>NC_049169.1:40132189-44932189 GCF_009769625.2 Cygnus olor
TGATGTCAGACAGGGATACAAGTTATTTGTTTTCTGATCATTCATTTCCACTGTCGATAAAGATGATGGTGACCTACTCCTCTGTTTTCAGTCCAGTGAACTTCTAGCTAGTGGCATCCTTGGGCTGCAAAGGGGCATTGCTTTCCTGCGGATTGGTTTATAGGGAACAAACTCCCATTTACACTCTTTTTGGAGCTGTGCCAGCTTGAATGTCCTGCATTGTCAAAGCAAGTAGAATGACCTGTTTACAATTGCTGCAATACTCCTTGCCATGTATCCTTACAAAAATATGCCTTTAAATTCCAGGTACATAAACTTTCATTCTTAAATAAAAAGGTTGGATAAAAATGTAGCAGAGGTACTATTACATTTGTTTTAATGGCATGTTCTTCTCTCATGCCTCCTTTCATTATTATTTTTCCAGTGTTATTTCCAGCTTCTCATATACTTCAGGTTGTTTTCCTCCTATGTGTTTATTGCTTTTCAGAGCTGCACCTGAAATATTTAATCAAAACAGAAAGTACAAACACAGAGCAGAAACTGCATGTTCCTCCAGTGCTACCTGACCCCTAGAACTGCTTTTCTTCTATTCATTAATGGCTAAGAGAATAATTATGATGACAGGAAAGCATTTGCATCATTAATAGCACATTCCATTATTTTTAATCGGAGGAGCAAGTAGAAGATAGACCCAGGGTTAGGAAGACTCTCCTGGAAATACTTTCCACATGAGACAAGTTGCATCTCCCCCAGAAGGAGATTTCAATTTGCAGAAAAGAACACACAAAGAGGACAATGGTGTGATACATATCTGAGCTGGATGGGTTTGCGAATATATTCCTCTACTATCTGTCTGCATAAGATTTAATGAGCTCATCTCAAAGCACTTGAGAGAAAAGATGTGTCTGCCCATGGCCCCAATCACTCCTGTAGCTCTCATCAGAATTCAGACACCATCTTTCTCAAGATATCATGGCCCAAACATATACCTGGAATGCGACAAGGACCTGGAATCAATGAAAACAGTTGAAGCACAGGCAACACCCAATGAATGGGATTTTTATTCTTTTTTAAACTGCCTCTTTAGTCTTGTATTTTGTTTCATATTCTTTCAACAAAAACAATACTGAGTGCAGTGATAATCAAATGTTTAGGTCACTGAGGACCCCAGGCCTCAAAAAGAAATAATATTCTTCAGAACAAGGAACATTAGAAGTGCAAAGGATGACATATTTCTGAAAGGTGAGCATCTGCTTGGATGTCCCATTGTATTTATGGAATGATGGAAAATAATAATAATAATAATTATTATTATTATTATTTTTATTATTATTAACAAAGAGAAAGAACATATTACAAGGAGAGGAAAAAAAAAAAAACATGTAATGGTCAAAATAGATCTGTCTCATACAAAGATTTCTAGGGAAGTCCATCTTTGTCTAGAGTCTGAAAAATAACATTTACACAAAATATCTCAGGAGCAATTTATCTTTATCACAAAAGATAGTTTTGTTATCCAAGAATTTTTTGATCCATCTTTCATGGATTTGGAACTTGTATATAATATAATTTTTCTAACTCTGACAGGAGTCACACAAAACTTCAGTTAATATATATTTTCCCAAGATTTTGCCAAGAAGCATATGTCTGCTTCTAATGAGCGATTTCAACCTTCCTGAATACTTCCAACCAACCAGTTATTGAACTAACATACACATACATTTTTGACAGCAAAGCAACCAGATTGGCTTATTACTCACAACTAAAAATCCTTACAGTAGAAATACCAACATCCAAATTAAGTGACTTTTGGCTCCCTTTATGGTCAAAGAAGAAAACAGGTATATTTAATATGCATATTGCTGACCTATTTTGTTTTTACTCTAGAATGAATCACAATATAGAAATGGCTATTTGTCCCTATCAACTAGAAAAAGAGGACACAGTGACCTGTCTTCCTTTCAGCATCTTAACCATATCATTGGTACATTATTATCCTTTCATGATGTTTTCTTGTACTTCTCTTTCAAAGGCTGTGGAACACCTGTCTTCTTTATTATTTATTACTCCTCCAACTGTTTTGTCATCCACCTAGCGAAACTAAGATTTAAAATGGTTTTCTTCCAGGATATAGCTGAGAAAAGATGTTAAACAGCACAGGGCAAGAACCAATTTCCACAGAGCTCCACTAGAAACCCACCCACATGATGATGAATCCACATTGCCAATGGCATTTGGAGACCTATCTGTCAGCCAGCTGTTAATACATTGCAAGTATGTCATGTTGATTGTGTCACTTTTTTTTTTTTTTTCTAATCTAAATGTCAGGCAGCACTAAGTCAAAACCAATAAAGGATTATATTACATTGACACTAATACTTTTATCAATAAATATCAAATTAGTTTGACAAAATCTGTTTTCCATAAACTGTTTTAATAGAAATTGATTATATTACGGTCTGACCATAGTTTAAGAATTTGAATCCTGTCAGTCATATCACATGTTTTCCTAGGGAAATTATCATGGGAACAGACATAAAAGCTTGGGTTGTTGTCGCAGGCATGATAAGAATAAAAGACAACCCGCAGTGGATCTGGATAATGTAGTTCATTAAAGAACTTCTGAGATCAGTGCTTTTGACCTGCTTGGTTATCTCACAGATACATTCACTCACTCCCACTGGAGTGAATGAATTCCAGTTCATTACATATTGACTTCCTTTCCCATCAGGCAGATTGCTGCTGATCTGGGAGGGTCAGGCAGAAAGTTGATCTTGTTCTGTGCCACTGCTCACAGTTACCAGTCACAGGGTTTACTGGCCAAGGTCCATGGGTATTCCCCTAGCATTCTTCTCCAGACAGTTATCCCATCTTACAGCCCTTCCCCACTTCCAGGACCTTTCCTCCAGCCAGGATTTTCACCACCTCCTTTCTAGGACTTCTTGTCTTCAAGAATAGCTACTTCTGGGAACCATTCTTTTTAGCACCACTTCCCTTCTAAGCCACTGTTATTACCAGTCTAAATAGTCTATATGTCTGATAGTCCAGAAGAGATGATCCAGGCATGCAGCAGAAGTCCCCTGCGGCCTGTGGAGAGGCCCCTGGTGGAGCAGGCTGTCCCCCTGCAGCCCATGGGTCCCACACGGAGCAGATCTCCACGCTGCAGCCCGTGGAGGAGCCCCCGGTGGAGCAGGTGGATGTGGCCTGGAGGAGGCTGCGGCCCATGGAGAGCCCCCGCAGGAGCAGGCCCCGGGCCGGAGCTGCAGCCTGTGGAGAGGAGCCCACACAGGAGCAGGGGTCTGGGGGGAGCTGCCGCCCGTGGGGGACCCGTGCTGGAGCAGTTTGCTCCTGGGGGATGGACCCCGTGATACGGACCCATGTTGGGGCAGTTCTTGAAGAGCTGCTGCCTGTGGGCAGCCCCCGCAGGCTCAGTTTGGGAAGGACGGCATCCCGTGGGAGGGACCCCATGTGGAGCAGGGGCAGAGGGTGACAGTGAAGTAGCGGTGGAGGTGAAGCATTAGGGACTGACCGCAGCCCCCATTCCCCATTCTCCTGCGCTGCTCAGGGGGAGGAGGTAGAAGAGGGTGGATGGCGGAAGGTGTTCTTGGTTTGCTTTTAGTTTCTCACTGTGCTGGTCCGTTAGTAATAGGTAATAAATTGTATTAATCTCCCTATGCTGAGTCTGTTTTGCATGTGGCAGTAATTGGTGAGCATTCAACCCCTGAGCCCTTTTCATCATATTTTCTCCCCCTGTTCTTTTGAGGAGGGGGAGTGAGAGGACAGTGTGGGGGAGCTTAGCTGCCCATCAGAGTGAAACCACCACATCTGGCACAATGTGTGATCTGTACCCTAACTGGTGGTTCTTTCTCTCAAGTCTCCTAAATGGAGGACTCAGAACATGCCACTTAGTCCAGGTATTATAAAAATTTACAACTGGATTGTAATAGTTGCAGCTGCCAAGTAGGAGGTTTCTGCCTAAGAGATTACAAGATTAAAAATTCAGTTTTGGACATACAGACATGTATCTGTTCACCTGCAACAGTCATGTCTTTTTTTTTTTTTTCTTTTTCTTTCATTTATAACATAACAGTCATGGTTTTGTTTTGAATAAATATAGGCCAAGACTTCTTTCAGGCCTCTTAAAATTATTTGCTGTTCCATATTAATTAATTAATATTAGCAGTCCAGAGATAACTTCAGCTAGTTATTTAATAATACTAGATTTGCAAACTTGCATGTATAAAATTACCTAAATTAAGAAACTTTTATTCATCGCTCTTTTTAGT
Source organism: Cygnus olor (assembly GCF_009769625.2). Taxonomy (NCBI): domain Eukaryota; kingdom Metazoa; phylum Chordata; class Aves; order Anseriformes; family Anatidae; genus Cygnus; species Cygnus olor. The sequence continues at coordinate 40,136,476 of NC_049169.1, forward strand.
CATTGTTGGAATAGAAAACACTGCAAGTACTATTATTAAATTATCTTCCTTCCCTTCCACATCTAATAAAAAGAGCAGAAGAGTTTGGTGACTGTTTCTATTTTTTTCTATTATTTTTCAAAATAAACGTTCTCACATTCTGCCATTATTAATTTTCTAGAGTATTTAAGATTCCTGTCTATTAGTAAGTATCCTTTATGGGTTTCCTCTGGGAATAGTTTAGAGTTTTTAGCTTCTAATCATTATACGTTACTTTGCCTTTTGTTTGTTTTATTTTTTCCCAGCACTGCTGTAACTGACCACAAGAAGAGGTTATCCCTCTTGGCATTGCTACCACATTGGTGTTCCCTATTACTCTCTGGGGGGGCACTCAATCAACTGAGAATCTATATTGGTTCTTTCTAAAACACCTCTTTACCTGGCAGAGGACCTTACCTACAGACTCCTGTGCTAACCTTCAACATACCACTTCCACTCTCCCTTATAACCACCCTCTACCCCTCTCACCCAGATAAAGATGATTTAATACTCATATTTCTAATGCTGTGGAGGATGGAAGCTGGGAGCACAACCACAAAGTCTGCTGAAAAAAAAAAAAAGACAGATCTCCTGTCAGACCTGTTCAAAGCCACAGTCTCCCTTCCCATAACCTTGCTGGAGAGCAAAAAATCTGTCTCAGTACACAACTCTCCAAGTCCCACTATTGCCAAACACTGAACTTGCAGCTACACTTTAGCAAAACTCTCCTGTCATACCTTTGACTATCAGTCATAATATGACTTGTGTATTTTTCATATATGTCCGTGAAAATCAAGACCCAGCCAGACTGCAGCAGTCACATGATTTACTTTATTATCCCTTTTCCCATTTCTTGACCTTCCCTTTCAGTCTTCTACCTCCTTTTCTCTGCCCTAGCCTTTTCCCAAATAAACAACCTGCCCCAATTATATTTTCCCCACTGGTCTCAGATTTGTTACTTCCATATTCACATTAAATATTTCTGATATCGTTGTTATCTGGGTAATTTTGGCTTTTCAACGTATCCCTCCTTCAGTTACCCAGGCACTGCTTGGCCTTGGAAGATTCTGCTCCCCTGTAGTTGTCTGTAGAGTCTACCCATCTCACATGTAATCCCTCAGCAACCTGTGAAATCCAGCCCACGCTCATGGTGGTATCTTTTTGCAATTTCTCATATAGATATCAAGCAATTTCTCATGTCCACTAGTTTTTAATTGAACACCATGTTCAGTTAGCAGAGCCCCAGGCCAGCACCTAGCCAGTGGCCTAGACATTGGTTTGTACATCCAAGAGAATTTAAAAAAAAAAAAGCTTCAGCTGTGTTTCAGAAACAGAGCAAGAACCGTGAATAAGAATTTCACTCTTGCTATATAAATTGAAAGTGAAGATGCTCCAACAAGACAGTATTAGCTTACAGAGGTAGATCTCAGCTACCCTTGTGGTGTAACAGGACACACTACTTTATATAAACACCTTGGTTGATAGGAAAATAAGGCCGAAACCCAATGAGAATTAAAGACTTTCATGTGACTGACTTTTTTTCTTAGTAGCAAGTGGGCAAGAATAAAGGATTGGTTTGGAAGTTATGAGATCCACAGTGAATATAAAAGAAAGAGGAATTAATGGCAAGGTGCAATACAAAATAAGTTTTCGTATTGAATGTTTGTGTAAAGAGCAGCAAATTATATTTTCCTACAGAAAACATTAAAAAATTTAAAGATTATGTGAGGAATGAAGGTTTTAAACTAAATTACACTATTTCTCTACCTGATCATTATGGGATTGGAAGTCTCAGAGGATTTTCAGACTAGACTCCAAGGATAATTTACTTTCAAATAGACAAACTAGGTATTAAATACTTATGAATAAGTGTTACATTGTCCCTAGAGTCTTTGCTGTGAACCAGCTGAAAACTTGGTCTTATAAAACAAAAATTGGCTTTGCAAAAACAAGAAAAGTGTCTTCTCTGCAATTAAAGTTATTTCATTCCTGAAAAGATATTTACTTTATGTATGCTGATTAGCACCACACCAATCAGTCTAAGCAAAGTTAGGCAGAGCAGATAAAGCCACACATGTACAGATTTATGGAAGGAAGCCCTGTGAAAGATGAAGGCTGAACACATTTATACATATGTACAATAGTTAAGAGATGTGTTGCTAACTGATTTACATAACTTTCCAAGATCTTACACAAGTCCTTTTCATAACATAGACCTAGTTTATCAACTCATCCTAAAATGGATGCCCAGCAGCCAGTGAGCTTCCAAGGCTCTCTCAACTGTGCAGACTGTGATGCATGTAGACATAGCTACTGATGTTCAGGTATGTTAGAGAGGCTTTCTGTTGCTTACATACAGCCACTGGAATTCAAGTCGGATACTGCACAAAATCAGACTGATGCAGGACCATTGGAAGATGTTCACACTCCTGAGATGGCAGCTGAAAACCACATGGGATACCTGACCACAACTCACAGCACAAGATAATTTATGCTAGGACAACTGAATCCTATCCCTGCTATCCCAAAGTGTTTGTCTAGACACCGCTTCACAATAAACAAGATGATGTTCTGTTATCTGGAAGTAAAATCTAAGTTGCCTTTAGCCTTAATTGAATAACAAATCTAGGGACAGTATTTCAGATTTTGTCTTCCTTCAAATTAATTTTTAAGTGAAATGGTATAACATTTCCATATCATAGGAAAAAATCTGGAGGAAATGAGTCTTCTGACTCAAGAAAAAAAGATAAAAAGATCAGCTACATACAAAGATCAGCAAGCATATAACAGTGTAAAGCAGGAGTTTGTTATCAATGGCAATCTACTTATTAGCTAAACAGACAAGGAAATCATGAATGGAAAGCCATAACAGATATTATTCTTCTAAGCAGAATACTGAATGTGCTTTTCACTAGCGGAAGGTTATAGATAACCAGTAGCTAACAACTTGTAATATCTGTAGTGACAGATGTTTTCTAAAATGTAAATAAAATGCATCTGAGGAGTCATCATCAACACGAATTTGTCTTTCCTGAATTAAGCACATTACTGATTTTGCTGTCTGTAATTATGCTGTCTATATGCTATTAATGGCCTCAGCATTAGGGAAGAATTCACCCTATGAATGTCAGTTTCCTATGAAATACCATAAAAACTTTTTTCTTTTTTCTTTTTTTTTTTTAATATATTTCATTTAGCAGTAGCAGCTTGGAGTATAATAATAGAGGTAAACATTGTTGACTTTGAATTATAATTATTTAGATTTCTGCTTCTCTCTCCTTGGCAATAAGTCTTTGATGCTCAATGGAAACAGAATGATAATTAAATAAATTCTCCAATTTTTTTTGTCATTTGTAGTAAATTTAATCAGTTTTTCCTCAAGAGAATCATCCTATGAGTTAATCTCACCTTTTTAAATTTCTTTCTCTGTTCTTTATTTGCCTGCAAAAGTACAGTTGGTCAGATTTTTGTTGTTGTTGGGAAATGCTTCACAGTTGGCCCCCAACTGCTGCAAAAAAAAGAAACTTTATTAACATATTTATGCAATTCTAGCTTGTTCCTTGTAGTAATAACAAGAAGATCATTTAATGGAGACAGCTTGAAATCTCTGATTGCTTTATTTGTAAGTCTCATAATGAAAGTCATACTGATAGCAGATAAGAATGTGAACTCATTGTAACCAGGAGTCACCTCTACTGAGATAGACTTGTACTCAGGTTTCATGGTTAGGTACAAAAGGCAAAGGCTGCCATTGACCGGTTGTCCCTTCAGGCAGGCCTTTACGTGGCTCAGCAAAAAGGCAAAACATCTTACTGCTATGTGATATTAGCTCCGATATCGAGTTTGAGGCCAAATCTGCTCCCACTGGGGGGCTCACAGTGACCTCTGACCATGAAACGGGAGGAGCATTGGGTCCACCTGGCCCAGGAGAGCCAGTGCTTACAAACCCGCCACATTAACAGCCTAAAAACCTTGGCTTTGTGTAGCAGCCTCCAGTTCTCTACCTGAAAGGTTTCATGTCACCCTCCACAAAGTGTGCAGGTTCAGGGTTCAAAGATTAAAGCCTCCTGAGAGGTTATCTCTGTAGCTAGCTCAGCTATAGTGCCTCTGCTCAGGAAAGCTACTCTTCACCCAACTTCATATTTCCTTATTAACTGAGTGGTTTACTTTTCTGCCCCCAAACAAGTCTTCCATTATTTTATGACCATGTAGAACTAGCTGTCTAGACCACAGCTCAGAAAATTATACTGTAAATCTTTGGCATACTGCCTCTGGTCCATTTTTTTTTTTTTTTCATGTCCCTGCCAGTCATTTCCTGACAATGTATTTCTGTCTCCTTGGCCTTAAAGCATTCAAATGTTTTCCATGAAAATATTAACCTTTTTTTTTTTTCACTGTTACTGGTTAGCCATTCAGTTTGAGGTGCTCTTACCTTTGCAGAAATAATTATTTCAGGAATGTTTAATGAAATTTTGGTAGCAGTGTAAGAACAGAATTTTAATTCCCTTTCCATGACCCCTAATAAACTGCTGATTATGTATATGTCTGAGAGACTCAGAGTCTGTTATCATCATACACAGATTTAAAACATCTGCAAGTGTCCTCAGGATCTACTGCCACTCTCATCCAGGCTCTGGCAGAAAAACAAACTATCAACTTTATGTTCCTGCTTCTGCTGCTAGAGTAATAGCAAATAAAAATTAATAATTTCCGAATCCCTCAGCCTGGCTTAGTCTAACATTAATATTAAATTACTATGCTTTGTTGTTAGCCTTTTTAATTTCTAATTCTGGGGATTTTGTGTTTTTATGAAATTTATCCTGTTCCCAAATATGAATAAATTGTCCATGCCAGTCCTCTCAACACAGATGTCATAATCTGTGTGTCACTTTACCTGTGAGCCCCTAATAGAAAAATAAATAAATAAATATTTTAATCACCTTTCTCAGAAATGTCTAGCTCATCCCTTTTCCAGAAAAGGAGCAAAAATGTTAGAAAGAATGTAAAGTGTCAGTCTTAAAGTTTCAGTTTAACAGCTGAACATCTGAGCCAAAAGAGTTCATGTGTTGTAACCGCTGTCACTGATGGGTTAAAAGCCTGTGCTGCACCCAGAGAAGTGGATGGATGCAGTCAGGAGAGACATTATTAGGAACCTAATTCTCCTCATCAAGTCTCAGAGTACCCTGGACCAGTGCCATGATACTGGCACAGTAATCAGTCGTTCTTTCAGCTGTAGTGCAGGCCTCTAGTGGAAGGTAAAGGATGTGTTTCTGCTAGCTCTGTGTCTTCTGCAGGCCTTCTCATGCTGTGGATTGTCCCAAGAAGTCGTCTAAAATTTACCTCTCATCTTTTTGTGCTCTCTGAGCCACAAAAATGAATCACATCCTGGAAGAGACCCTTGCACAATGTATAGGTTCACTGGATTTGTATCACACTAAATCTCTCCTCCCAAGCTGGCAACACTGAGACCATACGTGGCACGTGCAGAAAACCAAAGCTGCACCACAATTTTTTAGCACAATATGATTATCCCTTCATGTGAATTATTATCCTCTCTCTGCTTCATGTTGTAATTGATATTCCACCAGAAGGAGACTGGCACATTTTTTCTACTGGAACTATTTTAAGATACACCTTATTTTTTTACAAGATCATGCATACTTAATTTGTAAAATGTTCATATTTTTATCATAAAAAGTGATTTGTTATTCACTTACTTGAAAGTGTTAGATGCTGATTTTTTAGTTTCACTGCATTGTGGCAATGGAAAAGCTGTATTGTTTATTTTTTCACAGTTAGATAGCACTTCGCTTTATGAGTTGAATGGAAATGTATTATTTGCCAAATTTGTGAAATACAATGAGAGCTGCTAACTGTGTGCTGTTTACCACAGATAATAACAAAGAGCTCAGTGCACTTTCTGCTGAAGTGTTGATACATAGCAGCGTGCTTCCAGGTTAATAATGGATAATAATGACAAACACATACCCAAGAGATATCTTCCACATAGAAACTAAGTCTGCATCTCACTGGAAAAGAAGCATGATGTGTTCCAAGTTTGCTTCCTTCCTGTCCAGATGAAGGACTTTCAGGATGTTGCATAAAGCTACTGTATGATGTAGGACACCTAGGGCACACTGTGACCTTAGTAGTAGAACATTAATGTGACAAATAATGTGCCAAATAATTTGGATACTACTCTTGAGGCACATCTGAGACCATGCTTCTGCCTCACTGTTTGGATGGCAATCTAGTCATGATGGGTGACTTTGGGACAATCTCAAAAGACAGTTCGCATGTTCTGCTTTTGATAGATACCTGCTAAAATAGTTTCATAGCTTGCCACAGCTGTCACAGAAATTAAATTACTTGCTTTCAGTGAGAGTTGAATATAGCTCCAAACTAAGTACCTCAAAAAATGTTCTGAGAGAACTATAATTGAAACAAAGGACTGCACAGAAAGGCTAAAGAGGGTGATCCAGCCTATAAGATGGCTTCCATCTGAAAGGAGTCCATGTACTCTGGTAACATGGTTTTAAAAGAGAGAAAATATGAGAAGAGATACATGAAAGATACATGAAAATGATTACCAGATCATTAACAATGTGAAAGGGAAGCATCTGCTCACTGTTTCTCACAACACCGTGAAACATCCAGTCAAAAAAACAGCAGACTTAGAGCAACAAGTGGAAATAGTTTTTCACATAACAAGACTAAATGCTAGAACTTGTTGCCAGAGAGTATTGTGGAGGCCATTTAAATTATAAACAAATGTGTTCAGGAAAATCACTTCTAAAATCATGTATTTAAATGAGAGGAATACAGAAGTTGGAAGACAAAAAGTTTTTAGGAAGCCTTAATATGGCCTAAGAGGTTCGGAAACCTCAAGTTCCACAAGTTTCATATGCTCCATCTGCAACATTTCCACCTGATTAGGCTCAAACCTCACCACACTGATTTCCAGAGATGACATTTCAAATATAAGATAATATTGTAGATGTTTTTTTTTTTGACTTTAGAGGGTTGCAACTCAGTCTTTCAAAGTTTAAATATATTTATTCTGAAGTGCTGAAGTGAATTAATACCCTACACTGATTTCATTCTCAAATCCCTAATTTACAGTCTTCTGGAGAGACCTAACTCCATAACTTAACTGATGAAAATGTATAACTACAAATAAATCATAGTGTAGAGTTAATCACATTTTATTTGGGGTTAGAGTAAAAAAATTCAGTGCTCTCATTTATTCGCCATTAAATGAATTCAGGCTACAGCTTTGCTAAGGGACAGAGCCGGACCCTAATCCATAAACTAATCAAGCAAGCTGATCATCTAGTGCTGAATAAACTGATCTGAAAAGGATCACTAGATTCTAGATGACCAGTCAGACAGACTGTGAACCCATTCAAAGTGTACCATGTCTCTTAGACTGTAGCCATGAATTTAGTAAAAAGCAGCAAACAAACAAACACCAGAAACAGAACATGGAAGTGAAAATGAAGAGAAAAAGGCACACATGGACTCTGATCTCGGTCTAGTCCAGAGTCAGAATAGATCACATGTGAGACTAGAAGTGCATTTGGGCTCTCCATCATTAAGAAAAATACAGTGGATATGCAGTAAAGCTCTGCCATGGTGGTTCCAATTCTCTAACCACTGCACTCAAGAACAATTGTGATTCCACATAATGGAGATTCTGTTCATCGTGTATTTGTTGCATATTTGGTATACGTGAAATGTATGGCTCCCTGCTTCATTTCTTTTAAAGGGGTGAGTATATGAAGATTGTTTATGCACCCACAGTAAAACATAGCACAAAACCCAAGCCCTCCCACTCTCCAGTCCATTTACTGATCTATTTATAAATCACATTAGTTGGCTGTGAACTCAGTGCACAAGCTGATTATTCTGATATTAATGAAGTGTTTAGATATTACTTGTGTTGCAAAATATTTGATTACTGAAATTCTGTAGTAAGCTAAAGGAATTATCTGAGCTGGAAAGAATAGGCTAGTTTAGCCTGTGTGATGGATGCATGGAGTCTAATGAAAGAAATACCCTTTGTGCATTTGCATTAGGCACTATGCATCAGTCAGAACCAGGCTGCCTGATCATGAAAACAAACTTCACAGCGTTTTCTTTGCATTTGTACTGACACATACAGCCAGCAAAATATTTTTTTTTTGAATGAGATAGCAGGAGAAGAGGAAAATCTCTTAATACTGGGATGCAGTGCTTTCTCCAAAAGGAATACAAGGAACAGAGACCTCTGGGGCACCAACAGCTACCCATATCTACCCCCATTTATTCATTGAGAAGGAGTATAAGTAAGAATTTTAATCAAAAGAAATAATCAGTTCTCAATAGTAGCACTGTGACAGAAATTCTTGCTGGAAGCTCTCTTCAACCAAATATCTGACTGATCCCTTGGAAAAGAGGAGAGAAGCTGGAGAACAGAGCTATCATCTTAGGTTGGAATTGACAGGCACTTCATTATATTTTTCTTTTTTATTTTTTTCTGCTTTTTTTTTCTTTTTTTTCTTTTTTCTTTACTTTATTTGTTTTTAATTCTGCAATCAATTACCTAACCTGTGCTTTGCTAGGATAAGTGTAATTTGTATTTCTCCTTCAAGACTCTTTAATAATTAGTTTGGTCTCAAAACGATCCTCTCAGTAAGTAGCACTCTTGTTCTGACAGAAATGGAGAATCTGATCCTGGGATGAGCTGATATGTTTCCAGGCTATGGCTAGATGAGCATTGCATAGCAGAACTGGCTTCAGTACTGATCCCTCACCACCCCTCATTTGCTCAATATTGCTCTGCTACTCTGAACTATGGCTTGATTCCAGTCAAAACCCACAACAGAAAATGTATATCCTACTCCCTTCTCTGTTCCTGCAACAGACATCACATGGTGCTCCATTATCAGGAACTGCCGCATAGGGAGAAGCCATGCAAAGAAGCTGAGCCTCAGCATATCAGCTCAGCAGCAGCAACACACTGAGTGGTCATGGGCTAAAGTACCCACATCAATGCTGAGTTTTGGTATTTTAGGGTGACAGAGGTCCAGCTTTTCATGAAGCTATGAGAATCAGATGGGCCAACAGACAGAGAGGGAACCCAGGGAACCACAGGACTGCACATAAGCAAACATGAAAGAAAGCTGTTGAAGGACATGTGTTTGAAAAAGGTTATGAAGAGTCACTGCAGTAGTTATTCCTCACCAACAACACTAGTCAGTTTTGTCTGTGGCAGTCAGAAGCTGCTCTTGTAGCAAATATTAATATCTCTTGAACCCATCTACTTCTGGCCTTCTCTGCTTCTTCACAGTACCACAGGGAGACAAATCTAGGCCAGGTGGAAGTTACACATCTATATCTATAAGGATATAATTAATATTGCCAGAGGAAAAGAAGCATTTTGAAGTGTCTGGAAATATATATATATATATATATATATATATATATATAAAATATGTGTAAATATATGCATATATACGTATATGTATATATATACATATATATATGTATAAATTATTAATAAAAGCTTTTATTATCTTAAAATTATGCATTTGAGAAGATCTTTTGCACTAAAATTTTGATTTCCTTTTATAGAACATACATACATTGCCAACATCTTTCCTTTACCCTTAAATCTATTGTCCATCTCAAATTTTCTTAGCATTGCTAAGTATTGTGGATACACAGGGAAAAAAAAAGCCAGTTATTGTAGGGTTAAAACACATTTTCTGCCTATTGTAACACATACTATGTTCCTAAATGCCTGGTAACAACGCACATAATTACTTTTTAATTTTTTTTCAAGCACCTCTCATCTGGGACTACAGAATAGCCTAAAACACATCCTTTCATAAATATTGTATGGAAGAGCTCCTGACTATTGAGATAAAATGCTACTTATTTCAGTACACCCCACTGAAAGGAGAAGTTGTCATTTTTATAATAGAATCCAAATCCTGTTTATTTGTTTCAGCTGGTGTCTGCATGAATCAAAGGCCTCAGTGGTAAACGGGGATTCATGGGGTTGTGTTGGAAGCATTTGACAAAATCTACTATGATGATTGTATACAAAAGTGTAGTAGTAGGCTTTCCAGGACACTGCATGTGGTACAGCCCACCTGCAGACTGTACTTTAGAAGAGCATGGACCCATGTTGTCACAGATGAACACGTGAAAATGAAAGCCACCAGACTCCAAGTCTGCGAGTTAGGAGGGCAGGAGAGTCAAAGCCCAGTTTAAAGTGTGTCAAACCCTGCTGGTAAAAGTTACTGTAGTCGAAGGGCTACCAAAATATGTTATCTCACAGAGGTTTTAAGGGCTGAAATCTGTATCTCAGTACCAGAAGACAAAGCTTATTTCCAGGGATGGCCTGCACTTGTGCAATCGATCTTGCAGCCTTCAGAGTCTGTCCCAGTAGTCCTGTCATGGCCTACCCAGTTGTGATAAAACCTCAAGATCCCAAAAGACAGCACTGGTTGTGTTACCAGTTTTTTCTTCCTGAATTCCTTCAACATGCCACAGCTCTGCTTTTCTGTACCAGCCCCACTTAGCCACGCAGGCACTGGTATCAAATGTTTAGGAAACAAAACTGGAGCTTTTACATATGTATTTATTTTTCTTATTGTGTGATATACTATCATGAGAGGAAAGTGACTTCAGGACATGCAGATTCTAATCGCTAGTTGCTTATGATTCAAACCCAGAGGAAAATACATCTCCTTAAGGCCTTGTAGTTTTGTGACTCTTTGAAAATTTTTCAAATGCAGTTCCTTGGAGCATATTTGTTCTTCCTCTCTTAGCACCCCCCTCCGCCACAGACTTATAAAGAAGAAATAAAAAGGAAGAGAAGAGAAGAGAAGAGAAGAGAAGAGAAGAGAAGAGAAGAAGAGAAAGGAGAAGAGAAGAGAAGAGAAGAGAAGAGAAGAGAAGAGAAGAGAAGAGAAGAGAAGAGAAAAGAGAAGAGGAGAAGAGAAGAGAAGAGAAGGGTAGAGAAGAAGAGAAGAGAAGAGAAGAAAAGAAAAGAAAAGAAAAGAAAAGAAAAAGAAAAGAAAAGAAAAGAAAAGAAAAGAAAAGAAAAGAAAAGAAAAGAAAAGAAAAGAAAAGAAAAAAGAAAAGAAAAGAAAAAAGAAGAGAAGAGAAGAGAAAGAGAAGAGAAGAGAGAGAAGAGAAGAGAAGAGAGAGAGAAGAAAAGAAAAGAAAAGAAAAGAAAAGAAAAGAAAAGAAAAGAAAAGAAAAAGAAAAGAAAAGAAAAGAAAAGAAAAAAAATGAAATACCTAGCCTTTTCTCCATACCATTTTCATTTATTTTCTGAGCAAGGCAGTAGCTAAATGCAATGCAGAATTATACACTATCTGAACAGCTTTTCTCATGTTCAGATTTATTTATTTTGTTTTGCTCTGCCACAGGCCATTCTGTGATCCTTAATTTCAGAAAATAAGTCTCTTATTCTTCTAGATCAAAGCAGAGACACTCCTGTGATGGCTCTCTTCATGATTTGTCCTTGTGGTCTGGAACTGGCAGTATATGCAGCAACTGTGCCTTCAGCTTTCAAGTCGATGAGGTCAGCTTCATCCTAAAGGGCGAAGTGCCAGTCTCCATGTCCAAAGGGTCTGCACTGCTGATGATGTTAGTGAGTGTGAAACATTTGGACAAACTTTGTTAGTGACTGCTAATGAACTAGCTGCATTACAGCTTGCAAAGAGCAGTAGCTCAGCAGCAGCAGCCCTGTGAGGAGGACATCCAAGTACCTGGCTCTCATTTTGCACCCTGTCAGATGCAGACCAGCAGGATTAGAACAGCTCTCCAGCACCACTCAAAGCTGTCTGACTTCTCAGACTTGATCTAAATGCCAGAAAGGGAGCACAAATCTCCATGCTGATGCCAGACCTCCCCTGTCTATTAAAGGATTCTTGGAAATACAGTTTTTACAGCTCTCTGCAAATAATAAGATTTACCATAGATGGTGATTTCAACTGAAGATAAGTTTTAGTGATGGTGTACATGTAAAGATTTTTAAGTGGAGAATAATTTATCTGACAAACACAGAGAAGGGGGTGCAGGACAACTTCATAGTATGCTATTGATATCCTCAGAGGAAACACATCCACCCTTCTGCATAATGTAGAAACAGCTATCAAACAACATCATAGTTAATGCTTAGGAAATGACACATCCTAAGTCATAGACAGTATACCCAATGCATTGGAAACTGATTTTATCTTCTCTTGATATGAGGTTGATGAGAACTTACCCATGCATACTACCAAGCACATCTCTAACTGGAACCATGATTCTTTTCCTGACTCAGTTCTTACAGGGAGTTAGCTACACTTGAAGGCAACACTGAAGATTGGGATCTGGAGAAGTCAAATCCCTTCCCACTTTACTTTTGACTACTAGAGGTCACTGGGCACAGGAAAAATGAAATGATGGATGAGTTGACACTTGTGCGCTCAACAAAAAAGGCACAAGAGGAAATTCTGGCTGATCTCAGCAAAAATAAATAAATAAATAAATCTCTGCAGTGTGACCCTCTCCATGTCCTTCTGCTTGGGCAATCATTTATATCCAATAACACTTCAGAAGCTGATTCTTCTTAAATCAAATCCATTGAATGGATCTCGACTGCCTCTGACAGAAGCAAGATTTGAGATATTCACTCTTATTTCTGAAGAGGCAGATAGTACCACTAACTGACCCAGCACCGGTCTCTGCTAGGCACATAATTTTACTGTATTTAGTAGAAACGAGGAGATTCATCATAATCCTTCCTCATTTTTATTTTGATTTTACTGTATCATAAGGTAATTTAAATGTGGATAAAGTTTCAGTTCCTCTACCTCGTTTCAACATTTTTGACTATCAGGAAGAAGAGAAATGGTTGATTATTCTAAACTTTTAAAGAATTCTCTACTGTGAACAACTTTGCATATATTGCAAATTTAAATTCATTACTCCTGAGTTAAGATGATTTAATTGTTTGACTGTTAGTTCTTTTTCTCACATGAATGCTAGAGCTTGACCATATGTGTCATTTTTATAGCAGATGAGAAAGTTTAGTATTTGCATAAGTTCAACATTGGTACAATAGGTGTACTTACCGTTTACATAACCAGGTGTCAAAATTGTTGCAATAAGTAATTTTTTACTGCCACCTTGTGGTGCTGCCAGATTTTGATGACAAAAATGACATGTTATGGCAGAATTAAGGCCTTATACAGATCTTTGTCCAAACAAAACCAAGTAGGCTATAAATTAATACTGATTATTTTTTTTTCCCTCCACGTCATCTGTGGTGGTCCTTGGTTAAATTTTACTCCCATCTTCTGAATTTCATAATTCCTCTTTTTGTTGTCATTTGTAGAAAAGGTAACCACACCCAAGCTGTAAACTAAGAACCATTTGCCTTGTACTTATTAACACTATCAGGACAATCTTTTTTTTAAAAAAGGCAAAACTATGTTTGGAAAAAGTCTAAATGTTAGTCTGTGGCTTTTACTAGTTTTTGTTTGATTGTTTTAATTTGTTTTGTTTTGTTTTGTTTTAACTTGATTACTATTTCTAGTTCCTCAATGCTTCTAGATATTAAAATTTTCCGTTTTGAAAGTTTTATATTTAGAACAGGTCTTTTTCTTGTTTTTCCTAGGTTAAAGATACTTTTGATTGTCAATCTAACAATCCTAAGTGCCTGGGTAACATGGCAGTCACAGAAGTAGCTTCCAGTGGGCTTACTACGCACTTGAAGGCAACCACTTGCAGTCTATAATGTACTTATCTTGGATTGACAGACTTTGAAAATTCCCCCAGATAAACCAACTGGTGTCACAGGCTTGTTCGTGTTATCTGATGGCATTTGTTGCTTTTATTTTGCTATCCTGTAGTGCTTCTGGAGAGAATCATCTCATACTTCTACTGTGATTCCTGTTTTAAGGTTGGCACTATGTAGGTTTCTCAGTTTTCTTGTACCTGAGAGATGCTGGGTTACACAGCTAGAGCTTCTGATGTCTGGGCTTTGTAAAATACCTCCTCACAAGAAAATCTTCATCTGAAGCAGTGGTTCAAGGTGCAACCTACAGTGTATTTGCCTTTTAGTAGGGCAATTTTGAGAATCGTGACTTCTCCCCATGAAACTGTCCAAAACCATAGCTACAACATGGTAGGTAGAAGTGGTCCAGGTAAACCAATTCCTCATTTCTGCGTAACATCATCTGGCCTCAAAGTCACTGTAAAACCTTGGTGGCTCTGCAGCTTGCAATATGTGGTGAGCATGAAGAAAATGTTAGATTAAACCTTCTGGGTTAAATCTATGTGAAAAGGCTACCCTAGCTGTGGTGGACTATACTTGATTAGCTAGATATTGATTAATTTCAGCAAATTAAATAATTCAAGGAAAGAAAAAAAAAAAAAAAAAAAAAAGGAGGGGAGGTGACCCATAGAAGCTGATAAAAATGATAATCCTCTTGATTTAGATGAGATTTGAATTGGTGTAAGAGAAAGTAGTGTCTCAGTTGCGGCAGCAGGAAGAACTGGCAACAATCTAGAGTAAAATGACTTCCTTCCCCCTGGACACAAACATGTTCCCAAAGTGTCTGCTTCCCTTCAGGAATTGCTCTAGCCCCCATGTGTGCAGAAGATGATTTTACTGTATCATTTAGACTGGCTCCCTGCTTGGAGACTGCATATCTGTGATCATGCCCTTTAACTTTATACTCTTCATTTACTTCAGCATAATGTATCAGCTCCTTGGGATGAGGGCTGCTGCAGAGATAAAAACTCAGTGTCTCTGCTGGGGAACTTGGGCACAACAGTTCATCTCTCCTGGAAGATCTGTGCATGGCTGTTACCACATCCTTCAGTCTGCTTTCTGCCTCCTTCTTTCCCATGAGCTAGCAAGGGGTCACATCTCTCAGCAAAAAGCCTGACACATGAAAGAACAAGTTGGCTACCTTTGTTCATATGCTGATGAATGTAAACCCACATGCATCATCCTAATCATATGGAAATGAAACCTTGTCGAGGACATACAGGATATGATGGAATGTTTTGCACAATCATAAATGGAAGTGAAAGGCAACATTGCCAGGAAAAAAAAAAAAAAAAAAAAAAAAAAAAGCCTTACATTTACAGAAATGCTCTCTGGCTGTTTCTGGAATTAATTAGCCAGCATCCTTGGAGGACAAGTGTGGAGGACAAGTGATCTGTCAAGTGAAACAACCTGCAGGAAAGGCTGGACACATCCCTCCAAGTTTCTAGGGGGAGGGAGGATGACACACTATTAAATGTGACTTAAAAGCATCTTGTAGTCTTTAAGGCCAAGCTGACTTGTTTCCTGTTGGTCTTGGGTAACATCTGTATTGTCCTTATTTATTCCCTGCCATATCTACTTGTTAACAACTGCAAACCATGCAGATTCCTGAAGCTGTATCTTGCCACAACTTGTTTCCTGCAAGATCAATGCAGACATTAAAGAGCTGCAAGAGTGGGGTCCCATTTCCTCACTATGATAAGGAGTTGGGGTAAACCAAGTACTAGTTGGTCATTATCCGGAAAACAACTGATCTATTTGGTGATCAGCACCAAGGAACAGCATGAACCTGCAGCAGGGGAGGTTCAGGCTGGATATCAGGAAAAGGTTCTTCTCTGAAGGGGTGGCTGGGCACTAGAACAGGCTCCTCAGGGAAGTAGCCATGGCCCCAGTCCTGAGTTCAAGAAGTGTTTGGACAATGCTCTCAGACATATGGTTTAATTTTTAGGTAGTCCTATGTGTAGCCATGAATTGGACTCGATGATCGTTGTGGTGATCCTCCCTTCCAACTTTGAATATCCTGTTCTGTTCTATCCTGGAAATCGGGAATGGGTAGGGTGTGTTGAGCAAAAGGATTCATCTACAAGGGGAGAAAGAGGTGCTCAAAGTTGCAGTGAAAAAGTAGAAATTCCAGGAATAGAAGTAAGAGAAAGACCTACATATTTTTAAGTGCTAAGAAAATTCTGACAGTTGTTCCCTGTCTACATGACAGACATAGAATCTTCTGGGCATTTTATATTTCTGTATTTCTCCTGTGCCCAGGGCGCTGGTTTTCCTTTCATCTTTAACTTCCCTAATCCTGTCCGTTCGTGACAATTTCTGTTTCCCAAACCATACTTTCTCACTTCAGCTACTCTAATCTCCGAAATTTCTGTAAGTCATTTTTATATTTTACATTCTTTCACCTATTATATTAATATCACAAGTGCTTAAAATGCTTCTTCTGCCCTATTCCTCCAGTCATATCATCTCTCTATTCGCACCATAATCTCACCAAGTCAAATTATCTTTCTCATGCTACATTAATCAAAATCAAACTATTTTGTCCTCTGCCTCTAAGCTTCAGAAAAAAATCTGTGTTGCTTTTTCCCCCCTTTCTTTGTTCTGTCGTTCTTTCAGTTGTTTCTTGTTCTCACAGTACCTTCCAAATTTCATTAATTCACCAACTACCTGATTTTTTTTTCCTTAAGTGTTTATAAGAAAAGGTCAGAGTAGAAGTACTGAGGTGTTAGAGGCTAGCGAGTGGTCAGAAAGGACTTGTATCATGATTCTAAGACAATTCTAGAAATACATCTTCAAAAACCTTTGAATAAATGTTTTTAGATGACATGGTTATACTGGGTTAGCTTTCCCTATAGCAGCCCATACTGTGCTGTGCTCTGCACTTGTATCTAGAACAGCATTGGTATCATACCGGTGTTTTGTCTGTTGCTGAGCAATGCTAGTACAGCATCAAGACTCTCTCCAAACCCCTCAAAGCTGGTAGGTGGACAAGAAGTGGGGAAGGGACATCACCATGGCAGCTAGCTGACCTAAACCAACCAAAGGGATTTTCTATACCACTCTCAGCAATAAAAAGTGGGAAAGGAGTAAGGGGGGCACTCTATGAAAACATCTGTTCTCCCAAACAATGGCTACGCATATTGAGGCCGTATTTCCCAAGACATATCTGAAATTTGCTCATTGATAGGAAATTGAGAATAATTTTTTTCTTTCTTTCTTTGGTTCTGCATGGCCTTTGCTTTTTTTTTTTTTTTTTCTTTTTTTCCCTTTTCTTTTCTTTTTCTCTTCTCTTTAATTAATTATCCTTATCTCACAATGAGCCTTTTTCTTTCCCACCATAATTTCTTCCTCTCCTCTCCCTTTGAGGAGGAGGACTGAGAGTTGTGTCTGGAGGTGTTCATCAGGGTGAAAACACCACACGTGGGGAAAGCTATAGGATGAAGAGGATCTAGGAGAGAAGCAGAGGAGATCAGTTCCAAGTAATATATCTAGTAGATGTAGAGAAGGAAGGAAGAATGGAGATGGGGCAACTGAAGTAAAAAATGAGATGAGAGTGGAGTGTTTTTACTCAACTAATCTTTAAAACTTCTTCTGACACTTGTAAAAGCTAGCAGCTATGAAGCCATCCTATTACAGGTAAAGGCAAAAATACCTCTCAGTACTTGTTGTCCATAAGAAGAGCTAAAAAGTGTTATAGAACTATAGAATACAGGGGGGTAGTTGTTTTCTTTTTTGTTTGTTTGTTTTCATTTGCCTTTTTTTTTTTTTCTTTTCCTTTCTGAAGGAGTGTTATCACTTGGAGTACTGTGCAGAAACTGGAGGTAAGGATAAATTAGCCCTGATATCATGACCCACTCTAACAGAAGAGGATGCCTCAAATTATTTTTAGTTCTGTATGGAAAAGGAGGAAAATAGGTGTGTATCAGCAGCAAACTCTATCTCTTCCCCCTAAAAAAATGATGAGTTCTACGGTTTATGAAACAATCTCACGTCTGAGTAGAGATCTATGCTAGCATAATTTAAAGTAACTTAACCAATGATTATCACAGCTGATGATATCTCCAAAGACATGGTATCAGTTGAAAGGGAAGAAATAGTGGAAGGTCTGGGAGAATTATGGTGATTGTAAATGTAGAGGAAAAGTAAAGACGATAACTGAAAAACTCAGCAAAAACATTTTAATCAGATACTAGGGGGTTGAAAACAATGTGAAAGGAAAAGAGCAAAGAATTACAATTATAAGATAAAATAAAGCATCTCTAGAAGTTCAAATATGTTTGTACTGCCAAAAAGCACTATTACAGCCTCACTCTAGTGCCTCAGCTGCTGGCAAACACAGCATTACAAGTAAAAGCAAAGTGCCAGCAGTGTGAAAAATCTGACTGTGGCTCTACACAGAGCCTTGAAACCATCTTCAGTAAAAGGAAAAGCATGACAGTGACCTACACATCTGTCTCTTTGTTTAATGGGAAAAGTGGTGGTGTGTGAAGCAGCATAGAAGACCATTGCAGTGACTGTCAGAATGTTTGCTAAAGAGAGATTTACAAAAGTGGTAGGAGTGAGTTCACTGCAGTCAAAGCCAGCTTTCAGTCATGCACAGACAAGTCACTGGAATTTCAAAATGACTGTTTTCACTGCAGTTTCTAAGTAGAAAAGTTGGTGGTTTAGAAAAGACCATTAATCAATTCTCTTTTTTTAGAGCTACACACAAGAGGCTGGTTATCAGGAAGCTGGGGACCTTCACGCCAGCTTTCCTTGGCCCTGTGGGCACCCAGGAGCTGTTTTCTGATGGCTGGAGCCAGACAGAGTCACAGTGGTAAGGCAGCTCTCCTTCTGTAACCTGTCCATGATGGTTCCCAGCAGCTGCATGGGCTCCGGCTGTTATCACACCACACATCACTGAGCAGGACTGAGCCTAAGCCACCCACACAGCTAAAGGGCTCCCAGTGTCATGCTTCTTTCAGAACTGATGCTTGTGTAACACCTGACACAGTGTCCAAAATTCTGTCTCTTGCCTTCCTGCCTTTATGACAGTAGCAGTCTTCATCAAGAAAAATTACAAAATTCAGTGTCTTTCATGCTTTCATGTGGCTGTTTATTGTTAAGTATCTTTTTTCTTTTTTTTTTCTTTTTTTTTTCCTACTAACAATCTCAAAAACTTATTGAAACCCCTCTCCCTGTACCTTCTGATTTACTGGACCCAAGCCACATTATGCAGGTGATGCAATAGTTTAATTTGGCAATATAAATCAGGTATAATAGAATTGAATTTGCATGACAGTCAAATGTTGTCAGACAGGGAAAACTTATGGGAAGTAACAGCATAAAGGTTATGAACAGAACTCTCTAATCTGCAAAGATTTGGCAGAGTTTGTTTGTTACCTCAGCAACATCTGACACTCAGGGAAGGAAAATAACAGCACTGGTGGAGCCCACCTGAAACAAGAATATATTTGAGTTAATTACCGTGAAGCTATGTCACAAGCTTCTCTTGAGAACCGACAATCTAAAGCAGGGAAAAGAAATGATGGATGAGAAAGAACTTTAATTTTCTTATGTCATCTCTCTGATTAATACTTTATGTCAAACTATTTTAAACAAATACAGCAATTCTAGATTGCTTTTGCCTGTGTAAAACCTTCTGAGAAATTTCACAAAGAAACAACCCAAGAGACAACTGGAGTTACATTCAAGTCAATCTGCAGAATAGGAACTGCTATAGTAGCATCAACAGATGGCTTCAACCAAACACCCATTCTCAGCCTCTTCATTGCTTCTGATATGGTAAAACATAAAATACTCTTACTGGGTCAGAGTGTAACAATAACCCTTCCAAGTACTGTGCCAAAATGGCCTGAGGCCCTCCAACAGGGTAGCATAAAGTTCCTTTGGCTGTGAATACATATCCATATCTCAGATCATTGTTCAAGTCCTTCCCTAAATCTCTCTCAAAGTGGCATACACAAATATACCTTTCTGGCACTCTTATGTTGCATTTCTGGAGAAAAAATAAGCTGTCCTTGGTGCCATTTCCCAGTGGGACTACAACAGTGTAGCATTCTTAAGAAAGAAACCTGCAGAATTTAGCCAATTCTAAGTGGTAGAAAATGATTTGTATGTAGTCCAGGTTCTTTCAAGACGCACTGCTTCCCTACATGCACACTTGCTGTGCCCTTATCTACACCACTGGTCAAAATTAAATTGTTCCTCTCCTGGCAAAACCAATCTGGAAGCCAAGTGCTGGGGTGCCATGTGGAGCATCCTGTCATTATAGGGAAATTAGGCAACACAGCAGTTTGATTTGTCATATTGAAGTCCTCCAGAACTGTCTTAGGAGCATCTGCAGAAGAAGGTATTCTTTTGGAAACAGCTACAGTCATGCCCTCCTCCCCAGCATACACTTTTGTCAAGAGCGTTTAAAGGCTGAGAAGGCAAAAAGAGCTCTGGTCCTGCTTTTGGATTTTTACTTCTGATGGTGTTCTTTGTGACACAGCTGTATGACCAGAAATCCATACCTTTGCTGGAGTGACATAGATTTCTAAAAAATTTAGTTTCAACAGATGTCTCTAGCAAAGGATTCTTCACATATTAGCTTCCACTATCTAATAAGTAACAAGCAAAAGGATTCAAATGATGTAGGAAGACCCTATTGCACTCAGTCATGGATGCATCCTGGATTTACTATGATACAAACTGTAGTAAATTCATGTTAGCAGAGAGGACAGGTCTGTGTTAGAAGGCAGGTAGTAGGCTGGCAGTGTCTGGCAGAGAGAGTCAGACAGATGATCCATACGCTGGAAATCAATGATATTTCAAAGCAAACAGTTTTTCTATTAGTAAGGGATACAAACTGGGTTTCCAGTGTGGCCCAACAGGTGCACCCATATAAGGGTGAACTGGAGCAAATCTAAAAGAACCACAAACACATCAGAATTGTTCTCCCTTCTCACAACAGGTTATAATTTAATTTTGAATCAAAAATTAAGCTCAAGCTCTCAAACTTCATTTTTAAAGCATCAAATACCATAATATTATCTCAGGCTCTGAAAAACACCATGATCAACAATGACAAGTCTTAGTACAAATAAGCTTTCTACCGTAATGGTGATGATCCCATAGACAAGCTAAACAACTTTTTCAGCAAGAGTTTAAGACTTGGAACTGTACTCCAGGGGCAAACTTCACAACTTTGCTATAAGCACAAGGCATTTCTTCTTTGACTTTATCCCTTCTAACATAAACCTATAGAAATATGCATATAAAACATGCAAAGCAAACACTCCAGTAGCATACTTCTCACTCCTCAAAGGATGAGAAACAGATGTATAATTACTTTTTTAATGTCTCGCTGGCAGCTGTTCCAAAACTGTGGTGATAAGAGCAATAGACAAACCACTCTAATTTAGAAATATGTGAAACACTTTGTTCAAAGTCACAGAAGGGCTGCACAGTTTAACTGCAAAAAGAACATTCTGTACCAACTGGACCTTACCATCTTCCTGTAGTACAGATTCATAATGATACAAGATATTCTTCTGACTAAAAAAAGATCTGAGACTCCCCCACAAGCTCAAATATGTCATCATTTAAGGAACCCTTTTAATAAGAGACAGGTGCTTGCTTAAAGGTGGTTCTGATATAACCCAGGGTAAATATGTCAAAGAAAACGGAAAAACATATACTTACATCTGTAGACAGGCCAAAAGTATCTCAACAGAGACCAGAAATCTCTCCTACACTTAGAAATCTAGAATACTTCAGCAAAACAATTATATAAAACTTGTGAATCATGTTGCTTGATACCACGTATTGCCATGGTGCAAAATAGTTAAAATCTAATTTTTTTAGAGAACTCTACCACAAATGAAGTGACAAATATATTTACAGATATATTGACACAGACCAATAATGAATTGTGAATTTCACTGAGATTGCTGTGCGACAGTTTGTTGCTTTTTTTTTTTTTTTTTTCAGAAACATTGTAGAATGAATGTGAGTGCTTTTATCCAATTAAATGATCATAATGAACAAGACATGATTAAGAGTAGGCTGATCTATCTTCTCAAATGCACTGCAAATATGCAGTTGGATACATAAAAATCTGAAGTAGGAAGAATTTGTTTATATACTAATTTATTTTTACATTAGAAAGGATACAAAATTAATTAACCTATAATTGTATCTATGATATCAGATATGCTTTTTCAAGCAAAATTGTGTCTTTGCTTTGCAGCTCTATTGTCTTGTCTGTTTTTTCCAGTACAAGTTTTGTGAGCTGTGCTGCAGAGGCCACACATCTCCATTTTTTTTTGTCCGTAGACTTCGCATTTCAAGCGACAAAAGACTGAGATTCAGATTCTCATTTGCATCCAGGGCACAGGGCAGTAAATAAATTGAGCATATTCATCTGTGTTTTCCCACAACTAAGCACTTAAAACAAGTGCTTAGTTCTCTAAAGATGCATAAAGAAACCAAGTTCAAGATTTATGTTTTCTATATTATTACATACAAAGACTAGCCATTCCAGACTCCCTATCTAGTCAAAAGCAAGAACAGTTCTTCTAGAGGGCTAGTTGCAACTTCTGAGATTAAACTGCTCTCTAGAGGAACTTTTTTGTTGTTGTTGACTGCATACAGAAAATAAAATGGTTATGCTTCATGTCTAGTCTTATCAAGTTGGGTCAGATGATCTGTGCCTTCAGGTACAGAAGGGGGTTTGAACACATATGGAAATACAGAATATATTAAAATTACCTGTGTTTGAGCAACACACAGAAGACAAGTCTTCTGAAACTGTGAAGCTAGACAAAAATGCCACTATTTTTTCTCTTCAAATAAGGAAAATTCACTCAAGACGAAGGAGTAATAACATGTCTAACTCCCCCACATTTTTATTGTTCAGCATAACGCTATGTGGTATGGGACATCCCTTTCACCAGTTTGGGTCAGCTGTCCTGGCTGTGTCTCCTCCTAGCTACTTGGGCACCCACAGCCTCCTCGCTGACAGGGCAGCATGAGAAGCTGAAAAGTCCTTGGATCTGTGCAAGCACTGCTCAGCAACATATAGAACATCAATGTGCTATCAGCATTTTTCTCATACTAAATCCAAAACACAGGACCATACCAGCAACCAAAAAGAAAATTAACTCTACTCCAACTGAAACCAGGACAAAATCTGAACTTTTCCTCTTGAGTGTACAGTGAAGTGAAACATGAGTTTTCTTAGTAAGAGGAGACATGGGGTATCATTTGCAAAAGTTACACATTTCAATCACTGTTTGGGCTAAAATGATCAATCTTTTGTCAGATAGAAACAATCGCTGTTTTTTTTTTTTTTTTAACCTTTTATTTTTTTACCTTTTTAATACTGTATTAAGAAGGGGTGGAGTTTGATATGTCTTCTACACCTCTTGAAACCCATTCATAGAAGGAGACTTCTCAACTGGTAAGAAATAGCTGTTTCTCAACCTGTTTTCACTGACAAATAAACTTGCTGGATCCATAGTACTGAGAAGGTTCTGGTCCTATTCTTTATATATAGTCTGAAAACAATAGCTACAAGATGAGCAAGTTAATTTTAACATCAATGTTCTGAAACTTGTGAAGTTTTAAATTTCTCCTTGAATTAGGAGTTAAATATCTTTAAAGATGAAGAACACTCACAGGAGTCTTAAAATACCAGATAGGATCTTATCTGACACCAGATAACACCGGTATGCTTCCTCAGGCTTTTCAGTAACATTAAACAGTGGTGATTCTTTGTGGCTTACAGCTCTCTCAACTTCATATAGGCTCTTCTCACACAAATTATTCACCTTTCTCCTAGTATCTTGGAACCTTTGGGAAAAAATGAATGTTTCTTTAAAAGAATGCTAAGTAACATCGTAAAATCTATGCTGGGAGCCTTACCAGTTGATTCGTAACAGTACACCTGTCAGTGGCTAATACAATGACAGTAAGTTACTTCTAATAATACTGAAGTTTCTGCGTTAAATCCTCGTTTTCAGTAGAGGTCCAGGAAACAAATAGTTTAACTACTTTTATGTTGTGTAGAACTGGAAATGAATCAAGAAGCAATTTAAAGTTAATTGACTCAAAATCAATATCCTATGATTAAAGTTAATTTTATTCTTCTAGAACACGTTCATGAGTTTTTATACTGGTGAAATACGTCTTCTATTATTTGTGGCATGAGCTGTGATCTACTTATGGAAACTGCTTCTCTCTGCAGTCGTTCTTCTACTGCTATCCTGGCGTCATTCCCAAATGCACTAATATTCCCTTAAGTTCCCCTATGGATTTTTTTTTGTTGTTGTTGAAAATATTTTTTTTACAAAAGGGCTAAATTGAAAGGATAATACAAATATACTCTAAATGAACATATTTACATGTGTTAACGCAGAGAAGGTCTTGCGAATAAAGAGAATTGTATCTGATCTGTTTTCTCCATTCTGTGGATAGTCCTCTGGAATCTCAGGAGAAGGGAAGATTGTCTCCCCTCTCTTTCTAAACCTGTGCATGTGGCTTACTGTATTGCAAAATCATTTGTGGTTTCCTTTTTGTACAGTCAAGCATACAATACGAATACAATTTCAGGATGGCAGAGTACTTTTTCCCAGATGGTTTCTGGGAACCTGCTTATTATTCCTCTTTTTCTTCCTGCACATAAATATTCTTTCTGGAGGTCATTAATAAGTCCCGTGAAGACACCTCCACCTCTTTTCTAAAAGAACACAAGCTGATTTAATCTGCAACGACATTTCAAAGAACCAGCATAAAGGTACAGCCCAGAGAATCTGAAATATTTAATACTCAAATATGTATTATCTGGTGTGCCTTTGGTGTGCACTTCAGTAGGCATTGCTCCCAGGATCAACTCAGGAAGACCTATAGAAGAAAAATAAAGGAACATGAGAATGAAAATGTAATGATGTGCAACTAAAAAAGTTCTGCCTTTCTGAGTGAAAATGTTGTTCTCGCAATACTAAAACTTAGAGACTTGCAGAGTGCAGCCCTCAGTATTTTTTAAATGCTTCCTCTCTGGTTGAGTCTGAAGAGGAAATGGAAGCACAGAGACAGAACTGCAGAACTTTATTGTCCTTGAGATGTATACTGCAGGAAGGGAGGATGATTATGAATCTAAGATGATTAAATACTAATGGCACAAACTTCACAAGTGATGAAACAGCCAAATAAATTACCAGCACTTTAAACCAGACACATTTAGATTAACAGTACTTCTGTGAGACAGTTTGATAAATGTCTTGGATTTAGCAGAGCAGCGTTGTCCCCATTTCAGGGACCTTTGACGCTGGTCACCTGCTTATTAATTGGACTGGTTTGTGTCTATGCCTTGTGAGATGTCACCCCTGTGCTCCGGATAAAATTCTTTGCAAAAATAGAGGAGCTTATTTATGATTGTATAACATACTTCTTTTTTTCCAGAAAGTAAGAACTGTAAGTTGCTGTTTCGACATGTCAGTATCAATAGTATTCAAACTAATTGAAGACAGATCTACTTTGATAATTTCCAGGCTGAACACAAATGTTTAGTTTGTCAAGACTTTAGGTCAGGCATTTTGGATTCCTGTTACTATTTATCAAAAGTTTTTTGTTTTATGACAAACCTGAAATTCTTTTTTTATTTTGAGCAATAACTTATTCCATAGACAATGACACTGACTTTAGTATGATTACTTACAGTGCAAAGAGCTATTTATTTTAGCTATCTTAATGTGGTGTGCAAAAATAAGTATCATTTGGCACTAAATTGTGGTTGTCCTTGCAAAACAGAATTGTGTCAGAGTAAGAGGCACTGAGCCATGAGACAATGCTCCAAGGACACCTGTGCAATCCACAAACACAGACTGCTGGACAATTCATCCCAAACCACACAACCACATGGTGGACAGACCAGGCTCATCTGTACCAAATAGTACTGAGCCATTTGCCAAAAACATTTTTCTCTTTCTTTGCCTTTTATTATTATTATTATTATTATTATTATTATTATTATTTATTATTATTAATCATTTACTGAATAATTTGCCTGTGCTCTCTCCACAAGCCAGCCCATAATGGGACAAGATTAAGAATTTACTCCAAAATTTCAAATTTTAAGTGAAATTGCACTGTGAAGGTTGGAAAGATTATTCTGTTAACTATGCTAGGAAATGTTTTTCATGATTCCTCTTCCTCTGCTGAGAAAAAGATCTGAAATCTGAAGGTGTATGTATAGATCATACTAGGTACTCATTCCAGATCCACGATATTTCTCACTGGCAGAAGTTCTAGCTCTGTCCCTAGTACATCCCATTCCACTAACTGTCACACAAGAATGGTTTCTACATTTTCTGCAAAACACATTTTAGTAGCTTTCTGACAATGAAGCAATTATTTCTCTGCCTTTTGATTGATTTCACATAATTGTCTTATTAGCTACCATGCTGTTTAATAAAGGCTGTCTTTGTAAGGAAACTTATCTGACAGTATTCTAAGAAATATTTTGGGGTTTTGCTTAGCACAAGTAAAAGCAAAATTACTAGTATTTTCATAGCAAGAAAGCATCTAAAAAGAACTAGCATAATTGTTTATCTTGTTTTCTTTTTTTACGTATATGTAGATAATATTTCAAAGACTGACAGCATTTTTGCATTCCAAATCACCACATGACACCTATGTTACAGATATTGAAGTAGCAGTGAATTGATATTTTCAAAGGTATTAGCCTGTTGTTTGCTTTGAAAAGTCAGCTTACTTGGGCTTCATATAAAAAATGAGCTTTGCTAACCATTGCCTTAATTTGAATAAATTCACTTGAACACTTCCTAGAATAACTTTGTATATGACAGGCTTCCTGAATCTGATGCCCTAGTACATAAAGAAAAATGGAACACATGCTTGTGTCTCTGACTCCACAGTATTCAATACCCCCACCCTCCAAACTTATCCAAGCCTTAGTTCACACTCTGTTATCGATGGTTGGGTTATTAACCATGTGAATCCCTTTGATCTGTACTTTTACTTTGTTCTTTAAATGAAGATAAATAGCACATTAGGCAGGATTGCAGAAAAGCATATCATGCTTCTAATCTTCAGGTTTTTCTCATTTAATTGATGATTTCAAATGTCACTCTGACTATAGCATCGAATTTATCTTTAGACTGTTGTACTGCATGTCAATGTACATGTATCCTCACAGATCATCCTTATCTCCATCAACTATGGGATATTGTGGTGCACAGACTAACTAGTAAGTCATTTTCGGGATGGGGGGTGGGGCGGAGGGAATAACAAAATGGTGAATCTGTGTTGTTGTCAGAAAGAAATTGCCATTCATGCTCTCAGAACAGGAGATATATTTTATCATTTCTAAACTTTTCTAGGATAAACAAGAATCACCTTGTAAGAACAAGGTGTTTTACAACACTCAGAACTCTTGCAGTTCTTTTCTTTTTCTCTCATCAATTTTTTAGCAGCTTTTTAAGTATGAAAACAAAGTCTTCAACACAGCAATCTGATAATGGTATTTCTAGTGCTGTTTTCAGACATTGTGATGCCTCTCTATTTTTCATGGTACTCCTTAAGAATTATTTTAGCCTTCTAAGAGGTACTTCAGAGTCAGCTATTTCAGCAGCTGTTAAGACTTGCAGCTTTCTAGGATGCAGTCCCTCCTCCGTTTACCATAAACACTATGTTTTGCTTGCTGAATGACATTGCATTTGGTAGAATTAAAAAGTGCATGGGGTTAATCCAAGTGGCAATTCAAAGGTGGCATTTTGCTTCTGATTGACAGCAAGATGCCTGCTGGAGGTAGTGAGCCTGAACAGATTGCAGTGGGATAGCCTGGCTATTGCCAAGCTGCAGTGTGCAGCCTGGAGTCTGAGCAAACTGCTCCTGCCTGTGGGATCTGCAGTATGGTTAGCAGGCAGCTGCAGATTAGTCTACCCACAGCTATGCAGAGGATAAAGGGATCAAACATGTTACTAACTGCTAAAAAGACTGGCAACAAGAAGTGGGGAGTTCCCATGAATCACTGAGAAAGAGCAACTAATGCAATATAGCACATGGCCCCAGTCGCCTCCTGGCCGTACCCTCAGTTTGATAAGAGAGACAATGTTTGACAGTACGTCCTTTTCCTCCAACAGCAGACAGATTTTTTGAGCTCAGTCAGCAAATTGTTAGTTGAAACAACAGCAGCAATGTGTATGTGGAAAATTTGAAGTGACTGCTTTGCAGAACATTAGCAAATTAATGACGGACCATGCAATCACCACGTAAATACCCACAAAGATTTGTAATCCATCTTCCTGGCGGACATTTGTGTGTAGCAGCACATTGTAACAGATGTGACAGACCACAGCCCAGTGCCCTGACTTATGCTCAGCTTACGTATGATACAAACTTAAATTTAAGAATTAGATAAAAAAATAAAGAAATCCTCAGGTACTTGCTGAATGCCATGGAGCCTCACCTACAGAAAAGTAGGGAAGAAAGTAAAGAACCCACCTGAAAGCCCACTGGACCTAAATGTTCCCAGAACAGGGTCAAACACAGGTGCTGAAGGAAAAGCTGTTCTTTAACTTCTATCCAGCTAAAGTGAGTGTTCATGGCAGTCCTAGCACTGCAAAGAAAACAGACAGTAAATTCACCAGAACTTTTGCAATCTCTCTCCTCTGCTGGCAGATGAATTTACTGAATGACTGGATGACTAAAATAAATGGAAAACTGTTACTTCCAAAATATAGCCTGAGTGGTGTAGTTATCAATCATTTCAAAAAGTTCATGCTTCATTTACCTTACAGTAGATAATTAGACTTTTATTCCAATATGATGCAGAGAATCCTGCTTAAGCAGATAGCTGTGTAGCACCCTCAAGACAGAATCATGACTAGTCTGAGAGAATCCTCAAATTTTCTGTTTTCTAAGGAATATTCATAACAATTTGTAGTACAACATCACACTGAAAGAGGACATTTCTTCCATTCAGAGTTTCAAGCAGATTGACAATAATGAAATAGTTCTTTTTCTAGGAAGTAAAGTCTTAAAAATGTTTTTAATGTGCATTGCACGTCACCTTATATTTCAATAATGTGGATAACATGGCTTTAAATAATCTACAGTATTGTAAGTGCCCATTAAACTGCAAATCAGTGTGATGTGATGTTTCTGGCATTTTAATGCTTAGGCATGTTGTATTGTCATGTTATATTTGGTTGGTAATGGAAGCTTTCATGCAGTTACCAACTTCACTAAATAGATTTTTCTTCTTATTGTCAGAGAAGACAAGAATCTGAAAGAGTCAGCTGTAATAAAAGGCAAATATCAGAGATGAGCCTTGTGGTTTGACCTCTCCAGATCTTCCATCTGATCAATACAATTGTAACTACATTAACATTTTATGCAGAAACACTTGAGTTGTTCCATATAAACATTATTTAGCTACATTTCGTTTAGTATGTTGTTTACAGTTTTTCCCCAATTTCTCTACAATATAACCTACAATTGTTTGATAAACAGTCTCTGAATGATTTTCAAGCAATCCCTCTGTTTCTTTCACATATTTGCTATCCATAATTTATATCAAAAGAATTATTATTTTAATCGTATTTATTCTGTTCTCTGACTGAAAGGTTGGGATTTTAGGCAAGAAATCAGATGCATTTAATGAGCATATCTAGCTCACAGGTCATAGTCAGGTCATGCTGTCATTTTTGCAAACACAAAAAATATCCCGATGTACATGTTTGAAATGTTTCAGCACATTTATAATTATTAGAATTCAAGAAAAGGACAAATGTGGTTTAAAAGGACTCTTCTCTCACATGGTGCAGATTATCTATGGCTTCCTCCGTGATATGCAGTGCTAGAAATTAGTTTAAATGGATCTCAACATTGGTTCTGGTGGTTTTGATATTGTTGTCCTCCTTGTCACATTTTTATAGGGGATATGAGTGTCATCTCATATCATATGACATCTCATGCATGCCATCTTTAGATAAAGCTGCAGTGACTCTTTCTTTTAACTTTTAAAGCCTCTAATTAAATCACTGATATCTGTTTACTTGGTGATGTCACATACACAGTTGATTTAGAAGGTGCAGAAACCTGCAGACATTCATGTGAATAGCTAATAGTTATCAAAATCCACATGACTGAGTTAGTTAACCCGTGAATCAAAGAAAATCAATGCATCATTTTTATTTATGACACTAGACTTTATATCTAGTCCAGGAGCTATAACTGAAACAGATACAGTTCTGTTTCTCTGTAGGTCAATATTTTCATGAAGAAATTATAAATGTATTACATTTTTGTTTACAGAGACCAGATATTAGCAAAAGTGAGGGTGTGTGTAGTTGACATTTTTAGCAGGAATATTTCCATCCAGTTCCCTAGACATAGCTAGATCGTCAACAATCTGTATGCAATGCTGTTTCATCTGACTTTGAATGGGAAAGGCATGCCTTTCAAGGAAAAAATTCTGTTCACCTTCATTATAGATTTCAAAACCATTTAGTTGGGTGACCTAAAAAATGTTCAATTGCAGGTTAAGTGGGGTACAGTGGGAGAGAAAGAGGTAAAGCATCTTAGCAGTCACAGTTACTTGACAAAGAATCTGAACAGTCCAGCAGCTGGATGCAGCTTCAAATATTATTGTACCTTCAGTAAACAAGAGAACAAAAATGTTTCTCATCTAATAAGAAGATATGACCCCATGCATTAAGTCCTACAGAAGCATCAGAGCAATTTTATTACTTCTTTTTTCAGCCCTACAAATTACTTCAGCTACACCAAGCTCATGGTCTACTCCTGTAAAAAAATTGCAGCTAGCAGCTGCAAACACTTCAGGCAAACTGAAAGCCATTTGACTGGGAAGGAATTGTACAACACATGATATGTCTCAGATTCCTCTTCTACCAGTTTCTGTTACTGGCAGCATTTGTATGAAAACAGATTTGTTTGCTTGTTTCTTCTGTGAATGTCACACCACTAATTACTGTTGAAAGGCTGGAGCTCCTCACATTTTGATGAGGTTCTAGCCATGCCTCGTGCATGCATGTATCTGGAGTGAGGCTGGAAGCAGGCTGGATATGAGGCATGTCGGTTGGCCTGTTCTCCAGGTATCATCACGCTATCAGAGGGCTATGAATAACAGGTAATCATACCCAAATCTAGCAAACTAGCAAATACATTCCTTTTGAAATAAAAAAGTGCTAATTGGAGGATTTTAACCTGTGCTAGACTGAGAGGAAGACACTTTCTGTGCTTTTTCTGACCATCCATCTGTAGTCTAACCTTCTGCATAAAAATTACTTAAACAAATCCAACGTGTAAAATGTGGTTGACATAAAGCACAAAGTACAACCAACTCTATTTGTTTACTGCCATACTTGGATGAAAAATGCATATTTACCTTCATCTGTCTTTCAAGCTATTTCATTTTTTTCCCTGAGCTGTATTCAGACATCCCAGCTGGGAAGCAGGGAACTTTATGGTATGAACAAAAAAGCTCAAAATTGCATCTGGGAAATCTTACATTTCAGGATCACAAAGCTAAATACTTTTGTTTGGCTCATCCAGAACATAATTTAATACACATGGATTGCTTATACTAGCATATCATGGCCAGAAACTGATAGTTGTCAGTTGAGCAGAGTATCCCATTGCCTACAGAAGTTTTGGATTTGCCCCAAAGTGGACTGTGATAGACTGTATAAGGGGAGATTTGTTATACCTGTTTTCCAGTCATTGCAACAGAGAAATACAGAAATTAAGTTTGTTAAGACTTCTGAAACTGTGGAAGATAACAGCACATTTGAGAAGACTCAAGCATCCTGATATTGAATCCCTTGCTGAAACATACACATAGTATGAAACATTTGTATAGGTTTTTGTTTGTTTGTTTGTTTGTTCCAGAAAATGAAAAGTCTTACTAAATAACACTGAACTGTCAAATCTGAAAAGCTCCAAGGACAAGATCTGGGTTTGCAGACTCCTTCCCCCTAAATCGTTTCCATGTAAGCAGCACAAGCGACTGTCTACCCATGTCTCCAGGAATTGCAGTGCTCGCCTATAAACAGATTATTTAGCCTCCTCCTCTTCTCAACATCACTCAGTTATTTCACACAAGCAATAATCAAATTTCCTTATCTATCCACTCTTCAGCCCCTTCTGTGGTCCTGGCTGCTGTGAGTAGGGAGGTGGCCTGGCCAACCCCCTATGAGGGGAGGCAGGAAAGGGACAGCATAGCCCAGCCAGCAAGGGACAGGAGAGCTCTGCAACTGAAGGGAAATGGAAAGGGAAACATCACATTGTCCAGTGAATCTCCCAGCCCAGCCACAACAGGAGCACAGGAACAGAAAGCCCTGCCTTCTGCCATTTTGGATATATGCATGATTGAGGGACATTTTATCTCTGCCCAAGGTGATACAAACTGGGTGAAAGTATCCTACAGGCTAGATCTGGCTTTCTGTTTACAGGCACATCACAGCAATCTTTTAAATAGCACATAATTTAGCTTGGAATAATCTTCTTAATGACATAATAATGTGTGTATATGTATGCAAACATACAGCCACCTTTGGCAAACTTTCCATTATATCATTAATTGGGTTCTCCTTACAGCCACATTAGTTTCTTGTGTGTGCACTATCCTGTCTCCTGATTTACTTGGCCTATCTGCAGGTTAACATTGCACCCACAGGAGAAAACGGGACTCCTGAAAATCCTGAGGCAAAAGTTTTCCCTGCAGAGTGAACTGGGTGGGTAGTTCAGTTTTATTTTTCCTCCTCAGATGGCATTTTATCAATGGTTGTCTAGCAGTCCTGCATCTCTAGATATAAAAAGGAAGTGCAAAGCACAGAACAGAGTGTGACAGACATATCGCTGCAGTGATTAATGTGCACATCCAAGCGGGTGCCTCACCACCCAGTCAATTAATCACTCTCCACTGTTTTGGAAGTTGTTAAATTCTATGCCATTTTAATGTATTTTTACCATTAGGCAGGTTTTCCTTTGAAGTGTGATGTCACCAATTTTCAGTTTCTTTCCTGCCTCATGTTTCTTTACTGCCTGCTAAAACATATTTCAATATGAGTACTGTTGTGCCAGGTGGGTAATTTCATTTTCTCATTGGAAGCTTTCTAAGGATACATTTTGGCAAACCCTAAATATGTGGAGGACATTTTCTCCTTCATTTCAGTTGTGGTTCTTGGGACTGACTCAATCCTGCACCAGAGGTTGAGCTCTGACATGCTGAAGGCTTATGCTCCCACCCAGATGTTGCTGAATGAAAAGGAAATGGTGACTAGCATCCTGCTGTCATGCCAGGCCAACATGGTGGAAACTATTTTCCTGGAATCTTGAGAAGAAGCAGAGGTATATGGTCTGATCCTAAAACAGCTCCCAACAATGGGAATTCATGTCCATTTCTTGATCTGAATGTCTCTAAAGCAGACCATGTGAAAGAGGTGGACTGAAGGGTCCCTCAAAACACCTTAGTGGGCAAAAGAGTTTTAACAAAACTCAGTAATCCAACCAAATCATTTTCAGCTTTCCAGAGGATTTTAAGCAGCTATTCTCTGACCTCAGTTTTCCTTCTCTAGTTTCTGCATTTGGCAAGCATCCTACAAAAATAAATCTTCAGCTTGGTTACTCTTATTAATGATGTCAGGTAGGGCATTTTGCAATTGGAGACTCTTTGTGCTAGAAAAGGGTTTCAACAGACTTGATAAGAAACACCAGGCAACAAGGTCTATTTTGAGAAGGAAAATGATCGATCATTACCTCTGCACAAAGAGAAATAGAAGGTTACTTATTTAAGTGCAGGCTATGAATGAAATAAGTACAGTACTTTAGCCCAGCAACCTTCTGGAGAAAACAAAATGCGGTACAAGGTCATAAAAGCTGGATTTAGCAGGAAGCAAACGGGGCAAACATCACCTAGTAGGGGTCATAAGGTTTACCAGACAAGCCTTGAGAACAACATACTTCATCTGCAGGTGGGATGGGGAAGCCTCCTACCTCAGCCTCTGCACAGAACCCCACCAGTCTGTTGTAAACTTTAAATTCATATACATATGGGTATGCACACAATTACATATATAGAAATGTATATGATGAGCACACCCACTATTTTACCTAGTAATGCACCTGCAATTAGAATGAAAAATAGATGAAAAACAATCTTTGTTGTTTATTCATGTTTTGCTATCATCTGTCACTAATGTGAATGACAGAAGTGGGACAATGAAGCTTAGACCTGTGGTCTTGCTGTCATCCCATTCTGAACAGCAATATTCTCACTGACTTCAGCATCAGCGAACCAGTCCTTTTAAGTACAAAGAAGTAAATTCGAACAGCAGTATCTTGCCCTTGGGACACATAATTGTTCAAGTGACTAGGTTATAAAAATTAAGTTAATGCTTTATGCTGTTAATATGTTATATTGTTTATGTTATATTAAGTTAATGCTGCTATGTTGTGATTTAGAGTCAAAATGCCAAGCAAAATTATTTCTTATGGCTTAAAGTTAGTCTATTTTCCCTTGTGCTGAAGGCAAATTGTTAGTTCATCATTTGTGTCAAGGACTAAACCTATATACTGGGCTACCTTCAGCACAGCTATCTGGAACTCACCACAAAATTTAAGGTACTTGTTATCTAACATTTACTAAGCTCAGCAGGTCTTGGTGTTGTCTGCAGATTTGCTGAGGGTGCACTTGATCCCATTGTCTATATTATCAATAAAGATATTAAACAGCACTGGTCCCAGGACAGACATCTGAGGAACACCAGTGGTCACCAGCCTCCACATGAACATAGAACTGGCCATTAACTGCCACTCTCTGGGTGTGGCCTCTGCTGTCAACATGTCTGGTCTGTCACTTGGTGTGAGTCTGAGATCATAGAACCACATGATTGAAGGAAGACCTGATTCAAAATCTCATGAAAACTTTGAACCCAGATGTTCAAAAAAACATGAATTACAAGTAAAACTTGTTCAGAGAAGGATAAGCAGAGACACAGAGAGTTTGCCATACAAAAACACAGAGGAAAAGCTTGTATTCACTTCTGGCAGTACAGAGGCAGAGAAATAACCTGACTGCATCTAGTCCAAGGCAAGTAAAGAGAGAAGAGCAGGAAGGTGAAGGTCTCTTAAGAATAAAAACAAATTTATTATTAATACATTTGAGCAGGAAATTAGAAAGTTTTTAAACACCAAAGTAGTGAGGTTCTAAATCCATCTTCCAATAGTCCCAAGGGCAGAAAGCAAACAAAGAAACAAAACCACCACCAACAACAACAAACACAACTGACCAGTTCTAAGAAAGACCTTGAGAAACTGATGAAAGGGATTAACGCTGCAATTCTTAATTTCTCTCAGGATCTGGACAGGATGGTGAAGGTCAAATCTTCCAGATTTGCAAAACCTAAAGCCAGCCTTTCCTTTCTCTGCACTGCTTCTTACACTTCTGGCATAGAAGGGTGCAATGTAGACCTTTAACTCTTAAGGCAATATTTGTAATACTTCATCCTATTTGTCCAAGTGCAGTTTCCCTACTCAGTGCTATGTTATCAGAGAGTCTGATTATATTAAATCTCATGTGAGGCCAGCTGAGAGTATCTGCATAGTAGCTGGGACACAGGCTAGAGTCCAAGGCTTGCCTTGCACTAAGCACTATTTAAATAGTACCCTGCCAGCAGATTTGGAGCAGGTCACAGCCTACTTAAGCTGTATCTGTGCTGTGGCCACTACAGCCAGCTGCTTAGAATATGTTGGTTAGTTTTGTAAAAATGTCTCCTTTTTTATGCTAGAGAGTTTTTAGAGTGGTCTGCTCTATCTTTGACAAAAAGGAGCGTAATTGCTGTGAAATACTATGCAACCCATATAAATGTGGTGTCCAGACTGGCTTGTATACAAATGCAAAGTAGTGGATGATAACTGCAGGAAAGAAAAGCAGGAAGTCAGTAAAACTGAAATAAAAAGAGATACAGCTGTGGACTCCATTCGAATGAAATTGCTTCATTTGGTCCCATTATTTGCATTATTTCAAGCATACCAGCAGTTAGAACTAATGACCCACAGTTTTCCTCCAGGTCTGAGAAGCAGCTACCATGAGAGGATGGCTGTCATAATCAGTCAGTGTCCTAACACAAAACTATTTAGATTCACCAAAGACGGCTCTGGAGAAAAGAAGCCCCTAGAAAGAAATATATCTTTGCTGCTGTTATTATCCCAATTTCTGTGTATTTTTAGCAATTCTCTGTTTAAATCCATCATAGCTTTTTATGAGAGGAAAAGGTACAATGTTATCTGGCCCAACATCTTCATTTTTAGACCCTTTGGATACCAGCTTGAGGTATCTGAGAGCAGATAGTCCCCATAAGAATACCTCTTGTTGAGAACTTGGCAGGATGGTGCAATCTGTGTTACCTGTGCTGGAAATATGTGCTGGAAAATATTTGGTACCTTAATGACATGTCCTGAATAATTTCTTGGTGCAAAAGAAATATCTGAAAGTATTATGTGGAAAAAAAAAAATAAAAGGTATGTACATCATTAAGAATATAGAAAATGTCCAAGGGTCTCCAATGAGATGCAATTCACTGCTGTCATGAGTGGTACAATTACAGTTGCAGGCCTAGCCAGAAAATGCTCTTTGAAGCTCAGAATATCCTTGGGTAACCCGAAACTGTTGACTTTGCACAACTGTAGTACAATGTTTCCAAAGCTGTTGGTAGTGGACAAGACTAGTGCACAGTTCTTAAAAACACTTTTGTGATTAGAAGGCAGTTGTGCTAATAATCAGTACAGTATTTTGAAATGAAATGAAATGAAATGGATAAAATAAAATAAAATAAAATAAAATAAAATAAAATAAAATAAATAAAATTGTATTTGAGTTTGAAAGGAACTTGAAAGGGTCATAGGAGAAGAGGTGGAAATACATGTCCAGAATAAAGTTTAAATACTTCTATATTTTATTCATGGTTCCCAGCCTTGGTTACTTGCAGGTAAAACCTAGGGTGACATTAACTTGTTTTAAAAGTACATTGCTAAGATTTGCATGGAAAAGCCAACCTCAGTCTGATGCTTATTCCAAATCCTTTTGAACTCATTGCAAATCTTTCTGTTGACTTGAACAGAAGATGAAATAGACTCCTCAGCACTGAAGTGAATCTGAGATTAAAACAAAAATACCTGTGTGACAACGTTTTATTAAAATAAGTCCCTTCTGGTTAGCAGGATACAGCATGAAGAGTCAGTACCATTTCTACCTGAGAAATGGCTGAACCGGCTTCGTATATTTCCTAAATTTCATTCATTTGGACTCTTTTCTTCAGTGGTTACCTATAGATTCATAAGAGATGAAAAACAAACAAACAAACAACAACAAACAACGTAAAATTCAGCTTTGTCTGGAAACATCTAACTTACCAAGGACATCCAACCACAGAACCACAGAAAAAACAATAGGACGGAAGGGACAACCAGAGATCTAGTACCCAGACCTAGATCTAGGCACTAGGATCTCGTACAACCTCCTGTTCAGAGCAGGACACAGTTAGATCAGACTACCTTGCCCTTAAAGGTATTTAAAATGCCCATGGACAAAGATTACCCAACCACTCTGGGCAACATCTTAAGGTGAAGGGTTTTTTCCTTATGTACAATTGCAATTTCTCATATTGAGAATTTTCATTTTGACCTTTGGGCCTTATCCTCCAGCTGTGTTCCCCTGATATGATCTTGGTTTCATGTTCTCTGTAAGACTGCATTTAGATCCCCTCTTATCGTTTTCTTTAGGTTAAGCACACTCAGTTCCCATATATTCTTTACTCCAACTCCCTATCTTCATGGCATTCCACTGAGTCAGTATCCCTCCCACACTCAGATGCTGAGGTCTTTCCCTTTGTCAGTGGATCGGTATGATAATGACCTAATTGCATGCTAAACAATTCAGCCTTCTTAATGTAATCTATTTATAGCCATCCTCCTTTGATAAGTAGTAAAGTACATTTAATGTTTTGTTTTTGCTCTTGATGACAATATGCTTCTGGGACATTTCTTGTTGTAGCTGGTGTCTCTTCTAGGTGAATGATTCTACTAGCTGCTTTTATATAAAGAGAGTTTGCCTCTAAATTCTTTTGCACTCATAATTAATGTCCAATCCAGTGTCCACTTCCTGAACGTTGTTTTTAAATTATTGACTTCAGCCAAATTAGTTTCTTACTACATTTCCTATATTTCCTCCAATAATCTGAAAGAATTTGTGCCCTTGTCAATATGACTTTAAAGGGTTGCCAGGTTGGTTTAATTTCTTTCTCCCATTCAGTCATCTTTCCAAAAGATCTTACAAAGCAATAAGCTAAGTTAATCACAGTTCATCTACTTGAGATCCATATTTTCATTAACAGTTATTATGTATTCCTTCTATAAAGAGTGTGAGTAAATACACTCACGCATACACTTGGAGAATTTAAGACCAAAATGAGGAAGTTCAACCATTATTATTATTATTATTATTATTATTATTATTATTATTATTATTGCTATCATTATATATTATATTATAAACGTGTATTCATTATATATTAATAGTAATAATAACAATAAGTGAACACAAAACCTTAATTTTAATTAAGGTTTTAATAAGTGTTTTAATAAAACGTTGTCAAGTCAAAACTGAAAGTGATGCCCACACAGCAGACTCACTGTTGTCATCTTGGTTCTTACTTGTACAGATTAGTAAAAAGAGGCTGCAATCTATGATTAAGGCAGCCTAAAAAGAGAAGTAAATGATAGGCAATGAAGAATTACTGTTCTCAACAAAGATTGAAAACTGAGGCACAGAGCTATTAAGGTAACCTACACAAATCAAAAAGAGTATTTTTTGCAATAAAATCAACACAAGACTGACAACTGGGAATTACCTGAATTGTGTTCTCTTACTTGATTGGTGAATTCTCTTGTTTGGGAAAATCAGTTTTAATTGATTTGAATAGGATTTTGGCACTAAAATATCTTCAAAGCCTCTGGTGTCAGAATATTAAAAATCAGGAAAACATCTGATTGGGAAACACTGAGAGGACATGAAATGGCAGAAGAAGACAATAGCTAGTTGATGTAAACAAGAAAATATTAACAATTATATATTTCAGTTGTGTGCGTATGTTAAAAATATTTCTGTACTACTTAGAGAAGAGTCACTATTATTAGCTGTGCTGGATTCCTTATAAAATTACTTTTTTTTAAATCAAAATATATATATATATTATTGACTTAAGAAGGAAATTAATAGTAAAACATCATTAAAAAAAAAAGTAAATACTTCAAAATAGAACTGAAATATTCTAATACAATATACCTAAAGCATGAAAGATTTAAAGCTGAAATTTAGTAAATAGACTGACTATAAGAATAAGCTTCAGGTTTGGAATTAGAATGATTTGAAAACACTGAACACATTAAACGTGACCTTTAAGCTTCAATTTCATGTGTGGGAGTGTGAGGTTAATGAAATAGCTGAAAGATCATATTTGTAAGAAATCTGCCTGCTGGTGGAAGTAATGTTAGTCTAGGCAATGCTGTTAACATTCCCCACAAACAGTCAGTGGACTCTAAGGTCTGACACGTTATTTATTTGATAAAGTGTTTTATTCTTGAGCTCCATTTTTCGTATTTCTTTTGTTTTCTTCATGCTTTCCAGGACTTCAAGAGTAAAAATAAAAAGGTGACATTTTGGCTAGGACAAAACCATATATCCAAAAACTAGAGAGCATTTGGACTGAGAGAAGAGCTTGATGCTTAACACCCTACATTGTGGGGTTTGTTTCCATTCATATCTGAACTGCAAGACAGGTATTAAAGCTGTTATATTTGTCTACATGAAAAAAAAAAAAGTTTGCCCTTTCTTTCTTCACTCAATGTGTCATTTACACAACCTTTGCACTATAGTCTTTAGATTAATTTCTTCCTGGCAAATAAGTTGTTTGCTTCTAAGTCCAGTAAGTAATTTCCTTCACCAGTGAATATGTACAATCCCAAATTATGAAGATGAGAAGGATGAAATACCAAAGCTTTCCCCTCCCCTCCCCCAAAAAATCTTGTTGTGAAGTTTGATATGGA
Source organism: Cygnus olor (assembly GCF_009769625.2). Classification (NCBI taxonomy): domain Eukaryota; kingdom Metazoa; phylum Chordata; class Aves; order Anseriformes; family Anatidae; genus Cygnus; species Cygnus olor. The sequence continues at coordinate 40,176,455 of NC_049169.1, forward strand.
ACTTGCTGATTCAGATTGGATTTCACAATTTTTCATCAGTAGCATTTGCTTATATATTACAGCCTCTGACAGGAGGACAAGTTGGTGAGGGATTTGAAGAGGGTCCTCTCAGGTCTTTTCCTTACAGCAAACATATGTGAAAAGCTAAAAGGACTGGAAGACAAATCCCTCTGTGTACACTGTATCCCTGATGATCAGGTCCTGCACGGTGACCCATTGTTCACTGTCCCACGTAAGTGCTACAAAAGCTGGGACAAGAACATATCCCAGCTGAGGCTTGTGATAGCATTGTCTCACTCACCCATCAAAACCCCAGGCTTTTCTGTGTCCTCCTCCAAGTTCGCTAGCTGGATTTTTTACTTATTTTCCGTACTGCATAATGCATCTCACTTACTGCCTTCCAACCTCTATACCCTTCTCCTCACCGCATCTCACTGATCCCAAAGAGGAGACTGTCTTTCCCTTTCCATCTGTCTCAGAAAGCAGGAAGCACACATGAACAACAACACAAGCACTCTGCTATGGGAACATACTCTAATGCACAATATACTACATGTAAACATGCACACCAAACATTCCCATCATAGAAAAGTAAGCAAATAATACTAAGCATTTTATTGATTTTATGGCTTTTACTGATTTTAACCAAGTATCACAGTTTCTGGAAAACAAAGACTGTTGGTAATTGGCAGTGAGAAAGACAGGTCATATACTGTGTACCTTCTTGTTGGTTAGTAAAGAAACTGTTTAAGTATGAGCTGGATGGGCAGACAATGAGGTGGACTGAAAACTGGCTGAATGGCCCAGCCCAGAGGGTTGTGGTCAGTGGTGCAACGTCTAGTTGGAGGCCAGTAATGAACAGAATACCCCTGGGTCCAGTCCTGTTTAATATCTTTATTAACGATCTGGACAATGGGGTAGAGTACATCCTCATTAAATTTGCAGATGACACAAAACTCTGGAGAGTGACAGATTCACCAGAGGGCTGTGCTGCTATTCAGTGGTAGATTCACCAGAGGATCATACTGCTGTTCAGGTGGACCTCAACAGGTTGTCAAAATGAGCTGATAAGAACTCCATGAAGTTCAACAAGGAAAAGTGCAAAGTGCTACACCAGGGTAGGAAAAACCCCAGGCACCAGCACGTGCTGGGGGCCACCCAGATGGAAAGCAGCTTTGCAGAAAGAAAACTAAGAGTCTTGGCGGACACCAAGGAGAGCATGAGTCAGCAATGTACCCTTGCTGCTAAGAAAGCTAATGATACTCTTAGCTGCATTACACAAAGTGTTGCCAGCAGGTCAGAGAAGCTGATCCTTCTGCTCTACACAGAATTGGTGAGGACACACCTGGAGTACTGAGTCCAGTTCTGGGTCCCTCAGTACAAGACCTGTACATACTGGAAAGAGTCCAGTGTAAGGCCACCAAGATTATAAGGCACTGGAGCACTTCTCCTACAAGAAAAGGCTGATAGAGCTGGAACTGTTTAGCCTGGAGAAGAGAAAGCTCAATGTCTATAAATACCTGAATGGAGAGGGCAATGAAGACAGAACCAGGGTCTTTTCAGGGGTACCCAGTGCCAGGACAAGAGGCAATGTGCACAAACTGGAACGCAAGACGTTCCATCTAAGCATCACGAAGCACTTCTTTATAGTGCAGATGATGGAACATGGGCACAAGTTGCCCAGAGAGGTTGTGGAATCTCCCTCCCTGAGAACTTCAAAAGCCCCCTGGATGTGGTCCCAGGCAACCTGTTATAAGTGGCCCTGTTTGAGGAGGGGGTTGCTGATGACCTCCAGAAGTCCCTTCCAACCTCAAGCATTCTGTGAAACAGTGTTAAGTTCTTGTCTCCTTTTTTTTTTTTTTTTTTTTTTTTCTGCCTTGTATTTTATTGATTTGTACATCATAATCTCTTCTTAGCAGGAACTTTGCGATGTGCCATTTACCCCCTGCTGCTTTTTTACACACACATAAATACATTAAAAGAACATTAAAGATGTGCCAAAGACTTAAGACTGTCAGCATTAACATTGCTTGTGCAGTTTTAATTTGGTCTCTTGTGTATATGATGCAGCTGTTAATATTTTCCACAGAACCTCTGCCTCACTCAACTCCCAAGATGGACAGAGTTTACCTAACAAGCAGATACACAGTATCTCATTTGTCCTCATTTATGGCAAATAATTAAAGCATTTTTTAATGTGAAAATATTCCTTTTCTCATGGGTGTTTCTAGAATACTCATCATTACAGTGATTTTCTTGCACAGACATGCACAGACATAGTGTTTGCAAGACAAAAAAAAAAAAAAAAAAGATTATTGGGAACTTTTCCGTTGGGTAAAGAAGACTTGGGGAATCAAATCTCTTAAAAAATAGGCTCAGTTGCTTCATGGATGACAAAAAGAGTCTCCGTTGCAAGGGTCCTTAAAATGGCATCTTCAGATGAATCATGTGAAAAACATTTAATGGCTCTTCTGATGAATTCTCATACCCTACATGACTACTGCAGCACATGTATGACCATTGCTATTTATTATCTTGAATTACATACAGATCATCTCCATCCTATGTGACTCTTAGTGTACCTGGAGGAGCAGTTTGTCTTGACCATCTTCAAGTAACTTATCCATGACTGAGTTTAACTTTAGTCTATTCAGTGACAGCAACTGCCTGGAGGAATCTTAGTGATAGGCAGACACTCTGTCCAGGATACTCATCAGGACACTGATGCACAGAAGTCATACACATTGGTTGAATTTAGGTGCAGCAAGACGAGCCTAGGAAAATATTAGCCACTGTCCAAAATTCCCACCCAGAGAGCTCCTATTGCAATTACTCAAATGCTTTGCTGTCAAGGTGGTCTCTCTTCATTCCTGCTGCCCCATATCTTGTAGTCTATTCTTGTCCCAAGCTACTCCTTGATTTCTCTCTTCTACCTAATTCTTATTATAGACTATCTCACAATTCCATTTCTCATTTTCATTCCCCACCTTTTGTCTGTTTTTTGTTGAACCTCCTGCACCTTATCAAGTTGCCCACATGGACCACTGCTTCCAGGCCCCTTGTCCCAGCATTATGCCTCTTCCATCCCAGACACTTCCAGCCTTTCTCTGCTTTTTAGTCAAATCTTTCTCTCCTTCCTGCTGAGAGGGGGGCAGCAGCAAGAGATGCACAGCATATTGGCTCCTTCCCTCCCAGCAGACATGAGCAGCAGCTATGGGAAGGTTGGGCTCAGCCCATGCAGCTGTGGCACAAAAGTGTCCAGATGGGAGATGCGATGTCAGTACCTACCAAAGCCACTGCTGAGAACATTCAAGGGGAAGATTTTTCAATGGCCTGTAAATTTTCCAAATTTAGGCAGTTTCTCTTGGGGATAGGAAAAGTCTCATCCTTGACAGAAGAAATGCACCTGACCCCTTTTTCAGCTTGTGTGCCAAAACCTATGTCATCTTATTAAAAAGCTACCCAAGCTGCTTCTTACTGTAGGAAAAAACTCTTCTTCCTCCCCTTCTTTTCATTCTCAGAAACTGAGAAGAAGGAAAAAAAAAAAAGAGAGAGAGAGAGGTTGAGAAAAAGAAAAATTAATGTTAACATTTCACAAACAAAGGCAAACATTCTGGCCTCAGCATCTGGTAAGGAAAGAACAGCCTTCATGGTTTAAGTGTGGCAAAATTATAAGAAAATGAAAACAAAGACCTTCATTAGAAAATGTCACACAATGTGCATTATGGGCAGTCCTACTGAGGCCTTCTGCAAGAAAGAAACAACATTAAGTAGACTTAAGTTTCTGCTAGTTTATGATTTTTGTTATACGTTAATGCTCATAGATGCAGCAGGGTAAAATTCACTTTGTGCAGCCATCCGGATGCTTCTGTTGAGTATTGTACATGAGGAAAAAAAAGGGGAAGCTGGGCGGGAGGTGATGCAGTAAAGTCACACTAACTATTGGATACCGTAGAAACAGAAAAACAGTTGTACAGAAAACTGCATAGAGACCTAAAGGGCAGTAAGTAAAATACTACCTTTCCTTTGTACGCATGCAATGCTGTTGTCTTAAGACTGAGTCACTCCTTGTTCCAGATAGGCTTATTGCTTCTTAGTACAATTCATTGCCTACAAAATGCAGGTGCTATTTCTATAACAGTAGGAATTTTTACTTTGCAATGGGTTTTGTAACAGATTGTAACAACGACATATTCAAATGACTGCTTTGTCATCCATTCCTCTCTTTCTCCTTTTTTTTTTTTTCCCCAGTAGTGATGGAAGTTTTCCACCTTTAAGACAGGACTTGCTGCTACCACCAGCACTGAGCTAAATTTGCTAAGTTGATTGTTCAGGCATAAAGATCCTCCCTTTCTTACTCTTATTTTTCCCAGATACATCTTTTCTTCTGTAATCCTCCCACAATGTTTTTCTTTCTTCCCTTCCTCAGCCATTCCCAGATGCCAAAAAATTATTGCCTTCGTATAATATCTTTGAAATCTCTTTGCAGTCATTTCCACTGCAGTCCCACTGGTGCCTACTCTCTCTTCACATGATACTTTCAATCAGTGAGCAAATTCTCCAGCTGTGCTGTTTAGCATGATGTGAAACAAGCTGATTAGTAACAGCAGCAACAGGAGTAATTAAAAAAGAAACTAGAAAGGATACAAAAAAAAAAAAAAAAATCCTCCTTCAACACAGAGTTTTCCCTTAACACTTACCCCTTCTTCCTTTTAAGAAAATCAACATTTTAAAACTAAATGTTTGCCTATAGACTTCAGGTGAATCCAAAATTCAACTTCTACACAAAAAACACTAGAAAAGAATAGTGGTTGCTGCATCTACTACAACCAAAGAGCTGGCAGATATGTGATGTTCTCAATAATATATTTATATATATATATATTTCTGTAGCTTTTTATGAAGACCATGTCTTATGACTGATATTGAGTAATCAATCTTTATTTATAAAGTCGTTTTCCTGTTTATCATATCTTAAAGGAGTGTAGAACAAATTCACACAAAAATATCAGGGACAGACAAAACAGAACTAAATACATTAAACAAATATTTCTAGAAGAGTGCAGCCCATATAAATTATGAAAACAACATCTGATCAAACAAAGAGAGATCTTAAGCTTTAATTTAAATGCATGAGCAGATGCAGCTGACCTAAAGTCACTGGAAACAACAACAACCAAAAAAAGCCAGTCTCCCAAAAGCAGAGCATGAGAATAGAATTTTTTGCCATTTTCAGTAAGCCTGACTGAATTTCCTTGATTTGAAACCACAACCAAGGAAAGTTGATGAATATATTTCCATGAATAACAGTGAGATTTATACTGGGCCCTAAATGAAAATGCGGTCTATTAGAAATTATGCAAAATCTTGTCCAGAATATTTAAGAACTTGTCAAAATTACGCATCCTTTCCCAAATACTAAAGAACTTTGATATTTGCCTTTTGGTAATTTTAACTCCTTCAATGTGTCTGGATTCCTTATGGTCACATATTTATTTCTAAAGATGCTCTGTACCATGCTAACTTTGTACTCTTGCTATCTTTTCTGAGATGAAATATAAGAGGAGTGACAGAATGCAGTGAGACATCAAATAGAAATATGTCCTACAGGGTTAGGGCCTTTGTATTTCAGAAAATGAAGGTAGACGTGCAAGAATGAACTCAAATGTGATTGGAGCAATGGCAAAATCAAGTCCTAGTTGCTGAAACCTTGATTCTTGCAATATTTTTAACCAGGAAGCATCTAAATTAAAAACAAACAAACAAACAAAAAACAACTAACAAACAAATGAACAAAACCCACCATGAACAGTGCTGAAGTGCTGAGAGAGGGAAACCTACATTCCAGCTGAGTGTTCTCGTCAGAGGTTTTTGACCCTTTTTCTCACTGATCTCTTTTTGTCTCTGCTTTGCACTGCTTTGTGTGCAGCATCAAGTGGCAGACACAAGAAAGCCTGACTACTTTTTAGCTATCACCTTCTTGTTGCCTTTTGAACAGAGCTCAAATCCCTGCGGGCCAAGTCTTTCCCAAAACCAGATTTCCTGATCTCTTGCCAAACCTTTCAGATATATCTGTCTGGGACACAGACTCAAGCACTGGCCGTACTTGCTTATGCTGTTTGGCTGTTAATGTGTTTCCTGGTACCTTTGGGCCAAGCAGTGATCTCTCAGATGATATCTGCAAGGTTCAGGGCTAAAGTATTCCAGATGTGGTTTTCAGTAATCAAAATAAACTATGTTTTTTTTGTTGTTTTTGTTTTGTCTTTACTTTTGTTTGATTAGAAATAGAGTTTAGCCAAACAAATATATGCTATAACATGCCACCTGCTATTGTGTACAAACAGTTGGTCTGAGCTGTTTTACTTGGTAGTGCAGACATAGACAAAACCCCTCTGTTGTCATAGCCAGTTTAATAGATATAGACCCTGGCTTCCTTCTCATTTCCAGCTTCACAGAGATACTGCATCTTACAGAAGTATCTCAGTCCATGTTAGGTCAGGATTTTACACACACCTCCCTTCCTGAAGTGTCCTGTTGAGAATTGCTATCCAGACATTTAATTTCTGTCATTTACCATGGAGGATATCTGAGGGCTTACTCCTGCATTTTGAACCACCCACCCTAAAGAGATGGGTGACAAACCTTTAGATTTTATGTTGTCAAGCTTTCTGAAATGCCAACATTACTTTTTAATTCTCAGCCAACGTACACTGCTAGCTAAGCCTGAGAACTTGTAGCTCTGCTTCATTTCTCATCTGCTGTCATTCCTTCTCTTCTAGGTTAATTCCTTCCACTTCTCATTTCACATGCTAGTAGAAGCAGAATATCATCAGGCAGACATCACTGAGTATTTGTTTTTATCTCTTCACTTTGATTGGTTGCTGTTAACAAAATCCTCTAGGGGTAATTTGAGAAGTGTCCTTTTATGTCACCTTTATGCTATGATACTCTGGAAATGAACTGTGAGAGAGTAATAAATAAATTCAGACATGTTCCCCCCTCTCCCCTCAACAGATTGTGCAACTGCTTGTTTGGCTTGGGGTAATATATACAATACACCCCAAGAAATACTTGCATAATAGAAAAAGAAGGACATATTCTAAAATTGTCTGTTTAGGATGGCAAAATGTGGAGTTGTCTTGGCCTACTTAGTGAGGTGTGTGTTTCTACATGTGGGGGCTGAGAAATGATGAGAGCAGAAGGTTACATATGGCAGCCTTACCGCTATCCCAAGGTGACTACACAGTTAAATCAGCCTTAGTTGCCAGTTTGGGAACAGAGCCTCCCTAGCTGTTTAAGACTGAGCTTTGAAAGGTATGTATGGGTATTTGGCCGTATTAAATCATACCTTCTTTCCTTGCACCAAGTCTTCTTGTTCTACACATGACTGCACAATGGAGACCTGACATTTTCATCACTTGCCTGTCCTCTTCATATTTGTTTCAAAGTTAATTTTGTCTGTGAGGGTTTCATAATTCCTTCATCATCCCACAGGACTCTACCTCTGTCATTGATGATTCCTTTTTTGTAACTATATTTGCAAAAACTGCAGTCTAATTTATCATTTTTTTAACATTTTAAAGCTCTTCTTGTAACAGCAATATGTGGAACTTTTTACTGATCTCAAAATACTTCACAGAGAAGGTCATCTGACATTTATGTTGTTTTGTTTTGTCTTGTCTTGTCTTGTTTTGTTTTGTTTTTAAGACACTTGCCCAAGGTTACCTAGAAAACCAATGGCAGAACTGGGGAGAAATACAGATCTCCTGAGTTCTGCATCTTCTGTGCCTTCCCCAGGCAGGAAGGAAATTAAGAAATGCTAAAAGGTCTTTAATCTCTACCTGTAAAGTCACTCAGGGATGTGCAAAAAGAAGATGTAGTTTAATAATACCATGGAAGGATAAAGGCTCTAATTATAAATGATGCTTCTTTCAAAAGCACAAAGCTCTGACTAAGGCCTGATACTATGCAGCCATTGAAAATATTTCAGGTTTATGAGCTAGAGCTGAGACTACTTGCTGTTCAGAATAACATTTATTTTTCAGCTAAGATATTCTTCAGTTGCATAGGTAAAAATCTATGCAGAAACTTTGCCTCTTCATACTTTGATGATATGTAAAGGGCATTAGAGATACTTTATATCTTCGGTTAGATGCAGTCCAGAATGGCAATAGGTCCCTTAAGCATATAACATTAATGCAAATTGTACAGTCCTTTCTGGAAATGCATTCTGTGAACTATAGCCAGATAACCAAAAACTTGTCGTATTAGCTAGTATAGAGTTCCAGTCAAAGGGCTTGGGACTCAAATGCTCCCTTTCTTCCTCACACTAATTATCTCCCCCAGCCATGAATGCGTTATCTCCAGTGTACTATAAATCATCTGAAACAGAGCTCCTGAATTGAGGAAGTGGGGTGGGACTGTGGGGGCGAAGAAACACATGAGTAAGAAAAGGGATCTCTGGATCATCTGTTGTTAAAAGGGAGGACAGATAAATTGAGGTTTTTGCAGGACAGTTTTAAGCCCCATCTCTAATTTGTGCTTTATGCTCCATATCGTTAAGAAAAGGCAGGTCCTGCCGCATGCAGTTAAGTTCCTTAATTTATTTTGGGCATTACACTGTTTCAGAATTGCTAAGCGACTCACAGTCAGCAGATCACAGAAACTGCATCAGTCCATGCTGTCCTCAAAACAGTGAAGTCACTGCTCCATTTTGTCACTTTGTTACAAAATGCCGGAACTGTAATTAGGACTTGGGCTTGAGTAGCTCTCAAATTACTGGAAAAATACAGATTTCATAATTCATGTCATGAAGGGCATCACCAACCAATCTTATTACAAACATACTAGTGTGTGTCCACTACCTCCACTGAAGCTCAAGAAATCTAGGAACATATTGCATTAATAATGCATTAATGCTAAGACATTCTAGTCCACTCTTTATTTTCTTTCCAAATAATAGGAGTACTTACCCTATAGTTCATTGTTAGATATTTTGTGTTTTTGTTGTTTTGTTTTTTCATCACTTCAAAATGTTGAAGTAATCCCTTATTTTCTCCATTCGTGATTTCTGGAGCAGGTAGAGAGAGCAATTGTAGCCTCTGTCACTTTTCTATACCATCTTCTGTGTATGCTGGGGACATCTAGGGACCACTACAGACACACGGAATTTCAAGATATCTCAGAGGTGCTCCCTATACTCACAACGTAGTCCTCCCAATTGCTCAGATATGTCCTCTGTCAGCACAGCCAGAATAGAACAGGTTAGAAAAAGCAGCACTGAACATTTCAACAAAGATATGCCCCTGTGCTAAACGAAATGGTTGTCAATCTCTGAAGATTTCAAGTCCACTTAGACATTCCAGAAGGATGACAAAGGTACTTGTTAGAAAGGGAGGTGGATTCTATATGGGCTAGCCACCAGAACACATTAATGTACAGGTACAGGTTGCTTTCCACAATTAAAAACGGGAAATATTTCTGCTCTGATTTCATTAACCTGCATATCAAGTGGTACAATTTTCATCAGAAACCCTACCAAAATTTATCGTTTTTTAAATGGAAACCTTCTGAATCATACTCAGATTAGTTACTTGTAAATATATAGGTAAATATATGGGTAAATAAGGTATACACATATGCATATATGCATGTGTGTTTGTATACATGAAATGATTAACAGAGTTGAAAACTGCCAAGCAATTCTATTCACAAAGCTAGAAGTGACCAAATGCGTGCAATGTTTTTGAGCGCCAAGTAAGACTAATTACAATACTCAGCTGGTCTCCAACAAATGAATGATCTTAACTGTTTGCTTTTCAGCTGCCAGATGGAGTGAAGCAGAATAGTCTGAGCCATGTATCTAGGGATGAGAAAAATCTCTAAAAATTGAGATTAATGTTTGATTGTTTCTGACAAGAACACTTTGTACCTCCAAAATCATGTACATTTGCAACTCCAATTTTCATCTAAAGGACACAAAGTGGTTCAGAAGCAATAGTTCATTTGTCCAGCACCCTCCTAAGATATGCATGCATTATATCAGTTTTCCAAAAGGACATAGTGGACCACAGATTGTAACTGATTGAATTATAGGTCACATTACCTTGAATTTGGCTGGTGGTATCTAAGAGTCTCTGAGCTTTGTTTTAACTCCACAAATGGCCCTGGTGAATTTCCCTGATGTTAAGAAGGTGCCGCATGCTGTAGTAAGGTGCTCATGGCTACACATGGGATTCAAGCCCACAGTGGAATGATGGGCAAATACTGCCAGCAGCGAAATCAGCTCTGACCCCCACTCATCCTCCAAACTGTTTTCAGTTCAGGGAGCGTTCGTGGTACTACCTACTCTGCTTTGACCAGAAAATAGCAAGATCCAAAGCAGTTCACAGCAGCCTGCTTCAGAATTGATGTTCTTAAGTTCTGGAGGAAGCGCGGGTCTATTTAACCAGACCCAGCTGGCAGTGCTGCTGAAGTGCCTTTTATGCCTGGCTGGCACCAGGGAGCCGGATCGTGATCCCCAGCCGCAGCTGGGCACCAGCTCTCTTCCCATGCGGGCAATTGCACCACATACGGACTAAAGTGCAAATGAAGTTACTGCAGTCCAACCCTTTTGCTGATATAATTAGGGTGAGCAGAGGGGAACAATACATTTGAAGTTGCAACTGCTGCTCCAGCCACATCCAGCTGAGAGTTTGACACATCCATAAAAACAGCATGTGTCATGACATTTGAAGAGCAATAAGCAATCCCAGGAAACTCTTCTGAACAAGCTGTGTACGTACGTGTGTATGTGTGTATCCACTTTTAATTTGCATTTAAATAATTCTGCTTGTTATTTACTGATGTTTCCAGTCCCTTTCCCCTCCCCTCCATGTACCAGCAGGAGCTTGTTATGTAAGAGAAGTAAAAAATCTGTTTTTCACTGCTGGAGGCTAGATATACACAAAATTCTTCTATTTATGTCCTTATTAAATAAGGACATCTGTAGAATTTATACATCCCACAGATATGAAGAGTTTGATCCACCAAGTGTTTTATGGTGGTAGAGAACTATAATTGTATCTAAATAAATGAAAGAAAAAATGAATAACAATTCTGATATAGGTAGGGCTAGAGATTATATGTCCTTTTTTATCATTATTATTTTTATATATTTCTTTTCATAATAGGGCCAAATGCAATTCACACAGGGACAAATAAAACCTGTGATGTTGAGGCTCCATGTGAAGATTTGGGGTGTTGCACAAGATTACAGTGTCTCAAGCATAAATTTAAGAGGAATGGTTAGATGACTTTATACTTGATTTAAATGAAAGGAAAAAGCCCCCAAACCTGCCAAAGTGGTTCTATGATGTCTGTCATTAATATTTTACTCCCAGATGACTGACTTCATCTATCCTAGTAAAATATAAGCTTTCTTTGTATTGAGTATCAATGGGGATATATACATTTACCAAATATAGGCTGCCTGAAACCCTATCTCAAAACCATCCCAAAATGAATGAGGTTATGAGGATTTTCTTCTTCCTTGTGAATAAATGGTTTACAATGTCTGCCTTCAGCATTTTTTCAAGATGCGAGCAGTTTTCTACAACCATGAACTCTGAGCATCCTATATCTAAAGTTTTTCTTTTATTTCTTCCATTCTTATCCCGTGTGTTAATACTATAAAATAGCTTACGCTAAAATAGACTGTAATTTGTTTCCTTGTGCCATCTGGTGGATATTATTTGTAAATGCACAATTGTATGCATTTGGAGAAATTCATCCACTCTGTTGCATTGCCAGGATTTCTTGCAAGGCAGCAAGGCATCCAGAAGAATTTTAGCTCTTGTAAATATTTCTGCCTCACTTTAATAACATGCTGCACTTTTATTTCCTATGGGAATGGAGGAGCACAAAAGTTAATTCTTCACCTTGAAAAAAAATAAAAGAAAATAAAAAATTTAAAGCAGGGCGAAAAATTGTTATGTAATTTGTAGACAATTCCATATTTTGAAAGTTGTCATATACTTCAGGGGATTTTTTCATATTACTGCAGTGAAACAACCTTACAACAAATCAAAAATAGCTGATGATTTCAGAAAAACTTCTGTAAAAGCATCAATGCGGTAGTGTTGCTCCCTTGGTAAAAGCAAAACTCATTTGTTTTTCTTAGTTCCTTCAGTAACTTCCATGTATTAAAATGCCAGACAGCTGCTAAAATAATATAAAGAACTGAATACTTTTAAAAGTATTTTAAAAGTACATAATTTAAATATTTTCTTTAAAGTAATTAATACATATATAGTTTCTCTTTTGGCTATAATTTTTGTTTGTTTGTTTGTTTTTATTTCTTGTCATATTAATGATTATATATTAGTAATGTGACCTGCATCACTTTAAATAATCACATATTACTTGTTCATCTCTAGTGCCCACCAAAAAACTACCATTCCACTGTTTTTATGGATGGAAGTTATTTATATTGGTTAAAGCACATGTTTTTTATTTTCTAATAAGACAAGAGAAAGAGTCAAAATGACTTGCTTACACTACGTAAAAACTCCTTCAAGATTTTATTTTTTCCTGGGGAATTTTCTACTTCTTTTCTTATTTTAAAATGAAATTTAAAAAGATGAGAAACCTTAGGATGTAGCTTTCATTGAACTTACATATTTTCCAATAAAGTTTATGATTTTCAACTCGAGCTAGGCAGAAACATCTCCATTCAGAAGCCCTCTGTGAATCAAACCCTGGGTACTTTCTACTTGTCATGACTCTATTGTGAGAAAAAGTTATATTTAGTTAGGATTTAACTTTGGCTTTCAAAGCTTAGATAAGTGTTATACTGAAAGTCTCTCATTTCTGTGCATTCATGTCTGCTTAACAATTAACCAAGAATTACTTTACCAACTGCATCTAATTTAACTTTTGTGCTTAATTTCTAGGATTAAATTAAAAACAGATGGCCCCTGAGTGGTAAAATGATCATAAATTAGTCTGATATATTGAAATTAGCATGGCAAAATATTAAAATTATACTGGAGTGCATTTTTTGCTGTGCCTTGCTTTTTGTAAAAGTTAGCATGATGGTGCGTGTAATTGAGCAATCTTGCACTACAGATCTGGAGCCCTAAAACTCCATCTGTCCAGAGAGTCACTTCCCATGACATGGGGTACTTTTCCACAGAATTACGCAGAATTTTCTCTTCTTAATTGCATTCTCCATTAAAGAAGACAGGACAAACATTAAGATGTAGGGATCTGCTCAGGCTTACGAAGCAGTTTAGGGGCATAGGCTCTACGAATTCGATGGTCTTTAGGCACTCATTTTACTTCTGGGCCTTATATGCTAAAACACGCTTATCTCCCTCAGCTCCACATACAGTCAGCAGAGATCTGCTTATCTCAGCATGCAAGAGCAATCAGACCCCAAGAATTAAGTTTAAGGAAAACACATTTTAATTCACATCCTTTTACCTAGAAAGTCTCTTTCAGGTGAAGGACTTTTTCTAGGACTTTCCTCCTAAGATTTTGGCTCGAGCTAGAGAGCTCTCCTTTCTCTACTTCTACCTCTTATGGACAAGGGTGGAGACTTGCACAGACAAGAGTAAGAGTTGTTTCTATGAATTGTGTAAATATGGAGGCATGGTCACAGCATAGACAGAAAATCATCTGCTTGTTTAAAAACCGTGCTAAAGTCATAACTGATCCTGAGACACATTATTTGATTAACTGATGCAGTGGGTAGACAAGATTAAGCCTTAAAGGATTACACCAGCAGTACGAAACTTCCGTGATCATTTTGGAACAGGCAGGCAGCCTAGTGATGTTTCTTTTCTACTTATTAATATGAAGGAATGCCAAACACTTTCAAGTATTTAGCCCATCTTATTGGAACGGCTGAGAAGTAACTTCCATCTACCTCCTTCATCTGACCTGTCCTCCTTCTCCTCCCCTGACATAGATTGTTGTGGTTTAACCAGCAGGCAGCTAAACAATACACAACCAATCACTCACTTCCCCACCCATCTCACCTGCATAATGGGACAGAGGAGAAAATTGCAAAGTGCAAGAACTTGTGGGATGAGAGAAGGACAGTTTGGGGGGGGGGGGGGGGGGCGGGGGGGTGTTAGGAGAGGAGAAAAGAAAATGGGAAACAAAACACAATGACAGGAAAAAGAATAAAAAACCAAGTTACGCGTAATGCAATTGCTCACCACCAGCCGACTGATGCCCAGCCAGTCTCTGAGCAATGGCAGCCCAACCCCAGGCCAACTCTTTCCAGTTTTATTGTTCAGCATGACACCATATGGTATAGGACATCTCCTTGGCCAGCCTGGGCCAGCTGTCCTGGCTGTGTCCCCCTCCCAGCTCCTGGTGCATCCCCAGCCTCCTCACTGGCAGGGCAGCGCAAGAAGGTGAAATGTCCTTGGCTTTGTGTAGCTCTGCTCAGCAACAACTAAAACATCAGTGTGTTATCAGCATTTTTTCTCATCCTAAATCCAAACCAAAGCACCATACCAGCTACTAGGAAGAAAATTAACTGTATCCCAGCCAAAACCAGGACATACAGTAAGCACCAAACTATTCTTCAAGAAAGTTGTGCCTGTAAGCACAAAGCAAAGTATGCACTCAAATGAAGACAACACAAATGGAGTTGATTTATTGGTGTCCTCAAGGCTTTTGTTCAAAAGACTGCTGCTGAACGTAGGGATAATAAAATAACATTAGGCCCCTGGGATCATGTCAGAATTAATATGACCTCAATTTCTGATTGTTCTCCTGCCTGACTCACACAATGAAATTTTTTCCTTACAAAAAGTTATTCACTTTGTATGTGTGAAAACCAAGTGGCATTGCTGAGAATTACCTCAGCTGTGCAAGACAAAAAGCATGTCACAGCACACAAAATCAGGAGCCGCCAGTGCATGTCTATCCTTGCTTATGCCAGACTTTTATGTCAGTCTAAATGAACCTTCTTGTCCCCATGTGACCAAGAGGTCACACCTGCCACCTTGCCCAGCTGTGTTTCTGTGCAGTCTCCTTCACTTGCTCCTTCACTACAGCTGCAGTGGTGTGACTTGCCTGGGTTCTGCTTTGCAGGGTGAGGATTTTTTCCTTTCCTTTTTCTGCCCAGCAAAATGCCAGAGCAAGTAGTGCAAAGCACATTTGCTCTTTATGTAGGGTCATTGGAGACTGAGTGAAGGAAGAGATTTAGGGAAGGGTCTCATGCCCTGAGACTGCAGTAGGCTGCATCCTCACCCTGACATCCTTTGTCCCTTTACTAAAAAGAGACAGTCTGGGGAGTAGGAAACTTTCAGGGGAGATAGGAACCATAGTTCATAGATACTTCAACATCTTCTTGTCTGATAGTGATGTCTTGTTCAGTCACATCATGACTCCTCTTTGGTATCAGCACTGTGTATCAATAGTCTCTAGGATTACTGGGTGTTAACAGCAAGCAGGAGTATGTGAATAAAAGAAATAAAATTGCACATATAGTTGTGAAAATGGTAAGTATATGCAATTTGTTTTCCATTATATTCCCAGATTTTCTGTATTTCAGTAAAAGAGATAAAAGAGTCAAATTGCCCTTTTGCCACATCTCAGACTCCATCATCCATAGTAGTCTTGTTCTGTTGCACTGATTTATTCATTTGCCTCTTCTACAAGTGCAAATCTAGGAATTACAGTAATTCCATAGAATTTGAAAGACCTTTTGTGTTGGAATATATCAGTACACGGGGGCTCTATTGGTGCATTGCAGATAGTGTTATTTTCTCTATTCTGTCTTTAGACATTTTTGTTCCTGTTTTCCTTCACATCTGGCTTTACACAATTTAAACCTGTAGAGCCTAGTACTAAAGTAAGTGTATCACCCACTACTGCATCAATGGGAACCTCAAATTTCCAGGGGGAAAAAAAAAAAAGCACAGAAATTGTTTAAAATGTAATATATTATTAATAACATTAATTATTATTATTATTATTATTCAATCAGAAAGGCAAATACAATGTCCTGAAATCCCAAGTGAGAAAGTGGAAAACTTATAAAAACTCTGCAAATACTTATTTCTTTTCAAAACCAGCACTCTGGAAATTTGTCTGTCCTGGAAATATTTTTAAAGCAGACCATGGATTACCTGGTTTCTGAGCACACCTTGTGCTCCTGAAGTATATCTGAATTCCCTTTTAAATTCAACAAAACAGGATACAGTGTATTTAGGACTCCATATAGTCATGCATATGCTAAAACTTAATGTTGAAACTGTAGTTTTTTCTATCTTTCAGTATTCACAAACTACTGGTGAACTTGAACCATACCCTGTTAGGCCTGAAGGGATCTTTATGATTACATAATGATGTGTAATGAAGATGAATCACAGTAATTAGAAACAAAATGAAACCAAATGAAATAAAACAAAACAAAAACCTCACCATCATTTAATTGAAAAACTTCCCAAATTAGGGACAAACCTAGATACAGATGAAAAGAAACAAGTCCCACATCTTCCCTGTGATCCTGGATTGAACACATGCACGTTTCTTTTCTATGGTTTCATACATATTTTTCTATGAACTTTTTGTCTAAAGTTTTTTTTTTTTTTTTTTTAATTCCTGTGTCTTCCTGTGCACATCTGGACTATGTGTATACACCAGGTGATATGCTAAGATTACAAGATCACAAGTTTGAGGCACGTGCATCTCAAGAACTAGCTCAAAAGCTCCTTTGAGATGTGCAGTAGCTGTCAGAGGTCAGCTCTTGTAAGGGAAAATTCCACCGTAACTGTAGCAGGACCTTATTCCTCCTGATTGAGATTCCTGCCAGACTGATTACAGCACAACAACAACCAAAATAAATTAAAAAAAAAAAGAGTATTTATCTCCTTGGTAAATTCAGAAGCATAGAATAAAACGAGAGGGGAAAAAAAAAAACATTTTTTTTTTCAAATCACAAAAGCCCTTCACTTACTTAAAAAAAAAAAAAAGTTATCTAAGAGAGATGCAATATGTGTGAAGCATCAGCAAGTGCTTTGTAAGCATACTTAAATACACCTTGCTAGAAAACAGAAATTTTGTCTTCTAAAAGCTTTCAAGGATTAGATGCATTTTTTTCGAAAGCATCAGAATGACATTTTGAAGGAACTAAAAATAAATGCTTATTATTTAGGGAGCAAAAAAAACCACACACACACAAATAAGATAAAATAAAAAACACAAAAACAAACAAACAGAAACAAAACAAAGCAAAACAAAACTCTAGAAGAAGGACCAACAATGTAACTACTTAGCTCTAGTAAGTGGTAACATCAAATAAATTCTTAAGACACTTTGACAAATATTTAGAGCAATTTAAGTAATCGACACAACGTGATTGCACTTGAAAAAATAGGAGGCCACGTTTGCCTTGGAAGTTATGAAGTTTTCCTTGACAATGTCCCTTTTTATTTAGTTCTGCTAAGATATCATGGCTAACATGCAATTAGGAAAGCCAAGCCTTGTTTGCCATGATGTCACTGACATAGGACAGTCTGGCGTAGGGCAGGTGGTAATAGGCAGCTTGTGGCGAACCAGTGTTTTTGTCATGTAGGAAATTTTATGAACAGTCTGACTTCAGGCAGCTTATTCAGATACTCTGTGGTGTTAGACAAGTTATTTTAGCACTTTGGAGGTGTAATCTCCCAGTCCAAGCACATAGTCCATGGGGCAATGTGCAAGCCACTTTATACTGATATGCAGTAGCTAGATGGGGTGAAATGGCTGACCCTCACAGCAGGGCTCTGTGGGGACCAAAGGCACTGGAGAGCAGGAGCACCCATGTCTCAGAAGAGCTCCCTTCCCAGGAAAAGCACAAAAGGCTATGTGAGGAGGTCTGCCATTGCATGTATGTCTCTGTTGGCTGGCAACATGTGGGTGGATTGGGAAGACAGGAGCGTTATACATTTGGCTGGATCTCTGTTCAATGTACTATAGATAGTCTCCCCTTACACAATGCTGATCAAAGAGGAGCCAGGACAGAAGGATTCAGATTCTGGCAAACTCCTCATATCCAAGTCATTTTTCTTACATGCCTTTCAAAAGCTACTTTTGCTTTTCCATGTGCCTTAGTTTATTTAGAAAGGCAAATTGGTCTAAAGGATGCAGCTCCCAAACCTCTCTAAAACAGATATTTCCAGGAGAAAGAAACCAGTCCACGGGTCTTCTGCATGACTAAAGAACTGTGCTGCAGGCTGTCAGCATCCTTCCTGGCACCAGAAATTTCTATTTGTCTTCTATTTCCTTCTGCACAACCTCACCACCACAGCAGGAATGGTGACACCTCCTCCCCATCCTCCCCAGTCTGCCCACACTAATTCAGCTTGGTATTTAGCCTTTCACACCTACCTGCAAAAGAAAAGCAACAGATTTGAACTCCATCTGTGAGAGAGGGACTCAGACTTCAAGTCTTAGGCTGTTGGTATAAAAAGACAGACCTGACTGATAGGGCACATGAGATAAATCCTGCTCAGCTCTCTCTGGAAACAGGGTGCACAGCTTGAATTGAGGTTGGGTTCAGGTCTGCAGCAGTAGGCTTGGCTCAGATACTCATACTCTGGAAAGACAGATAATTTCAAATAACCCCCCGTTCTTAGTGCTTAGCTCTGCCTTTGCCCAGTCTCAGCATGCAATTTTAGCCTGATAGCCTAAACAGCATGGCTTGTGAGATCATCCATGCATTTTACGTAAAGTACATGCATACAGACATATCTACACACATATAAATTATATTAGTATGCATAAGTCAGTACCCAGTTGCCATCCTCTCAACCTCTCCTTAAAACAAACAAACAAACAAAAATTTACTAAATAAAATGGACTCCTCCACATCCTTCTGGGCAGTTCCTGACTTCTGTTTCTAAATCTGATAGCAAAAGATGATGGAGAAATTTCATCCCCACAAGTTTCCTGAAAACACGGTATTGGTATACTTGACAAGCTAAAGAAAAAGCTTTTGACCTGGGTCTTTGTAGAGAATCTACTAAGTAGAACACTGATAGAAGTCTCACTCAGTAAGAAAATCTATAACTGGACTTCGTATCTTTTTAGTCATAGAGAACTCACCTAGAAGGCAAGAAGACTCAGAACATAGGTGTTGCTATTTCCTCTGCCTACAGAGCAGCTTGTTTGAAGTTGCTCTAAAGAGGTGCATGTCAAGCCTTGCTCACTCTGCAAAAAGCTCTTTGGCCTACTTGGGTCTTGGATTATATGCTGGAGCACGGACATTTTAACCTTAGTTAGCAGATCCTGCACTGGAGAACTTATTGACAAGGGACTATTGATGATCTCAGACATGAAGGCATAATTACATTCAGTCTGCTGAAGGAAGAAGAATTATTCTTTTATTTGTATAGCCTTTACCTACAACAAAATTGACATGGAACATTTCAAATGTTTCAAAGCCTGAATCATGTAAGGACAGTCTTAATGAAATCTCCGTGTATCAATATTTTACACTTGAAATGTGTGAACAGTAAATGACTCTTAATTCATGAATCCTCATAAATGTTAGATTATTCTAAATGCATTCATCATACAATGCATCTATCATTTGTGCTCAGCTTAAAGGTGAAATGATTCTCAAGGTCCTCTTCATTCACCAAAAATAGACTTTGATTTTGTTCTGACTTATCTGACTCACAGATCCTTCCTTCTCCCACAGTTCTTAAAAGGAAGGAAGGAACGAACGAACGAACAAACGAACAGGGGTAGAGGAGTATAGCTGGCTTTCATGTGGATCTGGAAGACTTTGGGCACCATCAGTAAAGAAACTTTTCCCTACCTATGACTCACTGGAAGAGTGTAGGAACTATGCCATCTACCTTGAGTGAGGATCTACCCTGCGAACTTGAACTGTGTGTATAGGTTGAATTGTATAATGACAACTTTGTATGA
The DNA here is from genome assembly GCF_009769625.2 of Cygnus olor. NCBI lineage: Eukaryota > Metazoa > Chordata > Aves > Anseriformes > Anatidae > Cygnus > Cygnus olor. The sequence goes on from NC_049169.1 coordinate 40,196,375, forward strand.
TTGAAGGGGAAGGGGAAAAACACGTCCTTCTAAAAATAGACATGATCCAGATGGAGAGAAGGACAGGGCAGGAGCTGCAGCTGCCCTAGCATCTGCCACTGCACCTGGGGCTCTCTCCAAGATGCTGCTTTCATTGCTTTTTCCTCTGTGAAAATCCCTTGAAGGGGAGCCCACAGGATTTGGCCATCTCAGAAACAAGACAAGAATCTGTGAAGAGGCATTGCATGAAATGCATGAATGGACCAGCAGCTGCACTTGTGAGATTTAGGCAAGTACTTCCTGAATCAGGGGTCTGGACTCTGTAACCTGAACAGCAAAGCCACCCCATCTGTCTTCATAGGGGTCTTTATCTACAGAGTGGTAAGAGAAGCTGGGTCACAGGACTGGGATCAAAATTGCTTCACTGCTTCTTCCTTTCAGGTCTTGACTAATATACAAAAGGACTGTGGTTGCCATGATTGCTCGTCCTCTCTTCTTTCCTTTATCACACTGCAATATTTTGGGAGGTGGAGAGGAAATATGTTATTGCTTCTGAGCACCAACTCACTGAGTACAAATGAATTGAACAAGAACTACGTGAGATGACTTCTAAATAGAGACGAACAGAATTTGAAATAGCCCATCTGACAAAGTACACACAGATACCATCAAAATACTCATGGGTGAATGAATAATACAATCTGCTTAACATCTTTAAATGGCATATTGGGTGTATGCTCTCTAATGCTCACCAAAAAAAACATCCTTTGGGGCCACTTATGTGAAAAAAGAAAAAAAAAAAAAAAGAGATCAAGAAAGTAGAATTGAGTTTGTATATGAGAAAGCTTCTATAACTTCTTAACAAGGATTTCAGTCCTTGCACATAAATACTACAATGCTCAGGACTTTCACCCAAATGAGAGAAATACTGCTAAGCTGCTGTCTGATGTTAAATGGGCTGCACACAATAGATGTAAGAAGCAAATAATTCAGTGGAGCACTTGTGGGTTACACAGAAGCTTGCTTTCAATGTCATCTCCCCTAATAAAAATGCAAATATAAAGCTAATTCAGTTACATGAGCACTCAATAAACCTTAGTAAGAGCAAAACAAAAGTGTTGGACTATTCTTTCGTACAATATAGTCACATCTGATTCTTTCACTAATGTGCTTTTAGGAGCTACTTGATTCTATCATTTGAAAAGGTCACAATTCATATGCTAAATGGTTCTGTACTCTTCCAAGTCTGGTTTCCAAACAAGTGAATAGCTTAGTGACCTCCATGAGCTGTTGTCATTATAATACATAGCTTCAGTCAGAACATTTTGTACGTGAGGTACAGTTAAATAAATAGCCAAATCAGCAACCCGTTGAAAGAGGGCAGTTCAGCTCACCTAACTTCAGCCACCTAAGTTAGTCATCAAAGCTCTCTGTGTAGCTGATGGAGCCCTCTTGGATACTTCCGGAAGATGACTCATCTCATCCTGAAATGAGTGACAAAGACAGATGAGATGAATTGTCTTTTGGAAGTACTCATCTCTCTCCATCAGCTAGAAAGAGCTAACATAACTGTCTTAGGGTATCCTGGATGATTAGCTTTAAGATCTCTAGTCACTTTTAGCTGTCCATCTGAACAATGAGATATCATGATTTGTATGTATAAAAGCTTTTAGAGATCACATTTCTCTATTATGACTTCATAAGTAACAAATCCCCTCATTTATGGGCAGATCATATGAGTATGTATATATACATAAAGTTTCAAATTTACGTTTATATCTATATTTAAAGAACAGATCAACAAGTAGCGCTTCTTGGAATGGACATCCCTCCTTTTTTTTTTTTTTTTTTGTGACTGGATAATGATGTTCTTCAATAGGTTTTAATTTTATAAGCTGTCAGTTAACCTTTTGATAACCGGAAAACAGATCACCCAAAGATAAGGTCATTCTGCTCCCACCTTTCAGAAAATTACAGGGAGATGGAACAGAATTTGCATGGCCACAGTTCCTAGTTCCTGGAGAGCACTTTGATATTTCAACCGAATTGAAAGGCTTGCCACTATGCTGAATATAAGGGACAGACAGAGGGAACTGAAGCATTTGATTATCAGGACTGGCAATTCACAGTGATTTACCCTTAAATCTTCTGTCTTTAGATCTTAACGAGTATTGTTGGCATGTACACATAAAATAGCCTGGTGACAAAGTCATAGTCAATAACTGAATAAGTAAAAAAAGGAACTGCTACAGTGGTTTCTGTGTAACAATATTGTTAATGACAGAACACCATTCTCTTTAGTGACTGCCCTCCACCCATTTCCTACTGACTTTGTCTACTAATGATGTAAATTTTCCTGACCCTCATGGAGTCATCATCTTTTATTTATTTACTTGTATTACAAAAGGTTGTCATCATAGACAAGGGGCCCACTTTTACCTGACGCAGAAGGGAAAATGCAACCCCTCTCCAGAGTGCAGAGAGATGGGAACCTTTAAGGCCTCTGTACTAGTGCTTTATTTACATCCACTGAAGAGTGAGCATCTGGAAGGAGCCAACAAACATGTCTACATAAGCTTAATATGGAAGAGCATTTTGTAGGACATGGGAGACTTCATGTGTACATATATAGAGACATATATATACGCACTCACATACATACAGGTCTATGGAGAGGTAGACTGAGAACAAAGAATATATAAAGTCTTGAAAAATATAATAGTTGTTAGAGTGCTAGAGAAAAACATGGGAATTCATCCGTGCCAAAAGTGTGGAAGTTACTGCACTCAAATGCTACACTGCAGTGAAGGAGCCCAGGGCAAAGTGATTTATGAGTGGATATTTATAGTCAAAAGATAATTAAAAAAAAAAAAGTCACATTTAGTACTTTGTGCAACTTTCTTGGGTTACTGAACACTTAGGAAATGGATTGATGCATGTCTAGTTAGCTGTGCTGAGCTGTGTATAGCATACAGCAGGAGCCCTGAACTACAAGCAAAGCCAGCAGAAATAAATAAGTGCCCACATTCAGTAAGAGTAACTAACTTCAGTAACTAATGTCATTGCCTTACAGAAGGATTTAAATAGCAAAAATAATCACTGCTTAAAGTAGAAACAATTGACCTTCAAAACATAGTTAAGAAAAAAAAAAAAAGAGTCGCCTGAAATTTGTGATTTTCAAATCCATTGCATTAAACTTCTTTCATTAGGAGTACTCTTCAGAGCCACAAAAATGCTCTAAATAATGTATACGGACAATAAAAAGTTTGGTGGGGAAGCACTGATGGCTTTACCTATGGAATCTTTTTCCTAGTCCTGAACGTAGGGGTTCTAACACCATGAGAAGTGATGACTTCCATGGCACTAATGCCTGGCCAGATTCAACACAAACTGTTTCTTGACAGTTACCTGCTGAGTGACCAAATATCACTCTGTAGTTACACTGGAGATCTGGTGTCTTGCTACAGATGCATCTTTCCCTTTAATTACTTTGATATACTTTGAGTTCCCCTGGGAAATAAGTGTTTGTAATGGGGAATTCTGACAGAATTCCACAGCCCCTGTGTTTTGTTTATGATTGATAGAAGTTCTATACACTGACCAGAATGTTTTCCACAACAGATAAGGATGAAAAAAAGAAAAAAAAGAAAAAAAAAAAAAAAGAATTTATTGTATTTGTTGAACTGAAGGGTTATTTCCAGTTTGGTGCTTGGAGGATAGGAGATCAAACACCTACTTTTTTTTTTTTTTTAATCATTTTTATTTATTGATTTTATAAATAAACTATGGTGTCAGGTAGGTATACTCTTAGGAAACTTCTATTTCCTCCTATCAGCACCAGCCATGATAAACATCATCCTTGGGTCTTAACCTTGTCACCTTGTGAATATAGCTCTAAGAATCTCCATTTATCTCTATGATTATATCTGAGTTGTTTTTTATTTTTTTTTTCAGGAAGGCACATCTAAATGTTAGCAGTTGGGAATTTTACTTTGCACCAAGTCTTTCGTAGGAGGCTGTTATTGTGAATCATGGATGAAGTCTGTACTTTGTAATCTTTGAAACAGTGTGATTAAAGGGTAGTTACAAAGCAATGTCATTTCTCTGATTAAAGTGTGTAAATATATATTTTTCCATAGAATATCAGTAATTCGGTTTAATGCACAGTAGTTTAGAATGTTCAAGAATGTAAGATTTTTTTCTTCTCCTTCCTAGTAACACAAATTTTGTACACATGTGCACCACATGCACGCATGCACACAAAATGCTAAATATATTCATAAGAAAATGGACTCATTTCATAAGCACGATAAATGCTTTACTGAACTTTAAGCCACAACCAAGCAAAATGGGATGTATTTTGGCTACGGCTCATTTCACAGTTCCTCCCAGAGATGTATAGCAGAGCTGATGCAGGGTTCACTGGTTCAGAAAAATTAACCATTTTGTGAAGGCAGCTAATACAACACCTTGTATTAAAAATCGTTTTTAATAACATACAATTTTAAAAAAATTGAAATATTTCTTTAAAAATTCAGCAAACTTTTGGTTCACATGAAATTCAACTTCTAAATTCCAATATAATTAGAGAGATAAACTATAACATTAAATACATGGGGAAAAAATAATGTTGAGACTTTTAGAAAACATTCTCTGTGAGTATGAACATAGAATTGCTGCATATGCTACACGTTTGATTAGATCATATATTTATTTGTTAACTGAAGATGCTGCTGAGAACATCCTAAGTACTAAACAAATAAAAAGGTGTTCAGTATTTGATTCTTGACAGATCCATAAGTGAACAGAATGTGGGCCTTTTGTTCAGGAGATCATGCAGTTCAGTCCAAAGAAACACAGACCTGTCATGCTCTGCTTATAGGGTATTATTTTGTAAATTGTATTTTTCTTCTCTTGATCAAAACATTTAGTAGATATTTTATTGGCCTACACCAGTATTCCAAAACCTGGGTGAAAACCTATTTTTCATAATTTTGATATAGTTGAAATAATAACAATGAAAAAGGAAGGGATAGCATTTTTTTCAAAAGCAATAAAATCTGTGGCTTTTATACAAATGTGGTTTCTCTTTGCTTATTTTTATACTTGTTCCAGTAGTCATAAGGTTGTTGCATTGGTGGTGGTTTTGTTTATTCTTTTCTGACACACTGTTTCTTCATTCTGAGGTAGTGATAACATATTGAAGTCTTTTTTTTTTTTTTTTTCAGAATCCAGAGATGTCTTCTTTTAGTACAAAAAAAAAAAAAAATGTAACAAAAGAAAAGAAACATGGCAGCTGTTATTGTTTGTGTTGCATCCAACCTACAGCACAAATACTGGAAATAACCTGAAGGTCATTTAAGGACTCAGACAGTATCTCATGCATACACTCATCTTCAAAATGAGTAGCCACGAGCGATATAGCACATTTCTGTTTTCCATTAACAGTGGCACTACCTACTGTTCAGTAGACCTATGAGTACTGACTGCAGCCTGTGAGCTCCATGGAAAACATTCAGCATACAATTTAGGCACACACCGTGTGTCCCATACCATATGATGTCCCATACCATACAATATCATGTTCAGTAATAAAGCTGGGGTAAAGAAGAAGGAAAGGGATGGCTTTCAGAGTGATGGTGTTTGTCTTTCCAAGAAACTCTAACGTGTGATGAGCCCTGCTTTACTGGAACTGGCTGAACACCTGCCTGCCAATGGAAAGTAGAGAATGGATTCCTTGTTTTGCTTTGCTTGCACATGCAGCTTTTGCTTTAACAAGTAAACTGTCTTTATCTCAACCAATGAGTTATCTCACTTTCACCTTTCTCATTCTTTCCCCCATCCTGCAGGGGAGGTGAGTGATTGAGCAGCTCTGTCATGCTTAGCTGCCTGCCTTATTAACTACATCTCTAACTACATCTCTAACTACATCTGCCTATTAAACTACATCTCCCAAAGTCAAAGAGGTAATAACAAGGCAAAAAATGTACCAGGCAAGGCGCTTCCCATTTCAGACTGAGCCCCTGTGGACATGGGAGACAGAACCCATTGGTGAAGGTCAGTCCTGAGCCCACATGCCAAGGCCCTCAGTTAGGGGTGAACACATTAAGGGTGAAGCCCAGGAGTATTTCTGCTTCTTAGCCCCCTATTGCCTGCAGCAAGTTACCAACATGGTCCAAGAGGAAAAAAAAAAAAAAATATATATATATATATATATATATATGGATACCTTACTGCATTAAGTGGCTTTATGCTCCGAATCCATAAATATTTTACAAGGTACTTAATCATAGGCCCACAACAAAAACATAAATTCATACGAAATTATCAACACACCCTTATTTGTGGCATTTCTTACTGGTGAATTGAAGGATCACAGTTGTCAGTGCATTAGATACTGAAAATGACTTTCCTAATGAACAACATCTCTCAGGCAAAGAACTGAGAATGCAAGGGACAAATTCAGCACTGGAAAATCTACTTGCAGATCTGGGGTTTATCATACCAACATCCTCTCATGAATATCAGCCTAAGTGTTAAAATTTCCATTTACTTAAGTAAATCTCATTCCCCCTTTTCTTGACGTGTCATCTGCATTTGAGCAGACCTTCTCATTGGTTGTACCACTGTGAAATAATGATATTCCTATTAGCAGATCTTTACTTCCTTAATTTTCTCCCTGAGGAAATTTATCTAGGCGTAAGCCTGTTTGCATTCTCAATATTTCTCTGTCCAGGCTTTTGATTACAGCAGACTTGGGAATTCTTGGCAAACAACTTTGAGAGATTATTTTCAATTGGCTTTCATAATGTAGCTAATTCTAACAAGGACATCAAATTCACCTTTCTGGCCCCCAAGTGATTTTGAAGAAAAAGCATTTGGCACTCTCCCACATGAAATCCTTGTCTCTAGATTGGAGAGACATGGATCTGACAGATGGACCACTTGGCGGGTAAGGAACTGGCTGGATGGTTACACTCAAAGATTTGTGGTCAATGGCTCAATGTGGAGATCAGTAATGAGTGGTGTTCCTCGGGGGTCGGTGTTGGGACCAGCACTGTTTAACATCTTTGTTGGTGACATGGACAGTGAAATCAAGTGCATCCTCAGCAAGTTTGTCGGTGCCACCAAGCTGTGTGGTATGGTTGACACACTAGAGGGAAAGGATGCCATCCAGAAGGACCTGGACAGTCTTGAGAGGTGGGCCTGTGTGAACCTCATGAGGTTCAACAAGGCCAAATGCAAGGTTCTGCAGCTGGGCCAGGGCAATCCTAAGCACAAATACAGTCTTGGCAGAGAATGGATTTGAAAGCAGCCCTGAGGAGAAGGACCTGGGGGTGTTGTTTGATGAGAAGCTTGACATGAACCAGGGATGCATGTTGCAGCCCAGAAAGCCAACCTTATCCTGGGCTGCATCAAAAGCAGTGTGGCCAGCAGGGCCTGCCCCTCTGCTCTGCTCTCGTGAGACCCTACCTGGAGCCCTGCGTTCAGCTCTGGGGTCCCCAGCACAAGAAGGACATAGACATATTATAGCAAGTTCAAAGGAGGGCCACAAAGATGATCAGAGGGCTGGAGCACCTCTCCTTATGGGGACAGGCTGAGGGAGTTGAGGTTGTTCAGCCCGGAGAAGAGAAGGCCCCGGGGAGACCTTACTATAGTGGCCTTCCTGTACCTAAAGGAGCCTGCAGGAAAGCTGAGGAGGGATTTTCTACAGGGGTGTGTAGTGACAGGACAAGGGCATAATGGCTTTAAACTGAAAGAGGGTATATTTATCTTAGATACATAAAGAAGGAATTCTTTACTCAGAGTGTTATGAGGCACTGGCACAGGCTGCCCAGAGAAGCTGTGGATGCCCCATCCCTGGAGGTGTTCAAGGCCAGGCTGGATGGGGCTTTGGGCAACCTGGTCTGCTGGGAGGTGTCCCTGCCCATGGCAGGAGATTGGAACTAGGTGATGTCTAAGGTCCCTTCCAACCCCAACTATTCTATGATTCTATGAAAAAATCTTCAAAAAAATCATATTAACTTTTTTAATACTTGCTCTAGTCTATGTCTCTCAGTGTGATCAGTTAGGCACCTCTCCAAACTTACATTATTATTATTATTATTGTTGTTGTTGTTGCTATTATTATTATTATCATCATCATTATTATCATTATTATTATTATTCACTTTTGTCCTATGAGTAATATATGAATAAATAATGGAACTGTAATTACAAAAATGTTGAAAAAAAAGTAGTTATGCAAAACTTAATAGAGTTTTCTGTTGTTTACATTACCCTACTGGAGCAGAGGAAAAGTCCCTTAGGACTATGTCTACATTAAGAATCAATAAAAATCAATTGGAGAAGAGGTGTAATGTAAAATAGGTGATGTCAAGGCTCAGATGTTAAACAGCCATGTGTATTTCAGCTCCTATATGTAACTGGAAATGCATATTACTTCCATACCAAATATGCATTTCTGTTTACATAGGGGACCTGACATATGTATAGAAATATCCACATTTCAGCTCTATGTTTTACTCCTGTGGTAATCTCATTGCATCACATTCTTACATAAAACCCTCATATTTTGTGTCTGGCCATGGCATGAGTGTTATTAAATACTCGTATTCTATTCTTTCTTACAGTACTTTAATACATTTCTATTTTGATTCAAGGAAAGCTAATATGAAATATATCTTGATTAGTGGACTTTTAATTTGTAGATGTATAGCCTTTATTTTGGCTACAAACTCTAGGATGTGAACCAAAGCCCAGTAAGTTAGAATGATCAGGAAATTCACTACAGAAGTACCCTTCTTATTTAAACTAGTATGTTAATAAGGATGAGTGCTCCATAAGAGTACTAAAGTCCACACTCTGATGAAAAATGAAAGGGAAACAGCACTGATATTGGCAAATTTTATACATAGCATCAAGGATATAGCAGCTTTATCTTACGTACCCTGTGGTCATAACATACAGCCTAAGCTTGTGAATATTGAGGCAAATTAAGATGAAAAAGAGAACAGGCTCTTGATGGAAAATTATGTCCAAAAGAACAAGTACCTGTAATCATACCATCAGTAATTTGATAACTTCACATTTACAAGTTTACTCTGGGCAGTGCTTTTTTCTAAGGAAGGCTAGAACTGGGATGGCAACGGTTTTTTCACATCTGAACTGACTTCTCAGAAGTCCTGTCCACACCATTGCATTCACAGTAATTCAATCTTTTTTTTCTGCTTTTCCTATTTGTGAGCAGGAGGAAGCATTTGAGTTCTTGGCAAATGGATACAAGTGCTTGAATGATCACAGAGTCGTAAGAAGACATAGTGTTTTTTCAGGAAATAGAAAGGAACTGAGAAAGAAGAGAGGGAGAGGTAGTGAGGGAAAAAAACAGCAGATACATTTCTTAGGTTATAACCACAGAAGAAATGTGGTGTCCTGAATTTTGAGACAGGGCAATCCTTAAAGTCCAGCCAACTCAGGGGATATTGAGGGCGTCTTGCAATTTAGGTAGATGTTCTGGCATAAATCTTATTTTTGTCAATTATGACCCAGGATGGCAAAATGGTTACAAGAGACTATGTTGATTTTCTGGCTGCTGCCCTGTTTCTTGGTTATAGACCCCATGCTTATGAGAAGGAGAGGGTACTGTGGGGCTCTTATATCACCATTTCTCTGGCCTTCAAGAAACTTTGTCACCACAGCAGGCATGTGCCAGACTAGACATAGATATGAATGGGCCCCAGGAGCTTTGACAAATCACGTTCTCTCAGCATGATCCATGAAGACCTGCTGCCTTCTTGAATTATGAAGTCAGGTTCTCCCCCTGGAAAAGAAACATTGACATTTCAAACTCTGTAGTCTTTTCCAACCTTTCATTTGACACAATAAGTCCTAAGATAAGACTGACAAGCACTGAGCGCTTCTTTAAAACAGCAATGAGTGTTTCTTGATTGGAGATATGAATCAAATCCATGGAAAATGCTAGAAAGGTAGTTCTTCATTATCCTGTTCATCCAGGCATAAGTTTGTTTTGAGTGCTTCTCACAACTGTACAAGAGATAAAATAACTGATGCAAGGATTGCCTTGGTGTTTAAAAGAGTGAAACAACCGCAGACTGTCAGAATAAACCCTGACAGTTTTCAGTATTTGTGTGAAGGAAGAATACAGTGCAAGTAAATGTATGTGGACAGAGCAACCAGCAAACCTTTTGAACATACAGCATACTTCCCTTGCTTTGCTTGGCCATTACCCTGATGTCAGCCAATCCCTTTCCAAATATCTGGATAAACATTAAAGGAACAGTGAGCTCAAACAGAGTAAGAAAGGTACTGATGCTAAAAAAGCACCTAATAATCTATTCACATATCACATTGTAAAATGTTCAATGGAAAGACATACTTTACTCATGTTCAGTTATTTATCCATGTCTTTCAATTGCCTTATATGACTTATTTTCAGTCAAACCAAAGAGATGTCTGAAGTCAGCAGTTCCAAATGGCCTCCCCCCCAACCCCCACCCCCACCCCCCCATCCCCTTTGAGTCAGCCAAGACCTTTATTTGGCTTTCAGTGTCCATGATATAAAACTTAAAGTACTAACATTGTTCCATTATATGTGTCTGCCTCTGTACACACTAAGGCTATATCTATATTAGCAAATAGTGCAGTCCAGTGGGAGCAGATTTGTGCGGCAGAACAGTTGGTGCTGAGGGCTGATGTTCTTGTCAAATGTATTTCAAAGGGTTTTCCTGCTGACCACCCCTAGTCCAGTGCCACAGACCAAATGCTTGCTAGCAGCTGGAGCTCATTAGGTGAACTCCCTGGGATGCATTCTCCAGGTTAGTTTCAGCCAAAAGGAATCCAGTTAGTGTGTTTCAAGACAGCTTTGCGATGTGAACTAAAGCACGATATGTGAGGTCTATCGTGTGATTGCTTTGAAAAGTGTATTTCTGATCCAAATTTCAATGCTAATGTAAAGACATCCCTTGAATTTAGCTGATGCACTTATCCAGCAATGACTAATATGAGAAATATACTTTTCTGGGCCAATGTGTCACACAAAAAAGAAAGGTATCATGCCTTTCTATCACAAGCTGGCAAGCATTAAAATGATATGCTAAATGCTTGTTTTCTGAAAAATAACTCTATTTTTTACATATTGTAATCACTATCAGTAAAAGGATCCTCTAGGTTTTCTTTTGTGTTTCCTAACTCCAACTGAATCCTCATTTACCTCTTAATTTAATTAACTGACCTTGAGCCTACTGCTTTGTAAGTCAATGTCATCCCTTTGAGTTTTGTAAATCATATTACTTTGACCTAAAGTGCAAACTAGCTATCTTTGCAAGACTATTCTTACTGTCTTTTGTTGAAGAACTCCTTTTCCTGACAGTTCTCCTCAGCAGAAGGACAAATTAGTACCAGACTTCTTTTCAAGAAGTAATTTTGCCATTCAACACAACTTTCATTGTACTTTGAGCTCTCCTTGTGAATTGTTTTATCTGATTTCTATTTCAGTTGTCAGCTGATTGTTTTTTTTCTTTTCTTTGCCTCTCTCCTCATTAATTGGACATGTTTCTCCTTCATATTGTCTTTCTGACTCTGTGGTTTCCCAGATGTGATTGTCTGCTTTTACCTTCCTTGGGTTCTGTCTTTCAATTTCATCTCCTTATAAATGCTAGAAGAAAATCTGTGTTAGACCTGAGCTTACCAAGACTGGAGTACTCTCCATAAATTATCTTCTGTGGTAGCTTATTCTCATACCAGAGTCTTCATCTAGTATCTGGGTCACAGACAACTTCATCTGTGTCTCAGGTCTGTATAACATAAAGCACCTGCTCCTTAGCAAGACAACATAATTAATATTTTAAAATCTTCTTTTTGAAAATGTGATTTTATGAACTGATAGTGGCACTTCATACTTCACATTTGCATTTGCATTTGACTTTTAATCTGGTTAGAGGTCAAGTCCTTTCTGCTTAGTTGCAAATAAGAAAAGTAGAAATTGTACCTGGACATATATGGACATAGCAATTTTTTAATATTCAGGGTATGTTTTTTCTCTGAAAACCAGGAATCACTCTGAAACCAGGAAGCACTTGGTATCATTCCCATCATACTCTCTTACACACAGTGTTCATCACAGATTACAAGCCTCTTCCAGACAATCCTAATCGTTGAAAGAAATTCTCAGAACAAGCCATCATGATCTATAAAGAAATGTTTGTTAGCTCCTCTCTTGAAGACTATTTTAAACGTTCCTTTTGGTTCATAAACACAAATCTAGGAACTCTGTTGTTTGGTTTGGGGAAATTGGAAGATATATTACAGTATTCAGGATAATTGACAGAATCACAAGGGAAAAACCTCCAGCTGAAGTTAATTTAAGTTAATATTAAATTCTTCTTTTGTGTTTCAGCTACGTGTACACGTGATAAAGTTTGGTCACAGAGAGGCCTTATGACAAAATAAAGAAAAGTTCTCCCTTCTTAAGTAAGTTAAATTCAATCTTGATGACTTTTTACTTTAAAATATAAAGGGGTTGAACAACCTTGAAAATTAATAAGGAAAGTGATAAATTGGTAAGTGATTGTCATAGCTTGTATTCAACCTTGAATAAAGGAATGAAGGTCTATTTTGCTTGGATGACTTATAATTTCTTAACTTGAATGCATTTTCTTGTTTCCACATTTTACCCTATGTTACATAATATGGTTTACAAAACCAACACACTTTGTAGATTCATTGCATATGTTATACAATATGTTTAATTTTTAATATATACAAGTTCTGGCTTTTAAAACTTATTTAGATCACCACTTTCCTAGAGATGTTATGTCTCTGTGTCCATGATACATCGTGTATAAACATAATTGTGGATGTGATAATTCTTCCAAAATTCTAAACCAAACAGAGAAATAAATAAGAATAAAGAATATTTCGTATACATATATGAATGCAATGTGTAGGTATGACAGAATTAAAAAGGAACAGGATGGTTGTTTAGAAGTTAGTACAAGTACCCAAATCTGAAACCAGAGAAACAGCCTCTCTACTCCATTATCTCCAGTATTGAGATACAGCAATTACAAATAGTGATACCATCAGATATGTAATGAAATATCTCATGACTATCCAGTGAAAAACTCCCTTTATATATGTAACAGTTGCAAATTATAGGCATTTTTTCTATAGAAATGACATTGATAAATTCCTTACCAATGAATAACAAACAATAAACACTTTCTGAATTTTTTTGGGCAGCCTACCACAGAAAAATTAATAGCTTTTTTTCCTTTCCACATCAGTGGCAGCTAACTTTAGCTTCATAATTCTTAAAATGTCAGTGCTATGTGTGCTTATTCTGAACTTTTATTTGGGTTAGAACAAACTGTTACCATTCAAATTATGCAACGCAAAATGCATTTTGTACAGCATGGAATTTCAATACCTGCACTTCTTCAAGAAAGCCAGTGAAATGACTATAGTACACGACTATGTAAAGCTTGGTAAGGACCATGAGGAAAGCTTCATCAGGAAGTCCTTAATGTAACAGGAAGAAGTCAAAGAACAACTTCTGCAGCCCTGTGCAGTTTCTACTGCTCTGACTGTGTCCAGATTCAGACATCTTTGTTTAAAACACAGTATGCTCTTCCCTTTTTTTATTTTCCTTTTTTTTTTTTTTCATATATACATGAATCAATTATTGTATCTCTTGTACCATTGTGAGAAGCACTCAAAACAAACTTGTGCCTGGATGAACAGGATAATGAAGAACTATCTTTCTAGCATTTTCCATGGATTTGATTCATATTTCCAATCAAGAAACATTTACTACCATGAGTATGCTGAAACTGTGGAAGAGATTTCCCAGAAGGAGAGTCTTCATCCATGTGGGTCTTTAAGATTTGACTGAAGAAGGCCCTGAACAGCAGACCTACTTTGAAAGGGAGAGTTGAACAAAATGACCCTGAAAAATCCCTTACAACCCGCTTTATTATTCTCTGATTCTATGAATCAGAGCTCTTATAACTGCTTTTGCTAATGAAAATTGTTTTAATCCTACAACTGCTGCAATAAAATCCATAGTGTAACTGAGAATTAAAGTGAGGTTCAGCAAATATGGTATGAAAAAGTACTTAGCCCTGCTTGTTCACCACTAGGCATAATTCTTTCCTGCTTTTTGAAGGATTGTCTACCACACTGCCTATTTTTAAAAGGCAGGTGCATATCATGAATAAGCTTCACCCTGAGCAACTTCATTCCTGACCTGTGCATAGGTTAGTCACTCAGCAAAACAGATTATGTTTTCTAACTTCTATTTATATACTCAGCACCACTTTAATAGAAAAAAAGTGATGGCATCTTATTATGCAATGTTCCTCAGCACAGATAATATCTAGACGTGCTTTATAAAAAGGCCCACAATAACAAAGCCTATTCACTATGAATAATTATGTTTTAACCGCAGACTAGTTGTTTTATGTATTGTTTTATGTTTATGTTTTAACTGCAGAACTTTCAGTTCTGTGCTAGTATGTTTTTGATGCTGACACAGACTAGTACAGAAAGAGAATGCAGAAGTCTAAGACAGCTGCCAGGTTTTTTGTTTGTTTGTTTGTTTGTTTGTTTTGCATTGGGGGATGTTATGATCAGGAGCCATTATGATCACTACATCATAACATTCTGATACGTACTGTATCAGAAGCAAAAATGTACCCGTAATCTGTCTGGACAAGTACTTTGCAGTGCTTTCAAGTGCACTTTTTTTTCTCAGCATTATATCCTAGCTTCAGGCTGAAAATCTGGAAAAGTGTATAGCTACTGTGGAATATTCGTAAAGACTTCCTGAAGAAATGTACCGTAGTTTTACTTTGTTAACTTGTCAAACTAGCTTAAAAAAAAAATAATAATATTAAAAAAATCCCTGATTGAAAATTTTCAATCTTTTTAATCCTTGTGATTGCAAATTAATCTCCACAAACACAAAAGAGCACAGAGGAATTATGATGGTTACCTAATCAGAGAAAGGGACACCTTGGCCCTACTGGGTGCTATTATAAGTGAGGAACCAAACTCATGGACTTTGTGTAAGACCCATTATCATAAGTGAACAGGAGAGACTCTCAGGATCACCTTACAGAGTGGGGGCATCAATGCCTTATGGGATGCCCAGGAAGAGCAGTTTGGGTTTGCACAAGACTTGTTATGGGATTTTTAGGGTAAGAACTAAAGAAAGGAAAATGAGGGATCATGGAGGAGGGAAGGAGCAAGTGCTGGAAATAGAGGAAGAGGGGAGTAAAAGATCACATGCAGTTTGCTGGCCTAGCCATGTCAGGCAGCTGATCACCACAATCTTCCTATTAAAATCTACTTCTAGATAAGTTTTTGGAGTGAAAGGACACTGTTTTGTATGAATATATGAGTGTGGATGTTTAAGTTTTCTTCCGTCTTTGTTAATTTTTTTGGCTGACTGTAGGTATATACATATGCGTACTGCGTGTATGTGTGCATGTATGCCTACGTGGAACACATGCTCATCCTTGCTACTGACTGGACGTGTGCACATGAAGCTGCAGCAACCTCAATGGGTTACTGGATTTGGCAGTTACTGGAATTAGTGATGTTCTTCTCAGAGTTTAAATGTTTGGGGTTTTTTTTGCTTCTTCATCTCGTGTTTCCTAACCAAGTTACTCATCTGTAACTAGAGTTATAGGAAGACTCACTTGTTCTGGTGAAAGTTGTCCTTACTTATATACCTAGATTTCATTTATGACCTGGAGCCTGGTGCTACGACCAATATGCACACACCGTTGGCATAGCATTTCCTGACAATATGGCTATGCAAGATCACATCCTCCATACTCCAAGAAATTGGAAACATGCAGTGAGCACTGCTAATGGTTTGTAAGTACCTGATAAAATCTGTTAGTCTGCTATGGGGTAATTACCTCGCATGCTATTTCATGGTGTTTCAGTTAATTGCAGTAATAATAGACTTCTGATTGTGTTGAAACAGAGAAGAAAAAGGAGGTGGGTAAAGGAAGGTTTAGAAGGGAAGATGAACAATTAGCAAAGTTTATATTTGTCATGGAGAAGATGGGCAGGAAATTGGGGACTACACTGCATGACAACACACAAAGTATCTTGTCGATGATTTTTGACAAATTCCAGATTAATAATGTCAGTTTTGCATTCAGGAAAGTGTCAATTCCCATTTTCTGTTACATTGCCAGGATAGCTACACTACTGTTAATTTTCACTTAGTAAATGATGAAAAACTCTGGGGACTCTGTGTTTTTATTGTTATTACTTAGCTAGTCATTTGACAATGCATAGGGTGTCAGTACTATTGAGATTAGAAATTTTGTTGGCCAACGGCCTGTAATGGCCTTTGGAAAGCCTGTAATGTGAAAGCAGAAAAAAACTCCCCAGGCTTGTATAATGACCTAAGGAGAAGAATATCTGAAACACTCTACAGAACAACATGTTGACAGTGTAGAAAGATAGCTAGGTTTTGAAATCCAAGATTAACAGATCTCAGTTTGAGACTTGAACAGTTTAAAGCATATCCAGGTGTTACAGCATGTGCCCAGGATCTGTCTTGTTTATAACACATAACATGAATTACAGAATGCAGGAAGTAGTTTAGGTTCCTATTTATAAATAATAAATATATTTATTTATTCCTATTTTAGTTGTTGAGGTTACTAGAAGCTAAGTCCCGTGGAACTGGTTTTTTTTGTTTCCTGCTTGTGTTCAAACATGAATATTTCTGAACCTGAACAAGCCCAGGTTCAGACCCAATGGCTAGTGTTTCCCAGAGACCTTCAGTGAAAATATGCAGATGTCTTTCATGCAAAAAATGGGTCTGCACACAAAACCAATTTTAGGAGCTCTGGCTATAAGTAAATAAATTGCAATGCCTGAAATATTCATTTACATCTTGACAGCTAGAGTCCTTTTATATGGACATCAGAATATTGATTTAAATGCCCACCTGTTGATATTTAAGTTTGAAAACTCTAGCACATCCTGAATAATCCATATCAACAGGAGATACACAGACAATAAAAATCACAAGGGTCACTTGATTCACAGCTTTCTTTTTATTTGTATGTACATTCTGATGCTTTGGTCTCTAAACAACACAATTAGTAAAGTTGATTGATTTAACATATCTTCTATGAATATTAAGGTAGGTTTGAAACCCATATCGTACTATGATGGTACTTAAATTTGTGATGCTTTCTAGGTATCAAAGAGTTACAGAGGTTGATTATACAGCATTTCAAATACATATTTGATGATAACCAAGAGTTTCAACATTTGCTTAATTTTTCTTTGGGTTTGAATATGTGAAAATGTTTATGTGCTGCCTATAATGCTTTTTGTAATCGCGGCCTTAAAGATTATTCCTGGCCAGACAATTTAGCACAAGAGGCAAACACATTGGAAGAAAGGGAGCTTGATTCAGTGCTCATTAAAGCCAAGGGAAAGACTCCCAGCAACTCCAGGGAGCTGTGGGTAAGCTGCTGGTAGATTCCAAAGGTTCCTGTTTCTACGGTTACTTGTGATTCAAACCATTTATGTGTTGGTTTTTTTTTCTCTTTATCAGTGAAGCCACTACCATCATGCCCACTGAATCAGAGTAAGAATGCTCTGTCTATGTTTGTCATGCATGAAAGGCTCCTCTAACATCTGAAACATTTGAATATTTCACACAGTGTAGCTCCCACAGTCACAGGCAGAGCAGTGAGTGAACTTCTGGGACATAAAGAGATGTTGCACCAAAGCCAAGCAGTGACACACTGCAGGAAACATCCAAATTCTTGCTGAAAGTAGTTTAATTATCTACAGCAATAGTTCTTCCAGACAGGGGATACAGGGCTCTTTTCACTGAACACTCTGACCCCACTTCACCTTTCCCATCTATTCTCTGCACCTCATGGTGTGAATAACCTATCTGTGATGGTGTCTTACCTCTCTCCCCCCTCAAATTCTCACCTCCAGTCTGGCCATTGCCTTGGTCAAACACTGGCTGTTGCGCCCAAGGCCCTGCTCACGCAGATATTAGCTCAAACTGCATGCTGGAGAAACAGACAAATTGCTCAGCAGCTGAGAATGAATGAAGCATGCACACTCACACGCAAAAAAGTATGACTATTAGTCCATCGTCTTACCCCATAAATAGTGAGCAGGCCAAGAGACCCTTGGGCCCTTCCACACAGCAGCTGGCTGCACGACACGATCTCCCCTTAAGTAAGGACACCTGTCAAGGTCACGCCTGCTGCAGAGATCCTTCACTCCTTGCCAGGGATTCCTTGCCACGACAGATACTTGGTAAGTGATTAATAGCTTGCTAAACTTTGTAAGCTTTGCTAAAATAATATCTTAGATTGATTGTACACATATAATCCTCAAACCTTTAGACATAAACTGTTGACCAAGTCTGGGACTAGGAGTGGATTCAGCTGCACCTAGGCTCCTTCACTTTTTGGTTCAAGGAGTTTAGAAAGCAAGGAGGTCTACTCGGAAGCTCGTGACTTAACAGGAGAGTGTCCCCAACACATCTGAGTTTCTTCAGTGCAGTAAATAATCAAGTGTACCTTGCCATCTCAAATTTGTTAAGTTGCTGTCTTATTTACAAATGAGCTTTCTTAGATCACTACAATATATCAGTAATTATATTGCCGCTTCTCTCTTATAAGTGAAGTACATAATTTCATCCATGACAATATCCAAAATAGAAATGCACAAAGCTCTGAAGAATTCAGCCTTCCCAGTTATTCCCCATCTAGGCTATGGGTCACAGCATCATTATTTTTAGTTTGGGCCTTGTTCACCTTAAGCAGAGGATGTTGAAACATTTTACAATATTTGCACAATCAATACACCTCAGCAAATATATCAGAACAACTACTCACAATTGTGCCCATCTGGGTGAACAGAGGGTTTCTTTAATGGGCCAGTGTAACCATGGTCTAATAAGCTCAAATGCCTGTGATAATTTTTTGCTTTGTATTGAAGTGTTTACAATCTGTCATTCTTTTAAGTGCTGCTATTTACTCAGAACTGTTACTCTGGAAGAAACATGCATGAATTTATTCATTTATTTTATAGCTCCCTTTATCATGAGCAAATGCAATATAAATCTAGGAGTTTAATCTTGAAATTGCTACTATAAGCAAAAGTACAACTGATTCCCTAAAAAGTCAGGGCACCTGAAACCTGTATTGTGTTAAAATAAGTAAATGTAATGGCAGTGTATAAGCAGTTAAAATGAAGATATTTTCCCTGATCTCTTACTACATTAGAAATCTAACCATCCATGGCCTCTTCAAAGGCAAGAGACCTCTTCCATCTTTGATTTTGCTTCAAGCAGCCAGGAGCTGTTCTCTGAGCAATCATCCTGCCATTTGTACTAACTGCCTCTTCCTAGGATGGTTCATCATTCATAAATGCTACTCTGCCCCATCTGTCAGTTAGCTCAGCTTCCCTTTACTAGGAGTTCTCCCAAGGATAAAGGTAAAATTCAAAGTAAGGAATTCTGAGCAGAAATATGATGCACACATGCTAACAGTCATTACAGGCAGAGACTGATCTAGAACTTAATGTTAGCAAAAACGGAGCAACCACTAACGTTTTTAAGTGCCCTTCAAATGAAAACAGTCTCCAGATATTCCCAGTGTTCCTATATTATCAAAAATAGACTGCACAATTTAAGCTATTTGTTTTAGGTGTTCCAACCCTGTAGTGTGAGGGGAACTGTTTCAGAGTATTAGCATAGGCCCCAAGTATATTTGAGACTAAAGCCCGTGGAAGACAGTAAGTGCTTCAGAGAAACTTAAATGTCCTTCCTGAAGAGTCAAGTCACATCACATATGTACTCACAAATATGAATACATTAAATCTTATTAATAGTTTTAAACAATATTCATCATCCCACTAGAGCATAAGATTTTATTATCACTTCCTAAGTCCTTCAGAGCTTTTATACACAGTATTGAGAAGTCACAATGAAACAAAAGAGATTTAAATATATTGGGGAAAACAACAATAGCGGAAAAACCTTGTTCCTTTTAATCAGGCTCTTCAAGGATCTAGTTGACACCTGAATGTCTGTCAGAGAGAAGCTTGTCCAGAGACAAGCAAGCAGGCTGGAGCACCAGTGTCCTGCCTGTTCCTTGTAAATACAAAGGGACCTCAGATGTAAGGATTTTCACCACAAATATTTAAAACAATTTTTTACTCATTTTGTGAATTGCTTTTGCTAAAGTCAGCAGGAATAACAGATTGGCAGTATGACCAATCTTTAGGTTGGTGACCCAGACTCCTTTAGAATAAATACTCGTGAAAGTGTAATGTGAGGGGCTCCCTACATTGTTGTGACTTCCATCTGAGGAAGACCAACCTCTCTTACCAAGATTCCTTGCAAATGAGTTTAGGGAAACATATTTTTTTGTACAACACCTGAACTCTTCATTTTCATTAAAAAAAAAAAAAAAGTGCTTCAGACTGCAGATGCAATCTACCCCTCATCTGTGTACAAGCATCTTTCACACACTGGGTTATCTTTGTTGCCATACCATGCTAAGCTGACAATCTTCCAGCTCTACCTTAGACAACTAGAATAATTCAGAGAGCCATGCAGCCCTGAGGTGTTTTTTTTTTCCATGTGGTAAACCACTTTTAAGTCTTACGTAAGTCATTATCTAAAAGCATCTGAAAGTTACCCTACTATCCTCACAAACATTCATTGTGCAAACAATGAAATGACAAGACAGAAGCAAAGGTAAATCTGACTTTTGAGCTGTCTACATTCTGAAATTGTTTAGAGATACTGAGAGAAAGGACGGAGTCATTTCACATACACCACAGATCACTCATGTAGAAAGACCCCTTGAGCATCCAAGCACTCCCGTTGTCTTAAATGGAAGGACTGTTCAGCTGAGTAAGGATTACAGATGTCACTAGGAGATACAAGACGAGACCCATTATTTCTGTGCTGCCTGGAGCTGTACTGCCTGGTAATCAGTACAGAAAGCCAGCCGAATGAAAAAGACCAACTCTAAAACAAGAATTGGTTTATGGCTTGCACTGTGTTCTCACTTCAACTCCAGCAATAAAAGAATGATATTGCTTTGGTGCTCATTAATTATTTATTACCAGATATCTGCACCTCTGAACTATTTCTGCTGCAGGAGCCACTATGAATTTATCAGACACAGATGTTTTCAAATTCTCTGTAAAGCCATAAACAGAGTTGCCAGCTGTCCAGCTAAGTTAGAGAAGCCTTGATTTATTGGAACAGATTTTACTATTTAAAAGGCCTAATATACAAACTCTGGGTAAGATTGGCAAACACAACCTGAAATATTAAACAATAGAAAAGAAGAGGAAAAAAAAAGAGTCAGAAGTTTGTTTGATGGCCAACCATGTGGTTAGTGAAATAAAGACAGATGGAAACATAAACACCAACTTTTTATAGCAATTCCGCTATTTCAGATTCTCACTAGAGCTTCCCCTGCTTAACTTGCTTTGCAATTTGCAGTCATATGCTTGCGTCCCAAACAGCCAAGCAGCTTTCAGTACCCTTCATGCAGAACTGGTTCTGCAAAATGCCATGTGCTTCATTTTTTTCCTTTCCATCATTTGTTTTTTGTAGCATTTGATTCTCCAGAAAATTATTCATAGCTACTCAACCCACCACAGTCACTAGGGTCTAGCATTCCAGAAGAGAAAGATGCTACATGAACATCTCTACTGGTGTAGGATTTCTTCATTCTTGTGCTTGCTCAAACTTTCTCTTAAAGTCTATTTTTATTTCTAGGTCATGGTGCCAATGCTATTAAAGCTTGTTATTCAAGCTTAAAATGTTCAAACTTGCTAGAAATCCAGGTTCAGGTCAGAGGTCTAACTTGAGACCAGCTGATATAAACGAAAATAAGTCTACTGAGCTTTGAATTCTGTCTTGCATGTATGAGTACTTCAAGTGTCACCTGAAAAACTCTGCTGTATGATGGGCTTTGGTGGGAAAAATGATCCTATCATTGTTTTCCTGAGAACCATTTTTTTTCTCTTCTGTTGAGACTAAAAGTATAATTTTAACCAAATAATAAATTTGTAGTATGTTTTTTTTTTTTTTCCTAATCCTGTCTAGACTTCCTTCTGGGTGCGAGTAAAGGAAATGAAACAGATTACATAGAGCATCCTATTTAAAAAAAAAAATAAAATAAAAAATCAGTCTCTTCCATTTGTTTTGTCTGTATGAATGACAAAATGCAGACACCTTAGCAGCAAAGGTGTGGATCCTCCTGAGAAGCATACACTTACCCAGACAGAGACCTAGGTTGACAGACCCAACAGTTCATTCAGCACAAACACAGGTGAATGAACTAACATTGAATGGAAAAACATGAAATAACAATCTTGTGTCCTGCATGTACAGAGGAGAAATCCAGAAAAATAAACACAAAGCAAAAAAAAAAAAAAAAAAAGAATGTATTTACTGTACCAAGTAATCAGTGAAATATTTTCCTTTTCCTTGTTTCCTTTCCTTTCTTTGATGAGGTATGCTGACAGGCTGGAAGAGTCAGGGTACTATTCACCTTACTGATAGTGTGTTCACTGCAGTCCTTGTTCATCCATTACAACTGTTAGGTTCAGCGTATTTCAGCATTTCAGCTCAGAAGGGACACCATAATTGAGGAAAGCAATGAAAAGATCATGATCCATGCTTAAAAAAATAAAAAGAATTGTCAAAAAAAAAACAAAAAGGGATGAAATTCAGACTTCAAAGTAAGGAACGAAAAATTAGACGTGAGTTTTGATCCAAAGTTTAGTGGAATATATATGTTCTACAACAAATTTAACCGATCTGAAACAAGTTAGATATCCCTGAGCCATAAATAGCTTGATATGGGAAGGGTGCTCCAAGATTTATCACATTGTCTTGCCTTGGCCTTATATTCTTCACCTTGCATCTGCCCTTGGAGGCTTGTCAGAGACTGGTTACTGAACCAGATGGATCTACAGTCTTAACTCCATGCAGCTTCTTCTACATTCTCCCAATGTTCTGCTTATGTGTGCACGATACAAGAATTACAAGATGGGTATCTGCAACTTCTTGTAACATTAGCCATGGGAGTTATATTATGAAATAATTTCTTGATCAGTAGGTTGAAAACTTTTTAAAGTTTGAAATACCATCCCAAAACATAAAGCATTCATTAGCAACTTTTTCATTACATAGCCAGTTTTATGTCAAGTATATGCATTTAGGTGTCGCAAATAATTCACACTCCAATAGTCTTACTTCATTTTAATCAGTCTACTTTAATCAGTAAACTTCTCACTTATTAATTTCAGATGCTATTCTGAGCCAAACAAGTTTCAATTTCATCTACCTTTGAGATAATTAGTCCACCTAGTTATGTTTACCCAAGCACCTAGAGCTATGCTTTCAATGTGTGCAACTCAAAGACTGCATAATGTCTGAGCATGCTAAGGACTGAGCCTACAGGAGGACTCTTCATAAAGATCCACTACTAAGACTGCCCTATTCATAATGAAATTTAGCCCTTGTCAGACTAAGCATCCTTTATGCAGTCCACATTTGCTAAATCTAGTCAATGACTCTATAGCATTTCTTAAATTACACCAAAGACTTTAAAGATGTCAAAGCACAACACTGTCTGCACCTTCAGGACTTTCTCCATGCCAGGTTAATGTATGGGAATTATTTTATGTCAGATACTGTTTAAACAGGAAGGGACTTAAATAGCCAGATCTTGAAATTGAAGATATAAATAACCTGTTGAGGTGAGAGACTAAATTCAGAAGAATTTTTCCATTGGTTGGGATAAGGAACAATATTTTGGATTTCTGGTAAGTCAGTCTTAGGAAGACCCAAAGATGATTAATGTGAAAAATTACACCAAATACAAGGATATATTCCATGAATTCTTTAAAGCCATTTGAATCAATCTGAATGTAAAGATTTTTTCATCAGTAAACAAGGTATTTAAAATAATCTAAGATCAAAGTTACAAAAATTGGACAGAAATATTAGAGCTTTATATGTTATTAAAGTAGGCTTCATAAAAATAAATTATGTCTCAGACTTGTCACATTAGATATAAAGCTTTATTTAAAAGGACAGATTTAGAAAGCTGGATTTAACTATTTTAGATGGCTTATTTTGTGCTATTAGCTGTACTATTGTAGTTCAGTAGAGTATTTTATAGTTATTGGAACACATAATAAGAAACAGCAAGATAAACATTTCTTTCTATCATTGTGTTTCTCTAAAATTATAAAGGTCTAGTCTAGCTGATCAAGCAAAGAGTGGAAAAAGTATGAGCTGGATATAAATGTGAATGCATTCAAGATTAATCTTGAGGACATAAAGTACCATCCCAAAATATTTTTGACTGATTTTTTTAGGTTTTATTTTTAAATTGCCACAGATATAAAATTGAATGTCCTGAAATAAAATGCATAGTGCTGTGCTTCTGCCAAATTTCTCTGTGTTCTCCTCTGTGTTAAACACTGATGAAAACTTATTACAATAAAGCCGTATTTCTGGGGTTTCCTTCCAAATCCGATTCCACAGGCACCATTGCTGTCCAAGGCTTTTTGTGAAGGTACTATTAACAGCATGCAAAGAACACAGCATGCAGCTATCCAACATACTTGGTTTAGCCTCTCCAAATGTTTATCTCATTCTTATGTTATTCAGCTAGCTCTACTAAATTTTTGGGGTTATTGAAATATTTGAATCATAGAATGGTTTGAGTTGGAAGGGACATTAAAGACAACCTAGGTCCAACTTCCCTGCTGTGGACCTTCCACCAGACCAGGTTGCTCAAAGCCCCATCCAACCTGGCTTTGAACACTTCCAGGGGTGGGGCATCCACAGCTTCTCTGAGTAGCCTGTGCCAGTGCCTCACCACCCTTGCTCATAGTAAAGAAGTTATTACTTATACCCAGTCTAAATCTACCCTCTTTTAGTTTAAAGCCATTACACCTTCCTACCACTACACCCCCTGACAAAGAGTCCTTCCCCAGCTTTCTTGTAAGCTCCTTTTAGGGACTACAAAGCATAGTGTTTTTTTTTTCTAAGCTTGCTGTTGGAGAAACATACCTATACTTCATATAGACCAATGGTCTAAATTCCAGAGATTTCCATAACAGTCTTCTCATTGAATCTGGGGGAGCTGGGTCATCACTTATATGCTTGGATCATTTGAAATGGTTTAACTACAGAGCACTGGTTTTAGATCCACTCACTGCCGTGATCAGAGTATCATGCCCTGGTCCTAAACTCTGGTCATCCCGTTTGGGATGGTCATCCCGTTTGGGATGGTGTCAGCACTATCCCAAATCTGACCACCACCCCTGCTAGTTGCTTGGAATTTCTTGGAACAGAGATTTAGCACAAAACTATCCTTCCACCCTTGAAAAATTCCATCCTGATGAATGAACCAGAATGGTTCTCCATCACCATTTCTTCATCTTCTTCCCCTGTATCCAGAAACCCCCTCTTTGTGAGGAATTCAGGTTTTCCTTAATATACAATCCTTCCTACATAAAATTGTACCTACATATCGACTTTAAATGTTATAGGGCTCATCACTGCAAAAGGACATATAAAGATATGGTAAGTGGTTTGAGGTTGTCCTTTGTGTCTGACATGATTTTGAAGTCCCTTATGCTTAGCACAAAACTACCTCTCTGGAGCCACCCTCAATGATTTAGAAAAGAAGAAAAGCACAGATGAAACACAAAGGTGTAAGCACAGCTCTGATGCTCAGGGGGAAAATAAAATAAAAAATAAAATAAAATAAAATAAAAAATAAAAAATAAAATAAATAAAATAAAATAAAAAATAATAAAATAAAATAAAAGTAGAAAAGAGTTAATATTGAGGGAGAGTTTAACTGCCACTGTCTGGGACTGGGATGAAGCTTGGGCTGCAGAAGTCTTTCCCAAGGATGGTGCTTCCTGGAATCAGGATTTCTTTAGTGGCAGCTGATTGTGCTAGAATATGGCAGGCTGAAAGAAGCAAACAAGATAATCCATGCAGCTAAGTAGGAGGAGAAACAAATTTTGCCTACCTATATGCTGGGCAAAGGCTAGTCTCTCTAGTAAGACTTTGAGCAGCAGGGCATCACAAGAGAGGTGAGAAAGGGCACTAGTGTCCAACCTACTTTTCCAGCTAAGTGCTGCACATCAGAAAGCACAGCATGCAGGATTTGCCCCCGCCACTGAGAGGATTTAGCTCCATATTTTTCTGGTTGTCACGATTTTGGCTGGGACAGAGTTATTTTACTTTGTAGAGGCTCATACAATGCTGTGGTTTGGATTTTGGATGGAAACAGTGCTGATAACACACTGATGTTTTTAGTTGTTTGAGAGCAGTGCTTACACAGAGCCAAGGACTTCTTTGCTTCTCTCTCTCTCCTGCCAGCGATGAAGCTGGGGGTACACCAGGAGCTGGGAGGGGACACAGCCAGGACAGCTGGCCAAAACTGGCCAAAGGAATGTCCCATACCATGTGGCATTGAGTTCAGCAATAAAAGTAGGAGTAAAGAAAGAGGAAAGAAGGGGACATCCAGAGTGATGGTGTTTGGCTTCCCAATAAACCATTATGTGGTTTCCTGGAAAGTGGCTGAATACCTGCCTGCCCATGGGAAGTAGCAAATGAATTCCTTGTTTTGCTTTGCTTGCACATGTCTTTTGCTTTATCTAGTAAACTGTCTTTATCTCAACCCATGAGTTCTCGTACTTTTACCTTTCCAGTTCCATCCCCCATCCCACCTGGAGAGTGAGCGAGTGGCTTTGTGGTACTTAGTTGCCTGCCAGGGCTAAATGGAAGCACTGGTACAGAGCAATTTCTTAGAAGTGCAGTATTTGGGGAATAATACTGTTTACTTATATTACAAATACCTTTCATTCTTGTATATGTTTGTGATAGAGTATAAGCTTTGTGTAAAAAGGAGCATGTAAAATGTCCCTAATGTCATTTCAAGCCCTTCAAACTTACACTTTCATAGAAAGAAAACTAAGGTGATTATTCACAAATATACGAAAATTCTTGGCCAGATTCTTTTTAATCACTTTGCAGATCAAGAACAAGTCCACTGACTCAGTAAAGTCACAATAGCCTAAGGAGGATTTCTGTCAATATGTCATTATTTTTTATGATATCAGAATGTCCTGTTCTTTAATTTAAAAGGTAGTCTATTTTATTATAGGCAGTGTAATGGAAACTGCAGTGCTATCCTTTAAGGAGTTGTAAGTCATGAAAGCATAAGTTATCCATATAAGTGTTCATCATTCATCAAACACTAATAGAGTCTTTAATGTTTGAAATAAATATAAAAATACTGAATATTACCTTCTTTAATTCTGAGTATTTTATCTTTTCCGGTGATGCTTCAGAAGCCATGGAGGTTCCATTGAATATATGAACTGCTATTTGAGCTGTAAGAAAAGTATTTGTGCAATAATTCACTGGATAAATTCACTGGATAAATATTAGTGAATCTAAACTGGCAGTGAATATACCTCCTATTTAAGAAAGGACATACCACCAGATGTCAAAGTTGGAAAAATACGGGAACTAGTCTATAGTAACCTATCCTCTCTTTAAAAATGGACCTTGGTTAATAATGGGGAAAATCACGAACTGGCTTAACAGGAAACCTGACTTCTGTGACTTCTTAAGTTCTTTTCTGTACTGCCATCAGGAGTCTGTGACATTGATTTAGAAATGCTATCAAAGCATTGACCCATCTTCAACAGATCCCACTGTTCTCTCATTTTCTTTGGGCTATTTTAAGCATCAGCTGACATTGTTCCTCCTGCTT
Organism: Cygnus olor; assembly: GCF_009769625.2. Classification (NCBI taxonomy): domain Eukaryota; kingdom Metazoa; phylum Chordata; class Aves; order Anseriformes; family Anatidae; genus Cygnus; species Cygnus olor. Next base: position 40,224,226 of record NC_049169.1, read on the forward strand.
TTCATCTGCTTATCAGTCACGTTCAGGCATCAGTCAGAATTTCCCACATCAGCTTTCTACTTGAGTATCACTTATGCTTTCCCTTCATGCTCTCCTGTCAGGATTTCTCAAAGGCTGTTTCTGTTTTCCAGCACTGGATTATAGTGTCTATTAATGCAGCTTAAGCACAGAAATAATGCACCTCAAAGGTGCTAGGAAAAATCATATATTTTAAAGTTGGATTATGACTTTTACTGTTGTTGAGAGACACTGATTTCTTGGGCTGTGAATTTAAGACTGCAGTGAGCATCATTTGTCTGTTAGTGTGGTCACAGTTTGAGAAGGGCGTAGGGAGGACTGAGAAGAACTGCAGGTCAATTGTGATATAATTAATTACAATTATGTAACTTGGAGTTCAGGCTAGTGATCATTCAATTACACTTGCAGGAGATGGAGCACAAATTGATTTTGTCCCAAACAGTTAAGCAGAAAGGTCACTGTGTCTTTCTGTTATGAAAAGAAACTGCTGAGAATCTGCCTCTGAGAGAAACCAGCGAAACTAAGCTTAAAGGTGTTTTTAAAGCTGATAAAGATCAGTCATTTAAACTTTTTAAAGTAAAAAACGTGATGTGTAGAGTTTGTGTTGTGCAAAATCAAAGGGCAGCCAAGTTTTCCAGTCTTTCAGTCAGCTGCTTTAGCCTGAAATATGATAAACTAATGAACTTCTGAGGAATAATGAGTTAAATCTGACACTGACTATTCACCAAGAAATGGCTTGCTATTCCAAACAGTAAATTATTCACTAAGCTCTGAAAATTATTTTTCTGTCATTTGAAGCATCTTCCAGGAGACCTTATACTCCATTACCTATTGTTGCAATCAATTGAACTTGGAAAAAAAAAAAAAAGAAAAAAAAATCAGAATAATGTAAAAATAGCTAACTAAAGATAGCTTTCATTTTTACTGATCTCAAAATCCCATGTGATGGCTTTAGCTAGCAATCTCCAGCATGACAATTTCTTATTTTAATACATCACCCTTTCATTGAATTGGTTGATTTGATCAGGTGCCAGCTCATAGGTGTCAGTCATCGTGAAAAAGACTGTAACAAATGTTGTTAATGGCACTGGTGAGTCAAAATCTTCAACTCTCTCTCTGATGGACCTTTTAAGTAGCCAACATATACAGATACAGAGCAGATATAGCAGCTAAAGCTTATCGCCTCTTTCTCCTGTCATTGAGTTGCTGTAGATAACATCTGGTTACTGAGTCACACTAGGCCAAACTATGTATGCTAATAAAAGGTAAGCCTTGAAGGAAGCATATTGAAAAGACTAATTCCTTCTGCCTTTGTTCTGTACAAGTTCAGCATTTAAAGTTGGCCATCCTATCTCCCTTAACAAAGCAAGGTTGATACCTTCAGCAGACATTTCAGCTGGCCTACCTAGGACATATGTCTTAGACTGGAAGAAGTCATGCCTGAGGTTTTGACCAATTGCAGCAGGCTTTTGTATGATTGGTTCAGATCAAAAAGTGCCTTTACATGCTTAAACTGAGGAAGGTTAATCCACCCTTTCTGACCCCAAGTATATCACAGCAGCCTGTACTGAACAACTTCACATTCTGGGGAAACACCTGGTGTTTAGAGAGGTGATTTCTTGTGTGGACTTTGGAAGAGCTTCTCAAGACATTGCAGTGTATTTGTGAGGTATCACAAGTCATATCCTTTAATCTGCCATTAAATGAAATAAGATCAAGCCCTTGGAATTTCCCCCTGAATTTAATGCTGCACTTCAGCCCTACTTACCAGCAATTGAAGAAGTTCCTATGGACATCTGGATTGCCCATTATTCCTCTGAAGCATATATAGCATAATGCTGTTTCAACCAATGACATTCACAATGAGATGTTTAAATAGCATGGTGAAAATATAAATCATAAAACTTATCATAAACTTGTAGAATATAATCTTTTCCACTGTAAGTCAGTTATTGCGCTAGCTTCTATGTAAGATTGCGTTAACATGGCAATGAACTACTGGACATAAATATTAAACTATTTACATAAAAATTGAATAGTAAACATCAAGCTATCTGAATCTGTAGATGAAAGGCATTAAAAAAAGTAAATAAATTTATAATAGACAAATTTTCAACTATAGGAACTGTAGAACAATGGAATGGAAAAAATAAATTCCCACAAGGAGGAGATAGATACTTGCGGACGATCAGCCACTGAATTATATTAAGTTACCAATGGAAATACACAGTGTAGTCTTTGGATAAGGAAGCATGATATCTCTGCTTTAAATCTAGATCTCCTGATCACATCCACTGGGTTTTGTTTAGCTGGTTAATTTGTGTAGTTTTGTTCTTGAGCAGTATGTTTATCTCCAGATAACTGGTGTCAGGTTCATGGGAGTTTGTAAAACCCGAAACTTTCTTAGCTCCAGCAAGATATAAATACCAGAAGACTCAAAGACTCACAGGTACTGAAAAAAATAAAGTAGATCACAGTCAAGCCAAAAAAAAAAAAAAAGAAACAGCTTGCATGCAGGGGTTTAGTTGTGGGATGTTGAGACGCAGACTCTATCTATAAACAGTATGTGTTCTCAAGGTAAAAACCAGTTCATTTCAAGGTCTAAAATTTTATTTAAAAAATCTTCTGGTGTCTCCTTTTTTCCATCTGCAAGGAGGGCAGATTTGTTGGAAACAGCGCCATGTGGCTTGTGAATTTGCCATGAGGTTTCTTCTACCTTTTTTTGTATGCCTTTTCCTTGTGTTTTAGGTTTACACTTAAGACTGAATTAGAACATGCGCAGGCTTAAATTGTTAATGTTCCATATACAGATAACACTCGAAAGAATATTCTAGTCAATAAAATCTACAAAAAGAAAACAGTAAATTCTCTTAAGTCCTATGTAGACTTAAGCTAAGAGCTGCAGCTTTCTAATTTAAGTTTCATTGCTCACAAGTTGAAGGTTCTGACTTTGGTTTAAAGAAGTACTTCTTCAAAAGTGGCATTTTAGAGTGTTTCTTCCTTAAATTTTCATTCTTCAAATCTTCATTGCCTTTCCTTAGTTTCTCTCCTCACCACCATCAAAAGAACAGTTTATTTCAAGAAAAAATATAAATGACATAAATAAGGAGTTTTGTAACAAACACTTCTTTTTAAGGTTAAAGAATAAAAACTTTCCAAAGAAGTGTTCCAAAAATTATAAATGATTTTTTCTCTCCGTGTTACATGCACATATGTGCATGCATCTGCACTCTCCTTAAAAATGTGAAAGAAAATGTTGCTTTAAAGCAGAAGATAGAAAATTGAATTCTTTTTTCCTTGACTTTTACCACGTGAAGGGGCTTTCTAGGAACAAGTGGCAGAATTTCAACTTGAATTCATAATTAATATGGGATCTCAGTTTGTCACCAGCTGGCTGAAGTGACCACAGCAATGTTTACATCACATATTCCACTAGGATTTTTTTTACGTAGGTTTAGTTTGTTCATTGTTCTTTCTCAGACACAAACTTTTGTGACTGTAGATCCATGTACATGAAAACACGGGTTCAGAGCAAATAACCTACAGGCTTTAGGCCTTAATCTACAGTAGAAAGTGCAATCATTGAATGGATTTCTATTTTTTATAATGCATAATGGTAGATTAAATGCTTTACCAGTAGTTCCAGGATCATGATAAGTAATCAGATTTTGTAAGGAAAAGAGAACATAGGATTTTACTTACAGTAATTAGTATAAATTTTATCATGACTAAAGATTACCTTTTATAAAAATATCAAGTATCCTAATGCATGTTTTTATAGGTACTCGCCCTAACAGTAATTGCCTTCAACATTCTGTAAATAGCTTAAACCTTATAAAATTTAATAAAGGAAACCAACAGTACCATTTAAATTGTTTTCATGAGTTTGATTTAACTTTAAACCCCAAGATACTTTTGTATTTATCAAAATCACTTATGATCACACTAAAGAACTACAGTTCCCAGCCTCAGCTTGGATGTGAGTTACTGTAACATTTCACAGCTTGCATTGGAAGCCTTATCTCCTTCCCATGTAGCTGTGTAGTGCTGGCCACATGCTGCTGAAGCTGGCTCAGGGATCTGATGGTTTTCTGTAGCTGGTTTATTTAAAGACGAAAAGTTACCTGAGGTAGGTACCACAGACTGGAGGAAGAAACACTGTAACTTAAGAGGCTGGACAAACATTATTTATATATATATATATAGATAGATAGATAGATAGATATATTCAACACTCCTATCCAAAAATAAAGGGCAAACAATATATTTTCTCAAGAATAAAGCTTTGTCATGAGCTCCACTTCTCATACTTCACCAAGAGGAATCTCATATATTATTCTAAGTCTCTCAGTTGTAAGGAGTTCCCATTTGCAAGCAATTAATCTGAATAATGAACATTTTTCTTTCATCAGAACTACCCTTAAAAGTGGGGGAAAAAAAAGGACAGAAATCAGGGGTGGTTTTTTTTGTTGTTGTTTGGGAGGACCTAGTTCCCAACCTCCTTTTATGTTCACATCCATTTTTTACGTGTATTGGAGAAGTGTTTATGAGTCCCATTTGGGATCAACCTTGTATTGTGCAAGGAGCACAATAAGAAACACAGCAAGAAATACATTTTATCCCAAATATGCTTCAGATAAAGCTAAAATTAAAAGCTTTGAATGCTCTCTAGGGCTTCTCTATCTTTGGCCTTACATCATTTGTCAAACAATAACATCTTCAGGATCAAAACTCTGAAAATGGAAATGTTTTGCTACGGGGAAACTAATGGAGCTTGGGCTATTGTACAAACAATAATCTTTTATATTTATTCTTAGAAGATTTATTTTCAAAGAAGCTGATACTGGAACCTGATACAGTCCCAAAAATTATGAATACAGTTTTAAACATTGTTGGTCTCCATCTCACTATGATTTCAAACTTTTAAATAAGCTTCAAAGAAATGAAAAAAGGAGAAGGAACGGTACAAAATCTATGCCAAATGGAACTAAATTTCTGTCTGGTGAAAGCTAGAGTGTTTGGGAAATCTCTTCTACATTGCCAAGAAAAAATAAATGGAGTCCAAACAATAACTTGGAGATTATTTTTCTTGTTCATTCAAGTAAGAGTTTCTAGACTAGATCACATCCATCTTCACCACTTAACTTCTTACCTCATCCTGCATACTTTAAATGGGCATTAGTTAAAAACAGTTTAAAAAGTCTTTAATTGTGCTTGCCACAGGCAATCATGATAGTTTTGAAAAATTCTTGCAATACTTCTATAGTTATCATTTAACAACAACCTATGCAATACCTATATAGTAGCATAATTTTAACACATATAATTTAGATACCTTTCTAAGATTATGCCTATATTTAAAATTGGAGTATATGTGCAATTTTGGTGCAATACTGTTTGCTATAAAGTCAACAGTTTTGTAATAGTATACATTTTATCCTGTGTATGAAGATGTGCTCTTTTTTGTATGCTGCTCTGAGAGTTCTTATCAAACACACTCAAAAAAAAAAAAAAAGTTGCTTTAACTTGTACTCTGAAAGGCATATAAAAGGACGCAATAAAGCTGAGGTGCAAACACACACATACAAAAAAAATCACTTTTTAAGATAATACAATCATAGTCCTAAATTTGTCTCATTTTGGTTAATCCAAAACCTAAAGTTAATGGTTATTAGGAGAGAATGGAATCTAGAATAATGTAATTCCATCTGCTGAACGGGAGTTTCCCAGGTCACAAGGAAAGACTTAATTGTCCATTCAAGTCATGAGATCAATACAAGTTGGTGCTATTTCTCTCCTTCTTTGCATCTGTATCAAAACTCATACATAAAGGTACTTTGACCCTGATGTTAGCTTACAGTGCAGTCATCTTACTATGACACTGGGAGGACAGTGGAAACATTCACCAACAAGAGTGTTGGAAAATCAATCATCTATTTGTGGCCCCACTAGTGATTCTGAGTTTATGGTGTAAAGCTCAGTAACAGGTTGATTTGGCACCTGTGAGGTGGAACTTCATGCATTAAACAAGTGTCTGTGCTTCTCCTATCTTTAAAGTCTTTATTTTCTGATTGACATCATAAGCACCAACCCCTGGCAGATCTACATCTTCTTTGGTTAAAGCTTTGGAAAGTTTTTGTTGTTACTCCGTGACAACATGTATCTAAATAACTAAAAAGTCTGAGAAAAAGAGCAAATGTTTATACATATATGCTATCCCTATTAAGAAAAGATGCAGAGTTGCCTTTGGCTAGGGTTCGTCCCCTCCACCCTACCCTTTCCCCCATTCTGAGAAAAAATATTGGCAAAGTCTGTAAAAACAAGCAATGGCAATTAAGTTCTGGACAGTCACTCAGACTGACCATGCTCTCCCCACTTGATCTGGTTGGTTTGTATAATAGAAGGCTGCACCTACTTGCACAAGTTGAACTGCATAATCAAAAAGGTGGTAGCTGATTAAATTACTCCAAGTGACTGCTGTCTATAGGTGGCAGCATGGGACAGCAGTGCCTGAACCTCTGAATGGGAATATCAAGAAGACTTTCTACCCATTAATCCAATAAGGAACTATATCTGAATCTTTATAGTTTTCACCTTGGATGATTGAGTACCACAGTTGGACTGACAGACAAACAGGCAGACAGAAACAGCATGTAAAGGCTTATTTTACTTGGATAAAATAATAAAAAACAAAATCCATTTCTGCTGTATTTTCCTCTCCTGACACCTGTATAGTCAGTCAGCTGTACTTCACCTGATAACGCTCCAGGGCAATGCCCAGACCCTCCAGAGAGGATCACAGCACATTGCATTCACATGGACCTATCTTCTAGTAACTGAGATTGAGGTTTGGAGTCAATTAACTCAAAGTGCTTTGCAAATATGTTATTCCTTACTGTACAATAGGTGTTATTCAAGTTGCAAACAGAGCACTACTGCTCCACCTTTTATTAACAGGGATAACAAATGGTCTTTCAAAAGAAGAACTATAAAGCATTAAAAATAATAGATGGATAGATAATAAACAGATACATATTTTTATACGTGCATGTGTGTTTAAAAAAAAAAATTTTCAGAAAAAAAAAAAAGTATTGTTGTAAGACTGGATTTACCCAGTGTGAAATTATGTTATTTACAAACACTGGCATTGCCTCTGAGGGTCCCTGTTTTAGGGGGCAATAAGGAAGCAAGAATAGAGTGCTGAATGACAAAATCTGTCAGCTCTGACTGGTCTGGGCTCTGGGCAGCAGGAAAGGCCAAGCACAAGTAGCTTAATTCAGCTGAATTAGTGTATTTTACATGATTGATTGTGTGTGGGAAGACCATGACCTCCGATCTTGTTTTCACATTGACACAGAGCAATGAGGAACATCAGGACTCCAAGCTCCTGAGTTCGCTGGGAGCTGCCAGAATACAGTTGTCAGGCAGACACCCAGGGTTTAGGGACAGAGAGCTTCACCTGTGGGTGCAGTTTTTCAATGGACTCTGCAGAAACTGCAGAGGGGATGAGGCTGAGCATATGAGTAATATGGTATACGGGGACAAGCACAGTAATTGTGAGCATTACAACAGAGCACAAAACACTAACAGTAACAAGGACTTATGCATGTATTTCAGAACAAAATGGATTTTTTTTTATAAAGTTGAAATTGCTGTTCAACTCACTTTTCTCCCATTTTTACTAATGAGTTGTTTAAAATAAAGACATCCTAGCTCATAAATATATATTAAAATTATAAGGTGAGCTGATATCCCAGATAAAAACAGAATATCTAAAGATGGATAGGCTTTGTAAAAGGCAAAGTTAAATCACTGAAATGTAAGCAGTTGATTAGATTTATGTTTTTATCCTCAATATTCTACTCTTCAAACAAGCAGACTGTCTTCCTCATGCTTGCACGTGTTCTGTATAAAAGAATGTGGGAAGATTATAAAGACTGGCCATGAAAAGTAAGAATATTTGTCCAAGGTAAAACTGTTGGAACAGCCTTTACTTTACAAGTCCTTGTATAGATGCATCATCACAATGTCTTTAAGGAACAGGATGACCAAGTATTTTTCCAGAAATCCCTCATGCAGTGCATAAAGAAACAGCATTTATACATTGAGGCTTCCACTTCAATGGTTTGTTTTCTCCTCATTCTTTGACCCAATGACTAATTTACCACACAGTCCTCAAACTTTATTTCGGAAGACAGAAGTAGTAACTTCCTCATGAGTTTTGTTGTTGTTGTTGAATTTGTTATTATAGTGTTTAGATGCTTCAGTAAGCATTGCTGTAATTAATTTACCTTCATAAAATGCCAGTGATGTGAGTACTAATATTAGTGGTAGTCAACAGTTTGGAACACTGGAAGTTTGGAAGTTCAGAAATGGAGTACGTCCTTTTCCTATCAGACACACATATCTGGGATTCCGGAGACAATTATTTCTTTCTTTCTTTATTTATTTATGAGAAATCTATCTTAGGGACTCAAGTGACTTCCATGAAATGCAGAATTGTCTCCTGATTTAAAGGTCTCTGAGACAGTAGGGATACTGAGAGTATCCTTTCTTTTCCTTTTTTTGCCACTATCAAGCACTAATTTTATAGTATTTGATAGTATATAATATTGTCTGTCCCTTTAAAAGCAACTTGATAGATTCAGTTGAAGCTCTGAATAATTCCTCCACAAATCAGAACCCAAGATGTGATGCTAGACAAAAATTACTGGGAAAAAAAAAATAGAAAGAGAGAGAGGGAAAAAAAAATAGAAAGATAGAGAGAGAAAAAAAGAAGAAAAGTACTTTTAGATAGCACTTGATGAAAAGCTTGGTTTCAGGAACTCACTTGCTCTTACAAAAATATAACTAGGGATAAAGATTCAACACCTTGTACTGCATTGACTGTGTTGGCTATGAAACTAGAACTGGACAAGACAGAAAGGTTTTCCACTGTGGAGCGTATCTTGTTCCCTACACCTAACTCAGCTAGAGATGGAAACTGAACAAACTGTTGATTCATGTCCTGTCACAGAAATAAGTCAATATAAAATATAGCTCCTTTAGAGCTTCTGTGGATCCTTCCAGCTCTGTGAACATTTAATGCTTCCTTTAGTCTGGGTTAGATTTCTGGATTAGGCGTTTAAACTCAAGAAGACCAATTGAAAAGTCTTCCTAATATATTTTTCCAAATAGAGCATGGATAGCTCTTAGACAATTAATCACCATGAAAATCAGTTCTACCCACAGCAGAAAAACTCTCCATAGTTTTCTGAAGAAATAAAACTAATGTCCTTGGAAGTCAAAGAAGGAATCCAAGGAAAGGATCAAGGACTTTCTCCCACAAAACTGTGTCAGGTACATTACAGAGATGAAACGGAAAACACTGTGGACAGATCCTAACTCTCTAATCTGAATAAAACATCCACTGAGAAAGAAAACTGCCCTACTTACAGTAAACTGTTGTCAAGGGCAAACACTTATCGCATCTCCATATCTTCCACCTACCTACCTACCTACCTACCTACCTACCTACCAACCTACCCCTGCTCCTGACACATAGTTTCTTGTCCAAGCCCAATGTTTTTACCCAAACAAATTATCGAACAGATTGCCACCAGTCTTTCCTTCTTCACCATCCCATTCTAACCTCTTTCTTTAGACACACACCATTTTACACCTACTTCTACACCCAGCATTTCCTGTTTCCTGGTTTAAATTTCTCTCCTGCACTTCTACCAAAAGCTTCAAAAGCTTCCAAGCTGTCTCTTCTCACTTTGGGCCAAAGAAATAAGCTTTATAGAGATAAGAAAAAAGTGGAAAAAAAGGTGGAGAAAAGTCCACTACAGGCCTATGTAAACAAGATTTTTCCAGTTTCCATACCAGTACAATTAATGATAGAGCTGATAGGAAATACCTTTAATCATGAGTTTGTGGCATGTTCTGTCACTGTTTGTGGAGGTGCAAGGTGCAGTTTGATCAACATAGGTAGTTTCGGAAGTTCAAGTCTGTCTACTCAGAAGAAAATCTTCAAGGACTCAAACAAAGCTTGTTTAACCCTCTGCTTTGAACACACTGTGATTCTGTAAAGATTATGTCTTGTCCATATGTTTATGCACATAGTCAAAGATATATTAGTGATATTAGATAGTGATATTAGATACTCATTCCAAAATTTCAAGCTCAAATAAAGAGCATTTAGACTGAGCCTGCCTTTTACAGAGGAAGAAAGGATGTGTTTTTTTTTTTGTATTCACCACTTTCTAGCGAAATTCTTATTCTTTGTAAAGAAGAATAAGAAAGATATACTGAAATGAACATTTCCCTGTAAAGTAAGAACGTTTCTAACCCCAAGGCAATGAAATAGCCAACAATACTGGTAATTTGCTGTATAAATTCATATAGATAAGCCAGGATAACAGATAATTCTATATGACTGATACACAGGAAAAGCATTCACAGTGGACCCTGGAAAAAGAACAAATAACATAGTTAAAATGCAAAAGCTCACTTCCACTTTCAGTAGAGACAATGAGAACTTTATTATTGACTGTTGCAGCCAGGATGGAACTCACAGTATGTCCCTGCGTCTTCAGAACTCAGTAACTTGAAGCATCTTGGGTAATGACTAGGTCAATGATGCAGACTGTGCTATTGCCATTCCCTGAGTAGCTGAGCAAACAAGCTCTGTTAGCATACGTATTTATGTATATTAGCAAGAGGAAAAGCAAAGTACTCATTGAAAGTCCCAATCTGAAAGCATTCAGGCAGATTCAGTTGTTTTGCTCAGTGTTTATTGAAAGTGAACATAAAAAGCAAGCAAATGAAACCAGATGGAATTCATTTTTGATCACATTCTATAGTACAAAATTCAATACTATAAAATGCACAAGCCATGCTTCTGAGAACCAATAACATAAATGTTTGCTACAAACTCATCTGGGATCCATCATTTAGAAAGACTAGGGAAGAGAAGGTTCTGAGTGCCCTAGTTAATCGCAGGGGATGACTGTGAGTCAGCAGGTTACTGCAGTCATTAAAAAGGCAAATGTGATACAAGGATGATTCTGATGAGACATTTCTAGTAGAGAGATTATTATTTCCATTCTATAGGGTACTGATAACCCATCTGAAATATCTCAAACTCTGTATAGTTCTGGCCACACATGTCCATGAAAGATTAAGTCATGCTGGAATAAGCGCTGAGAAATGCTAATGGGATGGTCTGTAGATGGAGAGGTTGTCTTACAGGAACAGACTAAACAAAATTAATCTAGTCACATTAAAGATGGGATAGGCATTGACAGAATTCCATAAAAAATGCTAGAAACACCTTAAATGAAAAAAAAAAAAAAAAAAAGGAGTCTTAATGGCAGAGGAACATAACAGTATAACAGGAACATGAATGCAGATAGGTTGAACCACCTGAATTAAATATATATATATATATATATCATTTGAACAGCAAGACTGTAGGACAGTGTTAACCTTCAATAAGTGTTACAGAAGACCTAACCAATTTTAAAATGGATTGTGATAAGTTTTACTAAAGGACCTATAAAATGATATGTCTGTGGTAACTTTGATTAGGACTTACTAGTCTATGACACATTTCTTATTAATTCACTTTTAAAAGATTGCTGGATATTGTCAATGATTTTCCCTCATTGCTTCTCTTGGCTAGCTATATTCAATAGCACAATTAACTTCCATGGCAAATACTTATATATTGGAATATTCAGTAAGATTTGTTTGGTACATAAAAGTTATAGAAGGTTGTTGATTCCCACCTGTTCTCCCCTTCCCAGCCCTCTAATGTAGGAAATAACATTTATTTGTTTCCAGATCAAAATTTCAGTTGAAAAAAGGTTCACCAGTTATTTCCACTGAAGAAGCCATTGATAATTCTCTTGTAGCAAGCAGAACAACATTAATGACAACAAAGTTAAATGAATTCCAAGCCAAGACAAAGACATAAAACATCTGTATTTCTAATGACTGTAATAAATCTTAACTCTTAAAAAAAAAAAAAAAAAAAAAAAAAAAAAAAAAAAAAAACTTTTTGGCTAGCTTGAAAATTAGATCAATTTTTCACTTATGGGTTGTCAATTGCTTGACATTTTAATGCATGAACAGATCTCAAAAGTATTTAATTAACACAGTAGGGCTCAAACCCAGCCCTAGTCTTCTAATTACAGTGCTAAACCATGTCTGAATATCTATTTACTTATTTACTAAGCAGAAGTTAATTAAAAGCATGGATCCATACTATACACATAGCATTAAACTGAAGGCTGAAAGTGTACACCATCTGCAGAAAAATAGAACTAAAGTGAAAATTAAGGATCTTTACAGACTCATGAGCTCCTTTCTTCATGTACCACTTTGACTGGTTTCATTGTAATCAAAACACAGACAAAGGAGATGTCTTATTTTGCATTTTAGTCTGGATGGATTTGTAAAAGAAAGTGGCTTCTGAACAAAAAACAAGATGAAGTAGTGTCTAGCTGAAGGTTACTTCTTTCTCAAGTCATTCCTCCCAGTCATTTATTTGCTCCCTAAGTTATGTCAGTGCTATCTGTAGAGCTCTGCTCTAAAGCATAGTAAGTGAGGAAGTACCACCACAGATATATAAACTGATCACGCTGAAGATTTGTGCCTTGATTTTCAGGAGAGGTACAACATCGTAAGCCAGGCTTCACACCAGAAAATTAAAAGATTGAAATGGCCTCTAAAGCCAAGACAATCTAAATGTCATTTCCTGGAAAAACAAAGGTTTTGGCTTATTTGCTCATTTTTTGACTGTTATTATGTAGCACTGCTGCCACTGATTACTTTTGTACTTACTGACCACTCCCAGCCAAGAGCTAGGCATCTCAAAGGCTTTGCTCACACAAAAAGTGTGTATCCAGGGAGCTAGGAGAGTTTGGACAAACACACAAATTTCCAAAACTGCAGTGGTATTTTAAGGTGTCTTTATTCAAACAGAAGTAATCAAGCACATGCCAGAACCATTCTTAGGAGGAAGAACAGGAGGACCTCCTCACTCTGGTAGTTATGTCAGCTCGGCTTGCTCATAGAATCACTGCCCTCAGCACTCATCAAAATATTAATGCTTGTTCTTCTAACAGCAGAACCAGTAGCCCTGCAGCTAATCTTCAATTCCCTGCCAACACACTGCATTAATACTCTACAGACATTTGGTTTCCTGTAACACTCACCATTTGTGAAGTGGCAAGAATGAGTATTAGGTATGGTCTAAATGTAAATGTGTTGGGAAAAATACAGGTTGAAATCAGTCTCTATGGAACTATGTGCTGGAAACCTATAGGTACCTTAAAGGAGGCTTGTAGCGAGGTAGGGGTTGGTCTATTCTCCCACATGCCTGGTGACAGGACAAGGGGAAATGGGCTAAAGTTGCGCCAGGGGAGGTTTAGGTTGGATATTAGGAAGAACTTCTTTACTGAAAGGGTTGTTAGGCATGGAATGGCGATGACAGGGAAGTGGCTGAGTCACCATCCCTGGAGGTCCTTTAAGAGACGTTTAGATGTTGAGCTTAGTGATATGGTTTAGTGGAGGACTTGTTTGTGTTAGGTCAGAGGTTGGACTAGGTAATATGGAGGTCTCTTCAAAACCTAGACGATTCTGTGATTCTGTGATTCTGTGAAACAGCTTAATCCATTTTAATGAATATGGACTAGTCCCATCAAATTATCTCAACACAAACTCAGCCTGGTCTATGTGACAGGCAGATGATTTCTAGGAGGCAATAAAATTTCAAAAAATATGGTCAAGAATGGTGGGGAGTCATTCTCATGTTCCTAACAATTTAAGCATAAACTGGAATTAATGCTTAAATCCTAAATTTTTATTCTTGCATAACATATATTGAGAGTATATATAAGGAAAATAAAAGCTCTAGGAAGAGGGAAGATAGACATGAAGAGAGATACCTTGTAGTTTTCTGCGAGTTCACATGCCAAGAAATCCATATTCATCCCCACATCCTGACAACGCGTATTTCACTGATTTTGCTGTCTATAAACAGTGTTAATTCATTGTAGTCTGAGCTTGAAGGTGGAGAGAGGCACATGATGAAGCGTTCTATTAGAAACCTGCCATAAAAAGGTAATTTCTAGAAGAACTTGTTCAAAACATCAGTGAACAGTCTCACAGATGTGTCAGAAACTGGAAAGAGATAAAAGCTGACAGGAGCAAGCTCACTGCAGTTTTCTGGCAATAAGTGCTTGAAGCAATATGAAAGTCCCTTCTGACAACTCTCTTATGTTTTGTGAAGGCACTGGGCGGTTGTTGCTGCGGACCACATCTCCTTACATTCCCCTGCCACAGAATTTTGGTTTAGTTCCCCTAAAGACTTGAGTCTTGATACTAAATACCACAGTCTGATTTATTCATACAAATAAAATAAAATGTGAGATAAAGTGCAGAGATTAATAACTGCAAATATTAGAAAATTTGTTTTCCAGTGAAAATTGCATTGGAATAAAAGAAGTCAGATTTGTTCCATTTTGAATGCATGCATTAAGAGCTGTCTTTTTGACATACTACCTCCTTTTAAGGAAAAAAGTTTGTGAAAAGTGCATCAGCTTGAATTCAGTACTGTAGATAATTATGCCAGTAAATCATATGACAACGTTTGAGGTACAGATTTTGAGCTACTGCAATATAATTAAAAACCTGTTGCAGTCCATTTACTATAAAGAACTACCTGTGGCTTTATGAGTAAAATGGAAAAGCGTGTTAATGTACCCATAAGGTAACAAAACAAAATATGAAACTTCTCTACAATGAATCTGTTTTTCAGAAAAAAATAGTTCCTATTTCTTCTTTTTATCCCAAACTTAGTAAAATGTTCATTTCTCAGCAAATACAAACTGTGAATAGAGAACTGAGATAAGATTCTGCATCCAGACAAAGGCCATGAAGCAGTACGGAACAGTAATATGTTTCCATGTCAAGTAGCAGATTTACTTGCCAACATAGCTGACGCCCAACCCAGACTTCATCATCTTTAAGGGAGATGAAGAACATTTTTCTTCAGAGAATAATTTTGGTGTGCTTCTTTAAATCCTATCTAGCCTTATAAGATGTTTCTCTCTATAAACCACATGTTCTCCACAGCTCAGGTCCATGTTTCTCAAGGAACAAGTCCCAGCTCTGATATGCCACAACAATCTAACCTTGGGTCAGACTGCTGAGAAAACTGTTAATCGTGAAAAAGTTGTAGAATGGTCTGCAGAGCAGAATCATGCAGGGGGAAAAAAAAAAAGTTACAAAGACTGTTAAGATGGTGATTATTTGTATCTCAAATATTCAATATGAAAAACACCAGAACAGAAAATTATAAAATCCTAAAGGAGAACACAGAGATCTGTGAGATGATGGAAACATAGGAACATAGGAACATTAAAGAACAAGGAGGGCTAAACCTTTCTCTCCTGCCAGATGGCTGCCTTGCAGCAAAATTCTTTGATAAGCACAATAAAGCATTTATTTGCTTGCTAACTGCAGCTCTCGATTGTGCATTTGAGCTAATAATTGCTTTATACGTTAAGTGGTATCTATCCTGCCCACATATTTTCTTTACACATGGATAAAAATGCCTTAAAAAAGTAACCCATACAAGGAGAGTAACAGCCATTATATTACATAAATCCACTTCATGAAAAAAAAAAAATAATAATAAAAAAAACGGTCTTTAGACTGTGCCTATCATTAGATATTCTTCATTTAGAACAGGTGAACACACATACATTGCCAGATTATTTTTCTTTCATGATTTATGCTAGTGTTCAGTTAGGCAGACTCAAAAATAGTAATTTTAAGGATTCATTCACAAATAAATGACCATGAATTTACCATGTAAGAGTTAGAAGAGTTGCCCATGTGCCACTGCTTTCCTCTTGAAACACTATTTTTTTTCACCTACTTCAGTGCAAAAACACAGCCAAATGAGCTCATGTTTGCTCGAGGTTAAGAATTGCTAAGTTAACTCTTGCCCAGGCTCAGCAGTCAAAGTGCATATTAAACAGCCATTGTATCATGTATGACATCTCTAAAGCTAGGGTTACATAGAGGAGACCTGAGCTGCATGCCTGAAAAAAGTACATTTATAAAGGGTATTGATAGAATTTTCTAGCTTTTACTTAATTCCACCTTGCAGGCCTAGGGCAGCATTATAGCGTGCTTCACTTAATTCTTATTTGACTTTCTCAGTCAGCTGTACATCTGCTCTGTTTGCAGTGAAGTAGTATGAAGCAAACTTTAGTGGTGGCTAACTCCCAGGTCCCAAAGAACCAGCTTATTCCTCTTAAAATGCAGTTCTGATGGTCAGTAAAGGATTTCCTATGGGTGTATAAGAAACAAAACATAATGAAATGGTAAGATCAAATTTCCCACTGTCAGCTCTGACATTGACAATGATCTTCATTTATCCTGCTCTCCTTCTGTGGCCTTATAATCAGGCTTTTAGTCTTTCACTGTAAATCAGGCATTTGTTGGAGGATGTTGGGAGGCACTTTATGGCCTGTAATGTGTTCTGGAGTAGATGACCTATCTCATTTCAGTTTACTTTTGCTATTACGGGGGACTCCATGACTAAGATATCTGAACCAGTCTTATATTATTCTGTGTCACAACTGTCTCCATGTTTTTCTATGGAGAAGTTAAGATGTGTAATGTGCACAGCTTTCTAAGCTTGTTAGAAAGAGTATTTCATAATTATTATTTTGTCAGCTCAAACCAATGTTCCCTGCTTGGATTTGCATTGCTGTATTATGACTGACATATGGCACAGTCAAACAGAGAAATATGGTAGCATGCAAAATAGCTATAAATGAGATAACAAAATATCAACAGATTGAAAATGATCTTTGCTTTCTTCTTTAGAATGAAGGTTTGTATTGAACTGAAAGACCTAAGACATCTAGCATACAGGTAGCCATGTTCACGCCATGAAATCCAAAGAACATGGCAGGTCTGAAAAAAAGAAAGAAAACAGTCAATCTCATGTAACAAAAAAGGATGCAGGAAAATTTTCCCAGTAAATCCTCTGATGCTTGTTTGCGTGAAATATAATGTTTCATCCTGTTTAAAATGGAAACCCTGTCCTCCCTGCTGCCTTATCAGGATCATCTGTACACTTTTGAAGTCATAAAGATGCAGTTCATTATGTGTTTTTTTGTGGTCCCAAGGACAGGAGTGTCTGAGAGTGAGAGGAAGTCACACTCCCCATGGACAGAACATATATCTTAAACACCCAGATAGTTCTAATAACTTCATTTGATCAGGCAAAGGCATTATTCACGCACCTTAGTAGAAGAGCTGCATTTGCCTCTGTCTCCTGGATTCAGAGAACATGCAAAACAGGGTTTCCAAACTTGTTTATAAGGCCAGTTTATGAGGGGGACTTAAGGGTGGAGGCCATGCAATTATCAGGACTGTCAACCTCAAAGTTGGCTCCCTTTTGACCTACCTTTACAGATGTCTCAGACTCCAGGGTCACATTGCAGCCTGGGTGTCTCTTCTGCCCACTCCTCTCAAAAAGCAGAGGATTCAGCCTAACCCTAGCAGTATGAGCGCCTAAAACTGCCCTCCCCTGCCATGATGCACTGCTGTGCCAGCCAACTGTATTGAAGGAAGCTTCCCAGGCAGTATGTACACATCTATACACCTAGGTTCCCTTTTCCCCAAAAAAACAGGGTAGCCACATCCAAAATGTCTCCTAGCCTCTGACTGTTGTTAACATCTGACTGCGGCCTACAGATTGTTTGGGAGAGCAACAGGACATTCAGGCCAAATTGTGCCAGGGACTGCACTAGAAACATGACTTTCTGCACATCACATGCTGCAACCAAGCCCTGTGTCCTGGTACAGGTAAGTTTTACTAGCATAGGTGTAAGCTAAGGTAATATTTTCCAAATTAAATAAACACAACAAACAATTTTAAAAGCTAATTTCACCAAAAAAAAAAAAAAAAGGGACTTACTTTTTGACATTAATTAGTAATTTTCTTAAACCAGCAGTTGTATTCCTTAGTTACTTAAAATGTTTCTGAAAACCATCTTCCAGTTCCTCAGCTGGGTTTGCTGTATGTACCGGTGCCTCCTATAGTCATAGTCAAATTCTGATTTATTTATTTCTCTTTTCTTACTTAATATGCTTTCAGGTGGCCTTTAATACAGAACTCTTTTATTTTTCATTTCAGTGGCTCATTCCAAACAGTAAGTAATTACAAATAATAAAATGCAGTAATGCATGGGTATATGCAGAATATTTAATAGGGTGAAGTAGAATAATTTACCTTTTCCTATTTATGGGAGCTCTCGTAACAGTGAAGATACCTGACACCAGGAAAAAAAATGATTTTAAAATTAAAGTTAGAAAATATACACTCATGTATTTACTTTGCATGAAGTTTCTTTGGTCTACAGTAGACTGTTAACATTTGGTACTTGGTAAAAAATTTTAACCCCTCAAGGAAGGAAAAAAAAAAAGAGGTTAGTACTATAGCAACTTTAAAAGTAGAGTGCAGTATCAAAAACAAAACAATTACTGAAATCTTTTGTGTTCTGTGTTGAATTATACCTGTTAGTAAAAAAGCCGCCATATATTACAGGGGAGGACAGTTTGCCTTGTCAATAAAAGATAAAACCCAGCATAATAAAGTAAATTGTTTTCCCCTAGCAATACTAGGGATGGGGGGGGTTGTTTAGTTTTATTTTAAAGTGAAATTATTCTGTGATTAGGCCAGAAATAAAGATGCAAAGAAAAAAAGAGCTCACAGACATTAATACAACTGGGTGAATCAAAGTCCACCTCTGCTCTCAGATAGTTCAGACAGAATGCTGGAGAGAAAATTAGAAAAATTTTCTTTCTCTCTAGTTCTCCTTTTATCGTAGACAGTAATTCCATCTCTTACACGAGCAAGTATTAAATGTAAGCTTCAAAACTGATTTCTTCCAGGGCTTTTCTTTTTTCTTTTATTTTTTCTTTCTTTCTTTTTTTTTTCATTCATTAGATTAGAAATGACAGTGTCAGTATCTGTTTTGCAAGGCTTCATAAAATAAACATATAATATGTTCAAAATGATCACAGTTTAATTTAAGGATAGAGAATAGAGAATCGTAGAGAAGAGGAGGGAATATTAATTAAACTGGGATGAACAGAGTATCAAAAGTAGGTTAGTTGTGATGGTGGCCAAAGAATTCCTGTTTACTATCAACTCACTTCAAATAAAAACTGGATGTATAAAATCGTTTTGCATTGCTGGGAGAAGTGTTACCTTAAAGTGTCACAGTTGAATTTGATTTCCAAGATGATTCAGCAGAAGATGTTCCTGCATAATTTGAGATAGATGCTACAGGCTATAAATTTGACACAGTCAAGACTTTTTTGAGGAAGCAGAAAAAAGGTTGATTAAAATTTACACATTGACAGTGTTTCTCAACAAGAGATTGTTCTCTGTATTGACTGGCTCATACAGGACACAATTTACAGCATTCTGAAAGGCATTAGCCAGACCTAGCAGTGGTAGTTTTTCAGCTTAATTATCTTTATTTTTCTTGTGGTAAAACGTTGCACTTTTCCATGGATTAAAATGAACAAATATATACAATAATATTGTTGTAATTTTTATTGGTTTTACTTTCATTTATGTTCCGCAGTCAACTCTTGGAATCCTTTTTTTTTTCTTTTTTTTTCCCCCAAGTTAAAAAAAAATCCTAAAAAAGTGTTAATTTAAAACTGAAATATAAAGTCCTGACACAACCTCTCTACACTCTCCCTTATCTTCTTGGCTTTCTTGCTGTTTTCTTTCTGAGAGAACAGTGGGTAGAGCCTGCAAAAGCTTTCGCATCGCAGCACGCCTGAGGTGCTGTGATTATCTGCAGGAAATGACAGCAAACAAAAGAAATTCTCTCTGAACTTCCCTTAGCTCCTGTGTGGTACCACCATGAACTGCTTGCTGTTGTCTTACCACTTGTTTCCAAGAGACCAAAGTGAGGTGCTAATGTCTGTATTTGGGAATATCACAGAATCACAGAATGGGCAGGGTTGGAAGAGACCTCTGAAGATCATCTGGTCCAACCCAGGGGAGCAGGCTCACCTAGAGCACAGCACGTAGCGCAGGATGGCATCCAGGATCGGTTTTGAATATCTCCAGAGAAAGAGACTCCACAACCCTCTGGGCAACCTGTGCCAGCTCTGTCACCCTCACAGTAAGGAAGTGCCCCCTCATATTCAGCCAGAACCTCCTGTGCTGCAGTTTGTGCCTGTTGCCTCTCATCCCGTTACAACCTTCTCTTACTCATGATTTACAGGTTTCATGTCAGAATGAATATCTCAAATTTCTCTCTTCCCTTTCTTTTCTTTCTTTCTGTCTTATCTTTTTTTTTTTTTTTAATTGAATTTCTCTCTATACTTTTGGCTGTCTATAGCTTCTTCAGTTCCTCTGAGGATTCAAATGTAAAAAGAGCTTTCACTACTGATTGCCCTATATTCTTAAAACATGAACATATTGTTATAAAACAGTTCATATTCTCATAATGGAAGATTGAGGCCCAAAAATCTCGATTAGCTCCTCTTTTTAGATGAAGGGCTGCACAATGAAGAGCATAACACCATCGTTTTTGAAGGAGGAGATTGCACAGTTTTGCAATTTAATGAAGATAGCATGATGAATTTTGTTATGAAATTTTGGTTATGAACTGCTGCTCAGCTAATTTCAAGTATTTGCACTATAATATTATGGTGTATGCACACACACATACACCATTATTGGGAATACAAAGTCAGGAACTCCATAGCTATTAAATGGAAGAATGTAAATTATCTGTGCAAATATAATTCAGTCACATTAAGTACATAACAGAGAACAATATTGCAGGAGAAAGAAAGATTCAGAACTGTATCTCTATAGACCATTTTCCCTGTCTTCCTGCCAACTTGGTCTCTGTTTCACTGCCCTAAGGACACAAATATACTGAAGAGTCTGCTAGAGGTCTTTTATGTACATTTTCATGGGAATTCTGCTTCATTTAGGTCATACAATGAATGATGCTCGGTTAATGAGCACCCATTCAACATTTTGTTTTACAGTCAATTTTCAGTGAGCATTTCCATTCTTTATTTTAATTCACTCTATTCACATCATGTTCTGAGGACACAAATATTGATTTCCTCAAGGGGTTTTCTGTGGTATTTTTCATTACATTATGTGAATGCTACGCAAAGTAATTATTTTCAGATTTTGTGAAAAGGCAAGTTGGTATTGCTTCCCAATTTTACAAGTGTCCTGAAGTGGCAGAAATAAAATATTTTAAAAATATCCCTGAGTTTTGGATGTCCCTTTGAAAATATTTGTCACCTACTTCCTTTCACAGACATTTTGCATTACAGAAAGACTCAAATCATGGCTGACACCAAAAAGAAACTGTGTGGCACTGTCACGGTTATGGCTTTTTCTCTCTGTAAAGATTCAGAGGCTTTAAACTGAACCTTTTCTCTTTCCTTCCTATAATTCTGTTTTTACGGTCCTCGTCTACTGCCTGTGGTAACATGTAAAGAAGATTCTCAAATATATTTGTGTATTTCTTCCCATTTTTAAGTGGCATCATGATGAAGATAAAGAACATGAAGGGTAAGGTGTTACACAGAGCTTCACAGAGAACAGCAGAGGATACTCAGGAACAGAAAGTGGCTGCTTTGGCTCCAACCAAGCTAGAAATAAGGGTGAAGATAAGCTAAAAACATGGCATTGGACATGGGGGACAGAAGGAGGAACACCAAACAGATAAAGATGATCACCTCAGTAGAGAGGATGAGTTTCAAACATTTTCTAGACTGTACCATCAAGTGATGTACAGCAAATGAGACTTCAGGGTCATGATCAATAATGAATATTACCCTCTCAATTCAATACTGGAAATAAAAGCTTGGGATGCAGAAATAAGAACAATATGAACTAAGTTTAAATAATTTATCTCTGTGGGTGACATTTATGGACTGATTTCTGAAATATTCTGTGTATTCTAGAACCTACATCTAGAAAAAGGTTTGAAAGAAGGATTTGACATCTGGAAAACATGTCCTACTGCACTTGAGAGTTCAGCAAAAGTAAGCCCAAAAGATAATTGAGAAAGTGTCTTTTGTATTGTCTACAGCTGTAGGAAGAGGTTTCTGTTATTCATTATGTTGGCAGGAAAAGTGCTTGGAAGCTGAAGACAGACAATTTTAAGTAGAAATAAAAGGTTCATTTTTCAAAGGAAAAGTACTAAAGAAATGAACCCAGGGATACTTGGGTCCTCCATCTTTTGACATCTGCAGTCTGGAAGGGATATATATCCAACATTTACTATGACAACAAAGAAGTTCTGAGTTTATACGGGCAATTCTACAACTTGTGCTTTGCATGAAAGTAAATAGAGAATAGGGCTACAGAATCTGAAACAGTAATGAGGTCATTTCGTCTTTAACTAATCCGAAGAAAATAATTGCAAGAGTTGTACACAATGCTAGAATGGATCTGGGCACTACAGTGCGAAGCTACCGAGAGTTAATACACAAGGCTTGATTTTCTTAGGTAGCCTTTTAGAATGCAAATCAGGAATTATTTGAATTTGCATGTTGTGCCTCTGTACATTATCAGCCTGAAACTCTGTAGTCATTGGAAGGACATGTGAACATTTTTTTGATATTTGTCTCTATGGCTAGAACATTTCTTGAACACAGGAGATCTGTTCCATTGGCTGAAACACACAGAAAGCAGCCTTGTGCTTTTCATCTCCAGGAGCAAGAAGAGAGCAAATTCTGCACTAGTTTCCAATGCATGGAACTTGTTCTTGGACTCATATGGGTCATAAAAGACAGGACGAGAAGTTTTCCAGTGCATTCGTTTGTCAAGGTCTTCTGAAACATGAAGTAGATATCAGTTTGGCTCCATTTTTCTAACATAATAATTGCAGTAGAAGGTAAAAATTTCAAAAGTCCATATAATTTTATTAGACATACAATGTTCCAGAAGAGATAACAGGAAATACCATCTTCCACATTAAAATCTCAACAGCCAAAGCTATTTTTTCAAGAAAAACAACTTTGCATACAACAGAGAGAAACTGGGAAAATCTTGTCTGCAAATTAAGAAGTTATGCGTAACTCCATAAAAGGAGACATAAAAAAGTCAAGGAAGCCAAAATAATGTAACTTAAATATATATACATATATTTTAAATGAATTAATGAGGGAAAAATGCAAAGATGGGGTGAGGGAAAGATTAGTGAATTAAGTTAAAAATAGGAAAAACAAACAAAAAAATCTGTTATCTGTACACAAGATAAAAAGATCACCTGCTTAATTTCTCTTTGGTGTTTCCACTGACTTAAATAAATGTAGCATATACAGACCCTCTTATACCTGTAGTGCATGACTATGTGTAGAATACTGAAAACTTCACTAAATGGCAACCTCAGCTTCATGAAAACTCAGAAAACTGTTTTTGATGTTTCATCCCCACATTCCAGTGAATGGAGTTTAAATCTCATCTGTAAATTACCTGCACCAGGTTAGTATGCCAGCTACGTGCTCTTTGCTCTTCATGCACACTCCTAATTTGTCGCAAGGAGGGAGCAAAGCATGGACCTCAATCCGAGCTTTAAGAAGTGTTTTTTTTCTGATGTTTGACTCAAGCTAAGAGCAAGCACAGCGATACTGTAGCTCATGGGAGCCATGGCTATGTAGCAAGACAGCAACTTACTCGTATACCTCAGACACTTAGATTTTGAAAATGATAACTTATTTTTCTCCTGGCCAGTGACCATGCACTCTCCTATTCAATCTCATGGAGTAGCTAGCCATTTGTAGGATATACATTACAACACATATACAACACATCTGCCTACTCTGACTTCACTAAGTGTAGATTTCACTCTTGATCACATTAGGAAGATAAAACTATTAGACCATGCTAAGTCATTGAGTCTGGGTTATTTCAAAACAGTATAAATTATAATCTTTTTTGTGCTAGATATTTTTTCTATTTCCAGGAAGCTACTACAAAATGGCACAAATACTAGTAGCAATCTTAATAGATGTACAAAGACCTCTATCCAAATACAAGCCCCAGATGGTACTGTAGCTATATACCTACAAAATTTCTTATCTTCTCCCAAATTAGGTTGATTGAAAGAGCTGTTTTATCCATGCTATCAAACATTTTCTGATATTTCAACTGTCATGTTGTTAACACCCACTGCATTGTGATTTTTGAGAAGACAATGTAGTGGTGCACTGCTGCTACTCTTGCTGTAGGCTCTGGCCTGGCTGTAGGAGGGCAAGAGCATGGGATTGAGGACAGTTGGAGGTGAGGACCCAGGCTACAGTTTCTCATTAGCAGAGCCCTTCTTTGGCTCCTAGCAATCCTTGGTCCAAAGCAACTATTGACTATGCCTTTACCGAAGCACATGAAACAGGAGAATAATCAGTTTCTTAAAGCTCTGGAGTACAAAGCCAATCTTGCAGTTTTTCATTCATTCATTCATTCATTTTCGTATGCATTCTTTGTTTCTCTTACATTATTGCAACCCAAAGAGTGTTCCGCCAATAGTAATCTGAAAGATCTGCTTGTAACCTATGCAAAATTACTGACGTGGGTAAGGCAGATGACTGCTTTGGTACAAATGCAGAAAATTAGGCTGTGTTTATCTTGTCTTTAATGGGACTGAACATTTCCATTTAACTGATTTTTGTTCTTCATTTTGCCCAGTTGTCATAACAGTATTTCAAAAGGCCCATGACTTGCATCTTTCACTCAAATGATGTATGGGATTTGATTAGAATCCACACCAAAACTGCTGCAGGAATAACATCTATTCTAGAGCTTGGGACCCAAACCAGAGAAATAGAGAGAAACCTACCTTCAATAGAAGGTTTGATTTCTGCATTTTGGAGAATTCTTTTTTGAAAGTAAGTGCTGAGAGGCTCTGGGAGCATGCATGCACAGAAAGGCAAATTTTATTACTTGTTCTGCTCTGCTAGCAAGACAAATTAGTTCATCTGCAGATCCATGAAGTTAGTTAATGAAGGGTTTCAGAATTAAGATATAGATCATGGTATAGTTTTAAAAGTGACTCCACGTACTGGGAGCTAGACTTTCAGAAATACATCAGTGGTTAAATGGCACAGAAACTACAAGGGTAACTTACTATATCATCAAAAAATCAACATGAAAACTCAGAAACAGTTGCTTATCTGAGGTAAGTTAGGAACAGCATCCATCCTGTTCTTTCAATTAATTTAACATGCATATACTATTGCACATATTTAATAAATACTGTGAAATTTAAGCTTAGTTTTTCAGTTCTAGTTCAGACAATCTGCTTAGTAAAGTCAAAAGTAGTTTTGATATAATGAAGTCTGGTGGTAAAGCAGATCATTAGAGTCCATACTACACCCTGCCCCTAGCCTTCTCCCCTCCCTCCCCTACACACACACACACACAAAAAAAAAAAAAAAAAAAAACTTGAAATTTTAAGGATTTCTCATCTACATTATTTATTTAGTAGGAAAAAAAAAAAAAAAAAGATATTCTGTGGTATCTAAGCACCTGGAAATAGGAAATGGAAATCATGCTGCCAAGAGGAAAATTATTTATAGTTATTTGAATATCTTCACTGTTTTAGACTGCTTTTACATTTATTCACTAAGGAAAGACTGCGTTGTCTCTGTATCATGACTAAAATTTTTTTGCTGTTGTTGTCTCTCAGCAGATGCTTTTCTCCCATTCTATTATCTTTCATAATTGCAAAGAGAATTGGAATGCTTGCCAAAGTGGATAAAGCCTTCTTGTTTGTTTGTTTGTTTGTTTGTTTGTTTTTTAATGAAACTTTGTGTGTGTGTGTGTGTGTGTGTGCGTGCTCAAAACTAACTGGAAAAAATGTGTCTGTTTTGATGGTAACAGAAAGAAGAGAAAGGTGGCATTGTTTTTCAGTAATGAACCTGTCATTCAGATTTTTTATCTATCTGAAGAGAAAGAGTGGAGAAAGAACAGAAGCACTTGGGGAAATGTGTATTTCTGTCCCTTAAGTAGCTTGTGGTAATAGCAAGGGAGTGAGAGGAGATACTCAGCGCAAGCTCTGCCACAGGAAAACAGAAAGACTTCTGCAGAGTGTTTGAAAGAGAGTCAATAAGATGTAAAAAGCAGTATAATCCTCAGGAGAGAGCACACAGCACAGGAACCCAGACACATGAGCACCTGGACCATAGGTTGCCTCTGTTAGTGCTTCAAAAACACACTATTAGAGTCTGTAATTTTAAAGGTGTCTGCATCCAATGGCCAGTCATGTTCAACAGTTTTATATTACCTTACATTACTGTATATATACTTTATCTTACATCCTTGCTCTTGTTTTCTTTGGTCATTCTCTTTTCTGTCCACCACCAACCTGAACACAGCTCAAGTGCCTGGTCAGTGAGGCAAGGTCACATCCCTGCAATTAACATTCAGTGCTGTTTGGTCTTCATGGCTCATTAGTCCTGGCTGTTTTAAGGGGATACAGCCCCAATGAGTTTCATGCTGAAAGGACAGACATGCCATTGTACCTGAAACAGCAGCTGGGAGGATTTCAAGACCCAAGGATCCCCTGCAAGTCTTGCGTTTGTGCAAGGAGCAGAAGTCCTATACTTAGCAGTAAAATGGATGGAGCACACTGAAAAATATGGGCTTGATTTACCCCAGACAATATTTGATAAGTTTTTTTAAACCTATTGATTTTACAGCTTGCATGGAAACTTCACAATAGCTTCATCAGAAGGTTTAGCTCAGTTTAGTTCAGTAACTCTATAGCTTTCCAATAAGAAAACATGATTTTGAGAATTGAAAGATGCCAAGGATGATTCTAAGAATAATATTCAGGAAACATTGTCTAAAAAGGATCATAGTTTAAAATTTCAGCTGAGTTTTCATCACAAGTTTCATCTGGGAGCAGAAAAGACAAAATAATTTGAATCAGAAACATTTCATGCCAAACCTTTTCCACCTGTTCTAAAATGGTGCCTGTGCTGCCACCTGGAGCCCACTGCTGGATGAGAAACAAGAAGGCAAGGCTGGAAAGGAAAACTAGCAGCTGCTCTGTACAAGCAGTGCAGACAGTGCTGGGATAACAAAACAGCCAGAGAATTAATGCAAGCTTTTGTCTCAGCTACGTGGTGTCTTGTGCAACCCACAGCAAGTTCAATGTAAATACATAGCCAAGGACTGAGGAAATATTTGATGGGGCTAAATCAGATAGATTCAACAAAGAACTCAAATCTCACTACTCACCTGAGGTTGTTTTTGCCTCTCAGAAGGGCAACAAAAGAAATGTGGTTTTTTGTACATCTTTGTTGTTTGTTTGTTTTAAGCAAACCACAGTCAAGCCTGGTGATTTCAGATAAACCCACATGGCTGCCAGCGCTAGAGGTAACACTTCAGTAGAAGTTGCAGCTCTCAACCGGAGTAACTCTGCAATAATTACCTTGGTTTTGACTGACTCTTGTCACTTTGCAACGGTGACAAGGCAGCCAGGTAGCACTCTGTGGCTGGGAGGATGGGAGCTGCCTTCTTAAACCAAACTGGAGATAATTCTTTTGAAGACTCTGACTTGATCAGCAGTTGCTGCATGAGATTATCATACCAATTATTTAAAATATTTATAAACAGCTCTGTACTGGTATGGTAACTCATC
Source organism: Cygnus olor (assembly GCF_009769625.2). Taxonomy (NCBI): domain Eukaryota; kingdom Metazoa; phylum Chordata; class Aves; order Anseriformes; family Anatidae; genus Cygnus; species Cygnus olor. The sequence continues at coordinate 40,251,963 of NC_049169.1, forward strand.
AAAACATCTGATAATTACATCTAGCAATAAGTGACAGAGGCAGATATGATGACTATATAGACGAAAAGTCCAAGTTTTTAATAAAAGAAGGCTCATCTGGTCTGACTTCTATTAAAAGAAATAGTAAAGAACTAATAAATGGAGGAAACTTTATTTGATTTGCAATTTTGCTAGAATTAGAGTTATTTTGTTCCCTGCTTCTACAGCATCTAACCACTTCAGGGATTGTCCAAAACTCCCAGGCTGGTCCTGCTGTGATACAAATCAAAAAGGCACCTTCTGGCATTCAGGAGTCTCAGGCGAGTCTGTGTCAATGGAGTTTCAACATTGTCTATATTTTTCATGGTGTGCTAAGCACCAAATGTGTATATTGTCAAAGACAGCTATTAAGATGATACCTTTACTAATGAATGAAGATTCACAACAAAATCTTAAAATTATAATACCTTTCATTAAAGGGTGATTTGGTGAACATTTTTCAAAGATGCTTATGATCTGCTGCATGAACAGTGTGTTAGGGTGCTGAGTGACTTGAGCAGAGATTAATTATTCACTTTCTAACTTTGCCAATATGAAACAACAGAATCTTTATTCTTCTTAATAAAATATTAAATAGCAATTCTCTGATTCTAATTAAAATTATGTACTTATTATTTGGGGGGTTTAGTCATAGGAAACAGTTGAAAAAATGTAGCATTTCATTAAAACTTCCATTCCTGTATAAAAGTTCCATGTTTTAATTGCACTTGTCAGCATAAACAAATTCATTTCTTTCAAGTATTTCTCAGATGAATGTCTTGGCTCTGCACTACTCTCTTTGTGAAAGTTTGGGGCAATCTTCACAAAAATATGTATGATATTCAAGTTAGCTTTTGAATAACTGAACATTTTCAGAAGTAGTCAGTTGTTTTTTCCAAATGCTCTTTCAATCCTTTCCCAAAAGATTATTTTCAACTTGGTCATACAAAAGTATCATGTAAACTATCAAGAAATTGTACCATGAGTAGCCAAGAAAGGTCACTTAAAAAAAATATATATATATATATATATATATTTATTAAAATTATATACTAAAAAAGTGCTTGACCAGGACTCCCGATTTGACCTTTACTTTCCCAGACTTTATCACACAGTTGCAAATCCTACATTTCACAGACGCTTAACAAACTCTTATGCTTTTAGGTGCAATTGGAAAGTGATTAGATCAAGCCCTTTAGAGTAAATGCAATATGCAAACTCTGAAGAGAAAGACTGGGGTTCCTGGGGAAAGATACTTGGTAGCTTAGTTGCTTTCCTGACCAGGAGGGCAACTGCAAATGTACATGTATGTTTTTTAATATCACTAGTGTACTAAACTGAAGGGGAGGAGGTGCTCTTGTAATAACTAGATTTCTAGGAGATACAGTATTTCATTAATCATGTGCAGAGTGGCTGTTGTGGTTTAACCCAGCAGATAGCTAAGCATCACACAGCTGTTCATTTACTCTACCCTCAACAGTGGGATGAGGAAGAGAACTTGGAAAAAAAAAAAAAAGGTAAAAACATGGGTTTAGGTAAAGACAGTTTATAAGGACAGAAAAGAAGACATTAATAATAATAATAATAATAATAATAATAACAATAATAATAAAAGAATAAGGTGATGTACAGTGCAATTGCTCACAACCCACTGATGCCCAGACAGACCCTGAGCAGCAGCCTCCCCCAACCATGACCAACTCTCCCCAGTGTTATTGCAGAGTATAACTCCATATAGTATGGGATATCCCTTTCGGCCTGGGACAGCTGTCCTGGCTGTGTCCCCTCCCAGCTCCTGGTGCACCCCCAGACTCCTCGCTGTCTGGGCAGCATGAGAAGCTGAAAAGTTCTTGGCTGTGTGTAAGTAAGTGCTACTCTGTGACAACTGGAAGATCAGTGTGTTGTCAGGATTATTCTCATCCTAAATCCAAAACACAGAACCATATCAGCTACTAGGAAGAAAAATAACTCTATCTCATCTGAAACCAGTACAATGGCTTTCATATGTTTTCTTTCTTGTTAAACATTATCTCAAGTAAGTCACAGATGTTGGCTGTAGTCAATTAGCTATTACTTTAGATGAAGAGCTGAATATTCTTCACAACTTTGGCATACTTAAAAATCCCCTTAAAAAAACCAGAAACTCTTGAGGTTCATTTAATGGTTATAAAGAACAAACCAGTGCCAGGGTTACTCAGAAAAGTTCAGTATTTCCTTGATAATAGCAGGAACATGCAAGCAAGTTCAAGGTTTGAAAAGGTTGGGCCTGAATGTTTAAAAGACGTGAAAAAGAGGAGGAGCACAATAATTAGGATACATGGGACAGGTCAAAAATAATTGATGTCCAAGAGCAAACTGTAAATGTCAATATTTGTTAATGAATGCTAAACTATTTTTTTTAACATGCTCTGGTCTTTTTGTTCCACATCTGGAACTTTGCAATTTTCAGAGTTACTCCAAATAATAGAATATTATTGCCGGAGGTCATGACTTTTTTTCCCTTTACAGAGCAGCATGAAAAAGTTTTTCTGTTCTGAAATTTGTGAGAATATCAGGACCTTCTTTGTTTTCATGAGCAACTCCCACCTTCTTTCAATTGATTTAGCTCTTTTTCAAAGACTAGTGTCCTCATATGGTCATAAATCAGCTCTAGCAATTTGCACATTAAAAGCAGGCAGCTATCATGTGGACATCTCTCTTACAAAAGTAGATCTTATAAAATGATGATAGAGTTGTTTTGTTTTGTTGTTTGTTTTGTTGTGTTCTAAAAGCAGAGTGATTCTGGCAATCAGTAATGTTTCTTTATACACTTGAATGAAATAACCTATCTGAATAAATGTTCCCTTCACACCTCTTAAGTTGATTTTAACCAACTCATTGATGCAGATAGCTACAAAGGCTGAATGATGAAAATAACAAGCAATGGGGGAAAAGATTTGCAGTATACATTTGAAAAGCTAGAAACTGTCTCATTGATCACAGAATCACAGAAATGTTGGGGGTGTAAGCAACCCCTGGAAGCCATTTGATCCAAGCCCCCTCTTCAAACAGGGCTACCTTAGAAAAGGTTTCCCAGTACTAGGTGGCTTTTGAATGTCTCCTAGACTGGAGACTCCACAACCTCTCTGGGCAATCTGTTCTAGGGCTCAGTAACCTCAGTAACCTCAGTAAAGAGGTACTTCCTGGTGTTCAGACAAAAACTTGTGTTTCAGTTTGTGTTTATTACCTCTTGTACTGTGACTGGACACCATTGAAAAGAAACTGGCTTCATTCTCATTGCATTGACCCTTCAAGTATTTATATACATTAGTAAGATCCCCCTGAGCCTTCTCTTCTCCAGGTTGTTGACATCAAGCTGAAAGGTGCAGCTGACATGATAGAAGGTAGAGATGCCATCCAGAGGGACGTGGACAAACTTGAGAATTGGGCACACACAAACCTCATGAAGTTCAACAAGGCCAAGTGCAAGGTCCTGCATCTGGGCCGGGGCAATCTCAAACATCATTACAGATTGGGGGATGAATGGATGAAGAGCAGCCCTACAGAGAAGGACTTGGGGATACTGGTGGATGAAAAATAAGACATGAGCCAGCAATGCGTGCTTGCAGCCCAGAAAACCAACTGTATTGGCTACATAATCAGAAGGTGAAGGGATGTGATTCTCCCCCTCTATTCTGTCCTTGTGAAGCACCACCTGGAGTACTGCATCCAGCTTTGGGGCCCCCAGCCTAAGAAAGACATGGACCTGTTGGAGAAGGTCCACAGGAGGCCACAAAAATGATCAGAGCACCTCTCTAAATAAATAAATAAATAAATAAATAAATAAATAAATAAATAAATAGGTGGGAGCTGAGGTTGTTTAACCTAGAGAAGAGAAGGTTCTGGGGAAACCTTGTATAGTGGACTTTCAATACTTTAAAGGGGGTTATAAGAAAGATTGAGACACTTTTTAGAAGTAGTGATATGACAAGAGGTAATGGTTTTAAACTGAAAAAGAATAGATTTTTAGACATAAGGAAGAAATTATTTACTGTGAGGTGGTGAGGCACTGGGAACAGGTTGCCCAGAGAGGTTGTGGAGTCTCCTTCTCTGGAGATATTCAAAACATTTCTGGATGCCATCCTGTGCAACGTGCTCTGGGTGATCCTGCTCAGCAGAGAGGGTTGGACTAGATGATCTTCAGAGGTCCTTTCCAACCTAGCCCATTCTGTGATTCTGCCCAGAGAAGCTGTGGATATCCCATCCCTGGAAGTGCTCATGGTCAGGTTGGATGGGGTTTTAAGCACCCTGATCTAATTAGTGATGTCTCCATCCATGGCAGAGGCATCGGACTAGGTGATCTTTAAAGATCTCTTCCAGCCCAAACCAATCTATGATTCTCTGAACAGTCCAGATCACTCAGCCTTTCCTTATAGGATGCTCTGGTCCCTTGATCATCTTAGTGGCCTTCTTTGGACTTTATCCAGTGAGTTCATATCTCTCCTGTACTTAGGAGTGAAAAGTCAGGCATGCTGATACTACAGAAACAATATTATTTCCCATCTATTTGCTGAAAAGATTCATATTCCCTCTCTCTTTTTTTTTTTTTTTTTTTTTTTTTTTTTTTTTTTACTGAAGGACTTAATGTTCAAATACTCTGGTTTGGTATATAGTAATTCCCATAGCTCCTTTCCAATCTTAGGGTGCTCTAACTTCCTAGAAAGATAGACCAAATCAAATTTAGTACAATATACATTTATTCATACTCTGTTATATTTCTGTGGCTGTAGATAAGAAAGTATTTGCAAGGACAGAGTGTTAAGAGACTCTTCCTGGAAATACTGTTAGAGGGCACCGAATGGCTCCCTGCTTTAGAAAAAAAATATCTCCATTCATGATCACTTTATCTGGAAGATTTTGGGAGCTAACTAATTTAATGAAAGAGTAATGATCCTACTGGTGATATCTTTGGAATGAATACAGGTCCAAAGGGCACAAGGCTTTCCATTGTGAGGGGTGCATGCGCTTACAAGACAACAGCAGGACAATTCTACAGTTTTGTTGCTGCTGTAAATATGTCACATACTGCCTGTAGCCACAGGACAGAGTGTGTCCGTTTACCAGTGCTTCTGGGCTTCTCAAAGAGAAGCAGAGCTGACCAGCACACACACGTCTTCACATAGCCAAGAGCACCAAGCCACAAACCAGAAGGTCTGGAGAGCCAAGAGGACAAGGAACTCTGGGAATGGCAAGGGATGACAACAGTTTTATTGCTGAATGTAGAAAAGGATTGAAAATGGGCTCGCAGCTGCCCTGCCCAGTGGCCCAACACTGCTGAGCTCAGCAATATTCCTCCCACAGTGATGAAACTTGGTTACCCCAGATACCCCACAGCAACACATCCTGACACTTTCCACAGCCCCACGTAGGAACAGCCCTCAAGAGGTGTGCATAGTTGCAACTGTCTTCTTTCCTAGGAGGATAAGGACAGAAAACAGCAATTTCCCATCAAGGTTATTTTAAAGGACAGCCTTTGAAAGAAATGAGGCATGAAAAGTGCCACTCTCAAAAACATACTTGAAACACTGGAGGCATTTAGAAGTTTGTGTGCTGCTTGTTTGCAATGTATTGCTATTTTTCCATCAGAAAATTTATCCTTGTTATCATATTTGACCTGTACTATTGGCACTTTCAGGGGAGCTCCACACATCCGAAAATCTAACAACTTCTAGTACATTAATAGGCCACAAACACCACATAATTTCTGCCTACATATGGCTTGTTTTAAAGGCTCACACATGCCTAGAAATTCTGATGCAAAAGTTTCCATGATTGTATTAATTTGCCCATGAGAAGCTTGATTGCAGGACATCGATTCATGAGACATCCTTACACACAGGTACAACAGAAAGTAGAACCTTTTCCTACTGGAGAAACAGAGAGGATCCCCAGGAAGAACTGATCCTTTCTCTTCCTAATGAACACAAGAAGACAAAGTCTTAACTTTTTTGGTAGAGGACAGTCCTACAGATTCATGGTTCAGTCACTGTTGTTTCATGAAATCAGAGTAGAAAACAAGTCAGAGGGGGGCAACATACATTAAAAATATTCAATGATCATGAGCTTAGGATAACCCAGCAAAAAAACACAAATCTATAAATTCATACAGGACTTTGGAAATAAATATTCCTGAAACTTGAGGACCATATATACTCAGGAATCTTTTTAATATAACACAAAATTATACTAATTTGTTATTTCTGAACGGTCGTGCATCTAAAGAAAAGAGATTTTCTATTCAAACCCAGATGCTCTGGTCACTGAAGGCCTGCAGATTTTTCCAGATGAGCAAACTATATTTAGCTAGTGTTTTGTCTGTTCAGGGGACTGTGAAGTCTAACAGTGTGGGATGCACATCTCTAAACAATCAGAAGGTGGCACCTTATTAACGCTGCTGCGGCAGTGCTGTGCTGGGATTGTGTCCTGGCTCTGTGCTGCAGCTGGGCTCTGCCTGGCTGCAAAAAGGGCAGGCGAACCTGGTCTGCTGTAGTCATCTACAGGGGAAAAGAAAAGTGCTCTGAAATGTGATATGAAAGCTTCTTGTGATGTGACAGACCTATCAGCACTGGGCAGAGACACTTCTTGGAGGCATATCAAACACACATGCTATGCTTACGTGTAATTTGAAAACATAGAAACACAGCAGGTATCAGTAATAATAATAATTATTATTTTACTATTGTTACTAGTATTATTATGTTACTTTTACTGAGAAGAATTTTGAGACTTTAAACTATCTTCAGTTGCTGAATTCATACATGTTTACCTTGAAGATGTTGGGTTAATTCCAATCTTTCACAGATACATAGGGATCAGTTTTTGAAATACATACTATGTAGTATAACCATAAACCCTTACGTTTTGGGGAAAAAAAAAAGAAGAAGAAGAAGGAAGAAGACAGTTTCTGCCTTTTCTGATGATAGTCAAAATTTTCCATTCCCCCACCCCATCTCTGGCTGTGATAATTAGCTCTGTGTCTCTGTTGAACACCCACCATGACAGTGCAGACACTCCATAATGAAACAAGGCTGGCCTTCCCTCGTTTACAACCTGAAAGAGCTACTCTATAGCTTGCCTAAATTGAATGCAGCTGATTTAATTAATAAAGTTGAATATATTTGAAAATGAACACTGTTAATGTTGACTTGTGCTTTTTGTTCCTGTGTGGCTGGGGAAAAAAAAATAGAAAAAAAAGGAAGGGGAATTCCTTCTAAGAGCCTCTGGCATAATGCAGAGTAACGTTAGAGAGAGGTTCATTTTATTCTGAGTTGTAAAAATTGAGACAGTGAATGGAACAGAATTCCCACAGGCTCCTCAGCTCAGTGCAAGACATATTGCTGAAGTGGTTAAACATGCTTTGCAAATCAGAAGCTTAACTGAAGGTGCTTCCAAGATCAAATGGGACCAATGCAAAACTCAAGAAAAAATAGAGAAATATCACATTTTACCACAATGAATTAATCCTGTCCATATCTGAATTGCTGGCTTTAAACTCTGGGACAGTGAGGTACATTCAAATTCAAACAGCATGTATACTAAACATCAAACCTTACTTATAGCATTAGTATCTAGGTACATCATAAATTACTAGCCAAGATATTATATGTTATTCTACTTCTCTTCCAAACAAGGAGATATAAATAAATTCAATACTGAAGTTTGGATGTCATCAGAAAGCTGACAAAATACTGGGAGTTCAGCCTTTTTTCTTTAGATTTGGTTCTCTAGCAATAATCCCTTTGCATGGGCCAGCAGCACAAACCTATCCCTCTCCAATGTTTTTTATGGGACAAACTTTTATGGTTCATCAGCACCTAGATGGAAGGACTCTGATCACTTCTGCAGTAAAGCCTCTCCAGATGATCAGTTGCTGAGCAAGGCAAATGACTCCTAATGAGTATATGCAAATAATAATTGGAGGGAAAGGCTGAGACAGAAAGTGTCCTTTTATCTGGTTCAACACAGTTGTTTTAACTTTAGTGCTTTAAAATGTGTTATTAAACAACCAAAGTTTCAGCAAAAGTCAACTCCTACTCCTATTCGCCTGGCCTAAATAACCTTTAATATGTCTTTAAATTGTGTGTCAGGGGCCAGGGGAGGTTACAGTAATAATTAATATTATGACTCCATAATGACTCCATTTGGCACTTCGTAATGGAGCTGTCACACTATACATGCTGCTTTTGTAGGAGCTGAAGTACAACAAATCTTGCTGAGTTATTATTTCATTATCTGAATTTTCGGCGATGCTCAAGAAAAGCACAAACAGCATGTTGATAACCTTTACTTAAAATATATGGTCTTTGCTGCTAAATTATAAAGATAAAAAATTAACTAAATAAACCAGTTCCAATCCCAGCCAGGGAGTGATTAAGTCTGAAAGAGCCCTATCAGAGTGATTGCAATGATCCTGATTGCGCAGCAGTATGGTTGGGCATCTGAAGGCTAGGTGGCTGGCCCGTATTTTGTCGTTTAAGACTCTGCACATAGCCAAGGAGAAAGAGAAACACTTCCAAGGGCAATTCATTCTGCTTGTCTTCAGGTAGCACGGATCACTTAGGGAAGGTGTGTGTCTCTTTCACTCACTTGTGTTAGAAGCTTAAACTTTGGATTACTAAAATCAAGAGAATCACCAGCAACACACAAACAAGACTTTGTGATCCCTATGGTCAATTGGAGTGAACTGGTTTAGCTCCCTTGACACACTACGGGACCTGGCATCCTGAAGGATATCACCATTGCACACAGTTGATTAAAAGACTCTGAGTTCCTGTTTAGAGGATTTAAATCCTTACTGCCTGTCTTTTGCCACATAATTAATTTGTGGAAATGAAGACTATACAGGTATGGGATTTATTCCAGTGATGTAAAGTCTTCAGTCTTGCTCAATTGTAACCTGTTGAGAAGTCACTATTAGTTGTTAAGTAAGTATTTAGTTTAGAAACATTACAGTCTGGAGAAAATCACGACCTTTTTTTTTTTCTGACTAACATAAAAGAGGATTAAATAATCTTTTTTTTGACAGTGGAACACATGTTATACAAGCCACCTGCAGCAAAAATCACTTTTACCTGTCTTTGTTAATTTGCTGGTATTGCTCCCAAGACTATATGTATTTCAGAGACTGAAAGAGTGGCAGTTTTTTTTGTGAAAGTCTGGGCAGGTGCATACCACTGACACTAAAACTAGCTGCAACATACAAGACGAAGTTTTCTGTTCTGGCCGATTTTTGCTATGACAGAAGAAGAGGACATCCCTGAAAGCATCACCCTTGCTGAAGGGCATCCTCCTATTACACAGATCTGCAGTGGGGTTGCAATACCTTCTTCTTTTTATATGAAGAGATTCTGGGGTAATGCTTGCTGTGGCAAGTCCCAGCTTCAGAGAGGCTAGGAGCTGCCATGGCACTGAGACCACATTCCTCACTGATTTCTCTTAAATTAAATGCAATGTCTAAGCCTGTCAGAATTTTAGCGTGGTAAATAAATTTTGTATTAGAAAGCCAAGGTACCCTGCCATAAGAGCAAAACACAGGGAGTAAAGAAAAGTTCATCTCATCTCTGTATTTTTCCAAAATCTCTAGGACATGCTGGGGACAAGAGTGTGCACAACAGCCATCCCACTACCCTTTGTCACAGCAGGGGTTACCCCAAGACTTCACTTCTTTTATCCCTATTACTGATCTTCACTGGTATTGATGGTGGGTCATTCATTTATATGTGTGTGCGTGTGCATGTGTGTGTGTGTGTGCGCGTTTTTCCCCAATAACATAATTGCACCTTTATATAATATTATCCTTTATATTTGAGCAATGAGAATAAAAATACTGTTGCATATTATATTAGGTCCCCCGAAAACTAAGTTTAGATTGTCATTTGATTGCACTAATTACCTTATCAATTATTTTAATCAAATCAGCTGTCTGCAAGATTTCATTTCTGCCAATGGACATTGACTGTCATCTCATTGATGTCTTCTCAGAATTTAATAAGGAATGTTTTTTTGTTTGTTTTGTTTTTTGTTTTAGATTTTATTTGCTAGTGTGATGTGAAGCAATTTAAAATTCAGTGGATATTCAAAATGCATGAGTAAAACTTGTCCATTACTTTTGCTAGTAGGTTTAAAACTGAATTACTTCACCTGGCTGAAATATGTCACCATAAAATGAACTGTATGAGACCGATTCAAAAATCTGTGTAAGTGCTTGGCTGGCTAACTTTACACCTGTATTCATCATTTGGCATGATTATTATTGATTCACGTTCTGAAGTATTTTATCTGGGGCCTTATGGTGAAGTTGTCTTGCCAGGTTCTACCGTATACTTTGTATTTCCACAGTGATTATGAACATACATTTTCTGCTGTGTATGTAAGTGAATAGACTGCTTCAGTGACTGAAAGAAGTGAGATGTCTGACAGATCCCTGTTGCACACCAACAAAAAGCTAAGAATTTCCCTGCACATGATAGCTACTGAAGAGCTAGACGTGGTGACATACTGAGAAGTGTGGGTTTGAGCATTGTGGGTGATTACCAGGAACACAGATCATTCCCTGAGCAAACCTACTAGAAAAATACTGTGCTTCAGGTATGGGACAGGGCCACAGGAAGAATTTGAAGAGGCAAATTCCATTCATGAAGACCCCCAGTAACACAAGCAATGACAGTTTATGCCATTTTAGATAACAAGTGAAAACATGCAGTCAAAATGTCCAAGCCAGAACAAATGCATAGGTCTAACATTTTGGTCACACTTCATTTCGCTGCAAATGTCAAGCACGATTGAAGGATGGAGAATTTTTTCTCAAGTTATATTCATCAATCGTTCACAAACCACTCCTTATTTTGATGCTACTTTTGCTAATGAGTATTGTCCTTTTTTACTTATCCAGTTTCTGAGTCTGGACATTATTTTCACAATGTATTTGCAAGTTCTAATATTAATTATTTATAGTATATAACTGATCACCTTATCCACACAATGGTTTTCTGCCCTTGAAGAAAAATAGATGGCAGGGGACTGTAACAACAACAACAAAAAGTTAATGATAAGGCATTACCTGAATCTTTTCCACAGTTTCAGCATTATTGTCATGTTCTCTAAACATCTAGGCCATACTTAAATCTGAAGTAGCCTGTGGAAAGGTTTTTAGGACCTTCTCAACATCTTCTCAGACTCACTTCATTGTCGTATCATCTGTTAATATTTGTTCCATTATTAGGAATAGCTTGTGGAATGAAACTGAAGGCTCATTCTTCATCCTGTTAGGTGTAATATTCCATGCAAGTTGGTCTAATCTTTCATACTTTTCCATTTTATGTGAACTTTTAAAAATAATGGGGATTTATACCCACACAGCTTATTTCTGTGGAAATATATTCTAAGTAGCATATTTTTTCTGTCATTGTGGTGCACCAGGTGTCCATAATAATTTACCTCCTTTCTAGAGAGTCCATTAGCAAAATGGGAAGGAGCTCAGAAAGGAAAAGGAACTGAGGACTGAAAGGAGGCTTGTAGGCAAGTTAGACAAAACTGATTTTTGTCACCTCAAGGAGGAGAGAACCATGCAACTGATGCTCCTAGGGGAGAGAGAAGGGGGAGGACAGGGCAGGGACAAGGAGCCAGGTGGTTTAGGCAGGTGCATAAATTCAGGAACACCAGCTGCTGCTTCTCACCATGGGCATCTCCTGGCCAACACTGACTGTTCCCAATACTGAACTTTTCCCTGTTGCCTACCATGAAGCCAGGCTGCTCTCCAGGATATGAGCCATACAGGAGCTACATCTGCCTTCTCCCTGTTTTCCTTTTCTATTGAGTCAGCCCTGTCATTGGTTGTCTTTGTGACTCCTGCTATTTTACTCTGCTCTTTTATTTTTATTTTTTTATTTTATTTTTATTTCTCAAAAGTGATAAGTGCTCACATTATTCTTCCAGCAAATGAAGGCCTGTACCTAACCACAGTAGAGCAGTTCCACTCAAATTTCTCATACTATCCCCTTGCATGGACTGGGGGAATGTTTGTTTGGTTGGATGGTTGGTTGGTTTGGTTTTGGTTTCTTTCTGGATGCTCTCAGACTCCTTTGTACCACGGCGCCTGAGGGAGTCGATTTTTCTCTTGCTGCTGACAGGTGAGTGGTCTTATTTTGCTGATGTTAGTAGTATCATTGTTCCCTGCCTGTGCCGCATCATTATGCAGCCACGGGATAACACAGATAGTTGAGCCTGCCTTGCTGACTGCTGTACACAGTCCTCTGCATAAAAAGCAGGGAATAAATTTGTCACCGGCATCTCCGATTTGGTGATGTTAAGCAGAAAAGTGGCTGATGAGCCCCATTACTTTGTATATTGACCTAGCCGAGTCAAGTCCTGCACCAAATATTTGCATCAGAGAAAGGGGAGCTGTCTAGTGCCTGTGGTGGGTTTGGCTGCTGCCCACTGTGCAGTGGGGTTCCAACTGCAATTCACTCTTTTTTTTTTTTCTGTTAAATAATTTCATTCCCAGCATGCTCTTGTGTCTGATGGTTGAACAGCCTAGGATAGTCCTTGGCTAAGCAGTGTTAGCTCATTAGCTAACTTTTGGCACACAAGTGGGGCAGTTTTGTTAGCGGATAAAGAACACGATATTTGTATGGCACTCCTTGAACACCAGTTGAAATGTCATCTCTGGCATTCACTGCTGTTGTTTGCTGCCTGCCTGGAAGCATCTAGGCTCTCATTTGCAGGGCAAAGGACTGGAAGGGGAAACTCTCTGCCACGTCTGATTTGTTTTGTTATATCTGGATGGAAGCTAAGCTAGGATCATATTAGACAACTAATAGCAAATGGTGGACGGGGTATGAAAAAGAAATCTGTAGGAGCAAAATCAACTGTGCCTGATACTTTCTGCTGAACATATTCACCTTGACTTTTTATTTTTTCATTGTCAGAGTTTACATTTTTCTGTGCTACAGCGACTCATCATTTAGCCCTATATCTTCTCTGTTAATGTGAGCAGTTGAAACTAATGCAGCTAATAATAACAAAATGAATACAAAGCCACTTGCATTAAGTGCAAATAAGTAAGACAACATGACAGAATAATTTTCACAGTAGTGGATAACTAAAAGGAAAAACCTAAAGCAGGAAAAGAGTACAAGTGGTATATTTAGAAAGAATTTTTTATAGCAACTGGTTGCCATGGAAATACTGCAACAAAGCAGGAAGGTAGGCATGGAGACTTTCAGCTCCAAACAGTCCCCAGATCAGGCTCTGGTCTGCTAACCCTGCTCATACACTGCAGTAAAGCTCCTAAAGCCCACCAGAAGTCCTGGCCTTACTGAAAGTGTGAAAAATAGTCTTTCACATGAAGGATGGTCCTATGCCTCTCCTGAAATAAACAAAAACAAAATCAAAACCAAAACACTATGTTCTCTGGCACATAGCACACATACATGTACACACACACAATAATAAAATTATTAGAAAGTTATTAGAAAATAATATAGAAATACATATTGGAAATATATATTAGAAATTTTTCTTGCAATCCCCCACAGCCAAACCTTGAGCTGCCACAGCCAAATCAAGAGCTGCCCTTGGCGCAGAAATCATTGCTTAGAGTTAAGAGGAGACAGTCACCCTGCCAGAGAAATTGCTGGTGCCAGAGCTGATGCTGAACTGCATTTGCTGCATCATGTTGTGAGTAACTAGTGTTAGGGATGACTCGAGTACAAATTCCCTCATAGCTCAGCTGTATTTCCCTACCTAACAGGGGTTCCCCATCTTGCACTCTTCTTGTAATTTTTGAAAATTTGTTTTAAGGTTGTAATTTTGAGGGAGAGTCTTTTTTTTTTCAGAGTTTAACTCACTCACTCAGCCAACGCTCAGTACTGAATCACCCCAAATGTTCACAAAAATTCACTTTCTCCTTAGATAAAGGGTAAGGAAGCACTGGGAGCTTAATCTCTCTGACAGATCTTGCGTTCATTAATGTGCTATTTCCTTTGGAAATGATACACCCAAATGATCCTGTGATGTGCACATTAATAAAATAAATTCCCAGGGGTGCCTAGCAACCTTGCTATGTTCTGCAGTGTAAGATGTGTCTTAGTTTGGAATTTGATAGAGTTCAGAAGTAACTGATGTTATCAACTCAGTCAAAATGCTAGTCCAATAGCTTTTAAACACTTCATGCCAGCTTCTGCTCTGAGGAAGAGCACAGTTCATCCAAATTCGTTTCAGGTAGTAATTAAATCAAGCAATTATTATACTCTTTTTTTTTTTTTTCTCCTCAGAAAAATCTGGACTTTCAAAGGAGCTATCTGATCCCTTTACTTCTTTGACAAGGCAGTACAGCCCTGCAAGCAGTACTCTGGTGTTCATAGTTCACCTCTTAAACCTCTTGATGTTTTAAATGACATTTTACTTGTGCCAGCCTTAGGCTATGACTCACACCAGAATACTGCAGACCAAAAGTCACTTATCAAGCTTTTTTTTTTTTTTTTTTTTATATACCAGTTCTGAACGTGGTATTTCTTCCTTTTATCTCCCTCATTATAAAAATATGATGTAGCCTTTCTCTTAAGGTGCAGCAGAATGCCAGGCACACCAAAGATGTGATTTCTTTTCCTCAGTATTGCATCAGACACTACATTTTAAGTCTAACATTTAAAATGTTCCAACCAAATTAGTTTGATTCACAAAGTCCCCTTCAGAAAAAAATAATAAATAAATAAAAAAACATAAGTCCTGTTAATATAAAAATATTTCCTTCCTAGGAAAATTATATTATAAAAGGTATATGATCAGCTTTATGAGAGAAAGCAGTCACCAATTTATTTATTTATTTATTTATTTATTTCTCTATGTTTGTCTTCCTAATTGCCTTTACAGTGACTTTCAACTCAGCCTTCAGGGCAATCCATCATGTGGATGCAATATTTCACCTCTGGTTCAATCCTGGACATCACCTACAATAGCACAATTGTCCCTACAGGAAAGATGTGAAATATTTATTCATCTAAATTATTTCACTTAGGCAGTGAAATGAGATTTGAATAAATTTAGGTTACAACATTAGGGCTGATTACTGTTGAATATACAAAATCAACAAAACTCGCGACACTCTTTAGTATGTTAAGAAAAAAAAGGAGAAAATATTCATTTATAATAGTGAAATCTCAAGTAATTCCTTTAAAAAAAATCAATTCCTATTTCAATTAGACATTTTAATTTTGACTTTCTCTAATAATTCTCAGTGATATGACTCTACTATGAAATGTATTACTTTATTTGGGGCTTTCTGGTCTATAAATAAACCACATAAAAGTATAAAAATTGCAAAAACTTGAGGTAAACTCATTACCATTTCAGCCATCTTTGCTGCCCTCTGATCACTGCTGCACTCCCCTAGATCTCACTGAAATTACAAAGGTTCAAGCAACTTCCAAAGGATGCTTCCCACTTCTCTCATGAAAAGTGCTGAAGTTTCCCTGAGCCATTACAGTGAGTCAAGACTCTGGAAAACAAAGTTCTCTTTTGAGACAGTTATTCTTTTTTTTTTTTTTTTAAGTATTTGAATTTAAAAACTAATATTTCATGCAACAGTAAAATCTAAAACAGTGCCTTTAAACTGTTGGGAAAGTGATTTTCTTAGCTTCCCAATGAGACACATCAATCACTTTTGTCCAGCAAAGTATCAAGATGAAAGAGACTGAATACTTCACTTATTTTAGTAAAGAGCAAACTCCTTCAGGTTATTTTTAAGAAATCTCTATGACTGTGTTTGCAGAACTGGCCATGTGGCAATGAAGGCAGTCATTTTACAGCAAAGGAAAAAAAAAAATAGTATTTCAAATAAATATGAAAGCACATTACAGAACTGTGTTTCTATGGCACATGTCATGATGTAAATGTAGGAGGATAAGTCTAAATGTTTTTGAAAATCACCTGCAAGAAGTCTTCAGGACTTAAATGCTGATGAGGAATGTAGGCCACCAAATATTCATCTGATATAAAAGTGACCACTTGGTATCTATTTCAGTTACTGCATACGGAATGCATATGGTTATACATGCATCTTCTCAGCTCTTCTTGCAGATAACTAGTGATAGGACTAGAGGGAATGGCTTCAAGTTGCTCCAGGGGAGGTTCAGGTTGGAAATGAGACATTTCTTCTCAGAAAGAGCAGTTAGGCATTGGAACGGGTTGCCCAGGGAGGTGGTGGCATCACCGTCCCTGGGGGTTTTCAAGGCAAGGTTAGACATGGTGCTTAGGGACATGGTTTAGCAGGTGACATTGGTACTAGGGTGATGGTTGAACCAGATGATCTTGGACATCTTTTCCAAACCTAATAGTTCTATGATTCTATATACAGAGAAGCAGTTCACAGTTTATAGGTGTGATAGCTAGTCTTTAAACACAGGCAGACCTTTTCCAGAAATTACCAAAATGTTAACATAAATCATTATAAATATATATAATAAGCGTGGCATTTTATAACATCAGACCTTTTCCTGTGAATTAAACATGAGTAAATGTCAAATTAAATTTCTTTTTTTTTAGTTCACCACTCATTTATTATTCATGTAAACCAAGGAAGTTTAACATTTCTGCATAAAAGCTTGCAAGAATTACTGTTTCTAAAAACCAGAAATTTGCAGAAACTTGTCTATATATCTGTCCACTTCATTAAAATAACAAGCAAGTTACAGTACATGTTTTTCATTACCTCTATCACATGCTTGTCCCACTTGAAGCACACAGCTCAAAACCAATCTATTGAAGACTGATTTGCTCCATTATCTCTTAGCTGCAACAAACAATGTGGAGGGAGGAGGCTGGAGACATATGGGATGAACAGAAAACAGTTTGTTGAATGCAAATTATATTTTCAGCTGTTCAGCAAATAATTCTCCAAGTAAGACAGAATAATTTCAAACACATGGAAAACCTTCCAGTGATAACGTACAGTGATAACAGATGCCATGGGGCAGCAGCTGGCAATGTGAGGAGACCCACCATGAGGAAGGGGCACACAAAGCAACATTTTGAAACTTTGCAAATGAACAAATGCCTGACTGATGGGAAAGTGGCAACTGCTAGGGAGAGAAAAGCAGAGGGTATTCTTCTAAATAACAGCAGTATTACTTCTGAAGCAGTTCTTATGTTATTATTTTTGCCCTAAGAAGGGCATTAAACACTGATTGCTGGCTGAAGTTTTTTCATTAGATATCATCTCTTCTTCATGAGGATATCAAAAGGAAAGCAGAATATTTTGTGCACACATTTCCCTATTATTCACACATTATTATGCCTCAGTTACCATTGCAAATGGGAATAATTCTTACCCAGTTGGCATGGATTAACTAGCTAAAACCAATGCAGTGTTTTCATGAGTTTATTTATAAAGACATGGCATTATTTTATATCATGGGACAATGTTTCAGCTGCCAGGAGAAACAAGAAGCAAGTAAATTTTTTTTATGAGATTCAGGCTATACAGCGCTAGAAAAGCAGATGAGATTCCAATGTGCAGATCATTTGATATGTCTTTGACCTCGGCTTTGCTCATATTTGAGGGTGGGATGTGAAGGTGCAGTTTAACCCAGAACGAGTAGATTTTTTTTACAGTAAAATGTTGGTCAGAGAAGCTAAAATGTCCTATCCTGCACCAGCTGAAGATATGACAGAAAGGATTTCTTGTCTTGGGTCTGTCAGGGATTTTTGTGCAGGATCCTGTATGCTGTGGCTGAAAGTACTGGATGCTTCAGAAACAGACATAAATGTTGTATGGAAAGTAGTATAGAAAGTTACACAGAAAGGTCCTCTTTTCTTTGCCATAATCATTCTTTTCTACCTCAACATGAAACACGTACATTCTCTGTGTACCTCAACAACACAGAATACAAGACAGCTTTCTTTGGAAAGAACTTTAATGAATACAATGTTTTCTATGTGCCTCCTGGTTGGAAAGAATGGGTTGGACTACCTAAAAGTTCTCAATTTTACAAGTACACACTCTGTAGAAATAGAGTAAAGGGGAAACATGGATTTGATTACTCCAGGGATTATCTAACTGATCTGATTATCAATGAAAATATTACCTTCTTCAGAATTTCAATACAATGTAAACCTGACTATACAGAACTGTTTTGAACATATGTGTTGTTTAATGAGAATGGAAGAATCTAAAGGAGTCTGTGTGACTTGGGCCGCTTTGTACCCGACCTAAACTTTAATCTTTAGTGATGCCTTCTCAATTACTGGTAACGTCTCCTGTCAGTGTCAATGCTTTTGATGCATTGTGGGCAATATGTTCTAGCAGATAACCTACTGCTTTGCACACTGAGGAAAACTAGGTTTCTTAATATAAATACAGCATGGTCCTTCACTGGTTCTGAAATCATTAAGAAGCTTATCCACATTAGGGGGTTCAGGATGTACCCTTCCCTATTCAGCACATTGATTTTGCACACTGGGAGGGAAGATGCGTCTCACGTACCTTGAGAAGTCCTCAGGGTCAGTGCTCATACCTACAGTTGCTTTAATTGACAGACTGAAAGAGGCATTCACAACATGTGATTCATCTCACCTATCTCCAATGCCTACTTTAGCATAAGATAAATTGTGCCCTAAAAGTTCCCATTTTTCTCCACTGACTGTAATGTATACTAATGACCTAGGGAACACTGAGATATTAGCTCAATTGCAGGTGTCAATGTCTGGTCAAGGATGAATTCCAGTCACTGTGACTGCCACTTAATGAAGAAATATCCAATCTAGCTTTCAAACCATCAGTAGCTAACCTCCATTCCGGCATGTTACTCAGCACAAGTAGCAAAATGAGCCTGAGAAGCTGGCCCAACCTGCCACGCACAGCCCAATCTGAGTTCTGTGCATGGAAAAGCATGGATCTCCGTGCCTGGGCTAACTGGTTTATCCCAAACCCAGCCCTGTGCAGCAGGATGCCACAGAGGGCACAAATATCTTATGCATCAAGAGTCTATGCACAGCTAAAAGTGATGAAGTACTGAGACACAGCTAATGTTGGCTGTCTTTCAGCATAGGCAGACTTTATGCATTTGGTTTTCAAAAGACTATCAGGACAGCCTGAGTCTTAACGAAGGTAAATTCTTTGCACTGACATCAGATGAGCTGTTTATTCTACAGTAGAAATAATATTTGTGATCTCTGTTTCCAGGGCTTTTCAAAGTCTCCATAGATATTAACTTGACAACTTCTAGCACACTTTAAAAAAAAACCAATAAAACAACAAAAAAACTTTACCATTTGACCTAATTTGAAATCAGATCTATATGTTTACTTAATTGCCCTCCTATTGTGACAATTTTCTTTATTCAGTGGCTGACTTCTGGCAATGTCAGCTAAATTTCATTTATAGTGTTCTACTTGCTGTCAAATTCATATTTGTATTGATGTATCCTGTGTTCATTTGCAGACTTTGATATACACACAGATGCAGAAGAATCTGTTCAAACTTTTTCCATCCTATAAGTATTTCCTTGAACCATCTACATATTCTGGTTAATTTCAGTGTTTCTTTACCATGATTGCCCTTTAGAGTAGAGGGTTGTATTTTATATCATGGTGGAAAAGGCCTGAAGACTTATGACTTTTTATGTGTCGGTGTTATGTTTTACTAATATGAAATTACAGATCAGAGATCAACCCATAATTTTCCTGACTGAAATTAGTTATTCACTCCTAGATGAAATATGTTTTGAATAAACACCAGAGAGGCTGTCAAATCAGAAACTAATGGTTCTGCTGCTCAGAGAGCAGAAGTTCTGCTTGCTTGGGAGAAAGTACAGAGAGTTAGCAAATAAAACACTTGAAAATGAGGCAGAGACAGACTCAATATCAAATTACCAATACTATTCAGATTTCTTGCTATTTTTATGATTTATTTTAAAGACTAGGTGTAATTTAATTGCATGTATTAAAATTCAATTAATTAGTATTAGTTTGTGCATTCTTATCTATAAAAGGTTTATAGTTCCTAAAAAAAAAAAATAATAATAATAATCCTGTAGCTTGCTAAATACACTTTGAACAGCCCTAAACTATAGTCTAAAAACCCTACAACGTCTTCTGCTTACACTTACTGTAAGGAACACAGAAAGTTTTACTTAAAGTTTTAAAAAGTTTTTTTTAAAAAAAAAAGTTTTTTAAAAGTTTACTTAAAGTTTCACTTTACTTTAAAATTAAATAGATTCACAATCCATAGTAAGACAGATAAGAAACTTATGGGACAAAAGTTAGTGCATTTTGTCATTTCCCTCTTCCACCTACTTTTTTTTTTTCTAGAATATACCAAATTGAGGTCTGGGATGAAATGTATCACATCCCATATTGTAATCTTTTGACAATTAATTCTGCTCACTAGACAGCTATGCTGTTAAATTAAATATTGTATTTTCAATGGTATGGTTGGCTTAGGAAAGGAATTGTATTTTAACACTAATTAAAACTTTGCTTTATTACAGCCTGAGAAAACAAACAAGAGTATGCAATGAAAAGAGATGGAGCTGAAGAATCTGGTAAATTAGAGCTTCAAGAAAGTTGGGCAGTTAGAAAGCCAAAGGCAGGTGGATGGGTAGGCACAAAGTCAAGCAGAGTTGCACCAGAAGAATCTGGTTAAAATCCAGTCATTCTTAATAATATTTCAACTATAAATTCTTCACAAATAATGTATGTTTGTAGCTATCCTTCTAGCTACAAATTTTGTATCATAAACATACCTTATGAATAAAAACTGGATTTATGTCCCTATCAGTTGAGATGTGTATCATGGCTTTGGCTGGGATAATTTTCTTTGTAGGGGCTCACACAATGTTGTGTTGTACATTTTTTATGAAAAATAGTGCTGATGACACACCAATGTTTTCAGCTGTTTCAGAGCAGAGCTTACAAAGAGCCAAAGACTTTTCTACTTCTCCTGCTGCCCTGCCAGCAAGGAGGATGGGGGTGCACCAGGAGCTGGAAGGGGACACAGCCAGGACAGCTGGCCCAAACTGGCCAAATGGATGTATCATACCCTGTGGTGTCATGCTCAGCAATAAAAGCTGGCATAAAGAAGGAGGAAAGGGGGAACATCCAGAGTGATGACATTTGTCTTCCCAATAAACTGTTATATAAAACAAGAAATTGTTGCTGTTACAGGACATGACATGAGAAACTGTTTTCCTGGAAGTGGTTCAACATTTGCCTACCAATGAGAAGTAGCAAATGAATTCCTATCAGTTGGGATGTGTTAGCTCATTATGTTTGCACTATCTCATCTTAATTTCAAAATAAGCTAATAATGAATTAGGTGAACAAGTGCACTGATATGGTTACTTAGCACACAGGCATGAACTCCTACTGAAATACCTAACCCTTACCGTCAGAGAGTAGAAACACATCCAAGCTCCATAGGGTTCAAAGAAAGCTTGCTCCAAATAACTTTTATTTTCACAGACCAAATATACTAGAAGAACAATATGTGACAGACTTAATGAAAACATCTCATTATACAGTGGTCATTAGCATTCAACATTGGTCTTACTGCAGCATAACTGAGCTCTATGAATAGGCCCAAGAGCAATGAAGTGCCATGCCCATTTGTTGTGGACTGATTTGGCTGTCATCTCAGTGGTTATCAACTAGCTAGGAGGTAAAGTATTACCTCTCCACTACTACTGGAGGTAATGTAGTGGTAATTCATTTTGTTTTAGAGACTACAACAGTCCCTCATGCTTGCTCTGCCTGACAGCAGTGAATTCTGAAACCCCTAGAGATTTATGAACTGAATATACAGGTCACAGTACTCTGCACTTCAGAATGAGGTTGAGCAGGAAAAGGTTAGGTCAAGTAGAGGAAAGTCAACAGTTCTTGATCTATCTGATAAAAAAAAAAAAAAAAACACCTAGTAGGCTTCATTCCCATCTTCATTTTTACCAGACTTGCAGGAATTTTATCCATAGTTACCTGAGCAAAAGTTTCTCCTGTTTTCCCCACTCACCAGTAATGACAGAGAAAGCCTTAATTTTCCATATATACATATGAGGACAAGGTAATTTCTACTCATCCATGTCTCCTGTCTGGTAGAAAGATATTAGTTGTCCCTGGAAAGAACTTCTCCACTTCAGGGAGCAGTGCAGTAGAAGAGGTATCTCTAAGACTTTAACCAAATCAAACAGCTAGTACATAAGTGTTTTCCTGCGTACTTACAGATGGATGAATTTCCTCCTTACACCTCTGAACACATGAAATGGGAGAATGATAGTCACTTTGTTTTCATAAAGGTTTGTACTTTCTGTGTGAAGGCAAACACAGCATTTCTCCTGCATAGCCCTATTTCTCAGTTGCTTCTATTCCTAGTAAGATTGTTAGATGGACTCCTATGACTGACTTCCCTTTCTTTGAAAAGGAAAAAATGGACGTGCATCTTCAGAATAAAACTCTAAACTAAAAAGATTCTGTGGAAGGCCCCTGCGTTACTAACTTTTCTCTAGTGATTATGCATAGAGAGTCCTGTCCGTAGACAGGACTGCCCTGTAGATACGTGTTGGTTGTGTGTGTTTTTTTTTTTTTGTTTATTTGTTTTCCCATTTCATTCCACGGTACTGATTTCTTCAAAATATCTAATATCTCTTGTGCTCATGAAGCTTATCTCAAATCTGATGTTACTCAAGTGCAGAAGAATTTATATTTTCACAGGTTGCAATGACAGCAGAAATCTTTATGTACAAGAAACTTTAATTCCAACTCTATACCATATAAATACTCCATACTCTAAATTTAACTCATGCTTATGGCTTATGGCTACTGAAATTGCAAAAGTATATAGTAAATAGAAAAAAAAAAATTGCTGTACTATCAAAAGGAATAATTAGTTGGCTTTTTAATTCTAACTCACTTTTTATTTATTTATTTATTTATTTATTTATTACATTTATCTTTAAAGCAAAACCATTCAATTTTCTGATCCTACAGGAAAGGAATAAGACAGTCTTTGGACCTCTCCTGCAAAAGATCTGCCATCAGTGAATTCTATATGGCCCAAGAGTTACTCCACATAGTGATAAAAATTGTGACAGATTTTTTATGGACATTTGAGTTTTATAGGTACAAGTATATGTCTTTTAAGACCTACAGTTTTTCTACTGTGATATAGTTCTGTACAAAATGCCAATAGTTTCTAAAAGCCAATAGTGTTCTTTAACTAAGTCAAAATTTAAAGCAAGAAAAGATTTCTTTCTCCTTCACTACCCATACCCCACCCCATCCCCGGAGAGAACAGAAAAACAAAATAATGGAATTTTCTTAAAAGGCAATCTTTATGGAAAAATTCCTTTGTAACGTGGGAAAAAAAAAAAAAAAAAAAAAAAAAAAAAAAAAAGTAGTTTGTTTCTTAACACAGAACCTGCATGTACATAAACCTTAGGTTTAATTTAGTTCCCAGTCCCACTGAAACTTGTTAATGGAAACAATATCATCAAGTAGCCAAGTGATGTCTTAGATCTTGCTCTTACCTGAAAAGATACAGCCCATTCAGAATTATTGATAATTACACTGTATTTTTTTCCGCTGAGTTAGAAACACAGTTCAATTAAATACAGTATTCACTGTTTCTGTATCCAACAGCAAAACAAGTCCTAACAATGTTTTCTGCCACACTTGAGATACTTATAGAGACATCTCCAACATTTTCTATGTTATTTCTTGTATTTCTTTTTTATAGGTGGATTTTTCAAAATTGATGCTTTCAGTATCACCAGTTTTACTTCCTCAGCCATGCATAAGAGTCCAGTGCCTTGATCCACTGGCAAAAGAGAGCATCTGATTCATAGAATCATAGAGTCATTTAGATTGAAAAAGACCTCTAAGATCATCTAGTCCAACCTTTAACCTGCTACTGAAGTCCACCACTAAACCACGCTACTAAGTTCTAAATCTACATGTTTCTTGAAGATCTCCAAGAATTCAAAATGCAACATAAATTGGAGGTGGACTGATTAGCTAGCTTATTTTCTCTTCCATTGTGCCATCTATTACATTGCAAAGTCCAAAATAGTTCTGTTACTCCTCAGGCTGGCAGTCAGTAACTTATTTATGTTTCTATGACATCATTCTTCCTGTGAGCAGCTAAGCAGATTTGTATTGATGTGATGTTTTTCAGCACCCTAGAGAGTCAACCAGTAGAGCTAAATGTTACTTTAATCATTCCCAGCAGAGAAGTCTAAGTCAATGACCTGTATCGTTGAGCTGTATTACTTTTAGACGCTATCATTTATTTTGTAATAAGCAGTCAAACGGCGCTACCATCTACAGCATCTGCCTATCCGCACACTCTTCCAGGGAGTGTAAGTTATATTAATTTGGTGTTATATGATGGTTTAAATATTTTTTAGCCATCTTTTAAGGTTTACTTTTGGTATTAGATAATCTAGAAGCACACAGTTCACCCTGTCAACCACTGAATTATAGAATATTTGAAACCATATTGTCAGCTGTCAGTCTTTATGAAAGTGTATTATATATTATTATTTATTTATTTATTTACTTTGCTAAATAAGTTTAAATTGCTCCTAAAAATGAAAAGTTTACTGAGGTCAGTAAGAATCTGCCCAGATTTCAGCAGATTTCTGAAGACTGTTGTAGGCCTTCCTTAAACAAGGAAGAGATGCTTCTATCTCAGCTTGTGAATTAGCAGCTGAAAGATTAGAGATGCTGCTGCTCTGGTCATGATCGTCTAAAGAGCGAGTTAAGATTACATTTGTGGGATAAAAATAACTCTTACTAGAAGACTGAAGTAGTTATAGAGGAGTTAAACACTTGAAGGAACCCATGTCCTTCAAGTCTCTAACAGGGAAGCAGCCTTAAAAGCCAACCCAGAGAATAATGGGTCTGAGTCTGACTTGTTGAAATGCACAGTGATCACTTAGCCTGTCAGAGTCAGTCTCAAATTCCCTTAAACTCAGCAATATCTTCATAAGCAGATAAGTTGCTTGGGAGACCTTCTCTTGTAACATCTGTCAAAACTATGAAAATTTATTTATTTTTTTCTGCTTATGACACCAGTATTAACAAATCTACTTTATCTGCTTGCTAAAACCTACATGTGAAAGCATATTCAACAGTATTGGTAAAGAGGAATAAAATTAAAGCTGTGATATTTCCAAGTAGTCTGTGGAAGAGCATTACAACTACATAGAATGATAGTTTTTAAAGAAAAAAAAATGTTTAATTTCCTGACTTTAAATATATGACAGGATGCATGAGAGAGAGACAGAGAATGGATATTATATAATATTCATACAAATTCATTTGGTTTAAAAACACTAGTTTATTCTTCTACCAATTATTAAAAATACCCTAGTCTGAGATTTAAAAATGAATCCTTTTTATCTGTGCCTTGAATACAAGCCAAAGCATTGGGAAAGCTTCCATAACCATCCAGCTCCCAAACCACTCAATGCAGTGTGATTTATAACAACCCAACTCACTCACACAGCAATGAGAGCACACAAATTCAGATTTGTGAATAACAGGAAAATTGCCAGGAGAGCAGGCACAGGGATGCCCATCCAGGGCCAGCCTGGGTGTGGGGACAACCTTCATGCAGTCTAGCAGCCTGGGCATGCAAAGCACAAGCAGGGCCACATTGGTGGCAGTGCCAGGGCCCATCCAGGGAACCCTGTGAGGCTCAGCAAATTCTTTTCCTGCCTCTATGACACATTGGGATATTTCAGCCTTAGCTTTCCTGCAGTCTGAGATGTAGTATACCACTCTCTCTTCATGAGACTGAAAGGGTAGTGGACAGATATTGTAGATATTCAGATGTAAGGTAGCACAAAGGGGCAGATCCATGACATTTTTCTGACTGTCAGGCAAAAAATATACGGGCTACCATTCTGTAACATGTATGTCGAATATTAAGCAACCCTGGCGATCAGGAAAATTGATGTTCAGGCCTTTCAAAACTGAAAGAGCAAAGGCCACATATTTTAGTTTCTTGTTTTGTGGGTGCATTCTGCCTTAGTGACTGAGCATACAAATGATGGCAGATGTCTCATCACAGTGCTTATGAGAAAGCAACAGACATTATCAAAATAGCCAACATTTTTTATTAATTGTTAAATGCTACTTTTTTTCACCCATGAGAATCAACTCACCTACACACAATTTCCAACTGAATATCTTTGAAGTTCTCTGCTTTTGAAATATTCACACTCAATTTATATTTAACTTGCTCTTCTATACACATTTGCCACCACTGTACTCAGTGATTCAGCCAAGGAACAACCTATTATTCATAGACGCAGCGTTTCCCTAGGACTGTTCATTCCTTTTATTCACAGTGGAATGCACCTTTATCAACTCTCCTACACCCTTCAGTACCTGTGTTTTATGAAACCACTGAATATAGCACATTCATTACAAAAAGGAATACAGTGGCTTTCCTCCTAGCCTTCATTTACACTATGAAAAGAAACAAAAAGAATGGATGGAATACACACCGCTAAATGTTTTGTTTAGTCCCTAACATCAAAGGTTATTAAAAAACAAAAATAAATAAATAAATAAATAAATAAAAACAGCTGATCTAATTTATCTTTTACTGTTTTTCTTATTCTGTACTGTTTTCCTTGGGAGTCAACAGGGTTGCACAAGAGTAGATCACATTCAGAAAAAGTCTCCAGATCCATAAAAGTTATATTAAAATAAAAATAATAATGAAGTATCAAATCTGGGAGACCTTTATCTGTCAAGGAGGATTAATCAGTGAAATAGGTCCAATCTGGTTTAAACCAGGAATTAACATATCTACTGTAGTTTCAGAATGGTCCTTCATTGAGTTATTTTTATCCTCTTCAGACACCAAATTAATTTTTCACTTAATTTCAACTCTTCATTTTATATACCCTCCCGGCTATAATTATAAGCATATTAAACAAAGCACAGATTTACTAAATCAATTTTACAGGTCCGTTCCACCCTACTTCCAAGGTGCAGTTTCATTGCAGTCTCCCTCCCCAGGTCCACCTTTTCTCCTCCTGCTCAAACTCTGGGAAAGCCTGATTTCTAATGATGTGGAGCCATCTGGTGTTTTTCACTTATGTCACACATTCCTCTAACCTGCTTACAAAAGGCAGGTTGCTTGACTATAATCCTCTGAAAGGATCAAAGAAGTTTAAATCCCCTCCCCCCAGTTATTTGAAATATTTTAAATATTCTTTGCATGTTTTTCTCATGTTCTTCATAGGTGGAATTCAACGCAGCACTTCAGGCTGATTAAGTATTAAGTTGTGTGAAATTTGGACAAGCAAGGGTAGGCTGGAGAGGGTAAAATAGGAAAACCGTGGAGAGGGTAAAATAGGAAAACCTCACCTTGTCTTTTTAAATGCTTGAGGAACCTTAACTTAAAGTTTTCTTCAAGATCCTTAAAATGTTACTTCTTGGCTGCTAAGGCATCCTTAGGTAGAACAGTTCCCCAGCATGGTACTGCCTGCTGCACTAACCAGATTCCTGTCACTGTTTATCACATCTACTTTGACATTTGACACGTCTTCGCTGAGAACATGGGACACTGATTAGTTCAGATTTTGAAAGTATACACTGAATTTAGAGGAAATCCAACTGCACTGATGAGTGCATCGGTCCAGGCTTCACCAAAGGACCTACTGTTGTCAGTGGAGAGCTCTGCTGCTCTGAATGTGAAGTTAGACACAGAACTGTGGCGCTGAAACTCAAGACCAAGACCAAGCTCTTGGAATTAGGAACTTAAAAATTGCTGACTGGGTCTTGAGTAGTTCTGAGAATGGTGGGAGCTACCAGACAGCTAACTGCATTACAAATCTGGCCCTAGTGCTATTGCAGTCGTACCCAAAATCCCCTACAGGAATCAGAGATTTATTATTCATCAGTCTGCTCCACAAAAGAATAGCAACCTTTCCTGTGGACAAAAAAGCCTGTCAAAACACTTTAGGTCCTCAGAATATTAAATGGACTGGTCTTCATGGCAGAGCACTGAGTGTAAAAACAGTGTTGTTCCTAGCCTGGTGGCCAGGATGAACATAGGTGCCTGTGGAGGACATATTCAATGAAAAAATAGGGTGCAGAGCCAATGTGCCATACACTTGAGATAGGGCTTGCTTTAGTGTACTTTGATAAAATAAGTCTTGGTCACATTCAGGAACAGAATTTAAGCAGCCAGGAGAATGTGATTACAGAGCAAGTTAAAATGTCCTGTGAGTCATCACAGCAGCATTTTAAGGCATGCTGTTTCATCATGACCACGTATAATCTAAATTGTGAGACACTTTTTCTGAACTACAAACCTAAAATGAAAAGATCAGTTGAATTCTTTTATATGTATTAGAATAAGAACCACAAGCCACCTGGGCAAGTGACTGAAATAAAAGTATTAAAACTAAATAGAATTATTTGCATCAAAAATTCAAACTTCATAATGACAAATAAAAACAAAATGCAGTTTTAGTAGTTAAAATGAAAAAAATAAAAAAAATATCTTCTCAGAAGGGCAGTTCTCTAACTTTTTATTATTTATTTTTGTATTTCTGTATTCTTATAATGCATTTTTAAGTTTCTTTGGCAGGTAACTAATTTTAAATTCTTGGAGGGGGCCTACATTCTTAATTTTGGTCTTAAATAGAAGTCTAGTCTCACTGAATCATAAACTTTAAGTATTTTCTGTTGTACTTTAATACAAAGTCCAGTGACTACAACTGTAATCTTTGCATGGTCCATAGGGTATTATAGGGTATAAATTAAGAGTTATGTAAGAAAAGGAAGTCTAAGCAATTTTATCACTCACCTTATGCATATCCTACAGCCACAACCTTGGTGCTTTTTCTTTACTGTTTCTCTCAGCCAAATAGCAGGTTTAAGGCATCTACAAAGGTACATGACAATTATCTTGCTTAAAATACTGATTTACTTTTTTTTTTTTAAATAAAAGAGAGTTAAATAAATTGGAATGTCCCTTCATGTGTGGTATTTCATCCAAACATAAGGTATTTTTCTGCATTTTGCTGATATTTCTGGAGAATAACTTATTTAGTTATACATTCAGGCTCCACATGGTGCTTGGTGCTTTATAAATCAATAATGCAATCTAAAAAAACAATCGGAATTTTCAGCTGCAAGCCAGCATCCTTTTCTCCAAACTGACCTGGCACAGTAATTCAATTTGGTATGATTTCAGTTTCTGGTCACTGGTCTTTACTGAACCAGTCTATAAAAATTTCTGTTCCATTTCCTTTCCTAAAGACTTTCTCAAATGAGCCATCACATTTGAGTACCCAACTGTTTCCTCAGTCTGTAGGTGGCAAAGACACGAACAGGGTATGCATGGGGCATGCAAGGTGCACTTAAGACCCAGCCTGCTCAAAAACTCAATATGACAGTTGAAAGAGTCACTTTCCCAATGTTTCTTTTATACCATGTGTGTATCACTGTTCTGCCTACAGCAAGGTGAAGAAATACCCCACTAGCTTTCATTTAACTAGCACGGATGGTAGCAGCAGTCCAACCAAAGGTCACGTCACACACAGCTCAGCTCTTTGTCCAGTTTTAGTTCAGATTGCTGTCCAGCCTGCACTGGCTTATTGCTGTATGCTTTAATCATGTGTCCTGCAATTAGCATGAATAGACTCTGGGTACATGGAACAGCTGCCCATCTTCAAACAGCAGTGATACTGGTACGCCATTTTGCTAGGCAGCCAAAACCAAGCAGGAGGACGCATATCTCTTTCCCAGACTGTGGGAGAAGTGGGGACAAGTATCACTGAGGTGACACTAACAGAGTGTTTGGGTTGGGGCTGGGAGGGGAAGCAGAAGGATTCATCTGGGACATGGAGACAGGACTGCAGGTCTGGGGATCTCAAAGGTCTCTACTGACCCTCAGCTTGTCACCACAGCACCTTGCTCCCAAATGCACCCCATCCCTTTATCTTTGATCCCTGTATAGCATATCTGTGGCCACAGCCTTTTCCCAGTCCATCCTCCATTCCCATCTGATCCACAGCAACTTCCTCACAGATGCCTTTCCCCTATTACCTTCTTCATATCCTGTGTCCAAAGGGCAGGACATACACATGGGCTGTAGATGGAGTAAACAGCCTGGTGCCAGCTGTTAGAGATGTCTATGGGCTTAGTGATTTTTCACCATTTGTAATTTTTGTGCATAAGTCTGAGTAAACTCCAATTATGTTTCTTGGCAAGGGAGCACTACAGAATATAAATTATTTAATGGCTCTCTTAGATGCTTTAGTCAATACTTTATCAATTGCTATTACCAGCATGAACAATGTCTGTGGTCTTTCACAAGCAAAGTGCTTAACTGCATGCCTAAACTCAATGCTTTGTGTTCAATTTAATCCTTGCCACAAGCAATTTAAACATCAGCAGATTGGGGCCATAGGGCCTGTGCTGTGAGATGTTACATCCTAGAAGGATACAGTCCAAAGCTGGCCAAGATTGTTGTTAATGAAATGACTGTTCTTTTTGGAGTGTGCCCTACCAGAAATTGAGGAATAAGCGTTTATTTTGTCCTCATTAATAATGGACAAAAACTAAATGATATATGTATATATATTTATTTTTTCTAAATCCTTCTCAAATATTAGTTTCTTCAACAGCTTAAAAAAGTAAACTTTTCTAATGAAATGCAGATATTGTCTTAAGGAAAAGTGCAATCAAAAAGCTCTTTATCAGTTTTTAAACTGCAAACTAGTATTTTCTTATAGATATATTCACTGCTTTTCAGTTAATCCCCAAAATAAACCATACAGAAAGTTTCTTGAAATGCACCTCTTTACATAAAATCAACAGATACTTCCTATGCTTGTGGGGTACTTTTGTTGTTGTTGTTATTCATAAATTGTTTACTTAAAACAAGATTTCCAAGTGCTTTAGGTTAAACCTATCTTTTATCTTCATGTGACTCAACTTCACGTGACAGGCGATTATTATCTCTGTTTTGATTGTTTCATTCTGTAACAAAAAGATACAAAGCTACTAAAAATTATACTGTTTGACGGAAATCCTTTACATTCTTCCTCTCCAGAGAAGATAGTAAATTCAGTTAAAAAGTCAATCTCCATGAATAATTAGATATTCTTTCAGCTTTCTGATTGACACATGCTATTGCATGGTATTCAGATATTAGAAAAGTCTTAAATATGGATATAATCTGTCTGAACTCTCTCTCCTTCATAGTAGAGGAAGCCCAAATTATCATATTAAAGTCTTCAAACAAAGTCTGTCTAGAAATTTAAGAACTGCAGTGATTAACCAGTTCTTGATGACATATTTTTTCTCTGTAATTCTTGATAGGTCAGTATAGGGACCCCATTTTTTTGTGTTTGGTTGGTTGTTTTTTTGATTTGTTTTGTTTTAATAATTTGCCACAACAATGTTTTAGAACATCAAGTATTTGAAGTTTGGTTTTACTTCTGTTAATCTTCTGACTTCTTCTTCTTCTTAAAATAGCTTAGAGGTTGCTTACATGTGGACTGTATTTGTCATGACAGAACTGAAGAATGTTTTTACTGACATCAGCTGCTCCAAGAAATAGAAGGTCTACAGGTGATCAAGGAGAAAACATTAAGGGAAAAAAAAAAAAGACAGGCAGGAAAAGCAATAGCATACATACATTACCTTTGCAAAAGGAAGTTGATTAGCCCAACTTATGCCAGCTGTCTGTAGGTAGGATGGGAAGGGCATGATGTAAAGGACTGAAAATCATCCAACTGCAGGAGCCATTTGGGGACATAATTATGGGGACATGACTCACTTCACAGAGGCCAATGATTCTGTGGACACTTAAATATTTTCCACTGTTGCTGTGGACCATTTTAGAAATGTCATATATGTAATTCACTTTATGTCATATATATGAGGTTGGGAATTTTTGGTCAGCTCCTGTGTACTCTTTGTTTAACTGCCTCCAAAAATAAGAGCACAGAAAGTTAGTATGGTTATTATTTAATATTATTTATTATTGTTGTTGTTGTTGCTAATATTAATATTGATATTGATATTGATATTAATATAATATTAATATTAATATTATATACTTGGAGTCACTTGTATAATATTTACTTGAAATGTTAAATAGAAAGAAAATGAATTCTTTTGCCAGTTTTGTGCAGTAAGAGTGAGAACCCTTGCTGTCATTAGAAGTCTACCTGGACATACTCTTTCAGAGGTCCAGTTGGACTTCATACAGAGCATCCCATTAAAAGATTTCATTTCACATCATTATAACATTATTTTGGAACATAAACTATAACAAGATCTTTTCCCCTAACTAGGTACCTTCTTGGGAACTTACTTTTGCTTAATTGCTTCTGTAACAAGCAATTTAACCACTAATGAAACACTTTTCCTTTGCCCTTTTGACCTTCAGGGAAATAATCTAAACAATAGAAAATATGATTACTCATCAAAATAGCTATGTCTTTAGAGTACAGAAGTGGAAAACAATGGCCTGTAGGAGGAAATGAAAGAATGAAAGAAAAATGTTTCTGGGTTACCTCCCACTTGGAGAGGTTGTGGTCTGTTGTTGCAAAATACAATACACAGTGGCAGACAGAAAGGACTAACTCATAGTTCATGCAGGGGTAAAGAAGAGGAGCAATATGGGGTTGAAGTTACGTATAAATCGTGAAGTAGCTTCACCCTTTTCACCGCCAAGCATCCTGTTCCCCAGTCATCAAATATGATAATATGCCATGATTTCTTTCAAGCCTATATGCCCATTTTCCCTATTGTATTCACCACCATACTCAGTACAATTGGTCCATTAGCTGCTTTAAACCAGACTGGAGTGGTTGTGCCTTTCCTTTTCCTTTTCCTTTTCCTTTTCCTTTTTCCTTTTTCCTTTTCCTTTTCCTTTTTCCTTTTCCTTTTCCTTTCCTTTTCCTTTTCCCTTTCCTTCCCTTTTCTTTCTTTTTCCTTTTTTTCCTTTTTTTCCTTTTCCTTTTCCTTTTTTTTCCTTTTTTTTTTTCCATTTCCTTTTCCTTTTTTTTCCTTTTCCTTTTCCTTTTTTTTCCTTTTTTTTTTCCTTTTCCTTTCCTTTTCTTTCCTTCCTTTCCTTTTCTTTTCTCTTTTCTCTTTCTCTTTCTCTTTTCTTTCTCTTCTCTCTTTTCTCTTTCTCTTCTCTTTCTCTTTCTTTTCTCTTTCTCTTTCTCTTTCTCTTTCTTCTTTCTTCTCTTTCTTCTTTTCTCTTTTCTCTTTCTTTTCTCTTTCTTTTTCTTTTCTTTTTCTTTTTCTTTTCTTTTCTTTTTCTTTTTCTTTTTCTTTTTTTTTTCTTTTTTTTCTTTTTCTTTTTCTTTTTCTTTTCTTTTCTTTTCTTTCTTTCATTTTTCTTTTTTTTCCCTTTCCCTTTCCCTTTCCTTTCCCTTTCCCTTTCCCTTTCCTTTCCCTTTCCTTTTCCTTTCCCTTTCCTTTCCCTTTCCTTTCCTTTCCATTTTCCAACTATTTTACACATCTTTCAGCTGACATTAAATGATTCAGTTAAGTACTGAATGAAATCCTGTCTGTTTTTGCTAGCACTTTATCCTTATCCTTTCTAGGACTAAATTTTATGACTCCAGTTAGTTAACTGTTTTTACTCCAGCTGTATTAATGTACCCAGCTGAGCTTTTATCCCAGCAGAATGGCCAGTCTTATTGTACAGAAGATACTGTAGAATACACAGCCCAGCAGTGCAGACATAGTCTGTAAGTGAGACTATCCAAAAATAATCACCACAGCAGTGATTCCAAGAAGCAGCTGACTGTGCTGCTCATTACATTCTTCAGCTATTTTAACGATAATGTTGACAGAAATTTATCTGAAGTCACAGAAATGCAGGACAGCTTCACAAAAGACCTTTCAAGAGATCAAAATATGCTTGACTGTTCCTGAATAGGAGATGAACAGAAGCTCCTTCTTTCTCTTGTTTCAGATATAATTAAGACTCTTGCTGTTCTCTCCAGTATCTCCTTCCAAATCACAAAGAGCCTAATTATGTGACAGCCTTTTTCTTGGTTCCTTTGGCCAAATTACAGATGTATGGTAAATTACAAGTACTGTTCTTTGTCATTTTTCATACCTAATACTGACCGAAGAAGAAAGAGCTGGTATCCTTGATCAGCATGTACACAAACCCATTTCCCTAATACTGAAGCTGGGGATTAAGTAAACACTGTATCTGTGATTACCCTTCCTAAGTAAGGAGAAGTGACAACACACATCTGAACAGTATTTCATCCTTCTGTGGTATTCAGGATCCAGGGCTGTGGCAAAAATACTAAATGAACAAGCTGCTCATCTACTCTGTGTCTTTAGGCAACACAGACTTCCAGGAAGGAAGGAAGGAAAAGAAAGATCTGGGATTTAACCCTATCCAATTTAGACTTGGACTGGACTGCCACACTAACAAATTTCTTTTTTAGAGACATTCTCAAATTCAACCAGAAGGCAAATAGGAGTGTTTCAGAGATATTTCTGCCTGAATGTCATAGCCAAATGTGACCAATGAACACAGAAATATTTAGCTCTGGGAAAAAAAAAATATATATATATGTATATACATTTTTTCCTTTGTTTTAATCTTTTGAACATAAATTTATTATGGAAGCCTAAAAAAGATTTTAAATTTTAATGTTTTTATAAGTAAAGAAAGAAACCAGAGCACAGATGACTCCTACTGCCAGTCAGAGACTGACACTGCTTCATAGCCCACGTTTTCAGCAGGACATTCAACTTAGACTCATGCAAAATCTTATTCTGCATTCATCATCATCCTAGTCAGATAGACTATGACAATGAAATTATTTGTTTGTTCCTGTATTTGAGCAGATACTGGAGCAGGTTCAACCTTCTGTTAAAACATACTCTATTAGAGAAACTTATTAGATAGGATGAAAACATAGTAAGAGGCTTCTGCAATGTTTCTTCTTTCTTCTTATTGAGCAAAATTTCCCATAAATATTTCAGTGCATCACATTTAAGAGTAGACATCTCCAGTCTTGATTAACGATAAGGTCATTCTCTTGCATATGATCTGTTGTGTTATTTGAGAACCAGTACATGGTCCTTGTAATCAAAGATTGTTGTACAGTAGTGAATTCAGCACACATAGTAGTACTTTTACACCTATGACTGACAAAAATCAATAATCACAAGAAGAAGGTACACATCTTAAAAGCAGAAAACACTGGTACAGTTTTCTAGTAAAGTTTCTTCCTAACCTCTGACAGCATGAAGGTAGGATATCCTGAAGCACTCTGGGGCAGAACAAAGGTTAGTTGTGACCTCAATTTTGCCTTTAACAATTTTTTAAATGTTTGGGCCATTTATACCCTCTTATTGTGACTTTCCATAATGAGATATGTCCTTTTTAACTTGAAAATAAACCCTACCATCATGTGCAAATTTATTTGGATATTCCTTACTAAATTTAACCTTATGATCTTCTGGGGTCTCTGTCTATAGTGGGTGCCATTTGGTAAAGGATTCTATAACCCAAAAACAGAGAACACCTCAAATAGCATTACACAGGACTTGGGGCGAATGAGGAGGAACTGAGGAGGAAGACTTAATATAGAGCAGCTAGCATACGTCAGCCTCACTTGCAGTCTCTAGTATGGCAGGGACGGTTTCCAAATAGCCTTTTCTACCATCTTGTCCTTCAGGTGTCCTGAGCCTGAATTTCAAGGCAAAGCTTTATGGTTTTTGTTTGTTTTGTTTTGTTTTTGACTTTGGTCCACAACACAAAACTCTCTCTGGAAGATTTGGCCTCCTCTTCTAGAGAGTGTTGCTTCTAGGCTCCTTTCCAGGATCTCAAAGCCCCCAAAGGTGTGATGCTCTGCATGGAAAGGTCAACCCCAACAGCTTTGTACTGTGGACACTGTTCAAAAAGTATACAGAGCTGGACAGCTGCCAGATCTCAGCATTTCTAATACGGGACTAAAGTAGTAACAAGACATTGTCTAAATCAGTGGGCAGTCTGGCTCTTTATCTGTATATAGTGCAGCTTGCATATTTTATTAGTAGCTTTAAAGATAGCCAAAGTATCATTGATTGGTTGTACACGTCCCCCAAAATAACACTAAAAATAGGCAGCTTACCTAACCACGTCTCAAATCAATTACTGGCATCCTTTCAGGCTGCATTTAATTATGCTATCCTAAGATCTCAAATGGAAAAAGACACACAGTGTCACAGCTAGTGAAGGGCAGATGTTTAGCATCACTGAGACTCGTTAAGTCCTCAGCATCAGGCTCTTTCTTTCTTTAACAGAGGGTGTCCAAGCAGGGTTGCTTTTGATCTCTAGCTCTGAAAGACAACCTGGACCTTTTTAATATGTATCTTCAGTCCTCCTTGTGCAGGGAGAACAAGCAGAATTCCTTCAGAGAGCCCATCTGGCTCTTCTGCTACCTGCCTTAATGCTTATAGCCCTGAAATCCTCTCTGACCAAATTTACATGTTCTTTCTTGCAAAGCAACTATTTTAAGCATGCTCAGACCTCCATCTGTAAAATTACAGGACCCTTTTCTGACTTTGCAGTGTTTTTCTTTCCTTGGACATACACTCCTTAGCTTTTGAGAATTTAGGTGTAGTGGCTTTACGTGGCAAGGTTTTGGTAGCAGGGGGCCATAGGGGTGGCTTCTGTGAGAAGAATCTAGAAGCTGCACCATGTTAGGTAAGGGCCCCACTGCTGACCAGAGCTGAGCCAATAAGTGATGTTGTTTTGTGCCTCTGTGAGAGCATATTTAAGATGGGGAAAAAAAATGCTGCGCCACACAGCAGCTGGGAGAGTGAGAGGAGTGAGGAACAGCCTTGCAGGCACCAAGGTCAGTGAAGAAGGAGGGGGAGAGGTGCTCCAGGTGCTGGAGCAGAAGTCCCCTGCGGCCTGTGGTGAGGACCATGGTGAAGCAGGCTGTCCCCTTGCAGCCCATGGAGTACCACGGTGGAGCAGGGTTCCACGCTGCAGCCCGTGGGGAGGAGACCACGCAGGAGCAGGTGACCTGGCAGGAGCTGCTGCCCGTGGGGGATCCAGGTTGGAGCAGTTTGCTCCTGAGGGATGGACCCCATGGTACAGACCCATATCTGGAGCAGTTCTCGAAGAGCTGCTGCCTGTGGGAAGCCCACGCCGGATTAGTTCAGCAAGGACTGCATCCCGTGGGGGGGACCCCACAGCACAGGGGACGAGAGTGACGAGAAGGAGCAGCGCAGAATAAGCACTATAGACTGACCATAACCCCATTTCCCGTTCCCCTGCGCTGCTTGGGGAAAGGAGGTGGAAGAGGGTGGATTGGGGGGAAGTTGCTTTTGGTTTCTTTCCTTTGTTTCTCACTTCTCTAGCTTGTTAGTAGTAGGTAATAAATCTTAGTCTCCCTATGCTGAGTCTGTTTTGCCGTCATGATAAGTACTGTGCAGTCTCCCTGTCCTTATCTCAACCCTTGAGCCCTTTTCATCGTATTTTCTCCCCATTCCTCTTTGAGGAGGGGTAGTGAGAAAGTGGTTGTGGTGGAGCTCGGTTGCCCACCCAATTAAAACCACCGCATTAGGTTAGCTCAGCACAAAAATAAAAATAAATAATAAAAAAAAAATGTCAGCTTTTCTTTACCTGTTTGATCTTTAACCTCAGTTGGACTTCCCATCCTTTGTGATTTAATTTTATCTAATCCTAGATCCTACTGTGCTATCAATAAAATTGATACTACCTCTTAGGAAAAAAAAACTGTTTTTATTTGTGTGGAAATTGTACAAAACTCTTCACCATCACACAGAAGAAACATTTATATAAAATCAAAGATATAGGCAAAGGGAAGAAGAAAAGGGGCAATGATTTTTGATAACTAGTAAATGTCAATAGTCTGTTAGCGTGAGGTCTTAAAAGCATTCTGTAGTCTTTCCTCCATCTTCTGAAATGTTTGTTTGGAGAAAAAACGAAAAACTCTAACATTCATGAATTTGAAAGACCAAGGGAAACAATCAGCTGGGAATAGCATAGGGCGGAAAATAGCTGACAATTGGAAAAATAAAAATAAAAATAAATAAAAATCCAGATTTGCAGGTATCATCTGTTTGGCTATAGCATTGATTTTCCAAGGAAAGAGACTCTTATATACTTATTTATTTATTCAAATGAACTCCACCTCTACTTACACAAAATTATAATACACTGTGAATTTAAATGGTTGACAATACCTTTCTTTAGTGCAAGCTAAGGCATTGTAATTGCTGTGGGATTTAAGACAGAACTCTCAGTGTATCCTGAGTTTCACTGACTTTGTTCATCTGTCTGATTTTGATAGGTTTTATGCACATATATCTTTCTGTGCACCATCAGTAGCTTACCCACATAAATATTTTATCTGAAAACAGAAGTACACTTCTACAGTAAGTATCTCAGTCATCCATTTACTGTGTCTCTGTCATCATTATGGGGAAATATATGGAATGCATGAATTGGATTGTTTTGGGATAAAATTAAAGAGGAAGAAAAATCTTCAGGAGATCACATAGTACACTCCAGCTGAAAGCATGCGTTTAGACTACAGGAGCAGAATAGAAAAAATCCAGAAAAAAATACTTGGAATGGGAGTATGCATCAGATCATCATCACCAGCTGTTTTTCTCTATAAATCTACGCTTATGAAAGGTAGTGTATGTATATCTTCCAGATACCTGATTCCAGATAATGGATATCTTCCTCATGGTCCTTTTTTATGGATTTTGGTTTAGGATTGGCCCTGAAAACTGTTCCTGGTGGTCAGAAAACTTTGTTGGCTAAGTAAAACTTTTTCCAAGGAAACTGGAAGCTGCTAGGTTAAATCTGCACAATGATTTTAACATACTTTCCTCGTTACTGGGACTGGTATTACACAGGACCATAAAAGGAGGAGCAGAGGCAATGTGAAAATAAGGCCAATGCCTCATATGACCATTACAAAATATGTAATATTTACAAAGTGTTTCCCCCCACACTTTTTTTTTTTTTTGCACAGTTGAAATGTCTCTCATGAAGCTGATAATAATCTCACTCTCTCTGCAAGAAAAGCTCTTATTTCCCACAGACACCTCCTAAGTGACAAATACTGTAGA
This sequence comes from Cygnus olor, assembly GCF_009769625.2. NCBI lineage: Eukaryota > Metazoa > Chordata > Aves > Anseriformes > Anatidae > Cygnus > Cygnus olor. Next base: position 40,291,131 of record NC_049169.1, read on the forward strand.
TCACTGCCCAAGGCTATTCTATCTTTAATGGCCTCTCAGGTAGCCAAGATTAAGGTAGAATAGCACCTAGGCCAACAGCATGCAAAACTCTGTAGCCAGTATCATCTCTGGCTGCCTTTAAACAACCAGGTTCTCCTTCACAGCTGCATCAACACCAGACAGATTTACATTGCTATGTGTCTCTATTTTGAGTGCACAATGCAAGCACATCCTCCAAGCACGTGTTCAACAACAGACGTGGACAAGACACAAACTCTTGTTTTATGTAGAGGCACTTCTGAAAATACACTTGTGAGTGTGAACAGGGACTGGATCTTTAGGGCTTGATGAGAGGAGAATGTGTACAAGCCACTGCAATTACTTTGTGTAAGGGTTCATCTCTGGTACATTCTTGCTCAGGACAAGGTTAGATCTGAACAGGCTTGGTCTGGTAGGAAACGTCATCTGGTTATGTTAGCATGCAGCTCTACTGAGGATAATGCAGCCCTTTCTTAGGTTATGCACATCGTACATGGACTATACATGTTGCCAGCCTGAGAGAGCATTCAGAAGAGCTAGCTCACGCTGAAAACTGATAAGCTGGCTCCTGAGAAGGAACAAATGCAAAGTGCATGAGGAGAAAGAATTTTGCAATGAGTAATTGTGCCTCAGGATTTAATGCCCTCATATCTGTATCATTTTATTTTCCTAAAACTCTGAAACGAATAGCTTAAAAATATTTGCAAAAATGGTACAAAAAGAAAGTTTTGGCTGACATTCAAAAAAAGAGAGAAGAAAAAGGCTTTAGCATTTTAATGGGGATTCTTAGAATCAAAGGCTAGCAGATAAACACTGTAATCAGCTACATGCTGATTTCAGCTGAGTTTTTGTTATATGTATCTCTGTCTAATTCGTTTTAGTTCCTTACAGGTTAATCGCAACTGGACTGTGAGGAACAAAATGAGTCCAAAGCAAAGATGAGTCAACTGAAATGATTAAAAAGTACTGAAGCTCTGTATTATTTGTCTTTTATATGTAATTGATGAGGTTAGGTTTAGATATCAATTTCGCATTTATGAAAGTATGAGGGCATCTGTCAGAAAACTAGATATTGGAGAAGAGCTCTTCCCTCTCTTGTCGTCTTTTATTTCCCTTTATTCTTTTCTATCATTTTTAATAAAAGTAAAAAATCTTGCTTCTGTTATGTAGCCAAAATGACTGGTCATTCATCTTACTATACTCCTCTAATTTCTTTTGAGAAGGATGTTTTGTTGAAGTTCCTATTTCTGACTCAGACTTCACTTAACAACAGCTGATGTGAACCATATTATGTAGCAACCTAATTTAGACTTACAGGCTAGTCTTACCTTCTGTCCTGTATTTACTTCTACTTCATAAACTTATAAAAATACCTCGGTCCCTGTCTTTACAATGTTTCCAAGAACATAACCCAACTTTTTCTAACCTATTAATATGTTTTTAGAATCTGTCATTTCTTCCAGTGCTGCCTTCTAAAAATTTATGATGATTAGATTGTGCTTAATTCTTCGGTTTCATCTTCAGGTTTTTTAGACTCAGTCATTGCAATGAAAACAACCATCCAGTGTATAAGTGTTGGTTAGCTATATTTGAATGTACGGAAATTAATATTTTTGTAGTGTAAATCATTCTTTTGCAGTCTTTCTTTCACATATCTCAGAGCTGGAGTTCATACCTATATACTGCTGCACGGGTGTAGGCCAATGTCTACTGCTGTGTATTTCCTCACTGTGGCCCTTAAGGAAAAATCACAGTCACAGGTCCAAGACAGAAAGGGATATAGTTTCTCCCACATTGCAAGATAACAGCACAATTGGTAAGCATTGCTGGAGAGCCCCAGTGACAAGTGAACTCTTCTTCTTTATGGCAAATTAGTAATTCACTTGTAAACAGATGCTCTGTGGAAACATTCAACTTTTTTCAGTAGCTCTTTGTAAAGACCACTCAGCACTATGTGGAAGCAAATTATGTCAGAAGCAATGAAGGCTTGGAATCCTTTCTTGGAGAAAGGATTTCAAGACATATGCTGTCTTCATACCATACAAGTCCTAATTTCCTCATTATTAAGACCTTTATCTTACTGGTAGACAACCCCAGGTCAAAATCCCTACTCTACTGGTTTGAAACTCTGCTGGAGATCAAGGACTTTTCATAACCAGGATGAATGATATCTCTCACCACAAACTAAGTCTTGCACCTGGGCCAGAAATTAACCCTGGATCTGCGGAAATTCTTGTCAAAAATAAGACTTTCCCACAAATATTTTTTTCCCAGTATACCCAAACAAAAGTAGCTTCCTCAGAAAAATCCTACTTAGCTGTATGTAAAACCTATTTTTTCCTTATAGACCTGGTCTGGTACTGCTTGCATTCCATAGTGAAATAATACAAGACTCCCAGAGAAATCTGTGTCATATTGGTCATATTGGAACAGGTTGCCCAGGGAAGTTGTGGAGTCACTGTCCCCGGGGGTGTTTAAGAAAGATTCAACATGGTGCTTCAGGGTTTAGTGGGTGATATTGATGGTAGGGGGATGGTTGGACCAGATGATCTTGGAGGTCTTTTCCAGCCTTAATGATTCTATGGTTCTATACTCTCCCTGAGAAATATGAACTGGCATCTCGATAGTAATGATATCATACAGTGGGGAAGGGATAATGTGTTAATTAAGGAGAGAATTAAAATAAATAAATAAATAATAAAGTAGAAGAAGAGAAGAGAAAAAAAATGAAAACTTATTCTGATATTTTCTAAGGAAAACGTTATAATTCACCAAAAGAAAATAAAGAGAATAATATATGAAGTGTTGAATATGCATTCCTCTGAACTTTAGCAATTTTAAGGTGATTTAAATTTAGTCTTCAGCAGCTTGAGGGTTTTAATTTCATTTTCTAATTATTAATTTAGAGAAAAGGAAACAGATCATGTTTGACTGGATATATCAAATTCATTCTAGCATTCAGGTTTGTCTCCTTTGTTCTTACTGTCCTCACATTAGTAATTATTAGTCACTTTTGTAACGTCTTGCCAGCACTCTAAATGCATCATATGCACTAGGGAGAACAATTCCATGATTAGGGAAACTGAAGCATAAAATAAAAAACAAAAACCTAAAATAAAATTTAGATTCATGTAGTACATCTGCAGAGACAAGGTCATGGAGACAGAATGATGTTCACCTTTCACTGCAGGGAGACGATGGTGAAAACATTGCAACTTTCTGCTTCTTTTCTGTGTGGTTTGCATATTGCAGTTCTAAGTTATCTAAGAGATGTGCTTGTTACAGTCCAAACATTAAGCAGCAAATTTATAATTTGATTTAAATATTTCTGAAGTATTAGTATGCAAATCCATAATAAAAAATACTCAGGCATATGTAAGACCATAATAAACAAACAAACAAAAAACCCTTTGGCTTCAAAATTCATTATTGTTCACTCCTCAACATAACTTCAATAAGACTACACCTTCATGTAATGTGAGCGTATATGACAGTACTTAAAAAGGCGAATATTCTCAGAAAGAAAGAAAAATAGGACAACACAAATGATATCAAAGCATTGTATACAATGCTTGAGAAAGAAGCTAAAATGTGACACATGGGTATGAGTACAAGAACAATGTGAATTCCTCACATAAAAAATCATTCTACTTCAGTGGCTGAAAACATGTGAAAGAGGGAACAAAATGTACAAGGAATTAGACAAAAATAAATGAATCAATAAGACAAAATCTTCAGGATCAGACCTGAAGCATGTCACTTTTTTAATGAGTTTGAGCTTGTCTGTGTTAATTTATTGCATTTTATATCTATGCATGGTCATCTGTAGAGGGGCTTCCTCTCCAAGCTGCTTCTTCTCCATGTGCATGAACACCAGCCAGCTCTGCTCAGCTGGAGCTGTGCTGTCTCTTTCTCAAGTTTCTAATATCAGCTCCAGGGCAGCAGCAATCAGGGCCTGCTCGTTGCCCCATGGCTGGAAGTAGAGGTAGAGTGACTACAGGGCAGGGCAAAAGCTTCATGTACTATATAATATTCTTGCTGGAGGAACCACTAGCCTTTGAAAGGCGAGGTAATCCCTCAAATTTGTGATGAACAATGTGGTAAAAATACTACTGTATTTTCCATAGAAAGCAGGACCATTTCTTACAGTATTATATATATAAAATAAATAAATCTCAGTTCTGTATCAAAAGTTATGTTTGGGCCCCTTTACTGTGTTTGAGAAAAAAAAAAAAAAAGTTTCTACCATCACTATTTTTTGAGGATCTCCAGATGAAATTTCTGATACTGATAACTGCTATTGACTTACAAGACATAAAACTTCATAATAGAGTATTATTAATGAGGAAGGTGGTTCTAATTTAGTTTTTCTTGCACCATTTAGTATATCTTGCACCATAGAACAGATCTAACTTATTTCAAATCTAAATTAACTGCATTTAATTTTCTTGCAGAATTTTCTTTATTGATGATAGAATTTAACTAGAGATGTGTAAATCACCTTTGAAGGAACACTGTTCCAGAATATGTAGAGGATGTAGTACCGGAATACGTTGGGGATGACAGACAAAATTCTCATCTTTTGTTATCATCTTAGGCCTTCATGTGCTTCATTCAAAGCCAGTAAAGTCACTTGCTGATATCAACAGGCTTGACTCAAGCCCTCTACAGAGAAGTGACATAAATAGGCACAGGATAGCCAACATGTTCCAGATATTCTTTTTGAATGCGTCATTTCTCATGCAAATGGAAGTCTGTTGTGTTCGCTTTGAAATAGCTGAAAGTCCTGTTTCCAACAAAGCACACAGAGCCTCTCCACATGCTAGTGCCACCAAATATCAGGGCTGCTTGCCGAAGAGTCATTTCTGTGGTGAATCTTGCAGAGAGTGAAGTGGCAATCAGTCTGAAGCTATGGATGCCCACCCCTGCCCTCAGCATCTCCTGCAAGATTTACTGGCAAGGTCTTGCTGAATACATCTGTGCAAGGAGCAATGCTTCTTTTTTTTTTGTTTCTGGTCAGGGTTGAAAGATGATCACTTGGGGTCTAACACAGTTTCAGTCAGTCATATGAACTCAGTGAGAAGCAAATGTAAGGGATGCACTTCTTTTTCACCTTCCTCCTCTTAACAACTTTAATGACAACCTCTCGTTAAGATTCTTGCTCTCCCTATTCAAATGTTGTGTTTTGTCCTCTTTTGATTCAGACAGCATCTTGCTCAGTTAAAAAACACTGACTTATTTGTAATACACCTCCAATGAATTAGCAACAAACCAAACAGGAGAGTATTTATACAGTTCTTAGTAGCAAGGCCCACTAGTTTATCATAATTACTGAGATTAGCTTTTGAAAAATGAAAATAGTGATTTTATAGGAAGAAGAATTACCACAGGAGTTATCACAGAGAAAGAAAATAATGACAGAGAGAAGAAAAGACAGAGAAGAGGAAGAGATAACATTTGCTGAGTTACAAATATTGCAGATATATAAAAGAAAAATGACTTAATCAAAGATGCTGGAAAAATGGAAGAAAAAAAAAAAAAAAAGGAGAAAAGACAATAATAACAGAACTTACAACAGCTGTAATACTCAAGCATAAATAAATATTTTGTCTGAGAGCTTTCCAAGAAGATAGGGCTTTTAACCTTGCAGACCTCACCAGCAACAGCAGATTTCCAAAATGGCAAGCGCATCCTCCTAGCATAGCTCCTCTGGCCACAGTAGATCTTTAAAACTTTAAAAGCCCGGTTGCTTTTACTAACACCTGGACTGAAAATGTATTGACTTGAAAGTAGTTCTATTGAACATGATATCACATGACACATCTGGGTGACTTGTCACCCAGCCATAGTCTCATGCCCTGTGGTTTCTGCACTGCAAAACCCAGGGTTCATTTACAGCTCTCATAGGTGATGCATGCTTCTCAAAGGGAGTGGGGGGTGAGGGATCAATTGTTGTACAAATTAAAGTGTTAAGCTAAATGAGGGTGCACATAGATACACACTACCAAAATATTTATTGTGTTTGTCTATTTCTATCTTATTCCTCTGGAATTAAAATAACCATCTGATATATGGAAAAATAAAAATGCATACAGCTGGAGCTCTATTCAGAAAACAAAATAACTATTAAGTTTTATACTTCATATGGCAGATATTAAAAACAAAACCACAACAACAAAAAATAAATGTAGTTCATCCCAACAATTAATGCAGTTTAGTACCCCGCACATGCTCGCCCCTTCCCATAAACTATTTATTTTATTACAGTCATATTTTAGAAGCCACAGCTACACTTCTCACACCTACCTATAACAGGAAAATGTAGTATTTTTTATTATTTTCTGCTCTTCAGCTTCCTGTCCATAGCTCAGGATCTCCCTTCAATATATGAAAAAGGGTTATGGGCTGAATCATATAACACTTGCATTTGGTAAACTCAGATAACATGAAGAATTAGGGGTGCATGCATGCGTGCGAGTGCGTGAATGATGCTTGGATTATCTCATTTTTTCTGGCTGCAAAATCGTAGCTATGATATACATGCAACTGACAGCCTGGGGAATGTTCTGAATGTCTGACCAAAAGCCTGGGGCAAATATCTTCACCTCACACCCAGAGAAGGATAAATAGTCCATCTGCACTTAGGCTTGTGGACATCTACTGGCATGTTTATGGAGATAAGTAAATCATTTTTAGTGTAAGACTGACTGCTGGCTACTTTCCACCCACTGAGCAAAAAGTCCAGAGTCAGATGTCCCAGAGTTTTTAACCCTCGTATTACTTGTGTGGTTTCAGAGTCCTCTCTCCTTTTATTAAATGCAAAATATTGAGTCACCACATTGAGACTGTCTAGACAGAGGGGAAAAAAAAAAAAAAAGTATAAAATCTTAAAGGTTTTAAAATCAGGAGAAGAAAATACAGCTTTCCTCCCCTTAAGATGTTCAGATGTCATAGCTTTTCAGTCAATCTCCTGGATCTGAAGTGCTTGAACATGATATCTGAACATGTGTGAGGATGGCAGGGCAGATGCCCACCATTACTGCGAGTGTCTATGTTAGTGATCCCTCACAGATCATCTCAGAAACCAGTGTTTATGGAAATCAGCAAGAACACTAAGGCTCAGAGGGAAGTGGCGAAAATGACTACTGAAGAGCAAAAGGAAGGAAGGAACAGAATTTTAGAAATGAATACCAGTGCTCAGGAGTTCACCATACACCCGAAAGGTTAGACTGGTTAGGAAATTCTAGCTTTTGGTGCTTTTTTTTTCAGTTGTAACTAGGGTTGAGCATGGATATAGAGGCTGCAGGAGAAGCAAATGGGCTGAAGTAGCAAGAGCAACGAAGGCAACTTACTGATTGCTCTTCCCCAGAAACTGCATAGGACAGGCAGCCAAAAGCAGTGCTGCAGGCTCCTGGCACAGCCCTTTTCTGCCTCAGTCCCCACTGAGGAGTTGAGGGAAAGGAGAGGTGGTGGGAGGAGGCAACACATACACTTAGGAGAGAAGAGGAACAGAGTATAAATTCCAATACAGCTTTGCTCTCTCCCCCTGCTTCTCTCTCTAGTGAAAATGTCCCTGCTCCTTTCTCCTCCCTTGCTGTCTGTCCTCTTCACTCCTGTAATCCCACTGGATTGTACTCTCAGTGTCAATAGAAGATTATTTGGACTGAACACTATTGTTGTGATTCACTTGTATCCTAGGAAAATCAGTTCTGCCAAACAAGAGCAACAACTAACAGAGTCTTCTAGCTAATGCTAGCAAAATTGTCTGGGAGTGATTTATGTTTAGTTAATCAGCACCATAACAGGGAAAGAAATATTAATGTCATTTGCTGACCTTTATTCAAACCAGTAAATATCTTGGTGCTTGCCTATTTGATTGTGCCCACTTTGCTCTGTTAATTAAACTTCTGTTGAGAAAGAAATAAGAGCAAAACTGTGATCTTATGGATGATTCACCCTGAAGTATTCAGTGCAAACAGTTTAGCCATAAAAAAACTTTGTAACCTCTGCTTTGATTTCCTTAGGAGCCTTCCTACACTCCGACTTGGCTGTACCCAGTTGTTGCGTTTTCCTTGGAAAAGTGTGCTCTCAGCACCACTACAGCTCAGCCCACCTCTGCTAGCCAGGCAGGGAGGAGGGCTCCGTGAGGAGGCAGCTGTGACCTCCACAGCTCCTCATCCAGGCAGGTTCAAAATTGTGCTAGTGCTAAGGTGAAACAGCCAGAGAGGTGACTGCAACAATTTATACCTTTTCGTCTGCAACGAAATTATAGCTTTTTGTCTTTTTGTCTTAAAAAACAGTAAACCCTAACAGTCCCCCGATGACTGACTTCTCTCTTGGTTTAAGGGAAATAAGCTCTGTGGTTTTTAGACTAACAGTATAATGAAATAACATTTAGCTCATCAGAACGTAGCACTTCCCTTTTTACATACATAATTTTCAAATGCTAATTCATGTCTGATCTACTGATCAGATACTAGAAAATCTCTCCAGGTTAATCTGACTTCTGTATTTTCAGGTTAAGTAAGTAGAGTTTCAAAATGAAATGTTACATGGGGGGAGAAACTCAGCAGCTGGTGCTGATTAACCCTTAATCATTAGAAAGGGTCCCAGGATTGATTTGCTTATAGGTTTTGTATAAATTAAACACAGCTCATAGCAGAAGGGGATTAAAAACAAAAACAAACAAATAGGTTTGGAGAGAAATTAAAAAAAAAAAAAAAAAAGACAAATATTTTAGCATGGGATGCTAAATCTAAAACATAAGACAGGGTAAATTGCCCTTTCCATGGAAGTTTTGGTTCCCCTCTGGAAACTTAGGCACCATCTTAGGAGTTACTTTTTTGTCTAGTTTAAACGATAATTTAAAAAAATATATTGAGTTAAGCTAACCATGTGAACTGTTGTGCATCTGGGAAGGTTCCTGCCAATGTTAAGAGAGACGACTGTTCAGTGTTTGTCTTGATGATGGCACAAGGGGCCGAGTTACAAAAATAGGCTGTCTCTAACTTCTTTAGAGGGAGTGTACTGTTCAGGCGAGGGTTTCTTTCCTTCCACCTGCCTGCAGGCTCAGACTGGTAGCTGGAATTCAGGGAGGTTTCTGTCCCCGCTGCATCAGCTCAGGCAGGAGCAATGCCGGAGCGGGGAGAGAAGCGGAGTGCGAGGCCGAGGTTTATTGCCAAATCAGCACGAGGTGGCAGCATTTTAGCACAATTCTGCTGAGCCTGAGCGGGACGTGACTTGGTAGCTGCAAACTCTGCGGTAAACTTTGGATGAAGGGGGTCTAGCGGAGACATGATCTGGAATGAGCTATAAAAAGAACTGTAAAGAGATATAAAACACTGCTGCTAGCATCATAGACCTCACACACTTTGGGGAGCTTGTGACGAGACGACCACGAAGTATGCTGAACCATTGCATCAAAACAGACCACAAAAATCCATGTTTGTCTTAACATTGCAACACTGTGGACCTAAGAAGAAAGTTGGTCTTTGGTTGAAACTCTGGTTATGCTGCTCTGGAAGCTGTGTCCCTGTGTGGCGTGGCTGGCAAAAATCAGTGATGTGCAGATTGCCTCTGCTTTGTGCGAGGTGGTGCAGAGCAGGGCTCCTGTGCAGATTCCCTGTTGTGCAGTGGGGGTGCTTAAAATCTGAGCCAGCCACAGGGGTGGACTGCTGGTGGGGAACTTAAGTAACCTCTGTGTTGGGTCTGTGGCATACTTATGGAGGAATATCCTGTATTGGTTGGAAAACACTAAGGAGTGGTAAATACAGCATCTAGCCTGATAACCTTTGGCAGTAGCTAAAACGTTGTCATTATTAAAAATCACGTATTGCTTTCCATACCAGCTTTTCTAATTACAAATAATTCCAGCCACTGATCCCTACTGTATGTTTTATCACCAGATCGAAAAGCTCTTTATGATGCATTATAGGTACTTTCACAGGGGTGAAGTCATTAATTCATTTTTCAAATTAAATGAAGCAGACTGACCACTTTAAACCTATCAGGAAAAAAAAATGTTCAAAGAAGTATGTTCTTAGTTACTTTGCAGCTATTTTCTGTGTGCTTTTCAGTTTCTCGACATGTTGTTAGGTTGGTGGCCACCCAGAGTGAACATGTTGTTCCGTTATTGATCTCAGCAGTAACACGGATAAAATGTCACCTCCCTGCTGCTCCTCATTACTCCCAGCTTTGTACAGTCAAAGAACTCTGCCCCAATAGTCCCTGACACAGACATCTTACACCACAGCACAATTTAACATTAAGTTGAGTGCCTGTCCTATGTTTCTGCATGAGAAAAGTAGCATTTGTCTTTCTAGGATGCTTTTTATCTTATTTATTTATTTATTTATTATTTATTTATTTATTTTTGTTAATTGTTCTGGTAGCATTAAAAAACTGTATGCTGAGGGGAGCTCTCATTGGAGCCCTGCATGGTGAGACTTTGACAGTCCTGTGGGATTTGAAAGGAAAATAACGTGAGAATGAAAACTAGCTCTACAGCTCAATATTTTTGGCATTAAGTTAGGCTTCCATAGTAATAATATTAGCTGTCTGTGTTTTCTCTTCAACAGCAGAGAGCTTTTAGGGAAGAATCCACTACTTCTGAGTCTTTTACATCATATTAAAGATAACAAGAACTTTCTGAATTTAAGGAGAAAAAATGGTAGTCCATCTGCTCCTGTCAAAGTCCTGTTCTTTTCCCTTGGGTACAATAAGTAAACCCACAAGGGAATGAGACAGCAGTGAACAGGGTTAGAAAAGTGTCAGTTCTGTTCCTGATCTGTTTTTGCTATTGCTGTACTGAAGGATCACTCAGCAACATCCTCTATCACCCACTCTTAGACCTAGCCCTGGGCTGAGAAGTGAACTTCTTATCTGCCTCACTTAGAAGCTCAAAGAGGAGTTACAGAGGGGAGAGATACTGAGTGGTCTCTCTAACCTTGAGTATCTTTAAGCAGAAAGCAAAAGGAAAAATAATAGCAAAGAGATGAGTAAGTGAGACATGAGGAAGAAGAGCAAGAGGGGGCAAAAGCCTCCTATGCCAGACAGTCAGAATTTAGGTAGAAAGAAGGGGAAGTAAGAGTGACCTAATCCCTCTCCCTGAGCTAGCCTGGTTTGCACTATATGGATATGAATGACCTGGTAGACCTAGGATTCAATCAGATGATGATGACACTACCCATAATCATAATCTCACAACGCTCATCATGAATAACTTTTGAGGTAAGTCTTCTGAAGGCAGTGGTAGACTTGTTCTGTGAGTACTAACGATCCGAAAAACAATAGTAAAGATAGCAGTAACTGTTAACAGTTGATTCCCTTTTTTAGTTCATTGCAGTGGATCTCAACCATGAGCACTTCATAACGATGTTGTTAATTAAATGCCCCATTCAGAGTAATATATCACCTTCAGTTCTGGCTGAGGTTTTTACATCTTATATGAAGGGCTGACTTGACCTCTCTTTATCTTTCAGGACTAGTTTATGAGAAATAAAAAGGCCAAATTTCTCAAGATTATACCAAAAGTTTGCTGAGAAAGTCAACAATATAAATTATTCTTTGGCTAACATCCCACTGGTGATTTATACTACCATTCTCAGGTAGTCAATAGGAAGGCTGGAACATTTTAAGATGTATTTTCCCCCCGAGGAAGGAGTAATTGAAATTTGTATTAAAGTTGATTAGATGTTTCAGCTAATACTAGATTCCCATACAGTGTCCAGGAAGAGATTATCTGTTTTGAAAGAAATTGTTTTAAAGAGGTTACACCGTAAAGAAGAAAAGAGAAGAAAGAAAAGTGACTTGTCCAAGACCACACAAAAAGTCCATGCTAGATCCAGGACTATGCCGTATGACTAGGGTGCTCTGCAATTTTACCATACTTCATTGTCCTTAGAGAGCTGCTCAGCTTTTAGAAACTCTTTGTCCTGTTGTGGAAACTTTTATTTTCCCAGATCAGTGGCAGCAATAAAGCTAGAAGTGTTGAGCTCTGTGATGTCCCGGTGACCACAGCAGCCTGAGAACAGTGACCAGAAGGAAAAGAAGAAAGAGCTGTTATTTTTGCTTCATCCCAGCTCCACAATTTGCTCTTATTTCACTCAAAGATCTCTGGTGTGGCTTTCATTAGTTTTTATTAGACCTATGTGATTTCTGTAGCATTTCCAATGTTAGTCATTCACTTTGCTTTCTTGAAATGTGTTATCACAATTAATTTGTTTTGCCTTTTCAGTCATCTGCAACCTGTGCTGCAACCACATTTACACGTGAAGACTGACCAGTCCCTTGCTCATGTCACTGCCTCATATTTCTACTTTAATGAATGACATGTCTCAGCTGCAGTTGCCCTTCACAGTCTTGTGACATTTTCTATTTATACCAAAAAGTTTTCTTCTGACTCCAATCAGGCACTGTTGTAAAATTTAAATATCTTTCCAGACAAACTCTGTTCTTTCTCCTGTGATCACCCTCAAGATTTGTAATGAAATCTGATATGGGGTGCTAGATTCTTACCTTTAGGATTCCCTTTAAAGCTCTTTTATACTCTTTTATCTCAAAAAAGGATCTTGATTTTCCGAGACAATCAGCTAATAGTCCAATGTATATTATTGGTTAACTATCATCTTGGTCTGTCTTGAAGATGTGATTGCGAGATGTGTGTGTCTGTGACTGCCTCAGTCCATGAACGTACAGCACCTTGAACAACTCAGCCTTATACTGTAACTATATTTCTCGTACAACAGTGGTATGTGAGGAAAAAAATAAAATAGTTCTCCAGAAATTCCTTGCTGTAACAAAGTATTTTTGAGGATATTGCCTGTAAGGTACATAACTGGTCAAGGCAGAGCAACAATATAGACCTCAGCAAAATTACAGGAACATTTCAGCTTTCAGCAGAGCTATCTTAGCAGTGCATTTGTGCAGTTCTGCTAGCTCCTGTACACTTCTGAGCTTATTCAGAGCTAGCTGTGCATGACATAGTTTTACAGGAATAACTTGAATATATGCGTGCTTCCATTCTGTGTCCATAAAATGGGCTATCTGTGCTTCCCAGCCTTTTGCAGATAGCAAGGACTGATAATAGCAGAGGATGGATTTTGATGCGGGAGTGCTGTCTGGCCTGACAGCAACAGAGGCCCTGCATGTACCTTGACAGGGAACTAAATTGGAGCAAAGTAAAATTCAGCCTCCCTCCAGAGAGATTTATCTTAGAAATGCTTAGAAATGCTTAGAAATGGCATTTGGGCTCACTGATCTCCTTAAAAGAACTTGCATACCACATGTGATGGAGAAGCTGACTCCCTTCCAGGCCCTGGAAACTAGTTGCAGCCATTAATCCTTTACATGCTGCATAATTTAGACCTGATTAAATCAGCCTGGGACTTTATTCCAACGCTGCAATTTTTTTTCCAAATAGGTGCATCAGTAGTGTGGGTTTAAAAGCATGACTGAACAGTGACAGTGACACAGTTACAAAAAAAGAGAAGACAAAGTCTTCTGCAAAGACCTCTCCCCTATTCACATGAGTGAGGATGGGGCAGATGTGAGACAGAGAAAATGAATATCAGTGAAAGGAAATTTAATTGGCAATGGCAGATGTTTTCGTGTATCAAAGTGTGAATGTCTTCATTTTCAAAGACAGCTTTGGCCTTCTCCCACTCTGGAAATGAATAAATAAATAAGAAGAAGAAGGTGAAAAGAAAAATGTCCACACCTTTCCCACTCTTCCTTCTCAGGACAAATGCCCTAAAATAATTTTTTGAAGATGAGCTTCAGGTGTACCAGTGGGTATTGCTCTCTGTTTTGGGGTACTTTTTAGAAAAACTCCTTCAGTTTATACAAGGACAGAACTATGCTCTCTGCTGAACTTTTCTAGTAGTTGGCAATCCCCTGATTCTTTATCAATAGTGTGCCCACCTGAGTGTCCATCTGTCCAGTTCTCAATGGTGTAAATGGATTTGTCACGGTGGTTGGAAGGATCAACATTCATTGACACTGATAGTAATATTTTTTGCCTCACTAAATATGAAAAAGTAGTCCACATCCAAGGAGATAACTGTTTTTTTTGTTTGTTTTTGTTTTTATTTTTTTTTTACTTCTTGTGAATGTAGAGATAAAGGTAATTACAGACAGTAGAAATGAAAAGAGACACATTTACCCTCTGGGAAGGACCTTTTAAAAAGTACCTTTTACTTCGATAGGTAAATCAAGATTTCTATCATATATTTTTCCTTTATGTGTAACTCACCAGTTCATGCAAATTGAGACGTCAGTCCTGCTTTGTAGTGACCAACATGGACCTAACGAAGGAGTAAGAGAAAGCCCACACCAAGGACATCTTCAGAGTAACTTCAGTGCCTAAGATATATGCCCTCAGAAAAAAATAAAAAATAAAAAAAATTGTACACTAGATAATGACATACTTGTCAGTTCAGGTGTTGTCACCTCACACTCGAAACCACTAACTGTCCCAGGCTAGCTTCTTCCACACAAGGAGAAATTTCACTTGGAAGATATAATATGAAAACAAAAAGAACATCTGTCTCATCTCATTTTTCTAATTTCTTCTGTTTTCATTACAAGAATGGTAGCATAAAAGTGGCAATTCCTGCTATTTGCCTATGTTTAAGCCAAACTAATCCTCGCAGTTTATATATACAGTTTACTAACATTCCTGTGAGCAATAGCCTTGATTTCTCAAAGATCAGCTAGGAAGTGATGACTGAAAAGCAATAACTTTTTATGGATCCTTGCCAGAAGGAGCATATACACTAATGATACAGTATTTTGTTTTCTTAGGTTGCTGTTCCTTCGTACAGCAATTTCCCTAATCAAAGCACAGTGTACATTAAACACTGCAGAATTTGCTTAGTGAAAAAGATAACAGCATTTTGGAGAGCTCCATCACAAAAACATTTTTGATCTTCCCTTTAATCATAAACAGCTTGAATGCGGCAGGAAACCTGCAGCTCTCTGTTTCTTGTTTAAAAATATATGAACAGTCTGATTAATGGTTTCATCTACCAGATGAGTGGAAAAGAGGATTTTCCTGGGATTGTACTAAGTGCAGACAATTGCTGGAATTCTTCAGGAGAGGAATGAGTTCCTCTACATATATTTTCTTAATTAAAAAATCACTGCAATCACTGCCACTAAAGCAATTTGTGTTGTATTTCTGTTTTGTTTCAGAGGACGGATAGATGGATTTTACTCCTGCTGTCTCACAGTTTCAGATTTTCCCAGGGCGTTCTAATGGCTCCAGTGGGCATTCCTAAACATCCCTTTGAGGCATTTCTCAAGATCAGCTTTTTTTTCTGAATAGACAACAAATCTGGAAGCAAGTCCCAGCTGAAGCACTCCAGGGCATCATCTGGAAGAGAAGGGTCCCTGGGTGCCTAGGTGTTTAATGGGGTGTTGATATGCCACTAGACATATCTGGGCCAGCCTTGGGCTGCCTGTAGCAGGTCTGTGAGCCCTGATCTAGACAAAGCATTGGTGGTTGATAGAGCAACCTGTGCTCCCAGCTGTTCCTGACATCATTTCATGGAGGCAGTCGACAGAGGTAAGACTTGCCCACCTGTGGAAGTCACCTCCAACTGGGCTGGATTCACGACTTTCCTAAAGTCTGGGCAGAGACAGCTGACCTGGCAGTGATGTTTGCCCAGGTCTATCCCAGCTGGTGTGAAGGGTGCTTGTTTAGAGCTGGCATGAAACTGTAAGAAAGCACCAGGTAGCTGGAGCAAAGGACAAACTTTGGGTAGTGTAAGGCGAAGCAAAGGTCCTCCATAACCACCACACCTTGCGCTACTGGAAAACAAGAGGCTCTAGCTCAAAGCGGGCAACAACTGGACAGTTTTCACTTTTCTAGGAGGTAAACTAGGAACTCAGAAATGCAGCAATGAAGGACAGACTGGTATATGTGTCACATTCCTCGCTAATTAATTAATTGTTTTATATATTGATCAAGAGTGTGTGGGATTCACTGCACTGTAAACACATTCCTTAGCATTCTTGTGCTGCAGAATATACAATGTAATTGTAATCCTGACTAGATCATAAAAGTATATCATCATACCTTATCTGAAAAAAATATCATATTTGTCTGTATTTTACTCATATCTCTCTTTCACCTTATTCCTGGATAAAGAAACAGGGTGTTTTTGTGTTTCTGTTGTTTGTTGTTGTTGTTTTTGTAAACACTGGAGTTGAGCCTTTATGCAAAAATACCTGGAAATTCTCAGAGCAATAAGGGAGTACGAGAGCTAGAATTGCTAACTCAAATAATCTGAGTGCAAATATTAAACTATAATTCTCCAGTGAATTCTCTGATTTTGTTAACTTCAGAAAACAGATGTCTGAACAGATACAGTACCCAGATAATCCTTTTATTAGAGTGTAGAAAATGTTTTACTTTTTATTTCACATTTTTTTCTGTCTTATTACCATGAGTTGTGCCCCATAAGAACCCTGTTTAACATCCCCAAATCCAATTTGCCTTTTTTTCCATATCCAATTCCATAATACATATTTTGCATAGGATTTAATTAATTTGCTAACAATTAATCAATTTTACTTAAAAATCTGAAACACTTGGCATGTCTGGCTGTGATATATTTATTTGGAGCCCTTTCAAATATTCAAATCACTGAACTTTTTAAAAGAGTCTTGGAGAATTAAACATTTCTCAACTATTATCTTTCTCTGCTTTGCTCACACACACACACAGGTATACACATTCACATAATGCACATTCTTACTCTTTTTTTTTACAGATACATTTTATATGTCCTTCTCTTACTTCATGATTACTAGTGATTTCATTGAAATGAAAGTCTATCACTATGTAAATCAGCCAATTCATTCATATCCATAGACTTGTGTTGGAGAGCAGAAACCTTCACATCAGAACTCTACAACAAAAAATTTACGACATTTTCAGGAATTAAACATATGAGGAAATGTGCAGTAGAGTGGCCCCATCGGCAAATTGGAAAGAGATTAAGGCACAGTCTGCCTCCACGTTTCCCTTACACTCGGCGTGCTATGATGTAGCACAGATATCCCAGGTCTCATCCAACATTGTAGACAAAAAATTATGCCTTGAATGAATGGATTACTTCAATTCCAGGCCCTCTGAACAAGGGACAGGTTCTGTCTTGGAATTTTTTCTTTTAGACAATTGCTCATGGGTTGGTAAGATAGCAATGCCCTTCGCGGACACTCAGAACCTCTTTCTCAGGTTTTCCTTAGGAAAAATAAAGGATTCACCCTGTTGTCTTTAGCAAAATTGTCTGCCTGTGCACAAATCTGTGTGTCTGGGACTGCTGTTCTGGAAGTGACAACTTTAGATATATAATTTATGAAGCACATTTGACACAGAGATTATAAATATTTAGTGCTTTGGGTGCACACAGTACGTTATGTGACCCGCATCCACATGAGGCAAAGCAGCCCAGACTTTGGACCACAGGGGCTGAACATCTCACCGTCTTCTGGGCTGAACTACCTTTGGAAAGACTTCACACAATTTGCACTATTTTCTCAACTTGACTCCCTATCCTATTGGGTGTTTAATATATCTTATTATTATTATTAAGCACTTTGAGACCCAGGAATGAAAATAGTCACTTACCTGTAGATAGTATCATCCTTATGGGATAAATAATCTAGAATTGCAGAGTACTCTTATGTATCATTTCATTTATACTCTGTAAAGCTGAATCTGTCTGATGGAGTTAATTACTGCACTCTCCACTGTGACAGCTTCCTCATCTGTATTTTGCTGCTCTGATGCAGATGAGCTCAGAAATCCAAGCAATGAGCTGAAACACCCTGATTCACAAGCTGCTGATGTTAAAATATGTAAATGTGTTCTGGCGCACATTCAGGTTATTGCAACAAACAGGACAATGGCCACTGCTGCAGGAGAGAGAGCAGGAAACTAGCTTTCCAAAGGATATAATACTTTAAAATCACCCTTTTATACTGAAAGTTCAAACACCTTGAGGAACATCACATGCTGCAGCAAGAATGAATGCACTGCAAGATATCAGGGTGCCTTGCTACAGAAGCACGCTGCATCTTCCATCCCCACATCAGCATGTGGCAAAGCAGAAAGAGGCCAGCTGGTTCTTTATGATGGCAATGCTTTAAGATGACCAGCTGATGTAGAAGAAAAGCAAATGTTGCAAAGGGTATCCAGTGGAAGAGCAATCAAAGCCTTGTAGGGCTTTGATCAGCTTCCTGCTGCCAGCCTCTGAGTATCAGTTTGAACCTCTCACACTTCCACCTTCCCAGAAAGACTCAGTAAATACATTAGTTACAATTTTATGCAGCTCACACGAGGATCATCCAAGTTCTACACAAACATGACTTTTGTATACCCTGATAGCTCTGCAAAGAACTTATTATTCCCAGTGGAAAAGTCTGGCATGTGGTAGCACTGTTAGGTAAAAAATAATCCATTTGTTGACAAAATATGAACACACACTATGCAGTATTTTGTGCTCTTGAAGGAATTCAGTCTTCAGGAGAAAGTCACTGATGGTTTTTGAGGCTGAGAATGCCAAAGTTATGCTGTTGTATTTTAAACATAATGCAGGTGTAGTGCTGCATTCATAATTCACACTCCCACTGTTGCAGCCTTACTACAGCAATAGCATCCTTCTTTCACCATCAGCACAAGTGACAGAAGAAGTTTGACAACTTGTTTCAAAAACCTTCGGATAATGGGGCTGCTCAGAACTAGTGAGCAGCCTGAGTAATTTATTTCTGTGCTTTTCCGATTTGCTTCTTATTCAAAAGACAACGAAAGCAATAAAAACAAACTACTGTGAAAAAACAGTTCCTTGTGGCGCTTTGTTAAAGTCTAAAAGTCTTTTCCACTCCCCAAGAAATATTATGCTGGCTCCTCTCTGCCAGTAAGGCAGATGTCTCATGAAGAATATCAGGACCAAAATTTCAGTGCAGTCATTCATTTACATATTAGTCCCTAAAATATTAATACAAGAGCTTTTCAGCTGATTTGTTCCCATGTAGCACCATGAAACCTCACTTATTAAGACCACATTCTTTGTCACAGTGAGGCGTTATAATAACAGTGGTTTCCAAACATGTAATCACTTGTTTCCCGTCTTAAACCTGAGCATTTGCTGAGAGTACTATAAAACGCGGTTGGAAATTATCCTCATTTTTCTATGAATTTTATTACAAAGATGTCACCTGTAGGTATTGTCTCCCACACTGGAATACAATTCAGTTCTTACTAACATAAGGGAGGACTGAAGGCAAAGGCTCAACCTTGAGGAGGATCCTTGTGACAGAATATAATGATCTGATTTGGGTTTCTTATTGGATGGTTTCAACACCTAGTTTTTCCTGCAAATGATTCTTGCGTGCTTCTTGGACATTTAGATTTGAAAGCCATTCTCAGCTGCGTTTTAGATTCAGATCTATCTCCCATGAAAATCAAATGAAACTCTTCCTATCAAAGTACTGTTTTAAGGTTCATCAAGTACTGAAGGTGGGATGCATAATCTTCTTTTTAGAGACTTTGTACCAATTTTGTAAAAATGTAAATATTGCTTTGAAATAATGTCTCTAATAATAGTACTTTATATGAACTACTTTTTTTACATAAATGCCATTTCTAATAACTGAAATATGAATTATTCATATATTTTATCTATAAAGGTCCTTTATATGTTATCTTGAATGAAATTTGAGTTATGATAATCCAATTATATAACAATAACATACAAATTTTCATTCATGTGGTTATTCTAATAATAAATCAAAATGGTGAAACAACATAGAGCAGAGGGCAGAGAAGTATGTATTTTGTTCATAAATTAATTTGAAAAATAATATAAAAAGATAAATTTTGAAATCACCAAAATGACACCAGTATATAAAATATTGCATACTGATTTGATAAAGTCTGGAGTCTACACAATTAATTCTTACTAATTTTGAATAGTTTCAGCAGCCTAAATATTTATACTTTAAACGTTTGCAGGACTATATTCTTGGACTGGAGCTCACAGTAGTTTTCTTTCCACATAGGTTATCCTCAAGATCTTAAACGACTTTGCTTCAGTTTGTGGACTCAAACCAACATGACACGATGATAAATCCAAGTTAGGTTGTGTATCAACGCACGTTTCTTATTTGATCCAGTAGTCGGAAGCATTTCCATCATTTTTCTGATGTCAGTGACATCATCTTATGAAACGATGAGGCATATGGAACTGGCCTGCCTAGAAGTGACTGACAGCACATGACCTTGGCATGGAACTCGGTTTATGTTGCTGATTTACTGTAACAAATTCCCTTTGGGTTTCTAAGAGATACATTTGGCAATTAATACCTCCCAAGCTAAGTGTCTCATGTCACTGCAGTAATAAATCTCATCCTGAGAAGAAAGATGTTGAATTTTCTGACGTGCTACTGAATGCATATGTACAAAAAGCAACATTTTGTTGTTCTATTTCAGGGAATGAAATCATTCAGAGACATATTCTCCCTTTTCTGAGGTTTATGTGATATCTCTCTTTCAATTGCCATATCATGTGTTAAATTCCACTTGTCCAAATCTTGTATGCTATCATGGCAATATATTTTTTCTATCACTTAAATCCAAATGTGAAATGCTTTCCAGACATTACAAGCATTTGGACTCTTAGTGTCAGTCCATTTTCAATAATTACCTGACAATACCTGAGAACACACAGACAGCTTCTGCTTCTGGTATACATAATCACCAGAAATTAGCAAGCAATTTCTAAAGGGAAACTGTTAATTCTGCCCTCTCACTCCAGGTAACCTCCATGGCTGTAGAATTACATTGTTACCATTGATTACTGCATCCACAACACGGCAATTTGCAGCAGATAAATGGCTGCCAAAAATAGCATCCTGCTGTTCTCTGTGGGAAGTACTTGGAAATTCTGCAATAGTGTTGCTATTGCTCCAGCAACATGAGGACAAGAATAAGGAGAAAGATGAGGACAAAGATGACTACCTCCTCTGCTCTCTTCTTTCCCACGAGTGGTTTCCCACCCTGCTTCTTTAGCTCAATGAACTTTTCAATGAGGTGAATAGCAGTGGTATAAAACACCACACATTTGGATTGCTCCAAAAAAGCATATTTGGATGAGGGTAACCTAAAGCTGGAGAATAACCTAAAGCTTTCTGTGACAGTCAGAAGTTTTCAGCAATATTTTTGACTTAAAATCAGATTTTTTTCATCCTTTCTTCTCTTTTCCTGCATATGTTCATCAGTCTTTTACTGAAAGACATATATTTATTTTTTATTTATTCATTTACGGATGATCTATATTTTGTTATTTATTTTCTGCTATTTGATATCCTATCCTTTGACTATTTAAAAAGTTGTCCAGTAAATATCTACTATTTATTTATGGCAAAATAGCCAAACAGAGCAAAGGGAGATGTTTGAGTCTTAAGAAAACAAAATTCAAGCTTTTTTCATTAACCATCTTAAAAAAAAAAAAAAATGCCAAAAAATCTTTCCCATTAAAAAAATATTTGACCAGATATACCTGCTATAAAATGTTGAAAAGCAACTGGATTACCATATGGAATTTCAATTAAAAACAGGAGAGCCTGAAAGTCTTTTTCTGCCAGTGTTAAAATGCTCTCGATAGGTCTAAAAATCTTTTTGACAATTTTATGCCCTAACTTCAGGGAGTGTTATGTTGCACCTCATCTCACTAGCTAAAGAGGACTTGATAACAAAATAATACTCTTTTCTCAGCTAAGTGATTGTGTCTATTATATTTGTCATCTACAAGCAGAATGAACCCCCAGCAGTAAAAGATTTTGCTTCAGAGGACTCAGTTTTACCAAACTGAAAGTAATGAAAAGCTAAGTGAGCAACTTTAATAAGAAAACAAAGAGAGTGATAATTGGAGTTAGGTTATAAATGCTTTGATAAATGTCTAAAACCTCGTACTGAGAGAAGCCTACAACATTTAAAAATTCATCCTCATCTAGCAGGAGAGTAAGAACAACAAAGGTTAAGAAGCACATAGGAATGTGAGAGTAACGAATACAAGTTATACAGAATCAGAGAAAACAGATATTGGAACGAAAGAGCAGGTTTTGTAAAGGTTTTGTAGAACCAAGCAGGAGTACAGGAGCCAGGAACAAGAGGAATCCTACCACCAGTTCTCATCAGTTGTTTGACAAAAATGATAAAAGGTCTATAAAGCAGAAAAGACTGTGCTCAGGAAATGTTCTTGATCTGCAGATGAGGGAAATTGTTATGTGATATAGCCCCCAACAGCAGCCAAGGACATAAAACAGAAGGCAATAATGTTAAACATTTTAAAATTAAGTATGCCTGAATAATTTGTGTTTATGAGTCTTTAAAGAGTAAGCCAAAGTGGTGTGTGAACATCATTGCTGAGTTTTAATGCTCTTGGATAACAGGAAATTTCTGAGTAACATAAAAAAAAAAAAAAAAGGCACTGCTAATATTTTTAAAGTATTTATAGGTTTCTCATATTGATATAATCCCAAACAAATAATGAACAGCTGATATAGTGTTCTGTTAATACAGAAGTATGGAGAGGAACAAATGAAATTAGCTGTGATTTAAGGAAAAAAAAGTCTCAGACTGCACTGACTTTTTTTTCACCCTGAGATTCTAAGGTTTAGTTGAGAA
The DNA here is from genome assembly GCF_009769625.2 of Cygnus olor. Taxonomy (NCBI): domain Eukaryota; kingdom Metazoa; phylum Chordata; class Aves; order Anseriformes; family Anatidae; genus Cygnus; species Cygnus olor. The sequence continues at coordinate 40,313,842 of NC_049169.1, forward strand.
TGGTATAGTTGTAAAATTAATATACTTAGTGACTTATTAATGCTTTTGAGAAAGGTTTTTGGTTTTGCTCTGGAAGGTGTCTTCACTGAAATAAAAAGACAAAAAATCAGCATTGATATATTATAAGGATTCAAAACTAATTAACTGACTGGTGTCAGAATAATTGTAAACAGTTTTTGCCATCATTGAGCAGATGTGTTTCTAATAAGGACCCTTGGGGTTCATTTGTATTGAACTTTTTTTTTTTTTTTTTTTTTTTTCCCAAGAGATCTTGAAGGAAATGTGAAAGGTAAAAAGTGAATAGCTAGAGTTGAAGCCAGATGTATTTGTATGGATTCCATTGGCCTAACATATGAACACACACCCAAGCTTTAATGAGTCAAACTGGAAACATAAACTGATTTAGTAAATGATCAAAGCCCTTTGGTGTAAAGAGTGCATGCTAATTTTAATCAGTTTATCCTGACTTAAATAAGATAAAGAAATTGTATACATTTTGTCTTTGATAAAATTGATTAGAACTACTTCAGTTAGTACAGTGCAAACTCTGGGTTAGACCAGCTTCAGCTTAGCTCTGCCGCTTGTGAGTCCTCTTCACAGTGTCTAAACAAGAGCAGCTATTACAATTAATTGATTGTTTATGTACATAAGAAATTAGCATGATTCTGCACTGATGTTTGCACTTTATAGTGATTGTTCTCCTTTCTGAGTAAGGTTTAATGTTGCCACACTTTAGAGAGCTGAATGAAGTTGTCCATGTTCCTGTACCCCAACAATGATTGTGGAAGACGTCAAGTTTACCCTCTTGAACCTAATCTAATGTTTATATAAAGGTGAATATTTTTTTTTAAAAAGAAATCATATCTGTTTTATACCAGATTTCTGATAGCCATACTAAAGAAATATTAGATAAGATATGAAAATTGTCACAATTTTCTTTCTCTGCATTAGGCAGTATACATCTATTAAATTACAGAGACCTCAAAATGTCATTATGGTTCATGGATATTAACAAAAGCAGAAGAGTTAATCAAAGTAGCACAGGCATTAATTCCTGTTTTGCAATGAAAAGCAGTCAGCTCTCAGCTTACCAGGAAAAAATCTAGGCGACTTTATTTTGTCTCTTAAATCTACCTGCTTCCTTCTTGAATGTCATTTCTTTTTCTGCTCTAGCCTTTGGCCTACAACCATCTGCAGGGTGTACAGTAATGCTATTAGACAGCTCAGCAGGAATTGGTCACACCTTCTGTGGGGGTGTCTCCTGTGAAGTATCAATTTGTTCCACCAAGAAAATGGTTCATTTGTTGCTGTGTCCTATTTTACCTTGTTTTGTCTTTCTCTGTTGTCATTTATTTCCTGAATGGTTTAGTCACTGAGGTTTTAGAAAGCCACTGGCTCTCACTAAAGTGTAATATATAACATACATATGCTAGGGATGTTTATAACACCACGGTATATCTCCAGATGTGTTTGATGTATTTACCCCTTTCAGCTGAGGCTGGAAGTTTGAATAGTCATTGTTATGCCTCTGGGAAGTTCAGTATGTCTGCTTCTTCTAATGACAATAGTTTATTCAGGTGCAATGCATACATATTACTTATTTAGCAGTCATCTATAATTCCGTGTGAGGCAGGTCAGTTTTGGGATAAATAGGCCAGTCATGAAAGTAAACAGCTGAGATTTTCTTGTCTCCCACTTATTGTCAGCAATTACAAATTTACAACAACAATATCTGTGCTGTGCCATGCAGGATATTCATTTGGAACATTTTAACACTGAGTGCTGTCATACTCCCTTGTCTTCCTATTCCTCAATAAAAACAACTTCATAAAAGCCCTGGATCAGATCCAGGTCATCTCAAACCTGACTTTCAGAGTGCTTCAGTTTGAGGCTCTTACATTCAGGAAGAGGACTGAGTGAGACTTTTTAAAGTAAGTTTTCTATTGCCCTTTAAGTGGAAAGAGGTGGGTACTTCTAAGGACTCTGGGAAGTCTAATCTATTTATGGGGCCTGCTGTTATCCTACTGCTTTGTAAACTACTCCATCAGTACTCAAAAAACCAACCAACCAACAAAACAAACAAACAAAAAAAGCGGTAGAAGTAATGCTGTCTTCACAGTATCCAAGTATTCTGAGCATTGGTATTTTGAAGCTGTTTCTCTTTGGTTTTATTAAATATTTAACCACTTCTGTCAAGGTTGCATTGGTCAGTGAGAAAGTAAAGGCAGAGACAGCACTTGAAGGCAGAGACAGCGTCTGCCATGGAAGAGTAAGTGCAGGCCTAACTATTGCTCTGCCAATAGGAATGTATTTTTTTCAGAAAGCACCCTTTCTAAGAGGTTTGGCACTAAACACCAGGCCTAGGAGAGAGCAGAAATCATAAGTCCTGGCATCCCACATACAGTTTTAAAATATTTTATCCAAAGTTAAAGACATGTCCACAGGTCAAATATAAAATACAGAACAAGTAACTTGAAGTAACAAGTAACACGGAAAAGGAAGACGTTAAAGGTGAAATTACAAACATAAACTGTTCTCCCAATAAGCTGTTCATTGCCTCTGAAGAAGCAAACCTATCCTCCTGTTATTTATAAATTGTATGAGCCCAGAAACTCTATCTGATTCAAATCAAGTCATCCCATCTTTTCTTTAACCACCAGGATAATAATTTCTAGATTCGTTAAAAGCTGTGTTGCTGGAGATTTTTATGACAGTTAGCAATTAGTCAGTACAATCAAAATTCTCAGCAAGGTCTGTGATTCTTACAGAAGACCAGCCAAGCTGAGTCAGACAATATGCTTTTCCATCAGTAGCCATAAATAAATGCTTACAGAAGAGTCGAAGAACAGGACAAGCATATACATTTCTTCTTCCTAGCACTCTTCCAGACTGACCATTTTTGGTCTTTTTTTTAGATATATATACTTAGTACTTCCAAATGGATTTTTCTGCTAGGAACTTCTCTCTTCTCAAACTCACATCCTCTTTTGGCAACCACAGCATCCTTCTTCTTCTGAGGACTGTGCCATTAAAATCATACCTCTCCCTAACCACTTTAAAGCAACCAAATATTTTCTCAGAAGGTAAAAATCCACGCTTGGCAGCACTGTATTTGGACAGCTATTTGTTTCTGTTCATTCTGCTCATATTTATCATTTTAATATGTATCAGTATTGTCCACCTCACATTTTTTAAGTTAAGGTGTTGTTTGTAAAGTCATCAACATGACCTCAATAAAGAGGCATTTAGCATATGGTTGTGTCTGACAGCAATTACTAGGTTAGCTGGAGGCACTCTACTCTGAAACAGTGAATGCACACTTTCTGCTAAGGGAATTTTTAAAGCTCTCTCCAACTTAGTGATATGAGACAAGGAATACCATGACTTGTGAAAACAATGAGGAATTTAACATGGGGAATTCTGTATGGAGAAGAAACAAAAATGATGAAAAGTTCTATGAGCCCTAACAGCTTGCCTATAATTTAATCACAACATGCAGTTTGAGAAGTCCAGTTCCATGTATGATAGTTGAAGGGGAGACTCTTGAGAGAAACCCAGTGCAATACAAAAATTGTCTTTGATCCAGTCCCGTATCTGGGTGTCTCAATAAATATTTCCATGGCTGCTGCTGGGCATTGAGCAGGTACTTAATGACAGTCAGGACATAGGCAAATTATTTAGGTATCTAAAGACTTGGTAAACAGTATGAGACAGAAGAATTCCATAGTAGGTTAAGACATTTACATTTAAAAAATTATGCAGGAGCTAAATTCAAAACAGCCTCAGGTATCACACCTACATCCCCTATATCCCAGGAAAGCACCCTAGCCCCACTCTCCTCGTAATGAAGAGCTGGCAGTTTAGTGGAGTCTTCTGTGTAACTGCTGATCAGAGCATGAAAGGAAATATGTCTTCTGTGCACAGTTTTCAGGGTATTCCCCTCGGAAGGATTAGGCCTGAGGTGTGATCTCTGCTCCCAGGACCTCAGACTGTAGATTAGGACTGTCTCATGTTAAACACATAAACAGACTGTGGGAGAACGTTGAGAGCCTGGGTCTTTGCCTTTCCCCAGGGAGTATTCTATCTGCATAACCATGCTCACAGGTAAACTCTTTCCAGGAATTTCATGCTTTTGTGCACAAAACAGTAAGCACCATGGGGAGCATCTCTAAGGAGCCAGATGTTTTATCAGACCAGGTAGAAATCTCTGACAGATAAAGATGATCCCTATTTTGTTATATCATGAATAAACACCTAAAAATTTGCCTATTGTAAGGACAGAAATGCTACTAGCAATATTCTGGTTATGTTAATTAAAAGGAGAAAATGAAAAAAAAAGTGAAAAAAAAAATGAAAAAAAGGAAAAAGAGAAAAGGAAAAAAAAAAAAGAGAGAGAAGAAAGAAGTATGATCCAGACGACACCACCGGTCACAAATGCTTTCTTACAAGTGAAAAATTGCAGGCAGCTGAAACACTTTGTTTTGGGGAGGTGGGAGGCATATCTCTGGACCTCAAAGATTTCAACCTGAAATTCAACCAAGGACTCCTGGATGGGCTTCTAGATGTTGCTGAGGCAGCCAGGGAAATGGGCTCCACATCGCAGGCTGGTTTACAATGCTACTCTGAATAGCATGTCTGCAAAGTGTGTCAGTTTCTGAGTTTGGTGGGACTTTAACCCACAGAGGTCACTCCCTTTAATGCAGGTCATTTCTGATGTTATGGTTGGATCTCCCATGAGAGTCTGGTATGCAGTATTACAAAATGCAACTTGTCATAAAATTAACTTTTTTTTTTTTTTCTACAAAATAAAAATAATTCTAACTACAAAAGAACAATATGTAGCTGTACTTAAGAGTTGTGAGACTTCTGGGATTTGATTCGTGGTGGTAGAATTTATAAAGGCATGTGGGAAATGAAAGGATCCCCATATTAAACTAATATGCTATTGGAGTTCTTAAAACTGATCAGGATGACAGGACTATTAAATAGTACTTAATGTACACCACTTACAATAGCTATCTTTTGAAAAGCACCAGTATGTGTTTGAATTGATTTCCCCTTTAAGGGAAATGACAGCCAGCGGTTACAGTTCTAATGTTATAAGCAAGAAAAATAAAACATGTTCATAAAAAAATAAATAAAATACTGGAGATCAGGCCCAGTCAGCATGGGTTCATGAAAGGCAAGTCCTGCCTGACCAACCTCATCTCCTTTTATGACCAGATGACCCACCTGGTAGATGAGGGAAAGGCTGTTGATGTAGTCTGCCTAGACTTCAGCAAGGCCTTTGACACGGTCTCCCACAGTATTCTCCTGGGCAAGCTGGCAGCCCATGGCTTGGACAGGTACATGCTTTGCTGGGTTTAAAACTGGCTGGACGTCTGCGCCCAGAGAGAGGTGGTGAACGGAGTGAAATCCAGCTGGTGACTGGTCATGAGTTGTATTCCCCAGGGGTCGGTGTTGGGGCCCATCATCTTTAATATCTTTATTGATGACTTAGATGAGGGAATTGAGTGCATCCTCAGTAAGTCTGCAGACGACACCAAGTTGGGGGAAGTGTCAATCTGCCTGAGGGTAGGAAGGCCCTACAGAGGGACCTGGACAGGATGGGTTGATGGGCAGGGGCCAATGGAATAAGGTTCAATATGGCTAAGTGCCGGGTCCTGCACTTTGGCCACAACAACGCCATGCAATACTACAAACTTGAGGGAGAGTGGCTCAAAAGCTGTGCAGAAGAAAAGGATCTGGGGGCAGAGTGTCTTGGTCGACACTCGCCTGAACATGAACCAGCAGTGTGCCCAGGTGGCCAAGAAGGCCAACAGCACCCTGGCTTGTATCAGGAATAGTGTAGCCAGCAGGACCAGGGAGTTGATCGTCCCCCTGTGCTCTGCTCTGGTGAGGCCACACCTCAAGTACTGTGTCCAGCTGTGGGCCCCACACTACAAGAAGGACATCAATGCCCTGGAGTGTGTCCAGAGAAGGGCTACAAGGCTGGGGAAGGGCCTGGAACACAAGTCCTACGGGAAGCGGCTGAGGAAACTGGGGTTGTCTAATCTGGAGAAGAGGAGGCTCAGGGGAGACCTTATTGCTCTTTAAAACTACCTGAAAGGAAGTTGTGGGAAGCTGGGGGTCGGCTTCTTCATGCAGATAACTAGTGATAGGACTAGAGGGAATGTCCTCAATTTGTACCAGGGGAGGTTCGGAGAAATTTATTTTCAGAAAGAGTGGTTAGGCATTGGAACCGGTTGCCCAGGGAGGTGGTGGAGTCACCGTCTCTGAGGTTGTTTAAGGGAACTATGGACGTGGTGCTTAGGAATATAGTTTAGTGGAAGATATTGGTGGTAGGGGGATGGTTGGACCAGATGATCCTGGAGGTCTTTTCCAACCTCAATGATTATATGATTCTACGATTTTATGATAAAGCAAGTTTGCTACTGTTTTCCTATTAGGTAAGATCCAGAATTTTACATTTCTTTCAGTGTCTTCACAGTCTTTGATGAACCATCCCAAAAGAAAAGTTACTGGTAACCAGCACAAAAAGCAAAAACTTTTAAAGAAAAATTTCATTATTTGATATGCAATAGGACTCTAGAGTGACAGAATTTGTAAAATCAACAAGAACAAAATTACAGTGGTAATTATTAAGCTATAATATTATTAAGTTGATATTATATTTATCTAAAATACCGTACAGATTTTAGTAAGTGGCAGCTGTGGAGTTCGTGCATATATGGTAGGCAGATGGAAATGATCAGCTGTAACATCTCCAAAGGGGCTTTTGCAGTGCATCAGACCAGTGAGTCATGAAATGAGAAATGTTTGTGTGACAGAACCCAGCAGCTCCATACTAGATGAAAGCAAACACCGTCAAGTGAATATTCTCCAGACTGACACGAATTGAAACATACAGTAGTCACTTGCTTGATATTTTTTAAAAGATATTTTAAACATGGAGTGTATGATAGTTCATTTATACCCAGTTCAAATTTTTTTTTTGTGCAAAACTGTACCCAGTCAACTTCAATTACTGCAGGGACAGTATTAGGTATAAGTGAAAATAAAGTTCTGTGGCTGTTTTTACATATAATACAAACAAAGACATGCAACCTTTTTTTCTTTTTTTTTTTTTCATTTTCCTTTGAGCTACAAAAAGATTCTATATAACAGGCTCAAAGTGAATTGTAGTCTGAAAGCCATCATGTTTATATGTTCTATTTCATAAACTAAACTGCACCTGAAAGTTACATCTTTTTCCACTCCTTTTAGTCTTTTCTGTTCATTTATTTTATCCTTAAAATGTTACTACTTTTGCATCTTATATTCAAATACCTAAGTATTTCTCTCTAGAAGCATTCAATATCTCCCAAAGTCTCCAGCTTCCTCCTTAGAAAGCACTTTCCTAAGATACTAGTATAGCATCAAACACTGAAAAACCACCTGCAGTTTTTTCAGCTCACTAGGGGAAGAATAAACATGAGGTCCCAAAATTGCTTTGCCTTTCTGTCAGCTAGTGACCAGAAACATTTCAGTTTGAGTGCATTTATTGAGTCATTACAATGTTATTTTGGTTCTCCAAGTGACCAGTTTTGGTGACTACTTTCATGGTCGCCATGAGCCATTTTTTAATTTCAAACTAAATTCTGCCCATAAGTGCTTTGGTGTGTTTTGAGAGTCCAGGATGAGCTTAGCAATGGGGTTAGGCCAATTTTTGACTGGCTGCAGAAAGCTCTCATAAGCCACAGTGAGCTGATAGGTCTTACTGACAACAAAGTGTTCTTGATTCGTTGAATTGAAATGGACAGTGACTAGCAAAAGTTTGGAATACAAGCACTCATGGATGGCCTTTGATATCTGATGTCTTCAGGGGTAATATAAATTTGGGTCAATGAACTAGCACAACTTTAGTAGACAGACTTTATGCTTGAGTGGGACATACTCCACTATCAGCAGAATTGATTTTGAAGAAATTTGTAAAGCAGCTGGTCCCCTGTGATGGCTGTTCTGCTGAAGAACTTTTACAGTTCAACATTCATGAGTGCACCCTCTCAACTAAGTTAACATTTCTAATGCAGTCTGAAAGGTCAGCAGACAGGAACTGTGCTTCACTTCACATCCTTCAATTATGGCCATTTAAGCAGTAGAAATATACACAGAATCACTTGGGTATTTTCAGACAAGGACAAACGACAAATTTGACTTTCCTTCTTCCTACACATATAGGCTTCCACATACATTATAGACTTCATGCACATGCTGCTGGTTTGTGTCAAGCTTTTCATCACCCAGAACCACCAGGTCCTTCTCTGCAGGACTGCTCTCAATGAGTTCTTCTCCCCATCTGTACTCATATCTGGGATTGCCCCGACCCAGGTGCAGCACCTTGCACTTGGACATGTTGAACCTCATTAATTTCACATGGGCTCACTTATCTAGCATGTCCAGGTTTCTATGACCACAACTCTTAGAACTGTTAAGAGGAGAAGGACTTTGGATGAATGTTTGTTTTCCTGCAAGCCATGGAACTCAAGAAACCACAAGTATGTTTTACATCTACTGTCATTGTAATTGTTAATATGCCGTACTTACTCATAAGTAAATACCAAAGTGGTAACAGTACCTTGATATAGATCTAAAAATCTTACTATGGATAAAACATAACTTATATGCAAAGCCAAGAATATTCTGTTAATGTTATTTAAAACTTGTCTAATCATATATAAAAAATCACTACCAAAAGAGAGAATGAATACTATCACTGAAAAGGTCTGTATGATAATACAATGACGTTTGTGACACAAACTTTTTAGTACTTCTATGCTTTTGCATGCACCATCCACTGCACTCCAGGTCCCAAGGTTGTTGACGTAGAGTTGGGGGTCATCAGTGTCCCTGGTCCTTTGCCAGAAGTACCCCATTGGTGGTTTCTTCTCCTGCATACCTGAGTCTTTAGTGCTATTTTCACATGCCTGCTAACACCATCTACACCTTTATTTTTCTTTGTTGCTCTGTAACTCCATATTATATCTGCATTTACTGTGTATGTTGTGTTTGACATGTTAGACGGAAAACAGTTTTGTTTAACTTTTAAGTCTGCTTTTCTTTGGTTATCTGTAATGGACCACTGGTGGGCTACATACAATCTTGGGGTCTCCAGTGTCACCCTGTGCCCCCTCTGTTATCATCCCAAACCTCCCTGCTCCTCTACCCAGCATTTTGCATCCCCAGTTTCAAGGCCTCGGCTACCATATGTTCATGGCTGTACTCCACTGCAACATTATGTTGGAGTCATAAATATTTAATTCTACATAACACAATTACCTGCTATTAATTCTTTGTTAAGAATTATGGTTTTACCACATAATTGCACAAAGGTAAGTCAAAGTAAAAGTAAAAGTAAAAGTAAAAGTAAAAGTAAAAGTAAAAGTAAAAGTAAAAGTAAAAGTAAAACAAATTAAAAATAGTCCCCTGGTAATTAGAAAATTGCTTGTTTAACTAAAACAAAGCTCAAGGCAAGTCAAGACAAGTTCAGAAAAAAAAAGCCTGACAAAGTAAGCCTCAGTGCTGAGCAGCTGCAGGGTTAGTACAAAGTCCTTGTCTGTTGCTAGCAAAATCAATTCTCTTTTCACTAGGTTACCTGTCTTCTGTAGTCTGAACAGAATAGAAAACCTTGCACATGGTGGGATGAAAGCTATATGCTAAATATTGAAGAGTCTTTAGAAAGCTATTTGACATTTCTGTAATGACCTTTTGATAAAGTACTGGTTTATGAAACTTATACAATATTGCATGCCAAAACAAAAGAACCCTTTCTGCAGGAATCCCTAATGCTGGAAGAAGATATGCTAAGAAATGGGGCTTTGCATCAGCCGATGTGTCAGACTGAGTGTCAAGTCTCTATCCACAGTGCTAGTTAGAAGGTTAGATAGGATACAAACTTGTTGGGCTACACATCCCTACAGCTTCAGAGCAAGCTAGATCTCCGGGGCTTGTTACAAATTCCAAGAAGAGCTTTCTGCTTTATGTCACTCACACTTTATTTTTGCTAACACTTCAGGTTAAAGTTTACAAAGACATTTTGTGGATGTCACAGATATTAATTTCTACACTCTCTCTCACATTATATCCTTGTGTCCTAAATCAAAATAGTGATTGTTCAAGCATTTTTTTTTTTTTGTAATTTGCTCATTTCAATATTTTTTCCTCTATTTGGCTTTTTTGGTCTTGTTGTTTAATTTCCATGCCCAAAGAAAAGAAACAACGGGATTTCTTCCAAAACTGAAACTATAAATTTCAGTCTCAACAAACAGAGCAAAAGGAGTAAGACAAGGGCTCACCAGCTGCTTCGGTCAATGATGATAGTCAGACTACTTCTGGGAAAAAAAACGCATGCATATGAAAAAGGAAAACTAAAACCTTGATATGAGAAAGAAGAGTTTTTCCTCTTGCCAATACTAATCATTGCATGTTTCCTATTTTTTTTTCTGCATCACATAGAGAAAATATCTCTTTTGTCCAATGGTGACTTGTATGTTGTAGTGGGTTTACGTGGCAAGGTTTTGGTAGCAGGGGGCCATAGGGGTGGCTTCTGTGAGAAGAATCTAGAAGCTGCACCATGTTAGGTAAGGGCCCCACTGCTGACCAGAGCTGAGCCAATAAGTGATGTTGTTTTGTGCCTCTGTGAGAGCATATTTAAGATGGGAAAAAAAAATGCTGCGCCACACAGCAGCTGGGAGAGTGAGAGGAGTGAGGAACAGCCTTGCAGGCACCAAGGTCAGTGAAGAAGGAGGGGGAGAGGTGCTCCAGGCGCTGGAGCAGAAGTCCCCTGCGGCCTGTGGTGAGGACCATGGTGAAGCAGGCTGTCCCCTTGCAGCCCATGGAGTACCACGGTGGAGCAGGGTTCCATGCTGCAGCCCGTGGGGAGGAGACCACGGTGGAGCAGGTGGACCTGCACCGACGGAGGCTGCAGCCTGTGGAAGACCCCTGCTGGAGCAGATTCCGGGCCAGACCTGTAGCCCATGGAGAGGAGACCATGCAGGAGCAGGTGACCTGGCAGGAGCTGCTGCCCGTGGGGGATCCAGGTTGGAGCAGTTTGCTCCTGAGGGATGGACCCCATGGTACGGACCCATATCTGGAGCAGTTCTTGAAGAGCTGCTGCCTGTGGGAAACCCACGCTGGATCAGTTCAGCAAGGACTGCATCCTGTGGGAGGGACCCCACAGCACAGGGGACGAGAGTGACCGAGAAGGAGCAGCGCAGAATAAGCGCTATAGACTGACCATAACCCCCATTTCCCCGTTCCCCTGCGCCGCTTGGGAGAAGGAGGTGGAAGAGGGTGGATTGGGGGGAAGTTGCTTTTGGTTTCTTTCCTTTGTTTCTCACTTCTCTAGCTTGTTAGTAGTAGGTAATAAATCTTAGTCTCTCCCTATGCTGAGTCTGTTTTGCCCGTCATGATAATTACCGCGCAATCTCCCTGTCCTTATCTCAACCTTTGAGCCCTTTTCATCGTATTTTCTCCCCATTCGTCTTTGAGGAGGGGGAGTGAGAGAGCAATTGTGGTGGAGTTCGGCTGCCCACCCAAGTAAAACCACCACATATGTGCTCTATAGGTAGAAGAAATCCATGTCAGATTTAAATAATTGCCCATAACTTAAATACCACAAAGGGAATGATTTTTCATGCTTTGATAGAACTGGAAGAAACTGCTTGAGTTTGGATGACAACATGTTATCTGAAAAATAGATCAAATTTTTGTACAAAATCAAATGAAATTGGTGAGATATACTTGTTTAGTTATACAAGAATTTTAGAGAGCAAATAATTTTCTTCTGTAATCTAGTTCTTTCTGTTCATTCACAACCTTTATTTTCCTCTTTCCTTTTTCTTCATTTTTCAGGGAGTAGGCAGGAGTGAATCTGCTTCCCTTCTTTCCTCTGGATGCTTCCACAAGACAGTTGATGTTCATTCCACCTAATCCACATTTGTAACATCTAAGGAACTCTCTCCCAGAAGACAAGTAAAAAGCAATTTTCCCATCTGCAGCAATGCGTCTGGGAGAGGCTCTACTGAAGTCATTATGCTTTTACAGCTGAGCACTTGCAACCTTCAAATTACCCTGAGTTTCCTTGGTGTCAGGACATAAAGAATTTACAGCAGAACTTGATATAAGTTCACCTTTACTGTGTTTTGGAGACCCATGGCTATAGGGGATCTGATTGTTTTACAAAACCGCCATTTTGTAGCTGTCTGAAATATTTTCTAGCTTCTGGCTTCTAATCTTAGTATTTGGAAGCATAATTGAGGAAGCCACTGTACAGGAGGAAGCATATTCAAATTAGCCAGTGCAAAAAGCATATCAGCACCATCTGCAGTCAATTTCTGCCTGTTCATTCAAGAGTATGGCTCCTGCACTATGACTGGATGCCCTTGCTAGAGCCCTCCAGAAGATATAACTCACTGTCTTGATTATTTGAAACCTAATTAATCATAATACTCTTGGAGCAGTTGCCAGTCAGTTGACAATTACATGTGTTTAGTTTGTTTCCTATTTATTTACTTGTTTGTTTGTTTATTTTATGAATTTTATTTTTTTTTCTGTGAATTTACAAAAACAATAAACTCTTTCATAACTCTGATGCTTCAGTGCCTCAAGAAGCAACCCACAGGCACAGTAAAATTCATTTCCTCAAATTCAATGGGTTATTTCATTTTGCTTAGAGGAAGGCCTTTTGTAAGCATTCATCATTTTCTTTCAGAGTAATACTATTTTTTATTGTTTCACTGTCATTGGAAACAAGATACCACAAGCTTTTGGGTTATGTGTGTTCAAGGCTCACCCTCTTTATCTCCAAAGAAATGTAGGGTCATTTCTCCACTTGATACAAACACATAACTCCTATTATACTAATGGAAGTTCTAAGTATGCATATTATTAACCCCTTCTTTTTGTCTGTCAGCTAATGTTCTCTAAGTGCAAAGAGTTCTATTTTATCAAGATCCCTAAATTATTTTTCATCCATTGTCACATTTGTGGATTCCATTTGCCTGCTCATCACTCTTCACACAGTATCATATCCAATTTGTTCCAACACAGCTCTTAATGAGAAAAGTGAAGCCAAAGTTAAGTTGATACAATAAAAGGTTTTGCTAAAGGCCAACTGCTTCATAAACAAATCCTTTTGTAATTAAAAAAAAAAAAAATCAACAACTTACATCAAGCTTCTTGGATTATCATATCTGGAACTTGTCAGCCTACAGTTTGTACAAGCATCTTTGAATATCTACTCCTTCTGTCATGGTGTTCTAAAGATAGATGCATTAGTAATAAAACCTTATTTGATTAAATAATTAAGTCCTTGTCAGCCATAATTAAACACTAGCTCTTAACAGAACTCTAATTATTTCTGCTTAGATTTCTCAGGTCACAGAAACAACTCTAGCTTCTAAAAAGTGCAGGCACTATTAATCTAATTTAGTCTTGTGTTTTGTTTACTTTGTTCTAAATTGATTCTTCGTAGTCACTGTAGCTGAGGAGCATAAATGACAAGTGTCCCATTTCTGTATCCTTTTGGGGTCCTTACCTCCCCCAATGGGAGACTCTCAGAACAATAGAACAGAGGATTGCCTGCTTTTTAACAGGCACAGTATCCACAGTAGAAGTTTGGCCTCCTAATACCAACCCAACACTGTAATCTTATGTCTCATTTGATTGCTTCCTTTGTATTTTGTGCATATATATTTTACAGCGAGTTTTCATCAGATTCTGAACTCACTTAAAGGTGAAAACTTGGAGCAATATTTTGTTTATGAAAAAGAAAAATATCAGTTCAGTTCACAAAATCTGAATAAAAGAGTAGAAAAATATTGTGACCTATATTTCAGTTCAGCTAAACAGAAGAGAATGCTGGTAACAAAATTTAATTTAGAACAAAGTGGTACCATCAAATCTGAGATTGACTGATAATTTATAGCTCTGAATTCTCCCTACCTACAGACTTTTGTAATGTTCAGAGACAAAGGAGAATCATAGAAATAGCCTTATAAATGCAAAGCGTTAGGATTCACTGCTGTAATAACGGCTTAGACAACCTAACATCTGCCCATGGTCCCCTACAGACACTGGAAAAATTGGACTGTCAGCACTGGCAGAATTGTGTTTTGCACAGCATTTTCAGATATAGCCCTTAGCTCAGATTTTCCATAGGAGTCTTGCTACTTGCAGTGGGATGTTGTGAGAGAGGACACCTTTCCAAGAGAAGCCTAGCGGCTGCAAAGCTGCCTGTGCAAGGGTTGTGGGCTGATAAGAGAGAACCTGATTCCTGTTTTGTGTATTTGTCATTCAGCTGAGCTGGACAGAAAGAGGTCCCCATACCCAGCCATATGGCATGCATAGCTATCAGACCATAAGTGGAAAAGAATGGAGACCAGAACTTTAGGCCTTCTCTCCTCACACTCTTCAGTCTTTTAAGCTGTATTATATCCGTACATTTGGTGTTTTTATGTTCATAGTATTTGCAACTTTAATCATACTTCTTTTTCAAGTAAGCCTGCTTTTAGACAGTCTGATAATGTCAAACATAAATGTAAGTCTGAAAAAAAAAACCAAAAAAAAAAAACCACAATCTACTAACATTCCATTTACCATTTGAAAGAGGCTTTTTTTTTTTTTTTCCACAGAGACTAATAGTTTGCAGTGGTGTAATCGCTGATGAAACTGAAGACCATCTCCAAAATGAACCCAAGGTCTTGTTTCAACTTAGTCTGGTAATGCCTTAGCTCCAAAATTGTGCCACTGAGAAAATCTGACTCAGTAAAAACGACCTCTTCATTAATGAAGATTGTACAGCCTGTACTGGCTGTCTTGCAACCTTCAGGGTGTATCTAATCTATTTGTTCCACTTTTGTGCCCCACTCATGTTTCCCAACAAAAGAGACCATCACAAGATAGAAAACATTTCTATGGTGTTTATTTGGACTGACTTCATGTCTTAAAGGAGAATGTGGGGGACTTGTAACACCATACAAGAATGAAATGATGTAATCCTACTCATGTGATAGCATGGCCTTTTATTTTTAAAAATAGCACAGTAATGGCTTACTTCATCAGATTTCTTCTGTTCATCCTTCTGTATGCAAAAACAAATGAATGCAAGAAAATAGAAATTAAAAGTTTTTATGCAAGCTGCACTGTTCATTTCTGCACATTATTGGATTGATAAACTATTTCAATAAGCAATTTCAATCAGTTTTAGAAGTCATATGGGGTATAATGAACAGTTTCATGGGTTATATGAATGATAAAAATAAATGCATAGAGGCTAGCATCTCTATCCAATCACATTTTATCAGCTTGAACAATATAAAGGGGCTTTGACTGCTGATAAAAGTGACTGATCAATTCAGGCTTTTCAAGCATGAGTCTTTCAGTGCAACCACTACAACTAATGCTCCAAAAACTGTTGTTATAATACTTTTCCCCTGGTAAAAACAAGATTCCTTGAGATTCTCAGTGTCACAATAAGCAGAAGCAGACGGAATCCTATTGTTAAAGCACAGATAATGATGTATGGGTAGGGGTTCCAAAATGCCATTCTTTCAACTATGAAACCTCAATTTTGTTGTTTGAGAGCGTTGGAATTATGATGACTCATGACTCAGTCCCAGGAAACACTTTGAGCAGGCATGGGTTCTAAGCTTCATACTCTATTGCATTTTTTTCTGACTGGCTTGTAAACCTGTAGGCTGGGAGCTGCCCAATGACATATGTTCGTGTCCAAGAGCAGCTGGGTGTTTTTCTTGACATGGTGCTGTTGTGAGCTAAAGAACAAATACAACAAATGACCATGATAAAAGGACCAGATGAATTCCACATGCTATTCTTTCTGCTTCTCTCATAAACTTAAAAAATAATGTTTTTTTGTTTTTGTTTTTGTTGGTTTGTTGTTTTTTTTTTTTTTAACTTATGAACATGACATGAACATTACTCTAGGAATACCGTTCAGGCTGCTGCACATCTTCAGTATAAAACAAAGGAAAGCCCACTGTGCTTAGACTTTCAGTCCAGATAGCACAGATTACTCAGATATTCTGTGATTCTGTGTGATTAAATCACTTGCTCCTTAATTAATGATGCATTAATCACAAGACAATGATGTACAGAATACATAGTGAAAGTCTAATCTCTACAGGTAAGAAATGGTCATCAATGACGCCATGATGAAAAGAGTACAAATTTTTGTAAATTAAGTGATGGGCTGTGAATGAGCCAGACTCAAATTGTTTTGAAGTTTGAATTCCAGGAAGAGTATTTCTGTATTTCTTTTTTGAACAATATGCTTTTACAGTAGTCATTCCTCTAATTTGAGCATGAGTGCTAGTCCAGCCCTTCAGAAAGAAAAGTAGAAATAAATTACTTAATTCATTGAACATTTCATTGTCATCATGTAAAGGTGGCTGGGACTGGAGCTTCACTGATCTGCTCTTGCAAACTCTAATGCTCACTGGCACAATTCTGAGAGCTCCCAAATTATAGGTAAGTCAGGCAAGCTCCTACCTGCCATGTGCTAGACCTTGGATGAACAAACCTGATATCACACCAGTGAGAAGCTAATGTGCCTCAAGAGTTTCAGATGAGCTTGATCAGCTGCACTAGGACATTCACCTTTATGAAAGAAAACAAGCATTTTAATTTGTGCGTGCAGGCTTGCAAGGCCTTTGCTTGTATTGATTGAATCAGATCAGCAAAACAAGATTTAGTCAAGAAACACTGGAGAGCATGTATATTTTGGAGACATTGATTCTGTGACTTCACTCCCCTCTGCTCCCCCTTTCCTTTCCCACTCTTTAGAAATGTTGAGTGATTTTCCATCTGTTTTGCTAAGATGTGTCTGGGTTAGGTTGCCAAACTTCGTTATTCTCCTCTGTCTTCATTTTATCTGAACATATCTAGACATGCCATGTGAGTGCAGGAAGAATTGCCATTTGTGGAAAGAAAATTCTTACAGGGAACAGAAGAAAATACATTGTGATCTCTTATTTTGTTCATTTTTACCTTTGCTTTCTCTTCTTTTCCAGTGGAGATACAAACAAAATTTCTGTACGATATTTTGGGTGACACATCTAGCCTAGCAGTCAGGATAAGATGAGCACTGGGAAGCGTAGAAAGTCATCAGAGATGTGGCAGAGCCAAGGTACAAACAGCTCAGGAAGAGAAAGATCCAAGTTTCTGTCAGAACCACAGTCAAGAACATGGACTGATCTTGCTGGAGAAAGACATGGTGGACTTGTGTATTCTTCATGGATGGGCATAGCTGTGCAAAAAGTTAAAATGAAATGGACATGGATGAAGCCTTTTCACTAAACAGATCAAAGGCCAAAACCTCCATTAGACAGTCAAGACAAGAGTGCTCACATCCTTCCCCCTTGCTCTTTAGTTTAGTAATTTCATCAGTTTTGCAACAGCTACATGAAGTTGAAGATAAATGGTGTTTTCTGTCCAGAGGGGTCCTTCAGAGCTCTGCCAAAGTTATATACTGTGCTGTAATACAATTTGCGACAGACAGAGCTGACTAAGAGGAATTTCCCACTAATTCATAGCATCCTTCAATAAGTTCATGAAAATGGCTAAGTTTTTGCTTACAGTAATTTCTATATGTGATAGGGTTTGTTGTTTTGTTTGTTTGCTTTTTAATTAGATGTATTGTTGGTTTCCCACAAGCTGATAGAAAATGATTTCAGCTTTCATTGCTTAATAAAAATACTCAAGTCAACGCCAGCAGTGAAAATGTTACTGAAAATACTAAGGGCAGATGGAAGCAAATAGATTGATTATATTAAACCAGGACAATAAAAACTGGAAAGCAGTTCCAAGCCTGCAGAGAAATTCATGTATTTGGGTCTTTGTTATCTGAAGGAGTCCCACTGAAATCTGCAGAGTCTGGTGAGGTCATCAATGAAGTAAGAGTAAGACAGTTCAATACTATTCACATTGAATGGAATATCTGTGCTGCCAGATTCTTGCAATGCTAGTTAGTCCTCTGACAAAAGGACACTCTTGGCTAATTGGGGCTTAAACTCCTTTTGCATCCAAGATTACAGAGTTGATATACTAAAGAGTTTCTTAATAATGTGTTATTCCAGCCCTAATTTTCTGCACCCTTTTTTTCCTGTCAGCGTGTCATACACATGGCAGTATGTGAGCATGGTCTGTGATCAGTGGAAGGGAAGGGGTAGCTCTGGGAAGGCCTAACCAACTTCTAAAAATGTAGGTATTTCTAGGAAGGGCCATTACATCACATCTGTACTAAATCCAAACCTTGTTTGTACCTTCAAGCACAAGCTCAACTCGTTTTTGTACTCTTTTCACACAAGTCCCTCTCAGAAAAAGGATTTAAATAAAGGGACAGTCCTGCCTTTCATCAATGTAGCATGACACATCTACTTGCAGACAATATTGATGTAGCCTTTTAGAACCAGCCCAGCCAGCCCAGCACTGCCATTTGTCTGGGAGCATAGCAGGCTGATCTGCTGGGCTCTCAGCAAAGCCAGGTTCAGCTACCCGAGCTCAGGGATGCCAGGAGCAGACAAAGCCAAGGGGGCTGAGATGAGTAATTCTGGGCTCCTGCAAATCCAGCAAGAGTTGGTTCCTGTGCCACTGCCAGATAAACAACATCAAAGTTTCTCTTTCCATGGCACAATTCAGTCTCCTGAGAGAAGTGACTTATCCTTGTTTGTTTCAATGATACTGCCAAAGCATTCAAAACCCCATGTTTACAGATATCATATACAGCATAGCAGAAATCAGAAACAATTTCCTATAACTCATTTAGATTCCTTGTCCATTCCTCAGACAGTGAGCTTTTAATTCTGGGTTTACTCTAACACATTTCTTTCTCCTGCACTTCCCTCCAGTCCATAGCCTAATTTAAAGATAGACTTTGTATAGTCTGTTCAGCAATTCAGTTTTTCTTTGCTGTTCAGATACAGTACAGTTTGCAATTTTTGAGGGAACTGACCAACAGCAATACCCTGAGCAGTATGGGATCTCCAGATCTATCACTGCCTTAAGTTCACAGACATTCTTTCAAAATGAAAAGTCTGACATTCTCTCTTGGACATTAGCTCTTCAGCTTCTCTTTTTCTTTCCTTTTTTCTTCTCTGAAAAGAGAATAGATTGGAAAACGTTCCGCCTAGTTTTAGTCAATTAACCTGAATGAGCAAGGTAAGAACTTCATTGCCATAGATTTCTCTTACAGGTCATGGGTTGGGATAGGCCTTCCTATAGGGCAAGTCGGTGGCTCATCAGTTGGCTAAGCTTCCAGATTGTTCCACCATCTCTTGAGGAAATAGCATCTCTGAGGTATCAATAATGAAATAATTTCTAAAGGACTTCAAGGAGTGTGACTGAACACTGTGCCATGCGTAGCTGGAATTTATAAGAGGAGACAGAAGAGAAAATGGGTGCATTATGATGTTTTTGAACAGTGGGAAACCACATGAACTGCAGAACTATAAGGATATAATCTTGTAGAATTTATCTTTGAGCAGCTAGAATATGAAAAAGGCTGAGTAGCACCTAGAGTTGTGTCAGATGAATGCTATGAAGGCCCCTCCCTGCCCAAACCAGTAGAGATTCACTGGACCAAGAGCTGCCAATCATTCTGCAGACGGTGCTGAAAAATTCACTGTGAATGTGCTGAACAATTCACTGTGACAGTACCAAAGATGTTTTAAAAACATCTTCTCAAGGAACTCCAGGGACAACTGCACAAATTTTCTTAGTGGTGATATCCTCAGGAATTAAGGAGGTTATCAAAATCCCAGAAAACTTCTTCCCAATCCTCTTCCACAGGCAGTTGGGTCAGAAGTCAAGGCAGAGGAGACAACTTGCAAAGGCACAGTGGGCATGAATTTCTTCTGACCAAATAAGCCACCTTTGTGGCACAAAGTCGTTGCATGTATTTGCATTGACATGTATGCCTAATGAATAATTTTGCCTAACAGTTTCTCAGACAAGAGTAGCTTAGAATGTAGTAAACTTGTTTTCCTGTGAGTAATACAATAAATAAAAGCACTTGCAAGTTATAATATAGATATATTCCAGGCAACACAGGCCCACAGCCCTTCCCCAGATATCAACTTGGTATTCCTGTTAGTGTTATATCACCAAAATATGAGGAAGAAAAGACATCCATATTACGTACATAGAAGTCACATTCTATTTTTGGTGTTACATTGAGGTAAGTCAGGAGTCAACCCAGTGAAGAAAACTGAGTGCTCTCAGATACACTGTTATTAACCTGAAAGCAGAGCACAGCCCTGGAAATGCAGTTATATAACATCTGAAGAGGAGATGCTGGTGGAACAAATGATCTCTAAAATGTTACTAGTTAATTAAGCAGAAGTCAAAGCCCAAACCTACATCTCATTGCTGCATATTAATTTAGTAAAACAAATTATTCATACTTCGGATGTTACCTTTTCATTTGGGAAAAGCAGGTATGTCCATAAGAAAACAGTGTCTTGCTTTCACTTGCTTATTTTAAATTATAAATCCTTAAGGCAGTGAAGAAAACTGTATAGCTAATAAACATTTGAAACCAAGGGGAAAAACATCACAACATATCACCAATATTTTTAGTTCCCCATGAATGATTTACATTCCCCTGCACTATTCAAGATCTTCAAAAGAACATGTCATAAGAGGAGCACGGTGCACTCGGTTCATGTAAAGTTAAATTTGCTGCTAAAAGTCCAAGACCCAGTTCTCATTTCCAATGTCAGACGCACACTTGCAGTCTGCCTTTGAAAAGTTTGTGAGGATATGGGGAGGTATTCAGACTCCATGATGACATGTCTATTGGAAAGCACCTGTTCAGATGCTCCGCAGAACACTATGACAAAGCCCAGGTCTCTAGGTGAGACTGGAACAAACGGGTGTTGTCCCACATTGACCAGAGTAATAGGGATGCGGCAGTTCTCAAGCACCCTTTGCCTTACCTCAGGGGAACTCAGTTTCTACCATCAGCGGACTGGCATACTACCCCAAACAAGGGGATGGTTAGCTCCCCACTCTCCCAAAGAAAGATGGGACTGCTGGTTTCCAGGTCAGTTTGGGCAATCCCTGTTAATAAGTTTTACAAGCAGTAGTAACAATTTTCCCACCTACCTACCTATTTATTTATTTATTTTTATTGTGGCTTTCCTTACTGGAAAACAGACTAAGAACACCAAGTAGCCAAATCCTGTCTTTATATATCCAAAGAGAGGACAACTGAGATTCGGTAATATGTCCAAAATCACTCAGTACATTGTAGAGTTTCAGTCCAAAGGTCTCAGTCAAGAGCATACCCATGACTTGCCCTTGAGATATCCTCTCCTGTTGTTGTGTAGCCTGAGACATTCACCAGTGGATCATTCCTCATTACAGTTAACACAGAGCAGTGGGTCTGGAACCCACAAGAGGTGCACCAGGAATATGCACTAAATGCACCAGGAATATGTAGTGACAAGGACATGGGCATGCCAGATTTCGCAGACTCCATACAGCAAGAACATTTGATTACAACAGTGTTTGACATTACTTAGTACTTCAGTTTGATTATTTGTGTTCTTCTTTTTCCCAGTCTTGATTCAGACACTGAAGAGCTGGAGGTAACCTCCAAACATTGTGCATTTATATTACAAAAATAACAGTCATCATCATCTTTTCTATCCTGCTGTGAGCTCAGAGATACTCTGCTTCCACAGATGGCCTGCCAGGAGTAAGCGAGCTCCCTCAGCCCAGCTTGGAAGTGAGAGTTTTCCTTCTGCCATGTACAGTGGCTCTGTGGAACACTTTCTATGCATGCACATATGTGTCTGTGTTTATGCATAAAATGTGTATCATAAATATAAATAATCCAGTATAATCCTCAGCCCTTTTTTGTGGCTGCAGGAATTTAACATATAACTGCTGAAAATGGAAGGAGAACGTGATGATCTGAGAACAAACATATTATTTAATACTAATAAATATACTGAAAAATAGCTTTATATTCAACACAGTTTAATGAATTGAAGACACTTTCCTTCTCAGTTTTAACCAACATGGAATATTTTTCTTATTTGCAGTTAAATGAAAGTCCCTCATTCTCTTTAGAAAATTGTTGCATAAAATGACAAGATAACATGAGTTATGCTGACTTTTCTTGTAGTCTGACTCTCATGCTAGAAGGCTTAGTTACAGTGACATTTAAGACGTCAGATTTACTGTCTATTGAAAGAATTTTGGTTAGAGTCCATTCAGCAAGGAAGAGCTCACAACTGATGCCACTTCTAATTAAAAGATAAAATGCTGCCAGTGGAGACAGATCTTAACATTGCTGTGTCACTAGAGAAACAAAAACAGTCCAGCTGTTTTTAAAGTCACTCATGAAAAAGTTTTCTTCTTATTTTCTTATGTTTCAGGATTTTTTAAGAAAGAAAATAATTTCAGGAAATTCAGTGAATTTGACTAATAGACCTAAGGACTTTGCTCTCACGGTTATCTTCTCTTTCATCTATAACCACTGCTTCAACAGCATGCAGTTCTTCATCACACTCCACTATTAGGTTTAACCTTTGCTGGCATTTCCAATGAAAGCAGCACTAGGGCAAGGATTGCAGATCTTGAGCTCCTTCCCATGATTCAATCTTTTTTTTTTTTTTATATATATATAACTATCAATAAAAAGTAGTAACTAACACAACTGTACAACAGTGATTTAGATGATATAAACCCCTGAACACAGGCATATGCCTTGAACACACCAGCATGTTATACTGAGTTATGGAAATAAGTAACAGAGGACATTTAGATTGGTGTTACTCATGTTGTTTTTGTTGTTGTTGCTTTTAATAAGTGATGAATCTGTATATATATTTTCTTTCAGTATCTGGTCAGTTACTCATGGCAGTTTCCAAGGGCTGATGCACCTTCTAAACTGATGTATGTCATTATGCATTACATTGCCTTAACAGAAGATCTCACAGCTTTTGTGAAAGGGGATAGTTTGTCTCCCTGATGTTACAGAGCTGCAGTCAGCTTGTGAACTCTGAAACTCACTGTAAGACCATGGACTACCTCTGCATCTTTACGAATGCTCTTGAGCAAATCTATAATACACTTTTATTAAACTGATATCCCTTCCAGAATTTGACCTTTCCTTTAGTTAGGGCTTATCCTCCTGTTCTACTAGGTATTTTCTGCTCCTGTATAAAAAATAAATTCCCACGTTTACTCATCTTCAGTTACAAAGAATTGGTCACATACTTAATTGTTTCTGCTATCTAAGATCTCTTCCTGAGAAATGAACTATCCAGAAGGATGATGTCAGCCATACTGCCAAGGAATTTCCAAGCTATGGCCCCTGACAGATTTGTTAAGAGCATAAATTCTTGGTATGGGAAGAGAGGAGGTGGAGCAAGTTTGAAGTGATAAAGAAGCAGGCTTTTTTCCATTAACTGCAAAATAACCTTATTTCAATACAAATGATAAACCATGAGCTTTGATCATACCATTGTGTTTCTGTGTGAGAAAATTGAGAAAAAATATTAAATGAGGTTTGTTTCTGGAACAGGCTGCCCAGAGCAGCTGTGGATGCCCCATCCCTGGAAGTAGATGATATTTAAAATTCCTTCCAATCCAAACCATTCTGTGATTCTATAAACACAATTCAAAAAGGTAAACCAAATCTTTACATCATAAATTAGGGCTGAGATTTTCTAACATAAGTTCAGTCCAGAGTTTCTCAATGTGGTAGTAGGATTTTGTTTCAGAAACAGCGCTGAGACATGATATTTCTCTAAGCCTTTTATTTTGCCAGATTCTGACTGGGCAAACAATGATCCCTGTCACTTGCAAAGTAAGAACGTAATGTTGCATTTCCAGTTGAATGATTCAGTACCATGCCAAATTGAGACCACAGTAATGTCACACATTAACACCTACGGGGAACTTGACTACAGTAATTAGTTTCACTTTTTTACCAAGGACAGTTTGGGACAGTTAGATTTATGAAACCATAATAAAATATTGACCACATCAGTGGTAGAATTACATTCATTTCACTTTCATGCTCTTTCTGTCTTTTTTTTTTTTTAGTGCTGTTCAAAACGTCTTCTTATATATTTCCACATAGCTGTAAAAGAAACATACTGACTTAAATTAATGATTTATAATGTAGTTTATAATATTCTCATAATTTCATATTATAGTAATATGTTTCCTCAGAGTTTTTACTCTGGATACTTACTCTCAGGATAAATAAAGGTTACATTTTGTTTTTCCCTCTCCTACCTGAAACTTATAAGTAATTCACTTCCAAAAGCCCATCTATAGCATCCAGAGAAATGTTCACTCCATGGTGACCCTATCTCCTGCTGGATTCTTTTCCGTGCTTTTTCACTTTGTTGCAATGTTTGCTCTCCAGGGACAGGAATTTGTTGTTTGCTCTCTGCTGAATGTTGACACACAGGCATTCAGCAGGCATTCAGAACAACAGCGGTAGTGGTGGTAGTGGGCTTTCTGCAGGAAGGTGATGACTCTACCAGCACCCCACAAAAATGTCAATCCTGACTTTTACGTGAAAGACAATTTAATTTACATTTTTTTTTTTTTTTTTTTTTTCCCTAGGGTGGCTGCAAGACCACTGGCTGTGACCCATTTCCCCAGTGCATACCACTGTTTTCCCACCTGGGCTGTGAGCTAAGCTGAAGATGGTGGTGGTGACTTTTCCAGCCATGGGGTGCACCTCACTGTACAAAAGCTCAGCTATGTGTCAATACTTGACCTGGGGACCTGATATTAGCAGGAAAAGAGGAAGTAATTCTTATGTGAGGGTTGTTTATATCACTTCTGTGGCATGAAACTGAAATCCATTGTTCTTGAGGCTTCCTTGATGCATCCTCCTCTTCCTAACACTAAACCAACTTGTCAG
This sequence comes from Cygnus olor, assembly GCF_009769625.2. Classification (NCBI taxonomy): domain Eukaryota; kingdom Metazoa; phylum Chordata; class Aves; order Anseriformes; family Anatidae; genus Cygnus; species Cygnus olor. Next base: position 40,338,794 of record NC_049169.1, read on the forward strand.
CAAACCATATTTTTAGGTACATTCTGGGTGGGAAAGGATGCTCCAGGTCCAAATACAAGAGTATTTTGTGTATAAAAGAAGAAAGGCTGAAGAGGTTCGTCATGGAAGAGAAAAACTTAGCTTTTTTCTGGTGAGAGAGAACACATTTCTTTCGCACAAAGAAAAATTGAACAAATCTGTCTGTCTTCAGAATGAATTCAAAGAGAGACACAAACATGCAGAGAATGTTTCAAATGTCTTCATTATTATAGAAGATGAATAAACATGCTGTCTTAGCCTCAGACCTGGCATGGTGGTGGACTGTGGTTAGGGAAATGTACAAGCATTACTTTACAAAGTGCAAATACTGAGAAAGCTGTGGGTTTTTTTTTCTGCTTTCTATTAGTGCTTTGGGGAAAGAGATATAGGTTTTGTAGCTCTATAATAATGTGCAGAATAGTTTCATTCAGCTTTTTATTTTATGCCAGTTGTTTATGAGATATGTGCTGGAAGACATTATTTTCCCTATCATCACCTAGTGCGTCTGAGTGCCTTGCTTTTGAGGAGAAAGAAGACCCCTGTTTGTTCTGTGAAAATCCTTCAGTTTGAAGGAGAGCAGTCTCAGCCTGCATCACTTTGTATTTGACCTGTCTGTGAACCAGCCACAATGTACCTTAATTTTTGTGCCTGTTTTTGAAGCGTGCTGTGAATATTTGCTTTTACTGTACCTGCACTTATTATCATGTTGCCTCTCAACATGCAAGTCAAGTTCAAAACTTTGGAGCAGACCTTAGGGCAAGCCAGCCACTGATGCTCACAGATTTCCCCAGCTGAATGAATCTTCAGTTCTGTTCACCATAAAGCATTTTCAGCTCATTGAAATGCATAATGCAGGAAAGTTCAGCAATGAACAGAGTTTGGGGGGGAAAATGGTGTTGAGGTTTTATATAATTGCTGGGTTGAGAAATAACTATCTTCCTTAACATCAGCCTTGTCCCTGCTCTGGACAGACCCTTGCCCTCAGCTGTGTGGACAGAACAGAGCAGAACAACTTAGTGGGACTTCACCCCAGCTCCATCACCAGGACACCCACTGGAGTTTTCTGTACATGTATCTGTGAGTCTACCCCTTTCCTTGCAGCCATACCATACCTTGATACAAACAAATTACCTGTGTTACTTCTAGAAACACTACTTGTGTTATTAGGTAAATTACTCTGAAAATATGGAGATGAGTGCTGGCAGTGAGATGAAGATTTGACTGAGTATGAATACATCGCTTTTGCTTCATCTAACTGCAAAAAAATATACATTAAATTTAAATGTAAGACACAGGGATTCAATTTGTCACAGAAACAGGGGAGGTCAGAAAAGAATGGCAAATGTGATGACCTACAACCTCACACACAAAATAGGGTTGGGTTTCCATCAAAATGAAGTGTCTTGCACTGGAAAATAGTATCCAGCATGCATGCTCAGACACGGTTTTATTTATATATATATATATAAATATATACATTTTTTTTTTTTTAGGGGGGAGTATTTCTGGGCATAATTCATTTTACATATAAATCAACAGATTATTCACTAGTTTCATCTCTGATCAGCTTTTAGAAATACCTTTTGTGAAGTGTCATGCTGAAGGCTTGAAAAGGTCTCTTCAAACTACACCTGACAGATTTTAGGCATCCAAATAAGAGCCTCTCTGAATCTTGTGAATTCAGAGAGCTGCACAGCTCCATCCCTTCAGGCAGGTGTTTCTGCTCTTTCCAGCTGAAATGAAGACAGATGGAATTTGACAATGTTTCCCCTTCAGTCGCATCCTAAGGAAAATTAGCTAGCCTTCTTTTAGTTGATGCATGCACAAATGACAAACAATTGCCAGCTAGGGGTATTTTCCCATGCTAAATCCAGAGATCTGACAGAAAACACTTCTAAAACAAAAGCAATAATAAGGAAGCAAATTTTCATCGGCCTGTGAAATTAGAATGTTTTGTAAGAATGTCTGCAATTTTTATCTTCCTTATTAATGGCAGACGCAAAGTTAATCATGCTATTGGTACAAAAGATGAAGTTAATAACAGGGAGCCCATAGGGCCTTATTGCTAATATTGCTGTGCCTCAGCTATGTTTGAGCTAGACAATAAAAGAGCTTAATTGCAACTGCATAAATGGTGAGTGAGTTCACAAAGCTGTAGCATGTGGATGAAATGAGTGAGTTATTCAAGGACCTTCCTAGAGCAAGTCCAACTGTCTCAAGGATTCCAGGAGCTTATAGGAAGAGTGCTACAGGGGAAAATGTCACAGAAATCAATCAGAAAAATCAGGGAGCAAAGTTTGTCAGTAATACTTCTACGCCCAAGAAATCCACCACTTGTAATATTTATATTGCATATATTTAATATTTAAATTAGTGTAATGTAATGGAAAATGTATATTCAGACTGGCTTAAGAGACTGCTAATATAACTTTCATGCCAGTCCTTCCATTGCCACAGTACCTAGTAACACCATCTTCTTCTAGCTGCTCTTACAGAATAATATACCCTCCACAGAGTTTCTCTCCTGACCTCCAGCAGTGAATAAAGGAGTTTATATTCCTTTCCATACTCCCGAGTTTGGGAGTATTTGTAGCACATCTCTTTGCTTTTACTCTTGTCCTCACGTATTTCTCTCTCTTTCTCCAATTTCTTTAGCCCACATCAAAGGAAAATAGCAATTCAGCCCTATTATCACAAATGTCTATTGATATAAGGTCCTTGGGTGTGAACCTTGCAAGCACAATGACACTACCTCCTTTCAGCTCTGCTTTCTGAGGTCTAAGGGCAGACCTCAGATTGAGGGTAGAATGCAGCTTTGCACAAGTATTTCAATGTGACAGTTTATCACCATATGACTATTAAAAGGAAAACAGTCTAAAGCCAACCCCCAACAAAATAAAACCCATCAAGGATATTTGTCTTTCTTTTTTCATTCTAGTTTGCCACATTTTATTTATTATTATTTAAATGCCTTTAAGTTCAAAACAAGATTAAAAAAAAAATCATACAGGTACATTTCACAAGTCCATCAATATCAGTACTGAGGGTAGACTCCCTATACATCAAAAAATTGAGTCAGAACAAGACCTATAGTTTACTGCTTGCATGGATTTCAAATACCCCACGGAATGTCCTGAATTCACAGCAGTATTTCCAGGCCTTCAATGAAGAAAACTAAAACACCATCTACAGTTGTACAGATCTTTCTCTTCATTAGAAGTTGAGATGTTAATAACCTGCAAGATCCAAATATCATTAGAAATCCATCGAATGGATGGTTTCTTACCACACTGCATAAAAATCACTCTTTTAAGAGAGAAGACTTTGAGCTTGCCCACCCCCTTCCACATACTTTTAGTGCAGTATATACTGGAACCATTGGTTATGGAGTGAGATCGTTACAAAGGTAATTTCTTTCTGCAGGATGACTCAAAGCTATAATAAAACTTTTATTGGATCAATACCTGCTCAAGTATTGAAAGTAGTCGTAAATTTTCATGGCATTAACAGAATTCAGTAATTTGTCACTCAAATGGTTCCAGATGTACAGGGCCTATGAAACTATTTGATAGCTACTAAAGCTATTGAAATAACACTGGTAATTTGGAAAAAATGGTTGGGTAGTTATGTTTCAAACTGTAATTTGTACATCAGTAAGATCAGAGAATAACTTTCTGCAAAAGACTGACAGGCTTGTTTCCTGGCTGCCACATTGCCCCATAGTCCTGTTCCTCTGTGGATTAAATTCAAGCAAATACGCTCTGTTGCTGGACGAAATACAATGTTCTCTGCTTCCTTTGAAACCTTTATGGCTGTTAGCCTTCCAAAAAGTGGAAGTTTTGACCATCAACGAGATTGTCTCTCCTTCTCAGGAAAAAGCTAAGGGAGAGAAAATATCAAGCAGGTTTTCCCTCAGTTTGCTTTGTGAGTGTTGTGGTGGGCTACTCTTGAGCTTCTCATCTGCTTTTGTCTTAGGCCTTTACATAAAATTGTGATTTACCAGTCAACAATGAAACAATATAAAAACAAATAAGTTTTATTTATTTTAAAATGCTTACCTTTAGATCTACAACATTTTCTTTTATGAGTCTTTTTTCTTTGGGTTTTGTTGTTTTTTTGTTTTGTGGTTTGTTTTTTTTTTATTTGTTTTGTTTTAAATGATCATGTTACTTCAGGCTTCTGCCACGCTTTAAGCCTTTCTCTGGCAGAATAGACACCAGAGGGAAACACGACTGAACACATAATCTGTTACCAGAAGGTTTTGTGATACTGTCATTTGTCTTCGTGTCGAAGCAGGAAGACCAGCAAGGGAGCCCATTTTGTAACATGGCTTCTATTAGCACCATTGGTGTGAACACGGCCAATAATCAAATTCATCCTTGAACACACACAAACAAAAAAAAAAAGACAATATGACCTTGGCTCTCCAGCTCAGCAAGCCTGATCTGCATCAGCCCTCCAGAGCATCACATTGAACTCTTGTACCACATCACACAGGCTGCATCCCCTGATGCCAGTCTGTCATCAATTTTCCTCACCCTTGATATCTACAGAGCAGAAGGTTAATCAAAGCATTGTCCCAGCAACACCATCTGCCAAAATGGCTCTGGAAGGCATCGATCCACCACTGTGCTCTGGACCAACACCCATTTGCCCCAGTATCATGGGGCTTTATAGAGAGTTTATGCCACTGTTACTTGCTACTAATGCCTCAGTCCTCATGATAAAAGAAATACATGCTACCTTTATTCAGGTTGAATTTTTAATTATTTTCCACTCTAAAATACAGGCATATGACAACAAAATCTTTACATGTGTGGGGGATCTCGTGTTTCAAAATGGCAGGGAGACAGGAACATGATCTGTATAAGCTTTGCTCTGGTACTTGCGGACTAATATCAGGACTACAAAGCAAAAGATGTTCTCGAAAGTTATATTAGTTATCCGAGCCCAAAGACCCGTGGATGATCTCAAAGGGCTTTCTGTACAAGCTAGATTGAAACAATATTCTAAATTTTACACATGACCTCAGATGAATGTGAAATTAACTGTGAAGAACGAATAATTTATGTTAGTACCTCTTTTTATTTATAGAAACAAAAAATCATAGAAGAATAAATTTGCTTGATTTACTAAGAAACTCTGCATGAATTAAAGCTACTCTGTTGGTAATATTAAGGAAACAAGTTTAGCCAGAGAGAATGACCATTTTCCTTTCACTAGCATAACAAATAATCTCCAGTAAAATAAGGGATGAGGTTTTCTCTCATCTTTTCAGATCTTTTCAAAATATCATTTCCTTTAACAGATCTTTTTCCCACTCTATTCTCCGAAGTACATTTCTACTGTTCTTGAAAATGTAATTCAATTATCATGAATCACTGTATTTGTTAAAATGATACTTGTATCAAGTGTATTTCTTTACATCTAGCATTTTGAACACTGATTTATTAAACTCTCTGGATCTACAAATAAAATTAATTTGAAAACCTGAAAAATCAACATTTAAAAAGTTTCTGAGATTCATTCTAATATGTATGCTGAGGGAACATATTCTTATAGTTGCATCTGAGATGGGCATCTTTAAATCTTTTCAATATATTTCATGATTTTTAATTAAATGAGAAGACAACCATTTAAGGACAGAACATTAGACTAATTCCTAATACAATGCACTGAAGCATATGAATATGAATATGCTGTACTGATTCTTGCCTTACATAACACGCCTCATATGAAAAGTCATGTCTAGCCTTTTGTGAACTTCAGTAATATAAATTATTTTCTAAAACTCAGAAAAATGGCTGAATCAAGTTAAAATAATTTTGTTTTCTGAAAACAGATGTAGAGCTAGATATAAGAAATATAAATGTCCATTACTGAATGAAATCCTTTCTGCTTTTTCTATTTTTTTATATTTTCTTTAGCTAAGAGCTAAATTTATGATAAAATTTTCCTTTTATTTACTTTAATATTTAATCATTGCATTCTGCTAAAGACTTCAGCAGAGATTAATCTTAAGAATGCAACATGGAGGAACAACTCTTAGCAATAGAAATAAAAGTATTAAGCAAACATATAAGTAATATTCAGTTACTGAAAGTATCTCTCCATCTCCATTTCTACTGCCCTTAAAAGAACAACATAACAGATATTTACAGAGCACCAAGAGTTAGTTTAACTAAGACTAGAAAACTATTAAGTGTACCTTCAAACAACTGTATAAAGATGAACTCCACAAATAAACACACATCAGAAAACAAGTTATTTAATGCTTGAGAAGAACTAGGATCTTGCCTACCACGTTGACTCGTGAAAACAATTAAGACTTCAGGTATTATCTTCAGGTTAACATAATATTTCTCTAGCCAAAATAAAAAATAACATTCTCAAGTTAATCTCATATTCAGAGAAGACAAAGTATTTTTCAAAGATAAGTTTAGGAGTTAAGATACCTCGTCATAGTGCTGTAAAAATCAATGACAGAAAAAAAAAAAAAAAGTAAAAAAATATATATATTTACCAAATATTACAGTTCTTTTCTTTCTCTACCTATTCTAGGCTTTAAAACCCAGAATATATGACATGCCTATGAGATCACACCAATGTATACGGAACCGTACTGTAAAATACAGAATGAGTGGTTCCCCTCCTCCAGGCTAACACCTTCCCTTAAGAACAGAAGATAGAGCACCAGTAAAGGACACAGAGACATTTCTGGGTGTCATGTCAATTTGTAACATGCCCTGAAAAATTTTAGCACTGTTTCAGTTCCAAAGCAAGTAGTCAAAGAAAAGTGTCTGTTCGTGGGTGTGTTTGTTTTCTTTTTCTTAGATGGTTATTGCTCAGTGTGATCAGCTTTTTTTGAATATGAATTCCTTCCATAACAGATTCGTATTCCGATCCTCTGCTGTAAGATGTGTAAGCAGAGTTCAAGAGGTCCTTGCAGCTTCTGGTTTTGAGAAGGCTTATATTTATTTTTTGCTTTCTTGCAGTGAGATATATTGAAGCCAGGAGACTGTGACTACCTCAGAGTTGCCTACCAGGTTACCAGCTGCTGACAGGCAGATGCAGCGCATGGCTCTCCCCAAGCACAGGGTTCTCTCCCAGGCAAGATACCTGCAGCCCAGCTGTCCAGGAGCTGCCATCCCACAGGCTGTGCCAGGCACCAGCTAGCCAAGTGCTCTTTGGCCCAGTCCAAAGCCATTTCAGGGAGCATGACAGATGTTAAACTATGGACAGGCACAGGCCAGAACTGGTCCAAATGTTGGCCCAGTTTCATTACATTAGACACAGCATCTGTGCCATCCATACCCGCATGACAAAATATTTTTTTGTCTGTATGTGTTAATAACCCTCCCCCTGCACCTAATGCTGGTGTGCTCACTGCTACACCTCCTACAGTCCAATACAGGATTTTCTTCTAGTTGCAGGATATTTGGTAGGACTGGGTGACTACATGCACCAGTGCTGCAGAGAAGCACAAGGGCTTGGTTGGGAGTGAGGAGATTATGACTGACAAGCAAAGGAAGGAAGAAAAGGGGACAATGCCCAAGAGCAAGGGTTGAGTAACTGTGAAAAAAAAGCAAAAGGTCACAGAAAGGAAAGGAATGAATTGAAAAAGAAAGCAAAGAGGACCAAAAAGAGTTTAAAAAAATGGGGAGAAGGCAGCTCAGGGGGAATGAGTCGTAAATAAGGCAAGCCTTAAAGCAGGACAGGATAAAAATAATATGTTCAAAAGAGCTGGACCTGCAGAACTTTACTGAGCTGAATTTAGTATTTCCAGTCCCTGAGGTGGGAATAGCCCTGGTTAAGAGAGGAAGTGAGACGTGGTGAGTTCGCCTGTACTGCTATTCAGATAGATGGTGCTGGCTACATCACTCTGTATTCCTTTTTAGGACTACTGCTGAGCCCTTAAATTCAGCAAAATACCATTCTTCTCATCCATAGCCAGAAAAGGTCAACAGCAGTGTAAGCAGTGTGCTTTGCTGCATGCAGGCATCACACAAAAACTGCGATCCTGTGCTCAGTGGGAAGACATTACAGGGTGGCAGCATAAAACCCACTTTTAAACCACTCACTGTACTGCTTCCCTGGCCAACCCCATCGATGCAGACTGGTGTCCCTGGTGAACAAGCTGCAAGGACAACAGCCCATTGGTTTTCATAGGGCCACGTGATTTCTGCATGAAATTATGTGTTACTTACTCTTTCCTGAGCTTCAAGAAGTAGGTAACAATATGAAGTGAGGCTTTCCTTCTAATACACCATACACAGAGTTTCAGTACATGCAAATTCACAGGTTATTCCTCAGTTAGGACTAAATCAAGGATTTATTGCTGTTATGCCCTCATCTAATGCTTTCACTTCCTGCATTGCTCACTTGAGTTTCTGACTAATTATCAAAACTGGCTGCAGGCATGAGTGCTTTAACACAACCTGATTAACCAGTCAAAAAGGATATAATGATTTTTCACTAAAGTGAACTTTTCTAATTGGGCTCATGGTCTTTTTTCTCCACATGATGTGTGATGAAAAAATATCTAATCAGTTTAAAATCCTTCCTTATTGAATAGCACACTTCTTCCTACCCTTATCATTATGAAAGTTACAGTATAGAAAAAGCTAATCACAGTGGTGCAGAGATCTTTTAAGATAAGTTTGTCTTAAATACAAATGTGCTTTTTGTCACTGCTGGATGGCATCACTTGCAACCTGAAGATCCAAGTAGAAACACCTTTGAGCCTTAGATAGTCCCTTGCCATTCTTTAACATGCTCTGTAGTCCTGACCACTTATGGAGACAAGATTTTGTTAATTCTTTGCTTTTTTGAATAAAATACACACATACACAGCTGCAGACTTTTCTACACTGATGGAACCAATGAAAATCAGCTCAGGCAGACATGAGAAGGTTTGGAGTAAAATCTGAAGCTTTCTTCAAAAGCAAGTTGTGTCCAAATATCATCTCTGGATTGAAAGAAAGGGCCTTATTAACCAGAAAACATGCATTCTACCTTTTCTGATGTGTTTATTAAAAAAGGAAACATATCTTCACTATATGGTTATTTTGAGATGCTGAGACAATGACTCCCTGTTTGACCACTGGTCCCTTACTCCATATGTATACATCATATTTAGGTTGTGCTAATGAAGTATTTAATGAAGTTTTGGTATTCCTGCTTGAAGAGGTCAAATTGCATCTTTATTTGTTGAATACTTTGCTTTAAGGGAGACGTTTGCCTTTTCCTGAAGTACTGAGGATTGGTCACAGAGACAGAGTAGAGATAAAGAAGTGTACAGATGCTCCTCACAGTATTAAGGTCTCAGAAACTTTTGGCCAGTGTATCTTGTTTATCACCATTGTCAGATTTGGGGTCAGGAGAGAGCTTTTCCCCCAAAGAGGATTGTCAGGAACTATTTTTGCCTTTCCCTAAAGACAAGGGCATGGCCTATTTCTACTTTTCTTATTTTCTATTGCATGATTTCACCCCACAAATGCCACATGATTATTATTTTTTTCCTGTAGCACAAAACAGCTGTGGCTTCCAACCTCATAGTTTAGGTCTAAGTCAGCCCCAGGGAGTGTTTTGTGGCCTGTGCTGAACAGGGCTGTGAGGAAGAGATGTTCTGCAGGGCTTTTGGTCTGAACATCAGCTGCATGGCTGCTTGTGATATGAGGGGGAAATCAGGCCTTGCGTATGCTGGTTTGTGGTAAACTGTCTTCCTCCAAGTACCTCGAGTGACGCACTTCCGTCGCACAGGAAGCAGAGGGGACACAGAACAGCACATGAGAAATTTGGCCATGTACAACTATTTTAACAACAACAACAACAATATAATTGAGTGGGGTCCAGCACTTGGGAAGTCACACCTTTGGGATGCACTTGAAGCACTTTGGCTATAAAAGAGCAAAATCCAACTCAGATGTCCAGGAGAACTGAAGGCATCTCACCTACTCGAAAGCTGTGACTTGCAAACCATCTGTTTTCCTGTCCTGGTCTCTGACCCCAAGACAGGTCCAAGGAGATCTCTTCTGTTCAAGTGGATGAAATGTTCAGCCCCCAATCCTTGGTGCTGCCTTCCCACCTCTGCAGCAGGAACCGGCAGCTGCAGGAAGAAGCTGGGCTGCTGCCTGGTGTGTGCAGACCAAGCAGCTGGCGGGAGGGCTTGGGGAGCCCCCCTCATGCTTGGGAAGCAGCGACATTACAGAGTTGTGGCATATTGTTTTTCTTTCTCTTTCTTCCCATTATTTCAGTGCCACTTACTACTTCTTGCATCAGAAAAGGCTCTTCTACCCACACACCTCTTCTTCAGAGAGAGAATAAGAGTAAATGGGTGGTGAGGCAGAAGAAGGCAGCAGACAAATGCCAGCGATGCCCTGTGAGGGCCAGGAGGAGTCATGCTGAATCCTGTTCCCACAGCCTGCCACATTTGTGTGAATGCAACAGTCCATCAGGCCTGGATTTTTATTTATTTATTTATTTTTCCCCCTGAGCATTTTGTGTTCATTTAGGAAATTTGGTCAGGAAAGGCTTCATAGCCACATCAAAAACATAACAGTTGAGGAGATTAAAATGGAGTATTATTTTATTAACAGATAGCCTGAGGCTACTGTCTTCCTGCAAGGCAATACAGGAATCCATGGAATAAGCCTCAGTGAGCACAACAGAGGGATTCATTAGCCAGGAAAGTGTCATCATCCAGTTACTGGAAAGTTGTTCTGCCACTGAATTTTGTAATGAAATGTTCAAACTTTTAAATCAATTGAAAAGAAAAGGCAATGAAGACAGCAAGCAGTCTGCCAGATTCCTGAAAGGCAAATTGTATTAAACATGCACATATGAACATAAAATACATTATTTCTCCATTTTTCATCTCTCCTTTGCAGCTTCATTTCTCTTCTGCCTGCTATGTGATCTCCTCCAGACCAGTGTCACCAGCTCGGACCAGTACCATGGCCAGGCAGAGGCTTTGGCTTTGAAGAGCCGCAGATGGGCACTGGGCAGCCACGTCCCTGGGCCCCACACACCCTGGGTGCACCCGTGAGGTTGCACCCCACAGGCAGCACCCCAACAGGCCAGGCACACACTGAAAGGGCATGCAAGAGGGCTACGTACCGGGCGGAAGATCACAGAGCTATGCATCAGTGCCTGTCCTCTGCTCTACCTGAAACCACCCCATTTCAGAGAAATACATTTGAACAGCATGAGTAAAACCGTAACTTAGTCTTTCTCACAGGAGAATTACATACATACATTCATTTTTAGTTTACCCTCAGGCAAAAGGATGATAGCACTGAAAAGAAAAAAAATATATAAATAAATGTGAACATGCCTCTGTAACATTAAGTCTCTTAGAAGAACATTACTGCAAACAACAAGAAAAAACAGAAATAATTCAGATTTCATTAAGACCATTAAGAAAATACATGTTGCACTAAAACACGTCAGTATGCTTATACCTACATACTGCTGTTTTTCTTATTTCTGTAGGAAATGTTACCCTTACCTACCCTTGCATAACACCTGCTGCCAGAGCTTATGCAACGACAGCCAGAGGCCCACACGGACTTTAGCTGATCGTATCTTTATCCCTAATGCAGAAGCAAAAAGTACGCAATTCCAGCTTGCTGCTGGCAGGTGAAAGGGCAAACCTAGATGTAGATATAAATCTTTCTGTTAGCAGAGGACAGGTACACTTCTTGAAAAAAAAATAATAAAAAAAATAAACACTTTATTTCCTAGCCATATATTATTTAACTTTCTATCAGTCTATAGCACTGCAGAAAACATTTCACTAAGACTGTGAATTGTTGAATTGTTACTCTCTCTGTGTCAACACAAAAAGAGTTATGCAGTCTGAAGAGCCCATAAGTTAGCTAAGCACAGATAATATTAGTAGACACAGACACAGACACAGACACAGACACAGACACAGACACAGATTTCTAGGTTGGAAGAGACCTCAAGATCATCGAGTCCAACCTCCGACCTAACACTAAGTACTCCACTAAACCATATCGCTAAGCTCTACATCTAAACGTCTTTTAAAGACCTCCAGGGATGGTGACTCCACCACCTCCCTGGGCAGCCCGTTCCAATGCTTAATAACCCTTTCGGTAAAGAAGTACTTCCTAACATCCAACCTAAAACTCCCCTGTCGCAACTTTCGCCCATTCCCCCTCGTCCTGTCACCAGGCACGTGGGAGAACAGACCAACCCCCACCTCTCTACAGCCTCCTTTAAAGTAACTGTAGAGAGCGATAAGGTCGCCCCTGAGCCTCCTCTTCTCCAGGCTGAACAAGCCCAGCTCCCTCAGCCGCTCCTCGTAAGACTTGTTCTCCAGACCCCTCACCAGCTTGGTCGCCCTTCTGTTGACTCTCTCGAGCACCTCCATGTCCTTCCTGTAGCGAGGGGCCCAAAACTGAACACAGTACTCGAGGTGCGGCCTCACCAGAGCCGAGTACAGGGGGACAATCACTTCCCTAGACCTGCTGGCCACACTGCTTCTTATACAGACCAGGATGCTGTTGGCCTTCTTGGCCACCTGAGCACACTGCTGGCTCATATTCAGCCGACTATCAACCAATACTCCCAGGTCCTTCTCGGCCAGGCAGCTTTCCAGCCACTCATCTCCCAGCCTGTAGCTCTGCTTGGGGTTGTTGCGCCCCAGGTGCAGGAGTCGGCACTTGGCCTTGTTGAACTTCATACAGTTGACCTCAGCCCATCGGTCCAGCCTATCCAGATCCTCCTGCAGAGCCTTCCTGCCCTCGAGCAGATCGACACATGCACTTAGCTTGGTGTCATCTGCAAACTTACTGAGGGTGCACTGGACGCCCTCATCCAGATCATCGATAAAGATATTAAAGAGGACCGGCCCCAGTACCGAGCCCTGGGGGACACCACTAGTGACCAGCCTCCAACCAGATTTGACTCCATTCACCACAACTCTCTGGGCCCGGCTATCCAGCCAGTTTCTAACCCAGCGAAGCGTACGCCAGTCCAAGCCCCGAGCAGCCAGTTTCTTGAGGAGAATGTTGTGGGGAATGTTGTCAAAAGCCTTACTGAGGTCAAGGTAAACCACATCCACAGCCTTTCCCTCATCCACCAAGCGTGTCATTTTGTCATAGAAGGAGATCAGGTTCGTCAAGCAGGACCTGCCTTTCATAAACCCATGCTGACTGGGCCTGATCGCCTGCTTGCCCTGCAAGTGCCGCGTGATGACCCTCAAGATGATCTGCTCCATGAGCTTTCCTGGAACTGAGGTCAAACCGACAGGCCTATAGTTCCCCGGGTCTGCCCTCCGGCCCTTCTTATAGATGGGCGTCACATTGGCTAGCCGCCAGTCAACTGGGACCTCCCCCGATAGCCAGGACTGCCGATAAATGATGGAAAGCGGCTTGGCCAGCTCCTCCGCCAGTTCTTTCAGTACCCTCGGGTGCATCCCATCCGGCCCCATCGACTTGCGCACATCCAAGCTCCGTAGCAGGTCGCCAACCATTTCCTCATGAATAGCGAAGGCCACATCCTGCTCCCCATCCCCTTCCACCAGCTCAGGGCACTGGGTGTCCAGAGAACAACCGGTATTGCCGCTAAAGACTGAGGCAAAGGCGGCATTAAGCACCTGTAGTACAGATACTACAAACAAGCTTGAAAAACCTGAGAATGGAATTTTAAAAAACAGATTAGTTGCTAGCTTGGCTGCCTGAAACATATGCCTGGAGTGCTAATGGGACACCTATTATTGTGTGTGAGGGAAGGCCACAAGCAAGCTCTGTCACCACTCAGCAAATGTGAGTATGGGGCATCGTTGTACATGAAGGGAGCCATGATGACTTTGGACTCAGGGCACAAAACAGGTAACAGGAGTGAGCCTGATCTCTGTGTGCTGATACTTTGTTCCTTGATATACTGCTGGAGCAAAGTAAGGCAGAGAACTAATTTGAGTATTAGTTCGAGTCTATGACTTAGTGGTCATGTTCTCTGGACTGTAAAAAAGGCAGACCTTGAAAATAAAAAGCAAGTAGATGTTTTTGAAAGCTGGAGAAATTATTTTTATCAGCTTTTACCCAGTCTTGTTTTTAACATTATTAAGAAGAAATATTAATCTTATTTGGTGAATTGATCGTCCATCAAGAAACGTGATTTATTTCAATGGCCAAAAATATTGTAATAGTTTCTTTACTATGTTGAAAGAGCTGCTCTGATTAATTGGGATTCATCGACCAGAGATGTCCTCATCACTGCTATCAGGGAAATGTATCTCCTTACCCAGTCTGTCTGTAAGGAAAAAAATGTCAATTTCAGGAAACTCCAGATTGCTAATGACCCCCTAACTCTATTTTATTTCACTAAATGGTTTGAATTTGGCCTTCTTCATCATTCCTGTCATCGAATACCTTGTGTCCTTGGGTCTGCAGAGTGAAACTTCTTTCAAGAAGACAAGATAGGTGATATGAATATCTCCAGGTCAGCAACCAAGTGATATTTCAGCAGATGCAGATCCAAAAACAAGTGTATCAAGTGACTGATGGAAGAAAAGAGGCTAGCAAACCCAAGGCTATCTCTGGTTCACACACTATTTACATACCCTTATAGCAATTTGGAAAACAAGAGTATCTTTCCTGATGTTCAGAGATACTCAGGCCGGTGAGGGCTGTATGTCCATCCTAAATGAAACTCCAGTTTCAGCAGCATGTGCTGGGTCCCGACATAACCACTGGGCAGTCATCAGGAACCTATAAATCCTGTGAAACAGCACAGTGAGACTTGGCCTTAATGGATTAGTAAAACACATCACGTATATTGACTGTATTGCCTATAACGGAGTTCAATTTATGCATCCATCTCTTCTGTGTAAGGTATTGGGACACACAGGACTTGGGTCTTGATTAGTTACAAATTTCTTTTTAACGGAAATTTTGGCTCTAACTAACTCTTACCTGTTAAGTTTTGAAGCCATCACCATTTTTGGATCTTCATCTTTCTTTAGAAAAAACGTGTTTTGCTGTCATCACAATAAGATTTTTAGCAGATTTCCTTTTGTAAGAACTAGAATACGCTTTAACTTGCTTCTGAATGTATCCAGTCAGTGCCTTTTGGTTGAAGCATAAAGAGAATTCAAATCATTATCAGTTTTGCTGCAGATAAAAGGAGCATATGACAAGCATTTTATTCCATAAAAAATTTGGAGCAATAGCACAACAATTACATGATAATAAAAATACTTAATTCTCCAGAACTGATACAGAGTCATGTTTACTCATTATGAACAGTTTATTTTTCAACAGGAATGTAGTGAAAGACATTTTTAACTGCTCTTCCAGATTAGACAGGTCATCACTGTATTATTTAAAAATAAAAACTTACTCAGCATTCTATTTCTTTTTTCTTTCTAAATTTTGCTGAGTAGAGCTACAGCAATTGGATTCCTTCACTCTTCCTCCTACATCATCCTGGGTCAAAAAAACTTGGCCGATTAAAATGGAATGGAACAAGTAATGGATAAAGCATTATTATCAGCACAAAGATAGTGATCTGAACACTTTCACTGTGCAGTGTATCCCTCCCACCACTGCAGGAGTGCTTGAAGTCTGATATTGTACAGAACAGTTATGAAATTTGGCTTCTGAGACAATTATGCTTCAAACACGGCGTGCGTTTAATTTACCCGCAATGGATAGTACCATTCACAAGCAAGAGAAGGGCCTCTTCCAGGTGAGAAATTAGGTGAGTTGCAATGTTCAAGGCACAATGTTAAGGACTTTTTCAAAGTATTTAACATGCAAAAAGGTGTTCTTAACCCACCCTTTGCTAGAATAGTGGTTTGTGTCTCTCTGTGGTGGTTTTCAGTCCCTTGATATGAGACTCAGATTCACTCAGACTGGGGCTCCAGAGAAGTTCTCCTGAACAGGCTTGGATTCTTGTACTTTGAGCAAAGCATGCCTTCATAAGAGCTTTATAAGAAGTTCATGAATGTCAATGTGTACAAAAATGTAAAAACCTATTGGTTCAGGTCATCTTCAATGGATTTTTGCAGGTTCCAGCCAGTATTGTGTGCTTTAGAGCAGGTAAGCCTGCAGCAGCAGCAGCTGGAGCAGACACCAGCACCTTCAGAGGCTCTCCAGGACAGTCCAGCCACTGTATTCCCCAGCAGTCACTGCTGCCAGTCAGTGGATTAGGATGTTTCTGTAGCTTCAAAATGGGATTAACACAAATGTCACAGGTCTTGCCCCTCTCTGTGTACAAATTGTGCTCAGCATAATCCCTGTATTATGTACAGCTGCTCTGGTCCCAGATCTGGCCAGGAGAAGCATTGGGTCTGACAACTTGAGTGGGAAAAAATATATATCAGAATATCAGAGTACTTTGATACGGGTCTGCTTTTCTGTTATTTCTTTCTCATTCTGTCTCTCTGCAGCTCCACTGGCTATGCAGGATAGCATCTCTTAGTGCTGATTTATCACTGTCTCACTTCTACTGGGGGAAAAAAAAAAAAGAAAAAAAAAAAAAAAAAAAAGCTTACCAAAAGCTCAAGTCTCGATTTACCTTTAGTTCTCAAACTATAGAAAATGACTGCTTAGCAATTTAGTTTGTTCTTTTGATCCACTAACAGGATCTTTCCAGGACACATGCCAGTTCCTCTTTATCTGCATTCTTCTATTTGTGACAGCCTTGTGACCTTGGATGTTTCAGGACTGAGAGTACTTCTGTGAAAACTTCACCTTTATTCAAGTACTTTACCAACTCAGGATATCAAATAACATAACAAAGCACCAAAAATAGCACATCTCTCACATCACAGCCAGCATTTACTACGAGATGAATGCAGCTAAGCATTTTGGTGATCTCATCTGATAACTGATCATTTTATTTTGATCCAGTACCAGAAAATGTAATGAATAGGAATGTATCATAATGGGAGTCCTTGCTGATCAAAAGGTTATTTTGTCTGTATTTTATCTATTTGGAGTTCTCCCACAGGAAAAGGTATAAACACTAATGAGTGCAGATCACGAGCCACAAGAAATCCAAGTTCTATTTTTGGATGAGCAGGTCAAAGCTCAACTCCAAAAGCTCAAAACAGTAAGAAATGTATTTCTCACCCAAAAGGTATATCTAAGTACTTCTCTTTTCAAAAATAAAATAATAATAAAATAAAATAAAATAATAAAATAAAATAATAAAATAAAATAAAATAAAATAAAATAAAATAAAATAAAATAAAATAAAATAAAAATAAAAAGAGAAAATCCTTAGGTGCACAAAGGTCTAAGCATGCCCAGAAGAAATTCTGTGCTTCCATTTTTGTATTATAGCCGTGAAAAAAAAATCATTTATTAAGTGATTCCTAAATATAAGGCCCGTAAACATTTATAGGAGCAGGCACTGAAGCCCAGGTCTCATCACTTCCAAATGAGTGCCCAAACCAAAAAGACCTGTGCCCCTTGCTTTTTGCATCCCTTGCATTCACACACGTGATGTGTGGTAATCCATGGTACGTGAAGCAATTCAGAAGGAGAGGAGCCTGACAGAGGTCTGTAATGCTGCTGTTAGAGAATGCTTTTGGAAGATGCTAAATAAGAGATCAAGTCCTAATGCAGTAATGGAAATCCCACATTCTAGATGCATAAAGTCATGCCTGACCTGTTAGCTTGAAAAGAGGCACCACCAGGCTGGAAGTAAAGCCCTAGGAACCCAACTTTGTGGGGTCTTATGAGACTTGAGTGATGGGAGATGCCAGAATAAAGGCCCGTATATTGTACTAAGATCCACGTCTCTCCACACATCTCCTCCTCTCCAGCTAATGCAGCCCTGCACGCCTGCACTGGCTCCCCCGAGGCACCCCCAGCTTTGGGCACTCTGCACAGGGTGGGTGCCCCCAGCACAGCGGGCACCTTGGGTGCTGCTGCAGGGCCAAGTGCTTATAAACTGGGTGCCGCAACACCAAGTGCTGCCAGCTCCATTTCTCTTTATGGATGGAGCTCTTAGGTGCAGATCCCAAATCTCCAGGTATTTCAGCACCTTAGTAAATTTAAGCATTATTTCTGAGCACTGGCACGAGTGCTGCAATTGTAAAAGAATTTCTTCTCAGGGAAAGAGAGAAAGTGCCTCCCATTTATCAGGGGTGCCATATAAAAAGGATGAGGGTACAAAAAAAAGTGTTACCAGCAGCTTGTTACCATAACATAAGTATTGGTATCTCAAAATCTTGATTTTAGGGTTTACAACAGAGATCAAAACAGTTTAGTCACTGAGATATTTACTTTTCCATTTTCAGGGAACATGTGCAAATTGAGAACCTTCAGATCTGCCACCAGTGAAGCCTAAGACTTCAATCTTAAGAATAAATGACTTTCCAAATGTATTATTGCACTGAGAGATTTCAAATTATGGGCTCCAATGAATCTGGATTTTCTTGTAAAGCTCATTGGGGTATATCAGTTTTCATCACAAAAAGAAAACCCAGGGAATCCAGAATTTGAGGCATTTTTTAAATTTAATATCACTGTGGAATGAAAAAAATCTGTCCTCTGACCAAGACCTGAATTATCTATCACTTTTGTACTAGATTCAGCTCTTTATAAATGTTTATAATATTATTTTAGTGGGCAAGATTTGAAGGAACATGAAATGTACGAAAATGATACTTTTATAAAGTATCTGAAGAGATAAAAAGACACACCTATATCTGTTTTATATGTTTGTATGCATAGTTACATTGTTAACATCCAAGTAATAAATACACACAATCACATTGAGTATTATATATGTCGGGATTTAGAAGGAAAATAAATTATTTTTGACCTTGGCAACTTTATCTATCCATCCAGATAAGAATGATTGTTATGTGCTAGGTTGAGCAAAGCCAACACATGTTTTCTTAGACTGTTTTGCTCTTCTTCATTTAAATTGGATTACTACATGTGTGTGAGAACAGTGTCCCTTCTTCAGATCAGCAGAGAGTATGGGCATTGCCAGAAGTTTAGATGAAGGGAGCACTCTTTTCAGGTATGTGACATGGAGCTCAGTTTTTTGCTAGTGCCCACCTGAGTCCTGTCTTGCTGTCCCCGCCACTCTGGGGGGTCTCAGCATATCCACAAAGATGCCAGCTTCTTGAGCACTTCAGACCAGCTCTGGAGAGGGCTGCAGAGCTGTGAAGCGTTTGCACAGGGGTCCTACCCACCAGCCAATCCCCAAAAAAGGACTGAACCTGTAATTTAAAAAATGCATCAACACAGCAAAGACCTCTGCTGGCAGCAAGCCCATCTCTGCTCACCCTGCAGCAAGAGGAGCATTTCCAGGGCAGCCTCAAAGGTGAAGTGTGGCATCAAATCATCACTTCCCATGGGCTCTTGTGACACTCCAGGTGAGAAGGCAAGAAAAGAAGAGGAATCTTTTCCTGTCTTTCTTCTCAAATCTGTCTTTCATTTTTCCCTCCCTTCGTTTTACTTCCCAAGTAAATTTATTTGACATGCAGGGTTGGCAGCTTTTATTGCTGCGTCACTGAAAGGCTGTTGGTTCAGTTTTCTGAACAAAGTTTGTTTCTCTTTCTGAGGCAGGTGTTACTACCCCTTGTGATAACCAAAGGCTAGAGCTTTTAGGAAAAGGAATATAAAAATATTTCTAATAATGTCTTCATCTTTTTCCCCTCAAAAATTAATGAAACTAATGACTTGCAATAAAAAAGAAGTCATTTGCATGCAGCATTCATAGCCATAATGATGGAGGTGAATTAATACTTCTTTTAGTGTTAAGCTTCCATCTGCTATGTCTGTTCTCATTCTTTTTCTTCAGAAGATTATGAGAATCTATGTCATTGCACTTAATTTTACTTCATTTTCCTTCTAATACTTTATCATCTGAAGCAAGTGAGCCTAGGAAACATCAAAAGAGAAATAACCAAGGAGGTTTATCTTTGTCTGAATATCTAGAATACATGAGTGTAGCTCTACAAAATTCAACAGAGTTTTTCTGAACATTGTAAATGGAAACTTCAGTATTGTCTCTGGCCCTAAGTTCAGAAAATATTCCAACTTGCCCTTTCTCATGATCATCATGGCCTACATAATTTCACCACAGATCTCCCTTCATCCACATCTTAGGGGTCAGGTTAGAGGTAGGACATTGTAAAGGTACATTTTCCCTTTTAGCCTCTGTATACAGCGTTTTAAAGAAACAGCAGTGGAAGGAAACTAATGGGGATATTCCAGCTCTTGAAACCCAAGTGAGAAAATCAGCCTCTTACTACATGTGCCAAGAGCAAAAATTAATCATTCCATATTTTACTCTGTTTTAGGTATCCTTCCAAAATTTGTTACAGCCCATTTACCATTCATATGCAAAGCTAAAAAACATAAAATACCATCAGGCACAACTAAGAGAAAAACACCTGTGAGCTGAATCCAAAAACAGGAACTTGGCTGACTAACTTCAGACATCTAAATGCAGACCTCAGATCTTTATAGCACCTCTACCAGCTTCCGACAAGCCAGCAGCATGTGCGTTCACTAGGGAGTTGTTAGAGAAAACAGCAGTTACTTGGTATTGCTAGTGTCTTAATGATCCTTCCAGCCACCTTTAGTAAGAAAAACTAATTCCCTGACAATTTTTTTTTCTTTTTAAATACAGGCCTTTAAATTGTCTTTTCTAACTCCAGCAAGCCTTTCTGCACAATTAGTCTCAAAGGAATGGAGGAGAGGGGATATTTTTTCTGCAAGTGCTTGTGATTTGAAAGGCTAAGGAGCAGAAAAGCACTCAAATGCTCTGCCATCCCCTGAGTCCTTCCCGTTTACTGGCTCCAGCAGCTGTATTTTGTGAATTCCCGTTCATGGACCCTTACAGATGGGTCTCCAAGTGCTGTGTTGTGAGTCCTCCTAGGTGGCTACACAGCTAAAAGATACTGTGATGTGACACACCGCAACACTCAGGTCCCTCTGTGGATCTTCTTGCAACTTGTGTTGCAGCCTTCTAATGATTCAATGGTTCTACCTGCATTGACACAAAATATCAAATCTAGCAATGGTTTCTGCAATGTTATCGTTATTAGCCAGCCTAAGATGTGCTTATTGAGAAGCAGTCATATTTGTCATTGTTCTATTAGCTACTTCAGCTTAAGTATCCATCTTAATGGAGAATGAAGCAGGGTTGAGAAGGCCAAAATGTCCGGTTGAAATATGGGAATTTTTCTTGTGGATGGAGAGAGAACATAATGAACATAGACATTACTCTTAATTTCTCCTTTTATTTTTGCGAATCAACTTGTGCTGACTGGTCCAAAATGGACCCAGTAAGCAGTTCTGTCTCAGCTCCTTCTTGGAAGTAGCCACCATTAGAGACATGATGCTGGGGCTGTAGGAACAAAAGTACAACCCACACAGATGCTATGAAGTCCCTTCCATTAGTAACCTCACCATACAAAGGTGGTTTCCCAAAAAGGAATTCAGCTGTCATGGAAGAGCAGTGAAGGTACAGGAGAAATTTGAAAGGGCCTTGTGAGAGCTAAGGAAATAAAACTGAGGCAGGACTGCATTCAGAATACTTTTAGGCATTCAAGGACAAGTCAAGAGCCTAAACAGGTCTTTGGATCTGGGCCACAGAGTATTGAAAACAAAGGTGATGAAGGACATTGGATTGTAAGTGGGCAGGCTGAATAAAGGAGCCTTATTCTGATGTAGAGTATGCAGGAGCATGCTTGCAAGCATTGGGACAGGAGCCAGCACAGATGAAGGTGAGGCTGAGATAATAAGAACAGAAATAAATGAGGAAAGGAAGCTTGAGACAGCAGGGTCTGAAGGAGTGAGAAGCAGATGATAGTCCTTAGACCTCAGAACTTAGAGACAGGCTGTGACACAGAAGGGGAAATCAATAGTGAGGCAGAAGAAGAATAAGGAGAGACAGAAACTTTAGTTAGACTCTTTTTTGTAAGAGATGACGAAGTAGTGTGAAGACATGGCAATACAGTCTAGCAGCAATGCTAGGAATATTGTCAAGGAAAATAATATGGAGTGACTCTTGTCAGATAAATTTTCTCATAGGTTACATTACCAAAATATAATCTCTATCATCATTAGAATCAACAGTGGAAAACAATTCACCTCTGACTATATGACAATCAAATCTGTACTTCAAGAATGCATTCCCAAAGGTGTTTATCCACACAACAAATTGCAAAATTTTCTTGTCATTTGAAAAGAATTAAATTACTTGAAATACAAAAATTGCTGCTTTACTGTCAAAATTTGCAGCCTTTTTTATGCTGATTTTATATTTCTAATGTTTCAACATTTTAATGTCATTTCATTACTAAATTTTAGTTTCATAAAGGAGAAAGGACACCTGCAATCAGGTCATTATTGCCTGCACATCAGACTGGATTGTTGTAAAAGGTGGAGTAGAAGAAAGGTTAAGGTATTTTTGTTTGTTTTGTTTGTTTGTTCCTTATGCAAGTAAAACTATGCCTGAAAATCCATTAAATGAAACTACTTTTGAAACATCTTACAGAAAAATAGGTTGAAGGTAGTAGTCATAGACAAATTTAAAAAAAATCCAAATAACTACTATTTATTTGGGAAAAAAATCAATTTTCTCTTGAAGGAGGAGGCAAATTTTTAGGGAGCGTAATGCAATTGCTTCTGGAGAGATGGGGGGAGGGGGGGGGAAGACAGACACTTTTCTGCAGTTATCACATTCAAAATCATTGATTTCTTCCCGGTGTCCCAGAGTCAAGGCAATGCCCTCAAGGGAGGATGTGCTGCAAAGATTGTTACGGGTCACCCACACACTATGCTGTTGAGAAGCAGTCTGGGAAAGCCTGTCACTACCAGGGTGAAAACACTGCCAAAGCAACAGCTTTTCCACTGTGGATGTAGCCTTGTTCCCATTGCTCCCTGCTTCTGGGTCTTCTTCCCCAGCAAAACAAATAAAGGAAACACAGAAAGCTCCTTAAAGTTACAGCCATCTTTCCAGCATTCCACAAGGATTCCTGAACAAAGACCTACTGTCTTCCAGGCTAAATTATCCCATGCGAACCTGCATTATTTTCTGAGTAATCCTCCTCTGCTTTGAAGCACCTCTCAGCTGGAGAAACTTCTCTGAATATGGTGAAAAAACATCAAGCTTGAGTAACTTTGCTGCAGGCCTTTTAATAGTGAGAATAACAAGCAATACAATCCCATTCATTCTCCCAGCTGTACAGGTAACTTGCTATATACACACATTTTCTACGTATTAAGAGAGAGGCCTCAGATTCTGGGACAATAGTGAAGCAATTGCTGTTCATTTCCATGAATGAAAGAAGATCCACAAAGGCCTGTAAGATCTACCTAATATCTATAAACAAGTTTCAGAAGACAGATTCTTTAATCCCATGTGAAAGATTTTTTTTACCTTTCAGAAATTGATACAGATTGCTCTCAGCAGTTATAGGACACCATGACAAAATGATTGTGCTTGGGTATGATTAGAGCAGGAATTCCTTTTCAATTATATTCTGTGATCAGAAATGAGCTGAGGATGTGTGTTCCCACCCACTAAAAGTAGGAAGCACAAGGGCTTCTTTATGTGTTTAGCATTACATGAGACATAAAAGCAGTCTCCATGAGAGGGAGACATCACTTGCCATCACCATTCCAGTAGTTTCTCTCAGACTCAGGTTTTTCTTACCAAAATTTAAGACTTTTTTACTGTTGCTATAGTCTTTGTAGCTGTTCCTCTTCTATCTACACTCTACCCTCTTCCTTCTCTCTAAGTGTCTCATAAAACTCTTTCAGAGGTTGTCCCTCCCTTACCGTCACCAACTCATGTTGTTCCATCCAGTGTTGTTTTTCCATAGTAAAAGTCCCTCAAAAGTACCTTAGGACCAACTATAAAGGACTCTTGTTCACACTGAGATGGTAGCAGATGACTAGGTGATTTTGATAACCCAATAACCTACTTGTCTGCATTTAGTGGCTAAGTATCTCATTACAAACTTGTCTCAGGATCATATGGGCATGTCTGTACTGAGCAGCTTGATGTGGCATGGAGGATCCTTGCCAAGATGAAGCTGTTTTGATAAACACTTTCATAGTGGAGCAGCTCCACTCAGGTGAACTACCTCAGGCCCTGGAGATGATAACCCCTTGAGCATGGCACTGAACCAGGCTCTCAGTGCAGCTATAGAGCCTCCAGCCTGAGGGACTCCACCAGATACCCACCCAGGGATGACAGCCCAGTGCTGCCTGACATACGGCAGACTTCCCAAATCATCATTCAGGTGCAGTGGTGCTCAGGATCATGATTCACTCAGGCACTTCAAAAAACCTGATGTCCTCTTCTTTGCCCATCAATATTCATGTTGTGGTGCTTCCAAATGCTTCCGAAAACATTCAGTTCTTTTCTTTGTATTTGATATCTTTAAGGACAATGATTCTTCCATTGACTTTATGTACAAACTTCACTTCCTTTAAACACAGAAAATGATATGAATAGGATAAACACATTTGGGTTGTGTCATTTTTCCCCTTCAAGAATTCCCTGTTCCCAGGCATAGAGATGTTTAAACTTCTCAGTTAAATAGATGCCATTTTTTCCCTTAACGTTAGCAAAACAAACATTTTTCACTATTTCTTCATTTATGAAATATTAACAGTGCTTCTCTGATCCTTTTTCCAAATAAGGTAAATAATAATAATAAAATAGCAGACATTACATGGAAGATTTGAACATAAAAGGCTAAAGTCTGGTGAAATTATAAGCCTTGAAAAAAAATATTAACAAGTTAAAGCATAAATTAGATTTTGCCAGACCAAGAGCCATGGCCCCAGATGAGACCATGACAGCTAAATGAGCTTTCGGAAGCTAAACAGAAAAATAACTCTTGGAGGTCGCAAGCCTGATGAAAACAGGGCTTATGTGCAGAAGATCCATCTTACTCCCAGGAAAGATCAGGAACTGTGGTAAAGAGCAAAGTGAGTTCCCTTGGCTGTGAAAGTAATGTGGAATGAGAGAAAAAAATGCGTGGGAAATGTAGGAGCTCTGACAGAAGCCAGAAATTAAAACACAAGAGGTGAAATCCTGGCTCCTGTCAGGTTGGATACTGACTTCAGTGACTTGAGGCTTCATTCTGCATCTGTATACCACAAGGTAGGAAAAAAAAAAAGTATCTGCTTGATTCCTTGAATTGTACTCTTTCAAGTTGTTTTGCTCGGTTCTGTTTTGATCTTTGCATCGGCTTTGTGTTCAATGGAAGCTGCTTCTCTGTTGTTTTGCTTCATCATCAGTGGTGCCCTGTTGCTGCGGGGCTTGGCAGAGAGGGGGAGAGCAGTGATGGCAGCTCGGTGCCTGCTCCTTCTGGGCTCCGTGGAGAGCTCAGAAAAGCTTTTGAGGCTTCCGTAGCCATGTGGAGGAAAGATAAACATTAGGTAACTCTTATCATAGAAAAAGAGGCTCGAGGAGACTACAGAGAACAAACAGGATAACACAGCACTACTTCAAAAAAACACCAACCAAAAGTGCATTTTCCTGTGCAACACCCGTACAAGAAAGCCTCTTTTGTTCTGGGGTGTGCAGGAAGTACAGCAGCTGTATTATCATTTTGTACCACCTTGCATGGAAGAAATCCAGGTCTGAGAGTCCCAGCTATAATCAAACAGAGCCACGTGGCACCTGGCGGCTCCTCTGGAAAGAAGATGCTGCACCCAGAGATGTGGAGGGATCTATGCCAGCTCTTCCAAGTCCTGAAAATGTGGAAGTGCATGGAAAATGGCCATGGCCAGGGAGTGATGCAGGGCTGCACCTCCGAGGTCCCCAGGAGGAGGTGGGGTGAGGTGCTGTGCCGTCTGAGGATAGGCATCAGGAACGGGGTAAGAAGGGACGAAACATGCACCTTGCCTTTGAAAACAGAGTTCACCTGGGTGAACTCTGGCCTCAGTGAAAATCAGCAGGAGTTTGTTATGCATTTCTACAGACCCCTGTCCTAACACAATAACACTGGCTAAAATATTCCAATCCCTATTTAGTCTTTACATGACAATGAGCCTAGATAGACAATCTGGTATTTACCCAAAGCTCCCACTGATTTCAGTGGCAGCTGGGATTGCTCAGCAGCTCTGAAAATCTGGCTTCTTATATTTAGATATATAAATATGGAGTTAGGAACCTAATTTTAGATACTCAGACTGGAAAATTTTGGCCCTAATATTCTATATTGGCTCCTTTTCCACCACATTCAACAAAATTTTGAGGAAAATCATTATAAATCTTCATACCATCTAAGAGCATTATGGATAAATGGTGAGATCATATTTTTTTTCTCAAAATATTTTGTTTATATATACCTTTGCTGTCTTTCCAAATAGCTGTAACTTCCAAACCAGTGCTTTAGAATTAACTTCAACCATATAAATGTGGCTATATTAAGAAAAGAAGAAAAAAAATCCACCTCACTAAGGCTTTATTTCATAAGGTTTAATTTCAGAATATTTTATTTTATTTTCTGGAGTAGCAAAATTTCTCTGGGCCTTGAGGCAATGGATGCATATCTACTAACTTTCAAAGAGGAAATATATCACTGTGATATTTTTTTCCTAGAAGGTACAACACCAGTCATACTGTGACGCATGTCCTTTGCCTAATTCTCCTTTTTTTTTAAAAAAAAAAAAAAAAAACTTTTTTTCTTCTGGTAAATTCTCTGTATTATATTTTAAATAATATTTTTAATATAACAATCCAACTGAATTGTTGAGGCCTACTTCTTCATACCTGTAACTTCACACGGATTTCTTATAAAGACCCTGAGACATAGACGTCCTTCATTATATGAATCAGCTGTGCAGCAGTACAATTTTCATTTAATTCTCCTGGGCTTTGCAAACAGAGGATAAAAACCCGTGCTTTTTCTTGATTTATTTTCTTAATACATAAATACAAAAATTGATAACTTCCTGAAAAGTTGTCTCAGTGAAGAAATACCTTATTTATTTGGCTGGAACACCTGATCTGACCAAACAGACACATGTTGAGCTGTTACTGCTGTTGGAAGAGAGCTGTGACATTGCAAAAACACTTTACCAGCTCTCTCTGCTCTGCTGCAGGTCCCCACAGGGCCGGCTGATGGAATTGTGCGCATGGACCTATCTACCTTACTGACTCTGCACGGACCCATTCTGCTCCACTGATTACATGCACAGACAACTTTTGCATTAGTTACTGTGTGCATGGACCACATCTGCTTTAGTGACAAGTCAGGCAGTTCAGTCCACCCATCAGCTAAAGGGGAGAGGGGTGCCCATACCTGCCATCCTTTCTGCTCTGCTGGGGGCGGCTGGGCTGGGTGACCTCCAACAGAATTTGGCTACCCAAGGCAGTAATTATTCCTTTGCTCTTTGTTCCTCTTAAATTTTCTGTTCTGTTTACAGGGACAGTTGATTTTTTTTTCTTCCTTCTTTTTCCTTTCTTTATTTACTTACTGCTGATGTCTGATCCATCAGCAATTCTTCTAGTTCCTTCACCTTCTTCCTCTCTCTCAAACAGATTTCCATTTCTTCATATAAAACTGATCCCCATCTCATCATCCCTCTTATTCATCTAAATCTAAGATTTCTGTAGGACTTCCTTACGTGACAAGCATGAAAGCTACCCTCCCTGCCTGACTTTCTTTAGAAGTTATAAATTTTCAGGCACAACCCACCCTGGCTGTAAACCCCTGGGTATCTTTGTAAACTGAATGCTGATCAGAGCCTTCCACGGAGCCCTGAAAATATGCTCAGTCACGCAGTAGCAGGGGTACAAGTGGTGCATGAACAAATTGAGAAGGTGAGAGGTGGCCATGGCTGGAGGAGAGATGGGAATTGTGGGAGGGATGTGGGCTCTAAGATAAGAGCCTTGGCTGCCTGTTGGAAGAAGTGAGAGAGCCTAAAGGCTTTCTTGCAGGATGGAAAGGAAGAAAAGCATAGACAGGACGAATTAAGCAAAGATACATTGCAGTTATATATCCAAATACACATGGATGCTCACCTAAACTAAGCAGAGGTCCAGGATCCTTGGTAGTTCTGCAGTCACTCTAATCACCAGGTTCACACTTCCAAGGTCACATTTTAAAGGAATAGTTAACATATTTTCTGTAGGGGGACAGTCAGGGAGAAGTTTACCTTTTAACTTAAAGCAAAGGTAATTCCTCTATATGGAGTCTTCTGGGAGAAACTGAGCTTTTTATGAGCTACTCAGATGTTTCATATACAAAATGCTTTTCATTTTTCAAATTGACTCTCTCCTTCACTGCCTTTCGCATGTTTTCTGAGTTAGAATTGTTTGGGATCTTTGACATTAATTTGTTTAACAAATATAGAGAGCTCTGACCTCTCTGCTTAGCATATTTAAGAGGCAATCTTGATAAAAGATTGGCACAGGAACTGAAGTTACGCAAAAGCTGTTTATGTTGAAACCAAACTGGGAGAAGCATAGACATCATGCTGATGTTTGGCAATGGGATCACTCAAACAATTAGGAAGGGGGACACAACTGTTTCCCAAACACATTGAATATAGGTTTATCAAAAGTAGAAAACATTTCCCAGTACAAATGGTTCTTCTATGATTCCTTTTCTCATGGAAAGGAACACATTTAATCTCATTTGTTATTTTGGACAACGGTGTTGTTGTTGTTTAATAGGTATGTATGATCACATAGCTTGTAATTAAAAAAAAAAAGGAAAAGGAAGCAAAAACCAGAATTCACACAAAGTTGCTCTACTTTGATAGGTATGTACGTTATTATTTATGGGAACCAGACAAAGTATTCATGCAGTCAGTTTGCACTGCAGATCCATATGATCACAATACTGCTGAAGAGGGAATATAACAGGACAAGACTTCTGGCTGCCTACAGGAAAGAAATTGATAGCAGACCTGCAGAAGCCTTACACTGTAGCTCTAGGACTACTCAAAGACCTTAATTTTTCCTTTTCTATTTACAGAAAGTCAAAAGTCACCCACTCAGCTACTCCCTACAGCATTTTCTGCCTTCTCTAAGCTGCCAGACAGCAGCAAACTACCAGCAGGATAACTGACAAAAGCATTTATTTCCTCAACCTCAGGCTGAGATTGCACACTCGGACTACAAGTTCCCCACACAGATTGGTTACAGCCACAAAGCCTGAGTGGTTTTCAGCTAACAAAGCACTGCAAGAGCAGCAAGGGCTACTCTGCTGCTCCTCCACCCCTGCATCTCCACAGGCAGGTGTAACTGAGAGCAGAACCAGCCAAGGGGGCAATCAAAGTTTTACTTATACCCATCTTCAGGATGCAGCTGAACGAAGGTGAGGCAACAAAACAACTCCATTTTTATCGCTATGTCAGGTATGTGTGTGAAGCTCTAGTTTCATTTCTCTGGTGTTGTCTACAGAGGCACTCATCAAGCAATGCCAGACTCAGTGACCTGATTTTTAACTCAGGCACAGCCTCTGGTCTCTGTCAGTTCAAGTCTGACCAGGTGCTGAAAGAGCAAATATGAGGAAAATAACAGTCTGGCACAGTTTCTGGAGGTGTAGAAGTAATCTGTTTCTAAAGAGGAGCCCTGCAGCCTGGAGCATTTAACAGGGTTTTGTCTTTTGTGCATGCAGACAGGACCAATATTTAGTCAAGGATAAGACTACTGGAGAACTTTAGCTTTACTTCTTAAACAACCTATAAACCTGCCTGTTTACACAGAAAACTCTTAAAACAAAAGATGAGGGTGCAGAAACACAAACTACCAAGCCTCCAGAAATAATTTTCTTGACAACAAACCACTTCAGACCATTCCTTCTTCTATAACTCAGCAAGTTGTAACACAAAGTAACTCTGATTTTACCCCTTAATGCCAGAGCAGCAGAAGGACCAGGCAGCACCCTACCTTCCTGTGCTGTCCACCCAACAGAGCTTCCCACAGCTGCCTCACAATGTTTTAAGAGTCATTTTGGCACAGGTGGTGGTTTTGCAGAAGATGACTGCAGGGGTGGGGCAGCACCAGCACCATCCTTTCAAAGATTTCCAGACAGCGGCAAAGTTTCATCCTATCAGCTGTTCCTCCTTGGAACAAAAAGGGGATGGTTTGCTGACAAGCCAAATTACGGCTGTAGTGGCTGCTGCCGGGAGCTTTTACAATGGAATTGATTGTGTGCGGTGAAAAGGGTTTGAATGTGAGCAGATAGAAACCAAGATGCATAAGAATGCTAGTGTTAGGCTTTCTGCTATTGGAACGGCTGCTAGTGAGGAGCAGCTGTGGTTATCTAAAAACACTCGTGCATGGAAGAACAATTTTTCTTCAAAAATCTGAAAGAAACTCTAATGATGAATCATAGGCCAGGCTATAAATAAAACATGACTATGGATTTGCAGACCCAGAAACATTCTCATTAGAGAATGTTGTTTTTAGGGCCAAATTGCCTCATTTTTTATTTTTTTTTAATCTATCAGAATCGTTTTGGAATAATTACTTCCATGATGTCAAATCCCTTGTAATGCACAGTGGAGTTTGTTGCATGACATGTGATGAGCATTAAGGTTAAGCAAATGAGCCTGGCTAATTATCTGCTAATCAGCATGACTCACCAGCATAATATATTCATAAGTTTACATCCTTTTTCTATAGATACTAAATGAGGGTAGGGAAGAGCTGCCACTCCTCAGCCTTCCTTGTGCTGAAGAGCTGAATGCTTTCCTGAATGTTTTTCCTTATCTTCCAGACAAAAAGGTTTTCTTTGTCTAGTGAACAAGAAGGATCAGGGTCAAGATCAATAGTGTAGCGACAAGTACTGGTAATAATTATAGGTAGTTATAGTTACCAGTAGTACCCATTCTTGCTAAAGAACACAAAATTATCCCAGAAGAAAACTGAAAAATATGTGAAGGATTATAAAAGTTAGGATAGAAGGAACCTGCTATTCATCAGACTTTGTACAATTTGGTACCTAGATGGCAAACTACTGAAATCTCATCTTCTGCACATATACTGTGTCTGGTATGGGACTCAGAAACCAGGACTCAGAAAGAGTTTAGTAATGTTTTGAAGGCAGATCTTCATTATTGTCTTGTACCATAATCAGCATAGACAGATTTTATTGTCCTCAAAGTCCCACTGAATTCTGCAAGACAGCATACAGGTATGGCTAACTGCATATTCACACCTCATTCAGGTCTCATGGTTTGAAGTAATGAGAAATACGTTCACACATCACTTTCATTTGAAAGTGTGAATTTAAGCCTGGCAAGAAATTTCAGTTGGTTCTCAATTTGTTTTTTATACCAGTCTTATTTTAACTGGTTCAACCAGTTATGGCATGTAGCAATAAAAGCATACCAGATTGTTGGATTGTTAGCCTTCCTGATGTTTCTGCAGGTGAGCATTGATAAGCTTTTTATCCTGAGAAGTTCTTTAATGTTATCTTCAAACTTCTCCCTTGCCCTGGTTCCAAAGATGATGTTGTCTGTATAAAAGATCATTAAGAGATTGTCAGGCTGAGTTGAAAATATGGATATCCACGGAAGTGTTAATATGTAAACCATGTTTAGCCAGCCATTCCACCAAAAGTATAGATACACATATTTATTTAGGTTAGAGATAGTTAAATTGGGCTCTTTCTATTACAAGATATTTCTGGTTTGTTTGTTTGTTTTTTTATATATGTATTTTAAAAAGTGAAATATTTGTCAACATTTGACATGTCAATAAGCAAATGAGATTCATTGAACCTGTCAGCAACATCTTGCAATAAAATTTTCATTAAAATGAAGATATTTTACATTGATATATTTACTTTCTTTTCTTTCAAGCATCATAGCCTCACTACACGTCATTTCAAAGGGTCTGGATATTTTCTGGTTTGAAATTAATGGTGCAAATATCTTCTGAATTTTCTTCGTATGTAAAATTGGCTTCTTCCCAGTTCTCCAATACCATCATACAGCCAAGCAGGCTTGCTTCTGCTCAAGGAGTGTAATCCCTGTGCCACGTCAGGTAATACATTCTCAACTACAACCTTTCCTTTATGCCTGGAATATCTCAGCTGAGAATTTGCAGCTGAGGAGCAACAACCAGCACATAAGCTGAATGCTTTAAGTGCCTATCAGGGATGAAAAGGCAAAGGATGTGGTTATTCTGATTTAGAAATTTTCTGTATCTGGATAGTCTATGTACCTTGTTACAGAAATTCTGTGTCCCCAGCTGCTTTCACCCTGACCAAGTCAGACTTTTTGGTACTGCAGGTGTCAAGACAACACCGAATGTGAAGGAAAAGGAGCAGACCTCTTCAGTTAATGAGCTATTGCTGGGTAGCCGGCAGATGCAGTAATGGCAATTTTGTCTTAGTCAACAATTCAATTTTGCTGTTTATGAAAGCTGCTTATCTAGTTTTTGAATGTCATTTTTTTTATTGTTCTTGTCTATTTATTCAAACCTTCCCCCAGAGAGTTTTGAAACTCCCTGATAAGTTCATGTTTCTTCATCTCTCTCCCCCTCTCTCTCATTACATGTACCTGCTACCAGAAACAGATAGCACAAAACTGCTTATATTGTCATCTGAAGCATAAGTAAGATATATAGCGTATGCTCTCTGAGTCAAAAAATCCGGGTTTTGTTCCACTGGGATCCAATACAGTGCTCAAATTCAATCTACTAGCTTGCCATATGGATAAGCCCTGCTTAAAGAGATGCCATCTGTCTAGCTATATGCAGACGTGTTCATACTTTCTATTTTAAGCTTTTTCTCCCAGTTCTTAAAGTTGTTTCTGTTTCAGCAGTTGATTGGTCACCTGATCGGTTATAGTAGGTTTTATGAATTAGTCAGCTACTGTGCATGTGTTTTGCCAGCAACCCTGTTGCATGCTGATGGCAGAAAGCCTTCTCAGAAGGCACTGCCAGCTATCAACCCTCCATCTCATAGCAACCCTCAGGTGGCCACAGGGTGCACTGTGCTGTGTTCCTGGGGTATCCCTAAGGAGGTACAACACCACAGTCATGCGCTGCCTGCTGGCACACACACATCTTGGATACCAGGATTCCATGAGGCCAAGACAATGGCCAGATTAGTGGTTTAGGTTGAGAACATATGTTGCATCAACCAAAGTAAATATTTTGTAGATGAATGGGAAGCAGCCTCTTTCTCCTATAGTTGCGAGAATTTATTTATTTTAAGAAAAACATTTATTTATTCTAAAATTTATGAGAGTGTCTTTGTTGTTGTTGTTAGGTAATAAAATACTTTCAAATCACTGAAATGAATAAAGTGGCCATAAGTGATTCCCAGCATGGATAAGTTCAGAAAGCTGACGACACAAGCCAAACCTTCAGTATTGGTTTTTCCATTGAATTAACTCCTGGGCTTAGTAACCACTATTGAGAAACTTCCAATGGTTTAAAAAGGAATCAGCATTCTACCTGGTATTTTATCAAAATTATCAGAAAAAATAGTGGACTTCTACTGTTATGAAAGTGTTACTTAACTCAGTTTCCAAATGTCCCATGACAGAATTTCTATTACACCACAGGCAGAGCAGGACAGGTTTTAGGACAAGCTTTTCATGCTTTTTCATGTTGCTATTTTTAGTGAATAGACTCTGAATTAGAACATTTCATTCTCTCCGTGATTCTTGGAGGAGGCTGTCAATGGAAGAATTGATGACCATGGAAGAAATTCAAAGGTAATTAAATGATAAAGAAAAGCATTTTGTTTGATAGACCTGTTCCTCTGCCACCAGCAGAAAGATGAAATAAAGGATATCTATTGTAAATATCAAAAGCTAGGTCACAGAGACACAGATAGCTGCACTACAAAGATCTCCAGTAACAAACTTATATACTGATCACTCATACATACTGATCACAAACATAAACAAGAAACTCACTTGAAAAATTCTGAACAGATTTCCCCCACAAGAAAAAAAAATATATATATATAAAATTGCATGCATAATTGTCTCTCAATAGCTGCACAGACAAACCTAAAAAAAAAAAATCTCAAAACATCCACACTGCACTGAATTTCAAGTCACTTAGCACTGAATATACTTGGATACTCTGGATGACAGCAATGCTGCTAGACTAATAGTAGGTAACAGGATATCAGTTCCTGTTTTAGGGTGAACATAGTTTTGATGGAGTAACTGGGATCTTTAGGAATCTTCATGGAATGGAAATAAAATATTAATAGGGAAGTTTAAATTTCAAAATGCATTTTTAATTAAAATGGATGATTTTCTGATTCTCTTAACCTGAGTGAAAACATTAGGTGATTTACTAGCTCAAATATTACTAGGAAAAAAAAAAAAACACACGGTAAAATGTTCTTTATTTTGTATTTCAGGTGTATGATTATCCAAAATGCTTGTGTTAAAAACAAAATAAATTGACCAACATTCTCTTGACTTTTCAGTTGGAAGTCTGTAATTTTAAAATATTATAAGCAAATATTTTCCTAAAAAATCTAGCTCTTGGGTCTAATTAGTGGGATATCTTTTTTTAAATGGGCAATTTCATAATTGCTTTTGTTTCTCTCTCCTTGAACTACTGTATTTGCAGTGTCATGTTAAATGTTTCAGAAGCAGATAACCTGAGATCAAACACTTCAGTGTTTAGATACTTTGAGAAACAGTTTATCCCAAAAAAAATCCAAGATAGACCATTGATGTTAATAAAAAGCTTAGGGACCCTGTGACTAATTCTGGTTTGCAATATGACATTGAAATATTGCCAGCAGACAAGACTGTTGTGTGGTATTTCTGAGAATAAAAGGTAACAAGACGCTGACAAATGTTATGCACAGCTCCATAAATTAAAACATGATAATTTTGCCTTGCTAGAATAATGGTGATGATGAGAGGAATTAGGTGTATGATTAAGAATCAATTTTCTTACACTTGAGAAGTCTCAGGCAGGCACTTTAGCTTCCACCCAGTGGCAACTGCTCGTCTCTTTTTGGCACAGAGAAACAAGCCTGTGCAGAACTCAGGCCACCATGTGCCCTGTCACATCTCAGCCTGGACAAATCCCCCTCTGCTGTTGGAGATTGTTGACAAATCCTAGAGGAGATCCTTGTTAGTCACTGAGAAGCCAGCCACTGCCACCAGTCTAGTATGAAATTGAAAATTCTGCCAAGGGAAAGGCAGAATTTTGAAAGAAAGATGCAAAAGACATAATGGTGAATGAAAGGTCTTTAATAAAACGGACCTGTCCTTTTAAAAACAATATACAAGTTTGGCAAATGCAGCTGGAGGGAAATCATGATTCTCTAAACCACGGAGATTTTTGTGCAGTGTAACAAACAAGGATGCCCTCCACTCATGTCGTCACATCACCACCACCCCCCCAGCTGTTTCCCTATTCACTGCTCTCACTCAGCAGGTCCATCTTGTTCAGCATATTGCTGCAATGCTGGCATTTGCCCATATCTTTCTTAAATTCTGACTTCAGGGACAGACCTGGCATTATTGTGATTTACTATGCAGGAATTTTGTACAGCACATTTGGGGCACAGTAGTCCTGTCTGTACATCTTCACCTCCATGCAGTTATTTCATGTAGATACTTGGCTCATGAGTACACACTTAAAATATTTCAGAGAAACAAACACATTCCTAAAATATTATGCGGTGTGAAATCTTGCAGCTTGCAAAAAGACACTTCCCCAGACCACAGGGAGTTCGTAGGCAAAAGATTAATATATTTCAGACTTAACCCCTGCTCCTGGAGTTTCTGCTCTTTCGATATGCACCCACCTGTTGCCATGGTTTCCAGTGCCAGTTGCATCTTTGTCTCATATTTGTCTTTTTCAGATATATACTTTCTATAACAGACATCTGGTTCCTTATTCTGGGTAGAGCTGTCTGGTCCAGACACTCTCTTTGACTCCTCCCCGGCCATGCTCAGCCAACTAAATTTGGCCCCAATGAGCTTTCTGTGCATAACGAGGCTATATTTTTTTTGCACTGTTTTCAGTGGTGAAATGCATTTCTGAAATGGTAAATTTTACATCAATACAGCTCCATAAAATGCATTGGCCGTTGCCAAAAATACACATCTTGCTTGGACACAAAATGCTACTTCATTCCTTTATCTCAGAATCCTTGAAAAAAGCTTAAACTAGAATGGCTTCTTTCTCCTTCTGAATTACTTCATCCTACATCACTTACCAAAAACTTACAGTGAGTCAAACCGTCTTTTTTTTTGCCTTAAGAATTTTTTGCTTTAACTTCACACAGCATTAGGCCAGATGAATATCAAGATTTATTGGCAGAGGGATCTCAGCCTATGAATTCTCACTGAACAGATAATAAGTCTTCCTGCTCACCAGAAAGATCTCAGATTCCCTATGGTTACAGGCTTTCAGTATAAGCAAGGTCAAAATCCGTCTGACTTTTTTTTCTTTTTTCTTTTTTTTAGAATAACCATAAATTAGAAATTGGATTATAAATCTCATAAAAGTGTTATTCACCTGCTGACAGGTAGCCTGGTCAGGATTTGCTATATTGCATTAGGATATTATTATTTCAGGAATTAGTGCTACAGAGATCTCACAGGCTGGAAACTCACAATATTTTCAAGTAGTTTCCAGAAAAAAAAAATCTCCTATTTTAAAATATATATAAGGGAAAGATTAAAAATTAACTATAAAGTAGACATAAAAGTATTGAGGAAAAAAAAAAAAAAAGATAAAAGATATATTGCTGTTAATCCTGATAACGTATATTTTCACATCAGTTGCCTTTTCAGGACAAAGAAATCTAAGATCCGTGTAGAGACAGATTCGTTCACAGCTTCAGATGGACTATTTTACACAATCTAGGAAGTAAAATACTGACAATTAAATGAGGATTTGTCAATAGGCAAGAAAGTGGGAGAAGTAAAGTAGCAAAAAAGGTAAAGGGGGGTCAGAATTTTTTATGAAGACTACATCTTATGAAGTTCTGCTAAAAAAGCGTGGTTAAATAAAACAAGATTTTGACACAAACTTTCAGTAATGCTAAGCAAGAACAAGAGGTTAGTACAATATGCAACTGAAAACAAAACTAAGAAGTGGGTACAAATAATAACACAAAATTAATAAAAAAAAAAAAAAAAATGTATCTCATCTTCAAAGAAGCCTGATCTTGTGGAGAAGGGACAGATTTCTGAAAGACAGCACGACAGCTGTACCTATCTGATCTGTTCACAGTCAAAAGAAAATTGAATCCATGTGAGCACAATGATCTGCTCTACAAATGAAATTATTAATTAACATCCAAAGATTGCAAAGTTCTAAGGATATGCTGACATCTTTTTCTGAATTTATCATTGGAGTCAATGAGAAGAGCCATAGTCTTCTGAACAAATAGATAAGTGAATAGGCTAAAGGAACAGGGAATTAAAAAAAAAAAAAAAAAAAATCACACCATGTTCTGAATGCCTGTCAAAAACAGGCATTCTTCCAGGGCACGTCACTTGTCTGGTGGAATGGATATTTTTGATTGACAGATCAGAAATAAAAAGGCTGAAGTGTTGTTGATACTTTTTGCAGTAAAACAGCTGTATTAAATTATGTGTTTCCCACTTTTTGTCAACAAGTTGGCAGGGTGTATGCAAAGTGTCAGCTCTGGAATGACAGGCACCACTTAAAACAGCAGTTGGAAGTGCCTAACATGAATGCTTGTTTTGTGAATAGGTACCTCTGACAAGGGAAAATATAACCAGTTGTGAAGAGAATCAGTGGGTAATGTGTGTCAGAGTGATGCTTCAGCCTTATAATATTCAATTTCCCTGTACAGATACTAATTGGCAAGGGGACATATCCACAGTCTGAGTCTCCTGCACTTCAAGCAGCAGAAATCCCATTCCTGCAGTGCTTTCAGGCGCATGCTCCATTCCCTGTCTCCTGTGTGGTTAATGATGGAAACAGCACACATACCATATGTTTGCTGCAGCACTTCACAATAACTCTGTTGGTCCTGGCCCAAAGAAAGAAAGGAAAAGCCATGCCAGAAGCATGAAAGAGCCACCAAAAAGTTTGTTTAAAAGTTTGTTGACTTTAGTTTGATTTACTTTTGAAGCAAATTATTGAGCCGGATCTCATGCAATTCCTGCATATCCTCTTCAGACAGCTTTGTCCATTTTACTCTACCCTAATACATGAAAAACTGATTTCTTCTCCCTAGAGTACCCAGTTACAACTTTACCTAACTTAATGAATATGAGGCTTTGAAAACTATTTTCTCAGAGACCATTTGCAACACCCCGTTATTAAGATGCAATCCCACACATTAAATACGCGCTTTGCACCCGTCAGCTACCAGTGCATAGTTTCTGCAAGACGTTGCAGTTTTCAGAACCACATAAAAGAAAGGCAGAGCAAGGGTTTTTGCTCATCTCCAGTGAGAAAAGGATGAGGGAGCTTTCAAGCAACACAGCCCTGTCAGTTTGGTGAATGTCATCCTGGTAGAAAGTGGAATAGGGACAGCTGAATAGAGAGCACGAAGGACAAATGCTGTTTTTGCCATGTAACCATAGTGACTACAGAGAAGGTGACAGCTGTGACACCAACACAGAAGGTTATTGCATCTGTCTCCAAACAGAAAACCTGTTCCACCACCAAAGGCAAGGAGGAGTCAGAGAACGGGTTGGCCTGAGATAATAGGTCTGCCAGTCAGAATATTTTAGTCAGAGTTTTTTCCTGGTTGAGTAGCATTCACACCCACAATGAAATGTTTTTAGTATGTGTCAGTATTGACAGCCTTTCATTTAGGATGAAAATGCTGCAATATAGAAAAGCCCACTTTAAACATTTTGGAAAAACAACATTGAAAAGCTGCTTTGAAAGAAAAATTAATATCATCATACTTTCATGAAAATGTGAAATTTGAAATGAAATATTTTGTCTTTCCAAATCAAAACCAAACAGTCCAGATAATTTAATACAGTTTTTAGAATCACAGTTGTTATTCAGAACAAGCGGAACATTGACAAAATTTAGAATTTTGAAGGGAAAATACATTCCCAATTCAATTATTCAGCTTACAAGTTCTATGCAAATCTGACAGCCACTTGGTTTTGTGCATATATTAGCATAAGTTTGCACATATTCTGCACGTATATCTGGAAATATTTTGGTATTGCTAATGCCATTTCACCTTCTGATAGACTATTTTGATCTTCCCTCCTGAATTATCTGTGAAAGAAAGAAAATTCTCAAAAGAAAAAAGAATATTCTCAAAATAAAAGAAAGGAAATCTCGAGTCATTATCTGAATCTTCTCGTTAGCTGTATGTCCTGTGTATTAGATACCACATTTGGAATTTTGCTGCACTTTCCAAAGCAACCGTGTATACCTGAGGTCTCTTTTCAGTTCCTAGAAAAGGCACATGCAGTTGATGTACAACAACAAAGTGTAAATTGTGCCTACGGTGGGCTAGCTGTGGATAACCACCAAACACCTACCCAGCTGCTCCCTCACTCCCCCTTTCTATGATATGGGGGAGAAAATAGGAAGAACGAGAGCAAGAAAGCTTGTTGGTAAATAAACACAGGTTGGTTGCTACTGTCACTGGTAGAACAGACTCAACTTGGGGAAAATTAATTTATTTCCAATTAAATAAAAATGCAATTACTATTTGGTTGGTGGGAAACAAAATGACAAACATTAAAACAGCACATTTCCTCCCCACTTTTTCAGACTCAGCTTCAATCCTTCTCTCCAGCCTCCTCTCCCCCACCACACATGGTGCAGGACAGGCGCAGTTTTGGTCAGCACACTGCGGTTTCTCTCTGCCACTCTTTCTTCCTCATGCTTTTCCTCAGCTCCAGCATAGGTCCTCCATGACTCTACAGGGGACATCCACTCCAGGCCCAGGAGTAGCACCTTCTAAACTCTAACCTCTAATCTCTGACCACGTTGTTCCCTCTGCTGTTTTTCTCTCTTTTTGTTCCTCCCCCTCCTCTCTCTGTGGCATTTTCTGCTCTTCTTGCCACCCTGCAGCACCCAGCTGCCAAAGCCTGGACACTTGCACCCACTACAATGCCTCATTTCAAAAAATGAGTAATCTGAGATATGAAGAAACTACAGAGGTCATACTTTTTGTTCAGTCTTGGTTGAGAAGAGTCCTTTCTTTCCCTCTTTCCAGAAGAGAACCTGAAAAAAAGTGGTTTGGGCCTCCAAATGAGGAAATTATCTCATTTCAGCCGGAGAATTATTTTATTTGTAGCAATCAAAAGCTCAGGCATGAAATAGAAGCTAAAAGTTTGGCCTGCTCTACAGCTGATGAAGAAGAGTCAGGCAAGTTAAAGGGCAATTCAACCTACCAACTTGAAACCCTCATCTTTAAATTGAAGGCATCAGTTTCCAGAAGTGTGAACCATTTCTCTTGTCTGTAGAGGAGATCTTGGTGACTGACAAACATCTTTTCTTCAGACATCTGATCCTTAATAATCTTCAAGACTACATGCTGAAATTAATGCGCAGCTCTTTTTCTATATCAGTCCTTATAGTTGTTCCTGAATGCTATTCTTCTTTACAGAAGAGGCTGACAAGCAAAGAAGGAAGAAAAGTATTTAATATGAAAAAAATAAATAAAATGAAATAAAATAAATGAAATAAATAAAATAAAATAAAATAAAATAAAATAGAATAGAATAGAAAAGGGAAGCCAGCTAAATAGCCTGTAATTTGCAGGCTATGGACTCACACAGCAAGCCATACTGCCCTCCTGCAAGTCCCTGTCACCAGTCAAGA
This sequence comes from Cygnus olor, assembly GCF_009769625.2. Lineage (NCBI taxonomy): Eukaryota > Metazoa > Chordata > Aves > Anseriformes > Anatidae > Cygnus > Cygnus olor. The sequence continues at coordinate 40,379,522 of NC_049169.1, forward strand.
AATATAGATGAAAACAGCCATTCTTCTCCTTCAATACTGAGGTTTTGTACAAAACCCCAGCCTGGAGAACCTAAATAATTTACAAATTTTAGCTCTGTGTTTCCTTAATCACTAGTCTTTATATGTAAAAGTTAAATTTATTTGGCAGCCTAGATTTTAGATATTCTGTCATCCTTTTGCAGTCAGTTGAATGTGTTTGACTGATGTTGGAGTGATACATAATCCCTAAATCAAAACACTGACGTATCAGTGACAACAAGAGCACCTGAAAGACCTTTTGCAAGGGATGCACTATTTAAAAAGACATAGAATCTATCACCAAGGTTCTTTCTCCCCCTATATACATATTCTACTGTCATATTTAATAATCTAAAACTTTGACGAGGGAGGGCATTAAATACTCTAAAGCTTTCTTGTCAGTGAACATTAAGGTCCTCTGTTGTGTTAGCCCAATACCTGATGACACAGCTTTCACAGTTTCAGAGTAAAGCATTGAGCTGCCCCAATTTCAATTACAGCTGATAATGATAAATGGCAATGTACTTCTTTCCAAATACTCCATTCTTTCTGAAGAGATAAATTCACAAAGCCTGTCATCCCAACTGCTGCTCAGTGAACGTTCATTCTTTTCTGTATTTCAAGGCAAGTTCATATGAATTGGCTTTCAAGGTGTTTACTTACACTATATTTTGAGAAATTTATTTTTTTGTAATGTTCCTGTTATTTTCATCAGCTTTAATTTTATATTTTGTAACTTCAATCTCTTACAATTTTCTAGAGCTATAATTTAAACCACTGAAATTGTATTGAGTTTCTCTATGCTTAAATATTCTCTCAGCTGTAATATACCAGCAGTGTTTTCCCTATTGCTCTATAAATACTTCTCCCACTATACCTCTGAGGTAATCAGACACGTTTAAGCTGCAGTAAGCTTTGCCCAACGAGCAGCTCCAGCTACTATAGTTTTGATGTTTCTTCTGTGCTGTTATCCTAATCAAACCCAAACAAGAATACTAATCAGAGTTTCTTTTTTTTTTTTTAATGTAAACCAGTTCAGCAGGTGTGTAATTTCTCTCCTGTAATTTATTCTCTGCACTCTCCTGTGTTTGTCACTGGCTGCCTGGTCTGGTGAAATTAGTGTTCCCTCATAGGTACCTGCTTTTGAAAAACAAACAAACAAACAAACAAACAAAAAACCCTTAGGCCTTACACCCTTTACAAATACCTTTTATTCAACAGCAAAATAATGTATCATTTCTCAAAATCTTGGCTTATGTTCTTGTTTGGTTTTTGCTGTTGTTGTTGTTTGTTTGTTTGTTTGTTTGTTTCCATATTACATAATAATGTTCCCTGAAGAGATTTCCCAGGGTGATTCCTGTGCCTTAGTGCTCTGTGCCCACTGGTGAGCACTAAGACTGTACAAATCAAGGGTGGAAACTTAGTGACTGCTTTCTTTCTGTCTGACTCTGTGTCTACAGATAACCAGCAGGATGGCACAAATGAAGGGTGGAAGCCTAATGACCTTTTTATTTTATTTATTTTATTTTATTTTATTTTATTTATTTCATTTTTTTATTTTATTTTATTTCATTTTATTTTATTTTATTTTATTTTATTCTGCTTGATAATGCTGCTTCTTGATTTACTCCATGGTTTCAGTGAGATGCACAATCTCTTTTTATTTCTTATTACACAGCATTTCTGTAGGTTGGTAAACAGCTGTTGGATATTTTCTATGCCAAAGAAGATCATAGCAGTGTTTGGGAGAGTGTAATTCTTACAAAATAAAGGAGACATTATGTAAATAAAAGGCTTTTGAAGCCTTCAGGCTGTAAGGTGCTATCCAAATAAGACAGTATCGCCCACAGCCTCATGTGCTGCTTAAAAAAATCAGGGTTAAGTCAGTTTTGATGTGCATTTCAATTAGGGTTAATAATTCCACAGTCTATGACTCACGCAAAAGCATTTGTTTGGGGGTGAGACAAGACTCACATGAATCTAGCCTCCAAGAGAGACGTGTTTGGAGGGAACATTTTGCGCATGAACCTGATGGTTGAACAAAAAGACAGAAATACTCTGTGTGTTTGAACAACTCACTGAAGCAGCAAGAGCTGATTTTAAAGTGTTCTTCCAAAATACAAATAGAGTAAGGTGATAAAAACTATAGCTCAGCAGCTTATATGAATACTACATTCAGGTTTACAGGTAGGGCAGGGACAGATGACATTATAGTGGGGGTCCGCTACAGGCCACCTGATCAGGAAGACCAAGCAGATGAGGTCTGTAGACAGATAGAAGCAGCCTCGTGTTCACAAGCCCTGGTCCTCATGGTGGATTTCAACCACCCTGCTATCTGTTGGAGGGCCAACACAGCAGGGCATAGGCAATCCAGGAGGTTCCTGGACTGCATTGAAGAAAACTTCCTTCTCCAGGTGATAGAGGAGACTATGAGGAGAAGTGCTGTGCTGGACCTCTTTCTGACAAACAGGGAGAGACTTATGGGGAATGTGAAGCTCAAGGGCAGCCTTGGCTGCAGTGACCACGAAATGGTGCAATTTTGGATCCAGAGGGGAGGAAAGAAGGAGCACAGCAAGCTGCCTACCCTGGACTTTGTGAGAGCAGACTTTGCCCTCTTCAGGGATCTGCTTGGTAGAGTACCATGGGACAAAGCCCTGGAGGGAAGAGGGGCTCAAGAAATCTGGTTAATATTCAAGGATAATTGAGCTCCTCCAAGCTCAGGAGCGATGCATCCCAACAAAGAGAAAGTCAGGAAAAACACCAGGAGGCCTGCATGGATGAACAAGAAGCTCCTGGCCAAATTCAAATGGAAAAAGGAGGTCTACAGAGAGTGGAAGCAAAGATGGATAGCCTGGGAGGAATACAGAGAAATTGTTTGAACAGCCAGGGATTAGGTTAGGAAAGCTAAAGCCCTATTAGAATTAAATTTGCCCAGAGGCATCAAGGGCAACAAGAAAGGCTTCTATAAGTACATCAGTGATAAAAGGAAGACTGTGGAGATTGTGGGGGCATCTCCAGAAGGAAACGGGAGACCTAGTCACTTGAGATATGGAGAAGGCTGAGGTAGTCCATGACTTTTTTTTACCTCAGTCTTCACCAGCAAGAGCTCTAGCCGTATAGCCTAAGCCCCAGAAGACAAAGGAAGCCTACTGTTTTGTAGTATAGTGATTAAAGATGACACATAAGAATTCTAGAGACAGATCCTGGCAACCTAGGTCAGGTGGTTAAATATATTTCAAGATGTGGGCCTTGATACCGCTTGTTAGGTGCCAATAACACACACTGTTTTACACATTCAAGTGTACCAAAGAAACCCCATACTCTGAAGGACTGGGAAAAGGAGATCTAGTCAGGATGAGGTTCTGACTGTTGAGTATCAGCTTGCAACAAAAGCCTTTCGTCCTTTCATTTTCTGACTAATACAAAGAGGTTGTCATGATGATGCAGGACTTAAATATACCTATTTTATAAATAAATGTCCATGGTACCAGTAGCCTTCAAAAGTGGTTGATATTTCTTCAAAGGAATCAAAAGCAAAATAGCATTCATTTCTATAAGTTACACAGAGTACAACTGCAAGGTATAGCAAAATGGAAAGTGGGTAATTGAAAGAGCACAGGAGTTGCACAAAAGGAGGAGATTAATGTTAGTCATGAGCTAGAAGCAAAGGCAAATCTGTGCTCCCCCTGAGTTCAGTGCTGCTCCCAGATAAAGAACTCATAAGGAAGTCCCACTCAAAAGAAAAAGACTCTAGCAATTAATCAGCAGTCATAGATTTTGTTATTGATGTTGTTTTGATGGAAATGTATTGGACAGAGACTTGAAATGGCTCTCCATGATCCTCTTCCCTTCTGTCATAGACAACTGCTTGGCTTTGTTTCAAAGAGGACACTCCTACTGAAAGCAGGCAGTAGTGGGGCTGTTAGCATTTTCCCCTAGAAGAATATGATCCAGCCAAGTCTTTTTGCTAAGAAAGTATTGGATTTGTGAAAAATGTGCTGCTCTCCACCCAGCTGGAAAACAGCTTTGTAGAAAAGAACTTGGGGATTCTCCAGTGTCCCTGACATCGAACATTCTGTGATTCTATGAAAATGTAAGATAAAAAGAATTCAAAAATTGATTAAATTGATTACTTTGTTTTCTTTCCAGCATTAGTACCTGCATCTTGATCTTTATGTTCCATACGTAATCTCCACAGGATTCAGCACAGAATATCTGCCTCCTCCCTCCACCTGCACACATCTTCTGTTGCAAAAGCATAACACAACAGTTAAATAACCCTTGAACAATAAAGAACTGTCAATTAAATAGCTTCATCCAAAACCCATCTACTTCCTAACATCTCCACTGCATTTTGGAGGAGAATTAAAAATACTGTTTTCTTTAAAATTTTATACCAAGAAATAAGATTTTCAGACTCAAGAGCCCCCAGATAGCCATGGAAGCACATAGAAAGCTAAAGAAGGCAAGTGTGATCAGCTGGAGGAGTCAATAGTTTTGGTTAGGGTTTGATTATGGAGCAGTTGTGAAATGCAAAGGGGAAGTGGGCTCCTCGTCAAATTAGGGCAGCAGTTTTAGCATACCAGTCAGGGCTATGGCACACCGGCTCTCTGGTGCTGCTGTCTCAGCTCAAGGTCCCAAAGAAAAAAGGCATACCTAAGTTTCCAGGTTGCTTGTAGAAGCACAGATGCATCAAAAGAAACTTTTAATCTGTTCCGATGTTTGCTACTCCTGGGAGAAGAAAGTACCTCATTCGGAGTTAGAAAATATGGCTGGAACCAAGCAGCTTCACTCTGCAGTTCTCCAAAACAATTACTAATGCAGCTTGTTAGACAGCGACCTTAATTTCCAGGAGAAGGAACAACAGAGTAGAAGATTCACACTGTGCTGTATTGATCTGCTTTGCAAATTCTAATTTTCTTTCTCATCACTTCATTTACATTGCCCATGTCTGCTGGTGCCTTCATTCATTAATGCTCCATTATAGTCCTGTCCATCTGTAAGGAAGACTGGCTATACAGACTGGACCGAATTCACTCACTGAAGACAGAAAAAAAGTCATAAATCCTTCATAAAAGGCTTCTTCCCATACTTTTAATTCTATCATAGCACTGAAAATAATTAATGCATGCATGCTGAGGGATTTTTTATTATTATTATTGGGGGAGGGGGGGTGGATCTTAGTAAGGAACTTGCAATTCAAATGGATTCATAAGTGTTTAGAAATTTACACAGATCACACACAAATTTAGCTACCTCTCCCTTGGCATTCTAGCTTGGGTTTGTAAACTGACATGAATAACTTTCTTCAAATAATTCAGCAATATCCAATTGCCTCACTCCTTTTCCATCTAAGTACCAAAGCTACAGATTTTTATATCATTAGCAACATTCCTTTATTATTGTTATTGTTATTGTTATTATTACATTACATTTTACCTACTTACAACCACTAAAAATTAACCAACCAAAATTTTTTGGCCATAGAATTTTAATTAGTAATACCAACTCTTTCATATCAAGTATTATCAAATTTATGGATTATTTTATTTTATTCTAAAAGCTTGGTTAAGTGGCAAGTTCATTTAATAACATTTCAAATCAAAGCATTTTATTTCAGTAAAAAATAACTACATTCAAAACAGCATATCTAACACTATGTAGATACAGCAATTAAACACCATTTTTTCATTAAATCAAAATAATTTTATTCCATTCTCCATCAAAAGGAAAGATTTTCCCCTTTAACTCTAGGGTGCTTTCATCTGGTATAGGTAAAATAAATAAATAAATAAAATAAAGTCAGTTCATATCTTGCTAAGTTACTACTGGAGGCAATGTAATGCTCAGTATAGTCTGCCTGTAAAGGGGCAATGTAATTTTGTGTGAGATTCTCTTTTTGGAGAAGAAGAATATTTCTCATAATGTTCAAAATATCAAAAAGTACATGCCCAACCTAATTTAACTATAGAATTCCCTATTGCCACTGGCCAGCTTGTTGAACAGCAGAGCAAGCTATGTTGATGTTCAGGTTGCATTGCCTTTTGCCATGAGAAAGGTTTTACTTTTGAAAGCATTTATCCTCGGCATAGTTACAGTCTGACGACTCTGATAAACCTGATATTGTATAACCTTCCACTGTTTAAATCTTCTGTTGTATTTGAATCAACAGCATGGAATTTGGTAGGTGTTCTTTAGTTACAAGCTGCTGGAAAAAAGAGTCAAGAGACAGGCCTTCATGGAGATTCTCCAGCCCATACCACAGCACCTCTCCCGGCACCAGACCAGACTTGAATTTGTGGGGTGGCTGGACATAAATATGCCCCATTACATATGCAGAGTATTCTTGCTTTCAATGGGGCAAAATAAACTCAAATCAGGAAAAAAAATCTAAAAATTTCCTAGTAATTTTATAGTTTAAGTCAGCACACATCCTGTGGATCTCTTATCCCGCTCTGCATATAGTTTGGGAAGTTCCAAGAATTTCAGCAGACAGCTCCAGAATTCAAACCAAGGGCAAGGGTCTTTGGGGACCTTATAAGGCTCTGGATTCAAAAGCTGGATGCAGGAGTAGGATGACAATTTCAAGCCTGCTTGCTACCTTCTCCTCCCACATCAGCTGTACTGAATAATCAGTAAATTATCTGTTATTGGAACATTTTTTTTCCAGCAAGTTTAACCATATTCGCAGGTAGCAGGAATCAGTAGCCTCCTGGAAGGAAGCCAGCTGGTCCAGGGAATTCCAGTTAATTAACTGAATGAAGAAAAACCACTATGGATTATCGGACACAGTAGATTTTGGAGCAGAGATTAGTCATGGAACAAAATACATTTACATGTTCTCTTTAAAGACTCTTTCTGACTTGGACTTTGCCTTTCTACTTGACATTAAAATCCACTCTGCATAAAGGCTTCTACATAGGTCACATTTTAATTACAGCAACACATTTGATACCCATTGAGGAAACCATATAATCATTGTGTCTTACTGGCTGACGTATGACGTTATATTCCACAGAACAATCAATCCAGTACAGGAACAGGGCACAATGACAAAACATCAAAGGTCTGACACATCTTCTCACGCAGATAGCAATGGGGGCCTTACACTGCACTGCAGTACGTGATTTATTAGTTAAAGAAATGTTGCATCTGCTGCAGATCATCTTTATTACCCTTTGGTTTCTCAAAATGATGTCCTGCAGAGATTGAAAATTCAACCACTCAAATATCAACTTTATTAATGTTATGTTTTTATTAATGATATTATATTGAAAAAGAACTCCACATACTTTTCAAGTCATTTTGATTATCTTTTATAGAGGAATAGAACTTTCACAAGACTTGACAGCTGTGAAAAGCAATAAAGTAAAAGGACATTTCTCAATATATTACCTTCAATTTTGCTGTTAAAAGAAAAATTCAAATTTAAGAACTCTTGAGCCATCAGGCATAAAGATGTTACTTGTTTAGCAATTTTCTGAAGAAAGTTTCCTTTCTGTTTTGGAAACACAGGCTTTTACATATTACTACCAAACCTCAGCAGAAATCCAGTCATTTCCTTACACTGTCTTGCTTTTCTGCCTGAACAGACTTTGTTTCTCTTAATTATCTCAGCCTTTATTTTTGATTTTATTTGTTTTGAAGCAATTACCCTTTCATCTTCAAGACTGTTATCCTCCACATGTGTCTCTGGGAAAACCCATCTACTCACATCAAAATCAACAGAAATTTTGCCACACTTCCATGTCATTTTGAGCTTTTTTTGTTGTTGTTTTATTCTGCATTTTTTGTCTCACATTACTTTCTTTTCTCTACCCATGGCTCCTTTATTCTGTCGTTAAGTCTTCTGAACAGCTTGTCATTGCTTAGTAAATGCTATATTGGTGCACTTTATTTTTGACATTACTGAGTCTCTAGGTTTTCTTTTCCCATTGTATTGTAAATAATTGTGAATCCATAGAGTTCACTTTCTGAGATGAAAAAAATACCTCCTTTGCACATCCTAAGGTTCATCTGTCAGGAAGAGACCAGAAAATATAGTGTGCTCAAGAGAAAAAAAAAAAAAATGTGTGATCTGATTAAGTTGTTCATTCCTCAGTTATACTGATGTTCCAGGGTTGAAAATAAACACTTGCATTTAGAAGCCTACATTTAGAAGCCTGAGCCTACAGCCTCAAGCTTTACTTTAATTAAATAAGGGCTGCTCTTGTCATTTGTTTCCACACTGGAAAGTGTTTTATTCCTCAAAAAATGCAGGAAAAAGTATTAATATGTTCCATTCTGCAAGGGTAGCTTGCAGCAAATTTTCATTCATTGGTTAACACAAGTGCTGTCATTTGCTGGGGAATGAACATTTCCAGCTTTTCATACAAATATGTCAAGAGTGAAAAGAAAATAGTTGGAAAAATAAAGTGTCATAACAGAGAATGATGATGGATGGCCTGAAGAGATCAAAATATATGGACTAACATTCAAAGTAGTTGCAATTAGCTGAACTTAATTGCTGCATTTGAGCACCAGCCATCAGTCTTGTGTTAATAATATTGTTTTTCAGCCACCATCAGGAAGGGCATTTTAGCTTATTATTTTCATCTAATAGATAAATTGTGCAGAATAACCCTTTACATTTTTTTAAGGTATTAAAATATGTAGCAGCATTAAAATAATGTACGCATTAGCCTATTATATGCCATCCTTTCCTCTGTTTGAATACTGATAAACTTGGAGCACTATAGGAATCTCAGGTGTTTCAGAATTATAGGAAAAAAAAAAAAAAGAAAATCAAAAAAAACTTTGGTCTCAGTTTCATCAGTTTGTATATAACCCAGGAGGAGAAAAGAAAAAAAAAAAAGAAAAATAAAGAAAAAAAAAAGTCACGGTTTTGGCTTGGATAGAGTTAATTTTCTGCATAGAGGCTTGTATGATGTTGTGTTTTGGATTTTTTGATGAAAATAGTGGATAACAAACACACTGATGTTTTAGTTGTTGCAGAGGAGCACTTGCACAGAGCCAAGGACTTTTTATCTTCTCCTGCTGCCCTGCCAGCAAAGAGGCTGGGGGTGCACCAGGAGCTGGGAGGGGACTGAACCAGGACAGCTGGCCCAGGCTGGCCAAAGGGATGTCCCATACCGGGTGGTGTCATGCTCAGCAATAAAGCTGGGATAAAGAAGGAGGAAGGGGGGAACGTTCAGAGTGATGGTTTTTGTATTCCCAAGAAAATGTTTTGTGTGCTGAGCCCTGCTTTCCTGGGAGTGGCTGAGCACCTGCCTGCTGATGGGAAGTAGTGAATAAATTCCTTGTTTGGCTTTGCTTCTGTGCATGGCTTTTGCTTTACCTAGTAAACTGTCTTTATCTCAACCCATGAATTCTCACACTTTTACCTTTCTGATTCTCTCCTGCATCCCACCTGGGGAGAGTGAATGAGTAGCTGTGTGGTATGTAGCTGTCTGCCAGGGCTAAACAACAACAAAAAATCATACTTAAATACATTGAGTTAGCCCTGCATATAAAACCTGCATGCCTAGTTTGTTACTGCAGTCCCAAGATCTACTCTATCAAGATGCCTTTGTACAACCTGATGACAAGCTTCTCTTGTAAGGTTGTACTGGCAGTATGGAAGTGCTTTAAATTAAAAAGGAGTAAAAAATTATTTGTATTTATAAGAAAGACGCTTTGATTATGAACACAGGAAAGACAGTAACTTAAATATCATGAGGAAGCACTTAATGAATACGCATGCTGGAGCTAAAATAAAGCAGTGTCTGTAATGCCTTTTGGAGCTGGTCCTCTAGAGACTATTGCTGTAGTTGTTGTTTGTCTTGTTTCTTACAGACAAGGCATATCAGAATCCTCTTGTGCTCTTAGAAATCGTCTTGATGATAGCAGTGAAGACAGCTAACTTGTAGGGCACTCTGCTTGGACACTTTGCTTCCAGAAGAGAGAAAAAGGATGGAAGCTGAATCCTAGGACAACGAAACTCTTGCATTTTGAACAGCTGCACAGCATGAGACAAACTCCTCAAATCATTTTTAGAGAAAGAGAGATTTACCTAGAAATGCTCTTCCACAGTATCAAGATCATAGATCTCCTTGAAGAAGAAAAGTGAAATTTCAACAAAGCATCTTGGAACCATCTTCACTATAAGAACAGGCAAACATCAGTTAGATTTTTGCAGACTACCCTGTAACTTAATGAATTTTAGGAAAAATACATACATCCTTGCTGAGTTTTTCTGAATGACATATAAAAGATGTGAAAGGACGCTATGTCTCATGAATACAAACTTAAAATACTGCCTTGTAAGAAAATGCACTTCGGTTCACAATATAAACATGTCACCAGTTCCTACTTTTAACCTAAACATACAGAGCATCTCATTATTGAGGTATAATATCCCACTTTAATATTTGGGGTGTTTTCTGGTACTGCCTGCTTCTGAAATCACTTGAGTAACTACAGTCTCCATTTTGTCTTCTAGAGTTCATGGTTGCAAAGAAAACCAGGAAAATCCAGAAAATCCTTGAAAAACCAGAAAATCCTTGAATGCTTAAACAGGAAGAGAAAAAAAAATAGAAATGAATGCATTTATTATTTTAAGTCATCATTTTTAAGACAACCAATGGTTAGGATTGGTTAGGATTGGTTAGGATTCTGATGTATGGTTTCTGAATATCTCTCTCAGTTAACTGTGGGGCTTAAACAAACATTCACATGACAATAGGCTATGATGATTTAAGATGTTATCGCTCCTCTCTTTCACCTGTTTTATTCCAGCAAGACAGTAGACAGTGGAAGAGATATATGACTCCTCCTTAGCAAAGTCAAACACCTCAGAGGACAGCTCAGGCCACCAGACTTTGCAAATAAATGATTGACAAGAGCTCACATAGCGACAGACTGGCTACCAGAGCAATATGCTGCAGGGTGCAAGCGTCAGAAAGCACCTCTTCCCTTTGCTGTGTTGGTGTGGTTGTAAATTCAAGGACAAGCATGAAAGCATGCACAGAAATCAAAGCACAGTATCAGAATTTGTGTGAGGTTTGTTTATCCTGGCACTGACCTGCTCATCATTAGCTGCTTAAGGGTATATCAAACACTATTCAGAACACATCTGAGAACATTGTAGTTGTATATTCTCCTCCAGCTAGTGAGATTCCTGTTTAACACTGTGTACTGTACCATCATAGCTACATGGCAGTAGACAAGTCTGAATCTCTGAATGCACATAAGAGAAGCAGTGGAAATTTTAGCGTCTGAACCTGCACTGAGCGGTTTCACTATCCCCAGCTGCAGTTCAGTGATGGACAACAAGTGCTGTTTCTGCTACCACAAAGGTATATTTTTCATCTCGTTCCAAGCAATCACTGACTGAGTGATCTGGAAAAGCTTATTAGAAAGCATATAATTCCTCCTTCATGATTTATATTGCCATTTTCAGTCAGCTTTGTAAGGTTGATTTCCCATTGCAGCAGGACAGACAGATTGACATACATGATAGGATCCAACAATTGCATACAGCGAGCATAGGAAACTCTTTGCCAATATCAGCATGTCTTCAGTGTCACTGCCATAAGCTTTCAGTGACTTACTCTGTTTTAGAGTCTTTCCCATGAATGTAATGAACTGTAATGATGGTTAACAAAGTTGGACTCCTAACTGTGACCATTTAAAGTCAGACATCTGGTCTAAGGTAGGCACCTGTGCTCTCTACATTCAATAAAATTAACTTTGAAAGCAACTCATCCCATTTAGCTTGTCTTAGAGGTGGCATGAGTTGCCCACAGGAGGTGTGTATCTCTCTCCATTGCCTCCAAGAAGGCCTTGAGATTGCCTCTCCATTGCTCTCCTCTTAGTAAGTGGCTTAGACAATTACACTTTCTTTCTCATTCTTCTACTATTATTTAATTCACAAAGGTGGATTGGTTTATTTGCTTGTTTTCAAATATTCAAGCTCAGTGGCTTGCTTTGCTTTGTTTTAAGTCACATTTATGGTGGTTTTTACTTCAGAAACACACAGTTAAATGTTGCTGGAATTGAATATAATGATGTCCTTCAATAATGGGAAACACTTTCTCTAATAGACAGCAATGAAATGTAACTTAAGTAGCTGCTGAAAATATAGGGACTGAAAAATGACTGTAATTAGCTGAACAACTTCATTGCTGTGTGAACACTATTACCTATGTACTATTATTGTGATCTCAGATTAAGGCTAAATAAAATTCTTTAGGGGAATGAGGAAACAGGTGAAAAGACTGCTTGACTGGAACAATCAGCTTAACAGAGGAGCTGAAAAGTAATACAAAAATAGGGTTAGAAAGTTCAAAATAAGAACTGCCAGCTGTCTCATATTTTGTCATAAAGAACAGTTCTGTGAAGCAAAACTGCTGTTGAGTTTCAAGAGCCCCAACTCAGCCACCAGAAACCTGCCCAAGTCTGACACAGGTTTAAAATTCAGAGGCATCATTGCACAGCATGGATTGAAATTTGGTAAACTAGAAGCAATCTGTCATATTCCTTCTTGTCATGGATGTTTCTGCTGGGACTTCATAAGCATGATGAATGTTTGATTAGTAATGAAGTGAAAGATTTACTCTGTAGCCACTCTAACTTAGGCTTGACATACTACAATCTCAAACCCAATTTATTTTCTGTAGATTGCAAGTATGAGCTACACAAGAAGCTATCCCAACTCAGTCCTCACCTTCTCTTCGTAAATGTTTTCTTTTACCCCAGGAAACTTGGAACTTCCTCTCAGAGATGAATTGCTGCATTATGACCAAAAAGTGTCCAGCAAAGTTAGCAAAAAAGGTCAGCAGCTGAATAACAGGCTGACATCAGTGTTTTGGGCTATATTAAGGGAGTTGTAAGTACAGAAGTACAAGTGAAGATCTTCATCTGTGCCTTTTGGCCTTGAGGCTATGAGAAGGGAGCCTTGCAGTCCCTAGGTTGAGAGCTGGCCAGGATGACTGGCCAGCACAGTGACCATTGCAATGACTATGGCTCTGCTTGCCCACATCTCATGGTGCTCCATCCTACAAACCTTAGTCCAGACAGGCTGTGCCCTGGATTCTCTTCACATCAAAACAGCTCCCAGTTGGGGATAAAGGTACCTAGTCAAATGTTGGGCACACAAAGGAAGAAAAAGAAGAGGAAATGTGGACAATGAAGTAAAAATGTAAGAAGAGATTAAAAAAAAAATGAAAAGATAATTAACAAGGAGTGGTATGGATAGCTCTACAGACAGAATAGGCAGAGAAACAAGGCTAGAGAAAGCCTTACTAACATCCATTGGCAAGAAGAGGACATATGGACAAAGGATGCAGAGGAAAACAAGCTTTCCATCACCACCAATTGAGAAAAACATCAAAGTTCATCTTCAAATACAGGTTCATTTTCACTTCTGTCCATCTTCAGCTCTCCAAATATCAGAAGTCACATGAGCTCTCTGGATTGTGGGGCCAAACAGAGAAAGAAAGGAAGAAAGAAGGAGCCTCACTTTGCAAGATGGGAAGGAACATGTCTTTGAGAGGCATCTGATAGATAATCTGAAAGGTAATTTATCTTGACCTTTACTGGCTTGGGAAGAATACTTTGAAGTAAATATTACATGATGGGGACTGTACCTCTGGCATCCAGTGACCTCTCAAATGTGTAAATGAATTCTTTAAAGGGAAGTGTCACCACTGATGGTCACTGATCACCAGAGTCAGGAAGAAAGAGCCAGAACTGTCCAGAGTCAGGAAGCACTGTGTGGAAGAAGATACGATTATATCATTTAAAGCTTGATGAAATAACACCAGGAAAAAAAAAAAAAAAAAAGCATCATGCATAGAAAAAACAATTGTTTATTGAATGTCAGAAGTCCAGTGCATTAACCGCTCTTTCAGTGCGACTGGCATTTACAAGGTGCCATTAGAGTTATCATGGGAATTTCAGAGTTTGGTGCAAGAGAACAAATTCTACAATTAGTATTTCACTGGCCAAGTAAGCTTGATGGAGGTTAGAGAGAGTAAAATAACATCCTGAAATATTAATATATCCATTATAAATCCACGGTCCCTAAATAATGTAACCAAAATGTATATGACTTCATATAGCATGTGATCTCTTCAGCAATGCTCTCTGATGTGTATTTGGAAACCTATAGTTGCTATTAGCTCCTTTTACTAGCCTAGTTTTGCCTTTTTTGTTTTATAGTTATGATTCCATCTTGAAAGATATAAACTCAGAAAAGTTCAGCTTATTTGTTTTCAACCAGATGCCGTATTTTTTCTTTTTAAACCTGCAGGCTTGTTGTGACTTACCAATGAAACAATATGTGATACTCCTTCATAATATAAAATTTTAGCACAGACTGTTTATCATTACAGTCTGTCTTCTGCTTAATGGCACCCAGGTGAGTGAGGACTCCCCATCTAGACACAAAAGAATGAATTTTTTTCCTGTGACTTTGCTTCTCTAAGTTGTCCCAATAGTCTTGCTGCGAAATTAGAAACTATAGATCTAGCAAGAAGCTCAATTTTAAGTCCAACTTCTTCTACTTGTAAAGAAATCCAAAGAACGTTTATTATATAGTTTCCTAAATCAAATAGCTACAGAAGTTACGCCATTATCTCAGGTACCCCCATGCTGACATCTGGAAGAGAATGAAGCTGAGGACTTCTGGCAGTGCTCCCACAAGGTGGTAGCTCTCTGTTCACCAAATTTTTGCAGTTTTCTTGCAAAATTACATTTAACCTACTACAAACTGGTATTAACCTTTTCTTTCTTTCTTTCTTTCTTTTTCTTTCTTTCTTTCTCTTTCTCTCTTTCTTTCTTTCTTTCTTTCTTTTTTCTTTCCTTCCTTCCTTCCTTCCTTCCTTCCTTCCTTCCTGAATTTTATGTAAAAGTCTTCTTAATTAGACTTTAAGGTAATTAAAAAGGAGACCAGGATCAATATCTTTATTTTTACAGATCTGGAAAATTAAGGTATAAGTCACCTGGGCCATGTAACTGAGCAGTCCAAGGCTGACAGAGGTTTCCTTAGCATTTAAGGCTTGGTTAGACAAACCTAAATAACAGAGCTAGCAATGTTACAAATTACCACTCCTTGTCTGGAAATACACACCTCTTGTCTGAGGTGTTTGTATCCATCCATACTCTACTTACAGCCCATTGACATGCCCGGTAAAAATAGTCAAACTGGCACTGATGACAGCCAGGGCTGAGGGAGTCATATCTTCCAGCTCAGAATGGATCAGCATGGTTAAAAGCAGTAACTCCATGACCTGGGGCATCCAGATCTTCCCATGCCTCAAATGCCCCATAGCTTTGGCATGCACACAGAGTACTGTCCTGCTCTGGACCCCAGCTCTGCTGTGTCATGGATAGCATGGTGCTGCATCCGCTTCCTGGCTTTTTTTTTTTTAATTTTTTTTTTTTTTTCTATTAGACCTGCAAGTTCTGGCGCATATTTTAGGTGGTAGACAGTCTCCTGTGTAATGACAAATTCCCTCCCTTTCTTATCCTGTCACTTCTAGCAAGATTCAGCTCCAGACACGTAAATGAAGTGTCTGCATGTAAGCTGGGCACCTTAGCTCCCAGTACAGACCATGGAGCAAAGACAGTGGAGCCTAGGCCAGAGGAAAGCTTTTAAGATGGATTTGACTGCTTCAACTTAGCCTGCTGGTGCCATCAGAGAAGCTCTTGGGTGTCAGCCTCACTTCCAGCAGCTACCACAGGATGCCTGAGGTCTCCGATAGCTCATGTGGTATATCTGACAGCCCCACAGAGCCCCATTAGCTTTCACATTTGGTAAGTTTATGTGGCTCCTTTCCATTCCCTGCTCCTGGATGCAGATGCTACTACCTACACCAGTAACTAAGTCTTTGAAATTCTCAGGGGCACAATGGAGACCACACCACCATTTTTGACCATCATGACATGAAGGTTTTGCTCCATGACAGAGTTCTGATAACAGGGCTGAGGCAGAGACAAGAGATGACAATGTTAATGTTAATAACCCTCCCACCTCCAGTCTGAGTCATTTTCTTCTGGCAAATTCTGCAAAGGTTCAGTACATTGTTTATTTTGTTTATCAGCTAAGTAAATTACTTTTCTTAACTGGGAAGGAGTGTTTTCTTCCCTGACTGCCCCCTAAGTATCTACGTACCTAAGCACATTCAAGAATCCAGAACTCATATTCAGTCCTAGGTCTCTGACTCTGATTCCTGGTGTTACATCAGAATCACAGCTTTCATTAAAAATAAATAAGTAAATAAATAAATAACGACAAATACACACCCACAAACAAACAAAAAAAAAAAAGTCTTAGTCATGACAGGTTCTAGGCAAGGAATTTGGACATATAATCCCCATGTAATCAGTGCAGGAATCCAGGTTAGCCAAAGACAGGTCAAGCCCCAGCTAGAGAAAGTACCCTAAGGAGAGCAGGAATCATCCTGACTCTCCTCCTGCATCCAGCTCCAGCATATGGGTAACATTTCAGAAACAAAAAATATTCCTTATAATGGGGAAAACATCCTCCCTGCTCAGCCTTTTCAGCAGTAACTTAGGGAAGGAAACCCAGAGTTGGATGAGGACACCCTTTTTGAGTCTGGTGATGATCCCCATGCTTGGTACCTCCAGGGACTCTCAGAATGATGAGGGAGCTGCCCTTCCCCTGGTCTCTTCTCCTGTCTGTTCTAAGTTTAGGGAAGGAGAAAGGCACTGAAGTGTGGGCAGGTGTCCCAGTCATTGCTGAGGGCCTAGATCCACCATCATGGCCCTGACAAGAAGCCAAAGGGGTGTTCTGCGAGTGTGAAGTATCCACACCTGGAAGAAGGGATGTTCAAAGGCAAACCCAGTCCTTCGGGTTCCTCAAGCTCTTTCTCAACAGAAAAGCCTTTCTGTGGGAAGAAAAGGACTAAAAGTTGTGTTCAATAGTAAAAGGCATCAAAAGACTGTTCTTGTCTCTCTGCAGGGAGAGAGGACCCCTACTATACCTTTCAAGGAGGAAATGGCACATTTCTTTCTGAAAGAGGCAGTGATGCTACCCAGAAGCTCTGGGGCCACCTGATTTGCTGCTGGGACACAGAGCTGAATTACAAAGGCTGGGGAGAAGCAAAGAGGTCTTGTATTTAGAAGATTATTAATTCAGCTGAGGAGTTATCAACTCTTGCCCTCTATTATAAGCAAATCTCCCCTTTTCCTCTAGAGTACCAGATGTCTGTCCCCTGCTACCAGTTCTGCTGTCTCCAGGGGACAGAGCACGTTAAACCCACATCTGACACTCTGCAACAGGAAAGGGGTTGTACAGAGTTGTGTGAATGGAGGGAGATGTTAAGGGTCAGATGTGCTGATCTGTAAGATCAGGACATGTGCTGCTGTGACTAGACCCCAGTTCTACCTCTACCTGCCTCCTAATGGAAGGATTGAACAGAAGGGACTTGAGAAATCCCTCTGTATATGACTTGCAACCCGTCATCCTTAAGCTCATAAATGAGTATTCAGAAAGCTTCCACTGCTTCATGTATTTTTTATAAGATAAGTGGGTTGGGTTTCTGGGAACAATGTGACTTCAGTGAGAGGTTTCTAAGCCCAGCAACAATAAATTTCCCTTTAAAATCTTCAAATATACTCCCTGTGATTTTTGGACTTATAAACTGAAGGAAATATTTTATTCTTTCTCTCACCAAAAAGATTGGTAAGATCTGTCTTTGTGGTCAGAGGTGGGAATATAGAGTAGTTGAGATCCCTGTGAAATATCCTGTATGAGCCCTGCCGTTGTTCATGATTATTGCTCAACACAATTTACAAGAGAAATGACAGTAATCTGCATTTCCTTTAAAACTATTATCATTCTGCTATGGCACCAAAATTCAGCTGCCCTCAAGAAATGCTTCAATAGGAACCACCATATATAATACATGTGTTCAATTTATTATTAATGCACTTCAATCTGAATCGCAAATTCAACATGATGTCTGAATTTTTTCATGCTCATTCTGTTCTGTGTCAGCTCTTATAACATGTTCATTGCCATAGCATGAGCAACAGACCCATAGTGCATTAAGCAATGGACTTAAAAATCAGTCACAGTGCTTAGCTCCTCAGCTTTGCCCCAGAGGTCTGGACTTCTTGATAGAGCTTTTATTTAGTGTGGTGTGATGCAGGTTTTTTTTAACATGTTTACATTTGCACCAGTCAAAGCAATGACCCTCACCATCAGAGGACATGATGGTCCTCAGGTCCCGCACACTTAGTTTTGTGGTTTAGGTTCAGCCCTCAGGAAAGGCTGATGCCCTAGACAGACAGGCCTCACCTCTGTGAGAAAGTGCCAGTTGTCACTTGGCAGCTGTCAGCTTTGGTCTCGATCCCAGCACGTCAGGAGATTATGCAGATACTCTGGGCCCAGGTTCAAAATAAAGATTAAAGCCTAGCAATTAGCTACAAATCCTACGGCCTAATCCCATCTGTGCACTGAGCTGTGGCAGTGGCGGCCTGTGCCTGGCTGCAGTGCCAGGCTGACGGAGCAGTGTCACCTGCGTGCTGCTCGCACAGTAGCTAAATGGTTACCCAACAGCCAGGTGATCGATTTTGGGGGAAATCCATTGGTGAGGGATCCCGCAGTGATGACAGTGTCCTGAATCTGATCACTCCATATACACCCTGAGGAGAGATGCAGACATTGTTGGCAGCACCTTGCCTGGATCCCTCTTTTGGACAGCAGAGCGCCATCCCAGGGGCACACAGCACTTCCACGACTGTACCAAACTAAGACCAGTCCTCACTTGTCTTTTATCTGATGAGCCAGCATTAGGCAGTTTTGGCTGGAAAGTTAAGCTTTCTCACCAAGCACAACTGTTTCTAAAGCTTCTTGGGTCTTTTCCCAGCACTACCCGCTTGTCTCCTGTGGAGAGGAGTTTTAATAAAACTGTTACCGCCTGGTGGGGATAACAACTGTGCCACTAGGCACACGGAGCCAGCAGGACCATTAAGCTCAGATCCACATGCTGATCACTGGGATTTCATCATGTCTGTTTGGGAAGCTTGGGGAAAATTAAGAGAGAATGAAGCCAGAAGCAACTCAGATGCTACACACTGACATTTTGCTTTGTAGAAATCTAAAGAGCAGCTACATGGAAGTGTAGATTTTATATGCAGCTAGCTTTTTCCAGGAGCACAGAGTATTTTGCTGTCAATGTAAATATTGCATTTATGACTGTCATCTTTTTATCTGTTTCCTGTATGTTGTTCAAAAGGCACCCCTCAGTATGCTTCTTCTGGCAGTCGCTAAAATATTAAAACTCCCACAAGTCAAGTTATGCTCTGCTACAAAAGCACAGACATTATGTGCTATACACCAGCTGGATAAAGTCCATAAGTACATTAAAGTGTCCCTTTTGATGTTCTTTGAGAACATGAATGGCAAGCTAGTAATGAAATGATACTAGTGAACAACTTCGTATCCAACCATGCCAAATATGAGATTGCCTTACTTGAAAGGAACAATCTAGCCAAATTATCTTTCAAACCTCTGAAAAGAAAAAAAATCTTTCATGCAGGTAAGCATTTCAGAAGAATGTGGCTCAGCCAAATAATCATCATTTTGACATTTATAAAACTCACTTTGATAACAACCTCAGTGCACATTGCAATATTAATGCAGTTATAAGCACTGAGGCACAGGCTGAGCTTTACCTCTGCCAGAAAGTCAGAAGCAAACCTGGGAAAACAATTTAACTACTCTGACTTGCAGGCTTCCTCTGTGTCAGGCCACATCTCCCTTTCTGAAGATCTCCATTGCCATTTCTATGTTATATCCTGTGGTGTCTCAAAGTATGCTACAAGCCCCATAAGTCAGAGAGAAGAGAAGTTTGTACCCTAAGAACCTGATCCTGCAAAGGAGTTGCATGCATCTCTTTCTGTGTGGGTGTGCAGTTGGCAGCCCAGTTCCCAGCCCACCAAACCACGGCCAGTCTGTATCTGCCTGCAGGACAGGAACCTCCCAGGTCCAAGTCCTGCTCTACACAACCAAAGCATTCCCTGAGCCAAGATCTCGCTTGAGGAGAGACATCAGGAGCAGATAGGATGTCAAACTGAAAAGGAAGGAGGAGAAAGTGATATCAGTACAATGATAATATACACATTACTAAAATCAATTGAGATGGGGTATGCAGGAAATTGGTTCTTGGTCAACAGATCTTTGATATATGCTGAAAAAAAAGAGTAATTTTTAAGAAGCTGTATTCCATGAGCACAGCTTAATTCAGAAGGACTCTGTACGAGATGGAGAAAGCACAGCAGCAGCTCTTAGCTGCTGCAAAAATGAAGTTTATCAGGAGAGAGATGGATCAGTGACCATGGCAGCAATACTAAGAGCCTATGAGTTTTCCTTGTGCCTGTCTGGGTGTTACATGCTCTCTGTGCCTGCAGATCCCTTGTGCTAGACAGGCAGCCACTGCCCAGAATAGGCCAGCCTTCTGATTGCTTCTTTCCTCTCTGAGTTTAATTCCCTCTCATGAAAGCTAGCTGTCATTCAGGTGTTCCTATTAAATTTGTAGTCCAGAGTGGTCTGAGTGTTTTAAAAATTTACCAATGCTCCTTTTGTGTGAAATAGCTCTATGATATTCTAAGGAATTGTATTGTAGTTTATAAATATTTGATTAATTCAGTTGCTAAAATAATACCTTATCAGCTCCTCTCTGTGTTACACTCATATAAAGAGTTTAAGACTAATGTGTATGGATGTTGCGAGGCCCTGCTTTGGGGACCATAATTTGGGGACGAGGAAGCTCACAAAAGGCTGAGGTGACAGAGGAACAAGGATGTGGTGACTCATTTCCAAGTACACGGAGACATCTTGTCCTCAAGATTTGACAGCTGCACCTCCAACACCAATGCTGAGCACAAGGAGACATCATCACAAAACTGTGGAAGGGCTCCTGCCTCCCAGATGCTGACCTGCCCAGGACAGGGAAAGCAGCCATCATGCCAGGGGCAGGCAGCCATGAGGATTTACTGCTGGTAGTGGAACATCAGACCCTTTCGGCATTGGACTCCCTTAAGTAGTGTCTTGGAGGCACTGTGTGTTGCGTGTAAGCACTAGCAGGGGAGGACGAGAGTCCTTTTGTACACTCTGCTACAAACGGTACCAGGAAGGGGCATGGAACAACACACCAGAACGGTTTGATAGTCCACAGTTCTGGTACAAATGGCAACACATAGAGAATAGTTACTTGGTCCTTAATTTTAAGATACTCTTGGAAATACTTCCAGTGTGCCTCATGTCTCTGAAATCTTTATTCTTAAAATACTCTACAAAACTGATTTATTAGGAACTTCAGAAAGGACCTATGAGAAATAGGCTTACTTCTTATGTACCACCTTGGACATGGGAAAACCCCCAAGTCCTTGTATATCAGCTTTTACTGATTTTGTCATGTAGGAGTATAAAGGTATGAAATTTCCCAAAGAAAAATCTTGTTGGGCAGAACAGTACATATAATTATGTTAATGAATATCCCAAAGATGTGCAGTCTCCAGAGCCATTAAACATTTAATGCTGCTATTTCCAGGTTAATTTATGCTTGACTTTTTTTTTTCTTTCTGATGTCTGATTATTAGTAAGCAGAAGCTACAGTCACCCTTGAAAGAGAGATTAAGTTTGAAGCTGCCGAAATTTTCTTGACCGTGTTAAACATTTCCAGCAGATATTTGTGAATGATCAGAAAGATCTGAGTCACCTGACTGAAAAATTAGAAAAGGAAGCAGTCATTAAACAATGTCGCACAACAATACCTTACAAGATCTTTATCTGTTCAAAGGGCATTATTTTGCAGTGTAGATTCTGACCTTTTTGGCAGAAAAGTACTGTGTAAAGGACTTACACATTCAACCTTAGAAATAGATCACCTCAAGTCAGAAGTTGTTTAAAAAAAAGGCATGGAAAATTTTGAATAAAAGATGAAGCAGCCATTGGCAATTACCTTGGCTATGAGTAGCTGATAAACACTGAGTAAGGAGTGCTGTGAACAAACACAAAATTCTTAGTGGAAAAATATGGAAGTTAACATTTCCCTTAGAGATTTTTCATCTCCTCTGGGAACTCATGCTGGTGCCTTCACCAGATTGGTTGTTTCCCAGGTGAGGAAGGATCTAAACAGAGAACTGGGCGAGAAGCTTGTGGCTGATCTTCTTGCCAAGATCAATAGCATAAGAGCAATTACTAGGCAAAGGCATGTGGTGGAGTTGGGATGAAAATCAAAGCAAAAGGTCAAGAAGTTGAAGAGTCCTGAATTTTTATGACAGCAGAAGACAATGATTATAGCTATGTGGCAGAAGAAGAGATAATAAAGAGGCTGCACAAGTTATCTCAGGTGCTGGAAGAATTAAGTGCATTCGATGCATTATGCCTGTCCCCTGCATAGGCTAATCACTTCATGCTGACTTATTTTAGTAGATCTTGTGAGTGTCAGCTGGACCCTTTAGCACCAACGTACTCTTTGCATCTGTACTCTAAGCTCTCCATGGAGAATTGGGCAACTTTCATAATGCTGTGAGTATAACTGGAGATCACATTAAAAATGCCAAGGCACTTTCTAGGACACCAGTATTACCAGTAAGTGACCAAAGCACTGCCACTTCCTAAGGGTAGGACCACCTCGTGCACCTCCAGAGAGGGGTGAGTTGGAGGTCTGGGAGGGGCTGGGTGATCACTGACACCTGTACTTCCAGCACAGCAAACAAGGAGCGGTGCAGGGCTCTCTCTGCACTGTCTGATGAGAATCTTGCCTGAGCTCAGACATAAAGTGAGCTGGGGCTGCCGTAGTGCAGCTAAGGATGACACCTGGCAGGAGGCAATCATAATAATTAGCACTTGCATGATACGCTACCTTGGGCATTTTCTCAGCCCCTTATGTCAGTGGGAGGGAGAGTTCTCAATAATTTATTTTATTTGGAGTTCTTTTATAGAAAGAGGATTGTGCATCATTCCTGAGTGCCTACAGAAAAATGTATTTAAGGACCACACGAGAGTTATTTAGGGACTCAAAAATTTTAAAGAGGAACCAGAGACATTTTAGATTGACCATAGATGAACCGTGGCATTATGGAAAGTCTTAAGGTTTGTCACATATGCCAAAATAAGAGACAAAGTCAACTTAAACAGCCCATATTGGTATCAAGGAAAAGGGAAAATCTTGCTGTCTGAAGCAAAGTAGGCATCAGTTTGTTTAACCTGGTGACAAAATAAACAAACAAATAAATAAATAAATAAATATGCTTCTTATTTAGACTTATTCTAAAAAACTAGCAGAATCTCCTTTCTAAATCTGGATGTAAGCTGTCAAACACTTTACATGAATCATCACTTATTTTTTAATGTATTCATTTGAGCCATACCCATACAAATTTTTTGGTTTCATTTTTAAAAAATGCTTCTGTGATTTAATCTTATCAGTACCTCAGTTTAATTTGGGTGAGATCCACCTTTGTGCAGACTATGACTTCTATTCAATGCACTTCTTCAATCATTATAATAACAAGCAAATTTTAGGATAGTGAATACTTACTGTGATGGCCTTTGAAGAAAATGCCAAGTTGTGGATGCACACGACTGTAGAAAAACAAACTTTTAGCTGACACATAGTAATGTTTATTCCAGAAATTATAATTGTCTGAGAACATGGTCCAATGAAAGGAAAAATACTCTAGCATGAAATTGTTATATCAGTCACAGATAGCCACAGACAGCTGAAACATGGGTCACTCACAGACCCTGTGGACTCTACACTCACAGTTACTGATATTCAGATCTGTTTTCTTATATTAGGTAGTATTCCCAACTGATATCATTATGAGCATTTTTGGAACAGGAACAACCTTACAGAAATAAGAATTTGGCCCAGAATATATGCCTAAAATTTCATCTGTAGCATTTATATTTATATATGTATATATTTTTTCCCCCAGATCCATTCAAGACAATCATTTTCTATATCTGTCTGTATACTCAAAAGCAGTAAGAAAAGCTAAACTTTCAAGTTGAGTTATTAGTCCTAAATTATTATTTTTTTGTTTACAGGTAATCTAGATTTCCTTTCATAGTAACTTTTTTTGAACATTAATCTTTTCAGGAGCAGATTTTGGATGAGTGGGTTACTGTAAAACTTTGTGACTCAGCAGGTTATTTTTCTGTTGCATCTTTGCTGGTTTTTCCCCACTCTGCACGAAAACTTATTTATAGTTCAAAGATGCCTGCTCTTGGCACTCTGTATTTTAACTGGTGGCTTCTGATGTCTGAACATGACAACATTCACTAGTACTTTTTCCTCCAACTCTATTTTTTGTAATCTTCAGCTTCTATCTTCTATTATAAGCAACAGATATATACTTCTGCATGCATTAGTGCTCCTCATGTCTCTGCAATTTCAAAAGAAAATTTCACCATGCCACTTTGGTTTGAAAATGAGAAAGCAGATGCCATTTTGATGTTGTTTTAAAGAAAAGAGCAAAAATTGTGCTTGAGGCCAACCTGCAAGCCAGTGTGGATTTTATGTGAGTTTTCTGGAAAAATTACATTTCTAAACTTACCTTGTTACCGGTGAAGAATACATGAAATGTGGGAAGAAAATCAGAGACTGTGTATAAAGCAACAGCAGCATTCACAGCCCCTCAGTCTGACTGATTCTGTCAAAGCCACTCACACTTTTCTTGTGGTGGCCAAAGGAGCTACAGTTGTATAAGTCTTGCTCATGCTGTGAGACAGAGCAAGAAATAAGAATGAGTATACTGAAGAAGGGCTATTGTCCTTGTACTTCCCCTTCTTACTTCATGGTTGTTCCTCAGTTCAACTTTTGTCTGGCAATGGTTATAGTGGCAAAAATCTGGATGTTCTCACGTCCGATATATGTTATTTATATTGGTCCTCAAGCTTTGCAATCGGTCAACCAGTGTAAACTCACTATGCTGGTCACAATCCATCAGGGTTTCTTTTCATCAAACTGTAAAAGAATTTTCACATGGCCAATATGCATGAGATAGTGTTTATAAAGTTCTGAGAACAAGCTGTACTGAGGTTTGGGCAAGGTTGATAGGAAAAGCAAATCCTTCTCATACTCTTCATAGGTGGAGGGCTGTTCTATATATTTTTTCCCTTTTTTCCCCCAGAGTACATGCAGAGGTTTGTTGACAGTGTTGTGACTGTGGAGCAGTCCCACATATGGCTGATCTGGGCTATTCGTCCTGCTCTTCTGAACACCCCTCCTTGTGTTTTCATCCCTCCCATCAGTGTGCAGTGGGCAAACACTGTGTGCTCCCATAGTGTTCATCCTGCTTTCATCAGTAATTTTGATTCCTCATTTTGAAATTGTGCTCCTAATCTTAAATGGCAGGAAGAAATGTCTTCCCTGAAAGAAAGCTGGCTGTGCTGTGAACAGAGGAACATATGAGACATTCAATATTTGTGTCAATTAGGAGTGTTCGAATAGTGTTTACACCAATTACAAATGTTTGAATATTTTAATGACTTCTGGTTTTATTTTTTTTGTGAAAACGTTTGTGTGTTCCATACACTTGCATCAGAAGAGCTCATCCCTCTGCAGTGCTCATTGTCTATTCAGCCTCAGCCTGTGCAGAGTCGGTGTGACAAGCAGGAGCGTGGTAACCCCTGCACGATTAAAGCAGGACCTCTCTGTTCCTCTCCAGAAGGGCACGTATCTCCTAGCTGATGAGTCAAAGCTACCACATCAGAAACAGCTTACCCAGAAGTCAAAGCAGATTCAGTGAATGTTTAGCAATATTAATGAAAACTGAACGCAATCTCAATGGAAAGGGCTAATAGATATGGCTGAAAATAACTCAGTTGAAATGGAAGTTTCATGGTGTATTATTTTCAGCTTGCAACTGTAATTTTTAAAAATAGTTCATAATAACATCACCCTTTCACTGTTTGTTATATGAAGGAGGAAATCAAAAATGTTGGTGAAATCTATATCACAAGATAAAGCAATATATTTCAGTATTGTCAAGTGTTAAGAGAAAGTAAAACTGAATTCTCCTACTTTTTATGCAGATGGAAAAAATATAGCTCAGTTTGATCAAGATAAAAAAAAAAAAGATATATTCGAGATAATTATTGAAAGGAGTGACTTTTGTTATTATTGTAGTTTGATTGTTTATACACAGGAAATTGGAGTAAGTAGGAGTCTTTTGAAAGACTCGGGAGATGAAAATTAAGTAAGTGTACTAAGGGGCATCCATTTGATGACATGAAATCCTTAACTTATTTGGGGGGGGATTTTTTGGTCAATATAATACTTAGACAATGATCACATTAAAAATGTTCTAAAGCTTCAGAGCTTTGCAAGTATAGGTTTCTTTTCTTGTTCCTTTTTCTCCAGGAGAAAAAAAAAATGGTGCTGGTTAGTTTATTTGTAAGCCAGAGGAGGACTTCCAAAGGAAGAGTGATTTTGTCCAAATTAAAGCTGGTGGCAGGTTGTGAAGTGCCCATACACTCAGGGAATACCCTCGAGGTGTCCCCCAGGAGGATGCAGGAAGCTGCCCAAGCACTCATGAGCTGAACTGCAGACTCCTTTCTTCAGGAGAGATGGCTCCTGACACTGCGTCACTGGTTTGGGGCACCTGGAAGACAAATTTGGTGGTGCCAGCAGCCCGGCAGGGTGATGGTTTCCCCATGTTTTCCAGCAGCTGTGTGTGATGTGATAGAAACACCTGGCATGCCACACTATCCCAGATTGCTCAAAAAAATGCAGTGCTAAGGTCTGAAACGTGCAGTTCATTTATGTATGCAGTGTTGCTGCATTCATACTCACAAGCAGAACTTACAATGTCAGCAAGTGCTTGTCTGATGGTAAGGATCAAATTCCCTTTTGAGGGGAGCAGAGTTTTATTTTATCACATGCTGGTGCAGCAGCGCTGAGGAATCAGTGATCTCTTGAGGTCCCCAGTCCTGCCAAGGTCTCAGTGCTTCCCAAGCCACCAGTGACCAAACACACCACCAGCTCCCTTACAGCAGCTGTGTTTGGCATGCGTACAGGGAAGGGTGTCTTTCCAACTGCATCTTATCCTCTTTTACCAGTGCAAGGCCAAAGGTACCATTTACCTGAGTCGCAGCCTCCCCCTGCAAAGTACACTGTACACAGAACACCTTTCAGGAGTGGATGAGTAACATTGTTCTTTCAGGATTCTTTTGTTTGTTTTGCTCTGTTCTGTTTTGTTTTGTTTTTAAAATGAAGGAAAAAGAGGCCCAGACACTTGGCATTTAAGCCAAGACAGCACAACAATTTAACAGTTGAAGTTGGAATAACAGGGCTCCGGTTTCCACATCTAGAGCAGATCTACTCTCTCTGCCAGACCCATAAGCATTTAGGATCTTAAACCTCATAGATTTCAGTGAATCCCTGGGTCTCAAATGCTAGGCTGTCAACTTTATGCATTGGTCCCTGCTGTTGCTTTTTCCCTGGCTAAAGAGCAGAGTAGCCTGGCATTTTCACCCAGGTGAGCTGGTGTGGGCCAGTAGCAGGGTAGAAGCTTGTAGGACTGGAGTGCCCATGATGGAAACCACTCTCTGAGCCATGCCCTGCCTTCCCTGGGGCTTCTGAAGCAGGAGAAACCTGAAGTCAAACACTGGTAAGAGAGAGGGTTCCTGGGATCCTTCCTTGAATGTTTAGCAGTAAGTATGCTCTCTCTAAAACCCATTACCTGAAATCCGTGGTGTGAATGAAAAGACAGAATTTCCCCCTTGTTTATGTTTTGATTGAATCTTTAAAAGGTACGAGGAGGTCAGTTGTAGCGTTTTGGTATGCTTTTTAACAGAAACACGTATTCATTTGAAGTATGTAAAACTAAACACTGGTGGACTTGTAATCCTGGTGAGGCTAAAGACCGCATGCAGCTATGAAACTGTGAGCCAGCACTGGCATTTCAACTTCAGCTGCTGTGCTTTTGATGTCTCCTTGCAAGTGCCACAAGTTGATCTTGAAAGAGAAAATGGTGTTGCATAAAGGAAAAGAAGGAATTTCCTATGTTAAAGCTTAATTGGAAATTTAAGTTTGAATGACTGAAAGAAGAAATATCCAAGCAAGCAAACAAGCCCTGTTGTCACTTCAAACACAACCCGAAGCAGGCTCTGGGAGAATATGTTCATCCTGTATTCAAAATGCACACGAGCAACCATATTTATAGGGACCTGGAGCCCACATCCAGTGCACAGAGCCACTCACTGATAATAAGCCTTATGCTTGACCACATTGTTTTGGGCTGGTTGTGATGACAAAATGCATGTTTCCAACTTTCACGGTGACACTGCATTATATGGAGTGTCAGAGAGAGAAGAAGAAACCTCACCAGAATCAGAAACACACACTGGCTTCTCATTTTGCAGCCACTGAGCTTGCACAGGGTGCAGGATGGGGCAGGAAGGAGAGGAGCTGGTGGCTGCATGAGGTCTGGGAGAGGGCCCCTCACACTGTTGTCTGCAACTGGCAGGTTCCTCAGGTCTTGGTGCCAGCGGGCCAGCAGATGGACACAGGGGCCATACAGTGCACATTTGTCTCTCATCTCAGGCCCCTCCCTAGCCTGACAGTCCAAATCCACCCACATGCCCAACAGACAAAAAATCTGTGTCGTTATCTATTACAGCTGAGCTCCCAGAGGCACACTCCTGCCAAGAAATTTGAAGATGATAGGGTTCTAATGCATTCGGTGCTTGCAGCACAGCTCTGCTGCCCTGCAAGGAGCTCCATGAGTGAAGCCCACTGTGCAGAAGAAAACATGCTCATTGTCTCCAGATATGAGGAAACAGACCCCTGCTATAGTAGCTTTGGTGCCTGCTTCTTGGACAGACAGCATGTTTTAGCTGGCTTGCTAAAACTTCTGTTAGGGATTGCAGAGTAGCATTAAAGTTTGGGTTCTCTTGCACTTACCATGCACGCCTCCACTGGGTCCCAAACCAGGTGTCTGGCTGCAGATGGGAGATCAGATCCAGGCCGCGAAAGGGTGCTGGAAATGCAGGTGTAACACCAGAGCTGTGCCCTGGAGGTTGTCCACTCTGCATGGTGGGCTGGGAAGGGCTTTTTTAGGGAGTCAGGGTGTTAAATCCCAGTACTGGCTGTACTGATGCTGGCATCTCAGCTCTACGTGCTGAAACCTTTATGGGGAGGCAGATGGCTGCAGTCCCAGACCTTTTCTTTCCCCACGACATTGTTCCACCGAGGAACCAGCCAGCTCCACAGACCACCCCTGGGACCAGCTGCAAGATACAGATCATTAACCTGGTACTAGAGCATATGTCCCTGCTCTGCCTGCCTAGCAGTCATGTACAACACATCCCCAGGAGTGTTTTCAGGCTCACCTGAAAGCACATAATGCAAGAGTGGGAAGCCTGTTCCAGGTGCCTAAGGATGCACAAACAGAAGTCATGCCTCTTTCCAAACTTGATCTGTTTTTTTTTTTTTTTTTTTTTTTTTTTTTTTTTTTTTTCCCCAATGGACACAGGCAATGCAGGAATGTCTGAATCAAAAACTGACCTGTAACAGCCTAAAGATTCAAATACAGATAAGTGAAATGCTCCCCAGTACAATGGGCAGTAGAAGTCTAAAATCAGGCCCTGTTTGAAGGGTAGTGAGGACCATGAATAAAACTTGCTTCCGCCTAAGAATTGCTTACATCTAGGACTAGCATACGAAAACATTCCTAAAGTAAATTCTAGTAGTTACTCTTGGGGGATGTTTATTACCTGATATTTATTTAGCTGAAGCACTTATTTTCATTGTGTTTATTTTCTGGTCTAAATGAAATTCAGTATTACAGTAAGCCTTAAACAAATGTAGAAAGAATCATGTCAGTATTTGCCATTATTTTTGATAAATTATGATACATTCAGCACTCCAATCAGTCTGCTCAGTACTATCATATTGATTGGCAAATCAATAGTTCAGTGAATATATGGTTGGAAAATCTAATTTATGCATTTGGTTTCTAAGCAATCTTTTCTATCCGTTTTTGGCATGGACCTCAGCAGTGTCCCTGGCACTGGCCATATTCCAGTTGCAAACTGCTCTTCATTGACAGCTGTGCTGCTTTTAGACAACACTTTGTGGTTCCAAAATTTAATGTTTCCAACTGTGGCAGCCATTCAAAAGGAGCTGCAGAGAACTGCAAATTCATTCCAAGCTGGGTTGGAGCCAGCTAGGCAAGGGTGACATGTACAGCAAGTTTTAGTCAGCTTTACAGGAGACTCAGTCCTGCATTCCTCTATGCTTGTGCTTATGGCTTGAATTCACTTACCTTTTTCACCAACATCCCCTTCCAGCAGCTCCCATGCAGACCACAGCTGCACTGCAGCAAGTAGGGAGGGAAAGGAGGTATGGGGATAAATCCTGAATACAGGGTGGACTGATTGAAGCTAGGGAAGCTGCAGAAGGTGGAGAGCAGTAATGATACATGCAATAAATAAATAAATAATGTCCAGGTCTACATCGTGGTCTCAGGAGACTGGAAAAGGAAAAAAAGCAAGCAATGGACATGAAGTCTGCTTAAAACTTTGTGGATAGATAAATGATCTTCCACAAAGTGTTTCTGAGGTACATCTGGAGCTCACATGGTAGGCTGGTTCCAGTCAGGGATTTATTTCTTACATTGATGAAAGAGAAAAAAGCTTGGGAGTCAGAGGAGACGTGTCAATCCCACACACACCCTGCATGAGCTGCTTCCTGAGCAGGCTGAGACTGCACATGGCCTTCCTCTTCTGAGAAGAGTACAGGAGATGAAAAAGAGGCTATTTCTGAGGAGAATGGAGGGAAATGATTATGAAGCAGTCTTGGTGCCACAGGGATAAAGCACGGGGAAGGGCAGGTGGTGGAGTAGGGGCACGATGCCTATGTGCTGAGCCTCTGTGTCCCCATGAGGATGGAGTCAGACAGGGAGATGCTGCCCCTCCCACAGGGCCTGAGAGAATCCTGCCCCGTGCTTCACCACTAGAACTAAAAAGTAACCAGCAAAATATTAAACAGAGGAAGCAAGGACACCTTTTTCAGTACTCCTAAAAAGAGGAGAGTAGGAAATAAATTCACTGAAGTAAGTTTAACACTTGTTTGTTTGATTGTGTGTTTGTTTTTCAGGAGCTAGGTCACCCAGACAGCCACTTCATTTTGTATCTTTGCATTAGGATTTTCTCCAGCAGTTTTAATTGATGTGATTTCAATTTCCTTGATACTATCATTTAGGAAAATTCTGGAACTGCAATTCAACACATTATGATTTGCCATCTTCCAGTTAACAGCCCAGCTTCAGCTGCTGAGGGTTACATCAGGCTGGTAGCCAGTCACTAGTAGCATTCCCCTGGGCTCCATTTTGGGGCCAATTCTCTTCAATGTTTTCATCAATGACTTGGATGTTGGACTTGAGTATACTACGTAAGCTTGCAGATGACACTAAACTGAGAGAAGCTGTTGACTCCCTCGAGGGTAGAGAAGCCTTGCAGAGAGATCTTGACAAATTAGAGGACTGGGCAATCAACAAGTATATGGCAATCAACAACCCTGGCTGTATATACAGACTGGGGGGTGAGAGGCTGGAGGGCAGCCCCACAGAAAGGGGTCTGGGGGTTCTGGCTGACAGCAAGCTGAACACGAGCCAGCAGAGTGCCCTGGCAGCCAGGAGGGCCAACCGCACCCTGGGGTGCATCAGGCCCAGCACTGCCAGCCGGGCGAGAGAAGGGATTGTCCCGCTCTGCTCTGCGCTGGGCGGCCTCACCTCCAGCACTGTCTGCGGTTTGGGTGCCACAACATGAGAAGGACATAAAACTGTTAGAGAGTGTCCAAAGGAGGGCTACAAAGATGGTGAAGGGTCTAGAGGACGTGACACATGAGGAGCAGCTGAGGTCCCTTGGTTTGTTCAGCCCAGAGCAGAGCAGGCTGAGGGGAGGCCTCATGGCGGCCTGCAGCTCCCTCACGAGGGGAGCAGAGGGGCAGGCGCTGAGCTCTGCTCTCTGGAGACAGTGACAGGACCCGAGGGAACGGCATGGAGCTGGGACAGGGGAGGGTCAGGCTGGGTGTTAGGGAAAGGTTCTGCACCCAGAGGGCAGTCGGGCACTGGGACAGGCTCCCCAGGGCAGTGGTCACAGCACTGAGCCTGCTGGAGTTCAAGCAGCATTTGGACAATGCTCTCAGACACAGGGTCTGATTTTTTGGGTGGTCCAGTGTAGGGCCAGGAGTTGGACTCGATGATCCTTGTGGGTCCCTTCCAGCTCAAGATATTCTGTGATTCTTTGATTCCTTTTTTTTTTTTTTTTTTTTTTTTTTTGTTAATAGGTATTCACAGAGATCAGTTTGTCCCATACTGAAACAGATATCTAAGCCGTGGGTAAAATCACTTCCTGGAGGTTCTTGACCTTCTTTCTTGCTTAGATCTAGGGAACGCCAGGTGGCTTGACTGGAGTGGGCACCAGGCACACACAAGACAGAGGTGCTGCAGCATACTCTTCGGCTAACCTGGGTGCGAAGGTGACAATGCCCTTCTCCTCCCGACTCCTGCACTATGGCAAAGTTCAGCACCCCAAATGCAGCACTTGCCCAAGCCATTCTGCTTTAACCACAGTAAACAGTGGAGGATGGAGAAAGGGGAACAGGGCACAGATGAAAGCTGGGGCTGCATATCCTCATGGCTATTGTACTCAAAGCAGAAATGGTGACCTCTGTGATAATTCACAGGCAATATTTATCATTATCTTTCCAGCTGAAATATGTTTCAATACTAAATTGTTGGTGATAAATATTCTGGAAATGCCCATGATATAGGCAAGTTGCTTACCAAAACCTAGTTTCTCTTAAGTAAGCCAAGGAGAGTTTTGCCATTCATTTCAGTGAGGTTGTTTCACCCTGGAAACTTACCTAGATAATGTCCTTTGCTGAGAACACCCTTAAATAATTACAGATGGACCTATTAAGTTTGTGTGTAAGTTCTTTTCTGAGCTCAGACTTAGTGTTGTTAAGCGCTCTATTGTTCTATTCACAGATTTAAAGCAAAATTACCAAGGGTTAAGTTGAGGTTGTAAACAGCAGTAGCTAAATAAATCTTGTTGTCATGATTTCCAACCAACACAGAGTTCCAGAACTGGAAAAGTTACAGTCAATGTCAAGGCACTGACATAAGGAAAGCTGTGTATTTTTACTTACGTGTAGTTTCAGTTACATGCAGCGGGTTTCACAACAAATCAAGAATACCATGTCCCTCAGTGCTCCCTTTCCCCTCCTCTCTGGTGTTCCAGTTCAGAAGAAGCCTGATTTTTCATGCTGGCAAAACATGAAAAAACACTGGCAAACAATGGGATAGTTCTAAGGCTTTCAGAGTGCCAAACACTGCATTGTACCGACAGTATTTATAGCCATGAAGGAAATTAGATTTTCATAAAACCCTGGTGCTGAATTTAGTCACAAAGCAAGGAAATCCCTGTAAGAAACTGAAAATCTGTTCTATATTTAGAATCAGCCTAATAGGATAATGTGGCTATGGTTTACTATTCTTCAGATTGATGGAGTTTTGCATTGTTTCCCTGCAAAGGCTAAGATTCTTAAATAAGTCTGATCTTGCTGCTTTTGCAAATAAGCTGTCTTAAGGTCAAGGAAAACAGCTTCCACTTTCATCTTTTAGTAATTCATTACCTTACGCAGGTCTAATGCTGCTCTGAGGAGGCTGATAGGGGATTCTCTACTTTCTTTGCTTTAAAGGGTGTTATGTTTTCAGTCCTGTAGAGGTCACAGCCATGCTGTAGTGAGAACACTCACTTTCAAACAGTACTGTCTGACTTGCCCTAGCAGTTTATCCCCAAATCCTGTTTTAGAAGAAAGCCTGAGAGCTTCATATAATAGCACCATGCAGCAATGCTCTAACCAGGTGCAGAGGATAAAATGAACTCAGCCTGGAAGTTTCAGGACAGCCTGGCTGTTGTCCTTGTTTTAAACTGACCTCAATATTTCCACCTGCAGATAATACAGGAGATATTAAATGAAATGTTTAAGTGTTGGTGTCAAATTTTCAAAAAGTGTCCATCTCGTACCTTTTTCTGTTTTGTTTTAAACCTGCTAGATTATTGCCAACTCTGAGTGTGAAGATGGGAAAACAGGAATCTGAAATCTGTCAGCTGTTCAACAAGATGCTGGTGAGAAAAAAATGCAAGCACCAGAAAGCTGGCTTTTGGGGAGGAGGTTGCTGGGCAGGGGGAGGTATGCACTTGTTGCTAGCAAGCAACGAGAAGCCACAGGGAGTGACTTGGGTGCTCCTGCATTGGGGTGCTTCCACATCAGGGGCTGGAGCACACCCCAGTGCTAAGTAGCCACCAGGCACAGATTTCCTTCCCACAGAGATGGAGTGTGCCAGACCTGCATCTCTGGGACCAGGAATCAGATACCTCAGCAATTTCAAAGTGTCCCAGGGATATCCAGTTAAGGAGGAGGGAAATGCTGGTGTTGGCACACCAGTTAGGTCCCCAACACAAGGACATGTACACCAAGATCTCAGTATTTGCTCATGAGCCATTTCTCTGCTGTAGAAACCATCATTTTTAAAATAACTTGTCTCTTTATTAATTAAATAACAAGGGAGAAATAATGTATCATAAAAATATTAATATTTCTGATAACTTTAACTTGATAGAAACCTTTGCTTTTTTTGTAATTTCTTCTCGCTTAGTTAGTATTCAAAGGCTCTATTATAGAATCGTTCAAACCACTGCTTGTAATACAGCGTATTAATATATTCATTTTCTCTTTCTAGTAGCAGTTTTCCATTCCAATTTCCTTAATCTGACTCCTGCATGATTTATTCTGATGATAAAATGCCCTCCTCTTTCATATAGTCTAATTCATTTATGACTTTTCAAATTCATATCTTCATATTAAATATTCTGGCAAGTTTGCTCATGTCACATTGGTCCCTTCCCCCTCTGGTTTTCAGGAACCAGTCTGAACAGAGGCTTCTTTACAATTCCTTCTCTTTTAGCAGTTTTAATTTAATCCAAACCTTTTGTAAGAGAATGTTTAGGAACAATAATTTTTTTCCACGCTTGAAAAAGCCTTCAACACACAGCGTGATCTTAATTATCGTAAGCTGCATGCTTCTTAGCAGTTCCTGTGGCAGTTTGTAGTAGATACCTGTAAGACTTAATACAGTGTCTCAAAGTTAGGCGGGCCAGCAAAGTTTTCGCAGTGCTGAATAGAACCTCATAAGAACAGTAACTATGTTCAAGGTCCAAAGGTACCGTAAGCTGCTCATCTCCACAATATGTCACAGATTTTGATCTCTGCACCAGTCCTGCTATTGCATAAGTTTATCTTTCAAAAAGATGCTAATTTTTGACATTAGAAGGTTACAGTTTCAAAAGCCAACCATCATCAGCCTTTGGTAAGTTGCTTTAGTGGATGCATTGTTTCTAACCTTATTTCCAGTTTAAATTTATCCACTTCTGACTTCTAATCCTTAAGTCTTATTTATTAAAGGCTTAAATGATCTTTGGGCCCTTCAAGCAGGTCCATAAGCTCCCATCACCACCGCTTGATGACTATTTGATCTACAGGATACCTACATTCATACAGCCTCTTCCTTCTTGACCCAAAGCTCTTTTTTCCAAGCGCAGTTCTGCTGCAGGGCTGAAGGTCCCTGGGGACTGGTGTAGATTTGCTCTGTGTAAGCACATCACAGTGGCTGGGTGAGCAAACCCCCTTTTACAAAAGATCATTTTACTTATTTTAAAGGATGGCCAAGAGAAGAAATGGATGCAAATGTGCTGCCCATCCTTTACGTAGTATCTGAGACATAAGAAAAGTGCATTACCCTGAAGAGGAAAACCTAGGTTCATAGCCTTCCTCAGTCTGAGCAAGTTAAACCTTGCTGGTCGACTGCCCGTAACAATGCCCTGCCTCCCCTTCCGGGGCCCTGAAGCCAGAAGGGGGCTGGTGTTTGAGTGGTAGTGGTTAAGCAAACTCTCCCTCTTAGAAAAGTCAGATTTGGGTTATAGCCCCAAGACACAGGAACTGTTAATGAACTCACCATTCCCTTGGCCTCCCGGTCAGTTTTGAAAGAAAACATCTGCACATAGGCTTAGTTCTTGGGGGGGGGAAGAGGAGGGGATAAATAGCTGCAATCAGGATGTTCTGGTCGCAAGGTCCTGTATTGGTAGTCATTAGTGTTTTCTACTGTCTTGCCCAAAACAATGCACGACCTGGTCTGCATCCTATTTAGGGCTTCTCACTGTCCCCGGGTAGCACTGAGGAAAGGCAGACATCTCTCTCTCTGTGCTTGGGGCAGGCATCAGACATGCACGACTGGAGCTGGCTGTAAGCCCTGTCCTGGTTGACTGCTATACCTCTTCTTCATGTATGTAATGCTTACAGGGCACAGTCCAGGCAATTTTTAACCTTTTAGGCAAACTCAGAACATTGAGCTTTGATATCATGTCACTTAACACATTTTCCAAAACTTGAACGCTTTTGGGGCTTGCTTTCTGGAATCTTCCTTATGTTCCAACACCTTTGTAGTAACAGCCTCTCAGATCATGCATGCAGATCTACAAGTACCCTCACCCCCTCTGATATTCTGCTTATGTATTCATGGATTTCACTGATTGCCCCAAATACCCTTTGATGCCCTTTGATTAGAAGTTTTAAGCAATCATTTGTCACTTTTTTTAGGTTCACTTCATACCAGAATGCAATAGAACTGTTTTGAGACCAATAATATCTAGACCAATTACAACTTCCACAGAAGGCGTGGGCTCATTAAAAAGAAGGAAGATTTTATATTGGTTTAGAAGCCAGCTCATGCTAGTCATTGAATTAGCTCCTTATGTGCCCCAGGAAATTGGTTTGAGAATTGGGATGGCCAGTGGCAGGCAAGGGACCGATACTGCTAAAGAAAGCGCATGAGCCACTTCAGATGATATGTTTCAAGTTCCTCCCCAGGTCTTTTGCCTTTTATTCTCCAATTCAGGTATTACATTGCCACTGGTTTCCACCAGGATTGTGCATGCACCTTGACATGTTCACAGAAGTTCCACAGTACAGAGTTTCACAACTGGGACAGGTCCCTACAATTGGGACACCAGGGTGACAAAACAGATTTTGGAGAATTTCTCACTGAATAAGATGGAGAGAACATAATTACCACATCATACCACTACAATGCCTCATAAACATAGAATAGACTAGATCCATTTACCACAAAAATCACAGAAAGTAGCTGATCAATGAATCTCTTTTATGTAAAATATACATTTTTAAGATATAATTTTAATACATCTTTTATATTTATTGATGTTGGGTTTGCAACACTTTGAATTAAAAAAGAAAAAAAAAAAAGGAAAAAAAATAGTCTTGCTGCCAGAATTTTATTTCTCATAATACTTATAGTCTGAGGTAACAATGAAAGAAGACTGTGTGCTGTGAACAAAGTCAGTGATGTTTGTCTGCAGTCACATTTCTCTTATCAAAGTGAAAAGTAAACATAGGATTTGGCATGTACACTAGAATTCATACAAATATAGATCATGGCAAACTGAGAAAGCAAGGACTTAGGCAAACCTACTCTGTTCATTTTTGTGACCTTTGCAAAATATACCATTGTTATGACAGAAGTCAAGACAGATGTAGTTTACACCACTATCATTATTAAGTGTGTGTCTTTGTATGATCCACAGCACAACTTACTGCAGGAACCAGCAATAATATGCATCAGGGTGTGGGTCTTTGCATGGAGTCTTAGCAATGATGACTTGAATTCAGCTTTCTTTGATATAGATAAAAACTGATATTCCATGCACACACGTTTTATTTACAGCTGACTCATCAACAGTGACTAGTCACCCCTTCCTCTGGCAGCAGTAATTATGAGCAGTCGTTAATCTTCTTTAACAAACTCTACTTCCCAAGTAAAGTCTCAGTGACCTCCTCAGGGTGTGAGATGTTTATCAGGGCCCATTCAGCAGCAGCAGTCTCTTTCCAGTACAGTCCTTGGTATGGCTAAATTCCATTGTCCCTTTTTCAGCAGTCAAAAATCCATGATAAATTCTGTACAACACTGTAGTTAATATAACAGCAGCACCAAATATTATATTAATTCCTTTGCTAAAAGCTTTTTTCAATTATCTCTCTATTGACAATATTTTACCAAAACTAAATCAATGTACATCTCTAAATATCAGAAATGTATACTTTGATAAATACATTATTGTACAAGAATTCTGACATGCAAGTCATGCTGTTGGGCTAGGCTATATACAGAAGAACATGTTACATGGTCAACAATAAGTTATAATTCTTGTCCTAACAAAAAATAAAACATGACAATCAGGGATTATTCAACAATCTCAAGGATCTCTTAAGATCTCAGTAGTTACAGACTTCCCTATATAATTCTAAAATTCTGCATTTTAGGGTAATTGTTCCTCACCAGCCCAGAAAATCAAATCTGCTATTGCATTTGTTCCGTTGCATAAATACAGGTTTATATTGAATGAAAAAGCCACTAGAGAAGATACAGTTTCAGAACTGTAACGCATGCTGGTTGCTAGGAGGAGGATTGATGCAATAGGCAACCGGTCAGCATTGTAAAATCATTACTAAATCCCACTCAAAAAATCTTCAGAGTGCTCACTCTGAGTTAGTTAGTCTATATAATACTAACTTGCACTTGAAAAATATATTTATGTCTTTATACACATACGTATAGTTGATGTGAAAAAAAATAAAAAATAAAATGAAGAAAAGGAGAAAAGTGTCCTTAGCCTTAAGAGAGGGGGCATTTTAACAGTATCTGTGCTTTATGGAGACGGATGGAGAATACAGTAGACAAGTTGCAAAACAGACAGACAGACAAACAACACATAGGACAAAGCACCTCAAAAAACATTGACTGAAGAATTTTTAAATGCTCATGAGCCAGAGGTATGAGTCTGGTCAAAAACCCCACTTGAGAGCTACTCTTACAGTGGAACAAAAAAAGCCCCCAGTTATCTTCTCGATTTTACTTGGTACTCAGCCTCTGAAAATGTTGAAGAACCCTGGAGTAGAGAAATGACTATAGTACCAAGCAGCACTTGCTAGCTTAAAATTGCAAGTCTGGATGGCGTTTACCTTTCTTGCATGTTTTGTGCCTTCCCCAAGCCATTAAGAAAGAGATCTGGCTTCTGCTTGCGTGTAACCAGTAATGACAACCTCTTTGCAGTTATCTGTGTGCAAACAACCGGAGACATTCAGAACTCTGATACAGTAATCCAGTACCAAAGTAAGTTAATCACAAAATAAGACCATTTATAAACAAGTAGATCATTAAAAAATAAAAGAGAAGGTTAAACAATGAAAAACAATCCCACATGCAGACCAGTTTATCAGTGCTTTCATTTCAGCAGGATGGTACATGGAGAGTACACACATCCAGAGCCCTCTGTGGTCTCCGCGATCGGCAACACTGCTTGTCAGGTAATGGAGACAGGATGGTCCATGCAAATGAGCAGACCCAAGTCACATTGGGTGCAACCAAGACACGATTCCAGACATCTTCAGAATGGATTAGAGTCACAAGAAATGGAGGTTCAATGGAGTGACAGATAATTAGTTGGAAGCACATTATTTTAAGTAAATTTCCCTGAAAAACTGCTTATTTATTGAATATACTGGCCAATGGCATCCACTAACTGTCCTTTTATTGCCACAGGAAAGTAGGACAATATAGTAGACGAAAGAAGAAGCGCTACTTTAGATAATCTTTAAAAGCCAAGATAGAAATCTTCAGCTACCCAAGTGGCATTTCTTACTACTGACAGTTATATCATGCAGGAGTTATACCATATTTGTGGAGCCTATGGTTAATGCTACATTTATTTCCAATATGTGGTAAACAGTATTTGAATTAATACTATATAGCCGATTGATGCCATCTGGTTTACAAGATAGAAGGGATGGGAGACCGAGAGCGCCTTAGAGGACAAGGTGAGCTGTAGGGTGATGTTACTGGAGACAGTCGCAGAGCATTGCCTGTCAAGCCAGCTATGTTGTTTAAGCTTCGAGATTTTTCGTAGCCTTGTATGAGAAAATGCACAGACATCAGTTGAATTCAGCCAAAAAAAAAAAAAAGTAGACAAAGACAAACAATACAATGTAGTGTAATCCAAGGAGCTATCTGGGACTCAGAAGGAATCTGCCTGCAAAAGAACTCAGTGCAGAGAAACAGTACTGCCAAAAGATATCAACAAATAAAATAATTTATGAATTAATGCAGTTATTCTTTCCCAGGAAATTAAACAGAACACCATGTAAGAGGTTTGGCCTTTTCTTTCCCATCCCCATGTGCACTTTGTGCCACTCTATTGGCGTCATCAGGGTTGCACAGAGCGTAAGATAAAAGATCCCAACAGAGTTTTTGGGTGAGCTATCTGACTAAGCATAATCAAAAACCCATTAAGACAGACTATAAAAACTGTTAGAATGATATAACCTCTGTTAAATCCAATTCCTAATAAAGGGAGATTTTTCTCTAAAAATAAAATATTAAAAAAAAAAAAGAAAAAAGGCATAAATTAATTGTAAGTCATTTCTGCAGAGCGTTGAATGATATGATGGGAAAGAAGCTCCATATTCATAAATGTTAACCCTAAGACTTTTTGTCTACAATTAAACTATAAGATAGCAGAGTTTGACGTATTTGCAAATGCTTTCTGATTGGTAAATTTAAGTTACCGTATTTGTGTTCCTTCTCAAGCCAACTGATATAAAATAAATGGTGTTAATCCACATAAGCAACTAGTGAAGAATTAATCTTTAAATAAGGCAACAACATGATGCTTCACAATTTGGAGAGAACATTGCACTTGCAGACATTTCTGTTAATACACACTGTGAGCTGTAGCTACCTAGTTCTTGCTACATATACATTGTTCTCACCTTGTAGAGTCTATGCAAAATACTGTAAAAGCATTGCTTTGCTCTGTCTCACTATCTTCATACTCAAATATTTTCAACAGTGCCTGAATAATTCTGCTTATGAAGAAAAGGATCAGCCCATTGGTCTGGAAAGAGATACCAGAAAGAAGAATAAAATGAAGATCAAGCTGGATGGAATGTTGCTCCTAAAGTACGCATACAGTTTCACTGCAAGCAGGAGAAGTCCCATTGATTTCAGTGGCACAACCTATTTCCTTAAAAATTAGTATGCACCTAAGCATTTGCCAGGTTAAAACATTCAAGTGTAATTGTCTGCTGTGAACTGCTGTGAAATATTGAGACCTTTCCCACAGAAATTATACAATGTCAGTAACAGTGCATCTAAGCATTACGTGGGATGTCAACAGATTTTTTTTTTCTAATTGAAACAGTTACTAGTTCAAATTCCAAATCTCCATATAACAGACCACAAGCAATTAACATCTTCAGGAAAAATCATATCTTAGGTTCTCCCCAGAATAGATACTCTTTACGGAAGCATTGTACCTCTATTTTTGTTTGTACAGGTCCCAAGCTATTGAGAGCCATGGTGAAAAAAATATGTAGCAATAATAATAATAATAAAAATATTTCTTACCTACTGAAAATTGCATACTGTAAAACTGAACTTAAAACAAAAGTATAACCTCATGTCTGCTAAAACGTTATGCAGTGTTATCTCCAGATTGCAAGGGCAGGCTGAACTGTGCTGCTTGATAGACTTTTGATACATTTCAAATCCAGCCTCCTGTTTCTGAGTATTTACACAGATTAGAAAGAATCATGTTTGAAAGCGGAACAGAAGGAACACACAATGCTAATATATATATGTAACCTCCCATTTAAATTTAATGCTTACAAAACAATTCAAAAGAATAAGGTAGCTTTTTTACACAGAAACTAGGATTCATTTTATATATGTATATATTGTTCTGGATACTTCTCTAATGAT
The DNA here is from genome assembly GCF_009769625.2 of Cygnus olor. Lineage (NCBI taxonomy): Eukaryota > Metazoa > Chordata > Aves > Anseriformes > Anatidae > Cygnus > Cygnus olor. Next base: position 40,421,468 of record NC_049169.1, read on the forward strand.
AATAGAAATGAACTGATAGAGGAAGGTGGTAAAGATGACAAAGAAAACAGGAACTCCTAAAAAATCAAAACCAGAAATACAAGATGAATAGACATAGAGGCATAATCCAAAATCAGTGACTTCCAGATAGATCAGTGGGGTTTGGATCAGCTCTGAATCAGTATCATCTTAGAGATGGAGATAAGCGCCAATGCAGAAAAGCTCAGAATAAATGATGATTCAACACAACCAAGAACCAGCCAAGGAACAAACCAAACAAGAAGGATATACAAAAAGAAAGAAAGCAAAAAATAAAACAAAATGAAAAACTAGTAGACTTAATGTGTGATTAAATTCAAGAATTCAAATTCAAAAATTCAAAGATGCTACTTATAAGCTAGCTTCCCTACTCTATAGTTATCATTAGAGCCAGTCAAAAAGCACACTTCTCATTGAGAATATGTAATTTCTGAACTCAAGCCCTCTTTTTCTGGTAGAAACTGAAACAATTAATTTTCTCTTGAATCTAGATTTTGCAATGAAAATATTCACGTATTCCCCATATAAAATATGTTTTATTGTTATACAGATACGTCATTAGTACTAACGGGCAATTTCTTCCATTACTTCTGTTCCATTCTAAGTACAGTTACAGCCAAGTTAACAGCACTCCAATGCTTATACTAACATTTCTAAAAGAAGTCCAGAACCTTATCTTGCGAGATGCCATGGCATTCTGCATTATAAGGGTTTTTCTGACCTCCCCAAAAGACAGGACCCTTACTGTTAGAGATATTGTAAATAATCCTAGTTGTGAAGAAGACCATGCAAAGTCCTAAATCTGTGTGCAGAAAAATTTTTGCTACCAAGTCCTATTTAATCTGAATGTTATTTATAGGAATTTGTAAAATGTAGGAGCATAGAGACAATCATTTTCTTCACAAATTCTACACATATCACATTCTAGCTGCATATCTGCCTTCACAAGTTTAACCTACTGAGCTCATGCTTTTGAAACATAAAAAGAGCATTTGCAGAATAACCAAGGGAATTGCTTTAGGGTCTTCGATTCGGCTGGCTGGAACAACTACAATTGCTATAGACAAAGCTAATTAAAAAAAAAAAGTCTCAGCCAAAGATGTTTGTTAAGTGCCACATGGCTACTGCAGATGGTGAACTCTGACATGAACGATTGCACACCAAGGATCAAGAATGAGAGAACTGTTAGAATATTACAGTTTGCCAAGAAAACAAAGCAATTCTTCACCAAAGAAAAGCAAAAACACCACTAGCATTGCTGATTTGGGGGTTATACCCTGAGGTTAGCTTTCCAGCCACAGACAGTTATGTCCTGATCAGATGGCCATGCCACTGGTCACATGGTGATACATAATTCTGGAAGGTTTTGCAGTCTCCACCAGGGGAACCCAACCCCAGAATAGGGTTGAGGAGGCTGAATAACTTGTAAGACGTTTTTATCACCTTGTAAGGTCAAGACTTGTTTACTGTAGTTGAATTCTGGTTGGGGTAGACAGTCACGTTTTAGCATTAGCGGTGCTAACTCTTCTTTAGTGGTGCTAACTCTTCTTTAGTTTAGCATTAGTGGTGCTAACTCTTCTTTGATAGAAATCTAAATAGCATCTCATTGATATGCTTTGTTGTGTTCAGAACAAGAACGTTGTTTACTTCTATTATCTTAATCTTTTAAATGTAATTTGTTCAGCTGTAATTTTTACTAGGTTATTAAGTGTGGACCAAAGTTATTAAAATAATTATTTTGTCTTTTAGAATGAGAAATGGTATCAAGTGATGAATGGTTGAATGAGCAAAGTCTGAATTGCAGGTTTTTCTATAAAAGGTAACAGACAAATGAAGACATAAGTGAAATGAGGATCCAACATCAGGCACTTTTTGTGAAGACTAAAGGAAATTAGTGTTTTTAAAAGGAAAGCAAGGAAAGAATGGCTAGGGGTAAAGAAAAAAAAATACATTGTGGTACAATCTTTTCTCTAAGAGCATTGTGCACATCATTTTACTCTAAGCTTGCTTTTCACAAGCACATTGCTGAGTGATCTTTATGATCTAATGAAAGAAGTCCATACCTTTCCTGATCCCTCCATCAGTAGCACACGTGTAATCACCTGTTGTCAGTAGGAAACATGTTCCCCCTCTTCTGTTTTTGTCTCTGGTACTAGAGCGTCTGATGGGAGGGAGCCTTTCACCAGGTGAGAGTGGCTGCTCACTTCCTGCACTGTCTTCACCTGATAACACTGGTTAAAGCACCATGCCCATTTACAGACAATAATGAATGAGGAAATGAGACATCACAAAGAGCTTATGTTGAATGCCAGATATTCCCATCACTCAAAAAGTAGTTATAAGGTAAATCATTAGAAAACAAGATTGCAGTTTATCATTCATCAGTACAAAATGGCAAAAATATTTTTTTTATTCAAGAGCAAGTGATCTTTTGACTTTCCTGTTCTTTTAAGTCTCATATAAGATTTTACTAAACCATGAAATAAGAAATAAGCAACACAAGGCTCAATTAGTTGCCTGATAAAGACTGTAAGTATAGTCAGTCTTGGATATTTTTAAATGGTTTTACTATTTTGGCTACCCTCTTTATTAAATTAGAGGTCATGCTAGTCATTTTTGCTTAGAATATGTTGTTTAGCATATTTTAAAGACAACTCCTCCCCCAGAAGGGTTAAATTATCCACATTTTACACTAAAACCTGTTTAATCACACACACTTAGCTTTCATTTCTGCACTTGCTATCATACTTGCACAGCTTGTCATCATTTGTACCCAACATTAAATGCTGGTTTTGGTCTGTGTATTTTGTCAAACACTGAAACTCTTACCTCTTCTGATTTGAGATTCCCAAAGGACTATTTTCAAAAATTATCTACTATTTTAGATTCAGGCCACACTTCAAGAAAAAAAAAAAAAACTGGTAATGGCATGTTTTTTACTTCAGCTTTACCTTTGCATTTAAACCTGAGCATGTGCTTTTCTGAACTGGCAATGCCAAGGGTGATGCCATTCAGCCTTGAAGTTTTGTACAAAGTTCCTGATGATTCTAATAGCATTCTCTATCAGAAACAAAGTTAGAGCATCTAGTGTGAGTGCTGGCACTACCAAGGAAAAAGTTAACACTTTAAAATTGCTCCTTTTTTGCATATCTGCTTTCTGTCTAACTTTAAGGATTATAACACCTTGTAAATAAAGCTGCAGACACACAAAAGTGTCTCTTTGCTCTGATCACACCGAGCCTCCTCCATTCTGGAATACCTTTGGCAGGACCTGATGGCATGAAAAACCTGTTACCATTATCACTTTAAAGATGTTGTCTGAAAGTGTGTATCAGTCAAAGCACTGTAAAACTAACTACATTCCACCCTCGATGTGAGACCTTTCAAGGGTTTCCAACCTCCTAAATATATTTAGGACATTTAAAAGGCATGTTAACTTTGTGAACACTCACTCGGAGAATGAAACCGAGCTTCTTTGAAGATAAATGCTATTCAGTAACAGAGCAACAGAACAAAGAAGGATATTGTTCAGAGACCGATTTTCCAGGCTCTTCTTTCTAAAAAATAAATTTCAGTTACTGAATGACACCAGTCATAGTTTTGTGTGTTTTTTTTTCTTCTCTCTTATTAACATTTAGCAACTTTCCAACAGGAGCTTAATGACTGGTATGTGAGTTTTATAATCAGATTATGTTTTGCTTAAGAATAAATACACTCAAGAAATAAACAAACAAAAATCCCTGCTACTAAAAAAAAAAAAAAAAGACTTTTAGTTATACTGAGAGATAAAGTTTCCTCTTTAGTTTGAAGAAAGATGGAATGTGGGGCAGTAGCTTAGAGGGGCAGAGGCTGCCTTTTGATATTTGTTTTCACAGCAATTAGCACAAAATACTCCTCATCCAGCATTTGGAACTCTGAGAGATAAGGTAATATAGATCACAAAAATCAACACTAATAATATTGATGTTGTGAGGGGCTGCCATTTTCATTTTTCCAAACAAACTCTACATCAGCTTTACAATTATCATCCAATTAATAGTAAATATCATGCAATATCTCATCTAACTCAGATGAAGGAGTTTCTTCTAGCCAGGAAAGCAGAATGCCAAATGGAAAGAAAGCTAGAAAGAGAATTTCTCCTTATTTCCTTTGAGTGCTGGGCTTTTGATGTAAAGCACCTGCTCCTTTTAAATGACTGCTTCTTTGTAGGATCTTGCTTAACAGGCCACGATGTGGCACAGGCAAAGCTGACACAAGAGACAGACACTGAGGCAAAACACCATGGAGTCCAACAGGGTGGGACACGGTGGCTGCTCAAATAGTCACAGTCATGCAGAAAAACAAGAAACATCCATACAACGCAACAAACAACAGGCAAAAGAAAAGGTTGATATCATCAGCAGGAAAGCATTCTCAACAGAGCAAGCAAAACTGTATAGACCAGCTACATAGAGGTTTGGGAATGTTGCTATAACTATTTTGTCTACTATGAGACTGACACACGCAAACACTGGAGGGGAGAAGGGTGGGAGCTATGTTTTCTCCTGGCAGAAAGGCTGGCAGCTTTCTGACCCCTACCAAACATACTGGTCTATAAAGTGTTTTCAGAGAACATGCATCTCCAGTGGGGTCCTACCTGATGATCTGTTGTGCTCCATCAACTGGTTGTCCTTGCCAAGGCAGATGTCCCCTTGTGTGCTATTACAGGCCATGTTCAAGTCCGTCTTGCAGAAGGTAGGAGAGCTAGCTTGAGGAGCTGGAGGGATGTGCTTCTTCCTCTTCCTCGGCAGTTTCTGCTTTGCCATGGCCAGGGAGTAGTACATCCCAAAATTGTTAACAATCACAGGCACAGGCATGGCTATGGTAAGCACCCCTGCCAACGCACATAGGGCTCCCACCAGCATGCCTGACCAAGTCCGTGGATACATGTCCCCATACCCCAGGGTGGTCATGGTAACTACAGCCCACCAGAAGCCAATAGGGATATTTTTGAACTGTGTGTGCTCACTTGCTGATGGGTCATTGGGCTGAGCTCCCACCCGCTCTGCGTAGTAGATCATGGTGGCAAATATCAAAACACCAAGTGCCAAGAATATTATCAGCAGCAAAAATTCATTGGTGCTGGCTCGCAGAGTGTGGCCCAGTACCCTGAGGCCCACAAAGTGCCGTGTGAGCTTGAAGATTCGCAGGATCCTCACAAACCTTACCACCCTGAGGAAACCAAGTACATCCTTAGCAGCTTTGGAGGAGAGCCCACTCAGGCCCACTTCTAGGTAAAAGGGCAGGATGGCCACAAAGTCAATGATATTCAAGAGGTTTTTGATGAATTCAAGTTTGTTGGGGGAAAAAACAACACGCACTAAAAATTCAAATGTAAACCATACCACGCAGACTCCTTCCACATATGTCAGGGCAGGATCTGTCTCAATTTCATATTGTAGTACAGTTTCTGTTCCATTGACAACCTGCTCAGTTTTATTTATAATAGTATTGAAAGCCTCATGTGTTTCCAGGCAAAAGGTTGTGATTGAAACTAGGATGAAGAACAAAGAGGCAAAGGCAATGAACTGAAAGAAAAAGAGAAAAAAAGAGACGTCAGAACCACACAGCGCTTCACATTAATAATATCAATAGATCAGTGGTCATTGTAAATTTTTACTGATTCATCCCCAAATGATTCACAAATTCATAGGCATAAAACTTTGCATCCAGGACAGCTCTCACATGCAGCTCAGGAGTCTGGGACCAAGGAAAGTCTTGGTTATGGACAATATGCCAGGGTGAAACTCTTCCAAAAAGTGGCAAAAAATGCTAAATCATCTGAATTCTACCAGTTGTCATGGCACCTTATGAACAGCCCTCAGACAGACCAACTGCAGCAATATTTAAGGCTGTCCACCTCTCGCAAGGATGAGAGGGGAAAACTGGGTCAACCTTAATAGTCTTGAGATAATGGTTCAGGAATTAACATCTCTTCTCATCACTTCCCTGGGGAGCCTGTCCCAGTGCCCGACTGCCCTCTGGGTGCAGAACCTTTCCCTAACACCCAGCCTGACCCTCCCCTGTCCCAGCTCCATGCCGTTCCCTCGGGTCCTGTCGCTGTCCCCAGAGAGCAGAGCTCAGCGCCTGCCCCTCCGCTCCCCTCGTGAGGGAGCTGCAGGCCGCCATGAGGCCTCCCCTCAGCCTGCTCTGCTCTGGGCTGAACAAACCAAGGGACCTCAGCTGCTCCTCATACATCTTCCCCTCTAGACCCTTCACCATCTTTGTAGCCCTCCTTTGGACACTCTCTAACAGTTTTATGTCCTTCTCATGTTGTGGCACCCAAACCGCATGCAGTGCTGAGGTGAGGCCGCCCAACGCAGAGCAGAGCGGGACAATCCCTTCCCTCACCCGGCTGGCAGTGCTGGGCCTGATGCACCCCAGGGTGTGGGTGGCCCTCCTGGCTACCAGGGCACGCTGCTGGCTCGTGTTCAGCTTGCTGTCGACCAGAACCCCCAGACTCCTTTCTGTGGGGCTGCCCTCCAGCCTCTCACCCCCCAGTCTGTACCCCAAGCCAGGGTTGTGCCATTCCAGGTGCAGAATCCAGCACTTGCTCTTGTTAAACTTCATATCATTGGTGATTGCCCTGTCCTCTAATTTGTCAGGATCTCTCTGCAAGGCCTCTCTGCCCTCGAGGGAGTCAACAGATCCTCCCAGTTTAGTGTCATCTGCAAACTTACGTAGGGTATTCAAGTCTTACATCCAAGTCATTGTTGAAAACATTGAAGAGAACTGGCCCCAAAATGGAACCCTGGGGATTGCCGCTAATTCCCGACATGACCCCACCTACTCTAAACCTTTGAACTTTACCCATCAGCCAACTGTTCACCCATTGTATTATGCATTTATCTAACTATATGCTGGACATTTTGTCCAGAAGGATACTGTGAGAAACAATATCAAAGGTTTTGCTGATATCCGAAAAGATTACATCAACTGGTTTCCCTTGGTCGACTAGGTGGGTGACCTTGTCATAAAAGTAAATTAAGTTTGTTAAACAGGACTTTTCCTTCATGAACCTGTGTTGGCTGTCACCAATGACTGTGTTGTCTTTCAGGTATTTTTCAGTAACTCCCAGAATAATCTTCTCCATAATTTTATCAAGCTATGAAGTGAGACTGACAGATCTGTAATTACCAAGATCTTCTTCCTTCTTTTTCTTAAAATCTGGGACAACATTTGCCGGCTTCCATTTAACTGGGACCTCCAGATTCCCAAGACCTTTGAAAAATAACTGATACTGATAGAAGATGCCTCCTGCATTACAGGTAGAGCAGGTTTCACAGCCTGTTTAGTTCACAATAATCCATCACCTTCTCTCAGGCAGGACTAAGAGTAAGCCTAACATAGCTGTCTCCACTTCCAACAAAACTTTCTTAGCAAAACAACAATATATCTGCTTTTAACAAATTCTGTGAAATCAAGTCCAGTGCCCCAATCAACCTTCACCCACTACCTGGTTTATCAGAAGCAAAGCTTTGGGGAACACAAAGACTAAAGCAGTCTGGATGGGGTCTTGCCCCATTGCCTCAATAGGCGCTTGGTGAGCACAGCATGCACAGCTGTTTCAGAAATAAGCAGAGCATCTCTCATTGCTATGGCAGTGTATTATCAGTCCTCTACCTAAATCCTGATATCGAAATTACAAATCCAGGACAAGTTGAACAAATAGGGAAACAGAAATTCAGTTTTAGTAGCAGCACATGAACATAAAATGCAGATAAATAACCTGAAGACTGCTCTCACACAGGATTGTTAATGACTTAAAAAAACAGGTACTACCCAATCATCACAGTCAGGCATTGAAGAAAACTATTTCCAGGACAGGATTTCATAGGAAAACAGCTGGAAGGTGAGATAAACTTTCTTTTACACAGTAAAATGTGCTGAATGAAAATGTGTTTCTAGAGAGGTTGCTCCTCTGCTACAATAGCTATGTTCTTTTAAGTAACAACACTTTACCACCGTGTTTGTACTCCAGCAGCAATGGCATGGTACTTGAACAGGCAATGTGTTTAAATGTCTCCTCTCAGTTGTCAAAATGCTTGCTATTCTGGATTTTCCACTTAACAGATAGTTTATAGCCAGGAAAAAAAAAAAAAAAAAAAAAAGTATTGAAAAAAGTATTGAAGATTTCAATATTTTTAGAGACAAAATGATGCCTAAACAGGTTTTTGAAAATATCTAATCCCTATGGGCTTAAATGTAATGTATTTTATGTTTCCCTTAACACTACTTACAATCACTCAGGGTATCACTTTTTTAATGTTAATCCCCAACCTGATACTGAGTACCGAAGAATAGTCCAGCAAGTAGAAACAAATATCATGCTCTCTACTATCAGCCTACAGGACAGAGCAGCTTAGAGCCTGAGTTCAATTGTGGTGGCAAAAGAAACTGTGGCAGCCGGATGCTGGTATGTTACCACACCTATATCATGAATCCCATTTAATGAATAAATAAATTGTTATGGTGGAGTCAGAACAACAGCCACAAGCAAGAGTGTCTCCATTCTGGCACTTTAATCCAGTCCACAACATTGCGGTAAAACTGCTTTTGTGTGTTTGGATATCAATCACTGAATTTAGCTTTAGCACACACATTTTTCACTGTGTGCTAGAGGAATTCCTTTAGGCTGGTACAACACTGAATGGCTACATTTTTCTAACACAGAATACTAGTTAGACAACAAAATGTCTCTACAACAGGTAGATAGAATTGCTTTGATTCTGAGAAACAAGTTCAAATTTGCAATGCAGACCTGGTAAATTTATTATATTCAGAGTGACAAGATATATCTACCCCAACCCCACAGACTTAATGCATCTATATCAGAGATTTGCAGCTTGTTTATGGCTTCCCTTCCTCAATCAATGAAACAAAATTATTATACCAAGCCCCTCAATTACAAACACTCTAAATCTGTTCTCTCTCAAAAAGGTCTGGCTCAGGGACTGAACTGAACACTTATCATCCGGTCTCAACTTCTAGTCACAAACTAAGCAAACAATCTTACACTGTCTGGCTGTTTTTTACCAAGCAGACATTTCTGCCTTTGCCTGAACTACAAAATTTCTGCACATTCATAGCTCATTTCTTCCTGGCACCTGACACGCACACACACACACGCAAGCGTTTTGTGTGAGACAGCTAAAGTCAGCAAATACAACCAAGTGACTTAATGCAACCAAGTAACTTAAGTGAATTAATCTCAGCAGTTATTTGCAAAACCTCTCCGTAACAGGGACAGAGAATTTATCAGACTCTAAGCCAGTGGAGAGCTAAGATCCACAGGGTTATTCCCTTGGGATGCTACTTCAGCATCCTCCAGCATCTTTCTACCCAGCAGCAGGATACAAAGCAAATGAACCTGTGGAGTTTGAGGGTCACTGAAGCTAAGTCAGTGTTGCAGTTTGCAGTTTGGGTGGGGAGTTTCAATAGATAAAATACTGGGCAACCTCTTGTAGCAGCAACACTTTGGTGACTTCAGGAAGCTATGCTTTTTGTCTAGAAAGAACAGAAAATTGCATTCAGCCTAGCCAAATTCAAATTTATTAACAAATCAGATATAATAAATATTAAATGTGCATTCAGCAGTACACTGAATCTAGAAGTAAGTAAATAATTAGCATCTATTTCTAGGCTATATTTCAGAAAAAGAGTCTGCTCTGGTTCAGATTCTTTCTAAAAAGTTCCAAAAAGCAAGGGATTAACTACAGGTAGAACTGCCTGACAACCTATTTATTCCTAGTTTGAACAACATTGACACTGTGAAAGGCCACAGCACACTTGGCACTTGGCAAGGCAGCTGTGAATCTTTAACTGTAAAATTACATTCAGTGATGCTTTATTAGCCCTAAAAGAAAAATACTTTCAGTCATTTTCAGGATCAGCTGAGTAGTCTATCCTGTTTTCCTAGAGGCAATCATCTTTCTGAAGTTATAACAAAGGCAAGAACGAACTATTACATGTCTTAATCTAGTGGCAGATTTCTTGATAATCTCATACCTTCCATTCATAGCAATGTAAAACAATTTAACCACGTACACATTTAGCCATATACTCAAGAGCATATACATCTGATTTTGAGCAAAGACGCTAATTTCTTTTTGCTATATATTGTATCTCTTTCTGTGGTTTGTTTTGAAATATAAATGCCTTGGATCAGGACATTTTGGGCAGATCTTGCAGAGCACCTAGCACAATAAAACCACATACACAAGAAGACACTTCTACACTATTATTGCAATAGTCAAAAGGGCTCAGTGAAAATGAAGATGGTGGCCAATGTAAGGAGGAACCTTTACTCAGTGAAAGAAAAGATCTTGGGCATTTACTTTACATTAATTAAAGATATTTTCTTCATATTGTATTATGTAACATTAGGCAAAATGTTGAAAAGAGTCTGTCATGTTTTCTACAAACAGTTTTAATGATAGAAATTAAAAGTCATGCAGTATTCCCACTTTCAGTTATTCTTCTGCATCTTCCTAGTTCCATGTTCTCTCATTTTGAAGGCACTGAGACTAAAAACACATCCATTTTTGTTCATGTGGATAAGTGTGACATTCCAGACAAAACTGGTACACCTTCAAACTTCCAGTTTCTCTGGTGGATGGGACCAACCAGGTTCTGTTCCTAAGTCCTCCTAATGTCCAAAACAATTACAGGGTACCACACAACTTTTTTTTCCCCTGAGGAACAACAACTTTGTAGATGAGATAATGGTGGTAAAGACACTTCACGGCCACCAAAAACAGTCTTTTTCTAAATTATTTGAATTAACAAAATGTTCAATGTATGTAGGCCAGAAGAGAGCAGTTAAAAGCAAAATGAAAATGTTCAGTATGTAATACAAAACAAGCAGAACATTCTTCATTAAGCAGTTAAAGCTCTCAGTAGGTTGCTGATTCCCTCTGGTCAAGTTTTGAAGGCAATGTGCACCCAATTTTGTTAATGTGTGTTTGCATCACATTTCAGACAAGCCTGGTGCAGATTCTGGATCCCAGCTTATCTAATTGATAGGATCACAAGTCAAGCTCTGCTACTGAGTCCTACTACTGTTCACAGTAGCTGGATTAATCATCTACAGTTTGTTTTTTGATGAAGCATATAAATCCAAAGCAAGTGGCAGATACCTGTGGATAACATGTTGAAGGTAGATAACTACAATTCCTGTTTTGTCTTGAGTGTCCCATGGGGAATTGAGCTGCTCAGAGTTTAAAACAATTTCATAAATGACAACCATTTCTAGGAATGCAGTCTGTGGATTATGAGAACTTTTGTGCATTCAATTATATGTTTAATCTTGCACATAACTCCTAAAGTTCTTCAAAGAAAGTAGAGTCACCTTAAAAAACCTTGGCTGCAAATGGTCTGACAATAGTCCTGTAGGTCATGTCTGGATTTCATGATAAGAAAAGGTACCCGGTCAGAGGATGTTGTGGCCCAGGTCACCTGTCTAAGTTTCCTTTCCAATGCAAACCCAGGTATAGGACTGTTGCACATCTCAGTACCAGCCTGTGATGGAGTCAGCACCTGGTATCAGTCATTCTAAGGTTTATTAGCTTAGACAATGCCTAAATAAACCATCGGCAGGCAGATGTAGAAATTGGTCCTTGTACTCAGGTATGTTATTCATATTCATAAAATCTGACACATATTCACTACTCCATATTCAAGATACACTTTGTCCATCCCCTTCAACCCATGAAACAAGCTGTTTCTACACATTGTTTAAGTATTCCACAATGGATGGGTCACAGTCAGTGATGAGGTTAATGCATAGGTAATTGCTGGAAGTCACAGTTGCCCTTACTTCCTGTTTTGTAGGTTTTGAATAAAATCTTTCACAACATTTCAGTATTTTCCCAGAAAGAGTCTATGCTATCTGGATCCAAACTGTACTGGGGCTGGATCTCAACACCTCTTCCTTCAACTCCCATCACTGTGCAATGTGTATGTTCTAGCATGAGTATTCAATAACAGTTTTTAAGGTTTGGTTAGTTTATTTGTTTCATTCCAGGACTTACAAGGGTTGCCCTTGACACACTTGACTACAGAAAAAGAAAACTACTGAATATTTAATAAGCCCTTGGAAATACAACATTTAATATTCTCTAATGCAGGTACAGAACTGTCTTAAAGAAAATAAAAATAAATAAGTTAAAAAAAAAAAGTTGTGTTAAGTATCTTCTTGTTAAATATCATATTATGAGACTTGATATATACATTTTGCTAAAAAACAAACAAACAAATAAATAAAACCCCATAATCCTCCCTTTCACAATTAAGCTAAAAATACAACAACAGGGAGACAGGCAAGGACAAGAGTTTGCATTTTATTTCTTAAAGAAGCCAGTTTTGAATACTTGCTTGCTATTGAAACCCAAATTATGCTTTCATTACAAATGATAAGAGTTCACTAAATGAGTCTTAACTTTTCCTGAGCAAAACAAGAATGGGGGAGTTTCCACAGTTAGGAGTTCTTCACTTTCCTACCAGAGCTTTCATATTAAACAGAACCCTCAAAACAAAGCAACTTTTCCATTGGGTAAGAAGATACCTAAAAGGAAAGCAGTATATATTTTTTTTCTTAATATCATATTCATTTTGAAAAATCACAAATAAATTCCCATACTTGGGAGATACAATAATTATTTCCAGTGATGTCTGTTAACATCTGTTACTTTAAACCTCATCTTTTTATATTTCAGAAAATAATGCAAGTTATTTGGAGAAAATAGCTTGTCTCGCTTCTTCCTCCCACTAACTGTCTGACCACAGAAGGTAATCTACACATTAAATGCATCCAACGTCACTAACTGCAACAAGTCGGTCAGATATATCGGTCAGATATATATATATGAAACTGTATTTTACATTTTTTTTTGATATGTACTCCAACGCTAATTGATCAATGCTATGTCTTGATTAAAATAAACTTATAATAAGACATTTATAAGTGGTTATATCAAAGTTATTTATTCCCATCATAAACTTTATAATCAGATATTGACTTTTTTTTTTTCTCTCAAGGTCCAGGACAGAAAAGTCTTTGTTCCTGTAAATCTTCCATGTATTTGTCATGTAATATTCTCAATCAGCCTCTTTTATTCTTCCAGGAACTCAAACCTCCAATTCCTTTTTGGAATCCTCCTAGTGCTATAGGAGCAGGACCCAGTCAAACAGTGAACAAAGCCACAAATTATTTCCAAGCAGTTACAAATAATTTGCACTGCTGACTTTTTAATCCAGTTTTATAGCTGCTCAGTCATATAAAACCAGCCTTGAAAAAAATCCCATAAAAATTCCAGTAATTTTGAGTAATTTGGATGCTCAAGGAAACTATGACTCAACTATGGATAATAGAGAAGCAGAAAAAGAAACTATATTTTGTAAAGTATATGACATGCTTCACTCTAATGAGTAGTAATTAATGCTGGAAAGAATTAGATATCACTTCCAGCTTTAAAGAGAGTTGTCTCTGGATTTAGATTGTACAGATTGTTCTCATTTCTGTCTTTAACACAATAGATTTTTTTCCTCTGTTTAAATTCATTTTGGTATCAGGATACTGCTAAAATCATAATGTGATTTCAGAATGAGCTCTTGTGATGACCTTACCTCCTTGTTTGGTTTAATGTTCTGTGGAGTGAAATTTAAATATTGAAGTTCAGTTCACACTAACACCAATCAAAGATAGCAGCTATTTCAACATCTCATGAAAGAGATCATCAATCTCTTCACAACTCTGTTCCTCAAAGTTGTTATTCTTCCTTTACTACAAGCTTCCATAGGAAAATTACTATTCCATTCAAAATTTAAAAAAAAAAAAAAAAAGAAAGTCACAGATTTTTTTATGGTGTGATGCATGTTCAGTGCATTACATCTGGGTATACTGAGTAAGAAACCAAATACCATCTGCAGCTACTTATCAAGCTACTAGCATTTAAAATATAAACTCAAGGCAAATATACTATCGTTTTGTATTATCACTCATAAATCATAATCTCTCACATTATCACTCTCCAAAGATTACAGAATGGATACAGGCACAGCATGTTAAATAAATCTTCAAGGGAAAAACAAAAACTCAATGCATGAAGTGTCAGGCACTAAGAAAAGACTAATTTAATGTCTCTAAAAATCTGCAACTCATCCTCCTTTGGGGTGATAGGGTGGAATATCAGCACTAAAATATTTTTGAATATATACATAAAGATTTAACAGTCCAAACCTCATTGGGAAACTCCTCATTGAGAATAATTTCTCAACCAACATCAAGCCACAGTTGGTAGAGTCCTTGCCAATATTATAGTTTTCATTCTGGGAAAGCTGAGTCTCCTGTTTTCAAATCCCTGCTGCAGTTCTTCCTCATTTGTACTCTACTGCTAACGTTGTTTGGCATTCAATTTAACAGTTAACGCTCTGCTGCTACAATTCTACATATGGACATATTTAAATGAAAAATTCTATACATCAATGCACTTTTATTGATATACTGTTTAAGAACAGAGAGTAAGATAGACAGTAATATGCTATGAGTAGATTTATAGTACAGGAATATTTACAGTTCAGACTGGCTACCATCTGTATGTAGTAGTGGAAACACAAACATGCTCTTTCTTGCTCATTCTTTCCCCATTTGTTGTAGTCTTACAAAGCAGCTGTCTTTTATTACCAGCTGGAGCACAAATAGAAAGGTTATGAATGCCTCTTTTCCTATTCAGAAACCCAGTTCCACAATTAAGTCACTCTAACTCAGCTGTCAGGTAAATCAGCAGTTTGACACTCAGATACATATCTGACTCAACAAACCTTAGACACATCTACATTTTAAAGCAGATCACAAAGAAAACCAGAGTTACAAATTATTCTTCATTTAAATTGCATTTTAAGTGACATATATCATCCAAAGGATTCAAAACTGATTTATGAACCTACCCTGATATATACACATGTTCTCCCGCTCAGCACAGAATATTTTGCCTCTGCTGAGCAACTGAAAAGGAGATATGACAGTACATTTCAGTGGTTGGGCCACGCTTTGTGTGGTGGGAGTCCCGGGACAGGACATTCCTAGTCAGCTTATGATCCAGAGAATTACCAGTTTCTTAAAAGACCAGAGCAGTTTTGCACTATGTAAATCAAAAATGATCTGATTTTGTTGTTACGTTGAGCAGCTAAGTCAAACATTTCACACCAACAAACAGCAAACAACCCACCACCTGTTTTTTGCTCCTGAAGATTCAGCAGAACTCATCAAAAAGCAATTATGCTGCCTCCAGAATCTTCCCTTCCCCATCCACTTGAATTTATCAGGCTTGTTTCACTTACTTTTTTTTCTGAGCTGTGACTACCCCAGCAATACACCAGGTCTTACAGCCAGCTGTGCTTACTTTTAAACTACACTTAGCATTTATAATCTAGCAATCATATTTAAAAAAAAAAAAAAAAAGAAGAAAAAAAAAGCACCATCAAGGCTCACTTTGACCTTGCTTTAATTGAAAAGGTCGGCCTACGTGGTTACATGGACTGATAAGCAAACTACTGCCACTCATTCATTAAACATTGTTATAAATCTGTGCACTAAAACGGGAAGAATATTCCAGCAGCTACAAAAATGCAATAGATGTTCTTCCTGGGGTTAAGGCAAAGGAGACAAAAAGAATTCTCCGTCCATATTCTGTATCTGGTATCAGAGGCTTCTTATAGTTAAGAGAGCATCTTACAGAAAGAATCTAAAATTCGCTGACGGCTGAGGAAGGCAGACTTTGAACAACCTGTTTCAGCCAATCCCAAATTTACGTGCTGAGTCGAATTAGCCTCTCTGCATGCTTTGTTTTCCTTCCCTAGACTACCCACAGTCTGCACCATTACAGCATAGATTAGGCTCTGGGACCTGGCAACTTGAAATACTACACAAACAGTATCTTACTTTCCTGTGTGATTTATTATGAAAAGGTTTTATTTGGCTCAATGGGTCAAAACTAGAAAAATTCCTCCATATTATATTATTTATTATTAATAGACTTTCACACCCATGAAGACAAATGGAGAAAAGAGAGAAATTCTTAAGACAAATTGATGAAAATTCTATTATGCTGTAGTTTGCCTACAACATAAATCTCATGTCCATTAAAATTACAGAAATATTTTGAGCCTCATCATCTCTGTCTCATTTAAGCACACAGGCCCACTTATGTCTACTTCTCTCACTCAAAACAATTTTGACAGTCTAGTTTAAAATTACACTCAAACGAATTTAGAAAACTTTAAGATTTTAAGGCTTGACATCCATTAATATTTTTCTATTACAGCTACTTACTAGCTAAGACTGTCCTAGCTTTTACCACAGAAGCCATATAACCAAGCCATTTAGCCCTTTTTTGACAACCCCACTCCAATCAAAATATATTAGGACTATTTACAAGTTTTCCAGGCATGTGTCTTTTGACTTCTACTTCAAGCATTGAAATAGAAATTACCAAACAACCTCCTAAAAATTGAAGGGATGGAATCGTTGCCAAGATGTTCAAAAGTTTACACAGAGACTTCAAACACCTGATTACTAGGTCTCATTTGACTGGAAGCTGTTCCTTATACTAATTGGTTTAATTCTTCATACCTCCACCACAGTAAATGCAATTCAGTTGATATTAATTGGTACCCTTGTTGACAGGTAAAAGAGAATAATAGACTGAATGGACATGGAGGTTAAAATCCAACTCTCTACTCTGCCAAAGACCAGTCTGGAGTCAGAAAAGTGAGATCCTTAAGAGTCCCATGTCAAAACATCAAGGGACTAAAGAGTTTTCTTTTAATAGAGATTAATGCAATCTATATTTAATTAAATACATACAGCAAGGTTTCATTAGAAGAATGTTACAAAAATTGCAAAGTCAAACACCTTAAAGTAAGGAAATGCCAAAAGCAGGGTTACATGAGTAACCTTTACTCAGCTCCCCAGGGTGCATGGTTTAGGACACCACCCTTATTTCATGAGTCCAACTAGTTACACAAAAGCATAAGCACAGCGAGTAAACCACTTATGCCTAGACTATGGCATTGCCTAAATCTTAACTGATTGGTATGGCAGTGTTAAAAATGAGCTTCCAGTGTAGCAGATTTCATGGTATAACCTTGGTTTGATAAAAGCAAATGATGAGCCCAGATGATTTACTGTATGGCCTCTTAAGGGAACTGTCACAGTTGCAACCCAGTAGACAAAACCACTCTGCCATTTGCACTAGCAGGAGTTGTTTGGACTGAATCATGGTAGAGTGCACAGTGTTGATACTCGGGAAGATCAAGTTCCCTGTTTCTGACATGAAAAACCTCCAGAGAGCACAGATGGTGGTGTTTTTTTGTTTGGTTGGTTGGGTTTTTTTGTTAGTTTTTTTGTTTTTGTTTTTCCCCCCACTTGTCCATAGCTTGCTCCTTTCCGCCTTCTACATTTCAGTGTGCCATTACCCTGTCCTTCACTTCTTGTCTCAACCCCAGCTCTACTGCTCAGGTTTACAGTTATATCCCAGACTTTCCTCCTTTCTGAGTAACTTGTTCTTACCTTTATTTCTATATCCATTCCCCGTATCTCTAACCACTGTATTTTCATACGCCACCCTCACTCAAGAGCTGATGTGTCTCTCCTCTTCCTGGGTCTCCCTCCAGCCTCAGCCCTTACTCCACTTGCTGCCCTCTTTGTCCCTGGTTGTTTTTTTGTGGCAGTGTAGTCTCCCTATACGGTTTCTGTGACTTTTGTATTTGAATCTGCAGGGGACACATGCCTGCAAACTCAACTGCTTTTTCCAGCAGTATTACTGGTCTAATGAAAGGTATCATTTCTTCCTACAAACGTGGCCTCATTTTGAGCCTGCAGGCTTCCTCCCCTACATCAGCGAGATGCCAGGAAAGCGGAAGGGAGCACAGGATAAATGCTGACCTTAATTAAACAAATCTACCATCTAATAAAATTAAAACAGTACCTTTACAGATGAAGATTTATGCCTTTCTATAGTCAAGTTACTGGATAGTCTATAAATTAAAAACTGTATCTCAGCTTTAACGTTTTACTAGGCCAGACTAGGCCAGTGTCTTTGGACTTCCTCTTCAATCTCACAGAAGCCTCTAAAAAGTCTTTCAAGGTTTTGAAAAAAATCTTTGAGATGCTTAAATTAATGAACTGTGCCCTAACACTGGTACAGATAAAAGAGTGATGCACTTGGAGAACAGTTTGAGGTCAGAAGGGCGTTTTTGTGAGAGGGGGAAGGGCAAGGCTGTTAAAGCTCCTGTGCATGATGCATGTGAATATGTTCCAAGCTCACAACACAATCATATAGACCCAAGCTAAATTTAGAGATAGTAAATTATTCACTGTAACAGTAGTCAGCTAGGCTTATCCAGACTCTCAAGAACTCAGCCCATCATCCCAGACAATGTTAGTTCATACATACACATTCTTTTTCAGATTTAACTTTTGACTTTATGGTGCAAAAAAATATGTTGGTCAACAAGTCACCCAGAATCTTGTTGAAGGTTTTCCTAAAGATAAGTTAAAAACTATAGTTGGTTTATTTGCAGTTTTCAATACATTAAAATTCCATTTACCCCTATCTCCAAGGATGCAGAAGTGACAGTTCAACTGAACTGAGGAAGGGAACAAGAAAGAGCCAAGCCACCAGTACAACAGTTATTAGGATACTCAGACAACTGTGACATTCAAAGCCCTGTTCAGAGGAGACACTTGAACTCAGATGAACAATAGTTCAAGTCTTTCCTCTTGATCCTGGGACAAGCATGCTTAAGTGTATGAAGAAGATTATAGAAGTCTGTAAGACAGATTTCATGACATTGGGTTTGCAATAACGGAGAATTGGACTGAATGACCCAAGAGGCTCCTATAGCACTCTGACCACATGAATATGTCCAAATCCAATTTACACGTTTATTTGATACATAGATTATCTTCTAAGCCATTTCCTTTGCAAGCATTAGCACTGAAGCCGCATGCAGCACCATTTCAAATGTATTCCTGTTATTAAAAGGCATCTGCATTGCCAACATTATTTACCTTAAACATTCTCTTAGAGCTTTATCACCAGTTTGCCCTAGGGTTGACACTAATCCTTATGCTCAGGGTTGGACTAATTAGCGCAACGACAAATACCAGTGATGTGCACAGGCCATCATCCTGCTGAAGATTTCTTTATCCAAGAGTGATTTTCTTGTGATTCTAAACCCCACTTATTTTTTTTCTAACTTACATTAATAGCTTACTTGTAGAAAAAACAGTAGTAGTGCATCCATTCCAGGATCTTTTTTTAATTAAATTCTTCACACAAAGGGGTGTGGGGAGAAATATAAACTTAGTATAAACATTTGGATGCCTTAGTTGACTAAAATTCATCTGCAGCAAAGCAGCCAGCAATGTGAATACTTATCATTCATGTGTCGGAGTCAATATGCCATTGAGTCAGCTGGGGTAGTTCTTGCTCCGTGTAACTAGCATTTAAGGCTACCTGAAGGATAATACCTCTGCACTGCTTACAGTTTGTGCTGGTATCTTTAAAATGATCCTCACAGCAATGAACAGCAATGCTTGTAGCACGTAATGTAAACTCTGCACTGAGGGAATGTATTTCTCTAGAGAGAGTTTCTGTGGCAAAGACCAGAGCCACGCAGTCACTCAGTGAACGGGTTCCTTGACATGACTTGAGGTCTTTCACTGATCATGCACATAGTGGGAAGTCTGGGAGAAGAAGTGCCACTGCTGCCACTACCAGGCAGACTGTGCTCATTAGGAGCTGTTTGCAAATGTAATCTGCAGAAGGAGTGGCACACAGTGCTGCACAGAGGCACGCTTTGCAGTTTAAGGTCTACGTGGGATACTTACTGCTGGTACATTCCTTTCAGGAGCAGTTACATATGTCTGTATATTCTTAAATAAGGAACAGGTTGCTTGTACATAGATTTACAAGTGTTGTTGCTGTTAAAATATGCATATGAGACACCAGCAGAGGCTGGTCACTGGTGGTGTTTATGGAGAAGCAAACTGGGCTTTGGGGAATGCTGTGTAGGGCTCTGCAGCTCTGATTTGAAGGGTAATAAATTCTCTTTGTTTACATATCCCTAGCAGTCATGCAACATCTTGGCAAAATGATACATGCCAAGAAAAACAACTTTATTTAGCAGCATACAAGCAGAGAAGTCTACTGGCAGGTTCAGCCTTCATGTTCATCTTATTTCTTCAGCTCTTTCTCATCAGTTCACCTACTCACTCTTCTCTTACCATTCTGCTGTTCAAGATGTAGAAAATAAAGATAAGCCACTTCATTACGAATTTTCCAGATGATTTGCTTCCTCAGGATTTGAATGAGAGACTATTTCCCTGGTGTCTAATGAGATTTGCCCTGTTAACTCTTGGGGAAACTGAAAACAAAATCAAAACATTGGCAGGATGCTAGTGGCAACCTCATTCTTTGCAGCTTAATTTCTAACAAAAGCATTATTATTCACAAAGGATTCTTAAATATTGAGACTTTCTGTATCCTAATATGTTAAATATGATAAGAGCATTAAAACATCACCCTTTATTTATATATCTTTTTGGTGGGTTTATTTGTTTGTATGTTGTTTGTTTGTTTGCTTTTTTTGGGGGGTGTGTGTGACTGAAGCACCTATAAAACATGATGTCACTAAAATAGTCCAATATAGAGTTACCACTTGCAGTGTGCAGGATGAACTTGCCAAGCAGAGACACATTGTGCGACAGCCCTGGAAGACTAGGGGAAAACAGAAGCTGACTTAAATGCACCTAGGAATTCTTTACGGTTTGCAGCACACAGCAGGGAGGTATTGTCCTTCCTCTCCCTTTTAGGAATAAAAGACTGCTCCTTCCTTTACTAAAGGATATGCTACAATGTAAATATTATGTCAGCTGGTTAGGTACTTCCCGGCCTCAACACGTGAACAGCTCAGAAATACCACTCATGAGCAGGGTTTACTGTGTATGCCATGTTTACCATATGCGTTACGTCAATAATGTATGCTATGTCATATTTACTTTTGCAAGTTCATATTCAAATGCAGACTGCTTTTACTCCATTGTGTTTGACTTCCAGATTTGTTACAGGAATCTTTGGTGCACGCCTCAGTGCAACTAGGAGTTTGGTCCCTAGGGAAAGACAAGGAGTGGCTGGTGTCAGTTGAGTGTGCTACAGGACTCACAGGAGGAGCCAAAGTCCAGAGCAGCACGTCCACTCAACAAGTGGAAGAATCTTCCCACAGAAGGGATTTTTAGCATTGCAAGAAACTGTGATGGTCTTATTTCATAGCAGCTGTAGTAACTAGTGACTGGAAACCCACTCCCCCTATTCTCCAGAGGAAAACAATGAAAAAAGGCTTTACTTGCTAAATAAAAATTAACAGCAAAGAAACCGACCTGTTCAGAATATTTTTTTGTATTCTCAGTTCAAGTCCTTCAGAATGATCTGTGATACCAACTGTTCTGTGTGGGCTGGGATTCTGGGCCCCAGGTGACTCCAGTGCTTCCTGACCCTGAGCTCAGTTCCTTCTTACTATGGCAAGGGCAGGCATTTCCCAGGCACAGCGTTGTTCTGGGTGCCCCAGTGTCATAAAAGGCTGCTTCTAGCTTCCTCATATGCAATGGAGATGACAATCATTGAACTTTGGATAGAATTAACCTCTCTCCCACATATCTCAGGCTCCCATATCTCTCAGGAACCTGAAGATCTGGGAAGCAAACAACCCCGTTTATCAGTCATAGGTAAGTACAATGAAAAATTCCTATATAGCAAATGACATCCAGTTATAAGGTAGGATTCTGCTTTGGTTTGTGTTTTCTCTAGATACAAATACGCCCACATGCTTCTGTTTCATTCATGTGAAGCTGAACCCTGGATGCCAGAGCATGCTTTCTGCACTGGTACCGCATGCAGCAGTACACAAAAACAGCAACTGGTAATAGCGGTCAGCATTTCCTACACATCTGCACATGATGAAAGTATTAGGAAGGACTGCATAGAGCATGGCATGCAGGGTCATTCAATGGCAAACTGTTGTGTGGAGACAAAGCCCTCAGGCCACAGACGTACGCTCTTCAAACCTGCACACTTGCATACGAATAGCTCATTTCTAATAATTCTTTTATGCTGTATGTGGGCACTGATATGTCACTCTATTTGTCTTAATAGTGATAGTCTTAATACATGAACATGGCACTTCTGCCTTTTAAAACTTCCTGTGGCAGTGCATCTTCCAAGCACACTGAAAACTGCCAAGCTTCTTCAGCCCGTAAGTGTTAATATATTTTTAGGTGGGAAGACATAGAGGTGTTATACAACTTCTGGAAATGTTCCAGTTTGAAAAATCAAAATATCTGGTCAACTCTCTTAGTATGCACATGCTGCTACTTTAATTCCTAAAATAATGTGATCCAAGATATGAAAAGCTCCAGCTATTCAGAGAAAAATTGTTGACAAGGGTTTCATTTGGAATTCCAGTTTCTACAGGGCAGAATTCAATTTCTGAGCTCCCCTTCCTCCCTTCCACAAAAGTTGTTTCCCAGCAAAATAGTCAGTACCTAGGGGTTGCAGTGCTTAAAGGGGAGGTGAAAGACCCCATCCAAGCCTCTACTGAATCAAAGCACACCCCAAACTCCAGCCTTGGACTGATGTGGAGTCCACCTTCCTTTGCCTTCCAATTTTTCTATGCAGAATTACAACAGGCTTCAAAACCGCAGTTTCATGAAACAAAATTCTTGTTTTCCAGTCATCCGTAATCATGATTTTATGCCAGTTCCTAGTGGGCAAGATTTTCCAGCTGAAGCACCCCAAACATACTCTGCCTCTTGCTTTTCCTCTCCATTTCTTCCTTCTGCATCAAGCACCATCTGAAGTAACAGACAGGCAGACAATGCATATGCCTTTTCAAACTCTACTGGGAAACACACTTGAAAGAAAAGTATCAAAACCATCCAAAAAAACACACAAAATATAATGGCATGCAATTAATTAACCTGTCAAGAGAGAAGCAGACATTATTGTTCTGATGAGCTTTTTAGATTGTGGGTTGCTTCCTCTTGCCAGGTGCAGCTGCAGTGATAGCGGGGGGGAAGCTTACAAAAATACTACACTGCCAACCCAGAACAAAACCTGGCCTTCAGACAAATGGCCTGGCCATGCACTCATTGAATAAAAGAGCTTCTTCCCAGAAGAAATCAGACACAGAATGAGACAAAGCAAAGATTTATTTCCATTTTGCAAAGCTGGCACCAATACTATCAGAAAATAAAATAAAATAAAATAAAATTATAATATAAAGAGTAGTTGGAGCTCAACCAGAGCCAAATATATAGAGCTTTAAAGGCTCAGACCTGTGAAATAGTGAGCCTCTCCTGCAGAGAAATCTGAGGACACTTGATACAGGGAGAGATGAGCAGAACATAGGAACAGTCTGGTGAGGGCTGTTTGCCCAGGCTCCCTGTAGGAAACATATGAATGTGGGAATCTGACAAAGCACTTTAGCTTTATGGAAAATAAAAACAGTAGAAATCTCAGTTTGTATACACTGTTTCATCCGACTCTCTTGAGCTTTTATCTCAATTTCTGTGTAGCATTTATAGTAAACTTTATGATAGTGCTTCCAGAATTTATGTCTTGCTGTCAGCTTTCTGGATTTTTTTTCCACTTTGTTAATGTTTCATCTACTGTCTCTTAAAGTATATAATGTCTTAGTGCAGTTCTTAAAATTACCTACACTAACAGTTCCAACTTTATTTTCTTGGTCTGACCTTATAAATTACATAGGAATCAGAAAATTCTCTATGTCATATGGGGTTAAATTAGTATGAAGATTAAGCAGGCTCTTGGAACAGCTGCCATTATGTAAGAATCCTTACCCTGGGGCCTTTCTTGTTTGTAAGTTCACAGTAGGTTATTCATAAGGTAAATGAGTAGGAAATAGATAAACCTTTAGGTACAGATAACTGCAGTACCAGGATGAAAGGTTTTCTAAAATAAACAATCATTATTTATGTATTACTTTTTTTCAGTTCAGCTGAATGTCAACAGGCATCCTGGGCTATAGATACATATTATAGTTTGGGAATATACTCTAAAAGCTAGCTTCTGAAAATATGGGCAACAAGAAGTTGTTCTGTACAGCCAGTTATTGCTTCTCTTAAACACTACTTATATCCTATAAAGCTTTTGAAAATACTTCTGTAAAAAAATGGGTTACAGGTTTTTATCCCCAGCTGAAATATTTTTTCAGGCCAGCTGAGATGGAGTTTTGCTTACCGGGTAGAGGCCAATGTTTAAAAGATAAAAAAGTTGTATTCTGCATGTTGCTTGTAGGGATTTCATTAAACATTATGACCATTAGCAGGCTATCAACTGATATAATGCTTTAGATATGAAGTGACGAGCAACACTGTAAAAAATCTGTTTCACAGCTTCATATTCATTATCAGTTTATTTCAAATGTATGAAAAATTATGCTGTTTATGACCAGAAAAAAGACACAAAAGACTGTTATTAAATCCCTTTTTATCTACTGATGGCTAATGATCCAAGTGCTCTGATGTTAGAAACGGGGTGAAGAAAGCTGGTCTGAGAAGGTTTTGATATGTTTATTAATAGACCTGTGCCCACCCCAGAAGGACAGACTGCTGTTATATTACAACATTGCTTACTGCCGTAAATCCACGACCATATCAGATAACCAGAACAGCAAACTAAAAAGCCACTACCTGTACTACATAAGCTAAAGTGCTTTCTTTATTTTGTTTTATTTATCTGATAATCACAGAATCAGAGTCATTCATGTTGGAAAAGACCTCAAAGACCATCTAGTCATAACAGTAATATGTGAAAATATTACTACATTTGTTTTCTGAAGTTCTGTGTTATTGAGATATCCACATTGCAAGAGGCTGAAAGGCCACGATGTGACATTGCCGTAACTGGTCTGGAACATGAGATTCTTGCACTTTCCAAGGAAAGTATACAGGGTAGGTGAAAAACTTCCCTTATAAAAGCAAAATGAGATAAAATTATGTGAAAATGGAGCTCGGTATTAAAATTGGGTGGTTTTTGGCTGCAGAAATGGTAATGCATAAATTTGTCTCATGCAAGATATGGTAATATAAAATTTACATATATAAATGGATACACATGGAGATCAGAGGCAGCCCAAATGAACATTTGGGCCCATGAAAGATAATAGAAGGCATTAAGGCAAGCAACATTCAAGAGCAAAAGAAGAACATCCATCAGTCAGATGTGTGTTTATAGAGCATACTAGGGAGGCAGTGGGCCATTAGGTAAGACTTGGAGTGGTAGACATACACCCAACTATGTGATAGATCAGCAAAGGCCTGCACAAGCAAAGGCTTCTTTTCCTCACTTCATTCAGATCTAGACTGCCTGCACTGCTAGCTGGTATCAATGACATTCTGCAAAAAATATAAGCTGATTCAGGCTTGAATTCCTCCAGTGGCTGATCATCACCATACAAGACCTGATTATGAATGCAGCTGCAGTGGTATAATATCAGAATAATTTAGTATGACTCTGTGGAGTTTCATGCTGTTAGAACTGAGATGAAAAACACACCCAGTATCAAAGGACTGGAGAAATGGGAAAATAAGCCAAAAAAAAGTAACCTAGACAATGCTGGCAATGTCAGACTAGCAAAGACAGTGACTGTGCGGTTCTCTTGAAGTCAGTGTGAGGACACAGAGGTTTGAATAGGGCACATGTTTAAGAATTTTGCTGACCCAGGAATAAACACATCGATTTTGGTAATGTGATGCTGACTCTGTGCCTCGTGCGTGTATGTAAGCTCACTCAATGTGCACAGCTTCTGCCGTACTGCTCAACAGCTAGTAGGTGTAACAAATTTATAGACAGACAGTAAAATAAACTCTGAAATCCATTGTTACATGGTCCAAGATTCAGCTTACGCTAGGGACCTTAAGATCTTTCTTTTATTTAAAGTAAATCTGGAGAAGTGAATGCAATTTGGAAGTGCCCAACAAAAGAATTCAGTGCAGGCTTGTTAAGATATGCAAATATGCAGTGAGGCGGTGGTCTTGAATCATCAGTTAAAATTCTCTTACAGGCTTACCTCAGAAGTAAGCTTCAACTAGAGTTCAAAGCAGTGAGAATATAAGAGAGAAAGCTCTACTTTTCCCACAACCATGCTAAATTTCTCTTGATGCTATTGGCATGATAAACATGTTCATTAAACTAAGTCTGGCTGGTATATACACATCGAGTTATTGGAAATTCTTCATATGCCACACCAGCCAAACTGAAAGTACTCAGTTGTCACTGCAAACTAGGCGTGTGTGGATAGGCTGGGGTAATGGAGAAGGTCACTAAAATAAACTTACCCAGTTCTCTATAAGGCAGTCCTAAGACAGCCATGATACTGCCATTTTCAAGATTATCAGCTAGAATGACTTACAGGAAACAGTAAGCCATTGTTTCTATTTCCAAACTAGTCTTATAAATGGATTCCTAATTTCTAAGAATAGTACTACTAATTATGCCAAATAATGTAGCTGAGTACAAGAGAAAAAAGTAAACATTGCCTTATTCACTATCTTGGTATTATTCTTATCTCAGATGCAATGATGAAATGCCAGAAGAAATGTTTTGAATTAATTGCATTCATCTGATCAGAAGCTTTATTTTGGTCTTTAGCATGAACTTACTTTAAACCTCAGGTTAGACCTGAGAGCTGCTTGTTTGATGTATGGTAAGGAGCTCACAGAGGAGACAGGAGGAATTCCCACGTTAGAAAGGAGGAAGAGGAAAGCTCACATACAAGTGCAGTCCACCGTTAAATGGGCTAGCTCGCGTGTTACAAGCAATCCATGAGCTCCAGCCCTCAAGTCACACTGAACTTCTCTTAGCACTGCAGTGCAGAAATGCAACACAAGTAAATGTAATTTATTTTCTTAGAGATGATCTTCAGTCAGAGAGTTATTTATGGTGTTTCCCCTGGGAGGAGCATCCTGATTCCTCAAGTAGGCAGCCTGGTTGGGCTGAGTTTTGCTTTGCTCATTAGTACCCATTTAACATAACAGCCATTCACAGGCTTCTTGGTAGTCACACGTGCCACAGTCAAAAACAAGTTTTCCATGAATTTCTACCATCTCCCACAGGAAAAAAAAAAAACGAGAAAAAAAAAAAAACAAACACGTGGTGACATCTAGCTTTGACTCAGACAACTAGCCATACATATATCAGATCAGAGGCTTCTTCCAGTGCACACGTGTGTGCACAAGTGATGAGTCAATACTGAAAATTTGTGAGGAAGGAGCTTAGCACAATCACCACAGCTTACCATTACAATAACTGGAAAACATGAAATGAAACAAATGTTTCCTTCTCTCAGTGCAACAGCTTTAGGAATCGCTCTTGTACTCTCAGCAGCACAGGATGGAGAAAAATGCTACTGTTTAGCAGATAAGATCCCTCTCTGATAAATACACGTAGCTGAAAATATGTCCTTGCTGCTGGTTCCTCTGCAACTTCTACAGTGTGCTAGTTCCTCTGCTTAGGATGTTTTAAGAGTACATCTGAAGAGAGACATATTTTAACTAGGAACCAAAAAAAAATAAAAAAAAAAAGTCTTATCTTTAACCTGACCATGCCATAAGCAATTAATTTGTTTGCTTTCCAAATGAAAAGGTAAACAAACATGACATAAATATTTAATCTGCACTAATTCCCTCTTACACATATGTGGTTGGTTTCTCATAGCAACAACAGCCGTGCCATCGTCAACAGTGGGCCACTTGAGTTACTCTGAGCCTGGACTAATTCCACCAAACATAACAGTTCTACATCTGTCCTTCATCCTAGATGTCCCCTTGGCGCCAGCTGGAAAGGTTCGTTTGTGGTGGTTCTGTGAGCCAAGGGTCAGCAAACAATCCTAGTCACAATCCCTCCCACCTCCTCTGGCACATTTCCCTTGGATGCTTCTCCTACAGGGATGCAAGAACAAGTGTCATTAAACACACAGATAGCTCTATGCTCTCCAGACAGCATGCAGAAATAGCTCTGCAACAGGGAAAATAGAGGGAATAGAAACCCAAGCTGGTTCAGCAATTTCAGAAGTTTGTCCAGATTCAAAGCAGTGTGTCAAGAGCAGCACCTGACACACCACCATCTCACCGCGCCGATATAAATCACGATCTTGTAGACCCCACTGCAGTCACCCTTGTGACAATTAGTCATGCGAAGACATGATTTCATTCTGCAGATGATCATGCCATTTATCAGTGAACCAATTTTATGCACAATGACCTTCTTCTTAATATCTAGTTGGCCTTGATGGAAGTCCCAATTAAAGATTCTCTCTTCATCAGTAAACAGCTTATATACCCCTTCTTTAGCATAATAGCATATTGGTCAAGATGACAGCAGTCACTACGAGCAGGCTTCATGCTCCATACTAGGTAGCTGTTAGTTTCTCAAGCTGCCTTTAAATTTCACAGTTCAACTAATAATGCACTGAGAGCAGTTAAATGTGAGGAAAAATACAACAAACTGAACTATAATAGCTTTTTATTGCAATTTATGTTGCCAGTGTCTGGAATCCTGGAAATATTACTGATCAAATCACTATTATTGCAAATAATTGCACATAACACAGGGAATTATTCCCTCATAATACTTCCCTGCAAAAGAAACTATCTAGATAATTCAGTTGGAGCATTCCAGAAGAAAAGGATTTGATCAGAAATCAACCAGCATATATGCACGTTGAATTTAGTAATAAAGAACTGTCAGCACAGGTAGAAAATATCCCAAGTTAGATTTCACCTCAGTTACTAGCCTGTTTGAAGAATTTGAAATATGATTTTTAAAATCCCTGTAACCAATTGGATATTTGTGTCAACTTGCCTTGAAAGATTAAGTTAATTATGTTAAAAGGGAGAAACAGAGCTGGTAAGATTGGTAGGACTTAAAGCTCTTTGATGTATGTTTCTTAAGTGCTGAGATACGGCAGTTGAAACCACATATAATACTATGAAAATGTACCCTTTAATGTAAATGTCATGCACACAATTTATTTGAATGGAAAGTGTTAGAGAATCCTTGACCAGGCTGGAAGTTATCTCAAAGAGGTCTTACTAAAGGATGTTTTCTTACATCTTGTAAGTTCGTGTTATTGTAGGACTAATAAATCTCATTCAAGTTAGTGGAAAATAAGCCTAGGCTGAAAGTCTAGCACTTGCTCTCGTTTTCCTGAATTGATACCTACATTTTCTATTTCTCCTTAGCTAATAAAGGAAAATGTTCTTGGGTCCACAGGTTCATGAGGTCAGATCCAGAAGTCTTAGACACTGCATATGACTTACAGTCCCCCCAAACACCAACACTAGTGTCTAAAGAAGCCTCCTAGTATGGAGGTGCCCTGAATTACCAGCTCCCTGCTGTGTCCTTATAATTTTCTGAGCGTCAGGAGATCTGCATATCCTCCTTACCCACAACATCACCATTTGGAGAATTTCACCGTAGATTTCAAGGGCTCTGTTAAGTTTAAGCTGATTGAGACTCCAGACAGCAGATGTTCTCTCACATTTACAGCACCTCCTCACAAAATTCCTACCTTCTAGCCTCTTTTTACAGTCAGTGGAGCGAGTCGGGCAATTTTAAGGTACAACTTATCTGAACCGTAAAGATACCTCCTGTAGAACTGAACCACAGGATACAAAAGTGTGCACTTGCCTCCGCTGATCATGAAAGGAGCCCAGTGTCTGAACTACCATGCGGAGACCAACCTTTCAGCAGATGACTCTTATCTTCATAGCTAATGCACTTGGAATACTAATACCATGGGACGACTTGTAGAAACTTCCTACACAGAGAGAGTAGAGTCTTCTGACAATGAGTTTGATAATGACAGCAAGTCTCGTTAGAGCTGTTAGACTTGAGTTACACTAACTTTGAGGAGAGAGAAAGAGGTGCAGATGTAAAACTCAGACCATATCAGGAAAGTCTGATATATTGAATATGAGATTTTACTTTGCAGAGAAAATTCAAAATTCTTCAATATTAATGGAATTCTAAAAATTTCACCTTAAAATATCAAATTGACAGAATTATTTCCCCCCCAGAAAAACATTTTATTAGGGCTAGACTGCATTAAATTCTTTAGATACTCCTGAATATCCTTTAATGTTTTTTTTTTTTTTTGTTGGTTTGTTTGTTGTTTTTTTTTTTACTTTCAAATCAAAATGTCTGTCTCAGACCCCAAAACGCAATAGAACAGAATTTCTGCTTGTTGCATTGCAGGCTATTTGTATCTGTAAAATTATGCCCAAAGACAGATTTCTGCTAAGTGAGGCAGTAAAGGGAACTGTAATATAAGGGCAGGTTTTAAAAGATTATTTTCCAGTGTATTTTAAAAGCCAGATCAGAATATATTTCTATCAAAAGAATAACACTGCAATTTTATCAGGTCATGAAACAAATGTGCAGTCTTAATTTGACCTTCAAATACACTCTATTGTTTGAATGACTGGCCATTTACTCCTTTCTATTTAAAACACGGATATACAACCTGGGGTAGAAAAAAAAAACAACCAGAGGAAAAAAAAAAAAAAAGCCTATAAATGAACTTCTATGTGAGTGACAAAGTATTGTTAATAAACAAAGCTTCTTATTTTGAACACAAACTAAGAAATATTATGTTCTAAAGAAACAGTGCACAGAAAAGTTTGAGAGGAAAAACATCTTTTCCATAGTTTGATTTAAAGAGCACTTATTACCACAGGGACAAGTGATATTTTCTTTTACACTGGCACATTTTTATTTAATGGAAGCAAAAGTGGATTTGCTTGCTGCTGTTCAAGCTAGACATCGTGATTCAGAGAACGTGAGTTTTGAAGGTCTCCCCAAAGACTTACAAGACTGTTTTTTCAGGGAATAATCCCTTCCTCCAACTTGGAAGGTGTCCTAATGTACACATTCATTTGTGGATCCTTTCAGAAGACTTCAGGGCTCAGACTGGGATTTTCACAGGGACAACAGCTGCTGAGTGTGAATGTGACAGCACCATAACAAACTTTTTTCCTGGGGCGCAATGCATTTTTGACAAATATTAACACCTCTTCATTTTCACATGTTTTAAGAATCAAGAAACTGAGACTCAATGAGTCAGAGTAGTATTTTTAGCCCCTTCCTATGCTGTAGCTCCACAGCTAGGTGTAGTATCCTCACTAGCTGTTAACAACATTTATACAAAGAATGTCACTAAATTGCTGACTGCTGTCACATTTTCTAATTTACCCCAAATGAGTTTAATCTTGCTACTTTCCACTTTGGCTGACTACTTGAGCTACCAATAGTGTCTAGGACTGGGGTCCCCAGCACAAGAAGAATGTAAACCTGTTAGAGCAGGTCCCAAGAAGGGCCATGAAGATCATCCAAAGACTGGAGCACCTCTCCTGTGAAGAAAGGTTGAGAGAGTGGTGGATGTTCAACCTGAAGAAGAGAAGGCTCAGGAGTGATGTCATTGCAGCTTATCAGTACTTAAAGGGGGCTTATAAAAAAGATAGAAAGCAACTTTTTGCTCGGGCAGACAATGACAGGACAAGGGGGAATAGTTTTAAACTGAAAGCAGGGAGATTTAGATTAGAGGTTAGGAGGAAATTCTTCACTCAGAGGGTGGTGAGGCACTGGAACAGGTTGCCCAAAGAAGTTGTGGATGCCCCCTCCCTGGAGTTGTTCAAGGCCAGGCTGGATGAGGTCCTGTGCAAACTGATCCAGTGGGTGGCATTCCTGCCTATGGCAGGGTGTCGGGACTGGGTGGTCTTTAAGGTCCCTTCCAACCCAAGCCGTTCTATGATTCCATGAAAGTCTAATCTTCCTGTGTGCTTGCAGGTAAAACACAACTGCATTCCAATATAAGGAAATGAACTCTAGACCCTGCAATTTATTTTATGTGAAAGAAAAAAAAATCATATTAATCATTCTCTATCATATCAATGCCTTGGAAATATACAGCGCTAAATAGTTGCTATTACAAGTACTGTATCTAAACAAAAGTGTTACCTGGGTTTTCATAGAAATACTCATTCAGGAGGAGGAAAAAAAAAAAAAAAACACTAAAGCACAATACTCGAGTCGTATAAAAAACACAAGAACACTCTTGAATGTTTTTATGAACGAGTTTCACAAACTACATACATATAACTGTGATAAACAGAGGGCAACTAAAGCAGTACATTACTACTCCATTTCATAATATTTGATAAACAAGTCAATAATATTCACAATCAACATCATATTTCTCTGATGTTCTACCACTGTTACATTTTTTTAAGCTACATATATTTTACTGTGACGTATTTTGCATTTCTTGTTTCAGTTAAGTAGGTATTTAAATGGATCGAATAATAGCAGAAAAAAAATCATGGGTGGAAGATTGTAACCTTTTTAATCACACACAACAGATGGATGATTACTGTGTTGCTTGGTAAACTCTTCCTGTGAAAGAAATAGCAGACCAGTATAAACTAACATGAACAGATTTATAACCACTGAGTGTAGGCATTATGTGAAATACTGTCCCTATGGAGTAAAAAATTTTTTCAAATTGCTGACCTACAGATTTTTTGGTAACTACACCTATTTATACCTCTAGGTTTGCAGCGTATCAAAGAGTATTTTGACTTGCTGTCTTTCACATACAACTTCAGACTCTATATTCTCTTATTGTTTTGTGTTTTGTTTTTTTTTTCCTGGAATAAATAAAAGAAAATAATAATAAAGAAAGTTCAAGAGAAGAAAAGATGGCATTCCAGATAGCTCTTAAATCTTCAAGGTTAAGAAATTATTAGCAATTAGAAATCAACACAATACGATTTAAATAATAAAATACATGCAGAAATCATATATTTTTGACGGTCTTTGAAGACATTATACAATTTCCTTCTCTAAGATTTAAATGTATTATTCATACAATTTAAAGGGACATGAGACACTTTCCCACTCAGTTTTACATCCTTGCTCTACACGTGCACAGACTGCATCTTCCCATGGACTTATCAATACAAGCCAAAGCAAAGCAAAGCAAAGCAAAATGAAAAACACAATAAATACTGCTTGCCTTGAAAGAGGAAAATCAAAGCAAAATTCAGTTCCTGATGAAATCCCCTCTCTATTGTTTCAAAAGTAAGAGTACACCATGGAAGAAAGCACTTTGTTTTCTGATTTAATTCAGTCGGTAAGCCTCCCAAGGGAAAACAATGCCTGACTTACAAACTACCACCTCAGGAGCTCTCAAAATTCCTGAAGTATTTAGTTGCTTTACTCTCCTTATCCTTCATCCCTGAGCTTCACATAATAATGTTAAAAAACAACCTGAGTCTTGACAGGCAGGTTTATGTGTGAGTTAAACTGCTATGACTTTCATTTATTGCTTTTCTCATGGCAAATTAATATTAATTCTCCATGCCTTTAATGTTGTGCTTAAAATTGATATCTGAAAAATCAGACAGAAGATAACAGCTAGAATTCTGCTATTCCATGTTTTTTCTTTTGCACATAAAAATGCTTGCTGTAGTGACCTAGAAGGGACTTTATTTTGGGGACAGATTTTTGCAGTGGTGCAACACTGTTTGGTTTAATTTTTTAATTTGCTTTCAAATATTGAAAATATCTTACATTCAGTGGTACTCATTTTCATTTTACCTGTGAAGCAATATTCCAATAATCACATCACAATTCTGTGAATTTTCTTTCTCTTTCCAGGGAGGTTTTTCTTTACCTCTCTTGCATAGCGTCCTCATGTGCTTACAAATATGTAACAGTAATCAACAGACAGTAGAAACTGACTGCCTTTCTATCTGCAGAACAGAAAGTATGCAAAACATGTTCTTGCCCTCTGAGACACTATACTCCAAGAAGGCTTTTTGATCATCCCAAATGAACTAAGAATGTCAGGCACGTTCAACTCTAAAATTCCCCATGAAGAGCTATTTCATTTGCAACTCACATTATTATTGTACTCACACCCTTCTCAGGGGCTTGCGGGGTTGAAGGTGGCATTTTTGACTGACCAATGAAACCAGCAAGTAGCCAATGGAAAGGAAAGATTCCATGAAGGCTCTTCCACTCATCACATAATGCTAAAACAGCATTCCTCCCCTTGTTTCATCTGCCACCACTCAATAAGACGGCTGAAGAGTCTCTGTATTGTTCAAAGTTAAGAAGATGATCAAGAGAAAGTCTTATCTAAACATTCTCAGTCCTCTACAAGGCAGACAGCAAATTCATTTGTTGTCAGACCATTTACTTCTCCTCACCTTAAGGCACCTTCTTCTTAAAATATGGGGGGAAAAAAAAAAAAAAAGAAAAAAAAAAAAAAAGGAAAGCAAATAAGCAACTGTTTCCCTGACATTCAGCAACTCTGTGCTTTCTATGCAATTCTCTCCAGAACCACACTCTCAGTGCAGATCTTCTCAGTGAAGCAGTCAAGATTGGTAAGTCAGGATGCTGCAATGGCCAGGGGAGCCAGGAAAACTGTAACAAAAGGGGGCACTGTCATGGAGCAGCAGGGTTTAGAAGACAGTACAAGCCATTCGTGAATGACTCTCATGTAGAAAGTGCAAGTGATGCGCAGTCTGGAGGCAAGGAGAGTGAAAAGCATGTCTCATGAAGCAAGTACACAGGGTATGGGGCACGCTTCAGCCCCTGAAATGCCTGCATGAATGCCCATGACATGCTACCGTATGGCATTCAGCGTACATTACTACAGGTGAATAAAATAATTCTGCAGGAAGGTTTACTCCACAGTAGGTGCTTCACAGAATAGACGTGACACAAGTGTGATATCATGACAACAACTATAATCCCTTGCAGAGGAGACCGTGCAAGCAGGGAGGCCACCTTTCTGGAAGCTTACACTTCAGTAAGGGGCTGAAACTGCAGAATTTGGAAGTACAACATAAATGAAAGAAAAATTATAATGAACAGCAAAAAGATCCTGCTGTTTTGTTGCACTGCCCCCATTTCAAATGTGTGTGTACTTTGTTTATGATTAGCTGAACTATTTTATAACCATTTTATCTCCTAAGTGACATAGGTGAAAAACATATCGTCACATGATTCAAGAACCACAATGATCAAATACATTTCCATTTGGTGTCTCACAGTTGAAGAAAGTTTTTTCAGTAAATAGTATTCATCAAACGCTTTGCGTACATAATCCAAGGACAATTAGATGCTCTTTAAGGTCCTTTCCAACCCAAACCATTCTATGACTCTATGAAATCCTTTTGAGCTGATTGCTGCCAGAGCTGGCCAGGAGCAGACTACACAAAATCATGTTTTAAGACGAGACAGGGAAATGTTTCTGCCATTGACTATGAAGGTTACATACAAGATACCATTTAGAGAGAGTTTCAAATGACAACAGATGGTGTTTACATGATTTCAATCCTACTTGACTCTTTTATGGATATATTGCTTATCTATTGCTCCATTTGCCATATAAACAAAGAATAAAGGAAGAAGTTTAGATACTTGCTTTGACTGAGCATTTTCTGTTTGGTATTGAAATGGTTGTTTTTTTATAATTTCATGCATTGGTTGACTCATTATGAAACTCATTCTGAAATATAAAATAATAAATTTATAAAACTGTGAAGTAAGGAGTTATACAAAACATACATTTCTGCAACCATCCCTTAAGACGCATGCTTGGGGCTAAAAATAAAATAAAAAGCATCTTTCTGTTTAGAAGATTTTGGCAGAATTATATTTCAAGTTGAATAATTTCTTCTAAAAATATGAATGCATTATATGTTAGTGCACTGATACACACAGAACCACAAGGGTTAAAATGGGAATAAGGCATACCACTGTAAACATTTAGAAGTACTGGTATGTCTCTGCTCTTTCCCCATATCCTCTCTGCAGAAAATTCTACATGTATTTTAAGTGACAGCATGTATACCATAATATAATAAATGGTTTCATATTACTATATGTATATAGGCACATATACGTGCATTATTTCACAGTTCTAAGAAAAGTTGTTATATGCTTTTTGGTATAACAATATTTGA
Source organism: Cygnus olor (assembly GCF_009769625.2). NCBI lineage: Eukaryota > Metazoa > Chordata > Aves > Anseriformes > Anatidae > Cygnus > Cygnus olor. Next base: position 40,457,643 of record NC_049169.1, read on the forward strand.
AATCCTAAACAAGTTTCCCTTTCTACATGAAACAATTTTGTCTCTCTGACTCTACTGTATTAGGACAGATACCATGTTTGAAAGGAGGGAAAGCAAAGCAAAAGAAATGTTGCTGGCTGATTTGAAGTCATTGAAGAACACTGAATAGGATGGACCCATAATTTCACATATGAGGGAGATCCTGCACACCCTCTGCAATGCATAGAGTTGGAAGCTGTTTTCCTTCCTAGCAACTGATGTCAAAACACATCAAAGTCTGAAAATCGATTATGGGGAAGAAAAGAGATATGAAAGAGCAGTTTTCTTCACCTGCCTCTGACAACCTTGGAAGAGATGAATCTGTGGACTCTCCACTGTGCTCCAAGCCAGGAAGGGCATATTCACAATCCCCTAACCTTGGAAAGCAGCTCAAAGCCACAGTTTATTTTTAAATGCTTTAATAATAGAAGGCTGAAATAACCTCCTGAGCTTTATGTGGGATGGATCCAGTGTGCACATCTGACAGCCTGAGAGCTAACTCTGCCTGTGCAGCTCCTACCAGTCAGAGATGCTCTGAAGTGAATGTGATTGAAGTACGAGAGCCAAGCGCCAGGTGTGCTTTGAAGGCAGCCCCCTCGGGCTGTGGCTTCTCACTGCTCCCCTGCCCAAACCACCAGCTGCAAGCAGGTGCTGAAGGAGCTGCAGCCAAAGCACAGTGACTGGTACTCGTGGCTGGAAAAAGCCAGGGAAAGAGGAAATTCTCGGAAGTTTCAGACCTGGGAAGCTCCTGATAACAACTTGGTTTGTACAAAATACATGACACTACATATTCTGTGAGCATAAGAAGGCTTTTTAAAGAATAATAATAGTAAAATAAAAAATTTCACACTAGCCAACTTCCAGCCAGTTCCCTCCGTAGTGAAGGCAGCATTGTCTAGGAATCACACTCTCCACTTACTACATAAGGCTCCTCAAAAGACTGTCCGCTGAATTTGGCTGTGGTTTCACAAGAAGCATCACTGTTCTGACTTAAATTTTCCCAGCTCATATGCTTTTTATGTCATCCACTTCTGAATCCAATTCACAGCACAGCTGCACAAAGCTTTGTGGCAAAACAGCAAAGGGAGCAATGCATGGTGAAGCAGGAAGGGAAATACTCGCTGGTGGCAAAGCAGGAATACCACAGGCCAATGTTGCCCCTACACTATCGTCTTTCTCTTACAGAACCTTGACTGCAGTTAGCTAAGGAAATGCCTGAATTTGGGTAATGAAATCTCCTGTCTTCTCTCATGCCACCCTTTAGTGCTAAGGGGTGGCAAACACAGCAAGCGTAAGGTCAAACAGCAATTGCTGAATTAGGAACCTACCCCATACGAACCCTGTGACTTTCCACAGAGACACACGTGCACACCCAGCAAAAAACAAAAAACTGAACAGTCATATTTCAGTGATATTTACTGGAATAATCAATCTGCCACAAAATGATTAGTACTTCTTTTGCAAAATACTGAGCACGTTACATTCCTTATACTGACAGAAATGCTAAACACAGTGTTTACCCCTCCAACAAGCAGCTACAGACAGTGAGAAATAGTAACTGTCAAAAGGAATAGGAGGGAGGAGGGCACATGAACAAACAAACATAACAAGACTCTTCTTCCTTCCAGGACAAACCAAATGTGATTGTGATCAGGAGTCACAGAGGTCTTAGTCCTGATTTAATACAGTGAAAGCAGCAGCATCTTGTCAGGTTCTAAGCAAGAGAGATGGAAGGGACACAAAGTCACAACAAAATTGCTTTGAAAGCCACACAGGGCATCACATGGTGGTTTATAAAAGACAATTATCTTTCCCACTGCTTCATATGTCTTTCTTTAGGTCTAGATGTGGGGAGATAATGAACACTCACATAGCTCCTTTGGGCTTCTGTGCTAGCTGCCAACACTCAACACATTCAAATTGGAGGCTTTCAAATTGGAAGTAGACAGACAAAGTTGCACCTTGTTCACTTCATGCCACTTCAAGCATCTAAGGTATCAACCACTGTTGTTATCTCTTAGCTGGACAGAGGAAAGGACTATATTTTTTCTTGCTGATCAAATTCAGCAAGCCCTTAATTTGCATGAAAACAACTTCTCATTGATGAATAAAGAGGCAATATTTAAACACAGGAACAGCTCAAGTAGCTTATTCCAACAATGGAAAGTGACAGCATATGCACACATATAATCACATGGGAAATAATAATAGTACATCTTAGTGCACTGCATAGCATGAGAAAGCCAACTGCCCAAGGGATATGTCAAGAATGATTTATTTGTATACAGTGCTCTATTTCCATGTGTCACTGCCTGATTTCTTCAATGGAATCACCAAAACATTGGTGGAAAAAACATCCATAGCTTCTTTCGCTCACCTTATCTCATGTCATTTGAAAACAAATTAGGTAGTCCTCTTAAAAGAAATGCGGGATTTTTCTCAGTGGTTGAAAAATTGGAGGAAGCTGTTTAAAAATACTTTGCTTCTAATTTACATTAACACACACATAAGCAGATAAAATGTTTAAAATTTACTGCAAATATTATCAGTATTTTGATTTCAAAAACACATTGCAAACTCAAAAAATGATTGATATCTTTTCTTGTCACTTTCTGTAGATGTTTTCTGATATAACCTTCTGTCTCAATAGTGTCCAAGTTTTGCAGTGTGATTGTTTTACTTCTGTATAACCAAGATATTATTTCAAAATAGTTAGATGGGTAATCTACCCATTTATGTAAATCACAAAGATACTGTCCTCTTCTCCTCACAAGACTACTCTCTTCTTACTACTTAGTACCTTCTTTCACCTCCCCTCTAGAACCCTTAATGACACAATCTCGTCTCTCATGATATTTCTGTACTTACTGAAAATTTGAAAAAGCATAACTTCTTACAAGGTTCCCAGATGACTTTGGAAGTGCTTCAATGAGCGAACAGAAGAGCTTCAATGAGCTTCAACTATGGCCTGGTAAGCTTTTGGAAAAATTAACAAAAACACTATGAAGCAAGACTACCTATCCACTGAAAGAATATGAGTTGAAAAGGGAAGGGATGCCATTATGGCAACCAGATGCAGAGAATATTTCAGAAGATGTATTAGATCTTACCACACTCAGATAAGGTAGGTCTGTATGAAACACATCTATAAGTATCACTGAATGGCATAGATGATGACTGTATTAAACAGCTTTGTTTTTACTGATCTTCTTATTACTGTCAAGGGAAAGGACGATAGGTTATATACAGACTCAGAAAATGACATGGCATTGACCACATTTTGACCTAGGCATTAACCTAGATGAATAGAAATGTTCAATACTTGATACCACACAGCATTTTTAAACAGGATGCATTTGGGATTCCTATTGATGATCTCCCTGCATTGTGCCAAATACACCAGCAAACTGTTGCTGTTGTTTACTTGGCAACATCAAAAACTGTCATAAAAGGAGTCCCTAATCAACGCATAACAGCAAATCTGGTGAAAGAAGCTGCATGTGTTAAGTGTGTGTCTGAATCAAAGGAAAGGAGCAGTAGTGCCTCTTTATGAAGTGAGGTAGGTAGACAGATGAGAATCTATAGTCCAGGTGCCACTCACAGAGTGCCGAAGGTAAATACCACAGCACAGAGTGTAACTTCTCTTTAATATCTTTATCAGTGATCTGGATGAGGGGATCGAGTGCACCCTCAGTAAGTTTGCAGATGACACCAAGTTAGGTGCATGTGTCGATCTGCTTGAGGGTAGGAAGGATCTGCAGGAGGATCTGGATAGGCTGGACCGATGCGCTGAGGCCAACTGTATGAGGTTCAACAAGGCCAAGTGCTGGGTCCTGCACCTGGGGCACAACAACCCCAAGCAGAGCTACAGGCTGGGAGATGAGTGGCTGGAAAGCTGCCTGGCCGAGAAGGACCTGGGAGTATTGGTTGATAGGCAGCTGAATATGAGCCAGCAGTGTGCTCAGGTGGCCAAGAAGGCCAACAGCATCCTGGCCTGTATAAGAAGCAGTGTGGCCAGCAGGTCTAGGGAAGTGATTGTCCCCCTGTACTCAGCTCTGGTGAGGCCGCACCTCGAGTACTGTGTTCAGTTTTGGGCCCCTTGCTACAAGAAGGACATGGAGGTGCTCGAGAGAGTCAAGAGAAGGGCAACGAAGCTGGTGCAGGGTCTGGAGAACAAGTCTTACGAGGAGCGGCTGAGGGAGCTGGGATTGTTCAGCCTGGAGAAGAGGAGGCTCAGGGGCGACCTTATCGCTCCCGATAGGTACCTTAAAGGAGGCTGTAGTGAGGTGGGAGTTGGCCTATTCTCCCACGTGCCTGGTGACAGGACAAGGGGAAATGGGCTAAAGTTGCACCAGGGGAGGTTTAGGTTGGATATTAGGAAAAACTTCTTTACCAAAAGAGTTGTTAGGCATTGGAATGGGCTGTCCAGGGAATTGGTTGAGTCACCATCCCTGGAGGTCTTTAAAAGACGTTTAGATGTTGAGCTTAGTGATATGGTTTAGTGAAGGACTATTTAGTGTTAGGTCAGAGGTTGGACTAGGTGATCTTGGAGGTCTCTTCCAATCTAGACGATTCTGTGATTCTGTGAACTTGGTCACGTGTAAGCTAGAGAATTTCCCAATTCCCTGTACAAAATTTAAAGACTTGTTCAGCTAGGGAGGAGGGCATGATGCACCAGATAGATAAATAAATAAATAAATGCAGAAAAAACTCGACAAACAGAGGAAGACACTGTCACAGCATTATTCAGAGAGGGAGCGCAGAGACAGAGCCCTTTGGATGTGAAACGTGCTGAAAAATAGAGGTGGAAATTTCTACATAAGCACCCACATCCAAAGAACTTCTAAAATCACTTCAACAGTATATTTGACACAGTATGATTAAGTAGTGACAGATTTATTTCAGCAGTAACAATTACTGCCGTTCTCCATGTTAATCTGCAGAAAAGAAACCAAAGACATAAACATTCAGTTAGGTTTCCTGATCAGCTAGAGTTATGCAAGGTAGAGGATTTTGTGTCTTATATGTTTTCAGTTTGCTTACAGAAAAAAATCACTGCATTCATTTACCATCAGCCAATTTGCATAAAGGAGAACAAAAACATAAACAATCATCAAGATTTTTTTTACTTCTAAAATGTTGTGACCACAAGTCTCTCTTGCAAGTTTCATAACCTGAGTTATTTTCCACCCCTATTAGACAAGCGAAGCAGAGATGATTATGCATTATACAAATTGCGTTAGACAAACCTCTAGAACAAACTATACATCCTGAGCTAATGCCTTTTAATCACAGACCTGCATCAGCAAGTAGGAAAGTCACTCAGCTGATGAAAATGACGGGGGTACGTGTCAGGAGACTTGGTTCCCCAAAGCCACCTTGCCTCCTGGACCGCAGAGGCTGAGAGTGGGAAAAACTTCCCTGAGACTGAGACCCTTAAAAATGTGCTTTTTGCTGAGGCCAGCAGCAATTAATTTCTGCAGGTTTCCTGATGTTCTGCAGCCCCACAACAATTGGCCTGGAGTTGGTTTTGCCACCCTTCTTTGTATCCCCAAACAACCTGAAAAGGTTACCTGGAAGCCTGAAAATGAAAGAGATACATGCAGCTCTCAAAGTGCATACACCACAGATTAGAGCAAAGACTAGCGCTATAAATGTACCGCACTCAGGATGTAATCAGGAACAGGTTTGCTTTATTCATAACAGGAACCACATCACCTCACCATGCAAATATGAATCTATGTCAAAGAGAAAAGTAGTTTCTGCAGCATTAGTTATGCTTAATAAGTCATTTCCCCCTCTTCTTGAGCTCTTTTTAAGAAGCTTAGGAGAGACATCTGTTCATTTTGTTATTTGACTGCTGCTAAGCAGACAATAAGAGCTTGTAGATACTCGTAAATACTGCAGTTGTCAGTTCCTTTAAATACAGCTATGAATTGCTACCAAGTAAATTTGAAAAAGTTCAGAACTGACTATTCAACCACCTAAACATCAAGTTCTTTCTCTCCATAATTACCAGGACTAATTCAAATATAAAGATATGTAAAGCTAGATTGTAACCTAAATGATTTCTAGTCTTTAACTTTTTTTTTTTTTAACATTGCCCTTGGATTTAAAAGGTTTTTTTGTTTGTTTTTGTTGTTTTTTTTATTTCATGAAGTATGTAATATAGAGAAAAACAGTAAGCCTATGTGAAAGTGGCATGCATTCAGAAATGAGCCAATTTATGAATTTTACAGCTTTACAATCCCTTCTATCATAAAGGAAAATGCACATTAACAAGGCAAGTTAGTGAAGCGCATATGGAAATAAAAAAGAAAAACATGTCCAATTTTTAAGAAAGTGCTGATAACATTTGTCAGATTCAGAAGAAGCAAAGTAGAGCCCTGCATAAATTATTTAATGTACCTCCCAAATATATGACATTACAAGATTCCTATCTTCTGCTATTAATTCAACTGTGGTAGTACCAGAACCTTCAATTGCAATTAGAGCAGAACTTTGCAAACACTAAGTGACAATCCTCTGCCCCAGAGAGTTTTGAGCATAATTTGAATTTATGAAATCAGTAATGGCTTAATTGGTTCACATTTTTTTGAGGATGAATATAACTATCTGTTTGATGAAAGCAAGAATGAAATTTTTGAGTAAGATTATTGCAAATTCTATTTGATTACTTCATTATAAAATATAGCAGTGTGTATAGTTATTTCCAATTGTATCAACTTGGATAGCCAATGAGCCTTAATTAGTTGCAATTTTGACAGAGTATGATCTTCAGGGACTGTAGAGTCATTTTACATTACAGCAGCTAATCTGTTAAGCCCTGTAGCTGTATGCTTAAAAGGTACATAATATTTATTACTCATGCAGAATTGAAGTAGAGTGCATGGATTATGTAAAAATAAAACATTTACACAGGAACTCACCCTTTCTCTAAGATATATATATTAAAATTATATATATATATATACATATGTAAGTGTATATACATTATAATTCATGTGTTTTAAATATGAATATAAGAATTATATAGAGTGTACATATACGCATACACAAGCATAAGGACAACGTGCCTCAGTTTCAATCAGCTAACACGCTGATTCTCAAAATAAGAATTTGGGTTCTCCATGCTTATTCTGAAAGCACATGCCTACAGTCTGTCTGCACTGTAGCTGGCACTACAGACATTTGCCTTCCTCCCAGCTCCTTAAAGACAGCTTTCTCTGTGGTCAGATAAAGCAAGACTTGGCGCAGTGCTCGAGCACAACAGTTCAGCAACAGGTCCTGTCAACCACTTACTTCCTTTTCATCCTTAGACCTCACCACATAGTATTAGAATAGTGAATCTGGATAAACTACGCTCTCCTTGTGGCTGATTCCCCAGTTTCTCCAGATCTCTGGGTTATTTTATATGGAAATCAAAAAACAAAAAACAAACAACAAAAAAGACATCACATGTAACATTATGCAGGCCCTAATAACCAAATGTAGATGCCTGTGCGATACACACCTAAATCCAGGTTTCCATCACAGACAGTGCAGAGAAATAGGCATTCTTAATAGGCATTGCACCGTAGCCCAAGATGAAGATTTTCTCCTGCCATTGGAGCCCAGATGGATGATGAGACAATGGTCATAGGACAAGTAAACAGTTTGACATAATCAGCTCTACGGAGAAAAAGCTGGGAGAAGTAGGAAGTTTTGCTGGAGACATCCTCTTCTGGGAGTGAAAGGTACACAAAGACAAGAACAAAAAGAAGCAGACATGAGGGAAGAAACCAAAGTGGCCCCAGTGTAAAAGCTCACAGATAGACTCATATGCACAGAAACGCTGGAAAGGGCAAAGCACGATCGAGGTCCAGGGTGGTTTGACTTTATCAGTGGCAGGGGCTGTTCTCTGTCTTCTCAAAGGAAAATGCAATACAAATGCAACCACCAGACAACAGCTAGAAGCAACCAAGGATTATACAAATGATAAAGAAAATGAACACATTAGCATTTCCTTTCATTTTCTAGCAGATGGACCTTCTGGGGCTTGCTGTGTTCCAGACAGGATCAGACAAGCACAACAAGGAGGTAATTCCACAACTCTCCTGCCACCAAGTAATAAAGACAAGAACTATTTTGTCTTTTAGTTCACCCTTGAGACCACTCTATATAGCCGTGACATCTGAGTGATAGGCATTTGTGGTGTTGATATTAACATCAGCTTCCTTACTTTCATGGACTGTGTTGCTAAGAGATGTCTATGTGCAACTTTTACTCTAAGGTTATCACCTTTTCTTCCATCATATGAATTTTCTTCAAGTTCTCACTTGTCTTGGGGCGCATATCAGAAAGTTCAGTGCTGACCCTGAACTTCTCCAAAGCCCATGATGTTACCAGCCTTTGTCTGGAAGCTTTTCTGTTTCATGTAACTTTACAGAAAAAAAAAAAAAAAATATATATATATATATATATATATATATGAATTTCATAAATACAGCAGTTTTAAGAATTAATTTACTGAAGCTTCTTTGTGCATTTAATGTGACCCATGCAGAGAAGATTATGTGCAGATATTGCACATTACAATTCAGAGTGAAATACTCAAAATCAGGAAGTAAGCAAGGTATGGTTTCCACATGCATTTATTCATTTAGTTTACAAATAAGTAACTGAAGACTATATTTTTTTCTCATGTCTTACTGAAGAAGGGAAGTACACATGGGAGCTCAAAGACCCAGTTACTTTCTCGGTGGGTATACTGCATGTCTGTTTCAAAAGAAACAGAAAATATTTGTTAACACATGGAAGTGCTCGTAGCCCTGTCTTTTCCTGACTGTATGTTCTAGCCTGGGGCAAGGGGAGGAAATTCTTTGTCAATTCCTGCAGGATTTTGTCTAGAGGGTGGGAAAAGTCTCACTAAATCAACCAGTCACATCCTGTGCATTTTCTTCATGCTTTTTTTTCCCTGGCCAAAGAATAGTTGGACCTGTGGAAATCTCATCTTGTTAATGCTCTTCTGACTAGGAACATCAACACAGCCTAAGCAGGTGCGCATGGCCTGGGAGTCAAACTATCATTAAAGTATTTTCCCAAATTGGTTGTATATATTTATTGCATCAACTTCCACATTTTCTTCAGGCTGACTAGTATTTGGTTTTGCATTGGCACTTCACTCCAAAACACCTGTTAGTCAAAAGGCCTGAGACTGGATGAGCCTGAAAAGAAGAGCACAGATTCTAATAAATCCTTAGCGATATAATTTCTAGAAAAATATCTCCAACTTTAAAGTGCTTTCTTAGGAACAAAAGCAGCTGAATTGCAAATTATAAAGCCTGGATTCATACATTTTTAACAGGTACTCTCAATTCAGTGGCAATGTGTAGATATTGAGATGCAAGAGATCTGTGTCCTGGAACTTGCACATTCTGTAGGATTATCTGAGGGTGAACTAAACACAGGAATGGCAGACAGCCTCAGAAGCATTAAACTGGTTATTCACACATAACATCTGCAGTTAAATTAAATAAAACCTACAGAAGACAGTGAAAGTCACAGCTTCCATGTTTAGCCCAAGCCTGAGCCTTGGAGCAGAATCCCTGCTAAATATAGCACTATCCTGCCAGTCCTTGTTTTCTTATTAGGAATATTTTCTAGCTAGCAGAAACCCCCAGCCATCATGTGTTTTTGCTTTAAGCTCAGATTTTCACAGGCAACATCTCACTTTGAGTCTAACTTTAGCCAAGGGTTACCTTCCTTATGTTCTAGTCAATCTTAGGTTTGTAACCACAAGAGTTGCAGGCAGCATCTCCCCTCCAGCACTTATTGTCCTTATCAACTGCAGACAATTAACATTTGCTTAAGGGACTTCAAGAGAGCACTCAGTTGTCCCCTTTCTCAGCCAACCGCAGTTCAGCTAAATATCAGCTCTAAGAGAAGTTTCATAAAAGTAAATCCTAATTAAAACTTTATCAGAATTAAAAAATAATTGTTTGATAACAATCGTGTATTAAAGAAGAATTTTCCATCTGATTACAAGTCTTCTGTATATCCAAGCTGTGGCTGAACTTGGACCTGGGAGTTTTTCTGAGCTCATGGGTCCAGAAATTTGTTTTGACTCGCCCTGACACTGTGCTGTGGTCAAGACCCAGGTCCCTCTGGAACAGTTCCCTCTCTCCCCTCCTCCAGAAGTTTTCCCCAGCAAGAAAAGTGAGGCATGCAAAGCTGGGAGTCCTGGGAGGATCTGGCAGATCCCAGATCTCTTCAGGCAAAAACTGTTCAGCCTTCATACAACCTGAGGCAGCCACCCAGCTCCCCAGGAAGAATGATTTAAATATTGCCCACAGCTGTAATTATCACACTCCCAGCATGCTGAAACTTTTTCCTCTGGAGCAGTAATTTCAGCTCTTCCACGTTCCAAATGTACATGTATTTTGAAAGTTTTTTTTGCTCTCATAGCTATCAAGAAAAATAAATAAATAAATAAACCTGCTGAAAGGCTTGCAATAAGAAAGGACACTAAAAGCAAATGGGAAGAAAATTGAGGATTGTGGTAATTTTTTGCAATACCAAACAGCAGAAATGCAATAGCAGTAGTTACCTTAGGAGTATACATGAGCTGTGAAATGTTTGTAATATTATATGTTATGTGAACAAAGGGGTTACTAAGAGGAGAAGAGACAGTTACATGAACAGAAATGCCTGAAGAGGAGGTTAGCAGAGGCTGAGCTGACTAGCAGACAACTAAGCATTGCCTAGTGTGGAGAACAGACAGCTGAGAAACAACTGGAAAAACATATAAATGGGGAATAATAGTGCAGATGACAATGGAAGTGTCTGTATACCACAGAGGCAGGTAGCTGCAGGCAGCTTAGCTTCACTTCAGTGCCACCGAACATCTTCATTTAAGTACTTAGTTAAGGAACAAAGGTTTCTCAATTTTCTGTACAGGCAATGGAAAAGGAGAGGTAACCCTGGTCCAGCCTGCCTATGGTGGAAGAACCTCCCCAGAAGCATTTGCATCTCCCACCAACCCAGAGGTATTAGTATTGACCTTGTGGTTTACAGGCTCCTGGAGACTCTGGGAGATCTGCAAAATCCTTCTGAGAAGGCTGGAGAAGATGGAAATCAAAGCAAAGATAGCAAGCTCAGCAAAGCCAATGACTGACCTTCTAACCTGTGCCCGCAGGTAGGGGCGTGCTGGGGGACGGGATGGATTTGGGTAGAAGAGCCTGAAGTGCCGTAACAACCAAGATCAATTCACAACAAAAGTAGGAAAGGAAATATACTAGGTTTTATATTTTTTCATAGTATAAATGCAGGTAGGGATAATATATCCCCTTGGCTGTTTGAATATAGATCTGGTTGCACACAATACAGCAAAAAGTTGCACACAGTATAGCAAAAAGAAATCTGTAAGTTGAGACAAACAAAAATACTTTTGCCAAGCATCATTCTTAACCATTCTTAACCACAGATGCCTTCAGGAAAGCAATATGCTAGATGAGGAACCAAGAACAGAATTACTTTTCTATGGAGAGAGATGGATATCTCAGGACAGCAATCCATCTTATGCTGTGGTAACTCCTCACTGATTACAGTGAGAGTGCAGACACTAGCTAGATGTAGACATATAATATAATAAATAGATTAGATTAGACAAAAAGAATCATATACTAATTGACTGTTTCTACCTCTAGTTATTCTAAATCTGTACTGTCCCCTCTTTCCCACACATTGTTGGCTGGGATCAGCATTTCGCCAGGCTAAGTACAAATGTTGTTACATGCAGTTATATATAGCAGTGACCTGAATGCAGAATGTCAGACAATTTACAGCACTATAGGAAACATGGTCCCCAACCGCAAGCCATGTAAAGCAAGAAATTAGAAGTTGAAAGTCTACCACAAAAATTTTGTCTTTTCTTAATTATGATTCTAATCTATGCATACATTGCCTGGGAATTATACAAGCATAATAACCTGTGACTAACTAGGGTTAGAAACTGCTCACTGTCCATACATATTTTGTGCATTATGCAGTCACTCAGGGATAGGCTTTAGGAAAACATTGAGTTCTTTCCTCTAGAAAAGTTGTAACACGGGTGACTGGGACAAACACAACTTACTAAAAAAATGCATCTCAAAGAAACAAGGAGCGGGTCTTTCTGTTTATACTATAGAAACATTTGACTACACTAACATCCTCTGGCTGGGCCTGTTCTCAATGGGACAATGGAAAGGTATGTCTCCAGTAGGGGAAGGGATAAAAAACAATTGCTTCACAGCCAGAAATACTGTGTTGAGTCACAGGGCTTCTTAGAGAGCTGTTTATCAATACAGGCAAATCATCTTCTGGGGAAGAGATGATTGTTACCCTTACATTTTCTTCACTAAGTATAAAGTGGAGCTAGAAAGTCCTATCAGAGATTTTGTGAATATCTAGATTGATGAATTGCAGGTAACAAAGGAACACCAGAGCTTTGCAGAAAACGTTCTGACATCCAATCATCACAATTAGAACAAACTACTACTATCACAAAGATTTACAAGAGGTTTATGTATATAATATTCCAATGAACATACCTAGCTCTGCCAAATAAACACATTTAAAATTTCAGGGATTGTTGTTGGAAGCTGTGATGAGGGTAAATGTGAACTACTAACAGGTCTTAAGGACAAAAGTCAGCTTACTTGTTTTGGGGCAAGTAGATTAAAATCAGTAAAGTACTTCAGACTTTCATCTACCTGATTATGAACTCCTGAAAAGACTTCCTATGCTTAATACTGTGTTGGCGTATACATAAAGAGCTAGCTGAAACTGAAATCAATAGGTTTCTGTTGGTGTTTTGCAGGGGGAGATGGTGAAAACCTTATTTTCAATTAAAAAACTAAAATAAATGAATAATAATAATAATTAAACAAAAACAACAACAACAAATCAAGACATACCTGCTCTGGCAGTGAAAAATAACAGAAATAGACCCTAATACCAAGCCTGTTCATTCTTGGCCTATTGGTAAGGCAGAACAAAATCAGGTCCTTTATGGGACCTCATTGGGACCGCCTTATCCAATGTAAGCAGAAGGCTTTCTCAGGCAAGTTCACACTGAAAGGTTTCATGAAGTCCTGTTTGCAAGCTCCAATCATTGACAGATGCATTGTTACCATAAAAAACTGAATATGTATTTCACTTTATTTGCCAAGATGAATCTCTCTTCACCCCAGAGAAGCCAGGGCAGATGGTAATTCCTGCTAGAGGCCAGGTTGCTGGAATTTTAAAAACTAGAACAAATCATGTTTTTCCCATGAAGTTAATAGGAATATGGCCAAATCACTGCGTTCTACTACACAGGCAATTACCTTGTTTACTGAGTTAGGGAGAAGGTGTTGTTCAATCCATTAGGAACAAAAAGGAAGAAAGATAATTTAAAGTCCAGCTGTCTTTCAGGCTCAGTGTGAATCTATTATTATAGTCTGGATGAGTAGCCAAAAGATGTTTTACAAGCCTGACATAAATTGCTAAGAATAATTCTACCCCTATTCTTTAGGAAAAAAAAATAAAAAAAATCCAGGTCCAACAGCTGTTACACAGATATCTGCCTCTTTTAACTTTTATGTTTAAATGGGGGGGGATGGGAACACTTTCTAAGAAGGTTGATAATCTTCTCTTGATGGATTTCTTCTGAATTTCTCTAGAGATCCATCCAAAAATGTGGCTATAGGCAACTGCCTGTGAGTTCAGATTATCTATTCAGCAAACTTTCAGTGCATATTCATAGCAGACGGCGCACATGATGTTTAAAATCTTCCTGTCTGGAGAGTCTTCTACAGTTTGATGCTGCACAGTATAAAATCACTGTGGTTTCACCTACAGTTCAGATTTTTAAAGACAGGGCTTTTGCAAAGCCTTTCAACTTTCATATTTTTCCCCTTAAGTCATTGCTTTCAAAAGAAGGTCAGTATAAGAAACCATATATTCCTAGCTGATAGAAACTGTCATAGTCAGATAAAGACGTTCATCTGCAAATAGTACTATTTTTCTTTAAGGAACTACAGCTTTTCAAATTCGTTTTGAAAAGCCCACTTGAAATTCGTTTGTTTGGATTCTGCCCCAAATTAAATACCCATGATTTTCAAGTCAGTGCTAAACAGGACAGAAATATTTTTAAAGCTAGGGTTTACACAGTTAAAATTCATCAAATGCAATTTTTTAACTCATTTCTCTTTTGTGCACAGTTAGCTTTAAATATGTAAGAAAAACAACAGAGTAAAACATTTAGCCCAGTTAGTAGTAACTTCTTTACATAACCAAAACAAATGTCTACACTGAGCTGGAGAAACAGAGATGATGAAATGTTGTACATTTCTTGAGCTAGAGAGTACACAAACCATCATTTTTAGTCTATCACTTACACTGTACCGACAACACAGTAAACCATACACGTGTAGGAATGCCCTGTGAAGAACTGATATTACTGGCTCAAAATCCTTTATGTGACATTCAAAACCACATCTAATATAAAAAGAAAAAGGTTGGTACAGATCGTCGTGCTTATCAGCAGATTAGTGGCTGGGCTAATTCACTGTACAGATTCCTCACAATGTACAGAATAGGATCATATAACCTAAGACTCATTTAAAATTCATGCCAGGGATGGTAGAGGCTTCCATTTTCATACAAAGGCAGATTATCAAAAGGTATTACCACTTATACAGGTTACTACCTCTTTTTGAATTCAACACCTGGATTTTGCATTCAGAAGGCCTGCATTTTCAAAAGGTTGCCAATTTCTCCTTTTTATTTATTACCTTGCAATCAAGTACTTTGGATGCTTGCAGACATGAAAAAAATATATATATATCAAAAGAGCTTCCTTCTGGATCCTGAATGACTTCTTCCTTTTACCTGCTTCCTATTTTTCACTTGCTATGATAAACCACGTTAGGGATAAAACATTCAAATATTTTTGCCTAATATTAGATAATACTTGCCTAGCTCAATAAAATCTTATGATTTAGAATAAAGTTTATTGTAGTACTTTCAGTGTTTTTTTCTAGATGAACAGTTCTGGCTTTAGATTTTTCTCCTTTTGTATTTGTTCCCTGTGAGGTTAGTCATGGCGAAGACAGTACCTTCTGACTGGCTGACTTTCCACATCATCACCAGGAATATATACAGAATATTTCATTTTCTTTTCACTAAGGCAATAAACCCTTAGAGACACTTTAGCAAGTAATATGCATCTCATTAATTTATTATTCACTTATTTTTAGCTGTTTGTTTCATTTGCACAGACTGGCTCTTAAGTATTTCACCACAGGACAATAAACGCTCTAATTCAGAGTAAATCAAAAACAGTAGTATGCTCAGTCTTAATGGGGGGGATATTTTAAAACATGAGGCTGTTTGGCAGTAGAAAAACACTTCACACACTGATGTGAAATTAAAACTAATTCGAATGTCAAAAACAAACACTTTGTTCAACCAGGATGCCTCCAAAGAATTTCTGTTCTCTGCTCCCCCAGATGACAGGACCTCTGGGGAACTCTAACAGCAATTCCAAAATCAAATAATCAGGATGGGCATAAAGCGACAGGGCAGACCATCCAAAATCCTGTGCAAGTTAGTTAACTCAGGGTTTTTCCCATTTTCTTGTTTGTTCAAGGGGTTTTCTTGCTGCATATACATAGTAGAAATTGAAAATTATCTCAATTGGAATAAACCAACTATCAATTTGGACTTTCTTGTGTGACCCAAAAATGAAATTTATTTCTAGCTCTTCCAAAGTTTTCTGTAAGTTATTACTGTGATACATGAGCTATTCAATAGTGTGTTTTATGCTCTAGATTAAAAATAATTAGTGTGGTAATCAAGTTAATTTAAATAAGGTAAATTTTCATACTGAAATAAATTGCAGCTATTCCCATCTAACACATCCACAGGACTCCACATAATTTGCAGCACTGCATTAGCTTAGGCTTCCCATATACCTTTACTGTGTCATTTTACAGACACGGAAACAAAGACATGTAAAAAGATTAAACAGCTTCCTAAAGTTTCTGCCAGGGCTGGAAATAAAGACCATGTCTGACTTATTTCTTTGCTGTAATTATGAGCCATTTCCTTTTTCCTCTAAAATACTTTTTCATAAATATTGTCTACAGAAGTCCTGCCTTATCTGTCATTCCCTGCTAACATTCCAGTTTGCCACTAGCTTTAGAACTCCTCTGTTTTGGGAGACAGGGAAGAAAAAAGACTGAACTATGCAATCAAAAAAAATCAGCCTTAAAGTGCAGTAGTTTCATCAAAACATGACAATTCAGCAGTAAAGGAATTGGAAGTAAATTGGTTCAGTATGCAGGGGAAAAGAACAGTTCACAAACATAAATAAAAGTATTTTAGTATAGCTTCTATTCACAGATTTGACATTACTGTATATCTTTACTAACTAGTCAGCAATGCTAATGCTGGAGGCAGTTAGTACACATCAAATCTATCAGATATCACCTACCACTTATGCCTAAAAGCTACTCAGACACCATAAATTTGTTTAGACTATTTAATCTGATCATAAAAAACCTTTATATTAATAGTTCTTTACCTTTACATTAATAGTTTTGTTTGTTTGTTTTTTTACCATCTCCTATTCTCCTAGGAGGGTTTAAATCCATATGTGTCTGTAACACCCCAGAGTCATTTTGTTGCACTGGAGCTCCATGACACATGGAGCTAAGATTCAACACACACAGTACAGCCCTATATGTATAAAGAATTACTTATTTTTTTTCTGTATGGAAATCTAATACATTTAATATATCCAAATATTGGCAGACAGTACTGTTCACGTGTAATCTTTCTTTCAACTCCAGCAGCACATAAAGATGCTAACCACAGACCAAAACACTGGTGAATTATGTACCATACAGGCATTTGAGAACAGAGTCTTGTTTAGATAGGAAAGAGATATTTAATAGACAAGGTCATGGTCAAAAAAGAAATGGATTGTTAAGGCAAAGAAGCAGCAATAGAGCAAAATGCTTGTATTTCTATTTAGCTCAAAAGCTCAATAGCAATAAACACTATTTAAGAACTTGATTCATACTTTTATCATCAAATCTCTTAATTGCTAAATGAAAATAGTCTGAAAACATGAAACTGATTGAGCAACTGCATACACTGTACTGCACAAGCAGAAGAGGGGAGGTGAAGTTGCATGCAGTATTTGAACTTTTCCATGTCCTGACTTCTAAAGTATGTAAGTCTCATGACTTTCTTCTGCAGTCTCACACAGCAGTAAGCCTGAGCATCCCCAGAGGCTTTGCATGGCCCTTTGAAGCATTACAGACCTTCTTTGTGCATGGTGCTATTAATAGTTATCTCAGAACAATCTCAGAAATCTCAGCGCATCTCCAGCACAGAGAATTAAAAATAAGTTATCTACTGCTATGCACAGACTTTTTTAGAACAACTTGTTGAGCTCCAGTGAATTTAATTATACCGATCAAGATGATAATAGGAGTTCACCCTTTCACTAACCTGAGTGATAATAATAAGGAATATCAAGAGCTGACAGGCAGGTTTGCTGTCAGACATCCTTTCCAGCTTAGCACCCAGACTGCAAAAGTTCTCTTTGAAAAACATCTATGAAAATATTTTTGCAAGAGGAGCATAAAGCTGAAGCAGAGGGCAGATTTATTAGGAAACCGTTCCTCCTAGTTGATATTTTAGTTATATGGTATTTTGTAGTAATTGTTTAGCCTTTTTTCCTGCTGCTGTCGACAAAATAAATAAATAAATAAATAAATAAATAAATAAAAGTTTGCCACGAGAAAAAACATAATTTCCTTATTTTACCTATATTATTTGCCACATACACCAGAAAAATTCACGGTCAAAAGCTTAGTTAGACTGTCTGTATAGATTCAGAAGTCAGGGTGGAAAGACCCTTCTCTCTTCACTGGATTTGAGTTCAGCCTACATGGCTTCTATCACAGGTTTTCAAACATAATGTCAAGTATCATTTGGCTGCTCAGGTAGCTTTTACAATCTTCTTTAAAAATGTTTTCATACCACTAGCTATGCGCTTTCCACGGGTGGGAACCCTGACCTTAAAGGACACTGAATATAGCATTTGTTACTTTTCCTATCTAAAAATAATACTCCCTTTTCTCTCTCAGAATTAAGTACAAATTATCTCCACCAACTGTCCATTAAGTAAAATATAAATCATCACATTATTTTCAATATGCTATGAAGAGCTGAAGAAAAGGGATTTGAATAAAATGTCTCAGCTTTTATTACATTGCCATTTTCTCAAAGTTGCAATAAGGTTCATTTCCTCAAAGCAGTTTTTCATTTTTCCCCTTACTTATTTTATCTCAGCCATGAGTGCAAGATTAAACATTTCTTAGAATCAGACCAAATGTGACATTACAGAAAGATTTAACAAATCCTATGAATCAGTTTGCAGGTGAAAATTAAGAAGGAAAAGAATAAATACAGAACACGTGAAATCGTCACAAAAGAAGAAGCTGTTCTGCTGTGAGTGTTGTAAATATATATATATTCTTGCCCTCTTTTAAATACTGGAAGAGTAGCAGAAATATCATTTCTTTCTAACTATGAATGTGACAAAATCACTTGGAGTGAAGGTACTTGCACATTTGGCACAAAAGGACAGATAACTGCATGAGCAGTTCACAAGTTGTTCACACGTCTATTTCAGCTGTTTCTTCCACCTTTTTGTCCTAAATCCCTTGCAAAAAGCAAGTGAAAAGGGGATAGAATGGGACAGAAAGTCTATGGATACTTTATGAAGATCTTATACAGTCTGAATCATCGTGCTTGTAGATGGTTTTCCATGAAGCAGACAAAGTGCCAGCCAAGAAAAAAAAAAAAAAAACAGTTGTTTTTTTTTATGCCCCCCCCCCCCCCCCCCCCTCTTTTCTGCCAATGTAAGAGGACTACAGCCACTGGAAATATGCAAAATGGAAATATGCAGAAGAGGGAATGGCTTGAGTGGGGGCACCATAAGGACAAGCATGCTCAGTGCACTCCTGTCCTCCAACTTCCAAACTCCTTAATGCAGAACATGGTAACTGAGACCAAAGGCAAGCTGTAATAAAAACAAAAAAAATATATATTTTGTTCCAGTGAGTTGAGCGGTTGATGAAGTAAAGCTAAAAAACACTTCAAAAACTAAGATTACTGTTTCCTGGACCTGTCATTTGGGATATCTGGCTACAAACTGTTCATTTAAAGTTTTTCTACAGCTACATAAAATTGCAGAGAGAATTATTTTTTTTCCTAAAGTATGGTGTGGCACAATAGCTAATAAACATCAGAAAATCACATGAAATCTCTTACTAGCTAATTTATTACTCCAGGGGAAAAATTCATACACAACAAATACTTTTGTATGGATGGTTATTTTCTATTTAAACTTTGGCTAAATGCACTCATTACATTGTAAATGGTCTGTGACCAAGAGCAGTCTGCATCATATTGTGTCGCTGACATCATGGAGAAGTGAACCCCCGGAGCACACGGGGCTCAGTCCCCGGTCGTCTCCTGCCCTGTTCGGGCAGGGCACTGCAGCAGGGTCAGGCAGGCACCATCGTGCTGCATGGCTCTGACGTGCAGCACGCAAGGACTGGTGGAGCTGCAGCCTCCACGAACCAACAAACAAGCACCCTCTGCATCATGTTTCAGAAGTCACCATGCAGCTCAGTCGCCCACCTCTTCCTGCCTCCTGATTTTTCTTTGTTCTCTGTGCCACTGCCCCTTGCCATCCTGCCCACCGGTGCAGGAGATCCCAGCCATAGAATCCACAACCTCACAGCAGCCGAGAAACACAGTTCTGAGGAGGAAGGTCCACCTTAAAGGCCAGCTTAACTACCTTCAAAAAGTTTTCGGTTTTTATTGCATGTTTTGTGGTTGCTTGTAGTATTACCTTCATTTAGAAGTAAATATTTATACAAGTATATATATTACCTCTAACAGAATCACAGAAGTGTTCTCATCTCTTTTGATTAAAAAAGTAGGATTTTTAATTATTTTCAATCAGTCTATCAAGAACTCTGACTGAAAATTTTGAGCATTACAACAACATAAGGCCTGTGAACAAAAAATCCCTTGTGATGTAGGAGCTGTCGCAGCTAGAGATCACTAAAATACTAGCGTATACTGGCCAACGTGGAATATTACTCTGCTGGACTAAAACTAGTGCTGTCTTACCTATAACATAAAAACAAGGAGATAAACTTGCAAAAGAAGTACCTGAACAGCAAGGAGGTTGTAGGGCAATTTGCTATTAACACTAGTTTTTAAATATATTCAGCTAGAACTTTCTCAAACATCATCTCGAACTAACTGGACCAAAATACAGTCTTCAGAAAGGCTTTTCCAAAGTATTCTATATTGTAGAGATGAAAACTCTTCTATTGTCCCATTTCAGATTAGTAATTATTCTTTCCCTTTATTCTGCCTACAGTAGTCTTCCACTACTTCTTTCCAAGCCTGTCAGCTGTTTTAGTTTTAGAGCTGTTTTCTCAGGAAGGCAATAGCTAAGTAGCCTAACCTTTCTCCCAGACACAGCACTGCAGTTCACCGTGTGCATGATACAAAAGCTACCCCAGTCAGTGGCAATACTGAAATAAATTTACATCATTAGCTTAGTTCTTTACTGCTGAATATTTATTTGTGATTGCAGTTACCAGAAACAGGGACTGCACATCACCCAGTGAAGGCACAGTGACCAGTCCAAAGCCAACCACCCTAACAACTCAGCAGGAAGGCGCCGAGTCCAGCAGCAGATCCCCCCTTCAGCCCCAACCCCACAGCTCTTCCCAGTGGTCCATGTGCTCAGCAAACCCCCTTGCTTCTTGGTCAGACGGTGCCCATCTCTGACAGATGACAATTTACATAACGATGACAAATGTGAGTGAGCAGCTGTCAGCAGCGCTCGTCGTGTGTGCATCGTGCGGTATTGGCAGCCTGGCGTTTCCCTTCTGGAGGGGAAAGAGTGTTTTCAAATCACCGACATCAACACCTAAAATCACTCTCCGTGGCATAAAAATAGCAAGGGGAAGCAATAATCACCACAAAGTACTGACTGGAGAGGTAGCAAAAAGATATCCTTGACTATTTTGGAAGATACCAGAGTGACTCGGTGGTACCAGTCTTTCCCAAGCTGCTTGTTCGTTGTCCTCTCCTACAGCTTACCAGTCCCTGAGGAAAATAAATGTGTAAGTACATTTCATTTCAAAGCAAAGCTTTTCATCTCAGTGCTAACATACCTTCCTAAAGCATTTTGAAAGACCCAAATGACAAATGGATAAATAATTCTTTCTTCATCTTTTGGTCATCATAACCTCCATCCTGGTGATAACCCACCGGTAGCTGTAGCAACATCTTTGACGTCTACAGTAAAGGGGAATCTCTCTTTGACCTTAGCAGAGGAGGCGATTGTTTGTCATTCAGGCTTTCATTTAATGGCCACATTTCAGCATTGGTTACAGCTGTGCAATCATGCATAGGTCAATGCACTGGCACCGGGGTACGTAAAGGCATCCTACAGTTCATCTTTTTAGATTCTGACTTTCCCACGCCAATAAAAAGAGAAGCTATAAACTTAATTAACCACTAAACATTAATTTGCTAATAGTTACAATTCCTATTTTTCTTTAGATATTGATTCATTTTAATGTCAACTATATAGCCATGAACTCTCCATGCTTACAAGAATACTCAAAGTAATATAAAATATTAATTTTCCTACCTTAATTATTTCATTTTTTTATACTACCAGATATCTTGTAATATATTTTGTGTGTGTGTTTTGGGGCTACTATTATGAAATTGGGTTGCCATAGTGTCTTTCAAAACCAATATGGGAACTTGATTTTTTTTAAATGTTCCATCAAACTTTGTCCAGCTATAAAATAAAGTAAGATGAGCATCCCATCTCCTGTCTGTGAATAATGTAAATAAAGTTAGGCAACGACCAAATAGCATACCTGTCATCTACTGCTGCTTATATTTTCCAGTTCATTCCCCTTAAATCAAAAAAGAGTCAGTGGAGCTTTATCTCTCAGAACACAGAAAAAAGAAGGAATTTCAACAAACATTCATTTTAAGCCAAATCAGTTTCTGATTAAATGCAGTCTGCAAAATTGAAAGTGGTGCCAATACACTTCACATGGTCCCCTCATTTTCAGCTTTCATCACTCATTAGCATGCAATATGAAAATCTTTACTAATAATCTTTATATTTCTCAACAAATAGTTGTTTCTGTTATCAAGTTCAATGAAAAAGTGCATTCTTTTTAGCTAAAGGAAAAAAAAAAAAAAAAAACATTTTGACCTAAATTTATAGCCTTTCTTTCTTTGTTCAAAGAGTGATCTGAATCCAGATGGCAGATTTTCCAGCTGAAAATCACAATGGAGAACAGGTGTACTTGAAAGCACAGTTAGTGAATTGAAGCAATTGGAGTCCATCTACGCAGATACACACTACAGAGTACCCAGCCCACCCACATAGCCATTAGCTCATTTGCCCATTAAAATGCAGAAACTTAATAAACTATAATTTTGCATAATTCATAAGCAAACAAATTCCATCTGTTTTACCTTCAGAGTCAGTGCTGATTAGGGGGCATGAATGTATTGAAGGAGCGGTATTCTACTGGTATAAATAAATGGAGAGAGAAAGCCTAAAGGCTTCAAAGACTTGCAGTATTTTCAAGCTCACATGCAAAAAGAAATGTGATCAGGACTTGAAAACCTGAAGGATTCAGGGAATTCCAACACTCCAGCAGTTAATCCTCACATCCACCTGTCCACCCTTTCAAGAAAGGTATGCACAAAAACAAAACAAAAAAACAGTGCAAATGGGAATATATAGTATTTTTTACTGTTTAGAAGTTCTATCTTCATTTTTGTTGATAGATCTGCCAAGCAAAAGTCCCTAAATGGGAGACAAGCCCAGACCCATTTATACAGTCTTCTCTTTAGGCCGTGTGAATTGGAAGAAAAGCAGCATGCCCAGTGTTTTTTCTGCTTCTCGTGAGGTTCAACAACGCATTATCCCTTCATCAGGTTGTGACAAAACCTTCTGTTCCCTCCTCCAACTGCTGTATGCGCAGATGTGCACATTTCATTAAACAATTCACAAACTATCCTGATTTTCTTTTCAGGTACACAACAGTGTTTTTCAATCCTCAGTTTCAAAAGAGGAGCTATGGATGCCATACATGTTTTGTATGGATTTTGGCTTATCCCTTCTTCTGATTTACAGGGTAAACATACTTAGAATATTATCGTCCATTTTAGGATTTATAGATATAAAACAAAGATTTATGGCAGATCTTCAGCTGAAGATCTGAACTGTCTATTTTCCATGGATTTCTGCCCCCTTCCCCTAGCCACGAGCTGCTCAGGTGCTCTTGCTGTCTTAGTGCATCTATGCTCTGCTTCGAGGGTCCCTTTTGGAATTTGATTACCAGTTACTGATATTTCCATTAAAAAAAAAAAAAAAAAAAAAGGACAATTATTCAGCTGCTGGCTCTTCTTCAGAAGATCTCCTGGCCACCTCTGAACTACAGCTGCAGAATGATTGCCTGGTTTCAGCATCTGTAATAAATAACTTGGCAGCTGCTGAAGGCTTTCCTGTCCACCGCCTCCAACTACAATACAAGCACATCACTCCTTTACTTCTGTTCTAGATACCATGCATGTGACATGACATCTGGGGAACTTGTACTGGCATGTTCAGTTAACTCTCCTGACGTCTTGCCACAGAAAAGAGAACTCTCTGATTAACATAAAAAATAACAATAACATGTAAACTAAGCAGATTTATGATAGGAAAGAAAGAAAACATCCTTTAGAAAAAGAAAAAGAACAAGAACAAGGGCAGAGGGTAAAAGAAGCTCTCAAGAGTCCCCAGGAAAAAAAAAAATGAAAGTCATAAAACAGTATTTTAAAATTGCATTAGGATAATTTGAACAGATGCCTGTCAACAGGTAGTAAAAGAAATTCCAGTGTGGTGACAAAATAATTGCCCAGACAGAAAAGGTCATGCGTTCCCCTAACATACCTGTAGCCTCGAAGGAAAATCTGGATGCCAGCAAATCTCACCAGCCTAAGTCTTGCCACCTCCTGATCAAAAAATATGATCCATCACAACAGCTCTCTCTGCTCCACAGGCAGGAACCCTTTTCTCTTAATTGCCTAGATGATCTACATAATTAATTTAAATTCAAAGGGACTGTCTTCTAAATCTGTAAGCTCTGCTTTCTTTGTTTCTTCGGTGAACAAAGGCTTACACAGACAAAGCCTTGTTTATTTCCTCCATTTATGCCTTTTAATCCAAGAAAAGGTATTATTTCTACCTGTAACTCATATTTACCTTCCATCTTTAGTATAGCAGAACTACAACAACATGACTCTGAGAACTAGGCTGAGCATCTCCACAGAGGATGGCCAGTTTCTCTTCAGCTAGTTGCTCTGTCAAAAAATAAATAAATAAATAAAAAATAAACAACAACCAAACACAACCATTTGCCAGCATCCCAGGTTTCTGCTTCTATCCTCAATTTAGAAGGCTACAGAACATTATCGTTCACAGCACCAAAAAGGGCTCAAACTGTATCTTAATTCTGATATCCAGCATTATCATTTCAGAACTTCCTTTTTTTCTTCTTTTTTCTTTTTTTTTCTTTTTTTTCTTTCCTTTTTTTTTTTTTCCATAAACTGCCCCAAGACTAAAGAAACTGTCATGATCTGCTGCTTAGCTCAGTTTTTCACTAAGGGAACCTCCAGCAGATGAGGTCTGCCCTCAGCAGTGAGGACTACAAAATCAATGGGAATAATTTTAGGTTTGTGGGAGATGAAAGGCTGATTCACACATTTGAAAACAAAGCTCCCCAAAAGGAATAAACAAAATAAAAAATGCAGGTCTTGCACGTTTGCTACATGGTTATTTTTCATCTCACAGAATAAAATATTCATGAACTTTCCAACACTAGCTGCCTACTGCTCAGGAAAAACTGTTAAATATGTAGTAGGATGATATGCTGTGTGAGCTTTATACATTTAGACATTCAATTTTTTATATGATGCTTTTAGGATTTTCATGTATTTCACAGCTTTATGCACCTAAGTTCCTTGCTAGTGCCTCTCACAAAAGGCATTATATCACATGGAAAACAGGCAAAGAAGGTTGGAGAATTTTCTTTTTTTTTTCCATTCAGCCAGGAACAGTACTAAAAAGGTAGAATTTGTGTCAGACAGCAGAGAAAAATGCAACTAAAGAAAGCATCTCTTTAAAAGAGAATAAATATTTTAAAGAAAAAAAAGTCATTTAGAAATTTTAGCTGAGAAGTAGTTTAGCAACTCTTTAGATCACAAAACTTGCAGAATTAAATATCTTCATCTCACCTCTGATGAGAATTTAAATTGTACAAGTAATACATAGGAGAAAACTGTAATTCTCAATTTACCATCTGTATCTACCCATATAAAAATACCATGGTACCTATTTTTAATAAACTGGTCATCCTAGCACTGTCCAGACCAAGGGAAGGACCAGCCTCTAGACCTTTCTCAAGGTATTCACATCTACAGCCCATGTGAATTCAGGTCAGATCACAGTGCGCTTCTTTTTCAGCCCCAGAGCTACGCAATGCTGCCTCCTATATATCTGACAGTTTCAGAAATGTTGGTATCCAGGAGTTTTATAGCTAAAAATTAGACAGTGTGCTAGATAACTAGATAACATTCCGAACAATTAGATAATAGTCCAAGCAAACACAGCAGTTTTATTTCCTATGACAAAGCCTGGACCGATGCTCCATTCAGAAGATTTTGAAGCAGTTTTTAATGCCAAACACTCCCGTAGCTCACAAATAATTGATAATACCATTCAGGTAAGCAATTCTTTCGCTGATGTACATGAAAGAGCAATCATTAGTCAATGTTTCATAACAGCTGCAGGCTATTCAGTGACAACAGAAGTTCAAAATTTCTTAATAAACACAGAAATCTGTTGTTTGAAGGAGACCTATTGCGTGATAAGGTGAAATATTTGTGCACTATCTTGGCACAAAGCAAATTTGCAAATGTTTAAAAGGGACTGAACATTAAATCGATTTAGTTTATAGAGATTTACCTTTTTTGAGAGAGATTCATCCACCTCAAAACTAAAAATACTTGCGGGGGGGGTAAATTTCACGACCCACTGGAACTCTAATGGAACAACTACTGAAAGCAGGCACCTGTTGCTTTTCTGTTTTGTTGTATTTAAATGTAGTACCTGTAAATGCTTTGTCTTTCAAAATTATTACTGCCTGTTGAATAAAAAAGTAAAACTGCAAGAGGAAAAATACAAATCTTTCCCGGTGATAGGAAAAAGTACCTTTTATATCAGGTTTGTAGATATTTCCTACATGAGAAGGTTGTTGTGTTTCTTGTTGTTGTTTTTTTTGTTGTTGTTTTGTTTTGTTTTTGTCATTCTGAAAAGAATATTTTCATTTTCTCTTCAGTATTTTTCAAAAACCAATTTGCATAAAGCAATATTCTGTACTACACACTCCACTCATAAGGAATTACATTAAAAATGTTAATTAGGTCATAAAATTCAAACACTCAGAAGCTGGAAATGCCAGGCTTACTCATTCAGCCCTCATTCACAGGAACAGAACATGTTGCCAGCGTCATGAACCCTAATCCCTAGTAACTGAAAGCAACTAGGGAATAGCTTTTTCTTTTTTTTTAAAGAAGTGCCCCCACATTGCAAGCAACAAGCACTTTACTACAGCCATTAAACAAACCCATTAAACAAACAAACAAACAAAACCACAATACATCTTACATTTCCGTCATACAAAAGACCTAAATCTCGGAGAAAGTGGACCAGACCCCATTCTGCAATGGAATTAAAATGATAACTAATGACCCAACCAGACCCTGCTTTTCAAACCTGGGTGGGAAATCCTGCTGCAACCACAAACCTGGTACCAGATCTAAGCATGTCAGCATGACAAACCACCCCAGGGACTGAAGACGCTCTGGTACTTCTCATAGCATCAGCAGATCCCACCGGTTTCTCCTGGCTACCTACTTGCAGCCTCTCTTGTATTGCTACAAATAAAAACGAGAAACTCCTGAGAAGAGAGGATGTACAATGGAAGGTCAGGAATAATCCCAGTAAGCAAATAGCAGAAGACCTGACGGCTGGGATTAATATAAAATGGTACAAATGGGTGCTGTCAACACCAGTCATACCTTGAGGATACTAGCAAGCTGGACACACCATGGACTGTTGTTTCAATTTCTAAAACCCTTGTCACCCAGTTTCATCCATGAATTTACCAAGCTCTACATGAAATGAGTTTTTCCTCTTTGTTGTTAGATGGCATGAGTTTTCCTAGTTCCAGGAAAGCCTAAATTGTTCTACATGAACATTTGATTTGCCAGTAGAGCCCACAAAAAAAGCTGAAGTGCATAAAAACACTGGTCAAATGAAAGAAGGCTGTGAGATACATTTTTGCCTTGCACCCACACTTCCTGAGCACTCATGCCCATGGTTGTCCTCTTCACAGAATATCCCCAACTACTCCTGGATGGGTAGATGCTCAAGGAGTGCCTAGTTTTTTCACATTTCTTTGTAAAGAGAAGATTTTTGTTCTCCCTTCATACACATACCCACATGCAAATACAGTCCTGACCAGCCACAGGCGAGTATATTTTGAAGTCCCAGGATACCTTTCAATTTCTTTCTGGTCCTTCTGCCTTTATTTGCTGGAATATGAAGTCCTGATAGAGATGTATATCAAATGGCAGGCAGATTTTCAGGCTCAGCAATCAGGCTGCTTATAATCCAAGGCAATGCTCCATGATGTCTAAGCACATATTCTGTGGCTGCTGAATAGAGGGGATTTTTACTTCCCAAGAGAACTGTAATTATCCTCCATAGGCAAAGTCTGCAGACTTCTTGTAGGCCAACAACTGCCAAAGTCAATCTTAGACAGTCTGAGTATATGTATTCATCTCAAGTAGTAATCATTTCAAGGCATGTATGTCTCATTACAGCAGCAAAAAATTATTTATACGAAGCCTGATGCCCCTACACAAACCTGCAGGCTTCAAATGAGCAAATAATGATACTGGAAACTTATCTATCTAGTCTTCCTTTTCCCTCTTTAAATAAAAATCAAACCATGCTTTTTACTTATTTAAAAATAAAAACATAAATACAGGAATTTTATTCATAATGCTGTTGGAGGTATAGAAGAGCCATTTCCTGAGTAAATATTTTTATTTTAACAGAGAACATAAATTGGCCAAAT
Source organism: Cygnus olor (assembly GCF_009769625.2). NCBI lineage: Eukaryota > Metazoa > Chordata > Aves > Anseriformes > Anatidae > Cygnus > Cygnus olor. The sequence continues at coordinate 40,486,001 of NC_049169.1, forward strand.
CGGCAAACCTTGTGTTTACCTCTCTTAATGACAGATCTGTTTATTTTCCACAAAACTGGATTCAAATTTGACATTTAGCAAGGATGAGACTAAAGCTGTTGCTCTTACCCATAGCATCCAGAGGAGAAAAGGCCTGATGGCAACCTTTTATCCTTCCACCACAATACAGAGCCTTCCACAAGAGACCATGCTGGGAAGGCTGGGACAAGGCAACGCAGCAGCCCATGGGAAGCACACATGTTTGGTACCCAAGCCAAAGACAATTTCCCTGACTCTCAAGAGCTTTCCACTAAAATTAATTAGTTACAGTCAAATGTTGTTGCTAACACCCCTTTTCTATCATATTTCAGAGCAGAAAAAAAAATAGTGTAGTTAAATTCTGAAAAACATGACTTAGAACAGAAGTGCATTCTAAATTGAGGGACAATACTGTGATACTTAAGAAGCATGCTTGCAAGCACATTTTAGTAGTTTAGGAATGATCATGAAGAGTGGTGATTATGAGCTAATAATGATATACAGAAAGAGCTAGCCAGACAACACTATTTTCTGAAGGTGACAGACTACACCAAACAAGAGACATCAGGGCCTATAAGAAAGCAAGAGGGGGACTCTTTATCAGGCAGTGTAGTGATAGGACAAGGAGTAACAGTTTTAAACTAGAAGAGGGTAGATTTAGAATGGATATAAGGAAGAAATTCTTTACTCGGAGGGTGGTGAGGCACTGGAACAGCCTGCCCAGAGAAGACGTGGATGCCCCATCTCTGTAAGTGTTTAAGGCCAGGCTGGATGGAGCTTTGGGCAACCTGGTCTGGTGGGAGGTGTCCCTAACCATGGTGGGGTGGAATTAGATGGTCTTTAATGTCCCTTCCAAACCAAACCATTCTTTGATTCCATGACATGAGCTTTGGCAACAACCATGTGCAGTCTCTGAGTATACTACCCGCCAGAACCTTGCTTAAATTTTCTATACACTAAAGAAATGTCTCAACACTGAAGAAATACAGATACTTCTTGTTAATCCAAGTCAGGTTTCTATTGCTAGTGTGCTGTGTCCGTTGTTCATGGAAGTTTACTGAAATGTTTGATGCTGTTAAACAAGAGATTTCACATGCACTTCTCAGAGACTATGCAATTATAAACCCAGGAAGACTACACAAATTTTAACTGAGAAAAACTATCTTGCCCTTTGGCATGGAAGGCTAAGTTAATAGGATTCTTCCTCATGTTGTGAAGCAAGTATCTGGATGTTTTCCATGCTGTATTTCTGCCTTACTGAAAAGCAAGATACTCCATTCTCCCAAACAAAAGCTTCCGCACTGCCTGAAAATTAAAAACAGATGCTTGCCTTGAAAATTTTAAATTTCCAGTAAATTTTCATGTGAATGACAGTACAATCATTTAGACCCTCATTACTAAGGGGTCATTCTCTTTTATCAATTTTTCTGCCAGCAGAAGTGACACTGTAAAAGTACATTGTTTTAAAAATTAATTTAAAAAAAAATATTTTTTTTAAATTAATATTCATTTTATTCACCGCTTTAAAGACTTCTAATAGGCAGCAGAAAAGAATGTGCAATAAGAAGGTGCTGTTTTCTCAGAAACAAATTTTAAGCAGAATTACTCTTCTTCCAGTAAAATCAAAGCTTTCTTTTAATCAAATGAGTGATCATTTACTTTAAACACCAAAACCACATCAAAATGTAACACTAATAAATGACATCGAATAGAATACTAAGAATACTGTTTTCTCATATGGCCTTAGAAAAATCTATAAGATCTGTATGGAGAGGCTTTGAGCCTCTCCATGCAAACAAAGTGGTGCAGGTACATCATGGTGATTCAAGTTTAGGCCTGACCCAGCTCAGCTGTGCATCAGTGGAAATGAAAGAACCTCCTAACCTGACTCTTCTCAGAGAAGGCAGAGCCAGACTCTTCTCAGATGAGCCCAGAGACAAGCAAGAGTAACAGGCGCAAGAAATGAACTTTAAACATAAGAAAAACATAATTTACTGTGAGGATGGTCAAATGTTGGCACAGTCTGCCCAGAGAGGCTGAGGACCTTCCATCCTTGGAGATATTCAAAACCCTGAGCAACCTGCTCTGGGTGACCTACTCTGAGCAGGCAGTTGGACTAGATGATCTCCAGGGGCCCTTTCCTACCTCAGTCATTCTCTGAATCTTCCACAACTTCTTGGAAGCACTAATGATCTAATATACCATGTTATTATCTTCTGTATGTGTTCAGCTGTATGTGTTCTGTATGTGTTCAGCTCTTTTCTAGCCTAAATAACGGAGCTAATAAAGAGGCAAGCCTTTTGGCTTGACTCTAACTTAGAAGTACCTTCATGTTTTCAACTGGGCCAGAATTGTAAATAGGGCTGTGTCACATGGGAGAAATGTGGCTTGCACTTCTAAGTAAAAATTAGGAGAAAAATAAATTAATAGTATGGCAACAAAAGATATATTGTATCACCAGATTATACAATGAAATATCAAGCTAAAAAGAAAGAGCATGAAATCAGTATCTTAATAAGGTCTAGGAAATACTTCCATCAGCTGTGACAATGATTTTTAGCAGTAAGTTGATAGTAAATCTAGAATTGTTCACAGGCCCAAAAACAATATTGCATTTTGGCTTCCATCCCATATTAAATTCATTTCCAAAGCTTTGCAGATATGCCCATCAGTACCTCATGCCAAACTGTCAAGAAATTGCCTCTTATGCACCCTATTTTGGTATAAAATCATATTTTCCTTTTCCCTCACAGAATTAAGCTGTTCTCCCAAGTTAATTTTTCATTGAATAGCTGAAGGAATCAACTACTTTTTTAATGTAGCTTCTGATCTGACAGCAGAAAGCTAAGGAAGTGAATACTTATCAAAAGCAAAGCCATGGAAATTTTACATACAAAACTGAGACTTTTTTCCAACTTAATAAAGGACAGTGTTATCGATTAAAATATATATATATATATATCCTGAAATAAACCAAGAAATATCAGTAATAGTTTTCTCGTGCATCCATTAAAGAAAAAAAAGTTAGCTTTTATTGTGGTATAAACCAGGGTTGTTTGCCTGAACTATACCAGCATGCTTTAAACCCAGTTTTACAGCAGTTTGCACAATGAGTGATATATCTGACTATTGACATCTGTCAGCAGGGATTTGCAAAGCAGTTTTAATGAGTTAGGCATTGAAACATTGGTATGCAATTCAAATTGGCACATAGATTTTCTCCTTTGAAAATGGCAGCTATGAGCCATGGAGAACTTCAGCAACAGGGAGCCAAAGTACCATTTAGTTCTTCATTTGGAATAAAGGAAGTCTCACATGATACCAGTTTTATTCATTGCTTGTACGATAAAGACAATCAGTTGCTACTCTGTTAACTCCAAAGCTGTGATGCAGCCAGATGCATAATTTCACTCCTCAAATGTTCTCCACAAACATTTTAGTGTTAAAAAAATCAAATTTCTCTCCAGTATATAGTTCTGATCCAGAGCTAAAAAATATGACTACCACAAATCAGGAAGTCATGCTGCATTCAGAACACAAGCAAATAAAACGCGAATCAGTGACCCCTCCTGCAATTTCCCTGGGATGGTATCCCCTTTGGCATGTTTCTTGGGCCTGAGACTATTTTTAAAATGCTTATCAGGAGGATCAGACCATCCGCCTTTCCATCAGCAGGATGCATTTGGTACTCCTGTGTTTGGATCTAATCTCACTACTTGCTTGCTAATGGAAACTTAACAGGCTTAAAGACGGTGATTAATATTACAAGTTAGAGTTTCTCCTATTCTCTTGCAGATTCCAATACTCCCATAGGCTTCAACATGCCAGATGTTCCTACTTCGCCTCATGAAGATCTGCGGCATCCCATCTGAGCAGCAACACGTTCCAATGTCACAGTTCTGACGTCCAGTTGTGCCCTGAGACCCTTGGACCTCTGCCTTCAGTATTTCCACAAGGAGGGAAAGCTCAGCATTACCGATCAAATCATGCCACAACAACTTGCTTTCCTATTTCTATCTGTTCCAGTGGCATTTCACCTGCTATTAAAAAAATAAAAATAAAAAATTGGAAAGCCCCGAATGCCTGATCTGTTATGGTAGAAGTTTAATTAGACCTAAAACCAAATTGAAAGTGTCAGCAATATCTTTTTTAAAGTGCATTTAGGTATACTCCATGTAATAATAACAAGACATGAAGTAAGTAATGAAATTATTACCGTAGGAGTGAAAATTGTTTTAAAAGAAAGACTACTATTCATACTGAATACCACATGTTTAAATGACTGGCATTGCATTAATAATTATAGTAGTTATCACTCTCCATTGAATAGCAAATATATTCAGATTACTAGCTTTATTATATTACAGCAAAAATAAAAAAGACAGATTTAACAAATGTTACTGCCTAGCTGGGGTAGTCATTTGCCAAATTCTGTTCCCATTATTAGTAGCCAATTTGTTTTGAAGTCGCTGAAAAGCCGGGTAAGAAAACTGTTATCAATAGACACATTTTATTGATAGAAAGCCAAACATATATAAACACATTGTGAATTCAAAAAATACATTTTAAGTCTCTCATGTTTTTGTCACCTTACTCTATCTGTCCCAGATATAATAGTAAATTAAGAAAAATGAAAAGCTTGTTTCAGTCTCCAGTGTTTTATGATGAGCAAATTTTGTTTGTAGGAGAGATGGACATAAAAATACAGTTTAAAGTTCTGTTTTCTATCACAAATAGTTAGAGAAGCTGGAGGCACCTTTACCTTCGCAGGCTTCTCCAAATCACTTCCCATCATTTCCCATGATTATCCTGGGCACTTCTCCCCTTTGCCCATTAGACTACTACTTGGTATTTTTAAAAACGTTGTAATGCCGTAAGGTCACAAACAATAATGGCCTTGTTGGCTAAATGTTGAAATTACACAGAAAGCAAGACACCAGCTCTGCTGCAGAAAGTCTATTGTCTAAAAGCTACTGGTTGTAGCCACAGCAGTTATTCAATGATGCAAAATCAGACTCTTCCAAAAACAGAGCTAGTTCACTGTACTAGAAGTGTTGTGAATTAGAGTTGGTGTATAAGTCCTAACAAACCTGTTCACTACTGCTTCTTTCTCCCAAGGGACAGAAGAGACAGTAGAGGTGCTCCTTCTTGCCCTTCCAGACACATACATGCATTTTTTAATTACCTTTCATGCCTCTTTCTTCACCATATTTCACTGAAATAAAAGGTCTTCTTGACATAGAGAGCACAACCTTAAGGTTTGTGTTGCCATGAGAAGCCCCTCACACCGCATATTCTGGAAAAGCAGTTCAGGAGCACCCTAAGTCCCTGTTCAGACCACTATTCAAGCTCTGGACCAATTTGAGAAAGGAGAACATCCAGTTACTAGGCAGTGTCTGGAGTTCCCAGGTGTGGGTTGGGTTTGGTTTTGTTTTTGTTATTTTTTTTCTCTGTTTTGACTGTTTTAGTTGCTGCTTCAATCATTCAAAGAACTTTTTAACCTCAAATATTCAAGATACGTGTTTTCATTAACTTAGCATGTATTTCTCCCTTCAGCAACATCGCTGTAAAAGGAAATTGTTCTCTGACATTGTGAGTGCCGGAAAAACACACTGCTGCATCTCTCAGATGAAAATCTTCCAGCAGCATCAGGAACATAGCACTCCTGGTAAAACATCTGCTAGACATGGTTAACCTTGACAGTCCTGTGAGCAGAAATATTAACAAAACCAGCCTGTGCTGTGGGCATATGTGTCTGCTGGTGCTCCTGTCTAAAAGGCCTTCACCTCAGACTCTTTCCGTCTTCATTACAACATCAAACAGATTGCTGAACCGAGTTAACTCATATTTCAACTTGTGCAACGGTGACTGAATGGGAAACAGCACTGAGCATAGTGCTCACAAGACTGCAAATTCTTTTTCTGTTAATACTAGAATAAAATTTCAAGACAATTAAGGATTGTTTGGTGGGTATTCCTTCACACAACACACCCTTTGTGTCCTAATTACACAAAATCTCATACATCTGCAGGGAACTCATACAGCAGCAGTAACAATCCTTTACTATATATAAGGCAACCAACAAGATAAGATTTACAAAACTTTTTCCCCTCACTCAAAAAAAAAAAAAAATTGTATATATATATATATGTGTGTGTGTATTTCTGCAACTAGTGATCAGTAACTAATCTTTCAAAGAACAGTTCTGGTACAAATTTCTGACAAGTTTCTAACTTTTCAGTCTTGATGAGAAATTTCCATTTCATTGAAATAGCATTTCAACTGCTTTGAGTTTTCAAAGTCATTTAAATCTTGAAAACAGGCATGGAACTCATTAGCTTCATCAACTGAGCTAAGTCAAAACCAGGTGCTGCGTAAAAGGCTTTGTATTACATGCAGAGAGAGAGCATGTAAGACAGTGCCCAACTCTCCCTTGCACTGGAAAATAAAGCCCCTCTCTGCAGGTAAGCAGCTCTGCTATATTCTATACAAGAGGAGAAATACTCCTGCAAGTCCACAAGCTGATACTGCAGAAAGGTGGGACTCAACATAGAATCATAGAACCGTAGAATCATTAAGGTTGGAAGAGACCTTCAAGATCATCTGGTCCAACCATCCCCCTGCCACCAATGTCACCCATTAAACCACGTCCCTAAGCACCACGTCCAACCTTTCCTTGAACACCCCCAGGGATGGTGACACCACCACCTCCCTGGGCAACCTGTTCCAATGCAGATACATGGCCTCCATTCACAGTGCCGGTGACAAGCCTAAGCACTTGTACAACAGCTCAGAAACACCTGGACAACAATATTTCCATGCATACACAAATTACAGAAGTGTATAAGAAGAGATTTTAAGTAGGCATTCTAAATACGTGAGCAAAAACAACTGATTTCCCTTCCAGAAATACGTTTTTAAAAGCTTTTTGCTTTTTTTTTCCGGGGGTGTATCAAAGGATGCTACTTTTTTCTCCCTTTCAGAGAGAAGCCCTTCCCTAGCCAGCACGCAGTCATACTCCATTAGCTCAGCACTATTGCTGTTATGGAGAAGTTAACCATGGTGATTTCCCACATTGAAACTTCAATTACTCTTCTCCACTTGCTTTTTTTGTTTGTTTTAATAAAATATAAAAGTAATCAAAATTGAAAATATTTATTTTTACCTTGTCTATAAAGAAATTCTATTCCATTTCTGCTGGTAATTGGGCCATCTCTGTTACAATTCACTTATTAATGCAGCAGAACAAAGCTCACCTCAGTAGTTATGCACATTAATAACAGCCTATTACCCACGTCACCTTCTTATGAATCAGTAAGCCTAATGACCAAACTTTAAAATGAGCAGAACAGACATATTTCTGCACAATGAACTTTGCTAAAAAGCCAATAACAGTTCATAAAGACTCACCACCTCCAATTACACATGCTTTTGCTGAAAGATATTCAAGTTTACATATCAAATCTCTAAAAACATTTTTTTAACTTATCTATACTTGAGTCTGAGATTTAGTAAACTTATCATGACCATCAAATGTACCAAAGTTATTTTTTGTGTGTTTGTTTTTAACCCCTTGCATGCCTCTTACTTCTGCTGAAATGCTAAGCTGCAAACTCCATTTTCACTCTGACAGGGCAACAATTTCTCCAAAATTAGTGAACTTTCACCAGAAAACTGCTGGCAAAGTGCACATGGCCTTGACATACCAGCACACAATTCAGACTGGAGCTATCTGTCAGTTTTGCTTCAGGCATTTGATGCCCAGGGTGCTCTGCCACCGTTTGCCATTTAATGTTGCCTAACCATGGGCAGTCACTTGAGCAATAAAAATAATGGACTTCTCAGTTTGAGGAACACAAAGAAATACTAGAAGTTAACATGGATGAGTCCATAATAGACATATTTCTGTTTTTCAGGGGAAAAAAAATATATATTATTTTCTGTTCAACATTGAAATATTTAAATCTTTTTTATCCTTCTTTCTAACTTATAATGAGATTGCTACTGAAAATGATGTTCCAGAATTAAAAACTGATACAAATATTTCATCATTTTAAAAATACTGCCCCTTCCTACTATTACTCTTTCTCCATACCTACTTTATCAAAATAAATAAATAAATAAATAAAAATAGTTTGTCTCCTTTAAGCTTCAGTTTGGACAAATTCGTTACTGACCAAGGACTTGGTCAGAAATAAATACTGTCAAGCATTTCAGCTACTTTTCATAGATTTGAATGCACTTCCACGTATGAAACACACTACAGGAAATAAAATTACAGCTCTGATTCAGGAACGCATGTAAGCACATTAAACAGGCACTTATCTGCATAAGCACAAACAAGAAGAGGCAAAACATCAAAGGCTTGACAAAGCTGGAAGAAGAGACTGTTGAATGAATAAAAATATATGGAAGATAAAATCTGGTCGAATTCAATGTTTTGGATGGTATTCCAGATGTTTTTTGTTATTATTTTCAAGTCTTTCTAAACCTGCTTTCAGATCTTGTTTCAGGCAAAAATTTTGCTACCATTTCCTGTGAGAAAAAGATAGGCCCCTTAATAACAATGAAGTATTTCTGGCTCAAGCACACACTATAAATTTTCCCTGCACTTCTTTAAATACGTCATTGGGTTATCACTGGATTATTTATAAGCAAGTGTAAATTTATTTGGAGTGTAGATATTGAGGTAGAAATTGGCTGGCATCTTCTGTTATGTAGGAGAGGCTTGTAAATCTTGATTTGTGTCACAGAAATTGTAAGTGACGACCCTGAATTTGGACAGTAGGATCTGACACCCCCTTGATCACCTTTCAGAGTCTACTTGTAAGAAAAGTAAAGCTTGCTTCATGACTCCGACTAGAGACTGCGGAGCAGAAATTCATGACTGTAAATCAAGGCTGCACACTAAAAATGTTCCAGCTACCCAGTCAGCTCTTCTTGGTGGACCACTGCTCTCTTTATCATCTGAATTGTGCCCATCCCACTATTGCTACAAAGCAATTGTAATACAAATGCAAAATAACTTCAGTCTACATTGCCTCACTGCACACTTCTCTTAGCTCCCAACGCTTCTGTCATAGGGGACTCGTTTTGTTACTTGGTGCTTTTAACAGCTACACACAATGACAATGTGGAGTAAGAAAGTAAAAATGTCTGAAAATAAATAAATAAATAAATATAAGGAGTACAACAAATTTTAAACTATAATCTGAGGCCAATCTCTTGTTCTACAAGGGTATGATCACAATCTATGGGTAAACACACATTTTCTAAATTTCTGTGACTATATTATCTCCTAAATATTAATCATTTCTCCACTTATAAAAAGTTTAAAAGTAGAACTGCAATTAAGAACAAAACATAAAATAAGCATGAATGAGAATGAAGTATGGATGATTTCATCCAAGGCAATTGTTTGTTAATTTATAACTCTTCAGCTACACAAGTACAATTTGAACTTAAATCCTAAAGACTGTTTGCAATCTGACAGAATTTGGAAAAATGTAAGGAGACGAGCAAATTAAGGCTCGATGTTTCTTGTTTATGGTTTCAACTCAGTCTCATCAGAATCTGTTCTAGTCATACCAAAGCACTGAACTGAAGTGTAAATCTATATTAACTCTCTCCATCTCCAATTTAATCCTATTACATTTTGGTCTCTTTGGTACAGACACCGGAAAAGCTCACTTTTTTTCTTTGCAGCAGCCTATTGGAACTCCCCTGTGTCTTTCTACAGCATCCTAATCTGTAGCACAAACATTAGGTCCCTTATCCTTTCCTGTGCGCCATGATTTCTAAATCTTTGATTACTTTGGTGGTCTGGGCTGTCTCCCATTAGTACACATCTTTCTATCGTTGTTCCATAAGCATTTTAATAAACGAAAACAGAAACTTCCACTTACAGGAAAAGGGGTTATGACAAAAAAATATACACCTTTGAAGCCAGTAGATTCAATCTTGGTAAATCCTAGCCCTACCTTTCCTGCTGTTTTTACTGCTTTCCCAGACATGTAGTTATCAGTCATCAGTTCAGAGCAGTTTAGCAACACTTGAGGATTTGACTTGAGGAATATTTACACAGCTGTTCAACTGCAGTTGGACATACAGCTTTTGTGCCCAAGAATAAAACCATGTTTCACAGAAAATCCACAAAACCCTAAAAACCACAACAAAGAAATCAAGTAAGCTCAGAAATGTTGTATTCATAATGTTGCCAAACATCTCACAATTCTAATTAATGAAAACAGCATCTGTAATATGTGTCTTTGAAGATTTAGTTTTAGTTTTGTTCTTTAAGCCATGGGTTTTCCAAGTTAATGGAGCTCAAATTGTTTTCCGTGCTTGGCTGCAGACTAGCCAAAATTTTATTTTGGATCCGGAATCAAACTTAAGCTCTGCAATAGCCAACCTGTGAAGTCTGTACATCCTCTGAGGTCAAAACCATGAAACATTAATTTCTCTGCTAAGTCAGATCCTACAGTGGTTATGAATATTTGAAAATGTTATAAATCCTACTACATTCTGGAACAGACTTAATTAAAGAAATCTATCAGCACAAGGCAACACACTCTATAAGAGTATCCACCAGCCACTACAGCAGAGAAACTTGTTTCTCACAACCTTTCCCATTTGCTGGAAACTACAAGTACGAAACACAACACGTTGGAGTGATATCCAGCAGCCACCTACTGCATGACTGGGTTGGATTCCCACTGGCAAGACCTGTTGCTTGAAATTTAAAGCAAGTCGTTTTCATGTTTATGACATTTCCAGTGACACTCAGTCAAACAATCAATCCCCCTCTGATCACGACTAGACAGTTTCCTCTGAAATGAGTAAAGCCATTAATTTCAGACAAGCAAATGGAGTCGGATTCCAGCTCCAAAGAAAATCTGGAAAAAACAAAATAGCAATGGTCAGCTACCCTTCAGAACAGGTTTTCCTAATGCTTTATTTCTGGTAATATTTGGAGGAGAGTTCATGGTCTTTAACAGAAAGTCTGTATTTGTTTTCTGGCCTCTTTGCCATCACTGAACACCACACTGCAGTAAACTCTCCATTCAAACTAGTGCACGTATGTCATCCACAACCAAAATTCAGCTTGGATAGATGCAAATCCCAGTGATGCCTACAGCAGTGTTGAGAAGGTAGCTTAGTATGCAGTGATGAAAACAGGAAGGTCTTTACAGCATTGCCACATTAAACAAGGTATAACCTCTGAATCTGTTTCTCTAAAACACACACTATGAAAAATAATACCCTTCCCAACAACTTTCGAAGTTACAAGAATTCAATACAAATATCTTCTTCTATCAAAAATTAAAATAGCAAAATAGGAGTTTGCACTGCTTCATAAGGTAAAAAGAAACCAAACAGTGCTACCACGCTGCTGCACAGGCACACAGTGCCTTCCACTTGAACACCACTGCTGAGCAGGTGTGTGCCTACTGCAGTCTAGCATGAGGTTTCCTGCTGAGCCCTTGCTTTGCTTTCCCTTTGAACATAGAGTATTTACTATTTACATACCTTTTAGAATGAAAGCGTGCCTGGGTTAGGGTTGGCTTCTGTTTTGATTTTGATTGCTGTCCATTGTTTTCTGTAGAAAAACAGCTTTGAAAGTTAATGATGCTCTGATGCATCTCTTATCCTATCCCCCAAAAAGGCCTGGAAGAAAAACAAGGCTGCACCTGCATGGACCTCCAAGGGTCCATCCAGGCAGCTCTCCACTTCACTATTGTTCTCATTGCCTCGCATGGCAGAGGACAAACAGTTCTCATCCTTTGATCGATCCTCCTGCACGTGACCCACCACAAAAACACAAGGCACAACTTACCACGAGAATTTCTCTGCTGATTCTGAACACAGCCCAAACGCACGTCAGTCCTCCTGTGTGGTGCAGCCATCTGAGCATCTACTACCTTGCTTGGAAGGGCAGATTTTTCTTTTATTATTCTTTTTTCAGGAGGGAAGGGGAGAAACACAATAGAAATCACTACCATAGAAATAACAGCTTTAGAGGTGGGCCTCATGCCCCAGCAGCGCTCATGAAGTCACAGCATGTCGAAAGAGCAGGCAACAGCTCTGTTGTACACTTGGGGGGCATTACAAACAAGGAGAAAATTCAGCACAAATGTAAAGACCACACCTCTTGGTGGTTGTGTGATGTCATAAATTGCAATAAGCTATGTTAGCAGCTGTCACTGTCCCTTCCCATTAACACTAATAAGACATGCTAGAATGGAATCAAGATGATTTTACTGACTTCCTAAACATATATATATATGTATATACATGTATACATGTATACATATATGTATATACATGTATAAACATATATATATATATGTTTAGGAAGTGTATATATATATATATATATATATAAAAATCCAAGCTCTCTAAAACTACACTTGTCTCTGACACCACAAACTTCACAGCAAATTGCATTGAGAACCCATCACACTCTCTCCATTCACCAGGGAAGCTCCTAGATGATACCAGGGCTCCTGATGCACAATCCAAAATGTGCACAAGTCAAATATGTATGCACATATAGAAATAAGCCTGTGCTTACATGGAATTTAGAGCTGAGAGAGACCAAGGCAAAGAACAGGAACAGAAAAGTATTACACAAGGGCAGGCAGTGAGTGGCTCTGAAGTAAGTCTTTGAATAGCTGAGTCAGTTCAATCTGATTTTACTCAAATACTTTAATTTCAAGATAGGTACAACATATTGAAATCTAGTGATTTCCTAAAATATCTGATGAGGGTATAAATATCCTAATAAATGAAGTAGTATACATAGAAATTGTACTAATTTAGTTAAACTGCTTTGGAAGTTGTCTTATTTACATCAGAGCAACCCTCTGGTGCATTACAGAAAGTGTGGGAAAATTGGTTTGGACCCAAACTAAGCTAAATGAGTACAAGACACTCTTAACCTGATTGAACCATGGCCATACAAGCTTACTATATTGATTTAGGTAAATCAGCTTTAGCAAACAATTTAGTTATGCCAGTGCCAATTCTATATTTAGAGTACAAAGACAACAATTTTGCTATTTTTCCACTTTTCACATGCCTATTTCTCAACAGTACAACTTGTGTGCAAACGAGCATATCCCAATAAAATACACTGAGCATAAATGCCTGGTTTGGTTATATATATAGCAGAATTGTATTGAAAACACTCAAAAGGGTTTTTATGCTCTCTGAATGTATGCATCTCTCTTGGCTATTTTTGATCATCTAAGCCTGTAACTCTAACTATAAAGAAGACAGAGAACTTAGACACCTAATTTTAGGTGTTCTGAATTGCACCTTCTAAACACCCAGCTGAAAAAATACATACCACAACACTTGAGAACTTTACAGACAGAAATTATGTACAGGATTCTGTAATAGAAATAAAATGGGTCTGCAGATAAGATTAAAAAAAAAAAAAAAGAGGTAGTTTTCCTTGTTGTTTTAAGTTTGCAAGTCTAACTATTTTTGAAAAGAGAACATTATTCATTATATTTCACAGCACTGAACTGTGAGCCTACAGAGTTTGGTTTTTTATATATTTTATTTTATTTTATTCTCCTTTAAAAGGGGAAGATAAACATTTGGACTCACCCCACATATTTTGTTAGCAAGATCAGATATCTAATAAGTGAATTAGAAAAAAATAGGACATGGCCAAAAGAAAATTAATTTGTTCCAAACATTAACTAATTTATGAAATGAGGATGATGTAACATTTGCATACTTGAATAAAAGAAGGTGAAGAAAAACCTAAGTTTAATGCAGAACTAGAATTATCTCTGGTTGTGCATATCTAGGAAGAGTTATTCTTTCCAAACCATTATCAATAAAGCATTCCAAATCAAACCTCTGATAAAAAAGGTGTTACAAAATCATCATTCACGCATACTGATTTTCATATGTTGGTTTGGTCCATTTCTTCATGTTTGTTCCAAAATAATTCCAATTTTCATAAAATGGTCTGATTACAGTCACAGACAAAGCAGTTTTTCAATACTGTCTGACACTTTAATTTACATCATTTATAATTCATGAAAAGCAGTACTGCAAATATTCAGGCTTCATTTTCAATTTTTACTGCTCTTTCTCTCCTTTTCTGAGCCTTCATCTTAATTGAATAGGTGCATAATAAGTCTCCTAGACCCAGTAATAAAAATGTATCCTACAGGTCAAACAGCATAGCATTTTATGTTATTGCAAGTCATTCAGTCTTCTGCTCATTGTTGTCTCTCCTCATATCAATCCAACATTAGCTAATAGCATTAACAGTGTTATCTTTAAAGACAGAAAATTGATGACACAGTCAAGAACAATGATTCTATTTTTTTATGGTATTAACCCATAGCAGAAACAGCATATGATGAAACTCCCCTTGAAAATAAGGTAAGACTCTACAGCCAAGCAAAAGATTTCCAGTTCTGGATTACACACATGCATGACTTGTCTAACCAGTATCAGATACAGAGAGGCACCTTAGAATCATTGAATCATTAGGGTTGGAAAAGACCTCCAAGATCATCTGGTCCAACCATCAATCTTAGATCCAACCTTTGATCAATGACGAAGCAAATCATCCATTCTTCATTGCTGTGAGCATAAAAGTACATTACAAATCAAAAACACCACCTATCACCACCACCTACAAAAAATATATTGCCATAATATAAATTTACCATGAAAAAAAAAATCTAAGGAAAAATACTCTCCAACAAACTTCAGATAGGTTTTAAGGCACTAAACACATACACACACACACACACACACACACACACACACACACAAAGATTTTGTATTAGTTTAACCCTGGAACTCCAAGGGCCATCACATTTCTGTATTCAAGACAGTGACTGAGAGAAAATTTAGTACTTTTTCATTCCATAGAGAAAAATAAAAATATTAAATAAATAAATAAATAATAAAAAGAGATGTTTGCTGAACAGTTTCTTCTAAACTTCACCTTTGATCAATGAAAAGCATGAGACAAGATCAAAGAATAATTAGGGGTTTAGGAAACATGCTTATTAACCTTCTAATTCACTCATAATTTTCCTTATTAATAAGAGGGGGAGATCCCTGTGCTGGAA
Source organism: Cygnus olor (assembly GCF_009769625.2). Classification (NCBI taxonomy): domain Eukaryota; kingdom Metazoa; phylum Chordata; class Aves; order Anseriformes; family Anatidae; genus Cygnus; species Cygnus olor. The sequence continues at coordinate 40,501,129 of NC_049169.1, forward strand.
AATGCAGGAAAAAAAAATTGCCATCCTCATTTACAGTTCTGTCCCATCATTTAAAGTTGGTTTCACATTTTCTCTTCAGAGCAAGACAGTAGCCATTCTTGACACTATCTTTGGTGATTCTCTCCCAAAAGAATAAAAGCCGCCGCTAGCTCGTACCATATAAATGCAACATTTACAGAAGAGTACAGATCACACATCTTTCTTAGTCTTCAATAACTTCAGAAATGCTCTTTGTTTAAAAAAGTAGAAGAATCACCTGGAATTTGAGGTTACACGAAGACTTGCTAGTATTCTTTCTTACAATTGCAGTACTAGTGTTCTTTCAACAGCCCGAAAAAAAAGGTTTTGAGATGTAGAAAAAGCCTTGACTTGAATAGGCCAATTCAGAATGATGTAGTATAGCCTGACTTAGGATAATTTTATTCAAGTCTATTATTTCTAGCCCATTAGTTTCTATGAAGGAAAAAAAATCTTTCTTCTACTTAGTGAATTTCAAATATTAAAAATTTATCTTATTAGCCTCTTCTGTCTCTTTATCATGACCTATTTTTCTTTTTTTTCTATGAACTTAAAAAGTGCTGTTTTCTTGAAAAATCACCATATAATAATATTTACAATATTAGTACACATAGTAATATTTATAATATTAGTACATAAATATGTTTAACAACTGAAAGTGTTTTGTTTAACACAGTTACATCTCAATGCCATATGTTACATATTTCCAGTTATTTATTATCTCTTATCTAAACCGCTACGAATACTACAGAATAAGCACCAGTTTTGATAGAGTTTATGCATGAGCAGTGTCAAGACTGTGAACTACTGATTCTCACTAGAAAAATAAAGAATAAGTGCACAGGCAGAACCATTTTCCAAATCTTACAGAGGTACACTGAATTTTTGCCATTCAGATACAGCTCAGACAGATTCGTAGTAAACTGAAAGTTTTAAATATTGTTTTCAGAAGTTCAAGAACCAAGTGTATTACTACACCTAAGATGTGATGCACAGCTTAGCATGGATAGGCACAGAGGCTTCTCCCTGGCCTTCTTTTTTCCCTTTCCCTCCACCAATACTTAATTCTAATCAGCTGAAGAATTCCCAAGGACTGTAATAAATGCAAATATTTTCACCCTATAAAACTGTTAACATGTATTTTTCCTTCCCTAGGCTGCAGAATAAAACAAATCTGGAAGCAACTATAACCAACACAACCTCCATTTCAAGGCAATGCCAGTCCCTAAATTTCTGAGCCTAGCTCACTTTGTGGTCCTCAAAAAAAAAAAAAAAAAAAATCTCCCCACCCCCATCAGGTCTTTTTTTTTTCTCTCTCTCCTAGCCTTTTTTGTTAATTGCCATTTCAAACATATCATTTTTCTTCAGCACCTCCTGATTAGATTTTTCCTTTAAGATTCTGTCTCCTCAAAATCTTAATGTGCTTTTTTTTTTTTTTTTTTTGATTGGTTTCCTATTTATAGGTATTTATAGGAGCACTCAAATCCTCTAGCATACTTAGCTTATCAGTTTGCCAATGCGCAGTTTATCCAAGATTCCCTGCATATTCTAGGAGATCCTTTCCTGATTTAGAGATTGCCAGGCTAATGTGAGAAGCCCAGTGTCATTCTTTTAAATACAAATATCCTGGAATTGAAAGAACAGTCCAGTGCACTCCAATCTTAAAACAAAACAAAACAAAACAAAAAACAACAACAACAAAAAAAAACGGGTTTTTACTCTAATAAATATCGTGGCAGTGAGGGAAGACCTCCTTAACCTCTAGTGCCAAATTTGCTTTGAAAAGCACTGCAGCTTGTTAGCGTGGCTACAAGCTCATAGCTTTTTTAGAGCCAAACTAGTGACCCATGCCAACAATTTGCCATTGCCACTAGGAACACATAGAACTATTTTTTCATGTTAAACTCCTGTAATGAAAGATTTGTTTTTCAAAGTTATACTGTGAATATGAAACCAAATCTGTGCTGTACTCCTGATTCACTTAGGCAAATTCAGAACCTTGCACAAAATCAGCACAACGCATGCACAGAAGAGAAAGCATATGTGGTAGACTCATAAAGCTGTAACTCTATATATTTTCTGTTGCTAAATACTTTACAGTTGATTTATTGCTTTGAAATGTGCATTCAATTCTATATAAAATCTTGGATATTGTTTCAAGATCAGATATTATTCTGCATAAGGAACCGTGCTGAAATCCAGACCTGTTTTATGCAGCTATTAACAACACTCCAGAGGGGAATTTTTCAAACTTCAAAGGCCTCAGAAGAAAGTCCAAAAATGCCACTTTCTCATGTCAAGACTATAGGCAGTGACCTTTTCAGGTGGAAAAAGGAACAGTGCCCACTCATTTATCCTGCATCTTGTCCCACAGCTATTAACAGGGTGAAGAAATTGCTTGCCTTTCCGCAATGAGAGCACACTTAATACTTGCACGCTGCCGTCTGCTGGACTGAATTCAGCCAGCGATGCCATGTGCTTCAAACATACCCCCAGATCTTGGCCAAATAAAGTTAGATGTCATTTCCAGCACAGAAACACAGCAGCTAATCTATTAATGAATTTCCTGTAGTAATTTGGTATGGCTTTCATAATATGTAAAAGTAATATAAACACCTCTGTTGACATGGAAGAGGGTTTTTCTGGGGATAAGGGAGAAATCAAACCAACAACATCAGTGACCACAGGCAAAGATAGATCTTCAAAACACTTCAACCATTTCTGTGGCAACTTTTTTGCTGTCCTTGGCTTACACCTTGGCTTCCACCTTGCTATCAAGCTAACAAAATGCTTGACTTCGATTCTCAATAAACTATTAAATGACATCTTCTTCATGAAAATACATTTACCTATACAGGAAGAATTCCCTCATAAGAAGAACTCACAGCTAGAGTTCTTGTATAAATCAGTCTTGTACATGAAGCAGGACAGAAAGATGGGTGTTACTTATGAATTAAGGAGCAGGTATGACCTACTCCTTTGGGAAAACCATTTACCAATATTTACAGTAACTCAGTCACAACAGCGCAGTGTGCTTAGCCAATTCTGAACATCCGAACAGTTGAACACAACTAATTAACATATTAAAAGCATTAAAGATAGGAACTAGCTTTCACTAAACAATGCAAACACTCCTGAAGTACAAAATTAAATGGTGCCATCAGTATTGCTCACACTGGGCACTCTTATGGGATCTTGCTTTTTTTTTTTCTTTTTTTTTTTTTAATTAGGAAGAGTCTAATAAAACATATTCCCTAGGAGCACAGCCTGCAATCTCAACCATTCCTCCCCATATCTGGTAGCTACGCTTCAAAAGCAGAACACAACCAAGAATCAACACGAGATCATTGAAAATATTGAACAGTTGTTCTAATATACTGCAGATCGAATTGGTAGCAGAGCCAACTGTATAGATTGGCCAATATTTCTCATTTTAAGACTCCCTACTCTGTTGTGCCTGAATTTAACTGCACAGGCTGAATGCCAAATGTCTTTGTAAACATTCAGAAATTGGTGAGAAAGATTGAAAAATTACATTGTTTTCAGGTGTATTAAATTCCAGGAACCTTTTATTTCATAAGTTCTAACAGTTCCAGGAAAAAAACTTTGACAATCTGTGTATCTGAGCCAAGCCCCACCTTAATTTGATCTCCTTGCATTCGTGTGCTACAAAGAAATCTTCATTAACGTGACTGAAGAGTTTCCTCCCATGTAGACCCTGCCTCAGTCAGCTCAAAAAATGGATGAAGTTTGCTTACTGAATTCCAAATTTTCTTCTTTCTGGATTGTTCAGGTGTGGGATATGTGCCTTCTTATTTGAATATGCTCTTCTGTCTCTGTTGTGCAAACCAAATTATCAGTATATTTAGGGGATTTCCTCTCCTACTAATTACTATATATTCCAATGACACAGTCCCAGTTTATTCCCAGAATATACCCATGTTGTAAAATGAATGGGACAGAGGTCACAAAAACAAAAATAAAAATAGAAGAAGATCATGAGATGATTATATATGCTTAAACCTTTGGGGACAGAAAACAGCAAACTATCCCCAACTTTCTTTAAAAAGTTCCTAAGCTCTCCTTTGAACTACATTTGACAGTCACCAACTGAAATACTTTATTTTACTGTATTATTTTAGTACTGCATTTTTTTTAAAGTTATCTTGTGATCTTCTATGGCAGGAGGACATCTGTATCTTCCCAGTTTGCAGACTGGGTGAATCACGGTGGTGTGGTGAACCATGGAAGATGTTACAGCCTAGCAGACATAAACTGGATCTCCAGAATTCCCTGCCAGTGCATTAGTCCCCAAGCCCTCTTTACTCCCCTTCTCCCACCGAGTCTGACCAAACAAATTTGTCATAACACAATCCTTATAACACTCACAGTATGCATTCTACTAAGATTTTTTTTGCATCTTCCACATGAATATTAGGTTTGCATTTTTGTGCTTCTCTTTATTTGGCATTCCCATTCTGCCTTACAAGAAGCAGAGATGCGTGAATCTGATTTGAGCTGAACTTCTTTCTACAAAAAATAACTAAACTAAAAAAAAAAAAAAAAGGTAAAGATAAATGAATAATAAAACAAGTTGGATTATTTCAAAGATGAAATATCATGTTATGTGTTTATCAATCTCATCCCATGAAGATGATTGCCAAATCTGATGTTATTTAGCATTTCCCTTTTACCAACAGCTGCAAAAGGGAAAGCTACATCCCTGGGAGACATTATTCTCCTAAAATGTCTTATAATAATAAAGAATAAACAGAATTTTACAATATAAAAATCAGTAGGGTTCTAATGCAAGACTGTATAATTCACCAGAACTTGTTATAGGCTTTTGAGCCATTCAGTTTAACTCTATAAAAGTAATATAATTCTCTTAACTGTTGAAGGATGTTGGAAACAAATCTGTGGAAAGAATAGTCTTCTTGTTTATAGTTTGTAGAAGTTTTACATAACAATGAACACCACAGAATATTGGTTTGCCTCAGAATAATTAAGATTTTTTTAATGTCACACATTCAATAATGCAGGAGTGACTGTATGAAACACTAAAACAATTTCGAACTTGATTTATGATTTATTGAACAAAAGGCAGAGCTCCCAAATTCAGAAGGATTTTCCTACATTAGCCAAGCCCACTCCAGGTACTGCGGCAGAGTTACACTTCCTGATGCTGCAACAAGTGGAAATGTAAATGCTTTCTTAAGAAAAGATGTCTTCTGCAAGGTGTTCAGGCATGCTGCAATTAGTATTTGAACTAACAGGTGGAATCTGCATTATGCAATTAAAAGAATTAAGTCATGAGACCTGGGATACGTCCTTCTTCATTAAAGTCCTCAAGGACAAACAGATGGGGAAAAATATATATATGCACAGAGAAAATCTTCTTGTCTATCATAATCAAGTTAGGAACACTGTTATATACATGTTTAGAAATGCACATGTGTGTGTAAATATATACCAAAATTGCCGATGCCACCAAGCTGTGTGGTGCAGTCGACACGGAGGAAGGGATAGCATCCAGAAGGGACCTGGGCAGGCCTGAGAGGTGGGGCTGTGCAAACCTCATGAGGTTCAACAAGGCCAAGTGCAAGGTCCTGCACCTGGGCTGGGGCAATCCCAAGCACAAATACAGGTTGGATGGAGAATGGATTGAGAGCAGCCCTGAGGAGAAGGACCTGGGGGTGCTGGTTGATGAGAAGCTCAACATGAGCTGGCAAGATGAGCTTGCAGCCCAGAAAGCCACCCGTGTCCTGGGCTGCACCAAAAGCAGCGTGGCCAGCAGGGCGAGGGAAGGGATTGTCCCCCTCTGCTCTCCTCTTGTCAGACCCCACCTGGAGCCCTGATTTCAGCTCTGGGGCACCCTATTTAAGAAGGGCGTGGACCTGTTGGAGCAAGTCCAGAGGAGAGCTACAAACATTATCAAAGGGCTGGAGCACCTCTCCTACAAAGACTGGTTGAAGGAGTTAAGGTTGTTCAGCCTGGAGAAGAGGAGGCTCCGGGGAGACCTTGTAGCAGCTTTCCAGTACCCAGTGGGGTCCTACAGGAAAGCTGAGGAGGGACTCTTTGTCAGGGGTTGTAATAATAAGACAAGGAGTAATGGGTTTAAAATCAAGGAGTGTAGATTTAGATTAGATGTTAGGAGGAAATTCTTCACTCAGAGGGCGGTGAGGCCCTGGCACAGGCTGCCCAGAGAAGCTGTAGATGCCCCATCCCTGGAGGTGTTCAAGGCCAGGCTGGATGGGGCTTTGGACAACCTGGCCTGGTGGGAGGTGTCCTTGCCCATTGCAGGGGTGTTGGAGTTAGATGATCTCTAAGGTCCCTTCCAACCCAAATCTTTCTGTAATTCTATGATTTGCATCCCTATTTATGTATATATGGATAAAAACTCCACCTGAAATTTGAAAGCACGAGGACCATAAACATTGTTCTGTGTCAGACTTACTCTTCACACCTGGTCTTGCAGGGCATGTAGTTGTCACACTGGCACAGTGCTTGTCTGAGCAGCGGAATCGCAAGAAAAAATTTATAGCACAAATTTTTACAGCATATAGCATTTTCCCTTAGGCCCCGCTATTGCCAATACATTCCCACCCAGAAAGAAGGTTTAGGTTTATGAAGAAAGGGTTATGGTCACCATATAATTACAAACCATAACAATTACCTCATCATTTTTAAAAAGCTTTGCCAGTAAACAAACAAGATTTGCAATGTTTGTTCATTATAATTACTAATACATACCTCCTGATCTATATTTTCAAGGAGTACACGAACAGTAGCACTAGAAGACAGGAGTTCAATAATTTTCCTCACTCTGTTTTAGAAAGTTAGGTATTGATATTTTAACAAAACCAGACACTGTTTCAAAGAGGATTGCCTTCATCTCATGAATCTGTCATAACTCCAGTGCAAGATAGGTTCCTGTAATGAAATACAAACCCAACATGAACTAAATCTACACTTCTCTAAAGACTAATGGGTACATTTCTGCTACCAAATACTGAATTTAAATGTCTTTAAATCGTTGAGAATACAAAATCACTGAAATCTTGCTGGCTTTTCATTTCAATACAAGATGAATGCCATCACTCTCTCAAACAAATGCTGCTAGCACAGCTACTAAAGGTAGCATTGAGAGTAGAGAAGCATATATAACTATCATTGCAACTCAAGCTCAAACAGAATGGTTAATCGTATTACAAAAACACTGGAAAAGCACGGATTAAAAAGTATTAGAATAGTCAGTCATTGGCTCGGTGGTAGTGCAAGGTATTGAACGCGGCGAGGTGAGGCTCAAGATTGAGGAAGCAGATAAGTAAGAACTAACGGCCTCCAAAGATGGTTTGGGGAGACACTTGCAGTTGTCTCAGAAGCTGGATAAAGGTGAAGACCTGCATCAAAACTGTACCTGCTACAACAGATGTTTCCAAAATTGAATAAACCTAGTCATTACAGAAGTCATTCTGAAAAGATCAAAGCTCCCTTCTCATTTTAAGATTAAGGAAGAGGCAACTGCAATAAACGGCATCAATCTGGTAGATAAACCTGCAGTTAAAAGGCAACTGACATCTTCCATCCTTAAAACTATGAACGCCATTCATAAAAAATAGACGTAATACAAAATGCCTTTCCCCGTTTTAAGGTTTGGCTGGCTGTATTGTGATGAAGTAAAATAATGAAACTACATTCCTTGTTTCAGTCTATAATGGTTCATTTTCAACCAAGATGTAATTTCTTCTTTTTATCAAATATTCTCTTCTTTTTAATTTCCCCAGCTCATTTGTCCTGCTATTGAGACACCAATTTAGAACATGCAATGACTAACCAAGGAGACCCTGTAGCTGCAATGCATCAAACCAATTTTGTTGACCTTTCAAGGGTCACTGAAACATCAGCTTTATGCGCCTTTTTTGGAGACAATTGACAAACACGACCATTTCTTTCTCCAAGCTACACAGGTATAATACCACCTGGGCAAGCTGGAAAAGAACTCAAGCCTACTGTCAAAAGTTTATCCTAGCCTAGCATATATCCAGTAATGAGATTTACTGACCAAGGGATGGAGACATCTAAGGTTTTAAAATAAATTTAACATCAAGTATTACCAGATAACAAGCAGGCAATGAGTTATACATTAGAGCTTATGTTCAATACTTGGGCTGAAATCCTACCCCACTTGACTTCTACCAAAAAAAAAAAAAAAAACCTTTTGATGTCATTTATAACAGTCACTGTATATACACTTTATTTTTTATACTATGAAAATATGAATCACAAAATAATTATTACATAAAAGGACTTCATTTTTCAGTGTAAGGGAAAAGAGGCTTGGCATACCGCAAGTGGCCCAAACTCAGTTCCCAGTCCAACAGAATATTTTGACACAAGATTAAACTTAAGCACACAAGAAATCAAATGAGCATCTAATGTGTTTAAATATTTTCCCAGACCAATGCAAGGATGTTCAAGATGAAACCCATATGTGCTTGGAGATGAATCATTTCCTAAAATTCAAATGGAAAAGTGAAGGTAGATACTAGACCTAGAATCTCAATGGAAAGAAAATTCCTTTCCCCAGTGTGATTAGAAACCAAAAAGAGAATTGAGGTTCTTCTCCAAACCATAACTGGATTAAATTTAGAATGCTGCAAAGTTCCTGTTAAAAAAAAAAAAAGATGCAGAATGCTTGGGATGATGTTGAAAAAAAAATCTAGTATAGCTTTTTCCACCTTACCAATGTAATTCTGTAAAAAGTAATATAATCCTGAATCCAATTATTATGAATAATTGCCATTCACATGGGTAAAAGATTACTAGGTGCCAATGAATAACATAAAAACAGACACCTCACTTTAAAATTACCTAGAATTTTTGAATACATGTTCAAGAATAAGGACTAACGAAGATGTCTCCTATGGTATTGCCTAAGAACTAAAGAAATTTTATAACTATGTGTTTGTGTACTTTGAAAACAACCTTTACATTATTCCTTAAGAATTTTTACCACTATTTTAAAAAATATATCTTTCTGTGGTTGCACAGTCTTTATATTAAATACTAATTACTACATACTTGATTACCCTTGATCTCAAAATAGACAGCATGTAAAAGCGTAATATATTTTGTGAGCATTTATGTTGTGAGAAATTAAGCAAGCCAACAGAAATATGATTAGAGACATTACTCTTCCCCCTGGTTAAGACCCACTGAGCAGCAGGGTGTCTGTTGGGAGGCTGACCACTCCAAACCAGCACCGGGACAGGCAGCAATGGTGCCCCCCAGGCAAAACCATCAGGATCTCATCTCGTGCTCCTTATTTTTGCAACCACATGTAAGTAGCATTTCACAGCACCATTCTGTGTCACAATTTGTGTCACTATACTGAACTTCATGTTCTCTAAAGCAATTTCCTGAAAGAGAATTTTCTCAGCCATTAAAACTGAGTCTCAGTGTATGATTTGTTACTTCAAAATCCCACATACTGCTAGACCCCTAGCATTAGAGTAGTCCTATGCTTTTATGAAAGAAAGCATTTTAGTGTGGTGAAGTCATTCCTAAAGAAGAATTATTTCTCTTAGGATAAGGATTAAACATTTAAGAAGAAGATTATTGCTATACAGCAGTATACTCTACAAATTATCAAAACCAAAAACACAACCTTCAAGATACTCCACCTTGTTCAGAGTGTAGAGAAACTGAAAGAAAAAGATTTGTATGCTATATACTAATGACAATGTAAATATTTAAGAAACTATACTTATCTCAGAAATAAGACTAAATGATAGCGTGTTATTTATTCAACACATATTAGTAAACTTTACCATATTATTCAGCACCAGGATAAAAGACTGTTCTCCTCTATTTACAGTGTTTTCTCAGGAGCATATCAAAGACCTGATACCTAAGGTTCACCTAGAAATGCTAAGAAACTACAAAAGGCTGTCTGTAATAAGACACACAATATTACACCCCTGCAATAATTAACCTACTGGTATAAAGACCAAAACCACAGAAACATCTCAAAATCTTCAGACAGGGAAAAAAAAAAAACACAGTTCTAATATATAATTGGGTAATTCAGTTTTTAAGCTTCATGTCACTACTTCAAAAATTCTGTAAAGCAAATCACAAATCACAAGAAAATGTGTTTTATGTGATTAGATGGCATTCTATTTTTAACATTACTGATTAACAGATGGCAGTGGAGTTTTTCTTTCAAAAGTGCTTTAGTCATCATAAAGTACTAACAATGATGTTAATTAAACACATTTGTAGAACTAAAAAAATAGTGATTTCATGTTCTTTCTCTACAACTGTTTCTGGATCTCTTTTTGACGAGATTACCATTCAGTTATAGAAACATATACACGTGTACGTAAATATACCAGGTCAGCACTAACAACTTAAATCCCTTTTAGCATGTTGGTAATGCTAAATTTGATAATTGCCAATGCTAAGTTTATATTAGTATGTCTGTACACATTTCCATAAGTGTATATTGCGTTCACCGCTTCAAAGTATATCTGGTGCAAGAAATATCCTCATGCTTCAGCCCTTGCATCAGGAGGAAGGCTCTTTAGAAGCAACTGCACACATAAGAAAGTATTACTATAAGAAATATCCTTAGCAGAATTATAACCAACAGCTTGATATTCCATATATTACCCTATCTGTATTTTTATTGGCCTACATGCTTTACTCATGGTTAAAAGTAAACAGCAGAAATCTCCACAAGCTCCTACATGGGATCAGTAAGCTTATGTAAATTACACTGCCAGCGGAAATGTCTGAAGAAGAATTCAGCAAAGAGAATTAAAAGGGAACATCCCATCAGGTGCTAAATACGGAGAGTATAAACCCTTTCTTTCCTGTTCTGGCTGAAGGAAACCACGTTTCCCCAAGATCAGCCAAGAGCAGGAGTCTCTGTGGAGTTGAACAACACCGAAACACCACTTGCAATTAGAATATAAAAATATTTAAAAATTGTATAGAGATGCCTTTCCTCTTCTCTGATGCTTCTTCTCTGATTGCAAGGTAACTTCATAGGAAGAGGACAGACACTTTCTGCCAATGACTGCCGAAGACAAAAAGGGAAAGTAAGTTCTACACAGAGTTTCTTTAAAGCATCTTTAAGTTTCTGCAACGGGGGAAACTAATCAAGGATTTGAGATTAGTCCGAGTTCTGAATTCCTTTCACTATTATTTAACACAAATTCACAAAATCAGGCAAAAAATGCTGGCTTCTTCAAAGAGCATTGATACATCTATCATGGGCTAAGTACCAGACACTTTATGAATATAGGGTCCCTGAAGATATCATTTTTAATCCACTTTTTTCTTACCCTGACTGCATCGCATGATGGCATTATTCCGTGTGATACCTTATATTCACCAGAAGGTGAGCTACTCCTCCTCCACCATCTTAGTAGGTTTGAAAACACATTCTCACCCCCAAAGTAAATCATTTTAGCATTTCGCTGCTGTAAACAAAACATGACAGAGAGCAGAGCGTTATGTCTGAACTGCATAAAAAAATGCTGTCTGCTAGATTTCTCAACCAAGAATAATTCTCACACTGTTATAATCTTGGGCTATGTGTGTTAGGCTAATTTCCACTTCCAGTTACACCAAAGCAAATTCTGAATAAGTCCATTAACCAAATTATTTCAGTCAGAAAACGAATCTGGCTATGTGCATGGGCACATTTGTGACAGCATCTATTTCTGAAATGATAGGGCAGATCATCTCTGTGGCGTTCATGTCAGAGCCATGACAAAATGCTTCTCCGAGATTAATAAGTGACAGAGAGAAGGCTGTTTTCAATGGAAAAAGGAAGCCAAGAGCTGGCTTGTTTCCATGGAAACAGTAGCAGCAGCAGGCAGAACAGCTGTAGAGGAAAAAGGCAGAAGTTAGGGAGGCAGAAATCTTTCTGATTTTACCTCACCGATACATCAGTGCCATCAGATACCAACTAAATTTAATGTAGATCAGACTTGCCCATGTTGAACAGGTAACTCATTAAGCAACAATTTACAATTAAGTCTTTCAACAGCCAGCATTCCAGAAATAAATTAATAAAAATGACTTATAATGTGATTTAGTCATCCTGTGCACACTATGGAGCATACAAATACCCATAGCAGTGATGCCTCATGATGTTTGTCACTAGGTACAAATCTTGCTGTGGCTTTAAAAGCAACCACAGTTCCCATAGGCTGAATGCTTTAAGCAGAACCACTGGTTTTAGCCAATTTAAGATAATGGACTCTCCTTTCCCCCTTAGAAATAAATTCAACACTTTGATTATCAAGATGGCAAGAGGAAATCCCTCTTTCAGTTTCTCTGCCATTCTTTACTATTTTCTCTGTACAATTCTATAATCATTTTCAGATAGAAAAAGTCTTCATAATTAAAGAATTACTAGAGTAAGATCTAAAGCATACTTGCTTTCCTTCTTGCATAAAAGACAGAGAGTAAAGGCTTGCACTTACAAATTAAATGGCTTTTCTATTTTTAAGAAAGCAAATGAACTCCGCTCTTCACTATTAACCTACAAATGTACATTCTGAGCTAAGCATATTCTCCCCACTACATTTACAGTGTCTCCATCAGACTGTCCCAGCAGCATTGCTTCCGCCAGAAATAAAAGCTGTTTTGCATTATGAATAGCCAAAGTCCTAATATAACCCACACAATTCGGCCACCCTGGTACATGACAGGTATCTAGTTTCCTGGAAAAAACTTGCACAAGCCACCAAATAAATATATGTTACCTTTACTAAGAATGTTTTCCAATATGATTTCTGGGGCTTTAGGCTGTTGAGGGGATCCATAAAATCATATTCTCCCCACTCTCCCACCTGACTTATCTCAGCTGGCTCTTCCTACAGCTAACCTCATCACCAAATGCTCGAGGCTGGCGGAGATATTACAATGAGCCTCTGCTGATGTGACTCCACCACGTAGAACAGCACACAGGAACTTTGCATTTCCAGCCAGCAATGCTGTTTACTGCTCCTGTCCAGCTCCCCGCACCATGACGAAGTGCTGTAGGATCGGTGTTTTTAAGAACACCTGCAAGGTGTGAGCATAACTCCCAAACTGCAAGGCTCTCCGTGGTTTTATTTGCATTTCTGTGAATACTCAAGAAAACTTTACAAATATGAATGCTAATTAGCTTTTATCCTTCCCTTGTAAACCAAATAATGATGATCTTTTTGACAGATAAGAAAGGTGCAGCGCAGGGGTTATGTCAGGTCCCTTCAGCCACCAAACATGACACAGAACAAGCAGGAAGCACCTGCCCGTGTGCCAGAGGCCACCACCACCCTACCCACCCTGGCTTCCCCGTCCCTACTCCACACACAGACGGACAGGCTTCTCAGAGGGACGGACAGACAGCTGTGAGCATTGAGATTCCCCGGGGCATCTGAGAGTTCCTGCGCTAAGTACATGAATAATCCATAATCCTTAGGAAAAATCAATGACAAATGATAATTATTTCTTTAAGCAGTGCCATATTTCAACTATTATTCAACAGTAAAAGGCCTTAAAAGCTTAATTAATTTGAAATATGATATCTGAGACTGGCACTGACATTCTAGGTCCCTCTGGGCATCTGCAGACTCTCTTTCAAACTCGGTGCTTAATTATGCCTCTTGTACTTTCTTACAAACTATTTAGACATTCCTTTGCACTAAAGCATAATGAATACTTTGTACGTACGAAGCAAGGGATGCTAAAGGATACAAAAACAGTCTACAGGTGTTAACTAGTCACACTCAGTTCACACGACTGAGGTAAGAATCGGATAAGGATCTGCTTCAGATCTGCTTAAACCAACACATGGGAAGATTTCTTTGCCCAGTGCATTTTCTTCTGTGACAGCATCTTACACCAGCATCTCTGCACCTACATAACAGCGTTCTGTCAAACAGAAGTTTGTGAATGATAGCTCTATTAAGCCTGGAGTAAAAGGAGTGCCACTATACCCTTTAATTACAATTCACAGACTATGAAACCCAAAACGCTAAAATGAAAACAGAAATAATATTCAAAAATAACTCCTGAACTTGAGATACAAAGTAAAGAGTTGCAGGTTTCACAGCAATTGTATATATATATGTGTAATACATTTTATATTCACAAAAAACATAGCTAGTAGATGTCACTAACTGATTAACAAACTGCACACATTAAAGTTGATTCTTTTTTTTATCTCCAATGAAGCAAACCTTTTTGTCAACAAACTAGTTTCTCTATTTATATAACACCATTGGATGGTCTTGCTAGAATAATCTTGTACTATCCCCCAATAGGTTACCATGGCAACTTATATTTGAATTTCTATAAATTTCTATTTTTAGAGATCACAGTTTAGGATAAAGAAAATCAGAAAAATTAAGTACCATTTCATTAATAACAAATATCCAGTTTTTAACCAACATCATATTTCCCAGAATGGATATCGTGGAAGTTAAATCAGGCAGCAATGCTTTTAAAAAAATAAATAAATAATTACCACAGTTACTAAGAAAGTTTACCACTAAGCAGTCTCACCATAATCCCAGCAGTGCATGAGTCAGTAGCTAACACTATGAGACAAGATTGATGTGCACGGAGTTTTTCTTGCTTTCAGTAAGGCCAGGATTTCACCCAAATATTTTTAGAGTTAGTCATCATTTCAGCTGACACACAACAATATGCTGGCATTTGCCAGAATGCTCAGAAAATAACGTCTCTCTCTCTCTCTCTCTCTCTCTCTCAGGTGTGGGAAAATGTTGAACTGACAATAACATCTCAGTTCCATACTGAGCTTCCCATCACCTCAACTGCTACGTGTTGGGGTGTGAGCACCAGGTGTATGCCAGTCCTTTAAGTGCAAAGGTGCATTATGCTTTAAAACTTGCCAGGATTCTGCAAGTTGTCTTCCTACTGGAAAGATCACTGTACAGAGTAGCAGCACTGAAGAAGAAAATTAAAACACCAATTTAGACGCTGTTGCTACAGCTCTGACGCTGCCTATGGTAGAAACCAGAATACAACGTTTAAAAACAATTTTTAGGAGATCAGTATTGCTAGTCTTACACTATGACATTAACTTAATTAGTGCTCTTTTTCCAAATTTGAGATGTCTTTACCCGACCCACTGATGGTCTAGCACAGATGGGAAATTGGGCAAACCTTGCCTGCAGGTTCTGTCAGAGTGGACCGAAGCATGCTGAAAATACAAGTGACGGCTCTGATTTTGGGGTGTAATGGCAACCAGCACCCTACCCTCATATTTCTCCTGCTACCTTCCACGTAACGTTTACTTCAGGCTCATCAGTGCCCCAGCAAAGTCCACGGGGAAGGCTCCGTAGTGTAACAGCTGCGGGCTCGCTGCCGTCAGCAACTTTGACAGAAGCAGTGGTGACAGACAGGCTGCAGCGAGATCGCTGCACGCTGCTGTTTTGTCAGGTAACTGACAGCAAAACGAGCTGTGGAGTTCCGGCAGCGAGGATGTGAGCAACGCATGCATGTGTTAATGAGCAAAACCAGAAAAAACTCCCAGAAGCGTCTACAGAACTAATCCCGTATTAAAAACGTACTTCAACTATCAGCTGGAGCCAGCTGCCAAAGGAAAACGAATTGTTGGACACTTTGAAAACATTAACAGTGCTGGCACTCCGCAAACGACAGTAATAACTACGAGGACATTGCTTTCTGTTTTGCTTATCCCACTAAGTTCACAGGGGTTGCCAAGTTTCACAGAAGCTGCATCAGGCCATGAGGTGCAACTCAAGAAGTCGGTGAGCCACACACTTACGCTAGCATCTATGGGCTTGCCATGAAATCGGTATGGCTGATCGGGGGATGGCACCGGCTGTGACTGCACTTTTTGCAGGATGAGGCTCAGGTCTGAATGCTTCACAGGGAATCCCAGTGAATACCCTGCAAAACACTTACTGCTATTCTTAATTTGAGCGTGTTTCCCATTACAAGTTCTTTTCACGTGTCGCAGGGAGGATTTGTTGCTGGTTGCTTTTGTCACAGCTACGTTCAAGGCACGGCTGTGTATTTCTCCCAAAGGAGTTACAACTATTTGTTTGCTCCAAAGCCACGGTTAAGAAAGCAAACCCCCGTCACCACTGATAGCAGCAGCTACCAGGCAGAACTAAAATCCAGATTGTGCTCCAGAGCAGAAAGTAGCGTCAAAAGCTAAAATCCCTATCTAAATGATGAAAACTTACTAAGATCCTCTGTTCCCCAACCTGCCAGCCTCAGATCGGTGAGGGTGACCCTGAGAAATCAGCACAGGCAGTCAGGGTGACCCTCCGTCACACACGCTCCATGTAACTCGGACCCTCCCCCAGCACTGACGGAGGGATGCTGAAGGGCCAAGGTGGCCTTGCACAGCTGCCACCACCTCACCCCAAACCCAAGGCCACCCTGAGCACTGGGGTGGGCTGATGGCTCTCACACACCCCACACACCACCCTGGGGTCCCTCGGAAAGGAGCACCTCGTCGTCGGCAGAGGCAAAGGGGGCCACCAGCATCACCCCATGGTGGTGGTGGGGGACCACCGGCATCACCCCATGGTGGTGACCCACCCGAGCCTCACCTCCACACACCCACCCCAAGCGGGCCACGTTTCCCCGCGACACCCTGCGCCCCCACCATCCACCCCAGCACCCCGAGGCATGGACAGAGGCAGGGGCACAGTCTCCCCTGGGCCCCCCGGGGTCGGCAGCGCCGTTCGAGGGCGCTTACCCTGGCGGCCCGCGAGGAGTAGGGGTCCTCGAAGAGAGCCCAGACGCGGGGCTGCAGCCGCTTCCAGCGGCCCCCCTTGCCGTCGGCGGCCCCGGCGGCAGCCCCCACGTCCTCGATGCCCAGCCTTTTGGCCGCCAGGTCGTCGTCGTCGCCGTCGGGGGGCGGCTCGCCCGTCAGCAGGTCGGGCGCCTCGAAGATGTCGAGCGCCTCCTCGGCGTCGCGGTGCTGGCGGTAGGTCATCCAGCAGCAGGGCTCCACGTCGGTCTCGTCGATGCCCCAGAAGGCCAGCTCCTCCTCGAAGAGCGGCCCGCAGACGTCGGCGGGGCAGTGCAGCTTGCCGGTGCGGTAGTAGTTGAGCACATAGGCGAAGACCCCCGGGTGGCGGTCGAAGAAGAACTCGCTGGCCCCGCCGCCGCCCCCGACCCGGGGGCCGCAGCCGCTGCCGGGCTCCGGGCAGCCCCCGGCCAGGGGCGGCGGGTTGGGGGGCGGCGGGGGCGGCGGCGACGGCTCCTCGGAGCCGGGGGACTCGCCGCGGGACTCGCAGGCGAGCAGGGCCAGGCGGGTCCCCGGCAGGGTCTTCAGGGTGCTGCGGTAGGTCTCGTGCCGCGTGCCCCCCACGTTGAGGATCACCCTCTCGTTGTCCTCGAGCTTCCCCATCGCTCCGGGTGGGACATGACTGGGGAGGGGGCAGAACGGGCGGGTCCGGGGAGGGGGAGAGCTTCTGCGCCTTCAGCGCGGACGGAGGAGAGAGATGAGGGAGGGAGAGAGGTGAGGGAGAGGCATGAGGGAGAAGCCCCCCCGGCAGCACCCCGAAGCTCCCCGCCCAGCCCGGCTCCCGCCGCCCCAGGCACGGCTCCGGGCGGCCCCCCCCCGGTCCCCCCTAAAGCGGGCTGCGAGCTGGCAGCGCTCCCCCCCAGCAGGATCAGCCGCCCAGCCCACCACCACCACCACCACCGCCACCACCCCCGGCTCCACGCGGGGCTGGGGGAACAGAGAGCGGGCACCTGCCTTGTGCTAGCCGAGCAGCTTCCTACGGAGATAAAGAGGGGTGGGAGGCTTGTTCCCCCCTCCCCATCTATTTCGGGAGGGAGGGAGGGATTGCTTTGTGGGATGAAGCAGCTCGGGCAGCAGGCACACCCTTGGAAAAGCCGTTCGTGTGGAGCCGGGGCTGCCACTTTCCCCGGGAAACCACGCATCTCGGGGACAAGCCGGGGAACGCAGGGCATCCTTCCCGACCACCCCCCAGCCCCTGCCGCCTCCGGTACCTGAGCCAGGGGACAGAAAGCGGCTCCCCTCCTCCTCCCGCGGCGCCAACTACTTGTTGTTTTCCTCCTGCCTTCCCTCCGGGCTCAACTCCGAGGAGAATACCAGCGGTCCCCCCCGAGCCCCCGCCTCCGTCCCTTCCCCGGGGCGCCGCCGCCCCGGCACGGCCGGCAGAGCATCGCGGACGGGCAGCGAGCGGCGCCTCCCCGGGAGCTGCGAGCCCTGGGAGCCCCCCCGCAACCCTCCCGCAGCCCCCACGCGGGGCCCAGGCTCCTCCCCGGGGCGGGGGGAGGCGGCAGCGCAAACAAATCCCGGCCGCCCCAAAAAATAGGCAGCCCCCCCCGTCCCCCCCCCCCACCCCGCACACTGTGGTTCGCTTGAGGGGATCAGCCGGGAAGGGATGGGGGCTGCGAGCGGTATTTTGTTTTACTGATTTTATTTTATTTTCGTGAGGAAAAGCGGCGCCCAGCTACAGGTGAGGGCAGGGAGGAGATGACCGCAGAGGGTCCTGGCACCTCGCAGCCACCAGGGTACTCAGGCACCATGGGCAGATGGTGGGCAGGGGGCTCCAGGAGGGGGGATCCAGCTTGCAGGGCAGCCTGAAAGCACAGACAGCGGGTGCTCTCCACCCTCAATAGGCTCTGGCCACCGTAGACTGGATTAAAGGTGAGAGATCCCAATACCGTACAAGGTACTGTAAACGCCCATGCCGAAATCTCTGACTCTAAGCCACCTGAGTTATTTTCTACAGCCTATTTTACTGATGTCTGGTTTCAGCTGAGTTAGAAAGGGAAAGAAGTGTCCAGCCCCAGAAGATATGCAAGAGGAGACATGATTCCTCTTGCTCCTTCCTCAAAAAACAGCAACAAAACCAACATTTTTCCTCCATACCAAGGGTATTCCCTGGCATGAAGCAGGGTAACGAGGGGAATAATGGTATGGAAACACCCCCTTCCTTGTCAGAGCCATGCTGGAAGCAATGCTCAGAGGACAACAGCACGCTTCAACCAGCTTCCTTTAACCCAGATCTGTCGGTCTGTGGCATCCATGATGTAAATGCAGACTCCCAAAGCAGCAGCAACTTTCTGAGATGAGTTTCAGAAGCTTGCTCCAGATGTACATTTTGAAGTTCCTTGAAAAAAAAAAAAAAAAAAAAAAAAAAAAGCTGGAATATTTCCTGCCAAGGCAAATATAATCAGTTAGTGAAAACTCCGGGGAGCCAAAATTAATATTCAATTACATAGCTGTAAATCCAGTGGAAAGGACTCACCCGCCCTGAGCCAAAGTAGCACTGCTCATGCCATACTTGCTTTTCTTTGCAGAGAGGATTCTGGAGAAAAGGGGACGTGCAGAAGGAGAGAGCAAAGCAAAATGAATATGCATCGTTGTCTCTCTGACCTACAAGAGGTTTCTGGAGAAATGCAACCAACTACAGCTCTGCAGCATTCATCCATTATGGAAAACCATGGGGTGGCAGTAGCTGCCAAAACACCAGGCAAACTGTATCATCACAGTGCCAGGACTTCCCCCTGAACTGCCACTGTCTGCCCAAATCCCACATCCACGGTCACGTTATAGGACACGCACTCCCCTCCACAAAAAAACAACCAACCACCACAAACCAAAGACTAGCAAGGATGGCATCTCATAATCAAAACTTTACAGTCATACCCCATAATGCATATGTCATGAAAAGCCCTGTATATAGTTTATGCTTCAGACTTCTTAAACACAGGGTGGTTTTGTTGATTTTTTGTTTTAGTGTTTTTATTATATTATTGTTATTCCATGGAGAAGAAAAAGCTACAAAAATAATTTTTCTGATTGGTAAGAAAAAGAGTGGTCTCTCTGGTAATGTAATAGGCCTTCAGTCAAGTCAAAATGTTCACCATATTCTACAACGTGTCTTTTCTAAACATAACACTATTAATTTCTCTGTGTCACTCTTCCTTGTATTTTCAGCATGTGGCAGATTTCTCAATGAAGGATGAAATTATGTCAGACATTGACTTTTCAGAGCCAAAATTTTCTTGAGTGATATAATGGAATAAGAAGATAATATTCTACATCAGCAATAATAGTAACATTTACAAATTAATTTCACACCCCACAAGACACTGACCTGAATTTTGGCACCCCTCAGTTTCCAATAAAAGTGGAAATGTATGAAACATATGTAAGAAAAAATGTGCCTCCTGATTTAGGATTACCATGAAATATATCTGCAAATGGAGGGACAATAAGTGCATGTATTAGCAAACTCTCAAACATTTTTATGTAAAAGTTTAGTGGAAATGTTTCTGTAGCTCCAAATTCGGAACTTTATTTGAAGAACAGAGTGACACTGAGCAATATACAACCAATTTTCCCTGCTTGATAGGTGTTATGAAAGGAAAGGTCCTATGTTATTGTTTTAACTGACAAAGCAATAAAATTAGCTGTGAAGGCTGCTATCAGAAACCCAAGCCAAATGAGCATTTTAGTTACTAGTAGCGATCATCATTCATGCAAGCTTGAGTGCTGCAAAGCAAAGTCATTGAATTACCAGCTGTCTAACAATAAAAGAGTAAATGGAAGGAAGGCAAAGGCAGGGGAAAAAAAAAAGACACATGGAAAAGAAAAATAGATTTGAGGGCAAATAGAGCATACCCCAGTCACAGCCATGCTCTGAACCACCTTCTGGGGGAGGTCTGTTGACTAGGGGGTGTCCAGGAAGGTCAGCCTGCCCAGCTGTCTTCTGGAGGAGGACATGAGGCAGAAGCCACCACTTCCTATTTTTCATATGATGTTGTAATTGGGAAAAAAAGAAATCAATTTTATAATTGAGAATTATAATGAAGACAGTGCAACACAGCCAAAATACAATCAATTTATATCAGTTTAGTTGATGATTAAGTAAATGAACTAATTATTTTAAATATTCACCATCATTAAGTTTTTATTAAGCTTCTCCTTGCTTCTTTTACTTATTTTTCTATTTTCTCTTATTATTTATAATCATCCCTATTATTTACAATTACACATACTAATTCATTCCAGATCTTGCAGAATGTGACAGCCACGTTATACTCAAATATACTGCTGATAAGTCAGAATCACTGCTCAGAATTTAGGGGGGAGTAAGGGGGACAAGCTTAGGTTAAGTAAATGTCTGTGAAACGACAATTAGAAAGCCATGGGGTAATTAAAGTTCACAAGGAAACAAAGCCAACAGGAAGTTGTCATCATTTTTGCATTATGTTTATTAAGGAAGGAAAAAGCTAGAGGAAGCGGATTGGGGTCTGCTGAGAAGCCACACGACACATTGGAAAAACAGGTGAGCACTAATTGCATCACCTAATTGTCAATGCACAGCCTATGCTCCCTGCAAATGGGGGAGTAAAGTCTGCAGTTTTCCATACGTTAAGGTAGGCTTCAGATTTCTCCTGTCAGAAGAAAGGGGTGTTGGGAAGCGATGTGGCCCATTCTGCCTTGTGCAGCTCCAGCTCCAGCCACACGTTAGTCATGGCTCCTAGCACAGCTGTGAGCCACACGTGCTGTCCCTCAAAAGTGCTCCTCTTCCCTTCTGCTGCAGATTGAGACCCTGGAGCACCCCAGCTTGCACAACCCCATCCTCTTCTCCAGTCCTTCTACAGGTGTTCCAAGGATTTCAAAGCAACATCCCTCTTTGTAAGCAAGTCATACCACATGCTGCACCATTTCTTTGACCCTTAGAAACCGTGACCCTTCACTTTTGATGACAGAGTGGACACCATTCCTCCAAAGCAAAAGTGGATCCCACATGCCCTTTGGCCAAATGTCACTCGTGCCAGAATCCTCTTCAACCCACTGGCTGTTTCATTCACGCCCTTTGGCTCCCCTTGATTACAAATGTCAGAGGTATTAGTAATGCAAGATGGTGGAAAGAAATATTAGTCACCTGTTTCTGCTGTAACTCAAGTAGCTTTGTCAGTGCTGATTCATATTTGTGGGATGCACGTTTTTCTCTGGCAACACGGGATATTACATTCTGCTCATGAAGGAGGCATTGCCTGAGGCTCTGTCCATATTTACATCTTTTGGTGACCAAAAGCCGAAATAGCAAGAATGAATTTTTGATCTATCCTGAAATTTTGCTTCAATTCCAGCTAACGGTCAGTGATTTCTCTCATCCATAACCTGTCAGAACACAGTGCCACTTCTGAGGGACTGTCACATGCCAACAAAATAGTGGTTTTCTAAAGACCAGTTAAACAATGACAGCAATGCTTTCACGAGAGTGTTGCTCCTCAACAGGCATTTACTCTTTATTTCATGTAGAATGTTAATGCATGTACTGAGCTTCTGCCACATGCTCTATGTATTCACAGAGACAGGAAAAAAAAAGGTCTTAGAATGATCTAGCCAAACATGTAGAGTCCAGAGGGACAGGGAAATGAATACAGCATCTCCAAACTAGTTTTAGCGCTTGGATACAAGCTTCCATCATTCAAAGGGGGTTGATGATCTTTCCATTTGTAACCAGAAAGCCCAGAGAGACAGGGAAATGCCCAAGCATCTTCTTCTGCAGTATTGCTATATGAGCCAACAGAGATATGCTGGCCTCCACTGGGTCTCACTTTTGTTTTCTGGCATGAATGCAAGCTTCATGAAAATTTTGGGAAATGCAAGCATTTCTGCAATTTTCTGTTCTTTACCCATCTTCTTGACTGAAGCTTTTGAAGAACAGATCACTAATAAAACTTTGTTATTACGCTTGCATTCAGCATAATGATGGACTCATCTTGTTGCACATTTTAAGCAGTGCTATGATATAAATAATAAAATCACAGTCCCCTAGAAGATACAGGCCAGAGAGCTTTCTTCAGCTACAGAAAAGCATGGCGGAAAGATCTAAATCTGTCTAAACAGAAGAGATACCTTATTATCTATTTTAGTACAGCCTCCACAGGAAAGAAAAGAAAAAAAAATCTATAACATAGTTTGCTCTGAAACATCTGTCATTTTTGTTTCATTGGCAAAGACTGTATGAAGAAATAGCCTATTTGCAGGGATACTCCAGAAGGACCATCAAGCAACCTAATAAAGAAACTTAAAGCAATCTTTCATTTTTAAGTCTGAGTTGGATATAATTTGACTCGGACACACACACCCTTAACACTTTAACATAATTTACAAAAATAAACATATATCTATCATCCAGCACTCACACTGCTTACCATCTATCAATACAGAACAGCTATTCTATATTTTTAAAAGAATAGAAACATTTACTAAAATTCTCTAGGAGCAGTTTTGTTTCACTGGAAGTTAGCTTTGAGGGATCTTCTCCTAAAATAAGTTCAAATCTGATATATAAACTGCATATGATGATGATTTATCTGAGGAAGTCAAACAACTGTCCTTCAGATGCCATCAAAATCAGTGGAAGCACACTAAAGGACTACCACCATTTTCAGATGAGGCCAGTATTGCTCCAGCTGGTTTTTGAGTTCCATCACAGCTCAACTGGAAACCTACCTCATATCATTTTCCTCCTTTCTGTGACTAACAAACTCCATTACTTTCATCAATTTGTAGTAAGAGATCATAATATGTCTGCCCCAACAAGGCAAGTGATCCACTTTGATGAGTTATGTTCCAAAGGTGCGTGCACTGATGATCTTTGAGGCATTCCCTGAAGAAATAGCTATTTCATTGACCATTCTGTCACTGTAGAGATTTTGTAACAATAGCTAGCTCATTCTCTAATTAATAATTATGTTTTGCAACGTGTTTTTTTTCTTCTCATTGCATGTAGTTATAGTTCACCTGTCAGAAGACAACCCCCTAGAGTGCAAGTGGCAGAAGTCTCATGCAGAATCTCACTGGGACTGATTTTAAATAAATAAATAAATTTAATAAACCTTAGCTATGCAGGAAGAAAAGAGGTTTCTTCATAGTGTCTGCAGTCTCATAGAGCAGACACAACCTCAGTGTATGCAAGCTTGATTAATTATGACTGCCTTCATTCAGTTGCAGTCAAGTTTTTCTCTCTGAATTTTTTTTCCATACCACTTTGCAGACAGGATTGCCCAAATCTGGACTGAGCCGTCTACTGCCATGGAAACAGAACAGTATTCTCAAGAGATAAACACTGCATCTCCTCCTCTAGTGCTTCAGCCATGCTCACAAAAGTTAGAGGTGCCGACAGAGATTTCTGCTGCAACCTGTAAGCTCGGCCATTACCTTACCTGGCAGGGGAGAACCAGATGGGAAATGCCACATCCACCATGGGCAGCATCAGCAGCGCTTCCTCCTCAGAGGCAAGGTGCCAGTGAGCCCTGAAGAGCCATGCAGGGTCGTGCTCGGGCGGAGAAGTCCTGGCAGAAAGAGCCTAGCTAGCTCTCAGTTAGTAGCCCATCCCAGTATGAGGAAGTTGTGAAGCTGCAGGTTTTCTTGGTCTCTGCCTGTCTTCGAAGAAGTTGCCTTACATACTTAAGTGCAGAGCAGATCGGTACATTGACTGTTATACTTGGTTGCCAAAGAACATGCTCCATCCGTGCTAATCTTGCAAGTGTTACAGCAACATTTGATATCCTTGACAGCTTTTCCCAATCTGTTTTGACCTGCAGTGCTCTCTTTGCTCTATGCCTTCCTTACAGGAAAAAAGGGATTGACCTGGAGCCACGGGAGGAAGTTGCAGGGCCAGGGGCTGCTGCAGACGTTGGCACTAAGTGGCTCTCCACACCTGATTAGGGCAAAGCTGTCACAACAAAGTCAACAGGACACCAGCCCCTTGCCATGAACCTGTCCTGTGCACACGTGGTGTGAGTGGAGCACGGATGAGACATCTCCAAACCAGAGGAAAGTGAGCAGCAGGGGCATCAGCATCTTTGCCCGAGGCCCCGAGTACCTCTTGCAGTACAAACCAAGAACAGAGACAGTTGCTGGGCCCTGGTCTGATGTGACCTGCCAAAGTACAGGTAGCAGTGCTTTCAAAGGTAGGAATACCTTTGCTGCAGTGCCTTCTTCACACACACACACACACACCCCGCCCCCAGCCTTTAACACATGCAAGCAAAACTGAGCTGAGTGTTATACCCCTCTTGGTAAGTATAATTTCCCTTCAAGGACACAAGGCCCACTGCAGCATCGGCACTGGCTCCCTGGCAGTCTCCAGCTGAGACCCAAGGTGTCAGGTTTACGATCTGCACCATTCGACTTAGCTTGCAATTTGACAACCAGCAACACGGGCAAAGAGACAGAAGTCAGTCTGCCATTGCTGTACCGAGGAAAGCTGTTTAGGTATGCAAGACAGCTAATGGCAAGGCATGCATGAGGAAGTCCCTTACTGCCACTTTGTTCCGCTCATGTTCTCATCTGCTTTCTTCTCCCTCAAGATGGAGGCTGACAAAAACAAACACACACACACACACACAATCAACATCTTCCCTACTATACTTATTAGTAAATATTTACTATCAAAAATGGAAGAAGTGCTCCCATATCATGTAATAATTCTCCTTTTAAAAGTCAGAAATGTCACATGGAAGAGGATTAAAAGTACCCTACTGAATATATATATATATAAATTCTAAAGATCATCTCTTTGGGAGTTGCCTAAACAAAGAAAATCATCATCATCGTATTTTAAAACCCTAGCTGCCTAGCTATTTAGAGTTCCTGCTAACCTACGCAGAGAAGATTTGCTCTGACTTTTAAATTATCTTTTTATTGTACAAATTATCATTGGTATTTGTTAAGCAAGAGGCAAGATGAGACGTTTGTGCTTACATTACATTTCAGCTGCTTACATCATTAAGATAATATTCCCTGTCTCCTGTCTTTCTCCCTCTCTTTTCCCCTTCTACCCTTTTCCAATATAGATGTTACACTTTCTGAGGCAAGGATTGTATCCCAAAGCAATTGTTTGCATAGTGCCCAGCTCAGCTTGTGGCTCAGTTTGGTTTTAGGGGCTTCAAAGCTACAAAAAAAAAAAAAAAAATTAATGAAATAGTAACTGACATACGACCCAGCTCAATAAGCTTCCTGATCAAAAGGAGAAGTATGGTGGAAGCCCAAATACAAAGAGATGCTCCGAGAGCAGAGCTGCCATCCTGAGTGTACCTTCAAGCTCCTCCAATGCTGTGACTGAAAGATTGCTACCCTGCTCCAGAAAGGGCAGCTCTAGTTTAAAAGCTAGAAGAATCAGAAAAAGTGAATACTATGCTCATCTGGGGAAAAAAAAAAAATTGCCACCAGTTATCAGGCTCATTTACATTTTTTAATAACTCTTTGACTTTTAACATTAATTAATTTTAATGTTAATTTTGAAAATTGCTTAGGATGTTTCCTGTGTCAGCTCCCATCCTACAGCCACCCAGCCCCTTCTCTATGCAAAATGTGTTCAAGAACTCAGACGCATGAAAAGGTCTACAGTCATAAGCTTTCTTAAATGAAGAGCATCATTGTGCCCTGATTCATCAAAAGTACATTCAGCTTCACAGTACAGAACTGACAGAGCACAATTCCAGAGGCATGTCACCAGCCTCCCCTTGCATTTTTGTTAATTTATAATGATTTTTGTTTGATGCTTCTCAACATTTCGTATCAGGATATTAAGAATTAACAATTAAGACAGTCAATTTCCCTATGGTTACCTGAAACTATGCAACAGTAATATCTAGAAGCATATTTCTTAAAAGCACATTACATCCACAAAAAGCAGAATATTATAACTTGGTTTGAACCGTGCTGCTGTATCAGACACTTCCAAAATGCTGATTTAAAAAAATAAAAAAAGAGTGAAATTGTAGCATTGGTTTGACCTCTGCTACTGTTCCTTTTCGTCCTGAAATACTGAAAAAGGAGAAGAATTCAAGCACGTCTATTACATGAAAACAACGGCAATACTCACAAATGAAACTCGCGGTTAATCACTAACATCTGCAAGGCAAATACTATTGTCAAAGGAAATGACTTCGGGGGAGTAATTTTACCAGTGTGAGTACAGGATCTAATTCATGCCAAGACAAATCATAGGATCTCAGAATTAGTCATAGGAGTCATTAAACGTTCACTTACTTAACACAGGTTGTAAGAAAAGGGAGTATTGCTTAAGATAGATCACCAAACCTGCTATTTTAGCTTCCCCTGATTTTAACTTGCACATTCCGATAATGGCCTGGGATTTCCCCACGTGAAGTGTAACTCAGGGTAAAACGGGTATCACCCAGAGCATTCTGCTTCCAAAGCAAATCCTGTGAGGGCCTTAGCCAAAGCTCAAAATAAGAGCATAAGCAGAATTATCAAAATTGGATTGATTAAAAAAAAAAAAGGACACCAGAACAGCAAGAGGTATCCTTGGAACAGAGACATTTGGAACCTAAATTAATCCGTTCCTGCTGAGTTTCACTCCCAGCTTACAACTGAAGGGAAGAAGCCCTACGCATCCCTGCTGCCTTCCTGCAAGGAGCTCTTTGCAATTCCCTGCTGTTTCATCTACCCCATTGTCCCTGAAAGTGCTACCATTATATATTCTTTACCTATTTTTTTTTTTTGTCTTCTGTTTAGTTCATCTCTGTCCAGTTTCTACCCTTTCCATTATACCTGACTGCAGCCAGACCATAGTAAGTAGTTGATATTTTGAAAGATTACAGCAAAGACCAGCCTTGCCATGAGATGGTCATTCCTTCTGTTCCAGCCTGGCCAAGACAAACTGGCAGGTATTTAAATGTCTAGAAGTCATCCCCATCTGACAAGCCTTACAAAAGGAACCGAGCAGAAAGGTGGGCAGACAACTGCCCTGCACTGCACATCTCCCAGCCTCCAGGTCAGCCTTTCTCCCAGCCCTAGGGAGGCTCTGCCTGCTGGTCTCAGCTGTCCAAGAGGAGAACCTAGAGAAAAATAAATAAATAAATAAATAAATAAAACGCACTCTTTTCCAGGTTCTTTTCTTCTCCCCAAACCAGGGGTGGAGGGGAATGACAGCAAGAGGTCAAAAGACACGAGCCAACAAAAGATTCAAAAATACTAAACCTCTTTCATGAGAATCCAACTAATCCCATCCAACTATAACGAGTGAGGAGAAAAAGAGGTCATAAAACATGTAGCAGATACTGCAAATTCCAATACAACAGATACTGTAACAATATGAAGTCTGTAATAAAAAGATGGCTTTTTTTGTGTCCCGTCCCCCCCCCTCTCCAAAGGGTATTTTTCCTCTAAGATCCCTCTTTAAGCCTCTGCTTCTCCACAGTCACAAAGGTATGTAACAGAAGTATAAGAGCCACACAACAAAACAACTCCTAGGGTCATCAACTGGCACCTTCTTGCCACGTTTCCTTCCTAAGTACTTTGCAGGTCAGGTAATATTTTGAAAAGCTGTCTGTAGAAAAAAATCAAACCCGACTCAGCTACTCAAAGACGAGAACATTAACATGAGAAGCACACACAGAACTGTCTCAGTCTCTAAATTCATTACTATGCAGGAGAGGAAGGATAGAGTATAAGGTGCTGGAGTAATATGCAGAAAAAAGTATTTTCTACTATCCTTATTTTTTTCTGCCACAGAAGGATACTTGTCTTGTTTTTCTATGGACTTAACTAGACCAACCCACAAGAAATCAGCTCTAGGCTCTCTCTTTTACACTAGATATAGCATGCTTAAAAACAAACAAAAACTAAACAGCACCTCTCTACGCACACATTTGATTTATTTTTTTTGCAGTCCCCTAAGACCCATAAAATTTGAGCAGGTGGCAGTGACTTTTATGGAAGAAAAATGAATTTGTGCATCTGAATCAGTAGTAATACCTCCTCTTGCCATCAAAACCGTCCCAGGTGAGGATGTCAGATGTCATAGTTCCATTGTGACAAAGTGAAGCTTCTGAATGTTTGTACCCGTACTTGTGTTTTGCTTCTTAAAAACGTTCTTAAACACTCCAGCTAGCGTTGCCAGTGCACGTTCATTTGATGAAGTGGCCATAGACCTCAAAAATGAGGAGTTGCACCACTTCATTCATTTCCACTTGTCTTCTGGGAGTACATTCATTTATCAGGGCAAAATATTGGCAGCATAACACACTTCTGCTTTCCTCAATTACAGCAGATTGCTCAGACTTCTTAGCACAAGTTTAAATTAGGGCTGTCATGAAGACCCCTAGTTGTATTAAGCACTAACTTTCAGGAAAGAAGCCAGACAGCTTCTGTGCCTGAGAAAACCACATCTAAGAACAAGAACACCCCATCTAAGAACACCCACCCTCTAATTCAGAAAACATGAGCAATTCTGAGAAAGGTACCGAATACAGAAAACATTTTGTTTGAACACATTTAAAGGCAGCAAGCTCCAGCAGATACCTCGAGAAAGTTTCAAAGCTACAAAATGTTGATCAAAGAAAAGGCTTCAGGGTTCATTTACAAGTAAATATAAGCAAATCAGAATGCAATTAAACTGAGCATTGAGACCACTGTTACTGAAAAGAGTCTTTTGACAGCTTTTCCAAGTACTCAAACACAGAAATATAGATCACAACAGTTGGTTATTCTTATCTCAACCATACAAGTAGATTTCAAGTATATTTAAACAAACAAAAAATTACTAAAGTATTAGATACTCAGAGAAACAACCCATTGGGGTTTACAGACTCGCATTACTTCCTTACCCAGAGTGTATGCTATGATGTTTGATTTCCAAAGAGGAACCGTACAGGCTACGATTCCCCAGCATTTTCAGATGCTGCTTTTCAATACTGATAATAAAAAGAATCCCACAGCACAGACCCTGGTCTGAATACAGTTTCTGTTCTGCTAGTTTTTCTGCTAACTGCAAGCATGGTGTGCCAGCCTTGGTAGAAGTTTGTGTCAATTCTTTGCCATCATTTTTAGAGAACAAATAACAGCAGGCAGATAGAAAGTGACTTTTTAAAAGGAACTTTTGTGAACTCCGTTATAAATTCACCAGAGACATCGCAGCTGGTGTTTTGAGGCAGCCACTGATGTATAACTGACCTTGTATTTAACAGAAATTTAATACCTACCAGGTTTTAGAGAATTACCAAAGTACGGGCTTGTATTTTTTAGGTAATTTCTGACCTTTAGAATTTATTGTAGATTACCCTGTTAAGGATCTAACTTCAGATGAAGAAAAAAATGCATTACTACCAAAGTTATGGAAATATCATTCATGCCTATCATTCACCTAACTTTAGTGATAAGAACAATAAACACCATTTAATTTGCAGCAGGTACGACCTTTGCAGTTTGTGCTGATAAGATGACTCACTAAGGAAGCATCCAGTTGTGATCAGTTTTTCTACTCCGTAGGATAATGTGGAATAACCTTCCTAAAAGCATCACCAGGGAGGTTTTCTTGCAAAAAAAAAAAAAATTTACATTAATACGTCATTTCCCAATCACTGTCACACTTAAAAAGTTGTAACTCAATTTGATATGTTGGTACAGCCCTCCTAAGTGAACAAGTCTAACAGAGTAGGTGATTCTTTAAAAGACTGACAAAAATGCCACTTGATTTTTTCTGTTATTTGAACAGACACATCAACAAGGAGATCACTGCAAAACCTGAGGACGCCTTTCTCAGAATCACCAATTCCACAAATACTACTTGACAAAACCTTACCAGCAAGAGAAATTCCAGGAGGAAAGGGGAATTATATATATATATATATACATATATATATATATGTATATATATATGTACACGCACACATATATGTAATGAGCCACATCAGAATTCTTGCTTTAGAATAAGCATTGACAGAATCTGTCTTTCTCTGTAAACGAACACAGACAGACTTCTGCAGCCCCAAACTGAACTGAAAAAAAAAAAAATCCTCATTTGAGTGTTTAGAGGAGAAATTGCAATTCTAGATACACACGCAGACATGGTACAAACAAAAGATAACAATGTACAAGCTATTAGAACAAGAAAGTGCTATATCTAGAATAAACCAGTCAGCCACAGAGGGACCAAAGGCCCTCATTTTAGCATTCATTTTCAGCACTGCACTTAAATTCCTACGAAGCACAAATTCTGTCTCAGAGGAGGGTTTTATTAACCACGGAGTAAATTCAAAACTAGTCAGACATGCATGGAGAAAGCTAATATACTTTAATTGCATAGGCTTAAAACATGCAGTTCAACATACAGTTAATTTTGAAAGGTATATTGAAACCAAGTGCTATCTACATACATACATATATATATATATATATATATATATAAAACTAATTAATAATACATTTTTTATTTCCTAACACAATTAACCTTACAGAATTAACGGGATGTATTACATTGAAAAGCATACCTGGCTGAGAGTTGAAGTAGCAAGGAATATTTTAATTCAAAGCTTAATTTTTGTTGAAACAAGGTGTTTTTTTAATATATACTTTTCTGTTTTATACTTTCAGAATAGACATAAAATGATGTATATCAATTTGACAAAGGATATCATTGATTAGTTTGAAAAAAAATCACAGCAATAGAAAGTAGAGAAGCCAGATACTTAAACAAAAATTTGTTTTGAAAACAATTTAGCAAAATAGAGAAAAAGAAGGACACTGAAAAATATATTTGTGCTTATTAAAGCCTTTGGGATTCATCTCTGAAGATCCCTAAACAAGACAAAAAAAAAAAAAAAAGCAGCAGAGATGGTCTGGATACTAGTTTAAAGGTTAATTGGTGTGAAATTCTCTGCATTTTCAGTACTATGGTCTTCCTCCAAATTGAATGGGGATGGCCTGCTCTCTCTCAGGCTGACCACCAGCATAAATAATGAGAAACAAAGAAAAGAATGTTATAAGAAAAGATATGGCATTTTTATAAAAAGAAAACTGAAGAAAAGCTACCACAGATATTTACATCATCATATCTAAAGCTTTCCACAATCATAAAACTAAAATTTCTCTTGCACATACTCTCACACATTTTAGTATTTTAAAATAAGAGGGAATTCGAAAATGACACTTTATTCTAATATCAAGTAAATGCTGCCTTCTGGTATGGTGAACAGCCAATGAAAATGCATGAACAACATTTATACTGAAAAAGTGGTTAGCATTGCTCAACAGACTCTGTAAGAAACTTATTTTGTATTATTCTGAAAGCATCTACAATTTTCAGTCCTTGAAATCAATTTAAGACACTAATTATGAAGTAACGCATGTCACGACTAAACTCTTCCTTGTTTAGTTCACTCCTTGTTCAGAAGGTCTTTCGTTTTCATTTGTCTTCTTCCACTCTAAATTCCCCAAGGGTTCCTTAAGATGTTAACAAAATCATCATCATCCATGATTCCAATACTTAATCCTTCATAGTAATCTTCGAACTCAGAATAGGACACTTCATTGGGATTGCTGCAGGACTCTCCTAATGTTTCTAAAAATGATGCTGTAATTTCTTCTTCTGTAGCTTTGCCTGTGAAAGTGTATTTTTTTCCATTAATTACATTTTCAAGACCAATGAATATATGACAGTTAATATATGTTAGGAAAGAAAATCTAAGATTTTGGCTTGCAAATATTTTTCTTGAACAAATTCAGTATTTCACAAGAGGCAATGAAGTCATTTGCTCACTTAACACCAGTTGCAGAAATTACCTTCCTTTAATAGCTTACGATAGCATTAAATATCATTGGAAACATGAGGCCAAAGTCGATTTTAATAGATTATAAGATCAGGAAGACTTTTCTTCAAATGACTGCTAAAACTAAATGGAACATTCCTTAATTAAAATTCTGGTAAATCAGAAGTAAACTTGTGATAAATCATGTGTTTAATGTAATATGAGTTCAAAGCTCTAGGAACACATTAAGATGCAAGTTTTCATTCAAGAATGTTCTGGAATTGACATGTGTGTTCTAGCAACTTAATAAAGATTATACTTTAGATGACTTTTATTGCATTGAGGAAAAAAATGGAGAAAATATAGCATTATAGCAATGGAAAAAAAAATGGAATGTCCAACATTCTTAATCCACAAAGTATCCTCACGTATATTACTATTAAGGTCACTGGCAATACAGAAAACATCTTTTCTTCTACTGGTAAAACAGAAAGGTTCAAGACACTAAAGAGACTTTCATAGTAACTAGTTTGGTATCTGGAGATACTATTTTAGAAACTGACATACAAAGATTTAAACTCCTATCTTTCCAATGGCAGAGTTTAAACATTTTTGTGAAGCCTGAAAAATAACGAAGATACCAACATTTTCTCTGTAAAGAATGACAATCCATGTCCTAGAAATAAATTAATAATTTATTCAGAAGGAACCCCAAGTGATGAGTACATCTAGTGTCACTTGGAAGCCTTACAGAAGTTGAGGGAAAACAGTAATATGAAAAGGAGAGTATTCTCTTAATTTTAAATTACTGATATCATAGGGGTCAGTGATTTCTTGCACATAAGAGCCGATATATAACTACTTAAATGTAGTCCTACACAGGTAAGGAAAGCAATCTAACCTATATGTGTGAAGTATTTGCAGCATGATAAAAAGCAACTATTAAAATTGTGTATATAAACTCCATTACTATTTATAGCCAAGTTCCAGATAGACACATCATAGGTAATCAGAGGGAAAAAAGTTCTTGTTAACAGATGAAATGAAAACAGTTTATATTAGTATCAGTTTCTGGATCTCATATATCTGCTAACAAGTTCACTACTTTAATTGTAGATTTTATTTTTTCTTCATTTTTTGTTGTTAATATTAATTAATTACCTGCCAATACTAGAGGATGTTTCTTTGCACAGTAACATTTTCTGATGTCTACCATAGGAATGCTTCCAGTTTTGTTGAAGTCTAGTTTCATATAAGCCTAAACAAGGGGGAAAAAAAGGCAGAAAAAATTAAAGTCCAAACATACTTAGCTACCTAGCACATATTTTCAGATTTGTTCAGTGGATTATTCTGATTTACATATTTTATTTAAGTAAATTGAATCTGCTATCACAGTCACCAGATACCAGTAAAGAATTCAACATTATGAAATTTCACAATTGTTTTATCTTGACAAGTTTCACTTCAAATGTGGTCCCTTCACAAACTCAAAAAAAAAAAAAAATTGTCTTCTCTCCAAAATTTCTAGCTCATCCTTAGAATCAGCAGTTAAGCTGCTTGCTTTCTGTCTCCTCCAATTACTAAGATTCCGGTGTCATTCCAGTGTGCCTCTACAGCACTACTAAGAGCAGCTTCATTTTAATTTCAACAGCTTACTCTAATACACATACCCAATATATAGGGCTGGGAGAGTCAGATCCTCCATTATTAAAAGAACAAAAGCATGTCCCATTTCTTGATCTTTATGATATCCCGTCACTATGATACTGGCTGGTTTGTAACCAGTGTTTCACACTGGAAACAGTCACAATACATTTCCAATCCCTCTGTCTTTCCAGTTTCTAGATAGACAAATAACAAAATGACATTTCAAATATAAAAAACTCTCACTAATGCAATGCCTCGAATTGGATGTCTCAAAGAAGGCAAGTATTATTGCCTTTATTTTAGACATTGAGAAAAAAACGCACACAGTGCATATGGATAACAAATATAGTGATCTGCCAAAATACAGAGAGAGATTTCTGGAAGACAGAGCTTTGGAGTGCCAGATGCTTTCCACACTGGAGTGCACTGTAAGAATAGCATGCATACTCAAACCTAAAATAATAAAGGACTTGATTCTAGGTTGCAGTTCAAAATTAACTAACTCAACAATGGAACAGCATGCAGTCTTCTAATTTACATTTATTTTAACACACTAATCTGACAGTTTAAAAAGTCAATTACCAGATGCAAAATTTAAGTAAAAATTCAAAACACAATAACTAACTCCAAAGTTAGACTGCAAAATATCTATACTATCTGCAGTGAAACTTACTTTTCTTACAAATGCTTTCCGATATTCATTCATTTCTCCAACTACGGCATGAATAAATTCTCCATAGTCAACTTTATCACTCTTGCTATCATCAAGAATAAGCCACAAGGATTCAAAGTCCTGTAATTTAAAAATATTTTGCCAAAAAATTTCACTATGTCCTAGAAAAAAACAATTGCTACAATAGGAAATTAAAATACTTTCACAAAGAACAATGTCCCCATCCAAACTGACTCAAACATTTCTCAAAATAACGCAAGTCATCATTGGTCACTGATGACCATAATTCACATTATTAACCGTTTTGATAGTTGTGTGCTTTTCTTGTAACATAGTATTTAAAAAGAAGAGCAATAAGTAAATAGTACCCTACAGAATATCTTCAAAAGGCTGAAAAAGAAAAATGGATTGCACTCGCACTTGCCGCTCTTCATAACACAAAAGGATTGCACACTTATTTTTTTTATTTATTCAAGAATTTCACATAGGACTGAATGTAGAAATGCCAATATAACACAAGGAAATAAAGCCATGGAAAAAATAGGTATTAAGCTGTAGTAGATTTAAGCAAAGAAATAATTCCATAAATTAAAGTGAAATACTGCCCAAGCTTACAATTTCAGCTAGACTTACCCCTTCAGGCACTTCCAGATGGAATACTTTCAGAGCTTCTTTAAAGTCTGCCTGAGAGAGAAAACCATTTCTGTTCTTGTCTATATGTCGGAAATACTTTCCTAGGCCTGTTATAACTCGAACTCCTCTTTTACTTAGTGTCTCTCTGAGCATACCTGAGGATTTACAGAAGGAAAGGGCATAACAATTACCTGAAGTTGACCGCATGCTATGGAGCTGTTACAAAAGTAAACAAGGCCACTGGCACTGCTGCTTAAAAGGCACATCCACACAGCTAAGCTCTCATACCTTTAATGACCAGATGTGAGTTCAAAATGAAACTATCAGTTACTTAACATGTAACAGAAATCACATAAAGCAGCAGCAACATCTAATAAAACATTAAAAAGATCACAGAAGGAAAGAATGTCTGCTGTCCTATATATGCTCAGATTATGAAACTGCTAACTTCCACTGGAATCGAATACGTATGCACTATTATTCAACGCCCAAAGCAATTCAGCAACACTGTACTTTGCTAATACAAACATCCATTAAGGGACACAGATTCACTCCTTTTCTGTACAGAGGTGTTAAATACATGTGGAAACAAGAACAAGTATCAGTAATTCTGCAAAATCGTTCCAAACTGATAGGCAAAGAACTATTTCTACAGTAAAAATGATGGCCTTATCAAAATCTCTGTGCAGCAGTTTCTCTTTAGGGCTGTATGAGTTTCCCAGCATACCCTGCTAACAGAAGTCATCTACTATTACCATATTACATCTTCAAATTACTGGCATCTACTATTAAAAAGCAAAATGGAGGGGAAGAGGATGAGGGACAATTTTTTTTCCAGTAAAGATCAAATTCAGAAGTACATTAAAATACGACTTGAAGTATATACACTAAGCCTTCTTCCAAGCCACACCAGCAAGCTTTAGATATAGTCAGATAATTCAGAAACACTAGGACAAAAAAAAAAGAGAGGAAGGAGAACTAGAAGATAAAAAATATCCCTAACGTATTATTCCAACAATCTTTCTAAAAGTAAGTGCTCAAGTAGATTGTAGTGACCAAAGAGTGCCTACTTAAAGCAGGTTTGCTATTAAAAGTTATACTGGAGATTCTACAAACTAAAAACTGTTCAATTCAACAGTTTTTGTGGACTCATGTTACACAGCAAGCGCATAAACATCCTTCTATAGTTTTAAACACAAAGCTATGCTCTTGTCCAAAAGACTATAGGTAGGAAATTGGCAAAATACAATTACATATTCTAGAATATACTATTAAATTGTACTCACATATTTAGTAAGGATAACGTTGAAGAATATGAAAAAACTACTTTTCAATGCATAGAAATGATGGCCAAAGAACTATCTAAAACAGAATTAAGTGAATAAATAAGATTATGTTTGCATATTTCCCCAGGTTTTTTTTTAATTTGATGCCAGTTTAACATAGGATCACTGTTATGATTTAGCCTTTTTTTTTTTTTTTTTTTTTTTTTTTAAGATTTTGTTGTCACAGAGAGTGATATTTTATTGGTTACATTCACAATTATTCTGTACTGTTTCCATGATCTTTAGCCAGACTGTTTATTTAAAGAAGGAAAGTTTAGAGTAGAAAGTATTCTTATGAACAGTTTATTCCAGTATCAGATTTTTGTAATATTCTGATAAATATCTAACTCTTGGTTAGCTTCATTTATTCGAATAAAATCTTTGAAGTGTCACCACTCTTCTTTGTGCTGAGCTGTAAAGACAGAGACACAGAAATTAAAATTAAGTGGGTTCTGGTAGACACAAACCTTGAATCTTCTTGAAAACTCTGCTGTCATTGGTCACTTGCTCGGAACATTCTTGCTTGAATTCCTCAGAGGGAGCTCTAAAATAGTAACAATTTAAAGTTGACTGGGGAAAATCATATGTAATATTACTGAATTCAAAATAGCTGTAGTAAAAAAAAAAAAATGAACTTTGTATTTAGTTCTTATACTGTCCTTATAAGCACTGTGTCCAAGTGCTCGAGTTTGACGTGGCATACAAAAAAGTCCTTGCTGAATAGTTGCAGATATACAGAAACTCTTGTCTGACACTATTCCATTAGCAGCTCCTCTTCCAATTTATAACTCATGCATAATTCCTCCTGTTTGTACAATCTCCAGAAGCATATCTGAACAGTCCTAATCTTCAGCTTAGACCAGTGGAAAAGTTTGTTAAAGCAGCAACACTTGGTAACCAGGAAAATAACATGAAGTAGCTACAAATCTCTCTTTAAAAGAAAAAAATCAAAACTATACAAGTTATATCTTGAATCATTATTTTCCTAGAAAAATGTCAAAATTATAAGACCAAAATTAGTGAGCAATTTTCCACCTGTTTTATGTCTTGCACTTGTGATTAATGGCACACAAGGGCAAAAAGACTAACATTGTTATTAACTAATCAGGAAAAAGGCAGAAGAGATTATCTTTCATGATGCAGATCAAGAACAGTATCACTTAAGGAGGCACTGGGGACCAACACAGCAACAAAGGAATACTTCTGCAGAGGAACAGAACTATTTAAAAGATTTCTACCTGACAGTATTCAGGTATTTCACACACTATCACCGAGTCCCTTACAATAAGAATGGGTTCCATATGACTGTATTCATTCAACTGACAGTATATGACAATATATGTCCTGAACCAAGGAAGAATTGCCATGGACATGGTCCATCAAGGACACCTGAGAGCAGTAAGAGAGAATTCCAGACCTTGTAACTGCAGTGACCATGCATTCTCCATGCAACCTACAAGCAGCTCCAAAGAGCAATGGCCAGAATTTACTAAACAAAGAGATAATGAAAAATTTGCAAGCTAACGGATAGACATTTTTCATAAAAGAAATGGACATGGTATTAATAGAAGCTTTGAGGAACCTGAAGAGTTTTCCATTGAAGATTTCAAGGAAGACAAATACGCATGTATGCTAATTATTGTTTAAAAACCTGCTTTCTTTGCTTGGTTCTTGCAGAACTACATAAAGTAATCCATTTAAGAGGGCTCTAATAAATAAGTCATGGATTTCTAAAAATGCTCCACAGAAATGCTTGGAAAAAAAAAAAAAAAAGCTAATAAACAGGACACAATAAATGGGAATCACACAAAAAAAATATCTTGTGAGACAGCTCAGAGAAACTTCAAGAGGTAGAAGCTGCTGTATATGCTTATGAAATATCCCATATATTTCCCAACATATATTCTTGAGAAACTTGTGTCCCCCATAGATTTCAAATTTAATTTTAATTACTAGAACAAAGTAGTGGTGAGGTGATCACTCAAGAAAAGAATTAACTAAAAGGCTTCTGCACTCACATGGCTTTATTGTTAGCAATCTGGAGAAACAATGGAGACAAAAGAATAACTCTGTTTAGATCTTTAGATACCTGTTGGAGGGTACTAGACTGTCCAGATCCTGTTTACTTTCAACATCTGACTGATAACATCCAAGAAGCACAAGGTACCGAGTGTTAAAAGCATCACTAGCAGGGTAACAAAAGAATGCCAATAGGCCTATTGTATGGCTTCCTATTTGTCGCAGTATTCAGATCAGCCTTCTTAAAAGAACGCCAGCAAAGTTCAAATCTCCAGGAAAACATGTTTATGGATATTGATGCATTTTTATTTGAATGTTGAATAGATAAACATACACCCTCAGGGAAAATAAAATCTCTCTCAAATCAAGGAATCAATTTCTTGAAATATGTCCAGATAATTAAAAAGCAGTAATGACAGATATTGATGATGGAAATGTTAACACCATTCTAAATTACTTCTATATCTTTTTTTTATCTATGCTTACACTGCTAACTGTAGGTTATACACATCCAGAAGAAAGAAATGCTTCTAGTTCAGGTATGAGTTATAAACTATGAAGGGAGTCACCTAGTACTGGGACCAAATAGGAGTCTTAACTACCAAGGTTAAATTGCCAGTAAAGCACATAAGTTTTCTATTGGGAAATGCATAGGCCTTCTCATTTCAAATACAAGCTAACCATTAACAAACACAAGAAAACACCTTATCTTTCCACAATGTGCTGTTTTGCATCTTCTTCTGGAGAAAGCACGATTAGCTACATGTATTTGACATGAAATCTGACTTAATAAAGAGTGAGTTTCTAACCTCATTTGTTTCTATTTTCATTGCTACATGCTAACTATATGTCTGCCAAACGAAAACAATGTAAACTCACAGTAGTTAAAGAAGTTAACTACTAAGGCGACAAACTATGGCAAGGGTTTAGACCAAAAGCTGGATCAGCGCATCTCAGGTTCCTTCACTAAAAATTATAGTGAAATTCTGTATTTTGTGTTCTCAGAAGGGCTTCCCAGTAATCCAAATAAGTTAGTATAAAGCTTGATAGAAAAAATACTGTGGAAGAACCTACTGGAAAATTTAAAAAAAAAAAATTAAAATGTGCTATAGTTATTTTAATCTTTTAATCAGAGTAGGAAGACAGATGTAAAAACTACTGCCAACTTGAAACTGCGTGTTCACCAGTGCCTTGCCATGAAGGACTACTCCTTATTTCGGAGGCCGAAGACTTACCTCTCTGCTATTAAGAATTTTCATCTCCAGTTTGGGTACTTCCCATTATGAAGTCCCTATAAGCCTGTCCATATCGAACTACCTAAACTGTAAAGTCAACCACCTACAGAGGACAACATATTCTCACTAGAACAAGCATAAAGCACAAAAGATAGCTTGTGACAGAAGGGCATAGCTCCTCCTGAAAATCTGCAACAGACCTTTTTGACTCTACACTCCTGAGTGGGATTCTCTACGAGTACATTAATGGGGATAAAAGGACTCAAATCATGAGTTTTCCACCAGAGAAGACCGAGTTACGGTTCAATAACACCCCCACCCAGACACAGCGTTCAGAAGAATGAGAAAGACTTCAATTTACTACCTGAAAAAAAACCCACACCTCAGCTTGAGAGAGTATAAAAAAGAAATAGCAGAAAAGAAGCAGCAGAAAATATGAATTTAAAACCCAATGAACAGGTCTTCATTTTCAAGCTTTCAGAAATAACACTAGATCACCTCCAAATTCCGCAGGTAGAAAATTATCAACAAATGAAAAAAAAAAAAAAAGATATTTATCAAAACAATATGCTTCTGAGATGTAAAATGTCCTACACAAGCCAACCAATATTAAACTATATTATTTCATGAAAACCCTGCAGACAGGGAACAATTAGAAGTAAGCATTATACAGCTCTATGTTTCTACAACCAATTAAATTTGAATTTACAATTTTATGGACTGTTAGCTCACTAGGGCCTCTTTGCAGAGCTTTCAGTGTAAAGGGACCTTAAAGTGAATATTACTGTAACTGAGAACAAGCTTCATGTATCTCAACACTTGCAGAAAGAAAAATAATGGTTAATTAAGTTGTTCTGATGAAAGTAGTTTTCAGATAGTAAATATATTTGAGGCTCTGTTGTTCCTAGTCAAGAAGAGATTGTAGTATCTGATGTACAAGGAGAGGCTGTGAGAACTGGGAATGTTTAGCCTGGAGAAGAGAATGCTCAGGGTGATCTTACCGATGTGTATCAATACCTGACTGGAGGGAATACAGCAAGTGGATGAGAAAACAAATGTGTTGAGATATTAGATGCCCCAATGCCTGCAGTCTTCGATGTGTAGCAGTATCTCAAAGACTGAAGAAGGAAGGCATACAAAAAGGAAGTAAAGAAGATGGGGAAAAAAAAAAAAAAAAAGCCATCAATCCCTCCCCTGCCTGTGTTCAAACACTTGTATTGGCATAACTGATATAAGCATTTAATATAAGCTTCATGAAAGATTCAATGGTAATGTTGATCACAAAAAAATGATTTTTGCCCTGAATATAGTACATTAGTTCATCACATCAGAAAAGTTTCAGAATATGATTTGTGTTAAAAAGACTTCAAACAAAGCAAGTAAGATAGCTTCATATTTAATTAATTCCTTTTTTCAAATTACTCCTTATCATTCTAGGAAGTTATTGAATTATAGAACATCCACTCACATCTATTACTAATTTCTCCTAACAACAGCCTAAATACAGATTTTTTTAACAGGATAAATAACACATTAGAAGCTCTTATAAAAAAGTATTTTTTGCTTAAGGAAGACTAATTTGAAAAAGTTAGCTGCACTTACTTGAGAAAATCCATAGCTGTTTCATCAATACTTATCACACGAAGGGTGAGGACTGGGTTCTGCTTGACACTTTCTGGAAGATTATGATCAACACTTCGGAAAGTTAGGTTAGCTCCCTGTTGGCAAAACATAGAATGGTTTACAAACAGGTCACATAGTTCGTAGAATATGTTTTGCAAGACTTTCAGAAGTATGATCGTTAAAGTCTTGCTATGAAATGATGGGAAAAGTGTAACTAAGGTCAGTTAACCTTCTTAACAGAGCTTTTCTAATATTAAACAAAAACAGACTTCAAAATGAAACTTTATCTTCTACATGGAGGCTTGTCTAGTAAGAGCATCTGCTCTACCCTAATTCACAATTGAGTAATGTGATACTATAGATTGTTGTTCCCTCAGCCAGGCTCTACTTTTGTATTTTTCTTATCCTTTCATTCTTATGGAATCCAAAACTCACTGGACCACAGAACAGATGGTCACAGAAGGTGCCACAATGATTCTCTGAGAGCCAAGTTTTCAGACTAGAAGAAACCCTCCACAGTTACACTCAATAACCTATGATCATACTTAAGATAAACAAACAACCAAAAGGTAGACATCCCAAAGTTCAAATAATCCTTGCAATGCTTAAATATGTAGTTATTCTTTAAAATTACTGTATTTCAGTAATAAATATTGAATAAAAACACACTAATACTAGTAAAAAGTTCTATTCAATACTGTCCCTTCTGAGTATTAAAATTCCTCTTCCCTCCAAGCTGGGGACAAGGGACATAGCTTCTTTAACTTCAGAAAATACGTGAGGTATCTGGTTTGTGAGAAGGAGAGGGAGGAAAAGAACAGAAGTAAACTAGAAACAAAGAACATTGACAAGAATCAAAAAAGCAGTAGCTCTAACTATAATATCCATGCAGGCTTGGATTATAAAGATTCCAACACCCATAAAGTAGGAAGATACTGCTGCTGTGCAAGTGTGTCAACCACTTGGACTTTGTGAGAGATTTGTGTATCTTAATGTCATCCGAGAAACTGAGCTTGAAGATATGGAGAGTCAAAAACATGACATCATTCCAAAGAGATAATGAACTCGGGGACAGCACATTTTCTGGATGTCTTTAAGACACACCTTTGTTTAAAACACATTCCCATAATTCCATTTGCAGGTTGCAAAGATACAAATGACAACCAAAAAAAAAATCTAAAAAAAGAAGAGTTAGCTTCAATCTCCATACCATAAACAAAGTCATCTATTTCATCTTGGAAACTCCTATATGGTAGTTACATGTAAACTGCTAGGATTACTCAAGTGATTAGACAAAATAGTAAAAGCTGATGTTGTTGCCTTTATTTACAATACTTCATTCAAATGCATTGTTTGCTCTAAACTTAAGATTTACAGGAGGATGCAGCAAAACCATCCTGTATTTCAAAATTTACGAATATTTATGAAAATGCTTGTATTTAAAAACAATGAACGCTTCTCCAAGTACAGATGTACAGCAGCACAGAAAACACAATATGATCCATAGTCAATGATCAGATTATCTGGTGTATCAAGTCTACCGTAGTTTCAAATGCTCAGTTAAGTAGAAACTTGACTATACATGCTATTTATTCAAATCATGTTTCAAACAATCACCTTTTTAAAGAAAAGAAACAAACAAAAAAAAACTAACAAAAGCTCTCTCTATAAAGCTGGTGGTAAA
Organism: Cygnus olor; assembly: GCF_009769625.2. Classification (NCBI taxonomy): domain Eukaryota; kingdom Metazoa; phylum Chordata; class Aves; order Anseriformes; family Anatidae; genus Cygnus; species Cygnus olor. Next base: position 40,544,560 of record NC_049169.1, read on the forward strand.
TATTTTCAAACTTTAAGTTAAAACCAATTCCCTCATGCTTAAAAAATATTCAGTCAATGCCTTCATCAAAACGTCTGCAAACCTCACAAAGATCATTAATTTGTTAACAAGTAAGTACTTAAGTCTTCTATTTCAAGACTCTCCTTCCCAAATAGTTCATTTTATCTACAAAAAGCTCTACATTATCTGCAGTCTTGTGCCCTCTAGTGGAAAATCTACAAACTGAAGCCAAAATTGGAACCCCTATATCATGGAACGGCAAAGTAACCCAGACTCCTGAAAAAAACCTTAATTTGACAACATTACTGAAGGGAAGACCAAATGTCTTCCCCTGAATGCTAGATAACAATTTTCAGTTCGAATATCTAAATATTATTTTCAAATCACCAATAAAACTGCCTTGCATTCAATAGAATACTTACAATATAGAAGTCACTAAGATCGTAAGCTTTTCCCTTCTTTTGTCCTCGCTGATGTTGATAAATTCCCCTCTGAATGAAAGGCAAGGCATTTGTTCTGTGAAATAATTCAAAACTAATCTTAAAACAATTACACTTATTTATGTTTGATAGGTACAGTGAAAGATGTTTTATAATTTTTTTTTTTAAGTAACGTAACCTACCTATTTTTTCCAAACTGTCGGAATTCATACACAGTAAGGGATCGGTCATATGCAAAAAAGAATCCAATCAACTCTCTACAAGCATCGCGACCATTTCTAAAAGGAAAATTAAAAAGCACCTTTATATTTTTTTCATCTATACAAACCTGATTTAACCCAAACACAAATAACACTTCTATTTTGAAATACACATTTTATATCCAATCTTGCATATTGCACAATCTTTTTCTTTGAAAGAGCCATCTATTTGTACTAAACCACTGTGGAATCCATCTTCTGGATTTGGAAACACATCTTAATGCAATATTCTGTTCTCCATAACATTAAGAACGTCTTTCAAAGCTTCATGTTTTAGAATGCCAATATAATTTTCATTCGCTAAAGGATGACGTAAACCTGGACTACTGCATTCATTATGGTAGATGAAGCTATGGGGCTGAATCCTTGACTATGTCTATACAGCTCACTGCTTCAGAGTTGAAGAATATGTCACCACTACTCAATTCAGAACAAAGATGCCCTCAGCCTGTAAGCTTAGTATGTAAGGAGCTACAAAAAAGACATAAAGCCATCCTTTCCATCCACAATGGTTGCCACATACCAAGAGAAGGCTTAAAGAAGTTAAAATTAAGTGACATGCTATGGTTAAGAGCACTCTTTTACATCCCTGTGCCAACTGTCCTGCACAGAGCTATGACTGACATGATGGTAACGTAACATTATTTATGTATCTTAATGCTGTACAATGGGACAGTAAAGACACTGTATCAGCCATGTCAGGTGTATTATATGCGCAGGTCTACCTACCTAGGTAATATATACTTTTTTCTATATATGTAACAGAGAAGGAAAAGTTCAGTGCAATTAAATATTTCAACAAGGTAACAATCATCATTCATAAATTCACAGAATTGAAAAGCTTTACAAAATGTGTGATTACCTTGATATAATCCTACTATCAAAGCGTAGCTTGTTAGAGAGAACGCTTTCAGTCAATCCTGATTTGGTCCTTATTCTGAGAAAATAATGCAGCAAATTAATGATATCTATATGCTCACAGAGCAACGGTGTATATGAAAATAACCATTTCAAAACATGTAAAATACGGTATCCTTGGCAACTGGCTGAGGAGATGATTCTTGTGGTTGAATTAGAAAGCAACTCAGAGTTGCAATGTGGAAAGCACTCTGTAATTACATCATATGAGATTACATCTACAGAAAGCATAGACATGAATGGGATATTTTGTTTATATGCACTTATGTCAAGAATTAAATCTCTACCAATCATTATGCTTCCATCACTGAATCAATTTTCTTGCAAAATACCCATGTGGGGGCTTCTTTCCCCACTTAGATACTTTATATTGACTATAACTAGTTCCCAAAACAGAGATTTGTTCATGTGATGAGTGTAAGAGATTGAGACTGAGAGATTGTTCTTGACACAGGTTTTGTTGCCTTTTTTCTTTTAAATAAAAAGAAGATATTTGTTGAAAAAGACTTCAGAAGATGATGTTAAAATGTACAAAGCAGAGATATTTGCCTGCATGTTGAGAAAGATTAACATAATAAAAACAGGATCTGCAGATTCATGTTGTTTTCAGCATGCATTGATGAAAATCAAAATATTTTCTCATTTTTTCTTAAGCTGTTGGAGTTACTGTTTTAATGCTCACAGTTCAGAAATTACATTTAAATGCCAATTTTTCAGCAGAAATCAAAACATGAAGGAAAAGTATGATTATATTGTTAAGATCTACATTAGCATTTATGGATGCATATTTATGCAATTTTAAGCACCTTGGGATGGGAATCTCTAAAAGGATACAACAGCATTGCAAGGATTCAACCAACTCAAAGTCTGACAAAACCCTGTGATGAACAGTATCAGTATGAGCTTAAGATGGTTCTTCCATGTTTTATAAATACTGTGAATCATTATACACAGAGAATCCCCAAATAGGTCCCACTAGGCAATTATACAAATGGGGGAGGCAAACAATAAGACCTCAGTTGAAGTTTTTTGTTCCAAGTGAGCAATAAAACACCTGGAAAGGCAAAGAGGGAGCACAGAGCCCAAAATAACAAGAAAATATTTCTAAAGAATGACCACTAGAGAAAACTTACTTTGTTTCATGCAGTGTTCTTTTTCTAAAACGCACGGGTGTGTTCCCAAGTCCCAGAAGTCCATGAGCTTCCTTGGAAACATCAGCACGTGTGGATTGTTCTGGGTCACTTATAACAGCTCTGACCAAAAAGAGCAGGGAGAAGCTCTCTGACTGACACTAAGTTTAAATTTTAGTTCTTACATATTCTTACTCAAGGAAAAAAAACAAACAAAATAAATAAAAATGCCATGTGAATAATTCAACAATAACACGTTGAAGTTAGCCATTACACCTGCATAAATTTGAGGGAGGGTTTCTTGTTTATTTGGTTGGTGGTTGTTCTTTTAGGTTTTGTTTGTTTTTTGTTTTTACAAATTCTGAAATCTATTACTCTAAATCAAATACATGAAAGAATAGTCTGGTAGTGCACTACTATGTAATAACTTTGCATGTAGGCAAATTATTTTAAGTATATTTTCTTAGAGTTATGGAAGCGATATTAAAATATCAAGATTATTAAGATAATCAGCTGATATTAAGATATTAAACTGATACTCTTAGTATCAGTTTAACAAATAAACAAAAGAGAAGACCCCTTAAAAATACATGTTATTGAAATGATTAATAATCAGAAGGAAAAAACTATTTTGCATAGCTGATGTGAATTTATAAACTTTCTCTCTGATCTATGCAGATCCAACTTTGTACACATCAGTTATAATAATTTAACCACAAGACTGGCTCTATTAAAACAATCAAAAAAACCTTTTGTGTTTCCTTTAATAGATTTTCCACGTGACAGTTTTGAACTAATCTTCCCCAATTAACATCCTGCTCTCTGATACCAATTTGTTTGGCAGTACTGGCACAGTTATATTTGGAAAATAAACAGAGAGACTTTTTCAATTAGAAGTTCATCCTGATGCAGCTGCAGCACTACTGGATATTGTTTTGACTTTGTCAACAGAATGGTTCAGAGCAGGAGATGCATAGATACGTGCAAAAATAAGGAGAAGCAGCTGAAGAAGGTTAAGAATAGAATGAGCATCAATGATCCAAGATGCATAAAACTAATCCAACACCAGCAGCACTGAAACACTTCAGCACAACTAGCATCTTTTTAACACACATTGTAATCATCTGCTCTAACCACATCATTGTAAAGATTTGATATGGGACAAGCATTTCTTAGTTGTTTACTTTGTTTTAATTGGTGATTTCTGCACTTAAAGATACTGCTGGCTTTCTGGGCTGCAAGCACACATTGCTGCCTCATGTCGAGCTTCTCATCAACCAACACCCCCAGGTCCTTCTCCTCAGGGCTGCTCTCAGTTCATTCTCTGCCCAGCCTGTATTTGTGCTTGGGATTGCCCTGACCCAGATGCAGGACTTTGCACTTGGCTTTGTTCAGAACAAGTTTATGGGAACAATAATAAGAAAAATAATTTTAATATACTCAACTTTACCTATCTGTTACTTTTTTTTTTCCTCCTTAACCTATGATGGGATCTTTCTACATAGAACCAATGCTTTCTTGGAGCTAAAGGGATAGCAATGAAGTTGAGAGCTTTCCTGTACAACCTAGATCAATTTGATTAATCTGCTCCTTTTTTTTCCTTCCTGATTAACACTGATATAATACTCCTTTACTTCAGAGAGATGTTGTGTCAATATTAATAATGGAATATTAGTAAAGGTGACAGTCTTAGAACAGAAAATAAATACTAAAGATTTGTAATTTGTAACAACAGTTATCCATATATTTTGCAGATGTAAAAGGTTATTTCTGAAAAGTACTGTTACTGTAAAACCCATAAATTAGATTCAGATACAAAAATCAACACTTCTTCTCAAAGAAAAATGAATTTAAACATAGCACTTGAAAGTGATTTTAAATTTAAAAAGTTTTTCATTTAAAGGGATTTTAGAAATAGCACTATGTAAGACTACATAAGAGTTGCAATGAGGTCATCAAAACATCTTCCTAGCAAGAGAAGTCAAACACTCACTGACCTAAATTCTTCTGTAGGGAACACTGTAGTTTTACACTGTAAATTCACTTACCTGGATAACTGATCCACCATCACTTGTTCTACCACAGCTTGTTTTCTCCGCTCTGCAGCAACATCCTCCTGTAAAGAAAAACTGACTGAGAGAAAATAACATTAAACAAGCACATCAAATACTAAAAGAGCTCTTAGGACAGCGTACAGAGATCACCATCTTACAAATGTCACAATTAATTTGGAATTTTCAAGGGTTTTCTTCATCTTTTCAGTTAGAGTCCTATTTGCATGACAAATAATACTCTCTGCTACACACTCAACTTGTCTATGCATATTAGATGTCAATAAATATGAGATTTCTAGTATTTCTGCTGACAGACAGCTTTCCTTACCTTTTGTTTCCAATAAATTTTCTAAGTACATTAGAGCCTGAGGAAACTCATACTATTCCAAGTACCATGGCTGACACAGATCCCCATTGAAAGAATGCGACTCCAGCAATAGTTAGTCAAAAAAACGTTAGTCTCTGCTCCCAATTTCTATTTTCAGCATTCCAGAATAATGTTCTACTGAAACAGACCAACCTGAAAAACCTTTCCTTATAAAAGAGAGATCATCGTGGGGGGGCAGGAGATTTAACAGGATCTTACTGGCATTTTTACTTTAGAGTAACAGCCAACCATAACCTTGTCCCGTTCACTGTAAAGTGCTTGGTTGTTGATCATCATTGGTTTCACAGAAAGAAAACCCAAGGCACAAGAGGATGTCCAAGGTCAGAACAGAGGCTAATGGCAACAGTTATGCCCCACCATCTCACTTCATCTTCCAAATCTCCAAACTTTTTCACTGCACTTACATTTGCTTTTTCTCCCCCCAGATTTATTTTTATTTACGAGAAAATAGAGATTATTGTTTCTGAGGGGTTTAGACCTCTTTGATGACTTGTTAGCTATTCTGAATCTGAAGAATTATGATATTTTTATGATTGATTACTTTTTTCCCCCACATAGATTATCATGCACCAACCAAATTCTAGATACATCAAGTCTTCCCATGGCTGAAGAAGAATTAAAAGTTGGTTTCCAAACGGAAGGTAACTAATGGATAAACCAAAAATCCCCAGAGGTGCTATAGATATTGTTCACAAATCTTCAGGTAAATACTGATTAGCACTAGCCAAAAACAAAACAAAACAGAAGAATGAAAAATTTAACACCAGACCAACTAGTGTTTATACTGAAGTGATTTTAAGCCTTAAAAGACTTCTAAATTATAGCAGATTGGGGACTTTTTATTTTGCTTTCATATTTCATTTTGCATCTATCAGATCTACTGGTACTTTATTCCAAATTACTGAATCTTTGATGTTAAGAAGCATTATGTAAAGGTGCATTATGTACACACTGACAGTACACAGCAGTGTTTGTTAAAACTCAATGTATTCCAGAAATCGATCTTATAGATCCAAAACAGCTACATGATAAAAACTGATTTTGAAAATTCAACTTTACACTTTGTAGTTCAGTTGAATACTAGAAGGTCACTAAAAGTACTCTCAGAAGAAAATCTTCCATTCACCTCTTAGACAAAAACTCTACTATGAATTTACAAAACTGCTGAGGTAGACATGGAGCTTACAGCAGCTCTCAATTGTTAATAAGATGCAACTCTTTTGTCCACAAAAGAATTATTTACAGAAAACAAACCTTCTTCCAAAAAAAATATTTTTATCATATATAGTGTTCTTTGGCAATCATACATTTACTGTAATCCATCTTGGATAAGGTAATTCTCAACCCAAGCTAGAGAAAATTTAAATGAAAATCTATTTTAACATTAGAGGTTTTAGCTGTGATTACAGTAAAAGGAAATGTTAAAAATACTGTCATCTTAAGCAAATTTTTAAAGCACTTCAAAATCAAATGCATATAACTGAGACAACATATATCTAATTGCATTATTATATAAGCAGTAGTTACTTCTGATTTTTCCATTATTCCTACTTCTGTCAGAATCTTGAACCTGAGAGAACCCTAAAGAGGCTCCTAGAAAGACAGAGAGCCTGTGCAACCACGAGTGCTAATCAGTAACAGAAGGATTTCCAAAGGTCCCTGTGACACGTTGCTGAGACACCTGCTGGCTTCCTTTTAAAACATGCCAGCTGCAGTGTACCTGTCATTTGTGGTCTGGCACTGCTCCTTTTCTCAGTCTTTTCAGGTTATTTGATTTAGCATTAAGTAGTTACTCTAATGATACTTCAAAACAGTTTTCCCCACTAGCCTCACCCTACAATACAGATTTTTAAAATAATTCTAAAAATAACAAACAGGAAGTTCTTCATAAGATTACTTTTTGAAAAGATTTTCTGATCGTGAAAATGATTAGTAACCTCAATAGTGCAACATTCACTATTATTAAGCAAATAATTAGACTTCATATGAGACGAGTCACACTTTAACGAGACTAGAAATCAAATAGATGTTTGCAAGGTGAACTTCAGTGCATAATGATGAGCAAACAAAATAAATGAAAAATTATTTACTTTTATAGTCTCATAAAATTTGTTATGGCTTAGTATTCCACCAGAACGTTAGAATGCTAACTCTGCTCAGCAATACCTATAAAATTCACTTATGAAAGCCATCACTCTGCATATGCAAATAGTGAAGCACACAGTACCAAGTCTCAAGGTTCTTCATCATTGTAAATAATCCCAAAATCAAGATTTAGCCTTAAATGTACAATACTCCTTTTGCACAGTCCTAAGGAGAGTAAAAATCTGTATCTATGTAAGAAATTAAAGAAACTTACTGGGTATATCAATATAAGAAAAGTTATTATTTCCTCTCTACTCATTATAGTGAAGCCATGCCTGTTTCCACTTTGGGGGCCTCTCTCTCCCCCAGAATCAACAGGGATGAGATGAAACTGGAGGGGAACCAACAGAGCGTTGGAGATGAAGCAACTGAAAGGAGAGGCTAAGGGAGTTTGGCTTTGTTTAGTTTGCAGAGGAAGCAGCTATGAAGAGTTCTAAAACCTTCCTAAAACCAAAAGACAGTTACAAAGGGTTTTTTTTGTTGTTTTTTACTTTTGCAACAGTGGCCAACATTATAAAAGAAGGTCAATGTCACAAATGGAGCCTTGGGAGGCTCAGTAAGGATAATAGGAAGAACATCTTCACAAGGAGAGTAGCACAGCAGAGGAATATGTTGCTTAGAGATGCTGTAGAACTCCATCCTGGGATCTTGAAGACTCAGCCAAAGCCATAGCTGACCTGATCTAATACTAGCAGCAGAGCCCATACTGCTTACAAAGTGGGGTCTCATCACATACTCCATTTCAAGAGATAATGAGGGAAAACAGCTTATTTACTCTAGAAACTAGTCAGAGTAAAAGCTGATGGAATCATGAAATCCATGAATCGTGGAATACAGTCTCAGGTACAAGCTACAGACCAGAAGAAACGTAATAGTATGGTCAGGTTCACACGAGTCACTCAGTTGATCTTCTTAGCTGTATTTATTTATATTTAATTTGCATTCTTATTTATACATATTACTGCATATAATACAAGCATTGCAGATAAGATTAAAAAATTGCTCACTGGATTGCTCAGTTCAACTCCCATTAAAACAGATGTTCAAACCCCCATGGTTGCAGTTACAGACTAGGACCAAATCATCAAAAGCCTAACTTCCATTGAACATCTGGGAAGTCATTCTGCAAGTCTAGACAGTTAACAGCCTAATACCAGCCAAAACACTTACAGCTTCTGATTTCCTCACACTGTGCTGCATATTGTAGGGCTTGCTTGTGTAGCACTGTTGCAGGAGAGCTTTCTCATCAAGAGCTGTAAGATCATCCTTGTGCCCAACTTCAAGCTGCGTACCCTATAGAAAAACACATTATTTTCAGAAATCAAATTTAATTATTAAAAACAAAACATTTTCCTCAACAATTTATTAAAAAGTGTCGTTTGAGAAAGTCTTTCTCCTTCTTCATGCTAATTAGAAAAAGCAAAGAAATTTTAAGCCCAGATTTCTATGAAAATTGAACTCATAAATCTTGCTCTCAAGTCTTGCCTTAAAGCTTTTGAACCCTTACAACTTTCAACCATATTAAAAAAATAAATAAAAAAATAAAAACATCAGAAGTACCATGGTCCAAAGTATCAATGCTTTCTTAAAAACCATCAGCAAGTCATAGAAGGTAGACTGTTAGTACCTCTCTGAAGGAAAGAGCTCATTCTTTCTCTGTTGAATTCAAGAACAGACAAGAGAAAGTAGCAGATTTGCAATCGCATGCAAAGTTCACCATCACAGAAGTGCCATTTCTTGACCAGCAAAGAAGTTAAATAAAGGCTGGATAAGGAACAGCTGAAGTATATTGCTGAACTGGGTCTAAGAGACTTGTAAATCAGTCTGAATATATTACAGAAATATTTCCCACATGGAGGATATGAAGCAAGGAGACTGTATGAACAAAGGAGACTGCATTTACAGAAGTTCGGAAGGAGGAAACACAGGACACAAATCAGTAATGTAGGTTTCATTACCTATTCTGCTTTAGGAGCAGCTTCTTTTCAGAGAAGTTATTGCAAGTTCCACAAATCAGATGATAAATATCTTGAAATCTATTGAAATTTATTATTTAATCAGATAGCAATAATGTCTAGCAGAGTAGTCATTGTTAGATATATTAAAATCTGTCATAAAAACTGACATGCACAGCTTCTAGCACTTAGCATGCATCTTTCTGGAACCCAAAAGCACTAGGAATGAGCCAGTTCTGCTTCTTCTCTCTCAGTTTATGCTTGTGTGGTGGTTTTACCCTGCTAGCACAACCGCTCTCTCACTCACCCTCCCCAAATGAAAAGGGAGAGAAAATACGATGGATAGGGCTCAAGGGTTGAGAAGAGGACAGGAGGATCACTCAACAATTATCGTCATGGGCAAAACAGACTCAGACTAGGGAGATTAATGTAATTTATTGCCTATCAATAACAGACTAGAGCAGTGAGAAACCAAAAGCAAACTAAAAACACTTTCCCCCCATCCACCCTCTTCCACCTCCTCCCCCCTAGTGCTGCAGGGGAAAGGGGAATGGGGGCTGTGGTCAGTCCCTAACTCGTCGTCTCCGCCGCTCTTTCTCGGTCACTCTCTGCTCCTGCTCCACGTGGGGTCCCTCCCACGGGATGCCATCCTTCCTGAACTGAGCCTGTGGGGGCTGCCCACAGGCAGCAGCTCTTCAAGAACTGCTCCCACATGGCTCCGTACCACGGGGTCCATCCCCCAGGAGCAAACTGCTCCAGCATGGGTCCCCCACGGGCGGCAGCTCCCCCCAGACCCCTGCTCCTGCGTGGGCTCCTCTCCACGGGCTGCAGCTCCGGCCCGGGGCCTGCTCCTGCGGGGGCTCTCCATGGGCCGCAGCCTCCTCCAGGCCACATCCACCTGCTCCACCGGGGGCTCCTCCACGGGCTGCAGCGTGGAGATCTGCTCCGTGTGGGACCCATGGGCTGCAGGGGGACAGCCTGCTCCACCAGGGGCCTCTCCACAGGCCGCAGGGGAACTGCTGCTGCCTGCCTGGAGCACCTCCTGCCCTCCTGCTGCACCGACCTAGGCGTCTGCAGGGTTGATTCTCACTCCTCTCTCCCAGCTGCTGATGCACAGGAGCTTTTTCCCTTTCTTAACTCTGCTCTCCCAGAGGCCCAACCAGCATTGCTCACTGGCTTGGCTCTGGCCAGCAGCAGGTCCCTTTTGCAGCTGGCTGGAGCTGGCTCTGATCTGACATGGGGCAGCTGCTGGGCTCTGCTCACAGAGGCCACTCCTGCAGCTCCCTGCTACCAAGCCCGTGCCATGTAAATCCAATACAGTTTGCCAGCTATTTCTTCAGTTTCAGACTAACTTGGCTACTCCTGTAAATACCCTTTTGATGGGCTTGCAGTACAACATATAAAGGATGTACATCTTGGAATCTCAGCTTAAGGAAGCTCAGCACCTGCATATTTAGCCTTTCATTAAGATTCTTAAGTGGTCATCCACCCTCGGCACAACGTAGCATTTGACCAGTCCTCACAGATGTCGCTCATTTTTGTTTCCTGTTCCTTGCTAGGAGCCTTTTCTCGTGGACCTCTTTATACCTGAAATAACATATTTTGCTCCATGCAGACACTTTTTTCTACTGTCTCTTCCAGAACGGGTCAGTTATTCCCATCTTTGTTTTCACGTTTTTCCTCCACTGATCTTCCCTTGTTTGCACCTTAGTCTTAATTTAAAAACAAACAAACAAAGAAACTGGAAGAATCAATATAGCTTGCAGTCCAACTTTGCAGACTAGCTGTACTGGATCTTAAGAAAGGCCAAAGCAAAAAGTACAGATATCATCTTCCATTATTTTAAAAATTCTTTCGATTTTCAGTGTTAGTAGCTCTCAAAGGTACAGACCGCATATTTCACCCCTTCTTTTCTAAATCCTAGTTAGAATCATAATTTAATATTAAAAAAGAAATAAAAAGATGGAACACATCTCAGTATTTGGAAATAACATAAATAACATTTTACCAAGTTCTTTTTACTCTCATCCTCTTCAGCAGAAAACTTGTTCCTATCAATTATGCTAATCTTGACACTTAGGATAGATGTACACTATAAGGGCAAATGATACATCTCTCATCAGAAAACAAAAGCGCACTTTTGATTCTCAGAGCACCAGTTTCTCGTTCTAGAGGAACTGAAGCAAACTTTATTTTATATCCTACTCAGCGTTAAATGTTGAAACCATACCGGGAAATGTCTTTACAATAAATACATGGAAGAAATCATTTACACGCACATTCAAATCACTCTTTACATGCACATTCAAATCACTCTATACACTGTAATGAATTACCCCCTCAAATTTACTACTTAAAAATGCAATTTTTACTTTGCCAGCTACCTTTATTGAAGTTTCTGGACACTGTTGGTGGCCTTTTTTCTTTTCTGCAATTCTCTCAGAATACTGCTTATATTCTTCCTTCACAACTGCTTCATACTGACGATACTTCAATTTATATTTGTCTGTTGGGGATGGCAGATCTTCCGGTATTATCTTCTGCTCTAAAACAGAATGCTAGAGCAAAGAACAATCGATATAAATGCCTCTGGTTGATACATTGAAAGAGAACACCATTTTTGTAATTCCCATATACTAAAACTTATGAAACTACTTGACACTATGCTTCACATTAAGGAAAAAATACAAATATGACTGCACATTCAGGCTTCATTTTCATGGAGTTCTTCACATTCTGACTTTTTTTTTTTTTTTTTGTAATCTAAGTAGTAAACAGCCAAGTAACTTTACACAAAGTCAAGACTCTGTGGTGCTGTCCTACAAGACAATGTTACAGATGACTAAAACAGGAATTCTGACATTTGATTTTGGATGGCTGAAAATGGGCTAATGAGTGTTTTTTTCCAATCACAGTTTCTAATAAACTTGGATGGCGGATGAGTATTAGTCCCTACATGCCCTTCCCTACAACAACACCAGTCAGAAAGGCTGTGAAGCCAACTAAGTAGCTTCCTAACTTTATGTTCCTTTTAGTGCTCCATGCAGTGGAGGCTGATCAGTAGGAACAACAGCAATGTGAGAAGCCCAGGACTCCATTCTTCTTTCTCTCCTCCCTAAACAACACCTTCAATGTTTAAGTGATATCCCTTCAATGCTAACAAAAATAAGATGGCCTTATCTAGCAACTCTGCTTGGCACATCTCATCTTGAACCAGCAGTGAACAGTCCTGTTCTACAAAATCGTTTTTCAAAAAAAAAAAAAAAAAAAAAAGATTTATGTTCTTGAAAGGGCAGCTTTCTCTTTCAAAAGAGGATCTACATCCCTTCACTGGTTAATTCCTGAGTGATAAGACAGTGTTCAAATTATTCCTCCAAAAGCGACCTATTTTGGGAACATTTACTTACATAGTCTGTTATCGAGGAAGTCGGAATATATCTTGCTAAAGAAACGCTCAGTCAGGACCCAGAAGCAAGCAATGCAGAAATAAAGGCCGCTCAGAAGAATATATTAAAATATTTCAGAACTGCTTGAAAATCTTCTCCCCAAAAGTAAAAGTCAAGCAAAAAAAAAAAAAAAACAAGACAAGAGAGATGGCAAAAAGAGGGTAAATGAACAGAAGATGCATTACTGCAAATTCAGCACTACAGTATTTAAAACATAATGAAGGCAGAAAGGAAGTAGACGAGATAAAGGAAAGCAGAGAACAAAAGAAAGGCCTTGAAACAGCCAAAGCCTTAACAACCTTTTGTTAACACTCCTGCAGCTAGACAGATTTATATGTATGAACTTAATATTTAAAAAAAAAGTATAACAAGATGTGAAATTATAGGCATCCAGAGCTGAGAAGAGTATAGCAACTCAAATACGTACACACTGCACTTATAATGCCATTCAGAGGAAAATTAGCCATCTGCAGTTAAACATCTACAGTTGCATCTTAAGATGTGTATAAATACCTACATTGGGTATGTAGATATTCTGAGAACTACTGCACTACTAGTCTAGTACTCTCAGGTTGTACAATCCATACAGACAGCCTAAACTAATGAATGTGAGTTGGTATGTTCTCATTAGCTTGGAACTTTAAGAAACAATAAAATTGTTATGCTTCTGGTAGTATGGAGAAGTTTAAACAATACGAATGAGCAGGTGAGAAGCCACAGCAAATTAATTATTTATGTTCAAATCACCTTTTCAGAAAACTACTTCTATTTGTCCTTGTGACGGGTATGTTTTGTACTTCTCTGGTTTTATGCACAATTTTACTAATTACCTTCCGTAACACTGGAAGAAGTGAAGCAACCTGAAGGAGGGAAAGAAAAAAAACAAAAGAGGACACTGTGCCTTCCCTGGAGGAGATACCAAGACTGATCAGGAGGGAGACTCTTAGGAGACTCTTCTACTGAGTACAAGGTGTGGAGGACAGGGAGGCACGGCCTTGAGCAGCACACATTCAGACCAGAGGCTAGAGCTCATACTGAGAAACCGCAAGGATCTGGTTGTTTGCATTCAGCAGGGGTAAGGAAACCTCTTTCCCCCAACCTCTGAGTATGCAGCAACTCAGAAAGTCTTTGACTTTACAGCATCCATGTGTAGATGCAAGATACAATGTGTAGGAATTAAGCTGCCCATAAACTTCATTCTCTGCTATTCTACCTCATTGCTCTACATTTTCTCTATTTTAAAAAATAAATACGTAAGTTTTTATTTAAATACATTTTGTTTCAAGTTGAGAAAACATTTGCTCATATAGGGATACATATAAAAGGATAATCCTGTCACATTCACCTTAATAGCTCCAGCTGATTCATAGTCCTGCCATGCCAGTCAATATATTATTTACTTCAAGGAGTACAGATTATATGTAATTGTATTAATAATTGTTTTCCCTCTGGCAACACTGCTGTTCTAGACAAACTCATTCAGTATTTCTTACGTTTATGTATGTTTTTTTTGTTTGTTTGTTTGTTTATTCTGAAATAATGGATTTCTAAGCATTGTATTTTCCAATTCTTCCATCAATTAGTAACATTGATAAGTTAGGATATTTCCTGCATCCTAACCAAATAAAAATGTATGGTAAAATGTTAAAAAGATTATGACTATGACAGAAAATTATGTTGGCAGTATCATCTAAAATTTTTAAACTAATTCAGGAATATCTGATCTCTCAAACATTTAGCAACTACTAACAGAAGACTACAGTTTTTAATACTACAACCTTTTCCCTCTAGTTAATTTTTGAAACATTTTCAAAATACTAACTGATGCAGAAATGACAGATTAAGAAGTCTCTTAAATAAACTAGTTCCTCTTAAACAAAAGAAGTTAAAACAAACACTTTCAGACCATGTACCACAGTACTCTGCTATTCGGTTGCTAATTTTGTCAGTGTATATTTTTTCAGCTACTTTACCTCTGTTTTCTTCTGACAAGGCCTTCTAGAAATCTGTTTAAAAAAGCAATTAAATAGTAATTAGCAAAATTTCAGCTGTGTGAATAGACAAATAAAAAGTTGTCAAATTCATTTTTTCCAAACATAATTCAGACGTAAAAGTTCAAAGGAAAACTTTTCTTGCATTCAGGGAACAACTGTAATAACCAAGTAATTAAATTAGTTCTTAAATTTATTATACTGGATATTGAATCCTGAACAGTGCTATTAATCTATAAATCAGAATATTAACATCTGGACTACTGGTTTCCCTTACAAAGTATCTAAGACTAGTGGTAATTAAGTTTCTTAGTCATCCAGGAAAAAAAAATGTTGGTATTTGTTCAGGAAATTTTAACAATAAAAGTGTTTAGACCAATTAAACATAATTCCAAAGTTAAAATCACAGTTGTGTTTTAAGGACAAGAGACTAAACAAAACTCTAAGAAATTGTTGCATTTAACTCCAAAGTTTCCTTTTCATCAAAAGTAACTATTCTGCCACAGAAATAATACTTACTCTTTGCAAACTTAGGTTGTTTTCCTCAATTGTATGCTTAATGACCACTATTGATCTTTGTTATTTTTGTAAGTTACACTTTGTCTAGATAAACAAAAGTTCCACATTTTCTATCTCAAAACTATTGTTTCAGTTGTTTTCACAAATAGTAAATAAAGTTAGTTATTAAAATATCCCTTCAAATTGAGTACAATGCAAAGAACAAATTCATCTACCAATGAAGAAGATCAAAGACATTGGATTTTTGAAATATTCTAGAGGGTTCTCAGTAAAAAGTATTTTGCCAAGAATATTTTGAACCAGTAGCATTAGGAGATGAGAATTTAATAACAAACAAAAAAAGAACTTGTATGATAATGCTAAGGATACTTTTCTAAAATACTACTAAAGGGGCAAATTTTGAAAAGATTTGTAGTGACAGACCTACCTGTTGAGATGGAAGATGCTGTGCAGGCGGCATTTGTAATGATGTTCTCCAACCTGAAGATGAATCTAGAGGGCAAGTATGAGGATAACCCCTACTGTATGGTATGTAAGAGTTCCCATCCTAAAATTACAAAGGATAGCAACCATAATTGTTTTATATTCAGTCGTATTTTTATAAACTCCTGCAACACATGAATTCTAAAAACTATTTAAGACAAAACTGATTTATAATTACCTCTTCATCAGAATCTCCCAGCCTCCTTAGATCTAGGCATGGCACCCTGCAGGAAGTTAAAATGATTTTAAGAGCTGTATGTTCTCTTATTTTTCAATTACAGTAAAAGCAAGCTGCCTATTAGTTATTATATCATGTACATTATTATAGTTATTATATTATATATAAATATTAGCTCCTTCACAAAAGTTTCCCTACTCTGAACAGTTTCATTACAACTGGAAACAGCCTATTCTGCAAATGCCTATTAGTGCCTCTTACAACAGCTCAGGAACTGGACAATGAGCTTTTCCTCTCTCCCAGCTGCAGAGTACACCAGCAGCTGCGAAAGGCCCTGCAAGGCCTTTCTTCACTCCCAGCCTCAGACAGTCCAGGAAGGCCATCCTGGCTCCTCTTCAATCCCCACCAGGAGCTGCTGCAACAAAATCATAAATCAAGGACTCCTTATCCCTGTCTTCCACAGCAGGTCTGTAGCAACATCCCTCTCTAATTAGTCACCAGAGAGCCAACAGTGAAGCAATAGCTCCTTGGGATGTAAACCTTTCAAATTATTTGGACGAGATTAATATAATGGAAGACAGCTATGCAGTGGAAGTAAACTATACTTCAGTATTTCATTTTGCTTAAAGAAATGAAAACATCTCCAAATTATTAATGCATCTCTGTACCTTCTGTCTTCGCTTTAGGTATCCTCTGGAGCACCACAACTGCATTTATTTTTGCATTTTACTGCCAGTATTTCCAAAGAACCCTTTTATAACGAGATTGCTTCTTCAAATGAAAGAGCTCTTAATTCCCAGTCATTTTTCATTAGAGAATGACTGACAATATACAGAAATTGAAGTTCTTTGAGGAAAATACGAACAATCCAAGGTCATGGTGACACATGCTTGCAAAATAATGTAGAAAGATACACTGTCTTTAAGGCACTTCACTAACATAAATGCGTAATTGAGAACTTTAAATATAATTCATAGAGAACAAACCTAAGATGATAAATTTCAAGTAACAGTGATTTACATACCAATACATGCACATGCAGGGTGTTAATAAAGCAATTAAACAAGTCAGATGAAAACTAGAAGCAGACTTACCCTGGTGGGCGAGGACCACGAGAAGCCCGTGTATCTGGTCTCCACCCCTAAAAGGACACAGCATTATTACATGCTGACAAGGATCAGGATTAAAATACACAGCTCTCCCTTTCAGCTTCCCTTGGAGTATTTAGAAACAATGCCGTAAAGTATCTATCCTTGACTGAGATGCCACTCAGGAAAGTGCAAAACAAAAACTTTGCAATGAAAGTTGATTCTTACAGATCATGAGACAAAAAGACTTGATATTCATCAAGACAAAGATTTCTAGTCGTTAAGAATCCAGATACTGTCCATGCCAGCTATCAACAATACATTCAAAATTATCCTTTTTCCTAGGATTTTGATTGTATCACTGTTCACCAGGTCACGTGGTCCTAACTGGTTGGGATGTTTCTTAAGCAACCCCTCAGCCAGCCCATAAACCAAAACCACAGTACAGATGGTCAGCTGGCTCACACGGTGGTAGCTCAGACTCCGAAGTAGCACAGGTATTTGGTATAGCTCTATCTTCTCAGCTTTAGTGCAACAGCACATGATGCTGCCTAGGCAGCGTCTATACTCACACTGCTAATTTTGCACGACTGTGTACCACATGGATCTTCAAACTCAACTAGGCATGAACATGGGGAGAGGAAGACTCAAGTCAAAGCTTCATCTCCCTCGCCATTGCATTTCTGAAAACAGCCAACAGCAAATCCTTAGAGAAGACTGTATGACCTGTGACCGGAGCTAGCATATTGTAACAATCCCCCCAGCTAGCCTTCCAGTCAGGAAAGAAACTGTGCTTTGTGCATGTCCTGCTAGCATCTTGGTTTTTAACTTTTTTTTTTATTATTATTAACAGCACAGAGATCTCAAGATGACAGTCTGAACTGCGCAGATAGCCTGTTTCCAGCTGTGGCCTAATACCTTTCATGATTTGAGAGCTGTCACAGTACTCTAACTGCTTTCTTCCCCACAAATAGCAGCATATTCCTGAATAGTAGCATATTCCTGAATAAACAGGTTCAGAGCTGAGCAACACCACCCTCTTGTGCCTTCAGAAAAGGGTATTCAGAGAAAAGCGTCTCTCCAGGCAGGTCGCACATAATAAACACCACCACCTTGTGGTCAAATGTGTAAAAAGCTTTTTAAGAGATCAAGTGCAATTTACTTTTATTTCTTGGACTAAACTAACCAAAGTCTTGCTTTCCATGCATACACAGTGCACCAAGTCACGTGTATTTCTTCAATGCATTAAATCACAAGTACACGTTTTTTCTTAACTATTTCAACTTCCTTAAGGAAAAGAACACACTATATTCTAGATTTTAATGTTAATCTTTTAGTCTTCATGTAATTCCTTTCCTGGAAGTCATCAAATCAGGAAGAAAGCAAACAAAATCATCCTGAAGACTGTCCATATTTACTAGGTGAAGGACATCGTTTCAGCCTCATTTTTATCTACGATTTACTTTTCCAAACCACCAAGAGTCACATGTAGCAGGAAGTCTGAATTTGGGAAACTGATGGGCATGAAAAACAAAAGGAAAGAATGGGTGAGGGATTAGCAAAAAATGGACATTTCTTTTACAACCTATGATAAATGACCAAGATCATCTGACATATATGGAAGCCAAATGGGTGCTTGCAGGCTGAGGGAGTATTACAGAAGAAGTTTATTTTGTGGGCATAAAGAATTCAGTATCTGTGGGAAAAATCAATTGTTATAAAAATATTAATATTTACCCTAGCTATAATAAAACCAGTGACTCTCATAATTCAAGTTCATATTTGCACTAACCAGGCTTTCAAAAGTTAGTCTGAGTTTCTGCTACAGTAATCTTGTGGGTGTTGTCTACCTATCTTATCTCAAAATGTTGGCTATTACCTGAAAAAAAAAAAAAATTCCTTTCATAATGAGCGCTGAGCACTGCGATTTATTTCACACCATGACAGTTTGAAATAATGCCTTCCGAAATTATGTTTTGGGGGTTGCTTTACTTTATTGCTTCCTTGGAAAACAAAAACGTAATCACACCTGTTGCTAGTTTCAGCAGGAATCTGAAAAAGCACAAAGTGTCTCTATTGAAAACCCTAGTTTGTTCTTGAGTTCCCTGCATCCTACCTATGTATGCAGATGATTAGTTATTTTAGGACGTGTGTTTCTTTTTGCAATCCTTTCCTTTATTTGAGAAACTGACATACTGAGCTGTCATACTAAACTATCGCTTTCTGACAAAAGTAATTTCTTTAAAAGTTTCCTTCTCTACAGCATGTCTTAAAAAGCTTTGAACTAGAAGCACACGACTTTAACTATGATTAAAGTTTTGTAAAAGATTCAAAGTAGGGATGGAAAACAACCACAAGCCTTCCATTAACATACTTGACTACGTTTCTTCCCCCTCGATGACAGCTGAGTCTGCCTTCGAGGGGATGCAGCAACTCCTTCCACTTTCAAATCCATGCAAATTCAATAGCAGCCTTCAGAATAAACTAGAAAACAGAACAGAGTATTAGAAATCCACACACTTTCTGTGGGAGTACTTCTGCAAACAAGAAATTGTTTTAGAAAGAATGCTTCCTTCACTGATAATTTGGGTATTTTCATCAGCAAGCTCCCAAACGTTGCTAGGTTCACTTTTTCCACTTCTTAAGTTCAGTTTTTCCTTACTAATGCTTTACCAGATTCTTTTTCCAATTTACCTCTCTGTCTCAAGCCTTACCCCCCTTTCCCACATGCTTCTTTTGGCACTCCCGTTGCAGCATTAGTGTTTGTTACCCCTCGGGAAGGTGAGGCCGTGTTACCGCCCTGGCCCAGGTGCCTGCAGGCAGGCCCCGTTGGCACCCAGCCGCCCCACACCGACATTTTTTCCCGGTGCTCTCCCCAACAGGGCTGGTTTTTCCTTCCCCCCAGCCGGTTATGAACCCAAAGCCTGTCGTTTTTAAATCACCATTAACAAAGGCCGGCCCCGTTGCTACCCACTGCGGGGCTTTCAACTCCCGAGCACCCGTTACCAGGCAGGAAGCGGAGCCGAGGGGAAGGCCGGCCGGGCGCACGGCCCCTCTCCTCTCGCAGCCTGCCTCCTCCGGCCCACCTCCCGCACCCGCCCGGGCGGGGGGCGGCGGCGCTCCCGGCTCCGTGCCGGGGGTTCCCGCTGCGGGCAGGGAGCGGCCCGGCCCAGCCCGCCCCGCGCCTGCGCCCCGTTCCCGGCCCCGGCCGGCGGCGGAGCTCGGTGCCGGGCCGCCCGGCCCGGAGGGGTCCGGCCGCGGTTGTCCGCGCCTGGCTTCCAGGGGTGCTTCCGAAGTTAGGCAAAAGCTGTCGGTTATTGCAAAACTAGTAATACACTGACTACGGTAGAGATGTATTTCTGGAGGCTATTAATTTCAAACCTCCGGTCTGTTTCCAGAAGCAAAGACATGCTGCGGTTCTACACAAAAATGAACAATTCCTTCAGTTTCAGTGAGTGAAACACCAAGTGTTGGTCCCTTTCACTAAAGTGTACTTCCTCCACAGAAAGAAATCTTTATTTTCCTTTAAGAATTTAGAAAAAAAAAATGGAAAGAGTTAAGGAATTATACTATCCTACTTAAAAGCTATACACTTAAAAAACAAAACAAAACAAAAAAAACATAATTCTACAGGCAAACCTACCTCTTCAGTAATTCCTGCTGTTGAAGGGTGGCAGTTTCATAGGCACCTGTGCTAAGTGAACACAAAATGAATAGAAAATAACTAAGGTCTGGACAGAACTGACTGTAACAAAGGGAAAAAAAGAAAAAAAAAAAAAGGCTTTTCTAAACACTGACCTAAAAATGCCACTTAACGCAAAAAAATTTACACCCAAGCCCTACAGTTCTTGAATGATATGTAGTGATACATCTATTGATACTGTCTTAAGAAAAGTGTATTACAATGAATCAGAAGGCCAGATTCTACAGTGTTAAAATAAGTATGAATCAGGGACACTAGTACTAATAGGTATCAGCAATTATTAGGCAGCTGCCAAGTTTAACCACTGATGGTCGGGGAATAAACGAAGTTATCCAGTGTAATGCAGTAAGGTTTAAATTGACATACAAAACTATAAATCATTCCTGAGGAGACAGACAAATGAGAATTAGTTTAACGGTGTTTGTGTTTAAATTTCTCTCCAAATAAAGAAACTTGTCTATGAACGCATCTCTAAGACTTAACCTGTACCGGTTTTCATTCCTCCCCAGCCCCAGAAGTTTTCCACAAAGAGCTGAATTCAACAGTGCATGCTCTTTAATGAACTCAAGTCACAGTTCGTGGCACTAAGCTCACTAGTTATAAAACATTTACGAAGCACCTATTCTTTACAGTCTAAATTACAAGATATTTCAATATTTTGGTGAAGCATCAGGTATAATTACAGTGCATTATATACAGAGTACAGAAATACTTTCATAGGAAAAAATAAATAGAAAAAAATACGTAAACATCCTCAGTGAAACTTTGCTGCCATTGATGCCACTTACAGAACCATTACAGATAGGAGTACAGGCAGTTTTCACCCCTCTTATTAAAGCATATAGCAGTGCATGGAACTTCATTGGAAACAGTTTAAAGTGCATACAACATTGTGGAAAAACAAAATCATTAGCTTTTGTAAATTTTTTACATGCAGATTTCACTCATATCTATTACGTCTCCTCAATCCCATCTCTGATTCTATGACGTTTTTGTTCATCATTTCTTGGTCTTCTACCACATCTGGCTCAAACCGATGTACTTCACATTCATCATATAATTCATGCTCTTCTATTTTGTAATCATCATCAACATCCTCATGCAAATCTTCATTACTGTCATCTTCTCTGTCATCTAGTTCTTTCTCTTGAGGATGTTCCGCAAATGACTGAATGAGATCTTCAAGTTTCTCATTACAAATGTGGTTGACATCTTAAAATGTACAAAAAAATGTTTAAATTACTGGACAGGTTCCAAGTTTCAGAGGCAGTTTAGAAGCAGCATATTCATTTCTGGTTTTCTCTTTCATTTTAAAAACTCAACTAATGCAGAAATTCCCCAAATTTCTAATGAACCATTCTTAACATTGAAGATTTCTCTTGGACTCTATTCGCCTTTTGGAAGCCTCCAGAGGAAACAAAAATACAATTTACTGTTCAATGCAATCATGCAAGTATTGCCCACATCCCCAAAGGTCCCCATTTGGGAATCCCTGGACTGAAGTTAGACCAATACTAACAGACTGCTCAGGAACTCACATTCAAGAAACGTTTTAACAAAACGTGACTGCTAGCTGACCTAGTTCAATGTACTTTAGCATTTATTCTTACAAAACAAACAAACAAAAAAAACAATGCATCAAGACGTGATATCAGATATACTTCAATCAGGAAGAATGGTACACCTCAGGAATAAATTAATTCCATGCACATTTAACCAAAGATGCAGGAACTGAACATTATTACAGAAAGATCTGTTTATTCTTTTAAAATATAAACTACTTGGGTACCTATACTACTGAAAATTCAAGTACCTGTCATCTTGTTTTCTGATTTATCCAATCCACTTTCTTTCATCAGTCGTCTAATTGATTGGATCTGTGTCATTATTTCATCTTTCTGCTCGCAAGCTAAAGCATTAACACTGGAAAAGAGAGATGTCAACAGCTGAAAGATTACCTTGAAGTGAGTGCTTGATAACAATGGGTAGGATTGCAGTATTTCTTTAAGTAGATAAATGCCATACTTAACTTAGCAAACACTTTTAGGTCAATGAGAATGTCTCCCATGAAGTAGAAAGATCTTGACAGACTAGAGGGCAGGGCAATTACCAACTGTGTGAAGTTTAAAGAGAGAACGTACCATAATCTGCACCTGGGACAGGGCAATTCTGTATATATGTACAGTCCTGGGGATGAGAGGCTGAAGAGCAGCCTCGTGGAAGGGATCTGGCGGCCAGCGATAGGGCCCAAAGGAATGGCATGAAGCTGCGTCAGGGGAGGTTCAGTTTGGATGTTAGGAAAAGGGTTTTTTTTTACTGAGAGGGCTGTCGGGCACTGAGACAGGTTTCCCAAGGAAGTGGTCATGGCACCGAGCCTGCCAGAGTTCAAGCAGCATTCGGACAACGCTCTCAGACACACGGTATTGATTTTTAGGTAGCCCTGTGTGGAGCGAGGAGTTGTGCTCAAAGATCCTTGTGGGTCCCTTCCAACTCAGGATATTCCGTGATTCTGTAATCACACACACCTGCTGAGTAGTTTAGTTGCTGAATTCAAATGCTGGAGCTCCAATGGCTACTAAGGTTTAGTAATGACTACAGAAAGAAACAACCCAAGTGATTCTATTTTTAGGACAACAATGCCTAATATAGAGCTATTCGGTTCAGAGGCTTTTCTCACTTACTTTAGGCTTTGTTTGCTCTCTCTCAGCTCTCCTCCCCATGACTACTAGAAACTTCTTAAGCAAATTGGTCAGTGAATTTACTGTTTAATAGTCTCAGCACATAGTAAGTTCAGAAGAACACTTAAGGAACAATGACGAAATTCTGTATGTTTTAAACTAGGCTTCATGAAAGCTGTCAGTCTACACAGAACATACAGCATGGATACTTTTTATTTGTGGTACATGCATAAGGCCCTACCTTCTTAAGGAAAGAACATCTTCAAAAATACAAGGAGGTAATATATATTATTTATTCCCTAGTTTACTACTAAAGACTAGTTATGGTTCCCTAAAACACACGCATTCATTTATCAGGTTCCTTTCAAGAAACAGAAATAAACAGCTATACATTGATAACCACTTTCATCTTCTAATGATATTGAAGACATTCATTTTGCCACCAGAAATCTAATCCTCACAAGGCTTTTCAAACACTATTGAGCCTAAGTATTTTTCTGGTATTATTCTCCTCGGTCCACATTAAAGGTTAACTTGTTAAGCCACGGTAACTTGATCGTAAGTCTGAGCTTTTGCATTTATGTTGGTAAACAAGACAGATGTCTCTAGAAAATGCCTTAAACGGCAGAACAGGTACTACCTGTAAAAGGCTACAAACATAGTAAGCAATTAAAGACGGTTGCTAAACAACGTTCTCTACCTATAAGAAAATTTTTGAACTTTTTGTTAACATTTTGCAAAATTTCAATTTACAGACAATGATACTAACTAAAATGTTTCCAAATCACTCACCAGTTTGATAGTGGATCCAACTGAGTCAATAAAGAATTTAACATTTTCTCTGTCTGTGCTAGGTGCTGCTCCAGTTCTAAAAGCTGATGTTCTAGCCAAAAAAAAAAAAAAAAAAAAAAAAAAAAAAAGGAGGGAGGGAAGGGCAAAGGGGAACACACTATGTTAGGAAATTTATTTACAATACCAAAAGGATATTACTTTATATCAGTGGCTGGACAGGTTCAAAACACAGAAAGCTTTTTTTCTCTATAAAACTCTAGAATGTGAAAAGGAGGTTGTAGCTTTAAAAACAGAAGCTTTACAATATATGACTGAAATACTTCTCATCCAGTAATGTCTCTAGCAGTGTCTAACAGGATATGCCGGTAGAGATTGAGACTGTTACTGTCACCTTCCCAGCCTCTGATATTGTTTAGTTCCAAGACTTCCTGTGCCAACAGTAGTGCCTTCACACTTGATACCCTGTCATGAATTTGTTCACTCATACCTTGCAACAACATTCAATGCTTCGGGCACTACAGCTGAGAGGAGTAACTCTTTCTAAAATACTATTAAACTTGGAAGAAAGAAAAACACAATACGTAGGAGTGGTAAGTAAGGAGTGTAACAAACCACTGTTTAAACCAATTAGAGATCTGGCATATGGGGACACCAAATGAGGCTTACAATTGTTAAATAACTGTCTATAAAAGGGACAAAAAAAAGTATGAGAACAATATAACTTCTATGTGCCCTAACTTTTTCTCCAAAAGAAAGCCCACTTTTTGGCATGTCCAAAATAGTCTAAATCAGACAGCCAAGAGCACTCTGTATCATGAAGAGTAAGATGTTATCACTTACTTTCTTACTTTGTCACCTCTATAAACCTTTCACAGTTTTGACAGATCTCTAATTTGGCCTAGCAATACAAGTCTGTATCAAATTATCCATACAGTTCTGTTATCAATACAGTTCAATTCTAATATATTCTAGTTCAAAATCCTATTGATTTTATAGAGTATTATATCCTATTTAAACAACCTATTCTATTGAAGAAAAATTCAGCAGGTCTCAAGTGACAAAAACATCACATATTACAAGGTAGAGAACCGTACGTATTAGTGTATCTGTTTTAAAGAATACTACCATCTGGAGCTTTCAAACAAACCTAATGAGCATTTGAAATATACAGAACAACAAAGTGGGTTTTTTTTTAGGTTTTTAATAGCACTTAAGTGTAAAGACTGTTCCTGTTGAGCTAGACCACATTAATTGAAATATGTAGCTTTGTTTCAGTAGGAAATACACATCTGGTGAATGTTTCCATACTAAATGGTATCTTACCAGTTTCTTTTGCTTTGTCTTCTGTGCTTTTTTCCTTCTTAGAGAGATTTTCTTCGTGTGCCTTCATCTTCGATAAATAAAATTGTGTAAAGGCTACGTTAACTACTCTTATATTAAGAATAAAAATACATTTACAAATTCAGTGACAGTAAGTAGCAACCATAAACATTTGCACTCAATTAATGAAACTATTTCTGTTATGCCTTCTTGCAATATTAAAGTAACACTTCTGATTTCAAACAACAAAAATATAACAGACAAAAGTTATAAAGGAACTGGTTGCTTCTTCATCTCCAGTTTACAAAAATGAACTGAAGGAACCTTCTACATTACTGGATCCAATCTCCTACCATTAATTCGGAGATAAAGCCCCTTTTCTTAAACTAATAAAGCCGCTATTATAAAAATACCTACTTTTCTGTTCCACAAGCACAAGTGTATAGAGTTGTAATATACAAAGTACAATTTTTAATGATGTTAAATTTTACATACAGCCTAATTACAATGATTATTAGAACCAAACTGTTCAACCTTTATCTTCACCTTGCTAAGCAGTTGTATTCTTCTCACACAGGAGATGATATGAAACTGACTATGGACATGAAGATACTGTCTCTCCTGCTTTTCATGTTTAAGCTTGACTTTTATTTATTCCCCCCTTTCCTCCCTTAAAAGAGGGGCTGGCAGGGTGTGCGTGTCTCGGCTGCTCATTATTCTATCCAATTGCTAACCTAAGGCTATTATTCTACAGGAATCACCTCCTTCCCATACTTGAGGTCATTCTCAAGTATGAAAAAGAAATGAAACACTAATGAGACTTCAGTTACAGCCTCAGGTAACAGCACTGCTTGTATTCTTAGATTCTTATTTGAGACTGGGGGAGAAGCATAAGATTCTCATCAAGTGTCTGAAAATACTTAAGTCAGAAGCCTTGTTCATCAGGAAGAATCATGTATGCTACAATTTTACGTACGGGGTTTATGTTCAAATTCAAACCAAGCACAAAATGTCATTCAGACAGCCATATACATGAGAGCAGAATTGGGGGGGAGGGGCGGGGAGCAAGGATTACATTTCTTTCTAAATTTCAATAACTGAATGCTTTAAGGCTTACCTTTAGGAATTTGTATGCTGCAAACACTCCCACTCCAAGAGCATACAACGGCATGAGGGTGAATGCTAAGTCTCTGCCATTTCCTCTTGTCCTCTCACTCTTTATCTCTTTTTCCATTGCATTTCTCATTTGCTGAATACTCTGGTAAGTATGACCCTCAGAATTTCCTGGATTCAGGTGAACTTGATGAACTGCCTGAGGACTACCTTAAAAATTGAATTGAGAGAAAGAAGACAAAATAAAAAGTGAAATCAAAGGCGGAATTAGTTCCACAACTGAGTTTTTTCTCCCCTCTTGTGATGACCTTTGTTCTTCACTCTTCTAAATGGTGCGGTCAGCCCTACATCAAAATAAAGTTACCTACAATACTCTTTTGTACACAGAATGTAAAGTTAAGTCTAGGTAGAAAAGACTCTCAGATTAAGTTTCTATCTTCCTTTAAGATACAAGTTTTAAATAAATAAATAAATAAATAAATAGTTGAAATACACATGCTGTGTTGTTGCTTTGGTTGTTTGAGCAATAAATTCAGTGTTATGTACCTACCCCCACAGGCTGTACTTCTGCAAATCAAATATTCAGCCAGAAAAAGCTATGCAACAGCAAACAGCAGCCTGGCCCATTCAGTGCTATCTTTCCTAAAGAAAGGATCCTGGGCCCTTTTCAATACGTTACTTGACAAATTTGGTAAGACCCGGTGCTAACACGTCCCACCTGGTGTCCTAGCTGAAGTTCCAACTCAGTCAGTAACCTGTCAGAGCCACCGGCAACGCCACGCCACCTACCCACTCGCTACAGCGATACATATACCCCATATGTATATATATATTATAGTAACAGAGCGCCAGCTACATTCAGTAAATCGATGCCCTAAGACCCAAGAGCCGCCTCAAGCCGCTCCCCGCAGCACGCCCACGCCGCCCGCCATTTCGCGGCGGCTCCCTCCTGGCTCCCCCGGGCGGAGCCGGCCCGGCAGCTGCCCGCGGTACCTCCGTGCTGCGCCCGGGGATCGTGAGGGCCGGGGCCTGCCCTGGCGCCCCGCGGAGCCCTGCCGGCCCTGCCGCCGCCTCCCCCGAGCATCCTGGGGGCGGCGAGGAGCGCGCAGAGCACCAGCACCGCCGACACCACCGCCTGCTGCACCACCGACAGCGCCATGGCCGCGGCCGCGCCGCCTTCCTGACGCCGGAGGAGTTGCGATCCGCCGGCCGGCCCCACACCGCCCCCCGGCGGGCTCGGCGCGGCTTGCCGGCCCCCCGCACCGCCCCCAGGGAGCGGGAACTGTTGCGGGGCTCGGCGCGGCTCCGGAGGGATTTGGGGGGGGGGGGGGGTCCGCGAAGGTTCTGGAGAGGGCTCGGGCGCCTCGCGGGGCTCGGAGCGTTGGGGCGGCTGCGGAGCCATGGGGCTGGGGCTGTGGGCGGCGG
The DNA here is from genome assembly GCF_009769625.2 of Cygnus olor. Taxonomy (NCBI): domain Eukaryota; kingdom Metazoa; phylum Chordata; class Aves; order Anseriformes; family Anatidae; genus Cygnus; species Cygnus olor. The sequence goes on from NC_049169.1 coordinate 40,572,586, forward strand.
TGCTGGCCCTGGGGCCGGTGCTGGGGGCGGCCTGGATTCAGCCCGTCTTCCCCGGCATCGCCGACAAGGCTTTCGTCAGGGACTGCGTGCGGGCCCACAACGAATACCGCCGCAGGGTCCTGCCCGCCGCCAGCAACATGCGTCACATGGTAGGGAAGGGCCCGGGGAGGCGAGGCTGGCGCTCAACCGCCGCCTCGTTTCGTTGAAGAGAAGGATTTTTAGGAAGCTGGGTTGGGGTGGGAACCGGATGGGCATCAAGCGTGAGGTCGTGGTAAGAACAGCCGAAGTGACGAGGTTGGCGTTACCCCCAAAGAGTTTCTCGTTAGGAAGAAGCAGACGGCTCTGCTGTCTGCCCAAAGCAAGAGCTCCGACTGGAGTACCCGCTGGAGGAGGTTCCTGGTGGCGAGGGAGAACCTCTGCCTCTCCTACTGAACCAAACTACGCTGGGGCAGGGTTAAACAAAACTGAAGATGCTGACAATGGGAGTGTTTGGTGTTTAGGGTAGTTCTATGCAGCAAGAAGAGGTAAATGTGGTAAACTGTGACAGCTGAAGGGTTACTATTCTGAGGAAGGCTTGGGAACAGATGCTGATGGCAAATAATATCTTTGCAGGCATGGGTGTGAAGCCAGAATGGCAGGTAGGGAGGATATAACCGTGGAGGTCAAGGGGATTGTTAAAGACACTGCGCCTGTGCTTAGTGTTCAGGAATAGGAAAACCAGAAAAAAATGATGGGGAAAAAAAAAAAAGAAATACCAGAAAAAAAAGATGAAAAAAAAAAAAAGAAAGAAGGATTTAGAAACATTGTTAGAAAAAGCAACAGGCCTTAGGGAGAAAACTGTATTGGCAACCAAGTGGAGATGAAGAGTGAACCAAAACGTATGTACAAAGCCCAGCCTAGGCATTGAAACCCAGGATCTTGTATATAAGATATAAAACTAGGTACTTTAAGGATAGAGGAAACCTGCTGAAAAACAGTCATGAGTGGAACACAAATAAAAAAGGTATTTGTTAAATAATCAGAAGTTACATTATAGACTGGTGATAGACTGCAAAGAAATAATAACTAGCAGAAAGAATTATTGACCAAACATTTATTTTATCACACTAACTTTGTAAAATGCTCTTATGTGTATGTAAAACATTACCGTAAGATAAGTAAGTATTTGTTGCTAAAGGATCTCTTAAAAATATATCAAATATTTTTACATCTGAATCTAGGGGAGGTGTCCGTTTTTTACTTTGAATTAACTTTTATGTAAATAATGGAAATCCTTAATGATCTGTTCAATAAGAAAAAATACCCCAAAAGTTTCATGCTTAATGACTAATTTCTTACTTGAAGATAAAAGTGCATTCCAAACATCTTTTTTGGTGCTAGCAAGTGCTTGTACAAAGTTAATTTTCAACAGTGTAGGGAAAAAAAATCCTAATGAAATACATTCCTATTTCTGTGCTGCCATAGGAAACATCAAAACAAAACATGGGTATATGCCTTAAACAAGCAAAAGCATTGTTTATGTAACTCCCATATATAATGTCTGTCATTGGTATATCATGATCTGTATGTGCCTACTTTATCACCTGACTGGTTTTATCTGACTGTTTTGAGATTCTCCTGTAACTTGACATTGCACAACTATTTCTACTTTAATGTTTTGCAGACCTGGGATGCAGCTTTGGCAAGGACGGCCAGGGCGTGGGCAAATAAATGCCTTTTTAAACATAACACATATTTAAGTAAGAGATATCAATGTCATCCTACTTTTGCATCTGTTGGAGAGAATATTTGGGTTGGAAGTTATCAAATATTTGATGTTCAGACTGCCATTAGAACATGGTATAACGAGAACAGATTCTACAATTTCTCAGTGCACACATGTGCTAGGTCTTGCAGTCATTACGCTCAGGTAAGAATCATTTTAAATAAAATGCTGTGAACAGTTCTTGTATAGTACCTACCAGATAAATCAGAGACTGTAACTAATACAGAATTGTGTATGGGGTTTGTAGTGACTGGCAGCTTACTGTCTTCTTTGCCAATCTCAAGCAGTGGCAATAGTGCAAGTTACCCCTACACTGGTCCACTCTCTTTTATATAAAATCCTGTAATAATAATCTATAATTCTTTCCTGTAGGATTTTCATCACTGAAAGCCTCACTACTCATTTAATTGTATCAGTACTACATGAACGCACACTTCTGAATTCTGTAAATTTGGAGTTGCTGTTAGAAGTAAACAGAGTAATTGCAGAATGCCTTTGGGAATTCTGTAACAGAAAAGTTAACAGGAGAAAATTGTATCCTTTACACATCTAGTAAGAAAGGAAGACAAAAAAAAAGAGCATCCGCAACAAAAGAGGCAATTTGCAATACATTTCTGTCAGTGGTAATTCCAACAAACTTAATTCTGTTAAGAAAATAATGCTTTTCTTTGAACACTTAATATTTTAAATGGATTTATTTATTGCTGTATTTAAAAAACAAGCATTTAAAAACAAACTAGTATAAGTTATGACCAAACATAGAATAGAATAGAATAGAATAGTTCAGTTAGAAGAGTCCTTCAAAGATCATTTAGTACAATTGCATGACCTCTTCAGGGCTAACCAAAAGTGAAAACGTTATTGAAAGCATTATTCCAAATGCCTCTGGAACATCAACAGGCATGGGGCATCAACCACCTCACTGGGAAGCCTGTTCCAGTGTTGGATCACCCTCACAGTAAAGAAGTTTTTCCTTGTCCAGTCTGAACCTCCCCTGGTGCAGCTTTGTGCCATTCCCACATGCTCTGCCATCAGTTACAAGGGAGAAGAGACTGGCACTTCCCTCCCTCCTCAGGAAGTTGTAGGGAGTTGTAATATGAGAGTTGAAATGTTTTGTTCTGCCTTCTACATTCTTCTACATCTTCTAAAGCGTGGCTAGAGAACTTGCATTTTGCTTTTTATTGGGCAGTAAATCTCTAGAAGATTACAACTAGATGATATTTCATGAAAGTATTTTTCATTGTTTCTCTGTGTCCTGGTTTCAGTTAGGACAGAGTTAATTTTCCTCCTAGTAGCTGGCAGGGTGCTATGTTTTGGATTAGAATGAGAAGAGTGCTGATAACATGCTGATGTTTTAATTGTTGTAGAGCAGTGCTTACACCAAGCCAAGGACTTTTCAGCCTCTCTCTGTCCTGCTAGCGAGCAGGCTAGGGATGCAGCAGGAGCTGGGAGGGGACAGACCCAGGACAGCTGACCCAAACTGGCCAAAGGGGTATTCCATACCATCTGACGTCATGCTGAACAATATATAGGGGTGGCTAGCCGGGGTGGGGGGCCGGCTGCTCGGGGATAGGCTGGGCATCGGTCAACGGGTGGTGAGCAATTGCATTGTGCATCACTTATTTCGTACACATTATTACTATTAATACTATTATTATTATTATTATTGTTATTCTTTTCCCTGTCTTAATAAACTGTCTTTATCTCAACTCACAGACTTCACTTTCCCGTTTCTCTCCCCCATCCCGGAGAGGGAGGGGGGAGGGTGAGCGAACGGCTGTGTGGTGTTTGACTGCCAGCCGGGCTAAACCACAACACTCTGGCACAATAAATTAGAAAAAGTGACATAAGAAGGTAGATCCTACCATTTGAAAATTTGTTGTTTGATCTTTTCCTACAGAGAATTTTGGAGGTTTTTGCACATTTTTCTTGGACTGATACTGGATTCTAAGCTTTCTTTCCCCCAGTTCAGATTGTTTGCTTCTTGCTTGTTCTACATGGTTAAGTACAAACAAAATGGTCATGCCTTTCAGGCAGGAATATGAAGGAAACTAATCACTGGAAAAAAAAAAAAGCAAATTACATGGGTAAAACACCAATGAATATGTAAAAGTACGCATTTCTTAAAAGCCAATGAGCAAAGACCCTGCATGATCCAGGGGCCACCATGGTCTTGGAAGGTTCAGACAAAAAATTGAAAACGGGTACAATTTACAAATCATAAATGGATAGGCTTTGTAGACCTGCTGAGAGAACCATGATCCAGGAATCTCAAAGCAGCGGAAAAAAATCTCAAAAGCAGCAGTGCAAAAATTAGACTGTTACACGAAGGGCCCTGGAACGCTCAGTCCGTGATCTGGGACTCAGGTAGTACCACATTAAACACTGAAGTCCTTTTCTAAGGAAGATTAGGTCTTCTTAACATAACCACTTCTAGCCGTTAACATTGACAAGATGGAACTTCAGGGGATGTTCATTTTGTCAGTCTGAGACCTGTACTCTTATGTGCTGGGGAGAAAGTGAGAATAAACCTTGCTTTCCAGAAGTGAAAACAAAGATCATCCAGATGTTCTAGGTATATAGTTAAAAGTTCTTAACTGAATTCAGTACGGTTTGATTAGTCATATGCGGGAGGTACAGGAAGAATCTCCCAAGAAAAGGCAGAGGATGCTCAAATTGGAAGCAATAGTAAACCATCTTCACTTAAGTTGGGCAGATAACACTGTTTAGTCTGAATTGTGCAGTGCTAAAGCTTTCAGACTTGTAGTTACCCTTTACTTGTAGACCATTTCTAGCACACATGAGAAGCCCTTCTTGCAGTCCCAAGTTATGAGTGCTTAAAGCTCCTATGTAAAGGAGCTGTCAGGTAGTTGCCTCTAATTTCTTTGGAACACAGGGACCGTGAAGTCAGTGATGCTTACTGAGATCGTTCTGCAGAAGATTCTGGAAACTTGCAGCATAGATCACGTAATCTTGAGGTGTGAAAATTTTAAAGTTCATCTTAAAATGCTTTCCTACCAGCATTTTTTTTTATGAGAAAACAGATCAGATGTTGCAAAATGAGGGTAATATGTACGGTCTCTTAAAACAACTTGGTATTTCCTAGATATTTGACTAGGTTAGCATCGAGTGTAGTTTTTAATTTATTTTTAAACTTTTTTTAGGTTGTTTGGGACGATTCATACAAACTAGGCTGTGCTGTTGTTTTTTGTAAGGAAGTTGCAGGAATAAGAAATGCAGCAAATTTTGTTTGCAACTATGGACCAAGGTGAGTTGCTGTTTTAAATATTGAGAAAGTGAAAGTAATTGCAATAAAAGTTCACTGAAAGTAAATTGGGATTTTCATTTACTGCTATCCTTGTAAATGCCATCAGAGAGAGTGATGGTTGTCTGATTTAGTTATCAAGAGAGCCATGACCGCTGGAACATGTGTTTGCTTGGTGTTTCTAATCTGTTAACTTTACTGATAAAGTCATTCTGTGCCAGTCTTAAGCAAATCCCAAACGCTAGCTTGTGCTCCACTTCATTGATTTTTTTTTTTTAATATGAACCAGAAGAAATGAGAAAGTTGCTGCAAGCAACTGGAATTGGAGCTGGAATTGCCTCTTGCAGTTCTGTACTCTTTTTTTTATGCAGTTTAGCTTTTTATGCTGTTTCAGCTTTTTTTTTTTTGTATCTTCAGAAATGACTTGATAGCAGCCCACTTGTTAGATCAGTTGCTTTTTCTTTTTGTGTAAATAAGAAAAATAAAATTATACTACCATTTCTTTCCCATTTAATAGCTGTAATTGTACCAAGTATTATTTAGGCATTAGAAAACACTGAAACACTTAACTCATTTTACAGTTAAATCAATACTCTGAAAAAAAATACATCCAGCCAGTACTGTTCCTAAAGCAGTAGGAGCTTGAAAACACAGAGGCAGATAGTTTAAAAAAAGTCTCATGATAATGCACATTTTATAATTGAGCATGCACATATGCAGTCTGTTTTTCATTTAAAAAAAAATTTGTAGATTGTAGACAATAACTTTTTCCTCTAGCAAACTTGGGCCACTATGCCAGAGTTCAATTAGTCTGAACTAAACATTTCATTAAGCTTTGCTCGTATCTCTTCCTGTACCTCTATCTGTACTTGTAATTGAATTGTTATTTTGAAACTTGCTGATTTATGGAGTTTTGTTATTGTTTTCTTCTTAAAATCTTAACCAAAAATGTTTCCAGTTGCTGATTCAGAATAATGGCTAACTGATATCAACAGCAGTCTGTAAAGCCTTGTCAGTTGAGTCTTTTCTAACCTGTAACAACTTGTCATGTTGATAACCTATGCTATTCTGTGGATTCTTGACAACTGATAGCTGAGCTGAGTAGCTGTCTAAAATCATAGAATCATCCAATGGTTTAAGCTGGAAGGGCCCTTAAAGACCACCCAGTTCCAACCCCTTGCTATGGGCAGGGATGCCTCCCACTAGATGAGGTTGCCCAGGGCCTCATCCAACCTGGCCTTGAACGCCTCCAGGGATGGGGCATCCACAGCTCCTCTGGGCAACCTGTTTCCATGCCTCACCACCCTCAGTGCTCAGTTACCTTCCCAGAGAACAGTTTCTTCCCTCCACCTTCTTCAGCAACGTTATACCAACTCTTACTTCAGTAGGTCTTGTATATAGATTAGCTCCTGTATATAAACATAGATGATACAGGGTACACATGAACCTTGGTGCAAGCGATCTCCTTTGATGAAAATTACTTGTCGTGTCAAGGTGAAGAGGGTGACAAAACTGATTGCAATAGACCACAGTCCTGTAAGGGATCTCAATCTGTCCGTTTGTTCCCAGGACTAGGCTATAAGCATAGCATTGCTTCATCTTTTTGAACAGACCATACAGCATAAATGGGATACTGTGCTTCTCTTCCCTGGTAGTATAGTATGGGCATCCACAATGATGATATCTGTCTTGCCAGTTTTCCCAGATAAATGTGTAAGTACCTTTTATGAGAATGTGTCATCAGTAAGTACTGCAGGCTAATCTTTGTGCTTAAACTTTCAGGTTCCACTTAGATGAAGTGCTTAAGCATGTAAGGATCCCACTATTTTCACTAAGACTGAATACTTACTGTTAGACATTCACATGCATTTTGCTGAATGAAGGTTTTGTTTCTAACGGTTATAGTTCAACAGCCCCCCCAAAAAAATATATATATATATTTATTTTTTTTTTTGAGGGGGGATGTTAAATAATTTGTTATAAGCTATTTGGGAATGTGTCAGCTTTAAAATTTTCCACTCTGAAACCCTTCTCATTTTACCTTGGTTGAAACCAAGCTCTGTTCAGAACATTCTGTTTTAAAGTCATTTATCTGCCAGAGTAAAATTTCAATAAAAAGTCTGAAAGAAAAATAATATCTTTTAAGACTCTTTTCTTCCACATGGACAGAATAATGAGAATGAAAAGAAAGATTTCAAAGTTATTCCAAGGTTTTTAATGAATTGTGAGCAACTCGTGTTCTCAGTGTATTTACTTCACCACATGATTTACTTAAAAATATATGAGGCAACCTGTCTCATAGAAACTTTTATTTTTCCTTTATAGTGGTAATTTTCCAAGAAGACCATATAAAGAAGGAGTACCATGCAGCCAATGTTCAGAAGGGGACACCTGTAGATATAAATTGTGTAGTAAGTAAAAGCAAATGTAAAATATAATATGTAAAGGAAAAAATAGAACCACTTACTTGATAAAGACTTGCAAACTGTGGTTTGCTCCTTGCTGGTGCTCTGGCAGGTCCAATTTGCAGGTAATTGTAAACAATTCCTAGGGCCATTTATATTCAGGGAACAAATACATTGTTCATGTTACTGAATTTGGGTCTCAGTGATAATGATGAAGTGTCCATTTGATTATAGACAGGTATAACTCATGATTGCAGTTAAGTGTATTACTTTGCACTGTGATACTTTGCTGACTTCATTAGTCATACCAAAGAAATCAGCATCTACATACTTTTTCAAGTAGTATTTAGCAGATACTCTTGAATAGTCTAATAGGTTTCAGAGACTGCAAAGCTACTAATCAGTTGTATTAAAACTAAAATATGGAGGTTGCAGTTGCTGAATCTGTTGTGACCATTTTGTGCAGCCATACCCAAATTACATTTGAGAATGAGTATAGCTGATGCTATACATGGGAGGGAATGGCCTCAAGTTGCACCAGGGGAGGTTTAGGTTGGAAGTTAGGAGACATTTCTTCTCAGAAAGAGTAATTAGGCATTGGAACAGGTCACCCAGGGAGGTGGTGGAGTTACCATCCCTGGGGGTGTTTAAGGAAAGGTTGGACGTGGTGCTTAGGGACATGGTTTAGTGGGTGACAGTGGTGGTAGGGGGATGGTTGAACCAGATGATCTTGGAGGTCTTTTCCAACCTTAACGATTCTGTGATTCTATGATATATGAGTATATATGCTATATATGAGTAATGAGTATAGCTGACCACTCTGTAAATGGTCACAGTAACAGCAGGAAAGTTGTTCTGCTTCTGTAATTCATGCCAGAGTTGTAATTTTTTTTTTCTCAAAAGCATGTTGTCTTTCTCACATAGTTACATATGTGTGAGAAGTAAGCACATAACTTAGTTAATTCTTCAGCTATGAAATATTTCCCCCATGGCAACGAATTGTATTTATTCCTTAAACTGGGTAATTCTGTTAACTCTTTATTGATGAGAAAACACGTTAGTGTCATGAATTGCTAAATATGCATCAAGTTTTAATAGAGTGAAACAGTAACAGACAGTAGTGTGTCTCTCTTCAGAAGGTTCCAGACCTATAGCTTCCACCTACTGGGAAGTCACAAGCTGGGAGTTTCATGTGGCTAGAGTTAGGACATACATTTTTTAAGTTTCATTCAATAACTGGGAGGAAGGCTTGTAGTTTAACAGGTAGTTATTATCTTTGCTTAGTATATGTTAGTATAGCTTTAAAAGCATTCAGCAATCCTGCAGGTCTTAATTTTTAGGTAGGAAACACATCTGAAGAACAGGTAGATGGACTATCAGGTTATACTTCATCCCAGGATTAGGCCCCACTTAGGAAACAGTCTGTCTCCTATTCTCAGTCATAAAATTGTATTTGGTAGTATGTACTAACTCATGTATATATTGCGGATATTAAAATGATAGATACATTATTTTAAGAAGCACAAAGGTGAGGGGGGCTCAAACTGAAAATAAAGGGACTGTATGGGGCTTTATTTTCATTTTTATATGGGGCTTTTTCCTATCAACGTTGTTATTACAAGCAATAATATCTTTATGGAGTATTTTAAAGTATTGCTGTTTAGGTTTTATCAAAACATTTTGGCTTTTTTTATTTTTAAGGTTTATTGGTGCAAATTCTCAGGTTTGTCAAATTCTCTTTATTGTAAATCTGATTGGTTAGTTTTAACTAACTAGTAAAGATTTAAGGAGAGAGAAATACTGGCTGTCTGGTACAACTGTTTCTTTTTTTTTTTCTCCTTTTTCCAGAAAATGCAGAACGTGATAAAATTATCTGTACGTATTACAATTTCACACTGTTGTATATATTCCTTATTTACTATAAATGTATGTATTCCCAACAAAACTTATATTTATATGTTCATTTATAGATTACTCAAGATGGCATCCCCCTTGGGAGTTCAGAATTATATGTGATGAGGCTTGTGTCACACTTATAGTTTCGAGAGCATTGTTGATGTTTCTTGTTGTTTTAATTGTTTATTTTATCAAAAAGCACTTTACAAACATGAATATGTCTACATAACTGTATTTGAAATACATACTACGTTCTGAAGATAATCTCTAATGAATTAAGCAAAAAGTCTTATTGCCATAACTTTAAAGACAGCTTTCTTTTCAAGTAATTTTGTTACTACTTTATGCTGTTTATAAAAAGATAACATGCTATAAAACTGAACATACTTGTAGGTAAGACCCATGCTGGGAAAATATTAAGCTAAAGACGGCATCTGATAAGATCCGAGGCATTGTTTTTAATTACCAAATTTACATATTCGACTGCATTTAATTACCAAATTTACATACTATATTCCCGGTATTCAAGGAGAAAATTACTTATCAGTTAAATAACTTACAATTCATCCTAAGCCAATATTTGAAGTGAAAATTGCTGAATTTAGATGCTGAGAGGAAGTACATCATATTATGTACTCAGTCCTATTTCCTAGAGTGACAGAATGTTCTGACTAAAATATATAGTGAGAAGGTTCTGTAGAAACAGTTCTTTAGAAGTCTTGATGTTTGACAAGTTAGTACAATTTGGTTTTTATTCAGTACTGTATTTATCGTTCCTCCTTCAAAATAAAATGCCAAACCTTGTGTTTCATTTGTAAATTTTTTATTTTCTTTGTTTTATCCTGTACTGTTACTTATGCATAAGGTATTTCCTGTTCTGTAAATGTTCTAAAGTTTTAATAATAAATTTTCTGGTTTTTTTTTGGAAACCTGCTTAAGTCCTTTTATACAACACAGATTTTATTCTTCTGTATCCAAGAGAGCAAGTCTTTAATTCATATGCTTTAATTTCACTTTCTCTTAAAAGCGAATTATATTTACACAAGGATCCGAAGCTGTTTTTGTTACCAGTTTAATAAAATAGATTTTCTTAATTGTATCAGTTTTATCTAATAAATGCTAAAATAACTATTAAAATCCATTATTATTGGGTAATGTTTCACCGGTATTATAAAACAGACCAAAAAAAAGTCAAATTCTGCTATTTTCTTAATGTTCAGAACTCAATCTGAACTTAAAGGAATCTTCCATGAGTTCATCTATTGGAACAAATTTATTTTATATTTCCTTTCTTTGTGTGTATGATCGACAGCTCGGATCTAAAACATTGCAGTTGATTATTTAAATCTATACTGGTGTTTTCCACTGATTGCATAAAAAATTTATTATAAAAGAGTCTCAAAGAAAATAAGCTAGACTTCTGTTGTAGATTAATTTAATCAGACGTGATAGCTATTTCTTCAGTAAGTTTTCTATTCTAAAATTACTCAAACACAGAACAGACTTTTAATATATGAGCTTTTTATTTAAAATTTGGATTACATTCTCAAATCTGGGAGTCTAATACCTAAGACCATAAATAGACAACTCCTACATACAAAATTGCACAGTATGGAAGTTCCTGAGCAGCAGCTCTTCCCATTGCTTTAGCTGAAAGTTAGGTCTCTGAAGATAAAATCCTTATTTAGATGGCTTCTTATGGTTGTAAAGCTTAATTTCAAACTTTGTAAGAAAAAGATTGCTTAGTACCTGCAATACAAAATTGTGTGCATGGATGACCTAGTTTTCTATTATACTTTGCTGCTTCGTTCTCTAATTTGCCTAATTCCCTAATGTCTTTGGGAGGAAGTCTAGGTGTGGCTGAGAAGGTAGTTCATTCCAAATCACATTTTTCTAAAAACAGCATGGAGGTGGACTGTAATGGTTTCCTGTATCCTCTGTCAGGAGATTCCTGAGTATTTTTCAGTAATATTCCAACAGTATTGTAGTGGTTCTTGAATGTACGCATTTTCATGCTACTGCCATGCACCAACTATTTCAGGTGTTATCCTAAGAAAATGGACGTACAATGGACAGCAGAAAAGCCTTATTTTTGAATCTTCTCATTTAGCACCTTGAAATTAAAAATAAAGAGATAACCAGAGATGCAGCACAGCTAGGCATACACATGTACTCTATAACAAGCTTCCTGTATCTATGTTGTTGAGATCATACAAAATCCCTCATTGTGCACAAGCCAGTGGAGCTTCAGCTCCATCAAGGAATGACAGGATCACAGAGAGGTTGAGGTTGGAAGGCACCTCTGGGGGTCACCTTGTCCACACCCTTGCTCAAGCAGGGATACCTAGGTTGCCCAGGACCATGTCCAGATGACTTTTGGTATCTCCAAGGAGGAAGACTTCACAACCGCTTTCAGCAGCCTGTGCCAATGCTCAGGCACCCTCACAAGACAAAAGTCCTTCCTGATGTTCAGGTGTAGCCTCCTGTGTTTCAATTTCTGTCCATTGCCTCTTGTCCTGTCACCGGGCATCACTGAAAACAGCCTGGCCCCATCTTCCTTTCACGCTCCCTTTAGGTGTATGTGCGTCAGTACTAGTCACTCAGGAGACCACTGTCTTCCCCAGCATTATCACTGCCTATTTGTCCTTCCTTCGGTTTTCAGCAGGGCTATCACCAAAGGGAGGAGACAGCCTTTGGTGGATGTATCACACGTCCCTTACACTTTGGTTGGAAGGAGGGAGTGAAACAGGCTGTGCTTGAAGGCCAAAGAAGATGTGCTAAAGGGCCATCTTGACTGGCAGGAGGTAGGCACCACAAGGTTAAGAACTAGCAACCTCTCGTACTTTGGTCCACATGGCATCCCCGCAGACTGTTCAGAGAGGTCAGCAAGCAGCGCGTTACAATTCTGCTCAGTTATGCTATGGGTCATAGTTGCAGTAAGCAGAACTGTACGAAGTGCCCTAACAAAAACAACAGTAAAACTGCCTGCAGTCCAACCACATGCTCATGGCCTCCCTTGTTAATTCTAAGATGGTTTATACCCTCATTATTACCAAAATAATTGCATAAATAAATAAATAAATGTTTCTATCCATTATGTTTCTGTTTATTATGTTTCTGTTCTTTTATTTCTTATGTTTCTATTCTTCTTATGTTTCTAGCCATTTTAAAATGAAAGGTGCAAAGTGAGAAAGGGGAACCTAACCATGGGATCTATTTTTTTTCAAATAATTGGGCTGTACAGCTTCCTGCCCATGCCTCACTCATTGTGCTAAATCTCACTTGAGATTTATGCAGGGACAGGCAATGTTTGTATTGTCCAGACAAATACTGTGTGGATATCCAAATCACGAGGCTTCATTTTCATCTGGTTTCTGAGAAAGGCTGATTAATGCCAGTGAAGGATTATAATTCTTTTTATTAAAACATCACTTCTAGATGCGCATGGGCAGACAGCAATTCTACTTTAATTATAGACGTAATCACTAGATGGAGCCAGAGTCATCTTCTCCAAGAAATCATCTTCAGGAGTTCATACTCGATGATCTTTGTGGGTCCCTTCCAACTCGGGATATTCTATGATTCTATGGTCTTACAACCTGGACTATCCTGCATAGGTCAAATTTTTCTGCTTCAAAAAGGTCTCAATTTTCAGCCTCCAAGCAGAACATTTCTGCTGCACAAATATAAAACTGCTAGATCACTGGATTGCTAAATTAATGGTGCAATTTTACTACGTTGCTAATAATTTTTGTATGAATTGCTTGTCAATGTAATATAGTCATGTTTTTACGTTAAGTCTAGCTGAGCAAAAGCTTTAGATTCTTACAGATTTCCTGTGCATTTTCAGCTAATAACTGTCAGTAAACTGAAGTCAGTTAGCCCTGGCTTAGCAAAGAGTCAAGATAACTTCTAAGGGACAAGCAGGTGATGAGCCTTCGTCTATGTTCAGCTTAGAAGGAGGGGAGCGGACCATTGACCATAATGGTGAGGGACCCATCACTCTTGCCAATGCCTACACCCCATTTCTGGGATAGAACTAGACAGCAGATGAGAATAGAAACTCCATCTGCTGGATAAGGGACCTTGGCACTGGTAGTGGCACACCAGGTGACAATTGCAACAGGTGGATCTATTAGATGTAGGTGAGGTCATGACCGTCACATACATGTTCTGGAGGCAGATGAAACCACAGCCACCCACTGATAGGGGAACAGGTAACCCCGGGGCCTGCCCCTGCGGGGGCTCTCCATGGGCCGCAGCCTCCTCCAGGCCACATCCACCTGCTCCACCGGGGGCTCCTCCACGGGCTGCAGCGTGGAGATCTGCTCCGTGTGGGACCCATGGGCTGCAGGGGGACAGCCTGCTCCACCAGGGGCCTCTCCACAGGCCGCAGGGGACTTCCGCTGCCTGCCTAGAGCACCTCCTGCCCTCCTGCTGCACTGACCTAGACGTCTGCAGGGCTGCTTCTCACTCCTCTCTCCCATCTGCCATTGTGCAGCAGTTTTTGTTTGTTTGGTTGGTTGGTTTTTTTTTCCTTTCTTCAATCTGCTCTCGCAGAGGCGCAAACAATATCACTTATTGGCTTGTCTCTGGCCAGCAGTGGGTCCCTTATCTAGTATGGGGCAGCTTCTGGATTCTTCTCACAGAAGACACCCCTATGGCCTCCCAGTGTCAAAACCTTGCCATGTAAACCCACTACACTGTGATCTTTCTGGGAGGGTTTCAAAGCACTGGAAACTATTGTAAAAGAAAATAGGAAGCAAAGACAAATCTTGTCCTGATCCCTCTCTGTCCAAGTCTATTGTGCCTCTGAGGGCTGCTTATTTGTGAGAATCACAGAATCATTAAGGTTGGAAAAGACCTCCAAGACCATCTGGTCCAACCATCCCCCTACCACCAATATCATCCACTAAACCATGTCCCTATGCACCACGTCCAACCTTTCCTTGAACACCCCTAGGGACGGTGACTCCACCACCTCCCTGGGCGACCCGTTCCAATGCCTAATTACTCTTTCTGAGAAGAAATGTCTCCTAATTTCCAACCTAAACCTCCCCTGGCGCAATTGAGGCCAGTCCCTCAGTAACTAGTCCTATCGCTACTAATCTGCGAAAGGAAGAGGCTGACTCCCAGCTCCCCACACCTTCCTTTCAGGTAGTTGTAGAGATCGATAAGGTCTCCCCTGAGCCTCCTCTTCTCCAGACTAAACGACCCCAGTTTCCTCAGCCGTTCCTCACAGGACTTGTGTTCTAGACCCTTCACCAGCTTCGTAGCCCTTCTCTGGACATGCTCCAGCACCTCGATGTCCTTCCTGTAGTGAGGGGCCCAAAGCTGAACACAGTACTCGAGGTGCAGCCTCATCAGAGCAGAGTACAGGAGGACAATCACCTCCCTGGTCCTGCTGGCTACACTATTCCTGCTACAAGCCAGGATGCCGTTGGCCTTCTTGGCCACCTGGGCACACTGCTGGCTCATGTTCAGGCGAGCATCAACCAACACCCCCATATCCTTTTCCTCTTCACAGCTTTGCAGCCACTGTTCCCCCAGCCTGTAGTGCTGTATGGGGTTGTTGTGGCCATAGTGCAGGACCCAGCACTTAGCCGTGTTGAACATCCCATTGGCCTCTGCTGTGAGGACCCCTTTGTAAGGGCTGTGGTAAGCCTGTCCAACAAAAATAATTGTAGGTCCCTTTTTTGTTTCTCTCCCAAAAGATCCAGAACCTCAGAAGGTGCCCACACTGTTGCCTCCTGCAGCTGGTCCTACCTTCATGAAATCAGCCAACAAATCATGGCAGGGCTAAGAGGAGGCTGCAGAGAGTTAGTAATGCATTAACATCCGTACACATTCACAGAGAGAAATACTTGCATGTCTCCCATTACAGGGATAGATAGATGTAAATGTGATGGTGTTGGGGGGCTACAGGTTTGAAAAACTAAAATTAAATTAACCAGCTTGTAGAACAGCTGGTGAGAATATAAATCCCAGCACTGCCCATCCTACTGCCCCAGAAAGGGATCAGTCTTGGAGATTTACATCAGGAGTGGTAATCCTAGAGCTGCTTTCCTTACATGAGCACAGCAAGCTCTTCCATTAATTTCAGCCTATTAGATAAACAGGTGGCTAGTGAAGGTGAGACTCAACACACTCATTCATGCCTGGGATTTCTATGTCATACTTTTGCTACACACCAGACCAGAGGGTTAGAAGGTTCCACAGCAAACTGCTGCTTAGGAATTTTTTATTTTTTTTTTCTCCTGGGCGGGACACGAAGTTTAATATATGCACTTTCCCTAATTCTATTTATTCCTAGAGTAACTCTGAAATGGAAGAAAGGTTCTACAAAATAATTGCAGCTGACTTGGTATGACTAAGCTGTGCTGTAGGAAAAGCACCTGAGCAGCAGATCTGTATTGTGTCATAGCTACAGTTTTTATGGTTGACAGAAGTTTTAGCAAAGTTGCTGCGCAGCACCTCTTCAGATAAGACCTACAGCCACAGAAGAGCTTGGCATTCAACCAGGATGGAACACATTCAAAGAAAAGGCAGAAGTTTATGTGTGGCATTACACCTTGGCAATAGGCATTGCAGATGCGTGTTCCACAGCTTACCCTCAGACGGCCAGCAGTGATGTCAGATGGTTCTGTACCTTGTGAAGCAATTCCACTTCCTGTTGCTTTGACACTTTGAAGTGCTTCCACACCCAGAGGACTACAGAGAAACTGCTTAGCAGCATTATCTCCACCTAAGGGATATTTCTTTTAAAAACTTGAGAAAAATACTGAAAGCATCGAAGAATTATGAAAATCATGTCTTTATTTTCTGCCATGTTCTTACTGGATCTCTTTGCCTGCTGCCGTGCGTATGCACAATATCCCTTGCCTGACATTGAAGATGCAAAGTTCATTGAAGACTGTGTGAGTGCTCACAACAACTTTCGATCCAAAGCGAATCCACCAGCCAGCAATATGTTTCGCATGGTAAGGAGGCGTTTGTGATCGGTTTGAATATTAATATAGATGGTGCTGCTGAGTTAGCCCGCCTTACTCTCCAGTTGCTCTGTGCTTTTCTTTCGCTTTCTGTCAATGATTTCTGTGCTATATCTGATAGCTCTTCGTAGGAAATAGGAAAGCAATTCATTTTCACAGTACTGTTCTGTCTTACTAATTGGAAGGAGATTCATTGTTTGGGGACAGGTTGCTGCTCTAAACTTCAGCCATAGCAAAGGATTGTATTACAAAAAAATATACGTAATGTTTAGTTCTCTGCATTTCATTTACCTTTTTCAAAGAGGGACAGTAATCTTCCTTATGTTAGTCCAGCTTTCATACAGGGAAGCTGCTTGGTATTAAAAAGCTCCTGATAGGCAACAGTGCTTATTGAAAATCTAGCACCTCACCTTGTGTCTTCCAATCTAGAATACGTATTGAAGAAAGAGGGTTGCCCAGATACACATATAGACACCTCATCTTCCTTTGCTGTAACAGTTGCTGTTTGGAGAGTAGGGATACTAGTATCTGGGTTGTAAAACAGATCTTCATATAAGATGATGGATATCAGAGCAGGCCATGGATAGGTCTCAGCTTGCTCAATGGAATATGTAAGGAATAGGTAGAGAGATAGCTGGGGGAGGCAAACCCAGTCAGTTTACGTCATTACTTTGAGCCCTCCAGCAGTGCCTCTTAGCTGGAAAGGAAGTTAAATGCACAACTGCAGCCTGGTATAATTTCTGTGAAAGGAAGTTCACAGTAATGATGTGAAAGTCAGACTACTCACAATGTTAATTTCTTGGCATTTTGTTAAAAAAAAAAAAAATTGCTTTAGAATGCTAGAAAGCAGGAGTAAATTTAACTGCTCAGACCAAAGATCATGCAATCCTGGAAGGACAAATATACAGAAACTCTTGAATGAACGGTGCTACATTTTATTTAAAGACTTGTGATGGGTTTTTCTTGCATGACTTTTTTCAGCCTATGCAAGTTTTTATCACCCTTAATATCTTGTAACAAAGTTGCAGTCTTAACTACATGATATGTAAAAATCTCCTTGCATTTGATTTGGTCTTGCTAATTGCTAGCTTCATTTGATAGTCTCTGAGCTTTGTGCTGGAAAGAGCAAGTAATCATTGCTTATTTACATACTTCACACAAGACATTCAGCTGTCTCTGCAGAAAGCTACAGAGCATCCTTCATATTTGACGATCCCCCGTATTCTCTGTGCCCTTTCCAGTTCTAGTGTCCCTTTTTAAGGAGAGGCACTGCACACAGTATTTAACAGGATTTCTTCAGTGGTGAACTTATATATTTGGGTTCATTCTCCATTCCCTCTCAAGGAATTTGTAATACTTTATTTGCTTTTTATACTACTACTAAGCATTGATTTACGAGTAGTAACAGTCAGCTCCAAATCTGCTGTGAATACCAAGTCAAAATTCTTTTTCCTCCTCATGTGCCTTAACTTGTATTTGTGTATACTGAATTTGACTTGCTATTTTATTGCCTAGTTATCCAGCAGCATAAAATCCTTCTGTAAGTCTCACAAACTAGTCTCCTCATGGACCTGGCAGCTTAAACATTGCAGTCCAGCTCTAAGTATTGTAACAAGTCAGATACCACAGGACAGGGGTAGATACTACATGTCTAGCAATATCTGAGGGAGAAAGAAGAAGAAAAAATTTGCTATGGGAGTTGAAAAGACAGGGAAAGAAACTGAATGCAGTTCAGTGGGAGTCAGGGGAAAAGAAATCTTTGCAATCTTCTGTTTAAAATTGTTTGAATCCAACTAAGTCACTGCAATGCAGTGTTATTATGTTTTTTGTGTGTTTGTTTTCAGCGTTATTATGTCTATTATGTTTTCTTTCCTTTGTACAGTCCTGGGACCCTGCTTTAGCTAAGTCTGCCAAAGCATGGGCAAAGAAGTGCAAGTTTCAGCACAACAGCTACCTTAAAATACCACAGAAGATGCACCCCACTTTTACTTCTGTAGGAGAAAACATCTGGACTGGCACGGCCACCATCTTTTCTGTGCGTGCAGCTCTGAATGACTGGTTTAATGAATTCAGAAGCTATGATTTCAACACCCGTAGCTGTACTAGCATATGTGGTCACTATACCCAGGTGAGTTTTTTATATGCCTAGTGGTTTATAAGTGTAATGGTTTCAGAGAAAAAGTGCAGGCTTAGACCAGACTGCTTTGGAACAGGAATTAGGCAGCTGTTTTGCCCTGCA
The DNA here is from genome assembly GCF_009769625.2 of Cygnus olor. Lineage (NCBI taxonomy): Eukaryota > Metazoa > Chordata > Aves > Anseriformes > Anatidae > Cygnus > Cygnus olor. The sequence continues at coordinate 40,591,145 of NC_049169.1, forward strand.
GTTTAGTGCTGGATGAGATTGGAAATATATTCTGAGCTGCAAAGGTGTCTGAGCCCTCTGTTCACTAATGGTTAAAAGGGATTATCCCCCTCATAATGTCATGTTTCCAAGGGAGCCAGGTAGTAAGTGCAAAACCACCTAATGGTCTCAAGTCAGACATTGGTCTCTGCTGCACTTTGGGTTGTTGATGTTGCTCCTGCATTGGCTGTTTTAAACTTCCACAAGATCCTTCAGTTCAGCCACTAGTTCCTTCTGATTCAATACTGTGAATTCTGGTTGTTTTTTGAGTCCTTGAACAAGTGCATCACATATTTCACTTTGCCCTTCAGGTCGTTTGGGCAACAAGTTACAAAGTTGGCTGTGCAGTTCACTTCTGCCATACAGTTGAAAAATTTCCAGGACTCTACAGAGCAGCACATTTTGTTTGTAACTATGGGCCAGCGTAAGTCAATTATGGCATTTGGGGTTTCATTTTTCTGCTTTTTAACTAACCTATAACTGACCTGGTATCAGATGTTACCAACGGCAGGAGCAGTTGTAACAAATTTCTGAAGAAGCTATGTCCACATTAGTGGTTCCCCTGTCTGTTTAGAGCATAAGGTGCTGGGCAGAGTCTGGGCTGCAGAAAATCCCTTTCTAAAAAAGCAGGTGATCAGGTTCAGGCTGAGGGCACTCACCATCATCAAGCGTTGCCAAATTAAATCTGTTTTGAGTTCAGTCTCTGCAGGAATAGTAGGAACGGTGCAATTGAATTAATTGCAGAAGTAATTGCACGTCAAGTACTGTGTTCAGTTTTGGCCCTTCACTACAAGTAAGATACTGAGTTGATGGAATATGTTCAGGGAAGGGCAACAATGCTGGTGAAGGGACTAGAAAACAAGACTCATGAGGAGAGGCTGAGGGAGTTGGCGTTGTTTAGTTTGGAGGAGACTGAGGGGAGACCTCATCGCTCTCTACAACTGCCTGGAAGAAGGCTGCAGCAAGGAGCGTGTCAGTCTCATTTCTCAGGTGACAGGTAATAGGATGTGAAGAAATGGTCTCAAGTTGCACCATGGGGAAGTTTAGACTAAGGACCAGGAATAATTTCTTCGTGGAAAGGATGGCTAGGTACTGAAACAAGCTCCCCAGGGAAGCAGTGGATTCCCCGTCCATAGAGGTGTTTAAGAGAAATGTGGACGTGGTGGCACTAAAGGACAAGGTTTAGTCATGGACTTGGTAGTGTTAGGTTGATGGTTGGAGTAGATGGTTTTAAGGGACTCTTCCAACCTAAATGATTCTATGATAAAAGGAAGGCAATCCTCTAGTTTATTCCATGCCCTGTGATTTCTGGACATACATTTTACAGGTTAATTTAAAGTACATGTGGGTAAAGAGGGGCTAGAGGCAGATTCCTGTATACTTATTCTAAATAGTACAGTATTACCCAAGAAGCCTCCCCATGTCAGTGAAAGCTTTAGTCTGACCCAAGAGGGATTTCAAATAATGATCATGATCAATTTTTTGCATAAAATTATTTTTCCCTGATAATAGCTTCCCATGGTAAATTATTCTAGCAATATGATGAAACCACGTATTTAAATTATTTTCCAAAGACAGAGCTAACAAAGTATTGCTTTTCTGCTCTGCAGGGGGAATTACCCAACAAAACCTTATGAAGAGGGACCACCATGCAGTAGATGCAATAACGACAAGTGTGTGAACAAGCTCTGTGGTAAGACCAAAGTGCTGAGGAGATAAAAGCATCACAGTTATCAGTGGAAATACAGTAGAGGAGAAATGCACTAAAAACATAGTGGGTCTGTAGCCCGCCACAGACCAACGGGACTAAACCCTGGTTAGAATAGTATAAGAAGGAATTAATTGGGATATTTTGGTTTTTTAAGGCTCCCAGAGATAGAAAACAGAGTTTCCAAAGAAGAGAAATATCAGACTACTTTTTGTCTTTTATCTGACCAAGAAGGCAAACCTAAAATACCCCCCACAAATACTCCCATCTGGTTCTTCCCCCCGCCCCCAGAAGAAATAGTGTATTTAACTTCTGCTTTCCTTCTTGTTTAATATTTTCTATCACATTTTCCAAAAAAAAATATATGTATATATATATGTATATATAGTTTGGAACCAATAATCAGGCTGTATTGAAAAAGACACCTAACTTCTACAGTTTTTTGAAATACCACACAGTGAAAGCCTGTTTTTCCACAACAGTTTGCAGCTGTGGACTTTTGTCCTTACACCTAGTTCCAGATTAGTCAGAAACAGTGTTTTAAATAATCAGAGAGTAAAAAGCATTCAACAATGTCTTAAATATGACTTTTGCACAGAGGTTTAATAGAGATGTTCTCTACTAGCCAGGCAGTAGATAGCTTTAGCTGTAGAAATAATTGGGCATTTGGTATTCTTATTTCCTTCTGTGATATCCTGTCTGACTCATCTTGAAGTCACAAGCTAATGCACCACAGAAAAACTAGAAGCATCACAAAGACTAGGGGGAGGGAGAGGAGGAAGAGAGCTTTTTAAGAGCTAGATCCTAGAACCAGTTTTACCATATTCTCCTATAGGACAAATCACAATTTCAGTAGGGGCACATGTGCAATCCTGCAAATGCATCAAAGCTCTTAGTAAAGGTCTGTTTCTCTGACAAATTTTGTAGTTAGATTTGTCTGTCTAACTACTTAAATTTGTTTTGTGTCTCATTTTTATTTACTTCCCTCCTCCCCATGCCACAAATACTTCCCATTTCAGCTGCTTCTCTTCTGCTTCTCCTTCTGCTCAATAAAAAGCACTAACCCCACCTCAGTGGGGAGCCCCCTCGCTGACCGAATTCCCCCCTGCCAGATGCTTACGACACCGGCTGGCAGCACTGCTGCCATCAGCCAGGCAGCGGCACTGGCATACCTTTTTATGTTAAGAAACATCAATGAGTGACAGTCACATTTATGTCCTTTTTCTGATCTCTCCACAGTAAATGCAGAACGTGAGAAGCTGATAAGTACGTATCCAATTGCTCTTCGTTGCTTTCCTATGAGTGTGGCTAAGCTGGACAGGTTCTAACACCTATTTCTTCGCTGTTTTTTAGGTTATACCAACTGGTACCCGGACGGGGACACGCAGCCCCAGCCACCGCAACCCCGTCCCCCCAGGCCTCCAGCCCACACCCCCCCAGCTGGGCAGCCGCGTCCCTCTTGCGACCACTACTGTCTAAGTGTCTTGATTTTAAGGCCGCTGTTTTTGGTACTGAGCGCTGTAGGTACTCTTTTAGTACAGCAGTGGTTTCCACACACGTTTATATATGAGTAATGATCATTTAAGATACTGACAGTGGTCACACCACTGTATCTTTGTCAGAGAATTGCACACATTTAAAAAAAACACTCCGTTATTTCTCCATTATATTTGTGATGTTTATCCACCGTAGAAAGCGCTTCTTCTGCATTCAGGTAAAGGACTAAATGGCAGTGCATAGAGTTAATGTAATTTATTAGGATGGCTTCTATTTCTGTAAGAGCCTCTTAGCGCTGGCTCAGGCGTAGATTGCCGGGAGCACTGTGTATACAACGCATTACTGTATATACTAAGCCTTCTGGAAAGGCTTCACAAAAACTTGTCTGAAGGGGCACTCTGGATCCAAAAGAAGCAATAACTCATTTCCGTTAACTTTGAATTATCCCAACCATAATTTTTCATAGACAGTGGAGATTTAACTGTATGCATTCCTTTTTAAGAGCAGAAAGAATAAAGCTTGTCCTTTACTACACTTAGACTGTGCGTGTTACTCTCCATTAAAGTTGTGCTATTGTCGGTTGTACTGTTCTGTGCTCCTCTTGGAGTCAAGCTTTATCCTCTGTAGCTAGAAGAATGCCAAAGAAGGTTGGCAGAGCAAGGATAAATATGACATGTCAATGGGGAAAGCTTAATTTTAGGATGTGAGATGGTTACAAAACCTGAAATGCAGAGTAGGTAACATCCATCCTGAACTGGCAGGCAGGGGAAGGGGGGAGCAAGGAGGAAAAATGGGGGAGGAAGCATGAGATGGGCTCAGGGGAGATTCTGGTTCAGGAATGAAGATCTCAGCCTCATTAAAAAAGCTCAAGCCATTGATTGATTCGGTTTGTTTTAGAGACTTTTTAGCCTTCAACCACCTATTGTTGCTGTACACTTTTGTTAGTAAAGGGAAACAAACCCTGTTGCGAAAGTCATGCTTCAAGTTAAGAGATACTGGCTGAAATTAGCAAAGCACAACTGTGCCATCAATATTTAAAGCTGTTTCTCCTCCTTTATCTCAGTCCTAATGTTTTGAGAACACAGTGATTCAAATTCTTAGCCATGATGTAGCCCTGAAGGTGCATAACATCACACAGAATAAAAATGAGCCCCAAGTTTTCAGGCTCTCATCATATTTCCTGCACAGTGTGCTCTAGGTGATCCTGCTTGGCAGGGGGTTGGACTAGCTGATCTTCAGAGGTCCCCTCCAATCTCAGCCATTCTGTGATTCCATGATATGCAGCAAAATGTCACAATGTAAGAAAATTCATGTTTAATTTCACCACTGTCAGTTCTTGTCTGCTGCCATCTTTTATACTAAGAGATAAGTAATGTTTTAAATTAAAGGCTTTAAATAAAGATTTAGAGAATATACATATATACATCTAGCTACTAAGGAATAAATAGTTTGCTTAACAAAATAATGTTCCCAAAATTATGCATCAAGACCTTAAAAACAAAGCAAAACAAAACAAAACAAACAAACAAAAAAAAAAAAAACACAATTATTGTGTTTGCCTTTAACAGACAGGACCTGAACTGTCAGAAGGGATATTGCACATGATATAACATCATGCTCAGCAATAAAAAGCAGTAGAGGAAGAAGGGGGCAGAAGTGGCTTCTAAAGTGGCCACTGCCTGGAGACTGGGCATCTGTCTGCCTTTGGGGGCAATGAGTAAATTGTCTTTCTATCCCTTGTTTTTTTGGTTATATACTTTTCCCCCCTTCTTTGCACACCTACTGAGCTGTCTTTATCCTGACCCAACCAAAAGTTTTTTCACTTTTGTTCTTCCTGCTTTCTCCTCCTGTCCCGCTGGGGACAGGGCGTGAGCAAGTGGCGGCGTGGGTGCTTGGCTGCTGGCCAGGGTCAACTCACCTCCTCCTTCTGCTCTCAGACGTGGTCTGCAGGGGAGCTCTGAGCACCGTGTTTCATTCACGTGATTCCCTCAGGAGGTCTTTTTGCCTTTAAGCAGCCTTGGGACCACAGGAGAAAGCCTGAACTTGATGGAGAGGCAATAGTTAAAGGCAGCATGAGGAAAGGGTGGTGAGTCTGGGCAGGGAGTGTTGGGCAGGTGTGCCTGGGACTTCAGCTCCCTCCTCCTGGCTGTGAAGCCTGGTGTGGGTGCTGGGCACCAGGCACAAGGCAGCACCAAGCTTCATGGCACCCAACTCTGCCTGGTGCTCAGATCACAGGGAATGATTAAAGAATTACTGATGCCTGGAAGGAAAAATGGGTAGCAACACGTACCACGAATGTGTGGTCACAGGAGAAACCCATCAGCAAGTGCAGCATGTTTAAGTTGTTGTTCTCAACCAAACTTACCCCTCCAATAAATCAATGTACAACCACAATGATTGCTCATGCTAGAGTAAAACTCACAGTTCACATCAATTATTTCTCATTGCATTTTGGCTCAGGGGAGGAGCCTTAACAGCAGTGCTGTTTTAATGAAAACCAGAAAAATTATCCAAAACTTTATTGCAACATGTTTTGATTGCTGTGGGTGGGAGGAAAGGGCCAAAACTCAAAACAATGAAAAGCCAAAAGTTAGGAGAGAAGAAGCTTGCTCACCAGAATTAAAGAAAAAGAAATAGAAAAGGAAAAAGAGAGAGAGAGACAAAGCTTCTACAGCTCTGATGTGAACTTGCAGCTTAATTTCCTTATTCTCATAGCAACGCTCTGAAATATGACTCACTTCCTGTGACAAACGCCGTATTCAATTACCATGGCTAAGATAAGTCCAGCCCACAAGCCTTCGAACCAAAACTCTGCCAGTGGAGTCAAATCTACTTTACACAGCTGAACTACTCTGCTCTTAAAGCTGGAAGACCAGAGGCTGAGAATCATGACAAGCAGACTTTTCGCTTGCGTGCTGGCTTTACTGCGTTTCTGCCTTTCCTCTGGCTCCTATGCACCACAGACGTTGCCTGATATTGGAGATGCTGAGTTTATTAAGGAATGTGTGAGAGAGCATAACAGAGTCCGGTCTGGAGTAAGCCCACAAGCCAGCAACATGCTTTACATGGTAAGGGGATCTTCACAGTTTACGTGCAAGCGGGCAACATTGATCGTTGTGGTGTTTGCAGTTCTTAAAGATGATTTCTGTAATCAAATATTTAAAAAAAAGGAAGGAAAAAAAAAAAAAAAAAGAAAAAGAAACAATCTCCTGGAGTCATAGCAGCAATTCCTTTTTAAAGCAGATAAGGCTCTGATTATCAGATGGCTTTATAGGGTTGGGTATGTGTATAGTTTTGCCTGGCTCAGTTACTTTATTTGAAACTCGAGATTTCAACCCTCAACCTGGTGCTGTAGCTGGTTCTGTGAAAAGCCTTCTCATTCCAAGGCATCGCAGCTCAACAGCCCAGGGTGTGATTTATGTGCAGACCTCAGCACAACCTTTCATACTAGAGTTGGCGAGGAAGGAGAACATTGCCAAATGGCTTTGGAGAGTTTTGCTTTAGCTTTCTCTGCAAATCTCTCACAGCCTGAGCCAGCAGAGAGCTATTAGCAGCGGTTCCTAGGCACCGGGGTGCAGAGGAAGCCAAAACAAATGCAATAAGTGCAGCAGCGGTGGGAGCTGAAGGCATCAGGTCCTGCACCACAGTGCCCATCTGTCTCTGCAGCCAACAGTGCAAAAGATAATCTGTCGTGATTCAAAACATAGCCCAGTCTCTGGAAGTAGCCACCTCGTGTTTAAGATGGCTTGTGGCACCAGTGCTGGAAAAAGGTGGGAAGGAGGAAGCTGTAAATGCACGCACAAAGCTAGCTTACAGGTTGAGAAGCTCACCTCTGTCTGATGTGGGAGGCGTTGTTCAATTCCAGAAGCTTGGGAGCAGCCTCTTGTAACAGCCACCACCTTTTGTGCTTTGGTTGGGTAATGCTCAAGATATAAGGTTTCTTCTTGGGATAATGGGCAGAGGTCTTTCACCTGGACCATAATGATTGTCCTAATGCTGGCCTCTCCTCTTGCTCCCCTGTCATCATCTCACATGGCCACCACCAGAAGAGGACATAACCCCATCCACAGTTAGCAACACCTAAAACAAAGTTCAAAACCAGCTCCATTTACATTTCTAGCCGTCACACACCAAAACAGAAGTGCCCGTTAGGGAGGTGTAAGCAAGCAGCTAGCAAGCTCGAGTAACCCTGGCAGGAAGCAATTTAGTTTCTCTTCTGATGTGTTTTTTATTTCAGATTTCTTTAGTGGGGCATTAGGAAGCCTTTACAGTATTGACCCCAAATTTCTAGTGTATATTGCTTTATCTTTTTGAAAAGTAGAAGATCTGAAATTTTGTGGGAAAAAAGAGCAAATAAAACAAGAACTAAAATCATGGTAGCTTTCATTTAAAGCACTGAAAAAAAAAAAAAAAAAAAAAAAAGTCTTGAGTATGACCTCTCCCAGGAGTATTTTGATGTGGAGAAAGCAGTAAAATGTATGATCAAATCTATTATGAAAGTAAAAGTATTGGAATTGAAATTGGAAGTAAAATCCAAAATTATCCAGCAGGACTGAACAACTTAGTTTTCATGACTCAAAGTTGAGCTAGAGCTACAGGCACACAGTGGTGGCACTGCGTTTCTAGCAGGCACAGCACTGCGTTTGCTTAATCAGGTTGTGTGCACAAGAAAACCCAGAGGAATCTGACAACACCTCTGGTGCAAACAAAAGACATTTTTATAATTCAATGGCTTAAATAACAGCTCTCTGTAGGACTGAATAGATAGCGAGTGAGTGACTCCACAAATACAAATTCAGCACTAACGTTTGAAGTGTCAGCTTCACCCACCACCCCAAAATCTTCCCCACATTTAAGGAGTGACAAAATTCTCAATAGACACAAACCTACAAGCCAATTTACCATACAGAATTGTCTCAGCAGAAGCAAAAACCAGACTAACCCGCAGCACATACACTGCTGAGCCCCAGCTGCTCCAGAAGCTGCTGTGCATTACCACATTGCTAAGGTACCCAAGCCATTTTTACTTGTCTTTATCTTGCAGAGTTGGGATCCAGATTTGGCGAAGACTGCGAAAGCTTGGGCGAAGAGATGCCAGTTTAAACATAACACGTACCTCAAAGAGCCAGGGCAGACTCACCCCAGGTTTACCTCTGTTGGAGAAAACATCTGGACTGGCTCGCTCTCGATATTTTCCGTGCAAGGAGCCATCAACTCCTGGTACAAAGAGGTCAACGACTACAGTTATACCACTAATAGGTGTACAAGAGTGTGCGGCCATTACACACAGGTAGGCATTGAACTTCTCCACCTGAACCAAGAACCAGCCTTGCCATTTGGACACAGAAATTCTAGATTTCTCCCCAAGATTCAATGAACCAAGTGCTGTAGTGATTTTTTGTGCCTGTATGCATGAGATGTTCTTACGTCCCCACTTTAGGGAGGAAAAGAGTCACTGCATTTTTTTAATTTTTTTTACATACCCCAGTTGTGTTTTGTTTCCAGGAAGAAAAGAGGACAGCCATCAGATGACCGGGTTTAGCCAAGCAGTAGCCAAAAACCAGGAAGCGGCAGTGGCTGTGGGCTGCAGTGTGTGGTGGGACGAGGTCCCCCGTCAGGCAGACAGCCTCCGTGTGGCACTACGGGCCATGCCCAAGGTTGATGAAATGCCCACATCAAGCTTGGACACATGGGGCACTTCTGCTACAGCTGAGTGCTGCCAACACATGATGAGATGGCTGCAGCTTCCAAAGCATCGCTTCTCCTAACCTTTTTTTTTCCTAACCACTATTCCCAAAGAGAAAGGACAAAGAGAGGAATGGGAGTGCCACTGCCACGCAACCCTGCAATTGTTAACCTCGGTTATCAGAGAGCAGGGCTGCTCGCAACCGGGCCTCTAGGGACTGGATTTTGATCTGAGGCTGTTCAATATTTTCCATGGAGATAAACTACTGCTCTCCTCTGCAAAATTTGCCCAAGGAGCACTCCTCAGCCCATTTGCTGTGTGACACAGAGGAGGGCAGGGCTTTTCCCTCATGCTTCAGATGTTAAAACAGATATTCATTCACTGATGCTCGTGTCTGTCTTTTCAGATTGTTTGGGCTCGAAGCTACAAGGTTGGCTGTGCTGTCCACTTCTGTCCCACGGTGCAATACTTCTCGGGAACCAATGCAGCACACTTCATCTGCAATTACGGGCCGGCGTAAGCTTTTCCATGACAAATACTTCACAGGGGTTGGGTTCTGCCCCTTCTTCCCTCCCACAATGTGCAGCTTGATCGGGTCAGCCCATTTTTCACGTGTTTATGGGTCCCCAAAACAGAGAAAGATGCACACCTCTGTCCAGGCAGACTTTTTTCACTAAACAAGGGCCATGTGTTGTAGCCAAAAAGCAGTGGCACTGGTAGAAAGGGTAAAATGTAAGATACTGAAATGAGCCTACCTAAGCGATCATTTGAAAACTATTCCCTTGCTTCTCAGTGCCAAGGTGGCCCCAGACAGTTGCCAGGGTGCAGGCCCAGAGTCTAAAAATATTTACACATTTGCCTGCAGAATTAAACCTCCAGGTCAATGGTTTGGTTAAATATTGAAGTGTGCAGTGCTTGCAGCTGCAGGCTGGGCTTTAGCACACTTGGATTCACAAGTCTGGGGCTGCTCAGGGCAGAAGTTTATCCAGAGGTCCTTCATATGCATATTGGCTGCAACTGGGATGGATGTTTTCTACACTTCTCTGGCTAATTAATGCCAGCAAAGTCAAAAACCAGCTTAAATGTAGACAGAAATGGTGCTGGATTGCTCCCCCTGTGTGGACATGGACCTTATGGAAGGGGACAGGAGCCTGGCCAGCAGTAGCACCAAGTAGAGCAGACAGGCCGCTCGCTCTCTGGGGGCAAGGTGTTTCCATTAGAAGTGGATTTTGAGCTGGGTGAGCACACTGCAAACAGGCTGCTGTGTGACAAGAAATGGGGCTGTGTCACATCCAGCACTGCCTGCATCCTGCACATCCTGCCCTAGGCATGGAGAGACATGGAGGCTGTGAAAACACCTGCCAAGCCTCAGCTCCCAGCATGTGAGGGCAGCATCCTGCCTAGGTCCTGAGCTGCCCAGCCCTGCTGGGTCAGAGCATGAAGGTCACTGCCAGAGCACGAAGGTCCTGCCATGGGTGCTGGCTGCCTGGGGAAATCTGCAGGGAGCATCCCGGGAACTTGGGTACACCTAGGGCTAGGGGGGAGCGGGGTGGTCAGGGAGGGCAGCCCAAAAAAACTGTTCCCCATCAACGCAAGTGAAGCAAAACCCAAGCTGAAAAGCAAATGAGCAGCAGGAATTGGCATCCTCCTAATGGCAGGTTCAGAGCAGTGTTACTTTCCTTCACAGAGGGAATTATGGCTGGCACCCCTACGAGACGGGAGCAGCATGCAGCGAATGCAAGGGCGATCAGTGTGTCGACAGGCTGTGTCGTAAGTAGACAAACCCCCCTCCTCCACACGCACACGCAGAAGGAGCACACAGAAGACACTGGCAGAAGGGATACTGTTGTCCCAAATACAGTCTGAAAAAAAATGCAATCAGAAGCCACGAGTGCAGTGGTGCTCAGGGATATTAAAGGTGTTAAAACACCAGCATCACAAGAAGGAGAGGGGATTCCTGATTGAAGGGATAGTTTGACATCAGCTACAGGCTGCAGTTCTTAAACATAATCACTGGGAAAAAATAACAAACAAGTGACATTGTGAAGTGTACCTGAGAGGTAAGTCCTCACTATGCCAGTCGCTAGCAGGGGCAGTCAGCAAGACATGACCAAGCTCTCTGCAGCAAATCCCCAAGAGTCGCTGCAAGGCTCTCCTTAAGTCAACAGGTCCTTGTTTCTGGTAAGAAATGCAGCTCCCATTGCTGTATTTCTCTCTGCCCATTGTCAGGCTCATAGCTATTTCTCTTTTGTTTAGATCAAATTATTTACAATGTCTAAGCCTGCTTACATTCACTTCTTTTCTCTCTCCAGGAAACACGGAGCGTGACAAAGTCATTAGTAAGTACCACAGATGTTTCTGCTTCAATTTGTTGCCCTCGGCGCAGTTACACTTAAAAAACAGTGATCTGTTTTCTTTCCAGGTGATTCCAAGTGGTATCCAGCCTGGGACAGACCTGCCTGTGATGAGTACTGCATTTCTGTGATCATTTTAAGGCTGCTCTTCCTTATTCTGACAATCCCAGCCGCCTGGATCCTGCCCAAGTACTGGTCTATAGCACCTGCCAGCGAGTAACGCACAGGAGACTGCAAGAGCACTTAGGTTGATTTTTTCCTTTCCTGTTTGTAAGCTACTGGCAGCACACACACACACACACAAATGGATAGAGACGTTGTTTGCATCTATGGCTGATTTAGAAATACAGAAATACTGTCTTCAATTCGTGGAGGAGCCAGGAGAGCTGACAAAGAGCCTTCTCGTCGTTCAGAAGCCCTAACTGGTTTTAAACTACCCACATATTTTTACAAATCAGAGCAGTGTAGGAGGGATGGGGGGCATGGAGCAGCTGCCCACCCCATCTCCCCAGGGAGGGCTGCAGGGTGTGCCAGCCTGGCCAAGGAGGGGGCAGAGCAGACACCTCTCATGCCTATCACACTCTGTGAACCCTCCTCCAGCAAGATGCAGCAGCATGGTGTTGAGTAGCCCGGAGAGATTTTTTTCAGTTAAATCTTTTTCTCTAACAATTTTTGCACTTACCATGCTCATTGCATCCAGTGGCAGGCAGTGTGTTGCCCCATCTCACAGTGCTCTGGGGCCACTGGTATTTCTCTCTGCTTAGGACCCTGTGCCAAGACACACGTGTGTGTAAATGTGACTGTGTACCACCTCAACCTATTTTTCTTTTCTTTTCTTTTTTTTTTTTTTTTTCCTGAGCATGGGGTTTTTGACTGCTGCTTCAAACAATAAACAATTATTTCCTGCTCCCCATGCATGGCAATTGTGTATCTGCAACATGATCTAAAGCTTAACTGCTTCTGCACAAGACCAAAAACAAAACAAAATACACTCAGCTCCAGCCCGCGCAGCGCTGAGAAACATGATGCTGGGAAAGACAGTACAAAGCTCTGAATAAAATCATGCCATGCCATAGTGGCTGCCAAGGGAAGAGTCTCCTGGAAGCCGTGCCTCTGGAGCAGGCGAGAGCAGCCTTCAGCTGGGCACCTCTGCTGCCAGCCACTGAGGCCGAGGTTGCAGCTGAGGTTGCAGCAGAGCAGAGCCGCAGGGGATGAGCCTTAGCAATCTGTATCTCTTCAGAGGCTGGCTTAGACACCTGTGCACCATGCCACTCTGCAAGGCCCAGGCATACACTTCCAGGAAGCCCCCCCTTTCCTTTCCTTTCCTTTCCTTTCCTTTCCTTTCCTTCCTTTCCTTTCCTTTCCTTCCTTTCCTTTCCTTTCCTTTCCTTTCCTTTCCTTTTCCTTTCCTTTCCTTTCCTTCCTTTCCTTCCTTTCCTTTCCTTCTTTTCCTTTCCTTTCCTTTCCTTTCCTTTCCTTCTTCCTTTCCTTCCTTCCTTTCCTTCCTTTCCTTTCCTTTTCCTTTCCTTTCCTTTTCCTTTCCTTTCCTTCCTTTTCCTTTCCTTTCCTTTTCCTTTCCTTTCCTTTCCTTTCTTTCCTTTTCCTTTCCTTTCCTTTTCCTTTCCTTTCCTTTTTTCCTTTCCTTTCCTTTCCTTTTCCTTTCCTTTCCTTTTCCTTTTCCTTTTCCTTTTCCTTTTCCTTTTCCTTTTCCTTTTCCTTTTCCTTTTCCTTCCTTTACGCTCCTTTCCTTTCCTTTCCTTTACGCTCCTTTCCTTTCCTTTCCTTCCTTTCCTTTCCTTTCCTTTCCTTTCCTTTCCTTTCCTTTACGCTCCTTTCCTTTCCTTTCCTTTACGCTCCTTTCCTTTACGCTCCTTTCCTTTCCTTTCCTTTCTTTCCTTTTCCTTTCCTTTCCTTTCCTTTTCCTTTCCTTTCCTTTTTCCTTTTTTTCCTTTCCTTTCCTTCCTTTCCTTTCCTTTCCTTTCCTTTCCTTTCCTTTCCTTTCTGCTCCTTTCCTTTCCTTTCCTTTCCTTTCTGCTCCTTTCCTTTCCTTTCCTTTCTGCTCCTTTCTGCTCCTTTCCTTTCCTTTCCTTTCTGCTCCTTTCCTTTCCTTCCTTTCCTTTCCTTTCCTTTCCTTTCCTTTCCTTTCCTTTCCTTTCCTTTCCTTTCCTTTCCTTTCCTTTCCTTTCCGTGGTCCTGCCCTTGGAGTTTCTGTCAGTGTTGCTGCATACCTGCTTCCAGTGCCACTGCTGGAAGAACTGCAACAGGGACCCAAAGTTTCTCTCGTTATTCTTTCAGGCAGTTAGTAGCTAGCACTTGAATCATCTCAGCATCACAGCATTTCCTGAATAAATCATTCTTCAAAATGCAAATACGGCTGGGAACAGAATTCCTAATTCTCTTCCTTGCCCTTGATTTGTCTTTACATTTGGTTTGCGTCAGAGCATCTGCAGCTGAGACATCACAGTCACAGACAGGCAGTGAGCAGTTTCTTCTCCACAGTCCAGTGCCAGTGCCCCAGTACTCCTGCTGGCCTACCCATGAGGGAGCCAAGTAACTCTGATTTTCAATCTAAGCAGATCAGAGTGTTCAAAACAAGCAAACAAACAAAAAAAAAAAAAAAAGAAAAAAAAAAACACAGCAAAATCAAGGCTGTGGGTTTACCTGTTAAAAAAGGCAGGTGCTTTCCTTCCCACTTATCTTTTTGCCACTTTCTTTTGAGCAATATGCAAACTTCAAGTTTCATGTACTGCAAAGTCCCATCTGAAAAATCCAACATGGACAATAACAGGCATATTGGCAGCAGGGCGTACCCTATGCATGCCCTCTTCTCCCACACCAGTGTCTGCCCCGCTGAAGCTGCATGCAGTGAGATCCTACTACTGCAAAGAGAAATGCAGGAGAGGAAAGAACATACATTGCTGTGTCCAGGGAGCAAAATGAGCTCAGCAGGAATTCTCCCCTGCTAAGTTTAATCTATGTTTGGTCTCCAGGAGAGTAAACAGAAGGAACACAGAGACCTTAAAGTTCAAAACATTCACAGCACTGTCACTGAACTACATACCTTAGCAGCTCTAAGGGAATTCCATAGAAAAGGCTTCATTAAAAACAAAACAAAACAAAACAAAACCTGTAAATCACTGGGTCTCAGGAAAACAAAAAAACAAACAAACAAAAGTGGTAACTTCCAAAAACAAAAGCAAAAAAAAACCCACCACCTTTAAAATCAAGAAGCTAAGCAAATACTGCATCTCATTTTTAATGGTATACAAAAATGCAGGTGTTTAACTCCTGATAATCAAACCCCTTACAGCCACTCATACTTTTCTTATGGTATATACCCATGGCTTCCATACGAAAAATGCAAAAAAATGATATACATTCACCCATCAAGTACATTTTTGTTAGTCTGTAAACTCTAAAATCAGTTTAAGGTGATAATTTGCAAAAGGTCAAGCTATTTCTGAAAATACCAAAACCACTTCAACCTTCCAAACCCATTTTATTTTCTATTCTTAATTTTTATACAAGAGTTAGAAATGTACAGCCATATTCTCTCTGAAAACAGGTGTGAAACACACTAACAGTAAGCCCATGCAGGCAGTTACAATTAAAATGTAGATAAATCCTTTAGTTTAATTTGCCTACAAGAATGAAGGCTCTTTCTTGATTTTCCAGGTTAAGTAAATAATGTCTACCCAACAATCCTTGAAGCCTGTCAACCATAACAAGAAGATTAAACACAATGTGCAACACTTTCATCCCATGACAACAGTAAGGCAAGACTCCCAGAAATCTAAGTTTTACTGTGGTTTTACAGAGACTTGATGCAAAATCCACATAGATGCCTGAGCTATGGGTCCAAGATTTAAAAAGCACACTTTCATGGAAGTATATATGTATATTTTAAGGTCTGGCTGCCACCAAGCTGTAGTACCTTTTCCTGCACTGCTATTCAGGTAGCCATGCAGTTAGCTGACCCAGCTGGAAAACAATCACTCTTTTTGTAGGGTATTTTAAGCCAAATCAGGTTCACAGAGTCATAGAAGCATAGAGTATCTGGGCTGGAAGAGACCCACAAGGATCATTGAGTCCAACTCCTGGGTCCCCAAAGGACCACACCAAAAATAAATAAATAAATACAATCAGATCATGTGTCTGAGAGCATTGTCCAAACACTTCTTGAATTCTGGCAGGCTCAGTGCTGTGACCACTGCCCTGAGGAGCCTGTCCCCGTGCCCGACCACCCTCTGGGTGCAGAACCTTTCCCTAACACCCAGCCTGACCCTCCCCTGTCCCAGCTTCAAGCCATTTTTTTTTTTCAGGTTCCTAAACTTGCTAATTTTAACCTTTCAAACAGCAAACAGGGAGCTGCTATCTGTGTAGGCCCTCTGCAGTGAAAAGGGGCCTCATTCAGTCCAGGTTGTAACTGAGGACTCTCCCTCCCCTAATACATTCAGGCTTCTTCCCTGGCTATCGTCTGACTCCTCCTTCTGGCTCTGAAGATTGTTCTCTTGAAGCACTTATTTGTGGGATCACAGTGTAAGAACAGCCATTTAAACTGAAGCATTGTGATGCCTCCTGTGGTAGCCCGTGCCCTGCTGAAGTTAGTCCTTTTGCTGCATGAGAGGTCTGAACTACCTGACTGAGACTGAACTCGGGTCTCCCCTTTACACCGTTAACTGCTACACACCCATTAGCTTTTCTAAAAGCTTTTCATACTGCTGGTATCGCTAAACACATCAGCTTCCTTTAATTTCTGAGATAGGTGTATGTGACTGAATTATCATTTTCTCACTGAAGTATCTGCTGAAGTAGTATTTTCTTGACTGATTTTCTAAGTAATTAAACTGCCACTTATGAATGATGGGATACCTTAAAGGACTGAGTTTCTTCTTCAAGAGGTAAGTTTCAAGAAGTGATCACACAACTGAAAGGCTGTATTGGGGTTATGTGGCAAGGGTGTGGCAGCAGGGGGCTGCATGACTGGCCTCTGTGAGCAGAGCCCAGCAGCTGCCCCATGTCAGATCAGAGCCAGCTCCAGCCGGCTCCACAAGGGACCTGCTGCTGGCCACAGCTGAGCCTATCAGGGATGCTGGTTGTGCCTCTGGGAGAGCAGAGTTAAGGAAGGGAAAAATCTCCTGTGCATCAGCAGCTGGGAGAGAGGAGTGAGAAGCAGCCCTGCAGGCCCCAAGGTCAGTGCAGCAGGAGGGCAGGAGGTGCTCCAGGCAGGCAGCAGCAGTTCCCCTGCGGCCTGTGGAGAGGCCCCTGGTGGAGCAGGCTGTCCCCCTGCAGCCCATGGGTCCCACACGGAGCAGATCTCCACGCTGCAGCCCGTGGAGGAGCCCCCGGTGGAGCAGGTGGATGTGGCCTGGAGGAGGCTGCGGCCCATGGAGAGCCCCCGCAGGAGCAGGCCCCGGGCCGGAGCTGCAGCCCGTGGAGAGGAGCCCACGCAGGAGCAGGGGTCTGGGGGGAGCTGCCGCCCGTGGGGGACCCGTGCTGGAGCAGTTTGCTCCTGGGGGATGGACCCTGTGGTATGGACCCATGTTGGGGGAGTTGAAGAGCTGCTGCCTGTGGGCAGCCCCCACAGGCTCAGTTCAGGAAGGACGGCATCCCGTGGGAGGGACCCCTCGTGGAGCAGGAGCAGAGAGTGACCGAGAAGGAGCGGCAGAGACAAAGAGTTAGGGACTGACCACAGCCCCCGTTCCCCTGAGCCACCTGAGGGAAGGAGGCAGCAGATGGTGGATGGGTAGGGAAGGTGTTTTTGGTTTGCTTTTATTTTCTCACTGTGCAAATCTGCTAGTGATAAATAGATAAATTTTATTAATCTCCCTACTCTGAGTCTGTTTTGCCCATGATGATAATTGCTGAGTGATGTCCCTGTCCTTATCTCAACCCCTGAGTCTTTTCTGTTGCATTTTCTCCCCCTTTCCCTTTGGGGAGGGGGAGTGAGAGAGCAGCTGAGATGGCATTCACTAAGGCTAACGTCCCCTACCCTAAAGGGCAAGCATTCTGGATCATTCTCAATGCACACACACACACTAACTTTTTAGCATATATTCTGAATTCTTATTTATTCGTGTAGCAAAGGAAATCCCTGTGTTCTCAGTTCCTACTTTCAAATAAAAGGTCACTAATCTGAAGGCAGTGAGCTGCAGTGTTCTAGCATAATCATCTCCGCTACATGCGCTGACTGATTTCACAGGCATGAAAGCGGTCTGGCGCTACCACCGACTGCTACATTTGCTTCTTTAATCTCAGATGTATCAACTAAGGAACATCTGCTCTTCTGGTGAACTTTATTTCATCACAGTTTGCATTTCTAGGTAGCAAAAAACCCCTACACTTCCTCCAAAAAAGGGAAGGAGCTTAAAAAAAAAAAAAAGGAACTCCATTTCTCACTTTCTTGTGAGAAATAAAGAATATATTTAAAGAAAGGTAACAACACTCTATGCTTTCTCCACAGCATATTTTATTTGAAAAGACGCTTTGTATCACATTCTGTCTAAAAGTCTTCAGGATAACGCTAGTAAATAGGAATTTATTAATGGCATTCAACTATGTTTAGGATCGTCTAACCTTCATATGAAGCTGTGAGCTTGCTTCCTGGAAAATAAGACCTAGACTTTGCCATAGATGAACAAGTAAACGATTTAAGAACAAAATGATTTAAGAACAATAGTTTATTAACACCAAGACATTAAAAAAATAGCTTTTACAGAAACAAAAGCATATTGTAATAAATTTTGTCTTTTTCCTAATCTTATCTGGTAGTCTTTCATAGAAGTATTACCTTAAACTCCTACTGAGTTCTCTCAATGTTTAACATTCTGCACCATACTCCTAAATGTTTCTATTATGAAACATTTGCTTTAGGCAGATGGATATTACACAAATATTGTCTTACTTCCTCAAACTATACAGCAGAGAAAATTTTCTACACCAACCCTGACAATTTTGCACAGCCGCACTAGGTCCATTAGTTAAAATGTGCTTATGAAAAGAGAATGATCTTTCTATCTTGTATTTTCTTGTCCACACTATGCTAATAGCAAGAAATGGTTTACTCCAAGTCTCAGATCTTCCAAGTGTGAAAACATTCATTAATGTAGGAGAAAAGTGAGCATCTCAAGTGGTAAATTACTTCTTTTTCTTTTTTTTCTTTTCATCTGCTGCCATTTTTAACTTGACTTCTTCCATAGGAAGTGCTCCTAATTTCTTCTTCTTCGCATTCTTTACTTTTTCCTTGATGGCTTCAATATCAATTTTTTTCTCAGTGGGGGCTACAAAGTAAAAAACACAAGGATAACAGACATGAATTTTACTTTTCTAACTTTTAACAGTCTATGAGATGACTTTATATGTATCCACAGTAAATTGCATCCTGTGGCATTGGTTAGGACTCACTTTATAC
Source organism: Cygnus olor (assembly GCF_009769625.2). NCBI lineage: Eukaryota > Metazoa > Chordata > Aves > Anseriformes > Anatidae > Cygnus > Cygnus olor. The sequence continues at coordinate 40,609,819 of NC_049169.1, forward strand.
TCACTAATGACTTTATAAACTATTGTAGTAATTTTTGTTGAAACTAGCATTATACACAAACCTCTTTCAGTGGAATTCAAACGAAAACAGTCATATAAAAAATCCTATACAACTGCATTTGAACACAGATACCATACACTGCATACATACAAATTATTATCGCTCACTCATCAGACCACAGCTGTACTCCACCAAAATTAATATGGACGTGCTCTCTTGGACATATCTATGGCTTGGTTAGTCTCGCATAAAAATAAGTTTTTGATTATTCAGTTCTTGGCTGCATAGTTATTCATGGCATTTTATCTTTCTGCATGTAACTGTACCATCCTCATACTCCGCTCCTGGCCATCCATTAACGACCGCTGTCGGAAACAGGATGGGAAAGTGTTGGTTGGTGAGGATATGACAAAGTCTTTTGATCTGACCCCCTCATGAAAACCTTTCGAAGACACTTCTACAGACAGTGTCAGAGTAATTAAGTTAAGAATCTTAATAGTGAGCAACATGAATAAACTAGTCTCTGTTCATCTACGTCATGGCATTTTCTCTTTTGGGCAGCAGACATGAGTTTGGGTCTACTTCTCCGGTCTCATATAGAGAATTCCTACACCCAGTAGCGGGTATCAGGTGTCCTTTTTGAATCTCTGTTTTTCTCTATGTACAAACTACTGCTGTCATTTATTCTTGGAAGACTGAAGGATTTCAGTTCAAAACACACATCAGCTGGAAGAGCACAGTATGTGAGATACAGTACAGTCAGTCACAGGATTACTGAAAATTTACTGTCATCACAAAAAAGTACTGTATGTACGTAGTATATCTAATACAGTGAATAAATATATGCTACAAATCAATGAATCCAGGAAACTGAAGACTTTTTTCTCTAGTGTGTAAAAAACAAATTATCTCAGACAAATTCTCACTCTGCCTATGTTGCAGTTTTAATTTTTGGTAATGCCATTTATCCTATCTTATACCAATACTTACTTGTGGCATAAGTTTTCAGATACATATTGCTTATTGCTTTTGGGTTTCTTTTTCTTAAAAAATAGCAAGCATTTGAGTGCAAAATTTATGTCAGCTCCACTACAAGTCTGAAAGCCCAAAATTGATACAGTCGAAAAAATCAACTGAGCTGGCTACCCCAGTATTTCCATCTGGAAAACGCTCTGGAAAATTGTCATTTCATAGATATGGAATTATGGGCTGCATGATCTTTTTACTGTCTCTAGCAACCATACCTAACTGGATTTAACTGCTAGGAATTTATTTATTTTCAGCACGACCTTTCTTACTTCCTATGGCTGTAACTCTGCATAATCACTTAGGCTAGGAATCAACAGTAGGTTTCAGAATAGGAAAAAAAACAGGTTACCTTTCTTTGCTTTCACAACTGGCTTTTCCTTCGGTGGGATAAAAGCTTTATTTCTTTCTTCTTGTCTTTTCTTGACTGCTTCTGCTTGCTTTGCCTAAAGTTAACGAAAAAAAAGTCAAGTGTCAGTGTAGAGCAGGGCAAAAGGGACAAATCAAAAAGTGTTTGATTTCTGGCTTTAACTGAATAGTGGGTTGTAACGACTTTACCTTTATCTCTTCCACTCGCTTTCGTTTCTTCTGGCTTTCTTTCAAGAAGTATTCGCCACTTGCCAATTCCTTATCAATCTGCACAAGAAAAGTACTGACAAGCATTAGAAAATGATGTATTATAAGCTAGATATATACTACCACATAATCAGAACTTGACAGAAACAGCCTGCCAACCTCTTAACAAGAACAGTATTTCAAATCATGCTTTATTCCTACATAATCAAATAAATTTTCAGCTGACCTGGCTTTCTGGCTGTGGAGGCGGGAACGGTGTGTACTCCTTCTTAATATTTTTCTTCTTTGGCTCCTTGCGTTTTTTCAAGTTCTTCCGCTTGAACTTCGGCAAAAATCTTTCCCAATTTTGTGTCCTCAGTTCAGGATCTTTTGATAATTCCCGTTTGATCATCAAAGTCTTTGGTAGTTTTAGAATATCACAAAGAAGTTAATAAAACAACAGAATTACAGTAGCTTCAAACTACAGGCTTTACCGAACTTTCTTACATTGAATATTCTACATCTGAACCTTCCATCTCTCTCTGCATTAAGAGTTGAGGAATTTAATTATGACCAGAAAAAACGGAAAGATAAATAGGTCTCCAGATGGGGACAGTTTAAGTGAGCAGATATCAAGCAAACAATCAAAGGGAAGAAAGTTATAAACACTTTCCTTTTAATGTTTTCTCAGATATTGTTAAGGATATAACAATATAGCTTGGTAAAATGGATGAAAACCAAATCAGATTTTTTTTTTTTTTTTAAAAGAATCATACCACAGAAATGCTCAAAAGCAGATTACCATACATAAACATGTCATTATTAGCATACTGCTCTATGAGAAAGACATAGTACTTCCTTGTAAATGAGGGTGCACATTGGACCATACTAACCTTAATGTTATATATGGGATGTATGTTTTTCATTGTATCCAGAACAACTTTTCTAACCTGTAATTGATAAAAAAAAGAAAATGAACAGAAGACTCAGCAGGTATTTCATAGTCTGATCAATTAGAATACCAGATACGCTAAGTTTCTTCAAAAAAGAAGAGAAAACCCCCTCCTCCCCCCCCCCCCCCCCCCCAAAATGAAACAAAACAAAAGCAGATAGATTGGAAAAGCTAACACACGCGGACATCTGGAAGGCACAGCACTTCACAAGTTATCATCAGCTATATTGTCAGGTTTCCAGTATGCTCCAGTATGACTTCCAAGAACTACTTTCTTGCTACCATAGATGTTAGGGTGTTTTTTGCTTTTGACAAGTATTTTTTCCCTACATAATTACTAAAAATATACTAGATGTTCCTCCAGGTTATATATCATTAACACTGCATTATTTTCACTTACACCTCTTAACTATGAAAATTCTGTATTGTAGGCAACGGGAGCAAAAGCCAAAGACACAGAAGTAGACACACATAACTCGTACGTGAAGGCATCCCTTTGATACCTTTGCTAAACCTTGCTTTAAAACAAACAAAAACTATTTTACAAATATTTCCTTATTTCCAAGACAGAAAGATGTCAGAGTAACAAAATTCAGGAGCTAGGACTATGAACATTCACATAAATATACCTAACACAGAGCTGAAAAGTAAAGGGGCTAACTCTTAAGGTTGCCAAATTCTGCCTGTAGTCCACCCCAGAGCTGGGCACAGAAGTGCCCTACACAAACTGCACTTTGGCCTCCCATTACCTCTTTCAGCCCACTAAAAGGTCCAAGTGCTGAAACAGTGTTGCCTTGCACCATAATGTAACAGTTGGTTAACAGCTCCAGGGCCTACAGCAACAACAAATGGAATGCAGTCAGTCTAAGCTGAAGATCTGACACAAATTTTTACGGTTACTACGCCTATCACAAATACCTTCAGAGTAGATCCTTTTGGCCCAAGAAGTCGTCCTCTTCTTTTTATAAAACTTTCTCTGTTTCTCACCAGAGATCCTATTTTAATGATGTCACACGCAACATCATCCTGAAGGATGCGAACTGCCTGAAGATACAAGCAGCAGGTAGTAACATCTGAATACAAAGGATTCACAGGAATCAAACCAATACTGCAGTTTATTTTTCCTGTCTTTGCTGGCAGATATATTTACTTTTAAAATACATTTCATTTTCCTTGACGCCACTTGAAAATCCCATATTTTTAAAATGTACTATTTTATAAATATTACAATGTGACTTGATACAATGTTCCTGGATTTAATACATACCTGTTCAAACGGAACACTTCTGGCTAGGAGTTTTATTAAATCTCGAGCCCTAATGATTGCATATGGATCAAAAGTCTTCTTAGTAGTAGTGACAGTCATGCTTCCTTCAATCAGATCCAGTGTTGCACTCACATACTGCAATATTTGGAAAAAAAAAAAAAAAGTGAATTGATCTCTAAATAAGAATCTCATGACAGTATGAAGTTAAGAAACATAACACTAGACACTTTTCCCGAACTCTTAGACCGACTCTCAGCTTAAGAAAATTCACAAAAAAAAAAAAAGAGAGAAAGAAAAATAGACTGACAGATGGTGTGCAGCACAAGGCCTGAAACAGCACCTCCCTCAACTCATTCAACTCAGGTACAACAAAGTTGTCAGCTTATGGATGATGATACTCGCTGCTGCAGTAGGCTTTACTGACATCTATAAAGAATTACACATCTGGCTACGTGGACCTCCAAACTTTTAATTCCAATGGAAAAATGACACCATAAGTTCTAAGTGCAAGTGCATAGAACTATATGTACACGCAACATCAGAAACGCAAGGAGGGCTATTTTGATCAACATAACTAACACCTCCAGCTCCCAAATAATAAATCACGTTATCACAAATGCGTTCATACATGCTCACTCAGGGATTTCTGGACCAGCGGCCAGCACTCCTTCAGGTAGGCTTCTCTATACTTGGGGAATAACGTTGCAAAACTGCTCTCCTCCAACAGCCCTCTGGGGTTATCTTCCCTCGTAAAAGCCGGCTCCTTCCATCCATCTGGCACGGTGAGGAGCTCAGATTCATCAACTGCTATAGATTAACGAAAGAAAAAAAGGATGTTTTTGCTTCTCCTCTTTCACCGACGCTTGTTACACCCCCTCCGCGTTTAACCACCCAGCTTCAATAACCGGGCGCAGGGCCGCGGCTGCTGTTCAGCACCGTGCTGCGCACCGCTCCTGGCCTCGCGGGAGTTACCGATTTAACCCGCTTAGGCAAAAATAAATACAAAAATCTCCCCAGCTGCGCCAGGCCTCGCAGAGGGGACGCCACAGGAGAACGTGCGGGGAGCAGCAGCGGGAGCAGCAGCCCGCCCGTGCCGCCTCCACCTACGCCCTCCGCTCCTCACCCACCTTCAGCCGCCTTCTTCTTGCCGGGGCGCCGCGGCCCCGGCTCCGCCGCCGCGGGAGCCGCCATGCCGGCCTGCCCGCCGCCACCTTCCGCCCCGCGACGGAACCGGGGCCGCGCTGCGTGCCGGGAGCTGTAGTCCCTTCCCCGCCCCCTAAATCCTTTTTTTTTTTTTTTTTTTTTTTTTTTTAAATGTCCCCGCTAGGTGGCACTGGGCGCTGCCCAAAGCCAGCTCCGGCCCCATGCGGTGTGGTGGAGGAGCGGAGGAGGCTAATTCGCCTTATGTCCCTATGACACAGAACCACTAGGTTGGAAGAGACCTCCCAGTTCACCCGGTCCCACCGCCCCTGCCCCCAGTATCACCCCCTGAACCGCGTCCCATCCTGACGCCCCCCGGGAGTAAGACGCAGCCCACCCCAAAATGGCAGGCGTGGGCCTTGGAAGGGCCGGGGAAGGGCCGGGGAAGGGCAGGAAGGCGGCGAGCCATGGGGCAGGGGAACACAAAGGCAAATTGAGGCCTTGCAGCAACGGGGAGCCCAACGTTGAGGTGTGGGGAGGAGGCAACACTGCCAAGGCTGCAGGATCTTGGCCGCGTTGCTCTGACTGGCTATGAACAGGAATGAGTGCAATTTTGAGTCTCTCTGGTGAAATACACCTTATTTTCCCCCAACTCACAGGCCTCTCGGGCAGCACGCCCGCTGCGGGTACGTCTGTCTCCAAGGAAATGGGAACAGAGCATCCCTGTTGCTCGCCGGCTGGAAATATAAAACAATAACACTGCTTGCTCAGCCCAGGCACAACGGGAGGATGAAAGGATGTCACAGTACTGGGAATAAAATCCAGCCTTTTGAGGGCTTGCCCACTGTGAGAGGAAACTTTCCCTTAGCTCTGCAGTGGAAGGGTGCAAGGGACTGGTGCCTGGTGGGACCCAGCTTCTCCCACACAAAGGGCGGACGTGTTGCTGCGCTGCACTGAAGCGTGGCTTTGCCCAGTTGAGACAGGTCTGGTAAAAATAATTGGAAATGCAGGCAGTTGCGTTAACAGACTTGGAAGCTGTGACTCAGGAAGGTCCCTCAGGTCCCCTCCTGTCTGATTCTCTGAAGGAGACAGTAATTTCTCAGCTTGCCTCGTACCTCGGGGCCTGTGGTCTGGTCGGATATGGGGAAGCCACTTCCCTAATTCCTGGCACAGATGGGATGCTCCCACAGACCCCTCCGCTGCTCCGGGCTGCCTGCTCAGGCTCCAGATGACAACATATTTATAGCATTTTTATTAGTCACCGCTCAGATGCAATAACCAGCCACAGCGTGTCTGGCGGGGTGAGGAGGTGGGGACAGCCGCCTGGGGACCGGGGCTGCTGCAGGGAGCTCCGGCTGTGCCGTGCCGTGCTGTGGTGGGACAACACGTTTTCTGAGAGCAGCTTTCACTGGCAGCACAGAGCGTGTACCACGTTCCCCATGTGCTATAGAGAGACTTGGGCGCAAAATGCTCTGAAAGGCTCTTTTGACCTCAGAGGTCCCAGCCTAGCAAGACCCCTACGCCTGCTGAATGGTTGCTGGGCTGTGGGGGCACCCGGGCCAGCTCTGTATGTGTGTATATGTGCGCACATTGTTTCCCTGATAAAAGCAAAGCAAACGAATGAAACAGCACAGCCGCACAGCCTCCCTTAAATGCGCTTCAGGCTGTATGATAAAAAGGGCAGAGCGCTGCCGTTAGGCTGAAGGTGCCTCTTTATTATGCAGCAAAGTAATTATTTCCCTGTCAGTAGATAGGACTCCAGCCACTTGGCACTTTCTTACATGCCATTTTCAAATCCAAAAGAGCAACTTGGGATTTTGTGATAATTCAAGCAATCAGATGAGCTCATGCACATGGCATTCATTCACTAGAAACGCCACACAGATCCCATTCAGCCTCAGCACTCGTAAATCCATGTGACACTTTTATCTATTTATAAACTTTTAACAGCAGGTTATGATTGTTATGCAAGCCATTTTCCAGGGATTAATAAGCAGCTTGTGTTGATGGCAGCAAGAAGGGCCATTAACTGCTCTGGGATGGTCATTAATCTGTAGTAAATGCTCAGCATCTGGATCGTTTCTGCGTAATTAAATAATCAATACTGCCTTTTGATTCAAATAACTGGAGAATTGTATTTCAAATTTATCTTGGCTTAGGGTGTTCTTAATTCTTTTAGGTTACAGCAGGGCAGGGAACAGCCACATGGGCAAGTGAGAGCTACTCTGGGTGTGACCGGCTCTTAAATCATCAGCTTTTCCATACAAACATCCCAACTGATCAAAACATTGTTTAAAGCAGCTGCCAAAACATATTAACTGGACTAGATGCTGAAAAAAAAAAAAAAAAAGTTGCAATTTTGTCCTTTTTGTGTTAATATCAAGGTCTTTCATTATTTGAATAAAATTATGGCTCCAAGTGACCCAATGCTCACAGATAGACTGACAGAAAAAAAACAGTCGAACAGAAACCCCCCTGCCCAGTCACCTCCAGAAAAGTCCCTTTGATTCACTCCTTATCCTGCTGCCATGACCTCTGCACCCTCAGGCTGGCGTGGCTGTGCTCCTCGGTTCTCTTTCCTCTCTCCCCGCTCCTCGCTTTCTCTCACTGGGCAGGGGTGTAAGTCATTTTTCTGGTTTTGTTTAATTCTTGTCTTTGCTGCTGAATGCAGTGATCTGCAGAGGTGCTGACAGATAAAAATGACAGTGCCCACTGCAAACCACGCTGCCACCGTGCTGCTGCCAGCTCTGCAGAGAGCTGGGGAAATGCCTGGGAAGGTAGAGGTCATCACAGCTGGCAGGCTGTAAGTGGCAGAGGAAAACATGACTTTCAGATGAGAAAAGGAGACTTAGTGTATCATCTTGGGATCATATGCAATTCCCATTCTTCTGAGCTATCTTTTCACCAGAGAGTAAATCCGCACCTTTCCACAAGGACACGGTAAACAAATAACAGCTCGCCTTCACTGCTGGTGGGGTTGAAGCTGAGAAAAAAAGCAAGCACTCACACAGTCAGATATCTATTCATATTTCGAGGCTGGGAAGACAAGAGGAAGATTTTGCAAGAAATGGAGAGGAATATCACTGCCTCAACTGCAAAGCTTTCAGATGTAGCTAGCACTTGCAAAGTTAGACACAAAGAGATAAGGGAAAGGGGACGGTGGTCATCATAAATTCAGCTCAGCTAAGAGCTAGCTGAGTTTATGAGAGCGAGGGCTTCCCTTTAAAAGAGGGAGAGCAGAAATAAGAACATGTGCTGAACCCTGAAGAGGAACAAGGAGGTGGAAGATGAGAGGACTGCACACCATAAGAGCATCTGAAAGGGTTAGCTGGAAAACCACAGCAAAGACAACTTGGTGCAGAAGGAAGAACCCAGGACAAGAAGGAAGAACCAGCAGATAAAAAAGTTGACAGATTTGTCTGTGGAAAGCCTTGCTGCAATAAAATTGCTGTCACCAAGAAAGGGATGAGAGCCAAATAGGGAAGGAATTCAGTGTCATTATGAAGTCAAAGCAGCAGGTTTAGATCAAAAGGTCTCTGGCGCAGGGGACATGTCTGATCATGAATCATACAGTGATGGACAGGATGGGGCTTTTGTCTTGACTTTAGCCCCTGGGTGTTGTCAGAAAGCAAACAACACACCACAGAAACTATGCCAGGGCTTGAGCGTGCAGCTGAGCGTGGTTGGGATGGATGTGTCAAGAGGCAGGCAGGAGGAAGGCAGGGGTGAGGAAGGCGGTGGAAGGAAATGCCTAAATCGGAGTACTTGTCCAAAGCCTCAGAGGGGAAAAGAGTCAAGTGGGGATTGGAAAATGATCACTTGTCTGCTTTATGTCTCCCACGTAGTGCAGGGAGCAATCACACGTTCCCAAAGGTGCACGCAGCAGGGTCTGTTAACAGAGGTTTCTCACCACCCACCCTGTTCAGGTCACACCTAACGAGAAAGCAGAGCTGGTCTAAGGGCTCCAGGCTCCCCATGGTGTCCCTGTCACCGGGGCCAGCCTGCTGGAGAGTGCTGCAGGGGACACGGCACTGAGGGCACAGGGCTGGGGCTGTTCTTCCCCTGGTCAGGGCAACAGAAGCACCCTCAATCCCCCTCCTCCCTGAATTTCCCCCCAAAAGGTTGTTGAAATCATTTTAACCTCATACCTGAGCAGCCAGGCTGGGAGCACTGCAGTTTTTTAGGAATTCACAACAGTACCGGTGTGTTTTATTCTGCAAAGCACAGATAAAATGCTCTCTCGGTCTATTTTTCTCTTGTGCTAGAATCCAGGCATTATTATGCAAATTTCCACTATAGCAAAATTACAGCAGAATAAATAGCTCTGCTATACACGAAGGGGAATCCTATTACATCTTCAGTAACTCTCAGTAAGCATCATCGCTATTATACCAATTGAAGAGACAGAAAACAATTTTTAATTAAAAATATTTATAGCAGGCATAATACCAACTGCCAGTTTCACTATCCAGTGAATGCATTTTGCAGCTGGTACTAATTCTCTCTTATTTCTACGAGGTTAGCCAATATCAGCTGTTCATTAAGCAGAGGACATTTCAGGAGTGTCCATATTATATGCTGTAACTAACTGCAAAGTTCTTCCTTTGACAGATTTCAGGAAATCAAGATTGCTTTGCTAAGTTATTCTGGGGCTTCATAATAAGGAGGTCATTTCCCAGTGATCTGAGTGGGCTGCATCATCAGTTTTATTCAAATAAATCCTACAAACTGCTTTCCAGCAGATAAGAACATTTTAATTAGCAATATATCTTTTGTCTCCTATCTGCAGTGGAGTAGGGGGCAAGAAACTGATTGCAGCACACCCTTTATTTCACTGGGATAGCAGCATAATCAGAAGGTGTCAGCAGAAGCACGGATGAATTAATTTCAATACAGAGCTTCGCGCAGCCAAACACACGGCTGCCCCTGCGATGTGTTTTGGGGTGGTCTCACCCCGAAACACTCATGTTTTCTGTGCCAGAAAGCAGGTAAGACCTCAGTTCTTGGCCTGGTTAAATGGATGTATCACTGAATGTGCTTATATGTCCCCGGGAGCAGCCAAAAGCCTCTAACTCCTGCAGCAGGCAAAGGACCGGACCCAGGGGAGCCCCGTTCCCACACACCTCCATCCCTCCTGCCCCTCTGTGCCAAGGGCTGCGTGTCTGAAATCCCGAGCTGGGGTGGTGTCCCCACCGGCCTGGTGCCCACAGGGAGCCCTCTCCCCATAAAATCTGTGATTCAGCGGCTCAGTTTGTCCTTGGTTCATGTTCACGTGAGTCAGAGGGAACTCAGCACGCTGAAGGATCCAGCCCATAAAGTCTGATACAAAACTTTGCGTTTGCTGCATTCACCCCTGGGACAGCCAGTGAGAACTTCCCCTGTGATTTATCAACGTAGCAGCTGGAACCTGACAAACAAAGCTGCTTATCATAACCTGCCTTGTGACTCACTAAATCCCGTATGGTTATTGTTTTTCTGACTTTAGAATATTAGCAGCCACTTTCAAACCCCTGAATTTAGCAAGCTTTATTTCATAATTGGAAAGATCAAACCCGCTATGAATTCATGAAGTCATTTACGACACGCATATCCTTCCACCCACAACAGATTTCACAGCAATTTCCCCTGGCTAGATCCACAGTGACAACCGTGGAGCCTGGGGGACACAGCTGGGCACATGAGGTATGAAACAGGGGAGAGGTGCATCTGTAGGGCTGCATCCTGGAGGCGATTCAGGGCTTCGGGAGCTCCTCGGAGACCCTCCCAAGGAGCTTCCCCCTTCACAGCCTGCAGATAGAGGTGAGAAGAGCAGCTGCTGTCGCTTAATTAGCCCTTGGGGGTAGTTTGCTAAAGCAAACACACCTTTGAAGCTTGTGAAAGCCCTAGCATGTCCATGAGCTGGTCTTGCTCTGGGCAAGCATTGAGCCAGTCGCCTACAGCTTTGAGGAGCTGAGCTGCACCAGCTCCGTGTAGGAACACCCAAGCTGTTAAGTCCATTTTTTGTTACCTACAGAGTAGCAAGTCCTTCAGGCCACAGAGGAGTGAGCCCTTTCTTCTTTCTGAGGTGGCAGTAAGGGCTTTCAGAGCACCTTGGGCTGAGCGTGTGGAACAAAATCACTGCAGTAGCCCAAGGTCCGACTCTCTGAGCAGTTGTGATGTCCTAGCCTACCTCTGATTTTAGCTGTTACCCTCGGTGTTTGGTGTAGGTGAGCAGTGTGCACTTGGGTGCTGTGCTGTTTGTTTCCTCATGGTAGCAAACAAAGCTTCAGGGAAAGAAATTCTACCAGGCAACCCTCTAGAAAGGCAGTCTCTGAACGAGTGGAGAAGCAGCCAAGAGACCTTCCTCCTCCTGCTGCTCATCCTCTGAACGGTCAGCCGTTCATGAAATGGCACGTGGAAAAGCAAACCCTTCTTTCCCCCAGAGGTTTTGTCTGGGTTTAAGTGCAGTTCCTAGCCTGCACTGAACTCCACGGTGAGCGAAGGACCTGGGAACCCATCACCTGCTCTGCTGGTAAGCTTGGCAGCCCCCTTTCCTTGCTGAAGCTGTAAAGATTCAAAGGCAGGAGCTTTTCTATGTATGTGTTTGCAGAGGAGGGCAATTCGAAATGAGCTTGTGCAAGGTACAGCTGTAACACAGATTGCTAGCTGCTGGACACCAGTTTTGTCGTAAAGTCACATCCGATGTGGAAGGAAATGCAACGGAGCTGTCGGGTTGCCAAGTAGCTGTTAAAACAACCATTTCAGATGAAATTTCGCAGACGGAAGTTTGAATGATAAAATTTCACTTTTGCACGCCACCGGGAGGAAGAAAAGCGCCCATCTGTTCCCCGAGCGCTGCACATTGTTCAGCAAACCACTCGCAGCTTGGCAGATCAGCACATTAGAAGAAAGAAAAAAAAATGCCGACCATAGATGAGCTTGAATACGAGATGAGTCATTGAAGTTTACCCAAAAGCGACGTAAAAATGATGGTCCTTGCCAGGATGTGATGCCAGGGTGCTCTCCCGGCCTCGAAAGACCGCGGCAGTTCTGCTGCCGAGCCTGACAGGGCCGCATGGCTCTTGGTGTGGGGAGCAGACAAGGGGCGCCATTATCACGTACCTCAGCGGGGCCGTCCATGTCAACCAGCGAGCTGGTTTCATTCAGCATGTGACGTCTGACTGGTGAATGAGGCGTTTTGGGTCTCCTGGAAAGATTTTATATCCAAACCAGCTGGAATCCCATTGACAGGAACAGCCTCTTCCTTCCCCTGCCCGGTACTCCCAGTCAGAGTGAGCTGGAAATGTCTGAGGGGAAACCTCAGAAGCCCGCGCCTTTGAGCGAAGTCTGCTGGTGCTAAACATCTGACAGTTGTTCATTAAGCGAGAGCCGGGCAAGCGTTTCATCGCTGAGATGAGCTTTTAATACATGAATAGGGGGTGAGAAAACATATTTGTGGGCATTTCAAAAGGCTGTCATACAAGGAGACGCCAAGTCTGATCAGGTTGGAAAAGCTGCCGAGCGCTTTGGAAACCTCTCAAATGGACTCATGCTTTCAAAGCACAAAGTTGCTGTTGAGCTTCCAAACAAAAGCGAGAAGCAGACTCAGCAGGCAGGCGGAGGGTGCTGAGCCCCGGCCTTCCTTCAGCACACTGCTGGGTTATAAAGCGGGGAGCTTACACAGCCCTGCGGCTCCCCATGCACAGCATTGCACCCAGCCACCCCAAAACAAGGCCACCGTAGTCCCACCACCTCCCAGTGGCATGTGTGACGTGCTGGGACTTTCCAGATACTCAGGGAAGGACAGCTGGGCCTGGTAACTCTACTACATGTCATGGTCAGTGCAGGATAGATGTGTTTTCTAGCCATGAGTCTACCACCATATGTTCAAGGACAATTATTAAATTGTTTCTGAACGTATTGTAAGTAAGTTTTGAACATACTGCAAATATATTCAAAATAAAAACTGAAAGTGGACCTTCAATAGCTGGAGATGGAATAATGTTTACGATGATACCAAAAAAAAAAAAAAAGGCAAAAACATTCAGTAAAATGCTTTTTCTCTGCTTTTGGAAAATGGTACTGGCTCCTGTTGCAGGGGCCAAGTGCATCTTGTGCATCCCAAGTGTCTCAAAAGAACTGGCTGAGAAGGGAATGATTTTTCACTAGCTTCTTAAAGACCAGGAGAACTACAGAAAATTTAAAGCAAGATGGTGATGTGCTAATTGAAGAGGGCAGGTAGAATGTCACTGGCTGACATCTATGGACTGGCTGCTTGATTTCCATCCTAGGTGAAATTACGGGGAAGCTAGATGTGAGTGACGTACATGTAATTTCTGACACGAGTGTCTTATAAGAACAAACCTGCATTATTTAACATGTCTTATAAACTTTCCCAGTTTATAAGGTTGGCTGATGAAAGGCAGCTATAGACACTCTAACCTATACAGATTATAACAGTAGCTGGGTGTTATCTCAGAAAGACTTACCAACATCAAACAAACAAAACCCTATTGCATCACACAGCCAGTGGATTAAGACCTACCTGATTAACAATGAGAGCAGCCCTGAAATGAACTGCCAGATTTGTGATTCACTCTGTGTAGGACCAAGGCAGGGTTTTTTTTGCTGAGCACCTGAAAGCAATTACAAAAACAATGCAAAGTCAATGAGTGGAAAATGAAGAGGTTGTGAAGGAGAAGGAGGCTATGATATGACAGTCACGCAGAGTGAGCTGGGGCAATCACTCAGCTTGAGTCATCCAAACAAGAAGTATCTGAACACAAGACAAAGGTAAAACATGGCCCTGAGAAGAAGGAGCACTGGCTGGACCTGTGCAGTGAGCAATGAAATCTTGGAAAGAAGTGGTTGTGTGAGCATGTGGGAATTAAAAGAGCACAAGCGATATTGCTGAAGTGACCAGAACAATGCTGCGACAAACACATATATACATATATAATCTCCACACACACATATATATATGGGTATATGGACAAGAAAATAACATCACTGTGACACAAATATTTATATGAAGCACTGGGGAGGTGATCCTGCAAAACTGTATCAAGTTAACAACTACATTTCTTACAGAATTAAACTTAATGTTCCAAATAATTGGAAGACAGCAAAATTGCCAAAAGCTCCAGTAGAAAATGTCATTTGCTTGTCAAAATCTGTAGAGAATGTCTCTGTAGGGTCTCAAAATACCTTGTATTAAGAAAGCATTAATTCAGATAGAGGAGTCAGTGGTAATATTCAAATTATCAATGGACAAATAAGTATCAATTTTATGTAGCAATAATAAGAATGGTGATTTTTACATGAAAGCATTTTTCAGAAAAAAAGGATGATTATCAAATGCTTGTGATAGAAATGTTTTTCCACTTCTTGAAGGCTTCATTGGAAGATTTGGTGCCTTGCTGGATGAAAGGTTTTAGTTTAACACAAGTTCTTTAATTCAATATATGGACACTCAAACCAAATGTAACTCTGTTCCCAGCAGGCACTTGTGCTACGTCTCCTTGTACTTTCCTGCCTTGAGATCTGTGACCCTCCCAGTTCTCTCCCCACATTGCTCTGCATATTAAGGCTTGCACTGTGGAAACCACAAATAGGCTAGAAAATATCCTCATAAATCTCTGTGGTTAAGCAACGCTTCTTATTTAGGGTTTGAGGCCATCTCCAAATGAGGAGAGGGGAAATAAAGGGAGTTAGAAAGACAAGATATGCCTATATCAGTAGTATTAGATCTGTAGGCACCCAGCAAGCTCACTGGGCAAGAGCACTGCCCTGACACAGGTCACACAACCAAATTCCCGCATGTGCTGGGCTGACACATCCTGCCTGCATGGTCTCAAAGCTTTTGGCTGTAGGTTTGGGCTGTGTGCTGATCCTTTTATCACGTTTAAGAGCAGGAACTGTGGTCCTGCCAAAATTAGATAAGGGTTAAAAAAAAAAAAAAGACAAGGGCACCAGCACACACTGCTATCAGAGAGCTTGATAGTGCTCTACACAGTTGGAAATCATCAGCAAATTAGGTATAAAAGGAACAGGCAGCGTGTTCCCAGCTGAACTGTTGTAAATGTCACAGCATTTGTATTGATACCACTGGCTTCTTCGTTAAAAAAAAATAAAAAAAAATTGCAAAGAGGATTGTTTTTTCAAATGAGAAGAGTCAAGCGTTTAGCAAAATCTGCCCTGCAGGCATCTAATAATAAGACTATAATTGGGTGATGGTTAAATGATAATTGGAGCTGAATGGCTAAGTAGTAACTCTTCTACATCGCTGATAAAAATACTTAGAATGTGTAAAATATTTTATACCAAAGAGCAAATGGGAAATGGGATAAAGTTGTGAAAGTGTTTGAAGCATTTATTTAGATCAGAAAATACTTAGAACAGGATGAAGCCTGGGCAAAAATAATTGTAGCTTTGGGGAACGTACAAAAGTGATGAGATGAATCCACGAGTCCTGAGGGAATGGGCAGATGTAATTGCTAAGCCACTGTCCATCATATGTGAGAAATCATGGCAGTCTGGTGAAGTTCCCACTGACTGGAAGAGGGGAAACATAACTCCCATGTTTAAAAAAGGCCAGTGTCCTGGGCTGCATCAAAAGCAGCATGGCCAGCAGGCCAAAGGAGAGGATTATCCGCCTCTGCTCTGCTCTCGTGAGACCCCACCTGGAGCCTGTGTTCAGCCCTGGGGCCTCCAGCACAAGGACATGGAGGTATTGGAGAGAGTCCAGAGGAGGTCCACGAGGATGTTGACGGATGCACCTCTCCTATGGGGACACGCTGAGGGAGTTGGGGTTGTTCAGCCTGGAGAAAGAAAACTCCTGGGAGACCTTATAGCAGCCTTCCGGTACCTAAAAGGGGCCAGCAGGAAAGCTGGGGAGGGACTCTTTGTCAGGGAGTGTAGTGATAGGACAAAGGGGAATGGCTTTAAACTGAAAAGGATAGATTTAAATTAGATATTCAGAAGAAATTCATTACTGTGATGGTGGTGAGGCCCTGGCACAGGCTGCCCAGAGAAGCTGTGGATGCCCCATCCCTGGAGGTGCTCAAGGCCAGGCTGGATGGGGCTTTGGGCAACCTGGTCTGGTGGGAGGTGTCCCTGCCCATGGCAGGGGGCTGGAACTGGGTGGGCTTTAAGGTCCCTTCCCACCCAAGCCATTCTGTGAATCTGTACTGTACTGATTTAGGGTTAATGCTCTGCCATTATCTTAAGAATCTCATTCATTGTTAGAAAACAAGTTGCACTTCCCACTAGGTCACAAAACACAGCACTTTCTCCCTTGCTGCTTCCTCAATATCCAAAGGAACAGTTCTGCAGGAGCTGTAAGTGACAGCCATTTCAGCTCATCATTTTTTAAAGGGAAAATTATGTTTGAAAATTATGAAAAAAAAAATCCAGAATACTTTGGCATCTCTTGGTCTTTTGGTGGAGAAAGAAGCAGGATGGGGCAGGTTTCTGTGTACGGTACGCGAGCCAGAGAGGGGATCCCAAGTTGCTGAAGGGATTTTATGAAATCTCAGTGAGGTAACGTCTGCCCATTCAACGCAGCTCTACACGGATATGTTAGAAAGACTCCTACGATGTTTTGAGTGCCACAGTGCGTCACTTTTTCCTTTTCATCCAGGAGAAAACTACTCCCATTGTAATTTATGAGGCAGTGTTTGGTATCAAACAGGCTGTGACCTCCCTGATGGGAATGAGGAACCTTAGAGCAGATACTGCCTCGTGATTAATTCCTGTGGCACACAGGAAAGAGCAGCAAGGACATTTCACATAACCCTTCAACCTCCCCTTCCGGGTGGACCACAGCTCTTATCTGCCTTGGAGAAATAAAGTCAGAGCATTCATTGCAGTTGAACAATATTTTGACACAGGAACCCATATACCAGGCTCATAAGCTAGGAAAAGAGAGCATGACCATGGCCACCCACTCCTACAGCAAGAACGTTTCCTCTCTTGAAGCCCAGTTTTGCCTCCCTGCCTAGCCAGCAGTTCGTGCTTCAGGTTTGTCCTACAGATTTATTCCACTTTCAGCACAGCGCTCAAGGGCAATCACTTTTTTCCTTGAAGTTTCTTCCCACCCAGATCTGTGGCTGTCAGCTGTGAGAGACAGTGAGAGGTGTCTCCAGGGGACAGGGCATATGAATAGATTCATTTTGGCAAAGCAGTTACAATCAGTGGCTTTAATTGTAATGAAATTTAGCAGCAGGACACCTTCATTTGAATAATTGATTTGAATTTTGTTCTGGATTTCTTCTTTTTGATTCTTTCGCAAGACACAAGTTAGACATCCTTGACTGCTAGCTGTGCAGGTGGGTTGGTATGAAGTTGTATATGGTCTTTGCAAAGAATTTGGCATTTGTTTCTGCTAACCAGGAGGACACACAATGAACATATTTAAGCCACTGCACAACTTAGCATACCCTGCTTAGGTTCTTCGTTTTGTCTGACAAAGGACAGCAAATGAAAACTAAAAAACAACTTGTTTTTTGTCATGCTGTTTCTGGATGGAAAGTGGGATTTAATAAAAGAGCAGAAATTATAAAACTGTAGTAATTTCTTTTCATGTGTATAATTTACTCTTTTGAAATTCCATTTTGCACCAGAAACAAATGGCTTTTAGCCTTATCCATAGTCAAATAATTTAAACTTTTTTTGGTTGCCTGATAAATTTAAAAGCCTCGTCTCTTATGTAGTGTTTTTGTACCTAAAACAGAAAAGAAAAAAACATGGCTTTTCTGCATATGTGTAAAAACCTGCTCCAGTTCCCCAAATGTGATTGAGCCTATTATTGAGCTGAAGCCAACTAAAGCCAAACAAAACAAATTTTCCTTCTGTACTGGAGAATGGGGGGCTTTAGCCAAAAGCTGGTGCATCTCCTCAGACTTTGAGGGCAAACAGCTATTGTTTGAATATTATCTGTCAGTGTATATTTGATTCATACTGTTTTAATGTCCCATGGTAACCTGAAAATAGGCCATCATGATTTTGAATTAACTTTCAATTATTAGTTATTTAAAAAAAATAAATAAATAAAAGTAA
This sequence comes from Cygnus olor, assembly GCF_009769625.2. Taxonomy (NCBI): domain Eukaryota; kingdom Metazoa; phylum Chordata; class Aves; order Anseriformes; family Anatidae; genus Cygnus; species Cygnus olor. The sequence goes on from NC_049169.1 coordinate 40,627,797, forward strand.
GAGGGCAGGGGCCACGTGCGGGATGCTGAATGGGTACGGTGCGGGTGTTTATCCCCCTGGGGTGGGCAGCAGCCTCCCCAGCTGTCCCCCGTCTGGAGCCGGGCACATCAGGAGGGGCAGGGACGTGCTCCTGCCTCCACCACCGGGCAGCAGGCCACTCTCTGCGAGGTGCATCCAAGGCTACGGCTACCCGCCGAGAAGCCTGATGGCCTAGGATTTTTCTGAATTACCCTGCCAGACAATAGCAATTCATATGTTTAAGAAATCCGGGGAGGATTTGCAGCTTTAGTGCTGAGAAATCGTATTATGTTCTCTGAATAGCCCCTTTTGGTCTTGACATTTACAGCCTCTTTTCACACGGACGTTAGGTTACAACTGTGCTGTAGCTGCATACGGGGTCGTGTAATCGCCGTGCCATAACAACATTTTGTTCTGACAGTCATTTACTCTCTGCTGTAACCACTTCCCTGGCTGCAAGCAGGGCTTAGATGAATGCATTGTAGGAGTCTTTTTTTCAAGCAGTTTCTGAGAAAATGCTTGAAATGGGCCGCCACACTTTGTACACGTGGTTAATATAATCTTTAATTTCTGCTTAAAAAGCAATTTCTGCTTAAGAAGCCATTTTCCTGCTTCTAAGCTTCACATCCAAATGCAAAGGTAAAATCATATTTTGTGGTGACACAAACCTCAGGAGCAGAGTCGCTCTGTCAAATAGTGCCTGCAGAGATGAAAGCCTCGTGCAGGACACTTTACGTGCGTCGTGATTCCATTTGAGAAGGTTTTTGGTGTCCCCACTTGTAAAGCTGTCAGTGAGCTTTATTGCCACTCACACTTAACCTTCCCCTGAGCACCAGCCTCAAAGCCTCAGTGCTTTGTGGGCGCCATTGGTCTTTCGGATACAAAAAATATTGCTTTTTGCTAAAAGACGTGCTTTGTTCCTTTCCTTGGATAAGCAGAGTGTCCCGGCAGTCTTAGCACTTCATCATTAACTGAAAAACACAGTTCACGCACAGCTTAGGAAAGAACTGGAGCAAAAAGAAAAACGCTTTTGCCTCCCTGCCCCTGACCCCATGCCACCTGTTATTTTTCACAAAATCGCTAAGATGCCTGTGAGCATAAATCAGCACCATTCGAAACCCAAGAGTCTCGGGGCAGCAAAGGTAACAATGAAACCTCAGGGTTTTATGAATGAGGGGGATTGTCTGGCGCTGCCAGGCTGGGATAAGCGCAGGGCTGGCAGGGGACCCCACGGCAATGCCATAAACGCTGCCATCTGTCACTCTGAGGCTCCCAGAGCATGGTGAGGCAATGGGGGCAGCAGCCGTGCCCCAGTGCGAGGTGTTCAAGCAGCTCCTGCCTCGCTGGGTGCTGCTGGGGGGCTGGGAGAGCCTCGGGTGCTTGGGGACATCCCCAAAGTGGGGGACATCCACCAGCTTCCCACCTCACCCCCCTGCTGCCTGATTGCCCTCACCTGTTTTGGGGGGCCCAGGGCTCAATAGCTTCTGCAGGCATGGGCATGGCGCATTGGGGAAAATATATAGCCAAGATACCTGCAGCTGGGCTCCTAAACACGCAGGAACCCTGGAAGATAAACGGTTGTTGTTCCCTGTGATGCTGAGAAACCCAGCATCCTAATGGCAGAAGCAGAAAGGAAGAGGAGACACCCATGTATGAAAGCAGTCTACTCAGAAACTACCCTGTTATTATTAGGGTGTAGTACTGCTCATGTTTCCAGGCATTTTTTTTTCCACCCTGAGACAATGCAGAGGATGGGATAAATCTCCATAATCGCTCATCATTTCCATATTCTTTACATTCAGGTAATGCATTTTCATGTTGAAGGACTCAGCAGACAATACTGGTTACACATGAAACACTGTTAGAAATGGGGCTTATCTCTGAAAACCCATCCCCCGGGGGATGTGGTAATTTCTCTAATTATTCTAGCTATTCCTCCTGAATGCCCTTCCCCTCCCCAGCACGTCACTGCTTCAAGCTGCAGCCAAATCCCCCACGAATCGCTGGGAACTTCTGACCGTGCCACCATCCTTCTGTGGGGCGTCAGGGGTGGCCAACTGTGCGCAATTACGGGTGGTGAAACACCAGCCCCAAGGCAGGGACAAGCATGCAGATGAACCTCTCAAAAGATTTAATTATGTAGAAGTGATTTCTATTTTGAAATCCCATAGGATTTCTGTTTTGAAAATTAACTACTAGAAAAATGCTTTTTTTTCCTGCCTATTTGTGTCAAAACATTTGCGCCCCTCCTACCCTCTCCCCGGGTTTGCCTTATATTTATGGAAAACAGTGCATGCACCGTGATTCTATGTATTCCGAGCAGCATTCTTCCTGAAAAGCAGATTCAATGATTGCGATTAAACTGAGACGCATTTGAGTTTTCACTGGATGAGAAAAAAAGGCATTTAGGTCCTAAAAAAAAGACCCACAAACAACTTTTTAGATAATTAGGTCTTGAAAAACTATTAGCAGGTACCTGGAACCTATCTAGCTACCCTCGGTAAGTGATTAGCGATACAATGGGGTGGTCCAGCAAATTTTTTCTACATCAGCAGATAAATGTGTTTGATCAGAGCTATTTACTAATTCCGGTACCTCATGAGCAATCATAGCCCTGCGTAAAGAGGTGAACAGGCTTACAGTGCCCGTGACAGCCTGGGAACACTGCAGTTCAAAACCCCAGTGTGAAATATAGGTGTATAGACTACCGGCCATACCGCCCGTGATGGTTTGAGTTGTGTCTGAAGTGAGGTTAATTTTCCTGACCTAAAATGCTCTGTCTTTGTGTGCACAACCAGAAGAGGGATGGGAGAGGGGCAATTTTGTCACAAGGTGCTGATATAGATGCAAAGGTGTGGTCAAAAGCCAAGGCTGGAAGCGGGCCGGAGAGCCAAATACTTGACTCAGGCAAACGGGTGAGGTGACCTGTGATCCTGACCGGTGCTGGCTGGGATCAGAGGTTTTTAGGTGATTCAGGTAGGAAGGGTCCTCAGCAGGTCCTTGCGGCCACCCAGCCCCCTGCTGAGGGCAGGATCAGCCCGTTTGCCATCTGCTCGCTCGCAGCTAGCCCCGAGGAGCAGATTGTCTCACAGCAGAGGCAGCCGGGTCTCGCAGCGGCCTAACCCCGTGGCGGAGCCGCTTTCTGATCCAGGCTGTGAGTGCTGCCGCCACGCTGAGGTGAGCACGTTGCTCGAGGGGTCAGGATCGCCCTCAGCACATGCCTCGAGGACTCTGTGTGACCTGAAACTTCAACACTGAGAGGCAAAAGGTCTTAAAAATGGAAAACACTGTCTTCTTTAATATACCCAAATATGACATGATCTACTATTCTTATTGATTCAGTTGGAATATATATATATATTTACACACAGCACACTGCAGAGTTTTGTAGCGATGTTATTTCTGTAAGCCTGCACGCAGATGTCAGCAGGGGGACCAAGAGATCGGACAAGCAAACAGGAAGCAAAATGCAGCCCTTGATTTGGATGTGGGAATCATCCGAAGCTGACAAAGGGCTTGGCTCTGCATTAGTAACGGTGAACTGCTGCTACAGGAACCTGTTTTGTTCCTGAGACGCGTTACAAGTCAGCAGACAGTCACATTTTTCTGACTCATGAGCTGATATTAATGAATGACTTGGGAACGCACCAGAAATTCCCTCTGGACTTCCTCCCTTGAAAGCCTGTGGTTGTTTCTCTCCCTCTTCCTCCAGCTTTAGAACAAAAATCCCATCACAAAGCTATCAGTTTGGAGTGTGGGAGATGCCCAAAATAGCTCAGCCCCTTATTCCCTGCAGCTCAGCACTGTGCCTGCAGCAGGGCCAGTTCCAGCTCCCCCCGAAGAAAGAGCAGGACCCCAGGGGGTAGATGCAAGCTGAATAAGGACAAGAACAAATGACACCTAGCATTTGCCCCCTCTCCTTTTGTACGAAAACCTGCCTTGCATTTGAGCAAAACTGCCTTGACAAAGCAAATGCCCATCCCTGTGGGCTGCTGATGCCCCCTGCCAGCGGGGCAGTAATCCTGAGCACCAGCATCCCAGGTATGCGCACTCACAATGCCTTCTTTTCTGTCAGGCAGAGGGCTGGGGCAGCTCCACCCTACTCACAACTGAAAAAAAACCACCCAAAACAACAACAACGACCAGTATCATCCCCTCTCAATGAGGGCAGCCATGTCCCTGGTCTGCCAGGCTCCTTTGCCTACAGCACACCTGCATCCTCACCAGGGCCAGGACTGGTTAAAGCTAAGTCCCCAAGAATCAGGTCTGGGGGCTGAGTCCCAGCACCTGCATTTGTTTGTCCTAGCAAACAGGGATGCTCATCTTATGTTTTTTTCTGGATCTTGTATCCCTTACTGTAACATACAGTTTCTTGGTTAAGTATCCGCATGGACATGAAATGATTTTTTCCAAAATCCTCTGAAAATATTAATCCTCAGAGGAACATATGTAGAAAAAATGTAAATAGTTTTATTTACGTAATTTTGTTTGGACAAAACAAATGCCACCAAGATATCATGCAGTCTCCAGGGTATCATGAATCGTGCTTTCATGCTTTGCCGTCACTGGGGTGTAATTAAAAGATCCTTTTTTGTCTCGAGTCATTACTGGAAAAATAAAGCCTCCTTGTGAATGACCTCAGCCTCCTTCAACATGAGCGCTAAAACAGAGCAAAGCCGTGCTTCTGAACTCTGTCCCTACTTAACAGACATAACACTCTTAGTGACAGCTTAGCCACGGCTTTGCAGACACAGATGCTCAACCAGGTCTTTACTTTGGTTCTCGTACTCCTGAAGCTCCAAGGAGCATTGTTCCCTTTCCACAGTTTGTAGAGGAAGTTTTTGTGGGTGGGAGTCCTTCTGATGAAATAGTCCTACCTTTATCATGTGTGCATCTAGCTCCCAATGAAATATTAACAAGTCTTAGGAAGCAATGGGTGAGTAAAAGCAGGTGAAATACTTACCTGTCTCAGATACCTTCAAGATAAATGGCAGTGCCTCCAAGAAGAAGATAGGTAAGAGCAAAGTTAATTCTGGGGTGTACCCTGGCTCATCCAAAGCCTAGCCTTAATTTAATCTTAAAAAATCCCCAAAGTTTAAGTAATTAGACCTAGGAAAAGTTTTACAGTAAGATGGCTTGCTTAGGAAGTTGTAAGAGCACAGAATTGTTTGTTTTAGTTATTGTATCTGAAGTTCACGGCAGATCAGTCATCTGAAAGAGGCATTTAGTTAAAACTCCACATTACTGTCTGTCTTCCTCACAAGACAGTAACAACATTTAGAAAAAAGGGAATACAATTAAAAAAAAAAAAAGCAATAACAAAATGTCATATGTCTGTATATGACTGGACTGAGAAACACAGACCTGTTGTTGATGTAAAAAAACAATTTGATTTGTCTTTCTGGCAGAAGGCTCAATCTCAGCCCCCAAGTAGAAATAATTTTCCTCACATTTTGATTTTGAGGAGGGTGTGTTTTGGCCACTGGAGGCCCTGGACTCCTCTGAGGAACAGAAATGTAAGTCTGAGCCAAGGCTTTTAGGTAATTTCTAAAGCAAGCATGGAAAAAGTGTCTAAAGGTTTTTCAGTAGAATTTGTCTGTTGCTTACTGGTGCCTAAAATTATTGTTATTTCAACCCAGAGGGCTTGTGTTAACTAGGTGTTTGTACGTGGTAAATCCAAAAAAAAAAAAAAAAAGAAAAGAAAAGAAAAAGTTAGACATTAATAATGGAGTTGATAGGACTGAAACACTGTGAATAAAACCCTGAAAATATAAAATCCTTTTGTGGGTGCCTTCAAAGTCCAGAACACAATCCATGCTGTGTGTATTGGATTTTACCCTCTGCTTCCTCTACTTTGTCTGAAAAAAATTACAAAGTTAGCTGGTCAAACAAGCATGCCCATGCAGACCAATTTCATGGAGAAAAAATGTGTTCATTTAGTGACCAAATTCATCAGCCTCACATGGGGTACCCGTGAGTGTTGCACATAGCAGATGATTTAAAAACAGAAAATAGGAGAACTTCTGTCTGCTCCATGTCAGGAGCTGAAAAGTGAGTTGTACCAGGCATCCAGACAGACATCTTAAACCAACTAAGCATCTTGAACTAACCCTAATAAAAATGTTCTTTCCTGAAATTTTCCATGCAGCATTTGCCAACATTATCTCTTCAAACACACTCAGACAGCTGCTTTTTTTATTATTCCTGCAGTATGTGCACATGCTCAATTTATAAATTAATGGTGATATAAATGCTATTTGTTATGTGCCCATGTACCATGGCATTGTAAACTTTTGGGGTAATACCAACAATAATATTTATTAAAATGTCATTGTAATGAAGCAGTGGCAATGATATACTAGAGGTAGTGAATGGTCTAACCCAGAAATCCCTCCATAGGTCTGGATGCTGCAGCTTCTGAAAGCTGCCTTGAACTTCCAGCGTTGTAACAAAGTGGCTACTGGAAGAAAAGGAGTTGAAGGCCATGCAAAATTAAAATCTCACATAAACTAACAATGAAAATTTTTATTTTTTATTTTTATTTTTTAATTAGGTACACCTGCATGCACATCTGCAATGTACAACTACAATAAAACATGGTTATGGGTGCACTTTGCAAGCCCTTGGTATAAGGCCTGGCCATTCTTTATAGAAAAGGGTGGGATTTCCCCTGAAATACCCCCAGGACACAGAATCAGATGCATAATCTAATCATTTATTGCCATAATTACCTGCAATGTTATGGAGTGCTCCTATGAAGCTTTGCATATTGCAGGCTGGCTGTGAGACGTCTTACATATTATCTGCTGTGCTAGCAATGTTTATGCACACGGAGCTAGAGACCAGCCAGAATTTCATTACAGGAAATCAAAACCACTGCAAGATGAATGCAAAATGCATTTGGTAGAAATTAAAGATACTGAAATGAAACCTCTTTACCATATTGAATTAGGAATGAAATATGTTACAAGATTCAAAAACAGAGCTAGAAGAGATCACTGAGATCATTCGAGTTGACATTTTGCAGAGCACAGAGCTCAGACTTCCATGTTAACCCCTGACAGAGCCAGAGCACCTCTTTCAGCAGGAAAAAAAAAAAAAAAGTAATCTCCCATGGCCACTAATGAGGTTAATTGTCAATTAATGTCACTGTTAGACATTAACACCTTATTTTTATTCTAAGGTGCTATTGTCTTCTGCTCTTCCTGATGGATGATGCTATATATTTATCTGTTAGCTAAAGAATTATCTGCTAATAAACTTATGTTTCCTCTGTAGGAAGCCGCAGGCTGCATTATCCTGTTTTCAATAAGATAAACAGATTCCTCTCCTTGGGTCTTCCTCATGTTTTCCATTTTTTTCTCATCCTGATAGTTCTTCCTTGAGCACCCTCCAGCTCCTCAATGACCCTTTTGAATCACTGGCACCAGAAGCGGACTCACTTGGCCAGCGTGCCGCTGCCAGACGTGGAGGTAATGTATCCTGCTCACTCCCACTCAATATTCCCGTCTTTAATCACTCGGAAGAAGGGCTGGGCTAGTAGCTCATATTCAGCGTGGCCTCCACCTCTTTTCCAGTCTGCTGCAGTTTCCTGGGAGGAAGGACTGCCGGTCCCCCAGAACGATGCTCTGAGCCCCATCTCCTCGGATGTCTGCGTTTGAGCTTGGCTGCAGCAAGTCCTTGTTCAACAGGAACCAGAGCAGCAGTGATGCAGGCTGCTGCGTGCCACTGCACTTCTTTCTCCTGTCTGTAAATCACTGCCAACCTTCAGGAAGATGACAAGGCTTTAAGACCTATTGTGCTGAAGCAAAGGGTCATATTTCTGTCACAGGCACAAGCACGGGCTCTTTGTTCAGGGATCTTTTCTCTCTCACTTTCTCTTCTGTTTAACTGCAAGCACATTGCCATTAAGCTATATCCTATCAAGCAATCACACTGGACTATGTCCAAATTAGGTTTAGTTCTGCAGAGGGTCAATTCCAGTCACTGGGAATGCTTAACCACCAAGAAGTGTCTAGCAATCACTGGCCAGGAGGTTAAGGCATAAAACCACTGCATCACTTTTCCCCCAAGGGATGCTGACCACTTATTTGTATTTCACGGGGAAGCACTGCTACAACGTGAATGCAGCAAATGAGGATGTTTAAGCTCATTAATAATTACTTTCTTCTAGTTACTTCTTATCCTTCTGGCATTCTTCTGTGGGCCCTATAATTTGGGCTTTCCAAACTGTAAAGAACAGTTTTAAACTTGTAATTTGCTTCTAGATGCTGTAATTGTGCCTGTTCATGCCTGAGTGCATCCATTTCACTGTAGACCTGCACAGCATCTCTGTGCTGACACCAAGCTGCAGGAACCTGCTGAATCCAACAAGAGATGCCCCAGTCAGCCTGATGTCACCCTGTGCCATGCCACTGCATGCCAGCAGTCCCCGGAGCCCCATATTGGATTCCCCCAAACTGGGATGCCTGGAGATTGGTGGTCCCACCAGCTGGAGGTGATGGGGATTTTATGGCATGGGGTGGACCTTGTGGGCTACAGCTCTGAGTGAAGTCAGTAGAAATAACTCAGCATCAGTGGTAAGACAAGCACAGCTCACTCTGACATGCAAAAGGCAGTCTCTGCTGAAGCTTGCGTGGTGCTGACAGGTAGGGCACAGCCCCCACAGCAGGGGCACACGGAGGCTGACTCCATGCAGCCATGCCATGGGCAGGGCGAAGGGCAGCACCAAGAAGCTGCACTGAGATTCACATATTGCTTTCCCATTTGGCTGACTGAGAGCGAGCAGAGCGGCTGCTTGGTGTTGGGGCAGTGCCTTCACATATTTAGGCAGCAGTGGTGCACCACACCCTGGTGAGCCGCCGCCGTGCCTCAGCTCTCCCCTCCCTGCCACAGGGCTGCAATGTGCTCAGCACCCGGCATCGCTGGGCCTGCTCCAGGGCAAGGCTTCTCCAGCTGGTGCCGCTGTAAAAGCTTTAACCGATCCCATTAGCTGTCTTTACAGAAACCCACCTTGCAGCTCCGATGAGATCACAACATCCCAGAGGCCTCTGGAGGCCAGGCGTTTCATGAGGGGATGACTAATGGAGCAAAAGGCTTTTCTTTTTCACGCAGGCGGACAACATCCACGCCCCTGTAGACCACCCTTCCTGCCCCACCTCCCCATCATTTTGCTCTGTATTTTAAACTACCAGTCTTAGGGAAAAAACACATCTGGTCTCAAGATCAGTGGAAAGCTCGGCCCCTTCCCACCCCAGCGCAGAGGGACGAGGTGCACGGCCAGCACTGGCTGCTCTGCATGGCACACTGTGGCCAGCTTTGGGCTGTTCAAGGGTCTGTTTTACTGGAGCACCCAGATAAAGGCCATCTCCAGCAGATCCCAAGTTGGGGAGGAGGCTGGAGTGGCATAAATGCAATTTATGGCCTTCTCTGTGGATGTCTGGAGCAAAGCAGAGCTTGGCTGGGCTTCAGCAGCCCGCAGCCGCAGCACCCAACAGCACCAGGGCTCATCCCTGGTGGCTCTCAGAGGCCAGGACTTCTGCACCTCTCTCACGTTTCTGGGCTTGCCTGCTCTGGTCCAACCTGCAGTGACAAACCACAACAGCAGCATTTCAATCAGGATTCACAGCTGTGAAACATCTCAGGTCCCATAACACAATAAATAAATAAATAAATAAATAAAAAAGGAAAAGATGAACTCAGTAGGGTGCAGCAGGCCTGAAGTCCCTGACCTGAATCTGGGCTGAGGAAAACACTGGAGAACATGCTGTGTGGAGAGCAGCCCTGGCTGAGGGTGCAGGAGACAAGTGCACACGCTGAGCCCGTCTCTAACTTTCAAGCACAACCTCTTACACTTCATGTTGCCCGCAGGGCCGGGCTAATAATACACATGCTTTCCCCTTTTTTCTGTCAGTCCTGCTTAATGCATGTGTAGTTCCAGTCCCAATATTTAAAAATGACCCCTATTCTTAAGTAGCAGTGATAATGCGGATTTATTCATATCCATGTGATACTGTCACGATGCTGCAAACAGACAAAAAAAAAAGGGTGCATTGCTCCAAGCGGACCACAGCTTTTAACTGCTGGCCTGCACATGCTAGAGAGCCATAGATACTCCTGATAAACCTCTGTTCAAGACTTGAAAATACTGTGGAGTGTTTTAATGTATTTATTCTCAGCTTAAAGCAAACGAACAACAACAACAACAAAAAAATCCAACCCCTCCCACAAGAAAGCAGGCTGCTTTCTTCCATCCTCTCACTCCCCCTACGTCCAGTTCCTCTCCTTGCCTGGAAAGAGGTTTAGTAAATCCCTGGCTCAATTAGGGGAGAAACCAGCAGGTCAAGCCAAAATAAGTGACCTGAAATCCTCTATACCTACAGCAATTCACCTTTCTTTTTTTTTTTTTTTTTTTTTTTCATTTCTTCTCCTTTGCCACTGTCCTTTATTAAAGCCAGTATTGATTGCTGTTATCTGTCCCTCTGCCTGCTTTCCCCCAGCTGCTGAGATGCTCCCAGGAATTTAAATGGACTTTTAGAATCAGCACGCTCCATTCTGAAGGTTGTTTAAAAGGACATTGCCAGGACACTGCCTTAGCTTGTATTTTAAAAGCTCACTATCTTAAAAATGGGAAATATTTTATTTTATATTCAAAGATACTTGATTTTTAGCCAAGCATAGACCAGATTCCGATTTCACTTACTACCTGGGCTATAACTGACCTAATATTTTTCCCTCAGCAGAGAACTGCTACTAATAAAAACATTCCTCACACTGTGACATAATAAAGCCAGGTCTTCTGCAGTAAAAAAAATAAAATAAAATAAAATAAAAATAATAATAAAAAAGGACTATGGCATTAAATTGCTGTTTTATGTAGTGACAGGAATTGGTGTTGGAATCTCATTTCTTTTTATTCCTTTGATACGAAGATGCATGGGGAGAAAGGAAAAATCAACAGGAATGTCAAGCTTTTGTTTCCAGTGCTTACTTTAAAAAATACCTTTTTCTGTGATCATTTGTTTGGAAATCACATGATGTAACAAGTCTCACTGCAAGGTACCTTCTCATTCCTTACTGCAGAGTCTGAAAATTGATCTAAAAAAGTAATAATCAAGAATTATCTTTGAAACAGACACATTAAATTATGCATCTTTCTCCTTTTTCATTTGTTTTTATTTTGTTACCAGGGTAATACTGCTCACAAAGAATAGCTCCTGACCAGCAGCAGCATATGGTAATGAGATAAGAGCCATCAATGCCTACAACAATGTAGAAGGAGATTTAGGAGGTGATAACTGGATGAATTGCTTTTATACAACTGAATGATGTGTGAAGGAAATGAAATTGGACTACAAAGCTTGCAGTATGTGACCCCATTATTCAAGTTTATCTACAATGTGCAACACCAATTCCCTTTTTCTCTCTACTCGCTGTATATTTCTACAGCATCTTATTTATTTCCTCGGTGATCCATTTGCTACTGCAAATCTCCACAGTTCTGTTGGGTCCTAAAGAAACAGCTGCAACAACAAAATAACAGTAGCATCACTTCTTCCCTCTCCTCTCTTTTCCATCCCCAAATCCAGCCTCTGAGGAGCACCTGGACATCTGCGATCACCAAAGGCAGGGAGGAGCAGGAGGATGGGCCAGGCTCAGGAGAACGAAGGGCTCTCCTTGCAGGTTACAGGCTTGGAACTGGTACTGGAGGCAAAACTGGTAACAAATCTGGTTACACACAGTCACCTCTCCAAAAGGCCAAAATCCTTCAAAAGTGGCTGCTCTGCTGAGGCAGTGAAATGCCACAGGGATGTGCTTGGAAGGGAGCTTACCCAGGCAGATACGCGTGCTGGGCAGAGGACACGCACTTTTGCTGCAAACGTGCAACTACAGTCTTGCCTTTGGACCAGCAATAATCCCCTCCACCTTCTCTGCCTCCAACCCCTCCAAAGAAGAGAACTTAAATTGCTTACTGCTCAAAACCATGCAGGAGTTGTCCCAAAGAACTTTGTATTGATTTATAATTTTCAGACAGCAACAGAAAGTAGAAGATAATCCAGTAAGGATCTAACCTAATAAGGCTGGTAAGAAACGCAGGGGTATTTTGGATGAATCCACAATTTTGGTCTTGGCCAGGAAAGACAAACATGAATTTTATTGCAAGTAATTGTGGATCCACTCAGTTGTTTGTCCTAGAAAAATAAATTTAACAACATTTAATAACAGATAAAAGTCAAGTCAGTAAAAGGAACTGGGGAAGGGAAAGGAAGAAGAACATCAAAAATTTTAATTTGCTCAGGTTGGCAGGTTAGTTTCCTTGTGGATGGCTTCAAAGAGACACCAAGGGTCTGTCACTGCATTTCTCCCTCCTACTGATGGGCTTATTTAAGGTTTGTTGCTTTTATGTCTGCTACCAGGATGTAAGGCACAAAGAACATCACTGGGATGCTAACATTTGAGCAGCATGATCAAATAAGGTATTTTTGTTATTAAGGACTTCAATTAGAGATGGAGTGGGGGATGCTTTCATACAAATACCACTCCTGCACAGAGAGGTCGTGCTGATATCTCCTTGCTGCTGCAGCTTGGCACTGAAGCACTGCCACCATCGAGAGCATTTTCGAAGTTATCCTTTTAAAGAGAACCGACTGCAAAGACTTGATAAGATCTGTTCTGCAGATAAATCAACAACATTGCTGCAGCTCTTGCTTTCATACAGCCCAATTATTTCCCTTTAGACCCTAGTCCATCTGAACTAAATTCACTTCAGTAACAGCCCTTCTTGCCTCACAGTTTGAAGAGACCACAAAGATAATCTTCAAAATCACTCCTCTGCAGCTGGGAGATGCTGCATCCCCTGCTCCTGGCCAGAACAACCTCACCCTACGTGACATGAAATTAAAGCTGCTCCACTGCCTCAACAGGGGTCTTTTACAACCCACGTATTCCCTTCTCAGGCACCCAAGAACAACAGCAACAAATATATCAGGGCAAAGCACTGTTAAGGCAAAGTAAAATTTTATAGAGTTACCTGTTCATTTCCATGTATTCCCAATATAACTCCCAGGCCTGTAGAAATGTTGGATGGACAGTAAGATTCAGGAGGACTGCTTGGTCTCCAGGTCAGGCCTGGGCTTTCTGTTTAAAATGATTCATTTTCTCAACTGTGAAAAGGAGACAATACTAGCTCCTTGACTCGTCCCAGTCCCAGTTTATAACCTGTACTGGGAGGACAGTCCCTGACACTATGTGCAATGCCAAGGACCAGGGGTCTTCCAAGACTGGGAACCCACAGACACTGAGCTAATATAAATAAGAGTTTATTGTTGCAATGACTAACTTTCTATTAATTCACTTGAAAGATTACTCAGGCTACTAAAGGCAGCTATTCTGTCGGCTGTTCCAAAGTATTACATGCTTTTTTTTTTTTTTTTTGATGTTATCAATAAAAATTGTTGTGGTCTGCAGTGTGTTTGATAGAAACAAGCATTATTTGTTTCAATTCTTACCATGCAGTTGAAAGTCAACTGATCAAACCTTTTCATTCTCTCACTTAATTTTGAAAGAAGTTTGCCTGGAGTGAACTCTAAATTAGGCCAACAAGGGATTTCCAAGAGAAAGGATACCACCAAGTGTTGATAGCTTCTAATACAGAATGTCTTCCAGAAAGAGCTTTCAGCTTCATTTCCACCTTAGGCTGAGTTGAAGGGGCTAGTGGGGATTTTAACCAGGGTAGGTCAAACAGGCAGATGGAAAATTGGAGATTACTTAAAAATAAACAAAAGCAACGTGCAAAATCTTGAGATGTCTTAGAAATACAAATGCTTATGTAGCTGCTGCAGAACTGGCTCTGAAAAGCTGTTTCCTTGAGCTACAACAAAGAAAGCTTTTATGCTTGCGAAGAAGTGTAATCAAACAGATATTTTCCTCACTTTTCTTTTGTGAGACATTCTCTCTCGTAAACTTTTGAATTACAGCCATGTAGAAAGCAAAAAAGCAAAAAAAAAAAAATCACCACCACCACAACAACAACAAAAAGGAAATAATATGCAATTTTTAGCAATATTGGAACTAAAAGCCACCCAGATCCCTTTTAGCAGGGACAGCTCCTGTATGGTTTTGAACACCTCCAGTAAAGACCCAAGGGAAGAATTTTCTCTGCTCCTTCTTTGTTCTGCAGCACAAAGCAGTACAGGCAGATGATATACTCAAAGAGGCGTACATTTATAATTTTGGATCCGTTCATCATCTTCCTGACAAGCCATTTACTCTGTGACTGCACCCATTTCAACAGAGGTGTGTGCAGTAGCTGGCTGCTGTAGGAAGAGCAGAGGTGTCTGGCAGCCAGGCTGAAACCTTGGGGCATTCCCAGTGGGTGACTTTTAAGAGGATTTTGTGCTGCTCAAGGAAATAGGGTCACACCGTGGGCTTGAGTACCTAGGATCATCCACACTAAGAGAAAATGAAGAGATTGTCCTCATCAGTTGACTTGTGCAGATATTTTCCTGATGTTATGTTTGCTGCCAGGGTCATTTCTAGCAAGAATCTGGGGCAGAAGCAAGAGCAGCACAAACGCTGCCTGCTGCACATTTCTTGCTGGGCATCAACCCAACATAAACGGTTCTCAGGAAGGGGAAGGTCCTCATGGGCACAGGGGGCTGCAGCTATGGGATGCAGCCTGCTCAGCACCCCAAGCCACAGCATCCTTAGGCAGAGGCTCAGAGAGCCAACAAGAAACTTCTTCTGGGAGACATTTGTATTTCCACAAACTGGTAAATTCTGATTTTAGGCTTCTGTGTCATTTTAACATCTCTGAATGGCAGCTGAAATGTAGGGCTTTTAGCTCTGGTAAGCAGATATTGTTTTGGCTAGCTCAGGAGACTGTTCTGTAACTTCATCTTCTCTGCTGAACTGGATGTTCCCTGAGTGGGAGGAACTGATATCTGAATTTCAAAGCAGTTAATAGTCTTACTCGCACTTTTGCAATATTTGGAAAATTGTAATTAACCAGCTTAGCTAATTTACGTTTTTAATATTTAAATGTTGCTTCTTACACAGAAGCTGATTGCTGTAGTAGCTTCATTCTGAAAGCTCATTAGAACTGCTAAAAGGTCTAAATACACACAGCTGAAGAAATACATGCATTTTTATAAGGCAGGTATTATGGCGATATTTTGAATATCATTGGCCTGGACAAATATGCCAGTCTTCTGCAGGAGCTTTTAATCAAGCTTTTTTGCATTTGCTTGGGAAGTTGCATTGCTGTTTTTCGTGCTAAATGCTTAGATGACATTAGCTAGCAGGATTTTTAGCTTTCACTGGTTTTCACGAAGGATTTCATTAACCTTCTGTTATGACAGAGCCAAGGAAAAAGAGACAGGGGCCCTTTTGTGCTGTTTATGAATCACGCAGGATGTAGATAACACGTGGACAGGAGGAATGAGACTGGAATTTAGAATTTTCTTTTAAAACACACCAGTATCGTTTAAGTGCAATACCTCTTCACTTTGTGAGTTATGCTACTTTTCCTAAGCTGGGATGAAAGGAATTCCTGTGGGATGAGGAGCCCAAGTATCACCTGCCCGTTGCAGAAGGTAGTGCAGATGGCAGGCTAGGACGGGTGGCCAGGGAGGAAGGATGTGGCAGGGACACGCTGCTGTGCTGGGTGACGTGGCATGGCCCGACACGGGGCGTGAGGACAAGACAGATGTCTGGGACAAAACCTATTGCTATTTTCAGTTCTGTATCCCAGCCCCATCCAAGACAAACTGGGGGATTGGGTCTCCCTGGCATCTGGGCTCTTCTCCTTCTTAAACATTTAGCAGCAAGAGTGGTAAAGCTGTCAGTTACTGGGGAAATGCAGTTTGCATTTCCATCTATTTTTTCCCCTGTCATGTTCCCCCCTCTCATCTTTTTTCCTGCTCTAGTACTCCCTTTTCCCACAATGTAGCAGATTCCCATCCAGAAATATCACACGAATGTGCAGAGCGCTGGGCTAATGAGTAGGAAAGCATCGCTGGACCCATCTGAATGTGTAAATACCCTTTTGTAGTTAGAGTTTTTCTGTCTGTTCAGCTATTTGGGAAAAACACCCCAGAAGCCAAAAGCTATATCTGTATCTATATATATATATGCATATATGTGTATATATATATACATGCAGAATCCCCCAGTCAGCAGATGTTACAAATGAGCTGGCATCACCCCACCAGCAAAAACCGGCATGCTCAGTTCAGCACAGGGAGATCCCTGCTGTCGTGGGCTGCCCACCCCTCTCCTCCTTGCCCTGGTGATTCCAGGGAAAGAAGGGAAATGCTTTTTCCTTTCTCTTAATTTACTGTGAGAACCTGCTAAGAGCAGAAAGAACCTGAGAGGAAGCACCAAACTCAGGAGCACTGAGTGGAGAGAGCAGTGATGCCGTGAGAGGCAGTGCCATGGACCCCAGAGACTTCTCGAGTGTTGGCACCCAGCAGGAGGTGGGCAATCCCAGAGGGGCTGTGAACAGCCCAGGCTGTCAGACTGCCCATCACAGGAAAGCCACACCGAAAAGAAAATAGGGATGCAGGAGGTCAAGGGTTGCTCTCACCATATTTTCAATAAAAGATTTTTTGTTTTGTTTTGTTTTTTTTGATGTGTACCTACCCAAAGTCAATTCCTAAATATTAGGAAGGCACCCGCAGAAGTACAAGCTAAGCATAAGGAAACCTCTCCTTCCTTGTGACACAACATTACAGGAAAAGAAGCCTTCGCCTTAAGTAACTGGAAAAGTCCAGAAAAAAGGGGGATTTTCACTAAAAGCTGCATGGTAGCATGACTACAGTCTAAAATATGTGAAAATACCAGAATGCAGTAATCAAATGCATGGTGGTCTGGGGGGAAATCTCTTTCACAGTCTCAATCTCAGTAACTGAATAAAGAATCAAATTTAAAAACAGTATTCACTGCATCTGTTCACTGCCACATGCCCTCCACGGACAGCCTTTTACTGAATTACAGCCATAGTTAATCTATTAAGCATAACAGGAGAGAAACAGTAAGAGCATCGTATTTTCCCTCCTCATTTTTTCCTCATTATAAAGGTCATTTGATTGTGTCTCTACTTGGGGGGAAAAATAATAATAAAATAAAAGCGCAAACCAGAAGCAAGCAAAATGCTCTGGTTTGAGTTTTGCGAAGAGGTCCTGACATCTTCTACCAGAGAGAGGGTGTGTGTGCCCATGTCTCTGGAGGGCATCACTGCTCACGTGCGATCTGCTGCAGCTCGGCAGGCTGCAGGCGCAGCGCCCACGCTCCTTCTGCGCGCACGGTGTTAGTTCCTGCAGGCAGCCCTCCCCCATACGAGCGCGGCAGCTGATAAGCAGCAGCTTTTGCATGAGATAACCCGCAGTAATACTTTCAGCATGAACTCTAGGAACCTGGACTGGCACCGAGAGCAGAGTGATTCTGTGCTTGGGGGTGGGAAGGGAAAGGTCTAACGCTACACAAGAAAGTACCCAGGTGGCTGTTGGGTCACACCGGCCACTAGTTTTATTTTGTCATCACCAGTGTGGAGGTAAGATTGGTTAGGAGAGCCTAGCGTGTCAGGAAAAAAGAAAGAAGGTGAAAGGCAGGAGAAAGGAGAGCAGGGACGGGCAGGTTGGAGTGATGCTGAGGTGAGAGGAGGGGAGGGAGAGGCTGGGAGCCAGAGGCCGTGCGGCCTTGAGGATGCTGCCCACCTCCACAAGGAAAGCAGGGCAGCTTGTTTGCGAGGATGTCACCGAGAGGAGGGGCTGGGAACGTAATTTATGAACTCATTCTGCTAGAGATTACTCTTTGTCATTTGCTCCTTAGTGTGCTGGGCGTAACAAGCGCTCCCCCAAGCTCAAGGATGAAGGATGAATTAAAATGCTGCAGAGATCAAGACAGAGCATCTTCCACTTCACCTCTGCCACTTTGAAAAGTAAACTAGAAAATGTTTAGGCATCATTTTAGTCATCTTCATTTTACAATACTCTCCAAACAAGCAACCATGTTTCAAAAGGAAGGACAAAATCAGAGACCGTAAAAAGAGGGTGTGAGTGCTTCTTCTCAACATACCTAATAAAATTCCCATGCCATCAGCTGTAACTACACAGAGTCTAAGATAAAATTTCACATCCCTTTAAACAATTGTCATATAACATGGTGGTTATAGCCAATTAATAACTTATTCAATAAATATTTTAATTGATGTCTGATTAACCTGCTGTGGAATGCAAGCATATTTATAGTTACTGCTAAGGGCACATTTCTAAACAGTAAAATAATGGTATTTTACAGAAGTCAGATGCATAATAGCAGTGCAATTACACTCCTAGCTGAAATGGACATAATTTGTGATCTCGTAGGTTAATTCTGCCCGGGCTGCACTCCAGTATTCAGCAGTAGCAGGCAATTAGCAGCAGCATCTCCCTGAGATAGCAGCTCCCTCTTGCCTCTACACACACTCCTTCAGTCAAGGACACGTACAACAAAGCGTATATATGCCTGAAAGAACAGTCCCTAGCTGCTAAATTGTCTGAGAGCAACCAAAAATGTGATGCCAGAGTGCAGCTGAAGCCCTATTCGTGTGGCTGGTGAAGGAAGGGGTCACCTGGGGCTCGGGACACAGCAGGATTTCCGCACAGCCTGTGTTCAGCATTGTGCAGGTTTGCCAATGATATCCAGAGATATTTACCTGCAGCACAGCTGCCTGCTGAACGCTGAAGTGTGCGGTGTGAAGAGGGAGAAGAGGGGATGCTGCTCTCTTTGAAGAGGCAGAGGGTGAGAGAGAAGAATCAGCCCTCAGACAAAAGGCAGGCTTTCAGAAAGCTTGATAATTGTGCACCAGCATTTATTATGGAGGAGCATGCCTTGCCCTAACTTGTATTATCTGGGGATGGCCAGTTAAACACTGCAACAAAGACAATTCCCATTTATTGTCTGTAGCGAGACTGCCCATCTGTGTGGCCAGCTCAGTAATAACCCCACCAAAGCTGCATGCCTGAGCAGTGAAGATCATCTCACGTCGCTTGGCTTAGGCAAAATCATGTGGGATTCTCATTTGCAAAGGCAAGATTTTTCAAATATATTATCACATTTCGGGCAACCACGAGCTGGGGAACAAAGCAGATGCGCAACTGTACTCACAGCGTTGCTGTTTAATTTTTTCCCCTGTATTCTATCTGGTGATATTTGTATATGTGATGGGACTTTAAGCACTGCATTTCTGCCTCATTAAAACAATTCTCAGTAGTGACTTGCGATGTAGCTGTCAACGGTTCCCCAACCTCCCAAGCTGCTGCCAGCTATGAAATACCAGCTGCACTGTCCGTGAACCAGAAAACCCAGAGTTATAGCCTTTTGTGATTCCACAGCCATGAGAGGGGATAACACACTTCCTGACATCTATTACATGCTGTAGCTGGGAAATAAATAAAAGAGAGGGACAGAGAGAGCTCCATTAACGTTGAGACTGGTGTTGGAAACAGGAAATAGCGAAATCTAATTGAACATCTTGGTTTGTTTGCAACTGCTCCTGAGGCTGCATTCAAGGAAGTGTGCAGGTAATGAAGGAGGCAGGGGATCTTCACGATGCAAGGTACAGAATGGTTGCAGAAAACAGGACTTCCCTTCCATATGCCCGAACCTCCATGTGATGTTTAGCAGCTCCTGGGTCAGGCTGGTCCCAGAGACATGAGGGCACTTGTGGGGTGGGGGTACCACAGGGAAGATGCCATCAGGGTCCCAGGAGCACCCCTCCCTGCTGCAGTGGGTGCTGCTGCGTCAGGCAGAGCGGCACCAGGGTGGTCACCAAGCCAGCATCACACCCACCCTGCAGCAGTGATCTGGATGTAGAGAGGAGACAACTGGCCTGAAATAATAGCCCAAAGAAGAAGAAACTCCACTGACTCCAATGTGTTTAACATGGGGCTGAATTTCTCCCATTGTCCGCTATGCATGAGGTACAGACAGGCTTTTCTTGAGCATCCATGACTTCTTACAACGTTGAATGAAAAATATGTTTATTGTGGGCAATGGCAAGAATACAAGCCTCCATTTATAACTGAATTTCCTCCTATCCCACTTACAGTAACAACCTAAGGTATTCATGGGCTGGGGAAAGTACAGTGCATGCTCACATCTTTGTTCTCAGCAGGCACCAGGGCCACGCCACAGCTGGTGGGACTCGTGCTAAGTCGTGCCAGTAATTGTGCCTCCCAGGAAAGCGTCTCCCACTGCCCACCAGCCACTGGAAGGAGCCAGCACAACAATCACTTGTCATTTTCTTATCTGTTATAAAGTGCTTTAAACAAAAAGCTCCTTTCCTGTACTTAAACAGGGCGGAGAGGCATGGTATGTGTTCTTTAACAGAGGAGCTATGTGTACTTGTGGTTAAGATAGAGACGGTAAAAGATTGGGAAAGCATAAACGCTCTCAGCACTGAAAGAAAAAGAAAAGCTAACTGGGGAACAAGAGGAAGTCTGAACAGAGGCATGAAAAATTAAAACTGCAGTTGATTGAAGGACACAGACATCACCCAGGGAGAAAAAATAAATAAATAAAAATTAATCATATAAATGTTTTGTCCTTGTGGACAACAAAGGAGTTCCTGCTCTGCACAGAGCTTTTTAGTTTGGGGTTTATTAGTTTATGTTGTAATTCCATTCTTTAACCTACCTAGAGAATACAAATTCTGAAATTTAAGGTGAATAACACAATTTTTTCTGAAAGGCAGCAGGCAATACTTTAACCTTGTCTTCGTCAATTTTCTGCTGTGTGTACCTCTAATTAGATTCATAGCTCACATTAATATTGTGCTACCAACTGCTCAGCAGCCACATCAACATTTCTCAAACTTTCCAGCTGGAAACTATTCATAATTCAGTGTTACCTATTGATTTTTAAGACTGATGACATTTGAGCTGCTGGGAGAATTAATGGGGCCTATTTGGGGTCATGTCCTTAATCCCTGCACGTAACTGGTATCTGGCTTCTGTAGCTCCTTCCCTCAACTGAGAGATAAGTAACGTAACTCAGTATGGCCTAATTGCTATTGCAGCCCGAGGAACCAGAGAAACAGCACCTTTACTTTGATGCGTATTCTCCAGAGCCTCGTCTTGCATAAGCTGCACTAGGAAAGTTTCTGGAGGCGTTATGTTTCCCTGCTGGATTGAGAACAATGCTTGCTATGCCTCCTTGCTCCAGATTGCCTACAGCCAAGAAATGTATGGAGCAGTTGGACTTCCCCTCGCTTCCCGGTGTGCTCCATTTCCAGCCAGCTCTCACTTTGCTTGGTCCCAGGAAGCAGCTTCATAGACAACAGTTAGGAAAAAAAGACTACATTTCTAAGGCATGGAGCCTCCTGCCAGTTCCCTAAACAACGTTTCTGAGCCCAAATTTGACTTTCACATATGGCGAGGCCTGTCTAACACCGTCTACATTTACTCTGAGCAGCCGGTGACCAGCAGCCTTGAAGATCACGCATTATTTAGGTTCCTAATGTAGTTCTCCAAAGATGTCCTTTTCCTTGAGCAATACAGAAGAGCTGCACTGAACCTCACCATAACAAATCACAGTTGTGCTCAGAGATGTGAAGCTGGTGGCCTGAGCTTGTTGTTCCCAGGGACCAGCTGCTTCTCCAAAACCTGGAGGACCTTCTTCAGCAGAAGAGTGGCAGGAAGAGCAGACCGCGTACCCTCCTCCCCTGACAGGCAGATCAACTACAGAGAGCTAAACCCTTCTGTTTCTTCCCATAGTTATCTTCTTGGGGAGAAAATAATTTCCGAGCACTCCTAGTCTCCAACTAGTGCTTGTTTTCTTAAATAATTGTGCTACAATAGTTCTAGAGACCTGAGCAATGCCAAGAGCACCGTACAAAAGGCAGTAGGTGTTAAAGGTATTCACCTGCCCACAAGATTACAATTTTAGCTTAAGATGAGAAATAACAGATGAGAAAGCACAGCTGAGATAAAGGAAGAAGCAGAGCAAGGCAGGCGTGGTTTCAACAGACTGGCTGTGTACACAGTTTCACGTATGTTTATGAGTATCTAAACAAATACTTAATAGCACATTTCCTCTGTTCAACAAGAAGGGTGACAAATCTGATTTAACAGTGTAAATACTCAGCCATATCCTGTGCCTAGAGAAGCAAGTGGTTTCTGATGTAAACATTCCTATACAGATTTTGAGTAACCACTGATTTTCATGTTACCTAAGCCCGATCCTCCACCCATTACTCTCTGAATAAGATGTGTGATTAAACTCAATGTCAAAACTTAAATGTGTTCTCAAAGCTTCTGGTCACATAGCTGCTTGCCTAGTGATTTATTGTGCTCACGAAGGCATGACTGCTGCTGTTCTGCTGGTTGCTTTGAATGTTCTGGCTACAGAGAAAATTAATATTTCTGAATTGCTAAAATGTTTTACAATTCCTACTTCCAGGGTGTAGCAAGCAGGTAAATAAAAAACTGCTAGACTCATGCTCATAAAGGGCTTTCATCTCTTGACCTTTGTTCCCCGGTATTTACAAATTGGCAAAACTATGACAGAGAGCAAGTGTACTAGGAAGTATCTAAAGTGTTTGCAATCAATGAAGAAGCTCCCTCCAAGTGGAGGATTATGGCCCTATTTTTCCTTTAATGGTGACAGTCATGACTGTTTTCAACATACCTGGTGTGGTTATCTGAGGAAGGACGAGCATGCAGGTACATTTCCGTCTTATAGCTTGACATAAGGGTGTTACAAGGATGACTTGTAGCTTTAAAAGCAAACAAAAATTAGAATGTGGTCCTGGAAACTTTCATCAGGTAAGGTGCAATTTCACCTCACTGGACATGGCACATATTTAAGGGGTCAAAGTATTCTTCACAGGGAAGCTTTGTGACCAACCAACAACTTCTGCACAAGTCAGGTATTTCCAAGTATTTCAGCACCCAGCCACTTCTCCCAGCGCGGTCTGAGTTGCACAAACCCTTCCCACATGACAGTGTGGTGTAAGCTCCATGGAGCTGATGAGGCTGATGCTCAAAGTGCTGCACGCAGAGAGGTGCTTTGGCTTCTACAAGTTTGGGATTTCCTGAGTATTTGAACAAATAAAATGTTCTTTTGATATCAAATCAAAGTCAAATCAGTTGATGCTTTTCTAATACTAAAAATGATGTTCATGGTGCTTCAGGGCTCTGTGCTTCCACACATTACTAAGGCGTATTCCTGCCAGCCTCTTTGTAGGGTTGAATTATTCATGAAAACATACCTTCTAAGTCTGTGGATATGGAAGATGACACATTTTCAAATGAAAAGTCTGCTTTGTAATGCAAACGCAATTTGTGGCAGAGAAAACACATCCACAGTCAGGGTGCAGATCAGCACAGGTAACAAAATTTGTTCCAAAGACCCTGACTCGCACAACAGAGAGGTTTCACATACTAGGTTAGAACACTATTGGCAGAGCAGTGTAAAATGGAAAAGGTTTAGCAGAGTTGGTCTAAACTGTGATCTGAATCAGTTACTTTTGTCTTTTAGCTTTACACACATACAGATACAATTAGAAGCAGAGCTAAGAGTAAGTTTGTACTGGGGCAAATGTAGCTTTGGGCCATATTTGTGTCTCTGAGTCCCTTTCACAGCTCTTCAGGTGACCTCCAGCCTGCAAGCAGCAGAAACCCATGTGCTGTGCATGCATGATGGAGAATACAAAGTCTGAAGAAGTCACAAGGCCATACTACAGTTATAACAACTGTAATTGCAGGAGCGTGCCAGTCTGAAATACCCTTCATCCTTTGTCACACACCTCCCTGTGTCTCTTGAAGCAGCAAAAGGGGTTATTCTCACTTTGAGGAGCAGTGCTTAGGCAGCACGCTGTGCCCCTCTGAGCTCACATCTGGGCTCTGACACCCACCCTCTGTGACTTCTTCAGTCTTGCTGCCTCTCCCTTCCTCTCACACACATGCAAGCCAACAAAATAAGTTGAAAGAACCAGTGCAAAGGCAATAGGTGATTTGTGCCAGGCTGGTGCATCAGGAGAACTCACTGAAGCAGAAAGACTTGTGTGCATATACTGTTTTGTGCAAGAGAACCGGAGGCAGCAATGCCCTTAAATCCACCTAAGCTGCGCAGGGATTTGGGCACCTAGCTCTCTTAAATCCTTTTGTAAGCCCCAATGTAAATGTCTTTGATGCAAAGTAAGAAAAATCTCTCCTGTCAATAGAGCACATCTGCATCGTTTCTTGGGCTGCGGCAACGCCGTGAAACTTAACACATCTCGTAACACCAAATGCCTTCTCCCTCACACCCGGCGTGCTGTATGCTGCAGCTATGTGTGCCAGGGAAAGGAAGGCTGAGTAAAAGCAAGCCTTGAATTTTGTCCTGTAAGTGCTAAAAGGTAGAGAGACATGTTTTTGTCACTAACATTTAGACATCCACTGTAAAGAACAAGAACACAGAACTGAGGGTGTACTGAGCCCAACAGAGAAAGGTATTTGGGCTGCTGGATGCATCACCCACCTCCTCTTTTCATTATGTTTTTCTACATGTATAGCACAGAGGCAATATTGCTGTATGCTTCTGGAATACATTTAAAAACCCAAAGCAATTTTACAAATATTAGTCTGACAGCAGCTGTGGATATAGGGCAATGATCAAAGAGGAAAGCAGTGCCAGGGCTGAGAAAAGACTCTTGTTTCTCCTGGAAGTAGACTGCCCCAGAGCACCACCATTAGCCTTTTCCCAAGTTTTGAAAATGAGTTTTTGTCATGTTATTTTGAGCTCCTACCCTTTATTAAATCACCCTGGAAGAATGCAGAGAAGGATACAGAAAGCTCTGCAGTCACTTGAAGTCACAGGTTTATTTTGTTCCACTCCATCACAAGACAAAATTATCCTCTGGATGAGCCAGAAAATAAACTTGATAGAACAAAGGAAGAAAAGCAAATATTTCTCCCAGTGACCTCAAAGCCAGCAGCTACTGAACTGTGAGCCATGGAGCAGGGGCACAGCAGCGACAACACCCTTATGGGTGCCTTGATCTGCTCCAGCTCCAGCAGTCACCATTGGCAACAGCTGCAGCGAAGGCTGTGCATCACCAGCGACAGAGGAGAAGGGGGGAAACGTTTGCTGTCTTAAGCAGATGAAGATAGTGGAATGCAGAACCCTGTGCAGAACGTCTTACTGTTATCCTTCAGATATTTTAATATAGGTGCTCTGACTGATATAACTGCTAGAAAAAGGGCAAATGCTCTGTGCACACTGAAAAAGATGGATTTCAGCTCTTCATAGCACACGAGCTGTGTTCCTAGTCCTGTCTGCTCACAGCACAGTTGACCTTGGACTTGTCACTTGACTGTGCCTGCCCTTCTGGGAACAAATCCCGTGTTTTGGAGAGCAAACACTGCATGAGGTTTGACATCAATGGCAGGAGGCTCCCACTGCTCAGGAGCCTGGAAGATACTTCTTCTGGAGAGTCTCATTCCTTTTCCCAGATTTAGGAGTCTGATAAATATTCAGATTTCTGGATGTTTGTATTGGCTAACAAAAGCCATTGGTTAACTTCATGTACATACATCCATTTTTACTTTTTTCATTATTTTGAAGACGTAATGAGGATGTCAGTGGGCACAGAAAAAGAATAAAACTGAAGAATAAATAATAAAATACTAAGTTATATTAAAGAATAATATATAAATATTCATCCAAATTACTTCAGCATATAAAATATTATTTTTTTGCCCAACCTCAGGCATACCAGACATATTCTTTAATATTCTTTAATGTATATACTTATTGCTATTTCTCAGTAGAGAAAGCTGTTTAGCTTTGAGAGAAAACAGATATTGATTGCTTTTTAGTTTAAAAGCTTTATTAACTGTATAAGCTAGGCACTTTGACACATTTGGAAATAAATTCAGAACAAGAATCTCTCTTAGCTTATTCTCCTAGTCATTTTTTTTCTACCCTCATAAACTTATGACATTCAAGAGATTCTTCTTTTTCAGGCCATTCCCACTTTTAGTTTATAAAAATGCCACCAGCATTTGTAGTGGCAGCAGACTCTGTGCATAAACATATCCCTAAATTGGAGTGTTAAAGCTTTAAAAAGTGTTTTGCTTTAAAAAATATCAGACTAGGTAATTCCCTTCCCTTCCCTTCCCTTCCCTTCCCTTCCCTTCCCTTCCCTTCCCTTCCCTTCCCTTCCCTTCCCTTCCCTTCCCTTCCCTTCCCTTCCCTTCCCT
This sequence comes from Cygnus olor, assembly GCF_009769625.2. Classification (NCBI taxonomy): domain Eukaryota; kingdom Metazoa; phylum Chordata; class Aves; order Anseriformes; family Anatidae; genus Cygnus; species Cygnus olor. The sequence continues at coordinate 40,654,040 of NC_049169.1, forward strand.
TCCCTTCCCTTCCCTTCCCTTCCCTTCCCTTCCCTTCCCTTCCCTTCCCTTCCCTTCCCTTCCCTTCCCTTCCCTTCCCTTCCCTTCCCTTCCCTTCCCTTCCCTTCCCTTCCCTTCCCTTCCCCTGTGCCTGTTGTTAAAATCTTGTTTTTCCCACTTATTTATGGGAAATTTCTTCTGCAAATTTCTTCTGAAAAAAACATATTTTCTTTCAACAACCAGCTTGTGGTAGAGGGTGGAGGGAACCACATCACATACAAGTGCAAAGCTAAACACGGCAGTTGCTGCTGGCACTTGGTGTGCTTCATCTGGGTAAGGAGAAATGACATTTTTAGTTCAGACCCTACCACTGCCCGTTCTCTAACAGGCACTGAAAATGGAGCAAACCCCAGTGCCTATGTTCTTCCAGCCTGAAAGAGAAGTCAAAGCCCCCTGAAACCAGCAATTTTGCTTTCCAGGTCACTGAAGTCAATAAGGTTTGATTGCATGAAAGTTACTTCTTTAGTTCAAACTATCTAGTGACATGGCAGACCTGACTGGTTTCATGAGCGAGGCCTAATAGCAGACTCCAGCTGAAAAATAACTGAAGGACCTGCTCCTAGAGACCTTATTGCAGCAAAACGCCTCTGTTTCTGGCATGGTTTTTACCTGAACACGTTCTGAGAAACGCTGGCTGTCAGTGAGGTGTGTTTGGTCTATACTATGTTTTATTTTTATTTTTAAAGTACCTTTCTCCTAGCTGAGCTGATTGCAAAATTAGAGAAACCATAACAGAAGGGAGTGTTTAGAAGAACAGAAGAAAACAGATCACTCGTATAAAAAGGTGAAGCCTCCTTCTAGGGGCTGTGCTACAGGAAGCTTCTGGCCACCAGGCAGAAGCACAGAGCCACAGGATGGCTGAGGCTGGAAGGGCCCTCTGGAGATCATCCGGCCCAAACTCCGGCCCAAACACGGCCACTGAGGGCAGGTTGCCCAGAAGGGTTTTGAAAATCTCCACAGAGGGAGACTCCACCAGCTCTCTGGGCAACCTGTGCCAGTGCTTGTTCACACACACTGCAGAGTTTTCTTGTGTTCACATGGGATTTCATGTGTAATTTGAGTCCACTGCCTCTTGTCCTGTCAGTGGGCACTACTGAGAAAACCCCATCTCCCTCATCTTCATCACCTCTCTCAGGCTTTCCTCACAGGAGAGGTACTCCACCCCTTCGTAGCCCTCCCCTGGACTCGCTCCAGGAGCCCCACATCCCTCTGGTACCGGGGAGCCCAGAATAGGTGGCCTCACCAGGCCTGAGTAGAGGGGCAGGATCACCTCCCTCGGCCTGCTGGCAGCACTCCTTCTAATGGAGTCCAGCATACCCTTGGCCTTTTTTCCTACAAGAGCACTTTGCTGGCTCCTGGTCACTTTGTTGTCCACCAGAACACCAATGCCCTTCTCAGCAGAGCTGGGTGACTCTCACCATGTAGTGATGCCTGGGGCTGTTCCTCCCCAGGTGTAGGACTTGGCATTTTCCTGTGTTCAAGAGGTAACGTTTGCATACAAATCCCCAGAATTTTACCAATACGAACAAGGGATATACTTCTGTTATATTTCTAGAGTATTTTTCATGTGCCGTTGTCATCAGCAAAGTGTCATTTCCCCTGGCAATAACCTGAATCATATGTTGGGCTGGAACTATTTTTGCTTCCCCCAAGCCTGCATTTGGCTTTGCGTAGCTCATCCTCATTGTGAATGCAAACAGCACACCCCCCTGAATCGGCAGTAGCTGCCTTGCTGATAGGGTGGTAAATAGTACCACTATACCCCCAAAAGGAGTAGAAAAACAAAACAGGGAGATTAGCAGGCAGCTGCTGGAGGAGTGGCAATGATGGGGTGGAAGGAGGACACTCCCAAGGCAAATATCCTTCTTCATCATGGTTCAAACCAAAATAAACCAAGCTAAAATTAGAGAGGGCTAAAGGGATCGTCACCGCATATAAAATGTGAGTCAGACCGTACTGAAGAACGGGACAGGTGGTGCAGCACATCGGACAAAAGGCTGTTTACCTTGAGCTGAGAGGAGCTGTGAGGGTTCTTCCAGGCCCCAGAGGAGTTTCTTCCCCAAATTCTTGGAAAGCATCCCTGTTTTTCATGCCAGGGTGCAGCATGAGCTAGGAGGGACTGAGGTTTCCAGACCTATGAACATTTTTCTATCCTCTGGAAGCTGTTCTCTACAGATCCCAAAGAGGTTCCAGAAACACAACAATATTAAACCTCAACTCTCTCCTTTTTACCTGCTACCTGGCCATACCAACACAGCCCCCACTGCACTGCCCACTGCCCGGTGTGGTCTCAGCCCCTCTCCTCCATGCTGCTCCCAGACACTGGGCAGTTGGCAGAGCCCGCTTAGATGGAAAGGCCACTGCTAAAAGCAGGGAACAACATCCAGCCTGGTGTGGTGACTGTAGTGGGCCAAAATATCTGTTCTCTTGACTACTGGCAAGGTGAGGGGAGAGATTAACTTCTGGGATGTGTGACACCTAAGAGAAAGCTGTGACCAAGCATGACTTGCTCATAGAGGATGATGCTGAAAATGGGAAGCATCTCTAAAAATGGGCTCAACTGAATTGGAATCATTCTTTATAAAAGCAAAAGTGGTGCAGAAGAGAAACAGTTGTCCCAATTACTTGCACCGTCAATCAAAAACATATACAGCTGAGTAACCCATCCCTTTCCTAGTCAGAAGAATGGCTTTGTCCTCTGGTGTAGCCAATTCACCGAGGCATAAAACTTTGTACAGCCTCTATCTCCCCTATCTATTTGTTCAAGAGAACAAATGACTGCTACGGGAGAGTTCAATGGTCCCAAGTTTCCATGCTGGAGGAGCACAGACTCATCACTTTGCCTCACTTTGAAGAGATTCCTCTGCTTCCTTCTCTTTAAGTTTGCATGTGCATATGCATTATGTGAGAATACATTCCTAGAAATAAGCACCGAGGTGCCATCAAACTCGTCATTAGCTTCTGGATTAAAATTTAACATTATTCAAAAGATTCTACAAACATTTAATGACTCACTGCTGAGGTAAACTTGCATGATTCTGTGAAAAGGGGGAGATCAGGACAGACAAATATATGTGATGGAGACTGTCATCACAAACTGGGGACCATCCTTGCCCAAAGGTCTAAAGAAAATTGTGCAGGTGCTGTGTTGCTCAGGGCATTTTGTGTCAATGTATCAGGGCATGTTAACAGACCCTCTCTGGGTTTGGCTCAGGGCACCTATGTGCAGTCACTGCTGGTGGGCTTACATGGAAAGGGAGCCAGCTCTGCCACAAACACCCTGGAGACAAACTGGTACAACCTGATTCCTTCTAGGATTAATTTCATCATTTGATTTCATTACATGGTTGATGAATTTACTGACTGGATAATCTGAACCCACTGATTTATAGATTCTGGCTTAATTATAACCTTAATGTTATCATTGCATTGCCCCTTTTTTTAATTAGTTCAATAAGACTGAAGTAATAAGCCCAACAGTCTGGTCTATGTATTTATTTTCCTGTTTGTACTTACAAAAAAATGCAGAAAAAAATGTGTATTAATAGATATTTAGAATAACAAACACCAGGAAGCAAAAACATAGCAGATGCTAGATTTTTTTTTTTTTTCCCCTAAATAACTCACACAAGGCAGAAAAATAGTGTCTCTCCCACACAGATGCACTACACTGACTAAAGGATCAAAGGACAGATTATTAACAAACCACTACAACTTCACACTTTCTCAAAGTGTCACTAATTTTCCAGAGTTAAGAAAAAATACAAAAAAAAAAAAAAAAAGAGAGAGAGAAAGATGAGAAGAATCATCAGCAGAAAATATTCTCATGCAAATATTGGACAAAACAGAGCACTCTCACAGAAGTACTATTTAAAAAAAGAGATAGTTATTGAGGCTTTTCAGGAATTTTCATTGCTTTGGGTCTTGACAATAGAGAGGAGGATCTGGAGCACAGCAAGGGAGAGTGGCACAAGGTTACAACTGTAGCAAACCCATTTCAGATGGCTGTTTTCCCTGACAATGCACAGAAGGCCGTATCCTCCGACCTTATGCCTCTGTGCCATTTATTGCTGGCTGCTTTTGTTTGCTACAATGCCAGTGACAAGCGCTGGAGCTGACTCCATTGCCATTTGTGCAGGTCTGTGTGAAGAGAGGAGGCTGGTGCTCTCCTCCAGCTGTTGTCACGGGAATGAAATATCAGCAAGTGAATGCCTCATATACTCCACAAACCGGGGAAGTTCATGGCACTGCTTTGATCTTTTCATTATTCTACAGAGCCATTGCCTGACTATTCAACCTCTGCGTGACAGCTTGGATCATTAGAAAGAGGGACATTAATGCATTTAATGTATATATATGATCAGAATGCTGACTGTTGACAAGGTCAAAGCAAAATAATGAAACGCCATAATTAACAAAATATATTGGCTATTAAAATATGATGCCTCATTCTCTTGACAGAGACACTAACAAGAAAAAATGACCTGATTAAAAGTCTTCATGTTCTTGTAAATCAAAAGCACGGTTTTTATGGCCACAGGTTCCAGCCAGCAACACCTCTGGGAGATGCCCTCAGAGGTGTCATGTTGAATTAGAGCTGGGGGACATCGCTGGAAGGTCTGCTCTGGCAGTGACCCCTGCTCCAAAGCCACACTGATACGCAGCCCTCTGAATTAAAGTACCTCAGCACAGCTAAAATGAGCCCTGTGTTTTTCTTGCAACAACAAATTAAGGTAGGAATTGGATGTAGCTGAAGCAAAAGATGCATCAGATAAAATCAGCCAAGAATAAGCAGCATTATCCAGTAGATCCCAGGGCAAAAGATTTGGGTTTCTCTGTCTTAATTTACGGCAGCCTGTTTATAGTCTTAGCCTTTCCATAATTCATTCTTCCTAAGTGTAGAAGAGGGAATTCACAACTCATTTCTAGCAGACTTTGAATCCTAGAGAGGAGTGGTGCTGTGCAATCTGTTATTCTTATTGGCAGTCAGTGGCTTCTGGTATTTTGGCCTAAAAACCAAAAGCCCATTAGAGGGTGTATTGACACCATGGCTACAAAAAAATCTTTAAGGCTTGAAATATATTTCTCCAGTCACAGAAGAAAAAAAAAAAAAAAGGCAGCAGTAAAGTTAGAAGGAGGTTTAACTAATTGATACTGCTTAATGCATGCTCAGCAACAGCTGGAATAACAGAAAGCTGTGTCGGACTAGGAGCAGCAGATGTTATGAATTTCATCTGGTCAGATCTGATGGCTGGTGGGGAGGTCCTGCTCCACATCTGCGAAACAGTCAACAGATTCCACATACCGAATTTCTGGAGCAGGCATTACAGGGGGGTTAGGGATAGAGGAACACGTTTGCGCCTGAACTGTTGACAAGGAAAAATGCATTTCTCAGGCAGCCTTCTAAGTGGGGCAGAAAAACAGGGAGGGTGTAGAAACACTTTATAACTGCCAATAGTGAACATGTCTAAAAATGGCGATTCATGCTCCATCACAATATGTGAATATAAAGTTAGAGATTGTGCAATATTAAAATCAGAAAGAAACAGTACGGGATTTCTATTGCAGTAATTATGCCATTGCAGTTACTGGCATGAATGACATTAATTATAGTGTAGAAAAATGTCTTCTATATCTTAGTTATGTGTTCACAGAAGACTAAGGTAGGTGGGCATAAGCTCCTGATGTTATCAAAACCATGTGGATAATAAGGGCAGGATCCAAAGAGCACTTGCATGCAGTTTGGGTGGAATTCAGGCATCTTTGTGTTACAGCAGTGTGTGAAAACCTCCAGCCAGCGTCTGCGTCCAAGATACCATGAGCACATCTGGTGTTCCTCCAAGCAAGCCATGGGCAGGAGGACTCATGATCCAGTGTCACACAGCATCCTGCTGGCGAGGGACTTTGGGCAGGGAGTGGGAAGCCAAATTTAGGTTCTGCTGTGGGTGCTGATGGCCGGGCATGTACCCTTCCCGAGCCACCAGGCAGGGAGAAATGCCAGCAGTCTGAGAGGGGGCAGAAGAGGGAGGAGAGCCCTGCCCCATGGCCACACGCTGCGGAGAGAAGGAGGAGGCCTGGCTCCAGGGGCTTTTGTGCATTTCACATGCAGGACGGAAAGCTTTGCTCTGTGCTTCTCTCCGTGAGCTGATTAAATTACCTGCTGTGCATTTCATTGACTGTGACCAATGCTATCCAGCTGACATTTATCCACGATGGCTTGGGTGGGCTGCTGCTAAATCCCACCGCGGCGTGCTGTCCTCGCAGCCTGAGAGGTGCTTTTGTCGCTGCAGGAGGAGGGGAGGAGGGGAGCGGGGTGCGGCAGGCAGCGGGGCACTTCTGAGATCCGCTTTAAGTAACAATAAGAGATCTGCTCTTCCACTGTTTGCCAGTTTGTTGCAATCATGTTCCTTCAGCCCTGCCTTAATCCTTGTTTCTGTGAGGATCATTGACTTCAGTTTTAGATACAGTGGCACAGGACTGCATAGCAGCCCTGTACTCTTTTTACACAAGGAAACTGTGAGGAAAGCTTCTTTCAAACAATTTCATAATGAAAATGTAAACAAAATTTGTCAAGCCCTTATGCTCTGTTTTTATTGGGTGATAAAAGTGTACGAGAAGCAATTTTCTCATTCCCAAGTTGGTCAAAATTAGATATTGATTTTGAACAAAGTACCTTTCACGTTTTCCAGCTATCCCTTTTCTGTTCCCACTTTTCCATTCTTGCTGGTTTCTCATGAGAAAGGAAACTGCACCTGCCAACAAACAAAAACCCAGTTTCTTTCAATGCCACCTTACACCAGGTCTAAGAGCCCAGTGAATTTCAGCCTCGGTCATCCTAAGCATTAAACTACTGGGAAGCATCCTGTGGACATCTAAGATGAGTTGGAGTTGCTGTTGTCTAGTCGTGTTCTGTTTTACGGGGTTTTGTGCCTCTTCCTTTGCTTTGGCTCCATGACTGGCTCTCTGACACTAACTTCCTGGGTCTCCTGCCCTTTTTCTCATTCACAATAGCAGCAAATCTTGTTTGAGGTTACCAGAAATCCTTTAGGTCTGCATGGAGACAGGCAAGTTAATGGTGTTAACTACTCCCACCCCACCCACTCAAAAAATAAAAAAAAAATAATAAAAAAAAAGACCTTTTACATGCACTTCATGGTGTGTGTGAAGCCTTCAGAGGTTTGAGTACACTCAAAGCCAGTCTTCTGCAGGCTCTACACCCCTCTTCCTACCCCAGCTGTCTTGTGCTTTAATACCCCTCTGTCCTTCACCTTCCCAGCTGAAAAAACAGTGAAACACAAACAACTTGCATAAATAAAGATGCTGACATGTAAAGAATACTGGCAAGCAAACTTGGCATGTGTTTGTGGTTTTTTTTTCTTGTTAATTAGTATTAATTTCATTTTTTTTTTTTCTCCTGGCCATCAATCAAGCTTCCCCTTCATGATCATGAATGATTTTTCTAAACAATAGAAGATGTATTGCTGCAATCACTTATCCTTCATGTATCCCTTATCCTAACTCTTCACTGCCTTTCTGCTCTCTGACCAGGCTCCACCAGGTTTGCCTGGTGTGCCTGTTTGTTCATTATTTGTAGTCTCCCTTTTAACATGAACTCAGTCCTCTTCAAGTCAAATGTTCAACTCCATGAAGTCTAAGTGGACTCCAATCTCCTGGGAAAAGAAAAAAGTACAAGCACAGAAGGTGGGGCACAGGTGAAAAACGGAAGAGGAAAAGCAGTTGTGAGGTGCCTGGCTGTCAAATGCAGCTCTGCATAGCATCATTCAAAGCACTATGGTAAATAAATAGAAGCACATGGGAATTGTCCACAGATATTAAACCAGCACATAGAGCCATCTACTTGTTAAAGAAACATACGGCATACCACAAGTGGCTGGCATGCTTGCACCTGCTAAATATTTTTTGGCACTGATGCTGCCTGCCAGCTTGAGGTCAGTTTGACAAATGCATTTATGGAGCCACGTCTCTGCCTTTGACTCTCTGGATCATTTTTCATGCCCATGTAGTGATTGCAGTGAAGCAGTGGAATTCGACAGGTTCATGGTTTGCTGACATAATGCAAAAAGGGCAAAAAGCCTTCCTTCGGAGAATGGAAATTGGGCACTGATCTTCTGCAGTAATTAAGTGAGTCCAACCCTAACACTCGAGTTATCCTCTGAAACCGGTTGTTGCTCTACTTGAAAATGTCTAAAACATCAGGCTAAGGCTGAGCAGTTAGAACCACGACATTACCAGCCCTCATGAAATTGCTCCAGTGCAATCTAAGGGAAATGTTTTATCTGCCTGAATGCAGGTCTTCTATGAACTAGGAGGGAGCTGACAGCAGCACCTAAGGATGAAGAGACACAAGACATTGAGGATGCAGGGAGGCTCTGACCTGAGACAGTCTATAAGCTTCTTTAATGGAGTAGCCCCAATTTCTGCTGCAGTCAGCTGCAGCTGACTTCAGCTGGAGTGCTGGGTGCTAAACACCTCCTAAAATTGTCACTAGGTCCCAAATCCATAGTTTGTGGAAATTCCAGCCTAAATGGCAAGTATAAGGAAAAACATAGATAAAGTAAAAATGCAGGCTGAAATGGCTAGGCATAAGAAGCTTTTAGAAAAATCACAAAAGCAAACCACCTGTGCTTGGCAAAACAAGAATCCAGACTAAAGTCTAATGAGCGCCTTGAAACAGGATGGCTACATCAGCATAGAAGTGCACAGCGTGAGCCATGTGGCTATGTGTGAACAGCAGGAGGGCTGTGCAGAGCTTGGCACGGATGGACCAGGCACACATGTACTGATGGGGAAGAAGCTACGGTAGCTGAAATCTCCCCTGCTCACATTGGCATCGCTACCACAGCCTGCTCAGCCCTCTTCAGCTGCACGGTGCAGCAGTGGTCACTCCATTACACAGCTCACCCCATTTCTCCCTTCCCCCTTTCTTCCATCCCCAGCTGGATCTGGCTCTGACGAGGAGAATTAGATTCTTCCAGTCTGATACGGATGTTTAATGTTGAACAACAAAATTATTTTGTTACGTGAAGGAAATACAGACAAATTCGCTGATAACCAAAATCTCCCTGTTGCTGTCATTGCACTTGAAAATGTCTGCTGTGCAATGAGAAGATGCACTTTATTTAGACTGAATCCATGGCCTAAAAGGAAACAGTAAGCTTTTCAAACTAGTGCCGTTCTTTAAAAGCTCCTCTTTGGTTGTGTTAGAAAAGGACTTCTTCCATAAAAGGAAATTTTCTATATTAATTCTCCAGCTGGTAGTACTTTGATGTCCTCATAAAGATGCTGCTTACATTGAAGAGAGAGAGATTACAGCAACCCCCCACCCCCACCCCCAGAACTGCTTTTATTTTGTTTGAAGAGATGAAATTATTTTGGAGAAGTTGAATTATTTTGGAGAAGTTGAGCTCCGTGACGGAGAGGGGCTAGCTGCGCTTACTGCTGAGCATATCGCCAGCGAGACTCTGTTCCAAGGCCAGTGTGCGCGCATGGATGGCACGAGCAGCTGCTCAGCCACTTTAAGCTAAAATGCTGTCTGCGAGCTGGGGCAAATCACTCTTTCCAGCAACTGTGGAAGAAAGTGGGTGTGGAGGGGATAGGAATATAAGATCTGGTTTGAGCGAGCAACAAGGAGAGCTGCTGTTGCTAATAAATTGATGTATTCCCACAATTATTCCAGGCGCTTGGCCATATGTGCTATTCACCATAAAGTAGGCAAGATCACAATTTTGTAGAAAATAGGGTTGAAAATGCCTTGCTATTAAAAATTTCCAGGGATTAAAGCTCCTCAGTTTCTTGAGGTACCTTATTGATCTGCTGCCCTTGCAGCCCAAACATCTACACAATATTTCCTCTACTGTAATATAATCCTTGCTCCTTGTTCACCTCTAGCAGAATACAAGTCGGGGGAATGAATCAGCCACCACCCTCTTTGTGATGATCTTTGGCACATAGGAAGACTACAGCCTCCATCTCCTTCAGATTTTCCCTCTCTGGACTATGCACTCCCAGGGCTTTCAAATTTTGTTATAGTTTACATTTCCTAAGATATCTTTGCTGCTTTAATTAAGGGTCCTTCCATCCTTCTTCAAGGGTGGTGCCCAACACAGAGCTACAGCTGAGAAGCTACCAGGGAGAAGTGGAATAATTATATTAGGTGTTTTACATTAAAACACTCTCCCATCTAAGCACCTCCAGCTGATGATTGCTTTTTTCACATCAGTATAGCACTTACCTCAGTTTGTGGTGCATTATCCAACCCCTCCCACCTTTTGCAGCAGAACTTATGCCTGCATTTTTTTTTTCCATTTTGCAACAGATTGTTCCTAAACCTATGTCCTCACTGAACAACATATTGGTTACTTAAGACTACTCCTCTGATTTGTCATGACCCCTTGAAATTACACTCATCTCACCAGCATGGTTATAGTCCCTTCTAGACTTTCATCATCTGAAAGGTGAGGAGTAAATATACAGTCTATTCCATCACCCAGATTACTGGAAAAAATACTGAAGTTCCACAGATTCAGGATCTCACAAAATGTAGTCTTCAGCTAAATAAGTAAACCATCAGTGACTACCATCTGACTTCCCCTTTCCAGTGCATTCTGGTGACAACAGTGGGACTCACTCTCAATTTTAGCTAAAAGTTTAGTTGTTTTTTTTTTAACCTAAAAGTTTGACTCTTGGTCTATTCCAATCAAGCAGGCTCCCTTCCCTTGCCAGTGGAGAGATACAAACATTGGTCTTCAATTTAGATCTAAAGTTACCAGCAAAAATAAATTGCCAGCAAAAAAAAATGCCATTTTCTTTCCCATTACCTAGCCAAAGCCAGTAGCTCACATGAGATAAGGCAATTCCCTCCTCTGTGGGCTTCAGTTCCTCCCCTCTGCAGAATTTCAATAATACCATCCCCCCTCTCACTGTCTGTCAACTTGAGGCTTTTTGCAAGACAGACAGTTTTCCACTATGTGTTTCTGTGGTGGCTCTTGTCAGTTGAGGTCTATGAATACCACTGTAATACTAAGATAAAGGAAGAGCGTTGGGTTCTGTTCTGCCCACTTACACAATGACTTGAAATTTAAAGCATTTGAAGAGAAACAAGCCAACAGTTTCTTTTCTATAGGGTCACACATCCAGGCCTAGAGAAAGGCCCAACAAAAGCAAAAAAACTGTAATTTTAAGGAATGGACTGTTACATTTCTATGTAATGGAAAGGCTCTCTTCGAAGCACACAGAGCTTCAAAGCTCATCTATCAGACCCAGATTTTAGGTCCTAACTGAGCGGTCAGATTGATAGTCATGGGACTATCAGATGAAGAGACAGAAGACCTTCAATGAAGTGGGTGAACTGGAGCACCCTCTTCTGCCTCTGCAGGAGAACTCCACTCCCGGTTTCAGGTTGGCCCACAAACAATGGCAGATGAAGCAAGGATACCGAACGTATCCTTGAAGGTTTGTTTCAGAAGAAAGAGATGAAAGGGATGTGAATCAGCTCCTAAGCAGCTGCAGTTTATAGTACGGCTTAACAGCATGACCCCAGGTCAGTGGCAGCTTCCCATAACACGCTGGGCTGGGAGCTCTGGTGGTTTAGGAGCTGACTCATGAGCCTTCCCGTCACCCAGCTTTGGGGACACAGCTCCCTCAAGAAAGACGGACAAACAGCTACAGTGATCAATCTTAACCTGCCGCCGTGGTGCGTCAACACCTCTGAGTCACCCAGTGAGCTGCACTTGTTCTCCCCAAACACTTCAGCACCAAGAGGATGACTTTATCCACACATCTGCCAAGGACAGAGCACTCAGCACCCTTTCAGGGTCACCTAGACACAGCACAGGAGAAACATGTCAAGCCTTGGTGTGCACTTCTGGTGGGTGGCACGGGGGCACTCTCCTTCCTGAGGTGGCTGAGGTTGATAGGTCTGCACCTCTGGTGAAAAGCTGCCTGGACCCTGTCCTGAAGTAGACAGATTTCTCCAGGAATTTATATAACCGTGCTCACGCTGCCCAGCCATGTGTAAGATGGTGTATGATATAAATGTTCTTGCTCAAGACCTTTCTCTTTATTAAACAAGCAGTGTTTGCTCGTCCTGGGTCACTGCTGCAGAACTTGCACCAGCCAAATCTCCAGGCAGTGGGATACAGCAAGTATAAACACACAGTCTGGCATTCAATTACAAAAAGCAATATTCTTTGCCTCGTTAGCTGTGACTCTTCCTATAAATCACCACAAAAGCACAGATAACCCAGAGTGATTATCCAATGCTCTGGCACCACAGTCCTCCTTCCCATTCTCCATCCCTGTCTTTGTCTACTGCCTCAGTCCATTTATGCTCAATGGAAAGGGGAGACTGAAAGCATCCTCCTGAGTTACTGAGTCCCAGTCTCCTCCAGCCACGGTTCAAAAAGGTTCACAACAGAGGTGTGTCTTGAAAAACACATTGCACTGCACAAAAAATCAATGCAAAAGGCCCAAACACTAGAGTTTCACAGAAAGAGCAAGGGGACAGTAAGGCCCCTGAAGGACTCATCCACATCCCTGTATTGCCAGCTGAACAAGGAGCACTAACCAAAAACTACCTAGGAAACTAGTGCCTCTAAAGGCAGTTGCTTGTTATCTGAGCTCCTGCAGCACATGATTACTCCAGCCAGAAGGATGAGTGCCCAGCTATTTGTCCCTTCCAGATCTCAGACCTTGTATGTGAAGAACAGCTTGCATCATGCCACTGATACTAAGGCTTCCTCATACTGGAAGGATGGAGCAGGGCAGGGAGGGGAGGAAAGGAGGAAGCTGAAGAGTAGCAAAGATTTACAGGGTCATCCTAGTTCCAGACTGTGGAGAAAGGCTGCCTTGAATCTAGGAGGGAGATAGGGTGTGGAAGAGAATTCTCATTTTATCCAAATTATATCTGGATCCTTACCTGGTCCTTTCTTTTTCTTTTTTCTTTTTTTTTTATTTTTATTTTTTTCTTCATTTTTTTAAGTATCTATCTTAGAAACAGGAATTTGTCTACCATTTCTGCTGTCATGCAGGATAATAGACTTTCAGACAGTGACAGGAAGATTTGGTCATATGATGCCCATGTCTCTTCCAATGTTTGAGCGATTTGGGTGGAAGAACAGAACAAAGATGCCACAGAATAATGATGAAGAGTCATTTCTGACTCCTTTGCTTCTCACACAGGATTATATTAACCAGAATAATTACATATATTAAGAAATATAGGCTTGCTATGAAAGAAAGGGATGTTGTATGCCTCTGCAATAGGTTTCACATGACTTCCATGTGTGGAGAGGTAATGTGTGCCATATCCAGCTCAACCCCAACACTTAGTGCAGGTCCCATTATAGACCTTCTGCATTATCATCTTACACTTGTAGGCTTTTGTGACCTGAAATAATGAGGGAAAATCAGTAAAAAAACTCAATAGGTACCATCCTCTTTGCATAAAACTGGGTGGGAAAATGTAAATCTATTCTCTCACATAGTATAACTTAGCTAAGATTACAGAGAAATGAAAAGCAATGTATCCAATGTCTACAGTGAGCCTTTTCAGGACAACACCTTTTATTAGTAATCCTTCTCCCCACACAAACTGCCCTTCTTCTCCCTTACATGCTTTCTGTCTCCTCACACCTGCTATTTTCAAGGTCAGGATAATGGATTGCACATCCCCAAGGAACCAGCAAAATGGGTACAGAGCATTTTTCTTGCCAGGAGGAATGAGCTCAGCCCAGACATTGTTTACACAGACAGACCTCCCAAAACACTCGCACTCTGCATTACGTTTTCCTGAATGCAAACTCTCACCAACTCACCTGCAGGTTTATCAGATGATATGAGTGATTTCATCTTACTGTAATGCATCAGCTTAATGCAATACACCCTTTGCAGATGCCTTCTGAGAGTGCGCACCACTGCTTCATAAATAATACCGGTAACGATGTCAGTGATGGTCAGCGGGACGAACATTTGCATTCTGCCCCAGTTTTAAGTAACAGAGGCCTATTTTCAAGATGAGTCAACTCATTTTATGCCAAGAACAGTTGGCAGCAGTGCTACTAAAGCATGTATGTTGCCACATTGTGTTCAGTCATTTTAGTTTTGCAATCATAGAGCCAAACAACAGGATGTGATTTAATGCACCTTTCATTAAAACTCAGGCTAGTTTTTGCTATTAATAAGCACCAGAGGCTATTGGCTATCCAACAATATAGTAACCTTGAAACAGAGTTCAGATTATTTTAGCAAAATAAAAACAAGAACAGCAATCAGTCCTTCTATGAAATTTCTAAGTAATTCAATAAAGATGGTGTGGCTACAGACATCAAGATGGAATTAGTAGCTTATTCACTTCCCTGAAACAACCTTATACTTCCATTGTACCTGAGCACCAATGAAGTATCTAAGCTACAGACAATAGTAAAACAAGAGCTAGCACTCTTTGTCTCCAAAGGTCTAAATTTATATCAGGCCCCATACTGCCTCCTCACTGAAGCTGGGAAATTTGCTGGGAGGGATCATGAGCTAAATTATTTTTACAATGAAGTTATTACTGGAGCAAGTGAGGCTGTTAGAAAATGATTGTCCAAATTGCATTTTTGGTGAAGGAAAGGAAAAAGGGAATGAAAGGGAAGGAGGAAAAAGGGAAGGAGGAAAAAGGGAAGGAAAAGGAAACTGGTATCACAGGAAAAGGCCATTTGTCCAGTTGCTTATGCTTCTTTCCTAGGCCACTATTGAAGGCAGACTGGGGTAGATGATAAGGAACTGTCAGCCTTTCTTATGGTAGGACTAGCTCCAAAGTTGTCTTGTCTTCCTCACATCCCTCACTGCTAAACCATAGTGCTACTCAGGATAGTTGGCCATTATTGACTGAGAAAAGGCTTGCTCTGAATAACAACAGGAATTTTTCTAGACAGGCACAACGTTATTGTGCCTGTAGACATAAACCTTTTCTTCTATTCTGTACTCCAGGGACTGTTCACTTTCTAGCCTGCACACATTTCACCTGGCTGACACTTTGCATACGAATAGCTGGAACTGAGGACAGAGATTCAGCAGAAACAATTTCTACTTCTGTAAAGAAGCTGCAGCCAACACTCACAGGTAGTCTGTATTGTGGTCATTTTATGAGCTAAATAAATGTTTTCTAGGTTTGACCTTGTTTTGCTTTTATTATTCTAGGAGAAACAGTTTTGCTTCCCTATCTTAAAACTGCTTGAGTCACAGCCTTAACCTTTCCTTGAGTTCACTTCTGTCAATGGGCTTGTCTCTGTATAGGCGGAGTGATCAGAAGCTGCTGTGATTTAGCTTTGGCTATCCCCTGGTATAAATCAGATACTTAAGGCTGTGGCTGTGCTTAACACATAGGGAAGGAGATGGCTTTTGGACAGCTTTTCAATTTTTGGAGGCTTGGTTTTAATTGGTTGTGGTTTTAATTCTGTTTACCTTTCCCCTCCATTCTCCCCAGAATGTTACCATAGGGAAATGTGAAAACTAGTCAGCAGTTTGTCATTTAGTCAGTGAAATAAGAACAGGAGAATTCTCTCTTGTACAGGTGCTCTGTACACCGGGGGAATTCAAATGCTGCCTCTGCAGAAGTCCAAGCTAGTGCCAACCTGACAGCAGTAGCTTGACTACAGAGCACCCTCCCTGTCACGCACCGTGGCGGTGCAGGAATGCCATTAAGCAGCCTGGTGTCAGTTGCATCTCATGGATAATGAAAACAGCCTGCTAAATTTCCTCTGAGAATGAAGAAACAATAAGCAGAAGCAGGCCTTTTTCCTGCCCTAAATTTACTGAAATCATGCAAAGAACTCATCACTTTGAAATATGAAAGAAACTCCATGTCCTTTTCAGCAGGACAAA
This sequence comes from Cygnus olor, assembly GCF_009769625.2. Classification (NCBI taxonomy): domain Eukaryota; kingdom Metazoa; phylum Chordata; class Aves; order Anseriformes; family Anatidae; genus Cygnus; species Cygnus olor. The sequence goes on from NC_049169.1 coordinate 40,669,964, forward strand.
CTCAATTAGACAGAAAAAAAAAAAAAAAAAAAAAAAAAAAAAAAAGAACAGCTGCTTTTTCAAAGAGACAGACGACCTTATGGTGTAATTTTCACACTCAGTCGATCAAAGCTTGTGGTGTGATTCATTGACCATGAGAATGAAACTAGACAAGAGACATTGTTAAAAGGTCATTCCCTCCTATTGGTACAAGAGGCTTAAGTAAAATATTACAGGAGCACATGCGCTTCCTTCAAGGGATCCTGTCTGCACGTCCACCTGCAGTCAAAAAAAAAAAAAAAAGAGAGAAGATAAACAAGCAAACATTGAGCAACAACATGCAACACCATGGACAAACATTAAAGATTTCCCCTACCCCTGTGGTCAGCGATACAGGTTTCCTACCCCTAAGCTTTCGCTAAAAAGATTGGACCTGGCCAGTAAAGCCATTGAGAATGTGTGTGTTGATTACAACAGACAGGCCTGTTGTGAAGGAGAACAGCTGAACAGAGATGACAGCTACAGCTTATAAGAGCAGGTGTGGGGATTTAGCTTCAACTGTTTCCATTAGCCTCATTTAAGTCAATATTCCCAAGCCTGGGGACCTATAAATACAATAAGGGAATGAAATTCCCTCTGGATGAATGTGCAAATACAAGCCAGAAAACTTATTCAGTGTGTAATGATGCTTCTTTCTTCTTCACCCCAGGTAGCATGGGTAGGACTAGGGCAGCCCCTTGCCTTACGGCTTTGAGTCTAGGATGGGGACTTCATCTCTCCTGAGTAGAAAGCACAAGGGAGCAGTATTTTTAGGGACCATCTCCAAGGAGAAAGTGATCGCACTCCTACTTTCTCCCCAGTTACAATTAAGCACTGACTGGCAGGCCACCGATTGTCAGGAGGAGAAACGACTCGAGAAAGGGAGCTCCTTAGGAACAGGGCTTGGGGGAAAGAGTTGGTCTGAGACCACGAGCTGAGGAGCAGAAGGAACCATCCACATATACGGAGGGAGCTGCAGCCTGGAGGCGAGGGCCTGTGCAGAGGGACAGAGTGCAATTTCATGCAGGAATGTGATGCACCACTGATGGTGGCAGCCCCTTTTTGAGGGGACCACCCCATGGCACTGCGGCAGTGAGATATCCTTTAGCAGTTAGGTCTCGGCACGTTCCTGGCTATCTAATCAATGCTGAAAAACTGGCTGACCTCTGCGGTGCTGAGTAAACAGGTGGCTGACTTCAAGCAAGGCTGCTCAGCTCTTGCATTCACCCACAGGAAACAGATGGGCCAAAAGATCCTAATCCCCTGCTCTATTGTTGTCGTATGTTTGCATCTTTCTCCAGCCCATGTCGGGTCACCGTTCTCAATGGGCTGCTGAGAAAACTCCCTCTGCAGTCTCCGTTTTGTACACTAATGAGTCCCTTTCATAAGCTCCAGCCAGGCGTGCAAACACCCCTTCTATCAATAAACCAGCAGTTGGTTGGGTTGGAGAGAAGTTTTGAGTGAAACTTTCTTCCTGTACAAAACCCACCAGTTTGGGTACACACATACACTTAGTGGTTTTGATTTTATCAAATTGTTTTGGTTTGGAAAAGTAAAGCCGTAACACTATTTCCCCTCTAAACTCTCCTCAACTTCTTTTATTTTCACAGTTTTTGAAAGAAGTTGTTTTCATTCTTGGATTAAAATGGCATTTCATGAAAAACAAACAAACAAACAAACAAAAAAACAGTTAAAAATAAAGAAAGGAGAACTTAAAAGCAAAACGAACTACATTTTTTTCCAGCTTTTTGGAACTCCTTCCCAGCTGTACTGGTTATCCATACATCCCTTCCCTTCCTCCCCTTACTCTAAACCGCCTCTGTAATTCCACTGCGCAATGCTCGCAAGCAGGAAGGAAGATAGACTGTTCTTCCATGCAGCACACTCATATATTACCCTGGCTTGATTCATCCGGAATTATCCTTGTTTGACTCTCCTATAAGTCTGTTGACTTTGACTGAATAGAGATTTATATAATTTCCTCATGGGAATTTTGAGAGCTGATAATGCGTTGCCCTAAGAGTGTAATTTCCCTATATTATTTCCACAGAAGAATAAATCTGGATATGCTACTGCATACTACAGCACCTGATGTTTTTTATATTCATCCTTGTTTCAGGCAAAGAAACACATAATAAAAGATATATCTACAATTATTGCTTGGCTATGGCAACAAGGGAAAAAACACTTGGATTCCCATCTCCTTTCCTTATCTCCACCAAAGATGAAAGAAACAATAATCAAACTATTTGATGAAATCTTCCCTTTCTATTTGCTGCCAGGAAAAATGCAAGTAAGCTTCACATGGCTAGATGCAGCAACACATCTCTCACAGGCTGTAATGTTCGTACAATTCTCATAACATTATGTTCCTCTATGCTCCGGACAGGACTGGTGTTCTGTGTTAGATATGGTGCTCGTTACATCACATACAAGTGCCAGAAGTTGGGATCAGAAGCTTCGTGATGCAAAGATGCAGGAAGATGAAATGATTTCTTGTTTGGTGAAGGCAGGTAGTAGAGTAGCTATGGATCTGATGAATCTGATGAATTCATGTCTTACGCAGCCTTAGGAAAAGAAAGCAAAGTTTCTGCTTCTAAAATCTCGTTTAAAGTCCTTTTGAAGTGTCTCTGTTTAAGTAAATAACAACATGGAGTGGGAAGCCCTTCTGTAGGTGCACAAGCATGCAGGAAGGAGCCTACTGCTAGGCATCTGTGTTTTCCAGAGCTTGGCCCACGCTCTGTTTCTCCCAGCTGTACATCAGGAACAGAAGACTTTAACTCATGGCCAGGGTGCCCTACAATGTCTTGTGCTAGAGCTAAGAACCAGTGCTTCCATAGGTGTGGTGGGAGGTTACATGCCTGAAGGTGCTAGTAAAATTTGGGCCAACAAGTGACAGACTCCTTTCTACACCTCTCATCTCTGTTGTCTTTAAAGTCATCATATGGCAGGACAGCCTGCAAACACTGCAATTTTCCTGCTACTAGCAATGTTGTCCAATAGTTGACATTTCACACCATGGGTTCTGTGGTTTTGCTCACGCCTTAAGAAAATTAACTGTTCAGAGCCTGACATACATTTTCACGGGGAGAAAGGTTACAAATTCATGAAGTGCTGTTTTACACAGCTACTGTGGGAAGCAAGCCCTGGCAACCAAAGCACAGAGCTTTTCTAACACAGTGATCATCATTAAGATCCACGGAACATCCGAAATTGTGTCTTTTCCTACCCTTTTCCACAAAAAATTCAGTAGATTGTCATAGTGCAGGTGTCACGGTTCATTTATTTTACAATGCACCCTACTTTCAGTGTAACCTAAGATATGTAAAATGCTGTTCTAGCAATTTCAATATTTTCTTAATTGATACATTCCCTTAGAGTCATTCTGCACCACTGGAGCAGATCAAAGAGGATTGGCTTTCACTCTCAATTTTGCGGCAGAGCCAGAAGCATCCTAATTCCAAGCAGCACAGGAAGATTTCTTAAACACCATCATTTGCATTTTCCTGAGAGCTCAGCTATCAATACACTCTGTTCCCTTCACTCTCTCTCTTCCCCTTTCCCTCATGAACCGTTTCATTGTCCTTTTGCTTCATCTGCAATTTTCCACTCGTGTTGTCGTCTTCCTATTTTTTATATTCATTTTTTCACATTGTGCTATTGTCTCATTTTATCTCCATCCTGCTTGCAACCCCCTTCTATTTCTACCTGCTGTTCTTGTCCCACATCATTCTTTTGTAGCCTCTCCCTCCTTTCAGTCTGCTTCTCCCCTTTTTGCCCCGCTGCTTTTCCCATTTTCATTGTCTATCCCTGTTATTCTTTCCACTTCAGTGCAGAAAAGAAGGAGTGCTGTAATGACCCTGTAGCCTTGCACTAACACCTGAAGGCCCTCTGAAAACCGGCTCCTCTCTGTGCTGCAGCCTTGCAAATACATTGGTACGCAGTCCCTGCCCAGAGCATTGTAGCCCTTTCCCCAGGGAAGGATTTCTAAGGCCCGAAGAGGACTTAAACCACTTGCCTTGCACCAACTGTTCTCTTGATATTACAGGCTAAATGCACAAAGGGCTGGAGGGTGAAGCGGCTTGCTCAGAAACACAGCCTGCAGGTATGGAACAAGGGATAGGAAATAATTGCTCATCCCCCAGTCCTGTGCATTAATAGTATGATAGAAAAGAGGCAACAACTGCATCAGACGTTTTTTCCCTTATGAAAAATGAACCAAGAAAATGAAGCAGCATTTGCAATTAGCCTCACAATATGTGCAACAGTTTGGATTTTTAAATAATAAACAGCCTCCTCTTCAGCTGGTGGTTTAACTTCAGGCAATCTTAAAACTAAATCCCTCTGAGGCTGATGAGAGACTTTGAAATGGCCTGCATTATCCTGTCGCCCCCTCCTGAGAGAACACTTTATTCTGACTGCCTGTTATGCCAGAGATTTTAGCCTTTATAATTAATAACGCCCTGAAGCAATCATATCTCTAAGACCCTGGCCACGGCACATCAGCTCTGAAATACCTGCCTCCTGATCAGCGCTTCTGTTCTAGTGTGGTTTTGTTCTTAATGAGCCATTTTAGTTTCTGGTGTAATTCCCTTCAAAAAAAAAAAAAAAATAAATGATTTGGGCTGGCTGTGTCCAGCTCTTGGGCTGTGACTCTTGATGGCCCCATGAGTGCAGCAGGGCTGCCTTTGAATTCCCTTTCGGCTTTCCCTCCTGATAACACAAACTCAGAGGAAGCAGACCTGCGTGGCTGAAATATATCAGTGTATTTTCCCAGCTGGCTCCCAAATGCTGGAGTCTGCTCAGAAGAGAAATGTCAAGCGCAGCGGGATGTAGTCTGGCGTGTGGGTGGGTTTACTCAGGCATGGAAATCAAATGTGGGCACCGGCAGCAGCACCTTGTGGTGATGGGACGGGGCTCAGCCTGCAGCTGGAGTTGTTCATCCCATCCTGGTGGCACAGAGCTGACGGTAAGGCATGATTCTCACTTTCCTGATTATTGTTTTAACTCTGCTGTACTGGGTATTCTGATGGGTTCACCTCAGGGCTTTAAAGAGGGAGAAATAACACCTGAATTCCCATCTAAGATATTTGGAAAAGATGCAAAATATGAATTCCTCATAATTTCTTACTTCCTTCAAAGTGAGAAGAAATCACATTTGCGTACTTGAATTCTGAAATGTAAGCAGGCACTCTGGCCCTTGGTGTTTTGCTGCTATTTATTTTTAATAATGAAAGTAAACGAGATACAGAAAGCATCTGTCAAGCATGCAAGCACCTTTTAAACATGCTCAATACACCTGCAAGAAAAAGAGCAGCAGCTTCTCCCTGACCTCAAGCCAGAAGCAAAGTAAACTCTGGAGAAGGTTAAATCTGAACAGCCTGTGTTGTACTCCCATCTTCACACCTCCTTCTCCGCCTTGAGAGGGAAAAAAAGCAATGCAAGGGCTTTAGAGTTTAGTGAGGAGAAGGTGCTATTACACAAACACTGTTTCCCTCAGATAAATAAATAAAGAGAAAGAAACAAAAGGATGCCTTCCCAATGAGAGAGAAAACTCAGGCGTATCAGTACCAGCAGGTCCCCAGCTAGGGCATTTCTGCCCAAACTTCTTAAGTTGCTTCAGTTACTTCACAAGGAAGTGTGACGCACACTTTCTAAAAGCAAAAAAAGCCAAAGACATAGTTTTTAATAAAGACCCACCTCTGCTTCTTCCTTGTTTGACAGCATGTCTCTGTGCATTGTTTCATATCAAACCTGGTGTGACAAAGCCCTTTGGAACTGATGCGGTGCCTGCATGCTCCTCCTAATGGGCCATGACCAGCTGTGTCTCTTACGTGAATGAGTTTCAGTAACGAAGATTGCCATGGAAGCCAGGGATTATGTAAGGATATAAAACTTCCTGATGAGGGTTTCAAATGGCTTCACACATCAAGATAAGTCCACCTTTATGCAAGCATTGCATAGGCAAGCGTTGACAAAACACCATACGTAAAATATCAGAAGTGTGAGGTGGCTGCCATTTTACAGTTATAGTGCAGACGGGCGAAATTGTTCCTGGCCTAGTATCTACTCCCCACTGAATGAATTACTGCATACATCACCGATAGTATCTTGGCACACATCAAAGGCAACATTGACTTTATTCCATCAGCTCATAAACACAGCAACAGGAACACAAGTCTCAAGCCAAAAAACTCAAGGTCATTTGGTACTCTGCCTCCTTTCCCTTTCATGTCAGTAGTGGCCCCCAAAAGACTTCATGGAAAGCTACTATTTGATTTGGAAGCCTTCCCTTCTTCCCAGGTCTCACACAGCATCATTATGAGGCAGGGGAATCACTGCCAGCTTCCTGCAGCTCTCCTGAGATGTGTTACCAGGCCCCTGCTCTGGGTGTCTGCCTCTGCTGTCCACAGGAGCCTTGCTTTACCAGGATGAGCAACGCTGTGTCAGCTCTTTGGATTTCAGTGGTGTCCCTTCTGCATGTGATTCAGAACCACAGTCTACCCACATACATCATCTATATAACCACGCAATCCTGTTTTCGTTATCCCTGCCATTCCTCCCACCTTCCTTCCTTGTGTCATTTGCTTATTGCATCTCAGCCACAAGTAGACTATAAGTTCTGCAGGACTTCTTACACTTCAGTATCTTCTTGCCTAATGGGCACTAGGAGAACACAAATAGTCATTACAAAACAAACAGATTTCAACAGCTGGGACAAATAAGATGCATATGTGTAATTTCAGCCGCTAAGGTTTGTTTGACCTAGAAACCCATATTCACTTCAAGCAATTCTTCTCGTGTTTTCTGCTTTAGGTCAGAGATGAAGCTAAATCAAACTGAAAGGAAATACAATAAAAAAACATGATCATTTCATGGGCTGAAAGTCTGATATGTTTACATTCAGTTTCCTGGTTAACTGACAGGTGGATAAAATCCAAGAATTGGAAAAAAAGAAAAGAATCTGTTTATTTCTCTACCAGTGGAGCTCCTTGAAAGGAAAGCCACACATATATTACCCCTTCCTTATAATATAGTTTTCCATAGACTGGAAACTTTCCAAGTTATTTCATATTTTCAGGCTTAAGTCAGATACACACAAAACATAAGGGGTGAGACCCCAGAAAAGCATGCAGTGTCCTCCAGCGCTGGCTTTGCAATGCTAAAGACTGGGTGCTCAATCAGAGGAGAGCAATCCAAGGCAATGGGAGGGGGTATGTTGATATAGTAGGTGGGACTGAAGCCTCTGACCAGAGCTCCAAGCTCCAGAGCTCCACCTAACTGGCTGGATCTGGGACATGTGGTGAGTTGTGCACGCCCACACCACTGTGAGTTATCCTATCTGTTTCAGCCTTCTGCTGAACACAGCACAATGCCGTTTCTCTGCATCAGCTGGAGCCTGTTTCCCTGATGTTGTCCCTGTGGCCTTATGCTAGTGCATAGGGCACTATGAGACTGGTGGCAAAGGAGTTAGACCAGACACATGTGCCCAAATCCATAACCCTACCACCTACACAGTACAGAGGATGTTGCTTGAACCCCATTAAGCAGCACAACACTAAAGTAGAAAGAACATTAAATAGAGGAAAATCAAGGTTTGCTGAAATACCATCCTGACCCAGCCCTGGGCTTCCTACTCACTGCGTGGATGTTTCCACATCTAAAACTTCCCAGCAAGGATATCCCTGAGGCCAGAGCTAGTGACCGTGGTGCTCTGCCTCAATGCCCAGTGCTGTCTGGACACCGCAAAGTATCTGAGATCCAACCATGGCTCAGCCTCCTGTGGGGACGTGTATTTCCACGTGAGATGACAGCTGTGCATGTAGCAATGTCACGGTCAAACAGACCTGGGGACTAGGGTCACCCTAACTGATGGGTGTGCAGCCTCACACCTCTTCCTTCCTGAAAGGGTACCCTGGGGGTCAGGCCACAGGTGGGTTTTGGTGAAATTTCATGCATATGTCAAAACAAACAAACAAAAAAAAACAAAACACCTGTGTTCAACAGTCAACAGGATGAGAAATCTCATTAAGAAGACAGAAGATGCTGGCATTTAGATTATTTGCTACAAGGCTTACATTAACATATGCTCCAGAACACCATCAATGATCTGCTTTGCCATCATCATATTTTAAAGATAAGACTTCCTCCCTGCACCCCCCACGTGTGTCTGTGCAGTGCACAAGCACACTGGAGCTTGCAGCAATCTGCAGATCTAATTGAATATGGTCTGAATCAGGCTCTAGACATTAAGAAAACAGAACTCCATAACAGCCCTTTGTCTAAATTTCAGCATGGGAATGAGCTATCAAAGCCAGTATGCCTTTGGCATGGATTTCTTTTCTTCTTTGCTCAATATTTTCTTCTCTGCTCAACATACGTACCCGACCAGCTGCAAACCTCCCCAGAGTCACAAACATACTGATGAGTCAGTTTAACGCAGTCTTCAGCTCTCTACCTGGAAATCTGGCAGGCTTGTTGATGTTACAGCAACAAATCAGTTTCTGCTCTGTTCCTTCGGCGTCCTTTTGCCTGTGCTGCCAGGGCCTGATTTTGCTCTGATTTACACTCTGGAATTGTTGCTCAGAAGTGATTTGCAATAATGGAAATAACAAATTAGATTTCTAGTAGGAGAGCAAGCAAGGCAAAGCCCAAACGTGTCCTGGACTGATGGGTCAGCTTTAATACAGGCAGGATGTTTGCAAGGCTGTGACCCACGATCAGCCACAGCTGCAGGGCTGCTGGTGCTGACTGTCTGCCCCAGCCCCAGCACAGCCACTAGAGCTGCTCACCCTGCGTCTGCTGTCTGCCACAGCTTGGAGAGCAGCACTTCAAAGTCAGTGATGTCCCAGCCACTTGCAGGCAGCTCAGGCACACTTACAGCTGTCCATACGCTGGCAGCAAGGCAAACAGGCAGGGCTGCCACACTGCCAGACACCCCAAGCTCCCATATCCTGCCCCTGAGCCCCACGGGGGTCTCATTCTGCCATTAAAATCAGTGGTGCTGGCAGGGCAGGATCTACACCAGGAGCTTCTCTGCACATAGGTATCTACTATAGGCAGAAGTAATGCTGCTGTAAACTGACCCCCTGAGCAGCACTAGCCACACTCAGTACTGATGCAGGAGACCCAGGCATCCTGCGGTGGGTCCTACGTATGCACAGGTCCACGGGCAGCATGGCTGAGGGGATGGGAAGGGACACCCAGACAACGAGGGGGATGTCACCCACCCCACTGTCCAGCTGTGGAACACCCCCCTGCTTTCCAACCTGCCACCTTTATGGGGTGAGGAGATGTCAGCTGTGCAATCATTTGAACCCAAGTTAGGCTGAAGACAGGAAGTCTGCAGCTTTCAGCCTGAAGACATCTACAGTCCAAGAAGACCTTGTGCTGGCTTTCATCATAGGGTCAACTTCACATCTTAAGGAAAGAAAAGCTTTCACATAAAAATGTACTTTTCAACATAAAACATGCTTTACTGATGTTGAGCTTTCAAGAAGTGCATTCACAAATATAGCTAATCTTCTTGTTTTTCTCTCTCTCTTTTTTTTTTTTTTTTTCCATTGGGCCCGCAAAGTCCAGCTTTTACTTAGGAGGAAGGAACACTGCACATTGCCCTTTCACCAGTGCTGCCCACACCATGCTGTCCTTCATGTCACAATACTGCACTTTTCCATCCAGTAGGGCTACTGCTGCCTTATTATATATTAAACCATGTGCTTAACATTTATAGGTCATTTTGTCCGCATCTACATTATAATTTTGTTGCGCATCATAAATGCAAAATGAGTTTCACTTCTTCTCCCTATGCCTTTGGTTTATTGCATTTACATAAAACTGTCAAACATTCATGAGGATTTTTATAACTTTATTAAATGAATTTCTTCAGCCACCAAGGAGATGACATTTCCACAGTAGCACTGTTATTTCCCAAACCCTATTTTCTGGTATCTTTGGCCTCACTGAAGTGGCACATTTTTCATTAAACTTAGCAGTACATAAAGTCATTAAGGTGACAGTGGTGTACCATTATAGCTGTTGTAGCAAGGCTGATAGCAACTTCTCCCTTGGGTCATTTGAAGCTGTTATTAAGTAAAGTGTCAAGAGATATCGAATGACTTAGAAAACTTTGAATTGCCTTGGCGTAAGTATCTCTTACGGAGAGGAGGAAGCTGACTCCACGCCTCAAGACAGCCTCCACCAAGAAAGACAGACGGGTGATCGTTGTAGGTGACTCCCTTCTCAGGGGAACAGAGGGCCCTATTTGTCGACCTGACCCTACCCGTAGGGAAGTCTGCTGCCTCCCTGGGGCCAGGGTCAGGGATGTTGCCAGGAAGCTTCCCAACCTGGTTCGCCCCTCTGACTACTACCCTCTTTTGATAGTCCAGGCTGGCAGTGATGATATTGAAGAGAGAAGCCCGAAGGCTATCAAAAGGGACTTTAGGGGACTGGGACGGTTAGTGGATGGAGCGGGAGTACAGGTGGTGTTTTCGTCCATCCCTGCAGTGGCAGGGAGGGGTACCGAGAGGACACGGAAAGCCCACCTAATTAACACGTGGCTCAGATGCTGGTGCCAATACAGAAATTTTGGGTTTTTTGACCATGGGGCGCTTTACTCGGCACCCGGCCTGGTGACCGCAGACGGGTCCCTATCTCCAAGGGGAAAATGGATCCTAGCCCAGGAGCTGGCAGGGCTCGTTGAGAGGTCTTTAAACTAGGAAAGAAGGGGGACGGGGCTGAAATAAGTCTTGTTGGAGCTCTACCAGGGGGAACAATGGCAAGGCCGGGGGAGAAGGCAATGGCCCGACTGAAGTGCATCTACACTAATGCACGCAGCATGGGTAACAAACAAGAGGAGCTGGAAGCCATCGTGCAGCAGGAAGGCTATGACTTGGTTGCCATCACAGAAATGTGGTGGGACCACTCTCATGACTGGAGTGCTGCAATGCCTGGCTATAGGCTCTTCAGAAGGGACAGGCAGCACAGAAGGGGTGGTGGTGTGGCTCTCTATATTAGAGAGTGTTTTGATGTTGAGGAACTTGAGGCTGGGAATGATAAGGTGAGTCTCTTTGGGTTAGGATCAGAGGGAAGGCCAACAAGGCAAGCATCCTGGTGGGGGTCTGTTATAGACCACCGAACCAGGATGAGGAGACGGATGAGGAGTTCTACAGGCAGCTGGCAGAAGCTGCGAAATCGTCAGCGCTTGTTCTTGTGGGGGACTTCAACTTCCCAGACATATCCTGGAAGCACAACACAGCCCAGAGAAAGCAGTCTAAGAGGTTTCTGGAGAGCGTGGAAGATAGCTTCCTGACGCAGCTGGTTAGTGAGCCTACCAGGGGAGGTGCCCCGCTAGACCTTCTGTCCACAAACAGTGACGGACTGGTGGGAGATGTGGTGGTCGAGAGCTGTCTTGGGCAGAGTGACCACGAAATGGTTCAGTTCTCTATTCTTGGCGAAGTCAGGAAGGGGACCAGTAAAACCGCTGTCTTGGACTTCCGGAGGGCTGACTTTGAGCTGTTCAGGACACTGGTTGGCAGAGTCCCTTGGGAGGAGGTTCTGAAGGGCAGAGGAGTCCAGGAAGGCTGAGCACTCTTCAAGAAGGAAATCTAATGGCTCAGGAGCGGTCTGTCCCCACGTGCCCAAAGATGAGCCGGCGCGGAACTAGACCGGCCTGGCTGAACAGAGAGTTGTGGCTTGAGCTTAGGAGAAAAAGGAGGGTTTATAATCTTTGGAAAAGAGGGCGGGCTACTCAAGAGGACTATAAGGATGTTGCGAGGCTGTGCAGGGATAAAATTAGGAAGGCCAAAACTCATCTGGAGCTCAATCTGGCTACTGCCGTTAAAGATAACAAAAAAAGTTTTTACAAATACATCAACACAAAAAGGAGGACTAAGGAGAATCTCCATCCTTTACTGGATGTGGGGGGAAACTTAGTTACAAAAGATGAGGAAAAGGCTGAGGTACTCAATGCCTTCTTTGCCTCAGTCTTAGCGGCAAGACCAGTTGTTCTCTGGATACCCAGTACCCTGAGCTGGTGGAAGGGGATGGGGAGTAGGATGTGGCCCTCACTACCCACGAGGAAATGGTTGGCGACCTGCTACAGCACTTGGATGTACGCAAGTCGATGGGGCCGGATGGGATCCACCCGAGGGTACTGAGAGAACTGGCGGAGGAGCTGACCAAGCCGCTTTCCATCATTTATTGGCAGTCCTGGCTATCAGGAGAGGTCCTGGTCGACTGGCGGCTAGCAAATGTGACGCCTATCTACAAGAAGGGCCGGAGGGTAGACCTGGGGAACTATAGGCCTGTTAGTTTGACCTCAGTGCCAGGGAAGCTCATGGAGCAGATTATCTTGAATGTCGTCACGAGGCACTTGAAGGGCAACCAGGCGATCAGGCCCAGTCAGCATGGGTTTATGAAAGGTAGGTCCTGCTTGATGAACCTGATCTCCTTCTATGACCAAGTGACGTGCCTGGTGGATGAGGGGAAGGCTGTGGATGTGATCTACCTTGACCTCAGTAAGGCTTTTGACACTGTTTCCCACAACATTCTCCTCAAGAAACTGGCTGCTCGCAGCTTGGACTGGCGTACTCTTCGTTGGGTTAAAAACTGGCTGGATGGCCGGGCCCAAAGAGTTGTGGTGAATGGAGTCAAATCCAGTTGGAGGCCGGTTACTAGTGGAGTCCCCCAGGGCTCAGTGCTGGGGCCGGTCCTCTTTAATATCTTTATCGATGACCTGGACGAGGGGATCGAGTGCACCCTCAGTAAGTTTGCAGATGACACCAAGTTAGGTGCGTGTGTCAATCTGCCCGAGGGAAGGAAGGCTCTGCGGGAGGATCTGGATAGGCTGGACCGATGGGCTGAGGTCAACTGTATGAAGTTCAACAAGGCCAAGTGCCGGGTCCTGCACCTGGGGCGCAACAACCCCAAGCAGCGCTACAGGCTGGGAGATGAGTGGTTGGAAAGCTGCCTGGCAGAGAAGGACCTGGGAGTATTGGTTGATAGGCAGCTGAATATGAGCCAGCAGTGTGCTCAGGTGGCCAAGAAGGCCAACAGCATCCTGGCTTGTATAAGAAGCAGCGTGGCCAGCAGGTCTAGGGAGGTGATTGTCCCCCTGTACTCGGCTCTGGTGAGGCCGCACCTCGAGTACTGTGTTCAGTTTTGGGCCCCTTGCTACAAGAAGGACATGGAGGTGCTCGAGAGAGTCAAGAGAAGGGCGACAAAGCTGGTGAGGGGTCTGGAGAACAAGTCTTACGAGGAGCGGCTGAGGGAGCTGGGGTTGTTTAGCCTGGAGAAGAGGAGGCTCAGGGGAGACCTCATCGCTCTCTCTAGGTACCTTAAAGGAGGCTGTAGAGAGGTGGGGGTTGGTCTATTCTCCCACGTGCCTGGTGACAGGACGAGGGGGAATGGGCTCAAGTTGCGCCAGGGGAGGTTTAGGTTGGATATTAGGAAGAACTTCTTTACTGAAAGGGCTGTTAGGCATTGGAATGGGCTGCCCAGGGAAGTGGCTGAGTCGCCATCCCTGGAGGTCTTTAAAAGACGTTTAGATGTAGTCCTTAGTGATATGGTTTAGTGGAGGTTTTGTTAGTGTTAGGACAGAGGTTGGACTAGATGATCTTGGAGGTCTCTTCCAACCTAGACGATTCTGTGATTCTGTGATTCTGTGATTCTTTCATGCAGAGAGCACAGAAAGTTTCCTCCATAGCTCAACTCATCTTCTGGAGAACCAGAGCTATCAAACATTATAACCAACGCAGCCAAACATGTTAAGACAGCATTTCCTTCCCCTCTAGTATTCCTCATAACCTGAATCTTTTTATCTTTTTTTTTTTGTTTTTTTCTCCTAGCAACATATCTTAATTCTGATTTTTGTCTGCTTAGAGACTAAACTTGTCTGCCAGCCCTAAGCACTCTGCTGACTTTTTTTTTTTTCTTTCTGGCATGTCACAGCCTCTATTAACAACCATAAGAAGTGGGATGCAGTCTGCTAGCAACACAAGCCTTCCTTCCCTCTACAGCATTTGAAACTTTCTGGGCCCAGCTTCCAGACCTGGTAGTGCTTCCAGACCTGGCCAGTTTCGCCAGAGGCTGGGGAAAAACGGGGAAGGCGACAGCCATGGTGTGAAACCTGGTTCCAGCTTGGCCACAAACGTGAACCCTGCCTGTGATTTAAGCGTGCGTGAGTGGGGGGAATAGGAGAAGTGCACTGCACTACACCTGTGCCAGCTCAGTCACCCAATTTCCCCCTCTGCTTGCCCAGGCACATTCTGGCCCTGACCTGGCCAGGGCACTTGTTGTGTTACCCCATGGGTCCCTGCTGGCCTTGCAAGGGTAGCTGCCTGCAGGGGTGTGCCTGGGTCTGAGAAAGGGGGGACTCCGGGGGGAAACAGCCCCTGAGCACAAAGAATAAGGAGGATAAAACAAACAAACAAACAAACAAAAAAAACAACTATTGTGCCTACTGGTGGGCAGCATGAGGAACCACCAGGTGTCCTGTGAAGGCCTGTGCCCAGAGCAGTGGAGGGGAATCTGCTCCACAACCGAGAGCTGAGGCATGTTGAGCTGTGCCAGGAGAGCCAAATACATCCTGCTGACAGCCCATTCCCTGACAGCAGCGGGCTGAGCCCTGTGGACAGCCAGTGCCACCTTCCTCACAAGAGAAGGGCCATGTCCCATGCTGCTTGCCCCTTTGGCTGTTTCCCCTGTCGCTCCATGGGGGAGTAGGGAGTCATGCTGCTGTCACAGGGAGGCCTAGTGCCTCCATTTTGTGACGGCAGTGAGTCACGGGTCTGCGCGGCTGCTTTGCACAATCAGCGACTTGGGTTTCATGTTTACAGCTTTTAGCAGAGCCCAGACACAGCAGTCACCACTCGGGAATGGCTGTGGCCTTGCCAGACTGTCCTTGGAGGGCTGTCTGACATACCTACTGTGACAAACAGAAGAGCTGGCTCTTCCTGGAAGGGGAAAGAAGAGACTGGAAGGGGCTCTGTGTCCCACAAGGCAAAACAGATTGCTCCAAGTCTCTCTTCTGCCCTTCTCCAATCTGACAAGTGCCAAAGTGCTGTGGGTCGCTGGAGGCAGATTCATGAACAGAAATTGTGTTGGTGTGGATGTCCTAGGAGATAGGCTTCTCAGGTGGTGCTGGAGGTCTTGGGTGCAGATGTGGTACCTACATAGTAAATGTGGGGAAAACCTGTGCTGCTCTGGGCAGCCAAAGAAGCAGACACACAGCCGCACCTATCATACAAGTGAGCCAATGGAGTTCACTTAAACTGTTCCTCTTTTTAACCAAGATTTACACCCAAGAAAAAATTTCACTCAAAGTACTGGAGAACATTCAAAATTTGTGAAGTTGGAGGTTTTTAACGTAGTAGTCATTACAAATGTAAATAGGTCTTTCAGATCCATACTATAAAAAAATGGTGATTTCTTCCCTCTCCTGTGAGCCATATGCTCAGCTGCTTCTCCTCCTCCTATTGAAGTTCTTGTCCTCATTTCCTCACAGTGTGTAAGTATGCTGTTCCTCAGGCTATTTTATCTAATGCATGCATACCTATATGTGTGTATCTACATATCTATATATGCTCTATATATACTGTATGTATAGCCCACAACTGTATGCATTTGTATCTGTGGATAGAGGAGGTGAGGACATAGATTTTTGCCTTCCACAGAGCTGGCAATGTTTATGACAACTCCTACGCTGCTTATCTGTTTGGATGTCCTATATGTCCTTCATGTAAGGTGGCTTGTCATCATCACTGCTCCCTTCAGCTGTCTCAAGCACCATACATGTTGCTAGTGCTTGTAGTTTTTAAACAGAAGCCTATTTTTGATAACTTTTGATGACTCTCCTGAAGCCTCAACTCCAACGATCACAGGACAAACTCTGCTTACACACGCACACATACCCTCTCTGCTTCTTTCCTTTCTTCTCTAAAGTAAGCTTCAAGACCTTTGGCTACAAAAACATGGGCTATGCAAAAGACCTTAAATACCAGAAAGCAATTAAAGTTCTTATTGTCTTCATAAGATCTCATGGGTTTGAGTCACCCAATTAATCATTTTTCAGTGCTTCAGATGAGCAAAAATAGAAGTGTATTATTTTATTGGCAGTTCCTTGTTTAGAAAAACTAACTACCAATTACTTGGTCATTTCTTCTGCACTCTTCATTGGTGAGAATAAAGCACCCATTATACTGTCTCTTTGGCTAGACTGGTTTAAATCATTTCTTTGAGCCATTACATTTACTGTTAACAACTTGTCTGGCTTTGTATATTTTTAATTCAAGCTTTTTATTCAGTATATCACTACTGGTGTGGTCAGAAATGAGTAGTTTTTAAAAGTGTTAATTAATCTAAGAACCTCTCTGTCGTCATTTACTTCACCACAGAACTTTTGACTTGCACATTTCCAGCCTTTACCAATTTTCTGTGCATATTTTAAGAGGCAGTAGATAACTTCTACCATAGGCATTAGGCATTTTCTTTTCTAAAGCTATCTGTTCTTTCAAAGACCAGTCACGTACAAGAGCAAGTCTCATACTGATTGACAGATCATAATCTATTCCGTTCTGCTGAAATCAGTCCAGCTAATTTATTGCTTCTTGTTTACAGTCTGAAAGAGACCAAGATCTTTTCATATCAATCTTCCCAGCAGTCTCTAAAAGTACTATTTATTGCTCTTAAACTCCTGGTTAAATAATATTCAGTCATCTCTGAAGCATTTTCAAACGGAGAATGTTCCTGAGGACTGTTAAGAGTCAGCAATGCCTTTTCATTGTGTGAAACGGCGTAAATCACAAATGATGAGTGAAGACACCATTCGGCTTTATAATTTGTTTAGATGAGTTTGTCTGACACCTGTGTAAATTGAACACCAGCATTTGCAGAGTGAATACCAATTCTTTCCACAAGGCTTCATGTAGATTTTACAGGGAGAAGAGTACTTTGATTGCACAATTAAAAGATTCTAGAAGAAAAAGTGAGTTAGCATTATGCAGAAACTGTGCGCCGTCATTGCATGAAACCAGCTTTAAATACTCTGCACATAAGCAATCAGAATAACTGAAGCAGAGTACGAGCAATTACAGGGGATTTTAGTGTGCCCTGGACATGACCTGCAGGTCTTGATGCACCACACAAGGAACTGGGAGATATTTTAGGTCAAAGCCTCACTGATCTCCTTCATTTAGAAACTTGCTGGCTCCCCTCTCAAATTAAGAGTTTTTTACTGACAGTACCCTAATTGCCACTAGCTCATTAGTGCACAGCAGAAGTGTTAGTTCAGCTAGAGGACAGCTGTCCTCTTCCAGGTCCTGATGTACTAGGGAAAAAAGTTGCCTTTCCCAGCCTGGCCCACACAGTCATTGCTGCTTCTTGTTCAAGGTCACTGTTCCCTCATTGTTAGTGTGAGGGCTCCTAGCCCAGTTCAGTGAAAGTGAGCGGGGTTCACAGAAACCAGCAGATTAAACTGCATGTGAAGAGTATTTGAAATAAACAAGAGAAACAAGAACCTGTAATTCCAAATATACTTTACAGGCATAAACTTGTCCATGATTTTTGGCACTCCAATCTTCATACAAGGCCACAAAGAGTCACACAGCCAGCTTGGGCCCATCTGCCTGAAGGTCAAGGACATCTGACAGATTGCTGTCATGATAGACTTGATGTCTCAAATATTTGTTACTTTTAGACATCCCTCACATTGCTCAGATGCACATGTACTTACAGTGAATTGCCTGATTCAACAGCCTATCTCACTTGAGTTGTGATGTCCTAAATGGCAATACAGTCACAGGGATGTAAGTGTGAGCATTATCTGGCCTCCCAAATCCTTAGTGGTAAGAATAAAAGAGAAAAGGAAAAAAAAAAAAAAAAAAAGATGAAATTCGAAGCTGAATTTATAGAGGTGACATGAAAAGAAAATTGAATCTTACAACTCCACCATGAGTTGGCAGATAAGAAAATTCGCATGCACTGCCTCATGCTGTCTCTTGAGATCAATACGATTAATTCAGACATTTTCTAAAGCAGATGTGCAGCTGGATAAGTGTACTGGTTGCCTGCAGAGTTCATATAACAACACAGAGCCAAATCTAACAGAGCCATCATGCACAGAACTCCCTGCTGTAGGTAGAAACTCCTTGCTCAAAGAACAGCAGGATCAAAGGCATGGAATAAAACCCCCAAATCCAGTGGTAGTAGTCATACCTGTAATGTGCCATCCTTAGGAGTCCTGTTGAATCTTGGTCTTATCACTTACTTACAATGTACACGTGACTTTTGTAACAGAAATTGATTGAAGGGAGCCCATTAGTTTAAAATATTTTCTATCATCAGAAGTTTTAGAAAGTTGAATGCATGTCATTACTACAACAACCCTTCTCTACTCATTTATCTGTATGCGTTTTTTTTTTCAAACTGCATTTATATGCAAGGGGTCTCCTTGAAGAAGATTTTTGATCTCAGTTACTTCAGTGAAGTCAGCAAAGTCCTGCTGGTTTTCCCTGCAGTAAACATGTTCCAAATCTGTCTCTTGGGACCTCAAGATTCAATAAAAATGAGTTGCCAGCTAAGTGAAAGTTTTACATGCGTAACAAGAAAAGGAATGGAATGAGGGTAGCAGTTTATTTGTGGTAGAAGCAAGCAGTCTAAATAAATGGATGCAACTGATAATTGCTTGTAAACATTTCATTAAATTGATGGCATCTGATGCATCCTTCCAACTTTTTACAGCATAAAAAATGATGTGGATGGGCCCTTTAGCACATCTTTCTTTAACAGCTTTCTTTCCAGGCTAGTTATATCACCGTGACATCTAGATCTCAATTAGCCAACAGGTCCATGACCTTTACAGACATCAGTTTTGAACTTCATAATGAAGGAATCCACAGCATCTTTTAGCCATGCCTAGACAACTAACATGTTTATAAAATTCTGCTGTGCGTATAAAACTCCTGCTGCAATCATTTATTGTCCTTCTGTGGGGAGCCTAACCATGAGAAAGCCCATCAGGATCACAAGTCATTGACAAATACTATTTATTTTTACAAGTTAAAAAAGAACCTCAGCATTGCAAGCTGCTAACTACTTACTTAGAAATAGGACAAGTGTCCATATCCAAAGTAAAGCAAGGCAAAGGATTGGTGACCCACTACCTTCAACTGTTTTTGCATTAAACTGCCTTGTGATGCCAAACATAACACCTACCACCATCGTTCAGGGGAAGATCAGAACAAACGAAGTCATACCATCTAAAGTAATGCAGAACCCACATACAGTCAGACATTCCCTTTCCATCTCCACTTTTCTCCAGTGATGACTTTTGGGGTGATTTTTCTTAAGATCTCTGCCCACAATGTCAGCAAAAGTTCCGTGACTATATCAGTGGCACTGAAGAGCAGCTAATTCTCTTTAAAAAGGAAAATTGATCCTGAGTAGAGGTGTTTGATTTATCCTAAGTAGGAAAAAAGAGAAAAATGTGTTATACTAGCATTGCTAGTACAAGCTAAGGTCAGTAATGTGAGTTTCCTTGAAAATAAAACCAGTCCTCAGAAAAGGATCTGTGAGTTTTTCTGTCACATCCTGTGTACTTGTTGCTTGTGCTCACTTCAGAAGTGTGCGCAATTCACACAGGATGAAACAGGTGCTAATATCTAGTCTGTCCCAATATCTAACAGTGCTGGGTAGTTCTTTTTTCCCATTATATCTGTTCTTCAGCTGGGGAACCAAGCTAACCACGGGGTACAGGGTACAATTCCTTTGCTTTAGATTCAGGGAAAGGAGATAGATGTGTGAGACCATATTATCCTCTTCATATTCAACCACTGAGTGCTCTTGAGATCGCCTCAAGTCTGAACCAGTTTATTTTTACTGCTTGATATATTAGAAAGTATAAGAACGATCAAGAATCTATTATGAAGACCATATTTGAGACTTTCTATTAAAATATGAGGTCACCAGAAGACAAGAAGATGTCTTATTATCAAATGTTTAAGACAGTGTAAGCAGTAAGTTGGATTGTGGAAAAATATCATGAAACTAACCTAACAGGTTACATTTTCCCTCAACTATTCTATTTCATTGCTTTGTTTTTAGTTAGCTCAAAGCAATATTTTTCCAGAAAGACCAGTCTGCCAGTACTGACCAGTTAAACACCCCAGGAGGTTCATCTTTTGGCCACATGACGAAACGAACAATACCATGATGACAAAGCTTCCCTGTAAGTCAGGAGTATGTAAAAATACGCTAACTACATACTGCTATAGATTTGTAACAAAAGTGATCGTAGTAGTGACAGATGCATGACTATATGCTGAAGACAAGGTGGAAGAGGTGGCAGGGTGTGTTTGTTGTGTTTCTCTGAAGGGGTATAACACAGGATAAAAGGTGACTCTCGACTGTAAGAGTCATACTTCTGTTAAGCAACACTATCAACTATGTAACTATTGAAATATGTGAAGAACAAAGAGCAGCATCAAAACTGCCATTACAAGGCTGCTGTATCAACTGACTTGCAAATCTAATAACAAGCAAGGAAACTATTGTGATAAACTGAGGTCAGTATCAGAGCTCCATCCTTTGTTTAAAGATGCACCTACAAAGTAGTAGTAGGAAATTACTAACACTAGTTGGATCCATGCACTAATAAAAGACAGCAGAGGAAATGAGGGTGGCACAGGGGATGGGGAAGTTTTATCACTACCTGGTATGGGCTGTACCTTAGGGTTTCATATAACGTGATAGTAGCAGCTCAGCTGCTCATCCTTCCACTTCCATAAGGGCTATACCTGCCTCTCACTGCACAGCCAGAAAAATGTATTCTAAATGCATTTTGAGATAGTTATTCATAGCTGCTTTACGTTCAGGGCCAACAAATTCCCAGCAGTTATACAATATATGAGAAGCCTCCAAAGCAATATTTCTGTAGCACTGTTAGCACTGTAGTACACACAGCACAAAACACAGGAGATTAGACTTTTAACACGCAATTTCTAATAGCTGACAAATAATAATCCTTGGCTTTCAAAGATTTGGCAGCAAGCCATTTAAGAATTATAGGCTGAGCTGTGAAAGAAAAATGTGTTTTGAAATCCCATCTTTATTAGTTAAGCTATCATTATTGCTATTCAATTATAGTAAAAATTTGCAGCTTTCATAATGCAAAACAACACTGCAAAGTCTTTCGATGGATTTAGATGCAATATTTCTCTATTCAGGACTGGTCCTTCAAGATATCAGGATGCCCCCAAGTACCCCCCAAAACCTACTGATAGAGCAAAATAGTGGGGATGAGAGATGTAAGAACAGCACAAAGGATCAGATCATTCTGCCTGAACAGGTATGTAAGTGCACTACAGCCCTAAAGACTTCCCCAGATAGCTAGTGGCTCAAAATGACAATGAGAGCTGAGGGAGGGCGTTCAGCAATTTACAGTATCTCTAGCATATAGAATATCCAGCCCAATGGTTTCCAGTGTGTGGGCCTCCAAAATTTTTTCAGTGTTCTTTTTCAAATGAGAACCTATACAGGCATACTGCTGTATAACATATAGATTTGCCTTCCACAATAACTGTTCTTGAGCCTTTTGGCAGTGGTCTGCAGATCCCCAAGAGTCCAAGGACCATGGGCTGAAATACAGCTTGTAAATATGCTTGTAAAAATGTAAGCACAACCACACAGAAGGTATCAGCAGCTGTCCACTACAAAGAGATACAGAGAAAATGAAGTCCCTCAGACATGGTGTAGCCAAGCTGCTCTGCAGCTCCTGAATGTTTTGGTACTACGTATTTGAGAAAAGAGTTTTTTTTTTTTTATTTTAAGTAAGGCTACAAAGAAACCTGAAGCTGTTAGTGGCTGCACAAACACAGTGAAACTACAGCCCCTGGAGCTCTTCCAGGTCTCTAACACAACCCCCTGCACAGGCCTTCCTTTTAAGTAAAAGCAGCAATAATTGATAATAGTAAAAATGTCATCTCTTCTGGGTTGCTATTTGGAGAAAGACAAGCTAAGGGGATAGAGTCACCCTTTCACAGGAATAAGAAAGAAGAAAAAATGTTAGTAAAAGAGAAATGCCTGATCAAAAATGCTGAGGAGGACAAGAGGTGGGATGAGAAGTGAGAAGGAGTCCTCTGTTTCAGTAATACTGCCTTGTTGATCTTCCCTCCCTCCACCATGTGGTTTCTATTTTCTTGTATTAATCCGTGCTTCCCCTCCCAACATTTTTTCATGTGCTTGCCAGTTTGAGGTCAACGAGTACTAAGAATGGACTGAAAAGAATTTCCAGGATGTTTTTTGAGACTATTAATAACTTTAGCAGCTATTCAAGCAAACGGCATTCCATGTTCATTGTACTTCAGCACATAAGCTCATCGCCTGAGAAAGCTAATTCAGAGTTTCCTTGTGTTACAGATTGTACATATGGTCTGATACACTATGGGGTTTTGGAGACAAGATGCCACTTCCAGTGGGACACGGAAAAAGGAGCCAGTACGGTACCGATCAACAGGGACATTTATCAAAGGCAATGAAATTCCAGAAGCAGGACTCAACGGGGGATTTTTAAGTGTTGCCGCTTTCAGCACTTCCTAATTTCAAAACATCTGGCCACATGGCAGGCATCCTCAAAGCCCTGAGCTGTGAGATATTCCTCAACAACACACAGGAAGGCTGAAATACCTATGAGTGAGATTTGTAGAAGCCAGTCAAGCCAGGCAGGTTGCCAGAGGCTAAGAGAAGAGGTGACACTTCTGGAAATATGTGATTAAGCTTCATCAGTTCTTTGCAGAGAAAGCCCAGAGCAGCATCCCTCACCCCAGTGATGTGGGGGCTTGGCTGAGACTTAAAAGAGAAAGGTAGAGTCAATGATGCAGTGAATCAGTCAAAATAAAATAGACCCAATCAGCAATGTTCAGGACAATTCACCCCAAAATTACACTGAAGCCCTGTGTAGGGCTGAATGCCAACAGGATGGTGGCCTGTGCTTCAAACAGGGCAGAATACCAGGGCTACCAAGGCTTCACAGGTTCCAGTACAGTGCTCTAACTGGTATATTGGGCAAAGCTGCCAAGACATAGCCAGTCTCATTCCTAGCTGTCTTCCCTGTGAGGCCCAATATGGTAGGTATGCTCTGAGAATGTCATTTTCTTTTTCTTTTTCTTTTCTTTTTTTTTTTTTTTTTAATAAGAAAAAAAAATCAGGCCTGGAATATGAGAGAGGTCAGGGAGAAGATGATCTGAGAACCCCACTGAGGGCTGGGCATGAGGCAGCTTGAAGATGCCAGGTGTGGCTGCTTACACATGAACAGATGTCTCGCTTCCAAGGGGATTAAAATCTGACCTTGAAGTGCTTAAAACAGGGGCCACAGTCTATTTTAGAGCTGATTTTGGAAATCAGAAGGTGATATTTATAAAGGAAGAAAGTAAAACTTGCACAGGAGGAAAGGAAACACTATGCCAAATTTCAGAGTGATGATGGACATAAATCATATGTTAGAGGGGGAATACTGGGGAGTTAAGTGATGAATTCACACCCAAAGACTATGTGCTTGATACAATGTGCTACCTTGGACTCCTCTTACAAATTGCAGCTTTTGGGTATCCAGAGCTTTCCAACGTCTTATGAAATGAAGCAATATATATATGTGTGTATGTGTATGTGTGTTTGTTGTTATTGTTGTTGTTCTCCTAAAGGTTTTGTCTTGTGTTTTTCTTATTGATTTTGTTTTTTCAGAGAGAAATACCAAAAGGCAAAGGGATATTCAATTTCTTTTTTGTCTCCCCTCAAAAGAGGACAGGTTAGCAGACTAAAAAGTTGTAGACATTTCTGGATTTATTTCTAAGACGCAAAGTTTGATCTGATTTTTATACAAGTATCAACATGTCCCTTCTGAGTTTCAGAAGGTTTCAACACTCTTTAAAAAAGGTAACCAAAGCCAAGGAGTGACCCAAACCTATACCTGACATGGCGAGAGCTGAAGGGCAGTGAAGTATGGCTCCCGCAGAGAGAACCAGTAAGTTACGCTTCTGAAGGTAGAGATGGATTCTTCCTCCTTTAAAGAATTTATAGCCCTTTCTTTTTTCAAGTTTTCCAGGCAGCTGTGACTCTACAGCGTTGCAGACCTCTATACGTTGCACCAAATTACACCAGCTGAAGTGAAAGAGAAACGATGGAGAAATTTGTCTGGCACAGTAGAAGATGGCAACACTGTGGATACAGTATCCTGCAATGCCATGGAGAGGCTGCTAACTGTTCTTTAGATTTTTTTTTTCTTGAGGATTACAGCTAAGTTTACTGCCCATTTTCCCAACAACTCACATTTACCGAATACTGTAAACCCCAAGAGTAATTTCCCAGATAAATGAGTGTTAATTACAAAAACCAAATAAACGTGGCTCAGTCCCGTTACCACTCCCTCCATCGTACACCTTCCTGTGCCTATTGACCTTGCAGGGCAGGGTGCTCACCAAGCAGCTGGCTGCAGCGGCTGGGGTGCCATCCCTGGCCTGAAGGATGCACAGCAGGCACGTCCCAGCAGGAAGGAAAGGGTTACGGCATTATGGATGTGGGTTGCTGGGCTTTCCTCCAGACTCCTGCATTACCTTGGGCAAGTTGTTTAGCCCGTGTCCCGGGGGCCCAAGCTAAAAGCAAAGAGGTGGTAATCCTTCTCAGCAACTGTGTTTCTCCTGGCTTTTAAAAGAGTCCCTCAGGCCGGGGATTTTTCTTACCAGTGCATGTTCCAGCCGTGATTCCAACAGGGAGCACAAGGACTGTGTGGCTCGTCTCCCCGGCAGCAGAGAGCTCGCTCCCACCAGAGGAGGGCCCATCCCCTGCTCCCTTGTTTCGCTCCGTGTCTCGTTCCAGCTGGTCTGACGCTCCCAGCGTTACTTACTGGTGTCACTGGAAATCCGTCGGCATTTTTTTTTCTAGTGCGTGGCTATGTTTTCTTTAACTGTGGTTGAATTCCAGCTGATGCCGTTACACGATCCGTACCTTCACTGATGATTGCAGGGGAGTTGATGTTGCATTTTCACTTCCTGTCTTTAAAAAGGAGACAACTGCATTGTTTCAAATTGCTCTGTGCATAGCACATTCCCTTCATAGTTTCGCAAAACCCAGGACAGCTTGTGAGATATGCTAAAGGTCAGCAGAAATATATTCCCCATGGGATAACCCTAGAACAGTGTCTCCATTGAAATGCTTGTGGTAAAGCTTTAGGCTCCGGTGTGTGTGTGTTAGTGCAAGTGTTCGGAGGAAGACTGGCAATGGTCATCACATTTTGGGAGGAGGAAGGAGACAAAGCTATAGGACTGGTGCTATTGAGAGTTAATCTGGAACAGATACAGAGGAACAGATTTTACGTCTTCCAAACTAAAAGAGTAAGACGAGGCGGACTCATGGTAGGTGGTGGTCTTCTTGAAGGTGCACCATAATCTTTCCTGTATGGATGATGGAGTCAAGATGCCTAACATCAGAGCCAGACTAGCACTTGATCTCTGTCACCCTTGATGGCCAGTCACTTCTGAGGCTTGCAGACTGAGCTAGGTATCATTCACTGAGTTGTTCTGATTTATAGCTGCAATTAGTTTTATTTTAGGCAGGTGATTGCTCATTCTGTTTCAGTGACTTCCCATTACGAGATTTTGGGAGACCGCAATGGCTTTTTATGCTAATTGGGCTCTGCTTCCTCAGATCCTCACACAAACATTTAGCACAAAGCAGAGACTGCTCTCTCCTCAGCCATCTGGCAGAGAAGCTGAAACCAACAATTTTCCGAGTCAAAAATCAGACATCTGAAAATACTGTTCATGTATTCTAACCCCTTATATAAACTGAGCAAGTCAAGAGGCAAGTCAGAAAATGAAGAACAGGCTGCAGGAAGGGCACACCACTCATCTTGCCCTTCAGCACCCCCAAGCAATCAGACTAAGGCTGCTGGATCAGGAACTCAAATCCGCCCTCCCTCAGAAGGGCAATACTGCCTGCAGCCCAGCATCTGCTACACCAAAGGTCAGGCAAGGGAGCTGTTTTTTTTTTAAATAGATTTATGCTGACAAACATAAATAAATCTGTATATTTAAATATACATAGGCAAACACACACATTTATGCCCAGGACGCAGAACGCTGTTTGCTGTCACCACATTATATTCTACTTGACTTTGTAACAAACCCTTTCTGGTGAAATCAGTTTTAATTCCCGTAGTCTACACCTTTATCGGTCAGGGCTGGAAAGCCTGCCTTGCTGGTGTAACAGGCTTCAGCTTTCTAGGGGACAGAGGGCTTAGACATTGCTCCCAGGAAGAAGAATGATAAGACAAATTACTGACTTGTCACACAATTCCTTCTTCCGTGTGACACAGATAACAGGGGAAACAGAGAACAGAGAGCTCATGGCAGGTCAGGTCAGTGACACTCCGTGAGGGAAACAAAACTGAGGGCTGCACTTGAGACACACCATTCAAAAGGACATATAGAGCATGCATGTAATAAACCTGCATTGTATTTAAGCTCAGATTTACCTGACTAGGGCAATATAGCCCCCATATAGTCCAGAGATGTCAGCTGTGTTTTATCCTCCAGGAATTCTGCGTTTGCATAATTTTTCCAAAGAGGAATATCCATATAAAAGAGTTAATTGGACAGTCACAGTCATAATGAATGCTGAGGGCTAAGAAACTGCCCAAGAGCGAGAAAATGAACATTTGGCAGAATATTTTTCGTCCCAGACTAGTCTCTAAATGAAAGACTGCTTTCACACAGAGGGTAACTGAAACAGAAGGGTGTGTAAACTCTATCCGAACATCATTGCAGCAAAGATTTTTTTTTTTTTTTTTTTTTTAATTAAACATGGGTCCCACTTGCTAGCAAACCTATTTAGAGTAGCAAGTACCTTATGGCAGAAAGAAACCCATCCTACTTCACAAGATGTATGTGCCTATCCCAGATTTTCTGTGCGTAGCCACCCAAGAGGCTCAGGAACAACTAGAGACAGGGGCTTCTGCATGTCCAGCTTCCCTTCCCTACACTCTATGAATTTCTTAAACCAGCACCACTGCATGTTGGCAAGAGTAAGAAGTCTCCCGAACAAACCCGAAGGGTTAAATTCCCACTGAAGACGGTGGGGGTTGCAGTGTGCTGGGGACCTGCTGGTACCTCTCCATTATCATCGTACCCCTTCTTCGGTAACAATAAGGCAGTTATTGGAGGGAAACAACACTCCCTTTGTCAACGTGACTTTGCTGTTAGAACGGTTTTCATAGCTTAAAAAATGCCAGGCAAAATTGATCTCAGAGGAGGATATCATCCCCGTCCAGCCGGCGAGGATAGATTACCATCGGCTTTCAAAAGCAGCAGTGTATCTTTTCCATCCCCGGGAGCCAAGCAGATGGATGCCTGGATGGACGGTGTGGGGGTAGCCATAGTAACCACCATCCCACGAAGCTCCCGCTCACATTTCTCTTTCTATCACAGCTGGGGAGAGAAGCCAAGAGCCTGCTGGGGTGCAGATATCCGGTCAGACCTTCGGCTCTCAGCTCCAGCTGGGGTTTCCATTCCTCTTCAGCAATTTCCTAATCTCACCTATGCTTTGTGGATCGTGAGTAAGATTCAACCCCTGGGGATGACCCCTTGATTGAGAGGCTTCCCCAGCCAGGCAGCCCACATTGCGGATGGGCATACGCTGGCCACTTTTTTGCCCCAGCATCAAGAAGCCCTACAGACCCCCCGTGAGCCAAATACCTCCATCTCACCTGAGCACACCTAGACTGCTGCACGGCACGTGGACAGACATGAGGGCTGACCCAGTTCCCACGTTCATCAAGAAGCGCGGGGCTACTCGCAGCTGTGTGCTCCCACGGGAGCTGGCTGGAGGGTGCTGTCATGCAGACACCCCCGTGGCTTGTCAGAGGGGATAACAGCCCCAGGTGCTGCTGCCTGGAAGGCAGCTGCTAGGCTTGGACAGGGGAGAAGGCTGCTCTGCTGTTAACTGAAGGTGTTATCCATCCTTATCTTTCACTTCAGGTGTTATCATTATTTCTATGGAGGGTGAAAGTCTTATCTCAAAGCAAAATTTACTGACTTCTGTGGCGACTCCTCCAACTACCCTGGAGGCACTCTGAAAGGTTGGAACACATTTTATAAGATGCCTATTGAAAAGGAAATACGATGACTCCTCTTAAGATGGGCTACCAAAGCTTGCATCCATTTCAGAACCGCAGATTAGCTGAGGCTGGAGGGGTCCTCTGGAGATAGTCTAGTCCCATCCCCTCATCACTGTCCTTTCATGCAGCCTGTACTTTATCAAATTGTCTGTGAGGATATTATGGGAGACAGTATTGAAAGCCTTGCTAAATTTAAGATAAAGAATACCCTGCTGTCCCCTCATCCCCTGATCCTGTCATTTCACTGAAGAAGGCTACCAGGTTGGTCAGGCATGATCTTCTCTTCATAAATCCATGCTCATTGCTCCCAGTCACCTTCTTGTCCTCCACCCATTTGGAGATGATTCCCAGAATGACCTGCTCCATCACCTTCCCAGGGGTCAAGGTTGTGCTGACTGGCACATAGCTCTCCAGATCTTGCCTCTTGCCCTTCTTGAAGGCAGGCCAGGCATTTGCATTCTTCCAGCCCTCAGCAACTTCCCCCACTTGCTGTGGTCCTTCAGAGATGATTGAGAGTGGCCTCACAATGACATCGGCAGCTCCCTCAGCACCCATGGGTGCATCCCACTAGGTCCCATGATCTTGTGTGTGTGTCCAGCTGGTGTAAATGTTCCCTACCTGATCCTCTACATGAACAGTATGTCTTCTTTGCTCCAGGCTTCCCTCTGATCTCTGGAACCTGGAATTCTTGAAGGCAAATCTTACCCACAAAAACCAAGTGGGTGACCTGTGGATGCCTCCCAGCCCGCTGCTGCAAACTTGCTTGAATTGAGAGGTTTGATTTGTTTGAAGACCCTCTGAAAACTTCAACCTAAGTCATAATCACATTAAGCAATTGCCAGCTACTGCTGTTGATTTGGTCTACCTTCAGGAGCTCAATTTGCACAGCAGCCACCTGGAATCAGTCGGTATTGCTCTGCGCAACTCCACCCTCCAAACAGCTCTCCTGTTCTTGGGTCCTGGCCAAAACAAAATTAAAGCACTTCCCATTCAGTTTTGCTAACTGCAAGAACTTGTTAATTTAAAGCTCTATGACAAAGAGTAGATTAGGTTAAGCAGTTTGTTTTGAACAGCCTAATCCAACTGCTCCCAGCATACAACTTAAAATACCATTGACTTTATTAGCATGTGCTGCAAGAGCAGCCATAAATTACAGAATGCCTTACAGCTGTCACATCTCCATCCTTCTCGCCTTTGTGAAGCTCTGGAATTGGCTAAAACATGCCAGTTTTACAAGGGGGAAGAGGGCAGGTGAAGGGTTGGGAACCTCTTGTCATACCCTTGCAGACCAGCAGGCATCCTGCCCCTGGGGAATGGCAGGGTCTGCACGGCCGCTGCTGACCCAGCGATGTGTGCAGCCCTGCTGCCACCAGCACCTGCACCCCGCTGCCTGCTGTCCCCCACAGAGCCAGAATCAGGTAAACAACTAAAAGCCTAGATGTATTTGCGTGTTTACTTTAGCAGGCACGCGTCTGAAATTAAGCCCCCTCACACATTAGAGGAAGGTTTTTTGTTTGCCTTACTCTTTGCTTCTCCTCTCCCTGCTTCACCTGAGTCTGGCTGAATTACATTTGCGAAGCACAGGGGTATTAAGCGAAGAGCAATGCAGAAAAAGCTTACAAAGAAATGAATAATTCTGTATTCATAGCAGGGCTTGAATGATGTCCCTAGAACCACATGCTGGGAAAGGAGGAGAAAACCAAATATTGAACAGCTGCTCATTAGAAAAGCACCAGCCATCCCGAGCCCTGACAGAGACAGGAGTCGTGGGGGGAAGCACTGCGTGACCATGTAATTAAAGGCTCTATCAGAGAGTCCCGGGGGGCTGCAGTAAGGCTGCCCAGGCTCTGCAAATCTGACATTCTTTTAATGTAACTGCAAGCAATTTTCTGGGGTCAAAACCCAGGAATCCAGCCCAACCAAGCCACAAATTGTGCTGTATTTTGTTCCAGGGACACCTTCCGGGGGCAGTCAGGAGATCAAATGCATGAAGCTCTGCTGCTCCAGCTGAGGGGAGAGCTGGCAGCAGCCTGTGCTTGACGTCCTCTCACTTGGACATGGAGCTGGGGCAATGCACCCTGTGCCAGCCCTAACCTGGCTTCTGCTGGCGTCTGGCAGCAGGAAAAGCACCCTGAAAGTGCCAGACATCAGCGTGGCACCCCAGGCATGTCGGTGAGGCCGGTGGTGGGTTTCTGTGTGCTTCACATGCACAGGTACACAATTCTGCCAGGAGGTTTTAATGCAGGCAAAATAATACATTAAACTCTGGCTCCACTCTTGAGAACTGCAGCACTACTTTGGCAGTAAATTAAAAATAAAAAAAAAATCAGCTTCAAACAGACACCCAGTAAGAAAGATTTTGTGTCTGATGGGTATTTGGCACAGTCATCAGCAATTTACAGCAGAGGTCCGTAACAGAAGTATTGAGTAAACACATTACCAACCTCATCCTAAAACACTGATGGTCAGACTGACAAGCTTTGATTTCACTGTTGTTTTTTTTAGGAATACAGGTGTGTAGGTGATGTGACTGATCTCCAGAGGTTTTGGAGAAGGATGAGCAATGGCTGATGGACTGTAATCATCTGCAGGGCTTTCTGCAGAGAAACACCAGAAAAGAAGGCATTTTATAGTCTACTGAGATACAAGGATACTGCAAATGGGGACCAGAACTTACTTTCTGAGGTTGTAGTTGACCCACAACGATTTTGACTCAGGTTAATGGAAAATTAGATTTAAATATAATGAAGTCAAAATGCAAAACGATACACTAGAAAATTGCTAGCTTTTTTTTTTTTTTTTTTTAATAGAGATTCTGCTTCCATTTTCTGTGTTTAGTTTTACTTGACAGTGCTCAGCACTCTATAAGCTATACAAACCACCCATACCTCTGTCCTGCCTCACCCTGACTTTGGTGGGTCCAGCTGCAGCTTTTAGCCTGTGCCCTGAGCTGGGGCAGGTGCAAAGCCACCGTTCTGCAGGGGTGGCTTGGAGAAAAAAACATGCCTTGGAAATTCCCCCTCTCCAACACATGAGATGTTTTTCCTGCTTGCCTGGGGCCCTTTGAGGAGGCACACTGGTGTTCAGAGACGAGGGGCAGCAGCCTGTCTTGGCGAGGGTGACAAGGGCACAGCACATGCAGGTAACGTGTCCGGGATGGCGTGCCAGCCTGGCTGTGATGCACATGCCCTTTGGGTAGGTAGGTGCAGTACCTCTGCGCGGGCGGCACTATCCTTGCCGTAGCGCAGTACTCATCTCGCCCCCAGACATCTCCAGTCAGCTCCCGCCTGTCTCAGCTTGGTTATCTCCTCCTAGCCAAAGCCCTGCTCCTGCCTGAGTAACCCTTGCAGCTCCAGCTCCTTCTCTCAAGGACAATAAACTTCACGCAGACATTCCTTTTTTTTTTTTTTTTTTGTCTTCCTTTTACGTTCTCCCTTCCCCTTTGTTTCCTTTGTTGTAGTGAATTATGAACCTGCAGGGCTGTTCTGCACTGACGAATTTACTATGTGACTAGCTTTAATGTATGGGAATAAATACTGCACGTCCATCTGTAAGTATGAATAAGTAGAAGTGCATATATGAATATACATATATAAAACAATATAATTGGATGTGTATATATATACATAGCAATGTAAGTGCCTATAATTACAAGCATGTAGATATAGTGGAACAGGATGAATCTGAAAATTTCTTCAAAAAAAAATTCAACTCAGGGATTTCATTAATGTATTGAGCATCTGGAAAAACAGCCAGAATGCTCATTTCAATACCACAGTCAAAACCACAGGCTTCCTGTCGGTTCAAATAGCTGTGTGAGGCGTCGTTTCCCCGAGATAAGGCTATTTGCTCTGGGAAACAAAGGGCCCGTTTGCCCCCAGCAGCCCGGGGTCCGGTGCCGGCGCTGTCTGCGGGGCAGCTGATGCCGCAACCTGGCGGAAGCAGATGGCGACCAGGCTCCCGGCACGGCTTTGATCTGCACTGGACCTGGTGATATGGCCCCATGCTGGAGGGCTTCGCTCCTGGTGCTGAGCGAGAGCTTTCTCGGATCCCACCAGAGAGTAGGAAGCGTTCACAACACACCCGTACCCTCAAAACCTTGTGTTATTTCATGGACACCTTGGGAGTCCCTGGTGCCACCCTGCCTCTAACTCCTGCAGCAAAACACTCTTTACCTTCACCGTGCAACATGCAGGTGAGATCCAGACCCAGCACACTAGCTAATTAATGCAGACCAAACCCTGATAACGAGGCAGTGTGTGTGCTTCAGAGGCTCCAGCCAACTGGGCTGTCCACTCTTGTGAATCAGTTCAGGTCTAGGAGCCACCAGGCTGCCGTATTTACAGGAGGTAAGAGCTGGATGCCACAGTTAGCAGTAAGCCTGCAATGTGCCATGAGAAAAAAGGAAAAGAAAATTATCTCAGTCCAAGTCCTGAACAAATTACTTCTGTGTACATATATACCCATGGGAAATAAGCATACTTTGGAGTTTTTTGTAGAGTCCTTGAGAAACAGCATATCCGTGTTATGGTGCAACAAAACAAAACAAAACATTATCATCCGATTCTAAATCTTTGGGGCCCCAAATCCAAGCCATCTTTCTATCCCTTTTCAAACAGCAAGAGAACATGAGTAGCCCACCGCCCACCGCCTCACAGGCATTTATGTCTGGATTTTTCTTCCCCTTAGAAGAGCTGCACAAGGAATATAGCTGCGGTTATTAATTGCACGTGGTCAGAGCACAGAGAAGTCACCAGGCTTCTGTCCCGGGGAGGGGTCAGAGGGACGAACCCCACTGAATGGCAGGCACTGGAGTGCCTTGTCCTGGGTTCAGGTACATTTGCTGACTCCCTGTGAGCAGGAGGAAGGTACTAATAGGACTGCTGCTGGCTCACCACCTCTGTACCTCGCCCACAGGCCCCTCAGATGCTGCATGAAACGGCCATTCTAGGATGGGTAGGACACTGTGCTCACCTTCCTCATGTTTTCTTGGGAGAAAGATAAGTTTACTGTGAATTACAGCCATACCTGACTGGCTGTAACTTAACAAAACCAATTAACTGCCCTCAACTTCCCCTTTCCTCCTTAGGAAAAAAGAAAAAGCGCCATTTACAATGCAACTGCAAACACCAATGTAGTCAATTTGTATCACCTGTTTCTCAAGTGAGAAAACAAATTCAGGCTATCTGCCTGATCCCAGGCTTGCCGAAGGTAACTGGAATGTTTGCTAGAGCTAAAAGTGCCCCTATAGCACACCCCAGTGTAATTCCTGCTGACTTCAAACGGGTCCCAGGCTGGGCGCAATGACTCCTGCGAGCTTGGCACCAGGCTTTAAATCACTGTACAAAGTCACTCGATAAGCTGTCGGCAGTCAGAAATGAGTCATTAGTATGCTGCCAACACAGTATTCAGTGACAAAACCCAGCTGCCACTGTAGTCAAGAATGCAGTTTCTTTAGCACTACTGTAAGTCTTATTAGCATAGAAATCAAGTGTATGTATGTAATTGAATTTCTTTGTCGCATCCTAGTATGAGATTTTCCATCAATCCTGATTGTTACTAAATTTGAACTAACAGCCCATATTTGCACTTAAGCAACATCTGAAAGAGGACTACACAAAGAAAGACTTTCCTAAGTCAACACATCCCAGAAAACAGCAGCTGCGCAAAGGCAGAGGCAAGCAATATTTAATTTTCCTCCCCACGGCACCCTATCTGCTGGAAACGCTGCCTGATGACTGCGTTGTGCTGGCAGCCTCTGCCTTCGCTGGGAAGGGAAGAGCTGCCACTCAGCCTGTGCGAGAGCAGGGGCCGTTCCCAGAAGGGGAGTCCGTCTGCCTGTCTCTCTGTCTGTCAGGACTCTGACATGTGGATTGCTGTTGATTAGTCAGTGAGATAATCCCCAGTGCTGTTCCTTTTAGGTTGCTGATTAAACTGAGCTCCTGGAAAAGAAAGGAGTGATAAAACCAAGCGGGGAATACCAAAAGTGCTTGGGACTATGACTTCAGGATTGACTTCACTGAGGTAGGGGGAACTGCTCAGAAGCAAAACGAGCCTCAGAAATGCAAACACAGAGGTTGTCTCTGCAGGCTCGGGATATGCCAGGGCTGGGTGAGGGCTAACTAACATAGCTTGGGCTGAGGAGGCTAGATTTTTCATTGGTGATTTCTCTAGGGAATATATTAATCCAGGTTAACCACATAGCTCTATTTTCCTATATTTACCAAGCACAGCTGTGGCCAAAGCCACCTGACGAGGTGGAAAAAGATGGTGAGAAAGGAAATGAAATATCCCCTCCCTGTAGAGATGGTCATTGCAGATCTTGATTGGATTGTGTTGCTAACAGCTGTGCTGTAAACTGCATGTCCCTTCAGCTCTGCTACTGCAATAACTTCACCAACATCACTGGCCAAAACCAAGCAATCTGGGTCTCCAAAGCCAGCAGCCATTACCAATCAAGCCAAGGAACCAGGTCTTATAACGCACGTGGTGGCCTCCAGGCAGCCTAGCGCCAGGGAGGGACAGGAGCTGTGCTACATCTGAGGTGCTGAGCAGCTTTGCAGAATTTCACAGTTCAATCTATTGCAAGATCCTGGCATGAATTAATTTTCCCCAAGCTATGCAAACAGTTTCAGGAAACATGACTGTTAATCTTACAGCACTAAGGACTTTTTGCAAAGCAAGATTTTGCTCATGGATTTTTATTTTTATTTTTTATTAAATATAGCAGAATGACTGCTAATGGTGGATGTTCTGCAAGTGGCATATCATAGTCAGATTTTCCCTAACACGTCATAATGTTGTCTGGTATTTTTATCATGAAACCAATGTCCAGTGGTGGGAGTAGGCAGACACAGAGCGGACTTCAGGGTTCGGAAGTTCCCACTGAATTTTTTTCTTCTCCAGGAATAAGCCCCGAGGTCAGGACTCTTCTGAATCAGTCAGAAGGAAGGAGTGAGCTCCTTCTTCCCCTGCCATGATGCAGCAGTATAACAAACCAAGAAATGTCCAGGAGCAGCACACAGTCTCTCACAGTATCCTTCTGGACAAAATGACCAGAATACAGTTAGACAAAAGGATAGTAAGATGGGTGAACAACTGGCTGACAGGTCAGGTCCAAAGGGTTCTTGTAAATGGGGTTACATCGGGACTTGTCACTAATGAGGACACCCAAGGCTCCATTTTAGGACCAGTCCTCTCCGATGTTTTCATGAATGATTTGGATGTAGGACCTGAAGGTTTTTTGAGCAAGTCTGAGGATGATACCAAATGGGGTGGAGCTGTTGACTCCATAGAGGGTGGTGAGGCCTTGCAGAGAGGACTTGACAAATTAGATGTCTGGGCAATCACCAACTATATGAAGTTTAACAAGAGAAAGTGCTGGATTCTGCATCTGGGATGGCACAACCCTGGCTGTATATACAGACTGGGGGGTGAGAGGCTGGAGGGCAGCCCCACAGAAAGGGATCTGGGGGTTCTGGCTGACAGCAAGCTGAACACGAGCCAGCAGAGTGCCCTGGCAGCCAGGAGGGCCAACCGCACCCTGGGGTGCATCAGGCCCAGCACTGCCAGCCGGGCGAGAGAAGGGATTGTCCCGCTCTGCTCTGCGCTGGGCGGCCTCACCTCCAGCACTGTCTGCGGTTTGGGTGCCACAACATGAGAAGGACATAAAACTGTTAGAGAGTGTCCAAAGGAGGGCTACAAAGATGGTGTGGGGTCTAGAGGGGAAGATGTATGAGGAGCAGCTGAGGTCCCTTGGTTTGTTCAGCCCAGAGCAGAGCAGGCTGAGGGGAGGCCTCATGGCGGCCTGCAGCTCCCTCACAAGGGGAGCGGAGGGGCAGGCGCTGAGCTCTGCTCTCTGGGGACAGCGACAGGACCCAAGGGAATGGCATGGAGCTGGGACAGGGTGGGGTGTCAGGCTGGGTGTTAGGGAAAGGTTCTGCACCCAGAGGGTGGTCGGGCACTGGGACAGGCTCCCCATGGCAGTGGTCACAGCACTGAGCCTGCTGGAGTTCAAGCAGCATTTGGCCAATAAGGTCTGATTTTTTGGGTCCTCTGGGGACCCAGGAGTTGGACTCCATGATCCTTTTGGGTCCCTTCCAACTCGGGGTGTTCTATGATTCTATAATTCTATGAGCTAATTCATGTCATGAGCCACGGCCTGCAGTCTTGGTCCTCACTGTGCAGCCCTGGGATGAGGGCAGGCTGGATTTTCCCTTTGGAGAATCACTGAGAAGGAAGGGAGTGGATAGTCTGTATGTGGGTGGTATTAGCTTTCCTCTGGACTTTCCATCCATGAAGCTGAATAATTGCACCAGCTTGGTAAAATCATGTAACCATGTCTCCCTTTGGACCGCTGTAAAACTGGCTTTTGTTCCAGGCCTGATTTATCGTTATTTCATTTTTCAAGTCTCCCAGGCTTTTCTTATACTGCTTAGTTAGCACAAGCTCACTCCCTTTTCAGTTTTACACAAAATCTCATGTGTATAAGGTAGTAAGCTAAGAAAACATAACGATTTCAGAGAAAGGACACTGATGTGATGGAGACTGCAGGGCACCATCAGCCAGGGCTGGGCGACCTCTCGCACTGCCCAGTGGCTTCCTTTGCCATCCTGGCTCAGCATCGCCAGCCAGCTGCCAGCAGAGCAGGGGGACTCAGGCAGTGCTTTCCAGAGGCAAGAACTAGCTTCAGCCAGCATCTATCGAGTGCTCTGCAGCCTCTCTGCAACAAGGTCCAACCAGGCAATTCTGCAGAAGTGTAATCCTTGCTCTGACTCTGGACCAG
Source organism: Cygnus olor (assembly GCF_009769625.2). Lineage (NCBI taxonomy): Eukaryota > Metazoa > Chordata > Aves > Anseriformes > Anatidae > Cygnus > Cygnus olor. Next base: position 40,706,929 of record NC_049169.1, read on the forward strand.
TTGGCGTTTTTGGCAGTAAGTGATATAAACTGGGGTACATCTGATGTCAGTGTTGCCTTTGTCAGATCCTGTTGCTAGCTATCCTCAAAGACATGTGAGAGCATTTACTCCAGCAAAACACTTAACATTAGCTGATATCACTGCCAGTCTGTCTCTCTTGGGAAGTTTTCTCTTTATTGGTCAGTTTGCTAATTTAGTAAATATTTAGAAATCTATCCTCTTACAAAACTAGAACATTGGATAGCATTCCCTTTTGTTCAAAATTGTTTACAGAAATAGACACATTATATTAAGATTCCTAGTTAATACTCACTGGGTTAAAGACAAGAGTTCCTAAGTAAAAAGGGAGGAAAAAAGCAGGAATTAGTTACAGTAAAGTTCAACGGCGCCTTGAAGCCCACATAGCTGAAGCTCTAACAGAAAACCTGCACTGAGGGCAGGAGTTCAAAAATACAACAATGAAAGTGAATGCTCGAGACCAAATATCAAATATTAACCTTTAAAAGGCAACAGACAGATGGGAAGAGGTTGACTCCAGGGCATGGCAAAAAAAGGCAGGTTGTGCATGGAATATGTCTGCAGGGGCACGTCTCTCAGGTTAATGCTATGGAGAACACCCCTGCAGGGAGTGGGCAGGCACCACAGCCCCCAAGCAAGGGCTTCTGCTGAGACCCCACTGCTGTGCCCAGCCCCTTCCTGGTGCACCCCATGCTTGTGTGCCTTTCCTGGTACACCCCATGCTTGTGTGCTCTTCCTGGTGCAGCCCATGCCCTTGTGTCCTTCCTGGTGCACCCCATTCTTGTGTGCCCTTCCTGGTCTACCTCATGCTCATGTGCCTTTCCAGGCGAACCCTATGCTCGTGTGCCCTTCCTGGTGTACCCCATGCCCTTGTGCCCTTCCATCTTTTCAAACCCACAGCCAAGACAGCGAGCAACACCAGACAGCTGAGCTGCAAGTGGCACCTTCAGTGGGAGGTTTATAAGTGGTTCAGCTGTCCTATAGGAGATGCAGCCACCTCTAGCTGCCCAGTGAACAGTCCTGAAGCAGCTACATTCACACCAACTGCAGCTCATACCACCTTTCCTTATTCATTAAATGAATGTGTTGCTATTTAGTGAACATCTGAAGCCAGCTAAAACAAAAGGGTTGGGGGAAGAGGCTGAAACAGCCCCGCTTGGCAGGATCCAGGTAGGAAGTTTTGCCCAGCACTGACATAATGCAATGGGACAGCACAAATTCGTGCTGCTGTAGACAGCAGACGGGTTTGCATGCTTCAGAGTTGAAAGGCAGCTCCAATAATTCAGCAGGCTTCAGGCAGCCCGCAGGCAGGCAATTCCACCTTCAAGTGTCCAGGATGAGGTCAGTAACTGTACCCCCTGAAATTACTTTAATTACGGGACAATCACTTTCCAGAGTATTGAATAACAACCCATTTTGGCCAGGACAAACCCCAGGGACTTGGTTTCACTTTAAAAGGAAAGCTAATCATCATGGTTTACAAAGCACACACATGGCTTCTTTGAACCAGCTTATCAAGATGGGTCTTTATGGGACCGTAATTTACCCTCTCACAATGCAGGTCAAAGCATGAGGCTCTCAATGGAGAGACTTCCTCTCCGATGACGGACCGAGGAGGTGGGGGTATTGCCAGCTTTGATAAAGCTGCAAAGCAACGAGCTAGGAATTCACATTACAGTGCATGAAGTACCCCTTTCACCTGCCACCGCAGCCTGCCAGCGCAGAACAAAGAGCCAGCTTCAAAGGGCTGAAGCACAGTGCTCCTGCGCTGCGTAACGCCTCTTCCCCGGTGCAAGTGTTTCCAGGGAACCCACGGTATGAATCCACCACAGCTTTCTGAAGGAAAGAGAAATAATTATCCTCTCTTCTGCCAAGAGACGTGAGGCAATCCATGGAAACTGGTGCTCTGCGGATGCATTTCTGGATGCTGAAGTTAGTCCTGAGTGCTACCGAGGAGTCCGATCTTCTTTCGTGGTGCACAAATCCCCTTCTCAAAACAGGAAAGGATCCTGGCTAGCAACACCCCCTCCTGTGCTTCTGACCCTTAACATTTCCCATCTGGTTTCAAATCTTTGCATTCCTTCTGTGTTGAAAAATATCTTTTAGGAGGATTTAGACTCTTCCTCCTCGCCGGATTAGGTGCCTCCTTCGTGGTGGGCCGGAGAGGGCAGAAAGAAGGCACTCTGAGATGCACTGGATGTCTGTGGCTCCTCTGACACATGAAAACCATGACAGACGCCGGCACACGACACCAGACTCCTGACCCCACACACTATATCTGAAAGCAGCAGCAGGTATCCTGTGATCAGCAGTGTAATTTGCAATGCGATCCCCAATATACCATCTCAGTGTACGTTACTGTGTAGGCATCAATATGACAGGGAGAATTGAAATACACTGGGGCAGCGTCTGTACCTGAATCTGCTGATTCAACTCTCAAAGCTGCATTAAGCAGCTGTAGTCTTCTAGTCCCGCAGATGTCTATTTTAATCATCTGTCTTAAAATATCAGCTGTTTTTATGCCCTATTCTGAAGCTTAGCATCCCTCCCAGAGACAGAGTTGTTTTCTCTAAGTGCTGCCATCCAATCAAAATTGAAAACAGGCAGGAAAGAGAAAAAAAAGAACAAGTTACTTTTGTTTGCACTTATTCCCACGCGTCTTGCACAGCTTGTGGGTGAAGCACCTTGGGAGGGCGTAGCTGCAGGACCGGAGCCTGCCATCCAGATGGGACCAGTGGGACATTTTTACTGGAGGCCTGAAACATGGCCAGTTAACGTATGAACCTCATAAGCAGTAGATTTGAGTTGGCAGAGATCTTTCTTCAGGCCTTCCTCATTCTCCTCTGTCTTGCTGGCTGAGAAACTTGCTTCTGTACAGCACAGCTGTGCCTTTCCGTGCTAAAACACCCTGCCATGAGCAAGGTCAAGGCCCCTTCCTATGCTGTATTCAGAGCATCAGCTCACTGATTCTTCCACTCACCTTTCAGTTTATTTTATTAGCAAAACCAGCCAAAAAAATGGTTTTTTCAGTAATGTTTTACCTCTCTTGAAGGCTCTCCTCCCTGTCTGTGCCATGCCACCCCACGCTCTGGCCTTCCAAGGTGTGCTGCACTCATGCAGTCCAAGTATTTTAGCCATCCTCAAGGTACCAGCAATTTGTGCAGACACAGAACCTAAGATCATCTGTAATTGTGATCATTATGGTTATTAACGACATATGGATTTCACTTTTAACAGGAGCTTCCATGGATGCTTGCAGCCAGAAGAGCTGAGGCCACCTCTCCACACACAACTCTTCACGGTCCTCAGAGGAGTAAGAGTGTGAAGCGTGCCATCTCAAACCCCTGCACTCTCAACCAGGGAGTGTTTCTCGTCCACAGCCCGTGTCTGTTATTCACCACTGCAAAGCCAAAGCCCTTAGCCATTCTCCTCCTCCTGTCTGTGAGAAGGCAACACCCAACAAAGAAAGTGAGAGAAAAATGTTTTTAACATTTATTTGTTCTTGGACCTCCCTCACAGCCTAGCTAAGCTAATGAAGCTAAAATATTTAATCACCTCATGCTTGCATTATAAAGCTTTTCTGCTATGAACAAATGGAAAAACAATGGGGCTGTAAACCTGGTGTTCTGCTTCACCAAATAACTGCTCACAGTCCCTAGTTTCAAGGAACCTGACGCATCTGGCTCAGACATGGAGCAACATGCTCTCTTTCCCTCCGGTGACTCATTTAACGTCTCCTCAAGGAAAAATTACTACTACTGGAACAGCAAAAACAGCCTCCTAGGCATTGTTATGATCAGCTGTGTGGAGAGGAGCTGGCGAGGATAAAGTAGTGAGAGTGATGTCTGGGAGGGTGGGGATACCGCTGGGGTGGGAGAGGTCCGTGGACGGGCGGCCCACTGCTTGTGACCATGACAAGAAGCTCCTCTTTGGCCTCTGCCACGAGACAGTTTCGCATTTGCCCCGGCCGAGGAGATGGTTATCTTCCTTATTGCAAAAGCGGGTGAGCTGGCTCCAACCCTCGTGGCACGGTCTGCCCGGGGGAGGCAGTCGGCCTTGCTACCGGGGCTGCCGCAGCAGGCCGAGGCCAGGTGAATCATCTGTTTGATTCATGGTGATCTTCCTTACCGCGCTTGTGACTTTCAGGCTGGGTTTTAGGCTCTTCCTCTGGTCAGCGAGGCCTTCCAGAGGGCAAGCCAGCCTTCTGCAATAGACTTGGCTTTAGATGGGAGGGAGAAGGCTTGCCCTCTGCAGACAGCAGCCTCTCCTCACAGCGAAACAGCTAAAGTGAGTTATGGTTTCTCAGGCAGCGGAATGCAAAATTGTCAGGCTCTTGGCATGTGAGTGACTGCCCGTATATCTCAGAGAGACAGCTCACAAATCCATTCAGGGGGCTTTTATGCTAATAAAGCTCTGTTTTTCCTCAGGAACTAGTCATTGCTGCCAGTTCAGAAATCTTTATTTTAGCTTTTGTTTTGAATTTTCAAAGCCTGCTTTGTCAGTGGAAATGCACATCCTCCTGACTGCGGCACAGAAAACGCTGCTGACAATTATTTTTCTGTTACAACGTATCGCATCAGGTGGTCCTATCTCAACACAGTAGACAGCTGATGGGTGGGGAAGAGAAACCGATATAGCCTAACCATGAGGTCTCACTGCCTGCCTGGGAAATAAAGGACACCGAAATATAACTGCGTGGGAAGGACTTCCAAGAAGAATTTGTCCCAAACCATTTCTGGAAACAGATGATAACATTATTTACCCAAATACAGGAAGCTTGAGATTGCAATGAATGACGAAAGGCAAACATGAAGAGTGAGGGGGAGAAATATGTTCTTCCCCCTAACCCCTCCCAAAAAAAAGCACAAAAGACAGAAAGGAAAAACCCACCAGCAAAGCCCCAGTTTGGAGGCCATGCTCTCACGAGCTGATGTGTCCCTCTGTGTCGATGTGCATCTTACACCCTCACGCTCCTGCCCGGCCCCCTTTGGATCCTGATGCCGGGGGCTCTTTCCAAAGCGCCGCGTGGTGTCCCGCCAAGGAGAGTCCAGCTGCTGGGATCCTTCCCAGAAAGCAAACACTGCTGTATTCATGCCTCTCCGGCCTTTCATGAGTTAATTGAGGGTTACCCTGAAACACGAGAGCAACAAAACCCCTTCCAATGAGGAGGGATCAGGAGCTTAGGGTGTGCTTCCCAGACTTCCCGCTTATTTATTTATTTGTGTTCATGTTTGTGTAAACTTTGCATAAATCTGGATTGGTCTTGGGAGCCGGAGCCCTTGGATACAGAATCCAGCTGTTTGAAATCACGAGGAATGTACATTCCCACCAGTGGTGTAAATCCAAAATAAAAAAGGCAAGCAGCTCAGCTAGCTGAAGGAGGGGAGAGGGCGGATTAGCTCTCACAGAGCGGCATCCCATCTCCTTGTGTATTTATTTATACTTTTTTTTTTATATGTTGCTGCCTGCTCTGTAGTAAAAACAAGACTGGCTATTTTGGAAGCACAGCAATGTGAAGTGTCCCTCAGCATCTGCTCACAGCCACTGCCTGCGCTGTGGCTGAATCAAGCGAGAGCAGCGCAGGTTCAGGGTGTTTTGTTACGGAGCAGCCTGATGGATCTGCATTCAGCTGCCCTTTATTTATCTCAGCAGTGGGAATCAGCCCAGCCACCATAAATCTGCTGAGAGGCTGAGGGGACCTGCACCTTACTACTGTGCATGGCTGAGCTTCCCCAAGGCCAGCACAGCTCCTCTGAGGCTTCCAAGACCTGCAGACCGCAGCCCCTTGGGTCTTGGCCTCGCAGCACACTGCCAGCACACCTCGACCGGGTGTGCGATGCCGAGCACCAGCTCAGTACCAACTCCCCATTTCGATCTGTCTGTCCTCAGAAAAAATCCATCCCGTTAACTTGTTTCAGGAAGCTCAGTGCCAGCTCAGGTGTTGGCTGCAGTCTGCTCAGCCCGCACACCCAGCTGCGTGCTCAGCCTGTGTCCCGTATCACGGGCACCAAAAATTTAACAGCGGTGTCATCACAGGGACACATCTGAGCTGGACGTGCTTGTACTATGGGGCACACCAGTGGGGAGCAGCTGCAGTGCTCAGGACCCCTGAGGCCCCAGCCGCCACCCATTGACTTTAGAATAGGTTATATCTGTCCCCTGGGGACATCCGATGGATATAAGATCTCTGGAGAAGATGTGAAGCTGTCTGCTACAGAGATCAGCCCTCCCCTCCCAGCTATTACTTTATCAAAGGGGGGAAAGTTAACCTGCTGAACCCTTATGTAAGCCCCAAATATATCAACAGCTTTTGAACGGTGTTCTTTCAGTCATGTCTGTGAACATTAAAGTTATTATTATAATAAAAATGTTGACAGTCTGCTTTGGCACCTAAATGTGGAATTGGGTTTATAATGGAACAATCTGAGCCCAAATGGGAAAGAAGGGAAAGGGAAAGGGAAAGGGAAAGGGAAAGGGAAAGGGAAAGGGAAAGGGAAAGGGAAAGGGAAAGGGAAAGGGAAAGGGAAAGGGAAAGGGAAAGGGAAAGGGAAAGGGAAAGGACAACACATCCTACAGTGTCAGCATATTCCTGGCCTTTCATCACGAATGAGCTAAGCAGTAAGTGCAACTACACGGATCAGCAGGTTCCCGTTTCCTACAAAGACAGGCATTTTGCGTGCAGATAACTCCCTGTCGGAAAGGAATAAGCAAAGGTGAAGTTGGCAATTCAAAGGTTAATTGCTATCATTAAAAAAAAAAATCCCACTTCAGGCACATTGGCTTTAAAGCTGGTTGGAAGTGGCCCTCTAAGAGCTGGAAGCAATAGAGGCCATAAATAGAAGCTCTCCAGCCGATGATATAACAAGTGTGATGTGATGCAAGGCCCGTGATACAATTCCTCTGTAAAAGCAACTTCCTAAGCAAGAGAAGGGGCAAACCAGTTCAGTGAACTCCGAGAGCCCCCAGGCCCAGTGGGATCGCTCACTGATGTTTGGGGTGTTTTCTCCCCTGGCACAGCTCAGGCCTGGGCTGTGACCAGTCAGCAGGGCTGATCCACACCAGGGCCACAGTAAGAGGTGAGCCCTGGTCCTGCGACACCAGGACCTGACTTTGGCACTAGTGAAAACTCCCCGGAGTGTGCCCAGACCCTCTGCAGCTGGGTGCCTGGTGCCATCCGCCTGCCTATGCCAGGTGTCTCTTCTGTTTTCCACTCGGGAACCGAAAGGGAACGATGCTCCTCCGAAGGTCCCATGATGAATCCCTAAGGAATAAATTACACCCTTGATTAACTTTGGGGTAAACAGAAAAGAAAATACTTGAGCTAAAACCCGTGACCTGCTCCGGTACAAATTAAAAGCACTGGCTTTTTAAGGAAGACAAAGTTCAAAACACTGCAGCGCCCTAAATTCATGCGGATGTTATTCAGTTACTGCTCTCACAGCTATCTGTTATTACTTCTTCCTCAGCTAAACAACAGTGCACTTAGCAGAAGTCATGTGAAAGGGGCTGACGTTAGACAGAGAGTGCCGTTGATGTTATAGTTCTAGGGAAGAGTGAGATTTCTTTTATATCCTTTCATGGCTGCGGCCCATAATTGCTTCCTGTCTTACACCTACACAAAATCCATGAATATAATTACAGCAGCGCAGCGCAGGGTTCAATCAGAAGGCAGTATTGATTTGTGTATAAATCAAAAGCCATCTTCCTCTGGTTCTGTTTACAAGAAAAAAATAATAGGACTTTTCTGGAAAAGCTGCATAGTTCAGAAGGAGTTGTGCATTTCAGCCATAAAGAGTGTGGCCAGAAGGAAAAAAATATCATCATCTAAATTCATCTACGTACACAGGCCACAGATTTAATTAAGCTTTGACCTAAAATCCTAAAATGTAGCATTTGGGCGGGGGGGAGGTGGGGGGAGGGGGAAAGGGGAGAATCCACTCATTGTAGATTTTAAAGATTTTTTTCAAATTTGTATTCACAGGAACTATTACTGTGTGCTCCTGTACTGTGACCATCTATTGTCAGAGCCTGGTGCCTGTAGCAGAAGCAGGTGTAACCCTCGAGGTGCACAGCTAGGTGACCATCACTCATCAGCAAAGACAGGATGCCAATTAACACTGGCTTTGTTAATGGAGGTGGGGAGGAGCTGCTGTAACTCCCTCAGCTGTTTCCCCTGGTAAATCCTCATCAGGACAGCAGAGGTGACACGAACCTTGCAGCAAAGACAACAGCTGGATGAGGGGACAACGTCTGTCCTTAGAGCTACGAAGTCAAGGTGAGGAGGCAAGGAAAGGCTGAATTTCCTGCCATGGAGCAATGTCTGAAGGCCAGTAGTGTCACAGAAAGGCACGTCCCCTGCATGGCCTGGGTCCAGCCAGGGAGAGCCCCTGTTCGACACAGGGTACCCAGGGAAAAACATCAGGCTGGCTTTCTGCCCCTGAAGATAGCTGGGGAAGATGCAAAGCTACTTCCAGCCAGATCCACACTGCCGAGAGCTCCCTCCTCTGCATCACCTTTGTTAAAGGTCTGTTCTGCGCTCTGCTCGTGCGTAAATGGCACCTGCAATGTAAATGCTAACCTTGCCCCCGAGAAAGGGCACCGTGCTCCTCCTTCCCCATCACCAGGCTTCAGAGTGGCAGTTCCCTCACCTCGGTAATTCTCTGCGCTTTGTCTGAGGGAAGCCTTTAAGATGGAAAGCCCAAATGGAGGCATTTCTCTACCTCCAGCCTCGTTAGCACATGCAGCTATCAAGGCATTTACACAGCTCCGGTTTTGTGAGGGAAATGAGGGCCATAGGTAAGCAAACCACCACTCTAACCCAGGTACAATAAAGTCCATAAACCCTTCCTTTTCACTCTCTCTGAAAGAGCTACAGCAGCACAGAATAAGACCACGTAGGGACCTAAACACCCATCGCTGAGCACTCACTTTAAATTAGCTGTTTTGGGAACAGTCGCAGTGCCCTGGCATTGCCTGCGGCTTCTAACAATTAAAGTTCATTTTTGTCAGCTGAGAAGAAATCAATCAGAACTAATGACTGCATTAATATTATTCATCATCCCCTGAAGATTCATTTCTAGCGAGTTACCTAAATAATTAATACCAGAGCTGATTTTATGAAGCATTCTCGGATGTAGTAATAAATGTATACTAACAATCTGCTTATGAGGCCACACTGCAGAAGGATTAAAATCTGATCAATTATGACATGCCTTCAGTCTTGAATAGAAACCTGTTTGAAAGAAAAAAAAATGGCACCACAATCTACGTAGAGTGTAATTACATGCATTAGGTTACACCACCAGCTGTTCTGCCACTGGCTGACTAGTGTTTGTGATATTAAAACTCTGCTAGGAAATGGCTAACTAATGAACCAAACTGTCTCATCTTGAACAGTTTTTCATTTGATCAGTTGTGCCTCTGATCCATTTTTTATAAAAACAGTCATCTGAACAGGAAAAATGATGGCAATGGAAAGAAAAAACAGTGCCTTAAAAAATCACAGTAGAGAGTACATATGTTTTCTTTGGATGGTCTAACTAATATGAGTCAGAAATAAAAATTTTAAAATGTGTAAATACCTTATTCCCAAGTACCAAGGAAAGAGGAAGGATGAGGACTGCTAAAGCACACCCTGTATATATATACACACTAGCTATCCTGTTTGCCAAGTGCCATCCTCCACAAATGAAAGAGCAGCATGAAATACTTTGTCTTGTTGACTTAGGAAGCTGCATTGTGTTAAGCACTTGTGTCACAGAGCTTAGAGAAGATATATGGGTGAATAAAGCCATTCCTGTACCCAAGGAATAAATGGAGCTAGGTAATTAAAGACTTATGGGAAAGCCTGGTGAGATTTTCCATGAAGTTTCAGTTCGTAAGACTCCTTACAGACTCACAAAGACCTTAATGTTGTATTCTTGTGCCTGGTAAGGAAACATCCAGCTCTGAGAGGGCAGTCCACAAACTAAGGTTAAGAGCAGATGCTTGCACATGACCTAGAAGAAGAGTTTAGCACCTCAAGGCAGGATCCTAAGAAGCCATTGTGTAGCTACCCGAGAGGATGCTAAGTGGTCCAGCTCCTGTATGCAGAGACCACAACAGTCCTGTTGAACCCAGGGTGAGCTAAAAGAATCCTAGAAAGACAAAGGGGAGGATAACCTAATAGTACAATTAGCTAATTTACAGCAATGTTCCCAACAGAGTTTCTACAACATATTTTGTCTATTAATTATAAACAAAGAAATAAGCAAATATACAATAAAATAACTAATGAAACTAATAATAAATAATAATAAATTAATAAATAATAATAAAAGCTAATAACTTGGGAAACATTGCCAAAAGATTTGACAATGCCTAGTTTTTGGCCTTGGAGGTTGAAATACTCACCAGGGAAGTGAGATGCTACACTCTACAAGTCTGACTCCTTCCCCCAAGTCCATATTGAATGTGAAGGATCCCAATTGCAACCCTAGAGACTATGCTGTAGGTGGAGAGAGGCACCGGGGAAAACACTCCTTCCATCCCTTACTGTGAAGCAAGGCTGTTGGGCAGACTGGGCTAGAAAGTTAATGAGACGGGACAAAAACTAAAAAACAAAACAAAACAAAAACACTGTGTACAGAACATAGGGAAGACAGTGCTCTTGTGAGGACAGCCACAGGTACTCAAGTCCTCTTATGAACTTACGATTTTTCTCCCACTGAATCCAAGAGGATTCAGACACTGAGCCTACCATGGCGTTTTGGAAGCTCACTCAATAGCAGATGTGCATATTGACTTGTCTACCAGCCTGAGAAATTGGACCCTGACTGTTCACAGCATGATAGCCTAAGTTGCAAGAAGGTGATGTTGTCTTCTGCCTACAGAGTTAGTTAACCCCATCTGCTGATGTGCATAGAATTCCAGTCACCTCTCCAAAAGAGAGAGTAAAAGCCAGGCTAATAATTAAAACACTAAATGTTTATCAACGTTCACTCGTGCTAGCAGCTGAATTCACTTCTGCTGTTATTGTGTCTTCTTCCTCCCCTCTTCCCTGAACATTTACTGAATTTGCTTTCTGACAGGGATGCTTGCTAGACGCTCATGTTTTATGAAACCCGTAGGAAATATTTATAAAAAGCAAATTTCAAATATGTCACCACAAATGTTTGCACCATGCAGCCTACACCTTGCCAGTCAGGAGTAAATGCATGTCACACACACTCACTGATGGAATAGAGCATGGCTGAGAAATCCAGGCATAAAGAGAAGCAGCATCAATTTTAAATTGGCACAGTGAGCTTCACAAGAAGTCCAGTATATTCTGTAATTTTAAGGTGTTCGATTGACTCACAGACATCTTAAGCCTAATCAGCAAGCATGATCTTTAACGAATACCTAGGTGGAGCAGTACCTAGGTTGAACGTCAGTAAAGCCAGCAGCTCAGGACAGTTCCCTCCAGGGACCACATCAGCTGCAGTTACAAAAGGCCATGAGAAACCCCAACAGCTCTGAGACAGGATCCTACCAGTACGGCTGGACAGGTCCTGGGTCCGGCTGGCTGGGGACATGCCTCAACTGGCACACTTCCATGCTGGCACTCCATCAGGAACCCTTCAATTTTAGGCACCAGTAAGACCAGTTAGCGTTTTACCAAGAGCTTTCCAGATTGCAGTTTTCAGCTGGTGATCCTACAATGATACTTGGGTGGTTCCTGTTCCTTCTTCTGCCTAAACCCCAGTTATCTGAGAAAATGTTACTGGCAAAATTACAAGGAGGGAGCTTTGTTCTTTGTGTGGTTAGCACATCGCTAAATTTTGCTAAAGCTCTTTCCAAATTCCATAGTGCTTAAAGACCCTAGAATTTGACCCAGCATGTTAACTAATTAGTTAATATCTGTGGCCTAATTTGAAGAAATTATGGTAGTTTCACCTTCATTTACTTGGATTAGACTTTATCCTGAGCACAGAGTATGTGAGATGTGAAAGACTTCCAAAGATTAACTGGTTTATAAATGATCCCTACATAACTATTTTTCGTTCAAATGTTTCTTGAATTACACGTGTGACAATTCAATAATTTCAGAAATTTCATCTCTGTACTAACAGTGTCCTGACATGAGGACAGTCCGGGTTCCCTAAATGCATTCATCTGTCCACAGAAGGGATTCTGTGTTCTGATTACAAACTCCACCTGAGAACCTCACCCAGGATAGTTAAAATCTATTTCTTTTCTAGTGAGGAAGTTTGTGAAGAAGGAAATCTGGGAAAAAAAAATGTTCTTTTTGGTTTAGTTTTGTTTTCCTACAAAGTCTAATAGTGAAAGTTGCTACGTGATAACTGTTGTCTGAGAATCAAGAAATGGAAATAGTGTTCTTCTTTCCCTCATAGTTGTTTCCCCATACAAGATTAACGTATGCTCTTACATGTGTCTATACAGACACAGCAACAGTGCTGACAGGAAACTTGGGGAAACTTGGCAGGTGATGAGGACATCACCTGTAAGTGAGATGAGTGAATGAGACAAGTCACCTAATAATACTGTGATCCAACTCTAAATAAACAAAATTATCAACCTAGGTTTGACTTCAGTTGCATGTTATATCCGTGTATTTTTTAAGTGCTGAGCACTCAGTGGTTGCTACCAAAAAATTTCGAGGAGGTGCCAAGACAGAAAGACAAACACAGGCTTAGGCTTTCTCTCTTGTTTAAACCCAGCTGCAGGAAGGAGAGACTGGTGTTTTACAGCACTGTGGTCCCCCCTCTCAGCAGGGATGTGCTCTCACGAGGAAAAGCATCCCCTGGTACTGGTGGCTGCCCTCTGGTGCACAGCTGAGTCAGGAGGAGTGAGGCCACTGCATGGAGGTCAGGTCTGACAAGGAGAGGGCTCTCCCCCCTCTGAAGTGAGCAGATCCCTCCTCTTGTTGGCTGTGGCCCACCAAATAGACCCCTCAGGTAACTCTCTCAAGTTAAACTCAGGTTAAACTCTCCCAACTTACCCGGAGTGCCTAGGTAAGTACCTAAAGCGAAATCCCTTTGCCTCTCCCTCCATCCATATTTCTGCCACTCTCTCGGTTTCACACCGTCATTAAGACCCAGTCTTCTACCAGTATCAGCAGGGTTTTCTCCTCGTGAGAGTAGGAAGGAGCTCTTTGTGGTACACTCACTCAGTATCTGGCTACCCCCTGATGAGATACCTGAAGTACAATGTCATGGAGCGTTTGTCTCCAGATTTGGGGCATCTTTGTTTGGAGGAACCCTCATTTTTGCTCCCTTATGATTGAAGCATCTCTTCCTTGCCCATGGCCATGGGGACTGGGGGCCCAAGAGCAAACATCCCACATGATGACATGAAATGGGGACAAGGGTAGGGCAGTGAGCCAGCCCTCACAGGCTCCTGGCAAGACTGATGTAACTGCTTCAGGAAGCTCAGTAAACCCAGGAAGGAGGGATGGGAGCCGGAAAGCCCATTGTCTACAAAAGGGGAAAGCCAGAGGTGCTGTGGGAGTAAGGGTACCACACAGGAGATTCAGACAGGCTTTGTGAAGCCTTTCTTATATCTGTTATTATCCAACACACGGAGGCTGCAGGGATGCTCTGCTGCTTAACTGCCAGCACACAGCCTGCATCTTAAATGTCCTTAAACTGTGAACTCTGTCTTCTGAATGTCACCTAGAGGCAGCTCTCCCTGTCACAACAATCTGCTATCAGAAACAATCTGTTGTCCCTTATAACAACTGCCTGCTGTCAAAACAAAGGAAGCAAACCGAGCCTTACAATTAAGCAGATAACAACTCCTCCGGCCCCGTTGTTCGAGCAGGAAAACTGGGTAGGAGAAGTAGGCCCTGGCAGATGCTCCAGCTGGGCTGGGTTTTCCTCCGGGTGCTGCGGGGCAGGGCTGCGAGCAGCACCGTGCCTCCGACAGGAGAGGGGCGCATCCTGCCCTCCTGACTGCGCGGGGCTGAGCCTCCAGGGCAGGCAGGTTGCGGCATTCAGACTCGCGAGGAGGAGCACAAAGAGGCCCTTTATGCCGCTGCTATTGCAACGTTAGATTGCAGTTTTATTCCCAAACATGAGCCGGGCAGCTCTCTCGGCCATAGGCAGGCTTTTTAGTCAGCCCTGGCAAAGATGAAAAGCCGGAGAAAGAGAGGCAGTGTCTGTGCAAGGAGGACTCATTTACATTAAATAATTATCCTGAAGGAGAGAAACAGCAAGGGAGTGATTTTTTAATTACAAAATAAATAAATAAATAAATAAAAATTGCAATCTGGAGGAGTATATAGAGTCCTAGCTTTGTTGTCTGCAAGTTACTTATTTGCAGTAAACCCAAACAGCAGGTCTGAGAGGTAAGAAATATCTGTTTGTTACTATCTTCCAAACAGAATTTCGGATGGGAAGGAAGATGGGAAATACTTCTGCACTGCCACGAGGCTGCTGCTTTCATAATGTCTCCTCTGCTCAGTGGGACATAAAGTCAGTATCGCAAAAATAAATGCTAAAAATACGAGAGCCGACAGACAAACACATTCTGTAATAGGTTAGGAATGACTAGGAATGACTCCGCGTGTGAGCATGTGTGCACGTATGTGAGAGGGACCCCGCGCCGTCATACAAGCGTGCCCGTCTGCTCTGCAGCCTGTTTGTGCAAGCTGGTACTGTTTCCTCTGCCCTGATACTGCCTAGTGGTTAAAGAAACAGAAAGGATTTGACTCACATATTTTCCCATAAGAAATTACTTTTGACCTGAGATGAAGAATAATGGTACTGAGTCCCAAAATTAGAAACTTTGTTGTTGTGATGCATTCACGATAGGGTCTGCAATCTGTTCTGCGCTTCTGGAATTTGTTCTCTGGATGAGGCTGGAGTCCTGAGCCTTCTGCTACCTAGCACGGGGTAGGATTTCCAGGAATGCGAGCACTGCTGCTGCCGAGGAAAGTGCCATGACCTGGGAAATCCCCTGCAGAATCAGGGCAACACGTACCAGCTCTGCATGCAGGTGGACCTGTCTGGGAGGTGACATGCACGACGTGTAGTATTAATGAGAATGCGCCCTGTCACCAAAGCCAAATGATGGTATACTTTATCAGTGCACATAAGCCTGTCCGTTTCTATGCTGGTAAAACACCTACAATGCTTGTTTCACCTGTAAGATAAAGCGGGCTCCAAACTAACAGACAGATATCGGCACCAGCTGATGGCCAA
The DNA here is from genome assembly GCF_009769625.2 of Cygnus olor. Taxonomy (NCBI): domain Eukaryota; kingdom Metazoa; phylum Chordata; class Aves; order Anseriformes; family Anatidae; genus Cygnus; species Cygnus olor. The sequence continues at coordinate 40,722,132 of NC_049169.1, forward strand.
AATGGCTGCTACTTGTAGCTTTTGTATTGTGTATAATAGCAGAAAAACACAGGCATAGCTATATAAATATATTAATTTGCAAAGTAAAATCAACTAGCTTATCCCTCATAAGCTAATTCTAAATTTTTGTTGCTTTCTTAGATTTGCAGTAAACCTCATTTTCAGGCCCTGCAAGCCACTGCGTTGGAAGACGTACAGGCTTACAGCAGCAGGTGCATAAATCAGGCGGCAGTGTTCGTCTGTGCAGATATCGCTGGAACATGACCACCAGGAACACCGATTTACATTTACAGCTCTAGAAATAGGATTTGGTGCCGTGGGCTGCGTCAGGTACCTGGGAGAGTGAGGCAGAAGTTAATGTGCAGAACGCATTAGGCTGTGGCATTCGGCCAAGGATGGACGTGCTTCTTTGGGTCCAGAAGTCTGCCCACATCATCTGAGTGCTTTGCAGCCTGCTGAGGACTTCTGCTACAGGTACAGATAGGAAACCAGAGCAGGAGAGGAAGAGAAGCAGGGTTAATCTGAGAGAACAAAGGGGAACGGACATCAGGAAACACTAAAAAAATTACTAATTCTGTTCAGCTGAGAAGAATAAAAGAGTAAGTCTCCTTCTTATGCCTGTTCTGAACCAAACCTTGAGAGGCTGACCCCTCTACCCAGGAAGAGCATGGTCAGAATTACACGTTTCAGGTGAAGTGGATTTAAAACAGCAGACCTATTATTTATAAACATGTGTTAGAAGGATGAAGGATGAAGTTTTTTTTTATTTTGTACAGATAACTCCCTTCAACCTCTACTCTGCCATGGAAGTTCATAGGGGAGAAAGTCACAAGGAAAAACAGTGAAGATGAAATCTGAAGAGTAAAGATAAATACCATTGTTTTAATTGATTATATTTCAGCCTGAGTTTGTACTGTTCCCATAGATTAATAGAAACAGAAATCGCACCTTAGCCAGGGTTTCCAACAGGATGTTTCTTAACCTTGTCCCTTTCCTATAAGGAAGCAAGGGAAAGGGGAATTTACTTTATCCTAAAGACAGCAGATGAGGCAGGTTCCCAAACAGAGAGAGCAGTCCGGGGTACAGCTGAAAGTTTCTCCTGCAAACCCTCTGCTTCCGAGGACTGAATTTGCATTCGTATTCAGACATTCATACATGATTCCTGGGGTCAGCCCTTAACACTACAGCTTCTCAGCTGTTTCAGATGCTAATATAGATCTGCATTTCCTGTGTGGCTTGGCCAACAGCTCTTTTATGGTAATGCATTTTATTGCAAGACTTCAACATTTTCTCTCTCAAAGAATCTGAATGTGAAAAGCAGAGGAAACTCTTATTTGCAAGGTGTGAGGTAAAATATGGGTAAAACTTCCCGCAGAAAATGTTAATGTAAGTATTAGTAGGCCCTTGTATATGTCTGTATTTCTAAGTATGTGTGGGTCTAAGCTCACTGTGTATTTTTTTCGAACTCCTTGCACTCACATTCTTCCTTCTGGATATCTGCTGCCTGCCTTGCCCACATCCCACCAGCCCACCCAAGTATGCCCCTGCTTTCTCCTCCTTTGAAGGCAGCCCGAGCCCAGGCACTTGCAACTTGCTCGTAGCATTGTAACAGCGATGCTGGAGCCGTTCAGGAAGGGTGTTGTCACACGGAGCCATCATCAGGACATGTGGGACACATGGAGCAGGAGGGGCCATGCTTGGGACTCTGCAAAGAGACAGCTTGATTTTCTCTGCAGGCATTGCCTGAAGACTGCAGGCTCCTCTCCCTTGATCGTGCACATGGATCAGCACACTTCAGAAGCAAGTTTAATGTACACATGGGTGAACACAGCGATGGCGATGACTTGTGCCAGCCCCATGTGTCAGGGAGCCACGAAGGGAGCAGCACACACGTGGGCACCAAGGGCCCGGTGCACTGCACGGCCACCTGCAGGAGCTGAAACCAGGATGAATCTCACAGCCAGGAGGGACACATCCAAGCACCACCCTGGCCTGGCACACCATTTTAACCCACTACAGCTACGGCAGGCCTGCCTGCACAGTGCAGACACGGGATCGGGTGCAGTCCTCATCTAAATCTGAAGGGGGTTCAAAAATTGGTCTCAGCAATATGGTGGAAACAACCTGGTATTTCCCAGCAGACAGAGATGTTGAGTTTGTTGGTGGTGTTTTTCTCATTACAAAAAGGCTGGAGTGAATTCAGACACGGTCATAGTTCCAAGCTAAATATTTAACTGGTCATCAGACTACAATGCAGATGTCATTCTGTGCTTAAATATTGGTCTAAAATATTGGAAAACTGTCTCCAGGAGATGCATCACACTTAATCAGTGACCTCTTCGAGAACTCAGGGGAAAGCTTAAAAATGATAGATCCAAACAGACAAATTGTAACCAGGTTTTAGGGGAAGACAAAGACATCAAGACAGAGTCAAGTTATGAAATATTCAGAATACTTGGAGCAGTAAAGTTGCCTTGTCACCAAAGGATATTAAATCATAAAGGCCCAGATTATGCTGAGTCCTGCCCTGAAAGAGGATCTACAGAAATCAATGAGATGAAAGTAACAGGATTATTCAAAGGCTTCATTATTGTTCATCAGAAGGATGTCAAAATCTGGTCTCAAATAAAGTCAGTTCTGTTCCTTGCCCTTATTCATCTTATGATATTATTTACAAAGCCATGGTCAGTCATGCTGGCCAGTTTTTAACTCAAGTATTTTCCTAATTTGCCTGGTCATTCCCTGAATGGCATGAAGATCTGAAATATGAGAATAAATGACTGTGGCTTGTTAAATCATCTTACAAATAAAATCTAGGCTTAAATGTTGTGAAGACTGAGCACATGAGAGTACAGACAAGTGTTAGTCGGTCACAGAGGCATATGCGGACTTGCCACCAAGTGGCTTCATTAAAACCCTGCTGTGTAGCCACTTTCAGGCTTGTCATTCACAAGCAAACACACTGAATGATGGCAAGTAGCAGAAGATTTTCCTAGAAACAAGCGATGTCCTATTTTAGTGGCTTATTGTTGAGACTAATGCGTGATGTACAAGGAAATGAGCGTGAGATAACATTTTCAAAATAGACCATGACGGTTTTGCCACATCGGCGCGGCGGCACCCGATGAGTAATGCCCATCCTTATCAATGCGCCGCATGATGCACGACCTGGTCCCAGCACCAGGGAGCTCCTCCGGGCTGTGTCCGCACAGCGCTGCGATCGCTGGGCCGCCACGGCATCCGGAGCAGTGTTTTTGTGATGAAGTTCTTCTATTCTGGAGAAACGTCAGCTCTCCCACACCACCTCGGTGGCCAAGTGCGTGGTGTAATTACTGCAGGGGATGAGGTCAGAGACAAGAGGCACATGGAGAAGGTGGTGCACAGCTGGAGGGGTGAAAGCCACGTCCAACGGGACTTCGTTCTCCTCGCCCTGACAAGGTGCATGAATGGCCTGACACTAAACCCATCTCCTCAAAACGTGGTGGGGGATGCTGAAATACTGTGCGCTCGTAGCAGACCATGTCTCATGCCACGTGTGGAAAGAAAATAATTCAAAGCATGAGAAAAATCACTGCCCTTTCTGGTTAAGAAGACACCACCCATGTTTTCAGAGCAAGGGTATACATGTTCTTACTGTCAGTGTTTGCAGTAGTAACACAAATGTTTTTGTGAAAATAATGAAAATAATATATCAAAAAAAGTATTTATTTTCTTATTCACTTGGCAGTGGAATACTCTGGACAGATAGTATTTGTCCTAATATCAGGCAAAACACCAAAATGATATTTATTTATTTTTTTCCAGAAAATACATTTTTTCTTCACCTGTCCTAGCCTCTTTTTCCCCCCTTTCCCATATTCCCTTACCCTCATAATAGAACATGATGTAGAAACTAAGAAAAAATCAGATTACGTATCCAAATAGATGGAGAATCCACCAGATCCTTTAGCAGCCCAGCTAGGAGTGTGGAGCAGATGGAGGGAAGCAGCACAGTCCAGGTTACCTGTGTGGCATTATGTTCAGGAATTATTTTGCCTTACTTGAAAGAGGTTCCTAGGTAAAAGAAATTTCAGGTTATACTGATAGTCTTTCAAAAAGATGCTCTCCTGAATCATTTCCTCAGAAGCTAAGGAGCCGAGGTACACAACTGTATCATTACACCCGCTTGTATGAAAGGTACAAAAGGCCTTTTCTTTTAAAGTTAATAGCAGGAGAATGAAATAATCTCTCTCTCTCTTTTTTTTTTTTTGCAAGAGAATAGTTTCATTGTCCTGCCCACATACTTTATTTGTTGAACTGACATCTGTAATAGTGAAATGGAAGAGGAAAGGGAAGCGGATGGGAGAAATAAATGAATTAAAATATTCAGGAGAAGCTGTTGGAAAGCACTCTCTGACTATGAGTAAACTTGACATGATCTGAGCAATGGTAAAAAGGATCAAACACTGAAGGAGAAAGTCTGCGCTAATCTGGTTGCAAAAGTTGACCTCTCTCATACATCACTCCTCCCACAGTGTTATTGTCATTTGCTTGTAGGATTGATCCTTGAAGACCCAATTCCCCTTTGTGTGCACTGACAAAAATTTCCACTTCCCCTGGTGAAGGAAGGGGCTGTTCCCACCACACTGCCATGGACAGGCCAAAAATGTGCACTCCTCAGCAGGGCTGGGCAGGCTCGAGCCCATCTCCCACCCAGAGCCTGAAGATATTTGAGCACCGTGCAGCCTCTACCTGCAAGACTGCACCCAGCAGCCTGGTGAAGGCAGCCTTTGCCTCCTGCTTTGGCTGGAGAGGACCAACACGTGCCCAACACAAGCATCCCAAGGCATCGCTGCTGGCAGTGAGGTCCTGCCCCCTCACCGGTGGGATAACCCGCGGATATCCAGGGGGCCAGCATAAGTCCGGCTTTGTGGCTCTGCTGCACTGCTGGGCATGAACCTCTGTGGTGAAGAGGAAGAGGTTGAACTGCAACGGAAAAAATACCCTGCATGTTTCAAAGCGCTGCTGATGGAGGGAACGGTCCCACTTTCCTCACTCGTGCCAAGGATTTTGCTGAACCAGCGGGACTGAGGAACTTGTGCAGCAAGTTAGAAGAATTCGGTGCTGTGCAAGGAAGCCCCCCAAGTTTTGCCAGTATTCCTCAGCAATGTGTCTGCTTGTTAAATATTGTCTGGGTGTAACAGGAGGGATAAGTTAATTAGCACGTACATTTTTGTGTGGACCAGCTGTCTGCTCCGTCCATTGTCAGAAATGCAAAATCCTCTGGGAATCCCTGTAAGAAAACACACTTTGTCTTCTAGGAACAGGATGGTTTTCTTTTAATATCCCCTTCAACTGTAACTCATTTAGCTTATAAAACTTGACAACAGATTCTGGCCGCTGATGTATTGTTTTCTTATGTTAAGCCTTTTTTTCTCTCCTTCCTCCTCTGATACCTTATCCTTTCTGTTTAAATGTGAGACACAGCTGTCTCTGCCAGCAGGAGCTCGCATTATAAAAATCGCAAAGATTTACACAACAGGTGTCCTACCAGCCCACTGCACTAACATTTTCCCCATGCAAGGAAACAATATACTGGGCTGGGATAAAAATTAAATCAAATTAAAAGAAGAAGAAAACATTTGCTGGCTGGATATTAGGCTTGGCACAACTTCAGCTTTAGAGCTGAGGCTTTCTCCTTCTCTTGCAGGAAAATGAAATAGCCTTCGTAGGAGCAGATGGATGAAATTAGTCAAGCAGACTATACATAAAGTAGCGATAACCTTGGGATAAGAATTAGTAGAAACAGGATAACTGGGAAAATCTTTTAAATTATATGCATATCAGTTGTCCTGATGCCACTTTATTGGACCGGTTGGACACTCACAAGGCAATAAAACAAGGCTACAGGCTAAATGTGCTTCAACCCCTGCAAAGTTCAGGGCTGTGAGACTTTTCCAGTGCATTGCTTACAGGCCCACGGATGGAGATTCTTGAGCCTACCGGGTTTTGTTCCTTGTAGCTACTTTTTTAAGGCCCCCAGCGGGCCCACAGACTGCAGTTTAAAGCCACTGCTCCAGCCAAATAAACCCCATTGCTGAGGAGAGTTCTTCACATCCCCCAAAAGCCAAACACGTCTACTAATAGTTTTACAATATATGTTGTGTATATATAGTGTGAGTATATATAGAGGCAGTCTATGTATAAAGCAGAATGTCATTATATTTAGACAGACACGTGATACATAATATTATAGCAAAAATGCCCCTGCTGCCAGGCAGTTGCAGAGAGGGGAACGCTTTAGTGGTTTATTCAGAGAAGGGAAGAAACCTTCACAACTGCATGCGGTATGTATATAAGGGACACATTGACACTCGGTACTCAGGCTTTCGACTGGATCAGATTAACTGTCCCTCAGGAGACAGGGCTATGAGCTCAGGAAATGCTTGAGCACTTATCTGCATGCTTTATGCTGACAATGTGTTGGAAGGCAGAGAGTGGGGACAGCAAGAAAAACAGCCTTTGCACAGGGGAAACTCAGCGTGCAAAAAGCAGGACCAGAGCTACAGGAGCAGGATGCTGGGCTTCACACTTGAGGCCGGATCTGAAGGCTCAAAACCCTTCACAAATAGGATTTCCTTCTGGGTGCATCTCCCCATCTCCTGCCAAGTCCATGTGCTAACCAGCGGCAGGGCTGAGGGACAGCTCACGTCTGGAGGAATCCCCTTGCTTCATCAAACACAGGAGGAGGAGGATGTTCCCCTGGGAGCAGTACGGTTTTAAAGATAAGTGGAACATTTCACCCTGCCTTCCCCAAAGAGGTTTATGACAAGAGGTTTCAAGCACAGGCAGAAGAAAAGCTGAAAAGGAAAGCTGAAAGAAATCATTGTTGACTTGCACACAAGATGGTCGATCCAGAAAGTGATCGTAAAGCAAAAACAAACTGTTGCTGAGTATGACTAGGCACACGTGTACCTGAGTTTACTAACATATTTAAAAAACAAAGTCTTGAACATTGTAACCAAATAAGAGGATTCACTGTTGAGATATGTAAAGGAAAGCATGCCAACTTGTTATCATGAGAGACAAAAATGGAGATGTGGAGGATTTTTTTGAAGCATAGTCCCACACGTTACCAATTTATGGGAACCCAGAGGAAAACTGAAGTCTTGTTAAGAAAGCAGGCACAGTTCAGCATGGAAGGACATTGTGTAAATTCAAAATTATCTTACATCCCTTCCTCAGTTATTGCTGATTGGTTCAAGAGAATAAATCTGTTGCCTTTCAGTAGGTACAAAAGCAGCAAAGCCTCCAAGAGTTGCTGTGCATTTGAACTATGGTATCGATAAGCTCCTGAGGGAGGAAAAAGAGAAGCGTCTCAAGCCAAATATTGACTGTAAGGATTTAAAACCCTGCTGAAACATGTGTTTCACATTCAAGTTTTTCCTGTGAATTATGGTTAGCAGTTCTGAAGATACTGAAGATGTGTGAGAAAGACTTAAAGCCCTAAAGTGAATGGAAGGATTGTATTCATTAACGCTATGCCAGAGTCCTAAATCCCTGAGGATGAGCGATACCTTCACACATACGTGACAATTACTGCTGTGATTTGGAGTGACTCTTTGTTAATCACAATGCAGTCATCAGCATCGAAAGCATCCAACACAGGACGTTATGCTATTAGGATAACCATTGTCTTTCTGCAGTAATCGGAGCTGGCTACGGATTACTTGCAGAGGAAACAATCCGGCCTTCAAACGTGTGAAATGCTGGGACTTCATGCTGCTGGTTATTTTAAAAAAAAGGAAGTGTCAGTCACTGCGGGCAGGGCAGCACCGAAACCTGCCCTGCTGCTGGTGCTGCTCTGGCATCACCTCTTCACTCACAGGAGACCACAGATGGGCATTGTACTTTGTGCTTTCCCTTCTCAAACCCAGCCCCATGCAGGACCTGTGGGGATCCTCAGGAGATGCTGCAGATGTTTCTGCTTCACCCTGGGTTGGTGTGAAGACCACTTTGCACAAGCACAATGCTCTCCAAGACAGTCCCCAGTACGAGTGGCTGTGGAGGCGACCGGGCCTTGCAATACTTCCAGGAGAAGCACGGTTTCTCACACACTGGTACACAGTACCCACCGTACCTACTGTTCTAAGTAAGCAAAGATATCTGTGACCAGGGATGGTAAACAGTGATGGCAACTTGGCTGCCGTGTCTGAGGGTTACTTATGACCTGAAGGTCTTTTTCTTGGAGATTGTCACCACGCCGGGCTGCGCTGCCATGACTCACTCTGCAAACCAACCTCACTGCCACAGCCAGGAGGAAATGATTCATAAACCCTGACCTTTACCCTTGCCACCTCTGCAGAATGAGGTCTGTGTATAAGCACTCGCAGAACTGGAGCCATGGGAATTATAGCTAGATAAACCATCCACTGACAACACTGTCACGCAACCGTTTCCCTTCCTGTGCTGCTGGTGGAGATGTTTGCTGTGAGCTGGGCACACTTGCAGAAGAACAGATTTGGGGCAAAACAGAGCAATTGGAGGGGGAGAAGATGAGTCAGAACAGAGGAGATGGAGAGCTGGATGAAACCCGTTGTTGTCCTCCTTGGATAACGCCATGAAATCCATGTCTCTTCTCAGAGAAGCAGACATTAGAGTGAGGGCTAATGACAACATCCCTGATGCCACAATTAGCCTATGGGATTCGCAGCACGGCAGTTATTAAAGAATAACATTGCCTTGTTATTATTTGCAACATCCTCAAGGAGTAGGGTGCCTGGCCCTGGGCGACCCACTGTTACCGTGCTGTACAGACACGGCAAGATGAGGGGCTCTGCCCCAAAGTGCGGCTCCCCTGGCAGTGGGCAAACATGGGGGAAGGAGAGTGTCCCCCTCATCTCCCTGGGGAGCCACCACCACCTCCAGCCAGACCTCCCATCAGCACTTCCCAGTTTAAAGGTCCAAGAATTGATTTCCTTCTGAATTCAATGGAAACCAACACGAAGTGAGATTCCCATTCCTTTGTCACGTCCTGTTGGGCCTGGCCTCTGCCGCAGCATTCCCAGGGCTTGCAGCAACCCTAACAGAGCTATGACCAGAAGCAGCTCATTAACCTGGCAGGGCCATCCCTGGGAGCTACCAAGTGTGGCCTCCTTAATTTTGAGCCCGTTCTGTGGTGAGTTGCCCCAGGCAAAGGCAGCAGGGACAAACCCATCACTCCTGCTGGACACACGCACCTCCTCCAGACACCACAGCTGTGCCCGGGGCTACAGCCCGCTTGTTGGGGAGGCACCAGCTCAGTGCAGGCAGGTTTGTGGGCAGTGATGGGCAGAAAGGTGAATCCCCACATGCCTCGGGGCTGCCCGCTGTCCCTGAATGGCAGGATGGCTGAGGCTGGAAGGGACCTCCGGAGGCTGTCTGGCCCAGACCTCCTGCTCAAGGTTGCACATGTCTATATTTTAAGCTTCCAACTAGGATTAAAAATGACTCCAAGCTCCATTAGCTCTGAGAAATATTTTATCTAGGTCATTTTTCTGAAGTGGTTAGAGCTGGGAATTTTCTTTGGACCAAAACGCTGGGACCTGGCCAGCCTCAAGCACAGCAGGCAGCTGCAGAGCTACCAAGAGGAGCTGGGCTCCCCAGTTCTTAGATTCACCTCTGGGTGACTTGTGCCCTCCTGGGGGAAGCTGGGGTGCCATCAACCTGGGAAACATGAGCAGCACCTATTTTGTTACCCTGTCCGACTTGAATTCACAACCAGGAAAGGGGGATTGTGTTGAAACGGCTGCGACAGACTGGAGCCCGGGCCAGCTGTCCCTTCAAGGGGCCAGTGTACACAACTGGGACCATTTGTCAAACGAGCTGTTTCTTCAACCTCTGAGCAAGCGTCAGAGCTTCATCAGCGGGCTCTGCCTGTTCTCCTGGGGGCCTGTAGGACTTGTTTGTCATAAATCAGTGTATTAGGGGATGAGTATTTGGATATCTGATGCCTTTCGTTTTTGGTGCCTGATTCTCCTTTTCCCATTAACCAAGAGGCCAAAACAAATTGTGCTGAATGCGACTGATTATTTATTTTTATTTTTGTTTTCATATTGGCAACTGAATGGGCAGAAAAGATCCCAAATTTCCAAAAGGACAAAGCCCTTCACTGAAGTCAATGAAATTTTGTCATAGGCTTCTGTGGTGCCATAACTTCAGCTCCAGCGCTTTATTCTTTATTTTCCCGACTTTGCTTCACAGGTTTGCTTCACCTGTTTGTTCTACACATTTGCAAAGGTTTCATTAATGGTGTCACAGAGGTGAAGGTGGCTGCAGGAGGAGCCAGGGAGCTTGCTCTGAGGAGCAGGAGCCCTGTGGGCTGCGAGGTCACCATGAGGTTCATTTGCACCATGTGGAAGTGGTCTTCATGGGGTTGGTGGTGCTCAGCTGAGGAAAGCCAGGTCTGGTCTTTGCTAAAGCCTCCACCAGTGTGTTTTGAAGTCCTTTGGAAAGCCTGCCTTGGACACCGGCTCTGTATCTGGTTACGAGTCTGGGGAGTGGCAGGGAGAGGCCCTGACTTCCCCTAGCCCCTGACCTCTACATGGAGCCGCTGCTTTGGAGGACACGGTGCTTCTGCAGCCACTTCACCAGTGCTTCACTCCCGTGGAGGAACCGGGGCTCTCATGTGCTGCCGGGCAAGCTCAGGCTGAAGGGCAAACATGAATGCACAGCGTGTCCTTCCCCTGGGGCAGCCGGCGTGATTAGGGGTTCAGATTGCCACGGAAGCCACACAGCTGATCAGTGAACGAGTGTGAATTGTCCAGCTTGCTTGACTGCTAGCTGTTCATCGACGTGCCTCCTGGCTGCCAGCAGCACACCCCTACTCCATGATAAAGTCTTTATGTGGCACCGGTGTCCCCCCAGTTGCCCTCCATTCCCCACTGCTCCCACAACCCCCCCGGCAGCTTCTCAGAGGAGCAGTTATTGCACACCTCTGGCTGCTTAACAGCCTCATTTTTCCTCAGCCCCAAAGGGGCTTCACTTGCACACCTCTGAGGGTGCGAAAGCCAGTCAGTGCCCGCTTCTAGGAGTTAGGGACCTGCACAGGTACTGCGCTGAGTGAATCCTGGTCCTCTGGCATGCATTTTTCCATGAACTGGGAATTCTTCAGGTTATAAAAATATTTTTATTTTCAGAATATTGTGTTGCCACCGTGAGCCAGCCTCTCCCAGGCAGGGACATTCATGTAGGGGTGCCAGTGCAGGGATTTGGGGCTGGATGCAGGGTTTTGATTCTCTGTCAGAAGGCTGCCGGGTTACAGAGGCTCGGGAATACCTTCCCTGGGGAAGGAGGGCAGACCTCACAGATGATGGCTGCGTACAGACCGAGCAGGCAACATGCCTGTGCCTGACCGACAGCGGCAGCACCTGTACAAGGCGCCGACCCCTCTGCAAGGCATGGCACGGCACGGCAGCTGCCGGCATCGCGGTGTGCGGACCTCTCCCACCAGCAGCTGCAGGCTGGACGCAGAGGGGAGAGGGCTGGAAAAAAATACACACAGCCAGAGCTCAGCAAAACTGCATTCAGCTCGATTTAAGGTTCTGACTTCACTTGAGCGAGTGCATTGAAAAAGATGTGAATGAGAAGATGTGAAAAAGATGAAAAGGGTGAATGCTCTGAAAATTAACAGTGAAATCCTCTGATGACTCATTAAATTAAAAAATTAGGAAATCAAAGCCAGCAAAATGATCTTAGTAGCCATGCCAGCTTTGCAGATATGTATTCTTCCCTTTTATGCAAGCTTTGCATTGTGTGAGAGTAGTGCCATTGCCCAGAACAACAATTAAATCCTGCGTTAAGGATACCTGTGTAAGCATTTACCGTTGCGCCCTGAGCTTCGGAGGCAGAAGGGATTGCTGCAGATTTTCAGCTAAGAGGAAAATGACCAAATTGCTTAGAATTACGTTTTGGAAAGAAAATACCTTTTGGCTGGTGGCTCTGTGGCTGAAACAAATAGAATTAAGGAAGACTGGGGGCAGAAAAACTGTTTCCTTGTAATAATTCAGCACCCAGGAAGGCTTCGCCCGTCAGCTTACACCCCCAGCAGTGACTGAAGCTGCCCGCCCCGAGCCGCCTCCTGCCCAGCTGAGTCAGGGCCCAGGCCGCAGGCCCCATGCCGGGGGGTGGCAGGGTGCTGCTCCCCCCTTGGCTGCAGTTTCACAACGCCAGCCAGCCCGGCCGTGGCCCAGGACGTGTGGCGAGCTCTTTAAGCCCTCAGGAAAACACAAAGGAACGATTTCCAAATTGTTTGGGAGTGATCGTAGCGGCTCCCCTGGGGCAGCAGCTCATGCTCCTCTGCAGCTGCTCCTCTCGACTGCCTGCGGGCTGGTTCCTAAAATGAAGTGATCACAGCGTCAGCCCAGACACTCACCTGTTCTCTGCTTCGTGCAAGGTGCTGGCACTGAGAATGGGACAAAAAATGACTTAGTGTTACACCTGACATTGCCTGTAACGCCTCATTGCCCTCTCAGCCATGAGGTGCTCTGCGTGGCCCAGCACCCGGCTTGTGCTCACAGCACTGCAGCCACCCCTCTGGGCTCTGGGGCGTCACGAAGAGATGCTCATGGGAACATGATCAGCATCCATCCCCTCTGCCTCCCTCACCCAGAGGGACAGTCGGACTCATTGAGGGACCCTCCCCGGCACCACGGCCTTTTCCCAGGCCCGCGGGTGCCCTGGTGAGGAATGCCGACCACGCGCCGCCGGGGAGCGGAGCTGTCAGCGTGACTTCCCCGCCGCTGATGCCCCCGTCATCGCTCCCACACAGAATCAGCACGCAGCCCGCTGCCGTGTGACAGGAGCTGTGACTTTGCTTGGGAGCCAAGCACCAGGAACGAGTACCAGGGGGACGTGGCTTAGTGGGACAGGAAATATTAGCTATCCGCGATAAAACGAAAAGAGCGGCCAGTACACGTCCAACACACTTCGAGGCATCACTCTGTGGCTGGCAAAGAGTACTAGCAGCCCTAAAAAGCAAATAAAGAAATAGCTTTTCCATTTCAAGGCTGAAATTTAAAAGAAGTGAGTAATTTTTTTCTTGCTCATCTTACTGTGTACACACACAAAAAAGCCCCCAGCAAGGTCATCTGCATGTTGCAGCAACTGCTGGCACAGGAGGGAGGGTAGGGGGGTGTTTTCAGCCCCATGGAGGGCTTACAGGGCGGTTGTGCAAGCACAGAGCAGCCTTGCACAGTCCATCCCCTGGCATCAGCCAGTTGTCTATGGGTTGCTACAGCCTTGCACATCAATCAGGGTTTCCTTTTTTTTTTTTTTTTTTCTCCCTGGTTTAAAAGCATTTTTTGGGATGTTTCTGGCTAGAGGAATCTCTCTCAATACTCCCAGTTTCTGAGTGGAATGGGCAGATGACAGCAGAATGGCAATAAAACAAGGACAGAAGAGCATCAGTCCCCTCTCTCATTTTTCATGTTTTAGCTAAGGCAGTTCCAGTGTTGGAAAATCTGCTCTGACACCGGATTCGTATCTACACCATCCCTCCAAGTTATCACGGGGCTGATAACCTCCCTTTGCCCTTGCAGTCTGCGGCAAACAGAGGAGCCGAATGTCTCAGGAAATGGGCAATAACTTCGGATCCCTCCCCTCCTGCTGGGCTGTTTGCACAGGGGCAATAACCAGGAGCAGGAGCCACCTGAATCTGGTGCTAACCTCCCCTGGGGTGGCCGTGGGTCCCACCCCATGGTGTTGTGGTCCTGCTCAGCTCCATGACCAAGGCACCATCACTGCTCGGAGGCCCCAGGCACCCAGCCTGCTCCTGCACGACCTTGGGCGGGCAGCACAGGCATCCCAGTCCTGAATTTCCCTTTCTCTGAGGCAGAGATAGGAGAGGATGAGGGCTGAGAGCCTTGCAGAGAGGGGCTGTCACAGCACAGGCAGCTATCGTCTGCAGGCCGGGCCCCGAGCACACCGCGGCATGAAGAGCACCGTTCCCTCAAAGGACCCCAGGCCTGGCACCGAAGCCAAGGACAGGCTGTGTCTGTGCTTTCGCGGAGCCCCAACTCGCTCTCTATTTCCATATTTCTAGCCTTGCAGGTGGCCGTAGGTACAAAAGATGCAGCGAGGGACAAAACATGGTCAAAAACTACAGTTAATGAAATAATCGCCTCCTAAACAACATATGACACAATACTTGAGTCCCCTGCAAGTTATAATCAACACCATATGTACAGTCATAAATATCAGAAATATTTACAAAACACTGACAAGATCTTAAAAACAAAAGCAGTGATTTCCTCATCTTGCTGGAAGCATTACAAAACGTGTGGTAAATTGTCTCATTCAAAATATCCCGCTAACCGCAGAGCGCAGTGCGCCTCGTTGTAATGGTTACTCACCCTATATGCATTCACTGGCACGTTTAATCTACGATGGCTGACTACAAACCATTGCAGGACAAAGATTACGAGGCAGGGTCGATCCTGATTTTGTTTGTGTGAAGCCCGCTGTTGTCATAGCACCCTGTTGCACAAAAGGTAAACCAAGCCATCATCCAACCATTTCCTACACGGCGGCAGCTGGCATTGATAGAGACATCCATCAGGGTGACTCAAAAAGACTGTAAAATTGGCCAATTTAAAGTGGCTGTGATTAGTCTATACTGGGGCAAATGTCTCTGTTTTGATTTTTCGTCCAAAAACCTAAATGAAACGCCTCTGGCTTTCCCTTCAAAGTCTCTTTAGGAAAACTAGTGACTGCTGCAATCAAACCAGGTCATTTGTGCCAGTCACGGGCTTCAAGTGGGTGACAGCTAGCAAGATGACTTCATTTCCCAGCCCCTCACCCGGGGGCTGATGGCGCTTTCCCTGGAAATTCAGTATGTAGCATTAGGCCAAGACCCCACAAGCCCCATCGCTGGTCCCTTGGGTGTCAGGACACCTTGAAGGGTTTCAGCTCTTACCAGGATCGGTCACCGTCTTCTGCTCTGCCCACCTTCAATGCTGAAAGCAGGAGGCAATGCTGTCAGCAGCAAGGAGGAGCTGTGCGGTGTTTCCAGGGTCCTTATCTCACAAGCCCAAAATCTCTCAGTGGAAAGACAGAAAAATCTTATCAAGACCACTAGAGTCCCCACAGTACTGTTTGTAGCTTCATAACTTAGAAATAAACTGTTTAAAAGACTCTAGTTGGCAGTCATTGCAATGGTTGATCTAAAAAACTGGGGGGGGGTTAGGTAAGGGAAGCCATTTGAGCACTTCCTAGAAAGGGCTAACGTGTTGCTGCTTGGAAACAGGCAAGTAAAGGTTTGGGTTTAGCTCTTATTTGGGTTCAATTAAAAAGGAAATTGTTTCGTTTCAGCTCTGCTGTGAATTCAATGGGTCTGCAAAGAACCATGCCAGTGCAGACGAAAAAAAAAGCACTTCAGATGAGACTTCTTTTATATTTCATTTTGTTTGGAAAACACAGGCATTGTTCCATCTTCTTGTTGCTCTCCCCCTCAGTTCATTGGAAAAGATGAAAGGCCAATGTTAGTGCTATACTAATCGCTGCACCCTCACTACTGGCACGGGTTCTGGGCGGAGGTCTCGCTTCTTGGCTCTCATTCGTTTGTTTTCTAAACAGAAACAGAAAAGGAGCCACCGTTTTTGCAAAAGGTCACAATCTGTCTTAGTCTGGGAAAAAAAAAAAAAAAAAAAAAAAAAACAGTTGATTTCAATGAATTTTGAATCAGGTCCACAAAATTTAATTGCTGAAACTTACACTGGTTTCTAAGTTTCAATGTTCATTATGGTGTGTTGTTTTTTTTTTTTTTTTTGGTTTGTTTGATCATAAAAATATCTTGAGAAAACCCTGGTAAAACAACATTCCCCAATAGGAAAACAGTGGCCCTGGTTTTAGAACCATTTTGCATGTACTGTTTTACATTCTTAGTCAAAAGTTAAAGCAGAAAAATAGAGGTGTATTTTCTTTACACCTTTATAGACATCACCATTGATGTGGGAACAGAAACAACGTCAAGCAATGCGATCCTTGTTCTGCTATATTTATGTCCTTACAGAGACACTTATTATTGTGTTAAAAGCTCATAAGGGGCATCTCTAAAAGCTGTAAGCAACGGTGGGCACTTGAGAAGACAATAAATCCACAGATACTTAATTGTAAGCACACAGCTTTTCAAAGCTTCTGAGAATCAGCATTTGTGAGAGGTTAGCTCTTTTTGTTTTGTTTTCGTATCAAATATTAAGTTCGAATGCCTACAGCTTAGCTGTTTACTAAGGAAAAAGAGAGTCTCCTAGTTGTTACAAGGACTGCCTTGGAGGCCAAGCAGAGCACTGCTGAAATTAGGGGACGCGGTGTGGGCGCTCACATCTCTCACTGCAAGAAGGGGGACAGGACGCTGAGCCTCGTAATCATGCTACGTGTAAAGATCAGTTGGAGCATCTAGGTGGGTCTTTCCTTCAGAAGAAATCTATACAGGTTGAAAGCCTTCCTCTTAGGCCGCAGGAAAAGCTTAGGTCAGGCCTTAATCATTTTAAAGCTAGAAAAGAGCCCAAACAACCATTCCTTCGACATAGCGAGAACTCTTTCAATAGATACCTCTTTATTTGAAATGGAATGCATCTTGAAAAATATGAAAAATAAATCACATCTCTCGGAAATCATTTATGAGTCATATTTACACACAATCTTTTTGACGACACTGATATTTCTGCTCACAATAGGATATGCTAGAAAACATTTGGTACATCACTGCAGCTATAATTCCAAAGCTGGCATTTGCATATCATGAACAGTAAAAGAGAGGAAATACTTCATGATGTCACAAAAACAACATCCACTTGACCTTTCCTTTTTCCCCCAATTTCTAAATTTTCTTGGTACAAAACGGTCACCGCAGCTTGAATTTTCTGGCTGCATCCTGCCCCTCAGCTGCTCTTCACTTTTCTTTCTTTATTTATTTTTAATCAAGATGTAAAATTTTGACCTCCTTATTGACTGTCTACAACTTTGTTACCTATACCAAGCATTTTCCCATTTCTCGATAAATTTATTTAAACCATATACTGTTTTTTTTTTTTTTTTGGGGGGGGGCGGGGTTGCTTTGTTTCTAGTTTGGTTGTTTGTGGGTTTTTTGTTTGTTTTGATGAGGGGAAAGACACTATTATTCCTTTTCTTGCGGTTCCACTAGGATGGAGCATAATCTGCTGGACCTACTTTCACGGCCATTTCCTACAAGGCAGTGACAGACAGTATTTAACCAAGCAGCTCCAATGAAGACTACGGTCAAAAATTGCTATCAGCCGAGAACACCGGGGAATTTAGAGGGTGAGAAAGTTACCAGACTGACCACATCGGACACCTCAGCCTTCTTTATACTGACACGACATGAGCCGCAAGCGCGACTGTCCCCAGGGGACCCCAGCCCCTTCGTTTCCCTTTGGTTTCCAGCACGTTGGGTGCCCGTGCCCATCCCAGCCGTGACCCATCAGCCCAGGCTGAGGCACAGAAACAGCTCGAGGTGGATGTTGTGGCGTGACCGTCTGACACCAGCATTTCTACAAAGGTAACACAGTGGGCAATGACAACAGGCAAAAGTTTGTCAGCAAACTAGATCAGTCCAAAGGGTTTTGAGAGAACATCCTTCAGAACAACTTAAAACAAGAAATGTGAGGTGAAACACAACATTGACCTTGAATCAGTGAATAAACAGCTTTCATTTTGAATTTCCTTTGCTTTTTCAGCCCTTTACATCAATTATATCACTAAAACCCTCAACTTTTCTTTTCAGAGTACAAATACTTCCAAAAGAGAAGTAACATTTCAGCTTTACACCAGATCCGTAGACTTCGGTGGCGTTCAGTGGGCTTGTGCCTGCCTGGGACAGGAATACCTGCCTCCACCAGAGAAACATGCACGTCTCCAATCACGTAGGAACAGTTTTTCATCAAGTACATTTATTCTTCATTAGACTGAAACATATTTTAGTAGGTGAGATACCAGCGATATGTCTGTATATCTGAAAAGGTGGATTAGTTACTCAGTAAACTGTAATTAACGACTCTAAAGAGAGGAGCCAAATTACAAATTACAGCCTATTTTGTAAGTCTCCGACTAGCTCATTAGAGAATCCCCTTGCAGCTCTAACATCCAAGCATTAGCAGAATGATAATGGCAGATGTACAGAGATGTGGAAATTGGCTATTATGATTGCCAAGACAGCGAATCTAATCCTAGAAGATGCAGGGCACCTTCGACTTCAATTAGTCTCCAAGTAATAACTTTGTTAGGACAGCTGTAATCTACCTCCCCAGGCTTGTCGCGCAAACTTTTCAAGGGCCAGATCTGAGAGAAGAGCTCGGGGATAACCACAGAGGACGGAGGAGGTCTGGGCTTTAACTCTGCCATATTTTGTGTGTCTGTGTGTGTGACCCAGACACCTGGGGGCAGGGGAAAGAAGACGAGGACAAAAAGAGATCTCTGGTTACTCCTTACAGGGCTGGGAGTAAGCTCAGGTGCACAGCAGACCAGAAAGGACCACTGCACGCAGTAGCAGCCTGACTTCTCCTTTTGAGTGTCGCTTCAGAGTTTTGCCTAAAACACTTAGAGAAACAGCTTGAACCAAGATCATGGGGGTTTTACAGTCAAACTATGTCTCAGTTACACAAACAATGGGTTGCTGGATGCGCAGCTTTGAAAGGTTTTGTTTACGCTCACGTAACTTGTCAAGGGGCCAGAAGCGGTTTTCCTCGCCGCGTTAGTTAAAACAAATAGCTCTGCGGCTGCAGCCTTTTACCTTGAGCCAGAGACAGGGGGGCCCCGAGCTGGTCTGCCCCGCTCACGAGCGCAACTCGTGCCGGAGAGCACCACGAAGCGGGCGCTGCCTGGAGGGTGCTGCCCGGGGACGCACACGGGGTGCGAGCCCTGGGACGCACACGGGGTGTGCACCCTGGGAAGCACACAGCACACGGGGTGTGCATCCTGAGAAGCACACGGGGTGCGTGCCCATCCCGCCCCGGTGAGCAGCTCCCAGCCGCGCTCGCTCGCGCCCACGGCCGAACTCCCGGTGGCTTGCGAGAGGCACAGGAAGATGCACCAGCTGTGCAATTAGCCCTTTGTTTTCCAACTTGGTGGCTTCATCAACATTTTTAGAGGCGAGATCGCACGCCTCTCGCAGCATCTGACAGTGCTGAACACCAAAATTAATCTAGTTTATCTCAGCTTACGGGGGCTGTGACCAGAATGATGCGTTTGGACACTAAGACATACATAAGATGGATTTTAAACTAGGGGCTACTTTAATGCGAGACATTTAAAAACTGCCATGAAAATAAGGTCGAGAGCCCAGACCGTTTACAAGCAGATGGAGCCTTGAACTCAGATGCGAAGAAACATTCATAAATGGTTCTCAGCTGCTGCCCTCCAGCCTCAAGGAGCCGGAGCCTCAAACCCATCGCGGAATCCAGCCGTGATTCCTGCACCACCGAGGAATCGGGTTGGATTCCCCTCAGCTCACACGTCAAACAGATGGGTTTTAGTCTCGGAATAACCCCCGGCATTATTATTATTATTTTTTTAAATAACCAAGCGTGTATAGAATTTTATCGTCTTCCACCAGGCGTGTATTTTGAAAGAGAATCATTTAAAGCCTGATTTGTAATTGCTCTTCTCACCGGAGAGAAGAGTTTTCACGCGCAGCATAGGTCTCACCCAAATTCCGAGCCAGACATCACATTTTCCGCGTTAGCGTAACACAGCGTATTTCAGGTAAAACCGAAGGACTTTTTGTCACATCGCATGCGGCCAGGCTACCCAGGGCTTCTGTAGGGCGCTAACGTACGCCGCGCTTTTTCCTTCGCTTTTTGGGCACGGCCTATGCTCCGAAACGTCCTGCAAACAAGCCTTTGAAAACAAGAAGCCAACAAACGACCAAACTAATAAATAAGATACGTTAAAGTTACAGTACGTCACGTCTGCCTGGAGTCCCCGGGGCACCGCAGGATCCGTCCCGAGGTCCCCAACCCCGGGGCTGGAGGGGCTCCTGGGCGCGGAGGGCGGCCGGGCGGGGGGTCCCGGCCAAGTCCGCTGGGTGTCCCGGTGGGGGGGCGGCCGGAGCCCCCCTGGGGGGGCCGCGGGGCCGGCGCTAGGCGGAGTTGGAGGCGCTGCGGATGCGGGGGCCGTGGGGCTGCTGCGCCAGGTGCTGCTGCTTCTGGCGGGTGGAGCGCACGGCCAGGATGGCCTGGCGGTTCTTGTACTGCACCATCTGCAGCGTGATCGCCGCGTTCCAGCCCTGCTCCTGCGCGCACCGAAAGTCGATCTCCTTGCCCTCGGCCATCACCACGGTGAAGTACACGTACTTGCCCTTCCGCTCCACGCAGTCCACCGTCTTCATGTTGGAGAAGTGCAGCTCCTTGATCTTGGCAGCCGGCTCGGCGCCCGGCTGCTGCTGCTGCTGCTGCTGGGCCGGCTGCTGGGGCTGCGGCTGCTGCTTGGGGGACGCGAGGAGCAGCCCCTCCTCGGTGAGGATGCAGCGCTTCTTCTTCCAGAGCTGCAGCAGCCCGTCGCTCCTCTTCTCCAGCACGCCCTCCTTCACCGCCTTGCAGCCGCTCTCCAGCATCCTCCCGGCTCCGCGGGGGCTGGGCTCGGCGGGCGGCAGCCGGCACCAGCCGAGGAGCCGCCGCCGGAGCGCCCCGGCCCGCGGGATGCGGAGCGGCTGCCGCCCGTGGCGCGGCGTGGCTGCGCCCTCCCTCCGTCCCCTCCCGCTCGCCTTTTCAGCTCGCCTCGCCCACCCCGGCCGGAGCGACACCCAGCGGAAAGGGCGGCCCCCGCCGACACGCGTGGAGCCGGCGCCGCCCCGGCACCGCCGCCCCCTCGCCGGGCACCCCGGGCGGAGGGGAGCCCCCCCAGGGAGGCCGGGGACGGAGGAGCAGAGTTTCGGCCGGGGAAGGGGCTCGGCGCTGCCAGGAGCCGCACGCGGCCCCCCTCCGCCTCGCTGCTGCGCCTGCGAGGCGAGCACGGTCCTCTGCCCCCTGCGGCAGGCTGGGGAGGGCTGAGGAAAGAAGGGGCCGCTCACTGCTTCGAAACGTTAAGAAGGAAGTCGGAAAACGTCCGAAGTAGCCCCCCGGTAAAACCCCCGTTCGTGGTGATCCGGCGCCGTTGCCAGACGGGTGCTTATTGTTAGATTCCTGCCCCCCCCGGCCAGCTTTTGGGTTGCGTTTGCAGAAGCCCTTTATTTGCATAGAGAGGCCACCTGACTGAGGGTTAAGCTGTTTAAAAACTCTTATCAGATGCAAGATCAAGAGGCAAGGTAACTGAATTTGGCAGTGCCAGCGAACAGGCTGATGGCGCCATGTCTCACTATACTCAAGAACACTGCTTTGCTTTTATTTATTTTTTATTTTTAAACATGTATTTAAAAGGGCCATAAGAAATAAAAACCACCTCGTCAGCCTGGTCTTAGGAGGCAGGAAGCAGGTCATGCTATGACAGAGGTCAGCAGGAACACCTTAGAAAAAAATCAACATTAATGACTGCTTCACTGGAGTTTCTCTCCGACAGTTTCCTCTTGCCTGTCTTGCAAGTTTGAACTTCAAGCATAAAAGGTAAGTTAATTTTGATTAGTTTTTTACCTCTCCATGCTTGAAGTAGTGAAGGCAATTAAAAGTAATTTGGTTGTTTTACCTTTCCTAAAGTAACTAGGAAGAATCTCACATCAGGAACAAAGATAAGGTACTAGCCACAACAAAGAGAGGGATTAATATCCTAAAGGTCACTTTAGAAAACAGTCCCTTCGCCTTGGAGCTTAGTATACACACTAACAGTCTATTCTCACAAGTCTCACGCTTACTTTAATAGAGGCACACGCTCATTTTAAGAAGAGCTGAACATTGTTCACAGTTGTCTCAAGCTGTCTCATTGCCATTTCTACCTGAATTCCCCCTGCAACTACCTGCATCTTCCTCTCCTGATCCTCCCACAAGGAGCCTCACACACAGCCCAAAGGGAGTAAGAGAATCTCCCAGCTTTTCACCTTTTGCATCTACTTTACTCTTGATTAAGTGTCAAAGTGTTAACATTCAGACATTCATCTATAGCAATCTACAACTTGATTAAAACATTAAGTTTATAAGGCACAGGACGCTGAACTACACCCACAGAACACAAGGTCCCAGAAATCTATTTCCTAAAGGGGGCCTATAGAAAAGCTGGGTAGGGAGTGGAGTGACAGGACAAAGAGTAATGGTTTTAAGATTTAAAAAAAAAAGTTTAAGATTTAGATTAGACAGTAGGAAGAACTCCTTCCCTCAGGTGGTGCGGCACTGGCACAGGTTGCTCCATCCCTGGAGGTGCTCAAGGCCAGGCTGGATGGGGCTTTGGGCAACCTGGTCTGGTGGGAGGTGTCCCTGCCCATGGCAGGGGGCTGGAAGTGGGTGGGCTTTAAGGTCCCTTCCAACCCAAACCACTCTGTGATTCTAATTGACCTGTACACTTTTGGTTGCTGCTTCATTACTCTAAGTGAACAGTCATTTGCTTCCTAGCAAACACACTAACCAGTAGTATGGAAACTACTGTAGGAATCCCACATTCTGCAGCAAGCATCCAATTTTTTTCCCCTGCAACACTGCACTGTAACATTTATATAGAGATTGTGTTTTAACATGAGCATTTTTTGCTTGTTCTCAGTGCTGGGAGTAATTTGCAATTAATCAACAAAAAAGTGAGTAAAGAAAGCCAGAGAATTTCATCCAGTATACAGGAGAAGGGGATTAAGTTCATTTCACTTTGGCCTTCCATTGTATAAAGTTCTCAGTTGTCTTGTAGTAAATGTTGGATGTCAGCTTTTTAACCCAACTCTAAGCACCATGGACATACTCTGCTAATGTAGATACAACTGTTTATTCCTGGTGAAATTCACCTAAGCATGTGATCAGAAGTAAACATGCAAAACATCCATTTCAAACTGTATTCTGTATGTCAGCAAGTATTAACAGACATTTAAAATACACTACATTTGACCAAAAACACCAGAGCAGTCAGAATTTAGGAGACTTAGGTTAAAGGAAATACTGACAGGTTCATGGTAAAAGAACATGATACCCCAAATTTTATTGCTCAGAATTTATTAAATAAACTTTGTTTTCCTAGATGGAAGTCACAACTGAACTTCCTGAGACATTTCTTAGAATTAGTATCTTGAAAACCTACATTCAACACTGTTAAGCCCACTGCATGTCCCACTGAGGTTTTACTTGACTTTCCTTTAAATATGTACTTAAAGCACTGCAATGATATTAAATGTTCTACAGCTGCTACCACTAAGTTTCACTAAATACTATGCAGGTTCTGCATCTGTTCCTACTTTGAGGAAGTTCTTCTGATATAGCTGATGCACAGATGCCTCCTACTGTCAAACCTGAAATACTACAACCTGAAAACAATGATTCTTAGAAGAATCTAAGATCTATTTTTCCCTTATTAAATTTTTCTTTTTGTTTAATTGCTCTAAGTTAATACTGGTAACATGAATGAACAGGTACATTCAGTCTCCTATATCATAAGCTCCCTAATTTAAAGGCTCCAGTAGAATAAATTTTGTATGTGTAAACTTAATTACTCTTACTGTAATTACTCTTTAAAGTGTTCTTTTTAAACCCTGAGGCAAGTCAAAAACTGTTTTGGGAAGCCACCATGAAAGACTAAAAAGCCCATAATTTTAGCGTTCTCCTGGGTAATAAAAAAGAGCAGCTTGATACCAACAATCAACTAATTTCAGAGATGCTAAATCTACACTGAGTGATAACACTTCATTACATAGAAATAAATGGCTAAAACAGCAAAAGGGTTAAGGGGGAAACTTAAAAAGAAGCATGATCTAGTCATTGCAGGACAGAAGATGAGAAAATAGACAGCCATTGAGAAATACATGACAAATTGAAGTGTTGCAATATGATTAGAACAATTATACCAAGTGCTTACTTCATAAACGATTTTCTTGACCTTCAGTGTCTCCAAATAACTTCACTGGAACTTCCTGCTGACTGAACACTGAAGCATCGAGCATGGAATCTGGAGAGCAGTCATTTCCTTTTATGAATTCCTTCTTACTGATACCGGTGCTTATCTCACAGTAAACCAGGCATAACCAGATGAAGTATTTACCCAAACTACCAGTTGCATTGCCCCAGGCTTTGGTGTTCCCTACGAAGCACAGTATGACAGTACCAAATGAAGAAGCTGTGTGCAAGGCACAGACTGGCATTGCAGCTGCTCCAGCCTGGCTTCTCCAGAGTTCCTTGCACTTCACAGGTAGCTGTCTTTCAAATTTTTTATAAAGCACTTGAGCACCCACTGGAGAGCAAAGCCAGCCTGTAAGAGGCTTTAAGTGACCTGAAGGCTCTCAGCATTGACCACCTAGTGCTGAGTAAGACATGCTGCAAGTTCAAACATACCAACTGCTTTTCATCAGCTCCAGGATAAGCATCAAGTTTGGGTGGGTACCTGCAACACTCGAGCACATAAAAGTACATCTGACAACAGCTGAAATTCAGCAGCAGCAGAGGGGACTCCTCTTGTGATCTCAGCACACTTCAGTTAGATACCTATTGACACAACAAGAGTTCTTCCGCTAAACCTCCACACTCCTTTTGCACCCACTTCTAGTGCACACCAAGCAGATCCAAATGTGGAATACCTTATCTTTTGCTTGGTGTGCTCTGTGCTTGCCCGCTTTGCTTGTTCTAGTTTTCCTGCAAAAGCTGAGGGATGCAGGCCACATGTGAAAGGCTAACAGCAGCCTAACAGAAGGATTTAAGAAGCGATGGGATGGAAGCCATCACTTGACACAACCTGTCATACAAAAACTTCCAACTCATCTTGATATGACAGTGTAGGACCCTTACTATTTCCAGGAAACGAATTTATGTTCACTTTAGGTAAGCTTTAGTGATTAGAGGTCACTACTTTGACACTCATTTGAGAACTTAAAAGAATCCGTGCATCTCAAATAGAACTGATCAATTCTGAAGTGCAACCGAAGGTTGGGGTGAGTATCAGTTACTTGACTAACTTGTACATGCAAGCCTTGGACAGGGCTACACTACCTGGAAAAGGCTATGTCAGCACAGAAGGAAGGAGGAGCTGCTGTAGAGCTGAATCCACCTTCCCAAACACCTGCACAGCTTTAGTTCCATCCAATACACTACATAAAGAAATGCCTTTGTTATCAGACTGTCCCTTTTATACATAGCTCAGCATTTTGTTTCCACTGAAAACATCACAGTGCAATCTTCACACCCAGCACAACACAAGGCATCTGAGAAACAACTGCTGCACAGATGTTTGTGAATACAGAAATCTCTGGTGATTAGCTCACATTCTCTATCAATTTCTGATTGAGGTCTACAACAGTGGGCCCTAAAACAAAGGGAAAGTTTAAGCATCAGCTTGAAGGCAAAGATGAACACAGTAAGCTCTTGCAGTTTTCTACATTCTGCTGTGTTTTTCATTTAACAAGTAAAAACCATGTCAAAGTTATACTACCTGCTATATAGGTTGGGAAACATTGGTTTCAAGAACCTAACTAAGAAGTCTAAGCCTGTGAAGCTAGTTGTAGAAGACCTCAGTAAGAAAAGTTGATATTTAGAACATCACCCCTCTCCAGAAAACAAGCCTTAAGAATGCTAAACTTAAATCTGGTCTACTACTTCATTTCAGGATACTGTTTAAGATCATGTTAACAGAGCTATACCATACAGGAAAACCCATTAGTGCTAACAATCTAATCTACAGTTGTCAGAAATGTAGAATTAACAAGCAGCACCCCAATCCATCAAGCACAAGCTCTGAGCATCCTTCTGCCTCATGCAAAGTCTCAGTTGATTCTCCTGCCTTTCCTCAAGAACCTCATTTCTCCCCCAATAGTTCTCACTTCAATATAGCAACCAAAACCAGAAGACCCCACTTGCACAAGTCCTAAACTTTAGTGTAGCACAATACTGCAACAGCTAAGAAATCTGATTTCTTGTGACACATTTTCCTAGCCTGAAGTTCATAAGATTACTAACTTACTCTCCTGAAATACTAATGAACAGTTTCTCTACAGCTGGTATAAATCCACAGGAAGCAAAAAGAATGAGTCACAGTACTCCAATCAGTGGTGAAAGTTTAATGTTCCTGCTACATACTGCCTTTACGAATTGCTAAACAAGAGAGTTGTTCATCACAAAACCATGCTGAGCACTGAAACAGTTTGTATTTAACCAGTGCCATAAGAACTGACACCTCAATTTGTATGATTGTATCCTTTTTGCTGCAGCCTGGAGAGCACAAGAACTGCTGATTTAGTACTAGCAAACCAATCTAGAGAGCAGCTTACCAAAATCTGTCATCCACATGGATTCACGGCTCTGGATCTTGCAGGCTGCAAGTTATCTTTAACATCTACCAGCTCTCCTTTTCAAACACAGTATCATGTTGTATAAGATAACAAATGAGAAAGTAGCTTCAATACAAGCTACATTTCATAAGAACAGTGACTTCAGAAATTTGTTGGACAACTTGTGACAGTGCTTCCTCTGTTCAGGATACTGTTGCCAGATGCTGTTAGCAAAAATGGGCTAGATCTAAGTAAGGACTTCAGATACTTCTCATGTCCAGAAATGTGAACCCCAAAGCCCTGTGTTAGTTACTGACGGGGTCATAACACGCCATCAGTTTGGTCTCTGCATGCCCTAAAGTTCAAGTTTTAACAATAAGTGCTTGGTTTCAACTTAATCCTGGGAGACATTCACAGAAACCAAGTGATACCCAAACACCTGGCAGGGTCAGCATCTCAAAGGATAAGCATATTCTGTCAGGATTAACATTATCACAAGACCACAACCACATCTACTTTAAGACATGTACCATAGTTATGCTAACCTTTTATTACTGTATTTTTCTATGCTGTGATCTGTGTGTTAACCTAAATAAACACTTAAGAACACAGCTTTGACAGTACTGTTTCATATACAGCTTTAGATAACAAGGGCTCCTTTTCCCAAATCCATAGATATCTAGAAAGGATAAAGATGACACCTCGCAGGGATTCTGAAATTATGCCCTGCAGTATTCAAAACTTCAAGGAACACAAAGAAGAAATCACTTTTGAGCACACTAAACCTACTTCCTCTCAGGTGTTTGCAGATTAAGGGCACTTGCGATACACTTCATTATGTCTTACCTACCTTCTAAGCAAGAGACTTACTGGAGAAACTTCATCCACAACCCCATCCTTACATGGCTGTTGACTCCTGCTTGTCCTGCTTTTTTTCAATGCTTTAACCCTTCATAGCTACCTCAGTATATCAGTGGCAAGGAACAGAGTAGCTACCGCAGAAATAGGCGCATGGTTAGCTGGGACTTCTTCATGGTCCTGTGAGGACCTTCTCATCCCCCCCAAAAGTTGCCTACATACTTATTTAGAAAATCAGAATTTCTACAATTAGGTAAAGAACAAGATTGTAGAGTACAATAGCATCCTGCTGACTGGGAAAAGTTGAATGGAAGACATCAGTTCACAGTCTCCTCAAGTTGAGTGCATTCAAACCAACGTCTCAAGAGCACCTTCACTGGTAGGCTACAGACAAAACTAGTATGAAAGATCTAGCCCATGCTTCAACTTACAGTGAACATCCAATATAGACAACACATGAACCACAGCATGCAGACAAGCATAGTGAACAAAACATTCAGTAAAAGGAAGGAAGAATTCCTTGGGTTTTGGTTCCTCCTCTTTAGATGCTTAATAGCAAGTACAAAGTAGAATACAGCTACGTGTTCTAGCAGTCTTAGGTTACAGAGCAAATTTTGTTCAGGACAACGTAGCTCTGTCTACAGAGACTGGAAATTCATGCACCTTTCTTTGGTCCAGATTTCACACTAATAACACAATGCCTTAGAATCAGGCATGGCAATATCTAAGTCCTTTACCAGATCTAGCCCCACTTCTAAAATATCTTCTCAAAATGGCAGTGTTGACCACTTGCTGAAACATGTAGCTCAGATTCACAAGTATAGCACTGCAAATGGAAAGTGTGAATCAAAAGCTTTCCAAACTGCTTTTAAAATGCTATGTAACTTGCTTTTCAGTGACTCAGTTTTTGTTTCTAGCAAGAAGTGAACTACAGCATGGAAGATACACCTTATCAGTTTACACATGCAGATACACACATCATAATAAAACAAGACTAGCTTCTGAAAATACTAGGTTTTATTCACACCCCAGTGGTAAACAATAACCTTAATATGAGGACTAGGTTTCTTTTGTAGATCACTATGTCACATAAAATACAAAACCCATAGCATAAACAAGCTGACAGTTATGAATGTTTAATGTGGTCTCGCTGGAAATTAAACAAGTCATACTAATCTTCTCAAGTAGTCAAATTCAAAATGCATCATCATCTCCTAGTTAGTACAAGTCACTGCCATTTCTATAACAAAGTAATGAAGGCACAGCTAGTGCAAGCAGACTTAAACCCGTTCAGACTACTGGGCTGAAAAATACTTTGGTTGGTTCTTCAGGAGAGTTTTCTCTAAACAAATATTGGTCTCGGTTAACAGTTCTGATAATCTTCACAGCTGCAGTCTAATAGCTACATGACAAAGACTTCACAAGAACCAAACTATGTAGCAATGAATTAACATTCATGCTTTAGGGGATTTACTGCATTCTACATATTGGCAGAAAATTATACTGTTAAAATGCTAGGTAGATTGAACCTACATTTTAAACTGGTTCTTATGCTTTTGATTTTATTTTTTTTTTTAACAAATTGGTTACTTAATTCTACCAAGATACAAAACATAAGGCTGTAAGTAACTAATAGTTGTGTTTAGGCTATTACAGTGCAGGTAATCCTCAAGGCCACATACACACTGCTTCACTGCTGCTTGCATTCTGCTGGGTTTTGATCCTTCTGCTGAGAAAAAAGGAAGTATCAGTTTACAGATATCAATACTTTAAAGGAGTTATTAGAATTGCTAAGCACACTTTCAAGTTCCAGTATTCAAGCTCTTGCATCTCTTCCCCTAAGCTAATTGCCCAAGGTTAGTAATACTGCCAACCAAAGATAATCATCTTTGGGTGTGGCAACATTCACACTTTTGTTAATGCATACATATATATGACGGATGCAGAACAAAAATCAGTTCAGAATTAAGTGCAGTGTGATACTCTGAATGACACCAAAACTGGAAAAGGAGGAGGTCAGTTATGTATCATATCAAACAGGCTGGCTCAGAAGCATAGGCTTCAGAAACACCCATACCTTCTATACAGTTTGAAGCAAAAAGCCTTCCCATAGTCAATAAAGGCACAGCCTTTCTCTAGAAGCCATTGCATAGCGGTACACTGAAACACCAAATCATGGTATGTTCTTAGCACTCTGGAAACTTCTTTTGAAATAAATTCCAGTTGCTAGAAAAATCCCAAGTGCAAATTAAGAGCACTTCTATACTGAAGCAGGCAATCAACTATACCTCACAGTATAATATGGGCATTTATGGAAAAGGCTCTGGGTGGTTACGAGTTCCATTGCAAGTTTTACTACATTGCTTTTTGTCTGGGATTGCTATTCTACGACCACAGTGCTAACTTTCAGCCTGTGATTAGCTTACAACTATGTTATTTCACTGTAGAACCACTGCCATCTGCCTCTAAGCCTTTGGCAGTTCTCTGGAACAGAACATACAATCTTGCCCTTAGCTGTTTAGCATAGCAAAAAACAATCTCAAGTGGTAGACACAAGAGGCCTAATTTGCATCTGTTTCATTTTGATTCCAAAACTTTCTTGAACTGGAAGCAATTTAAATACACTATTGCAGATTAAACATCCTCAATAGGTTGTACATTTTGATTAGTAGTTCTATACCCCACATCTTTTCAACTACAATGTTAAAATTATAGTATTTTGATTGCAGTTCAAACCATTCCTACTGAAAAATATACTGCCTCATTTGAAATAATAGGGACATGTCACAGCAGACATTCTGAGTTAACAGCTTCATTTTTGACTGCAGCTTTCACCTTTCACCATCAGGTGCTTCCAGGATGCCTTTTGCTCAGCCAGTAAAAAACAGACAATTTAGTGCCTTGCAATCACTTTCAGCTAACCAAGCCCAACAGCCATTTGCCCTGACTGAAATTTAAAACAAAGCTGCCAGTTTGTTGGCTGTCCACATCTTAGTGCTTGACTGTAAATGCATTCCTGAACTTTGACTTCCGCTACCTCAAGAAATAACAGGTTTGCTATCACCTCCCCCTGAAAAAAGTGTGATAGATTCACTCAGCACAGTACAAGAATCAGCTTGTAACAAGTTCCCCAAACCTGAACACTGATTACTTGAACAGCTCTCTGCATGTCCTTATGACTACCGTTCAACATTTTCATCACTGAACTAAAACAACGACTTGCTGCAAGATAAGTTCATAGAAAACCAAACTTGACTAATTTCAGTGCTCAAAGCCAAGCATTACTTTTACAAAACATTCCTTAGTGAAAGAACTTCAAAAACAGTTGCCACGTCAATATTACTGTCAGAACTGGGACTAAAACAGTCTCAGCCAAAAAAAATCACCATAAGAACTACTAAATGCTTAAATTAAAACTCAAGATTTAGCCTGCATTAAATATTAGGGATGTGAATGCATACGTATACTTCAAATATTCCTTGTAATTTCTTACTTTTGGGTCATAATCAGGATCGTTTTCTTCATCTGCTTCTTCTTCCCCCTCCTGAAAGAAAACAGTTGTTTACATTTTGCTAGCTTATCTACATTAGTTTCCCAAACCATTTTCAAGAACATTAAATTCTATTCTGAAATGAATTAACTACCACTTCAAATTATGCATATGGTATTAGTTTACCATCTACAAAGTGCATCATCTTGTACTGTTTCAACTTGATTTGTAAGATATCTTAGGGTTGCTTTCCCCCCCAGTCTGGATCTATAAAGACAAGCTGTTGTACCTTACATTCATAAGCGTAACTTAAACTGAGTGTCCAAAGCATTCAAAAACTAAAGGAACTTATTCCAGACAAACAACAGAAAGGAAACTATTTAAATCAAGGGAATCTGTCAACCCACCTCATCATCTGCCTCTTCACCTTCTTCATCATACTAGGAAAGAAAAGAAATGGTTTTGACAGTGTCATAAATGGTCATTTCAGACAGCAATTCATTCAGGATAACTAAAGTAGGTGCCAGAGACCATCCACACTGTACTGTGCTTTAAGAGAGCATCCTATAGCTGACAGATTTAAAAAAGCTTTATGAATCGGCATGAATAATCAAACTACATTCTGGCAGAGAAAGCTTCCGGCTTTATATTCCTTATGTGTTATGCTGGAAGAGATTATCAGACTGCGGTAACACCTCTGTCCAGCAGGGCATGTCAAAGCATAAGGCAGTCCATACCATCACTTCCCTCTTCCATCCAACCCCCATCCACTGCTCTGGACTAAAGGTTACCCTTCGACATTCTGAAAATCCAGCTCAATGCTGGACCTGTCTCACCCAACTCAGCTCAATAAATTCATCAAGCTTGTCAAACTATGCTTGTTTGTGGGGAGGCAGGGGGAAGAAAATATTTTATCTATATACAGTTCTTGTTTTCTGTACGTAGATTTTCAACCTTAGCTCCTTTAAATGCATCGAAGCAAAGCTTTTGCAGAGCTTGCTTTAAAAAAAATAGCAAGCTTTGAATGCATATATCTACATTTTTCTAAAGAGTGCCCTCCTGAAAGGATCAGACCTGAATCTCAAGAAACTGGGTAGCTAAGTATCACTATAACTATAAAGAGCATTCTGACAAGCTATATAAACAGACTAATTAGTTCTCCAGAAGCTCACTGTATTTCAGTGGAAGTATTATGCACACCCCTCTTGCTGTTATGCATATGCACACAAACTTCTGCTCACATTTCCTCTAAGTGTGCAGCTTCTATTACTGCTTTTGTTATAAAACTCTAAAGTCACTACTTCTAAAATTAATTACCTTCCCACTGCTCCTTATTTAACATCCTAGGAAGTGTATCTGAAACTAATGTTGATACCTCCCATTATAAATATGCTAATATTAATTACAAGAGTCAAAAGTTACCCAGTCTTTAAGCAACATTATTTGGAAGCTTTTAGTGCTTTGAAACACCATTACTTACATCATCATCATCATCTTCAATAGCTTCTCCTGTGAAGTACAATACTGATCGGGGGACTATACGTTCACGTAAGAAATGACCTATTTCAAAGTCTGCAGCAAGGATTGCCTCAGCATCATCATCCTGCATAAAACAATGTCATTTTCCAAACCGTAAGTCAATAACTACTGTTGATGCAAAAACACAAGTTGCAGAGATTTTGATGCGGCCAGATTTACACAAATCCCATGCACTGACTTCATGGTTCATCATTTGCTTTGTAGAAATTGAGGTTGTGAGATCAAGTATTACACTTCAGACATTCTACTCACATCATGCAGTTAACGGTTTGCTTCTTTAGTAAGCTTAATTATACAAAGATCTGGAGTTAAAATTTTATTCTTCACCCACATCCCACCTTACATCTAAGGTATAAAAGTAGTTTAATACCTCCCATAGATTTTCAGTTTGCATTAAGAACTAACCACTAACCAGGTGAGCCTAATTAAGTATCTCCATGGTTCCTATCAATCAACCCATTGTAAAGCACTTGCACACCTAAACACACTCTGTTCTAATAATAAGCTGCTGAAGTGAACTAAACTCTACCCCATCCAAGTCAACAAATACCATTTTAGTAAGGAAAATTCACGCAAACTGTTTATCACAAATATTCCCAGGTTAAATACAGAATCACTTAAAGCTAAACCTATTTAACAAATTCCTAAACAATATGAACAAGCACATTGTATAAAAAGGCAGGTATTCTTCTACTGGTGGTTCCCCCACCCCAAAATCCTTTTGATAAAACAACTTACCAGGTCTCCACTTTCAGGAACTGTAAAAGAGAGAAGGAAAAACAAGTGAGTGACGTATATATGACATTTAAAATTAATGTAAATAAACTAATATTCTGTTTACCTTCAGGGGGACTAAAGAAGTTGAAGAAGGAATCATTTGAAACAGTTTTTGTCACTGTTCTAACTGTTCCACGACCCTTGTGCTTCTGCTTCTTCTTAATGGTTTTCAAAGTAACATTTTTTCCTTTTTTCCAGTCTATTTGGCAGCTGGAAAGAAAAGAGCTGCAGCTTAGAAAAATTCCACTTATTACTAATACCTACTGAGGTTATCACAACTGTAAGGGATACAGTAAATATAAATTTCAGGTAACATTTAATCAGTGCTGTCTTTTTGTTTTATACTATACTTACTAAGAAAAAAATACTTTTTAGGATTGAAGTTTTTCATCCAGAACTTTCTCCTTCACCATTCAATCTCTGCAATATTAAGTCTCATCTGCTACAAAGTTCTATCTAGTTTCCTATCAAAAAATAATGTCACCATTGTTAGTGTGACCAAAAAAATTATAGTGTCATATTTGGTCTTAATAAGTTAAGACTAGTAATATGTTAAGAGTTACCACATAATTATAAAATCAATAAATCATTAAAATAATGCATCAAGCACATATGTAGGGTTTTTTTTTTCCTTATGACTCTTGCTGCTTACAGACCAAAATCATACCCATAGGCTTCAGTGACTCTTGCAAAGTACGGTGGGGACATGTAAATGAAGAAGTGACATAAATAAGGCTGCCTATATTTGCAGAAATGTCTTGATTAGATCCCTTAAAGACTCAAAGGAAAGAGGTAAGTTGTTCTGCAATAAGAATAAGCTGTCTTAGTTATAATACAAAACGAGAATTAGGAATAAATCATTTTCATAAAAGCAGTGTCATGTTACAGGGACCTCTGCCAGGACTTATGCTTTTCAGTAACAATCTTAATTGGGGAACACAAAATTATTTGATCAAATACACTCAAACAGTTAGACTAAACTTTTCAGGACATTTGCAGCAACATATTACATTAAATGACTGAAATGAAGTGCAATGAAAGTCAGTATTAACAAAGTGCACAGCACTGCATGGCTAAAACCAAACCTGACTATACAGCAATAGGCTCTCATTGTTACTGCTCAGAAGAGTAAGAGTGCTCAGGTGGGCAGTCAGAACATTAAGGAGGCATTAACAAAAAAGCAGCTAAACAAGTCATGATACATACATAAGCCCCTAATGTACCTGTAAGGGCGATTATGTATGACTCAGGTTACATCTCCTCTTTCTGTTCACAGTGAACGTACACAGAAAAGAGATTAAATAATTTAAGAAACTATAGCTAATTTGGAAGAGATCACTGAGAACAGAATGGGACATTTTAAAAATCCTGAGGAAAGCAGAGTTAGAGATGACTGCTCTCTATTGGTAAATAGATTAATTGAAAGGTGCACAGAGGCAAACGTTCAACTGTTATAAAACAAACTGGACAATTCTAATACAGAATATAAAACTAGATTTGCCTTCTCAAAACTGCACATCAGAAATAAGGTTTCCAAAAAAGTGACCAAAGAAGTTTTGAATAAAAATAAAAGTAAAGCTATCAAGGTCTACTGGTATATTATACTATCTAGTTTCCATTTCAGCTTCAGTGATTGCAGAACATTTATAGATAAAACTATTTATTTATATGTATATATAATATACATAAAACTATTACATATCTATCATTTATAGTACATAACTTGTTAAAAATTCTGAAAATAACACTAGATGAACATGCAAAGAATAACCTCTTAGGTGTTTCAGACTAATTTGAATTTATAAAATGGGACTTTTTAAAAGAAGTTAATTTACTTAAATACACTAAAAACCTCAACTTGAGCCTAGCCTACAAGTTATTAGGTAACAAGATTTTTTCCAGCACCTTCCTAAGATCTATAAAAGTCTACAGTTGAAGTAAGAGACTGTTTATTACCTTAAAGCTGTTTAGTAGCACTTACCCGGTACATCCCATGATTTCTGGTCCATCAAAGGAGAAGGGATCAGAATCATCTGGCTCTGACCTCATTCTATATGTCTTTGTCAACACTTCATTTGTGAAATAGTCATTTGGTTCAAAGTGAAATTCTAATGTGAAGCTCTTAAAAAGAATTGCAGAGACAACATTAGTAATTTAGCAACATATACCTTTACCTTCTAAATACTTAACAACCAAACAAAAAACATGCATGCAATAGAACATATCCATCTCTACTAATATTGAAGTGGTACACACAACTTATTCTAGAATTTGCTGCCCAAGTTGTGCAAGAAATATCCAAACATTTTCATTTAATCCATGGATCTTGTGCTTTTTACTTATTACACTGCTTGCAGCAATGACACACGCTCTCCTGATGTACAGATTTCCTGGTGCCATGTTACAGAGACAGCTTATAAATTTAAAATACTAAAGCTTAGCAAGCTATTTGCTCTCTGACAAGGAAATTGTATACAATAGTTATACAAAAAGCACCTGAAAACATTGAAATTTAAAAAGTTAAACTTAGTCAAACACTAAGGCCAAGTTATTAACTCATCTGAATCTGAAGGGTAAGTTAAATATGAATTTATATATTACTTCATGGCTAGCACTCAACCTTGTACTGTTTTTCTTAGGACAAGAAGTTGTACATTTCTCAAGACTGCCATAAGACAATTTCTTATCACAGGCCATGTTATTGATATACACGTGAGGTTTAATATAACAATCTTGTTCAGTAGGTTAAACTAACCATAGGCTGTCCAACTTCTGAAAATTTCACTTTTATATCTTTTAAGTGTTTCAGGATAGGTTCATCATGCTCCTGCAAACAAAAAAACAATTATTCAACTTTCATAAGATGAAATTGTACAGATGCAGAGATAAAAAGCTGTATTTAGAGTGAGTGATCCTTGACAAGAACCTCCTTACAACTGGGAAACATTTTCCACGTACATGACCAGCAGATGGCAACAGCAGCAGCACAGAATTTCTGCTGCATTACACAGCCTGAATCCCATGAAAATAAAATACAGCTTTTAGTAACATGTTTCATGCACACATTCCTATATATTTAGGAAGTGCATTAGTAAGGTAAAACTACAAGTTCAACAAATAAGAACACAGCAAGAAGGTATTTCAGAATGCTCTCTGCTTTGAGTCAAAGTCCCAGAGATGACATCCAAGTATTCACTTCATTTTCACTCTCAGACGTGTGAAGTATTGTACCGTTCCTACTCCTTCCTTAAAGAGCACACTTAGATTATGTACTTAAGCAACCTCAAGGCAACCAGGGCTACCACCTACCTGAACCATATCACTGAGCAAGTCCACGTTCTTGAATACCGTCAGCCAAAATTCAGGAATTCCTTTAGGGTCTTCTTTTTCTTCATCTTTTTTTTCTTCTTCAAGCTTGGCCTTCTCTTTCATTTCCTCCTTGATAGAATAAAAGTGTCAGTTTTCTAAATTTTAAAAGCATAACCCACCAGGCTTGTTAACTGTGTTATGCAGTACAGCTAACAGCACAGATTAAGTTTCATGTGCCTGCTTTAAGCAATCAATTATGAATTATTATTAAAAGCAATCATTTTGAAGTTTTTTAAAAGAAAACTTTTTATTGTATTGAAACTTGTTTCATGCTAAAGCTTGAGATATTGATGAGAACTGATTATAATACTCACTGAAATTTCTTCTTCAACATCTGCTTTCCATTCACATTCTTCCTCTGTAGGTTCATAGATTGCATTGATGATTTCACTCCGCTGAAAAATTTGACCAAGAATATTTTCGTGTTCTAGCTATTGCAGTCATCAATATCCTAACTAATAAATTGCTCATCCTAATTTCATACAATGTATTAACTACTTATCAAAACTTTTCCTGGCCCTAGAAAGGCTCATCAGTTACCAGCTTTTCAAATAAATTTCACTAAAATAAGCACAAGAATTCCAGAAAGG
This sequence comes from Cygnus olor, assembly GCF_009769625.2. Lineage (NCBI taxonomy): Eukaryota > Metazoa > Chordata > Aves > Anseriformes > Anatidae > Cygnus > Cygnus olor. The sequence continues at coordinate 40,759,096 of NC_049169.1, forward strand.
CTACTACATCACCTAACATCTGTTACATTAACAGGATGAGACCTAATATACCAAAGTAATTCTGTTAATCATGGAACAGACTGAGCCTTTCTCCCCCTTAACCTTAGTGATGTTCACATGAATGGTAAAATAGTGTCAGCTCAAATGAATGGGCACATATAAGACCAAAATAATTCAGAACATGGATAAGCTTTCAGTTTATGTTCCCTTGTGTTTTAGCTAAAGCTTTTAAGTACAAATCAGATTAGCATTAAAATACCTTGTCAAATAAGGGCTGATAGAGAGCAGCATATTTTCTTTCCAGCTCGTGAACTTCCTCGTAGAACTTTGCTTCTATCTGTGCACACTGAACTTGAAGATTCTTGAGAGCATTCACACGTCTTTTAACAACCTTAGGCAAGCTGAAAAATTCAGTGACAGAGCTGTTACGAACACTGCATTCTAAGCACATGTTGACCCCTCCTTAAGCAGCCCCCTTAATAACCAACTTGCATCAAAACAGATTTCACACTATTTTAAACCTTAAGAAGCTGAACAAATCAAACCTATGACCCGTTGTACCATGCAGACTGAAACTGTTATCACAATCTCTTAAAAACAGGCTTAGCCTGAAAGAGAACCAAAGAATTTCAAATACCTGGGGGAATCATGAGATAGACTTGTATAAAACTTCACGTTAAGCTTTACATTATCATTGAGCAGCACAGCAAATTTCTAAGATTGAGCATAATTAAGAACCACTAATTTGTTTGGTTTTATGAAAGTCCAAGACAGTTGAGTTATTACTTCACTAAGGAAGTCAATCTTCAACATTTATATTTTTGTTTCATCTGGGAAAGAAGCTAGGACTACTGTCTTCATATACCCCTTTACTCCCAAAATAAGCCAGAACTGTTTTTCTAAGTGAGCCACTATATTATACACATGTAACAGGAAAGCAATTAATGTAGTCTTCATTGTAAAGAGTTGTCAGCTACAACTCTTAACAGTAGTTTCACTTGTAGTAAATTACACTAAGATACTGTTAGGACAAATTTACCTACGTGAAGGCTATTAGTGACATTCATGGGGTAGATTGCTGACAGCCCCCAGCATATGGCTACAGAAGATTACCACATTAATTTTCTGTAGTTAAGCAGTTGGTCACGTTATTTAGAACAATGTAGTTAACAGCTGCTTTTTAATTGTTAGTACCAGAGTCAGGTTAGAGTAAGTAACCAGAATATGTTAACTGAGCTAAACAGTGAAAGTTCATATTAATTACTAATGCTATCTGGCCTCTAATTAGGTAGGATATGCATATGTTCTAAGAGAACCTTGTTCACTTTAAAATGTGAAATGCATCTTCCTAATGACTATACTCAACATGAATATCCTATTTCTGTTTACTAAGACAACATGCAGATAACCAATAAATCAAGATTTCCCTTAACCTCCTGACTTGAGCAGAAGTACATCCTGCTACACACACTACCACAAAAAAACTTAGTCATACATGTTCAAAAAGGGTTGATAACTTTCTTGTTACTATCACATTTTTCTAGAATGTAGTCAGCTTCGCCGTTTGTTGCATCTTTCACTTCAAGAACACCAGAATGATGTAAAAGCAACTTAGTAGCAAGCTCAGTTCAGGAAAAAAGTGTTAAGGAAGAAAATAATTAACTATAGATAAGTCATGCAATAATCACCCACCTAATGCCACATGCATATATTTAGACTAAGTACTGGTCTTCAAAATTTCATATTAAAATAGCAAAATTTCTAAAAGGTAGTGCTATAACATGCAACATACCAATTCCAGTACATCGGAACAAATATTTTAATTCCTTTATTAGAGAGTCTAGAATCTTTTGCACGCACCAGAAAGCTGTATTTTCATACAGTCCATGCCAACTAGACCAAGTTTTACAATTTGTACATCCACTACGTTTATAACATCCATAAATTCTAGAAAAACTAGATTCATGAAAAAGGGACAGCTAATACAAAAACAGAAAATGGAGAAGCAGACCAAGAAATCTGAACCAGACTACACAAGTACAATAATGGCAAGTAAAACTTGTTGCTTTGAGGCCCTGAACAACCTGATCTAGCATGTGGTGTCCCTGCCTATGGCAGACAGTTGGAACTAGATGATCTGTGGTCCCTTCCAACCCGAGCCATTCGATGATTCTATGAACACAAGCAACTAACAAATGTTACAATCACACAAAAATGCAATGTCTAAATAGCAGGAGAGGGAAAACCTGCTCTAGAGAAGTAAGTTTCTTTAAAATTATTGTAGCCAGGCACAGGTGAAGTAGTTATTGGACAACTGCTAAAAATTAGCAGATTCTAAGCCTGAGCAGATAGATGTTTTCCTGGAACACGTTTAGTTTTCCCACCAGCTTATGCATTTAGTTCCTTTACAGCCCACGTAACAGGCTTTTAGGATCCCAGATTCCTGCTGACTTCTGTGCCTCCTCAGTGTCTAGACTCCATATATAAACAAACTTTGAAAATATTTAGGAAGACATTTAAGATGCACCTGTAAAGCACGGTTAAATCAGCATGCATATGTTGAGAAAGTGCAGAGTAAAGTTGCACACATTTTACGGCTATTTTTATACTGTAAATAACTAAGCATTTGGTACAACGGCAAAGCTAGGATGCTTTAAGAGAATGCCCTACTGTACTTGGAATAGATGAAGTAGTACAGTATCTTAGAGAACAGCTGACTAGAAGAACGCCATGTAAAATACATCAACCTAAGAAGTGAGCACAAGTCATAAGATCAAGGACCTGAAAGAGTAGAAGTTAACTAGCATCTGTTGAAAAAAACAAGAAAAATAATTGGATATAGAAAGCCTGTAGTGTAGAGCATCCAGAAAGGACCTGTGTGTCCCCTTTGACTCCATGCTCTTCTGGGGCCTGCATTTATTAGGGTATTGCTGTTAGTTAAGTGTGCTTCTGTTCTATGTTACTATTTCCAACAGAGGAATGTGGTGGAGTAGGAGTAGCAGCAGCAAAGCCTGTTATTCAGCAGCCATCCCAGTTAACATCAATAGCTCTGCAGGACGCTATCACAGTAAGATAGTTGTGCTTTACAACTCACATGAATATGGTGAAAAGTTCACACACATTATAAAAAACTGAAAAGATCTACCTGTTAAGGCATGAGTAAAGAAAATTTTAGCAAGCAAGAGAGATTGTTTCAAGGTTGGTTATAACAAGTCCACATCAAGTATTGATACTACATCCCTAATTTTATTAGCTTTCTGGTTACACTGTAACCATAAGATGACCATATATTTGTCCATGTTTCAGATTAAGGCAAACCTACAAAAGACATTCCAAAGAGCAGGAAAATACCTGTAAGTGTGCCATTTCACAACTGCAGGGGACTGTTAAAAATATTTAGTGGCTGATACTTTTTTTTTTCTTCAAAAAGGCTCAAATTAAAAGGCTTCAAATCTGAAATGCACTACAGACTGACTATATTAGTTTCCTGCTATCTAGGCAGAACAACGGTTTATGATTATTAATCCTACAGTGTTCAGAAAGCAAGAGCACCATTTATACCACTCTGTCATACTGAATTAGAACAAATATTTTACCTTTCTATATATCCTGTAGATGTTCCTACCAGACCATCAAGCCTTTCCTGAAGAGCTGCAAGAATCTGAGGATTTTGCATCATCTGCACAGTCAACTGCCGAGCTAAATTAAAAAAGAAAAAACTGTAAATGCAAAGTACATCTTCTGGATTCATCTTGGATTACTATAAAAAAAGCAGTAAGTTTGTTATATACACTTGAGAGAAGAAATACAAGCAGAAAAGTATTCCAAACATCTCCATTTGAGAAGCATGGATCAAATTCATCCTATCCTGATCAAAAACCTGGATTAAAATTGCCACTGTTCAGCAAACTGAGCTTCTGCTAAAAGGTCAGGATTTATATAACACTCCTAAAAGCATCAGTTTTGCTTCTACTTGATTGCTTCTACCTCAAACTCATTAGGTAAATGCAAGGTAGTAGAATTCGTGCCGTTAATTTAAGAAGTCAAAACTGGAGTTGGGATTTCCATTCCATTTTAGATGAAACAAGAAACAAGACTTCTTCAGACTTGGATTTGGAACTGTTTTACAGATCTATGCTTACGTATTTTTTCTTGCAAAATAAATTATTCATTAGAACATTTTTTAAAGGAATAGTGTATTAATCCAATCAACTCAGTCTGACATGTTATTGATTACAGAATATCAGTGCTAAGTACTTGATTTCTATTAGTAACCTCTTTAGAAATCATTTTGCCCAAATGGGAAATCTGTTTCAAAGTATATGGTAAAAGTACTTTTTAGAAAACACACAAATTGCTATCTTAAGTGTTCTTATTACCGGTATCAACAGCGACCCTTTTACTTCAGCTCAAAGTCTGTGCCTAAACAACCTGCAGAAATAAGTTCATTTTAATAAGAATTTATTGTCACAGAATCACACAGAATTGAAGGGATTGGAAGGGACCTTGAAAGATCGGGTCCAAACCCCCTGCCAAAGCAGGTTCCTTAGAGCAGGCTGCCCAGGTAGGCGTCCAGATGGGCCTTGAATATCTCCAGAGAAGGAGACTCCACAACCTCCCTGGGCAGCCTGTTCCAGTGCTCCATCACCCTCACAGTGAAGAAGTTCTTTCGCATGTTGGTGTGGAACTTCCTGTGCTCCACCTTGTGGCCATTGCCCCTTGTCCTGTCCCCACAAACCACTGAAAAGAGGGATTTGGCCAAATCCCTCTGTCTCCTACACCTCAAGTATTTACACACATTGATGAGATCCCCTCTGTCTTTTCTCCAGGCTGAACAGACCCAGGTCTCTCAGCCTTTCCTGATAGGGAAGATGCTCCAGGCCCCGTATCATCTTTGTGGCCCTCCGCTGGACTCTTTCCAGGAGATCCCTGTCTTTTTTGTACTGGGGAGCCCAGAACTGGACACAGTACTCCAGGTGAGGCCTGACCAGGGCAGAGTAGAGGGGGAGGATCACCTCCCTTGACCTGCTGGCCACGCTCCTTTTAATGCACGCCAGGATCCCATTGGCCCTCTTGGCCACGAGGGCACACTGCCGGCTCATGGCCAACCTGTCATCCACCAGGACCCCCAGGTCCCTCTCCAGCAGGTCATCCCCCAGCCTCTACTGATACATCCGGTTGTTCCTTCCCAGGTGCAGGACTCTACACTTGCTCTTATTAAACTTCATTTGGTTTCTTCCTGCCCATCTCTCCAGCCTGTCCAGGTCTCGCTGAATGGCAGCACAGTCTCCTGGCATGTCAGCCACTCCTCCCAGCTTCGTGTCATCAGCGTACTTGCTGAGGGCAGACACTTTTCCCTCATCAAGGTCATCGACGAAGATGTTGAACAAAACCGGACCCAGCACCGACCCCCGGGGAACACCGCTAGTCACAGGTCTCCAGCCGGACTCTGCGCCGCCGATCACCACCCTCTGAGCTCGGCCAGTCAGCCAGTTCTCAACCCACCTTACTGTCCACTCCTCTATCCCACACTTTCTCAGCTTTGCTAGCAGGATGTCATGGGAGACAGTATCGAAAGCCTTGCTAAAGTCAAAGCACATGACATCCACTGCTCTCCCCCCATCTACCCAGCTGGTGATTCCATCATAGAAGGCAACGAGGTTGGTCGAGCACGACTTCCCCTTGGTGAATCCATGCTGACTACTCCTCATAACATTCTTCTCGTCCAATTGCTTGGAGATGGCATCCAGAACAAACTGTTCCAACACCTTTCCAGGGACAGAGGTGAGACTGACTGGCCTGTAATTTCCCGGATCCATCTTCTTGCCCTTCTTGAAGACCAGAGTGACATTGGCTATCCTCCAGTCTTCAGGAACCTCTCCTGTTCTCCAGGACCTTTCAAAGATGATAGACAGCGGTTCAGCGATCACCTCTGCCAACTCCCTTAGCACATGTGGATGCATCCCATCGGGACCCATGGATTTGTGTGCATTGAACCCACTCAGACACTCCTGAACCACTCTCTCGTCAACCAGGGGGGAGCCCTCCATTTCCCAGACCCTTTGTCCTCCCACCAGGGTCGAGGAGTCCCGGGGGGGGAGTCCTTGAAGCAAAGACTGAAGCAAAGAAAGCATTCAGTATCTCCACCTTCTCAGCATCTCCCATTACCAGGACACCCCTCTCGTTCAACAAGGGACCCACATTATCCCTAGTTTTCCTTTTACTGTTTACATACTTAAAAAACCCTTATTATCTTTTACCTCTTTTGCAAGCCTCATCTCTAGGTGGGCTTTAGCCTTCCTCATCACATCCCTGCAGGCCCTGACAACACTTCTATACTCCTCCCAAGAGGACAGGCCCTTTTTCCACATTTCATAGGCCTTCCTCTTCCTTTTGATCTTATCGATGAGCTCCTTGCTCATCCACACAGGTTTACAATTTTTAATCAAGCTGTTCTGCCTTCTTCCTCCATCTTCAATATTTACAGGTATGCAAACAAGTAGTATATCATAAGGCATAGAAAATATCTTCATATAGCATTCTTTTAACTGGCACTTTCAAATTAACATGGAACTTTTCAATCCTTCCTGATATATCAAGTTGGTTTTTTTTAAGTGATATTCAGTTCACCATTTCTATGCCCTTCACTAGAGTAACCACATGAATATCCTCTTCTACTTTTGTGTCCTACCAATGAAATTACATATCGAAAAATTGTATCTCAAGTGACACTGAAAAGAGAGGCCTGTTCTCCATATAGACTGTAGTATCTCCATAAAGATATATTTCAGCAGCAGATGTAGTTGCTTCTTAGAAGCACAGTATCACATTAGTCCATGCCAACCATCTTGTTAGGCTATCTTGGTTTGCTCTGACCTTACTATCCATTACTCTTTCTTTAACCTAAAAAGGTATCTAACTGTGCTATTTGAGTGTTTCCAGATATTCTTTCAAATACCAAACCTGTACACACACCATACATATGGCATGCCAGTGCCAACATTCCCTCAAACTGAAAGCCAATGACATTCTGTTTTGCAAGTCCTTGGATACATGAACCTTTTGTTTTTCAATTAGTTTTTTCCCAAAAAGCAAGAGTGCTTTACCTAAGCATTAACTGAACAGTCTTCAATATATTTAAAAATGAGCATATCCAGGTAAAAAAAATGACCAAAATGTGGAAAAAACGTGCATGGAAAAAGATACTAGAAAGCCAGCAGAAGAACTGCTTGGCAGTCTTCATTTCAGAAGACAGAAAAGTTCCCTAGTACTGAAATGTTCTTTGCTTACAGTATTCAGTTTCCCTCCAAGATGCACATATAGTGTAATTTCCCCTCTCAGATCCTCATGTATAGTTGCTGGGATTAAATACTAATACTGTTACTCATCTCTAGGTTCTTTTGGGACACCTGATTATTTAACATTTAATTATTGTAAGCATCTTCAGCTGACCTACATTATCCAAAATTTTGCAATCCACTTTTGGAAACACTTTCAATAGATATAACAAAGCCTCTAACACCACCTTGAGGAAACTTTTCTAATTTTTCATTAGCGTTACTACTTTGTTCAGAAAATCATGGAATGTGGCATTATCAGCAATCCAAGCTATTATATTACAGATTATTATCTCTCACACAAGCTATTCTCTTTTGGCTAATTGCTCTCAGATACTATCCATACCCCCAATTTTTAACATATGAGTAGCACTGCTCAGCACAGAGATGAAACCATGTCCGGGCCTTTTGTTGTTGTTGAGAGAAAGGATCAAAATAAATATATGTAACTTTTTTTTTTTAGAAAAAGACTTTATCAGCTATTAGTTTTGAAATAATTTGTTAACATCCACAATAACCTTCTCTTTTCCAATTATACAACCCTACAGTTGGCCAGGGCTACTTGCACTGGTACTGACCATGACTAAAATGAATGACAATGTACAATTAATAAAAGTCACAACCAGGGAAAAAAGTCCTTGCTTCAGAATTTAAACAGGGCAGTGTATAAGCCGTTAAGCTTTTCCACTTCCTTTTAAAAAGAAAAATCCTTTTAACATTAACAAAAAAGCACATATGCAGCTACTTTAAAAGACTTGTTTTCAACATTACCTTTGCTGTTGGCATCTTCACCAGTTTCCTCCTCTTCTACTTCTTCAACATCTTCCATATCTTGTTGATCAAGTTCAGACTGTTCTTTGCTATTAGGAATATTTAATAATAGCATAATAAGTTAACTTTTTTAAATTATAAGTGAGCTCAAAGAGTCAGAGATCACATTGGTACAAGCAAACTGATGCACTAGTTTTTAATCTATGAAAATTTGAAAGTTTTAATAGCCAAAGTCAAATTTGTCTTCATAGACTGTGTTACTTTCAGACTCAGAACAGTTTATAGAACTAGAACCGTTTCAGTTTTGAAGATAAAATTCCTTTACAGAAGGATTCCTTCAGCTCCTATTGATATCAACAAGTACAAGCCTCCGTCTGTCCTATGCATCCTCTTTGTTATGATGTATAGGCCTTGAGAACTGAGATTAGATTCACCCAAACAATACTTCAAATCCCACAAAATTACAAGCATTCAAAGTACAGAGAAAGCTACATTCAGTGAAATAATGGTAATTAGTACTAGCATTTTTTCCTCCAGAATTCCAGCCAACATGGTTAAGTTAACTGGTACCTCACCCCTGTCTTATACAGTTAAGATCCCAAACCAATTTGTCATGAGCAACTCAGGCTCTCCTCCCGCATGCAAATGCTGTAAAACTCATCTTGCCACAATGTCAAGATCACATTGTAGTAGACAGACCCTGTCCCTCATATCTGGAGGGAACAGCCATCTGAAGTACATAACAGGGCAGTTACAGTCCCAGTAACCTACAGATTTTACTTACTTGTCGATGTCTGCCATGCTCAGATTTCAAACCCTAGAGGAAAATACAAAATGCAAAAAAACAGCATTAGATTTCATTTACAAGGTCTACAGGCAAGTGCCATAACACTGAAAAGGGAACAAACCATGCCAGCTTTTAGGAATAGGATAAATACGTATTGTAGTCTAAAGTGGCATATCCCCCATGCAAATGTTTTGACCTTTCACTCCAAAGCATACAGAAATACTGGAAAATGTCATTCTGGTTTAGAGCCAATAAATCTACTAACATACACTTAAATACCAGCAAAAAATACACGTTGCATTTTGTATCATAGGATTGTGTTAATATCAAAAATTGGTAGCTAATCCTATCTAATTAAAAGTAACAAAATTATGAAAAGTAACCTGAAAGTGAAGTAACAAGGGTGCTAAAAACCCTTTTGCTAAAGTCTACTCACTTTCAGCACACAACTGCAGACGATCTTACTGCTGAATCAGATTCTTTAATACTACACATGCCTTTTTGTGGATTCATGTTTAGTCCTAACTTTACAAAACCAATCCAAGTAGTTCCTCAAAATACCCAGAGAATTGCCACATATAATTAATTTGACAACACTGTACCAAGCTATTTAACAGAGCTAATTTCCATGTCCTGAACAATCTGAATTTTAAGTACCTTAGTATCACCGTAAGCATGCTCAAGACTACAAACACTACGTGTTGAGACTATTGCACATCTTGCATGCCACGAAGCACGTATGTTCTCAAATGTATTACAAGATGAGCAACGCTTTCCACCAGCAAAACAATACTTAGAAATCTAGACTACAAAAATGTTTCTGGTAATACATTCTGGTTGCATGTAACCAGATTCAGTTCCCTCATACGTGGAAAAACTGGAGAACCAGCTATTTGTCCATCTATTTCAGAAAAATGCAGTATTTGCTAACAAACAGCAGCACTACCACAAACCAAAGATCATCCAACAATTCATTAAGAAACTGATGAGTTCCAGGAACCTTTCTGACTCATTGCAAGTTCTTTAAGTTTCAGCTGGTGTTTGCCTGTTGTGTAACTTCAGGTTCACACATGGATGCAAGCTGCCTCTAGACCAGTTCCAGTCTCCTTCACAAACCATTCTCAAAAGAATGACAGCAGAGATTGAAGACCTACAGAAACTAAGAACATGCAACAGTTACAACTCATTTACAAGTCTCCATATTTCTTGAGCAATACCACAATTAGCACTGTTTCTGGTTTGCAGAAGGTTTTATCCATGCAAAATACACACCTTCATGCAGGACCTTTGTAAGGAGGCTAGCAGCCCCTCTTGGCAAACACACTCCAGGTGCACAGCTCACCTTGCCTTCTGCCCATTTTCATACAGGTGGGACAGACACAATCACATTAACTATTATTGCTCCGTGAAGAGAGCAACATTTCCCCATCTCCATTCTCCCCGTAAAATGGCGCTTCATCTTCTATCTGGAGACAGCTCTTTCAAAGGTGCACCAGAGACATTTTCTATCTGGAGACAGCTCTTTCAAAGGTGCACCAGAGACCACAACCCAGGTTTCTCCCCAAGCCAGCAGGCTGGGTGAGACAGCAGTTGAAGCACTCTAGGTACAGGTTAGCTGAAACAGACTGACTTCTAAGTTCAACTGAGCTTTTTTTTAAATGATGCCATGAGATTAGCTATGACCAAGTCAGGCTAAAACTTTTTAACAAGTATCCATCTCATCCCCAACAGTGGCCATTAGCAGATAGCTATTTAAAAGCAATCACACAGCAAGAATTCCCCCAGAAACTCTTGTAGCTTTCAGCTACATTCAGAACAAACACACTGGCTTTAGAAGTACGGATATTTAACAAGCCCATAATAAGGACTAGTTTATGAAATAGATTTGTCTTCCCCTGAAACAATGCAGACGAGCTGATATTATTCAAGCATCAAAGCACTGAAATCCTGGGTTTTAGTTACAACAGTCAGCCTGCAGATATTAAGCCAAGTTTTTCTACGCCGATCAAGAGAGCAGCAGATGAAGTTTCACCAGCAGTTTCCACATTCTTGAATTTCTCAGCAGGTCCTTGTCTTTACAGTTCTGAATAACTGCCCCTCATCAACCACCTTCGTCCTTTCACTATTCACCCCTCTTCCCAAGGCCACGTGTGACCATGCTGAAAGCATTCACTGCAGCACAGAGCCTTGCCTGGGGAACTCCCATCTCTGCAAGGGGCAGCTATGCCTGCTCTCTGCCCCCTAGCTTTTAAGGGATCTACATGAGGACTGTACCTTCTCCAAGAGGGGCCCAGCTCACTCCAAGCCTTTGAACAACTTTCTTCAACATTTTCTCAGAGAATTCAAGTAGACCATATCAATTAGCTGGCAAGTTCAGAACCTCCCTTCAGCGTGTTCCTATCCGCTTCACCCTGTTCTTCTGTTCTCCTCGCATCAGCTTTTGTCATACCTCAGCATTTAATCTCCCCTCTGCTTTTTTACACTACTCCGTATCAGAACATTTGCAGTTGGGAGGTTTCTTCCCCAAACTGAGGAGACACTACTGTTTGTCATGGCACTGTCATCTGCCAGCTCTAGAAAGCAGCTCTTGTGTGACAGGGCTGCGAGGCACCACGCCAGCAGCACTACATTGGCAGGCAGACTAATCTGTGCAACCCACCAGCGTGGATATACAGTTGCATCACATTTAGCTTGTCATTTACTTAAATAACCATAAGCTTCTCTACAAACACAATTCTACTGGTGAAAAAACTGCAGAGGCAGACAAGTATCGAGGAAACACCTTCCCTAAGAGGAGACGGTCTTGCACAATGCTTACTACAAGGTCCCAGTCTTGTGAGCTTCAGATACAACAGCAACACTAAAATACATTATCTTCCCAAAATCGGATCTTTACATATAGTACTCCTTCCACTCAGCTTTCCAGAAGAACACCACAGCTCTCCTTCTCCACTCCTCTCATTTAGGATTGTGATCAGCAGCTGTACCTTGACACAAGAGGAAAGAGGCATTCATGGGTATCGCTGCTTGAAGCATCTTCCCTGGGAGATGCAAGGGAAGGGTTACAAGCGGTAGCAGTGTGGCCTCCACTGCTCCAACCCAGCAGGCAAACAACCTCCTCACTCAAAATTTTTATTTCCCTTTTGTTTGAGCAGCTACAGCGAGGAGCACTGAATTATGGTCAAATGCAGAGGTGCCCCAAGGCTTCGCTTACAATGAGATGTTTTGCTGCTTACCGTAAAAATACACAAAGGAAAATAAATGCTTATCTTATCTCTGCACAGCTTTAAAGACAGCACATAGGAAGTTAATGCTACAAAAAGGAAGCAAAAGAACACGAACACAAGCTACAGTATGAGCTTTCTAAAGGGTAAAGTGTTTTAAACTTTTCACAGATAGCTTAAGCTTGATCACAAGCCTGCTGCCATACAAGGAACACGTTCTCTCTCATAACTGAAAGGTTAGGAGACTTGAAAAGAAAAAAAATCACGAGCTTAGTCACAGTTTTGAGAGTGTACTGCAGAATTACAAAAAATTATCAGATCTCCCTCAAAAATTTTAATCTTACCAAAACAGTATCAAAAATGCGTTCTTTGTCATCATGCTTAAAAAAGAAGGTTAGAAGTGAAGTGTCATTTAAGAAGAGCAGCCCTACACATGCAGAAGCTAATAACAACACTGCCATGCACTTGTCCACAAGTTGTCCATCAGTAACCCCTGAAAATTACGAGCTATTCCTTCACAAAGCAGTTACGCCGAGGTGGAGCCCAGTTTTTAGACACAAGCTGTACCCGTTCAGTCCTTGCCCCTTCCCAGCCCCCCGTGCCCACGCCGAAGCCTGTCGCTGTGCCCAGCAGCCCCAGCCACATGCCCTTGGCAAGCAGCCTTCCCTTGCGGAAGGTCAGCCCAAGCACCCCGGGGGAGCGTGCTGCTCTCACCGTACCCTGCCACCCGCCCGGCCCCAGGAGGACAGGTCACAGCGAGGTGACCTTGCAGCCAGCTGCCAAGGCAAGGCCTTCCCCAGCCCCAGTGCCTCCAACCTGACGGCCTTGGCCTGGCAGTCCGCCGGCGATCTCAGCTGCTCAGCACCTCTGTGGGTGCCCATCCTGCCCCTTCCAGGAAACACTTTCCCTCTGGAGGAATTATTCACACAATTAGCTTGCTATAGCAAGTAGGAGAAATTTCTCAAGTCGTTCGAGGGACACAAACAAGCCTTTTGAGAATACTGAAGCCAAGCCTCGGGTCTTTAAAAGCAATCTACCTTCTACCCAAGCTAATTCCCTCAATAGCCAGTAACTCAGTGTACGGCAAGTCAGTCAGCTCTCCCACAGAACAGCAATCTCAGCCTCCTTCCATTGCTGGCAAACCTTGGGCAACTGAAAGTAAGACATTAACAGAAAATGGCTAAAACTAGCAAGCCCTATGTGCAATTAGGAAGCTGCAACAGAAAATAAACTGAGCAGCCTAAGTCAGATGTCAGCAACAAGAAGAAGCCCAGCTGAAGAACAGCTAGTCGCATTTAAAAAAATCAGGATTAAGTCCTGTCAACTGCTATTTGCAATGCATGCAGAAACCAAAGGTGCCAGACAAATTACATCATACCAGCCAAGTTGGCCTCGCTGCAGACTGGGAAACGCGAGTGGAATACATTCACTGGCAGCTCCCTCAGAGCCGTGCTCCTGCCCGGCGTTCCAGGGGGACAATTTGCAACACTTTGCTTTACATAAAGCAGCACCAACCACCCCCCGCCCAAAAAAATGAAGGAAGTAGCACAGAGATCCACCACCAGGCTCCTGGACTGCAGATGTTTGTAATAATTGTTGTAGGTAGTTTGCTTAAACCACCAAGAGAGGTCTGTAACTTCAAAGAGCTGCGATGCTCGGTGCTGTTTCATTTCCAGCGATGTCGGAGCTGGCTGAGCAGTTTAAAGGCACGCACTACATGGCACGGTTACAGAGCAGGATTTTTGGTACCAAGATGTAAGAAAACACATCAATCATTTCACAAGTGTTAAACGGTACCAACTACCACATGGGAAAACTGTTACACAGGAAGGGATCACATGGTTTAGCAGCAGCTGGAAGAGCATTTAGCTTCTCTTCAAAAAGGAGCAATTGAATAATGTATCGGGTTTAAAACAAGTGCTGTTTCATAAGGGAATCTAGCAAAAAAACAAGTATTTTCTTTTCCCTTCCGCAATCACATTCATGAAACATGCTATTAGCATGGAAAGTGATCATGAAGAGGCTGTTGTGCATCCCATTAACATGGGATATAAATGTTACAAACAGATTATATTCATAATATGGAAAGATGTCATCCTAGGAAAGCTGAAGGTCAAAAAACAAATCAGTCTCAACTAAATGAGATGGGCAGTCCTACACTAGAACACCAAGGCATCGTTTCTATTTGATGAAAGACATTATTAGCCACTGAGCTCTCCAGGGACTACTTGCTTTTGTCAGTGCCTCGAAGTCCTCCCGTTAACAAAAGATGTCTGATTGTTAATGTAGGAGAGCAAAAACTAACAAATAAAATGCCTCAAATCTGGAGTAGCTAATTAAGACCGTCTGCCCAAATGCAAGCTTAGAAAAACAAGAGCAGGAGCTAGCACGCAAGAAAGCAGCAGTGTAAGGGTAAAGGCTGTCAAGGCCTGACAGCGTCGGTGCAGGTGAGGAATCTAGGTCCCCTCAGTACAGAAACAAGAAGGTGCCACTGGACCCTTGCTCGGTAACTCAAACCAAACCCAGCTGTTCTGCTGCAATTCACCGTGCAACCACCAGCTCATGCACTACATCCAACAGACTCGCGCAGTCAACAGCCAGAAACAGTAACCGGCACAGGGATATACGGGGATTTTTTAGCAGAGGCTTGAGTAAGATCTTCTGGACCAGGCAGAGATTTATAGGATAAGCAGCTCAAATGAGCAGCTGTGTTTCTCAAAACACACTGAGAACTTTTAACATGTCACTGCTAAGTTGGCTAAGATAGAAGCATTCAAGCCACCGCAAGGGAGATGCATGTCTTAGCAGATGGAAGAAACAAGTTCCTCTGCTGACCATACAGCTTCCCAGCCAGCTAAAGCCAATGTAACTGGCAAATACTGCTGGAAAAGCTGGTTCTTCCTCAGCTATGTGTACCCCTTTCATCTGCAATGTTTGAATAAGTGCAAGGTTAAAAGAAGTGCCAGGTATTTCTTCTGTGCAGGGTTAGATGTGCGGCTGCATGAGTAACAGCAGGGTCAAGAGAAGGAGGACACCACAGGGGAGGATACCTCTCAGAATAGCCCTGGAATGGGGTTAGGCAAGTTCGGAGTTACCTGAAAACAAACCCTACATCTTGCCTTCTGATAACACGACAAGATTGGGAACTCAGTACTGGGGAATTACTGGGGAATAAAACTCCAGATCGTGTTACTGCTGAACCAAGCAATACAACAGTTCGCTGAATCTGTCTGCTCTCTCCCCTTCAAGTTGTCATCGTTGCTCCTGCTAACTGCTCAGGTAGGAGCACCACTGCAGCCCTGTGCCATGCAGCTATTTCGCTCGTGCTGCAAGCCTCTGCACGATACCTGTTACAGCATGCAAGCACAAGTTTTCCACCTTGGAGGTACTCTAAGGTTGCATGGAAACTTCACACGATGGGAAAAAAAACTTCAAAATAAAGCAGCGATAACAACTAATTTAACTCGTTACTGGTAATTGCAGGGCTTGCTTTCATTTGTGTGGAAGCGCTTTTTAGAGCTTTCACCTTGACTAATCTTTAAAGCAGGAAATGAAGAGTCAGTTGACAAGTAGTGAAATCCTCTATTTTTGTACTGTTTGTTTTTATTTTTAACTTTAGGTACCACCTGTTTACCTTTGCAGAAAGGAGTCACCATAAGGAGAAGGAAATGGACTATAGAATTGCAATTTAAATTCAGGACTGAATTATATCTGCATGTTTGGCTCTGCTACTGATCTGATCATGTTCTAAAAATAGGGTAATTAGCACACAGCATGGCCTTTGTTCTGGATGCCAAGATTCTGTAGCAGAAGACATACCAATTTCTATTTGGGACAATCTTTCATCATTAGAAAAGTAATCCAGAAGTTTAAATTCATATCTGAAAAACCTTACCGAGGATGTTGGGTTTTTAAACAAACTGACCAGCAGGGCTTGTTGCAGTTTCTCCTTTCCATCGCTGATAAGGGGAAAAGAACACCCATCCTGCAGGGCCGAAATCAGAATCTTCATATACAGAAAGATGTTTACAACCTCCGAAGAGTATTCCTCTGTACAGTTTATGATGCACATAACATACAACAAATTGGTTTGTTGACCATGCTGAAGGAGTAACACAAAACCAGTGTTTTAACAAAGCACTTCAGGTATCAGGCTGCATTTTAACCTTGAGCAATATCAAGCTGTGCACACCAAAACATCAGCTGAAGAGGCAGTTGACTGCTGAGACTGCCACAGAATCAAACCCAACCACCTTGACAGTTACACTATCTGCAACACTCACCCACCACAGCATTAAGGTTTTTATCCAATGTCATTTAGAAAACATTTTTACAGCCTTATCTGAAAAGTTAAAAAAAACAGTGAATTTGTTTATTTACAGTTTCTGATGGTTGTTTTTTGCTGGAACATCTGATGAATGCAGTATAGGAAACTCATCTGCTCCCTGAGAAGCCACTGAAATTCAAGAAGTATATTTAGCACCTTGTTAGCTTCAGTTCTACATTTTTCTATGGAAATTAAGCTCTTGCTGCACTGCAAACTCTCAGGTGTCCAGCTTTCAACAAGGTAGCATTCACTGAAGACAAGGATCTACCTTGGATACAGTTTAGTGGCTCCTGGGGGTGAGATGTTGCAGCTGGCAGTGGGACCCAACAGAAGTATGCAGGTGGTTATGGCTGCAGGGAGGCACTTGCCAAACAGCTACAGATGCAGAATTTAACAAGTGTCTGTAAACAGACAGTACACCTGTAGAAAGCCAAGGAATTTGAGGCTTACTTACAAAATTACCTTTTTCTTCCGACTTTCACTCAGTTGTGCTTTTGGCACCAGCAGAAGCACCTGATAAATTCCTAACAGCAAAGAAGGTGATACCAGAGTTAAGAGGGCAAGCCGTGCAGATCTCACCAGTTTGGTCTGCCTAAAAAAAGATGATACGACCTAGGCAAAGTAAATAGTACCGATATCTAAAGTAACACACATTAGAAGCAATTCAAATGACTTTAGAATCCAAAATGCTGAGAAATTGCTCTGTAAAGACGTGTCATTGCACTGAGCCCACTGAAGACTTCTATTCAACATGAAAAGCAGATGCATGGTGACTGAACCCCCAAAGCAAGGCACGGTGAGGACAGGCTTTCAGCAGTGTATCCCCAGTAAACAGCTGGTATTCCCTGCAGAACTCTGTGGCAGAGACGAAGCAGATGAGCTCAGGGCCCAGCTCCACCAGCACCTGAACACAACCTGAGATGAGCAGAACTTCAGAAGCGAACCATGAGAAGTGGCACAAGTGAGTGAAGGCATCAGGAAGTTCAAAAGCACAGACTGAAAGCTGTTTGGGATGTAAACAGTATCACAGGCAGGGGGGTGGTTTGTTTTTCCCTCCACCCCCACCCCAAAACCTAACCTCTCAATGCTTAAACCAGCTTTCCAAACTAGAGCTGGCAAAGGAAGCTTTCCCTCAAGGACGAGTCGTCCCACAAGAAATGTGGGAGAACTGCCTCTACTTTGGAACTTTTGGTATTTACCAACATCAAGAACAAAGCAGTGGGCTGCACTGATCTTACCACAGGTAGTCAGAAACAACAACAAGTCTTTGTGATTCCTGCCTGGGTCTTAGCTCCGCGCCAGACTTCCAGTACCTGCTCAGTACAAATTTCCAGCACTTAAAAATGAGACTAATGCTAGCATCTGACTGTTTAAGTGAAAGATGTTAAGTCAGCAGCTGAATGCTTCGTAGCTACAGCTACAAATTGAAGTTTTCGTATCTAGAAAGTTTGGTTTACATTTTGATCATGAAAAGCTACTAAGGAAAGCTGGCCATATTTCATCTGAGAGTCAAAGACCAGGTGAAACAGCAGATGTGCAACTGCCTATTTGTCACTGCAAGTTAATCTGGAACATCACCATTCTAAGTTATTTCTGTGTATAGGCACATTAAGCCCCCTAAATGCATCCTGTATTTCCCCAATACTATGATCTAAACAGTTCTTCATCTTTTCCTCTAGGCAAGATCACCATCCTAGCCTCTGACAGCAGTTAAGGCACAGATTACAAATAGCCAATATGAAAATTATTTTAAAAGTTTAAGCTTTAGGGAGAAGAAATTGCTTTAAGTTGCTCAAACTATTCATATCTTAACATGAATAAAAATGAACAGAAATAAAACTACATATAACTTTTCAAATGCAAGTTAGCAAAGGTTTGAGGGTATTTTTTTCAGTTGAATGGAGCTAAAATTTTAGCCTGCAACATCTGCAATCTTTCGCTAAATTCATAAAGCCATACTGATAATTAAATTTTCCCTTTGCATTAGTTTTGTTGAGTTTAGGAAGTTCTCAAAAATAATTACGCATTGTTTTTACAATAGCTTGATTTTTCAGAAGGTCAAACAAATCCCCCAAACAACTTTTGTTGACACCTTCCAGGCACATCTGGCTTTCTAGACAAGTCCACAAGACACAAGAACTACTCTCCACTTTAACAAAGTTAGGTGATGAGGAACTGCACTAACCTCTGAGCAGAGCGAGGATCAGACAGATTAAATTAACTTTATTATAATCACTTTTGCACTCAAAGTAATTTACCAATGAAAACTGACCCATAAACATTAGGCTAATCATCACACAACCAATCCTCAGATTAAACACCACCTGTACAGGACCGCCCTGCCGTGTTATTTACTAACCAGTTTCCTAATGGGAAGTTGGGTGGAAGGCAGCCACCCAGCCAGCAGCTCTCAGGAGACCCCACAGTTGTAGTAAAACGCAACTGGCACCAAGGAGCCTTGTTTCTGTCTGCAAAGTAGTATCTTCTCTACAAGTGCCTGCTGGTACCAGACAAATACAAAAGTGATAACAATTCATGGAAGGAAAGAAAAGACAAGGTTGAAGTTCCAAGGAGTGTATATGGAAATGCAGGTAAACAAACTTGTGCTTAAAAAACACTACATCTCCATTTTCTGCAATCTGTCCAAATTTCCCGAAGAAAGAAGAACCAGACCTCTGACAGTCAGTCTGAGATGCACAATGGTTGCAGCTGTGTCAGAAGAGTCAAGATGAATGGGGTTACAGCCATACTAGCAGAAACAAACAAATGCAATACACACGGTTATTATACCTGTTGGCCTACTGGAACAAATGGGCTTTCACCAAGTGTTTTCATCAAGAATTCAAATAGATGCTTGTCTCGCTTCCCCTGAGATTTTTCACTACTGAAATTCAAATCCTCAAGCCATTTCACTCCCCTGAAGGGATACGATCTCTGCCACACTGAATTAAGTTCTCCTTGTTACAACTGCTTCAACTTTTGGGAGCTAAGCGGTTGAACAGATTTACACCAACACAACTGACAGTAGGGTAAGCCAAAGTTTAGCTGAAGATCTGCAGTTCTGTCATTCCATTAAGGAAAATGGTGTCAGCCTGGAAGATTCCAGTCTCAGTGCTGTAAAAAGTCTTTAAAGGCTTCATAAAATACACACCTACAACGCCTTGCTTTCGGTTTCACTTGTGCATAACTAGTAGAGCACGTGTGCAAGAAGCTGAGAAAAAGCACAGCATCCATTTCAGGTTGCTTGGTAAGGTGATCACCATAACAGCTCCCATCTGCTCCCAGGAGCACTCTCTGAGCAAGGCACAGGTTAGACGCGCACCACTACAGCAAATCCATCGCTTTGGGCACTTCCTTTAATGCTGGGCTGACTGCATAGACGCAGCACTTCACTGTCCTATAAATGTTAGGAGAGGAACAGGGGCTCTAAAAGGCACCAGATCTACCGCCTGTGGATAAGACCCTCGTTCTGCAAATGCACAAATAAACAAACAAATCACCAGAAAACAGAACACATAATATACAAGACCTGTCACAAAATGCAGGAAGGGACATGGCTAGCATGGACCTCTTGCACAGCAGTACGCAGACCACGCAAACAGAAATTCCAGTGTCAGCAGCCTGCTCTAAGCGCTTGTACTGGATGTTCCAGGTACCTAAAGCCCCAGTAGCCTAAACCTTTGTCTGGTACAGAGGCACCTACAGCACCCATATTTCAAAGCATATAAACCTCAAATTTTATCTTGCCCTAAAAGCCAGGAGAGTTAGAAGACTTACAAGGGACTATCAGCTAACAGCTATCCAGCTCGTTCAGAATCAGTCACAGTATTCTTCTCATCCTTTAAGACACTAACAAGCTACTAACAAGCTACTAACAAGCTACTAACAAGCTACTAACAAGCTACTAACAAGCTACTAACAAGCTACTAACAAGCTACTAACAAGCTACTAACAAGCTACTAACAAGCTACTAACAAGCTACTAACAAGCTACTAACAAGCTACTAACAAGCTACTAACAAGCTACTAACAAGCTACTAACAAGCTACTAACAAGCTACTAACAAGCTACTAACAAGCTACTAACAAGCTACTAACAAGCTACTAACAAGCTACTAACAAGCTACTAACAAGCTACTAACAAGCTACTAACAAGCTACTAACAAGCTACTAACAAGCTACTAACAAGCTACTAACAAGCTACTAACAAGCTACTAACAAGCTACTAACAAGCTACTAACAAGCTACTAACAGCTACTAACAAGCTACTAACAAGCTACTAACAAGCTACTAACAAGCTACTAACAAGCTACTAACAAGCTACTAACAAGCTACTAACAAGCTACTAACAAGCTACTAACAAGCTACTAACAAGCTACTAACAAGCTACTAACAAGCTACTAACAAGCTACTAACAAGCTACTAACAAGCTACTAACAAGCTACTAACAAGCTACTAACAAGCTACTAACAAGCTACTAACAAGCTACTAACAAGCTACTAACAAGCTACTAACAAGCTACTAACAAGCTACTAACAAGCTACTAACAAGCTACTAACAAGCTACTAACAAGCTACTAACAAGCTACTAACAAGCTACTAACAAGCTACTAACAAGCTACTAACAAGCTACTAACAAGCTACTAACAAGCTACTAACAAGCTACTAACAAGCTACTAACAAGCTACTAACAAGCTACTAACAAGCTACTAACAAGCTACTAACAAGCTACTAACAAGCTACTAACAAGCTACTAACAAGCTACTAACAAGCTACTAACAAGCTACTAACAAGCTACTAACAAGCTACTAACAAGCTACTAACAAGCTACTAACAAGCTACTAACAAGCTACTAACAAGCTACTAACAAGCTACTAACAAGCTACTAACAAGCTACTAACAAGCTACTAACAAGCTACTAACAAGCTACTAACAAGCTACTAACAAGCTACTAACAAGCTACTAACAAGCTAGGCGTGGGGGCAGCACCGCACCACGCCGGGGCCGAGCGGCGTTAGCCCGCCGCGTTCCCCCCGCGCCGCCTGACGGGGCCGCGGAGCCCCGGGGAGGGAGCGGGGCGGCTCCGAGCGCCCCGTGCCGGGGCCGGGCGGGCCGGCGGCGCGCTGCCTGAGGCGGCTCCCGGCTCTGGCGCGGCCCCGGCCCCCCGGCGGCGGCGGCCACCGCGGCGCGGAGGCAGGCCCGCAGCGCCAGGCCGGGCGGCGGCCCCCGCCGCCATGCGCGGCCCCCCCCCGCGTCCTGCCGTCCTCCTCTTCCTCCTCTCCTCCTCGTCCTCATGGTGCCCTCCCCCCCGCCCGGTACCTGCGCGGGCCGGGCCGGGCCGTGCCGTGCGGGCGGGGAGCGGCAGCAGCGGCGGCAGCAGCGGCGGCAGCAGCGAGGCGGCGGCGCGCGGAGGCGGCTGGCGGGGAAAGGGCCCGCGCTCCCGCCGCTCGCGCTCATATACACCGCACGTCACCACGTAACGGGCAGCGGCACCTCCCCCTCCCGCCGCGCGCCGCCGTCTCCTGGCAACGCGCGCGCGCGCCCTCCCCCTCCTTCCCCTCCCCCCGCCCCCCCCTCCCCCCCAGGCGTTGGTGCTGGCGGTTGGCGCCCGCCCCGCGCTGAGGGGAGGCCCCAACGTGGCCGCCCCGCAAAGCCCTGACCGGGCTGAGAGGGCCGAGCTGCGGGCGTCGGGTCAGGCCTCCCCGCTGTGGTCGGGCAGAGGCAGCAGGAGCCCCAGCCCCCTGGTCGTAGCTTGCCTCCCAGAGACCTCCCGAGTCTGTTTTCCTGCGGTGCCCCTTCACCCGACTGACCCCCCTCTGGGGTTTCTCCCCCATGTGTGTAGTAACAGCATCTCCTAACGTGCTTGCAGAAAACATCCACAATCTGCACTAAACTTATGGAAACTTCACAGAATCACAGAGTCATTTAGGTTGGAAAAGACCTTTAACATTGTCTTTGAGACTTTCACCTCCTCTTGGCTGGAATGAGCCAATGATTTCCAACGTTATTACGGGCAAATAGGATGGCCAGACACACAGTGTGATGGCATAAGAGCTGTTTGCTAAACGTATATCACCAGATATTCTAACGTTTATTCTCTACATTTTACTTAATTCTCACATCTATTTGTCTAGTTTGCAGTGCAAACATAGCTTTCTAAATAATGGAGATGGCAACAGAAAGAGCGATGGATCTGCCTAATATCCACAATGCAAGCCACAAAACAAGCAAAAGATAAGGGGTCCTATTCCTCACTGTACAGTGTCACATTAGTGGTTTTTTTAAGTACATTCCAGTGAAATCTCAGTCCCCAAAAGCAGATGTCTCTGTGGTAAAATAAATAAATAAATAAATAAAAATCCCATCTGCAAGACCAAGAGGACTTACGCAGAGAAGTTAGGGATACTCTATTCCCCAGCATGTTGAGTTTGGGGAGGTGGGACTTCTTACAACATGCAATTTACAATAGCTAGAAGCTGAAAAAAAAAATTTAAAAAAAGGATCCAAGCAAAAGGTTGCACAGCACAGTCTGTGTGACAATTAGGGAGAAATGTAATGATGTAATGTGATTATTCTAACATAAAACTACCTGTAGCCCCTCATAGCCCTCAGATTTTAAGAATATACTAGTTGATAATTTTTTGTTCCTTTTTTTTTTTTTTTTTTTTCCTGGTGTGTCCTATGTTTGGTAACATAAAGAAATACACAGAAGGCATTTCATAAAAGTGAACAATTGTTCAGTATTTATTGCAACACCGATTACATTTCATGCAGATGTTCCCTTTGTGCAATCAGGAGTGGCAGCCACCTGTAAACAAATGACACAGGAAGGGTTAGATTCACAAGAAGAAGGCTGGCCTCGTCTTTCTGCAGCCTGCCACCTCGAGACATGCTGAGGTGAGACCCAGCTGCCCCTTCAGAGGACCGATGCACATAAGAAATAAGATGTGCAGAAGCCAGAAGTATTAAACTAGACAACAGCAGGCACCAAGGAGTGGGGACAGATCTAATCTCTCAAAAGTGATTCAAACTTACCTCTAGGCTGGAGGGAAACTCCTTTTCATCCAAAACTCACAGCTGAGTATTGTCTCAGTACTGGACTGGAAGCCAAACAGATATTTTTGGGGTGTTAATGGGAATCAAATCACCTGAGAATGCATTAGATTTTGCATTTGAGAATGCATTAGATTAGATTTTAGGTGCAGATTTTCCTCACGAACTTGTATTATTTTTCAAAATATTACATCTTGAAACTTTTTTCAACCTTTAAAACATGTCTGTATGAAACACGCAGCTGCAGTTATTGAATGCACAAAGTTTTTTCCAAACTGGAAGAGCTTTGGTAAGAGACACCGGGAAAACTGTCCTATAGCACAGCAGCTAGGGCAAGCCTCCTGGGGACAGTGATTTGAGGTCAAATCACAGGTCCAAATCAGAGGAAGAAGAGTTTGAACTGTCTCCCCGAGATGTTAGTTGAGTATCCTACTCATGGAGCTGTTAAATATCAGGGAATCAGATCTCTCCCTTGAGTACACAGACCTCATCAGTTGTGCTCACTTTTGAGTCTTTCCCCCTGCAGCTGGCATTACTGCCTTGCATGTTTGCTGTAGGGAGAGGCTCCGAGCAGCGGCCATCTCCAGGCAGAGACCATGAGGACACTCAGGGATCGAGCATGGGCATGGGTTTGTACCTGGAGGGGCCTGAAGCTGTTGTAGAAGGCTGTCAGTATTTCTGTAACAGCCTGTTCCAACAAATGGGTTTGGCACTCACATCCAGGCCCAGTTCTCCTTAGCACAGTGCGCATCCTTGTGCTTGCGCTGCATTCAGGCTACAGATAAACTAAAGCTACATTGCTTTAGCTAAGGAAAATGTGTAGGTCGTGGAGCTTGGTCTGCTTAGTTCTGATCAAGAACTTTGTGACAGGGGGTCCATTTAGCATTTAACCTGCTTTCAGTCCCTTGTATACTAACAGAAATATGCGAAGATCTGTAGTATGGACATGGATCTGTCTACTTGAATACCTGCTTGAACACCCCTTCAGAGTACTGGGCACGTACCAAAGGCTCGGTTTTACAGGACTCGGGTCCTGCTCAGCACTGCAGACCTGTGCCACAGGAAAGGCCATGACCTTCTGACCATAGCTGTTCGCTTCTGGTCATGGCTGATTTCAGGTCAGCTCACCCCAACAGTTTTACAGAGTACTCACTGCCCAAGGTTACCCTCCCCTGAAATCTGCTGGCAGTGCTCCCTGTGTGAGCACTGAGTTACAACAAGGGATATACAAGTGCTCCTCTTCTGCTTCTGTCTGCGGTAGCTGGCTTAGTTACAATCACCATGGAAGTTATCATCAGCCGCTGAAAATGAGAACACCCTCTCTGAACTATTTACAGAACAAAAAGCCCAAGGTTCCCCAAGTGCCACAAAGAGATGCCTTTTCCTCAGTACCGTTTCAAACCGCAATGAAATTCTGTGCGGAAGTACTAGATTTACTGGTACACAATGAAAACAGTGAATCCTGAATATTCCTTTTAAAATACTGGATTGCAAGAAGCAATTGTGTCAACTCTTACAGAATGACAATTCCAAATTATATGGCTAGCCAATGAAGGATATGATACGAAGCTGTTGTTATTTCTTCTGGGTAATGTTTACTTTTTGAGGAACTACTTGCTTTCTAAAGGAAAGTACATCATCCCAGAAAGCAAGCTGTGGTTTATAAACAGTGCCACAGACAGCATAGAAAGTTCTGCTGAACTATCACGTGGCAAATCATACAAATCCCTGTGTAGAGCTGAATGAACACCTCTCACAGATTTCTGTTGTGCACTTGCTTCTGCTTTTGTGAAATGAGAGCAAATTTTCCCTTAGGGGACATATTTTCAGGCAGGGGTAACAGCAAACTAAAGAAATAGAGTGTAGGTAACCTTTGAGATACTGTAATAAAAGACAAAGAGAAATGACATGGTTTGGAAAAAATCAAATGCAGAAATGTGATTACACACTTTTTGACATAATAAACCTTCAGCACCTTTCATTTCTCAATATTTTTAACTCTCCAGGGATTAAATCGTGACTCTTGTCTTACATTATAGGGATTGCTCATAGATACAGAAGGTGTAAACCAAAAGTAACAGCAAAGAAGCCCTAGAGAGAGGTGAAGAAAATAGGGATAGAGTGTGGACTGATAAACTAGGTAAAAAAAGGAAAGGGTAGAGATGTATTGAAATCAATGAAGAAATGGATGTACAAGTACCCCACAGGTAGCACAGAAGTTAAAATGTCAAGTACAGTGCACCTGGCAGTTTTTTAGGGCCATTGCTGGGGGCTGGAACTTACTGCCCTTTATACATATATATATAGTGCTTCCTGTGAAAAAAATTATCAGAAAAAAAAAACCACAAGAGTGCTAACTGAAATATTACTGTAGAATGGGATCTTTCAATAGGTTGTATGTGGAAACTGATACATTATTAAATTATTACATTAGAACAAATCTTTTTATAATGCATATAAAGTAGTTAGGTCGTAAGAAAAAGAAGACATTAAGTAGAATAAGCTGTAGCTCTTGCAGTACCTGTGGTTGGCCTTAACATATCTAACTTTAACACAACAGTAAAACCATATACAGAGGGGTCACTGTTTCTAGCGTCATTGGTTACTTCACATGATAAAATGCCATGAAATCTGATAGATATAGTCAATGTTTTGCTGTGGTCTTGTAGAAATGTAAGTCATGTATTGTCTAAAGGCTGCACAACTTTCTCATAGTTACTTTATACGTGATAGGAGCAAGCTCACTGCCTTAAAGGGAGTTCTTTGGCCTTTGCAGTTTTCCTGGTTTGGAGTTCATTTTGTTGGGTTTTTCTGTTTGTTGGGGTTTTCTATTTTGTTGTTGTTTTGATTTGTTTTTTCTTTTCACTGGAGCAGGGTGTACTAGCCACTGCCAGAACACTGTTACTGTTGAAAATGCCCAGGGTAGCACCTGCGGCCGGGACAAGATATATATTCAGTCCCAGAACTTGGCAGGAGATGGTTTTCCTGTGCCAGGAACAGTTCTGATCCATATGAAGAAAATAGCATCCCAAACAGAGAGGAGAAGGCAATATCCCATTCCATGGGCTGTAATCCCTCCCTCCCCGCAGATGGAGCAAATCCAAACATTCCATTTAGATCATCTTTGCTTGTTTTATTTTGACTTTTTACCGCTTCAGTATGTCTTTACTAGCATTCATTCTGATTTTTCAATTAAAAATCAAGCTAAATCCAAAATCTTGTCTTTTATTTTGTTGATTTTTTGTTTGTTTCTGTTTGTTTTGTTTTGTTTTTTAATTTTAAAAAGCCAAAATGAAACCCTGACAATTTTAGGACTTTTTGTCCCACACTCTTTTTTAAAGCAGTTGAAACCTTTGCCAAGACTAACCCTTTTGGATGAGTAATTTCATTCTTAATGAACTGGCGATTACCAGCTTAATCTCTGACCTTGCCCTTTAAAAAAAGGTTCTCAATAGCCCTAGTCGGAGTATGATGTGGCGCATGAGACCGAGTTCCTTCCTTCCTTGCAACTTGATTTCTCAGAAGATGGTGAGAAGATGTAAGCACAGACACAAAAACAGAACACTTGCTTTTTGCATTATATTTTTCCAAAACTGTTTTTTCAGCAACACAGACAACATTTTTGCCTGAGGACTTGACATCACAAGACAGCGCAGAATACAGGTTAAAAGTATTGCAGCTACCCAACTTCAGCCAGCAAAAAACTCAAGGCCTTATATAACTTAGTGTCTCAAAATTATAATTTGAAACACAACACTTCAGGTGGCTGGCATTCAAAGGCTGATCACTCACATAGCTAAAGCTGTCTGAAGAATATCAAAATAGAGATATGAACTATCTCCACCATGTTTAAATAAACGTGTAAGAACAGGTGGAAATTTAAATATTTTTTTGTAATGAACATCTTCTGTCTTCACTCTTGCACTGCCTCCTCTGTAGCTTTGACCTAGAGCTGGAGCTGAGAGGGAGGAAGAGGGAAGGGAAGAGCATTGAGCTGAAGATCTTTGAGTATGGGTCAATACTGCAGTATCTGACATTATCTCTGTGCGATCCCACAACTCCCAGAGACAATTCATCCATGCTGGATATTAATGTTGCTGCAACTCTTGGGCAGGAAGACCCCTGTCCACTGACCTGACCTGCTGTCTGGGGACGCTTGCTGCTTGCTGGGTCCCAGACCTGGGATGCTGTGGAGAGGCTGAAACAGCTTGTTCAGCCCTCAAACCACTGCTCCCTGCTGCTCTTCCAGGTGTGTGTACCAGCGATGCTGCTGGGGAGACCTGGAGGTTATCAAGCATGACTACATTACTCTGGTGCCCAAGTGTCTTTTTTTCTTGATTCTGCTGGTCAGGGACAAGGGCTTGACAAGGAGTGGATGGATCCTGTGGATTAACAACTGTTTGTGCAGATGGCGTTAATGGCAGGGACTTGATTTTTTGACCGTGGGTCCTTTTTAAAGGTCGAAGGCTGCTGGAAGAGAATCCTACCTGATTAAGCAGGGAAGAGCATCTTTGCCAACAGGCTGGCCAACCTGGCAAAGATACCCTGAAACTAGAAATGATGCAGGAGAGAAATGACAACCCACAGCTGAGTGAGGATGTGGTGGACCAGGTGGGCAAGCAAAGGGCCAAGGTGGACAAGAGATCTGGAAATCAGCAGTACAGCACTGAAGGGCGTACACGTGGCAAATCGGGAAGCGCCAAGAGGACATCGTTATGGGGGAAGTTTTACCTGGGAAATCAGCACAGCTGGGTGCCTCTCAACAGCCGGTATGCTAACACACACAGCATAGCAAGGAAACAGGAGGAATTAGAGGTCCGTTTGCCATTGCTATGGTCTTGCTGGGATCACAGAGACGTGGTGAGATAGCTCATACAACTGGAGTGCCATGGGTGGATCCAGGCTCATTGGGAAGGACAGACCAGGTATCCTTCAAGGCGGGGAAGGAGAGGGACTTCATGTGAGAGCACTGGGAACGCATGGAGCTCGGCCTAAGGAGAGCTGATGAGCCAGGTGGAAGTTCGTGGGTTAGGACTTCAGGGCAGGCCAACAGGGGCAGTGTCATGGGTCTTGGCTATAGACCACCTGAGGGAGAAGTAAATGAGGCACCTTCGTGAGATGAGGAAGAAACCTCACATTTGCAGTCCCCGGTCCTCAAGGGGGACTTCAACCACCACGATATCTACTAGAGAGACAACACATCAGGGCACAAACAATCCAGGAGATTTATAGAGTGCATCAGTCATTACTCCCTGACATAGATGATCAAAGGGCTGATGATGAGAAGCTCTCTGCTTGACCTCATACTTATAAACAAGGAAGAACTGTTCAGGGGTGTGAAGGCTGAGGGCAGCCTTCACTGTAGTGACTGTGAGATGGTGGAGTTCAGGGTCCTGAGAGGATGGAGGAATGCAAAATCAAGATCACAACGCTGGACTGCAGGGCTGCAGACTTGGGCCTGCTCAGAGACCTGCTTGGAGGAATCCTATAGGAGATGGACCTGGAGAGAATAGGGTTGGGGAGAGTTCACTGAGTTTCAAGGATCAGCTTCTCCAAGCTCAAGAACCATTCTTCCTGATTTGCAGAAGGTCAAGCAAAGGTGGCAAGAGGTCTGCATGGATAGACAAGGAGCTCTGGACAAAAACCTGCAATAAAAAGGAAGTAAAACAAGAGGTGGGACCAGGGACGGGGTACCTGTGAGGAACGTAGAGACACTGTCTGAGCATGCAGGGATGGCACTAGAAAAGCCAGAGCCCACCGTTAAATCTGTCAAAGGACATGAAGGGCCACCAGAACGTGCTTCTACAGGTCTCTCATCAGAAAAAGGAAGGTGAAGGAAAATGTGAGACCAGTAGTGAACGGGGTTAGGAACCTATGACAAAGAAACATCCAAGGTACTCAATATCTTTGCTTCAGTTTTCGCAGGTAAGATTTGCCTTCAGGAATTGCAGGTGCCTGAAACCACAGCAAAAGCCATGAACACCCAACGGAGACAGTAAAGACAGACCAGACTCTTCTTGATAGTACCCAGTGAGCAGAAAAGGGGCAATGGGCACCAATTGAAATATGGGAAATTCCATTTAAACATACGAAAAAGCTTCTTCACTCTGAGGGTGATCACAACCTGGAAAAGGTTGCCCAGAGGGATCGTGGAGTCTCCGTCTCTGGAGATATTTAAACCCCAATTGGACACAGCCCTCAGCAACCTTTTCTAGCTGTTCCAGCTTTGAGGAACCTCTCCAGAAGTCTCTTCCTGGTTCAACTATTCCGTGACATTTACATAAAAGCTTTGTTGACATTTGATGTTTGGGGAGGCAAGATTAAAAAGTTATGAAAAATATCTCGGCTAATTTTCTCACAATGAAAAAATTACCACTAATTTAAAACTCCTGAAACAGTAGCACAACATGTATAACATACACAGTGCTCACACGTTAATTCCCAAAAGTTCATGTAGAAGGCAGGTCAAAATTGTTCTCCGTGATTTGCATGGCAGATTTGCATGGGGAAAAAAAGCCTTCATATTTGGGGAACTGAAAGTTGGCTGTGTTCTCTGCTGTTTATTAGTGGTCTTTGTGTGTGTGTGTGCATGTGTGTGTATTTTGTTGTTGTTTTTTATAAAGGCATGCCGGGTTCTAGTTATAAATATGGCATTTTAATGTTCTGCAGAAGAACAGATTGCTTCTACATCATTTAGTCTTATAACCTCTATGGATTTCATATCAAATCCGTAGCCTAATTTTGGCAATTTTCTTATGAAATAACACAGTATTAAAAAGCTGAGGGTATTGATGAAACTACTTTGGAGTTAGGGATATTCTTTTGTGTGCGTGTGTGATTTTGTTTTGTTGCCTTATGTTGCTGATTTTGCTTTTCATCTTTCTCTGTCTTCCACTACCGTAATCAGATCTGCCATTCTTAACACCTCCAGTATTGCTGCGTTAGCTGGAGAAAGATGCAGGGCAGAAGTGGGGCAGTTGCATGGGATAGCATAGCAGAGGAGAGGAAGTTTGATGAAAGGTATGGGATTTGCTACCCGAAGTAACCAAAGCCTTTAAAAATAAGGGGTGGAATTAATTCCACCTAACTTCAGATGTTCTCAGCTTCAGTGTCTCAGCTTCCTGGGCTTGTCCTAATAGTGGACAAAGATAAGCTCTGGTACAGTGCAGTTTGCCTGACACATTTTAATTCTCTGGTTGAAGGTGGGATGGCTCGTGCCCAAGAAATGCCTCTTTGTGTCTACTGACAATACACAGAAGGCTGGCTCAAGTGTAAATGTGTACATTTACTGATTCTGCCTAAATTCTCTAGCACTGTTTTGAACTCCTAAAGTGAAGAAAAGGAGGCCAAACAGCAGAAACAGGCTGGGGCAGCTTGCAGTTGCCGCAGCTTGCAGTTGCCACAGCTTGTGCCTGGAAAGTGATGCCACAGAGCACCTGGAACAGAGTTATTTCAAATCACCTAGCATTTGTATTTCACTTGTTATTTTTGAGTGCCGTTTTTCCTTCATGTTTTCCACAGTGCTGTCTGGGTCTGAAACGCAGACAGTATACATGGCAAGTGGTTGTTCAGCTTGGGTTTGGAACTATAAGGGTGACATCTCCTCCCAGGGTCACCTGGCTGCCCTCCTGGATACCCTCAGTGGCCCCCGGCGTCCCTTCTCCCTCAGATGCTTTGGAATCACTTGCTGGGACATGATAGTAGCTGCAAAACTCCAGGCATGGGCAGACATTCAAGTCTGATCAGATGTGTTGCTCCTTTCCTTTGCATTATTGCCGCTCTGGAAGTAGAACGGTCCTTCCTTGTCCTCATGATACCTTTTCTCATGAATTTGCTGTTCTAGAAAGCCTCAAACCTTAGTATTATTGCAAATGTCTGAAAGGCAAGAAGGATGGCCAAGATTCCTGAAAGGTCTAGGTGTAGCCTATAGCTGCTACAGTGAGTATGTGTCCCTGGGGTAAGCAAATCTGCAGTGAGCTAAGAATACCTGGTTATGTAGCCGCAGCAAAGCATGGAGGATTCATCCAAACACGATGCCATACTAGTGAATAGGTATCTGATCCAACAGTGCTATGCAGAGAGGAAAGACAGAACACAGATTTGTTAATCTAAATATGCATGTGTTACTTAAACTTCCTGAAAATAAATCACTTTGGAATGGCTTTTTTTTTTTTTTTTCCCAGCTCCAGAGGAATATTTAATAGTGGGTAAAATATCAAGGAACTCAGAATAAGTGGTGAAAAGTGGCTGTCTGCAAATCCCCAAAGAGATTCTGAAAGAAACTTTCCCTTTGTGTCAAAGGCCCAAGTTCCAATTCTCTGATTAGTTCGTAATAGCAGATCAGCCAGTCATGAATTCACTGCTAATGCACAATGAAAAATAATACAATTTCAACATAAATGATTTATAAGTATTGGCAATACAGATGTAGTTAAAATGTTTCCTACCTTCAATTTAGGAAAGGACAGGCATAATGAAATTTGTTCTATAACAGTGAGATGCCCTCTATAAATGCAGAATTATATAAATGAATTTTATGACAAGTCCTTAGTAAATTCCAGAATTCTAGAGAACCTTTGTTAGTTTCCAATCTATTAATCTGCTTATGAAATAAATTGTATTCTGGATCTCTTGTGATTTCTCTACATAACCAGTCTTACTTCTAGGCTAGCCTATTGTTGGTAATTTATCTGTAACTATCCAAGTAGTGGCATTTCGTACATCAATATATTGGATTCTATCAAATAATAACACAAGCATTTAATGCTATAAACTACTACATTTTATCGTGCTACCCAACTACCTTTTTTTTTTTACCTTGTTTCCTATTAGATATTTAGCCATCGATATTGCAGTATTTTAACGACCTTACACATTACAGAACAGTTTACAGCATCAAAGTGGAATTATTTGTATGAGAGTTATGGTGCTACAATAATTAAATCATTAGTAAACAGGTTGTAAATTCACAGGGAAGTACTGCTCCAAATATTTATAAATGCTCAAAGCCCTAGTTCACTCTGAGTGGTAAAACATTAGTTGCTGTAGTACTGCTTTGCAAATGTATGTTCCTGACATTCAGTGAACTGGAGGAATCGTGCTTCGTTAAACTGAGTCTGCTATTTCGTACTCCCAAAATATCCAAAGCTACAGCCATTCCTCCCGAATCCCAGGAGGCAGGCAGGCGGTAGCCAGCCACCTGGACGCTTTTCAGTCTCCCAGGATCTCATTAGCTGCTGAGCGCACCGGCCGCGTTGATCAGTTCCTTTTGCCCGTGTTCCTGCTCCCAAATAACCGGCCTGGCCACAGCCCTGCTGGCACCCTGATTGGGATCAAAATGGGCGATTTTGACTGTTGGCCCTCCAGACTTTGGCCTGGCCCCTGGTTTTGGTCTTGCCTTGCCCTCTGGCCTGCTGTGTCACCGGCTGTGTGGCCCAGAGCCTCCTCAAGTCCCCCTCCCAGGCGGCCGGCCTGGTTCTGCACTGCAGCTCCTTCCAGGCTCCGCACCGAGCTGCAAACACGGGTTTAGCCTTCAGTTCCTGTAATCAATAACTGTGATCATTATTTGTTAGTCAAGGTCAGACTGCCTCATTACTGCTACATGCATTTTTAGTCCTACAGATGAACACAAAACATCTGCTTGGCTGGGAGGGCAGGTGCAACGAAGTGCATCTTCAGGGACTGGCGGGCTCACTGAGCAAAGTTGTATGGTTTTATAAACCGTGAAAACAATGACTATTTTCTATTTTAATCTCTTTTCTAGTCCCTTTTTTTTTTTTTTTTTTATTTTTTTAAATTTCTGGCTGTGTCATATTTTGTAGGGGAGGCCAGGCCCCTCCCCACAGAAGTGCTTACTTCTTCATAGGATATTAACAATATTCTCCTGAGGGTTTCAGGCCACCGAGAAAGCTGCTATGGGCTAACACGGTCAGGTAACACAACCACCCCCTCACAGCATGCATTCTTGGCAGCATGCAGGGCACATAATATTTAAAAGAAATTCTTCCAGAGGAAAGCCCCAGTCCTTCAGAAGCTTCCAAAAGTCATTAAACAATGCCACAAGTGTTGAAATACTGGAGGCTACTTAGACTCAGACTTAACTAAGATGGGAAACAGCTTCTAAGGAAATAAAAATGTGTGTGGCCTCCTGAATTTTGGCTCGATGGCTGCAGCTAACTTACAACTTGCATTATCTATGTTCTTTACTCCCAGTAGCTTACTTATCACTGTGTATCTTTTTTTTTTTTCCTTCAGAGTGTTCTGGAAAAATTTGTGAAGTGCAGGCAATGATATATGACTGTGGGCCTGATCTTCTGTGTACATTACTCAGCAAAATAAAATAAATTTAAAATTAAAAAATGGAGCTGGCTCCTGGACTGTAAAATGTTGTTAACTTGTTGCTTTAGGCTAGGTGGAGTACTGTCAAGGTTGGTTGAAGGGATGGGATGGGTGTCTATAAACTCCAGGGAATCTGTGAATACAGCAGGCATTGAAAGTCCCTCATAGCCTTTGTATGAGGATTAAAAATCCTCCCAACTCCCAGGAGTTTGGGAACTTGGGGTAACACTTTCCCACTTTTGACCTCTTTGACATGGGTACACACATGGCACGGGACAGCAATCATTTTTAAAGGGAACTTTGTATTTTCTTTGTCAGAGGCTTAGGGCAATCAGGAGGCAGAGCATGCATCAGCAAAGGATAGAGTTACACATCTTTGCCTTTGTCCTTAGATCCACTTCTGCATAGATCCAAACCGAACAGCTCATCATCTTTCAGTGACACCTGGAATTGTTCCCTGCTTTGATTTTTCATCTGGTTAGTATGCAGTTTCTCCATCAGTGGCACTTCCGTATGCAGCCTCTGTTTAATGGGATTAGTGCCATGGAACAGTATAATTGAAGGGTTTTTTCTTCCTTAATATGAGCATGTGTATTTTATCTGCTTCATCTGCATTAGTCATGTTTGCTGGGAGTATACAACCATTAAGTGGGTCACTTGGAGCAGAAATGCCCTGCTCCTTACTAAGTAATGGCATGCCATCAGCCTCATGCTTACAGCCCTTCCCTGTTCTCTCCCACATTGGCTGTCTTGGTGCTTTTGCCTTCACGTGTAGGAGATCACAATTGCTGCTCTGCTCCAACGTTTCTGTCTACCAGGAGGCATCATATATAACCCTGTATTATACCTTATTTTAACAAATTGTTTCCTTCCTGTTGGAAATAAAAATTCCTGCTTGAAGCCCCGTTAACTGCAGCCTGGCACTGCTCCTGCTTCTGCCTCCTCCTACTTTCCACAGGAGCCTGGTGTGCTTCAGGAGTTCCTCAGCTAGACAAGTAGCTACTAATGGCCATGGTAATTTTAGGTTTGCAGGCTGTGGATCCCTTTCTTAACTTAACGAGAATGACATGCTTTTAGAGCACTTTTCAGAGCTCTGGAGCTTGCATTTAATCTACCCTTTATATTCAGAATATCCACGAAAAACATGTTCCATTAAAAATACGTGGCATTTTGCAGATCCCATAAATTAAACGTACAGTGGTGAGAAGCACACAAGAGGACAAACTCTATTTTAAGGTATCTCCAGTAAAACCCTAAAGATATTTTGGGTAGAAATAATAATGTTATAAGGGTTTTCTGAAGGGAAAGGATGAAGCAGCTGGGGAAATGAAACTACTTTCTTGGTCTTGGTCTTCCTTTGCCCTATCATTCCTTATTGTGCACTTAAACAACAGCAGACAGTCTCGGTGCAGCTTTTTCTGTCCTCTTGGAGAATGAATTTGAGAAGTAGGAGGTCCCCTATTAAGCACAGTCATTTCATTAAGACAGCCTCTAGCCCAGAGCCTTCAGCAGAGAAAGGCCACAGAGCATCGGCCTGAGCATCTAGCAAGGACTGTCTCGATTTCAGCTCAAACTGACTTTACATGAAAAATGAAGTCAGCAAATGAACCTAGAGAGTAGGATTTTTTGCCTGCTTATGATTTCACTGGTGCCATGCAAGCATTGCAAAGGCCCTGGCCAGGTAGTAGTGCTCGGCCTGAAAGTGTGAACGGTGAAAGTGTGGTCACCTCTCTCTGATGACTTGCATAGCTCATGAATAAAGTAATGCTCAGAATACAGATGGTCTCAGGTCCCTAAGGGCAGTGAACTTCGTGGAACTTCAAAGGAGAAGTACAGGTTGCAGGAAGACTGGGGAAATTCAGGCAGGATTTTAATGGCCAGACAGGTGCCTGCAGTCACAGTATCATCAAACATAATTCCATTAATTAAAGGATGGTCGGGCCTTAATGAGGCCTTACAAGCAGAAAAACTTTTTTATTTTATTTTTTTGCTCAACACATGGTGTGAAAAGGATCAAAAAGAGACAAAAATACTATGGGTAAGAAATTCTCTTCTGACTTCATCAATGCACTCATTAGCACCTTTTCAATTATTAATTGTTCTGGTTGCTGCAGTTATTACTGATCCATATTAATCCTCCAAAGAACAGGAGATGACAATACTGGGTCATGATGACCTTGTCTTTCCATATGTTATAGCTGGTCAGGAATTTTCCAGTGAAACAGCAGTTCATTAGAAAATATGAAATCCCCCAAATCTTTTCTTTCTTCCTTCTCTTCCTTCGTCTTTTCCCTTTCTTTTTCTTTCTTTCTTTCTTTCTTTCTTTCTTTCTTTCTTTCTTTCTTTCTTTCTTTCTTTCTTTCTTTCTTTTTTTAACTCTTCATTCTTCATTATTTCTGTTGAGACTGTCTTTTTGGATTTAACATCCTTGCTATAGCTAACATTCACGTGGAGGGTTTGCCCTGAGGATAAACAGGTCCTCTTCCTGGTAATTCCGATGAAGTGAAAGAGAGGAGACTAAGGAACACCTAGCAGAGAGTGCATTTTAGGCCAACCCAACTTCAAGACCAATTTTGCCTACATTTCTCTCACAAAGAAAATAGATCCCATCTTTGTAAGAAGTTAAAAATTTAGGGGATAAGACATTTCATGTTTTTCTGCAATGGGACCTAAAAAAGATCAGCAGCGGTCTTTTGTAGGTTCCAGAGGAACAAAAACTTTGTTCTTTCTTGTGTGAGAAGCAACAGTCAACAACACAACTAAATGGCCAGTGTTTGAGTTAGAAGTGAAATGAGATATGAAGGTGCTAGGAAAAGAAGGTGAATGGGAATTGAATGAGGGAAAAATAGAAGAAAAGCCAGGAAAGAAAATGAGTGAAAATAAAAAGAGAAAATTGAAATTTAGTTTTCCAGATACTGCAAGATGTCGGGTATTGTCATCATCATTATTAATTATTACTACTACTACTATTATTATTCTTATTGCTATTTTTGTTGTTGTTTCTTCTTCCTTAGTAACAATAATAGCACTACCAACAGTATGAGGAGGTAGGACAAGAGACCTGTAAAAACCTGGAGATGTCTCTAAAGGACCGAAGTCTGTCCAACAGTTATCCATTCCAATTGTTGGGTAAGATGTGTCACATTCTCTATTCAAAGATTAGGGGAGAATTTATATTTGTGCAGTGACTTGGAGGCAGATGTTATCCGAATGAAACAGAACTAGAGCTGATCAAATAAATGTGAGAATTATTACCGCCCTCCACCCCCCCATCGCCTCCAATTTGCTTTTTACACCTGTCGCAAAACTCTCAGGATTAGTAATTTCCACAGATATTGCAAATAAAGGGGAGGACGATGACATTCCCTTTCCTTCTGTTAAATAAACCTCCCCATGAAATTATAACCCCTCTAAAACTACCCGATGGCTTATAGCTTTGGAGGGCCATCAAGCTGAATTACAGCTAGTCCCAACATTGTGGTGATAAGCAGAAGAACAGATCCTGTGTTTAGTAGAGTAAAATTGGTCTTCTTAGAGGTTACAGCTGGCTACGGATCAGAGGCATTAAAACAACAACAACAACAAAAACTTGTTAACCTTCTGATGAGCCAAAATAAACTAGGCCCGATGTTGTTAGTAGAGAACCACCTAGTATATGAGGTCCCTCGAGCCGTTGGGCTTTGCTGCAGCAGCTACTCTCTGAGGGGTGAGCCGCTCAAGGTGTTTACTCCTCCTGGGGCAGGAGGGATCCTCGGCTGGAGATGTTTTGTCTGCATTCCTAGCTCAGCATCCTCAGGGGAATGCTCTCATCCCCAAAACCTCCTGCCCCAGGCAACCCGGCTCTTTGGGAGAGGGCATTCATGGCCTGCAAACTCCCTCAGCCCAAAGCCACAGGGAAGTTGGAGTGTCGGTATGGAGTAAATCCCCTCCCAGGCACATCAGGGAGACAGCAAGAAGATGGAGCTCAAGGCAAAGACAGAACTTGGTTTTTGCTTTTTTGGGGAGCAGGGAAAGATGAGTAGCCCTCACTTTGAATTTAGATACTGTTCAGAATGCATTTTTAATTTAATTTGGTTTAAGCTGTGTTTAGAAAGCGAAGTTCCTAAATTCCCTAAATAATTCAGATTTGAATTAAATAGCCACTGACAGGAACAGGGTTGGTAGGAAGAAAACATGGTACCTGCTTCTGCTCAAAGGAGCATCCTTTCATGGAAAGGATAAAGGAGTCAGAATCGTCCTACAAACATAATTGAACTAAAACAAAAAACAATAAGGATTTGCAATAGAACTATGTAAGAAAAAAACCTGGAGTAACTGAAACACAATGCGTGCTTGGTCCTTAAAGTCAGGATATCATCACACTGCTCAGGTCCTTCCTTTGAACTCTCCCAGGACACTGCCTTTGCTATTCACTCATGTTTCTTCAATTCTCTTTTATTCCCTGGTAATGGAATTGAATACAGTTCTACTGCATAGCTGGCCACAACTATACGCTTTCTGAAAACTAAGTAGAAGGAAATTTCCTGGACTTCCAGGCTTTGTTTGTGTTCCTTTCTTACAGCTGCATATCCACCTGGGAAAGCACTTCCAGTGTGGGATCCGCAGTGCAAGTGGTTTGCAAAAGTGATCCATTCCTATAGGGGGAAACTTCAGCAAGATGAGTTGCATTAGTTCTCTGAGAAGCAACAAATAACTCTAAGCAGTAAAGATTTTTGCCTTTAATTCCTTTCACCCTCATAGTTTCTAATGGATTAGTCAGAGAGAAGTCAAAGCAGGGAGGAAGGAGGGAAGGAAAAGTGTGAATTTCCCAGATTCATGTGAGTTTCATATCACATTGTACTTTTCACAGAAACAGTGTGGAGGTAGAATGGATGTTTTGCAGTCATACGCCTTGTTGGGTTAAGGTTTTTCCTGCTTGGTGCCTTTTAGGCACCATTATTTTCAGGTGACAGGAGAGCAGAAACGGGCTGTGTGAAAATACGCTATGCCACTCCTCAGATATGATATTCATGTGAATTATTTTAAATCTTCATTTGCAGGATCTCAAATGTTAGGGAAACAATCCAGACACACTTGGTTTCTTTTCTGAAGGAAATCATAATGATGAGCTCATACTTTTCGTCTGCCTGCCTACCAGTCTGTCTCTTGCCTGCTCCATTCCTCCCACTCTCTGCTGTAAGCCACTGGTGAATTTCAGCTAAATCAAGAGTGAAGTGTAGAACATAAAATAACGCAGTTCCTGCCAGCTTTGTAAGCCAGACACCAGGGCGCATGAACAAGACCGCAGAAAGAGCCACCTCTCTGCTCAGGTAGGGTAACATCCCAGGTGGGAGAGAGCCTGTGAACGACCCTGTTCTGAGACAATCTTCCGTGAGTGCCTGCAGTTACAGTGTGTCCATAGGAAACCAAGCTCCTTGAGCTCGGTGCTCAACTACTTGTTCAGAGATCCTCCTTCAGACTGCTGTATCACAGGGAAAAAGGGAATGCATAGAGCTGATATCATAACTCTGTACTTTTGGTGACAATGACATGTATTAATATTTTATTTTAAATTCCTTCTCTGTCTCCCACTCTCTTTTTCTCCTATCCTCTTGTTCCTGCTCAGTGGCACATGTGTGTTCACACACAGGCACACCACAAAGGCATTGGCAGATTTTAGTCCTGGGGTCTTAAAGCTGAGAGAAACAGTCAGAGCTTTTGCAGAGAGGAAGACTGAGTGCATATTTCAGCAGTGGGCCAGGACTCAACTGGTCGAGATTTAATTCTGCATGCTCTGCATCCTTCTGGGCTTTTGTTCCTTCTCTGTAGTGGGAACGATCAAATTTCCTTTCTTCCACCTTTCCTTCATCAAGACTACAATGGCTGAGGTTTCTCAGACTCGGTAGGCCTTACTACGTCTGATCCCACTTATTAATTGGGAAAAATCCTCTCTGACAGGTAGTAGAAGGTGAACCACTTGGTTCTGCTGTCCTTATCCAGGCAAGAGCCAGACCCAGTGGAAGCACCTGCAGCAGGACAACTCCCAGGTAAGAGCCCATCTCTTTTCACCATGTGCATGCATCACATGCCTCTTCTTGACCTAGTGTACTATCACACACTGCATGCTGTTGCTATAAATTATTAATTATTATAAGCGAGCAAACTGTATCCTGCTTTTTTTTTTTTCTCTTTTTTCTCTTCATTTAATTCATTCAATGACCAAGGTCAGGTGTTACATACAAATCCAGCAACTCCAACTTGGAGCAGGCAGCCCTTGCAGCAACTGTAGAGAGCATTCTGTTCCTGTTCCCTTTTTGATTACTTTTTTTCTACACACAGTCTTGAAGAAGAGAGAAAATGTTTGCAATACCTTGATCTGTTTATTTATAACTTGCCAAAGCTTTGGCTGGAAGCATCCCAATCACATCTCACAGTAAAAAAAAAAGGGGGGGGGGGAGGATTGAACGAAAAAAATGCATATTTGGAATGCTATATTTGAATTAAAGAGATTTATATTATCCTAGAATTTCTTTGCCATTTTATTTTCCCTCCCAATTTAAAAAAAAAAAAAAAAAGATAAATTATTCCGTTAGTAACAACGCACTTGTCTTTCATATTTGAAATTACTCTTGAATGAAATTCTTACTAAAAAGGCTTTAATTTTAGCATTTTGATGGGAAGCAGAGATACCAGTTTTGCATTTAGCTCTCCTCCTCACCACCCCCATTTACATTCTCAGGAGAATTTAGAGCTCAGAAAAAGTGCCAGACTGGCAGCCTTGGAAGCTCAGAGTCCCCGTTTATCTGAAGGCTGCTGCATTTTGAGCCACTGCTGCGTGGGAACCTGGTGGGAAAGTTCACTGGTGAGAGGGCACTGTACGTGTCAGACATTTCCGCAGCGCATCTTGGATTAAGTGAGGGCTGCTTCCTCTTGCGAAACCTCTGCCCAGCAGTACCAAAGAGGC
Organism: Cygnus olor; assembly: GCF_009769625.2. Classification (NCBI taxonomy): domain Eukaryota; kingdom Metazoa; phylum Chordata; class Aves; order Anseriformes; family Anatidae; genus Cygnus; species Cygnus olor. Next base: position 40,799,873 of record NC_049169.1, read on the forward strand.
ATGAAGGGGAGGAGGGCAGGAAAGTTATAATCCACCCTGAAGCTCCACCCCGAGCCTGAATTTTGCCGCCTGAGATGCGACAGTGAGTTTCCAAAGTGAGAAGGCATCCAGAGCTGCTCATTTTTGTCATGTCTTAGCATATAATAAGCATGAACATATAGCGTGTGCTTCTCAGCAGGACGGATGAATTGGAGCCAAGTGCCATGTTGCAGTGGCTAGACTGCTTCCTGCCAGCTTGTCCGGCAGGAGCTCACCGAGCCCCGCTGCTCTGCCCAGAAGTCTGAGGTGCTGACACCCCATGTCATTACAGAACAGCCATGGAAAAGACGGAATTTTGTTTTCCTTTCAGCAGGTTGCATTTCAAAAGGGCAAAACTGCCTAAGCCAATGCAGTCGTTTCTTGTCCTGCGCTTGTACAAGAATAAAGTCTGAGACATCTGTAGATGAGAATGAAAAAAAAATGCACCGCTCACTGTGCAACTTGTGAAGGAACAGACACCAAGGGACACGGGAATATCAGCCTGCACATATGGGGCTGGGATATTTGACACTGTTCCAACATTTCTGAAAAGAAAGAGCCAGCTCTGTTTTAGAAATTGTCCATCTTTGGGGGGTTTGTTTGTTTCTTTTTCACATAGCATACTGCGTATGGAATCCTCGCTGCGCTAAAGAGGTGCCGTGTTCTGCTACGCTTCTGCAGTTTATGGTGTGAAACACAATAACACAGCTGGCAGGGTGTTGCCATGCGATGTGTCTCCAGTGCTTGTTCCAAGAGCAGGTTTCTGATATAAATCTGCGGCAGTGAGTGCAAACGAATTAAAAACAGACAAGATGCCAAACACCATGGCTTATCAGCTCATCACATTATTGTCTGATATTCTGCAAAGGTTTTTCTGGTGAAATTTTGTTCACTGCTCTGTTTCACTGAAGAAGAGATTGCTAGGTTTGGGGGATTTCTTATTTTGGGGAAAAGGAACAGAAGTCTTTTGTTTCCAGAGAGGTTTTGTTTGTCTTTTGTTTCCAGAGAGGTTATATTTGAATTTATAGAGATCATTTGATTTTTTAACAGCTATCCAGTAAGATTAACTTTTAAAAGTTGGACAGACTTTGAAGGTTGGCTGGACAGAAGACTTGAACATGAACTGTTAGAAACAATCCTTTAGGAAAATGAGCTAAAAGATTCCTCTACTACTAATGAATTTCCAGGAAAATTGAATGTACACTGCTATTAAGAGAAAGCAATGATCACAATACCATCTTTAATTACAAATTAGACTTTCATTTTGATATTTTGAGGCTGTGCCTGTGGATGCTACATAAAAATATGCAATATGCAAGAATGAAGATAAAAGTAGGAATAAAAGATCCCAGTCTGGTTGGTTGGTATGATGACAATGCTCATTTTAGCTAAGAATTTAAATGACTGTTTTTCAGAAATTGCTTCTGTCCCATGGGAGAAAAATACATTTTGACATTTCAGGAACAAGCAAGAGTACTTCTGTTTTGGGCAGCAGCAAAGTGGGCACAAAAAGCCTTAGAGGCAAGGTCTTTTAACAGCTAACATAACCTGGCAAGCAAGCAAATAGGAAAGGCAAAGTGTAATAATCTGGGCTGCTCAGAAAGGAATACAACTTATGAACTAAAAGCCTTTTTATGAAAATGTTTTTATGTGGAACGTTTTACCCACGGACCTGAATTCTGAAATTCTGAAAATTCTGAAATTTTCCTTTACCTGCTATCATAGCCTTCTGGCAGGCAAACTTACATTTCTTAGACTTGGGGTACAGCACTGAATGCAGTGCTGCAGCCCTCAGCTCACAGGGGGATGAGTCTGAGCCCACCCAGACCTGCAAGTGTTCCCAACAGAATTAACCACGTGTCCCCTGGAGGAGCAGGGGAAGAGAAAATGTCCTTCTGGATAAATAGGTGTTTTAGCTTTGACTCATTCCGAGCATAGATGAGTCAGCCAGGTGTTAAGTTACTTGTCTGTATTTCCAAAAGCCGGAACCAAGCTGAAAAATCAGGGTCCCAATCCATACATCCTCACTTGAGCATTTCCTCCACAGACCACCAGCCTCATGCACCACTGTCTCGGCCCCTTTTTATCTGGGCTATTTTAAAGAGCCCGGTTCTAATGCAGCTTCATTGTGCAAAACACCTCAAGCTCGTTATTTCTTTCTTTGTGTTAATACGTGGTTAAGACTTGGACTGTTTATAGCAAGCAAACTAACTTTTAGTTCATGTTGTGCCCTTTCTTCCCAGAATTTGCTCTTCCCTTTTTGTCTCTGCAGAGTACAAAAACACGAGATATGCCAGGTCATCCTACAGATGTCTCAGAAGGCATTGCAGCAGCTCAGATAGTAAACGCCGCCTCTATCTTCATATTGATAAAATAAAATAGGCCAACACTCTTTCAGTAGCTGCATAATCTGCAAAAGCTGCTGACTGTGGGTGGCAGGTGCTTGTGATTATCCTGGAGAGAAAGGAAATAGGGCCTAGGAGGGCAGGCCATGAGTGGAGAGGAAACGTAGGAGGGCAGGCCATGAGTGGGGAGGAAACATAGGAACAAGGTGTTCAGACAATACATTCGAGACAAGCACGTGGCTAATGCAGATCTGCGACTGTCCAGTACCAGCAGTGGGCAAAGGACCTGGTGAGGAGGTTTTTAACACCAGCCTCATTTCTTCCAACTGGAAAGAAACTCAGGGAGGTTCGGTAGCAGGTGCAGGGTTACCAGGCGAGCTATTGGCAGCGCTGGGAAAAGCACGTGGGGCTCTGCGTCCCCCCTGTCCTGCTGCCTTTGGGTGGACCAGGGCTCCTGTGCCCCAGGGGGACAGACTGCGGGGCAGGTGGGAGCTCTGCCCCTTCCCAGGCCTTGGGGCTGTGCTCAGGGCAGGGCTGGGCCTTTTCCTGGCTGCATATTCGGTCTCATTTTTACAAGCGCGTCCTGAAAAAAAAAAAAAAAACAACACAGTGCTTTGTCTGCTAAAGTGCTCTGCATTTGAATCTGACCTAGATCTTTCTAAGCTTTTCACAGCTATGGAGCTGAGCGGGCCGTAGCAAAGCCCGGGCAGCTTGCCCCGGCCCAGGGAGCGCAGCGCCTGCCACACCAGGCCGAAGGCCGCATGGAGCGCTTCTGTAACACACGACGGCAGATTGTGAAAGGCATCCTTCACAAAATCTGCACTCTTTAATGCATGAACTTGCATGTAGATATTAGTTGGGTGTGGGGTTGCCCTGTGTATGGTGTCCACGCTAAAATCCAGTGGGTCAATGGTCAAGGATACTGGCTGAAGACAAAAGGTTATGTTCATACTCCTGCGCATTGTCCAAATACAAATTGAGAAACACGACAAAACTGGTGGGATGGAAGGCGCCCGTGACCTTACCCAAGGGCTGACCTCCCCCAGGGTGTGCGAGGCAAGGATCCTGTACCAAAAGGTGTATTTCAAAAAGACACCTAGGTGAAATCCTAGCCAAGGGGATGTAGCTAGGCACTTTGATCAGTAGATTTCCATTTGGCCTGTGTACTGTCTCGGCTGAGGCAGAGCTAGCGTTGCGTTCACATTTCAAGCACTGTAGCCAAACAGTTAGCAAAGTCTAATAATAAAAGCAGGACCTTGAGGACAGCACAATCAAGTTCTGTTTCCAGTTGTACTCCAGACTGCTTGTACAACCTTGACGAAAACTTGGCATCAAGACTCCAAGGCTGCACTGGAGAGAAAGAAATGCAGAGCTGGGACTCGCAGGAGGCAGCTGCTTGAGGAGGTAGGCAGAGGCGAGGGGTCGGTGTGAGACCAGGCGGCGGGTGGTGGAGAGAGGGCTTGCTGGGAGGGTGAAGCAAGCACTTGGCGGTTTGCAGAGCTCCGCCAGAAAGCAGCAGGTAAAGAAAAGTAGGTGGGAGGAGGGGAGGCATGTTTTCCTGCCCCAATCCAGCAAAATCGGTGCCCACTTTTAGCTGCAAAGCCCTGCTGGATACACAGAGCTTCACCCAGGCTGGTAAGATATGTGGGCCTATCGATAGGCCCCATCCTATTATTATTTTGTAATGTTCCCAGGAGTAAGAGCAAAAGAAGGAACCTGCTCTCCGCTGCAGATAGAAGGTCATTTTGGTTCTTGAATAAGCAGTGTTGTTTTATTTTATTTTTCTCAGTTAAAAATAACTTTTCAGTAGAATTCATTCCCATATTGTCTGCCCCCAGGGTAAGGCTAGAAGTGCTGAAGAGAAACCCCAAATTTTTAGAAAACCATACTAAAATCATATGCTTCATCTGATCACAACAGGGTGAAGAGAAAGGAACAGCAGAGGTCTGTCCTAACTGAAAACTGGAGAATCAAGGGATGTTTGTTGAAATAGCTTTTCCTAGTGGTTATTATGCTCTCAGAATGGGGGAAAAAGCCAAAGAAAAATATTAAAAGAGCCTGAATAGAAATGTAGCTATTTCCATTTCACTAACCGTGATGAATTTTGAAAAGATGTTTCATCTTCAGAGCAAGACTAAATTACAGACAGGATAACAGATGGGTTTGGGGCTTAGTACAAGGCTGCAAATCACTTAAATGGCTCTGCTAACATCAGACTGCAGGGATGCTACCAGTTTTGAAATTTAGAAACGTTACTATCCAAACACCATTTATTGATTAGTTTGCATAAAAACATAGTTTGATAAACTGCCTTTTCTCCATTGATGAAGCATGTGTGATTTCCTCATCAATGCTGAAAAGTGCTTAAGCAAATAAAATTATCTAAACCTCACTCTGGCAACGCGGCTGCTTTGCTTCTTCTGCGGTCTCCCCAGCTGTGCTTGCTGCTGAGCAGGCTCTCCGACCTGATCCCTTGGTTCCCTGCCACGCCAGGGTATACTCTTTCCACCCTGGAGCAAAAACTGGGCCGAGCCACGCAAAGAACACGTGGGCCCATCCTAACACATCGGTCACATCATGCAGTGCTTCAAGTTCAGGAGAAAGAAGCAGCCTTCTTGTTGGGTGCTGTGAGCACGAAGCCCCGCTGCCTACAGCTGCTCACAGTTCCCAAAGGCAGCTGGGTCTGGCGTGCGAGGCTGTGAGTGGGAGCTGAAACCCGAGGACGGCGCATACTTCTGCTTCCACGGGGCTCTGAGTCAAGAGACAGCTATGGGCGACCAAGATGGAGAGTTTGGTCTTCCCCACCGCAGCCTTAGCACTATTTTCGGAAAGGTCCTGTGCCGAAGAGGTCCTGTCGTTGTGTCGCTCTGTCAGGCCTTGCTTCTCACTGCCGCTCGTCCTTCTTCACAAAGACCTGCCCATGTCACATTGGTAGGAGGTGGGAAACGCCACGTTACCAGCGGAGCAAGGTGAGACAAGAGGCAGCAGAGCGTGGTGCAGAACACACCAGGCTCCCGCCCGCCATCGGGCCGTAGGCCGCCCGGCCTGGCCACCAGCCCAGCCTCATCCAGCCAGGAGCTCCCAGACCTGAGGCCACGTGTGGTGGAATACAAGAAACAACACGAATTTCATCTCTGTACCGAGAGGATGCGGTGATATTGCCCTAGAGAACACAGAGGGAAGGAAGGTGCCACATCCCATCCCTGAGCACTTGGAGAGGAGGAGCCCTTGTGCCGAGAGCTGAAGGGGTGCAGGAGGCTGTTTCTCAGAGAGCAGTGAAATCTCAGCCCCTGGTTATATATGGGTGAACAAGGGCCTTCTTCATGTGGATCAAAGCCTGCAGCAATTTGCTTTGTCATCCGTCAGTCAGTTATTATACTCATAATAGGAACAGCAATATAGGACAGCAATATACAGCGTGTAGCCAAGATAATATTTTAATCATCTTAGACAGAAATTGATCAGTGGGCCCCAGACCTCCAGCTCTGTCATCATTCACCTTCAGGGTCTTTTTTTTTTCAAATGCTGGCAATTCCAAAAGAGTTCAGGGAACAAATAAAGGAGGTGAGTTAGCATGGAAATGCTCGGGGTTTGAAGCACCGGTTTAAGAAAGGCAGCCTGGTGATGAAGTTGCTATTTTAGGAAATCAATTCAGCACCATTTTCAGGTTCATAGATATTCCAGATGAAAAAGACCTATTAGGTCATTTGTCCATCCTTCCTGCCAAGAAAAGACTGTGGTAGTCATTGGCATCTGAAGCTGTGTCAGTCTTTCCAGATGCCCTCTCTGCGGCGTCACAAATATGTTGGCTGCGGATCGCTCCTGCCTCGCAGCTTCTGAAACACACCCGTTAGCACTGCTTAGGAAACAGTGCCCATGGAATCGGGGAGCAGCCGGATGCAGCTTTCCGAAGGATAGGGGAAATCTGCAAGCAATAATTTTCCTTCCCCCTAATCAGGCTTGTATACTCACAGAAGAGAATGAGAAACAAGAAAGGCCCGATGGGTGACAGCTTCATGCTTCATTACCTTCCTGGTGCCTGCAAGACAAATCAGTTTTTTCCTGATGTTGGGAGGGGATGTGTTAGGATTAATTCTTGATTTTGTTTGCCAAGACAGATTTCCTGAACTTTTAATTCCATCCCTGCAGTTGAACAAAGAAGCAGCTATCTTGCCTTTACATGTTTGAACATCATTGCCTCCTGGGTACCGCCAGTGCCCGTTGGATGCTTCGTGAATTTGGTTCTTAAATTGCTTTTAGGAAGCACTCAGCTAGAGCTCAAATCACAGAACAGAGTGTTTGCTTTGTAATGCAAATACTTGGCTTGGAACAGACAGAAGCAAGAACCTACTTGCGAGCTCCTTTACACCCTTGTACATGACTCACTGGAGACGATGAGGGTTAACCTGGCACAAGGCTGTTGGGAAGGAGAAGAGGAATGGGCCCCGGTAGCACACGTTTCTTCTTTTCCTTGCTGAGTCTCGTTTCCTTGTGCCAATTTTTCCTTGCCAGCAGCTAACTTCCCTTCCGGATTCCTCTAATGTTTCCCTAGCACAAGAAACCCCCAGCTCCTGACAGAGGCCACTGGGAAACACCACAAGTGCAGCCTCCTGCCACCTCCCCGGCGGAGCCAAACTTCACTCACTTCCCCTCACTCCGGTGGGTCATAACGTTTTATAAGGTATCTTGTCGTGGCAATGCCTTTAGCCCAGCACCGTGGGCAGGAGGCCATAAAACAGCAAACAGGAGAGCTGTGAGCATACCTCTCCTCGCGGAGCTGCAGCCGATGGGTGTGCGGTGGCCAGGGGACAGCCAGAGCTGGCAGGGCAGGTGAGACACCGCAGGGACCAGACGGGGATCCTGCAACGTGTGGTTGATGTTGGCAATTAATACACTTGGACAAAGCAACTACAGCGAAAAGGCAGAGATCGATACAATTATCCTGCCCAGCAGCAGCTCTAAAGGGACTAGAGGAGCACAAGAAGCTGACCAATAACTTGTTTTTTTTTTTTTTTCAAAAAACAAAAGCCCTTTTCTTTAATGAAATATTCCTTTAAATTGTCACTTGGTTTATTCAGCCAACTGAACAAACACAATAGCAGATGGAGTCCCTGTTTCTTCTCCCAGCACATTCACAGCTGGAATGTGCAAAGCCTTTATCTCCGTTTATAAGAATATTAGTAAATATATTTGCATTCGGTGTTGCTATGGTGTCTGAATGGTAAATAATGATGATCTCAATATATTAAGGTGGTCAGCACGGTATTGGTAATCCAGGTTCCAGTACCTTTCTGTAGTACTGTAACACAAGAAGATTTCTTTAGGAAAATACCTGCTTGATGCATTAATATGTACAACAAAACATCGAATTTTACCAGAATAATCCTGCTACATAATCCTGAGTTCTTTTATATGGATTTAGTTTTTAGAAAGAATGATTCATAATATGATCCTTTCAGTGTGACAAGGCATAATTTGCCTTGCTAGCGGCCATTTAAGGACAAGAATACTTTTAAACTACGGTTTGAGGGGACAATGGCTATCTCCAGGTACTATAATAGCTTGAAGCTCTGAATTATTAACATCATAAACACTGCAGGCTATCAATACACCGAGACTGAGCACTGCCTCCAGGGTGGTGCTCCTGGCACGGCTGCGGCTGCAGCAAGGCACTGGGCTGACGAGCCACCTCCTGCCTGCAGGGACATCCGCCCAAAACCTACATCACAGCCCGTCCTGCAGCTGAAAAGGAGCAGGTATTTTGGGAGCTGCAGGCTGCCTCATCTATTTCAGACAGCTGCTTTGGGATGAGCCGTAGCGTGCCCTGGAAGAGCCCATTTCACTCCATCGCCAGACACCGACACCTGCTCAGGAGACTCCCACCCTGCAGCCTGCGGCTCAACCCTGCAAATGCAGCCCCGCTGGCTGCAGAGAAGTTTTGCTAGGCAAGCACATTCCTCTGCATGCATAACTGTCAGCATTTAATGTACAGAAGTATTTAAAAAATTGTATTTACTTTTTGGGAGGTATTATTTACTTTATATTTTGTTCAGTGTCCCTTAATGGGCTTGGAGGGTGAATCTGCAGTGTTTTAATCTATAAACTGCAAGTATCAGCTGTACTCATTTAAGTACTCTTGCTGGAAGCAACAGTACTTTTAATTTTTGGGTCGGTCGTACGCTTATTTTTAGAAAACTGAGAATTTTCAGAAATGATATAATAATTAAGGGATTTCTATCTTTGACCAAATTAAGCAAGCTGGTGCTGACTTTGTGAGAATCCCAGTCTCAGATTTTGCATCTCATTTTGACTGACACAGCCTTCATGCCAGTATGGCAACAGCTGAGGGAAAGTCAGATTTTTCTAATGCTAGTCTTGGATTTGTGCTGGCTACAGCAAATTCAGTTGCTGTTCCATCCATCTCTTGTAAAGGATTAAAGGTCCGATTTTGATGGAAGGAGCAGTCCTGACGCGACGTTGCCTGTTGGGGCATTGGAAAGCAGGTTTTCACCTCCAGGCAAATTCCCCAGAACAAGCAAAATTGGGAACAACCAGCCTGTCTATTGAGGACCAGGGCCAGGGACCGAAGATGTGCCTGTACTATCAAGAGAAACCCACTTTATTTTTTTTTTATTTTTTTTTTTGGAAAACAGGAGAAGAGAGTGTGTGTGGCAAATTTCTCATTTCTGGCCGTGACCATGCCCCTTCATTTGCCAGGGCTGAAATGCCAGCTTTGTCCCTAAACTAGCAAAGCAGTGCTGAAGCATCACGGTCTCTTCATCAGCCTCACCATCTTTGACACCCAGCCCTGCTTCCCCCTGAGCCTTGCCATCATTTTAAGGTTTCACCACTAATTTAGTTGGATGGTTGCTTGATGTAGGTGGTGGTTCAGGTGTGCACAGTACCTGTGGGGCAGCACAGACCTCGTGCTTCTCGTGCTGGGGTCACCCTGTCATCTGCTACAGTGCCTGGTTTCCCTTACCTCCCATCAGAGCAGGCAATTCCCTATTTGTGTGGGCAAACCCCAGTCGCTGAAGAAGTCCTGCTGAAGTAAACAGCTGTTCCAGCATGAGCAGAGGTTTGTGCAATCAGGCCGATCGCTCTGCAAAACTTTTGCCATCAGAAGAAAGGCTGCTGTCTGGATCCCTGCTTTTCATATTCATGAAAGACGTCAGAGCTGCAGAAGAATGAAAGTAAACACCATGCATAATTTAACAAATATTCACTGCAGAAGTATTTCTAAGATTACCTGCAGAAGCCCCAGAAAGACGTAAATAATTAATGTCGTGTGGTGCTGAAGCCGGCAGAGCCCTCACACTGCTTCCCGTGCTGCCCTGCTCTGACGCAGCTGCAGTGGCACTGCTGTGGGTGGTGTTTTACCGTGTGCCGGTGGTGATTTCTGTGAGATGGCAGCAATCGGGCTCACCAACTCGCCTGCAGCAGCGTTCCCACTGGCAAGCAGTGCCCCTGCCTTCCCCCATCCTGAAATCCCAGCCGTGTGCTTAGTGGAAGCCAGGCTGAGGTTGGGTTTTCCCAGGATCTGCCTCAGTGTTACTGCCAGGCGGCCGCTGCTTGCTGTGGCACAGAGCTAACCTGACTGGATGGATCTTCTTAATGGCTTGAGATTTGGGGTGAAACATGGGTTGGATATTTTAGGCTGGATATTAGGAAGAACTTCTTTACTGAAAGGGCTGTTAGGCATTGGAATGGGCTGCCCAGGGAAGTGGTTGAGTCGCCATCCCTGGAGGTCTGTGAAAGACGTTTAGATGTTGAGCTTAGTGATATGGTTCAGTGGAGGACTTGTTAGTGTTAGGTCAGAGGTTGGACTCGGTGATCTTGGAGGTCTCTTCCAACCTAGACGATTCTGTGATTCTATGGACGGAAAAGAGCAAGAATGAAAGCCCTGGCAGAGTGCAGCACCTACCTTACACGCCTGCTTTGACGTAAAAAGGGAAAAACACAGAAGGCAGAGTTTAAAACACCAGATATTAGCAAGGAACAGAGGTTGAGCAATACGGGCTGGGATTGGCGTGCCCTTGAGAGCAGTGTTCTCTGCCTAGCCCAGCTGCTTCCAGGGAAGTACAGGAAACCTGGATGCTGCTACTGCTGGGCAGCTTCCTCCGGGTAAAGCTTCTTCCATGCTGCTGTTAAATGAAGGGGTGTTATGCCCTGAAGAGTGAATCTCAAAACTCATCTCATGTCTTTTAATTCTTAGCAACTAACTACTTCCAGCAACATGAATGGAAATAGGAACCTTTTTGCAAGCAGAGGCAAGGATTCCTGCATTTCAGTCTGGGTATGTGGCTTGTTTGGTGCTCTTAGAGCTTCAGGTCAGTAAAAATAAATACTCATAGTGAAATAAAGGCAAAGGAAAGCAGGCAAACCCAAGGTAAACCCAAACCAAGAATCATCCTCAACGATTTCATTTGAGACATGAAAGCTCTGTGCTGCAGCATGCAGGGAGGAGGTTGTGCCCTGCTGGGTCAAGGCAAAGCTGAGGGGCACTGGGGGGGCGGCCGGCCTGGCTGCCTCCTGATGGCCTCCGTGTCACCTGGGCGTGCTGCAGGGGAAATGCCGAGAGGGCACACCGGGTTTGTTTTTCTGGGAAGAGCCACCGAGCTACGGAGAATAGAAGGTCGCTGTCTTTCTGACGGGGTTGAAAAACGCCCCCTCGGTGGCATGGGCAAAGAGCAAAGCTGGCGTCACCCTGGGAGGGCTGCAGTGGTCCGGGGGGTGCTCCTCTCTTCCGAGAGAGAAATCGGAAAAATTAGCTGCGCTTTTAAAATGCTGACAGAAACAAGCACAGACTTTTCTGTTTGCTTTACTGTAGTACTGGCACTCCGGTTGTTAGAAGAATGTGGAAACCGCCATGGGATTTGTAGGAAATTTGATCTTACAAGGCACCTCTTTCAGTAGTGCTGCAGGTAAATCCTCTGGAGCACCATTTAATCAAATGATTGTAGCCATGAATTATTTTTCACTAGAAGCCAGACGCATTTAAAAGAGAGAGATGCTGAGTCCTGAATGCTCCAAAAAACAGTGAACAAGAACTCCCCAGTTGCTTGAAAATTGCCTGGAGTTACACAGATGTAATTAAAATTTCGATTTAGGAAAAAAAAAAAAAAAGTAAATCATTCTCCATTTACAGAGAGCTATTTTTTAATTAGAAAATCCACTTTCTGCTCAGCACATTTGAGACTCGGGCTGCGTGACGGCCACCAAGCACAGCCTCTGTCCCCGCGGTGCGGACGACAGCAGCGCACCGCCGCGGCTCCTCCCGGGCAGGAGCTTCGCAAACGTGACTCAGTGTTTGGGGCTGAGATCATGAGGCAGGGCTAGCCTGCCGGTTTGTAGGTGGCACGGTGGGCTGAAGGATTAAGGACTGCCTCTCAGCCTCCTCCGTGTTGTGCAACGGGGTGAGACGAGCGCAAGCAGTGCGCCTTGTGCGGCCGAGCGTGGCCCTTGTCCCGGCTTCTCCCCCGGAGCCTGGGCATGGGTGGGTGGAGGGACCCTGGCACCTTGTGGGGCCAACAAGGGCCGGGAGGGGACCAAACCTGGTGCACGAGGAGGTGGCCGGTAGCTGAGTCCAGCCCAGGACACCGCGGGTTGCCACAGCCACAAGATGCACAGCCCTTTGTGTCTTCCCAAGGAATGCAACTGGGCAAAAAAAATGTGTGCAGGGCAGAGAAGACATTTTCCCCCATTCCCACTGCAGGGGAAGCAGCCGGTTTCCTTACGTTCCAGGTGTGTTGTCAGGCTAGGGGCACAGAAACCCAGGTGCCAGCCAAAACACAGGCCGCTATCCTCCACACAAATACAAATGGCAAAGGACTCATCCCCCCAGAATCTCCTGCTATGAAGAAACTGGTCCCTCTGCGAGTGTGTGATGTGGAGATGCACGTGAGCCCCGGAGGGGGAAGAGCAGAGCCCCCCTGGGAAAAGTCTTTTTCTGTAATTCCCACGTCATCCGTGTTTTTCTTCCAGCATCTATTCACTGTTAATTATTGTTTCAGGCTTTACCCAGTTCTCCTGCCTTTTTCCCCAGGCAATTGCTGTGAGGCACTCGAAGGTTAATGGGCCGTGGGTTTATTTTTAGCTCCACATCTCTTTAACACAGGAGAACCTGGCTGATGGCAAAATAAGCTCCTCTAGCCAACAAGAGCAATTTCTGCCTCCAGTGCCCTTCCAGATATTATTTCATGATATTTTTTTTTCAATGGAGTGATGGCAAACACCCGGTGACCTGCAGCACAAGGCACAGCACGAGGGGTTTCCCGCAGGCACCTTAAGAAATGTGGAATTTGCCAAATAAAAACAGCCTCCTGGTCCAGGCTGTGCATCTGGAGGACAACTTGCACACAGGGCTGTGGGGTGATACAGGATCCACAGCGCTGAAGAGAGCCCCAAAGGGACACATTGAGTGCAGAGGCAATGACCCTAACCGAGCAACCTAGCTGCGGGCACACTGGCATAAGCCCCAGAGGTGTCCCCGAGAAATGAAGTACCAACCTAAAAGCAAAAGGCGTTTTTAATAACGAGGTCACACAGAGGGATGACAAGTGCCAGGATTAGTGGTATGAGTACAGAAAGGAAAGCCGGGGGCAGCAGAAGTAGGTAAAACCCATTTTGCCTTACTCTGATGACACAGGAATGTGCAGGAACGAGGGGTGGAAATTATCTCATGCACCGCAGGTATTTCTAGGGCATGATTCATCTGACCCCCAAAGGAGATGTTAGCATGGGGTCAGCAGAACTGGACCTCAGGACAGCCTCCTTCAGAAGGACCAGCCCTCCTGGGAGCCACAAGCTGCTGGGTCTGCTCCACCATTTTGTGTAACCCCAAGGTGAGATGCGTCCCGCCCCAAAGAGCCAGCAGGCGTGCAGGTGCTATGTGTGACCTGAGGGTTAAAAGAGGGGAGAGAAAACATCCAGCCATGCCTTTGTTCCTGCTGAAGGAGCTTCCACGGGCAATGCCAAGGGACTAAAAGCATTTGAGGAAGCCTGAGGACATCTTGCATGGGCTGAGGGCTGGATGAAGTCCCCAGTCCTCAACACCCCTCTCCTCCAGAAGCACAGGCTACAAAGGTGCATGCTTTGGTGCCACGAGGGTGGCAGTCACTGGGGAATGCTAGGGAAAAAGAGAAACACCCAAGAGTGTGTTGCTGAAGGGAAAGTTACCAGACGAACAACGATCTTGGATGGCTCATGATAAGCACCGGTCTTTCTCCTGGGTTGTTTGCATCCATGGGCTCCCGGATTGCCTGGAGAAAGCACTGCACATCCATGTGTGTGGACAGCTTTGCCATAGGAGACAAAGTTACAGGCTTCAGCCAAGGCCTCTCCCAAGAAACTCTTTCTATGCTTTAATTTTTATACTACCTATGGTGCATTTGAGGGCAGTAATGGTAGCACCGGCAGCATCTTGAAGCTGAGCACCATAGGAGGTGGCCCATTGATAGAGAAAGGTCTGTTGGGCTGCAGTGATACCAGGAATATGATTTTGTATGATGGGACATGAGTCTGCAAAACATTGTCACAAAGGTTAGCTCTGAGTGACTGAGGTGCCACATTCCCAGCCCCTGCTATGGGTGTATGGGAAAGCTGTCAATGCTAGATGGGACTTTTTTGAAGGTATCTGGTTGTCCGTTCAAAGGAACTACAGGAAAATATGTTACAAAGACTGAATCTGTGCCTTTCAATTTATTTTAATTTAATTCCTTCAGTTTTCATAAGGAATTGAGAAGTCTAAGAAAAGAACCAGATGCATTTTACACTGGCCCTAGATGAACTATGTTACCAATAAGTTGCTAAGGCTCACAGTGCATGCAGAATAGCTTAGGGAGATGGAAGAGGCCTTTTTGTCTGGTGGCTGGGCAGAGACACAGGATGTTCTGGCCTTCTGTGGCCCTCCTGCATGGAGTTCCTGATGCTGCTGGTACTGGCAGGCAGGCACAGCTGCGAGGGGCTGCAGAAGGTGGAGAAGAGGGCAAGGGGAGGAGATGTCTGTGGGGAAGGTGGTGGAGGAGCAGGATGGTGAGGAACAATGAGGTGTCCACGTCCTGGGTAAAGTGGTCCTGAAGGTGACCCCACCAGAGCTGAGGCTTGGGGCGGCCCTGATGTCTCAGAGGTGGTTTGCTCATAATGACTCGGTACGTTGTTTGTGCATATTTGGGGTTCTTTGTGAGCTCCACGTGGGCAGCTAACTGCAGCTGCTGTGCAGGAGCGAGGAAAACATGCATGAGCAGCTGCTCCCTGCAGAGGGTGGCCTTCAGCCCTGGCTGGTCAGCTGGGTCTGGGCTCTGACACGGGCCTGGGTGCCCGCTGGTTTGCAGCACAAGCTGCCAAGCCTGCCTGCTGGGGGCAGGGGACAGCAAGGACACCGTCCCCATGGAGAGCACACGAGGGCACCCCAGGGGAGCAGAGCAATTCCTCTCCTCAGCTGCCCTTGCCTGCCCCACCACGGTGGGCATCCTGCCGAAGTGACGCCGTGGCCCATTTCTGCCTGGCAAAATGTCTTGCTGTGTGCTCAGTGTAACCCCAGCATGTCCTGACCTCAGGAACATGAACAGCTCCATGTCAACAAACATTAGCGCTCTTTGAAAACACACGTCACACAAAAGCTGCACCAGCTGCATGTTTTCCTTCATGGCTGCTCAACGCAGGGTGCTTTGGCCAGGCTGTGACAGGCCCGGCATGGCCGTGTTCTGCACCCGCACCTTCTGACAGGGCATGCTCCTGGCCACCTGCCTTGTTGCAAGCATGCCAACACCAATGGTGTACACTCCTTCAGCAGGGCTGGTTTTCCAGCCCCAGCTCCTTGCCGATGGCAGGGACAAAGCCTGCAAGCAGGAGCGGTGCCCCGCTCTCCTCTGTGGGGTGGTGGCTCTCTGCAGCTGGCCACAGTGCAGTGAGTGATGCCCTGCGATGCTGCTCTGGGGTGCTCTGGGTGCTTGTGCTCTACAGGCCTGAGCAGTGGCCACAAGGAGAAGTGCTTTCTGGTGAGCTGCTGCTTCAACCAGCAGCTCCACAGCCTTATCTTCTGCCTTGAAGGACTCTGAGAAAGGAAAAACACCACCTGTGGCTGGGGAGCTCCTGGTTCCGTGTTAGCTTCTCTCAGCCTGGCTCCAGATGAGAAAGGCAGGGAGGGCAAGGACTGCCTCTTCTCTTTGATACATGTCAGTAATTAAGCTGATTAGAAAAAGAAAGGGAGATTTCTTTCTCCTCTGAAAAGAGAGGATCAGGAGGCAGAGATACAAGGGAGTCTCCCTCTTTGGAGACCTGCAAAAGCTGCCTGGACTTGGTCCTGGTGGTCCTGCAAGGGGGTTGGACGAGGTGAACTCCAGAGGTCCCTTCCAACCTCAGTCATTCTGCAATCCTGTGATAGGGGAACAAACCCTGTCCTATTGGAACTGCTTTTGTCCATAGCAAGGAGACCTGCATGGGCTTTACCCAGGGCTGGACGTGGCTCAGCGTGTTCTTCCCACATCGTGTTTGGGCACATGGCTGTGCAGGGCCTTTCTGAGAGGGCTTGGGCAGAAGTGGCAGCGTGGGTTTGTGCCACCAAGGGTGCAAGCTCTGGTTCAGCTGGCACCTCTGGAGACAGGTGAGCAGAAGGGACCAGGGCAGGGCACTGGGAGCTTAGGCTGGGGTAGAGCTGCTGAGGTGCAGAGACACGGAGATTTGGAGATGCTGAGAAGAGGAGATGAAGAGGCATGGAGGTGTGGAGATGTGCAGATGCAGAGATGTTGAGGTGCTGAGATGTGGAGCTGCAGATGTCACTCCTCCTGCCCTGGAGCTGGAATAGGAACTGTGAGTGAGCCCCATCCATTTTCGTTCCTGCAGTTGTGGGGTTTTAATAATGCATGATGCAGGAGAGTGCTGCATACAGCTATTACTCATAATGTCCATCCAACTTGTGTGAATGAAGACCTAAATATTAACTTTGCCCTTAGCCCTTAATAAGGAACAAGTTAAGTCCCATTTGGATCAGTGATTTCAAGCGAGAGTTCAATAGCAAAATGCTTTTGACATATTTGCCAGCTCTGTAGTTTGCAGAAGTTATCTGCTACCGCTGCTTTTTCAGCTTGCCTTCCGACTCCGAGGGCAGAGTTTGCAGGCATGATACCCAAGAAGGGAGATCCCCAGTTAACTGGCTGCAGGAGGCTGCTCCAGGATGGCATGGTGCAGACATTGAGAGCTATGTCCCACAGCCAGCCACTCTGGGGAAAATCTGGGACTGGCAGGAGAATGGCAGGGATTCATCCACTCCTGTCGACTCCATCCCATTTCCCATTGCAGGGTTTAACCTGTACGCTAGGAGGTCCTAGATGCAAGCTCATGACTGCACTGACAGGACGTGAGGTCGAATACAAAGCCCTTCCCTGTCAGGGGGAGATATCTCACAGAAATGGGCGGCTTTTGTTCACGCTTCGTGTCCACACATCTCCATTAGCTTGTGGGATGGAAGCTCCCTCCTGGTGGAGACCACTTCACTCTGTGAAAGCTGCTTTGCCAGTTTTCCCAGTGTGTTTTACACCTTTTTGCATTTTTGAAGCAGGAGAGCTCCACCACAGATACTCTTCCATTTTCTTGTTTTCCTTCCCTGCCGTTGACAGTGATTCAGATCCACCGAGGGCAGAAAAGCCACCCAAGAACATAAATTGTGAAACATAAAGCTCAGTAATTAAATAAAAACTTGCACAGAGATTAGCCAATTTCCTGTGATTAATACCAAACTATAAGCTTTATTAATGAGCATTTCAACCAAGGAATGCATTTTCCAAGTCTATAAAATATCTGCTGTGTTTTCCTGAGTTCCTTCATAGTCGTATAATTATAGAAGCCTGATGTGTTTTTATCTCCATAATGTAATAGTCAGCTGGGATCAAGAAGAAATTTGTCCTTATGTTATACACCTCTGTCCCAGGTGTATTAGCGAGGGGGGTTTTGCTTCAGAAATGAGCCACTGCTGAAGAGATATGAGACCTGTGGCGAGTTCTGGTATCACAGTTTGTGCGCTCCTGCGTGATCTGGGCGTGTGAGATGTGGCTGGGGGGGTCCTGGCCTCTGGGTCAATGGGATCTTGGTCCTAACCTGCAAATCTGCTATGTTATGCTGAGGAAGGTAATTTTGCTGGTGTTTTCATTCTATGCACAGAGAGTAATGAGAAATGAGGAGCAAGTGCCTGATGAGAGGAATATCCTGGGAGCAGGCCTGCACCAGCGGGCTGCATGGCTGGGTGAGCACACAAGGAGAGCTGGCTGACCGTGACCAGGTACGAGGTGGTCTCAGAAGCAGGGAAGAAGAAGGAGGTGTTGGTGGGTGAGGAGCTGCCACCCCTGCAGCAGCATTGCAGGGGGTGTCAGCAAGGCCAGGACTTTGCCAGTGAGGGCCACAAGGCAGGTGGCTCCTGGGGGACACCATCCTGCAGCATCAGCATCAGGGATGTACCTCTGGGACGTTTCTGGAGCCGGATGGTGCTGTGAGGGGACAACTGAGGGCAAAGTCCTTCCCCCTGCCCTGACAGTCCCCATCAGGTCGCTGCAGGAGGCACAGCATCCACACAGCCCAGTTCCTTGACGCCTTCCCAATGGAAGCAAGCATTACTTAAATGGGCTGGAGGTGTTATGAGGTGATTCCCCAAACCTAAGATGCAGATGCTGAAGAGCACTTAGTGATAAATAAATGATGTGACAAAAAGGAACAGGAGTGCGTGTGCCAGTGCCTCCCTGTCTCACACACATGGGCTCGCTCGCCTGCACAGCACAGATTTTCCATGCCAGTTCCTCACAGCCTTTCTTTCCTTTACCCTTTCTGCTTCATACTCATACGATCCTCCCAGTTATCCCTTGCATTCTCCTGCAGCCCTTGTCCAAAGCAGATTGGTCAGACTGACCCATCTTTCAGATAATTTATTTACGGTCTTTGCAGTGCTGATCTTAGCAGAAATTGCAAAGTGCCTGTTTTTCTGCCTGTGCAGCAGCAAAAGGGGGACACAGCACTCACGGAGCTGTTCTCGCAGCCCTCAGACACATAACTAATCCTGCTGCCTTCATGTAAATGAAAACTGCAGGACCAGACCCTTAAGGGCTAGAAAATATTCCACTCATGTTAATATTTATTGATTCTCATTTGGCAACTCAGCTTGCATGTTGATATGTAAATGCTGGGACGGAGGCATGGGGGGAGCAGAACATCTTGCCAGCATTGGAGCCAGTGAGCACAGATCAAGCAAATAGTGACGTGGATGTCTCCATCCCCACCCGATTTTCCTGTTTGGATTGCAGACTCCTTGTGGCTGGGTTATCAGCTGAACACACCCCTGTTATGGCTGGGACTGGAGATAGCCCAGTAACAATGGGTGGTATTAATTCCCCTGAAAGTTAGTTGCTGGATGTTCATCTCCATGGGTGATTCATTATTAATGGTCTCACTATGAACACGGCTTTTTCTTTTTTTTCTTTTTCTCAGTAGTCCCTTTTAAATTCACTTACACGCTTTTTTTTTTCTTTTTCTTTTTTGTACAGACAATTCGTAGAGAAAGAGTTGCTGAATGAACATGTCACTGGCTTGTCACTTTTCCATTCTTCTCCCTGTCTCTGCCCTTCCTTTAATAGTCTGAACCAATTTTAGAAAAGTCTCTGATGCCATTGATGATACATTGCCTCAGAGGACCAGCTAATAGTCAACGTGGGCACGCTGCTTGCTGCATGGTCACTGCCAATGAAAGAGCAATGTGAGCATGGGCAGCACTGGCAAGAACCTGATTATGAGTTGTACGTGCTGCCACAGCTGTTCAAAAAAAATCCCATTTTTAGTCCTTTTATTTTTAACCCTATTAAACTGACACGCTGCTGATAGATCCCACACCTTTTAAAGAGACATTTCAGGCTGCACCAAAGGCATCTATCACGTACAGAGGCACTGAACATGTGACAAGAGGTGAATTTATTTTAAAAAATGGTGCCTTGCAAGGAGAGTGCTTCCCATCTGCTCGGGGTGGCCTGACTCTGCAGCCCTGCACTCCCTTTGGATCAGGGAAAGTCTTCACCACGTTCTCTTACACAGCAGTAGCAGGGATGACGAATGGCCAGGCTGGCACCTTTGTCTCTTCCATCAGCTTCCGTGAGAGCGGGGAAAAACTCAGGTAGGATGAATCTGCAGAATCCTAGGCTGCAGTCCTCTGTGGGTTTCAGCATCTGACAGGTTGAGAGGAAAAATCAACACGTGAAACCTAGCCAGGCTTGAAAGATATTGAGTAAAATTGAGTGGTGTTACTTAGGGATTGTATTGGGTTATTTAACATCTTCTTTGTTGGTGACATGGACTGTGGGATCGAGTGCACCCCCAGCAAGTTTGCTGATGGCACCAAGCTGTGTGGTGCAGTCGACACGCAGAAGAGAAGGGATGCCATCCAGAGGGACCTGGGCAGGCCTGAGAGGTGGGCCTGTGCGAACCTCATGAGGTTCAACAAGGCCAAGTGCAAGGTCCTGGAGCTGGGCTGGGGCAATCACAAGCACAAATACAGGCTGGGTAGAGAATGGATTGAAAGCAGCCCTGAGGAGAAGGACCTGGGGGTGTTGGTTGATGAGACACTCAACATGAGCCAGCAATGTGCACCTGCAGCCCAGAAAGCCACCCGTGTCCTGGGCTGCACCAAAAGCAGCGTGGGCAGCAGGGCGAGGGAGGGGATTGTCCCCCCCTGCTCTGCTCTCGTGAGACCCCACCTGGAGCCTGCGTTCAGCTCTGGGGCCCCCAGCACAAAGAGGACATGGAGGTATTGGAGAGAGTCTGGAGGAGGCCACGAGGATGATCAGGGGGCTGGAGCACTTCTCCTTATGGGGACAGGCTGAGGGAGCTGGGGTTGTTCAGCCTGGAGAAGGGAAGGCTCTGGGGAGACCTTACTGCGGCCTTCCAGTACCTAAAGGGGGCCTCCAGGAAAGCTGGGGAAGGACTCTGTTAGGGAATGTGGTGATAGGACAAGGGGTAACAGCTTTAAGCTAAAAGAGGGTAGGTTTATATTAGGTATAAGGAAGAAATCCCTCCCTCAGAGGATGGTGAGGCCCTGGCACAGGCTGCTCAGAGAAGCTGTGGATGCCCCATCCCTGGAGGTGTTCAAGGCCAGGCTGGATGGGGCTTTGGGCAACCTGGTCTGCTGGGAGGCGTCCCTGCCCATGGCAGGGGGCTGGAACTGGGTGGTCTTTAAGGTCCCTTCCAACCCAAACCATTCCGTGATTCCTCCCCAGTGCCAAACCAAAACCATGGTAGGAGGGGCTCCGCCTGGCTGGAGGCAGGGCTAGCATCACGCTCAGTTCCCTCTGCTGTAGACAGCTCACTTTCCCGATGCACACTGGAAGGTGCTGCTCAGGCCTCCTCACTGCAGGCTGCTCTCAGGCTGGAGCAGGAGGGCCACGCGGTGCAAACCTCGCAGTAACCACGCAGGCCTCTGCAGAGCGGCTGCCAGGGAGGCCTTGGCTCCTTCCCCATCTCACAGCCACCCGACTGGTGACAGGCTTGTGTCACCTCACAGGGCATGGCCTCTGTCACCAGCCTGGGGTGCCAAAACCCAGCTGGGGCTCTTCTGTCACAGCACCCACACAGAGCAACCCCAGGGCAAGCACGCTGATCGGCAGGCAGCTGAACGCTCTGCTTCAGACACACCCATCATAAACAAAAGCTCTGTATTTTATGGCCGACCCTCCTCATTTTACAAATGTGAATGGTAATTTGTCTCTGGAGAGACATAAATTCGTGATGCCAAAGCCGTGGCTGTGGTGGGCAGGAGACACCTGGAACCGGGTACCTCTGCTCCTGCACTCGGCCCAGTTGGGTGGCCTTCCTGCCCGAGTCAGAGCCGGGCTCAGAAAAGGTAAATCCGAGTCCCAGCCCTGCCAAACATTTCCCCTGATCTCTGCAGGAAGGCATATGAACACCTGAGCTGCTGAATGGATTAAAAATATGACTTATGCTCTGTCTGGTCTGCTTAGACTGACCAGCCTCTTTGGGCCAAGAGCTACTTCTGAAGAGGGGCTTGTACATCTGGCCCTGAATTTGGCTGAACTCTCCATCTATAACCATATACGACAGCCCAGGGCATAAGTGGCTCACTCCTCCTGGGCTGCATTCACTTAAGAGGCTGCATAAAACATCTCTGCAGGGCGCAGGGTGCAGCAGCCCTTCTGCCAAACGGGGCTTGCGGTCTGGGTCAGGCTCCGCAGGCAAGCAGCTGAGAGTAAAACAGGTAAGCCAGATAGTACACTATTAGTGATATATATATATATAAATTTACATTTAAAAATTATATTTAAAATTATATATATATATAAGCATATATGTATTATATGCTTTTATACAGCTGGAGATAAAATTGATTGGTGATGGCTGTAGAAAACAATGAGGAAACAGAGAGCTTGCCTCTTTTCCTGTCCCCATTTCATGCCCGTATGCATTGCCAGCACTCAGAAACACATCCCTGTGGAGATGTAGCTCACTCCTATCTATTCACCACCAGCACCTGATGCCGAGGTGCTGGGACAGCTCATGCCAGCCAAAACTTGGTCCTGCTGTCACAAGCTGCAGCGTGCATCGCTGCAGCCTACCCCAGGCACAGGGGAAATGGTGACACCGGCACCTGGCAGTAGGTGACAGCTCTGCTGGGTTTTAACATGTGGCCTGCAAATGCAGCTGCTGCAGCAGCTGCTGCATTGCCCTTGCTCAGGCTGTATTTTCTGAACGTCACATCAGAGAACTTTGCTGCTGTTTTGTCAGGTCGCTGATCTTCTGTGTAACATTTCTGCTTAGTGCTTGCTTGTTATGTCGGGTGAAAAGCGCTGCAAAACAGGCATTTGTTCTTCTAGGCATTAGTGTGATCTGAACACGATCTAGCCCATTTACATATGTATTTTAAGAAAATATCCACAACCTTCTGCAAAGCTGATAAGAAGAGACTTCTGGAAGTCATCAAGCTCTGTGAAAAAAAAATCTTAAATTATGCCATTTGGGGAATTTCACTAGAAAGATGACACAGACTGATGCACTTCATTCAGGTGTCCTTGAAAATACTTTTTTTTGCATCACTTTCATGTCAGGAAAGTGCTGAGAGCACTGCTGGAAAAATTCTAGTATTCAACCTGCTCTGCCTGAAAACAGAAGCTTTCCAGCAAGCGTACAAGAGCACAGCAAAAGCCTTGATTTTTATTTCAATATTTGCATGCAAATCCTCATCAGAAAACACTTAGGGATGTGCTCGGACACACTAGCAAGCTCTGTACGGGCTGTGGCCAGCCAGCAATTGGGATAACATTTACCAGTGCAAAAAGGCTCTGACCGAATATTTTTGTCCCTCTTCCAAAGAAGCAGCAGCCCCTCTGTGAGCCAGCCGAAACTGAGGGCCAAGGCTGGAAACCTTCCCCGCGTGTCCTTGTGCGGGGTGTCGCTGCTGCAGCCCCCCTCCCGACATGCTGTTCTGCCCGTCCGTGGGGCTCCCATCCCTGCCATCTCCGAGCCTCACCCGAGCAGGAGAAACGCAACTCGCTCCTTTGTCTAGAAAGTGATTTTAATTAACAGCAATTTACTTAATAGTTCTCATTTGAACAGTGAGAAGGATTAGCATCACGCACTGAGAACACACACAAGTGACAAATGCGTTTCTGCTACAAGCCAACATCTGGCTGCGTTTCAGTTCCAGTGGGTACGGGAGGATCAGTCTCTAGTAAGTACGGTCCTGACCCAAAGCTACCTGAAGCAGGGAAACGTCTAGTCACTCGACTGAGGTATTAATAATTACCCTGACAAATGCCTAGCCCCACTGACCTCTCCATCAGCTCGGCCGATTTCCCAGCAGGGTTTGGGTGACGAAGACACCATGTGTCCCACTGAGGGGCATCTTCGTGCCGATGTCCCCAAAGCCACGCTGCCCCACGGAGGCTGCCCGTGAGCCAAAAGGAGGGCGTTTTAGCCACGGTGCTTGCAGGAGGAGGGCTGGAGGAGCTCCGAGGTGAGGGAATTGCCTCCTCGGAGGTGTTGTGGCCGCAGTCACAGAGGGGGAATGAGGAGCGAGAGCCGCACGCTGCAGGACACAGCCCTGTGTCCGCGTGTGCAGAGCGAGGTGCCGTGAGTTTTATAGCACCGTGCCCCACCCCGGTGCAGTGCTCTGGGTTTGCAGAGGCTTCCTGCTTAAATTCACATCTTGCTGCCTGATGGCAGCTCGCGAGCATCAGCCGCGCATCTTCAAGCAGCAACAGCATCTGCCGGACAGCGGGCGAGTGCCGGTCAGTGAGAACAGAACGGACTTGAACGAGGACGCCCCAGTTGTTCGGGCTTAACACTGCTTATTTCAGAGCAGGAACAGAGCCGTTATCAGGGACCAAAATAAACGCCAGTTGTTGTTCAAAGCCTTCAAAACAAAAGCAGGAGCAGAGCACAGCGAGTGCCCTTCTCTTTCGACTGCCACCTCTCCCATGAAGCAGGGGAAGACACAGGCACGTGCACCCTCCGGACGCATTTATTTTAGAAGCCAAACTCTGGGCTGAGCTTCAGAGGGGTAAAACAACAACAAGCACGGGTGGCTGACCTCTCTGAGAGCATGACAAGCGGTGTCTGCTGCCCCTTGTTGCAGGGGTGCTGTGTGTGCTCGGGTGGACCCGAAGCCACTCCAGCCCCATGAGGCGGCTGCGAGCCCCCTGGAGATGCTGGCTCCAGGTCGGGGTGCTGCCTGCTGCAGGAGAAGGATGGGCTTGAAGGACACAGGAGCTGCCGGGGGGAAGGCTTGCTCAGTGCCCACCATGGGACAATCTCCAGGGCTGGCTTCGTTGCCCCCTCGCTTGCCCTGCTGTTGAGGAGCGAGGCAGAGTTCAGACCTGTGGCTACCCACTGACCATCAGGGTGGGCTTTTCTGATCCCCAAAAGGGTCGTGCTCAATCAGAGCACACCACATAACCGTCTGCGACCTCAAAAAATAAGCCAGCTGGTGCAGAAGACCCATGGTCCTCCTGAAAGCCCAAAAGACGAAGCAAGCCTGGTGTGTCATTCCCCTTTTCAAGCTCACATCTGGGCAGCTGAGCCCCTGCAAGGCGCCGACAGCCTGGGCAGCTGCTTTCAGCTGCTGTGGTCGGGGCTGAAAGGAAAATGAAGTCCCCTGTGCTCTTATCAGCAGGAGAGAGCTTGAGGTGACTGCAGAACAGTCAGGCAACAGAAATGACACAAGTAATTCTTTAGAGATAACGGGGGGAAAGAAGCAAAGACGACTTTGCAAAGGCAAACAGCACTGGTAGAGCACCTGGAAAAAGCAGAGCAGAAGGCATCTGGGGCTCAGGATGGGCAGATGGCGGCTGCTGCTTGGCTCTGACTTTTCCAGGCAGTCTCTGAACCCAGACGAATTCAGCAGAGGCTGCTGGTCTTGGGTGCATTGCAAGCCCGTGTTTCTGGCCGCAGAAAGCAGAGGCTGACAGCACAAGGGGCAGGGGTGGCGGGGTGGCTGTGAGGGGCCGCAAGGTGAGCCGCTCCTTTGCAGTTCTCCTCCTGGGGTTCAAAGGATGGGATTTGTGCAGACCCAGCTGGGTTTCCACAGGAGAAAACCTCGAGCCCTGCTGCTCCAGGGCTGTGATATACAGGAGGCAGTTCCTACGGTTGCATTGCAACCCAAACCAAGGAAACTAACTCGCTGGCAGGAAGGCTGTGGCTGAGTGGTTTCACCACATCTTAGCACCACGGGCTAGCAGCAGAAGAGGATTTTGGAGGGGTCAGGTCCTGAGGATCTGTGGCTGGAGCTGCTTCCCCAGCGAGGCTGTTTCCATGGGGTTTCGGAGCATGTGACCCTTCTGGCTCTGCCCTCCTAAAGCTTTGTTCCGCATTCAGTTTCATAGGATGAAAAAAATCATTACAGCGGCTGAGCTCCCAGAGCATAACATCTGCTTGTCATCCGAGGCCAAGAGAGATAAGGAGAGGAAGAGAAACAGAAAGCCAGGGGTGCACAAGGCAGGGAAAAAATAAAACAGAATTAAGCCAGTGCAGCACTCCCCTTTCCCAGCTGCCCTGTTGCCAGCCCGGTGCTCACGCAGGAGTCAGCTAGGCAATGCGAAGCCTGGCTCCCGAGCAATGTCTCTCTGGATCTGCCCAGCCTGGCGTGGCTGTCCTGCCAGCAGTGATGTCCCCGGCGAGCAAACCAGAGCTGGATGTTCTCCTCTTACCTGCTGTAAGAGATCCTGCGTCCTCTGTCTCCGTAACTGGTAAATGCCGCCTGCACGTGGGTGAGGCACCTGGAGAAACACCCGCTTTTCAGGGAGATTTTTGGTTGCAAGCCACACACAGGTGCCACCTTGTGACTCCCACCTTTGTCCTACAGTCGACTCAGCTGGAAATAGATCGTAAGATTTACTTGTTTCACTCTATTTTCTCCGTTATTTGCTATTTATTCAATACAGGCAGCGTCGCTCATCCTACAACATTTCTTAATGACAAGGGAGAAAGAGCATGACAGAGATTCATTCACGCAGAGCAAAAGTTATTTGGAAGTCTCTGTTTATTTACTGTGAAAAGAATTAAATTAAAACCAGAAGGGAAAGAATCGAAACTGAGAAAAAAATTCTCCAGAGACTTTCTCCTCCCTCGGAATAGGACGCCTGACTGTCCTTTCAATTTGCTGCTCTGCACTAAATGACTGCAGCAGATTTATGCCAGTGTAAGGGAGCTATTAATTAGCCCCCGAGATTTATTTTCCTCTGGAAGAATGCAGTGTCTGGCTTTGTTCCAAGAGGGACAGGCCTCCTCTCCAGTAACCAGAGGCTGATTACCAAGACGCGAGATCGGATGCTCCAAGAGGGCCTGTATGAGGGGGCAGGCTGGGGAAAACGCAGTCCTTTTGAATCAGAGCTTTGTGGAAGGCGTAGTTGTCACAGAAATCCAATCGAGTCGGAGGCAGGGAGGACAGGCAGCGTGTTGGCTCAGCTCTCATACCACAGGCTGACAAACAAACGTTAAATGTTGCTCTGAGGCTCCTCGCACTGCGCGCTGGCTCGGTGTTGCAGCCACCGCACGCTCCTGCCGCTCAGCTGCCGGGTCCTGGTTTGTGGTGTCAGCCAGGGTGTTCCCCGGGGCTGACGTGGCAGCAGGACCAGGTGGGGACAGCACCTGGGGACGGCCCAGAGCTGCACCGGGGGGCTGCAGGCTGGGCATGAGGAAAATCTCTTTCAGGCATACATTCACCCAGGATAAGGCCAGGATAAAGTCAGTGGAGGTGATTAGAAAAAAAAAAATAATAAAAATAATTAATAAAAGATAAGCCCCTCTTTACACATGGCGAGAAAGTGGCTCTATGGACATCTTTAATTAAAATTTGGGAAGGAGAATAAGTGGCTGGAAAATACCTGTTCAAGACAGCTAGAAGTAGAGAAAAAGCCTAGAATACATGAGTAATTGTGATTAAAAAAAGTTTAATTACTCTCCAGAAGCCATCTGCTGTGTGCTGGGT
Source organism: Cygnus olor (assembly GCF_009769625.2). Classification (NCBI taxonomy): domain Eukaryota; kingdom Metazoa; phylum Chordata; class Aves; order Anseriformes; family Anatidae; genus Cygnus; species Cygnus olor. The sequence goes on from NC_049169.1 coordinate 40,826,702, forward strand.
GACAGAGCCGTAGCAGAGAGGTACAGACGTCTGTGGTTTTCCAGGGCCAATGCAGACTCCAGTGCAAGAGCTGGATGCAGGACATCGGAGCTTCCCTCCGTAAATTAAAAGGCTCCAGCACGTGGCAAGCCTATAGGAAACTCCTGTGCATCTGCAGCTCTTCCATCGGCACTGCTCCTGGATCCGAACGTAGGTTGCACCCCTGGTGTGACGCTATTCCCCCACACCTCCCCGGCCGCCCTGGTGTCCCCGTGAGGTGACGGAGCAGGAGCAGCACGCAGGAGCAGGGACAACCTGCAGCTGGGAGAGCCTCTTGTGCAGATGTGCCGCCAGCTTCCCTTTCTGCCTCCACTCCCTCTCTGGAGCCACTGCGGGACTGCTGGCAGATTCCAGGGAGAGAAACAGGGAGATTTTTCCCAATAGCTTGGGGAAAAAAAAAAAAAAAAAAAAAAAGGCTTTTGGCTTTTCCAAAGTTCAAGCTGCTGTGCTTGATACACACAGAGCAAAACCACACTAGGAAACAGGGTGCCTTTTTAATTTGCATTAGCATCACAGGATCTGACAGATTAAAATGCTACAATAAACAAGGCAAATATACTTTAATACATTTGTGGTTTGGATCGCTAACAGCTATTAAGAATGCACCTCTTTTTGCGATGGAGAAAGGGCCGGAGCAAGAAATGTTTCCAGCAAGATGCTGCTTTATGCGATTCAGCAGAGTGAAGGAGAGCCTGGTTTATGCCCTGCTGTTCAGTAACAACTCGCTTGCAGGCCCGACTCGCTCTGAGCACGGCAGCAGTGCAAGCTGCTTACCCAACTGCTGCAAAATCCCATGCCTGCGGATCCTACCTGAGGCAAAGCAGAGGCTCAAAGCCATGGCTGCAAACCTACTCCAGAAATGAGCGGGGTTATTCCTACAGGAGAACAGAAAGCAGCAAACACCTCCTACCTACAGCTACTGGCGGTGCAGCTGGACCAACTTCGCCTTTCCCGGAACAGCAGAAAAAGGCTGGGTTGAACAAATGTACGGGGGCAGGTTTAAATATCGGGTTGTGCTCTAAGAGACTGGCTGGGGAGAACAAAAAGAGGCTGCAATTAGGGAAAGGGCCAGTTTCTGCCTTCCAACTGGAGGATATAATATGCAATATTTTAAGACCGTGAGTAGGAGTCCTTTTGTAGGATAATTCACAGGGACCGCTCATTACCTCCGCTGGAAAGCACAGCAACTCTTAGTCAAGCTACCGAGTTACTTTAGGACAGCACAGTGAAAAAAATAAATAAATAACAAAAACCCAACAAAGAGCCAGGTTTGCAGTATGCATCTCAAGAACTGGACACATGCCAGTCATTTAAATATTATTCGATCCAGCAGCTTACTTGATAATTTTGGGAGATTTGAAGCTTGCCGTTCCTCTGCTGGCACTGAGGAGAAGCTGTGCAGGAGGCGAGGCACGAAGATGGCTGCAGCACCTGGCTGCGTGGCACGGCCCCACGGCCCTCGCCCAGAGCCATCCCCTCCACCTCAGCCGCCCTCTCACTCCCCCTCCTCAAAGGGAAAGGGGGAGAAAATACAATGCAAAGGCCTCAAGGGTTGAGCTAAGGATGGGGAGATCGCTCAGCAAGTATTGTGACTGGCAAAACAGATCGGAGTAGGGAAACAGTAAAATTTATTGCCTATTACTAACAAGTTAGACAAGTAAGAAACAAAGGAAAGAAACCAGAAACACCTTCCCCCCATCCACACTCTTCCACCTCCTTCCCCTGAGCAGCGCAGGAGAATGGCGGTATGGCTGTTGTCAGTCTATGGTGCTTCATCTCCACCGCTCCTTCTCGGTCACTCTCTGCCCCTGCTCCACATGGGGTCCCTCCCACGGGATGCCGTCCTTCCTGAACTGAGCCTGCGGGGGCTGCCCACAGGCAGCAGCTCTTCAAGAACTGCCCCAACATGGCTCCGTACCACGGGGTCCATCCATCCCCCAGGAGCAAGCTGCTCCAGCACGGGTCCCCCACGGGCGGCAGCTCCCCCCAGACCCCTGCTCCTGCGTGGGCTCCTCTCCACGGGCTGCAGCTCCGGCCCGGGGCCTGCTCCTGCGGGGGCTCTCCATGGGCCGCAGCCTCCTCCAGGCCACATCCACCTGCTCCACCGGGGGCTCCTCCACGGGCTGCAGCGTGGAGATCTGCTCCGTGTGGGACCCATGGGCTGCAGGGGGACAGCCTGCTCCACCAGGGGCCTCTCCACAGGCCGCAGGGGAACTGCTGCTGCCTGCCTGGAGCACCTCCTGCCCTCCTGCTGCACTGACCTGGGGGGCTGCAGGGCTGCTTCTCACTATTCTCACTCTCCCAGCTGCTGTAGTGCAGCTGTTTTTGTTTTCCCTGTCTTAAATCTGCTCTTGCAGAGGCACAAACAACATTGGCCTGGCTCTGGCCTGCAGCGGGCCCCTTATCTAATATGGGGCAGCTTCTGGATTCTTCTCACAGAAGCCATCCCTATGGCCCCCAGCTACCAAAACCTTGCCACGTAACCCACTACACCCGTCCCCTCCAGGGTCACCAAGCTCAAAACATTGGGGCAGCCCTTCCAGGGGACCCCGTGCCCAGCACCGAGGTCTGCTTTAAAAGGAAGCTGTGTGGAAATGACTGGCCGCTGGTAACCACTGGAGCTGATAGTGACACCCTACTGCCTCTCCAAAAGGGACTTACTTACCACACCGACAGTCATACACAAACTCTGGCTGTGGGGAGGACTTTCTGCAAGAGCTCTTTCAGCAGATGACAGCTTTATCATGTAACACAAACTCATTTGCAGTTACCACTTTTTGTACTTTGGGGCTTTTATTCATTACTTTTCTGCATTTTAAAAATCAGTTTTCAGCTTAATTCTTAGCTATTATTCAATATTTTCATTGGTGTTAACTAAACCCAGGGAGCATTTGCGGTTTTAGCCCGGATTAAGCCTTTATTCCTCATTGTTCTAAATGCATGAAAGTCAACCGGGTTGTTTTGTTTGATGCTCTCCATGCCACAGTGAATTCTGTGCAGCTACGACTGTAAATGGGCCACATCACTCATGAATTACTAATCCCCGTCACTCACATTTTCTGGGGAATATATACTATATTTAGTCCTTAGGCTCGGAAAAACAAAGCTGGAGAAGTTTGAGGCTCTTTCTCTCATTAGGAGTCCTTAGAATGCTCCCTAAAAACTGGCAAGATAATTTCGCCACCATGTATAAGTGCAATTCATTAACCGTGGTGGAAATTAGACCCTTGAATTGAGAGGCTAATTAAGATAATTAGATATAAAGCCTGAAAGGAAACTACACAGACATTTCTTAAAATCTCATTTATACTTATGTAAATCTGGACCAACTCCACCGTCATTTTTTGGATTTATACCCGAGTAATTGAAATCACTGCTGAGCTCTTTAAAGCTCTCAATATCAGCAAAAGGCTCTGAAGTAAAACAATTAGTAGATAGGTTATGTTTTTCACCGTTACTTCTAGCTGAACTTAATATCACAATGCTGTTATTTCCAAAGGTAATTTGCCATTCTGGTGGGTTATTTATTAAAAAAAAAAAAAGTGATGAATTTAGCAGGCCATCATCAATTTAAAGAGCTGCCAACTTTTACAGCATTAGTAAATGAAGAGAGCTGAGAGGTTTCAGCTTCGACCGTTGCCTCTTCCAAGATGGTCATTACTTTTAATCAGCGGCCTGTGCTGTGCTTCTTTCTACCACCAACTGCACCGAGATCATCGCTTGCAACAAGCGAAAACACTGAGTAAAAGCTCTGCACAAACCACATAGAAAAGTGGACCAGTTCAGCTGAGGGGAGGACAATTTAACCATACAGAGATACGAAATTGAACAGCGTGCCTCTTTTGTGCAGTTGGCTGCTGTGCAGTCCCCGGGACCATGAGCCTCTCCTGGCTTGTGTTTAGCAGGGAGCACTGGGCAGATTTCTGATGGCGTGACCTGCTCTCCCCTCATCCCATCAGTGATATTTAGCTGCAGACAGAGCTCTGCTGGTTCGTCTTAAATGGAGCTGATGTGAGCTGAAAGGCAGCCTGCCTAGCCAGCAGCAAAACACTGAGCCCTGCAGTCTGCCTCTCCCTTACGCCCCAAATCCAGATGACTGCGTAATTGTCGTGAGGAATATGGAGAGCTCGTGGCATGAGGGCACACACCCCTATGCATAAAACCTGGGATATAAAAGCAGGGATTCAAAAAACAGAAAATCCAACCTCTGTCCATTAAAAAAAAAAATCTACAACAACAACAAAACACTGACAACAAAACCCCCACCCAAACAATAACAAAAACCATGCTATTCCATGCTTTGGAGCTGGTTTTCCTGTTAAACCAACAGCCTGCAGGAGACCAGATGCTTCATTGAGAGCTGCTGGCAATCAGGTTACAAAAAATGTTAACAGCAAGGCAGGACAGGGACAGGAATAAGGGCAGCAGACCACAGCAGAAGGACAGCCCTTTTACCTGTTGGTTTACACCCCCACATGCGTGCCTGCAAAGTCTCTTGGGACTCCTGGTTCCTCCGCCATCACTTGGTGACATTTCAAGCAGACAAGCAGTGTAGGGAGTTGCACCACCTCCACTCGGTAACACTGAACACTGTGATGCAGTGTCTGGGACAGTAAGGAGGGAAAAAGAAAAGGGAGAAGAAGGGAAAGAGAGGGGAAAAAAAAAAAAAAAAGAAGGAAGAGGCTTCCCTTCATCTGGGGTAAAAAAAGAGGTGGAGGGGAGCCAGCTTTCTTTTGTGTAAATGCACCTGCACGGCTTTTGTATAGGGCACTCAAGAGCATCCAGGGCACTTGAAGCAGATGTGGCATCTGAGGTCAACATCTACTTTTGTTACAGATATAAAGTGTTTTTTTTTTTTTTTAATTATTTAATTTCTTTAAATTTTCTTCTTCAGAAGCCTTTCCAGAGCTGCTTGCAGCAACCGAAGCGGGGCTGCCAACCCCAGGGTGGGGGCTGTGCCCCCGGCAGTGCGGGTGGCTGGCCTCTGAACGCGTGCCAGTTCTGGCTCCTGCGGCTTTGGCAGCTCGGTGGGAATGGGCGTCATCGCCCTGCAGACAGCAGATATCCCCGGCTGGCTCCGCAGGCGTGCTGCTCTCACTGAAACCAGAGACGAACGCAAACAGCCCCCCTCGGCCCAATCCCCACCTCCCCTTCCCACTGCACATCACTTACAGCCGGAGTTAAATGTGTTGAGTCGATGTAAGCATCTTGTCAGCTTTGTGAGTTTAGGATCAGCCCTTCCCAAGTGTCCTTTGCCTCATGCACCCAAACCCTTCACACCTCCGTGCCAGGGGAACCTGCGCTCTGCAGAGTATCTTGCATGTAGGACATAAATAAAGAAAACATAAAACCTGAAAGAGGTCTCCTCTCTTTTTCTCCAATTATGCAGGGGAGTTTAGACTCCAGGATTGCATACCCTGTATCCTTTCCATTTGTGTCCTGGCATTTGATTTTTATTTATTAGGACAAACCACTGCACGTGACCTCTTTCAGCATGCAGTGAAGCTAGGCAGCTTTCCAGCTATGTGCAACCCAGCGCATGAGACCACTCTGCCCTCCTGAGCCTCCAGGACAAAGCCAAAAAAACCCTTCCCCGCCTTCCCAACTCCATCAGTGCTCTGGCGTTTAATGTCACTTGGTGATACACTGGCATGGCTGTGGTTCTCCAGTAGATCTCCTTTGCAGCAGCAGCTGGATTTTAACCAAAATCTGTCATTTGTTTTATGAGCAACAATATGCATCAACCATTTTTTTAAACAGAAAATTGGGGTTTCGGTTGCTAATGGCACATGATTCAGTTCTCTCTGACTTTCCCATATAACCTTCAGGATATTAGTCAGCTTTTTAATACAGTCATGGCTCTCTGTTCTTTTACTTGCTGCTAGGATGCTCCGTCAAGTTAGCTGTGGAAATTAAAGTTCAGAACACATTAAACTCAGAACACGATGGCAACCTGGCTACACCTACTGTCCACTGCTGTGAATAAACACACAACACCCTACACATTCAGGAGGGCTATAGAAATGGCAGCCTGTGAATTATGGATTAGACAGCTGTCCCCCAACCAACCTAAATCATCTTTGATACCAGAAAAACTCAATCCCCAGAACAAAACAAAGGGTTGGTTTTGGCCCAGTGGGACAAAATCTGAACAAAATCGCTTCTTCCTCTTGTGTACATTAGGGCTGATGCATTGAAATCGAAGAACTGTGGATTAGGATCCCAATAAGTATCTGGTATTATTTTGAACCAGAGGTTTGGGATGGGCCTGTTGTTAGTAAAAACACAGTGTCCAGTCTTTTCTAATCTCCAGTATCTGTGGGGAAAGAAGCAAAATTCCGTAGATAAATAAGTAACATGTACACATTGGACGCATTTTAATGGAAGCTGTCTTCCAAAACATAGACCGTTTCACGAGGACCATTAAGGTTTAGCAGTGAAAGCAGAATCCCAACACTTTTACCTGTGCTGGTGATTAACAGGAGCACGTGTCGGAATTACGCGACACACACAGCCCACTAAACGGTCCCCATCTCTGTGTGTTTAATTCTCAGCACCCTCCCGTGTTACGTGGCCAGTCGGCTCACAAACAGACACAATTCCCGACACAAATTCAGATACAATTCCTGCCAAAACCCCTGCACCAGCACCCAGGTGTGGAGGCTAAACGGAGAGCTCGGAGCCGTGGCAGCACCTGGGGACTGCTGCGTGCGGCCTGCCCATGCCCCGCGGTGTGCAGAGAGGTGCTGGCGGCACGGGGACCGCTGTGCCACGTCCTGCAGCCTGCTGCTAGCCCTGGGCCCCACACCCGGCCTAGGCCCCTCTCTGTGCCTCCTGGCAGCCATCAGGCCCTGTGCAGGCCCTGTGCCTCTCCCGACGCCGAGGGCAAGGTTGGATATTAGGAAGAACTTCTTTACGGAAAGGGTTGTTAGGCACTGGAATGGGCTGCCCAGGGAAGTGGTTGAGTCGCCATCCCTGGAGGTCTGTGAAAGACGTTTAGATGTAGTCCTTAGTAATATGGTTTAGTGGAGGACTTGTTAGTGTTAGGTCAGAGGTTGGACTCGGTGATCTTGGAGGTCTCTTCCAACCTAGATGATTCTGTGACTCTGATTTCTGTGAAACGGGGCTTCAGCCTCGCTCTGTTTCTATTTCCTCGCCACGGCGAATGCCGAATGCAGCAGATGGGCATGTTCCTCCCCACGGCTTGTTTGTGCCAGATACTCTGCTCACAGTTTGTTCCCGGCTGCTTGCAGTTCAAGCCTTGTTTAGTGGCTCAGAGAAACGGAGCAGCAAGGCTGCAGCAAGGGAGAGGGCCCGGCTTGTTGAAAGCATTGCATTTGAAACATTTCACCGTACTGCATGCAGAAATCCTTTGTTTGTGAGTGGTTTTTTTTTTTCCTTTGTTAGAAGGGAAAGGAACATAAGAAATTATATCTGCTTCCTTACTAACATCTCAGTTTTCCTACGCTTGTCAGAGGTAAAAATCAGAAAAAAATATCTATCTGAGATCCCGGTAAAAAGTTTTCCACAGCGTATGAAGATAATTGAGAGGCTGAGTGGAGGTCCAAATACATTTCTTTTATATTTTTAACATTCTGTGATTGCATATGCAACCATCTTTGGATTCTCAGAGATTTAAAGCATGGCCTGAAACCTTTATGAATACGAAGCCCACTACTATCTCGTGATGAAAAATTAATCACAGAGGCATTAAGCGACTCACCCTAGGCTTTGCAGTAAATTAGTGGCAGATATGATAAAACCCCAGGGTCTTAATATCTGTCTCCCGATCAGCCAATGTCTCTTATCCCATGATATTTGACAACCATTTCTGCAGAACACCAACTGTTTGTTAGTCATTTCACCAGAAATGTAGGTTGCTGTATCGCCATTGCACTAACTATATCAATGGCAAACTACTTATATGATGACACTGAACAACTATAAAGACACTCCGGAAATTTTTGGTAAATAAAAACCAAATAGAATCCAGCCATGATCAAGTCTAAGCTATTAATTACAGCGAAAAGTTTGAAAAGTTATCAGGACTTGCCTTCTTTAAATTGAATATTCATACCTGCTATTCTCTATTGAATCATTCAATGACTCTTGTACTAAAATAATTTCTGAACAGGGTAATTAAAATATATGTGAACAGGTAAGTAATAAGTCAAGAGACATTCTGACATCTAAGGTTTTAACAAAACATGACAACGCTCAACCTTGAGGAAAAAAATATGTATAAATAACGGCCAGTGTCACGTGGCGCTTCAAAACAGTAGAAGGCAGGCAAATCAGAGAGGGAAAACACAACTTGTCGCATTATGGAAGCTAAAGAAAGGTGCACACACACACACACATCTTCCTACAGATGTGGGTGTTTTTATGAGTGGAACAAATTTATTCGAAGCTGAAAACTAGAGCGTTTAGAGAGCTCACGATGACAAGTGCAGTAACGTTAGGAGCTGTAGAGGCAGCATTTCAAAGCAGGAGCATTTATTCTAACTTTTGATGTTAACACCCACTCATTCTGACAACAGCAACCCAGAGGGCATAATGATGAGAAATTTATTTCTCTGCTTTTCGATATAGATTCAGACATTGTTATAAACCTGAACAGTACCAAAATGTAAAGGTAAAATTGTTGAAAAGCTTTACAGTTTATGAGATACTAAACACAGCCCGCAGATGCTGCTGATCTGGGACCCAATTCTAACCTCAGGCATACATTGTTATAAAACTCTAGAAGACAAAATTCATTGTTTTTTCCCAATGGTTTGCAGTAATAGATTTCCAAGATATTCAGAGGTGTTTGTCACATTTTTATTTTAATTTGATCTTTGCAGCTAGAATGTTACAGCCAGAGTCAGGCAATTCCTGAATCAAAACACAGTTTTAAAAGTCAGATATTAGTCATATTCATAAAAACTTACAGACACCATAGAATGAAAGGTTAGAACTGAAATATGTTTCATATAAAGCAAGATAATTTATGATCTTGTTTATGCATTTTAATATTTTTTTGTACTGTGAAAAACAATTAGAAGTATTAATTAGGAAAAATGTGTAGATCTATATAACATATAATACAATATAACAATAAAATATAATTAAAAATTGTACTGATGTTCTATCCATAGGTTTGGTATCTTTGGTTTAAAATCACTTGAATACATTTGGATTAAAGGTTTGGGTATGAAGATGCAGAGGTAGAACTCTGATGTTTTCAGCAGGGATAAACCACTAGACCTCTTTTTGTAGGTCTAGTGAGACCTACAAAATGAGAGCCAGCTATTAAATAAATAGGACACTATCGATAAGAGAGAGTGGTATATGAGTTGCTGGAAACCTGTGATTTCAGAATAATTTTTCCTCTTGAAATGTTTCAGTCACATGAGAAGTCAGAATGACATGAAAACAGATTTTTTTCCATATAATTCAATAAGGAGACTAAAAGCACTGAGCTCTTCTTATATTTCACTATGTAAAATAAACTTAAATGTCCTAGACAGGCTTTCTACACTTAACACAAGTAAATTTAGATTAATTATCTAAGGCCTAGCAAGTGGCAAATTTATCAGATGATTTATGAGTTCAATAAGAGTTTGTGCAATTATTTTCAAAGCAATAAATCCAGTAGCTTCTAGGCTCTACGTCTTCCCATTTACCACATGCCTGTAATGTAAGCTTGCCCAGCGCTTCCCAGACACAAGCAGTCACACGAGCTCAGGCCAGGAACCCCTTGCCACTGAGGCCAGGGAGTAAACCCAAGTTTTACTGACGACTTCAGTGTGTATCTTGCAAATACCTGAGGATCAAAAACCATTCCAGAGGCTCAGAGCAGTGAGGACAAGCTGTTCTGTCTCAACAAATCGAATCCACACCCAGCCATTTCTGCATCCACCCCTAGACACTCTTTGAGCTTCAGTAATAGAAATCTGAATCGTTATCTCAGGGTGTTGCAAGTTTATGGCCCAGACTGCTTTGGTAGACGCAGATGGGCTCTCTCCGGGGCTCCTCCCAATGCTTTCCGAAGTAGCTACTTGCATACTTCAGCACAGGTGAAAATTACTTTCAGGACTTTATTATTATTATTTTTCCCCCAATTTGGCATCCTTCTCTTGCCACTCTTCCTAGCAAACAGAAGAATATGATGTATTCCCCTTCTTACTGCATCCCCAGGGAAGGCAGTATAGGAGCTGTGGCTGCTTCTTCCCATTTATGTGTACCACTCTATACTCTTCCTTCTATATGACAATCCTTTTCTATGCTATATTCGTCATTCAATTTACATCTTCCCCTCTCCCTTCCTTTCAAACTGGGTCTTATTATCTCCTGTCTTCTCTTATTCTGGTCCCTGCCTCTCTCCACCCACACATCCATGCAATTACCCCTAAATTATAATGTCCCACGATCTCTACAATCAAGCAGAGAGTAGAAGCAATGACCCAGTGATACAGGAGAAGAAATTTTCCCTCTTCCTGCCTGTTTACTGATCAGCTCCTTCTCATTGATCCAAGCCATCTATCTTCTATCACACTTAGGATTGCAGCCAGGACGGCGAACTTTTGAAATAGAGTATGTCACTGAGACACAGTGATGCTGATAGCGCTTGCTAATAACCACCAAGGCTTAGAAAGCGCCTCTATGAATAATGTTGCAAGGTGCTAGAAATGACTCAGATTACAGCGAATGTACTACACATCCTGATTTCCAGTGCTTGCTGCATTTCAAGCACTGGTTGTTTGGAGATTTCACAAAATCCCTCCACTTACCCACACCTTAGAGCTTGTGAGCTTTGCTGAGTTGGCCGTATCCATAAATAGTGCGGTAAGCTGCGCTGTCTCACATATAACTTTGGCACAGGAGGCCATTTCTTATATATGATTGAGCAGCTTTTGTATTTTTCAGTCCATACATGTCACCAAAATGGATCACATTTTGGAGACAGCCCAGCAGCACCTGGTATCAGACCCAGGACAGGAAGCAGGAGATTTGGCTTCAGATTTTTTTTGCTCCCTGGCTCACATCTCTTTCCAGCTCTCTCAACAAAGAAGAAACTGGAGAACTGCCCTCCCGGCAGTGAAGCAAGGGGACTGCAGAGAAGCTCAAATAAAAGACCAGACAAAACTAAGGTGAAACAAAGTGTTTTTTTCTAATTTCTTTTCCTGAAACAATTGAACTACTTGGCCGAAATTCTCCAGGTATGTCAGCAGGAAGCAGTCACTCCTTGCACAGTGTGGGAAAACTTCTGCCCAAGAGAACATTCAGGCTGAATTACAAACGCTGAAAACTGATTCTTGTTATGGGAAGCACAGGGCAATTTAAGGACAATTCTAACTAAGAATTGTCCTTAAAGTATCACAGTTCTAAACCACTCTGGTTTTGATGTGGAAGTTATGCTGAAAGGCTTCACGTGTACAAAATCATCAATCAGAAAATCAAATAAGCTCCCCTTGACTTTGTTTTGCGAGCTAAGAATGCACTGATCAGAGGCAAACAACAGACTTCTGGAAGCTTGGTGTACCAGCAAAGCTTAGAAGTGCAGCAGCAGCTCCGGGCTGGAGAGCAAGGCTGAGCCGGTACCCCCAGGAAGGGCAGAAGCAGTCCTGCAGTGGGGGGATCCACTGCCACAGCTGCCCCAGTAATTAAAAAAACAACAACAACAACAAAAACCTTGCCAATAAACATCTCTAACTCAGTCAACACTGACAGCAGATTATATTTTTTGCAGCACTGTGTAACTACTCTGTACTTTTTTCAATGCTGCATCGGTAATGAAGAGCCTGAGTATTTCTGGGTTTAGGAAATGGATCCGTGTCGTTTATTTGCCTCATGAATATAATCCAGCAGCTTCTACAATGACTTTCATTGTTCCAAAAGCCTAAATATAATCCTCATACATGATACCAGACACGTATCAATTCTAATGGTAAAATCTCAACAGACATAACTCTCATCTGGAGCTGCCTTTTCCCCACGTACGCACAGAAATCCCTGCCATGTGTTCACTCTGTGCATTTACATTTTAGGGTAATATTGAAGCAGATGCTTAGTCTGGAAAATGAAGACTCCCACTGAAAGTAGGTCGTGATTATTACAAAAAGAAAGATCCCCATGCTGAATTGTTTTACGGGAAATCTCAAAACAAGAAGAGGTTTGAGATTCTGTTCTGTAAAACAACACATTTTTTAAATACCTTAAACAAAAATATTATCCTTTGTAGTGAGCTCTGCTGTAGGTAGCTTAGGACGCAGCCACACAGGAAGCAATATTACGGATGTGCCCTTAATCCTGCACTGGATCAAAGCTTCCGTGTAATAGGTCTTTCATCTGCTGCTGGTTTCATGAGAAATAAACTGTCCACTGAACCAGTGTTTTCTGTAGAAAAACTATTTGCTACTCATTCTGCCAGAAGTGTTTTTAAACAGAGGGCACAGCTCAACTCTTTTTTCCCATCTATCACAGGCGTAAGCATTACTTCCAAAGTCTGGTCTTCCAGCAATTCAAGTAATAACGAAGCCACTATATATTGAATCTATGACATATTTGCTGCCATCATTTTTAGTTTTGGAGTGCTAAAATTAAAATTCTTCCTCCTGAAAGCAATTATTGGTTTAACATTCTCATAGGGAAGTGTGAGGAAAAAAAAAAAAAAGAAAAAGTAATTTGTATATTAGATCCAAGCATCTATTTCTAGCTTCATTAACAGACTACAAATGCTGCCTTACACAGAGTGCTGCAGCAGAATTATAATTGTGTTAATTGCAGCCAGCATATTTCCAAAGCCACTGTTTACAGATTCAGACATTACTCTCTTGATTCGTTCAGTCTTAACAGTAATAATGAAATAAATAGCACACAGTAAATAAAGCTAGTACTCAATCTTTGTTCTTAATGGTGATTGAAAAATTTACATATTTCTTAGATTTCAAGAAAATTCAACTGCAAAAGTCTCTTCGCTTTAATATTGAGCTAACTTCTCTCTTAACATGAGATTTAAAAGAACCTTCAAAAAAAAAAGACACAAGGGAACAGATTAACATAAAAACTTGTAGAAAAAATTTAGTAAGCAGAAAAATAAAAAGTAAAAACAAAAAAGGAACTTTCTACAGCTAATAGAAGACTTGTTACATAACACAAAACAAACCTAGTACAGGCTCAGGTGAATACAATTCTCGTGCAATTGTAGTGCATATATCAAGGAGATATATGCAAGTGAAGAATTTAATCTTCCTTAATCTTCTCATGTGGTATGATTAATCACCCCCCTGTGGACCTTGGAAGACTGTTATAAAGATAACAAGAGAAACAATATAAAAGTACCGCAGTACACAACAAAAAGCAATTCACATTCAGGACTGTTTTAAGATAACCTTAGAAAGCTTTTGGTTTAGAGGCAACAAAGAATGCACCTTTGTAGCTAGCATACTTTAGACATAAGCATATTAAATGAAGAATGCAGCTGACTGGTGATTACATCTTTAGTATTAAGTCACTCAGTTATTTCCAAACGGCAACTTTTATTTGGAACCAAATCTGCAATATCACTATGGCACCTGGCTCCTATTTAAACTAGTGGGGGAGAAAGTATCTTACTGATTTTCTCAGCATGGGCCCTACTGTCTGCCATAAGGCAGGAACCATTTCTTCTTAAAAGTGGTTGTTGCCTTTTTGGCCATTTCTGCTCCCCAGTATCGAAAAAATCCCTTATCATTTGCTCCTAAACACATCATTTGCTCCCAAATAAACTCCCTCTTGCAAATATCTTTCAATAACACGTGATTTGTTACACAACAGAATACTCTTTGTGGCAACTGGTTCTTGTTAGCAATACTGGGTATAGCTGCCAAAAAGGCTGAGGGTTAGTAATCAATTAAGCATGCAAGAAAAAATAAAGCTATATATACACCATATATACCATGTTTAGGTTGCATAACTTCCGCTAAAGTAGTTAAGCAATACCCATCCGGTAAACAGGGAGCTGGTATCATGGATGATCTATCAGGAGGGCCCGAGGAAGGTGCTGAGCGTCAGGCTGCCAGCGTTAGTCAGTGCAGTGGTTTCAAAAGCTTTCTTTTCTTTTCCATTTTTTAAAAATATATATTATTATTCAAAAAAAAAAAAAAAGAAGCTACCTGCTTTTACATGTGAATCTGCCATCTGATAAATGACATGACCTTGCTTAAAACACACCTACCTTTCTTGTGGCCCGGGTGAGAACCTTTAAAATATTTTGATGCATTTGACGTGTGGTAGGTTTGCTAGGGGCTGCAGGAAGGAGGGTTAAACATCAACATTTGCTAAAACCGTTTTTATTTTATTTTTTTTTAGACTATTACAATCTGTATGCCAGTATTCCACATTGAATTTCAAGTATGGACCTGAGTTCACACATGTTCACATGTGCCTGGCTTTCATTTTGTATGGAGATCAATCCATACTCAAGCACAAAACAAAAAAAAATCTCTGGGAAACACTGCAAGAAAGGAAAACAAAACAAAATAAAACAAATCCGGCATAGGTTTGTATAACCTTAGTGCATGCCCAGACACACTGCTGGTGTTTTGACTGAGGAAACATTCATCCCAAGCCAGGTAACCCTCAGGTCTTGACATTTGTCCCTGCCACAACGTCAAGAACTCACTCTTAAAATCACCTCCTTATCAGCTGTTAGCGGGCAAACTACATTTATATATACAGCTGTAAAATCTGGGAAAGGTACAAGATGTCACGAATAATTGCAGCCAAGGCTTAGGTACCCATAAGCAGTAAGAACGTGTGCCAGGCCGAGCAGGCTGACTTGGTGACTGGAGCCTTTACAAGGGGCATCGGCTGCTGTGCCTGGTCTAAGTGGGACAGGAACATCAGCAGGGGACATGTGGCTGGACAGTGGGACAGATAAGAAAGAGCTGAATCCAGAAGGAAATCTGCTCATCTCACCAAAGGCTAAGTTAATGCTTTTATTTTATTTTTTTTAAGCCTTAAACCTGTGCGTGTCTTGTAATGCGTTTAGACTCCAGGACGGGAAACCACGCAGCCATGTGCCGAACACGTAGCAGCCCAGGGGAGAGAGATGACATTCTTCTCCACGGAAAAGGAGTGCCACTTTGCAGTTCTCTACAAAAAACAGGGAATCTATGGTTCAAAAGTAAAAAACGGTTATTCACAAGATACGAACCTGCAGGGAAGTAAATGAAAAATAGCACCCAGCTCAGTAGCCTTCAGACTCAAGAGCTTTCACCAAAAACAGGTCGGGTGCCAGATGAAAGAATAGTGAAAAAAAATAGTTTTATGTAATTTTCACTTTTAAATTCCCCTTTGTATCGCTTGTATACAAAAATAAAGAGTTTCATATGTCATCAAATTTTTGAAGTTTCTGGTTCTCAAATGTAAGAATGACAATTTAAATCAAACAGTCAGAAGAACAACCACATACTGAAATATTTTTTATCTTAACCTCTTTTCCATAAAGTTGCGGTAAATTTGAAAGCCTGCAGACGTGCTGATGGTATAGAATAAGGTGAAATGATACAGTATTCCCTTTTTTATGCCTGTAATTAGAGAACACCCCACTCCACAGACCAAAGAAGCTTCTGTAGATGGCCCACACCACTGTAGACTTCACGCACTCTATACCACAGTTGTTAAGACCACCTTCAAGCAAATCTTCATTCCTTGACCAGCAAATTGGTCAGCAGCGTGCACAGAGGGTGCAGAAAGGTGTGTGAAAGCAGAACTGTTTCAGCAGCTTGTTAGGAAGTCAGAATACAGAACCCGACCCCCTGTGACTGTCCCTAGTCCTTCCTGAAAGAAATCTCTTTAGTCAACACTGAGCTTCACTGACATCTGCATATGGAAACCAGAGCATATTAGTCAGGGGAAAAAAGAAAAAAAAAAAAAGAACAATTTTTTATACTACCAAGAATACATGTAATCTTTCAACAGTAAGCTGAGGGGAAAAAAAGCATTGCTGCCAAAACACCTGAAACAACAGTGGTAGACAGAGTATCCTGAAGAAGCTGAAAAAGGGAAAGCAACAGCATGAATTAATAGGAAAAAAATCTGATTCGTAGTTGTAAACATCTCAGGTATAGCAGATAGAAGTTTTTGCCTATGATTTTAGATATCCTCTCTACAATTTATTGAATGGTAAATTAAAAAAGTGAATAAATCCGTTATTCTAAGTATTACACAATAATGGCAATGGCGCATGGAGAACCAGTGTGATACCTCCATCAGCTGTAGCCATTCATTTACAAAGCCTCCCCCGTCGAACTACAAGTTTTTAAGACACAGCAGAAAAGGAGGTTTATTCACACCCTGGTGATACTAAGCTTAGAGCAAATCTTACCAGGGTGAAAATGCTGTGTGAAAAACAAACAAACAAAACCAAGCAGAAAACACAGAATAAAACCCCTAGTGATTAAAGTTGGAACTGAAACACTGTCCTAGCTTTTTCACACAAAACTGCATTATTACCTGTGTAAATATTCCCCACGATTACACAGCCTGCTTGTACAGGAGCACAATTCAACCCAGAAGAGCAAATACTTGTACTAAGTAATGTCACGTAAACTAATTTGCCAGAGCAAATGCTGGCCAGTCACAATATGATTTTCTTACTGCTACTAGTTGGGCTGATGCGAACCCAATGGAGGACAAAAATGCTGCATCTCACATGAGCTGGGCTGCCTTGGCTGGTCACCAGGTGCCCACACAGCTGCTTACCTTACTCCCTCTCCTCAGCACGATGAGGCAGAAAATATGATGGAAAAAGCCTTGTAGGTTGAGACAGAGAGATCACTCAGCAATTACTGTCATGGTCAAAGCAGACCTGGCTTGGGAAAGATTAATTTATTGCCTATTAATAACAGAATAGGACAACAAAAAGTAAAAAAAAAAAAAAAAAAAAAAAAAAAAAAAGACACCTCCCCCCCACCTCCCTTCTTCCTCAACTCCAGTCCCAATTTTCTTCTACCTTCTCCAATCCCCAAACGGTGCAGGGAAATGGGGGCTGTGGTCAGTCTATAGCATTTCACCTCCGCCACTCCTTCACGGTCACTCTCTGCCCCTGCTCCACGTGGGGTCCCTCCCACGGGATGCCATCCTTCCTGAACTGAGCCTGCGGGGGCTGCCCACAGGCAGCAGCTCTTCAGGAACTGCCCCAACATGGCTCCGTACCACGGGGTCCATCCATCCCCCAGGAGCAAGCTGCTCCAGCACGGGTCCCCCACGGGCGGCAGCTCCCCCCAGACCCCTGCTCCTGCGTGGGCTCCTCTCCACGGGCTGCAGCTCCGGCCCGGGGCCTGCTCCTGCGGGGGCTCTCCATGGGCCGCAGCCTCCTCCAGGCCACATCCACCTGCTCCACCGGGGGCTCCTCCACGGGCTGCAGCGTGGAGATCTGCTCCGTGTGGGACCCATGGGCTGCAGGGGGACAGCCTGCTCCGCCAGGGGCCTCTCCACAGGCCGCAGGGGAACTGCTGCTGCCTGCCTGGAGCACCTCCTGCCCTCCTGCTGCACTGACCTGGGGGGCTGCAGGGCTGGTTCTGGTTTCTCACTCCTCTCTCCCAGCTGCTGCACATCATTTTTTACCCTGTTACCTAAAAAGAGATCTTTTAGTTTCTAGCACTGAATTTTGAAACACGACCACTTGACAAGAAGACCCAGGAAAACGCATCATGAAAAAGATTTTTTATTTATGATTTCAGAGATCATCATCTGAGTCATTATCCTCAATTTTTTGTAGTGGCCGCTTAACACCGATTATTAAATCAATACTGAGAAGCTCTGTAACACAATGAAGAACTGAAATTACTAACTGGTATTTGCAATACACTGACTCCAAGCCTTTCTCATCCACAGGCAGAGGCTGATTTTTCCTGAGTGCATCTGTGGTTTTGAGATAAAATTTGGCAAAGCTGTTCCCTTCTGTTGTCCCATATAAGGACTTTGGAATAATTAACAAAGCATCAGCAACAACGCTGGATATGACAGTTACCGCTGACTGCTGAAGATGCTTTGCATAGTACTGAATATAATAATGTAACAAGATTTCAAAGTAACCTCCTACTGGCAAAACTGATCCTGCTTCTATGATGGAGCTGGAATAATTCTGTGCAATACTTACACAACCCTCTTCATGTTTGAATGGAATTATACCACAGCTAGCTTTCTCTAGATCTTTACTGACATCTAGGCGTTCACACACGGTAACTGTGTTAGCGTTGCCTGTTGTTAATACAGCAGTACTGTAATTCTTCTGATTGTCCACTGGTAAATCACTTTCATAGCCCTTGTGCATTTCACCTGAATGCTCACATTTTGCATGTGGTTTCTGTGCATCTGTTGAAGAGCCAGCCCCTCTGCAGGGAACGTTTAACTCTTCGCTGTGTGAGGCGGGATTTGAGGGTATCTGCGAAGCTGTTTGTATACCTGCTGGATTTTCACTTCCCTTTAGAGCAGCGTCTACAATTTGTGTGTCTGTTTCACCCCTGTGTGTTTTCAGTTGATGTTCAGAAACCTGATTACTGTTACAATAAATATTTTCTATTGTAAGTTGCTTCCGAGTAGCTGAAGAATGCCTGCTACAACCATCTGAGGCATCATTCTGGCTTTCACCTTTGGACCTGCATTCCTCCGTCCCATCAACTGTCTTAAACAGCTGTTGTAGCATCGTGAACGCCCCCTGTACGGCAGCAGCATGTTGCTCATTAACACCATCCACTGGCCCACAAAGAACGAGGCAATGAGGCTGAAAGGCACACGCGCTGCTGGCGAAGCCAACGTGAGCGTATCTCTTGGAGCCCAGCAGCAAGGGCCGACAAAACGTCACTGCTGCAGTGTCTGTGATTTCACTACACCCGTTATCACCAAAAGGCGAATAGGGCGAGACTCCCGTGATTTCACGGATAAGGGCAACTTCTTCCGAGGAGAGACACTCCACCACGGACACGCCGTACAGCTTCGCATAGTAGACAACGACGTCCTGCTGCTTCACACTCGACAGCAGCAGCCCAACGTTGCTGCTCCGCAAGCGTTTCACCGCGGCTTCCGTTCTGGCCTCGCACCAGCGCCGGGCGGCCTCATACTGACCCTCGGAGCCCACGACGAGCTCGACGCCGGGCGCAGAGGGGCCGGCGTGCAGGGGCTCGGTGACCACCACGGCCCCCACGGCCCCGCTGGCGGGGCTGTAGGCGGCGAAGTCCCTGCGGAGGACGATGCCGGGCAGCACCGCGGAGCCGTCGAGGGGCAGGCCGGGCACGGCGGCGTGCAGCGCCTCGAAATGGCGGCCGAGGAGGCGCAGGGCGGGCGGGCAGCGGGCGGCGCAGCGGCCGAGGTACTCGCAGCACAGGCGGGCGAGGCGCCGCCGCTCGCCCGGCCCGACCCGGCCGCGCAGGTAGGCGTCCAGCAGCGCCTCCAGGGCGGCCAGGTCTACCCGCTGCTCCTCCCCGGGGAAGGCGGACAGGAGGTGGCGGCGCAGCCCCAGCGCGGCGGCCGGCTCCAGCACCCGCCTCTCGAAGTCGGGCAGCGCCCGCCCGGCCCCGCCGGCCGCCCGCAGGCCGCGCAGCACGGCGGCCAGCAGCAGCACGAACGTCTTGGCGCCGTCCCCCGTCGCGCCTCGGTGGCGGCAGGCGGCGGCCGCCATCGCCCTGCGGGCACGCAGAGCCGGTCAGCGCCCGCTCCCCCACCCCCGCTCGCCCACCCCCGCTCTCTCCCTTCCCCGTCCCCCCGCGGTACCTGGCCGTCGGCGGCTGCAGGCAGAGCGCCTCCAGCAGGCGCCGCCCGTCCCTCGTGAGCAGCGGCCGCCCGTCGGGCCGCAGCACCAGCGCCCGCCCGCCCCGCGGCCCCAGCGCGCCGCGCACCGCGCCCGCCATGGCCGCCGCCTCCTGCGCCAGGCGCCCCGCGTCCGGCACCGCCATGGCCGCGGCGGGCACGGGGCGCATGCGCGGCGCCCTGAGGTGCGGGAAGCGGCATGGCGGCACCCGCCCGCCTCCCGCAACGGTTTCGCTCCTGAGGTGGCCGGGAGCCCCCCGCCGCGAGAGAAGAGGCAGAGGGGAGTTTCTGCGTTTATTTCACTACGCGAGGGAAGCTAGTTCTCAAACACACAAGCCTTGACAAAAGGGGGGGTTAGGTATGGCACAAACTTGACAAACCGTACATCCGCGTCTCGGAACAGCGCGAAGCCCATCAAGAAGGCACTATTGACAATACTCGAGTATCTGCGAAATTTTCAGAGGTTTCAGGATAACCCTTCAAAAAGAATGATTAAAATTTACAGAGGGACAGAACCCTTGTGGTACGTCACTTACATAAACGGTGGGGAAATAACAGCCTTTAACAAAATATACTACACATCGAATCCAAAGTCTGTTTCATAAACACCAGTCCGGCAAATAAAATAAAACAAATCCCAAAGGCACAGGAGGGCAACAAAGAAAAAAAAAGAAACCACCATCATCGCATTTGAAAGGTAGACCTATAAAATAATTTCTTTACAAGATTAAACTGGAGGCAAAAACCCCAGGCTATGCCCTCAGTAAGTAATGTCATCTACTTCAAAGTAATCGACGTGTGAAATGCAAGAAACATCACCTGCTGCTGAAACTGCTACTTGCTACGTTTCACATGGCTTATTTACTCTTTTTAACCTTAGGTCATCCGTACCTAACTAGGCAATCTGTACCTAAATGGCAAATTAAAGGCTTAGAGTGCATTTGAAAACAAAACAGAACAACAAAACCACATGGCAACAAAGTCTGAAAATACTTCCTGTACAAGAAGAAACAACAACAAACAACATTTGTAAATCAAATGTGGAAACAAGTGCTGTTTTAAACTTTAAAAACCAGTAGGAGGCTACAGCCCTCAAAAGTCTGCAAACTGTACAGTCAACGGAGTAACTCCGTGCAGAGCTCAGTGTTAAGTACATAATATTCAAGATCAGCCATACGTCATGGTTAAATGGTGATTCTCTAGCGATGGTGAGGTGCTAGAGAAAAGGCTTCATGCACCAGGCCTGTGACCAGCTGTACTGTAAGAATCAGGCAAGAAATTACTTTGTTCTGTTTACATAAGGAAACATAATACAAAACCCAACCAAGTCCTAGGTTTCAATGTACTTTTTAGAATTTAAGGAATCTGATCATACCATCAAGCAGAAGTCTGCAGTTTTAATTGTAAAAAGTTTCATCACACGTCCTTTACCTTCCTGGACCATGATGAAAAACACTTTCACAACAGAAGTAACCTCTAAAAAATAAGTTGAAAAGGAAGATAAGCATAGGCATTTTGTCTCGCTCTGTTCAAATTTACTTGTCTTGAGCTGAGTATGAATTTCAGATATGGAGCATTTGTTTAGTCTGATGCTGTCTGACACCATACAGCCTGCCAGCTAGCTGGGTCAAATCCACATTTACTACCATGCAGTCCATGTAGAAATACATGAGTCTGTGTTAATAACTGATCTTGAATAGAAGTGATTAAAATCAACATAAAAGGGCAGAAGGACATTCCTATTTACAAGGCAGATAAAAAGCTTGTAACTATCATTCAAGAGTTTCAGCACCACAAACTTAGCTGAGATATTTTAGCAGATTGAAGTTATTGCCCCAATTCTGATTTTTTACTTCACTCATTTCCTCTTATATTAGCCCCATGTACAGAGGGACCTGACTTGGATTGTAAGACAGGTGAAGCTTTGACATTTGACCACTATAATGAATGGCCAAATTTCATCCTGAGAAGATTACAATAATACTATAATATTAATAGTTTGCCATTTTATATATGGCAAACAACTTCAGTTTCTGTTAGAGCTAACTTAGGGATTGTTTCTTTTTTAAAAAAAACAGAAAACATAACAGTGAGGGACTTTCTACATTCACAAATTCTGTCTCATCAGTTGTAGACATAATAGAGTCCCCATGCCTGAAAAAGATTTAAGAAGTAGCTATACTAACATGAAGCTGTAAGAAATAAGCTGAAGTCGACTGCTTAAGCAAAGAACTTTTACATCACTGAGGCCAAGAGAAGGGGAAAGGTAAAACAGAAGGTGAGGTGCTGTCAAGATGTCAGCCGCAGGAATATAAGAGCTTGAATGACAAACAGCAGTAAATAGTATTTTCACCAAATACTGAACAAGACTGATGCAGAACAGAATATGACATCACTTGGAGAGTCAGTAAGGCTGCCCATGGCAAAGGGATCAACAGGACATGGCAAAAAAGCCAAAAATGACCTCTGAACTTTCCACTGCACGGGATGGATTTGATTTCTGACAGGATCCACTGAAAACAAACTTGGTTGCACTTTGCGTTGTGCCTCCCATCCTCCCATCATCTCACCTGGATAGCTGAAAGTACCTTTACAATACTACAGCTCCTTTTTGACTTGATGCAAACACGGAAAGGCGTGACTTGTGTAAGGAAATCACCAGATAAACACTGGCACCCATTTGTTTTGGATGAAATTTTTACAAATTCTATACATGCATATAGTTCTTCAAATGAAATGCTGCAAACCCTGGTTCTAAACTGAAACTTAAGCTTCACATAAATTTGTACAGCTCAGCTTAATGAACAGGTGCACCGGGGTGTGGTGTTCAGTTAGGTAGCATATACTGCAGGAAGGACAAATCTAACAAGCAGTGTTTCGCTATCATTTGTTCCGAGGTGTGCGTTGTTAGCTGTCCCACAGTTCCTAGGGCTGGTTCCCTTGTAAACACACACTTCTCATTTGCAAGTGAACTGTTGATAGTGGCCAAATTCTGTTCTGCATAGTCTTTCCTTTGGGAAGCTCAGCTCATGCTACATACTATGCATAACGTCGCACCTTCACATTTTGTTACAAAAATAAGAGAGTCCTGGCATCATCAGTCTGTCTTCTTACTATGATATGGCGACACACAAATGTAAATTCAGAGCTGTCCATTTATCAAGGCTTAAAAAACATACCCTAAATCCTCAACACGTGCAATTCATGAATATGAGCGGACAATTACCTTTCCAGGTGCTGCGCTAGTAAAAATGTGCTCTGTACAGGAGATGCAGGAATGTATTTATGAAGAGTCTGAAATTTCAAAACTCTAAAATTAAAACGGCTGGTTTATAAGCCACTAGTTATTCAGGATAAAAACCGTCATACCTCCAAAACAAATTAAGGACATCAAATTTCAGAATTCCCAGAGACTTCAGCTGTTTACTCAACAGTTCCTAACATTCATGACCTTTGTATAATAACGTATTTGTTTGACCTTAAAGAAAAGTTTACTTCCGAACACCCAACACCATTTACAAAAAATGTTGGTACGCATGGCTACTTTTAAAGTCACTTTGTTACAAAAATGGTAAGTTGAAATGTAACAAAGTCTGCTTGTTTATTATTCTACCATACCAGGAATCATGTCCTATCTACAGTGCCTGACCTCTGAATTTTCAGTTTGATCTATTCCGTGGTGAAGATTCATCAGTACAGCGTGTGACGTAATATAAAACACAAGGCTGATGTTGTATGTCTGTGAGACAGAGGCACAAACCAGGAGCAAGAGTGTACTGGCACTTACATGATTCTTACTTCAACTGGGTAGATGGAAGGATGATTCTGAACCATGGACTCTGAGGCAAAAGTTCTGTAAGTTGTTGCTACAGGGCTCTTTTAAATAATATTGCATCATTTAAAGTCCAGCTTAAATATGGTCCCCAGTAACTGATCATTCCAGTTCCAAAAGGCCCTTGTTCACACTTCCTATTTGAACAAGAAATTAATGATAAGCTGTAGCAGAACCAGGAGTAAAATGAAGATATAGTGCTTCAGCTGCAAAAACTGGTTGTCCACAGTCGGTGAATTAGAAGTGACTCGATTTCGTAGAGCCATAATGTCCCTGCAAGATACAGAATAATATCCTGTAAATTACTATCTAGACATTTTGGCATTTCTAGTATGTTAGGGGTCCCTACAGAACACAAATTTTGAGGAAAATTATGAAATATTGATGAGTAACTGACACTTGGGAAGAAGGGTAGTTGAACTACTTTTCCTACTCTTTCAATGACATCAGGGCTCTAAAGCAGAAAGATACACACCAGCCTCCAAAAAAAAAAACCTAGAAAATTAGCGTTCTCTAAACCATTTTAAAGCATTTTATTCAGTACTACCTCTTAATGTCTTCCTGTGTTTCCTTTATAGATTCAATGGCACTCTGCAGTTCACCAAGATCCGCCCCTTTTTTCCTTATTCTTGTATTATGCTTCATGAGTTGTGCTAGAAAAATACAAAAGACAGATTTAATTCCCAGGATAAGTCCTTAGTCCAAAACTGAACAAAGTAACAAGGACAAACTAAGCGATTTGCAAAAACGAGGAGGAAGTTTTCTAATTGAGTTTCTAGTGAAAACTAAAGCTTTATTCCAAAGTCCCCTACAGCACAGGGCAGCAAGTTAAGTGTTAGAACTATCTTACAACTCTCACTGTACTGTTGAATTTCTGCTAGCATTCTCAACAACAAAAATCTGTCTCTATCAACACACTGATCTACAAATTAAAACAACTCACTTTGTTTTAAGAAAGAAAAGAGCTTACAAACACAATTTGTTTTCCAGATACTAAATACGTGCAGTACTGAAGCCTACTTTATCCTACATATTGATATTTAAGAGGACAGGAAAGGCAATTAAGACCATGAGCCATTCTGCTGCTTTTGTTTTTCCAGAATGTGCTTCGTACTGAAGCGTTATCTAAAGCACATATTATTTTGTAATACAAACATCTTGAAATAAGAAGAGCATGTGTGACTACAGAACACTGTTTAACCGTCAGATAAATTTATTATGTTTGTACAAAAACGTATTTTTTCCTACCTTCACTTCCAGAGGAATCCTGATTATCGGGCTCAGGGGATGAGAAACCACACTCCCCTTTTTTCTGGCCGGTTGGTTTTCGCTTGATTTTTGGAACACTAACCTACAATTAAGCTTACAAATTATTTCCAGAGAACCAGAACTGTAGCAAAAGCAGCACATTCTGACAGCAATAGTTAAAAGCACAATATCTCACAGAAGTCAAAGCTAAGATTGTTGATATAAACACAACCCAAAGTTTGTGCACCTTTCTATTTAAGGGAAAGGCCATATTAAACCGTTGAGTTCAAGTTTGTGTTATTTTATATCCCTAGCCAATTAAGTCATCTCTACCGCTCAGGATGCATCACAGAAGTGAAAGACTATGAATCAGGTAACCCACATTTTTGGATGGTAAAAACGATATTTTCTAACCCTCCCAATGCTCTGAGGACCTTCACACACATCACACAATATATCCGAGCACTTGTTTATATTGTGTGAATCTTTTTGCACAGGATAACAAAACCGGTGCATACCATCGGTGTCCGGTGTCGAACTTTTGTTTGGATTGTGCCATCTTTTTCAAATTGGATCATATCATTCAAAGGGTCCCAAGGCCTGGTACTAGACAAAGTGAACACAAATGATTAATACCACAGCAATTTAAATGAGAAATATTTTCTTGCTCAGAAACTATTCAGTATGTATACGTTAATGATCTTTTTCCCTATGCAGTGGTAAGAATACAAGCCGTCATATTACCCAGCAGTATTATTATGAAATCATCTGGCCAGAGCTACGTACTTGTCAACATGGAGGGGTTTTCTGCTTAACGTAGTTATTATTCTAGAACTACAGGGAAATGAGGGGAATTTTTTTGTTATTACTTTGGGCTGCTTTTTTGCCTTTTTTTCTTCCTTTTAAATGACCAAGGTAAGGCAGTGAATACTGTACATTATTGACTTCCATAATAACTCTAACACTTTTATCTCTGTTTGCCAGTATGCCTAGGAAGAACAGATTAAGACTCAGTCATCCCCCCAGACTGCTTTCATTCCAAAGCAGCTAATGGTAATCAACATCGGTCAAGAAGCAGTACTGAGCTACATACAGTTTGCTTGTTCAGGTTTTTAAGAGTGTTTTTCCAGGTGCAGGTTGATATAAAATGAAAAAATAAAAAATCAAGCAAAAGACAGAGCTCGTTGGAAAATGACAAGTAGCCAAAGGCAAAGACAGACATCCTCACTGAGCACGGCCTTTGCAGGACAGAAACAGCAAGTCAGCTGCATGGAGATCATTCTGACGCACAGCTTCAGCAACTGCCGATTAAACAGGGATTTTCTTTCATCTCTTCCTGCATGCCTTTTAAAACATTTGCATCTGTTTCAGATGTCGTGAACATACACCTGCATTTACATCTTAGCTTAACTTGGCTTAAGTTAAGCATCATCTACAGTAACTGGATAAGAACAAGGCATTCCTCTCCCAAAGGTCTTTCAAAGCTGCAATCCCGATACCTATATCCCTAATCCTGGTTTCTAATTCAGGTATCTTAAATTCCACAGCTCACTGAACACATCTTCACAGTGACCATAAAAGACTCTGCTCTCTATATGGCCCAGGTGGTGAGTTGGCCTCATATGCAGAAAAGGAGTCAGAAATTTCTTCCAGTGACAGCTGACAGCACAGACTGCTTTCTAGCACATTCTAACGCTTCTGTGGCACACACTTGAACCACAAGGCCTCGAGGAGACATGAAATATGCACAATGCACCCCAAAGCACCGTGCCCTAGAAAATTCTTGAATATAGCATGAATGTATAGAGGCACATAACCAAAAAGAGGAATAAAATAATAATAAATAAAAAATCAACAAGATAGAAAAGCCCATTGCAATGATTACACGAAACATATTTTCCTGATTTAGCAATCACTGTCTTTTCAGCATTACTTATTAATGC
The DNA here is from genome assembly GCF_009769625.2 of Cygnus olor. Lineage (NCBI taxonomy): Eukaryota > Metazoa > Chordata > Aves > Anseriformes > Anatidae > Cygnus > Cygnus olor. The sequence continues at coordinate 40,853,540 of NC_049169.1, forward strand.
CCTCTCTTTGGTGAAGCTCAGCCCAAGTTCAGCTAAAAAGTTACGGATCTTGGTTGAAGCATATTACTAGGTATATTGAGTAGCACTGCATATTTGTTGCGTTTGAATAACTCTGAGTTCTTGTGCTCCCGGACGCACAACAAGAGTCTCAGAGGCACTACCAAGCGTTTAACTAGCAGTTTTGGTATAAGCATTCCAGCACTCACTCGGCGTATTTATAGTGCCATTCTCCTGTGACTGAATCCTGATCGAACAGCTTGCACGTCCACTCTTCACCCTTAAGTTTCCTCTCTTTGGCACTCCTCCTCTGAGCTTCTTCCAGAACATATTTCTCTTGAGTAGCTTCTGTTTGGTCTTTATTATTTATTGCTTTAGTCACTTGCTGCCAAAGCCTGACAAATAAGCAATATAAAGAGTTACAATCTGTTTATAATAACTGATTGAAAATATTTCCCTAATTATAGGCTAAGTGAGGGGATCAACCTCTAAAGAAGACACTACTGTATTGTAATATACCTTTTATCTACATTTCCAACAAGACCTTCTATGATTGTAAGATTTATAAATAATAAACTTTTAGTATTTAACACTATTCCTTTCTTGTTTTACACGTCAGTATCAACAAATACATGAAGGAAGGAAAACAACAGCTACTGCCTATTTTTGCAATTTGGAGAAGATAATGAGTTCTATTTTGTAAAAAATAATTGTAAGTGCTTCCAAAGTGAACTTACTTCTCTGACTCAAAGTCATCTTGCTCTTCGAACTTCACAGTGTATCTAGGTAACCTACGCTGCTTGATATCAGACGTTGGGTTCCAGAATGTCTCCGAAACATCTGTCTTCTTGTCCCTAATAGTAACTTCACTGTCCTGTAACATATATAGTTCAGTTACCTTAACTGTAATAATCTCAAATAGTGCCAAAATAATACGAACAGAAAGAATAATCATTTTTTTTCAACAAGAATTTCTTTTATTTCAGATAAATGCAGTTAAAAATAATTACATATGCTAATTACAAAATTCAATTTCTGCACTCTGCGCTGGCTCTAGCTTGGAATAGGTACACAATGGAACCATTAACCACATCCAACAGTGGCACCAGTGGCACCTCACCAGAACTAAAACAAATTTAAAAATTTCATGCTGATGCCATAACAATTTCTCATAATACTAACACTTATATTAAAACATTTCACAAGTTGAAAAGTATTTTCATCAGGAACTACTCAAACATACTCAACTTTTCCACCTGTAAGGGCTGCAATTAACAGTACATTGAATCTAAGGTCATTCTTGAGAACTGGTTAACTATAAAAAGATATTTTCAATGAAAGTGGCATTTAATCAACTTTATTTTTTTTTAAATTTAGGTGTCTTTATTTTTGTAACTAAGTGCTGTTTTCACTTGCCAGAATTTACACAGCACTATCACTCACTACTTACCCAGTGACCTTCCAAAATAGCCAGAACTTCTTTGCCAAGCTTAATTTTCCCTGATATTTGATTAACACTGTCATTGTTACCTAAAAACGGCTGCAAAACAAAAAGAAATGCCTCCATGTTTATTTTAATAGCAAATTACTGGCATATATGTTGAGTGTTAAGGAATTAAGTGATTTATGAAATCTGACGTAAACAGCCCCGATTGCTTTCAGTATCACAACTTCTGTCTAACAACCCCAGAAAGAAGTTGTTCTCTCTGTATTTTCTCAAAAGCTTTGCTGAACAACAGCATATGAATTGGCTAAGAAATCTGGAAAGAAAAGGGCAAATAATGCAGAAAACAGCGACGTGATGATATCTCGGAGGAAACTGTCATTTGCTATACAAATCTCACCACTTTGCCAAGGACTCTTTGTTACTAGAGATTAACTCTGAAAAAAGCAACAAGAAAAAATGATTGCCGGGAATTTTCTTCACCCTTTTTGATAGTCTGCACATGTATCCTGTGTGTTGATGAGGCGAAACTTCCATTACTACAGCCTCCTAACTTTTAAGTTTCCCCTATAATCTCAACCGAATACAGTTTTCCTCTCCATATGCACATTTCTCTTTAATGGCTATTTGTTTAACCTTGAATCAGTTTCTGCCTCAAAGATGGCAAACATATTTTTCAGAAGTTCAAGCCATTTACATGTAGTTGAGAAACCTTTCTTTAGCCTTTGCAACTGGGTGGGTGCTTCTATAGCAAACAGAGCTGCCAAAAATAGTAGGCAAAACTGCTCCTTAATGCTGGGCATTAGGCTGATCCGAACGTCAGCAGAAACCCTTGCACCACCTTTGTTTAAAGTTTTATTCAGGGTGGAAGAAGGGAACCTGGGTTTGAGTTCTCCAGATTAAAAAGACCCTGAACGTTTTCAGAGAACTAAAAATCTCCATGAAATATTCACAAGACAAAAAAACCAAGCTGCTGATCAGTTCCTGTGCGAGGAGCTCCCCTGCTCTTGCACACGTTCCCAGACACGCACAGATGCCACTGCTGGAAATGAGACCGACTGTTGCTTCCTCCTGCCCCTGCCCTAGCCAAGTTGTTCTTAAGTTTCGTAGCAATATGTTAGCACTGTGACAGAAGTGTCCTTATGACCAGAGGTTAAGACAGAGCTTCAGTCAAGACCTTTGGAAACAGAAGAGTACATTAAATAAACAGGTGACAATATAACTCCCTTTTTTAATTTAATCACTATTTGCTAGATACACATAGCAATTAATATGAAAATTCTTCAGTTTCCAGAGAAGACAATTCCATATTAAAGAAAATTAAATGAGATTGTATCTAAGGCTTGACCTGATTTTATATATATATATATATATATATATATATATATATATATAATTTAATATTCTAACACTTATTCTCATGCCCACTTGCAGCGTTCACTGACCTTGAGTTTGAATTCAATTGTTGCACTGTAGCCAGTTTTTTCACAGGTGATATTGACTGCTCCCCCAAGCTCTAAGGTCATTGTGCCATACAGAATTCCTGCAAGAAAGAGCCAACATGAAAATTTCTAACTGGACAAGATAAAAAATAAAGTTCTTTGGGCCCAATTCCTACAGTAGGATTCCCCTGCAGTCCAGCATTTGAAACACTGAATACATTTTACATACAACAGATGCCTACGCAAGTATGTTTTTTTCAGCATGCACATTTTCCCTCGCTGCACATTCTCCTACCTTTCTCGCTCTCTGTTGGCATTACTAGTCACACTAGTTCTTCTTGTTTGATTTGACTGTACGTATGTAAGGTGTTTTTTACTTGTTCAGTATTATTTTTCTCAACAAAACCATACAAGAACGAATCCAACAATGTTAAAACATCCACAAAAAACAGAAAGAGAAGGGCCTACCAAAGTAATGTCAAGTTACATAATTCTGCTAACTCATTCGCCATACATCTCTAAGAAATCTTAGAGCTGTTGATTCTGGCTTCTGAAAAACCAATTGTGGCAGAGAATGTGAAAGTTGAAAACACCCAGCAATGCTGCAATGTATTTTGTACAACTACTAACCTTCCAGAAAGGAACTACTGACTAGTTTCCAATAGCAAAACTAAAGACAAATGGTCGTGATTTGCACTCAAATCACACAGTGAGGTGTAGATACTACACTGACTTTTCCAATAGGAAAACATTGGAGAAACTGAAAGCTGTTCTTTAGAAAAGACAGCAACTCAAACAGTAAATTGTCACGTAATGACAGATAGCCACATATGCTCTTAGTATTTTTTTAAAATATCCATTTCCATGCCAAAAATAGATGATTGCTTAAACAACATTTTTTCTCCCCATGAGGTATGTGGAACCATAGAACCACCAACGTTGCCCACGTTCAGAAGATCCTTCTAAGATGACAAGCTCGAATCTGACACAGTAATAGAATTTATAATAATACACTATTTAGAATAATAAATTTCTGTTCCCACAACTTTGCCATCTAGAATGAAAAAAACAGTACCTTTACAATGAGCATATGGCATAGTCATTACATAATCCTCTCCCCTGTTTAGGAATGTTAGCCGTCCTTCTCCATCTAGTATGGCAGATAATGAATTCCCTGAAATTCAAACAGAGAAACACATTTCACACCCTGCAAGATGACAGTCAACATTTCCTAGTAAGTGAGCAACAGAATTAAAAACATCAGTATACTTAGCATTGCAATATATGCTGTCTGGTGAAGCCACCATAATACACATCATTACCAATTAAAAACTAAAATATTGTAAAGTAGAAATTAAAATTCTAAAGACCAGTAGTAAAAACTTTGTAAGACAAGTATAATACAATGATCAAAACACTGATTCTTCTGAAAGTCTTCCTTCATCCACAAAACACAATTCATTTGCACTGCTTTTACACTCCTCAGTAAAAGTACAACCAAAAAAAAACCCAACCAACCAAAACAAAACTCCCCCACCACATTACTTACCATAGAATTTTGATTTGGCCAGAATGCTACCACTAAGGCAAAAACCATCTTTGCGGTTGCTAACATAGAAGGCAGATATTGGAGGATGATGGGATACCTGTTGAAAAAAAAACATATTTGAAAAAAAAAAAACAAACAACAGGCAATGTAATATAAACCTTGAGCTAATAAAGACAGAATGCAAAATTCAAGTTGTACACAATAGAATACAATTAATATTAGATGTGACTATAACCTTTAGAGATAAAAATCAAACATTTAAATCAATTTTAATAGTTAACTAATACCACTTTTTCTAGAGGAAGACAGAACAGAAATGCTAGAAACACCTTCCTCTCTGTCTAAGAACTATGCTCATCAGGAGAGGTTTTAGGATACTATGCATCCATATAAATACTGACACATCATTTGTCTAGCACAAAAAGGTCTAACTCATTTATTTTTCTTAAAAATGTTTGTGCTGGTTATGGCAGCTACCTGTTCTGCAATGTAAAAAGTCTTGCTATTCGTCCTGGGATGAATCCACATGCAGCGGAAAGTCTCACCAAGTATAGGATTGTACGGCTTTTTTAATCCCTAAGCAGAAACAGAACAGACAGTAACCATACAATGCAGGTAGAGAACTTGCAGAATAATTTACCAGTCTGTCACTGAAGATAAAAAAAAAAAAAAAAAAAGCATAATACATCTGCTAAAGCACATTGTACTTGATTTTGACATTTGAATATTATGCTCAGTTATTCTATTCTTCAAACTAAGGAAACTAGCACATAAATCTGTGTATCTGCTACGCCATTCCAGGCTAGAATTTAAGCAAACAGAATTTAAGAATTTAAGAATTGTTGCAGAATTATTATAGACATTTTGCCTGAAGTTGGGTAGTAAGGAGTCTTGTCTTTCAATACTATTTCCTGCCAACTTAATCATAAAGAATATTTAGTATACAGCTATTTCCACAGTAGTGGGAATACTACTCTTCCAACCATACCATGCTATCACTGAAGAACACAGAAATGGCTCAACTTTATGTCAAAACGTTTAATTATATTTCCACTTCAAAGCACAGTTGAACATAGTCTTTTAAGCATAGCTAGGGACCAAAAAGGTCCATGATGCATTTGCACAAATAATGAAGACTTAATCTTGCTTTTAAAAAAAATGCATAACAATATAATTAAACAAAAACTCCAGCACATCCCCAAGCCCTCAAACCAGACACAACCTCTAAAGTAAAGACAAAATAATATGTGAAAAAACACCTTTGGTTTTTTGTAGAATCCAGACAGATACCACTTCACTACTTTTTTCATGCGGTTGTAGGCATTCTCTTCAAGAGCAGCTCTACGAAACAAACAGAAAGTACAGATCAAATATCAGTATTGTTTCAATTATAACACTATTTAATTTATTAGCTTTCTTTAAGCAGGTAAATAAATTCTAAATCTTAATGGAATTTAACAATTTTTTAAAAAAGGCTAACTGGTACTGTTCGACCACTATAAATATGCATTCCAGAGAAAGAAAAGGAAAAAATAACAATTTAAAAAATTCTTCCAATCAGTCTCCAAAAGCTGCAACAGAAATGTTTGCAACACAATTGCTATTAAATTACTAAGAGGGAACAGACTTCAAAATGTACCATATAAGCTCTTAGGCCATTCATTTTCAGAACACAAGGGCATTTGACAATTGATCTATTGTCAGGCAAGCATTCAGACTAAGCAGTCCATGATGTTGTTTAAGTAGACCACCCCAAGCAACAAAGACTTAGGTATTTCACTGGTATCTCATTTCAGCTCAAAAAAAGAAAAGAAAGAAAACCAGACAGAGGATTGACTCACTCGGAGAGGAAATCTGCATGGTAGTAGTAATCAGACAGCTTGTCAAGGAAAGAACGAGGTTCCAAGATAAACGTAGGCAGTACAACCTTGGACAAGTCCATTCCTGGACGGACTTGCTTCAGCAATGTCCAGATCAGACTTTTGTTTTCTTCTGACACTACTTCTGTCTGAGCAGCCTCCCCCGCCTAGGATGAATGAGAAACTGCTTAGAGAAAGGAGAATGAAAATAATCCTCCAAGAGACAGGTCAGTCAACACATTCTAAGGATGCAGTAAGAATGGAAAACAGATACTCAAAATGAAATGCTCAGAGAAGTAGAAAAAACAAGTTGCTATAAATATACTTCAGATGCATATTTAGTGCAGGATGCTAGATTTACTATTCAGCATTAAAATCTGCATTTGTTTTTATCAGCCCTGAAACAGAAAAAAATGAGATATTGTTCAAAAATGCTCCCTTAGCCCTTTCCTAGGCATCAAGGACATTTTTCTGCGTTCTCACACATGGGATTTATATAGCAAAGGGCTGTTCATTCTGTCATCTTTTCCCCACTGTAAGCGTTGTTATAATAATGCTTTTCACTACCTTGACCAGTCAATAGTATCAGCAGTTTTCCTCAAAGAAAACCACTGCTTAGGGGTAAGTAAGCAAAACCAGCAGCCACACACGAATACGCTCTTTTTTGTCCAAGGAGATATTCTTCCTTACAGTCTCTGAAATGTAAAAACAAGGGCTGTAGGAAAAGCATCCCTCTTTACAGAACAGTTCTAAAATGCATATAACAAGAATTCATTGTCAACTTGAACTCCTCGGCTTTTCCTAAACCATTGCTTCTTCTAGAAACAATACTGGAAAGCAACAAAGCACAAAGTTTATACATACGGTAGATATAGGGGTGTGTGTGTGTGTGTGTATAATATATAAAACAAGCATTATGTAATAACTCATACTTAGCACTTGAGAAAAGGAGAGAGATTTTAAACAAGTTCATCTCAATTTCTTCTTCTTCAATTTTTAGTATCTTTATAGCAAGTAAAACATTCAAATCCCTCTCGCATTTGGTTGTGTAGGTGTGTAAGACTATCTGCAGAAGTGGAACAGAAGCTTTGGGCATCATAATAGAATGCAAGGGGAACATCAAAAACACAGCAAGCCTTCTACTGAATTCTGTAAACTCCATAGCTGCTTAACTCCTCTCTTGCAGTAAAAAATATACAGGTGCCAGCTTGCATTAAAATCTTCAACCTGAAGATTTTTACTTGAAGAAAAAAAAAAAAACACAACAAAGCAGGACTTAATAAAAACCAGAAATAGTAGCAAAAGGATGGGCAGATATGGTCAACTTCTGCTGCAGGTGGCCCTTTCAAAATGAGCTCCTTTTCTCTGAGGAATACTCCAAATAACCTCATTATCTTTCTTACAGGCTCAGAAGCACTGAAGTGATGTAGCAGAGCAGAACAATGGTGGACAGATTTTTTTCCCCTCAATATTGTTGAGAATATGAAAGGCAGTCCTGTAAGTCAGCTTTCAAATACAGTGTGCCCCTTAAAATATCAGCTTCCATTTGGCAAAGCAGCCTGCTCAGTACATAAACAGCACTTTTACCTCCCCAAGTTCTTCGTGACTTTGTTCCAAATACGTAGTTTCCTTGATATCAATTGGTTCTGGATCAACATAAGAATCATCCTGTCGCTCTGATGTGTCGCTGTCGCTTTCTTCGCTTTTCCCCAATCCGTCATTATCAGATTCATCATGATCATGATCATTTTCCTTATCAGATTTATCAGAGTACATATCCTGGTCTTTAAAGTGATGCCTTTCAATTTCACTGTCATTTAACCTACACAAAATAAAAGCTAAATGAAATTTTTAGCTCCACACAATAATCTTGTGTTTCCTGATAAAAAAAACCAACAACCACCACCACCAAAAACAAACAAACAAACAAAACCCAAACAACAACAACAAAAAAACCATGATAAAAGTACTAGTATCAGCCTTGGTCTGGCAGCAACGTCGAACTTGCTGTGCTGGAAACATACAGCATGCAGCGTTCTCACTGAACTGTTAAATGCACCAAGGTCAGTTTGCTTTTACATTTAACTACTATATTCTCAAACTCTGATTAATAAGGAGGGGAAGAGACTCTCCACTGGAGACGAAGAAAGATAAAGTGAAGAGGGAATTCCATAACTGAAGTGATACTTCACACGAGGCACTAATTGGTAGGTAGAGAATAACACCTCCTTTCCCACATTAAGGCAGTATAAATAAATAATGATTTTCAACTCCTCATTAACTGCCCAACACACTTCCTTCTGCAGGTTACGCAGTTGTTCCCAGGAAGGCTGAGGCACCCTCTGCTGTGACTTCATCAAAAAATGTAAAAGGCTAGCTCTCAGCTGAAGCTAAAATGCTTTCACCTTTTCTCCCTTTCCTGCCTACCCTGTTAAAACTACGTCTGCAGTTTTTATTGCTTAGTTAGTAAAGCACACCGAACACTCTTACAGTATGCTATATCCAAAGATCTACTTAATTAAACTATTAGTCTTAATTAGACTTAGCAGATGTAGCTAATTGCTCTAATCATAATTGGGGCCAGCTGATGATATTAAACCATTATTCACAACCAGAGACCTCCAGCTGAATTGTACACAGAAGTTTTATTGTTCCCATGAGACAGGGGAAGGAGTAAAACTCTACCTGGGCAAAACACTGCATGGTCATCTTGACAGGGCCTTGAATCTGGACTGGAAGCAAGTTTGCCTTTTCTCAGCTTTTCTAAAACTACCTATGCCAGAAAAAATTGCATTTCTCCTTATGCATGCCTTTACCTCTGTCTCAAATACAGGAGTGTACTCTTAACAGTAGTACAAAAGTCCTGCCCGACCAGAACAGACATAAGCAGCTAAACCTTCGTGTATGAGGGATTATTCAAAGTGAATTTATGTCAGTCTGAAAGGATACTGAACTGGTGGAAGATCATTGAGAAAAACTGTGCAAAGCCCAACCTTCAAACCCAATTATTTCAAATAAAGGACTAAATCTTTTATATGTTTCTAATGCACTTTGGTGCCACAACTGAAGTGTTTGAAAGCACCACTCATTCACCATGATTGTTATTGATGTATTTTCACAAAAGCTTACGTTCCCCAAAATCTGGCTGAAAGCATTTATTGAAATGAACAGGGAGTTAGTTATTCATGGGCACTCAAACATCTGATACCAGGTAATAACAGATGATTTCAACTTTTGTTTAATTTAGTAATAGGCTGACTGAAGCAGTAGCGACCCTTCTGATGATTCAAAGCTGAGACATAACTAAAACCATTTAAATAACTTTAGCATTATTCATACTTTAACCAAAGAACAGCAACATATTCGTATCAGCCTACTTTTGTCAAACAAACTAAACTTTTCTCTTCATGTGAAGCAGACAAGATAGACCAACTTCAGGATAAATAAAATTTAACTTTAACAGTTTAACTGAGTACTTCAACTTACTGATGTAATAAGCAACTTTGAGTTCCTTGGGCCAAGCTGCCCTCTGTATCTGCTTTGCACAAAATAAATATATTTTTTTCATTTTACCCACATATTAAAAAAAAAGTACAAATAAGGCATATAAAGAGAACTCAGGAGCAAAAGGAACTACAGCCTTAAAAAGGGATCCTCCCTTTGGAGAAGTGAAGTTATTGCTACAAGGTTCTGCCAGAGGAACAACCAGGTTTAGTGATTCGTTTACTTACGGTAAGTTTTCTCCACTGTTTAAGTTGTTAGCACGAAGCAGACCATAGAAAGAGACGTGAGCACTGTCTGATGAAGAGTTCAAATCATGTTCTTTACCTTCCCTAATCATTGTACGTTTAAGGAGACTTGAACATTTCAAAGCCAGCTCCAAAGCATCCATCCAACACCTGCCTAAAGACAAATTTATTATTATATGAAAATTAAGGATTTAACTGAACTGTACAACTTCGCTTTCCTAAATTCACAATCCTTTTGAGTCTGTTCATATTACCCTTTGAAGACGTACTTTGGAGCTGTTCTATGTTACGTGTACTGGATTTTATGGTCTAGCAGGGGCATAACAACAACTCACAACCTCCCAGCTCTGGTACAAGAGATGTTTCAGGGCAGGCCAAGCAGGATAAATCACGATTCAGTTACAGCATATTCTAGCATTTCTTCCTTAATGCAAGTATGGCTCCATTAAGGCCCTGACTGTTGAATTTCTTCAAACTTGCCTGCAGCCATGCTCTACTTTTGAAGACTAAGTAACTGTGTCACGTAGTACAGTTTTTTTTAGTGTAATACAATAACAATATGGAAAAGAACTTTAATAGCACATAAATGCCATTTCAATATTGGATTTTTTTTTTTTAAAGCATGTTTTATCCTCTCATCTCTTCATTTCCCTGTATGTAATCAATTTTCCAAAGTAGTAGTTTTTCATAAACAATAAAAAATAAAAGCATTTAAAGTTAAAAAATGAAGACAGTACAGTTTTACACTTAATGATGAATTACAATTATATAATCCCAAAATATTACTTCTATTTCTCTTCAATACACTACATTTAAAAATAATTATGTATTGATTTGAAGGTAAATAGTCTTACTTTTAAGGTCTTCAGGGACCTTACGTTTAATTATCATTAGAAGAAAAGCAGCTGTTAAGAAGGTTACACAAGTCTTAAACTGCTTCCATTTTGTAACCTTTCAAGGTGGCTGCACCAATATTAACCACCACCTTTCCTCAGTGATGGTGTTAAAAACCTACATTTAGAGGGAGCTCTTAATACTAAAACTCTGCAAAACTGTTGCGTTTTATAACACACAAATACTTTCAACACAAAGAAAATACGTCCACATTTGCATTTTTGAAAGCAATTAGCTTGAAAATTTAGGCATAAATTAATGTAATTAAGTCTGAAACTACCTCTTCCCCCTCCTCAACCCAGCCACAGCAGGGAAACTGCAAGGAGCTCAGGGACAATTTATTCAGTTCAGCCTTCTTTAGTGACCACGAAAAACTGCCAGTAACAACCGAAAGTACTAAACTAAGGGAGACCCTTCGCCAGCACGGAACTACAGTCGCAGTGCTGTAACAGACAGTAAGACAACCGAAACAATCTCTTTCTAATAACTGCCTGCTGTCACGGTGGAAAAATACTGAAGCATCTATTTACCATCTGATTCTGAAGCGGCTCGGATGATCAAATAACTGCTGGGTAATGGCTGAGTTATAGAACCAACTGCTTCACCTTTTGGACCCTTGAAATACACAAAACAAGCAACAGCATCAGACATTTAAATTCAGTATTAGAGTTTATCATTCATGTAATAAGCCGACACACTGCAGGGCTATTTACTGTCACTCAGCAACATCTAATGAAAACATGAATGGAAAGATGAACAGCCCTCTTTTACTGGGTTTCTTCTTCAAAGACTTATTCTAAGTCTAGCTCCCAATTCAACCCCATTTTAAAGAGAACGGTCATTGGGATTCAAATAATTTTTGGTGTTTTTTTGTTTTGTTTTTGGAAATCAGACTTGCCACAACAGCTTGGAAACGCTCTGCTGATGCCATTTACAGCAAAAGGACAAAAGCATCAAAAGGAATGCTATGAGGGGGTCACATTCTGGTGCACCTCACTTTCAAGGGACTGCAGATAGGTACAGAGAGATAACAAGGGACAAGTTATTCCTCTTCAACTCTGCACTTCAGCTGAAGAGCTAAGTTTGAAAACAAAAGACACGCCTGTGAGGTGATTTAAGGGAGTTGATTTACAACCAACACTGTCTAGCAGAAGACCCTGCATTTGTGAAGTAGCTAATGCCTCCCCCTCTGGTCCTCTCTCCCTCTTGATGAGAGCAGAGATCCCCACCAATTCCTGAGAAGATGCCATGGTTCAGAAAACATATAAAGACACAAGGGCAAGCCAAACCATCGCAGAGAGCAGGCGGCCCTCCTCCATGATCCAATTCATGCTTATTTTACATGAGAATGTGTTGGGTATCTCAGCAGCATCCTATGCTCCAGCACTGCATGACTTTTGCCTGTCTTTAGATATGAGTCAATGACATTTGATGAGACATCAATCGAGATTTAAATAAAATGGAGATAACCGCTCCCACACCCAAACACTAGGTATTGCTACAGGAACCCACTCTTCCTTTCTTCCTCCTTCTTTCCTTGCAACCTCTCTACCACCTGACAGTCAATTCCAAAAAATATTTAGGTGCCTAAATGTATTTAGATGCCTAACTGCAGACTTCATATTTAAAAGAAAAAATAAATAAAGAAAGGATGATGCCCAGGCCCATAAAAGACATGTAGATGCTTAAGTCCCTCTATAAAGAGAATCAGCAGGACATTGTGACATTGAGTTCAACCAAAAGAAACACAGAGGATGTCAAACACCAAAGTTCAGTTTTCACTATCAAGTTTTTCACGTTCAGAATTTAAAAAATAAATCCCAAAGACCCTTCTATTTTTGTCAAGCTTTGCTTTGAAATAAAATACTAAGCAATCATTTTAAAGCCCCTTCAAAAACTTTTACCCACGGGAACATTAAAGTTACTGATAGGCAAAGAGGGCTGTACTGAACACACTTGAAGCTATTGTTGACAGCTGGGTTAAGCCTGCCTAACTCATGAGTTATCATACTTTGGTCTTGATTGATTTCCCTACAGAAGCCTAATGAAAAGCCAGTACAAGGCTTGGAAGAGGGAATTTGAAAGCCAGCAGAAGTTTTGAGCAAAAGCAGAGAACAGCAGATATTTTAGAAGCAAGCATATGGAACAGCCAGAACGTTTCTGAGGGTGAGAGGCAGCTAACGAGGAGTCTTGGTGGTGCTTAAATACCAGTGCACACAAGCTATTGCTGGTGTAAATTTTGTTCAGAAACTTCTGAATAAGACAGAGTAGAAGCAACCTGGGTGTTAAAAGCAAGCTGCTATGTTACAGTCTCCCTTCAGAGCAAGAGGAAAGGTGCACCTATGCCAAGTGGTTGGTGAAGTGGCAACGTGAGGGTTAGGAGTTAAGGAGAACCATGAGACAACACCATGCAGAGCACGCCTCGTCTCGAGGGTGGGCCACTAAGGACCTGACATGCTGTGCGAGGCAAGGGAGAGGTTTCACTGGGCCCTGGGGGACAGAAGGGGTGGGAGCGGTCCTGTGATGCTGCACAAGGGGGATGGCACGATGCTACGGCACTGCGGCTGCACCAGCACCGCGCCAAGGCCTCAGCCACTAGAAGGCCTCAGAACTGCCAGACTAGAGGGCACAAAGGGCAGCGCTCTGCCCCCATGAGAACTTCATTTAGGGTTATACTGGGGGCATACAGGGTGCATTACTCACTCCGTACCAAACAACTGAAACTTAGAGATGAAGGTTTGTTTTTTTTTTTTTTTTTGAGAAACCTATACTCCCCTAGGTGCTGGGGCAATGCAACAATTAAAACTGAGTTAATAATTTGACTAAACAAATAAGTAGGTTGACTTATTTTGGAGTAACTGCTTGTGCATTACGATTTTCTTTATTTGATTAATGTTTCAAAAGCACTGGACATTTTTCTTTGGTATCACTCATCGTGATTTCAAAATTAATTTTCAGTATATTAATGTTCTGTACAAGAGAGACATTAGTTAGTTTCTATTTGTTAGGTGACTTTCTTTGAACTGATTGTACAACTACTCCAATGCAAAGTAAAGGGCAAGTTAAGAGTTCCACCAGATTAAAGGAAAACTTTGAAGTTTTCTTTCTACAGAATACTCGTGCCAGCAAAACTCAAGTGCCATGAACATTCATAGAAAACAGCAAAATCAGATAAGCAGTCACACTTATCTAAATCTATTTATGAAAATTTATTTGTGGTGGCTTTCCTAGTTATTAATCTTAGAAAAGTGAGATGGCATCAGGACTTGGCATGTGAGGAAGAAAGAACAAGGTACAGTGCATCGGGCACCCCAGAGCACAGAAGGAACAGAAAGGCCACAACGATTAAGGGAGCACGTTAAGTGACTGGCTGCAAACTACTGCAGACGAGAATCTGCAATCTGCCAGAAGGACACACTATGGTAAGTGCGTTCAAGCAAGAAAATCTCCTGCAGTACTTATGACTGTGTAAATATTTCTTGCAATGTCATCGCCCTACACTGATGGCAAACACAACTCATTTTGTCTTAGACTTCTTGCTTGTTCTGGTGTATCTACTCTGTAAATCAGCCAGTTGCTATTATGCTCATCAAAGTTTGCCTCACAGTAATAAATCTGTAACTAGGAAGTTATATTTGACAAGGAAAACAAGGCAGAAAATAGTTTGAAACTTTAAGGCCTCTCATCTAATTAAGTCCAGTAATTCTCAACTGCAAATAGCCATACCAAAATGAACAAACGCCACTCCAGCTCTCAGCACATTTAGAATGGACAATATCAACTTGTTCAGGTTCAAAATTTGACCTACCTTAAAAAAGTAAAAATCTGGTGGGGCATGTCCTCTAAATTCTAAATATCTAGTTAAAAAAACAAACAAATCCATTTCTCATTGCCAAACAATAAAGAAATATAAGACTGATTTGTGATCTTCTGCAGACAGGCCACCACTTTGCAATTTATGTATACAAGATCATAAATAATTAAATCACATTAACAACAAACCCTGTATTTTTGAAAAAGGATATGAAGTTTGTGTTCTGCAAATGTGAGATCACCACTACTTAGTCTTCCTAAGCAGCATTAAAATTAATCAAATGGAACTACAAATGATTTGATGTAAGTTTAGTAGATTTAGATAATACTGATAATGATAGTAATTCAGCAAGAACATCACAAACATCAGGAATAACACTATCTGACTGACTTCCCAGTTTGATACAAGGAAGAAACAAAAACAACGCAGCATATTCTCCAGATGTAGCAGCACCACATATATAAGATTCATAAGAATATCAGTCATAAGATACAATCTCACAACTAGTACTTGTACTACGATGTATGTTGCAGAGATAATAATTAATTTATTATGACAAGGATTCTAATATTGTACAGTAATTTCATCTGAAGCAAGATGTCATTTTAGGAGGTAAATATGTTCACTTGTGCTGCGCTTCCGCACCCCCTCTCCAAATGTAAAAACAAAACAAGGACTACAATTGTTTAGTGAAGTATAAACAATGAGTAATAGTGAACATTAACATAAAAATGCTTACAAGAAATTGCAATAAGTCTTTGCGGTGCAGAACACACCGTGCTTTTCAACACTTGCAGCTAAGAGCTGCTGACAATATTACGCCATGTATGGCAAAGCAAACAGACATCGGAAGGGAAAGGAAACATCTATCTTTCTAAAATTTAAGCCCCAAACAAACACTACAATTAGCTAACTAGTTGCAATATATGTTGTTATTGTACAAGGAAGCTATTTGAATTTCTACTATTACAAGCAAATTGAACTAGGCTGACATTTCATTACATGAAAATTGGGTTGGAAACTAGGAAATACTTATAACACATCTTGACTCTTTCATTTTTTCAATCACTTTCCTCCTTAATTTCTTAGACTGATGCAGAATACAATATCATATACTCATTCCTTCCACTTACATGACTGTCAGTGACGTAATGCCTCTTTAATGGCATCCCTCTACACATCATATGTCTGAACTATATAGAGCAGCACAAATCAAACACTTTTTGTGATGAAGAGGACTATGTGTTAAAGTTTTACAGTCAGAATAAACAAACCAGTAGAAGTTATAACAGAAAATGCAGCTCAACTTTTCATTAAGGCTGACTTTAGTCATTGTTGGCTAATATTAGTTACCCATTAAGAACCATACATGCTACCACTAACCTTTATAGCCCATATGGACTGCTCCAAAGGATGAAAAAGTTTGAAACAAAAGCCATCTTTTTTAGAAGGTCTCTCAATGAGTTCACAAGCGTTCAGGAGCACTGTTCCTACCCACTGCCCATTCTTGGGGGTTTTGTAAACAAGCAACACTCCTGGTTTCAGTACACACCACAGTTTGGTCCAGCTCTTCAAGGTACCACGAATCTAGAAGATAAATAGTTACAGCTACATCCCAGAGAACCCAGTACTAAAACCGTGCCCTTTAATCAAATGGGAATTAAAATTGAAATTATTATTTTTTATTCCAAGCGGAGTTTATCAAAGTCTATTCAAGTTTATCTATGCTTATCAAAGACAACAAAAAGGTATCATTTCAGTGCTCGTTCTTCTACTCTTTCTTGAGGAATCCTTATTCTGCAGGAGGATGTACACACATCAAGATATGTGAAGTATGGAGATTCATCTGAAACCTTCATGTGTTTTTCTACCTCAAACATATTTTATCGCTAGCATGAAGATACAATAATCTTTGGAAAGAGAGCTCCTCTGAAAACAGGACAGATATCTGATAAAAAACCCAGGATATTCACAAAATAAATCAGATATATTTAAATTTCTTAGATAAAATCTTTCATAAGCAGCTGTTAATATCACCTCACATGTGCTATGCAATATCCTTTTAAGTCCCTGAATTTGCACATCTGATTAGATTGCTTGAATCAGTTTTGTCAACTCTGGGTTTTAGTTTCTTCCGTTTGTAGGACAGAATGCCAACTTGACCTCTGAACAATGTTTTAACCTGATTAACATGGACTTTGCAAAAACCTGAGAAACTTCCCAGACAAGCTATTGTTTGGAGCTAAGTATAAAATGGGTAAGAGATTTTTTTTTTTCTTGTACAATTTCCAAAGAATACTTTTAAATGTCTAAGGAATTATGACTGCCATCTTTGACGAATTCATCTCTCACCTTTTGTACAACTATTAGAGGACAGTTAGTTCTTAGAGAGGAAAGGAAAATTACCAGAAATAAACACAAAGAAATAGGTATTCATATATCTAATATGACTTATCCACTTTCACTGCTGGTAACAGATATAACAGGGCTTTAATTCAAAGCGCAAAATAAAAAGGGCAGGCTTGGAATCATAAAGCTAACTCAAAAGAAGTTGATAGCTACACATTCAAGATGCACGTGACTATGGCCACTCCAATAAGTGGGAGTAGGTTCCTCTATTATTCCCGTAGGATGTGAGCACAGAGACTCTGGGACGCAATTAGTATCTGCTGTGTTTGTACAAAAACATTAACAGCAACTAAGAGACCAAGCCTTTTCTATTCTGGTCAGAAAGCAGCAGCTGCTTGATCTTTAACTCAGGTTTCACATTTAGGTTCTGACCTTCAGCCAGTCAGCCATAACAATGACTGATGGGTCTGTGATAGTGCTGAGTAATTCTTTTGTAGCTCTCTTCTTTTCTTCTCTGTAATTCTTCTTTTGAACCTGTAAATATTAATAAAAATATTTACAATGCCACAGACAAAAGCAATTAATCAGAGCTCAAAAAGACATCTACAAATACGAGTTGAGATAAAACCTGCTAAATTCAATTTGCAAGAAAGATAGATATAAGTAGCTTTAAAACACAGTATTTGATCCCAAATTGTAAACAACTATCCCATGCTATATTTCAAAAGCTGCTACCAACGCAACTGAATTCAGATTCTTCTGCAATTTGCTTTTAAGACTGAGGACTGTGAAACTCCTATTAGAATTATGGTGAGGGATGAGATAGACCAAAATAAACAAACAACAACCCCCCATTTCCTTTCCCGGTGTAAAGCACAAAACCAAATTTAGGGCCAGATTCTGATTTTTACAGGTACCTTATCTGATCAGTAATTTTTCTCCACCTCTTACTTTCCCTCCCCAGTAGAGATTCAAGGCAACATATATTCCTCTTTTAGTGATAAATAATTTAATGTTTCCCTGATATGGTATTTGCCAAACTGAGGAGTATGGTCTTGTCACAACATAGGGGTAATAAGTCAGTAAAAAAAAAATTAAGTACTGCATGCAAACTCTAACTTTGATATTACAGTTTGTCATTTCATTGCAGGTAAATGTCTGGAGGCCCCTGGCAACCTGCATTATTTTATAAGCTTCTGAGTTACCCTATGATTTTACGCATTCTCAAGGACTACACTATAAAAGCCCATTCTCAAGTAACAGTTCAATGAGATTTGAAAACTGAAGAGAACCAGCAACACTAATTCTCACAATACTCGGATATTCCACAGGGGTCTTCTCACTACTTGGCATTTCTCTTCTCAATAGAAGAATATGGTAAAACTTTGTGCACACGTTTATGGAGATGAATTCACCTTGAGAGATTCTTTTTTGGTAAGCTTGCTTGAAGATAAAGAGATGTCCTTCTCGGAGCCATTGAAAAGCTTGGATTCAGACTGAAATTCACAAAAAGCAGCATAAATAAAATAAATACATGATATGAGGCCACATCACTGTTTCAGGCACTTCTGAAAGTGTTTTAAGTGTATAATTATGTTTGTAAGTTTCCCATTCCCATTCACTCTTTTGCTGTTTCTCCCACTCAATAAAACAACAAAGCCTGTAGCATGAGCTGTTCAACACCTATTTGAGTCATTTTTCATAAAGGTTTTGTTGGAAAGAAGCCTGAAATTACTCCAGAAGCTGAACTATATACAGTAAATATTTAGCCCACATACCCTGTTACTTGATATGTTACGGTCTTGACTTGGTAGCTATTATTTCAGCAGAGACAAGGTTTTAGGCGAATCCTTGTATTTAAACACAGGAATTGTTTCCATGTCTGACATGTGAATCCCAACATCTTCCTAACTTGCAAATTGCTCAAAATCGATTGCTACAGAGGCACTTACCCTGTGACCCATGAAGGAAAATACAGCCTCTTCAACCTAGAATTCAATTCTCTGTAAGTTACCAGAGCACAACTGACCACTACGACACTTGTTTCTGCTCCTTCCTCCCTAATTCCACGCTCTGGTTACTCTACAAGTCATCTTAAAGAATATCGCTGTGGTGATAGGCAGGGGAAGAAGACTCAAGTTTATTTATGAAACCCAAGTCTTTATTCATGGCAGGACAATATGCTGCATCAGCGCCACGTGATTTCTGCCCCACAGCCTCTCCCCACCTCTTATAAGGTTCAAAGTTTATTGCTTAGGATCTGTTGACGACTAGTTGAAAGGGAACTACAGCCACCAAAGATTCACCCTGGGATGCAGAGCTATTTTTTTTTAAAACAAGAGGAGTCTATCACAGAGTTATCACATGCCATTCCTCTTCCAACTCAGAGAACACTGTACAGGTATCCACTATACGTAAACTTCAGATAAATTACAGAGTTAAATTTCTTTGTGCACTGAAATGTAAATCTGGTGGGCCCAAAGTCCCTGCCTAGTCAAAAAGATAAATCAATATAACCTCCTAAACTGTGTAAATTCAAGGGCAGGTTTCTGAGAACTGCTTCTAAAGCTGTTCAACATTTCTGACTAGTCATTTCAAGTCTCAGACTACAATGCAAAGTTTATTCACTGAATTCCTATAAAATGACAGTCAAAAAAATATTGCAAATTCTGAGAATGCTTAGTTCAATAATAAGAACAGTGCACTTGTGTACTTTTTTTTTTTAACGTGCATTGCTTAAACCAAAGAAATGAAAATTAACGATTGGCAAATGAAATAAAACAATCCAACTTTAATGTCACACTTCATAGGAGTATATTTAGATAAAAACATTAACAATAGTGTCAAAAAGATATGTGTAATAAATAGGAAAAAGTATTTTTAACTCAGAATCATTTGGGGTAAATGACTTTGTAAGTAACCATTTACCGAAATCATAAGTAAGTAAATGTTCCCTAACTTCGACATTCATCTTGGAAACTGAAGGCCATCTCTTCATTTTGTATTAAAAATCTGTTTTTGACACTCAAAATTTAAGATGAGCATGCACCTTGAAATTTAATTCCTCTGTCTAGATGTTAGAGGATATACCCTACTTTCAATGTAATAAGGGAGGTGGGAAAAATGCTTATCATTGTCAAATAAGAGGTAATGAACTCGTTATGCAAAGCATAATGGAGCAACTTAAGTAAAACATTCATAAATACTCTAGTTGCTCACTAACAGAAAACTAATGCAATCTAAAGTCCATGCATAGAAAAGCCCCAAACCAAACTAAGTATCACAGGTCACAGAGACTCATTTCCTCAGTATCAGTTATAAAGCTAGCTAGCATGACACTGAGCAAAGGTCCATATTTACCTGTCTAATGGATTATGAGACAGATCGGTGATGCAGGTATTTTTAAGCTAACGACCTTCTCAGTGTTACATCCATACAGAGGGAATGGGATCAAAATTTACAAGAAAACAACCTTGTTTAGAAAGAAGGGTTGCTACTGCTCCTCCACAGCTGGGACAGTCAGTTACCATCTTCTGCTAGCCTGAAGTTTATTTGTGGGGTATAATGGAACCACTAGTCTTAGCAAGCCCCATTACAAAAATAAGGATAAAGAATAATATTTATTAGGAGAGGTAGGAATATCTCTGTCTCCTCTTCAATAGTAGAAAAACACAAATAAAAGTAACAGCAAAAAGCACACAAAGACTTAAGACCCTGGCAAGACAAGAACCAAGAAAACTAAGTATAAGGAAAAAAAAAGATGAATGAAGTTTAAAATATATCTAGGTTAAAAGAAACAGTATTTACTTGATTTCCAAGCCAAAAGTGATTTAGAGGTTTCTGGACCAATGAAAATATTTTGATCTGAAAGAAGCTGGATGGTAAAGTATGCTTCCTTCATCTCCCTGACTATGATACTGTAAAACTGAAAGACACAATTTTGTGATTTCAAGTCAGATGGAAGACACCAACTACATGAGATGCTCAGCTAGAATTCATTGCAGAATTGCAACAACCATAGAGGCTAACCCGTGCTCCCAGAGTGCAATTCTGATGACATCATTTTAGAAGGGGACTGTTACTATAATGTTTAAATCAGATTGATTTTCTTCAGTTTCTGTGTTAACATTTGTCTTGAAGAGTCAGACACATGAAATACTGCAGAAAAATTTGTGTCGAGGCCTCAAGTGCACTCCCCCCCGCTCCTCAGGCTGTGCTGCCTGTACCTACGGCCAGCTCTGATGCACCACACTGCATGATCAGACCTTAGATCGAGTTGCTGTGAAGAGAGCTGTGTCAGGAAGCAGCCATCTCCCCCACCTCACCTGGGAGGTGGATGCATTGAAGCTCAGCTCCCAGCCCTTGGTGCCAGCCTGAGCCAGGCTACAGCTGTGCCTGGCCGAGCACCTTGCTGACCCACAGATTTCAGCTCCTGGCTTGGCCTCGGGCCTGCCCCTCACTGTGGATTTATGCCATAAGCTGAGCCTAGCTCGCACCGCCAGCCCTGTTCAGCTCGAGGTGCCCGGCTGCACTCTTGGCACTGCTCCTGCCTGTCGTGCTGCCGCTCCTGGCCAGCCCTCCCTGCAGAGCTGCTCACTCCTGCTGCTCCCTGGCAATCTGTTTGCAGGGTCCATTATCACCTTTTTCCTCCCTGAAAGCCAAAAAAGCCAGTGGATGTACTAGCAGAAAATACCAAAACATGCAATTGGATGATTTAAAGCCTTTAAACTCTATCCCATAGCAATGCTTAAATAAGAAAAACAATTTAACTTAGCTACTCAATTCAGCAATCAAATTATACACAACTTTCTCCTCCACAAAACTCCATCTTTCTCCTCTTTAAAGTCTTGAGGTGAAAAAGACATCAGTTTTAAAAATTAAAAATATTTTTCTGGGGTTTCACATTCTAAATACCTAAAAATAACTAGATAAAAATTTAGTATTTTGACATACCAGGCACTTTAAGGGTTAAAGACAATACATAAGAAATGTTGCGTCAGACCATCCTATACAATGTCTTAGCATTTAAAGCTTCTGTAAGTGTAATGTATAAATTTAAAAGGATTTGGGAAAGGAACAGATAGTTACAGTAGATTTTTTGCTACATTACTACAATGACTTTTTACGTTATATGCATGCTATATGAAGACCATCAAAAAGAATACTTTATTCTGAATGAGAATGCTATTGCAAACTATTCATGTAGGTAAATGTTATCAGAACAAAACAGTCCGGAGAGAAAAAAAAAGAGATCACTATGTAACAAGAGTCTTCTTTGGTTGCTCAAGTAGTTCACATTTTCTTCCTTTTTAAAGTTCAGCCGTTGCAAAATGATATATTTTTGGTTACTGCCATGTGCCTCCCAACTCCATTTTGTACATTCTCAGTTTTTACTGCACCTCAGCACATCTTTCTCATCTTGGGACTACAATATGATGACTATGAATTTGCATGGCTCCTGCTTTTTCCATTTCTATTAATAAAGACAATCAAAAAGCATAAACATGCACTAGCAATTATATCTGCTCTAATGTACTGTTGATGTCTCAGCCGTACATTACATTTGGTGAGGCAACATCCACACCACGATCAAAGTGAGAGGACTCCACGTTTCATTTTCACTAATTTGAACTGTATACTTTCATGTGATGTCATCTTGAGAACTACATTAAAGTTCATTTTGGTCTTTATCTACAGCCAAATCTGAAGAGTAATCTCCAAGATTACTTACAATGAAAGTCGAATACATTTGCATTTATTAAAATAGACACTCAACTCCTTTGTATGCTGACATTTTAAACCCTAACTGAGGCTGCTTTCCTTACCTTGCTTTTTGACATAGAATGTGCTGTATCCTCTTTATTTTGTGACACATCATCCTTCCCTTTGTCAAAACCTTAAAGAAAAGACAGCATTGTTGCAAATGATTTGAATGCGTTACATTTTACAAGAGCTAGCCTTTGAAATAAATCTGCAATTGTATTTAGCATACAAAGCACAAGCAAATCAGATTTTCAATCATCATATACATACTAGATCATCACATCGATTGAAAACGTATTAGTTATTGCAGTATAGTCTAATTTAAAACCCTCCAAGAGGTGAGAACAGTCCACTGCATTTGGATGGTGTTGCACCCAACCCAATGACCTGACCAGCTGAAAATACAATCAGCAATATCTGTCCTTTCAGCTCCCCCTCTCCCCTGCCCACACACACACCAAATAAAGTCAGTTTGGGTTTGTTCATTTCTTTAGCTACAAATAATCATTAAAATCCACACACGTGAAAGCAAACCTACAACATGGATTAAGATTGCCAGTTGATTTCTTATAAATGCAGTTCTTACAAGTACATGAAACAGATTGCTTGTATTAACCCTGAATTTATACTTTTGCCTTGACATACCTTGTATTTGAAGTCGAAATGCCACACTAACGTGAGTGACTCACAATGCAACCCCAGCACTTTCTCAGCACCCACAGAGCAAAGTGAGTCACTGATGGTGGCCGGGACGTGTGTGGCAGCAGGACGGGGGCCACGACCTGCAGAAATGCTGCTGTGCAGCTGCCACGTCCCACACAGCAGCACGCGGGGTTCTCCTTCTACGCTCAGAAAAATAATCTGGCGCGGTTACCAGACGAAAACACCTCAGTGACCCATTTTCTTTGATAAGGTTGGTTCTAGCATATGCTCTTACAGACTGGAATAAAACAAATTCCTCGATGCATTTATTTGACTCAAAACGCCAACAGTTGCATGGCCCCCAGCCGCGCTGCACAGCTGAAGTTGAGGAACAGCCCAGCCAGCTGAAGAGCCCGGAGGCCGGGCCCACCAGAGGGCACCACACCCGCAGAAACTGCGGGCAGGAGGAGGCCAGAGGCCCCATCCCAGCTCCCCCTGCCCACCCAGGCCACCACCTGGTCAGAGAAACTGGCCCTAACTCCTCTGACATGACAGGATTTCCAGAGAAACAGTTCACTTCATGTGCTTCAGGAGAGTGCATGCATGTGTTCGTAGGCTTTATGCGGCTCACGAGAACTTAAGGGCTCTGTAACACCGTTGAGCAGTTTGTTTAATGAGGGATTTTTAATTATATATATTTTTTTAAATTAGTATCTTCACCGTTCCACCACTTACACTACCGAGAAACGCTAAGACAGCACCAATTCACCTATCACAAATACAAATCTTGGGAAGTTTCAGCGAGTTATTGAGAAATTAGGTTGCTCTTCAGGTTACGCGAGAAATACAAGATTCCTCTTAGTTTTCATTCAGTAACCATTTTTTTCTTGTTGTTTTCTTCTTTAATTTATTACCTTTTGCAGAAATTCTGATGAAGAACAGACTTAAAAACATATATATACTGCAATACAATCACATTTTATGTCTGTCTACACAAAACTTTACATGTGTTTACAGAAGCCCTTATGTACCCAGTCCATTAAACCCTTCCTTTTGAAATGCTTTTAATGCATCTGTGAGGGCTTTGTTCAGCTAATAAAAACGTATAACGCAGAAGGCTATTTGGCCGCACGGAAGAAGTACCTAGACAGGCAGAAGATCTGTAATACTGGGGTATTTGGCAAAAAATAATACAAAAATAATAGACATGTCAAGATCCATAGTCCAGAAGCCATGTTTCATTCATAAGACAAATACTAAAGCACATTTTCTACAGGACCAGCAATTAGGTGCAGGAACAAAACAAAGGTCACCTCAAGCCTTAAAGGACAGGCCTAAATTCAGTAAGAAGTTACTAGATTTGATGCCAGTCTCAGGCAGTCAAACATGCACTAGAATCACAGTAATGATGTCTTATCCTCACCCCACACCCAAAGGAAATCCCCAGTTAGGAACCAAGTTCCACTGAAAATGTAACATAGCGACTTCCTAATGACCTTCCAGGTTTCATTTATCTATTTAAACACAGACACAAAATACCTAGCGATGGGAATTGCCAAGGAAGTGCTATGTCAGGGTTGTGCTAACAGAAGAGAAGCTGTAATTCACAGCTTTCTTTATACGCACAACAGCTTTAAGGACTTTACACATCCTTATCCAACATACACACATTTTTATTTTCATAAACAAGATTTTCATCAGTATCACCAAACAGAAATAAAACAGAACAAGCTGCTCTGTACCCAGTGTCAGAGGCGAAAACCAAAGCTGTCTTCCTGAACTTCACCTTCTCGCTCCCAGTGCCTCAAGGTGAAGAGGTACACATACTTGCTGCTTTACAAATGTGCCACCACACTTACTGATCCCTCCCTTAGCCACACAAACAGCAAAATGATGTCTGAGGGACTTGCTGGTAAATCCGACTACTGAAGTCACAGTGCTGCAGACTCCGGCTCTATGTTGTCTCAGTTAATAACAAAAACCCAATCAGCCAACTCCATGTCCTGATCTATCCTTCTTGTAGCTCCCCTCTCAGTGGAAGGAATAAGCTAACCCAGAATAAAGACACAAGGCTTTTCTCCCTATGTGACAAAATACATGTTAAAAAAAATCATTATTCAGGTGCTACTCCAGTTACAGCCTTCCTTAGTGTAACACACACTTCAGCCAGTGCATCTCCATAAAGACAGGGGCATGTCCATACAGCAAATGGCTTTCTTTCTTCTGAGAATAATTTGAGATGATACCTGCAGGGATATTTGTACTGGAATATCACAAAAGGCTATATACGGGCCCAAACTGAGGACAACACACCCTGCTGGAGAAATACTTGGTCAAGGAAACAACATCAAAACAATTATATTCATAGGATCAATAATAAGAAATGCTGTTTTTTTCCCTTCCTGCTACCAGTTATGAACTAGAAGTTTCTCTATGGATATCTGGCAAAGATAACAGCATAGCCAAGAACACTGTGCCTCAAAATGATGCTTTGTGTTATTGCTCTTCTTGTAGTTTTGTTAGCCCCAGAGGTACTAAAAGTTATACTTCTTGATATTAATAAACAAAAAGTCATTGAAGTCACTGCCTGGAGCACAGACTGCTAGGGCAGGAGGTAGTCTCTAATAAAAATAACTTGCTTCAAGTTTTTCAGTGTTTATCATCAGTGGTTTGGGGCTTAACGTTTTAGTATTCTTGCTACTTCTAATCCTATAATTCAATCAGTAACTCTTTAATAGGATAACCTTAGCCCACCTTTCACAATGCAGAACTTCAGGTGATGAAGTCCTTTTCTGTCACTCCTCACTATTAAATCTCTTGGATTTCTCTGTATTCTCTATTATTTAAGGCACTTGCAGATTTATTTATTTTTAAACACAAGTTTCACTACTGTAGCCTCTAAAGCAATTCTGGATAACAGAGTTTGTGTTCAGAGCAACACTATGTCTTAACAGAAACAAAACCCAATGAAGTCAGCTACAGTTCACGATATGATCTTAGAGTCCAATGAAAACTTTCCATGACTATGTTCGTATTGGGTCCTTCTAAAACTTGTAGGCTTAAATTCAGATGAAAACTCACAATGAACTTTCAGAAAGATGTGAGAGTCGGACAACTGTGTGCAACTTGAACAACCCGAACTTCACACATGCAAGATGTTTTTGAAACAAAAACCAAACAACACTTGGCAGGGGGGCTGGACTAGATGATCTTTAAGGTCCCTTCCAGCCCAAACCATTTGATGATTCTGTGACCTGAAAAAGTCATAGAATTGACACACTGTCAACACCAAAAGAAAATAAGTCCCCCAAAACATCATCTTTGACAAAAAATTGTGAGTAGAAACATTGTGAGATTAGTGTTCAAGAATCTTTAGGATGAAGTCTATGGTAGGGTACATTTTAAAACAAAAGTGTTTGGTTAAGAAACTGCCATTTTGAAGGTGAATTTGTACCTGCAATCTGTCCCTTAATCAATCTCGAGGAAAGGGAAAAAACAAGCAAAATAACCACGCAACATCTTCTACATCTCAAATATTGCTTTTGTACCTCTCAACAAATATCACCTGCAGCTAGAATACCTTAGTGAGAAAAAAAAAAAAAAGGAAAAAAGTTACTTCTTAATACTAAGTCTATTTTATCCAAAAGGTAAGAAAGAATTGCTACCCGCTGGAGGTGGTTCTTTTTTTTTGCTGCTGGTGGTGGTGGCAGCATTTTTTTTTCCAATAGACAGAAGAACCAGTAAAAAAATTAAAAGCAACAGAATGCTTGAAAAACCAGCAAGCTAAGCAACAATACTACTAACTTGCAAGTTAAAAACAAGGAACAGACTAATGTGAATGTGCAGTTCTGAAAAAAACAACTTATTGAGCTGAAAAATGATATGCTCCTGGAAGAACAAAGTAAGCTAAGCTTTCTGGGAGGTATCAGTATTAGTGCTATTTAGTAAACACTGCAAAAAAAGGAAAAGGAAGATCTTTTAGGATTCAAACACAGGAGACAAGTGTTTTTAACCTAGTGATTTTCAGAAGCTTATTTTGACAACCAGTTTTAAGAATATAATCCCATATTAACTTATTCAGATTCCTCCATGGATTTTGAAACTGAAGTAATCAGAAGAGCAGGCAAAGCCCTTTAACCTATCTTCTGAGTCGTATTTTCTTTTGCAAACACCACAGAAAATGAAATACTCATAACCAAAGAATTCCCTCAGTGTTACTACACAAGTATCTCTTAGACAGGCAATAACTACTCCTTGCTTAAACCAAACTGAAAGAGTATACCTTCTAGTATATTAATAGTTTAAATTACTCATATATATGGAAGATTCCAAGAGAGAACACATCTCTTAGTTATGTGTTAACACTTGATTTTATTAACTGAAAGCCCATTTCCATTCGTTCTGTATTTTAAGAAGTCATTAATTGTCCACTTACAGACACTGATCAACTTTAATGTACAATGTACACAGGAAGGAAATAAATAGGAAACTAATCTGTTTTTATTTCAGTAATTTCCAGATTACATGCATTTATTTTAAAGGGAGGGAGGATCTGTCTAGCTGCCAACTCCATGCGTTCAAGGTTTGAGATCTTTTATTTCCTGAGCAGCTTTAATATGACACGGTGTTAGATTCTCGGTAGAAGGCTGATCATTTCCTGACGCACACGGAAAGGAAATGTTATATTGTAAAACAGGAGGTTTAAGAGAATGTGGTGTTCCAAGGGACTATCCCCACCTGCCAGTGGCTGAGCATGCCGCTCTAGTGATTCTGCAAGCCAGCACGAGCCAGCAGTGCAGACAGCTCCTGAATCGCCAGCCTGCAACCTCCCGTACACTCTGCACCTCAACTCTTTTCCATGACTTTGGAGACAGAACTTAGGAAGTCAGTGAGCTGCCCTGTAGAAGGCACACAATAGAAAGCAAAAGCTATTCTTTTTTCCCAGCATTCTGGACCCATGGGACTGTAACAAACCATGCACATGCACAAGTCATCACACATGTAGAATAATTCTGCTAGGAGCGCACAATTTTTACAATGTGGCTTTTCAGGAAGAGGTGACCTTGTATACACTTTCAAGGATTGAAGTTTACTGAAGTAAACTACTGAAATTCAAGTATCAGCAATACTTATTACGGACAACAAACCTCTAGAAATTCTCTTCAATATTCTAGTACTGACTTTCAGGAGACAAAAATCTGAGCAAAAAGAGAATCAAGCCATTTCTGATGTTAAATTTCTTTAAAGTCTTGCAGTTCGGAGTTTAGCAAGGTTATTGTTCTAGCCTTAATTCACTCTGTCTTGTCATTATATGTCAAACCACTAATTACAGGCATGAAGACTCTTCAGTAGCATAATACCCTTATGCTCTGTCCTGTTATTTCAAGGGAAGTACAGGGAAGGAAGAGATTTATAAACCACAATACAGAACTTCAGTCATAAAAGCCCCAAAAATCAAAACAAAATACTCCAGTATAGTATATAATATATATATAATATATATATATAATATATAATATATATATAATATATATAATAGGTTAGTAAGCTAACCTATTTGTTTGCCTATCTACAACAGCTCTTGCTACTAACAAAGAGCTATTATCTAGATGCATACAAGCAATATTCTTTCTGATTTCTGTTAACAGTGTCTACCAACATCTCAGTAGATTACTTCCACCTCAAATTTTTCAACTTGAATGAAAATTGTATTCGCTTCTGTACATTTTAAGAAATGCAAGACCAAAACACACCTGGTGAAGCAGGAGAGAGTTCATAATATCCTCCAAATGAAGCATTCCGGACAAGTTTTCGGCCATCAGCTCTTGGAGAAAACACAGATGAAATCCCAGCACATGAGGAAAACCTACGTCGCAGTGGACCCTCTTCCTTCATGAGTTAAGATGTTTGTGTAAGGATTATGTTCTCTGTGAAAGCTGGTTAGCATTAGCTGGTTGGAACAAGAGTGTTGCAGTAACAGCCTTCTACCTCATATTCTGATGAGTAAGATACAAAAGGAAAGAAACAAACGAAGGGCACACGTGAAAAATAAAGCGAAGAGACAGAGGCTGCCAAATCAGCAGCAAGCCAAGCAACATTACACTGTCCTCATCAAATCCATTAGAACACTTAAAGCAGAACAGCTCTGTTTCAGCTTCTATTCTCCACAACAACAGCACGTCTCATTTTTTTACATCTCAGTTTTGGTCCCACTCATCTTCACTTTCTAAGTGCATAAAAACAATCATTATTTAAGTTTTAAGGATTCATTAAATCTTTTTTTTTTTTCCTGTTAGTCTTTCAAATCCCAAACTAATACTGCACTCAGGAGCTAAGGTGGCTTCCTTATTTGATATCCACTATGGGTACACTATGGGAACCTGAAAAGAAAGCCAATGTGTTGCTTTACGCAGACGTGCTGAACTTCCTTCCTTAGGTACTTACCTAGCTAGTTTTCATCAGCTGATTGCCATGGTTTCTACATCATCATTTCTTATTTTTGTTTAAAAGGTGAAATGAGCTTTTTCTAACACTGCCATATTTATATATGCAAACTGCCTGACTCCTGAAAGAGTTGCACAAAGTAAGCTCCACAAAAAAGGTTTTTATTTTTAATGCCCCAAATATTTTATGCAATGAATACAGCAGTTAAACTAATCAACTTGAATTTTAAACATAAAAAAATCCCAGTAAATTGTGCTTCAAGACTAGGAATCAAATGATCCAAACTGGTCTTGCTGATCAGTACCAGGATGAAGTCAAATAAGCTCTCCCTAACCACCTTCATGCATTGCTCATCTGATCAGCTGTTTCTTTGCCCTGACAACTAGCATGCCTGACTACCTTCTTCCATGCATGGAATATTCCTTCCTGTCTCCGCTAATTCCACTTTCCCATCAGACCACATTTCTGATGAAATGCACTTTGAAACCTACTCTGTTTGCTGGAAAGTAGAAAAATAAAACACTAAAAATAGACTTGAAAACGAGAACTTATGCTCTCCCTTACTCTGTACAAGAGGTCTTCCCTTACAAAATGACATGCATCCCCTAAATCAAATTAGTGGTAATGTGAATTTGATTAACCTTTTAATAATACTGTTTACTCCAGCTGTTTATGTAAACAAATGTACTATTTGCAAATAAGTAATTTCAGTTCACATTGGCTAAAGAATAATACAGTACACTGAAATATTCTATAACCTCTACGAAAGGTTTTAACTGTGAAGAATGGGCATTAGTACCTATAGATACATACGGTAAGGTACATACAGAAACCATTGAAAGTATTTTTTCTGATCATGAAGCATAGTAGCTTCCAGGATGCTATGAATTGCTTGAATTTCTTCATGCCTCCTACCAGAAAAATGTTCCAGTATATGTCAAAGAATAGAAAAAAAGGGGAAAAGATACAGCTCAAATAGCCAAATACAAGCCATCAATAGAAATCATTACCTGTGACATGTAACCTTCACTTCTTTTGTACAAGAATTGAAAAATTATTTACTTGGGCATAGCATGGAGAGAAAGTAGATGAGCATGTCTTGCATTAATGCCTGTCTCCATTTATCCATCATTTCTTTTTAAATAAACATAGCACCACATCACTTCTCCAAATTTATCTTCTGGGCTACAAAACAGAGCAAGCCACTATGGTATGATTTTTATTTTTTTTCCTAATTAAAAATCAAGAGAAACCTACAGTAGAAAAACTCCCCTTTCACACAGAAAGAAGTGTATCACCTCATTACAGACCTTTTTTGCTCAATTAACGGCTGTGTTAAGCACTATCTTGACGTTGAGGCTTTGACCCTGTCCAGTAAGACTGTGCTGGCACTGGTCTCAGAGGATGCCTCCTGTATCCTGCACTGTCAGGGGAGGGTCACACGGGCTGACGGGAGACTACCATCAGCCTTCCAGACCACTTCTTCTGCATCTCCAGCTGGCATGCCAGCTGGTTCCGGAGCCGCTCCCAAAAATATTCCTACCAGGCTACTAGATTCTTTCCCTTTGTACTCTTCTCTGCCACACTGTGTTCATTTTACTGAGAAGTGGCTAGATATCCAGGCGCTGGAGGAAACAATATAATCCTGAAGGTTTATCCCTCATTTCTTCCCATACTCTCTCGGGTCCTTGGCACTGTTCATGTAGCCAAGCTGTAACAGAGTACAGACTAAAAACCTGTTTCTCCTTCCTATGTCCCTTTCTCCAATTAGAAGCAAACCTAAAATCTTTGGCTAGAATTCCAAGCACGATAATGTTACAGTCACATTTCCCCTCTCTGAAGCTACCTCCCAAATCAGGCAGCTGCTACTAAGAAACTTTTCCTTTATTAACAGCAATACAGGAGAGGCAGGTTATGCCTTTTGCCAAAGATGACTGTCTCACCACCACAAGGAGAGGAGAAAAAATAATCTAATTTAAATTTTCTCCTTCATCTCCCTCTCCCCCACCAAGTCATCTTCATATTTCACTTAAACCTGCAGTGATAAACCAGTTTAGGACATGGTTTGGCTATGAAAATTCGCTAGATCTGCACTTTTGCAACAGCTTGTGATTTATTATGCCCACTAGTACTTGGACACATGTTCGTTTGCTTCAGTTACTTCAATGCAGTACACACTGCTGGAAAGATAACTGATACACAACAGAAAGGCTGTTAGGTCAAAAGAAAGCTGAAACTTTTAACTAAAAGTTTATTATGACTCTTGAGAATCAGCCTGAAATATTAAAGAGGTTTCTGCTCTCCATGCACTTGGTGTCCAAAGCTTCTAGAAACCCTCCTCATTCCTTGCAACAAGCTTCATTCTTGAAGCTTTCTGAAAAGATATTTCAAGTAGCTTGGAATTGCTGCTGTTTGCATGTTCTGCAGGTAACAATGGCAAGGTGCACTTCATTAACTACCATATATTAAAACAGAAAAAAAACCAACCTTCTTCTCTCCAACCCCAACCTGAAAATAAATTCATATGAAATGAACCAATCTATTGATAAAAAATGAATTGCTATCATTCTAATGAATAACATCATTACATCACAGGAAGGCTTCTATTCTTGACAGATTCAGTTCTTGGTACCCTTATAATTTAATAATTGACACAGAAAATGCATTAACATACAAAGCTTGCAAGTTTACATGGTTTCAAAATATTCACAAATAGAACTACAGCCAAATCCAACTGCAGAAGGTAGACTTACGTAAATATCTGTGTAAACAGGAAAATATCTGCACTCAAGCCTAAATGCATCCAGGTGCATGATACAGTATATCTCTGCATGAAAAAAGCAAGATTCTCCATACCAAAAATTAAGTTCTTCATAAAAGCAGACTTTAAAGGGAGAAAAAAGCCTGGTTTCTGCTTCATATAATATCTACATCAGTAGAAAGAAGAAAACGCCCATGACTGAAATACTTAGTTCATCTATCTCAGAAGAAAAACAAACAAACAAAAAGACCACAAAATCCAACGCCCATCATAATCTGTTGAACATCTCTTCAAGGAGGAAAATTTATACCTTGTATGTATGTCTAAAGGACAGAATGCATTTCTCCTATCAGCTACTCAATTCAATCAGGGCTTCTTTAGTAATA
Source organism: Cygnus olor (assembly GCF_009769625.2). Taxonomy (NCBI): domain Eukaryota; kingdom Metazoa; phylum Chordata; class Aves; order Anseriformes; family Anatidae; genus Cygnus; species Cygnus olor. Next base: position 40,886,633 of record NC_049169.1, read on the forward strand.
AATGCTGGCTGAAAACCAAATCATAATCCTGTGCTTAAGACATTCTTTCAGGATATTGCCTGAGGCAAAACATAAGTCTCTGCACACAAATGAGAAAGACAACGCATGCCATTCCAACAGCATATGAACACTTTTGACAAAGCCTGGTTTTAGTTTTAAAACATTTCTCCAATTGATAAATATTCACAGCTGAAAAAAAGCACAGGCTTATTAAAAAAGACCTCCCTGAGCTGCACAGGTATGAATTTCCATGCATGGAAATTGAATTCTAAAAATCAAATCACATTCTGAACTATCCTACTGAGGAATTTTAAACATAGTAAGTTTTTACATAGATTTTAGCAATTTTAAATGATGAACACATTGAACAAATTGATACCAATGCAATAATACGGCTCAGGATTACATCTAGTAATGCAGAGTAAAAAATATTCCTTTTCCCGTAAGAGTTGTGCAAGCAAAGCCCAAAAATCATGAAACCAAACTCTGTACAAGCTAAAGGGAGGAGAACAAAGAAGGAAAACTGACAGTGTAGCAGAGAAGACAGAAGCTTTTTAGACTCACTCTTCAAGTCTGACAATCATCTGGTCTGACATCTCGACAACACGACGTTTCCAGCAGGATCCTCCCCCCAGTTCAACAAATGAAAAGGTCATAGATAACTCTCTACACGCAGGATACACACATTCCATACGGTACGCAGAAAGCAGGAAAAGCAAACTGCTAGGCTACCATACCTACAAGTGGGTTTTATCCAACATACGATTTTTGCATGGGGACTTCAAGCAAAAGTGTTTTTCTCCTATTTAACAGAAACAGATAGTAAAGATGTACTTGCCTTCAGGCACCACTATTTGATTCACAGAAGAGACATCTGAACCAGGAGGCTACAGGTTGTGGTAGTTTGCAGTAGCAAGTTTCTTTCACCAAATGCTCCTCTGTTGTCTAGTATTTCCGTGTCAAGAGCAGTCTAGCTGAGGAGTAATTCCACAGGCATGTCTGAGAATGGTTTATGAACTAATACCAAGGCTCCCAGCGCCCCCGTGGCAACTGTACTTGCCTCCACCTCCCTGCTTGCTAACACTCCTGCTCAGCTCCACCCACCCAAAGTAAATACGCTTGCTCACTGCTCAGGTTTCAACACTTTTCATCTCAACACTTAGAAAATTCAAGGTCACAGTTCAGGTTCAAGTACGCCAGCTTTGCCGAGATTTACATGGCAAAAAAAAAAGAACTTGTTTGAGAAGTTTCACAGTAATCAGCCCTGCTGTGCCCTTCAAACCCAGCACCACACTTCCACAAAGCCATACCTCACACAGAAAGGAGTACGTGTAATTTACCCGAGCCACAAACGCTGGGTGGAGTAGCATTTCAGAAATGGCAAGTTTTAATAAATGCACAATGACTTGCAGAGGAATGTGCCAGAGAATGCATTACAGTAAGAAAGCAGGACATCAAGATAATAGATGCAGAAGACTAACCACACACAGCACAACTTCAAACATTCACATTCACAAGAAAGTCAGTCTGGCAACACAAACTGAAAACAAATTATAAAGGGTCAAACTCTTCCTTCCTTATTGTGAAGAGAACCTTATTCACAACCTGTTTGACACAAGTGTCAGTAAAGCTGTTCCAAGTAAGTCACAGATTTACAGAACTGGGGCTTCACCTCCACGATACTATGGTACATGCATCAGAAGACAAAGTAAGACAAAATGAAATACCTCCCAAGAATGCAGCAAGAGAGACCAAGACTGTCAAAGTAATAGGGGTTGCAAGATTTTAGACAAAATTCCCACATTGCACTCAAAAGCAGAAGTGTTAATAAACATTTCCAAGGTGTTAGCTGCTCTCACTCTATACAGAAAGTGCCTAATTTCATTTGCTCTTAGTGCACAATTGTTAAAAAAAAAAAAGGGGGGGTGGGTGGGGGGAGCTTGTCAGAGAACCTCCTCAACAAACCCTCAAGCTGTTTCCTTTCTAGTGCTGAGTCAGTTTTAAGGGAAGATGAACTCAGGTAAAATAAGCTCAGTAATAAGTGGCTCTTACTGGGTCAAAGTAATCAATTATTTAGCCATTCTTCAGTTTCTCTATTCAATGGATAGATACAGTGGAGCGAAACAGGAGATTGCATCAAGTTATTTGCATGATTAAGTCTGTCTGGATATACAGAGAAAAGTCAAAGGAAATGTAAGAAGAAAACCAGAAATCATTATCAAAAGACAGTAATGTCTGCAAATCTTGTGTTTTCTTGGTCATTATGGCTCCAAAGGCATCTCATCCCTCCAGCAGTTACCAAATGTTCTTCAGGAACTAATGCTTAGAAACACGTATTTTTCACTCTCCACCTTCTTTCTCATGCAAAAATAGCTAGATGTGTGTTTTCTCTCCAAATGCAGCATCCTACAGACCTTGGTCTGTAGGATTTTAGTCCTTCAGATGTTTACTCCAGAATAACCACCCTTAGTACAAGCTCCATACAACCAAAAACACCCTTATTTTCTCCCCCCCAGCTCGTTCAACTTCTCCCTTCTATTCATTATGATACCATGACCATTACTGGCAGACCAATCATTCTGCTTCCACTGTCAATCCACCTCCCTGCGTCTAAACCACTTCTGTTTCTAATCGCATAACACGGAGTACATTTTCATCCTAGTGCAAACTGAATTAACATCTACTTCTTGGAAAGGAGGGGCAGATCCTACCTCTTAGCTCAGCTCAAGCTCCTTCTGGAAAGCCATGCCCAGTGCTGAGCCTTCTGTGATGAGCATGCACTTAGTCACATAGTAAGTCAGTCTAACACACAAAACAACCAAACCCTTAAAACTGAGCACAAAGAGAAGTGTTTTAAACACAGAGCTGCTAATTTAGCTCAAAGGTCTACATTTCTATAAAATATCTCCTCCTTAGTCTTTATCATCCTAACATACTTTTGCCAGATACTACTCACATTTTCACTCCATCTGCATCTTGTTGGTGCCTTGGATAAAAATAGGAGACGTTCTGAGGGTTGATGCAGTCAAATTGATGAACTTGTCTGTAAAGGTCACTGTTCTCCACATGAAAAACAGAAACTAGAGCTCCAAAACCCTAATGCATCATCTGCTGAGTTGCCAGCTATAAAGCATCAGTTACAATAGTTCCCCAGGGGTGGGCGTTGGGGCCCACCCTCTTTAATATCTTTACTGATGACTTGGATGAGGGAAGTGAGTGCACCCTCAGTAAGTTTGCAGATGACACCAAGTTGGGGGAAAGCATCAATCTGCCGGAGGGTAGGAAAGCCCTGCAGAGAGACCTGGACAGGATGGGTTGATGGGCAGAGGCCAATGGGGTGAGGTTCAACACGGCTAAGTGCTGGGTCCTGCACTTTGGTCACAACAACCCCATGCAGCGCTACAGGCTTGGGGCAGAGTGACTCGAAAGCGTCGCAAAGGAAAAGGATCTGGGGGTGTTGGTCGATGCTCGCCTGAACATGAGCCAGCAGCGTGCCCAGGTGGCCAAGAAGGCCAACGGCATCCTGGCTTGTATCAGGAATAGTGTAGCCAGCAGGACCAGGGAGGTGATTGTCCCCCTGTGCTCTGCTCTGGTGAGGCTGCACCTCGAGTAGTGTTCAGCTTTGGGCCCCTCACTGCAAGAAAGACATCGGGGCCCTGCAGCATGTCCAGAGAAGGGCTACGGAGCTGGTGAAGGGCCTGGAGCATAAGTCTTATGAGGAACAGCTGAGGGAAGTGAGGGTGTTTGGTCTGGAGAAGAGGAGGCCCAGGGGAGACCTTATTGCTCTTTACAACTACCTGAAAGGAAGGTGTGGGGAGCTGGGGTTGGCCTCTTCTCACAGGTAACTAGTGATAGGATGAGAGCAAATGGCCTCAAGTTGCATCAGGGGAGGGTCGGTTTGGAAATTAGGAGACATTTCTTTTCAGGAGGAGTAATTAGGCATTGGAACAGGTTGCCCACGGAGGTGGTGGAGTCACTGTCCCTGGGGGTGTTTAAGGAAAGGTTGGATGTGGTGCTTAGGGACATGGCTTAGTGGGTGACAGTGGTGGCAGGGGGAGGGTTGGACCAGATGATCTTGGAGGTCTTTTCCAACCTTAATGATTGTATGATTGTTCTTGTGTAAGTCTGGACGATGCTCCCATGATCACAGCTTGCAAATTAAGAGTCCTCATTCAAATCTACAAAAATCTAGAACAGCAAAATTTTCCTATAATGAATGTTGTGAATTTTGCACTCCTCTTCATGGATTTTCACTTCCTCACACTCTTAAAAAAATAAACTCAGACATTATATCCTGAAGAAATAAATACATACATATGCTACCAGCAAGTTTACAACCAAAAAGCATTTAATCATATGCACTTTGTAACATATACTCAAAGGCACATAAAAAACAACAGCACAAACTCTCATTAATTAAAGCCATAAGGATACAACACAAATAACAGTAAAAAACAAACCAAACCGAAAAATAGTTTAAAATGTCTTATTATAGAATTGTTAATATTACAATTTTAATTAGATTTCTGTCTTTACCACATGTACAGCTTCTTAAACAACTAAGTTGTTTTCATAACAAGTTTGAAATATGTTTTTACTGCATATTTAGAAGTTGGAAGATATTAAAAACCCTTCCTGAGGAGCCTGGTGATTTTTTCATGTTTTCAGTGATCACTATTTCTACTTAAGCCATTTTATCAAACACAAATAAAGTGGTATTCTGATGTAAGTCTGAGTTAATAAGATTTACAAGAATCCAATTTACCAGGGATAATTTGTGTAACAACATAAACAGCTTACATCAGCAAGCCCAGTTCTGCTTTACAGCTTTTGAAAAATGCAATCTTGAATTCAGTATTTTTATGCTCATTTTTTTAAAACTGTAATAAAATAGTTTTGTCAAAGATTCGTTTTTGTTGCACTTGCATTAGGTTAAAAAAGTGATGAGCCTGTCTCATCACCAAAAATAATCTCAATAAAAGTTTAGTAATTTTCCCACTAATGGTTAACAACGTTTTCGGTTATAGAATGCAAACACAGCAAGTGAGCTAAATTAACATTCTTCAATCTATGCGTGGACTGCCAGAACTGAAACTTGTTCTAGCAGTCCTAAAATCTGTATGTGCTACCCTGTTACAAAAATATGGTCTTGGTGAGGTGGCAAGGCCATGCTAGCTCACTACAGGGCCTAAAAATACAGTCCCACAGAAGTACACAAAGCTACACAGAAAAAACTAACTACGCAAATCTATCAAAGTTTCCATCAAAAGGCTGCTAACTGTTTAAGTTCAATTCCAAGCCTGTCCATTCTAAATAGAAGATTTAAAAAAAAAGAAAAGCAGTATGATCATTTAGTATGTTCAAGGCACAGAGAACTAGGAATGTTTCATTGCTGGTGCACAGTTCAAAAGAAAATGCAACGTCTGAATATGAGACATACTGGAGGCAACATTTACGTGCAATATACAGCATTGATAAGTTAGAGGCTTATCAGACTAATTTGGCAGATATTATGAAATTATAATTACAAAGACTTCAAAAGTTACAGTTAAAGACTGTGTGGGGAAAAGTAAGATTTGCTTGAAAAAGGTTGTGCGAATTATTGCCAAAAGTTTATCACTCTTCGATCTCCTCCCACCTCAATTTGAGAAGCAAAGTAACCCTTTTGAGTGAGCTGTTGAATGAAAGAATCTAGAAACTGCTGTCCTAAACATATACAATGAAAAGTGGGGAAAAAAAAAAAACACAGTAAATGTCTTCAAGATGAATTTGAAGTGGAGCTGCTCAAGCCCACTCTCATAAACAGCCCCTCCTGAGTTTCAGTGCTAACAAGGTCCATAACTGGAATGCTTTTGACTGTGTAGTTGATCTTAGAGCTCCCATAAAAAGTTGTATTCTTGGCTTTCTAGAAAGTCAACTCTGCCTTTACTAAATCCTTTCCTGCATGCTGTGATGCAAGAGGCTAGTTTCTATGTTTGCTTTGATGTCTCTTGAATCTCAGCACACGAGTGTCTCAGTCTTAGCACTAGATGGCACTTGGGTTTTAGGTACTACCCAACTTAAAGCCACTGACATTAGCAGGCTCAATAAATTTTTCTTACAGAACAAATTGTAATTGTAGTGTTATTATCAAGACTGGCTTATTCTGACACAATACATAACTACTAGATGGGCATAGCAGAAATAAATTAAATCCACATTAATTAAAATTACAAGTCCAGCTAAGAACCAAAACTCCATAGAGCTGAGTTGACTTCTCAACAGTAAAACTCTGAAGTTGCTATGTAAACTCATGAGATCATACAGGCATAATCCCCACCATCAGTTTTTCTAAAACATTTTTGTCAAACAATCTTGCTGAACCTTTCAATGAAAGCAAGTTTCCACAACTTTAAAGGTCTGTCTCTAGCATAAACGATAAAAGAAGGGCTAGTTGGAGACACGAAGGTTCGGGGCAGCCTTAGCTACAGCAACCGTGAAATGGTGGAGTTCAGAATCTTATGAGGAGGAAGCAGGGCAAAAATAGGATCCCAACATTGGACCTCAGGAGATCAAACTTTAACCTCTTCAGGGACCTACTTGGAGGAATCCCATGGGTTCAGGCACTAGAAGGAAAGGAGGTCCAGGAAAGCTGGACAATATTGAAGCATCACTTCCTCCAAGCTCAAGATCAGTGTATCCCTATGAGCAAGAAGGCAAGCAAAGGGGGCAGGAGACCTGCATGGATGAGCAAGGGGTTCCTGGCAAATCTCAAAGAAAAGAAGGAATTATACAGCATGTGGAAAAAGGGAAAGGCCACTTGGGAGGAACAGAGGGACACTGTCAGAGTATGCAGGGATTCAATGAAGAAGGCCAAGACCCACTTGGAATTAAATCTGGCAGGGGATGTCAAAGACAACAAGAAAGGCTTCTTCAAATAGATCAATAGCAAAAGGAAGACTAGCGAAAATCAGTGACCAGGATGATGGCACAGAGTGCAGCCTCAGCAAGCTTTTTGACGATAAATATTTCTGAAAACTGTGAGGAGTGGCTGATACCCCAGAGGGCCGTGCTGCCATTCAGAAGGATCTCCACAGGCTGGAAAGCTGGGCTGTGGGGAACTTCATGAAGTTCAACAACGGCAAGTGCAGGGCCCTGCACATAGGGAGGAATAACCCCAAGCACCAGTAACAGGCTGGGGGCTGAGCTGCTGGAGTGCAGCTCTGCAGGGAGAGACCTGGGAGTCCTGGTGGACAGCAGGCTGACCATGAGCCAGCAACGTGCCCTTGTGGCCAAGAAGGCCAATGGTATCCTGGGCTACATTCAGAAGAATGTTTCCAGCAGGTCGAGGGAGGTGATCCTGCCCCTCTACTCAGCCCTGGTGAGGCCTCACCTGGAGTGTTGTGCCCAGTGCTGGGCTCCCCAGTGTAAGAGGGACATGGGGTACTGGAGCAAGTTCAGAGGAGGGCTATGAGGAAGGTTGGAGGACTGGAGCACCTCTTCATACAAGGAGAGGCTGAGAGAACTGGGCCTGTTTAGCCTGGAGAAGGCTGAGAGGGGATCTTATCAATGTGTATAAATATCTGAAGGGAGGGTGTCAAGAGGATGAGGCTTGACTCTTTTCAGTTGTGCCCAGCAACAGGACAAGAGGCAATGGGCACAAACTGAAGCACGGGAAGTTCCAGCTCAATATGAGAAAACACTTCCTTATTGCGAGGGTGACAGAGTACTGGCACAGATTGCCCAGTGAGACTGTGGAGTCTCCTTCTCTGGAGATATTCAAAACCCACCTGGATGCCATCCTGCACAGCGTGCTCTAGGGGACCCTGCTTGAAGGTGGTTGGACCAGATGATCTCCGAAGGTCCCATCCAACCTCAGCCGTTCTGTGATAAACATGCTACTCTTCAGCTTCAGAATGAACTACATTGCATTTTCAAGGATCTTAAAAATATTACGTAAAATAAGAAGGCACAACTTCTACATGCAAAGATTATGCAGAACGTTGATAGTGTATATAGAGTTTTGCTGAATGATCACTGCCAGACAGTGCTGTACTCTACACCGGATTACAAAAAGACAACAGCTGTTTTTGGCTTAGATAACATGGTAAGTTCCATCTAAAATACCACATGCATGTCACAGCTAAAGAAAAAAAATCTTCACTGAAAAAGTCGCAGTATGCTCTCCTTCACTCCTTCTGAAGAGACGAACATTGCTAAATCAAAATTGATAGTTTGCAATATTTCCCTAAATTTAAAAGGGAAAACCTTGGAAACATTTTCAAGCATTCATTTTTTTCAACATTTTGTCAGGTACAATATTTTTAAGACAAGGTGATTCATTGTCCTACTGCACATATATACTAGATAATGTGCACAGAATTTTGTTATTTAACAGGGAGCATAATATACACGAGCATAAACACACTTCTAATGCAAATCCTTGAAACTAAAACAGGTGCCTGGGTTAAGCTAACTGCTCAATATATACAAGAATGAAAGGAGCGAAGAAGGAAGTCATGCTTTAAACCAAGAAAGCAAGTGCAGGAAAATAGAAACTTTCTAAAAGTAAGAGCTACTTTCACATAAGTTAAAACCCAGTATTTATACACAGGAATACTTAGAATTATGAAATATACACCACTTACAACTTCACAGTGGCATGTTGTATGGCTCACCCTTTGTTCTAAACAGGAAGCCAATAGCCCAAACTGATATTTGAACATTTAATTTTAATATAAGAGAGTAGAGGTAAACATTTAAGTTCTCATCCACTTTTAATCACACTTGTAATACTTGCCATTGGATCTTACTTAAGACACGAGCAGAATACGCTAATTAACTTATTCCAGTAGATGAGCCGACTGATCCTTGCAGACTGTATCATCCATTTTTCTGTTCCAATCCTATTTTATGCTGTGCCTACTGTGCTTTCAGACTGTTTACATTACCCACCTCCTAAAGGTGCATTCAGGTGCCAGTGACTAGAAGCATCTCCATTTAGTTCATAGTAAATGCCTTTAAATACTATATCTAAACATTTCTGCATATTCTCATCATACAATACTATGGGAATGTTCTAAAGACCCTTTGCTCATCAGATGTTGTCAATTAAAACAGTCAGACTCAAGTGCTCCACCACTTTAAACTGTGTTCTACTTCATGTTTCCAGGCTTGCGCAGTATCTCTTGATCCCCATGTAACAAGCTCACATTTTCATCAGCAGTGTCATTTCCTTGTAGGAATAACCAGCACAGAATAACCACCCAACTTCTAAATGTGGGTCAACCAACTCCATAAAAATCAGACCTACACCTCCCAGGTTGCAGATATGCTAGAAGTCAGTAATTACAGGTTGCTGAAGCCTAGCCCCATATTGTACTACTGTTTCGCTACTGAAATTGACTTTAAGACAAATTCCTTTTCACAAAACTACAGGAACATTTCTAGTAGCATTCTTGGAAGACAAAGGCATAGAGATGAGTGATGCTAAGAGTCACAGATATATTTAACATGCTTAAAATCACTTATAAAAGCCCTGGAATAATCAGAGTTAAAAATCAGAAGACAATAGTTAATATCTGCAAGGAGACTGACATAGTACTCTCAAGTCTATTGGCAATTTTTAAGCCCATTTTCATGATTTTCCTGAGTGAAAGCCCTTAAAAAGGCACAATGGTTTGACTTCACAAATTAGTGGGAATAGCAACGTTAAAAGGAATGTGTTTACCAGAATATCCAAATAAACTTACATAACCTACATCCCTTGTCAAGTAAGGGATAAAACAGTACACATAATAACCAAAAATTTATTTGAATAACATAAAAGTTACAACCAAGTTATACAGAAAATATTTCCAGACTTAGTACAGTGTAAGCCAGAGAACACCAAGCACTGTTCCAGTGAGATAAGAGCAGCTTGTAGAAAATATATCAGAGCTAGCTGTGCACTGAAAACACTACCGTAATTCTTAAAATATGATAAAAGACTACCAGATTCAATATAGTAACAACCATGTTTGTATTTAAAACATTTCCCTCTTATTCGAATAGCACTGAATGGGAAAACAGCAAAATGATTCCAAGATGCCTAAGAAAGTGGCTTTATTGCTATGACAGACTATGACAGTACAGACTACAGGAGTTAGAGAGGCTTGTACCAAACCACCTCAGAAACAAGAGCTAAAGTAAGCATAGATGATTAGCACGGTTGCCAATAGCAAAGAAGAGTATTAATTAAAAAAAGTTTTCACTAAGGACTGCAAACACCATGACAAACATCTATAGTTATATTCTAGGCAATAAAACAAAGAGTTTTAAAAGCAAGTAAGTACAAGGAGAGTAACTTATTTTTTATTTTTGCCTTTTAAACAAACTATCAGCACATCAGGTCAACTGGCAAATTTCACTTTGGATCCAATCACTTCACACAGATCCACATTTGTTTTCGACAGGTACAGCAAAACAGAGGACTGTTTGAAGACTGGCAGATAGTGCTGAGAATCTTCCCTTTCAAAAGGAGAACGATCTTTCAACATAAGTCATTGTCAATGACCTCTATAACAGGTTCCATGCATAAGTGGTGTATCATAACACTTCTGCACAAACACACAACTTAAATACTTGAGACATTAACATGACCATCAATTACCAAATTATACACAGATAATGATTTACTATCATGTGGACTGTTCTCTCACAAGTCATGGCATACTCTACTGAAGTAGTTTACCACGTATTGAGCTTTTTTCCGTTTCAGGTTAACACGTAAGGATACAAAAAAAAATTGCCTGCAATATTTTAGTACACTTTCTTCCTTACCTCTTTATCTGGGAGGGCAGTGTTTTTGAACCAACATTTGAAATAGGTAATTAATGTCAGCATTTAAGTTCTTTAAAACCTCTGTAAAAAATAGCTGCCTTACCATGGCTGTGGGCAGTTGCTGGGCTGAGAGATGGTTGGAGTAACTCTTTGGTTGGAGTAAAATAAGCTTCTTTTCCCTGGCGCTGGCTCATTTTCCCCGGAGTTAAAAGCTGTGATTCATCGCTGTTTGTTACGACTGTTGAAATACAAAATGGATGCTCAATGTTATGTACTTGTGCATTGATTTCTATTAACAAGTTCACTGCTATTAATGATACTGGTATTCAAATGCTGTCTTGAAAAATTCTTTCTAGAAAATGAGGATTTCAAACCAGAGATTTGCTTCGGAGGGAATGGCAGAAAGGAGCCAGAAAGATTGGTCTAAGACGTGAGTCAGAAGATGAAAACAAAAACTACTGTGTGTAGGAAAACTGCACGCTGCTACCGAACATCACAGACACAGCACCGAGCTGTTACTTCTGAAATCCTGCTTTCTTTGCCACTTTTTTGACTTGGTTTAACTAGCCACAAGACATCTGACCCAGGAAACAACTTACCAGACCAAGCTGTACCACCATTCCAGAAAACTAAAATGAATGTATACATGTACATCAAAGAAACATGTCTTACTAAGAAAGATTATGTAGAGACTATACCAAGGGAAAGGTTTAAATCAGAAGAGTTTTTCTCCTTGAACCTTATCAGTCTGAAAAGGACTTGTTTGATCTCTTCTAGCTATTTGTAAGATCCACCTGTGCAGCCATCCTGCTTATGATGTTTGTACCTATCCTTAAGCTGCACACAACAGAGCTGGAACTTTCTTGATAGTGGAATAATGACTGACTCAGTAACATCTGTCCCGTGGAAGCAGAGATACTGGCAAAAAAGATTAGAAAGAAAAAAAAGATGCTTACTAAAAACAGTCTGCCTAAAAGACTGTAAGTTTAAATGCTACTCACTTCAAGAGTTCTCAAGCTTTCCTCAAAATAGTTTTAAAAGTTTAACAGAAGATTGAGTTAAAACAAAGTTCAGTTTTTTAGATAGAATCTGCAGATACAGAGACCCTCTTCTTAGCTTCATTACTACTATTATTACAGTGACTGAAACGTGTTTTTTAAGCAATATCTATAATAAACACAGGGTAGTATGATGAATGCAAGGATGCCAGGATACCCACCTGTACTATTTTTCTATATCAGATGAACCATCTAAAGCTCTACTCTGGACAAACTACACCATAAGCAGACTGGTGCTTAGGAAAAGTAAGAAAGGAGATAAGACAAGCAAGGCAAAAAGCTCATTTCCCTAGCTCAGAGTTCAAATTTGTCAGTGACAGAAAGTCAACACTTCAAAAGTGGCTGGAATTGTTTTTCTTGTAGTACCAATTTAGATTTTTATTTTCCCACTATGTACTACAAGTAAGGGGAGGGAGGGCAGAGGTAGGGAGCAAATTTCTAACTTTTGGGAAGGATTGCACCACACAAGAGCTAGTGTCCAAAACGAAAAAAATAAAATGGGGAGGCTAAAAAGTGACTGTTTCATAGACTATCACCAAACTGATCACTGCAAGGGACTGAGCTATACTCGCTTGTTTTAAAAGTGCTTAGGATGCACTGAAGTTGCAGCAAGTCAGCTGAAAGCTGCTTTTGGAAAGCCACAAGCCTCTAACTGTGTCAGAACTGCATTTCCCTGCCCAATAGGACAGGGTTTCAGGGCATGTCAGCAGCAGGCAGTGCCCCGCAGGCTGTCACTCTGCAGCACAGACAATACTTTCTCAAGTGACCCTTACAGAAGGATCCGTTCTGAACAAGCAGAGTGCAATATTACTAACTTTTTAACCGTTAAACTTCAGAAATTGTGAAGATGTAATCATTTCTCAGACAGTATTTGCCAGTCATTTAGTGGAAGAAACCTCTACACAAGTTCTCCAAACTCATGAACTGAACTCAGTGATGTTAACTCAGTAACAACGGTAAGGGTTGCAAGCTTGAAATTCCCTATTAAGCTCATGCTCCTTCCTCAGTCTGCAAACTCAATTTGGGACTTGCAAAGACTGCTAGCACTGTTGGAAACGCTTCTTCCCTACACAGAACAGGTTATCTATCATCCAGCATACAGTATTTTGTGGGTGAATTTCTTAAATCAAGTGGGCTTTTTCAAAATTCAACCTGTAAAGCTGACGAACGAAGAGCAGGAGAGTTTTACATTTTTTTTTTTATACAAAACATTATAGAAGTGTTAAACAAATGGAAATAAATCCGTTAAAAACATAAATGTCTGCACATCTGCGCTGTAGCAGCCACCAGGAAGTTGTCCCCCTACTTTCAAATGCCTCATCCCGATGCTCCAAGACATTTGCTCTATGGTGAAGGGGAGGACAAGGACAGGCAGAACACAGAATCATAGAACCATTTAGGTTGGAAAAGTCGTTTAAGATCAAGTCCAACCATTCATCTAACACTACAAGTCCAGCACTAAACCATGTCCCAAGTGACATAGTGGTTACTTGGAGTATGGGACAATGAATACCTTTACTGAGGAACTTCCATCTTTTTCTTCTACAAAAGACTGAATAATTATATGATTTTTAAAGATGCCAGCGTAATCACAAATGTGCAATCAGTAAGACATTCAGATGGTTGGCAATCTACATAAAGATACACCTTAAGCATCTTTTGGCAGGAGCTCTGGAACCTTAGAAGACAGAATCAAAGAAAGCTATTTCAAGGAGAAAGTAGTTGGGAAGGAGCGAGGAGGAGAAGTTATGCTAGTAGTGAACCTGAGTTTTTAAGATGTCATTAAATCAAACACCTACCACTTGGAAGCAGATCTTTATTTAAGAGAGCAGATTTAATTATTATATATTAATAGATAACAGCAATTTGGAGAAGCTCTTTGGCTGCTGTTTATAGCTTCTGATGGATTGATTTTACGAACGCTATAAAAATTTATGGCACATACTTAAATTATCCATTTGCTGACTACACTCGATGGTCCTGTAGCTAGTTTTTAACTCACTTGAAGCGAAGAATGATTTTATCTGGGAATTTCAGTACATTCACAGAATAAAACCAAGCAGTTTCTCTCTCTGAAAGAGAGCAATGGTGATTCATACAAGCAGCCTTGCTCACTTGTGAAATAAAAGTTAAACTTGGATGAATAAATGATGCTCCTAGTCAAACACGTTTTGCTTCTCATTTGCAAAAATACCAAACAAACTTACGGTTTAAACTTGTGTCTCCACAGGTACCTTTAGTGAAATCTCAGTGAACTAATCAAATGCTGTAAGCCTCAAAAACCTCACTCAGTTTTTGACTAATCTTCAAAGCACTCACACTTTCCAGTGAGCAAGGTCTTAGCTTCTTCATCATAACAGTAGGTCTTTGTGACATGGACAACATATGACATGATTTTTCTAATGTTCCTGGGGAACATCTCACTTAATTCTTAGGTTTCATGTGCCATCTTTGCAACTTGAAAGATGATTTAGTAGGTACATGCTTAACATGTACAACAAAACCTACAACAGCACTGCCAACCATTCCTTCCACTCGGTGGCCTCAAAGTGGTTATGTACTTTTCGAATTTAGCTCAGGCGTCAGGGCACTCATCCAAGAGTGTGATGATCTTGGTTCATCCCATCCTTTACCTGAGTAGGTTTAAAATCACACCAGTTATCTCCTTGAAGCTGAGCGGAGTGCTATTTTAAGGAAGAAACATCAAGTAATAAACATCAAAGCCCCTTCGTGAATCTCCAGAGGGCACACTTGAATACCAACAGAACAATTAGAGTTGATAATTCATACTTTGCTCTATTTCTTACTACTAGCCATCAAATTAGTAATTATAGTTTGTCAGTAAGATTTATGCATCAGAAGAAACACAAATTGAGGTCGTTACAGCCAATTTATTTCATCAGACGAAGTTATGGAAAAAAAATCTCTGAAGTGGCAGACTCCCAATTTTTCCACTCCATAATGAGCATGTTAACGAGCCTACCCACTTGAAAACAGCACAAGGACACGAGATACAGGAAAAGGTTTATTAAAATTCAGTTCTGCATTACTTTTGACTGTCTTTAACTAGCAAGATCAGCCCCACTTACAGCAGGAAAATAAGAAGTTGGTAAGTTAAAAGTATTATTTGGGTAGGTTTTTTTTAGCAGTTAGCTTTTAAATAATCTGCTTTCAGGAACCTTCCAGCAGTTAGTATGGTTACTTTTTTCATCAAAACAACTTGAAAAAGAACTTCAGGACCTGGGAAAAAAAGGTTTCAGGAACTCCATGCAAGAACATGAGTACATTCTAGTAATTGCCAGCTTTACAGACTGCATATTTATATAGCACAGCTGTCTGATATTTTTTCACAGCATTACAGAATGGTTGAGGTTGGAAGGGACTTCTGGAGGTCATCTGGTCCAACCCTCCTGATCAAGCAGGGACACCTACAGCAAGCTGCCCATTTTTACAATAGATTGTGAGCTTTTTTGCAATGAAAAGTCTGTGAGACTTCTTGTACCTCCTATCTACAGCCCACAAGAAGAAACAGGACCTAGCAATGCCATCAGCTGTACCAACAATTCACTGAAGAGGCCAACAGCAGCCTTGAGATTAATCTGCAAGCCAGCATTAAAAACCTCAAATAAGCTTGCTTTGTACATCTATTACAACAGAAAGGAGCAGGATGGATTAATGTGAATAAAAACAATGTTTGAATGCTAATGGAAAGAACTCCTTCCATTAGAAAACCTTATTATTTCAAAGATGAAATACCATTTTTGTATTAAAAGTGTGTCTCATGAAAAATTGATCTTCAGAAAGAGTAAACCTCTAACTGGTATAGAGTAAGTGAACAGCCCACAAAGACTGTTGAAGACCATGACTTCTGCACAGACTTCTCACGAAGGAGAAAATTTTTCCTGCACCTTTCCCTTCCTCACATAAGCAAAATCTAAATCCCAGGCAAAATTATTCTGCCAGTCATATGATTATACTGACACACATGAATCAATAGCACTAGTTGAACTTTGACTGCATGTACATACAGCTGAAGTTTTCCCTACCAAAACACCAGAGAACATCTTTGAGTATTACAGTATATGCACCTGTTGATTTGTGATGATGTAAATTTATTGAAATTAAGTGAACCATATAGTGCTATACACAGGCAAGCTCAAAAATTAAATTATTTCTGAAGGACTGTTTCCATGCCTTTATTATATACATTACTTAACATTTGAAGCATTTATTTTCAACAGATTTTCACTGTATTTCAGCTTCTCAATTTGAATACACAAAACCAAATATTTAGCCCAGTGGCCTATTTACAAAGCAATATGTTAGCTATTACGAACATATGTCCAAAATACTGTAGTAAAGGGGAGTTCACTTACTTGATGGTCCATGAGAGTCTCTGTTATCCCCATGATGCTGCGTACACATACAATTGAAGAACAGCAAACAAAAAAATCCAGGCCAGGAAGAAGCAAGTGCACAAAAGCAGCAGCAGCGGGAAAGAAGAAGGACAATGAAAACAGTGTTAGTTCATGACTAAAATACAACATGCACCTCAATACCAAAAGGCAAGACCTCAAGAGACTTCGCAGTTCAGAAAAGTCGAAGCAACAAAACTGACAAATACGCTAGTAAAGAAGCCAGCATTAGAAGCCATCGTCGTATATGGTTAGTGAACAGCAACTGCCCCAGCTGCTAATTCGGAGTGGAACCTCTCAGCGCTCCCATGGCTTGACACGTAACATATCCTACGAAATTTTCAGCTGAAAAATTTTCAGAAGACTACAGCTCCAAAGAAAGTTGAAATAACAAAAGATACATTTCCAAAACTGCTCCGCTTTCAGCCAAGTGTTTTGGAAATACAAAATATTTTCAGGGATCATTAATGTGCAAATAAGCACAAAGCCGTATCAAAGCCTGGTGGGTTTGGCACGCAAACATGAACTTAGAAGCCACAGAATCAGTTCAACAAAAAACAACAGTAACATTTTAAATTGTTTAGGAAGAAAGAGAAGCAGTGCCATTTTAAATGTAAGAAAACATTTTGTATCAAAGTATTTCCAAAGAATTTATTTGTATAAAAATAAATATCTGCTTCCCATTGAAATGCATCAAATATAGGCACCATATGAGAATAATTGCGTAGTTATAGCTTGCACTTCTTTCTGTCGTTTGAGTTGGAATACTTTATAAATCACTACTACCCAAAGCCACAGTGGGGTTAAGATCCCGCTGTGCTCAGCAGTGTACAGATGTAAGGTAAGTTCCACCCATCTCAAAAGGTTTACTAGATCTGAGACACAGAAATAACAACAAAAAAAAAAAAAAGAGAAGAAAGCAAGCATACTGATCAGCATGAACAGACATTTCCTCCTTAAAAAAAAATAAAAAATAAATCCAAGCATGCTGTACCTTCTATACCTCAAACAAAAGTCTTCTGCTCCATTTCCATAAAGGAGAGAAACCCCTGCCCTGCTTTAAAGAGGATCCAATTTTGCCTCTCTATTATCAGGACTATGATTCTATGACTAAACAAGAGGAAACATGAAAAAAATCTTAGCAAGCAGGAGTCTCGTCTTATACTCGTGATCTTAAAACATGGATTTTTATTCCTCACAGCTGCCTAGGGGCATTAAATTGTTATTGCAATATGCAAATGTAAAATATTGCGTTTCTGGAACAGCAGTACAAATCACAGGGAAGATGAGGGGACCCTTCTGTCATAATTTTGTACTTCGTGGAAAAGGACTTGATTGAACAAGAGAAGCTGAAATAAAGTGCACTTGGTAAACAACCTCCTGACCCTTGCCAGAGACTGGGTCAGAGGGAAACACTACTAACGGAACTCATGAACTCACCAGACAGGCTTAGACACTGGTGTATGAAATGCTTTTTTTAATGTATGGTAGTAACGTATTGCAGACTATGAGAAAATTCCTGTTTGACCTGACTATATTACCCTATGCTGTTTTAGACTGAAGAGAAGGACTGACGAGAGCAAGGAAAAAGAGTCTGCAGTAACTGCACAGAGATCCAGCAAGTGGCCGAAGGGCTGGGAACACCAACACTCAGCACTGGTCTGCTTTACTTCACACCACAAGTTGGAACGCAAGAGGAGAGAAGTGGAAAAATAAATTATTAACAGACACACAGATGAGAAGTTGCTGATACTCAGACAGCATGTTCGCTAGCAGGGCATACTTACACGTTGAAGAAACACAGTGAGGAAGCAGCAGGGTCTGTCGCACTGCTTGCCTCTCAAGAAGTCTTGACCAAGATACAACATGACACCACAGAGCAGGGCATCCGGTCACCCGAGATGATGCAGGGACTTTTATGTAAATATTTTAGCATTGCATAGGTAATCCTATGCACTGGTACAAACAGCTCCCATGCTGGGGACTGAAACACAAGCCTGTCTAACTCTGTCCCTGATCTCCCCCAATAAATATTCTGTTTACACATCAAACTGCATTCCTTGCATTTCCATTTGACAGATTTGGTCCTGTGCACTTACCTAAAACCAGCAGAATAGGTATTTCTGAGTATGATGCAAAACATTAAAATACTGAAATGAAATTATTTAAGCCCAAACGACCTCTTTATTTTCCAATAGCTTATTGCACCTCAACCATCTGCAATTCATATCACTGCAGATGAGGAATTCAACCCCCCCAAGGAAACAAAAAGGTATCATTTCACTACTTTGGTGTTTGCTCTGAAAAGACTGCATTCAGGGCCTTCCTCTTCATCATCTCCCACAACTCTTATTTTAAATATACAGAATTAAGAGAAATAAATACGTACTTATTCCCAGAGACACAATCCACCTGTATTTTCACATTTACTTAACTGATGGCAAACTTCAATTTTAGAGTAAGTCCTCTGACAAGGAAGGTTCTCAATATTAAATGATTTAGTTAGCTTCTGCTCAGGCATATTCAATTAAAAATGTTTCTACCGAAACGGATAAAGCCCAGCCCTCCTTCCAGTAACATTTTAAATATGGAAGACTACAGAATAAAAACAGCAACATAATCCACTACATTAAACAGCAGCAATACTTCTGTTTTCACACAAAAGCTGCTCCGTGCTTTAGAAAAACATTATTTTTAGATTTCCATTTCACAGGGATAAAGCTCATAAGAACTGCTACCAAACCTAAAATTACATCTGCCAACTTGTCCTGTAGAACAAAATCCTTTTCCTGTGGAAGATTAGGGCAAAAGCAAAAACATATGTCATGCTAGCATGTCTCAACCTCACACCATAAAAGATGAGTTTGTTTAAAATGTTTAGTAGATTTACAATCTAAACCTACAACTAAATTCTTAATAGAATTTGAATGCACATTCTAAAGCCATGTTAGAGTTTCTATACCCTGCTGAAGATAGACTTTTCCAGGGAGCACTCTTTATTACATATAAATCGTTCAGATTAATCATGTCATATTTAAATTCAGGACCACTAAGCCAGCCTTCAAAGCTTATAAAAAAAAAAGGCCAATATTCTATGCTTCAAGGAAAAAAGGTACTTTTATGTCTGTTGATGTATTTAAATAACAAGGACTGACTGTACAAGTTTATACCAAATGCAACTCATTTATAAAATACCTCTTGGTAAAATTAGTCAACTAGAAAGTCTTTTAAAAATAATTTAGAGAAAAAAATGGTTTACAACAAACATTCCCATGATATGTTTTGTATTTTGTGCCAATTAGGCTTGTTCAAATTATATTAGTATTTTATAGGAAAATAGTCAAAAGCTGTTTTCAAACAAGAAGTTAAACCAAAGGATCTAGAATATTTTGCACTATCTTAGTAGTGTCACAACTGCGATAAAAAGTTTGTTGAGCTGTCCTAACATTTGTGTTCAGATACAGTACATTTCAACCTAACCACTTAGGATAAGCAATCCGTATAAAACTTTTCTCCCTAGATTAGATTCTGGAAAGAGAACTCCACAATATTGAGTTCTGTGATCTCAGGTACCTCCTATAAATGCTCCAAAGGATTTAAATTGTGTAGCATGATGTTGATCAGTGTTCTTTGTGCATGTTCAGAGTTCAAGTATTTCATGAATTGGACAAACGGAACTTGAAAAAATAGGTATCAACAGATTGGAGCTAAAAATCTGGAATACTGAACAATCTCAAAATCTTAAGGATAAATCTGATTTGTGACTAATATAAAAAACTTGAACTTTTTAGTAAAAAATATGTCATAAAGTATGTATTTCAGATTTCAGAGGTAGCCTAGAGGAAAAAAAAGGCATGAAACTGACCGACTCATCAAATGCAACTAACCATGGTTTAAACTGTGAACTACAACTTTAAATTCTTTAAAAAATATCTTCACTAAGAACTTACTCAGAAGTCCTCTCTGTGATTAATTACTAGTTCTGCAGTAGATCCTGTGTGTTCCCCAATGCTATAAATCATTAACAGTTATGAAAACAGAGGAAGCAAGAATTAACCTAAACCTAAACATTTAGAATGCTTCCATATAATGCAACTTGTGGAAAAAATAAGTTCATAAATAATTTTGACAATGTGATGATGATTAAGTGTCACAGTATCCATGATCTTTTCCTGGTTTTTAACTTGTGCTTAGAAAGAGATCTGGTAGTTTCGCTACTTCACAAAGTTTATGATGTGCACAGATTACCAACTTTTATACATGAAATCATCCTAAGAATATACAATTACCACTCTTCCTGCCTTTTCTGCCCTTCATTCCACCAAGAAATACATTATTTTCTCTTTGTCCACAGCCAGTAACTAGTAAAGCGCTGAGTAGTGAGACTGCCAGGAATATCTTTTTCTTTCGGGACTCAGAGGCTCCAAGTATCAAATCCAGGAACCAAATGCTTCTTGACATCCAGCCCTCTTACCATAAGAATCTATCAAATTATAGTTGATACTACATAATGTTCCAAGTGTATTTACCAGAAAAGCAGCCATTCAAACAGAAACAATTCAAGCTGTTTAACCCTTCTCCCCGTAAAACCCTCTTCTTCATTTGAATACATGATGCTACATTTAAATTACTCACTGAATTTCTATCCAGTTCCCCGTCAACCAGAACGGTCTCCATACTGAAAGAGCGTGTTGCCTCTCTCTCCTTCAGTTACAGGTCTTCCATCCTGATACTCAATAACCTGAAGGGAAAATAAAATAAAATAAATAAATGAATAAGTCATTTCCAGTGGATGAAATGAAAAGTGGATTTCATCCACTGGAAATTTTCACTTTTATAATCTCTCAAGAGTATAAAGAGTTTCCTATGGTACATTACGGTTCCTTGCAAAGTCCACACTAGCCCATAAAACTCAGCCTTTTAGGAATGAAGGGAGAGAGGTTTTCCCATAAAATGGCCAGAACAAAAGCTATTCCACACATACTCACAGAGGCAAGCCTTTACATTTAACCATACTTGCACCAAATGAGAAAGAGTTACACTGGAAAAACATAAGCAAAAAAAAAAAAGGGGGGGGGATCTTTAGCCTTTCCTATCTTTTTCCCTTGGTTCAAGACCCCAGCAGCAGCACACCACTCCCAGCCTGTAGACACAAGCACACACACACAAGCTGTTTGGGTACATAACAGCTCTTCTGGAAGAGTAGGAATGCAGAACTTTGCAATTTTACTTCAGAAACAGTCACCACAATGGAGAAATCACATTATTCATGCCAAACAGTACCCTCTGTGGCACTTTTGGATATTCAGCTTGCGTTCACCACACTGGCAGCTGGAAAACAAAGCCTCATTCTCTAGACACTTCCTATTTGCTTTTCTGATAGAGAATGGAAGCTGTAAGAAGCCTTAGTACTCACATCACATTTAAAGTCACCGGTGAGACAAGAAAAGGGTTTGGAATCAAGCACAACTCACTGGGCAGGCGCACGTCCTAACCATTCGCTCAGTGGGTTCAAAGAGGGAAGCAGATGAAGATGAAGGGAAAAGAAGATAGGAAAAGAGAAGACTGGAGAACACGCACCAAGAAGACCGTGTGGTTCAACGCCTGCCTCAGGAAATACAGCCTGGTGAAAACAAATCTCACTATACAGAAGAACCCACTAGTTTTTGTTCTTGCATTACGTGAAGTATATCCGAATTAAAATTCCCTTGGGAATAACAGGTAGAATGAATGTAACACAGCAAGCTGAAATACTAAGTTACTCTAACATGTGCAACCACAACACAAAAGGAAGCATTAAATTTTTAAAACAAAATGACATAGTATGGCTAAAGAAATCGGAAACGTTAGCGTTCCCTATGATGCAGTTAGAAGCAGCAAAGAGGACCGTACTCAAGTACCTGAGTAATTCCTGAGATGACATGTAACTGGGAAGTGTATGCCTAGATGCTTTCATTTAAATTAGAAACAAGATGAATTTGAAGGGAGATTATTACGAGCCATTAATTCACGTTGCTAAAGCAGAAGCTAACATTACCACAGGAAGAGCAATTCCTCGCAGCAGCTTTATTTCTAGGAGCAGCAGGCACAGCGAGGCACAGCTTCCATGCTAGCAGAGGGGATGCAGACCACCGAGGCACGATTGTTTAATGTCTCTTGGAGGCGGATCCTTTTCATCTCTCCACCTCCACACCCATTTTAGGCTCTATTATTAGCAGGCTGTTCAGCAACACCAGGACGGCTGCAGACGTATTCAATTTACGGAAACGCCAAGCTCTCTTTAAACAGGATGAAAAACGAGTGACACTGCAAACAGATGTATACACTGATATCTAAAGCAGTTAGCTCTTCTGTTACACGGACTTGCTACGGTGCCCAGTTATCCACATAAACAGATCTTTCCTGACACAGGAACATTCACCCTAAAGCTGTTTTCAACACATCTTTATTTTTAACAGGTATTTTTAATACATGATATTTGTTGGTCACACTGCCGGTGTATTCTGGTCCTCTCTCTGTTCACGTAACTGCAGTCACTTCATCCTTCCTCGTGTCAGTCTCAAGGGTAGCATTGTGACACGTACCTTAGCGTCCAATTCTCAGCATTCACTGGCTTTCATGGGCATCAGGAAGCTAATACCAGCAGAGCCCAGTACAATACAGGGAAGGTATCCAGAAGAGGAAGGGAGAAAATACTGCCTGCTGACGTCTGAACAGACACCGAGAATAAAGCAGGCGCAGAAATGGTTAAGGACTGCATCTCCCCACATTGTTTCACTTATGAGAAGACATTGAGCTTGGCTTATTTTACTTGGCAAAATGAAGGCTGAAAGTGAACGATATTGCTGCTGAAAGATGCCAAAATAAACACCAAGGAAGGGAAAGGGATCGCTAACAAAAGGATATTGCCAGAAAGGACAAATAAGTATCAGCTTTGAGAATAAATTTATTTTGAAAATTACAGACGTAAGGAAAGGGAATTCATTTTTCAGCTGCAGCCAGGTCACTACGAGGGTGCTTCCAACAGTAAGTTAGGTCTGTTCTACTTCAAACAGAATCACACGGAATCACAGAATCACCTAGGTTGGAAGAGACCTCCAAGATCACCGAGTCCAACCTCTGACCTAACACTAACAAGTCCTCCACTAAACCATATCACTAAGCTCTACTCTAAACGTCTTTTAAAGACCCCCAGGGATGGTGACTGAACCACTTCCCTGGGCAGCCGATTCCAATGCCTAACAGCCCTTTCAGTAAAGAAGTTCTTCCTAATATCCAACCTAAACCTCCCCTGGCGCAACTTTAGACCACTCCCCCCCCAAAAAAGAAGCACTCACACAACCCCTGAGAATGGGCAAGAGCCGTTTATTGCCGGGACATCTTGCAGGCAAGCCTGCGGGATGTCTGAGGTGTTTGGTGGCCCCAAGCTAATGCTTGCAATGGAGCCTGAGCAATGAGTAGGGGGCTCGCCGGGCACTCCTGCGATGCTGTTGGTGCTGTCGGATGGCAGTGCACAAAGACATGCCGCAGTAGTCCCCGGTCTGTTGTGGCAGAGGTGGATCTACTTCCATCGGTTCCTCGACATGCGGTGGATCCAGCTCCATTGGCTCCACAGTGCTGGGCAGAAGGCTAAGCCAGTCCTTGACCGGGACTGCCCAAACAGGATGTCTTCCATCAGTAATGTTTTCTGGCCAGGGTGCCGAACCAGAGGGACATCTAGTTCCATGCCTCAGTCCCATGCCACTCTCGGCTTGGTTTTCATGGACGGGTCCGACACTGCCCTCAGGTTTAGAGCCATTACTGGGTCCCGCACTGTGTCCCGGACTATGGGCATGCCTCTGCTCCCTGCGGCTGTCTCTCTGATGTTCCCGCCTTCGCCCTATGTCACCGCTGCTCTAGGGTAAGGCCCAGGCCCCCTGTTGCTGGGTGTCTGAGGGGCCAGCCTGTTACCTGCATCTTGCGGTGCCAATGGTACCACCTGTACCTATCTGTGGGCTGGGTGCCAGAGGCCCCTTGGGCACTGGTCTCTCTAGTGCCACCGTCCCTCCGCCCACGACACCTCTCTTTCTGGTCAGATGCCTTCCTTCTTGGTGCTTGGCTGGACTGCATCGCTGCACACCAAGGAGGCCTGCCGCTCGCCTTGCTCTCCTAGTCCTATTCCTGCTGCACCAGCTGACAGTCAGAGGGCCTAGATGCTCAGCGAGTGGTGGGCCAGCTGCAGGGGGCCTGTTTTATAGGGCCCGCAGCAAAGGCGGGGCAGTGGTGGCCGCTGTGATCTCAACAAGCCTCTGTGATGGAGTGGCCCACGCGTGGCCAAAGGCGGCTGTGTCAGGAGCGGCCTAGAAGATGCCCTCACGTGGACAAGGAGGAGGGTTGAGGGGGCTGAGGGCCCCTTTTGTGGGGCTGGCTCCCCTGGGCCATTTGGCTTGCCAGAGAGAAAGGCTGCCCCTAGGCCACAGGGACTGCCCTGCACCTCCCATCCTGTGCCCTGGGTTTAACACTGGTTTTTAGGTAATTTCATTCTATTCTTTACGAAAAAGAACAAAAGCAAGGTGCATCTTCAGCCCTAATTCCCATGTGTGCTTTGTGCTCCGAGTGAAGAATTTCTTCCTCACGTCACATCTAACCTAAATCTCCACTCCATTTGTTCAAAGCCATTATTCCTTGTTCCATCGCTACACTCCCTGACAGAGTCCCTCTCCAGCTTTCTTCTAGGCCACTTTTATGGGTAAGGTTAGGTGGCAAAAATGCAAGACCTGGCAAATTGCAGCCTTATCTACCTTGTTCCACACATTCCACATGACGTTTGAAAACACAACCCCAACATTAAATCACTACCTTTTTAGCTTTTGGGAGGCATTTATGATATGCCTTTTCTGTTCTGTCTACATTCACCAATGTTGGCAATTCGGTTGTCTGCCTCGCTGGTTGGTTTGGGGCTTTTACTTTACAGATGCTCCTACTCCACCACCATGACTCTTAAGACCTTAAATGTTCAGAAGGGCGCACAAACTGCAACCCTGAAGAGAAATATATGACGATGCCCCAGCTAATCATGCTTCTTTTATAAACAAGAGATAAAAAAAGGCACTTAGAAAGGTGTTGCTCATTTTAAAGCAGCTGTATCAGTCAGACAAATCATGCCATAAAATAAGCTATTTCTCTCCAACTGTGACGATAACCTAGGGCAATCAGCTCAGAGGCATATATTTAAAGCAGAAGGGAGGTCCCACTTAGCACATGATCAAAACCCTGTCGTGCTAACACCTGTATTTCATTCCCAATATGTTTGTTTTCTGTTTCATCAATGCACCAAGTTACTTGAATCCTTGCAGACTGTACAATATAGGTGGGTTTTAGCTTTGTCCCTAAGTATTATCACCCACAGTCATCAGATACTCCCTTTGCACCATGCTGCTGTTTGTGATTTGTTGTAGCCTCACAGCAAGCTCTCTTATACTCCAATACCATAGCGCAAGTGCACGGCCTCATCTGTGACCTGCTAATGGGCTGCACTCAGTGCACGCCGAAACGGATACTGCTTGCTGCTCTGGCCTGTCCAAGAGGGAAGCATTCTCCAGGGCTCTGGCCTCAAAACGGACCTGCTATTCTCTGTTGGATGCCTGCCTTCTTTCTTTAAGGCCTAGAATACATTAATGCACTTAAAATGCCCAAGATGGGTATCAGCTAACAGTACACTAAATGTTGTTATGATGACACAGGTGTAATTACGCGACTTCTGGGTTCAATGAGGCAACAAACAAAGACAGGCAAAGTAGCAGAAACAAAACCTAGTTGTTGTTTATGTTGGCATCAGGAACAGTACAAGAAAAATCCCCTAGATCCTTGCAGAGTCCCAAGAGCACCTGAGAAATGCTGCTCCACAGGGAATCACTGGGGCTGGCAGGGCCCTCAGGAGCCCACCAGGCCCAACGCCAGCCCAAGCAGGGCCACCCAGAGCAGGCTGCCCAGGGCCACGTCCAGGCGGCTTCTGAAGGTCTCCAAGGAGCCTGTGCCAGTGCTCCTTCACTCATGTGTAAAGAAGTGCTTCCTGATGTTCAGATGGTACCTCCTGTGTTCCAGTTTGTGCCCATTGCCTCTTGTCCTGGCACTGGGGACGACTGAACATTGCCCAGCTGTCCTCTTTGCACCCTCCCTGCAGGTATTTATAGACACTGATGAGAGACGCAGCCCAGGGCCTTCTCTTCCCCAGGCTGAACAGGCCTCTGAGCCTTTCCTCATAAGAGAGGTGCTCCAGTCCCCTCACCATCTTCATGCCCCTTCACTGGACTCTCCCTAGTAGCTCCATCTCCCTCCTGCCCTGAGGAGCCCAGAAGCGGACACAGAGCTCCGGGTGCAGCCTCGCCAGAGCTGAGTGGATCGGCAGGATCCCCCCTGCCAGCTGCTGACAGATCTCTGCTGCAGCCCAGGGCACCATTCGCTGCCTTTGCACCAAGGGCACGGTGCTGGCTCACGTGCAACGTGGCGTCCACCAGGACACCCTAGGTAAGCACTTCTCAGGTGTGGTTATCAGTGCATTCAGTTCAGTAAGGTCCGTAAGGAAGATTAAGACAGTACCCTTGAGAAAGGTAGAGGTGCTTATAAAAAATGGAACAACATATTTATTAAAAATTAAGAGCTAATAGGAATAGGACAGTTTTTAAGAGAGTCAAGAAAATCTTAGCCTTAAATCTAACTAGGGTAATCAAACCAAGACTCTCAAATAATCTCCATGTCACTCAGTCACACAACAGGGTGAAGGTTCACTGTGGTCCACAGTGGGAGACAAGCGATAACGCTGAGCTGTGAAGAGGTCAGTGCCCTCCATCTGAGGCTGCCGAATTCAGTGCAGCAGAGGAAATACAGCCCCCTGGCTGCAGCACAAGACCACACGTCACCTCTTTCAGCTCATAAATCCACATACCCAGTACGGCCTGTTAACAAGCTGCAGATCGGGCCAGGTTCTTGCCAGTGACACAATGTCACCTCATGCCAGGGACTGCATGTTTGTTGAGAGCAGTTCCGAGAAAGCAGAAATGGAGACGGAGTTACTGATAAAAACGGTGCTCGGCCAACAGGGTCAAAAGATTGAGCAAAAAACATTGTTAAAAAAAATATATATATGCCCCCAAGTACATTATGATTATGTCATGTTGTAAGCCAACAAATGCACCCTTATGAAATGTTTCCTTCCACCCCAAATTTCATCACCTGCCTTCTCATTTCCTGAATAAACAGCTCACATGCAAAGAAAGCTGTTTCCTCTGTTTCTGTATTGCTGTTTTCAGACAGAACAAAACAGGAAGGGTGAAACACTTCAGAAAGACTTTAAAAAAAAAAAAAAAAAACACAAAAAGAACACTCATCTAGAAACAACTCGGAAAGTAGAAGCACAGTCCTGATAGCTCAGCTATACTTTGAGAGCGATAGATGAAAATGAATGCCAAGAAAAAGATACCAGGCTTCTGAAAAGCCACTGCAAACTTTAATAAATTGCTGCTTAAGCAGACATCCCACAGGCAAACTTGTCCTGGTAAAAAGACAGGGTACAGAGAAGGTAGTGAAAGTCACCTCCAGTTCAGAAAACCAACACCCTCTCAAATCCGAAGTACTCTGGAGCCCTTTTGTGCTTTACAGGGCAAAAGCTCCCCTCAAAGCTCCCCAACCCGTCCCAGTCTTCTGCAAGTTCGCTCCCAACATTCAAAGGAGATGATGGTTTTAATGGTAAAAATGGCTATTTCTTCACATAAGAAGTCTAGTTATCTAGAGTGTTAGTCCCGTTGCCTCCACAAACCAGTTTTATCTAAGCTCCATATAGCTTTTGAGCATAAGAATGAGAGTCAGGAGAGAACACCTATGAAGCACCATAAAATATTTACAGGAATTGTTCTGCTTTATTGTGATGACGTAGGGAAGATTTAATCGAACCTTACATAGGCAAGTCTAGAACTTTGTTTTTACATTTCAAGACGCTGCAGTACCAACCAACAAAATAACCAAGTGGATGCCAAACCGACCTCACCGCAGATATACTTCTATCAACGCTAGCACTGCTTACACGAGGTTACATTGGTCAAGGACAACCTTTGAAGAATAAAAAGACGTGCTCAAAGTGGTCAGACACCTTTCAAACTGTTTTCCTTTCAGAACCCCACCCTGGGACTTGAGGGCACATTTGCTATTTGGCCTTGTGTTTTTCCTGCACAAGATGACAAACTAGAAAAGATTTAACTGTGACAGGACAAATTGAATAATTTTAATTTAGGGAATCCTGCCTTTCTTCTAACGGTGTTAGGAATTTCTTTCACAACTGCCAAGGTGCTACTAATGCCACACACCCCCCTTAGCTAGTCAACTAAGGTTCATCTCGTTAGAGGCTTGCAGCAGAAGCCAAGATACTCCAATTAATACCCCTCTGTGCTGAGAGGAGAGGCCAGCCGGAGCTCCCTGCGGCTTACCTCTGATTTTGGCACCTGTACAAGGCTGCAGCACCACAGGCGAGGCTGAGACAACCGGTCCTCCAGGGCTGTATGCCTCTCTGCAGGCTCCCTCGCCCACACCAGCCACATTGTTGTGTTTTATTTGAAACAGGCACATGCAGATCACTGAAACTGAGCTAGGGCAAGCCACCACTGCCGTGCCAGGCCTGCAAGCAGGACAGCGGGTGCAGGACCAGCAAGGGGCATCCTCGCAGCCCGCCCCAGACGCAGCCACACCAGTTTGTGCATGTGGGCTACGTTTATATGAAGCCGCCGACAAGGACTGCAGACTAGTGCAGGAAACGAAAGGAGTCGAGCCACGGGAAAAGGAAAAGCAATGTTTTTGTTAAAGGCTTTTTCTGAAATGAAAAAGTAAGATAAGTCAGCGGAGATGTTTCCATAGACAAGATGGATGGGGGCAGAACGTTTCCTTCCATTTCTGATGCCAAAGTGGAATCAGTTGCAGCTCCGATACACCGGGACAGATCCGCGTTTCCTTTGCGTGGAACTTTCCAAAACAAAATCCAACCGTGCTTCTCCGAAAAGGAACATTTTTCTCTTTTCCCCTTGGCAGACGTTACTGTCAGATACAGAATCAAAGCACTAAAAAGGATAAAACGGACACTTACTATTTCAAGCCTATGAAAAACATTTTAGCCATACGTGGTAATAAGACCTAATCCATCATGCTGAAAAAGCCTCAATAAGGGGACACTGAAAGTCTGTTTAAATACCTCAAATGAAGCAGAACAATATCTTCAGTGACGAAAGGCTCTTAAACATCTCGGTTACAATACACTCATAGATACAAAGCCTCACCAGTTTTCCAAGCAGCAGTTCTGTTAGTTTTTTCATCTTTCCTTTGCACTGTGTATTTTGCTGCCTCTCAAAACTGAAAAGGATGACAAACACGTTTTAACTGTTCTTCTTATATTTTCAGCCCTGTCAAAAGTAAACTTTACGTTTTATAAAAGCAGGGTGAGGGGGTGGGCAGTCGGTCCCACACAGTGAGAAAAACCTCAAAACGTTACTTAGCTGACTCACTAACGCCTGCCTAAGGAGAATTCAATAACACCTGCCTAAGGAGATTTCAATGTTTTGACCTCTGAGTGTGCTGCCATTTAACTACACTCATTTAGAGATAACACTGGACTACAGACTTCCAAAAAGCTAACAATGGAAAAGCATTTTTTCCATTAATAAGCACTGTTACGGAATAACATTAATATAAAGAGAATAAAACACACCGTCCATCCTTCCTTCTGCAGAGCTACCAAAGACCTCTCAGTACAGAACTTCTATAAGCAGCAGCTTAGTTTAACCAAAGCCAGAACTGAGATTATTTCTCTGGGTGCTGCTCAAAAGAACCATGAACAAACAGACTTCCACAGGGTTCAGGTAAGAGACCAATTAGGATCCTAAATTCTGATCTGAGATGCATAAAATAGAAAATCAATGCAAGATGTAAGCCCGCTTTCATGCTTTTAAACTTTACAAAGACGAACAAATCTCAGGTGAGCTGTGCTTAGCTGCACCACAGTTACGTTGTGACCGGGAGGTTTTCATGAAATGGACATTCTGCAGGATTAAACGTGGTGGGAATTTCAAACAGGAACATGATGTTTATTTTCCAGTATGATTTAGTTTTCCGTAACTTAGCAGCAGTGGCTCTTCTTGATATTAAAATAGAGTTGGTGACATAAGGGATTGCCTTCACTCGGATTTCTTTAAGCTAGTGCTAGAAGGTAGTTCCCACAATTTCAAGATACAGGATATCTGTAGCAGAATTTAAGAGCAAAAGGTCAGAGAAGCACACTGAAAAAGGAAAAACCCTAAAAGTTCTAACTTAAAGTAACAACAGGTTTAAACAAGTAGCGATAGCATGTGGCTTACACAGCATGTTTTTTTAAAAAGACTTGGTCTAATTTAGATTTCCATTGTTTATGCCAAGTTCAGTTTTTTGTTTGTTTGCCTAATTAAAATTGGGTGATGCACCTAACTTCGGGCTTTTTGTGTGTCAGTCCTTTTCTATGTGCTTATAATTCAGGATCTTTCATAGGGTTGCTTTGGCTTTGTTTTCTGTTTTATTATTATTTTATTATCTATTTTATTTAAGTTGCGAACATATATTTCAAATCCCCTATGTACAAATTCAGCAACGACTAGTGCTTTTAGTGCCAAACATTCAACCTTGTCTTTCTGAAGCTACTAAGTCACTTTGATTTGGAAGTGTTATGGAATTTCATACAGCTTTTAGTTTAACAGGATGAACAACAGCAATTAAACAATACAACTTGGTCCACAGGAACTATCAAACACCGTGGCGTTCCAGCCCTTGTCAAGTGATCCCGCACTTGTTTTTTGGACAACTAACCTTCTCCTTCAGGGACTAGTATAGAAGATATTAAATTCTTTCGAACGGAAAAGTAAGTATGTGCCATGGCTGGGACAACAGGGCTCTGTTCCTTTACAACCAGAGAACGGTCGTAAGGTCACTTTACACTGCACTACCAGAAAAACAAAGCCTTGACGCTTCCGTGGAAGTTCTTTGAAAGGCTCCATAGAAAACAAAGAGAGCAAAAGCCAGCGTCTTGTACAAAGGAAGAACTATTCCATTAAGGCCCAAGGAATACTGAATGGACAAGGCATCTCTTCCCTCCCTCCCACCTGTCTACTCACGTCCTGGGTATTCAGTTTGCCATAAAACGGATTAACATGGTCATCAGAGAGCTCGAGCAGGTGATATAAGGGAACGCTGTCCTCTGAATGGCAGTCCCATAGGCCGCGTAACAGGAAGTTTTGAATCCTGCTTCCCCATCACCCTCCGTTCCCTCAATAATCAGCTCGTTGAGGGACATCAGAACAACAAGGTGAAGGTTTAATTTTCAAAAAAAACCTAATATCTTTCCCTTCTCAACATTACCTCAGTCCAACATGGTCACCAAACCCGACAAGACGTCTTATCAGTTTTTAATGGCATACTATAGTTTACTTTCATATATAAAATTGCACCTAATAGTGAGATAACATTATCTTAACTACCAAGATAATATTAGCAGAAAGCAATTCGAGACGTGTCTCTCTGCCACAGCAGTTCATACGCCCCCAAGCATCACGTTACACACCAGATTCCCTTGAAGGCCACTCACACACGTATCTCACAGCCTAGCACCCAGGCAAAGAATAAAACCCTACCTCCCATTCTGCATTATGCAAATGGCTCTGAGCAGCGACAGTTCAGGTGCCAGAGCCATAACAGACAAGTCCCTGACGTCCTCATAGTCAAGCTTCCCTCTCCTTGGGCACATACGGTCTCTGACACTTATTTTCAAACACAGCACTGACACGTCAGAAGAAGGAAAAATGAATATATCAGTTTAGATTTCCTGCAGAAGTAGCTAGAAGAATATCTGGAGCTATGTTTCCAACCACGAGTTATGCTAAAGGGACAACTGGAAAAATCTGGTGTCCCACATTTTTACTCCTTCACTGACTGAGAGCCCAGACTGGGTATTCAAAATCAGTGGTCAGAAATGCAAACCAGTGAAGTTCAGCAGATACACCATACTTATAACTAAAGGCTTTAAGTTTTAAAAGCTCTGCCTTCTCTGAAAAGTCCCATAACAAACATGCTTTCTTTTTTTTCCCCAAAAAAATGGCATGAAAAAGCATGCATGATATTAATTTCAATGAAAGCAGCACGTTTGCAGAGCCCCTTAGTCTCAAAAACACCTTGGCATGCACAACTTTTCCTGCGAGAAAGTTATTTCCTTCCTGCGTTTTGCAGCCCTCAGCAGAATTCAGGGAGAGGTGAGCTGCCTTCTCCTCCTAACAATCACAGCTTGGGAAGGAATAAGATAAATCAGTAGTTCTCAATGCAATGTCATGTTTTACTTTCCCACAACAGCTTTTAGAAGCCTCTGACATTCATAAATTAAGCTTTTCATATCAAGATTATGTCAAATATACACAGAATATAAAGTTACGATCTGGTAACTGCAAGAATGCTATTAACTTCATAAATTTCTGATTGGAACCGAATAGCCATTTGGGTATTTCAATGCCGCTTATAAGCACCAAGTGTAAAACAACCAACAAGCTTACCCATCCAAGCCACCTCCCCAAGACAAACATACAAGTATTCCAGGCACATCATGCAGAAATAAGCTACTCGCCCCCCCCCATGAGAAGAGCACCGTGCCAATACGTCATATACAACGGGGCTGACTGTTTTCAGATGGTGATAAGTATAATTAACCTTCATAACCCTGCCTTTGGCCTTGAACACTGAAGCTGAATTCATCTTGAAAACCAATTAAAATGCTAAGCACTCTATGCACTTTGGGACTAGAAAATGGCATACTGCATTCAATAAAGAAAGAAAAGAAGAGCACGAGTGTCTCCTTAGCATCGAGGATTTGTTGATTAAGTAAAAATCATAATTCTTAACTAAATCGCTTTTTTTCAATAACTGAAGAATTCTCCAATTCTCTCTGAAATATGAATGATGTTTCTCTCTGGAGCATCTAAGGTTGACGAAGGGATTAATCTCTTTGATCCCAACAAAACTGAAGTTTTAACAGAAAAAACAGGCATAGAAACAAAGGATAAAGATAAGTTAGGAGTGTTACACAGCTTGATTCTGCCCTCCTGTGCCCATCCATAATGACAGATATTGGTTGTATCAACATGGGCCAGCTCACGTGGCACAGTTCGCATGTGGAGTTTAACTTCATTCTGCCCCAGTAGGGTGCCCGTATTCATTCTGCCTTGCGGATCGAGTATCGACAAGGAAAGATACATAAGATTTATGGTACTGAAATGGCCTTTTCTAGGGCTGCTGTCTTTAAATTAGCAGAACAACTAGACAAGCAGATGGACCTGGAATTTTAATTTTTGTGACTGCTTCTTTCCAAGATATGAAAAGCATGGAAAATCTTGGCCCACAATACTTAATTGCAACCTAAGGCTTCAGACAGATCTCGCAGCCAGCTAAAAGACTATGGATTGAAAGTTGTTTTTTTTTAAAAAAAAACAAACTATGAAAGCATATTTAAGAATGGTTATGTCTCCTTGGAGATCACCTCTGTAAATCCAGCTAGTTTTAAAATAGTAAGGAACACCCCAAGATCACAAGCAACTGCCCATTTTCAAGACTACTTCTAAGAGCTGCAGCATTCCTACTTCGACACAGTGCTCTAAATTGAACAAAAACAGTTCTGAACTTTTAAAATATTTTGTTGAATATTAGTGCTTTTTTAATCTTGTTGAGACAAAAGTGTTTTTAGGAACTTCACAATGGATATCATATATCCACTTATAAAATAAAAATAAATCACATTGACTTGCCATGAAATTCAGAAGCTCATGGATCTCTGACAGTAGGTTGGGTTTCTTTTCAACCCCTTGGTTCTGTTGCAGCTGGGGCAATCAGTATGTTATTCCATTACCACATCATGCAATAATGAAGGGAATAGAAGATTACTGTCACATCCCTAACTAATGAAGGGAACAAAAGATTACAGCACACCAATGTCCAGACACTTAAAAGAGCATTTCAGAGTACACATACCTTGAACAAGTGCTATTTTGCATGTCAAAATACAAATACTGACACGGGTGGAGAGCAAAAGCACTCTAGCTTTGCTTGAGAACAAATTACTGTCATCGTTTCCTGCTTTCCACCCTTCCTGATTTGAGCTTTAAAATTATAAGATTTTAAGACAAGTATAAAATTTTGTTTATTTAGTAACATTACAATTTTTCAGTTGTTTTCAACATTTTTTCCTCCTGTATTGGAGGCTGCCGCATCATTTCAATGGAAGAAAAATCTGTGTATCTTTCTAGTTTCTTGTTGCATCCATTCCTTCACATTAATCATCATTATTATTTGCTGTGACACTAAAAAATTAATTTATGGTGTTTTTAATTTTTAAATAATTAAATATTATTTACTAATATAATATTATATTATTATATATTATATACTAATATAAATATTATTTATAATATATACATAATTAATTCATGTTTTTTGTTTTGTTTTTAATTAAAACACAAGGTAGAAACATTACTTTTCTTTATTTAACAGAAAAAAAAGCAGGTAAAGTGATCTCTGATTCTGCAATGAGCCTGAGCTGCTTATCACCATTTTAAAGTTAATGCTCAGTTCTCACAGCAGAACTTTACAGTAGCTTAACAAGGTCTCTAAAAGTCTTCCCAGAATTGTCTTCCAAAACTTCAACATCAAGTTAAAACCTACTCAAGCATTTAACCCCTATGAGGAGTTAGCTTGATTGCCGTTAATTTAAACTACTGTCATACATAGTTGTGCTGTAGATGGCAGTGTTTGATACAACTCACCTCTCTCTCTACCTGAACTTAGACGTAAATAGTGCGATACAGAGAACATGCTGCAAGGTTATTGCAAGAATCTTCAAGCATTTGCAGAACCTGTAGTAAGCAGGTATGCAAAATGCATCACTTTGAAAAGCAAAATCTTGGTCCCTTCCCAGCTGACTTGGTAAGGACCTTCACCTTGGTACTGATCAATTATAAACGTCTTAAGTTAGTGCAGCTGAGAGAAGAACATCCTTCAAAACAGAGACCCACAAACTGTTCCTGTGTATGGGATCAGGCATTTTACTTCAGCAGACCAAAATCCAAACAAGCTTTCTGTAATAATTTAAATCCTCTGCGTTTCCAATTCCCCTGGAACCAGGGCCCAGACTTCCCATAAAACATTGGCCTGCACAGCACTTGACTTTCACACTGAGCTCTCCAGCTCTTTTCCTGAAGACGACCCTGGCCCATCAGCCACAAGCTTTCCAGGCAGAACTTCCCATGAGCGGCCACTGCTGTCTGCAAGTTGCCCTTGCCCACCTCATGACCCGTATGGCACGAGCTCTGCAGGGTCGCAGAAGCAACAGAGGTCAGTTTCATAATGGCTAGCAAAATGGATCAACCACCAGCAAGCCAATAGTTAAGGAACCACCTCAACAACAATTTCAGTGCTCCCCCAGCTAAAAACTTTCTGCTCGTCTGCATCTCAAGAAAGCTGCCAAACCCTGGAACAGGCTTCCCAGTGAGGTGGTTGATGCCCCGTGCCTGTCAGTGTTCAAGAGGCATTTGGGCAATGCCCTCAGCAACGTGCTTTAGCTTTTATTTAGCCCTGAAGGGGTCAGGCAGTTCTCTCAGGCTGGTCTCTGAAGGTCCCCTCTAATTGAATTATTCTATGTGAAAGACAAGTATATAAACACTAGCTCAAACAGGTTCTCTGAGGAGACCGAATATGCAAGCTTATCAAAATGCTCCCGTGTCAGAATTCGTAACATACTGCCACTTCCATTTCATATGAGAAAGGACGACCTGCTTCTCTTTAGATCAAAATTATCGTCATCTCTACTCAGCAAAACATTTGCAGGGAACTACAAGTGCAATGAGACATCAGGAATGGTGATGAAGGATGGGCAAAAGCCAAGACACAATAAAATACCATTTCTGTTATGCCTGCGATCATGAAGCCCAAGGCTGCACTGGAGAAGAGACTGATACAACTACGTTCTGCCAGAGTACCAGCAGTAGGACTTCTAGAAATGTTATTTTCTTAGCAAATACGTTTATGTCGATAGCGATCTCCCTGGACATAACGCACACTGGGAGGAGCGGGGTATTACTGTCATTGCTTGTACAGCTTACGTTTGTAGTAATTTGGCTGGAGAGGGAGAGAGGGAGGAGGCACTTGCTGACATAAGCACCTACGCTGCAGCTTCTCCCACACTGTAACACCAGCATGATCTCTGCAAGTTAAGCAGCAAAGATTAAACAGCACAGAATTCAAGCAGAGACGTTTAAAATCTCGCAACAGCACAATACACACGTATGTTGCATGCACAAACCTTACGTACACCAGTACTGTTCTCCAGAGGGTGATGAAAAGCAGAAGGCAGAAGAATGCCACCAGGTGTCTGAGTTGCTAAGTCAGGCAGGACAGCAGCCAGGAAGAAAAACACATATACTGTCATGTGCTTAACTGAAAGAAGAAAAAGGATGGTGCATGCATGGGCTCGAAGATAAAACTGTTATGGCCACGGATGATCTGAAAGAAGATAGGAAGACGTGGCAGTGGTGCATGATGCCAAACAACGCGGTCATCAAAGCAGAAACCTGAGAACAAAGCTCAGATGGAGAAAAGGCATTTAGAAGTGCCAGACAAATGTGACTGAAACAGTTAACAACACAGGGCAAGAGTCTGAAAGATGGCTACAAGAAAAACGTGGAAAAATAAGTTGTCGTTGGTTTGGTTTTTTTTTTGTTGTTGTTTTTTAAATTGAGAACATGAAATGAATTCCAAGCTCTCCTGACCCTGTAAGAAGGTGGAGAGCAAGTCTGTAGAGCTGAAGTAGGCTTTTGTTCAAGTATAGATGGCAATAGTAACATCACATCACAAGAAGAGGGCAGATGCTGAGTCAAGTCAGCAAATTCTGTCTACTACATCCTAAAGTGAAAATATAAATGCCCCGTTGTCTCTTCTCTCCTCCTTCAAGACTCAGACTTTTTGGGTCCCTTCACACTGGAGGAAATGGGGCCCGGGGCAGGGGGAGAATTTAGCGAAGGCTTTCAGACTGCAAGTTAAAACCTTGATAACATACACATGCATTCCTTCCTTCCCTCAAGATGTTCTCCAACTTTTCATTAAGACTACACTTGCTCAGAAATTACTTCTCTCTACTCTCAAATCTCTGCTACCCGGACCGTTCTGCACCAGAACACAGGGAGCAGGCTGCAGAAGGTTAGCTTATATCGAGTTACAAGTGAGGAAAACACCAGCTGCTCCCTGACAAAAACAAACAAACAAAACCAAACAAACCAAAAACCAGCAACACACCGCAACAACGAAAACAAACCTCTCTTCCTTCCCTCCCACCAAGAGTTCACAGATAAAGGGGCAAATGCAAACATCACCTCTCTGAAGGCACTGAACTATATTCAGGAAAGTGTTTTAGGAGTGAAGAGCTTGCTTCTCCAACACTTCCCCCGACATCTTTCAGAATTATGAATCACAACAGATGCTACTTGTCCTTCGAGACAACCTAAACTTCTCGAGTCCGAACTTAAGATAGAAATAGCCTCTAAGGGAACAGTTTATATTTTATTCGCCTACAAGAAACTAACAGTAAAAAAAATAAATCATGCAATGAAATTGACTGTTAACGCTGGAAATGAAAGCATTTCTTTCAAAACCCTCACCAGTGTCTACAATGAGTAGCCCGGGCTTGTGTCACGTCTCAGACGTTTCAGCTACCACTTCTAACACTATCCACGGAGAGGGATGTCAAGTCTCTGTCACTCTAGCTTCTCTTTCCTCTACTGTGACCACCAGTACCGATGCTTTCATACGTACTCTTTCCACAAAAGGTCTACTGCCAGACAATATTCCACGTTCAGATTTTAAAAAGACAAAATTGAAAACTCATCGTCTTTAATCTGTAGTTGCCACAACAATAGACAAACAAGCTACTTCACTTAAGATGCAGCAACCTTTTGCTTCCTGAAGTTTAAAATTAAAACCAAAACTGAAAGACCCAAAGGTTCAAGAGCCCTAAGCCTCACATTCCTACTCAGCAATACCACGTGTTCGTGGTGCTGCAGAGAAGTTACAGGTCTTGTTCCAAAAGCAGAATACGCCATCAGCAGCTTGATTCTTCTACTAGATCTTTGGTAACCTGATGAACATGTTAGTGTTGCAAGCTGAAGAAGAGCAGATGTATTAGAAAGGTATCATTTTTATCTACCCACAGCATGAGAATCACAAAGACTGTAAGAATTTCAGAGGCATACAGAATTCTTGTACACATGCTAAGAGGATAGAAGACTCCCCCAGTTTATCATACAGCTCAACTAAGGAACGGAGTTCAGAAATAAAGAAATCCATGTAAGGGAACAAAGAAGAATCACAATGAAAGAAGGTAAGTAGAGAAAAACCTGCTATATCTATTTTCGAGCTTTCTGCTGGCAATAGAAGTCCCGTTCATAAGTGAATTGTATTTAGAAAAACAATCTGTCAATCAGAAGAAAAAGTAACTTAAGATGAAAAAGCAGTTTTGTTCTTATTTTAATTGTACTTTATTTCATTAAAAGGAATTAAATATCATTTGATAATAAAATAGTCAAAATTATGTCAAAAGACGTTCTGGTCACTTTTTTATTATTTTATAAAAATAACTACTTATACTCACTATATCCTGCAGCATTTATTCATTACTTTATTATGCTTGAAAATAATAACCAGCTACCAGATCTCTACTCTTCCTGTTGATATAAATCAAGCTCTGTTTGGGAAGAAAGTAGAAATCAACGACAAGATATACAAGGACAACTTTCAAAAGTTCACTGAAGAAAAATATTGTTCTTATGCCAAAAACAGGAAAAAAGTACTAAAGCTTGTTTTAATTCAACGTAAACATGCTTCTTAAAAGCAAAGCAGCACAATTTGAGACCTACCAGCTGAAATGGCAGTGACCAAACCAGAGGTCTTCTACAGATAAAAAACAAACAAACAAACCCACCTGACACGCCACAGGGCTCACTGCCTTACACCTCCTGGTTCACAGAAACATAAACCTTGTCTTCCTGTTCCCAGCTGAGAATCAAACGGCGTTGATGACATTGAGACGAACTGATCGTGAGGCCCTAAAGGAAATATTCTTGATGTTCATAGAGGAGAATATCAAGCACTGCTCTTTAAAGCACTGACGGTAAATGTGTACCATTAATATCCACTGCAAGTAGCTGACATGATACAGACCTGTCTGTTCGCACTCTCAGATCTATTTTCAGCACTTTTCCCCTCATTTTACAGGGCAGCTCTTCACGCTGTTTTCTGTCTTGATTAGCAAGCATAAGCTTGACGCTCAGAGCTTCTTTACCTTGGCGAGGCTTTCGCTTTTAATGGAAGGAGAACCTTTCTCCAAGGAGAGCAATTCCTTCTGGTTGACAGTTTTGAAAACCTGTCTTAAAACTTCTCCTTACGCTCAGTAGTTTTGTGCATTATTCAAAGAGACAGAATCTGCATTTTGCTTGGAAATATCAGTGGCCTTAAAAGGGTTTCTGTTGCTGGTATGTTAACATGGCTGTTTGCATTAAGATTTACCCACTCTCTTCTCACGGCAGCACAAGTCAGCGACAGTTCAGTGTAACCACAATCCTATTTGCAAGCGAGAATCAGGGTACTGGCTTTACAAACACCACGCAGCAAATCTTTACAGCACAGGGTCCTTAATTTGGCTTACAAAACAAGATGCAAATATTAGCTTATTGGCTTCTCTCTACAATCACAAAGACTGTATTTTTTTTTATTACTGATGAGAATTTTATTTGATCGCAAGAGAAACATCACAAAATTGTAATTTTCAGCCTCCACCTGGCCAAAATGGCCAATCTAGTAAAATCTTTAGTAAAATAATTGAAGCCAGAACTACTGGCTTAGAATTGCCACTTTTCACATATTGTGCAAACTCAATTTAGAAAATCTTTTTAAAGAGACACTAATCAAAGCAATGCGTTATCTTCAAAGCCCACAATTTGCATCATAGGGATTATATAAAGTTGCTTTGCTTATCCATACAAAAGCCTCTTCTTCTAAAGGAGTCTGCAAATAATATGAAGGACTTTGGGTCACATCAACCCTTACTACTGTGTTAACTTCAAGCCCTACCTAGCTGTGATCTCCAAGTTGACAATGGTCAGCTAACTGTTCAACAAAAGTTATCTGCTTCTAGTATTACTAGTACATTTTTTTATACACACAAATATATACATGCTCACACACAGATTATGTTCTACGGGCTTAGCCACTCCTTGCAGTAAAGCAGATGCTCCACAGGCCCTGTCTGTATCATACGCAGACAGCAGGTACCACTGGCTCTATACCACCTGCAAGCATAAAACTAAAAAAAAAAGTAAAAAAATAAAAAAATCCACCACCAAACCAAAACACCAGAACCATGCTACAGCAACAAAATATATGCATATATCCTCCCACCCCAAACTAGCAGCCCTCCACAGTGTCTGAGCTATCAAGAAGGAACACAAGGTTATGATCATGCCCCCTTCTAAAACTGCAATCTTCTGTAAAGAGCTAAAGCTTTGATTAGCCATATGGTGCCCAGAGTTGCAAGGAATGAGACAGAAAATTCCGTGCAGCAAGTTAACCATGACCTGTGTAGGAGACCAAGGCAGGAGAAAGATGACAAGGAATCAGGGAAATCAGAACGGGCAGTTTAGCTGGAGTTGCAGGAAAAAGTCGGCAGGTTGTATATGACACGAAAAAACAATCCCAGATGTCCCTTCCTCAATAAAACTAACACGTGGAGGGTCCTCACCATCCCACTCAAGCAGCGCGGAAGAGAAGAAAAAAGGCCACTTTGACTCTGGACAGGGAAGGTCCACCTGGTGTATGCACATCTGCTCTTCAGGAAAGCTGTGCGAGTCTTCTTCACTTACAAGAGGTAAGTGATGAGCACGTTACACCCACCTGAAGCACCTAACACGTCAGCTACAAGCAGCACGGTTGGGCACGCAGTCACGCTAAGCTCACCCTACACGCAGCTTCAGGTAAGAGTTTTACAGCCTTCTTCAATCCTCCTTCTTCCCGCTGGCCCCGTGTCACTATCTTTCATAGCTGCTCCAACGAGAAAACAACAATCAGAAAAAAGCAGCGATACCACAGAGAAGCACAGAGCATTGTGAGCTCTGCCCATAATAAAATCAAATAGCAGAAGAGCACGTCCTATTCCGAGACCGCTGTCCAGAGCTGGAAGACACCTAAGTCTGAGCACCAGTATTGATCCTGAAATATCTGCCTGAGGACCTTGACCTTGGCTCCCCCGTACAAGATCTAAATGACGACTTCCGATGCACAGACCCCTCTCTTCCCTTCCCAAAGGTTTTCTATATTAAATTCTGCTGGCACACGACCAGTTACTCAATTCTACAGCTCAAAATGGCAAAATGAAACATTTTCAAAATTTAGATAAAACCTGGCATGCTATACTCAGACCAAAGGTTGGCTTTATAATGCATGTAACAATCCCAGAGGCTGGTCAAAGCCAAATTATTACAGCATTTGCCCCAGGTTTGCAGTGCAAAGGCCATTAACAGCGTAGCTGATGCGCAGTACCTCACTGCCTCAATGCCAGCTAGAAGGAGACTGAGCGGTCAGAAACCCTCGACTCACACGAAGGCGATGCCCACGTCCATAGAACTGTGCCATTTTCCCTTCCCGATCACAGTAGTTACTATCTGAGTCTTCAACAAATCATGTTTGGTGTATGCTTTGATATATATTTTTCTTAAACTCTGCTTCAGCTGCTACACAAATTTTGCTTCATCTAGACTTGGATTAAACACATTAGTAATAACTCAAAGATTAGTGATAATGTTTGCTAAACAGCAATAGCTGTGTCACTTGTCTTCATTTCTTGCCATTTTCATCACATTAATAATTCACCTCAGGACTACTGCCATATTTTTAGGACTAGTATATTAGGAAAAGATAAAACTTCCCTTGGGTACCATTCTCACACATCATCCTAATGCCCCTGGATACTTTATTCTTTATTTACACGTGGACTATGCCTTAATAAAAATCAGTGTCTTTCAAGTATTTGAAGTACGTATGCTTTTTTTTATGTTAGTCTTCTAGTTAATAAAAAACAAACATTAAATCTTGAGTGCTCAATAATCCCTCAAAGAGCAGAACGGCAGCTTTTAAGACTTGTAGAAAAACATGGCAATACTGCACAAGTCTTTTACCCCCAAGCAGCTCAACTAACAGATTTTGAGAATGCTTTGTGGGAGAAAGACTGCATCTCTGCCTCTCCCATTAAAAGGCATTTATAAGCTGGTTTATTTTTCGCCGTCTTGTGAAAAATTAAAGCAGAGCAACTCTATTCTTCATATAAGCCAAGAGCTTACTCAAAACAGAAGGCAGTTAATTATCAGGCTTTGCCATTACAAGGCAGGACATCAAGCAAAACCCTTCCTTCTTGAGTAGCACCGGGATGCACATGCCCAGTGTTTGGGGCGGACTACGCTACGCCTAAGAGATTTGCTGCAGTGATGTATGCCGTATACTGAAACCAGGAACTTCAACAGGCCCCTACCGGTTAAGTTCATTGCTATCTTTTAGTGTTCTAACTTAGGATCAATCTAGCTTGATGCTTTCGAAGTCTTCTTAAGAAAAAAAAAAAGACACAAAGCCACATTTCACACTCCAGGAATTCATTCTTCTTTACTGGAAGGATTTTCTGGTATATTATTTTCATCAAGAAACCTAAGCAAAATGAATCACAACACTTTTTGGCCAGACAACAGAAATAAACTTAGCTGTTTTGTTTGCTTTTTGTTGTTGTTATTTTGCTTGTTGTTTTTAATTACACAGGCTGTAATCAATTGCAGTTGACAGAACTGACTACAGTGAAATATTAAAAACTATAAGAACGTCCTTGGAGAACTGGATTTATTTTTTATAATAAACTACGCCGGAGTTATTTGAACACATATTTATAGCTCATTCATTACATGCACTATTCATGCAGATACTTTAATTAACATAACGCAACGTTATAAAGCGTACTGCGGGGTTGGGAAAAAAGTAACACAGGCAAGTTTTCTAAACCATGGAAATACTGAATTCCAACAGTAGCAAAATTGATGCTCAAGGCAAACAGATTCAGGGTATTACATCAAATCCGCACAGGAGCAGCACCAACAAACAGGTACAAAATAGGCCAGTGGAGGTATATACTGAGTGCTGTTTCACAAGCTAGTTTTTCCTCACTTGTCACGGCTTTTTTTTTTTGCCGAGCACTCCAGAAGACAACTGCTTTGAAGATTTTACAGCTAATGTACAGCTTTTTAAAACGTGTGCCAACAGCGAAAAAACAGCCTTGGAAATAGTGTCAGAATGTAGCTTGGATTTGGACTATATGTCATATATGTCAGTAA
The DNA here is from genome assembly GCF_009769625.2 of Cygnus olor. Taxonomy (NCBI): domain Eukaryota; kingdom Metazoa; phylum Chordata; class Aves; order Anseriformes; family Anatidae; genus Cygnus; species Cygnus olor. Next base: position 40,930,394 of record NC_049169.1, read on the forward strand.
AGTTGTCCAACATATAAAATACATGGTAAAAAGGTAAAGAACTTAAAACCTTTTTTTTTTTTTTTTGCCATACTCCAAAAGCTGTCTCTGTTGTTGACAATAAGCTCCACCACCCAGTTTTCTACAGGAGTTCATTTAACAAAGGAAATATATCACATAAATGCATCTTGCACAGCTTCTACAGAAATTATAACCCCTGGAAAGAGTGGGGCAGAGCAGAAGCCACCCTGGTACAGCCTTTCTGCCTTTGTACAGAAACTCTATGGATCTGTAAGAATACTACTGCATGAAAGAGAGTTTCAAATGTATAAATTAGAGCACAGAGCAGGCGACTTCTTCCAAAAAGTGAAATCGTACATGTACCTACTGAGGGGAAGAGAGGTCCCGTTTCCAAGGCGCCTGGCTGACTTCACTGGCTCTCTGCAGCTGGACACGGCTGCAGCATGGAAAAAAGTTCCCCCGCTCCACCCATGAAGGGGCCTAGCAATTACATTTAGTTTGGATGCCACCTGTAAAGGCAGGGAACCAGCGCTGAGTAAAGCACGCACACAAACGTAGCTTCGCTTTCAGCAGCTGGAGCGTGGATGGCAGCGCGGACAAGGAGCAGACACCGCTGCCATCCTCCCATGCGAGCAGCACGCTCGTCATCTGACCCCGTCTGCAAGTCTGCCGGCACAATGGTACGCTCTAAAAGGGACAAAAAAACCACAATGAACCCATTAAGCAAATGAGTTGCCTCCATTTTATGCTGCATCTGAGGGTATCGATGAGTGGGAAGAAAACTTAAATGGTTGGCACTTCAGAGTCAGGCCCAAGTAACACACGTTACCTTAAAGCCACTGCGTAATAATATATTTGTTTCAACCAATACATTTTCCGTGCATTAGGTAGTTGATTGCACTACTCCAAATGGATATCTAAACTGGCTCAGTTCTCAGCAGGACACCGATAACCTAATTCTTGTGATGGCTTTCCACTGGAAAAGTACCAAGAGAAACATCACGAGAGCTCCTGATAACTCAAAAGAAACTCCTCGCATAATGGAGCTCTTATCGGACGCAGGTAATGTCATGCAAGTAAGGAGACTGGCGATCTCCTAGGGCCATGTTAAATATTTGTCTTCAGGCTGCAGCCGCGCTTAGAGTAGCTCTCCAATGACAAATGATGGTAAACCCATTCCCCTGGTACAGGACAGCACTGCAATTTTCGAATCCCACAGTCGCAAAACAAAGAATTGCAGCTCAGGCAGCCAAACCGTTTTAATGCCTGCATGATATCCCATCTATCCCTCCTGTGCTTAAGAGCAGCACCTGCTTTGTGAAGGGTACAGGTTCTCTGCCACCCAGAAATCTGCACAGCGAAGGAGGCCCCTCGCTCATCCCCCTGCCTCCTTCGTTCAGCTCCATGAGGTTCCTCACCTCCCAGCTCTCCAGCCTGTGGGGATCCCTCTGAACGGCAGCACAGCCCTCCGGGGTATCAGCCACTCCTCCCAGCTTTGGGTCACCAGCAAGCGTGTTAAGGGGGCGCCCTGTGCCATCAGCCTGGTCACTGGTCAAGAAGTCGAACAGGACCGGACCCAGTACTGACCCCTGGGGGACACCACTAGCTGCAGGCCTCCAACCAGACTGTGCACCACCGAGCACAGCCCTCTGAGCTCTGCCGCCCAGCCAGTTCTCAACCCACCCCACTGTCTACTCATCCATCCCACACTTCCCTAGCTTACTTACGAGGATGTTACAGGAGGCGGTGTCGATAGGCTTACTGAAACCAAGGTAGACAACATCCACTGCTCTCCCCTCATCTACCCAGCCAGTCGTCCCATCACAGCAGGCTATCAGGCTGGTTAAGCACGATTTCCCCTTGGTGAATCCATGCTGACTACTCCCAATCACGTTTTTAGCCTCCACGTGTTTGGAGATGACCTCCAGGACGAGCTGCTCCATCACCTTTCCAGGAACGGAGGTGAGGCTCACTGGCCTGCAGTTTCCTGGGTCCTCCTCCTTGCCCTTTGTGAGGGCTGGAGTGACACGGGCTTTCTTCCAGTCCTCAGGCACCTCTCCTGTTCTCCACGACCTTTCAAAAGACGACGGAGAAGGGCCTAGCAGTAACATCCACCAGCTCCCTCGGCACTCATGGGTGCATCTCATTGGGGCCCTTGGCTTTGTGAGCGTCAGGTTTGCGTCAGGTTTGTCAGGACCTCTAACCCGCTCCTCCTTGACCAAGGGGAAGTCCTCCTTTCTCCAGCCTCTCCCTCTCATCTCCAAGGTCTTAGAAGTGAAGGCTGAAGCAAAGAAGGCACTCAGTAGCTCTGCCATCTCTGTATCCTGTGTCTCCAGAGCACCCACCCCATTCAGCAGCAGGCCCACATTTTCCCCAGTATTCCTCCTGCTACCGCTGTATTTGAAGAAGCCCTTCTTGTTGTCCCTGACATCCCTGGCCAGGTGTAATTCCAAATGGGCCTTGGCCTTCCACATTGCACCCCCGCACACTCTGACAACATTCCTATATTCCTCCCGAGTGGCCTCTTCCATTACACCATAACTACAAGAGGGAAGCTGAGCACCCAAGTAAGCAAGTTTCTTAGCTCAGTGCCACTTGATGAATATCTAATCAGAGACTTAGAGCATCATCACACACTCCCGTAAACTTGCAAAGACTGCAGGAACGTACGACCTGAATGTATTAACCAGAGCATGAGATCACTGAGTGCAGTACTTGAGCAAACACTGCCCGTGCTTCACCCAGAGAACTCGCTTCACCTGTGGAAGCGTCCTTTTTACAACGTCTGAACAGTAATTAGAAAAAAATTTCCCCACAAAATCTCAAGCAAAGGAACCTGCCACGTACCTGCCAAAAACTGTTTCACAACTCTTAAAATGAATCATTTCTGCTTTAGCACGCAGCCAAGAGCCTTCAATAATTTATGAATTAGCCAGCAACTGAACCTGCATTTACCACACAAATCTCCTATTAATAACACTCCCACTACTTAACATCATCAAGTTTTGAGTAACGTGCTGTTTGCCTCAACTCTCCAAATCACCTGTAAAAATATAACAACTAAAGAACACCTCTTTGTGGAAAACACGCCAACTACTGAGATGAGGCACTGTATAGGTATTTACATATAAAAAAAAAAAAAAAAGCCTACTGTTCATGGGACAAACCCTGTGCTGGAATGATGTTTCTGCCGTTTGAAGACTCAGGTAAATCATTTACAAGCTTTGTTACTTTGGGGGAGGGGAGAGGGCAGGGTGGGCACCAGCTTACTATCAGTTTCAGACAAATGAATATTAAAACCGATGCATCTTCTTCTGATGCATAATTCCTTAAATAGCCAGTGATAAAAAACCACCTACGACATATGTTTCCCTAAGTTGTGTAACAATACCGACTTTGATTTAAAAAAAAGTATTTTTTTCATGGGTTTAAATGATGGGTAGTATAGCTCCCCTCCCAAACCCAAGTCTTTTAAAAAGTAATCTTCTGGTCTTCAAAATATCGCGGCTTCTGCTGGCAGGCAAAGAAAAGGTAATTCTGAAAGAAGCAAGCTGCTTTCCCTCATCTCAACAGAAGAGTCGTATTAACATCTTCTGCAGTACTTCAGTACAAACACTGGGTGACAGGACTATTGCACTGGAAAAACGTGCGAACGTGCGGATAGGGCATGAACTAACCCAACCTTAATTGCTGCGAGAAGACTTTAAAACGAGATATGAAGGGAAACGGTTGAATGAAAAAACAGAGGAAGATCGGATACGCACACTCCAGCATCGTGTCAAAGTCACTGCAACCTTAGGAGCTTTCAGAGAGATAGATGTAACATTTTTACTGGATGAAGGATCAATATTGCACGCTGAGGGAAAAAGCTAACGGAGCTAGAACTCCCACCTACAACCACGAGTGTGACGAAAATGAGGATTATTTATTCATCTTGGACCATAAGTAAAAGCTACTTCTTCAAAACGAAAATCTTGCTTCCCAAATGCCTCTTACCATCTGTCAAACACTTTCGGCTGCTCTCAAGAGGCTTTTTATGCTACCGTATACATTACATCTGCAACAGATTTTCTTGTTGTAGAGTACAGATGGAATAAAGCATTGTTTTATAACAAACACAGCAAAACACTGCATGGGACTTAGACTGTGTGCAATCCAGAACCAGCCACTCCGAACAGAACCCTTCTGACTAATGTCTAACTCCTTCCGCTAATCAGCGCCCTATTACAACAACCGTTTCCTAAACACCACTCAGTTCACAGGGTTCAACACTTGACCTCTAAAAGAGAAGCACACATGCAATGTCAATCCTCAAAAGCTCCACCAAGTCAATAGTATGAAATTATAAAAATGAATTAACTGCGACAAACCGGTTGGAAAGCGCGCGACTTGCTGTTACCATGAGATGGCCAAGTGTTTCTTTCAGATAAAGCCACAAGGAGCTGCTGCTATTCTGCTTAAACTGATGGAGTTTGAGGCAGAGAAACCATGTCCTTGAGCAAAAGTTAATTTATTAAAAAATACGTCCAAAATTATGCAGATTGTTCAAGCTTGGGGTTAAAGTAAGCGCACAAAGTAACAACACATTGTCTCTACTGATTCCCAAGCTTATGAATGTTAATTTTTCAAAGGAAACAACTTTTTGTGCTTTCTGGTTACAATTTAGACCTTCTGACATCTAAAAAACCTGCAAAAGCCATGCTAGTCTCAACATCTGCTCAAACATTTTCAAGGGAAGTCACAAGAATGACACAAGGCCCTCTGCATTGCTCCAGCTGTAAGCTGAGCTCCACTCTTCATTGTGTATTACTGGACGAGCTGTAAGCAGCAGAGGGACGGAGGCAAACTACTGGCGGGCTGAAGTTAAACAGAAAGGTTATCAACTTCAACCAAAACACAAGACAACAGCAAAAGAAATCGCTCAAGCAAAATCCAGAAGCAGCCCTCTAAAAGGAACTGAAGCCTGTGGGAAAACTTCCCCCCCCTCACCAAGACTGTGCCCATCACCTCTTGCATCTCAAAACAGAGGCACTGCTGAACTACACAGCTGTCAACTACACGTTATAATAAAAGCTAACTGAAAGGGCTGTTTAACAAAGTAGAAAAGCCTTATAAATTCAACATCAGTACAAACACGGAATGGGAAAGGAGGGGAAAAATGACGGTACTGTTCACTCAGTGCAGAACTGCTCGACATTTAGCAGCTGTACTTCTTACTTCCTCACCGACGCGCTGGAACAGCCTAAGTGAAGAGCTATGGTATTTTGTTTCCTGTAACAACAGGGACTGCGCAAGTACCTGCCGCAAAAACCTTTCAGCTGTTTCCCACCTCTTCAACAGCACATCTGCTACACAAGCAAGATCTGTATTAATAGTGTATCACATTAAAAGCTACAAATTACCTGACCAAGATTTTCACATTACAGTTTGGGGAATGCCATCGTCAACTTTGATGTTTGTAGTGCTTTTGTTACACTGAGCGCAACTGAAGAAAACCCCACGCTTTGAGGCAGTAAGACTACCCGGTTTCCTCACCATTTCTTCACTGACGGTCTTTTCATGTTTCCTTTACAATTCTCTAGTTCGCTGAACACTGTAAGATGTCATTCTGCTTTTAATCATAAAGCTGATTACCTCAGAGCTTGATGTAGGCTCGTAAAAAATGCTGCTTGGCCCACTTGGGAGTTTCAACTATATGATGTCATGCAATTTCTGCAACAAATTTATTTTCTGCTCCCAAACAAAAGGCCGGGAGACTAACAAGAGAAATTATTTGACAGATTAAAAGTGACAGACAGATTTCACAGCATGGGAGGAAAAACCCCTCAGAAGAACGCCCTGGAAGCTTCAGAAAACAGTTGTATGAAATGCAGCAGGGAGGGTGGCGGTGGGACAGCCATCAGGGAAGAGGTGAGCGCCGAACAGCTGCCCTGGCACGGTGTATTAAATATTGGCCAAAGTGCTCTACGCGAAGACTTACTGCAGGGCGAGGGGGCAGGAACACAGCCTCACAGGATACAAAGCACGCGTGGCTTCTTGTAGTACGTAGCTGCACTGGCATTTCATTGAAAGCATAAGGGCAGACAAAGGAAAATAGATGCTTACAAGTACCGAATTCCCTGGTATGCTTCTCGATCACTTCGACATGATGTTTATAGCCTCTAAACCAACAATCCTCAAACTTGTTTTCCCCAAAAAATATTTCCTTCTAATCCCAGAGTTTTAGTTTCCTTAGGAGTGACACCCTGACACAGCGCAGCACGAACTAAGGGAAGCACAGGCGCGGATCGGTCTGACTTTCCGTCCCGACTCAGCTCCCCGCACAAACCGCACCAGCCCAACATTTTTTTCCTGCAGCATCAGAAAACTCCTCCTTACGCTGTAAAAGTTACGGAGCTTGAACGTTTAGGCGAATCCAAGCAGCGCATCTGAGGTGCCCCAGGGGCTCGCAGCTGCGGGCAGGCACAAGAAGCGGATGGCCATTTTCTGATAATTTCGCGTTACAGCGATTTGACAGGACAGCGGGCAGAGAAGGAGCTCTGTCCCTCACTTATGTTTGACAGAGGAAAAGAAGAGATCTGTTCGCTGCTGGATCCGAGTTACATCAGGCTCAACGACTCACGTTACCCGCGGCACCTTCACAACTCCACAAGCAGAGCAGAGAAGCCCGACGGCGAGCCCACGAGCGGCCGCAGGCAGCCGCCTCTCGCCTCAGCCGCCTTCAGCCCTGGTGCAGACGGCATCAGAAGAGCGCTGCGAACGGGGGGCTCCGCCGCACGCCCCTACCGAGTTGCACGATCGCGAACCCCAGGGCTAAAAAAGCCGCGAGCGCGGCCGCAAACCCGGCGCGGGGCTAAACCGCAGCCGGCCCCGGGAGGCGGCGGGGGGCTGCGAAACGGCGCGGCGCGGCTCCGCTGCCTCCTGCACGCAGCGGGCAGCAGCGGCGCTTGGGGACAGCGGCGGGGCAGACCCGCTCGTTTCGGTTTGTTTTTTTTTTTTTTCCCCCAAAAATTTCCCAAGTCGGGTCGGTACCGAACGGGAGTTAACGGCTCGAGGAGCCCCGCGCCCCCCTGCCCGAGCCTCGCCCCCACCGCACCCCGCTCACCTCGCCTGCACCCCTCCGGCGAAGCGGCGCCGCTGGCCCAGCACGGCTCGGCTCGGCTCGGCTCGGCTCGGCTCGGCTCGGCTCGGCTCGGCCCGGCCCGGCCCGGTACGAGCAGCGCTGCGGCCGTGCCCGCGCCCCTTCCCCTCCCACCCCCGTGCTCGTCCCCGCCGCGGCCCCGCCCCGCCCGGCCGCCGGCCGCTCCTCGCCGCGCGCGCGCGCACGCGTAGGCGCGCACCCCGTTCCCCGGTCGCCGCTTGATCCCCTCATCCGCCGCCGCCGCCGCCAACGGGCGGGTGCGAGCGCAGGCGCGCCCCGCCCCGTCACGGGGCTGCCGGCGGAGGGCCCGCCCCGCGGCTGAGGGGGGCCGTGAGGGGCCGTGGGGGCTGCCTGCACGTTTTTTTTTTGTTTTGTTTTGTTTTTAAATCTCACAGAATCATTAAGGTTGGAAAAGACCTCCAAGATCGCCTGGTCCAACCAGCCCCCTACCGCCAATGTCACCCATTAAACCATGTCCCTAAGCACCACGTCCAGCCTTGCCTTGAGCACCCCCAGGGACAGTGACTCCACCACCTCCCTGGGCAACCCGTTCCAGTGCCTAATTACTCTTCCTGAAAATAAATTTCTCCTAATTTCCAACCTGAACCTGGCACAACTTGAGGCCATTCCCTTTTGTCGTATCGCTAGTTACCTGTGAGAAGAGGCCGACCCCCAGCTCCCCATCTCATTACGTGTCCCCTCATAGCAGTTTTAAACGTGTCACTGGCAACATAAAACCACAGTGAGCAGCTCACATATCACGTTCCCATCTTTAAAATAAAATGAATACGTACCTCGGGTTTTCATCGCCTGCCAACTGATGCAACTGGAAGCAGCTGCAAACTGCTGAATAACTTTTGGAAATGCCGAGCATCTTCTTTCCACTTATGTCAAGAGAAAGTACTGTCAGTGCATTCAGAAAGTGTTTGGCACCTTTGGCAATGCCCAGATAACTAATGATGCAGAAAGTTGTCAAAGGATTAATGTTTCCAACCCTGAAAATAAGACTTCCAGCTCAATCTATTTTTCAGAGTATTATCTGCTGTACCTCATTATGTAGCAGTGTCACTAGGAGTCCATTATCTTGGGCTAATGTTCCACTCGCAATCTTTTCATTCTGTTCCTTGAATAATCCGAGTTAATTAAAAGGCCGAGTATCTTTCATCAGTGCCTTTTTTTTCCTTTCAAATACTTTTGTAGAAATGTCTGTATGTATTCCTGGCTGCAGAAGATTGCTTTTTTTTTTTTTTTTTTTCCTTCCCCTCAGCAATTAGGTACAAAATGTTGAAGAATACAGAGAACAATTGTTTTCATTATTATGAATTATTTGAAGTTTTTTTGTACAAAGCTTTCTATAACTAAATGCTACTTCTCCCCAAAGGAGGGCTGTGGAACAAGATAATTCACTCGTTTAAGAGTTACCCATGCAGGTTTTCTCCCTGTAGAGCTTTAATTCATGAGTTTGGTTGTGGTCTGGCTAACGGGCTGAGCATGGCTTTGGGCAGCAGTTCTGGCCGTGCATGCAATTCGTGACTCATTCCCACTTTGCCTTTTGGCAGAGTGCCTTTCTTTTACAGCTACTTCCACAGTCACCAGATTTGCCCGGTAACACTCTGAGAGCTCCAGCAAAAAACGTGCTCTTGAAGTCGTCCTGAACAGCCATGGCAGGTCACGGTGTCCGACACAAGGAATATGACACCGGGCAGGGGGGGCAGCTAGGAGTCGGTTCACTTTGCAAGTCCGCTAGGTGAATCCATGCTGCGCTTTTTGCTTCTCCTGGAGGTCACCAGTAAACTCCTATTACTCATTCCCAAAGTGCTTTCTTAGCATTACAGTGCTTGTATTTTGATCTGTGATAGAAGCGTGAGGCTGTCAGCACACCAAAACGGCAATCGTTCTATGGAGAAGCTCAGTCCTCTGCTCACATGGCTTAAACTGAATCGAATAAATGCTGACATAGGTTCTCACAGGTTGCACAAACCTGGATTATACCACAGACATTTTGTTAAGGGACCTCTTATGGTGAGGGGAAAATGACCACAAACCATATTTTCACATTTGAGGACCTGGAACGCTAATAAATAGTGGGAGTTTGTTCCTCACTCATTCGGACTGTCAGGTGGAAGAAACACTTAACCGGCACCACAAATACATTGAGTGGTGAAAGCATTTGCCTACATCGCATGTGACTGTGTAACAGACCTGCTGTGAAGCATGCCCGTGACCAGGTATCACGTAGTGGACATGCTCGGGCAGCAGGGAAAGAAATAACTGTTTTTCCTATAGGAAGGCCACAGCTACCAACCCTCCTTAATATGGGGGCAGAGGAAAAGGAGGTGGAAACTGCTGTGTAAAATGGGATGAGCTCTGCCCCATCATTGATACAGGCCTTTGATTAGAGCATGTGTTTTCCCTTCAAGCAGTAGGGCCATGGTGAATTTAAGGGAGGACCTGGTTTTCGAAGTAGCCAGAGAACAGCACGAGCAGGGTTGCTGTATAAGAGAGAGTGAGCTGGGAGCCCAAGGGGATAACAGAGGTGGCAGGGCAGGGACCGCACCAGCCAGGTCCCAGTTTCACAGCACCCAGACAGGACAGACTGGAGATGGTGGCCATGTTCAGCCAAGCGTCCAGGCAGTATCACAGTGAAGAGGTGTGTTCAAGGTGAAGCCAGAAACAAGATGCCTAGGCCACAGCTGGATCAGGTCCAGTGACTGCCAGATGAAACAATAGCAGTAAGACTGAGGTGAGGTCAAGCGAGGAAGTCAGCTCACGCGCTGCGATCTGTATTGAAGGTCTCTGTGACCAAGAGTGGGCAAAGCTGTAGCTGATCTGCAGAACTGCACTCCTCTAACACAGCTCCTGCAAGGGTGGAGGCCCAGCTCTGAGCCTAAATAGAGGTCCTGGGCCCATGGGTGTGGGTGGAGGCCTCCCGTGAGGCTGCTAAGGGCCGTTAAGGCTTACTAGTGCAATCAGGGCACACGGGTCATCTAGTCCATTTCTTCTTCGCAGAATAAAAATTGCAATAATACATTGGAGCGAGCCCTTCAGTAACCTACAACTACTCCTTGGCAGAACTCTTATAAAAGGAAGAGTAAAATGGTGAACTGGAGAGACGTACTATAAGCTAACATGATGCTCAAATGCAGGCATAAACAGCCTCTACCCGGAGTGTGGGAGCTTAGGACAGCGCTGCCATGTCACAGTTCCTTCCTAGGTTCATGTGTTCTCTGCTGTGCAATCCAAAAACAAGATAAAGCACTTTACAACATAAGCAGAACATGAAAAGGCAGAGTGTTTTGCTTTGTGGTTGTGCCTATCTTTGTGGGCTATGCTTAAGGCCTGCAGATGCTGTAAGAATACAAACAAGTTCTGTAAAGAAAAGAAGATAAGAAATTTGCACTGGTTTCAGATAACATACTTGCAGAGTCACTAGAGGATAATTCATTGTAATCCTGCAAAGTGTTATCTTATTATCTAGTGGTAACACATACTGCATGGGGCTTTACTGGGAAAAAAAAAAACAGAAAAACTACTAAAAGGCAACACTAGAGTCTGAAGTAAAGCGTGCTTTCTGCATTCCCGATGAGGGAGCTTTCTGCATGCTGACTTTTTTTTTCATTCCAGTTCCTCTGAAGTTCACAGCATAACTTCCTGCCTTGTCTGGAGGTGTAGACAGCTCTGAAAATCAGAGAAAAATAAGAAATTAGCCCACATGGAAATGAACTGGAAATATTGTATTATGAATCATCAATATGAGGGATAGCAACAGTTTTTATGTTTTCAGGGCAGCTGTTTCTTCCTTGCTCTTCCTAGAAATTTCAGCTTCCCACATCTCTCAAAGAGAACTAAGGCTTTTTTTTTTTTTTTTTTTTAGCCTGAACACGTTTTTACAATAAAAGTTAAAATTGTGCTCTTGGTTATAATTAAAAAACAAACAAACAAATAAACAAACAAAAAACCTTGGTTATAATTAAAAAGCAGCTGGGATTGGATGGGGCAGAATAGCAAAAGACTTCTAGCTTAACGTTCATTGAAAATGTTTTCAGCCTCCTGCTTACGAAAACGACTTTCAGAGAGTCTCCGTTGCCCTCTATGGGAGAGCCTTAGCATTGCTTATAGAGCTGTCAGCTCTGCAGCCACTGAGCACTTCTTGCCTCGCTGCATTTCCCTGGGATGTTTTGGGGAAGTTATTTGCACTGTGACATTATGAAAATCCGAATTAAAATTTTAAAAGAGTTATTATGTGTTTCCAAGAAGATTTTTCTTGATAGAAGTTAATAGTACCATTAACAGTACCATCTTTATCACAGTGCTTGGTAACATATGGTCATTTTAGAATAAATGTTTTGAAACTACTTACATTACTAATAACAGCTTATTTTTTCTGATCAGAAGCCAGCATTGAAATTAGAAACAAGATGGCATTTCAACTTTGATTCTAAAAGCTGTGTAAGAGGTAACTGATGTATTTCTAATTTACATTACAGTAAGTCTCATTGTCTTCAATAGGCTGGCTGTTGTGACTGCTATCCTTATGAAATGACTTCTGTCCACAGTAATCCATAAATTACTCCACTGATGCATGAGAATAATGTAAAAATCCAAACTTATTTTTCCTCTGTTAGATCACATTTTTATTTTATAATCTGCTGGAACTGCTCATTCTGTCATAGGCGTTGGCACTCCAGAATGCCATTACATATGTTCCTCCTTCCTTTTGATCTAAGCTTGTCTCTGTGAAATATGTCAGTCCTGCTCTTCTGTGTTATATTTAGTTATTTAGGAGTAAATATTATTTTTATTTAGAACTTAATTATTTATAGCATTTGAAGGTGGGGGTATTCAACTAAGACATTTTTCAAGTAACAGTATATTTTTATTCTTTTGCATCCGCAGTGTTCAAGTATTCTTAACCCTGATCTGGTTAGTCATTTTTGCAGTTTTCAGTATGCTCTTGTCTGACAAGTCCTCTTTAAATATCTGCTGGATCAGCTCCTCTGCTGTCTTGGAAAAGCTCCTTCTCTCCACGTGTCTCTGTGGCTTCCATTTTCTTGCTGAGTGCAATTATCTTTTCTAGCCTCCAGCTTCCATGTGGAGAATCTCACATTTGTCATACACAATGAACTGAGCCTGATAAGATTATATTTAGCTGTATGAGTAGGATTTTAATCCAGTAATCCTACTGAGAAGAAGTTCTTGTCAGCAAGGAGACCTAAAGCACCTGTTTCACCTGCTATTTAGTTTGCATACCTCTGTAGTCTGTTTCCTCAGAACCCTTTGTATTAGTATTTGGTGCTGTGAAAAAATGGTTAAAGGTACAAAAAGGATGATAAGATGTAAAGGGACATTTCACACAGAAAGCGAGCCCTTTCCTGGGTCTGAATAATCCTTTACAGTAATGAACTTCTTAACTCTTCATTATAAAGCTCTCTCAGACTTCAGTGGCACCATCGGGATAGCTCTTCTCCAAACTTCTAGTTCATTTGTTTTAGGAACTCCATACTGACTGCATTCTTGAAGGAGAGGTGGGGAGCAGAGAGGGAGTAGCGAAAAGCACCAATGCACTTGTTAACATACAGCTATATCTGGTCAACAGCAGTATTGACTAGACCCTGTTCAGGCCAAGAGTACACAGTCATTAGTGAATCCAGATCTGAATTTCACAGCTGAGGAGTATGGGGCTGGTTCTGCACCACCACATGTCATTGGCAGTTGTTCCTAGGTGGAAACGTAGATAATTCTTCCTCTGCCTAAGAATAGCTACATGATTAATATCATCCTCCCCTCCCCCTGTCTAAAATTATAATCTGAAAGAGTTTTGCAGTGAGAAATCAAAAAAAGACCCTTGCTGGAGAAATAAACAAATTTCTTAAAATATGAGATACTTATTGCAGAGAAGGAAACTTCTATTCCTTATAAAGCTATCACAGGAAACCAAAGTGCATTTCAAAACTGGACTAGTGCAAGGATGAGATCAATCTAAGCTCTTTTCAGCTATTAGCTGATGCTGAAGGGTGGGATTCTTGCAGGTGCTGTGTATACCTCTGGAGAGTCTGGTAAAGTCAGCTCCAGCACTTCCAAGGGTATTTTTCTGTGACAGCTTCTCTGAGGTGCCAGTCTTCTCCTTGCCCAGGACCTAGACACATATCACAGTGATCAGGCCACCACAACTGGATTTCCTCACAAAACATTTCCAAAGCTTACCACTTAGCCCTTCAGTTACCTACCACACCCTGACTCAAAGTCACTGGAATGTTAGAGAAATATAAATCCAGCACTTACTCCAAACTTGCATGGTTTGACAAGGGTATATAGCAGCAGTTTCTACAGAGATCTGTGGGATTGCTGGAGTACCATTGGCACAATTCCTCCATCGCATGCTAGTTTTCAGGAAAGAACAAAGACATGCATACATTTAGGTCCAAGCGCTCCAGGTGGGACCTTCTTTTCCAGAACTTCTTCCTTGCTTCTTTGTGTTTTCTTCTTCAGTGAACAGAACATGAGAAAACAAAGTCATAAATCTGTCTTCCAAAAGGAGATTACCTGCTTGTGGGGGAAGGAAGGGACCTCCATAGCTGTGAAACTTCTTTCTGGTTCCTCATCAAGTCAGTGGGCAATATCTGCTGTTCCCTCAATAACAGGATTTTTATCAAGACTCTTGGTGTTCTTCTGTGGTTCTTTTTGTTCCCTGGGTTGACTCTTCCCCCCTGTTTTTTCATCGGATGCCTACTATACTTGATGGAATACCATCTGTAGCCTAGCTCGGGACAAAAGGAAGTGTTTGTAAGTTGGAATGACTGTGGGCCCTCCCTTCTCTTAGTCTTTTCAGCAATTTCTGGATAAGCAATCCAATTCAGCTAGACCATGACAGCTACAAATACACTCCCCTTGTGACTGGCTGCTGAGACTGATGCTTTAGGTGAAGCAGCAACTGCATTTGATCCTTAGCAGAGTGCAAATTCAACTTTCTGTCTTGCTACAAGCCTCCCTCCTGACCTTTGATTGCTAGCTCAGCGCATACCCATAATGTATGTACTTTTTTATGTTTATCTTGGATGTCCTTAATGCATAATTCTCAAAGCATACTTTATTTCCAGGCCTTATCCTAACCTTAGGCAGGGCTAGTCATGTCTCAGCCTCTTCATTTTCTTGGTAGATAGCTAAGTTCAGTTACCGTCTAAATGCTTGATCTCTCCCACATCATTACTGAAACCAAAACTTGGATATTCACTGTTCGGAGTGCTTGGGGGGTTTTGTCGAGAAAAGTCTACTGCCACATTTGGTTTCTCTTTCACAGACAAGCATTCATTAATTCAGAGCAAAACACAGGCATCTCTCAGAGTCTTGTTAGGATTTTATTTAGCAGTAGGGCAATTGAATCAAGACTCCATCCACCTCTGCAAATGCGTATTGTGATTATGCGGTCCCTAGCCTGTCAGAAACATTTTCTAATCAGAGAAAGGCAATCAAGCAATTTTTTCTCTATTTCAGTTCTTGTACCAAACAGCTCTTGTATTATCTGACACTTATTTCTGTCATAAGAAAGCCTGAGATGTAGAAAACTATGCAAAAGCAAATCATCCGATGTGTTTCCATGTTATGCAAGACTGTTTTTCATTGTTCACCATGTTTTTGTTACCTTCTTAATATATTAAAGGCTAGTGTCTCGCATCTGGACCTTGACAGGCTGATGCTGATAAGCTGAGAGTTATGCACTCTATTTCAACATCTGTTTAATACCTATAAGCAAATGAAATATGATGTGTATAGCTCATCATTGCCCCAGCTATGGGAAACTTCTTGTCATTCCTCTCTGCTGCAACCTTGCAATCTACAAATTTAGTTGGAAGTTGCCTAGATGGTCCTGCATTTCTGTCTCATGAAATATCTGAACTGTCATTTCATTTTAGGTGTTTTCTGTGTGAACGCAGTTGTCATGAATCTTGCCCAAGAACTGCAGTCCAAAAGATTTGATCCCCTTATGTATTTGCAGAAGAAAATAGCTACAGAACTACTAATGATAATTCAAGTAGCCCCAGACATCTCAATATTGCGTGTCATATCTTACCTATAGGGATATATGTGAGGGAGATGGTAAATTGGCCTTGCTATCACCAACTGTGTGTGCATAGATAAAATAGCATTGCGGGAGCTAATGTATTATATCATCGAGGATGGAGGAAATTCTAGAGGCTTGCAAAACAGAAATCAAAGTGCCCGTTTTTGAAAGGATGGAAAGGGAGGAGAAGACAACCAAAGGAATTACACTTACTGCACTTGCTGTTCCTAGGAATAGACAAGAATAAATTATCTATTTGTAAGCACTAGAAGACAACAGGGTAATGAGCAACAGCTGACATTAATAAATCAGAACAAATCATGTCAAATTAATTTCCTCTATGTGAGGAACTTTCTGAATAGGGGGACAACATGATACATCTTAAATTAAGTGTTACCTTAGTAAGTTTGAAAATACAGGCTGAATAAAGCTTCTGTAATGGAGGGGTAAAAGGCTACCCTTAAACCTCTGGTTTAAAAATAAATAAATAAATAAATAAATGATTACCAGTGGTTCCTGTGGGTTCGAGAAAAAGGTTAAAGGAAGCATGAGAGTACCATTAATTCCATGTTCTCTGTTGAAATGAATCTGTGAGTTCTCTGGTAGTGATAGTTATGCTGGCTTCAATTTTCCTCTACCACTAAATTTATAGTGTAGAAAGTAACAGCCCAAACTGAAATGAAATTATTCTTCCACAGCTAGCACACTGAGCAGGTGTTGTGAAGAACAAACTTTTGAACAAATTAGAATCTGAGTAGACCGTGAAGAGAAATTATTGCTTAGCTTGAATAGAGGTCTTTCCAAAAAATTGTAATTCAGTGGGACTTGTAATTAAATCATCTAACTAGCAGAGTAAAAACAACAACAACAACAAAAAGCTATATTGGAAATTTCCAATAGTATGCACACTATGAAAATTTGTACATCTTTGTAACAGTTTAGAATATTTGTTTCTTCACAATGAAGCCCAATGAGAAACAGAAAGACACATAGGAATCCACCAATCTTAATGTAGCTCTGTAAAACTAAGATGGAAAAAGGCTGAAATCTGCTTAAATGTTTTATTGAATTCAAATATTTTGCTAATATAACATAAACCAATTTCTAATAACAGAAATTTTCTGAGAGACGAATAAATGGAAAGAATGCAGAGGAAGACTGGGAACATCTGCCAGGCAGGTGGAGCTATGAAATCCCACACAATATAGGCATACTATTCCTAGTTTTGAACAAACTCAAGTATATCCAATAAAAATGTTAAAAACACTCATTAATCATTTCTTGCTTGTGTAAAGAAAACTTCATGAAGCCAAGCCTGTGCACAGTGTTTGTCAGCAGAGTTTCAATTGTCTTCAATAGCCATGAAAACATAAAAAAAAAAAAGCTCTGCGGTTGGATACTTTTTTACGTGTATGTGTTTGTAGCCTGATTCTGCTCTGTGACACTTCTATACCAAGGAAGTGAAACCACCCCTTCCAACCGAGTTTCATGTGGGTCCAGATTCAAGCTTACTGCATTCAGAAAGCTGAAAACAGAATTTCATGGCCTGATTTTTTTTGGTGAAGGTTTTAGCTTAGCAAATAGCTCCATTGAATAACGCGTCTCATCACTGAAAATTGGTGAATCTGAGCCTAGGTGATTACTTCCAGTAAATTGCAGTGGTCCCGAACACGATCCTGCCTTCACGGGTAGGGATTCTGTTAAATCAGCAGGATGATCATTGCAGTATAACCATGGGCAGGATTAAGAATGACCGCCCTTTCCCTGACACTTCCCCCGCTCTCCTAACACTGCTGGTTAGGAGAATGCGTCCTGCCCTGGCAGCTCCGCAGCACCTCAGACAAATGATGTGGCTGTGAATTACAGAATGAAAAGCGACAGCAGAGGGAGGCATATGAATAGTTACAGGACAGAATATGTGGAAATAAGCCCTGAAAGCAAATGAGAGGAGAAGAAAAGCTGGCAGGACAGAGGGACAGAGAAGGGTAGGACTGCGCAAGTGGAAGGGGGAAGAGGTTACTGCACTTGGGAGTCTCAGCAAAACCAATCCATTGCTGGGATTAATTAAAGGTGGAAGGACAGCAGTTTTGAACTTCCAGGAATTGCAGGGGGGAGGTGGGGGGGCTGAGTCTGGGGATTTTTCTTTGGGTCCTGTTGCAGGCAAAACACTCCACTCGGGAATTTTACTTAATTCATTGCCAGTCTTGCTACAGGTTGCACTCAGTCATCCCAGGTGGGAGGTGGGGTCAAAAAGCATGGTGGCTGCTCTCTGCCTCTCTGCCCTCCTCAGTTGTTACCCTCAGGCCTCCCTCGTGCTGCGTGTCCCCAGCAACATCTTCACAATGTCCCCAGCTCCTCAGACATCTCCCCTCTGTGGGAGCGGGGAGCTCCTGCGCTCTGAAAGGTTGGTGACTGGCTGCCAAAATGCCCTGTCTTTCAAAGTGATCTTACCCTAAAACCTTGGAGCTTTTACCTTCTGTTGTTTTTTCTTGCTCAGACCTCAGTTGAAGGGGAATCTCAGAAATCAATTTGCCACTAGCACTAAAAATGTATGTTTTTTTCTTTAAATTGGCACCTCAACACGACCATGTCTAGATTTAAACAAAACTTTCTGAAACTCATTTCATCAAAGTCGAGATTGCCACAGCTTGCTAAGGATTTTTTAAGATTTCACTGAAAACCTGGCTACATCAGTGAGGAGGTGATTTAGCTCTGGGCTTTGTATATTGAATTGCGGGGCAAAATGTCTCTCTGGTTAAGTTCCATTTCAACATCTGTTACAGTGCTTTCGAGCCTCTAGTTTTAGAGATATAGGGATACACCACAGTCGTCCTCTTTCAAATCCAGGACATAACATGGCTTACTTAGATCCATGGGTCAGGGTCTGATGGATAATGAAAGGATGCTGTCAAAACTCTCCATCCAGTGCTGTAACATAGCCCTGTCAAACTCAATGGGGTCAGGATTTTTCCCTTATCTGGATGCCATGGGATTTCTCTTTTTTCACTGTTTCTCCCCTTTCCACTTTTGTCATGTAAAAAGGTAGCTATGAGGATACTAGTTTTGGGGAAGAATGTCATGGCAGCTTTCCCTGTGTGGATTCACCACGGCTTCTGTTACCACTGAGGGAAAGAGGGCAGCAGGCAGCCCTTCCACGTTGGGCTCCCTGGCTGCTAAGCAGAGCTGTAACTTTCGCAGAGAGAAAGAACCTCAAAACACTTGTGAGCCCTCAGCCCATCTCACTTGTTGATTACTTTCTAGTTCTAATACATCCACATGTTGTTATATTAGAACTGGTGCTCACATCATTTTCTAATTCCATTTTTCACTGAATATTTTCCAAAGCGTGTACAGTCTGTTCATAGCAGATAGAGCTGACCATGAACTCCAAATCTACATGAAGCAGTGTTAAGGTATAGCGTAAGCCATGCCTGAATTATTACAATTGGGACCCATCTCTAGCGTGCATAACTAAAACAGTGTTCAAGCACGTGCTTCATATGTCCTAAAATATGGCCCGGTGAGCTTGCAGAGTAATGTGCAGTGTATTCCACTGTAGAGTGCATTTGCCTGTTAAAAGGGAGATACAAAGATAAAAATCTGACAATATCTATATCAGGTGAATAAAGTATCTTTATTATTTTTTATTTTTTTTTATTATTGATGGAAATATTGAAGTAGGAAATGAAGGAATTCGACCAGAGTTACAGAGGATAAACGTGCCAGGATTTATGACTCTATGTCTCAAACAAAGCAGAGCTTTGCCCCGATAAGAGCAGCATATCTGTGAGTCATACACCGGGCTATCACCTGCAGGACCTTCCTTCTTCAGCAAAAGATCGAGGTGAGCTGCTCTTCCCAGGCAGTTTAAAACCTTCATTACAACTGATCACGTTACACCTCTGCTGTGTAGCTCCTTGCCATTTGCATACTGAAGAGTCCTCTTGCTGGTGTGAAGTCCAAATAAAATGAATAGACTGTAGAATCAGCGCATACAGCTTGCAGATGGCTCCTATAAACACTCTCGCTTATCTTCTGTTCCTGACTACACATAAATCACTAGCTCCATCTGCCTGCTGTTTCTTTCAACGTCTTGGGCATTATAACTCATTAAGAGGTTGCAGGGAAACTCATCTCATGCCGCAAAGCTTTTTGCCAAAAAGCACAAGACACTGAACTCAACCCTCAGGAAAACACACGCGTCAGCATTTTGCTGATGATTCCACTGCAGAAAGAAATGCCTGGTTTATTTTAAGCTCCTGTCAAGGTAGAGAACAGGCTATTTGAAAGTCTGGGCTATCAGGGAAGAAATCCTCATTCCCTATTTTTCTGTGCTTCACAGTGAGAGGCAGTGATGGCAAGCACGTATCCTGACAGATTTCACTGTCATTCTTCTTGGCCTGGAGTCACTTTCAGTCCCTCCTGTGCCTGTGCTTGCCTGCTTACTATAAATAACATGCTCTCAAGAAAAAAATAAAAAATAAAAAAAATTGCAGATTCTTAGTGTGTTGCTGGCAATAGGAAGCTATTTTCATGCTGCTTGTCAAGTATTTGGGGCTCTGGCTTGGATTTCTATCATCATGCCAATAATAAACGGAGTGGTTGTGCTACATGTCGGGGGTGGTTGCAACACACCAGGTGAAGGAAGGGCTTCAAAATGCTCAGCTGCAGAGAGGGAGCAATATAGGATGATACAGTCTGAGGCAGAAAAGTGTGTAGGAAAAAAATGAGGGTTAACCAGAAATCCTTCGGGTTTGGGAGGAAAAGAGCTTGTGAGTGAGGGGAAGACATCTGTGATGGAGCGCGGCCAAGCACAGCGACTGTGGGTGACAGTAGCCCCAACACACTGACTTGGTGAGGGTGCTCTTGGGTGAGAGTTTTCGTTTCTACTTATGGGTGGCTTTTTCTTATTAAAAACCTTTACTTTTTTTTTTTACTTATGGTGACATTTGAACATGATTTGGAAACTGAATGAATATTTCCACTGTCTGAGTGTTATTACTAGCATATGTAGCTTATTAAAATGTCCCTATTTTGCCCCCTGAAGGCACCTATTTCTTACTCGCTGTCGCTCAGTGCTAGTCTATCCCAGAGCAGACACATTCTCTTTGCTGTGTCCAGCACGAGTTGGGATCTGAAAGTTTGGCTAGCTGCCACACTGGACTTGTCTCCTTTGTTCAACGGAGTAGCTCATGGCAGGAATATTCTCTCTGCAAAGGACAAGATCTAGCTGCTCTGGCATTTCATAGTAATTTGTTGAGATCAGGTAACTGTTATTCATTACGAATCTGCCTTTTTTTTTTTTTTAACTCCCAGTCCTTCAGAGACCTGCATTCTTACCGTAGGACTTTCCTCACCTAAAAAGTGGCTGAAGAAGTTTCTTCTAAGCAATTGGTTAGCCATCATGAGGCTGCACCATCCCCCTGCAAGTGGACGGGCTTAACCCAAGCCAAGAGGTGAAGCACGATGCATGCACTGTTTGCTAGCCCAGCATGGATTTCTCCATGACTTGTTCCTTGCTTCTCATCTTGCCTTAAATTTTCTGGCTCCTCTTTATCCTTCAGACAAAGTGACCATCTCACCGTGCCACCGTCTGAAGCCACAGGGCTCGCGGTGTAAAGGTGGAGCAGCCAGTTCAGCCCCTGCCCTGTCAGGGACAGGTGCAGTCATGTCCCTCAGAGACCTATAACTGCTGGTAGAAAAATGCAATTTTCTTTAACTTCAGCTTCCAGAATGATGGAACTGATATAGGCACATTCCCCAGAAGTATTTTTGCTGTTTTGATCAATTACTATGCAGTGAGATATTTTAAATCTTATCCTTACACAGAATTTAATAACATTTTAAGCAGTGGTTTAAAAATAACTGCACAGGTCATTATGTAGGTTTCCTTAAGACGTTCTATGTTGATTTTTCTAAAACTGGTTGTCCAGACTAACAACTGATAAAATAACATTGATATCTGTATAGGAGTGTTACATTAGATAATATAATTCAAAGCATGGTTTAGCTGAACCAGTAGGGCTGCATCTAGTGTGAATTTTCTGTCCTCACTCAAACATCATAAGAATTAGCTGTTCTAATTCTTCCAAGTTTGTTTTTTTTTTTTTTAATATTTCTACATCTTTTGTGCATCCTTCTGAATAGCATCTCATAACTAGATACATGCAATTTAAATTATTTACCATATTGATGCTTTCTGACACTCCCTGAGAAAATCCATGATGTTCTTGTTTAGCCTACTTTATGCACACTGAAGGACTGATTTTGGTGTAAACAAATGTTTTTTCTAGCACTTTTTTTTCATCTCTGTGTGTGTCTTTAGATCCAAAGAACTCACTTCCTGTAAAACCTAAAGCATCACAAAATTGCAGCCTTATAATCCTTTCTGGTTGTATGATGCAAGGAAGGTACAGTCTACAGCAGTGGGAACAAGCTGATAACAAGAAAAACGTCCCGCCTAATGCCCGGCACATTTCAGGCAGGCTGGCTGGCTGCAGCTGTGCATGAGGTGTATCTCACAAATACTGCTCCAGGCTATGGCTTTGTAATAAAATCTCCCAGAAACCTTGTTCTCTGTCAGCTCTTACTTGACTTCATTTATTTAGAAAACACCCTGGGAACCCGATGATCTGCCAGAGTGAGATTACCCAGCCTTTGGATGCACTGTAGAACTCGTCTCGCCCTTCACTTTTCCCTGGCTGCCCAAGCTGCAGGCTGGGTGATTTTCACCTGTTCATAGAAAGGATTTTGAACCGTTAGATATGGGTCCTTTGCATGATTTGGAATTCTTATTATAGGTGTAAGACACACAGAATCCAGAGCAAAGCCTACTGTTTTGTTTTATGTACTCGAAGAGGTAAATAGTATATAAGATCAAAGATACTTTTTCTACTTTCCTGGATTTTTATGTGCTCCTTTTTGTTTTACTGTTTCATAATGCAGACAGCTACTTATCAGGCTGTAATCATTCTGCTTCTTTCGATGGTGTTGCTGCATACATCAAAAGCAGACTAACAGTGTTCAAAATATAGGTCACTTTGCTTTTGGTTTCCTTACTTTACACACAGTAGAATGAATAAAATATATATTTTTTAGAACCGTGACTTACAGACTTCTGGAAGAGCTGGAGTTTTATACAGTAAGATGATAATAAATAGTGTTTGAAAACTGGGAGTCTAAATAAATACGTCAGATTTTGGGGTTATATATATATATTATTTCACTAAGTAGTGAAACTGAGAGAGAATGGGGGAAAAGCTTCTCTGTATGCCTGGTGCCAGCTCTGGCTTTGTTATGGTACATCACCGCATGAAGGTGAGGTTCAGCTTACCATGCTTTAAGCATGTAAAGGGCATGTGCTCCACTCTGGGCTGGGGTCTGGAAGAAAGCTGATGGTGAGGAGGGTCCCAAAGAGCTGGATCGCAGGTGAGCTGTCATGTTTCCTGGGCACCACCTGCTCACATGGGTCTTCCACAGCCTCCCTCCCGCTGCGCCACCAGGCACACCCTGCCCTGGCTGCGTGCTGTAGAAAGGAGCGAGGGGCAGACCTGGCAGCAGGCAGCAAGGTGCTGCTTTGCCTTCATGCTCAGAGGGCCTCCCGAGTACAGGAAAGTCCCTGCTGTGACGAACGCTTTGCTCAAGCAGCTTGGTCTACCTGCAACATGGGCCGGGATTTGATGTGCTGGCTCGAGTCACTTTTGTGCCGGCAGCAAGGCACGGCTAGGCTGGCTGTCCTGCTCGCTGGCAGCGAGCCCCTGAAAGCAGCAGCCCGTGTGGTCAGCATGGAGCTGCACCAGTCTGGAGCATCACTGTTGGCTTAGCGAGCTTCTCTCCTGTTCCAGTTGGCGTGAGAAGCCTTCCCAGAAATGCACTAGATCAAGTCATCTTTTGCCTTGAGAAGTGATAAAATATGATGAAGTAAGCCTTTTTCCCCCCCAACATAACGCTTCTGAATGAGCTGAGGCTGTGTTTGCCTCGCTGTGAAACAGCAACAGGAGTTAAAGAAGGCACTGAACATCTGAGATAACAGCGTGTGGGCGCACACAACATAACTTAGCCAAATTGTTGGGCACACGGGACTATTAAACCATCATCTCATTTGAAACCATGGGGAAAACAAACAAACAAAAAACAAACAAAAAAACCCCACTGAAACAAAAGTGAGACATGACCACGTAAGGTGTGGGAAGATGAAGTTACAGCTACAGAAATCAGAGCAGATTTTCTTCTCTCCAGCAGGTGGTAGGATTTTCTCAGCTACACGCAGGCAATAGCAAGAAGAATCACTCAAATCCTAATCTCTGAAGAAGCAATTCTCTGCCTTTTTTGACTTGCAAATTCCTAAAAATTCCGGTGGAGTTAGGATAACAAAATTAAGCCATTGGAAGAAATTTGCATGCTACCTGGCATGACTGCTATCACTAGTCCGTGTAACTGGGGTTCAAACCATGTGTTATAGCTTTTCCATGATACGTGTGAAAGCCCACAGACAGCATTTTCTCCCACAGTTTGACATGCAGTTTAGAGAGATCAGATAAAAAAAAATGTGCCCTTTAGAAGGTTATTTCAGCTTTCAAGTCTGAACTTTTCTGAAACCCTCAATGAAGGGCAAATCTTTTGTTCTCTTAATGCAAGCAAAAATTAAAATAGATGGAAATTCAAGCACGTTTTCCCACTCTTCAAGAAGGTAGTAGAAGAGGATTGAACAAAGCAGTGTGGTTTCTGCATGAGTACATTCATCCTTTTCAAAATCAAGGTCAGTAGAACAGAGAGAAAGTCACTTAAAAATTGGCTTTTGTATTTTTCTTGTTCTTTTAATGAGCCATATAAGATGAGGGTAAGGAAGTACCAATTCATCTCTACAGATGTGGAGATTTTATTCATGCTCTCTGGTTTCTGGGTGAGTCTTACTGTCTGTCTTTTGTGCAGGTTTAGAATTTGCGGATTAGCAGAATTCAGGGGTTGCCATAATACTTCCCTCTATTAGCAACTCCTGAATAAATAGATATTCAACCATCTGTCATGTACAATGTTTAAGAGGTGGCCAAGTCACCGTGTTGGCTCTAGGCAGGTAAGAGGCCCGGAATAATTTTCCTGCTGCTTTTACTGTGATCATTTACATCTATCTGAAGTCCCTGGAGCATCACGGATGTCCCCAGAGCTTCTAAATCTATTTTCCATCTGTTGCCTGCTCACCTACAACAGCACTAATACGCCCCAGAAGATTTTGCTGCTTTCACTGACAGCAAGAGCAACCTTCTGCTGCGTGCTAGTGCTGCCGGGAGCTGGCAGGCAGCAGGAATTAACAGCTTCAGAGCCCTGCAGATAGGGTTAGGTGGAGAGTTAGACCATGTTTGAAGCCACCTACTTGTGCTGGGAAATGAGAAGCTCACGAACAACCCAAAGGGCGCTGCCGGGACCTGACACCTGCATGTTCGGAGCTGTTAATGTGATTGTCCCCTCCACATGTAGCTGGGCTGAGGGCAGACTTGGATCTCCTTGCCGGTCAGAGCCGCCGACCCAGCAAATAAAAAGCTATTTACTGTGCTGCATCCAGGAATAAGGAGGAGGAGGAAGGGTGAAAGCAGATTAGCTGTGTCTTCTGGGCATAACCATATGTAGGATGGCTTGTTGTCCCCTCTGCTGCTCAGCCCGGCAGCTGCAAGCACAGCTGAGCTCTCTGCAAGGAGCAGGGGAACGGAGAACTGAGGGGATGCCTCCTCATGTTGGGGACATACAGCTGGGGGCAGGAAGAAGGAAGGAGCTCTCAGAGCTAGCAGAGGGAGGGATTTGGGATAATATCCCCCAAAAAAGAAATAATATCTACTGATTCAGTGATCTGTGCTCTGCCCTGGGACACAGTTTAAGAATCTATTAATTCTAAACTAAATAAATAAATTCTAAACTATTAATTCCCCTCCTAGTGGGACACTGGAGGATGTTGCCATGCTTCCTTTTCAGGCCTGCTTCTCTGTCACAGCTGGGTTCACGGATCCAAGCTTCACAAAGAAGCTGTTGGTCATGCACAGAAAGCAGCATTTGAGTGCTCACTCTTACTTTTCCCAGGTACCAAACTGCATCACCAAACAGCCAGACAGTTATTTCCTAAGGTTACTTTTCTCTCTAAATGACTACGGTAGTTGTGGTATCGTGTGATTGTGAAGATGTGATGGGAAGACATCAGGAAACATATTTCTGAGAAGCAGAGACGTTATGAGCGAGTACAAGAGGCTGACAAGTCTACTGCTAAAAAGGAAAGAGGGATAAATGGAGGGGGAGACCCCCCTCCCTGGTATCAGGAGCCAAGAGGTGAAGAAGTAAGAGTAGCTACTTAACAGAGCAGAGCTGAAAGTGCTGTGGTAGGGATGTATGATGAATCTTGTGCCGTAACGAAGCAGGAGTGATTGTTGCCACCACCATTTTATTCAAGGTCACTTTGAGAAATAATCCAGCTCTCCGTTGCGATCCCAAGAGCCTCCCTTGGCAAACACTGATGCCCAGGTTATCCTGAAATTCAGAGCAGCAGTGGCCAGTGCAGTGAGGCCTCCTGCTGTGGCCCAGCTGGTTGCACAGAAGCTCCTGGTCCTGGCAGCCTCTCCTGGCTCCGTGGCACCGGTACTGCCCTGTACCTGCTGCCGTTGTGCCTCTCCTGGTGGCTGTGGTAATGCTTCCAGCCGTGTTGTGAGAGGTGGCCTGAGGGTGAAGATGGTAGGGAGGTGATGCAGGCTTGGAAGGCTTCCCGTGGGAGAGACTGACTCAGCTGAAGCCCTTATCTGTGCCTCTTGCACGTGTCGTACAAGTGCCTGCTTGGCATGGGGTGAGGTCCCCAGGGGCATCATCGCACAGACAGGTTCTCCTAGCGGCCCTCCTGAGACTTAACATCTCCTGGGGCCTGTCTCTGTAGTTGCCATCATGCTTGCTGACACTGACAGAAAGTGTACACAGATGCTTCGTTACTGGAGTCTCTGTGCTGTTTTAAGCCACGGTGAGAGAAAAACTTCATTGCTTTTGGTGTTACTGGGGATGGACTAGTATGCAAGCATGGACTTCAGTCCTATGAGGAGCAGCTGAGGGAACTGGTGTTGTTTAGTCTGGAGAAGAGGAGGCTCAGGGGAGACCTTATTGCTCTCTACAGCTACTACTAAAGGAAGCTGTGGGGAGCTGGGGGTCAGCCTCTTCTCACAGATAACTAGTGGTAGGACTAGAGGGAATGGCCTCACGGTGTGCCAGGGGAGGTTCAGGTTGGAAATGAGGACACATTTCTTCTCAGAAAGAGCAGTCAGGCACTGGGACGGGTTGCCTAGGGAGGTGGTGGCATCACCGTCCCTGGGGGTGCTCAAGGCAAGGCTGGACGTGGTGCTTAGGGACATGGTTCAGTGGGTGACAGTGATGGTAGGGGTGTGGTTGGACCAGGTGATCTTGGAGGTCTTTTCCAACCTTAATGATTCTGTGATTCTATGATTCTACGAATTTGAAATCACGTTGTGGCCTAGTGACCACAATGTGTGGCAGGACCCATCTGCACAGCAAGCACTGGACAGACATGCTGGGAGCTCCACAGGAGCCACATCCAATTCCTTGACCACACGTTCAGTTTCCAGGTGCAGCTTGCACTAGGTGGGCTGGCAACAGCCTCAAGAAACTAGTATATGTCAGCCTGGGACCGGCAACATGAGGAGAGCATTTAGGGTGACCAGGTTGGGGCACAGGAACCAGTTTTATGCTGCCTGAAGAGCTGGGGAGGTATCCCTTAGCCAGTTATACTGGCTTTTTATACTGGCTTTACTGGCTCCTTTCTTGTCAAGGAGAACAAAAATGTAAGCAATTTCAGACGTGTTTTAAAAATCAGCAAGATAAATTTCTGAAAACAAGAATAATGGAAAATACATTTTTGGTCCATATTAGAAATAAATTCTCTGGTGCTTTCCTGCTTTAGAGATGGAAGTCGATACTTGGCAGGGGGATGCCCTCATGTCAGAAATTCACTATTTTCTCTTCTCCTGACAACAGACCATTTTGAAAAGGTTATAAATCACTGTGATAGCTCAGCCAACATACGCCCCATAAAGACTTGTCAGTGTTTGGTACCCATATTCCCAGGAAATTTGATCTGCATCAAGCACATATGTTGCCTGAGCTGAGGTACAGGGACTAAAAGCCCTGCAGCAGCTGCTTCTGGCTGATGCAGGCTTTGTGGTACTTGACACCAGAGCTGAGAGCAACAAGCCTGCCTTGCAGGGATTTCCAGTGCTCCTTCTCCTGGAGCAGTCCTGGCAGCAGTGGGACAGGAACTGGAGAACAGCCAGGAGCAATGGGGAGGTGGTGGAGAGGGGTGAAATGGTGCAAAGCACCCAGCAAGAAGACTGGAGTTACTGGAGAGGGCTGACACTGGGACCTGGATAATGCTGGATAAAACTACGGGATTTGACTCAGGTGCTTTGAGAAAAGAGTCTGGAATGCAGGAAAACTGAGGTTTTCCCAAAGAAAAATAACCATAATGTGACATGATGAAAGACCAGAAATAACTTTTTAAATGGAATGGAAGCAAAATTCACAATAGTTCACTAGCAATGGGAATTAGAAAGTAGGGGAGACAAGAAACAGAAGAGGGAGTAGCAAGAACGTTGAGCTGCAAGTATGTTACTGAAAGCATCTGGATACTGAGAGGGAGGGCAGGGAGAAGGGAATAGGAAAGTAATTTAAAATGTGAGGCTGGTCATGGATAAAAAAAAATAAACATGAAGATGCCAAGTGCTCTCATGAGTCTTTACAGATCAGCTTTACAACTCGAAGCAGCGAGCTCCTTCACACCTGCAGGAGTGTGCTACATAAGTACCTTCTCCTATACAACTGTTCTTCCTATAAGACTTTGCCCTCCAGCGTCCTATGCTAATTGTTGTCGTAGGACTGTTACATCCCTATGATTTCTTTTATGGTGTTAGCAATGTAGAGGAACTGGTAATGTTCAGTCATCAACAACATCATCAGAAGTCTCCCGTTACTTCAGAGTGCTCCAGGCACAACGAACAAAGGAAGGGAGTTCAATTAACGGGATACTGCTAGCTGCATTACTCTTTCTACATAAAGTGCTTGCAGAAAGACTAAACAAAATTAACTGCAGAGATGGAAGGTAAAGTGGAGAATGAAAGGCGAAGAACAAAGAGAGAGGTGAAAATGGACTCTAGCATGTAACTATCTGATCAGGCATTATGTTGTACCCTGTGTGGGACCGAAAGAAAATCCACCCTCACTGTTAGCCCGTTGACTACCGGGGACAGAGCAGTACTGAATACAGCCCTGGCATTCTCAAATGTATGTTCTTTTTGCAGTGAGCATCTAAGTTAATTGTGCCTATGTAGACGAAATGTGGAAGAGAAATGGGGTCCTGCCAATGAGGTTCTGACTGGCCAAAACAATGCTGTTCATATGGTTAACTTATATAAAGGGTTGCCTTTCTGCTGAGACTGTGTCCATTGTGCCAGGCCGAAGATGTGTGCTCTGGGACTCCGGGAGTCCAACATTGCCCTTTAGTGCAGAGAGCAGAGATGGAGCGAGCTCTCTGTACAGCCCAAGGTCAGGAGTCAGATTTCAAAAGTAGCAGTGTTTGTGTTGTGAAAAGAGATCAGGGCACAGCACCTTTTCTTGCAGCCATTGTGTTTTGTTTGCTGCTGATAAAAGGCCTCTGTGAGAAACCACAAATGGCACGTGGCTCCGTCACAATTTTCAGCGCAAGCAGGGGCTCAGAGCGGTCCTTTTCACTGCCTCTTCTGCACTTCACCTGTGCTTCATTCCTCCTGCCAGAGGAATACTGTATGGTCTCATCCATGAATGGCTGAAGCCCTTTGATCTTTGGAGGAAAAGCTTTACAATGACAACTGCTGCAATCCGATATTAATCTCTGGATGTCCAGTACAGATGGGACAAGCATTCGTGTGCATTATCCAGTTTAATAAAGAGCAATGTAGTATTTTCAGCAGATCCCTGAATGACCTTTCTAGGCTTTAACAACTGATAGATACAGATTTGTTATGCTTTCGCAGCACCATCTTCTAATGTTTTCTCTTTAACTGGGAACCAAAGACCACCTTACTCAGTCAGAAGTTGAAATTGTTTAATATTGCCAGTCCTGTCCTGTCCAACCCCCCACCCCTTAGACAAAATCTCATTTCAGATAGTAGACTTATATGAAGATGCTTTCCTTTACTTATATGAAGATGCTTTTTTTTTTTTTTTTTTTTTTTTTTTTTTTTTTAAGTTTATTTTTAAATGCTAACTTGTTTGGGTTCTTTTAGGACCATACATTTTACTTGGCACTAAACATTTTGCATCAACCCAAAGCATCTACCATCTTCCTAAGACCACAGAAACCAGCTTAAATCATCAAAATCCCCTGGATGCTGTTGCTACTCTACTCTCTAAACAGAGAATGCGCCTTTGGTCTCTTTGCAAATCTACACATGCAGGTTTAGTTATGTACTTGCATAGGTTTCCAGGGAGAAAGAAAAATGTGATACCTTGGAAAGGTAAACGAGAGGCACACATGCTTGAAAAGAACAATTACTGGTAAATTAGCAGTAAGCGTGTGCCAAGGTGTAGTCAGTAAAGAAAGGCCATGTTTGCCAAAAGGATGCCTCCCTAGAGCACATGCCTGGCTGGGTGATAACTGGACCAATAAGCAAATGTGACGCTGACGGATAGCTCGGCTACACTGCTGACACAGGTGAGGAGGAATACCAGGTATGTTCATTCACGTACAGATACAGGACTAAAACTGAGATGCACAGGAGGGTGCAACATAAGTGCAGAAAACCAATGAGAGACTTTATAGCGTCTACAAATGTGTCTCTCACATTAATTTTTAACCCTTTCTGAATTTGGAGTGTTTCCATAGACAGACCAAAGATTTTAAAAGGGAAAATCAAGCTAGAAGACCCTTCAAGTCGTAGTCTAACAAAGGGACCTGTGTTTTTTAGTCTTTCTGTTGCCTTACATTTGAAATTCTTAATTTGGGGAGGTTATCAGCTCCCGTTCTCTCACTGCAATGTTAATTTTTTGAGCCCTGCAATAAAGCTTTTCTTCCCCCCAGTCTGCAAGGTCTGAACTGCGTGGTGTGGACCTGAACAGGGCCTTGAACAGAGCAAGGGAACCAAGTGCCCAGCTGTGTCCTGCGTGTGGCGGAGCGAGGCTGACTGCGTTACTCGGCAAAGGGAGCCGGGGAGCGATTAGGTGATGTGATGGAGATGTTTGACTCCTTCTGAGGAGGAGGAGGGCACGATTGGGTCAGAACTGCTGGGGAGAGAGATGCTCGCAGAGGCTTTGTACGAAGTCATCAGGCAGTGGGATACTGACTGCGGCGTGCAGAGCAAATTAGGACCCCGTCTGTAATTGGCACCAGTGAAGTACCGTAGCTTGAAAGTACAGGTAGTCACATCAGCTACTGGAGCAAGTTCATGCTAATAATTTGACCCTCTCAGCTCATTAAAAAGCAAAACACAAGGCAGAGAGCAGCAGAGACGTTGAATAAGACTGCTCATTACTCAAGTCAGTTGAAGCTGGGTGAAGAGCTGGAATGTATTCCCCAGAAGTGACAAAGAGAAGGCAATAAGCATGACAGCAGATGTGCTAGGCACTTGCCTCCTTTGTAAGATGAAATTTCTTATTCACACAGAGAAAAAGAAATGCAGGAAATAATGCAGGAAATAGAGTAGTCTGGGATGGTCTGAGAGGGCTGTGTTCTCAGGTGGGATCAGTTGCTTTCAGTAATCGTTGTATGTTACAAGGGCCTTGATGCAGTGTTACGTATGGCAGGATGGCCAAAGAGCATGAAGGTTGCTTCTTATGTGGCTCCTGATTGCTCAGTGAGTAAACGGCGTGCCATTTTTATGTATTTCTTCTCACTGCAAAGGCCCTGAATACACAAAACTTAATTCCCAAAGCTAGATCCTCAAATCCGTACCTGAAGGTCGGAATCTGTGCTCTCAGCACGGGCAGCTGGAAATTCAGAAATAGGACAAAGAGAAGCCTGTGTGCTGATAAGATAGGCTGAAGGAAACTAGCCACCAAAATACATACTGCAGGGATATTCCTGAAATCCCAGCTCCCTCCTAATGCCAGGATTCATTCCCTTTTCTCATAGGCACCTAACGTAACATTTGGGTACCCTACTTCCTTATTCCCCCTTTAAGAGGAGCATGACATGGATGAAAATTCAGCATTTTGGGGACAAGGAAGAGCTTGGACATAGCTTAATGAGGAGAGAAATGCAGGGTGGGAAATGGGTTCCCATTCTTGCTCCTAATCAAATCAAGTCCTCTTCTCACTGGGCTGCAGGTTCATGTTTTCTCTTGTTTTCTGGTTTCCCTGCCCTGGGTATCTTCATCTTTGCTGCATGCTGGTCCAGTTTTAACAAACAAATTGAAGTAACCTTTTTTATTATTTATTTATTTATTTATTTATTGCCTTCAGTGTCCTGGTAGACAGGTATGTGAACACTGCTGGAGATGAAAGATTATTTACTTGGGACAACCCATCCAAAACAGAGACTTTAATGCAGTTGCATGAGTCCTAATCTGCCACCGTGCCAGCTGAATTGGAGAGACCACATCTCTAGAAATGTCCTGAACATTTGAGAAACTGACCTCACTCCAGCACATCTTCTGCTGACTTTAGTGTTCTATGTTGTACCAAGATACAGCTCACAATTAAGTAAGTTTTCTTTGAAGAGTCCATCTCTGGAATTCTAACCCAAAACACTGATTTTTTTAAAAATTATTATTATTTTTTTAACTCGCTAGCCAGACCAGTTGGAATACCACTACAAAATAAACCAGTAAGTAAATAAAAGTCGAGTTTTGAAAAAGTAATTGAAATGCTGTCATTGAAATGGCACCTAATGGGTGACTTTGTCTGAATTAATGCACATTGGTGTTTTAATAACTACTCCATGACACATGTTTTATCCTCTGCTTGGAAGGAAACACTCCTTCTCTGTTTAGTTATTAATTTATTTTAGCAGGACCTCTATCAATAAAATCAGCTGTGTATGTTTCATGCTGCTATAATCAGAGTTTTCTGTACTGGTTTCAGAAACTGCATTTGTGAAATAATGGCTTAGAGGCGAAGAATAAAAGGCACCCAGTGTTCAGAGGTGACAGAAAGGAGGAGCTAATATATTTTTACTTTGAGTCAAGTCCCTCAAATTGTAAAGATTCCATAACCTGATTTTCCTTTGCCCTGACTGCCCACAACGCTTCTCAGCACAGCAAACAGAGGCGTACTTGGGTTTTTAATGATACACACATTAAACTGCAAGAGACCTGCTTGGACTGTTCCCTGGGAAAGCTTACTCAAACAGCAGACACTCTGGGCTAGAGCAGCAGAAGCCGTTGTTAGAATTCAGCAACTCTTTGGGACATGTAAGAGTGGCTTAATTATGTGCAAACAGCAGCCACTGTGTTTGGCGTTGGTGGCAGCTGAATCCCCTTCCCACAGCCACCACCTATCACAAAGTCGCTGCAGTAGGCTTATCAGCAAGCGTCTGAGCTCTTCCTCTGCCCCTCCAGCTAGCAGCACCCACTTATACCAAGGTCACCTCCACTAAAACTGATTGTCAGCACTTCTTGCAGAGCAAGACTTTTGATGTCATCAAAGTTGAAAAGTTTGTCTTCTGCAACAGAAGCACAGCAGATCTGTTATACATTATGCTACGGACAATCTTGGTTACATCTGTAGCAGCACATCTGCATCCCTGTCTGCAAGCTGAAGGTATACAAAATAACAAGAGAAGGTTGTACCAAGCTTTCACAGTAGCACAGGGCATTATTCTTAATTACGTGTGATTTAAAAGCATTGGCCAATCCTCTGGATTTGTTCAAATGCATAATACTAATTTTTGTACTGATCAAATAAGTATCCAGTTTTATTATTATTATTATTATTATTATGTTCTTCTTGTTTATATAGCCAATTTCTCCTTCCTAGCAGGTGAAAAGCAATTCTGGTTCTACAGGAGCAGCTTATCAGTATTCACATGCACAGAAATATCGGGTGGAAGCAACACAGAGGAGAAAGATTGTCCAGAAGACTCTTTTAGTACAGAAAAAAAGGAAAGATTATTCTGTGTGACTGGAAGGCAGGGTTTTGTGTACCCAAGCCACCACCATAATATAAATGAATTGGCAGCTGTTCTACACAGGGTGGGTAAAACTTGTACAGTAATACCTAGAAACATGAATAGAAATACACAAAATATAAAATAAATAATAATAATAATAAAAAAGACAATCCTTTGATGGTGGCTTTACTGTTGTTTCTTTTATACACACCTATAATGGTAAAGTGTCATAAAAGATTTTCAGTGGAAGCTGTATGTGTTTGAGGCCATTCATTAAGCATCTGTTGCTCTGATTGCACAAAGGTGTAACTCCCCAGCATGCGATGAGACCTTTCCCACGTGCAGCTTGCATTTTTTGTCTGCTTTCTGTACTCCAGCACGTACTGCGTATTTATCTTTTTGATAATTCTAATCAGAAATCAGCAAGTGACTTCCATGACTTCCATGCCAGAGTTAAATAAAATCACTTTTTTTTTCTTTTTTCTTATTTTCTTTTAAAGCAGAACCTTTTGCAGTGTCTGTGGTCCAACAGAGCACTAATCTGAGGTTCATTTTGCTGGGTGTCTGTTTCTAAAAGAAGCAACAGTCGGGA
Source organism: Cygnus olor (assembly GCF_009769625.2). Classification (NCBI taxonomy): domain Eukaryota; kingdom Metazoa; phylum Chordata; class Aves; order Anseriformes; family Anatidae; genus Cygnus; species Cygnus olor. The sequence continues at coordinate 40,964,301 of NC_049169.1, forward strand.
AATGACAGGTAAAGGCACACAAATGAGAGCAACAAGCAGAGTACTCAGAGATATCCAGACACGTTTGACATTGGCATCCACTAACGAGACTGTCAAGTGCCTGTCGAATTTCAGATGTTTTTGTTTTGAGGCTTGGCAATACCTATGAGCACTGCTGACAGTTTGTTAAAAATAACCCCAAGAGCGCACCCTTTCTGGGTCAAAACCAACTGTGAAGCTGAGTGCACTGTAATTACAGTGCACTAAATGAGTTACAGCTTGAGATAATCACACCCCACTGCACTAAAAAGCTGTAATTACACAGAGATAATGTGAGCTTGGCAGCATCTCCTATGGCAGCGTACGGCTTTGAGTGAAGTTTGATGTCCAGGTTGCTGGTCACTGCAGGCTGAGCCAACACACAGTTCAACAGGTAGAATAAACTGAAGCTTGTGCTCAACAAAGAGGAAAACTTAATGGTGTTTACCTAGAAAAGATGATATAAAGACAAGTTGAATGGCAAATGCACTTGAAAATTTGCATCCAATGAAGGATATTTCTCAAACCAGTGAATGTTAAGCTGATTTGTTGCAGCAGGATGCTGTTCTTTGAAGGGAGCTAATAAAATTTATCAATGCACCTGTGTAAAGAATTGGGGCTTCTGTATTTTTCATGTATTTTACACTCTCCTCTTATGTTAAAGCAGGTGTCTGGATGAGTTATTGGGTTTAGGGCTTCACACTTAATTCTTAGTTTCTCGGTTTTCTGAATTTTGCTTTACCGTGACTTTCTGGAAGGGTTCAAAATACTATTTTAGGCAAATTTAACCTTGTTCTGTCAAAGCGTTTCATCATTGATTAATAAATAGATTACTTTGGCTAATTTGTAATGAATTTTGGCCTGTGTTAAGAGCAGAGCATTTGGCAGACAGGTCATCGTTAGCACCATAGAATTCCCATGGAGAACAATTCGCAGAAGTAACTATAGTAAGTTTCAGTAAAATGCCAGATCGTCAGATTTGTTAAGAACCTCATGGTCAACCCTTCTTCCTGATGGAGTAAAGCCTTGATAAATGTAAATAATAGTGGAGAAATTTAATTAATATTACACAAATTTGAAGAGAAGACAGAATAGAAAATTCATTAATAAAATATTAGGTAGTTAACCTTGCAGAGAAATGGCATACTGAAATACTGTACAAGAGAGACATGGACATACTGGAAAGAGTCCAATGCAGGGCCATCAAGATGATAAGGGCCTGAAGTACCTCTCCTATGAGGAGAGGCTGAGAGAGCTGGGAATGTTCAGCCTGGAGAAGAGGAGGCTCAGGGGGATCTTGTCAATGTGTAAAAATATCTGTGGGGAGTGTGCAAAGAGGGTGGAGGCCTACTCTTATCAGCGGTGCCCGGTGCCAGGACAAGAGCCAACAGGCATAAACTGAAACACAGGAGGCTTCATCTAAATAGCAGGCAGCACTTCTTTATGTGCAGGTGAAAAGAGCCCTGGCACAGGCTGCTCAGAAAGGTTGTGGAGTCTCCTCCTTGGAGACCTTCAAAAGCCGCCTGGACGTGGCCCTGGGCAGCCTGCTCTGGGTGGCCCTGCTGGGGCAGGGCTTGGGCCTGGTGGGCTCCAGAGGGCCCTGCCAGCCTCAGCCACTCTGGGATTCTGCAAAATTACATTGCATGAGGTGACTCCTGAGCTTCTAGCTGGAATATTGCTGAAGACCTGGGAGACTGTGTTCTCAGTAGTGATGACCTGTAGCTGTCATCCACAGCTTTAGCTGAATTTAAAATTTGTACTCATTCAAGTAGTATCATATGCAAACCGTTCTGCTTCAACAGTAGCCACAGAAACTGTCTGTCTACCGCAAATATCACTGTTGCTGTTAAACACAGTCTGATAGCTCAGTCAACTAAAAGCCAGCTTTAGACACAGTGCCTGAAGGCACTTCTATTCACTGGGAGATGTTTCAGTGTCACGTTTCTGCTGCCCCCTCCTGCCCTTTGGCTGTTAGATCTGTGCAAGAAAGGTCACTCTAATTTTCTGGAAAGCATCACTTACAGAAAAGGACTGGATGTTCCCTCGAGCCAAAGAGCAGAGGATAATGCAGGAACACCATCCTCCAGGAACAGTGGCTTGAGGAGGGGAAGTAGGTAAAGAGTTTGAGAAGTTCTCTCAGAGGGGCTTTGTGCCAGGATGGGTTCTGCTGAGTTGACTCTGTTTTGTGGTTGTTGTAACCCCTCTCATTCTGTTTTCTTTTTCTATGAAGGAACAACATAGAGATCGCACATGGGGCAGGGAGCCCTGTGCACAGCTGAAAGGCGATCACAAGGAGATGGTGACACTTCCTTCCTCCGAGTACTGCAACTTGCACTACGCTGGGTTTAAACCTGTGGCCTTGGTTTAACTCTCCTTTATCAGTGTTCATCTGCTGGAAATCCCTGAGAGCACAGTATCAGGGGCTTAGAGAACCTGGTAAGCTTGGGAAGTAGCTGGTTTCTTGAAGAAATTTGGACCAAAGAAGGAAAGTGGGGAATGAGAGCAAGTGTTGGGGGATTTTCACCACTGTACCTCAGGAAATGAAACAAGTGACCATCAATAAAATGGCTTGCTGAACGCTTTGCAGTCTCACAGTATGGGAACTGCAGGGCAGGTGGGATGAACTGTCTAGCTTTGTTTTGCCAATAACTTGCAGAATGTTACTTTTTCCTTCTAGAATTGATATATATCATATCGACTGGAGGATTTCTTGGGTGGATAAAAGCCAAGAAATGCTCACTGTGGAATGACAGCGTGCTGGAAGAGCCTTCTCCAGCTGGCTGCTGAGGGAGGGGAGGAATCCGGGCCACAGGACTCCTGTCTGGGCTGTTTGTTACCCACACCATCAAGCAGTTCCCGCACCCGGTAGTGCAGACCAGCTTGTGCCCATGCACCGCAAGCCTGGGGCCTGCCAGCCGTGCTGGAGGAGGCTGCTCCTGCAGGGCGGGTGGGCAATCCCACCACCACCATGCTGCATAGCCTATGCTCGTGTCATGCCTGAGCCATACATGAGACGTGGTCAGACCAGTGCTCTGTATGTGGGAACAGGACGAAAGCTCGATGCTCAGCTGCCACTGCAGTCGTGATGTTGCTCAGCAGTGATGTTCCTGAGGCCTGCCACCGACCACCGCCATTCTCTGAGGCGGAGCCAGATAGGCCTCTGCTGGGTACAAGCCATCCTGAGGGATGAATGGAGGTGCTTAATGCACAGGGAAAGATGTTTCCACCACTCCCATTCTCCAGATTTAAGTCAGAATATGGGCTGGCTTGTCCACAGCAGGTTAGGGGGTGGGGGGAGTAGTAACAGCTGGTTAGACTACATCTCTCAGCAGCAGGGGATAACCAGCAGAGAATAGGGGAGGCCATGCTAAGGTCCCTGTGCCAGAACGTCCCGAATCTGTGAATTATCTTGCCAGCACCCAGGCCCAACAGGCAAAGGGCTGTTATGCGGAGCCATGCAATTTTCAACTCTTACCAGCTGCTGAATAGCGATTTTGGAGTCATTAGGTTTGCTGTAGGCACAGAAGGAGTGATGTCTCTGGAAGATCTGCTGCAAATCCTCTGTCCTTGTCTTGTTCCTGGTGAAATGCATAGGAGAAGGGAAAGGATTCCTCAGCTGGAAAGGATGTGATAATTACTGAGATTTTCACGATGCCTCAGTGGAAATGAGTGCCCATGCATTCACATCCTTAGCAGAAATGATTGGTTAGGAGCTTGGTTAATTTAATTGAGGTTTTTCTTGTCTATATGTACTAAGGTAAAAGACCCAAGTTAGAGTCTTGAGAATAAAAAGCACAATATAAATGCCCAATACTGTATTTACATATTTGTACTGTATTTACATATCTATATTTTGTATATTAGATTTATGTATTTGTAAATCCTGTGTTTATATTTTAATATTAAAGCAGTGTATATATATAAATATTAAGCTATTCACAAATATTATACTTTTTTGTGCTACAAAGAAGGTAGCAGAATGATGTTTTTCTTAAAGCCACCTGCCTATGACTTTTCCGTTCTTTAATGTCCTTTAAAATATCTGGCTTTATTTGTGTATTCTTATTTTTGTTAGCAAGGACTTCAGCGAGGGAGCAGTTGTAGCTTTGCCTTCTGTCTGCTTCTGCCTTCCTCGGGAGCAGCCTTTGCTGTTAGCGCATAGTGCAGCAGCCACCTGGAGCCTCCAGGTGCTACACCAGCAGCTGGAGCACTGCTGGCACAGATGATGCAGGGTTGTCAAGGCAGCTCCACTCACTGCATCACTGGGGACCTGCCTGGTTTTGTACGGACCATAGGGAGAACGGTGCAAGATGACATTCAAAGTTCTTCACTGTCACAGTGACGCAGAAAGGCTGTACTCGACATGGGCTTTGAAAAGCTGGATTCCGAGGATGAGGGTAGTCAGACACTGAAACAGGTACATTGTGGGCTCTTGCTCTTGGGGAATTTCAAAACCTGATTGAACTTTGAGCAACATGCTCTAACCTTACCTTCCTTGAGCAGGCAACTGCACCAAGTGACCTCCAGAGGTCCCTTCTAGCCTGACGTACTTTGGTTTTAGGACCTTGTCAGATAGTCCCCTTCTACTGGATCCTCTTGAACATGCATACAGATTTAAATTGTTTGTAATTGCTAATGAAACATGCTTTTATTGCCTTATTTGTTGGAAATACTGTTGGCTTCTTGTATCTGTAACTCTCAACAACCTACACATTTTTGTCTGTCTCCTGCTGAGGAGCTTATAGAGGTGTCTGAGATACAGTATCAGTATATATCGTTTAATTTGAACCCTGCACTGCAGGTCCTCTGCAGGGCAGTGCTAACTTTTCCAATTTTCTTCTTTACCAGGGCATGCAAGTGTTTATGTCTTAGTCTACCTCATACAATAAGCAAATTAGCAGTTGAGTTTCTGAAGAAATTCCTAGCATTTTAACAGCAGTGGTCAGACTGAAAATGCTTTAGAGTATACAGCACAAATTATTTGGAGTCATAGACCATTATGAGAATCAAGGACATAGCTTTGAAAGCATGGCTTTTTTTTTTTTTTTTCCCACTTGTATATTCTTTATAACTGCTTCAGTAAACTATTTCTAATTCCCTTAAATGCATGAAAAAGTAGGATATTTGTGGTGCATTATTTTAGTGGGGTTACATCTAGGGTGACGTTGGCCCTCTTTCACTGTCTCAATATCTCAAACCAAGACCCCAATTAAGTATACAGTATTCATGAGCTATGTCTACATTGTTTACAGGATTGCAATTCATTAGTAAACACAATTCTGTATTGCATTGTTAATGACAATCAACATAATTACCATAACTTGGTAGATGATTGGTTCTCAGCTATAATGACAGTTTTATAAAATAATAATAATAATGATAATAATAATAATAAATTACTCCAAGATTTGAGATAATAGCTTTATTGGAACATTCTTCTTCTTTTTTCCCCCCAATCTTCAGTAAGATCATTTAGGCACTTCACCTCAACTATGCAATTTAGAAGATTGTAAGTAGTAAAGTGGAGGACTGGCAGGCTGGAGTTGGCTCAGATACTACTTTTAACATGCCCAGGTGTCTGGCTCATCCTTACTACAACTGCCAAAGCCTTATCAAAGTACAGAGAAGCTCTGTGTGTGTGTGTTTGTGTAAACACATGTATTCGTGTATGTGTGTACAGAGTAGCACCAGGCTTATATGTGAATCATCATGGCCAAGTCTCTATGTTCTTATGTTCTATCTCCTTTAAATAAAAGAGTGAATTATTTATTAAAGTTGTCAGCAAAGATACTTCGGTATCACTCTAAAGGACAGATAGCTTCAGCCTGGCTTTTTACAGAAAAATATGGTAAACTCCTGCCTATTGCATATACATATACAGTCATGACAAAATTCAGATAGCCCAAGACAGTGTAGCCCCATCGATACAAGGACCACGTCCTTTCTTTGTTTGTGTTTTTTCATACCAGTTGCGGAAGCACCTCCAAAGGAAGGCAGCAGCTAAGTAATTCAGAGAATCACAGAGTGGTTGGGGTTGGAAGGGACCTTGAAGACACCCAGTTCCAACCCCCTGCCATGGGCAGGGACACCTCCCACCAGACCAGGTTGCCCAAAGCCCCATCCAGCCTGGCCTTGAGCACCTGCAGGGATGGGGCGTCCACAGCTGCTCTGGGCAGCCTGTGCCAGGGCCTCACCATCCTCTGAGGGAGGGATTCCCTCACCCAGCACTACCCCCACGGGCAGAGACCTCACCTCTGCAGCAGGCAGATTGACCATGTCCCCACAGCCACAGCCCTGGGGCTGCACCGTGCTCACACAGGTTTTTGTCACTTCTGCTTATGTGTCTCACAGATCCATTTCAATCATCCCATTTTATCAGAACTGTTTGTGTGATTAACTTTAATTGTTAGGTTATTTCACAAACTGCATACAAACAGTCACATTTAATTTCACATACTGCGATCCAAAGCTTACCGAAGCTTTTCATTGCTTATTTCAATTTACAAAATAAATGATTTTTCCTGAAACCAATTTTCCTTCCTTTCAGAAAAAATAAAATAAAATAAAAATGTTCCACAGTTTTTCCTTGTTACAGGGAAGCAGACACCTGAGACCTTTGGAACCAGTATTAAGCAGTAAAACAAAGCCAAAGGTAAAAGTTCAATGTACTTTTTTTATTCTTTGACAGAAACTTAGGCTAGATTCCCCTTTTTGCTTTAGTCAGCGTAGGACTTACTTGAGGATGATTCATGGCATGTTTTCAGAATATATCATGAATGACAAGCTAAAATTTTTCATTTCTTGTTGGTACACAGTTACTACAGCTTGTCAATAAGCAATTTGGATTTTTTCCCAATTCTTGCAATGAAATGTCGAAACTTCTCGTTTGAATGAAAATATTTACTCTGCACAAATAATGGTATATTAATTACATACAGATTCTGAGAAGTACGCTTGTTTTGGGTTGCATTAATTTTCTTCCCTAGCTTAAAAGTGGTTTTCTTTTTTACTTTTTCCTTCTTATTTACATTTCAGACATATATTATAATTAATTCTTTACTGGACAAAGCCATCTTTTGAGCATGTTGTTCAGTAACACTTTGTAAACATTTTCATTTCGCTTTTGTTTGAATTTATGTAGTGGAAAAAAAAGTTAATGATGCTTTTAAATTTTCTTGTCAGATCACACAGGATGTTCATAATAAGGACAAGCAAGAGAGGAAGAGTATACTCTACTTTGGTCAAGTTCTTACTGTGAGCAGCCTCATAAGGAGATACTAAAAAAATAAATCCAAACAAAACAAAGCAAAACAAAAAGGCAACATTTCAGTTTGGAGAAGGAGAGGTCCAGTGGAGAGAGACAAGTTTGGGAATGATTAACACAGAGATGATGTTCAGAACGTTTTCATACGTGGTTCTTCAAACTGGATGAGCAAGCAGAAAAAGGGTAGGAGCTTTTATTGCCTAAGGAAAAAAATCTCACCAGCTTAGGTGTTGGAGACAATGTAGCTGCAGCACGGTGCCATTTGCCTGAGATTTAATGTATCTGGTTTCTCAGCAGAGCTAATTAGCCGCGCCAGAACCATCAGGAAGGGAGCTGCGCTCTGTGCAGCTGAATGCAAGTCAGCACTGGTACATCACGCTCCGCTGGGCTTCGTAGACACAGGGGATGCATCTGAAGAAATATCTGAGGGATTCCCTTAGGGAATCTCTGGCTGAAAGCAAAAGGAAAAAAAAGATGATGCTCCACCAAAGGAGAAAGCGAAGGAACAATCTGGAAGGAAAACATAGCACCTACATGGAGCAAAGTAGCAGCATCTGTCCATGGGATTTTGAAAACAAGGTTCTGTTTAGCAACTCTGATGGGTGGTACTTGCTAATTAGTGCCAGATACAAATATCTAACATCTGTGTATTCCAGTTCAGTGGAGAACAGGAGGAGAAACAGGCTGAAAAATGTTCACTCTCAGGGTAAAACAGGCAGCTGTCTCGTTTGCTTGGCAGCTGGTCAATGCTGAAAAAGCTTTTGAGTGACCGAGGAGAATATTCATGGAGAAAAGAGCTTTCATGTTAGGAAAGCACTGTGCTGTGTGGCCAGGAGGGCAGCCAGATGGAGGTCTGTGACCTGAAAACTGTTCATTACAATCAAGCGATACTAAACCTTAAAAAAACAGAGATGGAGAGGGATTGCTGGGGTTGTATTGGCTGTCTTAACCCCCTATACTGAGGGGAATAAGGCAACCAAAAGCTACCAAAATTCATAGTATGGAAGTCAAACTGTATGGTGCTCCCAGTTGGCGAGGAAGAGACACTTCAAGCAAAATATAGCTCTTCCAGCCTGGTCGCTCATCATCTGAGAGGAAAACTAAAGGAACAAGGACTCCAGCCTGTATGTATATAAGAACAGGTGTGGATTCCTTTTTAGCTGCTATTTTGCACCAGGAGGTGCTGGTTTGTTATGAACCCAGTGAGAACAGCACTCAGCCTTTGTATTGTTTAAAATGCTCTCTTGTACGGTTAACACTATAAAGAAAGAGACAGTGGATTAAATAAGCTTATGTCCCTTCAGATGCTGGGAACACCCGATAGTGCAGCTGCAGACGCTGCAGATGCCACGCAGGTCCCATCTATGGATGGGTTAGACAATTTTTAGCCATTCAGGCTCTTACAGGATCGTCTTAAAAGGACACAACTCTACTCATCATTTCTACTGCCACGTGGGAAGGATGTTCACATGGGAAATTGTTGCTGCAGTTTTAAAGGCGAGGGCACGCAGGTGGTGTAATCGCGGGTACAGAGTGGGAGCTGCCTGCAGGTTCCCCTGCTAAAGTTGACCACCTTCCGTTTATCCTGCAGCCAGGAGATGCGTTCAGGATCTCAGAACTAAATACAGCTCAGGCAGACTCTTGTGTGGCTCCTTGACGTCCAATGTTCTTCTGGTCGGGAACACTACAGTTTCTTGCTGCATCTGACTTCTCTAACTGAACAGCTAGCTTTAGCACTTCCGTTACCGCGTTTTTTATGTGATTTGGCAACTTCTATGAGCAAACCAGAAGAACCATGACCACAAACAATAAGTATTGGAGTTGCATGTTAGATAGAGCAGGTATTTGCCTAAGTTACGCCCGCAGTTCGCTCAGAAGGATGATGTATTCACCATGTGTGGAGAAGGAACTTTAACTGAACCATAAGGGTTGGAGAGGTTAAACATGGTTGCTGGCAGATTTGGATACTTCTCTCTTGAGAACCTTTAATAAAAAGCCTCGTATATCGGTCTACTCATGCAGTGACAGCAATAAATATGCCAAGTGAAATGCAAGCTAATTAGAAAGCACTTATTCTAGTCCTCCAGAGTGTATTAAAATGGAGAGTTTCACTTTCAGGCTACAACTTCCTCCTTTTGTATTCAGACCCATTCTTTTGCCGTTGTATTTCTGAGATTTTCTTCTCCATTCAGTGATGAGGCAGAACATCTTGCGGGCTTTCCAATGCAGATTTCTTTCTGTGCTGAGCAGAAGGGGTCATTGCCTGGGAGAGTCACTCACAAAAGTCCTTCAGGAAGTGTAGCATCAGCTTCTTTGTCCATCCCATCAATTATCCCTTGCTCCCCTTCCCCTAAGAAAACACAAACGTCTTTAAAATTCAGAACTGGTAGAAATGGGCTACCTCCAACTAGAGCTATGGGACTTACCAGGCTCAGAACTGGTATTAAATATCCGCTAGTGTTATATCCTGCTCCTCACTGGGGACACTGACTCCCCTGCTGCTGTGTTAGTACTGCTCAGTAAATTTTATTAGTGAATTTGCTGAAGAAAATAATCTAAAGAGAGCAAGTAAATGTACTTAATGACAAGCAAGGTACTTGGAAATAGGATGGTGAAATTGAAACTGAGAAGAGTGACATGAAATTACCATATAGCCTGACATTCTTCGACATTGTTGAAATAATAATAAAAAAAAAATGTTCTCAAGTTTTTATAATAAAACCAACCTCTTCTACAGCTTTACCCTCACCTGTGCTTCAGTTACCGGAGTTGGGTTACCTTGGGTTGTGACCGCAGCTTAAGTTTAAGATAGACTTAAGTGAAATTTAGATATTTCACTTGAAATATCTAATAAATATGAAATTTAGATAGACTATAAGTGAAACTTTGGCTCCGTTGAAGAGTGTTGGCATTTTACTGCAGATAGACTTGGAAAATGGATTGTGTACTGATTCTATTTCTTTTTGTCTATGCTTGTAACTAATGGCCCATCTCCCTTGTCCTTGTTTGAATACCACCATTTAGGGAAGCAGAAATTAGCCTCACATTAGGCTGGTCTGTTTGAGTCTTAAACTTTCATATTTTCAAATTTTGGAACTGGAAAAGGACTCTGGGCTTTCTTGTTACTCTTGAAAGCTATCTGGCTAGAGTTTGGTTGCAGTTGGAGCTAGAGCTGTCGGAGGGAGCTTGTTGCCAGTAAGAGGGGACAGCAGCTTTGGAGCTGGACAGTCTTTGGTCTGGGTTCATGGCAAACAACAGCAGAACGGTCGACTTGGATGGATGAGATAGGCAGGGTGTGATGGCTGGCCTCACTTTATTGTGTTTAGGTACAGCTCTGCCAGGGTTGGCTGGGGTTGATATGCAAGATAGGTTTTGATACTGACTTAGAAAACTCCTGGGTATAGTTGCCATACTTTAGTCTTAAAATATAGGTTGCAGAGAACTCTGGTAGGAAGTTTCCGAGCTCCCAAGCAACAAGTTAGGTGATGCAGGAAGGGATACATGTCCTGTGTCGGGCATAGGGATGGTGCAGCAGTCACTGCATTGATCAGACCAAGATTCTGGGGCCAAGGCATAAATCTCCCACTCTCCTGCCAGCCTTCTGGGAGATCTGCAGCTCTCAGGTCTGGTCTTGAGCAGGAAAGAAGGGGAGAAGTAAAGGAAAGCAATATCTTGCATACATCACAGAATTTCAGCTCCTTATCACTGATATCCTCTGTTATAGGGGATATTTGGTAATTGTGCTGCCAAGCATGGGCAGAGAGAAAGGTCTGTGGATCTGCTTTCTCTGACAAGTTATGGATTGTCCACAATTAGAACTAGACTGGGACAACAATCTGGCAAACTTCTTAGGTTGCTGGCTGATGTATCTTGCTTATATTCCCAGGGTTAAACTAACTGACAGATTTGGGGTTAATTTGAGGTTTAATTTTTTTGTTGGTGTCAGATTGGCAGAGACTGAGCAGCTTTTGCTTTCCTGTGGGGCATGATGCAGGATCCATCTGCTAGAAATTCTCCAGGGATGTTTCAGCTAATGGCAGTGCTGTGCATGTCTTCTGTTCCCTTTCTGTGCCGTGGTGTAATTTTTGAGGCTTTTTGCCTTTTGTACTAATGGTCTTGCGATTGTTACATGCTATCAGAGACTGCTTTGTGGTATGTGATATAGATGGGGACACAGATACTCTGAGGATCCATCTGAGCCTAATGTCAGCATCGTCACAGCGTGATTGCAGTGAGCTGCATTCAGGAACCCTGAGGTTCCTCTCCAGTTCCACACTCTGCCTCACACCATGTCAGCTCAGACAGATCATCTGTCACCCTTTCTCTCTCATTGCCCTCTTTCTCTGCTGCCCTTTGTCTTCTCCTTTTTATATATATATTTATCTGCTTATGAGACTACGTAATAAGCTAAAGAAAGAAATAAGAAATAATTGAATACGGTAAATGATACCATCATTTGAAGCTTTACTATTCTGATAATTCTCTACCTCATCTTTCAATTCATGCATAAGCTTTGGAGCCAATATTTCCACAAACTGATGGAGGTGGAGATCAAAATTTTCACAGAACTTGGAAGTTGTCATTAAATATTTTCCAATAAAGCATGTCACTGTTTCAATGGTAGTAAATCATTTGAAAGCAGCAGCCATTAAAATTGGGTCAGAACTGAAGTGAATCAATGTGAGCAGAGAGGATGTTAATGAAAGAAATGTGATTTTTATCTTCACAGTCTCATGAAGCACTGGGCCTAGAAAACAAACTGCTGTACATCTTTGGAGGGATGTAATAGGTGATGACCCTGCTTGTGGCAAGTACCATTGATTTCCATTCCTGGTGATCCCAAGTCATCAATATTCAATGGCTTTTCAAATCAGGCAAACTTGCAGGCCTTTTTCTGGTCAGAGCAAGATGTTTTCTGCATCTTACATGTCTTGAACCACCTACTTGACACCATCCATGTGAAATAAGACTAGTCAGCAGGAGTAAATAGAATTTTAAATAAATATTTTTTGTTCTCCTAGTGTGGGAGAGTAAAAAAAAGCAGACACACACATATAAGAGGAATTGCCTACATGCGTCTTTCTTTTAAAAGTCTTACATGGGGAGTGTAAAGCTCTTCTTAACCATGCACTTCTCAGGCAATGGTACTAATTGCACACTGTGCACACAGACTTCAGTTTTAATAGCATCTGCTTGAGTAAAAAGGAGGTCTGTTGCCTGATTTTCTAATTCTGTCTTCATTGTTTTTGGAAACATCCTTTCTGTGCAAAGCCCTGGGGAAGAAAGGCATTTTTTTTTCATTTTTTCAGTGCCTGGGATTTGTGAACACTAGAAACAGGCCAAAGCCTTGATGCTATTCTTGACATTTCAAAGTCAGCTAAGCTGAAAGTCACATACTGCTTAACCACAGAGAAAGAAAAGAATATGGCTAGTATTTCACTCCAGAGGTATGAGACCCCATGGCTTCCTTGCTCCCTTGCCCCAGCCTATAGGTTGTATACATTCTGTGGGAGAAGATAGAGTACAACTCAAAAATTAAATAACAGCAACTTTATGATTAACCAACACTTGCTAAAAAAGAAAAAAAGTAGCTTCAAGAGATAATGAGTAAGAAATGCCCCTTTTCTTCCCCCACTTACCTTTTGCTTCTTTAATACCCTGCTTTCTCTATCTTTTACTGCATGCTTTAGGCAGTAAATTGTTTCTCTGCTTGCTATTCTCTGTTCTCTAACTCTTTACTGACTCATATTCTTTTCTTTCTACTTAGGGCTCTTTTTTTTTGGTTTATCATATACCCCTGTTGCCTACCCTTTCATTTTGCACCTTGGCTTAGTCTCTTCCTGTTTTTACTTCTCCACCTATTTACTAAAATTGCAGCCAACTTAAGACAAAGCTATTGGCAAAGGGCAGGACCTGGCTTCACTCCATGGATGACCTCTTCAAGAAATAAGCAGTTTGGAAAGTCAGCAGGCTTCAGTAATCTTCACTATGCCCTTGGGGACGGAGTGCTGAGGTTCATTAGTGTCTAACACAATGAGAACAAATACGGAGTGAATACATGTCACTGGAGCAAAACGGGGAGCAGACTCCAGATACAGCACATGGAGTGCTGGAGGATTTAGTAATTTTGTTGATATTCACGGACTCGTACTGTCTACTTCAGTGCTTGCAAAGATACTCACAATACCCACTGTCCCTGTCTCTGAAGAGACGATTCCTGCAAATACTCTATCTCATTCACTTTTATTTTTGCTGAAAATGAAGTATTGCACAAGCACAACTTTACTGATTTCAGCGGAGATAGGCCAAGTTTAGTGATATAAATGAGATCAGGAGAAGTGAACCTAGCCCATACATTTTCTCTGAGTGCTTTCCAAAGTCTTCAGTTGTGTTTTGAGAGTCTCTGCATTTCCACTCAAATTCAATTATTCATGTTTGACAGAACCAGCTCCAGCATTTACTGTGCTTTAAAAACTGGAAACTCCTCCAAGGTATAATAGAGAAAAAAATAAAAACCTCTATTGTCCTTGAAAGGAGCAGTGAAAGGTTGTTGGTTCTGTTCTTTCAAGCAGACTGATAGATTTTTGTCCTATTGTGTCAGTTCATGGTTGCTGAATGTATTCTAAAACATCTCAATTACTCTCTACTTTACAGACGTTTTTATTAGATCTATAATCTCATGCCTCATATCCTTAGAGCATCCTCAGTGTTCCGCCATCGCTAAACAATTATCAAGAGGATGTATTTTCTCCCCGATGGATTCTAAGCTTTTCTTCCAGAGGCTAGATTTTACTGCAGATTTTATGTCAGGACAGCAGAGGCTCATTGTTTCTTCTTAATTGTTCCCACTAGAAGTCAAAAACATAAATACAGAAAGAAAAGCCAGACTGATAATCCGGGCAAGAGACAGAGTGGTTTTGGATGTCCAAAATACTCATAAAAATTCATTTCGTGTTCCTGCTGACCTCCTTGTTGATTCATGACAGACAAACAGAACGCCTCTCTCTTTCCGCCCCTGTTATGATGGATGCATCAGAGAGCCAGGCTCACCTCTTAGCCAGCATCTTTACTGCAGAGTAACAGGCTACTGAATGGCAGATAGTTTTGCATGTCTGCGTACTTTAGCTGTCTTTTCTGCTCATGTCTATTAACTCGTCCTCTTCATATACTGAAAAACTTCATCTGCCATGCACTTAGGCATCCTTAAGCCCCCAAGACCACACAGGAAGAAGCATACTGTTCCCAGAATGCGACGCTTTAGACTTGTCAGTTGTGTTCCATGATTTCCGCAGAAAAAGTAAATAAATAAATATATATTTTAGAAGATATTCCCAGCTTTCATATAAAAGTGTCAAATTCATTAATTAGCTTCCTCAGTTATATGAAGTCTAACCTTCCTTTCCAGCCTTCACTTCCTGTTTTTCTTAAGGCTTTACTTGAAAATGGGGATACTGAAAAGATGGCAGGAAAAATTTTTCTTTATCGTTTCAGTAGCAGGAAAATCCTTACCCTGGTAAGAAAGGTACCCTGAACCAGAGGTTTGAAGTGCTCAAGGCTAATGCAAGACAACCTTCAACTTCAGATGATTGCAGGTATGTTGTGGGTCTTCCAGAGTATTGCTTGCTTTAAGGAATAAAACAGCTGCAGCTGGATCCATTCACTGTGTTTTGTGTTTCTGCTTGGCCTTCCATGTGGATAAATCCACGTGGGTTTATCCAGGGTTTAGGACAGGAACCGAGCATTTGCAAAGGGTGAGCTATGAGCACCGAACGAGTTCCTAATCGAACAGCACCATGCTTATACCACGTAGCTGGCTACTTGTGCTGGCGTGTGGCAACTGGGCATTTCAGTAGGTGAAGGGCTGGCTCCAGCTCCCCGCAGCCCTGCCCAGCAGGCGGCCGCCCGGCTCCTCTGCCTCGAGGTGCAGGAGCTGCGTGGCCCCGTGCTGAGCAGCAGCGCTGGGCTGAACGCTGAGAACACCAGGCATGGGCTCTCAGGAAAAATGAAGACATTCTTAAGAAGCTAAGCATATGGCTATGTGGTCTGCGTTATGCTTCATTTCTCCTTCACAGAATGATGCTCTGTCTCTCCCTGAGACTGGCGGCGTTATAGAGGGGAGCTCGCATCCACCAACAGCCAGAATAGGCTCAGTGCTGATCTGCAGCGCAGTAGATGAAATTGATGAGTTTTGCTGGCAGCCCCCTCCTTCCCTATTTTAATAGGGAATCCAATTTTATGGTGTGGCATTCCCTGTGGATGTTTTGTCGTTTGTTTCCCAGACATGCTGGAAGCATGTATGTACTTCTAGAAAAGGCCAAAACCTAAACCAGATAGTTTATGAGTTAGCAGTGGCAGGTTACACTATAATAAATGGCTTAAGTTTTTGTTACCGTATAATGTGTGACCATTTGTAACAGTTTTAAAGCCCAGCTATATACTTGTCTATTAAATACCATTGTCTGCCAAACCTTTTAGTTCCACTGTATTAAAGTGTGAGCAAATCTTTTTTACTTTTTTTTTTTAAAGACTGATAAAAAAGTCAGCAGTAAATGAAGTCCAGGAGGACCGAGGTCTTGATCCTGCAAGTTCCTGAGCATTGCTGCTTCCCATTAACATCAAGATGTGCAGTTAGAGTGCTGGGAAGTCTCTCAAGTGGTGGCACTTTTGAGGACGGGGCTTGAATGGGTCTTAAACTTCACAGCAATTCCAGGGAAGTCTGTCTTAGTACGCTGTAGGAATCATCCACAGGGGGGGTTCCTCTTTCTGGAACTATCTTGTTACCCTAATTACCCTGTTATCCTGTTCCTGTTTCTGGAGTTATCTGCATTCCCAGCATATTGTAATGTTTCTGATCATGCATGGTTTTTGATTTTCTTTTGCATTTTCTCAGAAAGGCAGCCTTGGAATAGCGCATCTATAGATTCTCCTCCTCTCCTAACCCAGATCTTTGTACAGCAGATTAGAGCTGCATAACAGCACTGTCAGCCTTAACGTGACAGCTCTGTTCTCTTGCATTTATTCTAAAAATGGTGCCACTGGCTCATTCCCTAGAGCTCCTAGGCTTCATTATGCTGGCTATACACCTCCTATACACGTCCTCAGTGATTCCCAAGTGCACTGTCTAAACATGCAACTTTCCACCCCCCAGTATTCTGGTTTTTATTGTTGTTATTGTTGTTTTAAAGAATAAAATTTCATCATGCAGCAGTACTGAATATTAATGATCCATATGAACATTTGAGTTTGCAGTTCGGATTGAACATTTTCATGCAAACCTCCTAAATGTTTGCTCTGTGTTAGTTTTTATTTGTTTGCTTATTTATTTATTTATTTTAAAGCTTAACTGTAGGGTTTAATTCTTCATTTAGTAGCTTCAGTATTCTGGCGGTCATTATGTGAATGACTAATGTCTAATACAAGAAATTCAACCCTAAAACCTTGTCCATTTTTTTTTTCTCCAGGTGAATCAATGAGATAGTAGACATTGCTACTGCCTACATAGCCCTTCTTCATCCAGGGCAGGTATCTGTTGGTGCTACCACTCTTTCCCATTCAAACATAGCCTAGTTCATATCAGCACCTGTGAATAGAGTGCTTGCCTGTAAGTAATGATTAATGATATTAAAAATTAATTAATATTCACTACAAATCAAGCAGAAACCTAAATAAGACGGTAATTCATACAACTTTTTCTGTCACAGTTTTGAAAGCTTATCATGAGTGGTGTTGGCTTATTTTGTCTGTCCTTAATTCCAATGCTATGATAAATCTAAAATACGTGCATGGTATAATTTAAATACTTCAAACAGCCAATTAATTGTCCTCTACAGAATTAAATGTAGAAATAAAACAACTCCCATTAAAAGAATGTGAACAATAGAAATATCAGAAGCTTTCTGCTTTTAATCTTTCATTTTCTTTCTTACTACTTTTGATGAAAGTTTCCTTGTTGTATATATTGTTCCTGGTGCTATTCCTTGTTTTGCTTTGTTTTACATGTATGCAAACAATCTTCCATGTTCAGTCAATGGGCAGGCCCATCTCTGGCAAATATGCAGAATGGTCTCTAGATGGCTATCTAGATGACTACCATGATGAAAATAACTGCAGTTCTTGAATAGGATTATAACACAGAGTATTCTATGGTCATGCTACTTATGTCTTATAAAGTGTCTTATAAATATGTCTTGTAAATATGTTTGGGCATCATCTTAATCACTGAAAATTAATTCAATCAAGCTAACAGATTTTAGTTTGTAAAGGGGAACTGTATAAATCTATCACGCTCCTCTGAGCTTTATTTTGAACTGAGAGGGGAAAATATTTATTTCATTTGATTTAAATTACCAAAAATAATTCATTTATTGGCTTTCAGCCAAAGATGGTAACTTAAACTCCTGTGTTCTGTTTCTTATTTTGTTATTCAGCCTGCTTCAAATTCAGTTCCTGAGGAGCCTATATTTCCATGAAAGGGCACTGTAATTGAGTATTTATTGCTTCTTTTTCATTAATACCTCTCTAAAGAAGTAGCATGGCTATTTATTTTATTTTATTGGTCTGTTCTTGCTTTTCAGTTTGGCAGTGAGCTACTCCCTCAGCAGTTACCGATGTTTCAGTAATACATCCTTTGGACATGTTCTGGACCTTCTTCAAAGGCAGTTGGAATAATCAGCCCAATGTATGCAAAGAGAGGTCTGGGAGAACAAATGGTCAATGAAAAATAGCAAAAGAAGTTCATGAAGTGAAGTCAGTCTTCATTTTCAAGTCTGTTCATCTTCCCTTACAAATATTAAGCATAAACCAGTATCATATGTTGCATAGAGCTGCATCACAGTACTTGTAGTTTTGCCCCAGCTAGCAGAACAAACTGGTATATGTGGCATGTTCCTGGATGTGTTAAAGAAAGAGCTCTAGGGCAAAACTCTAAGGAGACTAACAGGTACCTTAAAATATGTTTTAGTAGACCTATTAGACGTATTTAAGTATTGGACAGTCTAAGTAGTGAGCAAGCTAATAATAGTAACTTTGGCTATAACGAATAAAGAAAGATGAAATTATGCTTTGACATTAACAATAGCAGCAAAGCCATCCATGAGTATAACATGAGGCCAGATGTTCAAATTAAGATGAGTGGGAAAGAGGTGCACATTGTCTTAAAGAAAAAAAAAAGAAAGAAAAAAGAAAAAAAAAAGAGGGCATAAAAATGTTGATAGATAAAGCTGTTAATTTTCTGTACTTTTAACTCATTATGAATCATTGAAGAATTTGTCAGCATGTGGAATTGTGTCAACAAAAGTAATCACCTACGGAAAGAACCTGATTGTTTTATATTATTCATGAGCTATACCTATTTGTTGGTAGTATGATTATTTTGACAGGAAAGAGGAACACAGTAAAGTGACAAAAATACCAAAAGCCTAAGAGTGAGGTTGCTATGCTTAGTAACAGCCTAAATTTAATGTTCACCTCTCTGGTTGTGTTCAAATGCTAAATAATGATTTCATTAAACAAATAAGCAAACAAACAAAAACCTGTGCTAAACAAACAAACAAACAAACAAAAAACAAACACCAGGAAGTGAAAGAAGCTTTTCAGGAAGAGATGTTGTATTGACAGGTTGAATTCCTTACCGTTTGAAATCACAACCTTAATAACAATTAACTAAGCCATTTAGGATTCCAGAAATACGTTTAGCATCTTGCGGTTTGTCACTGTCATATATATGCTTATTTCATCAGCATTATATTTTAATAACATTAGTGGAGAAGCTCCTTGCATTTAATTCAATGTAGAAATTTGGGGTTCAATTACACTGTGGGAAGTTACAAGTAAAAAAGTCTCCCTTCAAATGAAACAGGTAACATCTTTTAGTGTTGCAAGGGGCTTTCCAGCTTCCAAAGGCCAGATGGAGAATTTGCTCACTCTAGGAAGGTGAGGGTGAAACATCAGCAATACATTATTTTTCTGATGCTTTCTTTCAAACACCATGCTAGGCCTTTTTTTAAGACACTAATCTCCTGGAGACTTGCTGCAGGAGAAAAGAGGCTGTGCAGGGGAAGAGACGACTTCCTTGGACAGACTCATCCTGTTCCATACCAATAGTCCTGAAAAACACCTATCATCTGCAGACCAGTAGCCAAAATTATGGCTTGCTTTCTCATCAAAAGAAGCTTGCCTCAACAGATTTATGCAAGAGGAGTGAGGAAGAAGGTGGCTTTCTCTGTTAGTACCACTGTCCATGTGGTGTTTTACAATTTACAATGGTTGAGGGAGCACCCAGACATCAGAAAATAGTTAAGCTGGGATTTTCCCCCCTTTTTCCCCCTGTTCTAGGGAGACTGCTGATACTGCATGGTATCTAAAACTGCCTGCCTTGATATGTGGTAGTGTTTGAGAAGTAGTAAAAGTAGTATATACACCGTGTCTGACTTTCTTCTGTTTACAGCAGTGTAAATCAAGACTATTACCGCTGATATTCAGAAACACATCATTATAAAGCTGGAGTAAGAGCGCTGTCTGACTCTCTGATGGGATCCACAGAAACAAACTGCCTGCCACAACTGCCTAATGCAGCCACTGCGACTATTTCTCTTTGCTGGCCGTGCAGAGCAGAGGAGCCCAGCAGTGCATGGTACTAAGGAAAACCACGTCACTCACTGATCTCTTTTATCCATAGCTCTGCCTGACTTGCAGTGGCACATTACAGTCACAGTTGTACTATCACTAGCCATCCTTATCAATTCACTGTCTTAGATTTCTGATATGAATTCTGCATACTTAATATTCTCCTAATGTGCTTGCTTTGAGAACATTTTCATCTGGATTATATTTTTAAAGACAAATTCCATGGAGCTATTTGAGCAGAATGAAGCAAAATAAACTTCCAATTTCCCCACCAGCTGTGGCTCTCGTTGAAGATAAATGACTTGGATTGGTCTTATAACAACTGGTTCTAATTTGACTTCAGATGTAATTCCCTTCCCAGAGTAGGGCAAGGGCTGTTTGTCACCAGTTTAAGTATTTTTCTCTAAGTTGTTAAACTGAGCATTTTGGGGCATCACAACCTAACTGAACTGCAAGAAGGTATGAAAGGAAAACCAGTAATGGTGTCGTGATCCTGTTACATTCATATACTAATGGTTTCTTCTGAATGCTGAAGACACCTCTCCTCAACAAGAAAATGGTCATACCGTACATTATTTTTTCTCCAGTTTTTTCCACATTGGATGGAGAAAGGTCATTTGTGAATGAAGTTTTTTTTTTTTTTTTTACATTCTCCCTGCTGTTGAAATTGGCTCACTAGTTTCATCTGAAATTTCCCTCCAGTTGTCTCCTGCTATGCTGAGATACAATCTAGTGAGTAAGAGTTTCTAAAAATGCAAAGGGCCTACAGCATGGGATTTAAAATGAAATTACTGAGGCAAGTTTCATGGTTGGTGGCAGCTGGCCTTCCAATAGCAAAGAACAAAATGTGAAATGTTCATGAAAATGCAGGGTGTGAGGCATGTTGTCACAGCTAAAGGAGTGAGGTTTGACCAGACAGATGTTAGGGCAACTAAAAGATGCTGATCCCTACAGCGAAGAAAAACCTACACAGCCTTTAAAGAATGGTAGGCTTCTGAGCCCAGTGCGCACTTAGATGCCCAGTAACGTGATAATGGTGTGGTAGTTTGGCCTGCAGAAGCATGCTGTATAAACACTTCAAAGAAGCAGAGCCCCGAATGCACCCAGAAGGAGGCCACCTGGGGGTGGCTGTAGCCACAGGCTTTCGTCGACACAAGCTGGTCAAAACCGTGTGAGAACCGGGTGCTCTCCATCTAGAAGGGAATGCGGAGAGTTAGCTCAGACTTGGATAAACTCAAGCGAATTACGTGCTTTATGTGCTCATACACATTTAGATGGATGGATGCAATTACCACTAGAGGAAGCACAGAGTACATGAAGTAACATGATTAGAAAATGCTGCGTGGATAGCTAATAACGAAGATGTAAAACCTCGGGCCACAGGAGCGCTGAGGATGTCACTCTAGCGGTATTTCATTTTTCCTCTGTTAATTACATTACTTGTGCTGCTTTGCAAACATACCCAGAGAACAGGAATGCGATGTGCTTCCACGGATATTTCAGCCACTGCTACTGAAGCTACTTTTTAGGATGACTAAGCAAGAGAAAATTTCAGAGAGGCAAAGTATGGAGGCAAATCCACTTCGTGGTGTTTTAATTAGAGTAGGATTAGTGAAAATTACGTAGGAGAAGTGAAGGACAAACACAGTTCCTTTAAGGATGTTCATTCTTGTAGAGTTAGGAAGAGTATTTTTGACTTAGCACTTATTTTTGTGCTAAGACGTTCCAATATTTTCACTACATGTTTTTGCCTGCCAAGAGCGCAAACATTTAGCTTGAATTGTAGCATTTAGTTGCAAAGGTAAACATTGTTTAATTGCACTTTTAGTCATTTTAATTGATAACGCCATTATACAAAAATACTATTAAGACATGTATATCTTTTATTTCATGGTCACATTTCACAGTTTAGTAGAAGATCCAATCTAAAATAGCTGTAAAATAATCCTTAGTGCTGAAACCTGTATATGGATTCTTATTTTACAAATATATTATGACTTGTCTCTGCCAAAGCTATTTTTTTTCCTAACAGTTCATTCAGAAAAGGTGAAATTCATGCTGCATAAAAGAGAATCATAAGACTTTGTGCTACTTACTTCTCCATTAAGCTGTGTTTTGTCTTAGCCAAAAATTAAAAGGTGTCTGGACCTTGACTCTTTTTTTTTTTTTTTTTTTTTTTTACGGTGATTAATGTAAAGGAGGAAGGAAGGAAGGAAGGAAGGAAGGAAGGAAGGAAGGAAGGAAGGAAGGAAGGAAGGAAGGAAGGAAAGGAATGACAGCCAAGGTCAAGGGTCCATGGTGTTGGTGAACTGTGCTTTCTTTTGTCAGACTAGAATCTAAAACCAGTTTTGACCGTGCACTGTGTTTAGCCCCTATCATAGGCATGTCCCTACTGCATACTGCGTAGGAAGCACTGGATAAAACCTTTGGTCAATATGAAAAACATTTCACACATCAGCTACTGATCATTCAATGAAACCACACAGAAGAGCATTTTCTGCTATTGATCAGTAAAAATCCTGGCATTTACATGGCATTTTTAATCTGAGAACTTTACATTGCTCTGCAGCAATAATAAATTCAGACTACCCCTCAGAATTAGGTGTCAAAATACTTGATTTACAGACGAGCAAAGTAAAATGTAGAGGAGCAAAATAATTGTTCAAGGTCAGGTAACAATTTTCTCTCAGAATCCAGAAAAACATCTAACCTTGTTACATTTATGGAAAATAGGTGCAAACTGCGTCACCACAGCAGGTTATTAGGTTTGTATCTGATGTTGGCTTACTCTGCACAGATGTTAAGTGTATCTGAAGTGACGATGTAAGACAGTAAAGAATCATGTTTCCAAGCGATTCTGTTACAGATTAGGAAATGATTCTGAATAAAAGGGAGACTCCGTTCTGAAGAAGGAAATAATGGGCCGCACGTGAGCTACATAGGGCCTCAAGCTCAACAGCAAGAATTCTCTGTGCAGATGTTCTCTCAGAACAGAGTTGGTTTCAAAGCGTGTGGACCTGTGAAGAACAGAGTATAAATAGGGAAATGGCAGGGTTTGCATTTACAACCAACTTCAGAGTAGAAATTGAACGTGCCAAGGGATGAAGCATAGCTTGTTTAGACTTGTGAGAAAAAATAATGTGCATAGTAAAAATACTATAAGGATTTTTGGTTATTTTATGACCCTTACTTTTATTATAAATAAACGAAGAACTGCAGCGATTTATAGGATTTCTATTTCTGAGGTTTGCAGGAGGTTGAAGACTCTGTTCTTCAGGCAAATCAGATTACAAATTATACCTAAACTCTCATACGTTTAATAACATGCACAGTTAAAAAAAGATCCTCTTCTATATACCTTGTGTTGTGTTCTGCTCTTTTAGCTCTTCAGTACCTTAACATTTCAAATCTGTGCTTTTGGACCTGTTCCACACTCGCGCTTTCTGAATCTTATGTCATCCTTCTTCCTGACAATTTTAATCTTGTATTTATTTATACAGCAAAAAGATATTTATGGTTTAACACTTTAATAATGCTGTAGTCAAATTTTATTAGTGCGTCTCTGTTGCATTTTATATGAGATAGGAATGTAACGTATCATGGTGGGTTTTTAGGCTTATGAGCTTAATGCATTATGATACAACAAAATGTATTATATAAAGTCCCTTTCTCAGAAACGCAAATGAGAGCACCATAGATATGACAACATAAAGCAGCAATCAAACCAGCAATAACACTCTGTAATTGGAAAAACATTTTTTATAAGAATGTAATTTATAATGGCGAGCATTTACATGAGTTTGAAATGAAGAGCTTTAGGATTGCTAATCTTGGCTGTGAGCGTGTTACGCAGCTGGTAAGAACAGCAAATACAAACAAAACACAGCAAAACCTATTTTCCCCCCCAAAAATCTAATCTGACCCCTAAATCCTCAGCACACGAGTTGGCTGTTTGGATAGCACGTGTGGCAAGACGTAAGAAATGTTTGGTTCGGTTAGGCACCAGCGCCTGGAAAGGATCCTTTGTTGACTTTCTGAGCATGGTGATGGTTTACAATTTATTTATTTATTTATTTATTTATTTTAAGAGCTGATAGCAGAGACGTTAGAAACCTCTGCTGATCTCTTCCTGGGCTCTCTTAGGTACTAGGAGGCACGAAGATAACTTCCAGAGAACCGGACGAGCGCTACGTGGGAAATAAATCAACGTAACACAGACAGAGGAGTCCTCGTTTTGCTTTCATTCCAAATAATAATGAATTAATCCAGCAGAAATTTCTCAGAAACCACAAGCCGAGAGCGGCATCCCCAAGCAGCAGCGCGCTCCCAAAGGGCACCGAGGCACGGCTACCGCCCTCTGCCCGTTAGCGCCCGTTAGAGCAGGCTGTTGCCCGTTAGAGCCCGTCGGTGCCCGTTAGAGCCGGTCGGTGCCCGTTAGAGCCCGTTAGCGCCCCTCGCTGCCCGTTACCGCCCGCGGGCCTCCCCGCGGCCCTCATCCACTCCCCCCCCCGCTCTCCTCCCTCCGCTGCCCTCAGCCGGCGGCGGGGGCGGGCGGGGCCGGC
This sequence comes from Cygnus olor, assembly GCF_009769625.2. Taxonomy (NCBI): domain Eukaryota; kingdom Metazoa; phylum Chordata; class Aves; order Anseriformes; family Anatidae; genus Cygnus; species Cygnus olor. The sequence goes on from NC_049169.1 coordinate 40,988,769, forward strand.
CGGCGGCGCGCGCGCAGCACCCGGCATGCAGCGGGCGGCGGGCTCGCTCCAAGATGGCGGCGCCGCTGGAGGAGTACGAGAAGGAGGCGGGCTGCGTGCCCATCCTGCACCCCGAGGTCGGGCCGCGCGCGGCGGCGGGGCGAGGCCGCACGGGGCGGCGGGGCAGGGCACGGCACGGCACGGCACGGCACGGCACGGCACTGGGGCTCCGGCCGGGCAGGGCAGCGAGGCGAGGCGGGGCTGGCAGCGAGCGGGGCGGGAGGTGCCCCCGGGCGGTGCCGCCGGCTCACCCCCCAGCCCGGGGTGGGGGGGGGAAGGAGGCTGCCTCCTGCTGGCCCCGGCCGGCGCTGGGGGCGTGGGGGCGGCTGTCCGTCCGTCCGGCCGTGTGTCCGGCCTGCCCAGCCCGTCGGTGGCCTGGAGGGGAGGAGTGGGGGCAGGCACGGCGGGGGGGGGCTCGTCTTATGCCTTCGCTCCTCCCGTGTGGGGCTGCGGTGGTTGCTGCGAGGGTGTTTTGTGTGGGGCGCGCACCTCCCGCCTGGGGACTGGTTCTTCAGCCTACGGGAAAGAGGAGCGCGTATGCCAGGCTCCGGTTTCTGCTAAGCAGATGGCACTCGTTTTCCTTAAACAACATCTTAAGGACACTTTTCGCTTTCCTGATGACTGAGGAGGTTCTGCAGGCCTCTGTATGCGACCGTGTAACCTACCCGCTCCAAACCGTGCTTTCTTACGACTTTAAAATAGAATAACGTATTTTGAAGGTTAAATAGCAAAGCATGCACCTCAGATACGTCCTGATTATTTTATTATTTTTAAGTGGTGCGCACAGACAGACGCTACATGTTTCTTCAGAGTTACTGGCGAGGTACTCTCATTTCCAGTGTCTGATGTTCTTCAGAAGTGACAGAAGTTCGCAGTAGCGATCCAAACTGATGTCTCTACCTAAAAGGAAATATCCTGAACTTGTGGAAGGCTTAGAAGGATAGAAGAAAACTGTAAAATGGAATAAAAAGCATGTGCGAGCTGTTAGACAGCCATAGCATTTTATGCACTGTTTATTAGTATTTGTTAGGTTAACTTTTGAGTAATTGCTGCATAGTGGGCAAATGTGTCTCAGGTTAAACTGATGAGTTTCGCTAGCCGGGTGACCTGGTAGACTTTGTTACTTACTCAATTTTGTGCACCAAAGGAATATGTTTATGAAGGGTGAAGGAAATTAATATAACAATGTACCACAACACCAACCCAAATGTGTCAGTTTGCAGTAAATACCGCTACTCTTGAGGTTTTGTAGTTGGATTTACATGGAAGTGTTGAGTATCTGACCAGTCAGTACAGTCAGTCGGATGCTATCTGGCTGTATATCAGGGTAGTGTTTGCGTGGATCTTAGTGGCTGTTCCCTTAGTCCTTAAAATTCCTTTATTCCTTTCAAAGAGAAGGATGTTTTAAATGTTGGTGGCTGTGAAAAGAGAGTTTCTGGAGTGTCTGTAAAAGCGCGGGGATTCGGTACCGTAGGGGGCTGTGCTGTCACAGCCCTGCTCACCGAGCAGTGCAGTGCCTCTGTGGTCAGTGGTTCTTCTGAAGGTCAGCGGCCTTCGTGCTCGGTGACTTCCACCTTTTAAGAAAATAGCACCATGTCCTTATGTAAGTGGTGACGTTGGAGCATATAATCGGTTCTTACGTTTGTACACAGAAAAGTGGTGCTTTTTATAGGACTGTCATAATCTTTCCCAGTTTCCCATGTTTCATGCTAGTGTTATCTCGGTGTCATGCATCTTTTTCAGATATCTTCCTGTGCTTTTTAAAATTAGTTTTGTTTCTTACTGTCTTTTTGTTTGACTAATTTGAGCTACTTTCAAAGTTTAAGGGGCTTTTTTGGGGAGGGAGGTGTTTGGCTTTTATGTAGGCTCTATGGCTTTGTGTTTTTACCATGAGGTATTTTTGAATGCTGTCAATGTGAATGTTGTAGGAGAGATGGTCTTAGAAATTGTGAAATGTTACTTCAGTACTCAAGCGCTGAAAGATTTATGTATTTGTTTATTTATGAAAGGCTCAGCATAAACAAGTGACCCAAGTAATTTTTGGTAAGAAGAGGTAAAAACTGTTCTGAAAATGTGAACGCTTTAGGAAGTTGATGATGCGACTGCTTTTTATGGTGTGTGTTTTCTTTGTTTGTTTGGTTTTTTTGGTGGTATCTCATTGACTGAGTTTGTGGGTCTTCCTCCCACTTGAAAGCCAGCTTAATTTATTTAATGGAAACTTATTTCCAAGGGTATTCTTTCCTATCAAAGTTCAGTTGGGTGAACTACTGCGTAGATCCCGCTGCAGAGCATACAAATATCATCTTAGTCGTGAAGTACAGTAACCAATAGCCACTTTGCATCGTATGAGCACTATATGCTCTTATAGCATATGATAAAGGGACCGAGTTAGCTGGCCAACTGGTAGGTCTCCGAAGTAGTTGCTGGGGGGAATTGTTCCTGAAAGTCTTGCAGGAGTGAATCAACTAGACTTGAGACGCTTTTGTGAATGATTTGGAAGTAATTACAAAATCGCCGTTAATAAGACTTGCAGATGAGCAAGATGGATAGATATTAAGCAATGAGGACAGAACAACTGTACAAAACCATCTAGCGCTCACATTAAGTTGCACTAGTAAAGCAAAGTCCACCTTTATGCAGCCATGTTCGAAGTAATGCGTTGAAGATAAGGAAGGTAGGCACGGGACTCTATCCAGAAATGTATTGACTGGTAGGATATAAATATGAACAAGCAGTTCAGCAGAAGCTCAGCATAATTCTGTGACTAAAAATGTGCAATATATTCCTTGATTTTTTTTGTTTAAAGGTGGTTTACTGATCAGGAGCAAGGAGGTGATTTTTGGCTGAGCATGAGGTAATACTAACAGTGAAGTGCTGCCTTGAAGTTTTGAGTCTTTAAAAGTGATTGTTGAACACTGGAAAGTGGGGAAGAGTTTAAAAAACGACTTTAATAATGCCTTATGCTGAAAGGCTTGGAAAAAAATGTTCACATTGTTAGAAATAGTGAGAAGTGGCTTTTGGCAGCACTGTTACTGGGATGCAGCGCTTTATTTAGTATATACTTGACAAGATCCAGTGGCTGGAAAGTGAAGCCAGATGGGACCGAACTGAAAGGCACAAGTGGTAAACAGTGAGGGCGACTAACAAAGGAAGAAGGGAACTGGTGCATTATCCAACCCCTGATGCTTTCAGCTGCGTTTGGGTGCCCTTCTGGAGACTCTATTAATTACATTATTGTACTAGCTTTTGAATTGGGCACACCGATAACTGGTGTTTCAAATCTGTGCCTATGAAGGAGCTTTGGCCACGTCGTGCTGACTGGTTCTCCGAGTGGCGTCGCTGCTTTCATACACGTGAGTTCTTCAGCGTGATCAGGGTGCGCATGGATGGCCGAAGAGGGGGAGTCCTCTGGGCGTGCACCCCAGGGTGCAGATGGCATCGGCTGCCCTGCAGTGTGTGCCCTGCAGGAGCCGGGATGCATGCGTGGAGCACCCCAGCATGGGGCATGACACCGGTCTGGGCAGTCTCTGCTGGCTTGTTTCCTCCTCCCAGTGTTCAGGTCGCCCAGTGATGGCTGCAACGGCAAGCTCTGCTTCCGACTGTACGGCGTAGCACTGGCGTGGGAGTGCTGCTTACCCTGTTTGTACTTGGACTAAATGATCCTAGCAGTCCTTACCACCTTCATTCTGTTCCTTGGGTCTTCTAAACAGTTCTTTTGACGCTTTCTTGACGGTTCTGCGGTAGGTGATGATAGGGTTGGATGTTTCCCTTCGAAACAAAGGAATTGCAGGGGAATATTTAGGAAACAGACCTTGTTTTTATCCTTCCTTCCTTCTTGTTTGCAAAATATTCTTGTGTATGAGTTGATGTTGCCTGAACTGCTGAAGGTATTTCAGCTGTTGAGGGCTGTGCTGCTTCTGACCCGAGGAGAACTCTTCCTGGAGAGGGAGCTTTGCTTTGTTACGACCGTGGAGTGCACTCTCCAGTGCTATCAGGCTGTGTTGGATGGGTTAGAGGTGGAAGTTACTGATAATTAGAAAACTCTTGGCTGTAGAAGTTGAGTTGTTTTTTTTTTTTTTTTTTTTGGCTTACTCCGGTCAGAAAAATCTTCTTGCAAAATTGGTAGAAATCTTTGAGTTATGGTTTCTGGCAGGAATTCTCCCAGTTGGAAGCCTTTGTTTTTATCTTTGTTTCTGTCCCCCATGGTACATAACCACCTAGGAAGTTAGAAGCATGGTATTTCCGTGATGTCTCTTGGTGGTGTCTTGAAGAAGATAGGTAAACTTACTGTACCTAGCTTTGGCTCTCATCTTTTCCATCTTAAATATCAGGGAAAGGCCTGACTTTACAGTCTGAGTCTGTTCCCCTGTGGGATTCTGCTGATATCATGGAAGCTGTGCTGGCGTGCAGCTTGTTCTTGCTTGTTCTGTGAAGGTGTGGAAGTGACTCTGGAGTTTAGTCAGGGTCTCTCCAGAAGCTAAGCTTACGTTTGTCATCTCATTCGGTTGTTATTTATTGTGGTATTTGAAAAAGGAGGATGGAACCGTGATGTCTCAGAGAAGTTAACATGTTGAATACTGAAAGTCGAGTCTTGTTTCATGTATCATGGTTAGCTTCATAGGCCACGAGGCCAGAGGGGAATGCAAGTCTAAATTTAATCTGCCTTCTAATGCAGGCATGGAGTTTTTTTATGAAATAATTCTTTTTATAGCCAGGATACTACTTCTACAGTAAAAAAAGAAAATAAAATCTTGCAGTAACAGATACTACTGTATGCCTGGGCAAGTTGCCCCGAAACTTAATTATTCTGTTAAAGACTTAAACCTACCTCTAAAATGAATTTAATTTGTTACAGATCATTAGCTCTTGAGAGATATCTATCCAAATAAATATATACAGATCTATAATATGCAGATGATTATCAGATCCCTACACTAGAGCTATGGTCTGCAGTCATGCTGAATCTTTTGAGTATCTTGTTAAGACATGGTTTTTATATTCTTTAAGTGTTTTCATGGCATTATTCTGAGAGCAATGTAGCAGCAGACTTGAGAACAGAGCACTTTACTGCTGCAACTGGCCCTGTGTGACTGCTAATAAAGCAGCTGGGGGGATGAAGAACCATGCACTGCAGGAGAACCTCTAAGGAGCCTCTAAGAGAGGAGACCTCTAAGGAACCTGAAGGTGCACAGGTGTATGGGACCTGCTGAGATGCATCTGTGGGTCCTGAGGGAACGGGCGGATGTAGTTGCTGTGCCACTGTCCGTCATATGCGAGAAGTCGTGGCAGTTTGGTGAAGTTCCCACTGACTGTAAGAGGAGAAACCATAAGCCTCATTTTCAAAAAAGGGACAAAAGGAAGACCTGGGGAACTACAGACCAATCTCACCTCTGTGCCCAGCAAGATCATGGAGCAGATCCTCCTGGAAACTCTGCCAAGGCACATGGAGAATAAGGAGGTGATTGGTGCCAGCCAGCGTGGCTTCACTAAGGGCAGATCATGCCTGACAAATCTGGTGGCCTTCTACAATGGGGTTACAGCCTTGGTGGAGAGGGGAAGGGCAACTCATGTCACCTACCTGGACTTGTACAGAGCATTTGGCACTGTCCCACCATGATATCCTTGTCTTTATATTGGAGAGCCATGGATCTGACGGATGGACCACTCGGTGGGTGAGGAATTGGCTGGGCGGTTGTCCTCAAAGACTTGCAGTCAGTGGCTCAATGTCCAGGTGGAGATCAGTAACGAGTGGTGTTCCTCAGGGGTTGGTGTTGGGACCAGTGCTGTGTAACATCTTTGTTGGTGACATGGACTGTGGGATCGAGTGCACCCCCAGCAAGTTTGCTGATGGCACCAAGCTGTGTGGTGCAGTCGACACGCAGAAGAGAAGGGATGCCATCCAGAGGGACCTGGGCAGGCCTGAGAGGTGGGGCTGTGCGAACCTCATGAGGTTCAACAAGGCCAAGTGCAAGGTCCTGGAGCTGGGCTGGGTCAGTCCCTAGCACAAATACAGGCTGGGTGGGGAATGGATTGAGAGCAGCACTGAGGAGAAGGACCTGGGGGTGCTGGTTGATGTGAAGCTCGACATGAGCCAGCAATGTGCACCTGCAGCCCAGAAAGCCACCCGTGCCCTGGGCTGCACCAAAAGCAGTGTGGGCAGCAGGGCGAGGGAGGGGATTGTCCCCCCCTGCTCTGCTCTCGTGAGACCCCACCTGGAGCCTGCGTTCAGCTCTGGGGCCCCCAGCACAAAGAGGACATGGAGGTATTGGAGAGAGTCTGGAGGAGGCCACGAGAATGATCAGGGGGCTGGAGCACTTCGCCTTATGGGGACAGGCTGAGGGAGCTGGGGTTGTTCAGCCTGGAGAAAAGGAGGCTCTGGGGAGACCTTACAGCAGCCTTCCAGTACCTAGAAGAGGCCTCCAGGAAAGCTGGGGAGGGGCTGTTTGTCAGGGAGTGTGGTGATAGGATAAGGGGTAGTGGCTTTAAAGTTAAAAAAGGTAGATGTATATTATATATAAAGGACAAAATTACTCATCATGAGGGTGGTGAGGCCCTGGCACAGGCTGCCCAGAGCAGCTGTGGATGCCCCATCCCTGGAGGTGTTCAAGGCCAGGCTGGATGGGGCTTTGGGCAACCTGGTCTGGTGGGTAATGTAGGGGGTTTGGAGCTAGATGATACTTAAGGGTCCTTCTAACCCAGCCCATTCCATGATAACTTTCACTTTCTTACTCGGTGGTCTCCCTTTGTGCAGACCCTTGTAGTGGTCTTGTTGGAAACTGCATCACCTTGGAAGCGTGTGCCCAGCTGATTGTCTGTTTGTAAGTCTCTTCAGTGCTTTCTGGCTAGTTTCCTGGCTGGGTCCTCATTTTATACATGACCTTACCTTTGTAGGTATTTAAAAAACCTCATCGTGGCTGGTCCCGAGCTTCCCAAGAGATACAATCTCCATTGTATCAGAAATAGATTGTCGTTCTTTTTTTGCTCGCCATGAAAACTTGCCTCTAAGTGTTGTTTGTTCCGAGGTCGTAGAGCAACATGAAGTAGGATGGGGTCAAAATGGAAGCTCTATGGGATGCTTAGTGCTCTTGCAGTGTTGTTATACAGACACTCCACTGCAGCTTTAAAATAGGACCTATTGAGAAGACTTCTTTTTGCCAGCATAGGTAATGACAGTATGTGTAAGTTACCAGACAAATCATAAGAATAAGGCTCGTCTAGTTTGTAATACATGCAAGATACAGCACGTTAACTTTCTTAATGTTCTGATTTCTTAATCCAAATATCAGACAATACTGAATAATATGCTTAGGACATTAACTCTGACCACCACTACTCCCTTATGATCTGAAAGTGCTGAGTTTGTTTTTCTGTGAACCTGTGATATTTAGTGTCGCTAATTTTTGCCTTTTTGCAGTAACGATTTAGAATAGTAACCCGTGTTGCCTTTTGTGCAGCCCACTGGAATTTCTTCAGGCTCAGATGAAAAACAGTGTCCACATCTTTGGGGTGATACGGCTGGCCTTTAACAGCCTGTGCTTTAAAGGAGTTTGAGAGTATCTGTGATATTAGAAAGCATTTTTATTGTGGCAGCAGGATGTGATTTCAATTTCCCATTTTTTTACTCAGCTGTTTTTGTTTTGCATTTATTGAACAGTTACAGATGTTGCGGTTTTGTTTCTGTTATTGGCAATTCAGTTGCTCTTATGTACGACAACTTTTGTCTGTCTGGCATTTTTGGGGTATTGGTATCCTGTTTGCCCTTCTAGGGCTGGGGCTCTGCCTTCTTCTTCTGCTTGCCTTTCAGTTTTACATATTTATCTAACTTTTTGCATTCATTGTCAGTGCTTCTCTTGCAATTTCTACAAACGTGTTTTTTTTTCTTTTTTTTTTTTTGCAGTTGTTTTCAATCCCCTTGTAAACCGCGCAGTTTTTCGTCATTGCAGGCTTTTCCGTAATAGCATCATTGTGGCTTCTCGGGCATCGAGTAAAACAAACTGTAAATAGTTGAACCTTATTTTTTTTCTTCTACATGTTTTCTTCTAAAAACGCAACGGTAACCGATTTTTAACTTTCTGAAGCATCTCTGGTAAATATCAGCTTTGACCTAAGCTTGCGTTGACTGTTTACCCTTACATGTTAAGCACACTCTTAATCTCTCTCAGACTTAACAGAAGTTTGCTCCTTCAACAGCATTTATTTCACGGCGTGTACCCTTGTGCTCAGAAAACCAATGGGGCATTACAATTACGGAAAGGGGTAACGGTAGCTTTTCAGAAGTTCAGTTTAAGGGAATAAAGAGGACAATGTTTAAAAAAGTTTGCTAGTTGCTTTAAAACCCGGGTAATGTTGTCATTGATGCTGACGTGCGTAGATGGGTGCAGCCTCAGTAATCTATAGTTCAGCATTCCCACTGTCCTGTGCTGCCTTTCAGAGGCAGTGTGAGGTACGGGTTTGACTTCCAGAGCTTCCCTGCAGTCGGGAGGAACGCTGGAGCCTGTTGCACGCGAGGCTGTTGGAAGAAGCAGGAGCGTCCTCTGAAGTCAGAGGAGGCAGAGTGGAGCCCTCGGGCCTGACAAGCCAAGCGTGACGTAACGTTAGGGTGCGGTTTGTCTCGTGCAGCTTTGTGATTCCTTCCTACGATTTTAGGATGCCCCGAGGTCACAGCAGTGTTCCCTTGCTCCTCCCTGCAAGGGAGGAGGTACCGAAAACGGAGGGTGGTGGGAATGCCGTGGTCAGAGCTCGAAGGCCTCTCGAGGCAAGTCTGGAGGAAGACTCAGGAAGGGGGGAGCATGGTATAAAGGGGAAGGGGGACGTCAGCGTGCTTTGAAAGCACCGAGGAACCCAGACGCAGCCCATTACCTGACCTTGCACCGGCTCTTGCAGCGTGTGGCCAGGAGGTGACTTGGGAAACGTCTGGCTTTGCGGGTCCGTGACCTGAGCTGAAGGCACCGCCCTGAGAGCTGGTAGGAGAGGCGGCGGGGAAGGGGTGGCTGGGACCACCAGGGTGCCCCCCCTTCTGGTGGCAGGGCAGCCGTAGGTGGCCGTGAAGCCTGCTTTTAAACACCTCCGGGTGTACTGATCTGCCACGGATGCTCATCACTGAATGAGCGAGTTCAGGGAAATAAACTGATAGAGCGTTAGTCCCATTAAAAAAAAAAACGGGAAAAACTTTCTTTAAGTTCACTAGACCTGTTCACTGTAGGGTCAAACGTGCTGCAGTACTGAAGGGAGACGGAGGGGTGCCATGACCAGCTGGGGAGGTCAGGAGTCGCAGAGCAGAGACGGGCGAAGCTGCCTCGTGTCGTGGGGCGCTGGGAGCGCCTCTTGTGCACCTCTGGCTGTGGCAGACTCCTGTTAGCCAAAGTGGGAGTGACAGGTCGATGGCTTGACGGCTGCTTTGAAGGTCCATTTGCTGCGGGAGGATGGTGGTGGGAATGGGAAATCGAAGTTCTCCGCTAGGAATTGCTGCAAGTTGCACTAATATTGGTTTTTTTTTTTTTTTTTTTCCCTATAGTATTTGCTAAGGAGGAAAGAAAGGGTTCATGGCTCGGCAGACTGCTGGTTCTGTGGTGCGCACTTGCCAGTTCTGTAATCCCTGATTGATTTTTTTTCTACTGTTCCACAGAGATGAGTTAGTTGCAAACTCACAAAACAGCGTAATTTAGATTTGAAGTGTGTGCTGTGGCAAATACTTGTTGAACAAGGCGGAGCCATCGCTCTGCTGGATTTCCATTCTTTTTTTTTTTTTAAACTATGTGATGTTAGCAGAGTTTAAAACTGCATGAAGGATCTTCATCGTTGCAAAATAATTTTCTGAATGTCCTTTTCTGGGAATTTTATTTTATTTATTTTTTCTCCAAGTAGTTGAGTATCAAGATTCAGCTATATACGTGCTTATGTGCATTTGGTGGAAAAAAAAAATAGCAAAATTTGTAATTGGTTTGAAGTTATGATGACTGGTTAGTAATGTGAGGTCTCTCGGGGATTTTTTGATGTTAAATGAGAGGTCTGCAAGCTCTCACACTCTGAGACCTAGACCTGTTTCAATCACTTGGAAAACAGTTGTTTCTGTTAAAATACTTAGATTTTGGATGTGAGCACAATGCAAAACTCTTGTAAAAGAAAACAAACAAAAAAAGATGTAGGTACGTGTTGATACAAGTTGCTAAATAACACGCAAGTTCTATGGACTTCCCTTGCTAGGAGGAGAAAAAGTAATTGTTGAAGAAAAAAAAAGTTTCAAAGAAAAAGTGAGAAGAGTTTTAACTAGAAAAATGTCAGTGCGCTTTGACTTGTGAATATCTGTAGTTATTACAATCTCGAAGGCAATTGTAGGGTTGCTACGTAGTATGAAAAGGTTTCCGTGGACTGTAAAATTATTTTTGTTTTCTGATTTTTTTTCCTATGGGCATGTACTTGTGAGAATCTTCAGGTAGCTTCAATTAAGTCCTGTAAGTGCATAAATATAGCAGGGGTCCAGAAAGCAGCTTCAAAGCACTCATGTTTCTGAGATGAGGATTTCAGCGTGCTTACGCAGTGCGTGGCCTCGCCTGGCAAAACTTCGGTACCAGCATTTCTGGTTATTATCTGTACTGAAAAACTTTGTTATTACCATCGTTTAGAAATGCTTGTTTTGAATAGAGCACGTAGTCCGTTTAATATTTGGTAGTGCTCAGCAGGTGTGTTTTGCCTGTTTTGCTTTTTGTTTGTGCTCCTAGGAGATAAATGGGATTTTTTTTCTGTATGTAACAGCCTTCTCTTCAGCGCGCTTCTGCTGCTGGATTTTACTTTTGAAAGTACGGTTTCATGCTGAATACTTTCATTGTAGAATTTTCTGCTGCTAAATGACAAAGATGACAATTTTCCGTTATTTTAAATTGTTAAAATAATTTCATTTGAAATATGCTCATCTGAAAAGGAACTGAGGAGGTAGGTAAGGGTACAAGCAGAAAATACCATAGAACATAGTTCTTTAAATCTGTGTATGATATAAGAAAGCACTTTAACTCCCACGTCTCTGTCCGTAGTAGTTTACCTATGTACCTAAAATAGGAGATAGCTGCTGATTGATGATACTTTTGTATTTATAAATCTTAAACTGGTATTTACTGTTTCTGAGAAGTCAAAGCATTTTGATTGGAAATCTGTGTGATTAGGTATGTTGTAAACCTTTTAAGCTTTTTATTTTAAGCTTTCAAATATTTTAGCCATTACAAATGCAAGTAAATGCATCTGTCTTAACACCTGCTGGTTATAATACATGTGCAATTTAGTCAATACGACTAAAATATGACACTCCTCAGTTTAGAAGCGTCTGTAAGTACCTGACTAGGAAGTGGTCAGTTGCTTATGGACGCTTGCTTTGGACAAACAGGACTGAGTTGCTGCCAGCTGTTAAATCACCTTAATTCACAAGATCTCTGGCATCTGCATGCAGCAGATGGGTGAAAGGCTCTGGTTGAGCGTCTCTGACTCCTCGTTACGTAAAAATGTAAGTCTGCACTGGAGTGTGCAGGGTTATTCACTTTGCGTGATGGCTGGCTGTCGCTCGTAGGTGGAACTCTGCATCAGCAAAAGATCTGCTTTGTCATCTTCGGGATGAAGCCTTGCTCAATTGATCTCGCTTCTTTTTAAAGAAAGCGTTCTCATCTTCAGTTGTAACCTGCTTTCAAAATAAAATCAGGAAGTTGTTTTAGGTGCCTTTTTTTTTTTTTGCATTGTGTGTTAATTCTGTAATTAGCTTCTCCAGGGTTTTTCATAAATTATCTTACTTTCTACGGGCATGTGAAGGATCCATGCAGATAGGAGGGAAACCATGAAACGGACTTACCAAGATGCTGTCAAATGTGAAAAGTGATGGAAAACAGTGACAGAATTGGCATTGGATGGAAGATTTTTTTTTTTTTGTCAAGTCATACTCGTTTTGTGTAATTTAATGCTGTACTAGAGGGCAGGGAGAATCCCAGCATAAATTGTGCATGTCCAGGTAACATATGCCTAGTGGTATTTGCAAGTAATATTTGCAAGCCAAACACCAAACTTTTTTTTAATGTATTATATGACCTGATAGGATTCAAACGGAGGTGGCAGTGCACATCTTTTCCATGGGCAATGGCATCTGGTTTAGATGCGCGTTTTCCAGCATGTGTTACCTAAACTGAAGGTATATATGCATCATCCCGTATCGGCACTCTAACAGCTCGTGGTTGTCTCCTGAAGCAGAAGAACCTACACAGCCCTGCAGAATTTCTTTCTATCTAGGACTTCCTCATGTGAATATAGGAAAGAGCAGACTGCTCCCATTTGATAACAGCCAGCAGTTAGGTTAGCTCTTACCGGTATCGCCTGAACTTTTCTTGCTGTTTTTGAAGAAGAAAAACCTATTCTGACATGATTCTGACATAGCACACGCGTGAGGATTGTTTCATTATTTAGCTACCCTGAAATAGCATGCGTAGTTGTAGTCACGTCTGATTTTATCAAGATTCTTTGTGTTGCAGCCAGATACTGAAATAGTGTAGTCATCAGTAAAGATACATATATATCAGACTGCCTAAATGTTTTGTTTTTTCCTGTTTTCATTAAGAAACGCAGGAAATAGTGTGCAATATTTTGTTGAAGGTAAGCTTTTATTTCTACGTTTTCTTTTTAGACCTCGTTAATGTTTTCTTTTCAAGCGTCTGTTAATGAACTTGGTCACCATTCGGGATTTGACTGTCTGACTTCGATCATGGTATCTCTTCCTTTGCAGCAATATTGCATAACGTTAAAGGAGAAGCAGTTCTAGCCATCTGTTAATGCCTACCAGAGCCATACGTAGCAGCTGTAAGCAGCAGTATTTTCCTCCCTTCCTTATGTCCAAGCAGGCATATTGACCTATTCGTATCCTTCTGCTATATATGGTCGAGAGTTACGAAATTGCTATCATAGAATAATTTCATCTTGGTCATCTTATTCTTTCATGCAAAACTTCCTAATTTTTTCTACGAATGCCGTTTTCAGAATTATCTTTAAACTTATTTTATGTTTGGCTTCTTTGATTGGAAAAGACTAAGATTTGGGTACTGAGGGTAAATCAGCATGACTTGTGAATTTGGTTGTGAAGAGAACTGCTTGGGAATGCCAGTATTGTTTGTGCTTGGCAGTCATATTCTCTTCCCCTTCATCCCCCGCATTTCTTTCTTTTTCCCTCTCTTTTAGGCTTATTTTTCATATTTCACTTTATTTTCTGTTTCCCCAATTTATTGGTCCTGTTTTCCAGAGGAGGTTCCCTTTTCTCTTGCACCGTGTTTTTTTCTTTCCAAAATACATTTTTCAGCCTTCTCTACGTAATTTTTTCCCTACCCTTCATTACTTGTGCATCTGTGCAAGCAGTCTGCACAATTTGTGCCTAATGAGCAATGACAAACTAGCCACAGATGCATGTGAGTGATTAGGGCACTGTCAGACGATAGTCACCGACGTGAAAGCTCATCTAGAATAAGTAGTAATGAGGGGACCAAGTTTAATTATAAATAAATAAAAATCTCTTTCTCGTGCAACCTTCCCAGCCAACCAGCTCTACCCGTTCCTAGAAGCAGCATCATTTTCTTCATCCTACCAGCCTGGAGTCCTTCACTATTTAAGAACTTGAGCGTGTAACTCCGTGACTGCTTGGTCAAATGACCAACCAGCGGCTGCTAACACCTTCTTGCTACCTTGTTTTCCCTCTAGCAGTGGCTGCGGAGCTTGTCTTTTTGTGGCAGAAACAGATTCAACTTGCAGCCCTAGTAAAAGAATCAGGCAAGAAGCGGAAAAACCTCGTCTCTTTGCTCCAAGACCCGAGCTGGCTGACTGCGGCCGCAGCTCTCAGTATGGAGCTGGCTGAGCCCTGCAGGGGAAGCGCGTAGCCGAGAGCAATGGGGGAGGGTGGGCAGGGAGATGACCTTTCCCTTTTAGCAACGGTCTACTCTTCATTTGGCTCAAGTCACCCTTGGAAACGGCTCCTTGAAGCAGGATGAAGTAAGTAGAGGTTTAGTGTTTGCAACCTGCTTATTTCAAATCGGTGAAATCGAGCTTCATCTCTGCTGCCTTCTATTTAGCTTTCCTGGCAGCCGGGCAGGGAAGAGTGGGGAGATGGAAACGCGATTGACAATAGTGATCAGAATATCAAAATACGTGATTTCAGTTAGGTTTTCATCCCTGAATTAGCTGTTAGTGGTTTTAACAGTCAGTCATCGTTATAAAATTAAATTTTACTGAAATAAATCCTTTTCATCATAACGGGGACAATATTTTAACATTTTAGGAATATCCTTGAAGCTATTTGTGAACGTGGTATGTGTTGTAGGCTCAGTCTGATATGCTGTTTCTCTACTACTAGTCTGTTACCTATCCAGAAATAAAAAATAAAAGGAAAAACATAATAATTGCAAGGACTTTAACTCTTTTCCTAAAATTTGTGAGGGGACATGAGTTTAGAGGAGCTTCATTCTCTGCTATTTCAAGTGAGAACTTGAAAACGACAGTGAAAGTGACGCAAGGGTCTATGAAATGCATGGCGTAAACAGATTATTATTTTTCACTTTTTAATGCTTTGTCCTACTCCGTTAATAACAGTGGGTAAATATTTTAGATCAGAACAGGATTTTTGAACAGAGCTTTTTCTTCCATCTGACAAGTAGAAGGAAGTAATCTGTGTTTTTGTGTGTTTTAATCTTCTGTTAAGCCCCAAAGATAAAGGCTGTTTGCATGTCATGACTTAGGGTTTTTTTTATCTTAGCTGCTGATACAGACCAGCTAACATTGGACAAACTCAGCCCCGTACAGCCCTGTAATCGGCCCTCCCAGGGACAAGCAGGACATTTGCTGTGTAAAAAAAGAGGTTACTTAAATATTTTACAAATTAAATAATGTAGTGATTGCTCAAGATGTCTTCATCCTTTTCAATCCTGTTTTTCCCTGTGTTATATTAGTATTACTCAGACTCGAGAGGCCTCATCAGAAAAAAACTTGTATGTATGGGGCTATTTTTCCGTGACATTAGACCTAGAAATGGACTGAAAGTGAAATAATCCATGTAGATTACAAAGCGGTAGACTTGCAACGAAGATTGTCTTTTTGTCGGGCCTGTTTATTTTGAAGGATTAATGTAAGTGTTTGTGTTAGGTCGTCTTATTGTATCTCTTGAATGAAAATGTGACTAATGTCCAGGCTGTATTTGAAGGATTTGTAGTTACCGTGCATATTATAAAGCTAAGGTGCTCAGTGGCATCAAATTCTTACTGCTTTATAAAGAGACACAAAAGTTTTCTTGTATTCTAAACAGTGTCTCTTACGTGGCTTTTAACAGGTGAATATGTCCAAGCACGTAGGGCCTTATGAGGAGTTTTGGTGTCTATACGGATTTTATTTATGTGACTGAGTTGAAACCTTGCATATTTATGCTGACCTTTTTCCTTTTGAGTGTTGGGCTGTCCCAGCACGGAGTGTTGTTGCAAATTCTGTTCTATATACGGTTGCAATCCTTGACAAAGAGGAGTTACTGTAATCGTGCTTGAAGATCTTGTCTGCTTTCAGATGGTTTGCAATAAGGCAGTGTAGTCAAATGAAATAAATACATTGTAAAATTTTTGATTTTTTTTCTTTCTAAACAAGTACAGAGATATGTGGCAGAATTTGACTGCTGGCTAGGTAGTAACTGCAGGTTGTCTCTCTTCTCATTCAAGAAATAGACGTATCAGAAATCTTTTATTTAAAAATGTCTGCAACCGGTCTGTGATTCTGTATTACAAATTACAGTTTTCAATTACAGAACACAAAAAAGGACATAGTTTGAACTTCCTTATGGACCGTAAGAAGGTGCTATTGGGTTTCAGTGCTGTGCATTGAATAACTAGGGAGTTATTCAACTTCGGTTTGAAGTGATGATATTAATAGGACTAAATATATTTCAGTCACAAAGTTTTACTGGTGTGGCTGAAGTTATTTGATATCTGATTCTGAAGTTATTTGAAATATAATAATAAATTAATCTGAAGTTATTTGAAGCCCGTCCATTTGCAGATAGCCGTTGTAAAACCAGAGGTAGCTAACAATGGAGTTGTGTTGGCTAGATAGCAGTGCACGGCAAGCCATGAGATCTGAGGAGGGGAAGCGTGTTAAATACAACAGCTTTTAGTCTCCTGAGAGGTCAGCGTTCGATCCAATGAGTAGGATTCTTTAGCAGAGACTCCTACAAACCAGATTGCCCTCTGAAATGAGCAAGGCTGACAGCGACTGCAACGTGAGAAGCTGAAGGTTCAAGGGAAGTGCTTACGGGCTGCGTTGGGTAGACTTCCAGATAACCTCCTGAACACCTGTCTGGTGTGCATTCACTTGGGGTGGGTCTTGCAGTGATCCCAGCAGTACAAAAGGAGATCAAAAGGTGCACGTGTAAAAACTTAGGAATGCTGTCGTTACTCGTAAGTGCTTAGTACAAGTAGTAGGTAAGCTGGAGGGGCTGATGAATATCACCTCTCTTTTTTTTTTTTTTTTTTAATTTATATGGTTAATAATTAATTTTCAAGCTTCTGCTGTATTCCCATAAACCCTTTTGTGAAAGCATTAGTATCATAGGGCTGTGGTTTCATGGTCACTTCAGGCCGACATAAATATGCATCGCTTCTAAGCGGGCAGCTCTCTCGGCTTGCTAGCGTGGGCCCAAGGGAACAGGAGCCTGGTTTGTGTGCTTAAAGTGCTCGGGAAAATGCAGCTTAAGAGGAATAGTGTTCCCTAGTAAATTAACATCTGCCTGAAAATAAGTTTGTTTGCTTTTAATAGCTGCGAGATAACAAGACGGATCCCCCCTCCCTCCCCCTCTTCAGCAGCTGCGGCAGGCCAAGAAACACCCTACGCGAATGTCTCCTCATCGGGGTACTCCAGGACAGCAGATTGCCTTTGTTCTGGCCTCTGCCTGGTGGATTTTTCCCCTTAGCTCCTCAGGGCCTGAGCATGACAATTTGAAAAATCCTGGTGTGATCGTGTAGTATAATAACAGGTGAAGTCTGTATAAATTCTGTGGTTTTTCCCCTAATGTGAGGGAAAACGGCATGGCACAAAAAGAATTAATTTATTAAGCTATTATATTTTGCTTTTTCATTGTCATGTCATCTGGCACTTTTTTCAGCATCTTTACTCCAGATAGTAACTAGTAGCTGAGGTGGAGGAGGTTTGGTTAAGCTGTTGCCGCCTTCAAATCCGAAATGAAGCTGTGTTTCTGGATAGTAAGAGAATAGGTTGCACCGTGGGATTCGGATGACAGCAGATGCCCTGTTACAGTTTTAGGTTTCCTCCTGTAGAGAAGGCAACAGAGAAGCCTTCCTGCCAGGCTGGCAATGCTTAATTGGTTAATCCAGTTAGGTTTTCAGGCTTAGAAAAACAGTGAAAAGATGGAGCACCACAGAAAACATTGTGGTCGTGAAAAGATGTGCTCGGATCATTCAGGTACTGAGCGAAACTGGCAAAAAAAATCATTCCTTTTAAGAAAAGTCAGAATAAAAATGAAATGTTTGAAAGTTGTACGTATAGGTCATCTGTTCTGAAAATGGTGCTGAAGAAATAAAGGTGTTGAATTGCTTTCCTTCTGACTGGACTGGGAAGGTTCCCAAAAGGCCGAGGATGGTTCAGAAGCGTTACCTCCTTCTCTTTCTATTCTTTTTTCTGAATGGCTTTGTAGGAATTTGTAGTTTGTGGAATAAAGAAACGTCTTGAAATAAGAAGTGAGCATTCAACGAGTTATCTACAGTCTCTTGACATATTATAATGTCGTTGAGTAAGACTGCTGTCTTTTAACACCTGCCTTTCCATACGGAGATGCTACAACCGTGTCTGTGTGCTTAAGTGCAGCACGATATGGTTGTGGATGGAGACAGGCTTGTTGTAGAGTTAGGTGTGTATGAGTAGCTAAATCTTGGGGTTCAGTGCTCTGTTTCCTGATCGTCTTAGCTGTGATGGTTGGGTGAGGCTGTATGTCATGAGGATTGACTGGATGTTATCCAGAGATGGGTGAAGCTGGGGATGAGTGAGAAGAAAGGGAGCACTTTCTGCGCTCTTTCACAAGCGGATTCCTGCTTTGTTCCTACGGACCATTCCCGAGATGTCACTTAAATCCCCGCTATAAGTGAGGATGTGCAGGGACGTCCTGTTTGGGTCATCTTCAGCGTCTGCGCCTGCCACCAGTGATGCAAAACCATAAGCTCCTGCTGTTTGAAGTAGAGAACAAGACATAGCAATTAGGTCCCAGATAGAGCTATTGCTTTTATAAAAGCTTGCGCTTATACTTTGAGATGATGGAGAATCAAGTGTTAGAGGATACAAAGTACTATTTTATCCCATAAAGTGCAAAATAAAATTTGCACTGTTTACCTAAATATGTTATAATCAGAAAAAAAGACAGGTTTGTCCAAGGTTCATGGCAGACTTCTATGTATGCCATGTTCTGTTTTTATTCTGGGCCCACATCCTAGCTTGATTTGGAGGAACTACTTTTTTATGTCAAGAATCTGGCAGTGCTAATGGATCTTAACATTCAGTCTTTGTTTTTGACCGAATTTATCCTTTTGCATTTGTTTCTGAAGATTTTGCTTGCAGTATTGCTGTGTTGTAAAGTTCTTGTTTAAAAACAAGCAAAACAAAAAATCCAAAAAACTTGAATCTCTTGAAAGGTTTTTTACGTGCAAAATTTCTGTAGTCAGTATTAACGTAGTAAAATTTAGTGCTATAAAATGTACTGAATGCATTAAAATCTCCTCCATTTGGCTTTTTTGCTTTCTGATTGTGTTGTATGTAACATAGAAACATTCAGTGCTGATACACAGGCAATCAGCTATATAGTGTTTGTGACAAATGGAAAATTGTAGAGAAACCACATAAAATACATTCCATTTCAACTTGCTGAGTTGATTTATCTGAGTTTCTACATGCGTGCAGCTTTTAAAGAAACATGGTACGTTGCCACCCGAGTGATCTGTCAGTGCAGTGTTTTAATGTAAATTCCACCAAGGGGAACATTAAGGGTTGAAGCGATGCTGTTCATCAAAGTAATTAAGTAACTAGGAGCTGTATCTGATGAAGAATGTGTCATGCTGATGCCGTTTACTTTTGTGCTGAGGAGCTCTGGCAAAGTATTAAATTCTGTTTTTTAAATTTTGTGTCAAAAAGAGACTCATTGATTAAACGTATAGATCACCTCTGAAGCTGGGACTCGAGTTGAAGGATCAATAAAGTATTAGTAGGTTCTAGCCACCAGTATTAACCATTCCCAAGTATTTATTTTACAGAAGATATTTGACCGTGTGATTTGAAGTATCAAATTTGTAGTAGCGGTGAGACTTTCTCAAATTGTGGCCGATAGCTTTTTTTAGCTATGTTACTGTATGTATTGCATTTATTTAAAATAAATTCTGTTTCCCTTTGTTAGCATTCTTAAAACTTCCTCGGGAAAGGATTTGCCAGAACTTTGCTGCTGTGGGTAGCATGTTCTGTAAGGTGTTTTAAGTCTATTCTCAGGAATACAGTGGCCTACTTTGCAAAAAGTACCAATATGGCCGGTCAGCTGGTCACCCTCAGATTTAAGTAGCTTTATAGTGTTTTGAACTGGGTCCTTATTTTATTTTTACTTATAGATTTGTATTTTTTCTGAGAAACTTCAGTAATGCTCATTTTGGTGCTCTAATAACAAGTTTGTCTCTTTTAGGAAATAAAGCCTCAAAGTCATTACAACCATGGATATAGTGAATCTCTTGGACGAAAAAGCCACATTGATGATTACAGCACTTGGGACATTGTCAAAGCCACACAGTAAGTTTATTCTTGAGTGTCTTTCTGGATTAGTTGAAAAATAGCAAAATGTATTTTTTTAATATGCAGAAAGTTGAAGGCTAACTGTATTTGTAGATACAATAATGCAAGATTTTAGAAGTGAGCTATACAGTTTAAGATGGTTTTATGAGCAATGTGAGAAACACGTCAGAAGCATTGTGATAAGTTGTAAATATAGGTGGTTGCTGGGCAGATTGTTGGAAGAGAAAGTACAGTTTTCTTCCAGCTTGTAGTGGTGTTTATTTTCTGTAAGTGATGGTTAAGAGGTAAGTGGGCAGCATATCGATAAGCAAATGTGAGGATTTCCTTGATTTCTTGGCATCATTTATAGATTAGAAAGTATGCATCAGTATGTAACTTCCTCCGTCGTCTCTAATTCTGCAGTTTCAGTGCTGATATGAAACTGACTTTATTGCTGAAAGAAGAATTGTAGGAGTAAACTGTGAAGAAAATTTAATTAATAATTGCTTTTTCAATGCAGATTAATTGTATAGAAGACAAATCTGTTTAGTCCTGTAATACATACTAACTCACAAGACGTTCAGAAGAATCGTCCTAGAACTGCTTTTCAGCTTTCCGTTGTTCACTGCTCAGAAACCACCACCATCACTTTGACCTTTGTTTTTCAGTAAGCTGAGATGATACAATTTCATTTTTAAAAACTATTGTTAGTTTGAATTCCTACTCTATTATGTATATTGCCAAGCTATTTGCCTTTTTAAAAAAAACAAACTTTCAGTTTTTCCTGAAAGTCATCTCCTTCAACTGGAAGCACATTTGTATTTGGCACAGGCCACATGTAGGTTTAGGAAGTATGTACTTTCCTTCACCTTTTGAGTTCTTAGGGATTTAAGTTCCTGATGTAGATGTTGACTGACCCTGCAGTTGTTGCTCTATAGGGTTTAATAGTAATACTACAACCTATAATCCTCTTATCAGGGGGTTCCTAGAAATGAAAGCACTGGTATAACATGGAACTATCTGCTTCTTAAGGGCATGGAACTATGACACCAGAAGTGATGATTTTGCAAATTACCTGCTTCCATTTTTGTATGCTCATTGTATTCTTGACGCCCTGAAACACGTTTGTCTCTTATCCCTCAGGTTTAGGTTGATCTATGCTTTCAACTGACGTGCTTTAATCCTTTTCTGGTCTCCTCTGACAATTAACAGGGCTGTGAGTTATCTGTTACATTCCTCCACAGTCTTGGTGTGATGCAGTTGGTGAGAAGTCCTCTCCTCTCTAAGAGGACTGCTGTTTCCTATCGCAGCCCAAATGCTAAATAGCTCAGGGAAAGGTGACTCAGCATGGGTATACGATCAAGTTATGCTAGTGGTATTCCTTGGGATATCCTTCTCCCCCAGTAGAGGGATACCTCACCTTTATTTCAAGTATGTACTAAAATTCGAAGGCCGTGTTATGTAAAACAGCAGTCTATAAGGGAGGGAAGCCAAGAATTGTAAGACTTACAGTAAAATAAAGCTGCTAATATATTAATTCAATGTTATGAAAAAAAAAAAAGCCTTAAAAAATGATCTCCTCATTACTGTTGAAGGTGAACTTTCACGTGATAAACAGCAATGGTGAAAAGGTGCATCACTGATGCATAGTTCCTGCTAAAATGAACAATGTAGTTACTTTTGTAGAAATAAAACCTCTTTTACAATTATAACCTTTTAACATCTTTTACATCTATTACGTTTTTGCCTCTTTTTAATAAAAAATGAGTGATCTTATCCTCTGCCACTTGTCTTCAAATATCATTGTTTACTTAGATTAAAATAACTGGTTCAGTTTACCTTTCAGTTTGGTGCTAATGTAAGTTGGATGCCACAAAAAGCTTTGTTTAAAATAATAATAATAAAAAAAAGAACGCTAATGTGTCTCCTAGAACTCCCCTCCCCAAGCAGTTCAGTAACTTCAATGACAATACAGAAAAACAGAATAAAAATTATATTCGTTCTCCTCAGTTTTGGCATTTTTTTTTTCCCCCCAAATTCACATGTGTATTCAGCTAGGATTGGCAGCACAGTTGTTTTGTTTTTGTTGTGTTCCCCCCTCCTCCCCCCCCCCCCCACAAGTCACTTCAAAACCTCCCCAGAAGGATATAAGTTTTCTCAGTGCGATGATATCAGATGGCAGCTGGGGTGCTTACTGTTAATAAAATGAAATCCTGTTGTTCTCAGGACTGTTCTAAGAGCTAATTATAATAACAGAGTTGTGCATTTTTCTGTTTCTTTAAAAAAAATAAAACAAACCTGACACTTTTAAAAAGACAAACAAATCTGTCTGATTGTGCCTTCCAAAATATTTGTCATTTAATGTAAGACCACTTAAATTGCAGGCTTCTTGACAGATAGAGGGTGAATTTCACCATAGCATGGAGTTGTCTGTTATCATGTTTGTGATAATCCACACAGGAAGCAGTCAGTCGCATCATATGAGTACCTAGTCAGTCATTTAATCTTTTTCAGTCACTGTTCATGCTGTATTTCATGTACTACATTATTAAAAGTTTCTCTTGTGAAATCAACTAGCGTTGTTTATTGCTGCAACACGTATTGAAATGGGGAACATAGCTCCTTAAACTTTAATGTTGATGATGAAAAATGGAATGAAAATGTGTAATTCCTCTTCACTCTCTATATGCTGTTTGACTGTAGAATTCCGCTTCAAGATGTTGACTTTATTGGCACATGATTACAGAGAAATAGAAGTGTTAGTAAAATGATGCATTTGCTTTTATGTTTCTCAGCAGGTCAAAATGATAAGAGCTTGCAAGCTCCACACATTTTTCCAGAAGAATATTTTGTTCTTTGTTTCGTGCCGCATTGGACTGTTCATGTGCTTTATCTTCTTAGTTTGTAGTTTGAGCACTTACAAAATTAACTTGCTTATACACTGAGCTACAAATCTGATAACCTCTTAAAATCAAATGAAGACTGTATGGAAAAGAGCAGTTCAGTCAATGTTATTGGTGCAAGGAGTTTATCAGTATTTGTGTTTTTCTCCCACTATATTCCTCATAAGTTCTCGCACAAAGCGGGTCTAGGCATGATTTACACCAAAAATACTCTGTTTATTTTGCAGAAGCTTGTGCTGGAGTAAAAATGATAGTGTTTAGTTTTAATACACATTGATATGAAGGACACTTTCCATTGGCTGTTTTACATGTCCAAAGACATCTAGCTAGAGTTAAAAGTACTACTTTCTTAACCCTTCACATTGTAACATCCACAAGATGTTTGCAATCTCTTGGCATCTTGTATTCAATTATAGCAAAATTCAAGTTGATTCATGTAAAGTTTCCACTGTTTTTGAAAGTAGAAGCAAGCCACTGGTATATTTGAAAATATATTTTCAACGCACTAGTAAAAAATGGGCCATTCTTGCCTTTGCTGATGCAGTAGAGTAATGTTACTTACTAACATTTAGTAAGTACTTCACCTGGAACTGCACGGCAAGTCTTTATATTTCTTCTGTCTCTACAAAATCCAAGGATGGGCTCTGTACCAGTTTACTTTCTCTGATACCTACTCTCACTAGAGATGAGTGAATGGAGTTTTGTATAAACTAGGAAAAGCCATAAGCTGTTTAAAAGTGGAAATGTAATTGGGGATATTTTAGGTCTGTTTATTTCCATTTCTTGTGGATTAGCAGCAGTAGCTCTGCAAAGTTGGAGTCAACTTTGAATATGATGACTTAGGAGAGGTACCATGTTAACATGGTAACTTAAAGCTCATTGCTGGTGGTTTTGTTTTAGATCGTTTAAGCCATGAAACTAAGGAAAAATAGCTCATGTTCACAGGTGGAGAAGTATATGGTGGGTTATGACTAGAACTAACTCTGGAACAAGTTAATTCTTGCTTTGTGATTTTCAACTCTGAGTGAAGAGACACCTTCTGCTTGCAGTGACCTTGAGCAAATTCCAACTGCTAGAAGTGTGTTAAATAACTATTATGAACATTAGTATTAAACATTAATAAGATTAATAACATTTGTGGGTTCTGCGAGATTGATTTCCTGTGCTCAAGTATTACGGTTTCATTATTGCAAGATTAACTTTTCTGCTAGTTTCATTCACCAGTACCATTAAAAATGAGATTTGTGTGCATTGTGAAATAGTGCAAAAAAAAAATGTGCTGGATCTATGCTGAATCTTGCTCAGAAGTAAATAAATTGGATACATTTGAGAACTGTCTTTTGTCCTCACCATTTCTTATTATTCATAGTGTACATGACAAGAAGAAGGAAAAAAAAAAAAGATACATAGGAAATAATTCAAATTGGTGAGGGCTGGCCAAAGTGACGATTACTCCTGTTTTTATTTCACCCATCCATAGGGGAGGAAGGTCAGATTGTGACAAAAGTACATGTTCTTGGCCTGCTCATTTCAGGCTCTGGAGTTTATATACATTCCAGCTTTAGCAATATAATTTAAGTTTGAATGGAAGGGTGTTGTTTTTTTAACCACATTAACAATATAGCCACAACTGTCTAGCCAATCTGGGGCTCTGGAGTGTATACAACAGCTGAAATTCTCTTGTCTCTCAACATCATTGTTCAAGGTTCATTAGGCAGCTCTTGAGTTTGCTCAAGAGCATGTTTGCTGTTGAAAACAAAGCTGTCTTACTGTTTAACACACCAAAAAAAAAAGTATGAAAGGCTATGTTAGTATTTAACTGCCATAGTTCATGGGAATGAAACTTCGAAAGGTGAAACAAAACAAAAGATTATTTTTGTACTAATTGCATTTCCAGTTAAAACAGCTTTGATTGGATTTGCAGTGATAGTAAGATAAGGGAGTAGGCTCCTGGCTTATATACCGGTTGTTGGTCTGGGGATGTGCTCACTGAAGAGAGATACCTTCTTACTATTGTGACCAAATTTGATGTTGCTCATATGGCAAAGCTGGCAGTGTCTATTTTTAAGACCGTGTGCTTGCAGACAAAAACCGAAGATTTACAAATTTAAAACACAAAAGGATTCTAGGATACTATTCTTGAAAGTATTAAATTAAGAATATCTTTAATTTATGATGACAAAATACTGTAGTTACTGAAATGGCTTAGACGGTGACAATGAAATGAGCTTGCACAATGGGATTTTTGCTCTGGAAGAACTAGTCCCATTTTTCTCAAGAACAAGACAAATTCAATAGTATTGACTTATATTCCTAAATTATATTCCATTGATGCTTACAAATACCATCCTCCAGAATTCACCCAGATGCTGAATTTGTTGCAGTAATGTACTAATCTGTTGAGAGGATTTCAGCCTTCTCTCTTGAAGGGACTACACCCCTTTATAGCAACATTATGAGTATGCTGAGTGTCTGAAATAGGTGACTTTCGCGTTTTGTAATCCAACAGTGCATCAGGAATATTTGGAAAAGACAAAGTGAAGTCAGCTGTGGCAAACTGATGAAAGAAAGACTTTGTGTAGTATGTTAAGAGAAGAATGCTACGTTTCTAGGACAGAGCTCAAGAAACTATGACTGCATCAGTTTGTGTTTTCTTCTATTTAATTGTAGAGAGCATACTGTTTCCAGTAATAGGAACAAATTGCTGTAAATTCCTAACCTTTTGCCAGGTGGTTTTTGTCTATCTAGATCCTTACGTCCTCTCATGACAATAAATTAGAGTTATTAAGTTATACCTTGTTACATATTTTATAATCAGTTATGAACTCCAGATGCTGTTGTATGCCAATGTGATATACAGACGAGCAAGTTTGGGAAATTCCAAAAGCATGTTGAAGATAATTCTCAAACAACAGATGTATGAGGCCACCTTTCCTAGCTGGCTCACTAAGTACTTATGACAGAAATTAGAGAAGGCCTTGGAGATGTGACAGGAGGTGGCTGTCTTGACCCCAGTGGTCATGAAACAGTTCAAAATTTTTGGTATAATGCAAAAAAAGGGTCTGTAGCGTTGCCACCCTGGATTTTAAAAGAGCAGACCTTAAGCTACTTGGGGAGTTAGTTGGCAGTATCCCTTGGGAATTGGCTCCAATGGGTTTAGGGATCTGTGATAGTGGGTCACTTTTCAAGGGCCACCTCTTAAAAGCCTAGGAGCAGACAATCCCATTGCCCTTGCAAGTCAAACAAGTAGGGCAGAAGACTGGCTTGGTTGAACAAGAAACTCCTCCTGGGACTAGGGCAGAAAAAGAAAATATATCACCTCTGGAAGCAAGGCCTGAGCTTCACAGGGAGAGTTCAGAGCTGCATTTTGCATCTGCAGAGAGAAAACAAGAAAAGCTGAAGTCCGACTTGAGCTGACACTGGCCAATGTGGTGTCAGACAAAAAAAAAAAGGCCTTTTCAGGTATGTCAACAGCAAGAGGGAGTCTAAGGAAAACATTAGACTGATACTTGAAGATGGTCACCTGGCAATTAAGGATGAGGAAAAGGCAGAGGTATTTAATGCATTTTTGCTTTAGTTTTTAACTTTAATGATAGATCGTGAGCTGCCTGGTCCTCTGTGTTGGAAGACCATGAATGCGGAAGAAATGACTTTCCATTAGTGGCCACTGAAATTGTGAGGGACCAGCTTTATTTATCGGTTGAATATTCGTAGTACATGGGGCTTGATGGGATTCACACCAGAGTGCTTGAAAGAATTAGCAGATATGATAACTGGACCCCTCTCAACAATTTACCAAAGGACTTGGGAGTCTGGGAAAGTCCCCGCTGACTGGAAGCTAGCCGGTGTTACACTGGTCTGCAAGAAGGGCAAGAGAGAAGGCGCAGGAAGAGGCCTGTTAGTCTAACCTCTGTACCTGGAAAAGTTATGGGGTAGACTATCTTGAATAAGATGTTGAAAGGCAGTTTAAGAACAAAGCTATTATCAGGCATAGTCAATGCGGGCTCATCAGGAGAAAGTCCTGCCTTGGTAATGGCAGAACCCCTGGCAGTCAGGAGGGCAAACTGTGTGTTGGGTGTGCTGAACACAGCATAGCCAGCTGGTCAAAAGAGGTGATCCTCCCGCTATGTTTACTGTGGGTGCAGCTTCGCCTTGAATACTGTGTGCCGCTCTGGGCTCCACAATATAAAAAGGACATTAAGGTCCTTGAAAGCCTCCAGAGGAGGATGACAAAGCTGGTAGCAGGGCCGGCAGGTGTGTCCCGTGAGGGCAGGCTGAGGCCCTTGGGCTGCCTGGGCTGGAGACAAGGAGGCTGAGAGGCGACCTCCTGGCTCTCGGCAGCTTCCCGAGGAGGGCGAGCGGGGAGGGAGGTGCCGGCCTCTGCTCCCCAGGACACCTGGGGATGGCCCAGAGCTGCACTGGGGGGCTTCAGACTGGGTACGAGGAAAATATCTTTGTGAGGGTGGCCAAACCCTGGAACAGGCTTTTTAGCAAAGTGGTTGATGCCTCCTGCCTGTTGGTGTTCAAGAGATAATGCCCTCAGTGTTTGGATAATGCCCTCAATAATAAGCTTGAACTTCTGGTTAGCCATGAAATGGTCAGGCAGTCAGACTACATGACCTCTCTAGATCCCTTCCAACTGAACTGTTCTATTCTACATACTGTGTGGCAAGATCATAATTAGCTTTCTTGCCTTCAGAAGTCCTGCTTTCACTGCATCTCTTTTACTGTCTTGTCTGCTTATTCTTGGCTAAGTTGCCTGTAGTCCTAACTTGTTTCAGTGGCCCTTGCAGCTGTAGGGACAGCCAAGAATTGCGTCACATTAACCCATTTAAACAAGTGTCAGAGACCGGCCTGACTTGAAACCTTATCACTTTTCCTGGCAGTTACGTGTGTCTGACTGGATGTATTTTGTCTAACTGGTTGCATATTTTTGAGCCTTCCTAAACCAAACCTCTTCTTCCCATCCTCCCCTTCTCCCTCCAGCTGATTAAAAACAAAGTTTTATTGTCAAAATAATTCATGACTGCTACTTTTTTACTGAGTCTGCAGAGCTCAAGCTATACAGGCTTGTTTCCAGTTTGTATGTGCTGCAGGCAGTAGTCTTTGTTCTGCTTTTGTAGTGCTTTTGAAAGATTACAGGCGTGACAGCAATATCTAGCATTTTTCATAATTTCCAGTGTGACTTTCCTAAGAAGTAGAAAATATGATTTAAGTAGGTTGTTATGTGTAGCACTTTTTTTTTTTTTTTAAATACTGTCCGATTAATGTGCTTCAAACCTGGAGAGAGCTTGGAAAGCATTCCTGAGGTTATTTGACTTGATTCAATTGAGGCTTCCCTACGGCAGGACTGTGTCTGGGTTGAAGAGCCATTCAAACATGTTGAAGAAAAAGCAAGAATGGTAACTACCCTGGAAAAAAGGTCTTGACGCCAGTTTTGAGAGCTGACGCAAGGGGAGCAAAGGGGCCTTCAGTTGTCTAAGGCTGTGTGTTCTGCAGAAAGTGGGATAGAGAAGCAACGTAAGGAAAACATACTTAAATTCCAACTTCGAGAGGCTGTTAAACTTCTGCTTTAGCAGAAGTCAGATGTCACAAAGAGAGGAAGCATTAAACTTGATTTCAGGTTTTGCCCACACCAGTCTCCTCCTTGAGACTTAGGAAATTCCTGTGGGTTGTATATACATTCAATGTATACATTCAAATGTAATCTTAACAAACCTTTCTACATTGCTTTTATTGCCACTAAAAATAGGAGTAAAACAGTGTAAGTATCAGGACAAATGGTGTTTAATATTGGAGTTAGATGCATATGTGATGTATGGAGTTAGATGCATATGTGATGTTTATGATTCATGGATTGTTTCAACTTTCAAAACATCGGCAATTTTTTTGATGAAGTTAGCTCACAGTCAATAGCATTAATTTCATGAAAGCATTAATTTCATATTAAAACAGAATTTTGAAGGGATATGATAAAATGGTACTAACTAACATTAGGCAGATTGCTCTTTGTTTGTTATCTGAGAAGAAAAATGGAAAGTGTCAGGGATGTGTTAATGTTTGTAACTGATCTGATGATCTTGTTATCCATTCCACTGATTTTTGGAAGATACTTTCAAATCAGTTGGCCCTGTTATTCAGGCCTTCAAGAGATGGGAAAGGAAGGAAAACTGACATGGGAGAAACAAATACAGCTGAGTCCCTGGGAAGAGGAGAGTCCAGTTTTACACTAGGCATCCTACTGAGCTGTATTTCACCTTGTTCTGCTGTATAGTTTGCTGTGGAGACAATTCTTCTGTAAAATCTTGAACTGGTTAATATAACTTCTGCCAGTGAAACTTACTGTTGTAAGAGATCTGTATTCATGTAGTGCCAGAAAGTCTCTGCTTTGTTTCTCTTCTGTTGAAGGTTGTGTATCATCATTATTACAGTGTTTGCCTAATTAATTTTTGTGCAAGGTAACAGCTTTGAAAATCTTATTTTCTTCTTCAAGGTATGGAATATATGAACGATGTAGAGAGTTGGTGGAAGCAGGTTATGATGTACGACAACCAGACAAAGAAAACGTAACGCTTCTCCACTGGGCTGCAATCAACAACAGGATAGATCTGGTGAAGTACGTATTATACTTAAAGTGATATATAAACTAATTGCATCCTTTAAAATACTGTTATTTTAAATGTGTTAGTCCTAATTATCTTAAAAAGTCAATTTTTGTTCTTGAAATCTGAGGGAGGGGGTAGTAGTCAGAAGACCTAATCTGTATGTTTTACAGACACTGTTTTGATGACACAGTTAACAGAAATAAAACCTGTTAAATGTCTAGTATTTGAGCTTAAGCTTTTTTCAGGTAGATGAATCTGTGGAATAGCTGTTCAGCTGCATGTGTAATTCCTTTATAATATGGTGGACTTGCTGAAGCGCCAACGTTTTTTTTAGAGAGTGAAATTTTATGCAAGGTGATAGCAAGTATTTTAAATAAGTGAGATTAGTATGATGGAAGGGGCATCCTTCATTCAGCATTTCAGGAAGTTATGAGTTCAATAACACTTTTGCATTTTAAAAACACAGTTATTACAGTGGTTAATATTGCAGCACCTCCCCTTTCAAGTAATAAAGAACAGTGGTGTGAGATTTGAGATATTTTTATGCTTCTCAATCTATGAGTTCTAGACCACAATATTTGAGGCTGTGATTTAAACCTATCCCTATCCTTCAAAACATGAAGAGCTTAAATCGTGAAGGGTTAATCCTCAGTACTTGCTGTTTTACAAATCACGAGTGTATACTGAACGTTTCTTTTCTCTACTAGTAGCAAGATGATGAGTTAAGTATGTGCAATTGAATCTAAATACACAAAATATTATTGAATCAGCAGGATTCTAGGATATTTGGCCTAAACTGCACATCTTCAATCAGTCCACTTTTCAAAATATTTCTTATGAACGAAGGTAAATGTACACAAAACCAAATGCAAAACATCTTCATTTTAAGCATTTTCTCTCTATGTATGTCCATCACCAGTGCCTTCATCAGAACAGATCTTGAGTTTCTTGAAGTTGCCTGCAGATCTTAGGTTCATATTTCTCTTCTTGTTTTTAAAGGACTTTGTCCTGATGCAGTTCTTTTAAAAGAAGGTTAAAGGTAGATAAACAGATGAAGATTTAGCTCTGATGAGAAGGACCTTAGGGTCCCAGTGCACAGCAAACTGACCGTGAACCAACAATGCACCCTTGCTGCAAAAAAGGCTAATGTTATCCAGTACAAGAAACATACGGACGTACCTGGGGTGAGTTCAGTGCAGGGTCACAAAGATAATTAAGGGACTGGAGCATCTGAAATCTGAGGAGAGGCTCCAAGAGCTGGGGCTGTTCAGCCTGGCAAAGAGAAGTCTCAGGGGAAAGGATCTTAGCAATGTCTACAAATACCAGATGGAAAAGGAATAAAGAAGACAGAGCCAGAGTTCTCTCTTGTCTGACAGGACAAGAGCAAGTGGGCACAAATTAAAACACATGAAATTCCATCTGAACATCGTATTTTATTTATTTATTTATTTATTTACCCATGTGCGAGTGGCTGAGCACTGGCACAGGCTGCCCAGCAAGGTTGTGCAGTCTCCCTCCTAAGAGATCTTAAAAAGTCTCCTGGGCATGGTCCTGGGCCACCTGATGTAGGTGCTTGAGCAAAGGAAACAATAGCTAGTGCAGCAGGTTTTATGCCTTTAATGTAGGAGCTTATCATGGAAACTGTAATTCTGTGTTTGGTATCTTCCTTTCACTAAAGATGGGTAACCAGTGTGCCTTCTGGCACACAGAGAGAGACCCTCTTGCAAAACCGATGCAGAATGCTGGTTAGCTAAATAACCTTCTCGGTGAGATTGTTTTAGACTCTATTGTTTTCTTCCTTTTCATTTCATTTTCCTTCTGGTTTCTCTTGGGTCTTTCATGGCTAAGCAGCTTAGAACTCGATTTGAAATTATTGAAATGTGTAGAATTTCTCAGATAGCTATTTTTCTTTTATACAAATTAAACTTATAAATGCAGTTGTTTTATTCTGACCTCACTTTTTAAATCCAACTTGAATGCATAATTAATTATGTGCAATAAATTATTAATCTTATTTGAGCTGTTGGAATACCTGTAAAACAAATGTCTTCTGTCTTATTTGATATGTCTTTGTAAGGTCTGAAAGCTGAATGGCATTGAGACAACCATAACCATTTAAAAACATCACTATACTATCAGGCATATGAAGAAAATAGGCCTATATTGTGGATAATGTTTCTCTATTAACTTACATATAGTTTCCATATTAGCTTTGTTATGAAGCTACTGCTTGCATGATACTTGATTGCAACCTAATGCTTTAGTTCAGTAGCATTTCATATAATATTCAGTTTTTTATTTAAAAAAAAAAAAAGCCTGAAATGCTTGAGGACCTTTCTTCATCCATAGAGTAAAATCAGACAAATTTTAAATTCCTAATTAGTTGTCTTTTAGAAACTGTTTTTTTTGTGTTTTTTTTTTTTTTTTGAGTGGTACTTCAGCGTGCGTTTTTGTGTTGTATTTTGCAAGATTTTTTCCCTCTGAGTGTGTTGCTAATAATTTCTTGTTTTAGCAACTGTGTCAGACATAGAGGCAGTTCAAAATCAAAATGTTGGATTTAGATAGATGGAAGTCCATGCTCTAAGCTAAACCTGTATTTAGTTCTTTATTATATGATAGGGAGATCTCTCTACCTACAACTGAGTGCTGACATCTCTCCCTAGGTCTCCACCATTTCTGTCCATTATGTGCACTGGACAATTCCAGTAAGTGTGTTGACTAGTGAGCTTGGTATCACAGAGGAAGAGTCTAGGTATGGTCTCATGATACAAGATCTTAGTGCCTGTCTTACTGGCTATTGACTATATCGTGTCATCCTGGTTCGGGAGCTTAGCAGCTCATTTGTGGAAAGAGCCAACTTAGAACTAGACCTCTCTTGTTCTCAGTTCGTCATCCATACTATGAAACTTGGGATTCAGCCTAGATACCAGTGAAGATACTTCATTATGAAAACTACAGAACCTGTTCTTATTTCTGCAGGATCAGGGATAAGTGTCACCCAAGTGTCAGACATCCATAATGTAGTTCTGTTTTCATCACGACACTGATCTGTTGCTCTGTCTTTGACTCAATTTTGTGAAAAGGCAAAAATTAGCGTTATACCTCTGCAGTTATCTAGTGACTGCATTTCACCATCCCTGTTTCTCCAGATGAGGATTTCCTTTCTACTTTTCCTCTTTCTAGCAACAGTGACTGCAGGCACTTTAATTTCACAACCACTGAATCCAACAGGGGCAGTTTACAAATGCATGACGAAGACTTAGTGACTGTAATGTGGAGATCAGTGGAAGTATTTTCTTCCTAAGCCAACCTCTTAACAGATCTGCTTGCTTTGAATGTAAGTAGATTGCTTAAATAGGACTTGCACACCTGTTATCTTCTAGCGTGGATGCCTGGATG
Source organism: Cygnus olor (assembly GCF_009769625.2). Classification (NCBI taxonomy): domain Eukaryota; kingdom Metazoa; phylum Chordata; class Aves; order Anseriformes; family Anatidae; genus Cygnus; species Cygnus olor. The sequence goes on from NC_049169.1 coordinate 41,021,515, forward strand.
ACTAAAGGAGAGTCAAATCATTCAGTTCCTCCTTTCAGTAACATTCTCACGATGCACTAAATTGTTCTATTTAGATGTTTATCTAGACCAGGAAATCAAGTTCTCGGACTAGTTTTGCAGAAAAATCTCCCCATCTATGTGTACTGTAATACAGTGATAAATCTCAAATTAGTCTAGAACACCCTTAAGGAAACACAAAAAGTTATTTCAGTGTACCATCTGGCAGGAGATAGACGCCTTGTATTTTCCCAGTTGTCGAACTGCAAGTTCGTCATTCTAAATAAAATGTACTAGCCAGTAAGTAATGCTTCTGCTCAGTAAAATCTGAACATATTCTGCGTTTCTGCAGGGACCAGTGTTTGAATGAAGGCAATCTGTTTAATGTTCACCTCCCCATGCGTGGCTGTCACATCAGTGAGATGGATCCAAGCTTTGGCTGTGAATGTCTGTGTTGTCTTTTTATCTAGACAAGATTGCTTTGGGAACTCCTTCCTAAAATGGACTGAATCTGCATTCTCAGTGTCTTTTGAAATTTGTTCTTTAGTAGCTGAGACTTTGCTTCACAACAATGAAATGCCGTCCCTTTAGCTTATGCAGGCTTTGCATTTTCACTTACACAGGACCAAGACTTTCAGAAAATCTTCCTTGTTGTCTTTGAAAGTCCAAACGCCTAACTTCAGCAGAGAGATACACTGCATTGCTGTTACCTGGATGTTGGAGAGCAGTGGAGTGGACTATCCTGTATTGAGCAGGGTTAGGTATTAGGTTTTTTAGCATGTACATTGTTAGCAAATGCATTCTTCAGATACTGCTTCTATAGGTAACTTGTGGTCTCTTTTTGAAGTTTCACTCCGTGAATTGAAAAGCACTCGAGGAGAAGAAGGTAGTTACTTAGAGTAATGTTTTTCAAATCTATGTTTGTTCTCCTTCTTGCCATCTGTCTTGAAACACTTAGAGGAAATCGAGGTGCCAGAAGCTCAATGCTGAGGATTTGAAGGCCAGTTTGTGTGGGCAGGAAAAGAAGGATCCATATAGTATTTAAAGGTGTTATGAAAGCAAAAAGTCTGCAGGCACAGGTACTCAAAATGTTCAAGCGCTTAGAAATCTGTACCTACGTAGTACCTTTCAAAGATCTTTTAGCTGTAACTTTTTGCCATTGGCATTTACAGTAGTGAATGAAGAACCAAATTTCTATGCCTTGTGGGAAGACCTGGTTTTTAAAAACATGAATTTTTGCTTTCACAAAGCAAAAATAATACTGCCAGCTTCGTGTACCAAATAAAACAGCAAGGAAAGCAGTTGGCCAAAACGGTACAAATGACTGAATATAAATTGTTTTAGTTAAATGTGGATTGCTTATTTTGTTCCCATCTGTTTAAAAATATTCTTGAGGAAAAAACAATCTCTAGCCCATCGTTTAGAAATATTTTTAAAGTACTCAAATGTTTTTGTCCTCTATTTAATATCGTACTACAATAGAGAAACATGTAAAATCTCAATACTTGGCTAAAACTGTAACTTAAGCAGGAGCTCTTGGAACAGTGATTTCAGCGGGGAGTTGCAGGGATGATACGTGCTCTGAGATGAATTATATGTAGTTTTGTCATCTTTGCCAAAATTCTCTAAATATGCTACTTTTCTAGCAGCATTTTCCTTTGCCACGAATTCAGAATTCTTTCTAACCTAGCAAGCACCCCTACAAATTTTAGAAGAATCCATTTTGTCAAATACTTACATGGTAGCACGGTCTGCATATGTAGAGCAACTACACTGTTTTATGTCGGAACCAAGCTAGGAAACAGCAGTGTGCTTAAAACACGGAAGGGGTGTTCCTATTCTTCTTACCCATATCAAAAAGGCAAAAAATATTGACCTCTAAAAAGGAAGCTTACATGAAAGCAAAAGTTCGGACCTGTAATTGCCTGTTTTGCAGCATGCTGTGTCCTTTCTTTGTAACCATGATGAGCAATAATGCTTACTACTATTTTTGTTGTACTAGATACTATATATCAAAAGGTGCTATCGTTGATCAGCTTGGAGGAGATTTAAATTCTACCCCACTTCACTGGGCAACAAGGTGAGGAAAAGTCTTCTATAATTTTCTTTACCTGGGTGTTTTTTTTAACCTGGTATCTGCTACTGAATGCTTTATGTGATTGCTGTATTTTATGGGAATACCTGCACAGGAGTGAACTCAGTCATTGATAACGGCACACACTATGAATGTGGTATGTTTGAGCTACAAGAGCTTTCAGCATTAGTTCAGTTTTTGTCTGATGCAGAGAAAAACTTCTATGATAGGATAAAGAGTAAAATAAAATTAGAGTCTGTAGTCAACTTGGTTTATTCTTACTTTGGAGATCTTAGTTTTGTCAGTCTTCTGAAGGTCAGCAATGCTTGTGCAGCTGGGGCTTGGGATGATTTCGTGTGACATTGTCCTTGCAACTTTCTACTATGTGTGTGGATATTTTAAGATACACTTAAAATCAGGTGTATGATGTTGAAAGTCATCTGAGAATGGTGACTGGCTGGAAAAATTGAAGACAGCCTTCTGGTAGTGACTGCTTCTTCAGACAACTGCCTAGAAGTGGACAAGAAAGCAGCACTGTCCATTGTGACATTTTTAACCGCAGACTGCAAAAGGTTGCTTAGAAAATTATCTTGTAGAACATATAATGTATCAAGATAATTCCTTTACTAAAGATGACAACTTGCTTGTAACACTCCTTTAAAAGTCTTAGCTTGTATATTTCTTGTTACAGATTTCATTCTACTTTGTGTATGTTAACAGCACAAATATTTGATTAAATTTGCTGGTGTTCATAGCTATAACCTGTTGTTCTGTGAAGCGTTTTCCAGAGCTGCTTCTGACAGATTCAAAAGTTTTTTTTTTAGTTCATGTCAGAAACACTGTGGTGATAGTTGTACACCTTATCAGCTGGAAGGATGTGCCTGTGTTTATTGCGCCAAATAGATATCTGAGCTTTAAGTGTAGCATGGAGGAAAAGTAGGCCTTACATTTTCCTTTTTCTTCCTATTTTTATTTTAGTGCTGTTATTAATAGTAGAAAGTTAAACCACATGCACTACAAAATACAGGATTACATAGCCAGCTGGACATCTCTTAAAATAGCAGGTTTCATACATGAATTTGAATCAGGCACAGTAGATGATTTCCAAACTGAACTTGGGCTTTTTGTTGACTGGCCTTTTACTTCACAACTCACCTAAGCCAATTGCTTGTGATGTATGCATTGTCTGCATAGAATTTGCTCATGTTGAATGAGCGTGCATACTTGGTTGCAGAACCAAATCATGACAATCACCGTTGTCAAAATATAAGTCAGAGTTCAGAAGCTCCAGTAGTGTAATTAAATTCTAAACACATTTGATGTGTTAAAATATTAACATTTTAATAGTTTTTTTTTTGCATATAGTTATTCAGTTGTTTGTTTTCTGTGTTCTTTTGCATTTAGACAGGGTCACTTATCCATGGTTGTACAGCTGATGAAATATGGCGCGGATCCGTCGCTAATTGATGGAGAAGGATGTAGCTGTATTCATTTGGCTGCCCAGTTTGGACATACTTCAATTGTTGCTTACCTGATAGCAAAGGGACAGGTAAACTTTAAATAATATATTTAAACAGATTCTACTCAGAATAAGAAAAGAGTTGAAAATTAAATCATTCAGGAAGTGCAAAATATTTGCCTGACTAAACCTCAGTAATTCAATGTATTTTACTGTAGACTACTGTATTTCAATTGATGCATATACCATCTGTTAACTTAATTTCCTGGAACAGAGGTTGGAGTACTTCGGCTTTAATTCATATCTTGGTATAATATATGCCAATTCTAGCAGACAGTCTTTTACCATTCTTTATTTCTACTGAAGTTAATCTTTAAATATTAGCAGTGATGATGATAGCAAATATTTTGGAAATCTTCATAGAAATATCAAGTCAAGCATGGGTAAAGAATCCAGTGACAGAGTTGTCATAGGTCATTTCTCTTTTTGTGGACACCTATGTCTACGACTTTTATTTATTGCTGTTTTAAAATAGCATGTGTATGTAAGTTTAAAAACCACCTTCTTGCCTCTTCTATTACTGTTATATTTACAAAATGTGTATATAGCACATGCATTTATTACTTTTCTCATTGTCCCATCCTTCATTATGTATACTCAAAACTCTATGTACGTTCACCTTTTTGTCTACTGACCATGCATTACAGTTCGTAGATTTACTCATCCACAAATATGTGCTTGAAGCACAAATTTGATTTACTTTGTAAACCATAAAGAGAGTTAAAACTCTCCTCTCTCTTTAGTCTTGCTAATGCTGCTGCCAATTCTATTCTGCATATATCACGTATCAAGTGAGGTACAATCCAGTGAGTCTGGTAGAATATGACTATGAAGTTAGTTGTGTTCAGCTGCAAATTGCTACTATATTGTAGAACAAATACTAAATTTGCTGGAGAAAATGATCTGTGTCTATACAATAAAAAATGTATTTTTCAATAATTATTTTTTATCTAAAAATTGTTTGGTAAAACATGAATTAGTGTATGACAGAGTAAGCTAGACAGAAGAGGAAGCTGATCATATATAATCTCTGTATTTCAAGAGCATAGAGATTGGAGAGAAATGCTCTTTTATCAGGAACAAGTCTTATATTTTGCTCACAAATTATGTAAAATGAAAACCCCATGCACTCATATCAGAAAAATCTTGCAGGTGTTCTACATGTGCCAGCTCATGTAAAGCACAGCATCAACGAGGTATAAATAGCCTTTAAAATGTTCTATCATGATTATGAAACCTCCCTGTGAACGTTTGCTTGCCCTGATTTTTATATACAGACTTGGCCTATTTATTTATCTGAGCGTATAATGCTTCAGTCCAAGAGAAGCTGCATGTGTGTACGTACATAGACATAAAAGAACTTGCTTTAAGATTTATTTAAAATTCCAACCCATTATCTTGGTAAAGGATCTTTATCAATTGCTTTTTAATGAGGATTCTTATTAAAACTCCCAAGTGTTAACAAGTATGATTTCAGTATCCTTTCCATGCCATAAGTTTGAATTAAGAGCTATTTTCACAAGTTTCAGAAGCACTTCAAAAAGCTCAAATTTAAAATTATTTATTGATTTGTAGATTTAAAATATAGTAATATCAACAACATTACAATAACAATCCCTAAACTCACAGTTTTCTAGTTGTACTACATACAACTAAAACAACTACTTAGTTTCTGTAGAAGCTATAGGAGACAAATGATTCTGCTTTTTATTCTCCTTTAGTAAGCGTGTACGAGGTTGTTAATTCTGCTTTTTGTTCACAATGGTCTTTACCTCCTTCATAGTATCATAATTTGTGTTTGGAAACTTTAACTACTTTTGCCTACGTGGGCTTACTCTGCTACTTCTTGCAAGCTTTTTTTTCTTTTTCTTTTGCCTTTACAGAGATCAGGTTCTCTTATGTCCAGAGAGTAGGCTTGCCTTTGTTCTCAACCCAGTTGTAGCACTTGGGTACTAAATGGCAAATAGGTAAGTTTAACAGAGTTTCAGAAGGGCTGAGGCTGGCAGGGCCCTCTGGAGCCCACCAGGCCCAAGCCCTGCCCCAGCAGGGCCACCCAGGGCAGGCGGCTTTTGAAGATCTCCAAGGAGGAGACTCCACAACCTCTCTGGGCAGCCTGTGCCACTGCTCCATCACTTACACATTAAAGATGTGCTTCTTGGTGTTCAGAGGGAACCTCTTGTGTTGCACAGAATCATAGATTATCCCGAGTTGGAAGGGATCCACAAGGCCAGGGAAGTTACTAAACCAAGCATTTACTGCCTAGACCTAACCTACAGCACATTAGTTGCAGAATTGTAAGGCCAGTCATGTTTCTTCTTCATGATTGTCAAAACAGACTCTGTTGGACTAGATTATTCAGAACAGAGCTTTTGTTGTTCAGAAGAACAAGGTAGCTTCTGTTGTGTGCCTTACCTTGCTTGGTAAATTGCCTGTCAGTCTGCACTCAGCTTGTTCCACTAGGACCCTGTCAAATCTCTTATTTCAGTGAATAACTAGCAAGTCTTTCCCAAATTAGGAAATGTTTTCATTCTTACATCCACCTTCCTGATAAATTTTCTTACTGTTTGCTTTTAAATATGCTGTTTCTTTGAGAGTCTAAGTTTCTTTTTCCCTGGCTGACAGTCCCTGCAAGAGAGATCTTTTCCTTATTCAGAACCCTATTCACCACAAGTATAATAATGAATCTTTATACAAAGGTCTGTGATCTGTGAAATAACCAGCAATGTTTCTGAAGATGATCAAATTCCTGGTCCGTTTCTGTGCAATTCAGCGCATTTCGAACTGGAAAGCATCCTTTGATGCTTTTTGTGCTTTTGAGAAGGCTGTATTGTAACTAACACAGGACTGGTCTGAGCGCTACTGTTCCATGCCCTGGTAAGCCTAAATGCTGCTGTGATCTCTAGCTGCTATTCAGAATTCAAACTCGTCAGCTAGATTGCTTCTGAAAAGTGGCTTCAAGCAGCAGAATAGTTGCCACAGCTCCTTTCCATGCAGGAAGCTGTTTCCTCCCCTATACTTTTGCCTCTCCAGAAGCTTTAGTGAAATCCTTTATTAATTAAAATCTGGCTCATCTTTACGCATGCAAAGTTGTTCTCATTCAGAGCCAGAGTTGTCCTATATGGGAAACAATTTTAATAATTTACCAGTTATGATCTGTGTTGTTCTCACACTTGAAATACATACACAGGGCATCGGTCTGCACAATTTTGGATCATTGCATCACTGTACTCAGTGAAATCTGGTGCTTGTATTGCTCACATTCCTGTTCTAATAGCATAGATGCCTGTCCATGAGCAATATCAGGCTGACCTGTCAGCAAGAGTTAAACAAGAAGTTAATGCTAAGATGCCTGTTGGTACACACCAGAACAAAAGAGCAGTGTCCTGAGGTGTATAGGCTGTTGAAGGTTTACTTTTTTGTCTCAGCCCTCTGGTACAGAAGAGCAAGATAAGTTTCTTTCAGAAATGTGCCCTTTTATTGTGTGGATGTGGTAACGATCTGGCAGAATAACAAAGAATTTTTGACGGGAGCTTTGTTAGACATGTCTCTTCTATCTGCAAGTACATCATCTTTAGTATGACTATAAAACTGTATGCAAGTGAATCTTAGTTTCCTTGTCTCTTGGTACAGTTCCTTTGAAGAGGGATCTGCCTCCATCTATGCTGGAGCTTAGTGGCTTATTATGAGTAATAGGTATAGCCTGCTTATATAATCTGTGGAAGGAGTAATCTGGAGCTCATCTTTTCTTTTTTTCCCCTTCTTTTAACTGTCACGTAGTATGTGAAGTGTAGTTTTGATTTGTCAGGTGGAATCACTAAAGGAATCTCTTTTTTTTACCTCCTTCCAAGCAATCAAGCATCTGTTGTTGGTCACAAAGCTTTGCATTTCTGTGTGTAATCTAAAGATGAAAGAGTGATTGTTCACGTCTCAGTAATTCATGCATTTTTCAAAATGAGTTGTTCACACAGTGTGACCTGTGAATCAAAGGCACGCTTCTCAAGGATGAACGAACTTGAGGTTAGACTGTGGTTCTCATTTCCTTCCCAGTCTCGGCAACAGGTGGCTGAAGGCAGTGCCAACAATTGTGTGGCCCTAGGAGGCTCAAAAGGGTGTAGTCTGTACACGTACCTAGAGCCAGCAGGCTTGGATGCTGGTCTCAGTGCTTGTAACATGTTTCTGAATATACTGTGCAATAAAGTAATGGTTCTCTCCCCCTTCATCAGTCACTTTATTTCTGATTTTTTTTTTTTTAGTAAAGCAATGGAGTAAAAATTCGACAATGTCAGGGTATCTGCGATCTAGAGGTCTTTTTAAAGCAATTATTTGGTAGAACTAAATTGGATTTTCTGGAAAATGTCTGCTTGGGTCAGGCTAGAAGTAGTACAGAGGGTGGGGGTCCCAGGGAGCTGGGTGTTTGGCAGACACTGGAACAGAGAAGGTTTGGAGGGAATGGAGGGCAGGTAGAAAGCATCATCATCTACATTTTTGATTTCTCTCATGGGTGTCTCTAGCAAATGATATTGAAACACTTTCAACCTAATTTTCCTAGTAAAGTGTTGTGGTTTAACTTGGAGGCTGCTAAGCACCGCACAGCCATTCACTGCCTTCCTCACCCCCCGGCCCACCATGGGTTGGGGGGAAGAATTGGGAAGGAAAAAAAAGTAAAAGCTTGTGCGTTGGGATAAAGACAATTTAATAGGACAGAAAAGGAAGATTAATAATAATGATGATGATGGTAATAGTAATAAGAGAACGTACAAAGCATGTGATGCATAGCGCAGTTGCTCACTGCATCCGCTGACCAATGTCCAACCTGTCCTGGAGTAGCAATCCCACCTACCCCCGCCAGCCATCCCATATTAATTGTTCAGCATGACCCCATACGGTACGGGACATCCATTTGGCCAGTTGGGGCCAGCTGTCCTGGCTGTGTCCCCTCCCAGCCCCTGCTGCACCCCCAGTCCCCTCGCTGGCAGGGCAGAGCGAGAAGCTGAAATGTCCTTGGCTTAATGTAAACACTGCTCTGCAACAACTGGAACATTGGGGTGTTAGCACTATTCTCATCCTAAATCCAAAACACAGCACCATACTAGCCACTAAAAAGAAAATTAACTCTATCCCAGCTGAAACCAAGACATAAGGGCTGAGGGGAGTAGCACAGGAGATATTGATATAGCTCTACTGCCTCTAAGTACAATTGTTAGGTCTTGAATTAAGTTAGTTTAGAGTAATTTTCTGTTGGCAGGCTGTGGAACTTGCCCAAATGTGCCTGAGAGTCTGATTTGGCTCTGAACGTTTTTAGGAATTCCCATCTTCCATGTTAGTGAGGCAGAACAAAACCCTATAAGTAATAGATACTTTCCTTTCTGATCTTAAATAGTTGTCTTAACTCAGATGTCCTGGATGGTGCTGTTTTGTTATTCTGTGGCTAACTGAACATAGGTTCAGTTAGGCAAAATAATGAAATGGTGTGGTTTTTGTTTTGTTTTTGTTTTTAATTTTTAGTCATCAGTTTAGTCACCACTTTATTTATAGACTAGTTAATTGTTTTCATTAATAGCTTTTATTTTGGCATAAAAATTTTGTGGCATCCATTAAGTTGATATCCAAATATGTAAATACCCTTGGACCTGTGTGAACTAACGAAAATTGCTCTGTAAGTGGAAAAATAGCTGCAGCTAGTATTCAGCCATGTAGGGTGCTAAGTCATGCTTTTAATGCAAATTTATGAAGTAGTTTATTAAATATTTATGTGTTACTTTAGGTTTATCTTGCTTTGGAGTGCAGTATTACACCATCTATTTATATGTTTATGTTGAAAGTGAATAGTACGGTTAACATGACTAGTCTTAAATATCATGGTTGTTCCTTAGTTTCCAAAATACACTGGAATGGTTATGTTTTTGCAATGGTGGTGTTAATGTCTGTTTTTGTTTTTAAATACTATTTTATTATGTGCTAAAAGCTTGCCAGGTTTTCACCAACTCATTTGGTTAGTCAGAAAATACTGCTTCTTATTTGCAAACCTTGTATCTCTTGGAGCTTGAGCATGCTTATTTATCTTACCAACTTTTTTCTTTTTTTTTTAGGATGTGGATATGATGGATCAAAATGGAATGACACCTCTAATGTGGGCAGCTTACAGAACGCATAGGTAATATAAACTCACTTCAATTTTGACTTCATCTTGGCGTTAACTAAGTAGCTTATAATGGTGATTGGTTTTGATTTTTGGCAAGTGCTTTGGTTTAACTAGCCAATGTACTTTTTGCAATTGCCACTTTATCTTTCTTCATTTATGATCTATTCCAGAGTGAAGGTAGCATCCAGATCTACTCACTAATATGAACTTTAGATTGCTAAGTAAATCTTCCTGTGGAGATTACTGGAAAAAGTTGGTGTAAAAAGACAATTCTCCAAAGAGCAATTTAGTTTCAGTTAGTTTCTTGCTTGGAGAGGCCTGTCTCCTTTGCTTGTTGAGAGGAGCATAATTGAGCTTCCGCAAATACCTACCATTAACAACATTATCATCCTATTTTATTTTCATCTTTTGGAACGCGAAGTAGAAGTCTGATGTATTTAGAACTTTGGTTATCTGTCAAATTAATAATCCCGTGCTTGCTTTTACAAATCTCTCTTAGTACTGTTAGTTTTTGAAAGAAATGAAAACAGAATTGCGTACCAAATGTGTTTCGTGACATCCCAGAACAAGCTCCTTTTAAATTCAACAGAAATGTCGTTGCTTTTTTGGTGGGACAAAATTTGAGCCATTCAGAATCATCAGCAAAAAACCTTTTCTGTTACATATTGTACTCGATAAACATTGCTCATAGAAGCTGAACTCATTAACAAGAAGTTGGAATGTATTTGAGTTCTTCTGTAGATCTAACAAGACTTTTCCTTTCTAGTGTGGATCCAACGCGATTGCTACTTACATTTAATGTTTCTGTTAATCTTGGAGACAAATATCACAAAAACACAGCATTGCACTGGGCTGTGCTAGCGGGAAATACTACAGTTATTAGTCTTCTGTTAGAAGCTGGAGCTAATGTTGATGCTCAGAATATAAAGGTAAACAGTCTGTTTTTATTGTAAGTGGTTTAAGGCAGAAATAGCAGAGCCTATGATAAATCTGAAGAATAGATGATTCTTGTGGGTATGGGGGGGGATCATGAAGATGGAGCAAAAGTCATGCCACTGGTTTTTAACCTGGGAGTCAGTATTTACTAATAGTGATGCATAACCATTAAATCTGAACCTTCAAAAGTACCCATGTAAATAATTTAACAGTGGTTATGTGTAAATATATTGGAGCTGGGGTGCACACTTAGATTGCATGAATGAAACACTGTGTATTTGGATTATAAAAAAAATCTGAATATCTTTTAGTGAAATTTTGGGGTACCTGTCTTTTTGTTGGAATGAGACGCAAGACAGTCCATCTCCCAGTGGCAGCAAGGAAGTTTGAGACTGAAAAATATCACTAAGAGTAAAATAAGCAAATGGGCTCTTTTTCACATCAGAACTTTAAGTTGCCTGGTTACTCTGCCAGAACCTCTTAATGAAGTCACTTAGATTCAGCAGTAACAGGGCTCGTTCGTAGCGTGTTAGACCAGCCATGGAGCTGCTAAAATATATGCCGTAGACCTGGAGTCTTTAAGAGATTCTTCAGTGGTGGAGGGTGAGCTTATTGAACCTTTGCTCTGCAGTGTTCTTGTCCATTGACTCCAGACTGTTCTGTATAGCAAATGAGATATACTTCATCGCCTAAGTTGTTTCTTCTGTGGTGTCAGAAGAATGCAATTTTAGAAATGGAATTTTCCACTACTCCATTTCTCTTCAAATATTTGTATTTTTCACCTAATGTTATAGGTGGGGTGGATAGATTGGAAAATACTGCTGTACATCTACACGTATAAAATACTTAGTATCTAATTAAAATAATTTGACCTTTCACCATTTTGCCTACCAATTAAGATGACAAGGCCTTACTTCACTTGGCACAAATGATAGAAATATGCTTTAAACAAACAAACTTATTCATCCATTTTCTTAAACAGCATGGAACAGTCTTTTTAAGGGTGCAGTCTAATTTTGCTAGTAACTTTATAGGTTCTATATCCAGTAGATGTGTACTGATGTGAATACGTGTCCTAGCCTGTAAGATCAGTTGTGTGGATGAATTATGCTTCTAGTCTCACTCTTGCAAACTGTTGAGAAGCTCTTCCCTGTGCCACCTGGTTAAAAAAAATATATATTTTTTGGGGGAAAAAAAATCAGTGTGTCATAACTTGCTTCCCTTGACAGACTGATTAGTGCAACTAGAGTTTGAAAGTCCTCACTTTACCTAAGCTTCTGGACTCTTAGGAAATCTGTAATACAAATTTGTACATTTGGCCAACTGAAATTATATCAGCTAGCCTGAATGCAGTTCGTGGTCTCTCCTTCATTATTGACAGACAGCAGCAGTCAGTAGAAAAACAGGCTTTTGAACCTGCTGGATCATAATATCCTTCCAGTCATGCCAGAAGACACGTGCTTGATTTCATTATCTGCTGCCTGCCTTCTGCAGTGGAGTCAAAGTTTCTTGCATGCCTTCCTACAGGTTTCTAGGATCTTCAGTTGTCAAAATCATTCTAGCAGTGGTAGTTTTGCCATACTGTTGTTGGATTTATGACAGATAGCTGATTTGGGTGATATATCTTACGTTCAGCAAAAGCTCACGGTAAACATAAAATTTTTGGTAGATTTCTTTAGACAGATAGGTATAAATTCAGTTTTGTGCTTCTCCTTTGACTGTTCAGCAAAAAAAAAAAGTTTTCTTCAGCAAAAAGCTGTTTAGGTGGCTCATGTTTCTCTAGATAAGGGAATCATGAAAGGCTTCTCTCTAATGCAGTCATTTCCAGATTTCTGTAGCAGTATTTAGTGAAGTCCTTTTCTCAGCTAGTCCATGGAAATGACCAGAAATAATAATAAGACAGCTAAAGTTAAAGAAATACACTGGCTGACATCTCTTTATCTTTTTCCAGGTATGAAGTAGATGAAATGCTAGATGTGAATGTTGATCTTTTTGTTATCGGCTCTAGGCAGCGTATGTTAGAGAAGTGCATGCTGTGCTGGCGTTCTAGGTTTGGAACGGATTGGAACCAGTCATCTCAGTGAGGTGCTACTTTCACATTGCATGACAGTTCAAGAGAGCTAGTGGGGGCTGGCTACGTAAGAGAGTAATATAAACAATTGCACTCTTCTAGAATAAAGCTTGGTACTTTGGAGAAGAAAAAAAGAGAGAGAGAACGCCCATCTTGGAAGTAAAATGATGTAAAGTAGCATCATGGATTAGTAACACCAGAATGTACATATATCACAGGTTTAGTTGTTTCAAGTTAATCAAGTGGGTTTGTCCTGTTCTTGTTATTTATCCTCTTTGTATTTTGCTGTACAAGAAATGACAATTTTCTTTTGGTAGTAAGATTTTCTTTTTCGTTTTTGAGATTTGAATTACAGTTGGAAGTGGAAGTTGCTTTTCACTAGTCAAAGGAATGTTGTTTTTTTGTTTTGTTGTTGTTTTGTTCTTTTTCTGTTTTGTTGTTCTTTCATTTTTGTGTAGGTAAAGTATCTTGCGGCGCCAGTAGACAGGCTGGGCAGATAAGAACAGGATTTCACAAGGACTCAGTTTATTACTGGGATTGGGAGGGAAATCCGTAAATTTTACTTAAGTATAAGCAGAAACTCCTTTTTGTTCTTCCCTAGAGTGTGAAAAGAGCTTTTATCATTTAAAGAAGATACTTTTTAGAAAAAAAAAATAATTAAATCTGTTAATGAATCATTGAATGGATTTTAGGTGTAGTTTCTTGATTATGCAGTGTATCTGTAGGTTTGTCCGTGGAAGTCTGTATGTAAAGTTCCCTATGGTAATGACACTGCAGACTATTCTTTCTGTCTAACTGCTTAATCTTAAAATATAATCTGTTGAAGCCTTATTGCTTGCTGGCAAACTAAGTTGATTACTAGACCAAGATCCCTGATACTTTTTGGTTTTGTTTCGCTTTTTAAGCAAGTCAGCCACCCATCCCTGTGAATACAAGGAAAATATTAAAATGGCCAGATGATTAGACACATAGTCAAAGACTTCCTTAAAGCTCCCTCAATTTTTTATCTAGGCAGTTCCTAGGTGTCTCATGGCCCTCTAGTGGAAGGGATGCTCAGCTGGACCCCAAGACAACTTCAGGATTTACTTGGGAGATCAACTCCCAGAGGGAATTGCTTGTCCACAGGTAATCTTTACAGTCTGGATATTTAAGGTGATATTCAAAAAAAAAAAAAAAAAAAAAAAGAAGACGCGCCTGGAGTTTTCCAGATAGTAGCAGTTCAAGATGCAATTACATTTGTGATGAAGCAGGCACCATAGTTTGATTTCAGGCATTTCTGTTGAGAATTGAGAAGTCTCAATCTGTTTCTTAATCTGTTTCTTAATCATCTGGCTAAATAACTTTGAAGCCAAATTTTGTCAAAAGGTTATTTTTTTCTTACTGATTTTGGTAGTCGAACTCTTTGGGCAGGCATCATGCAAGATCCTGTTAGGCAGCAAAAAGCTTCACCTCATAATCTGTAGCATGTGCTGTTTACCCTCCTTTTAGAGATTTGGAGCAAGAGATGACAGTTAAGTAGTTGATTCCCATTTTCTTTCTACAGGATGTAGGTAGCTAACTGTCCTTTTTTGTCTTTGACATCTCTTCTGTCTATAGTAATTATTGCCCTTTGTGGGTAATTTCAGTTTCTGGTACCTGTCTCACTTTTTTTTTAGGAGGGGGCCAAGCGATGGAGGATTCAGCCATTTTTCAAGCCTCCATGAATGGTTTGTTTAGGAGGGGATTTAACTCCAGTAGAAGAGAGGAGGAGTCAAATGCAAAACTGAAGCTGGAGGTACCTGCAATTGGTTGTCTCTTGCCTCCTCTGTAATTTTAGACCTAGTCAGTAACTTTCGTTTAGCTCTCTTCCTAAAAGTTTAGAAAGCAATAAATTCAAATCAGTTTGGTAGGCACCTTTGGCCCCTGTATCTCTCTCTCTTTTTGCTTTGTCTGTCAGTCCTCTCAGCGTAGGGAACGCGAAAGCATGGACCATTGCTGGCTTTGCACCCAAATTATGTGAAGCGCAAGCCAAGCATAAAAATTCGGAATTTTGGAATAAGTTGAACGCGAGCAATCAGAAGCATTCCGTGATATTAGTAACTTCTCTCTGCCAAGAAAGCAGAGAATTAACCGAAGTCAGGCTTTAGACTGGGAGAGTTTCCATGATCCAGTGGGTCACGAGTTCTTTTTCTTTGCTTGATTTCTGCTGCCTGTCAATAGCCAAGGGGGAAGCACAGTCTTTCACTTACAGGCTAGTGGACTGTGTATAGAACAGCGGAGCACAGATGTGTTATGCCAAAGGCAATGATTATTGCTACGTCAAGACATACATCAGCGTCACACCTTAATTCTATATTTGTCCACTTGTGTAGTTATGGGAGTGTGAAAAAGACCAAAAGGAATGAAGGATGATTGGTGTCAAGTAAGCTGCAAAGGAATAAAAAAGCCAGAATCTAGCTTAATCTGATTTTAAATATATTTCCCTGAATGCATTTTATTTTTAAATTAGATTTTTCCCGCTTTTATACTCCTGGCAGGGAGAATCACCACTTGATCTAGCAAAACAGAGGAAAAACGTTTGGATGATCAATCACCTACAGGAAGCAAGACAGGCTAAGGGATATGACAGTCCATCCTTTCTGAGAAAACTAAAAGCTGATAAGGTGAGAAGTAGTATAACGCTTATGTAAATCAGTGTTACTGCTGATGTTGGTGGGAGAGGGGTCTTGTTAGTTTAAGGTAAGCAATTCCACACTGTGCATTCCCCACATTTTAGTCTTAGGAAACATCATTTTTTATGACAAAAGTAATTTCAAAATAAATTAAAAAAAAAACAACACACCAAAATAAACAACAACAACAAACCACCCACAACTTTATTGAAGGCAGGAGGAAAGAAAACCATAAGCCTCCACAATTACCTTTAGCTATTGTGCTGCCTAATTGTTAAGAAAGTACCAAGCAGTGGTACTGTTGGGCATAGCCAACATTATTGCAAAGCTGATTCTCAAATATCTGAAGGAAGAGAGAGTTTTAGATAACCTGAACTCTACTCCCTATTATGTAGTATTTTCTGTTCAATGCCAAAAGCAGTCAGTGTTGGCAGTATCATAATGTCATAAGAATCTCTAACGTGGAGGCCTTCGTCTTCTCAGGTTAATATCTAATACTGCAGATAGGAGGAGACAAGAAATAAGGATATAAAGGGTAATGTGTTGCACTAGCATGAAAAACCATTTGCCTGTAGTACTGAGGACTTACATAGCATTAATGTTTTCTTACCAATGAGAGTATTGTGCTGGATATTAAGTGTTGCTGTCATTGATTTGTAATTATTTCTTGATTTAAAGATACATTGCATCTTGATTATTTTTTTAACAGTATTGCCATATAAGAATGCAACAAATATGGCCTTTAAGTGATTTGTGCATTGCATTATGTGCATTGTGACTGTGCTTTCAGTATCCAGAAACAGTTCAAAGTGCCTTGATCAGGAATTGTACCTATGTAATATGAGGCAAAACAGGTCCTATCTTTCTTCGTATACTCTTCAGTATGACTCAATCTATTACTTACATCACTTCATTTGTTAATGTTTGCTGAGGTTATCCTGATTTATATAGTCATTTATGCACTTCACAATGTTTTTTTAAAAAAGAACTACTATTGCCTTTATTCTGGATTAATACCAAAGTCTCTAAAAGAGGGTTCTTCTAAAGCAAATTACTAATTTGTTACAGAATTTTAGGAAGATGATTTTTTTCTTGCACATACACTGGAGATATATAAATATAGGAAATGACAAAAAATCATGACTATTCCTTCCTGTATGTCAAACTTCCTGAAAAATTATACAAGTTTTTGTGACTGTCCTTTTTATTATATAATATTGTTATACAACCTGTTCCTAAAAGTAGAATTGCTTACTGATATTTGTTTCTATATAGGAATTCCGTCAGAAGGTGATGCTGGGAACTCCTTTCCTAGTTATTTGGCTGGTTGGGTTCATAGCAGACCTAGACATTGATTCTTGGCTCATTAAAGGGCTGATGTATGGTGGCGTTTGGGCTATGGTGCAGTTTCTTTCAAAGTAAGTGTTTCACCAGGACACTGTCTGCTTAGCATGCACTCAAGAAGTGTTTTGTTGGCATCATACTTATTGGATAAATAATCTGAAATTTCTATTTTTATGCAGTTTTTGGACATGCAACTTTTTTTTTTCTTTTTTTTAAGAACTATTTCTGGGAAAGTTCTTGTGCAACTTTGCTCTTGGAGTGCTCAGTTGTCTTGCAGATAGACATGGAATTATCTTGGTTGAATGCCATTGAGCTAATAGAAGCTAACAGCAGAACAGAAATTCAGTTGTTCTCCAGAGGAGGGTGCTGAATGTCTGCCTACAAAGAGTTATCAGTGTGAATTTTGTAGAAAACAGTCAAGGGAAAAGCTACCAGAAAGGGATAGAAGAAGGATGTGCAAGTAAAAAAATTAAAATTAAAACCCATGGGTTTAGAATTTAAATACCCAAATGGTATCTAAAGAGACTTACAGAGAGAAATAGTCATGTAGGATTTGTAGCTTCTGTTTTTGTGGAAGGGGATGACTAAAGAAAAAGGCTGCTTTCTTATAATGTTGCTTTGTTACCTGATCATAAAGAACTTCAGATGTATTCATGATTTCTTTAAATAACTGTAAATGTACATACGAATGCACACACACAGAGGTGTACTTCAGTGTATTTTCAAGATCCCTAGACTATTTCATCAGTGCTTTGCTTTTCTTCATTATGTGTGGCATGTATAGAAAAACCTATTATATCATCATACTTAGGAACTTTCTGCTCTTCTGGCATTGAATGTCATGTTTGTTAGAGCCAGTTCCTCCTCTTTCCTTTCTGTTTAGAAGAAAAGAATATATTTCTGCCCTGTAAATCAAATTCACAGAATCTAAGTGATCTTAATACACCTGGGGGTGTGTGGTCATCAGGCTCTTGTCTCTGCAGGATCTTTGTGATAATCTCAGTCTGTTTGTCACCTCTGAGGCTGTACAATCTACTGACCTCTTCCCACAGCTAGTTTACTTGGCAATGCAAATCCTCAACTGCACCTCCTACTGGCAAGGATAAGATTTCAAGTTTCTCAAGATGTGCGTTTCTTCAAGTTTTATATTTTTGACCTACCTTGCACTAGTTCAGGATTAACATTATTTCTCTCATCCTTTGCTTAATGTTTAGTTGGTGAAAAACAATTCAAAATCTATTTCTAGGTTGAGATTTGAATGAATTTTTTGCTATTATTCTAGTAGTATTTCCTTTCCCTTTCAGATTTTAATAATCTGCTTAGCTCTGCTTTCTTCCCTACTCTATTCACAAGAAAATTAAATGTAAATCACTGAAAGAATGGTTATTGCTGAATAACCACTGTGTGTTGAAATTTATATTTGCATATTATTTACCATCGTAGCTCATCTGCCTTACAGGATTTTCTCAAAATACCTAAGAAGCTTCCAGTAGAGGAATGAAAGTTACTGCAAGGGAGTAATGGAGTAAAATGAAAACTATTCAATGCACACGTTAGTCCATGGCAGCCCTGAGGCACTATCAGGACAAAAAGTGAAAAGCTTCAATGTAAGGATGTTTAAACAGGTTTTGAAAGAAGTTTTATTTCAAGGAGTTGAGGAGTTTAGAGTGTGATATGTTCAGCAACTTTTTTTTGAATATGGAGTTACCTAGTCAGTAACCTAGTTTGTCCAAACTGAGTTCAGATTCTGTGCAAAATATTCTTTAAAATGCAAGAGTGTAAGAAGGTGAAAAGAATTCGAATTGCTTATTTTTTTATTAAAGAATTAACATTCAGTTTTGGAACCTGGCAAATCTAGTGATGTGGGAAATTGTCTGTTTTTCCTCTGACTTTCTGTTGGCAACTGTAACAGAAGCAGAAGATTCAAGAATCAGAAATATTTCAAACACGTAGGCTGATAATACCAAGGTCTCTTAAGCCTTTTTCTTACTGAAGTAATTTTAACATGTAATTTCCATTGTATGAGTTTCCTAAATACCTTAGAATCTCTTGTGTAAATATAATTTGCAACTGCTATCCATGCTGTAGGTTTGAAATCTCATAGGTGTGTACCTGTTGTCAGTGTAGTTTTAGCTAAATATTTAAGCATTCTACATTTCTTGTCCAGGTTTTGACTGCTGTGGTGCTATTGTGGTGGCTTGTGACTTATTAAAAGTACAATGGTTCACTGAGTATAAAACTAGCAATCAGGAAAAAACATGGGTTTTCTGATATAATGAACAATTTCAAAACGATCAAACTGAATACTTTTTTTTTTTTTTCCTGTTGAGAGGATGGAACATTTTTTTAAAGTATATAGCAAAGATTTTTTTTTATATAAGATCAGGAAACATTGTGTGATTATATAGAAAAGATCAGTTTTTATAAAGACAGTTTTTTTTTTAATTCAGCTATTAGTGTCTTATTTTCTGTAAAGCACATTTCTCAAGATATACAGATTGTGTTTATCTCATTTTTCTGGGATAGAACTTCAAAAGTGAATGTATAAATTTTAATTAAACACATTCTAGTCGTGCCCATTCATCTGGACAGGTTGAAAACTGAACTTTGAACATAAAAGTGAAGAGTGTTTTTGTGGCATATTTTGCAATATCCCATATAGTAGTACATAGTATACTAGGAATTGTTTTTTCAGAAGCTGTAGTTTAGGATTTATGCTTTATAAGTTCAGATTTATGTGACATTGTTCCTGCTTTACAGGTCATTCTTTGATCACTCTATGCACAGTGCATTGCCTCTTGGAATATACTTGGCAACAAAATTCTGGATGTATGTGACGTGGTTCTTCTGGTTTTGGAATGATATCCTTTTTAGTGTACAGTAATATTTCTTTCATGTTAGTAGTATGAGGTAATACCCAGGATCATCCTACATATAAGAGTAAGTAAACTAATTACAATTTTAAAAAGCTGTCACTAATAAAAACACTCTGTCTTGATGGTAATTGTTTTATTACTTTAAAAATGCGCATATTATTGCTTTGCTTCAGTAAGTAAGAGGAGGCAGTCAGCAAAACCTCCTGTGTTTTACCAGTTTCTTCAGTGGGGAAATGTAAGCAAGCCTGTAAAGTGTGCTGTGGCTGTATGTTGACAAATTTTAATTTTCTGAAAAGCAGTAGGTAGTTTCATGATATGTAGTAATCCTAGCGGAGTTAGCTTTGTAGGTAGTTCTTGAAGATTTTGCGAATTCCATTCCATACATACTGTAGATAAGTTTAAGTTAACTGTATTTTCAGTCTTTGAAGATGAATGTATTAACAACACTAGATTATAGAGACTCTGCATACACCCATGGTTTATGTTTTTGACTGTCTGCCTACATATAAACCCTACATACTGCTGGGGGTAGAAATTGATTCAGGGTTCACTGAAAAATGTCAGTTATCCCCCTTAAGGAAATAGATTTAATTTTTTAAACAACTTGAGTATTGTAATTACAATAACTTCCAAACCGACTAGAGATTTAATGTTTTCTTAAATGTTTAATGTAGTTCTTGTAGTTGCAAGTAGTTGAAATGAACTTAATAAATTAGTACCCATCACAATATATTATAATGGGTATTAGCTTGACTTTTCTGGAAATAGTTTTTCTATTTGGAAATTCCTCTATCAGAGGAATTATACTATGAAATAAGGTAGTAGCACCCCTTTTATCATCTTCTTAATACGTTCTCCAATCTCAGCTAAATGAGCCTCATGTTTTTGGGTTGCGAACAGAGAGGAGATCCTGTTTACATGCTGCCTTGGGCTACTGTGTTTGTAAAGGTGCTGCTGTGAATAATAGCTTTCTTAATATATTATGAGATGACTGCTATTGCATACTTTTTTTTTTTTTAACAAGAAAATCTAGTATCTGTTAAGTACAAAAAATATTTCTATCTGTACTAACATGAGCATGTCTTGAAACAGGCATTTAGAAAGGCTGATGCTACTACCAATCTCTTTCTGCTCTGATTTTCTGTTTTTTTCAATTTAACTTACTGGTAAGTGCAGAATGAGGAACGTGAATACAATATAAATAACAAAAATGTATTTAATAAAAAACAGTAGTTAAAAGTGGAGGTATACTTTTCCATTTCTTGACGAACAGAGTAGATACTGTCTAAATATGTCATGCCATTAGACTGAAGTTGCTTTTCTGAATCCTTGTGCTCCAAGCCTTATAGGTTTTCTTTAGGAACTCGTGTTTGTTAACACTACTGTATGTTTTGGGTAGCAAATACTGAGCTGCTTGTGAAAGCTGTGAAATGCTTTCTTGTGCTAACGCAACGTTATCTTGAACCAAATCTAAGTATGTGTTTAATTTTAAGTTATAGTCCTTGACCATATTAAAATGGCTGCCACAGCCAGCACAGCATGCTGATAGCCTCTATCTTGATGTAAAAAGCTGTGCCTTAAGGCTAGCAAATTGTGAGATTTTTTTTTTTCCCTGAGGCTTGCAGTTCTTCCATATTCAGATGAAAATGTATGTATTTCCTATGTACCAACTTACTCAGATTTTTATTTCTGGTAGCTGTCCTGATTAATGTAATTTGAAGTTTATGTCACAGGATAGTGTTTATTGTCCACTAGAAGTAGTCAGCATAGACAATTAATTACATTAATATAAAAGTCTGACTTCAGAACATCAATAAAATACTGTGCTGTTTTTGTAATTTAGCGTAGATGTCACAAAAAAACCCCACCTTTGCAACAGTCTTTTTGCACGCAGAAGTAGTAGTTTAAAACTTCAGTTCCTACTGATTGCTTTCATTAGAGCTGACACAATTCTGTGTGACAAGCAGCTTTAATGACATTATTTGAGGCCATCTTCCTTTAATTGATGGTTTTAAATTGGAAGTCTTTGTAATAAGATTCCAAATTCATTCTTCTTCTTCTGGAAAATTGCCCTGTAGCTTTATTGCAAAAAAAAGAAATTGCATGCCTGCTCTATTTTTATAGCATGAGGCACAGTATTGTGGTTGGGGAAAGGATTCTTGTATTTTTACAGCTTTATATGATTACTTACAGCAGACCAGAGTACTACTACTTTATACTCTGTAATGCTGATGTAATGAAACTTGTCCTGGTAGTTTTCCTGAATGCTGACAATATCTTGCTCAGGAAAAACGCACTAACTTGAAACAATTGTCAAGGGATGCCATACTGGAACTTTAAGTGGAATATTATAAGTAATGTGAAAGTCTTTACTGATCCAAGTGATACGTTTAATGTTCAAGTATTTGTTAAGAATTCTCTTTTCATATAGATACGTGTAGGGTGTCTGAAAGATCATCTAGTCTTCTGGATTTAAGCCTAATGAGGCAGAACAGGACAGTATCGTAAAGAACATACAAAACTAACGATTAGCAGCACATTTTCTTGAATTTCAGGGTGGTCACATGGAAAATGTAAGTTATAAGACCTAACGGTATGTCTTTCAAAAGACCAATCTTGAAAGTAAATTGAAATAGTTTATATGAATCTAATGTACTTAATTACGTAAATGTTTCAATCGGATTGGATTTTTCCCTGCAGTTTCTAAGACTAATTTATTTGTTAAAAGAGAAATACTGTTCTTGATGGGAATGAGAAATGTGTGAGCTGGGTATTTATGTATGAATCTGTGTTCCCATGCTTCCCTTCTGCTTTTTTTGTGCATAACAAAGGATAGTTATGTCTTGCTCTCGTAGTGTATCGTAATCTTCTACTGTTAGCAAAGCCGGAGTAAATAATAATAATAAAAATCCTGCACACTGAATCACTATGTTTTAATTGATTTTTATTTTTAAAGGGGAAAAAACAGTTGAAAGTACACTTTCAAATAATAAATGCAGTAGAATTTAACATTTCATTCTGTTCTTTTAGCATTTACAGGTAGTATGTTCTCTTGTGTCCTGTAAAAGTTCAGGGCACATATACTGGGTTAATATGTCAGTTGTTCATACAGTCTTTTCAGTTACAGCTGAACAAATAGATCCTGTTGTGTCAGAGGTGCTTTTGCTGCTCTGTTTTTCTAAGGTGTCAGGGTGTACTGTAACCCAAAATATTCATAGGATAATTGTTGTTGTTGTTGTTCTACCCCTTCCATTTGATGCAATTGTGAGTATGTAGTTTTCAATAATTATGCTTTTTTGTCATGGCATACCACTTGCAAAGCTGAGGTAAGGAGGTAGAAACCAAATGGTCTGTATGTTAATAATTTATTATTGACTGATGCTTTATCGGTTACCTTTACATTATGACAAATACACTTCATATATTAGTGGTATTTAGGTGAAGGAAAACAAGTACTGCACGTTTTTTCAATTAGTGAAAGAAATAGTAGTTTTTAAAACTGGTTGTAACAGAATTCATGATGATTTCCATGCTTTCACAAAGCTGTTGCAGTAGCATAATGTTTTAAAGACAGTAACAAGCCAGTTGGTACAGTTAAGCAGTAAAAACAAAGCAGACAGTATCAAAATTTAAACGTTGCCGCCAGGAAAACAACAGAAAGTCTTGCATGGAGAAAGAAGGAAGGCAGTGGCTTTGTTTCTAGAGGAACTAAAACCAGGGGAAAAGAATCCAAACCCCAGTTCCAGCTGTCCATGACTTACGTTCCCATGTCAAAATATTTTTTCTAACTAAAAAGTAAACATTTCTGGGGTGGAGGAGATGGTAGCGAGTTCAATTACTTTTTGGAAACTAAAAGGTTTTTCTTTATAAATAGAGGATGGAGGTGAGGTGGAGAGCCTTTGCAGAGCTTTTGTTGGTAAAAAAAAAAAAAATGAATGTAGTCTAATAAATTCCTGTCAAAATGAGACCTCTCGTGTACCTGTCTTCTGTTCCCTACCTGCCTACCTGTAGGCTTGGATCCAGATGTACAGCTGTTACGAATTGGCAGATTCATTAGCCGGTATTGATCTGACATCTTGTGTTAGCTGCAGATCTTGCTCTTTAGGAGAAAAGGACTTTATTACTGGCTTAGTAGTGAGTGGAAGAGCATATCTTGGTTTATAATGTGTACTTTGGCTTGGTTTCAGAGTTTGTTGCAGGGTGTGTAGCTGTGATACCAGGAATCATCATTTGCTTGGGCCGTTCTAAATAGGCTGCAAGTCAGGATAAAAAATTACCTGATCACGTGTTTGCATCACTCGTGGGGTTTGGGGTGGGGATTGCTTGTTTGTTTTTCTTTCTTTCTTTCTAATGAGATAGTCTCTTGGTTCCAAGTGGTTTCCTGGAATAATTTTCAGCCTGTTGTTCTTATAATTAAAGGATGCTGATTGAGACTAAAAGTAGGAAACATTTCATGCTTGTTTCTGCCTTGTCCCTCACAGTGAAAACCAGGGAAGCCTCATAAAAGACAGCAGATTGGTGATGGTGCCAAAGGTAAATGCTGTATCATGCTTTTTGCAGCCATTAATATGGTAATGTGGTTTCCTTTGCCTAGTTGTAAATGAGGATGTTAGGACAAATGAGGCACTGTCTCTGGAGAACCAATTCCCTCCTCTGTAGCTAATGCTAAGCTACACGGGTTTTGTTATGTATGGAGAGTTTTGAGAGATGTCTATGATACAAGTTGCAAAGATCTCTTTGAAAGTAAATATCAGAGGGGAATTCATAATTAAAAAAAATAATTGCATGGCACTGCTTGTCTGACTTGAACATCTTAAATCCACTTCCCAGCTTCAGCATTTTCTTTATGTAGTGTCTGAAGGCATACAAAGTGATTTAAAGTAAGTGAGGTGAATCTCACAATTGGAGTTTTGTTCACACTAGATGCTAGAAATGTCCTAGAAAATACAATTCTAACTTTTCTTTCTCCTTTGAAGTCTGGATGGTTTTTATCCCTTCTCCCCAGCTTTAATTCAAACCTCCGGGGGGAAAAAAAAAAAAAAAAGGCAAAACAAAACGTATTTTTAAGGTACTGATGAAAAATGCTGTTTTTTTGTCTTCCTCACATATGTAGTTACTGCTTGCCTATATGTAAATATATTTTTTCATATGGACTCTCAACGTCTCCCGTCTGTGGTACTTACTTGCCACAGTTTAGATGGTCAGTATAGCACTCATCTCAGAACACCACAGTAAAAGGCAAAACGTAGACTGTAGGGAGTCTCTTAGGCTCTCCATGTATTTTATAGAGTAAAAAGTGGGAAGGGCACATGTAGAAAAATTCTGTGTACTGAATTTCTTCTCCGGTGGTTTGGATCCGTAGACAACTTCTTGATCACATATTGTCCAAAGTTTAGCCAGTAAAAACAGAAAAGAAATATAACCTTAAGGTTTCAAAATTGTTTTATTGGATAGAAAATAAATTGTATTTTCTCCTATCTTCTTTAAAAGTCTAGACATGACGTATAGTAATTAAGGAATGGTCCATAATTTTTTTTTCAGTTTTGCCTTTATTGTTTGTAGCAGATGTCTGATTAGGGTATTTTTAAAGGAAAAAAATCACTGTTGTGGCAAGAACACCAACGATAATGTAAATATAGCAAAGAAAATTTAATTTCTCTAAAGCTATAAAAATAAGTTGAACCAGCTTACTCTTGGCAGCAGGTAGTTTTAGAAGAAAAAGAGGAAGAAATTAGATTGTATAAATTCTGCAGTCAGAGCTTTTCATCTGTAATGTATGAAATAGAACTGTGAGTGTTCATTTTGTAGTATCGCTGCTTTTTTCTTTTTTTTCCCCTATTACAAACTTGCTGGAAACAGCTTGTTAGAGGAAGGATTAGCCTTTAAGAAGTCAATAACAACATTCTACTATATAATGTATGTTATTATAATCTTAACCTAATTTGTCAATATTTTTATTGGAAACTTATAGCCAATTTCTCCCCTCAACGGAGAAGGGAAATAAAAGTATTTTGGGATGCACTTACATTAACAGTTGGACTTCGTTCTTAGCACTGGTGACTGGAAAAAGGGAAACGTCACACCCATTTTAAAAAAGGGTAGAAAGGAGGACCCGGGGATCTACAGAACTGTAAGCCTCAACTCTGTGCCTCAATGAGAAGAGTTTACTGAGAGCAGCCCTGCAGAGAGGGACTTGGGGGTTCTGGTGGACAGAAAGCTCAAACATGAGCCAGCAGTTTGCGCTTGCAGCCCAGAAGGTGATTTCAGAAGTCCCAAAGAGGCCTTGGTTGCATTTATTGATAATTCAGAGTTCTTTCATGCCGTGAGAGTGGTGCAGAAAGATTTGAGAGGCTTACTGTTATTCCTCAGAACTTCTATTTTTTTTCAGTTAATATTTGCTTATATCTATGCCACGTAGGTTTATTTACAAATGGTTTATAAGATATTTTTCTTCACAGTTTAATGCCTTTCTTAAGCATTTTTCCAATAATACAAACAGAAGATAATAGATTTGTAGATATATAGTAGAATATATTTGAGCATCTATTCTAGTTTCAAAATCCAGTTTTTCTCAAAGCTTGCAAAAATGTTTTTGTTCTGTTGTTTTTAAAGTGTTCTGTGCCATTTCCATACAGATTTTTGCATGATATTTTTAAGTTTTTTAACAGATAATGCTTGTATACAGTTTTGTAGCACAAACACATCCATATTAAGCTTTAATTACAGAAGTCTTAATGACTCCCAAAGTAGAGAGGAATAATCACTGACGTGACTCAGAATAATAATGTAGTTTGAGTGTGCAGTGATCTGTGACAGAGTAAGAAAAGTGTCCTTTTTGCACAGATAATTCTTTAAAGTCTTCTCCTATCAAAGCTTTGTCAAATACGGCATCTCTTTGCAGGTATGACTGGCAGCTGTAAGGTATCTTTAGCGTTGGCCAGGTCTTTTACAGGTTTATCACACAGAGCAAATATTCTGATTTTCCCATTTTAGTGGAAGAGGTGTATCTGAAGTATTTGCTTTTCTGGCATCACTGCTAAGAAATGTTCTCATTCTGAGAAATGTCAAGTGTTAGAACCCTATGCACGTTATAATGAAAATCATTCATCACAGGAAATATATTTTAAAGCTAATGGTTATTTTCTGTCTTTATATGGTAGTTGATTTCATAAGCACTTCCAGGTTCACGGGGTCCTGTGTTTTTCTAAGTATTAGATGTATTAGTATATTAAAAATAACTTCTGTTGGTGAGAAATGTGGGTATTGCCTTACGACAGGACCAGGTTTTAGATGGTACCTTTCTTGGAGATAAGTGGTGGTTGCGAAGTGATCGCCAGGCAGCATTGTGCCACGTAGCACAATCCCTTAAAAGGCTAGAAATGGGCCTTTTTGTCATCTAACTGGAATTTCAAGCAAGTGAAGACAGAAGCAGTCAAATGACAATCTTATAAATAGAACTTTGAAATGTTTATTGTGAAAACAGGAAATACTTTTAAGGAGATAAATTTCATGGAATTTAATTTATTTAAAGAGGAAAATAATTACAAAACTGAACCGTCATTATTCATTTTTAGAAGGATAAGTGTTTTAGAAGTGTCTTTTGGAAAACAGCATTTAAAGAAAAATAAGTTTGGAATTTTGAGCAATAGAAAATATTGAATACTGATAAAGTTCTTACAGCTGTGTTGAATTTTGTTAATTCAGAGCACTGACTCCAGAGCATTTGTAAAAATTCATCTTAAGTTCATTTCAGAATTATTAGTGGGTGTTGTCAAGAGGAAGTTTGATTTTGAACTTTAAATTCCTTGACTTCAAACACATCTCAATTTTTTCTTTATACACCTTCCATTCCTTGCTAATAGTGTTGCACTTTTCTACAATTTTGGAAAATCCTGGAAATCTGATCCGGGAATCATCAAAGCCACAGAAGAACAAAAGAAAAAGGTAAAGCCACGAGTTCCGTCAAATGTATTCTTCTGCTGCCTTTGCCAGTTGGTCACAGTAGTTTGCTGTTTAGTATGTGAAATTTCAGTAAATTGTTGTATAACAGTAGGTCTAAAATGTTGAAAATTTCCCTTTTCTTGCAGATTTCTCTCTTCCATTTGGAATATACGTTCAAGTCTTACTGGTCCAAAGTTGCATTTAGATTGTTCTCAGTAAAAAAATAGAATTGCAACTCAGATTTTCAACAGAAAAAGTTATAAAGCAGTTGGATGAAAATGTGAAGGTTTAGAATTTTGCCTTACTGAAACATACAACCCATTATGGATTACGTGTTACTTATTGATTCTATAAAAACTTTCCAGACTTCCAAGCACCTCTAGTTTTCTTTATGTTTGTGTCTAAAAATATTAGATTGACGAAGATTTTAAGTGTAAAACAACCAAAACCACAGGCAGTCTGGGGTGGTTGTTTGTTAAAATATTAGAGAAATTATGGATGATTTTGAGACATTTCTAACACTTTTTAATGCTAATTAAAAATTTATTTTTCTAAATTTTTTTTAAATTTCTAATATATTTTAGTTATGGATTGTTCACAGCAACTAACCTGAGCATTGAATATGCCAAAATTATACAAGCAGCAGAAACATTTTTTGTTTCATTCTGAGTTTACCAGAAGCTCACATACCACCAAAACTGAGTTTTGTGCTTCCACTTTATGCTTACTTGTGAAAACACGTGTGGATTAACATCAAAACACTTGGAATTATGGCCTTACAAAGGGATAAATATATGATAGCCTTTAAAACATGGTTGCGATTGCTTAAACGATTTTTTCTCTGATTATTACTGAGTTTTGTTGGTCAATATACAGATGACTGTGCAAATTCCCTTTCTATTATTGCAAATTTGGCAAAGTAAAATCCAGACTAAATTCTCTTCCTTCAGTGGGTCTAAATTAAATAGAACGATCAGCACCTGCACCTGGACTCAGACTCAGCAAATTGCATGAATGTGCAACTCATTTGATCTAAGTGCACAAGTCGTTACGTGTGGGTGCAAAAGCCTTGCTGAACTGGATAGGAAATATAAAATGCAACTTCCCCGGTTAGATGAATATCATCATGAATATTTTAGATTTCTTATGTTGCAGCTAACCCAACTGGAAAATGATCTATTATCAGGGGCATAAGCCACTGATTGCAGTGTAGTGCTATCTCGTGTTTTCTTAATTTGTCTCCAAATGTGTTTATGTTGAGTTTGCCTTTAGCTTTTGAACAAGTAACCAAAAAAATTCTTCTAATTCCAGATGACCAAGTTAAGTATATTTGGAAATGTTGCAGTAAGCAACATTTTTCAGATGTTTATTCTTTTGATATCTCATGTTCTTTTTTCATCTATCATTTCTATGTTACAAAATAACCTGAGTTACTCATAAAATAAGTAAATTAATAAAAATATCCCATATTCACAATCAAATATTAATAGTTTGAAAGCACATAAAATAGACCCAGGGTTTACAAAGCACAAAAGTGTGGCAGTAACTCAAGTATCCTGGGTCTTTGTCTTGTAAGTTTTACGAAAAATTATATTTAAAAGTGCTTTATCTACTCCTGGTCAGCTCTGTTCTCATGAGCTTTGGGATCTTGCTTGTGGACCATACCGAACTCAAGTTCAGTAGGAGGTTCCCGTAGTGGAGATGAATACTGCACCAAAAGCAACTAGAAATACAACAAGCAAGGAGAAAAAGTAGTCCAAATTTTGGAGTTTTTTAAGAAGTGTTAGAAAATGGGAAAATTGTTCCTTGTTTGCCTGAAATCAGCAGGGGAAGCTTTAAGACAAAGCTCACCCCTGGACTGTTGACTGTAGCTTTTACTGGCTACTTGGAGGCAAAAATTACCATAAACATTTCCTGACCAGTTAAGTGTAGTATTGTGGAGGAAAACTTCTGTGGCTTCAGTCCTATTACCCATCGTAGAGTTCATCATCTAATGAAGGAAGTGATGATTTTATTGCTGTGGTGAGAAAATAATTAAGAACTATCTTACTGCTATAATATTAAGAACGATATTAATAATTAAGGACTATATTACTGCCTCTCCAGTTAGAAACCGTGTTAATGCATAAGCTATATGTGGTTTGAAAGGGAGCAATAGACTGACCTCTTTGCCATTAGGCTATTTATGCTGAGTAAATTCCTTCTGGATCAAGGAAGGGTACTTTGGCAAAAGACATTTTCCGGATATTTTCCATATGTTGCAAATGTCATTTACAAGTCTCATGTGGGACAGATTTCAGCTGCTGAATTTTAAAACTTGTTGGAAGCCATTTAATGGAGTAATACATTACTTCTATTCCAGCAATAAAGTAGATACTGAAGGAGCGCACAAAATAAAAGAGCTGTCATTTAGTGTGAAGGAATAGGGATGCTTTAGCTGATACCTATTTATGTGCATCACTTGAGCCATGAGTATAACATCTGGAAGAGGAGGTTTGGTTTGCATTATTATTCTTCTCTTCCTAGAAACTTCAGCATCTGAGAAAAGAGGTGAATATAGATTTAAAGTTTTTGATGGGATAGCTCTAGAAATAAAGTCTGGTTTTTAGACTGGTTTGTCCTGCTAGCTTCATGAAAGGTCTTAATTGTGTTCCTGTTTAGAAATTCAGCTGCATTCATTTTAATAAGCTTAACAATAATCTAGTCAAACTGGTGCTAACCAGTGTGAGGATGTATCCAAATTAATATAAACTTGCTTTTTCTCTAATTAAACCTAGATAGAGAGTAGGAATGAGTATAAACTAGAATCAATTTAGAAGTAAATGTCTATATTGGTTTAAAATCAATTTTAGATTAATTTAAATTGTTACTGTATGTAGAAAGTACCTGAATTTAATGGAGCTCACAACCTTGGTTGGATGTGCAGATATAACAGTGGTTATCAACATTTGTTTGTATACTAAAACCTAATTATTTTTTTTTCAGACAATAGTAGAACTTGCAGAGACGGGAAGTCTGGACCTCAGTATATTCTGCAGTACATGCTTGGTAGTTGCTTTCTCTTTTTTTTTTTTTAATCAGTTGCAGCACTTTTTAAAAATAGATTTTCCTATGCTGAACACACGCACGGCCTTAGTAATGCAATATCAGGGACAGAATTTATTTGCTATCTTTAATTTAAGCAGTTTTTTCAATAAATAACTTATACAAAAAGCCTTTGCAACAATAAGGAAAAAAGCATTTGTAGTAAATGTAATGTATTGTGGTTTTTTAGAAAGATAGCTAGTTAATTATTAAGGCATTCAGTATTTCACTGTAATGCTCTGACCTATGTAGAACATGAATGATGTTAATATTCTTAAAATCAAATCTGGAAAATCAGGTATAAATGTGGCACCTTAAAATCATCTGTGTGTATATACATATGTATATCTTAAAATACTTAACAGATCTTTTCTGTTAATCCTCGTTGCCATTTTGTATTTCTTTCAAAACACATGCTTTAAAAAAGTTGCTGAGAGTAATCTAGCATTGTGAGTTCCAGTTGTTGAATTGCATTCCTGTCTTTAGAAAATAAGCTGGAACAGTTTAGGTGTCAGTTATCAATAATACTGACAGAATTGTGGAACTCAAACTCGTTCTGTACTTTCACTGTTAAAAAGCTGAAATGAAACTGGTTGCTGTAGAAAGCTTAGTATTTGGAGGGGATAGAATAAGTTTTGGGAAAAAAAAATCCTTTATATAAACTAATCAGTGTAAAAGTAATTTAAATTAGGTTGTAATCTATAATTTATTTAACATAAACATATGCAGACTAAGTCTATTAGCTAAGATTGTTAAAAATTGAAGCTATCTAAGTAGTTAATACTTTTTTTGCATTAAAATGTATTCTTTTCCTATATAAAAATGTCAGATTTTTGATGATGTAAACGTTGATAACCATTACAGATACGGAAGCCAGTGAGGTCCAAACACTGTGGTGTATGCAATCGATGTATAGCAAAGTTTGATCACCACTGCCCGTGGGTGGGTAACTGCGTAGGTAAGTAATTCTCTAAAATATTTTGCCTTCATAATGGATAAAGAAGGGAAGAGCTTCTGAAATTGACCGTGTGTTTTATGGGATTTTGTCTGTTCCTGTTTTATGGTGAAAGTGACTTGGGTTGTGTCCAAGCCACAGAAAAACTGTTGAATACTTTTGATAGAAGGAAACGTGCTTTTAGTACTGAGCTTAGCTTTTTTCTACATGCGATTCTCAGCATTATTCTTATCTGTATTGTCTCTTATATACCCATCCTCAAAATTGTTTTGTGTAATTCAGTTTCCTGTATGTATATTTATATTCACTTACATTCTAGTATTTAAAAGATGAAAATCTTTAACTGCATTTTTACTTTCCACAGAAAGAGTATGTACTGATTCGACAACTATTTAGCCATTTACATAATGTAATTTTTTCATCTTTACTAATAATTTTCTAATGGCAAAGTGTGCATATTCAGAAGTGCGATGATTATAGTACTTACATACAGAATGGCTTACTGATGAGGTATTATTTTCTTTATGGCCCCTTCTTCCCCCAGCCCCCAGATTCACAGGTATTCACTTATTCTCCCCAGCGATGATGTAAGGAACTGAATAGAACATGAGTAAAGTCTCTAAATTCTATGTCTTGTTTTTTGAGAAACTTACTTGAAATCCTTTATTATGTAGGGGGAGCTTCACAGCCAGGAAATTAATATAGCTTGCTTCATTTTTTTTAGGACACAAGCAGAATTTTGGGCAGGAATTAGGACCTGGATTCACTGACATTTTAGTCCTTCCGAATACTACTAATAATAGATGGTCACTGTAGTTTGACTGTTGTTATGGTCAAGAGTAAAATGGTCAGTGCTGACATTTGAATTATAACAGCATCACTGAAATCTCTTTGAGATAGTCTTGTATCACTCCCTTCTATTTTACATTTCCTGCTACTGTCATTATCTGAGTTACTTTTGATTTCCATTTTGGATGTTTTACAATGAGGAACTAAGGCATCCTTAATGTGTAATGAAAAACAGCACAAAGGCAGAGTGGGCACAGGCTCAGGTTTCGGAGACAACGCTGAGTGACAGCTTGATATTTATTTTTCAAGGGTGCTGAGGAGTACTTGTCAGTGGGACAAAGATCCATGATTTTAATCAGTAACTTGAAAAAGCGTAAAATAACATGGGGAAGGAAAAAAAAAACACATTGTGTGTAATAAGAGAGTATGTTAGGAGTAGGATTAAGTTAAGGGGAGGAAATGTGATGTGATTTGGGGTGGTGGGAGGGTATAGTGTATTTTTTCCCCCCCCTCAAAAACAGTGGTGATGAAAAAGGAGAATCTTCCTGGTCTTGAACAGATCTGGATAACTGGTGGTAAAAGTAAACATTAGGAAATTTGAAAATATGCTGGAAAAAAAAGTAAGAAATTACACTATGGGAACAGTCCTGAACTGGAGGGAATAATGGTCTAATGACCTTACATGGCTTTTCTGCCTCCAATTTGTTCGTGGTGACTCTGTTCATAGGATTACAAAACAGAATCCATTCTTAAAACAGCACTCATGGTATGTTTCCCAAAAAGGGAAACGTGAATTATGCCTTTCCCAGGAAGGTTGAATTTGGAAACACTTTGTATAGTCTTCCTTCAAATGTGTTAAAAGGATAAGAATTTTACTAAAGATAGGATTGCAGAAAGTCTGTGTGCAGGCACCCTAAAAATAAATCCTTTGGGGTTTATTTGCAATGCAAAGAGAGACAGTATTTTTACTATTCTGAAGAGGTTGACAAGAAGTGCAGACTATTTAAAAAAAAAAAAAAAAAAGGTAATTAACTGGGGCAAATTATTTTCATCATACCTTCAGAATTTTAGTTAACATTTCAGCGAGCAAGTCTCTGGAGGTGATTGATTTATACCTATGTTTTTAACTGAGTATCAGAATGGCATTATGCATTTTACAGTCAGTTGTTTAATAACTTATTTTTCATTTTCAAACTTGCAGTTACGTTTCAAACTCAAACTGTAAACTTGCAACAGAAATCTAGTTTACAAGTAACAGCATGAAAGGAGCTATAGCCAAATTTTATACTGTTATGTCACAAGTTGTGCTGACAATGTACTGAATTATTGTTTGGATAGCAGTAACTGAAAAGGTAGGTCTTGTGTACGTGAGAAATTACATTATGGTGTAGAAAAATGATTTCTTCCCAAACCCAAAAAAGGATTCTTCTACAAGGGGCTAAAAGTAGGAAAAGAGGAGGAAGGAATGAACAAATCATCCAAGTCATGCAATGTGTAACTCCATCAGTTAAAAAATAAAAAGCAGTTGTCTTTATTATATGTTATTACCTATGTATAATATAAACAAAAGCATATAAAAGAAATTAGCAACTATTCTTACAGCATTGTCTTAACTGTGAAGGATCAGTGACTTTGTTCCTGTCAGTCCAGGGTGAACCTGTAGAAAACAGTGCTGTGTTTCGCTCAGTTTTATTTAAGATAAAAAAGGAAGTTCTTTCCTTTACTGATTGTGATCCTTTTTGAAAGTTCTTTCTTTTCCAAAAGAAAGTCCACTTTCCTTTTCTGATGTCTTTTAATAGTTACCAAGGCTGTACCTGTCTTATTTCATAGGTTTAAATTCTATGTATATGTTTTCACCAAATACCTGGATTTCCTGTTAAGTAAAATTTGGTCCAGGATCATTGGAGACGCTACTGCAAGGAATGTTTCATCAAACACCTATCAGATGGACCTCTAGGTCACCATTTAAGTTTCTTTTTTTTTTGATATTTTTTCTTAATGAAACCTAACTGTTCCAAAACTTAGGATGCAAGTGGAAGTGATACCTTAGGGGCATTCCCAAACACTATTTCTGGTGTGCTCAGAGCTGACTGAAGGCAATGTTGCAACATATTTTACATCTGAAGGAACTTGTTTGATTTTCAAGGAAATGTCGTGTTTAGTCTAGCTTGTGTTTGTGTATTTTTCCTTATCTCTTATTTATACAGTCTTTCAGTTCTCTTGCTAAAAGCACTTGATTATTTTCTGCCTCCAGAGGATGCTCTTGCTTTAGCAGGCAAAACATTTGACATAATGAAGAAGAAAATGCTGTGCTGGTAAATGTTGACAGCCAAATCTTCTTTAGCCCATTACAGTCTTTGTTGGTTTAGTTCACAGCCTAGAGCTGTTGGAAGGTTACAGCAGTGGGCATATTTTAGAGACAGAAGGAAGGTTGAGTCCTTCAAAACAACGACATACATAAGAGGCATCTTCTTAGCTGTGATGATGTTAGAAATAGATCATCCTTTAAATAACTGATTTTTCTTGTGTTTAAATGCAGTCAGAATGTTCTGGTTTTTTAATGCCATTCATTATCTTAGCCAGCTCTTCGGGGCTGGTCTGTTCTGTTAATGTCTAACTTCTTTTAGATATTTTGTTTTCAGTTAGGCTTAACCATGCTTGATAAAGCTAAGTTTTGAGTTAACTTATTATCGGGGGAGTTGTATTTTTTATATTCCTATTTCTTTTAAGTAAGTGAACTGCAGTTTGGCTTTTTTTTTTTTTTCTAATGGAATTCTAAAAAATATATATTGATGTGTAATTCCTGGCTGTTCAGGGTTCTGCAACAGCTGTTAACCAACATTGTTAAAAATATTGTCTTTTAATAATTGTGTTGGCTCATGAAAGAGGCTAAAAATGAAATGCACTTTTGTGAATTTCAGCTGTAATGCAACGAAGTGAAGTAAATAAGTTCTTTGTTCTCAGTAGTGGGAAAAATCATAGTGAAATTAGCTGTTTCACTTGTCTTTTAAAGTAATACTGGCTTAATGTTGGAGAGTAATATTTCTATATGCAATAATGAACGGTACATAGAAGCAAGAAATTAAGCTATCCTGTGTATTGTTGTCTTTCTTCTGAAAGTGGAGTAATTTGATCCCCGTTGTTCTTGTACAACTTTAGGAGCAGGGAACCATCGCTATTTTATGGGATACCTGTTCTTCCTCCTATTTATGATCTGCTGGATGATTTATGGATGTATCTCTTGTGAGTAAATAGTTTTGTGGATTTTTTTGGCTTTTTTTTTTTAATTGCTTGTAAATACTTAATTTCCTGGTAGGGATTTTAAAAGATTTTTTGTCTTATCAAAGTTTTTGATATTTTTTATTCTGGAATTGAACTGCATATTAATCATTGCCTATACTAGGTAATTTAAATTAGATGATGTTTTTCTTGTCCTAGTTTATTTTCATCCTCATAGCATGTATCTGCATATGTCATATATTCAATGACTTGGGAAAGGAAGTGAGAACAACTAAAACTCTTCTGTTTTCTGATTTCATGTAGCATGTTCTAATGTGGTCTTTATGTTGATGTATAATAAACATGTCTTAAATCTTTTTTATGGTGTTTGATCCCTTTTTTCTCTAGACTGGGGTTTCCACTGTGAGACAAGTTACGCAAAGGATGGATTTTGGACCTATATTACACAGATTGCTACCTGTTCTCCTTGGATGTTTTGGATGTTTCTAAACAGTGTTTTTCACTTCATGTGGGTGGCTGTGTTACTCATGTGTCAGATGTATCAGGTATGGAAGAGCACTTCCTTCATAATGCTGAGTCTTGGGAGTGACATAGGAATATCAAACAGTTGTCATTTACATTTTCATGTTCATTATGCAAGACCAGGTGTTCAGACTCTCAGCCACAGCCGAAGGAGGTAAGTATCTGTTGTCTCTGCACAATAGAAGGCATTGTTCTCTTCTTGTTCACTTTTTTTTTTTGCAAGAGGTTAAAATACTTACCTCCTGCTTTCCATTCTAAGAATGACAAAAAGGTAAAATAGACCAGAGAAAAGCAATAAAGACTAATAGAAGCCTAGAGGATAAAATCTGTGGATAGAAGTAGGAATAATGCAGTATGTCATTAGCATTAAGAGGGTGGTAACTTCAAATGGGATGCAGTAATTTCTTACACTGCTTCAGGGTAATTCGTCATCACATGACTTAACTGTAATCTCACCAAACCCATTTTTTTCTGTAACCTTTTTAATGAAAGACAAGTCATACTGGAAGCCTTTCAGTATGACTTGTCAGTAATGAACAGCGAGACTCACTGATTTAATCTGTCCAGAGATCCTGGAAATGAAAATCATCCTATAAGGCTTAGGTGAAACTTCTTAGCAAATTTGAGTTTTGTCCTCCTTTCTCTAGAATGGTTATTTACAATACATGCCAATTTCAAAGTCTTGCGTATGAGCCATTCGGTCTTTTAGAGGTCTTTCTTGCCCAAGACAAATGAGCAAAGGTAACTACATGCATTTCGTGTGGCTTTCAAACAAGTCTAAACCACCAGACTTCTATAGCAGGATAAGCATGTAACTTTCCAGAGAGCCTTCTGTCACGTTTGTGTCATGATCTATTCTATTAAGTTTTGCATTGAGGATTCCTGTTAATACACTCTGTGTGCAGGTGAATCTTTGAATTACAGGACACCTTGAAAAATACATCTCATAGTATTATGTATCATTAATGTAATTAAGTGAAATAAGTTTAGCACTTTAATAATTAATACATTTCCAAAATTAATACACTTCTAAAGAGTGTTACATATAGAAAACATAGGATTGTTTTGGAGAATTATTTCTTTGGAGTTTGACATAGTGATGAAATCGATATCCTCCAAATTATTTCTTTTGCTGTGCAACTACACAGCCCCTGCTGTTGCTGCTTTTTTTTTCCTCTCCATTGTCAAGTTTTGACTTGCCCTTCATGTTGAACTGGCCAGGGTTCTTGCCAAAGCACTGCATACAAAAGAAAAGTAATTTAAAACCTTTACTTCCAACTTCAAAAGTTGGCCATTAACACCTCATTTATATACATAGAAATGAAACTCCTCTGGGTTTCATGGAGGCAGAGAAAATGCTTGAGAAAATAAGTAAATCTAAATGAGGCAAGCAAACGCAAATTTAATTTTCTCAATGTTCTTCCTTTTCTACCATGCAGCAGAGTTGACTTTTCATATTCCACTGGGACTTAAAAGATTTTATCTTGCTATGGTATAAGGCTGTTAAGGGGGTTCTCATATTTTTGTTTCTAATTACATCACATTACAGTAAGCTCCAGTTTTATATCAGATACCATGTTAGGCTAAAGTAGTTGGAAAGTTGTTACAGAAAATCATAGTCTGTGGGCCAAATGATTGTGGTTTAAGACAAACAAACTAAAAAACCTTTTTCTAGTCGTCTTTTTATCTTGCAGACAGAAAAGTTATGTTACTGCAACAAAGATATAAATTGGAGGGAAATATACTACTGTTGTATACCATACTATAATCAGAATGTCAAGAGGAAAAGAAAGTGATTCAAATGCTGTGTGAAGAAACTCCTGAATCTATTATTTACAGCACACCTCATCTGACAATGTATCAGTCAGTCATCTCTTTGTTATGAACTAACAAGTCACAGTTTGTTCAATGATCATGATTTATTTCCAATCACTTTCGACGTTAAACCTTTTGCACAATCTGGTGCAGCTGCTGTATGGTGTTTTATGTTGGGATTCGACAATTTCTGCAGACAAAAATTGTTCTTCAAAAGAAAGAATATAAAAAAACAAATCCTTTTTCAGTCTGTCTTGTGCAGGACTTGTCTGCCTGTTTTTACATGGGCTAAATTGCTTACTTTATTTTCCTGTCTTCAGATATCTTGCTTAGGAATCACTACAAATGAAAGAATGAATGCAAGACGATACAAGCACTTTAAAGTTACAACCACGTCTATTGAAAGCCCATTCAAGTAAGTTGTAAAGTGTAAACATGCATTTCTCGCTTGTGTAGCCGTTCACATGGTTGAATTGTGCAGCTTGGTGAAACAAAACATAGCTAAATACTTTTAAAGGATTTTCATTACTTGGAATGCTGGAGCTGTCAGCAGTTTTTATAGTAACGCATTCTGTCCAGTTAAAAGAAGTGGCAAATATTTTGTGGTGACTCGAGACAGTGATGTATAAACACCAGAAATAGTGCTCTCTAGCAGTGATCGTATTTTACTGCAGAGTTTATGGGGAAATAAACCAAAAATACTCTCTCTATAAATCAGGTGCTCAAACCCAGAGGTAGTTAGTTGCTCTGTGCACTAGCTTCCCTTTTTCTTTACTGTGAGCAAACAGGTAGCACTTTCTCTTCAGGAGGAAGATCATTGACGAAAACTGGTTGTGGGGCAGGGAGCAGGGTGTCCCAGGAGCTGAAGTGGGTGTTGTGTGGGTGAGATGCGTGCCTTTGGGTGTCAGGATTGAGGGTGCAAGCAAAGAGAGGAGAGCTCAGGGATGATGTGGCACTGGTATGTTAGTGCTTGTAGGAGATGAATACAACAGCAGCTTGTGAAGTCAAAGCAGGAAATAAATGAAGGCATGAGGCTGGAATATGGGTGGGTTAAGGGCGTGTTATAGAAGGAGCAGAGAAAGGACAGAAAAACATGTCTCATCCCACTGTACATGCTGTGTCCTGCGGGAGCTGCTCCTCTTTCAGGTAGCACCAAAGGGAACAGGAGATAAGAGTGCTAGAAGAGAAGTTTGTGTGATGCTTTTTTTTAATATCCTTCTGTACAAAACTTCTAGTGAGAAACAGATGAGCATCTCTGTATGGTTTAGTCTTCCTATAGATAAGAGTTGTAGCAAAATCAGGTAATTATTTTGCCTGAAGAAAGAACAAAGGTGGAAGACAGGATAGGAAAAAAACTACTGTTTTTATCTCCAAGTTGATGTCACATTCACAAACCATTTTCACTGGAACAGGTACTATTATAAAAATGGCTCCTAAAAATAACAGCAGGTGTCTAAAATAACTGATTTGGCATCACCTTTCAGATGGAGCATTGTGAGACGAAGCAGCAGTCATCTCCTTGTTGCTTTGAACTGATTTGGTGTATTACAACATGAGCTTCTCTTCCAGAAAACCATAATTTATTCAGCCCATTTAAAAAAAAAAATGGAATTTTGATGTAGGCATCTTGATTATATGTCATATATATAATCAGTTCAATATATGTGAACTGATTAAGCATCAATTGAACAGGCCAATCTAATTCGTGAAGATAATGCTTTCTTAATTTTGTTTTCTCTGGGGACTTAATTGATCTTAGATCTACAACTGGTGAGAAAGTATTTATGACAGAAATAAATAGGTATCAATAAAGACGGACACTATTCTAGATAAGAACAGTGGATAGTGGAAGAAATACGATAGCAGATAGTGAAGGAAAGTTAGTGTCTTGCTTGTGTCCAAGATCAAACATTGATGAGTCTAATGACGTACTTTAGAACTTGTTCATCAGCAGTCACTAAAATATTTTTTACGTGAGTCAGTTCTTTACAGTTAGGAACTTAGACAATAACTGAATTTGTAAAAAGACAAAAAATGTACTTTGTTAAAAGAGCTATGGTACTGCTTATTAACGTGTGTTTTTATTTTGTTTTTAGCCATGGATGTATAAGGAACATTATAGACTTCTTTGAATTCAGATGCTGTGGTCTTTTTCGGCCTGTCATCGTGGACTGGACAAGGCAGTACACAATTGAATATGACCAAACTTCAGGATCAGGCTACCAGCTAGTGTAGCACCACCTTTGTCCTGTGAGCATATCATATCTGAGTGGTGCCTGAAAATTTTTCTCTCTCTCTCTCGAATCCACATCCCTTGAAGAGTAGCATGCTATGTGTAGGGCTGGTGATGAATCTTAAGGTACCTTCTCTTCATCAGAGTTTTATTAACAAGAGTGAAAATGGACAGAATAAACTGCCAAACCTGATAAGGAAGAGGAGGAAGATCAAAAAGGGATTTTAACAGTTCTTAACATGAGAATTATTCGCAACAGCATATTCACAGTATTTGTTGTTGTTTTTTTATTTAAGATCTTTCACAATGGAGCATGAGTTTATTGAAGTATTGACATAAGTAGTTATGTTGTGCTGAGCAGAAAAATTCATTTCCCAATATGAATAATTCCACTGAAACAAGAATTTAGAATATAAAGCTAAATTTCATGATGCAGAGTTCACTGATCGCTATGGTGTAGTTCCTGTAATGTGATTTTTTTAATACAGATTTTCTGTAGTATTATGTACATTGAAAAATGTGCTTTTCAATACTGTGAAAAACATCATGTGGTGGGAATCCCCTGTAATGTGTTACGTTAGAGCAGTAGGGCACATCAGATAATGGTTCTAAAAAGAAAAAAGAACTGCCCACATTTTTTGGTGAATGTTACTGTCACCAGTTACTGGTACAGCTAAATACTTGTAAAGGCCCTGTTCTGAGATTATGTAGTCTGAAATGAATGATTGTGCAAGTAAGAAAAGCTCTTCTGTCAAAGTTAAAGCCCTGCTTAAATGCATGATATACCTGTAAAGCTAGTTCAGGAAAAAAAAAAAGTGGAAAAACTTCATTATCTTTGAAGTAAATGTATAAACAATTTACAGAGTAGCAATGTTTCATTACTAGGTTTGGTCCCCATACAGTACAGTGTAGTGTAATTGCAGACACGTTCAAAGAGAAATTGCATGGGGGAAACCAAAGGTGTGAGAGCAAAAATCTCAGTTATAAAAAGACAAGATGAAATGGTTTTTAATTGACTGCAACTGCAGAAGAAGAAACTAGAGTCATCTGAATTATACTTACTTTGTTTGGAAGTAAAATGATGGAAAACTTAAAAAAAAAAAAAAAGTCCAAAATAGCACATGCACATAGAAAATGTAATGCAACATTCTGAAGAAGACGGTGTATTGGCAAGTGGAAATCACCCTTAATGTTTTTAAGTTCTCATGCTACAGATGTGTTTGGAAGGTAAGGAATGACCTAAAATTGCATTCCAAGGGGGCTTTTCTTGAATGTGATGCACTGATTTTTGTTATGGTGTTTTCATATACTCATAGTGAATTGTTCACTGCTTTCTTAACTATTGTTTACAGAGAGACTGAGAATCAGGTTAGTTTTCTTCTAAGTGCTGTAGCAACCTAGTGGTTCGAGAAACCTGTGAGGGGAGTATGGGGAGGGGACCTGAAAGCAGATGTCTGAGACCAGTGTAAAGAATGTGTATCTGTATATAAATAATTTATCAAATAGTTTTCTCTCTGTGAGTGTGTGTTTAGTATATTTAAAGCTGCTCATTTTCATTTTATTCAACCAAAAAGTGTAGGAAGATATCTAATGAGCTTTTAGTGATGTTAAATATTGCTGTTAATAGGCATTATGCCCTGCAAATTCACTGCATGTTTGATGCTTGGCAAAATTAGCGTTTTCTGTAATACGCAGATTACAGGTAATAAAGCAATCTAGTGGTATTCCCGCCCCTTGCCTTAGTCAGAGGAGCAGTGAAACTGTAAATAGTTGATGTTCAGTATTTGCAAGTAAACATTTCTTTTTGTAGTTGTTTGTTGATCTCAAGACACACGCTTAGTTTGCAAGTACCAGATATCAGGATTTACAGAAGTGCAACAGTAGAGTACTTGAATGTTTAATACTGGAAAAATCAACATCATCTTGGACACAGTTCTAATGGGAGAGGTTTGGGTATAGGGGAGGCAAGAAGCTTTTGCTATTTTTGTCAGACAAAATTTGTAATCCCAGCGAAGACACGTTCTGTTTCAGTGAAAACAGTTGACATCAGTTATTCATATTTTTCTAATCTGAAAACAAAAAAGCATGAAGACTTCACAATGTTGTTTATTTTATTTATCAGGAATGTTCTGCATATTTGTTCACTTTTCACATGTCTGTTGGGGGTCAGTTGTCTTGAAGAACTTAAGTCCACTTTATTAAATATCACCTAGCACCAGAAGAGCGGTTTGGTTTGGTTTTAGTTGCCCAGTAGCATTAACTGCCATGAATTGTGGCACGCTGTCCACGTAAAAAAAGTTTGCAGACAAAGGTGATCTTTGGTAATATGTGGTGAATTCTACACTATTTACTTTTAGTACTTCTCTGGTGACAGTTTTGTTAAGATCTGCAGAATTTGAGCAATAGTAAATAGTTGTTAAAATGAACTTGCATATGTGAATTGGGGATGTGAAGTTTCCAGTGCAGATTGTCATTTGTCTCGAGTAATACTGAAACTTTTGATCAGAGTCGTAAAATCAAGCAGGAGGGGGGAGCCAGCTATGCAGCATTTTTCTGTCAAGTTATCAAACTTGCAATTCATTTGTTGAACCAAAACTGCATCGCTTCTGAAACTTCATGAAGCTGATCCAGACCAACAACAGATCAGACCAACTTAATCTGATATAGGTAGAATAAATGGGAATTTTGTCTTGGCCCTAAACATGTGCTGTTTCTTTGCAGGTTTCTGTATGTCCACCAGATATATTTTTTTTCAATTAATGTGTAAAACAGCATCACTGCATTTTAAGCTATGGGATTTTTTTGTATATTCTTTATTTATAACTGTGCCAAGTATTATTTTAATACTGTCAGGATCTTGATGTATTACATTGTGAACAAAAAATCTGTAAAATGTTTAATAAATTAGCTCTCCTTACATAAATTAAATCTGTTAAATTTTGTAAGTTATTAATCAAATAAATATTGACTCTTAGATGCAGTGTTTGTCTTGACTTCAAATGTGATTACACACGGCATCATTTTTATCCAACCTCAGAAGCCGTACCTCAAGGAAAAAGCCGCTACCTTGCATCTGATTTTAGCAGTGTTGGTTTCCAGAAAGATTTACAGGTGTCTCAGAAGCTGGCAGGCACCCAGTTCTGTGCTGATGGGAAATCCTGTAAGGCCACTTTTTCACTGGGTTTCAGTAAAGTACACCTTTCTACTACCGGTTAAGTTACTGTTCCCCAATGAGATTCTCCTTTCTTTTGAGTAAAGGATGCTGGCAACATAACTGCTTTCTTAAAGGGAAGGGGATTTGGGGGAGCATTTTAGGTGTTCAAATGTACTTATTTAATGTTGTTTGAGGTATTCTAAGGATAAACAAGACACATACACAGGGCTAGTAGATATGACCAAGATGTGCATGTCCAGGTGGCAGTTGCAGGAGACGAAGTACTTTAATTCCTCTGGTCTGTGCTAAAGGTTAGGTTTTAGTAGAAACAAGGTAGCCATCCAAGTTGTAATTTAATCAGGATATTCATAACCAGCCTATACATTAAAATATAAGGCTGGGACTTGGGTACACTTAATAGGGGGAAATGTTTCTGTGCTTTGTGCTGGGTGTAGGTTCAGTATTGGCATTGATTCAGAATTGTTGCTGCTGTTTTTCCCTGCTCCAGACGTTGGTTCTGGTGAGACTGGGCCCAAGTTTAACTCTACCATCCTTTGATTAATCTGGTAAAGATCAGGAAAGGTACTTTTTTAACGAAAACCACCACCAAGAAAAACTTTGCATGCTGAAGATCTCCATCAGAGATTTGAGCCCAGCCTTGCCTCCCAGTTGCTGCTGCTGAGGAAAGCTGATTACTTGGTTTATTTACATGGGAAGAAGTGTGCCCTTTGTGTCACCATTATGGCATGATCCAAGTTCACTCTTGCACTTGCCTGCTT
Organism: Cygnus olor; assembly: GCF_009769625.2. Classification (NCBI taxonomy): domain Eukaryota; kingdom Metazoa; phylum Chordata; class Aves; order Anseriformes; family Anatidae; genus Cygnus; species Cygnus olor. The sequence continues at coordinate 41,065,637 of NC_049169.1, forward strand.
TTAAGTGAAATCAGATTTTTTTTTTTTCCTAGGAAAGCAAAGTCTGTGCAAACACTTGCATTTGGATTTTGGCCGCCTCAGGCTACTGAAGGGAGATCAGTAAAAATTGCACCTCCTGATTCCAAGTTAGGTTCCTTTCCAGTGCCTTGCAGAATTAGTGCTATTTCCACATCGCTTCCAATGCTACACACAGCTGAGATCTCCAGCTCACTAAGTCAAAGTTCATGTGAGAACCACTCTCTCCTTGGTTAGGGCTCCGAACTGAGAATACCTCAGAGCATGACTTCAGCCTGGGGTGAGCGCTTATTCATCGGCCCTTTGTTGCTGCTGGAAAGTTGACAGCAACCAAGTGAAAGCACTTCAGTGTAGGACACTCATTTCTCTTGACAGGTATATTGTCTTTGTGGTTACAAGTGTTCTCTTTTTCTTCATTGCTTTGTCTTTGTCATTAATTTCAGTAACTCCTTGGGATGCAGAGCCATGTGGAGCTGTGAGCTATCACTAGGACCCCAGCACAAAATGAGAGGAAAGCCCTGGATTTTTAGCCAGTTAAATCACTTCAGATAATTTCTGTTCGTTTTTTTCTAAGAAGCGAAAGCTCTTGGTTTTACATAAATGAACAATGGATGCTGGTTTTTGTCAGCACAAATTTCACCCACCAAGCGGTGATGCGGCAGGTTTACGTCACCTACAGCAGCTACACCAGGTAACGGGGAGCGGTCCCATCTGCTTGGTCTGTTACAGCTCTGAGATGTCAAGAACATTGGTTTGCTTTCTGTCTGTGAAACGGTGCCACCCAGCTGTTCACGATGCCTTTCCTAAGAAGAGGAAGCACTTCCAACAGGTAATAAGGCTACAGAAGAGTGATGTTGTTGTTGTTGTCTTTGTGTCCTCAGCTGCTGGGGCCTGGGTACAGCTTCTGAGTTAGAGCTGTCCGTGTCCAGGTTCGCTCTGTGGTAGGGGGAAGCCTTGCGCCTGGCAAGGAGCCCGCAGCTGTGAAGGCTGCATAAAACACTTCTCTGCCTCTCTCCCTTCCCCTTTCGGCTGCTGCACAGTCCAGAAGGGAGCCAAAGTCTGTGCTCACAAATTGTCTGTCTGCCTCCCTGCAGCTATTTGTAAGGCAGCTGTGTGCACGGCAGGTGTTTGTGGATGGTCTGCTCATTGCTAGGCAGTGATAGGCAGAGCTTCTGTCTGCAGCTGAGGTAGAAAATGTCAGTCCATGTTTCCTTCTTACAGCTTTTTCCTCCTAAGTATTAATAAGCCACACTACGTATTATCTCTATTTTCTGGTTAGTATAGTTTCCGGTATTAGGTGCTGTGATCTGTACGCTATTTTCTGAAATGCTCTTGGGGTTGTGTTTGGTTGCTCTGAAAACCCACAGCTGTAAAATGACCTTGGTTGGAGATAAATAGAATAGAATAAAGATTGTAAAAGTCTTAGCGGTGTTGCATGGTGTTAAGAAGGAAATAACACATACCCTTTATTGAGCTAAGATGCAAAACTGCTTGCAAAGATTTCTGAAATAGGTGAATTTTGTGCTGTATTTCTGGCATGCTCAAGGTGATCAAACATTGTTCTTTCAGCATAAGTGTGTATGCATAAATATATTTAGGGAGCTTGAATTGATTAAATGTTCTTTTTTTCATTTTGTCATTAGCTCAAGTTTGCATGCAAAGAGTAGCTGCTTCCTTAGTGTTGAGATATTCTGCACATTGGAGATGACTGCATTTGATCCCGATGGTTAGAGTGACACAACCCTGCAGCAGAACTTGATGAATAACGAACACTTCTGCTATTAAATGGTAATAATTTGCAAGAATTTAACAAACCTGCAAATGTGTTCCCTAAAAGACCCTTATTTTCTATCCTGAATGTAATGTGTCTTGTGACTAGTGTATATATTAATGCAAAAAATCTAGTAGGAGCTTAGCTTGAATGAAAAGTTGTGATAAATTACCACTTCATAACATTAATTCATTTTGAGTTGCTCTGGAAGTTGTATCTTGCCTTTTTTTTTCTGTTGTGTAACAGCCTCCCTCCCCTGTTTCAGGAAGCCAGCTTCTCAGCCGTGTATTTATATATTTAGTCCAAAGGCAGACTCATTTGAGGATTGTCACAGAGGTGTAGGCACACGCCTTCGGTGTGATGGAAGAATTGGGGGTGCGGGAGCCTTCCTGCACAACTGTCGAGTCAGCAAAGGAGAAAAATGATTTTTAGGAGAAAAGTATTAAATTCTGCAGTGTGAATAGGTTTCTGCCCAGGTTTCCCGGGCTGCACTGTTGCTTGTGATCTCACTCCCACCCCAAATGTGTGCTGCTTCCACATTACTGGTGTCTTTTTCAGCTGTAATTTTTCTCTCTGTGTGAGCTGTGCAAGCTCTTGGCTCGAGTTTTGATCAGTCTGTCTGTTCTTCCTCGTACCCATATTGTTCCTTTATAACTCGTACAAAATGCTCTTTGTGTATTATTTTGACTCGTACATATTTTTCTAATCAGGCTTTTGGCTCATGCTGCCACACTACCTCAGCCTGCAGTGGTAGATGTTGCTTGAAACCCTGCCTGCGACCACGCTCACGCTCGTGATTACCATTTTATTGTAGCGTTCCCAGTCCTGAATGTGCCTCCGTGAACTCGCTCTGTAAAGGCTTTTTTTCCCCCAAAGGTATCATCCTGCGTCCAAAACCAGACTGCTTCAAACCTCATCTCTTCTGTAATGAACTTCTGTTGGGCAGGATGAGAACACAACAGCCTCCCACCTCCCCCCAGACCACCACTTGGGCTGTAACACGAGCTCGTGCCTCCGCACCCAGGTGGCCCTGCTCTGGGAGTTTGCCCTGGTGGCCTCGCTGTGCAGTAGCACATCCTTCACGGGAAGGGATGGAAAGAAACTCGTACAGCAGCCTGTTACCTGCTCAGACACGCTCCCCTGAGGTATGGTGTGTGGTTTTAGGAGCTGACTCCCAGATCTCGTCTGCTTCCTCCTAACAGTAGGCAAGAAGAAGCCCTAAGCTTTGCAAAAGGTTGGCCGAGCAGCCTGAGCGCACCAGTAAATGCTTGTTCCTGGCACTCAGGAAACAAAACAAAACAAAAACAGCTAAGCTGTTCATACTAAATGCTGGTTACTTTGCCTCAAACGTTTTGCCTCCCAGTTTTAGTACCTCATTCTCACGCAAGGCCTCTGTGTTGGGCTAGACCTTGGTCTCCTCTTGAGGAAGTGACTCCTGCTTGTACCACGAGAAGTGAAACCTGAGGTGCTGTCAGCTTAGGTCCAGCAATTTCATGGTGGAAGATGCTCCAGCCCCTAAAATAAGCCAAGCTCGCCAGTGAGCTTTCCACTAAAGGTATGGCTACAGCAGAAGCACTTTTCTCCAAACCTTAGCAAACTGCTGCTAATAAACACTTAGGTTAGCAGGTTCAAGGGCCCTGGCTGTTGCAGCCTTCACACAACTGGCGTGATCACATGGAGTAAGTCTGTGCTTACCCATGCATCGATGTGTAATTGCTAGCGCTCCTTGCCTAGTCAACTTGACTCCATGTCCTGTTATCTACCAGAACATTTGGAGGCAGGATTTTGTTCTGCTCTCTTGTGGCACTACAGCTGCCTCTGGCAGGTGCAGTCCTCAGATGGCTGTAATCCTCCACGGTTTTAGGAAACCGAGGGGTGTAACACTACTGGAAAAAGGCCAAAAGCTTCTCTTAAGATTGCATTTGACATGTTAGTCTGGAGCTTGGTCAACTGTAAGTAGGGATGTTATTAATCTGCAGCTGTACTGGTACAGTACTCCTGTCCAAAAAGCAAGTCCTGTGCATAATAAAACCTCAATACCAAAGCAGATGCAATCCCACAGAAAATTATGGTGAGGCTATGTCCCCTCCCTAGAGAATCTACTTCCGGGACAGCTGCTCATTTATGCACACAGCTACGTAAAACCCACCTCTTCTGCGCAGCGGGTGGTTAGCCACTTTCCACACGTGTGATGGTGTGGTAGTCACCACTGAAGGCCATGGCCAGTGCTGCACCTCTCACCTTCCAGTCCTGCTGGACCTTCAGTGAAGATCTGCACCAAGTCCATGCCATTGTGTCTTTACCCCTGCTCGCTGGAGCACCCCAGTAACAGTCTCTTTAATTACTTGTTCATAGTTGGCAAAGCAGGTGACACTTGGCTTTAGGATACGTCAACAAGCAAAGCTTTATTGAATCGATACACAGTATTAGAAGTGTTAAAGTGTGGTACATAAAGCAAGGAAAAAAGCAGTGCTTTCAAAGATAACGTCTAGAAGTATGGCCCAAGCGCTACAGTAAACTACTATCGGTTTCACAGTAGTTAGTAACATTTTGGAAACTCTTTTCTTGCAGCAGAATCCGAGCAGAGCCGTACAGGTTGAGCGCTGTGCCCCCTCATTGGGCATGAACGAGGGCACCTGCTCCCTGCCCATAGCCAAATCCTTTGGGGCCGAAGTTCTTTGCGTAACAGCCTGCAAGAGAGAGGAGTGGTAGGGGCTGAGGCTTCTGAAAGTCTCTTGAAACAGGAATAAATTCAGCCTCTGCCCTTGTAACAGATTACCTTGAACCATTAACAAATCGTCTTTGTTTTTCCTCACCTTTACAGTAGATTTCTCCCTCTTTTTCAGTTAGGGTCGTAGATTCTAAGCTTTTCCCACACTTGGCACATCGGAAGCAGTTTTTGTGCCATGGCTAGGAGAGAAAAAAAAAAAGCTTAAACACACAGAATGCCTGAATTTGTAAAAAATAAAAAGCTATTAATTAGACATGCTTGTATCAGTATTGTTTACATATATTGGTGCAATGAAAACCACTTAAAGTGCACTAGTGGCTGATTAGTGTCTGCATTTTTGGGTGGCACAAAGCCCTGGATTCCACACAGCTTACTGCTCAGGGAAGCATTTTGAAAGGCCTGGGCTTGCCCTAATCAATTCTGATCTTGGCTATCAGTCAGACAGCTGGCAGACTGACACACAGTTTTATGTGGTGCTTGCAGAGAATATGCCCTTTCTGCTGAAACATTCAGCCCTTCATGAGCTGCGCACAAAAGGATCATTCTCTTTTCTGGAGGGAGAGGGCTCCTGAACTTTGGTTCAAGTCTCTGGCATGAGAAGGTACTGAAGCTTCATCTCTGAAATCCAAGGCGAGCCCTTGTTACCCAGAATTTCCATTTCAAGTGCTCTTTAAAAAAAAATTAAAAAATATATAAACAAAAAATGAAGACTAGATTACTTTGACCATTTCCAGTTTTGAAAAACTAAGTTTTAAGGTGACCGCCCCACAGTTGGTTCTCCAATACCTTCTAGATAGCACTCACTATCAGAAGCCTTCATAATATACCTCACTCACTTTAAAGTCCACTTAAGAGAGAAAAAAAAAAATCACATTCCCTTACCTTTCCAGCACCTATTACTTTCTCTGCTGCATAAACAGAATCCCCACACCTGGAACATTTCTCTGCACCTCCAAACTTCTGAGCAAATTTTGAAGTGTTTGGGTTTGTTGTGGGTCGGTGGGGAGAGGGCGTGCTGAAAGAAAGAGGACATTTGTTTTCTTTTCTTAGTAAAAGAGCTCTTGCTCTTCCTGACAACGCTAACAGTGCAGCATCTAACACACAGTACAGAATACAGTACTTTTCCAAAATTTGAGAGGTTGTTACCACATGCCACTTCTAGAGACATGATGAATTCCAAGACCTTTATCAGGACACAGATTTATTTTACCTTTAGTAAGCTAAAAACAATTGTTAAATTCCTGTCATCTGATCATGTCTGGAACCTGAACTGATCAGTGAACCTAACGGATTGAGCTATGTATCATTTCTAGATTTGCTCTGGCTGGAGAGCAGGCATCATATAAAAGTCAAGTAACAATTCGGGAACTTGCATGAGGCCAGTGGCAAGGCATACCTACGGTGCTTTTCAGGTGCTTTGCTTTACAGCAAGAACTTAATCAGATTAGGACTGTTTACAGTTTAATAAGCCACTTGGTTTTGGCTGTAATTAAGCACAAATGCTTCTTCATTTACCAATTAAAATTTCATTCTTGTAGACCCAGATTTGCAGCTCCCTGAATCCATCCCTCCACAAACCTGTTGAGCAGCTGCATTTGCAGCTTGCTTAGGAGAGCACCCCAAGACCCAGCAGGGTGCTGACCTGCTGAGGGCTCCTCAGAACTTCCAGCAGGGCAGCAACCCTACCCCATCCTAATCCATATGGCTTGCTTCTTGTGTCCTTCCTTACCTGTGCTGACCCCTGCTCTTACAGTGCCTACTCAGAGGCATCGTGGAAGGTTTGTGCACTGTCAGCTAAACGCCTCGCGTTCGGTTATACTGCATTCGCTTATATCTTTTGCGGCATTCCTCTCCAAGTGACATGAATTAGACAAAATCCGCCCTGAAAGCCTCCTGTGAGAACAGTGCTGGAGGACAAAGGTGAGGCACATCCCAGCCCGGTTAACTCACCTCTCAGGCTTGATACCTAGTCTCTCTCCCCTGTCCATGTTCAGCGTGCCTGCCCCTTGCCCATATCCGTAACCTTTTGGGCCGTACTTTTTCCCATAGCAAGACTTGCAGTAAACTTCAGCATCATGAATCGCTACAGTTGTGCTGTCCAAGTTTTTCCGGCAGACCACTAGAGGGGAAAAAAGTTAAACAGCCTTAAGGGACAATTTCCAACAGCACACGTAGAAAGCCAGAAGTCAAGGGAGAAGTGGTTACATGGCTTTCCTTGTCCACAAGTCTTCCTATTAGGCTGTGGGACGGCTGGAGATTAGAGGGGGCAGGTTGTCTTTTGAATTAGTGAATTATGCTTAGCCCTATAAAGAGCTCTCTTCCCTCCCACCTTTCCACAGCCATGACATTTAAAGCCTGGAAACTTGCCGTGGTTTGATGAATGAGACCGCTCAGAAACCCAGATAGTGCCGTCAGCAGTTTCCCTTGACAGATGCCGTATAGTAGAGAGCAAATCAGTGCAGAAGAGTCCCTGTCCTGCCCTTTTGGCCAGGGAAGGAAAACCTGAAGGCTTCCCCCCTGCCTGGTTCTGGTTTGGGGCACAGTTGGTGCTGTTTCACAGCTGTCACCAGAGGGGCCTCGCTTTTCTGGCATTCATAAATCGTCCTTCAGCACAACGTAAGCACCCTGCTCAAGGTTACAGCTGAAGGCAGAACTATTTCCTGCTTCTTCTTAAACCTTCCTTTGTAACCACACTGACATGTTCTCTCAGTCTGCAGCAGCACTGTGCAGTGATAAAGAATTTGGATTGAGGGGGAAAAAAAAAAAAGAGAGCCCTAAGAATTTTGTGTTCAAAAAGAATTTAGGGTCTTCAAAATACGCGGCAACCTTTGCTTATGGCATTCATTAGCTCCAAGGCTCTTTTTATAAGACACAAATATCCAATAAGTAAATCAACTCGTGCACGTTTGTTCAAGTGTACAGACTTTAACCCCAGCAGAACTATGCACGAAGCAAAAGCAAACACGGAGTCAAACACACTAGAGCCATTGTTTGCCTACAAGTTCCAGGTTTCTTTTAATAGAAACTCCCATAAAAGGCTGAAAGTGAGGCAGCTGAGACATCTAATTTTTGTGACTGCTGTAGAGCTAAGGAAAAGGAGCGTAGGTGCGCCGGGGCTCCCGTGCCAGCACGGCGTGCTGACGTTGTGCTGCAGATTCATGGCAAACCAGACTGAGAGGTCCAGCCGCAAGTGTGGCTTGTAGAGAAGGTTAATCCTAGCTCCGTCTGCAGGTATTAAATGCCAGCAAGACAAAACAGTACCTCATGGCTGCAATGAGGTAAAATTCCCTGACTCGGTCAGGCAGGCTGCTGCTTTGCCAAGTGTTCAAAGTAAATAACGTGACCCCCAACCAACAGCGTGGCCACCGCCGCGACCCCGAGCTAGGCCGGGCGGTTTTGGGGTGGCAGGCCGGGCCGGGGGCAGTACTTACTGCAGAGGAAGCAGCAGCGGTGGAAGCTCCTGCCGTCGCACTGCACCTCCTCGGCGTGGTACACCGTCCGGCCGCAGGCGCCGCACTTGTTGCCTCCTCCCCAGTTGGGCATGGCGGTGCTGCAGGCCGCGGGGCGGTGGGGGAGAAGGAGAAGCTCGTTAGCTGCGCTGATTGCCGCGTCCTTCGGGGCCCCGGCTCCCCGAGGGTTAGGGTTTTGGGTACTGACAATGAAATCTGCCGAGCTTGGTGCTCCAAGCAAGGAAAACAGAGACAACGAATCCACGAGGCACATCCTCCAGTGCCTGCTCAGGAGTTTCAACGTTACATAAACTGGATATGCACAAATTAGGCTTTCATGCACAAGGGCTTTACTGTACCTTGAGCGGACGCCCCCCAGATGGATGTAATTTCAGTTTCTATGCTTCATTAGCGCTGGGCCTCTCGTCTGGTGGAAGCAAACCAATTGTGCCAACAACGGCATTTTGTTTTCCTGCAGGGCCCAACATTCGGGACGCAGCACAAGCCAAAGCTCAGCTCGCTGGAGGGCCATTTATTAGGGCTGTGGGGGCATTTTGAACTCCCTTGGGATCACGCCTGCACTTCAAGGCTGTTTAAGGGGGATTATTTCCCAGGGACCCCACCGCTGTTACACAAACTGCATCTTTACCAGACAGCTACGGGAACCAAACCCAACTGCTCCACGGACTGCAGCTGCCCTAAGAGGAAGAGGAACTCTCTCATGCATGATTTGCAGCAGGCCCCGGGAGGCTGGCAAGGAGGGATGGCTATCACTACCAGTCGTATCCAGCTACAGCCCTAATAGCAGTTGCCTACCCGAAGCCAGAAGCAGCAGCAGCTCTCCCACCTCAACCTACTGCCCTGTCCTCACGCTGTCACCCCCACCAAATCCCACCCAGCTTGGCCTGCAGCTCCTCTTGCTCCCCAGAGGGTCCTGTTAGCTGGCCTGGGCTAAAGCACTAATGCAGAGCACTACCTTTGGCTTGTATGGGGTTTTCCTCCTCCTGCCGCCACTGAGGGCTATGAGCTTTCTGCCACAGGGCAGTTTTGCTTGGGGTACACCTTTCCAAGGTGACGTTGCCAAGCCCAAACGAAGCCACCCGTCTCACCCGTGCTGCACAAGTGCCTCCAGCCCACGCAGCCTGAGTGCCAGCTCGGCAGTGCGGGGTGTGCAGGGAGGGCTGCATGGGCCCCCAGGGAGACACGCTGCCAAGCCACGGCTGGGAGACCTTTGTCCCAGACAGGCAAGCAGCCACTCGTAGCATGTGGGAAAATAAGATTAGTTATTAACGCGAATTAGGGCATCTTTGGTACATTCCTACACAAAGGCTTAAGAAACTTCCTCGGAGTGGCTGAGCGGTGCCATTTACAGCACCGACACTAATTACTGAGATATTCCTTTGTTTAATGCTTCCAGGGGATTAACAACATTACTGCTCATGGTCTAGCACTAATACTCCGACCAAGCTCATAAAATTAGTTTTATGACGTTCACCAGTTTGTCTCTGTCATTCTTGGCACAACCATAGAGTCTAAAAATTAAGATTCCATTTCTTTTATTCAAGTGTTTGGCTGTGCTACTGCACAGCAGCTGACATCAATCATGGCATACGGCGTCCTTAGCTAACGGGAATATAGGCTGCACAAAGCTTTGGAAAAGGAATGTGTTAACTGGAAAAAAAAATGGAGAAGGGATTCCTATCCATTTTGTACACTTTCCAAAGCATAAGTGGTAGGTATTTGGTACAAGAACTACTTCTTCTCTAGTTTCCTTTCACCATCCCCATGCTCACGTCCTTTTTTGCATTCACTTCAGCTTAAATTATTTTAATTGCTTTATTGGCAAACAGTTGTCTAATTTCCACACACACTAGACCTGAAGACCTGGATCCGGTTTCCAGCTTCGCCCCAGATTTCCCATGCAATATTGGCCAACACAGGGTGCAGCTCCACCCCTCCTTCCTCGGGGAGACGAAGTATTAGAGGATCTGGCAACCATTAGCTGACTCCAATACCCTGATAAGGGCTCTGGGAATTCATTAAATGAAAAGCAAAAAAGGAACTGAAGTCAGAGCTTCAAGGTGACCTCGCTCTCTTCCACAGAAGAGATTCCCATTTATCCTCCCCGCGACGTTCCCATGACAGCTCGCGTGGGAAGAACGGCAATATTTCTTCAATTATCCGGCAGCGAGGGCTACCCTGAGGTGGCGGTGCCTGGGAGGCACCTGGGGAGGAAGTGCTGATGGTGTGGGGGCGCGCAGGACGGCGTGCAGGCCCCAGGAGAATGGGGCTCTCCTCCGGGAGCTCCGCGGGCAGCGGCTCCCAACCCCAGCGCCCGCACGAAGCCTTCTCCACCCCCAGGAGGCTTTTTGGCCAGTTCAGGCAGGCCTCCGGGGAGCTCCAGCGCAGTAATTAAGCATCCAGATGATCTCACCAGCAGCACCAACAATTCTGACTTCTAATTGCAGGTTTGTTGGCAGCGCCTTCCCTCTGATAAGAGCACCCTGGCTTCTGCTAAGCTCGTGCCCAGCTGAGAGGAGGCTACATTCCTCAGCTAGCGCTCTCCAAAATGCCAGTTACGAGCTAGGGCAACAGCAAAGTCCTTTCCGACACATTTGTTAATGGGGTTTAAACACAAGATACCCAAAGCAGACACAGGACAGACAGTGAGGAATTTCAAGCTAGCCCGTTATCCTTAAAATACACAAAACAGCTTTTGCAGTGACCCGTTCAGGGACCCAGACACGCTCCATGGGACAAGCTGAGTGCTGATGGGCATCGAGCAGCCCCACGCTGCTCTCCCCAGCCCCAGCCCCACCGCTCACCCACAGCCACCCAGCACAGGGCTACCCACCATAACCAACACCAAGGGAACCCATAAACCTATGGGGACGGGCTATGCACTGCCGGGGGGCTCCTCAGCAGCCGAAGTGGAAGAGGGAAAAACGAAGGGCTTCCCCGTTCAGCTCCCTCCATGCCTCTGCACAAGGCAGGGCTGGGCGAGCATCCCCCAGCCCCATCGCCGGCCGGGCAGACCCCAAAGGGTGCCCCAAAAGAATTCCAGGGATGGGGTGCGATGGGATGGGGTGCGATGGGATGGGGTGCGATGGGAGGGGGTAGCTGCTGCTCCGACGCCCCCCCTCGGCCCGGTGTCGCCCCCAGGACCCCCGCTCCCCCCGGCCGCCACTCACCGCGGGCTGGGCTCGGCTCCTCTCGGCCCGGCGCGGCCCCGCAGCCGCTTAAAGCGCCGGGGCGGAGCCTCCCCGGCCCGGCCCGGCCCCGGCCCCGGCCCCGGCCCCGCTGCCCCCCCGGGGCCGCCCCGTCTGCGGGGGGGACCCGACGGGACGGGGCGAGGGGGTCCGAGGTGCCCCACCGCGGGCCCTGGAGGGGGGGGTCAGGCTGCGCTTTAACTCGCCCTGCTCCGTTTTAGGGGGTTTTAGCCCCAAACGGCCTGTCCGCGTCCATCCGACAGCCCGCCGGGGCCCGCGGCCGGGCTCCTGGGGCCAAAAGTGGCCTCGGTGTTACAAGGGGCGCGGGTGGGGAGGGCGCGGGGGTCCTGCCCGGGTCCTGCCCCCGCAGCTCGGCTCCAAAAGCGAGCAGAGCACCAGCCCCCGTGGTGGCCGCCAGCCAGGCCCAGAGGCTCGGGGTGCTAGTAGAAATACCCCCGAAGTATTGGCCGTGGTTGGTGCTCGGCTTGGAGGTGAGGTTAAGGGAGAGGATCCCTCCAGTTGAGGAAAATAAGAGGCGTGTGAGTCAGAGCAGGCTGCCTGCGCCTACTGCACGAGGTACCTGTGCTCTCTTGCCCAACCAGTCCCGCTCCCAGCCCTGCTGGGACTGCGTGTAACGAGGCCGAGTTATTTACCACGTCTCCTCAGGTAGCCTCCAACGCGGTGAGATTTTCCCTCCCGATAATGTTTCCTAAAGACTGTAAAGAAAATAAACAGCGAGGATCCTGAAGGGAAGAAAGCAGCGCTGCAGTCCTGTTAAGATGTGAACGTGTGCAAGGCAAGGAAATGCTCACTGTGATTAAGGGGCCGTGCTGGTACAAAATAAAACCTTCTTCAGCGCTGCCAAGGGAGTTAGAAGACGGTCTGACATGCAAGGATTATTTTTCTTGTGTCCAGTATTTAATCAGTCTGTCAGAAACAGAGTAGGTACAAGGGACTGACACAAATATGTTAGTAAGTCCGTTACTGTAGGAACAACGTTAAGGAGTACATTACTACAACCCTCAGGAATCATGGCTTGGAATGAAGGAAAGCAGAAATGAGTGAAAACTTTCACCACATAGTTTATTTTTATTGATGACTATATCTATAATACGCTTCATAAATATATTCAAATAGGCATAAATATATATAAATGCATTCTTATTTATATGTGCATATTTTATAAATATGTATGTAGGTATAACTCCATACACACACACATTGTATCTCCGCAGGAGGTCTGTTCTCTGTCTCTGTCCCTGCCTTTCCCGAGGACACAGTTTGGAACAATTTGAAGACGAAGCCTGCATCTGACCCTCCTGCACCCCTCGCTGTCCTGCACACTCCCTCATCCGGTGACCCGAGCAGCCTCCCTGACCCATCGCCCTCCTCGCCACCCTCCTGACACGATCCCATCCTGCCCCACGTTCCTGTCTAACACCCGCTGTACATTCCTCTTTCCAACCCACTCGTCCCAAATCCCAAATGTTGACTCCCCTCACTGCCTTGCGGAGGAGCTCCTGTCTGACCTCCCCACCAGGTGCCCTGCTCCTGCTGCCTGCCAGCTTTTTTCTGACTTGTGCTTTTTTGAGCTCAGCAGTTCACAAACAGGTCAGTTTGTTCTGAGAAGCAGCATTTAGGTTCTCAACAACCACTGCTCGTTTCCTCTATTGGTTGGCCAGCTCCGGCATCAGCCTGTGAGCAGGGACACATGCTTCTGCTTTCTTCTGCTTCCGTGGCCACCTGCACAAAACCAGTTCTCCCTTCCCTTGTAAAACCGACCTGAAGCATGTTTGTCCACTGTTTTCACCTCAAAACAAAGTTCTCTGGTTTTACCTATTCTGTAATCTTACGTAAAAGTTGGTCTGCAGGTTTTGGGGACTGAGTAAATAACCAGGCTTTCTGACCTATTTTCTCCACTTGTCACACATCAGCCTTGGGCCTTTTACATCCACTAAATACCTTCCACTCACCTGGGATTATCTTATCCTTGTTTGATCTTGTAAGTACGGTCCCACATGTCTGCTTACAGCTCAGTCAGTCTGCTCGCTCCCCTGGTAATCCTTGCTGTCATTTTATGTACGTTTTTCTAGATGGTTGGGACTTTACTTTGCAGGGAGTTTGGTCATATTCTGATATAGCTTTTGCCAGATGTATTTTTATCAAAATACTGACACTACTGATAGAGCTCTCTTACTTATGCTCTTGACAGAGCATAATTTAACTAACTTTCCTGTTACAAGAGATTGTTTTAAAGCTAGCGTCAGAGCTTATCATTTACTAACCTTCGAGGTCAGACACCTCTCCAGGTGTTCTGTTGTACCTTGGCTAATTTCTCACTGCTAAACCCACACTTGCCCATAGTAAAAGGTCTTTTTAAATGAGCTCTATGCAACATCAACTAGTGAAAAACTAATTCTTGCTCAGTTACCTGTACTTGCTCTGTTCTAGAAGGATATACCTATTCAGCTAATTGCTATATCTAAATATTCATGCATTGCAATAATGCTATACATTTGTTCTATTGTAAATACAGCAATGATAAATCAATGAAGTTTACACAAATTAATAAATTTGTAAAAAATGCAGCCAATGCAGACAATTCTAGGGTTTACCAGAGCTGAGATTTTTTTTTTTTTTTTTTTAATCAGCTGTTTAAATCCAAAGCAGGGATCTCAGAGACATCCAATATGAGCAGGCTGTGTTTTCATTGATTTCTTTATCATTGCTCATATTTGAAAGTTATTTTACTTCTAGGAATTTCAGCTTCTAGGAAAAGTTAATTACAATATCCTCATTTGCCTAGAGGTTATAAGAAAGAGCAATTTGGATGTCCAGTAAACAACATGATCCAAGCTAGCTTAATTTTATAAAATTTATAGTTTCATTTTTCTTGACCCACACCTTCATATCAGTGAGACTTCTCAATGTAGAAGTCAATAGTCAGGTTTGTGATCCTAATTAAAATCTATCTAAATTTTCCTTTTTATGGAGCATGCATTTTTAACACTGTACCTGAGGCTGTTAGATTCCTGAGACACAGGGGCAGATACTGAGGGGTTCTCTGCTTCCAGCATTTTAAAGCTAAGAAGTGAAGAAGATTTAAACTCTTAATTTAAAGAACCTGCTTTGTTCTAAGTCATGGATGAGGGAGATGTATGTGCTTCAACACAGGTCCTCAAAGGTATCCGGCTTTTGCTACTTCTGTCTTCTTCTCAAATGCAAAGATCTGAGCCTGGTTTTCATGTGGCCGAAGCAAGTATAGCAAATACCAAGTTATTGGGGTGATGGAGGCGTGCAAACCTCTCACTCCGGGTATGCTCCCAAAGTGTCCTGGAGAGCAGGGGAAGGTGCGAGGGGCAGAGGAATACCTGTCCTTGATGGTCCCACTTCTCGGGGGGCTTTGCTTCAAGGACTCTGATCAGGAGCGGAGGCAGCAGTGGGTAATATGGGTGCTATGGGATTTTAGGAGACTCAGTTGTGGGGCTTCTAAGAAAATCCCTATAGCTCTCTGTTTCGGCTCAGAGTTGCTCAGATCCACTCCAGCTCAGCAAAGCTTTGCACGCAATGGACCCAGTGTGGTCCCAATCCCCCAGGGAGATAATTTGGGTTTTAGCTCACACAGGGCCCATGCACGCTCACCAGCTCACAACAGCAAGGCAAATTTTTTGCCTTGAAATGAGCCTGCAAAAAACTTGTCCTAATTTACAGCCCTTAGATGTGGGCTTTCAAAACATTTTCAATTAAAGTCATTCAGGATGTAGGAGCTGATAAATGCTCGTGAATTGTTCGTCTCCTCATTAAGGAAATATGAGTGGGGTGAAGCTTTCGCTTTGGGGAAGTCTTTATGAAACAGGGCAGAGAGCTCCCAGTCACACGCAAAGCCTGAGCCTCGTGTGAGACTTTTGTAGGTTTGCCTAAACCCGTAAAGATGAAAGGAGCACATGGTCTGTATGTAATCCCAAATACATTGAACGACGTAACACACAGCATAGGCTTTTGGGACTGATGCTATCAGGCGACAGTGCTGTGAAAACCCAGCAAAATATTGAAGTTATTATGTTCGGGTCCTGAGGTTTTGGACGGCGGTTTCTGAGAGGCCTAGCAAAACACGGACTCTATTCCAGATGCCAGCTCAGCAGAATACTAGTACCTGCACCAGTAATGATGTCACCTTCCTGGCAGGAGACATAATTTAGGTTGAAAGTATTGATTTCTTTAATAAAGCTTGATTTATTCACAGTATGCTCACAAGGCCGGATTATCCCTCGCATCTTGCCATGGAAAAACCTGCAGGCAAGAGCTTCGCTAATCTCCAAAACGTACAAGCTCCGCTGCTGACTGACAGGATTTCATTAGCACAGGACAAAATGTGAGGACGAACACAGCTTGTTCCAATAACGCTGTTCCTGACTTTGAGGAGGGCAGGGAAATGTGTTTAATATTAGAGGGGATAGCCAGGTGGGACGGTCTGACTTTGCTGCTCTCGGAAAGCTTCCCAGCCCCATCAGGCTGCTGGGGGATTTGCCAGGAAGATGTAACCCGGATAGCAGAGGGCAGCCGTGCTTAATCCATAACGTGAATGAGCAATGGTTAGGCTGGACAAAGAGCCCAGGTGATTTCTTTCCCCGTCAGCCTCTTCCTGGGTAATGGTGAGGACCTGGAGCCCTTCTCCAGCCCGGCACTGCTGTGTGTCGCTTCTGGTCCTAGTAAAAGAAGCGCAGAGGTGCGTTTTGCTGGGTGGGATGGTGATTTCTGCCTCCGGCCTGCCTGACAGGGAGCAGGGCTGCGGGATGGGTCGTGCCACCTGGCAAACCTACCCAGCCTCAAGGGGAATGAGTATTGAGTGTGGCTGGTCTGTAGCTGCTAGTTGCTCCTGTTCTCATTTACACAAAAAAGAGCATCAGACTTCCTTCAGGATAAGGCCGTAACGCCTCATGCCTGTCTTTCACCGTGTGCTTTAGGAGGAGGCGAAGCTGAGCTGTTCCCATTGGCGCTGTCTGAGGAGGAGAGAATACCTCACGAATTAGATCAGCTAATGCTGATTATTCGTTAATGCAGTTATCATCACCGGGTGGAATATTTTAATGGCCTCTATCACTAAATCATTTATTAGAACGTTATTTGTGGCACTGAGGGATGTGGCTTAGTGATGAGGCTCAGTACGTCAGTCTGGTGGTTGGACTTGGTGTTCTCGAAGGCCTTTTCCAACCTGGATGGTTCTATGATGATTCTAAGAACCAGAAAAATAGGCAATATGTGGAAATGGTGACTGTGCACAGGGGCTCCAGCAGCGGCTCCCCTGGTCACTTGGCCCTCCTGCTCCCGCCAGTGCCTGTCCTCAGCCATGCCCTGTCCATCTTGCTGGCCAGAGCATTAATCAGGGTGCACATCTAAAGCCGACTGTGCAAAAATCATCTATAGTGGCAGTACTGGCTCTGGCCGATCATACAGCTGAATCATCAGCAACAAATCATAGTAAGGCACTCTGCTTTTCTGTGGTTTCTTTGGATAACAATTTACGACCTCCTTCCGCAAATAGTGAGTGAAAACAAGCTGTGCTTAAGAAGATCACGTTGGCTAGTTATTGTACATCACGCAGTCTTGGCAATCATCCCTTTTTCTTGGCACAAATACAGAAGTGCTAGGATGCTACAGGGTGTCAGGGCCTCTACTGCATGGTGCTGATGGTCAGCTTTCAACATTTGGCTTATTAATTATCTTTAATGCTGCATTCAAATTATAATGGCCACGGTCACATAATGATCATCCTGTAACAGTGTGCAAATGGTCCTTTAAAATACAGATCACTTTTGCTGGTGTAAAAAAGGCAATGAAAGAGCCTAGAGGACTTCTGGAGACCTCTTATCACTTGGAAAAGAAAACTCAACTTTAGCAAAAGGGAAATTCCTTGGTCAGGAAAAAGCCCAAACGAGTTACAATATTTTCCTTAATTGGATTACAAATGTCACCTTTGGAATACACCTGAAAATCAATTATGCTCTTCTCCTTGTTGTGCTGTCAGTTTGTTTTTACACTTCACTGAGCAAGGCTATGAAACAAGGTTGTTGTGCTTATTGATTCCACTTTATGTTCAAAGGCAGTTTGTCTTTCTAGATTTTGGGCAACAGCGATCTCTGTTTTCTAACATAGATGATGCGGTTATCTGCATTAACTTCAAAACTGCGCAAATTGGTATTGTCTCTCACAGGGTTATTTCCAAGTTGGGACATAGATTCTTCCATGCAATTAATTAAAAGATGCATTGCACGCGAAAAGAGGTAGCATGTATGCAGGTCAGAAAAACAGCTTGCTTAACCTAAAAGTTAAAGTGGGAGAAGACATACAGAAGTTGAAGAGGAGGTGATTGAGATTTATTGACTGAAAAGTAGGGATTACAGAGAGGTGTATATTAAAAAAAAAAGTTTCTGCAGGTTGCTTTGTAAGTGCAGATGGGGAGAACATGATGAGTAGCGCAGAAAACATGAAGCCTGGATTGAGAAAAAGAAACAAAGAGAGCAAAGAGGGGAAATGTGTAAATGGGGGAAAATGATGAGTGGTACCAAGGTAAAGTGGAACAGAGTTAACAAGGAAGACAACATGCAATGTCCCAATGGAGAAGGTCTTTTGGATGAGATCAAAGAACTGACATCTAATGCTCTGTGAGACATGAAACTGATCAAGGTTTAAGGACAGTCGTCAGTGTGAGAAAAGTTTTGGTAGCAGGCTGAAATATTCTTACCCCAAAATTCAGAAGTTTATTAACTCCAGACTGGTTACTAGAAGCAGAACTATCTTTATTTTTGTATCCCTTGCAAGTCATGGTACTGGTTTTGCACTTCTGTCCAATGATTCTTTTTCCCTGCAGCAGTCCATAAATGTTTTATTTCCAATGTTCAAAAACTTTAATAAACAATTAATTAGCTGTTTTTTTTTTTTTTTTTTTTTTTGAGTTAATGGTGTTGGGTTTCATTTCCCCTTACCACCAAAAAGCTTCTTCCCCTAAGTCAAAATAATTTGTAAATGTTTTTTCAGAGACGGAATTTCAAGTCAGAAATGTATATAGCCACATATATGTATGTATATGGAAATACACACATCACCTCAATGACGTGTGGGTCATTCTTAATCCTCGGTTACTCACGTTATTGTTTGTCCTCTACTATTTGTTCTGCACATTTGAGCTCAGTGTGAGTACACACCATCAGTTCGACATAAATCACCTGAACCTTTCCACTTTGAATTGAGACACCCCCGGTTCTCATGTTCGGCAGTGCAGTTTAGCAGTGTGCTTTGCGCACACGTAACAGCCTGGGCGATGTGGCTGGGGTTAGGGGAGAGGAACAACAGCAGAAAGGGCTTTGGTAGCAGCTTTCTGGTGGGGCTGGCTGATGGTGCCCTAGGACAGCCGTGGCCACGGCAGCGGTACTGGTAGGTCGCTGGTGCTGCTGCTGAACCGCAAAACCCTGCAAGCTAAGGCTGAGGCCGCATCAGGAACCCACTGATAACTCCTAAAAGGGGCTCATGGATTTCGGTAAGGTCTGGACAAGCCTTCTCTCCTCTTTTCTTCGTCTTCCACCACCCATAAAATGGGAGTAATAGTAACCAACGTTGGGACAGCAGAGCGTGAGGCATGAGTTTTAATTACCTGGTGCTGTACCGTGATCACAGCTTGTGACAACCGAAGTCCTATCACTAACGAAAGGTGAACTCAGTGGTCTGAAGATGAAATGCTTGACATTACTGCTACGGTAGTGGCCATTTAGCAAACAGCCGTCTGTCTCTCTGCGTCCCACACGGTTCAGCCTTGTCTCTGCAGCTGGCCACGACACCGGTGTTTCAAACAGAAAACACTCGGCTTAGCTCCGGCCAAACCCTGCAGAAACAGCAGCGGAACAAAAGTGCAATAAGCGCCACATGGTCTCAGCACGTGAGGTGCTGCAGTATTAAAAAGCCTTCATATTAATTTCACATTCCCAAATCCAACCTTTGTGTTTGCTTACATCAGAAACAAAAGAGCTTTGTTTCCAGCTTGTGGTTGTTTGGAGGGAACCAAGCCTCTTTAAGGTTCCTTGGCATTGTACGCATTTTTCCAAAACCAGCTTGTAACGTCCCACGAATAATTACGTAGGCCTGAAATTCACAACTAAAACTTGTTTTGATTTATTTCCGTGTAAGTTTTGTCATGCGATCAGATCCCGTTTTCAATGCAGCCCTATGTTCCTAGCAAAAAGGTTAACAGAAATCAGTAGCAATTAGCTCTTCTAAAAAGCAGTCATTTTATGCAAAACGTAAGAGGATATATATAAATATACTAAATTGCAAAAGGCATAAGGCAAAATAAAACTGTTTTGCATGTTAATGCAATTTTTACTGTTTGACGGTCCTTTCAGTGGTCTTGTCTAAAATTTAGCGAAGGCAATGGGACAATTCCTCAGTCTGCAGTGCACTTGGACTCTGGTACCAAAACCAAGAGGGAAATTGGCCAAGACTCAACGATTTAACCACTGGGTGACACAGCTGCTGATAATTACACGTTCAGGGTAATGAAAGCTGGTGGTTTCCATCAGCCTGTGGCTGTTTTGTGTTCACAGAGGACTTGAATTCAAGGGCACGCAGTGGGAGACCTCTCACGCACAAATCGCCTTCTCTCTCAGCATGCTCAGGTCGCTCTCACCCATTCAGTATTTCAGGAAAAGATTTTCAAAGTGCTGGTGTGATCCAGGAGTACAGATCTCGTTTTGAGAGATAAGAGGCAGACCGGCTAGACATCAAATTGGTTGCTCCTGCAACCTCTGTGCTGGCTCAGTGGGGCTGGCTCTCCAGCATGGAGACCCCACAACAGCATGGGGATGTTTGCCGGGGCCTCAGCACACCACGGGGCCCTGGTGTTTGAAATAAGCCTTAATTATCAGGGAAACAACGGGTCACCCAGTCAGCAAGCAGAGACCACTAATGGTTTCTCTGACCTCAGTGAGCTGCTCTTGCTGCTGGAGTCTGCACCACCCAGCAAAATCCTTCTCGAATGAGGAAAGCCAGTGGTCCTTGGAGGTATTTATTTTAGCTACTGTAACTCCATATGATGTTCAGACCTGCATAAATATAATCCTTTCCTGATGTTTTCTAAGCTAATTGCTCCAGGAATATGTATGGAGATAGTTTCTAGGGGTTACTTGTTTGCTTATAAAAACACTTCCTGCTATTCATTCTGCTGTCATTGCCTCAGCTCCTTCTTGCTCTCACTGCATGGAAAATGCAGAACGCATCATGTTGCCCCGTCCTTCATTTTCCCCTTTGCCTGGCAGTCTTTTCTCTACCTCCACCCCGAAGCCCTCGCTGGCTTGTGGTCCTCCTCCCTGCCCGAGAGCAGATCCCAAGTCAATACCACACGTATACGCATACGTATACACGTGCATAGGTACCAATGTGTTGTTTTCACATGGTCTGGGAGCACAACACGGCTTTATTTTGTGGCAGCATGTGTATTACCAGCCGTGCTAGGGGAGTGCCTCTGTAGTTCAGGGCCTGATGTGAGAGCAGCCGGCCGGGTGAGCCAGCTCTGTCACCTTTGAGTTGCACTCTGCTCTTCACCATGCTTTTCCCTCTGCATGCCCATCTGCATTTGTTAAACTGTGCACATCGTCTCCGCTGGCACTTCCCATTCTTTCAGCAGTGTGTCCATTTATTCTGCATGTAATGAAATTGTTCTCTTGCCGGAGTTACTCTCTGCTTTAGCTCAAGTCCTTCTCCCCTTGCAGTAGGCGCTCACTCAGTTCATCTGGCAGCACATCCTTGCTGTTATTTCCACAGTTCTGAGTGCTTCTTCTGCTCTAGAGAGCACGCATTTATTGTCACGACCTTTCAAATAACTCATATCAAATTTCAGTCTTATGTTAGTTTGTCTTAGCAGCATGTTTACACTTGAATTTATACGGGACTTTATAGTTTGGTTCTTTTCTCCCTTGTTCAACTATACTTCAGAGAAGAAATGTTGGAAAATTAAAATAACATACAAAGGAAAATTATTATGCAATGTATTACTCTAATGTTAGAATTTCATTGTTTTATAAATAATTTCATATATAAATAAGGAACAGACATTTGATGTACTACGGTCTGTTTGAAATAGTCATATATGGTAACTTTCTGTAAAGGGATCATATTCGAGTGAAGGTGTCTATTATTGTTGGCACTAAGTGATACGTTTTCCAGAGCTGCTAGACTTCTCATGGCACTGGACCAATTTGTTATTTTGGGAGTAGATAAAGTCTTCGTTTATCCTTCTGGCACTCAGCGTAGCTCTTTAAAATGGTTTTCTTAGTTTTGCTTTAGGTTTTCTGTTGCTCTTAAATCTGCCCCATTCTATAGGGTTTTGTCACAGGGGACCAGGGGCCTGAGTATTAGGTGTACTCTTTCTTGGATGTCTTCCCAGCAGGCTTAATTTGGGGTGGGCAGGAGGGGGACGCTCGCAGATAATGTACAATATTGTCCTTGCATATTGTGGCATCAGCACTTGTGGTTTCATCTACGGCCAGCAGTTCTCATTGCTGCTGGTGTTCACTAGATGTCAGATATGATTTTTTATGTAATACTATAGCACCTGGACTGCTTCAAGCTTTTTTTTTTCTTTTTTTTTTTTTTTTTCTTCTTCCCCTCAGTGTGTCTTAGCTCATTGTGTACAGTCTACAGGTAAAAAACTTGGAGTCAAATCCAGCAGAGCACTTGGGCAGTTAGAGGAGAGGCTTGCTTTATACCTGGCTGCAAAGCTCCCTCAGTTCCCGATTTGAAGGTTTCCCCCTTGCTGGAGGTGCAGGTTTAGGGGACCCGGAGCTCCCCCTCCCTGGCCCAGATGTCCCCTTGGGGCGGGGAGGATGCCCGAGGCCAGCCGGGATCCCGAACAAAATGTTCCTGCCCACCGCCATCGCTCATGCTTCACACACAGGCTGGATTGTTCTCACAGAAACACCATTGTCAGCTGCCCTGAGGGCAACTCGTGGTGCTTTTGTGCAGGATAACCTTGCAATTAGAGCCACCGACAAGAGTCTGGGAAACCCAGATTTCGTTCGCTTCTCAGGAGGACGGGAGGATGGCAGCCTGCGGCCCTGGGGACTGCCCTCCTCACCAGGCTGACGGCAGAAGATGTCTTGGAGAGGCTTTCCCCAGCACAGGGTGCTACCTGCTCTGCTCTTCCCTATGCCCGGGGCTGTTGCAGTTTGCCATGCAGCAAGTGTTTTTCATTCCGTCAGGGCTGAGGTAAGGTCCCTGGTAAAATGCACTCTTAAGGGCATACCTTCAGTCCCTGAACCGCCGGAACAAAGCTTAAGTAGGTTCCCAAAGTACCACTTGGTGGCTTTGCAGAAGTGGACCGTGGCCTCAGGACCTGATTTTGCTGTCCCTGCTCAGGCATGGGAATTCGTGGGAGGAGCAGGCTGGTGCCACCATGGCCTAGTCAGGCCCTGGAGCTGAGCAAGGGTCTCAGGATCCTCTGTGGAGGATATAGTCCCCCATCTGCATCTCCACCACAGAAACTAGTCTGTGCTCCTGTTCTGGGCTCTGCTGCCCTGGCATGTTTTCTGCACAGCTTGGCAGGGATGGTAGACTTGCAATATTTATGCATGTGAGGCTTATAAAATACCTTGTCATCCTCATCCTTTAGAACTGAAGCACTTCCATATTTTCTCGAAGCATTTTATTTTAAACACCAATCAACGAAAATGTCTCCAGGAATCCAGTTTTCCAGGAGACAGCTTCTCATTCATCTTGAGTACCAAGATTTGCTGCAAAAGGCGCAGCTCAGCAAGCACAAACCCATGAATTTACCTTAGGTCCCAGGGGAGCTTCACTGAGTACAGTCCTCGCAGGCATTAACACATTTGAAGAGTCTGAACGCAGAGACCTGATGTTGAAAATACTGATGACAGTCTGAGAGCATTTGTTAGGAAATGTCACTCCAGCAGCACAGGGATGTCCCTCCAGCCCACAGGGGAGCAGTAAGTGGGTGTCACCAGTGCCCTGTGCTGCAGGTGCTCTGATAATAAATGTTTAATTGATTTTTACAGGCATGAAAGAGAGAGAGAGTATATTTCAGCAAAAGGTAATATCTGCAAACGGTCCATTTGGAGCAAGATGGCTAAATACCTGTTCGCAGCGTTGCTTAAGTTGTAGGGCTGTGCTAGGGCAGCCCTTCATCAGCTGTTGCTTGGGGCTTGGGCACCTGGGTCTCCTGAGAAGGCAGCTGAATGAGCTGTTGTGGATAGAGGTGCGGCACAGGTGCCTGCAGTGTCCCACGTGCCTGCTCTCTGTAGGCAAGGGCTGCTGGTCCACCACCACCGTTACTGTTTGGGGGACCTGGGATGGAGGATGTGCTCCACCATCCTTGTATAGAGCTGCTTGATCCTGGAGTCAAAGCTCTGAAATCTGAGATGTCTTCTGGTTTGTTTATAATTCAGGGGGAGTGACAGTACAAGGAACGTTGGCACCTTCTACTTAGGATGGGAATAAGGGCAGTCATACAAAGAGCACAGAAATTAACTTATGCAGGTGGGCTGGTGAACAGCATATCGATGAGGGTCTGAAAAGCACACATGCGTGCTATTCCTGGCCAAATCTTGAAGTCCTCACACTATTATTTGCCCCAAAGGGCTGTTGACATCAGAGTTAGTCTGCATCAAGGGGCAGTATATACAGAATGAGAGCATCAGTGTTAGACGTCTGATGGTGGGGGAGGGAATGCTAAGGTTTACAAAAGAGTATGTTTAAAAAAAAAAAACATTTTAAAAGGCAAAAGGGAGTGAGGGCTTGGGCAGGAAGGCAGCTCTCTTGCCCTGTAGCTAGAATGGGTTTTGCCACAGAAGAGTACTGCGGGTACAGGGTGGGTGAAAGGCACGGGTTCTTTGTATTTACTTCAGAGTTATGGGCAGCTCATTTGTTTGCTTGTTTGTTGGCTCAGCGGCTGTAGTGGCTCATTTCCATGTTCGTTGTTGACTCATCAGTTTTATTTAATTCTTTGGCGTTTTCAAAGAGCCCAATTAAGGCCATTTCCTTCAACTTCATCATTAGGAACAGGGCTCAGTTGTGCGCTCCAATGACATGACAAATCTGGTGCAGCCATCCCAGCCCTTAGGGAATCATGTGCAGCTTCCCTTTTTGTGGAATTGTTTTTTTTTCTTTTCTTTTTTTTTCTTTCTCCATTTGTAGAAGTCTGCTGTCTGATTTGAATTTCCCCAGGCCTAGAGAGAGACCCAAGAGGAAACTGTAACCTGTGTTTCTTTTATCTTTAGGAGATCCTCATAGGCTTCTGCCACAAAGAGGGCTTTGAATTACTAGGATCAGGGGGCAAACAGCATCCCAAGCGAGCATGTAGCAGTGCATGGGGACATTCAGTAATGAGTAGGATTTGGATCTTAAGTTGAAGTTTAACCAAAAAAAAGAGTCAAAATATTGATCTTTCCAAATTGTATGCAGCATGTATGAGAGCTGGCTGCTGAAATTTTACTTCAGTCTGTATCAGGATTGCTGAGGCTGATACAAGTTACTAATATAAATATTACTAAAAGGTTCATTTTTCTCCTTTAATGCGGCTGCAAGTGGTCTGGAGTTCTTCAGTTTCATATTTTTTCCCCTGAATATTACTTTAAAAATACACTCTAAATGGGTTGCCTTTATGGCTATGTAATATGTATTTTAGTTTTGTTGTGGTCAGTGCTGTTTATTGAAGAAATATATAACCTGGTTCAAAGCCATGCCAATTTGCAAATCTGCTTTCTTTATACACATTAACCGGAAAGTAATGTTGAAGGGATATAGCTACTGTCCTGCAGTGCCTGTTGATGGATGCAATCTCCTGCTTGAAGATTTCCTAGCATCTTATTTTTGTGAGGGGAAAAAAAAGTATTGCATTTTTCAGATTGGATGAGAGGTGTATGGAAATTTTCATCTTTGCACTCGGTATAAACATTATATCTCAGGAAGCTATGATCAAAGAGCAGAAAGGATGCTTCATCTTTGCTTTGTTTCTTAATGAATTAAACAAGTTATTTTCTCTTGTCCTGTGCTCTGGCAAACCAGAAATGCAGGAATAATGGATCAGGTCATGGCTGTTTTTCAGTGTTAATACATCCCTTCTCTCTCTCTTTCTCTCTCTCTCTGGCTCACCTATTTGTTTCTAATATACCTATATTTTGTATAAGTACTTGTAACTAGATTAAATTGCAAACGCTGAGAAGTTCTCAGTTTCCAGATACTGACATGGCTAGAAATGAAATTCAGATAGACCCAAATTATGCTGTAGAAGCAATAGCTATACTTTTACTACAGCAAATCATTTCATTTTCAATGTTTTAAACAAATAAGCAGGCAACCATCTTTCTAAAAATTCTCTCTGAGAATATATAAAAATATATATATAAAAAAAAGAAAGGAAAAAAAAAAAAGAACTGAAGTACTTCAGTTCAGTACCCACACATGTTCTGTTCTGAGCTGTGGACAAGCTGGATCCTGCTTGTATCTCTGCCACCCATTTATTTCAGAAAATCGCCTCTTCCAGAGGCATCGGGGCTATCTCACATCGTTACATTGACATATGCCCAGGGACATGTGTACCTTCCCCACGTGCTGTGTACGAGCACCCTGTGGTGAACAAATGCTGGTCCAACCGTTCTCATCAGATGCAATCACTGACAGAACTGGTTTTGGAGGAAACAATGAACCTGGGCTTCCCTTTCCATACATGAAACAAGCTTTTGGCTCTGGAAACTTAGATGAGAAGCTCATTTGACAGTAGATTCCCATGGTGAATAAATTAATGCAAGAAGGAAGGGGAAGTAAGCACAAGAGCAGAAATAGACAAGGAAGGGGTTTCTAGCCCAGAAGGAGCAATGAAAATTTTAGGATATGAACATTTTTCCCCACTGTTGTGTTATGACCCTCATTTATTGTGAAAGGAAAGATGATTACACCATGGTTGTGTTACTGTAGTGTTATAATGTGGATGGGATGGTGTCTTGCAAGGAGACTATCAAATGGTTCAGTGGCATGGATAACCAACTGTGGATTTCGCTGCATGACAAGACCAAGCCGTAATAACAGTTTGGGAATAACTGTGCTATTTTTTTCCATTAAATAAAGTTTTATTTGTGGAACGTTGACCAATTTTTAAAGTAATGTAGACTTTTCTTACCACTAAAGCCCACATCTTTATTACAAAGCCAAACTGTTCTCTCTGAAACCACATTATGCATGTTGTAACAATACTCTCCCACAGATGATGAACATTTAGAACATATTTTTCCATGTGAATCATCCATTCACTTTAAAAAAAATCTTTTATTAAACAAAATGCAGCCATGTGACAGGCTTTGTAGATTTGCATTCCACTTATCTTTTTTATTAGACTATTAAAAATTTATTGTCATTTCAAATAATTTTCTGATGATTGCATAATTTTTCCTTCTTATTCTTCCCATTTCCCTTTCAATATAATATCAAGCATTTTCCATCGTCACTTTGTTGTAAGTAAAATAAATGACTGATAGCTGATCCTGCAGAGAGATGAATTCAAATAGATCTGTACTGCCTCCTTGAAACCAGTGGTCACACACCTGCCCACAATAGTGCCTGGCACCATTTCTCTGTTGAGTAAGGCCCTAAAAGAGGAACAAAGCCATCATTACATCACTGATCACTGAAAAATTCAAAGTCCCTGCAATTCTGTGCATTTTCCTTTAAAACTAGAAGGTTATGAGGGAGCATGACAAGCATATGTTACTGTAAGGCTGGTAGTCTGGGTGAACATCCATTACCAGATGCTGCTTTGCCACTGATGATACTGCTTTTCATGGGTATTAACTGTCCATTTCACAGCTCCAAATAAAAGGTAAACAAGATCCCAAGTTCCAGGAGTAATTCATTTCGATAATTGTTCTGCTGTTTTCTTTGCGCAATTTACTTCTATAAATATACACTAGGGGAATCATTTGTCTAGTGTACCATGGCACAGTAATTTCCTATATAATTTCATCCAATTGCTGCAGGAACTCATTTGAGCAATTGTTAATTAATCATTAACAATCATTAACTTTGGGTAGCAATGATTGCTAATCAAGATTTCCATGCTGCATTTTTAATCTCTGAAGATTCATCATTAATCAAATTAGTAACATTTTTTTGTTGTTGTTATTTGAAGGGAAGAAGCAGTATACATCCCATCAATTCAAAAGAACTGTTAGTAATGTCTTTGCCTTTAAAATCATTACATGCCTTTACTCAGGCTGTTTTAAAAATCAGGGGCTTTTTTTGCTGCATAAATTACTTGAAAATATTTCGCAGCTTAAATTAACAATGCTTTCCCATTGTTCATGCTACTAGCAATTATACTGTTAGAAACAACTGTGAAAGTACTGACAGCACTCCAGCTCTTTCCCTCATGGTTAATATTCTTTACCTCATGCCTTATAGTACTGAACAAAACCAGCTACTCATAATACTTTTAATGTTCTCTTTTTCTCAATGCCATATGTAATAATAATATATATATATATTTTTTTCTCTGTACCCTGGTGGCTCACCAGCAGTATGCTTGTGAATGATGTAGATGTTGCTGCATGAAGACTTTGTGCAGATCCCCAGCAGAGGAGTATTTAATTCTCATTTACTAACACACTGCAGTGACTTCAGAGTGTCCCCTTGTGAAGACCAGTGATACAGACAGTGGATGGCAAGCCGGTAGATACCTCCCCTGAAGAAAAAAGTCCAACCAGGTGTCTCTGCACTCCTTCCTCCATGTCTGTACCTGCTGTCCTTGATCATAGAATCACAGAATGGTTTGGGTTGGAAGAAACATTAAAGACCATCCAGTTCCAAATCCCCTGCTATGGGCAGGGACACCTCACACCCGACCAGATTGACTTCATCCAGCCTGGCCTTGAACACTTCCAGGGATGGGGCATCCACAGCTTGTCTGGGCAACCTGTGTCAGTGCCTTACCACCCTCTGAATGAAGAATGTCCTCCTTATATCTAATCTAAATTTCCCCTCTTTTAGTTTAAAACCATTACCCCTTGTCCTATCACTATATTCCCTGACAAGGAGACCCTCCCCAGCTTTTCTGTAGGCCCCCTACAGAAGAAGGTGCTTAAGGGCTGCTATAAAATAGAAATGGATGCAGGAAGGAAGGAACAAGGGTGAGGTCCTCACATCTCCACTGGGGACCTTTGCCCTGTGTAGCTTGTCCAGGCTTCACTGGCCAGCCCATGGACCCCATAGGTGGGACTTGTGGTGGCCACCTGGGAGAACTGGCACTTGGGAAGTGAGAGATTTCCTCACTCAGAGGCATGACACAGAAGCAGCCCAGGAGCTGAGGGACGTTTGGGAGCATGGGGCTGATGGCCTCGCTGAACTTCTGGCTCTCTGGCTCAGTGCTAGCACTCTGGCCTCAGGCAAGCAATTCTGACATGTGTCTTCCCACCATCCAAAGCAAAAACAGATCAACTCGCAGGGCTGTGAAGTGCCTGAAGCACATCCGAAGAGCAGCTCCAACCAGCTGAGCCTGCCCCACTTGTACCCAGGCACACGAGGCAGCAGCGGAGGCCCAGGAACTGCTGTGCCCACATCCAGCCCATGTAAGTGCAGGGCAAAGCGGGCCCAGGCCCCGCCGCAGGCCTGCCCGGCCATCGCCTCCTCCTGCCGCCAAGCTGGAGCTTATCGTGCCGTGACTCACCAGCCCCAGGACCGAAGGATGAGCTGCTTCTATCGGCATGTTTACTGAGATAGATAAGCTGCTCACGGGCTCACCTCACTGGGAGCCGTGCAGATTAAGGTTCGTCAAGTTCCTTGAAGGGGAGAATGCCATGAACGGCACTAGCTTCTTATCACTGCTGCTTGCTAATACTTGCTATTACGTTTATTATTAAAACTCATTTCCCATAGAGCTGTGCGTTGCGGGGCCGTGAATAGTATCAGGCTGAAATCAGGGTGATCTTATTTCAAAGAATTCCAGAGGAATGAACAATAATTTGCCACTAATTGCAAAGAAGCTTTGATAAAAACTCTGAACAGATTCCCAACAGCGCATATTTTCCAGAGCCCGCCTGGCAATTTTCAATAAAACCCAAGAACAATATGACCATTAACAGTTATGTTAAATGTCATCCAGATTTGTTCATATCATTCTTCACTGCTCTGCATCTTTTGTATGTGTGTTTTCATAATCTATGGTGTGTGGCCACATTTGGGCTCGCTCAGCGATACATCTGTGGAAAAAATTAAAATGAAGTTCAAATGAAGCCCGCGAGGGATGGGTGATAATCTTTCCCGTTTGACTTCTCCTTAAAGTACACGGTTACTTTAGAAATGGAAGCCACTTCTAGTTTGTGGCTTCATTTGCCGACAGATTGCATCCGCACAAAGCCCCTTGGATATAGAGGTTTAAATACATCCGCTACGTATTTTCTTGAAAGGGTCATCAGCAGTGGCAGCGTTTGGATCGTGCGGTGAACCACATGATGATCATTTGCGGCAACATCTGCAGCACTCTGCATGTACATGGCTTCCTAAGTGAGTCTGATGGGGAAGGAGAGGACAAGGGCTGATCCCTGACTACGCTTGCAGGCAGACAGAGCATCTCCCAGCACCTTGGCAAGCTCCTGTGCTGCTCTGGGGTGTTATCAGTAGGGGTCTGATTCAAGACCCACTTTGTCTGTGGGGACTTCCACTGACCTACTGAGATTTTTTAAGGAGACTCTCTTTGTTTTAGAATAACACGTTGAATAACATACACTCTGCTTGTTGAAAAAAAAGTCACCCTTTTGTGCTTGGCCAGGGGGGCCGTTCATGTTTTTTGATGGTTTGTACATGTTCAGAAAATTACCGTTATTCTGAAGGCTTCCCAATTGTAACGATATCATTTAATTATTGTGACCACTTACAAAATGGACAGGTTGTTTTTGCTTAAATTTGTTGCCATTTCATGTTCCAACAGCAGTAATCAATACCAGATGACTTAAGTTACCAGCCAAAAGAGAAGACTTGGTGGATAGTTGAAACAAACAATTTGTAATACCTCATGGGAAAGTTATTTGTTCAAATTATTCAGCAAATATTCCAAATTCACAGACAATTAGAAAGTCTTCTGAATATTTTGTCATCATGAAAGATCTATGTCTATATAGAGTATTATTTTAAATTAATATTTCAATTGGCTCATGTTTAATTTATTCTGTGTAGCTGGCCTGGTTTTGTCCTATTGACAGGGGAAGTAACACATGTATGAATGTGCTCTGATTCCCAAATTCCCTATTTAATAAAATATATTAAAAAATTAAGAACAAGCTTTAAGGCATATCCCACTGTGCTGCTGGTTCTCTTAAGATTAGCAGATGTCATGGCATCCCAGTCCTCACTGTGCTGGGACCTTGACTGCCAGTTGCTGAAAGACTGGAATCTTCCCCCATGTATGCACAAGTCATTAAAAAATATAATCACTGGTATTTTAAGTTGCCTAAATTAGGAGATGTTAGTGCATGATATTCATTAGGCTGAACCCACTGCTGACATAAACCGACAGAAAAAAATTGTACAAATGAAACTAAAATTTGGACAATCTAGAAAAGCCTTCAGTACAAGATTTTGTATTGAAAACAAACAAAAACAAACTGAACAGGTATGATTTTGTTGTTGTTGTTTAAATGCCAAAGGACAGCTCAAGTGAGAGTCTTTGCATCTGATATTGTACTTGCTAAAAACCCAAGTAATTCTTCTTTAATGTGTTCTGTCAGCTTCCCAACCCTGGTGTGGCCAGCACTCTGTCCAGCAGTATCTCAGCTTGAAGGTACAAAGGAGAAATTTGGGGTGTTGGAGTATCTTTCTAATAACTTAAATGCACTCTGATTTGAAATGCTGAATACTGTCAGATACCAATGTATTTTTGCTCAAAAAGAACCTGCCTAACAATGGGATCAAGTCTTCTCGAAAGCTTTTGTACTGAAGAAAACAGATTTAAAAATCTATGCAAAACTATGTTGGAACTTGTTGGGCCAAATTCTGCTGTGGATGGGAACACAAGCAGATCCAGCACTGGCTGCAGCAAGGGGTGATGATGTGCTTTTCCCTGGGGACAGCTGCTTTCCCTGTGTGCTACATGACTGGAGGCAGCATGCCTGCTAGAGCTGAAGAGCTACAGCCCCACACAACTTTCTGACACCCTGGATTTCACTATGCACTCACACAATTAACAGATAAGTTTCTTAAAATACCCCAAAATCTAGTGTGGATGCTCTCCATGTACTTGATTAAGATACATAACTTACCCTTGGAACCAGCGAAGCTGGACACCAAATGATTGAAAACTGGTGCAAATGTGTGTAACTGTGGTGGTGTTTGTTGTTGTGATTTTTTTTTTGTTTTGTTTTTAATAGAAAATCTTCTGTGAATGAA
Organism: Cygnus olor; assembly: GCF_009769625.2. Classification (NCBI taxonomy): domain Eukaryota; kingdom Metazoa; phylum Chordata; class Aves; order Anseriformes; family Anatidae; genus Cygnus; species Cygnus olor. The sequence continues at coordinate 41,097,242 of NC_049169.1, forward strand.
GTTGCAGGGCCAGGCACAAAGTAAGGCTAGGAGAGGCAGGGCTGCTAGACAAGCTCTGGCAAATATCTGGCTGGGAGAGCAGCACGCATGCATCAGCTTCCCCCCGTGGCCTTGTGGTGTTTCCAGACTCAGCACTGAGTTCAAGAGCTCGGTAAGGTACTGATTGGACTGGAGTGCTTACAGTGCAAAAACATGTTGTTTTTTTTTTTTTGTCAACTGTAGTCTAATAACAGGAAAAATAAACTAAACAAAAATGCATTATAAAAACCACTATTAAACAAAAACCTGGTCTTCATCCAGACAAATTCCAAATCTTCATCTGAATTCTCTAATCAGGAAGCACGCAATTCAGAAAATGCTTATCTTTTCAAGTATTTATGCCAGAAACCATGGATATCTTCATTTTTTATTAATCTATGTCTCTTTTTGTAATAAGATCTTCTCAAATGACCCCCTTCTGACATCACTACAGAATACCTATTCCTTTTCTCTCTCTTGCTGTGCGTGCAAAATCACATTACACTGCAGCCTTTAAAGCATGGATAGAACTTGACAGTACTTCATACAAAGTGTACTTTTCAAGTACAGAAATAGTAAATGCCCAGGAAATTGCTATTTTTTTTCTGCCATTGCTAATTAAATCCATGGGATGGGAAAAAAATACACTGAAAAGTTGCTACAAGACCCAACAGCCCAAAGAGTTTTTCAAACACAAAGGAAACTTCAGACTACAGTGACGTTATTCCTGCAAGGAGAAAAAATTGAAACTACAAAAATTTCATTTGGAAACCACTGTTATAATTTGCAACTTTATTTATACGTTGCCTTCTATTCTGTAAATAACTTTTCCTAAATTTTGCCCCTAGTATTAAATATTCCATTTCAGCCCAGGCAGGCGTTGTAAGACCAAAACCTCAATTACCATTATACTTATTAATCAGTTTTGCTGCAATAAGGAGCTTTAATAGAAATTAAGCAATCTGATATTTCTGCTTTGGGAAACTCATATTCTTCCACGTATTGGAAAACATTTTTTTTTTCAGTTGTTTAATTGATAGTATTCTGTTCTCCTGATTTAAATATTTTGGCCATTCAGAATATCCTTCATCTGCCAATTAGTTTCCCTATTACATGTATAATTAAAGACGAATTAGATTATGGTGATTAGCATATATTATAAGCCATTTTACTAATTTCTGAGGGCATATTTCTACAAGGGATAACATAGAAATTAGAAGACTAATTAGGCCAAAATTACCTTTGCTAATGAATCTAAGCAGTAGTTAAATCCTCTAACAAAAGAGACATTTTTGTGCTTTGGAGGCTGAAGGTGTGATTCTCAGGAACCAACATTAGCAATAAATTCGTGGAGTTTCAAGAAGATTTGTGAAGGGCTCAGCTCCAAAACACCTGAACTAATTCTCTGAAAATCTGCTGCCATTAGGGCTGACTTCAGGAATTCATACAGCTGTAAAAGTCTGAGGGAAGAAGAAATACCTCTCTGTAGGGCAGCTCTTTCCACTGTTCTTGGGGCTCACAGGGACAAAGGAGGAGCTTTGGGGGGCTAATGGCAAATTTTGCGTGCAATGTGAGGGCAAGGTCAGGCAAGAGGTTGGCACAGGCAAGTTGTGTGGCCACGCACTTGCTCCTAGCTATTGCTTTATGGTGGTTTTATGGTGGTTGAGAAGCTGGTGCAGGGCCATGGCCAAAGCAAAAAAGGCAGAAACCTTCAGCAGTGGGATGCCATGTGCCTATCCGTGCATACTGCAGTGTGTCCTTCCCAGCTGGGAGACAAGTCTGGGCTGGGTAAATCCCAAACCTTTACATGCATTTAAGCACTTGACCCTCCTTTGAATTAGGAACTAAAATATCTCTGAGGTCTCTGATCTCAGTAACCCTTTCCTAGAGTTCCTAACTGTAAAAGGCAAAAAGAGTACTTTCTACATCAGATATGCTAAGTATGCTGAAGAATGAGGGTGGTTCAATGATAGAAATGAAAGGGCATAAAAGTTCTTAAATCCACCAAATAAGGACTGCTGGGGCTATTGCAGGCACAGACCTTCTCTGGGCTCTGGTCCATAAGAAGTGGTAATCTCCATCAGAGACCTCTTTTCCCCTGTTTCTCCACCGAGACAGATAGTGTAAGAGCTCTCTATACCATAGGTAATAAAGAAAGCAGGAAAGGTAGGAAACCAGCATGGCTGAACAAGGATCTGCTGGTCAAACTTAGGCAAAAGAAGGAAATGCACAGACAGTGGAAACAAGGCCATGGCTCTGAGAAGAGTATAGAAATGCTGCCTAGATGTGCAGGGATGGGATCAGGAAATGGGATCATTGGCAGAACTAAACTTGGAGAGGGATGCAAAGAATAACAAGAGGGGTTCTGGAGGTACACTGTCAGCAAAAGACTAAGGAGAGTGTATCACCTCTGACAAATGAAGACGGAGAACTGGTAACGACAGATGTGGAGAAGGCAGAGGTATTTAACAACTTCTTTGCTTCTGTCTTCACTAGTGGTCAGGCTTCTCACATCTCTCAAGTTCCCAAACTTCTAGGTGGGGCTGAGAGAGCAGAGTCCCTCCCACTGTAAGCGAAGAGCAAGTTCAGGACCTCCTGATGCAACTTAACAATTACAAGTCTATGGAGCCTGATGACATCCCAGGGTCCTGAGGGAATGGGCTGATGTAGTCACCAAGCCACTCTCCATCATATTTGAGTAATCATGTCAGTCAGGTGAAGTCCCTGGTGACTGGAAAAAGGGAAACACCACTCCCCTTTTTAAAAAGGGTAGAAAAGAAGACCCGGGGAACTACAGACCGGTGAGCCTCACCACTGTGCCTGGGAAGATCATGGAAAGGATCCTCCTGGAGGCAATGTTAAGGCACATGCAAGACAAGGAGGTGATCCAAGACAGCCAGCACAGCTTCACCAAGGGCAAATCATGCCTGACCAATCTGGTGGCCTTCTGTGATGGAGTGACTGCATCATTCAAACAGGGAAGACTGACCAATTACATCTTATCCATCCGGTGGATAAGGAATTGGCTTGGTGGCCGCACCCAGAGAGTGGTGGTCAATGTCTCTATGTCCAGGTGGAGGCCTGTGATGAGCAGTGTCCCTCAGGGGTCTGTCTTGGGACCAGTGCTTTTCAATATCTTCATCAGTGACATAGATGATGGGATTGAGTGCACCCTCAACAAGTTTGCAGACAACACCAAGCTGAGTGGTGCATTGATACCAAAGAAGGAAGAGATGCCATTCAAAGGGACCTGGACAGGCTGGAGAACTGGACCTATGTGAATGGCGTGAGGTTCAACAACTCCAAATGCAAGGTGCCGCACCTGGGTCGGGCAATCCCAGACATGATGACAGACTGGGAGAAGAAATCTTTGAGAGCAGCCCTGCAGAGAGGGACTTGGGAGTTCTGGTGGAGGAAAGGCTCAACATGAGCCAGCAGTGTGCACCTGCAGCCCAGAAGGCCGACTGCATCCTGGGCTGCATCCACAGAGGGGTGGGCAGCAAGTGGAGGGAGGGGATTGTGGCCCTCTGCTCTGTCCTCATGAGGCTCCACTTGGAGTGCTGCATTCAGGTCTGGGGCCCCCAGCGTAAGAAAGATGTGGATCTGTTAGAGTGAGTCCAAAGGATGGCCACAAAGATGCTCAGAGGGCTGGAGCACCTTTCCTGTGAAGAAAGGCTGAGAGAGCTGGGGATTTTCAGCCTGGAGAAGAGAAGGCTTCATATCAGAGGTTCTCAAAATGCAGCTGACGTGCATGCTCACCCATACACTCCCAGACTTGCACAGTGACTAAAATAGTAGGTTTTTTCCTATTTGTTTTTTAAACAACTGGCCAGTCAGCTACCCTGCATTTGGATAGGCAAAAAAAAAATGCCTCATTAAAAAATCAAATTAAAATAAAGTATAATAAAACAAAATAAAAATTAAAAAATCAAATTAAAAAAAAAAGCCTCATTGGGGCCTTTCAGTGCTTCAAGGGGTCTTATAAAAATGATGGTAGATAATGATAGGGGAAGGGGGAATGGTCTTAAACTAGAACAGGATAGATTTAGACCAGGCATTAGGAGGAAATTCTTTGCTCAGAGGGTGGTGAGGCCCTGGCACAGGCTGCCCAGAGCAGCTGTGGATGCCCCATCCCTGGAGGTGTTCAAGGCCAGGCTGGAGGGGGCTTTGGGCAACCTGATGGAGTGAGTGACATCCCTGCCCATGGCAGGGGTTTGGAGGTAAATGATCTTTAAGGTCCCTTCCAACCCAAGCCATTCTAGCATTCCGTGATCTGTATTCTGCCTGGAACGGAGTGATTCTTTCCCTATTTCTTCACAGAGATACACACCTGGAATATCACAGTCAAGCTACTCCTGGTTAGTGGCTCTATTTTCAGATGCTAATTACACTCTGAAACCTTCAGCATGTGAGCTGAAGTTTTCCAGACTGGGTTTCTTCCCTGGGATTAATTTAATTTAAAGGTGCGAGTAACAGAGCTCAGTTACTCTTGCAGACAGGGAAAATATTCTCCCTTCATTTGAAGGGAGGGAAAAAAAAAAAGCAATAGATTGTTTTGAACTGTTCTGGTGTCAAAATGGGTGGGGGTAAGGAAAGACTGAAACTCTATAGGAAAATAGCCCTCAGAGATGCAGTGGGCCTTTTGGTGTTCCAGTGAAGCTAGCCAAGGTCTCGGAGTGATGGTTTCCACATGCACAACAGGTTTGCACAACTGTTTCCCCATATTTCACATAAAGTGAGGCAGGGCTGTGCATGGAGATATCGCTCTTTGTGCACACAAAAAATATCTCATGGTCCAGTGAGGTGAGCTGTACCTCCACCGCTCTGAGGGCATGGGAGGAGTGAACCCCAGGAAGAGAACAAACTTTAAGGTGCCAGCAAAGATGTCCAATGGGGACAATTTATTTTTTTTTGCCTATCCAAATGCAGGGTAGCTGACTGGCCAGTTTAAAAAACAAATAGGAAAAAACCTACTATTTTAGTCACTGTGCAAGTCTGGGAGTGTATGGGTGAGCAAGCACGTCAGCTGCATTTTGAGAACCTCTGATATGAAGCCTTGTTTTGCTTATTCCAGGCAATGTGCATCAAGACGTTGAGAATGAGGCAATATGTGCTATCACAGAAAATGAACTGTACTTTTCAGGAGGAGTGTTTATGGACATAGAAACTGACAGATATGCAGAGAACAGAACTAGGCAACAGTGGTAAAGGGATTTTTGCAGGAACTGAGGCATATAAGGGACTTGTAGCTGTTTTTGAAGTATATCTTTATAAAAGAGCAGTGTTATTTTCAGACCATGGTCTCTCATCAAAGGACTTTGGAGTTCCAAATAGACTGATGGGACTAGTTGTAAACTACTGTTTAATGAAAAAAGCAGCTTTCAATGAGTGTCACTGGCAAAATGATCTTGACTTGGAAAATTTTAGTTCATATATATATATTTTTTGCAAGTTAACATAAAATTTTAATCAGTTATTTTGATAAAAAAGAAAAAGAAGACAGTTGAACACTTAGGGAACCTTTCCTTCCCATTCCCCAGACTCAGCTTAAGCCAAGCAACATTCCACCCCCTCCCTAGACTCAGCTCCCCTTGTTTCCACCACCCCTTGCACACAGTCCTTCCCATCTCCTCTGGCGAGGCAGCAGGCAGCACAGGGCACTGATTTCTTTGCATGGTGACCCATGGCCATGGCCCTGCAGAGGTACCTACTCTGGCACACAGTGCTCCTCCCAAGACTGCATCTCCAGCTGTGTCCCAGCAATGTCTCCCCATGTGTGTCCTCTGCCTCCTCTCAGCTATCTGCCTCCCCTGTGTCTCCTCTCCTATCTCCTGCCCCTTTCCTTAACCTGAATGCCTGAGGCTCTGGGCAAACTGGCTGGGAAAACAGCTGGCACCAGCTCCTGGCCACCTCCCTTGCAGCCACGGCTACCCAAACCCTGCCTTTCATTGCCCAGTGCAATGAAAGAAATCATGAAACCTGTTGGGACAATGGGTGAGTAAGACCCATTTTTCCTGGACAGCAGGGAGGGCCAAGGTCCTAATGGCAGCTGAGGGAGCTCCAGGGGTCTCTGGGTTAGGAAGACCCAGGGTCCTGGCAGCTGGTGGAGGGCAGGACAAGGCAAAGCAGGACAAGGTCAGGATGTGCGCAGTAGGTGCAGACAAAATACTTGTGAAATTCAGGGTTGGCATGGGGAAAAAACAAGGTGCTGTTCAGATAGAGGGAAAGCTGAGCCTGAGCCGTTAACATTATCTGTATGCACAGGGTAGAAGAACACAGCAGATGTCTATGCTGCTGAGTCAGGCAATGCTTTATTACATAAAGCTAAAAGGAAAAAAACATACACATCTCTTCACCCATGAGGAGCAACGTGAGCAACGTGGCTGAGAGGGGCGAGCATCCCCTGCCCGGCCATGGAGCTTTGGGAGGACATCCAGGCCCCAAGGAGCAGGGCTGAGGTTACTTTATGCACTTCCTCTCAGCATTTCCTTTTGGCCAGCTCGGGTTTCTGCCTCTTACCGTTCAAGGTTTGCTTAGTTAAGGGCTGTAAATTCCTCCCTGGGAGGCAGCCAGCAGCAGCAGCTCCCTTTGTGGCTTCAGGTCTGCTTGGCTGCTCAGCAGAGGCTGCTGGAGGCCGTGCTCCCTGTGCAGCAGCTCACAGCTCCAGGTTCTGCGGAGAAGGCGAGATCCCAGCCAGAAGCAGGTGAACTTTGGCATGCACGCTGTCCCTGGGCAGGGACTGAGGGGCAATACAATGAGACAAACTGTCAGACTCCTGGGGATGTGAAGCAAAATTGTCTGAAGTTGGTTATTGCCTTACATCCTGAGTGTTAAATGGATGGATCCCCTCCGTTCTCCCCGGCCATTTAGCACTTCGGTTTCCTGCTCAACACGGGGTTCTCCTAGGAGCCTGTACAACAATTTGCCTGCTGGCGTCTCTGTGCTAGCCCTCAGGCAGCAACAGGCATAACTGAGAGCTCAGCCTGCGCCCCCAGAGCTGCTCCCACTGCACTCCTGCACCAGGCCAGGTTCCTGGCCACCAAAATTACTCTCCCCACATGGGGAATGCCTAAATCGAGGCCTGGTCTGGCCAGCATGCATGGGCCAGCTAAAGACCTTTGAAGATGTGTACTCCCCAGCCTGGTACAGTCAGTACCAGGGGTGTGCTCTTGGAGTGATCTTGCTCTTAGTCCTTGTCCTCTGAGGTGGGTACCCCTCAGAGGGGTGTCCTTGAACTCAACATATCTGGTCTTGTTCACACTGACCATCCGTGACCAGCACTGAACCACACATTTCATCACATTTCATCTTGTTATGATATTTGCTTTATCTCAGGAATGCTTTCCGTTAAGGCAAGCCCTAGGATACAGCCTGATTAAGCTCAGGTAAGTGTTCTTTTCTTTTCTTTTTTCATTTCTTTTCTTTTCTTTTTTCTTTTCTTTTTTCTTTTCTTTTCTTTTCTTTTGTTTTCTTTTCTTTTCTTTTCTTTTGTTTTATTTTTTTTTTTATGTTTTCTTTATTTTTTCTGTTCTTTTCTCTTCTCTTCTCTTCTCCTCCTTTTTCTTTCCTTTTTTTTTTTTTTTTTTTTTCCTTGGGAAGAAAGCTTTTCTGCAACATAAATTGTAACAATTAATAGCATTTTTCTTCCCTTTGGCACTTATAAAATGTGTAAGCATAAAGAATTATTGCCAAATATAGAACTGAAGATACAAAGAACCTTAATTAATTTTCCAGAACGATTTACTGTGGGGGAATCAGTGGGAGGTGAGAGGCAGAGCTTCTCCCTGCACTTCATTTTCCCTAGCTGTATGTGACAGTGGCTGTCTCAGCGTGACTCCTTCTGGTGAGCATGCTCAGAGGGAGCTGGAAGCTGGCTAGACTGCAACGGATGGTGCCAAACCTCTATTGTTTGGCTGAAGATGGGTATTTCGGAGTGGTTTCGCTTTAAAAACAGCTATGCTCCACACTTTCCACACTCTTTGAGGCCCAAGAAAAAATCCTGGTGAGGCAGAAATCACAGGAAGGTAACCATGTACTGAGTGTAAATCTACCATCACTCTGGGACAGCTTCTTTAGACTGAAAAATGGGAAACATTTCCAGGCCTGGGTAGGCATTGCAGGCGAGGCACTGCTGGAACATGATGCTGCAGGACAGACAATTCACCCTAGAGCAGACAGACGCTGCGGGCCGCGTACAACCCCAGCCTGCCCGGCTCTCCAGTGAGGCTTACATTGGAAATGCTGGCTGCAGCAGGAATGTTGGCTGGGGTAGAGGCATGTGTTTCAGTACAGCATATCCGTGCCAGCAAAAGCCGTAGCGTAGATGCAGTCATGCTAACAAAAAGTGCTCTTGCCAGCACAGCATATACAAAGTACAACAGCAACAGAGCCCCTTTCCAGCTCTTGGCATCTGCGTGGGGGATCGAACCAGGAGCATCTGCTGTTCCTGTGCAAACTGAGGAGCAGAAGCCTTAGAGGCTGCATTATCCACTCTGAAGGTGTAACACACCTGCCAGTGATGCTGGCTGCTGTGGTCGAAGCCTGAGCACAGCTGCAGGCAGCAGCAGCTTTCAGTGGCAGAGCACGCTGCGCTTCCAAATGGGGAAAGGCTTTGGGTGCACAAGGAGCTGGTTCCTGGTGTGCACTGGTGTGCCTGTACTAGTGTCTGGTCTCCCAGTGCTCAAATCAGGGCTAATCCCTGTTATTGATAAGTCCTCGTAAAAACCCTGCCAAGAGTAGTAAATGTTACTAAAAAGCCACTTGGCACAAATCATGACCAGCTGGCTCCCACAGACTGAGCTAAACGGTACCGATGATTTCTTCAAACTGAGCACCCCCAAGGCACTGGAAAATACACCCACATTGACAGGTTCCTGGGGCCAGCACAGGGTGAAAGCCAAAGAGGTCTCAGGGAGATGAGATTTCGTCTTTTCTTGGGAACCAGATACCCTGTAACAAGGGCTTACCTTGTTAGAGGCTACCAGGTGCCAGGGGGAGGGAATTTACATTCACTAGGCAAATGCAAATTCCAGTGAGGAGCTTAAACTCATAAGGCTCTTACAGAAAATAAACATCCTGGTTAGCAAGAGAGGCTGGAGAACTGGTGCTAAATATTACCATCGGGCACTTAGACCTCAGACAGCAGAGACGGTGTTAATGGATAACTTGATACCCAAAGTGCTGGAGAAAACCTCAGAAGTCCTTTTGAAAGGAGTTACAGAACTCTGTATGTGTGAGATAAGGAAGGAGGCCAACAAACACGGCTCTGTTTAAGTCACTCGGTGTGATTTAAGAGATGGAAAGAGGATTCTGAAAGCTGGTAAGGCTGCAGGAGACCCTGCTTCTAAGGGTAACAGGATTCTCATCTTCCTGACCTGAGATGCATGATACAAGAAGGACAAAAAGAGTTTATTCTTGCTGAACAAGTAACCACTTGAGCAGATAGAAGCAGGGGCAGAGCCCTTATTTCTCTTCTACTCATTTTATACTCAACCATTTTTCTGGCTAAAGCATATGCTTTTGGGAAGGGGGAGGATGACAGGGCAGAGCTTAAGTATTGCCGGACCTTTATTTGAGAAGCTCTCCCAGCAAAAATAATAATAAATATATATATATATATATATCTGTATAGATCTGGGGGAAATGAAAGACTGAAAAACCTGGACAGTAGGACATGGACACTGCTAAGACACTGATAGTTTCCAATGCTGGTAGAACTCAGCTCCCTGACACACGAACCTCCCTGCTGCATCTGGTTTAGTACCACATCAAGTCTTTGCACAGCAAGCCTGGCTGACTGTGGCCTTCTCCTCCCAAGAGAGGGTAAGTTCTGGCTCCTTTTTGCATCAGAGATTTTTTTTTTCTTGTACATATTGCAAGAAAATGCATACATTCTTATATGCATCCTTTTAAGGATACAGTTTAATACAGTATAAGAGGCCTGAGTCTGCACTACCCCAGTGCTTGAAATCAGGGGGACACCAAAATGAATAAAGAAATGCAATGACTTTTTGGGTTTGCTAGCTTTTTCACTTTTGTTGTTATTACTGTTGTTAACTTTGCACAAGTGGAAAAGACTACAGAAAGTGCAAGGCCCCAGAAGCTGCAGTGCAGTAAGATCTCAATGTTAAGTCTGTACAAGACTCTATACTCTAGCTTTGCTCTAAAAATAAACCAGAACTTCATCGTCTAAGCCCCTGACTGCTATGGTTCATCTTTGTTGTTCTCTTCATTATGCAAAAGTGAGCTTTGTAGAGGAAGCATCAAATCAAGTTTCTTCAGATAGCAGCAGAAGACAGAAGGAAGCAGCCTGATATAGAACCAAATTCATTATATGCGTGGAAGTAGAACGGATGTATTTAGATAACAAACAGATTATGTATGCTATTAAAAAATGATATATTTTAAAAGTGGTTCCATATCTTAGCATCTAGGAGGAATGTTAAGAAACCTTTCTAGTTCATGAACTCCTGAAGACCATGTAGTTGAGTTTACAGGGGGAATTTTGGAAGGGTTACTTAGCAGATCCCAACCTGTTAGTAACCCTTTTCTAATGTAAACTCTGAAAATATCCACTTGGGCAATGCTCTTTTTCTGTGCTCTTTCCAGGAAGGGAAGAATTGGGAGCAAATGTACCTGTGGATGGCAGCTTCAGGTTCAGTGAGCAAGAGAGTTACCTGATGAGCTGTAACACAAAAAAGGAGTATACCAGGCATTAATACAAGTATGGGCAGCAAAGAGGTTGTATGAGACAATTGGTTTCAAGAAGGTCGGGAAGGTCAAAGCCCTGGAGCTAATATTAGTGAGGAATCTTAAGGATAGCAAGAATTCATATATTGACAGAGTGGTCTGGGTGGGAAGGGACCTTAAAGACCGCCCAGTTCCAACCCCCTGCCATGGGCAGGGACACCTCCCACCAGACCAGGTTGCCCAAAGCCCCATCCAGCCTGGTCTTGAGCACCTCCAGGGATGGGGCATCCACAGCTTCTCTGGGCAGCTTGTGCCAGTGTCTCACCACCCTCTGAGTGGAGAATTTATTTCTAATATCTAATCTAAATTTACCCTCTTTTACTTTAAAGCCATTACCCCTTGTCCTATCACTACGCACCCTAAAAGAGTCCCTCCCCAACTTCCCTGTAGGCCCCCTTTAGGTACCGGAAGGCTGCTGTAAGGTCTCCCTGGAGCCTTCTCTTCTCCAGGCTGAACAACCCCAACTCCCTCAGCCTGTCCCCATAAGGAGAAGTGCTCCAGCCCCCTGATCATCCTCGTGGCCCTCCTCTGGACTCTCTCCAATACATCCATGTCCTTCTTGTGCTGGGGTCCCCAGAGCTGAACGCAGGCTCCAGGTGGGGTCTTATGAGAGCAGAGCAAGGGGACAATCCCCTCCCCCGCCCTGCTGCCCACGCTGCTTTTGCTGCAGCCCAGGACACGGCTGGCTTTCTGGGCTGCAAGCACACATTGCTGGCTCATGTCAAGTTTGGATGATATTTTTGCAAGTGAGCTGAGAGAATTGGCTTATGTGATTTCCTAGTGTTCTGTCTGTTATCTCTGAAAAATCATGGTGGTTAGGAGAGGTCCGTGGCAACAGGAAAAAGGCTAGCAGTAAGTCCTTAAGAAGCGCAAAAGGGAGGGCCCAGGCAACTTCACTGCAGTGAAGGCTAGCCAGCTTCACCGTAGTTCTTGGAAAGATCATGGCACATGTCTTCTGGGGATCCACTCACAGACAGGATGGATAAGAAGGTTATGAGAAATAGTCAACATGGATCGAATATGTTGAATAGCTGTGTGGAAAAGGTGAGAGACACAAATGCAATACATGTTAACTTTGTTAATAATTTTGGTGCAGAATTGTAATTTGGAAACCAATGAAAAATGGGCTGGAGAAACTACTGTTAGGTGGATTGAAAAGCGGCTGAAGCTTTGGACTCAAAGTGTAACTCATATCTAGCTGGCGGTCATTTATGAGAGGAGTACTACGGGAGTTTAACATCTTCATCAACAACCTGATTGATAACACAAAATTAACCTTCAGTCCAAGACATGGGGACTGGGCTAACCTAAAGAGCTTTAGTGGTTTAAAAAGGAGAAATGCAAAGTTTTGCACCTGTGGCAGAATAACCCCATGCATCAGTACAGGTTAGTAGTAGCCATGCTAAAAATGTCTGTGTCTGTGGTGGATGAATGCTGACAGGACATTTTCCTGCCAATAAGACAACCCACGTACTGGGCTACATTATGAGGGACACTGCCAGCAGATTTAGGGAAGGCAATACTCCCCTTTACGTAGCACTTGTGAGGCTGTACCTGAGATACTGTGTCCATCTGGGACCCTCTGCTCAAGAAAGATGTGGAGAAACTGGGAGTGATCCAACAAGGGGCTGCTACAATGGGCAAAGGCAAAGAGAGGCTGGGAGAGATGGGCTTACTGGGTCTGCAGATGAGAAGGCTGGGGAGTGATCTGGCGGCAGACTTCAGCTACTGGAAGAGCAGTTACAAAGACGACAGCCAAAATTTCCTCAGCAACATCTGATGGTGTACCAAGGAACAAAGTCCACAAACTGAGCCTTTGGAGGTTGGAGTTGGTGGTGGGGAAGAACTTCTCACAAGGAGAGTAGTGCCATGCTGGAGCAGGATGCCCAGAAACGTTGTCAAATCTTCATCCTTGGGATCCAAAACTGTCCTGCTTTGAGCAGGAGGTGGGACTAGATGGCCTTTGAAGGTGCTCTCCAACCAACATTTCCATGATCCCATGGCTTCAATTTCAACAGCAGTTCAGTCTCTTAATAACTTAATGTTTTGTTTTGTTTGTTTCCTGAGAAAATATGGATGAAAGATTCCGCTGATCTCTCTCTATATATCAGTGTGAACTTGAGACAATACATGTTCATAAAGCATAAAGATGTTCATAAAGCATCTTTTCCCTCCCCAGACAAGAACACTTACCATGAAATCATCAGGTGGGCAGAAGGTCAGGAATGTGGTGTGTGAAAGCTGGGAGTTTGGTCAGTCATACTCCTACCCTGGCTCTTTCTGGCTGGCTTAAGTTATTTACTTTATACCTTAGCAAAGTGATGCTTGTTGCTCTGAATTTTGATAGGTGGGATGGACTGGCTAATAGTCTTTACTTGTTTTCATTACAGCCCCGTATTATTGCAGTTAATAAAAGTAATGATTTCTTAAAATGCACTTTGTGCATTGCAGCTGTCCTCAGGCAAGAGGACAGCATGTCTGTTTAAACACTCAGACTTTAAAGCAATAGCAGAAGTCTGATACTCTCTTCTAAAACATGTAAGAGGAGAAAGAAGCACATACCTTGCTGAGAGCAGGGTTTTGAAATTATATTCCCTCTCTTTCTCTGGTTTCCCTAAACTCTTTTGGTATATTCATCTATCCACCCACTCTCTTTCTAAATTGAAAAGAAAAGAGAATGCTTTGGGCTTTTGGGTATTAGTGACTTCAGCTGAGCCACTGGGATGAGATCAAAGGCTTGTGGGAAAATGATGAGCTAGCCTTTCTCTGGGTAGAAGCACAGCAACAACCCTCACCAGAGTCTGCAGGTGTTGCAGTAGCATGAACGCTTTCGCCCAAATTCATCCCATCTCATTTTAGGCATTTAACAAGGTGCCTGAATTAAGAGTCTCATTGTCTTAAGCTCACTTATTGCTGTAGACAAGGAACTCCAGAATGCAATTTAGTCCTCCTACAACCTGAATTGCTCTTTCAGGGTACCTGTTTCCCTCTTTAAGGAAGCTTTGTGTGAGCAATGTAGGCGCTCCAAGACTTTTTGGTTTGGTTTGGTTTGGTTGGTTGGTTGATTGGTTTTGTTTATCAGCTTAAAAGTCAGAGTCTAGATTTTTTTGTCTATGTAAAGTTTATGAGATGTGGTTAATTCTTCTGGCTGACTGCTTCACTGGGGTGAGTCAGCTCTGGCCTGACACATGCTGACACACACTACCCACACAGTCTAGAGGACACTACAGAGGAAACAAAAGAGCTATTAACCTAAGTGTCTCTGCGTCTCTGCTGTGGACAGATGAGGTAAGCTAAGGGAATAAAGTTTAAACTTGTAAAACAGTTTCATGAAGGCTTTTTTTTTTTTTTTTTTTTTTTTTTTTCCTCCCCCAAGTGAGCCAGCACAGCAGCTAAATGCTGTCAAAATGCTGCAGCTGTCCTTCCTTTGGAGACATCAGACCTCATACTCATCAGATCTCATACCGTGAGAGCAATGTGATCTGTCATGTTGGTTGTGCATAAGGAGCAGACATACTTCCAAGATTTCCATGAGCTTCCTTGTGCAGCTATGTGCAACTCTGTCTCCATTGTTGTAGCCCTTTTAGGTCACCTCTTGTTAAATATTTCCATAGCAGGTACTCATCTTGGATCCTCTTGGACCTCAGTTGCAGTGTTTGAGAAGGTCTGATTCAACCATGTTATTTCCCAGCATCAGGTACAACATCTCCAAACACTGATTCTGAAAGATGTCACAGCCCTTTCTTCTGCCTTCTCCCATTCCAAGACATGTAGTGATGTCTCCCCTTCTGTTTACCACTCTCATCAATTTTCTTTTTTTTTCTTTCCTTTATTTTCATTTATTTATTTATTTATGGAAGCGCTAGCTCTTCTGTACTTTAAGTAAAGTATATGTTGCCAGTTTATGGATGGAAACAGAAAGGGGCACTATGAAGGCAAGTTTCAGCTGTGACATCACGAAAGGTTTTCCAAAACTGTGACCTGGATTTCTACCTCTCAACTTCAGGCACTTAAACAAGTTACCAAAGAGCCTGGCCAGTAGAGCTGCTTCCAGGTGCTAGGTTTATTTAGCTTGCTTCAGGTACCACCAGAAAATGCCCATCTTTCTCTGTTGTCCATCTTCCATAGTTCAGGGCTGGACCATGCTGTGATTCCTGAGGTGTTAAAGGTTGTCTGCATCCTGGAAATCCTCTGTCCCGCTCTGAGCCTGGAAAACACATTCCAAGCCTCAAGAGTTGTTCCTATAAAATAAAGGTGTTGATACCCATAAGGGATGTTGGCTTTCCTGTTCAGATATCAAAACATACATTTAGCTTTTGTTTCATACAGTTACCCACTTGTTTGAAGTTGAAAGCGCATGCTGAGTGTTAGTTTCCTTCTTTTCCTTTTTTCAGTGTATACTTCATGCCTGTATAAAAGCATCTTTAAGTGTAGGAAATCCTTTTTCCTTTCATTGTGCATCTATTGGACATGACATTCATTTCTGTAAACAAAAACATCATTTTGAAAAAGTGGAAAAACCCAAGTGCTTCATTGCATTAACTCATTTTTTGCCTTGCAGTAGGTCATGTTTACCTCATTTTGCAATGTGTAACACTCCTGAAACTTTCCACATGTCCCCGAAGTATCCAAAACCCCTTAGGGACTCTAGGCAACAGATTGATCGGTGACGTCTTGGAGTGCTGTGTAAGCCTGGCCACAGAGGGTGTAGGTTCCTATTCGAGGAACGTCATCTGGAAGATGGAAATTGTTAAAACAAAACAAAACAAAAACTACATGTACATAAACTAATAATTTATGTGGACAGAATTAATAATTTATATAGACAGAAATGAGTTGTACAGAAACAGTTAATTCTTGCAGTACTTGGAAGAGCTATTCTGGGAGCATGGACTCTCAAACCCTGGGACAGGTAGCTGGGCTGTGGGGTGGTCGGGGGGGCTGTAACTCCCCAGGTAGTGCTGTCAGCTGCAGCATCTCACCTCCTGGCCATACAACACAGGAAACCCAGAGAAGCTGTTCTGCCTCCAGCAGCTAGCGCGGGGCTGATCCAGTCCACAGTGGTGTTGTTTCGTAGGGTTACAACGACAACAAGGACTCTGGAGTCAAGTGTTCCCGCATGACTTTGAAGTGTATTTTTTCTTTTTCATAAGTAGATGGCTATCTTGTTTCCCCAGAGAAGAACAGATCATGGGTTCTCTTCCCAAGGACACCCATGTGCCTGTGTGCAGGAAGGAAACATCTGTGGAGGTGAGCAGGGGTGTGGGGAGCTTTTGTTCTCTGCTGGTTTGTGGGAATTCATTGCAAGGCACTTGAACGCTTCATATAAAATGAGCAATGTGCTAACGTCCTGATACTCAGGAATACTTCAGGACAGGGGTTTTCAATTTGTTTTACTCATTGTTTGTTGTGCACGAGATGCTTGAGAATATTCATTGGAGGGGTCAGAGCTGTACCTGCACTGCACCTGAGTGGTGGCCATCAGCCTCCCTGGAGCCCAGGCCTGTGTCTGATGCAGATCATTTCCAGGGGACATGGCAGGACCTGGAAGGCATCAACATTCTGTGTCAGTGGCACCCCCACTCTGTGTGACACCCACACGTCATGTGGCACCACCACGCCACATGGCATGAATGGTGGGTCCAGGACCTCTGTATATTCCCAGCCTCTCCTCTCCCCAAGGACCATTGCCCTCATCATCCGTTAGATTATGGTGTTGATCCAAAATGCTTACAGTGCCAAAGGGCCTATTCAAGACGATAGCGACCCTGAATCCTACCTGTCAAGACTGGCTCTTAACAAATGTCTCCTTGGAAGTCAGAGTTGTGGGCCTAATCTGGCAGTCACTGCTTTCGGGCTATTTCCTTGGAGGAGCCCAGATTTGTCAGTAAGAGGATGGCAGGAGGGGATTCTGTGGCATTTCTAATCCCAATTGCTGTAAATTGTAATAGGATTTGTAATGTTTCTGCTGTTTGGATGTGTGGTTTGGCATTTTTTTTTCTTGTTCTGGCATTTTCCCCATTTTTTTTTCCGAGTAGAAATGCATATATAGGAAAGAATACTCTGTTTTATGGAATTGATCAGCAAGTGAAAAACAACAAAAGGCAAATCAGTTAGGGACTGACCCCATCCTGAAGTAATTCCAGAATTACAGATGTTCCTTGGTGCCCCTTTGGTATCTCTTTTCCAGACCTGACAGCTCTATTACACATAGGCAGTTTCTTCATTCCCTGCATGTAATGTCTGAGATGAAACACTATTAAATATAATCAAACATGTTTAGGAGACACAGTCTGTCACAGTGCTGGTGCCTATAATGATGGAAGCATTTAAGAATGGCACTGAAAAACAGAACTCCATTTTTCCAAGTGTGGCACACCAGAGATGGCTCAGTGATGGTTCTGCTAAAATGAAGCTCTATGCCTGACTTAGGCATCTGGGATAGTACTCATTTCCAGATTTTTTTTTTATTTTCTACTGTCTGAAAATAGCCTCTAACTTTACTATGATGATTTAAAAATACACCAGAAATGTATTTTCCTGCAGAGCTATTCATTCTGCCTTAAGAATATAGAGAAAACAGATGGGACTCATTTTCTCTTACTTGGTCCAAACAATTCAACAGGTGGGTTATTTTCCTTACCAGCAGTTAGACTCCCCACTGTTCTTAATTGGATTATTTGGATAAATAAACTGATCCAGCTTTGGCCCTGTTTTAATCATACACCTGAGGCAGAACATGCGGAAGTTAATGGAAAGAAAGGATGGCTGGTCTAGTAAGAAATGAGCCAATGTTGCTTTGCTATGAAAAGGCATCAAATTCTTCTTGCCTAAAAAAAAAAAATAATATATATATATATATTTTTTTTTTTCCAGCATAAATCTCCAGGTTTATTTCTGTTATGGTTAGATGAACACCAAAAAGTGAACAGGTTGGAATATAGTTTGGGAGGAAAAAAGAAGGAAGAATTATTATAACTGCCTTAACAACTTGCAGATGTTCAGTAGGCATATAGGTGTCTCTTGTTTCAGAGAGATCTCTTTACTATTTTGCCCATGTTAAAACTCATTTCGCCTCTTAAGGCTGTATCTCTCTTAACTACAGTTGGAGGAAAACAGGTTACAGTATAGCATGTAGCAAAAGAGGATTAAAAAATTATGAAACAATGGAACAAAACTAGTTTCCACTACAGAGGGGGAAGGAAAATTTTCAAAAAGTGAAACAACGAAACAACACAGGATGGTCATTCTCTTTCTTTTCCTTCATAGGTGAGTGAATTACCAATGTGAGGCTGTACTGAGATACACAATAGGACTGATGCTATGATGGAGTGGAAGTAGGAGTAGGACTGAACTATCCCCTGTACCTGATGATGGAAGGTGTAAGCAGCATTGATGTGTTGCCCCAGCATGCAAGTAAACATGAATTGCAAACAGATCATAGAAACATAGTATATCCTGGGTTGGAAGGGACCCACAAGGATCAATAAGTCCTACTACTGACTCCGCACAGGGCAACCTAAGAGTTAAACCATATATTTAAGTGCATTGGTCAAACACTTTTTGAACATCAATAGGCTTAGAGCCATTATGACTTCCTTGGAGAGCTTATTCCAGTGCCCGACCACCCTCTGGGTGAAGAGCCTTTCCCTAACACCCAGCCTGACCCCCCCCTGTCCCAGCTCCATGCCGTTCCCTCGGGTCCTGTCGCTGTCCCCAGAGAGCAGAGCTCAGCGCCTGCCCCTCCGCTCCCCTCGTGAGGGAGCTGCAGGCCGCCATGAGGCCTCCCCTCAGCCTGCTCTGCTCTGGGCTGAACAAACCAAGGGGCCTCAGCCGCTCTTCACACATCTTCCTCTCTAGACCCTGAACCATCTTTGTAGTCCTACTTTGGACACATTCTAATATTTTTATGTCCTTCTTATGTCGTGGAGCCCAGAACTGCTCATAGTACTCAAGGTGGGGCTGCATCAGTGCTGAGTATACTGGGACAATCACTTATTTTGGCTGGTTAGCTATGCTGTGCTTAATGCACCCCATGATACCATTGGCCTTTTTGGCCACCTAGGGCACTCACATGTACCGTACCATCAACCAAAACCACCAGATCCCTTTCTGCAGGGTCGTACTCCATAAATCTGCACGTATATCCTGGACTACACAGCAGTGGAAGAAGTTTTTTTTTCCTTTTTTTTTTTTTTTTTCCCTTTCTTTTCTGTTGGTCTGCTGAAAGCTTCTGTTTGCTCAGATCTGTTGTCTTGGCTACTCATGAACCTCTCTTCCTCGTTTCAATCCAAGCTAACCAATGCCTACAAATGCAGTTGTTTAGACAAAGAGAAGTGGTTGAGGAGATGCTCCCCTGAGAAGCAGGGAGAGTGGTGACAAGTGGTTGGCAGCAAGCTTAGAGCAGTAATCTCTTTGGCTGGCACAGCTGTATTTGTCCTTGGTATCAAGCTGCCTGTGAATTTGGCCCACTGAATTTATCACCCTTTTAAGGTGGAGCTGGTTCCAGCTGTGAATTTGAAGAGCAGGCATATAATTTTAATGTTTTTACTGATGCCTTCAGTTAGAACTGCATTAGAAGCATTAGTTATGGCATGTGAGAGAATAGCCAGGTCTGTGCGAGCAGGTTTTGTCAAGCGATTGTCTTATTTGATATATAAGGTGCTTATTAAAAATCACTCAAGTTGTGGAGGATTGTGTAGGTAATTATACTGTGCTATAATTTGTCTTCAGATTAGATGCTGTGGGAATCAAACCAAGCAGGGTGCCCTACTTGACAAAAGGTGGAGGAAATGACACTGCACAAGGTCATTTTGTTTCTGGACAAAGCATTTGTCACAGCTGCAGAATTGTTCTGTTTTGGATGAGAAGGGTAATATATTTTTTTAATCAAATATTTAAGAAATTGTTCCTGATATGAATGTGTTCTAATGAATACTGTGTACCAATCTTTGCAAATGTTGGCTGTCCCTGCGACCTTGGGTAAATTATTGCATCTCTTCATGCATATCCCCATCTATAAAGTGTCTTTCTCCTGGAGATGGAGTGAGGATTCATTAGCTAATGTTTACAAAGTGTTTTGAAGACATAAATACTGCTATTACTTTAATGACTCTAAATTTCTTGAGATTAAAAGGGCATGTTACCCTTTGCATCCTACTCACCAACTGGGGAGTGCAGTAACCATCCCACAAATAAATGCATCATTCACATCAATCTTACACATAGCTGTTATCTGCTACAAAATTCCTTTATATATCTACATGGTCATTGGCTGTCCAATGTCTAAAAGTGACTAATCTTTTATAGCAATTAATGGACATATTGTGTTCATTTTTACAAAAAAATTATGCTGGAGAGGAAATATTTTTGCATGGAGCAAGTATTTGTTGCTCCAAGCAACTACAGGATGATTTTTTTCTCAGTCAGGACTGATATACAATCTAAAGTCCCTCATTTCCCAAGCAAACAGCAGAATCTTATTTAGACCTGGGAGCACAATTAAAATGGCAAAAGATTGAAATATGTAAATTTATTTTATGCTGAATCTCCAGAAGACATTGGCAGCTATGGTAGCTATGGTTGTGTTGTTTCTGTGCTTCCAGACTAATATTCCCCAATGATGTCCCTCTGTTTCTCATGCTGTGGTTTTATATGCTACAGGAGATCTCTCTAGCACTGTGAGGCAATAGAAGTCTTGATGAGAACCATTGAGAAAGTGTAAATGCTCATAAAAGTCTGAAAATCCTACTTACTTCTGAACCTCAGATTTCCACCAACTCTTAGCGTACTTTAACATTGGTTTGATTTATATCTTGATGTACAGTCCCTGTGCTAATGTTAAATAAGTGCAGAGTTATTGTTCATGACTCCATTTCTTCCATTTTTTTATATTGACGTTTCCACTGTGAGCAAGGGAAGGTTATGGGGAGATATGGGGAACAACTGCTGGGTGTCTGGCGTGGCATGAAGTGTGCCACGAAGAGCTGGATGTCGCTACTTACCTTCACCGGGAAGGATTGCCAGGAAGGAAGACCAGGAAAACCATGATTACAAGACCAAAAGTGAAGAGACGGGTTTTTGGTTTTGCTGCCATCTAGCAGAAGATAGACAGTCTGACACACACACGCACATTGGGACAGAGAAGCAAAGTCGATTTCTGGAATAGGTGGGGGATAATAATGTGTATTTGGGCTGAGGTCTGAGATGGATTTTCTGGCCTAAGGGCTCCATGTCTTGCTAGGTGACTGCTAAAAGGCTGCTTGGTTTTTGAAGAGTAGGCTGCTTTGCCCTCTTGCTTGTGTTTACTTGCCTTAAGAGGCAAGTGTCCCTCAAGTGCAGGACCAGATGGCACTCACCGCACTGGAGGAGTGAACCGGGATGCTGCCCCATCAGCCCATTTAAGCTGAAGGAGATATGTGGACACAGATAAAGAGACTGAGAAGAATTCAGATATACCCTCTGAAGACAAACCCTCCCAGCAAAAGCCCCGTCTCTTCTGTCCAGGCATGCAGAGCACACACCATTCCCACCCTTACCATAGTCCTCATGGGCAGCTGTAACAGAGTTGCCTTACAGCAATTTGTCTGCTGAGGGGCCCAGCAGTCTCTTGTTCTACCTAAGAATGCTTCTCCACAGTCTTTTGAAGTGTAGAGTTAGTGAATGCATTTCACTGTACACCCCTGATCTGAATTCGATGACAGATACCAAAATATCAGCCCTTTTTTGAGCCTAGTCCTTAGAGGCTTTTCTTACATCTTGATCCCACATGATTTTTTTTCCAGTATACCTACGGGTTCCCTCCTGCTGCAGGTGCATCTCTGGGGAAAAAATCAAGCCCATTAGCCTTTTTCTTTCTGGATTTCTGGGGAAAGGAAAACACTCCTCATGTGTACAGAACACATTTAAAAATAATCAATTAATAATAAGTCACCTTGGTCTAGGTTTGGTCAGGGCTCATGCTAACAAATGCTAGCTTCTAAAGCATTTTGAGCAAGTCATTAGGTGGCTCTCAGTTTATACCGCTTTATTATCTGAATGGTCATGAACAAAGCTTAGTTATGTAATGATCATGTTAGGCTTCTAAATGAGTTTCCTTTCCTGTAGTCATTAATCCTCCTGCTTCCCTCTTTCTTGCAATCTCATTTTCTCCTACAGTATACGCTCCTCTCACAGAGATAGATAACTTGATCTTGCAGACAGTCATTTATGGTCTCTGTTCATTAGTTCACAGGCAAAGGAAGCTAAGCAGACTCTACTCTGACTTCCCTTTTGTTCATTGGAAACTGAACATTTATCATGGTTTTGTTGCTGAGGGAAAGTTCAATTGCTAACGTAACACAGGCTAGAAATTCACAGAAAGATAAATGTTTCAGGTTTAGGAACAACTGAGCTCACATGTATTCTCAGGGGAAGGGAAAAAAATGCTAAACATGAACTGAGGTTATTGAAATGTGCCTATGATGCCAACATTCATTATGAGGGTCATAGAATCATAGAATCAGAGTGGTTTGGGTTGGAAGGGACCTTAAAGACCACCCAGCTCCAACCCGCTGCCATGGGCAGGGACACCTTCCACCAGACCAGGTTGCCCAAAGCCCCATCCAGCCTGGCCTTGAAGACCTCCAGGGATGGAGCACCCACAGCTGCTCTGGGCAGCCTGTGCCAGGGCCTCACTGCCCTCTGAGGGAAGAATTTCCTCCTAATGTCTAATCTAAGTCTACCCTCTTTTAGTTTAAAACCATTCCCCCTTGTCCTATCATTATCTGCCTGAGTAAAAAGGTACTCTCCATCTTTTTTACAAGCCGCCTTTAAGTACTGAAAGGCTGCAATGAGGTCTCCCCAGAGCTTTGTCTTCTTCAGGCTGATGTAGGATGTTGTAGCTATGCTCAAACTAAGGATTAACCAGATCCCCCAGACTGAAAGTTAGGCTTTAGCGGAAACTGAGGTAGGTTAAGATGCAGGAATACACAGACAAATCACCCAGATAACTATAAGTCTATCCAGTAGTGGTGCTCATTGCATGATCAAAAGTAGGTCCTCTTTTTTGCCAGATCAGATTAGACCGAGATGTTTTATTTGTTTGTTTGTTCAAAAGATAAAGTGAGAAGCTCTAGTTCAGCACCTCCAGAACCACAGTGCTTGTCAGAGTCCAGTTTATCAGGATGTCATTTACCAGGGCCACTGGCACTGGTGGATTACACATCACCATGTGAACGTCCACCTTCAGGCTGGCAGGGTGATGGGCTGGAGGAAGGGAGCTGGGGAGGGAGGGTGTCCAAGACACCACCATGGCCCACCAGTATGTGTGAGGCTACTGGGAGGAAATACCTGGGTGCCATGGGACCCTACACTGGGGATGTTCATGGGAAGGAACTCACTGCCCCTCCTCTTAGTCCCACTTTAATTTGCAGTAGGCTCATTCTTAAAACATGGTTTCATTGCACAAACCTTCTTCAACTATTTGTTTTTCATCAAGTCCAGTAAATCAGAGAGGAATGGTGTCTCTGCTCAGACGTGCACCAGTAACCTGCCCTGAAGAGCTCTCTGCATCTCATGTGGTGCCTGCAGCACAGTGACACAGCTGCCTGCTGTCTTACCTGGGACTTGGTGGCCTCAAGATGTACCTTGACCAAAGGGCAAAAATTAAGAGAGTCTGGCTAGTATGATTTATACTCTGCAATAACTGGTGGGTACTACAAAATCATTTGCGTGCTGACTCCAGAATTTATGTGCTCTGTATGTCCCACTAATTCACACTCCACCTATTGTTCTCATCTTTGTTGGGCTGTGACTGCTCACAGAGACATCCCACTCCATCCTAGCAGAACTGTATGGTTACCTCTGCACTTTTCTCTTCGTAATTAGAAGAGAAGCATTCATTAATGCTTAGGTAAAATAAATGACTGTAACCAAGAGAGAGAATGAAATAATAATTTAAGCTTCAAAAATATTGCTTTTAAAACATGCTGTAACACCCAAGTAATTGTTTTAAGTTCAGTAAAGTTAAACCAAGTCGAGTTAAGTTTGTAAATACATGCATGTCTCATGCTGCATAAATGTGCAGTTAAGCCACCCAAACAACGCTATCGTGGCAGTAGAATTATGATTGAAAACTGATTGGAATAAATTGATTTTTGCATCAACCTACTTTTGCATTTGCAATCATTTCAGTCTTTCTAAAGTCAATCTCAGTGCATGTTTCATTTATGGACTGAGAATTCCTAGGAACTCCAGGTAACTCCTGTTTTATTCTCCTGTTTTATTCTCCAACTCCTGTTTTATTCTCACCAATTCAAGACTGGTTGAATTAGGGTTATTTTGCAGTGGGAGAGTTTTACCTGCTATCCAAGCATTCCCTCCAAAAGCAAAGGCCCTGTAAAACTAGGTGTCAATCAGATTCAAAGAAGGTAGATTTATGTTCGTGCTCTTTATATTATTCTGACTTACTGCTTCTTCCTATACTAAATCACTGAATGCCCTGTAAGCACTTTCTGTGATAATTTACTTACTTACAGTTTGTTTAGTGGCTGGAACTGAGCTCATCTATGCCCACACAGTCTTTTTAAGTGTAGGATTTTATTAGTAAACCTCTGAGTATACTGCAACTTGAATTACATTTTCAGGCCAGGAAATGTGTTTTCAGATGTGTGTATCAGGTCATGGGGCTCTCTTCCAGTACGAGATGCTTTTTACACAAGCAGTAAATGCAGTTAATTAAAGCAGATCCAAAGCTGTGTCTGTCCTTTTGTAAAGGATATACAGCGTTGCCCAAAAAAGGACAGTTTGTCCAGGGTTAGCTAAACACAGAGTTACTAAAATCCAATATTGGGTGACAGATTTATGGGCTACTGATAAGTGACCAAAAGCAGAAAATAGTAAAGTTCCCTAAACCCCCAGTGTCCGTGTCATAAATGTTTCTGTATCTTTTGACATACATTGCTAGTATTCACTCACTGTTCAGTATGTCTTATTCATTCCTTTTAACATAATATATTTTTCACAGAAGAGGAAAAGATGGATTTTTCCTATGTCCTCTCTGTAAGATTTTTGCCTCCTCATTCACGCCAACAGTTCTTTATGTGCAAATAACAGAGCGGATAATTTTGCTTCCAGCAGTGATTTACAGGTTCAGCAGATGTCAGCTAGGCATATTAATGGAACAATGCCACACAAACTGCAGCTTTTTAGCACGATGTTACCCACACTCACGCTATTTAGTCTATTGCATGGAGGCTGATAGCTTTGTGGAAGAAGTATCAATAGCTACAGAGGAAAATGCTGTCTCAAAATTCCCCGAAGCTGAAAGCTTTTAAAAAACATATAGAGAGAATTTAAAATTCTGCAGAAAACATGAAAGATGGCATATTTCTCTCCAAGATGGAAACCAAGAGAAGAAATAGAAATGATTGTCTATGCCCCCCTGCTGTTGAGGTATTTCCACTCTCAGACAATCTGTGGCTGCTTGGAAAAGCTCCTGTCTGGGTAGAACCAAAATAAACGTAAGCAAATCTGGAAGAAATGTCAAGATAGTGTCATCTATGTTAATCAAACTGTTTATCCAGAAACTATAAAAACAGTCTGTGTTTTTATCGTACATAGATTTAGTTTGTGGTACAACAAGGATGCTCACTGCTCTTTGGAATACAAGTGCCACAAGATAGCTCTCTAATGCTGGGGAAAAGAGCAGGGGTCCTAGATGACAGAGGCTGGCATCATTTGGACATCATAGCCTGAAAAAATATATATGTACCCTCTATAATGGGGGAAAATGAGGAGTACTGGCAGGTTGGCAGGACCCAGAGGCCTGTTTTGTTCATGCAGCTGAGCTAACGTCAGCAGTGCTGTGTTTCGGGCAGCAGATCTCGCATTCATTCTGGCATGGGACAGTGCCAGAGCTTGCCAGAACCCCAGGCCAATACATTGACTTTCACAGGGTCCTTCTGCACCCCTCTTACATGGGGCTATATCACATACACATGTAAAAAAAATCCATTTTCATTAAATGATATTTGGGTCATAAATATATTTGGGTCCAGAGTGCAACAATACAGGTTTGGAAATCTAAGGCTACCACCAATCAGAGGTAATCTGATGAAACCTTTTGTGATGCAAAACTGAGTGGCTGCAGTTTTGCTGCTACTGAGAACATGTGGATGGCTGAAACGGAGCTAAAAAGGTTTCTTGCTCAGCCTTGTAATTGGTATTTGCTTAGAAATCAGCAATCTATTCAAGTGGACAAAGCTTTGCAGAACTTGAGCAAGTCAATACTTCTGGAGCGAAGGATGCTCCCCCTTGCCTGTCCTCTGAGATCCCCATTATTGAGGGTATCTTGGACTGTTTGGAAACTGTAGGTTTCTTACAGTCAAAATAATCCCAAATAATATATATATATTAATGATTTATTTGAAGAATGTGTTGGTAAGCTGAACCAACTGGAAGTGCACTAAGAACTGTGACAGAATGGTGTTGAATAGACAAGGAGGAACACTACCAGTTGTGCTGTTAAGAGCTCCTGGAGACCATATCAATTCTACCTCCACGTTTCTCTTCCTGTAAAATACGTCAGTCCCTACGTAGTCAAATAGCAGTTTTATAAGGTAGTGGAATTTCTCCGACTGTTTTAGCTAGAAAGTCCATTTAGCACTTTTCTCAGCTCTTCAGATACAATATGTTTGGTATGAATATTAATATGATTTTCCTGGCCACAGCAGATAAGGTTTGGGGCACAACAGTGATGTGTTCACAGCAAATTATTGCTAAGCAGATATGCTGCTTAGTTTCATACCAACTGAAATATTTTCCAAGTGTAGGGCTTCCCTTTCAGATGTGCATTTTGATGGTTTGTATTCAGAGGGTATGGATATGGAGTCACCCTGAGTTACATTTGATTCCAGGACAAAACAATTGATAGGACAGAATTTCACTGAGAAAAGAATACAATATGAAAAAACCTTACTGCAGGCATTCAAAAATGTCTTGCAATGTAACACCTTAGCCTAACTGTTGTACTACCAGGATATTTTTCTCAGGCATTAGTTTTCTCAGCATCTCCAGATAAACCCATTGTTCTGAATTTGTTTATACAAGTCAGTCCTGTTCTCCTCTTTTATTCTACTTTTTCTCCAGAAAGATAAATCCTGTTTACCTCACTTCCTTAACTGAACTGTGCCAAATTAGTGATGCAACTCCATTAACTTCAGCACAGTCTCACCCAGGATTAGTGGCTCTGATCACCAATTCTTAAGAGAAATATGTCCATTTAGTCAGACCAAATCAACAAGCTGCACAGATAAGATTTTTCCTTACCTTGAGGTCCACTTCCCCAAAAATGTCATGAAGTGGCTTAGGGACTCACAGATGCTTAAGTGCCCTCAGTGGTGTGAGTGACAGCCTCAGAAAATTGAAAGCCTCAGAAAGCAAAGATCAAAGCAAACTCATTTTATAGCTTTGCTCTCCATGCAACAAATTCCCTCCTTGTAGTATGTCATAATACAAATTCTGATGTCTTTTAAGTGAGATTTAATCCAGGTCCCAAGTGGGATATTTTGTCTGCGTATGGCATGATGGATGTTCCATATGAGTGACTCACTCATCCCCAAAATCTCCTGGAATTGTGTCACTATGAAACAGGATATTCACTGAAAAATCTATTCCTGATCAACAAACCAAAATTGTACTGTTGAGTTACAGGCTCATAAAAATAGGAGGTGACTGTGGTAAATTTGAATGGTGAACCTATTAAATAGAGAGCTTAAAAATGACCTCCACTGTTTTATACGTAGATATACATCAACATTTTACTCATGCTGTAACTTTTACTATCTTGAAAGCAAGCACAAAAAAGATTTGACTCCTCAAACAGAAATCACAAATGTGATTTATGTATTTAAGTTAATTGATGGGCTTCTGCTGATAGACAAAGGAGCTCATCTAAACTAGCAAAAGTTTAATTTTGAAATTCCAGTAAAATAAGTTACATAATAATGAAAAAGGAAAAGGGAAAAGGGAAAAGGGAAAAGGGAAAAGGGAAAAGGAAAAGGAAAAGGAAAAGGAAAAGGAAAAGGAAAAGGAAAAGGAAAAGGAAAAGGAAAAGGAAAAGGAATGGAAAAAGGAATGGAAAAAGGAATGGAAAAAGGAATGGAAAAAGAAAGAAAAAAAGAAAGAAAAAAAGAAAAAGAAAAAGAAAAAGAAAAAGAAAAAGAAAGAGAAAGAGAAAAAGAAAAAGAAAAAGAAAAAGAAAAAGAAAAAGAAAAAGAAAAAGAAAAACAAAAAGAAAAAGAAAAAGAAAGAAAAAAGAAAAGGAAAAGGAAAAGGAAAAGGAAAAGGAAAAGGAAAAGGAAAAGGAAAAGGAAAAGGAAAAGGAAAAGGAAAAGGAAAAGGAAAAGGAAAACAAAGGAAGGGGAAGGGGAAGGGGAAGGGGAAGGGGAAGGGGAAGGGGAGGGGGAAGGGGAAGGGGAAGGGGAAGGGGAAGGGGAAGGGGAAGGGGAAGGGGAAGGGGAAGGGGAAGGGAAGAAAACAAGGATCTTTACCTTTTATTTATGGAAGCTCCACCATACTGCAACAAGGACTCAGTTAAAATGAGGCAGAAAAGCTTCTAAGAGTGGACTGACACAGAGTCATTTAATTCCTTAAAAAGCACCTGTCTAGCATATAAGCACTCTTCTGGAGAACATACTGTGTGGAGCAGCCCTTTGTTACCAGAGGGACAGGACTGAAAATGTCTTTAAGTTTTCTGTGTTCTCTATTGCTTTTCTCAAGAACTGCTGCAATGAGGGTAACTCCTTCTCCTCACTTCCAGGAGCTCCTCTGCATTTCCTGTTTCTTAGTATTGTTGATTTCTAAATGCCAAAATAGGACAAGAAAACAGTGATATTTCCTATAGCAGAATCATTGTTCTGTTCCCCATTTAGTCCCCATCTCAAAGGTTGTGACATGACATGGGAGACAAGCTTCTCCACCCCTCAGCAAGCCAGTACAGGTTGAGTAGTCCTAGAGTAACTTACTCTTTCAAATAAGGTGGACGTGGGAAGGCACTTGTGCCTCAGAGGGCTATGCCTGAAGCACACCACCACCGTCCAATTTATGGATTTGCTTCCAGATGTAACATCTTTGCTATTTTATCGTATTTATTTAGGGTGCTCATCTGGTTTGCAGTTTGGAGAAGGATGAGGCCCATCAGGATATGTCATAATGCAGAGATATAGCAGGAAAATACGAGAAGAACCCAGATGTTCATATGCTAGACTGTTTTTTGGAAATCCAGGATGTCTGTCAAGAAGGTTTTCAAGCTCAGTTAATATAAACAGGCAGAGGCAGCACTGTCTCCAGCTGTTGTCCAATGCTCTATGAACGAAAAAGCTGTGCTAGTTATTGCAATTCCGTAGAAGAACAGGTGAACTGTTTCAGGGGACTGTCATGAAAGAACGTCATCGTGCAATACTTATTAATTGACTGCTTGGATTTGCTGATGTTGCTCATTCTCTGAAGAATTGTTTCCAAAAACCTGTGATCATCTTGCTGTTGCTTCACATTTTCCTAGGTTTAAATGGCAATGACCTAGCTTTCATTCTGCTTCAGCTGTAGTTGACTTCCTGGCTGGCTGTTGTTATTGCAAAGGCTCCTGAATTGCTTTTATTATTTTCCTCCACAACATCAGCTTTAGTTTAGCACCTCATCCTCCAAAGTGCTTTCAATATCTTTTTTTTCTCTCATATACATTTTCAATCTGCTGTAAACAAGCTATATTGCTGGCGAGAAGAAAGGAAACAGCTTAGAAGGATAGGAAGGACATACAAAAATATATAAATTCCCATCAGAACAGAGCTTGAGTATCTTCCGTTGTGCTTAAGCAGGTATTTGCACTCCTGGTGTGGTAATTAGACACTTCAGTGTTGGGCTGTTGGAGGTCATATGCAAACTTCCTATAATATCTCTTCCTGATAAGATTAAAAAAAAATAATCCATTAATTCTAACCAATATTAGATACACCCTGAATCTGTTTGCCAAAAGGGAGCTTTAGCCAGATGTGACTGGCTCAATTCCCCTCGCACCCCAAAGCCTCTTGGGGCTGCCGTTCAGTGAGCACTAGTGGCTGCTGCCATCATCCTAGGATCAAAGGTGCCATCATCCTAGCAGCAAAGGTGCTGTGTGTGTATGACGTAGACAGTGACCACACCTCTGGTTGGAAAGAAGTTTAATATAGCTCACTGTGCTGCTTGCCAGTCCTCTGTTTGAAGTGTTACTGGAAAAGGAAAGTTCTTTTTATTCCTGTTTGGTTGTAGCTAATCTCAGTCAGGTCCTCTTTGGCCAGGGAGAGGCCCAAGACAAGCCACGAGTGGTCTATCTCCCTTCTAGTGACAGGCTTTACCCTTTGGTCTAGCACAGGAACAGCAGTAATTAGAGCACAGAAATGCCAGTAGCTGTATGTGAACATGCAGTCAGTTTACAAGG
This sequence comes from Cygnus olor, assembly GCF_009769625.2. Classification (NCBI taxonomy): domain Eukaryota; kingdom Metazoa; phylum Chordata; class Aves; order Anseriformes; family Anatidae; genus Cygnus; species Cygnus olor. The sequence continues at coordinate 41,127,462 of NC_049169.1, forward strand.
TGATATGTTAAAGCTGATTCAAGCCTGTACACAATCTCTTTCTCATTATGGAGGTGTAATTAATCACTTTGTCTCATTATCACACTATTGGATTAAACACAGTCAGCTTAACCTTCCTCTGTACCTTGGAATCTACTCTGGCACAACAGAAGCCAATTTCCTTTGGAAAATGTGATTGAGTTTCTGCATCTGCATGGATGTGGTTCTGCAGGGATCTTCTAGTATTAAGCTGACTTCAGCCTTTCCATTAACGACCTAAACTAGAAGAGCATGTTAAAGTTATTGCCTTCGTCCCTTTCTCAATAGCAAATCAAGCTGTCAGGGCCTTGAGAGCATCCATCCCCTTCCAGACGTCTCGTTGGCTAAGCTGAGGAGCTTAGCTGCCTGACTCATAGGCCGGCTCCTTTGCTGATAAGAGCAAGAAAAAAAGCTAAAAGCGAGGGCCTGCCCTTCCTCTCCCTTGGGAGCTGCTTTTCAGCTGAGGCTTTGCCACTGGCCCCACCTGGGCTGCATCACAGCTGGGGAGCAGCTATGAAAGGAGCTTCACTTGAGTAAAAACTGAGGGGTTAATGGGTGGCCCTGAAAGCCACAATCTGCAATAGCCCCAAACTCTTTAGTCCTGTGTTTTGTTCTAGCAAATCAAGATTTACTGAGTTGCAGGACCTGCCTTGTCAACTCATTGCACATAAGTTTTTGAGCCCATTACTCAATTTCTGGGCTGAGGGCAAGGTGCAGACTGGGCTGCCCCTTCACCTCCCTCCCAGATACCACAAACCAGTAACACACCAGTTTGCATACTATCCAGTATCCATCATTTATAGCTGGATCAGAAACAAGAAAGTTGGTAGCTGTCTCCTCTCCATTTCACCTAATTAGGAAAAGTTTTGAGCTCCGTAGAGAATCCCACGCTGTTGATGGGGTGTTACAATGAGTAGAGCAGAGATGGTCCGTGCTGGGTGCAAAATGCACGCCACTGCATGAGGCAGCCAGAAGCCACATTTATGTCCTTTCCTCAGAGCAACTTCTGCTTCCTTCACAAATGTGCTGCTACAAACACCCCACAGGCAACGGAGCTCAGAAAAATGGGGACATGAGATTGGAGTGAATCCTGTGCATCTCATGGAGTAGAGGGAGCTGGTCCTGACTGCAGCTTGAGACCAGAGCTAGACTGTAAGTTGACAGCTGTTCTGGGTACCACAGGACATGCCAGAAAGGTCAGGGATACTGTGACACTCTGCTGCAGCCTCACCCTGCGGTGGTGCTGAGCCTCTGAGCAAGGAGGGACAGTGACATGCTGTCAGGCACATCAGGGAAGCAGGCACCCTGAGCTGCAGGTAGCAGAAACAAAGGCAGAAGAAACTGAGTTGTGGACCTCCTCTAGGAAAGAATCTCCTCTAAGAAAGACATTCTGTTTCCCTTGCCCTGACAGAAGAGGGTTTGAGAGGTAGGAGATGGTGCTGAGAAAAGGCAACAGTGCTAAGTACAGACAGTTTGCAGAGAGCTAAAGGCAGAGGACAGGCCGCACCATGTTAGGTGGGAGACACACGACTTGGCCTGGTCTGTTCTGAGTTGCCCACAACTTATAAAATGGTGTCATGTTCCTGGAGATAGAGAACCAAGTGTCTCTTCTCCCCAGACGACCTTGGGAGCAGCGTAGCACCAAGAGCTGTGCAAGCACTGTCGGTGGTGCCTCTAAACGTAGCAGAATTGGGGTCTGTGTCTTGCACGAAACCTCACAGCTCTGCTGCAGTTATTGCAGATGCATCAGCGTGCACTACTGGGGGCTCGCCCAGCCTTTCTGTCTGCTTTAATCCATTCCATCATTTTAACTTCCTATCTGTTGTGCTGAAAATGCTAAAATGGCTTTTTGTTTGTTTGTTTGTTGTCGTGGGGCTTGGAGAGGTCTCTTTTTGCCAATCTGCTGCCCACTGTTGACTGATTCCAACACTATTTTAATGGACCTGAGTGCAGCCCCATACCTCCACATGCAGAGAGATCTCAAGGACAAACTTCTGCTTCTTGTTATTTCATCTTTGTTTTTCCTTTTAATTTTGCCATGAAGAATTCCTCCTTGAAAATTAAAAAGGGGAAATAAGTATGACCTGGTTTTGCATGGAACTACGAAAATCACATTTTTATACTCAAAATTATAATCCAGACCGAGATTTCCTGGGCTTTGACAGACTTAAAAGGTTTATGAACCTCTGGGATTTGTTTTGCTCTCCTTAATTAAACTAGCCCCATCCTGAGAAAGTCAAAGGGAGGCTACAGCCATGTTTGCCTAGCGTAGTAAATGGCAGGGACTTTGCTATACAAATGCTGACAGGCTGGTACTTTCTTTCTGCCCTCTGGTTTCTCCCAGAGATAACAACTCACTAGGATCATGCAAGACTTTGCAGCTTGTGCTAGCTTGAAGAAATATCTGGAGAGACTTCTGAACCGGGGGAGGAGGGAGGCTGGCGCCTGAGCGAATCCTTTTATTCTCTGCAGAGACTCCTGGAGCCCAGCCGTAGTTGCTCTGGCAGGGCACCGTGTAGTTATCTGATTATAGTAAAATATATTCCCTGACTGCATCTGACATGTTCTTTCCTCTTTAATTGTACGTGCTGGGAAGACTGAAAAAGCTTTCGCTTCCTCAGCCTCTTGAAATAATTTTTTATCTAATGCATTTTGAAGTATTTTCATGAATGTCTTGTAGACATAATGGGCTCTATGAAAATCTATGTGATTTCAGCCTCACACATGTGAAGAGGAGTCTTAAATTAAAAATCAATAGCACGTAATGGTCAGACAGCAAGAGAAGGTCAGTCCAAGACCATCAGGCTTGTACTGTGGTAGCACAAGGGCAGGTTTTGATGCTCCACCAGGCTAGCAGGCTCTGACATGTCCTTAGGGACAGCCTCTAATAATGTGAGGACCCAACCGAGGCTAAGCAGAAAAGCTCTAAATCATTTTCAAATCAGTGAATGTGCTTGTCCGCCTGTTTCTTAAAGCCTGCTCAACAAGGCTGCCCATGTCCTCTCTCCAGCCTCACGTCTCTCCTTCTCCCTTTCCCCCTCCATATCACCTCCACAAGCTAGGTCTTGTGAGGCAAGGTGGTGTTCCTGGCTGATTATAATCATTCTGCTTTTAGAGAAGTCAAAGATTGATTTGCTCAAGGTCACGTAGTAGATGATGAGCAGAAATAAGCCCAGAACCAGGAGACAGATCCTCCTCCCCTTCAAGCCAACATAAATCAAGAGCAAGTCCACTGGAGCCACTGGCATTGCACTAATATAAGGGAAGCCAGGAGAAGTGTTTGACACGTAGGCCTAAAGTGTCTGCAGAGACATTTTTCATCAACATCTTCCAAATGTCCCAGTTTCAGTGCAGCTGCAGCAACAACAGGAACCCATAGCATAGGTCAGGGAACGGTGGTTTGTTTTATCTCGCCCCTTGGCAGCTCACTCCTCAGGGCCGTGCAAGGTGGGAGCAATGTCACAGGCCCCAGTGATGTTACAGTTCTGGGAATAGGAGGAAAATGACACATAAAACTACAAAACTTGCACTTACTTTGGAAGAAAATTAGCCTCATTTATCTCCTCTTACATTCACTCTGACCAGAGGTTCAGGATCTTCTTTGTTATGTTCATTAAATAGCCTGTGCTTTTCAGGCACACAAGGATGCTTTTAGCACAAACTAGTTGTTAGCAGTTAATCGAGATTTTAAAAGGGTGTAGGGTTATTAAATCACATATTGGTTGCCTATTAGTGAGATACAGGAACTGTATCAGCATTAATGAACAGACTAGCAAAATAAGTGAGGTGTTTCCTTCTAGACGATTTACTGTTGTGCAGTAAAATCTTTATTCCTTTATCTTTTATTCTAGGCTTTAAATATTTTCCAGTTTCCTCCTGAAATATTAAAACCTATTCCAAATTTAACTATTTCAGCTGGTGTTGCAAGCCTGTACCACGTTGCAGTATTTCACATGTATTGCAGATGGGTCTGATTCCCCTACAGTGTCTTTACTAACATACTGCACCTAGAGGATAAGTCTGTAAACTGCTGGTTTGCAGCCATCATTTTTGAAATAAGAAAGCAACTTCTGAAAAAAAAAAACAAAAAAAAAAAAACAAAGTTTCATGCTTTCCTCTCACCCAAATTTGGAATGCCATCTACTAAATTAAACCACTGACCCATCCAGGGTGAGAAATACCCAGCCAGAGATGAGGGAAAGGCATAAAGTCTGGCATCTTGCGCTCTCCTGCAGGGTGAAAATAAGAACTTTGTTTATTTGGAGAATGGAGGAATCCCAGGCTCTGACTGCAGCAGATCACACTGGACCTTTCTTTCCTGGGAGGTCCTGCAGTATCAGACTTGGACATCACAGCATTTTGCCAAGAAGCAAGGCAGGCTTTTGCCCACTCACCTGCAGAGCTGTGCCCTCCTAGGGGAGCAGAGGAAGGCCTGAGGCTTTTGGAGCTTGAGTTGGTGCTGACTGACACCATGAGAACTCATTTCAACCCCTCAGGAGGTCTTGGAGAAAGGTCTTGAAAAATAGACTAAATTTTCATCACATTTTTGGTGCAGTCAATGAATTCGGAAAGAATCTGGATGCTAATGCTTGCTGCCACAGGGATCTTCTCAGAGGATCACGGTCAGCACGGTGAAGCCCTGCTCTGCTCTCCATGTCCAGCTGGTACACATCTGTTTTGCAGATTTCCCTGTGGCTTTCTGCCCCCAAATGCTGGAGCACACTTGCAAGAGGTCTCAGGTGCAACCCCTGTACTGGCAATCAGCCCCAGGCTAACCTCTGTAATTTTCCTCAAGACCTGCCTTTGTTAGATTCTTCCCATGCGGCGCAGTGCCTAGTGGGTGGGTTTTATTGCTCTGGTTCTCCTACTCCGTAAGGATGCTCAGCTGCCTCTCCCACATTACCCAAATGAGGAGTGGTTAGGCCCTGGGGCTTCGCAGGGGTTTATGGCTGCCCAAGATCAAAGCTGTGTTTGCTGGCAGCGTTTAACACCTTCCAGCACCATGGGATTATTTCTGTCTCCCAGCTGGTCCTGGCTGCCCAGCCCAGGCTGTGGAGCAGTAAGACTTCCATCCGCAATGCCACCACTTTTAATTTTCCCTTTTTATAGGGAACTAAATCAGAGGGCTTTTAATGTTCCCCTCTAATTATTCTTTACTTCAGAAGGGAGAATTAAAAGCACACCAATGAGGACGGGAACTACTTGAAGCTACAGCCATGCTCTTTCCCAAGAAAAACTACAGCCATGGCCCTGCTAGAGAAGCTGGAGCAGGGCTAGGGTTTGTTAGCACTCCTCATACCATATTTTATCTTATTAAAATTACAATCTCTCCTGTCAGTGGAAAGGGAAAAGTTAATATTGGTGAAGTCACAGGTCAAAAATAAAACAAACAATATTGAGTGAGCTGCTGAGTTTTCATTTTAGAAATGACTCTGGAGGAACTCAGCCAGTCATAACTCAGGCATCTTGAAGCCATTTCTCCGTGATGCAGGATGTTAACTCGCATCTCTTTAATTACAGAGGGAAAAGGGCAGTGAGGGACTTGCTGAAATCAGTACTGAAACTGCCACAGATTTTAACAGGCATAAACTTAGTGTTGGGTCAAGCTGTGTCTTGTGTACATGGAGGTGGTTAAATGCCATCAGATTTAAAGATACTGTACAGATACCATGGTGTTCACAAGCATCAAAGCCTGCAGAGCTCAGGAAGGCCTGAGTGCAGGTGACACAGTATGGAGGACTCTTATACCTGGTCCCTGTTCAGCTTCTTCATGTCACAGACATGACAGCGAGGCCATGGGTGAGCATGGCCCTGTCTCTGCTGTGCCATCTGCCTGCGCAGGCCTCTGCAGCCCGTAGGCCACAAATTGAACACAGCAGCCTTGTCCCCAGCCACCTCAGCTCATGCAGCCCCATGAGCTAAACTCTCTTTTGTTTTTGTTTTTTTTTAAGAGCAGTTCATGGTCAGTGGGCGTGCACAAGCAGACCATGGCTTTCACCCCTGGAACAATGGGTCTGCGTCAGGGCCTGCCTTGCTCCTCGGAGCCTGAGGCCTGTCAGTCAGGCAGGCATTGCTGCCATCCTGTGGAGACCTGGGGCTGAGGGACAGCAGTGGTGCCCTGGGCAGCCCCAAGGTGCTGGTGGTGGGGCAGGACCCCCGGTGGACAGTGCTTGGGCTCATGCCCCTACCCACAGCCCAGTACCAGGCCCTTCTGCTCCTGGGAAACTCTCAGACACAGGAAAAAGGGGGTCTGGGGTGACCAGCTGAATGATTGGCCACTTAAATTTCAGGTCCTGGGTCTTCCCAAATGTCCGCTGTACTGTCACCACTAGGAACAGTTGGGAAAACTATCTGCACAGGGTCAATGTTATGTCCGCCTCTAAACATCACTGCTGAAAATCTTATGTAGTGTGAGAAATAGGCAACTACATTTCATTGTTTCTTCAGACAAGAAACTGAAGTCTGAACCAAAGCAAAGTTCACAGGTGTTTTCCCATGACAATGAGTTCAAGAGTACCCTGGTATCACATCTACAACATGAACAATGCTTTTGCTAGACACCTCTGAGAAAATGCTTGCAAAAAAACCTCAACCTGCTGAGAAATATGGCTTACTGCTGTTATTCCTGACCTTTACATTGCATAGAAGTAAGGCTTTCATGCCAGAAGGCATGTGGGTGACAGGCCCCAGGCACACATTTAGACAACCTGTTACAGCTTCTGAATTGTGATATCCTGGCACTGACATCTCTCCCATACTATAGAAGCAGAGATTGGGGTCACTTTGCATGGTTTTGGGCCTGGGCCCTTCTCTTAGCCAGCTCCAGGACTTTGTTAGTTTATATTGCAGTAGTCCTTGTACCTGCAGTAGCTGAAAGCGGATTCTTGTCTGTGCTAAGCATACAAGCTGAATGTAAAAGCAGCTGGGGTTACTTATTCAGTGCTCAGATTCCACAGTGACTGCTAATTTGAATGCATGGTAGATGGACATTTCTTTTCAAGGATGCTCTCCATAGTGACATCACAACCTCAGCCTTGTTTTTAGTTCCATTTTATTCTGTAAAAGTTTAATATTTTGCTAAAAGATAGTATTAAAAAATTCAACTCAGTGTGATTGGAGTAAAACTATATGCAAACAGCTAGAAAGATCGCAAGAAAGCAGGAAAAGCAGGACAGTTACAAGCAGCAATAAAATTAATATCTATATTAAACTAGCAGTGCAAAGATACAAACTGGAAGCAGCTTTACATTAAAAATACAGCTTTTTAAATACAGAAATAGCACCAATTTACAAAAGATAATCAGAAATGTAAACGTGGCAGGTAGATTCAAGTATAAGTTACACGCTCACCCTCCTTAACAACTGTCTTGAAACCAAAAGGTTTTATAAACCCTGCAGAACATCATGGGCATGCACTTCTTGTCAGTGCAAATAAAAATTCTGCTTTTCCAAAGCTACTTTGCTGGTGAATTGTTACTAATTTAATTTATGTTTTCAGCTTTCAGTGAAGGTAAAGATGGGAAATGTAAACTCATTCCCTCTTGACAACCCACCCTTCTGCCTTGCCAAGTCTAGTACAGCAGCTCAGGTGCTGCTAGTAGCACTGCTCCCAACATCACCCAAACGCTTCAGTCCTGCTGCTCCATCACTCCCTTCCACCTACTCCAGTGAGAATTTTGCATTGACAAAAACAGAACAGCATGTAAACTCCCCTTCTTCTCCCAAACCCAAATCTGCTTTCACAACAGCAACCCATCAAACAGCTTTGATTGTGAGGGAGTCAATCCTCAATTCCAGGCCTGCTGTATTTACAGAAACTCAAAAGTGGAAGCAGAAATTGGAAACCGAAGATACACTTTCAGCTCCTGCATTTTCAAGTATAGTTAGGTTAGTTATGACTCAGAGTAACATAACTGACACAAGGAGGCAATTTTTGTGATGATGCTTCAACTGGAGCAGAGAGTGAATACTTAAGACAAATCCTCCTCTCAGCTCCCAGCTGCCATTTCATTAAAAAGTTGCACCATACTGGAGGTGAAGAGAAAAAACAAGGTTTGGAGAATCTATATCCATCACGTCACCCAGAACCCCAGCAACCCGTTTCCAGCCAGAATTGCAACAAATGTATGTTAGCAGAAATGCAGTGGCACCACTGTGCCAGTTACACGTTCCTTTTTCAAAATGAAATTAATTTAAGTGGGGGTATAGGAAGAAATAATTCAGAAGCAAAAATTGTAAACTTTCACAACTGTAGTGTAATTAAAAAAATAAAAAATAAAATTTAGCAGTCTGAAGATTTCTCCTTACCACCCCTGAAATTTCCTATGATAATTCTGCTATAGAGACTTTCTTTCAATGAGGGCTAACCAGCTCTCCTTATAAGGCTGTTATTGGTCTGTTCTAAGATAAGGCCACATTATTCAGCTCCCAGTTTCACTAAAATTCGTTCTTAAATTCCATTTTAATAACATTTCATTATAAAAATAAAAATCCTTACCAACTCCCCAGCCCCCAAAGCCAGTCCTAGCCTCCCTTGACCAACCAAGTAGCACACCACAGTGTATTTACCCTTGGAAAACCAGTACCATTCAATACAAAGTTGGTGCTCATGACAGAAGAGCTGACAATGTTGGCCCTGTGTTTGCTGAAAATCTGGAGTAACATGATGTCAACAACAACACTTTCTGTCTTCCAAAGAGGAAACTGCACAAATTTAACGGCATACTGCTACACCAGTGAAAACATACCAAAGCATAAGAGCATTAACTCTTATGTCCTATATTATTAATAGCACCATCCATTATGTGAGGACCCTGAATGTTAAGTGTTATACATGCCCTTTTCTTCCTCCTTATCTTCTCATAAGGAGGACGGATAATTTTCTCCCAGTTCCAAAATTTATGGCTCCCATTCTTTTTCAGCTTCTTTTTATGGTTTAGATAGGTATGTGCCAAAAATGTAAGATCTCCCTTGTCTTCCAAGTACACTCAAATGCACTATTAGCTAGTGACAAAATTCCCATAAAAGAACAGCTAGGCACTTCAGTCTATACCCCTTAAGGGTTTACTTAAAATCGACTTAAGTAGGCACTTAAGGAGACTTAAGTAGACTCAGGTTAAACTGAACCTCATCATGTGGTTAATGACTTACAAGTGTTTCTGAGTCATAAAGACTAGAACATATTTTTAATGGTAGATGAAATCTTAGCACTGCCCTCCCAGTGGCTTGACATTCTCAAATTAATTTGTCCAACTGATTTAAGGAATCAGGTTCTGTATTCTTTATATCTACCTTGTACTTTTTGCTCAGATTAGGAGAAAGAAACCCAAGGAACAACGCAGTTCGTTAACATAACTATAAAAATGTTAACATTCACAGTTATTTTGGTCTTAACATTTTTCACGTATACATTCAATCATATTGTGTTATTATTAGGTTTTCCTAACCACAAGTGCTGGGCAAATTGTACAACAATCAACTGACATTCAAGTAATCCTACCCTGAGAAAATCTGTTATTCTGAAGCTCCCACTCTAACGTACAAAATAAATAGCAAGAGGCTGTACTGCAGAGGCAGGGTTTGACAGATTGGAACTAAGGACGCAGTTGCTCTTGCAACTGTAGAAGTTTATCAATTTCACCGCAGATTTACTCAGGGTAAGTAGAGTATATGTAAAAAAAAATCACGCTTACCCCAGATAAGTGCTAGACGTCTCACTTAAAACCATGAACAAAGAACCCATGGGGACTCCAAGGAAATCTGTTTGCATCTCCTCACAGCAACAGAGAGAGTTTTCCAAATTAAAACCACAAATACAATTTGATGCCCACAAGGCTGTGTGAAGCACTGCATCTGAATTCAAATCAGTACTGAAGAACAATTAAGTAAAAGGTTTTTGCTACCAAGGATGATTTGTGAAGAAGGTTAACAGAACTGGTGGGTGAAAAGATGATGGGGAAGCATGCCAAAAGGGGTGACATTTTAACGTGCTCCTCTTGTCAAATAAAAGCTTGTTCTCTTGTAATGGACACAGTGTCCTAGGACAATCTGCCCACCCTTTGCAACCTGTGGGGTTAGTCATTGCTGCTACTAGAGATTTCTAGTCGCCTCTGCACAGAGCTGGCATTTCTGGTCTGGCTGCCTTCACCTTTTTTCCATGCACCAGGATCTCCAAGACTTCCAGGAGTTTTGAAAAATGTCTCATGACGTGCAGGACGAATACTCTTGGGAGTGACAGGAGTTGATGAAGGCTATTTGTGAAACAAAACAGAAAGTAATTCAGCAATTATCGAAGCCTACATGCAAGCATGCAAACAGAAGAGAGCTTGTAGACATGGAGCCCTGTACCCAGCTACTATAGGAAACCACGTCACACAATCCTTTCAGAAGCTCCACATGAAAGGCTATGTATGGTCTTTGCCCCTGCTTTTTGTTCTGGGGTTGTCTGCCAGTACATCACTTCTGTGAAGCTGAAAGCCTCCATGTCATTTCCAACTTAAATGTATTCACAGCTAGTTCATACCCATTCATTCTTATGCCAATTTTGGCCTCTAGCTTAAATGGCTCTTTTTCCTCCTTATTGTTTTACTCACTTTTGTTATTTGCTAGCATCAAAACAGATCTAAAATTAATTTCCTAAACCCAGGCCACTTCTGTTTTAAGTGCCACTTTACTGTTACCTTTAACGCTGGTATCTGTAATCAGATAGGCTCCGTTACAGACTTTTTATAAAGTCTTAACAAAATAAACATAAAATAACTGTCATAAAGCTTCCAAAACTTCGATTTGTCTCTGCATTAGAAAATAGGAGAACACATCACAGATCTACAAATTTAAGCTAAAGCAGTGCCAGAATGTCACTGCCAGTAGTTGTGAAGACCCAGGTAACAGCGTGACATGACTGCTTTATATCATCATTGTACCTCAGTTAGGTAAGCCGTTCATTTTTGAATTCCTCATTTATTTACTTTAAAAGCCTATTACCATTTTTAAAACTATCATTATAAAAAGGTTCAACAAAACCCATGAAAATTGGTGTTTTCCCCCAGTTCTGATCTGATGCTGCCATTACGTTTCTATTCCTTGGTGAACAGTGATTAGAACTGGGGGTGAGGATTCCCAGCACACTACCACCTGGTTCTAGCCAGTTAACTCCTGAAATACAACAAACAATCCTCCTACAATGTGTTTCCTATAGCTCCTGCATGATACGCTTACAATGACAGTGTCAAAATGGAAAAAATACTCACTCAAATCTCGGGGAAAACAACCAGCAACTCATCTTTTACCCCTATTTGTGCCAGACTTTCTATCTTTTAAAGTTCTTGTAAGTGTTTTAAAACTCACTGCCCTCCCACCAGTACGGGTGGACGTGTACGTTAGGTGGAGGACACCAAGTCCCAGCCTGCCAACCTGCTGCTCTGATGCACAGGCACCAGCCTGCGGCACGAGTTGACTTCAGTGCCAGTGAGCTGGAGCTGCTGCTTCACTGTCATTCAGTCACCTTTTGGTCTTACCTGCTGCAGCTTCAGGAGGGTCACCGGATGCCCCATGCACACAGGGGAGTCCAGTTTAACAGTACTGCAGGACCTGGCAAGCACAGGACTCAGGTGCACAGCGGGGTGAGCTGTTTGCTGGGGATCCACCGAGGGGGGGGCATTTGGAGTAACCATTGCCGTGGTGCCGATGAAAACAGGTGCTGTCGATGTCAGGCCAGACATGCTGATATTCATGGAGGCAGCAGCGGAGAAAGAGCCATCAGGAACTGGAGAAAGAGGGCTGGGGATCGCAGGAGAACAGACGAGAGGGAAGGAAGCCAAGGCTGCTGATGGCACCATGACACAGGGGATGCTGAGAGAAGGTAACTGGCTTGCAGCCAGCCCAATGGCACCGGGAGCTTGGTTTGCAGAGAACAGGAAATTAAAATTGCTTAGTCCTAAATCAAAGAGAAACAGCAAGGCATTAACACAGTTGACAAATTTGGAATTAACTTATTATAACTTCATCTAGAACAGGAGAGGATGAAAAGCAGAAGAAAGAGAGAGGCTGCTCAGGAAGAAAAAACTGGCTGTCCAGTCAACCCCCCTTTTCCTACCTACGTCCATGTCCCCCCCTGCTGCCTGTTCACCATGTCTGCATCCATTTGCTTTACTCATATTAAGCACCAACTACACCCTTGCTCTTTTCTGCTTCTAACTTGAGTTACAATTAACATCTTGGCTAAAGAAACTCTTTGCTAACAGGAATCACATTCTATGCTGTACAAAAGCATATACACTGGGTTTTGACAAGAAAAAAAACGCAAATGGAAAACCTCCACAAAGATATACCCCAAAGATGCTCATTTTCCTTAGAACAGTTGAAATATTGTTTTGAATTGTTTGTCAGACTTTACAAAAACTCCAAGATCAACATTTTCTAACTGAGGTCTCTATCCTATAAGTCGCTCCACATACGTGAAGTCCCACAGAACCCATTCTTGGACAAAGGAATCAAATAATAAAGCAGCAATCATGAAAATCTGCCACATGTATGGTGTACCCACAAAATAGTCTTCCATGCCACACGAGCACAGTCACAAAAAGGGTGGACATGAAATTCTGTGTTTTCAGTATTTTCCGCTGCTTCCTTCCCATCCCCAATGTGTCCATGTGCCTCAGTGCTCTCAGTGCCTCAGTTTGTGTGGGATTACCCCACTGATTCACACGACAAGAAAGTACGAAATTCACAGATGACCCCTTAGAGGAATGCTTTTGCACTATTCTGGCTGCCTTTCTGCCAAATCTAGTCTTCCAGCTGCCCCCAGTTTTGAATGCCAGATTGGCTTTTTTTTTTCCCCCATAGAATGCAAGCATAGAAAATCCACATTATTTATCTCTAGTAATGTCTGGGTACCTCAAAAAAAAAAAAGTCTGCATTTTCAGAGAAGCAACAGTTCATATGGAGTTAAGAGAATTCAGAGCTATTAAACTGCCATGGAAAACCGCTGACGCTTTTTGTGCCAACTATAGACTTATTGACCTATCTGTAGGTCTCCCTGTTTGAACAGCTCAGTGAACAGATAGAGAGGGTTGAGTACCTCTAGATCTCATGCCTGTCCTTACCAGCAGTAGGCTGAACATAAAGATACTGTGGCAGAAAAGGTTGATTGGCATTTTCTTTAGAGGGGTGCTCTTTTCCTGGAGAAGGTTCGTCGGGGTCTTTATTCTTAGGCCATTTTTCTTGCTCCTGAGAATCTAAAGGGCTCGTAGACTTTTTGTCTTTAGTCTCTGGAGCAGCAGGACTTGAGAGGTCAAGATGAAAAGCTTCTAGATGTACAGCAGATGCACAGCTGCTCCCTGGGGTAGAATCTGCCTTGTGCAACTCAGAAGGCTTCTAAGGAAAAACAGAGGTAATGAGGCATCCAAACTGAAATACAAAATGATGTCTCTCATACACCTTCCTCAGCTAAAGAATAAAATGTGTACTTGTGTACAAGAGCAGGGCAAAGCTGATTAGCAAGTCACTGCATTCAAGATTTTGTCTGAGGGTTTGAAGAGCAATTTTAGTGATGCCTGACTCCTGTGCCCAGTGCTGCAGTTCACTTTCAGTACTTGGAAACAGTAGTTAAGAAGTACCTGAGCTTGGGGATTCATTTCTTTCTATTGATACGGAAAAACATCTGTTTCAGATGGCATATATTCAAGCACTGATACACCCTTGAGCCTGACACCTATTTTGAGTAGCTAAAAGAACTGAGACTGACACCCTTCACCTTCACCACAATCTCCTGTCTCACCATTCTGCTGTGGGCAGTACCAGGTGAGAGAGGGATTCAGGACGGAGAGTAGGGGGAAAGTGCTAGTCACATTTTCTGTAGCTCAGTGGAGTAAGCAATGCTGCTGCTGTCTGGGAAAGCTGAAGCAAACAGGGCAAGATGAATAGCAATAGTCACATTGATTTCGTCCCTTCTGCCAGCCTGAAGACAAGGCTCAAGGCATTGATTCCCAAGAACAGCTGATCACCCTTTCAGTATGCAAAGCAATCACAACCCATTTTCCCCTCCCAGTGTGAAAATTTCTCCCAATTAATGCCTGTACTTGCTGACACAGCACCCATATAATTGTATTAACATGTGAGAAGTAGCATTTGTATCTGTAACAAGAGCGGTGCAGTGAATTTTCACTTATAAATACACCGTCTTGGGCAAAGTCTTCCCTCACTAACGGGAAGCCTAAGTGATAACGCAATTCACTTCTTTACCTTGGGTACTACAAGTGAGAGAGGGCCATCACTCTGTTCCACAGTCTGCTTTTTAGCAGCTGGCTCTTCATCATCTATAGGTGCAGAGGGCGACGTGCACTCGTGGGAGCTGCGTTTCTGACAGCCAGCTAGAGGGCCGGCACCCTGAGCTTCCACAGGTGAGGCCTTCTCCTCTGCGCTCCTGTTTCCTACGTCTCCTGCTGCAGGCAAGTTCTCCCTCAAGAGATTTTCCTGAAGACCACCGCACAACATAAAAAGGGATGATGAGGGAAAACACAAGAAGGGCTGGCTGGGGAGCAGAGTAGGTTTTCCATTTTCTGTTGTGGAGGCTGCTGGAGCGGAGGGTTGTAGAGCTTGGTTGCTGACCCCATTTGGCAGCAAGACACTTGGCACGTCTGCCTGAACCACAGGGAAAACTGCCTGAGGCAAAGGGTTAACACAAAAATCAGAGTCCCCAGGAACCGTAAGAAGGGAGAGAGGTGAGGTTATACTTGGGTTCCTTGCTGAATTTAGTATTGTTTCTGTGGCACAAACTTTGGTCCTAAAACAAAGAAGAAAGAAAAACATTTAGTACAAAAGTAAACCCATGTATTATCCTCAAAAGCAACTAGGTACATTCTTAAGAGTAAATGTTTCCACGTTTCCACATTCACCAGGAAACTCCACTTATTTTACACAGTTTACAAGAGTGTCTTTTTTTTTTTTTATTATATCAGGTTATACAGAAGCAGACTCCTCAATTTCTTGGCAGAACAATAATGCTTTCAGTTGCACTTGACAGGAGAAGAAAAGGTCAAAAGGGAGATATGCCTGGCACCCACAGATGAATTCAAATTAGGACAGGTATAGAGAAAACCCACTAAGATGACAGAGAGGTCTTCTGCGGAATTGTGATTTGTTCAGCCTACCTAAATAATAGGTCGAATGAGGCAGGAATGCCCTATATAAACACACCTGAGATAAAGAACAACTGCTGAAGCTAAAGGACAGTGGTACAAATACATGTAGGTATAAGCTGGCCATGGATAAGTTCATGAAGAAAGCTTTTAATTAACAGAGCAGTGAGGTTGTTTTATGGTTTGACAGAATAGTAAGGGAACAAATAAGCAAAGGAGTTTGAGGTATGTCAGTTTATAAGTTTGTTTCATTCTACATTAAGACTTTTTGCATGTTAGAATGACTCTCTTGAAAAAAAGAAAAAACAAACAAGCCATAGTGAGACGTATCAAAATTAAAACTGAAAATTGCTAGGGTCTCATTATTGCTATCTTGGTCCCATTAATGGAAACTAACTTTGAACCAAACATGACAAGCACCAAGCTGTAACTAGACAGAAGTCTGTAAGACTGACTTACCTAGTATCTTCCTCTATTTTCTGCCTACAGACGGTTGCTAGATTTCTCATTTTTGAGCAATATTCATCTGAGTTCACAATATAGGCTGAAAGAACAAAGGAGCACTCAATTAGTAACAGGTATGTTTACCAAGCATATTTTCATAATGGCCACACAAAATAACAGATCTAATTTTAATTCCCTGGTACATTTTTATAATATTCACTAATCACCCAGAGTCAGAACCTGCAAGATACTCACAACTCTCAGTCCCACTGGAGGGGTGCTTGACATCATCGTTTCCTGTAACAGGGAACTGTGAAAGGCCCTGTAATTGCTTTACCATTTTAAAGAGCTTTCCATTAGATTGTTATAGAAAATTCCACTATATTATGAAGCATAACATAAAGCAAGCTTTTGTGTCTGAAGAATCCTTCTTCATCTATACCAAATTACAACAGAAGAAACCACACAAAAGTTGCAGTTAGTGAAGAACGGAAATGTTTACCAGAAAATAAACTGCTGATTCAAGGCAGTGTCACCCAGATTCATCTCATCTAACTTTATGCACTTGCCTGGAAGATCCAGAACACAAGTCTCATCACCTGGGCAGCAGAACTATTGGCACCTCCCTAGGGTAATTCATATATATTTTATTAGGCTGTTTCACCCAGACGAGAGCCTTAAACTGGTGGGCCCACGTTTGGGTAGATCCAGCGGGATACAAGTAAACATGCTTCCTTAGTAGTTACCTTGCCTCTCCTGACGTGGACTGCTGGGCTCAGAACTGACCTTCCTTTTGGTCCCTTCACAAGGCTGCGTGCCGTTAAACGATGCGTGACGTGTAAACCTTTGCTTCCCAGTAGCACAGATCGGGTATGGGGCACAGGCGCCTCTCTGCTCCCCTGGTAGAGGATCAGATGTTGGGTTATGCCCTCTTGGCTCATCTGAAGGAATACAATTTCGTACAACAGTCCCTCAAGGAACACAGCTCACTGTTTAGGCTTCTGCCACGTTAGCAAACTTGGCCATAAGAGGTAACCTCTATGCCACCCCAAACCACACAACACTGAAGTAGAGCACGGTTCAGTGAGCACGGATAGAAAAGAAAAAGCCTTCCCTCCTTTCTATGTCATGGCAGATGCAGACAGCAGCTACAGTCCAGTGCGTACGCCCAGAAGGGTAAAAGGGACTAAAGATGGCAGTAAGGATATGCTTTACTTTCACTTGGTCCTGGCACTGGCCAGACCCAAGTAGAAAATACCATAGCACAAGACTTTCCTTTGCACTGGCTTCTAGCCAAGAATCAGCAGCTTACAAGAGAAGCTCTGGCCAACCTCCTCCTTTACAGGCAAACCTTTCCATCGGGAAACGTGCAAGAAACAGCCCTAGTCTTCCTTGGCAAGTTCTCTTGCTAAGAAAATAACTTGCTGTCTACTTATGACAATTACTAAGGTTTTGCAGCCCAGAAGACCTGTGAACACAGATTTGGAGACATAGGCATGATCTTCCATTGCTCTACCGTTCTTACAATTATTCATAGTTAGGTAAGGCAATGTAAAAATACCAGCAAGTCATAGTGTCATCATTCAATATCCCTCGACAGCTCCAGCCTTCGAGCGTGAAGTATAACAAGGGCAAATTTTGAGCTGGCAAGCAGTTAAAAACCACAGGGTGGACAATGAATGCCAGATCGTTCTTTACACACAGAAAACAACCTTTTATAATTTGGAAGAGAATGTCAAATGAAAAAGCAAAGGGCTATGAGCTTCACAGTTTACCAATCTTTCCGGGGAATTCCACAGGCCCAATCCACTTGAAAGCTGGCTTGCGTCCCCGTTCCTCTGTGACGTGAACTTTCTTTATCAAGCACAGGCTGGTAAGAACATTGGCGATATCATACAGCCTTCGTACCTTTGCTAACAGGAAAGGACAGAAATAGTACAGTCACACCTACAGCGAACACAGTACATATGTATGTAGTAATTTCATTTCCAGAATATCACCATAGCGCTCAGATGAGGTGGTAAAATCAAATTGGGATGGACTTGAGCTACCTCCTATAAAGGCTGCCATGCCAGCTCCCACTTCCACCTGCTTGTCACTGCTTCTTATCTTGGCTGCTCATCCAGCTTAGCTAGTCAAATTTAAGCCAGCCTACCTCATTTTGATGGAAATGGTAAGGGAGGGATTACAGGGAAGGATTACATCACCAGATGCCCAGAAAAGGCAGCAACCTCCATAAAGGGAAAAGACATGCACAGGGGCAAGAGGCTCATGGATGTACACAGCTGATCACAAGAGGACATGTATTTACAGTCTTAAAAATGAAACACCCTTAGAAAAAGCTGTGACTCCGATAAATAACATGTTTGAGCTGGATATGGTACCCAAACCCATTACCCAGTTAAAGTCCTTATGTCCCTCTGGCATCTGGAGTAGAATTCTAAGACTGAAGCGCTAGTACTTTATTTTTACAAGTTCAAAATTATTTCTTAATGCTGAGTTTTTCCAAGTTATCCAAGGGATCTAAGTACCAAATCCCACTGAAAGACAAACTGTGCTATCCAGCTGTGAAAAGTTTCCAGAGTGAGAAGTAACATGTCTGCAGATGAAACATCAATTCCGTTAAAGAATGCATTTCATTTCAGTAAGTTCTGAAACGTCATTCAGAAAGGAACAGGAAGCAAGGTATAAAGTATAAAAAAACTCAAATCAGAAACCTGATTTGTCTTCATTCTAATTATCCCCAAGCTAAAACCTGTAGATAATTGTCGAATTGACCCTTCCCCACCCCAATGTCTATTTACAGTATCTAGCATTTCTGATTAAAAAAACAAACCCACATTTCAGCAAAGATCCCAGACCCGCTCTTGCTGCTGTCTACTGGTGTCAGTTCAATGCCCCCATTTTCTTTACTCACTGACTGATTTGTCTCTTAAAAGCCAGCTTACTTTTGAATTTGCTGTGGTCCACTGTATCCTGGGTTTCTTCAATCAATATCTTTGCTGCAATGTCCAGAGTGACTATCTTGGTCTTGGAGACAAGGAACAGCATGACAAACTTTTGGCTCATTATCCGCAATGACTTGTCCTTTCTGCTGTTCGCAGATGCTGCGTTAGAAATAACAGCCAAGCCTCTTAGCATATATCATCCAACACAGACAGAAAACTAGTAAGTAGGTTTCTCACACATAAAAGGACTACAGCATTTTCTTGTTGGGAAGCAGAAAGCTTTTGAAAGGCAGCAGATAACTAAGTAATGTAGACCGGAGTCTCCCCTCAAAAGAGGGTAAAAATTAAAGCTTACAGAGAAACAGCCTTGACAAAGTCAGACTCCAAAGCTAATTCTGTTATGTTACACAGTGCCACTACAATTTTGTGGTTTCAATGGACTTAAATGCTATATATTATATGGGCAACACGTAAATAGTAGACAAATGGAACATGTCACCTTCTGTCAGGACAAAGCATTTATTGCCAGGTATGGGCAGGGAAGAAGAACTGGAGCATCTGGCAGAAGTTCCTGCCAGTCCAGAGGAGAGAAGGAAAATCTGTCCTGACACCAGTGCCAGGCATAACACAGACAGTTCTGTAACCTCTGCAGAGAATTCAGCACCTTTTTGCAAACAGTATGTGTATATATGTATATATATATATATATATATATATATATATACACACACATATATATATACACATACACACATACACGTTTACTATATAATTTAAAAGCAAAGCAAGGGAGTCACACAGTAAACTGGAGAAAGAGACCGGTGTCTATGCAGCACATCACACACATTAGTTATCTTACCGGAGGTGCAATCTGGTTCTGAAAAGTCAAGTAACGGTCTGTCTTGAGAATCTGGAACAGTTTCCTTTTTCCGCTCTCCAAGCTTATACTCGAAGTCCTGTTCCTTGTGCTGGAAGGTCATTAGCTCTCCATACTGCAGCTCTCCTGCCTCCTGAAGCATTTTCAGAGTTTGACTAAGGTTGTGCCGGCCGTGCCAGCAGTACTGGTTCTTGGCCACGCGGCTGACCAGGTGCAAGGACTCCAGGACGTTCACTATGTCATAAATTCGTCTCCGCTCAACTCCTGTTTTAAGTGAGAAAAATAAGAGACATCGATGCTTGCCTAGTTTAACATGCTTTTTAGCAGAAGCTGAACACAGGCTGTTCAATATACACTCATAACACGTCTTTCACTGTTTTCCTGGACACATTACATTAAATCCATCCCAATCTGCATGATTAAAGCTGACTTATGTATGACTAACCCCATGGTATGATGCTCTCTAGCAGTTAGCTGCTAGCCCCGCCGTGACTTCAGCTTACAACATCTATGCTGTGTTCAGAACTGGCTGCGGTTTGCTCAGCCTCACTCACATCTATTCACACTGCCCTCAGATTTTCAGAGCACTTTGGCCCTTCTTTTCAGAGCTCAGGCATATACCTGTCTACAAGCATGTGTGTAACAGTGAGGGCAGGAAAGGCTCTGAGCCTGGCACTGACACAGGGCAGATACAAAATCTTACTCCTGCAGCAGAAACAAGCTCTCAGTGCCACCTAGGTCTGGGAAAATCGACGAAGTATGGCCAACTAGGGTTCAGCCTGACCAGTATGAGCAAGGTTGGGGATTGAACAGGAACAGGCTAACTGCTCACTGTCCTGGGTACTTCTTTCCAGCTCTGTTTGAAGCATGGCTATGTTTCATAACACACTAACCCGTGTTATGTATGACAAAACAAGCTAGTGGCAGTATCTGCACCTGAAATCCCATCACTATTAACATCAGTTGAGCAGAACAAGTGCTGGCTAAGTGGGAAAGTTTTGAAAGACTTCCCTGAAGAAGGCAAGGCCTTGATGCATCTGTTTACCCATCTGGGGAATATGGATAACATTTACCAGCTTCAAATGCATATTAGGATAAACAATGCATGAGTGTTTCCAAGTGCATAGAGATTTTGGAGTGAAAAGATACTCTATAAAAACACTGCTACACACATTCTGGTGTCCATCAGGCACTAACAGCACAGTCCTCTTCGTGGCCTTACCATAGCCAGCTTTCCAGTGAACACAGACCTACGTAGTCGTAGCAGCACTATCAGCAGTGAATGGTTTTGTGGTTGCTGAATCAAGTGGATGCACACAAGCAAGGAAGTGAAAATCAAATCGAGAACAAAAAAAATCCCTTTCTTGGAGGTAAGATCCCCAGTACTAAGCTTTAAAGCAAGATTTCTAGTCTTTAGGGAAGCAAGGTAATGCCACCCCCAACACAGGACAATGCACTACTCATGGTTACCTACACAAGGATGGGGTACTAGTATTACACGCAAACATACAAAGGAATAACAGCCCCACTTTAAAAAAATATATTACTTTTTAAAGGAATTGTTCAACTATTTACTTTATCTGAATCCTCTTCTATTTTCACTTCCCATTACCAAGGCACGGAAATGGACTTTCTCACCAGAGCTTCAGAGAACATTACATTTCTGTTCTCCTTCTTCCCCAAAGGGACACATTTCATTTTGCTACTTCTTTTCTGTTACATAACGTTCTAAATATAAAATATTTATTTAGTTTAAGCCCAATTCCATAAAGCCCTTCCTCTCGATGGACCTGGATCCTTTTGTTATTGCTGTGATCTGAGTCCTCTCTCCCAGGTTTTATTACTTCTCTCAGATAAGTTTTTTTTAAAAAAAAAGACCAAAGTTGACAACAGATCCAGCAAATAGGCTCATACATTCTCACCACCTCAACACAACACATTTTCTCATTCTACTTTTTCAGGCCTCCTTGTAGCCTCCCTTCACAAGACAGCATTTAAAACTAAGATAACCTTGATGAACCATGAGATCATGGAAGATATAATGTCAGGCATATTACTAATTCATGAAGTAAACCCAGCTCATTTCCTATACCTACTAGATTGCAATTGTTTCTCTAAATGTTCCATTTTGACGTCATTTGTTGCTTTAGTCCTCCCTTAGGAGGGCTTGTAACTCATAACTCTTTTAGAGTTCAGCAAATTGAAAATTTAAGAGAGCAACAGTGTTGGTAAACAGCTGAAGGATTTATCTGTTTAGTAGAAAGCACTGTCAGAAAGCAGATTTCAAAATGGTAGCATTATCAAGATGCTTAAGAATATTAGGCATTTCTAGCTCTTCATTAGCATGATTAGATCATCCAGACCCAAGGAAAGGCAGACTCTGAAATACACTCAGTAATGGGATTGATGTTTTGAAGGCCATTCTGTAGGGTTATCCCCACGTGATCAGTTACCCCATTTTTGCAGTTATACATACCAAGAATTGAAGCCACTTCATCCAGAGAAATAGTAGTTTTTTCTGTTGACAATGGATAACTTGGATAGCGAGCTAGAAACTTTTGGCACAAGAGTCCTAAGCTTTTCTGTTTTCTGCTGGGCCTCTGCTTTTCAAATTCATCAACCGTGCTGTCGTCTACCATATCATACTGTTAAAAAAAAAAAGTTAACCCTTTAGTACAGAACTTTAGAGGCAAGGCATAGCCAAGTAAGGTATATTTGAGATGACGTCAATATTCAAGCTCAGACTTCTAATAAGGAAAACAACATGGTCTTTTTCCAAGCACTTGGGTGACACACTTTTGCTTGCAAGCTCTTTTTAATCCCGTGTACAACATATGAGATCTCTGTTGAAAAACTCTTACCTGTAAGCTTATGGAACAATGGTTATGCATAAGGAAACAAACCAGTAAGACTAAACACCCCAAACCAGAAGATGACTAGATCCTACTTGGAAGGAGAATTTCTTTTTGAGAGAGGAGAAGGAATTTTCCCTCAAAAAACTCTTGATCTAATAAATTAGATGTACAAACCATCAAAGTGTTCCTGCAAAACCACTTTCAAGAGATTTTACAGCCCTTCACAGTGGCCCTCTAACTTTAAGGAACTGGGCTGGCTGGGGTAGGGAGGAGGGGGCAGCGTGATAGTAAGTGGCTACAAAAGGCACCACCCAGCCTCTGAACATCAAACTTTGTCAAGCTGTTAACTTAAGGCCATTTCATAAGCTGGTATTAATATGGTCTTTCAGCCCCTGCAGGAATAAGAAATCTGTGATGGCAAAAATGCGTGAAGAGGTATGTTTATTAAACAAGTTGAAGAAAATGAGAAGATGGATGATCTTTTTGCACTGGTAATTTTGGGGCTTTGATTCTATGTTAAAAAAAGGGAAAAAAAATCTGTCTGGCAAAGAGAAGTTGTGAGTGGTAGGAGCTGTTGAAGCCCAAATTTCCATGCTTATGAGGTCTTAGTTGTCCTTTGCTGACTAAGCGACCTTATGGCAGGCTGCTGCTCTGAATTCTTTGAGTTTCATACACTACAGAAATAGCGGTATACCTTATATGCTTTAATGTTTATACACTTTTATAGTAACACTTCCACATCTCTTCTAATATTTATGTTCAGAAACTTATTAATTGTAGGTTTTATTATCTAGAAAACATGGGAACTCTTTATAGTAGCCACCCTAAAAATGCTGCCTGACATCCGTGGGCACTTCTGTTATAACTGGCTTGGATCAGTAATACGATTAACTTTTAACATCAGCTATTTCTACTTATTTGAAGCTGTGTTAGGAATTATCTTCAGAGAACTGTTTGCTGCTCTATGACTTACCTAAATTGGAGATTTCTCCAGACTACAGTCACCATAGATTTTGTAATATCTGTATTTGTAGCATGACCTGTACCTATCAAATGATGTTTCTCAGAAGGAAGACCCCAGAACTATCTTCCTCTGAGATACTCAGTGAAAGATATTTTATAAGAAGTTATCCAGGAGATGAAAGTTGTTGAGGGGAAAAAAACCCAAGGGAGGAAAACTAACGACACTTATCATCATCCAACATCATCTCCATGGATGCGCTCCCTTAAACAAGGGCAGAGATCAACCCCACCACTACCTGAGTCCTGGCATGTACAAATCTTCCCAACAGTTGTCCATACTGTATAACTGTTAGTTTGGGGCTGGAGTGAAAAGATTGGAAGTGACTTTAACCAACCAGTCTGTTGGGACTTGTCCACTATTGTGGACAAGGTATAAGACTGCAAAAGTATTTTGAAAAATATGCCTGCACCAGAGTCCGATTGCTTCTGGAAATGGTAGTACAGTGGACAAGCACAGTGTCTGTTTAAAAGTGATCTGGCAATTTTCTAATTTTTTTTTTTGAAAATAATTCCAGGAGCTGTGCTGTTTCCCCACCTGAAGCTCTGCTTCCTTCACTATCCTCTCAGATCAATTCATTGTCAGGCTCTTGAGAGGTCTCAAGCCAATTACCACCAAGACAGCTACTTTTCATCTTTGAAGTTCATACTGGTCAGCTAGTGTTGTATAGGCATCTGCCTTTGGGAATGATTTAAAATACTGCAATTTCCTACATGGAGCAAAGGACCACTTGGAAGAAAACCAAGGCAGCATCAAAGGAAGGTCAGAGCCGTGACTGAACATAAGGGAACTGTTCTGAGTCTCACCTGTAATGAATCAGATATGTCGTTCTGCTCGCTGTTTTCTATAGGTCTGAAGAGCTCTTTCTTCTTTTCCCTGTCCCTCATGTCGGGGCTAGCAGCACTAACAAGCATCTTCAGGTTAGCAGTGGGGGTCCAGGGGTCAGGCTGAGGTCTGTCAATGAGCTTAACAGGTGTAATTGGATTTCTTTCCGGGGTGCAGCCTTTCTGCTTTGATAAATCAACTGGTTCATTCTTAATGGGAGTCTTTGGGGCCATCCTGGATCGATCAAATATGTTTTCCTATTAAAAACAATGTTGTTTAGACACAACAGGAAAGAAAACAGTCCAACAATCAATTTCATTTGCTCTTACAAAGGTAATCGTAGTGACTCATGCCTTGGCACTCAAAGCTATATTTAGCACAGTTCTTCTGCCTTTATCAGAAGCAGTGAAATACTCTATATGCTAGCGTACTGGAGACGGTGTGTATGAGACACTACTGTGAATTACAGAAGCTGAGGTCAATCAGTCAAACTTGGCCTATTAGGCTTTAAAATTCTGACTGTTATTACAAGACAGCGCTGCCCGTGAACATAAATCACCCAACTGGATTGAAGCTGAAAGAGTGCTTTGGTCACATCACGCTTGACAAGAAGACACGGTGTTCTGCTTGAGAAGTCCCCAGTGAAAAGCCACGCTGGGAATACAGCTTGGACCGTCACAAGACGTCAAGCTAAAATTAACTTAACTTCGTGTGCAAACGAAGCAAGCTTTGCATCTGCACTATCTGCTGCTCAAAACAACGAAGAAAATCTCTCTAACAGTATTCTTTGACTACAGCTAGAACTGGAAGGAAAAGCTTAATTCATAAGCTGATTTTCATTATTTCTTGAGTGAAGCTCAAGTTCCTCCAGTCTCTAGCTGCAGTCCAACTTTTTTCACCTTTGGGTCCAACAGGAAGGCCAGTCTTTTCACCCCTTCTTCTTACTGCAAGAACTCCCACTATGATCAACAACTAATCTAAAGGAACTCATTCGGGAAAGCATCAATGGTATCCTGTAGCTAAGAGATCAGTTTTTGATCAACAGGAGATCCTACTTCACTCTAGCCTGTTAGTGCAAACAGTTCATGGAGACTAAGGGGATGAAGAAGACAGAAGGACGTGCTGGTTTTCTTTACAGGAAGTATGCTGGAGCTGGCACAGAGCAGGACTTCCAGAAGTGTCCACGCAGAAAGCAGCACATCTCCTTTTTGCCCTGGGAGCACATTCGGTTCTTATAGTCCCGTTACCACTTCATTCTACTTACCACCCTATGAACAGGACACTTGTTCTGAGTTGAGCTTTAAAAGTCTAACATGCTAACTTTGAGGGTGGGTACTGTTACTGCTTTATTTTGTACTGCAGAAGATCCAATTCTGAAATGGAATATTGCCTGAAATAAATACATTAAGTTACTGTTGGTTCGCTGTAACAAGTTTCCTGTGTTTTGCTGTTTATTCGGAACAATTTGGCTATCACTAGCGGGTACAGATATTCAAACAGGTGATTCCACATATCATTTTATCAGGTACAGACATTCAAACAGGTGATTCCACGTATCATTTTATCAAGCGCAGTCTAACTGGAAAGCACAAAGAAGTTTTCGTAGCAACTGAAGCTGGCTTTTACTAGCAGCAGCCCTGTAGTACTCAAACTGGGCACAAACTTGGCTCGCTGAAAGCATCTTGTCCTGAGCCCTGGTATAATTTCCGCATGCGTTCACCTGTGAATAACCCACAGGGACGTAACAAGTATCTTCTTTTACAATTACCAGCAGCCGGCTGTAACGTACTACGGTGCGACAAATAGGGGTCAATTTGGAGGCCACGGTACTCCTTGGGATATAGGTTCCCATAGCGTTGGCATGCGATATATCCTTGCAATTGCACGTTTAGCAGCAGAGAAACCACACGTAACCTGCGCTGGAGATGGTCCTCCTTCCCCCCAGCCTCTGGTCTCTGGGCTGGTGCTAAGGGGGTGCAGGGGGCTCAGCCCCGCGGTCCCACCACCCCAAACTCCCACCTTCGCGCGGGGAGCCACACGAAGAAGCGGTGGGGAGAGCGGGAGCGGCTCCTGCCCACTACCAGCCTCCCGGACCGTGGCTCCGTGTCACAACCGGCTTGAATTACGGCGAGCGGCACCTTCCCCTCTCCCCTCTCCGAGCCCTTCTGGTTACCCCGGGGGGCACCCTCCCCGCGGCTCCCCCCCCCCGCAAAGCGCCCCGCTCACCTTCTGCGCCTCCTCGGGCTCCGCGCGGCCCCTCCGCCCCGGCCGGGCGGCCGCCAGCTCCCGCAGGCTCAGGACGCCGGGCTCCATGGGCGCGGAGCGGAGCCGTGCCCTGCCCGGAGCCGTGCCCGCGGTGCCGCCCGCCCGCCGCTCCCGCCAGGCGCCCCGGCCCCGCGCTGGCGCCCTCCGGCCCGGCTCGTACGATCCGGCCAATCAGGCGCGGCCCGCCGGGGAGCCCCGGCCGCGCCGCCGGCCAATCAGCGCGCGGGCGGGCGGCGCGCGGCAGCGCGGGACGAGGCTCCCGCCCGCGCCGCGCCTCTCCTGCGCGCGGGAGCCGGCGGCTCCAACCCCCCCCCCCCTCCCCCCAGCACCACCACCCCCCCTCCCGCGCGGAGGCTCCCGACCGGCACCGCCTGTCCCGACACGTCCCGACACGGCACGGCCCGGGCGGCGGGAGCAAGGGCGGGCTGCTGCTTGGGAGCCCGGCTCGCAGCCCCCCCCCCCCCGCCCCGTCCTTGCACTGCTGGCCGGGGGAAGGGCTCCGGGTGGTTTGTGCGATGGTCACCGGTTGGGTTTGGGGGGCAGAAAAAATGAGGTTTTTACATGGGAATGTGCAGGGCACGTAAACCTAAGGTCGGAGTTGTAAGGTTTAATTTACACACGCGTAGCCTGCTGTAATTTCTGCCCAGCAGCAAGTTCCAGGACACACAGCTCGTTGAAGGGAATGAAACACAAACGCCCAGAGAACCTCTTTTAAATTAAAAAAAAATAAAAAACAAATCCCCTATCTAAAGGAAAATGAATTCCCTAGATGCACCCCCTTGGCACATATTTGTGGCCACAGCGCTTGGTACGCACAAGCGAGCTGCTGCCACCCTCATGCCCAGGAACCCATCAGAGATGGGAGGCCCCAAAAACCAGAGCTGCCCCAATGTGGCAGGCCGGTGTTGCTGGGACTGGCAGGGGAAGGCCATGGCACCAGTCAGAGCCCACCAGCATGCCCACCCCTGGCAGCACGGAGCTGCCGTCCGTCCCTCTGCTCGAACACGAATGGCTTCAGGAAGCCCAAAGCCCAACGGCCGTGCAGGGTCGGCAGGTCTGGCTGCGTTTGCAGCCCAGTACGGTGGCTTTGCAGTTATTTAAGACCTTAGGAAGGCACTCGCTGAAATGCTGTGCCACAGTTGTGCAGCTGGTGAGCATCAGCGACGGGCTGTGCGGGCAGCGCAGCGCACCTCGAGGTGTGCCCGGCCTGCAGCGCTGTGGGACGGAGCTGGGGCCTCCCGTCGGCGCTCGTCACCAAGTTTCTGCCCGAGGTTCAGGATGTCTCTGAATATTGACTGGTAAGGCTCTCTGCAAGTCGCTACAGTGATTCGGGCATGGAAATCGGTGGGCCGGGTGCCCACCCTGCTGCTCTCTCCTTGGCAGAGTAGGGAGGAGGGTGGAGGTAAGGACACAGGGAGACCCCTCGCCAGCGACCATCATGGGCAAAACACACAACACTTGGGGAAGATTAATGTTATTTATTGCCATTTAGTAACAGAGCAGGGCCAGGAGAACTAAAAGCGAACTAAAGCCGTGTTCCCCCCGCCCCCCTTCTTCCCAGGTTCAACTTCAATCTAATTACTTCTTCAGTGAAATAAACACCCAAATGTCCCCTGTCAGTAAAATGCAAACCTTAGCTGGTTAACATATGAGTTAGAACAAAGCTATGACACTACATTTCCTTTTCTGCCTCTAGCAGCTGTAAGAAGCTTGCTGATTATCAGATAAGATTAATTATTGCAGCTGTACACACATACATCATGCTCCAAGACGATTTGAAATCTCTCTCTATATCTGATATGCACAGAACATGTAATACACCTGGCTGGACTGAGTTAAAAATGAGACTCCTAAATTTAAGTACAAGTACCTGTCTTTAATGCTCTGCTTACATAACTTTGTGACAGGACCAAAAAAACCTGCCTGTTAATTTATGATTTCTTATGAACAATACATGGACTAATATATGCGTTTTTTCTATGCAACATGAATATTATTGAGAAGCAACACTCCTATTAATTTCATCCAGTTTGTTTCCAGACCTGAAAACACAGGATTTCATGCAAGGTACAAGTGCAGGTGCCAATTCTTGGTGAGGGAAAGCCAATGCCTTTGGCGGAAGAGATGGATAAAAACAAACCATATCAGTGTATCTAACAGTACTTTTCTATCACAGAATAGCAAATGGTTCTGAAGACATCAGCTTGGGAGCTGCCAGCCTGCAGTGACCTCGGGCCGCCTTGGACCCGGCTGTCCCTTGGGCCGGGCACGGGCAACCACCGTGGCCGCCTGACGTTCAAAAGCAGCCAGGAGAGGTCGCATTAGAAGTGATCCTGTGAACGTTGGTGTCTGTAGCCATGGCTGAAGTACAGAAGTATGGCTGGGAGTGGGACCTGGACATGTCAAGGCCCTTTTCTCACTATGCTATGGTGTCTTGTGCTTTTGAAGTTTGCATTCCCCGCGACACAGAGCCCCAGCTCTGACCGGAGGGGCAGAGGGGGCCGCTGACAGGCCGCGGCTGGGTGGCTCAGGGATGCAGCAGGTGGGATATGCAAGTTTGAACTCAGTCCAGTAGAGATAGGCATTGAATGATTCTCCCATCATCTGGGTGCTCTAATTGCTTACCTGCTTTGTCAGTATCATTTCTTCGCCCTTAACTCTGTCTTATTTGTAAAAAGAGTAGGTGGCTTCCCTGGATCCAAACCAAGGAAGGGACTACAGCTGTCTATTTGAGGCTACGAGTCGGTAGGAGAGTGTTGGTGTAAAGTTGAAAAGGGTGAAACAGATCAGACCTTCCATAAGGCATTGTGGAGCAACGCAACTCTTTCTTTTTACCAGCAGCATTACTTTTCTCAGTTAAAAATTGGTCATCAGTGAGATGGTTTGTGGATTATATCTAAGGTCTATCTTTTACATACTTCAATGATATCCCTTTAAATGGATCGGCCATTCTTGATGTTTAGGGAAAGAAGTAAGGTCATCAATTTGTAAAATTATTTTCCTGTCCAATGCTAATTGGTCAAACATTGGGTCAGGCTGCCCACAGAAGTGGTGGAATCCCCAGCCGTAGAAATATTTGAGAGAGGTGTGGATGTGGCACAAGGGAACATGGTTTATTTAGTGATGGGACTGCGTAGGTCACGTTGGTGTTTGGATTTGATGATCTTGAAGGTCTTTTCCTACCTAGATGGTTCTGTGACCTTCAGATCTCTTTCTTCAGCAACTCCCATTGCCTATTTCAGGTGCAGTTTTGTTGAGGGTTGCGACGGCAGTTCACAGGAGGTAGCAACTGTCTGCCTAGTGGATAGTGTACGGAGGCACTCCAGCGGGTCTGAGAAATCCCTTCTCAGAGCTGGACAACTGCCGAGGCCAGGCCTTGGTCCTTTTATGTGTCTGATCCCAAGTAACCTGCCAAAGGTCACATAAGGAAGCAGGTAGCTTGCTGATTCCTGTCTCTTTAATCAGTCTTGCACCTGAAAATCACTTCCAGCTGCTGCTTTTAGAGAAAGCTGAGTATTTCACAAAGGTAGCGTTACACCTCCAGCAATTACTGGATACCGAAATGAAGTTGCTATTAATGATCAACTCTTTGTAAATTACAATTTCATTACTCTACTTTGAATGAAATATAGTTTGCTTCATGTCCCATAGCATAAACCTTCTTTACTAGGGTTTCAGGTAGATGACTTCTCAGCAAAAAGAAGTGAACAAGGAACCAGTGTTTAATTGTTTAACTAAGAACTAGTGTATAATGCAAAACAGTTTCAATAATTATTAAAACAATTACTGGAGCATTCCATGGTGGCACCGGAAAGCCACAGTAATGGTTGGTTGAAGCCGTCTTCCTGGGCACGGTGTAGCATCTTTACTCTGTGCAGCCCTTGATCTAAAAGATAAGGGGCTATGATTATGTTTCAGCTGGTTTCTAAATCACAGAGTGCAACCCTTTCCTCTGTCTTACCACATTACCTTTAGTGAAAAGTGCCTGTGTACCTCTGCTTAGCTCTAGACTGACCCTAAGATGACTCAGGAGCTCCGAGTATAGGAGGCTATTTAGATGTGAGACCACACATCTCCCGCACAGCTGCAGTCATCACTGAGTCAAGTTAAATTCTAGAGTTGTTTGTTTCTTCATTGGAATATCAATAATATACCAATACACAACCATTTCTGCCTAAAATTCACAGAAGAAGATTTGTTGTACCATAAAACTGTCAGTAGTTTAACTCGAAGAAGGATGCACTGTGTGCTGTAAATATTCAAAACTGCTCTCTAGTGATCATTTGCTACTATTTCATTGTACAAAACGGCTCGGCAGTGCTAGTTTCCTCCATGAACCTGCCACCTGAAAGTTTGGCTTTTTGAATTAGCAGTGGAAGAGAATGCCAAGTATCTTCTTATGGATGAATGGTTTTCCTCCTGATTTCAGTCCAAAACCAGGACGACGGTCCCCCCTCAATCACTTTAAAATTTCTCTTGAGACCAAACATGGAAAATATGAGTTTGAAAAGCAGGCTCTTACCTGAAAATTATGATCATAAATGTTATAACAGAAGTCCCAATATGACCCTATTGATGTGATTCTGTAAGAACATTTGCAGTCAGTGGTGCAATCTATCCACAAAATATCCTGTGATGGAAGAACAAATCAAGAGATGGACAGGCAGGAAGGAAAAAGAAAGACCTGTACTTCTTAGTTTTCTAGCACAGTACTCCTGGAAAAGACTACCATGCACACTCCTGGCTCATTTCATTACTCTGCCCTGTATGCTTTGATCTTATATGATTGTCCCTGGATTATACATCCAGAGGGACCATTAGATCATCTGGTCTGACCTCCTGGGTGTTGCAGGCTATTAAATTTCATTCATTACCCTTGTATTGATCCTAAGGACTTCTGCTTGGCTAAAGCTTGTGTTCCAGAGAAGCCTGTGGTATTGATCTGAAGACAACAAAAGACTGTGAATTCATCATTTCCACCACGACTTGTTTAAATATTATCCTATTCTCCCTATCATTTTTTTTCCTCTTATTACTAATTGGATTTCATCTGGTTTCAGTTACAAGCCATTGGTTCCTGTTAGGATTTTCTATCCCAAAACTGCAGGACCTTTAAGTACTGCATTTTTCCTGTGAAAGTACTGGAAACATAAGCAAGTCACCTCTTACTCATATTAACAGACTCAGAATAAGAGCTTTCATTTCTTACTAAAAGCCATTTTCCAGTGCTCTCAAATGACTTCTGTTTTTGTTTGTTTGTTTGTTTGTTTGTTTTGTGTTCAATCAACTTCTCCAATTTTCCTACATGTGTTTTTAAAATACAGATATCCAGGCTTTATATTATGTTAGTGTACTGGTCTTGTCAATATTTTATACAGGTGTAAAATCATTGCCCACTCCTCATCTGCACTTCTTTAGAAAACTGCCTGCAAGGAGGTTCTCCTTCAGCAGAAGACAATTTAAATCTTATACAGGGCTTTGTAATTTTCTTCTATTTGGGGGTTCTTAATTTTTCACAAAGCATATTGTCACAAAAAATGTATATATCGATCAAAGTATATATTTTGATTTCTTCAACTGACCATCATTCTGTGAAGGTCTTGGTTTCGATAAATTCAGTTTTTCAGTCGGGATGAAAAAAGACCTCTGCCCCTTGCTTCTGATACAGAGATTGCACTAGCCCTGCTTATACTGGCACTGCAGCAGGAGCTCATTAATAATTGATTGTCGCCTATGGTCTCTCGATCTTTTGCAGTCAGTGCTCTGTAGCCCCCTAGCTATTCAGAGGGACCTGCGTTCCTCTTATTAAATGAATAACGTGAGTATGTACAGATGTTTTTCGTTTGCAAAGGGCTCTCCTCATCAAGCCATCCGTATTCCTATATGTCCGCTCTTCTCATCTGCAAATTTTATCAGTTTTTAATTTTTGTCTGCGAATTTTGTACCTGCTGGGAAGATAGCAGACGTGGCTGTTTGTTTTCAATGTGTCTTCAAAGCTTACTGCTTTGGTAAGTTACCACGCCTCAGTGAAACTGTCACTGGACTCACTGCCCATCAACCTGATACAGAAAGGAGAGCAGTTCCCACTGGTCCCTCATACTCCACATGTGCCATGTTTAAATAAAACTGTTCGGTGCCAGCCCCTAAGGGCATGGCTACCAAAACAGATAAAGAAAATCACCTCTGGATACGCAAAATCAGGGAAAATCTCATCTACCAGCAGGACTGAGGAAGCTCTTGGATATTTATAAGGAATTGATCAGATCCAAACTTGAAGTGAAAGAGCACCTTAGGCAGAATTCAGCCTCCATGAGTAGAAAGCTGTTGCCAAAAAAAGTCTCTGTGTTGCGACTGTCAAATCCCAGAAAATGAATTTGGTGGGGAAGAAGCACACCTGAGTTCTTCACCTGCAGGGTTCCTGTCAACTGGGAGGATACTGGGCTGAAACTGGGGTACTACCCAGTCACCATCAGCTGCAGTTGATGTCAATAGCTAGCTCAAAACTGGTACATATTTACATTGTTGGTAATGCACAATGCATTCCGTCTATGTAGTGGAAGCTAGAGCTAAAAAAAAAGAGATTGAAATTCCCCATCTAGGGGATTTCAATGCCAGCTTTTATGTCCTTGCCCCTCAGAGTGAACCTGAAGGCCAATGCTAGTCAGATTCAGCATTCACAGGGGTAGGTGCCACACCAAAACCTGAAGCCCGCGTGCTTAGTGGGAAGCCATTTACACCCAGACAACAGGAGAAAACAAAGACAAGGCTGAAGCCCTAAATCCAGGTGCCTAAAAGTGTATGTCCTGTGAGGCAGAGCCCGGTGTAGCAGTCTTCAGAGCACTGAACTTTGGGGTGAAGCCTTGAACCAGAAAGCGTACGACACACATACACTCTGGTGACCATGTGTCGCAGTGTCTGGAGGTTCAGGTTTCAGAGGTACATTGCTCGGCTGTTGAACCCAAGCTGGTGCCATCTGACCTTGTGCCCAGGCCAACAAACCCTTGTGGAGAGCAGAAGAGCTTGTCACTATGGCCATATTTTCAGCCTCCTGCCTTCCACCATGGCTGGAGTACTAGACTGAGTTACCATTGCTCCTGTCACTTTTCTTTCTTCCTTGCCCCAGCTCTTCCTGTTTGCCCCAAGGCATCGCCCAGTTTCGTCGGACCTGCCCTAGATCCGACATACTATGCGCAGAGGTACCTCTATTCCTTTTCAATATTTAGTTCTTGCAGTTCTGAGCAAAGTCAGCTCCATGGTTCTTGAGGTGACTAACTGCAGTCTGGCAGAGCAGTACTATTTACTAGCTGGACTGTTTCCACTTAAGTATTACTTCCAGACTGCAGTGGGGAGCAGTACAGGTGCACTCATGCAGTGCCATCCCTGGGGTAATAAACGAGCACCGAGCTGGTTCTGCACAGAGCCCCGTGAAGGGTCTCCACCTGCAGCGAGGTTAGTCTGCAGTCCAGATAAATTGCCAGTAAGTAACTGAGCAGAGCTGACTATATATCTGAAGTCCCCTACAACTGCATTTTTAAAAATAAATGACACAAAAAGAAAGCAACACTTCAGCATTTGGTTTGATGGACAGCCAGAGCTTATTTGACCTGGAAAGGGAGAAGGCCATTTAGCACCTTTATGGGAGCAGACCCTCTCGGTGTTTGTAAGGATTTAATATTATACTTACAATGCACTTGAAGGAAAACAGAAGCCAACTGAAACTTATGGTTGGCACACGAAGGCTGTGATTTAATGAAATTTCCTCCCTGATATGAAAGGAGGCTCTTGGAAGTGGAGTAAACTAAAATACCTATGTGTCCTGTCAGGGCCAGAGAACAGGATAACATTGTTATTGTCTAAGTTTTGCAGGCTATATTATATTGCAAAATCTGTCTTAAAGATTGTTCTAAATACGCCTCAGTTTCTCTGATGTTTGTAAGCCAAGAGTAATATTTTCCTCCTTCTCTGATATATGAATGTGGATGATTTGGCAGAAGCCAACCAATGCCATAGAATAACACCAGAACCCTACCTTAATGGGCTTTAAAATGCCACTGTAGAGCACAGCTGTGAGTTTCTTTTAAATAAAAAATGAGTACCTTTTGTCTGTTGTTCAAGACATGCCCTACAAGCCTCAGAAATCAACTGAGGAACTGCTAGGAGCTTGGTGCATTTTAGGACCTGACTTTCTACAACAGCTCAATCACAGTGGAAGTGATTGGATATGAGCCTAATTTAAGATGAATTAAATTTTCAAATTTTTTTAACTTAACAGCCAAATGCTTAAGCCTGATGTAGTCCATATGAAACAAATGGGGATTAAGACTTTCTGATAGAGCATTCAGAGTGTGTTTTGAGCAATGCTTTGCTATAAAGAAACTCATGGAATCACAGACTGCTTTGGGTTGGAAGGGACCTTAAAGCCCACCCAGTTCCAACCCCCTGCCATGGGCAGGGACACCTTCCACCAGACCAGGTTGACCAAGGCCCCATCCAGCCTGGCCTTGAGCACCTCCAGGGATGGGGCACCCACAGCTGCTCTGGGCAACCTGTGCCAGTGCCTCGCCACTCTCATAGTGAAGAATTTCTGCCTAATGTCTAATCTAAATCTACCCTTTTTAGCTTAAGGCTGTTACACCTTGTCCTGTCACTACACTCCATTGTAAAGAGTCCCTCACCAGTTTTCTTGTAGTAAAATACAAGCAATACTTCTTTTGGAAGCACAGGTAATATTACCTTGTCTGAAATATAACACTGGCATATGTCCAGGTGCTTGGAACATGCCTACATTCAACAAACTGCTTTCAGTTGCATTTAGCTGCCCATGGCAGGGAAGTATTTTGTTCAGGCATTAAGGGATAACAGGATGATTTGATAAAAAAGTACATTTAAATAGAAAAGCATACAGAATCATTCACAACAGTTCATCGTATGCAGTAAAACAAAGATTTGTGCACTGTTACGTGAGTATGATAAAATGGGGGTTTACCTGAAGTTATAAAAAAGGATTTCGTTACTTAATGTAAACAAAATTATGAGTATCTTGATACGTGATTTGTATGCTTTTAAACTGAACCATGAAGTCATGCGCCATAAAATCTTAGTGATATTGATGTGAACAAAGTCTCAACAAATGTAATCAGTGGACTGCTTGCGGGAGAGGATGGAAAAGTGTATTGGCTCCTGCATTTCTTCATCTTGCTATTGGATTTGCTGCAGTATGTGTAGGATGGTTGACTAACAAAGACGATAATTGAGTTCCTCTTTATTGAGGCTGAAGTGGCAATTAATCATTCCATTTATTTATTTGCAGTTGATTTAGTAAATCAAGATTTCTCACTAGCATATATATTCTTAGAAACCCCAAATTCTTACTAATACAATTCATGTATTTTACATGTATATTTAAAAAATTCAGTGTAGCCACAGGTTTCACCACCTGTTTCTCAAGAATTTTAAAATGTGTTGGAGATAGCAAGTAACAGGAGGAAGGACAGAAATGGAAGTCACTTGGGTGGGGTCTGGACAGGCCTGTTGGGTGGAATTAAGGTGTGTATGCACACTTAATACCCCTTTTATTAAAGACTGTATGACACAAAATGTAAGACACAAAGCCAGTTTCAGGAAGGATACCAGATGCAGGGAGGTTACCTTGAGCAATACTAACAGCATCCATGAATTCATAGCTCTTGCCCAGTCACTATGGTTATTGTTTATGAGTTCAGGAGAACATAAGAATGGCCACATTATATAGAGGCAAAAGTCTGCCCTGCCTAGTGTCCTGTGCCCCACAAACAGTGGGGCAAACAGGGCCCTATGGAAAGTGTATGAAAAGGAAAGTGTATGAAATCATAACGTACAGAAAGCACTCCTTTCCCTGATTATTCATGCCAGGTCCAGCACCTTAGGGAACTTCCTGAGATGGCAGTTGCATCTGGGCTGTCATGTTGAGCAGCCCCTTGAAGTCTCTTCTGGCCACCTCCATGCTCTGCAGTGACAGGTCCCACAGTGTCGTTGTACAGCGTGGAAGGTACTTCCCTTTGAGATATGCTGCCTGACTCAGTATCAAAGTTTTCTTTACATTAAGCTGCCCGTTAAAACAGCAAAAATGAACAAATGAGAGGTCTGCTGTGGTATCCAGCTATAGGATTTATCTCCAAGTGTGCTAATGCTACCATTTAATTTGCAGGTGTGAATTGTGTATTTATGTGGCTGTGCTGTTCTTGTTCCCCAAAGCGCTCCGCAGCGTATGAATGAGCTGCTGTGTTTGAGCTGCAGTGTGTGCAATCAGAGGCTGCTGGTTCCTTTGGGAGTTCAGTTATAGCATGAAATTAATCTCTTTCAGCTACTCTGGTTGAGCAGGTGAAAAGTGAAAATAATTATCAAAGCTCTGTGGCCTCCAGTAATTGTTTGAAACCTCTGAATATGCCTGCGCTGTGGCTTGCTAACATAGTTTGCAATTGCCTGAAATGACATAGTGCTTAAAATAGATAACAGCACTGTTTTCTTCTTGAATGGCTGGAAAGCTGCAAAAAACAGGTAGTCAATCACATAGCTTTGAAAATCCACTCATTTTCGGCACAAGATTTGAGTGAATTGCTTATTCAAAATATCCTGTGACCTCCTGACATGCCCTAGGTAGCTGGGAACGCAAGTAATTAGGCTCAGTGCGGTGTCTGTCTTTTTAGATGGCATGACAAGAACTGATTTTGCTGGTGCTGCCCATACTATCAAGAAAGAACGCAGTATCTCACCTGGAGAACTGGCACCAAACCTTGAATGGGAGCCACTGCTATTTGTTTTGGCTGAATACCAAGAATGGCTAAATATAAGCTCAGGGCTTACTTACATTGCTTGGTAAAATTTGTTAATAATCCAGCTTTTTTTTTTTTTTTTTTTCTTGACCCTTCTCACTCGCTAAGGAATCAGAATGATTTCCAGAAATGTCAATTACTGCTTTTGCTCTTTTTTCAGTTAGTTTTTTTTTTTTCTTTTTTTTAAATGTTCAGTACAAATGAGAAATTTAAAGATGCTCAGGAGGGTTGTGAAGGAACCAGCTGTTCTCATTCAACAAGTATGTAAGCAGTAAGGAAGAAACGTTAGCAGATATATTCTGGCCTTGCTTACAATGGGTTTTGTTCCAGATTAGGGTTGATGGTCCTTTTGATCACTTCATCAACAAAAATAATAATGACTAGAGCCAGCATAGGACCTGGTTGTCTAAAGGCTGGGAACCTCACCTGTGCAGACTCTGGAGTCCAGAGCTAGAGGCTCACACTCCTGGGTGGAAGATTGGGTCTTCTTGGAATAACAGTGAGACAAACCTGCCCCTGAGATCTGACCTCCCCAGCTTTCAGGAGAAAAAGCTTGGTATCCACAATCTGAGAGGTGTTCTCAGTCCTGCATTTCTAATCAGATTAGGACTGTAGGAAGATGCTTGAAACATGTTGCAGGCGCAGAGGAGAGGAGAGATTTGAGATCATTCTGCTGTCAGCTGGGTTAGGCTTGTCCCAGGCTCAGCACATCGGGTGCTGAATGTCTAATCCTGTCCTTTCTGCAGCAGGACCTTGGCTTTGGGACCTGTCCTGTGGCAGGACCCACACACAGCCTTGCAGTGCCCAAACTCCAACATAAAACTGAGATCCAGCTCAGGTTCAGGTGCTAAACATCTCCAGTTGTGTTTCTTCTGGGCACTCCTGCTTACTTTGGAGGAGTCACATGGGAAGTTATCTATCAAGTTTTGGTTCCTAGGGGACTGGAGAGAAACGCTGAGTGTTTGGAAGAGGAAGTTGCGTACTACCTCTCGTGGGACAGCTTGGTTGCACTTAGCCCAAGAATAGCAAGTATTCCCAAGCATTCAGCTCATGCAAAACATGGCTTTTTGTGCAAACCACAGAACAAATGGGTCTGCTGTCATTGGTGACTGGTGGCGCAGATTCAAGGGCAGAATCTTACTATCATCTCTAGAGGTTAACGCAGAGTATTTACAGGCACAAAATGTCCTGGCTTTACTCAAAAGTTGTTGATAACTCCTCTAGCTGGGGATGGGGTAACACCTTTTTGCTTGTAAAGCAGCTTGTAATATCAGTCTTGCAAATGTCTAGATTGATTGGTTAAAGCTTCTGCATTCCCCTGGAAACTGGGAAACACGCTCAGGCCAAATTATGCAGCAAGTACATGTGCATGGCAGTGAACTTAGCCACATTAATCATAGACGTGCCTAATTGAAGCTCTCAGGGCTTTGCTTTTCTTATGCTGTCCATGTAGATGCAGTGATACGGAGTATGATCTGATTCATGAAGACGCTGATATTCAGAATGGCTGGTTGTCAGTCAGTATTGATTCTGGAAATCAACTGTTGCTGGGACGAATCTGACAGAATAAAATGTCCAAGTGTGTACCTGTCACTACTCATTTGTCCTTTCTGGCTGTTTTTATAGGTGTGACACTGGCATCTAAAATGAAAAAGCATGTTAGTAGTTCAGAGGTGAAAACAGCAATTGAGGTATATAGGATGTGGTAAAAAAATCCAGTGGGCAGCCTTCTGTTTGCCAAGTGATTTTAATGAAAGCGTGTTGATATTCCATCTGTTCACTGAACAAGGTAACTCAAACTGAAGTGTGAAAGGCCCTGTTAAATCAGAGGGAAGGACAGAAGAACACTTCAGTTACC
Source organism: Cygnus olor (assembly GCF_009769625.2). NCBI lineage: Eukaryota > Metazoa > Chordata > Aves > Anseriformes > Anatidae > Cygnus > Cygnus olor. The sequence continues at coordinate 41,166,521 of NC_049169.1, forward strand.
GTATTTAAGTCCTTTTAAGACTTCTGAAACAGCTTGTGGCTATTAGATTCCTACAGAAAAACCCATGACTTGTGCTGTGTATGCCATGTAGGCAGAGAGTAAATCCAGTATGCTGTAGACAAGAACTGTGAGGACTTAAGTGCTCATTTGTATCTGCCTGGTATATTTTGATCATTCACTCCAGTTTATACTTTCACCAGATTAGAGTTTAGGTGTTTGTTTGTTTCCCTTACTGCAGCATGGGGTCTTTTTCTCCTGCTGATTTCTCTGGAAATTTCCCATTTCAAGATTTCCTTGCCCTCTTGGGGCTTCAATATTCAGTACTGTACCTGTAGCACTCCCACGATGCTCCTTTCAGATCGTTAATGGGAGTATTTACCTTCTGACATTTGGATGAGATACTCTGTCATTTCAGAGCAGACACTCTTGGCTTTTGTTTCTGTGAATCTCTGAAAGACACAAGGAATTTGGGCAAGTGTTTGAGAACTTTTCATGTCATTTATATGTATTCACCCTGTGTCTTATTACTGGGAACAATACTTTTGATGTACATCTCTAAAAGACATTCCCATTTCTTATAGAAGCACAACGTGTGTTTCTGCAGAGTATTTAAGGAGACTTTCTCAGAAAAGAGTGCATTTTGTAATTGTGCTGTGCAGGAAACTAACTTTTATGGGCAACTGGACTTCCATGTTCAGTACGTTGTTCAATATACCTAGACTTGGGCCCAGATTCAGACATCTGATTTTGACCAACTGGTTATCAGTAGCATAATTAAGTAAAAAGATGTGGCTAACTTGATTCAGCTTGGACTTTAGTCTTTAAATATACTTGCTGTTTCTTGTCATTTTGACAAGGAAGCAGCAGGAAAAGAAAAAGGAGATGGAAAGGGAGTTAGATTATCTATTAAATATTTGGTGTTACTGCACTTGAGGTGTAGTAATTGTCCTCACTGCTCACTCCAGTCCCTCGCCTTTCCAGAGGTCACCGCCAGCTGAGTTTTTTGCCTGACTGCTCTTTAAATCTCCGGAGTGATTTGACTTGACAAGACACACGCACTTTCACATCCAGGTTATAGTCGTTTTAAACTTTCTTTGTCAGATGTGCTGGTTCAGGAGGTCTTGCCCCTGGACACAAAAGCATTGCTTTTGACCCAGAGCATTTGCCTGGCCCAGCTCCCAGCACAGCCCTACAAACGCCAGGCACAGGGATGGGACACTGTGGAGAGGGAGCAGGTGTCTGAAGGTGGGAAGAAGAGAGAAGCAGGAGCTTCTTGGGGCAGGATTGACTCTTATGGAAGACTACATGAAGACCAAGGACAGGGCTGGCAGCCCGTGGGTGTTATTTCTGCCTGCAAAGCTGCCTTCAGCAGCTGCTCATCTTCCATAGCCCTCCCTCTCCTTCCCATCCCCATTCTGCAGTTCACCACCCTTTCAGTGTGCTGATGTAACTTCTGTGGCTGCCATGTATGGCAGACCACAAAGCAAACCAGGCTTTAAAAAATACCTGTTTGTGGCATGTTTTTAAAGCTGGGTCATTTTACTGATATGGTTTGGAGCATTGCATGGTAAACAGTTGTGTCAGCGTAACATTGGAGGAGGGTGAATGTCCTGAAAGGAGGGAAAAGGAGAGGAAAGGTCTTCTAAATTAGCTTTGCAGCAGAAGAAAAAGATGGTAATGCTCAAACTGTCTCCTAAAGAAAATGTGGTAGGGTTTTGCTTTGGCAAGCCCTGGCTTAGCTAGCATCCTCCCTTCAGCTGAGAACAGCCATGAAGCAAAGGCGCAAGTCCCCTCCACAGCAGGCAGTTTGGAGATCTGGCCTCTTTGTGCAGCTGCCTCTACTGCTTGGACAAGCAGAGAGCTGCCCTGGATGGATCTTCAGATATTGCCATGTAAGACAGGAAAGGTACAAAAGCTGATGGTGCTGTGCTGTACCTGTGCATTCCTTCCTGAGGGATGGGCTAAAGACAAGGCAGAGCCTGCAGGGAGAAGCAGCGTAGAGTCGGTGTACAAGCCTTTTAAAGACGCTCCCTGTTAAGAAAAAAATGTTTCCCTGCATCTTAGCTATTGTAAAACGCAGACTTGGCAGAACTTATTTTTTATCTTGGCACTAATATGTCAAAGTTATGGGGTTGATTCAGCAACATCTTGATGAAATTGTATGGCCTGGGGTTTCTGTTGCTATTTTTGTTTTGTTTTTAAACCAAGAAGGTCAAACTAGATGAGCAGAATGGTGCTTTCCGGTGTTGAAGTACATGAAAGATTCATTTACTCTAATTCATATTCTCCTTTATAGTTGTGTGGCATAAAATAACTACCATAGCAAACTTTATTAAAAGGGGGAGGGCTCTCAGAATTGGTCTTGTTTTCCTGTTAACTGTTAGTTGCTTCTCAACTTGGAAGTCACAAATTAAATGCAGTACTTAAAACCATCCAATATTAATATAAGTAATTTGTAGGCAAAGTAGATACTGTTATACCACTTACAGGGCCAAAAATACGTCAGCTTTGAAGCTGAAGGCAACTCTAATGTCTTGCCAGTTTCAGTGGCTATAAAAGCTTCTGCACAAGTTCTCATCACTCGTAAGTTCTCCAGACTCCTGAGGCAGCCGTTAAAAACCAAGAAAATCCAGTAATCATTCTGGTCAGGTGTGTCAAAACAACGTTTCCTAGTGGATGATACATGGAAAGTCACATCCAGCAAATGTATTTCAAGTCTTGGCTTTGACCCGTGTAGTTATTAAAACAATAGAAGAATATGAGTTGGAAGCAAAATTGTTTGGTTTGGCCCCTTTCAGAAACAGTGTCATGCAGCCATCATGTGCCTCTGAGAAAGGGTAGCCATTTAGACTGTTAGTTGACGTCTAGTTAGATTACACAGTATTTGAAAACTGCCTCTGTGGCAGAGGATTTTAAAAACAAATATCACGGTATTAATTACTGGAGAGCAGACAAGCCCTGGCTGGGGATGCACAAGATGTGGGCTCTGTCATTGCTTTGTTGTGTGACATGGACCCGGTCACCACACAGTTCTGTGTGTGACAGAGAGAAGAGGCTGCTGATCATGGTAAGACATTTTGGAAATCTAGTTATGAAAACAGCAAGATATTAGTAACTACTTATTCAACGCTTTCTTTGTGCAACTTTGTGCAGGTCAAATTTAGATATCTTGAAGCAAGATCTTTGGTCTGTCAAGGGGAAATGTACACAGGAAGGCTGCTGCAGATCTGCTAGACCAGAGGAAAAGCCTGAGCAAATGCCTCTTAATTCTACTGCATACAGACTCCTGTTTGCCATTCAGCAACGGGTGAGATGACACAGTTCTGCCTGAAAATGACTTGATTTTCATCCCTCTATTTCTTGGCACTTGTGCACCAGTCAGTTTGGAAGGGGCATCTGTCATTTCCTCCAGCAGTCTACAAGCCCGAGCTTGTTTTCACAGTCATCTGGTAGATGCTCCCAGCATGAGCAGCATGTCACCTTCTGTCAAAGAGGAGACAAGGTGGGAAGGAAAGAGAGACAAAGAAGGGGTAATCAATTAACAAGGCAAAAGCTTAGAGGCATGTGGCAAAAGGTATCCTAAACCAAACAGATTTACAGCTGTTTGTCATTCCTAAAAGACACAGAAGGTTGTGTAACAACAAAAGGTAGTGGTTTTCTTGTGGTCTTGCACATACAGTTCATCACAATATTATACATTATTATAGCATTATAAAAGCTACTAATTACTGTGTAAGCAATACAGAGTAATGAATGGGGGGGTCTGGGACTGAGTAAGGAACCTGATTGTTCAACCAGGAAGCAAAACGTGCATGCTTGGTTTTGCTTGCCAGGTTTTGCTTGCACATAACATCCCTAAGCCCACGGATGTGTTGTGAGCACACACTGCCCATCAGCCATCGTGGTGAGGGGAAGCAGTGGATGTGGGGTGGGGCAGAGGCAACGCCTTGGAGAGGGACAGTGACATGGGAGGTTATGATGATCGTTTAACTGAACAAATTCTAAAGTCCAGAAAACAAATTTTGCCTGCACATGGGTCTCATTCTCTGGAGGGACAATACCAGCATACCTGTCCACAAGACCACCTTTTTCCTCTTCTTCACAGCAGGTCATATTCCCATTTCTAGATGTCAGGTTTCTGTTCCAACATGAAGACAAGGATGCTGTGTAGCAGCAACCATTTAACAGGAAGAGAACTGGGCCCAGAGCCACAAGAAAGGCATCATGGGGAGAGCACCATCCAATGCTTGCGGAAAAGGGAATGTCATTGCCTGTGAGTTCTTGGCTGTCGCTGCTGTTGTTCAGACAGAGAGACTGCAGCACTAGCTAGAAAGAGCCTGAGGAAGGTGTGGATGAGGTCAAATGCCAAAATATCTTGGTACAGTTTTGCGTGGGCTGATTAGTTTATGGCTGACAAACAAGATTATGCTGAAATGTTGGACTTCCTTGGAAAGGAAGCTTTTCTCCTGGAGGGTCTGAAAGACCTGTGTAGCTGGCAGTCTGCTGGCCTGGGCAGCCTGCTGTGTCTGCCTTCTCCCAGCAGATTCCCTTCTGCCATGAAGAGGAAATTCCAAGTGTACCATGTAGCTTCCTGCTATTTTATGCTAAGAAGTAGCCCCTGCGGGCACCATGCTAGAAGTGGCAGCTCTGAAAAATAAAGGACAGGATACCAACGTCTTCCTTGTAGCATTAGGAAGGGAGCCTATAGATGACTGGACAAGGACTCCCAAGGTCCGCTCAGGCTGGGTGCCCCAACCACTCTGTGGAGGCTCAGCCACTGAGGAGGGCCTGGTGTGGCTTCAAGCCCCTGCCTGACATGCTGGAGCTGTCATCCGCAGCTCAGGATAGACTGCACGGCTGAAGCCATTCAAGCATGTCCCAAGTCCAAAATGATGCTGTCACTACGAGGAAGATGTTGACAAAAGAAGCAACAGGGAACAAAAACACAAATAACTGAAGTCCATTGGGCTGCCTCACACAGACAGGACCCTCCTGAAAGTGATGCAGTTTTGCTGTTTCCTTCAGATCCTATCACAGTTCTCATAACATTTGGTCTTTCTACTGAGAAACTTTTTCTGACAGGCTGTGCTCAAGGAAATCCTTTGTCATCATCATCTTTAAAGATAGCTTCCATCCTTCAAAGAAAAGAAAAAAATATAAATCCTAAAAATATCATTGCAAAAATTCAAAGAAAAAACAGTCCTTGTGATATACCTGGTGGTCATTTTTGATGTCAGAGTTGTGGCTCTCAACTTATTCCTCATCCTGAGCTTAGCCGTCAGCACAGAAGTCTCAAAAATATTTGTGCTTGTTTGTCACATCACTGGAGGAATGTTTTACATATGTACATGCATACAGTGTTTTACATTTAGCTGTCTTTCTGGTATATTCCTGAAGGAAGCTGGTGGTTCAAGGGGAAGCTGAATCCTCACCTGTCAGGCAGATGCTCTACCTTTTGAGGGTGGGCAATTATTCCAGACCGCTCACCAGATTCCTTGTAAAATGGGAGCCTCATGTCCTACCATGTATGGTCCCCTCTGGCTGAAATGGTGATGGGTATTTTAGTAGCCCCTCTACCCACAAAACAGACATTTCCTCTGCTCCCTATCATTGTTTTTCCTGAGTACTTCCAAAAGCAATGTTTTTCTGTGATACAAGGGAAAAAAAACCTCCAACCAACAGATTCACATTAAAAAATCCAAAGGATAGTTCATTTAATGATAGATCATTTTCCTATTTCTTTACTTAGGTGCTTCTTAATCTGATATTTCTGTTTCATAATTTCTGCACTGTAATGTATGGGGATCATTTTTTGGTTTTGGTCACTGCAATAGAAATAGAAACCTGCCCAAGTCGCACAAGTCTATCAAATATTTACTAGAGTCAAGGGATTTACTGGGCAAAGGCATCTTTTTGCTATACATAAAAACATCAAACGACTGATCTCGTAAAGTACATACTGACTTCAAGGGAAATATTATAGAACTCTTTAGAGCCTTGAGAATGGCCAGACATGAATTATGCCGATATATGTCTACATTACTATTTTATTGAGCAAGATAAGGATAAAACAGAAAAATCAATCATATTCAAGCAATCCAGAACTACCAAATACATCTTCAACTACATTAGGCAAATATTTTGATCCATTTATGTAGACAAATACTTTGGCTTGATCATAAACAAAATTAAAAGTGTGTTTTTAGCTCTGGTCAATTTGAGCTTTGCTGCAGACATAATGGAACAAAAAGGCACAATAGCCTAAGGACACGTTCTGTCTGTGGAGCCAATAATTTCTTTTCTTTGTGCCTGCGTGAATGTTTGTTTTGGGAGGAAAATGTTCTTTTACCTGGAAACAAAATATTTTTCAATATCTTGGCTTTCATTTTAATGCTGAACATTTTAAGGAAGAAAGCAGTTAAAATAGCAGTTCTGGAAACAAAAATAGAATCTAACCTGTGAGCTTTTAGTAATGTGAAATATGAAAATCTAAATTTGAAGTAAGCTTCCATGTAGCTGGGGTGATTTTTACCAAGAAAAGTTTAACCAAGGGCCTGAATCTGGCCATTTAAAAAACATTTCATGTAACCCTACTCCCGTTATGGAATTTTAATCTATTTCTAGAGGGAGCTGTGCTATATAATTCCACAGTTCACTAAGATTTTGCTTCTTATTCAAGAACACTCGCTGAACCAAAGAAATCTAGGCTTGACTCAAGCTAATTAAGCTTGTGAGGATTTACAAACAGAATCTTGCCAGCAAAATATTCGATGGGAAACAGTGTAGAAGCCCAAACCTTTCTGCAAATTGAACAGCTTTCCTTGGAGCTCCAGCAAGCAGTTTGAGGCTTAGAGAATATCTTTGATTTAAAGAGGGATTTTCGGAGCACAAAATGAAAACAAAATGATTAGGGACCAAAATATTTTATAAACTTTTCCTGGTAGTCTGAATGTCCAAACGTATTAATGCCTGAACAGATGATCAGTCTGTAGATGGAAAGCTGAATTGCCATACCTGGCCAGTGCATGCACTCCTAACTTTGCAGTAGAGCAAAATAAGTTAAGCTAAACTAAATATATAGGTTTTATTCCTCAGTTGCAGTGAGTCAGGAGTGTGCAGATGGTTAGTTAAAATTCTTCAGATGATGAGTCAGCTTCTCAGACCGCAGTAACTCGGTCGCTAGCAGTTAACTTGATTGCCTGCAATAGTCTGACTGTACCCTCACTAAACCATGAAAAAACAACAGTTCTAATTTTTCATTCTCTGAAGAATAATATTGCACCTGGCACCACACACACAGCACCTGGGTGTAGCACAGCCCAGTACTGGCACATATCCCCATCCTTTCCATCCCTGTGTTCTTGTAGAAAGGTGAAATCTGGAGTGAGGTGGGAGGGTTCCAGTCTGGGCAGATTCACGTATTTTTGTATCGACACTGAGTCAGCCTGAGAAGCCATGAGCACATTTAAGGATTAGAGACACATCCAGTGTAATGGGCGTGTGCTGGTGAATGTCATGCAGACTTGGAGACAGGAGCCAGTTCCATAAATGCGAGCACGGCCAGCCCATCTGTTACAGGATTTGAGCTCTTTGGGATAAATCTGCTTCCTTCATGTAACTCTGCTTGTGCTGGGTAATATGAGAGGATCCCTTACTTATTAAAACCCAAACCGGCTCTGTTAGAAAGAAAGAAAATATTTAGTGAGCTGCTCAAGTTGGCTTTCTGAGCCACATTCTGTAAACCCATATTATTACTGACGGTGGCACTGAACTTTTCCAGCTTGCCCCACTTCTCGCACATTGTGCTGCACAACTGAGTGGTAAGAGATGCTCAGAGAGTGACAAGTCTCCAGAAGGTGAACCCACTCCTGTCTAGGAGAAGTCCCACAGAGATAATTTTCTGACAGTGAGAAGTAGAAGGGGAGAGGATAAGACAGAGCTAGGCAGCCCAATTCAGTTGCCTGAGCAGAGGTGTCCGGTAACCTCTGAGAGGTGGATGGTGCCCAAGAGATGTGCACGGGGCTGCCAGATGTCACCTAGGACCTCTGGACGTCTTGCACCTTAATGGAGAGGCAGCTGGAAGTGAGTAGGAACACCTTAGGGCGTCAGATGCCTCTACTGAGAGAAATGAACCCATGATGCTTTTGTTATCTTCAGAAGAGTGTGATAGAGGAGAGGTATGGGGGGGTCTTTTTGGTGGTAGGCTTGATAGGATAAGAGTTAGGTTGGAAGGTTACCTGAGCCATGGCATTCAGTGGTGTGTGACACCAGGAACGCCTCCATTTTCCAGCTGGAAAGTTCCCCTGTTGTGGGAGACAGCAGGAAATACCCAGTCCAGGTTTGTCCAGAGAGAAAAGCAGCTGGTGGGGGAACGGGACAGAGGTGAAGGGTCTAGCCCATAGCCAGGTGAGTTTCTGCCAGGGCTAGAGGAGTCTTTGAGGGAGTGATGGATCCAGGTTGGTAGGAAAACTTTAACAAGTGCAGATCAGCAGGATCTTGTGTGCTTGCATGATTTTCTGCAGTATTTACCTTGACTTAAGCTAGTGGCCACACAATACAGAACTCAGTGTTACATCAAAAACAATAATTTTCACTAAAACTCCCACAATTGCTGGCTGTCTAGCCTGTGTTAGGTGAGTCACTGTCTTGCTGCCAGTCACCACGGAGGGGTAAAAGATGGCACCATGATGATAACTGAATGTCCTTCTCAGACACCACTGGGGATCCCAGTCTGCTCTGAGGAGCAGGGTTGCATTGGCACCACGACTAAGTAGAAGCCTTGATGAACTACGTGACTCAAGAAAAGATTTACTCTGCGGATGTTTTAACTTTCCCCTTAGCAAACTCTTCTTCCAGACGTGTGTGTTGCTACATTTGCACCTGTTCTGTCTTTAGTTATACCTACGCTCGGACAGATAGAGAGCTGTAAATTTGGATTTAAAAGGCTAGATGACCTCATTCTGACAATATTTCTTACCCTGGCTTTATTGCCAGCTCCCTCCTCCATCATGAAAAAGCAATAGGTTGCAAGTGATTTTTTTCTCACTGAGATAATCTATGAATAACAGAGGGGAAATAAAAAGAAGATATTTTGTCTTAGAATATATTTTCGGATGTTGATGATGGATATCCTCTCTTAGAAAATGGAGATATTTAAATAACTTCATAAAACAGGCTATTCTAAGACTGATAAAAAGAATATTAAACAATATATTTTATTTCATAAAGTATTTATATGTATATATATTTAAAATGCCGGTGCATTTTTCTTTCACCAAAGCTTGTATCTAACTGCATGTTTCTATTGCACTTATCAATACTTATTCACATATAGGTATTTTTTGTAAGGTGCCATTGCCCTCAGCACAGATTTCTTTCCCAGTGAAAATCTGTAACAATGAATACTCCAGTCCTACACCAGCTCAGATGCTTCCTGCCAAAGGGTGATCCAATCCAGTTCCTGCTGAAGTCACTGGCAGAGCTTTTTATTAGAATTGTATCAAACCTTTAATTTTATAGATTCTTTTGGGCACTGAAGCTTTTCAGTATTAGACAAAAGGTACACAGGGGCCTTATAAAACTGAGTTGTTATTGATGAATAATACTGAAAGGTTGCTTGCTAATTACCATTTACTATTCCATTAGTTTCTGCAGCCAGTGCCATGTTATTAATCTTACTTTGAATGATTAAATCTAAAGATGTTTCTCTTCGAAGTCTCCTCTTTTTGTTGCACAATAAACTCTATTTGCCATGTTTTACATGAGCTATTTTTTATTGTCTGAACTATTGAAAAAAATTACTAGCTTGGTAATTACTTCAGAATAGGAAATTTCCAGTAAGTCACAGCATTTTATGGTCTGAAAATAAAAATGCAACACCTCTGATCCTTTGTTGGGATGTAATGGTTTTCTCATTCCATAGTTTTTCACTCAATCTTTTTTTGAAGAAGAAGGAAAGAGAGTTTTTGTTTGCTCTTGAAAGAAGACAGAAGGATGAGCAGCACTTTACAGAATCACCTCAGCTGGTATATAAACAAACCTGTGTACATGAACCAAAAAAAAAATAATAAAAAAAAAGGTCTGCAAGGAAATTTTGAAGTAGACTTCTCAGCTTTATTTTTAACATAAATTATTCCGCCAAGTTTAACTTGGAATAATGCTGTGTCATTAACAGCAGAGATAAAGGTGAGCAGAGCTTGACAAGCCCTGTGGAAAGGGCAGGGCTCCTTAAGGGTCTCTGAATGAGCACGCAGTGACTTCTGGAGTAAGAGAGGAGGTGAGCTTTTGGAACCTACTAAATAGCAAAGGTAAGGGCAGAGGTGAAGCTGATATGACCAGACTGGAAGTTGCTGGTGGTTTGTGCATGGTAGAGTTTTAGGCTTCAGGCCTTCGCTTGAACAATAGCATTTTGTAGCTAATAACGAGCTGTAGCACCATGTTATTAAGCAGCCAGACAGCAGGCAGCATCTACACACAATATATTTTTTGTACTCTTTTTTTCTTTTTTTTTTTTTTCTTCCCTGCAATACTTTCAGAAGGTTATTCTTCCATACAGTAGATCACTTGCTTACAGAAATGAGAAAACTAGTTTCATCTGCTGCATCTCTTTCAATTTTAAGTTCAGAGATGTGAGAACAGGGACCCAGACTTTTCAAAGTCAGGCTGTTTGAGGTGGGAAAACTTGGGTCACCATTCTGTGATTCTGTGTTTCTACTGTACTGTCTAAATAATACCAGTGCCTGTTGTGCACACAGGACTCAGATGGCCAGGGCACCTGCTAAAATATTCATTAGACAGTTGAATGGAGTGCTTAAGGACTAGTATACTTGTGGAAACATTCAGAATCAATTTCATCATAGCTATCACTTTTAAATGGCTTTTGCTGCTTCGTGTCTCACCTTGGTGTTGTTCTGGTATTCTGACTGTGTGAGTTGCAGGCAGTTCCCAGTATATTTAATACACGCAAGGTGTAAGGGGTTGTTAGTGGAAGGTGCTAAGAAATTACGATTAGATGCATTTTAAAGATGTGTGTTTCTTGCCAGATTTGCTTGTCTCGGGCAATTCTTCACCCACAGCTCATTTAATTTTTCTCTTATATAAAGAACAAGGGCAGATGACATAGCCATGCTCAGGTCTCTTACCCACATTAGTCAGGTCTCTGGGCTGGGTATTTGGGAACTGAGTCACTCTCTTATTCTGTTTGCACTGAAGTTTCATTTACAAGGTGTATTTACTAAATCTGCTGGCATAAGCTTTTTGTCACCCTTGGCATCGTGTGTCAAACTAATATTCCATAATACAGATGTATGTAAAGTGTCTTTGCAGGAAAACGTGGAGAGCATTTCAGAGATCTAGTCCTCTGCTGAAGGATTTTCTACTCATGAGCGTCCTTGTTGATCCACCTGCACACAAAATGTGCCCTAACCTCACAAGGGAATAGGTAGAGCAGTAGAGAACACGATCAGATTACCAGAGGCCTGGAATAGCCTTACTGAGTGCTGTTTACTATTCCACATCTCTGTTGCTGTTGCAGGTCTGCAAAAAGAAGAGATGTTACTGCCTCTGCATGTTGTGAGAGAAAGCCATTGCCAAGAAGAGTGAGAAAAACTGACAATTAAGACAAAACAGGAGCTGAACCACCCACAATTGTTTCTTTTGGAAGTTCTAAAAGTCAATTTATGAGTCTTAGCAGTGTGTCAGCTGTTCAAATTTCCCACTAAATCTCGAAAAAAATTAATTGAAAAATGTCATATTATGATACTGAAATTCATGGGTACTCACAAAAGGAAATAAAAAAGAAATATCAAATAGAAATTCAGCTTCTAACTTTTCTAAATGCCTGTAATGTTTTTAAATGCACCCACACAACTTAGGGCTCACATGACCGTTTGCCTTGAAATGAAATTATTACTAAATTATTCATGGTGGGACCTTTCTATATAGTGTTCAAACAAAAACCTGAAGCCACCTGTGTCAACAAAACAGGAGGGGTAAAAGCAGTATTTCTCACTGTTACGCTTTTACAAGTATTGGTAAGTAGTACATGCTGTGGGCTGACTGTAAGTCAGTTTTTCCTTTGCAGTCCTTCCAACTGGATGTAAACGCTGATCAAAGGAGCTGTCAGCACAATACCTCTCTGCATGAAGGTGAGGGGCGTACTGAGCATACATCGACACAGGCACAGGAATCGAAAATTAAACGCTAAATAAATGGTCATTTGGTGCAGCAAATAGCAGCTAGAAGAACTCAGTTATAGGATGAGATTTCTGAATTCCTAAATCACAAGGAAAAAAGCTTTGTTTGGTTCCATAATTCAAAATTCATCCTTTGAGAAATTAATCTGTAAATCTTTTTACCAAGCCTACAACTGCAGACGCTTAGACTGTACAGGACTCTCCCTTGATAGCCTGTCAAGTTTATTTGTCTCTCCAGACTGATCGGCAGCCTATTTTCTCCATGTTCACATACCAAAGGCAATGTAATAGAAATAGGTGAAGCATGGAGTAAAAAAGTGTGTACATGAAGGCTAAGCCTCCCTGTCAAACAAGAGGGTGCAGGTTTTTCATTGTTATTTGACTGAGAGTTTCATTTGCCTCTTTCTTACAGGTGCACTGTCATTATCCCTAGGCTGAAAAACCAAGAGCCGTGGATGTCCCATTATTGCTGCATTGGCTTTATTTACTCCTCTTGCATGACATGCTTACCTCAAAAGACAAAGCTCATGTTTCAGAATAAATGTTCCTTGTGATTTTTTTTTGTAAAACAACATCGTAAAACAGTAAACCCCCAGACAGGGAAGTCATTTGTTGATGTCACTGCTAGCTTGTGTGAGATATAAAAAAGCACTCATGAAAACAATTCCCTGTCAACAGACAGAAAAAGCACTAGTTCCCAATTCACAAAAATAGGACATTATTTAAATATTAGAAAACAAAATATGTGTGAGTCACATTCTCTCTCCACTCCCACCTGAGTCTTGATATCTGCACTGGGGACCACAGGAGCAGGTACTTTCTGCTCTTGGGGTCTGAACCTACACTTAAAGGCAGTATTGAAATGAGTAAGAGCAAAGGGAAGAAGAAGAGCTCTTTTGCTTTTAGAAAATCATGGCAGCAGTGAATCAGCAGGCTGCCAACAGTAAGTAAAACATCCATTCCAATAGGATCACAGCTCTTTGGTTGTCAACCTCCTTCCAGTCAAGCCTATTGTTATCTACAGGACTAACTTGTAGACTTTCCTGTCATTCTTCTTACCAGGGTTAAGTAGGATCAGACCATGAGTAAAGATTCCTTGTAAAACTTGCTTCTTTCATTACAATGCTCTGCAATAATTTTTCTAGCCTCTGCTCACAGACTGAAGCCTTGCCATCCCTTTGCTGCCTAGCACTGAAGAAACTCAAATAAATCTCGTTGTGCTCTGTGGTTACGAAGATGCAGTCACTTACCTCCAGTAAGTCCCTGCCACTCATACTCATCCCAAGGCTTTCCAGGTGACAGCCACTCTTAAAACTGCACCCCTAAGGCTGCATTTTTTTCCTGATCCCCGTGATTTTTGCAGTGTGTGGTTAGTGAGCACAACCTTTTTGTGTTCTTCCAGAGATACCCGGAGCATGCAGGAGGGACTGGCTTGGATCACAGCTGACTGACACTGTGGATGTCAAGGGTGCTGAGCTGCCTAGGACCAATGTATCCAGTACCAGGCTCAGCAGACCCTGAATTCTTCCTTCACCTGGAAGAAAACTGTTCTTAAACTGCAATGGCAAAGGCAGCTGCCTTTTAGGAAGGGTTGCCTTACTACTGCTATGCTTTCTTCTAATAGCAAAACTCCCGCTCACAGTGCTTGCAGATGCAAGGCTGTCACACAAAGCAGCTTTCACGGGGTTTGCTGCTCCCATGGGATGCTGCTCCCATCTCTGGGTCTAGGAGGTTCCTTCTTTTGCCCAGGAAAGTGACCTCAGTGCTGTGGGTGCTGGATGGAGGTGACAGTCACTGAAGTTGTCCCAGGTCCTGTGGCAGCTGCAGTGAGCAGGTGCCATGACCTCTCCATAAGGTGGGTCTCCTAAAAGTCAGGTCTCAGTGCCTCCCTTTCCACCGCAGGGGGAAGCAGATGCAATAAGCATGTTCATGGTGTCTCAGGCTCTTGAGTTTAGCCCATCCTGTGAGTGTGAGCTCTGCTTTCACTCATGTTTATTGCTCAATCCTGCTCTGCTGGGCTAGGTAGCTAAGGTTTGGCTGCAGCCAACTCTTGGCATGAGCTATGTTAATTAATTTTGTAGCTCTTAGGTCACCAAGTAAGGAACCCTCCCAGAGTAGGTCACCAAGTAAGGAACCCTCCCAGAGTACCACACCTCAAATCTAAGTGATCTCTAACCCAAGCACCGAAAATGCTTGCTGTAGGGGACTTGCTGGTCCGGTGCCTTCCGCTAGTCCAACAATAGATGGCAGCAGGCAGTTCCTCCGGGTGCAGCCTCCAAAGCAGCGGCAGCAGCAGCAGGTGATGATCTCTTATGCTTGCAGAGATTTGGGGGTTTAAAACTGCCTGCAGATGCTGTTGCTTCTCAGGATGCTGTCCCATTTAAACCCAGAATGTGTTGGTTCTCAGGTAGGGTGTATGTTGTTATTGCTGTGTCATGGGAGCAGTAAATAAGGATTGGCTTCTAACACAATAGTATCCTAAGAAGATTAAATATTTGGAACCTAACAGATTTTGTGCTACATTCAGTGCGTTTTTTTGGCAGTCTTGAGTGTTCACAAATCTCACTTCTTTCATTCCTTCCTGAGTCGGATAATTTTGCAACAGTCAAACGAGGGGACATACTTTTTTTGAGAAGAAAAAAAGACAGGTATATACAGAGTGTTTAAGAAGATAGGGAGAAAAAACCAAAAACAACAACGCAAACAAACACAACAACACATGTCTTAAAGGAAAGCTGGGGTACTTCATGTGCTTACATGCTGCCTTTCCTTATGAACATTTCAATTGCAAGTTTTGCAGAGATTGGTTAGACTTGGTCAGTCTGTGTTGAGCTGTGAGCAAGAGCCACGGGCTGTGTTGAAAGTGAAGCTCAGATTACACATGTAAAAAAAACAAGTTCAGATATAGTGTTCAGCCAAATCAATCCCCTACTCAAAAGTGTAAATGAATAAATAAATAAAATAATAGGAAGGACTGGGAGGGAAATTCTGTTGTATCCAACACTCCTGGTGACGCTGAGCTAGTGCCAGTCACTGATGGGGAAATGTAGAAGCTGGTCTTTCACTCTGGGTCCAACCCAGAGTTGGTAAAAGCCTCTTGTGTCTATGGGAGCTCTTGGAGTTGTGGTGTAAAGCACTCTGTTTGCAATTTGAAGGTAGAACTTTATTTAGTTCTTCTTAATGAGCAGTTGCATTGCACCTCAGAATGGTTGTGTTGAAAATTACCTGTAATGACCAGAGTGATGGAAGAGAGCCTCACTATAATCTAAATTTTAATGCTGCATCTAGTGGATAGAATTCACCCCCTTAGGTGTTTTTATCCTGATGTGAGACTAAAAGGCTATGTAAGGTATCAAGCTTATGGTTAATGACCAAGCTTCTGCCTTGCAAATAGTATTAGCAAACCCCTAGCAAGAATGCTTAGTGTCTGTGAGCTGGCTCCACAGTTACAGGCATGAATTCATCATACTCATTTACTGTGAAAACAGCAAATTTCATTCTGCGGTGTAATATAAGGCTTTGCTTCCCAGACTTCTGCAATCTCCAGAGTAGAACAAAATAAATGTAGAGCCAAGCTTCCATGGGAAATGATGTAAACATAAAATTCAAATAGACTCAAGGTGAGCTGTCTCCCAGATTGCTGATCTCAACCTTTCAAAAAAGACCTTGAGGTGATGTTCTTAGTATGAGCATGCAGGGTTATGAGTCAGGAAGTGCTGGGTGAAGAAATCCAACTAAAATTCATGGGACCGCCCCTGAATGGAGGACTGTATTCTTTTGGGGATTTGAAAGTGCTTGATACTCTCTTAAGTCTCTGCCTTCAGAGCATAAGGTATTTTTATTTTGGATAAATAAAGCTGCATTACAAGGTTTGTTGGGAGGAATGCAATTGCTTTTTAATGTTTCAGTGCTGCAGTGGGCCTAGAGGATTTTCAGCATTCTGAGTATCTGTGCATGGTTTGAGTTTATCCACTAAGAAACTGTACAACCTAAGGGGGAAAGAGGGGGAGAGGGGGGAAGCGTACAAAGGCAAAAAGTACTAGATGAAAGTATGAATCCTAGAAACCTGGTTAGTTTATGTGGGAGCTCTAGGGAGGCAGTAAGGCTAGAAATATTATCACTTTTCAAATAGCCTCTTAAAAATGATAATCTGAACAACCATATTTTTGCTTTGGTATCATTTTGTTGTTGTTGTTATTTTCTTGACAGATAAAAACCATGATGAATTCAAGTATTGCAGAGCCTTACACATGATGCTTTGCCATTTCTCCTTTCCTGTTGGATGCTTTCAGAAGCACAATAATTGAAGCATAATTGCTCTGTGTTCCTATAGTCCAAGCCTTGACATGAGAATACAGCCTATTTAAGCATTTCCCTACTATTCTAGCTTTCTCCTTTTTGAAACAGGACCTAAATAGCAGACCAAACCCAGCTGCAGATATCAGCCATCAATATCTTTTCATTTTACATTTCACAAACATGGTAGAGCTGCTGTATTTGTAGTTTTCCATGCAGCTGAAAAAGTCAGCACAGAATTACTCACCAGCCTCAGGAAGTCATTTATATGTGCTGGCTTCTCTGAGCTGTAGAGCACCAGCATTCACAGTTGAGAAGACTAAATCACTTCCTTCCTCCATCCCGATATATATCAGAATGCGTGAGTCTTTATGGTTCCTAGGTGATAAGCTATCAGATTTACATCCTCCGTTGATTGTTCTGGAATTCCTTCACAAATAAGTGGAGGAAGCTAGAAAGATGAGCAAACAGAGAGTGTGAAAAATGTCCATGATAAATAACATCACCTGAATCCTTTGCAAACAAGCACTCTTCAGCTATGTTGCACTTGAAACCTGCTGTTTGTTCTGCAGCAGCAGTCAGCACCCCCCATCCAACAGGTGGGCTAGAGATGGAGGGACATGATACTTCACCAGAGCGTTTGGTTAGAGGGAAGTTGTGTTGGAAAGGGGCTGAGTCCATTTCTCAGGGTACAGTTTGATGCTGCAGATAATGTCATTTAATAGCTAATTGTCCCTGAAAGTGGAATCCCCCTGGCTCTCCCTGTGCTCAGCCTGTGCTCCCACCACTTCCCTGGCACTGGCACTCGTCTGTCTGCGTGGAGATGGCTCAGTGAGAGGAAAACTGTTGCCAAACAGAAACAATAAGAAAGAAGGGGAAAGCGGGATCATGCCTTTTAGCAACAACTAGCTCTCTTGTTTGCTTGGCTGTGTTATTAACGGCACCCCTAGGGCCTAGGACAACATACTGACCCTTGCAAATCCAGCAGTTTGTGTGGCAGAGACTTCTGTGGTGCAGTGCGTTGCTGGGTATGGAGAGGAGAGGTTTTGCTCTTTGATTGCAGACTTACCCTAGTGACATTTCTCTTGTTATATGTAACGAGCAGAATTTGCTCGTCCATGTGGATAGAATAATCGAAGCTTGTATGTCCAGTAATGGTCATTTTAATGAGAGGTTCAAACTAGTTCAGCTGACAGTGCTGCTGTAGCCATGAGCAAAAAGGATAGAGTGGAAATGTCTGCAGTTTTTCTGAGCAAGCTTTGGCCACTGAGAAATTAACTTAAACCTAGCTGCAGTAAGATACTTCTATTGTAAGGCCAGCTCACAGTGTGTGTCCCAGTCTCCAGAGGAATTAAATCCATGATTAACATAGGCGAACAGCACTTTGTTTAGCACTGAAGGACCAAGCTAAGCAGGAACACCCTCAGCATTTGAGGCAGTCCTGACAGCCATGGCAGGCTCACAAGGCCACAGCTCTACAGGTCTTAAGGGATTTTCTGAACAGCAGGTGGAGGGACTATTGGTTTGCTGGAGATACTCAAAAGCCACCTGGACATGGTCCTGGGCAGCCAGTTCCAGATGGCCCTGCTAGAGCAGGTGGGGGGGACCAGACAACCTCCAGAGATCCCTTCCAACCTCAACCAGTCTGTGGTCCTGTGGTTCTGTGAGTGTATTGTGGGTCAGCTCCAGTTGCCTAAATGAATAGTTTTTGTGCTGAGATGCTCTGAGGTGCTGAGAAGCGTGCAGATTTCAGGTGGATTATTTTTATTTTTTTTTCCTTTATTTATTTTTTTTGCCAGGCCCTTCTTGGCTATGCCAAGGCATTTCAAGTGCATGAGAAGTCTTGGTTTAGGCAACTGTGACTGCCCTGTAACTGACCTGCTGAAAAGTCGAGCTCCAGGAGGAGATGTACAGCTGTGAATTGCTATAAAAGCAGTGTGAGAAGTTAGGTAGCTTTGTAGTCCTGGTTTTCTCCTCTTATTTCCTCCTGGCTAGATGCAACAGCTCCTGCTGAGTGTGGTGACCTCTCATCATTGTCCTTCATGGTGACTGGCTCTCCCTGCACATGGTGTAAGGAACCAAGTGGCTCCATTGCAGCAGCACTTTTCTGCGTGGGAGCCAGCCTCCTTACAGCATGACTCACCCAGTTGTTTCTGTCTGAGTCACCTCCGGATATGTGAGATGGGTAGATTTGCACCCACTGCTTAGTCAGGTCTCTGGGAGTTAGTAACTAGTGGACAGGCTCCTGTGGCACAGATGAGAAATATGTGAATGTGACCCCAAATCTGACCTTGCTCACAGATGCTTCAACAGATAGCTAGAGTAGTCGCTGGAGGAGGAATCACTCTGGTCAGAAGCATCTCCTGGGTCACAGAGGTAAGGGAGCAGCAAAGAGGGAGCTCTGTCACTGTGCACAGGGCACTGCTGTGTGCACAAAATGGACTTGAGGCTCCTGACATGTTCTGGTGTTTTTCCCCAGGAATTCAAAGTGTGGTTCATTATCGCCATAGCCCCTCAGGAAGATGCATGTGCTGGTTAGAGAACAGAAATATCTCACCGAGTGCATGTGCCACTGCCTTTCCATGTGGAAACTGATTCAGTCCCTCCCAGAGCTCTCAAAATAGCATATGGAAATGTGTTCTTGCTTTCACATTCATTTTCTTCTGCCTTACACCTGTTAGACTTCATATTTTCCACAAAAAGAAGTCATTGCCTTTTTTTTTCAGAAAACAACTTTTTTTTTTTTTCTGCCAGAGCCAGCTGAACAGCTTGTGTTCCTGATCAATTTAAAAAAAAAAAAAAAGGGGGGGGGGGGGAAATCTGTTCACCTAAAACCACAGATAAGTGAATCATATTCAACAAGGTCATCTATTCCCAGCTAAATAAATGACTTTTCTGGTAGGGTAATACAATCTTCTGTTATATAGTGATTAAATTACCAAGTTTAAAAAAACAGAAGTCTTAACCTTTCAGAATATTGAATGTTTAGGAATTTGCTTTCAACAGTATTACTAGCAGAGTAGTCTAGTAAAGCAAAACAAGAAATGCTTCCTCCTGGACGACTTCAGAAAATATGTGAAGTGTTCCAGGTTTCCCTTAGGTCAAGATTCATGCTGGATGTTTTTTCTCTACTGTCCCTAAAGTGATCTATTTACTATCATTACTGCTCCAGATGCAAATGGCTTACGACTTCAAAAAGTCAATTAGGAGACTGGCTTTGAATCTGTCTTCTACCTAGCTCCTGTCTGTGGCTGGTGTGTTGCCAAGGGAGCTGTATTGTTTCCTAGTGCAGCAAACGAATAAAGTTAAATTTATATCTCACTATGTGCTAGGGAAATAGAGATGTAGTTATGTATGCATTACCTTGAATATAAATCATATAGAGATCTCCACCTCCTCTGTCTGCTGCAAGGCATGCATGAAAATGTCCCTCTGGAATAGAAATAAAACCGTAAAACACCATGTCTGTAGCTAGAGATGAGTCAGATGGAGACTTCAGAAGTGGATCCAGATTTCAAATACCACCCAAATCTCGGCGTGTGATCAAAGGTTTTGGTTCTGACCCAACTCTAAATCACCATAACAGCCTGGATAAAACTCTGAATCCATAAATCTTTACCACTTCATACCTTCATTTAACCATATGGAGCTTCTTTCTCAAAGCGGAGCTGGCAAGGGCTGGGGGCGGATGCCTTGCTGGCCAGAGCAAGATGTAGGTTGGACTCCCAGGTCCGCTATGGAGCTGTTTGTGGCCTTGGTTAAACAGCCTAATCCTGGCTGGCGTTTCCTGGTTGAAGGGGTCCAGAGCTGAGGGTATGACCTCCTCAGAGGTGCTGGGGAAGGCACAGCCATGTGGGACAGGGGACATGATCTGTGGCCGTGGGGCCGCACCTCAGGCTGGAGGTGGCCTGCCTCGAGAGGCCTCCTGCCACCCACCTGCAGGCCCTGCGCCGCGGGGCTGAGCCGGTGCCTGGCATGCACCCCAGGACGAAGAGGAATAACTGGGCTCAGTCCTTTTATAACACAACTTCTCGTCCCCCTCCCACATTAAAGCTGCCTTCGCCCTCTTAAACAGCCCACTGTCTTGGTGTTCCAGTGTTATCAGTGGGGTAAATGCTTCCTCCACCTCACAAAGTTGGTAAGTGTGTGTGGGGAAACATTCTCTAAATTTTGAGGCACTGAAATCTAGCACTCATTAAGGCACAGATAGACCAGCAATGGGGAGAGGACTGAGATACTTTGTGAATTTACCATCAGATGACCTTTAAAGAAAATATTATGGGTTTCATTCTGGTGTTTTTCCTAAGTAAAATTTCATTTTGAATTAACACTCCTTTCAGCTTTGTTAAAATAGTCTTTTTTATTTTATTATTATTTTTTTTCCAGATTTTATTTGGGTTTGAAATGGTTTGTCCCAAACAAGTCCCACTTAGAGTGTAATAGGTAAGCCAGGAAACAGCTCGAAGCACAGCTCTCTTAAGCAATGTTTGCTTTCTTACTGGATTTGAGGTTGTGTTTTCGGCAAATGCAGCAGCTGAATCGAAGTACCAGCCACCCTTCAGGTCAGACAAGGGTATCAGACTTGGATTTAGTCAAGTCACCCAACTCGCTGTGACTGATTGTGCTACATCCCCATATGTTACATCCTTCTGAAGCACATGCACATATTTTGCCTTCCAGAGATGTCCTAAAATTAATTAATGAGCTATGAAAGTGTGATGAGAAGTGCTTGTATCTCCTTCACTAAGAAAAGGACCTTATGTATCACTGTGTAATGTGTCATTAGGCTTAACTGAGAATTATCCCTCTCGGTCATAAATAAACATGACAGTTTGAATTTAGTATCACTCTTAAAAATCTGCAAATGGTTTTTGTTTTCAGTGCACTGGAGGAGATGGAATGTGGTCTACAAGAGGAAAGGTCTCTCCTTCTCACACACTGCCCATCCACTCTGCACTCTGGTTTTCTCTTCACAGAGGGAATTACTAAAACTAAGAAGAGAATAAAAACATTTCTTGTCTACACTTAGGGAAAACGCCTGCATTAACATTTTTAAGGTCGAGACATGAAGTGAAAGAAAGCATTGCTTTTCAGCATACAGTAACAATTCCAACTCTAAATGAGAATGTTATTTCCAAAGTGTCACATCTTAAAGTGCAACCGTTCCACTTCTATCTCCTAAAGCTGTTTCCCATTTTCCTAGTAGAAAGAGAGAGAAAAGCTAAGGGGATGGAGAGGGTAACATTTCAGATGAGAATTAGGACAAAAATCTGAAAGGCTAGAAAAGTTCCAGATGCTTTTAAAAAATAAAAGAAAGAAAACCCTTTAAAATGTTTTTTTGTGGAATTAGTATTGGCTCCTGGAGTCTTCCAATTTGACAGAGGCACTATTTCATTGCAGCAGTCCCATGTCGAGAAAATCTGAGCTCATGAGCACTGTGTGGAGATGCCATATGGGAAGCTTTGTAAGCCTCTGGCAAATAGCTGCATAAAACATGCACTCGTGTAGTGCCTTCTGCATGCAAAGCACAAAATGGCAATGACTGAAACCTCCCAGCACCTGTGGGAGGCAACAAATCACCTTCTTCACTTACAGATGGCAAAATTGGGCCCACCTGTGCTCCTTGTACCCTCACCTCTGAGGAGGAAGGTAGTGTAAAATGTTGCTGCTCTAAGCCAGCATTGCATGCCTATAGTTATCGAGGGAAAGCTGGAAAGGAGGAATGATGAGCCCAGCACCTTGCTGGGAGGAATATGATCTAGATCATGCTTCCAGGCCATCCTTCTATGTATTACTGTCACTCCATAACTGGTAAGCATGAATGCTCTGCAAAGACACAAATACTGGTAATACATTTTATTTGGTAACTCAAGTCTGTATATGTTTTTAAAGTGTATGCGAGAAATCTAAATGTAAATCAGCTCTGATTGTGGAGCAGTGTTACAGCATCCCTCAGTGCATGGGGGATTCCTCCTCCTGGCACTCCTTACCATCACGCTAACGTGCCACATTAATAAGCTTTATCTGGGGGGGCATTGGCCGGTCACGGCTCAGCACGAGGAAGACATTCTTCAAGGAGCAGTGAGCCAGACGATGCCCTTTATGGCATTTGCCAAGGGAAGGCACATGCTGCAAGCGTAAACGTAAATCAGTTATTCCCAGGCAGCATGTGAACCAGGGTGACTGCTTTTAGGGCCATCCATAATAAAAATGAAAAATGTCAGCATCAGTCTTTCCTATTTCGCTTATATCTTTCCAGCTCAATATTCTCCCTGAGCATGAAACACCTTTATTGAGCATTACAATATATCATACACACCATTAATTCAGCTTCATAATCCCATTACCAAGCAAGCAATTACAACTATCTAAACCAAGCTTCACAGCAGGTAAATATGGAGAAGCAGCCTTCATTCACCCTATAGAGTTATTCTGTTTAAAAGCTCTCCTGTCCTGTAGTTATTCAGGTGCCACGTAGAGTACTATGAATGCTTACCCCTGCACAGCAATTTTTAAGTGTTAAATTTTCATTTCTACAGAGATACTACAACGATTCCTTCTACAGACTGTCATCAATAACAGCAGTCTCCCTCTCAGACACCACTAATAAATGCTGAATTTAGCAGCCACGTGCACGAGCAAGCAAATCTATGTGCAGGACTGTTTATTGCATAGAGCATCCAGCGATAACAGCAGACAGGATACAGTCTGCATGGAGATCTTATATGCAAGCTACAAGAAGCACTAGGAACTGGAATTATGCATCCATACCTTAATTTAGCTCCCTTATGCCTAGGCATTTTGATACATTTGCTAATTACACGATCACATACGGTGTTTTCCACATTTAACTCCTGCTTCGCTTGGTGCATAGGATTCTCTTTGACAGGCAGCTGTTCGGCAGGCCTCTTCTGCCAGTTCTCCATGCAGGGGCCCTGGGCTGCTCTGACTAAGCACCAGGCTGCATGAAATGGATATAATCATCTCCTTGCCTGCTCTTCTGAAGCATGAGTCGCTGGGAAATCGGAGCGCTTCGCAAATATCACTGAATATCTTTAGAGCTCCCCTGTGACAAAAGGCATTATCCCACTTCAGAGGCACGGCTGAAGCCTGTGCAGGCCTGGTATCTTCTGGAAAGTATGCCTGAATTCCACCCACAGCTCCACCAGAAGTTACTCAGTGTCACTGCAGCAGTCCAGGCTGAGAAGTGAGAAGCAGATACTCGCTTTTCAAGGTGAGCATGTGAAGCCTTCTTCAGAAAAGCTCTGAAATGCAGAAGCAGTTAGCACCAACTCCTGGACGGGCTCCAGACTGTAACTCACAGCTTCCTCCGGCTCCCCGTGCAGATCACTCTCCAGAAGAAGGCCAAAGCAGAGCTGGCAGGTTTGGAGGGCATCGTGTGATGTCCCTCACAGGGGGGTATTGGATAGCCCCCCACACTATCAGCCAGAAGCAGGGACCTAGGCTGGGGAGGGGAATTCAGCCCAGCTAGTGACCCTAGCAAAACAGTGAGAAAATCAGTAAGGGAGCTAAGCAACGACAGCTCTTCCTGGAGTACATCTGAGGACCAAGGTCCTTCTGGCTGTCTCAGGAAGCACAAGTGCCTGCATAAGACCAGCACCTGCCTCAGCTGCAGGGCACAGAGGGTATCTCCACAGAGGCGGTTCGTATCAGCCCAGTGTTACTGAAGTTAATGAAATTATTTGGCACGTGCACCTGCCTGGAAGCCACAGTTGGCCCAGGCTGTGCAGCCATAATGTTACATTAATGACTTCATATGGCATTTCATCTCATTAATTTCAGCAAGCCTGTGTGTGTGGGTTGCAGCCATAGGTAGAAGTGATCTTTCCTCTCTCTGTAACCATAGTGGAGCAGTGCAGGAACATCCCAAAAGAGACAGTCAATAGATTAAGACAAATTAAAGCTGGCAAAAGGTATGGCTGTTGACAGAATAGTACAGTGGTATGAAATTGTTATCTATCTGTTTCAAACAACCTTGACTTTCAAAGTGTATTTGTTATTGGATTTTGATACTTTCCACCCACAATAACAACGCTTTGTCTATACGAAGCAACATATAAAAATACAATGTGAGATGAAAACATTTGTTATAGACATTTTTAATCAGATGAAAGTGAACACAAAAGAAATGTCTTATTGCATAATGATCTATGGAACTCAGAGCCATAGGAAGTCATGGAGGACAATGACATTCAGGGTACAGAGAGCACTTATTTATACTGATATGCAGAATAAATAAATTTAGAACAGTAGAACAGTCAATCATTAAAAAAAAAAAAAAGTGTGAGTAAAAGAAAGCCTAAAACCTCATATTTTCAGATGAGGGGCCTGGAAAAGCTGTCCTCCAATTCTGTTTTGTGGAGTTTCATGTAACTTTTGAAGTATCTTCAAACTTAGCAGCTTGATCCACTATGGAGAAATTTGTATTTTGGCCTGAATAGGATCCATCTCCTTTTCTATTAGACCTATGTAAAAGCCCCTTCAGCCTCAATAAATGCAGTAATTTATAACATGCCAATGCTGACTGACAGCAGGAGAACTGACGCCACAGGACACAGTAGTCGCTGTATTTTTCCTGCTTGATACAGGTAGTATCAGCTGAAGCTTGCCTTTCATGTAGTAGCCTAAAACTCCTGATCAGGGACTTGGAGGTATGGGAATGATGCCCACGTCAGTGTAAGGTAGGTTTAAACCTTTTGTTCCCAATTTTTAGGAGACTGTGCTACTAATTATGGCATAGGTGAGATAAATGGGGAAATAGACTGTAGAAAGGGAAAGATAGGTTTGTAGGAAAGCTGGGTATGGGTACCTTTAGCACTGCCAGTTGAAACTGTGCAATTGCAAAAGGCAAAATTAATGGTCTAGAGAGCAAGAATTTAAGCAAGAGCCAGACTTGTACCCCAGTGAGGTGGGGACTTCATACTCTGAAATACACCAAGGAGTATTTTTAATGCATTTCTCCATTAATCACTGGATAAATCTGCATGGAGAGAGACACCAAAACCAGTGGGACAGGGCTTAGATCCAAGTCTGGCAAAATCACCTCCAATCTGAAGTACCAGATAGGTAGCGCTAGTTACACCGGAGGGCATCACTTCTCTATTCTTCTGCATGACAGCCATCAAGTTGGCTGTGTTATTAAGAAACTAGCAGGTTTGCAGACAGATACTCAGTTCCTGTAAATCTTCTTTGCATAACCTGGTATGAAAATGTTTTAAATAAAAAAATGGATAATTTCCTTATTTGAAAAACTTGACAAGTGGTAACCATATTAAGTTGTGCTCTAAAGGAGATTTTTCTCGTGACTCCAAGCTCCTTTGATCAGAAATGCAGCAGCGACTAAATTAGCACTTCCAGTTTCTCCTACCTTGGCTGCAAACATCCACTGCTTTTTGCACATGGCTCCTTGTAGGCACCTCCACATCAGTACAGGGGGACACTTCCAGCTCCCGTGGGCACAAGGGTCTGATGTTGGGCACTGCTCGCGAGGTCCCAAACACAGGTTTCAGTTTGGTGGACAACATGCCAGCACGTTCTGCTTCCAGCCCACCAGGATAACATGACCTCAGCACTGCCATTCTGGTACAGATCATTTTTATGCCTGGTTTGGCAAAGAACAGAGAAATTTCCATTCAATTCATGGCAAAAGCAGCAGTCGCCCTCCTCCCAGCTAAGCAGGGCTGGCCTTACATCTCTCTAAAGAAACAGCCTCCTTCTGCAAGGAACCTCTTGATGTTTATTAGCTGTGGAGAAGCAGGCACACACCCTTCCCCAAGGGGCTGGGATCAAACCATCTTTCCTGGCTTTGGGGGCTGGAAGCACACTGAAACCTGCCAGCTCTGACTACAGTCTCTGGGCTGGGTCCCAGCACCTGCACTTAATTTTCCTTCAGAGCAGGTGGGGTCAGTCGTATTTCTGGGTCCTTAAAGAGGTTCCCTCTGTGTGTACCTGGTATTGGGATATTGCATCTCGTATCAGGGTTGTGCCAGCTGAGCAAAGCCTGGTTGAGGCTGTCAGCCCTCGTGCCACTCTGAGGTGAAAAACTGTTTGTGGGTGCATGTAAGGGTCTGCTTCCTGCTCAGCGTGGCATTGTAACTAGTGCCATGGGTCAGAGGATGTGAAAAAAGCAAGGATCCAGGGCATTTTGCTATTTAAACAAAGTGGCATCTTTTTAAGACCTGCCACCTGCCTTCAAAGGATTACGGCAATCCGGCCTGGAGGTGCCCAGAGCATCCGTCGGCTGCAAGGGGAATAGGACTGCTGAAGAATTGTAATGAGTAAAATCCTACTTCAGCTGCTAAACTAGCTAAAATAACACTGTAAACTAGGCTGTAAAAGCTGTTCAGTTTGTATCGCTCTGTGGCTGTTTGCAGACTAATTTACAAGGGCTTTTACTCAACAAATATTTCGGCTTAAGCCCCATTCTCATTTACATCCTTGTAATTTCACTGAAGGTCGTGGGGTTGTATGCTCCATCACATAGAGCATTAAGTAGGAAAAGCACACAAAAAAAATCAAATGAGTCATACTAAAGAGGGACTATTCCCTGCAGTCTCCAGAATTGTGCTGTTAAACCCCGAGATGGAGAGTTTAACAAAGGCTGGAGACCATTATCTCACAGTCTCTAACCGCTTGCAATTTGCAGTCAGGGTTTAGCTGTGTGAGCGCTGCAGGATTTGGCTACCATTGAACCTTTTTTAAATGTTGCATTCGCTTGAAATCTGACAGAGGCAGATTTTTTTTGTCAGAAAGCAGATAAATGAAACACCACTGTCTGCTTAATATACGGATTGTTCAAAATTCAGAAGATTTACTGTGAATCTCAATTAAAAAGGCATCTTTTAATGTTTGGCACATCATTAAGGCAGTGCCAATTCCCAATTATTTTCTTTGTTACATGTGTATGTTCAATGTAATTGCAGTTCTGTACTGTGTGCACACACTTTCTATATCATACACAAATGTGTGGCCTTTCGTGGGACCTTTTTGTATGGCTCATTCAAAATTACAATTAGGAGTCTCTTTCCTTTGCTTGTATCCTGAGTAGCAGCATCTAGTCCAAAAACACAGCAGTAAGGCAAAATGTTCCTAGGGCGAGCCAATCTCTTTCAGAAAACAGGAAAACTGTTAGCTGTTTTATGCACATGAATATTGCTTAAGTGTATAATTACATGTAGGAAATTATTTCAAACACAGAAACACAAGAAACATCAAATCAAGTGTGATTCAGTAAAGGCAGTCCTTCACTGTGCTTTTCCATGAGGGGAAGCCGTCAATCTTAATCTGACATAGTGGTAGTTTCCAGAAATGAAAGAAAAAAGATGAAAGCAGGATTCGTTTCAGATAACTTTTTCATCTAAAACAAGGTCCCTTGCACAAGCTGTTCACCTGGGCTCCCTCTGGGATCTGAGAAGTAAGAGAGGAGAAGAAGAGAGAAATCCCACCAGGCACTTTGTCCCATCCTATAGCAGGGTTTTCAGACGGCAGATTTATCCCCAAACTACCAGTTCCAATCACTAGCTGGAGAAACAGAGGACTGAATCCTTATTTTTTCAGATGACTGAAACTATGTGAGTGAACCCCACCCTGCGGTCCTCGCCAGAAGCCTCGTGGGGCACCCACAGAGGGGATCCCCGGAGCCATGACTCAGCTTCTTGCCTTTTTCTGACCCTCTGGAAACCCCTTTGAACTTTTCAAAGCTTCTGGAGGACTTTATTCTTCCACAGGGCTTCAGTGGCTCGTGTTTGGACACCCTGCTTCTGCTGGAATCCTCTGCTATTGTCTGTCCTGTGGGGTGCTGGTGTTGCTGGCCAGCTGCTTCCCACAAGCCAGATGTGGAACAGCTGAGCAAGGTGCCCTGCACCCAATAAATGTCATGCATGCAAACTTGTTTCCTATGGTGCACATCAGCCTTTTACAACTCTAGATTTCTTCAGACCTAAAATATTTTCTTGCCCCAACTAATTCAGGACACTTTTTTTTTTTTTTTAATTTAAATTTTAATTTTAATTTTTAATCTTTATTCTTCATTTATGAAGATGTTTATTATCATGTATTTTTTGTTTGCTTGTTTGTTTCCCTCAAGCCTAAATTATCCATCACCTGTGCCTTATTTGGGATTTTGTTTGGGATT
Source organism: Cygnus olor (assembly GCF_009769625.2). Classification (NCBI taxonomy): domain Eukaryota; kingdom Metazoa; phylum Chordata; class Aves; order Anseriformes; family Anatidae; genus Cygnus; species Cygnus olor. The sequence continues at coordinate 41,195,165 of NC_049169.1, forward strand.
AAATGCTTAGAAAAGACGCACTGTGTTCAGACCATTTGACCTCTAAACATATGCTTCTGATCAGTTTACCATTACTAACTACCCTACTTTCAAAATCATTAGTTATTTAAACATTATGATGACATATTCATTATGCTTGTTGGTTTAAACAGAAGCCAGAAGAACATGCCAATGGAAATTACAGCCCTTCAGAAGCCATCCCCCAGTCCCTCCCTCCTGGCTATGCTGAGGCTGCTTGTGTGAATGCCCCGGGACAGCACAGCACAGCACTGCAGAACCCCTGGTTCCTGGAAGAGGAGCAGCAACACCTCCCCTAAAAACAGAGCTGGCTGCTCTGGGAGGAGGCATGATGCCTGAGGGCATGTGGGCATCAGGATACATGTCCAGGTCCATAAACCAGCCTAATCCCTCCACCTTGTGTTTCTCTGAACAACCTCAACACAGACACAACCTTCGTCTCAATGAGGTCATGCTGTTATGCCGTGCCTTACAGAGGATTTCTCCTTGCAGCGCACATGCTTGCGGGTTCAGTCTGTGATATCCCCTCGAGAGGATCTAAGCATGGGTGTAGCTGGGGATACATCCTCCTCTGATGGCATGTTATTTCATGGTGCTTTCTAGAGATATATTTTCACTTTTTTTCCTCCCAAACTGCTCAGTATATCATTAATGTTGCTTGACATGGTAAAGAGAAAGCAGAGCTAAAACAGTAATATATTTTTCTCATTCAATGGAAAGTATAGATTTTTGTTTGCCTTTTTTTTTTTTAATGAAAGTGTAAGTCTGCAATCTTATAGAGCATAGCCTCTCTAAAAGATTTTATGGTTATTTAAGAGGAATGTGGGCTGTAAAGAAATGTAAGTTTATTATATGCTTGGATGAAAATATTTAGATTTCCCTGGTAAAAAAAAAAAGTGCTTTTTTAAAAAAAAATAATAATTAATATGCTAAATATGCTGAACATTTTATCATTCCTTTGGATTTTCACACCAGGGTATACATCTGAACACAATATATTGCACATGTAATATCAGTTCAGGATAAACTTCCAAGGACGCTTGAAGTTGGTGTCCAAACTATTCCTCTCTGCTGTATAGAAGAACCTCCCTCAAGCTGAGGCGCAGATCTCCGTGGGCTCCCCACAGTGGGTGAGCAGTCCCACACCTTGCTGCTCATCCAGGAGCTGTGGGCTGGATAAATGTATTTGTTTTAAAGCCAATAGAACTTCCAACGAGACCTGGGCTGTTTCTGTGCTGGATCTTTATGTTCCCATACAGGCTTGGTGTAACAAATATTTTCACACTGAATTTTTCTTTTTCTTCACATCAGGCATTTTTCAGGTTCTACATAATCTAAAAATTCATTTGTTCTTCTTGCATACTCTGCTTTGGATCCATCTATGTGATTGTGTAGGCTTATCTTCACCTTTAACTAATGAACAGACACAGGAATAGCTTTACTGTTTGCTACTGCAATAAGTAGGCCCTACTCATGGGCCTGTGTTGTTCTACATGTGATATTTCTGAGTTCTTCATTTTCATTACTTTAAGCCTACATTTAAAGCTTCTTCATGGCAATAAATTGGAAGAGTACTGAAATATTTATTAAAAACAATTTCTGCTTCTTGGCGAATTAGCATGCCACTTCCAGAATGGCAGTGTCTTAAACAGGTTTGCCACTTCATCTAGTGAAGGAAAAGAGGAGACATCCTCTGTCACGGCAGCTCCTGCTCCCGCTTGCATCGGTGGCAACACATCCACTGAAATCATCGGTGCAGCAACATGTTCTTACATTGCAAATACAAACAGTCAGCAAAACGCATTACAGCTTGCCACAATGAGTTCAGGAGATGAGCGTGGCAGAGAACTCCTCTTAATGGTGAGGAAGCAATGTGTGAAGCTCCAGCGAGCTGATGGAAAAACAGACTGAAAGAAATTGGCTATGTTGCTGTCTTGCTTGATTCGCATACTTAAATATTCGTGTCCTCTGCACTTTCTCAGTGAGAATACATAGTGTAATCAGAAATAAAGTACAGAATTCTAGTTAAGGAACTTAACTGTTTTTTAACAAAAGGAGCCAGGAATAACTAGTGTGCTGCCATGCTGGGACTGACATAAATACCTCTGGTTTACAGCCCCAATTATACTGTGATTTCTTTTTCAGTTGTTTTTGGTGTTTGCATTGTTACTTTCATCCGCTCAATGTCACTGAAGCCAGGCTGCATTCAATGTCATTGCAATCTTTCTAACTGTTCTGGGGAAAAGCAGTGCCCTTTGTACATACAGCTGAGGGAGGCAAATAGGGAGAATGAAGCAAAAGACTAAATATCATCCGTAGAAGCAGAAAACTTGCTCTGTGTATACCCCATAAATGCTTTAAAGCTTATATTTAGAAGGGTCTCGTCTAAACAGATGATGATATATGTTGATGTATGGCATGCTAGCTCTTTAAGATATTACTGTCAGTGTCGTCTATAGACATGGATACATGAATCAAATTCTCTTTGAGCTGGCGTGCTAACCAAAAGAGAAGTACCCAGAGATTTGCTATTAGATAATTGTTGTAAGTGCCTGCCCTAGGAGATGTGTTCTTTCCTGTAGGGAACGAGGGGACCCTTTTCAGCCCCTTGTTTTACCAGTCTGGGACTGTGAAATATTTCTTGAAATTGATACTGGGTCCACAGAAAACTAATTACGGGATCTAAAAGGAAGCTCAGAATGTTGGCCAAGCTTTAGGCGAAATATTGCCTGGTTTAAAATGGATAGTCCTTCCAAAGCAATGGAGCACACCATCATCTCTTGCATGCCATTATTTATCTTGCTCTTCCTATAACTACTGCTTTCTGGTCTGGCCTTCCTTTTACAAGAGACATCCCTATCAAAGTTAATGAAAAAAGTGGGTGTTCAAGGAAAGGAACTCTATTTTCATGTCTCAGCATAAAGATGCAAACTAGGACCAGTATTAAAAACCTAGCAGAAATGGATGGAATTTTAAAGCAGAGATTGTATTGGATAGGAGTAATTTGTTCTGATGTTTTGAATAAACATTACAAATAAACCAGGATCTTTATTATACATACCACTTACTGTCAAATAATCTGCAAAAGGATAGCCAGTATTATAGAATAGCTTTTTAGTTAGCACTCTCAGCTTCAGTTTTTAACTGAATTTAGGAATTTACTAGAGCACACCTCCATGATGTTTGTGTAGAGGTTGTCCTGTGGGTTACTGGACAAACTGGGAAGAAAAGCTAGATTTATGTGCCTAAGTGTCAGTCCAGGCTCCCATCATAGTCAGTGGAGATCTAACTCACATGTGGGGTGACTTTGCTCACCCTGAGTGGTCACCTGAGATAATCTCTGGTCTCCTTTGGCCAGCTGGCAAGAACACATGGACTAGCGTGGGAACTATGTCAGCTCCCTGAATTACAACCTTGAGTTTAGGTGTCACAACTGGAACTGAATTCCAGTCCCAGAAGTTTTCTATCATCTGTCTGACCTTATGAAAGGGAAGCTCAGGGGACATTTCCGTTTGGAAGCTGTGCAACTCAATTAAGGCTTTCGACCTTCACAAAATCAGTGCCTGCTATTCCCTCCATATCTGCAGGGTTCAGTCTCTCTGCCTGGTACTGACTGCCATGTGGTGCTCTGCCTGGCTGCCACTGCTTATCTGGGGTCACTTCTCTCATTGTGTGGGCTCCCGACTGACCCATCCTGACTGAAAGGAAGAGTACCTTTCAGTACTATGTGTTGAGTTACTTAGCTTCCCAAATCCCTGTGTAAAGATTGCATCCAAAGGAGACAGAAGCTCTTGTACTTTACTTTGAAATAACTCCTGGAGACAAGCCAGAGTGAAGTAAATGGAAAAATAAATTATTTAAAAAAAAGAAAAAAGAAAGAAAGAAAAGAAGTATTTACAAAATCAGTTCTGTAAGTGGATTTTGAGCCTGAGCTGTTCTTATGTGAATTTAGCCAGGAAAGATAATATGTAAGTCTCAAGGGAGGTTAGTAATGTCAGTCATTTAGGGCCTACAAAAATTATTCTCCATTTTGCTTTTGCCTGAAATACAATGATTTGTATAAAAATTATATGTATGACAAACAAGGTAAGATATTAAGTAAGGAAAAAGTGAAAGGGAATGAATAGTGATAGTAATGTGAGATGAGAAAGAGAAGACACTGACTCAAAAACTCATTTGCTAAGAGGTTTTTCACTTATTTCATACAGAAGGACTTAAAATGTAGGGAGATGGTCCCTGATAATGGATGCCAAATTATGCACGTGGACGTTCTCATAATACATGTGCAGGGAACCCGTTGCTGAAGCACCAGTGATCCTCCCTGGTGCGTGTTGCAGCAAATACACTTTACCAACTTTGTTTTGGTTCTGTGTCTTTATCCCAAGCATAAGAGCTGCTGAAAGGAGGCAGTACCAGAGCATCCCTTAGCCTTGCAGTTCAGCCAGCACTGGGGAGAAGTCAACTCAACTGCCAATAGGAAGTACTGGAGACTTATCACGGAGCAGATCACATTTACACTGTAATTTTCCTCCAGGCCGTGGCTTAGAAAAACCTCCAAAGGGATTCTTGGCTTCCTGCAGCTCTTTTTGGAATCAAGGGGAATTTTATCAGACTGTCCTCTCCCTGCCTAGGGCAAATTGTGACCACATTGAGGCCAATGATACACACATTGTTGGTAGTCTGTCCTGACCAGGTGACATTTCTCCTGGACCACAGAAAATGAGCTGTCTCCCTGAATCGTGAAGTGAGTCTTATTTTCAAAGGACTGCTATGCAGTTGGAATCAACATTGTCAGGGTCTCCCTTGGCTACTTCTGTACAGCTAAATATTAGAGACAGGTAAAATATAGCTAAAATATTAATGGCAAAGTAGCATATGTTTTAATTTGTAGATCAGACAGTAATTACATAATAATCACACAGCAGTTACAGTAAAATTACTATAGTTCCATGCTGTCTGCAATTACTAATCAATATAAGCTGCTAGAACATGACTGTTATTACAGTATAGATTGAACAGAGTTAGTGCATCTGAAATCTAAAAATAGGCATTAGGTACGAAACTGAGTGATCAGAAAGTAACTCAGTCATGGAGACAACCTCCAACTTTGAGAATTGATGTGTTCAGGGTAGTAGAATCAAAGTTTAATTATAATGTATGTGCAGTGTAAGTTGAAACCATGGCACGATGTAGTCTTAAACCAAGGTTTTGCAATGTTATAAAATTATAATGTAGCTAAAGGATACGGAAGTCTTTATAGTTGTATTTACTTCATGGCTAGAGTACAAAATGCTAGTACAAGTAGCTATTTTCATGTGTTTGGGGAAAAAAAATCAATATCAGTTCTCTAAGTAGTCAATGTAGGTCTGCAAACTCAGGATTGAAAACCTGCCTGACCACAAAGTATATATAATTTGGATTTGTACTGTTTCCATGTCATGCCACAATCTCAGAAATGAAGAATGAAAGCCAAGAAGGATAGTAGGAGACTTCCACATGAGTCCCAGGGTCTGGGAAAAATACCAAAATAACAAAGAAAGTGTAGAAGGGCCTTCTGAGGTTTGGTCTGTCTCTCAAATAAGCTTATGCAGTGATTTCTCCTTCCAGCCCAGACTTTTGTTTGAACCATAGCATTTAATTCTGTGAGACGTTCACTCATGGTTTAAAAGCTGCAAGTGAGGGCTCAATTATTATTTACTCTACCTCTCGAAACAGAAGTTTCTAAGCTGTTTGTCTGCTTCCTGCCCTTGAACTGTGTATCTTTTTCTGTTAGAGGTCCTGCCAGCTGCAAAATGTCTCCTGCATTTAGGTTCTCTTATACTGTGATAAAATCACCTCTTATGCTTTTCTTCGGTACTCAAAATAGATGAAACTTCTAGATTTTCTTTCCAGAAGACGTATCCTCAAACATACCATTCTTTCCCAACTCTCTTTTAATTCCCAAACAGTACAGCATCCCTTGTCTCCCATATCTGGACCCCCTGGCAAGGATCATCAGTGCCCATGAGTTATCCTGCCCATTGCCCCTGGGGCAACAAGCCTGGCCTGGCCCTGCCACTGGGGCATGACACCAGCAAGGGAAAACCAGGAGCTGTAAGGCTAGACCAGTCACCTGAGAAACAAAAGTGGAGGCTCCATTGACACTCTTGGTCAATTTTATATTTTGAAGTAATAAACATCACGTGCAACAAAATAATGCTATTTCCTTACAACCCCTTGGCATTTTCCTGTTTACATGGTGACAGACATCGCTTGCTCTTTCAACTGTTGTGTTGAACTGCCTATTTACTACAGCTACTAAGTCCTGCTAAAAGCCACTGCTTCCTCAGATATGCCCCCCACCCCCATAAATAGGATTTATTTTCTCTCAGAGTATGACCTTACATTTGGCTGTGTTGAAACATGCATTCAAATGAAGACACCTTTCTGAGTGATCCAGACCTATGCCCATCATCTTTTCTCTCTTCATTGTTTTCTTTTTATTTTCTACAAATTCTATCAGCAATGATTTAATATTTTCTTCAAGATCATTGATAAAAGTATTGAAGGGGATGAGAGCAGCTCCCTGGAGACTTCTGCTTGAAAAACCCTTAGTGGCTGCAAATGCCTTTCAGAGATCTACCAACTGAGCAATTCTTAATCTTTTTTAAAATGAATCTGCATTGATTTTTATGCACAGCTAATTTTTATAAGAACATTATGAAGGACTTGCTGTAATGTCTTATATAAATTGGGTAACTGAATCAAATTTGTGATGTCACAAAACTTTTGAGGTAGATTAAAAAAAAAATACAATATTGATTGAATCACTTGTTCTTTTGACTCCTTGCTGATTGTTTTCCCTGCCAGCCTTTGCTGGATATTATCAAAGACCAATGTCAATCTAAGCTTGTCTGTAACTTTGCAAGTTGTATTTTTTTTTTTTTGTCAGTCTAGGATTTATTAGAGTTAATATTTCAAAGAGCTTCTTGGCCACAGTTCGTGCAAATTATAGGTGCAAATTATCCAGTCTTGTAGATTGAAGGATGCATGGGAGACAGCATCCTCTCCGTGTGTCAGTCCTGGTGGCTGACTCCGGCTGTCGTCCCCTCGGCTCCTCGCACCCGAGGGAAGCTCTGGTTGAATGCTTCAGCCTTCTGCATTTTGTGATCGATGCTCCTGCCAACCCTGCCTAACTGTAGGTCTGTGTCCTTAATGAGATTTCATTTCATTTGCTCTTGATGTATATAAACAACAACTCCTGGATAACCTTACCACAGCTGGCCATTGATGCATCTTCTCTCCCTCAGCAATTACTTAAGTTTCCTAACTCCTTCTTTCTGCCCATTGCTATCAGTATCATTTTATTTTTAACAGTATTTCTGCCTCCATTTCACCGCTGAATGAAGGGCTATATTTCTCCTCCAAGGAACTGAGGAGTCTTTGCCCAGATACAGATGATTAGTCATTGGCGTTCTGCTTTCTGCAGAACTTGCTTTCTCCTGACCTGAAATGGAGGCAATTCCCACCAGAGCACAGAACTGTGCCTTCCTAAAATGGTGCCTTTGGGGTTCACCAACTGTGCAGTCAGCTCTGTCCCTGTGGCTCATCTCAGCATTGGATTTCCTCCAGGCTTCTCAGTAGGGCAGGCAGACTGAACCTGGAGTAGAGCTGCTGCTGCCAGAGGAGGGCAGAGGTGGGGTAGGGTCTGGCGTCGATATTCCTTCCTTCGGCTCCACAAAAGGGGAGGAGAGGCTCTGAGGTGGTAACAGCTTTACATTGGGAGGGCTCCCCTCTGCCTTGTCCCCAAAGCAGCCAGTGCCTGTGTGTTTGGGGCCATTTCCCCTTGGAGGAATACCTCTGGGGTTTCCCCTTGGAGGATACCTCTGGGCCTTTCCTTCTGTGGCAGCCCAGTGTCTGGCCTACAGCAAGTACAGCCCTGCACTCCCATGCCACCATGCCCAGCTAGCCGTGGGACATCCACTCTGCCATGACAACTCATCCACGATGAACTGCGAGTGCCAAACAACAAGCCCAAACATAATTTAGTGGTGTCACGGGTACAGTCACAGCCCTGGGCCATTGCTTACCATTTCCCTGAAGTTGATGTTGAAATACTTTCTCACGCTTTCTTTTGCTTCTTCTTTTATTTATTAATTTATTAATTTTAAATTTAATACTTATTTTTGGAGAAGTGGCGTCTTTGAAAAAAGCAAATATATGTATACTGGTGAAGACTTATCTGGTAGCATACAGCAAGTAAAAGATCATGAGCATTTGCATCTATGCTACTAGTTGACTGACATGTCTTTGTTCATATTTAGTATGGATTTATTCCCAGGTGTTGTAGTACATTTTGATACAGAAATCAGTAACATTACCAAGTTAGCTGTCTTGAAAGGGCACATTTACTTAACAAGTAAAGAGGAGGGGATTTTGGTATTGTGCAAATGCTAGATGTAATTGATACTTCATAATGCGCTGTAGTATATGATAATGTTTGAATCTGAAAAGACAGATAATGACATTTGAATTGATACTTGCAGGATAAATATTGGCTGATAAACTGGCAGAAGAGGTCTCAAACAAAAATACTCTTAGTATTAAATAGGGTACAACTTAATGGATTGAGCTTTACCTGACAGAGTCTAGCTGATCTTTCAATACATTCCATAGATTTTATAAGCAAATGTTCATAAATATTATTTTCCAGAAAAAAGAAAGACGCTGCATAGACATGGAAGACACAAGATGCTGAAGTTACAAACTGATCCAATTTACCATTAAAATGATAAGAAACACAATGAAATAATTTAATTGTCTTCTGCTTCTTATTTAGGGGAAAAAAATAAATAAAGGAGAAGTAAGGTAAATTAAATTGAGAAATCATTCATTATGTGCTGCCCCATTCCATCTAATCTCCGGCTGAAATTTCTTCCAGCGTTCCTCCTGCTTTTCTGATGTTTACTATTCAAAATGCTTCTGACCTTGCATGGCCATTAACGACACATGGTCGTGGTAGTTTAGAGCGTCAGGTAACAGCAGAGCAAAGATGGTTTAATTGACAATCTCAGAGAAATAAAAACAATATTTCAACTGTCCATCTTGTGAAGCAACAGAATTCAGCATGGATTCTGCATTCACCAATGGAGACAATAAGCTATTCAGCAAAATTCATTCCAAATCCATTAAAAATATTCTTAAATCAAGAGATGGAATATGGCTACGATGGAGCAACATTGGTCTTTCAATTTGTATTTGATAAAAAGATACATGACAAAAATGTTAGTGCTGGGTGCTTCTGAAAACACCCAGCTCCATGCTCATGGTGCTTCTCAGCTGTGGTCTCAGACATGGCTTCAAACGGGCCCCCACAGCAGTCTAGTCCTAGTGGCACAGATCTTAGTATATTACTTAGGAAATCTCAACTGGCCTGAATTTTCTGGTAAGCAGTGATCGCAGGTAGCACACAGAAACTGGGTTGTGGCAGAGGCTTGCACAGGTACCAGGCCTTAAACCAATGTGTGGTGTTTCAGTTCCTCTTTCTCCTCAGATGCATCAGGGGCCACTAAGGAGATAATCAAAATTATGCATAGGCAATGAGGTAATTCAAAGAAATTTACTATAAAATACCATAACTTAATGAAGTCAGTTTTATTGCCAGTGAGTATCGTCTGAGAGACTAACACGCACTTTTATGCAAAGATCTGTCAGCTGCATTTACAGCTAAGAAGAGCAAACTAAATCCAGACTGAAAGCGATTGGTTAGCAACTTTAGATTTTAAGTTTCCCCATAGGACAACTAAACCATATGTGAAAATAAAATGCATGCATAAAACTACATATCCCTGTGCATTTTGTCAGGTACTTAACACCTCAATCAACATACTAATGTACTTCCTGAGACAACTCTTAACCATCTGCAAATATTTCGTTTTGATTGCTTTTGTTTTCTTCTTGTGAAAGAAGCAGTTCTTCCTCTTCTGGCCATTCCTGGCCTCCAGAGCATGTAATCTGCCATGCCCGTCCTTGGCTCAGAGCTAGCTAAACAGTCCTGTCTTCCTAGAAAAGTGACTCAAAAATTTGTTTTCCAATGGCCTCACACTGGGAGTGCCCATCCTCTCAGGAGAATCTCCTCTGGCGTTTAGCCTTGGGTTTTAAAAGAGGAGGCCCTTTAAGTACAGACAGAATCCTGTGCCATTCAATATATAGTAATAAAAAAATAAATAAAAATACCTGTAATCCAGCTTGAGGACTCTCAATGTACATTAATGGTGATAAATAGGTAGGAGAGAGTCTATCCTCTGGCCCTGAAGGGAAGTGGCGAACTCCGGGCTGTGCTCCCATAACAAAACTCCCTGGTCCTTCTGGACATGGTGACTCCATTCGTTCTGCCTTCTGGCCTGTGTGACACTGTCCAGGGAAGTACCGCTTGGTGTGGGTCAGATCTATGCCAGGTAATGTGTAGCTGCAAATATTCGGTTAAATAGGATAAATGATCACAGGGCAATGGACTATCTGCTGCCCTGCTTCATTAGGTAGGATAGGCATATTCCCAAATCCCATTGGTAGGCATTTCCAGAGAGCTATTCAGAGCATCTTGTCTCAACAGCTTGCTGGAGGGGCTGGGTGGAGAGATGCGGTGTTTTTATGGGGGGAATAAAGAGTTGAGCCCTGCCAGCACTTGGCACCTGCTCCCCTAGCTCGCCTGCTCTGGGGCTTGCAGAGGATCCTGCAGGAACCCTGAACAGCAGGACAGAGGTCTTCTTGCTCTCTTTTGCAGTGATTGTTGCACTAACAACCACTGTGCTAAGATGTAGACATAAAACCTTTCTGTTATGACATTATGCTTTCCTTATATATCTTTCTTCATCTATCATTCTCTCTCCCTCTTCCTCCATCTGTCTCTAGACATGGCTTATAAGAGCCAGAGTGTCACAGATTTTGAACACTGACAGCTCCCAGGCATGCCTCGGAGTACCAGGAATTTGCTAAGACCTGTTGGTACAGTACAACCTCCCTGTCAAGGTAGGCACACACTAACAAGTAAAAATTCCCTAAACATAACACTCTGTTTGCTCCCGTTGGACCCCAGAAAGGCTCCACAAGATGGACTATTCAAGCATAAGCTATAATGAGCAGCTGACAAAGACTTCTCTCCCCACCAGATCCTCCAGTCTAAGCAAATGCCAATCCTACCAGTACAGGGAAACAGCAAAACATCACAGACAGGAACAAACCCAGAGCCTAGAAATAGCCCCAGCAGGAACATCTCTCACATTGGTTGGAGAGCAGTGCAGCATCTCAGTGACTTGAGCCTCAAGTGCCCTGATTCTGAGGGGACTCCACAGCCTCTGTGGGCGCTGTGCCAGTGCTCCATCACCTGGACAGTAAAGATGTGCTTCCTGGTGTTCAGGGGGAACCTTCTGTGTCCAGTTTGTGCCCATTGCCTCTTGTCCTGGCACTGGGCACTAGCGAGAAGAGCCTGGCTCTGTCTTCCTTGCACCTCCCTTCAGGTATTTACAGACACTGATAAGATCTCTCCAAGCCTCCTCTTCTCCAGGTGGAGTGGTCCCAGCTCTCTCAGCCTCTCCCCACAGGAGAGGTGCTCCAGTGCCTGAATCACCTTTGTTGCCTAAGTCCACTTATTCCCAGAGGGGCAAATTCATGACCCCTTTGATTTAGTTTTATTTGTCCAGAGACAGGATTCAAAAATGACAAATAATGAGTATGGATAATAATTCAAACATCTTAGTGATCTAGATCTGTACACCTGAACTGCCCAAGTGCATCCAAGGCAATGGTGCTGGTGGAGAAGACCACATCTTTTTTGTTTTGGTTCTACATTTGGAGGCTGAAGCAGAATAATATTGGTTTCTGCTGCTGCTACTACACTTGAGAGCAGGGATGCTTCACGCTGACAACTATGAATTTTTTTTTTTATGAAAAGAGACAGGGAAGAATAATTGTTCTGCTGTTCTTCGTGCTTCTGGAATGGCCTGATAGGAAAATGTAATATTTGAAGATATTGTAATAATTCTCCTGGTATTCTGTGCAACCACTTTTTGTTCTTCATGTTTACTACTAGCTGAAAATGGCCAGAAAGCAGTTCTTACAAGCATTTCTGCATTTTCGGGAAGTTCTCTTTTTCAGTACCCATTCATTAAAAATTGGAAAAGGGGGTTTCTAAAACTCAAGAAATTAAAAGTAAAATTAACTTTAAGCATACATAGTTAAAATGCACTGGACCTTCATCAATTTAAATTCATGGGATGTTCATTCAATGTTTCAAAAAGATAAATATGTATTTTGTATTTTGTGGTGGCATGTTTAGTCAACACCTTCTGCAGTGTGTTGAAAAAGGGCCTTCAGATGCTGAGGCAGAAAACTTGCAATCTATTTATCTCAAGTAGCATTTAGGTAGTATTCAGTAAAAGAATGTATCCAGCAAAGATATATGCATATATATATATATGTATATGTATGAGTGTAAGCACATCTAGCTAAGATTTATCTTTTGTATCTTTTTTTTTTGTATATATAAAAGACACATAAAAAGTGTATTTAATAAAGAAGGAACAAACTGAAAGAAAGGGGTTAGAAAGCATGCAAGCAGTTCATTTTTAGTTCTGATTTTACCTTTTGCTTTCAAAAAAGCCTTTCCTATTGCTTACAAAAAATTCTGCATGCATGTCTGTAGTGCTGTGGTCCACGGTCCTTTCATGGTCCCCCCACACTGCTTGGTCCTGGCGCACAGGGCAGGGAGTCAGTGCGATTTGGTGGATGGAGACTGGGCTGGGATCTTGGTTCATGTCAGCTATTTCATTTAGTAAATTCAGGAAGCACAGAGATATTGCAGTTATAAGAAAGCGCTATAAGAAAGTCTATTTATCTAACTTACAAGAGGCAAATTTTGAAAGGGCACAACTGTATAAAAGCCCACAGGAGAGAGCACACATACTTAAACCCTGACAAGAGAGAGACACAGTTCTTCTGAGCAAGCCAATGAAGATGTTAAAACTCAGAAGCAACGTAGACATCTGGTAACTTGAACACGCAACCGGCAGCTCTCACTGAGCCGTGCTCTCGTGTGTTTCTCGGCTGTTGCTTGCTTGTATTTTCTAATTCCAACATGCCTCCTCAGTGTCACTGCTACATGAACTGGCAGCGTTGTCAGAGATGATCATGTCAGCGCACTGCTGACCACTTTTTCCCCTGTGAAGAAGAAGTTAATTTGATGGATCTTGTTGCTCAAAATGAAAACGCAGATTTCATTTTTAGAAAGCTTTATATTTTGCACTGGGAATGCTGCTCCGTTCCTTTCTGTGGGAATTGTGTTAAGTAATCTGCTTCCAGACATGAAAAGAAAATCAAATAAAACGAAGGTGCTTCCTCTCACTCCAGGGTGATGAAGTCCACAAGCAAGTGCAATGAATATTCCCAAGGTTCAGAGGGAATAATACTGAAACATCAAATTTCTCCAGCAGTCATAAAACCAGAATGATAAGACGCATATTGGCAGACCCCTCCTGGTCTTGGGCTTACACAAACTCTCTGTAGAAAGCTGAAGTAGGGTATAACTAACTAGCAGGGATAAGCAAGCTCTTGCAGCCTGCTATTGACATGGATCATTGCCTTTAAGTGAAACTTTGACTGAGTTTTTGATAACGATGGACAAGGGTCACCATCAGCCCTTTCTCCACTCCTATGTGATGGGTAGAAGCACCTCTTTTTGTACCATCCTCTAACCACAGTGGCACACACCATAGCTCCTGTTCTGAAATAAATGCCACTAAAAAGTCCAATAGAAAATGCACTAAGAAAAAAAAAAAAAAAAAAAAAGAATGAATTGGACTCATGTCTTCCTTGAAACTCCTCTTGGAAAGGAGGAGCAGATGGGAGCCATGAGCTGTGGAAGCCCACGTGGCACTAGGCAGCAGTTGGGGCTGTCCCATGGCCTTGAACCCCCCGTGGCTGCTGCCTGAGAGCCACGTGCAGCCACAGCTCTCCTCCTTGTTGCTGCTTGCAACCAACCCTGGCACCAGCTGGGTTTGCTAGAGCTACCCATGGAGATCTTTCTCTTGACTGTCCCCATGGGAGCTTCTGCAGCATCTTCACAAGAAGTTAGTTCATGTGTTGGTGGTCTGTAAGTGAGTGAGGGTGGCAGAGGAGCTTGAGAAGACTTTGCTTGCCCTTTCTCACAAGGGGCTCCTGCTGTGAGCAGCCGTCCCTGTGATCAGAAAGGCCTGGTCCTTCATTCTGGAAACTGAGTCCAGACTGCAGAGAGCAGTTCTGCACCTTTTGTCTCCTCCTTTTCCTTTGAGCTCTTGGTGACTGGCAGTGAAAGGAAAGGCTGGCTGCAAATGTTTCCAAAACTCTTATTTCTTTCCTGGTGCATCTCCACAATCCCCAAGAGGCCACATCCCTGCACCTTTGCACAGGCCTCCAGTCCCTCCCTGCATGCCTGGGTGTACAGGGGCTTCAGAGAGGCTCCTGGTCCTGCTCCTGCCCAGCAAAACGTGAGAGCTTCCTCCCATACCACCCCAGAGGGACTCCCCTTGACTTTTGGGGCAGGCCCTGCCCCATGGCTTGCCCCCAGCAGCATGGCAGTGGTTGGTGAAGAGCTCCAGCAGAACATCACAGCCACCCAAAAAGGGAGCTAAAGAAAAGGGGTGCATAGGCAGGGGGATCACATGGTCACAGGTCCACCTGGTGTCCTGCAACCTCCAGATCTGCCAATGTTTTTGTTGGTAAATAAGATTAATTGACATCAGGGGTAGAGATTTAATTATGAAATATTTAAGCACACGCTTAGTTCAGTCAATGGGAACGCAGCCAGAGCAGTGAGGTTTTCTCAGCACTAACGACAGGAAGCCAGAAGTTGTTTTTGCACATTTCAAAAGTCCAGGACACAGCAACCTGTGTTATTTTGCTGGCACTCGGACTCAGTGCTCACCTTGCAGCACAAGCCAAGTCTCTTCGCTACTTTCTGCAGCACCTGGAGGAGGCACAATCTCCATGTTTTCTATCTTGGGGCTGATTCAGTCCAACTTCAGTACCTAAGAGAGGAAAACTTGTGATAACATGCCTGTAGGCCCAAATGGACTGATATTAAATAAAAACTTTGATGTCACTGTACATCAATTCTGTGTATATGGTTTAGTCTCCGTGCTGGCTAATAGCCATGTGTTTGGGGGCACTGGACAGCTGCATTTTGTCTATGACTTTTGTTATCTTTATATCAAAGGACATGTTTCATGGCTTTGATTCATTTCCTGTCTCACTCTCTGTGAAAAAAAATGAAGCCTGCAAACCAGCGATCAGTTTGCTGTTCTTTCAGCTAGGAGTAACCTTGCTCTCTTGGAGCCTACCCCATCCCTGGGTTGGCTTTTCAGATGAAAAAGGATACCAAAATAGATTTAGAAATACCCACACTGTTCAGAACAAAAGAAATGAGTCAAATGCTGTATTGTACAGAAGTGCCTGAAAAACAAACAAACAAACAAACAAAAAAACAAATGCAAAACTTGTGAGGCAGCCTCCAGCTCTGAGCTTGCAGCTCTGCCCTTTGGACACGTCTCTGAAATCAATGGGATGCACAGCAACAGCATTCAATTCCAGGAGGACGCAGCTGCATTAATGCAGGAGGAAAACAAACAGAGAGGAGCTTGTTTGACAGCCCCCTGTGTGTGACTAGGAATCCTTTAGCGGCATGCCAAACACCTTTCAGGAAGGTGCAATTCAGTAATGAATATGCCAACTACTTGTGACAACTGTGCCATTCAGAGCTTCATCACTCAGAGCTCCCAAATCTTATTTTCCTTAATACGTTTGCCTTGTGGATAAGATTGAACCTAGCAGTGCTCTGTGGCATTCAGTGAGGTCAAATCATTCTAAAAAAAATATACCTTATCAAGATAATCTTTTACATTTTTATCACTTCCTTTTCATTTTTACATCTGGCTAACTCCCTCTTCAAATACAGAGATGGCAAACTAACTAAGTTAAGTGATTAAATCAAAGATCACCATGCCCCAGACAAATCACGGCCTATGAAACTCCTTCCGTCTGCAAATCACAGCCTTCCCCCTAGCAGTTGGTGTCTGCTAATATAAATCCGCTCAGTCTGATTAAACGTGACTTTGAGCAGTGGGCGTTTTTGTGCTTGTCTTTATGTGTAAAGGTAAATGTCAGCAAAATGAGCGGAGCTTTGGGTGTTACTTGTGTATGTAATGAACCCTCTATACTTTCCCCACCAAGTGTATTGTAAGAGCTTGACTAGATTTATCAGTTGCTTTATAAGGAGCAGCAAGAAACCCAGATTAAAGGTTGCTAAGTTACAAAACAGATAAGACATAGGCGTATTTCCAAATTTATACAAACTCCATGCCTAAATTCAGGAGAAGCATAAGAAGCGGTCTGAGTTCAAGAATAGGTTAGCGTGTAAGATGGATTTCTCTCTCTATTTCTCTGCGTGGCTTTACTTCCAGTGGTATTTCAAAAGGGCATTACAGCATTCAGAACCTATTACAACATGCCAAGTATGAGAGAAATAATGCCTAATACCCAGCATGGGGGCTTTTTAATGGTAATACAAATATTATGCAGCAGTTCCCTCCCTGAGTCAAGCTGTGCTTGCCTTGAACACAATCCTCCTACAAACACACACCAACGTGTACATCCTGGGTGCACAGGCCCTCGTTACAATGCAGACAAAGTAGAACTGTCTTCAAACGCAGATAACACAGACATTAATCCGGCGATTGAAGAAATGGGATTTTGAACTGTGCAAATTCAAGTTCAAAGGAGGGATCCTTCTCAGCGTAGATGTCTTTGTTATCAGCCCGTGTTTAGCTAATAAACGGTTTATTAAAAGCGGCACGGCTGTGAGTGGCTTACACACACATTACTCGGGTTGGAGTGGACCAGAATTGCAGCTTACAGCACCGGCTGCTGCGAGACACGGGCGGGCTGCTGTTGAGATGGAGTTTTCCTACAGGCAGCACTGCTGCAGCCCATTTCAGATCCTAGGGTTTATTTCTGTCTCTTGTTATTGTCAGGTGTGACCACTGACCCCAGGAGGAGCCCGTTGGTGTGGCAGGAGTGCCACCAGGTACCCGGCTGGTGCTTTCAGCCCAGCAAGCCCCCTTGCCACAGCTGTACCACAGGAGAGACCAGGCCCAGTATTTTAAAATACCTGGCAGAGAAATGCCTCTGTATTTTGCAGACCACTTTTTGCCTTCAGACAGGCTAACCAGGGACATTTATCACATGATTTCCTCCAGTTTTTGGACAACTTTAATTGAATTCCACCTATGCATGGCTTGGTGACTAGAAAAGGCTCCTGCAGGGGCTGGTTAGCTGGGGTACAGAAGCACTTCAGTTGCAGTTCTTTTCTCATGCCCTTTTCCATATGCAGGCACAGAGTCCAGCAGAACTAGACAGAGACTTCTGCTGCACCATATTGATGCCTCCAGGGGATTTCCAGAGGAGAGGTCTGCTAGGTCTTCTGTTTTCATTCTGGTAGTTAAACATAGGCAAACCACCTGGCTTCCAGACCATGGATGATGTTCAGCCTGGCTTTATCACCACTTGGAACTCCACAGTGTGACGTCTTAATAAAATAGAAAGTTGTTGATGCAATGTCATCTTTTCTTTTCTTTTATTTTCTTCTTTTTAAAGGAGCATTTTCATTTACATGAAAGAATACCAAAATCCAGCCTGAATTCAATCTTTTCTTCTATTTAATTACTAGCTCTCATTTTTTCAATCTGTTTTAAAGTGAGGGTCATTCTCATAAGAGGAGTGAGAAAGCATAAAGTAAGGCTTTTTTTTTTTCCTAGCTGGGAGCCAAGAAGGTGCTTCAAATGCCTTGGCAGGCCAGACAGTAAAACATGCCTTAATGGCATTCAATTATAACAAGAAAAAAATTGTATGGCCTTAGATCATCTAGCAGAAGTTATGGGCATTATTTGGCCTATGAGCTGTCTGTGCCTCTTGTCTGTTAGGAAGATGGAGAGTACCAGAGACCAAAGCCCTGCATTTGACACTGATTTAAGTCCAGCCCTGTCACAGGTACTAAATTCACTTTAAACTCCAAACACAGCGACAAAACACTCATCAGAAACAGTGTGCTTTAATTTGGAAATGTTTTTGCCAGTTACACTTCAGAATTTCTCCTTCTACTTTCAGATCAGTCTTATCACACTCTGCATTACCCATCAAATTTTTATTTTGTTTGACACAAGCTCTCGGAATTTCATTCTAGAGGGAATGATTCACCTGGTCTTTCCTCTGTATTTGTAGGACCACAGCATCTGCACCAAGCAGTTTGCCACTTGATCTACACTTGATCCTTACTACTCTGCATAAAGGCAAATTGATAATGTTCTCTGATCACTGTTGCTAGTTTTTTTGTAGACATGTGCTCTATATTTTCCTGCTGTTCCTTGCTCTAGGCAAGATATCACCATGAGAACATCTAGTAGACATTAACCCTACTGCAAGAAGTTTTGGAGTCATTAGCCTTACAACTGGGTGCTCAGTTTTTCCTCCGTGCATTTGATGACAACTTAATCTCTCCCTACCTATCAGCTCTCAACTGCAAAATCTTTCAATCCATGCTCCTGGAGATCTCAGTCACCCCAAAAAACAGTGCTACTGTTTTAATCATTTCCACCCCCTTTTGCACATCTTTTTTGGTGAGCAGATGAGAGAGTGGCCTGAAGAATGAGTTTAAAGGGCTTTCTTGCAGTTATCCTTTAATAATATTATGCCACCCCAGGCTGATTCTCTCTCTTCAAACCAAAAGCCATCAATGCCATCAGTCTGGGACAAGGTGCTGCCTGAACAGATGATGCTAATCTTTTGTGCACTTCAAGTTGTGATACAGATCCCACAGTTCTCTTTAGATAAAGATATCTGTTGATTGCAATGGGAATTTTGCCTGAAGTATCAAATTCTAGATATCTATGCAGTTAGTTTATGTCATGCTAACTACTGATGCCACAAGCAAAAAAACTTTTGTCAGAACTTTGCATTTAAATTTGCCAGGTCCTGTCAATAAAAGGAATTATATTTGCATTTTTGAGGGGCTGTATTATATATAGACCTTTATTTGGAGATCAGTTTCTAGGTACAAGTTCTCCTTGGAGCCTGTCAGCTTGCTCCAATTTGTCCTAAATGGGAAGGGGTACAGTAATATGAGTATGGTCTCTTGAGTCTCCTGCTGGTCTCTGGAGATAAAGTAAAGATGTAAACACCGTGATACCTTGCAGGGACACTAGAACAAAGAGTTTAAGGACACCGCTGTATTTGGTTTATCTATATATCTATTGATCTGTCTGTCTACATACCCATTCATTCTTACTGAGGTGGAACAATAATTGAGGGGACAACTCGACGTACATGCTCAGAAGTGGCTGGGTTTAGAGTTATGACTGTCATTTAGTCAACCTCCCCTTACTCAGAATAAGGTCCAGGTGAATTCTAGCAGGTCCAGATGACTTTTGACTGTCCATGAAAGTAAAAATTTCACAGCTTAAGTTGTTTTTGTAATGCTTGGACACCATAACAAAGCCTTTTCTACTGCCTTGGGAATAGGTATTTTCTTTGTTGTAACTTGTGCACATTGCCTTTTGTCCTTTTGTTAGGTACCTCCAAGAATTGTCCAGCTCCATCTTTTCTCTGCCCTCTCATTGGGTAATTGAAGATCTCTCTCTCTCCCTTCTTCTTTCTTCCATATTTTTCTCCCAGGAAAAGAGATTTAATCTCTTCCCTGGCTTAGGCCCCAGTTCTCAGATGCATTGCCCTTAGCTGGGGCCATGTAGAAGTACATGAATTTCAGTGAATTTTTGAGCCCAAATTTAGTCACAGAACCATACTGCGATGTGTATAGATTATTCTTGAATTACTTTTTTACATTTTACTTTTTTGCAGTTCTCCCTCCTCCCTTATAAAATAACCCAGCAGCTTTTAAACCTCTAAAAGATCAGTAGAGTAAAGTGTTAAAGGAACGGTGGCCTTTAAAACTCCCTTTGCTTTATGCCCATCTCCTCTTTACCACTCCCTAGAAAAACTGAGCCTTTGTGAAGGATGAAATCCCATGGGATGGCTGATGCAGGGATTATGACACCGAATTTAATGGGGCAGTTGCTGCCACTTCTGAAGTAAGGTCTGCACTGCAGCTTTTTATAAATCCCACGAGGACCAAAGTCATCTGGGGCTGGATTGATTTTGATTAACTGCGCTTGTCTAGCTTGAATTTGATGCCCAAGGTTCAGTCACTTATGGTCCTTTCTAATTCATGGTCTTTCTAGTGAGTCAGTCAGCCTGCAGGTTGCCTTCCTTTTCCATTGATTGCCGAGCAAACAGGCTGAGAGGAGATTTGCCATTTTTAGGCAGCTAACTTTAGAAGAGATGAATCACACCTCTCCAGTGCGATGGCTTCTTCCTGCCATGAGTCCTGTACAAGTTGAATCCCCGCATCCCTCTGCAACTTTACTGGATTTTATGAGGTTTCCTGCAGGAATTGCTCCTTGCTGGCTTCAGGTGAGGGGCTGCAGTAACATTCAGTCCTACCCACTTTGGACCAACTATAAATGCATGTTTATGGAGCAATAACTATACTTGACATCCAAAGTCTCCCATCTAAATATACTCCTAGCTAGTTTTTATTTATAAGTTCTATATCTTTAGAACAATCTCACAGTATTTATAAATTATACCGAAGGTGACTGCATTTTGTGCACTGTAACCTAAAGACTGATTTACAGAGAGATTGGAACTCATTCCAAAAAAAAAAAAAAAAAACAAAACAAAACAAAAAAAAAAAAAGAGAGAGAGAGCTAAATGGAAGAGGAGAATGACTTCCACAAACAAGGAAAAAGAATAGAAACTGGCATGTATCTTTCCAGCATTAACTGTGATAAAATTGCAGAGATGTATTATAGTTGTGTTCTGCTTTCATGAGAAGGATGCATGGATTCAACTTGTACAGGACTCATGACAGGAAATTCCAAAAGACTACATTTCTGAAAGATCCCCAAACAGAACATTTGAATCCATATAAGCTGTGGAAAAATAGATATACAGTGTCTGAGATCCACAGAAATAGAGATTTTTTTAAACTCACACTAAATAGGGAAAAGAAACGTTTCACTGCATATTGTTATATACAGCCTAATTTTCCACCTAACGTACATTTTCATGCTCTGCCTACATACTCATACTCTGTTTGTTATGCTTCTGCTGAAAGCAGAGAAGCCACAGACAGACAGACAGACAGACAGACACCCCGGCCGTGCAGTGGGAGCTGCAGCCTGCTGGCAGGTCCCTGGGGCTTCCTTAGCAGAGAGCTACCAAGGGCAGCCGCCGAAATGTGTCTGCTGCACATGGGCAGCCGGGTACAATCCACACATAATCAGGCCAGCAGGGACGTCAGAATGCCAAAACCACTGTGCAGCATCTCCATAACAATGTCTAAGGCTCTGGTGGTTGCTAATGTTATTCTGCAGATGGAGAACCATGAGAGCTCTGGACCAGTGGGGAATCGGGGATAACTGGAAGTTAAAAAAAAAGAAGTAATCTGTCAAACATGAGCAATTTGATCCAAGTTTGTGTGAGGAATAAAAGGCTGATATGAGTACGTTTGGTAACAGACAGACTGACTCAAAGGCTTAAATTCAACCTAGAAACAGCAATACTCTCACGTGTTGTGGTAATACACACTAGCTGGACAGCAGCAATGACCCCCTTCTTGCTGATGAAACAAACAGATACAAGAGAAAAAAAATCCTGGCTCACTGGTGTTCACTTTCCTCTCACTGTCACTGCTTCAGCCCCTTCGCTGCTCCTCTCCACTATTTAATTAAAACACATTAATGGCAATGCCTATCAACTCGCAGCTTTGCATCTGGCATCCGTATCTCTCAGACCGGCTTCCGAGTCAATCCGACAGATGAGGAGAGTGCCTTGGCTTCTGCAGTCATTTAGCTGTGGCCTCTGAGCGTCTGCAGGGTGATGCAGAAGTAATGGGAGCAGCTCCCCTGCCAGGGGCTTGGGTGCAGAATCTTTGACCAAGCACTCGCTGCTTGCTGTGCCACTGCCCTGCCACTCCAGCTAACTTTTAAGCAGCTGACCCTAGTCTACACGCAGGCTGAACCACTGATGGACTTCCTGCTTTGCTTACAGTTAGCAGTCTACTTTCTGCTTTTTAAAAGTGTTTGTAACACTCTAGTCCTGCTAGGAAAACTTTTAAATATATATATTTTTTCCCTCTGTTTGCTTTTCCAAATGTAATTTGCAAACAATGCAGATCACTGCACTCCAGGGAAAGGTAGTTATGGGATAGGAGTATGGGATTTGTGTATTTTAAGAGGGAAAAGGAGGTCATAAGCAGTATCATGAGAAAAACAAATAACAGTAGGTCTTTACGTACTATTGGCAAAAAAATCAGGACCAGAAAGCCAGTCCTGAACTGGGGATGTCCCATGTATGAGAACATTGAATAAATAAAATGATTTTTTTTTTTTTCTGAAAGTGTTTAGTAACACCAAACAGCTACTCATGTCCAAGTAAAAGTGATATAGGGGGAAACTAACTCTGTTTTATTTTTCATGTAGAGCTGTCATGCATTAAAGAACTTCATATACATCAGTGAAGTCTCCTGACACCACTCTGGTCAAATAAGCATTGCATAACAGATGGGTAAAATGAGACTTAAAGGAACTGAACAGAAGTGGCCTCCCTGGAAACACAGCGCAGCAGCCTCCCGCTCAGATAAGCATCCTCAGCCTCTTTACCTCTCCTCCCCTTTGCAGTGACAGCATGTTTGTAGCTGGCACCTTGAGATCATTATGCTGGGGGACAGGAGCGGGGCTGTGCCATCAGACATGGGATCTGCTGCCATTGCCCCCATGCCGGGACGGGGCGCATGCTGTCTGGTCTCCTGTCTGCTCTCACCTGTGGCAATCGAAGCAAGTGCAATGTCCATTATAAAGAAATGTAACCTGAATTATCATCCTGCAAGAAATGCTGAGAACCCCACCGAGCTCTGTGCCACACCATACACACGTCACTACTGCATGCTTTAGCTCTCAGGGTATTTTCAATCCTACCAAATACGGCCAGCTGTAAATGTTTGTAGTCAAAACCTAAGGTAACTTCTGCACACCCAAGACAGCTCTCCCCATGCACTCAGTTATCCAGACAGTGAACTCAGTGGCTGGCAGAGGGATGTGTTTCACTGCAGAACTAGTTCAGGATGCTGCAGGATTTTTAAAGGAAGCTAATTCATTGGTCTCACTGCAACCCTTTGAAAAATGACATGGTAAGAAGCAATTCTCACTCACAGAGGAACCCTATAGCGCACTTGAAATTGAAATTTTGAAATAGCTATCAGCAAAAGCCATCTATCCAAAAGATGCTTTTTTGCTTAATGTGCACTAGAAATACAGAGAGGCCAGTTCCAGTGGCAGTAAGGTAGGTTTGTCATCTGAATTTAACACCAAACTTCTCAACTTGAGAAATAATTTCAGTCCTTTGACTCAGTGTTAGAGAAAATATTTAGCTCTGTGTATAAACCTTACGGAGGACTGAAATCTTTCACCTACAAACTGCAGAGATTGCTGGAGTTACTTCAGGACTGTATTTAGTTCCTTCTGTTCAAAATTTAGGACCTGCTGTTTTTTGGACAGCTCAGGTAACTGTTACAGCTGGAACAGGATGGTATTTCAGTGGCCCCAGCCTCAGCATGTCCTGCCTCCTCTTTTCCAGCAGCAGAGACCAGAGCATCCTTCAGAGCACTCAGAGATTAATTTGGTGTGGATCCCTGTTGGGACAGAGCACATCGGGGATGTCCCTGCAACATGCGGCCTGTCCCCCATTTGTTTTCCAAGCAGGAAAGAAAGGGTCAGACCCCACCTGCCAAGGCAGCTTGCAGAAATACAGCAGAATTGGATGTGCCTGGGGGAACCACCCTCCCCTCTGCTAGCACCAAGCAGCAAGAACAAAGCCTCCAGCTTGGGAGCTTTCTCCTCAATTTGTCCAGCTCCTCTTTCCGCATCAGAAGTTACTGATCTGGCCACAGGATGAAGCGCAACTAAAGGCAGGGTCATTTTCCAAATATGCCAAGGTTAAAGCCTCTGTCCTGGAGAGCTTCTGAAGGAAGAGATAAAAAAGGGGCACTAGGGAGATGGTGTTAGCCTGGTTTTGCAGCTGGTGACCTGCAGCTCAGAGGTGAGATCCCCCTGGTGGTGATTTATGCAAGCTCATGATCTCAACCAACCCGTTTTGTATGAGCCAGACTTCCACAAAGTCCCATCTCCATCACACAGATACACCCATGTGACTCCAAAGCCTTTTTGTAAGGGAGAAAACTGATCGTATGTTCACAGAGAAGAGACATTTCTCTGCTTTCCATCTTCCTAGCTGCAATCACTCCTTGAGAAACTTGTGAAAAGGGCAGGATCAAAAGTTGAATTGTTGGGTGCTGTGGTAAGAACAAGTCAGCTGGCTTTCTGTTACGTGATTCTGTTGCTGCATATATAAATGTGTTCACTCATAAAAAGACACCAGCAGATTATATTTCCTTCCAAACAGGATCGTCTACGAATATATGTGACTCTGTCTTGGATTAGAAAAATCCATTGGCTTCTCCTCTCCCTGTAGGTGTACAGATACAAGTCTGTGCAGATATTCAGCTGTGGTGCAGTATACAATAAACAAAATATGTAAGTGAAATTATTATGTCTAAACCACTGCAAACTCGAGAGATACATATCAGCAGTCCCCAAACACCACGACCACCCTGGCTGCATAACTGCAACATAAATTTTTGGACCTACTGTTACTAATCACTTCAATTTGCAGTCATTCTCTTAAAGTGATTTTAGCCAGATTAATCTTATTTCTTCTTATTATTAAGAGCATCTTTCATGCCGAGTGTAAAACAATAATCCACTTGTAATGCTCACTAGCCTTGGCTCTCATCAAAGAGACAGGCAGAGAGCTGTGGTTAA
Organism: Cygnus olor; assembly: GCF_009769625.2. Taxonomy (NCBI): domain Eukaryota; kingdom Metazoa; phylum Chordata; class Aves; order Anseriformes; family Anatidae; genus Cygnus; species Cygnus olor. The sequence goes on from NC_049169.1 coordinate 41,220,181, forward strand.
TGGCAGTAGTGGAGAGCCTGCTCGTTGGGTGGCCATTCCTGAAAGGGCTTTCTAGCTGCTTGTCGTTGGACTCAAATCAATGATTTTCAAAGCTGCTCCTGTCTTTACAGTCATCACAGAGGAATCTCAGTCTATACCAATTAATGGCAACTGTGACATTTCATGAAATAAATTTCAACAATATCGGGATTTCTTGGAGAGACAAAAACCTGCGGACTTGCCTTCTGCAGCATGGCAGCCCCTGTCATTACAATCAACACAAAACCAGACCGATTTTTATCATTTCACTTCTTCCCATTCTGCCTGTTTTTTTTTTTTTTTTTTTTTTTTTTTTTTTTTTTTTTTTTCCCCTGTATGTGTTGGAATATGTGAATTTTGATGTTTTGAAGGCAGGATTTTTCCAGCTGTTACACCTCTTAATGGCTTGGGACCGCCGGTGACCCCAGACTGCACGCTGAGAAACGCTGCTGTTCAGCCTGCTGTCTCTGAGCTCGGAAAATCCCTCATCTTCCCCCAAACAGTTGTGACCATGCAAATAATAGCAGTTGTTACGATCACTCAAAAGGGGAAGAAAACCTTGAATTATACAATTTCCTTACATAAGAATAAATAAATGAGTGAACAATGTATAGAACTTGGGAGTTATCAGACTGACTAAAATTCTATGGCAGTGAAACTGTACTTTTATATGAGAAGCATAAGCACAGATTTCCCAACAACACAATGCTTCAGTCGTTCTAACAGAAAGCCAAAGCTAGAAAATAGTCCAATGTTTATTACCAGGGAATGGTGGGTATTTTTCCTGACACAGAAGGCAAAGCATTCAGCTAACAACAGTGGTATTTAGCCTGTGAACACCTGTCATAGATCAGTTGTTTCACACAGGCCTGATACTACATATTTGCAGGCACAAGCTTTAAAATCCATACAAAGACCTTGCAAGTACTTTTCTATGTGTCCTTGCTGGAGCACTCTGGAAGGGATGTGCAGAAACTCAGCCATGCTTTTGTATGGATGAATCTGGAAATGAAGACCCAACAACAGAGAAACAACAGAGATTACAATAAATGTAGAATGTTTGCCCTATTTAAATGAAAATTTCCTTTTTTTTTTTTTTTTTTCCCTCAGCTCTAGTGTCCTGAATGAATAAGAAACAGCCTTTTTAAATTTTTTTTTCTGCTCTAAGCTCTGTTAATGGCCATTTTAATGACTGTCTCCTCCAGTTTACAGCCAGCTGTCTAATTACAGAATGTCAATATTTATGAAAGCCCAGCACATACAGTGATAATGGCACAACTCAATATTTATGGGGAGCACATTTTTTGTAAGTACCAACACTGAGTAATCACTGTAGCTATTGTCTTACTACTTCTACTAATTTCAGGGGACAATGAGCAAGTTTTCCTTGAAACTTAAATTCCACGGACCATTCACCCTTTACCCTTTCAGTGCCTTCAGACCCAGCATGTAGTTGCAGTAAGGGAGAACTGCAACTCCTGATTCCTGATAAATCATGGCTGAATTGATGGGATAAAGGACATTTCTGAGATGCCGTGATTGGTGTGCAGGTGGCAGGGGGCCTGACACAAGGAGCGTTGGGGAAGGCACACTCTGTCTTTTGCACAATAGCTCCATGATTGGAACAAAGTCTGGAGAGGGGGAGAAGAGGTTGGAAGAGCATCAGAATCCCTTTATCTCTCTCAAAATCCTCCTTTTCTAGCTAGCAAATTCTGAAGCTTCTGCTTAGAAAATTGCTCAAAACCAGAGGCTCTGCTTGATTTCAGGGCCTGTGATATTTAGCAGAGCAAAGTCATTCTAAGATGACTCAAATGCACCTACGCCGCAGTTTAGGTGGAATTCAGCCAGGCAGAACTGGATGCAAAAGCCTGTGAGGATGGGACAGGACAGACATCAAGGAGGGAGGGACCTCGCTGGCAAACTTCGTTTCCATGTAGTAAGGGAAAGATTGTAAGTTTGGATGTCAGAGAAGCAATCCCTGCCTACTGCTGACACATGTACTTCCATGTTCAGGTCACAATTATATTTACCACATAATTGCAGCCAGAGAAGGAACTTCAGTTTCATGTCTTATTCAAGGGAAAACTCTCTCCCATTGCAATGTTTTCTGATACTAGGCTCCCTTGATAGAAACGACGTCAGCAGCTCACACCATTTCCTGCAGAGCCTGCTTCCTTCAGACATGCTACAGAGCAATATTCATCCGAACGAAGGAAAGGTGTAAATTAAGTTGAATAAAATTGAATCAAATTGAGGAAATATTCATTCTGCCTGGGAATGACCACACGGATATCTAATGCAGTTTAAATAATGTATCCTAAATGCTTTCCTTTAGGTAATTTGATTACTGGTCCTGAGCAGCCCCATGTAATAATCAGATGTTCTCTGCTGTAGCATTAGCCAGGCTTGCAGCTAGGAGCCTGCTCTGAAGATGTGAAAAACGATTCCACTGAATCCACTGGGCTTTGCATCAGATAGCCAGCCTTCTTGCTGAAACGAGCCTGAGGAGCATAGGAGTAGCCTGCCCTGCTATAGCATCACAACATAACATAACACAGAGCATCCACATTATGTCACTGCAAAGGCTCATCTGGTCCTGCTTTCTCTCTCCCATACACATCATTAGGCGATGTTTGGGCAGGAACATAAGAACAAAGGAGTGTGCATTTCTGTGTGTAGCACATGTGCACGGAGGGGAGGAGGTACAAAAGTAAAGGAGGGGGAGTCGTCTCTGTATACCTCTAAAACAAATGGAGAATCCCAGGCTGTAACCTGGTGCTCATGCTTGGTAGCCACAGACAGAGCACTTTTTCATAAATTTATTTTTCTCTTTAATATTTTTATGTTATTAAACTCTATGTGAATAGTTATTATTATTTTATTTTATTTTATTTATTTTATTTATTTTATTTTAATTTTAAGTCCATTACACTTTAGCCCCAGCTATCTGTTGTGTTCCTTGTCACCTCCTGGCTTTCTGTCCCTAGGAACAGCAGTGGCTTCAGTACCTGAAATAACAAAGTAATACAACAGAAATGCAGCTTTTTATCACTGTCATTTACTTGGGGATGGATGGGTGAAAGTCGTCAAGATGTCCATGATTAGTTGCCTGAAGAAAAGAGAAAAATCTGAACAAATTTTCAAGTACAGGGATGTGCAATGTGTCGAATGGAGTCAGGAGCCTTGAGTTTCAGGGCAGTATTTGATCATCTCACATAAACTCTCTCTGTCTTTTTCCCCATAGATTAAATAGAAAGAGAAATGTGTAACATAAATGGAAACATATATTGCAATAATTATAAAATATTCTGAAATATATTCAGTGTAATCTGAAATGTTGATGACACTATAAGAGACAAATACATTGGGGTTTCTTCATCTTTACTGTAAATGGATTGCTCTCATTGGCACCGTCTTTACTTAAATGGGTTAAATTACTACACGTAGGTACATATATAAAATTGTTAAATTCCTATTGAATATACTCACAAGGAATTGTAAAATAGCAGTTTCTAGCATTTGTAGGTCCTTCCTTTTTTTCCTGGTTGTTATTGGCATAAATTATGAAGCTTGATTTTCCTATGGTGCAAGTTTGTTCTTTTGCTCGATTTCTCTTTTGTGCAGCAAAATGAAGAACTCGTGTGACTGGAGCAAGCTCATTTTCCCATGCGAGGGTATGAGAATAGCAAACGAAAACTGCCTTCTGTGGAACAAAATGTACCTATACTTATGGCACATATTGGAAAGCTTCATCAGCAGTGATCTGTGAAACTAGATCTTTGACACGAAAGTGTGAAGTAGACCCTGAAACAGAACACAAGGAAAGGGTCATAACTGCAAATACATATTAAACATTTGCTATCGTATCTAAAAGTGTTTGCTGAACAACAGCACATGCAGATTTGTTTTGCTGTGAGAAGCTGCTCTTGCCACCACCTGATAGGAAGAATGACTGAACAGTTAAAATGACCCATTAAGCAACTGTTATCATGAAACAGAAACTTTTCCTGCTTATTAACTTTAAATAAAGCCTGCTGAGCAAAAGACTGATATTTTTAAAAGTTATTTAGAAAACTGAATAATAACCTTGGATCTAAAATTTTGTCCTTATGATTCTTTTCCCATTCTCACCCGCCCCTCCCCCTGCCCAAACCCCAAATGTTAGTCATAATTAATTTTGGTTTCTTATTAACCTCTTTCTTCATGTAATTCAAAAGAATTTGTGTGGGTAGTTAATATCTTAATTGACTAGGCAAGTTCAAGTCTCTCTTTACCACCACCAAGTGTGTATATTGTTTTTGAGCTTTGGGTAGTTTACCCAAAAGGCATCACCTTTCACCTTTTTTTTGTTCTTTGATGGAGACTGTGGAAGTGCTGAGATGTTACCTAGTATGTGTGTCCTCATTATAGGAAAAACACAGAGGCAGTCTGTGCATTAAAAAGTTTATGGTTTAAACACTCCTAAGTGGTTCTCCTTATTTATGGCCTCTGCCCTTTCTCTCTAAGCCTCATCTTAGAAACACATTATTATTTAACCGCTAATTCTGGGCATTACACAGGAAAATCAAAGGCAAGTCTTGACACTGCCTGTGCTGTGTCTGTACAGGTAAGGTGCAAAGCCAGCAAGACAGCAGCAGGATTATAACCAGGAGACTTTGCTAATGGGCTGCTGGCACGGTATGAAGACTACATTAGATACTCACTGCTGACATGACAAGATACTATCCCACCAGGGACCATGGATTGAAAGAAAAGAAACACTGCCAGCCTGAAATCTAAGATGCCCAGCTACATACCCTGGCATGTGCCTGCTGTCAGACTTGTAGCATGTGCCTATTGTCAGGTTTTGTGAAGTTAGCAAACATTTATCATTAATACTAAGGCTGTAAACAAAGTGGATGCATGGAATTAACTAAAAGGACAGGCCAAGTCATTGTACCTACTTCAGCCTTGGCTGTGGCCATTTGGCAGCCACATCTGCCCTTTGGTAAATGTTCACTGTCAGGAACACCATTTTAGATAAGGATATAACTGTTATGAACCATCTCAGCCCCCTTCATTGGGATCTTTCTTCAAAGAAAGCCCATGTCAGCCAAATGATGGAATGAAGCTGGGTCAAATAGGCACAACACAATGAGACGCTCACGAGTAAAACCAATGACAAAGCACATGCTTTCCCTAGCTCTATACCATCCCTCTCTCTCACTAAAGGATGCACATTTTAAGGAAATCACTTAAAACTAACACAGATTTATCCCTTTGAAAAGATAACCCCATACCCCAAAGGATGTGAGGGCGTATCAGTTGAAGTACCTTTTAAACTCTTTTCATTATTCATTGGATGTCTAGGGAAACATTTTGAATGGTGTAATCCTATATGCCCAATGCGCTGGTGCCAGAGATTCCATTAAACCGGTGCAATGACTACCTGAGCTGCCTGGCATGAGGGGAGAGCCACAGCCGTGTATTAACCCTGATTGATCTGTGTGCAAGAGGTAAAACCATGCATGAAGGGGCCTTAGCCTGTCTGTCTGTCTGTCTGCACAAGGTAGGCTAAAACTTTCCCTTACAGTAACCGGAGCTGAAGACACTCGGGAAATACAGCCATAGAGGCTAATTTGAGGACAGGAGGTCTGCTGCTGTTTGAAAATCAGACAGGGAGCTCCCTCTGGTTCCCCTGTGTGGGATGTGGAGGGGGAAGGAAGGATTCTGCTGTGGTAAAGAGTCTAGAACTGGGCAAAGAAGAATGCATAAAGGTTCACATTTACTATATATTTATCCCTCTGCTACCATGGTTGCAGAAGCAGTCATCTTTGCAGCTTAAATGTTGAGCCCATCCAGATGTCCTGGCCCAGGCTGCTCCAACACCCATGCTCATACCCTCCATCCCATCAAGCTTGAGTTGGTTTGTTGGTGGAAGTAATAAAAAGGGAATGAGGCTGTCCACTGATTTACATGGCCTCTAATAATCTGGATTCATCCCAGATGGACTCTGGACTTGCCCCACAGTGACCCCACAGCAGCTCAGAGAAGGGAAACATACACACACAGAGTGAAAGAATGGAAAGACCATCTGAATTTCAGAGACAGTGTTTGTATCTTCTAGGGCTCTCTCTGCCCCAGAGAAGCCAAATATTTGTTTAAAATGCTGCTTTGTATGCATCCAGGGTCACTTTCATTAGGTCTGCTAATTCCCCAAAGTAATTTATATTTACCTATTCTTGCCCCTTCCTACAGCACTGTCATCACAGCTATTTTTTTAATTTATGAAAACACAGCAAAAAGGCATTTGTGTATATAAAGACAGAAACATTCCAACAAAGATGTGTCTCTAAAGCAGAGAAGTTCCCCGATTTTAATGTATTTAAGATCAGGACAGTGATGTGGCCTCCCTGATTTCATTTCCTTTGGCCATTATTATCTCTCTTAAATGATTTTCTTCACTTTCTTACAGAAAAAGACACAAACTCTCTCAAAGACAGAAACAGTATATGCAGATATATCTTAGAGGAAACCAACCAATACTCAGGTAGTGTGTAGCCTGTTTGAATGCTGGTGTTATTAAGATCCCAGTAGTCCAACTGCTCCAGGACTTTTCCTTCAACATAGTGGGGCAAAGTCTCTCTGACTACCATGGAAACAGGCTGGGTAGTGCTGTCAAATGGTCAATTGTACAAATAATCTGCAGTTAATGTGAATATCACTCATTGCCAAGGTATAAATGTCATACTTCATAAGAAAAAAGTTTCCAGCAGATGTTTCTGTAATCCTATTTACTGGTCCTGTACTATTTTCCCCCAGTCACATAACATGACTTTTCAGTGTTTTTCATATGTTGGAAAAAGCTTTAATTAACACAATGTAAGAAATAATTCGTCACAGGCAGAGGAATGGAGTAGATGACCTAAACAATTTGCAATTCCTACTGGTTCTTTGTTCTGTTAAATACATCCATAATTAGAGAACAAAACAACAATTATTCTGATGTAAAAACATCCATGTTATGTGTTATAACAGCAAAAAACAATGGTAAAAAATCATGCCACAAAATTAAATAATTATACCGTACAAAAACTGTGCATCAGCCAGACTTGGCAAACAGCTCTCCATGTGGGAAGCTGAACTGGAGTGTGCCCTGGCCTCAACAAACTACATTTCTTTGGGCATTTACTACATGATTTCCTGAAATATTAAACAAAATGCTGTTTCTCTTCCTTGCTCACTAAACACATATTGAATCTACAAAAAGTACATCTTCTCGTATTTATAGGGCTGTAGCTTCTCTCCTTCCCTTCTTCCAGTCTGGGGTTTGCTTGGCTGTAATTTTTAAAAATCTCTTCCTGGAAAATCATCCTGGCAATAAAAAGAGAGAGAGAGAAGCAAGTAATGCAATGATTTGGCTTTTCTGAAAGAAATCCGTAGTGGAACAAATAACATTTTAACCCTAGATGTGGTAGTAATCTTCATGAGCTTGTATTGTGAAAGGAGCCTGAGTATTTTCGGCACTAACACTCTCTTAATTTCCCAGCTGGAAGACAGAGGCAACTGCTCCTGATTCGCTTATTTATTAAGACATGTAAATCGTTCTGGAGAAAGGAGGACCAGTTCAAGCAGTGGTAACAGACTGTCCATCACTTACATTTAAAGAATATAAAGCTACGTACAGAGGTTAAATTTGGTGTCACAAAGCACAGGAGCTTTCACTCATAATCCTTACGTTATTGAATTAAAAACTACCATTACAATACATATACCAGGTAGAGGGAGTACTGAAGTCATTTTCGCAATAAATGAGTCAAAGTCACCTATATTTCAATCAGACTTTATTGAGAGACAATTAAGCAGACTAAGAGTTAATTAATCTTCCTTTTAAGACGTCATGGGTTATCTTTAAAGAAAATTGACATTAAGAGGTGATTAATTTCCATGGAAGAGGTGAAATACTGATCCTTCCAAAAAAAAAGAGTAAGAAATGAGTCAGTGTCAGTGCAGATCAGAGGAATGCTTAATGGTAGTTTAGCTTCTCCTGCAAGCACCAGCACCACTAACATTACTCAGAACGGAACAAGGATCCAGAGCAGGACATGAACCCAGAGCTTTCAAGCTGAGCCACCAGCATCCCAGGGATCTAAACTGTACAAACACTCCTAAAAACCTGGGAACAACATTTGCTGCATCCTCTGCCATACCTACTCTTCGTACTCAGTAATTTGAAATCAGTGGGAGTTCCACGAAGAGGATGTCTGAGAGGAGATTTTGGTCCCTGGGCTATTTGTTTTTCGAGCTAAAAAGACTAAAGTGGTTGCAGTAGTATAATATACACATCACTTGTCAAATTTAGATCAAAGCAGCTTTAGTTATGTGAGAACAGAAAATGTCTTAACTTGGCAAACTCCTGTTTTCCTCCAGGGACGCTATACATTCATCAGAGCAATTTCACAAGACACACTTTCAGCTGCCACCTACTCCTAGAAACATTGCAGCCTCCCTCCTTACTTTCCAGAAAAGACATAACTGGGCTTTTTGTGGCCCTGGACATCCCAGGAGTGGGCAGTGCAGGGGAGCGCACTGAGCAGTACCGGTCCCACAGCCTGGGGACAGGGAAAGTTGCTACCAGAGGGGCTCTGTTCTCTCCTGGCCCAAATGGTGAGGAGCAAGCTCACAGGCAGGAGACAAGAGCAGAAGTAGGAGTCTTCCACTTTTTTTTTTAATCACCTTGCAGCATCCTGTGATCAGTAAACATGATTAAATATTTGGAGGGGTAATTAAAATTTTGTTCATGTTGTTGCTTGCCTGATTTTTTATTTTATTTATTTTGCCAAGGCACAAATCTAACCAGCAGTAATCACTGTCTGTGGGAATTTTGATTTTGTGTGTGTGTGTTGAAAAAACAAACAAACACAAATAGTTCACTCTCAACTGTAATATTTCAGTTGAAAACACTGTCAGTGGATGTTCCAGCTGTTATAATTTCATTATTGCATGGCTCAATCACTTATTCCAGACTATATCTCCTGGTTATGTGATCAAGAATTCCTGTTTAAATATATATAGTCAAATTAAGCAAACTGTTTATGAGAGCATGATGTAGCCCCAGAACAATAATAACTTAAATGACTAAAAAAACTGACATTTTTCTGGAGGCGCCTAAAGCCAAATCATATTATATGTAGGTCAAATGTAGAGGATTTTTTTATTTTTTTTCCCTGATGTGTGGACAAGACAAAAGTGCTGATGAAAATGCCAACAAACCTGCTGGGATCATGGTGTTAGCTTGTCCTGCCAGAAGCAGAAACATTTCTATACTTCCAGTACTTTATTTTATTTCTAGGAAACAACTGTACCTCAGGTCATTGCTATATCAGATTGTACTTTACATCATGTCCATATGAGGTGCATTTTTTTCCTTTGAATACTTCAAGAAAACATTATGAGGAGCCTGCAAATCGATTCTATGAGCTGTGGCCAGGGTGCAGCCTTACTTAAAGATCATGAGCACTAACTTTCCTTGGCAATAACTATTAAAATTTGTAAACCAGCATTTTAAAGAGCTTGAGTTGAATGGTAATGACTCTAAATTGTTTTTTAAAGATGGTGACAACAATACTTTAGGTATTTTTCTCCAAGCTCATACATTCTCTGTCTTTGATACAGTAATCATAATAAATACCACCAGACCTGCAGAAGCTGGGTCTCAGAGAGCTTGTCCACTTTCCCTAAGTGTTTCAGCTGTGCTAATAAAGGAAATGGCATCTCCCTGCAATCCCCACCTTCCTTGGATCCATACCTTGTGATATCACCATACTGAGATAATAAGCACTAACAACAGAAGCCAAATTCTGAGCTTACCGTACAAGGAAAACAGCTTGTGAAATGGTAAGTGGTGTCAATACTACATGCATGGAAAAAATGTTTTCAATTCTTTACAGCTTTGAAACTGCAAGCTTTCTGGCTATTTTTGAATATTCTGATGAACATGGGAAAGGCAGACAAGTGCTATTCCGTGTCACTGTGTTAGCCACAGTGAGGCCCTGGTCCCTGGCGCCTGCTTCTGGTGGACGTGCACAGGCGGGGGGTTCACCTCCAGCTGCCCCACTTCTGCTTTGGAAGACCTTGAGAGACAAAAAGAGAGCTAACAAGAGTATGCTTTACCAGGGGCAACTGAAATGATTAAATAGCCGCCCGCTGGCCTTGTTTCCCAGAATACAAAGGGAAGATTGACAGCCCGTGCTGGCATTCAAACCTCATGTCATTTCTGAAAGTTGCCAGTGTATTCCTGCCAAGTACACCTTGCTCCATCAAATTCAGCACACTGAAGGTAAAAACAGGTCACATGCTGGGGATTAAATGTGGTCTGTTACTTCGAGACACTAACTAATTTATGTTTGGGGACTGAGAGGCTTGTTTTTTAAGTAGTTATTGCCAAGTTTTGCTGTCTGGGCAGGGGGACGTGGGAAGTCCTGAGCGGGAGCTTCTCCTGGTGGCAGTGGTGTTGTGCCTCTGGCAGCTAAGCTGGGTTGCCTGCTGACTTTTCCTGGAGCAGATCTTCACATGCTGGCAAGACAGCTTCATGAGCCACCTTTCTTTTCCCACACATGTATGTATATATTTCCATTGCTTGCTATTTCTTCTCTTTTTCTCCTTCTTTGTTCCTTGCTAAGAATAAATCCATATGCTGCTTGAAGCTAAATATCAACTGATTTGATGAAGACAGTTTATATATCTTCTCATGACTTATTTTAATACCACAGGAACAATTGTGGGAGACTTGGGTAGACAAGCAATGTTTTGCACCTGCAGCCCCATGCACGTGACTGCTTTAATGGCAGATGCAATGACAGCTTTTGTTTGGCTACGGATGGAAAGTGGATTGCCTTCTAGGAGACACAGCTACTTTACTCAAACTTGCCACACCAAATTGTCTGGAGGATTACTTCACAGGATCACACACACACACACTCACTCACACACACACACTCACTCACACACACACACACACTCACACTCATACACACACTCTCTCTCTCTCTCTCTCACACACACACACACACAGGGAGAAAATATGATAAAAAGGGCCCAAGGGTTGAGATAAGGACAGGGAGACCACTCAACAATTACTGTGACGGGCAAAACAGACTCAGCGTAGGGAGGTTAGAGAAATGTATTTATTACCTACTACTAACAAACTAGAGAAGCGAGAAACAAAACAAACTATAAACATCTTCCCCCCATCCACCCTCTTCCATCTCCTCTCCCCGTGCAGGGGAAGGGTTGCAATAAGGACAGGAAAATTTCTCACCTATTACCATTACGGGCAAAGCAGACTCGAAGAGAGATTAATGTAATTTATTGCCTGTCAATAACAGACTAGTACACGGAGAAGCTGAAAGCAAACTAAAAATCCGCCCCCCCTCCCCCCCCCCGCCTTTTAACCTCTTCCCCCTGAGTAGCGCAGGGGAACAGGCAATGGGGGCTGCAGTCAGGCTCTAACGCTTTTCCTCCACCGCTCCTTCACGGTCACTCCCTGCCCCTGCTCCACGTGGGGTCCCTCCCACGGGATGCCGTCCTTCCTGAACTGAGCCTGCGGGGGCTGCCCACAGGCAGCAGCTCTTCAGGAACTGCCCCAACATGGCTCCGTACCACGGGGTCCATCCCCCAGGAGCAAGCTGCTCCAGCACGGGTCCCCCACGGGTGGCAGCTCCCCCCAGACCCGCTGCTCCTAAGTGGGCTCCTCTCCACGGGCTGCAGCTCCGGCCCGGGGCCTGCTCCTGCGGGGGCTCTCCATGGGCCGCAGCCTCCTCCAGGCCACATCCACCTGCTCCACCGGGGGCTCCTCCACGGGCTGCAGCGTGGAGATCTGCTCCGTGTGGGACCCCTGGGCTGCAGGGGGACAGCCTGCTCCACCAGGGGCCTCTCCACAGGCCGCAGGGGAACTGCTGCTGTGTGCCTGGAGCACCTCCTGCCCTCCTGCTGCACTGACCTGGGGGGCTGCAGGGCTGCTTCTCACTCCTCTCTCCCCAAGGCTGTTGTGCAGCAGGTTTTTCCCTTTCTTAAATATACCCTCACACAGGCCCAACCAACATTGCTCACTGGTTCAGCTCTGGCCAGCGGCAGGTCCCTTTTGGAGCCTCTGGAGCTGGCTTGATCTGACATGGGACAACTGCTTGGCTCTGCTTACAGAGGCCGACCCTGAGCCCCCCTGCTACCAAACCCTTGGACGTAAACCCCATATGCTAGTACAGTACCCATATGTACTTGTTACTTAGAAGCCAAAATTTCTTCTTCTAATCAGCTGCATCCACCAGGACCTGAGGTGAAAGATATTTGTTTCTGCAGGAGGAATGCAGGAACCCAACTCCTTTCCTGCCATCCAGGGGCTTCTCCATTTACTTTTAAAATAGCTGTTTGCAGCTTTAGGGTTACAGAGTGTTTCCATTTACAAGCCTCTTTCTGTTCCCCAGCTTGATGATGGCTAATTTAACCCACTGCCCATGGAGAAAGAGAAAGCATGTACTCAGCTCTGTTGCAGATTTCCGTCTTGCGCACATGGAGTCAAAGAAGAGAAAACATTTCTCTGAGGCTCCTCCATGTGAAGCTATGCCATTTATCATCACTGCTTTCTCATCTCCTAAGATCCTCCCTCATTCCACCTGTCAACACATCCAGTCTCTCTCATAGGCAAATCATCCCCCAGTCCTTTGGTGGTCTCACAGAGCTCAGAGTGAAATTGCATTTGTTACTCAAGAGTACACTAGAGTTTTACAAACCTACTTACCCTGAGAAGCCATAAATGAATTTATACAGACTTTAATACAGATAGCCAGTCACTTCTCTGTGGATCAGGTATGGAGAGAACTGAGGGGGTCCCTCAACTTAGATATCTTAGGATATTTTTGCAGGTAGTCACTCCAGAGAACTATTTCATCTTCCTACCTTGAAGAAAACTCTGGTACATCTTGCTCTGCTTTTCATATCCTCGTGAACCTCCTATTGACATCAGGATATAACAGCCTACAGAGACACTGATTAAGTGTTTAGAAAAATGAAAACCATAAGTCTAGACAGCAAACTCTTGGATCTGGAAATCAAATGCTTGCATGGATGACTCATTCTTATTTTCCTGAAAGAAAACTGTATGCTTCCCTTTAACTAAGTTTTATGAGTAGAACCCTTCTGACTGTGTGTTCAGCACAGACTATTTGAGAGATCTTGAAATGTGTCATGTATTGGCAATGTATCCTGAGCAATAAAATATGCACAAATTCAAAGCCACCATCCTCTATTTCTGGCCAAATCTCTCAGAAATCAATGAAAAACCTTGACAAGGCAAGTAAAATGAGACACAGTGTGTCCTGAAGATAGAAATACCATTTTTCTTTGACCCTCTGTGTCTCCTTGGCTTAGCTTAAGATCAGCCAGTGAGATATTTAGGCTGCACACAACTTTTGATAGGTTTTGGGTAGAGGTATAGAAGGGCTCACACCTCACGTCAACAAACAAAACATTAATTGTATTTATGAAAGGACCTCTAGGTAATATTTCAGATACACAAGCCTTTTTATTTTTATTTTTATTTTTATTATTTTATTTTTTTCTGCAATCATACTAACCTGGTTTTGATGTGTTAGAGTATTTGGACAGCCAGAGGAATATTTCATTGTGTCCTTTTTCAAGAACCATAAATTACGTAGCACGTCTGCCAAGTATAAGATGCAAGTACTGTGAATTTATTGTCCATTTTCAGGCTCTGGCACAGATCTGTCATGTGAATATGGGTAAGCCCCTTCACTTTTTGCCTCTCTTCAACTCCTATACAACCCACTTGGATAGCAAACTTTGCAAGGCAGTGTTTCCTCCTGACAATGTGTCTACTTCAGATCTGCCCAATAGTTGGAGTAACATAAATTATGTAAACAAATAACACGTCACAGTAATACACTTAATGGTTATCTCATCCCACTCCAAACAATTTCATAGTGTGGCCTGCAGATATTGTTTTTGTATTTTTTACATTTACTAAAAGTCCCTCCCAACTGAAAATGAAGAACAGGTTCAAGACCACGTAATGAAACTGAGTAGGTACATGTCGGTGGGGCCTGATGACATGCATAACAGGTTCCTGAGGGAACTGGCTGATGTAGTCGCCAAGCCCCTCTCCATCATATTTGAAAAGTCATGTCAGTCAGGTGAAGTCTCTGGTGACAGGAAAAAGGGAAACATCACTCCCATTTTTAAAAAGGGTAGAAAAGAGGACCCAGGGAACTAAGACTGGTTAGCCCTACCTCTGTTCCTGGCAAGATCATGGAACAGATCCTTCTGGAAGCAATGTCAAGGAACATGCAGGACAAGGAGGTGAGCCAAGACAGCCACCATGGATTCACCAAGGGGAAACAGTGCCTGACCTATCTGGTGGCCTTCTATGATGGAGTGACTGTATCAGTCAACCAGGGAAGACTGATCAATGTCTCCTTTGACATGATCCTACATGACTTCCTGATCTCCAAATTGGAGAGAGATGGATTTGAAGGGTGGACCATTCATTGGATAAGGAACTTTCTTGAAAGCTCTACCCAAAGAGCTTTCAGTGGTTCAATGGGTCTATGTCCAGGTGGAGGCTGATGACGAGTGGTGTCCCTCAGGGGTCTGTCCTGGGACTGGTACTGTTTAATATCTTTATCAATGACATAGATGATGGGATAGACTGCACCCTCAGCAAGTTAACTGATGACACCAGAGTGGTGCAATTGATGCAACAGAAGGAAGGAAAGCCATCCAAAGGGACCTAGACAAGCTTGAGAAGTGGGTCAATGCAAACCCAGGGAGGTTCAACAAGTCTAAGTGCAAGGTGCTGAACCTGGGTCAGGGTAATCCCAGACACGAGTACAGACTGGGAGAAGAAATCTTTGAGAGCAGACCTGTAGAGAGGTACTTCAGGGTTCTGGTGGACAGAAAGCTCCACATGAGCCTGCAGTGTGAGCTTGCAGCCCAGAAGGCCAACAGAGGAGTGGGCAGCAGGTCAAGGGAGGGGATTTTGCCCCTCTACTCTGTCCTTGTGAAGCCCCACTTGGAGTGCTGTATCCAGGTTTGGGGCCACAAGCACAGGAAGGATGTGGGTCTGTTAGAGCAGGTCCAGAGGAGTGTAACAGAGATGATCAGAGGCCTGAAGCAGCTCTCCTATGAAGAAAGACTGAGAGAGCTGGGGATGTTCAGCCTGAAGAAGAGAAGACTGGTGAGACCTCATTGCAGCCTTTCAATACATAAAGGGGGGTAATAAAAAAGATGGCAAACAACTTTTTACTTGGTCAGATAGTGATAGGACAAGGGAAACGTTTTTAAACTAGAAGAGGGGAGATTTAGATTAGACATTAGGAGAAAATTCTTGACTCAGAGGGTGGTAAGGCACTGAAACAGGTTATCCAGAGAAGTTGTGGATGCCCCATCCCTGGAAGTGCTCAAGATCAGGATGGATGAGGCCCTGGAGAACCTTATCTAATGGGTGGCATCCCTGCCCATGGCAGGGGGGTTTGAGCTAGATGTTCTTTAAGGTCCTTTCCAACCCAAGATGTTCTACGATTCTATGATTCTGTGATTCTACGATTTCTATGATTCTATGATTTTTCATTGGTGAGAGAAAGGGGGGGGGGGGGGGGGGGGGGGAGAGGAAATTTACCTCCACCATTGCAGAAAGTTACTTTCTTGCTATAGATTTCCACCCTTTCTTGCCCACACTTCTCATATCTGCTGTTCTGGAAGGCATCTGCCTCTCGTTTCTTGCCTCTCTCACAATCAGTCCCAGCATGGTGCTACTGCAGGCTTCTTGGTTGTCAATCAAATTATATTTTTTTTCTTCTATGGATGGCATGGATAATAGATAGTCTTTGCCTCCTGGCATTGATGCTTCTTCCATTATGTTGGTAAGATAATGTACAGTCTCTCTTAAGGCACAAATTGCAACTGGTAACATATCCATAGGTAAAGCCTTAAGCAATATAACCCGTAGTAAAGAAGCCTTTGATTACCAGAACAATTGTCATGATTAAGTCTATACTGAATAAAGAAGGAGGACAACATGCAGAACATTATGTTAGTTATCAGCTTATGATTGTCTTTGTTTTTGGGTAAAATACTGGTGCATATTGTGCTGGTCAGTGCTCACGAAGCTCAAGTTTTGGCAGCAAACCCATAGGAAGTCACATCATCATGGCAGCAATCAGGCTTAGTTCTATTTGGATTGTCCAAAATGTTCTCATTAACTGAAGACAGGAATGTACGAATGTTGCTATGATAGGTAAAGGAGCATCCAAAACCAACAAGCTGTCCAAAAACTTGAGGCTGAGACTTATTTTAACAATCTTAAGATTTATGCATTTGAAAGAGGAGGAAGATTCTTAAACTTGCTTTCCTCATCCCAGAACTGACTGCTCTGTTTTGTCTGGATTCACCCTAATGTGATTATTTTTCATCTTGATACTGCTTTCAGCAGAAGGCTGGAAAGGCAGCACTGTTCTCCATGGAGTGCAGAGGAGATGGAGACCAAAGGCCACTATAAGCTTCAGGCTCTCTCACATGGTTTGTCTAATACTCTTACACCCCAGATTGGACGTGGGACTTCAAATGTTGCTCTGCACCTGAAAATAGAAAAGTTTGGGAACAGCTGTTGTAGAAGAGGGATAACAACATGGTGCCAGCAGTTTTCAGGTAATGGTCAGTCTAACAGAGCTGAGCTGCAGGTCCTGCCCACCTGCACCACCGTCTTTCAGTCATGCAGGTAGCTGCATGCTCCTCCTGCTCTGTTCAATATTTTGAGACAAAACAGGTCTTTCTGCTGCTGTTGCCACTGTTTGAAGGGGCAAATTTGAGGTTTGGAAGTATGCCTGTAGGAAGCTACTAAAGCAATTTTGGTGTCTTCACCTCTACACTCATTGGGCAGACGAGTATACCTCTAAGGTATGTGAGCAGGGATCTGGAGGTGGAAGAGCTGCCCCAGAACAACCTTTTACATTTAGTCTCAGAGGAAGAACTTGAGACATTTCAGGGCATTTCTACTTAATTCCACTTTTGTGTGTGTGTGTGTATGTGTGTGTGTGTATAATGCTTTTAATTAACACTACCAAGTGGGTATTTTTCCTGCTCAGCAGACAGGAAAAGAGCCAATGTTATGTCTGTACTATACTCTAGACAGAGAGGCACCCAAACTATAACCTTTAAAAGGCATCTGAGGAAAGGTTCCTAGTTATCTCACAACAAGTGAAAAATGTTCTTGGTCATAACTCCAATATATTCTTTGTTATAACCAGATTTGGTCCTACACTGTTATTGGTCTTATTCTCCCTTCTTTGACTGATATAAGACAAGCAGTGAGAAGGTGGCAATTGCTCTTTCTTTGGTTTGATGTTGAAGTCTTCCCCAGAATTCACAGATTATTACAATTTGTATCTTCTTTTTATTAATCCAACAGGTTGAGTCTCTGGCTGAAACTGAAAAGCCATGTCCCTGCTTTGCATTACTGCTGCATCCTCAGCTTTAAGAGGATTCATTCCCTTTCATATTTAGATCCGGTATTGCATTTTCTTCTTTATTCATCCTTAAAAGACCAGAAGGCCTCCCCAGCCCCCCCCCCCCCCCCCCTTTTTTTTTAAATTTACTTAGAATAAGCACATTAATTAAACGATTGCATTTGGTTGGTTGAAGGTTGTGCTTGCTACTTATTTAGCTGGAGGTTTATCTGGCTGTCAGAATAACTCACTGGAGACATCACAATTTGATAACAATACTGGTCAACCAATGTGACCTACAACAGGACCACCTGTGGTGGACCTTATGAGCCAGACTGTAGCTCTTATCCTTGCCTTTTCTGACATGATTTTATATGCTACTGCACCTCAGGCACACAGTATGTAGCTTCTGTCAAGTCTTCAAGAGACCAGAAGTGTGATTCAGAAAGGGCTGGTAAACATTGAAGATATGACTCAGAGACGTCCATGTTACCTCTTCGTCCAAGATTTCCAGGGCTGTAAGCAAGGGAGAAAAGGAACAACCAGACAATCAATTTATGGAACATTGAAAAGGTCAAGATATTGTAATATGCTGTGTAACACTGAATATATGAGATATTAAAATTCAAATGCTTCATTCCTAGGAAAATAATTGCTGTGGCATAAATACAGAAGCACAGACTTCCACCCTGGTGGCAATTAAATACATGTATCTACTCCAATTACACCGTGTGAGAGAGACTCTTTTGTGATCCTCTTTGGAGGTTGTGTTAAGGTATAGTTTTTCAGCTTAAGCACAAGAACTTAACCTGATTACAGTTTGGGATAGAAATCCTTCCTTCCTTCCTTCCTTCCTTCCTTCCTTCCTTCCTTCCTTCCTTCCTTCCTTCCTCCCTCCCTCCCTCCCTCCCTCACTCCCTCCCTTTTTTCTTTCCTTCTTTCTTTCTTTCTTTCTTCCTTCCTTCCTTCCTTCCTTCCTTCCTTCCTTCCTTCCTTCCTCACAAATGACATGATGAGGAGACATCGATGGTTAGATCAACCTCTGTTAGCACTTTACCTTCAGCGGGTGAAGTGACAACCTCATGACCCTCTGTTAAGATCTTTTTACCTCTTATTTTCTTTCAATATTCTTGGATCCTCAGTTTACAGTTTTCACTTGTTATACAAGAGCAAGGAATTTGGCCACTGACTATTGGCTTTATTTTGACTAATTCATCTTTTGAATTTGGTATACAGGCCCCTAAAATGTTAGGTAGGAACCATTTTGCTCTAAGAGAGAGACAAGATTTCTGGTCTGTGTGCTCCTATGTCCCTCACAAGCTTTTGAGAAAAAGCCCTTCATCACAGTCTGTGATCTAAGTCTCTGGTCACTGCCATATATCAGAGTGACTAAGTGGTTTGCATCACTTTTTAAATCAGTACCCAAATCTGGACCCACTTCTGCAGCTGAGGATGCAGCAGGAACACAGGGAGCAGAAAATACTCCTGTGTGTACACATCTCTGAATGTTTGCAGAGAGAACCCGGACATAACTGTAATAAAACAAAGAAGGTGATGTTTGCCATTTGTTTTCAGTTTCTGAAAGAAATAAGTTCTGTCCCAAATTAAAGAAGAAATTACTGCCCTCTTTCATTGTAACTACAAATAAACACAGTTGCAAGAGGCGGGTGAAAAGGAAAGTAGGGTTTGATCCCCAATAAGCTGACAAAGCTGGAATATCAAGTGCTTAAAAGGATGCAGTGTCACACTGCTAACAAATTATCCACTTTCCTAAATTTAATGCAGAAGCTGTCTTAATGACTGAAGGTATGGCTATCTATACCAAGGGGATTTCCTCCACGTATAGCCTGCTAGAAGTCACTCTTGGAAACCATTTTGCTCTTCACCAGTACCAAAACCTCACTAGCTGCCAAATGAATATTCCTTGGCTTCTTTTGCTACTTAACTACTTCAATTCCCATCTCATGGTTTGGGCGACAGAAATCTCGTACTGAACGCCCAAGTTCTGGAACAAATCCCATATGATCTTGTTTATACATGTTTCATGAATACATGATTCATGCTTATTTGCTGTGAGTTACAACCACTGACTGCAGGTAGCTTTGCCTCCGTACAGGACAGGGCTTCTGAAATAGAGTCAAGAACTTACAGCTTGGGTGAATGCCAGGAATACCACAAGGCAGATGCTTGCTGGAATTATAAATTATAGGCTACTCCATAATCCTCCTGTAGTTGCAGTCACATTTCTAGAGATGTTAATATCTAAAAAGATGCAGGCTCCATCCTGCAGGTAGGAGCAATAGACCTGTAAGGTGCTCAGAAACTTTTGCTAGAATATAGAAATAAGAACATTAGAAGAGATCTCAGTCATCTGAGAACTTAAGAACTTAAGGATTAATGAAGGAAATAAAACCATATCCATGTCTCCTCAAGATATTTTCTTACATCCGTGGCAGGCTTGTGAATCTGACAGAAACGTATTTATGTCTGCTGGGCAGATCCAGTTATAAGAAAAAAATTGTCTATGAAAGCTATTCTGCCAGTAAGAAAGCTATAGAAGCTCATTTCTAATGCATATAAGCTCTTATTTAAGTATCACAAAATCACTCTTCAGGGTACTTTTGCTCTTTGTTACAAGAAGCACATATTTTATAATGCCATCTGATTGCTTTGTTTGGGTTATAATGGTTTTGCAGTGCTATTTAGACCTAAATAATTTGCTTTTCCTCCTGTTTTATGTTTAGGAGACTTTCTGTTCTTGTGGTTTGTTTTGTCTTTTTTTTTCCGTGGGGGGGTTGTTTGTTTGTTTGTTTTATTATTTATTTATTTATTTTCTATTTGGAAACAAATAAACTAGAGAGCACTTCCTGTGCCATCTGAGGTTGAAAGTAACAGTATGGAGTCAGGGAGGGCTATTCAGCAGCCAATTTGTATCCCTGCTTGAGTATCCCTTCAACAGAGTGTAAGTGGTTTAAAGCATACAGGGTCTGGGGCTAGCAGAAAACAGCAACAATCAAGAAGGTGAATTTTCTAGAAATGCTAAAACTAGAAAAAGAGTTGAGCATGCTGTTGAAGAAGCTGTGAATTTAGATCAGGGGACTGGTGAGCTTTCCCCTTCTTCAGAGTCAGATTGCAGTTCAGTTGCTGATATAAGAGGAACTGGATTTTTCACCCACTTCTTCCTGTGAAAATACTGTTTTTAGGCACTTAAATTGTCCATTTCTGACCATTCAAGTTGTTTTACAACCATGGTATACATTTTGTTTGAAAATTCAGCTACATGTGAAAATGAGACTCGAGAAAATAATACAGCATTAAAATTTATTGTCCTTTGAATAACTTCACCTTTAGAACAAGTGTTTGAAAATTAGCAGGAAAGTGGTCTTTCCATCAGAGACATGTCTCTCATCATTCTACAGAAACCTGTCCAGTTTGAACCCCTTTGTAAGCCCCAGCTGCACAGCAGAGTGCCTTCAGTGTTGACAGCTAAAAGTCAGGGCAAGAGTTAGGCTGAGAGTTTTCATCTTCCATGAGGAAACTCATTTCCAAATTTGCTCAAGTTATTGGATTTTGGAAAATCACATTTGCATAGATGCTTCAAGGATGTCTTGAATTTTAGCAGCTCTGCTTTCTGAAGACTCAGTCTCCCCAGAAAAACTCCCATCTTGATGGGCTGGCAGCCAGGCCGTGCCTTCCCTGCGAGAGAAGAGGGCACAGTAATGAGGGGCATAGAAATGAACACTTGTGCCTAAAATGCATGATATGCACAGTATTAAGACCATATCATGAGCAATTAGGATAAAACGTATAGTTGAGGAAGGTGCTTTGTTAACCGAGCATCATCCAACAAATTCACCAAATCTAATGAGTTCACGTAAGACTATGCCTAGGTATGAGAAGCCACAGTAAGATGGACAGGAAACCTTGTGCCATTTTCTAATTCAGGAATGCTGGCTTTTGTCTTGTTCTTTTAATATATTTATATGTGTATGTGTGTGTGTGTGTAACTGCATGTGAAGAGGGGATCAATATACATGATTTTCTTCCAGTGAGTTTTATGACCTTTTGGGGATCTTTCCTTGAGTTTAAGGAAAGAGCTATGGGTCTTGCAGCTGTCTAGGAGAAGAGAGGGTGATAAGACATGCCAATATGACCAAGAGAACCCTGGAATTAAGAAATTGTACTAGTATGCTAACAAAAATCATGAGTCTAATGCAACTAGGTTTTTGTTTTTTGTTTTCTTTTTTTTTCTTTTTTTTAAATCTTTTTTTCCTATGTGAAACACAATTTATTTTTCCTCTTTCCCTTCCACACCACCCATGCAGCAGCCTTGTGCATTTGTCCATACCTGGTATCACAACAAGATTGGAAGTCATTTATCAGGTCAGGTGCCCTGCTGTGAGGAGATGTCCCTGCCACACAGCCCTGCACTAGCAGCCAGCTCCTCCATCAGCCATCTCAAAGCAGGGGTGGTTCTGCCTCAGGGCCAGATGTGTCCTTGGAAATAACATGGTCATACTAGCAGAAGATGACTCCAGTATCACACTGAAGAACGGACAGTACCTTCATTTAGGAAATACAGCCACTAGCCACGGATATTTGTCACAATAGTATTTCAGAGAACTCAGGTAACAAGCCTCAGCCACTCATTTATGGAACAAAACATCTCCTCTGAAAGAGCCAGTGGTGCAGAAAGGAGGAGGCTGTCAAAGCCTGGAAAGTGGACAGTGCTTACCAGACTGCTGCACTTCAATGGAAGAGGGGTAAGGCAATCCAAACGACAAGCGGGTGATCTGAAATGGCTTATCCAGCAACCAGTGCAAACCCTGGTTTTCATTCTCCTGACGGAGTCAGGAATTTTCTGTACCTGGGAAAGATGCCTTCTTTTGTTGTTTGGAGTTCGGGCTTTTTCCTGAGGTGTGTTCAGGGTGTTACATCTCCTGAGCATGCTGTGCCCATGGTTTTATGATGCATGTGGTGTTTCAGCTCAGGCTTTCTCCTCCTGCTGTGCACGTAATCCCCTGGGGATGTGGTCTTGAGCTCCCATTGAGGTGCCTGTGGCTCTGTAGAGGGACAACACAGAGTCTCCCTCAAGGTTCAATAGCTAGATGTCAAAGTCCTAAGCTTTAATAGAGTATCTTTTTTTTTTTTTTTTTTTTTTTTTTTTTTTTTTTTTTTCCCATGTATTGAAGGTTTCTGTTTAGACATACAAATATCTGGTGCCCGTGACATCAGATTACAGCACTTCCCTTCCAGATTGAAGAAAGGGTTTTGCATTTTATTTGACCCCACAAAATACAGAGTCTGCAGCATGGCTCAGTTATCATTTTGAGAGAAATATTAATGTTAGAACTTTTAAATACCGCTGTAACAATAAACTTTTGCTTTTAATACAACATACTTCTTGGATGAAGTACTCTTTTGCTACCACTTGACTCCAGAGTCTTATAAACAGTTTTTTTGCCTGAGATGGGGATTTAGCATACAAAAGGTGCTAATGCATTGGGCTCACAATGCTGTATAAATCTTTATGGTTGGTAGGAGACTCCTTTAGTCTTTGTGACAAGGTCACGTCACATACAGTGATGTAATTTTGAAAGGACTGAAAGTACCCAGTCCTCAGGGATAATATATTAGTTTGTTTTTGTGAGGTTTTAATTGTTTTGTCATTCCACTTACATGAGCGCATGGTAGCTAAGATAATTGATCTTATTCAAACACACAAGCCAAGATGCTGCAATTTCAAACTAGTGTGTATTACTGCAGTTATCTTAAATATCATCAAAATAAATTTATTTTTAATTTCATGTAAGTGACACCAACATGCTTCTTTTTATCTCATATAGAGAAAAACCAAAATGTGACTAATATAGTTTTTTTTTTTTTTTTAATTTCCAAAATTTTGCAAATTAATTCATAGACAGCTTGAGGATACTTAAAACTACTTTTATACATTGTTAAATAAGAAACCATGGAGTTTTACATATGAAAGGTATAACCATGCAGTTTATTCTAAAGCTGAGTATCACTTTTTTATTTTTTTCACTATCCTTTGTTAGTCATATTGCAATAAAAGGAAAAATAAAGAATTAATGAATATTTTCTCTACAAAACTGCAAAAATCATTGTAGTAAATTCTTGCTAATAAATAAATTGCCTCCAGATACTTTCTTTGATGTGGAATATGTCTTCTGGAGGACTAGAGGCCTGGTTACTGTTGCACTGCCAGCCACAGGCTCCTAAAACTGCTTGAGGCGTAAGATGGAGTGGTGGAGTCTAAGAAACAGTGAAATACGCTATCCAGGAGAAAAGTGCATTTGCAAAAACTTTTTGGAAAAGCCAGCCATCACAGACAGTTGTGGGTGAAAAGGGGGTGGGAGAGTTATGGGCACTGCTGCCGGTTTTGCTGCAGGGGGCAGAGTATGGCATTAAGAGCGTAGACCACTTGGGCTGTTCTCTGGACTGGGATAATGGCGATACCCCACACCGCAGTGCAAAACCTTCTGCTAACAAAACTATGGTTCTGGCAATGCGAGCTGCATCTACATTGGAAACCTCGGCTGGCACATCTCTACCCCATAAAAAATGCACGTCTCACCCAATTGACCTTTTGGGTAGAGGTCTTGCAGCAGAGATGCTGCCTGGATAACTCGCCGCCCTGTGCCTTCTACGCATGGACAGAAATAACCTCCTAGATATGCAGTCCATGGGCAGGGTGACACCAAAAGGTGTCTGTCACCTGGTATCTTCCCTCACAGAACTACCTCTGCATTACTCAAACTGGGAGACAGTCAGCCTCCCTCTTGTCGTGCACTTTAAGGAAAGATGGCCTTGAATGTCCCCTTATATTTTGTAGTGTTTTGCAAACTATGATCAAATTGTTTTGTGTTTTACTCTGTGCAAGTTATGGCAGGATTTGGAAAACTGGTCTCTTGGACAGTGTGATTGTCCATTCCTGCCTTTTGTTTAGCCCTTTTAAACAGCCTTTGTTATTTCTTAACACTAAGCTCTTGGTAGACTGCTAGCAGCTGGATTTTTTACGCCTCTTGTTTTCTTAAATAGAAATGGCTAACTGAAATGCCAGGAATTATTTGGAATGGGGAAATACCACACAGCTCAGTGGGAGAGTTTTTTGTTTCTTTCTTTCTTTTTTTTTTTAATTTTATTTTTTTTCCTCCTGCATCCAAACACGGCTCCATTGGCTGATTCCCCCACCTCCAGCCCCACTAACAATTTAGGCTCTGCTGGAAAGTACGGTTTCAGCCGCAGCTACGCCGAGCAGCGGTGCTGAATATCTGTGCAAAAACAAAGAGCTGTGAGGCCTAACCGGCTGATAGTCTGTAAAAGGAAGCTTTTTCAAAGACCGACAGGTATCATGGGGGCCGCTAACTGCAAATCATCTTCCCTAAACCTACCGCTTGCAACGTGTTCTCCTTCCTCTAGCTCTTACAGGAAAATAGGAGAGAGAAAAAATCCCAGTTTTTATTCTGGAGGAGGAATCCTCTTCTGTCCCTCCTTAACTTGCTTGCCATTCTCCTGCAATAGAGCAGGGCTCCTTCTCTTTAAGGAAACCACCTGATGATTTTTTTCTCATTTCCCCTTCTTGGGAGCTGGAGCACATAGGGTGTTGCCTGCGACGACAGAGCAATGAGGGGCCTGCACTGCGCTCTGCCAGCCGGCTGGTTCTCCAAGCTGAAATAACTTGGAAGTTGCGTCCCCCATCAGCACAAACTTGTGGAGGTTGGGGGAAATGTATGCTTTTGGGGGCTGAGCCAGACCCAGTGGTGGACCCGACACCGCAGGAGCGGGGAGAGGTACGTGACACACCAGTGGGACGGAGCTGGCCGGTGCGTGAGGGGTAAGGGTGGAGACTGAAGAAGCAGCGAGAGCTGCCAGGCTCCATCCATCGACCCGCTCCAAAGTCCACCTGTACCTGTGAGCGGCAGCTTTTGGCACAGCTCCGTACTTGCCTGGGCTGCCAGACTTGAGGACGAAGAGGACTTCTTCAGGTCAGGCCCACTTGCTGGGACTGGTGAGGCTGAGGAGCGTTTCGCACTGTGAGTAAGGAGAAAAGGGAGGATGGCATGTTTCAGAACTCTTGGATTTTAATTTTTTTTTTGAGTCTTTTAATTGCCATTAAAAATGTGGAGGGACAGGAAGTTTTTATCCCTGCCGATTATATATTCTTCCTCCCCATTTCTATGTCCCGACCGCTTACAGCACCAGCTCCCTGAGGCAGGGGCTGCCTCTCCTTATCCCCACCCGTGCAGCCGAGCCCTACCCAGGCCTTCGGATCCTGCGGTTCCTCACACACACACCATTCCCAACACCCAGAGCAGAGCACCCCAGCCACTCTCCCCGTCCCGTGCCACCCCCCCAAGGCAAACTTTGGCCGGCCCGGCACACCGGGGCGGCGGCGGGCGGCGGGGGCAGCGGCGCACGGCCCCTTTAAATTCCAGCTGTGCGGCGGGGGGGGGGGGGGGCAGCACCGCTGGCGGCGCGGCGCGGGGCTGGGGCCGGGGCCGGCTGCCGGTGCGCGGCGGCGGGGGCGCGGAGGGGCGCGGAGCCTTGCGGAGCCCTGCGGAGCCCCGGGGAGCCCCACGGAGCCCCTCGGAGCCCCTCGGAGCCCAGCGGAGCCCGGGGGGAGGCGGCGGCTGCTGCCGGCGCCGCGGTCCCTCGCGGAGGCGGCGAGGATGCGGGTGGCTTCTGCCTTCCTTTTTTGCCTCCTCGAGATGATTTCCATAGTAACCTGATCGAGCGGTGCAATTTCGGAAACTGGGGTGGCTTTATTATTATTTTTCCGCTTTTTTTTTTTTTTTTTTTTTATTCTTCTCTCTCCCCCGTCACGTTTTTCTCCGCTTCTTCCTTCACCCCCCCCCACCCCGCGCCCCTCTCCGAGGAGTGACAGCCGGCAGGTAAGGTGCCCCTGCCCCGCGGGGGCATTTCTGCGCCGCCAACTTCCCCGGGCGGCAGCGGCGAGCAGCGCGGTCCTGCCCGGGGGGCTGCAGCCCGGGGCCGGGGCCGGATCCCCGCCGGGGGGCGGCACGTCGGGGCGGGGTGCAGCGGGGCCGGGGAGCCCCCTCCCGGGGTTACCCCCGGGGGAGAGCGCCGAGCTCCTCTTACCCTCTTTGTTTGCTTGTTCCCGGAGAGGGTTTTATCCTTCCCTTTGTTTCTCCCTCCTTTTCTTCCCCCCCCACCCCCCCCATCCCTCCCCTGCCTGGTTTGTTTCCTTGCTCGTCTTTCCTTCCTCCTCCCTTTTGTGCGGGTGACAAATCGCACGCACTTTACCTTCAAACCTGCGGCGAGCG
Source organism: Cygnus olor (assembly GCF_009769625.2). NCBI lineage: Eukaryota > Metazoa > Chordata > Aves > Anseriformes > Anatidae > Cygnus > Cygnus olor. The sequence goes on from NC_049169.1 coordinate 41,247,002, forward strand.
AGGACGCAGCCGCCCGGCTGCCCGCTCCCGGTGCGGCCGGCACCCGCCGCATCTCCGCTCCTCGCCTCCCCCTGGCCCCGGGGGGGGATCCCGGGGCACCTCGGGGCGCCCAGGGGCCGGCCCTCGTCGAGGGGCAGCGGCCCACAGCAGCCCCCGGGGGGATGCACATCGCGGAAACCTGTGGGCAGGTCAGTCTAGAAGCTTCTTCCCCCCAAAACCCGCTCCTTGCCCACCGGCCTGGGCCCATCCAGAGAAGTTGAGGATGAGGGATGTGTTGTCTTGCTGCTGCCTTGGCCTTGGGTTGGCAACGGCACCGATGGTCCCATGGGTGCTGGGCTGCCACCCGGCTGCCCCGCGGTCCCAGCCCCGCTCCTCTCTGCCTCCTCTTGCCTCCAGACCCCAGCATTGCCCCCACCCAGGTGGGCTGCACGGGGCAGGCCCCACGGGTCTGGCTTTGGTGGTTGGGGGCTTCTCCAGATTTCCATCATACCCAGTCGGTAGCACCGTCGCTATTGCCAGATGGTGGCTGTGCACCATCAGGTCTCTGCTGAAACTTACTTAGGGAAGGCTCGCTGCCTTCCCTGCCCCTCTGGGTTTCATCCCTAGATGGGCTTCCAGACCGTGACTCAGTTGGGGATGGGGAGGGGGAGTTTGTCATTTTTATATCGGTTTTTACTGAGCACAATGAATAGATGAGTCTGGTCATGGCTTTTTGTTTCTGTCATAAGTGATCAATAATCATCTGGTGGTAAGATGATCTTATTACAGAAAAAGCCAAAGTGCACACTGAAAACAGCTGAAATACAAGGTCAATAACTCATGTGTTATCAACGTTAAGCCTACTTTGCATATTAGAAGATGACGTATTCCTTTCAAAGTAAAGGCAACTTCGAGCTTTTGATGAGCATTATTTCTGATGTAAATAATGAGTGTTCGGTTAGGGCAGGAAACCATCCTTGTTTTGCAGAAGGTCGCCCATCCTAAAACACCCCCGGACCTTTTACAGTCTTCGTTTAGACAAGGTGGAGGAGGATTGCAGTGCTCTTAGGTGGGAATAGTTTTTGTAGCTGCTGGTACAGAGCTTGGTTTGTTCCTCGTGCCCAGCAACTGCTACAGGCTTTCCAGACACAAAAGAAACGCGTAGTCTGTGGCCTGAAGAGCGTGCATGCTAAAAAGGCAGTCAGCTGGAGGGGAACGCCGATCAACAAACAGCTCCGCCGCCAACTAATAACTAGCCTCGTTCCGGGAGATGCGGCAGGCGAGAGGGACGAGCAATTCGTGCTGGGGTGCTGGTGGCTCAGAGAGGACGGCTGTAACCTGCTGGTCAAGCCTTCGGTGGCAGCGGGATGAGGAGCCAGAGCTGTGAGAGAGGGAACCCGGACAGGAGGAGGCACAGGGGCCAGGTGAGGCAACCTCCGCCGGAGAAGGAGCCGGGTACAGAGCTGGAGCGGGGGAAAAGCAACGCGAAAAGAGAGCAGGGCAGATAACCAGCAGGGGAAGAGGTTATGCAGGGACTTGGAGGCTGACATAAAAAGCTTGAAGTAATGAGTTTAATCTACGAAATCTAGTTCTTAAATGTTGCGTGCCTGCCAATTAGCTAACCATTCTGCAAATCAGAATGGAATTCAGATCATATCTTGGTAAATGTATTGACTCTGAAGTGCTGCAAGGAAAAAAGAAATCTCTCCTCTTTCCCCTACTGTGGGCTTTAAATATGAACAAAAATCAGATCTGAGAATTGAGGAGCCTTTTAATATACTCACTTTCCTGAGTTCACCTCCTATATAGCATATAGACTCCCGCAGTTAAAATCAAAAACCCCTATGGTAATATGACCCCAGGGGGCCAAACTCAGAGCAGTTGCAGGGCATCTTCCCCAGTGAACGCTGCAGTGCATTGTGAGGAGGGGGTCAACATCAGTCACAGTGTGGGCTAGAGTGCAGGAGGTGTGTGGCTGTTACCTTGCAGGGAGCATGCATCCCATACAAAACACAGCACAATGAGGGAAACTACAGCCCTCTCAGTCTCATCTAGCAAATACTTCGATGTTACATTTATGTAAGAAAGAGTTGCAGCATTACCCCTATATTAGAGTGCTCGTGTATGTATTAGTTAATGTGTGCTGTAACAGTTTTCAAAATGGCTGAATGCTATTGATCCAATTAAAAATACTATAAGAGAATATCTGAAATTAGTTTAAATTCCAGCTTGAGATGACTGTAAAAATAATTTAAGCTGCATGTTGCTTGAGCAGCCAGCTGTAATAATTCTAAGAAATTGACCGAATCCTTCATAAAGCTATTGTTTCACCCAGATTGGACTGGTATGGACTTAGAAATACAGATGTAAATATTACTGCACAGGGTGCCGATCTTGGTGGCAGTTTCTGGCATTGATTCCTCTCTGCTTTTCTGAGTCTGGGAATGTTTGCTTTAGATAGCTAGCATTAATGTGGTTTATACTACAGAGGATCAAAAATTCATTATGTTTGATTGCTTACGCAGAGATGCAATAATACAGATTTTCTCTTTTTCTTAGAGAAGTGCTATCTACTTCATGATAAATTTTACACCTAGCTTCCACATTGAGATGGATCAGGGGTATATGATTGGGACGTGTTTATTTTTAATAGGGACTTGTACCTATGCCTGTGCATCTTTTTATACTAGCCGCCTGTGGTATTGCCTGCACGTGTTCATGAAGCAATCTGCCTGAGAGCTGTTAAAATTTGCATGTACAGAACTGTTATGTCTATATGTAGATCAGTTACTACTGCAAGGATAAGTGTGTGCATGGAAAGTTGTTAACACAGAAGGATGCTGGCTTCTGAAAACTGCCCCATTACTTTAAGATAAACTTGCATGTAATGCATCAGGGAAACAAGCTAATCAGGGGCAAAGATACTACCGTGTTTTTGATTATGTCCTGCATCCAGGTTATACTAGTCAGTATAATATCCATTTGCAAGGACCCAACACTATGCTTGCCATTAAAATACTTAGGATTTTGTCAGTATAAAACCAGAGCCTTACCCAGATGTTCAGCATTTGCCTGACAGTTGTTGAAGGAAAAACTATGGCAAAACATCTCTGCAGAAACATTTTGCAGAAGTATGTAATGGTCAATTGCTGTATGCTTTAATTTTCGTGTTCTACTCTTGAAAATGACTGCATGCAAAATAGCTCCTCTTTACTCAGTTGTTTTCCCCCTCTCCCATCTATATTTAGAATAATATCTATTTAATCGTGTGACAATAAGACATCTTACTTTTGTTAACCCAGGAAATGCAGAAAGGATAATGGGTGTGGGAGTTGGTCTCTCTTAACTGCATATTGATGGACCAGAATTCGGCCTGAGGTCCGATTCCAAAGCATCCCCCAAGGCTTGCCAGTAGTGGCGCCCTGCACTTCCAAGTCCTCTGGAGCTGGGCTATCATAAGGCCTCACTGAAACTCTGCATAGGGTAAAAGCATTTAAAAAGCTGGTCCTTCCTCTGACAGAACTCCTTGGTCCTCACCAGCTACTTGGACTGCTGATTGCTGTCTGCATGTGTGTCAGTTGTACTGTGAGGAGCTCCATGTTGGATGGTACGAGCGTCAACGTTCCTGTCTGTGTAACTATAGACGTGCAAGTCAGTAAAATGCACACAAAAGTGGCTTCTTCCAGTGGGAATCATGAAATAGATCCATCTGATCCTAAGGCCCAATGAGCTATAACTTTGTTAACTTCTTTGGAAGGAGAAGATGTCCAGATTTTTCAGGAATAGGTCAGTGAGCATCATTTACTAGAGTGACTGGTTTACAGTATTTGTATTTAAGTGGAATCTAGAGACCTCAGCCAGGCTCAGGGCTCAGAGCAAATGTATTCCACTTGGAGATGCTTCAATCAGTAGGCCTACTTCAAATGGGACAGCAAGGTTCTTTCAGATTAATTCAACACATCACAACTGACCAGCCAATAGACAGGAGAAGAATGTGAGAAGGAAAAATAAGGTCATGTCATTATGTCTGCTGATCTGTTGGTGACTTTCCATCTCTAAACTTCATTTTTAAAAAAAATATCAACAGTTGTTTGTTATACGGCAATGCAATAATCAGTGGTTGATTTACTTGTACGCATCGTATTTTAGCACCGGGTACTTACCTGGGCTTTAAAACAGAAGTAGTCCCAGGAGGTGTTTGCAAGTTAGCCCACTCAATACTTTTAGATGAAAACACTGCAAACAATTGAGTAGTAACTGAAAGCCGGCAAAGTAATAGTGTTAGTAAAGAAAGTTAAGATTTATACTGAACCAGACAAACACTTGCGTAAAGTTAAAAAAAGCCTAAGGGCTATGAAAGATCATAAAAAAGAATGCTTGACTGAGAGCTTACAGAAATAGAAGCAGTTGTTTTCTCACCAGATTTTAATGAATCTTCTGTCAGTAACAGAAAACTTGAGATTTGTTGATTATTCAGAACCATGCTCGTAGAGAGATAAAAGTTAATAGTAGATGCCTTTTAAGTGGGATATCCTGCAGTGCTCTAAATAATTTGATTCTGAGGGAAAATAGATCAAATGTGTTTACATGTCATAAAAACAACATGAGATATTTTTCATATTAGATTTATTACATATATACCTTCTTCTTTGTGGAAAAATTAGATAAATGTGCCGCTTCTCTCTGTGCTATTGACATTTTCATTGGCAAGTTGATAGATGCTGTTTAAAACAAAATGGTTTGCTGAAGACTAGGAGAATCACTTGTTTTAGATTTGAGAAGAAATATCTTCAGCAAGGATTATGGGTTGATCTGTAAATTACACATTAATCAAGTTTACAGTTACAAATCTGAATTTATGGAGCAATTACCTTTTTCGGAAATAGTTGCTGTATCAAAGGATTCTGTTTTGCTCATCTTTGGCTATATTTCACAATGCTGTCAATTACTGTATACGGTGAAATGTTACTTGTTCTCAGGCATTAATGTAACATCTAGATATTTTGGCCAGTAGGCTCACTTCCACCTGGCTTTTAAATATAGGTCCATATCTTCCTCTGTTTTATATAGCATCACGTCAGTTAGAACACTGATCCTAGATAACATGGCAATTTGGAAGAGGATGTTGAAACTAAAATTGTCTAATAGTTCATTATGATAAATTTTGTTTACTGTAGATGATCAGATTTTATAGTCTAACTCCAGCCGGACTATAAAACTCTCATCTTTGGTCTTTGGATGGACGTCTTAATGCATAGTTATTATGTCTTAAAAATTAGTAAAGCAGGGGGAAATGGATAAAATTGGAAATACTTACAATAACCTTGACAAACCAGCAGCTAAAAAGTGGTGAAGGAACAGCTGATGAGTTTTTAGAAGAACCTTAGAAGATACGGATTCCTATAATCTATTTAAGGGCACTGCAAATTCATCACACTTCTGGAAGTAGCAAATCCGAGTATCCTTACTGAAAGTCTTAACTTGTAACAGACAAAGCTGATTAGTCATCCAAACAGCCAAAAGAGTTAATATAAGAGTCAACGTATCTTATTTTGGAATACACACTACAGAATTGCTTTAGTTATTTAAAAGCATATCAATATGCATAAGGCATTGAGTTACATCACAAGTTATTAAGCAATATAAAACACCAGTAAAATCAGTATTATTTAATTTCAAAGCTTTATCTGCATATCACAAATACAAACTCCTGTAGTGCTCATATGTTTTGGGGCATGATTTCTTTAAGACACCTCTGAAAAAGAAGTAATAAGTAAATTAGACCATTATTTTGGAGAGTCTGGGAAGATTTTTTTCTTCTTTTGCTAACACTTTGTTTATGTAACCTGTTGCCCTTTCCCTTGAATATCAAAGCAGCCCTGTGGTTCTATGTCACTGTGATGCAGAGGTAATGAAGGCAAACCTTCACAGAGTGTCACAACATTCTCAATATTTTGGCAGTGCACTGGAGATCATTTCAGCAACGAGGCAAAGAAGCTCTGCATTGATAAGCAGGTTTCAAGTTGAACAGCTGGGCAGAAATAAAAAGTGCCAAGTGGTCAGATACCAGTTTAAAACCACCCTGCTGAGATTTCTGTTGTTTGCATAAAGACCATGAATGATTTCTAAATAGGAACAATAACTTTTTATGCATTTTCCTTCTTCCCTCTGCCCCAAAATCAAAGTAAAATATTTAATAAACTTTAGTTTTAACTCTGTTTCGGTCTTCTTTCAAGACCATCATTGCCTGTTTGATGCTCCATAGGTACATTGATGAGGTGTCAGCAGGGAATGATGGCAAGACAATCCAGTCACCCAAAGGGTCATGCTTTGATGATTCTCTGAAATGTCCAATATTCCCATTTACTGCCTGTATTTGGTGCAGATTCTTCTCTTTTTCTTCTTAACTGAGAAAGTTCTGCAAATGGGTTACACAGAACATGATAACAAGGTGTTTTTCCCCCCTTTCTTGCTTTTGTCCAGCCAAAGGCTGTCTTTCCTAAAATGAGAAAAGAGAGAGGACAAATGGAAGAGAAGGCAGAAACCTTGTCAACAGATGTGAATGAAGTTGAAGCTAGGCCAATTAAATAAAGTTTGCCTGACTCTGGATGCTAAAATGTTCCGTTGAATTTTTGATTTTTATTTTTTTACATTCCAACAGTGCTGAGAAGAGGATACTCTCATAGGATATAGGATGACTGGAACATTGGAAATCCAAAATATTTTCCTGGGGGTTTTTGTAGTTTGTTTGTTTTACTTTGTTTTGTTTGTTTGTTTAGAAGAAGCTGAGATAGAACAGGAAAATGATTTGTTTCTGGATAAAATTTTCGTTTTGTTGTTTAAAGCCAAGCTTTTGGTTTCCCTGTCAAGAGCTAAAGATTGATAATGCATCCCACTGGCATAGATATAATTTTATGGACATTGCTTCCACCAGAGTAATCTCAATTTTCTCACAGCACTCCTGCCAATATGAATAATCAACAGTGATCTTGACCATATTTCTTTGTGCTACATGACCTGCCTCCAGCCTAACCTCTCTCTTACTCTAGTAAAGAGACCTGGAAGAGCTGTGCTCTATCACACAAATCACTAAGTGCTCCTTTTTGGCACATTTTGAACTGAAAATACATCTGTTTGGATGAGCATTTTAGTTAGTTTTAATAAGTAGCTAAAAGGATTTGAACGGAAGGACTTACGTAACTTTACTTACTACAAGTGGAATACAAGAAATGCATATGCTCTTTGATTCAAGTTCTTTTCTATCACATTTTATTAATGAACAGATTAAGGCAAAATGACAGTCTGCATCATTGTCACTCTTGGAGTAGATTTTGCTGGTAAATGGTATAGCTTTATGGAAGTCTTGAATGTGATAGTGGTGCTAAAAAAGATATAAGTGATAGTTTGAGCTTAACACAGATGCACAATTAGTTTAGAAGTCTGTGTACTGATGACATTTAAATCCACATTTTCCGCAGTGCAGTTTAAATGATGCTCATGTCCTTGTGGTCATTTTGTTACGTCTCTGTAACTGCTCGTTTTCAGCAAGAGTCAGTTTTAAAACACTGACTTTAACACTGAGTCAGTTTTGACTAAAGCTCTGTAATTTGTTTTTAAAAGGTTTACTGCATTAGAAACCAAAACAATTTTCTTTTATTTACAGTAGCTTGGCTGCAGGATAATTTTCTGTGATCTCATCCATAGATGAATCAATTAAGAACTTGCTACTTACTAACCTGTTCTCTTCCTATTCATTCAGTGGTTTTTTTTTTTTTATTTTTTTTTTTTTTTGTGGGGGGTGTAGGGGTGGAGTTTATAAATACCGCTTTTGTAAGACATCTTTGTTGATCCATACCAATGCGTATTTTTTCTTCTACAGCATATTGCAAATTGTTCACATTATTATGGGTAGAAGATGAAGTTCCTTAAGTGATCTTGTGGGCGTCAAGTAGCTAATTTAGGGACTTCTGACAGACTACCTGGGAAATCCTACAGAATGCTGTCAGACTCTGACCATTCTGGGAATTTCTTTGCTTTGCTTTTTCATTTATTTTTTACTGTGTTCAACCCGTTTTAGGATGGTAGGCAACCACACTGGATAAAACCTTGGCTGAGTGAAGGCTTGAATGTTGACTAGCAAAAAGTAGTTAGCTTTGAATTCATGTTTTATCAACCTCTTTCAGAGTCAATGCTCCATTGAAGGGAAAGAGCCAAATTAGTCTCTTGAAGCTATTGTCACTATTATCTGTTGCCACACTGAAGAAGAAAACACAAGGCTGATTCAGGTTTGACTGGCTGCATTCACAACTAAAAGGATTAACTACTACTGATTCTGCCAGGCATACTCCTATTCTGATTGCTTCTACTGAATTTATTACCATGGAATGTCTCGTATGGTTTTTTTTTTTTTTTTTTTTTTTTTTAAGAGAAAGAAATATGGAGAAGTCTGTGGAAATAACAAAAATTACTGATCTTGAGGCCTTGGATTCAGTTAGGTATATTACATTTCATAGAATCGTAGAATCGTTACGGTTGGAAAAGACCTCCAAGATCATCTGGTCCAACCATCAATTCATATTAGTTTCCAATTTTTATACTAGTCACCTGTGAACTGACCACTGGTAGACTCCAGAGAGAATGAATTTATCCAGTCATTCCTTCAAAAGCTTGTTTTATGGTCACAGTCAGAGTAGGGTAAAATAAGCAAAAACTTTGGATTCCCCTTGCCTAGACTGGTAAGCCAGCTCTACAAGGCAGATGTAAGCCTATTTTTCTTAAGATATTTTTCTTATTTTATGCTACAGGCACCTGCTGTGTCAAAACATCATCCACAAGATAGAGTAAAGGATGGAAAAAGCTGTCTCAGCGCAGGTTGGCATTTGGAGTCGGAATTACTTTGCTTTTCTCCTGCTGCGTATTTTTCATTGTTACTATTTAACCTGATTCTTTTCCTCCTGAAATCAGGTGTCTAAGTGGTTTGCTGACTGGAAACAAAGTGCACTGACATCACTACTACAGTATCTCTTACATAGTCCTTGGTCACTTTATTTCTGAATAAACCTGGAGTACTATGGTCAGCTCTGGGGCCCCCAGCACAGGCAGGGCATGGAGCTATTACAGTGAGTCCAGAGGATGATCGGGGGCTGGAGCACTTCTCCTATGAAGACAGGCTGAGGGAGTTGGGGTTGTTCAACCTGGAGAAGAGAAGACTCTGGGGAGACCTTATAGCAGCCTTTCAGTACCTAAAGGTGGCCTACAGGAAAGTTGGTGAGGGACTCTGTCACGGAGTGTAGTGACAGGACAAAGGATAACAGCTTTAAGCTAAAAGAAGGTAGGTTTAGATTAGATGTTAGGAGGAAATTCTTCACTCAGAGGGTGGTGAGGCACTGGCACAGGCTGCCCAGAGAAGCTGTGGATGCCCCATCCCTGAAGGTGTTCAAGGCCAGGCTGGATGGGGCTTTGGGCAACCTGATCTAGTGGGAGGTGTCCCTGCCCATGGCAGGGGGTTGGAACTGAGTGGTCTTTAAGGTCCCTTCCAACTCTAAGAATTCTGTGGTGTTATGAATGACTAGAGTGCTTCTGGCATTTCTTGTCCTATGTAGAAATAAACTTCAGTCACTTATCTGTGGAAGTATCAAAAGAATTAGTACCATATTTTCCTTGAAAGAAACCATAGTTTCTTTGAACTACGTTGTATATCATAATTTTTAAGCCAATAGAGTAAATATGTGTATTAGAAATAGAAATATTTGTCCCCATATGTCACATTCTGAAAAAAATTGTTTTCCTGTGTGCTAGCAGGTTTGTACATAGCCCTTTAATGTGAAACTTCTGAACAGTAAAGTAAGATCACTTTCCCTAGTTATTAAGGCTCACTGTAAGAGTTCGCTAACATCAGTGACATAGTTAAAGACCAGATTTAGATTAGGTGTGGGTCCATGAAATTCCCAAGTGTATAAACTTATAAGCACTTTTTAAAATGTTGTGTGTGATACTGCTAGAGTCTGCTGTTGGAAGATCCACTCCTCCCTAACTTAACCAGCCTTTCCTCATGCTGATGAAAACTTCTCTTCAGCGCAGTAACTTCATGGCACATAATTCAATGACGTTAAAATAGGATAATTCATTCCTTTCCCTCTCACATTTTATTTCTTTCTATTAAATAAATTCCAGGCTCAGCAGTAACAAGGGAGTTGAGTTCGTGACCTGAATATAGCTGAGATTTACCTGCAGAATACTTGTGTGTTGCTGCCATTTTCAAACTGCTACTCTTACTAGTAATATCACATTACTTTTTTCATGCAGAGATTTTGAGGCAGAGTTCCAACCATCTTCATTTTATGATGATCAGTCAATGTGTGCAAGTCAAGTCCTGATTTATTCCAGCCATTAAGTGGCAAAGATTCTCGGGTATCTGGACTGCAAGCAATACATTACGCCAGAAGCAGACAACTTTTCTGATGCTCCAGCTTGCACCGGGATCTTCACACACTGGGAGCCACAGGACCAGTGTCTCCTTCTTTCCAGAGCATAGAGCAAATGTGGCAAGTTGAGTTTTTCTCAGGAGAGAGATGGAGGTAGCCTCCAGAGGTCTAACACACTGCCTTACAGACAGGAGTGGTCTTAGATAGATATGATGATGACCTCAACATTATCTCTTAGCTTAATTCCTTTCTCTTGCAGGATTTGAACTAGCTGGCAGTTTCTGTGTAGCTGCGGTGTGAGAGCTGCTCTTGAAGTAATGCCAAATGAAGCTTGGTGTTAGGCATGCAGGCTACTCATTACTGTTTCACTGTTGCACTGATGCATAGGATTTTCAATATATGTCACCAAATACTGTGTAGGTCAAGGTTAGCGTCTTTTTAAGGCACTTACTTAAAATGGATATATACTACTTCTGAATTTAGTACTGATAGATCCTCAAATTATTTTTCTGTAAATGTGTAGCACTTTTTAAGAGACAGAGACAAACACACACAGACAAAAAAAAAGTGAGTAGTGGAAAGGTAAAAGGGGCCCTAGATTAGTTTATATATACTTTAACTACCTAACAGAAATTTCTGAAAGACTTGGTGTTTGTTTTAAAAAATATGAATGCCCATGCCTAGCTGCACATGTGAATAATGGCTCATAGCTGTGCCAGTGCTGTCCTGGGGAGCAGACAAGGGACATTTCCAGCATTGTACTGCTTGGAGCTTTGTCCTTCTTCTGCCCAATCCTCCCATCCTTCTCATTCACAGCCCCTATGAGATTAAGTGGCTGATAGTGTTCCCTGACCCGTACCACTGCTTTCCACTTTGAGGGCCTGAAATAGATTTTTCTTGTTTCTGACAAGTGAAAATCCTGTCTGTGCCCTACGACCCATTGCCTGAAGTGTGACGGAGAACAAGTAGCTGATATGGGGGCACTACAGTGTAGGGCAGCAGAGCACCAGAACACACAGCTTTCCTGCCATGTGTAGCAGAAGCATCTTCCACTGACCCCTCTAAAGACTTATGGCCACTGTAATCATAAACTGTACATCCTGCTGGACTAAAACCAGTACACATGCAGTGCCTTTGCTATAGGCCTTTACATCCAGAGCAACTCCATAATAGAACACATTTTAGCAATAAGGTTGATAGCTATTACTAGTACAGTGGTTAAATAAGTCCAGAAGTGCTAAGGAAACGTGTTCCGAACTAGCAAATTGTAGGCTCATCTGAGATCAAGAATATGACTTGTAATCAGAGAGTCTTCCATAGCATGCTTGTATGGAAAACAGTCAGACAGTTGGATCCACTGATATCTACCTGCAAAAATAAAAGAAACTTGGTATAAGTTGGTATAGTTGAAGAGCAGGTGTAAATTCATCTGTTTTACTTTGCTTGCTTTTCTTTTTTTTTTCTTTTTTTTTTTTTTTTTTCCCCATGTGAATATCATACAACAGCCATTTGATAGGAGCTATTTTGTGCTATTTTCACCCCCAACCATTTTTTTCTTACACCCCTTTAGATAGTAATTTTAATTAATTTCCCAGTTATTAAGAATATACGCACTCAGAGGAACGTGCTAAACAATGCAATTGTAAAGATTAATTGTTCAGATGTAATTAGAGCCATGCTCTCTGCTCAAAAGCACTAGTGAATGTCTACAGTCACATTATTTAAATCATTCGAATCTATGTTGGACTAATGCCATTATCTCTGAAATCTAAATCTGCTCCATAGTGCTTGATTATCCTCTTGCTTACAATATTTTTAACATGACATGCGTGTCTTCAAGGTACTAGTGAAACTAGTCCTTTATCCCTTAAAAACAAAACAAAACAAAACAAAAACACCTAGGCAAACTTCAGAGGAGAAATGAAACAATTGCTTCTCTCTAGTGGTCATTCCCTTCAGACTTTGCAACAGAAGGCAAATCCTGTGTTCTGTGGAGCAGTTTCCTGAAGATTAAGTGCTAAATAATTACTACTTTTCAGTCGTGTGAATCAGTGGGACATGGGGCAAAGATAGTTGGGGGTTTGAAAGACATGGGGGAAGTAATGGTGTTAATGGAAAAGAAGTGGGTGGTAATCATACATTAAAGACCCTGGGATATTAACCTTTGACTTGCACATGTTGTTTATTTCATGCTTGATTAATAGTTTTAAAATTTAGGAGGAAAGGCACCTTTTGGCCTTTTAAACAGTGCACATCTTCGGTGAAACACTTCTCTTTGTTTTGTTTGCTTATTGGAAAGAGGAAAATCGAATTTTATTATTCAGACTCACAGCCAGTTGATTACATTTATAGCAGTAGTTGATGGCCTCTTATTTGGAGCCTATGCAGTTTCATTTGGAGTGCTACACATGCTGCATTCATCCAGACGATTAACTGAATTCTCTGCATTAGGAGGGTGACCTTGGTGAACAAAATGTGTTTGGCTACGTGCGGTACAGGTTCTCCTTGATTTTGGGGGGTGTTTTTATTTTTTTATTTTATTTATTTATTTATTTATTTATTTATTTTTTAATTAATGTCTCTGAGGTTTGTATGCTGACTTGTCCAAGTTCCTTTTTCTATTTTTGAGTGAGTACTTACATGAGTATTAAGCAAAATTCTGCCTCTGCCTCAAGTGTAGGGTCCCCCTTGACTCCCAGTGGGAGCCATGAATGTGCTTGCAAGAGCGGGATTAGGCTTGTAAATCTATGGTCGTGCATTGAGACAGGCTAGCTCTAGTATGAGACAAGTGGGCTGAGTACTACTCTACTGTTACTATATTTCACATTTTAAATCACAGACTAGTAAATTGTCAAATATTTATATGACCAAGCAGAATCAGTTTGATCAGTGCAATTTACATGGTGTGAATATTTTACATAAGACCCACAAAAACTCAAACTCTTTCTCTTCAGTGTGAGTGAGATATTATGGATTAGATTCTTTTAAGGCTGTTTAATATCTTCGGGTACCCAGTTCCCATCGAACTGTATAGGTCCCTTTTGTAGCTGAGCAATTCTAACCCTAAAGGTCTTAAAGGGAAACAGTCCCTCTTTGCCTCAGATTCTGAGTCCAAATTTCTATAAACAATGTAACATAACAATATGCTTACTGTCTTTTTTATATATGTTTTCCCTTGCATTATAGGAGTGAAATGCCTTATACATATTCACCTATGAAGAGCTTTGACTTGGAAAATCAGCATAATAAAATGTTGTTTAATTTTGTAGACTTTATTTGCATAGCATGCAGTTTTATATGAATAAACATCAGATATTCATATCTGTTATTTATGTAAATTTCTATGTCTGTTATAGATTTGCAATCCTTGCATATTCTCTATTGAAATTTGATTATGCTGTTTGTAAAACACAGACAAGAATTTAATGCCCTTTCGTGGTGATGATGAAGCGTTTTCTTGCTTTTCAGAAGCACACTTAATCTTCTAATTTTATCAGAGGTGGAATTTAAATAGATATATCAAAAAAGCTAATGGAATGAGTGTATTTTTGTTTATTATGGAGCTTTGAGTAAACGGCATGTGACTGTGAAAAGAGCTGCAGTGTGTGGGCGTACTGGTGTTTGAACTGCTGATTGCTGCCAAAGGTTACTGGAGTGAAGACAAATGAATTCTTCAAGGCAATTAAAGGTAATGTAGTTGATGAAACAAAATCTGCAAATCTCTCACAGTTTCATATAACTTTAGATTTAGGTCAGCATGCCAGTGACATAGGAGCATAGAAGGTGAAAGCCCCTGCTGAAACTTCTGTACAGACGGTCTGCCATGGTGTCTTTTGGGGAGGAAAGAGTACCGATAGGAGTGTTTAACATTAAAGCTCGGCACACTCCAATGGTTCCCCATTCAATTCTGAATACATTTCAAGGTCCTGATCCTACTGTTCTTAATGGACTGGGGCCTGTCTTAGAGACTACCTTTCCATTTTCAGCCAGGATACACAGGTTTAACGAAGACACTGCACTTATTATAGCCCTGTGTGAAGCAGGGATTTGGAGGCAGAATGCTTCAAGCATGGATTGAGCAAGCAGCAAAGGTCAGAGTGAGCCTGGACCTGCTTACAGCATGCTGTGAAGACCAAAGTTTTTCCCTATAAATCTTCCCTCAGCAGAGAGATCCAAATTAATTTAATTCTCATAGCAGGAAAGAAGTGGGAAGAGGAAAAGGGTGGAGTAGTAGGATAGAAGAGAACATGCGAATCAAAAAAATGCAGGGGAATGTAATAAGCATGTGTTCTGGAAAGAAGGCTGATCTAAAAAAAATAAAACTTCCTGCTATTAACTAAAATAATACAAATCCAAACAAGCTTAAAAATAGATATCTTTCATATCTTTCCATTAAAAAAAAGGAAAGAAAACATCTTTGATTTAATCGCTTTTGTTTGTTTATTTTAAGATGAGACTTGTATGTTGTCTCAGGTTCAAATATCAGGTTTCTACACTCTCACAAAAACAAGTGCAAGCCCCTGGCTATTTCAAGGGCTGTCACTTAAGTTTGCTAGGAGCAGAGTGGTATCTCTGCTACCAAAGGAAGATTGAAGGGGAAAAAACAGCTGCATACCAGAAGTCAGAATATCCTATGGGCAGAGACTGTTGGTGCTCTAAGCAGGTCAGCTCACCCAAACTCGTAATATATATGTTTTAATTCACTGTGCCACAACTAGAACACTTCACACTATGCTTCTACTATATATCTATGCATAGTCCAAAAAAGATCGGGTTAGGTAAACTCATTTAGTGGGTAACAGTCCATATAAACAAATCTTTGCTATCTGTTTGCTACTTTAGCCTCAAATAATTCAGCAAAAGATGGTGGACGAAACCGCCCAAATTGCTTTGCTTCCAGTGCCAGATCAGTGGGATATGTGTCTGAAGTCACTTTGAGCTTCTGAAATATTACCTATTTTCATGCTCAAAGAAACATGTTTACAGTGCAAATTTTGGGGGTTTTGGTGTGTTTTATTTTTTTCCCCCTATAATTCAGCCCATTTTATTATAGATAATGTTGTGAAAAGCAGGTGTTTTTACTGCTGTACATTTGTGCAGTGTGTGTGTGCTTCTCCCGTAATATAGGGGTTCAGGGCATCTAAAACATCTTTATGGTAAAAAAATATAATGTTTTGAGGGTTTCCAAAGCTATATTGAGAGGGAAAGTCACAAGGTATTTATAATCTTTAAAATGAACCCATCTCTTTCTCATTTACTTCAGGGAATTTCTTTCTCTACTCACACAAATAAAGGCAGGGCCAGTACATCATATTACAAATATATCTCAAAGCAGAAGTTCACAAGATGTTTTTTGTCCCCATCCTGCTCCATCCTTTCTGCCCATCACTCATCGTCTTTTCCCTACTGAGCACCAGCCACATAATCAGGATATGTGCTGCAGCTTTGCCCTCTGGTCGTCTGAAGGTCTCAGAATGGTTTAGGTTGGAAAGGATCTCTGGGGATCACTGGCAAGCTCCAGGGCTGTGGTGCCAGAATGGTGCTATCATGGGAAGTGGACTTTCCTGTTGCAGGCAGTCGCACTGATTATGGGTAATGTAACAGCTTCCGAATGCAATCTTCCTAGAAACCCGCCAGGAAGGGTGTGTGAATGCTCTTGGCTGCTGTCTGGCAAGGCCCACGTTTGCCATTTGTTGTAGCTTTCTGTGTGGCAGTGGCAAAAGTGGGGGGAAGTCTGAGGAGAAGTCAGTGGAGAAGTCTGAGGAAAATACTTTTTCCTTAAGGCATGCCAAACTACATTCTGGAAGCTATCATCTGTGGTAATTAATACCTGAAGCAAAGAGGTCACATCAGCTTCCCTCGGCACAGCACTTCTGTGTCCCAGGGAACCCTCTGTCCAAACTCTAGCAGGGCCACCAGAACGGCATGAAATGAACAGACTGGGCAGGCGATGTGGGAAAGGGAAGGAAGTTTAGCCGGGAGGCAGGAGGAAGAAAGGGGAGCACCACATGCTCCCCTGTGCTGGCAGGGGATAGAGTCTTTGTCACATCAGGAAAAGAGACAAAAAACTTGATGGAGTGAATGGTGTCTATTTTTAGCAGAAACGAAATACCTTCTGCATCTTTTGCACAAGAGAAGGAGAGCTACACTTCTTTATTTCTGCTTAAAATGAGGGATTCGATCTGGCTATCCAATTCAGCCAAAACGCCTGCGGGAGTCACGTCTCTCTCTGGAGACGATGACTTGGAGATGTCACGCTCATGTCCTTTCCACCAGGCCATTAATCACCCGGCAGCTGCAGCATGTCCTTCTGCAGGCTCTGGGGAACTCAGAGAGGGTGTGAGGAACCCGGGGAGAGCGGCAAGCTGGCACCCCTTGGGGTCTGGCCTTCACTGTGGGGTGCCCACTGCCAGGCCCCCCCAGCAGCGGGTGCCAGGGCAGCTCAGGGCGCGGATCCCCTGCCCGGCTGGGTTTCATACCCAAGGTGACAGCGATGGTTGTGTGCATCAAAGTTGTAATTTAGTTGCCATAACAACAGGGCGCATCCTTTGTAGTCTGGGCACTCCACGCCTGGTGTACGACGTTCAGCGGCTGCTTTAACAAGTTAAAATCGGCTTTTATTTCATTCTTGTAACATCTATTGTTTTGGATAGAGGAGGAACAGCAGCTTGCAGCCGCTGTGCTTTATGACTTTTTTTTTTTTTTTTTTTTCCAGCTTGTCCTAAAACTCATGGGTACAAGGGAAGGGGAAGTCCAGGTGACATCATTTTGCATTCTTATTTTGAAAACTTAAAAAACAAGTGCATAGCATATATATATATATAAGCAGAAAACATTTGCAAAAAAAAATTAACATACCTGGTAGTTGAATGTCACAGTGAGTTTCATTTGGTGTTTTATTCATCATTAGCTATGGAAAATGTTACTGGAATTTTAATGGCACGGTGTTCCCATCATATGAAGTAACAGCAAGTTGGTCTGCTCTATCAATAATGTGACATAGACTATTAGTGTTGATCATTCCTCACTATAAACTTAAAAACAAATAAACAAACCAACAAAAACAATTGTACATCGGAAATTCGTGATCTGAAATAATGTAAAGAAACAAAAAAGAGCCTTTTTTCCCCTCTATGCTCTCTTGTTCTGCTGACATTAAAGGGTCTAGGCCATGACACAAGGAAGTGCAAAAGAAGTTTTGTCATTCCTACTGCTCGACTCATCCCTTAGCATTCAGGAGAACTTTCATATGCACAGATCTTTATCAGTAAGTCCAAAACTATTGTCTTTATATCTGTTTACTACCTTGATATTTGGTAGTCATGTAAGGTAATTTCTAGGGACCTGATTTTCACCCTAACTCTCAAAAAGACCCAACTCCATTTAAGGTGACTCCAATCATGGCTTAATACCTTGTCCTAAAGTGATCTGAGGGTTATTGCACAGAAAGCCTAATAAAAGATTTATTTTTCAAAATAATGAGACTGACACAATAATATTTTACTACACTTTCCTCAACTGGACAGGTAAAATACTTTCCCGTTGACACTTTTGAAGGACAGTTCTTGTTCAGGAATGATTTTATATGTAATGAGAAGCTGGAATAGCAATAGCAATCTTTGTAAGTCCTAATGAAAATCATAATCCAGTTGAATAAATCTGCTTCATAGAGTTAAATCACTGTAAATGCCACCTGCTCTGTCAAACCCATAGGCCAGTAGCTGCATAGTACTACCTCCCTGTCTAGATATACCGGAGTCAAGAAATTTTCACTCTCTCCATACATATTTCACCCACTTGTGATTCCTAACTCAAGCACTGGCTTCAAGAATTTAACCACAGTCACTTGAGTGCAGATGGTCAGTGTATTTACAGTTCAGCTCAATCTGTACCTCCTCCAGTTGGTTTTGTAGTCCACTGGGGGTTTTTTGTGTGCCATTAAGTTAATCCTGGTTCAAATTATCCTAACAAATAAGAATGCCCTCCAAATACTTTTTGAGGGAATTTTATGAGTGACCCGCGTTGAGGAACCGCATGGATTTTATTCTTGTAATGCGTTTCAGGTATTCAGTATTTTGTGACTTTCTGAAACAATAGTTTTAGTGGTTACATTCATGGTAGAATAGCAAAGGGATGCTTTCTATATCATGTTGTACTTGTCAGATGCTGCCTTTATTATTAGCAGGGGGAATTGCACAGTATAGTATTTGAAGCCATAACCAAAACAAGTATAAATTTTCCATAACGGGAAACTCTCTTTCTCCTATATGACCAAATTATAGTCTGTTAAAATCAATAGACCATAAAGTAACTGGGTTTTGAAGACTTCTCAAGTAGTTCTGCTGCCATAAACAGTCCAAAAATCAACTGCTCATTTATCCAAGTTCCCAAATGCTGACTCATCTTTCTTTCAATAAACATAACATTATCAGTTACACAGGAATATGCTTTCCAACAGTGAAACTATGCTCTTATGAGGTGCTTGAGTGTTTTGAACACTGAATGAAATATAAGTACCAAGTCCTTGTTTTGTGGTAAGCACCGGATAAAGGCCGTGTACTTGAAAATGCAGTGTATATTTTCTTTAATATTTATGTAATCATTTGTTGTTTAAGGGCTGTTCACAAAGTTACTCCAGGCCACTCTTGGTAAAAAGAAAAAAAGGTGGGCAGTAAGAAAGAAAAAGTGACTCATCAGTTTATTTTCATGAGAAAATTTAGCTAGGTTCCAGCCCTGGGAACAAAGAGAGTGGTTACACTCCTCTGGGCTGCTCTCCCACTACAGCTAAGAAGCTGTGAAAAATAGACTCTTTCAGGGCTTGAATGTGAATGAGTTGAACTCTCCAGCTACTAGGAAATCTTCTCAGAATCAGACAGAGCTGAGCAGGTTTTCAGTTAGTCGTATCCCATTCATTCCCTCACCCCTTATCCTCCACATACTGATTCAGCTTGTAGCAGCACAGGTTAAGGCTTTTGAAGTCTGATCAAAGATCCCACACTGGCTGCAGCATGGTGGAAATGAAGGCACCTTGCCTTTACTGCTCTTCCTTATTGCGAGCATTATAGCTCCCTCACAGATATTACCGTCATCTAAACCAGGAGCAGAAACAAAACAAAAATGCAAATTGCTCTGTACCTTGGCTGGTATTTTAGCTGTTGAAATATGAATAATCCAAGAATTTTAGCTAATGCTGGAAGATTTTGTTCCCTCCACTTATTGACAATTGCTTTTCAAATCCTACTACCTCACCTCCCTGATGTAAACCATTACCTCTCTCTAAAATGAATTACAAATAATGTTTGGATATAACTGAGTACACCTGCATCACCTCTCATCTGGGAAGAAAGAATTACCCGTGTCACATTTTACAGCAACTGCTTATGAATCACTGACACATTTTTGACTTTTTAGAGTTCCCATTTCATTGGAATGATGAGTGAACTGGAAAAAACCTTGTCATTAAACATTTGTCTTCTGAGTATGATCAAAAGCCCCATGCAGTGCCATTTTTACATGAGGTCCGCATAGTCCAACTTCTTGTAAGGAACGTCTGGCAGGGAAGACCTCTACCTAAGCTGATTCACATTTTGAAAGAAACAGAAGTATTTCAAGTCTCTTGAGTAATAATACTAGCTTAGTATCTATTTGTAAAACAATCACTGATAAACCAATAATAGTTTAAAGTTTTAATATTAAAAAAAATCATTAATATACATTTTTTACATTGAGTTCCAAGTCAGAGCCGGACAACTTCTCCTTCAGTTTTTCCAAATAGATCCTATTCTATTTATGTTGTCTCCTGAAACTATATGTACATTCAATTATAAATTGGCAAACAATTTTTGCTATTTTTTTAAGGTTGAAACAAAATACTGGGTCAGTAATTGGTCATGAACTAGACCAGCAAGTAACGCCTCAGCCTATCACTGTTAGCCTACCAATTTTCATTGACTTGCTGGTGTTTATATATTTATTGCTGTTTTCTTTTTTCCTTTTTTTTTTTTTTTCCACCCCTTCCAGTTACCTCTAAATTTCTAGACAGGATAAGGTTTTTGTTTCTCTTCTCCTTTTGGAGAAAGTCTTGCAATGGAGAAGAGATGGGTCTCATGGCCATTTTCCATACTACAAAGCTTTCTGCAGGAACAGACCTTGAGAGGAGATTGTGAGATCCTTCTTGGTAGATGTGTGTGTGTGTGAAGAGACCTCTCTGCCTTTCTCTTTGCTTCTTGGTCCATCTTCTTCAGCAGCAACCTCCTCTCCTGCTAGGGAGCAATAACCCCAGAAAAGTTTATGAAGGATTTCTTGAACTGGCAGCTGGTGTCATTTTGCTGCCTAGTTCTTTTATTACTGACAGTTTCTCACTGTCCACATCTGATGTCAGTACTGACATATACCAAGCTAACCAAAACATTTAACTAGTCAGCAACATGATACTCACAAGCTAGCATTTTTCACTTATCTCAGCATTTTTTTCTGTAGAAGAAAAAGCTAAGGGTTTCTGTATAGCTTCTGAGGCTGTGTTCCACTGTCAGTTCATTTCCATCCACATTGCATCTTGTGATTTTTTTTGTGCAATTCAAAAAAGTATTATTTTTTATTATCTGCAGTATGATAAATAATGTTTCAATGAGATTGCTGATCTGTAGCAAGCTCTGAATCAAGCCTAGCACAGGGTTTTCCCAAGTCTGTGAAGGGTGGGCAAAGTTATGGACAAAGGCTGGGGTCTACTGAGTTCTGTTTTCCTTCACAACCTCATTATTTAAATGGCTGCTGATAAACGAGGTACAGAAAATGACATTAAAATGACTCATGATATCAGCAAGTATTGCTGCCTGGAAATGTCACATTGCTGTCATTGCACTGAGATAATAGGACCCAATATTTGCTGCTGTATACAATCAATATGGTGAATTGATCCTGGATCCTTTCTTGCTCTTTGCAGAAGAGAGGTGCTGTTGGCCAGGAGAAGTAAGGATATAAAAATAAATAAATAGTTGTATTTGTGTTTGTTATTCATTTTTATAGACAACAGAAATAAATATATTTGTGACTTAAAATATAGTGCATTGCAATGTTTCCTGGTGAGGGTGATTAGAACAGCATGTAATGGTGTCTGACTAGCAACATGAATTCATTGACTACCAACTGTTGAATCTTACATATTTGATCTGCTTTTAAACTTTATGTTTTATTAATGTCATACTTCAGTTTTAATAAGTCCTGATTCTATGCTTCTCAGTCAGCTTCTGAGAAATTAAATTTCTGGGGCTCGTTCTTAAGGAAGAAAGGACATAGAACTGAGCCTTTCATTTCTGCGGAGTATTAACCATGTTTTGGTGTTGAGGAACTCTTTCAGATCCTTCCACGCAATACACATTTTATAAGGATAATAACAGACAGCAAATGCATATTCTGTAAGCTCTGTAGCTTTATATTTGCTACATTGAAATTTGGTGGGAGGAGGTCATTAGAGTTGCAGGCAAGACTATGGGATTCTGGGGTGCATCAGGCCCAGCACTGCCAGCCAAGCGAGGGAAGGGATTGTCCTACTCTGCTCTGTGCTGTGCGGCCTCACCTTGAGCACTGTGTGTGTTTTTGGCTACCACAATATAAGAAGTACTTAAAACTATTAGACAGTGTCCAAAGGAGGGCTACAAAGATGGTGCAGGGTCTAGAGGGAAAGACGTGTGAGGAGCAGCTGAGGCCCCTTGGTTTGTTCAGCCCAGAGCAGAGCAGGCTGAGGGGAGGCCTCATGGCGGCCTGCAGCTCCCTCACGAGGGGAGCGGAGGGGCAGGCGCTGAGCTCTGCTCTCTGGGGACAGTGACAGGACCCGAGGGAACGGCATGGAGCTGGGACAGGGGGGGTCAGGCTGGGTGTTAGGAAAAGGCTCTTCACCCAGAGGGTGGTTGGGCACTGGGACAGGCTCCCCAGGGCAATGGTCACGGCACCGAGCCTGCCGGAATTCAAGCAGCATTTGGACAATGCTCTCAGACACGTGGTCTGAACTTTAGGTGGTCCTGTGTAGACCCAGGGTTTGGACTCAATGATACCAGGGATGGGGCTTGCTACGTGTACTGCAGAGCACACTGCTTCCACAGCCAGCACACAGATGGGCACACCCGCTGTTCTGCCTGAAGCCATGCAGCAGTTTGGAGCTGCTGCAAGGGGCAGAGCCCCAGTTGTGGGATGCAGTACCTGCTTCAGTCATTCTTGTATATGTAGAGTCATTAAAGCTATGCTGTTAGGAAAAGAAATGCGCAGGCAGGTACCATGGCCTGACTTGACAAACCTTTCATTTTAGTGTCTGCTTTAGCTATAGCCAGGTTAGGCATGGCAGAGAGGGGTTGCATTTATTTTATGGGGTTTTATTAAACCTATATATATATATATATGTTTATATACATATTATTATATATAATATACATATTATTGTTTATATAATTATATATATAACATATATATTATATTATATTATATATATATATATATTTTTTTTTTGAGGGGATCAGGGGTAAGTCCTTCCATTTCAGTTTATACTTGTTTCAAGAGATACTTGATTCAAAACTAAAAGGTGTGGTATTTTCTGTGGATGTGTCCATGAATGCCCAGCAGCCTGGATGGGCAGCTCAGATTTAATTAAAATAAATGACATCTGTTCGTGTGTAACCACCTCTTATGGTAAACACTGTGTAAGGGTGTCTTGGTGTTTCTGTGATACAACAAGCCAGCCAAATTTTCCCCTTTATTTCTCTTACATAGAATGAGATGATCCTTCTGGTAATGCCTTTTAAATTTGCCTTTAAAAGCAAATACTGGATGGAGGTGGGGGGGGACTATGTTTCTGCAGTACAAAGCTCGTGAGATTTGGACTTAATGGGAGTTTTTAGTAACAGAAGACTATGAACATTCTGTTGTTTGTCTTTGTGATGTCGTACCTTACAGTATGAACAGAGAATGTATTTGATTAATCAGATGAATGTTGTGCCCTTTTGCATAAGCTAACTAACTATCAGGTATGCATCTTCCCCCGAGTTTTAAAAGCTATCTTAGCCTGATATTTTAACTGGTGTACTACAGCATTTTTGCCATATATCATGTATTCCTTCATATTTAGTGTGTTGCTCTACAGAATTATTTTGTTTTCACATTGTAAGTATATTTGTGAGAAGCTTTTCTGAAGTAAAAGCACAAAACCAATGCTTTAAAAAATATTGCTTGAGGAAATCATTTTATTAATCCTACACACAATATCCTTCCTGTCAAACAGTGGAATTTAGATGGCAGAATCAATAATGTAGTATCCACATGGGGATTGCTAATACACAAATTAGTGCATGGTGCTTCTGCACTTGGTAAGAAAGATAGCCTGTATTCTCTCAGTCCTTTATTGTTGTACAATCAAAGAGAATTATGGACACAAACAATCCAGTAAAATATAATGGAATATTTCATGAATTGTGGTGTTTACTAACAGGAGTAGAAGTTGCTCTTTCTAAGACATGGCTGAACAGGGTAGCAAACAATATTTACTGTAGTAATAAAAGGCAAATTATCAGTGTTTTCCTTTAAAATCCATCACAGAGGTAAACTAAAATCTAATACAATCTGTAACATTAATGCACACTGTTTACGGCATAGTATGTGAATATTGCAATACTGATGGTTCATCATATTTATTCCATGTAACAATATTTTTCTGAGTTACTGAAAATGTAAAGGGATGTAAATTACATATAATGAAATAATTTAATTTCTAATGATTACAGAATGATCTAAATATACTTAACAAGACCCCATGACTGCATACTCCAGTAATTGCTCAGTTGCATGCTTATTTTCATAATCAATGCATTACTCAGACTATCTTCAGTGGAATTTATTACCTCATTTTCAGTTTCACGCTACTTAAATATGCAGTAACCAGTCCCACAGAAAATTGTGATCTGTACAGCAAAGAATCATGGTGTCAGAGGTCAGAGTTCTTTGTTTTCATTCCTTTGAAATCACTCTTTAATATTCTAAAAAGGGCAAAAAGCATGTAATTTGCATTTAAAACACTGCTTTCCTGCATTACATCCCCTTAAATATATCTTTTGGATAGTGGACATTTATCATAGCATTCCTCTTGACTCTAGAAACAGTGCAGAAGGTAGCTGAAGAACCTTTATAACCGTGCAGTACAAGGCAATAAATCCCAAACTGTCACATGATTACTATGGTAACCATCAAGCCTGTCGGGCTTCCAGCCGTACTGAAAGGTAGGTTCAATTTTCAGCTCATCAACTCTTCCTGGTGATTTACTTGTTGACACCGCACGTTTGATATAGTAGTGTTAATGCCCTCTTGCATCTCAAGGGACTAGTACTGACACCCCTTTTTATAAGACATTATGCTGTAGCGACCTCAGGAAATCATTTAAAATTGTAGAATTGTATTTCTGTCATCAAATGCATAAAGTGGCATAAATTACCAGATTTCAATTCCTATTTTTAAGCTGCTGTAACTTTGTATAGAAGAGCAGACCCTCTTTATACAGTAACATGAAGTATGAATTTGGATTTGAGCTGGAAATCCTGTATTTGCTTAAACATTTGTAGTAGGGGATACATGCAGGTCATCCCAGTGTGTGTATCACTGTGTTTGCAACCTTCTTCCATTCTTTGCTGGAGAGACTGAGACGGTTTTGGCACACTGCATGGTGCTTTGTCTTTTTTGTCCCGGAGAATTCTCTATGGAAATGTTCTGTGTTTCTGAATGAGTATGGCAAATGCTGTTACGCCTCAAACAGATTACTTGAAATGTTACGTTTTGCATTTACACACCCACTTACTTTCTGCCCAAGGCAGGCTGAAGCTGCATCAGGTGGGCCAAATAAATCAGGGATTGCTGACTAGCATTGTGTTTTTTTTGAAGCTGTGTCTCTGCTTTCTGAGGTCAATCCAAGTATGAATGCTATATAAGCTTAAGATGTTTTTGATGTTGAAGAAGGGAAAGAAATCCATGCCAGTTTTTCAAATTTGAGTAGGTTGGGAACAATGTAACTTTTGAAACATGAGTTACTAGAGGATTTGCATGTGTGTGCATGTGTCGCTTGGAGTGTGGTTGGATCCTCTGGTATCCAGTTAGGTGTGAAATCTGATTGCCTTAGGGGTAGATAAAAGCAATCAGTCATAATATCTCTGTTAGGAGTGGATTACTCTGTGTGTTGAAAGCCAAAATCAGCACTTAGTTTTTCTCTCAGATGGGGTGTTGATCAAATGTAACTTCTCTACTCTGATACCTTTCTTAAAAAACACTGTAGGAACTTAGTATTTTTTTGAATTCCACTTTCTGTCAAATCTGATGGAAGCTGACTGGTTGTTGCTAAAGGCAGCAGATACGGGAGGGAGTGTGTCACGTCTCACACGTGCCAAAGAACTACTATATAATCGTTTTTATTTATTTATTTATTTATTTATTGAAAAAACAATGGAAAAAAAAAACACCTGTATGGAGCAACTACTATGCTGTTAGTCTGGTGCCTTTTAAAGTACAGCTTTTTGACCAGAAAGGGTGTTGGTTAGTTTGAAATATTTTCCTCTACCCAGACATTTGAGGCCTGATAGTGGTGTCACTCATCCCATTTTCAATTTCAAGAAGCCTTTAAAGATCTGCATCTTGAAGGATCTGTAGATGTCCCTGCCTTCCTCTCCCTAAAATGGTCCCTAAAATCCTCCTCAAAACACTGTATATGTCATGTTACAAAAAAGAGCCAAAGCATTGCTGATGGTACTAGGGATTTGTAACAGTATATCTGGCCAGAAATTTTACCCTTCTTCAGGCACGGTTATCTGCTGAAAAATGTTTGTGTTTGGTTACCCGGAAAAAATGTTGCTAATCTTTGAGACATTGAAAACTCTGAAAATGGAAGTGTGTTGTTCATCATTCCTTCTCACAGCGTAAGTTTGGGTTTTCTTCCAGATGGCAAAGGCAGAGGTGGGAATGGGGCCCCATCAGACAGGCAGTGGTTGGCACATTTGTTTGCTCCTGTTCTCTGCTCACTGCTATATCAAGTTGTTTTCTTCCAGTATTATTCCAGGCAGGTAGAAGGAGATTTCATGGAAAATAGTGCTACAGGGCCAGCCTTGACCTGTCAGACTTAAGGAGGGAGACCATTACAGATCCCCAGTCCCAAACTGGCTGATGTGGGTGTGGAGGTCATGTGGGATGTTGGAATAAGGGGCATTGTGCTATGGAGTTTCTTTGGGTCATTTCCCATTGCTCGGTTTTCTTCCCTACCGTTGTGGTAGATTGGCCTTGGCTGGCTGCCTGATGCACACCTAGCTGCTCTCTCACTCCTCCTCCTCAACATGACAGGGAAAAAAAAATGAGTTGAAAAAGGTCATGGCTCAAAATAAAGACAGGGAGATTGCTCGCTAGTTACCATCATGGGCAAAACAGACCTGACTTGGGGAAGATTAATTTAATTTATTGCCAATTAGAAGTACAGTAGTATGGTGAGAAACAAAGACAGAACTAAAAGCACCTTCTCTCCACCCCTTCTTCCAAGGCTTGACTCAAACATTCATTCTTGACTCCTGTACCTCCTCCCCCTGAGCAGTGCAGGGGAATGGGGGCTGTGGTCAGTCCCTGTTGTGGTTTAACCCGGCTGGCAGCTAAACACCACACAGACGTTCGCTCACCTTCCCCCCATCCCTCTCTGGGATGGGGGAGAGAAATGGGAAAGTGAAGCCTGTGAGTTGAGATAAAGACAGTTTATTAAGACAGGATAATAATAATAATAATGATAACGATAATGATAATGATAATGATAATAGTATTACTAATAATAATGTGTACAAACAAGAGATGCACAATGAAATTGCTCGCCACCCGCTGACCGATGCCCAGCCTATCCCCGAGCAGCCGGACCCCCACCCCGGCTAGCCACCCCTATATACTGTTTAGCATGACGTCAGATGGTATGGAATACCCCTTTGGCCAGTCTGGGTCAGCTGTCCTGGGTCTGTCCCCTCCCAGCTCCTGCTGCATCCCTAGCCTGCTCGCTGGCAGGACAGAGCAAGAAGCTGAAGAGTCCTTGGCTTGGTGTAAGCACTGCTCTGCAACAATTAAAACATCAGCATGTTATCAGCACTCTTCTCATCCTAATCCAAAACATAGCACCCTACCAGCTACTAGGAGGAAAATTAACTCTGTCCTAACTGAAACCAGGACAGTCCCTAACAAGTCTCTCCCCCCGGATCCCCTGATCCTGCGGGGGCTGCCCACAGGCAGCAGCTCTTCAAGAACTGCTCCCACATGGCTCCGTACCACGGGGTCCATCCATCCCCCAGGAGCAAACTGCTCCAGCACGGGTCCCCCACGGGCGGCAGCTCCCCCCAGACCCCCTGCTCCTGCGTGGGCTCCTCTCCACGGGCTGCAGCTCCGGCCCGGGGCCTGCTCCTGCGGGGGCTCTCCATGGGCCGCAGCCTCCTCCAGGCCACATCCACCTGCTCCACCGGGGGCTCCTCCACGGGCTGCAGCGTGGAGATCTGCTCCGTGTGGGACCCCTGGGCTGCAGGGGGACAGCCTGCTCCACCAGGGGCCTCTCCACAGGCCGCAGGGGAACTGCTGCTGTGTGCCTGGAGCACCTCCTGCCCTCCTGCTGCACTGACCTGGGGGGCTGCAGGGCTGGTTCTCTCACATTTTGTCTTTCCCATCTCTCACAGCTGCTGTGCAGTGTTTTTTTACCCTTTCTCAAATATGTTACCCCAGAGGTACCACCAGCACCACTGATGGGCTTGGCAGTGTCCTGTGGTGGATTCCTTTTGGAGATGTCTGCAACTGGGTTTGTCCAACACGGGGACAGCTCCTGGTCTCTTCTCACAGAGGCCAGTCCTGTAACCCCCATCACTACCAAAACATTGCCATGTATACCCCATAAAATTGTGCATTTTTTCAAGGTGCAAACATCTGTGATGTGATTGGGATTCTTCTGGAAGAAAAAATTTGTACATGAATTTCTAACTGAGTGGCAAAGACCGATACACCTGATGTTTAAGATTTCTCTCTAAAACATGTTATTTTTGTACTGAACAAGATCTTGCCAAGACCTACTTCCTTTTCATTTACTGTTTGTTACAGACTGCATGTATGGAAATTATTCATCTGATTTCAGTGGGGCTTCATTTGAAAACAGAGCTATTACTACTCAAAATTTTTAGTGACCAGCACAGAAATGAAGACTCTATTCTGCATTTCCCCACAGGGTAATGACTAACATATAAGTGAGGTGGTGGGCAAAAGAAGCTGCTAGCTTCTGGCTTTATGCTGGCACCACAGTAGTATTTCATCTAATGAAATTACAAATAAATGTTTTTCTTTGAGAAGTCTGATATTCAAAAATGTGATGTATTTCTTTCCTTTATTAAAACGATCATTCCATATGATGACAGTCTCATCTTCAAAGGATCAGTAGAACATTGTCATGCAGTGCCATGGGCTTTATGGGGAAAGGACAGAAAAAAGGGGACATTTCACATTATAAGGGATGGTGAGAAGGAAAATCTGAGAAAGAAAATGTCTGGTTTTGTTTAAATGTTTGACAGTGATAGATGTGGGTTAGTGTTGCTTTCCAGACCGCAGTTGCTTGAAGGCAGTAAAGTTCACTTTTTTTCTGGCAGGTCATAGCTAGAGCTTTGTTTGAAACATTGGTTCTTGGCTATGTTGTTAAGCAAAAACTTAATAACTATCCCTATTTTCACAATCCTAAAGCTATATCTGGACTGAGATTTGAGTAGATGTATGGATCTTTCTGGACAAACACAGATGGATCCAGTTCTCATTGGAAAGCTGCTTATAATTTTCTTTGGGTAATTTATGCATATCACAAATCAGAAACGTGCCTAATAAAACCTGGTATCATTTTATACTAGGAGCTATGTTCAAATAATCTTTTCTCAAAAGGTGCTAAGACTGAAAAAAATGATGACTTTCTACTATGAGCATTGTTGATGATTTATTAAAAATCTTCTATTTTTTAGTATTGTGCATTTTCAAAATTCATCCTTTGCCGTAAAATTTGGTCCTGGAATCTGAGCTTTCATTTAAAGAGAAATTTATCCCTAACTCTTATTGCTGCAAAGAAAAACTTAAAAAGCATGAAGGGAAGTGTGTCTTCCTTCATGATCATGACAATGTGAAATATGAAAACCTCATTTGAGAGGTTATTAACTCTGAAGCACAGTGCTTTGATAATTCTAAGGCTTGCTAAACTCCTTGAGTGCTGTCCTTTTTAGCAGATGTAGCTTCTTTGCTAGCCTGTAATATCATCATTAATAGCTGTATTGATTCGGTCATCCGTTGTTATATTTAATTCATTGCAAAAGTGCAACCACCAAAGAGGTTACATAATCCAGAAATCTTAGTGCACTCAATTGGAAGTTGGAAGAAGGAAGCTATAAAATGCAAGGGACCTTTCCTTCCTCTTTATTGCATGAGTCATCTGCATCTTCTCGACACTTCTGACATATTTTACACGCTGTCATTTGGATAGCTTCTGAATTTCGTTCTTTCCCTACATCTCTGCATGTTGCTCCCAGGAAGATTTTTTGTTTCCACAGTATTATTGGCTCTACTCCATCAGATTCCAGCAATATTACAATAAAAGGAAGCCAGTGACTATAGGAGTTTTCACTGTATTGGTGCTCTATTAAGACTATGCATCAGTGTATATGCTAAAATGGGAAAACACTGATAAAGGGCAGAGAACATAATTATTATCCATGTTTTTGCAGTTACAGAGCTCTGTGATGCATTCACTAGTGCTATTAATACATGTGTCACTGAGTAGTCAATAATATCTCAGTGCTTCAGTTTTAAAATAAAATATGGCTTTAAAATGCTCTAATAAAATCCAAATGTACTGAAATGCTGAAAGAAAATTTCTTTTGTTTAAATATATTTATTTTCAGTTAAAAAGAACACTGTCTCCTGATGATAGAGTTGAGGGAAATTGTCATTCACAAAGCAAATCAATGACAGCTCTGCATCAAAAGTGTAGATCCTAGGAAGGGGTGGAAAACTAAATGAGGCTTAAATAACTTAGGCTACTAATAGATAGGCTGAGGTTTCAGAGAAGGAGGTCTGAAGGAAGGAGAAATGGGACAGGTGTTTCACAGGACATGCAAAAATGAGCTGGTTCCCTTCCTGCTGTGGATGGGACTCAGTGCTGCATGGTGAAGGATGCTTCTGGCAGGCAGCATGTATGATGCTGAAACATTTTGCAAAGTGGGCACATCACAAAGTGCTGGCATTGGTTCCTTGTGAAGGATCAACAAGGCTGCAAGAGTTTTGTTTTGGAGAGGTGATTACAGGGACGCCATGGTGGATTCCCCATGGCTGAAGCACAGCGGCTGCCTATATAATTGGAAAAGTGGGGAGAAATGCGAAGGTTGTCTGGGAATGGATGAGATCCAGCATGCTCTTGCTGTCATCTGCAGGAGATTTCAAAATAAGCCAGTAGCAACCTTTTCCAGGAAAACAAAATTAATCCCCCTCTGCTAGAGAAGGGAGAGTACCATGTTGAGTATGCTAATAAGTCCTCTTTATAATTTACTTCATTTGCAAATCATGTCATTGACTTTCCACATCATGCAAACCTAAGCTCCAGAGTGAAATATATTGTTTTAAGAAAAGGTGGACAGTGGCATAAATCAAGTACAAGCAGGTCGTTGTTCCGTGGCTCTTTCCCTTCAGCAAACATGCAGTAATGAGATTTAGAGAAGGTGGAGGCAGGGCTTGCAGTAGAGAAATATACGATGGTGACTGACAACCAAAGCGAGAGGAATAAAGGAACCCATGTTTTCAATTAACCATGTCCATGATCAGACCTTGAAAAAAATGAGATAGTGGCTATGTAAACCGTGCATAATTTTTGCCAGCCTGTATCAAAATGAGACATTATCACAGTGTGCAATGGAATAGATTGCCAGAGGCAAGTGCTTATGTGATAACTTTCCCAGGGGAATAAATGAGAAAACTTGCATGCTGTCAGCTGTGAGATTTTATCTGTTGGCAGCCATTTTCCATTTGGGAGGCATGGTTGGCAAGTGGCAGAAAGATACCCTTTACACCCAAGAAGGGACAGAGAAATGGTACATATTACACTAGACACACATATATATGTATTCACAAAAAATAGTTTTCTAAACCTTTTTCCTTTCGAAGGTCTTTATCACTCATTTACATAGATTTTCATTAAGTTAATGCATTGTTAGTGGTCAGAGGTATGCAGTACTGCAAATTTTGAATTTGTTACTGAATTGATTTTTCTGTGGTATTTCAATGACCTGTTATAATCATCTATCTATTTCTCCAATTGATGTATTTTTGTGGACTGAAAAGCAAAGTATTTGATTTGTACCTGAATCAAAGATGGATTCTGCTGATAAGAAAAATCTGAAATATTTCAATAGCATATTGGCTGGTATAAGAAAAAAAATCTTGAACAGTGATTTGTGTGGTATATGCCCAACTACATACATCCAGGATGAACTCTGCTCACTCATAAAAATATCTCTGCTGCTTGATAACTGAAATTTATACTCACTCATACACCCCATTCCTTTTATCAGAAGTAATTAACCTTGTGATTGATTCAAACCACCTCTGGTGTCTGTTAATAGAAGTCCCTTAACAATATACAGTTCTCAGATGTTCCAAAAATGAAAATTAAGGTGACAATTTCACAAGTAACATGCACAGTGAAGGGTTATCTCTTGCCTGAACAAATGTTACTGATTTCTTTGTGATCTTGTTCATTTTTGCCGCTTTGGGCTTTGTATGTGCTTAGGCTGTTTGTTTTAATGCACATTTGTCTTTTACTGGTGTTCTCTTTTTTTTTAAGCATGCCTCTTATTCTGCATCTCTGATGAGTAGAGCTGTCAAACACTTTTAACAATTTAGTATTTCCCCTGAGTTTTCCTTGAGTTTTTTTTCTATGCAGCTGGTCCACAGGGCAGTACTTTCAGAAGGATTTCCACTGGCATTTGGCTGAGTGGCACGGCCGTGTCCTGTGGATGCTGCAGGCATCTCTTCCATTCAGACCCATGCAGCTGGTGAACATTTCTTGTCCTTGGAAACATGGGAGGTTCCTAGTTTACACCAAGCTAAATATGCTGACCTTGTGAATTAATGTACTGAATTGTGCCGAAGCAGTCTCCTAAAGTGTAATTAGTTTCTTAGACGTAGTCTGCCAAATTTTCTGCGTTGAAGTGTATATTTGCTTTGCATGTGGGCTAAGATTTCAGGAGCTCCATATTGATCTGAAGTCCTTGCTTTCTAACAGCTGTTAGACTGCGGACTCTCAGTCATGGTTGCAGTAAGAAAATGGCACTTTGATATAAAGCTCAGTTGTTAAATAGTTGCAAAGACTGCCTTATTGCCCCCCTAGCCCTATCAGTCTCTCAGCGTGCGGCTTGGCTTTGCACATAGTGTGGTTGGAGGGGCAGTCCCACGCTTCCTCCGCCTCATCTGTTTCCTCAGCTCGTGTGCTGGGTTGAGCAATCTGTGAGCCCACAGTGAGTCAGTTCAGTCAACTGATCTGATAGAGAACCTTTTTTTTGGCAGATCCATCTTCTGTCAGGCAGGTCACTGCGCCAGCTGGTGCTGCGGTCGCATGGTTGCCACTTCTGATGCTGGGGAGGAGCCTGGTGGAAGGTGAGAGTGCTGCTTCCTGGGGCATCTCCCAGCTTCACCAGGCTGCATGTAACTTTACGCTGAATTTCAGGACTGGTGCCTGGATTTTGAGGTCTGGTGAATGGATTTTAT
This sequence comes from Cygnus olor, assembly GCF_009769625.2. Classification (NCBI taxonomy): domain Eukaryota; kingdom Metazoa; phylum Chordata; class Aves; order Anseriformes; family Anatidae; genus Cygnus; species Cygnus olor. Next base: position 41,280,214 of record NC_049169.1, read on the forward strand.
GCAGTCATTTGTTATGCAATTCATGCTGCACTGGTTTTCAGTCTCCAGAAACACTGAACTGTAACCACCAACCAGCTTTGAAATTGCATAAATCTTTATGAAGGGGGTTTTGTCTTCACATATTTTTTATTATTACAAGCTAAAGATGAATGCTGTTAGTCTGTTTACTCTTTTTCATTGCTACCTGTAGCAATGTACCATTTCCCATGGTACTAATGTAAACTTTACCAGTCCAAAGTGTCCTAGATTCTCTGTGCATGTTCTAAATATCAGAATCAACAAAGCTTGTTTGAGCCCATGGACATCTCCTCTGTCTCTAAGGAAAAAAATATATATTTTTTTCTGGTAGATCTCCTAAAGGTTGATATATTTCTCCTGATTTCTCTCAGATATTAGGTATTGATCTGGTGTACTATTGTACACCTCAGAAGCTCTAGAATTAGAGAATTTTTTTTGGTGTGTGTGTGTGTTTGTGTGTTTTTATTTGTTTCTGACTTTTATTTTTATTTTATTTTTATTTATTTATTTATTTTTGGTTGTCAGAACTAATATAAGCAGGCAGTGTTTTGTGTTATGTGAGAGAAGAGAAATTTGTGCAGTTCACACCTGCATAAGCTCTTGTGCAGCCCTTTCCAGAGCAGCAGTCCCAGGGTAACATCACCGAGAGGCACTGCATAAAGCACCAAGGTGAAATGGCTGTTCACTCAGGGCAGCTCCTCAGCCCACCCGGCACTTTCCTTCTCATCCCTGGGAAGTCCCAAAGGCCCCTGTTTAGGGCCTGGTCTGTAGACTCCAAGCCTTTCCCTGCAGGATGGATGATGCCTCAAAGTAACGGGGAGAATTTCTTTAATCTTTGGTTCTGTTCTACCGCCACCTTGTTAGGACTTGTTAGAGGAGAGGTTTCCTTTCTTCTCTCCTGAGAGGGCTGGTAATTTGCTTTGCTTTATGACATTTACCTCCTTTGGAAATTAATTACTTTCTCTCTCTGTCTTTGCAATTTTGATTTTCTCTTCCATTAATGCTTTTATCATTTGTTGTAGCATCTCTTGCAATCCACTTTCCTTATTTGTATTGATATTAATTTCTTTAATTTAATTTTAAGATGCTTCACTTTGCTCCCAAAGCCCTTCATAGGCTCTTCAAATAATGTTTCTTTGGGTCTATGGATTATAACCTGTATCATGCTAGCTGTAAGACCCCCTTGCAGAATTTTCAGATTAGAACTCAGAAGTATTTTTCCAGCCCTCATTTGGCAACAGTGTGCTATTAGTGTCTGCAAAGCTATTTTTGTTGTTGTTGTTGTTTTGTTATTGCTCAGATCCCACTGTAAAACCTGCTATGTAATGCTATAAAACCAATGACTTGATCATGTGCTGAGCTTTCAGCATGATCATTGCTATGTCTTTTCCTTTCTTGCTCTTTCACTCTTTCTGTCTCCTCCTTCTCTCTCACCTCTTCCCACATGTAAGGTCTCTAAGACAGGCACATTGATTTTGATTTGTTTTGAGGACAGTGAAGTCCAAGGGGGCTTGGTCCTTGACAAGGACCTCTTAGTAACTTATACATGTGCTTCTAACTGTTATCCCTAGCCCCTGGAAACTTTCTCTCTGGCATGTCTCTGTTTCTCAGACTTAAGATTTTATTTTATTTTTTCCCTTCCAGTATCTTTTTTTACCCTTAATCTAACATTTAGTTACTTTCTCATTTATACCATTTTAGAAAACACTCACAGGTTAAAAAAGACTTAACAATCTCACCCAAAGTGTGCTGTGTGGATTTGTTAAGCAAAAATCAAGTTTCTTGTTTGTTCTAGTTTCCTTATAATTTTAATTAGCAATGATAACTTAATCATAGTTATTCTGATTAGAAGCTCTTGCATATAATGTTTACTACATGTATTTGCTGTGATAAAAACAAGTGCATAATCCCTGAGTATGAAAAACATGCTGTAGACCTTAGAAGCAGAACTATGATTTTGAAGCTAGTTGACTTTGTATCCTGTTGGATACATTACATCTCTCATTCTTGGGATGGCAGGTTTATCTCTCCAAAAAAAAAAAAAAATGTATTGCTATTAATTTTCATGATCTTCTTATGCTCCATAATAAGACAGTAATATTCTTCCCCTTCTCTTAGATTTAATAGGCTGCAATTCTATTTATATTTATATATATATATATTTGTATATTTATATATATTATATATATTTATAATATATTTAGATTTATATAATATTTTTATAAAATTCCAAATGCACATTTTTTAAATGTTCATTGCTATTTAGCAAAACCTGTGTCAAACAACTCAAGGGACTTTTTTTTTTTTTTAATATGTTGGTTTTTAATGCAATTGCTAAAAACATGGGGAAAAAAATAACACCTTATGGCTAAAACATCTACTAGAGATTGACAGCATTGCTCTTTGTAAAATTTTAAGGACCATTTTAACTCAAAAATTCTTTATTAAAATAAGAAACAATTTCTAGTCTGCATGTGTGTAATAGAGACCAGAACTCAGTTCTTAAAATAGAAACAATTTTGTTTCTAGAAAACAAAAGGTAATAAACCACAATCTTTTCCTTTAAATGCAACAACAGACCATGTTTCACTGCAGTTATGCTATTTGCCTTAAACAAGTACAGAATGATTTTTTTTTTTTTCAGTAAATGCTGCTTAGGTTCTGAACCTTGAAAAATCCCATATTTAACCTGAAGCAGTTACATAAGAAAATCTCAGTAATAAAGCTGATTATATTTAACTGATATTGCAGTATAAAAATGTAATTCTACATCTATGCAAAGTATATTGCTGCATTTGGAAGTACTTCTGGACAATATCAGATGATGCCAAAATACTGGTCATATAACCAAGACAATGAATCATTACAAGATGACCTACTATCTGTGAGATACGTAAGTTGATTTCCTAGGGCAGTGTAGCTTGTTTTATGAAGATAGTATTCGCTAAAGATTCCTATACATATGTGTATTTTCTGTTTCTTTTCCTTTTCATACCCATACAGACAGTTTAGAATTCTTTGGGCTATTTTTATTTTTATTTTTGCTTTCCTCTTGTAATGTCTCAGTCGAATCAGGATGATAAAATAAACTGTGGATGCATGCAATGGTGATTCCATTCTTTTGTGAAATGTGGTATTGCTTTTGCTTTTTTTTTTTTTTTTTTTTTTTGGCACAATGTAAATTAAACATCCTCTGTTTTTCAAAGATTTCCAAAGGCCTTTCTGACATGTTGCCTACTATTCTCTGATGTTGTATGCTTTCTCTATGTAATGGTACCTGTTTCACTGCCCAGTATTATTTACTTCTTTTTACTGATCTCCTTGTTCTATTTGTTTCTTCCTTCCTTTTCTGGTTTTTATAAAGCCCTTCTTTTCCTCTGTGAAATAGCAGCTGCTTGAGATAGGTAATCAACTGATGCACACCAGATCAAAGGCTGAAGATTGGTCGGTAATCTGAAAGTTCATTAAAACGCAGTATTTAAATGATTCCTTGAAGTTCCTGGATCAAAATGTTGAGATAGCTGCCTCATGCCATTTTTCATTGTACTTAGGCAGTTGCTTGTAAAGAATTCCAGACATCTACACGAATCACCAAAGCCAAGCAATTTTTAGAAAAGAACAATGGGAAGATCACTCTAGGTTTTTAATAGGTACAGTGCTGGATGGGTGATATGACATTTTCTTTGTGAACTTTATGCCAATGGGGCACCCATGTCTAACATCTGTGTTGAAAAACTGCCACCAACCTTCTAACCAAACATTGACTCTGAGGCCATTTCTCTCCCTTCTGACACAGAAATGATTGGTATAGATTTTGGGCTGAAAATGATGGTTACAGAATAATAGCAGAATTTCAAAATCTTGTATGTGTGTGGGTGGTTTATTCCACTGGACACCCCAAAAAGCATATGTTTTGAAGTGCAGAGAAAGTTTTCAGAATAGTCCTTCAAGTGCAAAACCTCTACAGCAAAATGTTTGTCATCATTCAATGTAGCTCTAATTGTGGTTTATGTTAGTAGAGGCTTCAGTCATGGCCAAGACGACTGTAACCCCTTTTCTATCACCACCTCTGCAAGGCAGAGCTCTTCCCACCATTTCCTTCATCTTTAATGCAGTTTGTCCAGGTTCATAACCTATGAAAATCACTCCTGACTAATAATACTGATAGAGAAGAGACTATATTTAATACATTTTTCTGGTTGAAATGTTAGACACTGACATTTAGCTTCCAGGGAGAAACAAAACAAAACAGTGTTCGAATTATTTGTGACAAAGCAGGAAATGGCTTGGATATGCTTTCTTACTCTTGTCCTCAAACATGATTATGTTTTTCTGCTGATTGGATATTGACTTTTCAGCATCAGGATTAGACTTTGCAATGAATAAATTACAGGGGAAACAGTATATTGCTGTCCAAGAATAATCATCCTTATGTGGTACGGCCTTCATAGGGATACTCAAACTGTGTTAGCAGTGGTTTCCAACACTTGCAGGGTATTGTCATAAGAGTACTGCCCTTCTGACTCTTCATGTTCTCCACTGTTACTGCTTTGTTCTTGTTGGTGCAAACCTATTGGAAAAGTCAAAGCCTTGTGCAAAGCACTTGCTAAAATTATTGGTATAGAGATAAGTAATTTGGGGAAGAGTTTGATGGATTTGGTGAAAGTGTGGCATATGAAGTGGACATAGATTGAAGAGTTCTTTTAATAGTAAAACTTTTCTGTACACATGTGCTCCTGATGTGCCAGCATCCCAATGTTGGTGGATGTATAAGCTTTACTTGGGTGTAAGTGTGTTGAGAGTGAAGGCTTAGTCATGTAGCTGTCCCTGGGAGCTGCTGGGCTCAGACACATGTGATGAGGGGACTAGGGACATGCCCAATGGCTTTGTGAGCTGAAGCCTACTGTGCTACCTTCCCATCAGTCATTTTTGTCAGTTGTGGGAATAATCTTTTTGTCCTTTGGAGAAAACTTTGGGAAGGACACTAGAGGTTTAGATGCATTCAGGTGGCTTTGTTCTACAGCTTCACTCAAGATGAGGCAGTTTGAGCATTGTGGTTTCAGCGATGCAGCCCATCTCAGACATGGAGCACCACTGATCCTTGCTCAGTAAACTGTTTGCAGGTGTTAAGGTGTCTTGGCTTAAACCCAGGGAAAAACAAAACAAAACAAAACACGTTCATTTTTTGTGATTAGGGCTATCAAGATGTACATTTGGCAAGGGGAAGCAACCCTACTGAGCGCAGTGGTGAGGAAGGAATTGCACATGCAGTCCGTGCTTTGCTGTAACTGAGCAGCAGCAGGTGCACTGTGAAGTTCACAGCTGCTATCTCGAAATCTCGCTTGGGTTTCCCTGTGGTCCTCCTCTGGAAGCTTTTTTTTCTGCAAGCAGTGTTGGCCCCTCTGGGGCCGCAGGGGGCTCCATGCATGCAGGCACAAGCAGGAAGAAAGGAACCACCCCCAGGACGAGGTAGCAGCTTTACACTACAGCCTGGATCACAGCTTATGTTCTCCAAGAAGGAATTGGACTTGTGGCCCCACTTACCCCTCACCTGTCCCCTGGGAGCAAGCAGTCTATCTCCACAGATTTTAATTGTGAAAGGAAGAGACCCATTAATATTCTTCCTTTGTACCCTACAGCCCTCGTGGAGAGGCCAGAAATATCTGTCCCTCAATACTTGCCCAAGCAAATTGAATCTATTTATTACTGCCAAAAATGTGTATTTTCTGTGTTTTTTACAAAATGTGTGTTTTCTGCATTTGGAGAATAGTGGTCTTAGACAAATTGTCATCCTTTCCAAGTAAAATACTCTGTTCCTCGTTATTGCTTTCAAACTTCAAAGATAGACGGAGGGGCTGAAAGTGTCAATATGTTATTAATTCTCCAGTGGCAGGTTCCTGGCACCAGTCATTCAGATGAAGAGCTGTGATAAAGTGAAGCAGTTTAAAATTACAACAAGTTCAAGGTAGATATAGTACCTCATTCACAGTATCTTCGGGGAAAATACTGAGATGAAATTGGTGAACTTTGATTGATTGTTTGTTAATCACACCAGCGGACGGAGCTGACAAACCAGCTGCCCTTACAAGATAGTGTGCAGCCATTCATTTCTACCCTGTCATTCGTGCAATTTGTGCAAGAAATAGCTTTTAAAAAATGAATTAAAATTGATGCAAGTAACAGGTAGTGCAGATGCAGCTCGTGTGGATTCCAGCAATACCCATTTCACAGGGGCAGCGGAGACAAATGCACTTTCATTTTTCCCCCCATAATGGTTGATGAAGACGAACTAGATTAGAGTATGATTATAGACAGAAAAAATAGCTCTGAGAGAACAGTATCACCTTGCCTGGACTATCAACCCCCCAGAGTGCTGGATTGTATTTGCTCCTGTCTGTGGAAGAAAGGAAGCCATTGCCCCATGGTGCTGGTACAGTGCGGAAGTAGCAGGCTTCAAAGACTGCCGCTGTTCGTCCTTCTTCATATGCTATAGGGAAGTCTTCTTACACATATTAACATTTCAGCACTGCTTTTCACACAGACTTAACCCCAGTCCCACAGCTGAAACAATGTGATTTTAATGATTTTTTTTTCTATGTAACTACCTTACATCTTTCACTTCCACTATAATGAGCCTCCAGTTCATTACAGCTGTCTCTGTTCTTTCATGAGCAGCTGAACCACCCTGGTGACTTGCCACTGCCTCGACTGACAGCCTTGCTCCTGCACTGTCCTGTCCTCTTCCCATGGTTATACTATCTACCCCTTCTCCTGCATTGGCTGTGCTCCTCTTTGATGCTCCTAGGAGGCTATTTAATCCACTGAAATGTCAGGAGGTTCTAGGGTCTCCTGTGTGCCTTGCACTGTGACAGGTTGGACCCCTTCCTAACTCTTCCCTCCTTCCCTGAACGTCAAGTACAAGCAGTAGCTTTTTGTCTGTGTATTTGAGGAAGGGCATGGGGCTGCTCGTGTCTCTACAGCTGAGGAGAAAACCTCAGTGTGATGGTGAGGAAGGTGAGGCTGGGACATGGGAAGGGGGAGCTCTGCAGTGGGAGGGCAGCAAGGGCAGTGGGGCAGCCTTCCATCTCATGAAGCATCACTGAGGGCATGGAGGAGTCTTACAGTCCTTAAACAAGCTGAAATTGTTTTGAGAATCCATGTTGGATTTGCAGTGCTGGCAGCACAAAAAGCATACTTTGATTTGCAAATGGCTGCATTTTATATGTAAATTACTGGAAAAGATAAATGTGGAACCCCACAAAGTTGCTTTTAGTTAACGTCAGAATGTAATCCAATTTTAATGAACACAGCCTAAACTTTTAAAGAGCATTCACTTAATTGGAAAAATGTTTATTTGTTGTGTTCATCTTTTTTTTTTTTTTTTTTTCCTTAACGAATATTTGAGATGCATTTGGAATATATTGCATAACACCAATAAAATTTTACTAGCAGTATGTCTGGGTTTGTGTGCGTTTGAGTAAGTTTACTTTCCTATTTTTATACCAGATTGTAATGCAGGAACTCTATTATCCATCTTGCAGCCTGCTAAATAAGCAACAATTAAATGACTCACTGGGACTAATTAAAAATGATTCTTGCTGCTCACTCTCTACTTTCACATACAGCAACTTGGAAGTTGAACATCTTAGCCATGTTTCCTGTCCCCTTATACTCTCCACCTGATTTGTGAAAACTGTCTGACCACTGCAGACCCTTTCAGGTGGGAAAATTTTCCTTCTTTTTATGACTGTTCAACCAGTATGTATCTCTTAGTAAAAGGAAGTATTCCTCTCCCATTTTGATATGCCAGAAACTCAGGTAGGCTTTCCAGAAGGTGAGCACAATGCCTAGGACTTTGGCCACATAAAGTGGCTGGACACAATGGGAAATTGCTTATTACAAACAAATAGACATCGTACTGGGACAGGGTGTTTTGCAACAATTTGGGAATACAAAGGTGCAAAGGGTGGAAGATTGCAGAACAGTATTTGGTTAGCAACTCACCACTTAGTGAAATCCTAGGGCTATAGGTAATGGAAGAGGATTTCTATTTTGAAACAACCAATCGTAGAAATAAGGATCTACTATTAGTTTTTTATTCACAAATTTTGAGAAAGACTTTGTAGAAATAAAACACAAAGTGTTAGGGCTGTGTGATGTGTCAGGTTCATGTTGAAAAAAAAGGCTTTGTTTATAAGGGAGGAGATATCAGTCTACACATCAAAAGAACTTGCTCTTCATTCTTTCCACCTGGTTTGGGATTTATTAAATTTCTAATTTTTGTATAGTAAGAATGACATAATGAAACAATCACAACAACGATTTAAATCAAACTTATACTACTGGAAAGAGATAAAGGCATAGGAGGATTTTTCAATTTAATTTAATTACAATTTTAGCAGGAATAATTCAAGTATTCTTTTATCCAGGCTTCCATTATCACTGAAGTTTAAATTGAATTATGTACTGTCTACATCTGCCAGTCAATTCTATTTTTTTTTTTTTTTAATTCAGAAATATTGTGGATTTATGGCATTATCTAAATTCTTATGGACAAGTAAGCTATGATTAGGTAGGCAAGAAATTACCTTCCCTGCCAAATTAAATTGTCTTTCATGTTAATTACAGAAACTAATACCTTCTGTTACAATAAAAATTAAAATAATAAAAAATGATGAATACCTTCACTCATTAATAAATTAAAATGTATGTGTCTGTTAGTTTAGAAACAGTCTGAAATGCTCTGTGCTTTTGTTTTGAACTTCAGCTTTGATCTAATTAGGCTCACCTCAAACCTCCACCTTGTAGTTTATACCACTGCTGGAAAATGTTGAACTGACAAGTAAGGAGATGGTTGCAATGTCTTTTTTGCCTATGCCTAGTATATAGTATATTAACTTTATGGTTGCAATCTGACATCCAACCCAAGTTCTAGCTCCAGCAAGCTTTCCCAGGGACTGTTTTGGCTCCTTGAAACAAATACTGAAGTCTCTGATGATAAGTACACTGACTCAAAGCTATCAGGTTTTATTGAACTAAGGACCAGATTGTATTTTCTCTAATATTTGCATTTTTCCATTGTGTTTTCTCCAAGAGGTAACCATTTTAAACCATAACAGGGAAGGTTTATATATTTGGAAGAAATTCTTGACTCAGAGGGTGGTGAGGCACTGGCACAGGTTGCCCAGAGAAGCTGTGGATGCCCCATCCCTGGAGGTGTTCAAAGCCAGGCTGGATGGGGCTTTGGGCAACCTGGTCTGGTGGGAGGTGTCCCTGCACATGGCAGGGGGTTGGAACTGGGTGGTCTTTAAAGTTCCTTCCAACCCAAACCATTCTGTGATTCTGTGGTTCTGCGGTTCTGCTATTCTGTGATCCTGTGACATATATAATGAATTGGATGAAACATGGAAAAAAATATTTTGCATCCCCTCACCCCCCTAGATGGTCAATCAATCCAGAGTATACTTTATTAAACTTTCCAAATCACAGAATATATATATTTCTAATCTCTGTTTTTCTGTATTTTTTCCTACATGCCTATGATCTAAGTGTACTAAATGTATATTATACCTATCTTTTTAATCATTAACTGTATTTTTCCCTATAAACTTTTAACATCTTTCAGGAACTTTCTGTGTCATTTTGGTGTAAATGTCCATTAGTTCTTCTTTATAAGAAATGAAGCTTTTCAGAAATTTCTATCTGTTTTCGATGCCTCTCTATTTTTGAATGTTTAGTTTAGAGGCATACAGGGGTTGAAAAGGTAATGCAAGCTTAACACCATATAAACTTTTCTTGAATGTGTGCTTCATGCACCACGTTTGATGAAATGCCTTGAATGAGCATTTCTCAAATGTACTTACTTCCAACTGTTTAGATGGTGCATACTAGGAAAACTAAGATATTCTTAATTGCTCCCATTGCTGAAACAGTACTGAATAGCACGTGCAAATGTGGGATCTGACAGAGGCTTAGGGTTTGTGTGTTATGCTGAAAGGTTTTCATCTTATCCTTTTCATTGTTGTTGTTTTGTTTTCTTTAAAGGGCAACACCTGGCTCTTGAAATCAAAAGTGTAAGAGAAATCAGAACACAGAATTGTGTGAATAGCAGAAAATGTTAATTTACCTGCAAAAGGATTGCAATTGGGAGCCACCATGCAAATGCTTAAGACGTGATCAAGTAGCAGTATGTGAACTTAAGCAGGCATTTTAATCTCTCTAAAGTATGCTATGAATGAGTCTCCTTGAGAACTAATCAGGAGGGGCTTTATATCCTTTGTATCATATTTAATTATAAAATAAATAGGTGTTTTCTATTGCTAATAAACTGTTGAAACAACATCCCCAAATCTGAAGAGATGTTAAAGTTTCTATTTCTTGTAGAAGTCATTAGGACTTGGGCACTTTTTGAAGATTTGAACATTATAACCTGATATCAACAATTTGTTGCTTTTTCTTTTTTTTTTTTTTTTTAATTTGATCCTGAAACAGCATAAAATTAAGATGTAATCTGAACACGTTTGATAATGTGTTGTCCCTACCAGCTGCCTTCCTTTGTTAGCACCCGTGTTTTCATGGCAGTTCCATTAGCCAGATCAAGGGGTTGATCCAGCTAGGGGAAAAACACCATATTTCTCTGATCTGATTCATCATGTGCCTGTGTAACTGGCTACACACAGGAAGAGCATGTAAGGATTGAAATTAATAGCCAAGGACAAGGAGAATGAAGAGAGCAGAGGATTGCTGCTTTTGGCAGCTGTGATGATGATGGTGTTTGCTGAGTACTTCTTGCTATGTTTAACCCACAGTAACTGCAGGCTGCCAGCAAAGGGTAGTCCTGCTCTGTCTCCATCCCTAGTGCTTTCCTAGTGATCATGGGCCAAGTCTGTGGAAATCCAACCAAACAAAATAGTCCTCCATTGGATCTGCTTACTCAACAAACTCCTCTTGTAGTTTCCTCATTGCTATACCAAGTGCAGGGGGGGAGGAGGGACCTTACTGTCAAGATGAAGAATGTGGAGAGGAAAAGTCATAGCCTCTTGTTGACAAGAATCCCGTGTACTGAGCTAGATAGCAAATGTCAGTCTTTATTCTCTGCTTTACTCTAGCTGTTGAAGCTGGGAATTTCAGTAGTCTAGGAAAGTGAGGCTCCATAAAATTTTTATTGGCATTTGTTTCTCTGACTTCCTGGACTTTTTGAAAAATTTTCATCTTGGAGCTATCAAATATTTTTTTGAGGAACTGTAGGTTGCTTATTTTGGCTCTTTCAAGCTTTAAATAGTACTGTTATAATTTGTAGGCACCAACATGGGCCTCCATAAGTTAGCTGAATGCACAATAAAGACCATCCATGCTCTAAGACTCTTGCAATTCAAGTAAGAACAGAAAATAAAAAGAAGTTTTATTCTCCTTATTATAAATGAATTTAATCCCAGTGAAAAGAAATGTGAGATCTTCCTGCTGCAAAGGTGAGTCAAATGTCTGATTTTTATTGGGAACTTCCCCCTCCTCATGGACTTGTTCAAAGTCACATGGAGAAGAACAAAACAGATTTTCTGAGTCTCAGGCCTGCATCTTAACCAGACATGCTGATTATCTTTCTTTTCTATATTCTATAAAAAAATTAATTACCTTATTGAGAGTAGGCAGGAGTGCTAAGTTAGTGCCAGAGAAACTGATTTAATACCTGATGCTGATAGAAAGGTCCATTGGTTACTGTTAAGCGAAGTGGTCTGGATGTAGCCTCAAGCTCAAAATATCACTAAACTAATGCCAGGACCTGCTGAAAGATGCTTTCTGTACTTGCCATTTTTGTAACATTCCTTCTCCATCCCCTCAAAACTAAAGCTTTTCCTAAAAAGGGGAAGGGAACAGGAAGAAAGAGATGAATCTTGAGGAAAAACATAATGATTAAATCCCTCCAAATGACCCTCAGAACAAATAGGATGAGAATGAGGGTCGCTACTGGAATCAGGATACTTGTCTAAATTGCCTTTTGGTTAGGAAAATTGAGGTGGGCTTTCTAGTCTTACAGTTTTATTTATTTATTTATTTATTAAAACAACAACAACAACAACAACAAACAAACTTTCATGAAGATGATCAGTAAGCCCCATCAGTTTGCAGGGGCAGGTCAGCTCAGCTTGCCTGACTTTCAGGAGGAACAGTCTTGCATGATCTATTAACATCTGTAGGCAGAAGCTGGCAATCTCTCTTAACTGTTGAAGATTTATTTAATACCAATACCTGTAGGTTTGTAGCTGGTTATAAAGAATACGCATTCCATAGCAGGTGGGCAGCTCTTGGGAGGCAGGAGGAAGGGAAGAAAACGTGCTTGACTGGGTTTTTTCCTCCCAGCAGTCCTTTCAGAACACTGATGTCTGCATTTCTATTTCTTCCTGAAGGACAAAACTTGACAGAATGATGAGCTCCAGTATAAAAAGTGTTTTAAGAAAGTTTCCTGTCTCCATTTATTCATTATTTCCTTTGCTTCTTGCTGCATAGGTTGTCTGTACCAGTGCCCTAAGTGACAACTGGCAGTAGTAATGAGGCTGCAGACTTTTCTCTAATTGAACCCTGTCAGTCCTTCTCATTAAGCCTGCAGAATGTGTGCTGGCTCTCTAATCCAAACTATGACTCTAATTTCTTCTTTTCATCCCCCACCTCACCCACAGCATAGCATTTGTGCAGATAATGAATACCCCGTTTTACATATCACGAGTAGGAGTGAGTTAATTGCTGCTGCTTAGAGGGATCACCTTCTTGCTCCTCAGTCAGCTGGAGGGAGCTGAAGGACTGGGATTTTGTGATACTTGGTGGTCTCAATCATGGGCAAGACCTAGGAAGCTTGTATTGGTCACCCAGCATGAAGAAGGGAGGTGCCTAGTAGCCAGGTCACTCTGGAGCCTGCATGGTACAGTTAAGTTGTCTGCTATTGCGGTAGCGGGAGGACATCTCGTTAGAAAAGCCTATGCTTTTGGTAAAGATAGGAGACTGTAGCGTAAGTGTCTAAATTCACTTGCTCTGTGGCCTCTTTCTTGAAGATGGGCAGCTGGGATTGTAAGTGCCTGGGATTCACCAGAGGTGAGCAAGCCTCTCTGGTCAGAGGTGGGAAGGCTTCTCTGCTTCGTTAGAGCTATCTAATAATTAAGACACCATTACCTTCCGTCCTTGCGAAACGAAAGCTGTTGCTGCTGTAATTTAATGCCATTGCATGTAAATATGCATTCATATCAACCCCTGCAAGGATTGTGGCATGCCTGGATCTCTGAATGCATACATTTGCAACTATATAGGGTGTGTAGCAAGTGTTCAGGTGGATGCGGGTTCTTGTTCTGTGAAGAAATGCTCAAAATATATACTTGCTTTTCAAAGGGCTATTTCAGCACCTTTTTGCCTTTACTTTTTTTTTTTTTTTTTTTTTTTTTTTCCCCGATGCTAGTACTACTGGGGATGGTTCTTGTATTTCCTTTGTGAAAATCTACTGCTGTTTGTTAGTGTTGTGAACTGTTATTTTGTGTGTGTGTGTGTGTGTGAATATAGATAGCATTTAACTGACTTTGTGACCCTAATGCTTTGGTTGGCAAGTAGAGTCTCGTAAATCAGAGATAAGGTGTACTGAGACAGAGCTGAAAATGTGAAGCATATTTTTAAGAACTTTCATACTGACATTCATTTTTCTATTGGTATTGACTATACTTTGTGCCTCCTTTCTACATAATACTTGAAAGAGCATTAAAATTGAAGTTATAACAGCTTATAGAACAGTAAAACCCCTTGCAGAAGGTTAAACAATGGTTATGCAGCTGTCCAAAAGATCATATTCGCCTTGAAAAAATTTGCATAGTCAATTTCATTTGATTGAAAAATAAACTGAAGCTTCAGGAATATGATATTTTTTGACATAATGCAAATGTCTAGCGAGGAAAAAGAAAGAATTTTGAAATTAAATAACCTGGGAACCTATGTCTACAAATTGCTGCATAACAATTGGAATGAAAGGCTTCACTTGAGCTTGGAAAAGAAAGTGCTGCCCCTTTAAAGTAACATTTTTCTTTGCTTTTTTACATTGTCAAAGATGACTGCAGCTACTGTGCCAGCGCACCTTCAAGGTGCAGCAGTAGTACTCTGAAATTTGACAGGCTGAAGTTTTGAGTTGAATTGTACTGACAACCTTGGTCCTTTATATCTCTCTTTAAGGTAGTGGGCCAGAAAACAATATCCTGTTAATAATAACTGTGTTGGCATAAGGAGTATTCTTCAGAGGAAGGGAATAAGGTAGAAATGTCTTAAATAACTGTGAAATGAGCTAGCAGAAATTGGTTGCTTAATAAATGTGGGTTTTAAACTACAAGTCAAAAATAACCATCCTGGAAACCTTAAAGCTCTTTCAAAGTGGTCTCTTAAGATGATAGGCTGCCTTCTAGGGTTGGTGATCGGAGCACTTTGGGTATATGAATCATCTGTCACCTAGGCTCCCATCTTCCAAAGGAAACAATGAATTAAAGCTCTCATTTTGTTGGTATGTGGAAAAATAATGTTAGGCAAGTTGTTAATCTGCTTTTCATTTGGTGCCTTTTTATTTTTTTTGTCCATATAGAAAAAAGTTTTAAGACTACTGTTTGGGGAAAGTTATTATGGTGGCAAAAGAGCAACAGAAAACAGTAAATATTGCAGAAACCACATGGCTGAGTAAAAAATTAAAAAAAAAAAATCCAAGCTGTTGAAGGAATAGCAAACTTGATATTATTCTTTTTGTTGGCATTGTGGTTTCTAGGCCTTTAGGGTACACTGATTTATGTCTCTGTAATTCTTTTTTCTTACACTATGAGTTTTGACATTTCTTTCTCTCTCTCCTTTTTTTTTTTTTTTTAATGGAATTTCAGGAGTGTTTTAAGCTAGCTGTATTTTTATAATTACAGATGGTGGATAATTTGAGCGTTGACTACTGTTTTATTTCTAATATTATGTTGCCTAGCTTTCTCTCAGATCCATTTATTTGTCTAGATCCCCTAGCACCTGTTTTCTGTTGATCCTGAAACACTCGAGACTGCTTTTGTTCTGCAGCAAGTAAACTGTGTGTGGAGAGCCAGTTGGTAATGTACCCAAGCGCAGGAGTTAGCTTATGAAGGCAGCTAATGTGGCTTAGCCAAATGCTCTTGTCATGTACTTTTAACAAGACATGCTGTCTGATAACTTTCAGCTGTAAATCCCTTGGTGAGCCCAGCCTCTCAAGAGGCTGCTCTGACTTGCACGAGGTGTTGCTTTGCCAGCCGGCAGCATCTGGAAGAGGAGGGTCACGTTCCGCTTCGCATTAAAACTCTCGGGGACTGCAGGACTTGTGGGATGGTTTGTGCAAAAGAGGAAAGTACAGGGCTGTAAGCAGCTGTCTGCAAACTAACAGCGCTTAGAAGTGTGAAGCTACTCATAGAAAGCTCAGCTTCTTACCGTGGGTGGTGCTTTTAATTTAGTTTCCTGTGTAAAACTGAGTGCTTATTTCCAAATGGGATGTAGGCATGATCAGAAACTTCATAAGGTCACCTGCTTGGATTTCAGCCTAGAGTATTGCTCATGTGACTACTGGTGTTTTTATTAAGCTTTTAAATATATTTTGGAAGAATAAAGCCTAAACCAGCATTGAAAGAAGATCAGTTAGACTTTGTGTGTTGTAAAGTTACCTGTGTTGGCAGGGAGTTTCCTTCTATTCTGGTAGAGTGCGAGTGGGATATACCTTCTATTTATTCCTGATAGTACATTTTGCCATACTCTAGGTGTTTTGCTTTTTTTTTTTTTTCAAACAAACAAACAAACAAACACTTAATACCTGTATACATTATGGTGTGAAAAACATATTTCTGTTTTTATCACTTGTTTAAAAATTCTTTTGTTCATACAAAGCTTGTTGTTCTGAACACACGATATACTTGAGGTCAAACTTGTCAGTATTTTTTTTCCCCCGTTTTGAAAGAAGAAAATTCAGCCTTTGAAACCTGTAATGAATTCACTGCACTGTTAAGGTAATTGACACTTTGAGAAAACAAGCGTGTATGTAGAAAGGAAAAAAAAAAAGAAAAATTCTGGTCAGAAATCTTACCTTCAAGCTAAGGGTCAAAAAGATTAAGGAAGGTCTTATTTCTTGCTCCTATAAAATATTCCTTGTTTGAATATTTCCTAGTGTTATCTTTTCTCTATTGCCCGTGAGAGTGCAGGAAAAACTGAGCTAAAAGTGTCTTCGGAACATTGGAGATTTAAGGTCCCTGAGGGAAGTCCAGGTTTGCTTCTGCAAATCCTTAAGCTCTCAGGTGGATGGGTCCAGGGGGATCATCTGTATTGCTACTTCAGTTTCAGATGTCAGTGCTGCCACTAAGTGAAAGTCATCCACAGGCAAAATTTAGATCAGTTTAGTCATTTGTCATCTGGAGAAAGTCCGTTAGTGGAGTTAGCTCAGCCAGTTCTCCATGAACTCAGTCTCTGTGCAATAACCTGGACAGTGTCCAGCCCTTGTCCTTCCTCTTGTGGCCTTTCTCACTCTGAGCAGATCCTTCAAGTGAAGACACCTGTCCAAAAGTACTGTCTGTGCTGCATCACGCTGTTATGTTTGGGAGTAAAAGTCAGAGGTGCCCTGACCTGTGTTGGAAATGTCTCTGTGGAAATCCCTATAGGTTTTGCTCCATCCTCTCATGAGTTGCCGGGAACAGTGCCAGACAGAAGTGGAATCCCTCTTTGAATTCTGATATTTCTCATTCTTTGTTGGAGACCCTACAGCATAGTTTCTGTCTGGGCTAGAGGAGTTTCTGGGCTTAATGCAAGCTTCTAATGGAAATTTTGTTTTTCCTGTTAGAGTTAAAGCTTATATGTTTTGTCATATTTTGTGTTATATACATGACAGGCCTGACTTCATAGAGAATTTCCAAAGAGGACTTGTTATTATGACTTTGATTTCACAATTTAGTGTAAGATTTTTTGGAGTGCCTTTGGTCACTAGATGGAGAACTGCATGAGAGTTAATTTCTTTCCATTCCTTTATTGCCTTTGCTTTATGATGATAATCCACAGTACGTGTTATTTCTGGATATTCAACCACCACAGTTCATCAGATAACCTTTGAGTGTACTAACACATGATGAGGCAGGTACTTCATGGGCAATTTCATGGGTCTATCCAACAGAAGATTTAATCTTCTCCAAACAACAAAAATCACTCAGACAATTTCAGCATCGAAGACGAGTGGTTTTGACTGCTGAACTGAATTTAAAACAAACTAACCAAGAAACCAACACTGATTTTTGGCTGATGTCTAACTACAGTTATGTTGTGATAAAAAGGACTTGGACCTTCAAAATCAAAATTCCAGAAAGAATGTATGAATAGAGTGTTTGGAGAACAGTAAGGTATGCAATCATATCTTTCCTGAAAAGATTTACATCTATTCATATGAATTAGCTGCCATTATGTGGTACAAAGATAAATAATCTTAGGCATCACAAATAGATGTACTTATTTCCCAAATCCTTTCTACTATAAGACTGTTACTTGTTGTTATCATGTCTTAGGTTGTTTCAATCTTTCCTGAATATTCAACTTTTTGAGTAGAAGTCCTCTATGTCTCATGTAGGTATCAAATTAACTTTGAGAGAGGGTTATACAGAAATTAGCAAAAACAACATGGCTATTTCTCAGAATATACCTATGAAAAATTAATTGGTTTGTCCATGTTAGACTCATGTGAGAAGTTTGGACATATCTGTTCTTTCATAGAAGTTTTTTTTTTTTTTTTTCCAGAAATTTTTGTTAAACCATATATTTCTGCCATTTTGTGAGTGTTTTTTGGGGGGTGTGGGTGTCATTTCTAATAGTAGCTCAAATTTGTTTATGAACCTCTGGAATCTGCTTCCACAACTGCTCAATATTACAGCTGGCTGAAACTTGGCATGTCTGTTTTCAGTGAAATGCCAACACTGAATTTTCCTCTTTTGAATGAGGTTGAAAACAAACATTAATTTGTCCATAAAACTGATTTTTCAAAAAACATTATTTCAGCTTCATTGAGGAACTATTTCAAGGAAATCAAAACATTGTATTCAGCTTCCGACTCTTATAATTGTTCCATGTAATAGGAAATAACATTCTAAATGAAATGTCTTAGAAAGAAATATGGCTTTTTAAAATAAATAAATAAAAAGTGATGTTTTGAATCCTATCATTTTCTTCTTGTTTTTGTTTCTATTCTTTTATTGAAATGCTGAAAATGAACTCTCTAACTTCCAGTTTGCTCTGAATAGCAGTATCCACCATTCCTTCTGAACCCAGTCAAACTTTGTCAGTGTTCAGAAAATAACTTAGAATTTCAGCGTTGTGAAGCAGTTTCAATGCTGGAGCAATGGAGGCTGAATGAGACCTCTGTAATCGATGGAAAAAAAGAACGTCGTCTTTAGATCTTCATTCACTTCTGTCCCCTGTTATTTGTGCCTGGGCAGCAGGAGAGAATTTAACAGTATGGTTGTGAAGGTTTAGAGTAGTTGCCTGCGTTAGGAGAGCTGGAAATGAAGAAAGTGTCAGCTTAAATGCAGAGTAAACAAACTAGAAGCTAAGAGATAATTGGACAAGGTAGAGATGAGGAGCTGTGAGCAGGCATCATGATGTCAGTGGACACCCCGGGTTTGTCCTCTGTCCTGCTATTAACAAGAACAGCAAAACCTGTTGAGAAATTATGCTTTGCTTCCCTGTTGTGTTCCCCTCGAGAGGAGTATTTTCGCAAAATCAGCATGCAGATCTAGCTATTGTCTCTGCTCATGTTCTACCCTGGTGAATGTAAATAAGGAATGGATATTGCACTACTTCCAAAAAGCAATGAGATACTTGGAAACTACAGAACAGTAAAACTTCAAGCAAATGAAAGATGAGCCTTCCTTTTGTAATACAGGATAGAATTTGGTGCCAGTTGATATTTTAGAGGCCAAAACTGTGCAGGATTTAAAAGGGACCAAAGCAACATAGTGGAGGAGCTCACCACAATCTCTGGCTCAAAAATAAAGCAAAAAAAACAGAAGCTACAAGCTCATGGAAGCTGTAGGGAAACAATCATTCAACAAATGTTTGACTGCTGCTTAGCTCTCTAAACGTTAAGTACTGCTGGAGCCAGGGTGCTGAGGTCTGTACATCTTCATCCTTGTCAGAAATGGCTGGTCTCAGTTTTGTGCAATATTTTTTTTTTGTTGTTAATGTATGTTTTTTAAGGACCTGAAAAGCTATAAATATGGCATTAAGAGTATTAAGTCAGTAAGCTGATGTCATAAGTGATGTAAAGTCACACTTGAAACTGCCTGTATAGAGTGAACTGTCTCCTCCAGTGGTTCTGTTGATGGATAGGATCAAAGAAATTAGCAGGCATTCACAAAATAACGTAATACTTGCACATGAGAAATGCTAATTAAAGGAAATGCTTGGCTTTGTAACATAGTTTTGTTTATTTGTTTTATTTATTTATTTATTTATTTATTAAGTTAGAGAAGCATGTGAGAATTTCTATTTCACTTTCTTTATCAGAGGGTTTCAAAGCTGAAATTTCTGAATTACAAGCATGGACGTTTGACATTTCATCTATAGTATGTCCCAACAAGAGCAAATTAACATTAAGGACAGTGGTTTTGTTCTTAAGCTCCAGGTTTTTTCTTATCTTGAAACAGAGACAAGACAACCAGCCTCGCACTCTCTTACCCTTGCCTTAGCAGTTTTAAAGGGATGCCTGTGTAAGGGGGTCTTTCCAAGGATACCTGATGGGTCAACACTGTAAGTGCAGTCCTCTCCTATTAAAGAGGTATGTTAATGACTGTAGTCCCGCCTGCATCAGAAGTGATAACAGGAGGGTTCTTGCAACTGGTTAGGTAGGAAGCTTAGCATGTTCCTATTTGCTTCTTATTTGGGTGCCATTAATACTCTCTTGAATGTAGAAATAGTGATATGCATTTTTCTGAGATGTTCTACTCTTAGATACGGTGGAATGGAGTTTATTGGGGTGGCAACAGCCTGCCCATTGAACTTTGTTGAAGGTCGCTAAGGTATTAGGGCTCTGTAGGAAGGTCACAGGTTTTATTTTGAAAAGAATTTGGCAGCCCAGACACAGGGGCTCTATTCTTCTTCTACTATAGATTTCAATTCCACAGAACTTCTATTATTATTATTATTTATTATTATTATTATTATTATTACTATTATTATTATTACTATTATTATTATTACTATTATTATTGCTATTATATTTTTTAAAGAAGATTCCTGTTCTTTTTGCACATCTAAAATGAATAGTGGTCATGGCTGGTTGATTATGTGTTTTTTTTTTTTTTTTTTTTTGTTCCCCAGTTTTGCCACTATTAAGTTCATCATTCTGTCAGTAATGTCAGTAGCGACTCCATTATGTTTGGCAGAGTGCTCTTACAAATAGTGTTTAACTTCAATCTCAAAATGTTAACAGCAATGTTTGCATATAGAGTATTTTTTAAATGCAAAATTATTCTCTTGTTTTTCTCAAGATGACGTTTGCATTTATTTTTACTTCCACGCAGCATTCACCAACTGGTGAAGGAAAAAGAAAATTTTTTGCTGTTATATAAATATGGATTTGTTTTGCCAAATTCACCCTATCTTCTAGAAGAAACCCATACGAGAAATCTAGGGAGACAATAGCACCCCTGTGGTTGACTTGAATTTCCTGCAGTGTTTATGGTAAGGGTCAGTGAGATCCCATGGTTCTGCTTGTCTGAAAGAGTCAAGGACAAGGAGCTCCCTGGGCATATAGAGGCTTTGAAGAAGAGAGTAGTGATATCCAAGACACAATTGCCATTCTTTTCCTTCTTAGCTATCATACTCTTCAAATAGATATTCTGTTGTTGACCAGATTCCTTGGTAAAAACCACAAAAGGGATTCAGTAACTGTTCCTGGATGGATGTCAACTATGGCAGTCAGTGCTGGTATTCTATAAACAATAGAAATCAGGCAAGTCTCTGGTTCACCTTCCGCAAAAGTTGCTGAAAATAGTTCGTAGGACAAAGAGATGAGATGTATTCATAAATCAGTTATCTAAATGAAACTGCAAATGAGGCTAATAATAATTTTTTTTCCATAGTACTAAGATAAGAACTAAATACAAGATTACAGTGGTAGTGGTAGGTTGTAGATATGTTTTCTTACTTGAATTCAGGTTTGTATCTAAGATTTTTTGAAAGGCAAAATGGTGTTTTTCTACACAAAAGCTACACAAACTTTGTTCAAAGGGTGCTAAAATAATTTCTTGGAAGTAAACCTTGAACTACACAGCGCTCTGGAATCATTATACCCTAGGCTATTTTTAATTAAGATTTATCAGCATTTTTCAACTGGATTATGAAGTGTAAAGCTCCTAGGCATGGTTATGAACAATGCATAGTAAATATGCTGTGACAGTGTTTTCCACTCCCTTCTTCAAACCCTCCAAATCTTCAAGTTGAAAAATAGCATTTTATACATGTACTAGCAAACCCTTTATTATTTAAATACGTGGTAGTTAGGGCTCTATTTTTCTATTGTTTGCATGTGAAGTAGCTTTGCATTTCCACAGAATTTGAATGCAATTTGTCATTATTCTCCTGCTTAGCAGCTGGTGCACATCTCTGGATGCTGGCCAGAAGGAAAGGTGGGAGAAGGGGTATAAGCTTCTAAAGAGAGGGTATTGTTTGATTTTTAACTACCAAATAACCACCCCCTCCTTTCCCTTTTCCTTCTGTGCCAAGCTTAGAAGATGATGCCTCAAATTCATGTATCTCAGGGTTGACTGCAGTTTGTAAATAGTAGCTATATTTAAACATTTATTTTACTTATGAACAAGGTGTCTAACTCCCGTTATAATCAATGAAAATCTAGAAAATAATTAATTTTCCTTAATAGGTAGCTAGTGCCAATTGAGTCAACTTTGGGAATTGCACGTGGCTTCCAGCTGTCAGTCCAGAGGCAGATGAGTCTTCCATTGCCTGTCTCATATCTGCCATCCCTTGGGCGCTTTAGGTGACACCGAATGCCTACGTAAAGATAACTGAATTGAGCTACAGGTCAGGCTACTGGCTCCTAGAGAGTGATTCAGCTTTCCCTGAAGTAGGCACTTAAGTTTGTTGCCTTGACTAGTCACCGTAATGGGAGCTTGAACGCTTTACAGAGACACACTTAAATGCAGATGTTTAAATTTTGGATAGATCCCAGTCAGAGGAATTACCTTGCCTCTGATAATAGCTTGGGATTTTGGCAGCCTTAGTTGTTAATTTACATCATGAGAATTTAATTTTTGTACAACAGCAGTTTTCTTTAATAATAAACCTTTAATAAGCTTGTTCAGTTTGATGCTGGCCGCCTTTATTATTTTGTTCATAATTTCATGGCTAAAAGACCTATATATGGATGTGAATATGTAGCTGGAGAATACTTAGTTCAGTATTTGTTTGAGCTGAAAGTAGTTTGCTGGGAATAATTTGTACACAGGCTTGCATCCACTCTCTCCATGCACACATGAACCATGAGCAGATTTCTTATACAACTTGACTTAATTTTAAATGATCCCTGCAGCAGTTTGCATTGTTTTAAAGCATTTCTACAGAATCAAATATACTGAAAACTACTTAATGATGACTTGTTTTTATCCAGTCTTGGTTAAAATAGTGCATGTAACTGTAAAAATCTATCCAAGAAGGGTCCTTTAATCTCTTCATAACTTCCGAGTGGTAGATGTAGCATGCTGCTATTTCCTAGGCTGGACACCACGTATTGCCTGGATAGTTGTGAATCATTATGTTCCTAATGTCTCAAACAGTAACATCATAAAAATCAAAGAAAAAACAACAGAATCCCAATAGATGCATAAATATGTAAAACATTTTATTTCCTGTTTGTATTACTCTAATGCAGTGATATGAACAAAAGAACTTGAGTATGTTGGCTCAATTTTATCGAAAGGCTATTGCTAAATTGGCAGTCATGGCATTTGACCAGAAGATTGAGATTTAAAATTGTAACAATAGAATCCGCAAACCTGCTAACTTGCAGTGTTTGGTTCTATATTCACTATCAAATAACTGAAATCAGTTTTATTAAGAAAGAGGAGAAAATTTTTAAATATTGACACAATTAGACCTACAGCTGTAACAAAAGGTATTTCAGTTTTTCCCAATATGTGATAATAATACAACCTGAAGTGCTTTTGTTGTTGATTAACCCTTGGAGAAGGAAGGACTGAATTCAAGTAGAATACTAGGATTTCCTTATGAAATTCATAAAACCCAATTTGTGTGAGGAATTCAAAAATACTTAGGAGAATGGGTAAAATTATTTCTGTAGTGGTGATGTTGAGCAACGATATTTAAAAACATGCTCAACATGCAATGTAATCTTGGGCTAGGTCCACCAAGAAAGTAAGAACTTTCATTCCACCTAAGCTCAAAACCTAAAATTTCAGATGTTCAGCTATCACCTGACCTTGGGGGGAACAAAGTTTTTTCATTTTTTGTTTTGTTTTGTTTTGTTTTGTTTGCAGGTGATTTTGGGGGGGTGATTTTTTGTTGTTGTTGTTTTTTGTTTGGTTGGTTTTGGTTTTGTTTTATTTTGTCTTTTTTTTTTTTTTCCCAAAAAAATAAAATAAATCAGCATGCTTCATGGGCTTCCAGTATTTCTTCTGTGGATGAAAGAAATCAATGGTAGAATAATGGTACAAATCTGAAACTGTTTTTACCTTTTCAGCTTTTCACATTGTTTGGCTTTGGAAACTCCAACCCAGCATGAAGGCATTTATAGAACTTGTTGGGGCCTGACTGTCCCATTGCACTGAATGAGAACATTTGGTGTGTAAATGAAGGTTGATGGATTAGACTATAGTTATGTTCTGCTAAGCTGACCTTTTCTTCACCAAAGATTAAATTGATGCGATATGTAAACTGCTGTTTTTTTTTGTTTGTTTGTTTGTTCTTTTTACTGTTTCATATAGTTATATATGAGGTAGCTTTTTCTTGCTAGAATTTGTCATGCATGCTTTGTTTGTGTTTAAATGTTTTTGATTATAGTGTTCTTTCAAGATCTCCTAGTGGGAAGGATGCATTTTCATATAAATATACAAGGCAAAGCACAATAAAGAATTGAAGATAAATACCGGAAAGAAAACTGATCAAGTGCTGTTAGGAAAACCATTAAAACACTTTACAGAACTTTCCATGTTATCACGCTGTGTTGAAACGTGGCAAGTAGGAAGGTAACAGTTATCACAACAGTTATGGATCATTCATTAGGCTTCTGTATTTAGATCCTATGGAACCTGAATGTGTATTTCTTGACTTCCTGAGACTGAGCACACATAAGGTGTTGTCACCGGCTGTTGATTTCTTAGCAAGAGTCAGGGTGTCAGAGCCCAGGCTGTGGCTGAGGTTATTGTGGCTCAGCTGACATGCAGAAGTCTGAAGTGCAATATGTGTGTTTAACCTTCAGTTGGTGCGGGACAAATGTAGCTGATGCAACCATATTTTGTTGTGGGCTAACTGAAGGCCTTGGCCCAAGCCAAATGCAAGGTAGCGTGCAGAAAGAGCTGTTTGTATGATAAATATTGAGGTGGTAAGCTGCAGTCACATGTTTCATTAGCTTTCCCCTGTTTTGAACCCTCTCTGGAAAGCTGAGAAAGAAGAGAACTTTTGACCTCTTCAGCAAAACTCCATGACCATTACTCACTTCTCCAAACTCCTAAGTAGATCAAGAATTGGATCTGGAAAAGTGTGTGATGGCAGGATGTGTCTTTAGGATCACACAGTAAGGAAAGCAAACAGATGTATTCCTTGCAAAGGGTTCAGCACTTCTCATTTTAGAAAGTCCTAGCTGTTTTTTCCATCCCCACCTCTCTGAAGGACTCTTTGGAAACTGGGCCAGAATCTAAGATTTTCTTTCTAGAACTTTGTTCTTAAAAGTCTGATTTTTTGCAGATTGCTCTCTTGTAGCTGACTTCCCTCACCTTAGATTTGTTAACTATTTTCCACGTGCAGCCTTTTTCTGAGTCTCTCATGCTGTGTGGTTGTTTATTTTTCCTCTTCTTTCTTTTCCAAGATTCAGCACCTATACAGGTATGGTTCTACTTAGGAGAAATACCCATTCATTCAAAATTTTGCTAACATATCATTCCACAAAGCAAGATTATTGTCCTAGATTTTACAAGTGCATGGTTCAAAATTGTTTGTCTTCATACAGATGCTAATTAAAGTTTGTGCTCTGTTGTCTGTCATGGCCAGTTCTCCCTTGATTACTGTTCAAAGCAGCTCTGTGAGAGCAGGCGTGCTGATCAATGTTGAACCCTAAATGAGCAGGATGCTCTGGGATGCTTTCATATACCTTTCTTGGCAAAGGCTGTGATTAGAAGCACAGTCTAGCTGCACAACAAATATTTGAGTAAATAAACTCTCCATTATGGTACTGTATCAAATTAATTCAGTATCCGTAACCCATCACACATTCAGTGTTTCGTGTAGTTGCCTAAGTGATGCCGATGATGGTCCATGGCTGGTTTTTGTTTTCATTGTTATTTCTTATTTTTTAAAGGAGATTTCCCTTTCAATCTTTTCACCTCTTCAAGGTTTATCGTCTCAGATAAATTAGTTGTCAAACATATTTTTAGGGCCTGGAATATGCCTGATCAATTCATGAGCAGAAACCTCATTCTCTTCTACCCAAATTCTGTTTTGTTTTGCTTTTGATACCCCAGTAAATGTTGACTTGGTGATAAAATTACCAGCAAAGAGCCACCATAAGAAGGAAAAAACAAATAACAACCCAGAAAACCAGAATTTTTCCAAAGGTGGTGCAGAAGGCAAGGAAAATATACTGTTAGTTTGCTTATAAATCAGGATGGTTTTATTTTCATGCTTAGCAATTATAACCATGTTTCTAAGTTTTCCACATGAATCATCTCTGATATTTGGTTAGCATAGTGCAATTGTGCTGTATCTCAGTAATGATGGACTTAAGGAGGCAGAGTGCTAAAAAGGCCCTAACTGTGCAGAAATAATATGGTGGTAATTACTGACATGGTGACTTTGTGTCACCAGACTTTGTCACACTCTTCCATAGTGGGTCAGTGATACCGACCATGTGGGATACTGATTCTACCTGATAAGTTACAGAATCAAGGAAGGACTATGGGGAGGACAATTTTCTAGCCCAATCTTGTTAAGCTGATATGAATCAGCTATTAATCCTGGTTACAATGTCTGAGATCTCTGAGTAGCATTGCTTGCAAGTCATGGATTTGGACACATAAGTGATAAGGATGCATGTTTCCTTTATGCTTTCTTCATAACCACTGGAAATGGAAAATAGGCATGGTCCACGAAGATGAGATCCAAGCTTGCATACGGCGCATTTCTAAAAGTGTAATGAATGAAGGTTTTTTATGGTCTATCTCTTTTGCGCATTGGACTACACGGTGTGTGTATGTACAAAATTATCATTACTTCTCTGTGTGCTTCTTCAGGTGAGGCCTGCTAACTTCATAAAAAAAAAACACTTCTGCACCAGTACCATTAAAAGAATATTAACCATAAATTTCCACTGTTCTTGGTTACACTGAAGTTATCCATATGACCACTTTTGGATGTCTTGCAATACAGCTAGTTCTGCACCAACTAGGCTTTTTCAATACCTCTCTACCCCAGTCAGTCATTCTAGCAGGGTAAAACTAAAGCTAGTTAGTTTTATATAAACATTGGAGCCCACATGTCCCAGATGAGTCATGAAGAAAATTCTCTGAGGCAGTTCACCAAAAATACTGACTTTATTTTCTCAGATTCCAAAAAATAAATAAAAATAAAAAATCAATCTGTGTAGAACTTATAAGACAGTATTAAAATTCAGCATAGCATACAAGAATTACATCATGTTACACATGCTCTCAAAAATAGCATCTTGTTGATGGCATTCAAGTAACAGTATTTAACTGTGCATTTTTCACAGTTTTCAAAATGTTTCATGGAAATTTATATATAACAAGAAAGCTAAAGCCTCTTATTCTCTGGTTACTACAGGAGGTAGACTGCAGTCCAAGGACCTGTGACAGGACAAAGCATTTCATTTTGCCCTCAAAACCCTATCTGTTTTATTTTAATTGGAACAGCTGTGACTAATCTCCATTTCCCAATCTCTTTGAAACCTTTTAGATGGCAGAAAGAGTTTCATGTTGGAAGCATTGCCCCTTACAGCCAGATGGCACATCAACCAGTATCCACAATGGCTAAAATTACCACTTCTGAATGGGGGATACTACTGCAAGTACAGATTTTCTCTGACAAGAGCCAGGTTTTACACAGTGGGAATTCATTTCAACTTTAACTCTTCACATAGCTCTAGGTCAGTGGAGTCTGATCTTTCAGTAGTTTCTTTCATGGAGTGGAGAACAAATATGTTCTTTGTTCGCTCCGAACATGTTCACAATGCAGGGCAGAAAAATGTTGAGACCAAGGCTTGGCATTGGCAGATGTGTGCTAGCACCAGCCAAAATCTTCTTCCCAGAGATTTCCTGAAGTTTGGCAGGATAAGAGCCTCTCTGCTATCTCAGTTGGTGTGAAAAGACAATTCATGCTTGGGAATCTGTCCCCATGTCTTCTGCATGTGTAGTCACAGAGCAGGTGGCGTATAGATTGTACTATGTAGATAGCAACACATGCGAATTAGAATGAACTGAAATCCAGGGTGACTCAAGGTGGGAGTGAGGTGTACCACAGACTCTGGAAATGGTATTGCTTCTTGGGGAGTTCTTATCTGCATGCTGTCACCTTCTTCCCAAACACAAATGTGCCCTTCTTCTTAGACTCAAGAAGCAATTAAGCCATCAGTTGTGGCATGTTAGGAACAGATTATAAACTCATATGAAACAGGACATTTGTTTCATGGTCCTTACCTGGATTTTAAATGGGTAGTGGATAGGTTCTTCTGTTCTATAATGATATTATCTAATGCTTCACACGTTGAAAAAGAAAATAGTTGTAAAGAACAGGAGATACACCTTTTGATCGTGAGGCTTGTGTTGATAGCCTTTTGGCTGACTCCATATTTAGCACATGCCTCTGTTAATGTTTGGACTTGGGTTATGGATACACATTTGAAATCAATATTTTCACTTTGGTTCACAGAACAGTATTGGACCATGCCCTACATGGATGAAAAGAAACCAGATGAAGTGCTCCAAACCATCCATGTATATTCAGTCTATGGATTTATTTAGAAATAGTTTATCTCCCATGCTATATGTGTACTGTCTATGTCATGTCCTGAACACCAGCTCATTCACACTACAAATGCACTGTTGGGCTGGGCTGCTTCCTGGTGCAGTCTGAAAGCACTGCCAAGAAGAACACAGAGGGTTCCTCTGGACTCAGGGGACAATAGAAGGGGAAGCACCAAAAAATGCCTAGATGAGCCAAAAAAAGGGCTCATCTAGGGAGTACAGTCTGGTTCCACTTTGGGGTCTAAACTAATAAAACATCCCTCTCCTTGTAGAGGTAGAGGTCTTGCTTTGTCACGAGTGCAAGTGATAATCGCACAGTGAGGTCTGCATCGAGTAGTCTGTTCACATCTAAAACACCTTGTGAAAGTCATCAGCTAAGGTCAGCAGCTTATACTTTTGTGCCTTGGCATCTTAGAGATCCTTTTGCTTCAGAACTGCTATATGCAAATATGTGTCTAAATAGCAGTGAAATTGCATTATCCATATTAATAATCATAAGAGTAGCACTTGTAAGACCCGTGGCTTGCGGCACATCTGGTCCTTGTCATAATGTTTCAGAGAAAATGCTCCATGTTAAATGCTTGGCTAACCTGGGCTTGCATGCTTGAGAACCTAACAAAGCTGTATTGTATGCTCAGGTAGATAATAACTGGGTTTCAAGTTTGTAGAACTGTTTTGTGACCTTTTTCTTATTATACTTGTGCATATCACAGTTGAGTTCCTCTGTCCATGTGTAGGGGTGACTCACCAGTGTGCCATGCAAAATCATGTGTATAAAGTATCCATGCTCCTCTTATTCTTTCTCTCTTTTTGTACTTAGAGAAAAAAATACATATTTATCAAGAAGAAATTATGGTGGCAACAAGTCCCTAACTCAATCAGCTTTTTTTAGGTATTGGAAATCTTTATGATGCTGCAAAATGTACTTGTTCCCTCTTTCCACTGCTATGTTTCTTGAGATCAAAGAAAAGTCAAATGAGATCTTCTTATCACCATTACTGAGAAGCACTGTGATTTAAAACTAAATGTATGTATTTATTTATTTATTTATTAAGATATTTACTTCCAAAATGCCAGGGCCATGAATGTCCTGGTTCCAAGGAGGACTGGCTTCTCTGCTGTTGAGAGACGTGTTTACATATTAAACGGAGCTGATCTGAGCGAAGATGCCCAGATGACTTCTGAGGACTTTCTGGCACACCCACGCACTGTTCATATCTCCAGCCATGCCTGCAAATACCCCGCCTGTTAATCCTGGGTGCCGTTGCTGGTTTGAGCTCTCACCTGTGTGAATGCCATATGAACAATGATGGGTAGCTCCAGAGCAGGAGAAGAAGGAGACAGATAGTGTTGCCTTTTCCTAATACTGCTTTTTCCTTTTCTGTTGTTGCCTTGTTACTGGTCTGATAACTGT
Organism: Cygnus olor; assembly: GCF_009769625.2. Taxonomy (NCBI): domain Eukaryota; kingdom Metazoa; phylum Chordata; class Aves; order Anseriformes; family Anatidae; genus Cygnus; species Cygnus olor. The sequence goes on from NC_049169.1 coordinate 41,309,914, forward strand.
CATCCCCCTGTGCCTCACTACTGCATGGTTTGTACTACATCCGGTGGTAACTCCCTGATCCCTATCAGATTTTGTAGGTCCTCCGAAAGTACTATTTCCACAACTAATGTAGAAATAATATTGATCTATTCAAAGCCATATCCCTTTTTATACTACAGAAGAATAATAATTTACATAATTGTGCATTACTTTTTTTTTTAAATTATTTATTTTTTGTTTTGCTTGTGCATTTTTTTTTGGTAAATAACATTGTGAATCTGTGCCACTGTTAATCTCATATTCTCTTACCTGTTTTATTTGTCATATTACAACCTATTAATTGAATCTTGTCTCAACTTGTACTTTAAGTACTTAAAGTACTTTAGCCCAGTCCTTCATTAGCACCACAAAATCTTGATCACATAAGAACCTTTGTGTATTACTGCAGTGAACATATTAAACTGAAATTTCCTCTTGAGATAGCAATAAAAATAATGTTACCGGGGCTCTTGAACTGCTTATCAAATAGAAATATTATTTTAATACCTGTATATTAAATGAAGTGGAATACTCAGTGACCACTGTGCTACTGTTTCCATGAAGGAGATAAAACTGGAAATGTAGGTGAAAATGCTGACAATGCTTGGTATAAATGTTTATTAAAACTTTTTGAAAGGATGTGGGGGGAAATATTCTCATTTATGATTTTGATATTGAACGTTTTGTTTGTTTTTAAACAAGAGAAGCAATTCTTATAATTTTGTTGAGGAAAGAAAAGCCCCCTGCTTTTGTTTAAGCTCTGGGTGTTACAAGATACAATGATGCCTCCCTCCCTGCTCTACCAGAGTTTGATTCTTTGGTCCTTGTCATTGCAGGAAAGCTAAATGCTGTCCACAATGCTGTTGGATTATTCTCAAACTAGCTTCTTCCAGTAAGTGTATTATTTTAAAATATATTGTGGCCTATGACCACTGGTGAAACATCTTTTGAAACTAGAGCCATCTCTCTTCCTTTACTGGCAAAGACACTGATGATGCTTCAAGTCTGTGGTCTTGCTCAGTTCTAAGAAACTAATTCATTGTGTCCAGTGGAAGCAGTCCAAAGGGATAGTCATTGAACCATTACTTCTTTACAATTACTCACCTATTTCAGACAGTTATGCATTGTCTGTGGCAGCAACAGCTCTTCACTTTAATTCTCCTGCGGTATGAAAATGTACAATTTAAATACTATTATAGTTTGATTCATGTTTTCCCTGTTGTATAGTAGAATAGTATTTACGGTGGTATGGCAAGAACAGCTTTTATGAGTATTCATTGCTCTGGCTGTGTCTCAGTGCTTAATCACTCTGCCATGAGCAATATCCCTGAAAGAGTAACAGGGTGTGAGCATCCTGGTTCAAGAAGAACAGCTGCAACAAGATTATTAAACAATTAGTCTCAACATACCATGTTTTTGGGATATGTTGATACATTTCAAGCATTTTGGGAAGTATGAGACTACAGTAATAAATTTATTGGAACAGAAGCATGGAATCTATGTCTTCAATAGTAAGGTAACAGGTTTGCTGAATATAGTTAATTTCTTTGTCTGTTACTATGTTCTGAGAACCAGGGTGATTGACGGTAAGCTGTCCAGAGTAACAGTCTGACCTTACTCAATCAACGCTCTTACTTTTGGTAAATTCTGCTTTAACATAAAGCCAGGTTATTTATGCATGCTTGAGAAAAATTACTGAAGCTTAATTAAAAACATACCATTGGTTTCAGAGGTAGCTTGGTATAGAATTATGGTTACAATAATTTCTCTCTTTTTTTTTTTTAATTCCCCTTACATGTAAGTAATTGAATGATATTCTTTCTGTGTCCTCCAGAGCTTTCCAAGGGAGAAGAGCTCAGAAATTGACATTTTTTTTTTCTTTTTTTTTTTTCTCTCTTGAAATACTCAGTGTATCATAACTTTAATAATGACGCTCTAAAATCTATTTTTCAAAAAGGTTTAAGTCCAGTAGTTTTAATAGGAAATATTATTAAAATTCCATTATTCTAAAATGGTCGAAGTTCAACTATCATTAATCATCATAGACCTTAAGTGAACAATTCTAGTCTAGAAATCTATATCTATGTATCATTTATTATTTAAGCTAATTGTTTGTTTAATTATTCACAGCACTGTCGTGGATTGATTTCTCTGTGGTCTAGGGATAGAATTTGACTTCGATATTAAAATAATTTAGAGAAATATGTTGTACAATCTCGCTACTTGCAGCAAATGTAATTGAACAAAGTTACTTATTTTTCCCAGAAAGTATTTTTGTTTACCTGTTAATAACGTGTAATTTTTGTATATAAAAAACATAATGACTTATGTTTTGATATTTTTCTATGTTTTAATTTGAAATACCATCTCATATTAAATACTGTTGAAAGAAGATTATAAAACCTGCAAATTTAACTTGTACATTTACTGCTTCCAAAGAATAATATTAAAAAAAACTTTACAGTGATGGTAAATTTAAGCGAAGGGGAGAAGTTGATATATAATTTCACCTGCCTGCTTCACTTCCAATTTGTATGTATATTTGTGTTTGAGGTAGTACTGCATATTTTACTGCATATTTTACTTTGGTTGTTTTGGTGTCAGACATTAAATGTTGAGAACTATTGTTTCATAAAGTGTAGTACATTTAGTACATTAGCTATTACTGAATTAAATCCTAAGAAACCGGGATGGCAAGGGACCTGGCCTTATGACCATTGTGTCTTAGCACATGATCAGCTTAAATTGCTTTCTTCTGCTGTCTGAAGGTAGCTTTTTGTTTGTTTGTTTCTTTGCTTGTTTTAGTAGCAGATCAATCAATTACAACATTTTTGCTGTTCTCTTCTGGATGCTTATCCTTAGCCCTGGAAAAATTTCCTGAAGCTTGCATTATTTTGTGTCTGTGTCTGTTTTTTTTGTTATTGTTGTTGTTTTGTTTTGTTTTGTTTTTCCCCTGGGTAAGAATCCTGTTTTTTTTTGTTTGTTTGTTTGTTTTGTTTTTGTTTTTTTTGGCATTTCCTTATGAGATCTGTTTTTTAGATCCCCGAATATCCTCACAGCCATTAATTGGGCTTTCTTTGGAGGGTCCACATCTTTATTGAAATGAAGTATATAAGACTGGGTGCTGAACAGTGCAGGATTACTTCATGACTTTCATATTTCTGGTGTTTAAAAGCACTGACATGCTTGATATGTGTTGTGCATTTCAATAATGGTAAGGATTTGTTACCTATCAAAAAAGAATTGAGTAGTGCTATATGTAGGATACCAAGTGATTTATTTATTTATTTATTTATTTATTTTTAAAATAAGAATGTATGTTCTCCATTTTCCTGGTGGACCACATATTTACCGAGCAAGTGATAAGAGTCAGTCATCTAATCCTTAGCTTGGTTAGGTAGAAATTAATGTCAATAATCTTCACTAAAGACAAGGTATGTAATCTTTATGCTTTCTTCACTAGTCTAAGTGCCTTGACCTTGCCTTCATATTGGCTGTAACTAATGTCATTGTTTTCTTCTAAATACTTAAAAGTAGCTCAATATTGAGTAACTTCACAGGAACTGGGTTCTAACAGAGTGGTATACAGTTTTTGCCTGTAAGTGCCTTTCCTCCCCTTTCCCCATATAGATGCTAAATACGTCCTTTCTAGGCATCTGGAAATGTGTTCTCCAAGAGTTCCCATAGGTAACTGATGGCAAATGTGGAATTACCTCAGACAGGTACTGATGTGTCCAAGGATAAATATCATGAGGCTTTTCTGAATTAGGGACAGTTAGGGACTATTGCAATAGTCGTTAAGTACATGAGAACTGGCATTTGATCAATCTTCTACATTTTGCAGGTGACATTGTTCACTAATGGACAAATAGAAAAAGTGAAAAGAAGAGATACATGACCACAACAGTTGAAACTATTCTTTTATAGTATGCTCTCCCAGCTTTTGTTCAATTTACAGGTTTCCTGAACCAAAGTCACATACGTTAATGGATGCTGAATTTTAATCAATGCACTTGCCTGAGAAGTTCTTGCACCTATTTTAAGCTTTTAACATATTTTAATTCATGTGTAATCGTATTAAAAAAATGTACTTTTTTTTTCCAGACCCAGTGGTTCTGTTTCAAACTTCTGCTTGCTAATTTAATTTTATTTGATGCTTCATGTCTTATTGGAATTGTAGACTATTATATTCTATGTACTTCTCTAGATCATTCATGATTTTACAGAATTTTACATCACTATTGTCTTCCTTCCAACACTCAGACTGAACAGTATTAACACATAATGTTGCTAATAGGAAAGTATTTTCCATTAATTAGTTGACTAGCTCTCTATTCATCTATTTTTATGCTGAGGCTTTTTTGATGATAGTTTTTGAAGACACCAGAGCCCATGAAGTTACTCAACTGTGGGAACATGATGTATATAAAAAGTTACATACTGAAATTTTGTTTTTCATTGTAATCCTTCCTAATATTCTATATGGTACTCTGGACAGTCATCCAAAACTGAGTAATGTTTTTCCCCCTCAAATGGAACTTTTGGTGAATCTAAACTACCATTCCTAAATGGTGATGATAAATTTAGAGTCCATTACTAGCTAATGACAATCAGTGTTAGTTTCGGCTATGTGACTGACTTTGACATTTGAATCTCACTTGCCATTTTATTGTCCATTTGCTCAGTATTGTAAGACTTTTCTGTAACTCTTTATAGCTTTAGTTTTTTAAGAATCGCTCAGGAACATGCTTTTCATTCATAATCCTTCTGTCTTAAAGAACATATTAATCTGTGAATTGATCTTTCCTCCTATTTCAAGATAGCTGTGTTTCTCAGAGCTTTTTGTATGGAACATTACTGCTTTTGTGACTGCTGTCCCGCTTCCTGATCAAAGCCATTTTGTAAATTCAGAAGATGGCCTTTCATTCACCTGCTAGCTAATTCCTTGAAAGAACTTTTAATATTTTTGTCTGCTATCAATTCTTTCACTAAAGCCATGCTGGTCCTTCTCTTGCATACCACAGATATTCATTTATCTACTGATGCTTTATTGTAGTTTCCAGCAATTAAACTGATTTAAGGGATAGATTGTACAAATGGGATATTGTACAATAATTATGACAATACTTTGGCAATTTCATGTAAGAACTCTTTCATATCTCCTTGATGAACACCATCTGTCTTGGCAATTTGTTACCATTTTTTATCGATCTGTTCTACAGCTACTCTACTAACACTTTAATTTATGACAGTTTCTCTTTCTACAGAAAGAAAGACTTGATATGGGATCTTTCATTATCTCCTGGTGTAAAAAAATTCTTACAGCCCTTTTGCTATCTGTTGCTGGCCACGCAAGCTCTCTTGTAAGCTTTTTATTAATTTATTTTAAAATAATTAAAACTTATTATTGCTGATATGCCCTTAGAAACTGTTCTTCAGACTCTTTACAGATTAATCTTTATTTTACATTTAAGTTTGCTGGAACTGAGGGTGTGTTATTTGCATGTGAGTTCCATCATAGTTGCTTCTATTTTTTAATCAAGCACACATACAAGATGATTATTTTGGGGTGGTTTTATTGGGCTGTTTTTAGGCATCTTGTTTTGCCTTTTTTTTTTTTTTCCTTGTTTTCCTTCCCTTCAAACCCTTGTCTTTGATCTTCCTTTTGTTATGGAACATGGGCACAACCACTGTCTGCACCCCAGTTCTCCTGGACAGGTTGTCCAGATGCATTGTGAGGTGCCATGTCTGCATCCAGCAAGCTCACCACTGTATGAGCCTCACTGGCATCACTTTCCTGGCTGTCTACTTGCCTGGGATTTTTGTTTTAGAGGGCAGATAGCTCTAAGCCTCATGCACGGTAGAGTAAACCAGAAAATGTGTGCGCTCTTGCTGAGCTTGTGTTCATTTGTGTTTGCTCCAAAAGATGTTGAAGTTCTCTGTTATCTGTTTGCTAACTTGCTTCCCCTCTTCCCTTTCTCTTCCACCAGAGTGCAGCTTCCTCCCCTCACCCCAATGTACGGATGTGGTTTTTTGTTTGTTTGTTTTTTCCTTTGTTTCCTCTTCTCAGATTTAGACGTAGAGGTCCAATTACCTAAATTCATCTGTTCACTTGGAATGACTTGGCATATGAGCATTTTGCTTCTGAATGTTAACAAAAAAAAAGGCATTATTATGTAAGTTTTACCTCTTTACTAGCTTTGAGGATGAAAGCAAGAATTTCATATCTACAAAGATTTAGAGGAGTAGGTAGAAATTACCTCCTCAGCTTGGAGGCTCACAGTTTCTGTCTTTGCGAAAAAATGTTTTGTATAGGTGGGTGTATGTAAGTATTGTGGGATTCTACAGGAAAGTTAGGTGATGCTTGCAAAGGTAACAAGTCAAAACATGACAGGATTGATACCCATGGTATTAATGGGTATTAATATTAACCCTATCACGAGTAGGTTATTGTTCTTCATGTTATAAATCATATTAAATATTTACCTATGATTCCTTTGTGCTGCGATGTGGACTTACCTAAGAGCACTTCCTTTTTCGCTTGCAGTTCTAGCATTTCAGTTCCAGACACCTTTTATGAAAGCCTGGTTCTTCTTTTGAGACATCCAACAGCTTTTCAGCTGTTATTACCTTAAATATCATCTTCTGATTAGAGAGGGGAGGCAGAACTGTGTGAAATCAGAAAGATGTGCATAGAAACTTAGACATTTTTATCTAGTTTGTTAATGACTTTAAACGCTAAACAAACAAACAAACAAAACAACAACTAAAACCAAACAAACAAAAAAACCACAACCAAACAACAACAACAAAAACTCATCCTATTTTAAAGTATATATATTTATTGACATGTTATGGGGCAGTGTTGGGGTTTAACCCAGCAGGCAGCTAAGTACCATACAGCCATTTGCTCACTCCCCACCAGTAGCATGAGGGAGAGATTTGAGGAAAAAAAGCTAAAACTCATGGGCTGAGATAAAGATGGTTTAACAGGACAGAAAAAGATGTGTGTTTAGAGGATTAATGCTTTGAAGAATACTTTTGTATCTAATGAAGAGTTTAAAGGATACTAAAGTACTATGAGACATTCAGATGCTCAGAACAATAGAAATGTGTTTAAAAAAAGAAAAGAAAACAGAACAAAACCAAAGATACCTGGGGACATATAGCAATACACCATGAATATATCCTATTGTTCAATTACTATGAAACATATGTGTTATGGAAGGGGGAATCTGTAACATACTACATTGTGAGCACAAAATGAAATATATTTTACATGTTATTATCTTTATTTTTATTTTTATTTAATCCTTGTAGGTTTTGCAAAGCTATTGGTGTTTTTTCTTTAATATGTCAGGAGAGTTGTAGGAAAAAAATGGTAAGGTAGCTTTATCTGAGAAGATAAATGTGCTTTGGTTCTGAACTGAAACATGACTATAAAACTACACCTTTCTACTCAGGAGATCTGATCTTTATATTTTTAGTCTGTTTCATTCATTAATTTTAATGACAAAAAGTCATCTTTCACTGTTTTTTATTCCAGTTGGTTAGAAAAACCTTCACACTGCAAAGAGCGGATTTTTTTTTGCCTTATACTTAATTATTGAACTTGATATCTGGCCCCACAACTGGGAATAAATTGTCCAAATTTAGCCAAATTCCACAGCATAAATGATTTATAATGTTGAAGATTACTGCTGTACTGCATATATATATACATAAATTTTATATATGCATATTGAAAGAATTCTGTCTGCCAAAGACAGAGAAGAATTTGCTTCTCCTTTACAACTCACCAGGCTGAGTTTTCCAATGTTAGGTCTGCATCCCTACACAAATCCCTTTTAAATTAGGGAGACCCAGTCTAGAAACAATTGAGGTACACACATGAGCATTGCCAAGAATGAAACCTGAGGAGAGACTTCTTGAGGTGGGACCAGTTATTGGTACTTTAGTGGGCTTTGGACCATGCTTACTAACACATTCTGAAGTTATTAAAGTCGTAAATAAACTCGCCTCATAGCAGCTGTTTGCGTGGGGTTTTCTTGGAGGTGGGAATAGTGGAAGGGTTGGATATTCTTAATTAGTGTTAAAATCCGATAAAGAGTTCTTAATGTCTACTGCTGTTTTGACCACGAATGAAAATCTACTATAAATTAAAATGTATACTTGTTTTTCATTTATTTTTAATTTAGTCTTTCAAAGCTTTGCTTTTTTTTTTCTAATTTCCTGCTTCTGCTGACCTATTTTGCTAATATGTTTACCATCCCATTTGTTCATTAAGAGGAAGGCCAACACAATTTACACTTATTTATTTGTTTAAGTTAAGAATCTCAGGGAAAGAAACCACTGTTTTCTCACAATGCTCCAAAGGACTATTCAGACACGGTTGAAGCAATATGTATTATGGAGAAATGCATGCACGCGGGTGATATGAATGAATTACATTTGGGCTATACCGCCCCCCCCCCCCCCCCCCCCCCCCCCAGTTCCACAACTAGAAATTGGATTTCCTTTCAATGTGAAATGTTCTGAGAAGTGAAGATGTGAGGTTGGAAGGGTATAAGGAGATAAGGAGGAACTCCCACATTTTCTTTGATACACTCATGAGTCATTACTTAAGTTGCATAGTTTGAAATGTTCAAAGTCTCCTGTGAAATGGAGTACTGAGAAATGTTTCATCTGTTCCTTATTGGTATTTGGATTATGGAAAAAGGGCAAATCTTAAATTTGATATTTCCATATCTCATAAAGATCATCTGTGCACAAATTTACAAAGAGATCATATTGATTCATTCTGGGCGTTCTTATGTTGAATAGGGAACCTCTAACATGGAGAAACAAAGTTGTTCCTCGGTATTATTCCATTTATTGGCCTGCAGAAAGGAGGGTTGCAAAGATAATTTGTGAGCATGTGTGTAGTTAACAAGCATCATCAGTTTAACTTGTGTTGATACACACAGTGTAACCTATACATATGTATAAAAAAGAATAGTTGTTCAACTAATACGATTTATCTATAACAAAGCCCAAATCAGATACAAAAATAATGTCTAATTGTTAGTATCCAAAGCAAGAAGTTACAACTTCGATGCATAGAAATTAGTTTCATTACATCACTGCCTAATGGCTGAATGCTAAAATAAATGCCTCAATGGCACCAGGGATTAATTAGGGAAAAAATCTGCTCTTGGTTATTTCTAGTAACTTGAAAATAACCAGAACATATTATGGAGTTGCAAGGGTGTGATTCATAGCACAAGATAATCTTTTGCTTTCTCTTTAACTAGCAGGAGGCTATCTGAAGTCTATATGTGTCTTTTGGGGTTCTCCAGTTGCTGCCAATGTGAAATCTTTGGATCCTGTGTTAATTCCCTGCCTGCTCTTCTGTACTTGGCAGGTGAGAGATGCTGATGTTCAGTGGCTGAGGTGGCCCAGGTATGGCTGCCTGGGGGAATCTCCTGTGTGTGACCTGTGCTGCCTATGGGGAGGGCCTTTCTCAGTTTGCCAGCTGGAGCACCACCTCTGAGTTAGCATGATAGCCAGAAGAAGTACCAGTTTAATTACGTTAAGCTTTTTGCAACAGTTCACAGGGAGGTGGGTAGGAAGAAGTCACTGGAGATTTAGAGGATAGATTTCTGAAGGGTACTGTAATTTTACAGGTAATTGATAATTTAGGTTTGGTAACTCTGTTTTAATGTAATGAATAAGAAAGTGTATATATGTGTGTGTGTATGTATGTATATATATATTTTGACCTAAGTAATAACATGCTCAGTTTCCAGAGGAATAACAACTTTTATCTGAAGTATTTCTACTAGTATGAAGAAAGTTTGGTGACATAGGAATATCATTCACATTTTCATAGCAAAAAAAAAAAAAAAAAAAGATTAGTTAGTTATTAAAATGACAGTTTCAGCAAATATCAAAGACAGCTACCCTATGCTTGTGAACTGTAACTCCGTACTGAGATTGAATAGTCAGCTTAGCCTCAACTGATTTACTTAACTTGCTAATTTAAGCAGCAGCTGCACTCATAAATAGCACATCAGCAAAAGAAGTCAATAGGAGCTTGGCTTTTTGGACTACATAAGGAAGATGTGATAGACCAGATTCATCCCTGCTCTTGAGCTACCTATAGAGCTACCCTGTATCATGCAGTTATAAGAACTGTTCCTATCTATCAACCTTGATATACCTAGGTGCCTGGGGAATATTTCTGATAAAACTCCCTAAGAATGCCAATCTGTTATTTCGTTATGGAAAACTAATTCAGTCGGTAAAGCAAAACCTTACTGGGTAAAGCAACTGCCGTGGGCACAGGGTGTCATGTAAAATGTATCCGCATGCAAAATGTGATATAAATCAGATAGATGGGGAGATTTATGCAGAGAGAGTGCCAGCATCAACTTTAATGGAAGCCTCTGGTAGTGAAGGAACGAAGGAAAGGAAGGAAAGGAAGGAAAGGAAGGAAAGGAGTTTTGCTAGTGGAAAACAAATGTGGTTTGATTGGAGCCAGGAGGCGATCGAAGCAGTGGTGGTGCCTGCAGTGGGAACAGCAGGATGGAGGCAGTGAGGGTCTGGCCAGAGCACCAGGAGGGATTGGGAATTGCTTCCCATGGCTTTGCTTGTCCAGGTACCTCTCAGGAATTAGGGCTACAATCTCTGAAATCCCAGACGTGGAAATCATGCTGCTTGGCCTGTACCTGTTATACATCTACCTTTGGCTCTGCATGGTTTCTGTAATTTGGCCTAAACTGTTTGAGTTTTGATTTATTTAGGCTAGAGAAGAGGAGGTGAAGTATTTCCCAGATGCTTCAGGTAGAGCTGTTCAACTACTGGCTTTCAACTTGGGTGTCCTGTTATTGCAGACTGTGTTATAAAGTGGAGCTGCACTTCAAACTCATTTCTGGGGAGGGGTGCTTTGTCCTGTTGGGAAACCAACCTGAAACATAAAAGGGTTGCAGATAGGTCATTTCAGCTTTCTTTTAAATGATCAACAGTCCAAAGTTATTCCCCAAGCATAAATTGAAAATGTGACAGTTGTCCACCATACTGTTATTTTTCAGTGAAGAAAAATTTCTGTGGAAACATTCTATGTTGGTGACTTCCGAGATCCTAGAAAATTTAGGATGACACATGGTTCTGTTGAAAGAAATACTCAGTGGTTATTGTCTGGCAAATGCCCCAGATACTTCCAAGTTCTCTATAGGCAGTTTGACAAAGTACTTGGTTTTCCCACTGTAATTCTGTTTTACTGAATTCTGCATAATTCTGCATTAGCCTCCTTAATCTGTTTTGATATGCCTTATTGTAATAGCAAGGCAGTAAAAGCAAGACTAGAGCCATTAGTATTTGGTTCCACTTGTCAGGAGGTGTCTTTTTTAAAAAAATAAAATAATAATACAAAAAGTTAAATGATATGTAAAATGGGCAGGGTTTAAAAATAGATTCCTTCTTAAAGGAGTAGGGTTTGGATTTTTCATTTGCTCAGTAGTTGCACTGTTTCAGATATAGTGTAATCCTTACAGTTTTATAAGTAGGTTTGAGATGCTTAGTTTGAATGCCAAGGTGATTCAGGGTGGCTTTCAGGTGTCATCTTTTCATCCACAAGGTAGAGCCTGTGGATGATCTGTGATGGTCCAAGTTTTCTCTCCTCAGGCCACTTGCAACCCTGCCTGTGAGGGACCCAGGCATGGGACATGGACTTCCATTCAGTCTTTTGGCAAGGATGCAGGTGAATGTCACCTATTCCCCGTGAAATAGGGGAAAACCAGCTCTTCTCCCTCTGCTCCTTGAGTGTAATTATGGTTTAAGGTGATTCTCTTTGTTTTCTGTCATTTTGTGGGTGATTTGAACCAGCAAAATGTTGTAAGTTCCATTCTAATGGGCTTTATGTGCTATTTGAAGAGTGTAGGCATTGGGGAAAGGATTAATGTCTTTGTATCACCAAGACCACAGTGTCTCGATTTTCCTCCATCTCGTCTGTAAATTCAAGTTATTCCTTCTGCAAATCCAAACTAGCTGCACCTGATTGAAGGTTAGCATAACCTTTAGAATGAAGATAGAAGGTGTGGAGCTTGGTTTCCTCATGGCTGGCTTGTTCTTGGAGCTGATGTCTCAGCAGGGAGTTGTGCCTTGAGAGGTCTGGCATCTCCCTGCATTTCCAGTTACACCACCAGCACCAGCATACTTCACTCAACTAATTCTGCTTTGCCCATTGCTTCCTCCCTGTTCTTATCATTGTGTCTTACCAGAGCGGGGTCTTTGCAGCTTGTGGGTACTTTTGTTCCTGACTATAATTAAGTCCTCTAAAAGCCCACGTAGAGTTAAATGTGATGTAGGCAATATGTAGGCTGTATGCAAACACCACCTCAATGATTTTTGTCTAGGAGAGTAAGTCGTCTTGAGCAATTGAGCACTCTGCCCCCACTTCCCCCCAGCAGGATTTATTCCAGTCTGTTAAGAGAAAATCAGGTTCCCCGTTTAATACAATTCACATACTGTTTTCTAGAATCACTGTACAATTTCATCCATTCCTATGAAATCTTTGTTGGAGGCAGAAGTTCTGTAAATAGTTAATCTGACATCATTTTCCTTCGTCAAGATCAGCTATAAATAGTCTTTCTGAGTTGTGTTGAGTCTGAAAGCTCTTGCCTTGGATTTGCTGTCTTCATTCTGTGATAGCTGCTTTTTTTTTTTTTTTTCCCCTCGTTATTGCTCTGAATATTTAAATATCTTTTTCAGCAGTGGAATACTGATGTTACACAGATAAAGGAAATACTGGTTAAAAGGATTCTTGATTAATTTCATACAACATTTTTTTTTATTTTTTCATATGCCAGTCAAATAGGTAATCATTAAAATTAAACATATGAATAATCTTTGAAATAAGAAAGAGCCTGAATTCCTCTGAAGGTGGTAGATATTGCTTTTATTAACAGTGCATGTATTTCCTTAGCAAACTTATCCAGATTGGTAGGATCAGTAGTAAAGCTTGGTTGTGTATGTGTGATTAGCACTGGTATTTGGATTGACAAGGGGAATTTTTAGGAGGCAGTTCCCTAGGTGCTCCCTGTACCACTGCTGTATCTTATGTATTAGGGAAATGGAAGGAGAGTGTTCAACCAAATCTGGAGTTGTAGCTGGTATTTATTTGTGAGCACCTGCACAGACAAACCTCCAAAGTAGAAACCACCTTTATATGCAGTTTTGCCTCAGCTCAGCATGAGCCCTGCTTGAAAATAATTTCAAAAATATATGGGGTAATATGCTTCAAATGAAAACATTTCAGTTGTCAGGCTGCAATGTCGGGGAAATTATATTTTATTTAGGTCTTATGAATATCAATGCAGGCACCTGAGTTGATGTAGAGTTATGGCCAAGAATGTGAATGCAAGAAGGGGGAGGGGGTAGGGGTTAAAAAAAAAAAAAAAGTCAGGAAATTCAAAGTGATGGTTACCAAAGCAACTATGATTCTTCCCCACTTGTACTGTAGTAGTGCTGTATACTTATCAGCACTGCTGAGCTCTGATGTGTTAATATATACATGCAGTGTAGCTGAGTAACTGTGGGAACCAAAGTTGTGGGGGTTTTGAGGTGTAAGTCTATTGCAGAGTGCCAGAGATGATAGAGCATTTTGCTTTTATTTTGGTATTGAATTCACTTCTTTGCAACAGTCATAGAAACAAGTGTCACTAAAGACAAATAATGGAAAATGAGAACATATAACTGTAACAGCAAAATGTGTGCAGATTTTCTCTCTTAGCAGTCAAAGTACAGGGAAGGAGGAGAGGAGTAGACTTCTGTATGGCAAAATGTGATTATTTTCTTGTTCCTGAGAGAGGAAATAAGTTAAAAGATTAGATTAAAAACCATAAATTAAAAATTGTGGTTACAGCAAATGGGAAATACTTTAATGATAAGGAGCTAGCTGGAAGAGTTATGCACCCTTCCCACTGCCACCAGGCTTGCTGAAAGGATGGCACTGGAAAACAGGAGGAGTTGCCCGGGCTCTCCTGATGGGCAAAAGCACCACTTCTGCCCTGTTTTCGTTCCTACATGGTGCAGTGAGAGCTCCCCCTCCTGTTTTCAGCCTTAGTTTAGTTTCTAGATAATATCAATAATATTAATTAGCATTTTAAAATGAGTATTTAAGAAAATCTGCTAGGATTCAGGAATCTTCTTGCTGCCACACCTGAGAAAGGCCTTTCACTTGTGTGACCTGATGGCACATTGTGCTTCTTGGCTCTTGGCTCACCAAAGCAGAATTTCTGTTGGAGTGCTTGAGCTAAGTAAATACAAGAACTGGCTGTGACATTTGGTGGAGCAGTTTATTGTGAGGTTTTGTACAAATATACAATTACTGTGGCCAGGAGAGAAATGCTTTATTATTTGTTACCAAGTACAGTGGCAGAAAGCCTCTGCTTTTTCAGGGTCCTTGCATTTGTAAACCATCCCCAGTCAGCAGTCAACCCAGTACAGCAAACTGCTCTTTGTATATCAAACCCAGAAAAAAAAAAAAAAAAAAAAAAAAAAGACCGTGTATGTGTTGTAGTGATTGGAAGAAAACCAGGAGTTTGCAAGACAAGGTATTATGCCTGCCTGCTTGTATCTCAGATGTTTCAGTGACAATTGTGTTCATGCAGAGACGTTCCTGTTGTATTAGTCAGAAAATATGATTGAGGTTTATTTTAGCTTCACGGTTTTATGCCAGATGCAGTACCTGATAAAGCTAGAGTATTACAGATGCGGTGATACCTTATCTGGTGTAAAGCAGCTGTAAAACTTGAATTGTCAGAACTGTTTGAGCTTAGATTAGATCAGTGATTTGTGTCATGTAGTCCCTGCAGTTTGGGTCCAGGCATTAAAGTCAGATTTACTATCCAATTCAAAGTTCTGGAACAGCCATGACAGGATATAGACAACTTCAGCTTACAGGCTGAACCAGAGTTCTTCACAACTTTGCAACTCAATTTTGCTCTAGGCTAAGTTGGACAGTCTTCACCTGGTGTGCACTACATGATCTTCATTATCATGAAGGCAATAGGTTTCATTATCTGTTGAAACTAGTCTTCCATGCTAATAATCCAGGATTTATATAGCCTAATTTGTCAAATTCAACTGTAGAAATACAATTCGATAAAGAAGTAGCAGACACAGCTGTGCAGCCACCTTTACCCTTGCCTTTTTATCTGCATCTGTGGCTTCTCAGCAGAAATTGGAAAAAGCAATACTGAAGTTGTAGATGCCAAATAAGATCTAAGATATCTGTGCCTCCTTTTAGTTATTACTAGAAATAGATACCTGAGTAACACTGTATGCTTATTTGACCATGGTAAGTAGATTGAAGAGTCTGAGAAAAGTAACAAGCTTTGTAGTTGTGATGGTAAGTTAAGAAGCGGCTCCTTGTCAGTACATAAGTGAATTTGCTGAAGGATTCTTCACTGGAGTGACATAATCGCCTCAATGCTTCCAGAGTCAGCCTGGGATATCTTCTTCAAAGCTGCTCTTCGTGCAAAGTGGATCACCCATTGCTATCCACATTTAGAAAAAATATTTGAATAACAGTTGTTTGCTGCCTTGTGACAGGTTTCCCTCCTCTTGATTTATTTTTGGCACAGCCTCAATGTGTTTTTCCTTGAACAGTGCAATAGAATTAATTCCATAAATAACTCGGAGCTTTTGTGTGGCATATCTAGCAGACTTTTTTTTTTTTTAAATGGATGTATTCTTGTGTAGGTTGCCACTTTGTTTCTCCCTTGTATTATTTTTGAATGAAGCCACCATAATCTGTTGTTAATTTAAATGTCAAATTAAGAATGTACGTACGGAAGTCAAGGATCCTACCCCAGCTAATTATTCAGTAGAGCTTCTGCATTCTATGTTAATGAGGTAAAACATGCAAAGGACCAAGTAGCCGAACATCAAGGCTGCCATAAGTGAACATGCAAGAGACTTAAAACTAAAAAAAGCCCCAAACAGCCCTTTCTCAACATGTGTAGATAAAAAGAGGAAGTATTTATATGTCTTAAAGCAATAATAGAATACAAATTAAAATCCCTAAATGACAGTCCAGTGCAGAAAGATGTCAGCTATCCACAAATCAGGACTTCATGCACACAGCACAGTCATAAAACTGATGGAGCAATGTGAATATTGGGGTGCAGTGTAGTATTATCAATTTCCAAGGAGGGATGGGTCAGTCTTCTGAATGGGCAAGAAATTTAGACAACCATTGTGTATGTTAAGGACACCTGCAACAAACCTGCTATTAGCATCCTTGGTTTCATTCACTAGTTTAGTATTTGGGTTGGCAGCCTTTTGGATAACTACTGGAACAAGGACTGTGTATCTTTTGTCTGCCTAAGATGGTAAGTTAAGTGCTGTCATCTGTTCAGCAGGCTGACCGTACACTACTCCTGTGTGCGTGTCTGCCACCTCACAGACCTGCTGCTCAGATGTGCTAGGTAAGGGCAGCAGTTTCCCAGGGGTCTCAGGGAAAGTCTGCCAAAAGTAGCAGCGCTGGTGCTTGCAATCTGCATGTTAAAATAAGATCCTTGTGTGTTTTATTTTACTGTATCATTATTATTATTATTAACAATTTGAAAACTATAAGTGGTTTGGGACTTGGTTAAGAGGGACATTATGTAGGTAGGCTGTTTCTGATAGTAATATCAAAGATGAGGAAACTTGTAATTTTGGATGAGATAGGGCAGTTATTGTGATATCTTTGTGAAAGCCTCTCAGAAATCACCAGAAAGGACATGGGAGTGTTTATGTTCCTCCAGTGTTTTATTTTGTCTGTAGACCATTATAAGAGTTAAGTGTTTAGTGAGCACTGAGCAATTCTGTTTACTGCAATGATATTGATGAGATTGTGGAATTGGATGTTGCAAAAGATGTTAGAGCATAGAAAAGGCGCCTCCGGAATGGCTGACATCTTCTATAAATCTAAAGAAATAATGAAAATAGAAAGTGTGTGTTGTGCCCAGAACACACAGACAATAACAAGTCGCCTGGGAAATACCTTTTGACTGATCCGCTGATTGGTAAATGGCTGATGGGATCAAAGAATAGTCAGGAACCGTGGTATAGAAAAGGAGGAATTTTTCTTCTTTGGGCTTTTAAATAATTTTCTTTAGGACTACTAGCTAGTAGACTTGTCATGAATCAGAAGTGGTTGCTTTCTCTTTGTTTTATACAAAATACAATAGATGTTAATGGTTATATTTGTTTCCATTTACCTCTACTCACCCTCTACTCTTTCTCACCTTGTCCTTTCATCTCTTTTGCAAAGACTGGAGTTCTCACATACTCTGTCTTCCCTCCTTTATTCTCTCCCTCTATCCTTCATTTCTTCATAGCTACTAAAAGGAAAAAAAATATATATATAATAAATAAAAAATCATGTTCCTGCATTACATTCTCCTTTCAGTCTCCAGTGACTTTTAATTCATCTCTTCCTTTCAATCCCTTCTTAACCACTTCTTTATTTGTCTTCTTGCATCTTTAAATTGTTCTTATTCTTCCTCCTCATTCCTGCATTTTCTCTCCTTGTCAAGATGTTCACCTCTTCTCACTGGATCCAATCTTTCCTGTCACCTCTCAACGAACTTTTTTATTCTTCCTTTCTTCTCTGCAGTTACAACTTTCCAATACGCTTCGATGTGCATCTAAAGAGATGGGAAAAAAAATGCAATTCTTTCAGTGCTGATTATGAACCATCAGGCACCAGTCCTCTCCACCCTTCTAGTAGCCTGGGCACTGTGTGCGTCTGTGGAATTGCACAGAGCGACACAGATGGCTAATACTCCTGTGCACATTCTGATTCAAACAGTAAATCAGATGCATATTGAGGATTGGAGGGTTTGGGGGGGCTCTTTTTTCCACCTCTGACTTTGAAATTATGTCTAACCTTTTTGGCTTCCTCTGGTAATAGTTCTTAAATAAATCAGAACAAAGGAGAAAAGGTTAGAAGAAGTGAGATTGGATAGACATTACAAAAAAAGGATGAATAAAATCCTGTTTGCTACTGAGACAATACTTGATCCATGGTTAGCTTCATTTTTTTCTAGCCTTATGAGCTGCTTTGAATGAGCAAGACCTTCAGATATTCACATGTATATAATATAATACAATAATTCATGTTTGACTTCCAGTTCTACTTAGCCCTGTGCATGTCCTCTCAATGACTTATCACCTTTGCAATCCCAGTGAGCGTGGAAGGAGAGGTAATTTTTTTTTCTTTTGATAGGATTATATTTTAGTCTGTGTACTTGTGTAGTCTAAATCTAAGCCTGTTCATTCAGAATAATATGTTTCAAGGATTTAAAACCATGTGAGACTCAAAGTTAGGCAATTGAACCAAAATCTGTGATTTTTATTTTGAATTCTCAGGCACTTCATACTTGTGTAATTAGTTGCCTCAGCATACTGAGCAGATCAGAAATATAAATGGCTTCAAGGGGGTTTAGACATACCAACAGAAATTTAGAATGGATGCTGTTACACTTACTCAAAGGTAACCTTCACCTTGGAGGTTTCACCTAGCTGGAGGTTGCTTGAAGCTGTCAGGGTGAGTTGGATAGCTTTATACTTGCACTGTTCTTTATTTTGTGAACATCTGCTATGGGATTTTTTCCCTCAGTGAAGACTGCAAATTTCAATGAACTGTTCTTCAGCCATTGTATGTGGCGTATCTGGTGATTAAAATGTATTGATGAACCTGTTTTTGTAGGCTACAAGATGACACAGAAGCTTTCCCTTCCGTATCTGTAGTTTACCAAGTGCCTATGAGGTATGTTAACTCCCATCACAGATCCTGGTATTTAGGGGAAAATAGAGAGTTGGCAGCGCTGGGTAATACATTGGTCAATCTGACTTTCAAGAAATATGAACAGTTGGTGGATCTGGCTTTCTAAAATTACAGTCTTTCCTCCTCTATGGCTGTGCTGGGTAGCACAAACTAGAGGTTGCACAAGATGCTGTGAATGCGCTTCATCCTGTAATTCAAGCTGACTGTGTGTATCGACCAATGGACGAATTGACCAACTCTTCTTCACAGAGTGAATTTTGTATTCAGAGCTTCTGTGGGTGAAGGTATAGCTGACTGACTGACTGTGATGCATACAATTTTTGATCATCGTATTCTCTGTAAGCATTGCTATGCGATGCTGATCATGCTTGCTACTTTGCTAGTGCCTTTGAAGAAAGGTGAGGGTCCTTTGCCTCTTGAAGAGTGCTAGATCTTTTTGTATTGGGCCACAGTGTGCCAAACCGAAGTTCTCTGAGAGGAGAGAGTGTGTGGGGGCCTGTAGTATGGAAGCCATGGGGATTGCAGCCCTGGGTCCTTTGCAATTCCATTTGAGTCCTGTCACAAAACCTCTTATGCACAGGTTTCAGCTGACTTGAGCACACTCCCACTTCTAAGCATATTTTTAAATTGCCAGCACCACCTGCTCTGGTACTGATATGGAGTGAGGATAAAATCTCCCACTGGTACTGATCCAAGGATGCGATGCAGCCAATGAGAGGATCTAAGCCTCTGCTATGATTAGTAGATCCTGTGAAACATGAAATAGCATTTGCTTTCTGTGCTACAGGTATCAGATGGTGTATGCTTCTTATTGCTCTAATGGGATGATAAACAAATAACTGTATTTCATAAATTAGCATTTCCAAAGATATCCCCCTTGTTGAACTGCAGCCAATTAACAATAAGTTCAACTAGCAATGGCTTATAAAATTCTAAAGCTAATTAATTCTAAAAGTGAAAACGAGGCTCAAGAATGATTTGGAATCTGGTGCATTAATAAATCATATGGCTTAGTTCAATTTTCTGCAGTCCTGCTTACACTAGAGAATATCAATTTTTGACCTTTAGTTAAAATGAGATTACTTAAAGGTGATCATTAGCTGAACATAGGCTATATAAGGTATGTATTTAGAGAATCACCTCTGCAGAAAGATGGGAAGAACTGAGGGTCTGTAGTAGCTGGAAGATATACCCATAAGCAAATACAAAGAAAAAGTAATGATATCTGGCTTTTAGTTGGTTGATTTTAACAGAATGATATTTTAATAGGCTAAGAAGAAATAGGAGATCATTGTGATAATTTGTTTGTCAGAATTTGAGACAATGATCTTAATCTTGTACCAAATCTTTAGCACTGAGCAAACTTTCTAAGACTGACAAGTTTGCAGAATTTCAATACTGTGGTTTGAGTGACATTCAGCACTCAGTCCCCTGCCTTTCAGAAAATGCACTTTTGAATTTAAAATTACTTCCTCATTTTTGCTTAGGCAACGATGCTGCTAAGGGCATTTCATCAGCAACCTACCTATTTTTATTTTTATTTTTCCAGAAGTAATTCCCCATTGTCAAATCTAGGTAACAGAAGACTATTTGAGTATCTAATACATGCACTGTATACGCTTGCCTCTGGAGGAAGACTAGTGTTGTTTCAGCACAGAAATCCCATAACAATAAAATCTGATGATCTAGTCACATAGAATAATCTATATACGTAGATTGCATGAGGTTCTGATTTTGTCTGATGCTTTCTTTGTTACTTTTCTGTTAGCTTTACTTAAATTTCTTCCAGTAAGTCAATTATTTAAGTTTCAGTGAATATTCAGCAAATTACTTAACTTTTAGTATTAAAGTAATATACAGTGAAATAACTTCCTAGCTTATTAAATTTCTGTAGCTTGAATCCTTCCTTTTTATACAGTATAAAGCTTATTGAGATGATTACATTAATAATACATTACTATAAAAATTAAACTGCATCACAGAGAACATGCTAATAGGTTTCATTGATTTAAACTTGTAAATGGATGCTAGCAATCAGAAACCAGGTGCAAATTTGGCTTCAAATGAACTGATAGTGATAACAGTGCCAAAATCACTGGCAAGATTCCTAGCGCTGTCGAGGAATAAAAATGCTAAATATAATGAGGTTACTTATATTTAAGCTTGAAGAAAAATCTGAAGTGCATGCTCTGGACTTTTGCAGAAATGCTTTTTTATTCTTGTTATGAATTTAAGGTTTGATTTAATAGTTTTCACATTTTCATATTCTGTTTCTCTCTGAATTTGTTTTCATGTTTTAGGATTTAAAAATAACGGTGGGGTAAGATTAGTTTTATCCTAAGCAGATGGTGAAAGCATTTTTCTTAAGAATGAATTCAGAAAAACTGTGAATACTTAGCTAAAAAAGTAGTGTCTAGTGTCTAAGTAGCATTAGTTATTGTTAGCTTTACCAGTGTCTAGTTGCAGACAATAGTAGTATTCTCTAAAAACAGGAGGAAAAAATGGTAATATTCTTCATTCTATCAAAGAAGAAAACAGAACAATCAAACAAAAAGCTTGGCTGTCATTCAAATATAAGGATTATTGTTATTATTTTTAATAATAAACGGAATTTTATTGTGCTTTGTTGAGATCAGGAGTCATGTTCTTATTTCGGTTTCTAAACTTTGACTTAAAGGTGCACTTTCCACTTTTTAACTTGCATATCTGCTACAGTTTAAAAATTGGTCTCAGAGACCAAATCTTTAAGTAAATTAAGTTTGCATCTTCAAATACAAAGTTTACGGCTGCCCATTAGATTTCTTTAAAATTTTGCTCCTGTCCAGTGTGGACCACGTATCATTTTGTATATGAAAAGCTGAAGTTTGTGATCTGAAAATGAGGCCATTACGTGTTTTCTGGCCACTTCAGATACTGCAATTCAAATGCTTTTTTTTTTTTTTTTTTTTTTTCTCTCGCAGATCTCTCCTACAGCTTCAGTATCACATAAACAAGTTTAAGAAACATACTTTTTATTAATGATAAAACTTGATTTGGATATTCTTTTCCATAGCGAGATTTTGATATTGCCGTTGTCTCTGTAGTAGCCTAAGTTTCGGAAAACTTACCTGGAACCTCTGCAGGATGCAGGGAAATACTAATATTCTTAAGTGTACAGACTTGAAGATGAAGAGAATTTGAGGCTTGTGCAAAATCCCAGAGGAAACTGGTATCAGATCTGGAAAATGAATCTATATTCTAGCACATAACTGTAACAATATACATCAGCTGGCTGCTATCCATGTCTTTATTTCCTGTAAATTTAAAGTTTAGGCGGAGAGTTTTGGAGATACTGGGCAGGATCAGGCTATTGAGATTCTTGTGGCTTTTTTGTAAAGAACTTAAGGACTATAATACATCACCCTTCCTTTTTGTAAGGAGAGAAGGAGTAGTTTGAATCTGCATGAAGGTCTGTGAACTTGCCAAGTAGCTGAACCAGATGTTCAGATGCCTTTCTATGTAGAGATAAGACAAGAACCTCCTGGAAAAGGGAGGGAAGTAATAAAAAAAAAAAAAATAGAGAAGAAAATCCAGCAAAAGCAAATATGGGAATGGGCATGTTCTAAGTCTTGAAATATGGTGGTTCATGAATTGTTTGTTTCTTTTTTAGCCAGGACATGGAAAAGCCAGGAAAAAAAGGCAGGCCTCATATATGGGACTGACTTAGTGTGAGATTTCACTGCTTGTTTTGTGACTCTACAGTACATACATATTCCCAGGGTCAAATGCATGTGTGCTGTTGTTTAGATAGTGGTCTTGGAGTGAAGAGTTGCTAGTTACTGTTCATCACTGGGGGGAGAGTGCTACTGCTCAGCCATCCGCCCCCCACTGCTACCCTATATCCACTCCTGCAGATTGCCAGCCCATATGTAAGCACGAAAACTATAAGAATAGCCTGTGCCTGGCTTTCTGCCATCAGGGGACTGGTTGTCTCTGTGGTGTTTTTTTGTCACTTGAATTCTACCAGTTTATGATCCTTTTCTTTTTTTCTTCTTCTTTTTCCTCCCCCTCCTGTGTGTATGTGGTTTGGAAATATCTAGTGGACATGAAAATTAGCATGCATTGTAAGCTTGGTAATCTTTTGTAGATTTAACTGCCCTGGAAAATAAGACAAAAGAATAAATGTAAATGGCTTGGCTTGTCTGCCTGCTTAATTCAGCCTTTGTGAACTGTCTTGAAGGCTGTATACATGTAGGGGGAACTGCAGATTGATAGCAAAGAGCATGGACCTGTTAAAACTGGCAATGAACGCTGGGACAATATATTAACTCTAAAGTCCTCCAGTCCTAGTTAAATCATGCACTGGCAAAGGAATAAGTCTGTTAAAGAGTCATGGGCATATAGCTACTTTTTCTTTTGTTTGTTCTCTTGCCTCTGGTGGGGCTGCAGGGAAGAAGACCTGTTTGCCTTGTCCTGGCTGTGGAAAGAGGATGGAGGTTTGTTCCCAGAGGGGGAATGTGAATGTGTGGGAGGATGAAAACAAACAAACAACAACAACAACAAAAACACACCAACAAACAAACAACACTTAAGACTTAAAGCCCTTTTGGTTTTCTTTGGGGTGTTGAGAGTAAGACAAATAGGTCATGCACAGCCAGGGACCCATCAGACAGACTCCTTATTTTGGAGAGCTGACGGTGTGCAGTTTGCATGTTCCACCCAGTTCAAGTCAGTCCCGAAACATTTGCAAATGGTGGTGACATTAGTAACTATAGGTATCGTGCTGTCAGTGGACAGTCAATTGAAATCATATTTTGATATTGCTGCTGTATACATTCTTTCTCTAAAAAGTCACTAAAAAAATGCATCAGGAAGCAACCTTTATTTATTTATTTATTTGTTTGTTTATTTGTTTATTTGTTTATTTATTTATTTATTTATTTTGTCCTGGTATGGATTTCCTGCTTTTTATTTATTTTTTTCTTCTGCTATAACTGAGGTTTGTCTAAACAGGAAAAATATAAAATGTGTTTGAGGGTTCAGATTAGAAATCTGCGTGTGTAAAGGGAGCTAAACTGAGGTGGGAAAAGACAAAATAGTTAATTACATTTGAGATTTTGGTAGTGGTGGGAGACTCTAGAAAGTTTTTACCTGTGGTCTCTTGTTTGCATGTCTGCAGTACATGAGGAAAAGAAAATGGAAATGGAGAAAAATATTCCATAGGCATTTTTTTCTCCCCTATTCTCAAAAGCCTGATTAATTTCTAATACAGTAGTGTCAGCCATGTTAAATATGCTCCACGTGTCTCACTTGTCTGTTATGTCTCCTGATGTTCAAAGGAGAATTGGTAACTCAGTCATATATTTTTTTTTTTTACTCAAAATATTCATTGAAAGGAAGTTCAAAAATATGAATGCTAGTCATGAATTCATTATTATCAGATTATTCTCCTGTGAATTCTGTTTACGGTACTGACAGCACAGAATAACATTACTGCCCTTCTTAAGCAGCACCATATTATTGTTATTATTGTTGTTGTTGTTGCCTGGTGTATTAAATTGTGATGTTCATTACAGATATGATGAGGTGTAGATTAAAGGTAAAAATCTCTGGAGTTGAGCTGCCAATAATCATGCTGAGGGTTTCAATTATAGAACAATTCCTCCAATTATTCTGCTTAATTTTTGGAAGCAAAGGTCAGAGGAATAAATTTTCTGTGTGTGAACAAACACTGGGGAAATTGTTGAGGACTGAACTATTGCCAAATGAGGTGACAGTCTGTTCTGTCAAATTAGATACTTGCAGGTCACAGTGATGACAAATCTCTGTGCAGTTTTAGTAGCACTGATGCTAGTAGTTAGAAATTTTAATGGAGAAAATGCTCGCTGGGAATTTGTCTGCCCAAGTAAAGCCACTGAGAGATCCACTGGCTTTGCTGTGAGCACTGGTAGATTCACATAAACACTGGGTGTTTATGTGAATTTCATCTGTTTTGTTGGGATAGGAAGAACTGGAGTAGTGAATGTTACAGATACAGATGTATGGAAGCTCCTGCAGCTCCTTTGCTGTCTCCAGTGCAAGACTGCAGCAGGAGTGGTTGGTCAGCTTTCTGCCCTGCTTTACTCATCCTTGATTTAGGAATAAAAATATTTTCCCACTAGAAAGATAGGGAGGGTTGCTTGATGCTTTTAGTATTTTGAGCACCTCTGAGGAATGGCTACGATATATGAATAGAAAAGGTTATTACTAAATTTTAGTATTTTAATCACAGGGCCATGGGAAATGAGTTCTTTGGGTATTTAGTGGCCCTCCTAGGCTTCTGCTTCACTTGAATGTTAAATAATCTGGGAGGTGTTGTACTTGCTACTTGTAATTTCCAGAGTCATTAACCACACAAATGCAATGTGTAGAGTGCCATGATGACAGGAGACTCTCTCGGTGCTCTCTTTAGATGGTACTGCCATGCAGCTCCTCGGGAGCTGGTGGCTGCCACAGTGCACGAATGTGTCTGAGCCTGAAGCAAGCAGGCTGGGGACCCTCAGAGGTCCTCGAAACACAACTGGGCAGGAGCTGAGCAGCGTGGTCTGACTTTGACATTAGCAATTGGACTAAATGGCCTCCGGAGGTCTCTACAATCTCAGGCTTTTTATAATCCTATGGTTTGGCCTAGAACATGCTTTCCCCACTCATCCCTGCCCTATCTTTCTATATATTTCTTACCATCTTTTCTTTGCAAGAAAAGTATGCACATCAAAGCCCATAGACTTCAAGTAAATGTATAACTCTTAGTCGTCTCAATTAGTTTTTCAATGAATGCTGTCTCAGCACTGTGAAAGGATATACAGAGATGTTTTTAATGGCTAATGGAATACAGCTGAGTGAATATATGTGATATTATATAAAGACTGATACTTGGGAAAATGGAAAAGGATAGGAAAGATAAAAGACATCCACTTTTTCAAAAGAAAAGCTATAATAGTGGACTGCTAAGAGGAGACCTTTGGGTGGGAAATGAAGAACAGTTTTATTCCTGTGTATAAATAGAATTCAGAGCTCTCAGACACAGTAAAATAAAATAAAAATAATAATAATAATTAAAAAAAAGGCAAAGATTTGTCACTTGGATGTAAAGGAAGCAGGGGAGATTTATGTCCCCATATTAAAAAATCTCATATATAAGCCAGCCAACTATTTTAGTCTTGTCAAATGAGAAGGGAATAATTATTCATTCTGGTTGATGTTCTATAAAGGAATGCCTCTGATAGAAAATGAAAAGCTTTGCCTTTTTTGCCTTTGTAAAAATCTGGTTCCTTTCTTTATGATGACGATGAAAAAAAGCCTTCTTTTACAGAGCCAAAAAAAAGTCACTGTAATTCATTTTAACTTCCTAACAGGAAAAAAAAAAGTAAAAAAAAAAAAAGAAGAAAAAAGAAAAAAAAATAGAGAATAAGAATTTCAAGTGAAAACTTACTTTAGAGTAAAAAGATTAAATTATTTGGGACATACTAGAGATCACCAACAAGTTGGGATGGAGATCTTTAAACCATTACTAATTCCTGTGAGAATTATTCAAATGTGAATCCATTTACGCATACCTAAAATGAAAAACAGGATCTTTCATAAGATTCTCAGAAGACTTTTTCCCCATTTAGCTCATTTGAGCAGTCAGACTAAGAACTGCATGATACCCATTTGCATTAAGTGGGAAAGCAGATCACCAGAAAAAGATGATTTGGGAAAATGTGGGAAACATCTGCTTTAGTTTTATGAAATATTATTTCATTCAACTTATCAATTTAATTTAGAATCATTTTATCTAACCTCATTGGCTTTATTTCTTTCTAGAAACACCTACTGTGAATGAGACTAGGCAATCGGTGTCCCAGATTTTGAGTCACTGAATGTGTCTGGGTTGGGTGTTTTTGCTGTCAGAACTAATTTATTTTTGAATCCATGCACCTGAACAGTACTAAACAGTACTAAAGATACTGGCAGGCCAAAAACACAAATTCTTAACATTATGAGAGGAAATTTTCCAGTCTTTCTGTAGTCATGGAGGACATGGAAGGAGGCTAATGACAAAGATGATGTGTAAGCATGCTCCAGAATGCTTAAGTTTGTCAAGAGAAATGAAATAAAGAATAAAAATATTTTCTTTTTTTTTGTTTCAGTGTATGTTATCTCCAAATTACAGCTGTGACAGAAGCCTTGACTGATTAATTTCAACTCTTATGTATTTTGAAGAGGTAGGTAATGGTAGAGAGGTAGGTCATACCCATAAGACTGGAGTTTTAGATATGAGTTTGCTTAAAAATTGGTCTCTGGATAGCTGATGGCATGTTATGGCTGGCTGGAGAGTAGGCTTCAGGTCTTAGAGCTGATCCTAACCTGATATCCACATCCCTGAAAGGTGGCTGGTCCCAGAAGCAGAGGTGATAACTATACTTTAACCAGGTGCTCCAAAATAGCTGCAGGTGGGGCTGAGGCTGGAGTCTGAACTACCTCATGAGAGACCAGGAAGGGGACCTTTAATTTGAGAGATTAATGCTTCCCAGTCCCAAAATGTTAATGACATCTTGTCAACCCTTGAGTTTTTCTTGCTGGTCATTTCACATTTCAATTCTGTTATGTTTGTTTGAAGGAGAGGGTTGCATATATTAAGCATAGGAGCATATTGGTCTCTCTGAAAAAAAAAGATTTTAATGTTTATGGGTTCTTCTGTTATTATTGAGATTTCTCCACCTTCATATTATCGAAACACAATTTTCAAATACTTTCAGGAATTTCACACAATTTCTCTGTGATTGTGTCTGACGAGTTCTAGCTGATTTTCTTAGCAAATTATTTG
The DNA here is from genome assembly GCF_009769625.2 of Cygnus olor. Lineage (NCBI taxonomy): Eukaryota > Metazoa > Chordata > Aves > Anseriformes > Anatidae > Cygnus > Cygnus olor. The sequence continues at coordinate 41,337,579 of NC_049169.1, forward strand.
TGTAGCTCATTATGACTTTGTATCATGTAAGAGGCTTCTTAGAAATGAGACTGCTCATTAACAAAGAAGTTTTTTTTTTTTCCTTCTGCTTATTCTTTTATAATTTCAATATGTGTGAAAATGGATATTTTTCAAGGTTACCCATAGATCAGACTTTTCTTTAACATATTTCCTTTCCTCCTTGAGGTGGTAATATACACTATGCATGCAAGACAGAAATTAACTATTACTGCAAGTCATCAGAACAATATATGTTCCAAGTATTACTGATCCCTCATGACACTGGCTTAGTTTAGATTGTATTTCTTCTGTACTACTTGAATTTGGGCCTTGCTGTGAAAGTGAAATCTATGAATTGGAAAATAAATAGCCTTTAAACTGTTTATAAATAGAAGGCATCAAAAAAGTTGGTAATAGCTGTATTTAATACTTAATATGTATTAAAATATCCTTATGTGTGAGGTTATCTGTGTTTTATTGGCCAAAGTCCATTGCAACCTCATTCATACAAGAAAACTTAATGAAGAAATTTGAAGAAGAAAGAATTTGAATTAAAAAGTACTGAACTCTTCTACTGTGTGAAATACATGATTATTATAGTTAAATGTGCACATATAACCTCTTTCTTTGACTGTTGCCACTTTGAAAGTTCTACAGTAGCGGAAAGAATCATAGCTATAGTTCAGTGTCAGAGTTCACTTTAATATTCTGCTAATAGTTGACATGGCTTTAGATATATATATTTTAAAGCTATATTTTATTTCTTGTAATCACTAAAAAAAGTTGAATTCAAATAGATAGAAGCTTTTACCTAGGGGGAGTGAGTTATGCAGGTAACATCTGAGCCTAACATTTATGAAATGTCTTTTCTGTCTTGTGCTTCACTTGAGAAGTCATTTGCTGTCATTTTCATGGCTGTTGTGATCACTGTTATCGAAAGTATTTCAACATTCTCAGTCTTCAAAATGTTTCCATGAATCTGACAGTTAGTATCCAAATAAAGTCATTACCTAAAGAAGCAGAGAAGAGAATTTGCTGCTATTATTACTTTTGAAGAGAAGACTTATTTTTAAACTGCTCAGCCTGCTATTATATGCATGCTGATTTTACCTTGTTATTAAAATATCACAACAGAGATCAAATTCAGCTGTGATGAGGAACACACCATCTGTATGTAATTCTATTGCTTCAAAGTATGATATGGTAAGAGTCACGTGGGGGAAAAAAATCAGTCTCAATAGGAACTTATTCAGACTGTATAAAGACCAGGAAGGGCTTAAATATTCATTTTCTTCATTTTTGTGTCACTAAGAAAGATAATTCAAATACAAGTATTTGGGCCAAGTTTTCAGATGCATTTAAAATGTACTAAACGCAAGTGTTTTGGGATGATACCTCACCCTACATGGGGCAAAGAGGGATTTGTTCAACTTTCACACAGCATGGGGTGGCTGAAGGCAGCTCTAACTTACGCTAGTAATAGCAGACCATCAGGACTTTCGTATGTGCATGGAGTTAAGATAGCTTTGTGTCCCATATTAGTTTCTAGAGTATGAAAAGGGACAGAATAAAAGGCCACGTCTCAGTCCTGTCTCCAGGCTGTGTTACACAGATTGTGTCTCACTGAGCTCCGCCAAAATGCATGGAAGTTACCTAGGTTGTCATTTTATAACCCAGGAAATGATCATCTACTTCAGAATGGGGTGTGGATGTGAGAGAGGGTAGGAGATAAGGGGGGGTGATGAAGTTGTAATTCCCAGTTGCTGTTCCAAGTGGCATAGGAATAGCTGTAGTAATATAATAAGCAAAGCAATATAATACACCATCTTCTGTGTCACTGGGTATTGTACTACCTTATTTTCTTTGCTTGCTAGCAGTAATGCAAAATCATAGAAACTTGATTAAGGTACATGGCTGTTTAGTACCTTTTTAGTCATAAAGTGGGAGGACTTTGTTTTTAACTGAAGACATAGCAGATATACCAATAATGAAACACGGTTGCCTTAGCCTTCAGAAATTGCATTTGTGTGTGGGTAAAATACGCATTGCTAAGTCAAATATTCCCACACTCTTCCTCGTGGCATGTGCATGTGTAAATGTCCTAGTGAACTGGGAAGAATGGAAGGATCCTTATAGTAGGAAAAACTTTGCTCTAGCTCTTCTTCATGAAGTCTGTAGAAAGAGTCCAACTTTCCTGGGTTTTAAAAGATGGATGAAAAATGCAGCTAATGGGAAGCAAAGGTATTGAATTTTCCTTTTCAAACTTAACTCAGACTGATTAAGCATTTCCATGCTCTAATTTTCTTCAGAGAGCAGTAACTTTTGTCACACTCCTTCCCTCTTCTGCCTACTGAAAATCTGGTTTTGATGGCTTTTTTTTTTTTTCCTTGCAAGTCTGATGATGCAACATATCCCCACTTTATCTGAGGGGTGACTCTGCTCTGTTTAGATGAAATGGCCTTATTCAAGTTGTTATGCAGGAGAAAGTAATTACACGAACACAGAAAGGCTGAGGTCAGAAGGGAGCTCTGGGCATCAGCCCCCCTCCCCCCCCCCCTTTTTTTTTTGGGTGGTTCTCCAGGGACCCAGGATTTGGACTTGATGATCCTTGTGGGTGCCTTCTAACTCCGATATTCTGATTTGGTCCAAACCCCTGCCAAGCAGGGTCCCCTAGAGCACATTGCACAGGATCACATCCAGGTGGGTTTTGAATATCTCCAGAGAAGGAGACTCCACAGCCTCTCTGGGCAACCTGTGCCAGAGCTCTGTCACCCTCACAGTAAAGAAATTTTTCTTTATATTCAGATGTACTTTCCTGTGTTTCAGTTTGTGCCTATTGCTTCTTGTCCTATCACCAGGCACCACCAAAACCAGTCCAGCCCCATCATCTTGACACCCTCCCTTCAGATATTTATAGACATTGATAAGATCCCCTCTCAAAATTCTCTTTTCTAAGCTAAATAGGCCCATCTCTCTCAGCCTCTCCTTGTATTAGGGATGCTCCAGTCCCTTATCATTTTTGTAGCTTTATATCATCTAGATTCTCCCCAGTAGTTCCATGCCTCTTTTGTGCCGGGGAGCCCAGCACTCCAGGTGTGGCCTCACCAGGGCTAATGTTTGCATAAACTGTATATTTTTTTCTCTAGAAAAAAAATATGGTTTAAGACTAGATTTGGATCTGCTGGTTCTAACTTTGTTGAGGAAGAGTATAGTCATTCCTTCTATGTGATACCAGAGATAGAATTAAGGGGACTGAAGGTGCTGTTTATTGTCTGAAAATGCATTTTGTGCTTTCATGTAATAAAGCTAGGAGCGAATGAATTCCTTCATTGTCAGAAATATGGCACTTCATACAGTGGATACAAAACCTACTATTATCTTCCTAGTTGAGTAATTCAGGCCTGAAAACGTTGTGGACTGCTGGCTGGATATCTATTTCAAGTGTATGTTTGCGCTGCTTTAAAATGCGGAGATTTCACATCTCTGAGATGAAGGATGAGGTGGGGCAGGTTGAATGCTTGTCTATATTGGGCTAGCACAGGCTGGGCAATCATGATCTAGTTTGTCAACAAGCTGTTGAGCTATTTCCAGATATCGTTATCTGAAAAAAGCAGAAAGAGAGTACAAAAGCCAGAAAAACGTAGCTGTCCTTTTTGACTATACTTTTCATTGCTCTGAATAATACATTCCTAGAGAAAGCAGGGAGGACGAAGGGGAGGGCAAAAGGTGTGCTTTCTCTTTGCTGTCATTAGTAGGTCAGCACCAGGCAGGTGGGTGAGGAAAGCTCTCAGCCTCAGAATAAGAAATGTCTGACATTGTTGTCAGCACTTGTGTTTCTTAAGCAGAGAATAGACATACTTGTGTGAGACCTTCTGGTTCATCAGAGTCCCAGCCTTTGCTGGCCCAGGGCTGAGAGCACTGAGTCCTTTCGTTCCCTGGGCAACGTCATAGCTGGTGCTCAGTATGAGCCTGAGCCTTAGCAGACTTTGTCTGTTGCCAGAGGTAAAATTAGACGGTTTCATGGGCCATGTGTGTGATCTCATTCATCTGCAAGACACTGAGCTATTTGCAGATATTGTACCTGGAAAGAATTGGGAAGGGGGAGTGCATTTGCTGGTTGAAAATACGTGCTCATTCTTGACCTTCTCTGCATGCGGCTTTTTAAGTCACTACTCAACAGACTGATTTTCCATAGGGTTTTCTTATGCTGTAAATTAATTACAGGGAGAAGGAGGGGAAGCACCAAATTTCAGCAAATGATTTAATGAATATTGCTGGGCAGCTCTGTGAATAAGACAGTGCTTGAAAGTTCCTGTTTCTTACCCGAGGGATCTTAGTGAGCCTTTCCCTTCTTTTCTTGTTGAGGCCTGGATATTTCTTTTTGCTTTCTGGAAAAGTCACAATCAAGAACATGTGATACTGTAACTGAGTTTCTAGTAACAGCTTCACATTTGACTTACAAACATGTTCGTGGGAGGAGGGATAGCAGCTGTGAAGAGGCCAGTCCTGGAAAATGATCCACTGTGATTAACCAAACTTTGTGTGTTGACTAGCAAATGTTCCTATCACCTGAAGTCCAGGGTGCGTTAGGAACAAATGATAAATATTAAATGATGGACAAAAAATACCTGATTGGGCCTGACAACAGATTTGTTAAATAACTTTCCTTGTAAAGATTTTGCTTGTGCTATTAGACTTTTTATTATTATTATTATTATTTTTTTTAAGTATACATATAAAATACAGTGGTAAATTTGGGAAAGTGGCAATTCTTTAACCTCCTCTTCCAGTGTGTTACTTGCATGAGGAAGGCTAGCAAAAACAGTAAAAAAAAAAAAAGAAAAAAGAGTGTGAGAGAAATAAATACATCATCTTTCCTTTGATCCTGGAAAGGGGAACTATCTCATCTCAAACTTCTGGGGCATCTTCACCAGATGGATTTTCCTTTTTCAGGCTGATGGCCTGGCTCTTACAAGGGCTTTGTCTAGATCTTCCTCCAGATTTCTCTAAGCAGTTTCACAGCAGGTTTAGAGTTTCTTTAAAGTTTGGCTTAAGATAACCCCTGGAGCTGTTGATTAGATGTTGGATTTTACTCTAGTTTAAGATTTTACCCACAAAAGAACCCACTCAGTAGTATTAAGAAAGGTAAAATTGCTTTTCACCAGTATGCTTAATTTTTCTTTCACATAAAAGTATCTGATAAGTTCTGAAATAGATAATATGACTGGGGAAAAACAAAACAAAACAAAACCACCAAACTAGTCTGTGAACAAAACTATAAGATATATCCTCAGGCACTCAAAGCAGCACTCAAAACGTGAGAATGTGGGGGGAGCTGAGCTGTGTCAGCTTATGGCACGGTACCCTCCACGTAAAAGACAGAAAGACAGTATTGCCTGCATTAACTATGCAGTGTGAAAATGCTTGCCAGGTTTTTGCACAATATTCCAGTTTATGAGAATTTAGTGGCAGTTTGCTTTATAGCTACTTAAGATGAGGTGAAATAGTGTATTTGGCAGCCAATTAAGGAAGGTACTGTGAGAGCAGCAACAGCTTGAATGGTGCAGAAGTTATAGTCAGTGTTGTTTGTTTGTAGTCTTTTAAGTTGAAAGCTTCTGTTCTTAAAGAAGTACAGGAAAAGGCTAATGATGTTGAGCAACATAGCCAGATGTAACTGCAAGCATTCTGAGAGTCCTGAAAAGCTGATTTTGTTCTCATAGTGCATACACGTGTCCTTTTTTTTCACTCCACAGTATGATTGCGATCTTATCTTTGCATACAATATCATATTATTTTGGCTATCATATTATTAACTGTGGTGCTTTTCTTGAAAGTGACAATAATGGGTATGAGGGGCACTTGATCTTTATTTAAGATAATATAATTGGAATACCGGAGTCTACTTAAAATGACTGAAGCCCTATCTATCAGGAAGCATCTAAACTGATGGTTCTTAGAGGCTGTTTCACTAAACCAGGTTGTACAAATTACACGATTTTCATGTTTTGTTTCATCTTGTACATAGAATTCACATGCATTTAAGTGGAATCTCCACTCAAGAACATTAGATAGAAATATGCAGAATTTTCAGGGACAAAAGAAGATGCCTGAGTGAGCAAAATCTGCAGTATTTGTGGATGACCTTATCCAAAGTAAACAGAGACTTTACCACTTTCAACTTCTCTTTGTTTTCAGAGTTGACTCAGGCTGCAAATTCTGTTTGAACTGAGGCTTTAGGGCTTTTCTTAAATGCAATACTTTGAATGATTTTTAGAAATTAGTTAAATTGTTGAGAAGCTAGTCAAAAATCAAATGCTTACATTTGACCCTACTACTTTTTATATCGTTTCTCCTACCATAAAAAGAAAAAAAAAAGAAAGAGAGAAATTTAGTAAGAAATAATGCCCTTAAGTACCTTAGCAGAATTAAGATAAGCTTTGTTTTCCTTTTATTCTGCTTAGTACTTTTTTCAAAAGCACACAGTAACATGCTTATTTACAATATATTGAGGGTGGAAGGGAAGGAAATTAATGGGATAATCTTCCAACCACTTGCACCTTGCTTGGACTCCTTTTATTTCAAAGTGGGAAAGCAAAAGGGGTTTTGTTGAGTCTAAATTGAATTATATGCATAATGCCTATTTATCCTGAAACCAATTACTGTATGTGCAAAGTTCCCAAGTAATTATTAACAGTAGAGCAATATTTGGATAACTATGTCAAAGCAGATTTCAGGAAGTTTGCCTGAGCATTGCCTGTTTGCCCTGGTTCCCTCCTGCATAAAATTTTGCTATTTATTCATTGGCATGGTAGGAGTATTTGTGGAGCTGCACTGTAAATGATCTCAGTGGAAAGAAGCTGGGTAAAAAAATGTGGCACAAAATGTCCCCATTTTCATCTATTTGAACAAAATTGCATCAACAAAACACATCAACTTGCATTAACAAAACACATCAGCTTAAACAAGAAGGATAGAAGTGTCTCCATTCTTATTACTGTACATTGATTCTGACTTCAATGTCAGTGGGAGTATATAGTAAAACTGTCAAATGTAGTTCCATAAAATCAGCTGTTTTAATGAGCTGCTATGTTAATTTAAAACATATTCACCATGACAAAGACATGCCATGTAATTGTTGAATCTCCTTTGTGTTTCTTATAATTGAAGATTTAATTATAATTTTGAAATTATAATATAATTAGCATAATTTATTTGAGAAATCCATATTACTACCCTTAATTACATTATTTTTAACAATACTGCACATTAAAGATAACCTGATAAGGGCTCTCATGCTTCTATTCCTTGGTGCTTGCCCTCTAGACATCTGATGGTAATCCTTACATTTGAGGAAAAATCTATCATTTCTATCATAAGATTATGGAAATGTATGTAGTCTTGCAAATTAATCCCATTAACCTCTCTTACCCCAATGGCTTTGGTTATTCCCGGCTTTTTGCGTGAAACTTTAAAAAGCATAAAACTAACACTAGTGCATGTTTAAATACTTGCAATCTATTCCACTTTCAGTGTGATGTTTGTATCACTGCAGATGTTCTGAAATAACGCAATCCAAGGTATGATGTGTTTGGGGTGTGTGTGTGGGAGGAGGATTGCTCATTTTCAAAGCTTTGTCTTTGAGGAAATATCTTTTCAGTGGTATAAACTTTTGATTGAGCTGGATGTCACAAACCTTAAAATGAACCAGTTGCATACCCTTGCCTCTCTATATCACAAAGGTGGTACCCATGAGCTATCATCCTAAATGTGGGATCTGGCACAGGAGTGCCCTGGCATATCCTGCCTGTGGCTCTTGTCCCTAAAGGTGGATAGTCTTCTGCCATCTAATTAAAGCTATTGGTGCCAGGGAAGAAAAAAGTGGAGCTCTTCTGATATATGAAAGGAATCCATGTATAAAATCTTTATCGCAATTAAATAAAGAAATTCTTCTGTGTCTTGTTTAGCTGCTCTCTGTGCTCTCTGTCCTCTCTCTTTGCATCTTTTCCATTCAAAGAGAAGCTACATTTGGGGCAGCAAAAGGGGTGGGGTGGGGTGGGGGAGGTGGAGTCAGTGAAGCCTAGATGAACACATCACATTGTCTTGAGAGTTTAATAAATTTGACTGTGGTAAGATTCAGACTGTCTGTCTTTGGTGATACTGGCAGTCTAATCCAAATGTAGTTGTTTGTGTTATAAAAATGGTTCCACCCTTAAAAATGGCTGGTAATTTTACCTGAAAGTCAGTAACTTAAAAGCTCCACTCCTTCTTTGTATTCCCATAAAGTACAATAGGCTTTTCTATTTTTGTGTTCTGCTACAGATGGAGGTTCATCAGGGCGCAACAGGGAGATAATATAGATTAACATATACTATATGTTACTATGCTATATATGCATACAACCAATTGGAACAAATCAATTCTATTTCTGTTTTATGTATTTTTGTCCACTTTGTAATTATCATTGTTTTTCTTTGTTATACCACACAAAGTGACAGCTCAAAAGACTCATCTAAAGCCTAAGCATTAAACATGAATTAAATGTAAAAAAAGACTTGAAATACATTTGAGGAAAATAAGATTAGAGGCAAAACATGAAAAGAACAAGGTTTATTGGGCAGAAAAGGAACTGGTAATTCTATGCACTAGAGAGAGAATGAGGTGAAAAGTACAAAGGAAGAGGTAATGGGTGTGTAGAAAATGGTGTGCTTAGGTTGGGAACGATTGAGGTTGTATGCAGAAGTGGCAAATAAGGGATTAGATGGTGAAATAAGCTAGTTACTGGATCAAATGGGGAGGAATCTGGTTCAGTACAAAGGGGTGAAAATCTAGGCTTCTTGGGAAAGGATTAGTATTGAAAAGTGATAATTGTAGTTGAAAAGGAAGACAATAAGGCTTGCACAAGAGGGAAAAAGAAGGATAAAACTGAATCTGAAAAAGCAAAGTTTTAAAAAAGGATTTAGTGAAGCAGAAGTCTGCCGTGTAATAGAAGCCTCTCATTTAATGCAGGAGGGGATGATGATAACACAAATGAATAATCAATTTAGCTTCAGCTTTCTTCACATAGCGTGTGCCTCAGAATCATTGCTCGAGGACAGAGGCAGGGAGGTCACGGTTGTGATTACATGAAGTGGATTTGGAGCACTTACCATTTTCAGCTGCCAGGTATGCTCCGAGGGGTAAACTTTCAAACCCACAACCGCAAGATGCACATACAAAAGCTAGGGTTTGTTTGGATGATAATAGATTTGGAATGCACCTCTCTGCTACTGCGTTTGCATCCCTAAGTCTGTCAAGAGACCTCCCATTCCTCCCCAGAGATATTTATTTCTTTATTTTTATATGTATCTGGATTGCAGTAGGGAATTTTTATATAGGCAGTGTGAATTTTTGTTCCTTTTGTTCCACTCTGGTGCAAGAATAATTTTAGTTGCTAATAATAGTAGAGTTTGGAGCAATTTGGGTACTTTTTATGTGGAATTCACTGGAACAATAATGAACAGAGTTAGTCCAACACTAGTAAAATGTCTTTAAATCATTGCGTGATTGATTGGAGTTATCATTGCATGAATTATTCATGAAATATTTTTCAGACATAGATTAATGCAAAATGTATTCACTCTTTATTTGAAGCAATATGGAAAATTAATAAATAATTGTAATTTATTAATCTCTGTGTGGATAGGCATTGTTCACAATGATTATTGCCTAAGATATGAAAAAGAGTAAGTCTGATATTGTGATCTGAACTGAAAATGTCTGCTTATGCTGCAGAGTTGATATTTTCCAAGAGAGAAATCACTGAGTTGCTTTAGAATGTTGCTTTAGAAATGTTCTGTAACATTTTTTACTCCAGTGTCCGAAGCTGAGGATTCTGTTGGTTCAATGCGTCTGTCGGCCAGTCTTACTCCTGTGCAAGATCATGGAGCAAGTCCTTCTGGAAACTATGCTAAGGCACACAGAGAACAAAGAAGTGATTGGTGACAGCCAACATGGCTTCACTAAGGGCAAATTGTGTCTGACAAATCTGGTAGCCTTCTACAATGGGGTTGCAGCATTGGTGGATAGGGGAAGAGCAAGTGTTGTTGTCTAACTGGAATTGTGCAAAGCATTTGACACTGTCCTGCATGACATCCTTGTCTCTAAATTGGAGAGACATGAATCTGATAGATGGACAACTTGGTAAGGGTAAGGAATTGGCTAAATGGTTGCACTCAAAGAGCTGTGGTCGATGGCAAAATATCCAGGTGGAGTTCAGTGGCCAGTGGTGTTCCTCAGGGTTCGGTATTGGGACCAGCACTATTTAACATCTTTAGTGGCATGGACAGCAAGTTTGCAGATGATATCAAGCTGAGTTGTGTGGTTGACATGCTGAAGGGAAAGAATACAGTAAAGAGGGACCTTGATAAGCTTGAGAGGTGGGCCTATGTGGACCTCAAGCAGTTCAACAAGGCCAAGTGCAAGGTCCTGCATTTGAGTCAGGGCAATCCCAAGCACAAATACAGGCTGGACTTGAGAGCAGCCCTGCAGAGGACTTGGGGGCTCTGGTAGACGAAAAACTCCACATGAGCCAGCAGTGTGCTCGTGCAGCCCAGAAAGCCAAACTGGGCTGCATCTTAAGAAGTGTGGCCAGCAGGTCGAGGGAGGTGATTCTCCTCATCTAGTCTACTCTCGTGAGACCCCATTTGGAGTGCTGCATTCAGCTCTGGGGTGTAAAAACATAAGAAAGACATGGACCTGTTAGAGCTAGTCTAGAGGAGAGCCATGAAGATGATCAAAGGGCTGGAGCACCTGTCCTATAATGAGAGGCTGAGAAAGTTGAGGTTGTTCATCTTGGAGAAGAAGAGGCTCTGGGGAGACCTTATAGTGACTTTCCAGTATCTAAAGGGTACCTACAGAAAAGATGGGGAGAGACTCTTAATCAGGGAAGGTGGTGACAGAACAAGGGACAACAGCTTTAAACTAAAAGAGGGTAGGTTCCGATTAGATATTCGGAAGAGATTCTTTACTATGAGAGTGGTGAGGCACTGGAACAGGTTGCCCAGAGAAGCTGTGGATGCTCTATCCCTGGAAATGTTCAAAGCCAGGTTGGATGGGGTTTTGGGCAGGCTAATCTACTGGGAGGTGTCCCTGCCATTGGCAGGGAGTTGGCACTAGACAATCTTTAAGGTCCCTTCCAACCCAAACCATTCTATAACTAAGATTTTATTTTATTTTATTTTATTTTATTTTATTTTATTTTATTTTATTTTATTTGTATTGTGAGGATAAGGGCAGGACTAATAAAGTTTCTAATAGGAAAACTTAGAAACTAAAGTTTCTAATAGCAAATACCATCTTCTGATGTTTGTCTCAGGAAAAATGCATTTGTTTCAGGAGGATAGTTTCCCGAACAGTTTCTAGATTTCTTTTCACTGCCTAAGGACTGAATTCTTATGATTTCTACATTTTATTTAAATTGTGCCCTTGCCAATAGAGTCTGAAACTGTGGGACTGAAATGAACTGTGCCCATGTGTCTGGGCTGGATCAAGGCTGGAAATATATCTCAAAGGTCTGTGCTAGTCATCACAAGTTACTGCTTTTAATCCCAAATGTGGTGGCCCTTTCTGTAGGGCTTCCATACAGTAAGCCAAACTAGTGGACCTGACCTGGCCTTTCAGTCTTGAGTTATATGAATCTGTCCAATGTGAAGCAAGGGCATAGGATAGACTATCAAATTATTATTACTCGATAGAAGAATGTAGTCTTTATCTCTTAACAATCAGTTTCTATAATTATTAGAGGGATCAACTCTCATTGCTCAAATTCTTATTATGCTACAGTGCAGTGAAAGGCCAAGATCTGGGGATACTCCACCATTCTACTTTGTAGACCTCTTCCTCATGAAGGTAGAGAAGAAACTAAATACTTTGACATTTAATGCTCAGTGTTTCTCTTGTAAACTTCTGCTAAAATTTGGACTTTGTCCACTGATCAAAAACAATGAAATGTTATAGATGTTCAGAGAAAAGGATGTCTGTTTTTTTAAATGATAATGATATCTTTTTTTTTTTTTTTTAATTTATTTCTCAAGAAACTTCCTTAGGAGATCATTGCCTTATCGAGGAATTTCTGTAAAACTGTCATGATTTAATAAGTACCTGTAAGTCATTTACATCATATACTTAAGCATCAAATAATAAGTCAGGGGACTAAAAACTGTTTGATGTAGAAAATCATGTGTTTCTGACATTTTAAGTCTAACTGCTAGGCTGAAAAAGTGTCTGAAATAACTTTTCAGGTTTCTTAAAATGTCACATTTGTAACCAATATCCTTAATTCATAATGTAAATCTGAATTTCTTAAATAATAAAATAAACTACCCCTCCCCCACTCCCCAAAGGGAGGGTCATTTACTCACTTAGGAGTGATTTCTGTTAATTGAATAGGACATGAAAGGTCTTAAGAAGTCTTGTTGGGCAGGCTTATTCAGAAATAAGTATAATATTATCACAGAAGTTTTCATGTCATTGTCAGAAAGGTGAAGAACATATCAAGGGTTACTTGAAATGAGGGGGCAGACAATCTTTGGCTTTATCAAAACAAGATGTGAAGCTTAAAAAATATATGCCAAGGAACTGATTAGGAACAGCTAATGCTGTTCTGGTCAGAAGAACTGTAAAATCTCTGTCTCCTGTACTTTGGACTAATCTTTTTCTTTTCCAAACCTCTGTTGTGAGTGGAATTGATGTAAGAGGATTTATCCACAAATATGTTAGTTTTCTTTGAAAGGTAGTTAACAATATATTTTTCTCTAATGATATATTTTTCTCTACTCCCCTGGACTGAAGATCCAGACCCTTCAGGGAGATGCTACCTTTGCCCATCTCAGCTACAGAATGGGCCTTGATATTTTTTTTTTTCACCAGAAGTGTGATACTGAGCTCAGCAAGAGACAGACATTTCCTCTCTACTGTACAAGATGTCTCGCACAATCTCTTTAGAAGTTGGCATGGACTTCTGTGGATCATTATATTCAGGCTTATTTTTTCTCCTGGCATTATTATGTTTTTGGCAGCGGCATCATTCCTACTTCCACTACCAGACAGTTACAGAGCACTGCAAAAACTTCAGAAAAATCTGAGGCACTAAATAATCCATTGACTGATCAGTGACAAATGACATTACCCACTTGCTTTCCCTCTGTTGGGAAGAGTTATGATGCCTGATGTGGGGTAAAGGAAAGTACCTCAACCCATGATAACAAGCCTGTTTTCAAAATAAAAGATAATTGGAAAGAAATGTGAATGGGCAGAACAAACATGATCTGGATGCAGTTATATATAGTGAATAAATTTCAACTTCATTTGTGACTTAATGACTCACTGGACTGCATACCAACTTCAAATTTTAAAGCAATGCAGATGTTTCAGGGACACGGGATTCCATTTCTTAAGTTTCATGTAAACTATGGAAGATCAATTAAGCAGAAAATTTTCTGTAATGAAAAAAATATGCTCCGGGATCAGTGTCTTTCAAATACAAAAATCTTCCTTTTGCACACTTGATTGCAAAATCTCTGTGAAAGATCTTAACAGAGAATTACAATAAAGTTTAGTTCTCCATTTTGTGCAGTGGAAATAGTAATGGGCCAATTATTGGTACAGGTGACTGTGGTAACAGACAATTCATCCATGTAATTTTTTGTTACTTTTGATTTCAATTCAAAGACAAATACAGACTTACTATATTTTTAAATATTCTCTTTAATATTGCAAGAGAGATAATACATGTTTATCTATCACAGAACAGATGCCCACCATTAAAATTTTACAAAAAGGTTTACTCACCACATAAACAACCCAGACATTTTAATTAAATGAATAGTAATCTATGATATCAAAGTTTGAAGCTAAATGAAAAAAAAAAAATGGATTCAGCAGCTACAGGTTATTATGTCTGTACTGAGTGGTGTATTGTACAATGTCTTATCTTTAAATAAGCAGGAACTCTCCTTAAATTCAATTACTAAATGTGCATGCAGTCTGCAAATTCAAGGATTTAAAATTTGTTTGGCTTTTCTACCTCTCCCCCCTTTTTGTTTTTCATATTTCTTATTTGAGGATTACAGAATTTGTGAACTCTTCATTGTGGAATTTGGTCTCTTCTGCTTTTATGGTAAAACACAATTTGTACTGGTTCAATGACCACAGGTTCATTAAAACACTCTTGATGCATAAATTTGAGTTCTTGTCACTAGTGTTACTGTTGGAGGGGTAGCAAAGTACTGGAGGCTTAACCTGAGACCACCTTATACAGTTCCTTGCAGCAGCAAAGAATTTCTCATGTCTTCACTGAGTGGTGTGTTGATTCCATGTTAATCAGACAATACTTACCCTTTTTTCTTCCAAGCTCCATTATAGTACTGCTATGTGCTTTAGTTTAGAATACACTATTTACAAAGTTCTAAATCTTTTGGATTATCTTGATGTTTAATTGTAACCTGTGATGAGAGTGAAGGGAAAACAAAAGATTATCTAGCACTTTGAAAGATTATTAAAGTAAAATTTCTGACCTGAAAATTTCCAACTGTACTCTGGAAACATATACGAGTGTTTATATGTCACTAGCATAAGATAAAGGTCCACCTGTTGAATCCAAGCTGGTTCTGAGATTTCTTTTTTTTTTTTTTTTTTCCAAATATTTGAATTTTAAAGAACTCAGGGCTTTACTGTGGGCCTAAATTCACACTTAAAACTAATAGCTGATAATTGTAGAATACTAATTGCCTATGCGGAATTTCAATGAGTATTGGTTGGATAGCTTGATGGTCCCACCTCTATTTGCCCAGGTGCTTGAGAGTTTCCGTAACTAACTGAATAACTTGCTGAAGAAAAAATTATAATTTATCTTCCTTCTGCATATCGAATTATCAGCTTTTCATGAACCACTTTCTTATAGAAAAGTTTGGGATTTTGCTTGACAGAGGAGCTGAGGAAGGAATGATGTGGCCTGTATCTTTAGTGCTTTTGCAGAAGGAAGTAAGAGCAGGTGACTTGCGGCAGACAACAAAACATGATTGCCCAATCCAATGTGTCTGTTTTAAGTGCTGTGAGATGCACAAATGTCTTCAGGTGTATCTACAAGAACACATTATTGCATGTTTTTCTTTTAGTAAGTCACAGCTACCAAGGTGACATATATTTGCAGAAATCAAACACTTTCTGTGCTCTGTCTGTAATTTGCATTAGAAATGTCTGCCTGTTTTTCAGTCTTTTGGGGCTGGGTGGCTAGTTTTTTTGTTTGTTTGTTTGTTTTGTTTGTTTTTTAAATCTATAATTCATTTTTCAGATTACATGGCATTTCTTTCCAGTAATTAAAAGTTAGGCTTCTTAACATACCCATTTTAAACACTTGTTGGGGGTGGGGGTGGGGGTGGAACACAAACAAGAAATCAGCAGATATTTCTGTCAGCATGTGATTAACTTGGTTTACATGGAATTACAAATCTTTATGTAGCAACCGTTTAGTCCACATATTGTAAGCTAAACCCATGTGACTAAAATCTTTGTCTGAATCTCTGTTTTTGATCACAGAATTTATACAGGTTCCTATACGGTCAAAGTAAACAAATGTTCTGATCTACTAGTTTTGTGGGATTTGCCAGTCTTAACAGATACCCTTGAATAACTTGTACTATAAAGGCTATATTGTTATTTAGTTCCTCATGGTAATGAAATGATAAAGCTGAACTGGCATTGGGTACACATAGGTTAGCTTTGTAGCCTGTATTTGGCTGAATGACTAACCACAAGAAAAGTAAGTAAACAAAATTAAAAGCAGGGATAGTTTGATTTAAAGAAAACAGAACAACAAAACTCACACACACAAAAAAATAAAACACCACCCCAACCTCCTGCAACTTAAGATTTGTTCTAGTTTCGATGCAGTTAATCAGCATATGAATGTAAATGATCTGAAACACTTCCTTCTGGGGAGATGTTTATATTAGGAACGAATGCTGTTTTTTCATTTATTTCTCATTCCATTATTCTTATGTTTCTAATTTAAATGATTCACATGTTGAATATCAGAAGGATCAGTTCCTTTAAAAAAGAAAAAAAATTTTTTTTTTTAATTTTGGTCACTTGAGGTATTAATTTGGTATTACAGTGCAGCATTTCAAAAGCAAAAATTTCATTAGTTATAAGCACCAAGCTGTCACAGCAAGGTGTGACTTTACTGTGATCTCATTAATAGGATAGAAATTAGGCCCCAACAAAATGAACTAAATTAATTCCCATTGCTCCTCTGGACTACTGGGGAAGAAGTGTGTCTGCTTCCTTGCAGCCACAGAGAAAACGAAAAGCCAATTCCAGCAGGACAGCACTTTTCATGATGCTGCACAACAGGAAAAAAAAATAAAATAAAAAAGAGCTCAAAGCTGGAAACTTCAATCTAGGTCTTACTCTGTTGGACACAAACAAACAAGCAAGAGGCTAAAAAAGGGCACAAAGAAATGAAAGACAAAGTGGTAGTGGATGTGGGGGCCAGCAGGCTCTCCATGGACTGCTGGAGGATATCACAGAATCATAAAATCATTCAGGTTGGAAAAGACCTCTAAAATAATCTAGTACAACCTTTAACCTTTAACCTAGTACTGACAAGTCCACCACTAAACCATGCTAATATGTTCTACATCTACATGTTTCTTGAAGACCTCCAGGGGTGAAACAGAACTGAAGAGATCCCACTGTCACTGCCCACTTGGCTTGCAGAAAGTCTTTCAAGGGAAATCATCACCTGTAATTCTCTACAATTCTCTACTCCCACTGTCAGGCATACTTCAGTAATGACCCTTTTCATTTTGCCGCAGCAGGCCCGTTGATGGCTGGTGGTGGCACCAAGGGGGAGAAGCCAATTTGCCAATGAGGTGTGTTGTCCTGTTGCGTATCTTCCCCACGCAAGTAGCAGCAGCTGGTGGTCAGGCCTCTCCTCCACTCTATGGACCATCTGCATCTCCTGTTCCTCTGAAGCTGGCTCTGTTAAAACAACAGCAAAAGAATAGGGCTTGGCAAGCCAACATGGCTGGGCATGGGGCACAATGCAAGGCAGGCCAAGTAGCTCAGTGCAGGCGGGGAATGAGGTCCTGGCTGAGGAAGCGTCACTGGCAGCAGCTCCCCAGGGAAAGCCTGGCCCTGATGCCTTCTCTCCTTGCCTCCAGCCATTCCTGGGGCTTGATGGGACTGACACTGCTGCTGTGGTCCTGCTTAGAGGCAGCGGGCCCAGGCTGCCGGGTGATTGTGCCCGGCTTGGCCCTGAGCCATGTCCCTGCTCTTGCTGTCGTGGAGTGCATTTGGCTTGTATTTCGCCAGGTAGCGATAGAGATGGGAGAGATGGCAGATTTGGAACTTCTTTGTTAATGACACGATGGCAATATAGTGTATATCTATAGCTTAATTTCTCCTTCTGGCAAATTATTCATCTTTCTTATGTGGAGAAACTCCAAGACAGTCATAACAGTGCTATCCCCAGGAAAATGTGACGGTCAGCCTGCCATCGGTGGAAATGACTCTGTTGCCTAATGGCAGCAGGAATTATTTTCTCTTCAGTTTTACAACTCATACTTTTTATCTTACCTTCTAACCCACTACTGTAATCTTAAGTAAAATAGATTATTTGCAACCTTTGAATGGATGGATCGTGAAACCATGTTGCAGACTGTTAATCAGCTGGCTTATGTACTGTATGTACCTTATTTATCCAAGTCCTTTTTTTTTTTATTTTTTATTTTTTTGTATTTATTTCTGGATATTTAAAAACTGAGGGTCATTTTAGACTTTGACACAGAAATAAGTGCTTGCTGTTCTTTTAGGTACTGTTTGTTGCAGTTGAGTGCTTTCGTACACGCTCTTTCGTGATAGCAAATGCAAGGAAATTTGAGGTAGTTATTCTGCCCAATCAAACATTTTTATTATTTGAGATTTTTATAAGTGCCATCTCTGTTTCTGAGCTGTTGCATCTGCTCTGGAGTTCAAGTGGTACAATAATTATGGAAACCATTTCTTCTCACTTAATTCAGAATGGATCTGCATCTGAAACAGAGGGAATCCAGTAAAATTTAATTTTTATTCTTGTTGCTTGTGGACAGTAACACTAAAAGGGAAGAAAATTAGCTGCTGTAAAGAGGTATGGTAAGAGGAAAAGTAGCCCTTCCCAGTAATGTACTGTTGTTAAACAAGAACATATTTAGTGACTCGCTTTGTTAAAATTACGTGACTACAAAAAAAATCTTTGAGAATTGAACATTTTGTTCCTTCTCTTTAGGTGCCTCCCATATTATAAAATACAAGAGCTATATTGTTAGTCTCTAGCTTTAGGAAGTATTTTTCTAAGCAACCTGTGAGGGCCTATGGAATTGTTTTTAAATTTAGAGTTGTCTTGGATTTGGGTAAATACAATATTTAAGCATCTGTTTCTTTTACTCTTTTTTTTTTTTTTTCTTTTCTTTTTTTTTTTTGAGTTTATTTTGGGGACTATGGCCATAATTTAAAAAAGGACGCTATGAGGTCAGAAGATTTTATGAAACAAGCCATTGATGGAAACCGTTTAAAATGAAGCAGCTTTTGTGTAGGCAGCACTAGGGGTGGATTTTGGCATAGAAGAGGCACCCATAGCAGCTGCAAAGATATGTGTCTTCCATTTTGCTTTCTTTTGCTGTCTTGGAGCATCTCTCCGTAAAGGCATGTCAGTTGGCAATGATCAGGTACTGGCACTTATAAGATTCATGGATTTTTGATAATGAGAGCTTAAAAAATGTCTAGCTTTAGTTCCTGCCTTCTGTAAAAAGCAATCTTAATGAGAAGTTGTTAAACTATATATTCTCCCATGTTCTTTATTCTCTTTGTTAGCAATAGAAATATGTATTTGTTGAAATCAGATTGTGATTGTGAAAGAGTAACATCGTCTACCACTAGTGTCAGTCATGCAACTAATGACGGTTGAATGGACATCTTCTAAATATCTTGCATTTGTGTTTTGAGAGGTGAACTGGCTTGTATCAAGCACTGGTTACAGTGTAGATATGTGGTTGTTATTTGAGACACAGGGCTACTCAAGTACTTCAACTTTGGAGTGCTTATCTTAAAAATAAAATAAAAGAAAAATGTTTTAATGTCACTCTTTGCATACTCATGTACAAGACCTTTCTTTGGGGGTTGGAATGCGGTTAAATTTTACAATCTGTTCAACTTTCTACCCTTGCCTGACCTTTCTTTCTGAGTCTCTCCATTGGTGTTTGTTACTGTGAAAACCGTTTTCTTCTTTCATATAGTTCTCACAAAGAGCCTTGGTGGGGTTAAGTCTATACTTGCCAAGATTAATCTGTATGATTTACTTGGTTGCTCTATTTTTAGATCACTTCCTGCTCTGTGGGAGATGCAACAAGCAGAACCCTCATTTCTATGCAGAATCAGAAATTCTGTGGCATTTCCAGTGCATATGCTCCAAGTCAGGCAGAACAGGGAATTGTACCTTTGCCTACTATATTAAAACTGAAAGTTGTGCTCAGCAGGACATGCATATGATTTCCTTATTTCCCCAGCCACCTTTGAACATAGGTGTTGGGTGAATATAGCCTGCTTCAGAGTCTGCGAAGTGTGGAGGCTTAGCTGTGTTCTGAGCACTTTCTTCAGAGCTGAGGCTATCTTAAAGAGGTGTGTTAGGTTTTTTTTTTTTTTTTTTTTTTTTTTTTTTTAAATCCTGGAAAGCAGCAGAAATTATCTGAATGTGGGAGGCCTTGCAAATGTTGATGGGAAAACTGAAAAGCTCTGGGGACTTGAGCAGTAACAGGGCAGGATCTGCACAAAAATTTGTATGATGTGTTGAGTCTGATTAGGTACTTGTAGGTCTTTGCAAATCTAGATCTACTTGTAAATGAGTGTCTTTAAGTAGCATGTGGTGATGAATACGAGCATTGATAAGATCCCTGTACGTTGAGTGGATTTCACCATGACTCTTATTGGATACTGCTAAAATTTTCAGGAAAGGGACTTTGCTCTTTGTTAAGCAGCATTTAGCACAGGAATTGTGGTCTTGGCTAGAGTTTCATGGCAATACCACAGAATAAGTTTTGAATAATAACTCTCAACCAGAGAAGCGTTGTACTAGATGCTTTCCAGACCACTGCAGAAAATGAAATCCCAGAATGAGGCAGAGAAATATTGGTGTTTCCAGAAAGAGACATTTCTTGTCAATGCCATTGAGAACTGCAGACTGACAGCTCCTTTGAATCAAGTTATATAGATGCAGTTTTAACTTTTATTAATGGGAGTTCCTTGTGCCTGGGCGCTTGCAAAACTGTTGAACATCAAGTTATTTTCTGGTTCTTGCTGTGGCCAATTAAATGAATAGCCACTTGGGCTTCCAAAGCATTCATCAGTCAATCTCTGAGCTATAGGAAGGCATTTTGAAAGGGCTCAAATAACTGGGGGAACTAATATTCATCGTAGTGAAACATCCTTCATATCACAAATAGTTCACAAATCTGGGCACAGGCTTGATCTGCTGGAGATGTAGTTTCAGTTTTCTTGGCCAGTGTTGTCCTAAGGGAATGATGCAAATCCAGATTCAGAATTCTAAAATGGGACTCTGCTTCACTATTACTACTTATTGTGGTAGGAATTACTGGAACCTGTAAGTGTATGCTTTTTGAGTCTTTTGAGTATAGGTTTCTATTTCAAGCATTTACAAAACTGTTGTCCAAGTATCTGACAGGATGAATTCGTGACTAGACATGCTTCATGGCTAAGTGCCAGCTCTAGCACTTGGTGCACAACAACCCCATGCAGTGCTACAGGCCAGAGGAAGAGTGTCTGGCTGGAAAGCTGCCCAGCGGAAAGGGACCTGGGGCTATTGGTTGATAGCCGGCTGAATATGAGCCAGTACTGTGCTCAGGTGGCCAGGAAGGCCAACACCATCCTGGTTTGTATCAGAAATCGTGTGGCCAGCAAGACTGGGGAAGTGATTGTCCCCCTGTACTTGGCTCTGGTGAGGCTGTACCTCAAATACTGTGTTCAGTTTTGGGCTCCTCACTACAAGAAGGACATCGAAGTACTAGAGCATGCCCAAAGAAGGGCAACAAAGCTGATGAAGGGTCTAGAGAACCGGTCTTATGAGGAGTGGCTGAGGGAGCTGGGGTTGTTTAGCCTAGAGAAAAGGATGCTTGGGGGAGACCTTATCATGCTCTACAACTACTGCAAAGGAGGTTGTAGAGGCATGGGGGTCCGTCTCTTCTCCTGAGCAACAAGCAAGAGGATGAGAACAAGAGGAAATGGCCTCAAGTTGCACCAGGGGAGATTTAGGTTGGATATTGGGAAAAAAATCTTCACTGAAAGGGTTAAGTTATCATCTCTGGAGGCCTTCAAAAGACACGTAGATGTGGTGCTCAGGAACATGTTTTAGTGGTAGACTTGGCAGTGCTAGACTAATGGTTGGACTGGATGATCTTAGAGGTCTTTTCCAATCTAAGTGATTCTATGATACTCTGATCTTTCACTATATTACTAGACCTTGGTCATATCCAGGTAACTCTTCTGTGCTTACGATGATATCTCTCTTGTATCTTTTCTGTTGTTAAAAATTCATCCTATGTAGATAATGACAATTTGAAAGTGGGTTCTAGTTTTAGATTTTTTGTTTCATTTTTTTTTCTGTCCTTGCAGTGATACAGCTTCTATTTGAGTATGACTGCTTTGAGTCAGACTGGTTCTAGACCTTTATTTCTTTCTCTTCTGTATAAGTAACCACAGTTAGAATAAGAGTAACGTTTGCTAAAACCAGAAGGTAATTATGTTGTGATCTTGAAAAAATAACATTGGTTTAGGGCTGCATGTGGTATTCTGTCTATGACATAAAACACATTCAAAGTGAATCAGCAGTGTTGCAGAGTGCTTTTCTCCATTTCTGTTTTTGATTGATTACTTCATTTGGAAGATAACTCTGCAGTAAGTTAAGTGTTGTTTGTTTCCTGACTATGCTGCTTCATGATCCTATGAATCTCATTTGAAAGGAGAGCTGTATTTTCTTCAGCCTTGCTGTGTTAATTCAAACAACTGTTTAAAGAACCAGTTCCATAGCAAAGAAGAGATTGAACTTTTTGGTGGGAAAGTTGCATGAGCAAAAATGAAGTTATCTGCAATAACAATTGCGATCAATTTCTGTTCCTGCTAAAATGATGAAGGTTAGATAAGCATTGAGTTCTGGCACAAAATGAGGCTTTGTAACAATGCTTAGTATCTGGTGTGTATATGTCTGTCTATCACAGTATTTGATACATGTCAGACTCTTGCATAATCTTTTCCTGAATAAATAGGGCACTTCAAAATGTGCCAGAAAGAACAGGCACTTTGCACACAGGCAGAGTGATGGACTTGATGAGTTATTAACCTCTTTCTATTGCTGTTTTTATTAGACTGTGATTGCCCTATATGTATGTAGCATTACTGTCAAAATAAGCCACTACAATGTGCTGGCCCAAGAAAAATTGCTTACAAGAGAAGGAACCCTTTTATATATGTCTGCATTTCAACAAATATCATTATGAAATGCTGCTATTTAGTTCTTACAGCTCTTGCTTTCCAGCTACTAGACTATATTTACATTTCTTAATATATTTTCGTCCCTTTTGAACAATAATTCTGCTTTTAAATTTCCCTTGTTGTAAATCACTCAAATTTTAAGTGACTTAATATCCATGTACAAAAGCTGTTTGTCTCCCTGTTCCACAAAAAGAAACTTTCAAACTACCTTGAAACTTTTATTTTTTTTTCTTACATATAAAATTACTTCCAATCCACTTTAGCCTGTGCTTAGTTTTAAACGAGTTTCTGTTTGCAGGTGTCACGATGCTTCAGTCCTGTGAAACAGTATTTTGCTGGCTGCAAAGTCCACTGAAGATTGGTCTCTTAAGGCCTTTTTTACTCTACAAGTCACGTTCCATTTTGTTGGCTTCTTGGCAGATCAATTCATTCAAGTGACACAGTAACAAACCTCCAGGTCCTAATTATAGTTCTATCGGTCGAAGGGGTGATTTTGAGAGGAGTAGGATGCAAGCAGTGGACCCTATTGTGTGCAGAGCCACCATCCTGAGCTTTTATGTTTGTACAATTGTATTTGTTTATGTGTATCTGTTCATACCTGAACGTAGAAATGGATCACTTGTTTAAAAAAGAAAAAAAAAGGCTCCAACATGAATCATGTGAAGTTGATTTGCATTAGGTAAAATTTTTGTTCACTTACCTACAATTATCATTGCAATTTTCTGGAAATTACAGTTTAATCATGAGGGACTTCAGGATGAATAATAAAGGAGTGAATGAATGCAGCATGTATGTTGCAGTTCCAGCCATCTGCTATATGTTTGTCCTGGGAGTTTCTACTCAGATGGAGTCAGTACTGCAATGCCATACAGTATCTGAGTACAGAAGCACAAAGAGAAATTCTGCTTTTACATACACCTATGGTTACTGGGGTTGGGTAACCCTGGTGTTTTATGATGAATCAAGTATCAACCGTTGTACCAATCTGGGCTGAGAAGCTGCCCTACGTGCTTTATGTCTGTCTTTTAGTGTGGGCATTTTCTATTTAAATGATCTTTTAAAATTTCAGTGGTGATTCTTCTCTTTCGTAGGGATTAATAGTGAACTACTGTGCCTTCAAAGAAATCTACTGATAAAATGTAGGAAAAACAGGCTTTGCTAAACTGTTTGCTTGTGGCAGGGTACACCAGGAAACTGATAGCCATTCCATCTCTCCTCGATTTGTTTTTGAGGAAAAATGTTGTAGCTGAACAAAATATGGAATTGATTGTGAATCCCATATTTACTGCAGTGGTGTTATGCATTTTCATGAGGAATAATTGCTAGGAAGTACTTCTGTCAGCAATATTGTGTCCACATATTCATTTAATGCTCTGCTGGAGGTTTTGCAGAAAGTGAACTTGCACATCATGACTGAGGTGAAAATCTGGTTTATTGCAAGCAGCTTCCATCTGTAAAGGAGTAGGGGAATGAAGGAATTCAGTCATACTAAGGTCCTACAAAACCAAGAAGCCTATAAATATACTTTGAAGTCTGTAATTATTGAGCATTTAAACTCAGAGTGAAGAAGTAGGTAATTGCTTTGGATTGTGAGCTCATCTGTAAAGTTAGTTATGCAGCTGCCACATACTTAGAAGTTGGCTATTTTCTTGTCACATTCATTGAGAAGTGTGCTTTGTAATTTTTTTCAGTCTATCAAATGTTTAGATGCAATATAAACACAATTAAGTTGATTTCACAAACCACATTTAAAAATTTATTTTTTTGCCTTTTTTTTTTTTTTTTTCAGTTTTAGGCTGCATGATATTTACTCATTTCTTCTTGTGAGTTTTTCTTTTCTCCCAAATTGTTGATATTTTTTAATGTAATTAAATGTTTTCAAAATCATATAATGGAATTCTATTGTAATAGAAAATGATTATCTCAGTTAAAATATCTGATCAAAATATGTTCTTGGTCTTCCAGTATGTCTGGTTTCTTAAATCTACAGGTTTTCTTGAGTTTATAAATCCTCTTTTGACTTCTCAGCTCATCTTTTACATGTACAGAAGCTCTGTGTAATGTAACAATGATGACTTCAAGTGCAAATACATATCTTGCAGTAAAATGTAATATTTTAGAGCTTTTAATTAGAAGAAAAGAGCAAATAGTCTGTATTTTGCAGATAGTCTGTCATACGTGTATATGGCAAATAAGTGTTTCTACTTCTTAATCCTTACAGTGTCATTTGCCAAATGGAGCTTGGTTTACTTTTATTCTTATAACAAAAGCAATATTGTATGCTGTTTTCTTAATCCTTTAATATTTCTTGTTAATGACGTAGCTGTTTTTCTTCAGTTATATAAAAATCCTTGTTGCTTCTAGCAGATATGCAATTGATTCCAAATAAATATTATCATAAAAATGGCTTATAAGATCAAGTATACTCAAAAATCTTGGTGGTGAACAAAGTGTTGAATCATCAGAGAACCAACTTTATAAAATGTGATACAAAAGCATACAAAAAACCTACCAAATCTTTGAGTGAATACTCACTTTGTAGTTTAGATCCAAGTTCCTAAATGTAGAAAATAATGACAATCTTAAGACTGAATTCTTAAAGTTCAACTTTAATGGCTTTTAAAATACTTATTCAGTTTAATTACTAGACTTGTCCTGTTTCACATCTTCTTCTGGTGAAGAAAAGGTGCAGAGTGATGATTCAAATCCCAGTCAGGGACTGTTGACCCATGTTAACAGTAATTAATTCTCATGTTGCCTAATTGATTTTCTTTTAGCTTGTTCACAAATGGGAGCACTAATCTAGATATGGGGAAAGCTCAGTACTGTGAGAAACAAAGCTGTGTTTTTGCAATGTAAAATTCCACTAACCTTGCATATTCAAAAGCAATTGTGCAGGTATAGCAGTGGCATAACACTGGGGAGTAAGCTAAGCAGATAAGGCAAAGGTCCCACTGTCACAAAATAAGGAGGATAGCTAGGAAAAACAAGACAAGCAGTGTGAAATCAGTAAAAACAAACAAACAAAAAATCATGGGCCCTCTAGTCATAAGAGAAGAAGGAAGAAGAAGGAAGAGGAGAATTTAACGGTTGTTCAAATAAAATTATACATATATGTATAGTAATAAGTGTTGAGTAGTTTGTGAACCTGTAATATTCAGCCAATGAGGAAATGGGAGGAATCAATCATCAGGTAATAGGGGATTTAAGGTATATGGGGATATAAGGTGGCAGCAGTGGCCCCTGCCAAGCAGTGTCATCCTATGAGCACCAGTCCCAGTCTCCGTAGGCTATTGCAGTGCTGTGCTGAGTGAATCCCGCACAGTGGTTTGTTCTGCACCTGCAGGTTAGAAACCAGCAAGTCTGGGGTGTGGGTGGTAAGTCTATGAGGTGGGATGGGAAGGCTTCCACTGCTGCTCTAGGCTTTGTGGAAGATCTTTGAGAAAGTTGTGTCTTTTCCTTCAGTCTACAGAAATGAGGCTACTTGTGTTCAGTAGTCAATAGCGAGTCACTGTTCTGTCTAGCCAGCCTGAAGAGCAGAGATAACTTGGCCATGTGGTCTATCAAACTCTTCTACAGAAAACAGGCTTGCGGGCAGAGAAAAATCTTTTATCCCCTTTCTTTACTTATTTGGCTTTGTCACTTGTTCAGTGTCCTCTTGCCAGCTGCAGAGGTTTCAGTACCACCTTCCTGGTGAGGAGAAAGGGATCTATTATGAAGCGATCCTGGCAGTGCCACTCCGTTACCACCCTCTTCTCCACCAGGCTTTCCCTCTTAACCTATGTATTTGAGTATGTGATGTTGAAAACTGTTTCAGACTCATGCCCTTTCCCCAGACAAATGCAGTTATTGGGGTGTTAATGCTTTCTGCAGCAGCTTCTGATAATCGTCCTTTCTACAGATTGAATCTTCCTGCAATGTAAGATTTATTTGTCCATGACTGCTTGTATTATCACTTCTAAGGTAGAGAGATAAGTGAGACTTGCTGCTATTCTTTTTTGTGCAGATTTTTCTGTTTTCCTTTCCCAAAGCAGACTGTAGATCTCCAGTAGATCTCGGCTTTCTGAGAGCCTCAGAGCTCCCCTGACATACCAGCCCAGACATTGCTCTCAAGTTTGTTTCATAGCCCAGAAATACAATTGGCTTCCTGCTTAGCAGCCCACTCATCAGTACTCATGTTAGCACTCTTCCAGTATTTCATACTAATGTCAGCTTAAAACTGAGTTTTTCATTTCAAGGTAAAATGAATTCTTCCAGAAAGCTAAAAATGCTAGAAGCAGAAGTATATTATGTTAACATGCATGCTTATTTTTTATATTTCTGCTGCTTAATACTATTCTTGTTGAGTGGATATTTCCTTTATCATCACTTAAACTCACATTTACAACCTAGCTTTATCATGTGGATGAGGCCAGTTTTGTGACTGCAGCACTTATTTTTTGCTTCTAAGAACGTTATTTTTGATGTTGTGTTTTCTTTGTATTTTCATGCAGTGTCGTTAGGTACTCAAGCATACTTTATTTAAGCCTGTAAGAGTTCTTTTATTCTTTAATGGAATGCTGTGGGTATATAATATAGTGTATTTGTAGTCTTCTAATAGGGACCACTTATGGTTCTCCATTTTTCAACTGCTAATATTCCTTATTCATAACCTCTTCTTGTATGACTGACTTCCATATATTAGCAGCTTTTTATAATAGTCTCCAGCCTGCCAGGTGGTAATATGTCTCTCATTTTTTGCCTCAGTAACAGTGTCATTGCATTTATCAGCATTTTGACAGGTTTGATTTTTTTTTTTTTTTAGTATAGTTATTTTGATATCTGTTAAAATTTGAATTAAAATATTTAGATGTTACTTTGTGGGTTTAGTTGCCAGTTGCATATATTTTGGATGTTTGCTAAACTTATGTTACGTGTTCTTGAATTTTATGTCTGCATGTTATTACTTTGGGAGCAATTCACAGCTCTGGAATCTTGTCTTCGTAATTAGATGCCAGTGGCAGTGTGTGGCACTGCTTTTTTTTTTTTTTAATATTATTATTATTATTACACACAGACAAGGTAGATTTCCATAAATAATCTGTCAGAAATGCACATACTCTTTTCAGGGACCTCATACAAAATTAATTAGCTTACAATTAAATACTACACTGTATGACAAAGAAGTTAAAGACATTTCAGTTTTGAGATTTTACTTTGTCTCTGTGATGAGTGCTAGGGAGAAATATACTCTCTTTCCACTTAACTGTTACATATTTATGTATGTATGTGTATTTGCAAATGCTAATTTACATGTTAAACCTACATGGGATCTATTCTCATTTCAGGACATATGCATTTGATTATGCGTCTGTCTCTTTTGTTGGAACTGCTTGGTCCTAGAAGCATCTTTCTGATGTTTCCAAAACTCTTAAACAAAAGAAATTCTGCAGTATTTAAAAAAAAAAAAAAAGTACTTTTTTGTTGTTTGTTTAAGCAAAATTAATAGGAAAAGTGGCAATGTATTCCTGACATTTATGCTATTTTTCATTGCATATTTAACTTTTTATGGGGTTAGCCCTTCAGGTGTGTACAACATATGTACAAGTTTTGAGTGCTTGAAAACAACTGTCATGCCCTGGGGCATTTTAGATATATGAACTGCAGATGGCAATGCAGAAGAATGTGGAAATTTGTTTATGCTCGTATTTTCAGCTGATTGCTGGACCTGTTACTTTTCATGCCTCATATCCCATGTGAACAGTAAAAGGAGCCCTCCCAAAGCACCAACTGCAGTTTCTTTTTCCTGCAAATACCTGTGCAAACATGTAGTGCTTTAAAAAAAAATAAAAAATGACAGAACGATCATTTCTGACAGTAATTGCTATGTATAGTTATTTATGAAAGCCTAAGAAATAAGTCTTCAGTTTATATGTGTAATTATATAGAAATGAAATGTTGAAAAGTGTTTTCAAGTTTTAGTTTGTAGTTGAAGCATATAGTTGGTATGGAAAGGCAGTAATATCTACAAGTAATGTGTTATTAATCTGAAGATTTATAAAGACCCTCTTGTGAACAAATGGATTTCTCTTGGTGATTTTGTTTTCATTTTTGTTCTTGGATTTTTCTCTAGCAGAGATCATGGGAAAATGCACTGTTTTACCCTAGGACGAAAACCACTGAGTACATAAATGCAGCTTTATCTTAACTGAAATTAAAGGAACAACTCAGCATTATGCTCTGTTTAAAAATTCTTATTAGTTGTGCAGTGAACTATTAATGTCTTGTAAGAACATAAACAGATATTCTCCTTTAGAGCTATTAAGATTCATCCAGCCAGTGTGTAATGGACAGTAAATGAATAACTTCTTTGTCAGCCTGTAGGACAATGCCATTCTTAACAACTTTGTCATGCACTACATGTTACTTGATTCCCAAGTAAGCTGTCACAGGCTGCCTTTGAAAAATTACTCTTTGTCTATTACGTGAATATACATTATGAGAAGACACAACTCTGTCCTGGCAACACATGACTTCATTGCTAGGAGTAATTTTCTGAATATCCTAGACAATACAGAGCTGTCATCTTCATTTCGTTATTTTTACTTGAGAAGCATCTGATAGGTGTAGTGTGTCTCTTATATTACATTCTTCACTACTTGCAGTAATATAAATTGTTCTGCTATTATATTAACAAAACTATGAACATCTGTGATGCTGCATCGCATCTGACTTTTCTTGAAAATAATTTTCTTTAATTTTATTATCCTTCCCCAGTGGAGATGGGGGAGGAGGAGGGAGGGAACTATCCAGACTGAAATTCAGCAAGTCTTAGTGTAGAAAAGGGTAGGCTTTTAATTAATTTCCCATGAGAATGATATTGCAAAAAGGATGGAAGAGAAATGCTGCTAATGGCCTATTCCTGACTCAGGGGAATATAGTGCTGAACTTACAACCTGCAAACAAAATATTGCAGTCTTTTGTTAGGGATGAGCTACTTTTTGGTAGCTGAATTTTGAGTTTGCTAGAGCCAAGAACATGAATAGGCAAACCATTCTCATTTTAGCCTGGGGCTGGCTACTCTGTCAAAAAAGCAGACTCACTGCATACCTACCGCAGCTAGCGGCCAAGGAATAGGTGTTGTACCTGGTGAGAAGACAGCCTATAATCTGTCAGTGCAGTCATGGCATGGGTGGAGGCAGCAAGGAACCATCCTTGGATGCCCTGATGGGAAGAGAAAAGAAGGGACACTGCAAACCAAGTGCATGTTATCTAGTAGTGGTGGTGTCAGTGTGTTGTTGTGAAAATAAATTTGTGTGCTTTAAAATAATCCATCCCATGCTAACACAGTGCACAGCACAAGCTGGTAAGGGACAGGTATAAAGAAGTTCAAGCAGTAACTCAAACTGGGTGAAGATTGCAGCATTTCTTGAAAGTGTCTCAAATAGGGTACTATCCTCATGTTTAATGAGAGAGACGAACGGAGCAATGCCTCATTACATACATATAAGCCACTAAAAATATGTTAACAGATATTCAGTGAGCATACGTACATGATACAAATAAAATGGCTTATATAATGACCAGGATAAAAGGACAGTATGCAGGAGGGTACTGAGTCAAAAGAGCGAGCTGGAAAAGTAGTCTGCTCTGTGCAGGTGAACAGAGCTCCAGTGACGAAACAATGTGGAAATGTAAAGCATGACCAAACTACGAAGCAAAGAATGGGGAAAAGCTTGATCCCCAGGACAGCCTGTAATTCATGAAGTCAGAATTGAATAAGTTCTGCATGCGGCAGTAAACGTGACTGTTGAATCATCATAATGGTGTATTTTCCCACCTTTTCTGAAGAAGCAACATCTGAGAATGAAACAAAGCATGTTAAGTACATGTACAATTTATATGTAGCATGGGATTCTATACGTGTAGTAAAAGACACTAGTCCAAAAATCCCAGTCTTCCATTACCTCTAATTCTCTTTGTTTCATGTGATTTGGTGCACTCGTTATTTCACTGTCAGAAGCTGTATTTTCTTTTTTATCCCATCACTGATTTGTTTCCTTTGGTCTTGTTTAGATATTGACTCTTTTGTCAGTTCCAATTTCTCTGTTGTCTTACTAGCAGAAAATGTAGTAATCCAGAAAGGCAGGATGTTACTAGTTAATATAGTCTTATTTAGTATAACATATAAAATCTATATTTAAAGCAATAATGCAAGCCTGGTGGTCATGGATGTACTAATCAAGTACCTTAAACCTCATTTGAACAATTCTTGCTTCCTTTCTCACTCAGAATTGGTGATCTTCTGCTACTAAGGATTTTGTAATGCCTCAGCAAATGAACTGTCAGTTGATTTAGTAGAAATGAAGGACAGCTAAGTTAAAAATATTTCTAAAGGCAGGGAAATAACAGGTGTCTGGTAGAGAAGAGCCGGGGCTTTTGGTTAGACACATTTTTTGTAACTGATTTTTCCTCTTTATTTATTTACTTATTTATTTACTTTTTTTTTTCTTCTGTATACCTTACTACTAGATGGCTCTATTCTACTTGATCTTTTATTTCTGCTGGTATAGCTTGTTTGTTTTCTTCTCTTGGGAGGTTTCTGATGTACTGAAGTCCCATTTAGCAGTTGCAGCCTGCTTTGATGCACTTCCTTCAACGTAGGTACTTAAACCTTTCTGATTTCAGACCAGTCTTGTCCTGTCAATTTTTGCTATAGAGTCTCCCAAAATAGTCTTGCTACTTACATTAATGCCACCTTTCTTCAGTCAGATGTTAGCTTTTATATATATACATATATATAAATATATATATACACACTTTACAGTTGCCAATAGTTTAGTCATCATTGTTAGTAATTGCACTTTATCATCTAAAGAAACACAGTACCACGAGACTTTCACCTTGTAATATATATTTTGGACCCAGTGTTATGTATGATAGCATATGGTTGCTTGCAAGCCCAGTTCTGTTCTGCTTCCCAGAGATGGGAGATCACTTAGGACTTCTCTAGCCTTGTAAATCCATCTCATTTCCAGCCAGGATGAGGTTTGGAGAGAAGTTTTAGCAGAATGGGACTTCTGGCGAGACTATACCTATACTTTACAGTTCCTTGGCTGATAAGCAAGCCTCTTGGATTTGCA
Source organism: Cygnus olor (assembly GCF_009769625.2). Classification (NCBI taxonomy): domain Eukaryota; kingdom Metazoa; phylum Chordata; class Aves; order Anseriformes; family Anatidae; genus Cygnus; species Cygnus olor. The sequence continues at coordinate 41,369,276 of NC_049169.1, forward strand.
TGGAGATGACTGTAAGTTATAACAACCTCTAGGCTGCCTTAATTTGCAGTAAGGATCTGTTGTGGCCAATGCACCGGGTATAAATGTGACTTTACCCCTTTTCTTCTGTTTCTGCTGGACTATGTTGGCAGATTTAGCCTCTAATTTAGGGATGCCAGAATTTCTAAGCATCTGTTTTGAAGCGAACACAGTTTTAAAAGGGCCATATTCAGTACTGCAAACTGGCCAACATGGTTAGGATATTTTAAGCCAATTTCTGAACATTTATTCTAACTACATGAAACAGATAAAGTACAATAGCACTACTGAGCAAATGTAAAGACAAATTAAGCCAGCTATTACGGTGCTCCAAAAACATCTGCTAAACAAAGTCAACTGTAAAGATAAAACAATTGAGTTATCTTTTCAGTTGTCAACCCAACTTTGAAAGAGCTATCAAAATGACCTATACATTAGTATTCAATTTATGAGCAATTCAGAAAACATTTTTCTGAAGCTTTAGTAATAACTTGCAGGCAGCTTTCTAATTTTCCTTCTTACCCCAACCTGTCTGATACTTGATGGCCTGGCTGGAGTGCAGGAGTACATTGCAAGGATTTTGTCCCTGTGGCTGAACTTTAACAAAACTCTTAAGCAGAATGTAAACCTCATGGGTCTGTGTTCATTTTGCATCTTTCATTGCCAAAGGGCAGACTAAGTGCCAACAAACAATATGGAAGAAGGCGTAATAAGTGGATACAGCATTGCTAGTGATGGTCTGCAGATTTTGATGCAGAGTGGTAAAGCCTCTCTTAGTAGTTCACAACAGGCTGGAATACAGTTGTATTCTCCTTGAGCAGAAATGTAACTATGTAGAGGCATCCCAACATTTGTTTAGGGAAAAAAGAAAAGAAAAGAAAAGAAAAGAAAAGAAAAGAAAAGAAAAGAAAAGAAAAGAAAAGAAAAGAAAAGAAAAGAAAAGAAAAGAAAAGAAAAGAAAAGAAAAGAAAAGGATGTGAGACTTATGTAATAGCTAATGTTACGCATTAGAAATTTAGCATAGTGATAAAATGAACTTACAGAAGAGAAAGAAGCTCTAACTAAAGGTAATGAATAGGCACTGAGGGATTTCATTTGTTTGTTTTTCATGGTTTATCAGAAAACTGTGGAGACAGCCTGAGTCATCTAATCCTTCATTTTAGTAATTTTACCTCATTTTTAGTAGCCTTTGTTTTACCAGTATAACCTTCTTTCTGGAAGGTAAAACTGTAGGAGGTAGGCTGACGAGGCCATGAACAGATTAGCTGCCTCACATATTCAGGAAATAAATTACATTTGTGTAGTGAGATCGTTACCTGAAACGGCATAAGGGAGTTGGGTAGCAGAGGAGGAGAAGGCCAGGATGAGACGAAACCAAAGTGGACTTATTGAAACAAAAGTATTATGCATATTTGCACATTCTTTCATTAGCTGTTACTTTTTAGATTTTGGAAACCTGTTCTCAGACTTGAGAGTGAAGTTTCCCTGGGTTATTTTTTTTGCTAAATTTTGGTTTTGAGGAAAGAGGAGGAAGATAGCATAATATCAGACTGGTGGGCTAGTTTATACACATGGATTTATTGTTGATTGAAGGCAGAAATACTAAGATATCAAAATGATGACACTCTCTCTTGACCAAAAGCCCTCTGAGGGCAACAGAAAAAAAATAATCCTAGAATTAAGAACTCTTCGTCAGGCCAGAAGTCTGTGCCTTGCTAGCTTGAAACCCAGATATTTTCCACTGACCTAGTGCTAACAGATCTGTCATTACAATATCTCAGCAACAATTACAGGGGTTGTTGGAAGTATTATTGCTCTGTTTCTATTGCGTGTGTTATTATCGTATGTCAACTGTGATGTAATCCCCTATTCTCATGCATCATCTAGTAAACCATGGTGATCTGTGATGTGTGCTAATTGAAGGGAGAGGAAGTCCTGTGAATCAGTGGTAATAGGCATTAGCAGATTATAATGTTTTATTGGCTCCTCATTAGACAAGCTTTGAAATCTGAGGAAGACTTGCTTCCAAAGACAGGCTGGCAGGGGGGCAGGGAGGGGAGGAACTGCATTTCTTATCCGCTGCCCTACCAAGCTTGCCTCAGGCCAGCATATTTGCTCTTTCATTTTTTATTTACTTTTTTATTTTTAATGTGCATGAGATATCTATCTATCTACCTTTCTTTCTTAGAACTTGGTTAATTTATTTTTCTGCTGTAGCTCTATTAATTTGTACCTTTTGGAATAGTTTGAATGTCAAATGTTTAAAAGTAAGGCAATGAGAGCCAGTTTTTATTTCTGGTAAAACTCTTTTGCTGTTGGCGGATGTTTTAAGAAAGGGCATTGTGCTAAGCATTATACGTCTTAATTCTTTTGCAACTTACTTGTATCTTAATATCCCTTTGCCTTAATTGGCCTTTTAATTAAGGATGACATTTTAATTGGCTATTTTACCAACTTAACTTGGTTATTAGCATTAGCTATTCCTTTCATCATTGATAATTTTATATGCATTTCCATATCCATACTAGATATTTTCTAGTAGCATTTTTCTTGTTGTTTAGGAAAGTCTGAAATCCTTTACTATTGCTCCTCCAATGCACTTCCTGGTGTACATGCTAATAGACATTCAGTGACAGTTTGCAATTTACAGAAGTAGACATGGTATATCTAACATCACAGATGAATAAGAAAAATATCTTAATAGCAAAGAACTGTAAATTAATTATCACTGTTAGTATATTAAGCCTTTTAAGCACAAACCAGCTTTGTAATATTGCTTACAGTCTACCTGCCAGGTGATTTTTCAGAAATTTTAAATACAACGTTGAAGCATTTTCCTTCATTGTTCCTAATCCATCCTGTTTTTATGTATGATGCTAATTTCAAATTTTGAATTTTACATGAAGGAAAACAAAAAAATGCTGCCAAGTCTGAGGTGTGGTAGTAGGTTATCATTCTAGAAAGTAGAAGACTGCCAAATATTCATAGGGGAACAAAGAATATATCAAAAGAAAAAAAAAAAAAGACAGCACAGGGATGGGGCAAAGATGTGCACTTAATAGGGTTTAATAAAACTGAGATTTTTTGTTTTCTCTTTGAAAAAAGCACTTTGGATTCGCTTGCAAAGCTAGAATCAAAGGAGCCCATGGGAGTCCATTGGGGCCTTGAATGAAGCTTTGAAAATCTGAGCTTAAGACAACTTACCCTAACCAGCTTTAGGCAATCTATTATTATATTTTGCTTTTTTAAGAAGCTGTCACATTGTGCTACAGAGGATAGAAGTGTGAGTGAAATGATTGTCTCTATTATTGAAATGCTACATAGGAGCCTTTTGAGAATTAATTAATATTAGTTGCTTCAAAATTGCCTGGTGGAAGGTGCCATAAAAGTGGAATATATGGTGAAAATCATCACGAAAACAGCAAGCTATTTTTACACGTTTGTGCGAGAGAACTTCGGGCTCAGCTGAGATGCCAGATTGACAGCACTGGCTGCTCTGCTCCCCACAGAACGTACGCACCATGGACAGTAGCACGGCAAGTTATCCCACAGGTGCTTCTGCCCTGTCCTAGATGGCTGGCCTCCAACTTCCAGCTTGCCTCTTGGCTCTGCTCAGGCTGCCCATGAATGCCGGCTTCTGTGATGGAAGCTTTTTTGATGTGGATGGTTGCCTGCTGTGAACGGGATGAAGACTTTCTCCGTTTCATTTTTCATTGTGTGCTAATGTTGAACACAGTGATTTTTTAAAAAATTCTTGTTGAGCTGGAGTCCTTTATGTAAAGGAAAAAATAATCCCACAAATGAAGGTGCTAAAATGTGAATCTAATGGGCACCACTACATATTCCTCATCATTTGATGTGGATAGAAAATTGTGCTCTCGTAAATGCAAATGGCTGCTAAGATGATTCTTAGCCTGATTATAAAAGCTGGAACAGAAAGTGGTTTGCTTGTAAAAACATTGACATTGTTTGGCTTGTTTTGTTCTTGAAAATATTATGCAGAGAAATGTCACTACCTAATGAAAACCTTTTCAGGTCATATATTATAATATGGGTCCATACATTTTGACTTTGTTATACTACTGACACCTGTGCCAAACTACAAAGATAAGTTCTTGGTATTGCTACTATTATGAGGCAGCCATGAAAATGGGCTATTTTTATTCATTTCAATTTCAGAGAGGGTAAGAAGGAAAAGGGGTGGTGGAGAGGAGTCATGACACTTTCTTCCACTTTTACAAAAGAATAAACATATTGGGGTAAACAAGTGCATTCATATTACAGAGACTCTGCCAGTTTAACCTGATTTTATACATGTAATAATAATAATTAAAAAAAAAAAACAACTTTTTTTTCTTTTTCTTTCTTTTTTTTTTTTTTAATCTTGTGAATAGCAGTTACTTTTGCGGCTCGTGAGGAGAGAGCCTGATACTGCTCTTAGTGGTGTTTGCTTGGTGTACTAATTCAGATAAAGTAAAAGCAGAAGATAACTTCCAGCTAAGGTATTGATGTTTAGCTTGGGTGCCTAGCACTGGATGGTAGTGTTAATAGCATCTTGTGCAGTATAGCTAAGCCTTAAGCAAATTAATGCTGATCTTCTAGCAATAGGAATCAGTTCCTCCAGACTGTAAATACTAGACTACAGTTTGAACTTATTCCTGGCACTGAGAAGTTATTCACGGAAACATATAGCTGAGGTGGTTGAGGCTGATTTTTTTTTTTTTTTTATGAATGTTTATTTACAATTTAGTGGAGTATGCCTTACTGCTTTTGAACTTGCTAACCTGTCTCTTCCTCAAGCTCTTATGAAGCACATAGCCTTTTTCTTGCTTCAGTTATGTTGACTGACCAGGCCATGAATTTTCATGATGATTCTCGTGCAAAATCCTATGTTCTGCTTTCAATTATCTGGGAATGTTATGTGTGCAAATGCATAGCTGCTGAGTTAGGCTGTTTTATTTTCTGTTCTTGTTTCGGAGAAAGCTTATTCAAATGCTTCTGTAACCCTAAATATTTCACAGCTTTCCCTCACTCCTTTTATTTCTGTACTCAAGGGTACAACATTAGAGAACCAGCTCCTGCTGGAAGACGTCTGCACAAAATGTCCTTGCAGGCAGTCGATGCTACTCCTCATCTGGCAGGATAATGCCCCGTAGTCCCCTCCACTGCAGGGGGCTGCCTCAGCGACTCCCCACCACCTGCCAAGGACAGACCCGACTTGGCTCTGTGTACAGTGCTGTGGGGAGTTAGGCAGCGGGCTGCCAGGCTCAGAGAGGCAAACACACTCAAATTAAACAGATATGCTCTCCATTCATGTTGCTAAGAAATGAGAGAGAGGTCTCTGCGTGTGTCGCAGCATTTGAGCTTAGCTTGGTAGGCTGCATGGTAATACTTGTCCCTGATGACAGCAGGCATCTAACATTGCTGTAGGTTTAACGTTCTCAGGCAGCGCACTTTCTTCCTGGTATTGGTTTCTGGGAAGGATGAGCTGTCACCACTCTTGATGTGTGTAGAGAACAGAGGTCTCCTGAGATAAGGTTGTTCATTATGCTTCCTGAAGAACCATTAAATTTCTATCAGTGCAATGTGATCCACTCCTTGGGTAGAGATATTGTTTTCTGAGCCTTTTCTTCTATCCTAACCTCCACTTCTGTGATTTTTTTTTTCCCTAAATCTACAATCAGGAAGAATGTAGAAATATGTAAGTAGTAATAATGTAATATTTTCATGCAGAATCTTACAGTGACAAGATGAAACAAATTATGCATTCTTGCTGCATTATCTGGTATGTATTAGCCTTTATAAAATGAGACATCATTCATATCATGCTGCTTTGTGTACATTTGTTGGATTCTGGATGCAGTGTTCTGTTAAAAATACATCAATATTGTGCCAGTATTTCAAGGTAGTTGGTAGTATTACATGGTAACAACTGTGACAATCTCTATTTTGGTTGAGGTTGTTTGGACTGATTGATTTTAAAATTAAAAAAAAAAAGTTGTTTTTAGTTGTTGAAAAGCAATTGAAGTAAATTTAAACATTAAGTTATATGCATCTGAGGTCTGCGTGCATGATCTACTTATTTGTGACTGCATTAAAAAATGTGGAGAATTTTTGTGCATAACAATAATGTTGTGCATATACTGGCTATATTTTTAAATGAAATAATATGTTCAGAATTACTCCTATATTCTAAAGTGGTTTTGGCTGTAGAAAATTAAAAGTGCTGGGGATCTTTTTAGAGGGAAGCTTTTATATTCGTAGACAATTTTATAATGCAAATAATTGCAGAAAGTTATTCAGGTAGGTAGCGTGTCTTTATTAAAGTATGTAGTGCATTTTACAGGATTGTTTCAATCTTTTTTGCCAATCTGAGCATCTGGTGAACAAATTAATTAAACTTGAGTTTATAATTTCAGAAACCGGATTTTCTTAAAATACATATTCAGCCCAGCTGCTAAATCTCTCTTTCTGGGTTATTTCACACATGCTTTGTGATTAATTGTAATGCTAAGGGTAAATTCAGACCATTATACAGATGAGATGCAGCTTAACACTGTTCACAGCCTTTATTAGACTCTGTACGTGTGTTTGATCACATGAAGTAGTTGTGCTTATTTTGTCAATGCAGATGATCTCTGACCTTCACATTTGTTTATCTTTCGAGTGAAACATGTTATGTGTGGTGATCTCTAATCATCTCTGCGAGACCGACAATGTTTAGATGTAAATACATCAGTGCAAGCAGTGTAGGTCTGTGGTCTCATTCAGCAGCATGTTTGTGACATGAGTCACGATTTAATAATTGGGAGGGCAAATTACTTGACAGCTGTCTCAACAGAGGAAATAAGGATTGTTTGCATTGTTAATTAGCATTTCTTTTTTTATTTAATTATGGCACATTTCAAACATACTTAGTTAATTTTTTGGCACTTTTCAAAAGGCTAGAACACATTTGTCCAAAAAAGAGGAACATACCCACTGGGAAGCTTTCTGACTGGGTGAGGTTGAGATCAGCACTATACATGTAGCCGTTGTGGTCCTAAGAGTGAAGGGAAAGTTAATGGTATTGTTCTGAGTTATCGTACTCCTCAAGGAAAGGCTGCTAAGGGTACTATTTGTTGCTCTGTACATTTTAGTGCTTATATTTCTAAACGTTTTTATAGGCTCAAGACTAAACTGTAGTCATTTGATAATATGAATCTTCTGGGAAAGGCTGTTTATGATATTTTTAAGGGAAGACTAAAACATTATTCCTAGAATGCTGAATATTAGCAAAGCCAATGGAGACACTGAAATAGCCAAATATAGACTGTGTAAAGGTATTTCTTGAAATCCAAAGTGATGCCCAGGTGTTAATCAGATTTGTGTTGTCTAGGCTTTATGGGCCAGCTAAACTCCTCATCACTGATGCGGAGGTCTTGCACTACTCCTTCTCACAGGGTGAATTTCAGCCTAAAGTAGTCCCTGAGTCCCTTTTCACAGTAGTTCTAGCTTTTAAGACCTGTGGAAAAAAAATCTGTTTTTCAAGTCTGGTCATACTGTTTTTGGGGAAAAAACGTGGGGAAAGTAATACTTTCTAAATAATTCGACCTACAGTTAACTTTGATGAAGGTGGATAACAACCAGCAGCAATTCACTTACAGCTCCATTTTCAGGATCTGAACAAAATCTGTGGTACTATATGCTAACAGGATGTTAAAGAGTGCTTAGAAATGGGGAACAAAAAAGAAAACAAACAAAAACACTACAAAGATAATGCATGCAGTAGGTAGCACATTACAAGTGCTATAAAACGTTTCACATTTTCTTTTACTTAAGCTTCTGTAATCTCATTGTGTGGCAATGAATCTCTAAATATAAAGAGAGGTTAGAGGTTAGGAGACAGCTAGGTCTGTATTACTGATAGGTTAGGACAGTAATACTACTTACCTACACAACTAGAAGTCATAGGATCGGCACAGTTTTTACTGCTACTTTTCAGGGCAGGTAGCTTGTCTGAGGGACAAACATGTATCATTCAAAATAAGACAAGCTAAGATGACCAGTTTTTGACTGTGTCAAAATATGCTCTGTATGTTAAGAGGCAAAACAACTCAAAACTATTTCCAAGCTTTAAAGAAAAATAATGAAAGCCCTATTTTATGTCTTCACAAAGTTTATCATTGATTTGAGTAGCTGTACAATAGATGGACCAAAAACAAAACAAAAACTTCAGGATGTGGTTTGCAATATTTAACAGTTATACAGAAAAGGAATAAAATAAATTTTTGTGACACTCTTGAGAGACTCTTTTCCAAGTCTAATTTCAACTCTTAAGAAAGAAGGATAGAACTCAGTGAAGGGATTGTAGTAGACAACTTGGGTGTGAAAGGAGCAGATCCATAGTTTCCCCAGAGTAGCTCACTTAATGGAGCAACTAAACTCCTCAGCTGTGACAAATAAGTAAAGATCAGATGGTCCTGCTCTCTGTTTTGAGTTAAGAGATGCTAATTGCTAGTAGATTACTCATGTGGAATTATTTCAGTGGGACTTTATCGGATGCTTTGGTAGGTTTAGGCTGTTTTTATTTTATTTTATTTTATTTTATTTTATTTTATTTTATTTTATTTTATTTTATTTTATTTTATTTTATTTTATTTTATTTTATTTTATTTTTCCCACCTTCTTTTTGTACAACTTCCTAATCTTGGAATTTGTTTGAATGTATCAACTTCATGTATTCTGTCCTTTAAGAAGTGTGGTCTCATGGAAGAGATTCTCCTCACCTGACTTTATACACCAATCATCAAAGATCTGTGCATTTTACAGTTACCTTGTTTTCTTTCTGCAGTCAGTGGAAAAAGGTAGGAATTTTCAATAATGATTCATCTGAGCTATTTTTAGATGAGAGGAATCACATTCTAAAAATGCCTATTTATTTCCAGAGACACCGAATTACTAGCTTAGACTTGTGCAGATGTGTGTTTTCAGATGAATCCCACCCAAGATGGTCTCACAGACACTGGGTACTTTGCTTTTTCTGGAGACACAAATCTGTTTACAAGTGGAGCATGACTTGTAGTTTGGCTACCTTACTCTCTTTAGGCATGTTTCAGGATATTTGGGAGTGGAGGTGTGCTTTGTTCTAAGCAGGCACAAAGCCATATCCTTTCCATAACAAAGTGCTACTATGTAGTTGGTGGTAATCACATGCTAGACAGGTATTAAAATGTTAAGATTATTTTCCATGATTTACTTTAAATATTTGTAATTCCACATTTTCTATGAAGCTTTGGAGTGTATGGATATTCCTGTTTCCAGTCCCACGTTACCTCCAGTTATGTGGCACTTTTAAGCTTTTCTAAGGTAACGGATTTTCAGCTTTGAGGTGCTCAGGTACAACTGACCAAATGCCTTGACATACTAAAATGCAGCTGTATATTTGATGTTCTCAAGGTCTATTGAGTTTTGTTTGAATGGACTGAGAACTAGGTAATCCAAACTCAATCCTAAGTAAGAATTTTCTCACTCACAACAGAAGAAGCTTGAACGTGGATGTAGTCTAAAACTGTGAGGAGACAATTGGTATGTAAAAATGCATGGAGCGAGCAATTGTCTGTGTCGGTGAGGAGTGATACAGAATGCTTGAAAAATGTAAAGTTCAGCTTAAAATTTAACTCTGTATGCCTAGCTTTTAAGAAACTTCCTAGAGTGTTCAGATCTATTGGGCTGTTTAATATTCTCCTGTGAGAAGCACTGTGAGCTGCATCACTGGGGAATTTAAAGTCATGCCAGAATAAAGCATTAGAAAATATACTGTAGAAATGTATTCTGCACTGGCAGATCAGGAAGCTGACTTACATAGAAGGTCTTTCCCAGCTTGAATTTAAACAAGGTTGTGGTCCTATGATTGTGAAGATGAATAACTTCCACCCTTAAGAGTCATCTTTTTAGTTTGTAGCTAAGATGCACCAGCTACCACTGTTTTTTTTCCTAAAAAAAAAAAAAAAAGTCATTTGGATCTGTTTCTGTAAATATATATATATATACACATATATATATATATATATATATATATAAAATCCTTTTGCATGCTCTCTCCCCCCACCCACCCCCGCCCCCACCAACCGTTTCACTTGCTCAGCTGTCTTTCTGCTCAGCCATCCCTAGGAGCTGTTTGTTGATTCAGCCGCTTATTTGTTTGAATCAATCAAATTAACTGCAGCAGACTAGTCTGGCCATGTATAGAATACTGAAGCATAAATAGTAGTGAAGCACTGCTTGCAATGTTTGATCAGCACCCATATGTAATTTCTTGGGGTAAGTATGGGGTTCACTTGAAAAGGCTGCCACTAAACAGATACTGAAGGAATTAATTGTCAGCTTTTGAAGTACCCGTGAAATTGTCAGAGACATGTTCTGCAAAGATAGGTATGGTCACTTGCAACAGGCATAGAGTTAAAAATGTTCTGAAAAAACAGCTAGCTTTCATCCAGTAGAGTTATTTAGCAAGTCATGGTAGACCAACAGAGGCTGTGTGGCTTCATGGTATTTTTTAAGATGTAAGGACTAAGATTTATCAAATTTGGGACTGTATATTCTCATTTTCAGTAGCGTAGGGGAAGTGGACTTAGCTATTACGCGTAAGAGTAACTGGAGAACCTTCAGTAGGCTGTTTCTGTGATTGGGTATATCACTGTTTTGAGCAATATATATATGTGAATCTTTAGTCTGTCCTGTTTCTTTTATTTGCAGCCTAGGAACCAGAAAGAACACACTTCCTGTTGGACAACATTGCCCTTCATGGGGTGGTAACAAAGTTTTGAAATATATGGGTTATCAAGAAATACCAGATGTATTAGTTTCCATAAACCTACCATATATCTAGGTATTTCCCAAAGCATATTGCCTTTTTCTTCCTGGAAATTGTGTAAAGTGGGGGCAAAAAAAAGTGTTTAGTAATTTGTCTGGGATTTCTGGTGTCCTGGTAATCGAGTTGGAGCAATAGCTGTAGATAACTAGAAGTCCCAGAAGGATGACCACTGCTCATGCACAGATCATCTGTGTCTTTTTTTTCACAGAAAGGAAGGTTTAATCACTCCCTAAAGACACGATTTCAAAGGTATGAAAGCTCTACTATTTTTGATTAGCCTTTTTTTTCTTACGAGCCTCATAAAATTTTCTATCCCATGCATTGAAACAGTCTCCTTATATGAGAAAACTATTTAAAATCCATACAGGTGTACTATTATGTAGTAATTTTTGATTATATTGTCTTGCCCACTCTTTCTATAATATAACTAGAGCATACTTCCTATCTTCCCCTTCTAGCTCAGCATGGTCTTTTTTTAGATCCCAACAAGATTGTTGGTAGATTCTACAGTAGCTTTTTGTGGTGCATGCTGTGTTACAAATAATAATACAAACATGATAAACTATTGAGCAAGTACGCAAATAATGAATATTCATTCTTCCAATTGTTCACAAAAGTTATGTATGTAAAAATGAAATTGTACTCTTTTTATGAAAAGATATTGTCTATTTTAATAGTATAGAGGAACACTCACAATTTTTTTTTTGTTTTTGGTGTGGACAAAAATGCAGAAATACCCACTGAAATTAGAAACTGTACATAAGGAATTGAAATAATGGCTCAAGCTGGAATTTGGCCAGTGCAGCACCTCAACAGAACTGCTGTAAGATGCACAGTGAAATGTAGATGTTTTAGATATCACTTAAAAGTATTACACCTGTAGCAGGACAGTGCTTGGTAAGATAACCAAATTTCACGTAGGTCTTATACTCAGTCATCTATCTTGGCACAGAGTACTGTGCATACAGCAGTTATCCCTCACATCAAATCTATTGAAGATCATCATAAAAGGCTGGAGTGGACTCCCTCTCTCAAAAAATATACTTTGTGTTTCTTTATCTCTGGTGCTCTGTGGCCGAAGAATTGGGTGATGGAAGAGATAAGACATTTCTGTCTGGTACTGATTCCAAGTTTGAAATAAAATCGACGCATAACAGCAGTTCTAAGTTCTGTGCATAGCATTCATCCTGTTTGATGGAGGCTGCTATGAAAGATAAAAAGGATTTGAGAAATCTAAAATAAATTAATTTGACTCTTGTTATAAAACTCTTATCAAATCCAAACCAACTCCATTCTGGAATGGATCTGCAACTGCTGTATGTAAAAACAAGGAGCAGGAATTGCTGCACCAGTTCTAGTAACAGTTTCTGAGAATATTGGAACCTTGCTGTTCCCAGATATTGCTAGGGGACGTTCTCTGTCTGTCTATCTATCTATCTATTTAACTTGCTAGCTAAATTGCTATGTGAACCAGTGTTAACTTGTACATTTAGTCTGAAGTAGAAGTAATCAGCATCCTGCTTTGCAGAACAGCAGTGCAAGAAATTAAGTATTAGATTCCTCTTGTAATCTTTTATATCTTTTTTCTTTTTTCTTTTCTTTAATATGTACAAATGTGAGGATACATATTTCAATTTGCATTGCCTTGAGCCAGGAACAATGCAGACAATTGTTATCCTATCCTTGCTGGTACTGTAATGACTCCACCATAGCATTCTGTGTTGAAGAGAGAATTTTGCCTTATGAAGAAATGCAGAGGATAGGATGATACACTTACAGAAATACAACAGGTTTCATCCTCACGTGAACTTAACAAAGGAAGTTAAGTATCATCTCTGGACTTGTCTTTATGTGGTTGCTTTTCGTCTGAATAAACAGGGCTGCATTGACTGGGAAGAGCTGTATACACTGCAGCTTTTTGTTCTGCTCTGAATCAGTATATTTGGACCAATTTTACTGCTGTTGGAACCAGAAGTGATTTTGTATCAGAAGAAATAACTTTGTAGGCAGGCCTCACTGCTTAGAGATATTTTCTTGGCTTACCAGCTGCTTTCCTAGACTGCTTTTATCTGGTGCAGACAAGCCTTTCCGTGGCACTTCTACCATCCGTGTTTGCAGAGAACAGATACTGTCTTCTCGTTCTGAACGCTGGCTGAAAGCAGGGTTCTTAATTACTGATCTCAAATGCTCCAAGAGTCAACATCATCATCTTCTCCTGATAACTCTTTGTGTGCCTGATCATTATGCAAGCATAATGCTTTCTAAATGCTTTCTGCCTGTGGGAAAAGATCAACAAGAAAATTAAGAAGTTTTCATGAATAGGGGTATTTTGTTTTGAGACCATTATGAAGCTATTGCTGTGGATAAATTATTAGGGCCATATTTGGGTGCCACATTGCCTAGGGGTTTCATGGAAGTGTGTCAAACAAGGATGGAAGTTATGTCTCTGGTATCCCTGAACGGATTGTCTGCTCTACAGAGGTGAATAACTTTTATAAAACATTGTAAAATGTTAGTGGTGAGTCTCATTTTATAGCACTGAAGAATCAATCCTGGGTACAGTGGGGCAGAGGACTTCCTGCATGAGGACGTGCCCCAGTGCTCATCTCACAGGAGTCATGGAGCCATGCCAGCTTGACCTGTGCTCTACCAGCCAGGCTGCCAACCCTGGCAACACTGATGGGCAGGAACTAACCCGCGCTGTGTCTTGTATTTACTCTATGTACTGTGATTTGCAGCTGACATTTGCATATGCAAATAGATGATGTCAGGTTTGAAAGACGTGAAGAGGCATAATATTCAATTTCTGCTCCATCCCAACTCCCAAATTTTGCATGAAAACAAGGGCTCCTGAGTATGATCAGTGAAGGTGCCTCTCTTGCTGGTGTCCTCCCTCACCTTACAAATTGCATGCCCACGTATGCTTTACTTATCTGTTTCACAAAGGGAGTCCATCTGTGTCCACCCCTTGGTCTGAAGTCTCCTCACTTCTAACTTAAGCCCTGTGCTTCTCTACATTTCCGTGCTGGTCATTGTGGCCTCAGTTCATTTTCTGAGTGGAAAGGAAATACTAAAAAGAAAATAAATAAAAATAGAGCAAGTTCTTTGAACACTAACGCCATTAATACCTGCATGTAAAGTAGAAGCTCCATTTTGATAATGAGTTATTAACACAGAAAATGGGCATGCTTTCCCTCTAAAACATGTATGGTCCTTTCTATCAGCATACCCAGAAAATTATTTCTGCATCAGTATTTCCAGAAATACTTAAATAACACAACTCTCAAGTGCTTTTAACAATAAAGTCAAATCAATGCAGCTGGTAGTGCTTAGTATGCAGCTCTGTGGTTTATCCTGTACACAAACAAGAAAAAATGAAGAAAAAGCACAAATTACAGCCATGGTTTCATACCTGCACCTGCTTCAAGCTCATTGCAAAGTAGCTTTAATGTCATGGCAAAAGCTGAGAATGTCCATGTGGGGAGTACAGTCAGATTATGGAAAAATAGTAATCCGTGGGGCTCCAATACCCATCCTTGCCAGCAACGAGTACCACAGAACAGTGTCTCAGTGTGCAACATATATACTGGGGGGAGGGGGGGGGGAGGTAATTGGGACAGGATGGGACATAAAAATGGAAGAGGCCTTCAGAGAGCCTGACAATGCTGACTGCTTCCTGAAAATCCAATCAGTGTAAACTTTTAAAGAACTACCTGTGTTGATAATAAGGGTTATGGAAGGAGCAGCTCTGGCTATATCTCAGAATATTATCTAGGGGTTTTTCTCCCCTAGTCTACAAGTAACTTATGGCTTGTAGTGAAGTAAAACAAGAAGTTTTTTCAGGCATGTTTCATCTGAATTAAGTCCATCTGAATTTAAGCATGTAATAGAGGTACCTAAACAAGAAGCTCAGTCATCCTGAATGCCTTCCATGGCATGTCTCTCGAGGAGTGATTCAGTAACCCACAGTCAAATACTCCTGCAAAATATTTTCCTCCTTGTGCTGTTTAATGGGTCTAAGGCTTGCTTGGAGAGCTCGCTCGCTTACTTTCGGTCTGTGTTTGCAGTGTTAAATGCTTATTTTGCCAGACTATTTTATTATGAGTATCTGCAAATGATTAGAGATTATCATTGAATGACTGTTATGTGTCTGTTAAGGGAATAGAATTGTTAAAAAGCTCTAATTCTTCTTGTCTTCTATATCTGTAGATTATCTAGTATGCAATCTTTGTTATCTAGTGTGTGATCATTAGGATTTCTTGGACTCTGGATATTTTATTCTGTGACTGTGTGTATGTTAAGTATCCATGTAAAATGGTGAATAAGAAATTGAGTGCTACTGGGAAAAAAAAATGCTAGCCAAGATCATTTAATTACAGCTGTTTATTTTGAAAAGGCTGAAGACCACTGAACAATGTGCTGAATGGAACGAGTAAGAATTGCCACCCTGTGCTTTGCATGTTAAAAGTAATGAGGGCAGTCCAAACAAAATTATTTGCATTCTGTCCGGCTTTGGCTTGAAAACACCATACAGTTCCACAGAATAGCTTAATTGCCTAGTATAGCATAATTGCCAGGCATGGGGAGTAATATAATTTACATGTCTGACCACGCAATGAACCAGGGAAACTGCTCGGTTTTAACAGCTTGGTTTTGAGTTATCTGAGCTTCAGAATCATTACAGTTTTAAATCCCTGTGCTGGTGGCTGCAGCAGTACCTCGTGTTGCATCTTCCTGCATCCTGGCATTATGGACCTGTGGATTTTGTGTGTCCCCCAAACCGTCAAACAGGGGGGAAATGCAGCTTGTGTCTGAGAGGCCCTGCATAGCAGTGGTGTCTGCAGTAGGTCTGTGTCTGCGAGTGATCGGCCCCTTGGCTCTGTCCTGCTGCACCTCAGTCTCTGGGGAAACAGGGTGAGAAAAACTGGGTGTGCGTGCTGGGGAGCGTAGTAACACGCTGCTGCAACTGAGCTGCTGATAATCTAATACAAATTCTGAATCATGGGAAGTTTTAAACAATGCACTGTTATTGACTGCTTGTCAGTAGCAGTTTTGTTATTTATTTCACTGACTTCCCCAGGATGCTCTAAAAAATGAATAGAAAGATACTATTTAGAAATAGTATCTATAGACTATATAGAAAGATACTATACTAGTAGCATTTCAGCCTACTTTGTCAAGTGTAATTGCCATACAGCACTCACCTTTGCCACCTGCAGTGGGAGGTGATTCTCAAAAGTTGGAACAGCAAACGGAAAGGGTTACGTGCTTAGGTAAGGCTGTGTTTGGGAACAAGCTTCTATCTGTCGTGTAGTAGTTTCTTGTGCAATTGTTTATGTTCCTATAATTTCACATTGCTGATGCATCGTCCATTTGCTTCTATTTAAATTTTTGAACAGACACCCTTATTTTGTGATGAGTCTTCTGTTGCTGTATTCAAATATATATGAAGATCAATATGATTAAGAAATAGGTGCCTTAAATTCTGGCATTGAGAATAACAAAAAATTTATTCCAGATTTGAAACATAAATTTTATCTCAGATGGTAACATGCTGTCAGTGTCTCTTTGCATCAGCACTGATTTTGTTTTAATTTTTATTTTTTATTTTTGCATCGCTGTTGTGTTCATCATACCCAACACGTGGTGACAGCTTATATCTATCTTATTATGATCCTGTTATAAACAGGAGAAAGCTTGTCATTTTAATAGTGGGACTAGGCCTCTTATGTTATTAATTTTGTTTGTTGCTTTTTGGGGGATACGGTGGTGGTGTTTAAGTCCAAATTTATCAAAAAAGGAGAGTCGTCTGTGGAATGCAGCATGTTTTGCCTTTAAGGCTTGGGTGGAAAACACAAAGATGAGAATGGAAATAGCCAGAGAAATCCAAGATTCTACCAATAACCAAACCAAAAACTAAACAGTGTGTGTGTTTTGGCATGGTGTGGCTAGTGTCATTTTCACTTATAAAACAAACAAACAAAAAAACCAACATGACTTCCACTGCAAGTACAGAAGGTTGGTTCAGATCCTCCTAGAAACTGCTTTCAGACTTGACTGTCAATTCAGTCTTCGTTTCTGAATCTCATTTATGCACCTTGCTGAGGAAAAAAAAAATCACAGATGCCTATATACAGATTTAATCGGAAGCAGACTTCAGCTGTCAGGTTTACATTTTTTGGCCTGAGTTACAGTTACAGTGGAGTAAAGCTTGCACTTTAGGTCTTACTAAAAGGTAGTTTAAGCTGATAGTGATATTGGCAATGACCCCACTGAATTTTGGATTTATTTTTCTTGTTAAGAGAAAATCACCTTTTAATGTAATTTTATTAGAGACAGATTGCATGACCTAGTGTGTACCTTTTAATACACTATCCACACATTTCTTATTCCATATGCAATACTGAAAACATTGTGGGCATATATGCATTTAAAATGCGTTGAAATGGAATTCAAATTATTTTTTATGTAGACTTCATCTTCTCAGTTAATTCAGTTCAAACACAATTGGTTTTCAATTGCACTAAGGGCATGAATATTCTATGATTTTATTGCCAAAAATTACAGAAAAGGTACTTTGGTGCTTTCTCTAATTGTTGCTAGCAGAGCTTTAACTTTCTGGCAGATAAATCTTGTTTGTAATGATTTTTTTTTTTTTTTCCTTCTCCCCCTCTGGTTGCAGCCTTCAAGAGAACTTTTGGGGACAGGGAGGGGCTTTTTGTTCATTTTTCTTTTTTTTCTCCTTTTTTCTTTTAAGTCTTCATATTGGCTAGGATTTAGTATTTTGACTGCAGGTTTTCCCCATGTGACCCTGTCAGTTTTATATTGGCTGTTGTTTTTTGAATACACTGAGGACGTATCAGATGATAATGATGCAAAATTTTCATCAGTGCTGTCTTTATTCAAATAGTCTTTGCTCTTCTCTTTCCCTGAACTTTTCTTGGATAGCTATAGGCGAATTCATTATCTATTTGCAGTGAATATTCTGTATGCCATCTGTGATGTGAAGGGGGTCAAGTGGGATCGTGTATCAGTTCAGCCTGCCAAGTATTATATCACAAAACAGTATTAGATCCTTTCAAACACAAACAAACAAACCAACAACCAACTAACCAACCAACAAAAAACTTCACCAAATAAATGAAAAGGCTAACAAAAAAACAAAACCCCATACCTGAGGAAGACAGATAGTCATCTACAAAAATGACAATAAATTGCAAATAAATCTTATTCTTTTTTTTTTTTATTTTTTTTCCTCAACAGGTTCACAGTCAGAATGTGAAATTATGTAAAATGGAAACCTGTGAAGAAAGGCACAGATAGCAGTGGAATTAAGTCGTGGATGAATTATTTCCCTTCTTAAGAATCAGCTTTTTAAAACACTATGGTGATTTGGAAAGTCCCAAGAGTGAACTGTGAAGTTTTCTTCATCTCAATCAATGGGTTTCTTAAACATTTCTCCAAATCATTGATGTTCAGAGATGATGTGTGATGGAAAAAACACCCTGTCTGTGTGTTTATAGCCCCTGTTTTTTGGATTAGTTTGCTGTGTTGCTGAACCGATTTTGTTTCAAGGGCAAGGAGTGAATGTGATGGATTTATCTTCAGAGATGAACAAACATGGAAGGAATCCAGTAAGTCACAAACTAGAAGATCAAAAGAAGGTAAGATTGTTTTTAATTGGATTTAATTACGTTGGAACTGCTTGAAAACTCTTTGGTTTTTAGTAAACTGAAAATTAATGTGCTTTTGAGGAAAAAGCATGCCATCATGCAGAAAGTGAACTGCTGTTAGGGGACTGAATTTCTTTATTGTCTGGTAATTTTGTTTCTAATACTGCCTGATTGCGTGGTAATTTGTGTCAAAAGCTCCCTGAATTTGTCTAATTGTTTGGCAAAACTGTTACTCGGTTGCTCTCTATCAATGCTGTGTTATTGCCAGAGACCTGCTGAAATAAGTGTCTGACATCAGCCTGACACTGTTTGAGGTCTTCGTCCTTTACATCTGTGGATAGACCCTTTTTGTTGTGTCCTATCGGTAGTTTTATATATTTTGGTTTTCAGATAATTACTTGTTCAAGTTTCATCCTTTAGTACCCAAGGCAATTTACACATGTAAATTCACATTTCCATAGTATGGAAAATCCTGTAGGAAATCCCGCTTCTGTAACAGACTGTCTCAGAAGATTCCCCTTCCTGGTTCATCTGTTTTACTCAGACTATGGTCTGCAAACTTTTTTATAATGATTATTTCATAATCTCAATCTGATGGTTTTTAACATCTTCATGTCTTTCTTCTATTTTCCCATGCTTTTTTAGTCTTTTGATGTGCCAGCTGAGGGGTTATAGACTCGGTATATGTTCTTCGTGGTGTGCTGGCCTCTAATGGGAGCTCTGCAGCAAGCAGAGAGGTCATTCTGGGGTAGCACTTTGTGGCTGTTGTGCACTTAATACTGGGCCTTAAAATGAGATTTAGTGGCCTTTGAATTACTGCATAGGTTCAATGAGGCTGTTAACATCAAAATAATGTATTAAAGTACATATTATGTGCTTTATTATTACACAGGCTTGTTACAATAAGTGCTGCTGGTTTTGGCATGGAATATTGGTATGAAAGCCACTGTCCAATGTTTCAAATAATTTTGATATTATTTGGGAAAAATAAAAATTGGGGAAATTTATGAGCAGCATAAATGAAATTGTTTTAAGTCCTGGAAAATTAAATACTTGGTTTTAATGCCTTTGAAATTTGTATTTGTTAATCTAAGTCATTCAGTCACAGCTGATAGTCTTTTAAAGAGCGAGTTGCTGGAAATATACCATGATAACACATACAATGAAATTATTGGGAAAATATATTCAGACTTTGAGCAGGCTCTGGGTAATGGAAAAGACACAGAGGTACATGATAGGAGATAACTGGTTTAGAGCATGGGACTTTCTCCAACTCATAATTCCCACCCTTTTGTTGCATAAAAGAAAAGTTGTGATATATTAGGGTTAATCTCGACATCCATTGGACTGCTTTCTGAACCATGGTTATCTGACCTGAAATTAATTATGCTCTAGGGGGTGTGTTTTTCTCTTTTTCTTTTCTTTTTTTATTTATTCTCAAAAGAAAATTTAGTTTTTCATCTCTAAGTGCATTTTGCAGATTCACGTATAGAGGCTGATTCTTCAGATTGCTTAGGAGGAGAAAGATTGTTTCAAAGAGGATCTGTTGTACCTTGAGGTCAATTTTTTCTTTGAGCAAGGATATTTTATCCAGCTGTAGAACTATGAAACAACCACGGAAGACTCTGTAGCTGCTAAAAATGTCTGGTCCTGTGGTGCAGTTCATGCTGAAGAACTGAATTTCATGATCATAAACACAAGTCTGGTTATCTTTCATTACACACAGGAATTCTAACTAGTAATTTGATACGTTTGGTGTGCTAATGCCTGTTTTTTTTTTTTTTTTAATAGGAGGTTACTGTTAGATATTAATAAAATGAGGCTTCAAAAACAATGAGAAACACAAGGCATAGTAGTAATTTGGCTATTTCTTTCCATAGCATTGAATGTAAAGTGTATTTATAAATACTTTAAACAGAAATATGTGAAATAAAACCAGACCAGTTTTGGAAAATATTGTCTGATTCATTGGCTGAAATAGATGCTCTACTGCTGGTCTACCTGGATCAGGCCAGGCAGGAGTCAAGCTGAATCTCTTAGCTTGTGTTCTCATAAATAAAGGAAAGATACTGTGTTCTGAGAAGACTCAACTGTTTTGTTGCTGCAGAAAGTATTGCCGCTGGACTGTTTTTTTTTTTTTTTTTTTTCATGGGGAATTTAGAAAAAAAACCGAAAACACTATGCTAATTAAGGATATAAAACTTTGCAGGTGGTTTAAAAAGTGTAGGCTGTGCTTTGGCATTTAGCTTTTCTAATAAGTTCAAAAGATAGTACAAGCTATATAGTTGCTTTTCTTAGATCTGTAATTGGGCTTAGAGAACTATGTTTATGTAATTTTCATTTTGTTAACTTATGAACAGTCAAGTTTATAGGGCACTCAGATATGTGTCTTATCTCAAAGCACATCAAATGCTAGCACTTGCATTTTAAAGAGGTGCATACTAATTTTATGGCTGCAGAACTATCAAGTTCCTTAGTCTTTCCGTAGCTCCAAGACATAATGTTTTATTGATTTCTGTCAATATTATGCTTGTTTTTGTGGGCCTGGTAGGTGTCTCTGGGCTCCTACTCATGTGTATGAGCCATTACACAAGGCTCAGCCAGGGAGTGAGAGCTTTTGGTGCCTGTGTGGAAACAGTAGTCCAATTTCGGTTGCTGAAGAGTTGAGGAAATAAGGGAGGCAGGCTAACAGTGGGCAGTTCAGAGAGGAAAAAGAGTTCAGGAACATCATAGGAATTCAAATCAATTGATTTCAATACATTACAGGGCTTCCATCTGCAAAATTTTCTACCTGGGAGTGAAACCTCAGGGAATTGGTAATGGGCTGGAATGTGCATGTCTGGGATGTCCATCACCTTTATCTGCTTGAAGACCATGTGTCCACGGTATCTTGGTCCAAAACACGTCCTTCCTCCCTCCCATGCTCCAAGATGGACATTTCGGGTTGAATGCTGTGCTTCTGCATCTAATTGTCATTCCTACAGTGTACTGTAATTTCTTATTTTGAAGGTATGATAATATTCAAGGCTTTGGGACATGAATGCCATTAAGAAGCAAATGCATTTATCACTGTTTACAGTAGGATGTGCAGATACATGATTTCAGTGCACAGTAAATGACAGTGAGAGCTATGAACTACTAGTTCAAATAACAGGTTTCAATATCCAACTTGCTGTAAATAACCATTTTAAAACCCAGAGAAGACTGCTTAATCTGTATTTCATCATCCAGTGGCATTATTCTGTTTTCAAAATCGATGGAAAAATTTGTAGTCTGCTGTTACGTGCAGAGTCTATGCTAGCCAAATCTGTAAAATACATTTCCAGAATTTCCTGTCTACTCTAGTCATTTAATTTTAATATTTTTCCCCCCAAAGAAAGTCCCATTGTGGGCATTTCTTTGACAGACTATCCGGGTTATTTGGCATCTTGGAAAATCACCTGCTTGCTTTAGGCAGGCAAAGCCAAGCCTTTGAACAATGCTGCAGCTGTGGCCTTGTTTAAGTCTGGAGCCTGACGGTGGGAGCCTGAGAGTGCTCTTCACCATGAGCATACAGATATGTGTGAGGCAACATACAGGCAAATAATGCAGGTTGCAATACCCTCAAGTATCATTTATCTACTTGACCTTGTTTAAACCTGTAAAATTGTTTCAGAACTACAGCAACGTACAAAATGGTTCCTGGTGACAATAGTACTTCATCTCTTAAAGATTTGGCACATCTGCTTCATGAGCTAACTAATTTACTGCTTTCTGATGTTCTACATTGTCTAAAGTATTTTAGGGAATACAAACCCTCTGTGCTTCTATCCTAACTCACATCAGATGATGTGTGTCTAGATTCATAGCCCATCGTGCAGAATGCAGCAGTAACGATATTGCAATACTGATAGTTCACAAAGCAGGAATCTTTGCATCTCAGTTTACACCACTCACACCACTGATACACAGCCTACACTTTTGCACATCCAGCATGCTTACTATCCTCAAAGGGATATATTTTTTCCCCTCATATTTTCTTGTAACATCTCTCAAACAAAGCCTAAGCAACGAGAAAGCAAAGTCTGTGTGTCCTGTATATTTGGTCTTTACTCTTGATGTATTTTTAGGGCAGGTGAGTTCTGAGGCCACGGTTCTTCTGTTTAAAGGCCAATTCAAACCTGAATGAAATTGAAGGAAAGTTTAGCAATTCCTGATACCACCTGAATATATACTTTAAAGTTAAATGTGAGAAAGTATAGCAATCTTGGTTACATTATTTCCATCAGTCTTTCTGTATGTAGATGAGCTACTGAGCTCAGAGGATTTTTTAAGAGATACCATGACTCTATTACTGGGCAGTAATTAAACATAATTAATAAGGAGGAATACTGAATAAGCCTTGTCTACTATTGGATGTTTTGGACTGAGTGTGTGCACTGCCCTGTTGTTTTCCCCAGTAGCCATTTGCAGATTAACGAAATGTCCAATAATCAGAGAGCTTTTGGCTGATGTGATATAAAAGGAGTTTACCATCAAAAGCATCAAGCAGTCTTGATATGCAGACCTTTAAAGATCAAATCAAGAGAGGTTTAGAAGGGACAGATGAAATGGGTGTAATCAGCATGTACAACAACTGTTCCTCTATTCCCTGCCTACTTCATCATCGTCAATATTCAACATTTCTGGAAAATTGGATGTCATCGTGGGACAGTTGGGCCACCAGTACAATTTGTTCTCGCAAACATGCTCATACTGCTGTGTCTGCACTCCCCATTTTCATGTCTCTGTTCTCATTTTTATGACTAATGTAGTCAGCCAGCAACTGTTTTTTAACAATAAAAGCATTAAATATTGGGTAGGCCAAGTTTGTTGCTTTTGTTGCTCAGTAGCTTACTTTTGTCTGAGAACCTAGGATCTGGTGGTGTTGCTTCTTCTCTCCCTGAAAAAGTTGATTTCTCCCTTGCTGATTTTACTTCTCTCTCCAAGACAGCTCTGAGTTTTCTCTCCCACCCCCTTTTCCTCACCCAGTCCCTCTTAAACATATACATATATATACATATTTGTGTCTTCTATGTTGTTTTGTCCATCTGCCCATCCATGTCTCTGTCAGGAGATGCTTTGCAAACAACTGCAAGTCAGAAAATCTAGCAAAGAGTCAGAGAACCATTAAGCTCAATGTTCACTGTTATCCCTTATCTCAAAACAGCTGGTGGGTTTTATTTTTCAGGATATATATTCAGGGTTTTAACCAAAATAGTAGGGTGAGGGGATAGGAAGGACTCTTCAGGGTTGGAAGGAGAGGATTGTTCTCTTCTAGTTTTGCTGTTGTTTTTTTTCTTCAATACTTCTGAATTAGGCAAAGATAGGAAGAACCCACCCAGCTGATAAGTAAAAATGGGCTGTGGGAATAAAACTGTGGTTGCTTTCCAAATTCATTGCTAGAGCAGCCTGTCACATATTACATCCTTCTTTCCCTTAGACTGTCTCCCTCCATACACCATGAGTTTTCTGTTTCAAAATTTATGCTAGAAAGACTTGAATTATTTCCTTCACTGTCAAACCTCCCTGGGGCCCCACCACCTGACTCTTGCTGTCTGAAATTGTTCCATGCACTCTGCTGGTGCAGTTGTTCCAATTAAAAAAAATAATCTTTACAGGCTAAGTACATTGTATTAAATATCATTTTATGGAATATGAAACCGATATTTAATAATTCTTAAAGTTCACATCCTCTGAATGCCTACAGTTTTTGTTTCTCGTATTAGAGAGCCATGATGTAAATGAGTACCCATTTCTTTTTCTGCTCTTTTTTTTTTCTTTTTCTTTGCCTTCCCTAACCCACTATCTGCAACAAAGTCTCATTTGCAGAGCAGTATTTTGACCCAATGCTGAAAATAGTTAAGATATTAAGTACTGATTCATTGTTTTTATTAAAAAATACCAACTGATTGTATTTTATATTTTAGGAGTATGTCTTGGTTTCTTAGCCGGTTGCTTTTCTTTCAACTCAACATTATTATCTGTAAGCTGTTGCTGTTAACACATGCCTGAAAGCTGATAAAAACTTGTTTAGGAATACCAGGTAAAGGCTGTACCAGGGTGTCAGCACCGCCTGGCTGGAAGAAGCTCAGCTGCTTTGCAGTTGGTTGTGCTGGCAGATTTTTGCGTAATCAGATAGCTGAAATGAATACTATTTTGTACATACACATACCACATAAATTTTGACATGCGCTACAGAGTGAGAGGAGGAAGGTGGCTTTTTCCTTTGGCTTAGTTACTTTTTTTTTTTTTTTTCCTAAAAGTGATAAAACTACTTACTGGCCTATAGGTCTGCTAGTACTACTAAAGGCAAAATTTACTGTTTCTATCGGTTACTCTTGTATATGCAGTAATAACAACATAGATTTAAGCATCTTCTCTCAAACAGATTTGCCTAATCCAGAGTGAGATACAAGGGCTAGGAAGCAGAAAACAATGAAATTTGTGGAGGCAATATCTCATGATTACACGGTTTGCTGTGGGAAACCTTGATGGTTACAAATTATCAGTAATGTTTTCATTTGTCAATTATATATATAAAAAAAGAAATGCTAGAGGCTTTCCACTATAAATCCTGTTTTTTGATTGCTGTTCCCCCTACATTTTCCAAAGAAAGCTCTTAGCCTCAGGACAAAACAGTTGAAGTGATACTAAATAGCTAAGCTAGTAAATAAGCTAGTAAATAAAATCACATGGCTTTTTTCTGCTGTTTCTCTGCAAGGACATTGCAAAATAAGGAAATCACCATAGTAGATAGTATTTTATTGTTCTTACTGTTATTATTTTTAAGAAGTGTTACTGAATTATATTTGCTTAGCTGGTAATGGTTGGTTGCAAGCAATATTTGTCTTGAAATTGTCTGTTGCTCTTTGAGTATGAAATGCCAATTAGGAAAGGGTTGGGCTGCTGAAACAGCGTGCGACCCAGTCCTATGTTTTCCTTCTGAAGAAGGAGCATGAGCTTGAGAAGCAGTTGCATAGAGGTTCTCCATCATTGCTGAGGCTCCTACTTGATACCTTGTCTTGCACTGTGACATTGGGGATGTTTATCATACAACTGCATGGAGATCATACCTTCAAAAACTTCTTTTGAGGCTTTTGCAGTCTGAAGCAAGAGCTTAAAAGTAAGTATGGTCCTATAATGTGTGTTAGGGAGTCAACTATCCTGCTTGCCAACTTTATTTAAGTATTTTATTAAATCTTGTGGATGATCCTGTATCAAAGTGGGCATTCAGGGTAAAAACCTATTTTCATGTCCCCCTTTCCATGAATTTTGAACTTTCCATGGGATTGCTTTCTACTTTAAACAGGCTCTGTACAACAAAGACTTAAAAAACTAAGAGCCAGAATTCCTCTCAAAACATTGGAAAAAGTAGAAATAATGTCAACTTTCTTCCTATCCCAGTTCCAGACTACAGTTTGAATGTCTGAATGACCAAGAAGGGAAAATTAATTAATTAAATAAATCGCCAGAATAATATTGATCTGAATGTATCTAACAACACTTGTTTGTTTGTTTGATAATTGTTCTACTTATATGTTAAGCGAAGGTTACCACTGTGCTTATGAAGGGGTTCGGAAAAGTAGTTGCTGTCACCATGTTTGTTTAACTACTTTATCTAAATCATTCTGTGCTGTTACCTTGAGATTTTAACCGGATCCTAGGATCCAGTGCAGGTCAAGGATTCTGCACCCTGTCAGGTATCTCTGCATTCCTGCGGTGCAATTGAAGCATTGCAAGTGCCGTAGAATCATAGAATCTGGGTCTCATGGATTGCAGTCTCATCTAGTTTCTTCTCTAATTCCCCCAAAACTGTTATTGTTGAAATTGTAAGAAGCAGAATCTTCTACTGTTGCTGTATCAGAAGAAATAAAGCTGTGAGGGAATGTACTGCAATCTGCCTTTGTGGGATATAAAGACCTTCTTTAGACTGCATTTTATATGTGCTAAAGCAAAAGTCTCTTGTGAGACTCTGTTGTGTGCCTGCTTGTAAAGCAGAGCTTTAAAAACCTTTTACATTTGTTCTAGACAGGTCTAGCCTTAAGCAATGTATGAGAGAACACCTCTATCTGCTGTTGTGTTTTTTTAGCTCCTGACTAGAAACATCTAGTGGAATTACTGACTGATTACCAACAGCAATTAATAGTCTCACATCAAACCAGATCTCGTTTTCCTGGATGCAGTGTGTAAATACACGCTATGAATCAAGAGAATGAGAAAAGGTTGACAAAGCTTGGTACATTTGCAGAAGTGATGCACAGAAAAGTTTAAAGCCTAGAAGCCTAACTTCCTTAAATGAGTTTTCTAGATTTGTATTTATTTATTTATTTATTTATGTTTACTGAAGGAAATGCATGTGGAGAAAAGAAAAAGCAACCCGCAGAGTGGTTCATTGCTGAAGCCACATTTGTAATAATATGGGCAGCCCTTAAATGCAGCTCTCTTGAGTCTGGATGTTGTCACAGAGTGGAAGGCTATACTTTGTTATACCTTGAACTTAAGAGTGCATTCCTGCTGCATACCAATTAAAGGATACTGCTGGGAGATTTTCTGTTTCTGTTTTTTATTTTTCAGTGCTTATGTACTGGTATTAGCTTTTCACCTGTGCTGAAATACAAAAGAATTCAAAGGTAGGAAGGAACTTTGGAAATGGTTAGAAATTTCTTTTTAGTGCAAAATTCCTTTTTTTTTTTTTTCTCTTTCTTTCTCTCACAGCTGCTTACCAGCAAGCACAAACATATCCATGTTGATTTGAATATAAACGTGTATATATACAAACTAGCATAGTTCTACTCTATGTTTGATGCAGTAAATGAACAAAGCTTCTTTGCTAAAAGAAAAGAAGAAGCTGATAGAGCTACTGAGCTTAATAGCAATATATTCCCTCTACGTGACAGTTGCATTTTGGGAGGAGGGAGAACAAAGCAAAGGAAACCCTTCCACACACAGAACAATCTTTCAGGGTACTTCCATGTTAATAAACAGAACCTTAGAGTGTTACTTTGTTTGTCTGTAGTATCTTTAGATGTAATAAATTTTTGTCCCATGAGGCACTGCTGCATGGAAAACCCATACAGTTTTTAATATTAAAATTTCTTGATATCTTCTAGAATGGTCAGGATCAGGCACAGCTATTTCCATTAATGGCACTTTCACCTGAGTGACTGAACGTGGGGAGAGGGACAGCCCCTGGCACCCAGGGCATTACCTGAAGCTATGGTGCAGGGCAACTGCTGTTCCAGTTTAACGTTATCCTTCTGGAAGGGAAAATAGGCCTGTGGTTGAAATGCAAGTCAGCAGGCTGTCTTTATAGGTTGGGCTCTTGATATTGTTTTTTGTGTGCTCCTTTCTTTTTGTTGTTGCTACTGCTGTTGTTTTCTCCTTGCTGTCAGGTGTATTCTCCTTACCTGTCATCTTCCTGCTATCCTTGCCACATGTTTTTTGCCCTCTATCTCTTTGTCTTCAATTTCCCTCTCCCCTTGCTCAAGTTAACTCTGCTTATCATTTTGTTTTCAGCATGCATGCACACTTACATATACAGAAGTGTGAATGTATACGTGTACACATTCATAATTACATATATGAGTATTTTGAGTGAGTATATAAACATGTGAGCATATAAACATGTAATATGAACAATCATGTATGGGACAATCTCCAGTGTAATCATACATTAAAATGTTTTGTTTCCTCTATATTCCATTTGTTTCTTGATTATTTATTTATTTATTAATTTTATTTCTGGAAAATAGTGTCCTTAGGTCAGAGGTTTTGTAACCCTATATACATATATATATTTATATATATATATAAAATTGTCTGGTGCAAACACTATGTCCATAATTTGTCATTTGGAAGGGCTGATTTCCATCAAGTGCTCTTTTTGGCTCAATCCCAGAGGTCAGATTACTTTGTATTTATTGTTGGCATCATAAATGAGAACCAAAGGAGAGTACAACACACAAATGTAATAACCTCTAGAACTCCAGTGAGTATCTACAAAGCACTAATATATGTTGTACCCAGTGATGGACATGATTTTAAACAGATTCTACTATGGTTACTACAAAATTTGCTTTGATATCTTGAAGATATTTCTTACTTGATGTATGGTGATTGAGGTACATACTGACTTCTTGATGGATGATGATCTTTCTCTTTTTTTCTTTTTTTCCCTAAGTATGCTGACTTAAACAAAAATTACTTTAAACAACTGTCACTTTTAACTTTGAGGTAACAGATCACTATTGAAGCCAAAAATTCTATAAGATGGTTATTTAGCTTGCTTGAATCTACTGTGTTCAGAGTAGACCAATTGCTTCTTTGTGAAACGCCATCTCTGTCTGTGTTATGCAATAGCTTATTAATAATTTAAATATGTCTGTTGCTGTATTACAGTTGCTGCTGTATCCCTTTAGGAAGGATGATGTAAGTAAAGCTTGAGGCAGAAAGGCTAAAGGTCTGCTTCTCTTCTAGCTTCATCGTTTTTTTTCATACCCTCAGGGAAGTTGCTTAAACTTGGTTTTACCCATCTGTAAAATTAAAAGATCTGAATCACTGACCATTGATTTTTCTCAGAGCATTAAGATCCTCATCTTGAAGGCCAAATATCCTTGGCTAGTATTTAAAATAAATACACTGCAGGTACAGCTATTTATTCACTTTGTAGCAGAATAAAGGAATCTTGGTCATGAATCGGAATAGACTTGTGCTGGTGCTATATGAACACAGAACAAAAAGACTTTGTCTGGCTTAAAAACCTTACAGTTTGCTGGTCACTCCCCTTGATTCCACTCTTGGTTTTAGTACCCAACAGTAGAATACACCTTTTTATGGATAGAATATGTTGTCTGTACAAAATCACCCATCATTGAGGCACTAGGTTGTACTATGAGTGGGAGAGAAGGGAGAGGTTTGTGTACACAAAGGAAGAACTACACAGGCTTTGTCTTTCTGATATGCTCACCAAAAAAAAAAAAATATAGTGCCTTGGCTGTTAATACATTACATCTATATTTTCTTCTAATTTCCTGATTTTTTCCCCACTGTAGTCATCTAAATGTCATCTCAGAATTTCAATGGTCTGTTTGGCTGTGCGTTAAGCAGAGACTATGTTCTTAATTCATACAGTTTATTACGTAACTAAAGTAGATGTCACTTTCCTGTCATTGTCAACTGTCACATGACTACTTACAATGCCAGTTACTCATTCTATTTATTTCCAAATGGCCATTTAAAGAAACCATATAAGAGGAAGAGATTTAAATGGATCAGTTGGGGAGATGGAAGAAAGAGGTTAATAGAAGAAAATTACAGAATTTTCCAAACGTTTTTCTATGCCAGTCTAGACAACTGGGATTTTGTTCTTTTCTGAAAGTAGAAGGAGCTGGTAACAACGTGCTCTGGAGTAGCATCAGTCTGGGTGTAAAAAGAGATTTCTGGCTCAAAATCTCCAGGAGCTCCCTTAAATATGTACCAGTAATGCAAGATGATTTGCAGAATTGTGCAACCCACAAAGAATAAATAAACGATGCATAAAAACAGCACTCAGAAGTCAAAGCTGTCTGTTAAGGAGTTTACTTTGGTGCTTAACTGACATCTCTTGGAAAAAAAAGACTTCAATATTCTACGCTATCCCATGCTTGACAGTAATGAGCTAAAATGATATGTAAACATTATAAACAAAGATGATCCCAAGAGCAAAATTC
This sequence comes from Cygnus olor, assembly GCF_009769625.2. Classification (NCBI taxonomy): domain Eukaryota; kingdom Metazoa; phylum Chordata; class Aves; order Anseriformes; family Anatidae; genus Cygnus; species Cygnus olor. The sequence goes on from NC_049169.1 coordinate 41,399,551, forward strand.
CTGAGTGGATCTGTATTTCAAAAGTGCCAAAGAGTGATTATGGAGATCTCAGAGCTGATTTTAGCCCATCATAAGAGAAATAGTGAATATCTTCTGCTTTGCTCCCACCCCCTCCTCCCTAGTGTTTTTTGTTCACTTTAGTTTTGTGTTGTTATAAATAAACTATTAAGCATAAAAAGAGTTGCAAAACACCTTTAACAGTAGTTAGCCTTTTTTCTTGCCCTTTACTTATTTGTTTATATCAATAAAATGATGAAAGGAAATAAAGTCATTCTTCCACAATGTGTGTCTAATAACTGTAGCCAATACAAATTTGATCTGTCAAAAATCTTGTTGTGTTATCTTGATATGTCAGTTCATGGCACAGCTAGAAAGAAAGGCGGAGTTGTCATTTGTTAGCAGAACAGCTGGCGTAACAGACTGGAAGTTGTGTTCTCCAGGAATTAATTTTTTACCAAGGTAAGTTCAGTCACTGGTTTTAAACTGTTAATTTTACAGCTCAGGCTGTGCTGCTTGCCTGCGTAACAGTACAGTTTCAGAAGAGGTAAAAGGAAAACCATGAAGCATATGTTGGTGTGTGGGGGGGTGGGGTTTGCCTTTTTTTATTTTTATTTTCTTCCCCTGTAAAGGAGGGTTCTCAGACTGAGGTTGATTGCTCTGACAGCTGCCCAGGGAAACCAGAGACTCTCCTGTATGGGAATCAGAATGTGTATGCTATATATTTGTTTAGTTTTTCTCATGTATTTATTCTCTTTCTTAGCAGGATTTTTCTTAACAAAACAACAAATGAAACCTCATTGGGGAAGGGGAGGTGGGGTGAATCCCTTACTGCTATTTACTATTTGCAAAATATACTCGTTTGTTCCTTTCATGAGATACTGCTTAAGAAGATGTAATCTGAGTATGTTAAATTCCATTTTTTTTTTCCTTTCTTTAATGCAGCATATGTTTAGGAATGCTGTGGAGATAATATTCCTACAAGTGCAGTACTTGAATCTAAAGCGTTGAAATGAAGAAAAAAAGAATGAAGGGGTGGGAGTTGTGCATGGCAAAAGCCTTTTTATATTTGAATATTTATTTCTCTGGGTGTTTTTAGCAACGTTTAAAATTTTTAGCTTTTAATACCATGTGTGGTGATTGCATGCACAGGGAAGGATTCTTTATGTTTGCAAGGTACTATGTGACTGTCTTAGTACTGTACCTATAAACACATCCTGGTAAGTGTTCCAGGCATGTGTCATGAATGTTTGTCACAACATATTTCTTCTAGTAAATTATGCTGTGACCCAGTTCTCAAAATCAAACCAGTAGCTCTGTATGGACTCTTTAAAGAGGTGTAGTATTGGTGGCAGTGTCATGGTTAAGTTGTGTTTAGGTTTATACTATATATTTCATGGTAATACTCTAAAGCTATCATTATCCAGACCTCTTAAATAGCAGTGGGAATCTTTCCAGTGATGTTGGCAGGCTTTCTGCAAAGCCTTTAAATTTTTTGAGGGTTGCTCTATTTTTTGATGTAACATCTTCTTGCAAAAAATGTACTAAAATTTTAAAGAAAAAAGCCCTTAATATCGATCTTTTTTGGGAAAGAAATAATACATGGTTACTTGCAACTGGTAAGAATTGCAGTCATCATCAGCTGCATTTTTGTCCATGCATACAGGTTGTGACAAAACTGGGGCCCTGGGGTCACATTCAATAAGTTCACTATCTGTAGCTGTTGGCCTTATTGAGAATAATCTAGTCAGTTTGCCAAGCAAATTGCCCAAGTTTTCCCAAAGTTGCCCAAGGCCCATCTGAGTCTACACACTGTGTCATCTATCGGAGAGCAGCAGTTCAGTGGAAAAAATTCCCCATAATGAACCCAAAAAAACAGCCATCCAAAAGCTTCTAAGAGGGTTCCTTCCTGGCTCTCTTATTGAGGCAACAATGCAGACTGCTTTAAAAGTAAGATTAAAGCTATTCCAAATAGTGTTTTGTTTGAATGAGGCCCCTAAATGAGGCTGAATCTTCAGAGGTTGGTTGAATTGTATCTAATATCATTTGGATTAAACACTGACTCTTTCATAGGAAACATTAAAATGCCCCCAAATTCTTAATAAAATTTAGCTTATTTTAAAATTTGTTTGACAGGAGATCCAAGTTGAACTGGTACTTTAGCCACAGGATGATATTTGGATTTTACTTAAGTATTATTTCTTATGCAGTGATATTCCTTTTGGAAACTGGACATGTTTCTTTAGATCCATGTTTCCAGAGTTTCGTAGCTCATGCTTTAAGGATAGACTGCACCCAGCCTGCTTTGATAAAAAGAATATCCATTAGCTAAAGTGGAGGGGTGGATGTAGGTCCAGGGGTTAGAAGTATTCTTCCAAATGTGGCACTGGTACAAGTTCCCCAGAGCAGTGGCCATGATACCGAGTCTGCCAGAATTCAAGAAGTGTTTGGACAATGCTCTCAGGAAAAGGGATGGTCCTGGGTGAAGCCAGGAGTTGGACCTGGCAGAGAAGGACCTGTGAGTCCTGGTTGATAGGCAGCTGAATATGAGCCAGCAGTGTGCTCAGGTGGCCAAGAAGGCCAACAGCATCCTGGCCTGTATAAGAAGCAGTGTGGCCAGCAGGTCTAGGGAAGTGATTGTCCCCCTGTACTCGGCTTTGGTGAGGCCGCACCTCGAGTACTGTGTTCAGTTTTGTGCTCCTCACTACAAGAAGGACATGGAGGTGCTCGAGAGAGTCAAGAGAAGGGCGACAAAGCTGGTGAGGGGTCTGGAGAACAAGTCTTACGAGGAGCGGCTGAGGGAGCTGGGCTTGTTCAGCCTGGAGAAGAGGAGGCTCAGGGGAGACCTTATCGCTCTCTACAGTTACCTTAAAGGAGGCTGTAGTGAGGTGGGGATTGGTCTGTTCTCCCACGTGCCTGGTGACAGGACGAGGGGGAATGGGCGAAAGTTGCGACAGGGGAGTTTTAGGTTGGATGTTAGGAAGTACTTCTTTACCGAAAGGGTTATTAAGCATTGGAACGGGCTGCCCAGGGAGGTGGTGGAGTCACCATCCCTGGAGGTCTTTAAAAGACGTTTAGATGTAGAGCTTAGTGATATGGTTTAGTGGAGGACTTGTTAGTGTTAGGTTGGAGGTTGGACTGGTGACAACAGATTGTCTTCCTTGAATGAAATTCTGCAAAAAGTGTCATTTAATGTGTATTTAATGTGTTTATCTACATCCTGGAATTTTCGAATTAGCTTTTACCGTTTTCTTTATATTCTTGGCACAAATAAAGACGTATCTCATTATCTGGTTTGAATAAAATTTTTATGGCAGGATCATGAAAATAAATATGTTTTAAGAAGCAACAGATACTTGGTTTTCCTTGCAGCTTATAGTTTGTTTGCTTTTCTTGTTTTTTAATAACTGATGTCTATAAATAAACTTAAAAAAAAAGAAAAGAGGAAAAGAGAAAAGCTTGCAGTATTGCAGTATTGATTTTAACCAGTAATGATGATATTGTCGAAAATAACTTTTGGTATACAGTATCCCCATTGTTCAGTACTTTGACAGACATGATTTGACAAATAAAATGTGTGGCTTTTCTTTCAAAGGATAGGAAGACATATATATAGAGGAAGAGTTAGATTTTGTACTCATAGACTCTATAAATGAAAAGTTAAAGTAATAGGGATAAAAGTAGTACCTGCGAGTCTGTGCAGTGCAGTATCTTGTGTGACTTAGGACATGGATAGAAAGGGAAATGCTAGAAATGCCTGTATGCTCCCACCATAGCCCAAACACACCAAAATTGCTGTAATTGTGATAACAGTTGTGACCTAAGCTTGTCAAATATAAATATTTGGCTTACTCTTGCTCATCTCAGGAGTATGTCTTTTTTTTTTTTTTTTTTCACATTCTATATTCTTTCTCTCTCTCTCTCTTTTATTATTATTATTATTATTATTATTATTATTATTATTATTATCATCATCATCATCTTCTTTTTCCTGTAGCCCCTCCCATCCTCTTCCTCCCCATGGTATTTTATCACAAACTCAAGCTGCAAGTTCTTTGGGACAGTGACTTCATTTTTACAGCACATCCATACAGTGCTTGTTTAAACTAAGCATTCAACATAATGTTTCACGTCTAGGTTATTTATCCTAGTTTTGTGAAAGTTTAGAGAATAGGCGTGTTTTTGGTGGTGGTGGTGGTGGCAGTGGTGGTTGTTCTTGTTTTTTCTAATGCTGCTAAGAGTGTACAGGTGGATCTGGCCCATTCATTGCTATAACTCAGGGTGGAGATCCTCCTACTTTAGTGCTGTCATTTTTCAGGCAGACACCGCTAGATGTTTGCGTGCCATATGCAAATACTTCTCTTTGGCCTGGCCTTGCCAGCAGCTGCCCCAGGGAAGAATAAGTAATTACCAGCAATCTTCTTCTTCTTATTTTTTCCCATAGTAATTTATATTCAGGAAGCTCTTTTGGAGTTATAGTCAGGGCTAGAAAGTCCCATGGTGGTAGATACTTTTTGTATACATACAAATCATAGTCTGAAATGAAAAAAAATGCAGTCTACACAAAAGTGAGCAGCATATTTCTGAGTGGTTAATCTACTTGAAGAGCTTTCCAATATCAGGCATCTTTGTTTTATTTGCCCCCACTAAACACAGGTACATATGCTCGTAAGTGTCCTGAATAAAATGTGGAATTTGAAGGCTGTAAATCTAACAGTAAACTAGATATGCTTTAGTGTATTTTTAGTGTTAGAACAACTTTACAATTAAAATTATGTCAGAGATTTAGAATGCTACAGAATGATAGAATTTGATGGTGTTAGTGCATGTGCATGTGTAGCTGTGCTTTCTTTTAGAGACATGGTCAAAGTAATGTAGCAGAAAAGTCAGTTTTCTCTGGGGAAGAAAAGATGTCATGTTCAAGACTTGATCTTACCAGATTCGTTTTCACTGGTTATTTCAAAGGCTTGCCTGAATATTTTTAGCACTTCCTCTATGTGTTTTAAATAAAACAAGTGCTTAATGAGTGGCAATTAATGTTTTTGTTTTATTTTTCCTTTCACATTTTTTTGAGGAACTCCTTAGTATCTACTTTTTGTCCTATGTTGCACAAAAAAATGTAATGACATTTCCTATGAGGATCTAACATTAGATAACCTATTCAGTTACAGAATAGATTTTGTTGGTTTTGCTTCCAAAGAAATAAATGTACTGAGGTGTCATATCTAAATTAAATATCCTCTTTCATGTTTGCTAACTGTAGTGCTCTTAGTTCATTTTAAGATGTCATAAAAAATATTATTTCTCTTCCTTTTCCCCTGACTTAAGTTAGGATAGGTGGTGATGATGTTTATACAGGAATAGGCTTCTTGAAAGAGAAAACGGTAAACCCAGGAAGGCTTAACTGCCTTTTTATTATTTGCATTTCGCCAGTAGTGTTTGTCTTACGTTGATATCTAGAAGCCTCTATCTGAAGCCAGACCACATTGTGCTTGCCACCATACAAAATTATATGGAAAAATGATTTCTGCACTGAAATCAGTACATCAGGCCAAAATCTGTGTGGGCAGACTGTAAAGACAAAATTCATGTCTATGATTCCTTGGTATCATTTTTTTTTCTTTTTCTTTCTTTGTTTTTTTTTTTTTTTTTTTTTCTTCAGGTAATGGATTGTTTCAGCCATGATTCAAAAGGGTGGCCGTAGTCATAATTTGTCTGATAAATGAAAATGCAAGGGGCCTTTGGGCATTCCTGGCTTTCCAAACAGTAACCATGAGATTCTTGAGCTAAGAGGGAAGGGAGGAGGGAAGGAAAACTTCCAGATGTTGTGAAAAGACAACATATTTGAATCTACTGAAAATGACCTTTTCTTTTAATGTAGTACAGGGTATTGTTTGATGGCTGGACCTCATCCTCATGATATTTTGTCACAATTAAAGTGATGTCTGTTAGACTATCAGCAGGTTTGATGAACTTCTCTCTGCACAAATAGGCAGTTCTTATGTTTGAAGTGGGATGAGCCCTGAGTTAGATGCAAGTATAGAAGTTCAAGTGAAATAAAAGTTTTATAGTTAATAGGAACAAGCAGCGATGTTATGCGCTCTCAGCGTAATAGTTTATATAGCAAGAGAGAACCATCTTGACATCAGTTATATTATTATCTTATAGGTGTTTCTAGTGAAGATTTCTGATTCCTCATCATTTTATGGTGCGTATAGTCTCAAAACCTTAATTTAATTTGGAAAACAGCATTTTGTTTTATTTTTTTGTTCTTTTTTTTTTTTTTTTAAGGAAGAATTTTGGTGGCTTGGACTTGCAGCAACTTTGGTCAACAAATATTTCTTACACCATTGTTGCCATGTTTCCTTCTCACTGTTCTGAAGACTGGCAAATGAAGTCATAATGTTGAGTAGCAAATCATGTGCAGTTGAATTCAGTGCTGATCAGGACAAAAGGATCACGTGTAGGTTAGATCACAGCGCGGTTTGGATGATCAACTGCTTGTGAGAGAATCTGCCCCGATAACAGAAGACAGAGAAGCCATTATAGTTATCCTTGCTTGCAAGTGGCTGCATCTTTGCTACTGCAGTGTGCTACTACAGTTTGTGTGACTATTTATGGTTGTACAAATACAAATTAAACTATCTTTACTGATTGGGGCTTAAGTGTTGTTATACTTAGTGGCTCCTAAATCAATTTGCTCTATAGAATTATTGGTGCAGCTTTGATAAAACTTTGCCTTTAGCTAAATCTCTGCAATTACATTGGAAGATAAGAGGCTGTTGTCCGACAACAGCTGAAGTCAAAATGTAAAGACCTTTAAGTCACACATATGCCTCTGAGAATAAAATTTGATCTGCGGAAGTTATTTTCTGCAGTTGGTGTTTCTCAAGCTAACATAAAAAAGTGCCCATTTTTCAGCTTCAAGGGGGAGTGTAAAATGTTTCCCCACCCAAGTACATTTGATGTGTATATCATAGTAAAAGTACAAAATGCTTTATATTTACTATTCAAAAATGTTGGTAAAGAAGCACTATGAATGCAGCTATGGGTAACACAATATTTTATATTTCTAGCTTTTCCAAGTGGATATGGTCTGTCATTTTGCACTACCATAATGGCATTGGTGGTTAAAAAGCTTGTCCATGTAACATATAAAGGTCCAAGGGACAGTATTTCTGAAGGATATTTAGTCTTGTTTCTCATGTAATCCCCACCCTCACAGCCAGGAAGGTATATACATATGCATGTATAAAGATTACTTATTATCATCTATCAAATAGCTTCTAGAATAAATAAATTTATAAGTGCCTCTTATTCCTATCCCAAGAAAGAAGAGAATAAAAAGAAAATGGAGGTTTAAGCACTTACCCTTCTAGTGTAAGCCCCTAGTATTTTGACCTTTGAGCAAAAGAAACAGGGTATTGATATGTACGCACACTCATGTATTTTAATAGGATTTGCTTTTGATCCCAGTGAATTTATGAAATAGCAGTGAAAGCGGGCTCCATGCATTTAAATTAAAAGTTTACTTGGTATTTTTAAGCTAGAGATGTTATTTTCATCTTTCATCACAAAATTCAGTCTTTCGAATTAAAGAGGTTTGTGTTTCTCAGTTTATTTTTTTCCCTGGGGCTTGATAGTTGTAGTCCAAATTGTGTTTCTTAAATGAATTTAGCTATCTACTTTCAATTTTCCATCCTTTACACTATATTTGAAACTTGTCTGTATTTTCAATGAGCATTACTCTGGAATGTCTCTTTCTAAAAAAGATACGATGTTAACAATCTCTTTCCCATACTCCTAATCTAGTTATGTGTGGCTGGAGTCTCAATGAAAAAGAATGATCGTCTTTTTCTATTTTTGGTCTCTGCTGATAGCCTTTTTGATCTGATATTTTAAAGTTTATCTCATTTTTAAGCTAATAGTAAATGAGGAAATATAGATTAAAATTGCAACCATGTAACTATTAATTTAATCTTTCTGGAAAATTCACTTACAGCTTTAAAATGCTTTGTAAATGCAGCAATTGCTGTAGCACTGTCAACGTTTGTGTCATTTGTTATTCTGTTAACAGTGTACCTGTTTTTGTATATAAATATAAATCTATGTAATATTTCTTTTATTATTATTTTTAATACTGCAGTAAGGTATGGAAGTCAAAGTCTTTCAACATAACCATGCTTCCACTGCTGGTGGATGATGTGGTTAATACAACACAAGTTTTATGATTTAATTTAAATGTACTCTTTGGAAACAATTCTATCAGACCTCAGAAATAAATAAGTGCCTATAAAGAACAAGAATTGACAGGAAAAGAGGCATTTGGAAGGCACTGAAGGAGAATGAATCAATTTGCTGATGCATTATTGCTATTCTGATCTTGTTTTTTTAATGACTTTCAAGCAAGTAGCTGATACTGTGGGAAATTTATACAGGCATATGACATTAGGCTTATTCACAATGTACTCATAAAATTCACAAATATGATAAGATAAGACTTGAGAATTATGCCATTCAGACAATATACTGTATTTTAATAGACATGCAAATAGGATTGGAGGTGTTCACGATCATTACTGTTCAACATCCATGAGCTGCAGTAAATAAGTGGGAGCATCCTTGCCTGTCCTGAGGCTGTCAGGCTGTCTCCTGCCTGAAGCCTTTAGAGAAGGACCTTGCTGGAGTGAATCGCAACATAGTGCCACTAAATTTGAACCATTGGGTCCTTTAAAGGGGTAGAGAAGCTTGTTTGTTTGTTTAAACTGAGAGATGTTTAATTTTGGCCATATAGGTTGGGTAGACAATTAGAAAGGGCTTGAGGAAGAAACCACGGGAAGCTTTGTAGCTAATCCTTATGCCTTTAAACTCCAGGTGTGAATCCTCAAGAGAATTGGATTATTTTGTTGTAGCCTTGGTTTCCAAATGATTGTAAGCACTGTAGGAAATAGATTGTGTCAGTGTAACATGCCTTCTGGATCACTCTGACTTTTCTCTGAGAAAAATGATTGCAATCAAGGAACGAGAGGTGAAAATCAAAACTCTTTCTAACTGGCTGGACTTTGTTAGAGGAAGATCTAATCAACCCATGTAGAAGTGCCATGCTTTCTAGAAGAGCTGATATGATGCTCTTAGGTACCGACTCTTTTCTCAGGCTGGAAAAATTCATTCCTTTGATATAAGTTGCTCTACTTAAGATTGTTTAGCATTTTTCTTGCAAGTCATTTTCAGAAGTGAATGGACCTTCATATTGATTTATTCTAAACTAGGGTTTGGCAGACTTTTGTCCTGGAATGGATGTTTGACCGGAGATAATTTTTCTGAGTCAGGGGTTGATTTAGACAGTATAGCTAAATCATAGGTTTGCTGTTTAAATGCTAAAAATAGCTAATTTTTCATTATCAAGTGCCAAATATGCATGCAAGCATTGTAAAGTATTGTAAAATATATCCCTCATCTGGAAAAGTATATGATTTAAATATACATTATTTTCAGTGCAATCAGCTTAAAAGAGAGGGATTTCCACATCATCAGGTTTGTGATATTTCACTCTACTTTTGAACTTCCTAACCTTTTTAAAATGTTACCTTTGATTACATTGTTCTTTTAGTTGATCTCATGTTTAGTTAGAAGTTCTCGCACTCTCCATTCCCTTTCCATTTCTGCCACCATATTTCAGTGTTTACAGAGTGAGAAGCATTACTGAAGTTCATCAGCTGGGCCCAAGCACATAACATGAGGCCAGGCAGCTTACTATCATTATTGCAGTAAGGCATTAGTTTGCTGTTAGCACTGTGCACTTCTGTGAAGCCAAGAACTCCTCACTTTCAGATTTCAAGGTTTTCAACAGTTGAAGACAGTGTCACATATAGGTGCTGGCAGCTTGTTTATGTCTACAGTCATGCACATTTGTGTTGTGGGCAGTGGCACAGCCTCCCTGTATTGTGACCACCAGCTTTCCAAAGGCATAACTACATTTTTGTTTATGCTTGTACCAGGCAAGATACCGCTCTGGATGAGCAATGGCACTGAGCCTGTGCGATTATGTCCTGCAGGTAGAAGCAGGCTCCTAAATGCCATCTGGCAGTGCTAGGGGGCTGGCTGTATCAGAGCATTGAGCCAAGGAAGAGGTTGCACAGTAAACTTGCTTCACCTGGTTTTTGTGTGCTGTGTGTGGAAATTCCACGTAGATTGTCCAACCTGAACATAAGCATCACATGTAGGTGCATGGTGAGCTGGTAAGCCCGCTGGTGTAACCTTTAGCTTTAGATTTGCTCACTTCTGAGATTTAATTCACAATTTAATGTTGCTGTTACATGGATTTATTCATTTAATTCCTAATTATTTTTTGAAAGTACTGTATGCCTGAAGAACTAAAACCTCCAGTCTCTACTGAAGCTGGTACTTTCAGATTCATCTAAAACCTGAGCCATGGCATGTGCTTATTGAAGTCTTTGAACTGCATATAGCTGTCGTTTGAGCTCTGTCTACTTCAGAGGGAAAGGAAACACTTTCCTATTCTGCTCACAGACAGCCTGCGCTGGAGGGCTGCTGCCTCTTTTCTCACAATGACTGAAGCAGCTAATCATGTGTAATCCCTGTGTTACTGCTCACAAAGAAAATCTGTGGGCATTGGAAAAGCATAAATTGGTGCATATACACATTTTACATGGATAGATACTTATATTTTATTTTGTAAGTCCTATCATTTTGGATCCACAATTATTATTATTATTTTTTTTTTATGTGGCAGATCCACATGGCAGTCGTGATTTCATTTGTATTGCCTTGCTGTTGTGAGTTCCTAAAACATGTAACTTGTAATGCTTGATAAAATATATATATTTTTTTCTTTATTGAGATATAAATATATTTAGGGAATTTTCAGTTCTGTTCCTTAGGATAAAATGCTGAGCTGCTGTACATTGTTCAACAATAGAGCTGCTACATGTCTGTGTCTTCCAGACATCTTTTTTTTTTTTCTTTTCTTTTTTAATCACGTGAAAATGCTGCTTCTGGACAGGTCTTTGCTGGGCTGCCAAACATCTGGAAACCTTGGACAAACAGCTCTTGCACATGGATAGATTCTATTGCAGTGAGTCCAATACATCACGGTTTGTCCGAGTTGCTCTATACAAGCTATGAAATGCATATTTCCACCTTAATATACATCATTTACTAGACAGAAATATGAATCCTATTCAGTGTGATGGATTGCACTTTGACTTACAATATCAAAGATTTGGATCGTTTTATGCTCCTAACCAAACGTGGGTACAAATTTTCAACATTTTCATGTGGTGATTTAGATTATCTGTTTCTATAATTGTATTGAAAATTGAGCAGAACACTTTTTTTTTTTTTTTATTAGTGACTTGATAATTTAGCTCATGGATGGTATCAAAATACTAGCTGTGAGTTGTCATGTAGGTATGCACCCCTGCTCTCTGTGGAAAACTGTAAAATAGGATTTCTCATAGAGATGCAGAGAATTTGTTGGCTTGTTTAAATAGTTGGGTTATCTTTTATTATTATTATTATTATTATTATTATTATTTACTAGTTCATTCTGGCATTGAGTTTTAGCATGTTCTTTTGCTGTTTCATGCTCTTTCATACATCCAGGTTTGACAAGTGTGCTCCATGGAATCCAAATATGTTACTAGAGGTTTCAGACCTCTCTCTGAGACATAGATTTCTTTGGGGAATGATCCGGTACCAAAAATCAGAGACTATATATTTTGAGAATAAACCTTATGTTGTAGAGTTGGGGATGTTAACATTATAAGGCTTGGCTGTGCACTCAGATAATTTCTTCAGGAGCAAGATGGAAGTGATGCCAACTTGTACTTCATTATTACCACAGTTTATGAATACCTCAGTAGGTTCAATAGGTCTATTATCTCTCCTCTAGTAAATCTGTCAGCTGCCTTTGAAATGACAATGACCTTTATTATTATTATTATTCAGGTTTTTATTGTGGTTGTGGGTTTTAGCAAGGGGTAGCAGAATGGTGATTAAATTTTTCTATCCTCTTGTCTTTGAAGTAGTTAAAAGTCGATGGCTTTTCTGTTCTACAAGCACTATTATACCAATTCAGGATTAAAATTTTAATGTCTTCTAGTGACACCATTAGGCCAAGCATGTTTCTGCCCATGATTACACATTAAAAAATATATATTGGAAAGATTTAGGGTATGATCAAGAGTGTGTTAAAGTCCAATTTCCCTTCTGCCAAAACAGACTTCCCAGAATATATGTTTACTGTCATCTAAGTAAACTAATACAGAGATGAAGATTGATACTTACTCTAAATCATATGGAAGTATTTTGACAGGTTACAGAAATTTGTAAATGACAAGAATTGGGTTTGTTCTCTTGAAAGATTTTGACCAACCATTTTCAGTGAGCTGAGCAGCTTAGAAGTCTTGATGAACACTCCCCATATTTTTTTCCAAGATAGATACTTTAAGTATGTCCTTAATTGTATCTTATCTGTAAGGGTGACCTTTTCTTCCTGATCAGCCTTTACAATGTTTATCTCAATCTTTGTCACAGCCAGATTAGATTATAATGTTGTAGCCTGAGTTTAGCAACATCTAAAGACCATTCAGAAATTCTGTTTAAAAAAGTCATTTTTCTTGCTTAATCATGTCTCATATAGATCCATGCTCTGTAGGTAATGCAGCTGATAATTCATTTACAGCCTTTCAAATCTTCTGGTAAAAGAGAGAGAAATCTGATCTGCTGAGATTCATTATAACAGCAACTGAAACCACTGAAAAGAAAATAAAATGAGAAGTACACTTGGCATGTATTTATTTACAATTGACTCTGCTATTCTGGGTAATAAATGAGGTGGGATAAGGAAGATAAAGCAAACCCACAAATTTAAAACATACGTAAAATAGCTGCAAGAACATTCTGTACATAATTTATATTTAAACTTGAAATGAAGATATGTAAGGTTAAAAAGGAAAAGGAAAAAGTCTCGTGTCTTTTCTGCTTGTATTACGGTTAGTCTGCAACCTGGATATTTTTTTCCATGACTAATTGAAAATTGGCTATATTTCACATCTGTTTTGGCTTAACTAAAATCTGCCGATGACTACTTGCACTCATTACACAAGTTACTTGTATCTCATACAGAGATGTGCTTTACCTCTGCCATATTTGTTCTATTCTTCAGGTTGGAGTTCAGGCCCATGTTCTTTCTCCTTTTCTTTAAATAATATGCATAACCGAAATTCCTGTTTTAACTGCTGTCTTTGCTCTGTACTCCTATTTTAACTACAATTGTTCTAATATCTGTTATAAGGTACTAAAGGAATTCTGGTTTTCCTATTAAGGCTATTCTTACATTAAAAATTTCTTTGACTTGCATTAACAGTCAGATCATGCAAGTTGGTTTTATTAATTTAATCCTGTCTGTTTAAAATCACTCACAGACTACTTATTTGTTAGATGCTGCAAAGAATGTAAAACTGAAAGGTAAAGAATGTTAAAGAGTTAGACTAGGATTTTTTTTCTGTAATATTTTTGATTTAATATGTAATCTAATTTAGTGTGTTCTTCAGATGCTTCAATCATAGCCACAATTAATGTTGCTATTGTTTGCTGTTCAACCAATGTACTGGCTTTGCAATACAAAATTCGAGCTGTTCTGTAGATATGCTTTAGGATACTCAGAGTAAATATCAGATTAAAAATAAAATAAAATAAAATCGAGTTTTAGGGGATTTTTTTTAGGGTGAATTTCAGTTCTATTTTAAAAAGAGCCTTATGCTTTATGCAAAGTTTCAGAATTTGGAGAAAAGGAATGATTAAAGCTGTAATTGCTCTACTTCAATATGTCTTGCTGAGATGTTCATTCTTTTATTCTGTGTAGATTAATCAAGTTCAATATTTAACAGTATTCATAACTTTTCTGAGCTTTGACATAGTTATCTGGTATTACGTCAGGTTATGGTAGCTTCTTTGCTTATTGAACATCATTTGCTAGAAGCAGCCATAGCTCTGATTGCTAGGGAACATGTATATGCATGCATATACGTCTGTGACTTCAAGCTAAGTCTGCGGAGAAATGTGAAGGAGCTGTCTAAATTAATCATCTCTCAGTAACTGTTGTATCTCAGACAGATAAAATGTTTCTGAAAAGGTCTAGAGGAAGGGGGCGGAGGAAGACTCAGACGTTAATTGCCTTTGCTGTGTCTTTAAGTAGGGTGCAAAATCAGCGTCTGTGCTCCAAATCTACTTCAAAGGGTAGAGGGCTATTGCAGTTCACTGCTGTTTTATGGTTAGAAGAGGAAAAATGGAATCTCAGTTTAGAGGTGAAAATTAAGAGAAAGTGGGTTGTTCTTGTTCTGCTCTTAATCTGCCCATGCTCTCAGAATGAGCACACCAGACCCACCACCCAGAACATGTGCCTTCCTCTCTAGATCCTCACCATCCCAGCAGGGCTCAGGAGAGTTTATACCTGAGGTGAGGCAGGCACTTACCCAAGGAATGGCACCTGAACGTCTGACGGTATCACAGAGTGAGCTCAGCAGTTGTCCAAGGCAGAGGAGAGACAGTGATCTTCCTCTTCCTCACCATGTTTGCAACATGGCAGGTTGTGGCTTTGATTTCGGTCTGACTTCATGGTGGTTATTAATGTGTTTCTGTTACTCTGGAGGTAGAGCTTAGGTGAACCCTACTGGCTACCAGCATTAGGCCTTTACAGTTGCAGGTGTTAAATCTTTTTTAATAGAAGATTGAAATCCACAGAAATTAATGTTCTGCACATTGCTTATTCATATGATCTTGGGGCCAAATGCTACAGAACTGCTATTTTCAGAATGTAGAACTAAAAGCTAGGCAGCTTAACATCTCAGTTGGGGAAGTGCTATGTAATTAATTGCCTGGCTTTATTTTGGAAAGATGGTATGTTTCAAGAAAAAGAATATTTTAAATGGGCAATCTCTGAATTTATCGGCTGTTTTTCTACAGTATTGGAGCCACCATCTTCCCCACACATAGATATCTGTTGCAGAAAGTTTACTGAGGAGACCAGGAGGGAATGAACTGACAATGGTATTAATCTTCAGAAATTTAAAACGTCTTTTTCACACTTATTTAAAAGTAAATCTTTCTATTTATATAACAAATCTATCCATACAGATAGTAGTTATTTCCTAATGAAGCTTTTGTAAAGTTTATGTTGGGGACTTTTCTGATGTTCAGTGGAGAGAAGCATAAGTTATTTTCTATGGGTATGTGAACTGTCTTTGAACGAAACATGTTTTCAACCCAAGGGGGTCTTCCATTAGGCAGTAAATTTAGATTGCCAGAGACACAGCTGAAGCCAACTACTCTGCTCTTTGGGAAGTTCAGGCCATTTGGACATGCAGACATCACACCAATACAAAAATCAATGCAAATATATTTTGATTCAGACAAATCCATATGCAGCACTGACACTATAGCACTACAAATATGATTTCTCTCAAGCTAAAATTGCTTTGACTGATGAGAATGGAACAATTTTATTTATTTCTTTAGGGATCCTTCCTTACTGAGATTAGATGCTTAGGGAAATTTATTTTTATTTCTCTTAATAACACATAGAACAGTTTTGTGCAAAGCCAAGGTTATTCAGTGTTCTGGAACTTGCCAGGAGGAATTACTGAAAGGAAACTGAACCACAGCACCAGCTGAAATAGCACAACAGAAAATGCCACTTTGCAAGTGACAGCTGGAAGAAATCCAGGGCACAGAGTCAACAGCTGTCTTCAGTTGTCACAGTACTACTTCATGTAGGGTTCAGAATAAGACTTGTGATTTTTCCCAGTCTCAGTTTGGGAGAAAAAGGTTATCTGTAGTTTTAGTAGGAATGCTATAGCTGGACTTTTTTGATGCTAGAGAAAATCATAGTGTAAGTCATCTTGGAACAGAGTTCAGGTCACATGAAAATGGTGGTGATCCGTGGGAACAGTCAGCACTGATTTATCAGAGGTAAATTATGACTGATTAAACTTATTACATTCTATGACAAAATATCTGGATTTGCAGATGAGGGGAGTAGCGGATGCCACTTACCTCCATTTTTAGCAAGGCTTTTAAGATGTCTCATTCAGCATTCTTGTGTGAGGATGTTTGTGGTCTGGTGGATGAAAAGATGGTTTGGCTCTTTATCTGGGGAGCAGTACTTCATCAGACAGATTCTGCCTGGAGGCCAGTATCAAGGGAAGCATTTCAGGGTCCATTCTTGTTGTGTTCAATATCTTAACTTGGAGGAGGTGACAAAGTGTTTGCTCATAAGGTTTGCACCAAATTAAGTGGGACGAGTCAAAACAGTCAAGGAGAGGGTTGCTGTCCAAGGGGACCTTCAAATCAAAGGAATGGGCCAATAAGAGCTTTATGAAATTCAGGGATGATAAATGTCAAGTCTTGCTCCTGTGAAGGAATGAGACAGTAAGGATACATGCTGGAGGTTGTCTGTCTGGGGAGCAGCTCTCTGGAGAAATCACTAGGGCTGTGGTAGGCAGCCAGGCAAGCATGAGCCAGCAGCGTGCTCTGGCAACATCCTCATTTGTATGAATGGGCACATACCTAGGTCAAGTGAAGTGAAGCGAAATGATAAAGACCCGTCTGGATGTCTACCTGGGCAACCTGCTCTAGGGAACCTGCTTTGACAGGGAGGTTGGACTCAATGATCTCTTGAGGTCCCTTCCAACTCCTACAATTCTGTGATTTTCTTCTTCACTCAGCACTCTTGAGATCCCATCTAAAACACTGCACCTGGTTTTGGGCCCTTCTGTCCAGGAAAGGTATCAGTCAACCGGAGTGAGTTCAGCAGAGGGCCACCATGATGGTTGATGCTGGAGCATTTGCCCTGTGAGGAGTGGGGGCTTCTTCGGTCGAGAAAAGGGACAGTTTTGGGAGGAACCAGCAGCAGTCCCCCAGCACCTACCGGGAGGGCATCAAGGAGATGGAGCCAGGCTCTTTGTACATATTGGAAGAAATAGAGAAAACGTGAATAATCTGAGAAAAGAGAAGTTGTGTTGATGCAAGGAAGTGTGTGTTTGTTTGTTATTTATTTATATATGCATTTTTAAACCAGGATAATAGTCAAGTACTAGAAGATATTGCCCATACAGATTGTGCAGTTGCCATTCTTGGAGATTTTCTAGACCCACCTGGGGACAGCCCTGAGCAACCTGATCTGAGCAGACTCTGCTCTGAGAAGTAGGTTGCACTAGAGCACTCTTGAGGTCTCTTCCACCTTGAATTATTCTGTGATTATCCAGAAGGGACAATTAAAGCAACTAATGGAACAGATGAGTCCTGTTCCCACTATTTAAAAAAAAAAAAAAAAAAAAAAAAAGAAAATGAGACCACCAATCACAACTGGAAGGCAGGGACATGAATAGAACCATACATCCCCAGAGCAGTGGGGAGCCCATTCCCCCTCAAGGGCAGTTCTCCATCCTGTTGCCAGCCTTGCACAATGAGAAGCTAACACAGAAGAGCTCTGTTTGCAACATCTGAAGATATTCCACAGGCACGTTCCTTCCTCTGCATAGATGTTTTTTGTTTTTTCCCCCTTTGGTTTTTAACTCCTATTTTATTTTTTTATTTCTTTAATAGCTTTGATCATTACCATTTGATCTATCTGAGAAGAGCTCCCTCAGGGCCTTTTCCAGGACCATGATAGTGTATTAACGTCAGCCCTAGTAAAGAAGGAAATTTATGTATTATCTTCTGGATTTTTTTTTTTTTTCCGACTGGGGCTCTGCAAGTTAGGGGTGGGGGAAGAAGAAGAAGGAAGAGTGATGTAGTTACTGCAGAGTCCTGGATCTGTGAGTGAAAGAGAGACAGTTCTAGGGAAGTTGGTCATGGCCTCCACCAAGGATGCATGTTCAGTCTCATCTCATTGCAAAAGAATGTTAAATAAGGATGACCATAAGAGAAGACAAGGAATGTCCCAGAAACCAAGATCCAGCTCTTTGTGAAGCATATTGGGAATGCTGATCTCATATGCAGTCATGTGTTATTGAACCAATGTTCCCATGCAGCCCTCCCTGGTTTTCCTGCTACCCCTTGTGCAGCTTAAAGCATTACATCTGTTGGTAAGGTCAGGGCTGCATCTCCTGTGCTTGTAGCCTGGTAAATGCAAACCCAGAAGATCCATGTATTGGTGAATGAGGGAAAGCAACTATTCTGCCAGAAGCTATCTGTGCATGGTGCAGCTGGGGTGATAGAGGTGCTTATGAACTCTCATTGCAGGGGCAGAGTACTAGTTAAAAGAGAGAGCAACATGTGCAATGCTTTCTGCAATGCAGGGCATTCCTTATTAGGAGTTGCAGCTTTGCCCTGGTAAAGATGGTTAAGAGACATGCGTTAGTAATGTGGAAAGGGTATGATCAGATTTCTCAAGTGAGAAACAAAAAAATCCCAAACGCTTCTTGTCTGGATAGAACTAAATTCTTCATTACTGTGCCTGGTTTGTCAGCTATGTGATAAACACAAGTATCTACATGTTGGATTGTAACTGAATCTGCACCTGAAAGTTTCCTCATTTCCTCATAAGTCATTTTTATAGTTTCTTTCCATATGGCAATGACAATAGAGTACCTTGTGGCCTTCTCTAGCCATCATCACTGAGAATACAAATTGATGGATGATCTTGTGATGATTCTTTTGGATGACATGTATGTATTCTGCCTGCATACATTTTGTACTGATCTTAAGCAGCTTACAGAACATAGGGAGAATGCAAATCACATGTTCAGGCCTTTTCATTTTGTTGGGGAAAGTTGCTATTGCAAAACACATTCAAATCAAATGAGCAACTGCTCTTTGATAGCACCATCTACACTCAGATGAAATTTTCTAACTGGGAATTTTTCTCAGGCTAGGTCCAAAGTTATGCCATCAATTCAATAACGTAGATCCCACTATGGATGAAGGTCATGTCCCAAGATAAATTCAATGTATGTTTTTCTTTCTGCCAGGTATAAGTTTTGTACTGTCAATATTCAGGTAAAAAGGTCATGTCACCAGAATGAGGTTCTACTAACTTGTTCTTAGTTGCTCACACACATTCATCAAAATCTCATATAGGTCACCTGATACTGACCCATATACACTGTTTGTGGCAGACATCCTTTCTTTTCTTCGTTACTAGCATTTTACATACCTCATTGAGACTCTTAATTACATTCTCTGATTAGGAAATGAACAGCTATTCAAGTCCCATTTTAACAGTTCTGTAGAGCATAACATGGTGAGTAGTGCATTGTATATGAATTTACCTCTTTGATTAATAAAGCCCACTGATATAACCAACCCCTGTAAAAAAATATCTATCCAGAATTTATACCCAAGTAATTATTTGGTTTAGTTATGTAAATTTGTATTCCGCATCAGGAGAGAATTCTCTGAAATGGATTACTATGAACAAAAAATATTACAGTATTTTCCAAACACTGAAAAAAATCTTTCTACTGAAAGAAATTTCATATATATCATGTCATTCCTATTTGTCATTGAAAGACTGATTTCTGCCCCTAAGTCTCAAGGAGACCAGTGTGTCCTCTGTAATTTATATCTGGAGTTTGTAACCTGAGGAAAGAATTTTCAGGTACTGAAATACAAATATTGCTGTTCTGTCTCTACACGAATCTTAAAAACCTCTGCTTTGTTTAAAAAAAAAAAAAAAAAAAAAAAGCACAGCCAAAAGGTTTGGTTCTTAATTTTTTGCAAATTTCATTTTTAATATGTTAAATATTTTATTTGTTTGTCTAGATTTCTCTGGTATTTGCCTCGAAAATACATTATCCACAAACCCTTAATCAGAACATGAAAGGATCATTTTATCTCCTGTACTACTTTTTGTGCTCTATTTCCCAAGGCTTCTATTGATATATATAAATATTTTAATGCAAATAACTTACAAAGGTTTCATTTTAGTTGCTGCAAAGCTATTACCTTTAGTTTGAAGTCTTCTAATTGGGATTTTCCTTGAATTTTTTATTGGAGTTTCTTCTAGAAAAGAGTTTGTGTGTTTTAATTTAATTAAATACATGTGCATAAATTAGCCTTTCAACAACATAAAAAAAGCATTTTATTAGATATTATTTTCTTTGAATATTATTAAGGTTATATTAGAACTATGGAAATTCCAAAACTGTCAACTGCTTTTTGATGAAACTTCCAACAGATGTACTGAATGTTTCAGATGTACTGATTTTGTTTCTTTCCTGAGAGCCTTCCACAAGTGCTCTTGTGAACAAATATAGAGGTAATAATAATAATTAACATTAAGTAGTCTGAGGATAAAGTCTCTAAGTATATCTCCATATAAAGGTAGTAGTATGCAGATTTTATTTATTTTTAAATATATAAATTTTCATAAACTTCTTAGACAACTATTCACATCCTCTGGCATTATGCAGGCATAGTGCCTGATTTGCAGGGTGATGTTTTGTAGCTATTGGTGTACCGGTTTGTGAGCACATTTGGTATGAGCACATTTTAAAGTTGTGTGGAAAGCTTTCATTGCACCTGCATGAGGATCACATTTCTTAGCCAAATTATGATCCAGTAACCATGTTTTTTTTTTTTGTTTGTTTGTTTGTTTTCCCACATGGGTGCTCTCCTTTGCCTTTTCAGCTAGATGTAATACTCTCAAATTACAGTTTATTCTGTTGTTCTCCAGAGTTTTCATTTCTACAATGCAAGAAAGCATGGACTTCATGTAGGATACTAGAGAGTTTTAAAGTTGTTCACTTATGTTTGCGTAGACGGAATATTACCAAGCACAACTCTAACACAGTTTTTGGTATTTCAGATTTTTCTGGTTGTTTTACTTCTGAAATTCCCTTGTACAGGGATATTCCCTTATAGGAGAGATAATGTTATTGAAACATGTTCTGCTGTATGGAGAAAGATACAGAACTCGTTTCTTTTCACATGCACAGTTGACATCCCTATCTAGTGTTGAGGAGCTCTGAATCTTGTACAGACTAAGGAAACATGCAGATCACTGGAATCCATGGTATCAATCCGTGTGCTATGCAAAGGGGATGATTGCCCTGTGCACATAAACAAAGGAGCAATTACCGCTGTGCTTGCCATGGCTAGGCTGGTAAACAGGCAGTACAAACAGAACACGTATCAGTGGTAGGCCCTCTGTAGAAGTCTCTGCCACTGACAATGGGCACAGAACCCATGGGATGTCCTGTGCTGCCCCTGGCAGGAGGATGGAATCTCACTAGGAGAGGATGGAGTGCTGAGAGCTGTCATGTCTGAGATCGCCTCAAGTGTACATGCTTCTTTTGATAACCACTCAGTTGACGTCAACATCTCTGCCGTATGTTCAGCCTTCTGGGGAGAGGCGCCAGGGACAGGCAAATTCCAGCCTATGGAGCTGCAGATAAATGGAGCTGTGTCCAGAGCCAATTTAATTTTCCCTGCGTGATTGGCAATCTGTAGTAGGTGACTGGGGTGGGAGAAGAGCACCCAAGTGGGACTCACGTGTGAGAAGAAAAGGATATAGTCCTTCCAGTGAAGTATTTACCTGTGTGGGAAAGTGAAGAGCTTTGGACCAAAGCTGGTTATTGCATCCTTTTATCCATAAAGCAATTGTGGAAAAGCAGGAAAGCAGTTATGGTAATGCAGTTAATGTCCTTCTTCTTCAGAAATACCATTCTTTAAAAACCATAAATCACAAAGGCCGTATTTTGCGGCTCACTGTGAAAACAGCATGCATTGGTACGGTGCAATAATAATATTCTTGGGGCACAGGCTCATTGTGGGCTTGCAGTCAAGAGAATGACCTGCAAAACTGTGAATATTGATTTGGGGGTGCTACAGACTTTGCCCAAAATGTCTTGAAGCCCAGTACTGCCTAGATGCTGTCTTATTTTTATTTATTTATTTATTTATTTTTCCCACAAGCATTTTTTCCGGTGTCCCCACAGTGTCTCTGGGTGACTGGTCCTTTCAAAATCACAAGCAACAGCAAGATGGAGGGGCACCTGTACAGGATTTTTTTGTGAATTGCAAAGCCACTTTGGTAAGGCTTCCTAGACTGCCCTGGAGATTCCGTGTGCTGAATCAGATATGGACAGTCGTGACAGCAGTGCTACTCCTGCGGTCTGCTCCAGGAGCAAACCAGCCAGTCAGAATTCCAGGACAGACTCTCCTGCTCATACTTGATGGATGGAAATCTAAGGTACTTTTTTGTTCTCCCTCCCTTGTTACAGATCTTGTTTTGGGAGGTAGGTATTGCTCTTGTACTACAGGTTTGGAGTCAAGGCTCCAGGGATCCCAGTCTTTGCTCTGTTCTTCTTCTCTCTGTCCTCCTAGATATGTTCTCTCAGACATGTTCTCCTAAATGTCCTTCCATCCTTACAGATGAAAGGATTCCCTAAACCACACAGTTCTTTTTCAGAGCTATGTCCTGTGCTCTGTACATTCAGGGACAACTTCCTCAGAACAAGATAACATTTAATCCTAACTTTTTTGGAAAAAAAAAAAAAAAGTCCATATTTATTTTTTTTTTACACAAAAATATTCTCCAAATATTATTTTGATCTGAGCAGTTGCATTCTTGGTGACTCAATCATCCCTTTAAAAAACAAACAAACAAGCAAACAAAAACCAACAACACTGTTCTTTTCAAGACTAAAAGTGAGACTTTTGTCTCACTTTCTAGCTGTTCTCGTTCTCTTGTATTTAGAGACTTTGACAATATCAGTGGGCTCACTGTTGTTTCAAAGGCAGGATCTTATGGCAAATGGCATCTTACTGTTTCTGAAGAGCAAGCTACTGTGCTAGCTGTAGCCAACGTTTATTTTCGTGTTTACATGCACTTAGCCTCATATTGAAATGACCCCATGTTTTCATACAGCAGTCTCCTTGACAAGAAGCAAATGCATAGCACATACGGGGTTTATGGATTCCCACAGAGAAGGTCCACAAACAATAACTCCCTTCCTCGTTGAATACAAGCAAGGAAAGACTGAAAATTCATCTCTTCTCCTTGTTCCTGCATTCGTCTTCTGCTAAGCATACTGTAGTACTGAAAACCTGTAACAGCTTAAATAGGTTTGCAGCTAGTTTGCAGATCAAGACCTCCTGATCCCAGAGATTTTTATTTTAATACTTCTTATCCTTAATTATGAAAGTGAAATGTAGAAAACTCTGAAATGCAGACCATTTGTGCCCATATTAGAAAAGGTATAATTTCTTTTTTGGTTGTGTTCATAATTTTGCTTATGCTCCATGAAATATGGTATTAAATAAATGTCTTTAAAGTTGTGTGCATGTGTTGGCATCAGGAACTTAAGTTTCTATTGCTGCTTGTCTTGCATGAGGTGATAATATTATCATGGAGAGAGGATAACAAGGTCTTTCCTTCTCTTCTGTAGTCTCATTGGCTCTAATGCAGGGGTAGAATTTGCTTTTCACATCTTTTATTTTGGTCTCTACACTGAAAATATTTGACTTTTTCTAAGCAGACAGAGATGCAATTTGCAGGATATGCACTTCTTGAAATACAGGTATACTGTAGGCATACGCTTGCTCTATATATGCTTGTCTGCCTGTAGCACTGTTTAGGACAGAATAGAATAGTTGAGTTGGAAGGGACCTTCATCAAGACCATCGATACTGGCTGCCTGACTACTTCAGGGCTAGCAAAAAGTTAAAGCATGTTATTGAGGGCATTGTCCAAATGCCCCTCGAACACTGGCAGGCACGGGGCATCAGATTCTCTCAAGATATTAATACAGATGTTTTCACAGAAGTATGGAGATAAAAGTATCTTCACTTTCATGAAGGGAATGAAGTGCAGAATGTAGTTGTATACTAAGAGATGATTACATTGAGGTAGAAGCATAGGACTCTAAGTCTTTATTTTAAATTATTTCTTGCTTGTTTACAAAATGTTGCTTATGTTGTACATTAGAATTCAATTGGTGTCATCTGCTTTTCTGAGTGCCTGTGGTATAATCATTAAATACACAGAAGAACAGCAACCAACTATAATAATTTGCCCGAGGAAGGAGTCTGCAATGAAGGGTGTTTAGAGCTAAAAACTGTCTGTACTGACATCGTGGGAATTGCAGTCTAGGCTACAAAATGCCACTGATCATAAGGTCACGTAATAGAGATTACTTATCTGAAATGTAGCCCTTAAATCTCCTTAACTCCCCAGTCAGCTTTATAACTGCAAATTACATTATTTTGCTTTAAAATCTGAAGAAAAAGATTTCCTGCAAGCCTGCAGATAAAAATTTTGGGTGAGGAAAAAAGAGCAACTGCAGCTAAGCTCTACTTCATAAACCCGACAAGTCCCAGTTTAGATGGAAAAATCATCTATGGATATACAAATGTATGTATACAAAACTAAACTTGATAGGAATGTTTAGTAAACTGGATATTGGGGAAAGTTGGGAAATGTGTTTATCTCTGACTACCTGACCATGCTTCTGTCTTTTGGTGTTTGTTTGTTTGTTTTTCAGCCTCTTGAGATAGAGCCAAAAAAACCTTATTCCTGTACTGCACACTTATCAACATCCACACCTTATACTATCTAGAAGTTTGTAATTTTATGATATATAAAGAATGTAATAGCTAAAATAAAATTCTTCTTTATCATCTTTCTAAGTATTATTGTTTTACGGTGCTGTACATAGCAGGTTATGGTTGCATCCATTGAGTCTTACTCATTTTGTGCCATCCTGACTCTTTTATTCCTTTGAATACTATTTGTCAGTCAAGCATTATTAATTTTTTTTTTTCCTTCAGACTCTTCTAAGCTATACACATAATTTCAGAATGCTGATGTTACCATGGGACACGAATTCTTAATTCAGTCTCTTGAAGCTGTTTGAAGAGTGGGATTCTGTAGTGGGAAAAAAAAGAATTCCACACACGCTTTATGGCCTGTCCCAGTGGTGAGAGGCAGATCTACTTGTTGGTCTGGCAGTGGCTGAAAAGTTCGGTCGGGTCTCAGCTTTAAATGCCATTCTTCAGATTTTTCCTGCAATTATTATTCCTAAACTGGTAAGGAAATTTAGGATATAATCAAGTGGATTCATAATTTTAAAGGTGTGTTATATCATTGAGTAGGTTTTGAGTACTTCGATGATCAACCCTTCAAAAATTCTTTAAATAATCACACCTTAAACTTCTGTTCAGGCAGAAGGCAGGTTACACCGCTATGCTTATTTAAGCTATAACGCAGACCATGTATTGGACACTGGCAGTTTCAGTGGGTGGCAGTCAATTCTTTTAGCCCGTTTTAGATAAAAATGGCAGCTGCTGTGCTCAGCATCCAAGAAACAAGGAACAGTTTCAAATTATCTGCCAACATGTTGAAAGCTTATAAAAGAGCAGGTTTTCAGGCTCCTGGAGGTTAAAGGAAAGTCAAACCAAAGGTGAAAGGTAGAGAGTTTAAATGTGAATGGATCTATTTTTCTTAGCACACTAGCTTGAAACAAATAAACTATGCATGTAATAAATGATAGGATGAAACATAAAGCAATAAGATCATGACTCAATATTTGTCAAACAGCAATCCAGCTGCATTCTGCTTGCTGCGGTGCCTTTAAATGCAAGAGATGTTGTTAAGGCTGACTGACCTTCAAAGAGGAGAAAGCAAGTGCACAAAAACAGCTAAGGTTTTGGCAATAACACTGACAGGGTGTTCTGCTGCAAGACAGAATATTGTCTGTTGCAACCCTAATGGGAAAGGAATATGCATTCTCCTTATTACTATCTGGGCTTCATGCACCTAAAGATCTTAATTTCATATTGAAATCAAAATTGAGACACTTTTTTTTTTCACCCTATCAATTGCATCTGTGAGGCACTGTACTGTTGAAATCAGGCCTGTAGTTTCCTAATATCCTAATATTTACAAATAAATAAATAAATAAATATTTGCAAATACATCAGTCCTATGGGCTTTGCTCACTGAGGTGTTCTCTCTCCTAGTATGAGATCAGGTAATGGTCATTTTAGTTAGAATTTTCACCTTTGTAAAACGGCACAAATCCAGTCATTAACTAAACCAAACATCCAAAGATACCGTATACAAAAGGCAAAAAATACCATTTGCTTGGTGATAATTACTAGTGTTCATTTTCTCACTTAAGTGATAGGGCACGTCACACTGTTACCATAGCAACCCCGATTCTGTCCCATTAGCTGCCTAATGTGAATTTATGAATGCAAGTTTCAACGTGTGGAAAGCGGCTTGAAATAGGGAGTGATTCATCATGTAAAACACAGACAGCTGAGTTGCACGCTAAGTCAGGGCCATTTGATTTGGTTTTCAGTGTTAAAGTGGTATGCTGTTGTGTGATGGTTAAATAGCTGTTTTAATTTGGGGATGTTTGGTGCTGCATTGCAACATTTTAAAAACATCTATTTTTTTATTGGCATTTTGGTGGATACTGGCTCTATCATAATGATTTTATTGAGATATGAGACATTTCAAAAGTGTATGCATTTTGAGTTAGGTTGCTAATGCTGGATATGCTTCTGGATCCAGAGATGTAATGGGTTCAAATCCTCGAGGTCTTGTAGCCTTCCTATGTGTTTTGGATAAACATTTAAATCTGTTTCAGTACATGCTTTGCTCCTGTAAAATAAACAGAAAGAAATAAACAACAACAACAACAAAACATTTTTAATTTTCATTTTCTGGTTCACAGTTATTTAGTCTTGATTCCTGTGCCTACTTACAATTTTCACACTTGTGATGAGTCTTAATAGAAGCATCAGCAGTGGTGTAGGAGTAGTCTTCTATCTAAAATAGAAAATGTCTCTACTTACAGCCTGTCTACTCCATGTCCAACACAAGGAGGCTGTACCAATCATTAGCTGGGACGCTGATTCCTATTTTAGAAGAAGTACTGAATGCTGAAGAATTGCCTTAAGGAAATGGTATCATAGATATAATGCCAATGAGTTAGAGTCAAAATTAAGGCAGCTCATGTGATTCTATTTTGCACCTGTGCATTTGCATTATGGTACAGTCCTTTATTACATGATTATATACTATTTTTAGCAAGTTGTTTGGAGTTAAAGATGTGCTGTAGGTCTTTCTCTGAAAAGCCCTGTTAACCTATTCATTGACAAGTATAAAGGAACAAGAATAAGTGTTTAAGTTTACTTGGAATAAAAGAAATACACTTCTTTTTATGTGGCTACCTTTCAGAATTAAATTAATACTGCAGGAATATATGCTCAAGCTATTTTGAGTAACGCAGAAGTGGAGTCAGACTCCAGCCTTCATTTTCATGTTTTGCTTTTCTGTATAGAAGACATTGCATGGAGATACTCAGTCCAGAGGAAGATTTCTGCTCTATTGTAATTCAGAAGTTCGCTTTTCAGGGTTATTCTGTGTGGAAGTGTAAGACACATTATGTATGCTATCATGTCAGGAACACATTTGGTTGGATACAACTCACTCTCTTCCTCTTGCCATTTTCCATGATGAAGTTCCATGGTTGTTGCACTGCTCCTGTGTGTACCTACCCAGCCCTTCGAAACACCACAGGCTGGTCATAACACTCGCTGTTGAGGATGATCTCCCCAACATTATATGTCTTCTAGACAGAAAGGAAGATTTTGCTCATAAAGCAGTAAAGCAGAACCTTATTTTGAAGTTAATAGTGCCTGAATAAAGACCTTTTGGGAGCTGATGGTGACACATAGTGTAATAAATGTGTGGTTAAAACAAACAAACAAACAAAAAACATTAAAAACAAAACAAACTAAACTTTTAAAAACAATCTAAAATGCTTACATGGAGGTTAAAGACACAACCAACCTAATCATTTAAAAATCTGATATGAAATGTGCTTGTAAATTCATAATATACTAGCAGTAGTGGATTTTTGTCAGAACAGATGCCCATCCAGTAAATTAATGAATGTAAGAGAGTTAATTGCAGCAACAAAACTTGGTCTTCTTACATAAGAATAAGCAGGGGTGCGGTAGGCAGGGGACAGATAGACACAGACACAGATTTCTAGGTTGGAAGAGACCTCAAGATCATCGAGTCCAACCTCCGACCTAACACTAAGTACTCCACTAAACCATATCGCTAAGCTCTACATCTAAACGTCTTTTAAAGACCTCCAGGGATGGTGACTCCACCACCTCCCTGGGCAGCCCGTTCCAATGCTTAATAACCCTCTCGGTAAAGAAGTACTTCCTAACATCCAACCTAAAACTCCCCTGTCGCAACTTTCGCCCATTCCCCCTCGTCCTGTCACCAGGCACGTGGGAGAACAGACCAAGCCCCACCTCTCTACAGCCTCCTTTAAGGTAACTGTAGAGAGCGATAAGGTCGCCCCTGAGCCTCCTCTTCTCCAGGCTGAACAAGCCCAGCTCCCTCAGCCGCTCCTCGTAAGACTTGTTCTCCAGACCCCTCACCAGCTTGGTCACCCTTCTCTGGACTCTCTCGAGCACCTCCATGTCCTTCCTGTAGCGAGGGGCCCAAAACTGAACACAGTACTCAAGGTGCGGCCTCACCAGAGCCGAGTACAGGGGCACAATCACTTCCCTAGACCTGCTGGCCACACTGCTTCTTATACAGGCCAGGATGCTGTTGGCCTTCTTGGCCACCTGAGCACACTGCTGGCTCATATTCAGCCGACTATCAACCAATACTCCCAGGTCCTTCTCGGCCAGGCAGCTTTCCAGCCACTCATCTCCCAGCCTGTAGCTCTGCTTGGGGTTGTTGCGCCCCAGGTGCAGGACCCAGCACTTGGCCTTGTTGAACTTCATACAGTTGACCTCAGCCCATCGCTCCAGCCTATCCAGATCCTCCTGCAGAGCCTTCCTGCCCTCCAGCAGATCGACACACGCACTTAGCTTGGTGTCATCTGCAAACTTACTGAGGGTGCACTGGACGCCCTCATCCAGATCATCGATAAAGATATTAAAGAGGACCGGCCCCAGTACCGAGCCCTGGGGGACTCCACTAGTGACCAGCCTCCAACCAGATTTGACTCCATTCACCACAACTCTCTGGGCCCGGCTATCCAGCCAGTTTCTAACCCAGCGAAGCGTACGCCAGTCCAAGCCCCGAGCAGCCAGTTTCTTGAGGAGAATGTTGTGGGGAACGGTGTCAAAAGCCTTACTGAGGTCAAGGTAAACCACATCCACAGCCTTTCCCTCATCCACCAAGCGCGTCACTTTGTCACAGAAGGAGATCAGGTTCGTCAAGCAGGACCTGCCTTTCATAAACCCATGCTGACTGGGCCTGATTGCCTGCTTGCCCTGCAAGTGCCGCGTGATGACCCTCAAGATAATCTGCTCCATGAGCTTTCCTGGCACTGAGGTCAAACTGACAGGCCTATAGTTCCCCGGGTCTGCCCTCCGGCCCTTCTTATAGATGGGCGTCACATTGGCTAGCCGCCAGTCAACTGGGACCTCCCCCGATAGCCAGGACTGCCGATAAATGATGGAAAGCGGCTTGGCCAGCTCCTCCGCCAGTTCTTTCAGTACCCTCGGGTGCATCCCATCCGGCCCCATCGACTTGCGCACATCCAAGCTCCGTAGCAGGTCGCCAACCATTTCCTCATGAATAGCGAAGGCCACATCCTGCTCCCCATCCCCTTCCACCAGCTCAGGGCACTGGGTATCCAGAGAACAACCGGTATTGCCGCTAAAGACTGAGGCAAAGGCGGCATTAAGCACCTCAGCCTTTTCCTCATCCTTAGTAACTAGGTTTCCCCTCGCATCCAGTAAAGGATGGAGATTCTCCTTAGTCCTCCGTTTCGCGTTGATATATTTGTAAAAGGATTTTTTGTTGTCTTTAACGGCAGTAGCCAGGTTGAGCTCCAGATGAGCTTTGGCCTTTCTAATTTTCTCCCTGCACAGCCTCGCTACATCCTTGTAGTCCTCCTCAGTGGCCTGCCCTTTTTTCCAAAGATTATAAACCCTCTTTTTTCTGCTAAGCACAAGCCGCAACTCTCTGTTGAGCCAGGCCGGTCTTCTTCCACGCTGGCTCGTCAATGATGTCAGATGTTGGCTGATGTTCAGCTCAATGCAGAAAGGAATATGAAAGACAAGAAGATCCATTTTTCTAATGTTATCTCCTCTTCTGCTGAAACTTGATTATTTCTTCTGTCTCCAAAACCAACAACAAACACAACAAACAGACAAAAACACAACAAATGAGCTCAGATCTCCAGCTGATCTGATAATTATTTTTCTGCCTTAAAAGATAACTGCCTATAGGTCTTTTGTTCATTCAAGTGGGAACCTGTAAATTGAAAAACAAGGAACATTTCTCTTTATGGAATCATTTGACAGAGAAAGAGAACAAAAAAGTACCTTGAAATCAGTAGCAGCAATAAATTATTAGAAAAACCAGAGTTAGTTCTCTTTGCTGGTTGACTGAGCCTAGTGAAAAAATCATACAGTTGCCAGAGAATATACAAAATAGACATATGAAAATAGTTGCCTTAATTCATAAAGGGAGGAAAAACACGTTAATAGCAAACTATTCAACTGTTTTCTCTAGTCATGGTACCACTTAACATTGCAATTGAGGGAGACTTCTCACTTCCATGTATGATACGGGACAGTCTCCTGAATCCCACAAAACATGGCATGTCTGGATGTTGGTCTGGATTCTGGGAACCAGCAAAGTCACTTGAAACAGGCAGATGTTTGGGGCTTACAAAATGCTTTCCAGGTATGAAATACTGCATTCTGGGCTAGTCAGATTAACTGACACCCTAACAGTGCTTATAGAGAAAACCAGGTGAGATGTATTTCAGTGAGCAGCAAGGTAAGAGAAAACTGAAATTTTGGCTTGGATTTTGGTCAGAAGTTTAAAGTTGATAAAGAGGCTTTCTTTTAATTTATTCATTCTGAAAAAGTCAAAGCATTTTATTTCAGGAATGGCTTAATGATTCATATTAGTTTACTTTTAACAGGGTTTTTAAAGTTTTTTTTTTTTTTTTTGAAGTATAGTTCTGCTAAAAAAAAAAAAAAAGAGAGAATTAATTGGCTCCAAGTCATCCTAGAAATAGAATCTGCCCTAGTTTTTGGGGTTTTCCATTTACTAGTAAAATAAACACAGGAACATATCCCTTTCGAAGAAACCCTAGCTGAAATCAGTTTGACAGATGAGTCTTTAACTCTTATTTACTGGTTCAACCACTGAATGAAAATGATATGTGTTTTGCTTTGCCCTTTATGTCAACATCCTGAATCAGCCAGAGCTTTGATGTATCCGTTCCTAGGTGCCTACAGAGTGGGAAAAAAGACAAGTTTAAATAGGATATAAATTAAAAAAATGTAACTTTTAAAATAAAGTTCAAAGTCAGTGTGTCAGAAAATTGAAGTGAAAAGAGTAATAATATTCTCTCCATCTGGTCATCTTGTTGTTATAGGGTTCAGCTTCCAAACTTGCTTTCAGTTTCCTTTGTGCCTTTCTGAGATTCAGCAAACTCAGCCCAGTTCCCTGTGGGTGCAGGAAGTTTCTTCCCCATCTCTGAAGCCTGCCTGGTGTTCACAACAGCTCTGGCTCTTGCAGCTCCTCATTTCAGCTCTGATATTTCTCTGTGCTTACAGAGTGCTTTCACCTACTTCTTGAAGTACATACCTAGGGTGTATCACAAGTGAACAGTGCTCACAAATCAAAAATAAACTCTTTTCCCAAATATATAATTTACAAATACACATATATAATTTCCATCTGTCATGTCATCATATACCTTGTGATCAGCTTTGGCAAACATGTAGTGGGCATTGTCAGTGGAAAGGACTTTGAAGGATTTGTTCCCTGGTGGTACAAAGGTTGGGGGGGACTGCATGAGAAGAGATGCAGTTACTGCAAGTTAAGCTCATTTCAAAAGTGGTGCCTTGGGAAGCCATTTTCTGTTATATAGGAAAGGTCTCATTTTCTTTAACTCATAAGCTAGGAGTTGCAGCAAGTGCTTTGAAACCACCTCTTGCTGTCAGGATATGCAGTGAAAATGTATCATTGCTTACAGAATTAGAAAGTCACGGGGTCTTAAGTGGCTTTACATTTAAGTGGATTTACATATGATAATTAAGAAAGAGTGTTTATAACTTTGGAAACCTGTTGCACAAAAGCCATTATATTACTAGAACACAAACATATATGGCATGTTACACCACATACATTAATGTGTATGTGATTAACATATGATTGCTGACAGGGGATTAATACTGGTCTCTTTTCAGCAAAGAAAGAACAATTAATTTATGTAAGTTTATTGACTTCTTTGTAATGTGAAATGTAAAGTTTAATCCCTGAGTACACGTGGACATTCAAAATATTTCAAAGGTGATCAAAGACATTAAAGAGAAACCCACTATTCATACAAAGAAAACACATCCCTTTAATGCTAGCTGGGTGGTCTTCTGCAATGTGTTGACCCCATAACTAACATCTTGACTGCAGCCAGTTTATAATACAGCAACACGAGGAGTTGTTGAAAGTATATCAGAGTTCAAAAGGTAGGAGGGTAAGGAAGTAGGGCACACTGTAAGAAATGCCAGAGAATTTCCTGAATTTCAGTTACTGGAAATTTTCTAGAGTTGGTTAATAGCAATGTCTAGAAATATACGTTTTGTGTGGGTTTTATTAATTTTAGTTATTTGAATTGACATCACAGAAAAAAAAAAAAACAAAACAAACAAACATTTAAATACTTGTTAATGCTGATGCTTCTGAAGAGTGACGAATTGACAAGTTTTAGAGAGCGTTTTTTCTGCTAAGTCCTGTTGTGTACATATATGCAATGTAAAAACTCACGAAAAGTATAGCAGTTGACTGACAAAAATTTAGAAAACTATTTACAGCATATGGAAAACTTGACAGGAGATTTTGTACATGAATGGAATAATTATGAATTTGAAGATTGATGTTTGAGGCTCCGAATTAGTAAAACTTAAGTATACCTAAATATCAGTTACTTAATAAAATCTAAAATGTTTTAAAAAGTATGGTTATATTAAATACTATTCTGACTAGGAAAATCCATACCTACGTGCTCTGCTTAGAGATTGTAATACAAGATTGTAATAATTTGTCAATGATAATTATCAAGTTTGTATTAGAAGCATGCCAGTTAAAAGAAATACCATCGTTTTTTTTTATTTTTTTCCCGCTTTGAAAAGCACATCTGTTTGTACAGCTGCTTATTTTTTAAAAAAGCTATGAATACTACCAAATAAGGGAATTTCAGGTTACAAATTTATAGGCTGAACTGGGTTTTACACAGGATTCATATTCTGTTCAACATTTCTTTCACACAGATAATGTTTACTTTGCTGCACATGCTTGCCTTTTGACAAAAGATGAAAATTAAGTGTTTCTATTTGATGCAATTTAAAATAAATATTTAGTTCTGTAACTTAAAAACAAACAATAGAACTGCAGCCTTAAGAAACAGTACATACATATATATATATTGTTCCAAATAATGATGGAATGACACACATGAATATTCCCATTGAAGTATGTTTCTGATGGCTAACAAATCACTTACATGTATAGAATTTTTATCAGGATTATTTTCTCACCCATTCTTTTTGTAATATAGATGATATCTTCAGTAGAACTAAGTGAGGTTGTTCCATAGACGAGTGCAATAAAAATCCATGACCACTTCTGGGGACTGTTCTCATCAGTCAGTGTGTTCAGTGGATTTATGTCATCTTTAGGAAACAGTAACAGTGCTTTTCAAAATGGCAGTTATTTTTCATGAAAATTTTTCCAAATTACCTTTATGCCCATCAAGATTATTTGCACCTTTCAGCAATTTTAAATGGAGTGTTCTCTGTTATTTTAAATAGAACATTATTTTTCTCCTGCTCTTGAGGAAGATATTTTACACCATCAACAAAAATTATAGGAAAAAATCCTACAATTAATTCTAAGAACTTAAAAACCTATCGGCTGTAAATGGTATGCAGGGGGATGAGGAGAGAAGGAGAAAGCAAGACAGGACAATGTAGAGATTGGGACTGGGAATAGGATAAGACAGCGAGGAGTTGTCAGTGTGAAAGGTTCAAAAAGCACTTTGCATGCAATCCAATAAATTACATACTCAATACGATATATGAGGACTAATCCTGAAGTTTTTTATATGAGGTAGCAATAAAGACACCCCAACCAATACCTGCTCTGAAGAACGTTAAATCTAAAGTGTTAGACTTGGTGAACGTGAGGCTGTAAAGGAGAAAAGTGGGAAATGTTTTCGCTTGGGTTTCTCTGAAGCTGTGAAATCATATGAGTACCTCCTCCATCAGCCAGCTCTCATAGCTCTTCCCTGGCTGCCTTTTGCACTTGAGCTCCCTTGTTAAAGGGGGAAACTATTTTAAAACTTAACTATTGAGAACCCTATGGATGCTACAAATAATTAGAAGAAACAGGATTGCTTGGGAGGTTATGCTAAAATAATGAACACATCTCAGTCCTTGCAGAGACCAGGAATATAGTTCAACATTATCAAGTTGAAATTATGCCCAGGCAAGATGTGCTGGAAAGTCGGTGGATATCTGGGTCGTCTTCATGCTTGGTATGGGGCTGCAGAGAGGAGGCTCACAGCTGGTCAGCTGTGTTCAGCCCTTCTGATACTTCTGTAAGTCACTGAAGCTGGTATGATGCTGTTGTGAAAGCTCTGTGTAGCAATACCAGTCTCTTATTTTCAGCTTGAAATTGAATCTCATGATGAGCCTGTAATATTTTAATATTTACTAGGGAGTAGCATGTGTCCTATAGATAATTATCTTTTTATTTAAAAGATTGTACAGTAATTTTAAATTACAATTAGTAAATAAGAGGTTTTCACACATAATAGGTTTCTTGTGATAAACCAAGGAGAACCTTTGTCTCACTGCTTTTTCAGCTTTTGCCAAGTTTATTTGTGTAGTATAGTGTAACATAGACTAAGATCTCCTCAGGGGTTTATTCAGCTAGTGACCGTTAATTGAAAAACTCATTTCAGATAATCCCTGTGAATGAAATTAATCTCTTGGTTTCGATGAAGTCATACATGACCAATCTCATTAAGAACATATTTTAGATTTATTTTTGAATGTAAGTTTTGGATTTTTTTTTCATTAATTATACTATCACATTCTTGATTAAAAAAATATAATATTTTATCTTCATTAAAATAGAAGAATAATATAATTCTTTGTG
Source organism: Cygnus olor (assembly GCF_009769625.2). NCBI lineage: Eukaryota > Metazoa > Chordata > Aves > Anseriformes > Anatidae > Cygnus > Cygnus olor. Next base: position 41,434,748 of record NC_049169.1, read on the forward strand.
GTCATACTACATCACAAGTTTACAAAGACTAAAAAACTGTCCTTGGTAATTTTCCATCCCAGCAAAACTATTCCTGAAACTGGTTGGCATAGTTCTTATTCTGTTTTAATTGAAACTTTTTTTTTTCTTCTCTTTGATATGTATATGGAATTAAATCTAGAGTCATCTTGGACATCTCCATTATAGGAAGGGAGTAGTATATCTAGGATCTCTAAAACCTGTAGGGAGAGATGGTATCCTGAAACTGTTCATAGGCACATTATTATTTTGTAAAAATGAACTGCAGTAATTTCTCTTTCTTCTGTCACATTTTTGAATGTCTCAGATGCTGTGCTGTATGCATACTCCAATACTGTATGTGTGGATTAATTCTTCAGTACAGTGTCAGATGTCTGCTCTTTAGAACCTTGCAGATGACAAACCAACAAGACTGACTTTTTTGGTGATATGCGGTATATGTATAAACCAGTAGCAATCTAGTTGCCCTACATTTTTTATATAAAATCATATGTTTACACATTAAAAGACTTGTGTCAAAACAGTATTATCAAATAATCAGAAGTTAGAAAAGAAAACAGTAAAAGCTGATGATTCCTCTGAAATGATTACATACTGTTTTCTCCAGTATCCTGTATCCCTCAAGGCACAGGATGCACTTACTACTTTTCTCGTGACTAATTCTCTGACAGTTATCGTTACAGCAGCTGAGTATTTGCCCTTGCAACCTACCTTCGTAATATTTCCAGTGAGGCAATGTTTTTGTTGTTGTTTTTTTATTTGTTTTTAATGTTTTATGGATCAGTAACTAAGGGCCTCTAAGGTCAGTTTGGGGTAATTTTAGAAGTCCAGTTAGAGATACTTTGGCCCTGATTTTTGTCACTGGTTAGAATTATATAGGACATACATTCAGAGCACAGACCTCACTGGCTTCCACTACTGCTGTACCAGCTAAGCACTTCTGCACAGCAGACCTCAGGGCTTCATGTGTACATCCAGAAGACAAGGGACAGGCAATGTCTTACATGACTAGCAACATACAGAAACTTTGCGGCACAAGGAGGAGTAAAAGTCCAGTCTCCAGACAACACTGAACTCCTGTAACCACAACACTGCATTTTCTCTTCTTGCAACTCCTTGCACTATTTGCTACCAGAGTACAATTTAGTCATTGGATGATGCCAGGGAATGTGAAAATCAGTTTATTTCAGAGCATGTGTGTGCTGTGCACTTCATCCTTGACCTACATTCAGCAATTTCAATCTTGTCGCAGTGCTCGCTTTTCTTGGACTTCCGACATACTCTCCACACACTTCAGTCACCATTAATTAGTTTATACACAGCAACTTATGAGGACGTCAAAGTACAACCCTTTTTCGCTCATGTTCTTCTCCATATACTTCAATGCTGATTTCAGTGGAGAGTCAATTTTAACCTCTAGCGTCCTAATGTACAGCATGCTGTTGTTTAGTAGGCAGTGCGTGACTTTCTTCTGTGCCGGTGTTATGAAGAAGTGGGTCTTGGTAGGGCTGATATGTTCCAGAAAGGATGAGAGCTTAAGACAAAATTCTTGCAATGTTTAGAGCAGGTGTGAGGATGCTCAGTGAGAATTTGAGAGTGTTATTGGGTGTGTCAACATTGTTGTTAGTGCACAAAAACTGATTTACCTCATTGACTTTGAATAACAAATTTGGGCAAATTTACACACAGAAAATGAACAAACAAAAGCCAGCTTTTATATTCATGCTCACAATTATTAATGCTATGGAGATTTTTCCTGAAATTAGATCTTTTTCTTCATGAGATTTCAAATTATTTTTATTGGGAAAAACAACCCTGTCACTTAATGCAGAAAATAAAATAGGAAATTTTCAAGCCATATAACTGAATTTTGGCAAAAATAGAAACTGCTGAAATACAGATTTTCTAACAAAGTTCAGGCAATATTAATATTATATGCTACCATCCCCATGGTTTTTAACAAGTTCAATTTCAAGCAGAAACTTCTGTGAGCAAGACTATTTGGGTCGTTATAACCAGATGTTATATTGACCTAAAAGGTAGTGCTGCGCCCTTTGAATCAGAGGCAGAAGGAAGAACCCACAATTAGCTCCTTACTGGTGTGTACTGCTGCCTGCACGGAAGCACCTGGAAACCGGAGATTTTCCACTTAAGTTCAAGTATTAATATACGTCAATCTGGTCACAGGCTGTAGGGATGATATGATATAACACTATACACTGCCAGCTTCATTCCTAGATTAAAACATATAGAAATTGTCCTTCTGATTTTACTGTGCTTTTGTAGAGAAGAGGCTGAAATAAAAGTGGAAAATATGGTCTCTCTGGAAATATTTTATCTGTTTGTAGGTTGCAATAGGAGGCAGTTTTGCATATGTATAACACTTTTTGACCCTGTAACAAGGAGGATTTGTATCACTTCCAAGAGGAAAAATTAGTAAAATATTATCAAGTAGATTATTATTGCCAATAATGTCAATATGAATTACCTGTGACTTACTTTCAATAACTTCAAGGCTTGTAAAAAAGCTGGAACTGACGTAACTGCCTTTTCTCCATGAATGAGAAGTGACCATGGTGCTCTTGACATAAAATGGTTTTGATTTTGTGGGGAGTAAGGAAGACATCTAATTTCTTTTCAATGCAAAAGATTGTCGCATTCCCACCTTGCTAGCAGTGAGAAGACAATAAAGGCCCCCAGTCAGTAAACGTAATTAGAGGGTTATTCTTCTCCCGTATCTAGTGCAACTGCGAGGGGCAATCTCATTAGCGTGTGGCCTGCTGAATGCAGACAATGTTTGTGCCTTTTCAAGCTGGAATGCATTTTTGCTGATAACGTACTCCTAGCAATTATGCTTTTCTCCATCAATTTTGTGGGTGTCTAGGGCTTTGGAATATTAGCTCTCCTTTATGTCTGTCACTATTAGAAACACTTTAGAAAAATAGAGCACACCAACCTTTGGCTCATATGCAGCTGATGCCAAAGTCACTGTCACTATCGAGTCAACCCATGCTGGTGACACAGATGTTCATAATTTGACAAATACAATGTAGGTCTGTGCTCAAGTTTTTCAGCATTGGCGATGGAATTCAAATGTTGTGAACTCCCTTCTCCAGTTTGTTTCTGGATACCTAGGTTAGAAATATGGTCTTGGAATCAGAGTATCTGTTATTGCTATTGAAAATTGAGATGTTTATTTCTAATTTTGACTTCAGAAGTAACAGTAACATTCTCTAAAAGCACCTGATTTTAAAAACAAAAACAAACCCAAAAATGTTCTTAGAAAAAAATTCTAAGCAGAATCATTTGTTAACTTTCCCATAGCCCTAACAGAATCATGTATTAAATTGAGCATTTTTGACACAGATATGTGCTTGGAAAAACAAACAAACAAACAAACAAACAAAAAACAGAAAAATAGAGGAAATACTAATTTCTTTCCTAGTATAGCTATTCTAGGATCTTCTTAGTATGGATATTATAAAGAAGGTTTTCTTGCAACTGAGACAATAAATTATTTTATTTCTATTATTTGATTTAATGTACTCTTTACAATTTTCTTTTTAACTGAAGTGGCAGAAACTGGTATTTACAGAGCTAATTCAATTAAATAATCAGTCCTTCTTGGTGGAAGAGAGAAATGCAGAAATTCAAGGATTTCAGGAAAAAAAAAAAAATATATATATATATATATATTACTCTCATAAGTAATGCATAAACCAAAGGGAATTTTATTATAAAGTTTAAGTAATTATAAGATCCATATGCGGTTTCACTACAAGCAGCAAAAATTAGTTTCTTCTTCTTCTGAAGCCTGCTTTCATAGCAGAAATTTTCTATTCCTCTGAGCTATTGGAGGACCAGTTTTTCTAACAAGGTGCTCCCAGAGATTCCTCCCTTGTAGCATACAGGATAGCAGCTGTGCTAAATTATCTCTGTTGGTCCTCCTATGGTCAAAACTTAGTAGGTTAAAACAGCTACATACTAAAAAGTACAATTAAAAATGAGAAATTTCAGAATTGTTTTTTACCTGTTAATGCTGATCAGATAATTTATTTTTAAAGAAGCACTCTTGAAGAAAATAAGCTTTAGATTTCCAATCAAAACATAGATTATAATTTAAATTCTCGTTAATCTGACAATACTGCTCTTGGTTGTCAGTAATAAGGGAAGGAATGTTTATAAACAGCAGTTTTGTTCTCCTTAATTAAATCTCACTCTTTTATAAAATTAATTGTTACTAATGCAGTGGATACATCAGTGGGCATTTTATTATGCAGTGGACAACAGTTCTCTTAAATCTTGAGTTCCTTCAGGTTTATTATATTATTATTTTTTGTATCTAGGTGTAGACATAGCTAATTTCAATTTAGCTGTGTAAAAGTTAGGTTTCTAGTCCACGTTAGTTGCCTAGGATTTCCGTATGGCAAACAAAGAAAGATGGAAATCCTAGGAGCGAGATTTGCTCCACCTCCCTCTTTCCATTAATTGTAAGAAAAGCTCAAGCATAAATGCTAATTTTTAGGTGGCTGAAATTTGATTAAAAGATTCTGTCATTAGTGCTGAGGTCTCCACATTGATATTTTCTGCTTTTCCTACTCAGCCTAAATGAACACTGAGTAGAAGTAACATGATGCACTTTGTCTTTCCAGAGCAGACCACTTCCCATAGGGATTTCAGGGCAAACAGAGCAGTTTCCAAGTTCTGTTTTCAAGATTTCTTATGATGCTGAGCCTTACTTTGAATTTTGCTTGGTCTGTTTTTGCTTATGTAGTGGAGCTGAAGACATATGCTGGGGTGGTTTACAGACTGCAGTTTTCCGTTCTTTCTTCATCCTGAATCAATGTGAGCACCATAAAAAAGGATGCTGTGTGTTATTAGAATCACTTTAAACAACACTGTTGACTCAACAAGAACAAGAAAATAGTGCCTAAGGATTCAGATTTTTCACTATTTTTTTTTTTTTTCTGGAAAAATGATACTTGGTTCAGGCAGATTTGCTTGTCAATGTTGGTTTTTTTTATACCTGAATCTGCTCTGCTTTGCTGTTGTAGCTCATGGTGAATTGTAACACATTTTTTATACTGCTTTACTCTCTGTGAAGCTTGTTTATAACATGACATTTAGAAAACGGGCTTTACCTCCCCCCCCCCCGGCCCCCGGTTCAAAATCTTACCCAGCAGTGTGTGACTCTCTAGAATAGAAAGTTCCACACTAGGGTCATTAAGACCTCAAACAGGGGAAGATTTTAGGTGGCCTAATAATTAGTTTGAGATGTTTTCTAATGAGCATGTCCTTTGAAACAAGTATCAGTGAGACTGAAGTTCTTCCTGAGACAATATTCCTCTTGCTCTATGGGAGGGATTCATTGAAAAGGCTTGTCTGAAGCAGTTGGCTGAGCACTCTGGTGCTTCTGCCTCCTTTCTGGGATGCAGAGGACAATCCCTGAAGGTAACACTGCCACCTTGGGCTCCAACACTGTAAAAGCACAAGGCGAGAGTTCTGCTAAGAAAGTTTTCTTACACTGGAGAGCTGTATGTTACTTTAGGATAGGGAGACCAAAACCCCAAACCCCCTGATGTTTCTTCTCAAACACAGAGATTTAGCCTTTCTCACAGATAGTTGAACTATGACTCATTACAATGAGATTTTCTTACTCTTACTTTAATGGTTTCTTCTGGATAATTTATGGTGACTTCAGAAAATTGCTCCTCATCGGATGCCTACAAAGCAATTCAAATAGATTATTTTTCCCCAATATCTCTATAATTTAAGATTATTATAATATATATGTATTACCTTCTATAATCCGATGTTTTATTGAGTAAGAACCATACATTTACTCTTGTAACACACAGCTTGTTTGCCATCAGTTTTCATGATTTGATGTTACACAGAGCAAATAGTATGTATATATGTGAGTGTAACCTGATGCTTTCCAAAATCTGTTGCTTGAGACTACAGTTTCACCATACAAAATAATATCTCTTTTTGAGATGAGCTGTCCAACATATACCCTTTCTTATACTGTTTTCTACTAATTTATTTGACTTTGAATGATATATTTCTATGTTCATTCCATGTACTGAAAAGAAAAACAAAATAGGTTATCGCATCAAGATCCCAGGATGATGATGATTTGATAGACTCTAAATTATGTCCTGTGAAAATACCTCTGTAGCTAAGGGAACAAATGCTACTGTATCTCTAGTTACTGAGAGGACAAAGGAAAAATAAGGAAAAGCTCCTCCCTCTTACTCTGCCAAAAAACATACATGTGACTAAGCTGGAAAGGGGTGCATCACCTCTATCCCATGTTGAAGAGATTGAAGCATCAAAGCAACTTTGTTGGCTTAGTTCCTCTAATTTTTGCGTGCGTCGTCTTACCTAGCTGCTCACACTACTCTGGTTGTAGTTTGTAGCTGTGAATGGTCAAGGACAAAAGATGAGCTTTCTGCAGGGAAAAGTGATTATGAGAGGGACACCTTATGTAGTTGGGGAAAAAATAAAATGTTAAAGGCCAGATATCTAATGAAAGATACTAAATGCCTCTAAAAAATGAAAAAATAAACACCTTTCTTCTCTGTGTACTAATGCTTTCTCTTCAACTGCTCTGGAAACAAACAAACAAACAAAAAAACGTGTTTTTTGCACACTATCTAAATGATCCTTTGAAATTGCCTCATTTGGTTTAAAAATGTATTGTAATACGGAAAGGTTCTGAATTTAGTTAAATCATGTTAATAATCTGTATTCACATTCTACAGAATCAAATAACATAATACAAGTAGAAAAAAAAAAAAGAGAAAAAGAAGCCCTGCATATATCATCTTACATTTATATGATGTGTTGCTTATACCTAGTTGCATATTTGTAAAGAAAGTGAGCTTCACCATTGTAGCTAGTGTGATATGGTAAGAATACGTGTCAGAAACAAGAAGCGTTTAAATCTGTTCTAAAGAAATAGTAAGCACTAATAATGAAGTAAGAAAAACACGACCATTAGTTGTTGTTCTGTTTTGGGACAATTAGAAGAAAAATTCTGAATTAACAACGGGGAGTTTTGAATGACTGTTAGCAAAGTCCTCATGGGGGAGTTAATAATCCATTAATGTGAGTCCATCGCCCTGCTGCTGGTCATCTTTTCACTTGAGTGCCTGAGACAGTCTGCCCCTACGTCACTTAAGTAAGCCGTATGTTTTATTCATTCTCTTAAAAACCAGCTGTTATGATTACTCTCATGGTGGAGTGGTGACATTTAAACATTTTTTTATGATGATGGAGATGTTTAGTCACAGTTACATGATTAGGCAGATACAACATGACATCTATCCTATAGCCTGAGACAAGTTATGTTCATGTGTGGAATAGCAAGTTGCAGCTCATATTAATTGTCTTCACTTGCTGTATTTATGGGAGATCATTTCACAGTTCTTATTTATTTCTGCTGTTTTAGAGGAGACTGACTTATGATTATGGGTGTTGATTTTGTTCACCAAACGGAAGACTTACTTTCCTTCCCAAACATCTCAGCATAACCTAGCTTTTGTATGTTACTTTAAATTTAATCTTGTACCCACTGCTGAGAAAAAATTGTTAGCTAAGTTACAGATACAGGAACTATTCCTCTCTCCTTTGAAAAATTACAGTAAACTGGCTTTCAGCATGTCTTTGCTTTGCAGATAAAGGGAAAAAGATCTCTCCCAAATGCTGTCTGCAGCAAGAAAATCTGTTCTGTAGTTGCTATTATGCTTCAGAAGTTTCTGCACCCCTTGCTGTGGCCTCAGGTCACCCAAAGGCTTGCAGGAATGCTTACATCTAGTTTCAGCAAGGCATTTAATTGTGTGCCTAACATTAAATTCAGCAAGACTTATACACATACTTAACTTCAACACTTGCTTGCCATTATCGGTAAGAGTGGTTCACTCGATTAGGATTACAGGAAGGAAAGACAGATTCTCCTGGTGAGGTAGATATCTCTAGATGCCTGCATCTATACTGACATCAAAGGGATATTTTTCTTCAGCTCAGAAGCACTCACATCAAAACCGCAATGCTTCCTTTCCAATGATGTGGTTAGCAAAGGAAAGAAAGAAAGCTCTTGCCTCTCTCTGAAAATAGCCCATATCAGTCCACATCCTGGCTGCTCCATCAGGACAAGGAAGGGCACTTGGAGCTGCCCTTCAGCCCCCACCCAGCTCCCACAAAGTGGCTGGCATTCAGAAATGATCCTTGCCATATTGCCCCATGTCTCTTTTCCCTTGATGTTGCTGAAGACAGGTGGGGAGGAAAGGATTATCTGTGGAAGGAAGGCTGTAATGACCCACCTGTCCTGCTGTACGAATCACGTTATTTCTGTTCTTCCCTTGGAAAATGTGAGGTCCCCACGCTGCATCCATCTCTCCTCCATCGCAACTTCCCAGATGCTCACCTGATGCCTGTCCATTTCTCTTCTTGACCTTTGTAGGATAGCACCTACTGCTTCATTCATTACCGGAACACCCAAATTAACAACAGCCAACCTATATTGATTTACAGTCTAACGCTACTCTAGCTCAACTGCCACATTTACACTTAGGATCCACCTGAGATGCTGCTTTAGTCAGCTCCCCACAGAGCATGGGAGTCCATATTCCATAGATTTCTGACAAGATATTTCATTAAAGCCTCCAAAAGAAGATAAAGTAGGAGAGCTTTAGGACAGATTTGCTGAGAGATTAGCAGTTGGGATGGAAGCACGTGGCCATTTTTATAATAGACATGGGCCACCACCTAATTCCTGTCTCTGCTGCTCGTGTGTAAGCTAGGTCTGTAAATGGGAATTAACATTCAGTTCACAAAGTCTATATGTGATACAACATTATATAGTGTGAGCCCTTGCTGCTAACTTATTTTCTTTTTATTTACCATTGGCATAAGAGGAGCATTTGAATGCATCAGGTGTGTTCTTACTAGCAGTAATGTTAGCCTTTCCAGCTAGTAAATGTCCTTTATGAGTATGAATTTGACTGAAGCCTGGAAAAGCCTCATATTCTAATTAGAATATTCTACGATTCTATGCATCAGAATACAAATTTGTTTCAGTCCATGTTTGGAAGGCCAGTTCTTCAGAAATTATACCCAAGCCAACATCTTTCCCACTATACCACACTATATTACTATACACAGAGATCTCAGGAGAAAATTGTCCTGTTGTTTTGCAGCGCTGTGAGGAGTAGGCTTGAGTTCTGGACAAGCTGGCACCAGAAAGCTGGAAGGAATTCAGAGACATCCATCGGTGATGATTAAAGATTTAGATTTCATGAAGACATATTAAAAACTAATTATATAGAATTTGTCTAAGTGATGAAATAACAACATGTCAGTGCAGAAATATTCTCACAGGAGCAAGATAATGAAGAAGAGAGGATCGATATTCCTCAAAGTAAAAAAAAAAAAAAATAATAATAATAAAAAAATGTACTATGTACTTGACATTTGCTTGGCCGCTATACAGAAAATACATGCTAGAGGGCGGTATGATTTGTAGCTGGCAGACCCTTGTCTACATTACTTTATATGATTGGCTTAATGTTACTTAATTTATAGCTGTATTCTCATGCCAGTTGCTGTTTTACACTTCTTTTCTCTCACAAATTCTGAGCGTGAAGCTGGTGGTAGATTGGCCAGTCAGCATACACTGCGATAGCCCACCACATCACACGACCTGACACTTAATTTAGTACAGTTTTAAGCAATCAGTGGGAATGTGGAAGTTGGAGTATCTTGAACATTGCAACTTTCAGTCAGGTAAAAAAAGAAAAGAATGACCCTGTGCAGTACTAAACATCTCTAGTATAACAGGGCTTGATTCTGATTAGGTGTCTGAACACTCAGAATTATTGAGTGCTTGTGCTCTATTTTGGTGGATTAACCTAACCATGTGGGATCTTGAAAGTAATAGTGTAATCACACACTCAGTAAATAACTGAGTCATATCTGGTTTTGACAGGAAGAGCCTGCAGAAGAAGATCCTATGGGTTTTGCTGTTACAAACCAAACTTTTTTTTTTTTCCCTGGTGACATCCTGTGCTTTCAGTCTAGGGCTTTTCCCACCTGCAAATGAAGTGTACTCCACTGAGGGGTTCTCCACCAGAATTCCAGGATATGTGTGTGGACCCATTCAGCACATAAGTTATTTATTCTATACTACTTAATCGAAAATGACATTCTTGTTTTAATTTCTAAGAAGTTTTTTGGTTTGTTTTCTGTGTGGATTTATGTGGGTGCATTTTAATATCTCAGAGCTGTGGAAAAACTTGCACTGCTATGCCCTTGAGAAAGCTCATTCCATTTCTGTGCATATGCAGATCCACTTCCCAAGGGATAACTCTTTTTAATGTTTATATTACGGTGCTGATCACAAGTCCTAATCAGGATCAGGTATCTGTTCATTTATTTATTTATTCTCTTTAAGAAGATAGTGTCATGGAATGTAGTGAATAAAAGATGGGTGATGAGGATGGATCATTAGCCTAGATGTCTTTGTTGATGCAAAATGTGGCAAAAATAACAAGTCTTAGCTTTGATGAGGTAGTATCATGTGCTACTGTTAGCAGCTGTCATTGAAAATTAAGGCAGTGCATCTGTGTGTGCAGTAAGATTTACAGGTTTCCACTCTGGGTTGGTTTACATCCAGCCATCTACCTCCAGTGGTCCTATCAGGAATGTGTACCTTTATTTCTGTTTAGCACTCTTTGAAATTGCTGAGCCATGAATTGTGTTTCCCAGGCTCTTTCACTGTGAGTCAATTTTGTTAAGATGTCCTGCACAAGCAAGTGGTATCACAGATTTAACGTCATGTCTAGTTGCTCAGAGGTACAGAAAAAACAGCACAATTGCATTGCTCATACTTGGATCTGTGTTCTGATTGAATCTGTGATTGACTCCTGGGCAGAAAAATTATTAGACGGCTGAATAATTTCTCAGGGACTTCCGATTTTCATTCTTCCCTCCTGTCTCTGCCTCCATTGATCCTCCTTTGGTCTGACCAGCGTTACTTTGACCCTTGAGAATTGGTCCAATAATAAGCAACTAAAATAGACTGCTTTATTGAGAGAGATTCTTACAGAGATGCTGAGGCCCAAAAGCTGGGGTTTGTCTCAGGGGCTGGGGTTCATCTCATGCATGTAGACAGACTTATTTTGATTATTTTGATCAAATTATTTATTTGATTGACAGATTATTTTGTTATTTCAGATGGAATCCCATACAGTATGAAATTCTTAGTCACATGCTTAGCGTAGACTTTTTAGACACGTGCCTCAAGTCAGCACTGTGGGCAGGGTACTTTGGCTGTTTGGTGAGAAGGAAAGTCTTATGCTTTCTCTTGTTAAATGTGAAGCAAGTTGAGTAAGAAAATGATAATAAAACAGCATGGGGAGATGAAAAATCTCAACGTTGAATTTGATGATAGAACTAAAAAATGATTTTAAAGGGGAAAAATGCAATGAAGAAAGAACACAGTAATAAGCTTCCTGGCTGTTTTACAGAGATTTTCAGAAGCATATTAGGAATAGCATAACTCCTGCATACGCATACCAAATTCCCTCTTGAGCACTGCAGATGCCCATGAAAACAGGCATGACTGCAAAACAAAAGCCAATGAAGAGCTATTACAGGAGCATGGAACAATCCAGTTTTTACTAGTTAAGTGAGTTAAAGCATGACAGAGGGAGATGAAACTATAATAAGGTGACAGACGTGCATGAAATAGCAAAGAATATTTTAGAATGCTAACAGTGATGAGTGGGCTAAGTGTTTGAATAGTTCAAACAACAAAAGAAATAACCTTTAAAAATCCTTCTGCTTAACATGGTTTACTGTAATATTTTGTTTAATCTGACTAAGATAATCCAGTCATCAAATCCTCACCAAATTACAGTTAAAATAATGTCAAAGCCAATGTAAATAAAAAGGTTAGTCATGATGTTTTTGATATTTTTTTCTTCATATGGAGCTGTTGCAAGCTACTCTGAATTTTGAATTTTCTGGCTGTTATGGTAGTCACTGATGCCACCAGTATCTTTGGAAATCATTAATTATATACTCAAATTGTACAGTGCTTCAGAAAGAGGGTTTGTTCCAAGCTCTGAATACTATTTTGTCAATATATACCTATGAAAAACCATATGTCTGTGATTTGAAGTAGTGTTTGGGAGAGATGAATCAAAAAGAAATCGTAAATCACAATTGAAGACTTGCTTCCCTTCTCCCTCTTACAATTTTCCAAAGACAAAGAAGCACCCTCCTCCAAATCAAACAATCTAGCAGCACTGACAATACACCTGATTAAAACCTTAGTATCTAATTCACTTTGTGAGAGAGGGAGAAACTAACAAATCTGGGTTTCTGAGTCTTTAGATCTCCAGATCAGTGCCTAGCTGTCAATGTGAGCTGCATCTTAAACAGACAGGGACGACTTGATCTATCTACACTGTCTGCTTTGTATGATAAAAGAGATCATTTGACCTAGCTAGAATGTGTTCCTAAGCCACAGAAGATGAATATTGTTTTAATGGCCTTCAAATTTAAAATGAAATAAAAGTGATGTGAAAAACACTGTAGCCTTTGCTGTCAGTAAGCTTTCAATATCATTATGTTAGATGGTTTTACTTAAAAAAGAATACTGGAAAGCTAAGGTCACAACAAAAAACAAGGGAATTTGCAAGTCCAGCATCTAATCCTAGAGATCATAACTACAGAATGTGAAGATGTAGTTGGCAGTGCAGGCTAATGAAAGGGCTGTTCTTCAGGGACTTACAACACTAAATAGCAGGAAAGCTAATTCCAAATGGAAGTTCTGTGCAGTGCATGTTGTATCCTCTGAAGAAGTCCCTATGGTGGAGTTAAGGATAAAATAATTTAGCCTTATATGTGACATATTTTAAAAACTTGGAGATTTCTGTAACCCCTCCTCTGGCCATCTCTATAGACTATACCTCTTCTGTGAGAAACTGCCACAGGGAAGTTCCTGACTTTTCTCGTGCAGTGATTCAGCTGCCTTGTTCTTCCAGTGACATCTTCTCACCCTCCTTTCAGGACTGACAGCTGATTCTTTAAATAAATATGTGTCTCACATCCCTCACAGACTGGGTCAGACTTAATCCTTGGGTCAGACTTTCTCTTCTTCATTTACCAGAAGCATAGTCCCTAAATATAGGGACCCCAATTAAAAATGGTTTTCATTTGTTCAAGCTGGTAGTAACATGTAGTTAAGATGCCCTGATACTTTGTATTGGTGCTTCTTAGCCTATGTATTTAGCTGATGCAGAATTTTTTGCATTTCACCACAGCACATAGTGAGACATGGCACCCTTGTATGCCTGTCATTAAAGAACTTCAGTGGTAGGATGTGCTTGGCAGGCATAGAAATAATGCTTAGATCTGTTAGATCTGTTCAGCTGAGTGTGAATTTTAAATGCTTCCTCTCTCTGAAGACTTTGCTTGTCTATCAGGTACCCACTGTATTTTACTTACACAGTTGCTCCCTTTTTCCATTTCTGCTGTATACTGTTAACTCTGTATTTATATTCTCTGCCCTTTATTTTCACTGTTGTTCAGTCTGTCCCCTTATATTTTAAGAAACAATTCCAGCAACTCTCAACAAATCTCCAGCATAATATTTGAATGTTTAAAATGAGACAGAACTTCTGACTACTGGCTTATTTTAGTTCTCTCCTCCATTCATTAATTTACTTAATTTGGTAGTCTTTTCATTTCCCTTTCATCTTCTTATACGTTGTTCCAACATCTGTCACAGTTTACCATTGTGATGGGTCCTTGTGTACCTCAGGCATGGATTGATGGTCCGGAGTCACTACACTCATTTTGAGCTACAACTGGAAAAGTCAGTTCTAGTTGGCCACTGGGTATATTGCATTTAGAAATTCAGCAGTACTATCTTCTCTTCTAGCATTAAAGAGCTTAATTCAACTTCTTCCACTGCAAAGTTTGTGCAGTCTCCTATTATTGCCTAGTGTCTTAATATGGAAGAGAAGAGATAACGTGTGATTTTTTTATTGAGTAGACCTCATCTCAGATCACAAACCAACAGTGCTAAATATGGTAAAAGCAGAAAACAAATGATGGTTATATGGCATACTTGAAAAATCAGGGTAGTAAGACTTTTTTTTTTTTTTTTTTTTGGTAAATGTTTTCAGCTGTACGTAATGTTGAAATTAAATAATCAACAGTTCTCTGTAACTGTGGCTTTAGATTATAGATGTGGCGGTGTGGAAATTGTCCCTCCTAAATATGGATAATTAGGATAAAATGCTCCCCCCTCTCCAAGCCTATTCCATTATTCTAATGTAAAAGATCTCACTGAGGCAGAGTTGCTTTAGTGTCTTTCCTTTTATGAAGAGTGCATTGACTAATTTGTAAATGTGTAGCTTCATTTTTGGCATGTCAGCTCTATATGTCTTCCTGGCTTAGTTCTCTTTGAGTGATAATTTTCTCTTTCAGAGGTTGAGACATTTTAATGAACTAGACTTATCAACAACTCTAAACTGAAACTGTTGTAGCATTCAAATACAAACCTCTGGGCAGAGAAGTGCTCTACTTTGCTGTTGCCAGTGTCTGCATTTTTGAGTTGTACAAGGAGTGCTCAGCCAGGCTGTCCTCCACTCTCCATTTCCTAACAAATAGCTTAGTGTTTATATTAGATAAAATCTTTGACATCTTACCTACAATTAGAGTGAACCAATATATATGTAACAAGGGAGGAGAAAAACAGAACAAAAAAAAGAAACAACAGATAATTCTTCAGGCCTTGAAGGTGTTAGAAATGTCATTGCTTGTACGTCCATTCTACGTACTCTAAATATCCTGTGCAGATACACACTTAGGAACAAAGTAGGTTGTCTTGTACTTAAGTGATGACAAAAGAGAGCTGAGAAAGAGCAATATAGACCAAAAATATTCACTTTCCTCTGGTGATATTTTTTTTTTCTTCATTGAACTTGGAGGGACTGATAAATCTCGTTCTTCCTGAGGTAAATTACATGGGGGTATGGCAGAATCCAGTCAGCTGAAGTGAGTTTTGTTACCTGCAATTTCCAGCCTAATCTGCAGAGCTGTACTTGGATAACTGCAGAACCACACAAAGTACTGAAAACTAAATAAATAGCAGAAGGTACAGTTTTTATGAGCAGATGTTGGCCTCATAAATATCACTTAGACAGAACACCCATTGATATTATTGTCTAAGACCAAATAAATTCCTAAATTCTGTGTTTCTGTAAAATAGTTCCTCGTGAAAATTTAGTTATATCCTGCATGACAGTAGATACCTGTGTATATGAAGAAAATCAGGTTATACATAGCTTGTGGTTTCCTAGTTACTGTGGTAAATATGGACAGAACTAAAATACTGATTCACAGTAAGAAAGTGTTAATCTATGTATTGCATTGATAACATCTTTTGGTATACTGACCCACAAATTCACATTCCAAGTTAGAATCAAATTGGGATTGTAGGAGAGCCCTGACAAAAGACAGAAATCCAATCTGAAAACAAGGGAGTGGTGTGTTAGTTTGGAAGATCCATAATCAAAAGAAATAGGTGACAAGGCTCAAGACAAACAGATCTGAGGGCAGAAAAGGCATTCCAGGCCATAACCAGATAGGCCTTGAAAGGGAGGGAGGAGTTAGAGGGAACCACAACACAAAAAAGTAGGTAGAACAAAAGTAATCTGCCAGGCGCTTTCCTTCGTACAACCAATATAGTCTGAGTCTGATCCAGGCTGAACATAAATCAACAGACTTTTCTTCCAGCCTATAGTTTAGCCAACAAACATCTGTCCTATACTTGTCATAGATTTTGCGATTCTCTGTTTTATCTATCTATTTATTTATTTATTTATTTATTTATTTTTGCCTAGGTTCTCACTGCATGGTCTTGTTGAATAACTACCCACCTCTCCTGCAGGGCATCAGAAATAAAAATACAGGTTGAAAACTCAAAGACTATATGGGTTTAAATCTATCTTCTTCACTCTTTTTTTTTTTTTTTTTTTTTTTTTTTTTTTCCCAAGAGAATATGTGAAGACATATCCTCAAGGTACATAAAACATAATGTTGAAGATTAAGAACAGGCTACCAGGAAACAAAAATGGCTTTTGTCTCTTCTCTTTTATAAGTTCTTCTTCTCTAGTGTTCTTCTTTTCTGGGCTGTTATTGTTCTTCATATGCAATTTCTGTTCTTTTTTTGAGAAACTTTTTTTTTTCTCCTTCTACTAAGCGATGCACATTTTCACTCTAGAATGCATGGCACTGCTAGAAACACATCATTTCCTGTGTACCAATCGTTAACCACTAGCATTGATTGAACAGGGGGGAGAGAGAAGGAGAGGGATTATTGCTTAATGTAAAGATGTGAATGCTGTAGTTTGACCTGATGGCTATAAAATTCTGAGTCAAGCGTCTGACATATTACTAATTAGATAAAATGGCCCACAGGAAGACTTTGATGATAGTCACAATTTAATATGCTCTTGCAAATGAATTCTTAAGACTGTAGTGTAATTAACTTGTCAATGTATAAGCCTTTACATTTACTGCTTAGAGTATTATCTGGAATTATGAAATAAAATCCTGTTATGGTAGGGCAGCAGGAATTCTGCATACTGGAGGTATTGCCTAGATGAATTCAACATTTTATGTCTTTGAAGTACAACATTGTAAGGTCACAGATGAATTCAACGTCTCAAGAGTAACCTTAGATTTAAGAATAGACTGCTAAGGCTAAGAAATTTAGTAGCATATAGCTTCCTTTCTTCTTATTCTAATTTAAGATTTCTTAATCAGTCAGATATGATCAACCCAGAAATGATGCTGAGTTTTTTTCCTGTCTTTTGGGGACATCTCAATTAAATAATATAATTTATCCTGCATATTAGATGTGCATATAATGTACAATCCTTCATTCTGTACTAAGAATTAAAACAAAATCTAAAAAGTTGTTAGTAAGTTAAATATACATGTACTGTATAATGGTCTTTGTAATGTTACATAAATGTTTGCCATTACACAAGTTTGAGAAACTTAGTTTCTATCTGAAGATCTGATACGTAGATGAAATGCAATATATTTTTCCATACACAGATGGATTTCATTCTGAATTTCATTCTGTAAGCAGTATTTAATTATTGAAAACATGTTCATCAGCTTACTAGTGTCTCATTTTTCTCTTGCCCTCTTTGCTTGTTTTCTTCCCTCCCATCCCTCCTCCCTCAAATAGTAAAAATAAATAAAGGATGAGCTTGTGGTGTTTTCTGGTGTTTTCTATAGGAAGTTAAGCTTCGATGACATTGAATAATTTATTTTACAGTTCACATGCACTTTGAATTTAAAATTTAATCTGTTCAAATCAGCTTGCATTACCAGAGAATGTGCTTAGCATGTTCCATGAATGATTCAGTAGATCTTAATAGCTACCTTAGTAATTTCTTATGAATCATTGAAAGAGATCACATTAGTAAACATTAGTGGTAAGTACTAAGCACATTTCTCATGAAATTGTGTTTCATGCGTACAGTTGATTCCAAAATCTGTGTGTAGCTGTCAGATGAAGAGTTGTGTGTTACATCTTAGATTTATTGTGCTTAAAGAAGAGGGTACTTGATTTTTTCCCTTTCTGCAACTGATCTGAATAGCATGTCAGTGCAGCACCCACAGGACAATGCAGTGTGGTTGCCAGCTCACAAATAGTGCCATACGCCATGGACCAAATGTAAACGATATAAACACACCTCTGGCTTCCATACAAAGCCTTTCTTATATTGTACTCACTTATTATGTATGGTACTTCTGAATTTCTAGGAAGACAAATATTTTTAATAGCATTTGGAGGAATCAAAATAGCTCGTAGAAATAATAATTATTAAGGGAGGTTGATGTTTTGTAAACTTTATGTCCCAAGGACTTTTAAATAGCTCTTAATTCAGCAGTAAGCAAGTGGAGTGCTTTTTTCTTAATTATTGTTCCCATGAATGTTTTAATTATGAATGAAGAATGCCATTGTTCCTTGAAAGGAACTTATTTAAATTCAGTTCCATTTGAAAAAAAAAAAAAATAAATGAGAGAATAAATATCTTCACATTCAAAAGCTTCATTAAACTGCATAGTTGCACTTATCTTTTGCTTGTACTTACAATCTTCCTTTTATTTTCAGTTTATAAAAATACTGATGCAGGCAACTTTTAATAGTTTCATTTATTTCAGAAAGGTGTACGACACTAAGAAAGAATCAGGAAGTTTTAATATAATATAGTATTTTGATGTTTTCATTAAACTGTTTCAACTATGATTACTATTATAGTAACTGAATACATAGGCCATAAAGCTCCAGATCAAAGGGTGGATAATTATAAATTAAATCTTCAGAGAGTCAGTGTAACTACTTGTTTACCTTTCACCCATTTGTTACTCAGAATAATTGCAATATAAATTAAGTATGAGAGTCCTGTTTCTCTTTAACATTTGAGATGGAGGACCAGTAACCCCTCACCACTCAGCTGAGGAAAGAGCTGCATGCAGCAGAGCTGCTGGGCACTCAGAATCACATTTGGTCTCCAATGATCAGCATCATCAGACACATTTTACTGAGAGACAGAGAGTTTTAAAGTTACTTTAGAAGTTACTGAGTGTAGCAGACCAAAAGGTACAGAGACAAGGTGCATTTTTCTAAAATTTAATGCTGATTTCCTCTGGTGTCAGAAAGTTTTATCTATACTTGTCTGTAACTGAAATGATAAAGTAACCTTCATTTACCTTGAGTAAAACAGTACTTCAAAATTGCTTAGCATGCCTTTCACTGCAGAGCACATTGAACCTCTGTCTACAGTACTATGTAGCAACAATATATATTAATATATATTGCTATTGTTGTAGTCCCATAAATATCCACCATTCAGAACAATCCTATTTTGCATTTTTATAGTTCTTTTAATGTCATAGCATCCCAGAATGTTATGCAAGCATAATGTGCTGAAATGGGTGCATAAATGATTCTGACACATACATGCCTACCTCTGGTGTATAACATCCTGCACAGATATGAAGAGGACAGAAAATCTGGCAAACAATTTTTCCAAGCTTCTGAAAAAATAGCATGGAGAAAGTACACATGTCAAGAAGTACAAATCCCTTCTTCTGCCTGTGGAAAGTTGTCCTGTAGGTAGAGATGGCATAGTTTCACAGAAGTCCTGTTCCACATGACTCTCACTGAAGTTTTACTTGTATAAACGTGTTGTTTTAGTCCTTGTGATAATGCCAGTGTGTTGTTAGTGGGGCTACATCTGGTAATAAGCACTGTGCCCGTGGCGTATGGTTTGGAAGATCTTGATCTAATTCATGACTTTGCATCAACTCCTTCTGCAAACAATGAGAAGTGTTAACTATTTTGTGCACGGAGTGTAATGCACACACTCATCAGGCTGCATGCTTGTTTTTAACAGCAGACAACATCTAGATGTATTGTTTGCTTCCTCTCTTGTAAAGCAGGTAGACTGAGTAGGTAAGAGGGCTGCTGCCACTAGGAGAGGTGGGCAATCCCACAGTTCTGGGTGCTGCTTCCAGGACTGTTTCATATTAACAATTTAATACTAAGAAAAAAGCATGAAAAGTATTCGTGGTGCAGGCCTGGAATTTCATTTTAGTATCTAGCTTAAGGCTGAACTTCCCTTTCCTGCTGTTTTCTGTTTTCAGCTTGTTCCTGAATTACCTAGAGCTTGCTGGTCAAGCACTCTCCCAGCATGGAGCCCAAGAAGGTCTGGCCTCCAGGGGTGCTGCTCTACTCTCAAGTCTATTACGGGAAAAGAGGGCACTGACAGGGCAAAAGCAAAGCAAAGCAAAACAAAACAACATGTCCAGCTGTCCAGCTTAGGCATCTGCTTTCTGAAGAGGGAAAAATGAATTGGATCTTCACTAGGAGACACAGATCCTTAGTTTCCAGACCCATTAGATTGCTGTACAAACAGCAGAGATACCAGCTTCAGGTGGACTGCAGCTCTGTTAGGCAATCTGCAGAACTATTTCCTCCTTGCCTCTGACTATAGAGAGATCCTTAGGAATTGGTTCAGTAGGACTTATTTATCATCTTCTCTCCCTTTCTTATTCAGATACCTTGACACTCAGATACTTTTTTTTTTTTTTTTTTTTTTTTTTTTTCAGTACAACAGGAACAGAGACCTCCCTGCCTGTTGACATAGGCAGGTATTAATAATGGAAAGTCTATATAAGACAGAGAATGGAAAGCAGCCACTGCATATCCTTACCCCCATTGAGATGATGCAGCTGGGGTAGACCACAGTCACTAGACAGAAAATCATGAGAAGGAAACTTCCTTTGCATCTTTCAGCTGGTGTATTGCATATTAGGGCTGGCCACTGCCTCACTGTATATGGCTTTTATTTTTATCTTTGATGTCAAGTTTTTATCCTATTCTAACGAATCCTCTCAATACAGACGACTTTCGTGTAAAAGTGCTGAACACTTAAATCTACAAATTAAGTTGCCAAGAGATCTGGTAGACACTTAACTCTTAAGATTTAAAAGAGAAGTAGGACATGAATATCCCAGATTGGGCACTCTGAAATCTAGCTTAATTTCTCTATTGCCTTGGCTTTTACCAGTAAAGTAGATTAACACCTCACAGAGAAACAGAATGTTATCCAGTTTATCCAGGGTATTGCTAGGAGTACACACATGAAAAAGTGAATTAATGTGAAGCAAAAAGTCATAATTCTGACATTTTCCAAAATTTTTAGTGTTTGGCTTTGCAACTATAATACTTTGTATTATGTTAGCCTTTGGTATGTCATATTATGAATAACTCAAAATAAGAAGAATCTTAAGTGAAAATGATTGGAAACTGTTAGAAAACACTTCTGCCTGTCAGGTATGAACTTTCCTTATGAATGGGAACTCAAATTACAAGAGTCAAATTTGTTCTTAATTTTGATATGTAAATAGTGATTTGAGTAAAATGAACCATGTGTCTGTTGACACTCAGTCAAGTCTTTCTTTGTTAGATCCATTGTGTTCAGCTTGAGAACAGGTGCTAAGTTTCATCTTTATTCAGGAATTTCCTAATTTGTTACTTTCTATTATAATTCCAATTTTTAAAAAAATAGCATGCTTTTCAAGTAAAGTTTATCATGTAGCTATGTAAACAGGATTATATTTAACTTTTTCTTTGGAAGGGTTATATTGGAGATCATTGATTTATATAAACATAATAAAGGTTAATGTAAGCAGGAACAAGATTTATCTCTGACCATAAGGAGTCATCACTTTCTTTTATTACACTATATACAAAAATATTGTTGATATAGTAATAAATCAAAGACTTCAGTAAGGACTGGATTGGAAAGGAGAACTATAATGGAGTTAAGGTGATGCTTTGCCATAAAGATAAAATTTAATGATCATACTGAGCAAAATTTTTCCTTTTGGAGGAAGATACTTGAAACTACACAGGTATGTACTGTGTAACCTGTATGTAACCTGTATGTAACTGTGTGAACAGATATTTTTTTTTCTCTGTTCCTATTATTTCAGCCATTCCAAAAGTTTCTGTCTATACTTGTACTGTATAGAACAGTACAAGTTATGAGTGTTCTGGTTTTAAGGCTGTGTGAAGAAAAAGAGAGTAACATTTGCTTTAGTTGAACAAAACTGACGTCAGTTTTCCTACAGCTTTTTTTTTAAAAAAATAAGATCAATCCTGAAATGAAAGTCTCTTTTCAAAACAAAAGGTTGAAGCTTTTTTTTTTTTTTTTTTTTTAAGTTTAAAAAACAACTCTAAAACCTATTCCAGGATTTTCATCCAGCCAGAATTCTTTGCCAAATCTGCCTGGAAACTGTGGGTAATTTGGCCATGTGTAAAAAGGGCATTTTTAGTCCGACTTACTCTCTGCCAAGAAAACGTCTCTAGCTTTGTCATTGTGTCCCAACTTTTACCAGAGTGAAGACCTTTAGGATGAAGAAAACTGTGTCTTTCTGTCTTCTTCTAGGTCATTTAAAACACGTGGGGCACCACAGCCTACCAAAAAAAAATATTAAAAACATCTTAATAATTTTATTTAAGGTACAATTATAATTAGTTTTGATTACTGTATATAAAGCTAATCAGAACTACTGCCAAGAGAGAGCTTATACATACACAGACCTTTTCAGTGTTTCAAATATGCTGAAGTAGGCATGAAAAGCATGAAAGATAAAGGAGAATTTGGGGAATTTTAAAACCACATTAATTTTCAGAACAGATGCAGGGGTTTTCTGTTTGCTTTTATTGAGGATGTTTCATCTACTGTAAAAGAGCTGATTGCGCAAATGATACTTTTGCAGGTAATTAGTCTATGACATTTCTATAGTTCATGTTGGTATTTTGGAAATATTTTGAAATAATTCAGCATTTCTTGTTTTCAAAGCACCAAGTGTATTTTTTTTTTCATGAATCTATTTCACAGTAATAATTTACATGTGTTACATTACCAGCATATAAATTATGTTTCATTTAATTGGGATGACTACAAACAATGTAGAATTAAATGCACCTGCCAATTTTTCTCTCTCAATCCATTATATGTGTGCTCATATTTTGCACATTGTTATTATTCATTGTTGATAATAGCAGGAGTAACCAATACCTTAAACTCTTTCTGCACATTCAGTGCAGGCTGCCATGCGGTATGCCGTGAGAAAAGGATGACAGTGCTACAGCCTTCACTTGTGATGACTGAAATGTCATGGTAATCAAATAAAAGGAACGGGTGCAATCCCTATGTCTAGTTACCCTGGCTTGTTACCCAAATACTTTGTTATGGCCGGTGGGGCTCCTACACTGCGAGGAAGGAGTTGAATTCATGGCCCACTGAGCTGGCAAAATATAGCACCTGCATTCAGTGTATTTGTCAGACTGTAGGGTGCAAGAGAAGTATGAGGTATGTCTACATTAGGTACTCCTCAGACACCACATCACCAGAGTATTTCTGTGTGTATTTAAGTTCCTTTTGCTGTATCAGAATGAGAGTCCTCCTGTCCATTGAGTGCCTTGAGTCACAACCCCTTTCTTTTGAACTCCTGGTGGCACACGGAGAGCCCTGACAAGCCATGACACGAGAGCAGCTCCTCACAGGGAGGAAGGAGTCCTTTGGGGCTCAGCTTCCATGGTGGTGCTGGAGTCACGTAGTGATCCTGTGCTGGCAAACAGAATGTGCCCCTAATGTTTTTATCTAATATTTTTATCATTTTACCTGCATTTTCCTAGACCTGTACTGACCATTTTCAGTCAGACAGCTTGAGGATTACTGTAGCAAAAGCAGAAGTACACGAGATTTAAATTATTTATTTTCAAGAGGATCATACTCAGCTATCAGCCTCAGCTGCAATTTGTAAGACAATGTTAGAAAGAGTCTGACCTTGGGAAAGAATATTCTCACGTATTGTGTCTGAGATTGATGTTACTGATAGGTAATGAGCTGGGTGCTGCATTTTCAAAGGAATAACACTCATCTCAGATATTTACTTTAAAAATGTTACATGTCATTCCTTTCACAGCTCACAGAGTTCAGAAATAGAGAGGAGGTGTAAGGCTTGGAGAACTGTAATTTAATTGTGATTGTCACCTCTTGTTGGAAGGAACATCAAGCTGTTAGCAATTGGAAATTAATATACCTTGCCAATGGTTTGCCCTGTAGAAAAGAGTTGACGATTGCTCTTCAGTTCTCAGGGGCCAGGTATCCCCGTGACACATATTGTGATGACAGTGTGTACAAATTGTCAATATAGTTTGGATTTTCAGAGGAGAGGAAACAGGTAAAGAACTGACAAGGACAGCACTATAGTTTTGTCATCTATATTCAGCACAGAAGATACAAGATGTTGAGGAGTTGGCCGTTACTGTCTTTGAACTGATCAGTGAAGAGCTTCCTAGTTTTCCTAATTTGTTAAACAATTTTGATTCTATTCCTTGACTGCTCATATTTATTCCTTTTTTTTTTTTTTTTTTTAATATCATACTAGATGTTTATGAAATGTCAGCATCCCCAGAAGATGCTATGCTGCTTTGTTGCTGGGCTAATTATTTAGTCATGTTGAAAACAAGGAGTCTTACTTATTAAAAATAAAACAGATTTATCACTGACTTCTTTTTGCTGAAAGAGATCATATCATTGTATTTTTCACTGAAGAAAACATGCTTTATTCAAACTTGATTTTTATTACCCTGTAGCAGCTAAGAAACATCAAAAGCTCTTTCCATGAAACTGGAAGAGTTGTTTCCTTAAAAAAATAACTTTATGTAGGGCTGAAAGAATATTTAGAAGCAGAAAGAGGGGGAAAAAAAGATACAGACAATTATTTGTAGGCCTTCCCTTCAAAAACCCTTAGGCTTAAGGAAGTCAAACGTGTTTTACTCTCATCACCTGTACCCACAGCTGTATTTCCATTTCATAGACAGGACAAGAGGTGAGCTTCTGGAGTAGCACATAATTTCTGATTTCAGGCCTTGTTAAGAGCTATGAATTTTGTATGTGATACATAATAGTAGATCTTTGAAGAATCTTGATAAAGATGGTATTAGAAACCTAACTCATAATCTTGATCTATGCAGATTCATACTTTAAAGAACAATTTTGCGATTGTGACAGACGACAGGCTTAATAAAATACATTAAACTGGAATAATTGGATTAGTGTAAATAGAAGCCATTAACTACATTAGCTTAAAAAAGGTAGGAAAACAGACTTTTCTTAGTACTAACTAGTTAGATTTTTTTTTTTTTCCTGAAGAATAATTTTCATTACATTAATACAGGATAAGAAACTGGCAAATCAGTTAATTTATTAAAGATTCTTTTTAGTATTACAGATACTTAGATACACTGCCAGAAATTCGTGATTCAAAAGAGCTTTTGGAAGGTTCTTAAATTTAGAAAGAGGGGATTTATCCTATCTGTTTAGTTGTGAACAGGGACAGGTGGTAAGAAGAGTCATGGGATTTGAGAGTTATGAAGCCTGATCACACAAGGCCATTAAAAACTCAATTAATGTCATGAGTCACGGTTGGACAATTCAGTTACTGCCTGTGACCTTCCCCTGCTAATTTCATCAGTTACTTCCGCCCACGTTAGCAGAGGCTACATCTACAGCTATTAAAGAATAGTTATGTTTCCATTTCATATGGAAAAAAATTGTGACAGATATCACATTTTGGTACATTCCATAAGGGTCAGTGTACCTATTTTTACAGAGACAGCTGCATAAAGTAGTAATGATAACCTTTATACCTATTTATACTTGAAAATAAATGAATTTATAATTATAATGAAATTTCAACACTTTAAAACATTGGTGTATTTCATTATATTTTTAAAATACTACAAGGTCCTGAAAATTAATATCAGGCTTTATAAAAGCATTACATATTATATTTTCTTACATTACATACAACACATACAATATTTTCTTAATTAAATAATTCTTTGGTATAAAGAAGGCACATGAATTGTGACGTATTGGAGGCAATTCCTTTTTAAGAATGCAAAGAAGGTGGCTTCTATAGTTTGAAACAACTTTTAGTTTTGTGTTATAGCTTTGCACGATAACAACGTTGATATTCTTCCTTCAGTAATATACACAATTAAGAATTAGGTATGAGGACACGTTAACTTTTTGTAAATATTGCCAGTATTTTGCAGGCGGCCTTTGTGTATTTGCGAGTCCTTTGTACTGCATGTGACACCTGCCATCTTCTGGATATTGTCGGAATTGCCAGCTGTTTGAATGAACTTGAAAGTAATGGAGAGTGGTTTCTTCATCTGTGTTATCTGTTGCAGAAAACGTGTACAACTGGTATCCATGCACAGGTTAATGTATCAGAGGAAGTAGCCCATATTTCTTGGCCATTTTAGTGGTGTACAATGCTTTTATTCTGGGGTCTGGCGAAGTCTTAAGCAGTGTTTCTGTACCCTGTATTGTTCTCACAAATTGATTCTTTCCCTGAAACAGTTTTGCATTTTTACCAGGCCATGAAGCACAGCCATGAAGCAGTAAGCTATCAAAAGAAAAAAAATATATATATATGTATACACACAGAGCTGTTCAGATGGAAGAAATGTACATTACAGAAGAATCAGGGATGTGTGGTGAAACGTTTTTGAAGCTAGGTAATTTCATCTAGTTAAATATTCTGGAAAGAGTTCTCAAATGTTATGGGTTTCTGGTGGCATGAAGGGAAGAGGAGTTTGATTTATTAAGCCTAAAAATGAGTTACGTGCCATGTAATTTCAGTGCCCTTTAGTCCCTGTCACAAGTCAGCCTCTCTTCTACATGTATTAATTTGCAACAACCTTTTCCCAAATAGAAATATGCCTAGCCTTGTACACTGCCCTTGACTCACAATCCTCTGTTGTTGTTGAAGTCTTACTATTCTCACTCTGCAGCTCAGTCTAATACCTACAAAATGACCACATGCTGCTTTGTTGGCTTAAAATGGCAAATAAGAATGATTTCAGATGTGCAAGAATACTTGGACCTTGTTTTGAAATTAAGCTGCTGCTTAATTAGAGCTTGCAGTAGTAAATTACAATTCCAGTCTTCCTAGTCCACTGAACTCCATCAGTATTTCACTGTATGTAAATGAGATCTCTTGCTATTTCAGCTTTTTTCTTATTTTTGTTTGTTATTATTAACAGGCTTAATTTTGTCTTTTGTCTGTTTTACATCATGAGCTGTTCTTTTTAATAAGATTTGAGTTCCAAATAGAACTTTAGATTTTATACGTGAATTATACACAAGCTTCAGGATAATTGGAAGATGATCTTCTTCAGATTTTATGATACTGAGGAAGACTGGAGGTTATAGCAAACCTTGCATTTTGACATGACACAGCAGAAATTTCAAGCAGAAATGCATGAAAATTATATCAAATCTCAAAGCTGTCCTTTCAGATATTCTTTCTGCAACTGCCTTTTCTCTTCAAGAGATGCTCTGTGCAGGCTGTCAAAGTCCTCATGGCAGCCAGCAATTACTTCTTTTAAATCTTTTCCAAAGTATGTCTTCCCTGGGGAATTTCAGCTTCCAGTTTAGAAAAGCAATTTTTTTATTTTATTTTATTTTTTTTCTGAATTCCCTGGTGGCAGTGTTCTGGCTGATGAGCTGAAGGATTTTTACATCCTATTAACTGCAACAGAAGGAAAAACAAACAAAGAAACAAACAAACAAACAAACAAAAACCTCTGCCCTTGAGATTTGTCTAAGTGAACTCAGTTTAATTTTTTTTTCTTTTAAATGCAAAATAGAAAGCTAATGAAAGAGCAAGTGCCTTGAAGCCAAGCTATGTGTGTCTCTGTTAGTTTAACCTTTTAAAACTTATAGATATGCATTCTGAATGAAGCATGAGATGGAAGAAGAAAGATGAAAAAATGTATTCTAGAGAATAGTAGCTTTAAAATGATTGGTGTGTAACTGGAGCAGAACAAGTAAACTATATGAAAAGCCTCTCTCAATACTCAGCAGTTCACTTCAGGCCATGCAGGCAGAGTTGCTGTAGTTAAAGAGGTTATAAGCTGAATCAAGAAGAAAATTAAGCATTGTTCCATGAGCACAGAGCTAAAGTAAATATCATACAGCAAACAGTATTCAGGTTAGGTTACAAAGCACATCCCAGGCCAAATATTCCTTTCAGTTTTTGCAGAACAACTTCAAGGGTGTGGACCCAGAGATCTTCCCTCCTTATTCTTTGGGTGGAGTCCTTACACTTCAATAACTAGAAGGTAAAACATCCTTCCTCAATTGAATAGAAAAGTCTGCAGCACATCCCCTCTTCCTAACATGCAATTCTTTCATGTATCTGCTTCTCAGATGCTACAGTTGGTTGGGTGTACATTTCCCAGGAGGTGCGGTCGTATTCTTCACTAAAATACAAAACAGAATTAATCCAAAGCATTGTTAGCCAAGAGATGCACAACCATGAAATCCAAACATTTTAAAACACCGAAGTTAGGGGGAGAAACCAGCAACATGTCAATTCCCAAACCACATAAATAGTCTTCCCATCTGAGGGGGGTGAAACGATCACTCAGTTATATTTGGAAATCCTCAGGAGTAAGAAAGCAACTTCAGAAAAAAACAAACACACACCCAAAACCTGTTTTCAGAGGAGTAGCCAGTAAATATATTTTTATATACTCAACTCACTTGCCATTAACACTTTTGATGTACCACATCAAAGCAAACATATGGAATTAGGTTCACTTTCATGTTATATTTAACTGGTATTTGCTTTAATGGGAATGTTTTCCCTCTTACCCTGTAAAAGTTAAAGGAGTTCATACTTGTCTCCACTTCAACTCTTTCTCTATGTTGTAAATAACAAACACAATGACCAAATGAGGTTTGAATCAGATTCCCGTATCATATAGAGAGACATTTACAATTGACTTTGGTGTAGCAAATCTTTATCAAATAAGTCTTTCTTATTAGACAGCTTGATAGAAGGGGCTGTTGTGATTTTAACTATTGAAATGTGCACTAGGAGAGAAGTTAATGATAAAGCCTAGAACTGGACTGGTGAAAAAGTGCAAGCATGAGTTGCTGAAACTGGATATTTAGTTTTGTTTCATCTGAATTAGATGCAACTTCAGAGAAGTAGATTGTATCTGATGTAGCTCAGATTTAAAAAAAAAAAAAAAAGTCAAGGTAATGTCAATTACAATTTGTGTTAAAAATGTGGTACATACACAATTACCAATTATATAAGCTTAAACTGCATTCACATAAATGTCTCTGGACTGTGGTTCGACTAGAATACTGGCTTTGGCATGAATAAGAGCTTTAAAACAAGTGGGGGGAAGAACTCACGTAGTCCCCTTACTTGTTTTTGTAAGTAAAAAGGTGACAATCAGGTGAAAGAGCAGTAGGTTTGACAACAAGCGGCAAAGGTAAAGAAAACAAACATTTACGGGGCTATCCTGGTAAATGATACAGTTAATGAAAGGACCATAGTGAACATGGCCTGGAACTGGCTGTGCTCCACAAATCTCAGCTCAAAGATTTGTACCTAAATGTGAAAAAATGAGTGTGTGAATTACTGTAGAGTTTGAAACTGGGTATTGTGTTAACAGGAATGTGGTTGAGGAACTAATACAAGTGCACAGATACTGAAGGATTCAGTATATACTATGTTACAGACAACAAAGACTGTAGATAAAACAATTTTATTTGGATCAATATCACTTTCAGGAAAAGGACTGAATTGAGAAAATGCTGAGATACAGGTTTTAATGTAGAATGTGGTATCTTCAAAATTTGTAGAGAGAAAATACTTCTGATAATGGGTCATTATAGGAGACCAGTCACCAGCTACAGACCTGAGAAAAATGTTACTAACAAAGGTAGAAACTAATTTTCTCAGAAATTAGAGCAACATTATTTCACCACAGAGCAATAGAAGCAAGATAGAAATATTTTACATTTGATTTTGGTATGTCATGAAGATATAGGAGAGCTGTTTGCAGAAAAGGTCCTTGGTTAATGTGGTCACACAAGCTTTTCATTTAAATGAAGTGTAGATTTATAGTAGCTTTCATTTTTTAAAAAAGCAAATTTTGAGGAATTAAGGAAACTTGTTAGAAAGCTCAGCTAGACTTGAGAGTTGGAGAATTTGGGATTATTTTAAGTCAAAAACGCATAAAGATTCAGAACTTGTACTCCCCACTCCCTCAAAAAAAAAAAAAAAAAAGTCTTAACTGAGTAATTTGATATTTCAGAATTGATATTTAGACATGTAGAGAATATCGAATTGAGTAGGCAGTAATGTAAGTTTGTTTTAAAAGTCAGGAAGTACAGTGAAAAAGAGAGCTTCCTAAAGTGAAGCTGGGTTAATCTTATTGTTCAAAAACGTTTGAGACATTGCAGTAGGTTCTTTATACGTATGAAAAGAAAATAAAAAGGGGGTGAGGGGGGGAGAGAAGGAGATTGTTATAACATGATTGTAAAATAAAGATTAAAGGTAAAGTTGGGGTGACCTCACAACTAAATGAATAATTTGGTATTGAGTAAAGAGCATTTGGTACTGAGTATTCAGTAAAGATATTGATGTTCACTACAGGGTCAGAGGTTAGGTGACTAAATAGTTAGAATGAGTGCATACAATGGAAATTACCATATCCAAGAGGCAACAAGAATATTATTAGTAAATGGGGACTAGGTTTTCTTGGTCCTACGGTACTGAATGGCGAAAAATATCCGGTATGTGAAACTAAGGCTAGGAGTTTTAATGACTATCAAGTTAGGGATGGCAATGGAGGAACAGAGAGTAGCAAGCATTTTATAAATGTTTGAAGAAAAAAAATAATCCAAGGAGCTATACAACTTTTTTAAATGGTTCATGATATACTTTGAAATAAAGAATGTGGAGGTGAACAATGAGATAGAAAGTGATATGGTAGTTTAAAATATTGTTTTGATGAGACAGTGTCCCTTCTTGCTAAAGGAAATATAATAGAACAAAATCATATAGGATCATAAAATTGTTTGGGTTGGAAGGGACCTTTAGGATCATCTAGTCCAATTTCCCTGCCACGGGCAGGGATACCTTCCACGAGACAAGGTTGCTCAAAGCCCCATTCAGTCTAGCCTTGAACAATTTCAGGGATGGGGAATCCACAGCTTCTGTGGGCAACCTGTGCCAGGGCCTCACCACCCTCACAGCGAAGTATTTATTCCTTATATCTAATCTAAAACTAGCCTCTTTTAGTTTAAAACTGTTACCCCTTGTCCTGTCACTACCCTCCCTGGTAAAGAGGTAAAGATTCTCTCCCTTTTTTTCCTGTAGGTTCTCTTTAAATATTGGAAGGCTGCTATAATGTCTCCCTGAAGTCTTCTCTAGAAAACAACCCTAACTTTCTCAGATTTCCTTCATAGGAGAGGTGCTCCAGCCCTCTGATCATCCTCGTGACCTTCCTCTGGTCCTGCTCTAACAGACCAATATACTTATTATGCTGGGGGTCCCAAAGCTGAATGCAGCACTCCAGGTGGGGTCTCATGAGAGTGGTGTAGAGTGGGAGAATCACCTCCTTTAACCTGCTGGCCACACTGCTTTTGATGCAAGATTCTTCACAAGCTGCAAGTGCACGTTGCTGACTCATGTCAATTTTCTCATTAACCAACACCTCCAGGTCCTTCTCCTCAATGCTGCTCTCAATCCATTCTCTGCCCAGCCTGCATTTGTGCTCGGGATTGTCCCAGCTTGTCCCAGGACCTTACACTTGACCTTGTTGAACCTCATGAGATTCACACAGGCCAACCTCTCAAGCCTATCCAGGTCCCTCTGGATGGCATCCCTTCCCTCTTGTGTGTTGACTGCACCACACAGCTTGGTGGCATTGGCAAACTTTCTGAGGGTGCACTTGATCCCACTGTCCATGTCACGAACAAAGATGTTAATTTGATAATATTCAACCAGGGAAACTATTTATTAAGGCAGAAAAAATCAGAATTGTAACACAATTAGAAAGATGTGTACAGAACATGAATGAAGAAATCCTAAACTAGGGTTGGAGGCAAGTTGCCGGAAGACTCGCTCTAGGATTAGTTTGGGAGTGGATCTTGTTTAACACTCATTAATGACTGCAGCAAAACAAGGTTTTTGCCAATGGCATTTGTAGACCAGGAAGCTGAGATGCATCATCAAAGAAGGATCAAACCTCATGAAAAAGTATCTTTGAAGTGTATAGAGTAAAAAAAAAAAAATGTGGAAAAGATATTGTAAATCAGCTTGCTTATAAAATATGGGATGCTTCATCTAGAAATAACAGAAGAGAAAATGATATCCGTTCATCACAAGTTGAATATGATGAGCTCTTAAGTGGTTTGAAAAGCCAAATGTGATCTTGTAGGTGTTGGACAAAGTACGTCCAGGGAAGGGAATTTTTCATACCACTATCTATAGTTATTGGTAACATGCTGTCTGGAATTGTGTTCTTAGTTCTGGACTCTGTAGTACAGAAAAATGACTAAACATGTTGGAATACAAATACAGAATTTCTAGGATTGTGAAGAGAATGCTGAGTTTACCTTATGTGTTACAGGAGAGCTTGCCTAGCCAAGTGAATCAGAAGTTGAGAGAGAACATTATTTATGTTTATGAATGCATTGGGTATGATGGGGAGGAATGAACAGTAGGGAAGAAGAATAAAAATATATATATACATAAAATGACCACAAAAAACATTAGGAACTGAAATTAGAACCATCAGAGAAGTGGTGTCATGGAACAGTTTTCAAATTCAAGTGCTTGGGGAAAAATGATGTATTTCAAAATAGAGTATGGTAGAAACCCATGACAGGAATTATATGATGTAATTTACTATAATAGCAGAAGACTGAATGTAATGACCTAGGTCCTATATGCTACTCACCTAACAGAAAAGAAAATCAAATGTCTGTTCCCTTAAATCATTGTTAGATGCACTTCAGAAAAATATAAAAATAAATCTTTTATTTGCATCGATTATTTCAGTAGAACTCTATGCCAACATATGCAATCTCTTTTATTGCTGCTGCTTTTATAAATGAGATTCTGCTTGGAGTATTAAAATGTCTGATTTTCTGAAAAACTCAGAAGTTGCTTTCTGTTTCTGGAATCCTACATATGTCCATAATTCTGTCTGTTTCTGTAAGCTCCATTTCTGTTGTTTAAGTGTTTATAACTTCAGATACTCTAACAGAAAAACTATCTGAAACTCTGACATTGAAGAAGGGTGTAAACACCAAGAAGAGGCTGGAGTTATTTCGTGTTGCCCTAGGAAAAAGCTGATGATAGCAAGAGGAAACTAGGCAAAGCAAGAGAGGTGAATACCAGGAAGCAGAGAAACCCCCATCATTGAACCATGTAAAACTCCACTGGAAAATTCCCTAACATAAAATGCTAAGAAGAAACAGTTAGTCTTATGGAGGTGAAAAAACACCACCTTATTTTTCAATATAATCCTGATTTTTTCCATACCACCTTCTTCCTTTCTCTTATCCATGCATTTTTATGGTATTACAGAGTACATTTCCACACAGTGAATGTTCATAACAATGTAAGCACTAAGATGACTAAACACAAGCGACTCATAACAAAATGTGGCAGGAAGGGGGGAATCACAGTGTAAGGTCATCAGTTGAGCTACAAGCAGGCTTACTGTTTCGACCACCCTGTTTCTGCTGAAACATATTTGAAGCATTAGGCCAAGCTATAAATGAAACTGATATTTTTCCTTAAAATCTTTGAGTAAATGGGTCCAATAAAAAGTCATCAGTTGTTTGTTTTACCCCTAAACCTTCATTACTTATTTTTCAGGGCCATTAGTACTGCATTCCAGTGCTACTGCATGCCACTGTTGCTTTGCTCCTGTCTGCACACTGTCCTGTCCTTCCACTCTGCTCCATTTCCTTTCCTGGCCTAATTCAGAATGAATGGATAAACATAAGCTTAGTGGACTTTTGTTTTGTATTGATGTGGATACTTCTGGCAGCTATTTCCATCTTATTTGAAATATCTTGGCTTCATTCTTATTTGGATTTTCTGTCTTGGCATGAATATTATACTATTATACTGGTTAGTTGATTTCCAAATCAAATGGCTTATGAAATAACCAAAGTAAAATACTCTTTTAATTCTGCACTACTTTGTACTCCACAATGAAATTTAAAATGTACATAATTACCATTTCTGAAAACTCCTTTATTTTTGGATTTATTTATTTATTTATTTACTATAATTATTATAAAGCAAAGTAAAATTATTGGAACACTAGAAGTTTTTAACTAAGCATCGTCTATCAAAAGGAAACTTGTATGGCAGCAACCTCAGCTTCCTGGGGTTATTCTGGTTTGGAAGGAAAGCTCTGATATCCAGATTGCACTGGTGTTCCCAATGAGACTGTTTCAGA
The DNA here is from genome assembly GCF_009769625.2 of Cygnus olor. Taxonomy (NCBI): domain Eukaryota; kingdom Metazoa; phylum Chordata; class Aves; order Anseriformes; family Anatidae; genus Cygnus; species Cygnus olor. Next base: position 41,468,751 of record NC_049169.1, read on the forward strand.
AGAGCCTAGAAGTCGTCAGTGTTCTTCCCACCGAAGTATGTTATTAATATCTGAATATTATTGCTTCTTAACAATTTAAGCGAAAAGCTCAGGATAGCCAGTACTAGCAGTTCAGTTCCATCTCAGCACTCATCCAAATCCCAGCAGGAGAAACTACAGTATAGAGAAGAAAGCTTAAACAATGCCATGCAGATAGGGCACTCTGCGGAGGGCTGCAGGAGTGCTGGCCTTTCCTCTCTGGGCCCTTTATATGTTATTTTTTTAATGTTTTCTTCTGACTAAAATCTCATGTAAAATCCATGCGCTTTCCAGGTAGCTGGGTCTGCAATGCTGGATCTGTTCTCACAGTTGAATGTCCTCATCTCACCTAGGTCAGGTTTTAATTTATCTGCTCTTCAGCTGATGATGCAGGTTTTGACTGCACAGAAGCACAGCTGCACTGGAAGAAGAGTGCTGTCAGCTACTGCATTTGCTGGTGGCCTAGTTGTTGAGGGTAGTCCTCTGTGTTGCTGGAGATCCAATTTTATTGCTATGAAAACAGAGTACATATAAATCCTAGACCTCTCTACTTCAGGGATGAGTCCTTTAGCCACTGTATTGACCATATCTGCTTTGGAGGGACCTTTCTGTGTAACTGAAATACAACTCATGCTTGTCTGAGTAGACCTTGACAAGCAAGAGTTTAAGTTGGAGGGAGGCTCTTGTCCTCTCAGAACAAGAATCAGCAGATATATGAAGGGCAGAATCCAAAACTAACTGCAGGATAGTTACAGGTAGAGAATTTTCACACTAGTAAACAGTCCCAGAAAACAGTAGTTTGCTGCAGGACAAGAACAAGGTTGATCTTAGGTCCCTAGATTGTGAGATAGGCCATAGATACCACTTCTTATGCCTACATCACCCAACTGGCCTAAACTGTTGCTCTGTTTATTTTTATTTATTTTTATTTTTATTTCTACTTTTATTTTCATTATTTTCAGTTAAGAAATAATGCAGCCCTATACTCTCATGCCTAGTGAACAGAGATGTCTTGCCACTAAAATCACTTTGAATGTTTTCCTGATGTTTGTCAAAAAGAAGTCAGACTGCTTTGTAGTTTAGTTGAAAATTTTAAAAATGCATATATAATTTTTTTCCTCTCCCCATCCATAAACTATTAACTAATGCAACAAAGCATTTTATGTCCTAAGTATATGCATATTTTGAAAGTAGTGAAACTAGTAGTGTCTTTAATGTTAAATATAGGCATAAAGCTCTGCAGAATGCATAGCCAACATCTAGCAGTCTTGAGGTGTGTATCCCTAAGCATTTGACAGAAAATGAAACTGGCATTTTTAAAAACAACATCAAAACAACAAAACCCCACACCTGTGAATAGCTATTATAGAGCATTTTTTCCAATTTTGAAAAAGCCAATTTACCTTAAAAATGCTAAGCTATTTTACAGTATCATATGCCTTTCTAAGAGCATTACGGGAATTACAGTGAAGGATAACAAGAAAAGGTAAAATGTGGCAGTTATGGTACAAATATTTTGTATGCTTGTACTTTACCTCTTTGTTCATTTTTAAATATGCTGGTTTCATAAAAACATAGTTCTTTTTAATGCCCAGATGCCCGGATGGTTGTGAGTTCATTGACATTTATGTTGCCATCAGATATTTTCTCCTTCATTCTTCATGTTGCTTATGTTTCCCTGTACCTGTGTAAATGCACCCCCCCCCAAAAAAAAAAATTAAAAAAAATTAAAAATCTGGCAGAAAATGAAAGGAAATGTGACCTGAAAGCTTCACCAAGTGTGGTATTAGTTTAGATATCTCAAATAACATAATCTTTCAGCTTAGAATATAGTTTAGAATCAGATGTACCCTTCTCTTCTGGGACAGAGTTTACAAGATTTTTCTATAACCTGTTGATTGATGCCTTTGTCACTCACACACGTCAGTATGCTCGGGGAAGGATACAGAATAACTGTATTTCTCATCACTTATCACTCGCAGCTCTTCATATTTATGAATTTTTGTTTATGAATGTTAGTGGTAAGAGAGGGTATAAATTTCAGGCAGCAGCTATCATTTTAGAGGTAATCAAAGGCAGCAGAAGAAATTAGGCATCATAAAAGTATAATTAATGAATTGACTTTTACCACACTCACCAAAAATGAGGCAGAATAACGGCAAGATGACTGATACGCAATAAGGGCAAGGTGCAGCCATTCTATAATATTTCTCTAAATGTAAATAATCACATAGGTCATAATGAATAAAAAATAAAGCATAGCAAAGATTTATGTTGCAGTTAGCGTGTCACAACAGCAAGCATGGAGAGAAATGTCATAAACTTAAAAGTAAGTAAATAAATAAATAAGGCTTATGCCCAAATGCATATGAATGTATCAACGTATGACAGATCTTCACAACAACTACTTCTCTGTACTGCTTAGTTAAAACTGATGAGCACTTTAATGTGTTGTCATGGAAGCGTCACAACCCTGCCTTGATCAAGTGTTGAGTAACAGAGTATAATGAGCCATGCCTTTTTTCTTTAGTAAAATGGAAAGAAATTATTGCTGTATAGAAAAATAAGACTGTTTTAATAAGTGAAACAAAACCTGCCACTGTCAGGAAAAGATTTTTTATTATTATTATTATTTACAAATTATTGATGAGTTTTGGGATGACATTCATTTTTTCCATTAGCTTTTGTTAATCTACATCAGGGTATATCATTAACCAAGCTCAGAACATATGGTCTGAATATGCTATATTTGCTGACATGGTTATATTCATTTCAAGTATTTCTGTTAACACCCATGTGCCAATTCTGCTGAGAATGAAGAAGTGAATTATGATAAAGTTCAGTCAATGTTCCTGGAAGCCTCAGCTTGTTTACATCCTGACAGTGCACAGTTATGCCAAACAACTTTTGTTTTACAGGACCTATTTCAACCCTATAAGGCAGAATATCAGTAAGAAAATAGTGCAAAGTTTAGGAAGGGAAAATAAAGTTTTGTGTATTCACAAGATATAACTAAAGATTTAATAGTGTTTTATAGTACAGATTTAGAATGCTGGTTTTAAACTTACTGCATTTTGAAATGCTTTTCTGTGGTGATACAAACCTCCATGCAATATATTTATCTTACTTTTCTTTGTTACCTCTTCAAAGCCCTTTAGAAGCAATGCAGAGCTCCCCTGAGTTTCATGGACTTGCTGTTGAAAGCCACTGCTTAGAAAACTAATCCAACCATTTAGGAAGAAAAGATGTCTGCCAGGAACTAAAATCATTCTCTGTACTATAAACACTGGTAATATTTGTATTATATAACGACAAAAGGAAAAGAAGGTTTTATTCTTAATTTATATGGTCACATCAAAATAGTGAGGCTTAAAAAGGGATTTTAAAGTGATCTGCGTTATTATGACCAGATTCAGTCTCAAACACCCAATGGTTTAGAGCTTCAAAGAGAGAGAAAATATTTTTTAAAAAAGGGGGGTCAGTTTTCTCTTAGACAACTAATTCATAGATAAGGCACAAGGTGTATGTCTGTTGTATTGCTGAATCACAGCAATTCCATAAATGACTGCAAGACCAAGTTGTGCTCTAATTACAGATGAGCAAATTAGCAAACAAAACAAATAAATATCACATTGCAAAACATATTTTGTTTGCATCTTTGAAAATGTAATAAGTTGCTTATTTATGTGACAATTCCAAAGCGTGGTAGCAACCAACCTATACAGTCAGATGGGTTGAAGTCTTTGTGATGTAACCTCTGCATACACATCATGTGCTGAGAAGTGTTTGACTGAGGAACATGGTGAGAAACTCTTTGTTTTTTTTTTTTAAATGCATGGTTTATCAATGGTGGGATTTGCAATAAGAACTGTGCTGTAAATTCCCATAAATTTGCTGGAGAAGCTACACTGCATGTTTTGAGACTCCTTAACTTTTGAACTTTCTAACAGATTATACAGAAGCCTGGCTTGCAGTGATTTAACAGAAAGGATACCTTCAGGTACCTGTTTATGCACTTACCAATTGCTGTGACAGCTATTCCATTTGAGGTTTACATCTCCAGACATCTCCAGCATTTTGACTGTAGACCATCCCTCCAGAGATCTGTGTAAATGCTGAGCTTCAGAATTTTTCTTTCTAATGTGCTTTTGAACAAAGTAATTTCCATAGCAGGATTTATTTGATGACTTTGACCAGAGCACCCTGACTAGTAGAATGTTTTCACCTAGCCTTTTGAAATCATTTTATTCTTTGAAAATTGCTGAAGATATTTGTAGAAATCTAATTAGTCTTCAGGATGTCAAGACGATCTTTGATTCACAACAGTTTTACACTGTGTAGCTTGGACAGTTTCAGTGGTGCCATTGCTAGTACCAAGAACTCTTCCTACAGTTTGGGAAGAGCCAGAGGGTAAATTATGCAGAAATAAGATATATTTTCCTCCAAATGTATTTTCAATCACTTTTAGATAAAAAACAGATGGACTCTCCCTAAGGAAATTATTTCACAGCTAATTCTTGACCTCACCTATGTGAACACTATTGTGTTTTAGTTAATTGCATATGTTAATACAATTGATATGTGATTAGGTTCTAAAGAAATAAAAACCTCTAATTAATGGAATTTACGTGAGAAGATGTAGGAATCAGATATGACAGTCTGTAACAAACTTTTTGCTGATTACACTAAACAGATAAGTATCTGATATATACTTCATATTAATGATGCATTACATTAGGTTTCGATTAGGCTTAATGAGATTTACTTTAAGTTTCCAACAGTGCTCAAATTACATCAAAATTACAGAAACGGAATAAAATGAAAATACTCTCTTTCAGTTTGGTTGAAATGGCCTTAATTTATATTATTATGCAGCCCACTGAGTTCTTTGAAGAACATCCAAACTGTTTCCACACTTATTTTTATAAGAATATGGTTTAAATAAAAGAACTATCAGAACTGTTCTTATATGCAGCCACATACATTGTCATTACTGGCAGACCATCATCTCATTCCTTTGAAATTAGAAATATTTGTCAGACATCACAGGTTTCAGCCACGTTTCTCTGTGAATTCTAATTAACACACTGTGTTTAATGGGTTGCCCTGAAGCTTTTGCCTCATTTTTGTAATGTTTCTAGTGCCTGCTTTAGGATTCAAAGCCTTTATATAAGGGTTTTGCTAAAATCCTTCTGATTTTTTTGTCTCAAGCCTCACTTTTTAGTGTTTTTGTTATTTGGTATTACAGTGGCACATGAAGCTCCAGTTCATCAGTGCTACTTGTACCAGATACAGTGTTGTCCCATGGGGAGGAAAACTGTAGCCCAATCTTGTCTCTAGAATAAGAATCCAAAACAAATTACATATTAAAAAAAAATAAAAATCCCAATAAAACCCAGCAGATAAGTGGTAGAAGAACATTAATGCCTGGAGTCCCAAGGCAGCCTAACCGCAAAATAAGCCAGAAGCTCTGATCTCCTATCTTGCAGATTGGATCCAGCTCACTGCAATACTTCTTTGGGAGAGGCCCTGCAGCCATTGGAAGGGAACGGGTTCTGAGCTCCCGGTTCTGGTACCCTAAAAGTGGTCTCAGGTCATCAGGATGATACTTGTTTATCAGAGGAGAGGACTTGTCTGTGCTAGGTTGCCTGACTGGTGGACATCCAACATGCTGGTGAAAGGTCTGTGATACCTTAGAAGTGAGTCTGGGAGACATTTGTTCTGGGAGAATCTAGTGGGTCATGGGTCTGGAAACAGTCCTTTCAAGGACACTTCCAGCCAGCAACTTTGACTAACCTAATATACAGATCATGTTGGAAGGGTTATTCAAATTCTTTTCTCACCTCAGTTACACAGTGCTCTTCGTAACCTTATTTAACTGCAGGGTTGGGTTTCTCTGTCTTAGAGCAATTACTTGAAAAGACCTTTTCCATTCAAACTATTTTGGATTTTGTTTTATTTTTTCAAAACACAGCTTACCACATTTTCAGTAAGAGAATAAGTAGTTATTTTGAATGTACCTTCAACAGAGTTGTTTTTCATTTTAACCAAAAAGCTGAAATAAGCTGCATATCTCCTAACAAAATCAAATGTTTTCAGCAACAATCACATTCTTCTTAGAATTTTGACTTAAATTAAACCATATTTTTAGTCATGAAAGCTTTTGTAGAGAAAATGTTTTCATCAGCTTTCCCTGCGCACAGAACTTTCTGAAGAACAGAGTGTGATTTACTCTGAAAGGAACATCTGCATCCATATGGAGTATAGCAACCTGTCAGTCCATGCTGGCTTTGATTTAGCCAGCATGCTGAGGAAGATTACAGATGTGCCAAGTTGTTAACAGGAATATGTTGATACATTTGCCTACTAAGGAGCACTATTACAGTCCAGAGGCAGCAAGAGACTGAACTGAAATTGTGGCCTTATAGTTAATTGTAGACCAATTACTTTGTCTGTGGATAAGGAAGAATGAAGTTCAGCAACAGTGTATTCCCTGGATGTTAACAAAATGCTACCTTCTTGTTTTATTTATCTACAGCATTCAGTTAAAATTCAATTCCTGCACTGAAATCACAGGATATTCTTTTTTAAAATTCACAGGCTTGTAGGTTTTTTTGTTTGTTTTACTGTTATGCAGTATATTAAATTCACTTCTATAAAGAACCTGGGACGTTCATTGGACTGCTAAAGGAAATCTATCATAGCAAAGAGGGAAGCTATTTCCGGTGAGAAAGTATTGGATTTTTGCTGCTAAAAACAAATCCTCACCCTTTTAACACAATAAAATTTATTCTGAAATTCTTCATTTTCATGGGTATGATCCAAATCCAAAAGATTAGTTGCTGCTAATTGTATTGGCTGTGTGCACCTATCCTATCTTACAATATGACTACAGTAGTTTTTGACACTGCCCAGTAATTGTCTGCAGTTTTGCTGTTTTAAGTCTTCCTTTATGGTAGATATGATGATGTCCAAAATGTGATCAATAACCACTACAACCTGCATCATTTACATATCTTTTAATTCTATTTAAATATAAAATAATATTTTATTCTGTGATGGCGGTCAAGCCATCAGGTTGTCCAGAGTAGTTGTGAAGTCTCCATTCTTGGAGACTCAACACCCAGCTGGACCTGGCCCTGAACAACCTGCTCTGCTTTGGGCAGGGGAATGGGCTAGATGATCTGCAGTGGGCTAGATGATCTACCTCAAACATTTGGTGATGCAGTGAAATTTCAGAACAACTGTAGGCCATTGCCTCTTTCATTTCACTCGTTAATATGATTTTTTTTTTCATGATGAAAACTACAAATTTGATAACCAGCAAAATAAAATCCATGCATTTCTTAGCTCAGTAATTTCATGCACTATCTCCTCTTCATGACTATCTCAGCATGTTTAGTCAGTTCAATCTAATTTTTGAATAGCTTGATTTATTACTTAGTGCTAAAATATAGCACCTTTCAGTTCTCTGTTTTCTACTTGTCTGTCTATATACTCATCTCAAGGTTGTTCTTCACATAAATATCCAACAGAATGGAACTTTTTTTAAAATGCCCTTTATAGATACTGAATTATTAAACTTTCAGTACACCAGTATGTTCAAATGTGAAATCCTTTGGGAATCAAGAAGTACTCAGATGCCCTTCTTTTTGTGTGTGTGTGTGTTTTGGTTTTTTTTGTTTGTTTGTTTGTTTGTTCGTTTGTTTGATGATTGATTTGTTGTTAGGTTTTTGTTTGTTCAATAGAGCATCTCACCTGTCCTTTTGATTTGCAATATTCTGAAAGGTATATATGTTTTAAATACACCAACACCCAAGGTCTTAATTTCCAAGTTTGTTAATGTGAATGATACATATAGCATTTTATTTTTATTTTATTTTTTTAAATAGCAAGATTACTGCTTTTTAAACTGGTGATATTGGTGTTCTTCCCTTGCAGCTATTGCTTCTAGACAGACATTGATAAAAGAATGTGTGAAACTAGCATAACATCTTTACATTCCTACTTAGAATATAATAGCAGGTCAACATGTTGTCTGCTGATGACAGCATATCGTCTCTTTTGAACTTTTAATGAGTTGAAGGGGGAAATAAGAGGAAAAAATTGACAGACACTGATGGCAGAGTATTCTTCATTAGAGCAGTGAGACAGGCAACACTAGATGTTATCAAGCCACCAGACATCCAGGTACTCAGGAGAACACTGAAGCAGAGAGAGAATTTAGCCAAATTCTGCTTAATTTGAATGAAATCTGGCCTGCTGATCTTCTCTCTGAAGTTGTTTTTTGAAAGTTTTAGTCAAACAGCTCATGTGTTTAGGAGAAATGAGGGAAAATCATATTGTTTTGTACTGCTGAAATAATCCTGGTATTGTTTCATTTTAAATAATTTAAGAATATGGTAGCCATGTGACCCTCTGTATCAAACATTATGAAATTTTGTCCTTGTAAAATCTGTCCAAGTACGGCAGATTAACAAGCCTTTGAAGATTGTTAGCAGTCAGGCATGTTCAGTAATGACTTCCATGGCCTATTCTTTACTGGTTCATGTTCTATGAAAAATTTGCATGTGTCCAGGTTGCATATGAACTGTTTGCCAAGAGTGATTGCGGATTTTTCAGTCTAGGTGGGTGAAACTGTGTTTTGCGGGCCATGTACGACAAAGCACTATCCAAGACCAGGCAACCCCATTATTCCTGAATTCTTGACAATCGTTCCATTCTTTCCCCTGATAAAAGAGAAGTTCACTTTAGCTACAAGGCTGAATGGGTGGATAAGGTAAGAAAGCATACTTGGGTAGGGAAGTAAGAAGAGATTGGGACTGGTGGAGTGGACGAGTGGAAGGAAAAAACAACAAAACAAAACAAAACAAAAAACACAAGCAAACAGACATTAAAAAACAAAACAAAACCAAAAACCAAAAACCAAACCAAACCAAAACAAAAACAAATAAACAAACAAAAACAAACAAAAAAAAACAACAACTGTGCTGGGAAATTGAGGGGAGGTTTTGGGAATCAGAAAAGGTTGTTGGAGTTTCAACATGGGGCCTGGTTATGAGCAGAGAGGAGGGATTTGCAAGCCAGCCACTGGTGATATGGAGATCTCCACAAGGAGATCAGCAAACTAGAGGAAGGTGAAGCAGAGATGGGCTAGACAAAAAGGCAGAAGTGATGAAGTTAACTATGCTTGAAATATTCTTTCACAGCAATAATGTGTTTCTTTCTTACTCCCTACTTCACTGTACATTGTATATTATAGTTATTAAAGTCCCCAGAGTTAATTGTAGGTACCTAGGCTGCCTTTTCCTTCCTTTGCATTGCACATGTACATTTACAGTTGCACATGCACCAAGAATGCACATGTACATCCTTGTTTTCAGAACTTCTGTGTGATTTTTTTTTTAATTATTGCTTGCTTAATAGAGAGCAATTTTAGGTTGAAAATATATTCTTTTTAAATATGGGGGGATCAAGCAAACCAGAAAATAATACTAAGTCCTTTGCACCACTACCGGCTTTTTCAGGTCTCTGTCTATTCTTTCTTTTAGAGAACTCTGTGGCAATATTCTGCAAGATGAGATTGGTATGTTTGCTGTGATTTTTATGGGTACTTATTTCGTGATGCATCTTTAAAATGTCATTACTTTGCAGAGGCAATCACTACCCTTTTAAATGATTCTGTTAAATTATTTTAGGTCCTCTGCAGCTTTCTCAAACAAATCCCAGCAATAACAAATTAACCCCCTTAGTGAGTGATCAACATGGTAGACCTACTATTCAAAATAATAGACTTTTTTTTTTTTTTCTTTCTGTTTTAGCTCCACAAACAAATACCTGTCTTGTCTTTTTTCTTCGGTATCTCTTTATTCCAGAGAATTAAATTTTAAATACAATAGAAATAGGCAATGTCCTCAAAGAAGTTTCTAAGTACTAGCTTTATGTTAAGAAACCTTTATATTACTAGTAATTTCCAGTAATAGCAATTAAAGTCAGAGTCTGATGTGATTGAAAAACAGAGTTTTAGCAAGATCTTTATAGATGGTTCTGCATCATTAATATGCAGTATTACTAATTACTTGCATTACATCCCTTTCTACTCCACCAAGAAGAGTTATTCTAAAAAAAATTGTAGCGAAGCCATCATTCCCTAAAGTGAGGAAGTTTTAAGAGCTAACAAAGGTCACTCAGACGTCCTGATTTCTGGAATATCTGTTATTTCCTTTTTATTTTATTTTTTTTTGATACTAATTCAAATAGGGAAAGTCAAATAGAATTAGTTTGGATTGCTACCATATTAAAATCAACAAAGACAGTTGAAGAACAGAGCAATATTATTTTTTAATAACTGTTGACATTAAAAGAGGCATAGATTTTTTTTTCCAGAAAACCTGTATCCAATTTCTTTTCCTTAAAAATAATTAAAAAAAAAGTATGTATTTGCTTTTCAGATCTTTGATGATGTCCAGTTATGAACAGAAAGTACAGATTTTTTTAACACCCTTAAAATCAGATTAGGCCAAAGTAGTCAGATTATTCTAAAATTTCTCATGTGAAAACTTCAATTTAGTAAGATACTAAATTCTGTATCTTTAAACAAATATCTTTAAACAAATAAAATCTCATTTCTTTGCTTAAGCATCTATCTAGTAAATTCCTTGGGACAAACACCAATATGTGTACATATGTGTAATTACTGGTCTGGATACAAACTTCTGTGCTTTCCTGACTCAGGCAAGTAATTGTGGAAAGCAAAATAAATTCAGTAAGATATTTCAGTAGTCTCACTAAATTATTGTTGGAAGAAATATTATGGAACCAAACTGTATATGTTTTATTTACATGAAAGTGAAACACAACCAATCAGGCAATTTTGTATTTTTATTTTTCTGTGAAAAAACTGTTAAGTACTTAGTATATTTGACTACCTATAAATATAGGGAAACAGATTTCAGCAAGAAAATTGTAAGACTAATATGTTTAGCTGTTTTCTTCCTCCCCTTTCCTCCCCGCTATTTTTTTTTTTCAATCTCAGCGTAATTTAGATTCAATATTTGAGCAGAAATAATGGCTAATTATGGTCATAGTTTGAAAAGATGATTAAAAAGCTAGTCATTCACCTGCTAAAACCATCACTTCTTTCATCTTTATTGCAGCAGCTTTTGATGTCTATTACAGACTTTAAATGAATTTTTTAAATATTACAAATCATTCCATGTCCCCTTGCACACAGGAAAGCTTTAGCAGTGTTGCTCAGCTTCAGAGAAGCTTCAATTCTCTTTTTAGTTCATGCTTATATTTACTTAAAACTAAGGTGTTAATGCCAATATTTTGAAAGGAAAAAATATAGGCTTAACTGAAGCCTGACTCTGCTTATGCGTGTGCATGAGACACATCTGACTCCATCTGGTAAACGTCAAGGCTGTCACAGACTAGTGACAATTCAAAGGAGAGTGAAAGAATCAGCCATGCTCCCTTTCCCTGCAGTTCTAATAGTATGTTGATGTGTCCTTGTATTTTTGAGAGTCTCCCTCAAGGTTGACATGACAAGAATGTGATTCCACCGTATCCATCTTTATAAAAATATATTGTTCCATTCTTGTCATTCAAAGAATATAAGAATACTAAAATCAGCTGCATCTGTTAACTCTTACTGCACTGGTCTAAATCCCAGTGGGAGGAGCTGATTAAAAACAGAGAGAAAATTGGCAATGAGTTTACAAGCCAAATGTGATGAAGGATATATATGCATACTATATTACACCAAGATGACTTGGGCATGGCAGGCTGCCCATTATACTTTTGTTCCTCCTCTGTTCTTCCACCTCTGTTTTAATGATCAGTGGAGGCTTGAGAATGAATTTTCATTTCTATCATCCACGAAGCCTGAAGATTAAAGTGCCTTTTCTCTGTACATCTTAAAAAAAACAGAAGAATCTGTACAAAGTTAGAAAAATGTTGCTGGAGAATGCACAAAGTCACTACTTGGCTTGGTAGTCTCCATAGGAGTGATACGAAGGACTTCTTCCCAACTCTTTTTACTATGGACATTTATTCCTTATTAAATATGAATCCATCTGTGCATTCTAAATGACCTTTCTGCAAGAGAGTGGTGAGGCCTTTGAGACCCTAAATGTTATCAGCCATTTGGGTGGCAGTGTGCTGCTTCAGTTTAGGAGCACACGTGTCTATGTAGGCACCATTTCCTTTCTGAGCAATAACTCAGAAAAGTTTCATTACAATATCTTGTAAGAGGCTAGGCTATTGACCTTGGTAGGATAGTCATTACCCCCAGTTTACATTTCTGCAAGGCATGAGCAAGTAATGCAAGCAGAGAATCAGAAGAGTATTTAAGCTATATGGAAATTAAATTCAGTAGAGAAGAGGGCAAAAAGGGGGGGTTTCCTCTTGTCAGTTATCTTCTTGTGGCTTTAGACTTCAATTTTATTGTCTCAGAATATAAAGCAATGATAGTAGCCTTGAGGAAGACAACGGAGGTTAAGGTTGCACTATCAGAAAGCTTGGCCTCTTCCTTCTGCTAGTGTTTTTCCTCCCTTTATAGCCATAATTCACTATTCATGGGGCCATGACATGAACAGAATGACTAGTCCAGAAATGGATATAAAATTATTTGGTTCAAAATGAAGCAGATTTCAGAGGACAACGTGAGAGATTTCCCGCAAGTATTTAGATGCATATTGTGTGTTATCTATGAGTTATCTAATTAAAATGTATATTGTCTTATCTGCCTTTCATCTTAGATGTGCTCTGTATTTGCCCCCTGAAATAAAGCCATCCGTCAGTGGAGGAAGAAAGCATCTAGTTGTCCTTGGATATTGGCTTGAGTAATAACTCTCCACATACGTATATAAATATTTTTTGGTAGATATGTAGGAGATTAAGAGATTTTCTACATGTCCAGATAAAACACCAAGTTATTAACCTCAGAGGCAATGGCCTTGGATTGCTTAATTATCAACCAGTTTCTGATATACCTGATGTAAAAGCTTGAGCCATTTTTTAAAATAAATATAACTTTAAACCTCTGACAGAGAATAATAGAGTGTTCTCCCCTGTGTGCTGCAGCTTCAGTCCAGCCCTGCAACTTGTATTGAAATTTTGCTCAGCAGTAAATGAAACTTTGGGGCACAAATATTTACAAAATAGGTTTCCATAACCACAGCCTTTTGATGAAGCCATCAAAGTTTGAATGGACCTCTGACCTCCAGTTTTCATTGTTATAAGCTGCCCATTTAAAGCCAAATGTGCGCATGGTCAGACCAATGTTTGTGAAAGTAAGTCACAATGTGCCTTGTACTGTGAAGTCTAACATCTCTCCCTGTTCAGGCTGAGCATGAACAGACAATATTCAAGAAATTTGGCTGTGACTATCCTGACCCTTAAAGATTCAGTACTTCCATTCTTAAATACTGGTGGAAAAAAAAAATAAAATAACCCCCAAAACTACAAAATTAGAGCAAATCTTAAACCGAGAATGGATGACTACAGATGACTATGGTTATTTTTATGTCTCAGAAAATGACTTCTGGATAAAATAAAAGTGGACATCATGGAATATCATATTCAAAGTGTATTTAGCTGTCTCTATTTTGTCAGCTTATTTGTCTCCTATCATCTCCTGACCAGGGAGGTGGTTGTGTTTGGCTGGGAGATTTTCATACATCAAGCTTCTTCTTCTCCAATGTGTGAATTGGTGTGGGCCCTGCAACCTGACAGAGGATACTTCTGCTGTACCAGTGACACAAGAAGGGAGGTAGCCAACCACAGGCATCAGCATGAGGCTTTGGGGGTCAGCGTCCCAGTGGTTGGCAAGTCTCTGGGCACACTGCAGCACCCAGCTGGTTCCAGACATGGTGCATGCAGATCAAAGTGCCTCATACCAGTAAGGCAGATCAGAAATTTTGGCCATGATGTGTGGCTACGCGTTGGGGTATTTCTGTGGCTCTGTGGGAGCCTCTGGTTAAGTTGGAGTCAGGAGATGGGGTGGGCATGTGCCCCATGGACTGAGGGAACTACTGCAATACCAGCATGGCACAGATGGATTTTGGGGAACTAAAAGGAACGAGACTGTTTTGACTCTCTTTTTCTTTCTTCCACAGCCAAAGTTGTGGAAATACAAGTGTTTATGTCAAGGCTTTTTAAAAATCTTTATACCCATTTTTCCTCCGAAACCATTCCAAACTGCTTAGGAGATGATACTTCTTCTGTCCTGCTTTGTTGCTACAGCAGTGAGAAGGAACTTTGATGTATGAATGTTCACTGCAGTGTACAAAAATGTTATGAATCATTGCATTTATTTCTGCTTCCTAGAGTACAAAGATCTACTCAGCCCATTTCATACCAAAATATACTATTACTCACATGTTCAGCTGAGCCCGACAGTCTCAGCTACTATGAATCATATTTTCCCGTATTAAAGTGACAGAGCTTCTGTCACAAGCAAGTTTAAAGTGTTTTGCAAAGTATCTCTATTTCATTTGGTAGCTGTGTATGTTATGTAACTGTATTTGTTTTACTCAACAGTAAATACGTTTAGTAATCATTTTTCTGTGTGCTGGTGGATGGTAAGACATGATTTGTTCTTTGTCGAGAACATGGTGATGAAATTACTTTGGCTCTGTAAGCAATATTTATGGATAAATCTTACCTGGTTTTGTTTAGACATTTGCAGAATCACAATGGCTTCACAGCATGTTTCAGTGAAACATAGCACCAACAATATCATTGGATGAGTAGAAGTTTTGTTTAAGATCCTTAACTTAACTTACTTGTCCTTTACTTAAATATACAGGAATATATTTCACAGCACATTGTATTTCAGCTCTAAATTTAGTCCAGGAGAAGAATCCTCCAAGTTAGTAGACTCTTCTATGTAGCCTTGAGTTTACTGAGGTAGAAGAGAGCTAGGAATTGTAAATACAGTTCGGACATGATCTAATTCTTGCATTCTTTGAAAGAGAAACGTTAGCTAAGACTTTGGAGTGGTTGTTCTCCCATCAGAACACATCCAGCATACACTTTAAACCTTTTACAGTGACAAAATTCCTGAGTAATCTCGTAGGGTTTTTTTCTTTTCTTTTTTTTTTTTTTTTTTCGGGTGTGCAGGGAAGGAAGTATCAAGAGTCATCTCCTGAAAAGAAAAGTGTTACTACTGGACATGTGGGGGCATGACTCATGAGGAATGAGTTGCAGAAGCTATGTTATTACCCTCTCACAATTCAGATGGACACCGTATCCTTCTGTCCTCAAGGGCATCACTGTGCTCACAGCAGAGCTGTGAAAAACTGCTGTGTTTCTGCCACAATCCCTTGCAATTCATTGCCCCCTTTCACTGTGTGTTCAACTGCTACACCTATCTGTGAACTAGAGTTGCCGACATGGATCTGCACGTTTGCTTCTGTCCTGCTGGTGTGACAGCTTATGGCAAAGGGATGAGGAAGACGACAGCGAGATAACAGGAGGTGTTGGGGATACATAAAAACAAACTACTACAAAATTGCCATGGCTGTCAGAGGTGTAAAGACTGCAGAGAAGTGAGGAAGGATGTGTGGTGGCTGGACTGTTTCTCTTTTCCTGACTCGGTTCGTGGTACTGAGTTTCTTATTAATATTATTGAATTTGATATTTTTACCTTGCTTCCAGGTAAATGAGTAATAGTATTTACAAATGCACCCTATATGCAAATTAAAACAACAACAAAAAAAAAAAAAAAAAAAAAGGAAGAAAATCATCCAGAAGAAAAATAAGAGAAATAAAATCAGACATATATTAACATAAAACCTCTGGAAAATGTATTTGCCTTTAGAATTGTTATTACCCTCCTAAGAATAAACTCAGTATCTATGTGCTCAGAGTTGAGACCTCTTTTCCTTTGTCCCTTCTCCCTCTCCCTATACTCCCTCTTTTCTTCTCTCTTCCCTCTCTTCCCTTCCTCTTTCTTCCTCTCCCCTTTCTCCTCTCCCTCCCTTTCGATCCCTCTATCTTCTTCCCTCCCTTTTCTCCCCTCTTCCTTCCTCCCTCTCCCACTTTCTATATATATTCTAATCATTTGATCTCAAACATATATTACATCTCAAGGCCAGCCATTTCCCTCCTATTCACAAAGCAGTCAGCCGTTCCATGACATCAATTATTTTAAATGATTCTTCTGCCTGATTATTTGGTTGGTTATTTAGGAGTAATATTGGAAATATTAGACTTCTTTGAGAATATAAATCATATACTGCCAGACAGATGGAAGTTTGTGTTGACCAAAAAATATAAAATATATATGACTCATTCTTATCTTTGGTTTTCCACTGTAAAGAGTGGGTGTCAGCTTCCTGTGTAATTTTGATTTGTTTATCCAGCAGTTTTTGTTGTCCATGCAGTTTTCTCTATGCCAATTGTGGTCTATATTTGGTTTTCATGAAAGGTATGTTTCTTTGAGGCTATCTTTTTTTTTTACCACTGCCAAAACCACAAGTGATGCACCATTACTTGGACTTTTGTTCTTACTTTAAATTTGCATGCCTGTCTCCCTCTGGTGTAAAACATGAAACAAAATCCATTCTGATATAAAAGCGAGGAGGTGACTCCTTGTTTGATATTTAGTATGGACTCTGCTGTGAGCTTTTGTTCTTTCCTTGTACAGGGGTCGGGGACAGATCAAGGATGAGGCTACCTGATGGATGAATATTTACTGGGGCTAGTCCTTCTTATGGAGAGTACAGGGGTGCTGCCCGTCATTGAATAAAAAGTTAGAAGTCAGGGAAGCAACTATTTATCTTGAAGAGGGTGTTCCATCAGAGAGCAATACCAACCCTTCTTTCTGTTTTTCCTAATCTGAATTATTTCATTGTCTTTGAGCAAAATGGAAATTGTGAAAGTGGAAAAATAGGTTCCAGTTGCTAAACATATCACATGTGGGTCTGCCCGGTAGCAGTTGTAATAGTGAGTTCTAATGTAAAATACTTGTTAGATTAAGAGGATAGCAATTGAGGAGTATTCTTTTGCTTTCTCTGCTTTTTTCCTTTCCTTCTTTCCTTTTTTTCTTCCTTCCTTCCTTCCTTCTTCTAACAAACTTAGGATGCCAAATCAATGTGAAGCTGATTTAAAAGCTTTGAAAGACTGCATCACAGGGAACTGATAGAAATGGAAGCACAAAAAGCTCCCTGTGTTTCAACAAGTATTGTAAACAGTATTTATTTATTTATTCACCCTGCAGAGAAAGGAAATTATTGTATGCTAATGTTGCATTATACAGTCTTAGCCAATGAGATCCAAAGCAGTGTGTGAAGAAAACATACCACAAATTCAGCGGATGAATCTGTGAGCTCACTGAACTGCTGCGGGCCATGGGGACGTGTTTCCTGGTCGTGGCTGTGCAATGTGGCTCTTCACAGTGGGTCTTCTTTGCCTGGATCTGAAGTGGCAAATGTTGCTGTTTCGGCCTTCAGATAGGGAAGAAAAAAAAAAAAAGAAAAAAAAAAAAAAAAAAGAGCTTACCTTCCTATTTGTTAGAGCAGGTCAGTTCAGAAGGTAATTAATAGTGTCAGCTTTAAGGGATTTAAGGCAGATGGTTCTATATTTTGTAAATAAATAATAAAAAAAAGTATATAAGTCAAATAATTTGAACAACTCACCAAATTCCCCCCTCCCGAGAGGTAGCTCAAGTACTTTGCTGTTTGGTCTTGACATGTAAATGTGGGGTCTCCAGGTACCTCTATATCCTTGTTATTGTGAAGTTTGATGATGAACGTCATACCAAGGTAATTCCTACTGATACTGAACTAGTTCTTTTCTACAATTTTCAAAGCAAAATACACAGGATATCCCAGTACTAGCCGCACCAGATTTAATATCTGGATCTACATATAACTACCAAATTGTATCTGCTAGAAAAGTAAAACTTCATTTTGTAGTGTACTGATTTTTTCATACTTGTATAAAAATTTTCAGACAGCTACAGTTTGCACTATAACTAAAGGAAAGAGGTCTCCCATTTAAGTAAGGATGCTGCTAAATAGTGCTTATGACATGCTGGATATGATTTTCCAGTGTTTGGATCAGGATGATAAAGAATACAAATGTAGAATTCAAAATCCTCATTTCCATGCACCACAGCTAAAGGAGCATGCCTGAGGAAAGAGACCCAGAATGCAGTGTTCTGTTAATTATAACTCCTGGCTTGGGAAGTCTCACGTTTGGTGTCAGTAATTTCTGTTGCTTTGGGGTTTTCATGTGTAAAAGTGGTGCTTTATTGCCTGCATCACAAAATACTGAAATAGCTCATTTTTGTAATGATACCCTTCAATAAAAGACTACTGATGCTGATGCTGATATTATTAGTCTAATGTTACAATACAGTGACATATATTAAATAGTAATTTAGATTTTAAAAAGTCCCACAAATGCTTTGCTACTTCAGTTTGTGTGGGATATCAGATGTAGTTCATTGCAAAAAAATCACATATAAGCCACAGTTGTGTAGCATAACTTATTAAAGCATTTGCTTTTTGACATATCCATTTCTGTAAGGTTTCCATATGACTTATAAAGCAGATTTATTATAGTCATGTTATATCATTAGTCATTTCCATAATCACTTAGAAGAAAAATAAAGTTGAATTTTGCTTAACAAGGATCAATTAAAAAAAATAAAAAGGATAAGGCTTTAAGCACATCAGATGATGCTGAAGTCAAGTGAACTCCTTGTGTATTAGATGTCTGCTTTGTTGCTCTCAAGTTCCTTGATTTTTTTCTCTTAATCCCATCCAAGACGATCAGCTATATGAAATGAACTTTGTTTTTATGCTGTTCTCAGAGCTCAGTTGAGAAACAGGAGTGCAGCTGTGATGGCCTTGGCTTTAGACTTTTTTTTTTTTTCTTTTTTCTGAAACACATTCCTTTCTCCTTGCCTGTATCACTGGGCTGTCATCCAAAAATAACTAGATTGTGTTTATATTGTGTCCTCCTTTGCTTTAGCTTCGTTAGGATCCTGTCATGCTCAGCCTTCACACTATGTCACATTCATTATGGTGACTCCTTTATTCCCCTTTCCCCAGACTTATCGTGAGAACTGTGTCACTTTACTTTGTGCTGAGCACATTTCACATTTTTGTTAGAAAAAGGACAGACAATGCTTCTAGGGATACCACAAGATCAAAATGTCTTCTCAGCCAAAATTCTTAATACTATTGGTAATTTTAGCTGCAGCTTGATTTTCTAAGAATGTTCAAGTTCTGTCAATCAGAATTTCTAAAAGATTTAAAGCATCAAATGCCGGACTGTTATCTGAGACTTTTGTTTCTGATTGCTCCATTCCATTTTCCACTCTTCGGTGTTTGACATTCAGTGTCCTTCAAATTAAGCCATTGTTTCTCACTGTTAGCAGGACGTATACAGTTGCTAATGCAAAGGCCTTTACTGGCCCTACAAATAAGTGAATATAAGTCCACAGTCAATTCCCTCTTCAGGTGCCCTGGAACACCTTCTTAGACACTTTATCCTTATGATGGAAGATGATTTCTGAAAGAATTGTGCAAACCTTTCAAATCAGTTTGCATACAGACTTACTAATATATCTTGCTGCAAAAGAAAAGCTAGTCTCATTTCATAAAAAATGACTCTTTCTTGGAGGGGTTCATTTTTGAATGAATATTACAGTTCAGTATTTAGTACTGTGAAAAATAAATGTTTCTCAAAAGTGGAGAAAAGCAAAACTGCAAAAGTTCTTGGTCAAATCAATATAATTGCACAGCTCTACCATTTACTAAGGCAATGATGTGCAGGTGATTGAATTAATTATTCGACCCTTTCCTTCCCTTTCCCAGTCCCTTCCCTTCACTTCTCTTCTCTTCCATTCCCTTTCTATTTTTATCAAATAAAAAATGTAGTAATACATTAAAACCAACTGTCCCTAGAGTATCGGGTCACATTTTGTTGCTAAACCATGAAAACTAAAGATATGCTCAAGGAATACGGGGATCTCCCTGAGGTCCATTGTTAAAATTTTGTATCCACTGTTTATCAGGGTGATTTATTTGTCTGTCACAGAGTTCTCCATCTCTAGATGCTGCAAGCACCCCTTCCACAGCTGACATGTCTCTTGGCTCAGAACATTTTCTCTAAATGAAAAATATTACAGATCTGGCCACACTAAATAGCAGGAAAAGAATTTTCCTAGTGGAGGTTATCCATAAACAAGTTAGCTACCACGTCTTCCATCAAGTAACACAAACTGAGCAGTGCATTATCCTATCTACATATTCTATGTGTTTTGTCAGCAACATATAAACACAGCCAAATACCACTTGATGAACAAACTCTTTTTTATTTTAGTTAGGAGAGAAAAATATTTCCTTCAGTCTCTTGTCAATGATAAATCACCAAACATGGGAGAATTTATTTCTCTCTCTCTTTTTTTTTCTTCCTTTTTTTTTTTAACTTAATTTAATTTATTTTTTTTTATGTGGAGAAAGAAGAGCATCTAATGCTTAAGTATCAGTGACGCATCATGACAAGTGTATTTAGTAGAGGATTTTATAGTATAAGTTTTTCTAACAACTCTTTTTTTTTTCTTTTACTATTTTAAAGCTTGAGATAATCACTGTAAGACCCAACAATTTTAACAGTCTATAAGCATTTAACTGTCAAGAACTCTGAGTTTACCTGAAGGTTTTTGCAACTAAAGTGAAGATTTCAAAAGCACAAAGAGCAAGTAGGTACCCAAATGTTTAAAAGCCCCTGATGGAAATCATCTATCATACACTAGAGATGAGCCAGCCACTTCAAGCCAGTTGTGTGGGTGTGTCCGTGGAAACCTAAGACAAAAGGGATTAATACAAACTCAGCCTGTGTATCAACATCCAGGAAATGTGGGTGGAGGGTTCACATGATTTTTTTAAAATAGGAATTATATATAAGTAATATATCATTTAGTGAAGAGCCTGATCTGGTAAGCAGTATTGGTAAAACACTGGCCCTTTACTATCAGTATCTATCTGGCCCTTTACTATTAGTAAAAGCTGGCCCTTTACTATCCTTTACTGTGACCAGCATGTCACTCTATTGGTTTCACTAATAAACTAAATGTGAACTCATGTACTCCTGAGTACAATTCTACTTCTCCTCTTTGTGTGACTTCTGTTTCCTGCTACAAACCACGCATGATGATACTGTCAGCTATTAAAGCAGGCTTTTAGAACTTCTAAATTGACATCTTGAGGGTTTGCAAGATGGAATTTTAAAGAGAGATGGTGAAGATGAGGTAAAGCTGAATTAGGCAGGCATAGATATTTTGGAAAACAGGGTCTCAAGTCCCTGAAAGTTCACCCTGAGCAAAAACTTACACGTGCTGCTATAATATATTCTGTTGTAGAACACTGTGCTGTAAGGTGCTTGCCTAACCAAATTCAGACTCCTATTTTCTTGATAATTGCAAGGAAGGAACAAAGCTGGGCCATCCTTACTGTCTTCCAGTTGGAGTTCTCCTACTGGGACCTACTGACAGCCATAGCATGTGTTCAAAAGGTCATCAGTCATGGAGCCAGGAAGGTTCAGACTCAGGTTAGGAAATAAGGAATTGTCTATTTCCTAGGTTTAAGCTTTATCCATGGGATTATAGCTATCCGTAGAGGCCAGTCTGTAATAGGTGTTATTTGATTTAACTTAAGCAAAATTCAGGAGTTAATGTAACTCCCTTTTGCACATAAACAGTGCTCAGAGCCCTTTGCATCCATGCATATATATATACACACACTTTTTTATTATTTTCATGTGCATGGAATAGCAAAATTTTCCAGGAAATTCCCACTTGAAAATAACTTCAGGCTGCAGATCATTCTTCTGATCTTTCTTCTTCTCATGAATTTTAAACCTGCAGGAGATGCATTCTGATACAGCTGAGGGCACAGAAGTAATTATAGTTTTTCTTTGCTTTGGACACACTTATTTCTCTGGAGGTTGGTTTCCTAAACATAGAGTGTAAGAACCGACTAAATAAACCAGGTGTCAGAAATTGATTCTCACAATCATTTTGTAGTGAACTGAGTAGCTGAGTCTTCTAGACTCCTGAACTCTGCAAAAGCCGTAAGAATTCTCCTGTGTAAAATTAGGATATAAGACATTTAACATTTAAAAATATATATATTTTTCCCGTGAAGTTAGGCTCAAGCATTGCAAGGTAAGTTCATGTATGTAAGGAAAATTGTTGTTTCAACCTACTGTGATTAAGTAGATGAATAGAACATTTGTTTTCATTTTACACGTCTGTTTGTTGACAGTCATTAATTAGATGCTCAGGTGGAGTTAGTTCATTAATGAGCAAATTAATGAAGTTCTGCCCTAATTCTGTATCAGTTTTTCACATCGTAATTATGAAAAAAATAAAATAAAAATCTGAGGCATTGCAGAAAACACTGCATTATTCTTACCCCATGAAATAGTTGCTGTCATATCAAAACAAAACAAAACAAAACAACAAAAGCCCCAGCCAATATATTGCATTTACACGTAAAATGACATTTTAGTCAAGGACTAAGATGATCCTTGTGTGAACCTTAAACAATACAATGCATGCAAAAACTTATCCTGCTGCTTTTGAGAGCAATGGGACCATCACCTGGACTTGGAAAAGTAATTCAGGGTCCTTTTGACTCATTCATGGATATTATTTCCATTTACCTATAAAAGAAAGAACTATGCTATAAAATACTCCTTCACTGAGTGATGTCTCAGGTTGAAATAAATAGCTAGAAAATGCTAGAAGGCAGACAAAACGATTTTCACGTGTTTTATAGTTTGAATGGGAGTTTTAGAGAGGACTTTCTTGCCAAAAGCAGACTGCAGGGAACACAACTAATAGGGTGTGGGGTGGGCAGGACAGGAACTGTCTTTAAGGATACATTTCTTTATTTCCAGTCTGTTTCTCAGAAACAAGGCTCTGATTCCCTCAATCCCATCCTGTTTTTCCCACTGCAGTTTAGCAGTGATTACATTGAAATATCTTAACATCAAACTTCTGGGTGATACTTTCTGCTTTTAAAGAGTATTGACATAGTAGTACCCAATTATAGACATTTAAAAACAAGATTATTTTCTGGTTATCAAAATCTGCATAGGAGTCCTATAGTTGCTGGGGAGACTTAGTGAAAATTTCCTAGTGTTAGTGTGGTATAGAGCAGTATAGAGCTGGTGTGGTTCCATGTTGATGCAGCCTGCACTGACTGCATGCTTATAACATCCATTGAAGAAAAGGTATTCAAACTCCAAGCAGTGGAAGTGTGTATGTGTCAAGGCAGTTGGGTACATTTTTTCCGTTACTCGAGGAACAGTGGTATTATTGAAATTTTATTTTTCCAAAGTGTTTTACTTCTTAAGCAGGGCTCATGTTATACAAAGTATTTAGAATTGTTTTATGAAATAGTTTAATATAAGTACAGTCACAGGTAATAGATTGTTCTGTCTCTGTTGAACAGTGCTTGTATTAAACTTCCTTAGCAGTATCGTAAGAACTATAAAGGGATGCTGATTTTCCAAACTCTTTCTTTCTACTAAAAAATTTAAGTGTGGTCCACAATGTGTCTCTTTATTTTAAAAAGTCACTGTATAGGGCAATCAGTAAGCTTTAGCCCTAGGAAATAGGACATAAAATGCTACTCTATTATTAGAACCTTTATTATTATTTAAGAAGCAGGAGTAACACAATCGTATTGCAAATTATGTGTGGGAATTAAAATTCCTAGGTGACTGGGGGTAGAAATCCTATTAAAAGCCCAAACTGTTGAGGTGGTTTGAGTATCTCATCTTAAATATACAGAAAGCAGTGATGATCCTGTTGTTAAAATCATGAAAATAACTTTAGGGCTTTACAATTTCTGGCTCTGCCGTAAAGTGTCATGTTTGGTTTCAGAGAAACAGTTTTCTCTGTGCCCAATTTCCACACCTCTAAAGTGGGAATAACGCTGCAATGACAGGCAGCAGTGAGAAATCAATTGGTTTTTAAAAAGAGTTCCTATGCTGAATGCAATTAAATATAATATATATATAGAAAGTCCCACCAAAAATACAATACAGTAATATTCAATTATCTCTCTTTTAAAAATTAGTCCTGACATAATGCTGCTGTATGTTGGCTTTAATTTACTTTTTTTTTTTTTTTTTTAATTTCTTTGGCACATAAAGAATGCTTGTTTGCCAAGAATAATCAGTTTATAGAGAAGTGAATGGCTTCCAGAGCTGTGAATATTAAATGATGTCTTAAACATTTTCTGTAAAAACATATTGGTAGTTATGTTTGAATGCATTTATTCTGCCTGCTGCAATCATTCCTTCAAACAGTTACTTAGTAATGTAAAACTCCTCTACTGTAGTTCATTCTCTAAAGACCAAATACAATTCTCACTAGCAGGAATGTTAGTGCAAACTATTTTCAACTCTTCAGTGGAGGTTAGTGAGGATCCTAAGTTAAAAAGATAGCTAAATTGCAAATATGAAATCAAAGACTGTACTTAACCACTTGGTAAAAATCAATAAAATGTGTGAAACTTTCAGGAGTCCCTACAGAAAAAGATCCTCACAATTGTCAGGGCCTTCTGCTTCCCTCCTTTTAGTGGTTTTTATACACCTTAATGTTTTGGAGAAATTGGGTTTAATTGGTATATTGATAGCCCCAATTTACAAGTCAAGGCTAGATTTTCTAAAGTGTCTAATAACTACAAGCAGGAATTCATTGAGTTTTTCTTTAAAAGTCAGTACACAGGATCTTTTGAAAATCCTTAGCACTTATCAGCATATTCGGCAAGTAATATCTTTTAAAACTAGACACTAGTGACATCAAAACTAAGATTAAACCCAGATGTTCAAAGTTACTGAGACGACTCAGTCCTATTTACATCAATGGGAGGTAGGTGCTTAAGTACCTTTGCAGATTTTGCCATTGGGATGTAAGAGTGCTTTACATGTCTGAGTCTGGATCAATGTGCCCTGTACACAGGCATGTAATTATCCTTCCCTAAGGAATCTGTGTACTTCATCCCATGTGTATTCAATGGATTCCTTGGGCTAAATTTTAAGCTGCATTTAGATTTCTGGCTTCTAGTACTTTAAGGGATATTAGATGCCAAAAGATTTTTGAAACCTTTATCTAATTGTTGTTCTGTTTCAATCTGTATTGCAGCATGTCTCAGAGATAAATGATCAATGCAGGTAACTGAGCAATGTAGTTAACATGTTGGGAGCGGGCAAGCTGTGTCAATACCAAATTCTACATGAGCTCCTTTACTTTACAAAATATGTTAACCCATAAACAGACACATACTGCTCTGGATCACCTACAGCTGCTGAAGTCTTTTTTGGAATAGATTTCAGTGTTTACTTTGTTTCTCATATTGTTTATGCACTACTGTGGTGAATGTGATGTAAATATCAAAGTATTACACAATTAGTAGAATCACTCCCAAATCAGTTTTATGCCATTGTAAATTGAAATAATTATTTGTCACTTCTGGGGTAGCTAAAGTATTGGCTGAGTATTTTTAGCTCTTATTCTGGCTAAAATGAAGAGGGCAAACACCATCTGTACCTGCATCATCAAGGATGTGTTAACAACCTAAAATGGTGGAGATTTGTCCTGAAAAACTAGAAATGTGATCAAGAGAGGAAACTATTACTGTCTCATTAAGGAAGACTATTAGTGTTCTGAACAAAGACTTTTCTATTTCAGGAACCAAAAAAAATGTCCCAACACCACAGGAGGGACCTAAAATCCAAGTCATATTAAAAATGAAGAATTGATGCTGCTCCAGAATTTCTTACTAAGGAAAAAATTGATATAAAACATGAAACTCGGCCTTGCTAAAGACAATAAAAATATATCAGAGGGTACAGATTCTGCATATATTTATGCATAAGCTTAACTTAATGTAAGTGAAAAGTCCTGTTGGGTTTAATGGGTTTGCAAATGGGGTTTTACTCTGCTAGATCATACACGCTTGAAGTACTGGGTAGAACAAATTCCTGTTCTTGGAAAAGAGCTAATGAAAGCAATATCAAGTAATACTCTGGAGAATCACTCAGACTATGTATGTGAGTGAGTGTACAAAGACTTGTAGGATAAGGACATGGAAAAGTAAATGAAGTGGCTCTCCAGTATCTCTATGTAAACTCAATTTATATGTGAAGTTTTTTGTTTCTGTTGGCCCTTCACAAAACCTTGCTTTGTTTTAGATAGGTTTTTGAGTGTATTTGTTTTGGTTTTAGGGGCAGTAGTTGAAAGTGGAGAAAATGTAATTGTCTTTTCTTTTTTGCTTAACATTTTAAGTATACAAATAAAAACCATAATTACTCAGATGGCTAATTGCATATTTTTTCTGGCTCGTTGTTATCAGTCGACAGTATTTGTTGTCATAGAGGTCTGTTGGGAAAGAGATTTAGTCTAGTCCAGTGGTGATAGGACAGATGGGAAACTTTGAATTACTGAATTACTTCAGAGCACATTTCTGACTCGCTTAAAGCTTCTGTACTTGTTTCCCCCATTCCATAGAACAGCAAAGAATTCTACTTGGGTAAAATAGGTGAAAAGTTGTCCTTTAGTAGAGCCTGTTTTTTACTCCTGATGTTTATCTCACAGTGGAGTTGTTGCAACAATCTTGATGCACTTTAAAGGCCTCCTTTTTAATAGAAAGTGTGATATAATTTCTGTATATTATTGGAATAGTTGTTGTACAGAGAACTTCATACTTTGAACATTTTACATGATAATGTTTAATTGTTGCAGATGAGGGATTTTCTTCTGTGGGCCGTGGTTTCTTGAGGTGGCCTCCAATGTGCTACCAGTAAGTCTACAATATACTTCTAGGTGGTCCATAAAGATGCTTCCATGTTAACAAAGGAGCAGTGTTCAAATCTCTTTTTGGCTCCATTTGTAATGTCTTAAATTCCAAAAAACATTTTTGGGCTAATTTTTGTTTTTTTAAATATGAATATTTCTTCACCTTGCTTCAGTAGCTTTTTTGGTCTTAGAACATGAGGGCTAGCTTGAGGGTCCCTGCACGTCTTATTTCATATTTTAAAGCTGTTGGTGGGACCTAATTAGAGACTGCATCTTACAGTGACCTTCTGTGCTACAGTGAATTTCATCCTAAATGCCTATTTTGGAATGAACAGCTTCTATTTCCTCAAAACAAACCAAGTTGTTTCTGATCTGTTGAAACCCAATAAAAGCATCCAAACCATTCAGTTATGTTTGTTTTGGTTTTGAAGAAAGCCTTCCTCCCTGCTGGGTTCATACTGCAATTTATTTTATACGGACTTTTTACATTAGGGGAGAAGGAAGGGGATGTGGAAGGGGTAGATAACCATGTTAATTCAGAAGCAACTCTTTTTAGTAAAGAATTGAGTTCCATTTTCCATAATTAGCAAGGTTTCTAAACTGCTGACAGGGCTGCACTGCTGCTTATTTGAATCAAAGCTGGACATGGGCAAGTTTGGCTGAAATCTTGCCAGGAGGGTTTTGAAAGGAGAACTATATTTTTATGTTCAAATGTTATATTTTTATCTTAATTTTCTGTCCCTTTTGACTACTATTATGAGATTAAAGTTAGATGGATAAAGTCATTTGAGAAGCTGGGTTAAAGTTAAATTGCCTGAGTCAGTTCAAACAACCAGAAACAAAGCTGCACTCTTCCTGGGTTTTAAGAATTACTTTTGATGGCTAAAATGGTCTTTTGTGACATTGAGATGAAGCAATGTTACATGATAGCACTCAGTCTTGATTCTCCTCATTTGACTGGAGTAGTCCTCTTTTCTACCAGCTGTTGCTATCATCACATTCATTGTTTTCAGTTTTGCTCTAAGAATCTCCTTTCATAAAGAAACCTCAAACTGATCCTTCTGGGCATTTCAGTGGTATCAAGATATCTAATAATTTAATCAGAGTCATAATAGGGAATGTTTTTCTGTAGTCTGCCTGAGTAAATATGATAATAAACAGAATTGCTGTAACCATATGGAGCTGCTGTCAGTCGGGCTTGGCATATGGTGGCACTAGGGTGACGTGTGCGTGATTTTTATCTGAATGCTAGTGGTAGCAGTAGCAAATAACATCTGGCAGTCTTCAAAGCTTTGGTCTGCTCTTTGCTCTGTGTTTTCGCATCATGTTCCTGCAGTTTGAAGACTGAGGTAATTTGTTTTCTATTCTGTAAAACATGTTTCTGTTTCTTCAAGAATTGTTCTAGCATTGCTCAGGTGTTCAGTCAATATTATAAATGTAATTTTATTCCTATTTAAGTTGTATAGACAGGAACATTTCAGGCTGTGTCATAAATAAATGTGCAAGAGACATGGATGCCTTTACTGAATATCTGAGAAAATGCTGCAGTCCTTACATGCAGAAGTGTCCTCCAGTCTTTTCATCAGTTCAACAGAAGTGTTTCAAGTGGGTGAAGTTATAATAAAAAAGTTCGTTTACAGGTGGAGGTACAAGCAAGGGACAGTTTGTCATCCCAGGGAGGATGTGTCATCTCTGCAGGCACCTCCAGGGAGAGGAAAACCTGGGAGATGCAAACAAGAGGAATCCTTACATCAGTGCCAAGCCAAGGAGAAAGTGGGTACCCATGAGGAAACCAAGAAGCTCCTAGTGACCAGAAAGTGAATACTGAGGAACACTTTTCTCAACTAGAGCAAAGAGAACATTAGGATGACATGGGGACCATACCAGTACTCCAGCGGTTGGAACTAAAATCCTGAACCTTTTGAAATTAGTGGGGATTTATCACTGACTCTGCTTGTGCCAGTTTTACAACCAAGAGCAGGCCTGGTTGCTCATGAAGAGGTTTCTTAGCAGCAAGAGGTACTGGGGAGACATCTTCCCATGAGTGACCATGAGCAGCTTGTCAGGAAATACCAGAAGAAGGAACAGACAGACAGTGGTGTTTGCATGCTCTGGGGCTGCCAAAGAGAAAAAGGGCACACGAGGTAGCCTGTTGGGCTGCTTTTATGCCCGTACTGCACTGTGCTGCCCTGGGCTCAGCCCAGTGGAGTATAGCACAGTCCTGTTTGCTGGTGAGTATTCAGACTCTAGAAAATGCAGCTAACATTTGAAGCATTAGTAAAATACCTAGTAGTGGCAGAGATGGAATGTAATTTTTTAAATTGTCGCAGAGTTGTCAGAGTTGTAGCAGGAATTTGGTCCCTATCTCAGAGCATAATTTAGATTGCTTAACTTCACTGCAGCACAAGAATGAACTTCCAAAGTGCCAGCATGAAAGGTGCTTCTGGGTTGATACAGGATATCACTGATGAAGACTGAAATCCTGACCTTGAAGTCAACAGGAGTTTTGTCATTGATGTCACTAATTCTGGGATTTCAATCCAAAAGGTGTTGTGATTGCCCAGTAGAGAGAAAGTGGAAATGTACACGTGGAAATGTCACCCTAGATGAGGCAGGAAAGTGCAAGAAAATAAGTGTTTTAAGATTGCTTTTACTGCTTATTTTTCTTGATTAACTTTTCACTCCATCTATATTTCCCTATTTTGAGGTCTGTGTTTTCATATTTCCTCCTTTTATTGCTTTTGATAACCTTTTCTTCTGACTCCCATTGTGTGTAAATGGGAGCAATACTATTTAATTGCCAATTTGATATTCAGTCCAGATGACATACATTCCTATCTTTTTCTATACATTCTCTGAGATGCTGAACACAGAAGTCACGAGCATTTATTTGCAATGGTTAAGTTAGGCAAGTCCTTAGAGCTGTGTCCCCTATGTGTTATGCATAGTGCTCCCTCTTCATAGTCATTTAGTAGATCATCTATCTAAACCTGGGAGAACTATATTCTTGGCTATCTTAGGAATGAAAGAACGGCTATCTTAGGAATGAGAGGCCTATAATAAATTTTAGGAAGTATATTTAATGCTCATGTGAGATAAAATTTTGAATTTTGGGTCTTGTCTCTATGTGTAGGTGTGGGGAGTGCAAATTCTTAACAAATTTTGATTAGAAAATGTCAAAGTGCATTCTGATTTCTGTAATGGGTGCATCATACAAGCTGTAAAGATAAAAAAATATTCCTTGTACTTTTGTGATATAAAGCCTTGCTTTCAGCTCTGTTCTGTAATGCTCTTGTTTGTAAGGGAGGTTGTCAGAGAGAAAACACTCTTGTCTTTGGGGCAGACTCCCATAAGGAATAATGTTTCCACAGTGCACTCAGTAGTCTAGGTGAAATTTAATTTTCTGCTCCTAGGATAAAACATAGTGTTTTCTTGGTAGGAACATACACACTGTGCGAGTAAGGCTCACAGGCAACATTACCACAAATAACTTTTGCAGTGTTTTTTGTTGCTGCTTCCCTACAGCTCCCAGATCCCTTGATCTCACCGGCTGCCTCTTCTGCCCATGCGTAATGTCAGCCCTGATGCAGATGCACATGGCTCATGTGCTGCATCACTAGAAATGCAGTGCTGCAGCAAGCCATGCCTCTTGCGAAAGTAGCAGTTCGACCTCCTCTATGCACTTGGGAGGTGCAGCTCAATGGATTTGGTGTGATTCAGTGCACTAGAGCTGAACCAGAGAAACAACATTTTGTCTCCATGTCATTGCAACATACTTTTCTAAATCACCAAAGCTGCACTGTTCCATGGAAAGTCAACTTTTTGGGGAGCATACCTTCTGGAAGGCATTTGAACAGAGTGTTTCCAATTGGAAAAAATAAAATTAAAAAAATGGCATTTCTCTAAATTCTGCATCTCAGTAGTGAAAGAGTGGAAAAATAAGTATTTTTGTAATGCATGCATAAACTCCTGCATGAACTCTAAAATAAAAATGTTCATTTTATTTTCATTCTACTGTGCTGCAAGAGAAGGCTAAAATGAAAAAAAGCACGGGATGTTGTTCAGTATTCCAGTGATAGTCTCAGATTAGGAAAAGATTAGAGACCAATAGAGTAACCATAAATTATTCTAACAGTGACTGAAACTTGTGCCCATACTCATGGAAAATGAGGGATATAACTATGTTAGTTCAGATTGAAGAGAAATAATTACTTACTGCTTTTCCATCAGGGTCAGGGTAGTGCAGGAAAAAAAAAATCACATGCTTGGAAACAGGAAATATACAGTTAACAGTCTGAGAAATATTTGTGACAGCACAAATTTATATGCTCTTATTCCAAAAATGGGACTTAAGTGAGACTAAGGAGTACACAAGTCTTGTGCCAGCACTCTGCACAGGGGTGAATTTCATCTGGAATGACTAAGGGTCTTTTACTTATTTTGTTTATTTTCTGCAGTCACTGTGCCCAATTCTGAACAGTGTGTTTTTCAAATGGTGTTTTCAGACAGCAAAGCACCACCTTTAAGTCAAACACTGAGGGCAGTTTTTGTCCGAAGTTATTATATTGCTTGAATTTAAATCAACATGTTGCTTTAATGCATTACTCGAATGTTAAGAAATCCACTGATACTTTTTAAATGCTATAGTCTAGAGCAAGTGCTTAACATTTATGAACTAAACCACATGAAAAAAAAAAAAAAAAGTTTGGCAATGTTTGGAACATACTGGATTTTTTCTCCATCAGCTGTGTAGTTCGTGGTACAGCACATGATAATTACTGACATTATTTATTTTATAAGAGCATTTATGTGTGATATCCTGTTCATTGCAACTTGTGGTTGGCAAATTTTGCCACTGTTTCACCATTAGCCATGTTTGTGAACTGTGATTGCAGTCTAATGAGCTGTCAATTCAATCATTTAAACATTTTAAGTATCAGATTTCTAAATGTTAATGGGAGAAATATCGTTTCTCTTTAATACAACAAACTTTATAAATGGTGATAACATGGCTAAATTTTCTTTTAATATTATTTTTCTAATGCTTCCTTGCTGATTTAGAACCTCTGAAACCATCTGTATTGTTTGAAGGTAATTTGCCTTTTCATCAATTTATTTAGGTCTTGTGTAAGTAAAGTAGTTTGCACTGAAAGGACCTCAGAGGGAAGTTTGGATTTGTGTGGTTTGAAATCATTTGTTCATTATTATTATCAAGAGAAATACAATTGTTTTCAGTAATACAGTCAGAACATACTATATTTGTTTTCACTTTTACTTTTTGATGTTTCATGTGTTCAGCCAGACAGTTACTGTTTTTAATTACTCATCTATGTATGTGTATGATGTGTTTGTATGTGCATGTGTCTTTGCATTTGCAATTTATCTTCCTATTCAAGCGTAATTTATTGGTAAATACGATTTTGTAAAGATAGATGCTAAATTAAATTTAATTTTATCCAAAGATATCTGGGATTGGGATTCTTTCCAAGATACCAATAGATGCAAAGACCATAAATATTTGTAATGCTTTTCTTGTTTTTGTTTTGGCATCAGACATTTATTAATAATTCAGTCAATATTAACTTAGATTACTGTTTTTGTAGATTCATAGAGCCAGATTCAGACATTGTTTCAATATATGCAATTTGTACAGATTGCTGGGGAAAAAAAAGAAAAAAAAGAGCTGTATTAATACAATCTTATTCTGTACATATGCAAACAATCTTACTATTGAACTCTGAAGATTAGGTCTGTAATTTTATGAGGGCGGTCTCATGCAGGAAAGGTATGCATCTGCTTTGTTTTCAAATATTGAAATGTATCTTGACTTTATGGAAGCTAGAAATCTTAAAGTAAACATTTATCTAAGCAATGGTAAACTCTGCCTCAAGTGGTTTTTTTTTATTATTTTTTTTTTCAAAGTAAGTTATTTTCATCCTGCAAGGATGCCATACATTGAAATCAACACATGCAGCTGTTTGTCAGGAAATCTGTATGCAGGAAGACATTTTGTGGCATTAAAAAGCTCCTAGCTTTGGGATTATTTTGAATTCACCTCAATGCAAAAAGTAGTGTAAAATTTTTGTTTTCTTTCCATGTTTTACAAATAATATGTAAAATGTCTGTATGTGTGTATGAAATACATTTATGCTCTAGCTCCTTCACAGAGGTTGAAATGGCCCTGAAAAAGCCATGATCTTTGACCACTAGACTACCACATTAGGTAATAAATAAGAAGGTACAGGCTAGTCATGTAATGGATGCTTTTTGAAATTCTTTATGTTGTGAAATTCCTTGTATTGTAAATTTGCAGCTGAGTCAATGTCCTGTGATGCACGTAATGTGTGGTAATCCCTTATACTTTAATGATTAAAGACAAATTGGGAGCCTATTAAACCATAATATTCTGAAACAGTACCTCTTTTTCTGTTGTAAGTGTATTTTCAAGGCTCAGGTAATTACCAATTCAATAGAATAACCAGATGAATGTTTCAGAAGGTGCCATTTTACTCAACCATAGTAATCCATCTGCCAAAATTTACAAACCTCTGAAAGTAGTAATTTAAAACAAAAGCAGTGATACATTATCTCTAATGCCTGTTGTGTCTTGAGGCAGCTGTGTCACTGTAGTGCCCAGCTGTGTGTTATACAAAACAGGGTAGTCACACATCAGTGACCTTTCATGTGTTCATCCTTGTGTTCACACATGGCACCATTTTCTTTTGGTGATCTTATATCACAGTTAGTGTTTGGAATAAACTTCTCAGATAAGTAAAAGCTAAAATAAAGGGCAGTAATACATGTGTCAGAATAGAACAAAACTGCAATGCTAGGCTTCGTACTAGGTCAAAGGAAGATGTATAATTACATACATTTATGAGCAACCTCAGAGAGGCAATTCTGTCTGCTTCCTCCTTCCACCAATCTCATCTCCCCCATCTCTTAAAAAATGTGTAAATTTTCTTTCATCAGACTATGTAAATGCACAATTTTTAATCCTTTCAGAAAACATACTGTCAAACCACCTAAATTTGATGGTATTAACAGGAAACTGGAGCCATCACAGGGGACAGCATTTACTCAGCTTCTACCATTTAGTGCCATAATAACGATTCTTCACTGCCCCCCACTATTTCACAGGAATCCCCAAATGATTTGTCAATAATCTAATTCATTTTCTTTCTGGTGAACTCCATGAGACATAGAAGAACGTTTGCTTCTCACTCTTATTTTGCTCCCTAAAAATAGCCTACAGAGATGGGTGTAAGTCTGTGATGGTACTTCTGGTGTCCATCTCCTCTTCCTTCAATCAGATGACTGAAGTGATGTTTCAGAGACTACTTTGGAAGTGGTGGGGAGGTGCTCTGCTGCTGGAAGTCAATCTCAAGCCATTATCAACAGGGAGCAAGTCTGACTTGTACCAGATGGGAGTTGAGTCCCTCCCTCTACAGACTGCGGGGAGATGAATTGGCCACAGAATCACACTGACTACACATCATATTTTTCACACATTTTAATATGCGTGTGGCTTAGCTCCAAGTAAAGCATCTGAAACAGTGTTGTTAATATGCTGTATTTCCTGGCTTGACAGGCCTTTGTGGCCTGGTGTCTCAATCTGTACTAAGCGTACTTCGCTCTGCAAACGCTGTTGCGTTTGTAAGGGGAGAAGACATCACAGGGAAGCCTTCATTCCTCCAGTAGCATGCTGTTAGCCACTACACCCTATACTTGCCCAGGGCCAGACTGCAACCAGCTCAAAGCAAGCAGAAACTGGGACCAAACAAATCAAAGCAGACAGTCAGGTGTCAGCCTGGGTTCCTCTTGAACATATTTTCCTTTGTTACAGCTTTCTCTTTCATTTTGCTTCCACTGTAAGAAGCATCTGCAGTCTTCTTGCTTTTTAGTTTGCTGTTGTTGTTGTTGTTGTTGTTGTTGTTCCATGAGATCTCATAGAGATGTTGAATACCCAACACTTGGTTCTTTTCAGCCTTTTGAATCCAACGTTTGCCTTTGTCTGGGGGAAAATAGTGCTTTCAGCTGCAGATATTTCAGCTTCCATTGATGAAAGGAGAGCTTATCGTTTGTAAGGAGATGTGTTATCTTTTATTATAACAGCTGATACAGCTGAAGGAAAAGGCAAGCTTTCAGGCACACAGCCCTAGTCAAGGATAAGCTTGTAAGAAAAACTGAGAATACTTAGTGCCTGATCCATATTGAATAAAATGTGGATGACTATAAGCTAGGACAATCTTTTGTAGTAGTTCTATATACAAATATTATTTCAGACTAACCTCCTTGCTTTTGACAGGTGATATGAGAAGTGGTAATCTTGCTGTGTTCACTTACAGAACACGTTATTTCCCTTCCACTTCTCCAAACTTTCTATATAGAGCAACCTCTCTATAAAAAAAAAATAAAAAATTTAATGTTATGCATATTGCGTAGATAAAGAGAGAGGTGTAATATATAGATGTGTAAATGACGTGGTTATGGTGGCCATCTTACATTTAGAAAAAGCAGCCTCCTCAGGCAAAGATTTGTCTGTCACACCTCACAGAATCCCAGAGTGGCTGAGGCTGGCAGGGCCCTCTGAAGCCCACCAGGCCCAAGCCCTGCCCAAGCAGGGCCACCCAGAGCAGGCTGCCCAGGGCCACGTCCAGGCGGCTTTTGAAAATCTCCAAGGAGGAGACTCCACAGCTTCTCTGGGCAGCCTGTGTTAGAGCTCAGTCACTCACACATAAAGTTCTTCCTGATGTTCAGAAGGAACCTCTTGTGTTCCAGTCTATGCCCATTGACTCTTGTCCTGGCACTGGGCACTGCTGGAAAGAGCATGAGCAGATTGGTCTTGCCAATAAAACCACCGAGTCCTGGGATGGCAGTCAGCCCTATGGCACCTCTACCCATGCTAGAAATACTCAGACACCTCTTTGTAATGGAAGTAGCCCTTCCTTGAATCAATCCAGATCTCCTCTGTGTTCAAAGCTGGAGGTGGATATTGTTGCTTGCCTATCTACCTCCAGTCATCCAAAACAATGAATAACCAGCTTAGGATATTCTCTACCATGTTCAGAGGATTAAGAAAAAAAAATACCTGTTTTTGAGGGGAGGAGCTCCTGTCTTTATTTCCACTCTGTGGTACTTTGGGGGAATATTTCATTATCAAATCATCTTTTACTTTTCTGCCTGGTCTAGCTGTATTGTATAAAATGCCATTTTTTTTCTTACTATGAAAAAACTGAGGCTGTATTTGAGTTCAGAAAGGTCTGCACTGTTGGCATTATTTCTGTCTGAGAAAAATGCTGAATGCATGCTTAGTTCTCAATAGCTCTCCTTTACCTTTAGATTTGCTGATTTTCTTTATAGCTCTTTACAGACTGTTCCTCTTTTTATTTTATTTTATTTTATTTTATTTTATTTTATTTTATTTTATTTTATTTTATTTTATTTTTTTATTTTATTTTATTTTATATTTTATTTTATTTTATTTTTTCCCAGAGGTTACCTGATTCATTAGATGATGCAAATACTCTGCCCATATCCATTCTGCATTTCTGAGTCAAATAATCTCCAACAACCCCAACAATAGTAACTGAACTATATTCTGTCTTGTAGGGAAAGATTTAGTATTAATTCAAAAATTCTCAGTGATAGAGAAATCACCACAACTGTCAACTGTTACACTCTTTCATTGGTTAATTGTTGTGAGAATTAAGAAATGTGCACCTCTTTTCTAGTCTTAATTTGGAGGGCTTCAGCTTTCAGCCATCCTGCACCTTTTTTCTACTTTGCAGTACTGCTATCTCCAGAAGAGTTTGTCCTAGTATCTTCAGTTGCCCACTTATTTGACTTATGTAGAGATAAGCATGGCCTAAGGAAAAGATGTTTTCTTTTTGTGGATTAATCTGATTAAAACATCCATATAATAGGTGGATAAACATTTTTTTAAATGTTCTTTTTTTTTGGTTTTGTTTTGTTAATTTTTAATATATGTGTATATCAATATATCCAAAGCATCTCTATTACTTTAGGAATGTTAAAAATTATGACATTAAGAAAGGAGATGTGGTTTGCTTTGGTTCATTATATGTTGGAAATGTCATGTCTGGTGATCTAGATCTTAATACTGGGAAAAATTTAGCCTATTTTTGAGATTTATTTTTCTTTGATCTCATTTCCTAGGTGTTTTCCACATCTTCTGTGTCATAAAAGCTGCTTTGCCTGTTTGACCTTCTTAGTAGAAGTCATATAGCAGGCTGTCTCCTTGTGTTTGCATTTTTTGTTGGGTAATCCTTGACTACTTTTATTCTTAAATAAACATTTCATAATATCTATCCTGAATATCTCCCTCAAAGGAATAAGAGTCTTCTTGTCTTCATTCTTCTTCACTAGAATGGCACTCTCAGTTCTGTGTAGTGCCAGTGGACTAAGGTTTTGTCCAGAGGGCAGAACATACTGAATGATAGTAGGCAAAATTCTAGTTCTTTTAAGCCTAGCTGGCACATATGAAAGCACCAAATCCGTGGCATTTGTTTTGGAGTAAGTCCTCCAATTATAAACTGTGTATTTCCGACTATGCTATTTCAGACAATCCATTACTTTGTTTCTCTAGATATTTTTTTGGAGATAACATACATGTTCTTTACATATATATTTTTAGAGGAATATGGTGATTCCGTTGTCTTGAAATAAATTCTCCTTTTGTGTGTGTGTGTGTGTGTGTATTTTGGAGCAGTAAGTTCTAGTGTTCATGCCGTATTCTAATTGGAAGAAAGGATACCTGTATAGCTTCTACTTCCTTCCTGCATGAATAACACAATTGTAGAAGACAAAAATATCAATAATTATTCTTTTTCTGAACATATGCCAAATAATCTTCATCAAAATTTGACCAGAGGGAGAGTTCTGGACATGTGTATGCCTTTGAAAAAATGCAAACATCCTGAATGAGATAACCAAAGAGGTCATATTGTATTCTGCTGGAAAATCTTGAAATGAAGCACAGCACTATTGAACACTGTTGCTGCTGTGTTTATAGAGACAAAATGCTCCTCTGGAGAAAATATGCAGGGGTAGTCCAAATGTGTGTCTGCTCCATGGTGCTTCTGTGTGCACACTTTAATAAACCTTTCAGGAACCACATCATTCCTTTGCCCAGGTAGCATCTTGAAAACCGTTAGGGGTAGATACAGCAGCTCTGTACTAATTTATAGTTTAAAGAAGGGGCAAAAATTCTTTTTCCCTCCTTTCTCATGCCTGAATTCACACATTCTTGCTCTCATGAGCCTGAGTGTGCTGTGTTCCATTCTTTAGCTTATGAAATAAATGAAATCCAAATCAAACAAAGTTTCTTTGCTCTAAGTTCTTTTTTTTTTTTTTTTTTTCAATTTCTCTTTTTGGACTCTATTGACCAAACTGGATTGAAATGTTCGGCCCCATTTTATAGCAAAACCACAGTTTTGTAGCTTTTTCCATGGTGAATTACAGATCAGTTTTGCTTTCAAGGATGACAGACGCGGACTTGGTTAGATTGTTTTATCTGTCTTAACTTGGGTTCCTTATGTTCCACTATAGCAAAAACTGACTTGCCAAATATTTTTATTGGCTTGTCACCTTTGCTGTTATAAAAACATTAAGTAGAGAATCTATTAAAACCAGATTTTAAAATGCCTGAAAATCTTAAATATGTATTGCAGTAATGTGTATGGGGTCATTTTAGTGAATGTCTGATTCTTCATTAAGTTTTTTTAATTCCCAAAATGAGCTTGCCTAATTTAGAAGTTCCTTAGGCACTTTAAATACTGTCTTTCACTGTTTCACAGGGGAATTGGATAATTAGTCTGAATCCATGAAAAGTTTCAGCTAAATTTTCTCTCTAAAATATCAGGGGAGGACACAGAAGGAAAAACTATCCTTGGAGCAAGATAATCAGATGTGCCACCTAGAATTCAATGCATTTGATGGAAGATACTAGTTCAGAATTTCAGCATGGGAACACAATTCTAAAGAGCAGCAAAAATCTGACCCATTTGAATTGAGATGGAAGTTACTGAAACAAAAGTGCAAAACTATGAGACGTATTTTCTGTGGCATATAGGATTGGATATTTCGTAAAGTTTTGGAGGAATTATCCCCATTTGTAATAGCTTGGGATAAGTTTGCCAAAACATTTGAGGCATATACAGTGTATTAAAATTGTGCCTTTGGAAAATGGAAGTGAATTTTGATTTGCAATACTCTCATTTAAAGCACTTTGTAATAACGGATAGATTAAATAGGATATGCTGTTACACCTATGCAGAGTTGTTAGCAGTGCTTTTTCTTCCTTCCTGCCATGGAGCTATCACTAGGCCTCCAGAACCTTTTTCTATGTATCTGCGTACTGTATTTGATATAAAGTGACTCGTCAGCCTTGACCTGCATTTATCTTTTATTGCTTCATACAAGTCTTTAGATTTATCTTCTTTTAAAATGACTTAATACAGTTTTGGATTGAAACTGCATGAGATGTTCTGATAATAATTTCATGAAACCAGATGCATGCACTTCTGTTTGCAATGCATTCGGTGTCCAAGATGTTGTATATGGAAAAATAATAAAAAGAAGAGTTTAAAAAAACATTCATTCTCAGACTAGACTACAAACTGCACCTCTGGTCCTTCTTTACAGCCTTGTTTTCTAATTTTGTTTCTTTTGGAATACTTTACATTTAGAAATACTGAGTTGCACCATGGTTATCCAGTTTTTCCTTCTGTTTCCACATGCAAAAAAAAATAATAAAAAGAAAAAATCTTGCATATGCATCTAAGATTTTTCCTCAAAATCTGGCATGCACTGGAAAATAGGCAAGAAGCCATACAAAGCCATTGAAAATCAGTGGTGTTTGTAAGATGCAAAATATGCATTTCTTAGGAATACTGTTGAAATCCATATTTATCTTGTTTATTTTCTTTTTAAAGGAATATTTCTTTGAATGGTTAATTTTTCTGAGTTTTGAAACAATGCAATGACACAGCACTATCAACTGTTTATGAGTGGTGTAAGAAGGACTGACTTGTAGATCTGGAAAGTCCGTCTTCATGGATTTCACACCTACCTATGAACTGACACACACTGGATTAGGGCTTCAATTCATATATTAATGTTACCTCTTTTGTTGGGTGAACATCCCACCATTGATCCTAAAATTATACTTTTCTACCCAGTATCTTTTCTAACTCACACTGGTTTTACATTGGTTCAATTCTAATTGCAGTTCAAATGTGTACATTACTTTGGAGTGCCTGGGTATACTTGTGTGGTCAAAATCAAGACTGAATTGCCCAGAACTTAAATAAGAGGAAAACCAAAACTGAGTGAGCATTAGAGGTTTATTTTATTTTATTTTATTTTATTTTATTTTATTTTATTTATTTTATTTTATTTATTTTATTTTATTATTTTATTTTATTTTATTTTATTTTATTTTATTTAAGTAGAAAATGAAACCAATCCATATAAAAATGCATACATACTTTTAATCTCTTGCTGAAATACAGATTTAAGAAACACAATGAGCTTCTTGCTTATAAGCCAGATCCATTAAATTTGATATTGATGGGAAGCCAAACACAACCAAAAATTGGTAGGTATGATTTCTGTAGCAGAGGAGGCTGGTGTGGATTAACTTTGGAACACATTAGAAGAAGCTGAAGAATCCCATATCATTAAATGATCAGAAATTTTTTCTTCAGGTCTGCCAGCTGTATTGCCTCTCTACTTAATGGAAAGGTGTGCCCAGCAAGCCATTGCTCCTTTATTTGTAACTGGAATGACACCCTATATGGTGCCTGAGCAGTACAGAGGATAAAGGTGACACATCTTGCTTTTTAGGTAACATCCTAACCTACCTGTGGGTGTGTGATGTGCTGTTTCTCAGGATTTTGCTTCTGTTGCTGTCTGGAAATGGGATTTGATCAAAGTGCATCTGAGGGAAAGGTGGAAAGCAGAAAGTTGATAGGAACCTAGGACAGTGTGGAGTTGTGTAGGACATGGCAGTGGGTACGGTTGCTCCCAAGGACTCCATTTTTAGCCACATGCAACCACTGTCCCCAGATCTGCATTTGGAAATGTCTGCTCCTTCACAGGAAATCAGGAAAGGTATACTTTATCTCTCTATATAAAGTGGTTATAAACCAACACTTTCACTTGTGCTCAGGCCTGCCAAGAGCTGTAGGGTATGATGAGGGCTGTGCCTGCCTTGTGTGAAACCAGTGAGGGATCTATCTGAGCTACTATGACACATAGATGTTTGGTAGTATTAAGCTGCCAGGGCTGCCAATAAAGTAATTTTTATTTTATAAATTATTTTTAATCAATAAAATTAACTTTTAAAGTTTATTTATTTATTTATTTTTAAACCAAGGTTCTGAGCTTTGAAATATTATAAAATAATCAGCAATGTACATGTGGTGTTATTTAACAGTCATGGAAGTTTACTTATTTATTGAAGACAGCCTACCTTACTGTGTAAAACTGATGCAATTGTATCTCAAAATATTAGCCTCATCAAATTATTCTTTTTTTCTTTGATGTGAACTTTTAGGACAAATTCAAAGGGGATTTTAAGAGCCCTTGAAAAGATTTAGTTATTCAATTCTCACTAATTAATTGATTTTGCTAAAATTTGCCACTTTCAGATTATTAAAGTTAAATATAAGATGTTTACAAAACCAGGGACTTTGTTTTTAAAATGTATGTATATTTTAAAGCGTATGTTTTTGTATTTGAATCATATTTGATTTATCATATTAAAAGTATTTTTCTTTTGATGTGCTTTCCCTGTATGTGTGTATGGGGAAAGAATCTGTTGAAGGGAAGGTGACAGTAACATTGTATAAAACGGAAAGTGATTACTGTAGTGTTTTTTTTTTTTTTTTTTTTTTATCCTTTGGAAAAAAAATGCAGTGTGAGATGTGATAAATCAGTAGCCAAGCATTTAGACTTTTCAAAAATACAATCAGTGACAGAATAAAATTTGACTAACTTTACTGGGGTGTTTCTCACAAGAAATATTTTAGGGCACCTTCCCAAATTACAAGAGCAACAACCGTGATATTTCTTGCTGCCAAAGGCCACCCCAGTACACTGACTGCCTTGTCATCCAAACCCCTCCAGAGCCAGAATCATGCTGGTACCAAAACACAGGGTGCCAGGAAGAGCTTTCTCTATGCTTTGAAGTCAAAATATCGGAATGAGTAATTCTATACAGGTAAAGCTGTATGGGAGATGCTGAAGAAATTCTCAGGCAGTGATTTGGTGTGTGTGGCCCAGGTACATTTTCCTCTCCATGCTTGGGGTTGGTGTGACACCCTCTGGGGAGCCCTTCTAGGCTACATGTTTGTGATGGTAAACAGACTGACATCTACTGAGCTCTGATTGACCTGTGGATTATTAGTGTCAGTGGAGCTGAACCAATACTTGTGTTAATTGGGAAATTCCCCTATAGCCCTTAATGTAAACCTAGTTTGACTTGTAAATCAATAAACATTTATTTTAAGGAAATACACAGTCCTATGGTCCTTAAATACTTGGGGTGACATGAAGAGAAAATATCCTTCTAGTTAGAGAAAGGAATTTCAATCCTTTGGCTAGACAAATATGTGTATATCCTATCAGCAAGTTTTGCCACCAGTTAAGCCAAGCTGGCTGAGGGCATATGAATTGCAGTTGTAGCGTAACAAATATTTCAGATTGCTCTATGCTACTTCTGGGCTAATATTCTTGGACTACTTGTATCCTGAGGGCAGAGAATAAATCAGAGAGGAAAACAGAGTGAGTTTGCAGGACTGAGCCAAAACACCATGCTTATGGATGGTCCTTACCATCAAGCACTCTGAAAAATAAATGTGTGGTGAGAGACTTTGTAATGTCATCCTATATGCCTGCACAGGCGAGAGTTTTTAATGAGTGGGATGTGGGCAGAAAGAATTAAATGACTAAAGCACAACCACAAGTGGAAAAACAGTTATTTGATTGATTATTAAAATGCTTTTCATTTTTCCTGCTAAATACATATAAGTTATCCCCAAGATAAAATGAAGTTTCTGGTTTTGTATATAAATACCTTTGGAAGCGCTGTAATGATATTTTCCTATAAACTAGTGTACTTCAGTATTATAAAGTACAAACATAAAATACAGATGTCATTCTGCTGTAATACCTCAGAGCTGAAGTACCCTAAAGAAATCTTAAAAATTTGACAGATTGTTTAAGTGCAAATACCTATTGTTGAGTTTGCTCAGATATTCCTTTTGTACAGATACTCCTTTTGCTACCTTATTTCTTTGAGAAATTTGGAAAGCGTTTTGGATGTGCATACCCTGTTACTATGTAGTTAGTAGTAGATTGTCAAAGGCATAGAGGGTTGGATTGGAAGCACTTGGGGAACAATTTTCTGTATCAGTGAAGATGAGAACTGGAGACAGATGTCAGTGATGAAATGTGGGATTTTGTTTCAAGCTGCACTGGGACCAATTATTTACCTGCCAAAAACCACATTCAAATTTGTGGGTGCACACAGAAGTTGTTGAGACTTTGAGGATGATTTTATACTCTATGAGACTAGTTTTTCCTCCTCAGGAATTTTACAAGGCACAATTCTGTTATTCCACTACTGTTATTTCTAATGGTATTCAGCTTTTGAATGGTCCTATGTCTATGATGAAGAATTAAATAATATCACTGTCTTTTTTATTGCTGTTTAGGTTTAGTATTGTGCTTAAGTGAAACAGGTCTCATCATGCTACCTGATATAGAGATACAATTCTTAACTACCATAGAGGTTCCAGCAAAACCAGGGTGATGTTCAGCACTGGCCTTTAATACACTTATTGTGTTCTGATTCTTAGTTTCATAAGTACATGGAAGTACATGGAAGTCTGGGGCAGTACTGTAGACCAAGAATTATTCAGAAAGTTTTGGGGGCGTCAGTTTGGAGATGTATAATATGAGCTAAAGAACTGGCAGTGCAAGGGTATGTAAGGGATCCCCTGTCTGTGGCAAAGGGGACCAATTGCTCCCATCTCAGCTGGCTTTAAATGAAATATAGTCTCTGTCCGTACATCTGGGACCCGTGCACAGTCCCAGCCTCTCTGATGACTGGGGATATAGGATGCTCCTGCTTGGGGCACCAATATCCAACTTTGCTGGATAACTAGAAAGTAAAATGGAGCTTATTACGTAAAATGTCATTTCATATTAAATCAGAATATACTTAAAGTCTTTTTTTTTTTTTTTTTCCAGTGCAAGGGGAAGAAAACATTAACAACAACAAAACCACAAGTGAAAAAAACAAAACAAAACAAAAATTGTTTTTCTATGTTAGAAATGCTCAGTCCCAGGAGTATAAAACTTTTGGTTTGGACACGGATAATTAAAAGAAAAAAAAAATTATAATTAGGTTCACCAAATTGCCAGTGGCATGGGAACTCTTTTTTAGGTAGATCCCAGGGCTTGGGATTTTTATCCTAGTTCTGGCTAGTCCATGTTTAATTCTGTCTTCTACATGATCTGAAGTCACATCACTTGTCATCCAGTAGAACTCTCTCACCAGCCTGCTAACAGTTATGCTGAGATGTGGATCTTTCTCAGTGATACTATTACACTGTGTGCAAAATATGAAACACTCACTGACAGATACCATCTGCCAGTAATTCCTACTCTCTTTCTGTGTCCCTCTGCCTAATATATTTCAGTATTTCAAACAAAGTAGAATCAAATAAACTAAAATAAAT
This sequence comes from Cygnus olor, assembly GCF_009769625.2. Lineage (NCBI taxonomy): Eukaryota > Metazoa > Chordata > Aves > Anseriformes > Anatidae > Cygnus > Cygnus olor. The sequence goes on from NC_049169.1 coordinate 41,513,373, forward strand.
CCATTGCAGAATGCACTGTAGACTGCTAACTCAGATGTTGATTCTCCAATAGTGAAATCAGATTGTAAGACCATGGAAAAGTGCAGGTTGGAAGGGACTTGAAGAAGTGATTTATTCCAAAGCAAGGTTAAGTGTTCAGTCAGACCAGGTTCCAAGGACTTTTTCCATTCTGGTCTTGAAAACTTCCAAGGATGGTGACAGGACAGCTTCTTTGCACCTCTGTTGTAGTGCTTGACAGTCCTCATGTTGAAAAGCTTTCCCCTTATGTCCAGTCTGAACATAGCTGTTTCAACTTATGTCTGTTGTCTATTGTTCTTCAGTCACATACCACTGTGAAACTCTTGGCTACTTCTTCTGATGATGTCTTTGCACATTCTGACTGCTATTAGCTTAGTCATTTTCTTAGTCTTCAGCTTAAACTCAGGTTATCTTGGTCCCTCAGCCTTTCCTCACCAGGCAAGTGCTCCATTCCCTGACTGCCCTATTAACCCTCTGCTGAACTCGGCTTCAGGGGAATTCATTAACCCTGGAAACTTTGTTGTTAAAGAGTTCTTTACAAGTCTCATGCCAGTCAGGATAAGATTTGGCAGCTTTAACAGAGGTCATGGTCTCACAATACAAAATGTTCAGTGTCAATACTGCCTTGAGCTACTCACATCTCCCAGTTCTTCAGAAAAACATGTGGGCTATGCTGGAATCAGATTAAGTAATTTATTCTATCCTTACAAAAACAAACAAAATAAAACAAAACTAAACCAAAACCAAAAACAAACAAACAACAACAGCAAACAAACCAACACTTGGATAGAAAGGTTTTATTTTGTTTAAAAAGAAATCCATTCAATTCATAAACATAATTGGCACTAGCAAGGGGTAGAGGGTTGTGACATGGAGATAGGTATGATGTCAGGGGCAGAAGGACAAAGTCATGAATAGTTTAATTTGGTGTTTTTGCTTCATTCTTCGTAACTGGAAACTGAAACCCTGAGTGACTGAAATCTGGTCATATCTAAGGGAGAACCACAGTGTGGTGAGTGGAAGGAAACAGCATCTCAAAAAGCTGATTATTCTCATCCTTGAACCAACCTCTAGTTTCTGTCTGTTGAGTGTATTTACAGCTGTACTGGGTCTGGCTGGGATGGAGTTAATTTTCCCCATAGCAGCCCATACAGTGCTGTGGTCTGCACATGTAGCTAGAACAGCCCTGGTATCACACCAGTGTTGTGTCTACTGCTGAGCAATACTGGCACAACATCAGGACTCCCTCTAACCCCCTCAGAGCCAGCAGGCTGGGGGTGGGCAATAGAGGAATAACTGGAATTATTGGACTGTGTGGATCCAATGGCCTGGCACATCGGAACCTCAGGAATACAAAGCTGTAGTGGACGCCAGCGCACAGTATAGCCTAATGCCATCAGGCTACCAAGGGACAGAACTCCCCTCTATCTCTGGAGTGACAGGGGGATCCCAACAGCTAACTGTACTGGAGGCTGAAGTGAGTCTAACTGGGAAAGAGTGGCAAAAGCACCGTATTGTGACTGGCCCGGATACTCCGTGCATCCTTGGCATAGACTACAGCAAGAGAGGATACTTCAAGGATCCAAAAGGGTACCGGTGGGCTTTTCACATAGCTACTTTGAGCACAGAGAAGATTAAGCATCTGTCTACCTTGCCTGATCTCTCAGAAGACCCATCTGTTGTAGGATTGCTCAGGGTTGAAGAACAGCAGGTGCCAATTTCTACCACAACGATGCACTGATGGCAATGTCACACCAACCGACTCCCTGATTCCCATCCATGAGTTAGTTCATTGGGTGGAAAGCCAAGAAGTGATCAGCAAGACTCACTCACCCTTTATTAGTCCCATATGGCCAGTGCGAAAGTCTAATGGAGAGTGGAGACTAACGGTGGACTATTGTGGCCTGAACAAAGTCACACCACCACTAAGTGCTGCAGTGCCGGACATGCTAGAACTTCAAAACAAACTAGAGTCAAAGGCAGCCAAATGATACACCCAACTGATAATTATAATGCATTTTTCTCCATCCCATTGGCAGCAGCATGCAGGACGCAGTTTGCTTTCACTTGGAGGGAATATCACCAGGGCAGCTGACCTAAACCAACCAAAGGGATATTCCATGCCATATGGTGTCACACTCAGCAATGAAAGGTGGAAAAAGGAAGGAGAGGGAAGGGGTGGGCTCTCATTGTGAAAACTTCTCTCCTCCCAAACAATGGCTATGTGCTTTGAGGTCCTGCTTCAAGGACATGGTCAAGCATTGCTCGTTTGTGGGAAGTAGAGAGTAATTTCTTTCCTCTGTGCTTCCACACAGCCTTTGCGTGTTTTTATTTTTGTTGTTGTTGTTGTTTTCCTTTTTCCCTTTCCCTTTTCCCTTTAGTTATTCTTCCCTTCCTCTTCCGAGGGGAAGTGAGAGAGCGGTTGTGGTGTAGTTTAGCTGTCTAGCAAGGTAAAACCACCACAACAGTTGAGGCTGATTTGCCTAGACTTAACAAAATAACCTATAAAGATGCATGGAATGAATCCCTGTTTGCATGTGTCCTAGAGTAGGCAAAATCCCCTCTACCATCTTCATCCTCTTACTGCCTGGAGTGATTCCTTTCTCTCAATACAGACCAGGTTATAACTGTAACTTTTGTTGATCTTCTCAAACTCTCCCTTGCATTCAGTTGTCTTCCTACTGTTGACCTGCCTAAAACTGAATACCTATTTCATGGGCTAACACTGGTGAAAAGTTGAAGAGAGAGGCTTTGAACTGCAGCCTCAATGGTTTTTCAATGTTACTCTTCCACTAAGACGTCAAGCATATTTTGCAGGAAGGGCAGCTGTCTGGGATGCAATTCAACAGGTTTGCTTTGGGCAAGTTTAGACACGTGTTTAACATAATACAAAATGTAGTTCATAATTTGATAGAGACATGTTCCTTTCTGTAACAGATACAACAGACAGATGGGGGAGCACAAGTTTCAAGAGAGAAAATTATGACTCCTTTGCAAAACATGCTTGTTGCACAGCAGCTGCTTGCCAACATCAGCTATTCTTCTCATGCCCTACAGCTGTGCAAATTTATTTTAAAAAATTTAAATTGTTTTAGAGAGACAAAAGTATTTTGTTATATATTATATTTTAGATGCTTTTTTTTTCTTTTTTTTTTTTTTTTTTTTTTTTTTTTACATTCTGAAATAAAACATCTGGAAATTTTGAAATGAAACACTTTCAAAATTAAGTGTTAAATATTTATTTAGAAGAAACATAATGTAGACAAGTTTTTCAGTACATTTTTGGCTGAAATGAATCACTGAAACTGATCACTGTTTAATTTAGAAACTAATTTAAACAGGTCAGTTTGAAAGAGAATTTTGAAAGAGAACAATATTGTTTAGAGAGAAGATGAGACTAAAAATACTTTAAGAAGTAAAGTAAGAATAATTTAGTCTTCACAGTTTTCAGGCTGAAATGTAGATTTTCTACATATATTTTATCTAGTTTTTATTTAAATATTTCTTTTGTTGCCATCTTTCTACTCATACTTTTACAAATTCTCCTTGTTGCACCCCACTCTAAATTTTAAACTATGATGTCTCTGTGGCTTCAAAGTGCAAGAAATATTTAAATCAATTTCCCATGGAAATTGTCATTGCCTGAAGTATAACAGCCCATGCTTATATAGGTGTTTTTACAGTGATCAATATGTATTTTATTGCCCAGTGGATAAGAACTGGACATGTACTCTGTTGTTAGAATTGAAAGTGGAAAATTTATTCCTTCTGTCACAACATTCCTAGCTTTCTGGGAGAACAAATTAGCTTAAAATAAGTTATAGTCGTAGCAGTTTTTAATTGTTTCAGAACCTTCCTGGTAATATGGGATGATTTAATATTTCATGTGGCTTCCTTTCCTGCTTTTGTGCTTCAAAGAGTGGTGAACAAATCAGCAAAAACTTCAGAGCCAGCTTCTGTCCTGTACCTCCACTACTCCCACCAGCTTCAGTTTACAAACTCTGCTTAATGGCTTGAAACGGATATGTCCTTATAGGCCCAAATCTGCATATGACGATTGAGCTCTTTCTGGTGGCAGTGAGAACTGAGCATGTGGTGAAGCTGCAGGATCAAACCCTTCAGGGGTACATTAGAGTACAGCTGAAGGCTGCTTGTCTGCCCTGGCTTCTTTGACTATAATTGCACTCATGTATTTTAATCTATATCTCGTCTTCTTTGGCTTAATGTGAGGAAGAAAATTAAAAGTAGCTGATTAAGTACAGTAATTTATGCATACATCCAACAAGCTATATAGACACACTGACTGTTTAAAAATAGGTTGCATTACAAGCAGAAAAATGTCTGGTGACTTTCAGCTTACCTCTTTAAGAGCAGCATGTTAATAGAAATTTGGATTTAGTATAGAATCTTTAAAAGTTAAAAAAAAAAAATGATGGCAAGTATGGAATTTTTTAAAAGGGGAAAGAAATCTAAGTATTAATTTCAATCTGGGCGCATAATAGTTATAGGGTGTATTTTCAAATCTATATAATTAAGGGCTTTAGAAGGATTAGAAGGCAGCTTAAGTCACAGGATTTTTAACTGAAGTGCAGTCATGGGCTATGCATAATAACCTGGATTTTTTCCTACACTGATCAGCTGAAGGACAGTAGAATTGGTAATGATGAAACTATTATAGAATCCAAGTTGTGACTCATAAACGTTCCTTACTGTAAGCATAAGAATATAGTGGTACTGTTTGCTTCTTCAGTGCAGAGGTATAGGAATAAAATGATCACAAAAATAATGACTACTATGTAATCCTTTCCCAAATATTTTAGACATTGGCCAGATTCTCATACCATTTTTGCTATGTATGTATGGATGGATGGACGGATGGACAGATGGACAAATAATCTACCATTTTGATTCTCCTACAATAGATACTTTTTCTGAGTATCTACTCAGCTCCATCTGCATTCTTACCATGTCAAAATCTTTATAACTGTCATCTACAACTTGAAAGTGCCTGATTTTTTTCTTTCTGCTGCCTGAAAGGTCATAATGACTCACAATCATTTCCTTTGCATTGCAGTTGTAGCAGCTTACTGATCTGCTGTTTCATAACTGAGATCTCTTCTAACAGACTCGCATAGTAGGTGATGATGAGGAATCACCAACAAAAACCGGATGGCCCCTCTCACCCCTGCCCTGCCCCCATTCCTAGGCAAGGCCAGAATCTTTTTTTGCTCTCTGTACAGTCCTTGGGGTCTTGGTCCATGGCAATGACTCTTAGGTAATACAGAAACACATAGAAAAAGAGCATCCAGGTTTGCTACTGCCTTCCATTGCTATTATAGAACAGTTTCATCTGTATAAAGTCAGTAGTGGTAAGAAGGTTTGTAGTAGACTTCAGAAAGGCCCTTGGACTCCTGCTTTTATGGTCAAAACACTGTGATATTGGGAGTTATAAGTTGAGAGACTTTTGGCAATAAGAGTTTTGCTCATGTTGAGTGTCATGGCAAACATAAATTGCTGTTCTCTGCGACTTTCAGTAAAGGAGAAAAACAACATGTTTATATCAATTCAAAATAATTTAAAAATCATCTGAGGCTTTCAGATTCTAAATTCTTTGCTCATTTCTTAGACTAGCACTTTCAATATAACATTCACGGATTTAGTTCTGGGCAAGAAGTTTCAGTCTTTACATAACCCACTGCCCTTCAAATGATTTTATTCCATCCACAGATGAGTTTTGACTTCAACCTGGCTGCCAATTCTCTTACCAGTAGAAGAAGAGAATTTGAATGAATAAATTTTTAAAACCTACCTTGATTTTTTTTTTTTTTAATCAGGTCGTAAGAACTTCTGCATAAGCCGGATTTGTTTCAAAGAGTTCAGAAAAGTGAAGCCGAGTAGTTCGGCCTGCCAATTTAAGCAAATCTCATAATGGTCCTAAAGTTTCTACCATCCCCACTAATTTATACATTTTCTTTGAACTGATTTACATAAATGAATAATATAATCCCAACCTCAGAATACTTGAGTGAGAACTATTGAGCACATGTGGCCATGGAAGTGTATGGAAAGATTTCTATCTGTGGAAAGATTTTTGTGGAAATCGGGCTTGGTTCTTGGGTTCCGTGAAACCATTGCAATTTGGGATGTTTTTTTCCCCTCCCTTTCATTGAAAGAAGTGAGAATTAGGTACTCAGAGACCTTTAAAATTCTGTCCTTTCAACAGCTTTGCTCAAACCCTTGTTAAGGAATAGTTAAAGTCTGTAAGATTTTGCTTTTACGTGTACAATGTAAATCCAGACATAATTAGTGAGAACTAGAGGTGGCCTAAGCTGAAGTCTGAAATGACTGGGGATATTCACAGCCAGCTGAGGGTATGATCCAAAAGGTATGATGCTAAGGTCTGACTCACTTTTACTCTGTTTCCTGTTGGGTAAGTCTCCTAAAGTCTCCTATTGAATGTTTGTATTTTTTTAATTGAAACCAACTATCTTTCATCAAAGCAGGGGGAAGTGTGGGATTCTTGAAATCCCAGATCAAAGAAAAGCAATCCTCTAGTCCCAGTTGGACAATGTAGATTTTTCTGAGCTCCAGGTACTGCTGTGTTATGTGGACAGACAGGGTGGGTTGAAACCACTAGTATGCTCAGGAATATCTCTGTGACTCTGCTGGCTTCTTTGTACAGCAAACAAAGGGTGGCTTAAAGGTAGTTTCAAAACAAAAAAAAAAAAAAAAAAAACTATCAGGATATATTTTTAAACAGAAGTCATCAAACAGAAGTTCATAAGAAGGATTCGTATTTTGTTTAATCAAAAAAAGAGTTGGTATATAATACAAAACAAATGAAATAAAGAAATATTTTCTGCTGGAGAAAAACACACTGGAAATAATTATACCAGGGATAAAGTTTACTTAATTAGTAGAAAGTATATTTTATTGAAATAATTATTATTTGTAATGAGTTGGATGATTACAAAATAGTTGTGGAACAGTTTTAAAGACGTGTTTAGAGAAATTTTGAGCTGTCTGCTAATCAAATTCACAGCAGTCTAGAAATAAATTAATAAACTAATAAAATGTTCTGCAGTCTTGAATAAGAGCTGGGTAGTCATGCCTGCTGCCTGTCAGCACTGAAAAAAAATCTTTTTCTGTATTGTTCTTAAAGATTTTCTCTGGGGAAAAAAAAAGTTCTTAAAAATGTTCTTCTCTTATATTTACATTCCCAGTAGTTACATTTTCCCTTGATTTGGAAGTAAAATATTTCCAAATAGGATTTGTGTTGAAAATACCAAATATTTATGATGTCAACTTGTAGAATAGCCTGAAGGGAAAAAGAGGGTTAGGGTAAAGAACTGGAATGTTCACAAGTGTGTTGGAGGATAGAAATCTTAAACAGTGTAATATTTATGAGCAAGCAAGAGGCTACATTCTGCTCTCAATTACTCTGGCATAAATCTAGAATTACTCATTGGAAGTTCAAAGTTTTTGCTGCAGATTTACACCCATATAACAAGGAACAGAGTTCAGTTCTGTAAGGGTGGGAAAATCAATTTGGCCAGAGTTAAACTAGCCTGAAACTCAAACTCTAATCACAGAAAGAAATCTTTTCCAGGTCAAATACCAGATTGTGCATTACGTATCTCTATTTTTCTTTCTCTTTAGCTAAGATAGGGAGGCAAGCATATAGCCCTATTCCTTGCAGTAGCATCCCATGACACTAGGCATTGCACTGCTTTTTATTGTCTAAGGCAGAGTGAAGTGCTCAGATATAGTAGAATTGAGAAGCTTCACAGAAGACCAAAAGGAAACAGGACTACAAGAAGTATTTTCTCTCTTATAGCTTGAAGGAGTAGAGTGCAAAAGGTTGAAGGTGTAGACTTGCAAAAGGTTAGTGCTCGGGGAACCACAGGAGAATAATAAGAGGGAAAATACAGTTAGAATCAAAATCCCATATTATGGGATACTAGGAAAGGAAGAGGTCTTTCCCAAATTGAAGTAAGTTTCAGAAAAGACATGAATCCTTTGACAGGTTGTCAGGGTCCACTTTTGAATATTTGCTAGTGACAGATCCCAGTATTGCGCAGGTGGTTTATCCTGCAGAAATTGTAATGCAGTGCTATGATGGTTTCTGAAAAGAAAATAAATACCGCCTACGCATCTTGTTCTTATTCTGGAGAAGATTCTCTCACTGGGTGCAGGGAAGGGAATGGAATGAAAAATAAGTCTTTGAAAGAGAGTAAAAGAAAATGATGAAGGAATAATGTATGGAATCTAATTATACCTTTTCTAAATGTAGTGAGTGAGACTGTGTTGGTGTGGCTCATGCTTGGCTGACTGAGACAGCTAGAATTATGCAGTTTTGTACCAGCTGAAAATCTTTCTGGATCTATCAAGAAAGTTATTGAATCATTGGCTGTGATGATACACAAATTTATAAAGAAGATGTTTTCTGTAGATAATGGTCTCTGACTTTGTCACCATGAATGTTTGCATGCCACTGTTGACATTTTCACTAGTGGTTGTTAACTTAGTGTTTACCGACTTTTAGCTAGCAGTATCTGTTTAACTGAATGCTCCAGCCAAGTGACCAGTTTAGTCTCCCTTCTGTTTTTGATAAAGCTGTTCTTTGTTCATAGCTCATCCTAGGCTTATTGTAGGTGGAACAAAATTATTTTGGGTTTCTATTTTTTTTTTTATTTAATTTGTGAATGCTGATGTTGCTTTTATGGCTGCCATATGCTTGTTACATATGTCAGTTCTAAAAGCCCCGCTGATGGATGAAAGCTGGGAGAGAAGTTTTATCATTTGTCTCCCAACTAGCACTTTTCTTGCACTTGAAGGTAAGTCCAATATAATAAATAACCAAAGCCTTTTTTTTTTTTAACATGCCACATCTGTAAGGTAATATTTCTCCCCAGTATGCTGAGAAGCAGGAAGGAAGCATCTAACATCTGCAGGATTTGAAGTTATTTTTGACAGCTGTGTGCTATTCTGTATTTCTTTTGGGGGAGAAAGATAAAACAACCCAGGTGAATTGCTAAAAGTACATTAACGACTGTTAGACATGTTAAACACACGTACTCATATGTAGATAAAGATACACACAAAAGATAAAATTATGTATCTATATACAGAGTGGTGGTGAGAAAATATGTTTTGATGACCTGAAAAGCTGCTATTTTAATGTACAATCAGATTTCTGTTAAGGTGGAACAAGGTATATGGTATACTATAGATGGGAGTTGTTTGGTAATGAGAAACAGCAGTTCATCCTTGACACCTATTGATCAAAAAACTGGCAGGTTTGGTCTAGAGACATGCAGGATCCATTTCAGCATTTGGCCTGGAGCACACTCTGATCACAGAAGAACAGAGTAAGGCACAAGCTTTCAAGGCTAAATGTAGGAAATGTTCACATATGGCCAACAGGAGATAGAATCAGACAGCTGAGATTTTTAGTATATGCATGGGACCTGTATTTAGTGCAAGAGAAGAACATTCACTTACAGCCAAATAGTACGCGGTCAAGATTTTTAATTCATATTAATATTTTGTGGGTAGAGATGAGTGACCTATCTGCTGGAGCTCCAAGTTGGCCAAGCAAAACACAAGCCACAGCAAGTGTGGTGATGAGCCCTGGTGAAGAAATGTTGCTAAAAACTGTGTACCTTTATCATAATTTCTTGGTCAGAACAGGCCTACAGCCCAAAGTCACGAGCAGAGAGATCACGTCTGCTTCCAAAAAAAAAAATAGTCTTAGTGTGACTTCCAAATACTTTATGATATTTGATGTTCACCTAAGAACATGAGATCTAAAATGACAGTACTGGCAATAGCAAGGATCCATCAGTAAGTATATTGCTTTTCACCATTGGAAGTAGAGGATGTGCAAGAAAAGTGTATGGAAACAGGCATATGGGGAGTAATGCTTCTCCCAGAATACCCATCCAGCATCAGAGTAAAGCAAATGCCAGATTTCAATTGGAAGGGTTGCAAGGAAGGTAATGTAATGGTGGTCTTGTATGTCTCCACTAAGAACTACAATGTTTGCCAATACTAGCACTCTTGCCTGTAAAATGCCAGCTGGTATCTTCTGAATTAGGGCAAATGATAGAGGTCTTTTCCAGCCTAAATGATTCTGTGATTCTATGAGTCTATGAATGCAATATGAATATGAAACATTTACGCGGTTAAATAAAATGAAGTTGGTATTGTAAGGAGTCTTATTTGATAACAAAATAATGATGACTATCTGCCAGGAGAACAAAACTAGTAACAGGAAATCAAAAACATGACTTGGATCATTCACCTTTAGTGATAAGCAGTGAGGACTAACAGGTAATATTATACGATAATTGCACCTTGATCAAGGTATGGGGAGTTAGAAGGGTAGAGATGTTACAGCTAGCACAGTAGGTATTATAAATTATGGGTGATGCAAGCCAGCATTAAATTACTACTGTCTCAAAGCAAGAAGGAAGTAGACAGTAGGCTGTGAGTCAGAAGTGCTCCTCCAGCTGCAGTGCAGCTCACACTTGTTTAAGGTCAAATATCAAAGCTAGTCTCTGAAAATCTATCTTTGTTTTCAAGAAGTATTCCTTATGTATTAATGTAGTTTTTTTTTTTTTTTTAATACCTATTCCTAACCTTTTGCTCCCAACCATTTCCATGATTATTAAAAAATTGTTCTTTTCTTCACTGCTGTCTATATTCACTTCTAGCAGAGCAACTGTACTTCGTATCTCTGAAACTCTCTGTGCAGTAATTTCCATTGACTGCAGGGGTATCTGCTGGTGATAGTGAAGCTGATTGACTTCAAAGTCTCTCAGTGTTGTTGCCGCACTTGGCCAAGAGTCTGCTCATGACTGTAGCAGATGTTTCTTTTTTTTTTTTTTTTTAATAGATCAATGAGAACCTTGTGGAGCAGTTTTTTACTTCAGTCCTGAAATGAATGCCAGCATAGCTATGACTTTGAAACCCTCTATCAAAACGACAGTGCTTGTAAGAGGAAAGTTTCCTTTTCCAGCAGATAAAAGCATAGGTTGGCACTCTTGCCTGCTACCTGATGGTAGCTAATCAGCGGATTCCTGTTTAGTCTTAGTTGGTTTATCTTAATGGGTTATTTTTTACAGTTTGTTAGAAAATTTCACAGTAAGTTTATTGTGTGAAGAAATTTTGGATGAAAGTACTGAACAGTTCACACTTAGTATTAAGAGTCAGAACAGCTTTGATTAACTTGCAAACACTGTCAGTTTCCTTCTCATCTAATTGGGACTTATAAATGTCTCTTTAGAGTCATAAAATATTCCACTGAGATTTTAGGGCGTATGTGCAGTGGAAGAATTTTGTTCTAGGGGGATATGTGTTGAGAGCAGTAGTGATGTGAGAGAATTTATATGGACCAGTTTTGGGGGAAAAGAAAGATCATTATGACCTCCTTCAAAACATCAAATAGAGCAAAACTACTCCCATTGATAACATTGATAAAAATAGGTCAGGAGTTCTGTTCCTTACCACTTTCACTGAAAGTAATGTTAAAAATTAAGAACTTAATCATGAGTTCTAAAAAAAAGTCTGCTTTTGTGTTGTCTACCTTAGATATTTCTCCAGTAATTCTAAAGAGAGCTGGAACACTCCTAAATGCCCTCAGAAGTTATGGCAATGCTTCTTTGGTAATGTGGCAGTGAAGTCATGTAATGCATTCTAAGACACAAAGATATAGGGCATGCAAGAGTTGAAATCAGTGAGTCACTATGGCACAACAAAGGTGATACAAAGCCAGAAGTCCCTTCAGAGGTAGCAAGCTGGATGGAGAAGACAGTGGAAATTCAGAAGAGAGTGGAGAGACAGAAAATCCCAGTGGCCAGAAGGATGCTGGAGAAGCCAGTGTGCCTGCTATGGACACTGCTGCCTGGAGAGAGTTTGTAAATGGGAAATTGAGGATACAAGGAAGGAAAGAAAAAAAACAAAAACAAAACCATAATACTTTGATTCTTAGGATGAATGTAATCTTTCAGACTAGTTATGCATAATGAAGCTACTGGAGGGTTTCTTTGTTAGCTGTACTTAACAGCAGCTTTGGGAGTCTGCAGCTTTTGTTATTTGGTTCATTTACTTAGAAAGGAACAAATGGATTAGCTTTTTTTTTTTTTTTCATTTTTTCTTTTTCCTTTCCTCTTTCACCTCCCAAAGAGGGAAGCTGATGCTTTCATTAAGCTTAACCAGCTGGCCATATGGAATAGTCAGTAGGTCAGTATGTAAATACTTACATAGTGTATTCAGTTGCTATTAGTCCTTTCTTATTCTTACAACATTTTTGTTTACACTTCTCAATCCGATAGTATTTAAGCTTGATTCCTTTGAGCCAAACAGTCCATGATTAAATACAGTGCATAGCAACAGAGAAATAATTATCATTTTTAACTCACACAGATGTGTAAGTCAAAAAAGTCTTTACTCAAGAAAGAGGATACTGAGTTCCCATGTAGACTTTGGAAGGTCATCTAGCCTCATGCTTCCACTTGACTAGATTTTAATGTATCTAACATATTTTGCAAGGATGTGTAAAGGTTTGATACCATCCAATGGAAGATGATGCAAATGTAAAGCATGTTTCAAAAGGTCTGGTCACGTACATCAGCTAATGCATTCAAACCTATAAACTTCTGGCTGAGCTTTGAAGGGCCAAGTTGCTCAGAGGATAAAACGATATCCTTATTTAAAAGTTGTCTTCTTTGAAAAACTTCCCCAAACATTCAGCCAAAGCAGAAGGATTTCCTTTAGGAAGCCGGATGCACCTTTTTCTGTGACTGTAACAGGGCTTTGGATTATATATCTTTTGGAATTCCAAACTGTTAAGAAAAACAATAGCAGCTTACTCAGTAGCATTACACACTGTGGATAAGATTGAATACTAGTTGTGTGTGTTACCTCGAGACTAATAGAATCACCTATCTTTCGTATTAACAAAGATAATGTAGGTAGGATTACGCTGTGAACATGAGTAAGAGCTGAACAATTTGTCTCATCATTACGTGTTAGATGGAAAATATTTTATTGCACCAAACATGGCATGCTTCTTGTTTTAAGTCAGCACTAGTATATTAAAAATGTTTAAACCTGACTTATCTGCTATATTAAATAAATCATAATAAAGCTGTTTCAGATACCTTCAGTACTTTAGTATCGTTGGTTGCTCTTTCAAAGGTACAGTAATTGATTCCAAGAGTTCTTTGTCCCCAGCTGTTTCTATTTGGTGAAGAACTTTCTGCTCGACCTGAAATCATTGCGCACAAAATAGTGTGATTGTATCGGCGCATTCAAACTCCTTCAGAAGTTGGCCTGGCTCATGTAAGCTACAGACACAGCTGTTACAGCAGTGGGATGAAGCAGGGAAACAGCTCAGAACAGACCTCTGCAGTCTCTGGACCCCTGACATTTCCTGTTTGACCCAGGACACATGCAACAGCTTCCTTGTCGAAGATCATAGACCAGAAGGAGCAAACAAATCTCTTGGCTCCACTTTTGAGGCAGGTGTCCCCTCTCTTGATATTTCCTGTGGTCTGGGAGACATTGCCAGCTGTCTGTTCAGTTCATGCAAGCAGTTTATCTGAGGGATGGGGGTAGAGAAGGGAACAGCCTTCACGGGACTCACTCTGGTATCAGATGTGATGAAGGAAAGGAAATTTATGCTGGGGTGTTGCACTGTGAATGATTATTCCTGTTAAGTCTTTAGAACTAAAATTCACCTTAATAGTACAACTGACAGATACCGTCTTTTATTAGGTTAGTTGAATTTCAGGTGTGTTTATTCTTGTTTTATGACGTAAATACTACAGCTTTTTCTGGAATGTAGGAATAATCCTTAATGCATACATACTATCTTTCTTTGATGTATAGATAATTTATCTAACTCATATTTTCTGTTAAAACATTGATTGCTTGATGCTTTCAGAGTCATGCTTTATGGCCGGGTTGTCATCATTTTCAATCTTTATTAGAGAAAGAAATAGTTCTGCCTTCAACATCTCAGTGGAACTGTCGCCGCAGTTGACAAGACTTCTAAGAATTGAGTCATGACCTTTGTTCTGTTTTGCCATTTTTTGGTCTCTCTTTCCTGTTTTAGCTTCTTACTTGACGTCCCACTTGAAACATTGTCCTCCCTTTGTTTCCAAACCTCAGATGTCTTCCAGTTTCCTCATAACTCTCTAACCTTTCCTGCAAATCTTCATAATTTCCCTCATGACAGGGCTTCAGCCATGATCTGTGTCCATCCTGCATCCTGAATCTGGGTAATGTCCTCTACCTGCCTGGCTTGAGGATGTCTGAGGTTAAATACCTAACAGGGTAAATGAGAAGCCTACAGGTCCTCTCTCTGTACAGTGTGGTTAGCTTGACTCGTTTCTTTGCCATCCCTTTCTAGAAATGTCTCTATCAGCTTCACACAACTAAGTGAAGGTATGTGTCCCTTGTTTCTATCTGCCAAATCTTTCTACTCACTTCTTACTCTATCCTGCCAACAACAGTATTGTTCTTCATGCCAGGCAGTCCAATAATCTGGTACTGTCTTTGACTTGATGTAACCCCAGGTCACAGGTACTTCTAGCAACTTCTCCACCTCTAGTTTCTCACAGATAGGCCTTCTTTCTCTTTGAGTGCTATTCACACATATCTAAATCAACTTCATCTCTTTTTTGGATTCTCCGTGGCAGCCTTGACTGAAGGTCACTTAACTCCCTCCCTCAGAGATACCAAGAACAATCCTACCAAATTCATGAATTCGAGGATACTTCCCTGTCTGGTGCAGACACCTTGTATCTGAGGTGCTGTGCCTTGCCTAGCCAGCTCCCCAGACAATACCTACACATGGTACCAGTTCGTATACTTTTTCCACAGACATTTTATGCTGTGCTTTCTTGTTCACATGGAAACCATTAGTGAAACATAACTGTGAAATATTCTTTTCCCCTGATATCCTTCATAAAACAGGACGAATATCCTTCATTCAGGCATGCAAAAGCCTTTAGAATGAAAAATGTAGGTAAATGATTTCTAAGGAGAGCAGATGTTTGTTTATTTATCTTTTGCTGTGAATTAGAATGAGAGAGAACAAAAAAGGAAGACTAGACTTCTAACTACGTTCTTACCTATGCAGTATCATTATTGTTTTCCTCCATTACCTTTACTGATTCCTGCAGAAATCTTGTATATTTTTCTTTGTATCTTCAGCAGATCAGAAGTGCTTCTGAGTTTTATTGTTGCAAAGATCTAGAAAAATGGGATTCTGAAGTTGATGACAGTGAGCTGGTAGTCATAATATAATTAATAATTATTTTGAAAGAGTAATAATTATCTTGAAGGAGTAACACCAGCTTTGCATCATTGTTTCCAAACCCTTTTGGTTATGCATTGCAGATGACTTTCTCCTGGTAAGCTTGCTTACTTATTACTTTTAGGGTTTCTGTGCTGGGAAAATGGGTTGCAAAAGAGACTGTGGGTATCATGACCTCATCATTCGTATTCAAAAGAAGAACAGCAAGATTGCCATAATACATTACTTTGTAAAATTATAACCCTGAGAAGTAATAAGATTCAATTACACTTTTTTGGCAAAGTTCTGTTTAAGAAAGTATCTGTCTCATGACTCTAGTTTACTCTTTGTCTTGATTGTTGGTCAGCAATCCTCATGAGGATTTTTCATCTCCTCAAACCTTGCAAGAGATAAATCCCTCTTTTCCTGCGGTCCGCTTCAGCCTTTGCATATGTGCACTTCCTAAAGTGTTAACTGTTAACAGTTGTGTCTCAGAAACCTAAATTCCTTACACAGGCACAGTGCTTTATGGTGCTGGAGAACAAATGCAGACCGCACAAGGAGCTTTCTTCCCCTTTGCTCTGCACAAGACCTGAAATAATACACTGAACACGAATATTCCTCCCATTGGAGCAGAGTGGTGGATCCGGTGGGCTGATCTTGTCTAAATTGCAGAGCAGTTACCTATATACAGTCTTGCATAAAGCCCACTGCTCCCACTGTTAGTGGTGGCAAAACCTGGGAGAAGATAACCAGAGGATGATGAAATAGGTTTGCTGATCCTCTGTACACATACTGCAAAATGCAGGAGATTCTTAAACTAGGTCAGATTCACTCCTATGAACTACAAACAAGAATAGCATAGTCAATATAGAGAGTTGAATTTGTAACTGATATGTCGTCATGATCTTTGTAAATGAAAGGTAGATGACAATACTGTGTAACATAGTTTTATTCTGCAAAATAATCTCAAATGGTGGCTTAGGAGATTTCTTTTAGTCAGCTTCTCATTTACACTGTTTTCTTTTAAATGATTTGTGTAACTCTTACCATCCTCAACTTGAAAACTTAAAAGTCCAGAAGACTCTTATTTCCCCTTGGGCTTACATCTTAGTGTGAAGAGTATGTACTTTTCAGGTAGAGTATAGTTAATATCATGTAGAATAGTAGTGGCAGAGTAGCATTCAGATTATCCTCTCTCTCTTTGTTTTATTATGGTAAAAAATAACAAGAAAAACATGTAACATTTTTGTCCACAATACTAAGTGATAAAATCCCATAGGAGTTTAATGGTGTGGCATTTTTGCACTTTTTTTTCCTTATATCACAGTTTAAAATGGGTTCCCCTGCTATAGGTACTCCAAGGAATTTACAATTGTCCTTTTAAGTAAGCATTTATGTCGCTTAGCAGTTTGGACTGTCCATTGTGGCTCATTTTATAGCTTCCTCTGTCTGCCTATATGCCTTGTGTTTTCATGTAGAAGGATTTAAAGTTGCTAGCAAGAATATTTCTGTGAACAACAAGCAGAAATGATGCTTTGGACATGGACTTCGTGGAGCTTTAAATGTTTTTAGAAAGGGAAGTGTTAAAACTGAATAGATGACGTTAGCACCACCACTAAGAAAGAAAGAAAGAAGTGCCCTGAAAAGCTGTATAGACTAAATCTCCTAACAATGCTCGTGATTTTCCTATATCCTGCTCTGTGTTTTTGTATGGATTTTTCATAGCACAGGCAGACGTTACCCACGCTGTGATTCAGCGTCTGTTCCTAGCCACGCTCTTGCACGATTTTAACCTGATTTCACGGGAGGAACAGGGAATGAAACACCGTAGCTCATGGTTGTCAGCAGTGAAAAACAGCCAGGAATCAGACAAACAGCTTCATTGCTGAGATTATTTCCGGGATAAAAACTCTTCCAACAGCTGTTTGCTTTGGCCACTGCTCAGGTCCTTTTTTTTTTTAAATCAGAAAAAAAAAAAAGAGGCTTTTTTTTTTTTTTTAAAGTTGTGGGCTGGTTATTTATGTAGTCAGGAAGAGGTCTCTGCTTCCAGTGTTGTGGTCTCAGAGCTGTTTTGACAGTTGGAATACGGAGAGATTTCATCTCCTCTCTCCTTCTTTCTCTCCCATCCTTCATTCATTTAACGCGCAGACCTGGAATGCTGTAGGAAGAAGAGAAAGCAAATTTATGAGTTCTTTAATCCCAGACAGGCAGCTTTGTGGCAGTTACCTTCAAAAACAGTTCACGCCCCAAAGGAGTGTTTAGTCTTACGGAGCCACTGACTCACCGAGCAGCGCGTGTGAGTGTCTGTGAGGGAGAAGGGCAGAGATGAAGGAGAAGTTTTGCTTCCTCATGAAACTCGTAATATTATTGTTTTAAGGAGTTTTTGAAAAGATGACTGCTACTTTTGTTTAAAGTATTTGTTCTGGAATTGCTGAAGCTGGAGTCTACCAGACTGAGGTCAGGAGCATTTTCTTTGGCAGAAAGAAGATACATTTATAGAAGCCATGCCTGTGCTTGGGGTTGCCTCCAAGCTAAGACAGCCAGCCATAGGGTCAAAGCCTGTTCATACTGCCCTCCCGATACCAAACCTTGGCCCCACCGGCTCGCAGCAGTACTCACCAAAGTCCTTGGAGCTTACTGGGGCAGAGAGCTCGATGCTTTCTTGTCAGCTCACGTTAAAGTCAACCTGTGATTTTGGAGAGAGGAGAGCGCTTCAAGGAAAAACCCAGGAGATTGAAGATAGCAAGGTTAGTTGTAAACTTTACCTGCAGATCTGAATTCTCAGAAAATGTTGATTTGCTTAGACAAAATCTTATAGAAATCTGCTGCATGTGGAGCTTGGGTGTAATTGGGCAAATGATAGACTTTTGCTGTCACCAGTGAGCTTACATAGCAGCTTTGTAAATTTGGGGTTGCTCAGCGTTGTTTGAATAAATTTTCTGGTTTTTAAATATTAATGCGAAGCTACTGATAGAATAAACTTCACAGAACATTTTGATAAGGATTGGTAGAATCACAAGTAGAAAATAATCATCCCAGCACCCAATAAACAGAGCAATGAAATGACAGCATTAAAAAAAATAAAAAAAAAAATAATTGGCTGCTTCATGTTATATTATGAAGTTTAAAAAGAGCTCTCACGCCCACACCTATTCCCACAGGGAGGCTCTTTTAAAATAAAAACAACTAATTGATTTTCTTTTCACTTTTCAAATTATCTGGCTACACTTGCAGAACTGCTGAACAAGAAAAACAGCTTCCCAGTGAAAAGTCCCTGTGCTTTTCTCTTCTGCAAAGTAGCTTCTTGCTAGCCCCCATCTAGCTCTGATTCACTGTGATTAAATTATAAAAAAAAAAAAATGTCTGAAGTAGGATGCCAAGACACTTTTAGACTGTTTAAGGTTTTGATTTTTTTTCCCTTTGTAAGGGGGTACTTTTTGACTCATAATCATTAAAAAAAACTTCTGTTTGATTTTCTTTTAGTCTTTCTGCTGTAGTTGAAAACATTTTTCATGTTTTGAACATGAGTATTAAGTCCCTTCTTGTCATTCATGTATATTCCTGTAGATCTTTCAGTACATTATGGCTGCATGTGTTGTTTTGCAGTTTCAGCAAGCAGTGTTATGTGAGGTTGCCTCCCCTTGCTTTTCTAGTACTTTTGGTTTGTGGAACTGATTTCCAAACTGTCATTAAACATATATTTGTAGTTGCTTCATATTGAATCTAAGGACACTTAAGTGTAATCAGAGCTGTAAGAGTGTCGAGATAGATATAATATATGTACTTAGTTTTCCTTTGTTTTTAGTTACTGGGTTAATTCAGTATTAGTGAAGAAAGTTGGTTTTATGGTTAAAGCATAGGGTTGAGATCCTGAACATTTGGTTTCCTTTTTAATCCCTGCCACACATTTCCCATAGGATATTGGTCATATCACTTAATTTTTCTCTCAGAGTTCTCTTTATCACCTCTCTCTGCCTTTCAAATATGATGAATTGGAGGTCTCAAAGGTGTTCTATAGAAACATAGAGAATGAGCAGACTGTTTATCTCTTGATTACCAAAAGTGATGAACAACCCTCTTCTGTGACATGAGTGCAACATGAAGATAAGAATAAAACTTTTCAACACAGTATAATTCCTGCTTAGTTGTTTATTTTTAACAACAAAATTTATTCAGTGGATATTAAATGGCATGTATTTTAGATTTGCAAGTACTATTTTCAGAAGAAAAAAAGAATACAGCTTACACTGCCTTCTGAGAGATTTCTTGATTCTTTAAAAAAGTTGTAGAGGAAGATATAACATCTTGCTTCAGTGTTTGAACCACTTAGGAGCTATTAGTGATTAGCATAAGACCTAATGGGAGTCAGTTCCTCTCATGTTCCACATTTCCTTCAAGGCATCTGGTCCTGAGTACTACTGAAGTACTAGTGAGTAAAGTAACAGTCTGGATGGACCCAAAAGGTGATCTCAGTTTGGCAATTTCATGTTTCATGGGTTTGACAATTCTTTTAAACTTAGAGGTTTTTTTTTTCGTGTTTTTTTTTTTTTTTTTTTTTTTTTTTTTAATAAAAGAGAAGAAATACTAGACATTAGATCTGTCTCTTTCTTCTCAGTGGAAGCACTTGAGCACATTTAAAGGTGATCCATAAAGATTAAGGTCAGTTTGTGCACACAGTGGTCTGAAAACCTCCCCTGGTCACCTGGATTTATAGAAGTGTTGACCATTCAATAGCTTACTAACCTCTGCAGCTTTTCTGTATTCCCCTTTATAAGTCTTGACACTCCCAGCAAAGCTTAGTGGAGGCCCTTGACCAGTTTCCTTCCAGGCATACTTTTTTGAAGGATGCTCTTTTATTCACCTTTAAAGCACATTTCATGAAAGCATTTTTTGCAAAGTGATTTGGGCTATGAGGTGGGTGGTTGGTGAAGAAATCTATTTTTAGTCTTTTGTCACTAAAAAACTTCAAATTATCAGCCTAAATTACTGAATGATACTTTCTTTCATCAGTGATAGAGATACATGCCTCCCTGATTCCCACTGCCTATTCCCCTGCGTAGTTTGTCTATATTATTAAAGTAGTTCTAAGCACAAATTTGAATGAGTTGTTAGTGTTGATGTCCCTTCAGGTTTGCTGAGCAGATGCAGCTTCTGCGTCTGCTCACATTGTCCTAAAGCTTAACCATATGTGAGTGTCCATAGAACTCTGGCTGATTAGCAAAGATATTAATCAAAGATGATATCCCTACATGGCTCTGTGGTATACTGTGCTGTATATTAGGAACGTTTCTATTATAATGGTGATCAGATAAAAAGGTCTTTCAATCAAAATGTAATGAATACCTAATCAGAATTTCCAAATGAGAGTAAAATCTGCTTCTTTTTTATATTGCTTATGTGCTTGTGTTTTATCACTAGATATAAGGCATCAGTGCTTTTTGAGAGAAAAATAATGAATATCTGTCTGCAAAAGACAATGGAACATATGAATTAATCATCTGGTTAACATTTGCCCTTGGCTGCTGGATTGCAGGCTTTAACTTTGCTTTCTTCTATATTTTACACATGCTGCACTGCGGACCGCCAGCTTTCTCATCCTGTCTGGAAGGCATATAGATTGACACATATAGCCTCTGAGACACATCCTGTTGCTATCTGTAAGTGCTAAGGATTCCAAGATAAATTTGGGTTATACAAGTCAATACAGTGGGTCATTGCCACCCAGCTGTTTCCTCTATGGTGTTGAGTCTCACCACACCTGATTGTTTGAGACTTTTGACACTTGTGTTGGCTTTCTCACACAACTACATTGCCAGGGCTGGCTAAGAATACAGCTGCAAGCGTCAGTTCTGTTTTCCCTAGGTATTTCTCCCTTCTCACATGCTTTCGCTGCTTTTGCACATGTAGTCTTGGGGTCTTTCTGTGGATGTGATGCAGTTTGAAGTTTGATAAAGTGATATTATTTTAATAAAAATTCTGTGATGGAAAAGGTTTGAGGTGGTTATATTCAAAGTTTTTTTTTTTTTTTTTTTTGTTAAATTGTCTAGAATATAGTTAAACCTAGGAAAGCAAACAAGGTACTAACAATTTAAATAATTTTATGTGTAGTTTATTCAAATACACTTTTGTTCACAATTCTCCTAATTTGTGCTTTGATATGTAAGTCAAATACAAGTCCATCTGCTTTCTTGCTAAGCCCGCTAATGTTTAAACTGACTGCAAGAACACTTACGATGTGAATAGTCATGCAAACTATTTGAACACAAGCATTCAGAGCACATTCTTCTTTCCTGAGTATCATATAGACAAAAGTTTATTCCTATATATGTACACAGGAAAGGAATCCAGCTGCTGGATTCATGAGGTGAAATGCTGGCTCTCCTTGAAGCAGATGGAGTTTTGCTGTTCAGTTCAACCATAGTTTGTTTTTTTTTAATGCAAACCCACTTCTGAAAATACCGATATGCTATATAATATTTTTCTAAATGTACGTAGGGTATTATTTTATATTTCTGTGCCCATACTTTCATACTGCTTGCTAAATTAATGAGACCAAAATTATCAGATCATGCCAGGCTGCCTTGTGATACTCTTATTGTTTTAGGATGTTCTATTAAAAAGTAACAAAATGAAAAAAATACCAATTATATTGTAAAAAAGTAAGTTAAGCAATGGCTTAAAAACAAAGGGATGTAGAAAGAGTTTATTTGTAAAGACTACTTCTTTTGGTCACTAAATTATAATTTTATACTATACTGACCTGTAGCATAGTGCCAATAGCATTTCACTCCAGGTGAACATGGTCACTTTCAGCTGCCCTCACACAATTGATACTGTGGTTGCAAGGACACTGTCACAAATCCTCTCTGGCACATAGCTGTGCAGATATTCAGCTGGCACCCCTGATGGGAGCTGGCACACCTGATGGGAGCTGGCACTCCTGCTAATCATGCCAGTCTTCTGGCCTAGCTGCCCAGGGCTGCTCATTGTAGTGCTCTGCTACACGTTCCCCAGGTTTTCCTCCCATCATCAAACTTTTCTTCTTTCAAGAGCACTGCAGCATCAATTAAGCTTGCAAACTGAATTTTCTCTGAGCTGAATCTGATATATTAATTGTAGTGTTTTGGTTATAAAACTTCAAAGATAAGATTTTAGCTTTCTTTCCTGAATTAATTAAATCCTGTACTGTAATATTAACTTATATATATATATATTTTTTTTTCTTGTTTTCAGTTTCTCTTTGTCTGTGCTATCTCTCTGTTGCTGTCTGCTTTATCTGCTTCTTTCTTCCTCTTGGCAGACATCTTTACAGGCTTCTGCATATGACTAATTTTTCTCTGTATCCACAAATCAGGTTCTTCTGTCACTGCGACATTTTTCGTATCATTATTCCTTACTGGAAAGTGTTAGTCAGGTTCTAGAACTGATCCAATGCACGTATGTAAACGTAAAACTTCTAGATGCATCAGTTTTTAGGGTTTATGTTAAGATTCTTGTAACATGGAGATACTGGCATCCAGAAAATATATGGTTAGTAATTTGTCATCTTTCTTAAAGGGGTCTGGCCCCACCAAGCTCATCACAAAACAGTCTAATTTTGAGACAGGAAATGGATCTGCTGCAAGGTCTTCTGAAAGAAATGCCAAAGGATGTGTCTCAGATGTGTTCATCTGAGTAAAGACGCACGAGTGGTTTCTTCAGTAGAGCATGGAAATCTGAGCAGTTGGGTTGGGGAAGTGGTCTGTATAGCAGCAGAACAGAAAAGATTAGATGTACTCTACGTGGGGAATATGGCCAACAAATATTGGGGTCTGAAATACTTAGTTGTACCAAGAAAACTTCATTAAAATAATCTAAAAATTTAAAGTCCGTGCCACAAAACAAAGCTAAATGCTTTGGTGTGATTAGGCAAAAACACATACCGCTGCTATTAAGGTGACTCCTGAGGCCAATTCCATTTAGTATCATACTACGACATCTTAGTCTTGATCTGAGGGCTTCCAGAGTCATTCAGCAAACACTGTTGCAGTAGGACATTGGAATGAGCATGGAAACCTCCCGTTTTTCCCTCATCAACTGTCAGCTCTTTGTCAGTGATGTGGTAACTCCTGCCCATCGCTAGATACCAGACTTGGAGGATGACTAGGCTTCTCTACCCAGACAGATCTTAAGACAAATATTTTTGCTTTCCACGCAAGGGTGGAGCTCCTGTTCATGCCAACAGGAGTACTGTGTACATTGGAAAACCAGATGTGTGCCATGAACAACTCTGATCTCTGTCTTTCCTCAGCTAACCCTTCTATGCCATTTACTTAGGTTCTGTGAGACCCTTTCCCACCACTCCCCAACTCTCTGAAGCACGGCATATGTTGCAATCCCACATCTCTTTGACCTTTCAATTTCTTGGATACCTTTTTGTCTGGTCTCGCAGGGCCAAGCGTTACCAAGTTTCTTGACATACTGAGTCTAGGGAACATAAATAAATGAGTTTATTTCCCCACTTTGTCGTACCCTTCCTTTTCCCAGTGCTAGTACACTGGAGATGTCTGCCTTGTGGGTTGGCAAGAAAGGAGGCTGCACATTGTGCCGAGTATTTCATTTATATCAATAGAGCCAAAGAAACAAAGAGGACAGCAGAAGCAGCCAGAGACCGCCCATCTTCTCCCCACAGTGACCGCTAGTGCTGGGAAGCCAGCATTGTTTCAAAAGCACTGAACTAGCTGCCAGAAATTTCAGTCAGTGCTGCTGACACCTGGGACTATGTGTGTTTGAAATTCACATTGGCCCAGTGAAGCCAGGACAATTGGCAGGAGTTCAGATTGTCAGCAGTTTCAGCTTCTTGCCTTGTTCTCTGAATTATTTCTTTATCAAACAGATAACAGCATCTTTAATGTGCTTTGTGCATCCAGCACCATCTGTCTATGCTCTATTATAACTGATTTAAGAGCCTCACGCTGCATGAGCTTGGAAACAACTTTAGTGTTATGTTTATTCTCTAATCATCTGCACCAATCATGTTTTCACATAGTTGATATAAATGTACAGTAAGACAACTATGTAACTCTCAAAGATTTTGTATTTATGACCAGATTGTACTGACTGTGGGTTGAAAGATGCTTTTTGTTTGTAATTTACAATTGGTATTATGTATAGGAGGTTATTTACTGACCCAGGTTTAAGACCTCTGCCTACCTTTCTACTGCTTTTGTTTTATTTCTCACACAAAAGAAGAATTAAGAACTCAGCATATTTCATAAAAGTTTGTGTGCTGAGAGTCGATACTAGGCATCAGCAGAAAAACAATTGTTTTTACTCTTTTGTATTGCATCTGTGCCTAGGGAAGCTGCTTGGGGATTTCCTGACCAAAAATAAAAATGCATTAAAAACATCTTTTCTTGAAAATGGGAGTGTGTCTGAAGGTGTATGCACAGATCTCAGAATGTGTGAAACCAGCAGAGCTCCAGAACCTGAAGCAACCCAGCAGCATTAGCTTGATGCAACACCAGAGCTAATAAATGTGGCCTCTCAGGGTAATCTGTTCTCTGTGACCATAAATGGAGATAAGTGGTCTCCATCTCTAGATAAAAATAATGGGCTTATATTATACCCCGGGAGGTTTTACTTAGGCTTTAGTAAAACTTTCCAGCAGCAATAGTAGTTAAACAGAGGAACACTTTGCATCAGAAGGTATACCATCTCTGTCACTGGAGGATTTTAAAAAACAAGCACGTGTACACCTGCCATTCATAGCATTATTAGCACTGACCCTTCACTGTGCAAAAGACTAGATGGTTATCCTGAAGGTCTTCTGTTTCTCTTTTCTCATTCATTGATTTAGCTGAATGCAGGTCTGGGGTAATGAAACTGCTACTCTGGGAATCTGAGGTGACAGCTCCGTGGCCCACAGTGCCATCAAGATGTAAGGATTCCATTTGAAGACAGCTTTGCTACCTTACAAAAAATGCCATTGTATAGTATGGGTGTTTCCAGAGGCATTTCACTGAAATACTATGGTTCCTGTTAAGTTTCCCAAAAGCATGGATAGGTATCATCAGAGACCAGTGAGCTAGTTGCTTCCTCAGAAACACTTCTTTCCCTGGCATGTAGGATGTTAGCATTGGAGTGCCCTCAAGCCTCAAGATCCTGCAAGGTCTGGCAGTAGAGGGACTCAGGGACTCAATTCTGTGCTCTATAACAGGCATCCTGGAAGGCTTGTGTACACAATTCGATTTAGAGCTCTGAGACCCTTCAAAATCACTTCAGTGAATTTTTCAGCCCCTTGCATTTCACAGGGGCTGTTCCAACTGCTACGTAGGATCCAGGAGCATCCCAAAGCACACAGCAGAATGAGGGGTTCCACTAAGATTATGAAGTTCAATTCATTTGAAACACACATTTTTCTTCAAGTAAAAACATATTCCCATGTCCTCTCTGTGATTTTTTTTCAGTTTCAACCAGACCTTGAACCTGGAAACTTTTACTATATTGGTTGGTCCTTATTGTAACAGAAAATGATGCACACAGTAGGAGTTAGTTGCCGCCCTATAGGACGTATGGCTGTGTTAGAGTGTGGGAGAAATGGAAAAATATTATCCCCACTGTACAGAGGTAGAGGGGAGATTAAAGGAGAAATTGATGATTTTCCCACGCTCAAGCTAGGACTTTGTGGCAGGACTTTGAATCTCAAGTCGTATATATCTTGAGTCCCAGCCTTCACATCATAACCGCAAGAGCAATCTTTGTCTTTTCAGAGGAATCAGTTAAGAATGACACAACCAGATAATGAGTTATTTTTCCTGCTTACCTCACAAGGAGAGCTTTGGCTCTCTTTATCCTGAAGTCAGTGGTAAGCATCAGCTTGGGACCATTTCCGAGCTGGAGCTGGAATTTTACTCTAGTAGCCACAGCTTTTGATTTTGATATATCTGATCAACACAGATTTTGACACAATTTATTGGAGATGCAAATTATGTTGTCCCCTTTGTAGAGTGGTATAACACTCATCAAAAGGCCTGTGTGTAATGCTCTTCATAGGCTTTTCACTTATTAAACATGGTGTTGAAAGTATAAATATTTATGGAATAAAACAAGGCCCTTTTTTAAGGAGAGAAGATTTTGGGGGGGGGTCCTAATTTCTTCTTTTGTATGCACTGTCTATTTTCTTTGTAACAGAAAATCTTCTATTTACAAAATAATAAGGGCATCAGTTGCAAAAGAAAACCACTAGCTTTTTTTACTTTGTGTTAATTCTAGCCTAGGTCAAGTCTTTTTTTCTCCAGTACACTAATTTTTTAGTTGCATAGCTTTTCTTACACTTGCATACAAAGCATGCAAAGAGTAGTTCATTTAAAGCAGCTCTGTTTCACTTTGACCTGATTCACAGGATGTGGTCTTGGAGGAAGCCCATGCTTTAACAATAGCCTTTTGACAGCTAGGGTGTTTGGGGATTAAGCTGGGAGAGGAGGGAGCATCTATCTATTCTCAAACCTACTAGTGGAATATTTTGTGCAAATCTTCACTTGCCCATGATGTTTTTAAGGTCACAAACCTCACTTTCTTGTTTTTACTGGCAGCAGAACTTTGGCTGAAAGATAGCATAACTTACTTAAAATTCAGAAAAGGAATGCAGAGTGTTTTGTCTGGTAAATGCAAAGGGATAATTCCCCAGTGTAAGATGTGCAGATTTCTGATGGCTGTTTTGTATGTTCTGTGTAAACCAGGTTGAAAGAACTTGGAAATAAGAAAATCAAAGGGAAGAATAATTTTAAAGTGGTTAGGGCAGGATCATAGTATTTTGGAGTATATAAACTGAGAAGGTGCCAGCCACTAAATGTCTGTACTAGCTCTGCATAAAACATAAGAAAAGTTAAGTAAGTATAATATTAGCATTGTCCTAACCTATTTTCAGTGTGACATTTGGTCTGACTTATCTATTTAGTTATATTTATTTTCCTGTAAATCCTCCTTTACTGCCTTGCCCCTCTGATCCTAATACAGTGTAAAGTATTTCATCATTCTATGTATCTCTCAACACTAGTTTAAAATATTTTACTGAGGTGAAACTCCCCAAAACATGAGTGAATTGCAGCAAGTTGGAAAAGATAGAACAAAAATAGATGTTGACCCCTCTCTTGTTCTTTTCCATTTCAAAATATCTGCCTTTGACAATTTTAACACCTGGTTTTCTATCATGTTGATGCTGTGTTAAACTCCAAAAGATTTGGCAGTGAAGACTTCCTGTTGTGCATCAGGATTTGATTTAGAGGGCATGTGTAAAACCAGCACGACTTAGTAATCGAGTGGTCATGCACAGAAAGATGACTTCCTAGCAAGTGTTGTAAAACATTTGACCACTTTCATTAATCACAAAAGGCTGCTTGGCTCATACATGATTTAGGGTGAGTAAGACATAAGTCAGGGTGCAGGACTTTTACTCACCACTACAACAATGGGATTTCCTGGCACCACATCTATGCAGTAAACAGGCTGTTTTCCTTCTTTTTCTAAACTTTTTTTTTTTTTTTGTAAGCTGTCTCTGTAGTGGAAATAAATAGGCATTAAATAAGAATGTGAAATAACAAATAAAAGTTCAAAAGGAGTTTAGAAATATCCTCAGCTGATCAGTCTGCCTGCTTTAGTCATTGCTGGCCAGCTCAACAGCCACAGACAGTGTGCTGGAAGGAAGAAGTGAGGGAATCTGTTTCTCATGAAGGAGCAGCACAAATCTGAAAGCTTGAAAGCTGCAGGTTCAGGTTTGCTTTTGAAATGCTTCTGAGCAGGAGTAGGGCCTAGCAACTGGCATGAGAAGCCACAAACTAGTTTCACTTCTGGTTTCTATCAGGTATATCCTTGAAATAATTTTACATGCAAAACGGTACTAATGCCATTATTTGAGAATAAAAATTTTTGGTGGCTAAGCACTATTTCATTTTAATTATTATTTTTTAATATAAAAGGAATAATTACCTATTTTTTAAAGTGTTGCTGATTACTTGAATAACCTTAAATAAAACCGTTTTTTTTTCCACCTAATCTGTTACTGATGTTAACAGCTTCCTGTCTGACAATTAATAATGCATATATTCTTTGTTCTTGCTTGTAATAAGAAGACATAAGGAGAAGCCATTTAATATAAAACTTCCATTTGTCCTGTGGAAATATGTGATCCTGACAAAGGTAAGAAGAGAATAATAATAACTCCAATAACTTTGCTGTTTTGTACCTCACCTAAAGTTCTGTATTATTAGCTGTAACCTAGGAAGCAGGGTACTCAGCAGAGAAACTATGTGTGACTGACAGTCAGTCATGGACAATATCATCATTGCTTACTTTTCTTTGAATACAATCTAATTAGGAAAACTTTCATGTACTGACTGCTCTTGAGCAAGAACAAGGTTTCTTCAGCTTGGTGTCCACAATGGGTTGGTGCTTGAATAAGCAAAGCATGAAGGCAAAGAAGCCTCCCAGTCTAGGCCAGCTATATCAGTCACAGTCTTCAAGAATTTGGGCCTATAAGATAAGATATTAGCAGAGGGGATTGGAGAATAAAAGAAAAATGTGTGGAAAGTAAAACACGGATTGCCTCCCAGGGTGCTGTAGTGTCAATGTGGAATTTGTCTGGGTTATGCTCCCTCCTCTGTGGGCATGGTGCAGAGAAGGTGCAGAGTCCCAAGGGAAGCTGAAAAACCAAACCAAGTAAAGTTTCATAGAAGTGCACAAGAGTAAGCATATTTGGAACTAGTGTGTCAGAACAAACACTGTGATTCAATAAATAAATAAATAAATAAATAAAAATACTTCAAGGGAATTTGGCAACAGAGAAAGAATATAATACAGGAGCTTCAGATCAGCAAAAGAGATACTGGAGAACTCAGACTCCCTGAAAGCAAGGGGATTAGGGACATATTTGCATGTGTGGAAAATTTGATCCCTTCTCTCCTGAACACTAGAGATGATCTCATTTAATGAGAGAAAATGTAAGATCTCATTGTGAAATACTGATATAAATGCCAACAAAGGCAGAGTGATAGTGGTCACATTTCAGTCTGAAGGGACAAATGTTTCCTTCATTTCACATTAAAAATTTCAGCTTGGTTGACAATAAAGTCAGGATTTTCAACAGTAATTTTCACTTGGATGTATACATGTCTTTAAGGATCTCAACAGCCTTTGCACACAGTAACCTGTGATTCACAACATGGTTACAACATAAACAAGTGTTTTGTCTTAATGGATTAGAAAGAAATAACTTGTATCCTGATCAAGCCATAAATCAATGGCATATCCAAGAATTTGACTTTTGGGTGGTAAATACTGGTTCCTGCTGTAGTAGCAAACTATCTTTGTAATTCAGTCTATTTCTTGCAAAATTCTATGTAGATCCAGTAGTTAACCCATTCTGATGAACTGAAGACAGAATTTAGGCTCTTAATTAGGCTGATTGTCTTAATAAGGCTTGTAAGAATGGTATGTTAAATATTTTTTGATAAAATTTTAGGTGTTGATTTAAGGCAATATTACTTTACAATTACTTCACAATTCTTTTTAGTTTGACAGATCATACTGATATCTTTATTTGAGTGCAGATGAGGGGCTTTTCTCCTTAATGGTTATATAAAGGTTTCTGTTCTTCACAAGTGTTGTATTGCTTCTGTGCTCCACTACTTAATTTCATTCTGCCATTGCTTTTAGGATACTTCCAGATGTGTTACAGTCTGCCAAGCATTGGTGTTCCATGATGTTTTCAGAGCAGCAGAACACAGATTGGAGATGATTGAAAATGTTAATACTGCAAATCTCTATGTTGTTACAGCTCCTTTGAAGCCACTGTATTGTATCATATTTGTAGGTGAATGCAGAGAAGGTAGATAAGATGTTTAAGCTATTGAGGAATCAGTTTCTGAACAGACTACAATTCGTTACCCAGTATTCACACACTTCTACAGCTCTCTGCTTTTAGCATCTCCCCAATGTCTTTTAGGGAGATGCACTTTGTTAGCTTGATCATTTCTAAATGTCTTATTTTACAAATGTGCCAAAATCTGCCCTCCAAAATCAGAACTCACTGTGTTCTTGTTGAAATCAGCGTGAGTTTCTCCGTTTACTTACTGGAGTCAAGATATCATCCCATTTCATTGTGGCTAGAAAATTCCTAATTTCTTACATTATCACAAGATAGAATTTCAAGCCATCCAGGCTTGGATACTGATTGGTTCTTCCACAAACCAGCATGGTATTTTTTAAACAAACAAACTGCATCCTGTCTTGGAGGGTGTTATGTCTGTAACCCATTCTCATTACTCATGCTATACTAAAGTGTAGCTAATGTCATGATTACATAGGAAAGTAAAATATAATAGTGAAATAGCATATTCTGTTATTGTGAAAAAAAAAAATAATCTTGCTTTCATGTTTCTATATTTGTTCATTTTGAAATGCTTCATAGATGTTCTTGGAGTACTCCAGGCTCAGTCAAAACCAAAACTCCAAAATATACATGATTAAAATCTCTACTCTCAGTTTTCTTCCTAGCTTTCTTTCAAGAAATCCATCCAGCAGTTGGTTAGTAACCATCATGGTTGCCACAGAGTGAAGTTATTTTTAGAGAAATCTGATTAATATCTTGGCTAGACTTTCTTTAAAGAGGTCTTACTGGTAAACTTGAGCAAATTGCCATTGCTAGTGCTAATTGGGGGAATTGGTTTGTCTGTCAGTAGATGTATCAATGTAGCATCTTATATAGCCATTATTCCATGAGCACCTCGGTGCCTGTGTGCAGAGCTGCAGTCTATGCCCATGTCCCTACCACTATGTGGGGAAGGATATTCATATAATAAAATGCAGTGCATTGTTGGTCCAGGACAAAGGCCTCATTTTTGGCAACGAGAGGTTATTTTGTTACTCTGAGCTATTTTATGCCAGGTGACTAGTATTTTCTTATAATCAGGTAATTTGAGACTTATATTCATGGAAATTATCGATATATAAATTATGGATATATAAATTGTGGATACATAAATGAAAAAATATATATAGATATTTGTGCACTGAAGCCATTCAGTATGAATTGTTTTATGAAAAGCAAGCATGTTACAAGAAAAAATAAGACTCTTCCCATCTCTCTGTTTTTTGTTTGTTTGTTTGTTTTCTTTTATTCTGTCTGTTTAGATGATCTATGGCATTTAGATTATTAAAAAATCCCCAAATATTTGTTATGCTTGTTGCTTACGTATTTGGAAACACAGATTTTTATTATGAGTGATATCATTTTGTGTTTTCATACAAAAAATTAAAAAGCATGATTGGCATGTCAGTGCCTTTACTTTCCTTGTATGGTACAGTATGCAGCTCATGTCCATTTCTGCACTGTATAGCCAAACTGAAGCATACACAAACAGTATGAGGAAAGGGTAATCAGTCTGACTGCGTGAAAACTCTGAGGAAATACTGATAAGTAAAACAGCTCATAAATTCAGCATAGAGAATTGTTCAAATTCATGGCTCCAAAGATTAAAATTGAGGCTCCTTCTGTCCCACCCATAAATGACTTTTGGCAGTAGAAATGTGCATAGTAAAAATCTGCTCATAATCCCAATTGCCAATCTGTATTTGTCTTCTCTGTCCTGTTATACATACCAGAAGATTCCAGTCCCTGTAGGTCATTGTTCTGAAATGTTGTATTTCTTTAATGAAATCTTTCTTTTCAAGCCTAGTAATATTAGGTCCTAATAGCTGAATACTGCTGTTAAGTCAGGATTAAGTGCATGTGATAAACATTCAGCATAAGGAGAAGATGGGGAGCACAGGGGATAGGCTGTTTAGGACTGCTTTTTCCTGTCTGCAGATAACTTAGGAGTCAAAAAATATTGGGGAAATTCAAGAGTGTCTGTAGCTATTCTTGCTGCATCACAGATCAGCAAAGTCTGGTGTCAACATAGAGTGGGGAGTATTTGAGTAAAGAGTAAAGAGTATTTGAGAAAAATCTGATAATTCTGTCCTGTAATATTTGCAGTTATTGAAAAATGATGCAATATGAATGATAGCTTTCAAACTAGGAATCCATGAAGGACTCTGCTGGAGGTAGAGAACAGACAAAACACATGTGAGGAGTTAGTGTCAGATATTCTCAGCGACTGTATGGAGCCTCCGATCACAATAGAAGTCATCTTACCTTATTATATCCAGTTACAAGGTTGATGTCTCATCTGAGCTAGTTGCCTGAGCTTCTACAGTAGCCAGATGGTAGAGATAAATACTTCTTGAGGGCACTTCCTTTCACTTTTCTGAGATGTTTATGTAAAATGACTCACCCTGTAGAGGTACGTACATCTATTCCTTAATTAAGGGGAGATGAACCATCTAGTATTTTAAACACCTAATTTTCAGATGCCTAATATTAGTTGAGATTAAACTTACTGTAGTATAGAACTTTTATTTGGGAAGACACTCTCATTTCAAGTAGTTATTATTAATGTTATTTTTATTATTACTGATTATATATCTGTGTTCAAAGCTACTTTATTTAAATCTTATGAGACTACTTTGAAAGCTAGTACGGACATAGTCCTGATAAGGGTGATGGATCTCAGCCTGCTTTATTGGGGGGGAGCATCCTTTTTTGATTTTTGAAACAGATTGGTGATACAATTATTGAAAGTCCCTGAGAAGTGCTGAGGAGGAGTGATGGGCATGCAAAGATAATACTAAAATGAGCCATCTACATAGGAAATCGAGATATCTCTGCGAAGGAGACATGTTTCACTTTGATATATTCTTGCAGCTATCTTTCAGCTCAGTGTTACAGATAGTAGAGATACTGAAATGAATCATAGCTCTGGCCTGTTGCAATGAATTAGTTTCCTGAATATATGGCAGTTACTCAGTGCACACACACATAGGCCTTACATGTACTCACAAGGAGAAATATTTAACAAGTTGGTGGGCAATCAATATATTTGCACATATATTGAAAATACTCCACTATCTCAGCAGCATCTCACCACAGATTGATACAGCATTCACATTCAGCCCCAACATTAGACTCCCTCCTTCTCCACTTGTTCTCACAATTTTTTCTGAAGAGAAGGGTGACTGTCCAGAGACTACCTATATATGTAAAGATACAAGATTTCTGAAAGCAAGTAACTCTCCCATTATAAAAAAGAGATGTTCAATAAAGTGTTCTCATACTTATGCAGAGTATTTCGTACATCATTTTGGGAAAGTTCTCTTGAGTATTGCAACCTGCCCATGTGTTACTTTTCTTTGTTTTAGGAATTGAATGACGTGGCTGTAAGAACTACATATATAACAACTTATAGGGACGGACAACATTAAGGAATTTTGGTTGCTGCTTAATAACTTGACATAAATGGGAAGGCTTATAGCAAATGAGAGGTCTACATGCAGCCTTAATCAAATTGGATATGTACTCTGCAAAAGGGTGTTGCTTGTTGGCTGTATTCACTGAAACCTCTCTGGTAAATCCTCTCTTGAGCTATGAGCTACTTTGTTTGGCAAACTGTCTTACACTAAAGATGGCTGGAAAGCACTGGAGCTGTCACCTGCCTAACAAATCTGCTTATTTTTACTTTGGGCTTGGTGATTGATGTCTCAGCTAGTAAGGATTTGCAGATTGTTCTGAATATGCCCAGCAGCTATGTGTTGATGGTGTGACAACTTGATTGCTGCCCTTCATATTTCAAATAAGGCAGATGCAGGACCTTATAGTAAAGTCAGAAAGACGCTTCAGACAGATTAGAAGAATATTCTGCAAAATATGGCAAAAGATGGCTAAATGCATACCACCCAAAAATATAAACACTTTGGTGTGTCAGCGTTTCAGGTATATGGGAAATAGGCCTGGTAAAGTAGTGACTGATTTGCACATCTCAGTGTTTAAGGTCCTTACAAGGTACCATGTTTTTCACAGAAATTATTTTCCTTTCAAGTTGGAAAACCAAAAATGTGGGACTGTCAAGATTATTAGGTACATCTAAAAATCTAAATCCCAACTTTTTTTTTTTTTTAAATATATATATATGTATTTGTGCTGACTTCCTTTAGAGGTTCTGCCTGTTTCTTTCTTCCCATCCTCAGCTTATTTGTTTCCTCTGAAACACCCAGTTTCTAGGTCTGAACATGAGCCTTGGTTCATGCTACCAATGAGATGGAAGATGCCCCTAAACCTGAATCCCCCACAGGAGGTCCTTTCCTCTCCATTGCACATTTGAATTACCTGTGATAATTTCATTCCCAAGCTGATACTTACAGTTAGGTGAAATGAATTTGGAGCTTTGTTCCTAAACATAACATTTGTTTCTAGCAGATCATGCAGCTCACCTTTTTTTTAAGGATTATTTATGCTTCCATTCAGTGCCATCAAACTATTGCTGAAGAGTCAAATATGAAATATCTCATGAAAATCATTTAATTTATGGGTACTTTGTATGCCCAAAGAATTTGTGTCAGTTCTGACAGAATAATCTATATTTTTAATATTAATATTTTTAATATCTTACCTCGCAGT
The DNA here is from genome assembly GCF_009769625.2 of Cygnus olor. Taxonomy (NCBI): domain Eukaryota; kingdom Metazoa; phylum Chordata; class Aves; order Anseriformes; family Anatidae; genus Cygnus; species Cygnus olor. The sequence continues at coordinate 41,548,229 of NC_049169.1, forward strand.
AGGTGAAGGATAATCACCATCTGTATCCAACAAGCTTCCACTTGTAGATTCTTAATCACACAAAACACTATTGATCATCCTAAAGAAAGTGCTTAATACTATGCAAATTTTCTCTCATCTCTCCCATTACATTAAAAGCGAGAATAAAACAATCCAATAGTGTTTTAACAGTATTTTAACAGTATTTTCAACAGTTCAATACTATTTTAGTGTTCTTTGGAATCAGTGTTAAGCCACAAACTTAATTTAAATTGATACAGGCTGAACTCAGTGCATTCTACAAAATTGTTGATTTGTTGATGTGAAACTAGTGATGTGAAACTTCACTTCTTGTACTGTAACAGCTGTGGTATAGCCAACGTACATCACAGTATATTCTTAAAGGACTCATCTTCTTGGATTAAGTATTCTTGTATTGTATCTCTTTTGAGGGGCTTTCTTAATTGTTCTTCCAAACTCACTTAAGCCTAAAGAACCTCTCTCTTTTAGCTTCATTTAAGACTGTCTCAGAAAAAATATATGCATATAAAAATAATTTTAAAAAATTAATATATTGTAGTCAACGGTTTGATTAAACATAAACTTACATGTTCTACCATTCTTATGATTTACCAGCCATTAAGTCCAAGTGCTCAAATGAGGATTGGGGCCCAGTGATACTAGATGCCGTAGAAGTGGGACAACAATATGGATTCCATTCGAAAAAAACTTGTGATGTGAAAACATCCTCAAATAAGTGAGGAGAGAGGGAAGCAGCTCATAGATAAATAGAACTTTTTATCTGTGTTTACGTTATTACATAAATGTTTAAATATTGAACTTCTCGTGGCCTTGTTATGCTAACTTGCTATGCTGACTTATTTCTAGTCAGATATTACAGTAGAAATTGCTCCCTGAAAGGGGCAATGAGAGCCTTATAGACCTTCACCACCCTGAGGATGGGTGTGGAGAAAGCATGAGTGTTTGGGAGAGGAGTGGATGTGTGAGCAGTGAGGCCCCGCTATTGCTCTACAGACAGTGCAGCAGTGTTAATAGTTGATAGATATGTAAGGGCTGTGCCTGTTTGAAAGAGCTTCAAGTTAAAGGCTAGAAATTTGAAGTCAATTCAGCAAATCAAAGAAAGGATATTCAGAGAAATGGGCAAAAAAATCTTCACAGCTGTCTCTATCTGGCATGCACTAATTGCTATGATTGTTTGATAAAGCAGCACTTTGATGATTAGGGAAATGTTTTCCAAACAAAGTACACATTGAGGCTGATACTGAAAAGCTATCTGGAGCTGCTTCTATGAAATGGCTGCAACATAAATGCTATAGTCACTGCATTTACTTTCTTGACCAGGAAGCCAGCAATTTTATTTTGTCATTGAAAGAGAGCTTTTCTTCCTAGGAGGGAAGAAGCAAAGAAAGGAGAAAAATAGCACAAACTCTCTTATCCTTTGTATTTTCACAAACAATAATCACATATCCAAATATTCTGTGCTGTGAGTCATTGTGCTTAAAGTTACCATGTTGCTCAAAAACAGCTGACAACCTGTAGGACTCAAACTAATAAAAGAGGTGCTATGGGGACCCTGAGCAGACAGAAGAGGATCACTACTTCAGAGGATAGGGCTGTGTGTCCCAGCGCTAAACAGAAAGGCTCACATGCATAGTCTGGGCCATGAGACTGTGCATAGACACAATCCAGCAACTTTTTTAGTGACTCCATGTGCATGTAAGATTCCACCCTTTCTGTATGACTGCTTACAGACCTTATGATGTTAATCTTGAAAAATGCAGCGTAGACATCTGAAAAGGAAATTAGAGCTTGACTCTTATCTGATTGCGGATCAGAGTAACTCGAGTCATTTAGTGGAGTGTTTTACACTTGTATAACTGACCTAATTAGAGTTAGGATCTAACTAAACAAGGAGACAAACACAGTATCTTTTGCTGATTCTGCTCCTCCATCTTTCTTAAAAAATTCTTATCAAATACTTTCTCAGAAAGACTATGAAGCACTTATCAAAATATACCATGAAAACAAAGAAAAAAATAACTTTTTTTCTTCTTTCTTTTCTACTGGCTGATGTTTGAGATATGAGATGACAAAAACTTGCTACTTTCTTGATATGTTAAGGAGCTGTGCTATAACATGCAGAGTAATGAAAAATGAGCTACATAACAGCACTGGAACTAGTCATTCTTTTCTTTGATGCCTTTTCTGGCTGTTCATTTATCCTTGCACAAAAGACCCAGATTGTGGTGCCATCTCTACCACTCTGGAAAAGCTCGATGGGGCGGTTTCTGAAGGACATCAGCAAACTCTTGGTTTGGCTGGTAGAATGGCTTGGGAATGGCACCAGATGAATCATCCTCCCTCCCTGCCTTCGGGGGCTGAACATTTTCCTTACACAGCACTTTCAGTCCCTGTTAGGCTTCTCCTGACAAGTAGGGCACTGGGAAGCATTGCTGGCATGGGATCCTCCTGGATTTGTATCTTTTGGAAGACCAGGGATGCTGTCAGCTAGAAGAGATTCCTTTTCCTGAGGCTAGAGAAAATTTCTCCATCAGTATAACCTGTATGTGTGGGATCTTTATCATATGAGATGGCTGCCTCCAAATCTTAGCAGTTTGTGTCATTAACAGACCGGTACCTAAGTACTCATTGCCATTGTTCTAAGTACTGCCATAGCAGCATCAGCGACATGTTGTGTTCGAAACAGTAGTCAGAGAATATGATTTCCATGCACATTTTTAAAACACAGTTTCATCTACAGACTAACTTAACTGAGAACAGTTAAACCAGCAGGAGCTTGAGATTTTACAAAGCTCACAAAGTATGCCTGAAGTTTATGAAGCTAGTTAGCACTTTATCCCCATTACTCATTTCTGTTGCGAATTGTCATGGTTTCTCTAACAGTGATATTTTTATAAGATATATTGCTCATCAGAACAGCAGAGGAGTTTATTTTCTTAATATGCCTTTTGATGATCACCTGCTAAGATTTTTTAATGCTGAACCAGAGGTGAGCTCACACCACAGCCTTGCAGCCTTCATTGAGGATCTCCTTCTGCATGGCTGGCTCAAATAAATAAATAAATAATATATATATATATATATATATTATACCATAATCCTATTTACATTAGGAAATCAATTTAAAATGTGGTGTCAGAAATCAGAGTAGTCTGTGTATAAGGAGAAGAAAAAAAGCTTTATTATCCTTTGCCTTCATAAGTAGGCTGTCTTGTCTATACACCACAGTATCCACACTATATATGGAGATGTATATGTATGTATCTGTATAACCATTGTATAACCATATACATATAGGTTATATATATAGTATCCTCAGCTTTTACAGTTCTTTTTTTTTCTCTCTCTTCCTCTCAGCTGCTTTTTTATTAGCTTGCTATTTTTCAGGTTTCCTGAAAATGTCTTTCAAAGGCTTTGTGTATTTTCTTATTTATGTGCTTGTCATAGAGTGATTTTTATTTAGTGAATCTCAAAGATCTTAGACTTTGTTGAGGGAAAGCTCACACTCTAAATTTAGATACACTTCATAAAAGTTAAGAAAGTATCTGGCTTATGGAAAGTAGAATATTTTCCAGAGAAGTAACAAGAGAAAACTCTTATCTGTAAAGTGTACAACACTGACCTACAAGCCTCATTCTTTCTGTTTTATTTGTCTAAATCAATAGCAAATTTCTTAAGCAGTCTGAAACCCAGACAGGACAAGTGAGACAGAAAAGGTGGCTAGGCAAACCTATTTGATTTCTCTTTTCTGTTACCAGGATAAACCTAAAATACCAAGCAAGCATTTTATTTTTGTGTTTTCCAACATTTTTGAGTATTAATTATTTTGCCTACACATGGTAAAAAGTTTTACGTGATGCAGACATGAACAATGCTTATCTAAATAGTCAGAGAACAGCTTTTAAGGACAAGCATGAGATTCTGAATCTAGGAATACAAGTTTTAGTTGTTCAGTCACACAGTTCCTGTGTTTGAATACGGCGGCATTATGCAAGAAGCCAAGAAAACAAAACATTAACTGTTTGGCATACTTCTTAGAAATTCAGCTGGGGAGGAAGAAGAGAATTTAACGGTCAGAATATTAGAAGCAGCTGTGGATACCTCAAGCAGGTTTAAAACTTTAAGAGGAGTTCATATGGCTTTAAAAGCAAGCAGGGAGGAGTGCTGGCATTGGCTCATACAATTTTTGAATGGCAAGGAACATAATATTTCAGTAAGTCTTAGTCAAACTGTTTTAATTAGGCTACAAAAGAAAAAAGATCTTATGAACTAAAAACATCTTGCACTGAGTGGGTAAACTTGATCAGTTTAGTCTGAATTATTTGGCTTCAGTCTACGTCTCATTTGATGTTTGTTGGCCTTTGTACAACTGCAGAAGAGTCGTGTAGGAGAGAAGGGTTGGAAAGTACTGTAGACTGTTCTTTTCAGAGACATTTGTCCCTCAAATTTGTGTACTTGAGCCAGAGAGTTCAGGGTAAAGCTTTGAAAAATAGTGCTTCTTGAAGCACAGCCATATTTATCTGGCACAAATTCATATACAGTGGATACAACACTGGCACAATTACAAAAAAGGAACTGATTACAAAAGTGTATGGAGTGGTGGTTTTAATAGGGTCACAGTTTATTAAAATCATAGCAAACAGAAGAGGAAAGCTCTTTAGAAAATATTATCTTATTTCTCCTCCCTGTAACCTTTCTCCTATTTATCCAGCAATCTATCACTATCTATTTGTTATAGATCCAAAGAGGAAAAAAGATAAGAGATCTTAAAATGTTTCATCTCTATCAGACTCTTCAACTATGATTTTTTTTTGGGGGGGAGGGGGGAGGAAAGGGAGTGTAGTGGTGAAGGTAAATTCTGGAAGATTAAAAGGAAGAGTCTGGGAAATTTTGTCAGTTGTCCTTCCTCAGAATAGCATACAGCAGACAGCATTCACTGCATACTTAAAATCTGGAGTTACTCTGAAGGTTAACCAGCAGATCCGGCTTTTCAGGGCATAATTTAAATTGTTGGTGAACTGAGGCCAAAAGTCAAATATATATACATACATATATATAGGCATGTATCTCTGAGTTAGAAAAGACTGTGGATGTCTGCAAGTGCACAGAGACTGTCTGACTTGAACTCTTTCTACATCAGCCACCTGCTGCATAAGCAATAGGATGAGTAAAATACAGTTGCAGAAGCATCCTGTTCTTCTTACTTTCCAGACAGAAAAGCATTTCAGCCAATTTTTGAAAACTGAGCGGGAAACAGAAAGTAGGCAATAAGTAAAGCCCTCAGAGATTTGAAATGCTTTTCCTCATGGTTGTTTACTGTATCATCTAGACATATTATTTTGTTCTTACAAAACAGAGTAAAACTGCATTCCTCCAAGCCATTAGAAAAAATGGTTACTTGGGCATAGACCAAACATTTATTGCAAATTACGGGTGGACCAGGTTTATGAGATGATCAAAGAAGCAACTAGGTGTGAAATAACATTAAAATAAATCTTACTGCAAATTATAAAGTAATTCACTCTTAATTCCAAAATACATTTATATGAATTGAAGATTTTTATTTATTTACTTTTATTTATTTTTTTTAGTCTTCTTTCTGGTATTTTCTCAGTAGAGATTTGGTATTCTTGCAGTTTTTTTGTTTTTTTTTTTTTTTAAACTTGGCTTTCTGTAATTCTTAAGGGGCTTCTCCAGATGTTGGATGCTCATTAAAATGAATTCTGTTCCAGTTCAAAAGTCTTTGGAGAAGCACCGAGTAAGGCAACAGTCCATTGATTCCCTCATATTAGACTCAGTGTTGGGTTCATTTCATGTACTTAAGTTCAACAAGTAAAAATGTGCAGCTGTTAGCTCATTTCTCATCAGTGCTTGTGGCCAGAGAAGGCTTTTATGTGCTATTGCAATTATTTACTTTTTTTTTTTTTTGTGGTAAAGGATGCTCATTGCTTCCTTCAATCATTGTCCTGTGAATCTGATGCACCAATGAGAAATTGCTTTTAAATCCGCAATGACAAAATTGACTTTTCTGCCATCGGTGAAAGAGGTTAGAAACAACAACATGACCAAACTTTGCTGAGTCTGCTGAGTAATTTGAGCATGTTTAGATTGGCTTGTTTTTATGTTTGGGAGAAGGCAAAAAGAGAACAAGAGTCAATTTTTAAATTCATTTTAAGATCAGGGTAATCCCACATAAAGTAAGAACATGTTACAATGGAAGGAAGTAAATTCAAGAACACAGAGGTTATATCCTACTTCCTCTGCTTTTTACACCAGTACACAGTAGTTTAAAGTTTAATAGACTGTTCTAAAAAAGTGGATAAGTGGATATGGGGAATGTCCTCCCCCCCCTCCCCCCCGGAAGATAAATAATTACTTTTTTTCAGATTTGATTGCTAACTGCAACTATATTTTTTACCTTAAGTGTGTACAGTTAATTGGGTGTGTAATTTTTGGATTAGCAGGTTGGATTGGGACTCCGGTAAACAGCTTTGTTTTTAACCTGGATGCTTTTTCTGCCTATTAAAACAAAGTAATTCCTATTATCTTGGTGAGACCATGATAGTGTCAAGGGAATTGTCAGTTTTAAAACACTGCATGCTAAGCAAGCTTCTACAGCATAGAGCTAAAACTTGACAGATTTGTAGTTAATACTCAGATATTTTTTACACCAGTTTTAAGTAATTCCCCTGCAAAAACTACAGATTGTTGATTTGCATGTGAATTTTATTTTAATCTTGATGCTCTGTGAACATCAAAAGAAAAAAAAAATAGTTCATGTTAGAGCTATTTCCATCAGTTGGAAATAGTCATGAAGGAAATGACTATTTTTTATTTTTATTTTTTCCTTAAATGAGTGAATTTTACCAAGGCAGTTCATTTATCTTTGCTCACTAAGACATTCGTTATTGTAGCTGTGGTATTCCGGAGAGTCAGTATATAGTATTTCTTACATCTTCTAATATGCTAAATCTTATTTCATTAGATATTCTTTATTCTTGGCCTACTTCAATTGAAACAAGAACTTTTGGATTTCTTATTGGGAAAGAATACAAATTCTCTTGACATGAAATATACAAGATGCTTCTGGCTGGCTGACTATAGGCAGCATTTGAGGACACTTTTAAAGGCCTTTTTGGCACAAAGAAAGTTGGAATGTGTACAGAAGGAAAAGAAATTATTGAACTGAAAACAATTACACTTAAACAACTTACAAAGACAGTATGACAAAGCCACCTAAAATAAAGACATGTAGCTTTAAGCTTGAAAATGTGGTTTGAAACGAGCTTTCCTATAGCTTACCCCATTTTCATGGTTTACTGGGGAAATTGTTTGATATCTCAGTGAAATCTGGGATAAATTCTTAAGGCCTGTATGCATTAGACCTGAAAGACTCTAAACATTTATTTGTGTGAATAAATTACCACAATGCTAGTTACCTCAAATCCAAGGGTTCCGATTTGCACTTTATAATTCCATGGAATTCCATGTGCACATCTTTTGTTCTAAAAGAAATGCAAGGACCATTTATCATTGCCTTACTTGACACTCTTACTTTACAATAACTGTTTCTTGTTCCCAACCCTACTTACAAGTATTACTTTGGTTTTACCAGGGCACACATAGAGTGGACTAGAACCACTGTTATTTCATGTAACTGTCACTGATATCAAAGGTATTTTTGCAGTGACTTCAAGGGTTGGGTGGGGTGGCTGGGTTAAAGCAGAAGTGAATTGGTGCTAAATTCACACCACACCTGACATCACTTTGGGTTGAGTGTTTTATCTGTGAGTACATCTGCAAGCCATGCACATGCTTGTCCAAGGACAGAATCTGTTCCTTTAACTCTTTGCCAGAAGGTAAGGATTTGAAAGTCTCAGTGGCCTCATGGTTGTTATTCATTCTAATCAAACTATCCTAGCACTGAGAGAATTTATTTGTAACATATATTAGGAGTTGTCTTTTTTTCCTCAGAAAGCTGCACATGTGCACAGCAGCAGTCTTATGGTGGTTGGCAGGTATCCTTGCCTCACTCAAGCATCAAACTTGTTTTTTTTGCCTGAAATTCCAGCACAGGGAAAGATTATACTCATGCTTGCCATCTGGTTGGACAAGTTCTTTTGTTTTCAGACAGCAGGGAAAATCTATATCAAATGGATAAAGAAAGTTTTTGAAGCCTGATTTGACAGTACTGATTGTTGTATGCACTTGTGTTTTAAATCCTTATTTTATTATTGAAAAAAAAAAAAAAAAAGTATATTTCAAAACACATGAAACATCTTAACAGAAAAGACCTGAGCATGAATATACCCTTTATAGATCTATTTAGAAGATATAACTTCCTTGCACCCTTATTTTCTTGGAAAACTTTCTTTCCTGCTTTGGATGAGGATTTTTTTGTTGTTGTTGTTGATAAATATTTGAATATTATTTTCATACTGTTATGTTCATCTCTGTTTCTTTTGGTAAAAGCAATGTATTTCTGCAGTGCCTAACACTGAAATTTTAGCTCTTCAGGTGTTCTTTTAAGGGCATGATGTTTGGATCTTGGATCAGCACACAGCTTTCATTAGCCAAATGTGTATTCTTTATGGCATCTATTATTCTTCCTCTAGTACTATTGAAACTGTTTATGTCATATCTTTTTAATGTTTCTTTCTCAGATTTTACCTCAGATATTAGCTTTGATTTATCAAAATATATATATGTATATATATATAATTTCCTTTACTGTCAGTGTATGGCATCTACTTCAAGGATATGATTCAATATACTACTCTGCTACAGAAATCTCTACATCTCCATGATTCGCTACTTAGTTTTATGGAGAAAGTGTTGGAACATGTCTTTGCAGGCATCAATTTTGCATGTGGATGTGCATAAGGATGTCAGGAAATGCAGGTTTCTGTGTTGAATTGCACTCTTAGAACATGGTCATTTCTATGAGGCCCTGGTGTACATGGTCAGGGTACTGCAAATTATGTTCTCTTAATAACTCATAACCCTTTCTAAAAGTTTTCTCCTTTTCCTGAGCCAAAGAATAAAACTTTATTCTTAACAGTTTTTGCATCCTTTCCTTTTGAACAGAAGGAAAACTGAAAATTTCACACAGATTGCAGTTGCAGCAAAAGTAGAAGGACCGATGCTCTTTGATCCCTGTAGTAGCCTTGGGGTGGAGCAGTAATTTAGATTCTTATTACTTCAGGCCAAATTAAAAGATGGTCTACCTCACCTCACTGCAGATGGGAAGATGGATGACCTTAGAAGGCATCAGTCATTTCAGAGTTCCTGTGTGCTTATGACATGAATCCCTCATCCCTACCACCCACTCACATCTGTTTAAAGATTTGGTATAATTCCATATATCAGCACAACTCCAGAGACTCCTCTGACCTCCCCTTCATGGTGTCTTGTGAGCTAGAAAGAGTTACTTTGGCACCTCCTATACTTGCTCCCCACTCATCAGGAAATACAAGAGGCCTCAATAGAGGTGTTGGCTGCTTTTTCTGGCTTTTGTGTGAAACATGCTGAGAGCCTCTGGGGAAGCTGGTGTTGATCTTTGAGTTGAAGCTGGTTGTTTGGGTCACTAACCCTAATTTAAACTTTCTAAAGGAGAATTCCTGAAAAGCAGTACAAAGCATCGTTATGGATTATAAACAGCATGGTAATGCTGTCTAAAACAAGCAACCTGGTATGCTTTGGGTTGAGTCTGGATGTCTCTTTTTATGTGAAGTATTTACTATTAGTTCAATAAAGTCGTGCTTCCATTTAATACATTTTTATTTTACATCTTTTTCTTACATAAAATGGGACATAACGCTGACCATTGCAGAACTACAGACCCTCAATGTTGTTTTTTACATGCAGTTTAGCCAAACTGTAAGCTGTTTAAAGTGTAGTGTAGATAAAACACAGAAACATAGTTAAAATATTTAATAGGACACAGGGAAGCATGAATATTAATCCTGGATTCCAAGTTCCCTTGTTCCAGTTTTCTTTTTTAACACAAATGATACCGAGTTATGGACAGTTTTCTTGAATGATTATGCTCTTCATTTTCTTAAATGGGCAGGTAAAAAAGATGATGTAATAGACACCAACTGGTTAAGCTAAACCTTCCATTAGTATCTGTCATTATAGTATTTGTTCAGATGTAACAGCTGAGGAATATATGGGTTTGACCATTTTGGTCAACTGACATTTTCTAGTACTGCTTGTCTCATACTGTTGTTACATATGTGGAAAGGATGCTTATAGACTGGCCTCATCTAAACATTACTGATAGTTCTAGTTAGAGGGTTTGATGTGGAAAACCACTCAGGCATTATCATATTTTTTAAAACTGATGGGTCCATCTGATTTTAACCATACTGTGCTGATGCTCAACAAGATTTATCAAGGAGCTTCCCAAAACCCTTTTCAGTCGCACAGGTGTTTTACACCCTACGGCCTCACTGAAGTCACTGTCAGGATCTCTTCTGCACATATGAAAATCACAAAGCCAGGAACAGAAGATTAAAACTTTGGATTAACTTCTACTCTTGACAATACTACCAAAACTTTTAAAAAGATTGAAATGTCTGTGTCTGTTTTAGAAATCTGACATTAAACAAAACAGTTTTATAAACATAATCTAGGGTATTCCTACCCTAGACTATGCATGGCTCAGTATGGTTTTTAACTACCAGAGTATCCTGGTTATATAGCACATCTAGTAGTCAAAGTTATCGAGAAGGGCATCGTATTTTTATTTCTAAAATTCACATGGTGCTGTCCTCAGTAACATTTATTTTAAATGTAAACATTTGCAAAATTGTTTCATGATCAGCCTGCAAAACACGTCTCTCAAAGACAACCTAGAATCAGTATTCCTTTGAATATTTGCTGAAGTCATGTGCAATGAATAATGTGCTAGTGCTGTTCCACCTGCATTTTCTGGATAATGATTAGCCTTCAGCCATTCTTTTGCAAACACTTAAACATGACTCTTACTCTTCCCCAACTCCTCGTGCCTGCTGTTTTGTGCTCGCTTGTGTAACCATGAAGATAAACAGATTAGAATTCATAGACTTCTACTAGAATCTTAAATAAATAAATAAATAAAAAGACTTAATCTGGATCTGTTCTCTGATACTGCTCACAGGCTCTTGTAACAGGAGATGAAGAGAAGAGTAAGCAGTGGGTGTACAAATTGGATGGGACTTTTAAAACAGTTGTCAGTTTATATCAATTTAAAACATTACTGAGGCTAAGACTCAATAGGTTCAGATTAAAAATGAAAACAACAAAGATAAATGTGGGAGGCTTTTTATGACTGTATTTATGTCACTGATGGATAGAAAGTTCTATGTTTTGAAAGTACTGTGGCTAGACTTTAAATTACTCTAGTATTGAATTTATCTTGAATTTATCTGGAATTATGAGGAGACTGTCTGCTAATCACACAGTCTGAATCCATATGCCCTTGATAAAATTAAGCATGAGATTTACACAAAATCAAGCCATTGGAAAGGGAAGCCATATGATGCAGGATACTGAGCATTGCAAGTTTTTCACAAAATGATTGCCAAATCTAAAGTGTCAGGAGTTAATTCTATCTGTACTGATTTACCTATCAGCATACCTAAATAGCCAAAGCCACCTTTGTATGGTTTTTCTTGGGATGGCATATATATTTGCATATATATTTTCATATATCTATATGAACACACCACAAATATATTTCCTACATATGTATTAGTTATTGGGCTGAAGATCTTTTAGGGAATTGGACTCATTGATAACTTCCTATCACCTGCAGACCCTCTGTAGTCAGCCCTATTATGGATGACATTTGCCATGCAGATGAGAGTTGCACCAGTTAGCATTGCCTCTATAGCAGAACTACCATCCTTTATTCATATGCACACACATTCATGGTCATGAAAGCACTTGGGGATCATTAATAATGAAACAGCTTAGATCATTAATATGTGTTGTATTTGAAGAATGGCACTTTTGCCCTCTTTCAAACCAATGCAGTTAGATTTTTTCTTAGAATATATTTGTATATCTTTTTATGGCCTTTGCAATTGCTATATGAGTATGTCTGATGGATATGAATGTAAAAACAATCTGAAAGCATAGGACAGCATTATAACCTTCATTTGCTGAATCCTTCAGTAATACTGAATCAACTGAGATAGTTACAGAACTTCAGTTCTTACCCTGAACCAGCTACCCACAGAACTGTCATTTCACCAGAGATGCATCCTGTGTGATAATTAATTAATTCCCCTTCCAGCAGCCTCTAAGCTTACTTTAAATGTCTTCTGTGCCTCTAGCCAGTTCCAAATGTACTTTTGCATAAAGACTGATGACAGTACAGACTTTAAGACTGCGTAAGTTTAAAGGAAAATTTGTACAAAGTAGCCAAGAAGAAAGAGGGAGAAAATGAACCTTCCTAAACATTTTTCTTCTCCAGAATACAAATTGCTATATGTGGCTGTGGAGTCCATCCATGAGAAGGAACTTTAAAATTGGGACCTCAAAAGGTAACAGAGTCAGAATGAGCAGAGCTGTTTAACATAGGATTCATAATGTCTCAAATATTAGACACAAATATTAAGGAGCTATTTATAATATGCTAACATAGATACATAGATGATTTAAAATGAATGTTTAGGTGTATAATGAAGGAAAGCTGCTTGATAAAGAATTCTATTACTTCTTTTTTTTTTTAAAACTAGAGTTGATCTTGTGCTAGCTTTCAGAAATTAAGGTTAAATTTGCCTATGGAGTTGACATATTTAAGTTAGAAATATAATATTCATACAGTTTCGTAGGAAGCCATGTAAAGAAAAGATGAATGTTAGAGCCTTCTTTAAATAAGAAACATAATGACGTTTTAAAGGAAAAACACAATCATATTTAGAAGGAAGTAAATATTTTAGTTGTCTGACAATTTCCCTCTTTTAAATTAATCTCAACCAAACAGAATGAAAATCAGGTATGTGCTTTTGTTTGGGAAATATGAGAGGAATTATTTCTGATCATTAAGAACAGATCAGAAACTTCCTTGGCTAATCAAATTTATCTTCCTTTTATTATAACTTTTTCTTTTTTATGAGGGTTATTAAGCAGATTTATGAACTGAATAATTCTTTTGAACTTTTATTGCTAAATCAAGTTGAGATGTTTCCAAAGACAATACCATTATTATTAATATTGAGTTTGTGTGTCATCTGACTAGAGATGACTAGCTCATTTTCTTCAGGTTTCTTGTATTATTGTCTACTTGACTAACTATTGGCTGTCTGAGCTTAACAAAACTTTATCTGTTTTCTTCTCAATAAATCCTTGCGTTTTTCAATCTGCTTGATTTTTCATTCACTCAATGCTTCTCTTTCTTCCCTCTTTGCATCCACTGTTGCTTCTGAAGTATTTTCTGTCTACATTCTACACCATCTACAATGTCCCTTTCTTTTCTCCTCTCACACTTCTCACCATTTTCTCCACCTTCACGGTGTACCTGAGTGTGGAAGAAAGATGGAGAGTGTTTATAGACATGAGCCTTGAAAGGAGATAGAGTATTTCTGATTCCATAAGAGCTTTAATATTTGTCCAGTGTGTCAGCCATAAGGGAAGAATTATACAGTCTTGGAAGTCATTTTTAAAAATATAGGAGAGCACAAGAGTACTGTGGGCTGTAGCTTGTTGAGATTTTTCCCAGTTGAGTTTGTTTGGAGGCTCCTGTAGTTGACATGTGCTACCCTCTTGTCCAGCTAAGTGAAGTATTCTATTCCACTCCCTTCAACAGAGACAGAAACTGCATGACAAATGCCTTATATAATAGAATAGTTTTCACTTTAAAAATACAACCCTTATTAGCATAAAAGGGTTTTGAACAACCAAATAGTATTTATACTCTGTAATTTTCATACAAATATAAAGAATATGCACTGTCAAGAGGAAATATCATTAAATTATGTATCAATATAGCTTTTTACATGCATATGCTTGCTTAGACTGTAGTAAAAATAATGAAAGCCCTGTGTGAGGTTTGTGAACAGAATTTAGTTACTTTATTTTATTAGAGGTATGCTTAGAAATCATAGAAGGGAGAGAAGAAAAGTCTGAAAGAGGAACTGAATAAGGCAGAAAGTCAGTCAATTACAGATTTTTTTTTTCCAGGAGGTGGAGGAGACACTGTAGAAGGGGAATTAATCCCATTCAGTGGCAACACAAAGAAAAGTATTGGAAAAGAAAGACATCTGCTAGCTAAGGAGAACATAGATTGGCAAGAGATGAAGTGGGACAACTGAAGGAAAGCTTCTTTAACAGCTCAGAGGAACATATTTTAAATACTATTTTGGAATGGAACAGACCGAAGATTTCAGTGCATTTTGATCTGAATATGGAAAGATGATGCCAAATTAGGAAAAACTGAACTCTCTGGAGTGGGATTTAATCTTAAGGAATGAATATGTTTTAGATGAACAGTGGAAAAGGGCATATATATATATATTTATTTATTTTTTCAGAGCTAGGCACATACTTATTAAAGGGAAAACTGAGCAAGATTCCAGATTTAAGCTCAAGACCCATGTTCTCAGTCCCAGGTGCGTAGAAGTTGGATATGACTCAAGGAATTTCTTTGGCTAACAGTGTTGTTAACAGTGGCATGAATGCTAACTGATGGGACAACGAATTTTAATACAATAAGCAAACGTGAGGTGATAAATCTTGACATGAGCGAAGTCATTTACCTATAGCCATAAGGTAAAGGAGTGTATTTACTACCTCTTTGAGATGCTAATCCTTTAAATAGTGGGCTTCATCTTAAGAGAACTATTTTGAAATAAAGTATAGAGGTAGATACAAAAAACAAAGTAGCTAAAGCTGAAAGATGCTACATTTGCAGTGAGATCACAAGTTGCATCATCCTCTGGGTTTCTAAGAAGACAACCCAAACAACTTTGACTAATTTCTTTAGCCAGTGAATGGCACGCTTATGTTTTTCCTCAAAGATTTACTTAAGCGAAAAGTTCTATAACTGTGGATGCCTTGAAGTGGTTCCCTTCTGGTTGAATTTAATATGTCCCTGTTTCTTCTTCGGGCTTTCAGGGATTTGCCTCAGTCCCCAGGAGGCCTTAATACTTTGAGCAAGCTGCAATGACATCTCACAACACGCTGGCCACAGTGACTTCAATGTGGAGCTTCATTTTCTTTGTCTTTCAGACTATGACAGAAGGAGGACTTCTATACTATTTGCTTAGTTGATGAATATTGTGCCTGAATGTCATACTTATACAAAGAAACAGCAGATGTGAATTTCAGGTTTTTCTCAGTCTCAATGCACAAATCCCCATTTCCGTGAAGAGTGCCCTAGACGTGCTGCTTTGGAAGGGGATATCCATCAGTCTCTCTGTTGAAGTGCAATAGAGCCAGGAACAGGGAATACTGGAAACATCCTTCTGACAACATCTGGAAAAAAAAAAATCTATGTTTCTACTCAGTGAGTGAATGAGAATATGTTTTTTTTGGCAGGCTCCACCTGTAGGGACAAGTGTAAAGTAAACTGGATTTTATTAGGTTGCTGGATGAGAAAATGTTAAGAAAAAGAAGGGACAAGTCTCCAAGCAGGCTGCATCTTACTGGGCTGAGGAAGGAGAAGGTGGTGGCTGCTGCAACTAACACAACACAAACTGTGCAGCAGGTAACTCCTTCTCACTGTGGGTTACTACACAACGCACAGCTTAAGTGGAGAGGGGTTTGGTAAATAATTAAAAGATAAAAACATTCCCTTTTACATTTTCTCTTCAATATGAAAAGGAGAAATTAGTTTATTTGAACTTAATTTTAAATAATATGATCCCTAAGCTCCTATATATTTTTATTAGATGCTTTTACAGAGGATAAAACATGTTCCTGTAGACTGAATATATTTTAAAAGTCCCCAACATAATAAATACATCTATGGAGAAAGAGGTGCCTGAAAGCCAGTTATATGAAATTACAAGATAAGTGCCCTTAAATTTTGCTCCTTGTGAAAGCTGGCTTTGCACAACAAAAATGAAGGAGTAGACGATTTATTATTAACAGTGAAATAGAAAGACCACCAATGAACAACTTGAGAAGATTTATAGCAAACATTACTTCTGCAGGATTAGATGACATGATAGTTTTTATAATACTGTGAACTTTGTAAGAAAGAATAGAAAGGGACAGCCGCCTTCTTGAGAACAGAAATTTACACAACCAATTCCTAGGTTTTCTCTTTTGTTTTTCAATAGGGCAAAATGGATTTAATATTAGAAATATGTTTCTTTCTGGATCCAATTTCATCTAGGCCACACTCTTTAAATATGAATCTATAATCCAACTGACCACTCTTGCAAAGTTCCCTCTAATATATCTGTAAAGCAAAATATGTGTGCAAGCACAGACTGCATGAGTTTAACTAAATTGGCTTGGAGCACACATATTTTAGCTAAGCGAGTGTAGGATTTTGTGCAGACAATGTCTATATCACCTACCTATGAGTTCTGTTTTAGTTAGGAAATATCTGAATGGAATGTCTGTGAGGGAGGAGAAAATTGAGTTATAATCGGTTATTAGAACTTTTAATGCAAGCCACATTACAGGGGGAATAATTATCATTCTTCAGCTGGTTACTGTGAAGGCTACTAAAACACTACTGAGGCTTCTGGAAACAAACAACAACAAAACAAAAGGAAAAAATCATTTGCTGGGAAATATATTTACACTTTAATAGGGGGAAAAAAAGAGAAATATCCATAGACAAAAAGAGAAAATAATCTTTGAGAGTTTAATACTTTAATTTAAAGCATTTCAAGAAAAAGAACCAAAATCTGCTCTTAAATATACATGACTTTCTATAAGTCAAAAGAGGGTAGCACAAGCATCTCCAAAGGATAAAATTCGGTTCATGGACATCAGGAAAAAAAGAGACTTGAGAAATTGCAAACTCCATATAGCATCATCATCATTATTGTAATAAAACATGTGGTTGAATTTTAGAAAGTGTTTGCAAATGTGATGACAAATGATAAATAAATCAGAACAAGTGATGGAAAATGCAACTGAAGATTATTGCTGTTCAATAACAGGCACAGTGCAAGGTCATCTGCAAATTTATATATATATAGAGAGAGAACTCAAGTTTCACAATAAAATCTTAAAGTTTCTAGCATTAAAAACACTTAAAAGTGTGAACTTGGGTATGAAGAAAGTCATTGTATAATCATAAGGGCAGTGAATTCCTTTAAATATCATATCTTTCTAACTCGTATTGCACCTATATAATTTCTGATTGAGAAGACATTGCTGTATGTGTCTGGTTGTGCTTATGACTCCTGAAATGACTAAGTGTCCATATTGATAATTACCAAGCTGTAGTAAACTGGCTTAAGAGCTGTTGGCAAAACTGTTCTACTTCCTTCCACCACCTGCAAATGCAGAACACAAGAGAGAACTAAAATGAAATAAATAGCAGCTGTTCTTTTCCCTGCTTGATAAGTTGGTCTTATACCAGAAATCTCCATGAGAGTTCAAAGTATTGGAGACAGGAAGATAGGAAGGCGTCATGAGCTGTGTTAAGTTGAAATAGTTCATACAAGGGGTCATGTGAACAGAAGGGCTGTTGATGACTAAAATCTTGCAATCTGTTTTTGTGGCCCTAAGGGAAAATTACAGTAGTTCATCTTCCTCGAATAAGGCTGGATACTTTATAGTGATGTTTGGTAACTAAATAGACTGTGTAGCTCTTTTTAACTTCTAGATAACAACAACAACAACAATAAATCATTTAGATGATAAAGAATTATATTCTAAATTCTTATGAAAAACATTACTGTCTTGCTTTAAAAACACAGATGCATCTGGTTAAATGAACTTCCCATAGAAAGGCAAAGATGGGCTCTTCCATGAAGCTAAGGTGAAGATTTATAATTATTTGGCTTTCCCGATGTAATGCAAATATTAGTCCTGCTCTTCAATAAATCCTGGATTCCTTTTTAATGCAAATGTACATGGAAATTCTCTGCATATGCAAATTTAGAATTTCAGATTTGTCAAGCAATATTAAAAAATATTCTGAAAATACCAGAAATTAATATTTTTATTTTTAATTTTGATTTAAAATACTTGACGCAATTATATAACGTCTTCCATCATCTGTGTTTTACACTACTCAGATTATGCACCTTATAAAACAAAAACAAGATCTGAATTATGAATATTATATTGTCTTCCAGAGAAAATATGGTAATTGATCTTGAGGGTTAGAACCTCTATATTGGATTAATTTCTTACTGAGAAAAGATTGCACTGGAGAGAGAGCTTCTCCAAAAGCTGTTTTGCTTGTCTGTCCATCTCAGTCCCCAGTGAGTCTCAAGGTTAATCCTGATCTCATCTGCATTCACTAAAATTCTGAATATGTTTATATTAGAGGTTAGGCATATGGAGCTGGCAAAACCTATCATTTCTTTTATTTATTCTCATACAGTTCTCTCTCTATATATCTCTATTTCGCTATAATCCTATTCATCCTATTTCCTGAGATTTAAGTCATGCTTCTTCCTTCATATTTTAAATCAAAGTTAATAGTTACTGGTAAGAGGGAGAAGGGGGCATGTTTCTGTTGATGATTCAGAACTCAAAAAAATTGGATGTACCAGTGGCTAATCCTCCATGATTCATACTATTCTTTCATGATTTCAAGTGTGCTTGATATACTTGAAAGGAAGATCAGAGGTTTGGAAGGGAAAAGAGTTTGAATATACATTTCAAATATACTAGAATACAGATACCAAATAATAACCACACCATCCTTAACTGCAGTCTTCATTTTACAGAGCTCTCTAGTTGCTAGTAACCACAAATTTTAAAATGCATTTGATCTTTGGATGCACAATGGAATGCCCCCAACTTGGATCGTGTCTGACACTTCATTTTTGCTAGAAATAGACAACACTGATATGAAATTCATGTCAAAACTAAAAACAAACAAACACTAAAAACAACAACAACACAACTATATGCTTGAAGAATACCAGTTGCTGTTATAAATTCGTTTGTAAAATGTTCAAAGAATGAGTCTTCTGCTCATTATCTGTGCCAAGGATAAATGTTGGCTAGCTCTGTTGGCATGACTTGCAGGAAACACAGGCCCCAACAGAAACAGAAATGTTCATCGCTGCTATTTCTCCCTTTTTTGAGTCAGAGCTGCATATGCTATTTCACATGCTATTTCACTATGTTTCCATCCCTGCATGAATGTACCATGCCTGGTTAAAATGCCCATCATAGCTGGGGACACACAGCTTTATACTTTGGATGGTTTGTACAGTAAAACTGCATTGGTTTGGCCTTTCCTAGTGTCAAGCATACTTTTTCCACCCAGTACAATAGCACAATGTTGCAAATAAGATACTTAAAAATATTTTTCCTGTAAAATTAAGAGCAAAAGTTCTGGAGAATGTTTCTATTGGTAATAAACTTTGCAAACCCCCTGTCTTTAAGGAAACAGAACTGTTCAGCCCAAGCCAAAGTATTTGGCATTATCCTTATGTAGATAAAAGCACTATATTTTTTACCCAAATAATCATTTAATTTATCATGGTAATTTAAATTATTAACATGTAAAGAATTTGGAAACCTACTGGCCATTTGTTGTTTTTTTGCAATTTAAGCTAAATATTGTCCCCATGCAGAGGATATGTATATGACAATAAAGATAAGACGTAGCAAAGCATAGTAAGCACAGTTCATTAAATTTTGCTTGGGCAACTGCACAAAGTGAAGTTGATCCTAGGTGAAATTTATAAGTCTTATTCACACTGAAAATTGCTTGAATCGTGCTAGATAATGATTCAAATGAGCCAACATTCATAAGTACTAACAGCTGAGAAAAATAAATCTGCAGTTCTAATAGGTGTTATGACTTCTCTGTCATAATTGAGAAGTAATGCTGAAGTTCCCTTCCATTTACCAAGTGGGTTTGAATTTGGCTTCATTATAAGGCAGGTGAATACATTATTTGCACACACAGTCACACGCAGATACACCACTTTATTAATTTATTAATGCTGATGATAATAGTTACATCTCTGTACAGCCAACAGATGGTCAAGGTGTAAAAGAAGTGTTCAGAGAAGATAATGTGGCAGAAAAGCTATGCTAATTCTAATTATCCTCTGTTCTGTGGAAAATGCTGGTGAGATAGCAGAGCCCTTCTCTATGAGGAACTCATATGAACCTGGTGTGACTCTAGAAATGATTACAATGAATGAAATGCATAAAAGCAACAGTAGCAACTTCCCAAGTTCAGATATTATTCTCCACAAAGTTCTAGAGAATCTCCTGAAATGGTATATAGTGTCTCCCTTAAATATGCTTGGGAATGAGAGGACTGAAGGGCACCGAGTAGTGATGCTAGTTTCTAAAAAAGGTTGCAGGAAGAGCTGAGGTTCTGACATCAGTATTGGGAAGATTAGTAGAAATGTGACGCATTTGGACTCAGCAAGATGTCCAGCCTCCCATACCTTCTGCAGTTCTTTGAAGCGGTCAGAAAAGGTGGAGATAAAGCAGGTCTAGCTGACAGTCTACCTCAATTTCCAAAAGATTTCCAAAATGCTACTTAAACAAAAACTTTTGAAGAAACTAAGCAGCCATAGCATGAAAGCTGGAATTCTTACATTTTGTAACATGCAGTTGTTTAAAACAGGGGTTAGGAATATATGGTTAGCTCCTGAAATGAATGATCATTATTAGTGAAATTCCACAGGGACTTCTACTAGAACCATATTCATAAATGACCCAAAGAAAAGATGAGAAGTTACCTGACAAAGTTATGTGTGCTACAACACTATTCAGACAAGGGTTAATTGAAGAAATTGCAGAACATCGTAAGACTGAGTGCTAGAGCAAAGAAAAAACAGATGAAATTCTTCACAGATTTTTATTTTTATTTTTAAAGGAACGTGAAGAGTCACCTTAACTTCACACATAAAATAATAGGGTCTATCATTACTGCTCATGAGTAAGACCTTCAGGTTATGATAGATACTGCTATGAAAATGTCAGCTCAGTGCTCAATATAGTCAGAAAGGCCCTCTAAAATAATTGGGAAAGCAATTGAGAAGAAAGTAGAAAATGTAATCTCAACATCCGTGCTGTCTTATGCTTAAGTCTGTGAAATCAAAAATAGCTTGGAGGGATTACCAATGCATTAGGGAAAGGCAACAGCCATTCTCTTTCTCTTCCAATAGAATAAGTAGAAGGCAGCAAATGAAGCTACAGAAGCCAAGCTCAAAACAAACAAACAAGGTAATTCTTCATGTAACAGGTATTTGAGCTTTTGAGCTATTGAGCAGCTTACTGCAGGATGTTGTGGATGCTGAAAGTTTACAAGATCAAGAGGAGACCAAAGAAGATGAATTCACTAAAGTTTACTAAATACTTAGAAAATACATCTGGCTAAAATTCGTCAGCTGAGAGTGTTTGGCAACTGCAGGTGTAAGGAAGAGATATCATGTATACTTACCTTTTTTTTTTTTTTTTTTTTTTTTTTCACATACTGTCTTGGGTATCCTCTTTTGGCTTCTTTTAGGAACTGGTTGGCGGACTAGAAGATCTACTCTTATGAAGTATGGTCATTCTTACGGTCCTACTGAATTTTAAACTACTTTTCTTTTTTTGAGAAAAAAAAAAAAAAGAGATTTCAAGTGCAAGGATAGTTAATTTTCTCTGTGTATTATGTTGGTGGTGGTTTGTTTGTTTTTAATACAGAGTTTTCAGTCTGTCTAGGCATCTCTTGTGTTGATTAGTGAACCTGCTCAAAATAAATATTAGTTATGTCTTAAGGAAGTTTCATTTTGGATATGCCTTTCAGTCACTTTCCCACACTTCTGGGGAAAACTAAACAAAGGTTCTGTATTCAACCAAAAAAAAAAAAAAAGGGACTCATCTGTCTCTAAAGGCAATGACCAGTAAAGATGAACCTTGCAACGTCCGTTTTACAGATGGAACTCTGAGAAATGTTTGCAGCATTCTATAAGAGAAATTAGAATGACTAATAGCATAAGATTTTATTTTTTTAAGTTTCGTTCCATTTGGGTAAAAGTTTTCTTTTAATTAAAATTCAAAATGGAATCAGAGGAAAAGAAAAGAAATTCCGTCGGTTAATTTTGTGTCTTCCTTAGTGCTTTGTGGATTACAGATGAGTTCTGCTCTGAACAAGATGAATGAAAAAGTTCCTAAGAATTGTTTTTCAGATGCCAGAAATGGAAAAATGTGGACTAACAGAGTTTAACATTGAAAAATTGTCTTAATCTCTCAACTTGCAAAGCAAAACATTAATTCCTTGCTGAAACTGAACATAGAATCAATACTCATACGTGTATTGACAGGTTGATTTGGCTTGAAAAATCAAATGAGAAAATTTAAAGTGTGCACGAGTGAGCAACAAAGTCAGATTCTTAATGAACACAAGGAAATAGTCTTCAGTTTGTTAGTAAAACATCACACAATGGGTTGATTTTGTCAGGCAAGGAATTTTTCCACAGAAAATGGGAAGGCATGCCAGGATAGATCAAATAAAGAATGTAAGTGTTTACATCAGGGTGACTGAAGACTTTCAGCCCAATATCTCCTGACACGTTACCCTTTGGTATCTTAAATTTACCAGATGTCTCTCAGTGTAACTTTAGAGTCTGCTAGGAACGTGGCTTGTGGCTGTGGAACATGCCCAGGCTGTTGTAGTTTTCTGTCTGAGGCTGGTCAGAGTTCTGTCAGAGCAGAAGAGTGTGTACACTCTCTGTTGGCCAGAAACTATTCCCACCACTCTCTAACACAGGCTTTTAAAATGTTTGCAACCACCTTGGGTGGGGGTTGTTTTAAATAAAAAGGCATTAAAATTGGCATATATCCTTTTTATAAGAGTCTGATGATTATAGCACCCCTCTGGTATGTCCGTGAAATGAAGAGTAAGTTCTCTCTCCTACCTAGGGAGTCAAACCCACCTTTCAGACTTCATTCAGGAGAGCTGAAATCACCCAACTGTGATTGGGGTGATACTGTCCTACCAACAGTAGGAAAGGGTTAATCTTCTTCCACTGACTTTGAATCACTTCACTGCTAAGTAATGCAAGATTTGGAGAAGAATGTTTCACTGAGTCAGTCCCTCAATTGAGAAAGGTGGGTCCTGACTTTCAGTATTGCTTTAAGGTCTACTCACTGAGTGTCTGTTTAATGTGCAAGGCCAAAGAAATCCAGGGAAAAGAAATATGCAAATTTTTCCAAAATACTGAGTACAGAGGTATACACCGTCTTTCCTTGGCCACCCAAACTGAGACAGTAAAGTGTACGTCCTGTTTAGTACACAAATCCTGTGTGGATCTCAAGAGAAGAGAACAGAGGTTTCTCTGAGCCATTTATCTGAGATTCAGCCTTCAGACATGCTCTTAAGTATTTCTCTAGGTAAGTCCTGTCCTTGTGTGTCTGATACATGGATCACTTAGATTTCTTTTTGGTGATGTCTGTTTTTTCCCAAGTTGAAGAGACAGAGACAGCTAGGATGCCTGGGAAAGACTCATGAATTCTACTTTCTAGCAAAAGGTTTAAAGTCAAAGAGTTTAATACTTGATTTTTATCAAGTCATGTCATGTCATTTATTGACACTTCTGTTTCCATGCTTTGTTGAGACTCTATATCTCAGCACGAGCACTTCTAATGTGTTGCTTGATGAGCATTCTGGGATACTGTACTCACTGATGTGTTCACACCTGTAAATAGGATGATAGGTATGGTTCAGCAAAACTGACAGTTGGAAATTCAATAATAAATTATCATTATTATTCCCTGTCCAGATTTTGTTTGTAGTTATCAGATTTCCTTGATGTGCTCCATAGAGGGCAATCATTAAAATTCCTTATACATATCGGTGGATGTTGCCTAGTGTGTGATAATTGCTTAGGACACTAAGAGTTGTTGATATTTCTGTTTATTTAAGAAAACTAGGTGACAGAGGAACATAAAATATTTGTGTTAGGATATGGTGTGGAAAGGAAGGTATAGCAGATTTCTGTAGTGGGATAAGATGTGGAAAAAGAGGTGCCCCCTTCCAACTGTTATGGTGATTCCTGGACAGTCTGCAGCAACTTCAGCTAGAGGCCACCCAACTGCCTTAATAAGTCAAAATCCTGTGATCTGAGCAGCTCAGGCTGTTCTAATAGGACATTTTATTTCTTAATGAGTCTTTACTATCATGTTCTCCTTTCTCCTCGCTCCAGTTTATCAGGGTTGAATTTAATTGCTGTGATCACTTGAGGGGAAAAAAAAAAATAATAATAATTTGATGCATGGAGTTCTGTTATATCAGCTAATGCAAATTAATGAATTCATGCTTTTGTAATCAAGCTGATATTGACCTCAGACCCTGCTAAATATGGCAAAAGCCAAGTAAAACTGAGCTCTAACAATTCTGCAGACAAAGTGTGGATGTTCACATAATATAAGAATTCAATTTGAGGCCTATTTATTTTGGTGAATTGTTCTAAAGAATGAGAAAAAAACACAGTATTTATATAAATAAGAACGTATCTTTAAAAAACAAAACAAAAAAACAAAAAAAAAAAAAAAAAAAAAAAAAAAAAAAACACTTTAACAACAACAAAAGATTCTTACATGGTTTGAGGAAAAAAATAACCTTTTGAAAAAGATAATCTTAGTAGTTCTGACAGCCTCAAACAAAGCAAAAGAAGATCATGCTTAGAGTCTAATTTATGACACAATTTAACCCATAGTTTCAGGTTATATCCTTTGGACAGGACAAGTGTGACAATTTTGTGTTTTTGAAGTGAAATTCATCTCTCCCTAAATACCATAATTAGACAATATCCTATGAAAACCTATAGTGAAACAGGATTTGCAAGAGAATTTAGTGGATGGAATACACTTATTCCTAACACAGGAGGCCTCTGCTCCTGCAGCAGATTATAAAGCACCCCTTTAGTAACATCTCTGCTGCTGTATCATCATAAACATATTTCTGAGGATAGTATTAATTTGTATATCTACTATATATATATCCATTAATTTCTGTATGCAGATCAAAGCATGTAAACAGCACAAAAGGGTATATAGTTAGATTTCTACAGCCTTTTAGTTTCTAGTCAACATGATCATTTAAAAAGTCTTAAAACTTCATATTAGTATCCAGATATGCTTTTAAAAGCATATACCATTTATTAGTGACAATTGCATGGTTTTAGACATTCTTATGTCTGACTTGGCTCAGTTTAATCTTTCTTATTTGTCTGGCGCTTTAATTATCTTCCAAACTTTGTTTAAATACACTCTCAGAGAATGTGTAAAAAAAAAAAACACTCTTA
This sequence comes from Cygnus olor, assembly GCF_009769625.2. Classification (NCBI taxonomy): domain Eukaryota; kingdom Metazoa; phylum Chordata; class Aves; order Anseriformes; family Anatidae; genus Cygnus; species Cygnus olor. The sequence continues at coordinate 41,573,644 of NC_049169.1, forward strand.
AAAGACATATCAAAAAAAAAAAAAAAAAGAAAGAAAAAAAAGAAAAAGGACACAATTTTTAAATAAAGAAAATTAGAAAATAATACAAATTACATTATTAATGCAAAACAGTAATTAATGGAAAAACAAACTAATGAGAATTGCATAGGACCTTTTACTTCTAAGATGCTCTGCTTCAGTTTAAGTCCAGATCAGTAGTAACTAGCTACATGAGGCCTACACAGGATAAGTGTGTGGTCTTGCATGTGAGCAGATGTTGATGTTTCAGAAGTCCACACTACAACTGGAACCAATTAATACCCTGCTGGAGATCACAGAAAGGAGGCCAGTGACTGAGATAAGCCTGGAGACTAAACTGTCCTCTGACCCAAGAGATGGCTTTCTCAGTGGCAGCTAACATAGCTACCATTAACAAATTTTCTACTTTTAATATTATATGCATGCTTTGGGTAAACAGAAAAATTCCACATTTGCAGATGTCAGAGGCCTTTGGTGACTGTTAGAGTTGTTTAAAAACAGAATATGTAAAACTGGCAAACACTGGTGTCCTTGCCTTGGTTTTATGTAGTAGCATTCAGATTAATGGTTTGCATCTTTAGGGTAGTGTTGCAGGATCTTGCCAGCCCAATTACTTATAAATGTTTACTTGTAATGATAGTGATAAAAGTTCCATCAATACTTCGGTTGTCTTTAAATGCACATTACTTTTTCACCCCCCTTATCTGTACAGGGAAGTGTAAAGTGCAGAACCCTAGTAGAAACCTCTTTCTACCCAGACACAGAGAAAGCTGAAATTATATGAGTGGAATACTTGCTCTTTTTTAGAGAAAGGTTTCCAGGCGTGTGAAAGATTTCATTGTGAAGGAATTAAGGCACTTGACTGAACCATTTGTGTACAATTCCATATAGTGACTTCCACATATTGGACCCACTTCAAAAAGCACTATATATAGCATACTGTACAGATAGTAGTTAATTTTTCTTGCCAGCATGTTAAATTCCAGCTTGCTCAGTGGAACCTGAAATAATTTGTATCATTTGAAGGGTGGTGAGGAAGTCTTCATCTGTCTCAGTTTTACATTTATGTGAGATACAGTCAGCCAGTGGAAAGCAGACATATGACAGAAGAGGGGCTGGTTTTCAATGTCAAATTAAGAGTTATGGGTTTCTCCCCACTTAGGGCATTGACTGTCTTAGTTGTCTCTCAGAGCTACAATATTTCAGAGGCATGGGGTAACAACGAGTACACCTGCACAGACTGTCAGAATAAGAGATTTAGTTCTAAACTCTATGAGACAGCAGATATGTATATGTAAAAAGTAAATGTGAAAGAACTCTTAAAAGTAGTTTGGAGTATGTTGAAGTGACTTTCTGAAATCTTGAACAATCTCAGTTCTGACATTTTAAATGGGATTCTAGGATCATTTGAGAAAATACCGGTCACTGTATATGAATTATGCCCAAAACTATAAAGGTACTATTTCTGACGTTATTTGATTTCATAAATAAACCTACAAAACCTTATTTCCTTCTGCTGTGAAATGTTTCTTCAGTCATAAGATCATAAAGTTATAGCTGCAAGAGACGTTAGGTCCTTAAGCCCCTCTAACTGGCCATGGAAAAGTGTTTTTTTAATATTAATAATATTTTGTTATTTGGACTTTAAATGTCCGTGGGGAACGTGCTTTTGCCTTTCTTTCACACAGTGATTAAAGATGTATGTAAACACTATTACAGGTTTATACTGCTAATATTGAGATATGAATACAGCACTTCCTGGATTATACCACCACCAAAGTCATTATGATGTTTCTTACCACACCAGCTGGCAGTTCTTTTGAATTCTGTTAGAAAATCCTTTAAAGATAGTGAAGCATGTAATCTTTTTAATGTTCTGTAGTGGGAAGAGAAAAAGTTCTAAAACAGAGAGATACCTGTGTTAAGACCTGGACTATATTTATTGTGCAGATCCCTTTTAAATACTCTTGGAATTACTTTTATCTTTATTGTCAAACATTTGTTCTCTGAAGGAAAAACTGGGATAGTCACTAATGAAAAATCTTATCTTTAAACCTTGCTTTCCTAGCAGCATTTTCTTTCTCCATTTGAGTTTTCAAACAGAGCAGGGAACCATAACTACAGGAATCCTCAAGCAATTCTTTGATGCAAATAATGACAGTAAAACTGTTTTAAGAATTAGCAGGCATAAAAGCATTACTTTTTTGTGTGTTTAAAGTTTAATCAAATTTTAAAACAGATTAAGATATCCAACACAGGTAGATGCTTTCAGTTGTTCTTGCTAGTGCAAACTGTGAGGAATCCCTAAAGAAGCCTAAAACCCCATTTGTTTGTTTGTAAAGATGAAGTACCAGTTGGTAGATCTGTGATCTTACAAGCTCATTGAATAAACATATAGTCTGAATGTGGTGTTATATATAACAGTGCAAAAATAATAATTCAGTTCACATGCCAATGGAATGCTTTACCAAAAACTGATAGCAATGGACATACTGGTACAAGAATGCTGTTTTTATGGTAGGTTCATCTGTAAAACCATCTAATGGAAAAAAATACTAATTTCAAAACTCTGCAGAATACATTTTAGATGTTGAAGATTGCCATTACCACTTCTCATATCAAATTTTATAACCTTGTTATAAAATACATGCTGGGCTGTTTTACTGAAGTTAGATCTGACACTGTGTAAGTCTGGGTAAGTGCCATACACCTGGCTTTTGCATTATTATAAGCATCTGAGCTTTGAGATGGAAACCAGCTGAGTATTGTGTTTTAGGGTACATCACTGTTTACATGGTATATGATTATTAAGTAACTTTTAGTATTTCTTTCTGGGTATCAAATGAAGCCCATGAAAACAGTTGTTTCTGATCCAAAGCTCATTACAATTCTTGAAAATATTCTTATTAACCTCAGTGTACTTTCAAAGAGTGACTTTATCTAAACATTGAACAAAATTCTACTATTATATTTAGGAGACAGATTGTTGCAGAGATTTGTATATTGAAAGTGGTCTTCATTCTGTTTCACTCACTGCAGGTTGTTGTTTGTAATAAAGAAAAAGAGGATACAGAGGGTTTTTTAATACTCTGGGTCACTGCAGCAAGATAGCTCAATGACAAGGGTCTTTAAGATTCAGAAATAGGATATGGAATTTGCTAGAGTTAAGCAACAAAACGTGTTTGATTGTACACAGTCATCTGCTGGGTTACATCTCATGCTTTCTAGCAGACGAGCCAGAGAGAGAACAATTGGTTGGAATAGATATAAACAAAGGAGTTAGAAATGGCCCTGAGGCTTCCCCATTTAATTCGTGTGTGCATTTTGGATACTCATAGAAGCTGTTCCCTCTTGCTTGCGTGCATTCATTGTGCCGTGCTTCATAACATTTAGTCAACTGTGACGACTACGAGTTATGGGGCAAGGAACAGAAAAGGAAAGGTAACATTTTTGTCACTTCCAGGTGCTAATCAGTTTACAGAAGTTGTATTAATTGCTTCTGTTAGCTGTTTTAATTAGATTTTTCTCTCATTTAAACAAAATAAAATAGAATATCTGAGCAAGGTAAATGTTGTATATCTTCACTACATTTAATTGGAAAGTAGGTGTGGGCTGAAGGCTTGTGCACAAGTAATAGTTCTGTATTCTGAAATCCTGTATATAAGTATTTGGCAATGAAGAAGAGCATATATATAAGCTGAACATTTTAAATCTTATTAATAGGATTCTTTGCTGCTTACAAGGTTTTATACTATCTTCTGTGTTCTTGTTTTACTTGCTAATGTGTTATTTGCTGATGCTTTTCTGAAAATTGTTTGAAGACATAAGTTTCTACTTTGCAGTGTTTTATACTCTGTTGTCTTGACCTTTAACTTTGCTTCAGGGGAATCCTGTAGGTAGGAAGACACGCAACACACACACAATACTATCCCAGAGTAGCATTTAATGATAAAGCTAAGCAGATCCAATGCTTCCACACAGAGAGGTCATTTTCCTGCTCCCCCTTCACCTGCTCCCTCTGTATCTGTACCAGGCCACATGCCCTTTTCTCCTGCCTGGGGCCAGTTCCAGGGCATGACAGACTCTTTGCTGAATTGATTCAACTTGTTCACATTTTAAATAATAATTACCCTCCATTTATCAGTCTGTTTTCCACAGTATTGAGTTACATTTGCCCAGCAAGGTGAGCAATGGCTATCCAAGTTTGGAGTAGGCTAGTACTGGCAAACATGATTGTAAGGGTATGTGACAAGAGATAGATAGAACAAGACATCATTTTCAGCCATATCACATAACTTCAGTCTTGACGTTTCTCGATGAATCCATGTAGTTTAAAAGCCACAGTTTTATTTCCTATATGTAAAGTTGGTTATTTGCTATATAACCTAAAGAAACATGGAGTTTTCTCAGTAACAGTTCATACATATGTGTATGATATACTATTTATGACTTTATTCATAAATCCTATATATATATGCATTTAATAATTCATATTTTCATTTTCTGTTTTTATGTACATAAACATACCAATTTAATATTAATTCATTGTAGTATTACTCAATCAAATGTTTCTAAAAGAAAACAAAGGAAAAGTAACTGAAAAACTACCACTGTTTTAATAACTTAAACTGAACTTTCAGACTGATTGAAATATATATATATATTACAAATAACAGTATGCTCGTAGTAAATTTCCCATATTGGGGAATAAGAGAGCTTTAGAATATACTTTGTGCTTTAACGAGATATTTTAAGCTTCTTTAAACATAGCAATCCTACCACAGCACTTTTTCAAAGTGTACCATTTAGGACTGGGACCCCAAGCTGTGGTGTGTTCATTGCAGTGGCACGCACGTGCCTTGGCTTCTAAAGACTTGGTTTTGTGTACAGATGAGCTTTTTCTCTTCCTACGGGGATTTCAGTTTTATCTTTATGCTCATCAAACTCTTCTTATATAAATCCTTTTCACAAAACTGAGATCAAGAATATATTGAAAATGAGGTTTTAAATAACGGCTTTTGTCAAAGATTCTATAAAAAGTCAGGATTGAGGAGCTATACAATATGATCTCATACTGGTAGCTTGTACTACTGAGTATGATGTAGTTCTCTTACCCAGGTAGAGTTTGGTGACTAATGAAATATGCATGCATAATAAAATTATATATATCCATGTGAGGAGTGACTAAGGTGAGAATATCTGGGAGGAGGGCATTTGCTGTTGGGGTGGATTTAGCTGACCACTTGGAGGTGATACAAAGGGAACTTGTAGCTGAAATTGCTGTAGACACTGCCAGCAAGGAGCCCAGAAGTAATCCTAAATCAGGTTTCAATCAAACAATTTCACTGTGGTCATACATTCCTCTAAATGTGCTCCCTTTACCAGCAACATCTCTTCCTGCCTGCTCAGGTTAGCTTCATCTGAACTTTCTATGCAATGGAGCATTTTTGAAACAACAGTGTAATTCATAGTTAATATAAATGTGTATAATATTGCTGGTACTTGTGTTCGTATCATGTGACAAGTGCACCTAGATACTGCAAATGTGTAGCACCTTTAAGTAGGCAAATGGTTCAGTTTGGATTTTTTTGTTATTTTAAAAGGCCCTGCTTGCCTCACCTTTCGGAAGACTTTAAAATTTTCCTATTTTCAGATTCTTATGTATTATAAAGTGAATTATGTTCCTTGTCTGAAGTTCCCAGCTTTGTATTCAAATTGTGCAACTTTTTGTAAAAAGCCTTTTATATGCATTTACATGATTGCATCCTAAGAGAGACAAGGTGAGGGAAGAAGTTATCAGTTTATATAACTTGTGATAACCCTAGTGAGTTCAATGCCTTTAGATTATTTTTTTTTCTGTATCATTATCTCAGTTTTTGAATGTTTGTAATTAATTTGTTTGGTTTGCTATGTTGTATTTAACAGAAAATGCTGATGATTTCTTACTTTCACGTTTCTTTCAGCATTGTATATGAAAACTGGAGCAAACCACAAGTCTTCTCTCTGAGCTCACTTGGATAGAATAATAATTTAATGGCTAAGGAATCCAACTTTGGAAATTAGTAATACACAGTTATTTCTGTATTTTAAAAACCTGCCAGAGTATTTGTTCAAAGAAAATAATCAAACACAGATTCCTTTTACTCATTGTTCAGAATAAAAAGCAATGTGTTTTGAGCCCTTCAGATGCTGTATAAAAAGCTGACTATGAGTCTTTCTAATTCAAAACAGTATCCCTTATATTATCACTTCCTCCAACTTTCCATCAAATGTAGCCCTCTCTTATGATGTCTCTTGCTTGTTCTTACATACCGTCTACAGCTGTTGTCATCAAAATACCAAGTTAAGCCTGTACAGGTAAGTTAAAACTGCAGGTCAAAACTTCTAGGCTACCTCTTTTTCTTTCCTTTTCAAGGCTTCCTTGAGGAAACCACATTCTATTTCCATCTGCCATTTTTCCTTTTCTCCTAGATACTTATTATAGACAAGATATAATTACACTATATATTGCACTTTCTGAGGTATACATTAATTTCTGAGAGGACTTTCTAATGAACATCTCAGTGTCAGTAGGTATTAATTACTTTTCATATTATTCTTGAATCAATTAACAATGTGCTAGGTGACTGTGTGTAAAATTGTACTGTTCAAGTCACAGAGGACTAATAGCTTATCTTATATGCAATTCTAACAATGTTAATGAGCAGAAAATGTAAAGGTTAAGAAAGGACAATGCTAAAGCAATAACAAAGAGTGATTTGGGGGAATCTGACTCATTTCTCTCTTAGATCACCTTTAAATTAAAAATACCTAATGTTTAATACAACACTGCATGTTTAGCATCCAGTGAATAAAAATTATAGGAAAGAATTAGTGCATTGATATTTGTGCAATTTCCATAACAATATCACTTACAACTCCCAATAATAGATCAGTCTGAAAATAATGTTTTCTTGATGGATTTTCTACAGCAGGGTCCCATATTTAATGCTATCCAGTACTATCCACTTACGCATATTGCATTTGTGAATATTAAAAACACAAACACACAACCAAACAAAGGATTATTTTTCCATTCCTGTTAAGGACTAGCATTTGTCATATGATGTCCTGCCTTTCATTATTAGAAAGTGTTATTTTCTATGAAAATTACTCAGACTGTTTTCTAATTGCTTGGTGATAATGTGTGCAAAAAGGACCTTTATTATCTCAAGATAAGGCCATTTTCCTCCTATTTGCATGTTTATTTGCTTTTTCCTAGTACGCAAGGATGAAAGTGATATTCAGTAGTTGTTTTTTTTTCTTTTTTTTTTTTTCCCCACCTTTCTCAGCTGTGAGCATCTGCTATGCACAATTTCAATGACACATTTGCAAGATCATTCCCTGAAGCTGGTCTCATGCCAGTTGATCATGCCTCAAGCACACAGATGCCTTTCTCTTGAATATTATTAATCACTTATTTTATTTTTTCCCCAGCCAACTCCATCTAAGTTAGCTTCACTGGGAGAAAGGGAAATTGGGGATGAAAGAGAAAAGATTAAAAATCTTTACATTGTGCTGTGATGCAGAAAGAGCTGGCAGCCTGTAGACCACCATGAACATCACAACATTTGAAGAGTAACCTCTGAAGTTTTCAGCTACTGACAGAGATTATACAACTGTTATTGTCATTATTATGCAACTATTGAAAATTATATAGGAGCTACATGGCTAAATTTGTAACAGGACACAGTCTGCTTCCAGTTACATCACTGTAAATATGAAGCAAAGATTTCAAGAAATTAACCTCAGCTATGAACCCACATACCTGAAGAATATAGTCTCTTATTTTGAAAAGTCTTGAATAAGGACTGACACTGTATATGATATCCCTAAAACAGTTACCCACATAAGGACAATGAAAACAAATTTAATTCAGGAAATACAGTCTTTTTTTTTTTTTTTTTCCCTGAACCAATAAAGCATTTAATTGACTTCCATATGGTTTTGTGGCTCCCCCTCCCCCCTTACTGTCGTATAAAAGAAGACAGCTTTTATGGAATTTCTGTTTTTTTTGCTGTATTTTAAAAATTGAAAAGCAGTTATTACGAAGGAAAAGCGTAACAGGAAAACAGATCCCAATACTCCGAGCCCAAGTGCTGCTGCCACTATTTGAATAAAAACAAAACCCAAACCTTCCCATGTCTACAGTCTCAAGCCTCCTTTTGCTTTAGTATTGTTTAAACTCCAAGGTTACTGTGAGTACTGTAAAACAAATGATACCAACGAAGTGACAGTATATTTTTTCTGAAATATTGCTCACTCACTGTTGTTCGCGTCTCCTAATTCCTTGTAAGTCAGTTAATGACACAGAATAGCTAACGGTGCTTTAGGATCCTCACAGGCTTCATGTCTGCTGAGAAACGGCTTAAGTGAGTTCTCAGCAATAAGCAAATACTTCTAATGTATATCTTGGGCTTTTGCTAACTGTTATATTTCCTCCCCTGTGCTTTCAAAAGAGTTCAAAATGTACACTTGCCCAGCTCTGCTTCCATTTTCAATTTCTATTCATTTTCCTTAAGGGTGACACACTTTTTCCTTCAGGCCACTTTGTTCATTTGAAGTTTGCACACAACAATTACAACAATTTACTTGCCTGTAACATGTTTTTTTTTTTTTATTTTATTTTCATGTAGTTTTTGATGCTGCAGGCAATCTACATCATAGAAAAAGCAGACCTTGTGGTGTCTTTAACGTCCCAATACAGGACTGTAGACTACACCTTTGGTGGGATTTTTTTTTTTTTTAATATAACGAATACATGTAAAATAAATACTTTTTGGAATGGAACCTCTCTAAGAAGGCTACTTAGGCAATCGTTTAATTTATAGTCCTATTTTATAGTTCTTTGCAAAACTTAAGGAAGTCCTATTTTTGGAATATGGGTTGTGGTCTGCTGGGATTGGGAGAAAATTATATCTTTTATTACGGATGGAAAAAAACAACACTCTAGACGCTATATGTTTAAAACATAGTGAATAAAATACTCCTGTTGAACTACGGATTACACTTTGGGACTGTGTCACTCCATTTCTGAGTGCTAGAGATCCCATAGCAAAGGGGGATGCTGTTACCCCCTGCTTGGGGGTCTGGACTGGGGCCTCCCTGAGCCTGCCTGGCAGCTTCAGGGTGCTTCTGCTACATCTGGCTTCCGACTTAAAGGCTTATTTATTATTGCTGCTCCTTCCAGATAGGTTATTAGCATGCTGGACGGTTAGTATGTTGTGGATTTTATTCCGGTTTCTATTTATTTTTCAGGCAGAGCTTTTACAACTGTGGATAGGGGATACACACATTACAGTTAATAGATTCAGGGAGGTCAGGCTAGATCAAGAATATCAATGATGGACTTGTGCTAACTCTCCTTAGTGAGTTCTGCTGTCCTGGAGGGGAGACATCTGGTGATGGAGGCTCCCTGAGGGTTTGCAGGCAACTGTTTCAAGGTAGGATGAGGAGTCTCCAAGAGACCAGTACCTTTCACCGACTTTACAATTTAAAGATATCAACCCTTTAAAGTAGGCTGCAGAAAGGAGATGTGAATCCTGTAATCAGTCTCTTTGTTTTCCAGTAAGGAGATAGTTACGCCCCTTATATGTGCTATGAGAGCTCCAGAGAGAAATAAAGCTCACCTTAATTTTGTGAGCAATTTTTTAAAGCGATTTAGAGACCTAGTATCTAGGGTTCAATGAAGTTCATTGGCAATTAAATGCAAGTCTCCGTGATGCATTGAAAGATGTAAGGATAGTGAATCATCTCTTTCCATCACAAGGCCTTGTCTTCAGCTGTTTATAGGTTTGTCAAATTCAAACTATGGGTTAATACTCTTTTTAGGAGTTGGCTTTATGTAGAAGTTTTAGAAGAATATCTATAAAATTATGTTCATTTATTTCTAAGAAGGAAGTTGAAGTGGAGAGAGGAACTAGAGTACTGGGTAAAATAGGAAGAGTCTTATGACTTTCACTAATGGCTGTGACAACTCTGTTTTGGAGCAGAATCTCTGAATTTGGCAAGAGAATGCTGGAGGGTCAGGAAAGTGCTTTTCGGTCCTTCCCTGTGAAAAATCTTCTGAAATTTGAACAGGATGTGAGCGTTGGAAAGTCTCAGTTCACATAAACTTGCACTAAACATGCTCCAGCCCTTGGGCTTGGTTTTCCCAGCAATCAGACATTGCTGTGATACCAGCCACAGGCACTGAGAAAATGAAATCTCTGCCATGAGCAACAGAATCTCTTCCATTCAGGCTCTGAAACATGAAGGGGTCTGGGGCTGTAGTTTAGAGCAGTGCTGAGGAGGGAAACCAGGGGAGAGCCGAGGCTGGGAGAAAGCTAGGGCAAAATTGTTGGGTAAGTGAGAAAAGGAACAGGCAGGACCTGGAAACATGGATGAGAAGACAGAGGGTGTGCCACAGGTGAGAACTGGGATATTATGTTGGTCTTAGCCCTTTATGATAGTGCCATGCCTGATGCGGGAAAGGAAGCAGTCAAAACTAAGCTTTGAGAAACCAGATTTGGCAGAATAAACCTCCTGGGAGCCTGTGATGTTTGGGCAAGTTAAGGCATTGCTGGGAGTCCTTTTTATTGCATGAGAGGCTGATCTATGGAAACAAGAAGAGTGGCTGAGGTGAGAGCAGCTGGGGGACATTACCTGTGGCTCCCTGTGGTGCTTGCCCACTGTCACCCAAGATCCAAGTCCTCTTGGTACCACAGGACTTGAAAGCCTTCCAGTTTGCTGAACTGGCAGAGCTGTTCCGGGAAGAGCCTTCGTCGCATGGTCATCTGCTCCTCGGGGTCACCTCTCCCCAGCGGTGCCACCTGCTGCCCCTCCCTGCACAGGGAGAGGTTTCTCTGCTCAGCTGATAAGAAACTTCCACAATCAAAAGAAAAGGACCGCTATATTTCTATCAACATCTGATTGAAGCCCTTGCTAGAATTTATAGGATTTTTTCTTAGTCATGTTGCTTTAAAAATTGATGAGTGAAAAGTCTGAAAATTGTAGGAAAATGTAAACAAACTTCATTGTACAGATAATTTTTCAGTGGCTTCAGGCACAGAGTCCTGACAGTGTTTCCTTATTAAATATGAATCTAGTTCACCCAGCTGTTTCTATATTAACACGCTAAATAATCCAGTGCTTCATTAAGTTTGGTCACACATCCATAGAGCTCAAAACACCATAAAACTTTTCCCCTTTGTGTAGTAATTGCCTTCACTTGTGAATGGTCAGCACATCCGGCTATAGAGACTAGCCTCTAGTGACCAATATTGATAGCAAAGCACATTCAAGCTTTCTTTACTACCTTACTGTATTATAAAGGGTTTTTATTTTCCCCTCAGAAAAGGTATCTATTGATTTTACACAGCAGTGTATTTTGACTGTTGCATTTAATTTTGTGACTGAGTCATGAATAATTTGCCTTTCAGTTAACCTCATTCACTGTGTGAGTATTGCAAACATTTTATTTCATAAACTGTGCATTTGCGAGAGGATCTTGAGGCCCCTATTGGGATTCATTTGGAGCTGTATGTAGAGACTAGTGATTCAGAAGAGTGTAAAAATAGGGTAGTTTGAAGAGCTCTCACTGCATAAAACACCACTGGGATTACATCTTGTAAGCAAAAGGGAGGAGTTGCAGAAAAATAAAAACTCCCTCATGGCTATTTAAATCACTGTTTTTGACCTATTCTTGCTTTGTTCCCTGAATGCCCTTTTTTACTGTCTGGTGCCTAACACTTGTTGAAGAGTGAGTGGGATTCCCTTTTCTTATTGTTTTGCATTTTTCTTATTCCTCTGCTCTTTACATACAGTCCAGTCATTTGGATGTTCAGAGGCCTCACCTCCATTTCTGGACTTGCTAAAGATCCTCTACCTGCTAGAGGAGAAGAGAATCAGGCTTCTTGCTGTCTTGCAGTTTTCTGGCTATTGGCAGAAATTCAGAACACAGTCACAGTGTGTCTCAGCTTAATTCAGAAGTATGGAAGAGCTACAAGGATGAACAGCTGCGTTGGAAGAAGGGCAGTAACATGTTTTAGATGTCAAATCAATGGAAGAATGTAGTGCATTCTGAAACAGTTCATCTCAGGCAGCCATTCTCCAGGCAATTTGAGCTTTCTCTCTGTCTACCCCCCACCCACTCACCTCCCACAAACAAAAAACAACTAATAATCCATTTGAGAAAGAAGAGTTTTTGTTTGTTTGTTTGTTTCCCACATTGTTGATAAATATCTGCAGTGGTGGTTTCTCAGATGGTGCACCAGCTGGTGTATTAGATGTAAGCCACTGGAAGAGGAGAATTTCCTCAGAGCACAGCACCTGCAGAAATTTCTTATTCTTTAGATTTACTGTTTAAGGAGGAACAGTTACTTTCCTCATGCCTTTTCACCCTTGCCTTTTGTGGCATTGGCTCAGACCGTGTTGATTTTTGTTAACAGACTATAAAAATAATATATCTATATATATATATCTATATATATATATTAAGTAGATGACATATTGGTGGTAATTCCTTTTCTGGCTTCAATTGCCAATATTTTAAAATAATAATTAAAGCATGTTCAGTGCCAGGCCACTCATGATGAGAGAGTCTGAAAGAGTGAAATTTGAAAAGATGATGAACATGGTCGGAAAAACTCTGGACAGTCTTTCTCAAGAGGGCAGGGCAGCATGTAAAAATGTTTGAAAAATAACCCAAAAGAAGTGAGACAAAATGTGAATGAGATTTGGCAGATCAGCTGACAAGATTAATGTGCTAAAGATACATGGTAATTATTCGTGTGAGGAAAAAAAATGTAAGTAGAAGACTCTTAGCTAGAAATATATTATACATTTAAGTCCCAAAACAAAATAGGTATGCACTAGCTTCCTTCCAATCTCAACAGGGAACAAGAGGAGGACTTCTTGGACTTGTGTAGGAAATAAGATGTAAACCATTTGGAGTTTTCTTATATTTATCATAGTTGCCCTGAAAACTGCCTTTTAAGCTGGCCAAATAAGCTATAGGGTCTTCGTCAAGCCTGCATGACTTGAGCGTTAAAACATGTCAAGTATGATGCTTAAAGTAAACCTGATGTTCCCGGTGCTGCAGACGTGTGGTGAGTGTTGTCTGCTAAAGTGACCTGTGTTACTTCACTGTGCATGTCCAAGTGGTGCTGCAAACCCTGTTCCAATGACCGGACTCCGTACGCCTACATCATGCTGCACTTTGCTCTATGGTTTAATAATTAAACACACAAGCACAAACACACCACAGCTGGAGACTAGGGTTTATTCCATTAGGGGCAGGACATGTATACAGCATATTTCCAGGGAAATACGGTTTACCTGAGTGTGCCTCCACTTGCAATTGTAGACATGTCTGCTGTTCTCCTGAAGATGTTTTTTTTTTTCTGTCCTTCTGCAATGCCTTATCTTGTAACTAGGTCTTATATTGTCAAAAGCAAGAAATGACTCTTATTCCCTATTTATATAGCTGCACGGAGGATCCCAGAATATTCTAGGGCTCCTTGATGCTTTAGTAGTTTAATTAATAACACGCATAGTACTTTGTTTAGCTGTTTCCAAAATACTTTGGAATCTTTGGGATGGGGGATGCTATAGCTTAATCTAAATCATTACAGCTGCTGCTGTTTCTGAAGTGCATTTCAGGGCTGTTTGAAGTTGGGATCCTCTAGTTGTTTCTCATCAGTCTCATCAGAGTGCTGCACTGGCTCTAGGAGCCGTTTGGGAAACGTAACAGGTGCCAGAAGGAAAGGACTTGCTGGTGTAACTGCAGGGATTGGATAGGATACTATGGGGCAGAGGTAATTTTTTGTGTAAATTTCAGGCGTCAGAAGAGCATTAAGTTTCATTAACTTTTTTCCATCTTGCTGAGCTAAGAGGCTTTGGACTGCCCCATGTTCTTGCAGGAAATACAGTACTGAGATTTCATCTTCATCAGCTCCTTGGAAATCTTGATCAACCGTGCAGTATGATGAGAAAGGAATTTGAGTATCATGTCAGACTGTGTACTCTGGCAGAGTAGACGTAACGCATTTAGCACCTTTTTTTTTTTTTTCTGGCACTTTCTTTATTTTTGCTGTGATTCTAGTATAGGTTTCAGATATTTTACTTTGGAAATAGGATGCTGCTTTTTCCTGAATGTCATGAGCTTTCCTCGGATATTGTTTGCCATTTAGGCTCCCTCCCCAGCACCAGTCCTTATTCTCTCAGCCTTGCCTCAAGGCATACAATGGGAATTGCTCATAATGGGATATAAGCTTACAAGCTCCTCACAATAGAGCCTTCATTAGCCTTCAACTCCCATTCAGTTAAAATGAATGCCATGCCTCCATGATAAAGGGAAAGCATGGAAGAACTGGGTATGTTCAGGTGGTTTCCAAGTAGAGGACATGGGGGCTGTCCCTAAACTCAAGGTGGTATGCTGCCAATGCTAAGTGCTGTGATGGAAAGGGTTCAGGGTAGTGTCATGCCAGTGGTTGCTTAAGGAGCCATATCGTTCAGCTGTGCGAGGAACCTCTTCCAGCTGCAAGGTGACTGATGCAGTGCGAGGGCTTTACGGAAAAATGCCCAGTTCGATGAGAGGAAGAATGGACTAAAAGTATATACAACACTTTGTTAGTTTGCTCCAACCAACATCTGGCCTGCTTTGAGAGGGGTTTGAACACTGCCATTGCATTAAAACAGGAATAATTTTTTTCATCAAAAACACATTCCTCACATAGTGGCCTTGTTTCCTCCCCTTGGTCTGATTTGTTTTCTTAGTAAATTATGAAACTGGTGATGTGGGTGGGACAAGAGGCAATAGCAGAATAATTAAGATTTGTGGTTTTACTTTTCCCTGGTTCACTTCTGTCTCACTGTTGTTTTTCTTGCATGTGTGTACGCATGCTATTTTTGAATTTTTCTGCTTTGGTTAATACATTTTGGAAAGTATTTTTTGTCTAATTTGACAGTTATTTTAGTGTTGTAGTTTCATGAATTTAACTTAAGTTAGTTTTATCAGTATAATGTATTTCTGGTATTTCTAGAGCAGAATTTCAGCTCAACCTTTGAATTTCCATGATATTGCAAGAGAAGAAAAGCAGTGTGTTCACCTATTATTTGTGCAGCAGGTATTTCCTCATACCCAATAAAAACAAAATTATCTTTTTTCTATATCTGGTAATGCCATAATATTTTGGGCCTGTACAGCACCATGCCCTGTCTGCTTTGGTAGCGAGTTAAACAGGCAGATCTGTCTGTGCCTAGGTTCAAAGACTGAGGTAGGTGTTGTTTAGGTGATAGATCAGCATTGATTTTTTTTTTTTCCCTGGTTTTGACAGGATTTTTCCAAGGATGCATTTCACAACATTTATGCTTCTCCTTCACTCTTTCAAGTATACCTCACTTGTTTGTTTCATTATCAACATTAATATTTTGTGTTTGTTTTGGTTTTCATCTCCTTGTCTGCAGCACTTCCGTCATGGAGTTGGAAACATTCCTCATTTCATAATATCATGTTACTTTCATAACCAGTGTAAAAGCCCATATATGTAGGAATGTAGAATTGAACTCTTGTATGCTATATAATTGTCAGTGGATGTTGCATTCCAAGGTATTAAGAATTAAGTTTCAGTCTACCATTGATGGCGATTTCTAGCATAGGGAAAGATTAATTTAAAATTAATTTATAAAAGATCACTGGCTGGCAGAACAGTGTCGTATACATCTGCAAGGTCTTGCTGTTTTTCATATTACCAAACAGAATAGCATCACAATAACAAGCAGCACAGAAAAGACAAAATAGACTGGGGTCTGCCTCTACCTACTGGTAAAATATCTTTTCCTGTTAGCTGAGTAGGTTGTATGAAATTTCATGTTTACTATAAGTCAGTAAAGGTTTTGAAATAAAAAATATATATATTTAAAAGCTTAACTGATAACACTAGTGGTTCTTCATGTGTTGCTGTTGAAAATGTAGCACAACAACACTGCTGAATTTCTGTTATGAATAAGCAAACTTGAAATGTGTTTCTTATTATATACACTTTATATACACTCTTCAGAATCAAAGAAAAATCTGTTTATTTACAGTGGTCCTCTCATGGTGCAAGGTTGATTTTCTGCTTCACATTCAAAAGGCAGGAGCTGGGAAAATAGTTCTGACCTGGTTTGGGGCAATTTTTCCTTTCTCTGGCTGTTCTGCATTCATATCAACATTTTCTGACCAGAGAAGCAGGTGCTCTGCTAAATTATAACACCATCTTTAATGAGATTCTGGCTTACAGACTGTCCTGGGAGGCTTGTGGATGGATCTATTCATATGCTATTTAGGTACTTTTATTAATCCTTTAGCCTTGTGGAACAAAGTTGATTATCTCATTTTACACTTGAGTTTTGTTTGATGCAAAGAGGCATATTAGGTATCATAAATAAAATATATTGTTTTATAGGATGTCATGGGTTATACTCCACATTGTTTAAGTTATAATGGGAAATATACACTGTTGGCTAAAGGCACCTGTTTAGAATGTGCTATGGCTCTGAGTTGGCTGTGGATGCCACACATTTTATTTACATAAAGTTTCTCTTGAAAGAGGTTCTTAGAGTTAATAATGTTTTATAGCCTACATACAGTTCCATCCGTGGCTTTGAAGTGCAAAATGATTCAACCAAAAGTGCTCTTGAAGCAAGAGTGAACAAGGGTGCGGAGGCAGTCAGGAGAATGAGAGTCTGGCCGTGAGTGGAGTCATTGCTGCTCAGAGGACTCCATTGTTTTGGAAAGGAAATTGAGGGTAGGAAAAGGCTACAGCTGCACTTCAACAAACCTCTGCAAATGTCAGTAATTTACCTCTTTAGTATGTCTTGGGATAATAACACCTTTCTTTCCCACAACCTGAAACACTTCAGTTGTCAGTGTGAGTGGATGTCAACATACATCTCCTTGGCTGTGAGCAGTCTAATATAGTTCTTATTCCATGTGAAATGTTTTGCCATTGAAAATATATACAGAGGCCAGATTTTACCCAATAAACATTTCCATCTGCCAAAAATCCAAGCCAAGAAAGTCAACCACTCCCACAAAGATGCCACTTAATAGTGGCTTTTATTACAGTTTTCACTCTCATTTAGGCATTTGAATGATTCTTTCAAGAATCAACCACAAGTCGTATGCTGTTTCCTTCTACACGGTGTAACAAACACATACACAGCAAGAACCTAGCAGTTCCAGTTTGTCTACAAAGCTAGCGTTTTTTACATATTCATAATTGTTTTGCCTTCTGTAAATAAAATGTGTTTGTAGGCCCAAACAAATGTCTTAGAAAATCAATCTAGGAACATTTCTTTCAGCAAATTACTGATTTGTTTGAAAAATGGGCATTGATATTTGAACTGGTGACAGGTAATTGTACTGATAATTCCCTTCCCTTTCTCTCACCAAAGATGTAAATAGAAATAAATCTTTCCAGCAGCTCTAGGTATTATGTATACTTTGTTTAAATTGAGCTGAAAATGCTGCATCAAAGTATGACCCTCTCCGTGAATATGTTCCCTCAGTGCAGACTGAAGAATGCGTTATTGTGTTACCAAATGAGTAATGATATACAGCTTAAGTCGGGCTTTGCATGATCCAGAGCAGCACTAATACCAGATAAGGTGGTTATTGCTCAGAGGTTGCCCTGGAGAGGACAGCTGGTCTAATAGGAGCACTGTGTCTGCTGGTGTGTGAGGTAGGGCTGTGGATCGTCAAAGCAGGTGTAACTGGGCATTGCTTGCAGCCAACTTATTCATGAGAACTGCTGTGAATGCTGTAGAGGCAGCTGGCACTAGTTGGAGCAGTTTTAAGGCTATATTAATTAATGCCAAAATAGTGGCCTGATGCAGATTTGGCTGAGCAACAGGGGAGAATGCAAGCAATTTATTGTTGTATTCATCCGTATGTCCTCCGTTTATGTCATATAAATGCATTAATGCTGCTTGACATGTTTATATTTTTGTATTGAAAGGATGCATAGCTCTACAGTAATTTACTGCTGTTACTTTATTTCTCATATTTAGTTTATTATTTCCATAGATGGAATAAATTTATCTTGATAGAAGCAATTCTATCTGTTGACAGTGTGCTATTTGACTTTTGCTGAAATGTGGTGTTTTGGCTGTAAGATTTAGTATCAGTGTTTCTCAGAAAGATGGTCTAAGTTTAATGCATGCCTATAACAAATTATACATAGAAAAGGAATAGCCTGCTTGTGTTTCTCCAGAACTGAAAGAGTTGACCAAAAGTCTAAAAGGGAAATGTCAAAGTAGGCCTTTCCAGTAAAATCTGGAAAGTTGAATAGGATATTTTTGTGTCCATAGCACATGTAACAACTTATTATTAACATCTAAGAATGGGAACTGGATCACTAAAATCATCTGATGTTTTATCTTATTAAGATTTTTTTTTATGTCTGTTTTCAGAATATTTTTTTTAATCCTAAATTTTTAAATCATTTTAAGTATTGACTTCATACTGCATACGTTTATTTATTTATTTATTTTAAAGAGTAATACACTAGTTAGAAACTCTCTGATGTTTAGTAAAGATGAGAGCATGCATTATATCTTTGTTACCTTGTCTTTTTAATAGAACATGGTAATACCTAATTTGGTTATGTGGCTGGCAAAGAAGATGTGAACAGCTGCACACCTGAGGCCTCTGCTGGAATAACAAGGAGCTATTGCCATCAGGAAAGGAGGGGGCTATTTAGGAACTGAATTATTAGGTATCTAGTTAGATATGTATGTTTTACCACTTCATTAATCATCATACCACCTCCTTCAGTGTGATAAGCCTCGAAACAGAGCTCTTGCCACAGTATGAAATCCTATTCTCAACAACTTTTCCTGTAATTTTATTCTTAGCTTTCAGTTCCTACTAAGGGTTGATACACTTATTTGAATGTGTGACCAGCTTGTATATATCAATATATGAACTAGGCCTGGGATGCTTTTTGATTGTGCAGTTAGAAAAACAAAAACAGAACAGTGAGGTGTCAGAGGCAGTCATTGTGTCCCTCTCAGAATATTTGTGTCTCTAAAAGCTCCTGCTTTGCAAATTTGTGCTGTTTCTATTCAGGAACAATTTAAGAAAAAAACAAAACAAAAAAAAAAGGTATACTGTTTTCAGTTTTGTCCAAGTAGAAATCAACATACAAATTCCTGCAGATTTCACCAAAAGTAAAACAGGATCTGCTGTGCACTTTTCCTTTCTCTAGATCTCCCTATTCCACTTACAAATATTTTGCCAGATGTCTACAGATTCAACCACAGAGTCACTAATTTTAGTCATGCAAAAAGTAGGAATTTAATTTAAATTAGTTTTCTACATTGTTTTTCTGGTTACTGAAAGACATCTTCAGAGATTAATTAATTCTGCTTGCATCCTAATACAATGAGTTAAACTGCCTACAATGTCCTGATCTCTGTGCCTTGCCTGCCCATGGAGCCTAGATGCACACCTCAGGCTAGATGCCTGCGTTTTGTATATCCTTTGATATATTCCATTGCAATTAGTTGATACATACTGATTGATCTGAGCTACCCAGGTACGGGAGCAGTGGAGGGCACAAGAAGACTGAGCTAGGAATATGTGCTGCTGCTGGATGTAGCCCTGCTTTTCCAGAGTTCCCTTTCAGTGTGAAGACCTGTTGCTGTTGCTCACCTTCATCTCCTTTGTCATTAAGCTACAGGATGAGTGTCTTGCATGAGGTGGGGCTGGGAAGTGACCTTACTTCCCCACCATGGTCAGTCCCTGCAGCTCCAGTGACCACCCTGAGTCACCCTGTGGCTTCAGTGCCACCTCCAGAGCTTCCCTGCCCTGCTCCAGCTCTTACTGCACTTCTGGGGTGCTGGGCTTTGCCTGCCTTGAACTGATGGTGACGCCTGACCAAGATAACAATGTTAAGGAATTCCACCTAACTCCACATCAACAAGGATTAGGGCAGTACAAAGTTTTGAATGGCAGTAGTGAGGCAATAGATCCAATGGGAAACAAATCAAGTTTTTAAGCATCTGTAAACAAGACAGCGCATCAGACACTCATTAGTACCATAAGCTTACAATAAGCTGTGATGAATACTTCCATTTGTGCAACAGTGCCAAAGAGAGATATGGTTTGTTTGTTTCTTTGTTTGTCTAGCTCCAGGCCCTGGCTCTTTCCCTAAATGCAAAAATCCTTCTGTTTATATGTTGTCTTCATGAGAGCTATTTCTGATTTCTTGTGGTACAGGTGAGAGGAGGCCAAAACCCATGTACTGAAGTACATGTCTGACTTGAACAGCTAGTAAAGATTTCAGATCTTAGTAGGTTATTCCCAACAGAAGGAAAACAAAAAAAATTGAAGAGGAAATTTTAATGCTATTTTCTATCTTACATGAACATGAGAAACCCTATCTTACAAGAGAAAAACTAATAATCCGGAGCAATATCCTCGCCCATATCTCTGTGTGTTTATTCTATTTTTCTGCACATTGATGTTATTCAGGTTATTCTGCTATTTTTGTTTTTGTGTTTTTTTTCTGTTCCTTGGTTTTGTTTCTGCTTCTTTTAGTCAGATCTTTTTGGTTCCTCTTTGTCCATCTCAATGAAAACAATCCTAACATTCTGCCAAAATTATTTGAATTTCTGAGAGGCCTTGCAGTCTTTGCTTCATGCAAAACCATACGCTTAGCCATCTCTTAGAGATATATCTCACATCGTAATTCAGTTATATCTTAAATGATACACATCCCTCTTTCATAAGGAAAAACAAAACAAAACATTGAGGAAACCTTTGATACAAGGATTTTTGATGAAAGGATCTTCTTTCCTAATTATTTTCTTTCTTAATATTCAATAACTGTATATTTATAAATATGCATATAAGGCTATATAAAATACTCCCTGTTTGTGTTAAGATTTACTATACTTCATAGATCAGTCCTACATGAAGCAGCAAACTGCTTTTTAAGGCATCTGTGAGAAGTAGCTGAACAAAATGTTTATTAGTAGGCATACATTACTATATAAATGATAGAACAGTTCTACAGGAAGATGTTTTGAGATCAGCAGTGTTTCTTTGTTGTTTCGATTTGTTTTTGTTTTGTTTTTCCTTATTTCAGGTTAAAGGTAAGACCAAATACAAGTGCTGTCCTCACTGCAATGCCACAGCTCCTGAAATTTCTCATCATGCAAGAGTACAATGAGAAGTGTTGCCTTTTGTTTGTTTGTTTGCTTTTTTCTTCTCTCTTAGGTGCTTTCTATACCTATGTGCAGTTTATAGCTTTTGCCCTGAGCAGGTTGCTATATCTGCCACCAGATAGTTTTATGACTGGAGGGTACTTTTTAAATATTTGTCCCTCAGATTACATGAACACATTAAAGGAACCAAGTGATAATGGTGAAGTGATAGCAAA
The DNA here is from genome assembly GCF_009769625.2 of Cygnus olor. Classification (NCBI taxonomy): domain Eukaryota; kingdom Metazoa; phylum Chordata; class Aves; order Anseriformes; family Anatidae; genus Cygnus; species Cygnus olor. The sequence continues at coordinate 41,595,111 of NC_049169.1, forward strand.
AAGGAAGGCAGTTTACTCTTCCCAAAGGTGAATGAAGACAGCAAGATCAAGGGGTATCCTAAAGCTTGAAGATGATGGTATTAGAAATGAGAAGAATTAGTAAAAGCTTGTGGATATAGAAGGACACAATGAGGGTAACTACTATTTTTGAAAGGTTGCTGAGGCTTTTTATGATGTGGTGCTCAAATGGACAGAGCACTTCCAGTCAGCTTGCTTGAAAGTACCCCCGAGGAGAGGTGAATGTCAAAGCCCTGCAGCCCCAGGCTCCCCCTGGACCACTTTGGGGTTTAACAGGCTGATCCCGTCATGAGGGGCATGTGGGCACGTTCAGAGAGGGCTAGGCCGCGTTGTGCCTCATGGGCCATGTGACCATTTCATGTCACAAACTGGCCATGCAAACTCAGTCCAAGAGCCAGCACCTTCCATCCAGGAATAGAGAAGAGCCCAAAATAGCTTCATAAATGCTTTCAAGGAACATTTACAACTTAGGCAATGGGAGAAAGAAAACTGTTTGTTGCTTTAAGCCTTTGTTCTGCCTCCTGACTTTGAGTGAATTCATACATAACGTTTGTTTAGAAGTATTTGGGCTTCCCTGCAACTTAGATTCTAACAGCTTTCCACATAAAACGCTTGTACCAAACTCAGATGGCCTAGTCAGTTTAATAAACCATGTAAGAAACTGGGCAGGGCATAACTAGTCTGAGATGCTGGCACTGCATGTTCCTGTAAAGGGAACAGCATAGGAGTTGCAGAAGTGTCTTCAGGATGCATCTGTGGCAGGGCTTGGCCAGCAAAATCCATGCCCTAGTTTTGGTGAGAAGTAATTGCACATAAAAATATATGTATATATATCCTTAAATGATTCTGATGAATGCCACCATACTTTTCCAAGTTTTGTCAAGTGTTTCACATTTTCTATTATTATTATTTTTTTATTTAACTTCTCAGCAAAAAGATCACCCTGCTTATCCTGTACAGCAGAGAACCAAATATCAACAAGGTCCTGCCTGAATGTCACCCACCAACATGTAGAGAGATTCCAGCACAGCTTCTTTCATGCCTAGCAGCAATAGGTTAGCTGTGCACACAACAGAGAACCTCTACGAGTTGTGCTCCAGCATCACACATTCTCTGATTTTTGTAATCTCCCTGCATGTGGGCTTGCTATGCATTCTGCTGTTAGATTCATTATGAACTCTGTTTATATAGTGTGTATGCAATGATTGCAGTATATACAGTTAAAACAATCAGATGAAAACCAATCTATCTGTGAATTGAAGAAATTTTCTCAATTTTTGGCTTTCATCAAGTTGACAACACACAGTTGTATGTGTATGCTGTCATGATGAAATGTGTCCTTTGCTTCATATCAGATAAATTTGGAGGAGCTTTTTATTCTGGAGACAGTTTTTTGGTTGAACTTCATTGCAAAGTTGTTTGTGCAGTATTGTCGTGTCCCCTTCTATCACTGTGGTTCTAGTGTGATTGGAATTTGAAGTATGCTGCCACAATTAATTGAAATATCCTGTTCTTAAGATAATTGTTTACAGGACTGTGTTGTATCACTAAGTATGATTGTGAACATTTTAAATACCATTTTTAGGATGTAATATTTTATAATGGCTTACATGACAAGACCCTATACTATCCATATACTATACTCTGTATCTTACTGCAGTATTTTCAGACATTTTACAGTGTTCCTTGGGGATCCAAATCCTGCAAGTTTGTTTTACTTACTGTTTGACATGTACCAAAGTCGTAGTCCTGCACTCTTGTATAAATAGCTGTTTTTAAGAAAATATTTCTGTGAATTTAACCCAGTTGAAGAAATGCAGTACATTCATCTACACAATACACAGAAACATCATATTTTGGGAGAGACTCACTTAAATCTCTCTAGCTGAGTTGGGATTGGTTTACTATAAAACCACAGGCTAGAGAAGCAATTTGCCCACTTTAATTCTTCTTTTAGTGTTTGGAACATCTTTTTCAGTCAAAGAGACACAGATGAAACTTAAGTGCTTCAGCAGATTCTAGATCAGAGCTTGAGATTTAAGAGTTTTACTGCTGTGACTCAGGAATAATTATTAGACAGATAATATCAATACCACTGTAACCTGTAACAAGATAATGACAGTAACATAAAATGAAACAGTAATGTAAGTATGGGACTTTATTGCTGATAGTGAAGTAACATGAACCTGCCTAAGGAAGCTGAGAGCAAAGCCATCTGGTGTAATGTTTGAGAAATCTTTCTGTGGGACTGCACAACTCAAGTTGTACATCAGTTTATAATAAATTCAAAGTTCACTTCCCTCTCTAATGTGTGGTTCCCAAATGTATAAGTTTGTAAAATAAAATAAATAATAATTAAAAAAAAAAAAAACAAACAAACAAAAAAAAAAACACACTAAAAATACATTAGGGTTCTAAATTGTTTTCAGGAAGTTTCTCCAAAGCATTTCTCCTTATATTTCCATATTTGTATCAGAAATGAGAGACATTCAGCAGGTCATGCTAAACAAGATAAATTTTTGTTACCAGTGGTTTTCAAGAACAACTGTGAGAATTGAAGGAAAATTTTGTTTTAAAGACTATTCAGTTCCATACTTACTTTATGCACTAAATAATGTAGTAAACAGTTGAACTTTTAACAAAGGGTGTCCTTTGCACAGTAATTCCTGAAATATGAGATCTCCCCACCTCCTCCAAAAAATTTATGTTCCTATGACCCACCTCACTTGCATTTTAGGTGCCTATATCCATCATTCTCATCCTCAAAACTCCCACTCAGCAGCTGCCTATTTTGGCAACACTTGCAGTCCATCCATAGCCATCCCAGGTTTTTACATTAAGGATCTGTACAGACTTGAAATTGTACTTCTGAGAATGCTCACAATCTGCATTGGCTTAACAGAGTCAAGCACCTTACCAGCAAAGTTTATTTAAAGGGCAGGTGAAATAAGCACCTGCCTACTGTAACAAATGGTTAGAGTTGGCAAAAAAAATAAGACAGTGTGCCAGAATTAAATATTCATTGTTCATTAACTGTTTTTTAAAAATAATAAAAAATAAAAAAATGCGCACACACACACACACACACAAAAAAAAAGCAAGAATGATTAAATTATTTTTATATTAATTTATTAGGGAGTTGGAAGGTTAATGGCAAGGTCAGCAAAATCAGTTTTGCTTATCCTATACCAGTAGACTAAATGCAGAGCTGTCCACAGAAGTCCTCAGTGATACTCTGCATGCCCTGTGCAGCTGTGTAGGCTCTCCTGCAGTGCCAGCCTCCTCACAGACAGAGCTACCTTGGGAGCTACTGGTGCTGATAGTGCCATCCTGCATTATTACATCCAAGAAAAATACTCAGCATTTCTTGGGAAGGGACAAAAGTTGGTAGGCTACTAGCTTAGGCAGTCCTTTGGGAGAAGACCTGATGCTCCTTTCACCAAGGATCATTTCTGTTTCTCACATTAGTGAGACGAAACACAGAAGGGATCTTGTAAGAAAAGGCTGGAGCACAATCTCTTTTCTCCAAAATGAATGCTGTAATCTCTAGCCAGCAGAATTATTTGTTTGTGTTTTCATAGAGTCCCTTTCTTCTTCATCCTCTGCTTCCTGCTCACAGCTTCCCAAGTCTTGAATTATTTTCTGCATAGTGGTGTGGCTGCAATGTGAATATCCCTTCCCTAATCCCTTACAGAAGCCTTTAGTCCCAGGGTACCATTGTGTGGGAGGTAGAAGATATGTATTTAATTAAATTTAAAGGCAGTGACCCTTTAAAGTGAGCCAGTCAAGCCCTATCCTTCATTTCTAGTCTGTTATCCAAGAGTCAAAGGTATCACATGAGTGTATATTTTAAAGAGAAACATGGGACAGGGAGTGAAGAGTTGCAGATGTGGAGCACAGTCCCTTGAGGATGATGGTAGTTAGTGTCCTGTGTAAGGCCAGTCACGAGGACCTGGAGAACAGACCTCAAACTCAAAAATACCAGCTATTTTGTGGTATAGGAGATATTGGCTTGGCTTTGAAGTTAAATAAAATAAAATAAATAAAATAAAATAAAATAAAATAAAATAAAATAAAATAAATGTAGAGCTACCTAACATTTGTACTTACATGTCAGGTGGTGTCTATAGTAGGAGAAAAAAAAATGTCAGGTAATTGCTGAGTTTCAATTTCAAATAGCTCTCTCAAAACCCTTGTCTTCTTCAGGTAATAGCCTCTTGCTATCCTTAAAATGTGGTAGACTAACAGACCATCTGATTTGCATTCAGTTATAAGACACTTGTGTACCTGGAGTCAGCAATAACAAGTCCTAAAAATCCTGCCATTCAATTTGTACATATGTCCAGATCTGGAAGTGTTTTTCAGCTTCAGTCTCACATCCTCTGGTCATTTCTCTTTGTGCCTTGAAATTCACATCATATCAATGAGATGTAACATTAAGAAATGAACAAACAAGCAAACAAACAAAGTATTTTATTTGTAGAAGGAGTAATACAGACATCATAATTTGGATATTAGTTTGAAGCAATAGCGTCCATTGCTCACCCAGAGTTGTCCAGATGAGAACTGTAAACCTTCCCTACCTCAAAGCCCCATTAAATAAGTTGGGTGTTCATTCCTGCTAGGGTGGATCTTTACATAATATCTAAGCTTTGATCCTCCATAAATGGCTTTGAAATATGACAGAAGATGTTACATATAAACTTCACACCATTATTCATTTTAACTGTTATCCATTATTGAAACCTCCTTGGTCTCCAGACTTATATATCAGAGTGGTAATATTCAGCACATGAATGTGCTAGTTTATTCATTAAAAAAAAATACTTTAATTTAAGTGGTGCATTTATCTGTTGCTAGATTTATTTTTTATGTATTATATACATATATGTATTTGTATCCTGAAGTTGCTATTTTAATACTGAGCTAAGAGAGATTAATTTAATACTGAGCTAAGAGGGATTTTTTTTTTCATTGTCTTCAGAGGTAAACAGCAGGTGAAAAGAAAATCTTTTGAATCATGAATTGTTGATGTTGCTTTGGGGCACAGTGTAGTCCTATATGGTATGTAAGCAGAACACCAAAAAGTGGGTATATGTTGGAAGATTTCTATGGGAGATTTCAAGTAGAACATAGAGGAAGAACAGTTACCAGGCCGTAGAGACATCCCTTCTTGAGACACCGTCTTTTTCCATGTGATGTGCAGCCAGAGTTCTCACTAAAGGTGTTTAGGCAGACCTTCCCCTTTTATAAAAGAAAACAAGCGGGTTCACAGTGTTTTGATTAGGAGCCTAGACTCTTACTTTCCATAGGATGATCCTTCTAGATCTCATTGTGTTACAAAAGCTATAGATGACACAGGGCTTTTGGTAAGAAATGAGGAAATATAATGTTGAATCCAACTTAGGATGAAAAGCCTTCTGTTGCAAAATCTATGATAATATTATTATATTCCCTTTGTTATTTAAGATTATTGTCTGGCAGAATTTACTTCATACCTAAAACATATTGTGCTGGATGATTGCTAATTTAAATATTATTATCATCAGAATGGGCAGACCTTTATTTTGGGCAATGCTTTCAATAGTGATTAAAGGGAAATAAATACTATAGTGGTATTCCTATTGTATTGACCTGTATCGTTAATCTTTCAAGTCATAAAACACTGATTTATATTGCTTAAATTGAAGAAATATGCATGTAGTCTGTCATCTGTGTATTAATACTTTCATTTCTCAGTTTCAGCAAGGCAGAAAAAGGCAAAATGCTTGCATACTGACCATTACAACTCACACATCCACCAGAAAGACCTGTTTCAACAGAACTGAATGACAGTAAGAAGAGGCCCAGACCACTTATGCCTGAAGCCATTGACATATTTAGATGATATTAATGTTGTATTACCTTTAGCACCTGCTAACTGTGCTGAATGTGTATAATGCATTTATTGCTATTAAAATTATGGAGTTAGTGAGAAGCAACAGTCAAAGACCAAAGAAAAGTTAAGCAGAAGTTAAAGTGTCTTGTTATGAAATATGCAGCTCAGAAAGCAGAGTTTATTTTGTTTATTTTGATTTGCAAAATCATTCTTCCACATGAGAGAAAACCAAACAATTCAAATTACTTTCTAAGCCTCAAAAAATACAAGCTGGATGGAGGCATTATATTTAAAATTAGTTGCAGTCTTACTTGCCACTGTTTTCTTGCAACAAAAGAGCAAAAGTATTTCTTCATATTTTTGCATTTTTATATATCAGAAATTTGCCTTCCCACACTTAAAAAGAAGTGCTGGAAAAGAGGGTTATTTTGATCCCTGGGCCAAGTTCTTTAATGCCAAATCGCAGCGTGGAAAGAATGTCTCCATCCAAGTTATAAATCCTTAAAATGAGTTTTGATGGAAAATCTGGAGGAGTTTCACTGTGGAATCTCCTCAGCTCCATGTGAGGAGCCCTGCTGCTGCTTCTCTAGGGCAGGTGCCCCTTGGCAATGCTCTGGTGGCTTATTGCTTTTGAACAGAAAAGAGCAAGGATGTTTTTATTTTGAAATTACTTTGTGATTTCCGGGCAGGTCTGAATATTTTTCTCTGCTCTTCTCTGTTTTCTTGATATTAGTGAGCCACAAAGGAAGCCTATGCAAATTCAGTTCATTTTTGCATTTACAGAAAACTTAACTTTTCTTTCTGTGGTTTTGTTTATTAAAGTGAGTATAGGACTAGTCATGAAACTATCCTAGAAGTGACAAGATATGTATCAGACACAAGTCTGATGCAAGTTTAGAATAAACAGTAAGTATCTCACTTGGGAATAGAATGAGGCTTCTGGTACAGAGAGCCATCCTTGCTAGCCTGGATAGCCAGAGAAGTAGAAATATGGCTTCCTCCTTTGCACAGGCAATGGTGCTCCTTTCTAGATCATCTGTTTCTTCCAAGGGATATCTTTTTGGCCAGGAACTGTCATAGACAGCTGTGGTTAAGAGCTTTGGACAGGCTCAGATAACGTGCAAGTGTATGTGCACATACAGGAGAAAGGCGTTTTAGTTCATTTATTTGTATTGGAGAAGGCTAGCAATGTCCTTCTTGGTCAAAATAATTTCTTCACGCTTCACCACTATCAAAACCAAAATATTTCCTCCTCTTATATTTGTTGCTTCTACAACATTACAACAACTTCCAGAAGCATCTCAGTGTATGTCCCACTACACAGAACAGTCAGCTCCTCTTTCTATCACACCCTCCCTCTTTCCCCTCCCTTCTGTGACACAAATGTGTCAGGAATGGTTGGCTTGTGGGGAAAAACAGTTTGGTACTAAGAAGCCAGCATCTCCAAGGTACACATTTTAGGGTTGGAGGGCGATTTGGATTAATTCAGGTTTTGTTGCATGGGCTGAATGCTGGCTAGTGAATGGCGTGCATCCAGCATGCTCTCGAAGCGTACCTCACTTTTTTGATTCAAGTGAAGGCAATCTTGCTCCTGTGCTCTGAGAGCACAAAAGAAGTGGCAGGTCATTACCTTTAGAAGTGCACTCTGTATCTGAACTGACATGCTAAGACAGATTCACTTTCTGAGTGGTGTCTCTAGGCTTAACACTTAGGCCCACTGGGAATCCTGTTCTTCTCTTTAATAAAATTAACTGAGATACTAGTTTGAATCAATGTCTTATGTAAAGGCATTATTGAGTAATAGGTCCTGTATTTTGTTGTACTTTCACTAAAATGATGCCAAAATGTACTTTAAACTTGAAAAATATAGCTAAATTAGAGGTACAGGTAAGTAAATGGAGTACTAATATAAAAAAGTCACAGGGTTGGCTGTTTTGGAGGCTTGCTCTGCATGGCACTTAGCATCATCTCCTGTTAATTCAGGAAGCTCGAGGCCAGTATTAATAACTGTGGTGTTGTTGCTCTCTTAACAAGCCTCTCTTCACCGCAATACAAGTCTGCAGAGAACCAGCCGTCTGGCTGGGGCCTTTGCAACTGCAGTGTGAATATCTGGCTCCTTCCTGTGGCACTTTATTGCTATTGCACAGGGCTAAAGAGTAGCTGCAATAAACTAGTAAACTAGACGATGTGTTTAAACTATGAAGCAAATTGGTATGCTTCTTTTCAAAGGATGAGCAGGTTATTTCATTCTATAAAGAGTTAGGTTTTGTTTAATTTGCAATATACAAATCACTTAGCAAAACTTATGCACACTCAAATACACGCTCAAAGGGACTTATACTGTTAATTTTCATCTGGCGCAGACACATCACAAGCCTTGCTTCAATGTCATTGGTGAATATTGGCCTCAAAGACGTGTTAATTCTGAGTTGGGATTTGGTTGAAATGTGAGGAAAGAGAGAACAGTAATCAGTGCAAATGTCACTTGGGTGATAAGATCACAAACTCCAAGTGAAACTTGGAAATATAAAACGGCCTCCCAATAGCTGAATAAATATCTAAAGATTGCCAGTGATTGCTGAACAGTATTCTTTCTATTCATTTTCTTTGCTGGGATTAGCAAAGTTTTATTTAATTTAATTGTATTTTTATATGAAGATTACTGAGTATTGTTGATGGATATATGCTGCTATTTGCAACATAGAATTGTACTATAGGGATTCTGACATTTTAGTTAATTTCTATGTATCGCTCTGAATGGTTTCTATTCCTTAAATTGTAATTGTTCTCATTTGCTCACTGGGATTCAGAAACAGGGTTTCTGGAATGTCATTTAATACTCATTTCATTCTGTTAAATGAAATGCATTGTCTTCCACCTTGCCTATAAATTAAGTCATTCTAGTTTCATTTTCTGGCCATATATTTTTAATTGTGTAAATATTTTTCCTTGTCATGTAATTTGCTCAATGTTACAGAAAGTGCCACCCCCAGCCTCCCAGTTTTACTTTGAAGCACATGAGTTGGAGTGTGTTTTCTATAGTAAGTTAAATCTTGACATAAATCAGATGCTTGATCTGTCTCTTATGGCAGTCTAATTGTGTGCCATTGTTTGCAAAGTTAGCCCTTTTCCTTGTTAATAGCAGGAATGAAACTAATAGATCAATCTTTTGCAGCCCAGGGAAATAACCTTCAGTAAGAAAACATTTAAAAGGTCAGATCCAGCTTTCCAGTTAAGTTTTCCTTAGTGAAGAGATGAAATGAAGGCATCTCTTTGCAAAGATTTCCTCACCCTCTTCTAACACTAGTCAGTGCATTGCCCAGCTTCTCTTTATAAATGCAAGCAGCTTTGGGGACACTCCAACACGTTTTGTTACCCACAGTTTATTGGCCAAGAATAGCTCTGTCTAAGTAGAGTTGTGGTCATGCCCTCTACTCTGGCAAGTCCCCTTCATCAGGGACTCTGGGACTGTTATGTAGGCCCGGTTGGGTATTCAACATCCAGTTTAGGCCACACACTGGAAAACAGCCCAGGAAATAAATATACAGCCTTTGCAGCCCATTTCATAGCATACTGGAGAAGAGCAAAAACAAGGCATCAATCTCTTCTTGTACAAGCATGACTTGAACAAGTGTCTGTGGGTGAAAAGCTCTAAGTGCAATCAACAATCAGTTGTCTCTGATGACCACATTTTAAGCAGAATAGATACATTACACTTGTAATTCACATAATACATTTATTAAGTTAACAATACCATCTTTCCACTTTGGCTGACTGCTTAAATTCTTATCTTGTATTCTACCTTATTCAGATTTTTTTTTTTAGAGAAAAAAAATAATAAAGATTATCAAATGTATGGATATACAGCAACAGGAAACCATTCTCAGATCTGAAATTCTAGATTCTGTAGCAAGCAAATAAAAATATGCAGAAGGGTCTTGATTCTTGAAATATACATTTTCGCACCATGCCTATTTATAAAACAGCCTCATAAATAAATAATATATATATATATAAGAAATTATTGCAACTCAGAATATCTGGGTTGTATTCGCAGCTCTGCTTGCCCTTCAGAGAGCCACGTTCAATAAATAAATAAATATAATAATAATAATAAAAATAGAAATAAAAAAGAAATCCACCAAGAAAGCCTTTATAACTCAGTTTCAGTTTCCCCACATCTTACAGAAAGTCTAGGAAATCTTAAATAATAGGGGTGATCTCATTTTTGTCTGGAAAGTATGTTGACATGATTTTGGGGAAGATGCTTACAAGTGTCATGCATTATTATTGTATTAGGCAGACTGTACTTATGAAATCCATTTGACATTTCCTTCTTAACATTGACTGTGGATGGTAACATTTCTGTATTAATTTTAAAGAGGATTCATTATAGTTCTGCCTGGTGTATAATTGTCTGCTTTATGATTAAAGAATCTTCTAAGAAAGTCAATAACTTTCCCCACTCTTTTTCACTCGATTAAACTAATGTATCATCGAGTGTTTTGTTTTATTATCGATCCTGCCAAGTGGCTCTCCTGTGTTCCTTATACCAGCGTATGAAGTATCGAGGTGAAGTTTATAACTATATTTGGGTATTGGAGTTTATTTTCTGTACTTTCTGGAAGGTTAGTATGACATGCAGCTGAGGAATGCTAGGGGAAACCATTGTTAACACGAGCAGGCTGTGCCCAAGCTCAGATTGCCCCACTGAATTCTGCTTCGTGTTGCAAGTGGTTAAATCATCCAATACCAGGATGCAGCCTGGACCACACAAACATAGAATCGTCTCTCTTCTGTTATCATGACGTTGAGACTAGGCCTCTGCATCGCAGATAACGGCGACTCTCCTGTATGTCATCAGTGGCTGGAGCCTAGCACTGAAGTCAAATACTCCCCAGTTGGATGTGTCTGTGAAGCGTGGTGGTAGGGGAGGAAGTTTAGGGAGGAAATGAGTAAGCCATCAGCCCATCCCAGCCTGTAGCTGTAAGGCAGGGTCACTGGGCCAAGCAATGAATTGGGGAGGAAGTGTTGCAACAACTAACCCTCCTGTATGCCTTCTCTGGAACAGCTCTGAATAATAAATAAAATAAAATAAAATAAAATAAAATAAAATAAATATTTTGGGGAAATGTTACCAAACAATGAGTGCAAAACGTAATGATATATTGCTAATTCTGAAAAAAAGATCATGCACAGCTCTTCCTTAAAGGTGCTCAGCACCCAATAACAGGGGAGCGCTAATACAAAGCAAACCGTTGCATGAAGTTACTGCTTTTTTATCTTCTGGTCTGTGTGACTTTTCTTTGCCAAGTGAATACTGTCAGTCATGACACTGGAGCTTTTTGTTGTCTTGAGGAGTTTAAGATAAAATTACAGTTACATTGATACTTAAAAACTGTGAAGGCAGTTCTCTATTTCCCATGGTATTTGCACCAGAGTATTTCATGTAAAAAAAGATAGTGGTGTGCATACATTCTTATAATTTCATGTGTCTGTCTACATGCTTCTCATTTTTTGCAACTGACTCGTGAGCAGTTGGGTCCCTGGAAGAATGAGATGAATGAAAGGGGTGTCCTGTGGGGAAGGGGGCAAACTGAAGCAAGTGGTGACCCTATGGAAAGAGAGGAAATTAAATGTTACATTCCCCTGCCAACTGGGTATTGGTTTGCTCTATGGTCTCTGTCAACAACTCTTCACATTTTATTTTTCTTTTAGAATACTTTTGAAGTGGAAAAAACCCTCCTCTTTTACCACTGCTTCCTCCCACTGTTTTTTTCCATCATTTCTTAACTGTCGAAGTACAGGCCATCAATAATTTCTTGTGCCCACTGATGTGATGTAGATTATCAATTTTTGTGTACACACCACCCTTATCTATGACATTTAACTTTAATCTCTTGTATTTACATTCTTTATACTTTCCACTTTTAAATTTACGAAAAAAGAAATAAATGAAGGGTGGGTGGGTGAAGTCCATTCTTTGAGTATTAGATACTTGCACAACAGCTGCTAGAATGAAATTTCCCTGGCTGCTTAGTGAGAGGATAGTTCAAATTGTAGTCAAAATTAGGATTGGTACACCAGATTATGTGTGGGTGTGACAAATGAAAAAGGAAATGCTTGGTAAGGTATTTTTATTTGTAGTATAAAACTAACCCAAAATAATATCAGTGGGTATTAAATTCTGTATGTTCCAGTGGGTCAGTTTCATTGGAGTACAGAAAATAGTTCAGTTTATGGTAGTTCAGAGCATACTTATGAGACTTTATTTTAGAAGAATGACTGAAGTTGAAACACTAGTAGTAAGGAATACATGATGCTATGGGTGTGGTATGTGCCTTTTATCCTCCTGAATTCATATTGGTCTAAATTTGTGTTAATACCATCTTTAGAGATTCACATTATCATTCCTTATATTTATTTATAAACACTGAAGAAACACTTTCTTAGCTGCAATTGTTTTTGAAAAACATTTTACTAGAGTCTTTCATGTCACTCACCTGTAATAGTGAAAAAGTTTCAGTCAGTGAAAACAGAGGTGACCAAAAAAGACTTCTAGGTGCAACAGGGAAGTTTACATCCCCATCTAGCAGCAGAATCCTTTAACTATGGGAGACATGAATCCTCTTCCAGTTTAATGCTATGAAATTATTTAAAGTCCTAAAGCTGTCAAGAAAGCTGTGGCAAAACAGTCGGTGATCTACCTACAGGAATTTGTGAAGAAATAGGGTAGACCAAACCAGTTGCAATTCCCTATGAATTTTACTGAAGAAAACCTGTGACAAAGGGACTCATGTGGCAAATGAGTCCTTCTGATGTGAACATGGACCAAGCAGTGATACCTTCACTGGCTGGAAAGTGGATGTTGGTTCTCTGGGTAAGACTTGGGACTGGGAATTTCATCCACTTTCCCATCACAGTTCTGCCACAGATTTCCTTGTTGAACTAAGCAAGTAGTTAATGGCTTTGGCCTCTGTTCTTACTGTTCACAAAATGGGATTCTGATCCCTTCCTCCCGAGGGTCTGTGAGGTTAAATAAAAGGATGTTTATAAAGTGACCTCATATTGTTCTTATGGAAGAGGTGCAGTTTCAACAATTTCAAACAATCTCAGCATAGAGAATAGCGTGGATATTAAATTTACTTACACAGCAATGCTGCCATGCATATATGCTTTCTTTCAGTGGTCACATGCAAGGATACAGGATGATCTGTGCAAGTCCTTTCTTGGGGGATGGGGAGAGGGACCACAGACACCTCACTGATAGCAGTCACCCCTTGCTGCCAAGGGCCACTGATGCCCTGACACTGTGTGAAAACTGGGTGAAGTTTCACTAGTCCACACTGCCCCTGCCTGCTGGGAAACCTGGGGGATGGTGTGAGCACCTCCTGGTGAGCACTGGCCCTTCAGTGCACGTGGGATGGTGTCCCTGCCTCTCCTTCTCACTGTACGTGAACCTGGGTCCTGTTGTGCACACCCCTCCTCTGTTAGCAAACACGCTCCTTGGGCACATAGATGCCTCCATTCTTAACTTATGATCTGCTTTCAACCTCTCTCCCCCCTTGCTTTGGTGGATGTAGTTCAGATGGTACTTTCTAAACTTTTGTCAACGAGTGCCGTTTTTGTGCTGTCTGTTGCAAAGGCTTTTGTGCTGCTTGGTCTCACCCTTCCACCCTCCTGTTTTTGCAAAGAAAGGACACAGTATATTGCCAGAATATATACTCTAATTCCAGCGATAAGGCTTCTGGACATTTGTTGCTTTCAGTCTCCGTGCACATTGCGACACGCTGAACCACGGGTGAGGGAACAAATGAACTGTGCAGAGCAGAAGAGCATGACTACTGCAGAAAGTGTCGTAGAGGCACTGTCACAGGCAGGATCATGAGCAACAAACCAATGAACTCCCACCAAAACACAGGCGCATGTTTCTGCTCTCACTTTCTCTTAGGCAGCCTCCGCGTGTAGAGCGCGTGGTGGGGCGTGCGTGTAGGTAGGAACATGGTGGGAGGTGGAATTGGGGCAGACATGACTGATTTATGGCAGGAGTTTCCTTTACAGTCATAAGGGGAATTTTGCTTGGTCACAGCAAGCTTGAACCCTCATGAAACGGAGTGAATCATTTGATTTTAAAATAAAACAGAAAATGGCAGGGGGAGGGGCACGGCTGTTTTTTAAAAAAACTAACATTAAAATTGTTTCCTTTGGTGCTGACTTCTTAAATTGGAATGTGATCCAGAATAGTTCTTGTGTGCAAGCCAACATTTGTTTTAAGAATTTTTATTGTCTTCTTTCCCGCTCCCCTCTCTCCCTCCTGCCCTCCCCTCTGCTCTGCAGATTTACACTGACTGGGCTAACCACTACCTAGCAAAATCTGGCCACAAGCGGTTGATCAAGGATTTGCAACAGGACATTGCAGATGGAGTTCTGCTAGCAGAAATCATCCAGATCATCGGTAAGCCCAGGGTTCAGAGAAGCACTGAGAGCTGACTCCTTGCATGGGGGAATATATAATTCAAGTTGAATGTATTTAACAATAAGATGAACCCTGAATAATACAATTTGACTGGGTCCATATGTCTCTGATATTTGTGTGGTTCATCCTTGTCTTAATTAAAAAATATGTTTATGTGAGCATGTTTGGAAGTGGCTGTTTAACCATACTTTAAATGGCCAGAACTGTATCTTACACACTTTGAATTGTCAGAAATGAATGCTCCATTAAACCATATGTCTCCCATGTGTGCATTTTGTTAGTTGGAGTGGCTCATACTTTCTGGGCTGCCTTGAAACTGTATCCTGACCCTGCAAAGACAATTGTGGAAGATTTCATGTCAGCAGTTATTTTGCAGGGGCTGAAGAATTAGCAGCGACCTCCTTCGCACTTCCCACTTTGCATGATTTGGCATGTGGAAGCAACTGCTGCTAACAAGAGTGTTGTAACTGTGCGACCGAGCTTTACTTAGAAAGGAGCTCTGTGTCAACAAAACCCTGTGCACTTTATTGCTGTGTCTTTTCTGCTCTTCCTTTTTTTTTAATTACTTTTTTATTTTTTATTTTCTTTGTGTGTGTGTGTGTGTGTGTGTGTGTGCGTGCGTGCTTTTTGTTTTGTTTTGTTTTGTTTTGCTGGGGGGTGGAGAAGAAAGCTTTATCTCCTGGTTTACTTCTTTCTCACCTCACTGTTTTGTTTAGCAAATGAGAAGGTTGAAGATATCAATGGCTGTCCCCGGAGCCAGTCTCAAATGGTAAGAAAAAATACATTTTTAGTTTGTGTTGGCATCTCTACAGCTTTCTAAAATGCTTTTTAAAGATTTACTTAAACTGTGCATATTCTGTCCCATATTTAACATACAGTCCTAATTCTTACATACTGTTCCTGGTACTTGTTTTTTGCACATATACTTTGTGTTTGTATCTTCATTTTTGTGCTAGCTAACTCTGGGAATTGAGGTAACTCAGCAGCAAAACTTCATGTGTACTAATTAATCCAGAACTGCTTTAGTGAACCTGTTCTTCTCCTGATTATCCAGATAATTTCATTTAACTTCATTTTTAAGGGCAATAAATCCAAGAACAAATTTCTAAGTGGAGTCTTTGTGTCTGGAAAACTGGTTTGATGAACAAGACTTGCCAAATTATTTCTGAATATAAATAGCCTTTTGGATTGTCCACTGTAAAGTCCAGTTAGATGCACTGACTCCAAGACTTTCAGAAATAGCACTTTAGTCATATAGCTCTCTGAGATATAGCTGGCAGCTGCTTAAAGACATTTTAATACACTCAGGCAACAAGCATTTTGTGACTGTGATTCATACGGAGTCTGATTAATCTTGTACTGTGTTTATGGTTAGTAAACTACATTTAATAAGATAAATCCTCATTGGAAGGCTGTAGAACTGGCAGGTACAAAATCTGAGCATCAGTAACATCACCATGCATTTACTGAATCATTTACGATTGCAACCATTCTCCCCCATGCTGTGGACTTTGCCTGTCTGTTCACATCCAAATGGTATATGAATAAGGTGTGCTTATGAATATAGTGTAGCTGGCAAGGATTTCAGAGTATCATGGTTTGGATGAGTTTGCATAATAGCAAACTGCTGAAGCTCGGCTTAAAAGTGGGAATGGAATACAAAAGTGTTGCATTTATTCAGTGCGTTTTTAAAAGGTGGAAGGTATTTGCAGTGGTTTTCTGCAACACTGTGAAAGGAAAATAATAGAGTTCCAGCAAAATGCATAATAAGTTTTTTTTTCTTTTTTTCCGTTCTTACTTTTCATAAAATTTGGAGGTTTAGAATAAGCTTCTTTTCTTGCTTTTGGGCTTTTTGAAAGTCCACAGTAAGAATATAGGCAATTTCCTTAATACTAGTTATTATTTTAATTACTCATATTACAGCAGCACCTAGTGGCCCTGGCTGAGAACTTTGGGAACGCCAGCGTGGAACTCTAATATTACACACACAGATGGAGAGATAATCACTCTTTACTCTAATCACATTAAAACCTGCCATTCCAGACAGACAAGACAAACAAGAAGAGACAAAAGCACAGAAAAGTGATAATATTTCCCAAGGTTATATAACTGGTTAGTGACCATCTAGGATTGCTGAGGGACCCACCACTCTGATATCTATCTAACTTCATTTCCATGAGACAAAGCCAAAGCCAAGCTACAGGGAGAAATATTCTCTCAATAATAGTTTGCACAATGTTTGCATCTCAAAATAATAATAATAATAAAAAAAAAAAGGGTCTTCCTTCCCTGCTGACAAGAAAATCTTTACGTGGCATATGGGATTCTTGATTCTATCTCTATCTCTAGTACAGTATAGGGAAGCATAGTCGCTGCAACAGTACCTCAGGTTGCTGCACCAATGCTGCAACAGTACCTCAGTACCTGCAGGGTTCTCTTTGGTCTGTATTCCCCCTCCTGCAAGCAGAACTCTGAACTCAGCCAGGCCACAGAATATATCTCAGGTGCTCTGGCTCTCAAATGGGGTGCTTTGAACACTCCTGTACACCATCATGCATCAGTACTCGCACAGTGCTAAAGCATCAGTTCAACTACTAGAAGTAGTAATTTCTAGTAATTCAGTCACTTTCTTTTTTTTCCTCTACAGTCAGATCAGATTATTTTCCTGCCTTTTGAAATACCAATTTTATCCCACTGATTTCTTTAACTGTGATAGGAAATTTAAAGTGTACTAAGGTACACTTTAAAGTAGTTAAAGTAGCTCAAATTTGTCAGCTTTCTTCCAAAGCCCCTCAGAGACCCCAGGTATTGAGTCTGCTCTTCATTTGTCTCATTTGGATTGAGAACTGATGTGGCCTAACAGAAGGCAATATTTTATCACATTTTCAGGTATTTCCCATGGCAGTTCTCAATTTTGTTAGCCCATTAGACAATGATAAACCAAATCTCTTCTTCTTGTGGCAGTGGACTCTTGGATATTTGTAATATTCAGAAAAAAGAAAAAAAAAAAAAAGTAACTGTGTTCAAAGCTAGTTTACATATCTGAAATAGCCCAGGATGTAATACTGTGTCCTATCAGGATTTTTCAGAACATCATCCATCAAATCAGCAGTAATCAAGCTATTCCTATAAACATGCTATCCACTCGTTCAGTGCTATGATACTCCTGAAAGTATGTTAGCCATTCATTCATTCGTATTCCTATGCATATTAGCCATTCACCCACTGCCTTCATTTCAACCTTTTTAGCTTATAAACCTCAAGAATCCCACCACCCTTCTCTTTCACATGTGTTTTCACGATCCTTGCTCTCATAACTTGCAATTAAGAAGAAATGTTTTCTGTATTCATTTGCTATTTGATACCCTTCTCAGGAGGTGATGTCTAAGACATTTTATTAGCTTAAGTTAGAGAACACTGACATGGATTGTCTGCTGCTGGGAATACTTGATATGCTCTGTAGATGATACCAATATCAATTCATAATTAATCATTACCAATATTCCCAAGTTCTGTTTCACTCACCATTTGGTTTTCCTCTTGCCATTAGCTTCATCTTTCAAATGATTTTTAAAGTATCTCAGTTCAGCTGTTACCCTAATTCATAAACATCTTTTCATGTTTATTTTTAAAATGTTTTAAATGTTTCTCTTTTAATTTTCTTCTAGTTAAGTCTGTTGCAATGTCTTGTACTCTGCTCTCATATTGGCAGTGATACAGAAAAAAATTGTAGACCAGTTGAACCAGCTCCACAGGTCCAAGCTGATAAAAATTAAAACTTGTAAACTCCAGCAGCATCCAGTTTTTGTATAGTTAGCTTTACCAGAATCCTCATGCCTGTCATTATCTGGTGAGATTTGCTTCTCTGCTGGATAAATCTACTATGGTAAAATGATTTTGGTATTTACTATTAAGGGTTAAAATAAAAATAAGAATTTTAAAGTCTGTTTATTACAATATACATTGTCTACAGCGTCATTTACAATCCCCTTGTCTTGCCTTGCTTTTTGCGATTTTTTTTTCTTCACAACTATCTCATTCAAGGAATATGTCACTTGAGCCTTTTTTTTTATTTCCAAATCTCTTTCCTTCAATGGAAAAAATGCCACATTAATCTTTTCTTTTCAGAAGTTTATCAGTTAATGAAACCTAGGATATTTTTTTCTTTTAAAAGATAATAGTCTTTCAATGATTTACATTTTGTTGAAATAAAATTATAATTCCCTTCTGCTTGTTTATAATCAATTTGTTTCTTTATTTTCTGTTGAAAGTACTGCCATCATTAGAAAAAGCAGGAGAGTATCTTGGACAGAAAATACATTGTAAAACTTTTCTATAATGGTCCAAAAAGATAGAATTCGTATATATATATTTCTTCCTGAACATACTAAAAAATGTACTGAAAGATCTCCAGTGTTTTGTCTCTAAACAGATCATATCAAAGATGTTGTAAGAATATGAAATATCATTTGTAATCTATCCTAGGGAAAATGCAAGAGAATTAAAGTGTTGGACTGAAAATCTTTTTGTGGTGACAGTACTGTCCCTTGACAATTTTGAAAAACTAACATTGAACATTGCTGTTCTTTCTTCATGCAGTCTGTGGTGCTTTCAGCTGCACAAGTAGTAAAATAAAGTCAAAGTTGCAAAAAATTTTGAGCATATATTTTTTCATGTTGATTTTTTCTTAAGATTGATGTTGTCTTATCATTTTTTTCTTCCTTACAATTAGCTCTTATTAATTCCCATGGGAACTGTCTTCCAGTACACATCTATGTACAAAAGCATTCTTAATTGTAGCTGGTAGCAGGGTTTTTCTCATATATATTGAAGGGCAGGAAAGACCCTTTTTATGAAAAGACTCCTAACATAGGAGTCTTTAATGCATTTAATAAAGACTAATTTTTTTTTTTTCATTTTGTCAATCTTATCTTTGGCACTGTTTCCTACCAGTTTGTAAAACCATGCTTCAAAGGTAATTTTTACAGTTTGGGATACAGACATGCTGCAGTCCAACAGAGGGAGTTGTGTTCAATGAAAATACAGGTCTTGCTTACCACATCCTGGATATCAGAGTGTTAGAAAAGGTGTTAGAGTTGTAGCACATTGCCAAGTGGATGTGAACTTTTAGTAAAAATCTGTAGTTAGCAGAGCTGACACTTTTTTGGGGGAAGTAGTACTGTATTTGATACAAATGGGAATCAATGTGACCATGTGCCTCACTAATAAGATTGTTTCTACAATATTGTATTTAATTTCATTAATAATACCTTTAAAAAGATGTTAATAAATTGAAAATGCTTCAGTAAAGAGCTACAAGAATATATGTAGAAAATTGTGTAGTTTAGCAAGAAAGTGGTGTGAGGTCCCTGCTTAAGCAGGGAACATTTTTGTGATAGAGAGAACTTTCTGTAATATAAAAAAAGTGTATGAAGTCTGAAGGTGAAGTAGGACAAAGTGAACATGTCTATACAGGTAGATGTTGTTTGGTGATGTATTGGTTGCTTCCTAGTGTTGCTGCAGTCCCACAACTTCTCTCCCTCTCATGCCAGCCCCCCACACCCCTCCTCCAGCTCCTTTTTTGCTCACATGCTTAGGTTTTCCACCAGAGGAAGCCAAGGTTACAGGTTGATGAGGTGCTCGCAAATCACTTCTTAGCAGAGTCAGAGTGTGAACAGTAGGAATAGGTGGAAACTAGAACTGCTAAATGTGCCACAAAGCATACCTGCCCTACAGTATGTACACTTTCCTTAAGTATTCTTAAGTATCCTGCAGTCAAACATCCTCAGACAGGGATGTGCTGCGCAGACACTGCTGAGCAGCATCCCTCAGTATCCAGGAATGTTAATATACAAGGAGGATAATATTGTCATTAGCATACTATGTCTAAAAATTGTTTGTAAAGCACAGCATCATTTGGTATAAAAGAAGTGTCGTATCTTCTAAGGCCCATGGAATTTTATATGAGATTGTGTGGGTTTTGTTATGTGGAGCTCTATGAGGACTGGGAAGCTTGGAAATGTCATCCCTGTTTTCACTGTCAAGTGGGCCCACATGTGAGCTCTTCCTCTCTGCTCAGTGCTGAATGCTGCAAGAATCTTCTGGCTTTGCTAGGCAGTTTCAGGCGAGATTGGCCATACAGACTCAAGATGTATGACCTAAGATATTCATTCTATGCTTTCGAGCAGATCCAGGTGAGTGTTCCACACAACTGTAACACATAGAAATATATACAGAAAGTTGGCTATGTGTAGAAATTGTTTCGTTACTAATGGAAGTTCAGTATGAGTTTTAAAAACTTAGTTACAAGGGATGAGGAAAAAGCTGAGGTGCTTAATGCCTTCTTTGCCTCAGTCTTTAGCAGCAAAACCAGTTGTTCTCTGGATACCCAGTACCCTGAGCTGGTGGAAGGGGATGGGGAGCAGGATGTGGCCCTCACTATCCAGGAGGAAATGGTTGGCGACCTGCTACAGCACTTGGATGTACGCAAGTCGATGGGGCCGGATGGGATCCACCCGAGGGTACTGAGAGAACTAGCAGAGGAGCTGGCCAAGCCGCTTTCCATCATTTATCGGCAGTCCTGGCTATCAGGGGAGGTCCCAGTCGACTGGCGGCTAGCAAATGTGACGCCCATCTACAAGAAGGGTCGGAGGGTAGACCCGGGGAACTATAGGCCTGTTAGTTTGACATCAGTGCCAGAGAAGATCATGGAGCAGATTATCTTGAGTCTCATCACACGGCACTTACAGGGCAACCAGGCGATCAGGCCCAGTCAGCATGGGTTTATGAAGGGCAGGTCCTGCTTGACGAACCTGATCTCCTTCTATGACAAAGTGACATGCTTAGTGGATGTTGGAAAGGCTGTGGATGTGGTCTACCTTGACTTCAGTAAGGCTTTTGACACCGTTTCCCACAACATTCTCCTCAAAAAACTGTCTGCTCATGGCTTGGACTGGCGTATGCTTCATTGGGTTAAAAACTGGCTGGATGGCCGGGCCCAAAGAGCTGTGGTGAATGGAGTTAAATCCAGTTGAGGCCAGTCACTAGTGGAGTCCCCCAGGGCTCAGTGCTGGGGCCAGTCCTCTTTAATATCTTTATCGATGATCTGGATGAGGGGATTGAGTGCACCCTCAGTAAGTTTGCAGATGACACCAAGTTAGGTGCATGTGTCGATCTGCTCGAGGGTAGGAAGGCTCTACAGGAGGATCTGGATAGGCTGGACCGATGGGCTGAGGTCAACTGTATGAAGTTCAACAAGGCCAAGTGCCAGTTTCTGCACCTGGGGCGCAACAACCCCAAGCAGCGCTACAGGCTGGGAGTGGTTGGAAAGCTGCCTGGCAGAGAAGGACCTGTGAGTACTGGTTGATAGGCAGCTGAATATGAGCCAGCA
The DNA here is from genome assembly GCF_009769625.2 of Cygnus olor. Classification (NCBI taxonomy): domain Eukaryota; kingdom Metazoa; phylum Chordata; class Aves; order Anseriformes; family Anatidae; genus Cygnus; species Cygnus olor. The sequence goes on from NC_049169.1 coordinate 41,616,873, forward strand.
GTGTGCTCAGGTGGCCAAGAAGGCCAACAGCATCCTGGCCTGTATAAGAAGCAGCGTGGCCAGCATGGCTAGGGAAGTGATTGTCCCCCTGTACTCGGCTCTGGTGAGGCCGCACCTCGAGTACTGTGTTCAGTTTTGGCCCCCTTGCTACAAGAAGGACGTCGAGGTGCTCGAGAGAGTCCAGAGAAGGGCAACAAAGCTGGTGAGGGGTCTGGAGAATAAGTCTTACGAGGAGCGGCTGAGGGAGCTGGGATTGTTCAGCCTGGAGAAGAAGAGGCTCAGGGGCGACCTTATCGCTCTCTAGACGTACCTTAAAGGAGGCTGTAGCGAGGTAGGGGTTGGTCTATTCTCCCACGTGCCTGGCGACAGGACAAGGGGGAATGGGCTAAAGTTGCGCCAGGGGAGGTTTAGGTTGGATATTAGGAATAACTTCTTTACTGAAAGGGTTATTAGGCATTGGAATGGGCTGCCCAGGGAAGTGGTTGAGTCACCATCCCTGGAGGTCTTTAAAAGACATTTAGATGTTGAGCTTAGTGATATGGTTTAGTGGAGGTCTCGCTAGTGTTGGGTCAGAGGTTGGACTGGGTGATCTTGGAGGTCTCTTCCAACCTAGACGATTCTGTGATTCTGTGAAAAAGTAATCCCAGCTCCTTTCTTGTGCAGGCCAGTTTCTTCCCACACTGATCTCCTTTTGTTTAAATTCTGACTGTTGCCCCATGACTATCAGTGGGTCTTCACAGATTTCACGACTGGCTGCTGTGAAAGTCTTCTGAAAATACAAAGGAATGAGAGACTCAAGTTTTGTGTTTTCCAGGTTTGGTGTGCTTAAATGAACAGAACACAAGTTAGTAATCTAGTTCCTGTATTTCTATAGTGCCTGCTTGTGCAATAAGTTTTCAGAAATGAAATGAATAGCCTGAAGTGTGTTAATCAGAGTATATATACCTCCAAGTAATTGGGTCTAAAAAAGTAAACATATTTCCAGGTAAAAAAAAAAAAAAAAAAAAAAAAAAAAAGAGTAACATTTTGCTTTGCAGATTTTCAGTAATTTTTTTTCCATAGGTTGAAATGGCAGCTCTGTAAGATGGAAAGATGGAACTGGGGGCCAGAGAGGCCAGGGATCACTCATAAATTGTTTCTTGGAGAAGCCCATAAAATCCATTAACAACTTTTCATTAAGAATGGAAAACAAGGAATAACTGATCAGAGTTTTAAAAAAGACAGACTATGATTCACCTCCCCCAAAGATCTGTGCTTGTAAGTGACTCATGATGTTCAAAAAGGAAAAGGGATGAATATTAAAATGAAAAATCTTTCAAACTGTTACTCAGGATAATGAAATCTAAATCTGGTGGTGAAGTTGCAGAAGAATCTTGCAATTCAGAATAAAAAGGTGTGATGAACTTCTATTCTCCTTTACCAGAGAGGTGTTAACAAATATACATAGAGTTTTCTCAGTAATGAGCTGATAGCTCTTTTTTTGGGGGGAAGATGTAGTTTGCATAAGAGAAAGGACAAGGCCTCAGCTGGTACAAATCTCTGTTAAAAAAATATAACCAAAACGAATGGCGTCTCGCAATATTGTCAGGATGGTTTCAAAAGCTTATTTCCCTGTCCTCTCTGATAGGCAAAGTGAATCTGGGATTCAATAAGAGTAGCTCTCACAAAGGGTAGAAAAACAAATATTTTCAGGTGATAAGTTCACAGCATGATGTCTAGGTAAGCAATCTCAGTAAAACTTGAGGGAAAGAAACAAAAAAAAATACAAAAAAAAAAGCACAAAACAAAACAAAACAAAACGAAAAAAAAAACAGAGTAATTAAATTCTGAACTCCCACAAGAGGTTTCCTGTGTTTAAAAGTAGGAGAGCCCATATTTTAGCCGTGTTACATAGAAAAAATCTGCAAGATATAACTATAGCTTGGGAAGGGGGGGCGGGGAGATGCTTAAAGGAGAGCAGACAGAATATACAAAGATGTTATGTAAATGACTGCATGGAAACGATGAGAGGAAGATTAAGAACTTTGCTCAGATAGGTAATGTGTTAGAAAGGTGACTGTAATTTGGATGAGAGTATTCAGATCTGGAATAGAAGAAAAATATAATAATAATAATAATAATAATAATGATTCTCCTTCCCGTGACACTCTACCTGTATTCTAGATCACTGGCTATTTAGCATGACCTCACTGGGAATATACATACTTTATTCATTTTGCCAGAGAAGTTTTCCTACGTACGATATCAAAACAGCACCTAGGGGCCTCTACCTTTGTACACAGCATGCATACAGCCATGAAAAAGCTGGTAATCATAATTTCTTCTCCATTTGGTCAGCTTTCTGGGAACACAGATCAAAGCCATATCTTTTGTATTTTTGTGTACCATTAGCATGGGAATTTCCTTTATCATCTTAGAATTCCCCTCTGTTCTGCAAGTCTCCTGAAATTTCTTCTCTCCTACTGAGTAGATGTATGTCTATATAGTTTTATAGCTTCTGTCCTCATGAGATTCAAGAGATGAATGACAGAAGGAGTTGTTCATCTCATAGAGCCATTGCAGTATCTCTACATTTTGAGATAAATATAGTTCCCTAGGATGTTGAAAACCCTGGAAATGAGGATGTGCAGCCTTATTTCCAGCTGTATGGAAAGCGACAGCCGCAGCTCCCGGGCTGTTTGCTAAGTTCAGAAGTTTATCACAGCTTGGAAGACTGTAGTGGCAAACTGTCCCCATGCGTTATAGGAGGACTCCTTGTTCTCACTGCATCTTTAACAAAGAAAACTCTATTGTACAATACCACAGTAATTAAGAATAGCTGTCACTTTTGCAGTGGTTCCCTGGCTACACCCTCTGCATCTAGGGACCGTAGCCATGTTGGTCTCCCTCACACCATCTGATCTTTGAGGCATCCTTTGACTGGAAAAACTAATTTTAGCAAAGAGACAATAATGTCAATGCTGGCTACAATATTAACAATGTATGTGCTCCAGGTCAAACATCTGAAACCATATAGTTTACCCTTCATCTTGATATATTTCATGGATCTGGCTCTTTTCCTCTGGTTCCATCTGTGTCTACAAGGATCCTGGGGCTGGCTCCAACTGTCTTCACAGCACTTTATTCATTTTCTTCTCCTTAGTGAAGAATGGCCTGGAATATTCCCTATATTGCCTATTTGCTTTGTGTAATATTGCTGCCCTCCCTACTTTCACCTGTCAGGTGCACTATAAAGGACCTGGCCACATGATGAGCAGTGGCGTCTGTGTTACAACTGAAACTCTCTCATGACCTTCCACCATCTTGGAGACCTGTTACTTCTCAGAGCAGACCCTGATCTGCATAATTAAAAGCCCACATTTGATTTCTGTTCCTATTAATTATACCAGAGTTTGGACAGTGAAGTAGATCAAAGGGCTCCAGGTTGCTCTTGATAGCTGTCCAAGTTGTCCATGCCTTCATGTGGCCTCAAGCTAGGATGTTACCAAGAAGGGGGGGCGGGGAGGGCGGTGGTGGTGGTGGTATGTGGACATTTTGCTTTCAGTATAGCTAAGCCTGTCCCTGCGTGCAGTTCTTCCTTGGTCTTTGTAAGCAGTGGTTGAAGTATCATGCTCCCCATTCCCTGGGAAGAATTTGTCATGGTAATGCACAGCTTATACGTTCTCTGGCGTCCCTCCTACCAAGGATTTACTTACCACTTAATTTTGCATTTCTGAACCTAGCTCTTGTGGTTTGGCAGAGTACAGCCTCATGCAATTCTTATTTTAGGACTGTGGGTAAAAAACCATTGGAGTCACACTGGTGGCAAATACTTCTCCCAGTCTACTCTCTCTTACCTTATAACAGTGGCAGTTCTGGATTGAAGCAAACAAGACTGATCCATCATCTAAGCAGGTTCTAAGCAGATACTTATCAAAGGAATGACAACATCATACATTTTCAGAGTTCCTATTTTCATAGAATCATAGAATCACAGAATGGTTTGGGTTGGAACGGACTTAAAAGACAACCTAGTTCCAACCCCCTCTGCCATGGGCAGGGATGCCACCCACTAGATCAGGCTGCCTGGGGCGTCATCCAACCTGGTCTTGAACATCTCCAGGGATGAGGCATCCACAACTTTTCTGGACAACCTGTTCCAGTGCCTCTGAACCCTCCGAGTGAAGAATTTCCTCCTAATCTCTAATCTAAATCTCCCCTTTTTTAGTTTAAAACTGTTTACCCTTATCCTATTACTATCTGCCCATGTAAAAAAATCCATCTAGTTTATAAGCCTCCTTTAAGTACTGAAAGGCTGCTATGATGTCTCCCCAGAGCCTTCTCTTCTTCAGGCTGAATATCCCCAGCTCTTTCAACCTTTCTTCATAAAAGAGGTGCTCCAGCCTTCTGATCAGCTTCATGGCCCTCCTCTGGACCCGTTCTAACAAGTCTACATCCTTGTGCTGAGGGCCCAGAACTGGATGCAGCACTCCAAGTAGGGCCTCACAAGGGCACAAAAGAGGGGGACAATCACCTCCCTCAACTTGCTGGCCACTCCTTTTTTTGATGCATCCCAGAATGCAGTTGACCTTCTGGGCTGCAAGTGTGCACTGCTGGCTCATGTCAAGTTTTTTTCCTCCACCAGAACCCCCAAATCCTTCTCTGCAGGGCTGCTCTCAATGATTTCTTCTCCCGTTCTGTATTCACGTCTGGGATTGGCCAGATTCTTATGGTAGTTGATGCACATTTGCATGTGTTGATGCAAATGTTAAAGACTGCACATTTCCTGGTGGTAGTTTCAAGTAGATGATTTTTAACTTAACCAGCAGTGCTTTCTGAGATTCTTCAATGGTAGGTGGTGTGCATTAAATGTGTATCCTCACTGGAGTTCCCAGGGAAGTACGAAAGACTGTTACAGCCAGAAGCATGTCTTAGCTGTCCTTCTGAAGACAGCTGGACAAGCCTTCATTTCAAAGATATGTTCAGACTGTAAATCTCCTCCTTGAGAATCAACCGCATTCCCATCCCCTTCCCCAGTGACTGGCCTCACTGTTCCAGAGAAGAATTTCTTGGACAAGTTTGCCACATCCCATCAATTGTAATGCTCTATGCAGTGTGCAATGTACAAGATAGCTTCCAAGTGTGTACTATTTGTTTTCCATACATTGAGTGTTCAAGCTGACTACCCGATTTAGATCCCCAGTATTTCTTTGGTTGATGATAGGAATGTAACCACTAAGATGCATTTCCATTTAGGAATACTCTCCAGGTTTATAGGTCTCTGAAGCTTATTTCTGCTGTCTGAGAACTTCTATGGCATACCATTCATACATCATGTTTGGGAGCTCAAAGCAGAAAGAACTGATTTTTAAGACTTCCACACTTGTATTCATGTCACCACCTAGAAATAATGGAGATGATATCAGGAACAAGCTTCCTTCTTATGTGTGCAGGGAATTGGCACTCTGTTAAACCAGCACACTGCTCATCAAGTTATACCTCACTGTCTTTAATTTGCTTAGGGCACTAAATGTTTTGGAACATTCTATAAAATTCTATAAATAATTCTATAAAAATTCTATAAGATCTTTCCTGAAAAAAAAACAAAACCCAACACTTTAGAGGCTGATCCTCAGGATTGGACTCTCTTTTTTTTTTTGTTTTGTTTTGTTTTGTTTTTTGTTTGTTTTGTTTTGTTTTAGACATCAACAAACCCTTTTCTATGAACTTTTGTATGCCTTAGTGGAGGGTCAGGGCTTTTCTGTGTAATCCTGTATTGCTAACAGCAATGCATATAGGTATATTAACTATCTAAATATACAAATAAACAATGCAAATTGAAAATTAATTACAGTAAATAACCTCTCCTTCAGCAGTAGAAATTTAAGCTTATCTTATGCTTGCAGTTGCAATTACCTGCACATAAAGACTAGAGTACAAATAAAAATAAGAGCACTAAAAATAGAGCTCTGTGGCACCCCAAAAGAAAAATTAAAAAGTGGTCCATCTGAGGGTCCATCTAAGGATACATTATAGGTACAGATATGAATGGTGGAAATCAAGAAAGAAGAGAGGAAAAAATTTCTGTAAGGGTAAGGTTAAAGATGTTTAAGATGACTGACATTCAAGGAGGAATGTGTTGGAAGTCTGGTTCCAAGTTTTGCTGAAAAGAGATTATTAATGGCATTAACATAGCTAATTTGAGTTAGATGAGAAGCAAATTCATTTAGCACAGAACTGGCAGAAGGAGGAATTCGAACTGCTTTTGCAAATAGCTCTTTAAAAAAAAAAAGACCAAGAAGTCAAAAGCAAATATAGATGTGGTGAGAGCTGCACAGACAAGCAGTGTAACAGTTGGCCTTGTCTGGGAGACCAAACATGCTTCTATTGTGAGGGAGAGAGGAAGCTAAGGAAATGATGGTAGAAATTCTGCAAGTGTTAGATCTAGTAGAGGATAAAGGATAGGAAGCTTCATCCATCTTGCCTAAGGATGTTACAGGCATGGAAAGGAAGGGGAGGAGAAAGCAACCAAATCATCACTTTTTTTTTTTTATATTGTTTGATTCTGGTTTGGCTTTTTATTAGACCTCTTTATTCTGCACTGAAACAAACAGTTCTCTTTACATCCAGAGAAGATCTGAGAACATTAAAAGAACCACAGGACTGATGACAATCTCTCTTCACAGAACAGCTCAGTGTTACTCACTCACATCAGGCAGTGAGCTGCATATTCCTCTGAGTCGCTCACATTTGACTGTCTGAAGTCATAAAAGAAAATGCCACGGGAACACATCCTGGATATTATTTTACTGTACTGGAAGAAGTACATTATTCATTAAAAAAAAAAAAATCATATGCAGGCATTAGTCTTCTTGTTTATGCTTAGAAATTCCCTGTCTTATTAATGCATGGAGTCACATGATGATAAATCATCTAGATGTTAATGTAATAATCAGGTCATGAGAAGTAGTTATATTGTGATGGTATCAGTCTCCATTCAAACTACTGAAAATTTAGATTAAGTTTGCTTAGTTAGGGATGCTTGGTTAGGGCCAAGATTAGGTTTATGCACAATTTGCTTCTGCAGGCAAAGACTGTTGAGAACAGAGAGATCTTTTCATTCCTTAAAATAAAAAATGTCCCCTCACACCATTTTTTTTTCCTCCTAGCAATTCCTTTAACCTCCCTGCCTTTAATCTGTTTGGAATATGTCAGTACCTACATGCCACTTAGGCATGACCATCTGCATTCATTTCTTCTCCCAACCCCTCAGCTGTGCTTGCCAGGAATATAATTTGATCAGAGAATCATAGTGTTAAACTGTATCAGGAAGATGAAACAGTGGAGAAATTTATGCCTGAACAATAGTGGCTGACATACACCTTGAAGTATTTATTATTTGAAGAGATGCAGTTGACAATTTTGCCATTTTCTCCTATTTGTAGTTATCTTACTCCCCTCTTCAATCTTTTCCTCTCAAAAATGTCATGTGAACATTACCTGAAGTATCATAATTGATCAAATATATACTTGTGATACAGATGCTTAGACAAAGAGATCTCCATTAATAGAAATTAACTGGAAAGTTTTAACACAAATATGTATTTCAAATACATACACATTAATTGACCATGACATGCATTTTAGAAAGCACCTGTTGGTTATATTTGTTAATACATTTTTTCCCAGGATAGCAGCAGCAGGATTACAGTAAATATGTGTGCTTCGTGATGGTGTATTTTTATCATCTTCTATAGGGAGATTATGTTATAAATACTAGGAATGTCTAGAATGTTTACTGGATTTAAAAATAGAGAAGAAAGTGCGTGATGTTTAGCTGAACAGCAAAAATGCATATTTAATCTTTACAAGAAAATAAACAGTGTCTCTGAAGTGGTTTTCTTTTACATTGTATCCAAACAAGACTTTCTGGTACTTTTGAGATTTTGTCAGCTTTCTAGATTTTTATCAAATATATGATTATTTTGGAAATGTGGCAAAGTGCCAGTTCTGTTATGGTTATAGTTAAGGACTTCCTTCTATTTAAAGATTTTCTAACCACTCCCTTTACATTACTTCTGCTTAATAATTTTGTGTGTTGTATGTTTGTTAGGAAAGGTTATTTTTCAATGTCTGTGAAGCCTTGAACTTCATCAGAAGTAGACTTTTCACAAGAAAAAGTATTATTAACTATGAAGAAGAGTCTCAAGATCTCTCATTCATTTTTTTCTTCCAAAGATAATTTGCCACTGCCTATCATGGAATCACAGAATGGTTGAGGTTGGCAGGGCCCTCTGGAGCCCATCTGGTCCAAGCTCCCTGATCAAGCAGGGACACCTACAGCAGGTTGCCCAGGACCATATCCAGATAGCATCAGTGGTGCAGTCTGCAGTTTCAGTAACATGCAAAACTCTCAAGAAACTACATGGGTGCATGTTTTGGCATGTTGTGCACACACATAGGAAGAATTGTGTAATTCTGATAAAGCTCTTTCATTCAATTGGAGCTTATTGAAAGGCATTTACGCCTTTCTTGTTCTCCCTGCCTGTCACTGGTGAGTGGAAGATTGTGGGAGCTTTGACATTCTGTGAGTTTTATATTTTCTGGACATCTGTGGGAGTCTAAGATGGCCATTATTCTCTAGAGTTGCCAGACCTACTTTCTCTGCTTCTAGGGTGAATCCAGACTGAATTTAGAAAAGAGGTACTGAACACAGTTTTGAGATTTAAACACCAAGACCCAGAAATGATACATGAGGGCACACAGCAAGTATGAATATCGTTATCTTTTATTCGATTGGGCTGGGAAATCCAACCAATAGAAAGATTTTTTAATGGAGTTATAGGAACTGCACAACTGTCCATAAAATGCTGTTGGTGATGTAATGCGTAAAAAAGCAGGGAGTACCAGAAAGCAAGTTGTGACTTCCATTTTAATGAATGGAAAAGGAAAGGGATTTTAACTAGCATTGTTGAGGTGGAACAGAGTTTGAATTGTGAATTTGGTTGCGGGAAGGGAGGAAGAAAGCACACTCACCTTCTCACGTGCTTAAAATTACTGTAAACACTATCCAAAAAATTGTCATGCTTTTGGAGTTATCGTGTATTATATCATGCCTAGATAACCATACTGAATCATCTTGTTGAAGCTACACATACCCAGTATTTCAAAGCTTGATACTATAGCAGTGAGGCTGCAAGAAAGGAAGGTAAATAAAGTACCATAGAATGTCTTAATGAGATAGTGTGTTCATTACAAATCAACATGATAATAAAAACTATACTGTCTTGCAGTTGTACAAAAAGCTTGACAACATCCTCCTGCTCTTCTGCTGGAGAATAAAACACCAAAAACTTGATGCCAGCTAAAGTTTTTTCAGCAATATTGCATTACTTCCAGAATATAATATGATTACAATGTTAGAAATTTAAGGGAAAGAACAGAAAGAAGTTGGATAATAAAACTAATATGATCAGTCCAGATGTATTTTCTCACTCTGCTCTTGATCTTTCCTTGAAAGGAGCTGCCTACATCTGCTGTACCAAACTGCTAGCCTGTTTCATGGAAGGAAAGCCCAATCTGCTTGATTTTATGATGGCCTTTACAGACTCACCATTTTGGATCACCTTGACCTATATGCGCACTAACCCATCTAACTTTGGTCTTTTATTATGCAGTAATTATACCCGCAGAGTACGCTATTCTTTGAACTCTGTTGCAAATCCTGTCCACCTAAAGTCTTTTCCCAATGCCTTATTGCTGGCACATGGGAATGAACATGAACTGCTGCATCAGAGCTCTGGTCCATCAGGGGTCAATATTCCCTCTCTGACAGTGCCAATGTGAGAAATATTTTAGGGAGAACAGGTGACCTTGCCAAATCTGTTTGGTCCATTCCCATCCTCTTTCCCCAGAATCTGCAGTAATTGTATTATGGAGATTAGAAGCAGGAGATTCTCTGCTTGCTTTTTCAGTATGCATTTATGCACCATTGTGATCATTATTTATTCCATGAAGTGAATTTCTCAGAAATATAAATAAATAAATAAATAAGTTTTTTTTCTCCTATAGTTGTGTACGCAGCCATGGGACTAGATGCAGAGTAGGCATATTTCTTTCATTAATTGCACTCAGTGCTCTGCAAACCCACTTCACCCAGTCCCTGGCTGTCAGGAGCCTACGGATGTGACCAGTCTGAAATAGCTTGAAATACCATCAGGAAGGTGAATCTCTGTGTTTGGTGAACACTTGTTAGTGAACTTGACTTAAATACTGATGTTAATTCTGAATACAAACTATTACAGTATTACAGCTCATGACCCTCTTACAGGCAATACTGTTAAGGTTCACAAAGGTAAATTGGCTTTAGTAATTGGCTTAAGTTGGCTAGAAGTAGAACAGGCAAGACATCACAAAGGCTGCTTATTTCAGCAGCATTAACTAATCCCTTTTCATGTAAAGGCTCTTGATCAGCTTAATTAAAATATTAACACAATCTTTTTTTGTGTGTGTGTGTGTGTAACTTCTCTGTTTAAATCCACTGTGACCAGAAACTTAATATACAAATCATTAGAATACAGTACAACCAGTTTTGTTTCAGTATAAATAAATAGCATAAATACAGTAATCTATTTGGCAGCTTTCTGATGTGCAGGAATTATTTAAAACACTCTTAGTCTGAGGAATCTGCTGAGCATATGATCAACAGATGATCATATGACATAAGTCAGAGCTATACTTGTTTTAAGTTGAACTTATTTTAAGTTAGCCCAGTATCCAGATATGAATTTGTCCAGGCAGTGTTCAGTTTCAGAGTCAGTCCAAAATACATTTTTTGTTAGGACTTGATTGTATTCAGCCTCACAAACTGATCACAAATCACTTCAGCTTTTTGAAGAGCTGATATCAAGTTAGATTATATGTTTACATATGCAGTTCTTAGCAGTTATTTCTGGTGGTATCCTGACCAGAACCAAACCTGTAAAGTCCCAAAAGTTGAATCTGAGAGGTCTTCCTGAAGTATAAATGTGCTTCTATTTTAGCTTCTAGCTTTTGGCTGTCTTTAATTCTATAATAATTAGAATATGCTTTGTTTAGGCTTGTATTGTTGGCTAATTGGAACCTTGTTTGAATTACTCATACCTCTTGATTTCTCTGAGTTTATTTGGAATTACAATGGGAGCATACCAATGGCATTTCCCTCTAGGGAAAAATACCACAAGAATTTTCTTTGTCCCAGGGTTTCCACACTTGAGTGCTGAGACCTATTTGCATGTGAAATAAATAATAGCTCATGAAGTTAAACAGCAACAGTTCTATGTATTCTAACTGCACACATAGTCAGCTCACCAACATCCCAGTCTTGTGAGCTCTTTGGTCTGTCATTCTCAGACTTTTTCAGTAATTCCTCCCAATAATGACTTTAAATTGGTTTTTTGTATAAGCTTTCAGTTTATAAACAGATCAGCAGCAACAGCCCACAGCAAACATATGTGCCAGGGTGTCTTCACAGTTCTTGTGTATATAAGGCTTCTATTTGAATTTCTTAGCATAAACAGTTTTGAAATATTTATATTGTTACATTGTATAAATTAACTTATTAGAAGATATATGGCTCCTCCAAAGCTCAGTAAATGCTTGTTTTTCAAATAATACTGTCTGTATTTTGGAACTTGCAAACACTTGGATAACTATTTAAAACACCGCTTCCTTCTACACTTGATACTTCATTGGCTACAACTGGAAGTGAAAGGACAAGCAAAGTGTCTGTTCAGACCTCGTTTTACAGGCTCAAGCACTTCTGATGTTTGTATTATAACATTTAGCTAAGAATTCAAGAAAAATCCTGGTCCTGTTGAATGTAAGAGCAGATATCCCATTGCCTTTTGTGGATCCAGGTGCTTTCATTTTCCTTGACTGAGCATCTAGACACAAGATCTTGTGAAGAGTTTGGAAAACGCTTCTCTTTGGTTTGGTCATATACTGAATCTGTAGATAGCTAAGTAGGCTGCCTATGAGTATAATATTAAAATATATTCAGTCCCAATATTTCTTTGTATATCATGCTAAGCATGGTATAAAATACAATGTGCAGGTGCACTAGCCAAAGTGAAAGCCTGAATCCTTCATTTTTTTTTTTTTTTTTTAACGCTAGGCAGCATAGAGATAAAACCACATAGTTTTTAGTGATTTCTGATTTAATTCTAATACTTTTAATAACCTGTGACAACAATTCATCTTTGATTTTGTTTCTTTTGAGTTTTCTATAAGGTTTAGATCAATTTGAGTCAGTAAAATGAAGACTAAACATAAAGGAAAATCAGCAACTTATGTTATGTTCTCACATGCATGTAATTTCCCAAGGACTTTAAGTTCCAGCAGTAAGACCATATAACTTCAGATCAAGACCATATAACTTCAGATCAAACCACTGTTCTGTACTTTTAGAGTTTGTTAAAAACAAGTATTTTTATCAATTTTCTTCTGATGAGATCAATCTTCTATAAATATTTTTCAGGGTAATATGCAAAATATATCTAATTAAGAAAAACATGAGAATGTTTATAAAATCAAAAGGCCAGCAGGAGAAGAAATTGGTGTCTTTCCCACACATGCTGTAGCATTATGGCTTCTGCTGTACTCAAGAGTGAGGTGTAGTCTGAAAGCATGAAGTGCATCAGGATGGACTCCATTTGCAAAATTCAAGAGATTAATTGAAATACCCCACAGTTTATCTGTTTACTTATCTTTTAAAGAATTCATTCTGTCACTGGTTGTAATTACCCTTACTTCTAAAAGCTTTTTTTTTTTTTTTTTTTTTTTAAGAGCTAAATGAAGTTGCTATATACTAAATCGTGGAGAAGGAGAGAACTGGAATGCTTTCAAAGGTTTAATTAAGTCTGGTAAATGAATGCTCTGTTGTAGACTCTCTTTTGACCTAATGGAGAAAAACTACTCTGTTTTAAAGAAGTGTGCATTTTCATGTTGCCCTCTAATTTTCTGAAGCTGCCACGCTCCATAAATATTTAGACATTGGTACCTTGCTGACTCAGAAGCATTGCATAACTAAAAAAAAGATGGTAGACAGACTCACTAGAGTGATGCACTGCTTTAAAAAACACTGTGTTTAAACAGAGTCCCTTTTATTGCTACCTTAAAAAAATGTCCTCCAGGGGTAGCATTTATCTTCAATTTTGTGTTCTTAGTGCATGTGTAGGGGTCTTTCACAGGGTTCATGGCCTGTGGAGATGAGAGCACTAAAGCAGGGAGTTACTTTGAGACTTCAGAAGAGGTTTTTTTGCCTAGTCTTTTCTTTTGATCCAAGCTGCCGTAGAATCATATTTTAGTTTTCTAAAAAATTCATGCAAGATGCTGAAATACTTTCATGGTTTTCTGAATCCAGAGCCAGGAGTTTATTCAGGGCCAAGTCCAGCACTGTATTCCAATCAAAAATTCAACACTTACTTCTCAAAAATTCTATAATAGCTGCACAAAATCACTTTAGAAATGATCATTGTTGTATTTTGTGTTTTACAATGTCTGCTCTAGAGACCGTTGTAAAGAACAAGGTAGAGCAAATGTAAGATAACACAGAAAGAAGAATGGGTAAGAAAAGATGAGAAAAGCAAGAATGCACCGCTGGAGATGAGCAGAGTAAAAGTCTGTATTCTGTTAATTGTTTTTTTGGGGTCTCTAAGGTTTGTTTTAATGTAAGAATGTCAAGATGATGTTCATAATCATCTGTTTGGCTATCCTAAAATTATGATTAGAATTTAAACTTTTATTGAGAGTAACTCAATTGTTCTTTGTTGGCATATACAAATACATACAATACACACATGCGCCAAAAAAATTGCATTTGACATCACAGAGACTACCTCTCCTTCACTCTAAGTTTTCCAAGCACCAGATTAGGGACTAGGTAAAATATCTCCCACACCAGCTGTCACTTTCATGTTCCTGACAGGATTGACAATAATATGTGCCAAAAAGAATCTGTTTCCCACTGTTGCATTTTCTTAAAACCAATACACACCCCAGCTCATACTCTAACCTTAATAGTGACCTCATACATTCTTTCATCAGCATGTCAGTACATATGTATGTTGAATTTTCCAAGTATTTGGGAAGTTAACTTGCTTTGCATTTCTGAATTTACTGTTCATATTTTGTGTTTGGAGTGCATGATGGAAGAATTTGGTGTGCGTGTTTCTTCATATTTGTTGGAAAAAGGAAGTGGAAGGTATTACAGTTTTAAATAACACCATCATCCTTTTCTGAAAAAACAAAACAAAACAAACAAAAAAACCCTCATAATTAAATAACTCCAGCATCATTTCCTAAAAATTTTTTGCCTGGGAGGCCTTCTATATACCAATAGTTATTATCCTCCAAGGTAAAATTTTCCTCAAATGCCTCCAGTAAATCATTTTTTAATTTGCATTTATGGTCAGTGCTGAGTTTGGAACAGTTTTTGGACTGCTGTTACATAGTACACTGATACTTATTTTCATTAAATGATCCTTAGATTTTTGTACTGCAAGTAATTAGGAGTTTGTTAGAAAATTTAAGCTGAATCTATGTGCGTGTCAGTGGATTTGCTTAACACCCTGAGATGTATTATAATTTCCACAGAAAAATGGAATGTCCCTTGCATCTGGGTGAGGTAACCGGCCACGTACAACAGCAAGTCAGCAGAACACACTTAATATCTCCCAGCAGGACTACTAACACCTGTTTTACTAGGGTGGGTTTTCAAATTTACACCACCCAGTGAAACTTGACATTGCCTTCCAGTACAGTTACAAAAAAAAATCATAATAAGCTATCACGTTAAAAGCTCATGGGAAATAAACAATCAGAAAAAGAAATAATGTAATTTTTTAGTCTCTTCTCTTCTTTGCATTTCTGCAGATTTTACTGGAGAGTTTGCTTATCTCACAATTTTCCCTTTCTTCAAGTTTCCCTCATTTCATTTGGCTTCACCCCCAAGGTGAACCAAGACTTCATGGCAAATTTAATCAGGTCTGAGTAGTCATAGGTCAAGGTGACAGTGCCGCATTCAGCCTGCCATACCAGCATCTTGCACAGAGACTACAAATATGAAACTAAAGAGGTTCCTCAGTAGGGTCAGTGTAAGTTTCCTGTTACTGCAGGTCACATTTATTCCCATCCCATTTCCATCAGGATTTGGAAGTGTTTGGGTGTATTCTCAGCTCTTCAGACTGTCCCATACCGAGTAGTAGTAGTAGTAGTAGTAAAAACCGTCTTTTTCTTTACAGATAATAGTGCATGCAGTTTCTTTACAGGGAATCTTGATAAAAATGTAAGACTTTCAGATAGTCCTGCTCAAGAATCAAGATCTTTTATTATGAATATATTAACACATAAATATGTTGATAAGCATGCCCAACTGTAAATGTAAAAGAGACATGAAAGCAGATGGCTTGTATTCAGATGTGTTAAACTAGTTTAACTTGTGCAATATCAAAAGAAACCAGTTTCCTTACTATAGTATGACTATAATACTTGCAAAATGAGACCATAAGAGTTTATTTCCCGTTGGACCCTTTGAAAGTCTTAGACACTATTTTTTAGTTCCAGTTCTAGTAGAGATAAATCTGAATAATAATAATAATAATAATAATAATAATAATAATAATAATAACAACAACAACAACAACAACAATAATAATGTTTCTGTAACAAGATTCTCCCCTTTGGAACACATAGGAATCACCTATTCACCTATTGTGGATAACATAACAGTGTAGTGAAAATCCTATACAAATTTTTCAAATACGATTTCATGACAACTTTTCTCAGAATACAGGTAAATCATCAACAGTGCCAAACTGAATGTAATGAATGTATGGCATAGAAGGTGTTTCTTTTGATGACTTAGGTTACTGATTGGTATTTTTCTAAATAATTACCATATTTTACAATTAATAAATATTTCTTATTTTTTTTCTGAATCAGGTACATTTTGTATCACAAAATATATACAATGAAAAATCATTAGGGAGTTTTTATATTTTAATTGTATTACCCTTTGAAAATTTTTCTAAAAATTTTCTTTTTCTGAAGAGGTGAGAAGAACTTGAAGTGTGCTAAACATCTGTTTTCAAGTGAAGAACAAAAGAGGGTTCTCAATGCCAAATATTATTTCTGTCATCATTTAAGAATCACCCAGACTCCCAAACACTATTGGAAATGTGGCATTTAAAGAATGGATAGGCAGATGGATAAAGATATTGGACAGGGTAATCCATTTTGCCGTACCAGTTTTAATCTAGGATGATGCTGTTGGCTTCAGCAGAACCTCCTTGGAGTAAACTGGCTAGCAGGGACGTGTGTTTGGGCCCAAGTTGCACTGTATGCAATGTATGAGTCAACAATGAACAGAAACTGAAATAAACTTGTCTTTCTTAATCTCTGACAACAGCTTTAGGTGTAGCAGGCTATTCAAAATCATAAATTTGGCCAAAAAGTAGATATTCCAGGTAGTGGATTTTTTTTTGTTGTTGTTTGTTTGTTTTTGCTTTTAATAAGTATATGTGAGAGTGTACGTGACCTAGTCTCATACTGCTCCCTATTATGCGAGTGAGGATGAGAGTTTAGGCCACGTACCTGGAAATATTTTTCCATTTCTTCCAAGTCATTCCATATAACTAAATCTACATGGACAGTTTCATACTCTTCCTGGCTCCAAAATGTGCACAAGAAATGCTTTTATCCACACACAAACATGTCTCGGTTGCTTGCCTGAATCTCTGTACTTTTTAGAATCCACAATTAAGACCAGAGCTAAGACTAAACCAGTAGCCAGAACTCTAAAGGTAGTATTTCTCTGTCCTTGTGTCCATGTGAAAGTCAGAAATACAAATAAGATCTGCTCTTCCATTTTTCATTATTCATTTTATACAGGCTATGTATTGTGAATATTTAGAGTCCAGTATGCTATCTTAATTCCTGATTTGTGTTTTTATTTGGTTTTGATTCTACTAGCACTACAGAACTTGAATGAGAATGCACTGTGTGGTAAAAATGCATAATTTTCTGCTTTTTAATTCATTTAAATCCATTAACCTCCTGCTCATCTTAGTGATGAACATCCATATGAAAGTGAAAGAGTGAAATACAGCTCTCAAATCAGATTAATACTCTGGGGAAATTATTTAAGAATAAATCTTGCTGGTGAAGTGGATTTGAAGAATATCTCATGCCATAGTTCTAATCCCAAAGGACGTCTATTCAATATTCATTAAAAAAAATAAAATAAAAAAATCAGCCATCAGAAACATTGGTGAAATTTTTACAAAGCAAACCTTTTACCAGGTTTTATTTGGGGCTTTATGTTGTGGTTCAGAATGTCAAAACACATACAGAGCTATGGAAGATAGTGCAGAATGATGTGCTGACAGAAATTACAATTTTATATTTGATTCCAAAATAATCAAGAGAAATTTGGAAGCATATATGTGTAGAGCGTGTTCTGTTCTTCAGGACTAATCCTGCCAGAACTAGACAAATCTCAACTCACATATACATCTGTATGTTCTCATAAACTATGCTGTCATAAAGTCAACAAGAAA
The DNA here is from genome assembly GCF_009769625.2 of Cygnus olor. NCBI lineage: Eukaryota > Metazoa > Chordata > Aves > Anseriformes > Anatidae > Cygnus > Cygnus olor. Next base: position 41,634,449 of record NC_049169.1, read on the forward strand.
AAAATTAGTCAAGCCAAGATATTTTTCAGAGCCTCTTACAAATACAGAAGAACATCATGCTGTATTAGTCATCATTACTTGTCTTCTGAGTAGCCCACAATTAAATTGATGCTTGGAAGTGAAGAAAGTGTTGTCTGCCAGACAAAAGAGATGAAAACTAGTCTTGGTAACAGCAGAAATAATTATTAAAAAAATAGACATATTCTATATGTTGAGTCACTGGTGAGTACAATGCCACAAATGAGCTCTTCCTGTAAGTCTGCAGACTGCTGGGTATTAAGTACTACTGTTTATCTACATGCAAGTCCCACAGTCTGGTTTAGTGATTTATTTCAGTCAGTAAAAATTCAAAAAGCTACCAGTCAAAAGCAGATTACCCACAACTACAGCATGTAATATGTTACAGTAGTTTTGCAATGTATCTTCTTTGTATGCCATATAATGTAATAATAGTGTTGCAGTTGTGATATTGCTGCTTATTTGTACATAATTGTTTTAAATATAATCCCCTAAAATGTGGGTGTAGAAATATCTTGGGACTCACTACTATTTATGGCGTAAGTATTTCAGATGCATTTTTCACAAGGTTATGTGTACGAACAACATTAAAAGGATTTGATTTACACAAGCAGCTTAATACTTAAAAAGCATAATTCAGGAGGCTTAATTTAATAAGTATCAAATGATGTTATCTGATGATGCCTACAAATCAAAATTCCTAAATTATCATCCTCTTAGCTGAGTTTACTTGCACCCATGAAGCTGGAACTACATTTCAGAATAGGATAAATTATTCTTCAGTTTTGATAAGGAAATGGTTATATTATTAGAGATGATAGTCTTTGTTTACCTCTGACAAGCAGTCTCGTGTAATATTGATTGGCTTTCAACATTTTTATTTGAGTAGCTAGGTGGACAAATACCTACATGGCAATGAAGATGTATTATATCATTAATTAAGTATTCCATTTTTAGGTTTTAATATTTTTAATGTGGTAAATCTGTTATTCAACACACTTCATTTCTTTCAGTCTTTTGAACCTTTAGTATAAACTAAGTGATTTGAAACAAATAATGTTTGTGAGTAACAGTGATGTGAGTTCAGCAGCAGTATGTTCTTAGCAATTAAGCAATACAAGCTATGTTCTTATCAATACAAGCAAATTTTGTTTCACTTTCTGTGTCTTGATATGTAAGATTTGGGATCTGTGTATCCTGATTTATGTACTGAAGCAAACTACATCTGCTACAACACTTTGTATTTCTTATGATACTGTTCATGTTAATGGGAAACATCACCTCTGTTGTGAACTTGTGCTGTTTGAAAGTAAAATTCATTACAAAATTGTGGGCATATTTCATAAAATTTGTCTGGCGTCTATATGAAGTATTACAAAGCAAAATCCTTAGTCCTTGATGTTTAAGCAGGTAGATTTCTATATATGCAGTGTTAGCACTCGTAAGAGTTTACCCCCGGTGTACAATAATGCCACCACTAACTACTTAAATAAACATGGGCTTCAGGGATTCATACCACTCTTGATTGAAACAGTATTGAGGAGTAGAAACTGCTTGAAATCTCTTAGAGCTTTTGTAATTGAAAAATTACTCTCATCTGTTGGTAAGTTTGAATAAAAAGTGTTTGGGGCTGCTAGGGTTTGAGTTCAAAGAATAACTGCGGTTTGCCAAGGCAAGAAGTAGGTAATTAAAGCAATGTTTATAGACACACTGAAAGCTTCAAAATGGGACAACTTTCAGGCTAACTTCTAGACTGGAAAGGAAAGAAAGTGAAAATAACCCACAAATGTATTAATGGATGTCTTATTGAATCTTCTAACAGTTCCTGAGAGTTTTATAGTAACTGCAGTTATTATCAGAAAAATGACTGTAAGAGTTATGTTCTGACATTTTCTGTGTATTATGTGGCTGTGAGTTGCCACACCAAACGCTCAATTCACAAGCCAGAACAAGACTTTATTATAAAGCTAACACTGCAGCCACAGTCTATTGTCTGAAAGTTGGCCTCTGTTATTAATTCATTCAGCAGCACCAACAGGAATGACTTTGGACTTAAGGTTTGTGTTGCAGATCTCTTGGTGAACCATGAAGTAAAACAGAATTTTCTTTGTAGTTCTGCAGTATATTAAGTCATTGGTGTTAATAGTAATGACTTGATTTGTCTGCAAGTTTAAGAGATGTGATTTCAAAGACATGTACAAGTAGATGTATACACGTAAAATAACCAGGCACCATTTCTATAAGATAACTAATTTTAATTATTTTTCATCTGAAATGTATGTTAAGACTTAGGCTTATTATTTTCTAAATATTTAGTATTGCAGGTAGATATTGAGATGTTTTCATAGCACTTAAAGGTTTAAGTGGGCCCTATCAAATTACATGTTGTTTATAGCGATGGCCTCCTGAATTACTGCAGAGAACACATGCCCATTATGAAAAATGCCTTGGTTATTCTAGGAGATCTGCTAGGAAGTATTGATTTGGTTATTTGGAGGTGAGCATTACTTACTTCAGTCTGTTTTTTTTTTTTTTTTTTTTTTCCCTTTAGCTTCTAGTACTTAGTGTCAGAACAAAATTTCCCATCTTTGAAGTAGTTTCAAAGTAGTAGTAATAGTTTGAAGTTCTACATTAAGGTTGATTTGAAAGTTCAAAGAGGGTCTAAGTTATACAGTTTATATCCAAACAAAACTTAATTTGTTAAATTCTTTGGGACAGGAAAATTGCCATTTGAATTGGTTTCTTCTGTAGTTGACATTGTTTAAAGGTCAAGTACAGATATTCTCATTGTATTCTTTATTTTCATGGCTGATCCAGGTGTGTAGTTGGAGGTCAGGACAGAGCCAGCCCAATTCCTTGCTGTTGCCATCAGGAGTGGCTCAATCTCCCTTTCCCTCCTCCCCATCTTCCACATCCTCTCCCAAATCATGCCTTTCTCAGGCTTGGACACACCCTGTCCTCCACTGACTCCTGTGCTCATGTGACTGCATAGGAAACCGGAGTGACTAAAATAAGATTGCCTGTTTTGCTGGGTGAGTTTTCTGCACTGAGTCAGCTCCCAGTGTGCTCAGAGAAGTGTTGAAGCCAGACGAGGTGGCAGCAGCAGGGCCCCACGCCTGGGAGGAGGAGGTGAGGGAGAAGCATATCATCCCATTGTAGCTGCAGCCAACTTTCAACTCACTTGGCTGTGTCACATCACTCTCTCTTATGAAATGACCTAGTTTATTTATCTATTTATTTATCTATTTATTTATGTATTTATCGTGATGTGCAGCTACATAAACATTTAAGAAAATGATAGTTAATGCCTGAGTATCTGCAAGTACAGTGCTTGGCCAGAGCTGAGCTGGAATAATCTTATTGATTTAGAGGAATGGTTATACCACTTTCACAGATATACAGATTGGTGACACCAGCCAAACTGATTTATGAAAGCTTAATTGTGAACCCCAACTTAACAGTAACTTTAATAAGAGTTAGCTGCAGAGTTGTTTTTTTTTTTTTTTAATTGATTTAGGAGAGAGATTATTTATCGTTCCCTATATATAGTAACATGTTCTTAAAAACAGTTAAATAAGTGTAGGAGAAGACTTTTTAAAAGATGTTGTTGCTACTGGAGTTTATTGTGCTTAACAAACTCATATCTAAAAGTTTTGTAGATGCTTATATGTCCATAAAAACTACCTGTGGGTCAAGAAAGTCTGTGTAAACTCATAATATATACTTCTAGGGTCAGTAGTAAAACGAATGTTTCTATTCCTTTTAGCTACTAATATTTGATAAGAATAAAGGCAGAACTGCAATCATAGAAAGACAATAATAGTTACGCCCTCCTCTCAGGCTAGAAAAGATACTGTCAACAATAAAGGAGTTTTCATTCCAGGAATGAATTTACCCCTCGTGTTATAAGGGTCGAAAGCTGCTCATATGAAGTTTTGTAAAATGGGTAAACATTAAAATAAAATTAAGTGCTTGGACTTGATCTACTCCAGGTTTATGGTTTTGGTGCTGAATTTTCCTTATTTCTTTTAATATTTTTCAATGAAAATAGGCATTTAAATAATATTGTTAAATTTTTGTATGTGTGCGAGTAGTCAAATTGCCTTAAAAATATCTGTCAATCTAAAAAAATGTAATTTAAAATCATGTCTGTTGAAGCCACTTGACATAGGACCTCTCTTTACACACCATTATTTTGTGTTGATAAGAACATTTTTCGACATACAAAGTTGTTAACTGAGAGATGTTACATTTATACCTAGTATTTGCCTCATAGAACCTGGGAGGGAGGGGGAAAGCAGGAAGGGACAGTAATTTAAATGAATTTTTGGGAACATTCTGGCTCCCTAAACTGAAGAATAGAAACATAAAAAGAGTTAATTTAATGCTGTGACTAGTCATTGTACAGGCAGAATTGTGATCCTTTTATTGGTCTATATTTAGGCTACATTTTTTTCTGCTCTTCCCTAAAGCTGTCTGTAGCAACTGTAAAATTCTTCTAAACCATCAGCAGTAGTGCAACATGTCCTTTCCTAAGTGAGCACTTTTCAGGGTATCATAAACTTTAATTAAATTAAATTTTTTTAGCGTGAGATTTGAAGGACAAAAATAGAGAATAAGAGATCACTGTGACATCATTTTCACAAAATTCTACATCATTCCAACGAAATACTTTTGCCAAAACATTTGTTGGATGTTTATACTTTCATTTTTTCAGCTCACTCTGTCACCCACATCTCCAGACATATATTCAGTGTCCCGTATGGATGCTTTCATTGCTGTTTGTTTGTAGTGTATCAAATCCAATTTTATGTTAAGTAGGTGGGTTGCCGATTTGCCAGCATGCCATTCTGGATTGGGCATTTATGAATTGTTTTTTAGCACCAAAGTGGACAATGAATGCTTTATATCAGTTCCCCAATTAGGAGTAATCATTCTTGCTAAACTTTGGTAAAGAGCTGTAGTATGCGATGAATGTAAAGTATTCATTCCTGGGCTGTTTCTTTTTTTTTTTTTTTTTTTTTTTCTCCCTACATTTTCACTTTAGTACATTTTGTCAAATAGTCTTATGCTGCTTGTTATTTCTGTTCATATTGCAGATTGAAAATGTTGATGTTTGCCTTAGCTTTCTGGCAGCCAGAGGCGTAAATGTCCAAGGTCTTTCTGCGGAAGGTAAGAGAAGCAGATCATCAGAACAAATCATTGGATTCTTTTTTCCTGAAAATTAATTTTCATAATACAAATTATTTGTACTTCCATACCAAACTGCAGCTGTCTTGAGTGGAATTCAAACGTAGATTACTACATTACAGTGAGAGAGAGAGTGTGAGAAAAATTTAGATTTCCCTTTAATTTTCCCTTGAAAATGAACCAAGAAATTCAGTATGTTTATGAAACCTAAGGCACATTTTAAAATATCTTTATTTTCAAATATATTAATCTTTTCATGTTATCTCCACAATATCAGATAGGTAGAGTTTTTTCCATGTATACATTTCTCATGTATGGGTTTGTGTATGGGTTTCAAAACTACAAACATCGATGTAAAAATCTTGCTCAGATGTGTAAACTCATGGAATACTATTTTTTAAGAGCATTTATTACCAGTAGTAATGTTGTAAGGATGCCTATGAAATTTATTGCATTATTTTGATATAATGTATTAAGTGAACGAGCAAATGGTCTTGCTGCTTATATTATAACCTTTTTTAATATATTAGTCCTTGCCTGATACACTTATAAATGTATAAAATCAAAACCATTAAAATACCAATACTTTTAATTAATATGTAATGTTTGCCATATTAATATAAAATTAAGTCAGGTGGATACTTTATCTTGTAGATTAATACAATGGATACAAGATTTTGGCCTGTAAAGGATTAAGTAGTTCTGCAAGCTGCTATGCATCTTCGAAATCCCTTTGACCTCCGTGGCTGCTGAAGCTTTTAGTTACTAACAAGATGCAACCTTATATTATTTTTGCACATGGTACAACTAAAAGATAGAAGGCAAAAGACCTTTTTTTTTTTAGAGATGGTAAATTTCATTGATTTTTAGATCACAGAAGAAAAATCTTGAATGATATAGCTAGTGTTTGATTTTAAAATTAACTCAGTTAACTCAATTAACTCACCATTGTCATCCTTCACTATCTAGTACCTTTCCAGTATCTTAACAGAAGTGTATCATAACTGTAACATATGTACTGTCTCTTTTTCTATACTTCTCAAATTATGGAAAGATCCTTAACTGATTCAAAGGAACCTCTGTTTATACTGTAGATATGACGATGGGATACTGAATATTTACATGTTGCCATTCATCTCAAAGCTGTTTAGAACTCAATTTTTCAGCAAAGACTATTTTTACATGCATACAAAATAAGAATCAGATTTGTGAAGAGCATAAATTTATTACGTGAGAATACTCTTTGATACCATGACACAATACAACACCCGTTTTCCTTTCTACTTCATAAAATTAAAATTGGATTGCATTCTGTAATACATGCCTTCATTCATACCTTTTTTTTTGCTTTGGAAAATAATTTTTAAAAGATAGAAGCTTCAACTGTTTGGCATTAAGTGCAAATACTACCAAAAGCAATATTGCTATATGGTTTTAAATGCAAGGACTATTTTAAAAACACTTTTATTAATCTTTAAAACAGAATTTTAATAAGGCAGACTTTGAGTTCTGACGTAAGATTAAAACAAGTTTTGCTGTTTTGCAGTTAGTCGTGAGTCCAGTATAAATCTAATGTCTTTGTAGTGACGTTAGTGCAAACTGACACAGAAGTGTGACTCCTTTAAATATACCATTTCTAGCACGTACAGTCCTGAACAATTTGCTTGAGGGGAAGGAATTGAGAAAAGCTGGCATGCTTTTTTATCATTAAATTATCAGGTTACCTTCATAGTGTTTTGTCAGCACATTTATGTTTAAAATTAAGTTTAGAAACAGGTAAGGCTGTTTCTCATAATAGGCTTTGGTGAATGTGTCTTGTCACATAAATTGGGTCATTTATTAATGCATCCTTCAGACAGTTTCTGGAACTGTAAACAATGATCTTAACAAAGATTAAAGATTTCACAACCAGTTTCCTACCTCATTTCAACACTTGAGCAAGGAGGTCTAGAACCAAAGTTGTTTTCCAGTCTTGACTGCAAAATCTGTACCGGAGAACCCAAATGATAAATAATAAACCAGTTGCTACTAAGTAAAACACTCCCCTCCTCTTCCCTACAAGAGTTTAGTACATATTAGAATTTTCATCTTCACAGGGAAGAAGAGGAAGTATGGATACTCAGAACAAATTTCCATTTTGCAAAGTACATGGTGAAGTCCAGGATTGTGTTTGCTTTTGAGAAAAGACCGAGAGTCTAAGGGCTACAATGTTTGATGGTCTGTTCATGTATACATTAACATTTCACATAATTTTATTAAAAGGAAATTAATATGGTTTAAAATACATTAATATGACAGTGCTTGTTTATAAACTGTGTTTTAAACATTACCTCAGAAAGGCTATGTAGCACATACAACACAATATTTAGATTTGCAGGAAAGACAGAAAGATTGTAATGTTAGGTTACAAGTCTACTGGCCTAATGAAAACCTTTCACAAGAAGCCCAGTGCCAAAGAAAATTAATAATGAAGATATGAACAGACCTAAGTGCTGCAGATAATTTCATTAAAGCCCCCTGAGTCATCTTTTTCTGACACAGAGATCTGTTATGAGCAAAGAATAACATTAGCCTTTTAAAACCTTTATCTCAGGCTGGGCAAAGACAAAGAAAAAGGAATGGGATACATGAGGATGCTACTTTGAGTCAACAGAATTTCATATGGGAAGCTATTTTAGCCTCAAGTGAAAGCTGTAGTTTTGAAGTCTTTATTAATCAGTACTGGCAGTCTGACATAGAAACCTAGAAAATCATGTAACTGGAAAGTTCAGAGATGTAATCACACACCTTATGGTCACCTCTTTTTTATGGTTGTTTTCCATTAATCTGCGTCTCTTATGTTCCTTACTAATTCTTGTGAATGCATATACACTTATGAACGAGGTTGTTACCAACTCTTTTCAATTTTTTTAGCAGTCATTATTTATTTCCACTGTGCACAGAATTTTACCAAGAATCCAGAAGAGGAATTGAAAGCAACTAGTTAGAAGGGAGTGTTCCTAAAGCCAGAAAGAATTCAGATTTTACTAGTTGTAAAAGAAGCTTCCCTGCTTCCCGAGAATCCTTGTACTTTGTTGCGTCTGTGTACTGTATTCACTTGAGATTATATACATTATATAAGGTTAGGTTTAACCTTCTTTATGACCACTCACATTTGACTCATCATGTGGACATTATGGAGATGTGTTTCTTGCAACAATGACACATAAATAATTGAAGATAACAAACAATAACATATCAGCAACAGTTAACATGTCCCCAATTGTAGAGACAAATGCAGAAAGGCATAAGCATATATAGGTTTATGTACATAAATGTTTGAGTATAAAACTGTTACAAAGCTGAAAGTGTAAAACCACAGTTTTCACTCATTTCTCTTTTTTTTTTTTTTTTTTTAATAGAAATAAGGAATGGAAATTTGAAAGCCATTTTAGGGCTGTTTTTCAGTTTGTCTCGGTACAAACAGCAGCAACATCATCAGCAACAGTACTATCAGTCTTTGGTGGAGCTACAACAGCAAGTCCCTTCACCTGCGGCTGAAAGCAGCCAGTCCAAAACACACCAAGATATGCAGTCGAGGTAGGTTAAAAAGTTAATTTTCTTATGTGTAAAAGCTTTTTATTTGCCTGTTCGAAAAGGAGATGTTCTTGTGGAAAAAAAAAAAAAAGTTCACCTAAAAAAAAGCTTAAAAGACTAGCTTTTCTTAATTTTTATTTTTGTACCAGTTATTTTTGCAATAGATGTAGGAAAACAATATTTATTTAAGTGTCTGTTTGGTGTTAAGCTTGCACTTCTTGAGAGTAAAGCTACGGTGAGTGCAGAAAACCTTCCCAATTAAATTTAGTTCAATTTTTAGTTAATTTCAAGGCATTCTTCATATTTGTCTCTACAGTCCTTTGCACAGTAAGAGATGGTTAGCACATCCTCAGGTTAGAATACTGATTATTTTCATGTTTTCCTCACATGGGGAGGCAAAATAGAGGAAAGACACAATAGTTTCATTTATTATAAAATCTTTTTGTTCCCATGCATTGTGTTTTTGAGTGCCTAATTCTATTCGTGTGGTTTTTGATTTTTTTTTTTTACTTTGAAGAAGTTTTTTGTTTCTTTTAAGAGGACAATTTAAGATTTAGTTAGTAAAGCAAGAAACTCAACAGAAAACTTAGCTGTTGAATTACATTATTCTCGGACGGAAGCTGAAAAAATATTTTCAGAAAGTCGTTGCCTATTGGCCATGACAAAAGAATCAGTTTAAGTACAAATTTCTATTCAAATGGAAAGAGTGTTTTCAAAGTATACTTTACTGAGGAAAAAAAAAAAAAAAGCTATTCTCATATAGGGCTATGTAAAGTGAACTTTTAATGAAGAACTTTATACATTGCTCTGTAGGTATTAATACTTGTTTGTACTTGTTTGATTTAATATTTTCTTGTTTAAAAGATTTTGCATACTTCATTAACAATTGCATATCTAGAATGTGATAAATCCATGAGTAAAAGTATCAGACTACAATAATTAAATTTTGGTTCTTGAGTCCTTAACATCTAAAATACACTTTCCTGTTTATAGTAAACAGCCTATTTCTTCAGTTGAGTAAACCTTTTGCACTTCAGCCCAATAGAAATCTTTGCCCTGAAACTAAGAATGTTATAAAAATAAATTTATAGCAAAATGTTTTTGGTGGCATTTCTGATTACCTCATTTGATACAAAAATTAAGATACACTTGCATTTGCCTGGGACACTACAATGTGAAATGCATTTTTTTTTTCTTTACTTCTGAAAATTAATCTCTTTGAATGCTTTTTCTGTGAAGTTTGCTATTAACATGTAATCTAGGGAATTACGGCACCATCCGGGAAGACTCTAAGCACTCTGAACATTTTCTGAAGTTGATTTTCTGCTTTCTGTAAGACATTTAAGAGGACATAACATCTCTTGTTATTCAGAAATCAGATGTTGTTTTTTATCATAAGGAAGATATTTTGATTGCGGGTCTAGAAGTGTTCACTGCTTTAATCAGTGGAATTAAGGGCTTAGCCAGCTGTATGCAAATACCTTTGGTTATTGGGTTTTGTTTAGAATTTAGTAAAACTGAAACATTTTCTGCTTTTCCAATTTAGCCATGGTGTATTTTTAATAAAAATAGTTATCATGTTCCTTTGTATATCACCACTATTGCAAGGAATTCTGTTTGTCCAAAAAAGCTTGGAGCAAAGCAGTTGTTTATGATTTGGAAGACAGCGATTGCACACTAGTCCTTTGTCTGCTCAGGAACGGTCGGCAAGGGGGGGATGGAATTTTATAAAGCTTTCCTTTCATTATAATTTCCCAAGATCTCACGGTCCTTCAGTGCGTATTTCTCCTCTTCTCCTTTGCTATGAACATACTTCATTATGGAGAAAGGCAATCTTTCTGTGTCCAGAATCCCAGTTTTCATACTTTCATAAAGTGACATCCCAGGATGGTTTAACAGGATTTCTACTTCCATCAGTGTGCTTTAGACTTCCTACTTTAATGCTGGGAGTCTAACATCACCTCATTCCTTTATATTTATATACATATTGTTGATAGTTATTTATAATCATATTTCAGCTACAAAATTTTTCAATGTAAAAAATTGTTATGCCAAGATTAATACTGTCTTTCTTATTTCCTACCTATAAACTGAATGCAAGATTTTGTGTTTCCTTTCACATACACATAAATTGAATTTTTCTCACCAGAAATTTCTGTACTGTCTGAGAGAGTAAGATTTTCTCTACCCATACATTTTCCATAAAGGCTGTAAAGATAAAGAAAGGTCCCTAGTTCTGAAAAGTGTCTGAATGAAAGATTTTTATCTTCTGTTATAAATGCTTCTAGTATTCTGAGCAGTTAGCAAAACAAGGAACTCCAGAACTTAGAAACAAACAGAAATACAAATATATAGATAAATATGGATTTTTTTAATATAAATTTTCTCTTTCATTTGACATTGTTTTGAAGTAATAATAGGAAATTACAATTACATGTCCACTTCTAAGAAGAAATTACTGCATTTGAAAAATACGGTCTCCTCAAATACATGTGCATATACAAGTGTCTTTTGATTTAAACTGTGTATAGAAGACTTAGCAAGCCTTCCCTTCATAGCAATCATATAATTTAACTCTATATTTTTTTCCATCAAAGCACATATTTTGGAAAATCAAAATGATTTCCAAGCAGCCTTTTTAGTCTTAAGCTAGTAATGAGTAAATAGAGGATTCCATTTAGATTCCATTATTTCCAAAATATTAAATTAATAGAAGACAACTCCTTTGATGGGATTCATCTTGCCTGCCTTTTGCTGTGGACAGGTAGCTTACATGTCTCACAAGGCTAATTTCTAAAATGTGATTGCTTTCATGGCGACCATGTCTCAGCATTAATTACAGGGGTAACTAGATGACCTTTAAAGGTCTCTTCCAACCCAAATCATTCTATGCTTCTATGATTCCATGACTGACTGATTTAAGGGCAGACTTTCCAGAAGGTCCTTGTGAACTCATATACTGTTTCATTTGACACTTGAGACTTTTAGATATGTTTGAGAAAAAAAGTATTTTCATACAGATTCTTGAACCTTCCTCTTTCATTGAATGAAGAATAATAAGAAGTAGTAAAACCTAAGGTGTGTAATAAAGTCACATTTTTTTCCTATGTTGTTACAAATAATTATTAACTCAATAATGGATAATCTAACTTATATCAATAATAGAGTAATTTTGCATTTTTTTTCTAAAATAGTGGTGATAAAACTAGCTATTTCATATTAAAGACAATTTATTACAAGTTTATAATGCAGCAATGACTCCCTTTCTCTATTAGCCTGTTGCAGTTCTAAATGTGCCTTTAAAAATTCTTAATATGTTCTGTTTTCTTACATTTTATACTGTGAAAAGTATATGGTGTATATATTGGGAAAATTATTTGGGAAATACACATAACGGAAATTCTTTTCCATTACTTTGGTCTGTGGTCCTTTATTACCTAGAAATAGTTCTTTTGGACTTTCCAGAGGAGCAAGTAAAATCACTTCATTAGTAGGGCAGAAGTGAGATAATGAACACAGTAGACAATGGCACATTCATGTTTACTCAGTAATAGCTTAGTTCTTCAAAGCTATTTTGACTAAATTTTAAAATACTTTCTGAAAATTATCTTATGGGTAGATGACAAAAAATATTTTTGAACCATTATGTAAATTTAAATATGCTTAGTGTGTACCTGTTCATATGTGTGTGCACATACAGGCAGAACCAAAACAAATATACTATATATTATATTATATTAATATTAATATTATATATATATATATATATATATATATAAATATATAACATTATACTATATTATATACTGAAGGGCCTAGAGGGTAAGATGTATGAGGAGCGGCTGAGGTCACTGGGCCTGTTCAGCCTGGAGAAGAGGAGGCTGAGGGGGGACCTCATCGCAGTATACAACTTCCTCGCGAGAGGGAGTGGAGAGGCAGGTGACCTATTCTCTGTTATCACCAGTGACAGGACCCGTGGGAACGGTGTGAAGCTGAGGCAGGGGAAGTTTAGGCTGGACATCAGGAAGAGGTTCTTCACCGAGAGGGTGGTTGCACACTGGAACAGGCTCCCCAGGGAAGTAGTCACTGCACCAAGCCTGTCTGAATTTAAGAAGTGTCTGGACCGTGCACTTAGTCACATGGTCTAAACTTTTGGGCAGACCTGTGTGGTGCCAGGAGTTGGACTTGTTGATCCTTATGGGTCCCTTCCAACTTGGGATATTCTATGATTCTATGATTCTATATATTTTACAGACTTTTTGCTTTCTATATATTTTACAGACTTTTTACTTTTTAAAAACACTCCGTTTCACATTTCATGTTACGATTAAAGTCTTTGAAAGTATGTCTTTATAATTGCAGATACTCTTAAGTTATATTATTCTCAGGTCCTAACAAATGTATCTACATTTGGTCAGTGTGACAACACTTTTGTGTTCCTAATCCCATGTAATCTGTCCCTAACCAAGCTCAGAATTGTGAAAAGTGTACACACAGAAGCGTGCAAGATTCTGCATGTGAAAGAGTATCATTGGCCTATGTAATTCTAAGCACAACAGCTAAATTTTAAATTAAAATGTAAAAAGAAAGAAGAAAGTTGATTTATGGTAAATGGAATTTCATCGCAAAGAATATGTTTTATATATGGTAGACTGTAATTTTGTACTGCTAAGTATAAGAACTCTTAAAATGATTTAGACAATTAGTGGAAAAGTCTGTGGTAAATAATAAATGGTAACTCAGGGGAGAGAACAGTTTTAAATAGGATTTCTGATTTCTTTTTATCCTAAAATTTCCTACATTCTTGTATGACTAGCTGTGGGAATTGAATACTTCAAAATCTGAGGTAGGCACTTCACTATTTAGTTATGACTTTGTTGCTGCTTTGAGATTTTGTTAAAAAAAAAAAATACCGTGCTGGTGGCCTTATTTATATCTGTCAGTACAGATATATGACAACAATGGTTACATTATATTTTTATGCTTCACTTTGCTAGTGGATTCCATTATCACAGCAATACATCTAAACTTTCTACAGTGATGATCTTTCAACCACCCAGATACTAAGAGAAAACACATGTGGATGAAAGAAGTTCTGTCTCATTTATGGATTAGGCAGTAACTGGTTTCAGTAAGCTGTCAGCAAAATTCCACAAGACGGACAAACTATTTTATCACGTACCGGAATGATGAGCACAGCTTGAGGTCCAGATGGATTTTGTTAAATTTGTTATATTAAAAGAGCACCCTGGTTTTCCTAAGCGCATAAACAAAGTTAGGTAGCTGATTTCTACAGGCAGTTGCATATATAACTAATGTAATGAACTCGGTTTCATGTTGCCTCCCTCTTAGAAGTACTGGGGAAAAAATGAAGCATATTGGACACACAGCTTGTGCTGTGTGAAACAGTAATGCAAATGTAGTGGTTATGATTATGAATTTAAATAGCTCCATGCCAGAATACTGGCAATTCCTATGCCAATCTTGGTTCCACCACTGTCAGTTTAGAAAACAGCCTTTATTTCAGTATTCATGAGGTTTAAAATACAACCTTAAGAGTCAGTGCAAAGTGCATTGCACTGACAAAGGCTAAAAAATGAAATGTGTGAACAGTTGTTTCTTGTTTAATCGAAAGCAAAGTAATGAACCTAGTCTCTTCTCTATCCTTAGCTCTGGTCATTGCTAGTCACTTGGTTTTAATGAAAAGAATCAGGTATGCTGTTCCTGCTTTGTCCACTAAAGAATCATTATTCAATGACTGCAAAGAAGAAAAATCAGGAAAAGGTTTATTTCTTCTTTTACTAGTAGGGTTCTGAACAGACAAACTATTAGCCAAATCTGATGTGTTTTTATGCATCTGGGAGATAATGCAGAATGAATTGCATTGCTTAGTGTGATTGCACAGGTATGTGCGGCAGCTGACCTTCAAATGGACCTTTGGCCTTTCATTTTACTTTAAATGAGATATCCTTCTATCTTCAGAATCAGTTTTGGCCCCCTTCCATACCTTAAAGACACAATCATTACAGTCCTTACAATTTCCAATGAAAGGAACTTCTGATGCCTTTACAGACCAGGGCATGAAGTTCTTTCATCCTTGTAGTCCTGATCAGAGCCCAGGTAACTAAACGATGTAGTATCGCTGTGTACTAATTACATCAGTTAGCTGTGTGCCTAAACAAATAGGTTATATGTAACAATGTTGAGTTGCGTAAAACGGAGATTTATTCCTGTGATAAGCACTATATAGGTTATTGGGAAAAGTGATTCTTCTTGCATATTCCATTTGTTTACCTCACACAAATATCAAATTTATTTACACATTTTATATAACTCTTATTGCATGCTGGAGATTATTGCAATTTCAGGCGTTCTCTAGGGCACATCTATGATATGTTGGCAGAGCAACATCTAAAAAAGACACCTTCATTGCCTCCTAAATATTAAGATTTCTGTCAGTTTCATTTGCAACTATTTTGATTTATTTTTTTTGTCTAAAATGGCTGTGTTTTGACACAGTATGCAAAGAAGCATGAGCAGTATTTGTAGTTTCATAATACACCCTTCTGTTGCAGATGACCAACTTAGAAATTACTGTACTCAAAAGGGATACTTTCTGATGATGGCATATTACTGTCCTTTCTGATAACCTTCATACAGAAAAGACAGAACAATGCAATAGCAACAATGTATTTTTCACATACCTCTTCCCTGTAGCCCATCCTCTCTAAGATAAGAAGATAAGTAATAATATTGCTAAAGTTTAACATAAGGAAAGAAAACGAATTTGAAAGGGACTTTCAATTTCTGAAAGAAATGGTCTCTCTTATAGCCATAAGATAATATAGCACATAGTAGAGGGGAAACACATAAAATATAAAAATGTAAATGTTAAAGGATTATATATCATCTTAAGCTTTTAAGATTTCTTTAAACTTTTTAACTCTTATTTAAACTGATCTCTCAGAAAGTGATCTTTTACCTTCCTACATAATTCTATGGGCTGGTTCCTGAAAATCTTGTTCTTTATTGGTTGTGTTATTTATTATGTTCTGCAGTTCTTCTCTGCAAAGTATCTGATGTTTTTCTGAATATCTGCTTTAGAAACTTGTGACATAGTTACTCTGATTTCTCCTGTTAATAAATTGACTCTGCCGCCTGCTTATTTTTTTCACTGCTCTTGTTCTGTTTGTATTTCAGAATGCAACTGTCATCCTTTCTTGTTGTCTGTTCTTGCAGTTTTCAAAATAATGTTTTAATTTAGTTTAGTGACAATTTCCATTCTGTACACTTCAGATATTTTCATTGTCTGGCACTTCTCTCCTTTGCCTCTGATCGCTCATTACTTTTTATATTTCAAGTTTGATGCACTTGGGCTGTAATTTTCACTGCTGCTAATCCTGATCTTGTAGAACTTAATAGCAATTTTTTCATTCATCTTTGTAGCATCAGAATCCAATATATATATATACATAAAAGGAAAAGAAGACTTAGAATATAGATTTTCTCTTCAATCATTCTTTGTTGCTCTGCCTTCCCTCTCCATACTAATCCATTAATTCTTCTCATTCTCTGAAAGTGAGTTCTCATGAACTTTTGTCCATGAATCTTTCTTTTCCTGGCACCTATGTAATTCTGATGGCTTGCAAACATTTGATGTTGCCTTATTATCTATTCTAAAGCAACATGTTTTTATTTATTCCTCAACAGATTCCTTGCTGGAAGTGTACAACTTGATCTTTCTCTTGCATTCATGCAACCCTTTTAGTCAGTTTCACATTTGTACTGTTACTTTCTTTGCTACTGTCAGTCCTTTCTGTCCACTTTATCTCAATATTTTGCAGACTGCTGCAAATGTGATCTTCTACTATTGTTCTTTGGCAGATATCAGTTAGTGAAAGGACATTAACTTTTTTTTGCAGCTATGGATGCATTTCTCTCCTCTCTTCATTGACAAAAAAAAAAAAGTAAAAAAAAAGTAAAAAAAAAAGTTAAAAAAAAAAAGTACAAGTCCATACACTTCCAAAGAAGTGCAGGCAGTGTTGTTTATATAATTAGTGTCCATAGAAAATTGGTTAAAATAGAAATGAAAAAATGATCTTACTTTATATTTAAAATTTACCACACTTAAAAGAGAAACTTCATCAGCTTAGGAAAATTTCTTATATATGTGTTTGGTTTTTGGTATGTGTTTTTGAAAATACTTATACATAGCTAGTTGTTGGTGGAAGTTTTTCTAATTTCTTTATACTGCATAGATCTTTACTGTATTAGAGTGAATGGGGAGATCCAACAAAATATACTCTTGAGTATACTTTAATACCTTAAATAAGAACAGCCTTAATTACATGTTAATTGGTTGATTGATGCAGGTTTATAGCAATCCCAACCATTCTTTAGGATGTATTGATGAATATGGATTTTCTGGAAATCTGTGAAAAGTTTCAAAAGACAATGGTTGCAGATTTGAAAGTACAACAATTTCAGGCTTTGTGGCAGCCCCTTCTTCCTTCTCTTTAAGAGAAACCTCTGTTACAGTTTTATTGTGCTGAACTGTGATACAGAATGGTGGCATACATTGCTGTATAGATCATCTGACATGTTATTGTTCAAGATCATAAATGGTATGGAGATAAGGTCATAAAAAGGTAAGCTGGATCCCCAAGTGCATAGCCCTAATTCTGGTAGCAGGTAACAAACACACTGTTGGCTGATTTGTTCAGAAAAAATATATATATTTTTTTATTTTTTATTTTTTTAAGATTTTTTTGTGCTGTTTGAGGTGAGTTACATGTCAGGTTAAGCACAGTAGATAACTAGCACCTTTTCCACTTTGTTGATATGCTTTTAGGTTCTTTAAGGTTGTGATCTCACATATTCTTTCAATAAATTCCATAAAATTCCTGCAATACAAATACTGGGACCAGGGTAGAAACTGTGTAGTTGCTGTGATGGATGACTTGTTCTTATTACAAGTCACTGTGTTCTGTGTGAACAAAAATGTTGATGCAAAACTAGGTTATCTGAGTTTCAGTTTATGATCTGTGATCATAAAGAAAAAAAGGAAAAGAAATGTCAAAAATATATTGTTCTTTGGAAAATCAGTTTTTTGGTTTCCTCCTCAGTCTTCCTTGAATGTTCATTTGAGGAGCCAGAGATCTTTTTGCTGCCCAGATTGTTTGGTGTAGTGAGGAGCTTGGAAACTTTTGTATCCTGTGGCCTCTCTCCCAGCAGGATTGGGATTTGGAGTCAGGTGAACCTTAGAATATTATATATTCTGCTTTCTGCCAGGCAGGCTGATGAGAAGTATGCAGTCAAGGAGCTTATTTTGTTCTTCTTGTTGTTTTTCTTTTTGTTTTGTTTTGTTTTTAAAAAGAGAAAATGTTTACAGCACAATCAAGATCTTGTAGGATTTTTTTTTTCCATTAAAAATCCTTTATTTAAACTATATATATATATATATATTTTTTTTTTTTTTTTTTAATCAAGAAATCATTCTGATAGAAGAGTCTTTAACAGTTGTGGAGCTCGGTCACCCTAGTGAAACAAATGCACTTTATAAAATCAACAGCATATGAAAATTCAAGTATGCCAAGGTAGAACTTTGATTACATACTGCAGACCCCTTTGCCTTTTAAGAGATTGCATAGCTGGCATTTTAGAACCACCATGCAACTCATTAGAGGAAAGCGGCTACACTGCTCTGACAGTGTGATGTAATGTGATCCTTTTGATCTTTCAAAAGACTGTTAATGAAAAGTAGATGATATGCAGGCTGACACTGCATGAGTTACTTTTTGAAGAAGGAGGTTAAAATATTTTCAGCTTGATTCATGCTTTGTATCCGGGTTCATATAACCTTAATTCTTCAGCTTTTACGTGTTATAGACACTTTCAAAGAGCTTCTTCTTTCCTGCTATACCATCCTATTTGTATAGCAGAAAGACACTTTTTCTGCCATTTTAGTCTAGAGTCCAGCAGTCACTTGTCTTTCCTTTTCATCTTCTTTGCTCTTACATGCCCATTTCAGTTGAACATTTCACTTCACTTTTAGTGGGAGGGTATTAAGAACCTTTGGTATTGTAGTTTATGTTGACTCCCTAGGTTCCCCTACATCTTTCATGACCATTTCTTAAACCGTTTTATCCTGCCTGCAACTGCATGCCCTCATCCAGGTCCCCATTTTGGTGGAACACAGTGCATCTCTCCCTAGAGTGACTGACTGTGCTGCACAGCCTCGTGGTGCAGTGCTGAGTTCCTGCAACTAGACTGGCTGTGGTATAACTCTAGGGCTTCCCATTAGCACCTCAGGGTAACCACAGTGTGTAACATCTGCACTGCTTCCTTCTCAGTACTTCTCCAGCTACCTCTGTGCTGAACTGCCTTTCTGGACAACCTCAGCATGTTTATTCCATTTTCTCACGGTTTTTCACCAAGGAACCACCAACGTCCAGTGTCACCATTTCATCTCTGTTGTGGTGGCTAGAGTTTCCCTTGATTGTGAGAGAAAATATGGGTGTTTGATTTCCACGTGGAAACCAGTTGATTTCTAAGAATTTTGGATCAGATGCATTTATACAATCTTACCTCTTTTGAACAGGATTTGCTTAACCAGAAGTATTTGCCTGCTCTTCTTCTATGTGTTAGAAAGAAGGGGAGAGCTAAGCATGTTGCCAGATGCCTCCTGGCCTGCTCCTGGCCCAGGTCCAGGGCTGTGCTGGCCCCAGCATTGCAACACTGAGCCCCAGGTCTGGGCTGTCTCTCCAGGAGCAAAGTGGTTGCCTGCAGGCTCTGCAGACAGTGTTGGTCTCCTCCATAGTTCCCGTGTCCCCTTCCTGAAAATGGGCCACAGCTGGGCTTTGCAGGCAACTGCTGTGGCTTCTCCCAGGAGTCAAAGCTGACACTGTGTCGGGGAAGAATGCTGGTAGGAGTATTACAGCAATGGAAAGGGTCTTGGGAGCAGAAAGATAAGAACCAGGGACTTTCAAAATCCCCCTTTCCAGCCCTCTGACAAGTAAAGCCTTCCTTGTCCTAAATGCTGTGAAACTAAATTTCTGCTGTCTGGACTATTAACATGCATCTGTGCTGCTTTAGTGCAGGAACATATTTATAGTACCTTTGAGTGAATCTGTAAGCATAAATAATTACAACTTTAAGCAAAGTAGGTTTATTTTCCTGACTGCCAGATGTTACCCACCAACAATTATCAGATAGGATGAAGGGCAACAGGTAAATATTTGTTCATACATTTAGAATAGCTCTAAGAGAGACTGGACTTTAGATGTGTTGCAGTTCCCATTTGTAACATTGCAGCCAGAAGTTGGGAAACAGGCATCTGTGCAAAGCTTTAATTGGTCCAACACATCAAATGCTAATTGTGAAGGAAGACCCAAAGTCATTAGGAGCTTGATGCATCTAGTTTCTGAGCTGTTAAAATTCTCTTTTTCATTTATCAAATTACTTTGAAAAATAAATTTGTTCAATCACAGTGGAAATGTTGTTATACTATTTTGACACATCCATCAATGCCTTTCAGGACTGTCTGTAAAGTTTGAAAACGGTCTATAGGCTGACGTTTCATGAATTTGCTAGTGGATGGAGTCCCAGGCAACAGGCATGGAAGGAAAGAGATTTTTCTAGCAAGTATTTCCAGATAGATTCTTCATATATTAATTCTTATTAAAATATATATATTTTTTAATGTGTTGTCCGTCTGTGGGCTAGCTTATCAACAACTCAGCGACTGAGTTTATCACTGAGATCAAGTAATTTGCCTCTTTGGAGTAGCATTGTTTGAAGTAGGAAAGCTACCAGGCACTAGGCAGATCTTTCATCCTCTTTAGGTATTGGTTAAGATGCATCCTATTCTCTCTGCTTTTCCAACTCACTGTCCGTGTTGATTGTACTATGTATCATTTAACCTTCTACAACATAAATGCACTAAAGTTTTATTTGACATTCCATTTTTCTCACAAACTCCTTAGTTGAGTCAATGGAGATAACCAGCTAACCTTTTCTAGATTCCTTCATTTTAAATATGTTGAAAAAAAAAAGAAGAGTGGAAGATCTTACCAAAAGATGGGCTTACCAAAGAAGGTCTTACCAAAAGATGGGAAAAGATTCAAGCACAAATTTAGCAACTTCAGTAAAACATCCTATGTCACATTTGTAGCATGTCTAGTTATTAAGAAAAATAGCTGTAAATGAAATACAAAGTAATATACTAACAGCTATATAAATAAAAATATATAAATAGAAATTATTATGATATTATTACAGTTTATTACAATTCCCACAGAAGTTATAGTCATATGAAAGAGCACTTTGTCAGCACTACTGTGAAGATATATATCACAGGACTGAATGATGCATTTATATGTTAAATGATTTGTTTTTCCCTTCTTAAGACTAAAGTAGTCTCCCTTTTATTTATTCATTGAATGCACATGTGCCATTTGTGTTTGCCAGGCACAGAGGCAGTGCTGAACCCCTTACTGGGTAACAAATTGGTAAAGTAACAATAATCATGCAACACATTCAAGTGTCACTTTGACCCTTGGTTTGTGCCTTTGCCCTAATCCTCTTCAGAACAGCCATGCCTGTATGGGAAGACTTTTTTCCTTTAAGGGCTTCTTCTATCTGCTCTACACTGCGTCTGTCCAATTCAGTGGGCCAGCAGAAATTGCTTAATGCTTTTCTGGTAGAATCAGTACCACCAGGTTTTTCATATAAGTGCTGCCAGTCTACAAAGTTGGGACTAAATTATTATGGTTCCTGCTACTACTCAGAAGAGTTACTAGAAGATGCAGAACTGTAAGAGACGAGCACTATGTGACTGTCAGAGCTTCTGCTTACTCATTTTCCTATCACTTCCTTAAGAATGTAAGGAATTTGATTTTGTGATTGCACCTGAGTATGACCTTAGGCTGTGTGGATCCCAAAGGATGCATCTGTTTACTGTATCTGAAATTACTTGGCAGGAGGCCTTACCTTAGCTATACCTTTTACACATCCCCTATGCAAAAGACTAAAAGAATAAAGGCATCAATTTGCTGTTTAGCAATGACATATTGCTGGGTGTTACAAGGAACATATAGCTTCTTAGCCCTGTAGCACAGCATATTTTATGTTGCAGAAATACTACTTGGATGTCTTAAGGGACTAAGGTGCATTTTCCTATGAAACTTCACAATGAATCTAAGCACATGTGATGGCTTCCCTAATGGAGCCTTTGATTGATTGCGTGGGCAATGCATCACTTACGTATGTGAACTATGGGGCCATACCAGTAATGAAAACTATGATGGGATTCTCCTTCTACATAGCTCTACTGTCAGACAGGTCATCTTTCTTTAGTACGGATTCTTCTGAGTCCATGCTGGCTCTGGAACAGCAAACCTCTTCCTACCTACCAGATTGTGAACCCATTCAATTTGCTGGAGGTGCTTTTAGCTGTATATACATACATGTTTCGTACTTTTCATGGGTGCAAAAACACCAGCACAAAGTTTTAAGGTGCACTAACAGAGCTAGAATTCAGTCACTGTGCCTGAATTGTTTATTCCTAAAATAATTTCTAGCAGATGACAAAATGTATAACAATATACATTATTTCATAATCTGTGCATTGCATCTCTCATAAAAATCTGCATGTTACATTACTTCATATTTTTTGCCAGTTAATTTGTGTTTTCTCTCCATGTTCAATTTGCATTCATTAACTCATAAGCGTGGTAAGTGTGTTCTTTCTATACATGTTCAAAGAAATCCTTTAATTCAATTTCTCTGTTTCTTCTCATACAGTCTCACAGCCAGATATGCAACTCAGTCTAATCACAGTGGAATTGCAACCAGTCAAAAAAAGACTTCTAGGTCAGTTAAATATCTCTAATTTATTGCTTATTAGCGATACTCAAGCAAGTCAATGTCCATTGGAAGTTTATCCTTTGGACAAAAGTGGACATTAAAAAATGTGTATTTATGTTATGCGTGCAAGCTTTGCAACAATGAGCTTTGCCATGGGAAAGCCTCATATGGACTGGAGGGAGCTGATTTTACTGTATATTAGCAATATTTCTGGTTGTTATGTATTTTGCATCTTGGTATCCTGCATGTAAAATATCAGGTGGGGAGGATTAGTTGGTGATTTTAGTGCTCTCTATTTTCTGGCTCAAATTCTTTCTTTAGTCACAAGCAAAAAAAAGTCTGGGTCCCAATTCCCAGTAGGTGTTCTTCTGCATGTATTGCAAACCCACCTGAGAGGTTGAGTTCACAGAGCCAAGATCACACAGAAGCAAAACAAGAGTGGAAAAAAGAAGCACGTTCAAGAGTTCTGCTCCTTCAAGAGTAGCCCACACACAGTCGCTGCTAGAGAGATGCTTTGTTTTGGCTGTGATTTGACAGAACTGTGTGTAGGAGCTGCCCTGTTTGAGATTTCATCGATACTTTTAGCACTATGAGCACTAAAATCTACAAGCCAGGTTGCAAAAGAAAGAAGCTGAGATGTAAAGCTTACTCTTGTTTCTAACATTTTTTTTTTGTGTGTGGTGGGTAATTAATGTGTTCATTAATTATTTGTTGTTGCTGTACAGTTCATTGGTGAGAACAATGAACTATAAATTGTGTAATCTACAGTAAAGATTGCATTTTTCAACGTAGTGCACTAACATGATTTGAGTTGCTGGTGATAGCTTGGAATGAGCTATACCACAGTCCAGTTGCTTTGCACCTGCATTTGTAGGTCTTCAGTTTTTCTTATTGCTGATGCTCCTGTCTTGTCTGCATTCAGTATGTCGGGGTTTACAGTCTTAATGTCTAATACTTTAAATCTGTGGCAGTGTTTCCGAAGCCTGTTCAGAGGTATGTGACTTGTCCCTTATTTGTTATTCTCCTCTTTGCATTTCCTTAGCTGCTTAACATGATTCTGCAAGAGAAATTTAAAACCTGAATTCAATTAAAAAAGACAGCAAATGAGGTAAACTGGAAAGTGTGCAGAGCAAACAGCCTCATGTATAATGTGCGTACTGTGGCAAGTTCTCAAATTCTGGCATGCAGAATATATGCATAACTATTTTATATTTTAACAGAACAGATGAGTTTCCAGCGTTGCACATGCCTTCTCATTGCTTTTTTCATTACCTTTGACAAACAATCTCAGGGCTCTCACTGCCTGTCAAATTAGGGTAATGAGAAGGAGCAAATGGATTTTTAAGTTTGTTTTAGTGCATTCTTCAGGGAACAGAAGATCACTAGAATTCACAGGTCACAGTAAAGGTTAGCACGCGTGCAGCTGCAGAGCAGAGACAGTCTGCTGTGGGCTCGGCACAGAGACTAGCAGGGCAGGCTTGTGGCCAGAAAGAGCCGTGAAAATAACAAATGGATTAGCTCTCTGAGGCTTAAATTGGTGAAGGAAGAGAACGTGGAGCTGTTTACATGTGTTTGCTAATGAAAATAAAATTTGAACATTTTTGTTATACCCATGTATTCAACAGAAAAAGTTCAGAAGAAATCTAGAATTTTGTAATTCTTTGTAACCTGATTTTTTTTTCTCCTTTCTCATGCTGTTCTTTCATCATATAGTGAAACTAACAGAATTCAATAGCTCTGATATGACTTGCATTGACACCATTAAAACCATTATATCATCCCCATAAGTGAGAAACAGAAGATAGATATTCTTCTCCTATGGCAAAAGTATCTTGCTGAGTTAAGCATTTCATTTTGTCTGTCAGAGAACAAAAGCGGAAAATGAAGTGGCCCACAAAGATGCTGAAGAAGGTTTGAAGCAAGCGTGTATTAAAGAATCTTTCATAAGAGAACAGATTCAGGCAGAAAAAAAGATGCAGGCTTATACATGCCAGGGACAACAGGGTCCACATCTTTTTCATAGCTTAGCCACACAGTAAGGTACAGATGGTGGCAGCAAATACTAACAAATGAACTGTATCGCCTACATTGTATCGTTGTATCGAAAAGGTGTACATTCATCTGTAGCATCTATCTAAAACATGTATTTGCAATATCTTTATTTAAAATAATAAGCTCACAAGCCTAAAGAAGTAGAATTGCTTCAACCAATAGCATTCTGAAAATAACCAAAGAACAAAATTATAAAGACAGCTTTTGTGCTGACCACAGCTCTGGAACAGTTAGTAGAGAGTAGAGTAAGAAATATGAAATATTTCTCAGCTATGTATTTTTGTGCTTCTAATCAATTTCTGTAAAATTTTCTTCTCAAAAGTGACTTATTTAAATAAAAGTTGGTACTGCACATTAATGGTCTGTTAGGGTGAATCTGTTTTAGCAACATTAATGGCAAATGCAAAGCATCTTCTTACATGTCTTGTGAACCCAGAAGGCAGCTTTTTCCCCCTTGTGTGAATAAAGATAAGCTTTTATTTTAATTTGTTGAGTCTATCTAACTTGAATCCTCGTGTTCATTGTTGCTTACATGAAATCATTGGTTTTGGTCATTGGTTTTAAATTCCAATCTGACATTTGCATACTGCCTCTTCTATGTGTTGCATTGCATACAACGAACCAGTTTCTGATTATACCATTCTAGGCTTCCAGGACCCTCAAGGGTGCCAGCTGCAGGCAGCAGTACCAAAGTCCAGGGAGCTTCTAATTTAAATCGGAGGAGCCAGAGCTTTAACAGCATTGACAAAAACAAGCCTCCACAATATGCAAACGGAAATGAAAAAGGTAAGTGATTAAAAGTTAGTGAGATTACTCTACAGAAGTAATAATGGGGAAAAAAAAAAAAAGGCACCTATCCGCAAGAGACAAAGAAGTGAACGTAATACTTGGTGAGGAAGCACTATGGAGACAGCCCTGTGAATTAGGATTTGTAATTGAGTTGAGGTAAAATTTCAGAACTCAAATCTTTCAAGATGTTACAGTGAGTGGTATTTTATCCCTCTTTGATGGAAATGTCATTGGCTGATACTTCTGAAGTAAAAATGAATCCATATTGCATGCCTATAGTCTTGGTCTATGTTCAAGTCCACTCATACCCACAGGAAGACTGCCATATTAAAGGAGATGGATATTACATTTGCATGAGAATATTACATATGTCTATTCTTTCAGGACCTTACCCAGTATATGCATCAATCTGAATAAGGGATTGGAAATTAAGTCAAACGTAATGAAATTTTGCAGGGATTTGAATTCAATGTTCATGTTTTATTGCCTCCTTTAACTATGATCTTCAGTTTCACAAAAAGGGTTCCTGGGTCCTTCTATTTCTCCAACCCTCTGATGATGTTTTCCCAGAAAAAGTGCCTCTTCAGGCTGTATCTCAGAAATAATAATATAAAAAATCAGCCTTCTGAGTTGTGTAACTAATCCAGTCCTCCCCTCCCCTTCTTTCTCCCTTTGTGTAATGAACAGCATTTTATTCATATCTCTGGGTTAGAATACAGTTGAAAATGATACAATAAACATAGTACCCATTCGCATCTTTGGGGTCTGTGGGAGGAACAAGTATGCAGTGAATGTTCTTCATCCAAGCAACAGGCAGCTATCCAGATTTTTTTTTTTTTTTACAAAATTCTGATGAACACACTTTGCCCCTAGCTGTATCTGAAGATATAAAACCATCCTTTCAATAGTTATTTCTGTATTTGTACTATCAGAGTTGAATGTTTTAGATAGTTCTGTACTGCTTTTTATTTTATCAAGGACTTGTTTATGGCAAGACATGCAGACTAAAAAGAGATCAGAATATAAACTGAGCAGACACTGTATAGTTCACAAAGATGATAGTGAAGTTATGAAGTAGGAGATGGGACTGCTTGAGTGAAGGTACGTACAGCAGTTCAGGCTTTAGAATTACTTCATAATGTTGACATAAGTTTTCTATTGAAATATGTGAAAGAGCAAAATGATTTAAGGTGGGACATGCTTGTAGATACTAATATTCTTAGCTCATTACTTGAAAACTGTCTTTGGACTGCTAAGGTTTACATTGCATTGCGCATTTACATGGCTTTTTGCATGATGGATTTCTTTACTTACCCGTTCCTTCACGGCAGAGAATGAGAAACTTGATGAGATTTTTAGTGGAGTCCTCACTTACAAGAGTATAAGGGGTGGCTTTGTTTGTATACTGTCATTCAATTCATTTTACAGGATATAGAAAATGTAACGTTGCATAACTACATTGAGTATTGTATTTTAAGTTATTCTATTTGATTTTTTTCCTTTCCAAACAGCAAAATGGATTTAAGAACATTGATTTTACATATGAATATAAGCTAAATAAAAGTTTATTTTAAAAGACATATATAAAGCAGAAGTTAGAGAATATGAATACTGCACATGCAAGAATAGCAGTGTGTTAGGTTTTTTTTTGTTGTTTTGTTTTGTTTTTTAATATTACAATGAAATTTCCAAGTGGTCTTTTAATTTTTTTAAGTACCTGTGGATGTTCTATGACCTGAGGGTTTTTTAAAAAATTTGTTCTGAAACAAACTTCAACCCTTACATTAGCAGTAGTAATAATAACACCTCTTTAAAATAAAATAAAATAAAATAAAATAAAATAAAATGTGTCACTATACCTTGAAAAACTGATTTTTCTTTACATTGCAGCACATCCAATAAATGCATTTTAAATTTTGCTTCTAATGTAGATACTTGCAGCAAGACAACTTTAACAGCTTGAGTTGAATGGATATACAGTCCATATACATTAATTTCTGAGTCATGGATAGTATAGTAAATAGCTAGTAATTCTGCATTAGTGCTGCATAAACTGAATCAGAAAAGAGGATGACTTGTACTATGTCAACAGGCACGAGAACTGAGGATCTCCAAATCTCTTCAAGGACAGACCACTTTAGGTACTTTTTTTTTTTTTTTTTTTTGCTGCTGTACAACTTCCTTTATGTGTTAAAAAGAGACCTCAAAAAAGATATACAGCATAAGGTGTTTTTTTTTGTTTGTTTTGTTTAGTTTTAAATCCAGTTATATGTAATACTTGAAATCTGCTCTTGTATAGCATATTTTTCAACTCAGTCACAATACAGGCACAGATTTAAATAATTTTTTTTATCTGTGCCTGGATATACAGGCACAGATTTAAAGGAGACCTGAAAGTTGTCCAAAATAAGATGTGATAGATGTATTTTATGTAGTGTTTTATTATTTAGAATGCTATTTAATACTATCTATTTTGAAAGTTGCTTAATGAATAGTTTACACTTCAAGAAAGCCAAGGTCCCCTATGTGAAAACAGTTTTCCTGCTCATTCTGTACAGGACAATTTTCACCTACAGACCCACTCCATTGCCTTGACACAGGTAAATTTATGTGCCAGTGATTAAGTCGGGAAAACAGAATGTACCAAAACAGTTACAAAACAGTTAAGAGCTGAAACTCATCTGTGGAATCTGTGGAGCTTTAGTGAGATATATATATATATATATATATATATATCACTAATACATATATATGTACACTTTTAATATATGTTTGGACTTTGCTTATGGTTGGGTTCCAAAGAATATGTCAGTTTTCCAGGTCATATCACATCCATCTCTTTCACACCTAATAAAATACAGAGGAAAATAAAACTATGAAAATGAAAGTATTTGAATAAAGTTAATTGTCCGTGTTGCTAATAAGGCAGATACCCAGGGCATTTTGAGACTAGCAAAGAAATAATGTTCTAATTCCAGCCAAATTAAAAACAAACAAACAAATATTTACACTTCAAAGCTTAGAAACACTCTTTCTGAACACTGATAAGGACCTTTATGTCACAGAGTTTAATTGCATGCCTTTCAATGTCATTTTATAATATAAAATGTTGTTTGTATATTGTCCAGAGTTTGCTTCAATTCTCTTTGGTATTTTGCCTGTAAAGACTTTGAGAAACTCTGTTCTGGATCGCGATTGTCCAACGGTTGCAGATCATTATTCTTCAGGCAGTATGTGTGCCCACTGCTAGTTTGTTTGCGTTTGCTCTAGTGCCAGTGTGCTGCCAGTTCTTCCTCATGGTGTTCTCCTGTGCTGATAAGGGGTAGATAAATTCTAATACTGGAACAGGACATTTGAACAGGCTGAGCTCTATTCATCTCACCAGACAGACGTCCAGTTGCTCCAAGCATCCTTACAGCTATCCCTTACAACTCTTCCTTTTTCTGTTAACCCTTTTAGTATGGGTGACTAAAATTGGATATTGTAATCTGGGCACCTGGTATGGCAGTATTAATATGCCTTATGGAAACACTTTGTCTGCTCCAGAATACTGAGAAAATCACTACTTGACTATGCTGCAACTGGGGAGCTGTCATCACAGAGCTGCTGTCCTCTCCAACAGCACCAACTACAGAAAAGGTCATGGACAAGAAGATTGAAGAGGATTGTTGTAAATTGGGTTCTGATACCAATTTTTCTTTCTGCGGTGCACACCCAGGGGTGTTGTTCTGCTTTCCCAAAGCAGATTGGGCTGAGCCCTGAAGCACAGTACTCTCAAGGAGAATGCAGCATTGTTCTCACCAGAAGTTGATTATGCCTTTCAACTGTAAAGGGATTGGGCCCTACAAAGAAGCCTGTCTCCTTGTAAAATTCAGTTTATAGAGATATGACATCCTTGTCATATCCTGAATCCATAGCTTGGATTCAGTCTGTATCAGAAGCACCACAAGGTGGGGACAGATTTCATATAATGAACAGCTAAAGCTAAATCCAATTGAATGAGAAAAAAGCAATGAAAGATGTGCAGCTTCAAGTAATACATTTGGGCTAGGAGGGGAATAAATCTTTTTATTCCACATCTTTAAGCATACATGCAGACTCTCACAATTTCTTGAGAGTGTGCAATCCACATTCCTTGTGGGAACTTTAAGGATACACTTTAAATTGAAGATTAAAGGCAAGTTTTGTGTTTGTACCTTTTGCTGATGTTTCAGGTTTGTGACATAGGGATCAAATAAGCATCAGTGGTTCCAGGAACCTGTGTATTTTGCTATATATGTGGCAGAACAAAATGTTGTTGAAATAGTGAATATGTTCCTTTTTATAATTTTTTTCCAATGAGTTTATATTATATAGCAGGAAATATGGCAAGCCTTGCATTCTTCTTTTCAATCAGAAAGCTTTTTTTTTTTTTTTTTTTTCCCCTTTCTTTCAGTAAAATGAATAGCCTGAAGCCATACAAACATAACAGAATTAATACAAGAGAGTGCAGTGGCATCCTGCTGTGCACAGGTTGTTACATGTATTCTGCATTAACTTTGCATATTCTTAAGGTGAATTTTCAACTGCAAGACTACTGGGATAGCTAAAGACCCCAATCCTCCTGTGTAATTAAGGCGTGCTTAGTGCAAAGCAAGACATGTGCAAGAAGGTTCTTGTGCACACCCAGTCCTGGGCTATCAGCCACGGGCCTGATCCCTGGTATAAATTAAGGAAGCCTGTGGGCTGCATTAATATACAACAGCTGTTGTTGGCCCTAGGCTCTGTTCCAGCATCCAGGGCTCACCAGAAAATAGCAGGGTCCCAGCCACAAATCCTGCCTCATTCACAGACAAGGGAACAGCTCTGCAGCTGCCAACTGAAGCAGCTCCACGTTCATGATGCTGTCTGGAGCAAGGGGAATAAGCTATCACCTAGCCTTTCCCCAAAAATACTCTGAGGCCACCCATATCAGTTAACATTTTCTTGACTCAGTAGAGGTGCTCAAAAACTTCTGTGAAGATCATTTAGATCTATAGGGTTTGCACGCTGGGCTGAGAGCACACACACAAAAAAATGCAGGGCAGATGGAGTTTACGTCATCTGCTGAAGATGGAAGTGATTGGGCTTCTGGAGTGCAGTTGGTAATAGTGTTAAGCAAGTTAAGGCTGTTTGCATAACACATTTCTATTGTAATACTTTTGTTTGGATTATTTTTTTTTAATTTATTTTTAAACCAAAAATTCTTACAATCTATTTAGAGAAGTAGATTTTGCTTGTAAAAAGCAGATTTTTGTTTGTTAAAGAAAAAACACCTCTCCCTCCAGGATGCTTAAAATCTCCCCTTTCTTATTTGTATTAGTGGCCTTCAGACTTCCAGGTGAATAGTCTAGTTCATACTAGGGCCTTAGGGCTGAGACTGCAAAAATGGAAATTGTGCACAACTTCAAATTCTGTGCTAAAGGCAGAAATGTCCTCAGCTACTATATTATTTAGACATGGGAGCAACAGGGTATGACATTGGTCTTGTGTATATGTAACACATCAAGTGCTCTTTTTTCCGTTATGCGAACTGTATTTCCATTGCATGTTTCTAGTAGCACAGATTTTGTAGCATAGACAGGCTTATGCCTAATCAGTGGGAGCACCAGAACTCTGAGTATCAAGACAAGTCAGATAAACTGAGAGAAAATATGTCACCTGCTGAAATAGCTTTGTACCACATATGATTACCATTAGCACTTCATTTCTCAGATGCTCCAGAGTAATAGTGTTTAGATACTCAGATAAGTCTTGGAAACAGGAGCTTCATATAGAAGAGCTCAGCCCTTTCATGCCTCAGTCTGTTTTGCTTAATAAGGCAAAATGAATGTTTTGAAAATCATGGTTGTCAATTAAGATAATTTGATTATTGCAAAATGTCTTATTTTCTTTCATTCTGAAGCTTTGCTGACATTTCTGGATAATATAAATGTAGTGAAGATACCTGAGAGACGTAAATGAGACTTCTGTACCTTTTGCTAAACAGCAAAAAACATAATCTTTTTCTGTTTTGTTGTTTTGTTTTGTTTTTGTTTGTTTTGTTGTTTTGTTTTTCTTCCAATATTGTAGCTTTCTTTCTTTTCTTTTTTTTTTTTCTTTTCTTTAGTCTATCAGTGTTTTGTTATTAGCAACTGATTGGAAGAATTTCTTTATGAGTTATTAATGATAAAATCTTTACGTTGGAAGGTTTAATTTGCATAATGAAATGGTTATGATGAAGGTGTTTCCACATGCTCTTGAGCTCATAGAAAGAAGTATTGCACAACGCCATGATGGAAGGGAAAAAAAGGCATTTTTGATTAGCATTCTGCATATTCCGCACACATGTAAATTAAGCTTATTATAAATCACATTTACACTGATTTTTGAAGTTTATATGTAACTGTATTTCTCATGCCAGGCAGGTATGCTGTAAATCTTCAAGTAGAAGATGTGAAAATAACTGTACCATTGTGATTCTTTCTATTTTTAAGCAGATTCACCAAAAGGCCCTCACCCATCTGCAGGCATGAATGGAAACGTGCAGCATCCCACCAGCACCGGGCAGCAGCAGGTCTCTGCCATACCCTCTCCAAGTGCCAGCAAGCCTTGGCGCAGCAAATCCATGAATGTCAAACACAGCGCGACCTCGACCATGCTGTCCGTGAAGCAGCCTAGTCCCGCAACCTCCCCTACTCCATCTTCAGACAGGCTCAAGCCACCCCCATCTGAAGGCATGAAGCCACCTTCATCTGGACAAAAATCTATGCTGGAAAAATTCAAGCTAGTTAATGCTAGGACTGCTCTGAGACCTCCTTTGTCATTGAGCTCAGGACCCAGTGATAGTGGGAGAGAAGACGATACCTTTTCAGAGTGTGGTGAGACAGATGTGTTAAGCGGTGGGGTGAACAGCGGCGGCTCCACAAGTAGCAGTCCTAAAGTATCACCGAAGTTAACTCCTCCGAAAGCTGGAAGCAAAAATCTCAGCAATAAAAAGTCTTTGCTACAGCCAAAGGACAAAGAGGAAAAGAACAGGGACAAAAATAAAGTTTGCACTGAGAAAACAGTCAAGGAGGAGAAGGACCAAGTCACTGAAACATCTACAAAGAAGAGCTCAAAAATTGCAAGCTTAATCCCAAAGGGAAGCAAGACAGCAACAGCCAAGAAGGAAAGTTTAATACCGTCTTCTAGTGGGATCCCAAAACCTGGATCGAAGGTGCCAACAGCAAAGCAGAGTGCTTCATCTGTGTGCACAGGAAGTAAGGAGGTTGAGAAACTGAGGACTACAAAAGGAAACCAATCCCAAACAACACCAAAATCTCAACTCAATGAGAAGGCTTCTCCTTCCTGTGGGCTTGCTTCTTCTGAAGGGAGAGAACCAAGCACAGCTCTCGCCCCAGGCTCCTCTGCAGCTCTCTCGGGCTCAGTGGCAGCAAGCAGCAGCCAAGGCACGGGGAACGGCATCGTCCAACTTCCTCAGCAACAGCAATACAGCCACCCCAACACTGCCACAGTAGCTCCTTTCATTTATAGGTAAGGTCACCAAGGGAAATTGGGTTTGTGTTAACATTTAGAAAAGAGAAAGCTGAAACAGCCAGAGCAATGGTGGTCACACTGTGTCTCGTATCTCCCAGTTTCCACGTTCTGTCATGGCATCACACATATTTTCCAGATAATATGTTTTAATTAATATTCATGAATAATTTCATCCAGGAACACTGACTCTCTACCTTATATAAATGCAATCCATTGCAAATATTTGCCATTTAAAATTCAGGATTGGACTTATTTGGTTGGATTGGATTGGTTTTGATTGGAAATACAAATCATGTGTTATGTTCCCTGTGCTGTTTTTGAAAGGTCATGGCAGAATCAGGATTCTAGTGAGAATATTCCTGTGTGCAATTTCAGACCTTCAGTGTTTATTTGCTATTATTCAATAATATTTGCTTAAAACACAGTTTTCTAGAAAAAATCCTAAAATACACTTCTGACGTTTTCAGAGTATGTGACAGCACTAGTAGGATATTAGAAGAAAAGTCATATACAAACTTTTGCAAGCATTCAAAAGTATTTCCGTACTTTGAGCAGAGTGAAAAGGATGCTGGCTGCAGGTCCTTTTTTCTGTTTGTTTTTATACATGAACTAGGTATAAATTAACTCCGTAGAGGCAGCAAATTTTTACAGGTGGTGCATACTCTTCTGATGGCCAAGGCTCCAGAACAGGGGAATGATCGGTTAAATGTATTGATCTTTGTCCTAATTTATTTTGCTGTGTGATAAAGCAACTGAAGAGAAACTGAGAGATTGCATTGTTATACAACTCAGAAGACGGAGTAAGTGTAGAAAGACTGGCAAGCTGCTCTGAGTCATGATTTCAGATGTCAGATATTGGAGAGCTTTAGCTACAGTTGTGGATAAATTTAACATCTGATAAAATGACAAATATGTTATTAAGCAAAATATACTGGCAGTTTTTGTTAGTGAGTAGTACTGTAGATAATCTTGGCTAAAGATTAAAGAGGTGCTGAAGTAGGCTCTGAGGGAGTATATATATCATTACACACAACTAAACATAGCTTCAAAACCAATCTGGATGAGTGATAAACTGTTTAGGTTGATTCTGAACAAAAGCAGTTCTCAAAATTGTATGGGAAGGGAAAAAGCCATGATATGGGTTATATTTATTCTAACATTCAGTGAGTAGCCTTTTGAGTTTCAGTTAAATGTATCACTGAATGTGTTTAATATGTATGTTTCTGTATAGCTGTCTGGAATATTTTCAGTTATACAGCCATTTGCAGTGTCATACATAGGATGGCCCACATATGTGTTAGGTTGCATAGATAAGAAGAGAGAAAAAGAGGCTATGCTTTGCCTTCAGATGCATGTGCTATATAATGGCAATTTTACCACATATTAATGCCATTTCATTGCATGATGGAGATATCTTATCACTCTTTTAAGCTTCATCATGAAGCAAAATGTATTTGGAATTTTAAAGGGCATTAGAAGCATGCATCTTCCAGCAAAATTTGGTATTAATAATCATCTGTTTGCTTCAAACAAGCAGCAAAGGAGACTGTATTTGAAGTTAAATCTCGCATGAAAGTAAATTTCTCAGAGCCAAGGTCTGATCTCAGAATGCTATAAACCCAGGGTAATAGGCTGACTTTGATGAGGTTTCTTCAATGTGTATCTCTGTAACTGAGAGATGAATCTGACCCACAAATACACAGTAAATACATTCCTTACAGCTCTCAAGGGCTTTGTAATAGTACACATTGATTTCACAGAAGAATATAAATATAACCAAGGATAAAATATCCATATTTCCAAAGTCAGCAGATTTATTTTTGTGGATATATGGCAAGTAGAAGTGTACAGGAAGATAGGGTACTGTATGTACATTTTTTCTGCTCTTAAGCGTAAATGTTTTTTGAGTAGTCACAATTTATACCCAGAATTTCCAGGTACTCTTGCTAGCTGCTAAAACAGCTTTATAGATCAATGAGGTAGTAAACAACAGTTACCATTCAGACTAACAGGTTTATTTTTTATACCTAGTGGGAATGTCTAGGCCCTGTGAGTTGGTATTGTAGTCCTTGTAAAAAGATTCAATATAATTTAATAAAAATACAGTGCATTTTATCCAGAATCCTGCGCAATTCTTCCTACTGCAATATACTACAGTGATCAGTTTAGGCTGTTAACATGAGGATAAGTGCTTTCTCTGGTTTGTTGTTGATACCATGTATTTTGCAATTTTGGTTATTACTTAAGAGGATATTAATGTAGATTTGTGAGTAAAAGGAGTTATTTCAAAAAGTTTCTTTGAGGCCAGTATGAATTTTGCTTGAAAAGAGACTGCCGTGCTATAACAGTTATCAACACTCATGTTTACAAGTGGTAAGTTTTTATTAATAGGCAGTAGGTAGAAAAGGCTGTTTCACTAGCAGGTGCTGAAATGATACATTGCACTATTCAGTTTTGCACTCTTGGTGCTTGGTTGCTATCTGATACCACATTGTATTTATGCCTCTTAAACACCATGGCATGGAAATTTGTATGGGTTTATTATTTCTCTTCAAAGATTAGCAACAAAGCTGAGATTGACATAATTTAAATGGATATAATTTAAATTCTTCCATCCTCCTCAGCAAGTGATTATTTTCAAATGTGGTTTTGAATGTGTTATTTACAGCCCCTTAAATATTCTCTCTGAACTTGACTGCAGAGACCAACTGATTTACAGAAGGCTGAAGTAGATGTAATTTGGTTGCCAGAAAGGTTGTTAAGAACGATGCAGCAGGAAAAACAACTAAGAGGAGGATGTAAGAGACTGTATAATTGTTTAAAGTGTACCAGCCACTATTTTAAATTACATGTTCTTCTACACAGACAGAATTAGTGGAAGATAGAAATGACACCATCTGCCAGAGTTCCTTGGACTTGTATCAAAACTGGCTGTAGATTTTAGTTATCTTCCTAGTGGTGCTTCAATTTCAGATGGAGAAGAGTAACGCAGAATTTTAGTGCTTACTAGGTTACACTGAAAACAAAGAAGAAAGAGACAATAATGGGGGAAAAAAAAAAAAGAAAAAAAAAAGTCTGAATCTTTCTCCTAAAATCTTAGCAGGATAACAACAAGCTTAATTGCTCAGTATATGGAGTTCTTAGCTTTTGAATGTATTGCTCAAAAAGTATAATATAACCTGTACTTCCACACATTTTCTTGCAGAGATAAGAGCCTGTTGTATCCAATTATAGAATTTTTATTTTTATTTTATTATTATTGTTTTTTTGTTAGCCAAATTGTGTAAGTTTGCTTTGTTTCCATGAAATGGAAAACATAACAAATAGTTCTAGTAGTAACACAAAAGTTACCTAACTCCATAGGATAAATCCTTAGTTGACATAAATCATCACAGCCCCACATGAAGTATGTGATATGATGGCAATTAACATTTGCTGTGGACTTGCTCAAATACTAAAGGAATATTTCAAAAAGAGAACTTTAAGTTATAACCTGACACATGAACTAGTTTAGTTTTATTTTATTGACTCCTGCAGTAACTGCTGCAGGAGTTTAATGGGTCCCTTTCCCATGGTTAGAATATAGAATACAGAATCTTAAATGCCCAAATCCCTGGGGCTGCAGTGCTCAGGAAGTGTTTATTGCCTGAAATGATGAAAGTACTGCTGAAGAGATTTAGCTGACCGCTTATTATCCTGAGATGTACATCTATGGTGTGCATTAGTTAAATTTCACTCCTTCAGGTAAATTTGTAGTTTAGTGATAGAGACGTCTGGAATAAGCTTCATTATTGTCTGAATTGAAACCTCTCAGAGATGCTATTTCAGTGTCAAGAGAAAGAAACTGGTAACTTCACTACCTAATAGGTTGGTATAGAGAAGATAGGGCTAGACTATTCTCCAAAATGCAGGATAAGAGGTAATGGGTACAGCAGTGGAAACACTGATTAAATATTTTCACCATGAAGGTGGTGAAACACTTGAGCAGGTTGCCCAGGGAAGTTGTGAAAGTTCTGTTTTCAGACATTTTCAAGACTTAACCAAATGAGGTCCTGAGCAACTTCACGTAACTGGACTTGTCTTGAGCAGGATGCTGGATGAGATGCCTTCTAGAACATCTTTCTGATCTAAATTATTTTATGATTCTGAGAACACTAAAGTGTTCACCAGATAGAGATAGACAAATGGAAATATCAGTGTAATAAACAAACGTTACCAGCTACTAAAATCTTCTTCCTATCTCCTTTTCTATATGGTGATTGCAACAATTCTATTACTAGACCATAGCTTCAAGGGTGAACCTGCAGAGCTATGACAGATGGGAAGGAGGATATAATCTGGCTGGAACCTCTGGAGGCACAGTGAAATTCAATTCCAGCTGCTTGTTCAGGATGTTTTTGTACTGGTTTATAGGGTAATAATTGAACTAGTCTTCAAGGATCCTGAAAACACAGAACCTGTGGGGCTTGTTGAAGCCGTATTTGTCTAGTTTTAATGACTACAAGCCACAGATTGTGGAGTTAAGACTAACTTTTCAGTAAAAGACATTTTATCAGTTAATTGTGTTTGTTAATAATAGATTGTACTGATAAACGTATTGCAACTCTTTCTTTAAAAAATGTGGTGACTCAAAGTTATATTGCAGTGCTTTGCTGCTATTTACATTACTGTTGTGAAATTAAAACTGCAGTTGCCACCAAAATTTTGCAATCGTAGGTAGCACTAGACATTGCCACCCACCAGTTGTACTTGTAACAAAAATACAGTGTTTAGTGTTTGTCCCATTTTCTCATGCTTGATTTTCAAGTAATTGTGCAAGAAGAGCTTCCAGTGTAGAGGTGTTGGCTTCAGAGTTGTGAAGGAGGATAATAAGTGAATAAATCATTATAAACATATACGTGATTGCTGAGTTAAACCTTGTGTGCTGAGTTAAAACTGTAGCCTGATAATTTGATTGCTTCCTGTTTATGAGTTGAAGTTATTCTTTTAAATTGTCATACAGGCAAGTGTATCTTTGTTCCTTTGACTAAATAATCAGTAAAATGTAGGATAGAGGACCAAAAAGGTTATTCTAAGCCCTGTTCAGTCTTCTGCCACTGGCAACCATGTAAGACCTTATCATAAAGCAATCGAGCTTTATCTTAATCTAGGTAATCTCCACTACTCCAATGGGAAGGTTCCTTCACTCATCTCAGCATCAGAAATTATTTACAAGCTACATGATCAGAGTGTATCCATTTATTTTGTTAATATTATCCTTTATCTTAAAAAGTTTTTTTTTCCTCTTTTCAATCTCTCTTTAAATATGTGAAAGAATAATTAATCCCCATCCTTCTCTTTTGCTGAAGAGAAGGCTAAACCAAATTGTCTCCTTTCCTTTCATAAGAGTTTCTTCTTCCCCATGATCATCCTAGTAGCCTTTTTCTGCAGCTGTTCCCAATTTAACTCACATGTCTTGAACATGGGTGATCAAAATGCTTATATACCAGATGTGGTCCTGCCAGTCTGTTACACTGACAGTGATACACATTTAAGACAGCTGTACCTCAGAGTTGTTTGGGGAAAATAAAAAAGCGGCATATTCATCTGATATCTTGTGGAATGTCAAGCAATAACCGAACAAATCTTTGATGTTATCTCTGTTTATCAAAGGTTGACTATTTCATTAGAGACAGGAAATTACTGATTGTGTTAAAGACAGCTTATTAAGTAGTGTTTCAAATTCTGTTCTTAATTACTCTTGTACAGACTCATTTTAATCAAACTGAATGATCTTGTGCAGGTGTGTTTGAGAGCAGGATTTGTCCCATTAAGCAAGTCTTATGCTCTTACAAATAGGTAGCATATAAATAAGTGGGTTGGGGTTAAATATATTCTCTGATAGCCATTTTTAAAATAGAAAGCAGATAGTCCTGTTTCATGACAGTTGCTTAAATTAACCTACACTGCAGATGTACAGCACTGGAAGAAACATCCGCAGGGGAGCTTTGACAAAACTGAAATTCTTTTTACTTTCTTTGATGTCAGAAGAGATGCAAGGATTTAGATGTTTTTTATTTATTTATTTTATTAAGGCAGCAGGCTATGAACTGCAGAGGACAGAGGATAGAGAGAACTGTAGAGGATAGAGAGTCATTCATTAAGGCCAGTATCTAAGGTTAATGAGAAGATATTAACTGCTTGCTTGCCTGGAGCATGATCTGTGCTACAGTTCTGCAGAGATCATTTG
The DNA here is from genome assembly GCF_009769625.2 of Cygnus olor. Lineage (NCBI taxonomy): Eukaryota > Metazoa > Chordata > Aves > Anseriformes > Anatidae > Cygnus > Cygnus olor. Next base: position 41,673,705 of record NC_049169.1, read on the forward strand.
AGTCATTCATAGGATTAATACAGAAAAATGTAAAATCCAGGAGTATAGGGGAAGGTGAATCTTGCAATTTCATCTTCCTCTTTTTTTTTTTTTAACTAAAATCATTGGGCTAAGCAAATAGGCATCTGCATGCTTAATCCGATGTAAATCCCTGTGACAGACTTAGAGCAAAGCAAGTTGATGTTTTGGACAGACTATCCATTCCAGGACCTCCTTGCTCCTCAAGAGCTGGAGCTCCTACATGGTTTTGCATGGTAGGGTTTTACCACTAGGCCACTCTGAACCCATGTGGGCTAAGATTGACTCCAGAAAAAAAGAGCAGGGCCTTGGCCATCAAGCACCAAAGGTAGGGCTGCTTCAGAAACAGAGGTGTTGGTTACGTAGGGCTGTTGGCAAACCCAGGTGGAAACCTGGTGGGAAAAGGGCTGTTGTTGAGGGCCCTGTTCCTAGGTTCCTCCTTGGGTTACTCAAGCATAGCTGCCCAAGGGCTGAGCAGGTACCTTCTGGCCGAACACTTCCATAGTAAATAAGCAGTTTTCTCATGAAAGCAGAACTTAAACTGCTACAAAAATCCATAGTCCTTTGTGAGATTTCTATTGCCACTTCAGATAATGAGAATCACTGATATTTTTACCAAATTAAACAAAAATGTTGAATGAAGTCAGTAAAGCAGTTTCTTTGTAATTTGTTTTGCTAGCAAATCAAATTTATTTTACATCATATTTAAATGTTTAAGTTTGAAGCAAGATAAAAGGGACATTTCATATTTCTTAGATCTGTTATTTCAGGCTGCCTGTAAATTTAAGAAAGCCACATCACATTTACATTTGGTTTATGTTTCCATGGTTTTCTTTCTACAAATTAAATCAAACATCTTTGAATTATTAGTGTTATATGATCTTTTTTACTTTAAGGCTTAGGTTCTTATGCTATCTTATGTCCCAGAAACTGGATTTTGAGCTGCAATTATCCCCACCAATCAGTTTCTAAAATTTGGAATGGGAACCTTTGCATGTATCTCTTCCCACAGTGTTTTTATCTTTTTATCTTCTTTTCCCGATTATAGCTGTATCACATTTTTGAAAATGAAAATAAATAAATAAATAAATAAATAAAAAAAATAATAATAATAATAATAATAATAATAATAATAATAATAATAATAATAATAAATGCCAAAGAATGGAACTGTGGTTTAATTGGTATTTGGTATATCTCTAAAAGGTTTGATTTGACCTGTGTAAGCAAAGCCCAGGACAAGTGAAAGCTTTTATTCATTGCTATTTTAGGTGAACAGATTCACTCATCTTACTGAAGTTTATTTGCTACTGTAGATCACTCATTACGTGCCTGTACTCTTTTATTTGTAGGGAGATCCAGTCCTTTTAACATAAGCCATTGTGTACCATATAGTCAGTAGTGAGTTTTGTATTTGTCTCTATTGACTGTACAGGCAATAGTTACTGCCAGAGGGTAATCCAGATTGTTGAAGTTCTGTGCTTATCTTTCCCCATTCACTAGATAGAGAAGTAGTGCAAATGTTGGGTATTGGTGTCCGCTGAGGGTCCTTAATCCTTTTTTAATGATACATGTACAAATAAACAGTGATGGATCCTTTCAATCCTCTCTTAGAAGATAGCTTGCATATAAGTCTGTTGATCACTCACTGAGGGGTTTGCATCTCCTGTCTCGGCTGATGCAGTGATTGATGGTTAAACAATTACACAATCAAGAATGCACTGCCGTAGTGTCAGAAGGACAACAGGTGAAAATGATCCCTTTCTGTTTCTACCCAGAGGTAGATTGACATAAACTCTATATACATTTGTGGAGGAACCTAGAAATACTTGAACTGTACCAACCTAGCTGAGGGCCCTTACTGCAAGACCAAAAGCAACATGTGTTTTTCCAGTGTTCCTCGTAACCAACTCCAGCCTTTCTCTGGCTCCAGCCCTTGCAGCATAGTTGCTTGGGCTTAATGAAAAGAGTGCAGACCACTTCAATTCCTTTTACCATTACTGTAAGAGCCTTTTTCTAAGAGGTGATTTTGGGCTGACCTTTCACCCTGTGCTGATCCAGCACTAAGTATCAGCACTAAATCCAGACAAGAAAACTCACGAGCATTCATGGCCTCTCAAAGTTACTTTCAGTGGAAGCAGACATATCCTTTAGTTATTTTGATGATTTCAAGCAATACATGAAAGCAGGTGGGACCACAGGATTTCAGTTTGTTAGTGAGGACACTGTCCTCAAACACCAAATGTAAAATCAAATTCAAGGACAGTAGGACATAGTTAACCTTATAGCATGTGCTGTGCTTGTGTTTCCAGTAGAATGTAACAGACAGAAATAGTAGACAAGAAGCAAAAATAGTTTTCAGAGAACAGTTTTCTGTTTGCAGCATCCCCAAAGTACATGATGTGATGACGGTGCATCAGAGTAACATCGCTGTTTCAGTTTAAGTAGAGTCCAGGTTAAATGATTCTAATGATTCTAATCAACAGATCCCACCATGACAGGACTTGCTCTGTTGTACATGCATATATCTGCTCTGTCAGTTACTGTCATGAATTACTGAACAAATCTGTTCAATAAGTAACTCTAAAGAAAATGTTAACTGAAAAGTTATTTCATGAAATACGTTGCTATAAAATTATTTTGAGCGATAAGTCATTGCTTTTGTCGGTTTTACTTATAAAATACACACCACACAGTTAAATGCTTGTTTACAATTTAGTTGGTGGTTGGAAACACTATGGTGAATTTTAAGAAATAAATTATAAATATAATGTTTTAAAATCGGGATATAAATATTTCAACAGTCTTTTAAGAAATCAAAAGACTGTGTTATTCATATCATCAAAGCTGGAGAAACTTCATCTCTAAGAGAAGAATTTTTTTTCATTTTATTCTGAAAAGTGGCTAGAATATCTTTAGATACATTCTTATACTGTAAACAAACATGGTACAGGTTGGCATTTGATGTCATCATGTTTGAACAGTTCCTGAGTAAGTTAGATGCTACAGCTGTTCCTTAGGAAGAGACAATAATTATTATCTATTTCATACCAATATTCCATGTCTTTGTGTATTTCTTGCTATTTATCACTATGTAATGGCAAATATCTGTAACCAACAAAGTGTACCCAACATAATTTATCATTGACATCCACAGAAATATACCATCACAGAAAATATGGGCTATTTATTAGTAAGTTAATGGAAACACTTTTATTATTCCATTTACAGAGAGTTATGTAAGGAGCATTATCAAAAGAAGATACACATAGATTTAAATATCTGAGCCAGATTTCCATTCCACCCTTACATAAGCTTCTTCACACATGGCCTTTCTCGCCTAGTATTTCATCAACCAATTGCAAGTTTTCGTTTCCCTTATATATGTGTAGCCATGTGACGTAACCAATTTAAATGGATTCTGACTATATCTGGTTGATACCTCCTGCTCTTCTGGAGAGAGAAAGTAAGGAAACAAAATGGATCTGAATTTCTCAGCTGAAACTCTGAGCTGTTCATGAAGAGACGGAGTTCCCAGTCATTTGCAAATTTGTGTAGCTGGAGTCAAATTAACTCAGTAAAAATGTGACATTCATGCTATTTTCACCATATGGCTTTTCCTGAGATGTGTATAGTGATGTGATTTTAGTTGAAGCTTCAATTAAAGTTTGTTTCCATTAATACCTTTATGACAGATAATAATAATAAATATTCTTGCTTGTTTTCAGAACTCTCTCAGAAAATGACAGTACCTCTTTACCACCTGCTGACTCCTGCACCAGTCCTACTAAAATGGATTTGTCATTCAGTAAGACTGCCAAACAGTGCCTAGAGGAGATATCTGGTAAGTAACAAGAATTCAGGAAAAGCCTAAGTTTAGGAATTACGTACTTCTTTGTTTACATCTTTATCTTACCAGGAGCATTGCAGTGTGTTGAAATACTCCTGACTTCGATTCATGAGTGGTATTAAATACGCAGACAATTTGGGTCATTCACAGTTAGTGCTTCAAATGCACAGTTCCCTCATCTGAACTGGTCCTTCTCTTTGAATATACTCTTCATCATTTTGCACTTTCATAAATGAGGGTTTCGAGACGTGTAATTTTTAGTGTCATACTGAATGTTCCAGGAGGGCCATGGAAAATCTACTTCAGGATGTTTTGCATTTAAGGCCATCAAATTAAGTCATAACATCAGATTTGAGACACAAGAGACAGAAGACATATTTTGCATTTGTAAATGGATCTTTATTCAAAAAATGGGAAAATGAACAAGTTCTCTCTATTGTACCTGACTTTTAAGTCACTGCTAAAACTAAGCTTCTACAGGCTTCTACAGGCTTCTACAGGCTCTGTCCTTCAATCCCTTGTAAAACTGCGGCAAAATCCTTATTAGGTTACAAACGTGAGGGGACTTTTAAAATCATATCAGAATAGTTCCTTTGAAGTCAACAGAGCCATGCTGATTTACATCAGCCCAGGATCTGGCCATAATTCTGCCTGTAGATGCAAAGCAAAGTGTGTCACAGCTGACTTCTTCATCAGGATTGAATTGCATGGCAGGCTTGTGTGGGAGTACTTTCAAAGGGTCTTTTAGACAGAAATGTTCCTTTTCTTTTTCTTTTTCTTTTTCTTTTTCTTTTTCTTTTTCTTTTTCTTTTTCTTTTTCTTTTTCTTTTTCTTTTTCTTTTTCTTTTTCTTTTTCTTTTTCTTTTTCTTTTTCTTTTTCTTTCTTTCTCTTTCTCTTTCTCTTTCTCTTTCTCTTTCTCTTTCTCTTTCTCTTTCTCTTTCTCTTTCTCTTTCTCTTTCTCTTTCTCTTTCTCTTTCTCTTTCTCTTTCTCTTTCTCTTTTTTCTTAATCAGCATCCTTATTCTTAATATCATTTTTTACAAGAATAAAAGGTGAAATCCTGTCCCACTGGATTCAACTGTAGTTTTGCCATTTTACTCCATATCCCTAACATTCAAACAAATTTATAACAAATCATGCGGTTCTTCTTACACAGAATATAACTCACTTTAAAGCACTCATTTGACACATCAGTCTAAAATTATCTCTCCACCAGAAGGGAAATCAGATGCCCAAGCTTTGTGGGACTGCCTTGGCATTTAGCTGATTCATACTGAAATTGAGGTTTTGTCCTGATTTGTCTTAGTCGCTTCAAAAGTTTCCTAAGTCTAATATCCCGTATTTGCACAACCAGCTTTCATGATAAATGTGTCACACTGAAACCTGGTGAAGCGTTCCCTGGAGGTGACACATGCCTGTTAAAGTTATTGTACAATGGTATTTCTTAAAGTAAAATTTAAAAAAAAAAAAGAAGAAGAAAAAAAAAAAGATTTTGAACTAATCCAGAAGACAGATTCTTTGTTCTTGCATGTACAAAGAGTATAAATTGAAACACTTATGCAATTCAAAGGATGCTTCAAGGAATTATCTAAAGAGATGATAAAAAAAATAAATCGGTTCAGTACCTGCTGAAATGATCAAAAAGGATATCATGTCTCCTGGCTTTTTACTGTTCTGAACAGAAATGGAACGGCATCAAAAAGAAAAAAAATGGCATAAAGGGCACTAGGCATCAGAGATGTTTCTAATCTGATTATTCAGACTCTGGCATTAGCAGTTGACTGACATAACAGGCAGCAAAGCAGAATCACTGGAAAAAAATGTCAAGTTTTTGTTGTATGCAGAGGAAAACATATGTGTGCCACCTGTAGTTGGCTGTTAGCAGCACAAAGAATAAATGGATCAAATACTACATTTGCTGAATAGATAGTTGTCTGCATTGGTGAACTATCACCAAGTCACTGGTGATTTTGCCATTGGTGAACTTTCGTGGAAAAAAAAAAAAAAAACAACAACTCTTTCACATCGATACTATCTTTCTCAGAAATCTTCCACTGCTGCTGTGGATGGGCATCATTTTTGTATTATCTGAAGCTTCTTTTGTGACTTGGTAGCCAAACATACTAGCTCAGTATATTGGTAGTCAAAAAGGATCAATAAGGATCATGCAAGGGACTGAGCATCTGTGGAAACCACTGAAAGACTGAGAGTTTGTGAAGTGCTGTCCCACCTGTATTATATTTATATTTCATTAGCCTTTATTGTTTTCATGGTGCCAAATATTTGCATGTAAGGCTAAAATGTTCAGGACCAAGATATCTTTGTTTATATCATTGTATAAACTTGCACCACTTTCACTGTATTTACCCACTTCTGTTTGTTTTTGTGCCTTGGGTGAAGGATGCTGTTTCCTAGCTAGTAGGGGTCTTATCAGAGTTCCACTTCACAGTGAAATCAGGCAACTGATGTTAAACTAATTCTGTAAGCACAACCTGTTGAAGATTTCTCCAAAACTTGTATGGGGACAAAATTATTAAAATTCTTAACATTAAAATAAAGCTAATTCCCTTGCTCCAGTGGTGGACTGGCTCTGTTCTCTGTGCCCAGCAAGGCCGTTCACATTCTTTTGCCACTGTCTCAACAACAATGATGGGGAGAAGTAGATTGGGAAAGTGAGAAGCTCTAGGGCTAGTTTCCAGCTCTCCTCTGCTTTGTCTTCCTCGCGGTTTCTAAGGGAGCTGGTTAAATTAAAAGCCTCTCCTCTCTTCCATCTCAGAGCTGATGAAAGGATGGGACAGAGTCCCAGTGCAGCTGGCTGTTTCTATTTATTTACTGCCTTCTACTGGGCACACGATGACTTGGTTTTACTTGCAGAGCCATGAGGGAGGATGATGGTGCTGGAAGGTAGGGGAGATAGTGAGGCTAGTGTAGACATGGATCCAGAGCTTCTGCCCTGATAACCTGAACAGTCTCTTTCTTCTTTGTTTGTCCCCACAGTCTGCTGCCCTAGGTAGCTTCCCACATGGCTTATGCCTAAAGCTAGTTCTGCCTCTTGGTAGAGCTACTGTAAATCTGGGTTTCTCCACAGTTCCTCCATCTCTGCTTGAAATTTGTTCCATCTGTGATCTGAAGTGCTTCAGACTTCTTTTCCTGCCTTTTTTTTTTTTCCCGAATATTCCACAGTCCAGCCAGAGCAGACCCAGATGTTTCCATGATGTGCGTGCAAATCAGCAACACAGCACACAGACAGTAGGTGTAACAACCTCCTGCGCACCTTGGGTCCCCTCTGCAGGCACTGTGCTGGTGACATCCTTGCACACGCTGAGCCTGCTGTAGATTTGCAGGCGTGGGTCACCCATACAGTAATTTTAGTGTATTCTGCATGTGTTTGCCACATTGCATATGTGGCACACAGATGTGGAGACTTCTGTCCAGGAAATCCCAGACAGAAGTTGTGGAGTCCTAAGTAAGGACCTGTTCGGGAGTCATGTATGAACACTCTTGCATGTAATTTATGTACCACTTGCCTCAGTAAGACTACTCTTTTTTTTTTTTTTTTCTTCAAAACAAGAGTATAATTTTTGCAGACAGGATTTGAAAATACAAATGAAAAGGAAGCCTAACAGCAGTAATCAAGTTTGACTCTTGATTTTCACGATATGATTAGGATCAAGGTGGTTAAACTTTCTTATCTAGTATTTCTGTTTATAGTACCTGTGACATTTATCAGTTTCTGCTGCAATTTTGTTGGAAAAGGATGTCAGTAAGTTAATTATTTAATAATCATTTGAAAACTGTATATGTCTGTAACTACAAAGTGTGATTTTATGAAATCAGTGATAATGTTTGGCTTTAACAAGTGTTTACATGTTCAAAGAGCTTAAAGCAAAGTGTTTGATTAAATAATTATTCATGAATTTACAAATATTGACTAATTATAAAAAATCTGAGGGATGAAGCAGAAATGGGAGTAATTTTATGAGTTATATGCCAATATCAATGGCAGGATTAGCCTAACAATGTTCATTTTCAAGTTTTATGTTTACTGTGCTTCTTATATTCTCTATGAAATAGAAATAAGGAGAAAAATAGAGAAATAGAAAAAAAACAATGTGTGGAAATATTTTACAAATTTTTTTTCAAGTAAGCTTGGATGAAGAAACTCAGAATGTTATAAATTTGCAGATCTATTACATAATTCATTTGTAAATCTCCAAACGATGTACTGAGACTTCAAAGAACGTTTTATATGACAGCAAAATTTGTCCCTAGTTTACTGGTTGTTATAATTCCTTTTATGAAAGAGACAGTAAAAATAATGTGATACATTACACTGATTGTGACAGGTTGGGGAAATTCCCATGCTGTTCTTTATTTAGGCATATTTCTGTGTGCTGAGTGGTGAATACATTGAATTGCAAGGTAGTTGGGGAATAATGCTCCATTGTGACATTTGCTCTCCTTTGGTCTCCTATACCGTCTGCTTAGTTTAGAAAGATTTATTTGTTCATTGCTACACTTCATACATTTAAAATGGAGGAATGAGCTTTGCAAAAAGTATTTTTTAATAAGGAAACATGAGAATTTTCCACATTGCAATTTTATACTTTGCTAAATGATAGCCTGCAGAGAGGTATGGTAAAGCAGGAGGATAAATTCAGTGCTCTTTGTGCTGAGCATTTGGTCCAAATATACATATGTGTCTGCTTGAAGGGTGATCATGATTATCTGTATACCAAGTGAGGCAGTGGGATTCATGGGAGAAAAGTTCATATAATCTTGTAATTAAGGGCTGTAGTTTATATTGTTTGTGTACATGAGGGTTTGTACACATTAGGATTGTGAGTAGCCCTAATATCTTCAGATGCCAGCATTTGACTCGTGTTTTTAACATATGTACAAAAAAAAAGGGTAGCTGCCAGCTACCCTTATGTGGCTCCCAGGACTTGTGTCCTGCTGGAGCTGGACTGCAGAGGATAGCTCAGGAAGGGAAAGTAAGAGGTCAGCAGAGTCACTGAGGCCCACTGGGTGGCCCAGGACCCAGTTACACCCCTACCTGAGACCCTGGCAGCCTGGAGTGGGGTGACAACATTGTACAGGGCTGGTGGTGTGGCTTACTGGGTGTAGACATTTCATCCCTTGCCATAAGTTTTTCTTCTCCCAGCTAGAAAGAGGACTAAATATGCCTGGCTAGTTCTAGCGGTCTCTTGTCTGGTTTGTCCGTGCTGAGAGGTGAGTGCTGCACCATGCAGTGCTTCCTTAGCAGGGCAATGCTTAGCCTTGTCTGCAGAGCTAAGGGAGGCCAGATCTAGCACTGTAGTCATTACTGCTTCATGTGGTCAGGCACACTCAGCATGAAGGCAGAGCATGGCCACCTGCAGCTGGCCACGGAGACCAGCCACGGGTGGTAGCTGTCTGGGCAAGAAAGGGCAGGTGAGGAAGTTGCTGTTCATTTTTTTGGAGTATCAGGGAGATTCAGCCTTGCTGTTTATGGAAGGAAAGGACCCTGCTCCTTTGATCCTGCAGTGCTGTGCAGGGCCACTTCATTGTCCTTCCAAATCATTTGAAACATAGTGACTGGGAATGGTGTATCACTTCTAATATAAATTGAGGTTTCAAAACCATTAAGTGGGAGAAAAGTGAGCTTGCCCTCCATTGTGCAATTTCCGTCTTCCAAAGACAGCCTTTCAAAGCTTTTCTAAGAACCTCAGTGTCCTCCTCAGCCATCCTGAGCAGGCTGTTGCAGCCACAAGGCTTCCTGCCATGACGCCAGGGTGTGTGCAGGCAGCGTGTGCCAGCAGGGGAGCGTTCGGGCAGCGCTGGAGCCCTGCTCCCAGAGCCTGGGCAGGCTGAGCATCCCCTCCAGTGCATGGTATGCTTGCAGGCAGAAGCACAGTCATAAAAAATCTTTTAAGGGCCCATATGGGCGATGAAGATAGTGAAGGGCCTAGAGGGGAAGATGTATGAGGAGTGGCTGAGGTCACTTGGCCTGTTCAGCCTGGAAAAGAGGAGGCTGAGGGGAGACCTCGTCGCAGACTACAACTTTCTCGCGAGGGGGAGTGGAGTGGCAGGTACCGACCTATTCTCCTTAATCACCAGTGATAGGACCCGCGGCAATGGTGTCAAGCTGAGGCAGGGGAGGTTTAGGCTAGACATCAGGAAGAGGTTCTTTACCGAGAGGGTGGTTGCACACTGGAACAGGCTCCCCAGGGAAGTAGTCACTGCACCAAGCCTGTCTGAATTTAAGAAGTGTTTGGACCGTGCACTTAGTCACATGGTCTAAACTTTTGGGCAGACCTGTGTGGTGCCAGGAGTTGGACTCGATAATCCTTATGGGTCCCTTCCAACTCGGGATATTCTATGAATTTATGATATGCTGCCATGTCCAGCAGACCCTGGGAGTAAATTCAATGGTGCAACCATTTAAGTGTTACGTTTTGTTTCCCTGCTGATAAAGTGGCAGACATTTAATATTTGGGACTATGTTATACTCAGGAGGACAGCTTTCTTCTTCTCGCCTGTAACTTTGACTTTGTGGGCAAGGTGCGGAGGAGGAGTGGTATCTCATCTTGTTGTGGTCCCTGTCTTTCTAGGAATGTGTCAGTGATTCAATATGGAAACTCATTGTTGCTTGAGACTGCTGATTTTTTTTCTAGATTAGTTCTGTGTTTATGAGGGTTTTCTAGGAAAAAATATACCTTTCCTTTAAAATTTCTAAGAAGCTTCCCCTATGTTTTATTATATTTCTTTTTTCGTATATGTCTTAAAAAGCTGTAAACTGAGCTAGTGAAAAGCAAGAAGTGCACTGAGGCTTCTGTTAACATCCATTTATTCGTGCAGGGAATCTGCATAGTCTGTAATTCTTAGGGTGGCATTTTTAAAGGTTACTTCCCTGTCAAGGTTTCCCAGGGATTTGAGACAAGCATATTTTAATGCTGACAAAAGCAGTATATTGTTATATAGCAATTTTCATGTTTGTAGATTTCTCTATAACATTTTGTGAAATCAATTGCCCCTAGATAAAATATTTGCATTTAGAAATTAGAAGGCAATTCAGGTACTTCTTTATTATCCTTTTTTCATTTCTGGAACTAATATCTTTTTCACTGTGAGAAAAGGTATATACTTAAACATAAAGTCTTCTTTCCATCGTGTTATATTATTTAAAAACAAAATTTAGATCTGGAGAACTTAGTTCAGACATTATATTGAATTGCTTTATAAGAAAAATACTATTCCATTTAATATGATTTTTTTCAGAAGATTGTGAAACTGTGATTTTTTTCACAGATTTTTAATTCTATACTAGCCTCTGAATCTCACAGAGATGCAAAAAGGGTATATTTCAAGCAGAAAGAAACAAAATGTTTCTATTTATAAATCACTTTACTGGGTAGGTGCTGTTGTGTTCCGTTTATTAGCTTCTTTATTATCTTAAATTATTTTTTTTTTATTTATAACAGAAATTGCAGGGCTCAAGGTCCATTTGCAAATCTGCTTTTAGCTTCTTGCACAGGGAGTAGCAATGATATGGAAGAAATAGTTCATCATCCTTACCTTTCAGGGAGAAAAATATCATTTGACTGTGAGCTAGGTCTATGACTGTAGTATCCTGTTCAGGTGGAGCTGTGTCTTGAAACCTGTGGCACTGTAAACTGGGCAGAGGATTCTATGTCTCCGGTTTAATTCACCAGGATGTTTGCTGCCATGGCAGCCAGCAGCTTTCGCTGCAGTAGCAGAGAAGAGTCATATATCTGGGAATGCAGGTTGAATACTAAAATGCAAGGAGGCTTGTGCAGAGCTTTGCTTCAGTGGTTAATTTTGGCTCTTTATTGAGCTCTGACGTGGAGGCTGTACTTGCAATTCTGTGTCAGCCCATCTAAAGTGAAGAGCCGTGCGCCGGGATCAGTCATGATCTGGTGAGAGGGGGGAAAAACACCCGAGAGAACTCGTGCCTACTTTGGATTTCAGACCTCAGCAGCTGTAGACAGAGATGCAGGCCCACCGCTCTGATGAGACCGGTGATTGGATGGAGAGGGGAAAACACAGTTGGCTTTTGGGATTACTTCTGTGCTGGAGCAGAGTGTTTGATCAACTCTCTTCTGCTTGAGAGAAATCCAAGTGAAAATGACTGTAAGTACTGCAGATTAATGTGACAGGGGAGAAGTGGCTTAGCAGAGACAGCAGCGTAATTTTAAAGAAAATGACTGTGTCTGTCTCGTCATTTACACTACATACACCGTATGTTTGAGCTGTGCTTTTCATTACGAGTGCAAGGATGTTCTTCCTGGGATGTGCAGCGTACAGTACCAGAAGGGTCACCTCCAGACCTTGCTGAAGAGCTGAACTGCTGCCTGTCTCAGAAATATGAAATCTGACTGAGGTGAAGCCACAGCCAGAAAGATGCAGCGATCTGCTGAACTGTCAGTGTTTAAAGGCAAGGAGGTTAGAAGAGGGTGTGTTCGTCTTCAGAAGCAGAAGTCTCTAACCAATCTCACGCTCACCAGTGAAGGGGAGAAGAGGCGATACTCATATAGGGAGAACTGGTTTGGAAACGCCTCGAAGTCCAGCCAGAGTTACCATCAGCGGGAGGCAGAAGCTGGGAACAAAAGCTCACTTTCCAAGGCACTCTCACGCTCGGTGCACTCTCTCTGCCACTCTGGTCTCACCACACCCCAAGCGTTCCAGGTGCTACCACCAGCTGGAAACACCACGTCCAGGAGGTCGGGAGATTGGCGTACAGATGAAGGCTTCGGGACTGATAATGAGGAGAGGGGGAAATCAGACGATGAAAATGCAACCTGCACATCCCATTTCCCCAGCAGGAACTGGGCAGAGGAGGAGGAGGAAGGCTGCTTGCGTGAAGGGACTGCACATCTGGATGAAGATGTCATAATAACAATGCTGGGGGACCTAGAACAGGTCCTTTATACTGATATTTTAGGTAAGTTAACTTTGACTTGAAATCAGAAAGGGAAGGAGGAGACCAAAGTATGTGCACATATTTGCATGGAGCAGATTTTTGATCTTGACAGTGATTTCATGAGACAGAACTGGGTTTGTTTGCTGTAGTATGCAAAAATAGGGTCTAGCCATTTCTTCCTAGCTTGCTTACTCTTACCTCTGAACACTGTATGAAATTAAGATGAATGCATAAATCACTTTTGATGAGTGCATGGACGGTAACTGTGTGTGAATAACTGAGTGAGTTTTCTTAAGCTGTTTGAAAAAATAAGATGAAACACTTAGGTGCTATTAGTTCACTGTAAAATAATTTAATTTTCGTGACACTCATCCTCACGAATTTTAAACTGTAATCTCAAATTCAAGGTTTGGTTTAGATAGAAAATATCTTGGCCTACCTACAAACTGTCCATTATTGCTTTCCCTTTCCCTCAGCTGATAATTTCATCTATATATGTGGAATTGTTAGTGCCATGGTTTCACAGTTTAGCTATATCAGTACATGCCAGTGATCATTTGAAGTCCACTGTCATAGGTGCTTCAAAAGGCTTCTGTGTTACTGGCTTTACTTTTCATCTCTCAGTCCTTTCTAAGAGTGCTCAAAGTGTTCATTTCCAAAGCTTTGTTCTTCAGCCAGTCAAACGGTTGAAGTGTCTGCTTGCTTTTCCAAGGTTATATAGCACATGTCTAGCCTGGAGGTTCTTTTCTGGTGGATGTGTTAGCCCTGAGAGTGTTTAAATTCAGGATAAATTTTTTGCTCTATATGTAATTTAAAAAGCTATCATCTCCAAATAACAAAGAAACAAGTATTCTCTTTTTATGCCTACCTTTAGACTATATTAGGCTACAGTTGTATGCTAGAAGGGGTTTCTTCTAGAGATTACTGTTAGCAAAGGCAGCTGAACTCTCCACCTTCTGCTCCTCTTCAGCTGTGTGTCACAGAACAAATCCCTGTTCTCTCGTGAGCCTCAGTTTCCCCACATGCAGACTAAAACTGGTACTCTTCTATGTGAGTGGAGTTAATGTCTAAGAGCAAACAATTCTCTGGGGAGCTGGTTATTGTTTGTAAATCCTTCTGTGAACATCACAAAATTAATGGAATTATTTGGGCTGTTATTACATGCATGCAAGTATTGAAATGATCATGACCGTTATTCTTAAATGTGCAATTATGGGTAAGCTTCAGAATTTTGAATGTAAAAGTTTAACCTAGGTGATTAGTTATTTCTCTAAGATGTTTATTTTTGATTTCCTGTGTATGTACCTCACACAACAGGAAAAAAAAATGTTCTCTGGAAATTTACTGAGAGAACCTGTAAAGTTTCACTGCTTATAAGAAAGAATTTGGGGACAATATTTTGGAATGTTTATGTCTAACACAAATGATGAAGCTACAGGTGATTGAGAAGATTATATGTCGTGGGATCAGTAAAATATTTACATCAGACTTTCTTGTAAGAGGAATGGAATTCTGAAAGAAAGTTTCATGGTGCCCTAGTTTTAGTCTTTCTTATCCCATCCTCTCTATGCATGAAATAGAATGAATTTTCTTCAATATGCAAAACAGAGTCATTTGAGATAACAAGTCGTTTCTGATATGTGAGGGCATGCAAATAAGGGTAGACTGTATGATGGTAGTGCTTTTTGCTATAAGAGGGTGTTAGGGAGAGTCTGGGTTCCCTTTGAACCCATACAATGAGCCTCAATCCTGCTGCAATAAGCACCATAGTGTCTCTTCTGGCAGACAAGATGTGTCTGGCTTTCAGAATAATGTGTGTATTCACCATCCCTTTGGTCCTATTGAAAAAGGCTTGATGTATGTGGGGAGCCACAGTGCTGTCCTGAAAATCTAGGTAACATCAGGTGCAAGTCAGGTCTGAGGGTCTTGTACTCAGTGCAGAAAATTTCTCAAGCATCACGTTCTATTGTTTATACTTTCTGACATTTGTAAGTGGTACGGCATAACCCCATCAATATAGCCTTAAGAGAAGAAGGGAAAGTAAAACGAACAGTTATTTTTAAAACACTTAAGAGTTACAGTAATGAGGATTTTGTACGTAATACTATATAGTATATCAAGATCATAAAATTCCAGTTGTATTTTTTTAGAAAAAAAAAATGTAGTGGTGTGGTTTTGAAATTACCCCTTGTGTCACTGAGAGATCAAGAGATTAGACCTCAAAATTTCCACCTTTCCAGGACAGAAGAGTGCTACTTTTTATGGTGTTATTTGTCTAAAGATTAAATATGCTTCTCTGTGAAAACATATTTTGGCAGTTTGCCATATATATGTACCTATTTATTATTATTATTATTGGTATTGCAATTATACCTTAAGGCTTTGTTATGCTAGTTATTGTGCAATATATATTAAAAAAGACAGTTGCTATCATTTTTGCTGCAAGAATTTGCATACAACATACAACATACAACAAAGGACAACTGGCAAAAATAAACATGAAAGGAAAAGGCAAAGTCACTGCACATATGGATTATATTTAGTTCCTCAAATAAATATGGAGGCAAATGATTGTTTTACCTTAATTCTGCCTGCTTAAAATGCTGAAACTTGTCTTTAAACAGAATATTGTTTTCTACCTTGTATGCAAGCTACTGTTTCACCTCGGGTTTGAGGAAGGGAGGGTTAATAGGTCTTGGGTGTCCCCGATAGGTGTTGTGGCAGGAAGATAATGTGCTCCTGAAAGTGAATTTGAGTGCATTTGATGGAGGGGGTAATGCCATGGCAGTGAGGAACTGAGCACACCATAGGCAACTGCCTGGAGGTAGTCGTGGACAGTCTGCCTTGGAACTGTCTGAGTTATCAACAGCAGGCTCAATCTAACAGGATTTAATGGTTTCCAGCACAGGCTTGGTGCAGGGCTTCTGCCAAATGGGAGTTTCCAGGATGGTGCAGAAACTTCTGCAAATAGTATATGGGAACCATATACCATGCATGTATGGCAAGGTGCTTGGCTGAGCACACAACTATCTTGAAACATGGGAGCAATAGTGGTAATTTCAATCTGAGTGTGAACATTTGCCTCCTTCAAGGTATTACATGTAAAAATGCATACAGATATTTTATGGAGCAAAAGTTTGTGGATGGGCATGCTGTCAGGGTGTGGCTTGACAAGATAGAGAATTTGGCAGCAGGGTTGGGCCTGTATCACCATTTATCTCTACCCACACTCTCAGTTCCATTGCTGCCAACCCAGAGCTTTATGGACTGTTGGACCATGAAACCACAGGAGTATTGATTCAGAGCAATAAAACAAACAGGCTAACAGCATTTCCTGAAGGACTGCTGGCTGCAGCAAAGAGGACAGAAGGCGTAGACAGTGGTGGGGAAAACCTCAGAATGGCATTGCTGCCAAAGCTAGCTTGACATTGAACCACCACTGCAGAGTATGTTGACTAGTACCATGCATCCTTGGCCTATCAGGGAAGACAGAAAGTGTATATGGAATCTATATGGAATAACTTGTTTCCATGTACTGCCAAGAGCTGAGATTTTCCTTAAGTACCTGCACAGTGATCAGGCAATCACAAGGCTGGGCTGCAGGGGAAGGTACAGTAGCAATTCAGTTTGTCAAAGAGCTCAAAGGCCTCAAAATTCAAAATTGAAAAAGCTGAAGTGAACCATTGTTCAAATACCATTTGCTTCTGCAGGTTCTTCTTTATATTTGAAATAAATATCACTGTCTATATTAAACCTCCTTATTGTAAACCTATGTTAAACCAATGCTTGTGTTTCTGCTACAACTTAACCGTAGTATGTTTAACCCATGCCCTCAAACAGAGATTGCATTTAGATACTTTGTTTTATCAGAATTTGTTTCTGTAGGACCTTTGGACTTTTTTTTTTTTTTTTTTTTAACATTTCTAGTATACCTTGACTATTCCCCAGTTCTCTTGTCCCGTGATATCCCCTATCTGTCATTTGTGTGGTACACGATGCTTTTCCTCAGAGACATCACCTTAGTTGAATTTATAGTTATTTAAATATACACAAAAACATGGAAGGAAGAAGGATTGCAACAGAATAAAAAATACAGTAACTTGAAGATGTATATCTTCATTTGTGTTTTACATTTTACAAAAGTGAAATACTATAGTGCTACATGGTATTTTGCCTTTGCTTGAAATTCTGATCTTGATTTTTGTATGATGTTGAGTTTAACTTCACAAGACTATCTCATGATAGATGTGTTCAAAGATTAAACAGTTTCTCAATGTTGTGAAAATTTCAAAAATAATTTAGAAGCTTGCTCTGGATGGAATGCTGGAATACAGAGCTAAATATTGCAGATATGTTTAGTGATTGCACAACATCATTATTGATGATAACTTTTGAGAATTAGCAGTAAGATTAGCAAGGTGAGGTATGACATTAAATGTTTCATTGATGGAGTTGAAAAGAAATTTACACATCATGTTGAGCATTGTACACATAGCTATAATAATAATGTAATTCTTGCTAGCCTTCTTTCATGCAACATGTATGGGACACAGCCAGAAACAGAACACTAACCTTGAATAAATCAGTTACTTTGTCACAACTTTTGTTTTGAAATTCTGTAATTCTACAAAAGAAGACTGAATTAGTATTCCTTGATACATGAATATGATAGAAAAGATGCATTTCTTTATCTTCATGTATGACTTCAAAATCTTTATATATGTATGCTTCTTTGAAGCTTATTATTTTCTAACATGAAATATATTTTTTTTATTTATTTATTGTGATTGCATGAAATATACGTGATTCAGGATGTCTCAGGTGAAGTTTTGTGGGCTCTGCTTTTCAGAAAACCAGACTAAATTGTCACAGTGGATTCCCAAAGGAAGCTAAATTCCATAATTGTATAAATGATGCACATGTTTGGAGTGTTCTGACTTTTATCTCAAGTAAAACATACGAAGAATAATCTGCTAGTTCAGTTCAGGAAAGATGCTTTATTAAGTGCCCAACTTAGAGTACTCTGAAATAGCCTGGATGTTAAGTGCATACTGAAGAGCTGTTGTAACAGTCATCCCAGTTCTTTCCAGACACAGATTTACTGTGGCTTTGTTTTTTACCAAGACATGTGAAATGTCAAGGAGGAAAAAGGGTTTGTGTAATGTATCAAGTGGTCTGGGGCTGCATTGTGCCGTGATTACAGTGGATAAAGATCCCAACACTGTAAATCTGAGTTTCATTAACAGATTTGGGCCCTATCAGGGATTCATTGCTAGGACTCTCTTCAGTATAGTTTTTTACATACCACATTCTGTTTATAGGTGGATATGTGTTTTATTACTGAAAGGTGTTTTTATTTTTTTTAAATGTTAAAGGGACAGAGGTATTTAGAGTCATATGTGTGTATTCTCAGCTGTGAACACATGCGTGCACTGTATTCAACTTTATATGTTTGTATGCACTGAGATTTATGCTGCTTTTGTTGGTTTCTTCCAGGGGAAGACCCTGAAACAAGAAGAATGAGAACTGTAAAGAATATAGCAGACCTGAGACAGAATTTGGAAGAAACTATGTCCAGCCTTAGAGGGACCCAGATAAGCCACAGGTATATTGCTTTTGTGTAGACTGCTAAAAATGTGGTCTATAGAAGAGCATTATTACTTGCTGTATGAATTACAAACTTGTAAGGGAAAATTAACACCACCCATAATGTTTTCTAGAGTCCCTCTACCACTTAAAAATGACTTTAATATACTTTTTTTTTTTTTTTGTCAAAGTGTCTTATACAATCATTCACAAAAATACTTGTTGCTTCCTATACATCTCCTTAAAACCTATAAAATTTATTTTAGGTTCTTTTATAAGTGAAGGTTGTTATATACCCGAACATGTGCTCATACAGACAGACAGACACACACAATTTTCCAGCCTTTGCTTTCCCTTCTTTCTCAGGAAGAGAGAAAGCACAGTTCGCTGACTTCTCCATTTTGCTTTGGCAGCACATTGGAGACAACTTTTGACAGCACTGTGACAACTGAGGTGAATGGGAGAAGCATACCAAGCTTGACAAGCCGGTCCACCCCAGTGACTTGGAGGTTAGGGCAGGCCAGCCCTCGGCTGCAGGCAGGAGATGCCCCATCCTTGGGTGCTGGTTATCCTCGCAGCAGCGCAAGTCGCTTCATACACACAGACCCTTCTCGATTCATGTACACCACCCCGCTTCGCCGAGCAGCAGTTTCTCGCCTTGGAAATATCTCTCAGATCGACATGAGTGAGAAAGGAGGTAGTGATTTGGACATGTCCTCTGAAGTTGACGCTGGTGGCTACATGAGTGATGGGGACATTCTTGGGAAAAGTCTTAGAACTGATGACATCAATAGTGGGTAAGCAGCACTTTCTTCCATTTGAAAATATGTGTCATTGGCAAGTTCATTAGGATTTTCCTGAAAAATTCTGGCACACTTGGAAGTTGCATTATGGATGCCACATAGAAATATACATATTAAAAATAATAAAATTAACCCCCTAAATGGCCAATGATGTTCTCACCTGCCTTCAAATTCGTCTTCTCCTTTCACATCAATATGACTTTTTGATGAACTTTAATAAGAGCACAGGTACTTCATTTAGGAATTTCTTAATTATCTGGTAAATCATCATTTTGCTGTGATTGGTCTGAGATGGGTCACCTGTCAGTATTTTTATGTTTTATTTGAGATGGTAGATATGGTATTGGATGCAGCTAATGAAAAGCAGTTGGGGACAGGCCTGACTTTCACTGTTACTGCTTTAGATATTGTCTAGTATATTCTGTGTTCTAAACAGCTACCTCAGTTTTTCAACTGTGCGTATCATCTAGCTGGCAGAATGTCTTTTGATACAAGAATAGATCAGTTACTGTCCTAGCTTACCAGGAGGAAGAGTAACAATTATTTTCATTTTTGTTTGCTTACTGGTTGCCTTTGACATACTGTATTCCCGGTGATAGTGAGAGGGAGTACTTTTTTCACGTGGCAGTTGAGTTTCCTCTGTAAAATAAACTTTTGTTGTTGTTGTTGTTTTTAAATTATTTATATTTGTTGATGGTTAAGTTTCTGATTGATTTGTATATATATCTAGTATAGGCCCTTTATGTTGAGATAACAGAAAAAAAGTTTCAAATTACTATTTAACAATTCTTGTATCGATCATATTAACATGATTATTTACTTCCACGTGAATTAAAAGTTTTAAAGCATCATTAAAAAAAAAAAAAAGCCATATTACCAGTTTACCCGTACTTATATTACTGTTCAGTGCTGCCAAAAACATTATTTTAGTGGAAATCTTGTTGTCATCTCAAGGCTCCTGGGTGTCTGAGGTAACATTGGTTTGAACAGAAGTCCCACCGAGCCCATGGCTATGTCACACTGCACTGCTTGGCTCTGTACATGTTTAGGACTCCTGCTGTCAATCTAATCTTTTATTTTGAAGTATAGCTGTGATTAAAGAATGGTGGTTAATGAATTATAATGCATTCCTAAAAACAAATCTAAGTTTGTGATCCAGCCTCTGTCTAGAGTATTGTATCACCTCAAGCAGCATCCAAAGACAGATCTGTAGAAAGTCCATAACTATAAAGAAAGCAAATACCTCTGTCTTCTTGGTGCACTGTCTCAATGGTCTGGAAATGAAGGAGTGCTGATAAGCTTATCATGTACTGCAACTGTTCAGCATAGCCTTAGTAGCTGTCAAATAGGATGCCATATTCATGTGTGCTAGAAAACAGTGAAATGAAGAAAACAAGGAGCAAGGAGCAAGAGGTCAGAATCACTTGACTACAATGCAGAAACAGAGAAAAGTAATATTGAAAATGTAATACTTTAATGTCTGAAGACCTTTAATCATAAAGAAAATATAAATTCTGTCGTTAATGGTTGCATGAGTTTATTAAAAAAAAAAAAAAAGGAAAGAAAGAAAAAGGGGGGGGGGAATCCTTTGCAGTGCCTGATGAATTGTATTAATTAGCTTATCACTTTAGAGAATGAATATAGTCATTGTGCTGTGTGACTTCTCTTTGCATCAGTAATAAGGATGACAGGATGACTCAATAGACAGTAAGTTACAATGTGCTCAGTTAACATTTTTAGGTGTGGTAAATGTTAAAAACAAGTTAATAAGGTCTGAAAATTCAGGATTCATTGAGGCATGTAAAGTCTTATCTCCTTTATTCCTCTTCCATTTTCAGTTTAATTACTTTAAGTACCTGGGGACAGGAATGCAGCAGTAATTAGAAATTAGTGTGAGGAATGCCTGTTGCACTTGCTAAGTCTCTCCATTCAGGCCTTATTTATACAGGATAAAATCTGTATAGACTGGATTGCATTCAAACCACAGCCAAGTTTAATATACAATTTAAGAGCCTTGGAATCTACTGCATAATTCACTCCTGCTAAATAATCTCTCAAAAGGTATAAATTTTGTCTTTACTAAAAGAATAAATCTAGTGTGCAAGCTTGATATATATATTTTTTTTAACCCTTGAAGACAAATATGAAGTTATCGTCTACAGACTCCAGATTTCACAGTTTCAGAAATCCCTTTTTGAACTGCAGGCCAGATCTTACTAGCAGATAAAATACCTTAGAGTTTAGTTAAAAATAAACAAATCAACCCTTTGTGTTTTAATGCATGTGAGATTACCTTCATCCAGATTGCCATCCAGGACACAATGTTGTCCCAAGCTGTTGCTGTCTCACAGAGCTTGCCTACCACATCTTTGCACTCCAGATCTGGACCAGTTCACTCGTCCCACATTGTGAGGATGGTGACGGGTGCTCCTGAACTGCTGTATTAGTCCTGCAGTCTCTTGGACAGAGAGATCAGCTGATTTCAATTAAATCATCTCCAGAAGGAACTGCAGGGCGAGGGCCAACACAACATCTGGAGCACCAATAATGCTTGTGTGCCTTGGCTTGTGCTTCAGATTCTGTGTGGAATTACTAAAGTTAAGTGTTTGTCTACTTGGACACACATTTTGGATGAAAGATGGATTTGAAGGGCATCATTTCATGGTTCTAGGAGAACTTATGTTAAAGATTGTTTGAGTTGGGAATGAACTCCAGTAGATCATTTTCACCATCCTTCCAGCAATGGGGCCGTGCTTATTTCACTAAGCCTGTAAATTTGCTTTTTTTTGCAAATAAAAAGTAGGCTTGCTGGGGTATGCCAACATTTTTCAGTTATCAAAAAAGAGCAAGAGATCAGGAAAACAAAACAAAACAAACAACAACAACAACAACAAAAAACACTAAAACAGGAACCTATGAGGAAAGACAGTTTAATGCAAGGTTCTTTAAGAAAATAATGGAGAGATCTTGAGAGTGGGACAGGCTCATGGTACTGCTCAGTTATAAGCACCAATTTAAACAGCTCACAGAGCTAACTAAACTGTAGGTAGACATTCCATAAATTATTGCTTCTGCTTGAAATTCAGCATCTTTTAATGGTTCTCTAGTGAGTAAGCAGCACTCTTCTCCCTGTTCAATTCATTAGTCATTTACTGTAATGTGAAGTGGTAAGAATCAAGAAAGGGGAACACAGGTAGAAACAGATTCTTAAATACCATTGTAAGGGCTTCAGGAGCATCTCTCTTTATATATAAGCAGTTATATCCCAGCAGGGACTATGGATTTAGGTTCTCAATTTCTATTCCCATTTAGATGGATGGTTTTATATGTTTGTTTGTGTTCTGTTAGAGTTATGCTTTTTGCATCTAGTCCTGTTCTTTGACAAGACTGCAGCACTTACAATGTACTTAAAATGTATGAAGATAACTTGAAGACTTCAGTCCTCGAATGTAAATAAATTTGTTTTGGCAAATAATAAATATATTTTAGCAAAGCAGGTTTCCATGCAAGCATTCACAGAAAAAGGCAAATGATCCCAGAAAATGAGCATATACCTGATCTCCCTGCACTGGGTACATAAGCTGAGAATATGTAATATAAGTCTACCATCCAACAGGGCAGCCCTTACCTTAAACACTTGAATTCCACAGTCCATTAACTTTAGAGTGAAACACGTTTGGCAGATGGCTGCATTTCCCACTGATTGACCACACATTTATTTTCAGGTACATGACAGATGGAGGACTCAACCTATATACAAGAAGTCTGAACCGAATACCAGACCTAGCTGCTTCTCGAGATGTCATTCAGAGAGGGGTTCATGACGTGACTGTGGATGCAGACAGGTAACGGTGCTTTGCCTAGTAAAAAGCTATCTGAGCTTTCCAGATATTTTTCATCCTTCATACCTGCTAATATATCACTGTTCTGTTCATAAGGAATAGCAAGAGAAAGCACTTCAAAGTGCTTCAAAGACTGCTAGATTTGTGACCACTGAATATGCCAAATAGCACAATGGGCAGGGAAAAAGCAAATTTATCACAAAGAAAGGGGGATTAGAGGAAGAATTTATTATTGAATATGTGAGAGAAAATATTGAGGAGCTGAGACCTTGCCTGCAATCTTGACTGTCTAAAACAGGACATGATTTTTATGGGTTGCCTTGTCAGTTGATGATCATAGGGACAATACACACAGTCCCTAGGCAGCAGAGAGCCTGATAAAGTGGGTCAGAACGTATGTTTGGGATTGGTTGGAACAATAGCCCTGTTTTCTGCCTGTTTTGCTCATGAGCAGTGGGAAGCGATAAGTGGGGTTTATATTCCACTGTTTACGCAGTGTGAAAAGAGACAACACTATCATGCCCTCATACATGTATATGTAGGTGGGAGCATAAAAATATACTCGCATTTCTGCAGATTAGACAAGGGTTTTCTGTTTCTTTTCCTTGAGCTGGAAGTAGATTCAGATTTGGTGGCTTGTGTCCATCTCTGAGGAATACAAATCCATAGCCCTACTTTTGCAGAATTTAGAGCTGTCAGCTCTGAGGTTTTGGTCAGACCATCACAGAGATAAGCAGCAGCTGTGAAATTTGGCAGTCTTCAGTTTTAGGGGTTTGATTTCAGTCCCATCTTTTTAAAATCAATGTGTTTAATGAGGAAAGGGCAAAAGGTTTGTGGAGCAGCTTTGGTTTAACAAACCCAGCAAATTATTTGAAGAAGTTCTGGGGTAATAATCTAGGTATGATATTACTTTCACTTCTCTAAGTTTTCCAGTGAGAAAGGTGAAAACGTATCTGTGATATGAGATATAGTCATCATTAATCAAACAGTGCATGCAGTGCATTGGGACATAGAAGGTAATTTTCATCTAGAGATTCCAATTACTTAAAAAAAAAGGGGGGGGGGGCGGGATAGCTTAGCTGACTTATTAGAATTTGTTAACCTGCAGAAAAAGTCAATTTTATATAGTTTGGGTTGGTTATTTGGATTGTAAGTAATGACATGATGCAAAGACCAGAGAAAGTGTTAGTAGGCGTTTAAGAAAATAGTTTGGATGGAAGTCAGGCAGTAACAGAAGGAGAAAAAGAGAAATGAGATGTGGGCAGGAGGGACTTTTGTGGAGCTCTGTATGTGAGAACAAGAACCTTCAGCTTAAAGGGGGAGAGATGGTGGAAAATTTGGAGGTTGGGGATCGTATAATTAAAGACAGAGAATGTTGTTAATATAGTTTTTTTGTTTGTTTGTTTCTGTATGTCTTTTGTTCACCTGAAATGTGAATTTGTTAGAGCTCTTTCCACCTTGCAATATTCACACACATATTTCAAACTACACACATTTTTTCTGGAAAAAAGGAAGTCCAAATTTAGAGATTTTAGAATTTTCTTCATGTTCCTCAGACCCTGAGTGCCACTCAAAACCTTTGTGTTTGCTTTGCTTTGATGTGTTATTTAGTAACATGTATTAATTTGTTCTATAGTGTGCAGGTACTTACATGTTTTGCATGTGAAGCTACATATAGTCTATCATTTCTAAATTAATGAGCTTGTCCAGCATCTCCCAGTACATAAATCTGTTTTGGTTTGTTTATACAGCTTTGTCAGATTGGCTAAAAATGTTATGCCAAAAACTACTGTGTTTCTGTCTTTCATCTCTGAGTCTATCACTTGCTACGTTTTGAAGCAGGGACTTCAAATTTGTCAGGGAATTATTTTGGGTCTTTAGTGAAAAGTTGGCCAATGTTATGCAAGACACAAGGCTTTTACAAAATTGAAATTCATTCATATTCATTAACTATTTATTTGATCTCAACAACTAAAATCTACATATATTCTATCTTCACTGTACGTTCTCGTACTGCTCTTGACATTAGCAAACTGCATGAACGAGCCTCAGCATCATTTCTGAGCTTAAAGCCTATTATAGATGTGAAGTGGGATTTACCTTGTAATGACTGTTTTCCCTTATACAAAGAATGAAAGCCTGTGCTTTTCTGGACCTCTGAACTGTGTGCCATGGAACATACTGTGCTATCATGTAATTAAAAACTTTATCATAATGCACAGGCATGAGAGATTTAAATTATGGATTAGACAATTCTAGCATTTTCTGACCTTTCAGTGCTTGATTTTTGCAACCTTAATGGTGCTTGACACTTTTTGTGTGTGTGTGTATAAGTGTGTGCTATTCCTTGAAGCAGCAAGAAGGTGTTTAGGAAGTGGGAAAAACTCAAGTATTTTTATGAGTTCTGATGACAGCGAAACGCATGTTTGCCAAAATGGATCACAAAAAAAAAATGTTCTAGGTCACTTAAGAGAAGGAAATTGTTTATCCTGATCTTCACCAAAATGTGTCAAATTTATGATATGATATCAGGTGTCAAAAAAAGCAGCGCAGAGATTGCTGAGATTCTTGGTTTGCTTGTCAGGAGATGTTTTGATCCTTCACAACAGTGTGGGTACCTGAGATTTCATCTTATCTCATGTATCATTTTACATATTAGTTTTTTACTCAAAGAAAAAAAAATAGGAATTGTCAGGGTTTCAAGGTATTCCTTGCTATTGGCATGATGAACTTCTGTGGAAGAGCATTATTCTCATTTCTGCCAGCCCTGTAGATATGTCAAGGACATATGCATTTTCTCTGTAGTATCATTATTATAAGTCATTTTCATAATTGGCATGATTTTCCCTGGCCTTTCTGTTGTAAAGGATTCTGCTGGCATCTCTGTGCAGGGATAAAATAAATTATAAGCCTCAAATATCTGATTTACATTAACAGGTACCCAGGGAGAGAAGCTGTCTGTCCATCAATAGAGCCAGCAACTTTTGCTGACAGCAGCTTCATGTTCTTCATGAAAATTAAACTTAGGTTTTCTCTGACAACCTAAATTACAGCTCCTGCTTACATTTTACAACTTTTTTGTTTTTGTGAGCTGGAGGTACAGTACTCTTAAGATGGGTGGGCTGATGATACCTCTAAGAGTAATGCCATTTCTGGAAAATATAGATTTTCAGTGTGATTCTCATTGCATGGATAAATCAGGGATAATTCATTAAAATTAAGGGCATGGTACTAGTGTAAAAAGACAGTCAGGTCCCCAGCTTCATTCCACCCAATTAATCTCTGATGGCGCCTGCCTTTCTGCTTATTTGCTGAATGTCAGAAAGTGAAGTGTTCAAGTATCTCTTTATGGAAACGTAGCCTGAAAGAGCTCATCTAAATAATAGTATTAAATTGCCCTTTGAACAACTTCATAAAAAGTTAAATACGTGAATGCAATGTAAGCTAAGGCTTGAGTGTTGCTTGCATACTGCTCTGGAAAGCATATTGCTATAGAAAGGAATGCAGCATAGTTGCTTGTTCTGAGGAAAGAATTGTAATGGTTCAGTGAAAGGATGAAGGGACACTGGCAGCATCAGATGTCAATGGCTGTATTGTTCTTTTGATATATATATTTTTTAATTTGGACACTTTTTGTCTATAAATGCCTGTTCCTTGTGAGTTACCTTGCTTCAGATACCAAAAGAAATTAGTTATAGAGCAAGATGCATTGTTTTCAGCAGAGATGTGGTTGGGCAAATTCTCAGTGGCGTGATATTACTTTTCATTTACTGTTCTGTCTTCCTGCTCTACACTCTAGAATTTGCCCTCCAGGACTCTTAGAGGGAGTATTTGAGGAACATTCTTAGAGTTCAAAACCTTTTTCAAAGTAAGATGAGCCAAAAGAGATTAAACATAAGCACACAGAATGAATTATGTTCTTGGAAAGAGGAAGGTTTATTGAAAAGTAAGTTGCAATCAGTCCAAACCACCCTGTGCTGTCCATAAAAACTGTTAAGCAAGTCTAATGAAGCCCTTTTGAGAAGGTAATATAGATCCACTAAGTTCAACCAGGTTGTCCTTCCATACCCTATACCTGTCAAATTTAACACACTGTATCAAAAGTCAGTTTCCTTCTCTTTCACAACAGTAAACGTAAGTTGTGCAATCACTTTCCCTTCACACCTCTTGACTGCACCACACCATTCTTTTCACCTTTTTTTTTTTGGACAAAGCCCAAAGCTGTACAGGTATTTGTGCTGCTTAGTATGCTTTTATTGCTTTTATTACCCACTTCAGCTACTTTGCTCTTGCATCGAATCTGAGCTCCATTTGTATGGTTTCAGAGTTCTTGTGCACAGGGAGTCTTTAAAATGCTTCTACCATCTGTCACATGTGCAGAAGATTTGGCAGTTATCTCAGATTCACTCAGGCTGGCCTGTTTGTTCTCAGCCAAACCATAATCACCATAATACATTATTAATTATAATAAAATAATTCCAGATTTTGCCTGTAATTTATTAACTAACTTCCTGCATGAATGACTATACATCTTCTTCTGGTGTTTATCTGAGTAGATGAACCTTGAGCTGGAATATGGTCCTTCTGGAAAAGGAACATTGAGGTATTGAACTGAGAGCCCTGTTTCATCATAGTGTCAGAAATGGCTGAGAGAGATCATGAAGAGTAACTTAAAATCATAATAGAATAAGATGCCTATTGTTATACTGGAAAGTTTTGGCAGTACAGTGGAATTGCTGGTGGTATTTGGAATTGGACCCTTTGGGATAATGTTCAGTGGACCAGCATACTTTGTTTTACTTTCCTCTCCTGTTACTTTTGTGTAATGCCATGTGTTTCAGCACTGTAATAACAATTTGCTATGCCATGTGTCCCTGCAGTTTGGTGTTGATGTGATCACTGTTTTGCTATGTTGCAACCATTACCTGTTCATTTTACTGCTTCCAGAATTTACTATAGATAAAGGACTATCTGTAGTCCTTATGTTTATACACGGTCACTACTGTGTGCACACATTCAGCCCTCTATCTCCCAACATTTCAGCTATATCCAGCTCTGGGAATAAGTGTCGATGGCAATTATACAAATATTTGTCCTGTAGGTATGACATAATAAATAACAGGACATAAAATCAATATATACAATGCTCGTCCTCTATGACCTTCTTGGTCAAAATGGAGTTTTGCTATAAATCAGTTTTGCTGTGGGAGGCTTCCTATACCTTTGCTGCACCTGCCTTCAGCACAAAGCATGCCTGGGATTGCTGTTCTGGGGTTCAAACTAAAAAAGTCATTATAAAGCTTATAATTATCTTGGTTCATCCAGTTGTGTGATCTGCTATAATTCTCCTGGCTGTGATTTTACAGTATTAGTAGATTCTTAGGACAGTGAAATAATTATAAATGTCTATACCTCACTGTTTTTGCAATTATTACTCAAATATCTCAAGAAAGCATAATTAAAGAATGTCTCTTGTGGAGCAATTTAAATTCAAAACTCTGTTTTTACTATTGTTGCTCTCTTCTATACTTTTAATCTACCATAATTTCTTTTCACAGCTGTTACTGTTAACATTTCCCACCATTTACTTTTATTATTCTCAAATGATCCTGCATTTTTGTAATCTCTGGTGTAAATCCTTCCTCATTTTGGCATCTGTTAGACTATCAAGAAAAGTTTCTAGTGAGAAGTGTCTATTTCAATGTGTGTCTGATTTTCTTATGTTTCTGCAAACTAAGGATGCTAAATTTAACTACCTAAAGCATACATATGTGTGTATCCATGCATGTGGAGTAGAATAATTATGTCAAAAGGAGCGCTCCTGGCTTTTTGGCTCGTTATGTCTTTAAGTATTCAGGACCCTTTGAGAATAAATTCCGTATTTTATAAGGCATAATGAAAAGTTAAATTCTCAGTAATATGATTTTGTACAGCATTATTAATATAGAAGGAATTGCATTTGAATTGAGTATGACTTTATTTCTGATCATGCTTCCAAAAGTAAGGATTTGGACAATATAAGGTAAGCAGAACAACTGGACTTTGATGTAATTTTATAAGGTTTTCCCATTCCTTGGTTGCTTTAAATATCTATGGAAATTGCTCACAGAAACACAAACCAAAACAAGGAAACATTTAACAGCTGTGTAAGTTTTTAGGTTCAGATATTTTTATTAATATCAGTGACATAAACAAACTGCATTGTTAGCATGCTGTCATTAGCATGTTAAACTATCATGATCCTGCAACATCATGTCTGCAGAAATATTTATTTGCATCCAGCTTACATAAGGAATGACATTCAGAAAAGGCAAGAACAGTGCATGGCAGATGTTTACTTTAAAACAAGAATGAGCTGCAAGTGATTATGTGAAATGAATGACAAATGAAGTTTTATCTTCTTCATTTTTTGTCGAGTGACAGAAAAAGACACAATATCAACTAATTTCAATTTTATGAAAAGGGAATCATGGAAGTAAGTTTTTAGACTTAGAAGGAATGGAAGTGAATTGCATTCTCATGTGGTGCTAAATGAGCTGAGAATATAATTTGCTGTAGGGTCATTAAACTGAAGGGTGTCTGCAGCTGACGCATTTAACTTTCTCACAAATCTACTTCTTCAAAGTGGGCTGTGTGGAGCTATGTATTAATATCATGCAGTCTATTTGCATTGTTTATTTCTGCTTATCTCAAAGTTTGGTTTACATACTTCTAAGTTATTTGAAGTGAGGCTGGACTTAATGTATTTTAACAGATTGCTATACTTCCCTTCAGGAAAAATGCAGATGGTTTATTTTGATTGTAATCTACTTCTGAAGACAGTATCAGTATATTTAATAACAACTACCTAAAATGCACTTTACAGTTTCAGTAGCATCATTTTGGTTCACTACTCTCCACTGTCAGCAAAGACTAACATACTACCTCCCTTGTGTTAGAAAAATATATGGGTAGCAAGATTTAAATCGTTACCCAAAATACCCTAGGCCGAAATGTAAAATTAAAGAATTCAAATCTCTTGTGTGATGCATATTTGAGTCTTCAAGTCAAGAAACATATGAAGTTATTTCAAATGTCTTAATTTGGATGATGGCTGGAGCAAATAATGTTATAATTTTATTCTCCTACATACCTATTTAAAAAATCATACTGAAATGTGCAATAAAATAGGTGCAATTGATACTACAGTCCTAACATTAACAAACATGGCATATTTTAGGCGTGCTTCATGAAACTGAATATAAAAATTGTGATTTTGAGGATTTAGTATTGGAAATGCAGCGTTGTGTGATCAATAAGTTGTCTTTTGTTTTAAATTGCCTCAGAGAGACCTACTTCCTTGTGGAGTAAGCTATTGTTGTTTACTACTTAAGTCATTTATTGAAGAACTGTTTTTTATGATAGCTACTTAAATAGATTGAGGTACTTCTTGGTACGCATATATATGCGTGTTTGGCAAACAAAACATAAGAATTATGAGAATGTCCCAATTAACACTTTCATAGAAAGCAATTCTTTTGAAACACTATAGAAATCAGTTGCTTTCAATTTATTAGATGTAAATTCACTTTAAAGAACATTTGGATTTGGCAGCTTCAGCAGACCTCTAAAATGATGAGAAACAAAACAGAGAGCACTTTTTGCACCCACAGGAGGTAATGAGAAAGGGACATAATGATCCGCTCTGACAACTTCTGCTGGTTTTTTGTATATTTGCTATTCCACCTGGTTGGCAGTTGGACAAAACAGGCAGGTGAAAGGAAGGATAAAGTTAAATTAAGCATAGCGTCTTAAGGACGCGAGTGCATATTTGCCACTTCAGTTGTGGGGATGCTTACAGTATGGCAGAGAGAAACCACAAGGATTTGACCCTTTCCCTTTCAGTGTGCTGCTCTTAGAGCAAAGCAGTAAAGCTCTCTGTCCTAGGATGATGTTAAATTCATTTTGTATTGGCAATTGCATTGCAAGGTAGCTTTGTCATTAGTGGCTAGAAAAGGAGGCTGGAATCCAACTGAAAGCTGGTCATGGGCTGTTTATGATCAGATAAAATGAAAAGAAGGATGTGTCTAAAGTCGGGCAGGTTAAAAAAAAAAATAAAATAAAAATGTGGGAGCCTTTTAATTTCCAGAGAAAGAAATGGGCTTTCATCCCTGTAAGCTGTCTGTTCAAAAGGAGAGAGCATGAAGGAAAAGCTGGGAAGGATGCAGCGTGGTAGGAAAGCTACCAGCCAGGGCAGAGAATACCCCTTGCTGTGTAATGCCTGCTGCACAGTGAAACATCTGCTAACCTTTCTCAAAAAAAAAAAAAAAAAAAAAAAAAAGCTCCTCAGTTCCCTTGTATTAACATTTTACTTATAAATCTTAACTATGTCACCTCTGGGTTTTCTTTTGATGGGGAGAGGGAAAGACAATCCTCCCTCTTCAATCTGTTCATTGAGTGCCATTGCGGAGCCTTTCTGCCCCTCCTTGAGACCCTGGTGACAGCTTCAGCTGCTTACAGGGAAGTGTTTTGTGCAGCAGTGTGCTTGGAGTTTGTTTTCTTTTGAAGTTACAGCACTGATCTCATCTGTATCTAATTGTTAAAATATTAAGTCTTCAAAGATTTCCTTTGTAAACAAAAGATTGTCATAGCAATTTAAGCAGGATCAGATGTATAAACTTAAGAGTGGAACCCTCAATGCATTTTGCAAATGAAGTTTTGTACAAAAGGATACAATATAGTTATAATTCAAGCCTGCTTAATGGACTGAATAATCTAAAATATTTTAATGAAATTAAAAGAATAGCTTTTCCTAATTAAGACTTACCTGAACAAATAATCTTTTAATTTGGTACCTGTGTGCATCAACCTCAATTTCCAGTGTGTTAAACTTTCTTATATATTTCTTTTGGATGTATGATGCTTTAGATCTGTTTCACACTGCTGAACAGAATGTAAAATGGCTTCTAAACCTATTAACTACTGCGTAGGTAAATTCGGGAAAGCAAAAATTGCTTTAGTGAAACTTAAAAGCATGTGTAGCTTTGGAAATAATTATGTTGCCCTGGGAAGTAAAATAATTGACCAAACATGCATTTTTCATTCCTGAAGGTTTTTAGATTTTAGGAATAAATCTTAATTATACATGTTAAATTATTTTATATTATAATAAGGTACAATTTTTACCAGTCCATCAGTATACTAACTTAAAAGTGAAATTATATTTCAGATTGATAGGATTTGAACAGTGTTCTGGAAAAGAGAATGCAGAGACAGAAAATATCAAGTTATGTATTACATATCTTCCAACTGGTCATTCGTAAACAGACTAATACTGATAGCCATTGCTTGAAATCTGAAAATGTGTTGACTTAAATTAAAAATGCAGGTACAATTTTAGTAGCGAGATCATGAACTTTATGAACAAAGCCATGAGGATTGACGTGATTTTTCAAGTCAAGTCCTGGTCTTTCTATGAGATACTTATTGCCAGATTCAAACACCAAAGTAGACAAAATGTATTGAATGGTCTGTGTCTGGGGTAACTGGAGGAAATGTAATGCTTTTTGAGAGGCAAGTGATCAATAAAGGTATATAATCTTCATGACTCGCGAATCACCATCTGGAGGCTCTTATCTCCTTTTATTGACTGTACCAGCAGCATAGACAGACAGAGAGCTTTTGGTTTATGTGGTTTATGTTAAAATGAAACTCCCTTGTCCTGAAGTTTTTTTTGTTTGTTTGTTTGTTTTTCATTTTAAGTTTTGTATTTGTTTGTTTCTTTTGTTTAACATGAAAGAAATTCTACTGGATCACTGTAGCGAAGTGACACACCTATATGTAGTTACATCAGCCTTAGCTGATGATGTGACATGCTGTCATCCAGAGGTCATCCTGTAGTGGAAGGAATTGCCTTCCAAGGGGTTTTAGAATTGCTCAGTGTTAGGAAAACCAGTTTCTGTACAGCAAAGCTGTTGAAATATTCAGCATGTTTCTTTAACTTTAAAGAGTTATTCTTTTTCCTCTTTGAGTTACAGTCCTTTCCCTTCATGAAAAGAATTGCTTTAGTATGTCATGTATGACCTAAATCTTTTGATGCTTAAAAAGAAACAAACCAAAACAAAACAAACAAATAAACAAAAAAAACACTGAATTGGCTCTATTTTACAAGTATTTTTCCTTTGTTCAGGATAGAAAGAAATTTATGATATCCTGTTTGTACATCTTTCTCTCTCTTTAATTGTTTAAATTAATGATATAAAAATACTCTTGAGAAATGGGTGAATATAAAATGGATAAACTCAGTGGCAAACCATGTAGGAAAAATAATCTTTTTGTGTATTCAAAATAAAATATGTCAACAATGTTAACTTAAAGCCTACCAGGTAAATTATGAAAGCGAAAAGTCCAACTAGATTTTCATTAGTGCTGTTTTCCAAAATATTACCCATCAAATATTATTTTGGAATGATTCTATTGGATTGGCAGTGTAGGAAATCTTAAGAAGACTGGACTTTGTATATGAGTGTCATTTTAGTGTGTCACTGAATTCCTGAGTAGTGGTAAGTGAGCTTCAAGAAATTTGACTCCATTTCTGCAGATTTCCAGTGTGGGCAGTAGTAGCAGCCTCCATCACAGAAAATTTACAATAGAGAGTTTATTAATTTTGGATTGCTGCTTTGGGGTTATTTCTTCAGATTCTTGGATATGCTGCAGCTATCTGGTACAACCCAGCACAAAGGAGATAAATACTGAAGGTCAGCAATGCTTTGTGCAATATTGGTCCTTAGTCCACAGTGGGCTTGGCTAGCACTTACAGAATCATAACTACTTCCTAGACAAAAGCTCTATTTCTCTCACTGGCCATGGCGTTGCTAGAAGGGGGAACTGAATAATGTAGTGCTTTGTAAATGATATTTGTTCTCTTGAAGCTTCAGAAACATGGCAAACACTATCTCTGCCATGCCCCATTCTAAAAACATTAGCTGTTGTCTTTCCTCCATGAAAACAGCAAAAAAAAACCAACCACTGCATTCATTTTGCTAAGAATTGAATTGTCAAAGGAATAAGGGTTTTGAGCTTCTCTCAAGAAAACAGAAGTCCATTTCTGGGTTCACAGTTGTGGCCGTGACATAGGTAATTATGTCAAATTGCTATCAGCACTTTTCAAGCTGCAACTTCTTGTAAATATCTAACCAAAGGGAGCTCAGATTGTTTTGCTGATAGTTTTTTTGCAAAGTGAGTGTTCCTCATAAAGCTGGCTTTGAAGTGTATCTTCTGCTTTTCCAGCCTCCATCCCCACCCTGCCTGTATAGTAGGTACCATTAGAGGAAGAAGCATAATGACATATATCCAAATATTCATTTAAGCCTTGAAAGGAACTTCTGTAAAATGTACTAGAACAGTTTAGTGACTACCCTGTACTACACAGCTAACCAAGGCTGCCTCCCATCAGTCCCATGCTTGAGGAAAATACACAGAGGATATGAAGTATCTTTTCTTCATCTCTGTCAGTTGTGATGTTTTAGGCTAATGTCTTAAAAGCAAAGATTAATTATCAGTGCAATGAAAAGATTTCACTCATATAGTACAGCACAGAAAAAAAGGACAATATAAATGTAATGTAAAATAATTCCTATATTTGAGAGGAGATTAATTAGGAGTTCTAGCACAATTTGTAGGAGATTTTGCCATTCGTGTTACTGGTTGCTGAGAAAACACCTTGTTGTTAAAATGCCAGTTTTATGGTTTTAAGAGGTAATAGTTCCTGGTGTCTTGGTTGCATTTTGCTAGGTAATAGCCCATTATAAATCCTAGGAAAGGTGAACCCAACTTAAGTATGCCACAGCTGGATTTGTAGGATTTTTATTTTAACGTGTGAGCCCAGCCATCAGGAAACAAATAAGCTCTAAAAAGGAAGAAGCAAGAAAATTTAGTAGAAATAAGTAAGATCATTTTAATTTTTAAAAATGAGAACTGTAATCTATCTGATCATTTTACTATTGTTTGCACTGTGAAGGTCACAACACTGTAAATAAAATTGTTTTCAGAGGACAGTGTTAGGATTTTACATGTTTACTGTTCATCTTTTAGGCAAACAGAAATACACCTGAATGATCTTAAAAACAACTGAATCTTCCACAGTGGTCTCCTATGTCATCTCCAAATATATCTCAAAAAAACTGTTTGTAACAGTGTGCCATAATGTAGAGATTATGCCATATGTGTGGTCAGGTCTTCCTGAACGGTGCGTGATTAGATTCAAGAGCTGGATGCTTAAATTGTAGATTTGGCAAATTACTTTCTCTTTTCATTTGACCCTGTAGAATTCCCTCAGGAGAAATTTGTAGATTAATGTATATGTCAGAGAAAGCCTTCACTCTTTAAGGAAACTCAGTTAGACACAAATCTTACTGTGTTTCTGTGTCTTTTTCTGTTCCTGATAGAATAAATGCCAGTATGTTGAACCAGTATGATTTTAGAAGATGTGTGTGTATTTTTGCTGTGACAGTCTCATGAGGATATCATGGGTCTGTGATATAATTAATCAGCCTAACATTTATTATATGTATTTTAGTACTTGGCTCCCCTAAAAAAGATGGAGCAGCTCCTACCCTGGGCCCCCCATGTAGTCGGCTTTCTTGTGGGTCTCCAGTGCATACTCTTCAAGCAGGACTATTTGCCATTAAAAACTTCCCAAAAAAAGATTGTTAGCACACTTTAAATTTTCTTTACAGTTAGCCAGAGAGTACTCAGAATGACTTAGTACTTTCCTGAGCAATTTTTCAAAGGGAACATATGTGAAAAGGGCAGCCAGAAAGCGAGATGTTGGCGTGGCTGAATCTAGAGCAGGAGGCTCCTAGAGACACAGCAGAGAAGTGACTTCATCATGAAGAACAGGCAAACTGTGTTGCTAATTACGTACCAAAGGAGAATTACCATGTGTCTCCTTAACACCTTCTAAGTTCTTCTAAAGAAAACTGCCGAGGCTGTGCACACAAGATATTAAAAGGACACTGAAGAGAACACTATTCCCAAGAGCATATGTGCCATGACAAGTACAGTGTCACATATGCCTATGGGGTTGCCTTGGCTCTCGTTAGTATGCCAGGAAAATAGAAACACTCAACATCCTCATCCAATTCAGCCAGGATGCTCTGAAATTATTTTATATGCTGTTGGATGAAAAGGATGCAAGTATTTCTGTTGTCTCTGTTTTTGGCATGGATGCAGTGGATTCTTTTAGTGGAATATGCTGGGACCTTTGTTGCAGAGGAGGTTGGCCAGGTGCAGAGGAGTCCCTGCAATTCTGCCAGCAGCTCAGTGACCTAAAAATCCAGTGGAGGTGGTGTGGTTCTCTCAGCTTCATGCTCCAGCTGTTGCCAGATACTGCACGTAGCCAAACGGTCACTCAAGAACCATTTGATTAATTTAAATCAATTATAAAGATCATTCTGGTAACTTCCATTTAAATCAATTATAAAATCATTCTGGTAACTTCCATTTGCCTTCAGGCTATAGAAATCCTGGTGTGGCCTGGAGGTATTGATTTTGTCAAGGTGCAATTGGGATGAATGAGGGAATTTAACCTGCAATATATGTGTGTAAATTTTTAGCCAGATAAATGAGATAGAAGAAAAACTATATTAAATACTAGATAAAGGAGTGCTATACTATATCAGAAAATATATTTATCAGCATAGTACTTCAGAGTAATTCTTTGTAGTAGCAAAAAAGTACCGATTTTCTCTCTGCTGCAGTTTCTAAGTTCTCTAATACATATTTAGTTTCCAATTTGTAACAAAGTCTGTGTGCCAATTCCATCAAGACTTTGTGCAGGTCCTAGGAATCAATTGGCTTCATATTATGATTTCAGTAAAAACTCATGAAGCTAATAGCAGAGGCACTACAGAAATATGTAGCAGTAACTACTGAATACAAATAAATAACCGAATGTGTGGTAGGTATATAGTGAGGTATAGTACTTGTAGTTGTAGGATCAGTGTGCTTTACACATTGTTTCACTTCATATGCTCAGATTCCTTTAATTTTCCGCTAGTTGAACAAGCATAAGGCTTTTTTTCGTTACTGAGTGTATATATATATATATATTTGTTGTTGTTGTTGTTAATTGGCTTCTTTTTGGCAAACACAGAATAATGTGTTGGATAAGAACACACGGAATCATTCATACATTTCCTAAAAGTTAATGTATATTAATATTTCTCCATGAAGTTGTTCTGTCTGCTGTTTTTCTCTAAAGTTTAGAAAGATCTTAAAAAAAAAAATAAATCGCTGGTAAAGCAAGGGTTTTTTAAAGCCGAATTTTTGCCAGAGTTTTAATTTCTCTGGTTAAACAAGGATTTCTTAAAGGAATTATTTCTGAGTTACTACTAATTTAAAATCATACACCCTTCATTAATGGGTTCTTCTTCCTACTGCTAGTTTTTTTTTCTTCTGATATTTTTATAAAAGCCTTCTGTATTCCCATTTGGATAGCATTACTTCACAATGCTTCTTCTCAGGCCTTATCTCTCTCCTGCAAGACTCAGCTGAAGCCATCTTATTTAATTGGTTTCCTCCCCTTTTTCATTTCACAGGAAAGGACATCTTTAACCTTCGAACTTTAAAATCACACTGGTCGTTTCTTTCTCCTTGCGTTCTTCTTCTGAAGCAGTATTGAATTCCATTGTACCTGCTGGGGTGTCTTTTAGGTTTGACCAGCTTTCCTGTACTCGTAGTGTTCTGGGGTTTTCGTTTGTTTGTATTTTTGTTGCTGTTGTTGTTTGTTTGTTTGTTTGTTTTGTTTTTGCGATTTTTTTCCTGCTCCTTTCATTAAGATGTTTATTCTTATATTCACCATTGCTGTTTGCTTTTTTTTTCCTTTTTATAAAAGAAAGGAAGGACCTTTCTGAAGGACAGACTATACTTCGAAATAAACTCTGATTCGCCTTGATATATATTTGACTGCGTGAGTTACCCAGTAGTTAGCTATAGTACTTTCTCTTACATTTTCCCATAGTCATCGCCTCATTTTAAATTTATCACCACTGCATTTTTGATGGTAGGATTATAGCTCAGTGATGGTACCATTCTGAAATCCAAGTTCATTGTTTCATCCCTCCCTTTCTCTCTTCAGTAAATATGAGAAAGTATTTTTGATGTCCAGTTACATGTATGAAACTTGTGCGATTGCCCTTCCTTTTTAGGTTTGATTTCATGGTCTCGTGTTTGTCCAGTGTACCGATTTCAACAGCCTTGTATTTTTTCCAGCTTCTCTTTCAATCTCTTATGCTGGGCTTGACACACTCACATTCATTCTGGTACACTTACTTGTGCAATACTGCACTCTGTGCTGAGCACTGTCTGGGAGTTTGAAGACAGGATAAATAGGCAAAAATGAGAAAAAGTAACAGGAAGCTGTTGTCAGTATTCAGTTTGGAAAGAAGCCTTTTACATCCTGATGAATGCTGCTGATGTGGAACATTCAAAGAAATTACTTCAGCTTTGCAGTGTGGATGGTGACAAATGAGACAGCCAAGAAGGCTGAGACATGGGAGGGGGACAACATCTCCTAAACTGGCAGGGGTTTTATTAATTGCAACAGGCTTCAAGTGTTTTTGCTGTTTGCAGTTATGTGTGTATTTCATCTCTGACTTGCTAGTCTGCTCTCCAACTTAAGTGTTGCCATCATCTATTAGTGTAGAAAGAGGGAAGGGATTTATTTGTAATGAACGTCTTTTTTTTGTTTGTTTTTCCCCATATGTTGAAGCCATTTGAGGCCATCTCCAGCTTTATGTTAGTGACCTACTGGGAATGGTGGTTAGTGACAATCCTGGGAGTCTAACTGGAGTAATTCATAGGCTAGAGGTGATGTACACTCTTACATCTTTCTGAAGCTTTCTAGCTGATGAAGGATTCTTTTATTTTCCTTTGTGTTTATTTTTTCATTCATTTTGGTTTGGTTTTCATCTTTTCTTGTGTAGCTTCAGCCAAGCAGTAGCCCTGTTTTTTGGTCCATTCTGGCTTTAACTCAAGATGACATTTATGGGAGATGAGAGCGCTTCAGGATGCTGGAGAGGGATCCATGGTGATTGGCTTCTGTTCTGGCAGTGATATATTAAAGCAGCTCCCCTTATCTCCCTGACTGAGATTCTGGCATAAACCCAGCTATTCAGAGGTCTTATTACCTTCTCAGCAGAAGTTTGCTGTGTCATAGACTTTGACATTCAGGTTCAAAGCTTAAGAATGATTTCATTTTTTAATATCAAAATGTGATAGGTTCCAAATAAACTGTGTACCTTCCTTGTAGCTACCAGCCATTTTGGATGCATATTTCCCCTTGTATAATTTAAATGACAAGTTAACTTTGATTTCTCAGAAAAAAAATGATGTATGTTTTGCAGTATTT
The DNA here is from genome assembly GCF_009769625.2 of Cygnus olor. Lineage (NCBI taxonomy): Eukaryota > Metazoa > Chordata > Aves > Anseriformes > Anatidae > Cygnus > Cygnus olor. The sequence goes on from NC_049169.1 coordinate 41,713,117, forward strand.
TTACAAAATGATGAACACTCTTGGGTTTAAGCCATATTCTTTGTGTAGGTGCTTTGGGCCTTAATAATTAGGAGACCTTCTAACAGAATAATCAGAGAACAAGGCAGGAAAATTACTGTGATGTGGGTTGTCTTTGCCTCTACATAAAAAGAACATCTTTCCCTGTTTGGCTAATACAAAATAGCAAACATTCATCTGTCCTTCAGCCCATAATTATATGAAACACAATATAGAGTTGATGGAATTGGTATTAAGTAGGTATGCTCTATTTCACGCTACCTTGGTTTAATTGCTTTACCTATAAATAAATAATAAAACATAAAAACAAATATTAACTCCCAATTGAACAGACAAGTTGGGCAAAAGTCTGAAGTTCCTCACTTAATACTATGTCACTTATTGTTTTAAATTTTCTCAGTACAGAAAATTTGCAGGGACTGATTTTTGGAAAAAAAAAATTTTTCCAAGGAGGGACAAAGAAATTGGTACCTTTTTGTAGTAGGCAAATTTGCAGTAGACGAAATCTTGGCTTTTATTTTTGTCATGTCCCATCCCTAAACCATACAAGATTTGAATGAACTTAAATATTATTCTTCTGTTCTGCAGAAAGCCTATCTTGGTAAGTCACCTGTTGGGATGCTATATACTCTTATATGCCAGTGGGACTGTTGGAAGGTGCCAGGATAGGTAAAACGTATCTTTCCAAGAAGATCACTGATATACGCCTGCGTATATCCTGCCTGCATGAGTCTGTCCAAGTGGTGGGAGTGTGAACACACGTACAGACATGTGTGTCAGTGCCTCTGTAGAGTATACAGGCATGTTGCTAGTGGTGGAAGCCGTGGTGCTTCACAAGCTGCTCTACCTCTTTGTGCTGTCACCATCTGTGCAGGTTCCATGTTCAATGCTGTCTGACTTTGAATGTCACCTAGTGATCTCGTGGGAGTTAAAAGCTAAGAGGATGTGACCTTAAATGGTTGGCAATGACACAGCATGCTAAGTTTTTAGCTCTTGGAGGATAGAGCATAAGAAGGGTCTTAGGAAGCTAACAGATAAAGGATGACACTATGAGCCAAGGGCACAAAACCACAGTGAAAACAGTTTCATAGTGAGTCCACATAGGCTAAAATTATCAAAACATTTTGTGAATATTCATCAGACTCAAGAAGCTGTTTTGGTTCCTACAGTCTGTTGAAATAGATAATTAAAAATTTACTCTGACAGTGTAGTTCAGAACTGCTAATTATTTACTAATTTTTGCTTGACAGTGTGGTGCTGCGTGTCAGACCTGTTTGACATTATCTTACTGTATACATCAGAAGTAGAAATGGAAAAAATCTGCACATTTTCTTTTCCTTTTTTTACAGTGACAAAAGAAGGAAATATTCTATTACTATACTCCATGTCATCAACATTTTTAGGAATTATGCAGTATTTATTTTTTTTTTATTTTTGTCTTCACTTACATTTATTGATACTCCAAGCATCTCACTACTACGAGTAGTTATTTTGGAGTTAGGAAAATAGAGGGAACAGATTATTTTTGTTGGTTTGATTATTTTTTATCATCAGATTACTAAGTCTGCGGGTTTCTAGACTAGTTACCCACCCTTTTAGTCTCTCAGTGTTAAGTTTTCCAAAACCTTATATCAACTTTTCCCTCAGAAGCATCCATATATTTGCTGTGCTTTATTCCTGCACTGGGAAAATGTATTCTTCCTGTTAACTGTGGTAAATCTGCCCTTTGCATCTGCTTCTCATGTTACTGATTAGACAAACAGCTTCTGGCTGGCTTTTCATCTGCTGCTTTGCTCAGTTCTGCATCTGGTCACTACAGACTCTTCTGTGATCACCCTGATTGTTTTCTCATCCTGTCCTGTCCTAAATGCCATGGAAATTGTAAACTTTCTGGGGAAAAGACTTATATGCATGTTGCTCCACTGCACAGACAGTATGTTCAAAGTATTTTATTATTTCTCATATAAAATATAAAAACCAATAATCAATGTTATGGTAATCACCCAAAGCAACCTTCACAAAATTAACTTTACATCCATTGTTTAAATTCAAAACCATCACCAAATGCTGTTGCTCGATGACTCAGTCATGCTCTTCTTTCAGAATACTGTTCTTTTTCCAACAGAATTACTCCTTGAAATATCCTACTTAAAATATGAATGAATAAAACAATGTGAAAAAGTTAATTGGGGTGTTATGTACAGAGAAGGTGGGGCTGTGAAATTAAAGATTTGGATTGGAAAGCACGTTTGTTGTCCATCTGTACGTCTAGTGTAATTCTGAACTGTTGCTGAATAGTGATTTCTGGCTGTCTGTTCTTACCTTGAATATTTTATTTCCCTGAGTGACAATTTTATGGTCTTCCATAGCAGATTGCTTGGAAATTGCCTTTTCTTACTGGGTAGGGTTTTTATATAGATTTTCTCAAATGCAGTAATATAAAATAAAAAATTAAAAACAAAAAAAAAAAAACAGTAAATAGTAGAACGGAGGAAATGTAAAGAAATACATGTGAGATAGCTATCAGGAAAGCAGTCAGAACAAGCAAAACTAAAAAGCAAAACAAAATAATTCTTGAACTGGGAGTCAAAGGAAACAAGAAGGTAGTCTGAGTTCAATAAAACCAATAATAAAAAGATCACCATAGAATAAGAAAAGTGATAGATTTCATAATCTTTCTAAAATTGAATTATAAAAGATGCTTTTCTTATAGCAATATTTGTGTCCATTTTGATAAAGCATTCCACTAATTTTCTGTAAGGCAGCAGTTAGGGTATCAGTGTACAGTTAGCACTTAGTAACAGGGACAGGTAGAAATGTTCCTTGATACCTTTATAATGTGAAGTGTAAAGCATTCAAGCATTTTAAAAGGAAAAGCAAGGAGAAAACTTTCGAATGATGCTCAGTTAATTCTAGAAGGTAGGAAGGCAGTATCAGCTGATTAGAGAAGTTAAATGCAGAACCATGCCTTGAGAATAGGATTCATGGGGAATCAAGAAGTTATTCCTTAGTAATCCTGATGCTTTATTCAAAATATTCAAAATATTCAAGTGTATATTATTTACCTAATCCTCATGTGTGGAGAGGAACATCTTATATTTGACAAGCAGCCAAGGTGTGATGAAACAGAAAATGCCAAGCATCTTGCTGCTCTTGCTGCTTGTCAGTAGCACTGCTCCTTTGCTTTTTGGAAAAAGCTATTTAATAAAGCTCTCAATAGCCCCTCTCACTGATAGTTAATTTCTGTAATAAAATTACCGAGAGACCTCCCAGATTATACTCTTGATTTCAGTAGGATGTACTATATAAAAACTCCAAAAGAGCTCCTTATCTAATCAAGGAGAGGAATCTCCTGACTCACTTTGTCATATTATACAAGTGTAGGTGATCTACCAATGAACACTAACCCCCAGCTCATATTGTAATAAACACTTTGCTAAATATATATATATATATAGTAAACTGAAATGAGATTCACCAATTTCAACATTCTTTTTGGCACATAAAACAAGAGGAAATGGGAGAATTGCAGTATTCTGAAGGGATTGTTCTCATTGATAATGTTTTTAATATCCGTATTACCGTTAATATATCATTAAGTTAATGGAAATGTTATTAGTGAAAAATGTTCACTGTATTAGCAGAAAATGTTTAAGAATGTGTTCATCCATCAAATATCTGAACGTCAAATTAAATGAGGGCAATTCACAGTAAACTGACTTGAAAATAATGAGATTCAAGTTCAATAAAATAATTCCACCTAAATTAAAACACGATAATTTTCAGAGTGCTGTTTTCAGATTCCATTTTTCTGCGGGCACATTCTTGAAAATAACTGCCACCACTTCTTTAAAATCTTTTCTCTTAATCAATATTTTTTACAGCAGTTGAGATTAGGTTATTCATTGTAGTGACAACAATGTCAATGAACTCATTTGGCCTTAATGATTTGGTTCTGGCAGCAGCTACTAATTCTGCTTACTACAAGACCAAAGGTTTTCATACAGTGGTTGCTGGGATGGCTGACAGGGTGGATTAGTGCTGCTGAGCCCTGTAGGAAAAGGTCACTGCAGCAGTACACAGGGGAGGTTTGTCACTGGGAGAGGTGAAACCTACAAAGAGAGGTTTGGACTTGAGCAAACTAGTCATTGGCAGGTATAAGTAGGATTTGCTTATTGTGTCCTACTTATCTTTGCCTACCAACACTTCTTTGGGCTTCTAATCACGATTGCCAGACAGCTGTCACCTCTGCAGGGCTGTCAGCTCCTCTCCTGCTTGCTCCCTGTGTTATTTGTTGGTGACGTTTCCAAAAGGAAAATCTTGAGCAAGCTCCTTTAGGTTTTTATTCTATTTTTGAATTTGCATACAGTATTCTGCACTTATCTATATCTCACTGAGAAATCCTGTTCAATCCAAGTAAATTTTGCATCTTGTTTAAATGCGAGTAATTGCTTTCAGCTGTGAATTATTGCACGTTGGGGTGCAAGTTCTCTAAAGATTCATAGAAAAGTATAGCATATAGTGGTCTTAAGAGACAATTTCGCTTACTTGCATTAGGTAATACTGGCTATGAAATATTGCTTGCCTGCAAAATGATGGCTCAACAGTTCATAGTGAAACATCATGCCATTTCAAGACTTATCTTTCACAGTGCTACATGCTAAAAAATCACTAGGCTATATATTGAACCCTACATATATGATATTTTATGTAAATGGCAGTGCATGAGAATGTACCTGTTTGCAAAATGGCAACTGAATTGTAAGAAGTAAGAAGTGATTGACAGCTTCTTATTTACATTTAACAGTACCGAGTCTATCAAGCCTCATCCACAGCTGCATTAAGGGTGCTAGTGGAATTTGGTAAACTGGTAGTTTGGATCCACTTAATATGAGTAACTTCATTTAATACTGTGCTAGATTCTTCTGTCCGGGTTATATTTTTCTTACACCAACTTCATGCTATGTTCATTCAGAAAGTCCAGAATTTGGATTTTTCACTAGTTCTGTACGCTTCTGTATTACTGCAGTACTTTGTAATGTGAAACAGAACCTTTCTTAACAGCTTGGAGAGTAATTGAAGATTGTTACAGATGTTTCTTCCCAGTCCCAAACCTAAACTTCAGGGTAAAGAGTGCCCCCACACCTGTTTAAGACATGTATCTGAAACGTCAATTGATTTTAATGGCATTGCAGATACATATGACATATGTATAGTTTGCAGATTGTAACAGGAGTCCTCAGGACTTGTACACAGCTTCTGAATCAGTTTAACTATATACTCAGTTTAGGAACTAGTCTATTTAAGCATTTTGGTGGATCCACATATATTTCACTACTGAACAATACTGCTTATTTCAGATGGGAAGATCCGGTTTCGAAAAGGTAATTCATGTTTATACCTGTTGTTTGTCACCCAACTGTTTTGCAAGGAGCACTTAATAGTTATTACAAAAGATAGAGAAAACCAAATGACTAGTTTGAAGAGCTGGGAGGCAATGAATTTAGGTTTGGGACATGAATATTCATCAGATCTAGCTCACCTAAAATCATCAAGCATAACCTTTCTATGGGTAAAGCTGTCAAGTTTGATGTACTGTGCATGCATAACCTGACTTAGAAATTATTAACTTTGAGATGGAAGAATCTAGAAATTATTAACTTTGAGATGGAAGAATCTTTTCAAGCAGCATTAAGCAGAACATTTTACCAGTTTCCCATTATTATTATTTTTTTTCCAGTATTTCTAAAGTTCATTGATTTCAGAGAAATGAAAAGCAGCAGTGTGTAAAAGAGAGAGACAGTACTCTGGAGTAAGGCAACTCCTCCCCCTCCAAACTTTAGAAATAAAAAGAATAAAAAAATGCATTCAGCTAATGTAAAGGGGTAAATTAATCTGTCTGTTGTGTGGGAGTGCTAGATAGAAGTAAAGGCAATAGAAGTCCTTCCTGCTTTCCCTGCTCAGCTGCATTATTTGCTATAATTTTAGGCAGACTGTCTCTCAACAGATTGAAGGGTGTGCAATATCTTGGGAAAATCAGATCATTTAATCATGTCCTTAACTGCCTAGGTGTCACATTTTTAAGCACCTAAGCTTGAGAACTTTGGTCTCTACCCAAATCCTACACATCATAAAGAAAAGCGATGCCACATATCATCTAATTTGTTTTTTTGAATCACTCAGAAATAAATGCTGAAAACACTGTAAGTTATGGTTTAATAACAATGGAAATCTCTTTTCTCCAAGGGAAAGTCCTAAGACAATCCTAATCTTAGAACAAGGATGTTTAGGGTTGATTTATACCTCAGAATATGATGTTTCCTATGTTTATTCTCATATAAAAATATTCCCTGTATTCTTACAAATTCCTAATTCCTTCAAAAATACTAGCTAGGCTCTGGCATTTAATTGTGCACTACTTTATGAACTATATTTCTTTTTTGTCCATTGTTACTTTTTAATTTCATACTTATTTTGTCAAGCCAGTTTATATCTCACTTTGTTTCATTTCTTCCCTGAGAGATTTGTGCTTTTGCAAGTCCTCCCAAGCAAGGGATTTAAAAAGAAATGAGTTTCAGCAACAGTACTATAAATAAAATAGTGAAGATTTCCTTCAGACAAACTCTGGTAGAAGTTTGTCTATTACACAAACAAATAAACAAAAAGTCAGCCAAAAAGATACGTTAGGAAAAACTAAACTGAAGTACTTGGTAAGATAAAAGAATGCAAAATATCTCTAGATGTCAGATTGTTATTTATTTATTTATTTACAAGCAAATGTCTGTCTTGACTTCTACTAGCAGATTATTTTGGTAGTGGAAAGGAAGAAAGATGCAATGAGATGGACTCATGTTGCACAATCTAGGGAAGAGCCTTTAATAGCTTGTTTATTTTACAGGGTTGCACACTCCAAAATTCCCAAGTGTAAGCCATCACATCTGACAGATTTGAGTATGACCAGAGGCCTGAACCAGCAGCCTGTCATGTTCAACTATGCCAAATACTTTTAATACCAATGTTGGAGCAAAAGAGCAGAGACCAAGCAGCTCGTTGGTCTCAGGAGGCTCCAAGACATTGCTGTGCTACAGGCAGACCATGGCCAACTGCAAGCAATATCTTAATACAAGGAGGGACAAATCAACCTTACATTTCCTTAAAGAAAAAGCTTGAATAAGTGAATTTAAAAAGCAATAGGCTGTTGGAGTCTGCCTTTTTGTCGTAAGAAGCGGGAATCCCGTGAAGTTTTTTGCACATACCTATAGCAGTCGACTTTCTCTTTTCCGTATGTGGAAGCCGCTGCTGACATCTTCACCTGGTCAATCCGTGTAAAAGTCTATTTGAAGGCTCCTGCAACTGGCTTTGGATTTAGGCTTTGGTTTAGGACCATCTTGTCTTATTCTTCACAAGCACTAATTACAGTGATGTTTTGGCTCAACACCTATGTTTCTGAAGAAAGAACCTGAGGCCAAAAGCAAGTATATGCTTACTCCACTGCATGAATCAAGTCCATCAGCAGGGGAAAATCACCAGTACCAAGCAAGGGAAAGGACACATACCATGCTTAACTGATGAATTTAGAGTACTCCGTAGCTACTTTGCTTTGGAGAAGTACGTATACATTCTCTCCAGTCTCCACTTTTTATATAGTTATAGAAAATAAATCCTTAACTCATTTTACTATCAGGTTTGTAACAGTCACCTGTGTCTAAATTTCTCATGATCAGAAAATTAGAATGGGGTTACTTGAGTACTACCTGATGTTCACAGCAAATCACTCAAACTGCTCTGCTAGATGCAATGGAAACATTAAGAGGTGCCAATTGAAAAGCAGAGCTTTGAAGGAAGGATGAGAGCAAGTGTCTTTATTAAGCTAGTGAGCTAGCAAAAAGTGGAGGAAGGTCAGAGGCCTGACTCTGTTCTGTTTTTCTAGTTCTTTGGAAAAAGTCACAAAACATCAAGATGATTGAAGAATTGCCTCCATGATACTGCTGTGCCTTTGCAGGGACTGAGGCAATGTAGTCAAGAAAAGGGAGCAGTGTTTTTGGCAAGGGTCTCTTCTGGACAAGGGAAAATGGTAGTCTTGGTTTATTTGTTAACAGTTAAATACTTGAATAAAAGTTACTCCTCTCATAGTTATTCCTATCTCTCATATTTTTAAGAAAATACATTAGCACAATGGTCTTGATTGTTACCAAATATAAGGTTAGGTGTCTCTTTATCTCTTACTGTATTCCTTCAAAACCATTTTGTGCCATTTTGTGACAACGTGTTTATCCCAGTTAACCTGTACCTTCCCTGGGTGTTGAAATTTTAGAGCTTACACTTGAAATTTAATACTTTTTATAAGGGAAAAAACAGTTGCTATTATACACATTGATTATCTCTAGAAGAGCTGTAATCAGTAGCAGTACATACTGTATGTGTTGGGGATTTTAAGAAATAAGTTTCCAGCCTTCCATAAACTTTTCTCTCTATTGCAACAGCCTCTGCCCTTTAATATCCCCTGCCCCTGAAAATTTTATCTGGTCTGACAGAGAGCAAAGATTGTCTGAATTCTGGGTTCAATGGGAGAGAACAGGTCAAATACAGGTGAAAAGTAAGCATACAAAGTACTTGTGTAAAGACACTGCTCTTTCTCTGCTAGAGTTGCATGGGAGACACTCATCGCTTCAGGCCGTGTGCCACTGTCTGTAGTGCCCTTTGTCTCTTCTGTCTGTGCCTAGGGTAGAGACAGCATGGCAATTTGATTCTCCAAATTCTCTGTTCCTTGCTAATGTTTAGAGCTCTGACCTTTGTAGGTAACATCCATCCTGTTTTCATGCAGGAGGTGAGTGTTGGCATCCCTCTTCACCGCAATCCATCATATTTCCACAATCTTCTGCTGTCTGGTCTTTTGATGTCTTTCTTGCATTCTAATTATTTCTGCAACATCACAGAGTATTTTCATTCTCAGTTCTCTTAGCAGGAGGTAAAGAGGATGCCAGTCCTTTTTGTTCTGTTTCCAGCAGAACTGCAGGCTTTATGCCCATCCATTTTTTTTTCTCTTTTTCACATTGAAAAACTGCATTGAAAAGCTCTGTGTGCACTAGTTTGGTAGCTTTTTTTTTTTTTTTCCTGATAATTTTAGATTCACTTCCCCACTTTCATAGCTTTCCTGGACTTATTTGGGCTTTTTGGGGGGTGGTAACAATGAATAGGAATCTTGCTTTTTGTATTACTAAAGTTATTTACAAGTTCACACAATCACAAGGATAAGTTGCACTGATGTGCCTTGATTGCAACCCCTGTAATTACAACCACAATGTAGTCATCAGTTTGGAGAGAGTTTTAACCTGGCTCTGATGTGATCTGTCCTACACAGCGAAGTGAGCTGGCTGGAGGAGACCAGCCAGCAGTGCCCTGCAGGTAACTCTGTCCTGGGCAAGATGCGGTAGGCCTGGCACATATGGTCTAGTGGGTTGACAAGGTACCTCAAGTGCCAAAGTGTCCTTCATTCACTGTTTGTATCTGCTGCTACCATTCACATAGCTGCCCATGCCACCACGTATACAGCTGTGGTGAGCTGTGGAGGGCCAGCCAGAAGGCTTTTATCACCATTTCTCATTTTCTTCCATCACCAAATCCACTTTTTGCCCCTTGGTGCTGATCTCAGTGCACATCCTAGTCACCCCAGTATCCCTGAGAAATGTCTAGAATCAAAGTAATTAAACAGTTGGTAGATCCTGACACATTAGGGAAGTAAATATTCTCAAGCAGTAATTTAATAATATATTTATGACATACCTATAGGAGTATCATTCATTATTTTTCTCCTCCTGAAGACGCTTAGAAGGCAGAGACTGAGAGGGGTCCCCTTTTCAAAACCAGCAATCCAAACCATGCTGATAAGCTGTGTCAAGAGTACCGTGAATTCATGAGTACAATTTTTCTCTTTCAGTCGATCTGACAATAACAGTAATTTTGGTACTTTGTCCATGTGAAAGACAGAACTCATAGTGAGATGCATTAGTGCATCACCTTTTCAGCTGAAAGAAGGAGGAGGGAGTGATGGCTTTTAATGGGCTGTTTCTCTGAACTTCAGGTTGAAAACAACCAAGAGAAATATTCTGTTATCCAGAAGAAGGACTTTAACCTTCCAAAGGGTTTGGGTTCTTATTTTTTCAAAGGAAATTGTTTATAATACAGAATACAGAAATGCCTCCAGGAAACATCTGCCACTGTACTACATGACCCTGTAACTAGAAAGAATGCAGAAAAGTTTAGGATGCATAAAATGTCACAATCAGTTATAGTTGGTTGCCCTTCTATATAGATTTTATCAAAAACTGCCCTTTTCTGTTAAGGGAACTTTCAGTATTTTGGCTCTTGTTTTACATTAAACTGAGTGGGGTTTTTTGTTTGTTTGTTTGTTTGCTTTTAAATTGTTGAAAGATATATTGAAATATGTTTGATTTAAGAAAAAAAATATATCTTTTTAAAGTTTTATTTCAAGCATCTGTTTTTATGTTCTACATTATTTTCATATCTATACTTTTTTTCCTATGACTAGTATAAGGTAAAATATTTCACTGAAAATGAATTTAGAAAAGGGTGGTTTTGTTCAGTGTTAAGTGAAGTTTTCCATAATGATTTGGAACATCAGTAAAATAAATTGAAACATCTGAAATCTAAGATATGAAAATAATTTTTGCAGTCTCCTACTATACCTGTTTTCTCAGTGAAAAAGATGTACTATTTCTGACTAATATAATGTAAGTACAGAGTGAAATTTCAAAATGAGTTCCTGAATCAAAATTGAGCAAATCTGGCTTTTTAAAATATTGTGAAATGTTTCTATTTCTATTAGCATAGCAGTACTTTATCGAATATGTTTTGATTAGAAATTTTCAGCTAGCTCTTTATCTAAATACACCAACGATATTTTGCCCTGTCAAGTTCCAGAAGCCTGATCTGCAGCTCACTTCCTACAACCCTCTCTTCTCCAGACTCCTAAAAATTGGATAGAGATTAGGTTGAATCCTGAGGTAATTGTTCCATAAATGAGCTCCCTCTAATCTCATTGGCAAGATGATAAGCACATGGCACAGGAACTTTTTAAGAGGTTAAGAGACCAACAAATACTGGGTATCACTCACATATGTATAAAAATATGTATGTTTGGAAATTTTCAGAGATAGAATTGATCCCAACTGTGATCTCAGAGCAGAAAAGATATTATGGATCAATGGCTGCTGTTAATGATCATGTGAAAGGTGACAATATAACATGAGGCACAACTGAATAATATTTAAAATTGATGCAAAAGTCTGGCATGTGACAGAATTAAAGATAACATTAAACTCTTCAAATAAAATTTATCTAAAGCTAACCAATTTCAATAACCTGGATGCCCTAATAGCTCTTTACTGCAGAGAGAGAAAATCTTAAACAATTGGGGAATGGAAACAATATCAAATAAATGCTGAGATGACTGAACATCTGCAAATAAGAATCTTACTTCTGGAATCTATGTTTTCTGAACACAGCAGCCTGACCTTCATGGAGGAAAAAGAGGCTAGAAAGAAATAAAAATCATGAGAAAAAAAAACTCCAAATCTCAAAAATGAGTAAAAACGTTCCATGAAACAGTTTATTAAAAGAGAATTAAGAACAAAGAAATGCCTACACTGGATTAATATATATATAATATATATATATATATTTTTTTTTTTTTCTGGGAACAGCAAATTTTAAGCAGTCTGGCTTTGTGTGAAGAATCGTGCACATCTGGTATAATTAATTCACCCTGCACATTTCCTCTCAGAGAGCCTTTTACTCTCTCTGTCTTCATACGGCTCCCTGTTTTCATGTGAGTTACAAACTACAATGGTTTTGAGCTGTTATGTTTTCTGCAAAGTTTAATTAAAATCAGCCAGCAGTTATGACCAGCCAGCAGTGATGAGCAAGGGCCTGAAGACCAGATGTGCACAGAGCATGAACATGTAAGTCTTTGTTGCTAAAATGCTAAAAATCAGGTCGTGCAGAAAGAAAGAAGAGAAAGTCCGTTTCTCCTTCATACTAAAGCAGTAATCTGGGTCTTTACTCAGCAAACCCCAGGAAAAGAGCAACAAGCATGAGAGACAGGCTTGACAAACAAAAACAGGAAAAGCAACAGCTTTGTGTTCAGCTTTCCTTGTTGTTTGTTAGGCAAATTGTTGTCATAATTCTGGCTATGAGCGTGTAAGCCCATTAGGCTTCGGATAATAGGCTTACCCTCTTATCTGAAAATATTTGTGTGGATCAAAAGCCCTTTTAGGAGTCAACCTAGAAGCTTTTCCCAAAGTTACAATTTGTTGCAACAAGCCAACACCCTTTCAAAATGTCACTGTCTTGAGACATGTAGGGGGAAATTAACTTGAATGTAGGAAGGTGCCCGTTGCTTCCAACTTTCCAGGTAAAATTCACCCCATACTTTCAGAAGTGTTGCATTTCCAGCTGTGCTTTCCTCATGCCAGTAGGAAAGCAGACTACCAGGGAGTGCTGCACAGAGGTGACAAAGAGAGATGTCCATCACTAAGATGTTACGTAAAAGAAAGAAATTACAAACAAAATGTAATGCTTGTCATCCTCTGCAAAGAACTATGTGGGGTAACAAATGCCTGTCCCAAGCCAGAAATAATTCCCAACCTTGCTTTGCCCCAACAGCAAATCTGCATAAAACTGCTGTTTTTAAGTGTTGATATTTCATGGAGTTTTATGGGATGAATATCATGACAAAAATAAACAGATATTTATGTCTCGTCATTCTACTAACATAGTTACGTGTGATTTTTCTTCAGATTGAATTTAGTCAATTATTAACAAGAAAAATAAATCCCTCCATTCTGTACATCAGCAAAACCAGGATAGATAGTTCTAACAGATATTCTTAAATATGATAGACTATGCACAGAGAGGAGGTTACCAGTATATCAGGACTTTAACATCAGCCAAATAATTACTGGGAAGAGTAAATCCTCTGAACAATTATCAGGATGATCTGTTTGGTTTCCTCATGTAATTTAAAGACAAGGTTCGGTAAAGATCTTTGATTTTTTCTCAGCACTTTCCCACCCAGCTGAACCTGTAACTGGCAGTTTACAAAGGTGAATGGCAAATCGGGCTTATCTCAGGGTGTTTAAGGTTTCAATATGATTTTCCTTCACATACTAATATGGATCCCATGAGATATTTCTTTATGCTTGTGGTATCTCAATTGTCTTAATTTGAGGGGGAATGCAAAGTGACCATATACAAAGTGAAGAATGACATTTTAACTTCTTGACTAGGTAGCAAGGAATAAAGTTGCTTTTATATTTTCTGGAGAACCACAAAGGCACTGTAAATTGTTTATTTATGTCCATTCAACTGATGTTAATTAACTTGTCTGAATCTGCATTTTAAAAATTTAAATGTATCTTGGATCCAAACAGTGTATTAAAAGTATAACAAACAGCAGCAGAAAGATAAAACCATCAAAAGCTTTTCTCCTTTCGTTTGTTATGATATTGTCAACAGTTCTTGTTAGAATTATTTCCTTACATCTTGCTTCAGCCCTATATTACTATTTTCCATAAGCTGTTTGAAATGTAATTAAAAATGGATGCTGTTTATCTGCCTCATAAAAAAAAAAAAAAAAAAAAAAAAGGAAAAGAAGAAAAAAAGAAGAAAAGACTGTACATTCCAGGAAAAAAAAATCTTCTTTTTTTTTTAAAGTTGGATATTTATTATTTTATTGCAGTAACATTTGCCTAAATTCCATTTTGCAAAGTTCCTTTGTTGATACATTCTGTTATGAATTTGGAACTAGTTAATGATTTTCTGCTGTCCCTATCATGTCATATTAAGCATTATATTCAGAAATAAGTACAAACCATCAACGTTTCTGGCAAAGACTTATTCAGGTCCTGAGTTGTGGGTTCTACAAGGTATATATATAATTATCCTGAGAAATATGAATCTTCCATCAATTCATTTTTCTTCCTGCAGGCTCTAAAACCAAATTAGTTCTTAAAGCACTTATTAAATGCTTCGAAGAAGAAATATGGAAATACACTGACCTTGCAAAAAATGCATTGTGCTCTAATTGTGCTCTTGGGCTATGGTGGGATAGAATTTTCTGACTGTATCTTCTAGATTCGTTTTGAACGTGAAATAAAAATCCTCCCAAAATGATGCTGCATGAAAGCAGATCCATAAATGCATTTTTATTCTTTCTAATTGTAAACAATTTTCCTTAGAATGTGCTAAATAAATGCATTTTGAAAGGAACATGACACTATTTTCTATCAGTGAACCTAAAGTAATTCAGGATTAACGCTTCAGTGGTTGCCTTGTTTGGATATGGCAGGTAATGCATTGCACTTGCTGAGGAAAAGGCAGTGAAGTATGAGTCCAACTGGTTACATTTTTTTATTATTTTTTTTTTTAGCTATGAGGATAGAATAGCTATAATGAAATTTATAGCTCCAGTAAGTTTCTGGTTTGATTCGGGGCCTGGGTTTTTGCTCTGGCAGCCTGTGGCTTGAAGCAAAGTATTGATTTTATGATCTCTGTGCCATCTTGAATCTGTCAGCGAAGGGTCAGTGTAGCTATTTTATGAATAATGAACAGCTGAGCTCACAGTAAAAGATTTAAAATGGATTAATTCATGATGAATTGAACTTTGAACGAGAAAGTTTGCCAGCTGATATATTGGCATGCTAGTGAGGAGTTGCTTTGAGTAAAACAGTCCAATTATTTTCTTATCTTTTCTTCTTAATGAGCTAAGAGATCATTTCTGTTCTCAAAAGTCTATTAAGGGAATAGATATAAAATCTTTATTTTAGGCTGAATCTTGCCTTACTTTCCTGAAATGGGTTGAAATATGGGCATCAGAAAGGATGATGTTTCATGGCAGCAGCCTGGACTGCATGTTAGTATCCATTTTACTGGTGCATGGTAGAAAAGCAACGTGCACCTCCATGTCGTGAAGGCTGATTTATGCATTGTTTTCCCTGCTTTATGGATTTAAGTGTATGGCATGGACTGGTGGTAAATGAGTTCTGTCTTCCTTTTGCAGGGCTAAACTTGTACAAGTAGTGTAGGGAACATACTAAGTTGAACGTACTAAGTTCAAGTTTTTTTCTCTGGACATCTGGGTTGTCATATCATTCATATACTTTCAGACTTTTCCACTTACCCATTGGATGTATCTGACTAACTAGTGGATTAAATGCCAACCTTTGATTCCTTAAGTCCCATGCAATGTAGATACCTTGAGCATCAGTAACACAGATCTTACACTATAGGTAGCCACTCACTCCACAGATGGCTAGATTTTGGGATTTTGCCCCCCCCTTTTTTTTTTTTTTTTTTTTTTTTAGGGCACTATTGTCTAATTTAAATAACTATCCAGTGTAAGTGAAGGTGTCCTGATCCCAGACGCTACAGTGGAACAGTGTACTAGCAACCCATTTGGCAAACATAGAAGTAGGCTATACAAATGAAAGCAATTTTCATATTTCATTTCTCATACCTATGCTGTTTGTATGAATTATTGTGTAGAACCATCCAGTGGCTCTTAGAGAGAGGCATGGAGACCTCCGTCATCTTAGGTTTCAGTCACATAAATCAGCCGACTGTGTGTAGCCAAAGAAAGGGGATAACACCTCACTGCTCACAGGATCACAAAATCACAGAATGTCTGAGATTGGAATGGCCCTCTGGAGGTAATCTGATCCAACCCCATCTGCAAGCAGGGCCACCTAGGGCAGGCTGACAGGATGGTGTCCAGGTGTCTTATGAAGATCTTCAAGGAAGAAGACTCCATAACCTCTCAGGACAACCTGTGCCAGTGATCTGGCACCTTCACGTAAAAAAAAATGCTTCCTGATATTCAGAGGGAACTTCTTGTGTTCTTCCATTTTGTGCCCGTTGTCTTTTGTCCTGTTGCTAAACACAGCTGAGAAGAGCCCAGATCTGTCCCCTTTTCACCCTTTCTTCAGAAATCTATACACATTGGTAAGATGACCCCTGAGCCTCCCTTCCTCCAGGCTGAACAGTCCCAGCTCTCTCATCCTTTCCTTATAGGAGAGATGCTCCAGTCACTTCATCATCTTTGGTGTTGTCCATTGGACTTTCCAGTAGATCTATGTCTCTCTTATACAGTGTTGTACTCTTTCATACTCTGTTGCTCATCCTCAATCTCTCTTAGTGTGGATTCATATATCCTCAAACACACAAATGGAAACACTCTAAACTCAGGAATTAAGTTTCCTTTTATTCCTGAGTTGTACCTTTCTATCACAGTCTCAGATCTTTGATTTATCCTCTAAGATCATTTCCCCCAACTGCAGAAATACACATGGGCACTGTTTTACTTATACCAACTATGATAATGAACAATTTAGAAGTGTTTAAAGGCCTTCTACCACATTTTGAAAGCACAGAGTTGCTCTAAAAATCAAGTAGTAGTAGTTTTGCTAAATGTGTTTGTTCAGAGTCCCTGGATCCCATATCCATATATTATGGCCTCTACATAGGTCTCTGAGGTTATGTGAATTCCTCTTGCATTAGCAAGTATGTGACTAAGGATTTCTCATTCCTAAGGAAGACATGCCAGGATCTTAGGTCTAGTATTGTGCTCTAAAGTCCTTTATATGCAGTACAAAGCACGTGACTAATAAAGTGTTATTTTTCATTCAGACTTACGAACCTCCCTAGAGAGAGCATTTTTTTGGCTTAAATGAATGTTTTAAGAGAAAAGGGTGTTGGGTTGTTTTTGTTTTTTTTTTCTAGAGCTGTATTCAGCAAGCAGCAGCTCCTGCTTCTGCTTGCAAAAATCAGTAATGAACCAAAGAAAAAAATGTGAGCAACTTGTCAAACTGTGCCAAAGGCTGGGTGCATTGAAGCAACTAGACTTTTCTAGCAAACTTGATAGCACATTGATTGGAGTCTTGCTGCCTTCATATGTCTGATGATCTGCTTGTGAAAAGCTCTTTTATTTGCACATGAAGGCCACTTTGACTGGAGGCAATCTGAAACATTAATGAAATATGCCACTGTTGAAACAAATTCCAGGCATTGACTCAGCTTATCATTATGGTGGACTTCTTTGAGTGGGCAAGTTTAAGGAAAGTGCTGAAAATAGAAACGGGAAGGGTGGAAGGAACAATCATTGTGGTTGTGCCCTCCACCGTGTCTTGTCTGCAATTAAGAGACTGCTTTGATTTTCTACAACAAGTACTATAAAAGGAGAATAGTTTTATGTATACATGGAGCTAACAGTTTGTTAGTACTACTACTTCTTATCATTACCTTCAGTATTCATCTCCTACCTAATTGCATTTTGTACTTTCAGCCATCACTGAAAACATCCAGAAAAAAATTGTTGCAGGTTCCTGCGGGCCTTCATTATGTAGGGTAAAATAAAGTATTTTCTGGATTGTGTCATTGCTTCTTTGCCCTGGAGATCTGTTGCTTATCCACCTGTTGTGTAAAATAGTGTCTTATCCCATATAAAATATTCCTTATTTGGTTCATGTACTTCAGTGTGTGAAAATTGGATTTTAAGTTCACAGAGAGGACCTCTTATGAGCACTAAATTAATGAAGCATTTCTAGAGAACAAAAAATAGTATGTGGTTATGTTATCATAAACTGTTACACACATTCACAATGAGAGCAGTGGCTGCTGGATTACTGACTTGCTCTCAGTTTGCTGATTAGAACCCTGGACCTCAGCAGTTCACAGCAGGGTTGAGGTGAGCTGGGCTGAGCTGAGCTGAGCTGAGCTGCCATGCGTCTAGGTGGAGTAAAGGCTTTGGGCTATTAGCTGAAAAAATGCTGAAAAGTCTCTGCCAGGAATATGTAAAGAGTGATTTTGAAGAGATATTAGCCGGATTTGAGATGATTCCTCCCAGAAACAACAAAAGGTACATCCTTGATGTGAAGATTATGGCTTGGTAAATTTCAAGGCTCTTCTCCAGTTCCTCTTGATATCCAAGGGTTTCCCAAAGAAAAGGTTTCCAGAACTTGTCAAAAACATTTTTCTCTTAGCCTCAGTCTCCTAGATAGCAACACTGCATTTGCTGACAACTTTTTTTAAATAAATCAACCCAAGGCTAATACCCAACAATAACAGAAAACAGACTTTGCCCAAGTTCTAAGTAGCTAAAATGTGTTTTGATAAAGGGAAACGGCATCAGGCATTAATAAACAGCAGTGGTAACCTTACTTGTCATAAACAGTGTAGCGTGCATGAAAAAGAGACAAGTAAGTAAAAGATAAATCTTAGGCAGTATATTAAAAACCTATGTTAAGTCCCTTAGGTAGTCTGACAATAAATAATGTCAATATTGTTTTGATGAGGGTTAGGAGGAACAAAAACAAAAATTATAGTGAGAATTTGCTGAAGACTATGAAGAATGGGTTTTCAATCTCAAGGTGATGCGCATATAATTTTACCAGATTTTCTAGCTTAAAGGAGAAATTAATATGCATGTGGTGTTCCAAATTATAAATGAGGCATCTTCATTATTCAGAAAATATGTTATCTCATCTGATAGCAACTATACTATCTAAAGATGGGAAAAGAGGTCTGAAAAGGTGGAAATGGTGTGTGACAAAAGCACAGATTTAACTGCATGACCACATTAAAACAACTCTGGACAATGCACTAAAGTAAGCACAATACAATGATCTTCATTGCTTCATGATATGCTTTGTTGTAGTTTTCATTTTTTACTTTATGTTATCAAAAGGACGATTAAAAAGATCGTGTCAAGTAAGAATCAGTCCCTCTAATAGTCCTTAGAAAAATGACATACAGAAAAGAAAGCAATTTGGGATATTCTCATTTTTACAGGCATACTGTATTATTATGCATTGTATTAAATATATAAATTATTAGAAATCTGGGGGGGATGAAAGTCCTCAAATTTAGAAAACATTTTGACCACTTATCATCAGAGAAAAAATTACAGACAAATATAGTTATGGCTCTGAAAGGTCAGTAGTGGAAGTGTCAAAGTAATCTTCTACATATCTTACAAGATGGCCATGAGTGTTGCCAGAACCTACTAATAAGCCACTGGTGAGTGAGGTGTGATGAGTGTGAAACACAACAGAGAAGATATAATAGAATGGAATCATAGTCATTTTTGTCTGGCAACTTCAGTTGTAGAGAACAAATGTCATGTTTATATTTTATGACTCAGATGAACTATTTCAGAATTTAGAAAATTTGAATCTTCTTACTGAGAAAAATGAACATAAATGAAGTAGCAAACGATAAAATAAAATAGTGAACAAACATGTGCAAACAGAATTAAATGTTGATCTTTGTTCCCAGGGCCTTAGACTCAGGAAACTGATGGTCAAGTATTAATCAACATGAATGTCATACATTAGAAGTTCATGTTGCTTGTGCAAGTGCCCAATACATAGGATCTGGCTTATGATTGTTTCGTTTTTTATTTTATTAATGAAGGCATATTATCTTTTCTAAAACCAACCTGCATTTCAAAATATCTATTTTCTTATCGGTCTTTAAGGTTCTTGGTCTTAATAGTTATACAAGGCATATTCTTTTGTGGTGCATACCATTTGAATCTGGCATTTAGCATCACTGAAATTCCATATCACATTAGACAGTGAAAAATGTGGACAGTATAAATAACTAGTGAATGGAATGAGAGAGGGTTCTTAGGTGCATGTGGGGTGCATAAGGTTTGATATTGTAATTGCTTAGATATGAAATTGCATTTTAAAATCACTTGTATGTATATTACCTGGCAATGTTGCAGAAGTTGTATTTATTTCTAGTCATTGTACTCAACAGAGGAAAGCGCAGCACTGTAATAAATTCTTGCCCTCTGAAATACATTTACCTTGTCACTGGAGTGGCTTGTAATGTGATTTTCTACCGTTCACAAAACCAAAGTAATGCTTGCTGCAGTTGCTATGATACAAGACTAGTGCACTGAACTTTCTGGTGCAGCACAGCACACATTTTGTAGCATGCAGTTCTCTGTCACTGCTGTTAGGCCTTACATGAACAAGTGAATTTAACCTCACAAAACAATATTCACAGATATTTTCCTAGCTTGCCCTGAGCAACTGGTAGTAATAGTACTCAGCTTTAACTGGACTGTAGGACTGAATTTTAGATTTAAGGGGGGAATTGCAGAATCTGACCTTAAAGGTGGCCCATGACGTAGGTTACAGCAGAACAAGCTGTTCTCTCTCTGGTGTTATAAGTATACTGCTATAATGATTTATATTGCAATAAACTAAGAGTTGTAATGTAACACTATGGAGAAACACTGATCAACTTCAACTTCACTTCCATGGAAAAAACAATACTTTTGTGAGACTAGGTAGATGACAGTTCTGTAAGAGTAGCTTTTCTCTCATTTACATCCTCTGCCTCAATCTGCCAAAGCAGAAGAGTTGACAGCCTGTGTTTCTTGAGAGATGTATAATGTGTTCTCTGTCAACCCTGGCGACTGTACTGGCAGGGATCCTATTCTGATGACATTGCACCCATGAGACAAAGACTTAAGACAAGAAATAAAACTTTTGGAAATACTGGCAGTTAATTAGGCTGCAGAAGAAATGCTTCTTTTATTTTTCGTAGCCTGGAAATCCATCAGGTGTTTTTCCAACCTATTAATAATGCTTTGGCTAGCAATACCAGGTAGTTTTACTGGATTTCCCCTGCCAGGTACTGAATGTGATTGCAATGAAGCATGAAACACCCTTTTTTAATGACTTTACACTACTGCTTGCTTAGAGTTGATGTAAAATTTTTTAAAAGACAAATGGGTCTTTCATTAATTGAACAGTCAACTGTTGTCAGTGAGTGAATAATTAATTTAAAAGTCTGAAAACTAATATTCACCATACATTGGGAAATAGTACTGAAAATTTTCTGGTTAACCTCTTGAAGAATAAATAATTGTGTCTATAGATTTTGACACTTTCTTCCTATTGACACACAGTATGTAAAGTCGATGTGCTTCTTTCTCTGCAGCTGGGATGACAGCAGTCAGTAAGTAGTGGCCCTCAGTGACACTCTTGACAACCTCAGCACAGATGATTTGAACACCACCTCATCTGTCAGCTCTTATTCCAATATAACTGCCTCTTCAAGAAAGAATGCTCATGCCCAGGTAAGTAGCTTTCCATTGCCATTCTTGCAACACACACACAAGCATGTGGGATGACAGGAAAAAATAAGAGGAAAAAAAAACAGAGAAAAAAAAAAAGAGGAAAAAAAAAAAAAAGCTTTAGAAACAATATTCCAAAACAAATGAAATATTCATATTTTATAATCTCCTCTATTACAGTTATAGGTGAGAAGCTCTGAGTAGGAACCAACCCTGACCTGTGGGCTGATGTCCCAGTTTCCCTGGCCTGCCCTGCTCCCTTGCTAAGGGCAGACAGGGCAGGATCTAGCCAGCCAGGGCTTGTCCCACCTATGAAAGCTGTAGGATGGGCCCCAGCTGGCAAGACTCTGCCCTGCCTGTCCTGGGAGAGTCCCCAGTGCACCTTAGCACCAAAAAACCCCACACCATTACTGAATCTGTGATGAGCGCATTTCAACTCACTTCATTGCATTTGGAGTGAGTATCTTTTGCAACAGACAGCACAACTTAAATTGAAATAGTTTTCGCTTTTCATGATCTGACACGTATCAGAGACAAACTGCATAGGTTGTACTGTCCTTTCCCTATTTTCTCCACTGGGAGATAAAAGCCAGAAGTGGGGGAGTCCATATTTTGTAGAGCTTCCTCTACCCAGTTAGGTGCAAGAATGGAAATGGCCTATGGGAATGTCATCTATAATTTGCTTTCATTGAGGTTGCCTGCCATAAAAAAAAAAAAAAAAAAAAAAAAAAAAAAAAAAAAAAAAAAAAAGAACCCCATCCTTCTGCTGGGTTTGCTTGGTTCTGCAGGAATTCCAGGTTAAAGACTCAGATGTGTTGTGCATACCCATATAGAGTTGTAGCTCTTGTAGTATGGACTTGCTTACTTAAAAATATATTTCAGCCCGTCTGTGGCTGTTAACCTGTCTTTTAAAAAGGAACGTGGACCGACAACACCTCCTGAAGTCTTGTCTAATCGTATTTTCCATAACCCCACAAATAAAATACTAAGTGCTTTAATATCACTTAAAGTTTAACAGATTGGTTCCCTGTTGCAAACACTACAAATGAAAATGTTCCCATGACCTATTGTCTGTGACACTACTGATTCATAATTTTTTTCCCTTTCAAATCATGAACACTGATCCAAGTGTTTTAGTCCAAGGTCTGCACAGTATCAAAATAGAGTTCTGAGAAGAGTAGAACCACAAACCATATATGTAATATATATTGTATATGTGTGTAGACAGATAGAAAGATGGATGGATGAATAGATAGATAGGTAAATAGATAGATAATGTCCCTTAGATAGATGCCTGCCCCTTGTGCCAGGCATCCCTATATTTCTTCCCAGCTCCCCCTAAATTGAAAGTGATGAAAAGATGATGTAGACTGCTTACAAGACTCAGTTTATGAAAAATAAGAAAGAAAAAGAAAAAGTAGAAAAGTATTTTCTGCCATGGCATCTTCAGTTTATAATCAAGGAATTTCAAGACTGAAAACTCAGCATAGGGGAAGAGTTTGTGCCTCCAGTGATTTGATTGTCATATATCCAGGATTCAAGACTGACAACCTAAATTCATTTAGACTCTTGCAGGCAGGCAGTGCAGAATTTCAGAGAACTGTTTTGTAGATGTAAATTATGTCAGAATATGTCAATATGAGAAAAACACATCTTTATCATTTCCCCCAGACAATGGAGGAGTCACTTTGGGAAGGAAAATTACTTTAACCTGCAATAGAAACTCCAAGATGAGTTTCAGGACGATGTACTTGTGCAGTGATACTCACGCAAGTGCCAGCATTCTTCAGCTCCTACCATTGCCTTTGCCACTCTATCAGGGCCTCCCATGGTTTCTAAACTGGAGATCTGCCTCTTCCCTTTCATGTCAATGGTGATGGCCAGCTGCCAGCTGGCCTTACTTGTTCCACTGCATCATCCACATCATCACCATCACCACATGGGAAATCTCAGGCTGACTATTTAACTCTTTCTGTGTTTTCCATTTGAGTGATCTCATGTTCCAAATACTCAACCTGATAATATTTGCAATTTGTTCTGTGATAAACAGAGATACAGCACATGTTCAAATACTGCTTTCTTTTGCCAGAGCTGCGTTATGTTATGACAGCTATGAACAGACTTTTATTAGTTTTCACATCAAGCAGATTAATCAGAAAGCAGAGTATTCCATACTAGCTGGAATCTCAGCCAGAAGCTGAGATGACCACAACATATAAGGATTTTGCCAGCTGCTCTCCAGGTGTAGGACATAATCTTGCAACACAGAGCTCCCTTTTGCAGTCGTTTCAAGTGATCATAGCAGTGCAGGCTGGCTCTATCCTGAAGCATAAATTGCATATTTTGTTACTGTTTACATACTAAAACAGGATTAACATTGCTTTTTGGGCCGAATAATGGTGAAGAGAGGCTTTTAAAAAGTCTTGTACTTGTCATTTCTGGAGACGATGCAGTTTTAAATGATGCTTTAAAAAATGCATAACTATGTGTTTATAACCATTCATTTATGGGAACATTACATGTGTTGTAACAATAGAAGCAATGAAAACTCTCATCTGAAGGACCCTGTGATATATATGTAGATGTTTTCTTAGGCTCTTTTCCCACCAATCCTTACCCAAAATCTGTACAAGCCTCCCCAAAGCACGTACGAAATTTTGAGAGTATAGAGAGCCTTTGCAGTTTGTATGCCACAAATGACAGCAACTGATTATTCCATCGATCATCTAATCAGTATTAATCCTACTTATGACAGCAGTGCCTAGGAAGCAACCACAGAGGGGTCTCTGTGGAGGAATCGTGGCAACACAGAATAATAAATAGCTCTCCTCTGAACAAGATTCAGTTTGTAGACCTGCTTAGGGTGTCTGTATGGGGACAGGGCTCTCCTTACATCAGACAAAAGTAATGAGCAGTACCTGACTGGGGCACCACTTGTTATTGTTAAAGAGGAGTAAGTAAACTAAATGAAAAGACAAACAAAGAAAGAGGAAAGAGGGGAACAGGGCTGGTGAGATGATGGCAGATGAGGCTTGAGTCTGAGGTAAGGAGGCTGCAGGAAAACAGAGGAGGAAAGGTTGCAACAAACGGCCTGTCAGCACAGAGACTGCAAGTCTTATCCAACACAAAAGGTAGGATCAGTCTCCAGCATTTCTATTTAAGCCACATTTTAGATATTTAACATATCTATTTAAGGTATGTTGCCCTGTCTTGCTGAGCTGTTCCTTACAGCACACCCTTATCAACATGGGCTGTGGGAAAGCAGATGCCACAGGGGAGTTAGGTCCCCCCCGAGCATCCTCCACATGGGACTGAGTCTCTGAGCGAGCGTGACCCCAGCTGGTTACCTTCATCCTGCTGGTGGGGTAGCGCTTATAAAAGCTGCTCTTCTAGCAGCTAGAGCCACTTTCTTGTTCAAAACGACTGGTTTTAGTGGAGACAAACCGGTAAAAAAGACATTTACTTCAGCATTGATCATTTTGGTGATGTTTTCATTTTTCGGTAGTGGCACAACATAATCGGTGCTGCTGGAGCAATAGTTCTAATCTGGTCAGTGGAAGGTTTGGGTAGGTAAAAGCAAGAAACCAGACTGTGGTGATTTTAGTAATATATTTAGGAGCTTCCACACTGAAACTTTTAGTACAACCTCTCAGCACAGTGACTCACTTGTGAAATTCACAGGGGGGTT
Organism: Cygnus olor; assembly: GCF_009769625.2. NCBI lineage: Eukaryota > Metazoa > Chordata > Aves > Anseriformes > Anatidae > Cygnus > Cygnus olor. Next base: position 41,737,992 of record NC_049169.1, read on the forward strand.
ACAAACAATAGGGTATTTCTGCTGATGATTAGAATAAGTTATGTTTTACTTCATTGCAGCTTAGCTATGAAGGGAAGAGTAGAAATCTTCTGAAAATAAAAAGGAAAATATCTTCCCAAAGTAGGAGTTTTAAAATTTTTGTGACCAAGATGCTAACATTTTAGATGGGAAGTTTCCATTTCCCTCAGTACAAATAAATCAATGTGCTTATTCTCCTTCCTTCCTGAGACTTAAGAAAGCAGCGAGTATTGAAGATGCTGAGACTGACCACTTCTCATGCAAATCTCTTCTAGCTGAAGACAGACTCAGAGAAGCGCTCAGTTACAGACAGCGAAACTTGGGGCAGCACTGAAGAGCTGAAGAAACCAGAGGAAGATTTTGACAGCAGCATAGACAGCAGTGGCAAGTGGAAAGGCCTTCCCTCGGGGCTCTCTGAAGAGTCAGAGAAGGGGGGTCAGAAAGCATCCCTCTCTGTTTCACAGACTGGATCCTGGAGGAGAGGCATGACTGCACAAGTAGGAGCAACTCAGTCCAGGCACAAAGCAGGAACCAGTGCTCTCAAGACCCCGGGTAGGAAACTTATGTAGTTCAGTTTGCTGTGTCAAAAATTAAGCTTTAAACTTTGACTTCATTTATAAACAGCAAGGAATCTTTACAGGGTTAAAAATAACTAATGGATATTGTAAGTGTGTGACAGACATGAGGAACCATAAGCATATTGATATTTATTCTCACAAATGATTCCAAGCCAAGATTGCCAGAATGTACTAAATTATTCATCTTTATAACCACTTTTTTACTACACTGCATACCAATAATTTATTAATTAAACACAAATGTATCCATAGCATAAACTGTGATTACATTTTGTTTTCTTATCATATAAGTACATCAACATCTATTATGGAATTCTTAAAGAATTTTTGGATTCATGTTCCACATACTGTAGGTATTTTATAGTCCATTTTTAAGAAATAAAATTTGTAAAAATATGTTTTTTATAGACTTTATTTAGTACTAAATGGTTTCTTACTTTCTGAAAGGCTTCTCAGAAGTAACAGTCACTCTTGTAATCTACTTTGGCAGCAAAAGTCCAAAGTTAGTGGAAGCCATTGTTCTTAAGACCTTCTAATCCATAATTTTACTAGGACAATATCAGTCCTTTGTAGGACATTTTCTAGCGCTTTTTTTTTTTGGTCTGACAAAACACTTCATGAGTGTGTATTAACACCTGGTTGTAACAGTAACTGACCAGGAGCTCCTCCCTTTGTAAGTCACTTTTGTTTCTTTGCAATTTGGAACTACTAAATATTGGTCAGTCTCTGGTCTGAGAGATCTCCAGGGATCATTGCAGTGGTCAATGTTCATATGGTTGCAGTAGTTACAACCCATAATGGCAATTAAAAGAAGAGATCCTACAAGGGTTGCCAAAGCCAAGCTAAGTTTCCCAGGTCTTCTCTTTTGTTGAAGATGAGCAGCCAGTGTGCACGACAGAACTGAAGCCTTAAATTTGTAAACATATCCTAATAGTCTGTGTGTTTGCAGTGTAGATGTCTGATCAGTATCTTGGTGGGTGCATGTATCTGCATGGCATAAAATGTGCACTGTATAAATACACTAGTGGATTTATTTCTGACTTGTAGGTGTTGCTCTTTGTTACAGTTTAGTTCCTTAAGACAAATCAGGCCACCTACCTCCAAAACTCTGTAATCACTTGAAGTATGAATTAAATACTTTGTTGTGCTAAGTATTTGTGTGTTATTTGGAGCATACAATGGATGCTTAAAGAGAAATTAGACTATGATAGAGAAGGCATTTTTGTCTGCCATCTTCTTTTAAGATGGAAGAGAGTATCTTATTTAAACCTTTCTGAATGCCTTATTAATATGTTATATAGAAATATGTGGCATATAGGCGTATGGAAGACAGCCTCTCAGAAAATCAAAAATCTTGAAAACATATCAAGGACATGACAAAGACTATTAACTCCTATCATTGATATCATTATAGATCAAGAAGATTCATACCATGACAACATAATCTCTCTCTGGCAATTTTTGTAACTAACAACAGAACAAATTTAGTTATAAGCTAAAAAAAAAAAAAAAAGTAATCAATGACAACCAAGGAACTCGATAAGTACCATTAATTTCTATATGCATAATTATTCTTCTGGAAATGTTAATTATATTTCATGTTTTACTTTCAAATAGTATTTTTTTTTACATATAGAAATACTATACACAATACAACACAATGCACAATACAACGCACATACACTATACTTATAGCATTTCTTACATATAGAAATACTATTAATATGAACAAAAAAAAAAAAAACCCACAGCAGATAAAATTCCTTGTAGTCCATTCTGGAGTATTTTCTACATCTGCACTCTCTTCCTACGCATGAAACTAGAAATTCTCAGAATTTCAGGCTTTTAATACTTAATGCTTACTTTAATGTATTGTACCTGTTACTGACTACTTATGGGGTACTACAGAGTCCTAAACTGGTCTGTTTTCTTAGGGTAGTATTTCTGTTTATTTATTCTTTTCATTTTGAAATAGTAACTGTGTAGTTATGGAGATGTTACAGCTTCAAGCAAAAGCGACCTTTTCAAATATACTTTTATTTAGGAAAAACAGATGATGCTAAAGCTTCAGAAAAAGTGAAAACTCCCCTGAAAGGAGCCTCCATTCAGCGCTCTCCATCAGATGCAGGGAAAAGCAGTGGCGATGAAGGAAAGAAGCCTCCCTCTGGCATTGGGCGATCAACTGCTACTGGGTCCTTTGGGTTCAAGAAGTCTGGGATGGGCTCTTCTACCATAATCACCACAAGTGGCGCCACCATCACAAGTGGCTCGGCGACTCTGGGAAAAATGCCAAAATCTTCAGCCATCGGTGGGAAGTCCAACGCGGGGCGGAAGACAAGCTTAGACGGTTCCCAGAACCAGGATGATGGTGTCCTGCACATGAACTCAAAGACGACACTGCAGTATCGAAGCCTGCCTCGCCCATCAAAGTCCAGCGGCAGTGGGATCCCCGGCCGAGGCGGGCACCGCTCCAGCACCAGCAGCATCGACTCCAACGTCAGCAGCAAGTCTGCGGGTGCTGCTGCCACCAAACTGCGGGAGCCAAGCAAGATCGGGTCTGGGAGGTCCAGTCCTGTCACCATCAATCAGACGGACAAGGAGAAGGAGAAAGTGGCTGTGTCTGATTCTGAGAGTGTCTCACTATCAAGTTCCCCCAAATCCAGCCCAACTTCTGCAAACGCCTCTGGCACACCGGGTCTTAGGCAGCCAGGATCCAAATACCCAGATATTGCCTCACCCACTTTTCGAAGGTAAGTGTTTTCTATGAATTCCTGGAGTTGCTGTAGATAAAGGAGGGATTTTCAATGTGTCAAACCAGTATCCACTGGGCAAAAAGCTTTTTCAGGGCATATTTTCCCACAAGCAGAGAACCAAGTATAAAAAAGACAAAAAGGATAATATGTCTTCCCACAAGACAAATATTTCTGTAGTCCTAAAGACCTCCCCAGACAAAACATGGCTGTTGCTTGAGCATTGACCATTTTAAGTACATTCCCATAACAGTTTGAAAGCTTGAATAAGTTCTTTACTGACTCTTCAGGCACATGAGAAGTCCTTTCTCAATACTCTGATTAATCCCCAAATAGAACACTCATTCAGGTGTGGTCTGTCACCTGAACAGGTGGTGGTGTAGCCTGTTCAGAGAACTGATGAGCTGTGTAGGTTAATAAAGTATTTGCTTTCATGTTGTCAGCAGCTCCAACTAGAAAAGTTTAATTATACAAGCAGATTTGTTACACCTTTCTTCATAGATATTAATCGAGACTAAATTTCAATTGGAGATGCCCTATTGTAAAGTTTTGGAATGTATAAATCAGCATTCACTTTTGGATGGAGCAGCTCCAGTGTTGGAAAAAAAGCCAAGAGTGCCCTCTCGCGCCTAGCTACCAAAACAGCATCTCCAGTTACCGGCTGCTGAAGGAGCTGCAGCTGAGTTTTATGGGCTTGTTTATAAGTAAAATGGATTCTTACATTATTAGGCGTGCTTACTTCACATCACGATAAGCTTTGCGTTTATTTCTCATTAATTTGTGATCTGCACTTTAACTGCAGCTTAAAACATTTCCAGTAAGACATTAAGTCATCCCATGACCTTTATTTCAACAGTTTTAGGGGATTTGGTTTTCTTCTCATCATCACTGTAGAAATTTTCTTCTATAGAATTATTGGGAACAATTATGTGAAATACACCTCTGTCATGACTGCTCGTAGAAACAAATGGAGCACATTTAGCTCTGGTGCAGTTTATTCTGTCTCAATGGTTACCACATGACTGATGACCACATGAGTATCTGTGCAAAAGAAAAAGAGGAAAATTTTACACAAATGCTAGATGTTTTTTAAAACTGTGTAGAGTTTTGCAAGCGTTTGTTGCAATTGTTTTAGCTGATTTGAGAAGTGAGGGGTTTAAAAGCTAAAGACTTAGCTGTGGGAATGTTAAATTCCTGAATTTGGGTGAAAGTGTAATCTGTTTATGCACTAATAAGACAAAAATGTGCTTATTTTACCTCTCTCTGGGAGGGTCTGCATGTGCAAAGAGCACATCTGAATAGGAGTAAATAAGAGCTGTTGCTAATGAAAAAAACCCTCATTATTGTGATATGGTTAAGTGAATTTAATTTTGAGATGCCATTGAACAACTAGGTAGGCATGATTTTAGTAGCAGTAACTGAAAATGTGTAGTTTGGCTCTTAGGATGTTACGCCATGAATGTTTAATGTGGCTATCAGTTTCTCTAAAGCTATTTGTTTTACATTTAGGTTGTTTGGTGCCAAGGCAAGTGGTAAAGCTGCCTCTGCACCCAGTACTGAAGGTGTGAAACCCACATCGGCAATGCCCAGCCCTAGTACCACCTTGGCACGGCAAGGCAGCCTGGAATCGCCGTCCTCGGGCACAGGCAGCATGGGCAGTGCAGGTGGGCAAAGTGGTAGCAGCAGCCCCCTCTTCAGTAAACCTTCGGACTTAAATGCAGATGTTGTAAGCTTAAGTCACTCCTTGGCTTCCAGTCCCGCCTCAGTGCACTCTTTCACATCAGGTGGTCTTGTGTGGGCTGCAAACCTGAGCAGCTCTTCAGCGGGCAGTAAGGACACACCAAGTTACCAGTCCATGACTAGCCTTCACACCAGTTCCGAGTCTATTGACCTTCCTCTTAGCCATCATGGCTCTCTCTCTGGACTGACAACAAGCACTCAGGAGGTTCAGAGCCTGCTCATGAGGACTGGAAGCGTCAGATCTACTCTTTCGGAAAGGTGAGCTTGCCTATAGATACAGTGACCACGAAACAAGTGAGAGGCAAAAGGACAGGAGCCAAAAAAATAGAGCCTCCATCTGTTTTCCTAAAGGGACACTATTTAATTAGCAGCCTAGTCCTGTGTGTAAAAAAAAAAAAAAAAAAAAAATAGGAAGGAAGAAAGTAAATGCAGGCATTGGATATGCAAGCAATTGCCGTTTTACAAGCACTTTTTCTGTCTTGGCTTTTTTTTTTTTTTTTTTTTTTTTTTTGGTTCCCTTGTTCTGGGAAAGAACCAGAAAAAAAGGGGAAAATTGTCTAATTAAAGGCACATCTACACAGCTACACAGTGAGCCCTGCATGATAGCTCTACCTGCCATCCCAGTATTCAGTAGCTCCCAAGCTGTCTCACTGCCCTCTGGCTAACCTGATCAAGATGTGGGACCTCACCAGTTTTCTTCCCCCTAGATCAATGCATAAGCAAAGCTGGAGGTCCCTTGGCTTCAGCTGACCACACAGTCTTGCCTTAAAATATCCAGCCCTGACATTTTTTTTCTTATATAGAGATCATTACACAAAAATGAAAATGCAGTTGCACTTGCAGAGATACAGTTTACAAGATGATATAAACACAGTCCTGGAAAGTGTCTGGAATAGACAGACAAAAGCAAGAAAGGGGTTTCCCCTGTTCCCTCTGTTAAAGACATTTTTGACATTAAGATATTTTACCATTTAAGTTATATAATAAAATGTTGCAACCACCCTGAGAGAAGGCACAACAATATACCAAGATATATATTTTTTTAATTGTATTTTCTGTGGAACATTTGTTTGAATTTTGTAGAGGAGAAAAAAATAAACTTTGTTAAGCAGTAAGTAGTTTTTACTTCCTGTGAAAATTTTCAAGATTTAAAAATGAAACTCTTACCTTACATGGGGATTGAAAATTCAATATTAAATATTTCATTAGCCTTGGATCCAGAAAAGAAAAGTATGCTGATTCAGAAATATTTTAAATATTTTAGGGTTAAAATTAGTTGTTTGGATAATGCACAATTATTTAAAGGAAAAAAAAAAAAGAATTGTTTTTGTCACACGTAAAAAATAGACAATGTTAAGAACTTTTTCCCCTTTATATTAAACCAGAGATTATTCAGTACTAAGCCTTTCCATGGAAAGATTTCACTTCCAGTGAAGCAACATTAAACAAACAAAGCAAAACAAAACATCTCTTGGTCAAATCTAGATGGAAACACTCCTCACATTTCATTCTGTTATGTTGCATTCATGAGTATTACTATATCAGCTGAAATCACACCTCTAACTAACATAATTACAGTACTATAAAATGTGTGTACCGATATAGTCTATTATAACAACAGTAGTTAAAAGTACACTGATACATGAGTGATTTGTAATTTGCACTGTGCCTTTAATTTTTTTAATAGTAATTTGCATTGTATGCCATCAACTGAATGTGACAATAATTCTTAGGAAGTTAATTTTTAATATTTAGTTTAGAAAGACCACCACTACCTTTTACTATTGCATATGTGGATGGTGAGGTCAATAGGATGATGTGGAAAAGTGTTGAATTTATGCCAAAGATCATATTTATGGAGAGGATGTTAAACATCACATTTAAAATATTAACAGTTTGGCATCGGCTCCTGAGCAACCCCTGCTACTAATACTTTGTGTATTTGTTCAGTGACTTAATTTCAGTGGTTCCAAATACTTTGCCTTTGGCAATATTTTAAGTTTTGGATTTGTCCATATGGGGATATAATGATTGAGTCCAGAGAGAGCCATTTATCATGTTGATCTGGCCTCAAAACTAATATATGTACCTAGAGAAAATGGTGTCATTTCTGGAATTATAGCCCCAGTAGGGTTTCTGCAGTTTTATTTTTCTCAAAGGTCTGTTATAAGTGCTATGTCATTTCTAAACTTTTTTAAAGTAAAACCTCCACATAGGAAAGTATTTTCTCACAACAAAAGCATTGTTTTGCAATGTTAGAAGCAGATATAGTTGGCAAAAGATTATGTCCTTTTTCCTTTGTAAACTGTTGTGGGGGGACTCAGATTATATTTTAGATACCTATGGTAATTCTTGTATTCTGGCAAGGCATAAGAAATTATCTTCAGAGAGGCTGTCTTTTTTTTTCAGTCACTCTACAGCATACACAAGATTGAATGAGTGCTCTGTATAGTGAGATATACTAACATAATACAGAGACAAGATCAGAAAGACCAAAGCACAAAATGAGACAGAACTAGCAAGCTACATATATTCTATGCAGAGAAAAGTCTAGGAAAAGAGAAGAGAGAGCTAATAATAAATAATACAAATAAATGATGTGTTGCTTTTTTTTTCTTTGTTGAAGCATGGATTGTGTTTTGATAGCTAAACATCACTAACAGCAAGCATGCTAAAAGGGAATGAAAAGGTTAAAGTTTACTTATAAATTTCTTACATCTTCAGTTCACTGGTCCTGATGAACTTTTCACTTCCTTGCTTCAGGCAGAGTCTGAATTAGCCCCATAGTCACAGGGGCTGAAAATGTTTTGAAGGAAAGTGAGGAGGTGGGTTGGGACAGAGGACAAGGTGATTATGGGCAAGGCCTGCTTGACCTCACGTTCTTGGAAAGATACAGAGGATGTTAAAACAGATTAAGTAACAGATGACGTGGTTTGTCATTAACATCATTTTAAATAATACTAAATTGATTTAGTTGCAGGAAAGAGACTTTGTGAGTTGAGGAAAGGAATGGTCAGAAATCCTGAACTTAGTAAAGCTTTATGCTATTTCAAATAACATTCTCATAGGTGCTTAAACAGGTTGGAAAAGAATTGTCAGAGAAGTGAGAGACAGTTTATTAGATTGAAGCAATGTAATAGGGCAGGATATATTTTCACATATACTAAATGGAAAATGATGAGGCAGTGTCTAAGGGTTTGTAGGTTAAAGACTTTGGGACATCAAGTTTTAAGAAATATTTGTTGCAATTGGAAAGAATACAGAAAAAAGGCCAAAACCTCAAGGCACATCTATGTCTCCTGCTGCCTCCAAAACACCCGTCACTTGCCACAGAGACAGCAAGTCTACAAGGTCTCTGCCACATGTGCCCAGGCACACCTGGCACTTCTCAGTCCCTCCAGAGATGATCAGACAATGCCACTCTTCAGGCTACCCACCAAGTAATGCTATGGCATAAACACAGGCCTCCTGTCAAATGCTGTATCCATGTAGCATCAAAGTCTGTTCCAGCAAAATTTTATGTCATTCCGTGAAGACCTATTGCTTTGTAATAAGCAAAAAAATAGTTTCAGTAAATATTGGCAAAATATTGTTTTGTTTTGTTTTGTTTTTTTTTCCAGCAAAATTTGCATGTCCTTCAGGACTTTTGCACTAGCACTTGCACTAGCAGTATTTATTTAGACAAGTCTACTTCCGTTGTTATAACAGTGTAACTCCCTGTGTGGGAGGACACTTATATTTCAGTTTACATCAATTTAGAAGGATTAAAATAAGCCAGAGTTCCTCATACTGTAAAATAAAGCTCTCTACTGTGGTTAACTGGTGAAATATCACTGGTTTAATTGATAAAATTTTCCATGTGGGCACATCACCGTTAATTCTTTTGATGCTTAATTGCAGTTGAGCATTACAGATTTGTATCTTTTTTTTCTGCTTGATATGAGTGACACAGCAAGGGGTGCATAAAAATGCGGAAAGATAGGACTTAGCTGTGGTCTCATCAGCAATAATGCCTGCATTTTAAGATAAGCAGAGTGGCAGTAGTTTCTAATTGTATGACTGGTTTGGTTCATTAGAATGCAGTTTAGTTTTGAGGACCATGAATATGCATTGAAACCCACTTAAGCTCTTCAAGAATTTCAATTGTTTTAAATTATTGGCAGAGTTGATGGTTGTGGTTTTAAGGTGTGAAACAGTGCATCATGTATCAGATTTTGTGGTGTGCTCAACCACTTATAGAAACTCACCTATAAGTCCCATATCAACTTGGCTCTGGGTATTCCTTAGCTTGCACTTATTTGTTTTATTCCATAGCATCTCTGCCCAAGGACATTGCATCATGGTTATTCTCTGCCTTTCCCAAGTTGACATCTGCAGCAGGGGCAGGGAACCAAGAACTGTAAGACTTCCTGTATTTACACCAAGAGAACTTGCAGATGGTTTCAGCAGTGCGAAATAAACAAGGGAATGGAGATAGAGTGGGCTCAATTTTTGAAGTATTTGCAGAAGGAGCTGTTTTACTTATAATCATCTTTATTTATTTTGAAATTTAGAGATGCATAAAGGTACATAAAGGAACATCAAGGCCCTATTCTTCTCTGTAAGGAACTAAAAAATACATGAATCATGCACTGAAATTTACGTTCTCCTTCTACCAACCGTTCTTTGCTCCTGCTTGTTATCTACTGGTGAAGGCAGTCCAATGAAAGCAGGGCACCCAGCATCCCTGGTACAATAGAAACTGACCTTTAGTAGCAGTGTGAGAACTTTATTGGGTAGGAAGTATGGTCTTAAGTTACCGTTGCTCTCAGAGGTGTGATTATGATATGTAATACAGAAACTTTATAAAGCCATTTTGTAATTTAATCCATAGGGTGACATGACATTATGATCTTACAGGAAAAAAAACATTGCCACACATACTTGATGATAACAAGTTCAAATTCAACCTGATCTGCTGAGTCTTTGAGGGAATGCCCAAATTACATTCAATTATAAGGAAGGTTAGGGGGAGCCCTTTTAGGCAGCTCTTTGATGGTGATAGGGTTTGAATTAGGAAAACTCCAGCTGTAGATCTCTGGTAATCAGCTGCTCTGCCACTGTTTGTGCATGAATATGGAACAATGTTGCTTTGTTGCCACTTTTCATTTTCCAGACCATGACCTCACTCTGTGAGCCCCGCAGCAACAGAAAGCCAAGGGTCTGTATATTTAGCACTCATTTCTTCAAGCTGAGCTGTCATTTGGCTTCTGGCAAGGCCATGCTGTCTCCTAGCAGGTGCCACAACCTTCATCTCTTTTGAAAATCTACTGGTGCATCATAGGAAACTGTGAAAAATAAAGATTCATACTGTGACCATATGATTCTTGCACAGATTGTGGGGAGAAGCCGCAGGAAGGATAGGAATGGTAGGGAAGGACTTCCTTCTGACTTGGACAGTCTCCAAATTACTATTGACCCAGCTTAGAGCTTGTCTAGTTGAAAAATGAACATGCGACAGTCCATGTCCTCTTGTCCCCTTCAATGAGTCAGGAACTTATTGTGAAAGATAAATTAAAAGCATTAAATGATCTTCTGTTATGCACACATATATAGACCTTTAAAATTTGTAATTCTGAACAGTCCTGTTTACTGTATGTCCTTAGGGATTTTTTTTGTTTTAACAGCATGCAGCTTGACAGAAATACACTACCCAAAAAGGGATTAAGGTATATACATTTTTTGAGCATGACTGCTGCTTCTCTGTTTTACTGCAACTTTTTCTACACTTTCACTTTCTTTCTCCTTTTATTAATTCTATTTAGAACAGAGTTCTTCGTACTTAGATTCAAACCAAAAAAACATAGATTTTGACAGTGGACTTTTTCTTTCCAAGTCTGCTTAGTGAATATATATTCACTATATATATATTGAGATATATCTTGGAGATATATCTTGGAAAACAAATACTGTTAAGAACACTTTTCTTACGGGATGAATCTTAAGAGGCATTTGATCCTGGAGATCTAAAAGAAAGAACAAGGTACCTTTGCAATTCAACGTGACTAATTATTGAAAATATTGAGAAAAGCAAAGTTTAAGAGGCAGATCTGAACTTGAGCTCTGAAGGCAAACACTCATGCAATTTGAGTTGAAGACCTACTAAAGTGTAAATCCAGAAAATATTATTTTAGTATCCAAGATTTGTAAGGACAAAAAGATCCCTACTCCAATTACTCATCTTGGTCCCTACCTAGCAATGTTGAGTCCCGTTCTGCTATTAGTTCCCCAGTAATTAGAGCCATCTTCAACACAGAAAACAGAAGTCATCTGCCCACTTCTGTTCTTCATGTTTAAAAGAGGGAATCATTAGGTAATTTATCTTGTCTCATCAGGCATGGGAGCTTATGTCCTTAATCCAGGAAGTAGACTTGGCAAGCAAAGGTATATGTGCATGCACACAGACACTCTGTAGCCTTCCAGTCACTGTAATTACACGGCTAAAATCTCGAGTTATTAAAAAACAAACAAACAAAAAAACAGTATTTTTTGAAAATTTAAGATAGTGCTCTTCTGCATTATCCTTTCCTTATAAATAATTTAATTGAATTTCCCATTATCCCCAAACAATCACTTTGGACTAATGGAAACGGTGGTTGATATGAAGGAGGCGTAAAGGGGACCCAACAAGGGTACAATGGAATGACTGAGGTTTGTGGCTGTAAGATTGTAATGGTGGCTGAAAGCTGAAAGTGAAATGGAGTGGGGAAACAGCTTATAGGCATACAAGCCTGATCAGTAATCCCAGGACTGTCAGTTTGATTTACTGTACAGAGACCCCAGCCCAAGACCTATGTCGTGAATTTTATCCTTTTACCATCTTTCTGATCTGATAACCACTGGATAACTCTTCTACACCACATTTAGGAGCAAAGATCATTGCTGTCTTTTTGAAAGGAGAAATGAAGTAAATATTTAATCAGGACAAGATGTTTTAATGCCTTAGAATATTGCATAAAACCCCAAACACAACATGAGAACTAGAATGTTCATTCAGTCTGCTTTCTAAGCAGAAATACTTGTGCTTTATGAGCCTGAGGCCAGAATATCAAAAGCCCCTTCTGCTTTGCTGTTTGGGGAACACTGATATCTCATGACAGTGTTGAAGAAGGTGCTCATTTCTTCGCAGGAGATTATGCTGATTGACATGGGCTATTGCAGACATTTCTGAAAACAGTCTCTTGGTTAATACCCGCACTACCTGCACATTTTACTGTTTAACCACTGCCAGAATTGCCCTTCTTCCAGCCCTGCCAAAAAAGTCTGGGGCAATGAGTTATCAGTTCTCCTTCTTAGCCCGTGTGGCAGTTGCACGTGTTTTATTAGATTTTCATAGGAAGCAATCGATGAATGATTTGATTTCCAGAATTCTTCCTTCCCAATAGCTTGTTCCTGCAAATTTTTCCTGTCCCTTTCCCTCCTCCAAATTTGGGGCAGGACACAGTGCCAAGTAGCATTCAGAGCAGCAGGCCATGCATATTAACATAAGTGCTTGTCATTACCAATGCAAACTGCTTTTTCAGAGTTGTTGTTTCACTCCCTTCATTTAACCAATTGCCCACCTGATGTGGCAGGTATCATTTCATAAGCAGCTACTCACCTTTCTTGGCTTCTAGTCTGTGCATTGCCCATCCTAGCCATGCGGCTCCTAAACTTTTGCATCACCCTATACACTTCTGCTAGCTTTGCAGTTCTTTCCTGCCAGCTCAGTTGTCTGTTTTCTGTGGTTTATCATCATATCTCTTCAAAGGAAGGGAATACTGTTTTGGGGAGGGGCATGAAACTGAAGGGGTTTCAAGTCTTGTATATTTTTCTGTTGTAACAAGACAGTAAACGTTACCGTGGTAAAATCCCTGGTGATAAACTCTTCACTAATTAGACTCAATACATTCCAAGGGTTATGTTTACTCTAGCCAGTGAAGTATATTTATGTTACATCCATTTCTTTCTAAACCTCGTCGTTGTTTTGAGCGTGTCAGCTGTGGTTTTTCAGATACACTCCGTCATCCCGGCAGACGAGTCAGGAGGAAGGAAAGGAGTGGCTACGCTCCCATTCAACTGGAGGCCTGCAAGACACTGGCAGTCAGTCCCCACTTGTTTCTCCTTCAGCTATGTCTTCATCTGCAACTGGAAAATATCACTTTTCCAACCTGGGTAAATGCTATTTCCCTTCACCATTTCTCCCACTTCAGAATAGTACCATAAATTTCAACTGTTCATATATCCTAGTTTGTTAAACTAGATCATTCATTTAAATATCTCTACTACCATATTTTGGTACTCCAGTAATGGAGAGAAACTCACAGAAGTTTTCATGGAGTAGGTGAAGGTACCTCCTATTTTGTATACAGGAAAAAGAAAAAAAGAAAAAAAAAAGAAAAAAAAACACACAGATTCTCTGTGATTTGCCCAAGGAGAAGAAAATCTGAGGCAGAGTTGGAAATTAGCCTTTAGCTCAAAGCTACTCCTCTATTAGCCAATCTGAGGATTCACAGGGACAGTAGGATTCTTTTCAGTGATTTTAGTGGATTTCAACCCAGATGCTAAGCATTGTTTTTTTTCCTATGTACAGGTTTGTTTTGAGGCAGGCTTTTCTAATTCATTTCAGTGGCTGGACCTAGCTATAGCTGCATTGGGTCCAGTTTAAGCCCTATCCTTTAAGAGAATATAATATTCTAGGATGTGAGTCACACTTTGGGTTTATTTGATTGCAGGTTAAGATTTAGATTTGGTTCTTCTGGATCTTGCTTCAAGTTAACACAACCCAAATCTAATTTTATTAATAATTTTATTTTTTCTTTAATGCTTAATAGAAAACCATTTATTTGCACAGCGCTGGACACAAACCTAGGTTCACAAAGAGCTATTGTGTTTTTACTGTATTTTTTTTTTTTTGTGTATTTTTTTTTGTGTGTATTTACTGTCCACAGTATCCTTGCTGTGGAAGTTGCTGCAACCTTTGAAGCATTCACACTTCTGTCACAGCTTATGGCATTTGTAGGTTACAATCACTTGAAAGCAATTTGATCACCCATACAAACGCTGGTCTTTATTATATATGGGAAAAAGAAGTTGAACAAAGCCACTTTTAAAAATGAAATTGGATGCTGTCTAAGCAAGGCACTGCTTTGGATTTTTTCCATATACTTGCAGTAGACACAGCTGTCTTTAAGCAGTGATTCTCTCACTCTATCATTTTCTGTTTATTACTATCTTCTTTTTCTTTCTGTTCATAGTTCTTGCACTCACATCAGAGAGTAATAGGATATGTTTTTTTTTTTTTAATTATTATTTATTTTGTCATCGTCCTTTCCTTCTCACCATTATCGTAGCTCCATGGAATAATTGTCTCTCACAGCACAATTTCAGGCACGTCTTGAATGATCTAAAATAAAAGTCCAAATACTTGGGTTGAATTTGCATAGATGATTAGCTGCTTCTTCTAGATGCTGTAGTCCAGGTGAACTATAACCAGGCTTTCCTACTATGACAAACAGACTTTGTGAAAGCTTAAAGTAAATTCATCAATACTGTTCTGGATTTGAACTATGAGTGACCAGACTATTCCAATTTATTATGATGAGATTCAGCTGGCCCGTGAAGAATTTTAACTTAATATGGCTATTGGTGCTGCAGAAAATCAAGACAGATATGTCCTCCTTATGCCAATAAAGCTTTGGTCTTTACAGTAGTTGGTAACATATTCATATAATAAAAATTGAAATGCAAATGCTCATTTATTAAAATAGCTGCTTATAAAAAATACTAACAACTTCTTATTCCTTTTTAACTTTTAACTTTCGAATCTCCCCCATTGATTTTTCTGTCTTGGGCTGTCAAAACGAACAAGTGTTTATTCAGACACCAGCATTACTGTTACCACATGTTTTACAGGATTAGTCTCATATAACTCCAGCTTCTTGGAGATCATCTCTTTCACCTTTTTGTGGTGGCTTTGGATATAGGAATAAAAGCCTTTCATTTTCTCAGCCATGTAAAGTCCACTTAACCATGCTCGTCCTACATTACAACTTTGTGCTGAACCAAAGTTCATTTAATGGAAATGTACTTCATTAATAAAGCCTTGTATTCCAGTGAGCCCAACCAACCTGTCTCAGTTTAACCTTCCTGGACCGAGTATGATGCGTTCAAACAGCATCCCTGCACAAGACACTTCTTTTGATCTGTATGATGACTCCCAACTGTGTGGCAGTGCTACATCCCTAGAAGAGAGACCACGAGCCATTAGTCATTCAGGTTCATTCAGGGACAGCATGGAGGAAGGTAAGACTGAATTATTATTTGGACCAGTGAATAGGCCCCAAAACCTCCAAAGTGTAGTAAAATGTTCAAATACTTCTACTGCAACGTGAAAGTTTGGATAATTTTGTGAAACTTCTTTGAATTCTCTTGAGCTAGACTCACAGTGTACTTCCTTACCCCACAGCATGGTAGATAGTTATTTCCCACAGTAATATGCAGTGCAGAGTACATGATGCTATACTTGATGTGTCCCAGAAATTTGGGGGGAAAGGAAGCTATTCTTGGAAAATTATTTTGTTCCATTTGCATCAAAATTTGAAGTGTCTTAGCATACCTTGACTACTGTGATTCCATGCTTTCTTAGTCCTACTTCTGCTTTTTTTTTTTTTTAATGCCTTTTTTTTTTTTAAAGCCAGTGTCACTTACCGTCCCTTTTCTTTTGTGGCCATTTAATTTCCTTACTTTCCTGCAGCCTTCTACAGCAAACACAATGAATTTCTGCATCTAAACTCTGCCATTTAATCTAACCTAACTGCTGTCTTTATGCAGATTGTTAGTCTTTCTGGTTTCTCTAATACTATGTACAACACCTGGAATTTGAATATTATTTTTTGGATTTGTTTTGTGTTTTGTTATTGTAGTTATTTTGTTGTTTGTTGGTTTATTTTCTTTTTTAACCCCAGAGCATTTAACAAGTCTTAACTAAATACATGGTAACATTTTCTTCTGACTAATATTTCTGTTAAGTCTGATCATTTGCAGGATTCTGTTAAGTACTAATTTCTCACATCCTTTAATTTAAAAAAAAATAAAATGTAAAATGTAATGGAGATTCACTCGAGAACATCGTCTCTTCCATCTTGCTTACTGCTAAGTGATGACAATATAAATGCTCTTTAAAACAAGAAAATTAAAAATAAAAATAAAAATAAATCTTCTTCTACCTCCAAAGCTCATAGCTATGGGATAAAGAGGAAAAAAGGAGTTGTAGGTGAAATAACGGACAAATAACACTTTTGCTTTTCAATTTTTTCTTCTGCATTTTAGATGATATGTCAGGCAGACATCTGGGTATGTAATATTAGCAGTAGGGTGCAGGACAGATCAAGCTGTGAGTTGTCAGCACAGAGAGGATGGCTGGCTGCACAAAAGCATATCACCTAATTCAAGGACAGAGGTGACTACAGACCCTTTGCTGAGGAACAGGTGAATTGTCAAAGGAAACAGTGGAAGAGTAATAGAGAAAACAAGGGAAATATTTTATGCATATAAAAAGAGGTGTTAAATGTAGAATTTCAGTAATGGGTCATCAGTGACTTTGATGAAAGCTTTTTCATTGGTCATGTCTCATATCCAGCTGGAGTGGATAACCGCAGTAGACCTCAGTCAATGGAAGTCAGTGCAGCAATAATAAACTGTTTTCAGGACTTCATGGTCACCAGAGATTAACATGAAATTATGTTGTTGGAAGGCCAAATGTATTTTATTTAAGATATTAGTTCTTAGGAAAGTTTTAGTGAAAAAAGTCTGGTAATGGGTAGAACCACTGAGTACAAAAGCAGAATGGGAGTTTAGCTGAAAGTTTAAAAGCAGAGGCTGAAAACCTGGGCTAGACTGCAAGCAACAGGATTTCAGGGATGACCACAACTTTGTAAATAATTACCCAGTTACAAAATTAGATTTAAAGTCTTTTTAACTAATCCAAGTATTCTTGTATTGCCAGTTTGGCATACAGACACCTTGACAGACAGAGAGCTATTTAAACAAAATAGTATATTTGTCAAACAATGGCAGAGTACAAATATTAAACAAGTTTCTTTTGAAACAAAAATGAAAAGAAGTAATGAAATAAATCATATTTAAAGTTCTCTGTTACTGTGTCTGTCCTTAGAGTGTCATAAGAAGCAGAAGGGGCAATTTGGTCTTAGTTTAGTCTTCACTCCACATTTTCAGAGAGGCCAGGAACAACTTTTTAAGGTGAAGTCCTTCAATCTTCACTCAGTGCTCTTGAGGCAGACTCTACAGATGATTAATGGAAGTATGTCACCACATTTTGCAGTATCCCTTCACACAAACTACAGTTGCCAGCATGCACTGGTCTGTGTTGTGCTGAAGAGGGAAACCAGCTGAGCAAATCCTTGGAGCTCATCCCAGGGAATGTGAACGATTTTGCTAAGCATATTCTTTTACTAAAAGCAGTTTGCTGAGCTTTGGACAGGTACATAAACAACAATTTTTGTTTTCTATAAAGACTGTATTTATCAGATGATTTGTTGTCAAAACAACAAAAGAGATGTTTGGTTTGCTGGTAATAATGCTGAATCTCACTGGCTCACTCTCCTACCTAGCATGCATGAATGTGCTTTTTCTGTATAAACAATCTTTTCAAGTGCAAGAAAAAATGTCGATAGCTTTTCCATACCAATAACTCATAATAACTGCTCTTTGTGGCAAATTGTTTCTCATTTTAAAAAGATGCTTAGTTATTGAGCTACATGGGAGAAGTTTTATGCTTTCATCAATATTTCATGTTATTTTCCTTTTTTTTTTTTTTAAAGTACATGGGTCCTCATTATCACTTGTCTCCAGCACATCCTCTCTCTACTCTACGGTGAGTATTGACATTTTAGAAAGAAGTTCTGCCTGGCTCTGTTCTTGTTCATTTTTTCATAAAACTTTTAATAGTTTGAGGTTTAGAAGGATTAAAATTCCACTGCAATAAAGCAGGAACATTTATTTTCAACTTTGGTATTATTGTTATTCTATTTTAAAATGTTATTTCCATCTTTTTAAGTGATTGACTTAAAATTGCTTAAAATTGCCTAGTGTATATTTTGAAAGATAGAAAGAAGGTAATAATCTAGGACTTTCACTTCAAGGGGTCCTTATGCTATTGTAGTTAATAATGTTGAGTGCTTTTGCTCATTTTCAGCTATTTTTCTAATTGCACAATTTACAACGTGCTTTTGTCTTGTTGCTGTTTGAGGTGCATTTCTTTAAAAACACAAGATTGCTTCAGGATAAGGGAGATAAAATTTTCAGTTAAAAGTTTATTGATCTTTGTTGAAAATGACAGCATTATTTCTAAAGAGAAGAATGTCTTTAAAATTATTAACCTTAGTTAATTAGGTTATTAGACTAAGTAATTGTCAACTGTATTCTCCTTTCTCAAGCAGAAGCTATTTTTTCCTTTTTTTTATTGTTTAATTCTTTTTTTTTTTAAATATCTTCAGTGCAATTTTTTGCTTCTGTTGTTCTGCCAACAAGAAATAATCCAGATGGGATGAGTTAAACACGTTTGGCCATTCTCTTGCTAATGCACTATGGCTGCTTTACAACCTATTTGCTAACCACAATTACATGCTGTAGTTACCCTTTTGTCATGAGAGAGCAACCTTCTTACTTATTTTGTACCATGCATTCATAAACAGTTTTCTCCTCTCCATATTTTCAGGTGTTGAATAGTGTCAGTTGCCATCTCTGCCCAGGCCAAAATCAGTTCTTGCCTGGGAATACCCAACCCATGCAAGCTGATGCCACTGTACCACCTATACTCCTGATAGCTCTATCTCTATGCTAAACTTGTGCTAGCCTGGAAATAGGGTACTCTAACGTCTACCACAATGGTCCCTCTCCTACTTCTGTTTAATCATAAAAATGTCTATACAAGGGCATGTCTAAAACATCAGTACACATGCATTAATTTTGCCTAGGCCTTAGCAGCAAGTTGCAAACAACTCCAGTCCAGACGAGGCCTGAATTATTTTAAGGGTAGAATGTACATACAGAGTGGCTGCACATGAGGTACAACTAGCATACAAAGCAAAGCTTCTCACTTATGTTTTGGTAGTGGAAAAATATGTACTACTATTTCCCTATCTATGAGACACTATGCACAGTTCCCATGGGGGAATTCCAAAATTATAATTCAAATTTTGTTGTTAAATTTAAGAAGAGTGTTATCAAATATTGGTGGTGGTAAAAATGATGATCAGGGCTGGGGCACCTCTCCTGTAAGACAGGTTGGGGGGGGGGGGCGGGGGTTGGGGGCTGATTCATCCTGGAGAAGAGGAGGCTCCAGGGAGACCTTATAGTGGCCTTCCAGTACCTAGAGGGGACCTACAAGGAAAGCTGGGGAGGGACCTTTAGGCAGGGAGTGCCGGGGAGTTAGGGGTGCCTATGGAAATGTAGCTACAGATGCAAAAGGATAGCAGTGAATGACATTGGTTAGCTCAGCCACACCTTTTGGAGCCCAGGCTTTATGCTTTGTGGAAGAGCCCTGCAAACCTGAGATATGACCCTGACCTTATACCAAAATCTAACTCCAGCTCTAGCCAGAGTCCAGCAATCCTTGTCATCCTTTGCTTAAGTGTGTCCATGCTTGTGTAAGCCCTGTCACACTCAAAATCCTGTTACAGGGAGAGGGCAGGGAAAGCTGAGATTTTTTTGTTAGCATAAATTAAGTTTGGGCAGAAGGAGAAGGAGGAGAAGGAGAAGGAGTTATGCAGATTTATTTTTTTAACAACAAAAAAAAAGGAAGGATAAAAAAAATTAGGAATATAGCTATATATGGGAAACGCCTCAATAAGAACAATACAGTTAAAATTGTTATGCATGCAGTGTCTAGGATCTATCCCTTTGCTCTGGTGTCCTGCTCACGCTTCCACTGCTCCTCTGGGTCAACGGCTTCAGTCTGGGAAGAGTGGGGATGGCAAAGTGTCAGCATCCCAAGTTCTTTGCTGGGAGGAGTACGGTTGCTTGTGGTTTCTTCCACAATGTGTGATAGGACAAGGGGGAATGACTGTAAACTAAAAGAGGGTAGGTTTAGATTAGACATAAGGAAGAAATTCTTTACTTAGAGGGTGGCGAGGCTCTGGAACATGTTGCCCAGAGTTGTGGATGCCCCATCCCTGGAGGTGTTCAAGGCCAGGCTGGATGGGGCTTTGAGCGACCTGGTCTAGTAGAAGGTGTCCCTGCCCATGGCAGGGGGCTAGAACTAGATGATCCTCATGATAGTAGAGAATGGTACTTTTCCTGTAAAATAAACTTTATACTGTTTATCCAACTTCATGCTGTAAGCCAGCGGAATAGCTTCTGAAACTTCTGGCTGTAAATTCAGTGTAGCTAAGCCTCCCACCTAAAATTATGGATTATGCAGACAGGATAATAAAAGTTATAGAAAAATCTTTAAAGGGCAAGGAAAGAATTAATATGATAAAATGACTAAGGTTGATTCTCTAGGGATGATTTTTGATCAGAATTTCTCCTGCTTGATCCCTCTGATCCTGTGAAAAAATGTTTAAACTTTTCAGCAATTAATCAGGAGATGAGGCACAAGTGGAGCAGAAAGATGAAAAGTAGGCAATCAGTATCAAATCATCGGAAAGTATAAGAGAAATGCTTCATTTTTCAGTGATGTTGTGCAGTGTCCCATTGCCTCCAGTAAGGGATAGCTTCACAGCATTACGGCACACATAGCCATACATGTGTCCACTTTCAGCTATTACTATATTCAAGGAGGAATACAAGAGCTGGGTGTTTTACTTTCCTTACACAGGCCAACATCACTCAGCAGGAACTCCAAAGTAGCTGCCTTTCCATAAATGTCTCAATCAAAAACATTTATCAGATGTCTCAAGCATTGCCTTAAGCCTTGATGCTAGTGTTTTTCTGCAGTCTAATCACTGGAGGGTTTCAGACAAAGTACAAAATAAAGATCAAGATCTTTACATATTATTATCAGAGGATGGCTGAAAAGCTTAAAATTACTCTCAGAAGATTGATTCTTTGAGAATTAGGATATGAGATTCAGAAAAGACACTTCATGATTTGCTGCTATTGCAATGAATAAGTCCGATGAGACAGATCTTCGGCATTCACTAGTATTTTCTGAGTGTACTGGCTTTCTTTTTGGGTTTGCATTTGGGTTTTCCAAACGTACTTGAATAGACTAGGAATCTAGCTAGTAGAGATATACATGTACAGAGACATACATTTAATTTCACAGAAAAGTATGCTATGTAACTGGACATAGTAGACTCCAGGATTGAAATACTGATCCTATTTTGGCAGCCATCTAGCTCTCCAAGAAGTTGAAGAAGCTGTGTGGTAGTGTAAATTATGATAGGTTGTCTCCAATTTTAATCTCCTCCTGCTCAGTAGGTGAGACACTGCAATTTGCATATCTTTAGTTAATTGCTCTATTTCTCGCACTGGCTTTTCAGCATTAGCTATGCTTAGAATCCCCAGAATTCATTAGCTGTGCTAAGCCAAGCTCAAAGGAGATGTGTAAGGACATGTCATCTGTATGCTAATACTGTAAGACTTCAAAAAGAGAAAAATATATTGCAAGGATTGGATGCTTAGATGTGATAGAGAAGTAAAGGGAGGAAAAGAACATGATTTCCTTTTAGAGCAAACTTCTGAAGTTGTGAGCCAATGACTGAAGTGCTGGATTACAATGGTGTCAGCATGAACTCTTAACTGAAAACTTCTAATTTGTATTTGGTTTTCAGATTTTATTTTTTAAGTTGAAAATACACCCAGAAACCTCTTCTTTCTCTTTCATTTACTTCTTCCACTGTCCACAAATGATGTCTTGTGACAGCTCTCTCTTTGACCTCTGGGGAGAGAGACAACGCTTCCCTGTATGCTGAGGAAGCCATCTGCTAAAAACATGCAGCATTTCCTTCACCAGTGGGGCCACAGTGGTCTGAGGATGAAGGACGAGGTCTACATGTGGCAGTTTCAGTAAGAGAAGACCAAGTCTTATTTGTTTTGTTTTATTTTATTTTATTTTATTTTATTTTATTTTATTTTATTTTATTTTATTATTTTTATTTTATTTTATTTTATTTTATTTTATTATTTTACTTTTTGCTTTTCTTGGCACAGTAGAATTAGTAAGGATGCATAGTCTTTCTTGATCCTTTGATGACTTTTCATATACTACATGTTTGAAGAAACAGTAATGAGAACAGATTTTCAAAATTTTCTGTAGGCAGATCCCATTTCTGTGAACATAAATTAGAAAGCTAATGTCAGTATGTGTGTCACATCAGTGCTGGCAAATAATCACTATTCTAAATTGTTCCCATGTAGTGATTGTAGGTGTTAGAGTAGCTTCAGCTAAGTGTTGCACGGGGAAATATCACAGCATCTCAGTCTTTTCAGGAACTATTAACAGAAACATTTATCCAAAGAGGCATTTTCTGAAAGTCTTCTCCCCCTGCATCAGGTTAAGAAAGAAAATATTTCTATAATCAGTTATTAAAATTCTAACAACACGGACATTGTGCTTAACACAGGCTCAAAAACAAACCCCGAAATAGTTATTTTCATTTGTAATAACAGAGATACTGCCTAACATGGGAATTTTCTGAGGAACTCTTTTTTTTTTTTTTTTTCTTTAGTCTTTCTAGCATTATTTACATCTAATTCTTTTACATATGTTTTTCTTTCATTGATTACTAATCTTCCAGACAATGTCAGACTGTTTCTCTGAACTTGAGCCACCTCAGATCATACACTCACTGATTCTTATTGTACGTTACCAAACGGTTTCCTCTCATGCCACATCTTTCCTTTCCACTAGAATTCCACTAAAGCAAGATTTTTTTCTGTCTGCCGAATGCCTCCTAAGTTAGACTACTCCCCTGCTAACAAATTAAATGACTTTTATCTGAGCAGACTTTGAGAAGTATGCTTTGTAATGATTTTATTTCTTCACTTGTTGAAAAAGTCTGCTGAGTAAATAAGAAGCTTAGCATCATTATACGACACGTTACATAACAAAGAGGAAAATATCTACAGTTATAAAATATTATTAACAAATTTAAGCTAAAACTTTAACTAGCCCTGAGAGATCTTAATATTTTGGTCAGTACTCTGGAATACGTTACTTGAAAGTTCAAGTAGCCTTCTCCCCCCACCTTCCTCTGTATATGTTTTACTGGTATGCTGCCAACTTCTCTTAGCAGGGATTAGTCAGTTAGGATTATTGTTCGGTATACAGTTAAGCAAATATAGTTGCAGGAGCCGTAATAACCATTACGGTATAAAAGTTCACTTGTACAGACTAAGGTACATGAGTGACAGCATAGCAAATATTCTTTCCTATCTTAGAAATGTAGTTTTGTAGTTCTGTTACTGTTCCTGCTTTATCCACTGTTTCGTCCTGTCAGTATGCTGGCAAACTCTTCGGGTTTTCAGCTGGAGCCTCTCCAAGTAAGTTGAAAGGAATTCCATTTATTGTTTTTACTGCATACCTTCCTTAAATATAACAGATCTGTGAAGCTATTCATTTCACTTCATAGTTGCTGGCATTTATTTTCTATTACCTTAGTTATGTTGCCCATTATTTCTAAGTCATATCTTCTTTGTTTTCTTGCAGGCAGAAGAAAAGGCACATTCAGAGGTAAGAACTTTTCTTCATTTTTATAGTTGTGTATTTGTATGATGTTACTTAGAAGTTTACTGTGTATCTGATATGGCTAAAATTCTGAGGTACTGGTGAAAGGACATCCCATGTAGCAGCTGCACTAGAAGATGTTTTCTTAGCGTTGTGCTGAAGGATACTTTCTGGCTGAGGTTCTGGAAAGGTGAAAAGAATCAATGAGGATTGGGCTGCTGAGTGGAGGAGTTGTAATATGTCCGATCTCAGACTTAAATCAACTCTGTACTGGATCTAAGGGACTAATCAGTTCAAGGTAATGTGCTGCCTTTCAGGAGAAAAATACTTAGAAGGTTCACTTTGAACTTCTATCACTTACATTTTGCTTTATATTAAATTTCTGAAACTGACCACTTCCATGTATTTCAGAGAAACACAGATTGATTTCAGATATAAATCAAATATGACATGGAAAACAGCTCACAGCGTATAAGAATGGGTGACAAGAGTGGGTCAGCAGCTGGATACAATTACAGCCTTTCTCAAAATGAAGTACTGGTTGTATTAAAAGGGCACCAAGGATTAGAAGCAATAAAATGCAGCACCAAGTGGTGCACTTCCACTTTACAGAGGTGTATTCTTTCAGACTTCTGCACTGTTCTGCTCTTATTTTTACTATTCTGATCACACAAAAAGTCAACCAAAAGTTACCTTAAGAAGGCTGAGCAAACATATTCTTCCTTACTTACAGCAGTATATTTCAATATATTTTTTCCTGAACTTTTCTAAGCTGCTTTCTCTGAAAGTTAAAACAAATGAGCTAAAAAGGTGTGTCATAGTTCAGTAGTGTAAATAACAATTCCTTGATTCATTTCCCTTCATAAAGAAACAACACATGAAACATTTCTTTTTTATATTCTCCTACATGGGGAGTTTTTTTGGTATCTAGATGTGCCCTGTGAATGCTCTTGCAGGAGACGCTCAACAGCACTTCTGAGAACTGACTTTGTATACTTGGAGGGCTGTGATGAAAGTGTAGCCTAAGGAGGCAGCTCAAATAATTGCTATTGAAAACTAAAAGAAATCTTGGAAAAAGAAAAGGGGCAGACCAGGATAGAGAACAGCTCAAATATGTCTCATTTACTTTGAGACAGTGCAAATGACATAGGCATATTTGTATCACAGATGTACAAGAACTTGTTCACTTTTAAAGTGTATGCAGTATTCCCTGTTGATTTTCACAGGAATCATGAAGTTAAAATACTGAAATAGTCCTTATTAGTGGAGGTATTAGTATGAGAATGCCATGTGCTCCCTTTGTTAGGCTGGCTTTAGACATTTTACTTCACTAGTTGGCAGTAATTCCTTTTATGTCTGAGTATGAAAGGGGTTCAAAATGAAACTCTATACTGTACTTAAGATCAGTGCAATGCCTGGAGTCCCAGTAAGATCTCAAGTAGGGTTAAATTCACTTAAAATGATGTGCTAGTTTCATGCTTCATATCTACCCTGGCTGAAATGCAAACAAATGTTTTTCTTAAGGATTCTATTTTTCATAAAAGGATACAGGAACTTTGAATTTAGTTTATTTTTAAGTCATCATGCACATCTAAATCTATCTATATTTTTTTTAAGTTGGCCAGAGAGTTTTTGGAAAAACAAAACAAAACAAAACCAAAACAAAAACAAACAAACAAACAAACAAAACCCAGACACATAAGTTTTAAAGAAGGTACATGTTTGAATCAAATGTAATTTGGAAACTATTGTGTTAGAGAAATATTACTGTACCCCATATAGCTTTAGAGATCCGTGAAGTAAAAGTCTGTCTGAGGTTGCCATTGAAGCCATCTTCATGCCAGGCAGTGGAGGAGTAGCTTTTGCACTTCATCTGCATCTAATGCAGACATTTAACATATGTCATTGCATCACATGTCTACAGTCAGACAAGGTGAACTTCTTGCAAATTCCTTCATATTTCACAATTTCAGGCCTCAGCCAATGCTGCTGTTACTGGTTGCACTAAGAATATGTTTGGAACCCACAGGATTTGGTAAAAAAAAAAAAAAAAAAGTGACATTTGCATGTGTAAACAATTGTACATGTAAAGTAATGATGTATGTGCCACATACATGATGTGTATGATGTAATATGCCACATGTGCTCCTTTAACTGGGATACTAGCTGGTATACTGGTTAAGAAAACAGCTGGAGCAGAATTAGGTCATTCCTTTTATTAATTTGTATTTTTTTAAGTTTTGTGATTAAAACATGTGAAACTAAGGTGTTGTTTCACATGTTTAGTGATCACATATTAGCAATACAAAAAATACAACAAAAGGAAATTCCTGAAATACTGACAGCAGCATTTTTTTATCTAGCAAATTCAGAAACTACGGAGAGAGCTGGTTGCATCACAAGAAAAAGTTGCTACACTTACATCTCAACTTTCAGCAAATGTAAGTATTTTTGCTTTTGATGAAAAATATTATCAGATGGGTTAATTACTCTTATTCAATTCTTATACCAAGATGTGAGCTGGCAGACTTGTATTTATTTATCTTGGTGTTTTTGAAATTAATTATTTAATTCAATATATACACAATGGAAATAGAAAATAATGTTCTGAAAAGATCAATGATTGTAATTTTTTTTTTCTGTTGTTATTACCTGTCCCCTAAGGAGGAATTTTAAGTGTGATAATTGGTGTCTGGCAATTTTCACTTTATTCCTTACAAGTAAAAAAGTGGCAGACTCATGCTTAGTGACAGAAGCACCAACCCTTTTTATTCGGGTCATTTAAAATCCTTTTGAAAGGTATAGAGATGCACTCACTGTGGATCAGAGAGAAATTTAACACTGCGATGTAACAGTAGTAGTGAAGTACTCTGTTCCATTACATGTCATCCAAACTATCAAGACTCTAAAGCTTATTAGAGATCTTGAGTCACAGTAAAAATTCTGTCAGTTTTGTGGGTATTAAACTGCTACAGCCAGTATGCTACTGCATTTTTTAAGTTGAAAAGCAACTTTTTCCTGACGTATGAAATGTTACAAGCATCAAAAATCTAGCTGTATCAGTTTCTGTAAAGGTGATGCAGTTTTGTACAAGTTTTCTGTACTGTATTCAACAAAAACAAACAAACAAACAAAAAAGTAAAGAATTCAGGAAATTCTAACAAATGCTTTATTCAATTTTATTGAAAAAGAGACTAAATACTAAAAAAAATCTGTGTGAATTTTCTTTTCTTCAGTGTCTTAAAGATTAATTGATTTGATTTCCACTATGATGAAATTTCTGCTCTCAGATATGAACATGCAAGGTTTCATTTTGATATTGATGAATGTAGAAAATTATATATAACTTAATAAGACACACTCTGGATAGCAGCAAATTTGTTTGTGCCTGTAGAGTAGGAACGGAGAACTAGAGAAGAAGGCATTGGACAATGAATATAGCCATGTTATTGCAGGAAACTACACGTTATAATAGTATTCAGGAGTTTTTCAAGCTCTAGCAATAAAACAGACTGGAAGAGCCTCAATGATGATTTAGAAATGTAATTACCAATCTAGAATAAAATAGAGCAATAATTCTTACCTGCTTTGTAAAGCATGTTACAACTTATGGGTTAGACCTTGTTAAAATATTAAAGAAGTGCCATTAGTATTTTTTGGTTTATGGTGCTACATGAATCTGGGACATGTAGCTTTTATAAACTCCACTTGGACAATTACACCAAGATAAACTGCAGTTTGTGTCACATCTAGTGTGTCCACAGACTTGAACATTCGTTAACCTTTGAACTGTAAATTACTAGACTTCCTTAAATTCTCAGTTTAATACTTTATCTTTACTTTTCAAAGTTGTCAATGATTTGTATAAACATAAACTTTGTCAAAACAAAGCGAGAAGTGTAAGAATGAGTGCATGGGTGCATGGCCACACAAATGCATTGATCCTACCTGTAAGAGCAAGGAATAATTTTGTCACTTTGTCACTTTGGATGTGACAATAGTTCTGTAGTTCTGTCCCATTCAGTTTCAGTCCTTCCTCAGAATCAAGTTTAAAAAAAAAAAAAAAAAAAAAGCAAGGAGACACAACCAACAAAAGAACCAACAAAAGGGCATGAATTGAAAATTTTTATAGAATTCATTATAGTTACATTTCACAAAGATTAACCCTGAAAAATACAGATAGATGTAAAAAGAAAAACAATATACAATTGTATATAGAATTCACATGCTACAATAACTGTGCTGATATATAACTCATGAAAACTGGGCTATTTCACCAAGAGCTCCCTGGTGTTCCTTCCAATTGTCATACACTAGTAATATGAGTTATTGACCATATCAGAAAATAATGCCAGATAGGGAATGTGATCTGCAATCCTGCTTGGTTGCTATGGCTTCAGATGAAGTTACCAGCCAGTTACTGATCAACTGTTGTACAGCGATTTTTAAATGTGATTCAGGATATAACTACAGTTATCATTCCCAAGGAAAGCAGAGATGCAGTTGCAAGAAAGCATCATTATGCATTTCAAGAAAGCAGGTCCCTGATGTCTTGGGCAACCTGTACAGCGTCTTTCTTCATAATGTAGATGTACTGAGTATTTAGCTCTATAAATACTGCCATTATTTTCAAGCAATTATTTCAGTCTGTGTAGCACTGTGTTCATGCCATGGGAAAATAATTTCTAGTTGTCTGAAAGCTGCTTGTTCCCTTTGGACTGCCACACATGAAAGTGAAGAAGAGCTATCTTAGCCCTTTCTGCTATGGTCAGGTGGCTGCAAAGGACATTTGTATGTCTGGAGCACTATGGATTTCCAGTCTTTTCTGAGTTCTGAGGATAAATCAGTGAAGCAGACAATACTGGAATCCTGCAGTGTTCATAAATTTTAAAATAATAAAAATAAAAAAAATAAAAAAAAAAAAAAAAAACAGATTTGGAGCTGGGTTATTCATTTGGGAATTTATAGCCAGCATGTATATCCTGGGTGTGGGGTTCTTTCTCTTGTGTATTTTAGAAGTAAAACATCGATCACATCGATCATCTTTGCCAGGCTAGGCAATTCTTCACTTGCCCATCCTGAGATCAACAAACTAAAGCAACAAACTGAACAATCAGAAGAGCCTAGCCAACATGTCTTGTGTAGTCGCTAGCAAACCTCTTGCTCTCCACAGGGTATTTTCTTTCCACCAAGAACACAGGGCTGCAGCAGCTCTGCCTTGCGGTGGGGAGCATGGTGAAGAGGACTGTGGGGGTCCTGTGCTCAGGTGCCTCTACTAGGGCTGGTCTGGGAGCCCCTCTGCTGGTGGTAACTCAGGGCTCTTGGTACCATGCCTCATTCCACTGTGTGGGCTGAAAGCAGATTGCACTTCTCTCCTTCCTATAGTTCTGAACAGAAAGCACCAGCAGATTCTTTGTTGCCATTGTGTTGAAGTTGAAAGATGATGTTTAGATGTCAGATGTTTAGGATCTTGCCTTCTCCAGCAATGCTGTAGCTTTTAATACAGCAACAAGTGCAACAGGGTAAGAGGATGTTCCCCTGTGCAGCTGAGCCACTAGGGCCATTGTTCAGTTCATTTTGCCCACTTGTGTCCAGTCTCCCTGGTAGTAGTTAGAAGTGATTGCATATGTCTCTGGCCAGTGTTCCTTTGTGTGGAGTAAACACTGTGGTTTCTAATAGCAATACCATTTCAGAGAAACTTAGTCAAGCTAGAAACATAGATACATTTTGGATTTTGTTGTGGTTGTTTTTCCAAACTAATTCTGCTGCACATGTAAGAAATAAGATGGGCTCAATCTGTTGTATTGGGTGGGGATGTGGTCCAATGTACTGCCTCTGGACCTCCCAACATGTAAGAGGATTACAGCCCGTAGCTTTTCTACCAATCTAAATGAAAAGGTAACATTTTCAACAGGACACTTAGAAAAACTGTATGCATGTGCATCTGTTTTTACCTACCCAGAAGTACCACATTTGTAAACCTGAATGTACTTGTGTGCATATATATACATGCATGCATGCCATATGTTGTATAAAAATTAACTTAGTCCTGTTCTTTTGAATGTGTCATCCACCTTCTAATCCATTTCCATGGAGACAGTCCTTAAATTCTGAACCTATAAGCAACTCTAAAGCTGATCCTGTTAGCACGTGGGGTTTTTAAACAGTAGCGGAGAAATCTCTCCTTCTTCCGAATCCTCAACATGTGGAATGCCCTCAAAATTAAACTCCTCAGGAGCATGACCCTTCGAGGCTTCAATTTGTCCATGCATGAACAAGGGATTTAAGAACCTTCACAAAGAAAACATTCTTTAAAGAAAAGTAGATATTGCTAGTTATCGTATGTAAACATTTTGGGGATGTACTCATGAGATACATCCTTTACAAAAGCAAAAATTTAAAAGCTTTACACAATAAGCCTAGTTCTGAGTTCTTTCCCTGCTATTTCTGGTACAGAAGATGTAAAGCATTATAAAGAACACTTTCATGTAAGTCCAAAGGATCAAAGGAGACTCTTTAAACATTTGTTAGTACTAATTCTGTCAGTCCTTTGAGCACTTTATGTAAGTAAATCCTATGAAGTGTCAATAAAACATCATGAGTAAAATCCAGCTTGAAAACAGTGTATATACAACCTTTTAATTGTGATATGCCCTATGAAATTCAGTCTAATTACAAAATTGATATTTCAAAGCAAGTGATTATATCCTTTTCATAAAAATTATGAAAGTAACTAACAAATATCTGATATAATATGACAAACACGAAAAACCCAGGTGGGCTTTTAATTTTCATGAGCTCATTCTGTCTTAGCAATTTTGTCTGTAAAATAGATCTGGTTTACTAGCATATGATTTATCTCCTAATCTAACAGGCATACTTCATGAACGCCTGGCTTTTGAAAGAGAAATAGTCCTAATTTAAAAAAAAAAAAAAAAAGCTTGATATTTTTTCTCAGAGAAGAAATCAAAAACATGTTTTACTCTCTCAACTCTCTCAATGGATAATACTGTTGCAATCTTCATTTTGAGATGTTTGCATTTCAGTAGGCTAAAACCTGAATGAACAGTAATTCTTCTGAAAAAAAATTTACTTGCTTTCTGTCTTTTATGTAGCTACATCCATCTCTGGCAGAGAGCAAGGTATCTTCTGCAGTGTCTTTGCTGAAAGTTACCAAACAAACAAAAAAGTTACTGAACAAAAAGTTACTCAATCATTTCTGATGCCTTTGATATAAATGCAATCATCTCAGCCTTAGTCCCAACCCCCCCCCCCCCCAGATTTGTGTACTTTCACTGTCTGAAAATAGGCAACATTTTTTTCCCTACTGTGGTCTGTAGAAGGAAACTATTAATAATATTAATAATATTAATAGCAAGAAGTTGTGTTACCTCAGAGTTCATCTCCAGCTTGAATTTATTACCATTTCCCTTTTTAGAACTAAGCAAAAGTATTGTATGCAATTGAAAAAAAAAAAAAAAAAAAAAAAGCATCTATTTCATCACACTATTTGTGTTTTTCTTTCCTTGCTTTGCCACAAAAGACATTTTGTAGTACAAGTGTCATTAAAAGACCATCAGAATGAAATCTGACCTGTTTGGTCAAGCCTTTCCTCGATGTATTATTTTATATCAAAACCTGACAAAAGGAATTTATAGCATTGCTTAAGCATTTGGAAACCTCTGCTGAGACTTTTCTTACTTGGATACATTAATTATTCAGGCATTGTTGGCTGGACTCAAGTACTCTGCTTGATTTCAGCAGTTTATTTCATTTGATTAACCCCAAAGTGTTTTGACTGCATATGATTAAATCCATGCAGGTCCCAGCTGTTGTTTGGATGCGTAATCTACTTTTTTTTTTTTTTTTTTTTTTTTGAGATTCTGGCTTTTTCCCTGGTGCCTGTTTTGATGTTGCTGAAGGGCAAATCTCAATACTAATTAAGAAAGGGCTGTTTTCAGTGCCGAAAATGTCCAACCAGCAGACTTCCTACATGACTGACAAGGGCTCAAATTCCAGTGAGCAGCCTAAACCCAGCCTGTTTGGAGGGCCTTTGATCAGTGCTTTGTACTGTATGAAGCTGAAGGGTGCATGCTTGTGAATTGTAGTAGACCCAGGATGCCACTGGAAAGCAGAGAGAGTTCTCTGGCTAATGCTCTTGTTTGGCCAGCCCTGAACCACTATCCTGCAGCCAAACAAGAAGATAATAGCAGCCGGCGAACAGAAAAGGTCAGCAGATGTACAGTCACTTCTTGCAGTCAGCCAGACCCCTCCTGGCCTCTGACACCTTCTTTCCTTCAGCCGTGTCAGGTGGGAGGACATTTATTTATTTACCTTTGTTTTATAGACCTGGATGCAGCAAGTGAAATGGCAAAGTGCATCAGTAAAGAGTCTTCAGATATGTCAGTAGAATGTTCAAGACAGGCTGTAAATCTAAGAATTGAGGTATTACAGATTTGGGAAATGTTCTAAATCAAATCTGTCATCTTCACACTGAAGACATTCCTTGAGATTTATTTCTTCGACTGTTTCCAATGGGAATCTCATAAACTAATAGAAGTCAAAATTAATCCACATATGATGGACCTGGAGATTAAGAGCTGTATATCATCTATTTGTCTGAGACGTATACAATATTAAAGACGGATACATTTTGCTGCAGACATACTTCCAGTAGTGCCTAGTTACATAACTAACCCTAGTATATCTCCTAGTACAAATGCTACATTCAATTATGAAGACGTAAGTTTATCTTTAGCAATGGATGTTATTAAAAGGACATTTAGTCTGAATGCTATATTATATGGTATTCAAATTATGTATTCCATGAATGCAACTGCCATATCTAACACAGAGAGACTTCTGAGGTGTGAGAGATTGACAGTAATTTAGGAAAAAAAAAAAAAAAGAAAAAAAAACCTTCTAAATATTTTTTGCTAGAATGAAAGAATGGATGTTTTTGATAAAGTTAACAATGCTCTGATTCAGAGGATTACTAATTCAATCAAAAAAATACCAATTTAATAAAAGTAAAATAAGTAACTAATTTGAATATTTAATTTCTCATTCCATTTTTAAAGTCAAAGTTACTTCTTTCTATATGTTTCAATTGTTTTCATTTCTGAGTTACTTTGCATTTCACTGTTTATATGCAGTCATATCTTAAATGGGCATATATACATATATACGTTTTACAATATCCACACTCATATATAAATATACAGTGTGTGTTTTTTGTTTATGTTTGGTAGGGTTTTTGCTGTTTTTTTGTTTGTTTTTTCAAATGAACATTTATTATTTTGTTACATAGTATGTCTTTTGGGACAAATATGCATAAAAATTCAACAAATGGGGGTTCTCTGCTGAATAAATACATATTTGCTGGTATGGGGAAAAGTAGCACAGCTTATTGCTCTGAATGCAAAATTAATACCTTGTATTTCATAGAACCATGTTATTTTGTAATAAACATTTAAAGTAATGAACAAAGTGCTTGAACTTTTTTTCTTGAGTGGTTTTCAGTCAGTGGGCCTTTGAATTATGCTTCTTTATTACTAGCAAATGAAGACCCAATAGTCTTTATATCAAGTGACTTAGGAAAGATCCATTATCATCTTGATCCAACTACATTTAGGATGCAAAACTCAGGGTGTGCTACTCCAAGATAATATAGTCAAGGTTATATATTCACTGGCTGAATTTTACTAAGAATTCATAATTCTAACATGGCTATCTTTCTCTAAAGACTATCAGACAACAACTTGATAGTTTCAGTGACCTTTGCTGACATTCTCAATGATAGTTTTTATTTCTTAATTTTTCTTATAAGTTCCTTGTGGTTTATCCATGTACAGCATAAGCTAAAGTAGTAGCTATAGAGCAGGAAATTACTTTGCACAAATATCCATAGTTATGTACCAAAGAACTGCAGTTGTCACAATATAATTGTGAGAAATCAGAAAAAGCAATGCATAATTAAGCAAATGATTCCTCATTTCAAGCCATCAGTACCCACTGTTGGTAAAGTAGACCTCTGAGCCATCCACTGAGCCACAGATTTTTTTTATGAGGCAGTGAAAAGGGAGCTCCATTAGTTAGTTTCATGTTAAACACATGTAAAAAAGGGACATTTGGCTGTAGTTCTGTGATAGTACATCTACTATGTGTCTAACTGGGCTCTGGGACATTGATCATCAACTTCAGAATTGAAACACCATGAATTAGTCTGGATCTTTTTTAATATGCAACTGATTTTTCAAGTAAAAAGTAAGTTTAAAAGCTAGTGACTTTTATCTTCTCATAGTAACAGCTGAAGGCTGTAGTTTTCAAGCTAGCTAGAATAACGTATTGACTGACAGATTTCAGACTTGTATTTGACACATATGCCAAGTTCATTTTGTTAAAATCTTAACTTCAAGCATACAGCCAAAACTATGTATGTTAAAACAGGAATTTAAACAATTACAAGGTAATCCCTAGGAAATTGCATATGTATCTAGTCTCATGTTTATCAGAAGTTAGTCCCTAGGGTACATATCCTTTAACGATAGAGTTATCCCTAAGGCATACCTGCAGCTGCAGAAAGCAGGTGGTTTGACCACTCTACCCATAAGTAACTAAATGCATTATTTGTCAATAATATCCTTTACACGATGTAAACTCCTTGTAATAAGGAGTAAGATACTGAAATCTTTATTGCAATCAAAAATAATTTTCAAAACACAAAACCCACATACCAGCATAACAGCTCTGAAGTGGAGATGCAGAAATGAGACTGTTGTATATATGGTAATCATTTTTTATTTGAGGAATAATATACAGAGCAAGGTAGGAAAGATGATAGAATTCTCAAGATTGTCTTTTATATTTACATGTATATGTATACATATATTTATATTTTATATGCTTTTATGTTATTTTTCTACACACATACACACATATGTATAATCAATATAAGACAAATAGACCAAGCAATGACCTTTTATAAAAAGAACTGTGATTTTTTTTGTTTTATTCTTAGGATTACTTTGGAGTGTTTTATTTGGGAGCCGAAAACTTATATTTTAAGATAGAGTACCTGAATTCCTCTGTTGAAGTGTTCAGTAATTGAAAATAATCACTCCTGGGCTTCTGTTTGGGAGCAGTCTTCTTCTGGTCAATATATTAGTAAACTCCAAACAGGACTTTAAATCCATAAATCATTTCCAGGCTAAGCTAGGCTCCTTGGGGGCTAAAGAAGCCTGAGGAGCACTGGCCTCACTTGCTGCTTCACATCTGTTCAGTCTGAGTTTAAAATTAATACAAAAGCGTTGGAGAAGATGCGCTTGGAGGGGAAAGAATAATAATAATAATAAAAAAGAAATAGATCTTTGAGAAAGCCCAGACTGGAAGTGCTGGGTTTTACAAAGGCCAGGTATTGTTTGTCCAGTCAAAACGTACAAAGCCTCGTGTATATTCCTTAAAGTTTCACAGTGCATTGAAGACCCAATCTAACAACGAATGTTGTCTTCTGTTACTTTCACAGGCTCATCTAGTAGCAGCTTTTGAAAAAAGCTTGGGAAATATGACCGGACGGTTGCAAAGTCTAACAATGACAGCTGAACAAAAGGTATGTTTACCAAAGCAGATGCTTTAATGTGGAAAGCAGCCAACAGATTATATTAGAGTTTTGTTTAAAAAACATTGAAAGGAAACAGGGACAGCTGTGACAGTAAGACAGACAGATCTTTCTTTAATGGCCATTGCTATCAAATCTTCATAAAGCTCCAGGAGAATTAAACTCTGCAGCATCAGGTTTTCCCAGACAATATCATAGAAATGTTTGAAGATAAAATCTTTGTTTCCAGATTTTAATTAAAACATATGCGACTCTAGGTTTAATCCATATTGAAAGATCCTGTAACAAAGACAGATCATAACCTACCGGAGTGCTTCATTCCAGCCTGACAACATTGTCAGAATAACATCAGTAAATCAGTACAGAAAGGGAAGGACTCTACTTAAAGTAGAGAAAAATGCCTCCATTCAGTGTAAATGCAGGTTGGGTATCCTATTTGCTTAGAAACAGTTTTGGTTTTCACTGTGCTGTTGTGAGTGTTGGGGAAAAAATCTAAACCTGATAGCTAGTAAATTTAACGTGAGGCTTTGTACCCAGCTGAGGATTAAGAGGGTGCTTAGCACCTACCAGGATTGAACTACTGGAACTGTTTTCTGCCCTTAGTCATTTTGAGCAGTATCCTGTAAACAAAAAGGCCTCATTGAGACAAGCTATGAAAGAAACTGTATATCTGTGAGCTATTTCACCATTAGAGTCAGTGTAGCTGTGTATAAAAATAAAATTTCACAGTATAGTTGAGCAGCAACAAATGAAAAATGGCAAGACTAACTGTGAAATGGATAGAAAATATTTGTATTGCTTGTGTTTTTTGCTGTTTGTTGTTGTTGTTGTTTTACATCTCAAGCAAAATAAATAAATAGGAATTAAAAAAAAAAAAAACTTTTGACTTTTTACAAAATATAACTTCCCTCAGAAGGTTTTCTTTCCAGAAGAGGTTAAAAAGTGACATTGAAATAAATCATCTCATAAGCAAGCTTGTTCCCCAAAAGACTTGGAACATGTCCCTTCCATTCTCTTCTCTACTGTTGAGGTTAAATTCCTTTAATCTTCATTATATAAATAAGGGCTGGAAGGAGAGGTTTAATGATTCAGTAAAAGAAAAGCTATTGTTTAATTAAAATCGATGTTGCATTCTGGTACAGAACTCCCTGTACTGGAGTAGTTTTTCTTTAAACTGCAAGACAGTCACTGTTAAACATTTTTGTTTGTTTGTTTGTAATTGAATTGTTAATGTTTTTTTTTTTTTTTTTAAATATACACACACAAATTCAGATTGGGATTCAGACATTAAACAGTAGCCTTACATACTGCAGGATGCAAGTCAAATGGTTATACTGTCTTTTGGCAATATTTTTTTTCTCTCTCTCTTAACTTTGTAATGAATATTAAATCAAGACCCCTTTTAGAGTAACCTTATTTTTAAAAAAAAAAAAAAAGTTGGTTTCCACACAAATATTGTGATAACTTTGCATAGAATAAATACAAAAGTAAATATAAGTTGAGTTTAATATCTTCATAGAGAAAAAATGAATTCTACTTGGTTAGTGTTGCCCTTATATTCACCCAAGCAGTCCCATGAACTTCATTTTGACCACTCTTATCTTTTTAGCTTAGATAAACATTGTTCTTATGCCATATATTTCAAGCTCTCTTTGCTCTTCCCACAGGAATCTGAGCTTATAGAGTTACGGGAAACCATTGAAATGCTGAAAGCCCAGAATTCTGCTGCGCAAGCTGCTATTCAAGGAGCCTTGAATGGTCCTGATCATACCCACAAAGGTATGCTTTTGTCACTATTAAAATAAGTGCAGAGTTTCTCCCTAGGAAAAAAAAAAGGCTAAGTCACTACTTTTCTGTTGTTTTGAGAACTCTGTTGCAAGGGCAAGCACATTCTGGAGTGAATGGTAGGCATTCTTGTGGGTTTCCACAACTGGAAACCTTGCATGTGCTTCCTACTTGCCACAAAGTTCCTGGAGCTTTGTCTTCTCAAAACTGGGTGGCCAGGAATGAATTGTTGGGTGTCAGAGTTAACCCTGTCACCATAGTTGGCTATTGAAGTTCTCCTGAGTCACTAGGGAAGTCTTACAGCAAAACATAGTTATACCTTACAAATCCAGTGTAAGATGTAGGTTGGAAAGTTGTTGTAATCATTAAGAGACAGACTAATTACAGTTTATTCACTTCACAAGGTGCCAAATCAGTACAGGAAGCAGACATTTAAAATTCCAGATTCTGAATTAATGTTTCATTGCAGTTTAGCAAACGTTATATGATAAATATATATTTCAGAAATGTCCGTTGATAAGCAATAGCAAAGGAATTTGAAGAAAAAAAGAAATAACAGCCTTCATTTCTGAAAGTGCCATTGATCTTTCTTTTAAGAGGTCATTATTTAAATTAGATGCTCGCCCTGAGGTCATTTCACTGCATGACTTAAGTATAGCAAAGCTAACTTCTAGGAAGTAGAAAATAGCCTAAAAAGTAATTTTCCTTGGAATATAGTGGATATGTTTTGCAAGAATATTTTCCAGTGATTAACTTATAGTTATTAGAGGCTTTTAAGAAATTGAAACTCAAAAGCCTCACCAATCTTTTTAATATTCTCCACTTCTTATTTTGTTTCATGTGTTTTTAATGAACTCTTGCCTGCTTATTTCCATCATGGTATATTAGAAAGTAGCATCTGAATGCTGATAAACCCTGCTACAAGTCACATAGTGCCTATACTCCTCAGGGAAAACAAACAAACAAACTGTAGTACGTGTGATGGTAATAACTCAACTAATCCATCTGTAACAGAAGCTGCTTTGCTATGAGGTTATGTCTGCATAGATTGCTGTGTGGGATCACTGCTTTCATGCCTCCCAGTCCAGAGGAGCACATAAGTGTTTTGTGTATATTCCCATTGACTCCCATGTGGTTTCTCATGGGCTGCAGTATCTTGGATCCAAGCCACAAAAAGAATCAATGCCATTTACGTGCATTTAGACTCCATTTGAAGAGTGGGATGCTGTATAAATATAAAAAATGATTATTATATTGAAGCAGAGGCTGTGTCACCTAGACAGATAGCTTTCAATGTATTTTGTTTTCTTTAGATTTACGTATAAGACGGCAACATTCTTCAGAGAGTGTTTCCAGCATCAACAGTGCGACGAGCCACTCAAGCATTGGCAGTGGTAATGATGCTGACTCCAAGAAGAAGAAAAAGAAAAACTGGGTAAGTGCTCAGCAGGTTTTAACCTATTTATTTAGCTATTATGTCATTTCCTAGCGTGTGAGTAGCATAATGGCCCATTTCATCTACAATATTTGTGTGGGGCCAGACAGATGCAAAGCAGTTCACTTGTACCCATACTGTGACACTATCAGCAAACTAAAAATTGTTGAATAACAGTGGGGAATTCTTTGCATAAATCAGGATAATTTAAAATAAAAATAAGAAGTGCAAATGGCCTTAAAATAACTGTTATGACCCAAAATATCTCTGGGCCACATTGAAAACCTGTTTAATTTTAATTCAGCAGGAGTGACTAAAAAGCTTGAGTCAAATACTTTACCCAGCTTTGAAGGGAGTTGAAATCTGTTAAGAATGCTCATGTAAAATTAGTATGGTGTTTAAAGAAAGTAAGATGGTTCTCAACTGGAATACACAAATACCACATAGTTCTAAGGCTTTAATCAAATACTTACATTAAATAAAGGAAATATGTTGTTGTTTTTTTTTTTTTTTTTTAATATTACCTGCATAAACATTTGTTTTAAAATACTTATCAGCCTTCATTCCCTTGATTTGTAATTCCACACTCTTTCATGTTTCTGCAAGGTGAACTCTAGAGGAAGTGAGGTGAATATGTACCATGGAAAATTTGGCATGCATCTATAAAGAACCCTATCTTGGCATGATTGCTATTTATTTTGGCAGTAGGCTTTTATACCTTCTTAAAACAGATTATCTTGTATGTCTTCTCAGTTTGCCTCTATTCATTTTAATCTTAAAGTTTAGACTATAGAAAGGGGGAGTGTAGCCAAAATCCATTTCTTTCTTATTAGATATCATGATCTGGAAAATACTTAAACAATGTTTCTCTGATCAGTGGTCACACTCCCCACTCTCCAATTATATCATGAACATAACATGTTTGAGTACCTCATTTTTATAGAGGTTTGTCATTGAGTTCTACTCAATTTTAAATCAGAACACCTTTCTGAAAATAAATAAATTAAACAACACATTTTCCCTAAAGATGACTAACTTCTGTATTTAGACAAAGGTATCAAAGAATGGGCTAGTTAAAACTCACTGCAAACAAAACTGATGTCATCTTGGCTCCTGAAGTAAATGGCTCTTTGGCTATTCTGTCCCTTTTCGATACTGGTAAGAGCTTCTAGAGAGAAAAGGCAATGCTCTCATATTCAAAGATCTTACTACTCTAAAGGAAACTGCAGCGAAGAGTAGATACCTTTCAGCTAACATTCTTCTCAGTAGTACAGCAAAGCAAGCCTCATGTCCCAGCTTAAGCCCTCTCGCTTGTGATCCAAATCATAGCATTGAAATAGTTTGATCATTCAAATTTTTAACAGGAAAGTTAATTGGCAAACCCAGTAAATTGGACTTGTCTTTTCATTTCAGCATTTAGAAGGAGCAGGTTCTGCCTGCTCTAGATGTGAAGTGGTTATTTAAAGCCAGCCCTGGAAGGGAATGCCATGGGAATGGGATTCCACTGGGGCTTAATGGCTTTAAATGAGCACCCCTCTGCCATAGCTGCACCACTCATTCCTGCACTTTTTCCATAGACTTACGTTTGCGCTGTGCTGGATTAATAAATGAAAACAAAACACTGTATCATGTTTTTAGA
Organism: Cygnus olor; assembly: GCF_009769625.2. Lineage (NCBI taxonomy): Eukaryota > Metazoa > Chordata > Aves > Anseriformes > Anatidae > Cygnus > Cygnus olor. The sequence goes on from NC_049169.1 coordinate 41,778,266, forward strand.
GATACTGTGTTGCATATGTTAATACCTTGCTTCTGTATACTGACCTCAGGCAGTGGCTAGGATGGCATCTGCAAACTAACTCTTCGAAACATGACCTGCATGCAAATTGCCGAGACAAGGAAAATTATCTTGCTCTATGTTTGTTTTCCAGCTAAGAAGCTCTTTCAAACAGGCCTTTGGAAAGAAGAAGTCCACCAAGCCTCCTTCCTCACATTCTGACATAGAAGAGCTGACAGATTCCTCCCTTCCTTCATCACCCAAATTGCCCCACAGCTCAGGAGAGTGTGGGGCAACATCAATGAAACCATCACAGTCAGCGTCTGCGTAAGTTTCTCTCTCTTAGCAAATGTTTCTTCCCAAATGGGATGGACTGTGAGACAGGCCTCCTCAAATGTGTTGCAAATCAGAAACCATTGCCAACAGCTGTGATCTTTTACTCCCTTGCTTCATTCATTTGCTAGGTTTCTTGCAAGTTTCACTCCATTTAGACACTGGCAGCGTTTTCTTAGGATTTTCCTTCCTTTCACAGCCTTTATCAAAAATTATCTAGTGGTACAAATTTCTGTACAAATGAATATCCAAAAGCTCATGTTGTGCTCTTCCTGCACCATTAACAACTTGATCATATCCATTTAGTAAAGGCCAAATGCTACAGTTGCCTTTCTCCCCGACATGCTAAAAAATGTTATTTTATTTTCCTGCTAGCTTTGGATTTTTACAAAATGTTCATCCTTTCATTATTACTTTCTCTACTTCATAACTCCTAACTTTTTTTTTTAAACTTTTTCCTCTTCTTTTACAGCTTGGAATTCTTTGCAGGATGTTATTTTATTTTTTATTTTTATTCAAATCAACATCTTTACTGTGTCAAGGCTGAGAACAAGTCATCAATCAAAAGCTGTCTCATTTTGTCTTTATGAAATCATCTTTACTTGTTTGTTTTTTTTGCTTGTTTGTAGTTTGTGGATTTTTTCTTTCTAACACATTCTTATAGATTTCTCAGTCCTCATTCATATTCTTCCACATTTTTTTTTTCATTTGTATAAACTCCTAACTTTTTCCAGTGTGGGAAATCAGACTCTTTGAATGCACTCTCAAATGCATACTACTGGTGCCAGCCTTCCTTTTCTTGTCCTGACTGAGAATAATCAGAGCACGACTGTTCTTCCTTAAAGTACCCAGGGAATTCTATTGTAGTGACTAATTGCTGAGGTTTCAAGCAGAATTTCCCTGTGTTAGGTAGGTGCCTTTAATGATCAGTTTTTGATAGACTCTAAGGATTTTTATTACTAGGTTTAGGAATTTGACAGCAAATACTCCCACAAAAGGAACTGCTCCACAGTAAAAGTTTTTCTTTCTACACATTCCGTGCAACCTACTAAGGAGTATCTCATCTAGCTGTCTAGTTTTATTGTGTCTTTTATAGGAAACCTTTATGATTTCAGGTATATGTATGTTGTGGGGGGAGGATTTCTACATGTTGGCACCCTCGAATCTGATTTGTTATCAACTTTAAAATCACTAGTAAAAGCCTTAATAGAAAGTGCCTGAAGTTAAACAGAACACTGTTCATCAACAACATTGTCTATTCACAGATTCTGATTCACAGAACTGCTTTCATAACCTTAAACTGTTTTCTTTCTTCCAACCCTACTTTTTTCTCTGTCTCTTTGATTTGCTCTCTAGGTGTGCAGGTCCCTTGAATTTATCAAGGGCAATACTACATGTCTAGTCTTTTATCCCAAGCTCTTCCCATTGTTGTCTCTGAGTCTGGACTTCCTAATCTCCACACAGTTCGTAGACTTCTAGTTCTTCCTCTGTAACGTTTCTGAACACAAAAATTTCTGACCTTATTATACCCCCCACCCCCCCTTTTTTTTATTGTGACCTTTCTACGTAGTAAAACATAGGTTCCTTCTCTTCCATGGGGAGATCACATAAGTTGTATTTATTTAGATTAATTTATTTGTCTGTTATACTGATAACATTACTTTCTTTGAAAGACTGTTTTCTATTGCATCATTTAAAATTCTGTTTCTTTCAAGAGTTTTTGTAATTGACAGCAACCTCTGTTTAAAGATCATGGCTTAGCTCCCTTTACCCAAAATAACCTAATTATTTCTGAATCCCGAGACTGTCACAAGGTAGAAAAAATAAAATTATTTCTTTCGTACTACCCTGAATCATTGTCTGAAGTCGGATCAGGATTCTGAGCTTCTTTCTGTGACTGCTCAGGAATGCAACCTTATCTTTCTGGTTTTCTTCCTTTTGATGAAATCTGAACTTCCTGTTGAATTTTACAGTAGTAGGAGCTGAGTGTTGACAAGCTCCAGAGTTTGCAAAAGAAAATTTTATTCATACTTTCTGCTTCCATTCTGCTTGTGTTAGCAGTCTACTGCGCATCTTCCTGCTTCTTCCACAACCAGACCCAGGCTTTCTGCTTCATTTTTATCTTTTATGAAGCTGGCTTGTCAAGTTATATTTTCATTCCTTTTCACCCTCAAAATGCAGTGGGGGAAAAAAAATAGCCAACAAATAGATACATGACTTCCCAGATGTCCAAGTTGCTGTATGAGCTAAAATATGCATGTAAAGAAATTTTCATTTCTTACTTTGTTAGTGTAGTTATGGACACTTCAAACCAAGAATTGTACCATAATACTTGGAAAATAAAATCCTAGTAAATGCCTTTATTCATTTTTACTCACATTTAAAATATTTGTACATGTTGTGAATAATATTATTTTTCTTCTTCAATTTGCCATATTTTCATTTGCCATGAACTCATCAGCTTCCCCTTGCTTACAGTTTCTTTATATATTTTTTCTTGCCCTGAGTCTCATATTCTAAAACATTACCTTTACTTTCTTCCAATTGCATCTGTCTAATACATGTGTATGCAGGTCCTCTCTAGGCTGGCCACCAAAGAAAAGGCAAAACGGCCATGTGATCTACAAGCATAGATCCCGGTAAAATTGAGTGTGGGGCATGGAATTGTATACTCAACTGCTGACCTGAAGAATGCTGCATTTTCTTTCCCAAAATGCATTTGCATGCATTCTGGCAATTAAATTTGAGCTCTGTTTCTTGTTTGTATATTAGTAGTAATAATCACAATAATAATACTTATTGTTATAAAATGTTTTTTATATTTAAATTGTTCTGCAAATATTAACTATTTACAGTGACAGTAATAAAGAACATGTAACATTTAGTGAATTGGCTGAAAATATTGCGTAGTATAACAATGTATTCAAAATTCAGTGTTTTATTTTCTACTGGTTCTGTTATGCAACAGATTTAGATCTGATAGACACATAGAGGCAAAACAGTCTGAAATGGGAATTGGACAGGCTGGATGCCTAGGCCAGTCATGTTTTTATCTTTTCTCAGAATAAAATGGTTTCTTCCCTTAAAATTAACGCTTACAAAAATAATCACATGGAGATTGCTTTTAATCCTATCTTTCAGTGAAAAAAAAAAAAACTATGAAAAAATCCTGTTATTTCAGACACCGTACATTTCCAAATGGCAAACCATAGGCAAAAAGACAAATCAAAATCAGTATAGATAAAATCTTCTAGATCATGATGTCAAGGTCTGTCTCTTTGTGTACTGTTCAAAACAGAGAATATTGTTATTGCCTAATGATCTGTACTGCATACTTCAGTTCTTACTATTGCTACTTAGGAAAATCATAACCTTTACACCAAAGCAACAATGCAGATATAAAATCAAGTTATAACCCATGGGTGATGCACAGTCAAAGAAAGACTTCTGAAAAAATTTTAACAGCTTTTTTTCACCGTAGTGAACTATCCAATAAACTAAAGAGGTATAAACCAGGCTGATCATTTCATCTGGAGAGGTGTTTCTTCTTCTCTTTTTTATCTTTATTTATTTTTATTTTTTTTTTTTAATTTGCAGTTTGAGCCTTTTCTTGTTTCTTTGATAGGATTCTCTCTTCACTCTTAGGTTTCACCAGCAGCAAGCATTTTCTGTACTTTGATATTTAGTAATGACACTGCTTTGGGGGGAGAACCTTCCTTTAATCTCTTGCCTGTTTCCTGCTCCTCCTTAGGATCTGTGAGTGTACAGAGGCAGAAGCTGAAATTATTCTTCAGCTAAAGAGTGAGCTGAGGGAGAAAGAGCTAAAATTAACGGACATTCGTCTTGAAGCCCTCAGCTCTGCACATCATCTGGATCAGATTCGGGAAGCCATGAACCGCATGCAGGTCAGTGCAGTAGTTTAAGTGATCCCAGGGGCGCATACCAAAGGAATGCTTGGTGTATTTTCTTTGTTTTGTTTTGGGTACCAAAAAATGTTGATGCAAAATAAACTGCTATAATACAGTTGGACAATAGTTCCAACAGATGGGTATGATAAGTGTTCACTATTAGAATGATAATAATAGTCTTAGCATTTATATTAATAACTAAAATGTTTAAGAGTGATGGAAGAAGGTATTATCCCTGCCCAGACGATATTTGTTATCTAAACCCTATGGCTGGGGAAATCTACATGACAGACAAGCAAATTTCTACAGAACTTTAATGCTTCAGCCATGGGGGAAATATGTGCATACCCTCTCATCGTGTCTAATTCCTAACCTACTCATGGCTTGCAGAAGCAAACTATATGAAATTTAATTAAATTGTTGTATCCAGCATCACTGACATTTTTTGTTGTCAGAAGATTTTCCCCTACACGAGGCTGAAAAAATATAGAAAGAATGTCAGTGTTCTTCTCTGGATCATGGAGCTTTATGGGACTCAGCTCTGTTGCCCACATAAAAGTACCTAGTGTCACGGAGGGTGCCCAAAAGTATCCACAACATCCACACAGAGTGTGGATGACAGAGTGTGGATGAGAGAGACACATAAGTCCTTCAGCAGATCTGTGCTCTACAGTCTTAAACCAGGCTACAAGGACCTAAACCAAGTGAAATCCCCAGAGAGGTTTGCTCTAGTCGAATGCCTCCAAAGTTTGAATTTTACCAAAGCTGAGCAGAAGTGACTACTTCAGATGCTGTCGCTGGTAATCATCACTTCTTCTCAAGTTTTCCCCAAAAGACACATCCACCTTGGATATGACAGACTTGGTGATGTTTTGGAGAACTGATGGGTACTGGGAAGGGGAAAAAGTTGGATTGGTAAGAAAGAAAAAAAGAATACTGTGTGTATTCAAAGCATCTTAAAAATCTAAAGCACAGCTGAATGGAATACTGTTAAGAATTGTGTAATTAACCAGCATACAGTGCAGAGTAGATTGAGATTACAAACCACATTTCATTGTAGTTCCTGATGTGAACCCAAGGCTAAACTGGGGCTTTCACCTATTTCTTTCTGTCAATATTTGCTTGTTTGGCCCTTCCCTTTCACCTTCGTCTCACTTTTGCCTATATGATCTAATCTTTTTGTAGCAGTTGCATTTTTTGTGTGTGTGATGCCATCCCTTATGATTTACTTCTACAATGGGCCGGCCAAACAGCCTTCATAAAAGAATAGGACTTTTAGCAGAATGTTAATGAATGTGGAATTAAATGTGATGTGCAAAACGGTCTGCAAGAATAAGCAGTTGCTTTGTGCTACACTTCGTGAAGCAATTGAAAACTAGATCTAGCTAGTACCAGCCTGTTCCCAGGCTGTTTTCATTTTATTATGGCACATCCAGTAATCACTTGGCACCACTGAGGATTTAGCTAAAAAAATTTCCTAGTTGTGCTGATTCATCTGTCACTGTATGTTTTCATCAAAAGGGGTTTGCTGGCCATTACATGAACAATCTCGTGTTTGAATGGTCAAAAAGTCTTATCTGATACTAAAGAGGGTTATGAAACTATTAAAATATGAATTTCTATTTTATATTATTTTTTTCTCCTCTGTGAAGTTGTTGCTTAAATTTTGCCTTCAATGGCAATAATCTTTTATATGACCTTAGGAACACTGACATATCTAATATTTTAACAATAACTTTAACTGACCTAAGATTTTTGGTGATTAAAAATAACTTCTAAAACTGGGGATAGCTGAGGAATTTCTCATCACACTTGTACTGTGGTCAACTGTATTAGAAGCACAGAAAATTGAAGATTGTGGTGTTTAGGAACTGTCTCAAGGCAAAAGCTAGAACAAGGTCTTAGGGTTTTTTCCCTTCATTTCAGAAGTGAAGGCAATCCAGCTTTCACTCTCTGGGTTTTTACTTCTGATACAGTACTGCCTGCTGCCATGAAACTGCTAAACCACTTATCTCCTGCAGGTGAACAGCAGGCGTCAGGATAAGCACTGCCAGTGGTTTTCTGAAAGAGTAACCTCCTGTGCTTTTATGTTGATTTCTTATGAATACAGAATGAAATAGAGATACTGAAAGCTGAAAATGATCGTTTAAAGGCAGAGACTGGAAATACTGGAAAGCCTGCTCGGCCGTCATCAGAATCTTCAAGCAGCACATCATCTTCTTCATCACGGCAGTCACTAGGACTTTCTCTGAACAATTTAAACATCACAGAATCTGTTACATCAGGTAAACATAATTTGAGCACATGCATGCCTCAGCAATTAGTAAGAATTTATTAGTTTTCATCCTTTTAAGGGGCCATGTACCAGAGGCATGCCTGAAAATTAAAATGCCTCATATCACTCGTGAACATTAGATACATATTCACTAATGGAGATGAATAACGATCTTGGCAGACATTTCTGAAAATTTAATTTTTAGAAGGCTCTGAATGCTAACAGCAGACTGTTCATTCTGTTGCTCAGTTCCTAGCAGTGATACTCTCTACCTACCTAGTTTACAATACTATTTTATCATCTGTTTTACAAGTGATTTGAAAAGAGTAGTATTTGTTGCAGTATATGACAACTATATATATATATATATATATATTCTCTTGTCCATATGGGACAAATGAGCATAGTACATGAAATTTTCCTTCTTTATTTCCTTTTTTTTTTTAATTTTTATTATTCAGTTAGCTCCCTTAACTTCTTTTCGTATTTGCAGCTGAGGCAGAGGGTGTTCTCAGTTAGCTTTATCCTTTACACTCTTTTTACGCAGTATATCTAGTTAGCCTATGTTGGACCAAATCACCATTCATGACAGGAACCAAACCCGCCTGCTTTATTAAGCACTCTCATTGTCTTCTGTGAATGAGAGAAAGCAAGCAGAACTGTGATCCACATCCTGAACATTAACATTTGATTATTTTCCATGTCATAGAGTTTATGATAATAAGCCTTCTACACTTGTTTTGATAACGTAGCCAAGAAACAGAAGTGCTGTCTCTAACATTAGAACCAGGAGCACAGCAAAAGCAGAGCAGTGCTCATTAGCGTAGACTCCACAGAAAGTATAATGCAGTCTCTGGAAGCAATAAAAATGTGGGTAATAATTGTAGAAAGAGTCTAGGCAAGACTACAGCTGAGAACGTGCCAAACTGCCTGACTGTAATTTGGGTTGGCAGTTAGTTATATTATCTTGCCAGTCATTGATTACATGGGTATTTGAATATTTCTTCTGGCTAATATCAAATTTTATATGAAGATCAGTATGTATTTATTTACATCCCAACCATTTTTTATTAGTATTATTTTTAACCAGTTTTAACTTTTAGAATGGTTGAACTCAACTTGGACTGTGGTATGCAACAAAGTGTCACAAAAACAGGGAGAAAACATTTACCTATTGCCCCTGCTCACACATGTGCACACATTAAAATAAATAAATAAGCAGAGTAGATTTTTTTAAATGGTAATCGTAGAAACTCTTTCATGAATAACAGCTATTAGCACTTTGTCTCTTGGCTCTAACTCTGTCTAGATATAGGAATAAACATAATATAAGCTTTATATAATTTTCTGTGTTATCGGTTCAAAATGTTTTTCTAGCATGCGAAGTAATTACTTTTGGTTATAAGAAATTAAAGAAATAAGGGTGCCTAATGAGGAGTGGAGGATTTCATTTGATTATGAATCCAGACTTTTTGATCATCATGAGTATCATTTTGCTGCTGTGCCAGAGAACTTGGAAGGGTGACAGCTTCATACCAAGTCCTGTGGGGTTTCTGAGGCAGCTGAAGTACTATCAATCAAAAGTCCCTGAGATATGAAGAGGTTAAACATGCTGGGAACTAAGCTGAGAGAGATAACAAAGGCTTCATCTCATCACACTACAAATGCCATGGCACTTAGTGGGAGACCAGTGTGAACTGGAAATGACCAAAGCTATTCATTGCTTCCCAGAGGTATGACCAGCTCCTCCAGATAGGTGAAAGAACAGCAAACAAGAACCAGTACAGGAGTTTCTCAGTAGTGTTTGATGAAAAGTTGGCCAGAGCTCTAACAAAAGCTCCTCTGGGGCCACCATACCATAGCTAGGGATGGGGCCGAGCAAGAGGTAGTTAAAACAATTGGCACTCCCCTGAAATTAGACCCCCTTGGACATTTCTTCTCAGCCCCTTCTGTCAGTGAGAGAGAGCTCTCAGTAGTAGAGGGAAATTTTTGGTGCCTCATTCCTGTAGACTTAGAGAAAACTGCATTTGAAAGGCTACCTGAGGGTCATTTGGAAACGTTTCAGAGGAGGATCAGAGATATTGTAAATTGCTCTCAGATGAACTGTGACATTATGGAAACTCTTAAGGTTTGTCATATATGCCAAAATGCAAAACAAGTGAAGTGAAACATTTAGTGTTGGTGGCACAGAAGAACTGGCTTCCAGGAACAAAACAGGCATAGATTTGATTTGTTTAAGCTCACAACAAAAATGCTTCTTCATCTGATCCATTAAAAATAAATAAACAATAAATAAACAATCCATCAGAATCTGCTTTCTAGATCTCTACTTTATAGGTCTGGTGGTAGATTGTCAAAAATTTTATAAGGATGTATATATAATACATTCATTGAACTCATACTGATAAGCCTTTTTTTGTTTTTGCTTTGAGCAAGTACTTCCGTGACTAAATCTCACTGACACCTTCTTTAATTGGGATGATATCTAACCTTGTGCAAACTATGACATGAAGTCAATGCATTTCTTCAGTCACCACAATACGAATGAGCAGGATTTAAGGTGGTGAATTACTGTGCTGATCTTTGAAGAAAATGCAAATCCATATTCTCTCCTAATTTATTAGTTAGTTTAAATGTCTAACAGTAAAATTGCTGAGAGAACTTCTAGAGGCAGCAGTTTTATCCCCTGCAATAAAGCTGCAGGCTCAGTCTTCAGTAAGAAATACGTCCATAATTCTCATTTTAGGGATTAGTGAGCAGATAGAGGAGCTAATAACAGAGGCACAACACAGATCAGCATTGCTCTTTACCTCCAAGAAAACGAAAAGCTTTTCTTAGTGGAATGGCTAAATACAGGGTCACATATTCTGGAGGAATGCAGTGTGATTTTCTAATGGATTCTCTTTGTAAACCTGTACTGCAGGGGAAAAAAAAAAAAAAAAAAAAAAAAAAAAAACACTTTGTCCATACTATGTGTACAGAAGGTAAAGAAATCAGCTGGAAAGAAATTAAAATGCTATTTTACTGTAGCAGTGTAGCAGCAAACATATTGGTGCAAGGATTTGCACATTGGCACAATGAGTGCCCAAAGGTATAAACTCAATTTAGGTTTTAAACAACATTACTTTGTGGGTGTATGTTTATTTTGAACAAATTCCAAGAAAGAAAGCAAAGGCAAAATTGTAATGCAAGTATTCATTTCTTTCTGGTTTCCCAATTCACTTCTACATGATTAAATCCCATAATATTGCTTCAAGAAAAATGACAAATTATAAATTGTTTTCATCTCCAAGAGAAGAGGAAAAATAGGAATTAATACAGATGAAAATGATTGCAAGTTGTTGTGATGTCAACATTTCCTTTTAACCAAAAAACCTTTGGAGCAAGTGTTGAACTGATGAGGTAAGCATAACTATGTGATTTGTCAGGTTGACCTTGTCCCTTCTTTTATTGCAGATATTTTGTTAGACGATGTCACAGATGGAGCACTCCACAAAGAAGGCCACAGTGTGAAAATTTTAGTTACTATAAACAAGGGCTATAGCCGAGCCAAGGTAAGTTCATTATCCAAAGGTCTAGTCACAGAATTACTGCTCTGACAAATCTTGCATTACAGTAACTAAGCTCTTTTCAGTATTTTCAGCCAGGAACTGAGTAAATATTGGAAAGACAGCAGCTCTTTCCTTTGTCATCCATGCTCAGTACAGTTACACACTCTCCATAGACTGATGTCATATGGCCTCCTACTGCCTTTGTGGTGGCTCAGACACTACCAATTCTCTGTTTAATTCATAGTAAGATGTTCTGGGACTTGCTAACTCCATTTTAAAGTAGCTATAAATTAGATTTATGCCTTTGGCCTCTTAGTCTGCAACTATGAATATGCTGCTAGGTAATCAATTTGGAATTATATTGTTGTGTTTTCATGTTCTGTGTTGCAGAAATATTCCTAATACTATGCATCTTTTATTTACATTCAGCTCTCTATGAATACAGATCCAATTTTAGAGAAGATTAAGATACTGTATTTCCTTCTGTATAAAGATATACCAAAGTAATATCATCTATATATATTTCAGGCACAGAGACAATTAACAAAGCTGTAATATCACATTCCAAATATTATTTTTCTTTATTGGAAAAACAGTGAATCTTTATAGCAAACTAATTGCCTCCATTTTTAGTCCAGTTTGCAAAATCTCTCTTTGTAGGATCAAAAAACACATGCATATCTGATAGGATCAATCGGAGTCAGTGGAAAAACAAAATGGGACATTTTAGATGGTGTAATCAGGCGTCTCTTTAAGGTAAGGCATTGAAAAAATAGCTCAAGTATTAATTCAATAGTCTTTCTCACTTAAGAAAAATCCTTTATATTTTGGTTTGTCTTAAGTCTTTTTTTTTTTTTTTAAACATATAGCTAGTACCAGTATTAACCTTTATTATTAATGTTGCTGTGCTTTTTTCATCATCATAGTCAGTTCTCTATTGAATATAACTGCAAGAATCTCCTTGCCAAATGAACTCACCTGTACCAAAATATTTTTCAAACTGCTTTCATTTGGTAACCACATATCTAATCTATATCTTATGCTTTAATATAATTTCAGGAATATATTTTCCGAGTGGACCCAGCTACTAGCCTGGGTTTAAGCTCTGACTGCATTGCTAGCTATTCTATAGGGGATGTAATTAGAGCCCATAGCCTAGAAGTGCCTGAACTGCTGCCTTGTGGATATCTGGTTGGAGGTAATAACATCATCACTGTGAACCTGAAAGGTAAAACCCTAAGAATATTTTTGCAGACACTGCACAGTCCTTCACTGAAATCCCCAATACTTTTTTCTTTTCCTAACTCCTGACCTTTCTGTATTTTGTCTCCAGTTCAAAGATGCATTTATCACACAAACTCTCTGTATGATATTGTACAATATCTAACAAAGTGGGGCATTTTGAGGCAAATCCAAGAATATCCCTTTCATTTTCTGACTGCCAAATAACAGCAAAATACAAATTTCTAAACAGTAGCCAAAAACACAAACAAAAAAGAGGTTATGATCAAAATATTTATGCATTACCCAGTACCGCAGGAGAAATTTGAGCCACTTAAACAGCTGTAGGGATCTTCTGTTGGAGGGGGGCCTTCAGAAGAACTGTCCATATATTGTTGTGACAAACAACAACCCTTGTGGCCGTCACATTGACCTTTTTTTTTTTATCTTGGTTGCCTACAGTGTCTGAAACACACACCTTTGCCTTGCTGAGCCTTCTTTTCACATTTACCCTGATTTCCTTTCTCCCACCTTTCTAGTCACACTGACATTGACACTATTTAATATTTTGGCCCTATGGAAGGGTGTAAGCATTTCCACAGTAATGAAACCCGTGATAGGAGTTTGATTTAGGAAGATGTATCTCACCTTGCTTTAGAGCATGGCACCAACATCATCAGGTGCTGGGCCAAACCTGTACATACCTTAGCAAGGATGAAGACAAGCCATTTTTCTTTTCTTTTGTTCCAGGAGTGGAAGAAAACAGTTTGGACAGTTTTGTGTTTGACACATTAATTCCTAAGCCAATTACCCAGCGTTACTTTAATTTACTGATGGAGCATCGCAGAATTATTCTTTCGGGACCCAGTGGCACAGGAAAGACCTATTTAGCTAATAGGCTGGCTGAATATGTTATAACTAAATCTGGCAGGAAAAAAACTGAGGATGCAATTGCAACTTTTAACGTAGATCACAAGTCAAGCAAGGTAAGTTACAATTGAAATGATATCCTATTGCCTTCATATTGTTTTTAGTGCGAATATAGAGTAGACCCTATTAATTGGCATATTGTTGTATTGCTCGGTTAGCATCTTTTTCTACAAGGATTCAGTCTCCAGTCCCAGGGAAGACTAGAGACCAGATCATTCTGTTGTAAACAAACCACTGCAAAGGGAGTCAGAACTTTTCCTTATTTGAGGAAATTCATCTTAAGGATATATGCAGAGTCACACATCTATGTAACTTCAGTTCTTACAGTGTCTGTAATTCCTTTGTCAGAAGGGTTGGATATATAGAAAAGCTGGTCTAACTTGCTTTTCTGTAGTGGTAATAGCAGTTTATTGTTAGTGAAGGTTTGAGAATGAGGATTTTGAACTACTCTCTTGGGTGCTGCTTCTTAATAAACACTACATAAATATGACTGCTGCCATGGTTTCTGACATGAATTGGTCAGGAAGCTGACCATATTAAAATGACTTCATGCATCATGTCACATTCAGAGTGATTTACACAGCTCAGATTATCAAGCTTCTAATATGACTACCCGGATTATACTAATCACTTGCTATCCTAAACTGAGTATACTCCTAACTTGGTACCCTAGGAAAGAAAATGAAAAGTTTTGCCCAGAGCTTTCTGATTTGCACAGAAAATAATGAATGTTAACATAGCATAAGAAGGAAGCATACACAGATCTCAAAGGGGTGAGAGGACGATTCCAGTAAAGACATCACTTTTCTCTGTCTTAATGCAGAGGATTTGTGTTGCCTTTTACTTTGGCAGTGAATGTGTTCATGTTTTATTGCTGTACCATATATACATTCATAACAGATATTGTCCCATGAAAGAGCAAACTTCTAAGTTGATGGAAAATTGCTTGTTGTACGTGGTGTTTTTTTTTTTGTTGTTCATTTGTTTTTGTTTTGTTTTAGTTTTGGTTGGCTGTTTTTTTTCTCCTTTTCCTTTGTTTCTAACACAATTTACATAGAGTTTGTAGTAAAAAAGAAAAAACATCATTGTAAAATGCCAAGTGTGCTTGAATAATACAGATGGTACTTTTTCTTGGAAGAAAACCATGATGCTCCCTAAAGACACCTGAGCATAAAAAGCCAAAAAAAAGTCTTTCTTGAAATAAGAAAAAGGTTGCATATTCTCCTTAAAGAGAAAAAAAAATCTGCTATCCCTGATCCAGGAAGTGAACTGGCAATAGGAACTTTGCCCGTAATACTGAACATTCCTAACGCTGACAAAATTAGATACCTCTAGAGATACAGCTGTAAAACTTGATTAGCCCAGACCCTCAAGGGCAACAAAGTGTCGGGGAAAATATGAAAGGTTTTGATTATAGAAAGCTTGCTTTTACTCCAGCAATAAATGGCAGCTAAACAGATAGCTGACAAAAAAATATTTACACAAGGAACTTTATTATGAGGTGTGATAGAGTGTCCCCAAGAAGTTGAACAGATTTTCAGTGAGAATAATAAAAGGAGATACCTGAGGAAGCAGTTCAATATGCCTAGGTTGTGTAACAGTTTGGGGCTGGGTTGCTTTTTTGTTTGTTTCTTTTTGTTTTGTTTATATATATATATATATATATATATATATGCATATAAATGTAGCATTCATAGAAATGTATAGGATATTTCATTGCAACCTGTTTTCCAGTGGAGATAAGATATTTTGCCAGCAGGTTTCTAAGGACTGTGTCCACCAAATAGGAATGTGTATGCTTCAGTCACTTGCCTTGAGTTTAGTGCCTTTGTTCGTTTTAGCATGTGGCTTCAATGTTGTCCTTTCTAAGAAGCAGGTCTTCCTGCATGTGCTCATCCAGCTGAACTGTCCACAGTGGTGAAACTCTGTAGCAGCCTCTTTATTTTTCTGAAAATCTTTTCCCCTGAAATTGCATCTATGGTCTAATTGGGTTAATTTTTTTTTTTCTGATTTTCATTAATCCTGCTAAAGGATCTGCGACAATACCTAGCTAACCTAGCCGAACAATGCAGTGCTGACAACAATGGTGCTGACCTCCCTGTGGTCATAATTCTGGATAATCTCCACCACATCAGTTCACTAAGTGACATCTTCAATGGTTTTCTCAATTGTAAATATAATAAATGGTAGGTAGAAGCTTTTTTCTCCCCTTCCACACACATTTTGCAATTAAAACAGTAAAAGCTGTTTGTTACTTTGCAAAATAAAATATCTCCAGGAAAAATTAGACTCCCTTAGGCTATGACCCTATAAGGGTCTTTTAATTTAACCACTTCAATAATTTTGACCCTCTTCAGCCAAGTACTTATGTGCCTGCTTTATATATATGACGTACGTTTATCTCAGCGAGATGTAAATGTGTCACTGAATTTAAGAATGTACTTTAAATCCTTGACTGAATTAGGGTCTTATCCCTTTTGCCCTGTCAGATCACACAAGCTCATTAGTACCCTGAGGATAGTTTGAGAGAGTAAAAAGAAAAGTAGTTTATAATAGTAGGATGTGGGACATGTGTGAACCCATGAACCCATGCAGAAGCAGCTCTATACCTGGTGGACAGTTTTCTTGTGAGCTGTAGTACTGCAGAAATGTGAAGCTTGATGACTGTCCTTTATTGCCAAGAAAGAATAAAAAAATAATGTTTTCTGGGACTTCTGCTGGTCAAATACATTGGCTATTTCTATTGTAAAAGCACCATCATAGGGACTTCTCTTCATAAAATCACTGCATGCTATGTCCTACTCATGAGATTCACTGCCTTCTGAAATTAAAACTCTAAGCTTACTACAAAATAATGAGGTACATGAGCACAGGGTTGCCTCATTTGTTTCTTTATTACAGATGAGTGCTAGTAAACTACAAATGTGCAGAGAGGGAAATCATGCAAGAATAAGCATTAAAAAAAAAAAAAAGGTACTACATTTAAAAAAAAAAGGTACTACAGAAATATTTTAAATCTAAGACTACAACATATCCACATTTTCTTCAAAATTAGCCTAGTGCAGCTAAGAATAAAGAACATTCTCTGAATATCTGAAAGGATTGTCCCTCAACAAAACATACTACTTCTCTTTCCAGTCCCTATATTATTGGAACTATGAACCAGGGAGTTTCTTCTTCACCAAATCTGGAGCTGCATCACAATTTCAGGTACATTCACTCTGTTTTTCCTGTGGCCATGTTTGCACAGAACTTTCAAGCTCCCTGCTTCTCAGACCAGTTCTTCAACAAACATTGATCTTGTGTCTCATCACAGCAAATTGTTTTAGCTTCTGTGGCTCTTCTGTACTGATAGGTCTCAATATGGTGTTTGGGATAAGATACTTACCAGCATCTCTATCAAGATGCTGAACATAATGGCATTCTTGCATTCCATTTGTTTTCAGCAATGCCTTGAATTCCTGATGGGAAGTGTAACAGTGAATAACATGGTTTATCAGAGCAGTTTTGTATGTGCTGGCTCACGAGACTTAGAAGTTTATGACATTATCATCATCTGTATGTTTAAGAGGAAATTACATACTTGCTATTCATTGCTACTTGACATTTATCCTTTCTACACAGGTGGGTGCTATGTGCTAATCACACAGAGCCTGTTAAAGGCTTCTTGGGCAGATATCTGAGAAGGAAGCTGATTGAGACTGAAATAGAAAAGAACATACGCAATAATGAGCTCATCAAAATCATTGACTGGATCCCAAAAACATGGCATCATCTCAACAGCTTTCTAGAAACACACAGTTCTTCAGATGTAACCATTGGTGAGTCCTGATGGAGTGGTTTGAAATAAAGATGTAGTCTAACCATTTTAAAGATCTAAAGGTTGAAGGTTGAATTCTCTTTTTAAAAGTTGTCATCTCTCAGTGGTAAATACAGCATAAGTGTGGGGAATTTGACTGGTTTGTGTTGCCAGCAAGGTTGAAATGAAAATGGAAAGACAGTATGTATTTCTTGTTATTTATGCGTTGGTTGCTAAAGACTTTCGAGTAAATTATCTTCATTTAGCAAACTAGCAGGTGGGAGATATATATGTACCTGAGGTCTTCTGGTGGAATGCTAGCAAGAAATCATCTTTGTACATAACTTTGCCATTAAAACTTTTAAGTGTTCATCAGGCCTTAGAATTGGATAAAGTGACATTATTTCATTTTTAATAGCAGGTTACTGATAGATCCCATACTTTAGCCCTGTATTAGTATTCTCTATGTTTGAGTTTACTCCAGTGTTATTTTTCTGTGAGGATTATTTTCAGTATGCTCCCTAGTTCTACTTTTTCAATACACAATTTGACTTCTCAGGTCCCCGCCTTTTCCTCCCTTGTCCTATGGATGTTGATGGCTCCAGAGTGTGGTTCACAGACCTCTGGAACTACTCCTTGGTGCCATATCTTCTGGAAGCAGTGAGAGAAGGGCTTCAGGTATGTCATTTGCTTCCCTGCATTTTGTTTTCTTAGTTTCATAGGCTTTCTCCAAGTTACTTTTAACCAATGCATTCAATTGTGAATGCTGTTGCATTTACAAGAAGAAATCTGTGGTGGGATTATAGAAGTCAGTGTTGGGCTCCTTTTGACTTGCTCATAACCTGATGTATAAAATTTTGCTTTTCCTGCTCCAGCAGTAGCATATCTAATATTTTATTAAGAGGGTTTCACCTCTTTGACAGGTGGAAGGTTCTTTTTCCTCTGTTTAAACAGAATTCATAGCAATGCTTAATAAAGCTCAGATTGCCTCCCTGTATAAGGCAGTCTCAACCAGCCTCTACATGGGAGAGTTAATAGCCCTTACCCTGGTGTAAGAAAAGAGCATTGGTCTGCCTGATCCTCCCCAGACTATGTACACGAGTATGCATGTAGGCATATGAAGAAAAGCTTGTGAACAAAGATCCAACCAGACTGAGATTGATTACTCCTTGGTCACGCTGAACATGAGGGTCTGTCCCTTTTTACCCTTGCAGCTTGCACTTTCATTTATATTTCCTCTGGTTTTGATCTCTCCTTTGTTCTTCCTCTGTATGGGCAAAGGTTTTCTCCTGACTGTAATTCTCATTGTGGATATCAATGCTATTAGTTCACCATTCCCTCCATCCTTTCTTCTCCAGGCGTTAACACCAGTTCTACTCTCTTAACATTCTTCATTGATTGCTACTGAAATAGTAAAGTTTATTAGCAATTTTAATAGAAGGAGGGCTACAACTAGTTTCACCATATAAAGGACTATAAGCTGCCCCATATAGGGTAAGATTTAGGACCATTGCACATCTTTCGAGTAAACATAAATCTTGAAATTAATCCAGACTTTTTTTCTTTTTTTTTTTTGGCTTTTCCCTGTTTCCTTTCCTTTCATGTAGTGCAATTCTATGCCCTCTGAAAAGATGCACTGTGGAAAAGCTATATTTTTACCACTTGTAACAGTGAAAAAAATTACTGCACAGTGCAAAGGGGATTGTTTTGGAATAGTCAAAGAACTGTGTAAGCAGCTGCAGTTTCTTTATGGCCTTGTACTGACATAGTGACATACTGACGATGGAGGTTTTGAATCTTGCCTGTTGAGTATCTCACACTTTTCTACAACTGCTTACCTCTCTGGGAATTACAGTGTGTTTATGCCTTGTGCAAAAAACTGCCAAACATCTGATAGAACAGCCACAGTGAGATTAACAGCGCTTGTTTAGATCAGCTATAAAAATGCGGTGATATTCTTCATGTTCATATTTTTCCAAGCATACAGGGTAGGTACTTACATGAAAACTTCAATTCTGGAGCAGAAGATGGCAGCAGACAGAAGAAAATATGTTGTTTTGTGAACCATTCCAATTTTTGTATGCTTTGGATGCCTTCCATAGAATAGCATTATTAATAATAAACAGAAATCTTTTTTATGATATAGTTAAATGTTCCTGGTACCAGAGAAGGGTAGAAACTGACTTTCTAGCATGGCACTTTGTAAACTCACTTGCCAGACACGGAGTTTACAAACCTTGCCCCAGATTCCAGAAAGGATTTAGTTACTGTTCATCTCAGATGAGGGGAAATGCTGCCTACAGTCAGGAGTTAGCTTGCTACTTCCATGAGAAACATTTCCACTTGGCTTATTTAAGCAGATACCTGCTAAGCAGCCAAGCCTCTGTGTAGGGCAGAAGGAATCTGAGTATCTCTGTACACAATATAGGGAACTTGGCTGCCTAAACTGAAGCTCTGGATTCAGCAAGTGCCTGGGAGCAGGTGTTATAATGATAAGCACAACTCATCTGTCTGGCTTTAGCACTAGAATCCTTCGCTGTTTTACTCCCATTAAGAGTACAGCCCATCTCAATGCCTCTGCCAATGTTACACTCATTCCTGGACTGTGTGAAGCTGTTTGAGCTGGGAGAAATCATGGAAAGCTCTGGTGGCGGGCTCCCAAGCCACATGTGTCATTGTCACTATCACATTGTCACACATAACACAGCTAAAGGAAATCTGTAAAGCAGCAACCAAGGGTCTCTCAGTTAACATGTTGCTTCTGAGCAGCACTGCGGGGAGAGTGCATCTTAGTGAGGAAGCTGCTGGGCCTCCTAAACAAACTATTCTTATTTTTTCTTCCTCCTGTCCTTCCAGATGCATAAGCCTTTTCATGCTTTATGGTAGGGAAAATCTATCCTTTGTGAATTTCTTCTATTAACCTCATGAAAGATCTCAAGGTGTGGACAGATGTCTGCTTCTGCAGCCTGTTTTGCCAGGAGAAGAGAACAATCAGTTCTGGCACTTCCTAATTCACTTCAAACAAAATCCAATTAACTTGAATGCTTTAGATAGGTCTGAGTTAATTTCACTGATACGCCTTAAGCAAGTTACCAAAAGGTCTCATTGCTCGTTGTGTCAAAAACTTGTAACTCCCACTGTTGCCTACAAGTATCACTAGTTATGGAGTGCTTTTCAACTTGCAGCCACTCTGGGTATTGAAGGAGCACTAATGGAGATGAGGTCTTTTGAATGTCTTATCATATCTGAGTGCTGAGCATGTCTGAAAACAAAACATTTACTAAAATGGTTTAGGTGTGTTTGATTACTTTTGTCTGCTATTACAACTGGTACTGGAAGCTCTGTAGGATACTTACCTGTGCTTTATCCACACTACAGATGTACGGTAAGAGGGCACCCTGGGAGGATCCCTCCAAGTGGGTAGCTGATACCTATCCATGGAGCTCTGCAACTCTGCAACATGACTGGCCATCATTACTTCAGTTAAGACCAGAAGATGTTGGTTATGAAGGCTATGCATCAGCAAAAGAAGGAACAACCTCAAAACACGCCCCACAGACTGATACAGAGGGGGATCCCTTGGTAAGATTTAAACTTTGGGAAAAATGCTTTTCAGTATGTACTTCACTGTCACATGTTAAATTCTACACTGTACAGTAAAAAAATGTACTGTGTACCAGTTCCAAAGTGTGCTTTTAGAATGAATCCTACCACAGTTTATAAGAAGTAATGAAAATAATAGGAAAATCTAGCAAGAGGGCAAGTATCACCATCACATTAATACGTCCCTAAATAATATGCATTTTGCATCTGCCCAGAAATCTTTGTAATGTTTGGATACCACTCTTAAGCAACCTGATTAATCATCTTATTCTGAAAACACCTTTCCAGGGTGGACTGTTTGTCTTCTACATTCTATAAATGAAGCACTGAGAAACTCACATTATCTAACTTTGCTGTCATAGAGAATTTAGTGGAAATGCAAATTAGACTGCTATCCTCCCATTCCCCAGAACATTTCAAGATAACTGATGACTGTATAGCAGTCTTAATGTAAAGGAATGCAAGTATAGTGGCATTAAAAGATAAGAGGTTTATTTCCCTAAGTGCCATGTATTGTTTTATTTAAATATGATCCCAGATGTTTGGGTTTACTATTGCCTCCTCTGATAATGGAATATTAAATTGCATATATTGAACTGCTGTTTCTGTATAGTACTTTCTCTATAGACAGTCTTTATCATAATTCATAATACTATTTTAGAGAATTGAACCTCTGGAATATAGGTAGCCCTTTGAAAAAGGGAATCTGTTAGAGGAAAATGTATTTAACTCTTATCAGTGCTAAAGCAACGACTTAGCCTCCTTGAAGTGTTTGGTACACATACCGAGACCTTGAACCCCAAGGAAATGTGGGAAATCAAGTCATCTGACCTCTTGTCTTCCAGAACATAAGCCTTGGGGTAACTGACCCTGTGATTCAGGCTGCCAGAGATTTTATTTTCCAGGCTTCCAGCAAATATGCCTCCCCTTCCACTAAGGTGAAAGTACTTGGGCAGGCAGAGTTCAGCGTCCAGCCACGCTTGCTCCCTGCACACTGTGATCAGTTGCTTACAGCTTCCTGTATCCGACTAGTTATCAGAAGCCTGAAACTTGTGAATGTAGGGCTTGAGGTGGAGCTCACCGGGAGAGAGACACTGGCACGTGGGGAGCACAAGCATATCCAAAGACTATGCTTGAGGAAATAGGGCATTTCACAAGTAGGCTGTGTTACACACCCACTGCATGTATCCAGTACGCTCAGGCATGGATACTTATAAACCTCCAGCAAAAGCTTCCTGATTAAACACTCTTCAATTCCAGGAGAAAGCTTTGCAAACTGTGTGGGTTGAAACCATAGAGATGTATGGATTCGTGAGCAAACAAGGAAAAGGAGCTTAACACACACACACACACAAGGATGTCTTTGCCTCTTTGGTATTTCATTGTCTGTTTTGTTTTTTTGTTTGTTTCTTTGTCTGTTTTTTGTTTTCTTTTTCTAAAGACAGATCATTTGTTCCTTTAAAAACAATAAGATTGTGTTCACAATGTCAACAGTGCTTGCAGCCCTGAGTATGCTGGCAGAAGTGGATGTTTTACAAATAAACTCCTGATGATTATATGCAGTTAGGCATCGAGCATCCAAGTAATTTTCTGGGACTTAATGCTGCTTTTTGATGTTTTTTTTTCAGATGGGCTTCAAGTCCTAATAATGCCCAAATTAATTTTGTGGGGGCTCGCCCTCTCTCAGGAAGGAGGGTCTTTTGCTGCTCCCCTGCTGCAGTCAGCCCCTCAGCAGCAGATGGGATCCTTTCTGGAAGTAGCTGGCCTCGGTCCACCTTGCGGTCCCTCCCTCCCTGTCTCTCTCCTGCAGAGGGTATATGTTAGTGTCATTATGTTTTCAGTTGCATTTCAATATGATGCATCTACACCATCCAAAAATGATCTGGAAGCTTGACTGTCTCCAAATATGGGCCCAGATGTCCAGCTGTGATATGGCTTCCTTCCCTTGCTGGTGGTGCAGCTGCAGCCGTTCTCACCCCTGAATGAAAGAGAGTTATCAGGCAGCTCCATTATATCCCTCTGGCTCTCTGGACCTTTAAACGCACACTGCTATTTAAAGACCAGAAGGTAGCGAAAAGGGTGCCAGGAGGAGCCGCTGACACCCTGCCCTTTCCGAAATCCTTTTGTATGGTCCCCTCAGCTAGATACCAGCACACCTCGTAGAGCAAGGCAGCTTAATTAAATTTTAACACGGCCACTGCAGCATTAAATGAGACAAGATTATGTGAACATTTCTTTCTTCTTTCAGATGAATATGCTAATGAGGCTTCAAGAGGCAGCCAACTATTCGAGCGCACAAAGCTGTGACAGTGATAGCACCGGCCACCATGACGACATTTTGGATTCATCCCTTGAATCGACTCTCTGAAAGGGACAAACCTTGGTGAAGGATTATGGTAAAATCTGTTTCCACTAGACCACTGCCAGTATTAAAGCAGCACACCGAGGTCCTTGAATGAGAATGGTGTGTTGTAGGTAGGCAGGAGACCTAACTCTGCAAAGTCAGGAAGAAAAATTGAAGTGGAAAGCTTGAATTAGTTTAATTTCAAGGCATTTTGATACCTACGGAGCCAAGTGAGACTCCATTTGTCAACTGGAAAATGCCCTAGATCAAGGGCATCTAAGCAGATTGCACACGTGTTAGCCAAACTGGAATTTTTTTTTCTTTTCCTCTTTCTCTTTCTCTCTTTCTCTGCCTCTCTCTCTGCGTCTCTGTTTCTCTGTACAAGTTTACAGTGCAACTTGGGTTTTTCTTGTTGTTTTTTTTTTTTTCCTTTAGTTTACCCTGAGGCACTGCATGAACAATGCAGTCTTCTAATTCATTTCTAACCTCTGTTGTGCCACATGGTGCTGGTCACAGGACTGCAGTGGTGTTTGTGTTGTACGCTACTGCCCATTCCAAAATGAGTCAGAGATGATGATAGTAACTCAGAAAGCACAAACAGTATTGTGCAATCACCAGAAAACATGACTGTGATATGCTGGATAAGTGCCAATTTAATTCTAACTGCCATGGTCACGGTGATGCGCTCCATCAAGTTTTTAGTATACAAGTCACAGATTTTATAAAGTTGTTTTTACCACAAAGGT
This sequence comes from Cygnus olor, assembly GCF_009769625.2. Taxonomy (NCBI): domain Eukaryota; kingdom Metazoa; phylum Chordata; class Aves; order Anseriformes; family Anatidae; genus Cygnus; species Cygnus olor. Next base: position 41,800,973 of record NC_049169.1, read on the forward strand.
CTTTTTTAACCACCTGCCCACTCCTTAACAACAGTTTTATACCAATTATTAACCAACACTGATTAAAGGCTTCTTAGGGCTTCATTTGTTTGAGCCTTTTCAGTGAAAGAAGGAACATTTCTTATGGTGCTGTCTCACTGCCTTAAAACAGATTTCTAGAACAGTCTTACAGTTGGTTTAGTTCCTAAACCATTGGTAATTTACACTGTTTTTTTCTTCATTTACTAATGAAAAAACGTCAGTTAACACAATAGCCTCATATCTGTATATCATGATTTTTTAAAGAAATGGATAGGAGAAAGAACAGTTGCTATATAATATTTTTATCTTGTGAATAGATTGCTCTGCCTACCCTCAGAAATACACAAGGAACCCAAACCCACTTCCACTGACACCTAAATGCTGAGAAAATCGGCTCAAATCCATTTGGTCCCATGGAATGGAGTTTTTGGAGGATAGATGCTTTGAATTTTTATCCAGCAGAGCTGGATGCACTTGATGCAGCATGAGCACAAATATATGTTTTTTTTTTTTCCTTTTTCTAGTTTTAGCATGTTGTTTTGATTGCTATAGTTGTACATGAAAAAAAACAGCATAAAAGAACACTGAAGCAGTGATGTCCACTGTGGAAGAGGAAGAGTTTATACTGTAAAAGTGGGTTGGTTTTGCACAGTCTACTGGGTGGGTAATGTAAATATGAAAAAAGAAAAACAAACAACAAAAAAAAAAAAGCCTTGCACAAATCAAATCAAAAACAAGCAAACAAAAAATTGTATTTTATTCTGTTGGTGTTAAGAGATGTTTCACTTGCTGAGATTTCCTGTATGTTGCAAACAAATACAGAATGCAAACCTTAAAAGCTGTTATTACCTGGTGTGTTTGTCCTGTACTTACAGTTGTTCTGACTATGCAGGAGCTATCAATGCTACAGTGAGCATGTTTCAATATCTATATGAAGCCAATACATTTGGGGGACAAAACATCTGGAAATGTTTAAGTGCATATGTCATGGCAGGCTACAACCAGATTGCATTAAAACTGCTCAGAATATCCAGGAGTGCTCCTTTACCACAAGAGGCATCTGGTTCAAATAGGTGCATATAAACCAGAAGGTACCTAAGGGCTTTGGCATTGTGTAGACATGTACTGTACACCTCCATAGATGTTATCTTCAGGATGTGTATTTGGTGCTATTAACACTTTGTGGCCACCCCGTGGTCGCTTGCTGTAAAACAAAGATAAATCAATGCAGTTTTCAAATGGCACTGAGCTGCATCACTGAATCTAGAGGTTCCTACACGGTGCTATTGCCCTAATAAAACTCCAACTGATGTTATGCATGTAGGATTCAGTCAGACCAACATCATGCCCCCAAAATTTGGATCCATTTCTGTTGTACAATGTCAGTGCGTACATCCTGACTGACTCAAAGAACTAAAGGAAAGCTGCTCTTTCCTGTACCTGTGCTCTGAGCAAACCTGCAGATCTTTTCCTGCCATATTTAACACACAAACACACAATATCACATATACAAAACTTCCTGCAATACATCTCAGTGAGTCCACCTAGTTTACAACTCAGAAATTGTTTGTGAAACATTTGTCTGTATACATTTTATATTTTGTACATTTTTTGATGTAACATATCATGTAAATAGAAACAGTGAAATAAATCATCTGAAAAGTTTTGTAGTCTTTGTAAAGCCCTAATAATAAGTATTTGGTGTCATCGGACTTAACTGGATGATGTATTTTCTATTGGTTTATTGTTCCTCTAGCTTGTAAACCAGCTTGCGTATATTTTTTTGCAGGTGTGCGCACTGTATCTGTCTAAATTATTACTTTGCCATTAAAGTGGAATTATTTATTGAAAACACAGTCTGGTGTTTTTGCAGTCAGGACCACTTAACGGTTAGATATTATGTCAAACAAAAACATATAAACAAAGTGACAAACTGAAGGATGTAATTTTCTGAATTCAGCAGAACTAATCTCTGTAAAAACAAAATTAGCTGCTCCTTCTAGTTCCAGGGTTTCAATATTATTTTTGAGTGACTGTTTCCATGGTGAGAACAGGTTGTGGAGTTCAGAAACAACTTTAAAGGCTCCTCATTTTCGAGATTATCTTCAAATGCAAAGATATTGATTTCAGTGGTGGCGAACTGGTGCACTATTATGGCTTATTTTCAAATCTGAAAGATTTAGGGCCACTTCCTCAGGAGGTATAAACCAATATAATTTAATAGAATTCAACAAAAGCAAGTTCAAATATGTTAGTTAGATAATCATAGATTTTGAGGCTGGAAGAGTTCATTATGCTCCAGTGAGTGGTAGCACCTCAGCTATAAGTCTCAGCAGCAGGTCTGTAATTTCCCTGAAATTGTCATATCCTTGGAAAAACATAACAGTATGAAGTAGAAGCTCTAGCACATCACTGTCAATGCAGCTAATTATTCAGTGGGTTGGTTTGTTTTTTAGGTGCTTTATTTTAGTTAGATCTTACAAAGTTCCTACTAAGATAAAAAATACCCCAAACTGCTTTCTGTTATGCCTTTTCCTTCTATATTAGGAAGCCAACAACAATCAAAAACATAATATATGTTAAGTAAAAGTCTTCCTTACTTTTTTCTGGTGAAGCAAGTAGCTTGCACATTCTTACCTTTTTATGTAAAGACATGCTTTCCAGACCCCAACATATTTTTGCAAGACTTTCTGAACACTTCATTTGTCAGAGTCCTTTCTGACATGTGGGTATGAGAATTGCACATGGTATTCCTCTGATGGCTTTACTTATGCTATAAACAGGACTAATATCACCTTCCTACTCCCACTTCTTATTTTGCCTGCTTAGGCTTCAGTGGTGACATTCACTCTCTAATTGTATCATCCTACTGCAGGTTCATGTTCAGTTAATTATTTACCAAGACCCTGAGTTCTTTTCATGTTGCATCGTTTCAAAATCACTTTGTCCAATCCTGTCTGTATAAACCATGCTCTTTTCTCCTTCGATGTAAGATTGCAAATTTAGCTGTATTAAAAGAGGATATTCAAATCAGCCCAACCTACCAAATGATTCAGATCATTATCTACAGCCGGCATCTGTATAATTTACCATTCCTCCAGCTTCCCTGCTTTCCCAAAACTGCTACCCAACCAATCACTTTGCAGATGGAGGTTGCAAGTAACATTGTGTCAAGAACAAAACCCTGGTGAATCCCACTAGGAATCTCCATGACAATTTCTGATCTACAGTCACATCGCTGGGTTGCATGTCACTGGTATATTTGTATTCCAGTTAACGTGAGTATGAATACCAGAACATCACACAGAACCATGCGTGCATAATGCTGTAGGAACTATTGGATGAGTTACATGGCTTCTCCATCACTGTCGGTCTCTAAGGATGGATTTAGATTAGTCTCTGTTGCAAATGACATACATAGAGCTGATCTTACATGGGAAGGGGAACAGACTAGATGACTTCAGGGACCCATTTCAGTGTGACTTTCCCATCATACAGTGTTGCAATGTCTGCATGTTGCCCAGCTGCCATTATGTAAGGGAGAAGGTATGAAATTTAATTGTCAGGCTCCTTCTGTATCCATTGTGTCCGCACATCTACCTGTGCTTGATCTGAAGATCTGACGGTAAATGCCCAGGTGCTCAGGGTGGGATCGGGACAGCACAGCCTGGGAGAGGAAAGTGTTTTTAGCAAAGTACTTGAGACATTGCTCTTGCTCATAAGATCTCATTTTTTTAAGCTATCATTAGCCACTGAGTTTCTCAGCATGCACTACTTTTTCTTGATAACTGAATAATGTCACACAAATTAAATGCTACCACTAAGTTTGGCAATGCAAAAGCTACAGATGCACTATCATGGGAGAAATGTATTGCTGGGTAATAATACCAGTAGCAGAAAATAGGATCTGTCATGAAAGATAAATTAACTAAGACCCAGGCCATGTGACCTTGCCTTTCTACACTAAATTGCATTTACTGTTCTTTGTTCAACTGCAACCTTAAGCAAACATTGATAAATAGCGATGAGTGAGCACACAAAGTGGAGCCGTGTTTTTAGTAACAAATTTCATAAATGAAATAATGTTTTGTCTTTGTCAGTGTATTTACTTGTTTTGTAAGCAGTTTTTTATTAAATCAGGCTACATAATTTAGGAAACTAAAATGCATCTCGACAATTAAATGCCAAAGCTGAAAGAAAAGGCACCTGGTAACTGCTATGTAACAAAATAAAGCATTTACATGATGACACATAACCAGCAGCAATGATTTTATCACACCATAAATGAATGGCTCTGAAAGAAGAAAGAAACAGACAAAATGCTTATTAGCTCTATGACCAAACCCCGGGGACTTAATAAAGTAAGTCATTTAGACTAGTGAGCTCTATTTTAGCACTGATAATTCAGTGCATCTAAAATATGTTCTGATACTGTGTTCTGCACTTTACAAGTGCAATGAAGACACATACACAGACTGAAAAAAAACCAACTTCTCAGTGCAACTCAGTGCAGGTTAGTTCTTCCCCTCAGTTAAGCTACATACAATAAAGAACTACTGTTTCTGTACAGCAGAAACCGTAGCTTGTAGCTCAGTCCCTGAGCTACAAGAAATAATTGACTGGCAGAATGAATAATTTAGCTCGATCATTACTGCACACTTGTATATGTGGCACGATCTCAGTGAACCCCATCTCTGCTTATCCAGGTCAAACTAATGGCACGGTGTTGGACTAGTGGTACTGACTCCTGATTGTGGCTGGGGATAGTCAGGCTGGAGGCAAAATCTTACATCTTAACTGAACTAACATTACAGGGAAGATGTATTTCTCATTTAGTAGAAATAAGAAATCTAAAAGCTATTTGAGAAAACTTTATTACCTTCTTAGTAACTGCTGTGATTAGTCTCATTATTACTTAATGTCTCTGTATTACTGCTTTTGTACTGCGAGTATGTCTCAGATATGTTATTAATAGCTTCCTTGTAAAAACTTCTGCCATCAACACATTATCTTTCTGAATTTAAAATAATACTGCTTGTTCAAGAGTTGGTTAATACCTTGTTTCAGATCACCAGCCTATTTAACACACTGCATCCAGACAGTATGTTTCATTTCTAGCTTAAGTGCCTCTAACTTTAAAGAACAAATTTAGTCTTACTATGTGTTTAAATTGAGCAACATTCTTTAATTTCTGCCCTGGATAGTGTTAAGTATGTGCTGAAGTGCTTTCCTAATTCAGACTTCAGTGCCTGCAACTCATTCTTCCATAAACCACTATCTTTAGAGGATAAGATGGTCAACTAACTGCTACAAGATTCAGCTAAACGTTGTAGAGATTGTGCAGAATATTATATGCAAGAATTATAATTTAATTGCATGCTTAGGCACAGCATTTAGTAGGATGCCTTATTGCCTGTTCTAATGGTCTCTGAAGTTGAATAAAACCTTCAGACTATGTTGCTAATCAGAATGGAGGGAAGCCTCCTTTTCTGGAGTGGAGCAGCTGCTAGCAATAAAACCTAAGTGCTTGTTTGTAGTTGCAGGACAATAGAAAGGTTTCTCCACCTCAGGGATGACAGAAAAGCTGCAATATGTGTTATAGGACATGCTGGAAGAAGTCTTTCATACTGGAAAAATATCAGTATTGTTCAACTGCTACTGTTTCTTTCTGTATAGCAGAATTAATCAGTTAATTTTTATAATTCATTAAAATATTATGTTACTGGATGTCAGATATTCATGGGTTTTCTGAGCTGTTCAGTAATGAAAATGTAGAATATAGGGCTGAGGCTGAACATGAACCTTAAGCATATACGCTCCAAAGGCTGTTTTATATTGGAACTATCTGCCTAATATCAGGGACGTACTACGGCAAGTAGAAATCACAGCTATATTCGCAGAAACCTTTGCACTTGCTCAAGAATGCTGAGTACTGCTTTTTCTCTGAGGGATGTTTGGGGAGGCAGAGAAAAGAGGGTTTCTGGTTCATCTACCTATTTATGCTCACAAAAATTTCCCCTGCAGTTAGTTCTCTCCCCTTAGTTTTGTTAGCAGACCTTCTGAGTATCAAACCACGGTTGGTCAGGAAGTTTCCAACTAGACAAGCTGTCCTTCCAAGCCAAAATGATGCATCCAAGAATGTCAGAGTGAACAAACTTCAGCTGCACCCCAAGCAGAGGATATTTTTGGCCTTGTTTCCTGCTAGCTTACTGAGCAGCTGCTCCAGAAGGTCCACAAGCTCTGGTGAAGCTTTGCTTGGGACCCAGTGTGAAGCTTCTTGCTGTGGAGCCAGAGCCCCTGTTGCAATGTTTCAGCTCCAAATGCTGCTGATGCTGCAGGTGGACGTGGAGAGGGTCTCCTGGCTTCCCAGAGTGCCCCTTGGATGCTAGGGAAACATCCAGGCCACCACCTGCTCACATGGAAGAATGGAGCACCCCTCCTGAAGCTGGAGGTGGTCTAAAAACTGTTAAGATGTGGGAGAGGGGACAAAGTCCATCTTTGCTCTGATCTGTTCCAGCCAATATAAGCAAAACCACTCATATACTTTCTGAAATTAAAACAACGCTTTCTAGCTAGTAGATTTTTTTTTTAGATGAGCTTTACTGATTATTATTTTTTTCTTTCCTAACAACACAAAAAGGAAATCCCTGTAAAGGTCATTCCTATATGAAAACAGCTTTCTGGTGCTAACACAAATTCCTTAACAGTCCATTTAGGCTGCTGTTGCAATGTAAATGTATGTAAATGTAGCTGCTGAGTGGGGTCTGATTTGCCTTGCTAAGGCAGCTGTTCCTGCTGACTGTGGGAATTGCCATTCCCAAAGCAGGGAAGGCATGTGCTCAAAGCACTTCAGTTTTAGCCCTCCTTTTTTTTTTTCCTTTTTTTTTTTCTTAGATCCTATTTCAGATAGGAGATAGCTCTTGGTCCTGCCACAGGTCTTTCCTCTGCATTTTGCCCTCTCCCCTCTCTGTCCTTCTGACATTTAACACATCCCTTCATCCCTTTCTGCCTTTCTTCAGTTCTTCTTATCACTGCTGTTCCCATCACTGCTCAGCTTCGCTCCCCTTCTCTCCCTGGCACGTTTCACTTGATCATCTCTTTGCTGCCCAGAAGGCTACTTGCTGCTCAGAGTGTGCCAGGACAGCATCCCGTCCTTCTCTGGCTCTGAACATCGAGCATATGCTGTCACAGCTGAGCAGAGCACGGCGATAGCCATCCAAAACTGTGATGTCCCCTCCCTTGGGCTCACTGCCTGAGTGCTGGCTTTTCTGCATGTGCCATGGTGAGGCCTGCTGCAGCAGCGGGAGGGGACAGCAGGCTCTGGGAAGAAGCCCCATGCTTTACCCATAGCAGTATGTTCACAGGGAAAAAGCTGAATCACTTCTAGGGTGGTGGCTCCCCGGTGTTCCTCTTTGTTTCCACATCCCACCCTTTCTCCTGACTAGGGAATACTAAGTTAAAAGCAACATTCACTGTTTTTCAGTACTATGCCAAAAATAAATAGCTTGTGTTTTGTAGCCTACATCCCTCCATGGGATGTAAAACAGGAGGTGTGCAGTGAGTTAGGACATAGGAAAGAGGGAGTAGAAGCTCTGAAACTTCTTCCATTGTCAGACAGTCTGAGTCTTTCCAAAGGAGTTGTATTTCTTTTGCTTTACTGCTTACCAGAGGAAAAGAGGGAAATCTATACCTCTGATTCTGTGGTGCTTCACACACCAAAAAAAGGTGAATTTTGAGTGTAAAAAGTGGTGGAATTCTGATCGTTTTAGAGAGAACAAACAGAAGCCTCTCATCTTGAAAATGAACCAAATCTCTTTGGCATTTTCAAAGAAAAATGGAAACAGTCGTATTACTTTAGTGATATTTGTTAAGTAATCTTGAGCTCTGGGCAGCAAACAAACAAACAAAAAAATCCCGACATTTTTCCATAGCCGTCACTGGAGTTACAATAATCAGGTAATATTATTTAGTACTTGCTTAGTGCTTTTGATGCCTCATCCCAAACTACTTCACAAAGGTCACAATAAGCATTATTGTTAAGGAATGAATGGGAAAGAAATCTCATTAACAGCAGAGGTGCAGATGGCAACATAGCACAGCTTCACGCATAGACCTGTTCCTTGAGATGCTGCTAATGAAGAAAGCCCCAGAACTGATTAACATCCTTATTGTCTTCTATCCTTTATTTGATAGGGGGATATATATGCAATACTTTATTTTGAATAAGAATATTTTGTGAACTGTCATCATAGAAGATGCTTTCAACAAATGAAAAAGATACTGTGAAAACTTTTTTAGACCCATATGATTGCTTCTAGAAAATAAGAAACATATTGTTGTCTGTGTGAGTGCATGTAAATGTACGTTCACATATGGAGAAAGAGAGAAAAGAAACAAAATAATCATTGGATTTTTGGATTTTAGAGAAATAGATGTCAAAGGGTGGTTGATATTATCAAAGTGACTAAGGAGTCTGAACTCTATTGCCAACAATGAGTTAAGGCTGCCGAAGTAGTCTTTGTGTTATCCATTGGTAGTTTGTAAATCTATGGTACTTTGTGATAGTTTTCCTCAAAATCTTTGTGCTCACAATTAAACAGTACAAGGATAAGCATTTCAGCTTAGATTCCCCAAAGCATTTATGTGTCTGGATTCCAAATTTCAGCTCTCCAAGTTAGCTGGGCTTGGAGGCCTCCATGGCTTAGAGCACAGGCTTCCTGTTTGCCCTTGGGAAACAGAAGACTAATTGCCTCATATGCAGTAATCTAATGTTATGTTTGCAAATGAGATTTCCAGGCAATCGCTAGACATGTATTTTTGGATTCTGTATTTTTAGTTCAATAACAGTGATCTTAGATATCACTCCTTTACAGACTAGACTGGTCCCGCCACAAACCAAAAGACTCCATTTTATTAGGACATGGTTAGGCACAACTTCTGGCAGCAGTGCCTGTAACTCTGTTAAACATGCTCAGCCTATCTTTTCTCAGGAGATGGCAGCAGCAGCATTCCTGAGATGCCTGCAGTCACTTGCATTTACTTTGGGGGCTTGAGGAGCAAAGCTGGATTGGGAAACAACTCTTCCTTTCCCCCTAAAAAAGTCCTCCCTGCTGCCACGTGGAGTATTATGCTCAGAAACACACAGACACAAGTGTTTCATGCAATGTGAGCGATAGTCAAAGGGGTATAGCTAAAGAAATATTAAAGTCTGAGTTAGCTAGCCCTATCTGAACATGTTACAGGTAACCCAAAGCAAGTGTTTCCTTTTGAGCCAGTTGAGCAAAGGCACTGTAAGCAATGCTGTGGCCGGATAGCATAACTGCACATCACGGCCACCAACTTCCGTACAATCTTCCCCTCTGTAGGTGAAGCAGAGGGCCAAAGAGGAAAGGCAAGAGCAGGTGGACAGTGTTTGTGTTGGGTGGCAAGCAGGATTTCATTTTGCCATGGGAGATGCTCGGGAGGTGAGGAATAAAAGAAGTGAGGAGCAAGAATATGGGAGAAGCAGGCAGGCGGTAGAGAAAGCTCTTTTGTGTTTTAATCTTTATGTTTTCTCATGCTATACTGAAAGCACCTGAGGACTTGCATATAATGTTGAACATCTGTCATGTCTTGTTTGTGCTGTAATCCTTACCCCATGTGGAGGAGCAGGGGAAGGTTTTGTTTTCTGAAGACATTTTCACGTGTCTGTCTTTAAATGCATGTTCTGCTGCGAGGATGAAGAAGCCAGAAGTGGCTCTTGGGCAGCAGGAGGTGGGGGCTTGCCTGGCACGACCCCTGCCTCCCAGAGAGCTCCTGTGCACCACACACACTGATACAATGTTCAGCCAGCTGCAGCGTTCCTCACCACCTGGGGCTCTCTAGGCCCGTGGATTTCATGTTCAGATATATCACAGGGACCTTGTCAAGCTGACATGTGACAAAGCAACAATAACCATCACCCTTGCTCTTACCCTCTAGGTACTGGCTTTGCTGATTTTCATTTGTGTTTCACTTCAGCCTGACGATTTTCATTATCACATCCAAGCATGAGGTAGTATTGGTGGCAATGTTATAGTTACCTGTGATAAAAGATAAGCTGTGTGTACTGTTCACCTCAATCCAGACCATTATCTATTTCTTCTTGGCTAGGGAAAAAAAGGTCTCTGATCATTAACATAATGGCTACTTAAAAAAAGAAAAAAGGGAAAAAAATCTAAACAGAAATTATTCCATTCATCTCCCCTGGAAGGAATCTGACCCAGAGAAACAAGCTTTTCTGCAAAAAAAATTACTTGTCTCAGATCCATTGCCAGTCCCTCCATCTATTTCTGCTGTCTTGAGTAGGCTGCAGGCTGCAGAGGTAGTGCGTGAGAGAGGCAGTCCTTATCTAAACACCGGGGGAGTGTTTCTTACTGTCTTTCCCTTAACACTCTTCTGACTTCAGACGGTTAATGGTGTGGAGAGATGAGTGGTCTCTGCTTTGTTGTTTCCAGGTGGCACAGCTGGAACCTGTCTGGATCTAGTTCTCTCACTGTAGCTGAGAAACAGAGGTTACTAGTAGCAAAGGAAGGATTTTGAGAGATTGGTTTAGAGAAACCTGAAGTTATTATTACAGAGCTATTCTCAGCTGTCAGAGTATTTTACATTCTTTTCTGTCTTTAGAAGTAAAAACTGAGCAGGGAGCAAAATGATGTTTCTCTTCTACCTAAAATGGTAAACTGCAGGATAAGACAGCTGAGTAGGAATCAAAATGAGGGTGGTGAAACACTGGAAGAGCTCTCTAAGAGATGCTGTGGGATTTCCATCCTTGAAGATGTTCAAAACTTGAAAGGATATGACCACGAGCAACCTGCTCCAAAGCAGATCTGCTCTGAGCAAGGGGCTGCACCATGTAACGTTCAGAAGTCACTTCCAAGCTCAATTATTCTGTATTTCTGGGAAAGAAGGGTCAGAAAAGAAACCAAGGCTATCATCCCCCCCCCCCCCCCCAACAACAACAACAACAAAGTGCCCACAATTTAGTAAATATGAAACACTACATGTAGCTGCAGCCAACTGAAATTCATTTGTAAGAGAACAAGTGTGACCAGCAGCAGTTCCCATGTATGCTGCTCTTCAATATCTCTTTATTACATTCCAGTAAGAAAAACTTCCAGATAATCCTCACATCTCCCAAACAAGAGTCTGCTTTTTGCTGTAATTCACCATCTGCAGGTCAGGAATTTTCTCTTTCTTTTGCAAATTTTCAGCTATACTGTGAGACACATACTAATTGCTCCCTGAGGTCAGAGCTATTGATGTTCCTTGATTATTTAAAGGTGTGTGAGATAGATGAGTGAACCTCTAAGGGAAATGTTCAACATCAAGAGTTTACAGGTAAATTTAGTGAATGAGAGAGATGAGAGCGTGACAGCTTTATAGATTGAGGTAACACTCTGCATCTAGGAGAGGCAGCGTCTAGGACTATCACTGTCTGTATTGTGATTATTAATGACCTGTAAAACAGTTTGAACTTTGAGATGTCAACAATTGCAGGTAATAGCATTATTTTGATTATATTGTCTGGAGGTGTCTCTCTCCAGACTATGAAGGAGATAAGATCTGTGGACTTTGCTTGTTTGTTTGTTTCTTTGTTTGAAGGGGGGACACTATGGTATATGAAAAATGCATTAGCAAATGTAAGTAATTCAGATTTTAATGAATATGTGGATTTATTCATACACTTTGCTAGGTTCTCAATTAATTGTAAACACTTGGCCATCTGTGAAAAACCTCTGCTTACTTCACAGTGGTGATTCAAAAGGCATATGGATTGCTGGGAGATCTGAAGAATGGAACTGAAAAATAACACTTGGGGTATTATATGAATAAACACTTTGCATTCAGCTGACACCATGAAGATCCCAATTCCGAAAGGGTATTAGAAGAAGAAAAAAATGATTAACAATGCGTGAATGGAGGGGAGTTAGCCAGGAAATTCTTGGGGAAGAAAAGATCAATAAAAGGCTATAGGCCTATCATAAGCCATGAGCACTACAGCGAACAAAAAATTAAGACTTTTAATTTCCTGTTGCTGTAATACAAGTGAGGAAGGAGGAGGACAACCAGTGAATCAAATTATGAGCCAACAACTTGACAGTGTTGAGAGGCAGGATGTATTATACAAACACAGCTGGGCAAAGGAACTCAGCCACATGCATCCAAGGGTTAGGGTAAGGAAACGAGAGTCTGAAAGAAAGGAAGTTCTCCATTGCAGTAGGCCCATGTACAATTATTATGAAGTAAACTGCTGGAACATAATAGTCCCCAAAACATGAACACCAGGATTAGACATTTAGCAGAGTATTGACATGTTAAATAATACTCCATGACACTTAACATGGAGTGGTTTTTTATTGGTTTTGATTGAAAATGAGTGGCCTACCCACTTTAGAAAATAGCAAGAAAGTGCAAAGCTAAAAATGAAAATGAAAGATAGATAGATAGATAGATAGATAGATAGATACCTTACCTTTTACCCTGGAACCTTGTAAGTATGGCAGTGCACAGCTCTTACACAGGCCCTGGGATCCTGCCTGGTGCATTAAGGAAGGCAGAACCTGCTTGTGCCTCTGACTGCTGCTTCTGGACCATGTGCTCCACAGGGAAACTGGTGGATCAGTGGAGGTGTTTTCTTCCCAACTTTGTACCACCAAAACAGCTCAACAGAATATAGGTAGATACATATGATCAAATCTCCTCTTACTGTGATGCAGCACTTTTGCTTTTGTGGTGTGGCTGATTTAAAGGGGGGTAAAATTAGTCTGACATTGATGGCACAAAGGCAGCCAAGACTCTCATCATCTGTTTTCCTCTGGTGCCTTTTGTGTAATGTTTGACTGGGTAGACTTTGGCAGCAGAAACACACATTCCTTGACACAGCAGGTGGCTTTAGCTACAGTCTCTGACTTCGTTCAGTTGTTATCACAGAAAATCAGATTCACTATGACTTTGCACATGTAATATTACAGGAGTTCACCATAATTAGACACAGAAACTAACTTTGGACTCCATTTTGTCCTCCTGGATAGCACGATCAACCAAATACCTTCTGTCCATGCTGGTTATTTGAGATTTTATTCTATTAATTTCTTCAGTGTGGACATGAAGTCATACGTGCATGCAGAACTGACTGCAGGCTGACTCAGGCTTGTTAAAAGTTTCACAAATAACTGATAATGACAAAACTGGGGTGGATGCTAACTTGTGCTTGACACAAGTTCATGATTTTAAAGAACAACTGTCTCTTTCTGGACATACTTAGGCATTCTGCCCACTGCAGAAGAGCTTTCCCTTCTTAAAAGTCCATTTTCCAAACGTTCTCATGAACTATGACTATGCCCTCTCGTCTTGCTCATTGGTAGAATTCCCAGAATCTTTTTTCAAGAACTATTTTTCTGATTCCTTTAAACTATATCATGACTTCTCTGACCAAGTTCTGATTTGTGAGCCTCCTTCTTGAAGCCTGAGCTTTGGAACAGGACAATCTATTCCAAGCACAGGGAAATCAGTGCTACCTTCTAAATGCATATACTTGACACTGGTCAGTATCACTTTGCATGGACAGCCCTTCTTCTCATGTTTTTAAACACATCTAATATCATTCGTATCACTGTTTATCTGGTACTGAGGTCCTCCTGTGGGGCATGGAGTTATTCAGTTTGCTCCATTTATTGTTTTTAATGCTAACAGAATTTCTCAAGTGTTCTAAGCTTACTAGAAATTTCTAAGATCAGTCTTCACACAACTCTTCAAAAAAGTCTTGCAAACAAGAATTTCATTATTTGTATATTGTTCTTATGGAATCCCTGATGTTCAACAAAATCCTAAATTATTCTGGGGGAGAAAGCATTTTATCATATGACAATTATATTATTTGTTGTATTTTCCAATGGCAGACAAACATACTTCTCTTTTCTGCTTTGTGTCTATGATTATTGACAGTTCTCTCATTTCTGTTAATTCTTAGTTTTCCTTGTTCATACCCTGCTTTATGAACTTATAACTCAGACTTTCTTGTAATAGGTTGCTTATCCTTTTGACTTGCTTCTCAGTGTTACTCCATTCCTTGTTTCTGATTCATATCAGTCTAAATATCAAAAATGTCTCGTGTGTGTGTCTATAATATGCATACTAGAAGGCATACATTTCTAATTTATGGATAGATACACAGAGACTTATGAAAAGTGCTTTATTTTATTTGTATAATTTTCCACTTCATCTCTTAACCGGATTTTTCTGTCACTGCTGTTTTAATCCAAGTAGACATATTACAGTTTTGGCATTGATTTTTAAGTTTCCGGTCACGTTCACATGGTTCACTTAAATTACTTTTTCCAAATGATTTGTTTCTTCTATTTGGTTTTCAGTTTCATGAACACAGTTCATTATCAATAATTCTTTTATTTCTTATTCTGTTTGCACAAAACAAACACACATCCATCTGATCATATAGATCACATCTAGATCCTTTCTGCAATGCCAACACATCATGTGTTTTTTTTGTTTGTTTGTTTTGTTTTGTTTTGTTTTTTTGGCTCTGTGATCCAATCCCTAATTATCTGTAAAGATGAAGCCTTATACACAGTTCCTTCTTGTTGGATGAACACGTCTGACCTAAGAAACAAACACACATAGATGGGTTAGTACTGGCAATGTCATGCAGAACAAAAGTCCATATAGTAAATCATTATTCCCTCATGACTCTGTTATTAGGAGATTATAAGAATATATGTATTCTGTTCTCTAGTCAGCTTTTTGTGAACAGAAGTAAGCACCGATTATTGCTGTTAATCTTAAAATAGTTGATGCCTAAAAATCCAAGACTGTGTGTTTCTCAGATATGGAACCAATAATTTTGACCTTGTCAAACTTCTGCCCTTTGACCCACTTAATTCATCTGAAATTGTACTAACTCAATAGTTCCAACATGTTGACCATGCAGATCTTCCCATGTCATCTCAGTAATACTGCTAGGTGAAATGTATGCTCTTTAATGAACAATTCTGATTTCTTTTATTTATTAATCAGTCTCTGATACTGCTCTATAGGAAATTAGAGGTGCAGTTTTTTGTTGTTACTGTTATGTGTTGTTTTTTTTTTTTTGCGGGGGGGGGAGGATATTTTGCTTCTCATGTGCTTTGATGTCTTAATGTCTTAATTTTGTTCTCAAATCGTATTGTGGCACTCAATTCCTCTTTTCATCTTTTCCTTTTTTTTTTTTTTTTTTAAATGAATCTTCTGATTTACCTAGCTAGACTGTCCCCTCAGAGGTAAGTTTTCATTACATTGACATATATCCCAGCCAAATCATGTAACTACTTTACCTTGTGGAAGGCTAGTCAAATGCTCTAGCAGAAAAGTGACCTGCCTTACAACAGTTACCTAAGAATCAGACAAAACAAAACAAAACAAAACAAAAGTCTCTCTTCAGTGTTAGTGAAAAAAATTAACAAATTCCAGGAAGACCCACCTGTCTGTGCTCTTCCTTCAGCCTTCTGATTTTCTCTGAAACAGTCTATGTATAACGAAGATGCTACAGTGCAGCATCATTAGACCACTGTCTTCACTGTATCCTCATTACTGATTTCATGTGCCTATTGAACTCAAAGTACAGTACAGGCTATAGTATAATGTAGAGGTACCTAGCCAGCCTTAAATGAATTCACTTGGTATTACAGTGTGCAATGGCCATAGCCCTACAAGTGTAATTTACTGGAGAAGGAGGAGACAATTAGCCTGCTTTGAATGCTATGTTGCTTGCTTCCCTGCTGCCAGGACTCAAGGAAGCCTGACCTTTTTTTTACAATGTCTGTTCTGAAAACTGGTGAAGATGCTGCAATACCTCACTGCAAACCTACTCTAAGATGTACTTAAGAAAGTGGCACCTTGTGTCTGTGCTTTGGGAGATAGCATACCATCTGTTGTCTCCTTGTGCTTTACAGGATGTTCTCTTCCTTCTGTTTAGGGGAGAAGGCATCATACCAAACTACATCCTGATCTGCAAACTTGTTTGAAACATTACATCCTTGAGCCAGAAATGGATCCAAACTATTATTAAACTTGACCTGAAACTTTAGAATAAAAGACCCTTGGGTCACAGCTAAATTCAAAACAGGCTGGACTGTTTTGGACAAGATTGTCTTGACTTTTCTGGATAGTTGGAGCCCTCTTTTATGGGCGTAGTTAGTTTTCTTAAAGGTCAGAATTGTGCAGATGTGTCTTGCTTCCCCATTTCTTTACAGTAGCTTTCCTTCCTGTTTCGCCCGTGGCACTCTACAATATCAACTGCAGCTGTCATGACAATGACCTAATGATATAATGTGAAATTATATATACTATATATATATACATATAATTTTTTCTTTGATGACCAGAGTACAACTGTGGCTCTCTACCTGCCTGTCCTGGCCCTGGTCTTATTTCTACTAGTTATGAGATAAAAATTTCTCTCTGCCATTTCTTGGTTGTCAGCTCTTTCTCCTTACAGGTTTCTTACAGCTTGTGGTACAAAGAAAAAAATACCAAACTCATCCAATATCAGAAATAACCAGTGAGATTTATGATTTCTGAACTCTCTGGTGAAATCTCACTGCTAACCATGGCTTTAAAGGAAATATTTTAAGATATGCAAAAATATGCAGATCTATGGTATAAACCAAGGGCCTACCTAGCCTTATGAAGAATCTCCTTTGGCTGTTCTGTTTTTATAATTCATCAGATACAATATCTAAAACTAGCTAATAGTCACTTTTAGAGGAAAAAATACAGGTTAGGCAGTATCACTGATTGTAATGTAAAGAAATTTCTAAGCTCTGTGTGAAATTCCATAACCTTGACAAGTCATTATACCCAAAAGTATTTTGAAGGGGTTTCCAAATGAGTTGAATATAAAGCATGCATTACAATTGTTATTTCTTCAATCTCCTCATCTACAGCAGTAACAAGTAATGGCAAATATGAAAACATTTTAATGATATAGACAGCTGGATAGAAGTCATCAGCTAACTTCACATTGTCATAAATGATTTTACACAATTTTCAGTTTACGTAAGTTTATTGTTCTATTACAACTCAGAATTAATAATCAGATGAAACAGAAAAGATTTGCTAATAAGTATGCTTTTGACAAAATAAGAATAAATCTTTGAAGACAAGAAAAAACATTGCAAAGGTACTAACAAAATAATGTAACAGTTAAAAATTCAAATTCAGTTGTATTATCATATATATTGTATTATCAATATTATAATAGAACTGCAGGAAAAATAAGGTGAGTTAAATAAATAGCAGCCAGGATTTAAACTCCCTGTTGCACCTCTTTGTATTGCAAAAGCATGGTAGCAGTGATGTGGAACAGGACTGCCCAGGCTTACTAGCTCTGAGGATCCACTACTCATAAAATTTTAATAACCGTTATAACATGCAGCTTTTCAGAGATAAAGAGCCTGGCTGTAAAATTACAACCAGTCTTGTAGAATAAGAGCTAAAACTACAGAAGAACATCTGGACTAAGATGAGCTAGAAGAAAATACATGTGCACACTTCAGCACTAATCAGGAGACTTTCTATATGAATTAATTGGAAGAGGGGATGTTGTTGGGTTTTGGTTCATGATACTCATCTTCACAAAATCTGATTTCTGCCAGGTCCCCCTACAAAGCTCAGAGGTGTTGCTATTAAAGCCATATTCCTATTTTAGTACTCTAACCAAGCCTTAACTTCAATTATTCATAAGTATAAATAAATTGTACCTGAAGGACTTGTGTTCTTGAAAATAGAAACTTTTGGGGATAATTCTTAGTCCAGTTCTTCATGATATATGCATATTCATAGCTCTTTAGAATAATATCTTAGCCCTATCATTTGTGATATATGTATCTGCATAGCTTTAATTCAGAAGTAAAAAACTGAAAAATCAGTCATAGGAGTGATGACAGAGATGAGGGAAAGGTGATATTTCTGAGAATGCGAATGACCTCTTGGTAGTGTGTAAACAATACAAAATACAAAATACAATACAAAAAAGGCAAAAACAACAACAACAACAAAAGAGAAAGAGAAGAGGAACCAGAAAAGTGGAAGTCTTAAAGAAGCAGGAGCACTGGTTATGAAATCGGGAAGGGCAAAGCAATTGGTAAAGTACAGATCTTCATCAAAGATGCAGGCGGGAGAACTCAAATAACAGGGGAAAACCTGAGCTCACTAAGAGCATGCCTGACAGTGGAGAAACTGGAAGGGAAAGGAGAAAGGAAAATGGTGTCTCATAGGATGGTGTTTGACGAAGGTTTGCAATGAAATGAGAATTTGTTTGGCAGACAGTGAGTCTGCATCACTGCTAGAAAAGGTCAGCCAAGTTGTAAAAAACTCTTGGGTTTGGTATCAATTCATTGCCTCTCTAAGAGGGTCTGGCCTTCTCTTTCTGTCCTGTAGCTTTCAGCATCCTGAAGCTATATGTACTACTCCCCATATAAGGCCATTACATAAAATCCATTTTATTATTTTTTTTTCCTGTTCAATCTCCTACAGTGTGCCAGGTGGCATGGAATTAAGAACAGTCGTGCAAAATGCCCTTTTTATATCAGGCAACGTTTAGATAATATTGCTTGTTGAGTGCAGCCCTGTTCCCACTGAAGTCAGTGGGTGCTATTGAGCAAAGGTACCAGATGAGATCAGGCCTTATGCTTTTGAGGCACTGCCCCGTTATAGTCCAAACCTCAAATAGCATCTTTCCTCTAACAAACAAGCAGGGATGGATGGGAGCAAGCTGCTTCCCTGGCTGTTTCCTGCAGCACTATTTTATACCCACCGTCTGCCCACCCATCTGTTCAAGCCCTGTTACAAAAACTGGAAACATTCCTGCGTTTTAAATGGGGGGAAAATGCCTAAAAAGAGGAATAGGTGCTGTGAGAATTCCATGAAATGACTGCCCTGATCTTCCCAACTATGTAAAATAAAATCAGGAAATTAAGAAGATTTTTATTTGTTTAAGAGTACAGTCTTTTATGAGCATTTTATGAAAGCAACATCTTTTGTTAAGGATTTATCAACAAGTCAATGGTTACCTATGGTGTCACTCGGACTGCAATTTGTGGACTGCCAGGCAAACCTTGAAGTACTTTGTAGGGCAAAGCTGTGGGCCAATGCTTTTGGAAGCCTTTGCTTGTAGACGGAACTGCAGAGCTGGGACCTGAGCCCACAGAGCAGCCCAAACATCTGGAAGCAACAAGCCCCAAGGAGCACTTTGCAGCCAAACTCTGTTTGGTGGCACCACCTGTCACCAGGTAGCTCCAGCACTCTATGGACCTGGCTTCAGCCGCAGGCAAAGGTTTGGAGCACATGACAAGGCCACATCAGGGCTACCTTGAGGATGGCAGGCTGGTCTTCTCCTGACTCGTAGAACAAGGACAAGGCAGAGCTCAAATGGAGAGATGAGAGACAGGGAAAGCTTTGCTCTTCAATGGAGCTTTCAGGGCTTCTGGTCCCCTGTGGCAGCTGCTGCTCATGCTCCTGCCCAGACTCCAGGGCACCATTACAGGCAAGCCCCAGCAGGGAGCCGTAGGGCTTGCTGTCATGGGTAATGTTGGCTTTAGTTTATTATCAGGGACTGCCTCCTTTGAGACAAGGATATTTCTTGCAGTGCCAGAGCCTTAGAAAGCCATCTTCAGAAAAGTCAGCAGATGATGGTAAGCATGCCCTCTTTGTGAGGCTGTGGTCCTTGTATAAGCTAACAAACGAGAAAAGGTTTTCAGTTTGCAAAGCAGGAAAGGGATTTGCCACAGCAGCCAGATGAGGAGGTCCTTGAGGATGTTTCTTGCAGTGACAAGGTAAGGATGCTTGGTGTTGTGCCATGGTTCAGAGAGGCATATCAAGCCAGCAAAGATTCAGCAATGCTCCTGGAGTGGGGAGGGAATTTATTTGCTTTTAGATACAGTCATAAGGATTGACTTTAAATAATCCGAACTCCTAACTTGAAGTCTTACTGGTGGCTTTACAAGTATCTGGGTAATAATATCTAAGACAACTCCAAAAGGGAAAGTTGTAGCTGGAACCAGGTCTCAGGAGGCATGGGGTAGCAGCTCATTATATTTTATGGCCCCTAATTTTTGCTTTTCTGGAAATTAAATCAGTTTATTCATTCAGAAAAGGGGAGAAGAAAAAAGGCAAAATGAATTAAAAAATAAATAAATAGGTAGACCAAAGGCCCTCACCATGACGGGAGGGGACACTGCTGTCAGGGCCACCTCGGCTTGTGCACAGATGGAGGTGGGTAGAACACAAAGAAGTGCATGTGTGGAAACAGACCCAGCTGGAAACAGTCACTAGAAATCATGTAGTTCAGAGCTGTATTAGTTTTATTAAAAAAGTAACTAAGTTCAAGCAACATCTATCTCATACAGCATCTTTTTAGAGGGATTTTGTCTTAGATGGGGGACTGGTTACTAGTCATAACTATTCATTTTCATTTAAAAGAAAAAATAAAATAAAATTTGATACTTGCTGTTTGCCAGAGAGGGCTGGTACTGAACTTCATCTTTTCTTGAGTTTATAGAGCCAAGAAAGCTAAGCAGCTTGGCTGTTTTTCATGCTGTGACTAATGCCAACTAATTTCACTGAAATCAAGGTTTATGAAAGAGTCTCTTCAAACATTCCTGTTTGAAGCTGATGGCTTAGGCTCTTATCTGAGCAAAAGGAGCCATACAGAACACAGAAATGAATTTTAGCTTGAATTACTGAATGTGGATTCAGATTCCAATAAACTAAGTCACTGGGATTTTGGATATTTCTAAATGAGAGTTTCAAATCAAACTGCTTTGCCTCTGTTGACAATTTTTTCCACACCAAGAGCATCTTGCTGTATTAAAGAAAAGGCCTATCAACGGTGTATTGCAACAAAGACAATCTTTTTCACTAGACTTGGCTCCAATTAGAAAAACAAATATTAGAAAATGCTGAACAGCTGTAGTGAGCATGAACAATTTAGACAAGTTTCTAGCTGAGAGAAAATTGACTCATAAAATTGGGGATGGAAAAAGTCTGAACACAGCCTATGGGACAAATGGTGCTAATATTAATCTTAAAAGATTGATCCAATGGCAATTACTCTCATTTCCTTTCCTTCCGAGACTACAAGTCCTACTCTGCAGTGCTCCACTGTGCTGCAGGGTAAAAGGCAACTTGTGAAGCATGAAGTTGAATGCTGGGAATTGTAGTCAATGCACAATGAAGCTCCTTATTAAAGATTATTACAACAGGCCTATTTTCTGCAGGCAGATTATAATATTTCTGAAAGTTTCTAGCCTTCAGTAGGCCTAATATTACAGTCTCCTGGTGCTTAGTTAAAAGAGAATATTATTCTGCAATTTGAACAGAAAGTATTTCACAAAAGGTGAAATAATTGAGTGTTGATGTGAGAAATTCTATTTCTGTAAAATAAATTTATTTTTAGGGAAGCAAAATGAGATGTAATCAAGCTGACTGCTCTTAAGCTCTGTCTGAAGAGCCTATGGAGTCCTGAAGAGTCTGAAGAGCCTATGGTTCAGTCAAATGCATTTATTATTTTCAAAACTTAAATACCCCAGCCTTCAAAAAAAATAAAAAATAAAAATCAGTGGGAATTTGGGGAATCTGAACCTGCTCCTCCAAGTCTGATTGGTGTTTGGACACTGAAGGCAGGGTATCCTTGGTGGGTTGAATCTGGAAGCCAGAGGCTGGTCCGTACCAGCACAGTCAGGACTCAGGCTCTTTGGTGATGAGGGCACACCTTGTGCCACCACTGCTCTTCCCAGGCCCCTGCATAACTGCTGCTCACATTCGCATCCCACATGGCTTATGTAATCTGCAGATATTGCAGCTCAGCAGTCATTACAGACCTGGAGGCACGAAGTTTCAGTCCTAGGCTCTGGGGTGCATTATGGGCTAAATGAGATCTTGTGCTCTGTGGCTAACGCTGTAATTGCTGTTGTCAGTGCCGTAGGACTGCAGCTACCACCTATCTCCAGTACATATAAATATATGTGAAGAAGGTAGTAACAAAAGTCTAAATGTGCATAGAGTAAAAAATAAATAAAGCTGGAAGTCTTTAAAGAAAGAGGATAATATAGAAGCTCCTGACTCCTATAGCAAATAACAGGTCTTCAAGAGGGTTTTCTGCTCTCCTGTGTTGGCAGCCACTTTGTTAGATAATTGCTGTGTTCCAGCCAATTGATACTGCTACACAGCTTCTGGAGATTGTCTGGTGCTTATTAGGGCAGGGAGTTTGCCCATTTTATAAGGGATGCAAACAAAATAATAGGAAACTTCTAGCATTCTGTCTTTACTGCTGTGCATACCACTGGGACTTTGAAATCAGTTTTGCTGACAATATGTCTGTTCTGTAGTATCTAGCACAAGTGTTTTTGCTAGAGATGTATTTATTTTCTTCTGGACGAGAAGGGTTCATTAATTTGTCTTTGTTACACTTATTAAAAAGGGATCTCTGTTAAGAATGCAGGGTAGGGAAGAAGTAGTGAAGTAGTTTTGTTCTAGACTAGGGGACTGTGCAAGTAAGTAAGGAACTAAAGTGCTTTTGTTCTGCTTACTGATCTAATGCTACTTATAATTACAAAGAAGAAGTGCAGTCTACGTTCTTTCCCCAGGCACACTGAGTGTGTTATAGGAAGCATATAGTGTGGAGGTGGACAGGCCATACATTGTATTTGCCAAGTTGTGACATGGGAGCAAAGAACAAAAGTTTCAGCTCTTTACAATAGACTCCTAATAACTCCACAACGTCGTGGAGAGGGTCAGGCCAGTATCTCTTGTAAGAGGATTTTAATCAGCTGATCCAAATGCCAAAGTAAATCTCCACATATTTGCAACAGCCCTGTTTAAATGCAAGCAGTGCTTAGTTTGTTTACCAGAACAATTCAAAACACCGCAGGGTGAGGCAAATTTGTCACCTTTTATAGTTATGACAAAGTTTGGTACAGTAGCTCTCTACCTTGACAGGGTACTGAGGATGCCAGGTCACATTAGGCTCTGGTCTGAGCCTGCAAGTGGGCTGGGGCAGAATTTTCTTCACTGCAGCAAAGCACTGGAACCACAGCCTGGATTCAGTTGCTCAGAGAATGTTTCAGATTTTTGTACTCTTGACTCAAGGTCAAATCTTGAGTCCCTGTGTAATGCATGCTAATGTGATCCTCCCTTGTCTGATTATACAAGGTCACCTGAGAACCTTTTAATAAAATGACGTGGTAGGTCATGGTCAGTGGCTTCTTAGTGTAGTTTGTAGACTAAAGAGTTAAGGATTTAGTAGGGCAAAGAAACTGAGTTTCCAGTCTATTTTTCTGAAAATTGAAGGTAGTTGCAACATTCTAACATAGAAAACCAGCGAAAGTAACTTTCTTCCAATGATAGGTTATTAAAGTTTTGATATCTAATATTAAGCTAGCTAGCATTGGCTCCTTTTATAGAAACAAGTTTTTCCGGAGCACAATTCATCTCATCCAAAGAAAGACATCTAAGGTAGGTCAAATGAATTGCTCTTTGGAGGCATCTATTTTTCTTCCTTGACTATAAAGGGAGCCTGGGATGAGTAACTCAGGTGTCTGAAAGTGAAAGATTTGACCTATGGGGAGACGAATCTCACTTGGAACAGCAAGCCAGAGAAAGCTCTGTGGCATGAAGCATGATAAACCTTGCCAGGAGATAGATCTCCCCCGCCGGTGCAAATGCTCACTGTGTATACGATTAATAATTATGTTAATGCTAAATTCCTCTCTCTGTGTCTTTATGGTGCCTCAATTTCATCTCTCTGCAATTCTGGATGATCTCTTCGTTTCCTGTCTAATAGTTCGTTTCTTCCCTCTCCCTCGATCTTCCTTTTATGAGTTTACTCCCAACCTTCTCTTTCTCCTGACCTCTTTCCTGGACAAGGCAGCCTAGAGGTGTCTAATGCAGGACCGCATGAGCTCACAGTTCAGCCCTTGCTGAAGGACTTGTAGTTACATAGAGGAGCATCTGGAAGTTTAGGCACTGTGGGCTGTCCTTGGCGTTACTGGCAGTATCTTGTTTGAGTGGGGCTTCTTTCATTTCTTGGCTGACTTTGTGGTGGTGTTTTCTTTTTGTTGTTGTTGTTTGTTTTTGTATTCTATTTTTCTGTGAGAAGTACCTATACTTCCTGCTTCTGAGAAGCTGACTGCTGGAGAAACAGCCAAAGACCGCTCTGAGACAGGAAGAAGCTGAGTCTCTTTAGCAGGCAGGCAACAGGGACTGAAGTAGATGCATTTTTAAAATTTTTATTTTATTTTTTTTCAGACCAGGGACTCATTTAGAAAGCCACTACATGGGACAGATATTTCACTTGTATTACAATTACTTCTTTGGTAGAGTTTGAAGTAGTGAAACCTGTTTGTATTTTCACTTGCAAGTTGATTTAGTAGTGACTGTACCTACTGGGACACCTGTTCCCCATGGATCATGGGTTCTCCTGGGGACACCTTCCTCAGGGTCATCTCTTATTTTTAAAGCAATCCCTTTTAATCTACTGAGTGATTAAAGATATTCTAATTTATATTCTTTGACTTAACCTGTTTGTCACCCCTACCAGGGCCCCATATTTAGAACAAATCAAATGCAGCATTTTTCCCCTAGGACAGCAGAAGAAAAGTACATGAGAGAGAAAAGGTCCTATTATGTCCCCTGTAATACATTTGTAGAAGTGTTATGTGTAAGTCCTTGCAGAGATTAAATGGATGATAGTTGTATTAGGTTTTAATTGATGCTGCCTCCTAAGAGATAATACAGTCATGAGAGAGAGCCAGATCCTTCTGTTGTGTAAATTGCTGTAATTTTGTTGACTACCACAGCATCACAAACTCATACAACCTGAGGTTTAGGTCCATCAAGTCTCACTGAGTCTTCAGAGTTAACTGCAAATGGATCCTGCTGTATTTAAGACTGGTATTAAGAAAGTCATTTGTTGTAGTGGGAGCCACATTTTTATCATTTTTAACTTCTGCTTTCTCTGTTCTTCCCTGGTCCATTAGTTTATTTTTTCTTGTCTCTTTGTTCAGTGGCCTTAATTTTGCTTATTAGTAAAAATTGCACTAGAAGATGTTGAAATTGGGGGAAGAGTCTTATGCATATTTTTTTATTATTATTTGCTACAAATGAAAAAAAAAAAAAAAGTCTCTTGTTTATTTGTACTGCATTCACTCTTACAACCTTAACTGGGTCAGGGCCTCACTGTACCACAAGGGTAAGTCATAAAAGAGAGTCTCTGAAGCAAAGGGCCTAAACCTCTAGAGATAAGAAACAGCAACTGAGGGAAAAAAAACACCAGGGAGGGCATGAAAAGGTCTAGATAGGCATGAAAAACAGGCTCTAATTTCTATCTGCGCAGCTCCTGGGTGTATTAAGCTGATCAGTAGCAATGATAGCACCTCTGTTATTTGTTCTTCTAGTAAGGCTAGGCTGTACAGAATTTTAATTTCAGAGCACTGCATACTAATTGTGTTTGTATTACCCACTTGTCTTTTTCCCTTTTTTTTTTTTTTTTTTTTGAATGCTTTATCACAGATTTTGTATTAATTAAAGCTTTTGGCTGAATGTGATTGCTTGGCCTGGACAAAGTGGACTTCAAAGATCAGCCTCTTTCACAGCATCAGGGTAGCCAAGGCCAATTGTTTGGATAATGACCTGCAGAGCAAGGTCTTCCCACCGTTTTGGTGTGTGAATCGATCCTTTGCTCTTCTGGCACCAATGGCTGGATCGGCAGGAAGTCTAAAGCCATGGTAATCCCAAAGATACTTCCTATTGCTGGTATATCACTAAAATATAGTTGCTCCTTTTGTCATGAGATATACAGTGCTCCATGGTTTTAGTGAATGCAAATAACATGTCTTCAAAAACAGTATATAATAAGAGTTGGGTAGGATACCACATTTAACACACTGTTTAATTTCTTAAAGTATACTGAGGGATAGGGCAGAATTAGACTGGACGTAATTAACCTCAGTGTAACATTCAGGAAGATTTGTCCACAATCTCTTCTCATTTTTAGTGAAGCCACCTGCTAATTCCATTATTTTTTTCAATAGCTGACTTATTTCACATAGTGATCCTTTCTGCTACCCATTTTCCTTACCATTAACCTCACAGACTTCTACTCTGCATGTTTCTAGGAAAAAAAATATTGAGGTCCTGGGCTTATAAGTTTATATCAATTCCAGCATTGTTCTAAAAGAAATAAGATACTAAGCAAGTGTAAAAATTAGCATCACAAACCTTATTTGTAATTGTCTATTTGAAGAACTAGAAAGTTGTGAAGGAAATGTGATGCCTAGTATATGAGAACACTAAATTCAAAGCAATTTTAAGGTGATGACAAAACATGACTGAACTAAATTACAATTAGTGATATCTCCATGATTTGCATCTTAGCCAACAGTTGCAAACAGCATGACCTGTTGTGCTGTACTCTGTGATATATATTCAAAAGTCCATACTGACTTTCTTCCTTGTAATGTTACCCCAGCCTGGTTTGCAGATAGATTGCATTTTTACATCAACATATTTGAATTTGAACTGTGTCTCAGATGACAAGGTACTAACTCTTTTAGCCTGAAACTATGGCTATGCAGAATCTCTGCATCTCTTCTACCAATACAGGTCTTTAACATGTTTGTATGCAAATGCCTGTGCCTCTCACCAGTATCTCTGGCAGCCCACAGCACTTTATGGAGTTTATATTTATCAGGGTATAATATCTACTGATGTTAGAGTTTCAGAGGAAAGGCAGGTTTCTTGGCTAAAGAGCTGGCATCTTAATTTGTAGTTTTGACATAAGTGAAGATGCACCACAGCAGGAAAGTGAAGATGATGCTTGTGCATAAATAACTGAATCACCCAGACAGATATCTTCATAACTGTAGTTGCTGCAAAACCAAATTTTTATTGTTTTTTTTCATTGTCTATAAATTTTTATTTTACCTGATGGTGAATAATTCAGTATTCACATATTTCCACCTTGAAAAAGCTCCAGAAACTAAACAGATTCCTTACCTGAGCTCCACAGAAGGAGGTTTATTTCCTTCTTAAATATTTTTTTTAAGAATGCAAGGCCTTACGTACTTCTCCATAGAAAATTATTGCTTTGTTTCAAGATATGTGAACACAAGAAGTATTAATTTCTACAAATTTAATATGACGCTACAGTTTAACTGGAGCTCAATCTGGCTACTGCTGTTAAAGATTATAAAAATGTTTTCATAAATAAACAAAGAAGAAAAGAAGGACAAAGGAAAGTCTCCATCCATTATTGGATATGGGGGGAAACATAGTGACAAGAGGTGAGGAAAAGGCTGAGGTGCTTAATTTGAGCTTTGTCTCAGTCCTTAGCAGCAAGGCCAGTGTTTCTCCAGGTACTCAGACCCCTGAGCTGGTAGATAGGGATGAGGAGCAGAATGAAGCCCTCATAATCCATGAGGAAATGATTAGCAACCTGCTACTCCACTTAGATGTATGCAAGTCTATAGGGCCAGATGGGATCCACCTAAGCGTACTGAGGGATTTGGCAGAAGTGCTCACGAAGCCGCTTTCCATCATTTATCAGCAGTCCTGACTATCAGGGGAGGTCCCAGTCAACTGGCAGTTAGCAAATGTGATGCCCAGCTACAAGAAGAGTCAGAAGGAGGATCTGGAAAACTACAGGCCTGTCAGTCTGACCTCAGTGACAGGGAAGCTCATGGAACTGATCATTTGGAATGCGACCATACAGCATCTACAGGGCAGCCAGCTGATCAGGCCCAGTCAGCATGGGTTTATGAAAGACAGATCCTGTTTGATGAACCTGATTTCTTTCTACAACAAGGTGACGTGTTCAGTGGATGAGGGAGAGGCTGTGGATGTGGTCTACCTAGACTTCAGTAAGGCATTTGACACCATTTCCCAAAGCATTCTCATGGAGAAACTGCCTACTCATGGCTTGGATGGGTGTACACTTCATTGGGTTAAAAGCTGTCTGGGTGGCCGGGCCCAAAGACTAGTGGTGAATGGAGTTAAATTCAGTTGGAGTCCAGTAACAAGTGGTGTCCCCCGGAGATCAGTATTGTGGCCACTTCTCTTCAATATCTTTATTAATGATCTGGATGAGGAGATTGAGTGCACCCTCAGTAAGTTTGCTGATGACACCAAGTTAGGTGCAAGCGTTGATCTGCTCAAGGGTAGGAGGGCTCTGCAGAGAGATCTGGATCAGCTGGACCGATGGGCTGAGGTCAACTGCATGAAGTTCAATAAGGCTAAGTGCTGGGTCTTGCACTTGGGGCACAACAACACCATGCAACGCTACAGACTGGGGTAAGAGTGGCTGAAAAGCTGCCTGGTGGAAAGGGACCTGGGGGTATTGGTCAATAGCTGACTGAATATGAGCAAGCAGTATGCTCAGGTGTCCAGGAGGCCAACAGCATCCTGGCTTGTATCCAGAAATAGTGTGGCCAGCAGGACTGGGGAAGCAATTGTCCCTTGGTAGTTGGTCCTGGTGAGGCCACAACTTGAATACTGTGTTCAGTTTGGGGTTCCTCACTACAAGAAAAACATTGAGGTACTGGAATGTGCCCAGAGAATGGCAACAAGCTGGTGAAGGATTTAGAAAACAACTCTTAGGAGGAGAGGCTGAGGGAGCTTGGGTTTAGCCTAGAGAAAAGAATGCTCAGGGGAGACCTTATCGTGCTCTACGACTACTGTAAAGGAGGCTATAGCGAGGTGGGGATTGGTCTCTTCTCCCAAGCACTAAGTGATAAGACAGGAGGAAATGACCTTAAGTTGCACCAGGGGATGTTTAGGTTGGGTATTAGGAAAAAATTCATCACTGAAAGGGTTGTGAAGTATTGGTGATCACCATCCCTGGAGATCTTCAAAAAACATGTAGATGTAGTGTTTAGTGACGTGGTTTAATGGTGGACTTGGCAGTATTAGGTTAAAGGTTGGACTACATGCTCTTAGAGGTCTTTTCCAATTTAAATGATTCTATGATTCAGTCATGTTTAAGCATCTAAAAACATGAGCATTTTTTCTCTGTTGGACTAGTATTCCTTTTACAATTCAATTCAATAAGTCTTTTTTTTTTTTCCTCTGGGTTTTCTTAAATATATGTTTAATAATATCTCTAGAAATATGACCAAATTCTTACATAACAAATGTGTTTTTCAATATCATACTGTAAGTCAAAGCTAAATTTAAAATAAATGCCTATATAACCCCAAAATTGAATGGCCAGATCTTGAGTTTCCTTAGAGTGGATATTTTTTTTCTTCTCGAAGGAAAGAACAATTTCCTGTCTTATTTTGGGGAATTATGGCACATCTTATTTTACATTTGGTCTAGTCCTAGTACCTCACAGGAGTACACCCTAACCCATGTGGAAAAAAGGAAGATGAAGGAAGTCTGGTTCGTAACAGATGTGAAGTATGCTAAGGAAAGTTTTGCAGTTCCCCTGAATACAGAATGACATGTACTCTGATGTTTCCAAAGTCATTCTAATTCCATGCTCAAGTTCAACTATAACACAGTTGGAAAAATCTTTTGTATTTCTTGCAGGTAGTCTAAAATGCCCCTAGGAGGATTAAATCAATGTTTCAGAAGTAATTCACTAAGATACAATTTTTTGTCAGACCATTCAAATGTGCAGTGTTGATATTGTCAAATCTGTGTGCACATGAAATCTATGAATTCATGCTTTGATGGCAACCTTGGCCATAGTATGCGGTATTATTTGGGTGCAACAGTGGGATTATAACAAAAATCATTGATAACTGAGAACGAGAGATAGGCCATGAAATATCCTGGGTTGTTTAGGTGAGCTGTACGGGTTGTGCTTCCAAAATATACACTTGGGAACAAGGGTTTGATCAATGAGAAAATGAAGATTGCATAGTTTTATCAAAAGCCAAACATAATTTGTTGTAGTCAGAACAAATCTCATCTTCATTAGATTTTCCCCATTCTTCCTGATTCTGGCCTTTTATCAGCCCATTGTGGAGTATAAACAGTTCTCCTGGTCTTTCAGGCTTTATTATTTAGCAAAGGCTTAAGAGGAAATGAGAATCTGTCCTCTTGTTTGGAGAATGATCAAGACAGGACTTATTTCATGCACTCCTAGTTAGGGCCTCCCTGAGAGCATTTTGTCACAGTACTCAGGAGACTTACATTAGTCAATATGCAGAGAAATGAAAAAGCAATGGATTTCAATAATTTTTCCTTGACCTTTAAACCAGAGGGGTTCTTCTGCAAGACATTAGAATATCCACTCTTCCCCAAGAAGCTGAATGAAGGTTTCAGGGACAAATTCCAACACAACTGCAGGAATATGTGTTGAGACTAACCTTTTCTTTTCTTTTTTCTTTTCTTTTCTTTTCTTTTCTTTTCTTTTCTTTTCTTTTCTTTTCTTTTCTTTTCTTTTCTTTTCTTTTCTTTTCTTTTCTTTTCTTTTCTTTTCTTTTCTTTTTTCTTTTCTTTTCTTTTCTTTTCTTTTCTTTTCTTTTCTTTTCTTTTTTTCTTTTCTTTTCGGCACAAACATTAAAACAAAGTTTGTAATGAAAGAAAAACCTGGTTAAAAAAAAAAATTTAAGAAAAAATTTTGCACTGATAAAATGATAGCATTTCAACTGACAATTGACAATTGAATCCTTAACTATAGATTTTTCCAGAGGAAAAATTTCAAGAGAATATGTTGTTGGTTTTTTTAGATAGTTACAAGTGTATACCCACATCTCAGCTCTTTGTGAAAAAGGACTTGTGAGTTCCAGTGCAACTTCCCTAGCGAGATCACGGTTTTTCTTCCTCTCCGGGACCTCTGCCTAATGGAGGTATTTGTCTTCCTTCGTTGAGATAATACCATCATTCTATTAGATGTAAAGTCAAACAATTGATACAGACTTGACATTCTTGAGTGTGAGTAAAGCTTATGGCAAAGGTTGCCACATTTGGGCAATTACTAACATTTCCTTAGGCAGTAACCCTACTGGATACAGGAAACTCTTCCACCCCTTTAATTGTAAAAGAAACAGTAAATTAAACAGTTCCATGCCGTGCACCAAAATTGTAGGAACTGTAGCATTGGATCATAAAATTCTTAAATCTTACTTTCAGCAGGGAACACAATGGATGGAGCTGCTGAGGGGTGCTCAGAGCTGGGCTGGCAGGAGCTCTGCACTCTCTTTTCATTCTGCAATGTGCAGGAGCTGGCTGTGCTTTACTGGACCTGCTTCTGCAATGGAAATTTTAAAGTGACATCAGGGAGGAATAAACAAGCAGTCTTAACAGCATGAATTCTTGCCATTACTTTACTTAATGAGGGAGTCTGCATGTGAAGTACCTGCATGTGTCTAACTGGTAAATCTTCTCCTCAGAGGGAAGGAAGCTCAGCTCTGGAGCAGGAGAAGCAAAGCAAGTTGTGGCACCCATCTCCAATGTGTTTCCTCTTCCTTTCTTTCTTTCTTTTTCTTTCTTCTTCTTTCTTTCTCTTTCTTTCTTTCTTTCTTTCTTTCTTTCTTTCTTTCTCT
Source organism: Cygnus olor (assembly GCF_009769625.2). NCBI lineage: Eukaryota > Metazoa > Chordata > Aves > Anseriformes > Anatidae > Cygnus > Cygnus olor. The sequence goes on from NC_049169.1 coordinate 41,832,556, forward strand.
TTCTTTCTTTCTGTCTTTCTTTCCTTCTATCTTTTTCTTTCTCTTTCTTTCTCTTTCTCTCTCTCTCTCTTTCTCTTTCTCTCTTTCTCTCTCTTCCTCTCTGTCTTTCTCCCTTTTCCTTCCTTCCTTCCTTCCTTCCTTCCTTCCTTCCTTCCTTCTTTCCTCTTTCTTTTTTCTTTTTTCTTTTCTTTTTTCTTTTCTTTTCTTTTTTCTCTTCTCTTCTCTTCTCTTCTCTTCTTTCTCTTCTCTTCTCTTCTTCTCTTCTCTTCTCTTCTTCTCTTCTCTTCTCTTCTCTTTCTTCCCTTCCCTTCCCTTCCCTTCCCTTCCCTTCCTCCCTTCCATTCCTTCCTCCCTTCCCTTCCCTTCCCTTCCCTTCCCTTCCCTTCCCTTCCCTTCCCTTCCCTTCTCTTCTCTTCTCCTCTTCCCTTCCCTTCCCTTCCCTTCTCTTCTCTTCTCCTCTTCCCTTCCCTTCCCTTCCCTTCCCTTCCCTTCCCTTCCCTCCCTTCCCCCTTCCCTTCCCTTCCCTTCCCTTCCCTTCCCTTCCCTTCCCTTCCCTTCCCTTCCCTTCCCTTCCCTTCCCTTCCCTTCCCTTCCCTTCCCTTCTCTTCTCCTCTTCCCTTCCCTTCCCTTCCCTTCCCCTTCCCCTTCCCTTTCCCTTCCCTTCCCTTCCCTTCCCTTCCCTTCCCTTCCCTTCCCTTCCCCTCTCCTCGAGTCTCCTCGTCTCCTCTCTTTCCTTCTCTTCTTTTCTCTTCTCTTTTTCTTTTCCTTTCTTTTTCTTTTCCTTTCTTTTTCTTTTTCTTTTTCTTTTTCTTTTTCTTTTTCTTTTTCTTTTTCTTTTTCTTTTTCTTTTTTTCTTTTTCTTTTTCTTTTTCTTTTTCTTTTTCTTTTTCTTTTTCCTTTTCTTTTTCTTTTTCCTTTTCTTTCCTTCTTTTCTTTTTTTCTTTTTTCTTTTTCTTTTTTCTTTTTCTTTTTTCTTTTTCTTTTCTTTTTTTCCTTAGCCCAAGCAATAAGTAAATGGCATGTACCTTAAACACAGTGCATTTACAGAACAGTGACCTTAAGAGCTTTAAATGACTACATTGTTTAATGTGAAGGAAAAGAATACCGCAGATCAGTGGAAATGTCAGCAGTACTTTTAATGAATCAAGTTTGTTTTAATCGATATTCAAGTCTTCTTTCCATTGCCCTGAGATTGTCATGCTTTGCAAAGAGATAACAGTAAATGTCACGCTCCAAAAAAGCAAGTGCTTTTGTTGCTATAAATCAATTGGAAACATTGTTCTACTAAACGTGACAGACACAAGTGACAGAAATGCTGTCTTTCCAAGAAATCACTATTTCTATACCCCATGTAGAAAAGGGTTTGGGGGAGTATTGCTTAGAGCCTTAGTATTCTGCTCTCAGATAGCCTCTAGTATGGCCAAGGCAAACATGAGACACACACTGGAGGCTTAATCTGAGTGGAGAAATAGCCAAACCAGTCCAGGAGACACGCAGTGCTTTTTTGTTTTCTTACTTTTTTTTTTTTTCCTTTCTAGGCTTTATGAGAATAGCTATAACCTTTTTTTTTTTTTTTTAATAGTTAATTCTGTCAAGTTTTTCTGGGGTATAGTTAGGACTAAGAGTCTGTAAATTTAATAGCCAAGCATACAGATGTCTGACTTTATAAACTTAGGCCAGCTGAGGCCCTGCTGGTGAAGTAAATGACAGAAGTAGTCTGTCACCTAGTTCAGCACAACATACAAGAATTCATTACTTTAATGTCCAAGGCAAGCAAAATTATGCTAGAGTATAAACTAAAGTATATTACAGTTATTGTGGACCTTGAGACTGAGGCAACTTTGATTTTGTGTTTACTTGCTTGAATTTAACTTTATACCTCTGCAATTTAAGCAGTAGTGTGGAATGTGAATGGGCACTATGTGCCTAGGTTTGTGCTCCAGCAGCCTCACCAGCTTTACGAGCACTTGGAGTGAGCTCCTCTCAGTGTGATAACTGTGTCATTTGACTAATACCCTACAAGTATGTTGCTGTGTACCATCAGACCATTCCAGTTACAGCAAAATGGTTGGTGTTGGCAGCCTCTCTGCTCCCACTAGCATTAGCAACTCTTCTTCCACCTTCTCCATCATGCTCAGGACACTGTCCCAGCAGAATTACTCCTTACTCACTTCTCTCTTGCCTGAGAACTTTCTAAGAACCCTTGACTGCATGTCTTATTGATATTTGTGAAACCAGCATCCTCTCTGCTTGACAACTCAGCCCTTTCCACTTGGCTTTACACCAGAGCTATTCCTACAAAAACAAATCCTATTAGGAGTAAAAACATACAGATGGGTGGAAAAGCCGAGAGCACAGTAATGAAAATAGTATCTGTATACACAGGAATGGTGCTATTCCCCAGGAAACAGGCCAGTTCTTTGAACTTCTTGACAACTTCTTCAGATGTCCCTGCCTATGCCTGTGTTTATCTATAGTGGCCTGTACTGACTCAGATACCAAAAGCTCCAGAGGAAAGGGGAGCCTGGGACCAAGACAGGTCAGATGCAAATCAGCTGCTTGTCTGTGCTGTACCAAGATCTGTAATGTTAGCTTTTAAATTTAGATTTGAACAGAATTTTTTGTCTTCTTTTTGAAGAAGAAAGCTGCTTTCGCTGCAGCAAAAGGATAATAAGGACCCCAGGCAATGTAGCTCTTGCTGACCTACTTCTTTAAGTATAGGACAGGCATCAGTTCTGGAATGGGATGGGAAAACATTCCTTTAAAATTTTGCTGAAAAAAACATCAGGCTTCACCACGGTGTGTTTTGTGTCCTTGTCTGCTAGCAGGCAGATACTACTGATATGGTTAGTACCTATCAAAAGAAAGCATTGCAAAGGTGGTTTTCTGATTTGTAAGTAGTGTAGTAATTAGAATTAATTTGTGGAGTACATTATATGGATGAATTTATAGGACTCTTTAGATAGGAAAAAAAAAAAGCAAAATCATATGACAACTTTGACATTCTGAAAAACTTAATTCCTACATTTTATATAGAGCTTGCAGAATTTCAAGAGACAACTTCAGTAGTTTGGATCTTGCTGTAAAATGCACAGAATTTCCTGCTTGAATAGATGGTGCTTTTCTGTTTGGTCTTGCCTTATGAAGGTTGTAGAGCTAAGAGGCTTCCTAGAGCTATGAGGATAATTCTACCAAGTTATAGGCCAAACCCTGACCTCTCTCTGTGGCTTGTTTGGGATGCTCTGATTTAAAAGGTATACAAACACTGTGGGTTCGCACCTAAGGTTTGGCTTTTTACAGGGGAGGGGGATTACAGGAGGCGGAAGGATTCCTGCTCATAGACCTTCTTGGTCTTCGTAACTCCAGAACAGCTTAGAGACATCTTTTCATGCTAATTCCTTCATGTGGGATACCCAGATTTATGCTGTTCTACTTCATTTCAAGCATGGGTGAATTTCACAGTTTTCTTGAAAATTTATCGTCCTGATGCATACTAATGCCATATGTCCAGGGCAATTGTTAATAACATATGTAAAACTTCCACAAGTAGCTTGTTCCAAATATGGAAGCAAAAATACATTTATGGTAGAATGAGCATGACTGGCATGTATTTCATACTGTAAGTAAAGTATAAATACCACCTTATATTTCAGGAATTTAAATATTTTTTCTGGTGGACCCACACATAGGCTCTCACAAATGACAGAAATGAAGGATTTTAGAAAAGGCCATGTCTTATAGTTTGTTACATTTAGCTTAAGTTATATACATCTCATAATAGAAATCTGGCTTGTCCTTGTACACTTGTAAAGAACTGTTAGACTACTGAAGTAAGAAAAAACAAATTACTAGCACGCCATGAAAGGATAAACATGCTGAGGTGCCCTCTGTGCTATAATTCCATTTGGATGTGTTAGATGTTTTGCTGCATGCATTTGCTCAGAGCATGCCCTCTGGATAGCTTTTTCTGTCAGCAAGTCCCATCATGTTTACAGGAGGCTCTATTAAGGGTTCTGGGAAAGCTAAGAAATGTATTTGCTTCGAGCATAATGCAGGGGGATTTGTTAAAGCAAATTCCCACATTTCTACAGTATGCAAAATTGGACTACAAGATTACAGTTGGGTTAACATTCTGAAATAAAATAGTTGACTGAAGAAGAGAAAATACAGCTTTTTGAACTCTAATAAATTGGCAAGCTTAATGCAAAATAGGAGGGGCATGTAGCATTCAAAGTTAGCTTTTTAGAAAGGGGGCTAATTTTCTCTGGCAGTTATGTATTCATCTATGTCAGTGCTTTGCTAACCAGCTGTAGATGTTCAGTTCAGGATCAGACTGGGCAAAACAGGGATTTGCCAGATATAAAGCACTATATAGCAAGGAGTTTTCTGGGACTCTTTCCAGCTGACTGCCAGGAGCTAAGTGAGGTTCCTAGAGGACATAGGCTGCTGTTGCCAATCCATGGGGAGGCTGTCAAGGCATCATTAGTAGCCTTGACTCAGTTTCCTCCCCTCTAGACAGCTATGCTGACTGATTCTGCCGTCAGCAGCTCTTATAATTTTTCTGACTCATTTGTGACCAAGTCTTTTGCTCCTCACATGGCTGCAGAGGCTGTCTGCTTCCTCACACAACTTCTTGCAACTCTGCTTCACACAGGCTTTTCAGGGTTATTCATAAATCAGATCTCTGTTAAGAGAAGGAAAGGAATATGCTGAAACAAAATATTTTAGTTTAACAAGGCATAAAATACCTTACTAATCAGCCCCCACCCCCCAAATAATAAATAAGTAATTAAAAAAAATGTCTCAAACTTTAAGCATATTTGTGTGGTTGTAATTTTGCACATACGTACTGAGTCTCAAAAAGAAATTTCAGAAGACCCACAGACATGGGAGTAGCATTGCATTTAGCCTCCAGATATGGCTTCTACTGATTGCCATTTTGATCTCTGATGTTTGAGTTGTGATAGTTGAACAAAACATGCCAGAAGAGCAAGTGTGTTACCTACACACCAGTGTGGATAAAGCTCCTGGTGGCTGTTACAAGGTGAAACTGAGGCAGTGTTGTCAATATTAGTTAAACCCACAGAAAAAACTGGCATTTGCTACTGCCTTTTCTATACTGTTGGACTGTGATTGTGTCTCTGGATGTTTCCAAGCAATAGAATCATATAACAGGCAGCTGTAAAATAAAGGGTCCTTTACGTGGAGCAGATACAATAAACTGTAAACAGCATACTTATAATAAACTGCAGAACTATGCACAGAGATATTTAGGAGTACAGTCACTGTTAAATCATCTGAGTTCTAAAAATTAATACTTGAGGTTAGCATTCAGCGTATGCCAGAGACTGGTTTCAATGCAAGCCTCTTGTTTGCTCTCATGGCAGTGCCTGTATTTATCATCTCTGTGTTACCCTATGTGTCTCAGTTAATGTAGAGTCCACATTCAGGTCAATTAAATCTGACCAGGAACACTTGCACAGCATGGCCTGTGCCCAGACCTCTGAAACGAAGTGCTCTGAGCCTGCTGCTTATGGGGCTGTTCCCTGGAGCATACACCATCCCAGGCTGGGGAATTGCTTGGGGTAGTGCTAGTTGTTACAGGCCAAAATAGTGCAAGGCCACATCATAACAGTTGGCTGATGTAGGCGACTGAATTCCTGAATATTCCTGAATACTTTGATTTAGTAGTGTACCTTCAGCTGTGTTGTACTGTGAGGCTCAACTTTGCTTTTTATACATCATAAATATATTTCATAATCTTTAACAGTCAGTTGGATGCAATATAGTACGTGAATACATTGCTCACTTCATGTTAACTCAGCAAATCACCTCAAATTTAGAGATAATTTCTTGAATTTGCCAAACTCATTATCGTGTTTATTACCTTTTCAGCTATATGCCATGTTTAATGATAGAAAAAAATAAGAACCAAATGTTGCTTATGTTTTCTTCTCCACTACTCCTCTGCAGTACAGAAAAAAATCTGTGTTGCCTGAAACAGAAAAGCTTGTCCATCCCTTATCTGATGGAGAGATTGAGGCTTATGTGTAAATAAATATACCTGTTTTGCTCTGCTTAAAAAAACACTAAGCTATTTACAATAATCACCTGTTTATCAGGAGTTTGAAGTAAGACCAAAGGGGATAAAATCAGCTGCTTAATCCTGTTAGCTGATTCTGTGACACCAGATCATGATGCATTTGCCCTAGTTCACTGTCCCACTGATGGCACACTAATGGAGAATCCCATAATCATTTTCCTATTTGGCAAATGGTTAATCATGAAACCTTGTTTTATGAGATATAGACTATGTTGATGTGGTGCATCTCAAAATGGTGGTATGATTGTACATGTTGTATGGGGCAGCAGTAATCAAATAAAAACTTTTATTTTGGTAAGGAGACAACAGGAGAGCAAACCTTCTTGTGTCTGATCTAGCTGGCTTCTTTGCCCGGCCTTCAAGACCTTGCAGAAGCACCTCTAATTGTGCTTCAGCCTGGGTGTGAGCAGTGTCAGTGGTAACCCTCTGCAAATCTATTTTGGATCTATTTACCTGTATTTTTCAAGAATAAGGCACACATGCTTTATTATATATAAATATATTTTAAGAGCTCAAGCAGAAGTGTGAAGAAATGCTGCCCTTAAAATTGTGAGTAAAGGAGATTCTGTCTGTCGGTCTGGCTGCCAGTGGTGTAGTCACCTCTGATTTACCATACCTGGGACTTAGAGGACTGAAATTTTTTAAACAGCAAGAAATTCAATAAGACCCAGATAATCCCACCTGCATCTCCTCTGCTATTCCATGGAAGTTAGGGTATTAAACATATATATATATATACACATATATATACAAAACCAAAAATTTTCACAGCATGAAAATATCCTGAGAGAACCATAAGCTCATCCTTTGCAAGGCATAATTGCTACTTTATATAAGTGGTATATAGCAAATGTGGCATACTTAGTAAATAATACTGTAGCATTCAGAAATGGAAAGGGCTGTATGTGCTGAAAATATTTCATACTTCCATTGGTCACATCATTCCACGTTAACAGAGTCTGACCTCTGGTGTAGAAGTATGTACAGAATTCTATAGCGCTATGTTAATTAAATATCCAGTAGAGTATTTGTACTCATAGAAAGACTAATTTTGTTAAGAGCAGAGTCTACTATATTTCTGATATTTCACCCTCCATAAGTGTGCCTTTTGAAAGAATTAATAAGCCTCATCTCCCTAAAAATGAAATACATTGAAAAGCAGCAGGGTTATTTTCCAAGTAACCTAAATACTATAGCAATATAATCAAATTTCTAAAACACATGATCCATAATGATGGGCAACAACTGTTTCATGCTGTCATGGCAACAGGGAATCTTAGGGTTGCAAATCCATACTTTAAAAAGATTATCTTGAGAGCGCAAAAGGTTTTTATACTGCAGCTGCAGCCATAGTATACACAATATACAATTGCTCACTACTTCACAACCTGTATATATATTTTTTTAGCTTGTCCTGCTTTTCACAGTTTTTTAAACCTCATTCGTTTGTGTGATGTTCTTTTCTTTAAGGATTTGTTTCTCTTCCATTTCAGCATGAATTTTATATTAATCTGATTTCATGCTAGTTTATAATATGCTTTTATGAGATGTCTGGGCGTTTATTTTGTAATAGCAAATTCATCTTTATTTTTTTTTAAGAAGTATGTTCTTTGTGTCAAGACTGTTCTTTGTTTTTATGTTTTCATTGCATATTATATTAGAAATACTAATATCTATACTCTCTTCACTTGAGTAAAATATTCTTTACCACAAGCACTGCTGATTGCAGCTATGGCTGCTTTTTGTTGTCTGTCATGCTCTTCCCCTACCACCCCCCACCCCACCCAGCAAGGCTTGGTAAGGAGATTAAAAAGAAGAGAAAAAAAAAAAAAGAGCAAAGAGGTTTTCATGTTTTCCCTCACATAAAAGTTAACCCTGTGATTTCAGGAGGTGGACTTTTCCAGTGCCTTTATTTAATGTTGAGTAGCCATACCACTAGCCATACAATATTTGGACTGTAATATATAAAAATACAATTGCCTTTTGCTGTGATCAGTGACAGAATTCCCATAAACTTCAGTGGACCCAAGATTTTAAAGTAAAAGGATGTTCTGTTCTGAGCAAAGGAGGCATGAACAAATTATGTAATTTTCTCTCTTGATCTAAGATGCAAGATTGCTCTGCTAGTCACATGGAAGAGAATGTCTTCCCATCCTAAATTTATCCCTAGATAGCAATCATGGAGGAGGAACATTGTCTGAGTAGCTGTGTCTTGTTAACACATTTCATAAGAGTGAAGGGAACTCCTGGAAATATGCCATCACAAGAAACTGTGCCATAAAGTTAATAAAGCTTTATCTTAAAGCTATGCAAGTTTTTTTCTTCTTCACTACTCTTACTGAAAGGCCATTCCTGTAAATACTCCTCTAACTTCCCGCCTAAACTGAGTCATACCACATACCTATTTGTTCTTGTGTTGGTGTTCTTTAGCTTTAATAGGTCTTCTCTCTTCCTGCTTTCACCCACTAATGTATTTAGAGAGAACAATATCTCCTGTCAACATCTATGCTGAGAGCCAAGCTCTTAGTCTTTAGAACCCACCTTTTCTTTATCGACCTAGTGGCCCTTTTTTCTCCATCTCTTACATTTGAGTTCAGCGGTCCTGAATAAGGGGAAAGAGGATCAGAGTTCTTTGTGTGGTAACCGCTGCTACGTTGGGTCCACATGGCAGGACTTGCATGAGTTCCATATCTCCAGACCAACTCTGTTTCCAAATTTGCTTTCGTGGTATGCATCACAAAGTGGAATTCACTTCTTGTATGCTTATGACTTGATTGCCACTTAGAATTTTGTCTCTTACATTATAGTGTCACTATGTGTAGACATTAGAGGAAATCATTATTACCAAGAAAATAAAACTCCTGATACATATGAAGAGAAGTTGCGGTCCCAAGTTAGTCAACAGATAATAATGAACAGATTCTTATATAGTCTATGCAGTGCATTGTATGAGGTGTCAACAGTGTGAAACATTCAGTCCCCTTCAAATTCCAGTATGGCATGGTATGGACGTTAAGAAGGAAATTAGGTTTGTTCCTCTTTATGCAATACAATGCAATGGATGACTATTCTGACATGTTTGGCTGAAAATAAACCTCTAAATATTTCTTTATTATAAATGACTCAAAATGTGAACAAAATTCTTTTGTAGCTTTATTCAAATTGGATCTGAAGAGCTCATCTTTACAGAATGATTCCAGCTCAGAGAATTTTGTATATTATGAAATACTGATTTTTTATTTTAAAAAGGTGACTGAGTCAGAAGATTACAGCTAGGTATGCAAACCTAAAAGTCTTAGCAATGACTCACAGCAAAACTCTGAAATAACAAATATTGTCCTAAAATCATTAATGACTAGAGGCTAGATGGGGCCTTATCTTTAAGTTCTTATCTGAATAATACATACAGAATACAGGATAGACACAGCCTGATTTTATTGTAGATAAGTTATTTCACAGTGCCGTGAAAAGTTATAAATTAGCCCTTGAGACTTCAGGGCTTTTCCAGAGCTAGGCTGAGATTTGTGTAAGGAACACATCCTGAGCTTTTACTCTTGTGGCGTAGCTACAGCTGTAATATCCACGCAGAATAATGGACTCATTTGGGCTGCAAAGGATACTGGGAGGTCTCTTAGCCAAATTTGCTGGGTGAATGAGGCTTGGTGAACCCAGCACTGAATTCAGACCAGGTTGCCCAAGGCTTTATTTACAACTCCCCTGTGCAACTTTTTCCAATGGTTAGTTTTACTTACTGAGTTTTCTTTCTTTTTTTTTTTTTATTTCCTTTCTCCATGTATTTCAAGCCACAGTCATTGTCCGTCATTCTCTCCTCGTACAGCTCCATAAAAAGTGTGACTCTATCTTCCTGGTGACCACCTAGGTACTTGGTGGGTTGCTATTAGGTCCCCCTGAAGCCATCTTATCACAAGGCTGAACAAGCACACTTCTTTCAGCCTCTCCTCATAAGGCAAGTGTTCTAGTCCCAAATAACATTAGCAGCCCTGATGATCAGATGAAAAGACTGGTTAAAATTGCTTATTTCTGAACAAAGAGTTGCTGTAAGAACTACATAGCATCTAAGTGATCTTGATTTCTGAGGAATTTCATATTAACTAGTATTTTAAAGTACTGCTGTATGCTGAATAAACACCCTCCAGAATGCCAAACTAATGCTGAGATGAAGGAGACTGAAGTGATTTCACTTTGGAGCCCATAATGACATCAGTGGGGTGAACAATGGTGTCAAATTACTTAAGAAAAGTGTGGTCCCTTGGAGACTCCTTTCTGAATCCTGTTTAGAAAAAAACTCGTGTGCAGTACAGTAAAGCTTAAGATGCCCGTCTCTGGCCAAGCATCACACCTGTCATAGGGAATGCCTGGCCTTTCTCCTCTCTCTGAGAGCCTTGTTCAAGGTCTAAGTGCAACTGGACCAAGGCTGCCAAGAGTGGACCATGAGTCCAGCCCTGTATCTCACTCCCTGAAGAAAAGCAGGAGTCTTTATAGTGGGTATCTGTAACGCTGGTTCTGATGTCAGGCTTCAGTTTCCCCTTTGCTTCTCCTTTCTTGCTGTTCAGTGTTTCAAGGCTGTGTGAACTCAGCTGCTTGTCTCTTCTGTTTCTTCAAAGCCCTGCTCCTGTGGCTGCTCAGTTCTGTGCAGGGAAGCAGAGCTTTGAAATCAATGCTGTGTGACCACAGCATCCAAGTAATGAGTATTTAAAAAGAAGATATGTGAGCATTGGGGAAAAGGAGGAGAGGCCAGGATGAGGGAAATGCTCATCTGTTTAAAATGTCAAGGCTTAAAATACTGCTCCCCAGGACTTTGAGGGGGCTTTGAGCCCAGCCAGAACCTGTCTGCTTGTCCCACTTCAGGTATTTTGTCTTCAGCGAGCTATGGCCTGTTTAGAATAGGGATATTTTTTCCACTTGGTTTGGATTTGCATGCACCTTAATACCATTTGCTTGGAAATTCTGATTTATTTCTTTTAAATCATGAAAACATTAACACAATAGTATACACTCCTGGGTGTATATTTGTCAAACTGTACATAAACTTATGTGAGCTGCTGAAGGCATGAGGTATTTACATATCTGATGGGTTCATAACAACCTTAACTCATTGAATTACTGACTGTCTTCCCACTGGATATAGCACAGTTTTGATCCCCCACCCCCACCCCCCAATTTACTGATGAATGCATTGTGCATTATTCCTTGTGGTTTGTAGTGTTCATATTAACACAATTTAATTAAAACAATTAATATTCATGTAGTAATAAATGGTAGCAGCAATTTTGTGAACAAAATGGTTTTGAAAGTACCCTATGTGCATACAAATTGTTTAATTTAAATAAATATTATAATTAACATCTTATTTGTACCATAAATCAGGAAACGCTTACAGAGCTCTGTGCTGTGTAGCACTTTTGAAAGACAAAGCTGCAGGCATTTGCAAACACGTAAAGAAACAGGGGTGAGAGGAGGAACAGTACAGCCACTGTATTGTTTTCTACCATTTAATCTTCCAAGCTACATATAATCATATAATAAAAAGCAAGAAACAGGTTCAAATAAAAGGAAGGTAAAGATGGAAAACTGTAAGACAGAAATCACACTGCTCTGACAAAAAAGATTAAACTGAAATTACCATGAGGAGGTGCTGAGTTTGTATCCTCTCACTTGTCATTGCTTTATTTTCAGTGGAGAGCTCAATATGAAGCCTTTGCTGGGTGACAAAAAGCACCATCTTCCTGCAGACATTCTGTCACTGTGTCAAGGTGGGAAAGCACTTCAAATATTAGTGCTGCGTCCTGGCTTCCCTGTAAAGATCTCATTGGAAACATCAGAATTATTCTCAGGTCCAGGTCCAGCTCATTCTCAGGTCCAGCTACAATGTTTTGTTGTTTGAGGGCACTGTTCTGCATTGAAAATATTAGAAAGCAGTGCTGGGGCCTGGGAAGAGGAAAACCTTTTCTGGTGCATTCCCTCCTACATCTTTCTATTAGCAAGGCTAATAGATGTTTCTCATCTAAGCAGAGATGGTCAGTAGAGATTCTTCTCCACTCTGTGCTGTTTTCCACTAGAGTAAAATGACTGCTCTCTGTGTGGGAGTGGTTTTTGTTTGTTTGTTTGTTTTTTTAATATCCTTCAAGTTGGTCTTTCCAATTGCTGCCTGTTCTCTTTCCTTCCTCCTCCTTCCCTCCCCTGCCCATTTGCTTCTATCTCCACCTCTTTCACAACAAATCCAGACTTTCAGAAATAACTGGATGGGTCCTCCCATATGTCCACCATGTTTCTCGAGGGACATGTAGGCACCTTACCAAGAAAAGGAGGATTTTTTTTTTTTTCCCTAAGTAGATATTTCAGCTACATCACAATATTTCCTGAATGGTCGTAGTTGGAGTTGCCTGCTCAGTAAGCAGTGTTATACTGCCTGGATTTAGAAAGGATCTCTTTTTCCTAGGGATCTAAAACACCTGCACTCTGCCATAACCTGATTATCCTCAGCTTTTTGTCCTACATAGCAAGCAGTGCAGATGCAGATAATTTGCTCTTACTGTTGTGTGCATTCTTCTATGGGCAGAGGCTGCAGAGTACTGGGGATTGTCTTCCTACCATGTTGACAGTCATATTGAGGTTGTGCTGTACTTCAACCAAGCTTGAAAATTTAATCAAGATACAAACAAGTAATATCCAGTCTAATCTGCAGCCCAGCAATTAGGATATTCATGTTGGAAACAAGCTAGGATTCTACTCCTTCCTTTCTGGCCTTTGTCTAATACTAATATTTGTTAAATGGAACAGAGAAACCTGTCTAACTCACAATCTCTGCATCACTTGATAAGAGGTAGCAATTATATCTGAGTTTTCTGTAATTAAGCAAACTAAGGTAGACTGATAGTGATATGCCTAGAATTTTACATAAGGTCTGCTACTCATCAGCCTGAAAGATGCAATTTCAAGAAGCTGATATTTTGCTGAAAGGGCCATTGCACCGAATGTGGCTGTACCCATATTTTGGTTCATTATTATTATTTAGATTGAGAATCTGTTCACCTGTGTTAAAAGTGTATGCTTTCAAAATATGTAACAGGAACTAGTCCATTTCCTGAGAAAAAAGATGCAGAAGGAATTGTAGAAAAGATACCAAGATACTCAATAAGAGTGTATAAATTAAACAAAAAGGCATCTAAAAAATTTCTCTTTCTACAAAATATATTTGATACGCAAATTATTCATCTTTCAGGGTGGTTTATTTACTTTGGGTCTGTTCTCAGGTTATTAGTGTAATTTCAGGTTAAGAAACCTGAAATTAAGTTAAGAAATTGAAAATTGAAATTATGTTAAGAAACATTTCAAACTTTGCAAGATACTTTTTGCAAATACCAAGCTAGTACTCTTGTACGATGATAAACATATTGGCAAACCTGGGGAATTTGAGGGCAATATTTCAGAGAGCTGGATAACTGGCACAGAAGTAGAGAAGGTATAAAAGAATGCTGTGGTAGACAAAAGAAACCTTTGGAGTTATCACAGAAAGGATATTGGATGAGATTAATTTCCCAGAAAGCATCTTGTTAGAAAGTTGGTATGTTTTTAATGCTTGAACTATTGTGAAGCAATTTGTATGTTGCAGTTCCTCCCTCAAGGCAAGACTTATGTTTAAAACATCAGTGTGAAATTATGAATAGATTTCATTTAGAAGGAAGGCCAAATGAAAACAACATGTCTGTTTCTTTCAGGAAATTCTGATGCATTTGTATTCTGTCTCATCAGGATATTTATTGGCCCAAGGAGAGCTGCCAAGGTTTCATTTGGGTGAATTTTTTTTTTTCCTGTAAAAAGGTTTAGCAAGAAATAATAAATTGCTATCTATTTTTTGTTTCTTTATTCCTTTGCTACATACAGGATTCAGTTATATTTCTGTAAAGTGATACTTTTTAGTAATAGTAATTTCTGTCATAGTTGTGGTTCAGGCTTACCTTGAATCACATTGCTTCTTGGGTACCAAAGGGAGCTCTATTAATGGTCTTCTAGCAGTATAAAAGGAGTTTGGTAAGAGAAAGAAAGCAATTTCTATGGTCGTCATATAAAAATGCTCACGTGGATGTCCTGGAAAATTACATTTTCTGTATACCAAATCATTAGTCACTTGAATGACTGTTCTGACTTCTGTATTCCAGTAAACTGTACCATTCATAGTAGCAACTACTTCAAAGCAGTTGTTTGACTTTTGCCCATTTTAGCACAGAAATACTTGTAACTAAATCTGCAAATCTGTTATACGCAAATCAAACTGGAGTTTGTGGTCCTATGATAAGAGAATGAGACAGCTAAGGGACAGCTTATTCAAAGTGTTTCTCTTGCTGGGTGGATGAAAAACATTGGCTTGATTTTTAAAAAGAACAACACAGGAAGGTAAAACCCAACCAAAAGCATTTGAGTAAAGAAGAGGGATGAGCACTACAGGCAGTTAGAGGAAATTCAATAGTGTTATCTGAGAAGATATCAACCAAAGAGGAGGAAACAGGCTGCAAAGCTGTAACACAGACAAAAACAATTTGGTACTCCCAACAGATCATATGAGCCACGTTTATCCCATTAGCTGCATTTTATGCAGTAGTAGTCATAAAGACCGTGGCAATGAGAATAAAGGTTAACTTTTCTGTAAAGGTGCAGCACTGAACTTCCTCCTCCCCAGGAGAGGGGGCTTAATGTGACCTGATACAATCTTGTTAACCTCTGAGTCTCAGTATAACTTTTTCTAGGTCCTTGTCTCAGATACAGCAACAGTCATCAAGGTACCTATGGCCCAAGGCACTGCTCAGGGTTTTTGCATCAGTGCCCACTCTTTCTTCTAATGGTTTCCCTGGAGTGCTCCCCTCACCTTCTTCTCCACCACTAACCTTGAGGGCAAATTCGCCTGTTTGCTGTAAACTTGGAGGCTGAGGGACTTTTCCAGCTCCCACAGGAGTCAACAAATTCTTAAACCCCTTCTTCTTCATGCATCAATTATGTGATTACAATGTTTACTACAGTAGGACCACTGCCATTTTCTTCTACAGTCTTCTTACAGATTTTTCAGGAATTCTTTCCAGGCTTTCAGGTTTTCTTCCAGCAACTTTCTGCTGCATGAAGAATGGGCTGAAAAGGAGAAGGCTGGCCCATGTTTTGTTTAAAATTTAGCCATCTCATGTGTCATTCTTCTCTGGGTCTTCCAGTGCTTCTGTTTTAAAGTTTTTCTCTTCTGTGTACCTTTCACTCTTGGTAGGTAGCACCAGGTTTTGAATTTGCCTGTTCTTAAATGTTGTTTTGTGTAGCAGTCTTTTAGTTCTCTGAAGATCATGATTATTACGTTGTGCTCCTATCAAGAAAGGGCAGAAGGCTCCATTAACACTTCCTGACTTAACCCCAGGATTTTCCATTTGCTTGAGACTCAGTTTTGTTTATTAATGGTAGATGCAACTATTGCATCAGTCGTTCCATAGATACATTGACAAAAATGGTCCAGTGAACATTGAGATTGTAATACATGGAGAAGGTAATAAAAAAAGTTGTGGAAACACTTAAACTAAACACTATGAAAGTAATATAGACATTATGGATAAAGTTATTGGTTTTCTTGTTATGATATTTTGTTAGGCTGTACTCTTAACTCCCTAATAGGCCTCTTAGGAGCTTGTTCAAACCCTCATCTTACATAGTTTCCAGCTTTCTGCATCAAGCAACATAAATAGATTCTCAATATAGTTTAAAATAGTTTAAAAGAGTATTGCAGTTATACCCATATAATTGTGTAATGTGCTGTAATGACACAAACAATTACACGAATGTACAGAAGAAGATAAGACAGTTGGCTTTCTAAAGACAATTACAGACATTGACTGGATTTCAGTGGTATTTAACCACATCATTTTTGTTTGAAATAACAATGTTCCATTAGTCCTTGGTGGACTCTATACTGAAAGAAGAGATTGAGAAATGTTTGTTTTAGAAGGTGGAGGTCATATCAATATTCACTGGCTCTAAGTAGTTTGCATGTTATGCCCAGATGTGTATGCTTCCTCTCTAAGGAAATTTTGTGTGCTGTCCCAGGACCTCTGTTATGTGAAGAGGAGGTTGAATGAAACTGCCTGGTCAAGAGGAGATTCTTCGTACAAACACTTTCCTACAACTGGAAGCAGTGAAATACAGTGAGAAGGCAAGGCATGAGGGAGGGCCTGATAGCAATGGGTTAATGTCATTTTTTTGGTGTGTACATAAGCTAACAGAAATTAACCTGGGTCAATAGAATTAAGTATAAAGCACTTAAGGCAAACCCCCACTTTTTTTTTTTTTTTTTTTTTTTATCCTGGTAATACCATACACAAGTCCATCAGAGCAGTAAAAGCAAATAAGAGGTCTTTTGTTACTATAACATTCCCTGTGGTACCACAAGATGTGATTCATAAAGGTAAAGAAAAAAAAAAAAGCAACAACAACAAAAAAAACACCTTGACTCATATTTATTACATATCCAGGGACAGCAATCCCTTTAACAGGGCAATGATCCCACACATGTTGAAAGTACATTCTATCCCTTCTTCATCAAATAAATGATATAATTTGTCTCCTCTTGGAAGACTTTGTTGCTATCCAGCAAATGGTAAGAAAGTAAAGCTGTTGGATCTTACATAGACTCTCATTAGATCTCTGTCTTTGGTGTCACATATACCAGCTGAGAGCTACAGCAAATGAAAAGATAAGAGAGAAAGGTGACTATTAATATGACATTTGCATTCTAATTAGTGTTCCTATTATTGTAATTTAGAAAATAACTTACAGGTGATAATTAAAGACAATATGTTTATTCAATCCCTATCTGGGGCTCTAGGGAAAAAAATAATAATAATAATTTAAAAAAAAAGGATTTTTATAGCAAAAAAAATGAACTAGAAGGAATCTTTCATATTAAGTTTATTCTCATCACTGCCACATTCAATTTTGTTCATTAAACAATAGCTCTTAAGGTCCGTCTTAAACACTAGTCAAATTTCTAACCTCTTTCTTCCTATTATAAAACTGCTTCACTGCTGTTATGGTTAGAAACATTTTCTCATTTCCAGCCTAAATGTATTTGTGACTGCTTTATACTCGTTTATTCTTGTGCCAGTACTGCCTTTGAGTTTAAAAAGTTCCTGTGTCTCTGCATTTATTCCTTCTTCCCCCAACCTATGTATTAATAGATAGGAGTCTTATCCACCCTCGGTCTTCTTTTAGTTTAGCTTAACAAGCCAAGTTTTTCGAGTCTCTTCCAATAGCTCATTTTTTTGATGCCTCTGCCAGTCTAGGAGAAATATACTACATCTGTGTGATCTGCAGCATTTCTATTGCGAGTCAGGTATCTTGAACATGCAGAGACAAAATGTCTGCCTTGCACGTGAGGTCCTGTTAGGAAAATGTATGTGAAGCATACAGAGAAGTCAAAATGTATAAATTATCTTGGTCCTGCTGTGGGGTTTTGTTTGTTTGTTTGGGGTAGTTGGTTGGTTTGGTTTGGTTTGGTTTGGTTTGGTTGTTTGAGGTGGAGGTTGTTTGTTGTGTCCCCCTCACTCCCCCCAGGATACCTAACCTATGGGTTTAGTGGCTGTGTAAATTATAGGTTATAATTTTCTGATCTCATTGTGACAGCCTTATTGTAATAGGGGATTTTTCTTTGCCAATTATCATCTATTCATTTCATCATAATTTTATTAACGTTAATTCTTCACTTTATACATACAGAACAAGCGGTGAGTGATACTAAGGACAGAACTCTTGTTCTTTGGTTCTAGAGATGATGGAGCATTCCTTGAGGACCAGCTCACTGCCTTCTTAATGTGAGACTATGGGTCATGTTTGTCATTTTTGACTTGTTTTACAGGTCTTCATCGCAGAATTATCAATTCATATACTTTGCTTCCACCTCGTATCTGATGCTTTCACTTCCATGCCCTCCAGATCTCCCTCTAGGCATCTGTAAGGGTTTCTCCTAGGAAGAAAGGCTGCCTCAGAGATTCTTACTGTCCTTCCCTAAAGGGGTTATGACTCAGACAAAAACCTTCTTCACCTGTGTTACTCATTCTTCACATCTCATTACATTATAAAGGCAGGTTATATGAGCACCTTCACCTTGATTTTTTTTATTTCCTGCAACGTGTATCCTTTGGTAGGTGTGTTTCTCACCAGGTTTCATTTATCACTGTAATAGCAAATTTCTAAACCCGTGGCTAGAGTTACTCCTTGCAATAGTATCCTAGGAGCCCTCCCAGACCC
Organism: Cygnus olor; assembly: GCF_009769625.2. Taxonomy (NCBI): domain Eukaryota; kingdom Metazoa; phylum Chordata; class Aves; order Anseriformes; family Anatidae; genus Cygnus; species Cygnus olor. The sequence continues at coordinate 41,850,950 of NC_049169.1, forward strand.
ACTTTCCTTGAAGGATTAGCCGTAGCAGTTTAATTTACACCGCTATCTATCTGGCTTCTGCTCTCACCCATATGGATACCTTCTGCTCTTTTCAGCAGGTTTCTGTTCTTCTCTCATTAGAAGCCTGAATCAAAACCCAGGGCTCTTCCTTTCCTAGCTGAAGGGAGTGATAACAACAGGGACATAAAATGAGATCTACATACAAGCACAGATGGAAATTTTCTGTTAAAATAACAATTGTGATTAATCTGCATTTCAGAATTTGTCTCCATCACAGAGTCACCAGGAAGTTGCTACAGCTCCACACTACTGTTCTGCAGCTTTAAATGATTGCAACAAAAAGTGTGATCAATAGCTCAGTTAAAAAGAATTTGGAGGAGAGTTAAGGGTTTGCCTGCTCGTGAGCCAGACAGCTCATCTCATGCAATGAGGCTGAACAACTTCTGTTTGATGATCATCACGGTTGGGTGAAGTGGAGCAGGGAGGGAATAAATGTCTTTCAAATTAGATTGCAAAACTACAGGGGGAAAATGCTTGCCTTGAATTTTTAACCAACCACAGACCTGATTAACTTGAATCATGTCTTTATTTAATTTGATAGCTGCTTTCCTAATTTAGGTTTAAATTATTACAGCCCAGCCCTTTTCAACAGGGCTCTGTTCTGAGGCTGTTTGGGTTTGCTGGCATAGCCCTCTGTGGGTATTTCTAAGGGCAGCTTTTACTGCTCTCTGCCTCCCCCAGATCTCTGTGCATGCAGTTATCTCAGCAGCTGTGAGCACAGAGCCTCTTTGGGAGTCCCTGGCAACATCAGAAGACAGCTCATGGCATCCTAAGCCACTTAAGCCTAAGACACTTTCAGGCACCTGGGGTGTCAGACACTTCAAAAGGGGCAAATTCACAGTCAGAACAGATTGAGCATCATCTTGAGAGTCAGGTGGAGGCAGCCCTTAAAGGACGGGGTAGATATCACCACTGAATTTTGATGGAAAGGCTGCCTTACTGGCTTGCAGATTGGCAGCCCAAAGGCTTTATGCGGGTTTTGTTTGCCTTAGCAAAGTTTAAGAATGCACTTGAATTCACTGTTGAATCAGGACCTCTCCAATTCAGACAATAAAAATGAATAACCAGAATATGAGGTGAATTTTGTGTGAAATTTTGCTTCCAGCAAAAATGTTTCTATCCTATTTCTCAGATGGTAGCAGTCAGTTAATTGCTTCTGTTGCTGTTCTAACAGATGAATTACAAATGTGTTTGCTTTTCACAGTAACTTTGGGTTATGCTGAATACATCACATTCACTTTTGATTGAGCAAGGTGGATGCCGTGTTGCCAGTCATTCTGTTTACATGAAACTTTTCATCACTGAAATTTATACTGTGCTCTCTCTCTATTGGTGATGATTTACAAGGGTGATACGTGTAAATATTCACCTGATGGAGGCCAGGCATCTATCCACAGTGGCAGTGAAACCCTTTTTTTAGAAACTTTGGTGAGGATGTGACTGCTGATTTATGCCTTTTAACAGGCTGACCCTCCAATGTTAGCACTGGGGGACAATAATTTTTTTCAGAACAGCTGTATTTTAGGACCAATGTTCCTATCTTCCTGATGCTAACCTTATATTTGTCATGGTTTCTCTGTCAGGGAAAACCAAACCAAAACAAAAAAAAAGGTACATTGGTATATGGAGCTGCCTCTGCCATCAGTGAGGGGCGTTGGGAGCAGTGTGATGGAATGACGGACAAGTTATGAAACTGCTGGGGACCTGGAAGAAATCTGTTCAGCTTCTACCACTGAAGAAAGATTTAGGGTAAAAGAAATAATTTACTTATAATAATTTATAAGTTTAATAATTACAACTTAGGCTTCAAAAGAATAAAGCTTCCAGGTCAGCTTACTTAACAGAATGGAGGAAGCCAATCTAATGGAAGACTAAATGCTTTTTCCAAGATCACCTTTGCTTCAGATTTCAGCTTTGCTGTAGCCAGTACAATTGGCACAAGATTTAGTAATGGTACTGTGAATTTTACTCCTCTTTTCTTCAGCAGCTTTTGTAAAATTCACAGTCTAAGGTAATCCTTAGCTTATGATTTGCAACAGAGTAAGTTGGATTTTTTCATTTGTTTATTTTATTTGGGCAAAATGCCACAATATGATTGAAAACTACTGTGACAGCATAAGCTAGGACAGTTTTATAAACAGTTGTGGTACAGGCATCTGCAAGTTGCTCGGAGTGGCTGGGAAAAATTGACCTGGCTGTGCATCATGGATGCAATACACCCTGGATGACGTGCACCCCTGCATGTAGGGCCTGTGCCTGGCTTCATATCTTGTCTCTCCTTCATCTGTCTTTAGAAGATATGCTGTTTGGATTTATTTCTGCTGGACCAGCCACACAAAAAAATTGAGCGTCTGGGAGCAGGAGGTGGAGGGGTGACATGCGTGTGAACAGAATTGAATTCTGCAGAGACTGCATCTGGCTGGTGGAGAACGGCATTTTAACAAAGCTGGGCCAGTTCTTTCCTGCAGGCTCCCACCGTGGAGCAAGTTCATGACCCTTGTTCTTTCTCAAGCAGACATATTTTCAATTAAAGCTGCCTCCTTAACAAAAAAAGGATATATATTAGAAAGGGCAGGCTGGGACATGTGATGGCTCCTTAAGGCTCTTCCCCTCCAGTGTGACTAGAAGAATTGCCTCAGGCCAGGCTCCTTATGAGAAGGGAAAAAAAGTTTCTCTTGCTACCTTTCAAGATAAGGGAAAGGTAGAGGATTTTTTTTCCTCTGTGATCTGTTTTTTTTTACCTCTTTATAGCTATCCCCTGTTACAGTTCAGGCAGTATCAGTGTGTCCACTATAAACCTGTTTGTGTGAAACATCCCATCTATTTTGTACAATATCTTTAAGAGAATATAACATAGTTTATCAATGTGGAGAAAAGAAAACTTTTTATTTGGAACAAAAACAAAACAAACAAATGAAAACAAACAAAAACAATCAGAGAAGCTGTAACATTTCTTTCCACCTGCTGTCTCACTGATACCAGTTGTAGGTCCCCTGTTGACCAAATTACTGGCTGCGAACGTCAGTGTTCTGGCATCAACGCTTTCGGGTCTTGCTTGGTCTGAACAGTCTGCAGAGCTGACTTCTTTCGTGGCCTTCCTGATGTACTTCCTGGGGTAGACCAGAGGATAATGCTCTCTAACTCTTTTCTAAGACAAGTCAATTGACTTTCCTGGTTTCTCAAGAACTGACCCTACATTTTGTATTTAGATCAAGTCCCTTACTGCTCAGAGTACTGGCTTCTCTGAATTCTTTAAAGACCCTCCAAGGTGAACATAAGTAGATTCATCCTCTTTGTTCTCACTAACTTGTACAAATGTGCAGATCTTGGTACAACAGTAAACGGTAAAAGAGCAGCTGTATAAGGTCAGGACAAGGGCCTGTCAAAGCCCATATACTGACCCTGACCATTGTCAGTGGCCAATCAGATGCTAACACAGTGTATTAGAGATGCTAATACTCTGCCACTCTCCAGTCTCCATGCATTTCCTCACCCCTCTCAGGACAAATCCGAAGTCCATCTTCCTTCCTTTCTCACTTCTCCTGGAAGCCACAATGTCCTACAAGATGCTGTCTGCCATGGCTGGGACTCAGATGCAAAAGCAAAGGACCGGAGAGGATGGAGGATATACAGAGCTAATAGATTAAGAATGCTTTCACCCTGAACCAAAACAAAATCTTCCTGAAATGTAATGTAACCATGCTTTGAAATAGACAGCTTTCTCTGGCTTTGATTGTTTGAAAGTACAATAATACGGAGCAAAAGAGAGAACAGGTCCTCTGCTATAAAATGATAAGGAAGCAGACAGCTAATAAATTTTTGAGTCATAACTCAGGTTATTCTTTTATAGTGGTTATAAGGGAACAACAGTTGTATGGACTATGAATAACGCAACCCCTTACACTCCCAGTGTTTGCTTTTAGTCTCCAGCAGGAAATGTCTTCCACTCTGCAAAACTGCAGTCTCAAGAGCTGTGCTGTCACTGTCTGTCTGCAAGCTTTTATTCTGGTTAAAGGACCAGAATTTTGTCAAATGAAAATGAATGCTATCACAGGCAAATTTAATATCTGTGTTTACAGCAAGCAGTTCTTCCAGTGCTGATTAGAACATGGCTCCATCTGTCTCTGGCTGGTCAGTCCACCATATTTTTTGGAAGGCCTGTGCAATTTAAAGGAAAATCTAGATTTGAAAGCAAACTCTGATTTCTTCCTTGCCCAGCTTTATGTCTAGACAAAATGTTTCTATTTCTTTTGATTTCCTGATTCCCCCATATTAGAGAACACGAGGCTGTCTTATTGTTGATGCCTCCCCTTTAAAATGAAAAAGGTGGGTTGTTGTGTTTTTGTGTGTGCGTGTTTTAGGTTTTGTTTTATTAGTAGTATTTCCTCTTCTCGGCTGTTAAAAGCCTTCATATCCATTAGCTTGCAGTCCATTCTGAAGTGATTCCAGTGTAGAGCTTTCTTATTATAAGCCATACTCACTAGATTGAAGCTATAATTCAAAAGTACTAGAGGAAAAAAATATATTATCTCTTTCTGTTTGGATTCCCCTCAGTAGATAATGATGGTTAAATCTGTTTTAAAATATGAATATAAAAAATGAGGCACACATCAGCCACTTCCATATGTGCTACTGCAGTAGCAAAAAACTTCAGCAGGCAAGAAAGAATTGGCTTAGAGGGATGTAACAAGACACAAGAAAACCAAAAAATATAAAGATTTATGTGCTGATGTTCTTCATTTTTTCTAAATGTGGACTAGATGACATTTAGATATGTACCCACGCACCTGTATTTTCTTGGTAAATCTAGTATTACTAATTGTTCTTATGCACAGCATTGTTTTCTTTGTGAAGCTCTTCACATCAGCTCTTAACTCCCAGTTCTGTGCTTTAATAACAATACCATCTGGCTGAGGTTTTCAGACTTGCCTCTGGGGGTTGAAAGCCTGTTTTTCCATTATAATTAATGAGATTTGGGTGTCCAAAACCCCTGGGCAACTCTGAATACATCACCTGCATCTTCTTGGGTTCACAAGTGCTTTGAGACTTTCAAAAGAAAAAACAACAGCAACAACAACAAAAAACATTAAGCTGACCTGAGATGATAGGATACTATGCAGCCTTGATGCTAGACACATTGTAAAGTATAAAGTGGTTAAAACTTGCTCTATGGCATCTGAAGGGGAATGTTGTTGTCTTAGTTAACAGTGAAAAAACCTGTTGAAGATCTTACCAATTACATTTAATTTTTATTCGTAACAATTAGTTAGAAGGCCAGAATGGTACTTTTTGTTTCTCAGTATCAATGCAACGTTTTTAATGTCTTAGATTAGAACAAAATTTGGTACTCATAAAAGTACATAAAATTCTGGCAGCTGTCGGTAGCAGCAGGTCTGTGGTATGACAAATATCCAATAATTTACTTCATGATGCTGTGGGCCAAGAGTGACCAACCTTAATGTCAGGTCCCAAAAGCTTCACACAGTTACAACCAACAAAACCTCTTCCATATTTGTGGCACAGGTGAGGAAAGAGAGCAGGTAGCTGTTTCTTGAAGGCTAGGTTTCAGCTGAAGACCTTAACTGTCCTTCCTGTATCACTTCTTGCAGCTGAGGGCTTAGGGGGCTCCCACAGCTGGAACATCTGGGTCCAGCTGTGAGGTGATGTCACAATCAAATTGCTTATGACTCAAGAGCCACCCTCTGGTTACTTTATCCTTAAACAAACTGCCAAATAGCTCAAGAACAGAAAAGCTGCACCAACGTCTGTTCTGTGTGTGAGTAAAGTCTGCCTGATGGCCAATGAATTTCATGAATGTCTGCCCAATGTGGTCTTCAGAATTTACTATGAAGCATTGCTCAATAAAAATTGTGCAAAAAATGGAGGTTTGTAAGACAGAATTAAAAATATTTTCTATCTGCTGCAGGAGAATCCTTTCAGCAGAGGTAGGATAGATAGGTTCACTAAAATGGTAAATGATATAAAAAGAAAATGGTTTCATGCACAGGACAGTCATTTGCACTTAAATGGCAAATAAAAATTAAGTAGCAAGTCAGTTCAAATAATATTGTTTGTGGTAATCCATTTGGGTGTGCTTATATAATCCATTTATATAAGAATCTACATAAAAAATCTCTGTCCGTTCAGTCGGAAGAGTCTTGTTCAAATGTTTTATGTTGTTTTAGATTTATAAGAAAGGTCCTTTCTGTATGCTTTACAGGCATAAAATAACGGGTTTGTTCTTTAATAAAAAACAACTCATGCACTATCTGAATTTTCATGCATTATCTTCTGCTGGGCTTACACATGCTACCTCAAATATGATTCCATTATTAGATTTGCAAACTGCATACAGAGGACATGGTTTCATGCTCAGTGTAAGCAGATACATAGCTTGTACCACCTCTCAAAATAGCAGTCTTGACTGCAGAATCTCAGCTTTGCCTTGTGCCAGTGTTAGCAGGGCATAGACCTGGCTGCAGACTAACCTTTTTTGAGATAAAAAAAGAAGATAACACAAAGTTTTCAGCAGAGTGAGCTCACTAGCTCGGCTGTGCCAACATGATGAAAGGATGGAAGCACAAAGCTCAGGGCAAAGCAGGATCTGGAATCACCCTTCTGGCCTCAGTGTGGTCTCAGGTCAGCTTGTGCTCCCCGTGCCATCACCCTCTGAATCAGTATGAACATGCCTATGCAGAGAACATGCAGTCAATTTAGGACATCAGAAGCAGCTGACTGTATGCCAGAATATCACATTTGTTGATAAATCATGCTGCTGGGTTTTGGATTTATTATTATTATTTTAAGACTGATGGCTTTATATTCTACAAGGACTTTAGGATAAATCAGAGGAATAATTATCTATGTAAGTGTGTGCAGCAATTTCTCTGTTAGTGAAACAGAAGGAAATCCTGACAGACCTAGATAGGAGGGATGAAAGGACAGCAGTTTTCCCAGGAATAAGACACACATTTCAGAATAAATGCTGTGTGTAAAGAATACGACAGTAGACTCAGTAGGATATCAAAAGATATAGGTATGATAATGTCTGCATTATTATTTGTTACGAATTTCAAAGACCACAGACTGGACTCCAGAACGGTTTATTATCTGGGCTCAGCAAATCACCTCTGCCCTTGTTTACTGGTATTAGTGAGTAAAAAGGGAATAATACTGTAATTCAAGGAATTACAGCGAATTTTTACAGAGCATTCACACCACCTAGCCAGTTACTAAATGATATAAACATTAAAAAGGCAAGACCCCACTTATGCTTCTGGAATGGTAGGACCTTTGTATTAAAGTGAAAAATAATGTTACCCAATTTGAAAGCAATAATCCAAGAGGGTATTGTTGATTCATGTATACTGCAAGAAAATCATTGTGAGCTACTACAGGCTTCTATTTATTTTTCTGTGTGTCATGTGTCCCACCCCCCATACCACACCCCCTAATACCATAGCTGAACTGTGGCTGAAATATTGCTTTTCCATCCCCCAGATGGCAGTGCTGCCTTCCAAGATAATAAGGCTCCCTAGCTCTGGGAGAGAAATGTGTGCCAGTCTCTGTCTGGCTTATGTGCCATGTTCCTTTGTTTCAGAGGAAATATGATAACAAATTCTCACATAACAAGGCTAGGGTAATCAGGACGGGCTTGCTTGTCCAAGTCTGACACAGCAGCCTTCTTCTGTTAGGGGCTCCCACCAGATCACAGACCATTCATAATAAACGATGTCTGCAAACGTGAGTTGGAATTTCTACCAAACTTTATTTTAAATGTGCAGTTTCTGATACCATCTAGGTGCACTAGAGAGGAAATAGGTGAGATGGCCAACTTGGCTCTTAAAGGGTCTGCAAAAGAAGAATGTGTGTGCTAGTGTCAGTCCACAGATCTTTGGCACTGAGCCGAATCCTGCCTCCATTTGCCTTACCAGAACAACCCTTGAGGTCCTCAGCAGGGTGGGCGCTGAGAGGTGTTGCAGATACCTTGTTAGTCTGATAAATCTCCCACTGGCTTGCAGGGTGAGATACTCACTTGATCTCTCTGTGCGTTTGTGCAATCTCCTCAGAGGCCTGAACAAGAACTGAGCTCAGTTACACCCACACACACACACTGCACCTTTAAGTGGGTAATCTTTAATAGGAATTAATTAACTCTAGGTGCAAAATAATGGGTGTAATGGAATATGAGAAACGTGGTTTGTGAAAGTGGCTGCCAGCTCCAGTGGCATGCTGAAAAGGGAATGAGGAGCACTCAGCCCCACAAGAGGTCCTGGGAGAGTAAGCCCAGTTGTCGCAGAAAGTGAAGCTTTTTAGCAATTGAGAATCCAATCGAATGGTCTGGCATGTTCTCTTCTATTTTGAAAATAATGAGAAAGGGCCATCCGGGTTGGGAGGGTGTGATCTTTTTCAAGGATCTTAATTCTCATTACAGCTTGTTTTGTGGCTGGTGGGGAAGAAAAAGAACTAGGACTTCGTAGTGGTGTTTGCATCCTGTTCCTTTCCTTCACTGGAGATGTTTCTGTGTGTCATGCCCTCTCCAGTTCTACTTCTTGAACATCCAAAATCACAGGTGGCAAAGAACTGCTCTTAAAGATAACCCCCTTTCCCTGGCCTCCCATTTTGTGGTTTGCAATTCAGTAAGGAGAGGCTTTTTTTTTTCCCCACCTTTTCTGCTCTGGTGACAGAGCCTGTGATGAAAGGTGAAACGCAAGCAGAGCCCCGACACACATTGCCCATTCCATGCCAAGCCCCAGGATGCAGGGCCCGTGTTGAAATGAGGCTCCCCAGGTAGGGGGTGGCAGTGGATGAAGGTGGGGAGGAGGGCAGGAAGTGCACAGGGAGTCTGTGATAAAGCCAAAGGCTTCATCCCCAGTCTCTACTGGAGCTGTTGCTTCTCTGTGCTGCTCTTTAATTGGAACAGGCAGTAAATATAACCTGTTCTTCCTGGTTAATAGGATAAGAGAAATGCAGATTTAGTTCAGAGCAGCTACTGTGTTGCTAATGGTGCTTGGGTCACAGCTCCCATCTTCAAGCCCTCCTTTATCCTCTTTTATTTCCTTTGTAATTCTACCTGGAAAAAAAAAAATGTACATCTTATTTTCAGGAGGGAAATGTTTCTGTTCACTTTTCAGCTTTCTATAATTTTCCCCTCCTCACCCCAAATTTCTGTCTCATCCAGAGTCATGCTTTCTAACCCCACACCCTCATGACCACCTCTTCCACTGACCTCAGGAATTACTAATTCACCTCACCTAAAACAAAGAGCTATCAAACATAAATCATGCAATCTCAGCTCTGCCACAGCTGGAATTTCTCTTCTGTTCTCTGCTAGCTGCAGAGAAGCTTATGGAAAAATCAAAACAAACTAAAAATAAATAAATAAATAAATAAAATCAAACCCACAAGCAATATTTTTTTTTTCTAGTGGGAGCACTCAGCCCTTTAGCCTACCACAAGTCCAGGACTTCCTTATCACACTAGCACACACATAGTCCAAAAAATAAAAATATTTGTTAATAAAAAGCAACAGAGACGGCATTTGAAACAGGGGGAAGAAGCTGTCCTTCCAAATGTGGTCTGGATTTTACACTGTTTTCTCAGTGAAAAACCCTCTCCTTCTAAACATATTAGCAAAGATGAAAAAGACAGTTTGGTTTAAAAGCTGTATTCATCAAGCCCCTAAAATATCTTCCCCCTACCCCTACCCCTACCCCCCCCCCCAAATCTACATACACTGAAGAGGGAGAAGGAACTCAGCCATTTAAAGACACATCTGCTCATCCCCAGAATTTGATTTCAGCTGTCACCAACTCACCTGAAATCATTATATGGGAAACCAAGCTTATCAACTCCAGTTTCCCATTTCCAGTGATTACAGCACTTTGCAATTCCGATATTTTTTGTCTGCAGAATATGGCAGACTGAAACACAATCTTGGTTTATTTTTTTAAGTAACCAGATTGTTCAGTTCAGAAGAAAACCAACACAAAATAGAAACAATATTTTTGCTGCTTGAGAATAAAGATCCTTCTATCTTTTAGAAAAGGTTTGCTGCCAAAGTGATGATTTTTCCATGGCTAAAACATATTTTACATTCAAAAGTGAAATATGTAAAGTTTACTGAAAACAGAGACATTTTATCTGGAATATAAAAACCCAGAACAGTCTTTTTCCATCTAAATTAGAGAGAAAGCTTGTAAGTGCTTCGTATGATTTCCTTTATGTGTACAAAAAAGAAAAAAAAAAAAAAAGGTTTAACACAGCTTAGAAATAAAATCTCCCTTTTATTTCCTTAAAAAAATAATAATAAAACATAGAAGACAGAAAAAGAACATGTTGCTACGGTTGTATTAAATCACCCTGACATTAATATTATGCATCCTTCATTATTAATAGAACATTATAAAAATAAAACAAGAAAAAAAAAAACCTCTGGTATCTTCTACTCAAGACAGAGGTGGTACTACACCATCTGGGATACATCCATCCCTGGGATACTTGCAAGACACATGGATGAAGGGATATGGTTGAGGATTTCTCCTTCTTTCTTAGGGAAATATGTATATTTTTCTGCCTCTGTGTGAAAAACAAACAAAAATTACAGCTAAGCAAAAGTTGTTAGAAGAAAACAAAAAGATGAAGTATTTTAGGAGAGAGCACTAAACTAAACTGGGCTCTGAACTTTCTTCAGAGATCCTCATGCCCAAGTTCTGTTCTTGTTTTGGACAGGGAACCTTAATCAGAGATACACAGGTTGCATAGGAGAAATGTCTGTCTAATCTTATATTTTAATTTGAACCTAAATCCTCTGTCTAACTGCTTGGGTCAAAAAGGGCAGCAGTGTTTTACAGCTTAGCTGGCAGAACTTGGTTAAATGTCTGTCTCCTGACAAATCAGTATTTTTAAAAGCAGAGGTGACTCAGAGATGCACGAGGCAGTCAGGCTGTGCACCTCAACAGCCGTCAGTTACTTTCCTCTCCAAATCGTCTCAGGGAAAGCAAGCCTATAAGGAAAACAGGTATTTTGATTCAGTGGCATCTGTTGTAAATATGCATAATATTAAGACAAAGGGCAAAGAGTAGGTGTCCCTTATCAAATTTTCCTGGGGTGAGAAAGCAGGAATTTGCTATAGCTCCTCTTCCGTAGTTAGACAGAACTGAAAGCCTTCCTGCTCCTGGTTTTGCCTTTTTCTGTCAACTATTATACAGCTGGAGGACAAGTTTTATTCTGGCCATTTTAATTGCAGTGTTCATCAAGACTACTAATAAACATGAACCACCGCAGTGGTACTTTGTGCTTCAGAGATCTTGTTCTGTCTTGCGCAGTGCCAGATTTTGTTTACTTTGCTCATGTGAAAAATAACTTATTCAGTCAGTGAGCAACCGCACTGATTTCACTGGATGAGCTTGAGGTAGACCTTGAGTTAGGCCTTCTTCAGCAATGGTGAGGGCACCAGCCTGGCCCCGGGGTCCCTACCAAGGAGTGCAACCATTCTTGCACACAGATTGCATTTCAGCCAGATACTGTCAGTTCTTATTAGCTTTAATTTTTGATTTATTTATTCACAATTACTACCCAGAATATTCAACCTGGACCAGATTCCGACATTTTGAAGGCCTAATTACCAGTCTAACAGGAAAGCCTACATTAATTGTCAGTAAGATACTGTGACTGTTTTCAAAGTAACAGCTGACAACATGCCCAAATGCCTGTTATCAGTAAAGGAGAAAGTCTGCCAACTTTATGCTAAAGTCAGTTTTCACTCACTGTTTTTTTGTTCTGGAAGTTACATCAAAATGCAGAAGGTGTTTCCAGAAAGAATTATTATGAAGAGATACTGAAAGGGAAGGTGAAGGAGGGAGAATGAGAAAGAAAAGCTGCATGGGGAGTTTTTCCCTGGATGCATAATTTGGTTGGTGCAAAACAGAGGATGGGAAGCAGAAAAGAAGAGGGATGTTTTGTTTTTCTTTTCATTTAAAGTATTGGAGACTGGAGACAGGTTGTTGGGAGTGCTACAGCAGTACTCCTACTGCTTCTAAAATTTCTCAGGGGCTTGATTAGTATAGCTCACAAAGGTTTAAACAGACTCATTTATGGGAAGGAAAGAATATTTCTACAGGGCACGTATTTGAGATTGGCCTATTTCTTTTTGTCTTGTCATTTCTTGACATTAGTAACAATAAAGCAGGAATTTCAGTTAACAAATTCCTTCCTATTGCAGGGACCCTGATGTCTTCTGCTCTGTTCTGTAACACATTGTAGCTACAGCTTTTACTGTTTAACAGTAAAGCCCTTAAGCCTGAGAGGTTCACAAAAGGTGCTCCAAGTTATTTTGTAGAGATGTTTATGACATAAAGTCTCATAAATTTCTCTGAACAAAATGTTTATTGTGTCTGTCTGTGCCAGTGAGGGAGATGGCACCTAATGCCATCACACACACAAGTTTGCCATGAAATTTCATGTGGGACTCTGGATGTGCCTTCAGGCAGAACTCATATCCCCGGGACTTCATACCATACAACAAGGGCTAGTATTTATCTCCATTTAAGTTGTAGATGAAAGTAAATAGGCATAACTGGTCAAGTCCAAAGAGGAAAAAAAAGAAAAAAAGAAAAAAGATAACTTCAAAGATGATCACATTTTGGTACTGACTAACAAAGTCACTATTGAACTACAAGCTACTTGGCATCTTTTCCTCATAAGCGATTTAATAAACCACCACTAAATAATATGGAAAAGTAAAATAAATAGACTGCACTGGAAAGTAATCAATAACTCACTCCTCTTACCTTTGAGATGCTTCTTTCTGGAGTAGATGCCAGAGAGATCTCTTTGTGGTACCAGTTATTTTCACTCACTGAGGCAAGTTCAGTTGTTTAAATATGCTTACTCCTCTGAGAAATTCCTTTGTCCCACAGTCTGTGAAGCTTTATCCCATTTTGGTAAGATCTTAGGATAGCCTGGGTAGGAGTAGTAAAAATGTGTCCCATAGAAACTGGTAAAACTTCTTTTTAGAAACCCACTTTTTGGCCCATCTTGGAAAAGCTTTAAAATATAGACAGTGTTTAGCAAATCCAATTGAGAAACAATTAATATTTCAAATTGATGGGAGCAGCTGCAATAAGTTGTAAGTTGTGAGTTTGGTTTTACAGGTATTAACTGTGCAAACTGACAGTATTGATGTTGGACTGAAGTCCTTTTGGGGAAGGGGATTTTCTATGGGGGCATCAATGTTTTCCTTGCTTTGAAACTCTAGCCATACCACCAGGAATTCTTCAGTAACTGCCTGTATTTCACAGGGAAACAAGATCAACCAATCCTCTTAGTATTTTGCATTTACTGAAGAATCTAACTGTTTTTTCATCATTATTCGGGGTCTTGCCTATTAGAAACTCAAGAGCTAGTACAATCCCATTCTGTCTCCTTAAGTGTTATGGCTTGAGTTTCCCAAAGGCAGTTTTAACTTTCTTGATTGCCTTCCCTGCTGTACAATCTAACATTGAAGTATGATTGCAACTATCAGTTGACCCACTTCTGTGCTCCTAATCTGAAAAATAATCCTAATTTAATTTGTAAAAGAATGTTTGTTCATTTTTTCTTGGCACGGGAGATTTGGATTGAGAATTAGGGTTTTTCTGTTGTTGAAATTCACATTTTCCAGTCATGCTTTGTAATACATTTCTTCCTTTTTCTCTCATGACTTGGTTACGTTTTGCTAATGCTAATTTGCTATTATGGATCTACAGAAAACTCGAACAAAGTAAAAAGAAATATTCCTCTTGGCAACATCTGACTGGTTCAAGACCCCAGATAACATCCAGGTCCAGTTTGAGTTTAAACGGCTTTTCCTTCAACAACCCTCCCACATCTTCACGATACATTGAGGGAAGGAGGAAAGCTAACATTGTTGTAATATCCTTTGCTCATTTAGAAGCAATGCTTTTAGAAGGAAATAAATATGATATTGTGTACCCACTTATAACAGCCATGGGTAAAATTATGCTGCATTGGTTATTGTTCTTTACATATATTACCCATTGAAAAGGAAATGAAATTTGAATTAATGGGCCCATTTGTAAAAACATGATTGTTAATATTAATATGCAGGGTAAGTCATTTGGCAAGAGCAGAAATAAATTAGTGGGTGTCTCAAACACAGCATTTCACTGGAGACCAACTGCACAGATGCTGAAAATACAATCCTGTAGTTAAACCAGTGTGCTGGGAGACTTTGCTCAGAATTCAGAGGAAATATCGGAGCACAGATTCCCCGCAGTATGCTCTTATTGTCCAAAAGTCTACATGCGCTGCCGGGAGATTATTAGTGCTTATGGAGAAAAAGCACTCTGCAAGGGAAGGAGCTGGTGGAAGTAGCAAGCTCCCCGATTTCCTTCTGCAGCTGCTGGGCTCATGCTGCGACTGCAGAGTACTCTAGATGGATTTCTCCGTTGGAAAAAATAGCCACGGGGAGTTTGTTTTTGTAGGATCAGGCAGAACTGTTAAAACCAAGATTTTGAACTCAGCCCTGCCTGTCTCAGTAGTGCTCAGGCTATCTTCCACATGCCTCCAGTGTAAAGGCAGGCATCACAAGCAGAAAGACTGTGGATAACTTTTATTGCCCTCACACATTAAAGCTCACAGGATGACACCCTGTCCTTAGTTATGAGGTAAAGCTTTAGAGAACTCACTGGGAATCCAATTAGTAGATTAGAAGTTTTGCTAGTTGATTATTCATGTTTCTAAACTATTAATTTAAAAATACTCAATTTGATCTTTCAGCAGGATGCTGAAAGCCTTATTTGTGTGCACCAAGTCCAAATTTCTCTTAATTATTACTTATCTCCCAGGAACTGAGCTTTTGGGGAAATGAAAAGCCACCCACCATAACTACGTGCCCTTGTTTGTAATATTCTTCATTATCTCTGATTCTTTAAAAAAAAAAAAAGTATTGGAGTTCTTCTTGCCCATTTCAGAGGCAAGTACAAATTACCTTACTGACACAAAGCTATCAATCTCTTGCCCTGAAGAAGCTATGGAGATTAATAAAAAGCCGGGTTTTGTTTCATTGGGGGGGGGGGGGGGGGGGGGGATGTTTTGTCTTGTTTGTTTTTTTTGTTTTGTTTTGTTTTTTGTTTTTTTTTTATAATAAGGAATGACAACTTCTGAAACCAAAGAATCCTCACAGAAATGGGCTTTCTTTGTTTCTGTGAAATACTTCACATTTTCTTTCATTTTATCCATTCATCAAGCTTTTCAAATGTAACAGTGGAATAACAGATAGAAAAAAGCAGGACAATCACTAAAATGTTATATTCTACATCTGAATACTAAGAATCCCATTAAAACTCAACATTAAAGCATTGTTTGCTGGAAAAAAAAATCAGGGCTTTGATAAAGAAAAACAAAAACAACCTTGGCTTTTCCAGCTTTAATCAAGTAATTTGTGCCCTAGTAAGGGCTCTGCACTGCTGAGTTATTTTAGGAGCATTTATCACAGGTGTTTCACATGTGTTCAGCACATCCTGATTCTAATCCTCTTAATACGCTTAACAATAGTAGGGCAGCTTTTGAGAACAGGCAAACTGGCTCTCCCAGTTATTTTGGACCGTGTTCTTACACATGCACTATTTAATTGGGATTTGAATCCCTGTTCCAGCACTCATTTCATCCAAAAGCCAACTCCATCTGTGCAGGAGGTTCTTATAACACATCACTGGGCTGAACAATTCCTGCTGTATGGAAACAGTGACACGTACCAGGAAAAATAAAATCCTTAGGCCAGTTCCTTCCATGTTAATGCAATGTTCAGTGCTCTGGACACCAGCCATTTGAAGGAACTTTCATCTTCTGGGTTGCATACTGTCTGGAGTCTTCCCAACCAGTTAACTAGCACCTGACCTATACTGTGGGCTTATATTGTGATGCCATGCAAGCAGTAGCAGAAATAACCCATAGTTCTCTAATTAGCCTCATTAATTCATTACTTGTGAGAGTTCCTAGCTTCACTGATTGTGTGATGGATTACAGCAAGTGCAATGTGTATCCCAAGCCAAAGGTGAGGGCATGTAAGAGAGCAATGTCCATGAGATGATCTTCAGATCCAGCAGGGAATATTTCTGTTTAAGTATTTAACTTTTTTTTGTAAGTACTCCAGGTCATTTTTCTTCGAATGATTATGCTTTTACTGTGTGATAAATAAGATTCTGCCTGAAGATACCAGAGGGCATGTGGCACCAGAATTACATCTCTGCAGCATATTTTGAGTGGTGATCACACCATTTCTAGCTCACCATATGGCTTGGTGCAGATGTCCTAGCATTAAAATGACCTTCTTCATTACATAAAGGTCACAGATGCAGAATTCAACATTTTGTAACCCCTGGCACAGGTACAGGCTATACAGGGAGTACACCTGTTGGTTTGCCCACAGTTCAGAATGCTGTCATCCAATATTTGACTAAAATACAGGTATTGATTTCTACCTTATGTTGATGTTGGTAACATCAGTTAATAAACTTAGATGTCATTAAACACTTCAATTGCTGATATTAAAAAAAAAAAAAATTGTTAAAATGCTAGAATCAATTTCTTCTTAGGTTTTATTTTGGTAGCTACAGTAACAAGAAGCATCACATTCTTCTTTTCTGAATCTCTGTCAATGGCTGTTTTGTCTCTTTAGCAAAATAAAAAATAAAAATAATAATAATTAAAGAAAAAAAAAGAACAGAAAGTTAAGGCAAGGATCAAAGGTTTCGGTACATAAAAGAGTACATAAAATTCCACTCTGATCAAGAAAGACTTTTTCTGCATCTCACTCCTGGAGTGGGCAGGGTGGCCAGCATTAACCACTCCCCACCTGCTCTGTTCTGCAGAAGCAGCCCTGTTCCAGGAAGGCTGAGCTGGGTTCCCCTGCCCTTCTCCCCAGCCTCTGCACCATCCTCTGTTTCTCTGACATAAAACCTTGAGGTGTCCTCGGAGTATTTTTTTCTGCTGCTCAGTGCTGCCTCAGTCGAGCAGCATGTTGAACAAGACAGAGTATGTGGCCTCTTAATTTAACCAGGGTTGCAAAGGTCAATAAATGGCACAAACAGATAGCAGAGACATGCATCTTTTCTTCCCGGGTTGTTCAACAGTATTGTCTCTTGCTGGTTATTACTAGAAAGTTGCAGTTTACATGCGGCTCTGAAGAATTGCTATATATGGTATTTTAATCAGCGTACTCAAAAATCATGCCTGACATTGCTCTTTCTAGCTGACCATCCAAAAGTACTTTTACACAGCCACTCCACCTTCAGTAGTCCTTTTGGAGGGATTTCACCACTGTGATGCTAATAAATTCAGGAAATTTGAAAATCACATTCTCTCAGCTAGTCTCAGAGCACCTTGTCAGGCACACTCTTTACCTTCTCCATGCATCTTCCTTAGCAGTGAGCTTTCATGAAAGCCACTGATTTAGTATGTTTGGGATACAACCAAAACATGCTCCCTGACAACCTAATTGAACTAGGAACACCTGACAAGGGAACATTTCATTAAAAATGGATAACGACCAGTGATCTGGGATGTGGTCTTTTTTTACTGAATAGAAAAAAATAAAAATAAAAAACTCTAAGGCACATGAAAAGTTGAACAAAACCAAAACACACACACATAAAAAGAAAAACCCAGAACTGCATTTTATTCCCACAGGTAAAGGGACAAAAAGAAGTGAAAAGGCACAGAAGGTAAAGTACATGATGCTCAGCGAGATTGGCACAGCATTATGAAGCATCTAATTTCAGCTGCCAAAGGGGCTCATATTGATTTTTTTTTTTCATTCTCTGTGTGTGCTTTTATAGAGACTTGAAATAGAGTCTCCATTTTGCTCTTATGAAAACCACGTTTCTTGGAGGGCAATGTGGGAGAGAGAAAAGAATAGCTCTTTTCCCTTGGAAAAATAGCAGCCTACTTAGCACTTACAGGAGGATTATACACCCTAATGTTCTGTTTAGGCACAGTGAGGGGATCTGGATGCCTTAGGAGTATTTAGAAGAGTGGTTTTAAATCCATGCAGGCTGCAGTATGGTTCCCCATTTGTGCACCATGGGAGAGATCCAGATTCCAGACATCCCTTTTGGATCTATAAAATTGTAATTAAGGGCAAAAATGACAGAGCAATTCCAAAATACCTCCGTTTGTAGAATCACAACTGAAGTTATTGAAAAGGTTGTTATAAAGTAGATACTCTTTCCTCAGGACTGCCCCAGCAGATACAGTCAGATTCTCTGACAGACAGGGAATATGGAAAACTCCAGTTGTGGTGCAGGTGCAACCAGATGAATGATAACTCTTCGTACTGTGAATCATTTCTGACAGTTAAGCAAATTCTAAATATTTGTGGGATCAAAGGAAGATTCATTAGCAGCACAAATAACTAAATTACTTCTTTTTTATAGAGAAATTTTTATTAATAAGTAGGAGATACAAAGGTCCAAGAGATGTGTAACACTTCTTGACAACCTCAGCATTACTGCATGAGGAAGGGAAACAACTCACCTTTCCTTTCTTTTTCCCATACTTGCTTGTTGTGGACAGTCTCTCACCAGTCCCCCTCCAAATTTACATTTCCTCTGTGCCTTTCTAGCAGCTAGAAAACTCTCCAGCCTTCTGTAGTCACACACTTATTTGCAGTTTTTTTCTGCACTATGGTTTGGAGTTTTAAAATGGCCAGAGGCTGTGGTAGATGTATGGCTTGCAGTGGAGCCCTGCTGCAAGAGAATTGTTTGATTGATTTTTAGGACAGCAGTTAAAACAAATAAACAAATAAACAAATATTTTAGAATTACAGCAAAGGAAACATTAAAATACTGAAAGCAGTTTGCATCTATTGCTGCAAATGTGAGCTGCCTCTTTCTGTTTGGTACTGCAGCAGAGCAGAATTCAAACCATCCAAATGACAGTTTTAGAGAAGTGAGGAGGGAGGAGAAAGCAACAAAAAACCTCTCATGACTCAAGCATTTTTCCTTTCTCCCCCCACATTATCTGGAAGAATTAAAAACCCAGCAGGAAATTAAACATATACACCTGACAAAGGACTGCTGAGAAAATGTGATGTGTGATTATAGATGACTCATTCTCATTTGGGCAGACTGGTCTCCTTTAAAGATTCTAGCAAGCTCTGTTCTCTTGATTTTTATTTTTATTTATTTTTTTTTTCAAAAGGCATTTTGCAACTCAATCTTCTAAATAGGATTTGTAGTTACTGTTTATTGCATACAAACTAGGAAACGTAACAAGCTTCTTTTAATGATGCATTCTAACTAGTCGAGTTATCATGAATTTATATGCCGAGTTCACAAATAAAGATATTTTAGCATCCTCTTTTCCTATTCCATGGAAAGGATTCCTTTTTATGTTCCTGTGAGCTGTATTTTTAAGCTGGTGTGGTTCTAGCTGGAGGTTCTACCATGGGGTGGAGGGGGCCGAGGTAGTGTAATAATGGCACTGCAAACTACATAGTAATGCTTAAACTTGCATAGCACTTTTTACATGAAGGTCTGCTGCACCTTTACAATGACTTAAATAATAATTTTTCATAACACCCCTAAGACATGGAGAACAGATATGTAATGAGCACGGAGTACAGGATGGAATCACAGGAGATGATTAAGTCTGGACAACTGCTTCTTAAAGCCTTCATCAATAACAAACATTTTAAACAGTTACTTGGTTTCTAACACTGAAACTGTCTGGGGATTTGAGTTTTCAGCATGCTGTTCCTGAGCTGGAATTTGTCCAGGACATCCAGGTTAAGAGGCATACCATGGCTTTCAGAAAAATTGCTATGAGCATTAAATGATCAAAAAGGGGTCACATCCCAATGGTAGGTCCCATCAAAGGATTAGACCTGTATCATCAGGGTGCTCTTTAATAAACTCTTATTGGCTCAGTACAGTCTTAAAAGGAAAACTGCAGAGTAGTGAATCACCAGCACTGCTTAGTGCAGACTCAGTGTAATGTCACTTAACTTGAAGAATTTGACATGATGAGAACACAAAGTGGTGAAATGTACAGCCTACAACAACCAAGGACTTGTGCTTTCAGAAAACACATTTGAAATATTGTACTAAATTTACAAAGTCTGTGTTCAGCTTCCTACTATACCAGGCAATCATTAACAGTGTAAAAAGTGCCTCTAAATGACTAGGATGGCACTATACTCTGTACCTTGAGATCCTGATATTAACTGCCTATAATATTTTACATCTTAACCTGTTCAGAATAGTATTTTTCCTGCTCCAGTGGATAATTTATTTGTTTGTGAAAGTTTAAGCTGTTTCCAGAACTGAGATTACTGATAAACAAAATGATTTTCCCATGTTAAAACAAAAGGTAAAATTATAACAGGCATTTGACTTCTACCATTCCCAAGCCACGAAGCAACAAATTGTAACTTCTCAGGCTATTATGTTGTTTGCAAGAATAGGGGCTCTTGTTATTTATTTATTTTTTAAAATCATCTACATCTGGCCCAAATGCCACATGTTTATGTTCAGTAGTAACTCCTGTCATGGTAACAAAATTCTCACAAATTCCTGAACTGTTCCCGCCAATGGCCTGAACTTGACATCCCAGCTCCTTCTTCAGGGAACATCTCTCATCCACTGTCCCTTGAATGCAATAAATGTTGATGTCCAAGTGACACCTTTCTGGTTGATTACAGACCGTTTCCCTGGCTCCCTATAATAGTGCTGGACCTGATACTACTGCAGGATAACTGCAAACCCTTGCATGTACAAGTCAAATCTTACTAAAGTGGGGTCCCTCATTTAATTGTTTGACCAAATAAAAGCCAGAAACTGGTCTCCTTTGCCAAAGCCCTTCTTAATCATGGTGTAGCTCTACTTGCAGGCAACTGATGAGATTTATAGATGCATAAAAAACAACAATATCTGACAGCAGACTCCTCCTTGTATCACCACCATTGCTGGGATGCCTTTCAGCATCCTGAGGGAGAACATGTCTTTCCAGTCCTTCACTTGCTCAGCTCAGCCTTCTGATGTGATTGGTGATTCGTCTCTTTTTGTTCTTCTTGAAGAGCCTGTCTCTTTGATGACAGACTTTGATGTTCCTGTTTCAGATTCAAAGATACTGCTTTTTTCTACCATAAAAAGGCAGTTTTAAAGCAAACCAGAGGTCAGAGTAATAAATAGAGTTCATAAAATCAAACAAAATTAATTAAGATTGCATAGACAGATTCCTCAGTCTCTAGTGCAGTGGAAAATCACAGAATGTTTAGGGATTTTTCTGTGTATGTTTCTGATTCTAGGGTTGAAGGCTTTTTTTTTTTTTTTTTTTTTTTTTGGCTACTACTGTGTGTTTACACAATTTAGATAAAATTTAAATGATTGCAATTTCTATGAATCATTTCACATGGTATTCACTACTTTATTGCAATCTTTATGACTATAATTTAGTCTCTGATTGATGTAACTTACCTTATAGGAAAGCATAATTATTACTTGAGAGTATATGTTTAGGAGGGGGAGAGGTCTCCTAACAGTATCCCCCAACTTTTTTCTCCCAACTCATTCCCTTTTGATGTCTGGAAAATTTACCTAACCTATTCTGCAGCTGCACAATAATAATGACAAAATGAAAGCTGGTCAAAAGTAGGTACCCCCAGAACCTGTCATTTCTTCTATTAAGCAGATACTGTCAGCTTTGGACAAGACAAGGTCTTTTAAAAAATAAATAAATAAATAATAATAATAATAATAATAATAATAATAATAATAATAATAATTTCAGCTGTGGCAGCAGTTTAAACCACAGGAATTTACAGTGATCCAGATTGAAACTGGACTCTGTGCAGAAAACTGTCGTGCATTAGCTTGGCTGCTGGGCTTCTTATTCCCCCATTATTTTTAAATGGTGTCATACATTGCTTCTTTTGAATTTTAAAGCAATGAAAGATGCCAGTAATATAATAGACTCCTTGACTTGCTTGACTTTGAATGATCAGAAAATTCATTACCCAGTAGGGAATTTTACACTGTAATGAAGAATTAAAAAAAAAAAAAAAAACAAAAAAAAACTAACTGAATGTCAAGGAACCTGCCAGACTTTCCTAAGCTCTTACAGCTATAACGTAGGAAACAGCAGAGAATTCAGACGTTACAAGAAATAGTAGAGGAGAGCTAGAACATTACTTAATGGTTCTGGCTGAGCTTTACACAGGCCAGTGTGCTGCAAAAAAGCAAATAAAATACATGCTTGGAAAAGACAATACATTCATTATGTCACTTCAGATGTTTTCCACTGAGAGCATCAAATTAAGATTTCAACCATTCTGACCAGTATTACCACATTTTAGAGGATGAACAAGGGGAGAATGCTGGAGTGATTTTCAGAAAAATAGGGCTGTCTAAAGAAAGTTCATGGTTAGGTTCACTCAAAGTAAATTGAGACTAGCAATTTCTATGGCAAAGAAAACCCAGCTCTTCCAAATAACATCAAGAAGTGGAAATTTTTTCCCTGAGGAGTCTGACACAATTGTGTAGGGTGTTGGGAACATATTAGCTATTAGCCGTAGTTCTATTCAGTGTCTCACTCTATAAATAATATTGTAACAGCTTTGTTCAGGACAAGAGAAAGTGAAGATTCATAATTCCTACCTTAGGATTCATTGAAGAGAGTGGGACTTAACAATCAAGCCTCAACTTGCCCATTACTTGGGAAAATGACGTATCCATTTAAGCAAAATGCTTTTTAGGAATGTGAATGCTAAAGTTCATATTAGTTCTCGAACAATGTGGATTGCAATATGTATAAATGTCTGCGAACAGTACCACTGTGATATTAACCCTCTTGAGACCATTATCCCAGATATGCCTCTTGTTGTGTTTGAGTGTCTTTGAGGATTTGGGTTGGGATTTCTAACCATGGGGGGGTACAAGAAAAATCTTATATTTTTACCCAATTCAAAAAGTTTTTAAGGGTGGTCTGAGGCCTGCTGGATCAGCAAGGTAGATTAATAGGACCACAGAGATTCAAGTGAGTGCAGGGAATGCCAAGTGATGAAACATGAGGAGGGGGAATCAAAGAAGTGAAAAAAGGATTCTGGACAGGGACACCTGAGGTAGAAACCTGATAACATTAATCATTCTTTATGCAAGTTGGTGACACACTACTACATACTGTCTTCTTGCTTCACTGTCAGCAGTACCTCACAATGCTGGTTACAGCTTTCCCTTAACTTCCTTTGAACTGAGAATCACAGGAACAGGATCACTTCACTTACAGATGAATGTCACAGAAGCACTTTGCATACAATCCTCTGTTCCTCAGGTAATGTGGGGCAGGGGGATGTGAGAAATGTGGTAAAATGAGATCTGAGGGAGTGCATGAAGGGCATGTGGCAGAAGAAACGGAGAAAGAGATGGACAAGGGCCTGCTCCTGTGCTTGTGTGTTGTGTGGTAATGTGGCTACCATCATCCACAGCCGTGCACCTGTAGCCCACAAGCTGAGTCCCAATCAGTGGTGCACAAAAAGTGGCTTTAGATGAGCCATATTCCAAAACTCCCACTTGATAGCAATCAGATACATGTAACGTCTGGAGGTGTCAGCAGGCAGAAAAGCAAAGAAGGTGTTCTTGGGAGGAGAATGGGAGATGGGAGCAGCAGCCTAGAGATGGAGTTGGGGGGACAGGGCTGGGAGCCAGTACACTGGTGGGAGAAGACAGAGGGAAAGAGACGGGCAGACTGTGCTGATGTCTGCCACCTTTCCAACCACTTATCTCTCTCTCTTGCCTTTACTGTGCACACACACAGCATGACAGACTCTCTAGTTAAAATATCAGTGTTACTTTGCTCTAACTTTCTTGTGCTTCACTATGCAACCTTAATGGGCACTTTTACAATGGTCTCTGCAACGCTGAGAGAAATTGTATGAGGTAAGTTGTAAAGGCACTAGGTGAAGATCTACAGGGGTGTAGGCAGTTAATTTTCTAGTTATCTCAGGTGCAGGTTTTAGGAGTGAGAATAACAAAGCAGGATGGGCCAGGGCTCACCAAATAAAAGAAAAGCAAGCAAATCCATAAGAAGGCTTCCTGGCAGCTCAAAAATACAGTTTTTAAGGTGGTAAAGTAATTAAAGCATATTTTCTCTTTGACTGTATTTCTGTTACTTTTGTTCCAATTTCTGCAATTTTTCTGGCATTTGCATAACAAGGAAACACCTGTTTCTAATTTAAAAAAAAAAAAAGTAATGTATTATCTTAAAAATATTGCAACCTGAATTAGGAAAGGACTTTTTAGTAATGTTATGTTTAGGTGTTATGTTAGGTGTTATAGTATTATCTTCCTTTTTCCTTTTTTGTATGCCCCCCCCCCCCCCCCAAATTGTAGAACTTGAAAGTAGGAAATCCTTGGGTAGGGATATATTTTATTGTTTTCCAGAGAGATTAGATTCTGATTTGGCTGAGGTGATAATTATTTAAAATAACTAATTGCCTTCAGCAATGTGAGTTAGTTGGGAAGATTCTGCAGTGTGTTACAATTAGTGGTTGTCTAGAAATGTTCTGCAGAGGCTGGCTCACTAGCTTGATCAGTGTCTTTAGCACCAGCTGCATCATCAGTGCCTGGCTTGCTTCTTGCAGAAGTAGTTATTGTGGAAGGGATTATGAAGGAAAAAATACAAATATATATTGTGTCCTACCATCTCTCCAAATCAAAACTGCTATTTCGTCTCATCTGGGTCACCCCTTGCACACTTACAACAACTATTTGTTGGACTTGATTCTTCAGTGTCATCACTTGGAGAAACAGTGATCTCCTTTATCAGCTGCTTATGAGTGAGTATGTTGTGAGCTATCTGTTCTAGAGGCATGTAGTTCATATATCCCTGTTGTTTAATGTTAGATTTGTTATATGAAGACACACCATACTTAAGCTGAAAGGCCAGCTTCTGAAATCTAGGATGTTCCAGTAATGAGGCTGTCTGTGTAATCTTAATTTGCATACACAAATGCATGGACAGCTACAGTTCACACTGCTATCACCACAGGAGCCAGGTCTTGGTAACAAATACATTCTGCATGCAAAGGAGATAGAGCTAAAGAATCCTAGACAACCATGGAAAAGGTATTTTCCAAGCTATTAATTTTCAAATCCTGTGGAGCAGACAGAATTCATAGTGTATATTCAGAAATTTCTAGTCAGAGTGAGATATACTGGATTTCAAACACCAAAGTGTTCATCATAGATTTTCAAAGAGACCTTTGGAGGCCATTAAGTCCAACTTCTCTCCTAAAAAGTAGGAGAGAACAGTTGCTAACACTCAGGTCAGCTGTGGTTTTGTTTTCTTACATCTTAAAACCTCTCAAAGATGGAGATTTCAGTTTCCCTGCACAGCTTGATGCAGTGCTAAACTGCAAAGTTTTTCCCCTTAGCAAAAAGTTTTTCCTAGTACCCACTCTTAAATTCCCTAATTACAATTTATGGCTACTGACACCAATTTTAATTGCAACAACCAGAAAGACTTGAATTCATGATTTTTTTTTTTTTTAACTGCCATTCATGTAGCTGTTGCCTGCTATTAGACCAACCTTTAACCGCTTCAGCAGATGAACGACCTCTCAACCTTTCCTTGTGGCCCCAGGCCTATGAACATCTTCACAGTTCCCCATGAAAGTCTCTCCAGTAGGTAGTCCCAAATTAGATTTGCTTTGCTACATGCAGCTTCACAAACACTGAGCAGAGGGGGATAACAACTTCCCCAAATCTTTAGGTCAACTTCTTTTAGCACAGCCTGATCTACAGCCTAGTTTATTCACAGTGAGAAAGAATATTCAGTATGTCGTCCATCGTACATCTTATTTTCAGCAGGGCTGCTGCCTATCCTTTGATTATGTGTGGGTTTACACTGTCCCAGGTGCAGAAGTTTGTTTTTCTCCTTGTAGAATGTCATAAGGTTTCTGTTGGCCCAATTCTCAAGATTATCAAGGCCCCTATGGATTCTAGTTCTGTCATTCATTGTGCAAGTCTCCCTCTAGCATGATTCATAAATTTGCAGATGGTAGATCTTGGATTACCAACCAGGTCATTGATTAAGATGTTGAACAATATGAGCAAAAGTTTGGCCCTTCTGGTACTCTACTTGTAGCAAGCAGATGCTGAGCTACTGATTGCCACTCTTTGAGCCTGGAGACACAAGCAATTTTCAGTCTATCTTATCATCATTTCTTACAGTCCACACTTCCTCAGACGGTAAAAGTGAATGCTGTGAGAGACAAAGTTAAAAGATTTCCTAAAGCTGAAGTTTATCACATCCACAAGTCTCCCCTTGCTCATAGACACAGACATTTTGTTGTAGGAGGCAATCATGTTGGTTGAACATCATTTGCTCCACCAAAATCCACACTGATAAATAGTTTAAACATTCTACCCTTCACATATTTAGAAATGTACCCCCAAAAGACAGAGATTGTGATCTTTACAGGCACTCAGGTAAGGCTGTCTGGCCTATAAATCCCCAGATCTCTCCTCTTGACTTCTTAGAGTTGGTACCCAGTGCTGTTATGCATACCATCCAGGGAAAGCAGATGGGAGCCCCAGGGAAAATTGTGTTTTCTCTGTGAAGGACAAGGTATCCTGGAAATGGTTTTCCTGGCAGAAGGGTCTGAACCTGGGAAAACATCATGGTCCTGGAAGCATCCAGTGAACACTTGCTGGTACTCGAAAACCTGTAGAAACTAATGCAAATCTCATGCCAGGCCATGCCCATATGTGCACAGGTATTTATCCCAGCTGATTGTGTCATTTGTGTGCAGTCATATTAGCTTTAGGCCTCTAGCTTAGACATCTGAATTAACAGAACAGGTCACCACATACAGAGTAATTCCTCCAGAAGATAATGCAGAACTCACAGTTCAATCAGCATTTTAACTCAACTTCATTCTCACTGTTCTGCTGTCTTGAGGGAATATTGGTTATAAAGGAATCTAACTCAGTACCCTGAAATAAGGAATCACTCCTTCAGGCAGTGTGACTTAGTCCTATGGAGTTCAACTGGAAATTTATTTTGTTGCATAAACCAGCAAAATATGATTCATATACTGTGAATGCTTAGCTGAATGTTTGCAATTTGAGCTCTTAATGAATTTCAGTTCAACAAATTAATTGCCAGTTTAGCCTGAAAAGGTTTCAGAGGTACTTGGAATAAGTAACACAATTCAGTTCCGTCCCCTCTGTGAAGCACCACATGACCTCTGCGGCTAAGGCTGTGTTTAGAAAAATTTGTTTTGCCTATTCAGAATGGTCATCATCAAGCCAGCAAAACCATTCCGTAAGTGAAGTCACACACCATGGATGTTTTTGTTAACTATTGCTAAGCATTAATTCAAAGATGACAATTCAGATTTCAGCCACAGCAATCAATGCTCTACTTGAAAACAGTCACAGAGCCATAAAGTTCTGAACCTACAAAAGCCTTTTAAAAGATGTTTTAGGAAAATATTTGAAGATTATTTTGTTAAGAGGCAGTTGTATCTGGAAGCACCTCAGCTGCTGAGGGTCTGCAGTTTTGTAGTTCATACACCATGAAGACCTTTTGGCACACCAGAGGCTTCATGTAGTGCAGGCACTGAACTGTTCATCCTTGATCCTTTGGCTTCACTGATAGTATGGGGGATATCCACACAGAGAACTCAACAAGCAGTAGCAAGCTGGGTTGTGGAAACACTATGTTTCAAGTCTGCCCATGTTAACAGAACAACCTTGGGAACCGCCAAAAGATTGGTTGTTTCTAACCAGCAACCCTAAGAACTTCCTTCTCCCTCTTTGACAATATCCCTGCAAGGGATAAAAAATATGAAATACTAATAGAGATTTTTGGAGAGTGTCACTGAAGGGCCGAATAAAAATTGTGGGGAAATATTGTGTAGTTTTGTGTGCCCTGAGTTTGTGACTCTGGGTCCCATTAAGGGAAATACAGGAAGAAATCCTTTCTAGCATGGATGACACTGGAATAGGGTTAATTGATGGTATGGATCATGAAAAATATTGCCAGCTCTGTCACTTGCTACAAGCTGTTGATTTATATGGGAAATGAGAACTACGAAGGTGTGTTCATGGATAAGCATACATGTTTCGCTCTCAGTATAAAGGGCTGAGAATAGAGGTGAAAAAGTCAAAGAATGAGAAGAATAAAGAGGATACCCACACATCTAGTGATTACTATCTTGTTCAGTAACATGCTAATTTCCTCTTTGCGTATTATATACTGTGCCCCTGCTAAAGTTTATTGTCAAGTAAATTAAACTGGAACTTGCAGCCTTTAGTGTATCAGTCAGTCCAGGGAATGAATGCATTTCATTATCATTTTTTTGAATACAGAAAGGAAAACTGAATTTGTTTTCAAATAAGTAGTAAAGTAGAGAAAAGTGTGCTCTATATGCTGTATTTAAGTGCTTTATCATGCAATTTCACATCTCTGTATGAAATTGCTTAGAAGTTAAAGCAAATTAGCAAAAAAATAAAATATTCCCTATTTCTTAAAAGCTTGTCACTTCCGTTGTATATCAAATAGTTCTTTAAATAAAGTGAAGTGAAGGACACAGGAGAAATCATACTAACTTTGCCCTCTTGTCCCTGAGCTACTGTCTGAAGATAAAGTTCTGTTTTTAAAGTACTGATCTCATTTCAAAGGAATACAGCAATGTATCACAAAGCTGTGATCTAAACCTTTAGTTTTCACATGCATTTCCTGATTTAGTAGAAAGCAAAAAAGTATGTTCTTCCCACACTAAAAGAAAATAGTTTGGTCACTGAGAGTTCATAGTCTTATGCAGAAGAGTTTCATATATGTCTTACAGTTAGAAAACCAAAAGACCGAGACAACAGATTTCAAACCCGGCAATTGCACTTCCGTTTTTTGCAGCCTGGTTGCAAGTCATGCTGTTGTCTCAGTAAGTTATATATATATATATTACTTAGAGTTCCTTCAGTAATTATATTTTTATGAATTTATTTGGACTTCATCCAAGATAATGAATGCTAGGGAAGGCAGTAAAGTGTTTGGAATAGGGGAGATGCCAATTATCTAGCTGTTGTGATACTCAGTCTTCCTTATTCTGTATAAATCTGCCATCAACATATTATAATGAATTTGGTACCCTAAAATTTGTAAGGACTCAGTAATTCCTTAATACAAAATCTTTTGCATTCTTTCAGAATATCTCCTAACTGTTCAATAGGCTATGCAAGAGAAGTTTTCTCCAAAATGAATTTAAATAGTCCTTGAAAACATAATATTGAATGATTAAGCCTGTGTCAGGTATTGGGTTTTTGTTTGTTTGTTTTGTTGTTGTTGTTGTTTTTTCAAAAAATGTAAAATTTCATAAGAAATAAAGAAATTGCTTGCCAGTGCCATTGCTGGACTCGCTGATGGCTCTGTGTGGGTGTTCCTTATTGTGGTTATAAAAAAGAAATCACGAGTCAGAGGAAAGTGCAAGAAGGCAGTTATTGTAGTCACTGTCACCGAACCGTGGAGTGGTAGAGTGCTGAAGGCATGGGGGATAGTTGCAGTTCCCCAACATTTTGGTTCCTCATTCTTCCTGCAGTCTTCCATCTGACATGCAGTTTGAATGGCAAAGAGAATGGCTGCAAATTAGAAAGAGGAGTTTCGACTGAGCTAGAAGAAAGGGCAAAAATAAGATGGATTAGGTAAAACGAAGAAACAGAAACTGAGGAGCATGCAGGTAATGATAAGAGAATTATAGTGATATTTGATTGGGGACTAGATTATAGCCTCCCAAACCCAGTCCATGATGTGCCCACCTGTAGCAGCAGTGATGAAGGATGTTTTCCCACCTCCTTGTCATTCAGGTGTGACAAACAAGATCAACAGCAAAGCTGTCTTTAGGAAGCTGAGCTGCTTCCTCCTCCTGTGAGTCTGCAGCAGATGTAGTTACATTGCAAAAAAAAAGCACAGAAATCACTTTGCAAATCATCTCTATCAGTAATATCAGCTCACTTAGGAAATGCAACCCTGACCACTTTCACTGAGTCTGAGGCAGACTCTCCCTCTGTCACAATGCACGGTCAGTGAGGTATCAGCAGTGACAGGTGTCAACACAAGACAGACAAAGACTGCCAAAACCCAAGGACAAAATTACAAAAAAAAAAAAAAAAAAAAGAAAGAAAGAAAACAGAGCGTAGCCATTGAAATGCTTTCAAAATAAAAGGCAATAGAATTAAAACAGGAAATGAGGGAACACGAATCTTGCAGTCATAGAGATGTGTGGGGAAGAATCAATGGCCAAAGAAGGTAACTATTACTAACCTTGCTATTGAATGAATATATAAAATGAAAGAGGTTGGATAGTGCTACAACTCTGATGAGGATTTTAAACAATACAAATATGGCTATTCTAGGAATGCTGAAAATCCAAGCATTATGAAGGAATAGTTCTGGCCTTCGTCCTGAAATTACTGCAACATTTCTGATCCTGCTATGGAATAAAAAGTAACTACTACCAGGTTGCTCAGTCCTGGGTGCTAGGGATCCAGAAATATAGCCGAGTAATGACATTGATTCATTACGGTACCTAAAGAAATCAGTCACCTTCTGGATTCTGGTTTATAACTCTATTTGTTGTAGGATTCATCAACACTTATGTTTATCTCTTTGCAAATCATCTGATATCATTGACTGGGAATGGTAATGCTACCCATTATTATTAGTAATAATGAAGGTGTGATTTTTTTTTTTATTTTATTTTTTTTGTCATTGCAAGAAATACAAGTTCTCTGGGACAGAATCATATCAGTTTCTGTTTTAATACTCGTCATGAACTTTTTGTTTCTTATAAAAGCTGTATTTGCAGATCTATATAGCCAAAATTTAGTTAACAAATAGAGAAAAGCGAGGCCTTTTGGTGAAAAAAAAAAAAAAAAAATTAACTACAAAGCTATAACAAATAATCATAAGGCTAAATTCTTCCCTCTGCACTGCTTGTGGCTAGCTTCTGCTCTAGGCAGCAACTAATAGCTTGCAGCTTGGCCTTGACTTTCTGGAACAGTGGAGCAGTGCTTAAAACATGTTTGAAGTAGAATGAAGAGGCTTTAAGACACTGACGTATACCCCTGAACCTCAGGTAACAAATGCCAGCCTGTGTCTGTGAAACACATTAAAGCAGCTTCAGGGCTGCTGTCGCTCACACTTCTGCCTGCTCCAAAAGTGCCATTAGGGCTGTTGGGAAGAAGATGAATGGAGTGATTCTTCAGCAATTTTTGGTGACTTAGCATTGGAGTGGAGGCATGGCATAGGAGTTGCCATGGCTCTTTTATGCCTTGGTGACAACTTGGTTGCTTATTAAGCCTGTAAAAACTGGAAACAGAGGCTCGTCATCTGGCTGTCAGTGTCTAATGCACTCAATGGGTAATTGCAATTTAACAGGACTAGTGTCCTGATTCTTTCACAATAAGAATAGTCCTGAGGTACAAAATGCATGATTTTCCCTTTTCTTTTGATGAAAGGATAACATAGCTGGAAAATTTGGCTGTTTTGTGGTGAAATATGTCACCAATATACACTCTGTCACTATAGTCTTCAGATTTGCTAATTGCATGCCGATTGGGACCGTTAAGTTAGTGGCTGATGGTCAGAGTCTGAGTTCTCTGAAATCTCGGAATCACAGAATGGCTCGGGTTGGAAGGGACCTTAAAGATCTTCTAGTTCCAACCCCCCTGCCATAGTCAGGGATATCTTCCCCTAGATCAGGTTGCTTCAATTCTTTCCACCCTACTTTGTTCAGAGGGAGTGTCAAGGAAATCAGCCTCTGTTGTGTAATATTCTCCAAGAGCAATGTGCAGTTCTAAATATATTGGTCTTGCAGTTCTCTGACAGCACTCTTCTTAATGAAATTTTCCTCTTAATTGCTGCCAAAATCAGAGGTCTGCTATTAGCGGTGTGGTGCAGAACACACAAGGCAGGATGCTCTGTACACTCAGGGCAGCCTCACCTTCTATTATGCAATGTTTTCTTTAATCCTCCATACCTGTGCAAAGCAAGGTTTTCTCTTTTACTGCAAATGGAATCTATATGCATTATTTTGAGATAAATATGTGCTAGAAAAACTGAAGCACTCTAATGCTCATGTCTATCTAGGTTAATTGTCATGGCATGGCAATATTTGACAGACAGAAAAGATGTTTCTTAGTTAAGAATTTAAGTAGTGAAAGTATTTAAGCTTACACCAAAACTCGTCTCTGAAACTGAATGCTGCTTGGGAAACTGACAACAGAGAAAGGTGTTAACTGACTGTAATGCTGTATGCTGAATGACTGTAAATTCTGGGAAAACAGGTATGTGAAATTCATTAAGGAATAAAGGAAAAACTAATGCAGCATTTCAGACTAGTTTTACAGTCCATAAATGTTCCCGTTTACAATCTCTTTTACATAGGTGGTGATCTATAGTTTTCACAAGTTGGGATAAATAATCACAGTAAATAACAACAGAAGTCACTAAACATCACAGGGCAAATAATATTTTCTCCATCCTTGCATGTACCTGGACACTATGTATATATAATCAACCTGCTAGCAATGACAGTCATGTGATAAATCACAGCCCTATATGACAATCTGTATAGCTATGTAATTGCTACAAGCAAGTTTCACTACACAGCTTGCACTATGACTTCTTTCTGCATTTCCTTAGGCTGTGTTTCCACCATTCCAAATGTGCAATTGCAGATATAGTCTCAATCTACCAGTGTTTTTTTCTCTCTCTTCTGTGTGAATTAGCATTCAAGGCAAGCGTCTTTGTCACAAAAAGAAAAAGGAAGAAAAGGTAACCTGTCTATAAGGAGGTTCCTTTTATATATATATATATATGTATAATAATAATAAAGGTTTTACTTTTCCTTGCTATTTCTTAACCAGATTAAAAAAGCAGAGTGATAATCCATCCACGATAGATGGCAATGTGTCTATGTTCCCAGATTTATAAATAGGAATTTATAATGGAAAAGTTGTTGTAAAGTACAGTTATCTCAGACACATGGTTCTAATCAACAATGCATTAATTAGCAGTACTGAAAAATGCATCAGAAGAGATATCTTCATTTTTTTCCCAAAATTTTGCTCTTGAAGTCCCTGAAATCACTCTACAGGATAAGCAGCAAAGCAGACATTAACCCAAGTTTCATGGATGTGTGATCCATAGTGGGCATTTTTTCTGAAAAAATAATGAACTGAACATTGCTTAAGCCATTAATTTTCAGGGAGGAGGGTCTGTTTCTCACTTAAAAAAAAAAAAAAAAAAAGAAAAAAAAAAGGCTTTAAAATCTCATATTTTCTTCTTAAGGGTGTAATCATATGATTTGTTGCTAAAAAGACTGAGGCATGCAGGTCTAACTTGCCTTTTGGGCAGCTCTTTATTGAACACATCTGAAGCATCTATCCACTCGGAGATGCTGGGATGTCTGGACTGTACTTTTCTGCTTGAGAGCTTTTTTTTTGACATAATAAATGGGGGTCATTTTTGTAGCCACCATCTTTCATTCTCCAGAGTTAGCAACAAGTCCTTCCAGGCATATTTGTAGAAAAGCAGGGCATTTAGAGACAGGCTTTGTTCATTTGAAAATGAAATGAGTTAGGCAATGTGCTCTCCATGTTTGTTCCAAAGGCTAGTATTATTGCTATTTAACCAATGTCTGTCATTTACTGAAATACCAAACCACATATTTAATTTTAATGTTACTGTCACATCTGAATTGATAAGTTACATATGTAAATTTGAGTTCAAACGAGAAATTAAATGGCTAATCAGCTGATCATTACACTCATAGTATGTCATTAGCATTTTAGGTCTTACATTATTATTTATCTTTGACGACTGGGTAGTTTTATTTTCACAGCATGTTATTTAACCAAATTGCTATTTTTCTTGTTATATTTAATTAAAACTTGTGAGAAAATATTTGCAAGGGAAACAAGCAGAATTCATGTTGTTTTTTTTTTTTTTCCATAGTCTGGTTTTTCTCTTAAAGAGGTAGAATGTTAGATAAACATGTCTGTGGATGTAAGACTATGCATATTGCCATCTATATTGCCATCTGCATGCAGTTTAGTCTATTCAAGTAGAGCATTAGGATCTGCAGTCATTTTTGTGATGAATTTACATGAATGGTGTAAAACAAGTCAAGGACAATGTTGATTTGATTTTTACTTTTCCAGTGTTTGTGTTGGATTGTTTTTCATTGTTTGAGCATTCATCACACTTCCATATCATGATCCGGTCCATTTAAAAAATAAGAGGCTACTCCCACAGGCATTAGGGGAGGTTTCTGCTTATATCTGGTTCTCTGGTTCTCTGGTTTGGTCATCAAGTTTCAATCTTCAGATGATTGTTCTCTGTGGGAGACATTAACACATACTTGTATGTTTTTTTCCTTTAACTTTTTTTTTTTTTTTTGTGGATGGATTTAGCAGAATGCGGAATGTTTAAGATTCTTATAAGCCAATAACCTCCTTTTTTTTCAAGACAGAGAAGTGCAAATGAAGTTTGAAGTGAATATACATTATCAGAACTGTCTTTTCCCTTAGAAACCCCAGCAGTTCCTGGCTTGGAGTTGGATTTGGCATTTAGTGAGGAGTAACTTCTTTCTATATGAAAACTCACACATGCTTCATAAGTCAATGTAGATAATTCACACATGCCTAGAAATTCCAGCATATAATTGCCCTGAAAGTGTCATTTTCTCTGAATTTGGAGCTGAGCAGAATTTATTCCTGCCATTGCAGCTCTGGACTGCTGTGATTGTGCACGGTCCACACACCCACACCAAATGGTTTGTGTGTTTCTCTAGTTCTCTTCCTGCCACTCAGTCTGGCTGATTGCAGGACTAAGCTACCCATCTCAAATGCACAGGGGCCAAGGCAGATCTGGGACAAACACACTGGAAAGGTGATTGGCAAACAAAGTGGGGAGCTGGGACTGTAAGTCATAGTGGGGAGCAGAATCTGGAGAGTTTAGCAAGGAGCCCCTGTCAGAGACACTGAAGTGTCTTTGAGCAAAACCAGGAACAACAGAGAGCAGTCAGTGTACTTGGTCTCCCAAGGAGCTTGGAGAATGGTTTATTATCTGGTGAAATTGGGGAGAAAAATAAAAAATAAAAGGGGGGGGGGGGGGGGGGGGGAAGAAGAAGAAAAAATAAGTCTGAAGAAAAAAAAAAACTTCAGTGCCAGTAGGAAAGCAACAGCTGCTCAGGAAGCAAGATTGAGGTTGAAGGAGGTAACTGGAACAGACACAAAATTCAGAAGACAACTGGAAACCTGGGGTAGAGGAGAATGAAAATGTCACTGAGCCACAGAAAGATAGATAACAAGTTTGGGAGAGGGGGATATAGTAGAGGGCAGCAGTGCAGAAACAGTAGATGAGGATTGGCCATGCAAAGAGGTCATTAATGGAATAAGAAGCTTGAGCACTTCTGGGACTAGCAAAGAGAGGAGATGTGTCTTAGGAGCAGCCAGTCCCAGGGCAGAGACAGTTTGAGGAGGATGGGCACAGTGAATGAAGTTTGGAGTTGGTGGTGATCAAATTGTCAAAGTCTGTTCCCATTAAAGATCACTCTTCTATAGCGTCTGGTGCTGGACCTAAGATTCCAGGGTCTCTGGCTGTATCACAGAATCACAGAATGGTTGTAAGGGACCTCTGAAGATCATTTGGTCCAAACTCCTGCCAAGCAGGGTCCCCCTAGTGTGCATTGCACAGGATTATATCCAGGTGAATTTTGAATATCTCCAGGGAAGAAGACTCCACAACCTCTCTGGGCAACCTGTTCAAGTGCTCAGTCACCCCCACAGTAAAGAAGTTTTTCCTCATATTCAGATGGTACTTCCTGTGTTTCAGTTTGTGCCCATTGCTTCTCATCCTATCACTGGGCACCATGGAAAAGAATCTGCCTCTGTTGTCTTGACACCCTGTCTCAAGATTTTTGTATACATTGATAAGATTCCCCCCAAAAGAAAGGAAGAAGATCTTTCCCTTCTCCAGGCTAAACAGGCCCAGCTCTCTTAGCCTCGCCTCATAAGAGAGGTGCTTGAGTCCCCTCATGATCTTTGTAGCCCTCTGCTGGATGCACTCCAGTAGCTCCATGTCCCTCTTGTACTGGGGAGCCCAGAACTGGACACAGTACTCCAGGTGAGGCTCACTACGGCTGAGTGGAGTGGGAGGACTTCTCTTCACTTCTCTAGCCCTGCTGTCAGTGTTCTTCCTATAGCACCCCAGGATATTCTTGGCCTTCTGTACTACTGCTTCCAAAGATGGCTGGGTGTACATCTGTTTCCAGCATATGCTACTTATGCCAGTTTACTCTATTTGGGCTAGGTAATACTAAGGATATGGCAGTATGGTCTCCTTTAGGTGATTTCACCTTGTCAGAGGCCTGGGAAAGGCCTAGGTCATGCTAAGACCACTGGCACCAAATATGCACTAGGATTATGTTAACGCATATATTTTACCACTACCATCAACATACATAAACATGTGGTGTTCCACACTGGTACATGGCTGACACACAGTGATTTTGCTATCCGATATGGATGGTCCCACTTCTCGGGCAAAAATGGTCATAACTATATCAGAAGCTAAAAGTTTGGCTGAATAAGACCTCTCACCTAAACAGTTGGGATTGTTAGAAAATGTGATTCCAAGAAATCGGGAAGCAACACAAACACACACACAAAAAGAACCTTAATGAATAAAATAAACCATAAAGTGAGTACAGTGCCATAGTCTAAAGGCTGTGAGACAGGCTAATGTCAACCCAAATATCATGTTGAACTTGCCTCTTTCCCACATTCTTTGGGGGTGACCTCCATGTGAGGCCTCACCACCAGTCCCCAGAAATCTACACATGTGCCAGTAATTTTCCTACTCTTTCTAAGTCTCCTAAGTCTTAACAGTGCTGAATAACCACCTACCTATCTTAAAACTAAGTCTTGTGGAGATTCACAAATTGCCATTCTCTTCCCTGTCTTTTTTGATTAGGTACCTATTTCAAAGCCTACCTACTAGATTGAGTCTTGCACAATGCAAGGTGCCATTGCCAAAAACTATGCCACCAGTATTTTTCCATAATTCCACTGTCTAAAACATGCACTTGTGTGTGGGAAACTTGACTTAAATTATCTAACCAGTCAATATATTGTAATGACTTTAATGAAGAGCATTCTTTGGCTGAAATAGCTCACTGGTTTCTCCTGAATTTGCTCCATTTTGACTAAAATAGTTAAGCCATTCATCTGAAGTAGGATCAGAAACCAGCTCCCTTGATTTTGCACCTATTATCCACAAGTGCGTGTCCATGAATGCCCATCTGTTAAGTTGGAAGCTTTTTCTGTTTCTCTCTTTCAGTGAATACGTATTTATTTCATGCAATGTGAAAAAGGTTCCACTGGAGAGTTTGTGAATCAGCAAGTTTGTGAATCTTGCTCTTAGATGTTGTACAGGGAGCTTGAAGCTGTGGAAGCCTGTAAATGGACTGAGGCCAGTCTGTGGAGTCTGGGGTGTTGTTTTATCCAGGTTTAAACCAGAGCTTTGTACTTGCTCTCACTGTTTACATCCCTTGGTTTCTGGAGCTCGACCTGGGACATGTGCTCTGATTTCCTGGAGTACTACACACACTTGACTGTAATTGATGCAGTAACAGCTGCACTTTGGGTGGATAAAGTAGTGCATAACTCTGAATACATTGAACATTTAGTGCTCTTGGGGTTCAGACTGAGCACCCAAATGCTGGGAAGGCTACACGCTTGGACTCTCCAGCTGTCAGATGGAATTAACACCACTCCTGTCAGCTCCCAAGGGTGCCCTGAGCACAGTGCGTGTAAAATAGCCAAATGGTACTGTGAAGAGCACCAGAGAAAAACCTGAAGAAGTTTAATCTTGAGTTGTTTTGTTGTGCCTGAAGCCAAATCCTGGAAAATGAGGAGAAGGCGAAACAGCCATGGTTAGCTCATTAAGTGGGTACTGCCCAGTCTGAATGAGACAGGGTCAGGTAGGGAAAACCAGTAGTACGTAGTTGTTTAACTGGAGAATATACCATCGTGTAGATGTACATAAGGTTGAGTACTCTAGTGTTAATTTCCTCATTTCTAAACTTTGGGGTGTTATACTCCATGACCTTTCAATGTAGGTTTTTATGTAATCTTTATATATGACTTTTAAAATCTGACAGATGGCAAGCTTTTGCAGTCATTATCCCTTTATTTCCTCGGAATGAGATCTGGTAGATTGTAGAAAAAATCCTAAGGGAAATGATTTCTTCAGTGGTTGTGTCAGTTAAAACTAGAGTGTACAATGTACTGCAGAGGACAACTCAGCAGTGATAAGTCAGAGGACTGTATGACTTAACAGGGCTTGTTCTGTTTGTGCTTTGTGTGGTTCTGGGAAACAGAGCTAGCTTGTCTCTGTATTATGCTGCTGCTCTGCCTCAGGGAAAGACTGGGCTTGGGCAGGATAAATTAATTTTCATTTGGACTGTGTCTCCCTCCCTTTCTCCTGGCATCACATTTGAAGTTCCTGTGTTGTGTGATCAAAAGACATGTGATGCGCAGAATCAGTCAGCTCTGCTACCATCAGCAGGACTGTGTACAACACAGACAGTATTAGGGATTATGGAGATACTATCTAACCAGTAAAGAGAAGAAAAGCATCCAGTCTTTAATAAAAGGGTTGTATCAGTGAGGGTGGAGAAACACTTGATCGGTGTAGACAAGGTAACATTTAGTAAAAAGATTGAGGATTAACTTTTAAACTCTACCTGATGTGGAAAAAGGGAAAAGGAAAATGTTTATCTTCTGAAATCAAACACATTCTTTTTTCCCAGGACACTGAACATGACTGTACAGAAAAATCTTCATTTAATTTACATTCACTGCCTTACTCCTGAAATATTTCCTTAAAACAGGTTAGCCAGAAATAATCAGGCTTCCCAAAACTTGTTGCTGCTAATTTACTATTAAGGGAGCAAAACAATGTTATTGAGAGCACCTGATGTAGACTAGATTTCTCCCTTCCCTTCCCTTCCCTTCCCTTCCCTTCCCTTCCCTTCCCTTCCCTTCCCTTCCCTTCCCACACTTATTCTCTTTTTCTCTATCTCTGTCTTTCTCTCTCTTCAGGTAGAGTACTGCCCTTCAGCCGCAGTCTCCCTCTAGCATCTTCCTGGACCATTTTTTCCTCTGTAAGCTCAGCCCATGAACATTCAGGTTTCAGTCCAGCTGGCAGTAAAGTTGGTGCATGAACAACTCTCAGTCCTCCTGATATGCCTGGAGTTGCCTGAAGGAAGAAAGTGTCGCTGTCTGAACAGGGTAAGTAACAAGGGATAATCTTGGCAAATATAATTGCTACTAGCATTGTGAAATTTGACGCGATTTCTTACGTTATTTCTAGAGCAAATAATCGATTTCCAAATTGCAGTGATGTGTGTAATGCCTACTCCAGTTAAGTTTGCAAAACACTTATCATTCTAATTTTGTTCTCAGGTGCTTGTAGCTTTAGTGAAGCATTCAAATTTCATTCTTCAACTTTTTCTGGAAGCTGCCCAACCCAATATTTTTTCCAAAATTAAAAATGGAACAAAATCAAATCATATAAGTTTTAACAGCATATCATTTCCAACTACTGGATTAGTTTTCATCGTCACCTCAGATAAACAGTCTGAATAAGTGATAAACTCCTCCTATGCTATAGAAAACTATTTGTTTTTCCTTTTTGTGCTATGTCAGGAAAAGATTTATTTTTTGTAATAAAATAGGGATGCACTGAAATGTCAGACTGAGCAGTACAATTCCTTCAGCCTCTGTATAAGCTAATAATAACAGTTTCCCGAAAGGATGCTAACTCCAGAAACTCTAGAACTGTCTAGAGTGTTACAGAGGGTGAGGAGAGTGAAGGTTCCTAAGGAGAAAGTGAAATTTAATAGCTAATATTTAATTTAATGGGCATAGACTGTTTATTCTTGTTCTATTCCCTGTTAAAAAAGAAATATCATAGGCACAGCTAGGACTAGGTCTCTACTAAATAAATAATGACATACCAGAGCTCTGATTGTCTTTCTAACCGCGTCTCCACTACTGTGTTCCACCCACTTATGACAATGTAAAGCTTGTCTCCACAAATATGGTATTAAGATGAAGCTAACGTGCAGGAGTATCTTTTGTTGTTCTAGAACATCTCTACAGTCTTTCGCAAAAGCTAATTTATGGGATTTCACTGTTCCTTTATCCCAAGACACCCTTTACCACTGAACATCTCTCTGTTATGTGCATGAGCATATACATCTGCTCTGTCTTTTCTTCTTTGGCTTCCAGGAGCTAGAAGGGAGGAGAGGAAACTATTTCCCCTGAATGAACCATAAGAAGAAGTGTTATAATGGCTGATACTACTCAGTTCTGCAGGCATCAAAACAACATTTGGTGATGGCTTTGTAAAATTGTGTTTATCAGGTAAATTTGGCCAACAGTCAGCTTTCTCAGAACTCATTTTGGAATTATGTATTGTGTGGCCTTGAGCAGCTCACTTCTTGTTTTTAATCTAGGTGACAAATGTCTATACACCTTCTATATATTTAGTATTTCTGTGAAAAAATAAAGCTAAAATAGGAGAAATATTTTTTAAACTCTATTTATTAGTAAAGAAATTTATACAGGAGAGAAACACGCTTCTGCAATTGTTCCATATTTTTTTCTATTTTCCAGTCTACAGCAAAGTTCAGACTTTGTATCTCGTTGTTTTGGAGGATAGCTGTTCTAACAAAACCAGAAGCTGTTGCTTGGTTCTTAGATGCTGCTTAGTTGTATAACAAGCACTGCCCTTGGCCAAGGGAAAGAGAAGCTGCTTCTGCACAGCATAACATGAAATGAAGTTGAAAAATGATCTGCCACTTGTGTGAGTGGTACAAATTTATGCAAGCTTTGTCATGGTCAGCAGGGAAGATTAATGGAAGATGGGACTTGAGTCAATCAGTGTTGAAACAAACTGAACCAATTAATTAAATGGAAACACTTAGCAGAGCCTGTATCAATAAATACAGATGAATATTGATGTGGATCTGTAAGATTTGGGGCAGAGGAGGATGAAACAATGTAGAGAATAGAAAACATTTAAAGGGAAAGAGTTTCACAATGTCTCTGCCACTGATCATCTAGAAGGATTAGGTACTGATGGGAGGTACTGAGGCTCTAGGGCTTGCACAGAAAAGCTGGGGCCATATTATTTTTCTGTAATATATTTTATCTATATATATATATAATACAGAATGGCCATGAATTTATGTTTAATCATACGATTATGGCAAAATCCATGATCTGAAATTAAAAATGTACAGCCCTAAAATGCTGTGGGATAGAAAATATATATTGAAACTGTGTTTTTCCCAAATCAGTTATTCACACAGTGACAGTTCATTATAATTGTGTATAAAATGACCACCTCTGTGACTAGGAGAGTTTCTATAGAGCTTCTCATCTGCTGGACTTCTCCAGAGTGTCACTCTATAAACAAAGAAGAGGAGGATATTGATGATGCTAGGAGTCTTAGGACGAATTAGGCAGGGCTTAAGAGATGTTTGGGTTTAACTAGTGGCGTAGCTTTGTGTTTTATGAAGGGGGGGAAATCATGGGCAGTGTTTGAGGGGTTTCTGACGGGGGCAGTAAGGAGTACAGTAGTGCCATATGAATCAAGAGGATTAGTAAGAGGTATAAAAAGACATTAAAATACTTACATCAAAGGAAGTGGTGCTTAGAAGTAAATTCTACAGTCTAGTGTTGTGTGGGAAAGACAATATCTTATTCAAATTGCAGAGTTTGCAGAACTCAGGGAAAAAAATGCTGATAAAACAAACAAACAAAAAAAAAGATATTTTTCTCTTTCAAAAGACTAAAAAGGGCAATACATATCCAGATGAAGAAATTGAATCATTTGCTTCTTTCTCCCCTACTTCCTGACTACAGCATTAGTAACTAAGACATATACAAAAATAATAATAATAATTGAAAAAATATGAAGTTGTCTTAACTTCATTTCTGCATGGCAAACAGTTATCATTGAGGCAGAGGCTTTTTTCATAAAGGAACACTGCTGGAGGGGCTATATATAAGATTCCTGGTATAGAATCCAAATTGAATTAAAGTGGCCTTCTGAGCTGGGATCTGTCCCTGAAAGATAGAAGAAACAGAACAGAATAACATCATGCAGCTTAAATTCATCTTGCTGTATCTCAGCTCCAGGAAGTTGGTGGATAGCATGACCTCAGAGAGGTTCATCTGACGGCTGAAGGGAATTGTTCAGCTGAATGAGAGCAGTCAGGGGGGAAAAAAAAAAATAGAAAGAAAAAGAAGTTTTAAAATGTTGTTTCTAATTCCAGACTGAACTGGAAAGGATCAAAATTGACTCTCTGGGCCTCTGGGCCTGATGCAGTTGCTAATAAAATCATATATTCTCCAACTAACACAATTGGGAACAAATTCAAATTTCATTTCTCTTTTTTATTTTTAAGAGGCCCCCTTTTATTGCCTATAATTACATGAACATTAAAAATGCTCAATATTTTTAGAAGTTAAGTAGGAAAATAAGCCTGCCTTCCCCACTTTCCCAGAAGGGCAATGGAGCTGCTGCATATAATTAATAACACAATTTTGACCAGCATTGTCAAATTTGAGGAAAACGCATCTGTAACTTAACAAAGAAAAAAATTAAATCTAGTGAGGTGGCAATAAGATAATTGACCATAATAAATATATTAGTGCAAACATAGACAAGCTATCTGTCAAATTTTATCCCCTTCTTCATCCTTCGACTTGTTTCTAACCATTGTAGCCCAACAAGACCATAAACACAGGAAATTGTAATGTTTCTGTTTTTAGATTGCCTATAGTTTTGAAGTTTGGTAAATTTTATCAAAGTAACCATTTCAGTAAAGTATGTATGTACATAATGCTGCTAGGAAAAGGCAGTGCAGAATTGTGCTGTAGACCATTCTCATTGCGCTCCACAGAGCCCCATCTATGGGACCTCAGGCTGGGAAATGGACTTCTCAGCCACTCCTTAGTCCTGCACCTTTCCTGCCTGCTTATACTTATTACCATCAGAGAAGAGCCCTTTCTAAACAAAAGACTCAAATAATTAGTTGTGATTTTTTCCATGAATTGCATCCATGTGTATGTCTAGGAGGACTTTATAATAGTTAACATTTACATTTATATAACAGATAAAAATAGATGAGAGTCTCAACGGTTTTACATGTGGATGTGTTTTGTGTCCCTCCCCCCCAAAAAAACAAACAAACAAACAAACAAAAAAAACTTTGTCTATTGCCAAGAGTTCCTCAGAAAGTGAAGGTGAACTAGTGAGAGTAGGATTTGTAAAATGCTACAGTTTTTCTTTACGAAGTCCCCCCTGTAGATTGATGTCAACTGTAGAATTCTTAATGTATTAAAAGAGTGTCTAGATGGTGAAGGGTGGCTGATGCAGAGTGACACTCTTGTAGGCATTATCAGTTTCTTTGCTCTATTGAATTGTTTGCTTCCAATAAAGAAGAAGAGAAAATCCCTTGTTATTCCCACCCCAAGAGCATA
Organism: Cygnus olor; assembly: GCF_009769625.2. Taxonomy (NCBI): domain Eukaryota; kingdom Metazoa; phylum Chordata; class Aves; order Anseriformes; family Anatidae; genus Cygnus; species Cygnus olor. Next base: position 41,894,638 of record NC_049169.1, read on the forward strand.
GAACTAGTGAGGATTTTTTTTCTGATGCAGATGAAAGAACTTCTGCCCTGGGTGCTCTTAGGAGTAATGGAGTTTGGGTTGTTCACAATGCTGTGTCTCCATTTGAGATGCCTATTATTAGAATTTCTGGTTCCCCTATGTCTCAAAAGAAAGCTAAGCTGAGCCAGTGGGAACCTTCATAACACAGAGACACATTAACAGTCAAGAATTTATAATTTTAGAACAGTAGCAAGCATGCCACTCCCCACCTGAAACTTATTTTTAACATTTTGTGTTTGCTCACAGGCAACTGGTCTGTCAAAGAGTCAAAGTAAGGTTTTTACTAGTTAAGCTTCATAACAGCTCAAGCAGACAGTTTTATCCGATTAGGATGTGAGAGTTCTTTCAAAGAACTAAAATAAATAAATAAATAAATAAAGCCCATGTCCTGATCCCCAGTCCTGTGTCCTGCAGAGCAGAAGTACTTCAAGGGCTTGCTACAGCATGTGACAATAAATGATGCTTCTGTTGATTACCATAGTAAATGAGATGGTGTTTTTCTCTCTTATTCAGAAACACTTTGCTAAAGCATTTGGAATAATTAGTTAAAAACATACTACTTTCTCTTTAGGAGAACATAGCTGATTAATCTTCTAGGTTAGAAGACACAGGTGTGTGAGGATAAGAGCCTTGTTTGTTTGAATAAACATAAAGTGTCTCATAGCTTTGCAAATTATTTCCTTTAAAGCAATCTAGGTAAATGAAGACACAAATACCTGTTCAATATTTATTCACTGAAGAACAGAGAGGTTTCAGTTATGTTTTATTTTTGAAACAATGTTAAAAGCTGTTCTAGTATAATTCTATTGAGCCTAATGATTTGTCACCGGAGATGAATTTGGTCCTGGTATCTCTGTTTTCACCTGCCAAGAAAAAAAATATTTTTCAGCTGACTTTATATATTAATCACTCACAGGCAGGAGACAAGTCCTGGAACAACTCTCTTCCTTATATGGACTTCTTAATTCAGTTTTTCTAATGAGTTGGGAGGGAAGTCAAGATCACAGCATTTTTTGTCATGATTTTGAGTCAGTTTCACAGATTTGATCATGTTTATCCCCAAACTCAAGAATATCTTGATGGATTGATCAAAGGCATAACTTAAAAAGTATATTTGTAGAATGAAAGAAGTAAAAACAGGGCTCCTTTGGAGATTTTATTAACTGATCTGCATGCAAATTGTTGATTCAGATGAAACTGGAGTATATTTCAGATGTCTTAAATATGCTAACTTTCAGAAAGATTGGAAGTGTTCTGCATTCACACTCTGCCTGGATGTGCAGGACACCTCTGACAGCACAGAGTGGTCCCACAGTGTTTGGGCAAAGGGCCCAGGAGTGCTGAAATGATGGAAAATTAATAAATTGTATTTTGAAAACAGTTACCTTCCATCTATACTTACCCACTGTCCAAGATTTTCTTTGAAAAATGTACGTGACTAGGGAAGTGATTGTCCCTTTGTACTTGGCACCAGTGAGACCTCACCTCAAGTACTGTGTTCAGTTTTGGACCCCTCACTACAAGGACATTGAATTGCTTGAGTGTGTGCAGAGAAGAGCGACATAGCTGGTGAAGGGACTAGAAAACAGGACGTATGAAGAGCAGCTGAGGGAACTGGGGTGGTTTAGTCTAGGAAAGAGGAGGCTGAGGGAGACCTCATCACACTCTACAAGTGCCTGAAAGGAGGTTGCAGTGAGGAGGGTGTTGGTCTCTCTTCTTAGGTGACAAATGACAGGAAGCAAGGAAATGGTCTCAAGTTACGCCGGGGAGGTTTAGATTAGGTATTAGGAAGAATTGCTTCATGGTGAGGGCGGTCAAGCATTGTAACAGGCTGCCTAGGGAAATTATGGCATCTCTATCCCTAGAGGTATTTAGGAGACCTGTGGACATGGCACTAAGGATCGTGGTTTAGTGGTGGACATGGTAGGTCAGGCTGATGGTTGGACTTGATGATCCTGAAGGTCATTTCCAATTCTATGATTCTGTGATTCAGTCTCATGGCTTCCAAATTCAATGTCAATATCATACAGCTCCTGGAGAGCTTTAGTTTACGGATAATTCTGCCAGGCAGACTATCTGGGAAATTGGGTTAAAGAGAGGTTTCTTAATCAGTAGAATGTTCCTCACTAAATAAAATTTGTCTCTATCAGATACATTGACTTGCAGATCAAGTAGAAATTATTTGTTGGGTTTTTATTTTAGCTTGTTCTAAAAACATCACGTTATGTAATGTAGATTTTAAGATATTGTGATTTCAAGAGTGGTGTATTTTAGTGACTGAGTTCTCTTTAAATAGAAAGATTGCTTTCTCTTCCCAAGCCACAACGGAATAATTGGTGGGCTAGCATGAATGAGTCTTGAGCTGCATACATCAGGGCCACTTGAGTCAGGTTAAAGTCCTTCAAACCTCAGTTTGTAATTAAAAATGAGAGTATGGGCATGGTCCTTAAATCCTGATTAGAAGTCACTTAAAATAATTACAGAAGCAATGAATGCAATTTGAGTTATTCTTTCCATGGCAGGCAGTGGCTAATTCTAGTTGGTGAACAGATATCTCCATAAAATATTCTTGAAAGTGATTATGTAAAATTTCAGGTTATGTTTTTTAAAAAAAGTCATTACTCGGATACATAAAACTAGTCTAGAGTATACAGAGCAAAATCTCAGCAATATGCTAACAGCCAAACATGTAAATCATTATCTATTATATGCTGTTATAGTCATCATAATTGCTAATATTACATTGTATTTAATATTTTATAAATTACTTTGATATATCAGCTATATTTCCACATAAGTGCTCTGACTTCGTTATCATTCAGGCAGTTCACTTGCAAAACACCCATGTGATTTTATTATGTGAGTTTATTTGGCCGCTCATTTCCTTAGATACTAACCTGCATTTTTCCTCATATATTTAATTGTTTCCTCCTTTTATTTTTCCTGTTTTGATTTGTGTTTTTGTGACGCTCTGACTGAGAATCACAGATGTTTGGGAATGAGGTTAGAAGTACAAGCTTGTGCTCACTGTGATGTTCTGGTTTTGTTTTTTTAAAGCCCTCTTGTATTCCCCAAAAATCTTCTGAACAGTAATACACACATTATGGAGTATAGTTGTCATCTCAAGGCAGCCTTCCATAAAGTATTGACCATTAGTGCACTATCTGCTCCACCGCATAATTCACATGATTCATCAAGAGCCAGGAAGGAACAGTTTGCTTTTTCTGGCTTGTACACAATCATCCTTAATGTATTTTCTGAGATTCAAATTCAATGCTGAGTATTGCAAGGATTTCAGACAATGCAATGCCATTAAAAGCTTTTGTACTAGCAGTGTCTTCATCAAGAGCTATGGTTTAAGTTATATGTATCTTACAGCTTCCTATTAAGATTTTTTCGTTGTTTATTCCCTCCCCCTCCTACTTAGAATCCACTTTGCCTTGGGAATAGATTTGCAGCTCTGTCCTGTTCTTGTCATTGTGTAGGTGGTAAGGTACTGCAACCATATTTTGCTTTCATAGTAAACCAGTTTTCACTTCTTCTCCAAGTCTGTGAGCTATTCATGATTTAAAAAGAAAAAAATATATATTTTTTTAAGTAACTCTTTCTCTTCCTGTCAACAGAAATGAGACTGGCAACTTGTATTTGTATTTGTGCTCCTAGTTCATTTTTTACTATGTTTAGGTAGGACAGGATGAGATGAGTGCTTCTGGAAAGATACAGAGAGTCACATCCATCTGTAGTGGAGGTTCATGCTGCTTCTTAGGATATATCCATCCACTGAATTCACGTGCACTTCCATCATCACAGCCGTTGCCTGTTGTAGCTTGTGCTAACCCATTTTACTTCATGTTGCAGCAGACTAGGAAGTCATGAACAGGGTTGTAATGAAGAGGGCCAAAGACAGGGTTGTGTGCATATGTTTGAAGTTCCCTAAACATATGGAAGGATTTAAAAATATGTGGATTTTGCAGACCCAAGAACTAAACTAACCCTGTGAAATCTGCATTTTAAGGATGTCAGAACTGGTCCACTGATGGTGATTGTGAAAGGCTGTGGCTCTGAAGCTGGCAGCATTCATTACAGCAGCATGAAGAGGAAGCTTTCCAGATCAGTTGAATTACCTTTGAAGATCTGTATGTCAGTCCTGCAAAGGAGCACGTGAAAGGAAAATGTCATAATACTTCAATTTGGTCTTGTTTAAGGTTAGATTAGCTTATTACCATTTCTATAATGAAATCAATGTGAAAAGAACAGAAAAAAAAGTCCATTTCAACATACATCCCAAAACTTCTAGCCATTCGTATGCTAGTTTGCATTCACATCCCTGACTGATCTCAGAACTGAAAAATGTACCACAGATTTCCTCAGCTGAATCAGGTGAGGTCACATTTAGGTGTACTAAGTAGAAATACACGTGCTTATTGGTAGACAATGCTGGCTTTATATTCATGGATCTTTACAGCACTGAAGTACTTTTCCAGTCCTTGAAAGTATATCTGCTCAAACCTTTTTCTAAAACATATCCTAAAAGGAGAGGTAAGCAGGTGCTGGAAGTCTTAAAGATTTTTATTTTATCTTTAGAGATTTTATTTTGAAGTTAACCCCAACTTTTTTTTCTTTTTGAGAGAGAGCTCTGAAAAAATATAGTGATGTGGGACCAGTATAACCTACTTTAATAAATTTATGGCTTTTTAAACAATAAGCTAGATATTCCTCTAGTATTCTGTGAAAGCGTCAGTATATTTTGACCATTTGTTCTCTTGTTGTGTTAGTTTGGAAACCTTGGGATAAAATGTCTATTTTTCACGTAATTTCTGAGGCTGTCTACTTCTAGGAAATCCATGCTCAAGTCCCATAAGGGCTGTTTCGTGACAAACTTCTAATTATTTAGTCAATGAATTTCTGATGCATGATATAATTAAATGTATTTTCATTCTTGATTTGTTACAGAAATGAGCGTTGAATGAGTTTGTTAAAGACTGATAATAAACACACAAAAATGTCGTATAGTCAGATGAAATATTGAAATTGGATTGTGAGCTTGAATTTCTTTCCCCTTAACTCAGTGGGTATAGTGAGCACTAAGGGGATCCATCAGAGCACAGCACCTCAATTTAATAGGCATACGGCATAAGATCAGCTTTTGAAAACTGTCATTCTCACATTGCATCCTTGCCAAAATATTGCTATTGAATTTTAGAAACACTAATTTAGATTTTTAAATAGAGAATGACAGAAATATATCAGAGAACTGTTGGGATTATTGTTGATGATGTTTTGTATAAGATCTTTTATAGCAGAGAAACATTGCTTACTGCCAGATTCTCAAAGAACACTTTTCTTGCTGAGTCAAGTTTTAAGCTAAAGCCCATGGTGCTGGCCGAGTGACATAACTCCTAATGGAGATATAAGGAGAAACAGGTGGAAGAAAAATCCCTGCTCCACTCTGTGCCTAGCTGCTCCCTCTGAACTGTTATATGGCAGGCACCTCACATACGTTTGCTCCTGGTTGATTCCTCTCTCTAAATTCTCTAAGACTTTCCATAGATACATGATTTTCTGCAAAAGGCCTCAGTCTTGTTGCTTCCACTGTGCTATCCTAACACCAAGTCGCACCTTTCCTGCCCCACAAATGGGAGATGACATTTGCTGGGTGACCTGAGTTGTGCCTGTCAGCCAGGAAGCCAATGTCAGAGGTGACCGGGCCATCAGAGCGTAGCTGGTATGTCCACCCAAAAATGAGCAAGATATCAGTGCATAAACCCTCACCTCCAGTCTAGGCACATGGATGGTGGTACAGTGAGACACTTGGTACAGAAAGACAACTATCACTTGCAATATCCACTGCCATCAGCAAATTAATTCTTTCTAGTGGAGGCTGCTGCCACTTACAAGGCATTTCTGGAGCCTTGCCCGTGGGTATGTGAAGGTAGAGCAGTGCTTCAGCTGCTCAGCTGAGTTGCTCGAGCATAACCAGACACCAGCTGGAGCCACCTCGGCAGCCATGACTGACTGCTTCTGTACTTCCTTTTATTTGGATCAGGAGTGGGACCAGGCTGCCCGAGCCAGGCAAGCAACAGCACTCATTGCAGCAAGCAAGGAGAGCTCCAGCCCAGAGATGTCACTGCCCTCTGGGCTGTGTGGCCTCAGGTGTAATGCTACTTGTTGGGTCTCTCTCTGTTCCTCCATTGTTCTTCCACCTTGGTGTCTGCAAAGGACCTCACATAAATACGTTTTCTTTGTTGTTCTCTTTTTTTTTTCCCTTGAGGTCCATGTAAGTACTTTCTAGGAGTCTTTCTCCCTCCATTTTTTGAGTCTTGAGACCCTAATCTACGCACTTGTCGTTTAATTACTGACCTATTAAAAATATGGTCAGTACTTGTTGACAGAAATGTGCATTTTCATACATTGGGGTAGGGGTGGGAAAAGGCATTTTTTGTGCTGTGTACCACCATCAGAGATTACAAGATGTGAACATGGTAGTAGTGCTCCACAATTAAAGATGATTCAGCAGTGCATCTCTCCATGACATTACATGCTCAAACAGAGGAAAATTGCAAATAAACAAAAATTACTGAGGAGTTGAAAATCCTATTCACTATGCACAAAGCTAGCGTTTAAAATATGCTCAGCTGTCTACAAAAATTAATGAAATGTTGGTTTGAGAGCTGGAAACATATTGTTAGATTATGTTTTAATTTAGGCAGGCAAAGATGAAGTACATTCCATGTAGTGAAATAAATAGAAAAGTCTGCAGCATTTACTTGCCAAACATACTTGCAAATAATTGCATTTTAGTTGAAAGGGTACAGTATTTAGGCCAACTGAAAATTAATACACTGTTCGGCAGGATGCATGGGAAACTGCATATACCTCTTCACCTGGGAGATGCATTATTATTTCTATATGAGCCAAAATTATGAGGAATTACTGACAGAGATTTCAGCACCTTCTGTTAGGAACAGCCTGATGAAAAAGTGTGCTAATGGAAATCAAACAGTATGTGGAGAGAGTAGCTGTAATCTTCATGCACATTAACCGTCCTAAAATCGGTGGCATTAACTGTAATAACGGTTTGGCCAGGACAGAGTTTAAGCCATTGGTGGGCAGCTGGAGGTGGGGAAGAGCTAAATTTTCTTTGGAAATTTGGATGTGATTCTGTGCTTTGTCTTTCCTACTGTCTCACTGAAAAGAAATCTCAACTTTTTTTTTTTTAATTCTTTTGGCCAGTTTCAACCACATTTGGCAGAAAACTAAAGGTCTCAGGGTTAATTAACTTTGTCAAGACTTATGCAGCCATGGCATCTTTCCCATAGCCCCAGTAAGGAAAAGACTGCTGTTAGTTCAGTAAGCAATGGAGAATTTGTTCTGGAATTAGAAATGTCCTCCATATGCTTTGGTGTATATTGTACTTCCTAGCACACCAAAGACAATCAGCCACAAGACACTGACCTGTAGGAAGTCAGATCACTGGTTTCAGTGGTAGCTGAACTATTTCTTTGGTTCACAGGGTGAGCGTTACTCAGAAATCCTGAACTATCAGCAGAAACAATGTGTTTTCAGTATATCTTGTAAAACGTCTGACTGCTGGTTTTACCTTTATTTTAAAGTAACATTCTTTTCATATTATTTCTGCTTGATCAATATGCATGCTCAACAACTCTTTCCTCTCTAATGAAAGAAAGCATGTTGCTACCTACTTATTCTCTACCTGACACTGTAATGCTGGCTATGTGATCAGAATTCTGTTTCAAATATTGATATACAGAGCTAAAATGGTGAAAGGACTAGAGGCCATGACTTGTGAGGAGCAGCTGAGGATACTGAGGTTTATTGGTGTTCAAGAAGCATGGACAACACTCTTAGATACGTGGTGTAACTCCTGTATTGTCCTGTGTGCAGCCAGGGGTTGGACTCCATGATCCTCATGAATCCCTTCCAACTCAAGGTATTCTGACTCTACAGTTATATTTCCATGAAATTCAGCAGTAGAAGTGTTAAGGAAAGAAATGAGGAATAATGCAGGATGTTAAGCGAAATTGTTTCTAAGAAGGGTGGCTCTTTAACAGTCTTCGAAAGCTGGTAGATGAACTTTAAAGGTTGTGTACGCTTCAGCAGGCAGAAACTATGCTTCAGCAAACCTGAGACTAAGTGACGATAAAGTTAAATGCATATTGCCCACTTCTGTAAAAAGAGCAGTGGGAAAAAAAAACTCAAAATCACGCTTGCCTAAGGATTTAGGAAAAAAGGTGACTTGTGGGTGGATGAGATTTAAGCGTCATATAAATAAGCTAAGTGTTCTGAGGCAACTAGGATCTCTTTAAGAAATGGAGTTGACACAGAGGAATCAATGGTTATAGCAAAGCTTATAGACACTCTTCTGGAATAAGTAATGAAAAAATATTATTTCCAACTTGGCAATTGAATACCATATGCAGTCTTAAAGACACCAAAGGAACAGCAATGCTATATGTCATTGCTAAGTTACTGTGGCCTTGTGATATGTGTTTATTTTTAGGGAATTCTTGCCTGAATGCTCAGGTATTTTAATGAAAATTACTTGAGTGTAATTTCCTGTTTTACCTGTCACAGAAATTGCTTTATGATAGTTAAAAATAATTATTTAAAGGTAAAAATTTGAAGTTTTTTTAAGATATACTAAATATTACAGAATTAGATTTTAATAACTGTGCATTTAACCATGTATGAATCTTATTTGATATAAAGTTTATGAAAATGTTCATTGGTACAGCTTGCAGGATTCTTGAAAATGTCAAGCAATTTTATTTGTAGATGAAGTTACTTTTCTTCTCAACATTTTCAAGAAGCATTTTTCAAGAGATGCTGCTTTAGTATTTATATAAGCAGTTAGAAAATAAAACCTTGGGTGCTGAAAAAATATGCATGTCAGTAGCTTCTGCTTCAAATTGACAACCTGTACATCTTTTCAACAATCCTTAGATGGTTTATAGTTAGCTGGCCACATTAAAGATTTAAGCTCCTGAGGTTAGTGTTTTCTCTTTTCAAGGGAAGATAGCTTACTATGTCTTGTTCTCTTGCAGACTCTCAGTGCATCTTTTGTCGTGACAAATGAAGCTGATGCTGTACTAAGGTTTCAGCTCTGCTGTCTATCATTTTGCTTTCTCATGAACAGGACCAATTTACCTGGTGACCAGAAGCATACAGTGTTCAGCTTTGTCAAAACAAAGATGTGACAGACAAACAAATTTCAATGTCTGGAGCAGTCTGTGCTATCCTCGGTCATGCTAAATCATGGACCTTTTTCCCTGCATGTGTTTGATAAGTTCAGTACAATTTAGATCTCCTTGTTTTTGATGTGGAACCACAAGACTACTCCTATAATATTTAGCTGATAGCTAACAGTTTCTGTTGCTAGTTAGCATCTTTCTTTCAAGTGTATGCTGATGGAAATACTAAGGCATAGACCTAAGAAAAAATAGCCACATAAGCCTGGTTGGAATCAGGAGAGTGAACATTTCCCAGGAAAAGATAATTTAATCTCCCTTCCCTTTTACCATTTTTAAATTTTGTTCTGCCATCCAATGTAAATGAAAATAGGTAAAATGAGGCACATAAATATTCAGGAATAAAAAACCTTTTGCACTGTATATTCTACTCCTGGATTGTGCTTCTTTCTTTAAACCTTCATTAAGAGGCTTTCAAAAATCCGTTTAGCTTGACTTGATTTGAAATATAAATAGCAAGCAGATCACTGTCCCAAATATCATGTGTGTGACTCTCTTTAGCACTTAAACAGCATCCTGTAAGTGCCTGGCACACACACAGAGAAATGAGTCTCTGTAGAATAAGCTGATGTAAACACACGTCATGAGACCTACATGTCAGTAGTGGCCAGTCTACACACTGCAACTCCTGGCTGACCTAAGAGATCTTAACTGATAATGAAAGAGGAAAATAGGAAAATTAACAATAAATTGCTAGAGAGTAAGATGTATTGTAGATCATGAGCATTTTTACCATGTTGCAAGTTAACTCCTTAATGCATCCTTCAGTAAAATGTTCACCTGTCTGTATCTGAGTATCAGGATTTCCCTGGAAGGAAAGGATTTTCTGGAAGGAAAGTATCACTATTAAAGTAGGCATGTTATGTACCAGACCTTTTATGTAGAAAAATTTAAGAAGAAGGAAACGAACTAGTTACCTGGGCTTTTAGCATATGCCAACCTTGTTTCTGTGCTACAACATGTCTTAACTTATTAAAAGTACAAAAATACTATCTGGAGTATAACATGTAGCCTCTTATCTCACTGATGCCTTTGTGTAGTTCAAGATGAGGTCACCACCTGCCTTGGAGATGTAAATCCTGGCCTGAAATCACGCATGCTCAACCTGTTTGTGTCGATATCTTGCTTATCTATGACGATATATGAAAAGCTTATATTTAATATTGATTGGACTCAAAAGTTTTTTTATATCAAAATTTTATTACAAAGCACAATTTCCACCAAATATATAGTTTAGCAAGAGATATACATTCACAAAATTTTATAGTTGTGTTTCCCAAAAATGCCTTACATTGCCTTATTGAATGACTTAAATGTAACACATGATCTATACAACAAAATCACATAAAGGAAATATTTTCAATTGTTTTGCATATTTGAGTAAGATCTTATATTTTTATATTATGTTTCTAAGTAAATTTGCATACCTTTAATTCTAATTTTTAGACATGTAAAGACATCACCGTCAATATAGCTTGTTTCTTGCCTCTGTCATTAGATGTCAGAACAAAGGAGCAAAATTTTTTTTTTAAGTAGTTTGGAAATCTCTTAATCTCTGCTGGAACTTGCATTGCACAACACATCAGTGTGATGAGCATTGGATTTTCTTTCCCTTCGTATATCTTCAAAGCACATTCAACTGCCTGAAACACTTTGCAAGAGTCAAGTTTGGGTTTTGTCCTCAGACCTCTGGAACAGAAAAAGTGAACAACTAGCAAGGCAGGCAGGGAGAGATGGAAAATGCAGGCCCTAAATTGAGAAACTGGTAGTTGATTTTTCCAATGACTTAGTCCAGTTAGCTCTTCATTTTTCAGTATAGCAGACACATTTACTCTCAATTTTCTGATGGTCACACTGAAGTACCGCATAAAGATTTATTATGATGGTGAAAAAATGTGACTTTTTTCAAAATAGGTCAAGAATTTTGCAGTGGTGAAACAAAGACTGTTTTTTTTCCATTTTCTTTTTTGTGTGTCAAACTTCATCCTCAGAATTCTGAAGTTGCTTTTTATGTAACATTTTATCTCTTGGAAGATGTTATGTTTAAGTGTGCCTTATCATTCAAGTGACTATATGCTTAGCAAGACATGTTAAGAAGACATACTGCATCAACACCTTTGAAATTTAGAATTATAGTCTATGCTACAGTTCGTGCAGGAAAATGAAGAAAGCATATTATCTGCTAGAATTTCAATTTCAGTTCCAGAACTTCATTAACAGTGTTCTTTTTTTTTCTGATCACAATCCACTGAATCATGAAAATAGTTTTTATCAACGTTAATGTTTGTTACAGCAGGTAAAGCAAGAAAATATATAAATAATGGAACATAAAGTAGGATTAAATGCAATCTCTCCTCAAGGATTATCACAGAGCCTTATATCTCACAGAGCCTTATATCATCACATCATGGGGAAATAGCTTCTATTTTATGAGATTTTTTTAATTCCTAACCTTCCCCCCACCCCCCATTTCTGCACACATATTTTCTTTGATCTTAGTAGGAATGTTTAAACACTCTGTATTTTGCTTTACCAGGCATTTTAAATTCATACAATTTTAAAAACTTTATTTACATTTTAACATCTGCATCACGTTTTTTGTTGTTGTCATTGGTTTTTTGTTTTATTTTTAGATTTAAGCAATACTTTCCATTTTCTTGCCCATCCATGGAAATTAATAAAGCTCTTTTAACATGACACAGTCATTTTTTGCTAATTGCACTGAAGTCAGTTAGTTCTTTGTTTGTATTTATTAAGATATTGCAATGTGTCCTGCATGCTCAGGATCCAAAATTCAAGAACATACTTAAAAGAAGTATAAGTATCAGATATTTTTTGATGTGCACATCAATTTTGCTGATAGAATTTTTGGCCCAGATGAATGATTTTTCTGTTGTTTCATTAGTCTCTAAATAGAAGAATACCAAACCCATTTATATGTGTGTACTTGTGACATTAAAAAAAGTGTTTCGATTCTTAAGTGCTGAGATATAGGAGAATCTAAGGGGGTTGAGAAGAGGTTCATGAGGTAAACATTTCCTCAGTGTGGCAGAGAGTTCTGATACTGCACAGACAAGGTAAGTCTTAGTTTATCCAAGACCGATTGTGTCTTCAAGTGCTATGTGGCTTAATTCTAGATGTAACACAAGGGCTACGTGTATTACAACATAATGCTTTATCTGTATACTCAATTGCTGATATTTGGAAAATTAATCAAGGCTGCACATCTGTAAACCATAACAGTATTCTGAGTTCAAAATGCTCCTGCGTAATAGAGGATACATGATCCTTACAGATCTGTGTGTCTGTCCAAAGTTAGGATTAGCCACATATGTAATTACTAAAAATCTCCAATTCTGACAGCTCAGTAATCTCCCTAAGCCATCTCTTTCGTTGTTTACCCCTTCTTACACTTAGTTTCCACCACCTCCCACCCCAAATATGCAGCCTAAACCCTCACTTGATGCTTTTTTCCCTACTACGTTTTCTCAAACCAGTGCAAAGGGAAAAGGTGTGGGGACTTCCTAGATTAAAGTGTGCAACAAGTCTAATCACAGCTATTAGAGCTAGGAAGCCTCCACTCAGTCAAGCTCTGCACAGCCGGAATAAACAATGAAGATTACAATGTCAGTGTTTTCAAAACAGGCACTTTTACAGAAAATGACTTTTCTTTTATTTAATAGAAATGCAGTTGAATGTAATTTTGTCCTTTAAGTAAACTACTCTCTACAACTGATAGAATTACAAAATTACAACTCGCTCTTTAAAAAGACAACGTTCAACAGGTTCCAAGAATTAGAGACTAGACTGTCTTTAGAATTCTTCAAAGCGTGCTTACAAATGACATTGCTTAATAGCAATTGAGAGTTGCATTCCCTGTACATAAATTTAGTCCTTTAAAAGTTGCTTCAGTGCAGCATAAGATAGTCATCTCGACTTCCTTTGTTGTCAGCAGAAAGAAGCAGATGGAGTGACTTGCTTTGTGGCTGTTCCTGTCTCTCCACTGCATATAGATAAATCCCAGACAACAGTCTCTGACTGGCCAGCACATTTTTTATCTTTTGCTAGAAGATGTTTTGCAAGATCAATCCTATTTGTAAAGTTACCAGCCTCTGGTGAATCTTGAGAGGATTCCAGCTGTTCCTGCAATCCCTGCAAAACTTCAGAGCCTCTCCAGCTGATTCCTTTCTTCACTCAAAGAGGATCTTTGCCCAGTCTTCCAGAGTTCATATGCACTTCTCTCTCCTCATCAATCTCTACTCAGTTCATATGATTCTTTACTAAAGGTCTTACACAACCCAGTGCCAAATTAATGGGAAGTTTCTCTCTGATTTCACTAGGCTCTGAAGAACACCTTCTGCTTGCACTGTGACTCTCCAGGATTTTCCCAGCCTTCACTCTTTTATCGCCAACTCTACCCCTCTAAACTTGATGATCAGCTTCTGGTTCAAACAACTGTCAAATGTCCTGCTGGGCACTAAGTAACTGCTGCTAATTTCAAATTCCATACATAATGAAGCCTGGCACACATACCCTACGGCACGTGAGATTCAAATTCAGTTTTCTAAAGCATACTAAATGAAGGCAGAAATTCACTGTAAAGTCACAGTTCCTTGTCTTCAACTGCAGAGCAGATAGAGCTTAAAGCTATCACAAATCCTTACCATTTATCATTTTGATGCATGCTTGGTTGCCCCCATATCCCATTAACACTAAAAGCAGTTGAGCATATTATTGTTGCTCACAAACACACCCTCTGTGCCAAATTTTTTTTTTTTTTTTTACCAAAATATTGGAATTTTCATTAATGGGAACACTTAAGAGAGAGATGGGAGAAAGAGCACGTCAAGGCATAGACTCTGCCTTCACTAGCAAGAGCAGCTGAGAGGTCTCCCATGACAAGAGCAGAGCACTGCAACCACCTCTCGCCAGCTTTAGACCCACAAGAGCCCCGTCCTGCTTTGTGCAATGGCTCTGCCCCTGCTCTCTCAGGAGGCTACAACAGCGAGCTATTGCCTCCCTCATAAAGCTCTCCATTATTCTGCCACACAGCTGCTGCCAATGTTTCCAGAGTGAGCCCAGGCTGCTGTTGCACGGCTCCGCTGTGCCGCCTGCGTGACAGATGGTGCACAGTGATGCAGCGGCCACAGCTGAGCGTACATGGTGGAGGTGTGATTCCACTGTAGAGATCTTCTAGTGATGCTGCTCAGGAAAACTCCAGTGAGGGAAAGGAACAGTTTAAAATTCTACTATGTACATAAAAGTGTTTATTCACCCCTCATTGCACACAAGGCTGGAGGGTATTGCTGTGCCTGTTAGCAACATTTTGCTTTGCCTGAGAATCATGAAGTTCTGCAGCATTAAAACTAGACCCACTGTATCCTGACTTTCTCTATCTGAGAAACAGATATCATTTTTCAATAGCTTTGACCAATTTGGATGTTGGGCCTACTAAACCCCGGGCATTAGAATTGCATGGGCCTGAGAAGCTGTGAAGGTCGGAGCATGGTCTAACAGTAAGAGCAGTAAATGCTTTTCATCTGGGGCCATTGTACGTTGTTGAACTTTCACACAAGACAACTGCACCAAAAAAAAAAAAAAAAAAAAAAGAAAGCTGCTTAGTAGGCTTCAGGGGTACAGCCACAACTTTGGGGGCACTGCCACATTAGCACATTTACCTGCCCTTTGCACTTCTCACATCTGGCTCACAACTCATCTGGCAGGGGATGTGTATGAGCATCACATGGGAGGGTCTTGTCCGCTATTCAGTGTGCAGAAAGCTCAGATTTTAGATAGTTTTAAGAAAGGCCAGGATGGTGTAGTCCAGAGAGTAAAAATGCTATCGCAGTTACTGGGAGACATAAGGGAAATTTGGTAGGACAGCAACCCAGTAATTGAAGCAGGAGACATTTTGTTTTCAATAGGCTATCCATTCTCCAAGAAAGTTAAAACTGAACATACTTTTACTGGGGCCCTCTAAAGGGAAAAGATATTTTTGAATACATGTATTTTCCAAAATGAACACGAAAATAGTATTTCTGTAGAAAAATGAATGCACATCTCACATCTGCCTCCTCAGACCATAATAAAGTTACTTTGGATACTGCTGGGATTGTTCAGCCTGGAGAAGAGAAGGCTCAGGGGCAACCTTAGTGCTCTCTAGAGGTACCTTACAGGAGGCTGTAGCGAGGTAGGGGTTGGTCTGTTCTCCCACATGCCTGGTGATAGGACGAGGGGGAATGGGCTAAAGTTGCGCCAGGGGAGGTTTAAGTTGGATATTAGAAAGAACTTCTTTACTGAAAGGGTTGTTAGGCATTGGAATGGGCTGTCCAGGGAAGTGGCTGAGTCACCATCCCTGGAGGTCTTTAAAAGACGTTTAGATGTAGTCCTTAGTGATATGGTTTAGTGGAGGACTTGTTAGTGTTAGGTCAGAGGTTGGACTAGGTGATCTTGGAGGTCTCTTCCAACCTAGACGATTCTGTGATTCTGTAAACCATAAGGCTCCTCAGTAACAGGGGCAGTACTGCCAGTTATGTGTATAGCTATGCCATGAAAATGTAGGTTAACAACCTGGCTTTTGCATTAGAGCATCTTACAATAGGAGGTGGATGTTGAAGTTTTGTCTAAAAGGGTTATTAATGGGCTTGGGCTTTCCGTCTTCCCTACCCTGGCTCTTGCTGTCTTCACTTCTCCACCGATTTTCTTCACTTCCATGATTTCTTAATCTGAGGCAGAATGATTGCTTGTTGTCAATGAATGTTCTGTATAAGGTGTCTGCCTCAAAATTGCTTTCAAGCTGATAACTCTTTCTAATAAGCTGCAAGACAGTGCTCAGCATGTTTAATGTTTCTATTATTTTTCTACAGAATTAAAAACCCTAGCCAATATTTTTTTTTTCTTGTTTAAATCTTTTTACCCCCAATCATCTGGAAGAGAGAGAGGACTTATGCTACAGGTGCACAATTCTGAGCACAGCTGTCTCTCTCGCCTGTTCATGAAAGCTTGTCTTAGCAAACAAAACCACTGCCAACCTAGCTACTAACAGAAAAAATATGTATTCACTGATTATCGTTTTTGTTTGTATTTTTTTCCCTCCATAAAACAAAAATATGAGCATAGAGCTCTGTATGCAGTTGATTCTGGTGCCCCTGTGGGCCTTGTCACTGAAAATAATATATATATTTGCTAATTTGTCGCTATAAAAATTTAAAAAATGCAAGATTAAAAAAAAAAAAGGCATCAAAGTGACAGTCTCTTCATAAGTCTGGCAACAACAGGGAAAAACAACTTCACAGCCTGATGTTGCTGCAGCTTGGCAGCCAAATGGGTATGTGCAGGCTGTTGCTGGCAGCAGTTTGCATTAGCTGAGGGTCTCCTTTCTGGAAAGACAGACTTGAGCTGTCAGGCGTGGCCGTCCAGTCTGTGCAAGCAGGGCTCACTTGTCCTGCTGAGCTGCTCTCCTGCTGGGCCTCTCCCCCCACCTCCCCGCACAGCTTTAGCTGCAATTCTCTTATCATTATGGCACCCCTTGGAACACTTTTAAGGATATTACCTAGCAAACACCTTAACTTCTGTGTAATTTTTTACGTTTAATTCCTTATTTCCACATTTTTGGCTATGCAAGCCTCTGAAGTGAATACTCCCTCTCCTATAATTTTCCTATATGAGTCAGTAACAATTTTGTATGGAAGTTTTGGATAAAATAATATCTTACATTTTATGGTCTTTAATTTTATCTTTTTTATTTAAAAAGAGATAAAATTATTCTCGTCTTCCTTAAATATTTGTGTTTTAATTTATATGTTTGATCTAAGCTAGGCTTCCTGTTCTGTTATAGCAAGCATAAAAAATGACGGCAGGGCTTTTCAGCAAGAACTGAGTGACATTCCTGTATTATTCAATTAAAAAACAATGTTGGCGCAAATTTCTGTTTTTATTTGAGCTCTGTTTGAATTATTAAATGTAATTACGTTTCACATAGTAAGTTTGATAAATAAAACTCATCTAGGATCACTGCAATGTTCATTGATTATCTTTGGTCGACCTCTCAAAATAAAAAGTACTTGTAGAAAAAGAAATCTGTACCATTACTGATCAGATTATTATTTTCCTCCCAAAGCATTGGTCCCATGACTGTTCCCTGACTGCATAAGATCAGAAGGATTTAGCTCTCCTTCTTTTAGGTTGCCTAAATAGAAAAAGAAAAGTATGAACTCTTCCCAGAGTGATAACATAGAAGGTATTAGTCAGTCCTCATGGTGATGGCATTCTTTTAAAGTAAAGGCAATTACTGATATGATATGACTAATATAATATGATATAATATAATATAAAAATATATTTTTCACTGGAGTTAATATTTGAGCTCGAAAAATCAGGCTTCTGTATATGAAGGGATAAACTTTCAGAGCTGCAGTGACATTTGCTCTGTACTACTTTTGCATGTCCCAGGCTTTTGCCTCTGTAGTCACCTTCTAACATGCATAGAGCCCAACCCTCTATATATGAGAATAGGGGGGATCTCCACAAAATAACAACTTACTTGGTGTTTTCTTGCCAGTACCTCATGAGAAAGGAAATTTATTCAATCAATTAGGGTCGGGAAGAGTTGTTCCAAGGTCAGTGTTCAAGCTTCTCTATCCAGGCAGTCAGAATCACTACTGTATCTTAAACATGCCCATAATACAGCATTGTATTAAGACAATAATTACAACAAAATCTTAGGTATTAGAAGTTCTTTGTGTGATTGAATTGCCAGGTGGTATGGAATTACTACCCCAATGTCTGGCTCAGTAGCTGCGCTCTGGCAATTCTTTTACTGTTTTGTTGTTTGGTTGTGGAGTTTTCTTGTTTGTTTGTTTTTTTTGAGGGATGGAGAGGGTTGGTCGGTTGACACTGTTGTGTTTTTTTTTGTTTGTTTGTTTGTTTGTTTTTGTTTGTATCTGTGAAATACCCACGTTAGTATAGAATAGTACTTAGAGTGATACAGCTGAGGACTTCTTTCTGGTGCTGTCTATAATGTTCCCTTTGTTGCTATGAACTCAATGAAATCTCATTATATCAAGGTTAAGACCAGCGAAACAAAAAAACACATATTTCTGTATCCTTTGCCTGCATTTTTCAAGTAGCTATAGAATTCTGTCTTCATTTAGTTACTCTTTGGCTTAACTGCTATTTAGCCCACATAATATTTCCAAAAAGGCTGTCTTACAAGAAAATTATCACTTCTGGTTTGCTACTCTGGAATTCTTCCAATCTGTCACTGTCTCCCTGTAATGAGATGTCCAGAACTGCTGCAGGTGTAGTTGTATTTATTGCCCCACACAGATGAAATACCCACTGTAGACTGAACACTGTTTAGAAGGCTATGGACTTTGAGCTGCCAAACTGCATTGCAAAAGCATTTCTTGATTATTTCAACATAACCACAAGGTTTCTCTCTCTCTCTCTCTGTGTTCAAGGGTGGGATATTAATTTTGATCTTTTTTCTTTTTAATTAATTGAAATGACTGAAGAAACCTAATCTTTCCACTTCCATAGAAGTCTGAGGCAGCTAAGCTGATTAGACACCTACCTTTTACCTGGCTTAGGTTAAGTAAGATGTGTCCTGTGTGAAATAGTTTGTAAAAAGTAATTGTTACAGCCTGAGTGACATGAGAGTGCAGTGAAGGGAAGGTAAATGTGAATATGTGAAAGGAAGACAGTTCAGTCCATGCTCACACCTTCTGAGACTTACATAAATGATAAATGCAACTCTTTCTTGATTGACTTATTATGTAGAATAAGGCAGAGCTAATGCATAGCAAACTCATATATTAGGCATGCCCTACAAAAGACCAGTATAGGCATTTCCGTGGATGTGCAGACTCAGAGAAGTGAAGGAGTAGCAGTCAAAAATTGCAGTCAGAAATGTTGTTTTCCTGTCAGAGAATACAGCATCTTTAAAATTCAGCTGTTCCCTTGATGGCTGTCAATGTGTCTGTTTGTTTTGGGGAAGAAAAAGATGAAATGCTGCTTTTTGGTAAGGTCAAAACCTTTTATTTTCAAGGTTACCTGGAATGTTTTGATTGTTTCAAGATTCATATTCTTTCTTTACTATAAATAATAAAAATGTAGGTCTGCATACTCTAAAACACAAAGTATGTTTACATTTATCTCTTACCTTAGGAGACTAATCAAAAGAAAACTATGTAGATTCTTGGTAACTGTACAGTTAAGTTGACACTGTTGTCCCCACAACTAAAACAAAGACATCTGAAACTTTTTATTTCTGTTTACTATTAAAATATCTTTTTTATGGAATAGAAATTGCCATGTTCATTCAGCTGTTGAGCTAGATTTGAAACACAGAATGTAGCATGCAAGGACAACATAGCAAGCGGCTAGGTTTGGCTGCACAAATGCAAGGACACAATCCCACATACCACTATTAGTTTACAAGCTGGGCTTCACTGAAGAGAGAAGCTCTGCCTCTGTTTTTACCCTATGTCAGTACGCTGTACAAGATCAAATGCATCAGCAAACTCCTGCTTCCTATAGGAAGGTTCTAATACAGGATTTTTCAAGAATTTTCCTCTAAGGAGGATCATTTTCTCCTAATGAGAACATATGGTTTTGGCAGCACCAATCTTTAAGGAATGCAGTCAGCTTTTTTTTCCCCCCCTTTTTTTTTTTCCTCCTTTAGAAAGTATCAGCCTAAGTACTGAGCTCATTTACCAGTAAATCACCAAGTAGAATGAAGTATTCCAAATGTAATCATCACTATCCTCACTTGAAGAAGGCTTGGACTGATGTGAATCATAACTGTGCTTCATAACAAAGACAATATTGTGTAAATGTTCCTATCCAGAAGCAATGAGTCATGCTACAATGACCATCACTTAATCATTCTGACTAAACAGAGGATCAACATTTACAACTGAGTGTGTTAAGTTTTAAAATGTTTTGGAGAGAGAGAAATATGGCAAAGTATAACAACTTATAAAAGCTACTACTGTATATTAATTCATATGACCTAACAGCTACTAGTTTTACTTGGAAAATATGCCATCAGTGAGCTGTGAAAGGTGCTTATGAATTCAACTTGTTTGCAAGAAAGTAAGGTGGGTAACACTTTTTGCAGTATCAGAAAGAATATTCCACTTGACCCTTTAATATGCTATCTATCTCCAGACAGCATAGTTCCTTTTACAGTAGATGAATGTAATGATAAAAGCTTAGTATAGTTGAGAATAAAACAGCATAAACTATTACAAATGAGGGATTTTCTGTAATTGTCTTTGCTATAGTTTAACTGTTGATGAAAACCTATTATGGAGTGGGAGTTTGCTGTCAAATGGCCCTTTAAAGGACAGGTTTATAACTCCACAGCTAATGACCTTGGATTCCTCTTGGTATGGTACAGATTTAATTGCTTTCCTTTACAAAGTCCTTAACAAAATAAGACTTTTTAAAAAAATCAATTCAACTTTAAAAGTCAATTTCTTAAATACTATTTTTTTTCCTGTACTGCCAAAGATTGTGCTTGAGCCAGCAATGTGTTTGTGTGGTAAAGAAAGCTAATGCTGTCCTAGGCTGCCAGCAGGTTGAGGGAGCTGATCCTTCCCTTCAGCATTGGTGAGGAGGTAGCGTGCTCGTGGAGCATACCTGGAGTGCTGTGTCTAGTTCTGGGCTCCCCACTACAAGAGAGGCATGGAGCTCCTGGAGAGAGTCCAGCAAAGGACCACTAAAGATATAAAGGGAGCACTTGCCCTGTCAGGACAAGCTGAGAGAGCTGGGACTGTTCAGCCTGGATAAGAGAAGGCTCAGGGGAGATCTTGTCATTGTACATAAATAACTGAAGGAAGGGTGCAAAAAAGGTGGAGCCAGGCTCTTCTCAGTGGTGCCCAGTGCCAGGACAAGATGAATATCAGGAAGCACTTTACCGTGCAGGTGACTGAGCACTCACACTTGTTGCCCAGAGAAGTTGTCCAGAATGTTGTCCATTCTAATTTGATATTTGATCTCTGCTATGCCTCATAAACTCTGGGGAGTATCTTTGCCCTGACTTATCTCTGTGCTCTGTTCTTCCCAGTCATGTGGCATAACATCTACATATGCAACACTTACGGCTTTGCCCAGGCATTACCCTTCCATTTTGGAGATGCTCAGCACAACCATTTCTAATTTACTGTTCTCCTCCAAGTTCTTGCACTGACATGACATCTATCTGGTGCTGTTGTGCTGTAACACCATGACTCCTGCTGAACAATATTTTCTTGCTTCCTTGTAGTACCCCATCTGCATCCATCCTTTGAAGCAGGGAACATCTGGGTGGTTTGTTTGTTGTTGTAGGGTTTTTTTAATTATTTTTATCTTTATGCACTGACTAACCTAGAATGAAGACTCCTGAGCTCTCATACTGTACACATAGTTGACAAGGGTAGCGATACGATGTGAGGTTCCATCTTAGTGTATTGATTTCACATAGATATGAACCTCAAATTTTGGAATAAAATCTGATGCCTCCATGATAGTTTAAAGCTCCTAAGGGTTTCCATGGAAACAGGACTTTTTTTCCTAGCTAATTCAAAATTGAGACCTTGCATAATTTCAGGTTCAGCTTGCACTGTAAGTTATACCCACTAGATCCAATTGAAGAGTACTTTCTATACATAAGTGAAGCACAGAAATGCTTTCATAGATTATGCGACAAAACTTTTGTAAACATATAATGATATACCAGGTGAAGCACAGAAAGCCTGGAGGCTTTTTTTTTCTTTTCCTGAAGCAGAGAAAAAAAAAAAAAAAAAAAAAAAAAAAAAGATTTGGTTATTTCATGAAGACACCATTAAAACCAATCTAAGGAATTGAGCATCCTTTCTTTCCTTAAGGGAAGAAAAAAAAAAAAAAAAAAAAAAAAAAAAAAAAAAAAAACAGGAATGCAAGTAATGCAGCCAGTAAAAGAAACTTAGTTTAAAACTTAAAGAAAATAGACTTTTTAAGAACAAAGAGGGATATGAGCTTTTTGAGAAAGAGTTCTGAATGCAAAGGACAGAGCATATTCTTAAATGTTTAAGATAATATTATTTTTCTCACTGATATTGGTGGGCTTTTCCATCCAACAAACTTTAGATCCCTGGTGGAAGTACATGAAAGAACTCAAATGTTGCTAAAGATTGATAAAGGTGAACTTCGGGGAGGGGGGGGGGGATGGAAATCACAGGTGAATAAATATTCTTCTTTAGTGCTAATTCAGCCAAACCATAGCTTTTTAGAAACGGTTTAAGCACAGCATGGCTCATTCCCTTTCTAGAAGCAGGACTAAATCGTTATATGTGTAGTAGGACTGCAATAGGGAGGTTGGATACTTAGTTTCTTAGTTTTAATCTTATCAAGACCATATATTCTAACTTTACATGTGTAAATTCACTTGCTATCAGGGAAAAACGAGAAGGGGAGAGTAGAGTGTTCATAAATAATGTTGAAGAATTAGATATTTGACACCATTGCTGGCTGCTATTTTTGCACTATACGGGGAAATAGGTACTGTTAATGACCTCTCATAAAATCCCTTCTGCTTGAGGTCACAGGCAGGACCTGCAGCTTGCACATTCTTTTGCATTAAACCAGCACATGTGGCTGTGTTACCACCTCCTCCCACCCTTCTCTAGGTCCTATCACAGCCCAGGATTTTCAGCAGGGTGACATAGACAGGTGGTCTCCCTGGCACACGGAAACGCCAGAACTCCTTTCTGAAAACACCAGGATGGAGATCAGCCCCTCTTCTGTCTCCACTGAAATACTCTCTCTCACAGCTGAGGGGACCTGAATGTCCCCACCCTTCCTGCCAAATCGAGTCCTGTTTGAGAGCAATGAAGCCGACATCAGCCCAAGAGTAACATGTGAATACCACGAGTAACTGCACTGTTTTCTTTCATGCACAAGTTCAGTAACAATAGATTCAAACATCTCTATAGGAAATAAAAAATTGAGAATGATAAGTCAGCAAGACAGGAGATCTTTTCTGAAAGTAACATTGCAATCTATGTTATTCACAGCCCATCATAACAGAAAAAGAACAGCATGAAAATCTTGAAGAGAGTCAAAGATGGAAAGGTGTCTGTGGAAAGACATACACAGCAAAAGAAAGGAGCCAACTGGAGACTGTGTAATTTTGTTGTTGTTGCTTATTTATCCATAGATATTTTAGGTATCTCATTAAGTAATACAAAGAGTGCTTTTGTAGGTCTTTTGTTCTGCAGTTGAGTTGTGAGGAAATGGAAAGCCAGCATCTACTTGGTGTAGCTAAGCTGTAGCAAATAAAAATAAATAAATAAATAAATAAATAAATGAGTTGCAGAAAATTCAGTAGGGATCACAAAGTTCAACATATCATGGCATAAATTCAAACTATTTTTAAGTGGTTGTAAGACGGTCTTTATTCTTGAGCTCTGCTAGCTAGAATCTGAGTTGTACAAAATCTAAATTAATAGAGATGGAAAGCCCCCTAATATCAATCAGACTCTTCAATACATAGGAGTTACATATAAAAAAAATAGATTTAACAAACTAGAATGTCCATAAACAAATCCTGTCCCTCCTTCACCTAGTCACAGAAGCAATGATTCAATTTCGTGACATGGAAAATGTCAATATATCAATAAACTATTACTTCTGCTTCTTATTTCTTGTTCTTAATCCAATTAGCTTCATTTAACACAAAAGAAAAGTTATACTCCCTATTCATGGTTACCATAGGGAATGAAAGTACACAGTGTAACTTCAGCTCTGACTCTATTAATACAAAATCATCAATTTGGTTATGTCACAGTTAGGGTACCAACAGTAACCATAGCAAATGAAAGAGAAGAGGACCTGTATGTTTATATCATTGTCATGTGATCCTTACCACTAAATGATATGGTGGCCATGTGGCTTCTTAATGTTTATTAGAATATTCTATCATTATCATAAAAAGTAATAATCCAAAAATACAGAAAACCTATGTGTATTCAGAATATATTTCATTCTCTGTGTTTTTGTTTTTTTAGTCATATTTGTACCACATCTTTGCTCTGTAAAAAGTTTGCATTACTGCAAAGTCTTCTTCATAGATGAGTGGATTCAAAGTTTTCAGCCTTCACAATTCTCAAAAGCTTCTACTAGCTTAAATGAAATGACCCATCCCACTTGTATTATATCATGGAAGTCTGTCAAGTTGTGTCATGTGACTTGACTCTGAATTTCTCCTCTTTTGTAAAGACCAAATGGCTGCTGATGGGCACTTGTAATTCTGAGCTATAGCTGCAGGTGAACACTTAACATTTATACTCTAGACAGAATATATGTAGGCAGAAACAATTTTTGGTTTTAGTCTTGAAAAATGTAAATTCATATTCTACGAGGATAATTCAAAATTTGCTGAAGTGGCTGTCTTCTGCTTTTGCAAATCCATTTTGAAGAGGATCAGTTTTGAAAGTCTGGAAATACAAGACATTTAAAAAGTAAGGAAAATAAACTTCTGTAAAGGGAAAATGGAAAAGCTTATCAAGTACCTGCCAAATTCTGAACACTAGACTTTTTTTATGGACAGTCATGAAGAAGTTACATGCAACTCAGAGGGCTAGTGAAAGTTATTTATGTTTACATCTAGAAGTATGGGAAATGTAATAGTACTGAATGTACTCTGAATTGTTCCTTTTCAATCTGTACCCTAATGCATATTTCAGAGCTTCCCACTCCAAGAGGCAAATTATCCACAGGGAAAACAGAATATCCTTCATAATCTAAAGCTACAGTCCTGGTGCATCAGTGGACTCCTCACTTACCCTTTTAGATCGGAATACTCTTTAGAAAACAGTTAGGTAGGGCTGATGGTGTGATTTCACACAGAAAATTATTTCACAAGAGTGGCAAGATTGTTACAACTAGCACTCATGAAGGGAGATCAAAGGATTCAAAGGATGTCATGTAATCTCTTTTGAATATACATCTTTTACATTTTTTTCACTCTTTTTAATTTGTTATTTTGCTATTTTAAAAGAAAAGTTTGAGTCAAGTAGTATTTCATTTTATGTTTTTCTTATGAAGAGAAGGATCAGCTACAGTAATATTATTTCTCCATCTCTGACTTTATTTTTGAAATCCTATTACATTAATTTCGATACAGACATGTCTTCTGACTTTCATAGTTTTTAGATTATAAAAGCACTTTGAATTTTCTGTCTGTGATACAATTAAGCGTCAAAAATCATTGGATTTTGCTAAACTATTGAGAATTGACTATATGTAATACATAGCAAAATTGCACATAATGCATAGCAAAATTGCACAGTCTTCAAAGTCATTGTAGGCCACTTTCACTATTTTATGCAGACAGAGCAAAAAGTCGGGTGATGAGCTGAAAGATTCAGTAAAATATGTAATGAAAATTGCTTAGATTTAAATATATGTCTGTTCACAAGAACAGAGGATGTGTCACATCTGACACCTCTTAATTTCTTGATTGAATTTGGAATAATGTCGTCTTTCCTTGAGAAGCACCAAATACACACACACAAAAATTAATGGTTTAGTAGTAAACAGAAATATCATAGAAGCATAGAATCATATAATATCCCGAGTTGGAAGGGACCCATAAGGATCAACAAGTCCAACTCATGGCACCGCACAGGTCTACCCAAAAGTTTAGACCATGTGACTAAGTGCACAGTCCAATCGCTTCTTAAATTCAGACAGGGTTGGTGCGGTGACTACTTCACTGGGGAGCCTGTTCCAGTGTGTGACCACCCTCTCGGTGAAGAACCTCCTCCTGATGTCCAGCCTAAACTTCCCCTGCCTCAGCTTAACACTGTTTCCGCGGGTCCTATCACTGGTGATAACAGAGAATAGGTCACCTGCCTCCCCACTCCCCCTCACGAGGAAGTTGTAGACTGCAATGAGGCCCCCCCTCAGCCTCCTCTTCTCCAGGCTGAACAGGCCCAGTGACCTCAGCCGCTCCTCATATGCCTTCCCCTCTAGGCCCTTCACCATCTTCGTCACCCTCCTCTGGACACTCTCCAACAGTTTAATGTCCTTTTTGTACTGTGGTGCCAAAACTGCACACGGTACTCGAGGTGAGGCCGCACCAGTGCAGAGTAGAGTGGGACAATCACTTCCCTCGACTGATTAGCAATGCTGTGCTTGATACATCCCAGGATACGGTTGGCCCTCCTGGCTGCCAGGGCACACTGCTGGCTCATATTCAACTTGCTGTCAAATATTACACACAACTCCACTGGTTTAGAAGGTAAAACAAGACTCAAAGTACATTGATATGGATAAGTATCAGTAACATTCTGCTAACTTGGCTGGACATTAGCCGAGGTGCAGAAAGTAGACCTTATTCATAAAAACTCAAACAACAGTGAGAATAACTTCCAGCTTTTGGGAAAAAAGAAAAAAAAAAAGTATCAGTGGGAAAAGCCCATGTGTTTAATTAGTTCCCACTAAAGTTCAGTTTGAGGGCACTTTAAAACTCTTCCTGAAATTCTCTTTTCCATTCCAGTACTCACATGTTAGTAGAAAGAGTATAGTCTGATTCATTTCTGCCAGGTAAAAAGAAATATCTCCCAGGTAAACAAGAAAAATTCTCCATACCAGTGAAAGTCAAGCAGAAAAAAAATATTTCTTGCTTCTTGCTCCAGATTGACATTGCAGTGCCAGCAGCTTCAAAATATGTCTGAGTTATTTGAGCAACTTTCACATGAAATTAGTAGAAAACATATACAAATGGTACAGCATAACTGAATTTTTGCTATTGTACGTGTTATAAAATCAAATATACTGAACTTTCTCTCTTCATAAGGTGAAATAATCATATAAAGCACTAATAGGTTCAGTTCTCCACAAGCCTTTAAAGTCCAAGGAAATACTGACACTTTTAAACAAGGGCAAGCCATATAGCAATGCATAAATCTACATTGGTATTTCTTGGCTTTTGGATTTTGACTCAAATATTACCAGGGCTTTATTTGTTGACAATTAAGGATTTTAAATGTAAAATAAAGCCTTTAAATCCATGTCCTACATAGTTTGTCTTAGTTTATAGATTGCTATTTTCTTCATGGTCTCAATTAGTAAATGTTACCAATCTTCTTGCTGTAGTGCTTGCATGAGTTAAAACTGAAGGCTAGCTAAACACATTGTTTTACGCCTCTTTAGTTATATTTTCACATGCTTCATATGCTTCTATACAGCTCCACAGTATTCATCCATTTCCCATCTGCTTATCTGAAAAGCAGTAGGATCAAAAATACCCATAAGTACCAGACATACAAATCATGATTACTGGATTCGTCTGGCAATCTTAAAAATGGTAGCATAAGTGTGCATACCTATCATCTACTGCTTACAGAGAAGTAAACTCTTACTAAACAAGATTTTTGAAGCTTTTTTCCAGAACCAAGGCTCCAGGAAGTTTAACTAAATCTTTTAACATGAGGGTTGGGTCATGTAATGGGTGCTAGCCATTATGAAGTCCTCAATCTGATACAATGCAGAAAATGGCATTCTACATACATGAATTAAAAGCGATATTAAAAACTTCAGTTCTATCAGTTAAAATCAAATAACCTAAATAACTTAAAATGTATTTTAAAAATTATTATGTAATTATATCTATTATTTAAAAAAAAAAAAAGTATTAGTAAGAATTAGAAAAGATAATTCAAATGACAGAGGAATGGTGGGCCGAACATATATAGGCTGAATTGCACAATTAGCCTTCTGTGTTGTGATTTTTATTTCATGGGTTCCTCCTAGGAATCAAAAAAAATGCCAAAGCCAAAATAAAAATCATGTTGCTCTTGAGTTAGGGGAAAAACATTGCTAGAAATGTTACTGAAGGGTATCTCACAAGGGTATCTCACAACTTACAGGGTTTGTAGCCATCCTAATTTTTTGAAAATGATCTTATATCTAATTCTAACCCCATCTGATAGTGCTTGGACTTGACAGAAGGGAAAGAGATTTTAAAAATCAACACATGTTTAAGTTTGTATAAATTATGTACTGCTTCATCTCCTTTTTTCTCTTGGAGTCAGGAGTAACTCAGAAAAACCGAGTTCAAACAGGGATATTTTTCTGCAAATAAATGACACTGATTTGACATAGAAGGAAAAACAGCAGTCTGAGTCCTTACCTTACAGAGATGCCGACTGTCAGATTCATTCATTCTTCAATCATAGGATTACATGGGAAACTGCTATCTATAAATTGACTAGGTATTTGAAAGCACCTGAATCTTCTAAATCTATCTGGCTTCCTTAGGAGTCTGATAATTTCACCCTTAGGCAAGAAAAAATGTGAATTTTTTTCCTCTCCCTGAATGTAAATTTATGTGAGGCCAAAGAACACTTCAAAAATTATGCTTCTGGGTTCATCCTTCTCACTACCCCCTCACTCTGGGCTGAGGCATTCAGACCTGCTGAAAAAACATCATATTGTTATCTCTCCTCTACTTTTCCCCCCACAAAGCCCAAGGAAAGTTTGACAAGGAAATATCAGCCTACAGAAAAGAAGGAAGAATTCTTTATATAGGTAGGCTGACAGGTCTGTCACTCTATTCCTCCTCTTTGTGTCTTGTTATCAAATCAGTCATCCCTGGAAAGCATTTTAAATTGTCTCTTGATGCTGGAAGTTCAAAATGTTTCAACTTCATGTTTACTTGAGAAGTTTGTGTGGGAATCAAGCACAACTTTCTCTCTGTTTTTTGGATAAGCAGAGTCTGTTTTCCCACCTTCAGAGATGAAAAAGTTCAGCTTTGACCCAGAAGGCGCAAGGTTTTAATGTTTTAATTTTACATTACAACACCATCCTGTAACACACACACAGTGTTAGGGTACACATCTCTAAAGTGGTGTGCTAACAGCAGTGTCATTCTTTCAAAATCTTTTTTTTTTTTTTTCAAAAACCACAAAAGACAGCTTCAGAAAACAGAACCTCTCCAATTTAAGAAGGAAAAAAAAAAAGATACATGTCTAAGCAGCACATTGGAATTATTTTGTTCAAGTACTTTATGGAGAGCTCTCAGAATGAAAGAAAGGCAAAGTCTGAAATTAGCATGGGCATAGTTAGTCCAGCTTTATCTCTAGACTGGCAGCTAGCTGCCTGTCAAAAGGTTTTAAGTAAAGTTCTTGATTGTAGGTCACTTCTCTGTGGATAAATCACAGAAACAGCCACAGATAAGACATATGATTGGCTATTCTCCTGCTGAGGAGAGACTGCATTAAGGTAGACTAATGAATACTGAATCATTTTCTCACCCTCAGGGTGGACGCCCCTGTCAGGGCTGAGTCACTGTGAAAGCAGTATGCTGAAGTGATTTAAAATGCAGCAGCTTTTAGTGCTGGTGACAGATGGATATAACTTGGGCTTTATACATACTCATTTTTAGGCCTTCACAAGCCATGAGTGCAAATATACAAGAAAATGAAAGATAAACTGTGATACAAGTCTCCTGTTTATGCACACTTTAGGAAAGTGCAAAGTGGAGACCTTGCCACAGACGTTTAAAATGACCACAGGGTACTGTCTTCCAGGGTAGTTGAAGATGGATATTTTATTCCAAGGTTTCCTCATTGCCTTTTTTTTTTTTTTCCCCATAAGACTGAAGAATCTCCTGGAATAAAGTGTGTTACCTCTGCATAATGAAACTGCATTTTTACATTTTCTGCTGAAAATTTGTTCTGATGTGATCATCAGTTTACCTAGTCAGCTGGAGGTGTTACAGCATCAGAAGTGCAGATATGAAAAGCTTGAGGTACATTTCAATTTTGTCAGTTGCATTTTAATTTGAAATATGTGTTCTTGTTCGAGAGAGAGAAGATAAAAAGGTAACTTTAGAAATATCAAACACCCTGACAGAAAAGATGGATTAAAAAAAATGCTATTACAGCCTGGGTGAGAAATTATGCAATTGTTTCCAACTTGGCTGAAAAATATGTCCTATGGCCTGGAGTCTGCCCTGAATTATGACTTCTGTTTGTATAATTGTGGCTTTTGGCATCAACAGACTAATAAGGAGGGGCTTGTGGTGGTGAGCTCTCAGGGGCCTCCCATCCCGTGGCTGTCATGACCACCTTGGGGACCAGCCCAGGGGAGGTGTTTGCACACACTATGAACAACTGCCATTAACGCTGCCAGGAGGACTTTCATAAAGGTCCAGCTGCTCAGTGTCGGAAGGTACCTTCCCCTAACCCCTCGGGAGAAGCCGTAACTTTGCACAACCCTGTGATCTCTCTGTGGTGAACCCTTGTTAGCCATGTAGTGCAAATAAGGCTGCTTGTGCACAGTGTAGCCACAGAATATATCCCGCAAGGAATGCTAGTAATATAAAAAATGGATAATGAAACTTCATAGCGTACATGCATGAATTCTTCTAGCTACTCAGTCAAACCGTAGTCTATGGAAACCTAAATTGGAAAGCTGCTTGGGAAAGGAATCACGTGCAATGGAGGCTATGAATAGTCACTAGCAGAACCGCTTTATGAAAACAATAGCTCTAATGCTTGCATGCTGTTCTATGCCATTTAAAGCATTGCTGTTCATTGTAGAAAATGGGACTTTTAAGCTGACCTTCTGTTTTACCTTTGGGGAAGCTAATGCTTGTATTGCAAGGGGGAAGCTGGTTGGTTGTTCTTAATATGATATGTGCCACAAATGAGAATGTCAGGAAGGTCTGAAATTTCATCTCATCCAAATCTATTAGTGTTAATGTTCTTTTCATTATGATTTCATCAGGATTAATTAACAGAATCTGTGAATAATATGCTGCACATATTTGATATGCAAAACCAAATCAACTGTACAATTTATGTTTCCTTACAGCTGGTGCTTCACATATTGACAGTCAGGAGTATAGGCTACATGCATTAGTCTACACCAGCTGTCCATGACTAACAGCTCACCTTCCTGAGCCATGAGGTGCCCTGGATCTCAATAAAACCTGGTGCTAGCAGCTGACCCTGCTGGATTCAGGGCTTCTGAAGAGGAAGGGTTCTGACAGCCAGCCCAGAAAGCAACAGAATCATAAGGTTTAACACACATTTAGATTGTGCTGGTGTAAGTGTGTCTTGACCATTGCATTTGAAAATAGTTCAGGATAAACGTATGAAGTGTCCAATATTTGTTTTCAATGACTTGTCCAGTGCTTCCTCTGAGAACCCTATAAATTACCTCGCCAACATGATTCACCAAAAAGTAGGCACAGTAAATATGAGTGGGATGCTTATAATTGTCAGAGAAGAGCTCAACATTTATCAGAGAGAAATTTCTGTTGATAGCAATGGTAGTGTCCAATTAACCTCCTTCTTTATAAATATCTAATTTTTAACTGGAGAAGACATTTCTTAAGTGTTGTTTTTTTATTTCATTTATTTTGATGGCAGATCACAAGATAAAGATTTGAGGTCTCCTGTACCTTTTTTAGAACATGATAAACCATCCTTATAGGCACCAAGATCTGGAATATTGATATATTTTGACTCATAGAACCAAAATAGTGCAAATCTGTTTTCTGCTTTCACTGTGCTTGGCACAGGCTCCTGGATATTTACATCTTAATTTCTTCCACTCAGATGTGGTATTTGATGTGAGTGTTTTTGAAAGCTACCAATCTGACAGTCCTGCAGACCAAAGCTTTCCATTTATTCCCCCTTTAATACAAAGTTCAAGTTTCCCTTTCCAATTAAAGTGCCTCTACCTGTGCTGGCCAACCACCTCAAGGGAGGCATCATTTAGATTCCAGCCACACACTTTCCCCTGCCTCACTGTTGCAAATGCCAGCAAGAAGCCGATGTATGCCAGCTGTTGCATATTTTTAATGGGCACACTTGTCTATAGGGAACAAAACTATCAGATAACCACAAGAAGATAACAACTTTAGGGCTACCAGTCTGGACTGGATTTGAATTAATACTCTGGAAGAAAATTACCGTCTCTCATTAATTGTCCAGATCTGTTTTGGAGTTTGTGTGGGCTCTGAGAAATATCTTAACAGAAGATATATTTTCTGTTTCTGATATTTTCAGAATGTTTCTCTTCACAAATAGGTGGATTACCCAAATTTCAGGTTGTATTAACTGCACTCAGATGTGTTTTATACTTAATAGATAAGGAAGTTAGCTCATATTAGAAATGCAGTACATGTATATTATACCTGCTGCACATTTATCTAAACAGTGTCAGGTTTTGAAACAGCTTACATTAACTCTGCATCTGTGCTGTGAATCCAGAAAGAAGTTGAGGTTTGCTTAGCTAAATCCTTTTTCATGGTGTTGGCAGCTGAGAAGGAGTTTGTCACTGATATGCTTACTTTTTTTTTTTTCTGTTTCATATTTTTGAAGAGGACATAAATGAGAATAGATTGACTCTGAAGTAACAGAAGGAACAACATAGAAACAATAATGATGAGCATGTTCCAGCTGTATGGATTATGGGAGAAGCTCAAAACCTCCAGGTTCTCATTTTCTAACAAGACAGACAATTCTGACACTTCGATACATAGGCACGGACAAGCCAGAGGGGGAGAAAGAGGTGTTTCGTTTCTGTCTGCTGTTACAGCTTGGTGACTTTGGTACTTCTGGAACCATGCTATAGCAGATGAATTGAGAGCCACACTTTTTAGAGGAGAAGGCAGAGAGGGAAGTGGTGTATTCCCCAGAAGCTGTTGAGCCTTCCATCTGTGCTGTTGACACTGGCTTGGGATGGAAAAGAGTTTGCCTAGGACATCAGCATGTTGTATGCGGCACACTTGGACGTTGCTGTGTGACCCCTTGCTCTGTTTCGAGGAGAGTGATCCTCACCACTCCTGTTACAGAGGCAAATGTTTCTGAATTAGAAAATTGATTTTTCTCTTGCTTTCCACCACTCTGAATGCCACCCAAAAAAGGAAAAGAAAAGAAATATAAACTTTTCACCGGTAGAGAAAGTATGAATGGAACATGGCACTGCTAGCATGTGCTTCAGAAAAGGGCACAAAAGGCAACCAGGGCAAATACCCTCAGGCAATGGGGACATGTGCAATATATAGCTGAAGCCTAGGAAACAACAAACAATTGTGTCACATAAGCAGCTTTTTAACACCAAAAGATTTTTGCTTGAAATCCTAGCCAGATGAGTTGCTCCCACACACAAAGGGAAAGAAGACAAGAAACGAAGAGAACCTGGTTTTGGAGAATTTCTAGTCTGTATCCCACTTTTGCAGAGGTGGCTTGCCAGAGCAATATACAAGATGAAGCCTAGACAAGAACTTGATTATATTTTGCATCAGTAACTGCACCTTCTAGTGTTTTTTTGTCTGTCTTTCCCTTTAGTTTTCATCTTTTAACCTGGAAGAGCTCTACAGACCAAGGGAAATGTCATAGGTGGAGACAGAGACCAGTCTGTAGAAAGTAAATCCATAGAAAATAACCCGGAAAATATTATGAGATTCTATTTAGGAGATTTGAAGCTAGATTAGATATGTGTTAACAAGCACTAGGAGGATATTGTTTGGGGCAGGAATTTCCAAGCATGCTTAGAAGATTGAGATGCTGTGGGTGGTCATCCCAAATCGCTTTATGGACTATTATACCCCATTGCTCAGCTTAATATTTTGGCTTCTTTTACAGTGAATATGTCACTTACATCCATTTACTTCTATCATGACCCTCAAAGCAGGTGGCAACTCACTAAAAAATATAACATCATGAAGTGTGGGGCCCTTTTGGTTTATGGTTTAGGTATTTCCTGCGCAGCTTCTGATTTTGCAAGGAGGGCTTATCATCATGCATCACTAAGAGTTTAATCTTGCATCCCTTTCAAAAATAACTGCATAGTCTTCCTTGTCTGCCAGGAACTCTCCTTTAATTCTCAGCAAATTCTCTTCCTGTTGTGTGGATGTTGTGCAGATGGTTATTCTTTCTCCTTTAGACCCTATGGTGGACAGCTTATGTAAGTGGTGGTAAGTATGGTCCTTCTTAACCTGCAAATCACTCTTGATATCAATGTCAAAGATATTCTTGATATCAATGTCAAAGATATTCATTTCTTGAAATAAATTAATAACAAATTGGACCTATTTACATAGACTTTTACACTTCCAAGCCATCTCAGGGTTACAACAGAGAAACCTAATGGAGAGTTAAGGTTGCACAGAGTCATTAGAAAAGCCAACTTAAATCTTGATGTCTTCCAGTCATAGGCAGGTCAGGTACTGTAATTTTTAATTTTACAGCCATAAACACCAAGTTTGGAAGAAGATTACATTTCTTTCTTTTTAGTTAAAGCATGGACAAATGTATTCATGACACTAAAACATTTGCATTATTAAAAGATTTCAATGAACACAAATCAATTGCTAATCTGAAAAGGCTATAA
Source organism: Cygnus olor (assembly GCF_009769625.2). NCBI lineage: Eukaryota > Metazoa > Chordata > Aves > Anseriformes > Anatidae > Cygnus > Cygnus olor. The sequence continues at coordinate 41,929,326 of NC_049169.1, forward strand.
TTATTTTTGCCTAGCCATGAATAAATATCACTTTTGCAACATCTGTAGGCTTAGGTTGTCTATTTCCCCTTGTGTATTTGTAAACTTGTATGCCAGTTGATTTACCTGGATCAAAGCCACATTTTAATAAGACATAGGAGAAACAAAGTGTATTTGCTGTCAGCTTTCTCTACTGGAACTACAAAAATAATTGTAATCGATTTTACTTCTTTGAAAAAAAGATGACCCTTAATTTGCTTGGACAAACCAAAGTGGTTGTTAACCATCTTCTGTGACCTTTCTCTTAGCTGACAGTTGGTTTGTGACAGATGAAGCTGAGTAATCAGCTGACTCTTGTGAAAACTAAAGCCATGTACCTGATGCAGTCTCGTTTTGAACTGTCATTTGTGGTACATGGGATTTGTTATGAAAGCTTCAGCATTTTGAATATTTTTGTCTTTCTGTCAGGATAATGAGGAAAAAAATTGCTCAAGCCTGTTTCTTCATAGGAAGGGATATTTCTGAATTTACAAAGCTGGCTTTAGTGGCATTCCTGTTTTCTGTTTTCCTGGAAACTTTTCTTTTCCTTGGTAGCTAGGGGAATTTCACATATGTCCAGTGTTAAATATTACCCCTATAATGAGTTTTCTAATGTTTGAAGGAACCATCATGAAACAAGTGTGACTTTCATTTGAAAAAGTGTCTTTGCTGCTGAAACACAAAGAGACAAGTAACTCTAGTTGAAACATGGTTATGATTAGATGCTAGGATTTAAAAAAAGAAATCACAGTGAGGGTGATCAAACACTGGGACAGCTTGTCCAGAAATGTTGTGTGATCTCCACCTTTGGAGACATTCAAAATTCAAAGGGCATGGCCCTGACCAAGCTGACCTAAATTGTCCCTGCTCTGGGAGCAGCAATAGAAGTTGAACTCGGTGACCTCTAGAAGTCCCTTCCAACTTGAATTATTCTACGTTTCAGAATGTGCCATGTGAAAGATGACAGGAAGGTATTGTTTGTGATCATTGTCAGTCCTCAGATTTCAGATTCAAGACCTGATTATCCATACTGGTAAATATATTGCATTGAATTCTATAGCAAACTGATTCACTACCTGTATGTCACAGACCTACAACCATTTGTTCCTTGGAAAACTGTTCTTCATCTAGTGTATTCCTAAAACTTCAGGAACTATCATGACTCAACTTGTGAGTTTTGTCTTGTTGGAATATTAGGATTATATTGTGCCTGCAAGCAGAAGAGACAAGTGAAATATTCTCCCTTATATTTCTTCTGAATGCAAAATCAGAAATACATTTCATATGCAAGCTGAAATACATTAGAATTCAGTTACTGTTAGTTACATTTAAATAATTTGAAAACTGGGGGTCTTTGGAAATCAAAGCAACGATAATGGAAGGAGCCTTCATGTTTTCCTGTGACATGCAGTGAAAGAATCAAAAGTGGCCGGGGGGTTCAGACATCCTTACTGTATTATACAACTACTGGGTGATGCCTGCTGCAGGCAATAGTGAAAATGTCTCAGCAATTGAAGATACAAACATAGATGAGCATCTCATTTGAAGCATATATGTTCTTTTTATTTTTTTTTTCTTCTCTGCTACATTTTTAAGTTGTTGAAATTAGTATGTTGGAGATATTCAATTTCTTTTTATCTTCCTTGCATAAGGAAATAAGTAAGAAAGGCATCAGATGGAGTAATCAGCAATATACCCACAAATGTTTAGCTGGTCTTCCAGCTTCACAAAAGGGTGCTAACAAAGCACCCTTTGGAATAGGCAGAATGAAGAAAATGCATGAATGCTGACTGATTACATTTGCAATCAGTTGTTTTTTTCTATATCCTATTTTCCTTTGTCACCACACATTTTATTAAGCAAAAGTTACAGATAATACATTAACTGGAGATCTTCTGGCCTACAGTTTAATGGTACTAAAGATAGGGACTTCCCACACTTTTTAAAATAAGATATGGAGTTACTGGAGCTTCTGACAATTTAAGAATTTCAGACTCTAGGCAGTAGTACCACACACATCATTACTAGTTTAACCGGTTTCAGGCATGCCTAGAGATTAGTACACAAAATATACATGTTAACTACTGATTGCTGTCATTCCCTCATGAGAGTCAACACTATCATAGATAAAGCATGAGAACCAGAACTAATGCATGGAAATCATTCACATGAAGAAGATATCCAGCTTGCTGCTAGGGCTACCATGTTTCTAACAGGCAAAAGTGAGAGACTGGAAAAGAATGGACACAGTAGTCCTGTGTAGTGGCAGGCTGTAATCCTTGTCTCTCAGTTATGCTTGCTGGGATATTTTCCATTCAGGAATGAGATGCAAGAGCCTGTTTCAGTAAAAGCACTTATTCTGACTTTGTCTACGTGGTATAGCATGGAAGACAAAGCAGTTTTCAAGCAGCCAAAATCATCAGAAAAACATAACTTTCCTGGGGGCAAGCCAATAATCCACAAGTCATCCCTGCATCCAAATTTGACTGGTAGCAAGAAGGAGATGACATGGCAGAATAATGTTGTTTTGTTTTGTTTTTTTCACTAGTAATTACATAAATCATATTCTCTTAATTGTGTACCTAAACCAATGACTAAACAACATTGTCCATCACAACACAGTTCATTGCAGAAGAGTAGGACTATACTATGCCTCATTGGCTGCAACTTCTTGCTTTCCTCCTTCCTCTTCTAATTCAAGAACACTGCTTCTCAGCTCTTTTCCAGGGTGCACACACAGATCAAGATTTGTTTGTTAGCTCAGACTTGTGCCTTTTCTCATCTGACTTGTGCCTTTTCAGAGAGATTGGTCACAGTGGCTGAGAAAGTTTCTAGTGTAAGAAAGTAGACTTGAATTATGTTGGTTATAGAATTTATTTAATCTAGGAACAAACTCAAGAAATGAGCTAGCGGGCTCCTGCAGCTCCTGGACTAATGGCTCTGGTTCTGCCTGCAGTTATGAAAGGAGGCTGAAATACATGCTGTGGTGGATCTGTGAACCTTGTTATTCAAAAGAGAGTATGAGAACATTTTCCTGTCTTGATACCTTTTATTTTTCTTAAAATTGTGTGTACATTCATGGTCAAATCCACTTTACACTGGTTATTACCAGCACTAGTTTATGGTGTGTAATTTATTAAAAACAAAATTCCTTGCTTGTTTTCTTCTAACTCTTAACTAACTTCTGGCTGAGTTCCTGTTTCTTGCTTTTCATTATATGACTCAGTCTTCCAAAGGCAATTGTTCCACTAGGAAGATAAGGTGAAAAGGCAACAGAAATAACACAATGTGTCATCAAAAATAAAATGTGGTACAATTTTAGTTTATTGTTACTGAGGGAATTCCATTTCAGTATCATTCCCTCTGTGCCCAAAAGTAAGATAAAATAGTGAGCTTTTGTACTTCTGGTCAGAAATTTTCAGTTATACAACATACTGTCATATACGTGCTGTTTATATATAACAAAAGCAAAATTTACTCCCTGTAGACATAACACCATTATCTTTAAGACTTTCATTATTTCTAGATTCATGATATCATGAAGACAAAAGCTTTTACTTTTTTTCTAAGGAAAAAAAAAAAAAAAGCTTTGAGTCTCTACCAGAAGACTTTACAACTTCCTCAGAGTATTGAAATTTTAAAAATTGTCCTAGTCAGTGCTTTTGGTGCAGCTACATAGTACTCAGTATATTTCTGAAACCTTTGTAACAGTCAGTTTACTTGGTTGATGAACTTAAGAAATATTAGCTTTTTGCAGAAGAGGCACTCAGTAGTAGCTGCTACCATTACTACAGATCTATTCTACCTAGCTTCCACAATGATGGTTTGAGAGTTTGATGCTTTTGACTGTAAAGTTATATGGCAGATTAAGCAGTCTTTCTGACAAGAACTCAATACATGAGCTGAGATAAGCTGAATTAATAAGTGTAAGAAATAATAGGAAACAGAAGGAGATGAACATGAGGTGAGCTAGGGTGCTTTCTTCTATCAACTCTTCAACAAATTCTCTCAGACTTTCCAGAAAATGTCTATGTAGTCAAAAGAAAAGAAAAGGAAAAAAAAAAAGGAAAAAAAAAAAAGGAAAAAAAAAAAGCAAATTAACCAGGCTCAATTCCAGAAAGTATATTATGCTTTCTGCAATGTGGAATATTTTTTCAAGACTAAGTAATGGCTTCTTAGCTTTCTGCAGACAAGCAGCAGCAATTCCTCACTTTCCTGTTTTTTTAAGGGTTGTTGTTTAATCTGAGAGTTTTGTAGAAACACAAACTGAAAGAAAAACATGATTTCATGAAATACCACTAACTGGGTGGAAAGCTGTATCTCAAAATACTTAGCAGACATTGCATTACATGAGTGGGGAGATAAAGAACTCTCATGTAAATAAAATAATCAAAAGGGAAAGTTAAAACTAAGCAGCTATCAAAGAAGGAATACCTAATTATTCCTTATTTTCACAGAGTCATTGTAGTCAACTGTCATAAAGTATTTGTCAGTATTTAATGACATTTAGGTAGCTTAAAGTACTGCAAACTTTGAATAAACACCTTTGCAGTAGTAACTTTTGTGTTCACTACACACACAGCTGCCATGACAGAGGTAAGAGTCTAGCCAGTTCCCCTGACCTTGGGCCCAGTTCTGTTACATTCAGATTAGCATAATTTTAGAATATAGCTCAGTTGAAGGGAAAGAATTTGTTTCAAATTGATACTAAAGTAATTCAGTGCAAGCATGGACTCAAAATAGGCAGATCAGATAAAGAATACAGACATGTATGCAGGCCTTCACTCACCAATCAGTGAATAAAAACAGCTTTTTAATATATTAAGTGACAATTAATTTGTTTAATGCTCTATCCATTGATAAATTAAATATCATTTGTGTTGACAGCAATTGTACTCCTTGCTGTCTTGCTCTGTGCTGCTGTGATAATTATTATTTCAAAGCAAAAGCCAATCTTTTTCTCTCATTTAAGAGATACCATGCACCATATGAATTGTGGATTTTATCTAAAGCACAGTGAAGTCCACTGGAAAAACACCTGTGGCCTTCAGTAAGCTTTAGATCAGTCTCTGAACAGGTCAGGGTTCTTGTGGATAATAATATCATGAGACCTTGTAATTATGTTTGAATATATAATGTCTGTACATAGAAGGCATATTTGAAGGAATCACAAACTCTCAGAATGTCTGAGGTCAGAAGGGACCTCTGGAGATCAGCTAGTCCAATTACCTTCTCAGAGCAGTGTCAATTAGAGCATGTTTCCCCAGAGCCACGCTAGAACACATCTCTAACTTTATTTCTTTAGTTTTAAATGAGTGATTTTCTCAATTTAATGTTCTCTTACATAAAACTCTGTACTACATTTCACTCTGTAATTATGGGATCATTTGCCAATCTTTTATGGCCTCTTATCAAGAGAGTGGAATCCTGTTGTGCATTTTACATTTAGTATTATAATTTTTTTCACTAAACAGGGCATCAGGATTTGGAGTTTTAATGCAATCTTGGAAATTATAATAATGTGCTAAACTAATCATGACCTTTTTAAGGTTCTATATTTTGATTACAAAGCACTCCACTTCTTTAGCATGAGTTAGTGAGACTGAAATCAATGGAGAAAAGAATTAAACAACCAATATAAAATGGATGGTTTGGAATTTAAGAATATCTTTTGGAAAGGTAGGTAGAGAGACCTCCAAAATTTTGTCAAAACGTGTTCCAGAAATAGAGCACTCTGAGCCACTTTGCTGTCAGACATTGCTGTTGAGCCTTGACCAAAGTTGGACACTGAATACCCACTGAGGTTTCTGTACTGATAATGCTCACCTCTTGTCTCACTAATTTCATTGAAATTGTTGCCACAAATTGTTATGTTAATGGACATTTACACAACTGCTCCAGTGAATCTTTTCACCATTTCCCTGGACACTTGTTAGCTGGCATCCTGCAACATCCATGTTCTTATGAATCTGCTTACTTTCTAGATTGAGAGCTATATGGAAATTAGCTGACAGTAAGACCAATTACAAGTGATTGATTGATGTTGCTTATGTATACCTGATACTGATTGTTGATAAGAGTTACATTTTAATTAAAATTACAGCTTTTCTTACTGTATATTAACATGGCTAGATGAATATAAATTAGAATAGCCTTCATGCTATTACGTCTCCTAGGATATGAGAGAATATTTATATATCAGATATACTTCAATTATGAAACTTAACACAAGGTGTGCAACAGCCAACAAAATAGAAAAAATGAAGGCCAGATCTAATCTTATGTACCATCTATATAGGGGTTTAGATTCAGTACAAAAATAATTTAATACCTACTTCTCAATATTGTCTGCAGGTATCTCATTCATCTTGAAAACGTCACCAGTCTCCCAGCAAGAAACCAGCACAAGAAACAAATCAGAGGCTGTGCAGTAGCTCACCCTGAGCACAATAATGAGGGTCAGCCATGAATATGGGTGGTAGGTGCTTGGCAGAGGCACACCCAGTCCCTAAGAGCCGTTGCTGTTGGGGCTGCGAAACTGCAAAGCCAGAAATACATGTAGCATGGGAATGGGAACAGCAACTCTCCAGGGATACTGCCTTCTTAACAAGGGTATTTTCCTCGGATCAGGAAGTAGGGGGTACCAGTTGAGCCAGAATTTTAAGGTTGTCCTAATCTTGACACCTGTCTCCCATTTCCTTACAAAAAGATAGAATGACATGTGTTCCATGGGTCTATTTCCTTTCTTCTGTTCTTTTATTCTGATGAGGTCCCTAACTGAAGTACGTCATCAGTTTTTCCAACCTTTGAAATTACTGTAATGTTTTCTATGATGAAAGTATATTCTTATATGCTCATAGAATTAAAAGTTTAAATTCACTTTACTTTTTTGGTGTCCAATAAGAATCTTATTGAATGAAAAATTAATGTATGTTTTCAAACAGTAAAATATGATTTATATACTAAAGACCAGAATATATCAGTCTGAACAGTGCAAAGTGGAAAAGTATCTACGTTTTAGAAAGAGAGCTCATGAAGCTACTTTCTGGTTCGAGGTGATCCAGTCTCCTATATTACTGAAACATTTCTGAATTTATTACATTACTGAAACTTTTGTGATAAGAAGAATAAATACACCGGCAAAAAAAAGGGACTGTCAGTGACCTGAAAGTAGTGAGGGACAAAGTCTTTCTGATCTTATTTGAAATGATGCTTCAGACTTCACAGCTTGCACTGATGCTCTGTTATCAACCAGTGACCTTCTTAGCAATCACAGTGGGCTGACAAATTAATGCCACTGTTTTGCATAGATTTGGGGGATGAGTAGGAAGAGAATACAATACAATTAAACTATTGTAAAGTTTCAGTTTTGAACTATTACTTCTAAAAAATGTTGGTCAATGTATGAGTTTAATCAAAGCTAATAAACATGCATGGATTTATCTTGCATCGGTTACCTTTTGGAGCACAATCCAAGCGACAGCTTTGTGTCAGATGCTGGTTTTGGATGCACATGCTCTGTGGTGACCAGCTTTTCCTACAGCCTTTAACTCATGGGGCAGAATGAGAACAAACTTCACCAGCCAGGGTTTCCCAGTCTGTCTTTCACTTGGTGCCACAATAGCGGTCAGCACAGCATACCAGCCACTAAGCTTCAGGCATCGACATCCCTAGGAGTGTGAAATGCAGTGCTGTAGGCCATCCCCTCAACAGGGTGGATTTTTATGGTAAGCACTGCTGTTGTGAGGAGTATCATACTTATTTAGTTTGTTGTTGCTTAAAGTAATTTTGTAAGCAGGTCAATATTTTTAACATAGTAGTCACGGTGTTACTTTTAGCTGACTTGTTCTGACTTTAATTTTCAAAATGAGTTAAGTTTATTTTCAGATTGTTCAGTTATTGTATGTTAGGCTACAGGAATAAGCTATATATTGGGTAGAAAAATACAAAATTCCTTGCATATTTTGAATTATATATGCTTTGCAGTTTGCATAGCAACAAAATGGAAGTTATATCAGTTTCTACGAAAGATAATGTGCATTTAAAAGAAATATGATCTACAAACATATGTAGTGAAACAGCGCCTGCCCACAGAATAGACCATGTTAGTGTTCCTGTTCCAAATCACAGGCTTCAGGGGCTTTGGTATATTATGCCAAACACTGTGTTTATCAGTGTGATGATGTCTTGCCTGATGGCACAGAGATAATCAAATGAGGATTTTTACAGGAAGCAGTAAGGAGAAAATGAAAAAGAAAAAGAAAGAGAGAGAGAGAGGGGGGTAGAGAGAGAGATTAATCTCCTTAGTGAGAGAGACACTGTTAATTGGCCAGTATCCCAACCTGGCTGCTTCTAAGCTAGAGATATTTAATCTTTGCAGTCCTAAGGCTAGGATCAAGGATTCTGAACCATTGACCTAGAAAACACTAAGGAAGCTGAAACAGTTGTTTGTAAGTGCTGGAAGGGACTCTCAGACATACAAACAGCCAGAAAGTGCTGCAAGGAGGCCACTTTCTCACCTCCTGAGTCCCTAGGATGAATGAAACTCATCAAAGCTTGCAAAGAATGAAGAATTTTCAGGCAAAAGGTGATAAAACTTGCCTGTGGCTCCTGCGTGAGCAAATAATGGATGGTTTTATCTAAATAGATGGGAAAGTCACAAAATGTGTCCACCAAAGAACACAATAGAGAAAAGAGTAAATGTCACTTATGGTAGTAACCATAGTGGCTACCTTTTTGATTAACTCAGTGACTTTTGAAGTTAGAAGATGAATATAGTAGCTAGTTCTTTTGCAGCCACTTGATTGTTCTAGATGCTCTGCAATCTAAGCTTTTCCATTATGTTGCATGGACTGTATTTTTTGCAGCAGAGCTCTCAGACAGAAATACTGGCTTCAGAGCAATTCATGGCTGAGGAAAGTGGTGCATACGGCCAAAATGGACTTAGGAAAAAAGTGCCCGTGTTTAAACACAAATCTGGGACATACTGTGCCCAAATGTAGTTTTCCAAGATGCAGTGAATCTTAAAAGTGTTAGCCATACTGGACAAAGGGTTATGATACAACTCTAAAAAAATTCACATACCTCCAATGTTTTATAATGATTTTTATCAAGTAGTCTGGAGCTGCAGACAGCCCATCAACAAACTAACCATGTGACAAGCCTAGAGGCAACTCCAGAGCAGCCAGGGGAGCCTGCCAAGGAGCCAGATGTCACTAGGAGTGCTTCTGTTACTACTTAGCTGCTGGGCCCTGTGGCTGCCACCAAGCAAGCAAGGGAATAGGTTTATGTACTGTCTTACTTTTCTTAGCCTACATCAGTCTACTGCAATTCTGCCTCCACTTGAGAGAGAATATTGCTGTGTGTTTGCATTTTTTTCTCAAGCCAAAGCATGTGCATGCATATAAGGGAGTGGATTTTGTCAAACTTGAAAAATATGATTATTATTGACCACTACTGCTGCATATTCTTAGCTTTCAGTGTCATGGTTTGAAATGAAACTTTCTATTCCAGATGTTTTCAGATCTCATAGTTTAGTAACTCTTTGGTTATCCATGAAGATGAGATATGTAGACCTTTGAGAGGTTATGGAGTTAAGGCTCCACTATAACTGACCAGTGGGAGGATGTCATTCAGAAACAACCAAGATCATATTGTCAGTGTCCAGAGAAGGTCTGCTTCATTTACTGTCCATTTTCATCAGTCACAAGGCAACACAAATCAGTTCTGGAAAGTATCAAATTCTTTTTGATCAAAGATGACTCATTCCCATGTAGCACTATTGATTCCTGAACAATAATACTCTGTTTATCCTTATTTTTTTAAATTACCATTCACTCTTGTATTGTAGATAACTATAACTCAAAATGCATTCACCTATAAAGCAGGCCAGTCCTAAACATTAGTTAGAGAAAGGCCTAGTCTCTATTGATACACTGCTTGATTTCTCAATCCTGCGTTTAGATCTTAGAAAGCTTTTCTCTTTTGGTGCATGCAGGGGTTAGACTGTAGATGATGCAATGGAGACTTGTACACAATCAGTTAAACACAGGCCTAAGCCCATTCTGAATCAGTTATTTTTCTCCCTCCCCGCATGGTTTCCTACAGAGATGCTGTTTAAGTATGGGATGAGGGCTGCCATACTCTGTAAGGTGAGACACCGGGCACTCTCTGTGAGCTGGTGCAGCTTCTGAGTAGGACCTGATTTCTTTCTAGATGAACAAAGTATTTCAGGATATACCTACTCCTTTATGTCTCCTCCTTTTTCACCAACATGCTATTCTGTTGCTAGATCTTAGTTTAACCCTCTGTAAAATATGTAAATAAATGTCTTCAAATGTGATCACACAACCTTCTTTGTTCTGCCAAGTACTATTTTGGTGTGTTTCTTCTCCTCTGTCACATGCAGGCTTTGCCTAGTGGTAGTCCAATATTTACCATGCAAGATGCACTTTGCACTTCCTCAACTATGGAGTTAGCTGAGGAAAAACAAGAAACTGTGAACACTGTTAACTGTATTTCCTTAAATAGCAAAACAAAACAGAAGCAACCTCCTCATTATTGTTACTTTCAATTTTGTGCAGTAAATGAGAAGTGTTTGGGGGCATTTTGTTTTGGTTTTACGTCTACTACACAGAAGGAAAGGGTAAGAATTACGGAGAAGTTGGGACAAATAGAATATTTCTGAATTTAAGTTTTTATTTCGAACCTCTTGACAGATTCTGATCACTTGAACTGAGCATCCTATATCCCACCCAGTAGAATATTGCCTGATCATAGGCACCAAACAATGATACCAGATTAACAGCCTCTGATTTCCTGAGCTTGTGTCTAGAAAGAGAAAGTGAAGTACTCCCAAAAGGCAACTGGGATCTCAGATTCCCAGGTCATGAAGGCCAAGTGGATTAAAAGTAGGCCTTTATGTTTGTTACAGAAAGTGAACAAGCCCTTAGGATGCCACAGGATCTTTACATTCACCTCCAAAGAGGGAACACATCCTTCCCATCGAGGCTTTGTAAATTTGTCTTCTTTGTTTCTTTGAGAGCTTTCTACTTTAAGTATTTTCATCAAGAAGGATAGAGTGATCAGCAAAGGTGCAGGCCAGAGTGTCATGAATGTGTAAAGTAAATTAAATGGAAATTCACGTTTCATACAGGAACTTAGGGAGTTTTTATAAACTATAAGTTCCCTTCCAACAACCCTGGGCACATTACAGGTCACCTGAACCATCACTCTCCCCCTTTTTTTCTGAATTTTGATTTTTAAAAGTCGGTGAATCGGTAGCTCTTCTTATGAAAATCTATAATTTGCCACTTGTGACAAGTTGCTGGAGAAACAAACCCAGGATGTAAGTCATCTTGCCTTCCTGCACCTTTACTTTAAAAGCCTTTTTTTCCACAAATAGGATGTCATGACTTCTCTTGATCATTGATGGAGCCTGAGATAACGCACTCTAGTATTTTCCTGAGGCTGTTCTGTATTTCTTTGCTTCAAATGCAAGCTACCATTCCTGGTTTGGATTTGTTTGTTTTGTGTTTCTGGTGCCCCCTACCACTAAAATACAAAGTGACTAAACTTGGTGGTCCTTGATGCTTCAAAGGGGGAGAAATAATTTGTAATGTCCAGACAGGTGTATTTTTCTACCTCTACGGCATCTGTTGTTTGCCTCTAAGGTTTTTAGTACTGTGATTACAAGGATCTGAGGTATCAGCATCTGTAGCTCCTTTGTTCCTTCTTTTTGTAAGTTGTGTTGAAGACAACATGGAGATTCGTTTATGCTTGCTTAGCAAGTGTATCCTTCTAAATTTAAAAGAAAGAAATCCGAGGCCTGTGTGAGCTTTAAATGAGAACTACAAGAATAGAATATGGCCTTTATACATTTGTTTTAAAGTAAACACAGATATTTTCAAATAAGGGAAAAAAGCCAGTAATTCTGATTCATCTTATTTCTTAAACATATCATTTCTGTTGGCCTCATATGGAGGGAAACAATAAGAGATTCATTCCCTGGGAATAAGGGAAAATAAGTGGGATAAACATAGATACAGAAGCAGAAATTAGTATATTCTTCTACAATAAATACTCCTTATCGAGTTTGTTTGTTTGTTTGTTCTTTTTTGGGGGGTTCATGTGTCTGTATTTTATATTTCACTTCCCTCATTTAAAAGATGTTATCACTTTTCTATATACTATGAAGCATATGTTGTTTAATACTAACTAGAATATTTTTGGACCAGCTAAGCATCAGTCAAATTCTTTTATCATAAAAGTCTATTCTGGAAAGATCACCTTATTCTAAGGTTACTAAAATGAAAGCAAGAACCCTTGCACATTAGACTTTTTTTTTTCCCAAAAAGATTTCCATTTTCTTTTGCAGACCTGCCACTTTACTTGCTAGTTATATTATGAAAAGCTGTGCTTATAGCAGACCTATTGTAGAGTGAAAAGAGAAAATGCTTTGCTACAAGGCAGTAGCTAATTCACTATTCTTCAGGGACTGATATTCATCTATCCTTCAATAAAAGCTAATGGTTAAATAGACCCAATGCACTCAGCTAATCTAGGAAGAAGCTGATGGCTGGGGGTTGGGATTCAAAGTTCATGCTGAAGTGCTATTCCTGAAGACAAAGATATTCTTACATTTCCCGTAGAAAAAGATGACAATGCTACAAAAAATATCAGATGGCTTTCAATCTCAAATACATGGTTTTATAAAAAAGTACCTACAGCATCTGAGTTATATTTTATTATTTTTTGAAAATGTATTACTTTTTTTTCTTTTTTTTCTTTTTCTCTTTCTAAGGGATGTGAATATTTAAACAAAGGGATTATATTTTAAATAACCTTCTGACTAGTCTTGTGCTACTTGAATTCCATCACCCTTAAGAAGACACAATGAATTTTTTCATGAAAAGCAATTTTTGTAAAGCACTCCCAGAAGGAGGAGAGATGACAATAACACGTTTCCCACTGTATAACTACTATTCCAGTTAAAAGTACTGCTGTGCTGTGCATATCAAACAGTCCAGTGCAAGAAGGAAAGCTCACTTGAGAAATCAACAATGAAAAACAAAAACCCACAACTAACACAGTAGACTACACAAGGGCAGAGCAGATAAGCAAGGTTATGGCTTAAAATACAATATATATAGAAAACCACATGGTTTCTGGACAGTTTCTGCAGCGGTGTATAAGTACATATGTGTCACTGATTCTTTTGATAACCTAAAAGTATTTTATCTGTGTTCTAGGACATTTAGCTTAGCCATACTGTGAATGAAAACAATGACCTGAGTATATAGATGTGTTATTTAAATGCAGGACATAGACTCTTGGTGGTTAAATTCTGGTCCCTCCAAAAACAGTGGCAAAGCTCTCCCTGACTTCACCAGACAGAGGATGAAACAGTAATAAGGAAAGGCATTGAAACTGGTGGCTTGTGTCCTTATCTGAGGACCTTCTCCTAGTGCAAATGATGAAATGTCATATACTGTAACAAAATGTCACACCTCTGCACGCTAGCAAATCAGTGGCTGAACAGCTGTTTTCTCCGTGACAAAATTGGACACATTTCTTGTGAGAGAGCTTGAAGATTTGTGTCTTACTGCAAACTCAGTACTGCAAATGTTTTTTCTCTTCCCTCATCTTCTGCCTTATTTATCAGTTAGAGGAATATACATACGTACACATATATTTTGTCTTGCTGGGTTTTGTCCACTTTTTCAATGTCCATACATTAATTCCTCCTTTAAGGGATGTTTGCCAAAAGGTGATCATTCTTCTATCTGAGGCCAAATTATGCCACTTGTTACACAGAGAAGTATTACAGTGCTATGACCTTCAGTTCTTCAGCATGCATCAGTGGGAAAGGATGTGGACCAAGCCAGTCTTGCAGTAATATGAAAATCAACCATTTACCTCAAAAAGCTGAGGAAAAAGGATTCCATTCGAACAGTACATTGGCACTGAGTGGCATGAGCTATTCATCGGTTTAGGGATGGTTCACTTAACAGTTCTCCCACATAATTTTTATGCAGGCCTCAGTTCTTGTTAATCCAGAATTGATGCCATAGTAATTCACCTGTGCAAAGTACAGGGGAGTCCAACTAGTCAGTGTTGGAGTTGCACTTTAGGTAATGCCTCAGACTGATGGAGGCCTTAAGACAGCAATTGAAGGACAGCATTTTTAATGAGCTGTCCAACAGCTTTCAGATTATTAAATAAACTCATGGTGGTTTGATCATGTGTGAAAACAGAAGTGTGTTTTGGTGGAAATATAAATTTCCTTTATATTATTGCCTTCATCTGAACACTATTTCAATGTATCTTTAAGATAATGGTTAAGATCCATTAACAAAATAATTTGAGAGCTATTTACTTCACATTGTTTGATATTCAAATAAATTATGAAAAGTATTGTTGTATGTTTTACCCTCATAAACATGTCAAACATAATTATGAACATCATGAAATTGGTCCAGACACAAAATTTCCCACCATATTTCTGCAGACTAGCTACATTCATAGTTCCAGAAGTTTGATAAAAGTAGCAGCTTACGGAGAGTAGAGAATGGAGTCCTCATGGAGTAAGCACTGCAAGGACAGGCACTTACCAGGCAGCATAGTCCAGTTACTCTACAGTCAAGAGTGTGAAGAGATTCTGGTTGTTTCTACTGCCATCTCCTGAAAAGTAAACCCAAGCAGGTACAGTAATACAGTGATAGTGGCACCGGGCCCCTGTCAATGCTGGTTGTGTAAGATGGGGACTTATTATTCAACTGCATTTACATTCTTGATGTTCTCAGCTCTGGCAGGTTCTCTCACTCATACTGTCATTGTACTCTCACTGACACACATTTCTAACCCTGTAATCAGAAAGCTCATTCACTTATTTCTTTTTCATTGTACATTAGTTTTCAATTAGCTGTTCATTACATGATAATATTTCATTCTGTTGTAGTTTTCTTAGTGAGTGTTGTTTCAAGAAAGGCTGTAGTAATGGATGTACTGGCCCACCCAGCATAAATTCACTATGGAGAACCTAGGTTACTGCTTCCACCTGTTAAAAAAAGCCTTGCCTTTCGATTTTTCCAAGAGAATTTTTAAGGTTGTTAGAAGTGAAAGATGTTCCCCTTCTGTTTGTTAACATTCAGAAAGTCAATTCTTTTGAATCTGCTTGTGAGACAGACTTGTTTAAAGAGTAATCACTGAGGGATGTGATTGATCTATATCACAGTTAGCAATTTATGGGTATGTGTCATTTCATTTTCTGAGGGTGTCATTTTTTGCTAAATTTAAACAACTCTGAAGAATTAAAATATTTGGAGAGTTCTCTGACTCTGTCTTCTCAATCAATTATACTGAGTGATTACAAGTGGAAGGACCTGGGCCATTCAAATGTACTGTTTTCCAATGAAGAAACACTAAAATATGCAGATGAGACATTTGATATGAGACAAAGGGGTCACAGTCGTCTTGAAAAACAGAACCAAGAGTACAAAATAGTCAATATATGATGAGAATACATGGTGGAAAATCTGTTTTTTTCCGTAAATACATATTACATTTCTCTTTCCCTCTTCTGCTTTTGTATAAACTACCTCCTCTGCTTTTTAAATGTCATCCATATTTATCAGACTGCATGGTTCTTGACATTTAGGAATATTTTTTCATCAAACTGTAACTGAAGCTTTGACAAAGGGTACTAATTATCAAGGGATTTTTTTATTTTATTTTTTTTTTAAGGAGCAGCAGGCTACAGAGAAAGTATGAATTATCAGTCACATCTAATGTTCTGGTATCAGAGTCTCTCTTCCCTTGCTGTTGCAACAGTTAGAAATAAGAATTCTAATGTTTGATGAAGCACGTACAAAAGGTAGTGAGAGTCAAATAACAGTGGATTTTAAATGACAGAGAAGTCATTAGTCTACCTACTCAAGTAGAAAGAGTTACCACCTGTTAGAACTGCACACAGTCCCTACTGAAGTATATTTTATGAGCATTTTCAAATGTAAATGCTGAGTAAAATGCTCATTGCTCACCAATGGTGATTTCATTGACTATGGGATGCATAACTTGTACAATATCATAATACAGTAAATTAAAAATTGGAGCAGGAAATTGTATGAGAAAATACTCTGTTACTAAATAGAAGTCTGAAATTATAAAAAATCATACATGTACATTGTGATTTTTATCAACAAAAGTTGTTCATGTTGGAAATAATCTATTTTCTTGTCCTTAGTAGTAAAGACCCTGATCAGAAACATAATGTTTGCATTTCACATAGCCCTTTCACGATTCTCCAAATGAAGCCTAGTGTAAGGGTATAGATATATATCTGAAATCTATTATTCATCCATTTTCAGTTGCCTAGCAATGGCACAACAGCAAAGGAAAGAACAGTACGTGGTGTATAATACATTTTTTTATTGTTATCAATAGTTCTGTGTCCATACAGTTCTCCTTCATTACGATCTTGCCTGCCATCACATATAAATGATTTGATTTCACTGACTTTCAAACCCAGGCCATTTAGCTTGAAGTGAGATTTTTAACTAAGGAAGGAATGCAAGACATTCCCATTACAAAATCAATTTTAATTTAGTTATGATATCAAAGTCTGTTTTTAATATATGCTCCATGAATTCAGCTGTGTTAATAGCAATGCTTAGGTCGGACTATCTGAATCAATTTTATAAGAATTCAAGGCTAAGCACAACTTTTATGTCTGGCTCAGCCTTGTTTTAATGTCAATAATTGTAAAATGGCATACTTTCTTTACCAGCTGTTTATGTAACTAGTTTCTAAGTAAAGAATGAGGCCAGTCCTACTAAACATGTACCCTCAGAGGAGACCAGTTCTAAGCAGTTACCCGTGAAAGCAGAAAAGAAATATAGACCTAAGCATTCCTAAGACTCAGCACTTTCAACACAGTGAGCTCTACCTCTTGTCACTCCTTTCTCTCCTACACGTAATTCTTATTAATGTCTTCATGTTGCAGTTTTTAAATCATCATATATTTATGAAACAGAAAGGAAAGGAAACAAGTATCGAATTGCGCCTGAAAAGAACACATAACTGACCAGGCCAGAATGGCTTTCATACAATTTTACTACTTATTTTCTTTCCCTAAAAACAATGCATCATACTGAGCTAAGGCAAATAAACAAACAACAACATGAACAAACAGAAAAAACACATATTTTTTTTTCCCCCATAGGCTACTGAAAATTAAAGCATTCTTGTCTATAGCATCCCTCTTCCAAATTAGAGTCTACAAATCCCATTGAAACAGACTGGATTTATATCTTACAGCTCCACATAAATTTGGTGTGCTTTTTCTCTTTTTTTTTTTTCTTTTTGTTTTTCCCCTCAGCATTAGCTCAAAGAAACTCTCTGGACTTTAGAAGATCAAGGTGAAGTCTCCTGCCTCCTGACAACACGATTTCTAATTTTCCCCTTGCTACATTTGTTTCCCTTGTAATTTTCCTGTTCAAAAAAAGTACTGAGAACAACACCTCCATGTTAAATTTAACAGGAAATCCCTAATGGCTATAGAGGGAGACAGTACTAAGAAGGACATACATCTGCTGGGCTTCACTTTTTCCTTCTTATGGGTTTCAGGTTCTGCAGAATGTTTGGCAAAATAAATTGTGGTTCAATACAAAATGAATGGTTCACTGGTGTGGTACTTTGCCATTTCCCCTGTGGGATGGTGGAAAGGATGATTTGATCCTTCTCGCATAGAAAATGACATCTTTCCACTAGAATTTTCGAGTAACTAGAAAACTTAGAAATAGCTGTTTCTCCTGTCAATAGTTTTAGCAGTGCAGTATAGAGGAGAAATTTTCATCTCAGTAATGGGAAAGATTTAAGGAATTACTAACCTGTAGTGCACTGTTGTATAAAGTCCTGAAGACATACAATTTTAAACAGGATTTGGCTCATTTGCGTTGTGCATATGTGTATAGGTAGATAATTTACTTGTAGAACAAAATGGAAGTGATACTACTGAAGTCATACAGATGAAGGAGTTTACCTACCTGCCTGTATGGTAGACAGTTCTTAAGGGTTTCAGGAAGAAAGTTCTCAATGTATCATGCTCTGATGCATACTCTGAAGAATGGTGTAAATAGGCAAAAATAGAGAAGTAGACAGGATTAAAAAGAAGCAGGCTCCCTGAGAGAAATTATTGCCTGGTAATTTAGAGTAATTTCCATTTTAAAGTAGTCCTTGTAAGGAAGAGCAAGAGTAATTTTCAGTCTAGCACTTGAAGATTGAACTAACAGAGAAATGGAAAACTTTGCAGTGGCTTTGGCAGAAATCCAAATATTTTTTCCAGAGAGACCTTTTCCTGCTCCATATTTAAACTACATTCATCTTAAAACTGCTTAAGTCTATTTTAAGGTAAACTAAGATCTCATTTATTCTTGTGGTATTTTCAAGCTTCACCAAGAAGCTGTGACAGTATGAAGAGATCAAAATTATTATACTCTGGTGAGCAACAGCTTTGGAGAAAAGGAATTGATAAACTGACATTAGAGCCACTGCTTTAATAAAACATATACCACTAGTACTTCAGCTGTCTTCCATTTTTAAAGAGCTCCTAAATCTCCTGCTTGAAATACATGAGTATGTCCAGGAGGCTATGGACGTACTGAGGGAATCATCTGCCTTAAACTGGGTGTCTGGCATCAGTAAATGGTAATATCTGTCCCTGTGCTTCTCAGTAACCTCCTTTAGAATAGACTGGTTGCTCCCACACAGCAGACAATTTGGCCCAGGCCTCGTCTTGTACCCTGATTGCAATCCCAAGGCATATGTCTATAGTTATACTTGTGTCTTTTGCTTTGAAGTGTGTGAAATGAAGTGGTCCACAAAGCAACATATTTATAGACTAATGGTGGTAGTATATGTTCCATGCTCTGAGGTCTGCCATGAGTTTATGGGAAGGCCAGGAGGCCCAGCAGACAAGGTTTGGGGTAATTTGAAAATCTCTGGAGAGGGAAAAAGACACACCTGGCAGGATGTCATCCCCATTGCTTTTGGGAAATAAGGCCAGTAATGAGCTATCACAACTCAAAACTCATGTTTTGTCTCCTGGGTTCACTCCAAGGGCACACGAGTCTGGAGGACCCCTTCATTAGCAATGTGGATGATCAGAGCCCAGCAACAAACCAAGAATCTTGTTATGTTATGTTGTAAATATATTCCAAAATAAGTCAGGCAACTCACATGCTGAAGGTATCGTACTATTCTGGTTGAACAGAAGGGTGTTTGGATCACTTAGAAGTCGACTTCTAAGAGACTTTCGGTCTCTGAAATTGACTGAAGAGAAGTCACAAGATAAGTTTTAAGATGTTTTAATTAAATGTGTGCTTTAAATAAATGGGATTTTGTTACAACAAAACTTTAGGGTAGCTTGCTCATAGTTACACAGGAGTCTGAGGAAGAATATGTGACTTTTGAATGCCAATATTTCTAACACTTGGCTAACAGATGAAAAAGCTGTAACACAACCAGGTCACTAATACAGTTGTCCCAGAAGTGGAGATAAAGAATCTATTTAGCCAAATAAGTCAATGACCAGCTCACGTCTCTCCTTCTTCTGAACAGTTTAGGTTAATAATTGTGTTTAATAAAACTGTTTGTCTCTTCCTACTTGATGGATTTGATGTGGGAATTGCTCACATTTCTAGAGGCATATGCTTTTTAAGACCATGGAAAAATTAAAAGAACCTTATTATTTTTATGTATAAAAAAGTTTGAGAATCTGGATTTTAGTTGGAAGTTATATTTTAAAATTCAATTTAAACCAGGCAATCACAGTGCACAAGCTGCTTTGTGCTGGGACAATGCATAATCAAGCAGTAATTTTGTGAAGTTTGGCACAAAATGAGTAAAAATAAGCTTTTCTGGAGATTGCGAGCATCTTCAAATCCATTCTAAAAGCTTAATTAAATAGCCTCCTGTACTCTTCTTTCAGTTAAAAGTGAAAAACCTTTTTTTCATACAATGAGAGCTACTGTACCTATTTTGATCTTAATGGATGGAAATGGGGGGCAGTTTTGCTATTGCAGTCTGAAGATATAAAATCACATTTCTGTAGCAGGACTGCACCACACACAAAAGAACAGTGCAAAGATGCCCAACCCAACATAACTTGATGCAATCAGTTTCACCTGGCATGCATGTTTATTGAGATGGTAGGGAGCTACAGAAGATCTGGAGAAGGGCAATTGAAATGATTAAATGGATGGAGCAAGTGACTACAGCAAGAGACAAAAAAAAAAAGCTATAATGTCTCAGTTTAGAGAGGGAAAAAAAATAGGAAGGGGTTACAATGAAGTCATGAGGGTGCTGCTGAGTAATGTGAAAGCAAACCGTTATTCAGCAAATACCACAGTAAAAGAACTAGAGGGTATTCAACGAAACTATTAGAAAATCAGTAAAAGAAATTGCTTTACATAGAAGATAGTGAACTTCTACAATTAATTCCTCAACAGCTTGTAGAGACTTACAATATCAGCAGATTCATAAAGGGATTCAATAAATTCATGGACAAATATCCATAAACAAATACTAAAGGAATACTCTAGCCATCACCCATCTAATGATTGTGGATGCTGGGAGACAACCAGTGGAAATGGTCAGGGTTGCTTGTTCTTCCTGAGTAACTTTACTCAGTAGCAGACAGAACAGTGTTCTAGGCAGACCATTGGTTTGATGTACTGGCTGTTTCTTATATTCACACTCATGCTACAGCACTTGGATGTACGCAAGTCGATGGGGCCGGATGGGATCCACCCGAGGGTACTGAGAGAACTAGCAGAGGAGCTGGCCAAGCCGCTTTCCATCATTTATCGGCAGTCCTGGCTATCAGGAGAGGTCCTGGTCGACTGGCGGCTAGCAAATGTGATGCCCATCTACAAGAAGGTCCGGAGGGTAGACCCGGGGAACTATAGGCCTGTTAGTTTGACATCAGTGCCAGGGAAGCTCATGGAGCAGATTATCTTGAATGTCATCACGCGGCACTTGAAGGGCAACCAGGCGATCAGGCCCAGTCAGCATGGGTTTATGAAAGGCAGGTCCTGCTTGACGAACCTGATCTCCTTCCATGACCAAGTGACACGCTTGGTGGATGAGGGGAAGGCTGTGGATGTGATCTACCTTGACTTCAGTAAGGCTTTTGACACCGTTTCCCACAACATTCTCCTCAAGAAACTGGCTGCTCATGCCTTGGACTGGCGTACGCTTTGTTGGGTTAAAAACTGGCTGGATGGCCGGGCCCAAAGAGTTGTGGTGAATGGAGCCAAATCCAGTTGGAGGCCGGTTACTAGTGGAGTCCCCCAGGGCTCAGTGCTGGGGCCAGTCCTCTTTAATATCTTTATCGATGACCTGGATGAGGGGATCGAGTGCACCCTCAGTAAGTTTGCAGATGACACCAAGTTAGGTGCGTGTGTCGATCTGCTCGAGGGAAGGAAGGCTCTGCAGGAGGATCTGGATAGGCTGGACCGATGGGCTGAGGTCAACTGTATGAAGTTCAACAAGGCCAAGTGCCGGGTCCTGCATCTGGGGCGCAACAACTCCAAGCAGCGCTACAGGCTGGGAGATGAGTGGTTGGAAAGCTGCCTGGCAGAGAAGGACCTGGGAATACTGGTTGATAGGCAGCTGAATATGAGCCAGCAGTGTGCTCAGGCGGCCAAGAAGGCCAACAGCATTCTGGCTTGTATAAGGAACAGTGTGGCCAGCAGGTCTAGGGAGGTGATTGTCCCCCTGTACTCGGCTCTGGTGAGGCCGCACCTCGAGTACTGTGTTCAGTTTTGGGCCCCTCACTACAAGAAGGACATCAAGGTGCCCGAGAGAGTCCAGAGAAGGGCAACAAAGCTGGTGAGGGGTCTGGAGAATAAGTCTTACGAGGAGCGGCTGAGGGAGCTGGGGTTGTTCAGCCTGGAGAAGAGGAGGCTCAGGTGACCTTATTGCTCTCTATAAGTACCTTAAAGGAGGCTGTAGCGAGGTGGGGGTTGGTCTATTCTCCCACGTGCCTGGCGACAGGACGAGGGGGGAATGGGCTAAAGTTGCACCAGGGGAGGTTTAGGTTGGATATTAGGAAGAACTTCTTTACTGAAGGGGTTGTTAGGCATTGGAATGGGCTGTCCAGGGAAGTGGTTGAGTCACCATCCCTGGAGGTCTTTAAAAGACGTTTAGATGTAGTCCTTAGTGATATGGTTTAGTGGAGGTCTTGTTAGTGTTAGGACAGAGGTTGGACTAGATGATCTTGGAGGTCTCTTCCAACCAAGACGATTCTGTGATTCTGTGATGTAACTGAAATATACCTACACTATGTTCTGTTCTATGGTACACACATATGTTTGTTTTGTTCTTTTTTTCTAGAAAATACAACAGTGATCTAGATTTAAAAGATGTTTGTAAGGGAGCTGTGTGTACCAGCTAAAGAGCAGAATTAATGCATTAACATTTTACAAAATGCAAGCCCAAACACAAGTTGCTGGACTGACCCACTGTCTAGGCTAATTTAAATTGGCTTGGCTTCAAAGAGGCTGACCATTCAGAATAATCCAGGTTAAGACTGATTTTTGCCCTAAAGAAACTAAACCCAAGTTATAAAACAATTTTTATACATACAAAGGGTACACTACCTGTTCCACTGGTATTGCTATATGTGAATCCCAAGACAAAAGTTCAAACAGAACTTTCTAGTGACACTCCTACTGCCTACGTGTGACTATGGACATCATGTTTAATTTTTAAGGGTGCATCTTCAGCAGATTCAGGTCTGAGCCCATTAACTATGGATTCACATCTTCTGTTAAATTTATTGGGAATTTTGGCTATTCTGTAGTAGCACAAATTAAGCAAAGCTGTCTTAGTAACATCTAAGTAGCACAACTGAGAGTTTAGACCATAACTTTTTCTATTCCTCACTTTCTCCTATCAGTAAAAAGGAGACTCTACAGCTTACAGAACTTATAATGTTATTAATGTTTGTACAGTGCTCAGGCAAAAAGACACCATGCAAAGGCAAGATCACATTGCTTTAATAAAAGTTCAGGGCTGGGTCTCATTTTATTTATTCCTGTTTGACCTTTGAAAGGAGTGAAACCAGAATTTTCTACTTTTCCTAAATATCATTCCAGGTCTTATGATTTAGAATTTTTAGTCTCTTTGATTTAGCTTTAGTTATCATTAATGGCTGAAGCAAATACATTGCATTTGATGCTTTGAAATTGAGGATTAGATATTTTAAAAATAATAATGCCTAGGAAATAGCCTTGCCTTAGTATTCACACTGTTGGAACACATTGCTTATGATAACTGGATTTTAAAAGATAATTCCAGTGAATTCCTATGGTATTAGTAATTCAAAAGCAACACTTTCCTACCTTGATGTCTGTTGTGCTCATCATATCCTTTCTTCAGTCATCAGCAGAATCATGCTACAAAGTCAATGCAGTTAGGTAGGAGGCCTTGGATATGTATATGGGTTTATGCAGTACTCTGTACAGTTTCATAGTTGAACAATAACATAGCAGCTTCCAAACTAGAAAGCATCTTTCTGGAAGGCACAATCTTCTAATAAAATACCATAGAATCACAGAATCATCTAGGTTGGAAAAGACCTCCAAGATCACCTAGTCCAACCTCTGACCTAACACTAACAAGTCCTCCACTAAACCGTAACGCTAAGCTCTACATCTAAATGTCTTTTAAAGACCTCCAGGGATGGTGACTCAACCACTTCCCTGGGCAGCCTATTCCAATGCCTAACAACCTTTTCGGTAAAGTTCTTCCTAATAACCAACCTAAACCTCCCCTGGCGCAACTTTAGCCCATTCCCCCTCGTCCTGTCACTGGGCATGTGGGAGAACACACCAATCCCCACCTCGCTACAGCCTCCTTTAAGGTACTTATAGAGAGCAATAAGGTCACCCGAGCCTCCTCTTCTCCAGGCTGAACAACCCCAGCTCCCTCAGCCGCTCCTCGTAAGACTTGTTCTCCAGACCCCTCACCAGCTTCGTTGCCCTTCTCTGGACTCTCTCGAGCACCTTGATGTCCTTCTTGTAGTGAGGGGCCCAAAACTGAACACAGTACTCGAGGTGCGGCCTCACCAGAGCCGAGTACAGGGCGACAATCACCTCCCTAGCCCTGCTGGCCACACTGTTCCTTATACAAGCCAGGATGCTGTTGGCGTTCCTGGCCGCCTGAGCACACTGCTGGCTCCTATTCAGTCAACTGTCAACCAACACTCCCAGGTCCTTCTCTGCCAGGCAGCTTTGTAACCACTCATCTCCCAGTCTGTAGCACTGCTTGGGGTGCATTCCGAGGGCTGGGGCTGCAGCAGATGCAATTATTAATAACTGCAACCTGCGACAGTTTTAGAATACTATGTTGCTTGAAGATAAGTGGTTATCTGGCAGTGCAGAAGTTTGGTTCTCAATCAGGAGTTAGATAAACAGAATGTTTAGGCCTGTCAGATCTCTTTTAAAAAGTAATGGGATGATGACAGAAGGAACTTGTCTTTGGGGCTGAAAAGAGACTAATGCAAACAGTTGTGATATCATAAGGCAACTTCAATAAAGTTAGATACATCACCATGACCATTTTCAACAGACATGTTTAACATGACCATTTTTATTATGAGTAAAAGGAAGATTTCAGGAGTGAAATGTTGGCTGTGCAAATCTTTAGTGGTCCATAAAATCATATTCAACTACATAATATATATAAATATATATTTCTATACAAAGAACTAAAGTTCAGAAAAAAATCACGTAAAATATTTAAATAACCACTTTGTTGATAGCAATTTTGAAAGCAAAATATGGGTGCTATTTTTAGAAGAACTGATGGGTCTCATTACATTTCCCATTGTAGATGACTGCAAGGTGACATTGTCTTTTGAAAGAATCCTTAGCATAAATTAAATTTTTCAAACTTCTAGTCAATATGTAGGAGAAGTTATTTCTTCTGGAGACTTCACTTGTATAAAAGTCACTATATCTTGCCATTAGAACTCATTGCCAAATATGTTTAATTTATGTTCAGTGTAATTGAACTACTCCATCATTCTTTCCTGTTTGGACAGTTATGGTCACTTAGGAGTTTTACATTACTTTTAAACTTGGTTGATACTGATTTTTCCTTTTAATGGTCTCTGGACCAAGAAACATATGCTTTTGGTGTTCTCTCAGCATTTTTGTCTTTACTGTCTGTCTCCTTCATGGTTCATTTATGTATTTCACAATGTTTGTTCAATATAAACTCCTTTAATAGAAGTAATGGAAAATTTCCATGCTTTTAATTACTTCTCTCTTTACTTTTTGAAATAATTTAAAATTTTGCTATCATCTTTTTCCATGCTTATACCTTAATTTTTCAGTGGTAGCTACTCTTTATTGTCTCATATTTGGACCCTATCTTTTCATATCCATTGATTCATAGAATCATAGAATGGCTTGGGTTGGAAGGGACCCTAAAGTTCGTCTAGTTCCAAGCCCCCTGCCATGGGCAGGGATGCCACCCACTAGATCAGGTTGCCCGGGACTTCATCCAACCTGGCCGTGAACACCTCCAGAGACTGGGCATCCACAACCTCTCTGGGCAACCTGTTCCACTGCCTCACCACCCTCCGAGGGAAGAATTTTCTCCTAACTCCTAATCTAAATCTACCCTCTTTTAGTTTAAAACCATTCCTCGTTGCCCCATCACTATCTTACCGAGCAAAAAGTTGCGCTCCATCTTTTTTAGAAGCTCCCTTCAGGTACTGAAAAGTTGCAATAATGTCACCCTGGAGCCTTCTCTTCTTTAGGCTGAACATCCCTAGCTCTCTCAGCCTGGCTTCATAGGAGGGGTGCTCCAGCCCTCCTATCAACATCCTTCTTGTGCTGGGGACCCAAGACCTGGACACAGCACTTCAAGTGTGACCTCACAATGGCAGAGTAGAGGGGCACAATCACCTCCCTCAACCTGCTGACCACTCCTCTTTTGATGCAGCCCAGGATGCAGTTCACCTTCTGTGCTGCAAGTGAGTACTTCTGGCTCACGTTAAGATTTTCGTCCTCTAGAACTCCCAGGTCTTTCTCTACAGGGCTGCTCTCAATGAGCTCTTCTCTCAGTCTGTCCTCAACACAGGTGCAGCACCTTGCACTTGGATTGTTGAGACTCATGCAGTTCACGTGGGCCCACTTCTCAAGCTTGTCCAGGTCCCTTTCAATGATAATACAAATGCATCATAAAACTTCTATCTTTGTATATAACACATTTATAAAGCTTCTAAAAGAGGCATATTTCATGTTTTATATGTAAACTTTCTGGCTTTTCCAGTTGGCATCTTTGGTTGTTCTTTGTCCTGCAGGTTGGTAACGTCATTTTGAGGGAAGTGAACATACAGTCTTCCAGGCCTGGAAGCACCTCAGGCATAACACTAGGAAAGCACAAGGATTTACTAATAGTGCTAAGCTCTTATAAGGTATTAAGTTGGTGAGATACAAACAGTAATAAAACAAACCTGACCTTATATATGGGAAGAAACTTCAGTGGTTTCAAAAATATGTATGAATATGTACATATTTAGAATATTATGTGCTCTTCCAGCCTGACTTACTGAAATTTTGAGAATTACCTGTAAGTAATCCTGACTTACATTTTGTAAAGTTTGGCTGTTCAAATGAAGAGATCGGTTGTCCAGTGAAGAAGTACTTGCAGTCAAGTTGGAGTTATTTCCCTATCGCATGTCCCAAAGAAAAGAAAGACAAAGATAAAGGGAAAGGGAGAAGGGAAAGGGAAAGGAAAAGGGAAAGGGAAAGGGAAAGGGAAAGGGAAAGGGAAAGGGAAAGGGAAAGGGAAAGGGAAAGGGAAAGGGAAAGGGAAAGGGAAAGGGAAAGGGAAAGGGAAAGGGAAAGGGAAAGGGAAAGGGAAAGGGAAAGGGAAAGGGAAAGGGAAAGGGAAAGGGAAACCTTGTACAGATGAAGAAGCTTTTGTGGTGAAAATAAAATTTTTAGCTATTGTTTGGCAGCAGCCTGGGGAAAATGACTACTTACTAGCATTCTAACTCTGCTCTTTAGTCATATATCCAAGACTGCTCATTAGCATTCCCAAGCATGCATCGATTTGAAAATGTCTTTCTTTCAACTCGTCAATATGGAAGCCCCAAAGTGCACTTTATTTGCTTAATAGATTCCTTCAAGATGTTCAAAATCAGTTGTGACTCTTCTGGTTATTTTCAAGTGAAACCCACTTAAAGGAAAAAAAATATATATTATTTTCACTAAATAATAAAGGCAGAAAGTGCAAAGAAATAATGCATTCTGGACTGATTTCTCTGAGCAGTGGAAATAAACACAAGGTATTCTCAGGTGATGATATATAGGATAGTACTGTCATCTTAAACAGCATCCTGGTTCTTATTGAATCTGATTCCCAGATTCAACAGATAGCCCCAAGAAAAGCACACCTACTATCATATTATTTTGCTTGCTAAAGGATATTTTAAAATGCTCAAATGATCACTCAGTAAGTTTATCAGACAAACTTGCAATCAACCCAGAGACTAAGTACAGTTTTATTCAGAGCACAAAATTTTTCCTTTACATTATAATGATTATGATATTATCTTTATTTTCTGCCCTACCAGGAGCTGTAAAAAGCCCCCTTCCTCCCCAACCCAATAACTATTACCAGTGTAAAAGAATGGAGCTTTAGAAGGAGAAAATACACCAGTATTTTTACCTCACTTGTTCTGTTGTGCTGCGTTCAGATGTTAGGAATTTTATTTCATCTTGCAGCATACTTCTCAGGAGTTAGGAAAGACTGGATACCTTTTTACCAGCAAGTCAGAGACTTTCTTATACACAAATAAATCTCCTCCCTTTGCAATGAAAATTGATAACAACCCTACTGTTAGTCGGTTTCCAGAATATAGCTCATCATGTGTTCTGAGATAAAACACTTCATGGCTGAGAAAGTTAACAAAACTGTAAAGCATTGGATAAAACAGTAAATACAAAGGTTCTGTAGTATATAAGCTAGAATTGTAATCAGCTGTATACAGAAGTGTATAAACTGTACTTTATAAGGCACGATCACAGTATATTACTGCCTAATTTGCCTTTGTTTAACTGGTTAATGACATTTTTTATAAAACAGAAGAAATCATCCCCTCCATATAATGTTCCTGTAAAACAGGATGGCAATATTTATATACCTCCCAGGGCTATGGCAAGGATTCACTAATTAGATATAGACTGATTTTCAAATGGGGAGACTCAACTACTGCTCAGTCTCTCTCTACTCCTGATCTAACAGGATCAGAGCACCTCCTGCTTCTGTGGAGTCTCTCTTCCAAGCTTCAGTGAAATGGTAAAGTAGGGCTTTGAGAGAATTTGTTTTGCTGTACACTGAGATGTATTTTAATTGGATTATTAGGTTATTTAACAATAATGTTACAATACAGAAAAGGAAGGAACGTGTTTAGAGCTGGCATCTTAGTTGTCTGTTCAACATGCAGTGCATGAGGCCTAAGTACAAATGTGTCCTCAGAGGGCATACAGATGAGAGAAGCTTCCTTGTAGCTTTCTCAGTGTTTCCTTTTGGGGAATTCAGGGTGTGGTTTTCATCCAAACCGGCACTTCAATGATGTCTTCTAGCCTCTCAGAGACTTCACTCAACTACTTCTGATGCACACTGCAACAGCTTTTCAAGGGGAATGCATAGCTACACAGGAGATTCTGTACACCTGTAAAGTGTGAAAATTAAAAAATGGCCTGGGTATCTACCATTGCTTGGAAGACAGAAAAGGTAATCTTAGAGAAGGGACCTATTGAGGGAAAGTTTTAAATGCATAGATTAATGCATTTCCAGCATATTTTCTTCTTATTAATTTCAATTACTCTGCAGCTTAATTAAATCTAGGGCAATCATTTCACAGAATCACAGAATCACAGAATGGCCGAGATTGGAAGGGACCTCTGAAGGTCATCTGGTCCAACCCCCCTGCCAAGCAGAATCACCTAGAGCACGTTGTGCAGGATGGCATCCAGGCAGGAAATCCATCACATCCAGGATTTCCTGTCTTAGGGAGGGGAAAAAAGATGAAACTATCATTTTCTACACACTACCCATATGCAAACCTATTTCTTCTCAAAGTCTGATACAAGAGGAAATAGTTCGTACAGTTTCAGAATTGCACATTTGTACAGTTGTGAATCATTCCTGCCTTTAACACTTGACAGCATGTAAAGTAGATGGACTGTATTTTGTTCATATTCACTACATATCTGCTTCCTCCTGACAATACAATTTTGGTTTGTAATAAATCGCTGCTGCAAATCATCTTAAGTATTCTTGTCCCATAATTCACCCAAAGATTTTTGACCTTGTTAACTGCAGATTTTAGAGCAGAAGTTTAAAATAAATGTCAGCCTTGTTGATGCAACCCTATTGTTTTCTCCCAAGAAGACAGCTTAATAAGTTTAGACAATGGGAAGTGACAGTTCCTCACAAATTTCAAAAAAATCACAAATTTATTTTAATAATGAAAATCAAATTGGTGTGTATAAAAATAACCTTTGCCCTGTATGCTAAGGAAGCTCTAAGGTCTGTAA
Source organism: Cygnus olor (assembly GCF_009769625.2). Taxonomy (NCBI): domain Eukaryota; kingdom Metazoa; phylum Chordata; class Aves; order Anseriformes; family Anatidae; genus Cygnus; species Cygnus olor. The sequence continues at coordinate 41,958,968 of NC_049169.1, forward strand.
TGAAACACTGTTAAGTATAAAAAGTATAAAAGAAGAAACTGGGACAAATGTATATTACTAGTGATTTGGTATCCATTGCATTGTCATTCCTGAGGTTGGTCTTAAAAAACAATCAAACAAACAAACAAAAAAGAAAACAGTGTACTAACCTAGTAACAATGAAGGTAGGTATGCTTTTTTATTTCATTGCTGCTAAACATATAAAAAGATGCAGCATGCATCTAGATGAGATACTCCATCAAAGGCTTGCTTTTGTCCTGCTAAATTCAATGGGCAAATTTCTGCTATCAGTAAGAGCAAAAAGGTGCTATATTGAAGGATTTAGAGCATTTGGACTTGAATGTCAATAGGTAGAGGGCAAAATATGAACTCAGTTCTTCCGTGTTTTTTTTGTTTCCTGTATGCCATTAACAGAACAATTATAGGGGAAGATATTTTCCTTATTTCTACATCCCTTTTTCTTAGAGGAAATAGAGGATGGCCAGGAAGGCCAATGGCTTTCAGGCCTGCATCAGAAATAATGAAGCCAGCAGGACTGGGGAAGTGATTGTTCCTCTGTAGTCAGCTCTGGTGAGGCGGCACCTCGAGTACTGTGTTCAGTTTTGAGCCCCTCACTACAAGGACATTTAGTTGTTCAAGTGTGTGCAGAGAAGAGCAACATAGCTTGTGAAGAGACTAGAAAACAGGACTTTTGAGGAGCAGCTGAGGAAACTGGGGTTGTTTAGTCTGGAGAAAAGGAGGCTGAGGGGAGACCTCATCACAATCTACAACTGCCTGAGAGGAGGTTGTCAGTGTCTTTTCTCAGATGACAGGTGACAGGACATGAAGTAATGACCTCAAGTTGCGCCAGTGGAGATTTAGGTTGAATATCAGGAAGATTTTTTTCACAGAAAAGGTGGTTATGCATTGGAACAGGGAAGCGGTGGAGTCCCCTTCACTGGAGGTATTTAAGAGGCGGATATGACGCTTAGGAACATGTTTTACCAGCAGACTTGTAATGTTGGGTTGATTGTTAGACTTGATGATCTTAAAGGTCTTTTCCAAACTAAATGATTCTGTGTTTCTGTGATGTGAGGAGGGAAGTTATAGCCTTGGAAGGACTGTAGATACTTGGTGCCTTCAGTACTGAAATGTCCTACAAGCATCAACAGCTATACTATCCCACCTGTCAATCACATTCATAGAACAGCCACAACCATAAATGAGTGCCACATAGGATTTTACAGATGATAAATAAGATAAGAGTGTAAGCACTAGGGATACTTTAAGGGGCAGTAATCAAAAATAAAATAATAAAATAAAATAAAGTAAAATAAAATTAAAATAAAATAAAATATAAAATAAATAATAATTATAACAAAACCAACTATGTAATCATGGTACAAGCCTGCTGACTACAGAACAGAAATATCTATAAAAAATTACCCATGGCTGTGGCTGCATGTTGTGGAGTATAAGATTATAGATAAAAAGTTTTGTTCTTAGGAGATTGTAGGTAGCTTTGATGCACAGTGAATGCTGGAGGCAGTACACCTGAAGAAAGGGAAAAGAGAAGTGTTCCCCTTCATGTTGTATGAGATCAGAGCTGCCAAGGACTATCTTTGGCCTTGTCATGCTAGTTGCAATATCAATCTCTGAACACGATGCTGAGCAGAGCATTTCTCCAAGATTTCAGTGTGTTGCTTCTGCAGGATTTAAGGGATTCTAAATGAGTTAAACCTCACCAAGGTGTCTCACTCCCTTTTGGCAGCAATTTCATGCAATCCTGAACTTTGTCACTTGTTAAGTGAAAGTGATTCATGATGCACTGAAATAGAAATTTTTAAGAAAATGTTTCTGAATTTAATGCTCGTGAGAGAAATGACCTTAAGTGAGACATGATGCAAACAGGAGCAAGATGGAACAAACTGTTTCAATAGGTTCTGGTCATCCTACCTCTCTTTGAAAAACAAACTCATATATAGTTAGGCCATAGGTTTCTGTTGAATAAATCCAGACTCTCTCTGCATTTGCCAAGGCTACAGAAAGAGGGATTGTATCCAGTCTTTGTGTACAGTCTCTTAATCAGTTTAAACCTATTTTTTCCTGTTAGATTTGCGTCAGTGAATTCAGAGGCACTGAGTTAACTGAATTGATTTTAAAACAGATTTCAATTACACCATATAATTTATGACTTTAGAAAAGGCCTACTTGGCTCTACACATAAAGATAGGCATGGTAAGCGTGTCATTAACACACAGCTTTTTTGAATGTATATGACAGGTGCTTTAAATGTCTAACCTGAAGGTGTGAATAGTCGCTCTGCTTTTCTGACTAACTTTCCAGAGACAGAGTTGCAGTAGCACCACTGCATCCCGTATAATTCTTGCAATTACTTCATCATTCAGAATGCTTTTAGGTAGACTTGTGCTTGAGTGGACACTTTCCTTACGCCATACAGGAAAGCTATTCTGTATCACTCCATATGAGGAGGCATGTTTTATGTTTGATCTAGGCATGATCACTCAGCTGGTCACAAGGAAATAAGAGGTCATGATGGTGGCTCAGCATTTTGGATTTTTCCTTGAAGCTTATACTGTAGCTTTATTTTATCTGGAATTATACAACATTTATATGTGGCTCTTTTCTTTGAATTTGCTGCTACACTGAGCATGGAAAAACACAACTTTCCTTCTGAGTAAAATAAATGGTGACAACATGTAATTTTCTTCTTTGCAGCCCTTGCTATAATTTCTTTCCTTTCAAGCAATAGAGTAGTCATTTTGATAAAACCTTCTCCATTAGTCTTGTCAGTATCTTGTTACTTGCATGTAACTGTTGTATGACTAAACATCCTAATTGTTTGGAGAGGTACAGTTCACTGGTGTTTTGTACATAAAGTAAATATTTCCCAAGAACGTGTTATGGAAATAATTCACTGAAGCACTTAACTTTCAAAGATCAAAAAGAATATCCTCACTGAAAATATGCTCAGTGTTTAATCCAAAAATTACTGAAGACTTGGATCCTTTTTGGCAAATGGAGAATGGTTTTTCTGTTTGTTTGTTTTGTTTGTTTGTTTGTTTTTTTCTTTGGTTGGTTGGTTTCATTTTTGTTTGGGAGGGGTATTTTTTCTCATTAATAATACTACTAAGCATATATATATAGTTTTGTTTTACATATTATTTTTTCTATTATATCACCTGCTTTTTCAGGGTTACCTATGATTTCAGGACAGGATATTTAATAGAAGAATATTATTTAATATATAGAAAGCTGAAAGAAGTGGGAATTAACATCTTCAGGCAGATTAGCTATGTAATCAGCTGCACTGGCCAAGGACAGCCAGCCACAGAGACAGAACAGAGGAATAATAATGTGGGTACAAGGAGCAAGGAGGAGGCATTCTGTCTAGCCATGCAGCCTTCCCAGAGACCAAGTGATGCCAGAAAAGGATCTTCAGAGAGACCTTGAGACCTACCTGAAATCTTAAGTCTTTTCTTCCCTAGTTTTACCTCTAAAAATAAAGCCAAGCTTCCTGCTCCCATCAGATCTCCTGGTGCTTTGACCACCCTCACTGTGTTTGCTTCTAACTCCTCCCAGCCCCTGTTCTGTGTTGCCTGTGATGTTTTTGGGCTAGTGATCCTTTGCTGCTGGTTTACAGTAGTTTCCTAATGGCATTTCTTCTCCTTGTCCCAGCAGCCAAAACAGGAGGTACCAGGTTCAAATTTTTATAGGCTCCTTCTCCTTGCCACACTAAGTTGAATTGGGCAGGTGGGAGAAAGGGGGTCATCATTCTTTCATCTTCTCTCTGGTATCTCCCTCTCTTCTTGTCTTCCTTTGTCTTTGCATCTCCATCTTTCCCTATTCTTTTTCAAACCACTTGATTTCATTTAACCACACTTATCATTCCTAATAGGCTGCTATACAGCATTGTATCTCCATGATGGACAAGTGGGACACTGCAGTGGCCAATAAAGATACACTGTGACCCTTGTTTAGATAATATTCCTTTGTTGTTGAGAGCAGCAGACAAGCATTATTTCTTCCTTAAAGCAAAAGGATAGGAGTCTTCAGCCTAAATAAAATGGACTGATAGAAGGAAATCGGGCTGATTTATTCTTCCATAGTCATAGGCTGTCTTGCTTTCAGGATATCTGCAATAACCAAACAGCCTCACAATTTGGAAGGATGCACAAGAAATAACTCTCTAACCAGAAAAGCAACTTCTTTCAGTTTAAAAACATATAAAATGCTTCAAACACTTGAGGAAAAAAAAAAAAAACAGTTATGTAATCTCTCCAAGTTGTTTGCCAATTTTAAAAATAATTATATGCATACTCACTAATTTTGCCCTTTGAAAAATTAGAATTTTTTTTTTTTTCTTCTTAAAATTCCAATGGCTCTTGAAACAAGTAATATAGTTTTCCTTACTGTTTACTGGAACCTACATGGTTCAAGATAAGTTTTTAAGTTTTCTTCCTGGACTTCTATTCTAGCCCTAGCACAGAAGAGTACAAAAATATTTAATTTCATGTTGCTGCTACATAAACATTAGCTAACTTTGGCAACTCCATAATTATCAGTGGAGGATGTTCATTTACAGCCCTAAAGGCATTTCCCAGAGCATCAAGATTCTTTTCAAAATATGGCTTAGACTTCAGTACATTGACAGCATATCTTCAGGACAGCACAACACAATAAATTTTCCTCTTGAAAGTCCACACCAAATTAAAGAGCACTTGTTGATAGAGAAGTACATATATCCACCGTTGCTTTTATCAATAAAGCACACCAGGTGGTCACATCTTGGGGGGGGAGGAGCTCCAGCCTTCAAAGCAATGAGACAGAAAAAATTGTTCTACATGGTGTTCACTTAAGTGAACTCTTTAAAGAAACAGAAATGAAACTGCAAGTTGTGAAATGCAAAAACAATCAACAGCCAGAAAATGGCACATGTCAGTGAAGAAAGGTTGATTTTTTGTTCCCCTTTCCCCCTATTCTGAGACTTAATTTGCAATTTTCTAACATAGAGATTAGACAACTGGTGGAATCCAACAAGTCTGATTCACACTAAAGCAGTGTTTGACAGAAAAACACTATATGATTTAGTTTATGGTATAAATATCCAGTAATCCCCTCCCTTTTAATATCCCAATTTGAAAATGCTGTGAACTATATCAAATTGAGAACAGAGGCACTAATCCTCCAAGTTCATTTACAGAGTTCCCACTTCAGTAGTCTTGCTGGAACAATAAAGTAGCTTGAATGCAAGCTTCTTTGTTAAAGTCAAGCTTGCCTCACTTCCCAAGATATTTTTGATTGCTATTAGTTCTCTCACTAAAATATGTGTGAGCATTATGGTTAGAAATCACCAAAAGAGAAGCTTATGATCAGCAGCCAGACATTTTGAGACCAATAATTTGTTTTCTTTCAAATTACTTACTTTATTGCATTAGGGGTTATAAATAAATGAGGTTGCATTTGCTAGACAGATTATAAATGAGATGAAACTACAGCTGTGCCTGTCTCTTCAACAACAACCAACAGACAGCTCCCTCTGCCCAAAATACTCCAATTTCCACCCATGAAGAGTCTCTCCAACTGACCACATTCACAAGAGGCAAAATACTTTACACTAGCAAGCCCCAGATGGTAGCTGGAGGGCTGAATTCAGTGTTAGTGTGAAGATGACCACCTCTTGTTATGGTTCCTTTGTCACTGGAACAAAAGCAAGCTTAAAATTCATCAAACAATCAATCAGACAAACATTTGCAAAGCAATATTAAGGAATGTAATTGCTGATTAAAGTTTCTTCCCAATGTAAAATTAATCCTGTGGAAACCTATACATTTAGCAAAAGCTAACCACGAAAGCTTAAAAGTGATTATTCTTTTGTATTGTTCCAAGATTGAGCTAAATTTAAAACCTGGAACACAAAGCATTGCAGTAGCTTCATTTGGAATAGTTTGCTTCTTGTTTATGATTCATAGGGGAATTAGTATTTCTTATTGGCTGTGTACTATGTTAAAGTGAGAGCTTTGAAATACAGTAATAAGCCATTTTCTTCTGGCAGACCCTGAAAGTTTATAAGTAAGGATTATACCAGGACTCTTTGCAAATTTTAATCCAGTTTGCATCCTATAAAAATAGCAGTAGTTCATCCCTCATGAGGCTTTGCTGTATTATACTGCTTGTATAGACTGTGCTGTTGAGGAGAGTGTTTAAGTAGAACCATTTAGTGCAACTGGAAAGAAAAATGTGTTTCCTCTGAATTGAGAAAATGAACAACTTAAAGACAGAATAATATAGCCAGAAAAAGCAAATAATTGAGAGTGACTAAGGCAGCTATGAATATTCACACCCCAAAGGGACTGCTAAACCAGCAGTATCTGTACATACCTTTATTTTTATATATTGTAACATTTACTACTAAAGGAACTAGTTTCTCTCTTAAACTGTAAAGAGAAATTACTTTACCTGCCACTGAAAAGACATGTCATTTGAAATCATTGTCTACTTGATAATTTTTTTATACAGGAGAAAGTTGTATAACTAATATTAAAAGTGTGAGAAAATTTAACTTGGACAGCACAGCTCAGATGATGATTAACATTAAAGGAAGCTATGTTTACAAATTACAAAATAAATACTTGCAGATGATGCCCTAGTCATATAGCAAATATACAGCAAGTAAGCTGTAGAGAACATGATACATAATATCTTTGTTAAATAACATTCAAAATTATAAAACTTCACAGTCACTTTTCCTTACAAGTCAAAAAATACCAGCCTTGAATATACAAAAATCTTGAGGCATGTGTCCAAAATAGAGTTTCCTCTCCACTGGCAGCTGGAAAGGTCTTTCTGCCAATAGAATTTTAGAATCACATCACGTTCTCCAAAGGTGACAAAAATCAGAAAAGAGAACACTTCCAGTGAAGTGGTGTTACTTAGATGTTTTCACAATTTGCTTCATATTGTATGGTCTTACAGTGTCGTCATTTTTATGACATCAAGCAATCAGTGAAATAAGCTGATGACAAAACAATAAACTAATGACAACTTCTAGCTAAAGAAACACTACAGTAAAGCAGACCAGTCAGTGGAGGGCCACCAGGATGGTCAGACGGCTGGAGCCAAGGGGAGGCTGAGAAAGATGTATCTGTTCATCTATTCTGCAGAAGAGAAAGCTATAGTGAGACCTTTAGTAGTTTACAAGTACCTAACAGGAGAGTGTAGATAAGATAGAGGCAGACTTTTTTGGAAATGCATGATGAAAGGGTGAGAAGAAATGGATGCAGACTGCAAGCAAGGGAAATTGTGTTTAGATATAAGGAAAAAAACTCATCACAGTGAGAGCACGCAAACACTGAGAGATATTACCGGGAGAGTCTATAGAAACAGCATCCTCAAAGATGTTCAAACTCAGTTGAGACAAGGTCCAGTAATTTATATTTAAAGGTGGCTTTCTTTGAGTGAGATGTTGGACAAGAAAACCTCCAGAAGTCCTTCCCACCCCCAACTATTTTATAGTTCTATGATTCCATGAAGTTTTGGAACTTGAGAAGATGTGAGATGCTGATATTTTTTCTGAAAAATATTGCATGTTGAGAGATTCAGCAGCATTAGCACACATGTTTCATAATTGTATAATGTTCAGTCTTCAAACACCATCTTCAAATTCTAAAGTTTGATGACTTCGGTATATTCATTTCTATTTCATCTGTGCCAGGAAAAAAAAAAAAAAAAACACTTTTCTTGTGGAAACAGACTTGAACATACAGAAAAAGTTGTTAAATATTGAAGCATTTATAGCCAAATAATAAACTGCAATTGATTTCAGCTATACGTGCACAACTTTTATGAACTGAGGTAGAAAAACAAAGATGTATTGAATTGCAGTGAAATTGATAATTACAGTTTCTAACAAAAAAAAAATTGAAGCCTTTGACAATTGAATTGCAGGAGAATACACATCTGAGAGAAAGCTGTATAATATGCTAATAGGAACGTTATTTTTACTAATAATTCTCTTAAACTAAAATGCTTTATTATTCTCTTGCAACTTTTCTGTGGCTACCAAAAAATAGTTACTCAGGTTTGTCTTCAATGCAGTCATGCTTTTACCAAATTTGCTTAACACATTAAGGTGCCTCTTAACTCTGAGTAAATGACAAATATACATATCTGCCAGGAAATTTAGTTTAAAAGCAGAAAAGGAGCACCAAATGCCAAGTATTAGTGGTTGTGTAGTCTCCTGGGTAATGCAATCTAGAACTGTAGAAGCTCAAACTGAAATACTTGCATCAGCAAAGTGATTGAAAACATTTTAATTTAGGAACACCAAAATATTTTATTTCAACTGTAAATATTTTTTAGCCTTTTTCAGTCATTGGGCATTCCGTCTTAGACTAAGATACATCCATAAGCTATATACAATACAATTCAGCATGTTAGGTTGCAAAAGAAGCTGTTCATTCTGATGATAAACACTCAGTCACACAAATAACTTTTATTATGGACAAGAAAAGTAACAAGTTAGTATCCCAATTCAGAACAAGGAAACTCCTATACTGAAATAAAGTAAGTACCATCTTCAAGCACAGGACTGCTTACCTCAAAAAACAAATCTGTATCCCAAAAGGTATTTTCAGAGTGTGGTGTTTTGTTTTTTTTTTTCCTGTAACAGCCATCTGAAAATATTGAAAGTAGCATAATAATGAGTCCATTTCTATGGAAATGGTCTTGTTATTATTTAATCAGGCCAGCATCTAAGTGATTCATGAACTGTAGGTTGGAATTCAATAAGCAGTTCACGAATCTCTGCATTAAGAAAATCTGAAGGAAAGAAAAAGAAAGAACCCCCTTCCCCAAAGGACTTCGTAAACATTCTGTCAATGACGAATGCCACCTAATGTACTTTAAAGCAGTTAAAATCTACTCAGTTCCTTGGCTTATTCAGTGTTCACTTATAGAAATAGTGAGTATCAGTGATGCATTATGGTAAGCACTGTATAAATCCACAGCAAAAAGAGAGATAACCAGTAGCTTAGAGAAATTAACTGCACAAAGCAGTTGTGAAGGAAGTTAATTGAAATTTGGAACTACTGTAAAAAGCCAGAAATTTTCTTCCACAAATGGATAGGGATCAATACACTGGAATAAAGCTGCCTCATGCTTCCTGGAGCCTTTATATTCACACCAAACAATTTTATTTTTGTCATCCTTAATTCCTTACCCCAAGGCCTGAAAAAGTGCCCTTTATTGTTTTCCTTGTAAGATCTGTAGTTCTGCATGCATATACATATATGCGCGCACACATAAACATATGCTTGTATGCGCCTTATGGGTACACACACAGCACTCAAGACTCCACTTTCACCTTAAAAATACCTTGTAGTCACAATTCTAAGCAAAAGACTATTTTTCTAATGTTTCCACAGGGTGATCTTAGTAAGACTATTAAACATTTGTAATTAGCTAGACCTTAGAATAAGCAAATGGAGGAAGAAAATTTGCATTGTAATTTAGTTTGACATGCAAAATGAGCCCAGACAGCTACAGCATCCCGATTTGTAGAAGAGTGATACTTATTTCCCAGGGAACAAAAATGCCATGCCCACCTTTCCTCATTGCCTTTTATTACCTCTTCTCCCACCCAACCAAGTTACATGGAAAAGAAAGATGGATGAAGAGGATAGGTGAAAAACTACTTCTGGAGCAAATGGTGCAGCTCAAATTCTTCTCGATTTCTATCCCTGCCTTTTGACTGGAGATGTGCATGGCTTTTTTAAATAAAAAACATAATCTTTTGAGAACACCTGGTTGCTTTGCTTTTACATTGCACTTTTTTCTGCCTGCTTTCATCTACCTTTCTTATATCAAATATAAATGTGCTTCCATCACTTTATCAGGCATAGAGAGTTCCTAGTGACACTTTATCAAGACAAAAAACAAACAAACAACAACAACAGAAAAAAGCTATAGAAGCCAAAACACATTTTCTATATTATTATTGTAATCTCAGTAAGAACAGGAGTACAATACTGCTAGACAGAATTTCAAGAAAAAAAATGAGATTTTTTTTCCAGATCATTCTGTAACAATTGATCCTGCAGGGGCATGTGAAACCTTAGAATATATGTGTTTTGCTGAATAATGTTTACAGTGCTGCTAGCACTCGTGATTTTTAAGGTGGTGACAGAGTATTGTAAGTGAATGAAAAATAGATAGGATCAAAGAAGATAAGTAACAGGGGCTTTGAATAAAATGAAAAATAAATATCACATAGAAAATCATTGGGGTTACCTTCTGCTTCTACTTTCTTTAGCATAAAATCATGTGGAGTAATGAGAGAGGACAGCAAATGCTTCATGTATATTTGTGGTTTAACAGAAGATGGAGATGTCCCAGTATGATCTTTCCCCCCTTCTTAAAATCTTTGGGCTGCCTTATTGATCATCATTATGTTTAAGTGCATTAGATACTAATAATTACAGGCAATTCCAAGGGTATCTTATAATTCACCTTGAGAGGGGCCACTTTGCATACCAGTAACACCTTCTCTAAATGGTTTCAGGCTGTCTTTACAGTGAGTTTCAAATGACTGTTTCAGGTGAGGTGTAAACTCATCTGCTCATCAAGAAAGAAGGTTTTTTCTTTGTCTCCAAGGCCCTGTAGCTGGTCATTGACTTGAAAGCTGACAAAAGGCAAGTATAGAATACAGTCTGCTGCCATAATGGTGCGGAATAGCAGTGTTATTCTAAATGTACGTGGGTATTTCAGAAATCTTCTGCTGTGGGTCAGAGAGAACAAAACAGGTCATGAATGAAGACATGGGAATTTAGAGGAGCCATGGCAATGGCCCATCTAGAAAGTCCCAGGGCTGGAAATGTCAAGGACTTCCTCATGGGTGTGAAGGTACGAGTAAATAAGAATTAATGTACAGCAAAGTAGAAAACTGGAAAGAATTTTTGTTCTACCAAGATTTTCCTTATTGCTGAAAGCAAAGTTCAGACATCTTCATGACAGGACTGAGAACTGCACTTAGATGCTTTGACAGAGCCATGTTAGAGCAGAAGTGCCCAGCATACTTAGTGCCAATATGGTTGTGTCACAGCCCCATCAACAAGTCAGTGCAGGTGAACGTCTCTGAAAGAAACATCTAGCAGGAAAGAGTTTCACAGGGACATGCTTTTGCCAAGTTGTCAAAGTTTTCTATATATACATTTTTTATTTTTACCTCGCAACTTCTAATATTTTAGAGGTAACAAATGGAACAAGTTAGGCTGTTGTATATATTCAGCCAGGTCTTTTATTACTCTATACTGAAAACATAACTGATTATGTTTAACCCCAAGAGCAAGCTGTAGTTGCTAAATTTTTGTCAACAACAGGCAGCTTTGTTGAGACAAGAACAAATGTGTTTAAGACCAGAGAAAAGGATGTTGTTGTGAGATGTCTCATTTACCTCGGTGGGAGTATGGCAAAGGTAAGCATGAAAGATTCTTGTCCAAGGGAGTTTTCTAGGTAAAGATTTTTTTTTTTTTTTTTTGTGGGTGGACCTACCTGCCTATTTTATAGATCCACTGAATGTATTAGTTTGATTGAAGAATTGGGATCTAAATTTGACAAAATCCAGATATAAAGAAAGGAAAAGAGGTATAACAGAAAAATAAAAAGATAGCTCAATAATTCATTTCAGTGCTACTCATTAGTCTGAGATTATTAGGAACATGACCACCATGGTAGAAGGTAGCAAATCATAAAGAAGGATCAACTGGGATTCAAGAGATGAGAAGTTCTACCTGAGATCTGTTGGCTGAGAGACTGTAGAATAGTAGGGGAAACAGGATGTGTGCACGAGCAGTGCTGTTCAGAACCTTAAAGTGATGATGGAGTGCATGTCAATCATTTACATTAAAAGCTATAACCTATTTTCCTTATCATACTCACACACACACACAAAAAAAAGTGGAAACCATATTTTTTTGCAATCTCCAAGTCCAACCTTATTATACAGGGACTGTCACACTGAATAAAACAGAACTGTTTAAAACCCTGTAGGCTGTTCACACAACTCAAGGCCACCTGTTCTTGGGTCTGGTTCCTTTCTGTTACTCGCTGTAAACACAGCATTCCTGAGGTCAGCAACTGTAAGGCTTGGTGGAATGGCTACCCTCAGCTACATGCAGCTGCAGTCAGATTATATTACTGCTCACACAGTGGCCTTGCAGGCCCCCAATGAATAAATGTTCTCTGCAGATAACAGCTCTACATTCAGGGACACTGCATTTATAAGGCAGACACTTACTCCACACTTACTTTTATGTATGAATATATAATCAAGGGAAAAAGGAGAACAGTGAAGCAGTTTAAAAGCTACAGTAAGAGAATCTGTGCCAGAGGCAGCAGCAAAGCAGCCTTTCCATCCAGGCTTCTGAAGGCTTCATTGTAAACTTAAAACCTAGGAGAGGGAGCATGTCTGTTAAATGCCTGCCCACAAGTACAGGAGAAACCATTTAGTTCTTAACAAGTTAATTCCTAGCACTGACATTAATTCTTCAGCAAAGATATAGTATTAGGCTATGTTTTCACTGAAGAGCTGGCACAACAGAGTGGTCATACCACCAATTACACCTCCAGCAGAACAGGACAATTTCCTCAAGTGCAATGAATTAAAGTTTAGAACACAATCAGTTTTAAAGAAAGGGTTCTTAAATGTAATTTTACTCAGATCCGAGTTCAGTTAAACCTAGCACACAACCTGGAGTAAAACAATAAAAACAACAACAACAACAAAACACAAGAATTAACCTGCACTTTTTTGTTTGCAGAATGTGCAATTTCACTTGTTGGTGCTAGCTGCTACAGGATGAACAGAATATGGACTCCACCAATTCTTTGTGCTGCTCTCCAAGACATGAAGCATCATCTAGAAAATCCTGGTGACATATGAAAATCCTTTCTTGCTTTCTTGATGAGCAGTTGAGCTCACATCTCACCTTTCCAGCTGAAGAGTTTAGCATCTGGGTGATCTAAAGTGAATAGATCTTTAGATCTATTAGTAAAATAGTTATGAGATGCAAAGTTTGGTTAATTTGGAAGGAAGAACAGGCAGTGCATTTAAATCTAGATTGAGAATTCCATGGTAAAATGTTAAAGATTAAGTACCGTTGGCATATGCTCTATTAGTGTCCTTATTGCCTTGCCAAAATATCTAACCAATCTTTATTCTTGTTCTGTCTGATCTGGTATGAGTGTTGTGTCCCAGTGCATATGTTACAAGCTTCACTGGCACTGTAAAGCTGGCAAGTGGATCCAGTCAGATTTACAAGCACTATCTTCCTAACTCCAGAGCATCTGTATACTGTGGGCAGACTGTTCAAAGAACACGTAAACTACTTATGCATCCAAATGGGAAGTAATATCCATGCCAGTTTAGCATGTGGTTTGTGAAATGCAAATTAAAATAAAGGTTGAAGTAGGCTTTTTGGTTCCGAAGCATCATGGTGAATGCAATATCTGAAAGCAACCTCTGTCATCAGATCTAATCATTGCCTTTATATCAATTATTGCATCTTGTCCTGAAGGATGCATAGAGCTCCATCTTCCTAGGAAGGCTGTTCTAGATCCTTGCTACTCCGCTCATTCTCTGTTTTGCCTTTTAATCACTAGGAAATTTTTACCTATTGCTGGTGCCACTCTTATTAGTGAAATTATCAGAGAAAATCAAACCCCTAGAAAAACAACTAACTACCTTCCTTCAGCCTACTACTGTTCTTTCATCACTACTCATTTCTATCTCCCTTGGATAGGTCATTTTATTCCCCTTTTTATTAGAGGCTGGCTTCTCCAGCGTCACTGACAATTTTCCATTTGACTTAGTATCCAGTGCTTCACATATTAACACAGTTAAGGTCTGCTGTGTTGACTTTCTCCAGCAAATGCATTATCAGACCACTCTCACACAATCTACTTTTGGACATTTTTTTGTCATATTTCATCAATTTTTTCTTACCATATGCAGACAAAATAACAAATTTGTACTTGCTTGGATTATGTTTAATGTCTACTGAAAGTATTAATACTACTTTTTTCTATTCTTCAATTGTATTGTAGCACTTCTTACTGAAAAGACTTATTAAAAATGCACACTGTTGAACATGTAAGTTTGTATGGTTATTCTACCAAAATTGGTGGAAATAGTGGAAAATATCTATATCCATTTTCTTTGTATTGCCCTCATACTTTGAGCTCCTAGTTTTTTCCTAGTTCTGTTCTGAAAAATAACAAATTCTTCGTTGTACCAAAAGCATCCTGCCAAAGCTTGTATGTTTGCTTTCTTTTCCTACTCTATGAAACCCCCTGTATATTTGTTCTCTTTTCACTCGTATTGCTGAAGAACCTTTTATTTATTTATTTATTTATTTATTTATTTATTTTCAAATCCTCTCTTGTCTCTGCATACACTTTTTGACCCCTTAAATGAGTATTTTTTTACTAACCAGTCTTTCTTCCCTTCTGAATATGCTTTCTACTTTTTCTGAAATGGCCTTCTTGAAAGTAGTCAGTCTCCTAGCAGAGCACTAGTCTGGAGGTTTTTTAACCCCAATGTTGTTTGGTATATAAATTCTAGACTGTTTCGCATCCATGGACTGGAAGGAATTTAAATCTTCCCTTGCATGCAAGTACTGGAGACCTAAGTCTGGTTGTTAAAACTGAACAATTCCTTCATTTTGTCAATGTTTATCAGTTTTTTTTCCTTTTAAAAAAGAATAAATATTTTATAAAAAAAATACTTTGTCTTTCTATGCATTTCTTTCCTTTGTGAATATAAAATGAATAATCTCTGCCATTCAACCCAAGATCATTTTCCATGGCTGGCCTTTCCATGACAGCCTTGCTGCTTACCAGTGCCAACTCTCAAAACACATCCTCCTGCTTCATGGACAATTTAACCATCAAATTAAGGAGTCTTTAATAAGTGATTATCTTTGTTCTGAAAGGTTTGTCACTGGAAGTCATTGACTGACATGTGACTCTGCAGTGGGCTTTAATATTGAGGGGAACCATGAAATGAGAGGAATGACTCAGCCATTAGCTTCAGGAACTCCTTTATTGCCTAGGCCATTTGTTGAAGTTTTTTATTTCTAACAGTGTACTACAGATTAAGCATTTTGTTGTCAGAGAGACAATGCATGAGTTTGGGTTTTCTTTCTATTGGTATTAATTTAAAAGCTTAAAAATGAGTGTTTTGAAAGATCTAAAACCACTTCAGCTTCTCAACACTCAAAATGGATTTTTCCCCTCTTTGTGAGAGCCATAAGTTTAATAAAAGTTCATTAATTTATTTTTTATTATGATATGTGCTTTGGTTGGCTAAAATGTTTCTAAAATACTGTTGAATGTCTTAATTTGGTAAAAGCATCTTATTAATTATAAATTGATAAATGGTTCAAAATAGTGATTTAAAATATTAGTAAAAACATTTTACTGCATTTGTTTGCAAACTTGTATGAAAAAATCATGTCTACAAAATTTTAATCAATTTTAGTTCATATACTTGCACCCATGAGTTTGTTTCTATAGCTCTGAATTCTTGTAATAAACATGGTATAAGGAAACACCAAATATTTCCTCAGAGGTCAGTTTAAATTAAAAATAAAATAAGCATGGGTCATCTCAGAGAATCTCAGTCAGGCAAATATTAAATACCATTCAGTTCTTCAGTGAAGTGTAACTTCACTAGCTGGCAGTCATTAATACATTATCTATCTACTCTTCTCTCTATTTATTATCCAAGATGCATAGGTAAATGTTATGCATTAATTTTATCACACAGAATCACAGCATAGTTTGGGTTGGAAAGGACCTTAAAGATCATAATTCCAACCCCCTGCCAATGGCAGCAACACCTTTATGACAATTAATATTTTTTTTTTTTTTTAACTAGCCTCTATAAAAGGCCTCTATAACTGCATGTAAAGACTACCGAAGTCTAATTCTTCACTGCTTTCTTTGGTGTAGCTGTTCAAAACAGGTGTAAAGTGTGAAACCAGCATAATGACATTTATTATTCCCTTTGCTCTTTTTGCCCAGTTGATATTCCGAGATGTAAGGGTTTGGATAATTCGGGTTGTAGGAGATGGGCATGATTTTTAAAAGTATCTTTTCCTCTGAAGGGAATGAAGATAAGGGAGAGCCTGTAAGTTAAAAAACAAAAAACTTCTTTAGAGAGCTTGGTGGCTGATAGCTGCCAATAATACCACACATATTTCATATCTACTTTTGGCAATTGGTTGTAACTAGTTCTACAAAGTAAAATGAAAATGGGAAGTTAAAAACAAACAAAACCAAAAACAAACAAAGAAAAAAACACTTCATAAAACATCGGATAATCTTCTGCTTGAAGGAAAGATCTATTAACGTGAGCATCAGCCATGCTTTCTCCCTGTTCTTTTCATCTGGAAATATCCCAGCCAGTGTTGGGCTAAATGTGATCCAACTACCTTTTACAGCCCTCCTCCCATTCCCTCATGACCTTGCCAGTAGTGCAGTACTGTAGTTGAAGGTAATCAGTTTAGTACATGAATAAGATTTGATTATTTTTGTTTTACATAGGCTATAAACCTGTCCAATCTGTTTTAAAAATCCTTTCAGTGTTCAATTCCCTTAGCTTTCACTGAATTGAATTCTCTGCCCGAAATATATTAAGCAACTGGGGTTAGAACAGGGAAGTCTTTTTTTTTTTTTTTTTTTATTTTAAATGTAAAACTCTCTTCCTTGCAATAATTCTTCATTAGAAATATGGAGATTTGGTACACAGTGTATTGTTTCTTCTCAGCATTGTCCCTGAGATTTTCAATCACCTGTCAAGCTAACATTACTTCACTGGAATTTTTGAGACCTTACCCTTCTTTGCAGCTTGGTCATGGTGTTTTCCTGGCTGGCACTGGTGAACGTGTTACAAGCATCAGCTGTTAGTTTGGCAGCCAGTTCAGTTCAAGGGGATGGTAACTGTAGGGCAATGCATAACTAATAAAATGAGCTAAAAGCATCAGGGGGATCTCTAAGCAGGAGCCTGCTATACTGAAAAAGAGGCAGCCTCTAAATATACTCTAAAAGGTTTCTAGCAGTCAGGATGTGAAGTGAAAGCTATCTTCCTTCAGAAGTTACATAATCATTTAATTTAATCCTTTCTATGGTGTTTCCCTGTGTCTGCTTTAGTTCTTTGATCATAATATGCTAGGACAAATGTCAGGAAATATGAGCCTACAATGTGATGTAAATCTTGTTTCCTATCAGAGATGTGACTATGAGCATTATCTTCATGATATTTTCTTTCCCATGTATTTATTTCTGCTCTGTTTTTTTTCCAGTTCTACGATGACAGAGGAAAGCAATGACTTTCAAGCTAAAAAAATGAAGTTATCTTGTATCCCATCCCTGAGTTAAGAGAGTACTTTAGCTTGCATTTCAAGGTGAGGAAATGCCTTATTAACCTGGATATTACCTCTAAGATATGTAACAGTGCGACATTTGTAATAAGCCAGGTCTTTTGGCTTTTACATTGTTTTGCACTTTCTTCAGCTCCATCATCGGTGTATGTGATGAGACCTACATATATGTTTCTGTCTAATAGCAGTCAAATATCATCATACAAATATTGTCATTTCTTTTCTTGCCCTTCAGTAGCTTTATAGCTTTGTGGACTATTATGAATTAGGTGGAAAGAAAAAAGAATATCTTGAAAATGATAGATATATGCCGATAAGTACACAGAAATTAGCATCAAAAAAAAAATGGAGCATAAAGACTTCTTTGGTTCTTTTGAACTTTGCATTAAAAAATTATATATACATATGAGAGAAAGAAACTAAAAATCTTTCTATCCCTGTGGTAGCATATGTTTTATATGCATATGTTTTATATGCATTTTTGTAATTACATAGTGCGGTTGAAGTCTTTACTCTGAAGGGAAAATAGGGGGGGAATGTAAAAGATAGAGAACCAAAGAGGAAAATATTTTGTTATTGCTAATAGCTTGGTGTCTGTTCAGTAAGGACTTTTGCCAGTGAAGTCCTAGCTTGCTTTTAATTAATGTTGCATTACTTTTTTTTCATAGCAGCATCTATTTAAGATATTGTTAATAACAACATCTATTTAAGACATTAAGTCTCTAACATTAATTTAATGGAAGCTTTCCAATGGCATCTATTATATGTTCCCAGTTAAATTAGCATGATGGTCTTTTAATGGATGTTTTAATAGACATTATTAAACAGAATATTATAAAATTAAAACTGAACTCAGTGGGTTCTTTGAGTTCCTATTGTAATGTTCTGTGAAGTCATTGATTCTGAAAAATAATAGCCTATATATTTTTAATTTAATTCAGTGGTAGTTGGCAAGAGCAAAAACATGAACACACATTTATATGACAGTAGCAAAGGAACTAAGATGCAGCTGATTTTAAAACTATCTTACATTTTGATTCTGTGGGTAAAACTTTTTCAGGAGAGGTTTATAAACATTTGTGTACCAACAGCAATGATCATACTTTTTCCTCCCTGCTGATGTGTATGATGTGTTGAATTCCTGTTGCAATCAGCTCTGAAAATAATTGGAAGCCCATTTCTTCAGAGAAAGAAGCATTCTTTTTACAAGCTATTTCCCATATTTTTTCAAAAAACTCATTTTCTCTTGTTAGTTTGTGAAACTACACAGTGGGAGTGCATAGTAAGTCTCAATTCCAGCTGGGCTACTTCTATACCAGATTCAAACTGAGAAGTATTGCAAAACTCAATAGACTGCAGATCTGCCTAGTAAGCTCTTATTTTGCTCAGCGAACATTTAGTACACAGGCAGCAGAATTTGAACTTTCTCCTTATTGATTTTCTGTTTGTGAGTCACATTCCTGAAAGTACATATCTTACCCATGGAAAATGTTACTGTTTTCATCAATGAAGAGGGCTGTTGGTTATCATCTTCTTATTTCAGCAACAATTATGATTAATTCCCATTTTTTCTTCTGATCTTCCTCATTTTGTTGCAGAAATGTGGAAGAGAAGACATCTAGCATACACTTTAAAAAAAAAAAAAAAACAGATAAAAGATAAAAGTGTCTTGTATAACCAGTTAGTTGACATTTTGAACATGTCATTATTGCTTTCATTTGGGTGGAACTTTTTATGGAATTCTCAGAATTTCTGAGTTTTCTATATAACCAACCTTCCATGAAGTATTGTGTAACATCTCAGGGTTAGCTGAAAACTTTTCTTTTAACTAAATGATTTAAATCACCACTATTTTCTCTGAAATCCTAATGGTCTTATTTGCATACAAATCTGTCATTTCACAGAACAGACAAAGCTGGCAGACTTAATATGAATTTCCCATTGGATTTGTTTGCATGAATCCAGCCTTCACTGAAGAAGGACTAACAATCTTTTTCACATCTCTCAGAAAGCCCTGTCAAAAAGTGCAAATGAAAATCTCTACTTTTCACATAGCTCTCTTGCTGCCTGCCTGTATCCATCTGGCAATTTCTGATAAGGTCATGCCTATATGCTGACTCCAGGTGAACAAATGCTGTTTTCAGGTTGATCTGTGTGCTTTAGAAAATATGTGCAATAAGTAAACAAGCAACAATCTAATTACGTTATAGCCTGGAAGTGGCAAAGTAAACATATACTTTGAGAAGACAAAGGGTTTGTTGTGCTTTTCAAAAAGTCAACCTTTTAAAGGTATGTCTTAAACTCATGTGCCTAAAATAAGTCTTTAATAAGTGGGAGGAACATTTTTCCCATAACAGTGAACTTTACACTGCATTCTCTAATGTTGTGCAGAAAAGCATTTGTTAAAAGAACCTGCCGTGAGGTTCTTTCAAGAAAAGAAGACACTTTTATTTATAATCTCCGGAATTCCCAAAATGCAATGGGATACAAACATACTTGAAAGCAGACTTTATAATAATATGAGAAAAGATGCGAATGCCTGCTGTGATGAGCTGGTTTGATTATACCATAAAGCCCTTTAAAAACTGAGTTTAACATCTCTTTGGGGAGAAAAAGGCAAGTGAAAATAGGCCTTCATAATAGGCCTCTATGAGACAGGAAGAAGCTGGTTGCCACACATGCTAGCTTGCCTGTGTTTTTTATTTTACTTTGGATGAAAATAGCTCTTGTAAATCCAGGGAGAGAATGAAATAAACAAGAGTTCAATATTTCAAATAGATGACAAATTTCTAAATTTCCATTTACCAGCCTTTCCCCATAAGAAAAGAAAAACTGCTCCAGGCAAGTTCTGCTTCCCATCTCATCTGGGGGCAAGTCCCCCATCTTTCTTCCCTCCTCTACTTTCCAGCCTTGGACCCAGGAACTGAGGATAGATGTCAAGGGAGTCTGGGGAACCTGCATCTCTCCAGTTCCCTCTCCATGTTTCTAAGCTCCATCTGTGGGACCAGACAGAACATCTCTTCAGTGCTATAGTCAGTGGCAACCCAGATCTTCATAGAAATGCCAGCTGGCATACAGAAATACTGTTTAGCAAAGCTTTTGATGTTATTAGTTTACTAGGAAGGGGTGGGTCTATTGAAACTGAGAGACTGTTCTTGGAACTGCCACATGGCTTAGGAGAGTGAGGAGAATGTGGGGGACCAGGTAAAAGTGTCTCCTCTGCATAGCTTGGAAGAAGCTGAAGCCTTCTTATTCAGGAATTATTTAAATGAAAAAAGTTTGATGGATTGAAGATGTTGACTTACTGGCTTGCCGAGCAAGACACTTTCCTGAAATGCATATGACCCCGATCCAATTTTCAGTTCCAATTCTGGTTCCAATTTGGATGGAACAGGGACATGAACTTGCAGTCTCAATTCCCACGCGAGTGCCACTAACTTAAAACTTTGTAGTTAGAAGAGCTCCCAGGATTTTTTAATTTTAATTTTGTTACAGGGATTCCAAATCCCCATAATTGCTTTCAGCTATAGTGTCATTGAAACAAATATATTCCTATAGAATGTGATTTAAAACAGATTGGCATTTTCTGCCAACATCACTGAATCAAGAATATTTTGGGGAGCTACACTAAAGAAAGATTATTTAAAAGAAGACAAATGGGAAGGGCAAAAGAAAATGGCAGGCAATCAGAGAAAAAGGTAGATAAGCCAAAATAAAGTCCTATTTGGAAGGGTAACAAAAACTTGTCTTCCATTTTAGAAATATCTCCAAAGCATTCTTGGTTGGATGTCTGTCCTGCTTACAATCAGCAGGCCAAAAGACTTACTGCTAACCAGTGAGAATCAGGTCAGAGTTGGAGCCTTTTATTAATTCACCAGGTTAACGAAGTCAGTTTTGAATCCTGAAAGCTGTACCTATAGCCAGAAAGCCATCTCTAGAGCTCAATTTATAATCAAGACCCTTGATACCTATTGTAGCTAGCAAGACTTTCTTTTCTGACTTTTTCCTCACCTTTTTCCTTTTCTAGTTTCTAAAATAAAGTTTACTTATGTAAGTGCCCTTTTCCTTTATATACTGCCCATAGGCAGAACAGGATTCTTTTTTATTACACTGGCATTCTTTTGTCCAGGAGTTTCAAAATCTTTCATCAAGGAGACAAGCATCCTGCTTTGTTCCTTTGAGCAGACATGTTGATGCATTTATTTTTCTCAGAATAACTGACATACTTTTTTGAGAAAATCACCTAATTTGAGAGAAGAAATCTGCATTCTAGTAGTCTCAGAGCTAAAGAGATTAAATTTGTTAATCATTATGTAATACAATTTAGTTAGAGTGAAGGATGACAGTACCAAAATATGTTAGAGCTTTTTTTTTCATCGCTCCTTCTGTATTTGTCCACAAAACATCTCAATGTCCAAGCTTGCCTGTCTTCCAGCTCTGAAATCTCATGGGTTGGATGTCAAACTGGCTTCTTGTGAAACCTGCAGGATTGCTGCCATGCCCCAGTTCAACTGTAAATAGCACTGTGATCTAAGCTACCACTGTAGGACACATTTGAAGTGTATCACTCATTGTATCACTCAGAAATGGGCAGCGTCCAATTTAACTCAAACAACTTGTGACAAAGTGAAATGATTGCACAGGAGATACAAAGGCCAAGACATTAAGAACCATTATGGATATGTGCATACCTAAGGATTTGAAAACGTCTATATTCTTAGCAATTGTTTTTTTACAGGTTCTGCATAGACTCCTTAGAAGTGTATGAATTCTAGACCAAATTATTATGATATTAACCTGAATTGTTAAAGGAATAAGAATAGGCCACTAAATAAGTAAGGAAAACCTTAAGCCAAGAAAAGCTGTGGAGCTCTAGAAGTCCAGAAAGCAGATTACGGTAATGTAACAGGAAATGTATAGAAGTAAATCTTACTTGAAAACAGGTATATAGCTTGACACAAACATTCAAATGGGCTTTCTGGTGTGCAATAAGTACTTCATCTTCTCATTTAAAGCAATCACATGTATTCAGCATAAGCCAGAATGTGTGGCATGTTCACACCAAACTACTGAAGTGCACAAAGAAGCTGCTGCACCTAAGCAAATCCAGTGCAGTTAGGTAGATGATGATGATGATGCAGAGGATAAGGCACCCCCTGGGAAGGCCTCCTGGGAAATTTCCAGAATATGCAAAGTCATCCTGAAGATTATCAGATGAAATCCTCTTTCTTGGTTTTAGACAGGGATTCTGTTGAAGCTAAGGTACCTGTCCTATACTATTGGTTTTACCTGGGTTTTACTGTTCAAGGCAGATGCTACTACTGCTACTACTTTCTACTAATCCCCTGTTTTGTTTAGAAGCTGCTGAAGCTTTTAAAAAGGATGTTAGAATAAAGGCTGTTCAGTGTTTACCTTAAAATAACGAATATGAGTTCAGAAAAAGGTATTATGTGTCTTTGGAACAGACATGTAAGGTCAGATGATTTTTTGCTAATCTATCCCTTTCTTTCTAATACAGATTTGTTAAGAGTTTAGTACATGTAAATTTCTGTGTATTGGCATTGTGACTGAATTGCAGAGGATTTGAGAATCTTTAGTATTGCCAACCACAACTATTCAAACAAAAGATATCAAATCCTAAATCCCAAAAGAGTAGCTTGAGGATGAAATTTATTAAAAAAAAAAAAAAAAAAAAAAAAAAAAAAAGGATCATATTTGCTCATGTGTTATTTGATACCTGGGTGTTGTTTTTTTCAGGCTTTACTGTGTAATGTTTTTAAGCTAGCCACAAATGTAAAACAAGTACAAAATAAATCTGAAATGTTCATGAAATCTTGAGGCTCAGAGTGGAGCTATAGGAAGAGTGCTGAATGTCAAGAGAAACTGAGTTGACTAAAGTAAAATTTTGATTTCCACTTGGTGTTTTTATTATGGGTAAATTACAACACCAATTTACACCATTTTTAAGAACTGTGCATTTGAAATATGGCAAAAAAAAAAAAAAGTGGTATATTAATTTTAATTTGGAATGCAGTTTAAACTGCATGAGTCATTTCATATTGCATCATTCCACACAACTTGTTTTCAAAACAACTTATTTTCTGAAATGATAGTATGTATGTTTTGGGGAACAGTCACTACTAAAAGGGCTTGCAAATTTTGACTGGGAAAAAGAGAGCATCTGAATTCTGTAAATAAATATTCAATTTCCTAAATCTCATCTAAATTTCATTGATTCTACCATTTCTTCTTCTAATTTGAAAAAGAAAGATGTGCTTTAAAAGATAAGCAGACTGACTTTCAAACTGCAAGCTATATATTATTTAAAAATAAAAATGGCAGAAGAGAAGACTAAAATCATGGTGGGAACAGAGATAAAGGGTTATGCAGAATAAATATCAGAAACATATAGATGCCAATGCAAAACAGTTATGCTAAACATGTTCTAGTGATATGACTGACATTTTAATAACAAAACATCTGAGAGTTAGTGTATAAGCAGGATGTTATATGGTTCTAGCCCAACCTAGCAGATCCTGACAGCTGCTGAGAGAGGCTTCATGCAAATCAGTTTTTAAAACTGAATCTTTTCTGATTGGTATTCATGTTGTATACATTACAACAGATACTGCTGTGCAGGCACAGCCCTGATGTGAATGTGATTTCTGAGCCTCTTACCCAATACATCGGATGATGGAGTGGGGTCAGGCTTGCTCTCCCAAGCCCAGAAGCAGCGTTACCTGGAGCCCTGCCTATACCCCACAATCCCAACCTCAACAAAACAGTTCTAGTCAGGGTATCCTGACTAGATGCTGTAGCACAGATGGCTACAGCACAGAAACCTGAATCTAGTGTCTTTAGTGTCCTCTTCCACCTCCCTACCATCTTGCATTTCCAGTGAAGTGTCACTGGTAATCTGCTATTTTCAGATCAACTATCTTTCTTAAATTATTCAGAGACTGATCAACAAGAGCACTGCGGATCTCAATTCTTAGGTAAATTTGAACCTATGTAAAAGTGTGGCTCTGTGTCTCACTGCATGATGACCTTTCTCTAACCATGTCTTTGTGTTTGGAACACAGGTTCTAGCTCTTAGTTTTAACAGCAAACTGGTTCTGCCAAGAAAACAGCCAGCCTGGATCCTTGAGACGTGAAAACGAGGTAAGCATTTTTAGAAACTTAGAGCTTTTTTTTCTTCCATAAGCAGTGTTTTTGTGCTTATCATTTGAACTTCTTTGGACTTGAAGAAAGAGTGGTAAATTGACTTTAAAGCAAACTATAATAACAAACATAACATTTCTTCTATTTTTAATATAAACATTGTTTTAAAGCTGAATGATGCATCAACAGGAAACTGTCAAGGGAATACCAAAAAAAATATGAAGCCAATTTCTAGAAAGGAATCTGTGATTCAGCAACTTCTGAGTAGGCATCTACGTTGACATTAAATTAGGCTGCTAGATCAGCATGTTCAAGTGAAGAGCCAATATTCTTGGGGTCAATGTGATCAAGATAATACGTAAAGAAACAGAAGCCAATTAAGGCATTTAACTAAAAGGGATGAATCTGAGAAGTTAGGATAGTCAAAGATCAAACCAGTTTCACAGTCGTAAATTAGTTCTAATTGGAAAATTGCAGAGTCTATTAAACCAGCCAAGGGTCCATTAAAATGCCCAAATGGAAAACAATAAGGGTATGTTCCAAAACTGTCAGTCATCCTGTAAGCAATGGATTTTTGAGGAGTTTAGTAATGGAAAATTTAGGCTAAATAATGCAAGCTGTATAGCGTGAGTCATATACAGAAAGTCTAGTTCAAATGCTATTTAAATATTACATGCAGTGTTAGGGAAGGAAAAATGGAGGAAGAACTTCAGAGAATTCGGAGCAAAATGATGACGGTAAATACAAACAAGACATGGAAATGAAATAACAGTAATACAAAGTACTCTCTCAGCCAAATGCATCTCACACTATGAAGAACAAAGGGCAGAAAATACTTGAAGTATTCATTTACATGATAGAACCCACATCTACATAACAATTAAAAACAGACAGGGGATCAATTATGAAGAATTGAAAAGAGAACTGGTCATAAGCAGTCTCAGACTTGTGATTATCTGGGCTCTTTCCCGAAGAGCTCGATTTTATAAATTCTAAATCACAAAGGTCCCAGATTCCTGTCATATCTGCAGAGAGATCTTGGTACACCATTATCAGTACAGTTGCATGTCAGTGCAATTTATTACATGATTCAAATCAGAATATACTTCTGGAAATTTTCCCAGAAGTCTACAGTAGAGGATTCTGACTCTCCTACTTTAGGACTATAACATTATACAGTGCATTAGAGGCTGAAGGCACAGAGCAACAAAAAAGTTTAATTACTGTTCCTGTGTGGAACATTATAAATATTATGGCAGAGATACAGAAGTCAAGATAAGAAACCAAAATGGAAAAAAAATACTGATGAGAAAATCACCTTAGAAATGACATCCTGAGGCAGAGGATATTGATGATGAATAGTAATAATATTCAACCTCAGGTAGAGCTGATGGCTCCAGCAAGAACTGCAGAGATTCTGTTTTGATGACATTAGTCACTTTTCTGTGGCTTATTAAGAGAATTCTAATTCAGTCAACCCTTCAACTCTGTCTCAAGTGGTACGCTCTGAAGACAAAGATTACTCTGTTATACTTCCTTTCATGGAAGAATGCATTTGATTAAATAAAAAAAAATAAAATAAATTAAAAAATATAAAAAGGAAGAACAAATATACATAACTTTCTGGGAGAAATAGGAACTATAGAATGAACTGTTACTGAAATTATATTAAAAACATGGTTCTAGAAAGTGAAAGACTGTTGCATATTTTAAGGTTGCTTCAGGGTATTCCAGCAACCCCTTGATGTTAAAAAGAATAATATTGGAAAGAGCCTTTTTCATCTTCTTCCAGACAGCACAAAAGCCCTTCCAATTCCAAAACAATCTTCAAATTCACGGTATGTTCTCATGCCATTAGAAGAGTCTCTTCACTGCTATACTAGCTTTACTACTTTGTTTACCTTAGTGTATTTATTTTACTTTATAGACAATTTTATTTTTACTAAATATACTATTTTTATTTTGCTTTTATATTACTTTAGTATTTTATTTTTTACTACTGCTCTACTAGCTTAACTGCCACAATACTAGCTTTACTACTGCTGTAGTAAAGGTACGCATACTAGAAAGCTTAATACTTCATTGTAAAAAATATAGGTACCATCCTCCCATCTCAGTATGAATCTGTGCATGACAGCTTGGAAAGGAAGTTTCCAGTGTATGATGAGAAGGTAGACAGAAAAAGCAAGGAAGAAGAGATGCTGCAATATCTACTCCAAGGTTGGATTATTTGAATGAACATGTAAAGCATGAGTATAAATATAGATCTGTAACAAGTTATCCATCTATATATGCTTTTGCAGAGGTGATTCATGGACTAATTCTGTACTACTGTTGCAGAGGAGGGCTACGAAGATGATTAGAGGACTGGAGCACCTGTCATACAAAGACAGGCTGACAGAGCTGGGCCTGTTTAGCCTAGAAAAGAGAAGACTGAGGGGAGACCTCAACAGTGTGTATAAATATCTGAGGAGAGGGTGTCAAGAGGATGGAGCCAGTCTCTTTTCAGTTGTGCCCAGCGACAGGATGAGAGGCAACGGGCACAAACTGAAGCACAGGAGGTTCCATCTGAATATGAGGGGGCACTTCTTTACTGTGAGGGTGACAGAGCTCTGGCACAGGTTGCCCAGAGAAGCTGTGGAGTCTCCTTCTCTGGAGATATTCAAAACCTGCCTGGATGCCATCGTGCACAACGTGTTCTAGGTGATCCTGCTTGGAAGGGGGGTTGGACTAGATGATCTTCAGAGGTCCCTTCCAACCTTGGCCATTCTGTGATTCTGTGATTCTTCACATTTAATCATCCCTAGAGGGTCAGTACTGTTTTCCAGGGCTGCTTTGCTGACAGCAGCAGGAAGCTGTCCAACTCCAAACAAAGGTGAATCTATTGCCATTGTGGCTTCTGTAACCTATTTCAGCTCAGCCTGCAGAGTAGAGTGTGTCACAGTAAACAAGACATTAGATTGTAATTAAACTGGCAATTAAACTGTAAATAACTTCAGCAAATAACCTTTTTTACTCAAAGAAAACTGCCAAGGTTTTTTTAGAAGTGACTGCAAGAAAAATCAAACAAGTTCTGTTTAAATTCAAGTACAAAGGGAAGGCAAGCTAATATAAATCTTTTCAAAAAAGTCAAACGTGGACATTTTTACGAACCCTTGTAACCAAAAAAAAAAAAAAAAAAAAAAAAAAAAAACACGGCATGACCATTTTCCTTTAAAAAAAATCAGTCTGGTCAGAAGTAAAGCTTAATAACTTTCAAAAGGAAAGCAAAAGTGAAGAGTTAGTTAAAAACAAATAAACAATCAAACACCTTAGCGTTGAACAGGCCTTTTGTAACTTCAGAGGAATGACTGTTGCTCTAATAAATCCCTGAGGTTATTCTGCAGATACCTTTGTATTTATGAAGGAATAATAATTATAATTCCTTTCTGTGTTTATGGTGGGGTAAGTGGGGGTCATAGATTCCAGCAGAAGGAAGAAAGTTAAGGCAAAAAGGAGTCCACTGTAAGTCTCAGAATAACTTAATCTAGGCTCTCCTCTTCAGAAAACATTTTAATTTAGAGTTCCAACATCAAAGATCATATGAAATCACCATTTCTTTGAAAATCCGCACTTAAGGACAAGAAGATACTGGTCAAAATCCTTAAACTAATTAGTACCAAACATTCCCCTGGGCTGAACTTTTCCCTAGGATCAAATTACAGAGCTTAAACTAGAAAGCTCTTAGTCTGACTTCAGTGTGGGCAAGGATGAGCTTCTAGTGAGGAGGATCTTTATACTTTATCATCTCTGTCCTAAATTGCTTTGAGTCTACTTTTATTCTTTTTCTTTTTTTTTTTTTTCTAACCATTAAGTAACATTCCTAACTAGTTACTTCTCTTAAGGTACAAACAAGAATTAAAAACAAAACAATAGCTTAGTGAGTTTTCCATTACTCAGCAGGGAGCAATATATTGTCATTCTTCATCATCAGTCATAATTCTGCTTTTACCTCCGTGCCTAAAAGAAAAAAACCTTGCAGAAATGGGTTCAATGTCAAGGGTGAAGAGAACAATTGTGATTGTCCAGATCATTTCACACTTAGCAATGTCACCACAAAATATATTCTCAGGTGAACAGGCAGGACAGAGAAGGAAAAGTAGAGGACTGGTAACTAAAAAGGTCAAAAGCAAAAACTAGGAAGGTAACAGGGGATTCTCATTCATGGATTTATGAGCACCTGAGGAAGGTGATACTGCCCCAGACTAAGAACTACTGAGTAAGGAAGAAATTATGTCCCCAGTGTGCTATTGAAGTCTGCGTTCCCTTAAAACTTCACATTTAAACTCAGGGTTTGAATTAAAATTATTCATTACTACATTAACTTCTTTGGGTCTCTAAGATAGCTTGATTTATAGAAGATAGCAGTTGTGGAAAATGTGCTTTTAAAACCGAAAATCTACTAGAAATTTATATCTGTGTAACTGTGAGGAGAATTAGGTTTAGTGGGTAGATTTTATATTTTCTGCACCTAAGTTTTATTAAAAGGCAGGAAAACAAAAAAAAAAAGAAGACATATTGCGATGATTAAAAAATCTGGTTTGACTTGGATAAATAACTGTCAGAATTTGCAGAAGTGACACTACCACTGACCTTAACATCTTAACAACACAATTACAGTCAGAGAGCTCTATTCCCTTCTTCTGCTCATCCGATTTGAAGGCTACGGAAAAGCAATGTGGGAAACAAAACAAGCATTTTGGTTTGCGAACAAAATGGCGCTGACAGATAGAACCTCTAGTTTACTAGTATTGCATTTAGGCTAAAACATAGCTATGAAGAAACTGAAATTAAAAATTCTTCTCTCCTAATTATATTAATGACATATAATTTCCAGTTCGTTTATCCATGTGTTTTGCAAGCTTTTACACAGAACAGTAGTCTAAACATCAGAGTTGTAAAGTGACTGCATTTCTGTAAGGGAAATACATATATTTTTTTAAAAGGACAGAAAATATTATGAAATGGTGACTGCTGTAAAAAATATCCTGACACTTTAATGGCTTGGCATTTAAAATATAAATAATAGGATAATTTCGCTGTGCCTTTGAATGAAATGACTGTGTGAGGTAAATACAAACAAACTCATTTGAGAATTTATTTATCAGAGTACTGATATTCAGAAGTACTTCTTGAAATTTAAAATATATTAACTAGTTTTGTACCCTAGTAACTCTATCCCATTTTTTCTTCACATTGTTTTTGCCTACTCTGAATAGCTAGTGTAGAATTTGTCATGCTTCATGGCTAGGCCCGCTTTTTGGTGCATCTTTGCTATACATCTGCTGCACGATGAAGATTTTGTGGAGATCTCAAATTAGAGACATCAAGTTCAGGAAGCCTGAAGTGATAAGGTTTTACTTACATTTCAATGGTATATTCTAATATGTATATTCATCCTTACTCTGCTCTCAGGGTGTTGTGAACATTAAGCATATTTTGCACTTACACAGGCAACTCATTTGAGGCTCTCAGAACTGAATCAGTCATCCCTATTTTGTACTGGAGACCACAGAATGACAGGAATGTCTCATATATTGTGGCCAACTGAAAAGACCAAGTTTAAGTCTCGACCCTCTCCGCAGAGGTAACAATGACTGCCATTACATAGAATCCCCGAGGGGCTGAGGCTGGCAGGGCCCTCTGGAGCTCAGCAGGCCCAAGCCCTGCCCAAGTAGGGCCACCCAGGGCACACTGCCCAGGGCCATGTCCAGGTGGCTTTTGAAGGCCTCTACCTCTCTGGGCAGCTTATTCCAGTGCTCTGTCATGTGCACAGTAAAGAATTGTTTCTTGATGTTCAGATGGAATCTCTTGTGTTTCATTTTGTGACCATTGCCTCTTGTCCTGGCACTGGGCACCACTGAGAAGAGCCCAGCTCTGTCCTCTCTGTACCCTCCCTTCGAGTACTTATAGACATTCGTAAGAAAGCCCTGAGCCTCCTCTTCTTCAGGTTGAAAACACAGCTCTTCCTTGTGCTTTGTGAAGGTCAGCTCCTCAAAATTAAATCAGAAATCACACTTTTTATTACAGTCATCCATATGATGCATGTAGTCACCAGTGATTAGAAATTTCACACTGGGGAAGCCATAATACTTACCACCACCGGGTAAGATTGGAGATTAATAATACCTGGACACTCTGGAAGCTGCAGCTTAGTAGTTATTCATTTTATAGAGTAGACTGTGCCTGAAGGGAAAACCAGGACTTCAGTCCTCTTCGTCCTACCCACACTGAAAATGCTGTTTTTCTGGAGTACCACTCTGAACACCACTTGGGAGAAAACTGATTTTAAAAGTGAAGAAGAAGATTAGGGAAACTTAGCTAGCAACCCAAAACTGAATCCCTGAACAAGGGGCACCATCTACAGGGGAACAGACTGACACTGACTCAGATCTGTCCTTGCATTACACAGATGACATCTGCGCAAAACATATGCAAGTTGGTTTGACTACCCTTGAATACTCCTTCATAAAAGAGTATTTCCATCTTCATTTATACCACTGCAGTGTCCAGAAGCCCTGGGCAGAAAGCAGGAGCTCTCTGTGTTAGCTGTTATATAAATGCAGATCAAAAAAGACCATCTCTGCCTAAACAACTTAGAAGCAGCAGATGTGTGCAGATCAAACACAAGAAAACAATGAAATCAAAATGACACATTGAGATAAATAGTCAGTGGACTAACAAGTTATTTGATTTTACCCTTTGAATTTTAGCTATGATAAAAAAACAACAACACTTTTATCTACTCCCTCTATCCAACTCACAGTCTCACACATTGCTCCAAAAATCATCTTCAGAATATACTTTATATGACACACTTGCTTTTGTTAGTAGTGTACAGCCATGAAGTTACTCTAGTATTTACTTGTTTTACTGAAGGTTAATTCTCACATTTGGGACTTAGCTTTCTCACTTTGTTTTCATGTTTCATGTTCTCCTAATGCAGACTTGGCTTCCTGACTAAGAATGTGAATTCTAAATACATCATCATCACCTAGTATGTACTGTGGAAACTTCATTGAACTCAGTGGGATGACAGTGCCCTAATGTGGGATTCCAAGTTTTTAATTTTCAGCTGTACGTGCCAGCCCTTGGATTCACAGTCAACTGGGAATAAAAACAATAAAGACTGGGTGTTTCATTTGCTAAGATGAGAAGTTTCAGACATCTGTGCTTGAACTCATGCAATCAGAGAACTTCTGTTTAAATGCTGGCCCATTCCCCTAAGCAAAAGCTAATTCCTTTGTCTTCAGACGTACAAACTAGTCTTAAAATGAAAAAATTTAGAGAATGTCAAACCGAGGGAAAAATAGGAATAAAATAGCATGACAATGAAGAAAAAAGTAAAAGCATCTTTCAGTTAAAAATAGGTACCTGTGATCTTGGGCAACACAAGGCTGGTGAATAATTTCGTCATGATGACACAATTCAATCAGTGTTAGTTTACAGACCTAAATTCTGCCTGATAAGTAAATTAACATGCTATCAATATCACTGACTCATTCACCTTCTGCTGATTTGCCCTCGTGATTTGCCTGACTCCCCACCCTGTACATCTAGTCGTGGCAGTGGTGATACTTGGTCACACAATGGCTGATGTACAAAAGAAAACCAATGGCAGCTTGGGCCCAAAGCCAGAACCCTGATTGCTCTTTTTGATATGCTACAACTGCTGTTGCTCCTTAATTTGCCTCACTTCAGTGACTGTCATTCTAGTACCTGCTCTTTATACGCCATAAAAATTGCCAGGACAGGCCTGAGAATACTTCAGTTTCATTGGCTCTGGCCCAGGCTTCTTCCTTGTTTATGGAGCAAACGGGAGTCTTTTACTTTCAAAACCTAGCTTTTATGGCTCATATTGCTTTCTAATCTTGAGGTTTTATTTTGAAGCCATAGTATATAGAGAATGAAAAATAAAAATGGCAAAGGCAAACACTGCACCATTTCTGCTCTTGCTTTTTTATTCAGATTCTTCCCAGACGCTCCTGTACCTCTGGCTCAGTCGAAGTCTAAATTAAAAACAAGGAATATGAAGGATGGATCAGAGTCAGGTTCTTAATTTGTACTTATCAGGGTTCTTGATGAATCTTCTAAATTGTAGACACTACTTAATATTCTCTTTCGATGCACATTAAAAAAAAAAAAGAATAGGACTCAGTTTTAGAACATCATTTCTTCTCTCACTGCATATTTCTTCCATTTTCTCATGACAGGACACCTTCTTCTTCCCTGAATACAACTGTGAAAGACATAACAATAATAAATACAATAAGCTGTGTTTTGTGAGTTAGTATCTAGCACTTGGCTACCACTCCCAGTGCTCATCAAACATTTCCAAGCTCTTCTAGAACATCCTTGCCCATTCAGGACATGTACATCATCCCTCAAGTTCCACAGCCTCCTTGGGTTAAATTAAAGACCACGACTCAACAGTAACTGTCTGTTTCCTTGAGGATGCAGTAGTGAAATAAAACTGGCTTGCAGAACTGGAGACCTCTTTCTGCATGAAGAAGCTTTGGGGCCTGAAAGGAACTGAAGCAAGTGTGTGTGCTAGAAGGAATGAAACTTTTGCAGCAATTTCTCCAGTGCGAATTATCAAGCTCGGAAAAGGAGATTAGGTGCAATATCTCCCACAACCTGCCAGCCCCTACCAAATTTGTCCTTAAAAAAAAATAATATATATATATATATATATGTGTGTGTGTGTGTGTGTAGCAGATTAATTGTGTATGCTCTGTGATAGGCAGAGAGCGAGAAAGGGATGGTATACACTCTTCAGGGCTACTGCTACATAGCACTTCTGTTCCTTACTGTCTGTCCACTATGAAAAAGTCATCAGGCTTAAACAATGTTTTTTGTCTTTGCTCAAATACAAAGACAGGATACGAAGTGTCATGCCTTGCAAACACCAGACTCCCTCAGAGCTCTGGCTGTGTGGCTGTTCGGAGCACAGTATCACGTCCATATAGTTATTAGCATTGAAATTTTTATTTTTTTATTTATTTTTTA
Organism: Cygnus olor; assembly: GCF_009769625.2. Lineage (NCBI taxonomy): Eukaryota > Metazoa > Chordata > Aves > Anseriformes > Anatidae > Cygnus > Cygnus olor. The sequence goes on from NC_049169.1 coordinate 41,992,618, forward strand.
ACTGAACAGATAAATGATCCCAGAGAAAATAGTCCTTGAGATCTGCAGTACTGGGGGAGAGAAGGAGTCACTTTTTTTTAAATTCTACAGGGTGATCTGGGCACAGGTGACTGTATGGTCTGTATGCGCAGGTTAAATTATGTTGGCTCCTCCTTTAGGTAGCTCAGCAGGAGCTGTTACTTGCTTTCCTTTCCTGTCTTCTCTCTCACGACCAAATGTGCCCGTACAAGAGTCATAACGTGACTAACAGACCTAAGAGCACGTCCAACACTGATGGGACCAGAAAACGTGTATGTGAACTGAGCTGGCAAAGGGCTGCAATTTTCAGAGGCAAGTGCCACCACAAAAGTATGGCTGGGGAACGGCAGCACGATGATGTTTTGTGGAAGGCACAGTTAAATCACACACTTCTGAGACGTGCCTGGGAGCTTCTCGACTTTCTCAGGTACCTGCTAATGATGGCATGCAGAATAGGCTCCCCTGTTTGCCAGGATTTCCTGTTCATCGGATTAAACTATAACTTAGATGACTGTCACTCTCGTGTGTGCTAGGGGAAGCCAACTACGTGGTCGTCAGACACATCACCTCTTGCTCAAGTTTTCTGCAAAGAAATGTAATTCAGCAACATGCTGCACCATTGCGCATCGAGTCTGGGCTAGAACCTGCATCTTGGGTACCCATCATTAAAGGTTATGGGAATCTCTTACCTAAATACCACCCTACTATTTTTACAGTCTTGCAATAGAGATTAGGATTTCCTCCCGTGACACTGAGGTACAGATGCAGCAATAACACATGCTGAAGAACAAAGAACTTCAGCCCTCCGTGCTTCTAAAAGCCAAACTTACATCTAAATCTATTTCCATTTCCCTCTGGAGCCCGGGCAGCTCCTTACGTTGCATTAAACACCAGATAAATAGGATAGATCTAATTAAAAGTAGAAGGAGCGCGCTTCCCTTAATTGAACGTGTCACGGTTACGTTTCGCAGCCCGGCGTTAATCAAAGCTGCGGCTCGGTGGGGACACCCCCCGGGAATCGAGTTACCCGCTGCGGGCCCTTACCTGGGGGCGATGCGGGCTGCTCCGGGGAGAGCCCAGCACCGGGGGGTCGCCACCGCCACCGCCTCCGCTTCCCGCAGCGGTGCGCGGGGCCGCGCGGGGCCGCGCACGGACCGGGGTGCGCGCGGCCGCGCGGGGATGCCCTCGGCGCCCGGCCCCGCCCGACGGGGCGGCCGGGGACCGGGCGGCCGCGGGATGGGCGAGGCCGGCGCGGCGGCTCCACCCATGCTGGGCGCCGCGCGATTGGCCGGCGGCTCCGTTCTCCCCGCCCCCCAGCCAATGAGGGCGGCGGGCCGGGGGTGATGGGCTGCCTCTCGCGGGAGGGATTCCTGGAGACGCTGCAGTGTGGCGGCGCTCCCGGCGCCGCGCAGCCCCCGGGCCGCCTCCGCCTCGCCTCGCCCTGCCCGCCGGCGCCCACCGCCGCCCGAACTTAACGCCCGGCGCGCCGCCTGCCCGCCGGGGGCTAGGGACGGGGAGGGGAAGGGAAGGGAGGAGAAGGGGGGGTGTCAGCCTGCCTTGCGCGGGGGCGCACCGCTCCGCGCCGCTCCGCGCACCGGGAGGGGCCGGGGCTGAGCGCGGCCCCGCCGCGGGGGGAGCGCTGAAGGACGCGCCGGCGGCGCCCGCCCCGGTTGCCAGGTAAGGCAGCGCCCCGGGGCTGCCCGCTGCCGGGGGGGGGGGAAGAGGGGGGGGCGCACACTGCGGGGGGGCGGGGAGCGACTGGCACAGCGGGGGCGCCCCCCTCTCCCACCCTCCTCCGTCTCCATCCTCTCGTCCTCCCCCCGCTCCGGCAGCGGGCGCGGCGCCCGTCGCCCTCCCGGCGCTGCCCGGGTCCGGAGGCGGCGGGGAGGCGCCCCGGGGCGGGTCGGGGCTCCCCCAGCCGTGCCCTGCCCGCGGCCGGGCGCTCTGCCGCTGTCCGGCAGCGGCGGGGCGCGGCCGCGAGGGGCGGCGGGGGCACGGCGGGTGCCAGCGCCCGGCCCCACCATCCCCCCCCCCGCCTCTCGTAGGGGCAGCCTCTAATCACTGGCGTTACAATTTAAAAAAAAAAAAAAAAAAAAAAAAAAAAGATCCTCTATTACTTAGCTATGAAGCCGATTCTTTTTCTTTCCGTGCGATTTCATCTGGGGTTCCTCGGACGTTGTTGCCCTCCCCTTCTGTGTGCTGCCCGCCTTGCTCTGGTTTCTGGGGTATTGTGCCCTGCCTTGTATGCTCGCCCGCTCTGGGTACGGCATCAGCACTCTGTTTAAAAGTTAATTTGGCTTATCAAACTCTTCGAGGTGGAGTAGTGAGGAAGTGGTGGAGAATGTTAATGTTTCTTTTGTTTCGAGGCTTCTGAAATAAAGATATCAAATGTCTATCGGCTTCTAGTAGTCCGCATAGTAAGTAAATTAAATGTAGTCATTGGAATGAGCCTTTATGGCACTTTCAACAATCTGTAATTCAATCATCTCTGATACAAGCTGCCTTTTGCTATTATTCATCAGACCCAGCTGAGTGATTTCTGTCAGATGGGAAGTGGTAGAGAGAAATCTCTAGGTAAATGTAACTGAAAAGCTTTGTAAGTGGAGTCCTAAATGAGCACAGAAAAGCACTTGGCCACAATCTGGAGACAGATGTTAGCATCCAAATAAATCATTTCTTCTGATTGTCAGGGGGATGTCAAGTCTCATTTTCCTTATTTAGTAGCCATTTGCAAGTGAAGAACACGGAGCTCTGTGTTTATGACCTTGTAAACTCAATGCAGAATGCTGTAATTCAATAATATTTCACTCTGAAATACTATTTTCTGTACAAAGGTCAGTACGGTAATTCTAGACACACATACATGTTGTAGACCACAGCAAGGCTACTGGATCAGCAACGGCAGTATTGATCCTTTGAGCGCTATGTAATGTGCCATCCGTGTTCGGCGTTAATCTATTGCGTGCTGTTTGAACTGCTTTGTTGTCTGAGAGAGTTCTTTCGTCCTGAGAAACAGCAGACAATAGTTGGAGACCCAAGAGGAGACTCCTTTCCCTGGTGGGTAGGTATCTAGAGTTAGAGGAGCAGTTGCTGTAAGAATGACCCTGAAAATGGGGGAGCTTTTGGGTACAAGGACAAGTGGGCAGCAAACTAATTTGCTTTGAGTGTATGAATTGACATCTCCTACCATGCTTAAATAAATCTGCTCGGAGAAAGTGTAAGGGAATTCCATGTGTGCCTAGAATAGTATTTTCTTGTCACTTGTTTGTTTCCAAGAAACAAACGACTTGATTTTATGTCTTAAGAAACAAATACGTGTGTGTGTGTGCATGTGTGTGTATATACATGTATTTTTTCTTCTTACAAGCTTTTTTTGGGATTGTAGTTCCATTAGTAGTGTCCGAGGGGAATATACTTTAATATGGTCTATTACTTGGCTTCTGGTATAGTTGCTCAAAATTTGCATGCATGCAATTCATAAATTGAAAACTACATAGCTTAAAAACATAGTGTAGTCAGCTTGAGTGAGAAGAGATAATTTAAAAAAGAACCACAGGGCAGAAGATAATGACATACTGTAGGAAATAATCATACTTCTGCACTTGCAAAAGCATGAAATGTTCCAGTGTAGCCATTTCATACAAGACCAATTTTCCTTCACATTAAGAGTGCCTAAGTGAGCCTTATTAATGTTTGATGCAAAAGATGCTAAATCCATTTTAAGGATTGATACTGGAATTTAAAGAGGTAGCTCACAGACTAACAGTGCAGTTCTAACACTTTCACAGAACAAGTGTGGAAAATAATCACTCGCCATGTATGTCATAACCGTGCAAATGAGATACAGCATTCCTTGTGACAATGACACACTAGAAGCCCTTTCAGAACTACAGATTTAAAACAGAATTTGGTTTAACAGTCTGAAACTTTCCCTTACCTTAATCATAACTTGAATCAGATGTAAGAACCCAGAAAATGTTCGGCTTTGGTTAGCATAGTAGCTTAGAAGGTGTAAGATAAAGGAAGGTTCTGTTTGTCAGAAACCTGGGGGGGGGGCGGGAAATCTATAGTTTTCCAGCTGGCGTGGAGAGACCAGAAACATAAAATCAATTTTTATGGTCTTTTGGCAGGGTTCGCTGTTATATGTAAAAAAAAAAAAAAAAAAAAAAAAGTAGTAGCAGCTAAGGGTCTTGGCAGAAGTTTTTAAGCCACTCAGCCGTACAGAACTCTGCTAATCGATGTTTTCTCACATGAAAACAAGGCTCTCGTTTAGCATATTGCAGGCTTTTCTTGTCCATTCAGCAGTCTGATCGCAATTTTAAAAATTTTTCTATGTAAACATGTGTGGTCTTATATTTATCTGGGAGTTTAAATGCATATATGATTTCTTACTGGGAAGGAAGCTCCAAATTAAGAGCATGTGCAACCTTGTATTACCTGCTGTGGAAGAGACATCAAAGTTTGCAATACAATTGAAAAGAAAAAGAAAATTTCTCTGCGTGCTCCAGAATAGAAGCATGGAGGAGGAGTTATTACTCATGGATACAAGGATCTCCTTCCCTCTGCCGGTGATGCCCTTAAAAATGTTCAGTTTCACAAAGAAACACTTGGTCATCTGATTTACTTTGATCCTCTATAGAACGCTTGTCTTAAACACTACTCTGTATCTAGGAAGAAGCTTAATTAGAAATACACATAAGGGAAGCTTGTTAGCCAACTATGAATTTGTGTTTACCGCTGACATTTACTAAAGATACTTGAGGTTAAAATAAAAGCATTTGCCAGACTGAATAAACAAAGCATTATGTTAACAAATATTTTCAGGATCTTTATGTACAAATGTTGTCTTTGCTAGAGGAGCTTTACTCCTTCCTAATACACTGTTAAGAGGAGGGATTAAGAAATGCTGGTTATACTGCTGTATCTTTTGCAAAAATACCAGATACCAAAGCAGGTGGATTAGAAGCAGGACAACTGGCTCTTCGTGATTTCTCTTGGTGAGAGGGTAAGAGCAGGCTACAGGCAATCTCTGTCAGGAAGTACAGGAACAAGCAGAGTGGCTTGTACAAGCAGTGCATGGAAAAAGTTGTCTGGCTTAAATAAGTTAAGCAAAAACCAATTTCTTTTTTTGAGACATAATGCAAAAGCAAGAGATTAGCTGTAATAAAACAACTCCCTTAGCACTTTTGTTTTCTTATCGTTACTAGTCTGAAGGCATTTTCCTGGAATTGCAGGCACTGAACACTTCATCTCCATTGTAGAAGGAGTGATGCTGCCATCTTTTAGATTCTGAGAGAGTTGCCAATTCCAGATGTCACTTTCTTTTCTAGTCATCCCTAAAGATGCTGGGAAGGATATGTCAGAACACAAAGTAAATCTAGAATGCCTCCTGTTTAGCATAACTATCTGATAAGCTACTAATACCGTTATTTAAAAATGGAAGACCATAGAAATACAAAAAATGTGTTATCAGAAATTTTCCAAACTGGTTGGATTTCATTATCTCTGGATAGTTATACTAATATAATAATCCAACACAATAAAACTTTATTTAGAAGTAGCTAAAACCAATGTGTTTAATTAATTATGCTGTCTACATTTATCAGCTATTATTCAGGATTTATAGTAGTACCCTAATGTAATTGTTTTAATAATGTAGCCAAAGTTATGGTGACTAGGTAGTACAGTGCCACAGATACATGAGAATACATGCCTCAAAGCTGCTCAGTGATTTAATGAAGTTGATTATAAATCTATTTGCGAGTTCTGTTTCATACCCTTTATCGGAATGGTATTGGCTTCTTACGTGTAGCTGAAAATCAATGTAGCAGTTGCAATATTGGAAAGCTGGTAAACATCACCCAGTATAGCTTTGAGACATAAGATTGCTAGCAAGCTGCCTCATCTTCTTGTATTTGAATAACCTTGTGGATATGGCAATTAATAATTGGAGTCCTTTTGTGGAAGGCATTGTGGAAATAAAGACCCATGTAAAAAGGTTTACCTGGTTCAGGATGCTCACTAACAGTGATAAAATTTCTAGATACACACAATTGACAGGCGGATGTTAAACCTAGCTCTTCTTATTCTGAAAACTTAATAACAGCTTGCTACATGCAATTTTTATTTTTTTTGTATTCCCTTCTAGAGCTATGGAGAGTATTTCTTTACAATTAATCTATTTCTATTTGATTTCTATCATCAAATCTTCAAGTTGAAGTCTTAGAAGCTGGTGTGACAGCTATAGTTGGAGTGTTACTTTTTTTTTAAAAGGACCCATGCAGTAACTTGAAGAAATCATAGAATGGGATGGTGTCATTCTGAACAAGTGTCATAGAAGACACAATCTGTTGGCAAGTAGCTGAAGGCTAAAGATCGAGATAGCACAATACATCCAAATCTACATTGTTTAAAGGAAAATGTTTTCATTTATATGTACAAAACAAATGTATGTTGTTGAAATTGTCTGCTTTTTTGTTTTGACTTTAATAAGGCATGTGATTTAGCTTAATGTGGTGTTCTGATAGTAAGAAATAGTATTGTAGAAGAGCACCATTGTCCATGTGAACGGATTAGTTTTTATTTTAACTTGATCAATCGCAGAAGAAATAGTATAGGAGGAAACACCATCTCCATTATGCCAACTCTATTCATTACCTTTAACAAAGATACAAAGATTAGGAATAAAATACATATTCATGAGAATAAAATTGGCACAAAAAAAAGTAATAAAGTTGGAGCAAGTGTTATAGACTGTCTTCAATTGTTTTCTCATCCTACTACATCTAAATGTGTATTTTAACAAACTGAAGTGTGCTATTTTGCCTACTTTCAGTTTGTTTTTTGTTGTTGTTTTTGTTTTGTTTTTAAATCTTTTCTCCCAAAGCAGTGACTCTAAAAAGACTTAGGGATTACATCCAGGGAACATCATCTGTCATCGTCACTAAAGAGCAGAGAAGCCATATGTGGTCATAAACACTGAACTGCTGAGGGTAGAAAAGATGCCCAACTTCAAAGGGGATGCTAGACAACTAGACGATTAGTTTAGAGAAAAGACTTGGGAGTAGGGTGTCTTTGAGATAGGCCAAATATGCTTCTTGGTGAGACTCGAAAGAGCATAGTATTCTCTTTGGAAAACTGTATATAACAAGAGCTTCCTTGATTCCTGCACAGTGAAAATACTGTTATTAATATATTAATATTATGTTATTAATATATTAATTATAGTACTATAGTATGTCATGGAGCAGCCTGGGTGGGTCTGCAAGCTTGAAGAGTTCAGACTAGAAGGTATCAGATTTTACCTATTAGAATAGTAGCATATGGGCCAGTTTACTGAGGAGATGACACTTTCTACTCAAAGTCCCCAGATCGGTATTTCATCTCTTTTTACCTACATCAAATACAAGTTCTAGTTTTGATATGGAAGTTGCTGGATATTTTTTTTATTTGTAGTAATCCGTGAGAACAGACCAGATAATCATCTGGCCTTAAAATGGCTGACCTATTGAACTTGCTGCCATTAACTCCTCTTGAGTGTCTTGGATGAGATTATTATTTTTATTTTTATTTTTTGTAAAAGGTGTTGTGACATGTTATTCTTGTAGTGTGAAGAGATTTGGTCTGAAATTCTCTTGAGCTGCCCTTTTATTTTATAATCCTATTTTGTCCTACCTTACTGACAAGACATTTCTGTGTATCTATCTACCTGGTATTAATCTTTGAGACCTGATTTAAAGCTTATTGAAATAAATGGAAAGAACAGTAACTTAAAAAATTATATGTTCTATTTATAATAGAATTCTGTTTAAAAGGGTATTGGTCCTCCCACATTTGAAAGAATAACAAGCAATATCCTGCATCTCATCAGTTTGGCCTGGGCCTGTGGAAATGTACCTTCATTGGTTTGCAGATGCCCAAGAGAACAGTTCTACCTGAAGGTCTGCGTTTTACCAAATTTGTTCTGGAGCTAGCCTTGCATGTAGCAATGCTTGGGCATGGTATCTGAGTTGGGGAACTCTGCATCCTGCACAGTACCTTGCACCAGGATAACTTTGTGTCACCTAGGGTCTTCCATGTCCTCTTTCCACCTGTCAAGGTATGGATGTTTAATTGTTGGTATTGATAGCACAATAGGTGCCGGTTCTAAGAAGGATACAGTCTTACCAAAATGGAAAGTGAGGTATCTTTGAGAGTGTCCTCCCATTGAATTGCTAAAGATATGTCCCTGCATAGTCCAGGCAAGGATGGGATACAAACGTGTACTTGACCAGAAATGGAACAATGTCTTGACTCTGCAGGATTTTGTAGAAATTCTAGGATTTCTGCATCCTGAAATTAGTGTGCTTTTTTATAACAGCTGACATCTTTGATTAAAGGTAAATTTGTTAAACTGTTGCATTTGATAAGCCTATCTGAGAGTTATTATCTCCTCAGATAAAGTCTGTTTTTTTCTGTAGTTTTCCTTTTTGTCATAGCTGTTTTTTCCTATATTAGTAACAAGAAGATATCTTGCATTTTTTCTTCAAATTCAGCTTTTATTGCATTAAGCTTTCTTAGCTTATTCATCTGCTTTCTTAGCTTATTCATCTGCTACTTACAAACATTCCCCTGTTGTTTCTCTGCTGTGTGACCTTGACAGCGGTCAATTCCTGTTTCACATTCTGCTGTAGCTAGGTAAGGCCTTCAGCACTCTTATCTTGTAAATTTGTTTCAATCCTACACAATAGGATTGAAAGCTATTTTTCTATATTAATGTGTATGAGTACTCCTTTACTGAGAAAGTGGTGAAACTTAAAACTTAAGTAAAATCACCTGGGACAAAAATGCCTGAAGTCAAAGGCTATAGACTTTTTTTGTCATTATCCAAATATATGTCCACTTTTGATAATAACTTGGACTTACTTGAATATTTGATATGCAAATATTGGCTTTACAATTTGTACACTGGCTAATAATTGTGAGCTGTTTACTCTAGAATAAATTCTTCATAAATATTGATGAATGTTCCGTATGGTTATAGGTGAACAAGGCATAGAGCTTGCTATGAAAATCATCATTCTAGAATAATAATAGTAGTTCTAACGATTCTATCTCAGTGTCAAGCAGGTGAAATGCAGAACTTTGAACTGAGTACTATTTACCCATGTAGTATCATCTGTCTTTCAAAGCAGCAACCAGCCAAATGTTGACTAAAGGTGGTGGATCAGACTTCTGCAGACATGGTAGAGACTGTTTACCCTGTCAGTTACTGGAGAATTCGTACCTATCCCTAAAGCTGAAACTTAGTTCTGCTTCTCCAGATAACTTAGTTCGGATGGAAATCCCATCAACAGGATTCCACGATAGTATTGCATACAGATGAAAGAAAGAAGTAATCAGCACAGTTTTAATGGGACTTGTCAGTTTTCCTCTAGTTATGGCTTTGGAATTTCCATTTAGTGTGGAAATGATTCTGGAATATTTAATTTGCTTTGGGTTGAAATTTGGCTCTTAGGAATGGTTTGACTGTTCAACTACTCTTATCTTAAAACAACTAAAGTGTTCAACAGTGTTCACTGATTTCACAGAATAAAGCTAGATTTGCTGGAAGAAGTCATAACCTAGCATCTTTTTGTCAGTGGTGTTACTGCTTTCTGCCACACACAGTTCAGACTTCTGTGATGAAGAGAAGTAATTAATTTTGGGGGTGGGAAAGGGAGGGGTTAAGAAGAACAAACTCTTAGCTCATTTTTAGTGTGCTGGCTTCAGAAATTTTAAGTAGGTGAAACTGCAAAGTTGAAAGGATATATTGCAAAGGTGGACAGAAGACCACAGGTGGATGTAGTGAGTACCAAGCCTAATCAAAGATGTATTTGGTCTATTATAGTAAACAGATTATTCAGGGTGCTTTTCCCTTCCATTAGGCCAAATACTGAATATTTTACGGGCCCTTTTAGGATAAATGTATAGACTTTTGAATAGTGAAGGAATTATGCTGATGAGGCAACATGAACACCTTTAAACTGTGAGGGAAAAATGGCTGAACTATAGTCATAGTGCTAGTAAGATGCTTAAGATAGTTGCTTCAATCAGGCTTAGAATTTATTTGAAATAATTATTTCTAAGTACAAAGTTTGAGAGATGTATTTGTAAATTTACAACTGTTATTGTTTATCTCATGCCCTAGTGTTTAAAAAAAAAATAGGGAAATGTACTGAAACTATTCTATTCTTTAAGGCCATCAGCAAGTCCATTGATTGTGATGAGTCAGGTTTGTTTTAGTTTAGAATTATTGCTTCGTTATCACTTGGTGCATGAGTTCTCTGTGTGCATGTGAAACCATAACAGGACTGGGAGGAACTAAAGGTAATGTTGGCTTATAGTGAAGTGTGAGAATGGAGGGGCTGTGTGTTGTTCAAGGACAGTCAAAATTCTGTACATGTTGGTGCTGAGATGATGATTCTCTAGCTTGAATCACTACATACCTGAGATGTAACCAAGGTCAGCTGGTTAGTCTCAGCAAGGCTAGTATGCAACAAGAGGCAGCATCTTGCGGATATGCATTTGAAGTGTGCACAAGAACTATCAATTGCAGTAAATGCACATTGTTGTTTCTTTTCCCGCCTTGATAAGGTGCATGGATCTAGCCTACAATGGACACATGCTGAAATTTTGTTTCCTGCCACAAAGCAAGCAACTGCTTCAGGCCACATTGCTTTTTCCATTGGATTTGCCTTAATGTTGTATGTCCGATTCTGGCTGGCTTAGACCAGGATTCTTGTTAATGCATTTCTCAGTAAATCATATTTCCTTTCATTAGATGAGTTGAATTACATCTCAGAAACTTGTATATATACATTTTTTTTTCAAAGCACTTACATATGAGTTGGAAGGTTGCATAAAAAGTCATTTATTGTCACCATCACTTAAAATAGCTATTTAGGCTTTTAAACCTATTCTGATTTCATAGGCTACTTGCTTGCCTTGACACGTAGAAAAAATCAAAAGTGGCACTTTAGTTTTTTTGGCAGACGTTCTAATGTATAGTAGGCAGGCTTTTTCATGGAACAAAGAAAAAGAGCAAGGGCTGATGGAGGATGTAAAGAGGCGAGCAGTTAACACTGAATTCTAAATATGGGTTGTAACCAGTGACAGCTGTTTCATCAAGTGTTGCTCCATGTGTGCGAGAAGCAGTGTTTGCTTTGCAGTCTCTTTAGAACAGGGCCTGACATACCTTGTAATGTGTTTATACTGTGTCTAACGTAATAGGATCCAGAGCTTTGACTGAGGATGTGGCCTGTTGTGCAAAACAAATAATAATTAGCCCAAATGTTGAAAAAGTGACATTATTTAAGGCACCTAGAGATCAATAAACAATTCATTGCTGTAAACATATTAACCATCTCCTTGAAAGGAGATTTTAATTTTAAGTGTCACAGAAATTTCATACATGAAAAAGTGAACAGGTCTGTTAACCATTCTGTTAGATATAATTTATGTTTTGCTGGTCATTGAGGCGGTACTGGTTGTGCTGGGGGACTTGGACACTCAGTTTACAGCTCCAATTTGAGACCAGGCTGAGTTATTCTTTACAACCTCTTTCATCCTGATATAACTTATGAATCTATCAACTTTAAATGGGGGGAAGGGGGCAGAGTTCCCCAGTAATGTGATTTGCCACTTTCCAGCTGAAAACTGGGTAAACTGTTTGGCTTGCTCATAAAGAAAGCTGTTTTTATGCATAATGCCATGTTCACAACTGAGATTTGAATTACTTGCAGGAGGGATGGTACAAAGGGGCTGGATTTTAGCTTTGTGTGGCCAGGAGGGAATTTATCTGGCATAAAGCAGATAAACTAGTTCCAACTCCAGTAATACTTAAGAGGCTAGCTACTTCATGCCAGAAAACAATTTCTAAAGGTTTCTGTGACAAGGGAATTAGCGGAGTTCTGCTACATCAGCTTGCCCAGTACAAGAGCCAGTTCCTCTCTCTGGAGATTGGTGTAATTGTTGGAGTCTTCTGCCCCTCCTTTCAATAAGGAGTTGGTACAGGAGGAGAAACTCTTCACAGTCCGATATGTGATATTGTAAATGTGTGAAACAAATTGAAAGACAAGACTCTACCTAGTCTGTCTTAAAGATAGAGCCAAACTATTACCAAGAGTTCAGGTAGAGATCTTAGGGTTAGCTTTTTGTGAATAAATACAAGTCTGTGTGCAACAGATAGATTGGCTGCTATGTAATATAAACAAAACAACTAAGTATCACGAGGTAAGCTTTGTATGAGTCGTATTGATGTGGTGAAACATAAATCCCATTTGACAGATGGGGATCAATGGCAGAGGGAGATTAAGGATAGGATTCATCTCATTTAACTTTAAATACCTTCAGAAGGTGATTCATTTGACCTAAGTTGGGCTGTGAGATGGACTGCTCTCTGGAGGTATCTGTTCCTTTCCAGTGACTGTAAAAAGAGTCTGAGATCACTAGATGAGACTTAATCAGCTAATTTTTAGATGCCTAACATGGACCATTTAAATCCTAAATTGTGTGCCTATGGCCTTACTGAGGAGCATAGGGCAAGGCTGAAAACAGAACCTAGGTTTTATGAATTCAAATTAATAGCACTAATTGCAATAGCATCTTTTCTGTGAAGAGAATTAGATCACTTAAAACTAGTAATACACATTGAATGCCAAAAATTGCATTCAACAGTTGCAAATAAAAAGAAGTAATTGGACCAAAAAGGGGGTATATATGAAAGTAAATTAAAATCTGGTTCAATTTCTTTTTTTTTGCTCGGTCTAGTATGTGATTTGTGGGAATCAAAAAAAAAAAAAAACAGTTTTATGCAAGACTCTAGGTTTAAAAAGAATACTCAGAGCTAAACTTGCATGTTTTGCTATATAGGATAACAGACCAATCTTTTCAGAATCTGCAGAGCTGTCAGGAAAGAACAAGCTTTATATCCACAAGTAGCATTTTTAATAGTCATTAAAACTTTCCTGTGGGGACCATAGGAAGATGGACATCTTGTCAGTGACACCATAAAGGTCTGTTGTGTTGGGGTGCAGGGAGAGAATATTCTACTAATAGTTATCGGAGCTAAAGTTGGTCTTGTCCAGTGTGAAGTGATAATTGGGATTGCGTGAAAGGAGACTCGTTACATTCCTATGCATCGCAACAATTGCGAGATACTGTTTCCTGAGACCTGCATGTTAAAAACCATCACAGAGTGTTACCTCCTTTGCTAGGCTTTGGATCTTGCCTGAAGTGTGCAGATCTGCACAAATGGGAGTGACGGAAATAATCAGACTTGGCAAAGTAAGGGGAGACTTGTATTGTCTCTCTTCTGATCAGAAAAGCTCTCAGGGGAGAGAGGAAAAGCAGCAGTTCAGACATTGCTATAGTGTGTGGGTTCCCCCCCCCCCCCCCGAGCTGCAATAAGTTTGGCATCTGAATCAGATGCAGTGCTTTTGGGGGTTAGCTTGGTTCCTTCTTGTTTGTCTTCCCACCTATTTACCTGTATGTACTTTAAGGCTGTGGCTTGTCATGGCTTTTGACTGAAATTAAATTTTCTGAGCTGTAGTGCAGAATCTGTGTAAATAGACTTCTGTAATTTGTACGTAGAAATCTAATCAGATGATCCTCATAATATATGACCCCCTTAAAATCATGGCATCACATCTCTTTGCAGGGGAATATACTGTGATGTTAAAGCTTCAGGGTGTAAAGTATTTTTTTCAATGAAGTGCTATAAGGAAAAAGCAGAACAGGAAAAAACTGTGCTATATTAAGATAAAACAGACGTTGGCAATGCAGGGAATAAAATAGGATGTATATTTTAAGCTTATACAATCTTTTCCTCTAAAGAATTCAAAAATGGCTATTGCTTTTACAGTACTGTGTATAGTAAGAACTGTATTTTCACGTTATGTCTAAAGCGTTAAATTCGAATGGTCTAGAAGGAAAAATCCAATACTCTGAAAAATTACATCCCAGCAAAATGGTTGTCTTGCTGATATCTTCGGTCACCAGAATTTCTCATTCATTTCTATCCTCCTTTGAGTTAGCAGCTAAATATGATGTTTTCATAGCTAAATGAACCTTTATAAGCTAGACGACAACTACATATGAGTACAGAACAGTAGATCTAAAATTTGTCACGCTGTCAGAGTACGACTGTTTTCTTTACAAATATGGAAATTGTTAGTTATCTGCATTTTCTCCCTGCCCTGCTTTCCTCCCTATAAGTTGATATTCACCCACGTGAAAGCGGCCAATTATACTTCGGCCATTGTATAAATAATGCAGAAGATGTCAGTAGCAGAGAAAAATTTATGTTAGAAACCTAGGGTAGTGAATAGCGAAATAAAAGCACCTTTTTAACATGAAGTGATATAAAAGCAAAGATTATTGCCCTCATTAAAAGGTATGTGTTTTTTAACCTATTAGCAGTTTCTAATTCTTCACCTAAGGACTGGCTGTAATAAGTTCCCAGTTCAGTCTTCCATTAGTATATTTTGTTCTGCAGTATTTTTTCCAGCTGTTTTTCCCAGTGCCTCCTGAGAGCAGGCACTGGTGTCTCCCTAGCTTGGGAGCAGGAGTGGAGCCTGAGATGGAGGAACGTCCTGGCATCACAGCGAGGCTCACCAGAAATGTCCATCTCTTTACCCTGGGTCGGTGAAAAGCACTTGAAACACGCGGTGCAACCTGGAGTCAGGCTACCTTGAAAGTAATGTAATCACGCTCATTATAGGTAGACTCCTGAAGCTGGGGAGCATCTGGGCCAGCTCTCAGTAGCTGTTGCAGATATGCCAGGGCCTAGACACTTGCTGGAGTTGCCATGACGTTGGCCTAGCTAAATAGCATGTTATTAGGATAGCTAATTGCCAGCTGACTGTTCTGGGGGAAGGCCAAAATCTGAACTCAGATAACGTGCAGAATTTAACTTCTAATTTCCCTCCTCCAACTGTTGTTTCTCTTGAGTATTATTCACAGAGAGACTTTGTGGCCTTCAACTTAGTTGCATGTCATCCACCATGCTAAGGGTCTCACCAGCCTCACAGTGATCTCCACTGAAACTTGCTGGACTATATGCGTGGTCTGTCTGTGATGCCTCTTACTAGGTCACAGTCATCAGAATAACAATGTACTAGCCCTTGCCTCACGTAGTTGACTTTGTTTTCAAATGGTGATGCTCTTAATGTAGTCATTAAAAGGATACTTGTAAAGGGAGATAAAAATTGCATCTTCACTGAGGCTTAAAACAGGAGTAATAAGGAGATAAGCAAGTATCTCCTTTTTTTTTGGTCAGGGAGCTCAATTTTTCCTTGTTATCTTTACTCTTTCATGATTGAGCTGTTTGTTTCCAGATGGTGGCTATATGTGTGGGGGCTAGGATGTGCACTGGCCAGTTTGTTCAGCAGCATGTGTCTCCTCAAGCAGCGCCTGAGGTACTGGGTGCAACGGCCTCTCCTGCAGCTATCAGCTCTGGTGCTTTCATTTCCCATGCCACAGCCACTGCAGCATCATCCTTCTGTGGGAGGGAGGATTTTTATTTATTTTTTTGAAAACCCAAATGTTGTTCTTGGATTGCTTTTACCTATGGCTTTGTTAGGGTTTGAATTGACGGATGCTTTCCCCACATCTTCAGTTATACCTTGTCTTTTCTCCCATACTTTTTTAAAAACTGAGTGGGAGGGGAATAAAAATTAATCACAGATAGGGTAATAAGCTCTGATTAGAAAACAAACAGACACATAGCATGTAGCATACTGCAAAGGCTAAAGATCTGCTATGTACATAGTCAAAAAGTAACTTTTGTTAATATAATAGGCAAGGTGATTAGATATCACCTTATTGACCAGGGTGGCTTATCACAGTGATTCAGGGGGTTTAATCAGTAGTTCTTCAGTGATTGAAGTCTGAATTTCTGAGTGGTGCTGTTCTGCTCTCCTGGAAAGCATGGTGGTGGTTGATGGGCAAACACTGAAGTCCATGTGGTAAAGCACTGATCCTGTTGTGCATGTCACTCTCTGAGCCTCTGGAAATCCCTTTGAAGTTAAAATAAACTGTACTAGTGAAAGTATACTCTTTTTTTAAAAAAAAAAAAAAAAAAGCTTTTTGAAATGGAAGTATGAGATACTGCTATCACGTGGCTACATTGTGTAGACTTATTTTCCAGGATCTCTTAGCAGCGAAAACCTTTCACCATATGTAATTATTTTCATAAGAAAAACATGGCATATCTGAGCTGGGAATCTCTTCAGACAACATGTTTTTGATATGTCTGCTTGTAAAAAGTATACTAGGGTTTGAGAATTTGAAGTATTTCAAATAGATTATGGAAAGGGCATAATTTTCTATTGTTTTCCAAACAAACTCTTTTAAGCTCCTATTACACTTGAATAGATACTTGCTGCTTTAGTCTGAGCAATTCTATTGAGCCTTTGTACTTTTTGTTATGGTTTATTAGCAAATATCGGTTCTTCTGCAAACTTAGGTTTAGTTACCAGTTCATTACTGCAGTGAGATTTCTGGCTCAAGACTCTTGATTTTTTTTTTTTCTGAAATTAGTTTTGAAACTTTCACTTGAAAATCCAAGTGTTTTTTTACCTTTGCTGTAGTATAGCTGTGTTAAAGTTTAAGTGAGTAAGTTTAGATGGCTATCACATCAAGCAGCTGTAAAGGAAGTAAAAGTTCCATGTGGAAAACATTACTGTTAGCATTAAAACATTACTGTTGGCATTCTCTGAAGTGTTTAGATCATGTGACTTTTTTTTCAGAACAATCCTCCCCACACTGAATTCTAGTAAAATAAAGCACTTCAAAATTTATGTTGCTTAAATGGTTTTATTTTCTGTTCAACGGCAGAAAATCAGTCATTACTCAAATCACTTGGTGACATTGAACACTTTAGACATATCAATCTTTGTCAAAATGAGAAGTCATTTCTCAATTCTGTGTGTTATAAAGCCAAATATAACCCTCTAAATTCCTCTTGTCCATAGTTCTTAAGTACAGCATTGTATGAGCTAGAGTTCATTTAAACTGCCAATTATACAAGTAATTGGGATTTAAGACTTCTATACTTACTGTGGAGTAGAATATCTTAATACTTTCTGTGGACAACTGAATAAAAATGTGCTAAAAGTATAAGTGGTTCATACTGTAAGAATGTCAAGACACTTTTTCTTTTTTTTCCCCTGCATTTTTGCTATGTATTTTGACCTTCCCAGCTGATTTCACTAACATTCATAGAAATGCACAACTGTTTTTTTTTTTTGTGGAAGCAGGCTCAAGCTGCAAGAAATTCAGAAGAATATAGACACCTGAAACAAACAGTATTTCCAATTTTTTACATCAGGTCTTCTCAATACTGTTTCAGTTTTCAGTAGATTGTTGAGTTTTGTTTTTTTTTCAGGGGAAAGAAAATCATTTTTCTTATGCTGACAATGGCTGTAATCACATTACAGGTAAAGGGTTCAAAGGTTATTTTTCCAAACAAAGAATAGAAGAAAAAACTGCACAGCAGTCCCTTTCCACTGTAGAAGATAGTGACATATTATTCCTTTCAATTCCAGGTTGTGCTTCATTGCTTTCGAAATAGATATACTTGGGACATATGCCCAAACCCAAGATGTGGTCAATGTGCTCCTAGGATTATTTTGTTGCTAAAGAGCTTTTTTTGCCAGAGAAAGAATTATCCAAGACAGATGCTACTGTGATAAACAGCTTGATACTTGCTACCCTAGATGCTGAAAAGTTTAATATGATAAGAATGTAACAGTGTCAGGATCATAAATGCATAACAACTTGTTCACCTTAGAAATATATGGGAGGTAATACTTGATAAAAGATACCTCCACAACTTTCTTGGGTGAATGGCAAAACTGAATAGCTAAATTATTATCACTGTTTATGCAGGTCTGGATTTGTAAATGACCGGTTATATCAGCAATGCCCGGCTTGAAGCACATTGAGAAGTGCCTTGTTTTCCGCATGTGCTGGGCATTCATCCTGCTAAAATCAGGCTGTATGCACACTTGACCCAAAGCCAAGTTTTATTTACATGTTAGAGAAACTGTAAAGTGAACTTTGTGTACGCTCTTGTGATTAGAGGAAAGCCTGGATGGAAAGCCTGATCTTGTGTTACAGGCCTGTCTTCCCAGCCAGGGATCTTCAGGGTGCGATTCATCCCATGTAAGGTCTTTGAAATAAGCATAGTTGTACTGTGTAATGTGTGATCAATAGGACAAACATAGACTGCTGAACCAGTGTAGTGGCTTTTAGGAGGCTCTTTCAGGCTGTTACCACACCCATCACCTTATCAATATCCACTGAGTAGATGTATATGAAACAATTAATAAAAATTTTAGTACACCCTCACTGTCACCTGACAACCATCTTTAAGGTAGTTGTCTAGTGTAAGCTGCCAATGGTGACTTTTTTATCAATAACAGAGAAGAAAGGATACTTCATTGTCCCCATTTTAGATAGCTGTTTTAGGGTGATGAGTCATACTTGGACTCTGGAGCTCTTCCTCCACTGCCTGAAGTGGGAGCCACAGTAGCTATTGTTGGTCTAGGAGGATGCAATGTCTGCCTCAAAAAGATTCACTAATGCCCAGTATTTAAGGGAAAAAAAAAAAGTTGAATAGAATGTAAGAGTTTATTTTCCAAGAATTTTCTTTATCTTCTATCTCTGAAACAAATAGGTGATACTGACTTCTTTTCAGAAAGAAATGTTATTTGAAGGTAGTTTTCATGATAAAAAGGTTTTCTGGTGAGTTGTACTGAAATTATAAATATGTAGAGAAATTAAGGTAATCCTAATTTGCACATAGGGATTTTTAATTGTAAACAGTACTTGGACTCATTTTTTGCCACTTTTAGGGATTTTGTGAATGGAGTCTTAAAGCATGATACTAAAGGTGTCTTTGAGTATTGAATAAGAAAAATTAAAATTAATTTTAATCAGTATGACAGTGATATGACAGTGCCGGTATCTGTTTTTTCTATTCTGACCAACCTTCCAAACTTTAGTGTGTGCTTTTATGTATTTGTCCAGTCGTAGCTTGGAAAGACTTATTTATGGATAGTGATCTAAAAAATGGACTAAATAAGTTTCTACTTATTTAGTATCACAAAACACTACCGAATAAAGATGAAAAACATGCCCATAATATTTTGTGAATCAGGATCGTGTGTATTGCTTATGTCCATGTAATTTCATCTTTATTGATACTTGTACCTGATAGATGCTCCAACTGGTATTCAGGTACTGATTCTTACATGGTGTTTTGGTTCTGCAAACCTGATTGCATTTCTACATCTCCTAAAGGAATAAACAGAACACAAACTGCATCTGACATGAAATGTTACTAATAGGTTTCTGTTGAGTACCTTTCAGTACTATGCTGTTTACATGGTCATTTAATGGGATCCAGAGAGACCAGCCATCAAGCACTGTTTTCTTCAGATCTTGGATAAAAGATACCTACTGCTACACCAAAACAGAAGAGAATTCTGAATATATAGTATACAGTCTCAGCAGAAATCTCTTGCTCACGCTTTCTCTTTTTCTGACTGCGTGTATGTTATTGTCAATCCCACATTCACATAAGTATTGTTACTTTAGGTGAGTTGAATGTGCACACATGACTGTGCATCCACATATGGTAGACATTGGCATCACACAACTTGCATATCTGCCAATAATAATGATTTTAGCCTGGCATTTATTTTTTTTTCTGGCCCTGGGCAAGTCTTTGCTGTTCCTAGGGGCCCATGCCTTTCCTTGTATTCTGTCACTCCCTATTTGCAGGAGAGAATTGAGAGACACTAAGTAACTGTCACTTAACCAATATATTTCCAGAATACCCTTTAAGTCATGGGTAGCATTTAGGTACTATGCATGCAAATCACCTCTGCAGTTCATCAGAACCGAGCCTTTGATCACAAAATTTGTGGACATACAGACCTCAAGATGAGTGTGGAAATGTCTGCAAATATGCAATGTGTGTGTAAATAAAAATATTTTGTATCCTTAAGGATGTTGTGAAGATCTGTAACTTCTTTGTTCAAAATACCTGTATTAGCTGTCCATCAGTTAATTTAGGATGAAAAGGCTAGCATAACTCATGTTTTAGAGCTGTTAATTTCTATGTAAATTAGATGTTCTTTTAATAAAATACAATAAAATGACCTGATTAAGGAGCAACTACAAAGCATGCAAACTGATGCTTGTATTATCAATATCAAGCACCAGATATCCAAGAAGCTTATAAATTTGTTGTCACTTGCTATTTCTCTTTCACAATTTCCAAGCTCTAGTCCATGTTAACAAGTGTTTTTGACATCCCTGGTTGATCTTTGGGAGAGGGGGGAAAAATCTCAGATGCAGAGTTATTTCTTGGAATTTTGTCATAATCTTGCAAGAACTCTTTCTTTCCTATGCGTTCCCTAAAGACAGAAGTCCTTAGGTCTTGTTCCTAGTGGTAGCAATTACACTTCAGAAGGTAGTTCCAAAAGATTTAAGTGTTTGCTTGCAAAAGGTAATGAATAGCTATAAATGAATACCTTTTAATAGTCAAAGAAAGCATTAAAGAAAAAAAGGGGGGAAAAAAGTGGTGGCTTTTTTTAACCTGCTGCTAAGGGAACCCGGTCCCTAATAACACCTGAGTGGTGGCTAATAAGAATATTGATTTTAAGCAAACAAATAGTAAAATGTTTGGACAGTTGAAGACTGACTTTGTTTGGTCAACCTTGTGTTTGAATTATTTAGTCCTGTATCCTCAAAGTATCCTCAAAGAATCTTAAACATTGCCATGCTGAGGATCACAGTTATCTTCCCATTGACACTTGTTAACCAGTATGGAATTTTACAAAGTTCACATAGGAATCTTAATTTCATATAGAATAGGTTTTCCAAAAGCTGGAGCGCTAATTCTCAATGTAAAATGATGTAAAAAGAGATGAAAAAGTGGTCATATGCATAATTAGATGTTCTTTGTGAACTTCAGGCTATTTTTACTAACAGCCCAAAAGAAATTAGTCTAGAACAGCAAGCAAGCAAAAAGGATCTGTTGGTATACTTGTTGCTCTAAGGAAGAATAAATCTCAGCAGAAGGTAAGTAGTCGTAAGACTTAATAGTTTCAGCATATAGACCAAAAGAGTGAGCTCTCCAAACCTTATTGAGGAAGGCTGAAGTAAATTGAACTGGGAGTTAAGATGAACTTTCAAAACTGCAGTGTGAATGAGAAAGGGTTGAGTTCAAATATGCTCCCTGTCTTCTCTTCAGAAAGAAGTGCATTACAGGTCTGCATTTATTTTAATAAACTTTGGAAGCTTTAGGCAATGTAAGTCTATGAAATAGTATGCAAAAAAAAAAGTGGTTAAAACTGTGGATCATCATTATAATTTTGCAGTCAGTAGTTCTGGTGACACGTTGTTTCTTATTGCGTTGCTCATAATTTGAGATATTTGATATATGTAGCTTTGCTGACTTGTTTTTATGAGCTACTTAAGCCATACAGATTTAATGAATCTCTCTAGACCACACACTAGAAATAAATGTCTTCAATTCTTCAATGTGCCTGAGACCTGTGTAGTATGATACAAGTTGAAAAATTGTTTAGATTGGTAAACCTGTATTCTAACGTGACTACTGTCATTCTATACTAGGTGAATATATTTTGGTGTATGACTATCAGTTTCTAAAGGATTACGTTTAATATAAGCATGATTACAACTTCTTACCTCAGTTTCTTGCTCACTGTCATGAGTCCACTCTGTGGAGTTTCTTTGCATGAAAATTTTACAAAAGTAAATGAATATAGGGAATAGAGTTAGTGTGTTGGTATTTCGAAATTTTTATGTGGCTGGTATGCATTTGATCAAAAGAGGAGTCTGTCATTTTCATTTGTTTTGGGGGACTGCTTAAGTGAGTCATATGAATCCATCTTTCAAGAAAGATGGTTGAAAAGATCTGAAATGATGTGTATCAGATGATGATCCCCAATGTCTAACAAGGCAAACGTAGTTTTCCAACTTGTGTTCTCTATGTTGTTTTAAGGTAATGAGAAAATATTGGTTAAATAGTAGAAAGAGAAGCTAAAAATGGTAATTGGAGACAAAGCTGAAACACTAAGAGGGAGGAATAAAGAAGTGTAAAAGAAATTAAGTATCTTATTAGTTAGTAGCATTGTATAAAAAGGATTTTGTTGTTTTCAAGTTGACTAAAACCGGTATTGCACGTAAACAGATAAATAAAGGGCCCACAAACCTGAGAAGCACAAATTTAGAGTGCAGGTATTCCAGAGTGGCATTTCAACCATTACTGGAGCAGTTTAGAACAGTGGGAACATGTGGATCTGGATAATGGGAGACAACAGGTGTACTTTATACATGATGAGTGAGGAAATGGGCCTGCAGTATGATAACCAGGAGCACAGAGTTCCTGGAGGGGGCCCATCAGCAGTGATGTAAAAGCTACAATGCTATGAGCATTAGTATGTAGAAACATAGGTGTAGTGATGAAGGTAATACTGAAACAGAGGTGTTTTTTCCCTGCATAAATACTTGTCTTTCCATTATGAAAGATCGTGGTAGAGCCTTAAATTATGGTCTGGTTTTGTGACCTGGGAATAATTGTAAAGAGATCTGAAACTTTTACATTTCTTGTATCTCTTTATCTGCAGGAAGAACAGTCTCAACTAAACAACCAAAGCAGCATTTACACTTTTACTGGGATTTTGATGGATAAAAATTCTAGAAAGTTTATAACATTCTCTTATAACAAGGATAGAAATATACCTGTGTTCATGGCACTGATTTGTTCCCTTTATCCTTGATTATTAATGATGTATTCCTTGCTGTTTCCAGAAGTTAGCTGTATATGTAAGAGCATGTGTTGAGCATCATGGAGGAAATTAAGATAATTTTCTTGATTGCCTTACCTACCTGAAGAATTGTTTATTGTAGGTATTCAAAACTCATGAATTAGACTGAAAATACAAAACTGGTAGAAAACTTTGTTTTAAAAATCACTTCAAATGTTTATCTGTTTTTTGATTTGAACACTAGAAACTCTATTACATGATGAAAAGTCAGATAGTCACGATTCATGGAGTTTAAGGGTTTCAGGGAAAAAGGCCCCAGCTAAGTATTATAATTATTGCACTTTATTTTGAACTTGAGAAATGTATGTAGAATAGGATTTTTTAGAAATGCAGGAATGGAGGTATAATACATTCTGCTGCTAGTCCTAAATCTGAGTGCAAGGAAACAATAACAAACTGATTTTTCAGGCTATCCAGCTGCTATTCCAGCCCACTACAGCTGAATACAACTCTAAGGTTTATTACCAAAATACATCACACAAGAGTTCCAGCTAAACTGAGTTCAATTAATAGAGTCACTGTATATGCTGTTCACTCCCCCAATTGCATATTGATCTGTTTGTGATTCTAATGTGCAGTAATGACTTCATGCTTCTCTGGCTGCCACCTACACCCTTGCAAATGCATTGTTGTATCTGGGCATATTTAAAAAATAGCAGCTACACTATTTCTTTTTCTTGACATGGTAGGTCCAAATTGAATAAAATCTTGTAAAAGCTTAAGATACTACTACTGGCAATTATTTAAATAAAAGCTGTACTCAGTCATCTTGGTGGAGTCATGTATAGAACTGACATTGGCCTCTAGCTACTTCTTAGCATTTATGGATTCAGAAGTCTGAATAAAAGTTGAAATAGTTATAATATAAATAAGTTTACTAACACTACACTAATTATATTAATAATACATTTGAAGTATTTCTAATAAATATGCCCAGCAAGTTAGAATTCAGTTAGTTTTCTCCATGAACTCTATGGTGAAGCACTTAAAGTAAAAGGAGGAGAACATGCTCAGAATCTGGGAAGTATGGAATCACAGAATGGCCAAGGTTGTAAGGGACCTCTGAAGATCATCTAATCCAATGCCCATGCCAAGCAGGCTCACCTAGAGCACATTGTGTAGGTTGGCATCCAGGCAGGTTTTGAGTATCTCCAGAGAAGGAGAGTCCACAGCCTCTCTGGGCAACCTGTGCCAGAGCTCTGTCACCCTCACAGTAAAGAGGTGCCCCCTCATATTCAGCCAGAACCCTCTGTGCTTCAGTTTGTGCCCTTTGTCTCTCGTCCTGTCGCTGGGCACAACTGAAAAGAGACTGGCTCCATCCTCTTGACACCCTCTCCTCAGATATTTATACACACTGTTGAGGTCTCCCCTCAGTCTTCTCTTTTCTAGGCTAAACAGGCCCAGCTCTCTCAGCCTGTCTTTGTATGACAAGTGCTCTATTCCTCTCATCATCTTCACAGCCCCTCCCCTGGACTCACTCCAGTAGCTCTGTGTCCCTGTTGTACTGGGGAGCCTAGAACTGGATACCATACTCCAGGTGTGGCCTCACAAGGGCTGAGTAGAGGGGCAGGATCACCTCCCTTGACCTGCTGGCAGCACTCTTCTGAATGCAGCCCAGGATACCGTTGGCCTTCTTGGCTGCAAGGGTACATTGCTGACTCACGGTCAGCCTGTTGTCCACCAGGACTACCAGGTCCGTCTCTTCAAGGCTGCACACTAGCAGGTCACCCCCCAGCCTGTACTGGTGCTTGGGGTTATTCCTCCCTAGGTGCAGGACCCTGTGCTTGCCTTTGCTGAATTTCATGAGGTTCCTCTCAGCCCATCCCTCCAGCCTGTTGAGGTCCCTCTGAATGGCAGCACAGCCCTCTGGGGTATCAGCCACTCCTCTGAAACTACCTTCCCCCAAAATAGTTAATAGCCACTGTTTATATATTAGATATCCCAGGATTTGATGTTCATCTTGACTAAGCCCTGAGTACGGTAAGTGCGTGTATTTTTTTCTCCCGAGCCTGTGCTTTCCCTTCAGCTGCCCAGATGGCGCATGAAGGGAACCTTTCCCCATTGTTCATGTTTAGGTGGCAGCACCAACCTTGTGACAGGTGCTGTTCTGGGAGAGGAGAGGTTGCAGGGAAGGGGTGAAATGCCTGGTCAAAGGCACTGCAACTTGGAGGAAGCGGATGTGAGTCAGGGAAATAAGAAGGAAAAGCAGAATGGATCTGGGAGTGAGTGATGGAAAGGAAGGGATGGAGGCACTCGTTTGCTTCATTTACTACACGGTTTCCCATTACTGCAGCAAATGAATTCTACTGACAGTCTCCTTTACTATATAACTAAATTAATCCCCAGAGCGTCCTGTGCACTAAATGAAGTAGGATCCCGTGGAGAAAAATAGTAGTCTTTAATTTCTTTTTTTTTAAGGCTCTGTATTGCACTAGGGGGCTGAATTATCTTTGCACGAGCCATCTCAGTTCTGGCTTTTCTAAACTTTAGAGTGCTTATCTCACCAACCTTAGTGTTATTTTAATGTAGGTCTGAGAGAGAAGGGTTTGTGATAAATATAGGCAAATTATATGCACAGATGTGGAGTATGCAGGAAACATTCAACCTGGTATATCCTACGGAGGTGGATGTACAACTCTTACTGACCTTGTGTCGTTGATTTGAGGATACAATTTGCCTACTACTTAATCACTTTTACCTTCAAAATACTATGAAAATAAAAGATTTGCAGACAGAAATCTAGGAAGGTAGTTTCTAAGGAGTGAACTGTAGAACAGAGATGCTTGCAAAAATGCTGTTACCATGAAAACGATTTATAAATCCTAGCACGCATCTTCAACGTTTTCATCTGTATTGTGTAAATAGCTATTGCTTCCAGGTGTGTTGACCCACCTAGCAGTCAGAAAGTAAGCACCCTTTGTGAATTATTTAATAGTTGGATTACAAATATTAATCATAAAAGAACTGAAGCATTTTCTTAGAATATTTTTGAATCTCAAGCTTTGTTTGCAGGTCTTTCAGTGCAGCCTGGTACTGTAACAAATAGGTGTGCATGAAGAAAACCATTTCACTCTGCAGCCTTTTTAGCCCACATCTTTAGGCTTGCCAGAAATCCTATCTGTCAGCTAAAATGATGTTAAAGTTCTGTACTGCTCTAATCCAAATATGACAGAGAATAGGATTAGCAGAAGCTGCTCAAGTGTGATAAAATAAATGAATAAAAATGAGTTGAAGAGGAAAGCACAATATTAGTGGAACATGACCCAATTATATATGTAAAAATATACCCAACAAAATAGGTCAGAAATACTTGGCTAGATGCATTTACATACTGTTTAGAATGTGAATTCTCTGTGTAGCTGTAATAGTATTATATAAGATTTTGATATCTGTGTATACTTATCTATAATGAACTCCTATAAATACATGTAATTGAAACGAGACATTGCAGTCAGACTCTTTTCTAGAATATGAAATTGTATAAATAAGAACATCAGGGTCCCAAAATGATGCAATCTGCATTTCACTTTCCCTCTCTATTCCACAACTCAAACAATAAAAATTTAAGTAGGTAACTTACATAAATTGCGAAAATAAATTTGTTGACCTTGAAAGATGTGCGCTATAACCAATAGAAAAAAGTTAATTCTTTCAATAATGAATTCCCTCCAAGAAATGTTAATTCATGCATGCAGATTAATAAAACACTCTAAAAGGTAGGCATAGCTTCTTAAGCAGTAGTTGAATGTAACTCTAACTCTCAAGTTAGTATTGTGATTTTTTTTACATTAAATAAATGTCAAATTAATCTGCTGATTTAAAGAAGCAACATGATAGCTTAAAACTTTGTTATCTTTTTCTCCTGGCAATATTATGGTATATTACAGTTCACTGCTCTGTTTCTCTAAGTAATGAAAATAAATGAATTATTTGACTTGGACTAAAAAAGAGAAATGATGGTCAGAGCAGATGTTGGTATGTATTTTTGATTTCCTCATTTTCTCATCACATGAATGATCCACCTCTCTATATGTTGATTAAAAGAGATCTAACTTAAATAATATAAAAATAAAATATGTTTAAATCTTTTTGGGTAACCAGAACTACTACCATTAATTAATTGAAGAACATGATAAATTAGAAATATATAGGGCATTTACTGGGATTTGTTTTAAAATCTGGGTTTATTTTCTCTCTCCTTTAAGTAAAAGTACTTTGAAGATCAGAGTCTTTAAAATAGCTGATGAACTTAAAGTCAGAATTAGTTGAAGCAAGTGACCTTTTAGTGTATTATGGAGCTAGTTGAAAATGTTCTTTAAATCCTGCTTTATCTTTCTCTAGCTAAAGAAAGCTCACAATTAGAGTTTGGGTTAACTCCTTCCTCAAGAAAATTGACAGCAAATAAGACTGAGCAGTGAACACGAGAACAGCAGTAGAGAGACGGAAAATCATTCTACCAGTCTGCTAAAAAAACAGCATGAATTCTGGTTCTACATAAGACTTCTAATTTATGGAGACTTTATAATATTAGTACTAGTAAATTCTTTTGTTTTCTAGAAGTTTTTTGAAATATTCAGAAGAATGTACTTACTGCTTTATGCATAAGAATTTAAAATAACTGGACATATTTAAAACAAATTTTTCATAGCTTAATTCTGACTTGGTGTTATTGGAAATGCTTTACCAAACGTTCCAAATTTGTAGGAATTCTCTGTCTTATCCACTGAAAATCCAGATATTAATACTGAATGCTCTTCCTTGGATATGAAATTACTCAACTGTATATAACCGTTATAGGGAGAGGTCATTTGGTTTGATTGTTAATAGACATCATGCCAAATGTATAAAAAGTATATTTAAGAAGTGACTCCCTTCAATTATACTAGGATTGGTATATATTTGTCCAGTGGCAGAATTAATCTCCCCATATGTATTACACTGAATAGTTCCTACATTTTGTTTGTGATGTTACACCTAGGAGTTATTCTGCACATTGCAACAAGAGTAGGGGAGTGCCAGACTACAGCAGCTTGGCTTAGATTGCCCTCGAACCTTCCCTTTTCCTTCGACTTTGTGGTCCAGACCACCCTTATGCCATTTCTTGTTCTTGTATGACCAGATGGCAAGTCAGTTCAAGGAACTGAGCCAACAGGAAAGGAAAAAAGAGTAATTATTTTTCCTGGCTCAGATCACTGGACTTGCTCATAACCTGCTCATCTGAGCATGAGTGCCAGTGCAAAGGAAGAGGCGTGACTGCATGGCCAAGGGCAGAGAGAAGAGCAGGAAGCCTCAAGCCTTCATTTAGGTGTTGCTATGGTGCTGTACAGTTGGTAGTAACTTTCTAGACGAATGGAGGGGCTAAAAGCAGTCAGGATTGATAAATATGTTCTAACAGATTTTTCTTGCTATGTGGTTAGGAAGGGGAGGGAGGTAATTGTTTTCCTTGTAAATCTGTATTTAACCCTTTCTAATAGAGTATGCGTGACCTTTTATTGCTAATCCTCTCTGTTAAAAGGGTTGATTTGGCATTTATCTTAAGGAGTGAAAGATGTATCAGTATCCCACGTTATATTGAGAATATCACACTTTGCTATTTTGGCATCCCCAAAAGTCTTCCCCTGTACTGTTGCATCTGTGAAGAATCTTTGACTGTTTTTCTACTTTTGGATAGTCATTCTTCTCAGTGCAGTATGTGGAGAGACTAATAACTTACAAGTGGTTATATCAGTATATTCACGCACAGAAGTGAAACGAGTCTATTGTTCCATGCTGTAATTTATCCTGACTACTTCATTGATCTGGGCATTAATGTAGGTCACTATGCAACTTACCATTAGCTTATACAAAAGGCTGATTTCAGGGGAGCCAAGATTTTATGCCTTGATGCAGTTCCTTGTAAACCCAAATACCTGTTCAGAAATATTCAGGACAATATGAAGATCTTCTTGTCTGTACTCTGTCAAACAGCACTTTAAGATTGCTGATTTCAGAGGTCCATAATAAGTGTGCTCACACACAGTAAATGGTTGAAGTCACTTCTGTTCACTGGTCTTTCTTTTGCTTCAGTACATAGCACCTGAGAACTGATATTCTTGGCTTCAGACCAGCGCACAAGAGGAGAAACATGATGGGTAAATAAATAGCTTTTTGTCAACAATTCAGTTTCTAGTCTGCATTTTCAAAAGAAATTGGTATTGGCCTTTTTTTTTTTACATTGTTGTGCAAACGTTAAATGTTTATTGTAGTGCTAGGAATATCAACAACTTTTAGTGACCTTATCAGAAGCTCTGCTGTGTCCATGTTTTAGTTGGACTTGAAATTTGTCTTATGAATAATCATTAGTGGAAAGGCTTAAAATCAATGGGAGTTGTGTTTCTAAAATACTCTTTTGCATCAGAGCCTTACAGTTAAGCAGTCAACACATTCTTAACGTTTTGTTTGTGCTGCGTATGACCCTTACCAGTATGATCAGGACTTCCTTTGCAGTTGAAATTCTAGGACTACCCCACCTTTCTGGGACTTCTAATAGAGAAGGAACAAAATAACTGAGAAGCAGAGAGGACAGAAGTTGGACCTGAGCGGTGGTACATGGGAATGAGTAATCCTAGATTACACTGTAAAACTGCTTTTTTCCTTGGACGTGGGAATTTAGAAATTAATTTTCTTTAAGTTTAACCTGTGGACTTTTTTTTACAGTCATTACTTTTAACCTACTGAACTGAATTGTCATACTTACTACTGCTTCACCTGGAGAAAACTGTAATTTACTCTTATTACAGATATCTCAAAATGGCAGGTTATTCTTTATGATACAGAAATAATGCTCTTCATTTATAAATAAATCTGTAAGTTTTGTATTACATCTGAGTGCCTGACAAATACATGTAATATGTAAGTACAATGTGACAAATTCAAGGTGTGATCTCTTCACTCCATCCATGTTATAAGATTGTAACTGCTTTGCAAGTCAGATCCACTGATGTATCTAGTTCTGCTCTAAAATGAGGCACCCAAAATCTATTGTTTCTTATTTATCCATACTATAAGTGGCCTTTTGAAGACTATCTGCTGAATTCCTTGCTGTGTTGGGAACAGAATCCACATGAGTCCCATTTGAAAGGGATTCGCTATGTGTTCCATCTAGGTTCATCTCAGTGTTGAAGAATGTAACAAATACAGTGACATAAACCTTGCAATTACCTATCAGAGCATGCAATCTGTGTTTTAACAGACAGCTAATCTTAGAATATATTGTTTGTTTCCTCTTTGCTAGTACAACAGACAGCTTTGCCAACGTTGAGTAAGTCTTGTCTGGTGAAATTGGGGATGGAGTTTACATCTTCAGGTTCTGTTCTTCCTCTGAAGCCAAAGGCTAACTAATTGTGGAAGAAGTTTTCCTGCATGTTCAGATAACTGCCTAATCTCCATAGTGAAGCTAAAATGAGATGCCTCAGTATTTAAGAAAATGTTTTAAAAAATTCTGCACCGAATGAAAACTACCAAAGTTTTTCTGAAGTTATTTTTTGTAGATTTTCTTGAAAATTTTCAAACCCGGTAGACCTGATGAAGATATTTGTGGCTTAAGATATTGTCACTCAGCAATTTATTATTCTAAGCTCTAGCCTATTTCCTCTAGGCAAACAGCTTGTCCTTCCTAAAATAAACTTGGATAATGTTACCTATCAAAAGTCCTGGCAGAGGTATTGGTTGCCTGGCAGTTAAAGCGTTGGGTCTAGTAACATGTTTCTGACAAAACTAAAAGGAAAATAGCAAAACGAATACTGCTTCTAGGAAAAGCTATAAGATCCATTTGAGGTATTCCATAATCTTGCTTATTTGTTTGTTACCCTGTTTTCATGATTTACTAAAGCTTTAGGTACTAATTTAGACTCGAAGTGTGGAAGAGGGGAAAGCATCAATGTGCATTGAGTGAGTATGGTGTTCTTTTGTTGTTGTTTTTGTCGTTTGTTTTTTTAAAGGTTTCCTCATTCTCCCTCAAGTATTTTGATGCTGAATGTTTCTTCTCTGTCTGGGGAGGAAATGTGGAAACTTGGAAAAAAATACAGGCTTTGTAAAACTAAAAAGGAAATATATGATGTAATGTGGCCCAGGGCGTGAGGCACGATTGAAAACTGCTTGCGGTTTTGCTTTGTCTGTATAGCTGTCGGTGTTTTTCTGTTATTATGGTGCCTTTTATCTCTTAGACCATTTGACTGAGTGCTTGCATTGAGAATTGTTCTTTAATGGAAGATGGTGAATGCTTATCTTACTCTGTTTGGACAGCAAATCTCAGAAAACAGATGAGAACAATACACTAGTGGCAGTGATCAATTTAAGACTTAGGATCCTTCCTTATTTTTTTTTTTCTTTTTGATAAACAGAAGATATTAGCATTATTGAAGTTCCACACCTTAGAGAAGGGAGGAAACAGGCTTTGTAAATCCAAACTGAAGCTTGGGTTGCACTTCCCAAGAATAAGCTTTTCATGCAGAGGTAAAAAGACTGCAAGGTGCAGCTCAGGAGGGAGCCCTCCTCATCAGGCAATCCGAACTGCTGGTGGGTGCCCCCACGCAAAGCAGATTCGTCATCACCTTGGGGGTGAAGTTATTTCTGTGCAGAGCCAGCAGAAGAGTTGTCATCCAAGCTCTGCATAAACTCTATTTCAGGGATTTATGCCTTGAGCTTAGTGATTTACTTTTGTACTTCATCAATGTTTTAAAATTAAAGATAGATTTTTAAGAATAGGTTAGCATGCAGAAATTATTGAAACTAAAACCTCCGTTCTTTGTCTATATCCTGTTATTCCTTTTATTCACTTTGTCAGCACTACCAGGCTGACAGACCGTACTTTAAAACTTGAGAATTATACATGGGATTTGGAAACAGTATAATTCTTTTGTATCCTTTTTTTTCTTCCTGTCTTTATTTCATTATGCCATTTCTGTCTTTTCATCAGTAAAATGGGTTTGTTAAAGCATTGTTAATAATGATGTTGTTAATGCTGCTCGTTAAAACATTTTGTTCCACTCACACTGAGCTGAAACAGGTTGTAGGAGAAGATGGTAACTAGAAGCATCTAATTACCATCAATGCTTCTGTTTTCTGTCACAAGGAAGATGGGGACAAAGCCAAAACATAATGATGCCTTCTCTCTCTGTGAAGTCCTGAGAGGTCTGGTTGCAAGGTTCCACTGAAGGTGCAGAGGGGTGTTATACCTGGTATCAATTATTAGTTATTGTAACATGTAAAACTTCTCTGAAAGCTAATTTATGGGCACTGTATGGTTTCAGATGGCAGATTTTTAGCTCAAGGAACAGTGATTAAAATCTTAATAGGCCAGTGTTTTTAATGAGTTGGTCTGATAGTAGCTTTGCTCGTGGCAACTATAAAATTTTATGCAAAGTGCTGTCCAAGCGTATGTTTGTACGCAGCACTGTAGTGGCCCAGGTGTGTAGCTCCGTTGAAAACTTTTTGGGGCTTTTAATAAAAAGACAAGGGGCCTTTATTGTTAAAGAAAAACAAGTTTCCTCAAAAGCTAGCCTCTCTTTGAATGAAGGAAATCCTACAGAATCTCATACTGCGATTGCCATACAAATAGTGAAAGGCTTAGTCCTGACATAGATGCCAAAAATTGTTATATCAAAGTGCTAAGAAGAGGAAAATGATAGAGACCATACTCTTCAGACAGCAGCTACCCGTCTCAAGGTAACAATATTCACTGTAACCCTGATACCCACTTTAATGGGAAGGCTACTGAAATAGGCTGGCTACTTTTTGAAATATAAAATACCTTGAAAAGACATTATCAGTACAATATCTACTTATAAGACTGTAATTTCTGTGACTCAGGTTTACAGTGCAGCCCTGAAGAAAAAAAGAACGGTCATAGTATATTAGTTCATAAATCCTCATTTGATACTGTTACTGTGAGCTTTTGAACTACATTTGAGACTGTTCTATTTATTTTAAGTTCATTTATTTCCATCACATCCACCTTTATCCAAGCATCCTCTGACAACTTTATTTCAGTTAATAATGCATATTGAAATTTGGGCCTCTAACTTGCTGATGGATGTTTGGATTTATGAGATAATACTTTTATCCATATACTTATTTCAGCCTATTTAGAACTTCTGTCTGAACACAAAGGCACACCTTCATTCCACTCAGTAAATCTGTCATTCATGCGGAGTGCAACCCATACTGCAGAAACCTTACCTTTCTTTGTGGGAAAGAAAAATAAATACATGTGGTTTTCTTTTGTGTATATATGATCTGTTTGTATAGACATATAAAATATTTATAAAATAACAACAGAAGCCTTCACATGCCAAGAGGAAAGTTTTGTTTGTAACACTTGAGATAGTTTAACTCCGTCTTGAAGTCACTTTGAGGCATATCACTTCTCAGATAAGTTTGAAACGTGTTGCATATTCTGCCCATGAAAGGAAGGATAAAGATTTGTCATAATGACACAGTCATTATGACCAAGTAATTTCTCAGATTGTAATTTGGCTGGTAAGAAGAAGGTGCAATTGTGAGACTTTATAAACGTAGGCTTTTTAAATTCTTTTCTAAGAATTGTGTATTGGGAAGGTCCTGATGATGATCACTTCAGCTTTGTTTTAACAAAAACTAATTTCCAAATAAAATACACTGTAATTACATTTTTATGGAAGACTGACTTATCTGGAGAATAAGGGAAAAGAATATTTTTTTTTAATTTAAAGGAATTATGGAATGTTTTTTTTTTGAATTTAAATTATTTTTTCTTACTCAAATTTGAATTCTTTGACATGATTTCCCAGCTCAGTTATTTTAATTGTGTAACTTACTTGTTAAGCATTATATCAATCTAGAAAACGTTAATGCGAGTTCTAATACAAAACTTACTGGCTGCTACTGCCAGGTTTCACACGCTGCTACTGCTAGGTTTTACTGAAGTAATAGAAATGATCAGAATAGGAATTAACTTTGATCATTTTATACAAAACCTAAAATATGCTTTTTTCTTTAGAAAAAGTAACACGCAGAATTGCTATATTTGCATCTTCACAGACTGTTTTCTCTTTAACCAAAATAGCTGACATGCATTAGAATTTATCTTCTTTATGTTGGTTTTAGTTACTATTTGAAATGTTTTTGGTTTTGTTTTTTAAGTTATTGATCCGAATAACTTTTTGTTGATACTGATTCATCTTGTTTTTACCTCTAGGTAGGTATTTCAAAATGGCTATCAACTTGTTTAAACAAATAAACAAAGAAAAAAAATCCCTTCAAAAGCAGAGCGACCAGCAGGGCATTAGTGTATGGATGATTAGCAATCAACTTGGAGAAATAACAAATGCATCACAAAGCTCATTTTTGAGGAGGGGGGAAGGAGGTGGGGTAGGAAGGAAGCCCTACAACAAAACAATTGATATGCACAGCCCACAATGCTACCTAAACTGTGTTATGAGATATAAACATCTTTTCTAATCTTTCTGCCAAAGGCTGACTTTCTTTTTGAAAGTATAATAAAATAGGAAAGTAATTAAAACTTAAAGCACAAAAGATTAAGCAACACAGAATTCTAGATTAGTTCTAGTTGTTCCAATTTCAACACCAATAACCCAAAGTAGTACCTAACTGTTCCAATGATGAAGTATGCCCTCTGAAAATCGTAACAGAATTATCCAACTAGAAAAACATTAAACTAGAGATAATTCTGGTTGCTATTTTTCACTATTGTTCAGCATGCTAATACTTTGGTTGGCAATAGGATACCAGAGCTGGTATAGTGATGCTGAGGGAGTTGCTAAGCTGTTTATGTGCACAGTCGTGTTTTTCCCTTGTTAGACAAAAACTTGTTTTCATGCATTTATACTAATCAAGAAGTGCCTTTTAAAACAATTATGCCATCTACAGAATTGTTTGTAATTATGAAGTGCATTAATCAACTGTTCTGATCTGTCTGATTAGTAATTTTTAATCATGAGCAAAATGGAAGAAAACACAGATGCAAATAAAAATTGAACTCCATATTCTGGGTTGTGTTCAGGTGTACGTAAATAAACAATCAGTATGGCCTAGGTTAGTAGATCAAAGATGTAAGAGCACAGTGGCTTGCACATGTTTTAAATGAGCAAGGCATGTACGAGTGAATGTCAGTCAGCCACCCCTCCATGCTGCTTTATTATTGTCCGTGTACTGTCAGCACTGAAATAACCTCAAACTAGTGCCTGAATGTGTATGAGCAAGTTTCCTGTTTTGGTGGGTTCGTTGTGTTGGTTCTTCTTTTGATAATAGAAGATAAAGCCTCCCCAAAACACTAGTCTTCTCCTGTTTAAAAACCCAGTTAGTCACCTTGGTCTCTTCTACAACTGGTTTCTCTCTCTTTGCGATATGGCTGCCTCCACTGTTCAGCTTGCTTCAGTGAAAGTATGCCTTCTAGCTAGCCTTCTTGGGGGCTAGGGAGGGGAAAGTCTTTTTCAATACATTGATGTAGATGGCTGACTTGGCCAATAAGTATGAAGAGGGAATTTTATTTACTTTTTGTTAAAGTAACTATTCCTTTTTTTTTTTCTAATTTCATCTTGCTTTCCCTTAATCATAAGCCATGCACTGGCATGGAGCTCTAAGTAAAATGTGGTATATTGGCTACTGGTTTAAATACTTTATTATAATGCTAGGAACTATTTAACTTTATATTACATTTATCCTTTTTCTTATGAACCCTCTGAAAACAGAATTTACCCTAATCCAATGCGTCTAGTTTTTTCTGACAGAGAATGACTTGGCAATGCCTTCGCATTAATGAACAGTGAACAAAAACAACCATTAGAATTCACATATTTAATGAAGATGTATCTGTTTTATTTTGTGATGCTGTAAACATTTTTTAGTGAATTTTGTGCTATTTTCTGAACTGAGTAAATATCTGTTTATTTAGTTATTACTAAATACCATTCTGAAACTTAAATGATGTTAAGAAGTCATCATGGCATTAATTCTAACAGCATTCTTGCTCAGAATGAGTTTTTACTAGCTTTGGGACATCATTCTTTAATATATTTTCCTGTGGTTTCCTAAAAGATTATCAATGAATTTGACTTGGTGTTTGGGTGTCTTTAGAAAGAGATCTTCTTTCTCACCTAAAAAAACAAGCATTGTTGTGTAAGAGTATGTCATCCCACAGTTTTCTGGTGCTGTGTTGTGATGATTGTATGTTTTAACCTACTTTTCCATTGCTCTCAGTAGGTAAACTGCTGTTCCCAAAAAGACATGCTGTCTTTACAAGCAATCTAAGTAAAATGGTCAGCCACTTTTGAAACCCAGCTATGCAGTTGTGTGCATAAAAACAAACGCATCTCTCCAATTACCTGATGTTTGGTTACACTGTTTCTTCCACAGTTGTAGAATAACATAATAAAGGCCTTATCTGATCCCTTTGAAGACAATGATATTCACTGAAATCAGTGTGAGTAGATAAACAGTATCCAAGTCTTGAACAAAATAAGTGTCACACTACTACCGAGTACGAAAACATCCTAACCAATTTTGGTCACCAAGCCTTTTTGTTAGCAATTTATTCATCTAATGTGTTTTGAAATATGAAGGGCAAATTTAGTTACTTTCTCTGACCATCCACTTGGCTAAGTTTAGACAAAATGGGTCTACAGGCTGGTCAGTAGTATGAAAATGCATCAATACTCCTGTCTTTTATAACTGCACTTATTTCATAGTAAAATAGTCTCAGACACACAGGTTTGACTGGGCACAAAAACAAAAAAGAAAACAAAGCTATGTTTCTTTTGTAAACTGGTAGATTTCAGTGTAACTCAAATCTTCTTTTTCCCCTCAGTCTTTTATATAAACATTATTTCCTTTGCACTTTATGTAGTGCTTTTCAGGTTCAAAGCCCTTTACACAAATTATTTTAATTAGTTTTCACGTCTCCTCTGAGAGAGGTAAGTAAATATCATTATGCTCATTTTTACAGACAGGGACTCTCATCTGGAGAGGTTAAGTAACTTGCCCAAGGCCACAAGGGGAAATATTGTCATAGCTAGTCCTGGAAATTCAAGAGGTGTTATCCTTACTCTTTCCCTTTGTTTGCTAGGTGGCAACTTAAATTGTTAATGGTTACTCCTGTGTTTCAGAAATTTGTTCTGTGATTTTACCTCTTTGGTCTAAGCCATAAATTCAAGCAAGGAAGAAATCAGGTTTTCTGTAGTCAGACTGTAGCATAGTAACACAATTTCCTTCCACAGAAATGTCAAGTTACTTTCCTGTTATGTCTGTAATTAAGTAGGAGAGGTTGTAGACATTTCTGTTCACAATTTTACCATAGAGTCTGCATAGTCAGTAGTTCCTTTGTCGGTTCAGGCCATATTAGGGCTGTAGCTCTGGTTTATGGGAGATGCTGACAATGCAAGTTGTGGAGATGTTTCCAAGCCATGCATTTGTAGGACCTTGGGAAAACAAAAATACTGACGGTATGTACTTTCTAAGAAGTTTTCTCATACAAAGAAGATTCAGAAGCAGCGAGTGCTGGTTTTATATTTAAGAAATTTAAAATACCACACCGCTTTAATTATTGTGTTTTAGAGGCTAAAGTACCATGTCTGCAAAAATAGTTCTGTCTAGTCTTCAAGCTAGAGAGTGTTTAAAGAGCTGAGTTTTCTGGTTGAATTTTGTTTCTTGAAATTTAAGAGAAGGTTAGTCCCAACTAGTGTGGGGCTGCTTCATTTGAACATGTAGAGAATTTAAAGAACTCAGTAGATTAGTCAAGATACTATTTTGAAAGGATAATGGATGGAAAAGAATAGAAATGTATTACATGTCTCTATTAACTATACCATAAAAAATGGAAATGTACTCAAGTTGTGTATTATGTATATGATATTACTACAGCTAGTGACCCCTATTCTCCATGAAGAGCCAGGCACTACTTAGACTGTGGCAACGTTGTATTACAGTGCAGGATGTTGAGTCTCAAGTTACCAGTACATGGAAAATGGGTGAATACTCACAGCTGTCCAGTCAAGTGATGGAGGACAAATGAGAAGAAGGTGGTCTTCTGGGGAAGAATATTTCAGCAGTAGTTCTAAGGATTAGGAAGAACTCAAGCTTGGTTTTTGTTGTCCCAATGGGCGTAGACCTTTTGTTTGGTAGCTTGAGCTTGAATTATTGTGACATCTTTCTGTTGTCACCTTACGTTTTTCTTGTTGCTCAATTAGAAATGTTGGACTTGAATCATTTGCCCACACAGAGGCATTTTCTTCCTTCTGAGATGTCTTAGATTATGTGAAATTTCTCTGTGGGGCTGACAGGTACTGCAGAAGACTTATGAGAACTCCATGTCCCACCGCAGCGGCAGGGGGGGTTCTGGGACGTGCTTTGTGTACCCCAGGGTACATCAGAGAGCACTGCACACCTTACTGGGGGCCTCTGTGACTGCAGTTTTATATGTCCTGCAAAACACTTACGAGATTGTAAACCTCGTCTCAGTTACCTTGCACAGACGTCTATACCAGAGTGAAAAGATTAAAACGTGGAAGGAAACCAAGCAAGACAGTGACATAACATGCTTTATGAATGCAAGTGAAAGAAAAAATGCTGAGTATTTTGCCAGATGTTTTGGAAGCTATGTGCACAGCATATGTGCAGCAAGAAAGAATTGATCAACTAACAGTGGGGTGGCAAAATTAGTCATCAGTGGAAGTGTCAGGTAATTCTTCATGATAATGATCAAACTAATGAGAGCTTTAGGGATAGTTAGTAGGTAAAGCTTGAAAACTGTCACTATCTAGCATGCTAGCCCCCCTTCCTTACAAAGCAACATACTCCATTTGTACTGAGCTATGGATTATTTTCTCCTTAGACTCAAATAAAATCTGTCCAGGAAGAATCAGATCACATAAAACTGTTTATAATATCTGTTATCAAAAGCACCTTCTTTAACAGTGTCTCACTCCTTGTTTTTAAAACATCTGTGTTTATTTAAATACTATTTGAAAGTGTCTTATTAGTTAAAATGAAAACACATCCTTTTTATCTTTTAACTGTATGAATACAGTCAGTGAACAAGGATTAATTTAATCTGTTTGTGGGACCCAAAAGTAAGTAGACTGTGTCATTAAATTTTATCAATAACAGGAATTAACTATACAAATTAATTGTTACTAAAATGTCCCTGTTTCCCAACAGTGAAGTCTCGCACTTGGTTCCTTCTAAAACATCATCTAGAATTTTTCTTAGTAAAACTTTAATGATACATAATTAATTACTATGAATATGAACTAAGGGTATCTTTCAACCTCCTTTGCTGCAGTGATTGGCATGATTTTCTGTATGAGATCACTCAAGCAGTTCAAGACTTTGATTTACCTTTTTTTTCATTTGCAAATTCTTTATTGAGCATTATTTAGATAGTGAATATACCTCAGCTAGCAAAAAGCTGAAGATTTGTGTGTTAGTGGTGAAGAGGTGAGAGTGATATCATGTTCTGTGGCTTCTGACACTCTCTGTCCTAGCTCCATGTCATCGCTGGCTGTGGATGATGGTGTCAGCCTTGCACATCCTGAAGTCGTAATATTTTAACTACTCAGAATTTGTGGAACTCATACAGTTTGAATTTTGAACCTTTAAATGAAAAATACCTGTCCTAAAAGCACATGAGAGAAATTAATAGTAAAACAAATAGTTGCCTCATCATTCTGGTGGCCTGTGTTACTCCTGTGTACTTACAACAGCGTACAGCACAAGGACAGATTTTTCTAGGCCTACTGAAGGGATGGACAAGAAGGGGAAGTATGTGGGTAATAAAGACAAAGACTGTTTAGAAGAATGTTGAAAGTAATGTTTTGGAAGCCATAGGTCAGATGTAGCCTTATTGTTCTGCTTTAAACATAAGAGAGAACTTAGAAAAGAAGCTGTGCTTCTGTCATCTCCCTGGTTTGAGCTGCTGCTGGTGGGCAGGCTGGAAGGCCTCTTGGTAGGAGAGCCAGTGTCCCCTTGCCAAATGCACCACCAGGGTCAGGAAGAGAAGCCAGGGAGCCAGAGACAAAGAGAAAAATACTGATGTTATCAAGATCAAGGGTCCGTGATAATGGATCCATAGGTTAAATCAGAGCAAGAGATAAGCTAGTATCACAAGTCTGATATCTTTAGGCGGAGCAAAAACTAGAATCGGACGGGAGCAAGGCGGAGAAGTTATCTTGCTCAGAAGTCTCCCTGTGGCTAGCGGCTGACTACTTGGGGAGGTAGGTCTGCTTCTCACAGTAGAAGTCACAACTAGTTGACACCTGATTCTCCCGCAAATAGATTATTCGCTATTGTGCATTAGTGTGTTAGGGCCTTTAAAAGTCATAATAGCAGAAGTTACTGTAAGATTGAATAAGAGAACTATTTCTGTGCAAAACCTACTTCTGGGCTACTGCATGAAATCCCAAACAGATGCTTAGAAACACATGTTTTTCAGTGTTATTTCTAAGCAAATAGTAATTGAGGACAAATAACTGGGGCAAGTAACAGCCTAAGTTGTGAAAAAAAATGTTGCCATTTTCAATGTTGTATTCACTTTTCAGTGAAACACTGTGTTCCTGTGATTTTTTCACTGCTGAAGTTTCAGCACTGCTCAGGAAAAAGAGACAATGCCTAGCATCTTTTGTTTGGATCTGTGATGCTTCCTTATTATGCTTGCTGAGTAATACTAAAAATCTGGCTTTGAAGCTTAATAGATTATAAGTTATACACACAATAATTTAATCAGTGTTTATCATCTGCACATTCTTAGCATGGTAAATGGTTGCATCTCTCCAGGTGACATCTCCTTGCTTGGTAATACTTGAAGAAAGGGTAAATTAAGCTAACCTGACCTGAGTTACTGTAATCATCTTTCCTTTTGTTAAGGTCATGTAGTTCTAGTTGAAACTAGTATTGTTCATCTCAGATTGGGTGTAAGAGGCTGTAACCCTCCTGTTGCCTTACTTCAGAGGAAGAAATATCTAAAAATATTTAAATGCACAGAAATGATGGACCAGCCAGTCACTTCTAAGACTTTAAGGACCAATACAATTATTCTTACAAATGTTTTGAACCTTTCCCCTGATTTCTGTGAGAAATGGATCAAACTTGATATGAATTGTTTCTGAGAAGAAAAAAAAAATACTGAAAAATAGTCAGACATTATGCAAAATATACCAAACTTCAAAAAATGATTTGCAACAACAGGAGTGGGAGCTGTGATTACTAGGTTTGGCAAGGAAATTGCTATTACAAGGAAGAATCCAATTACTTGAACAGATCTAATAAGTTTAAGTCTTATAATAGGATGGGGAAAAGTTTGGTTCCAACTTTGAGCTAGAGTGCAATTAATATTTTAAGTAATACTCTTCAGTTTTCTCATATAAAAACTTAATTCGATGTGCATTATTGATGAAGTCTTACCTGCAACAGGAATGATATCCTATGGTAATATTAAATGATAGTTACACTACTGATGACTTTAAAGAATTTGTGATTTGATATAGCCTTGGCTGGCAAAACTACATCTTGTGATGCATGTTAAATTAAGGTTTGAGATGCACAGTGAAAGGGGAGACAGTTTTTGCAGTACCGTGTTTTATAGCCTTTTGCTTTAACATAGCAATCTCCATTTTTCCATAACTATTTTTTAAAACATGAGATGTATAATTTATCCTTCATTTATGTAGCTAAATGTTGACAAGAACTTTGAAAATCTGATTATGTGATATATCTGGAAACTAGGCTCAAAATCTTTTATTACAATGAAGGTGTTTTTTTCTTTGCAAGTAAAATTTTATTTTATCTTTTAGAAGAAAGGGAAAGTATGGAGCAGCATACTGCTTTATTTGAAGACTGTATTTTCACTTATATTCAAACACCTAGTCTCTATACTTAGTAAAAGGTGAGCTGTACTTTATTTGTGGTGGACAATCTAGGTATCATTTTGCAGAATGGAGAAGCTTATGTTGATCTCAGATGGTTCTTCTCACAATTTAGCATGCATATATGGGATAAAATTACATAGAGAATATTAATGTTAAAGCTGTAAAGCCAAGCACTAAAACCTAGTCAGTGCTGATTATAATGTTGCCCAGGCAACTTTACTTCCATTATCTTTACATGTCACAGTATGTTTTTTTCCCCCACTGTTATACAGGAATAGAGAAAAAAAAAAGGTTTCTTGATCAGTGTCTCTGATCAAAGACTGTCCTCAGTCTTCTTGCAGCCCTTGGCACTGTTTACTGCCCATCTCATTGCCCAGCTGAGGCAGAGGACTGGAAACTTTATATATAATTAAAGACCCACAAGAGGCTAAACTAAGGTTGTATGTATCTTGCTCTGTATGGTACCAGTAATGTGCAATGAAGAACTGGAGGACATGGATGTGGAGTTGATGTTGTCATTGGTTTGGTGCCAGCTTTCTATAGCAAGAATAACAGGTCAGATTTAGGAGCAGCCACAGCTGGCAATTTTTAATAGCTTCAGCCTGACCAAGTTTGCATGTATTTTTATTGGTCAGTGCCTTTGACTCCTTTCCTGTATGCCCTCCTATTTCAAACAAAAGAATTATACTGGAAATAGGGCAGGGGACATGGAATAGGACGGTGAGAATGCTAGCACTTCTATATATATATAGATATAGACATAGAGAGATAAAAAAAAATTAAGCTGAGGTGTATGTGTGTATATATATATATATATATATATATATATATATATATACTCCTCAGCTTAATTTTTCAAAATCAGTGTTTCAACCTAAAAGCTTGTCATGTCTGTCTGCCTCCATCCCCCAACCCTCCACCCATGTCTGCTTGAGTAGGAGATGAAGCATAGATTATTCTAGTCCCATTGTTCAGTCTCCCAAAGCTATAAGCATCTAACAATGACTGTTTAATTAAAAAAACATTAGATAGGTGTAATGTGGGTGTCACCAGCTCTGTATTATCAGTGAAAAAATAAGGTTAGTTACATTTTTAAACATTTTGTCAACTGGACACCAGCAAAACTGGATACCAGATGAAGAACCCGTTTCTTTTAAGAACGAACGTCAGAAGGAAGAGAAAATCCACTTATAATTAATAATACTGCTTAAAGAGGGAGAAAAAAATAAATTAAATGCCATGTATGATTATTTTGCAAGTCATGGGGAGTTGTTTGTGATGTTACAAATAATCAGCAAGACTAGAGAACAGTAAATGTGGTCATTGATCAAACATTAGTAATTTAGTTTCAACATACTATGTATAGGGTCTGATTCATTGTGCACTAAAGTGGAGACTTTTCAATAACTCATGGAATTGTCTGTAATAGTTCTGGAATACTTAATTTTGGTGTATTTTTTGCATTATTATATAGAAACGGTAGTATTAAACAGATTAACTCCATTATGCTTCTAGTTCAAATGCAAAGCGAGTAGTTTTAGATAGCTGGTTCTTAAGATGCAAAATGCAGTTGGAACTTTATTATATGGTCTAGCCAGATGGATTAGCAAAACAGCAAATGCTGAGGACTTATTAAGAGGCAGTGCTAGGATGATTAACATTGACAAGTCCTATCCTCTTGTTTCAGGCTAATCAGTGAATCTGATCTGGCAAACAAAGGCATAAACCACAAAGCTCAAAAGTATGGAGCACCTTGCTGACTTTTAAGAGTACACAAATAGGAAAGGGAAATAGAATAGGAGCAGGGAACACTGGCAATAGTTGAAGAAGGCAAGCCTTACTCTGTTGCTTTAATAGGATAGGCAATTCATAGTTGCACAAAAATACACTGTTTAAAAAACTTTCTCTACAGATTTGCCTTTTTAAAAAATAAAAATAAGTAAAACAGTTTCAGTAAAACAGAGGAATGCTGTTGGTGGTGGTTTAAGAACCAGGCTCTCAAAGAGAGGTTAGTTGGACCTTTGGCTCCCTCTTACAACAATGGGTATATACAGGTCATTTTGCCTGTATTATTTTCTAAATATGGAAACAACAACAACAAACACGTTGCTTTTTTTTTTCCCCCCAATACAAATAGTCCCACCATTGTGATAAACCTTTGGAGTCCAGGAGTTGGGTTGAGTTTGAAAATGATTATTGCCTCCTAGGCAAAAATTAAGCTGACTTAGTTGAATTCAGACCATAACCTGTAATCACAATGCATCTGAACTTTCGAAAAATCAGTATTCAGGTAAGAAATTCAGACCTTAGTACATTTTGGTTCCATACAGAGCAGATGAAATTGGTTACAGTATGTAGCTGGCACTTCAAAGAGCTGTTCTCTAAAACTATTTCTAGACAACATAATCCACCTGACTATGAAATGCAATAGCAGCTGTGATTTCTAATAATAATACTTTTTTCTGTACACCAGAACACATTTGTGTTGACATTTAAGTATTGCTCAGCTAAGATGTTTCACAGCTTGAGGGAGAGGAAAATTTTCTCTTCCTTGACACATCATGATTCTGTTTTTTGACTAACTTTGACAATAGAGAAGGGGAAATGACTGAGCAGCAGAAGGGTCACTGAAGGATGAACATTGCATATAACCTTCCCTCTGGTGTGTTGTTCTCCATTTGAGTTCTGTGGCTGCTCCATTCTCACTTTCTTACTAATTGGGCCCAATGTCCAGTCAGAGTCCCTTGCTGTGATAACCCCTCCCACCATCCCAAATTCCTCATTTGAAAGGCTAGTGCCAGCAGGCAGACTGTTCTGTCCAAATAGTGGATGCCATTGCTTAGAGGGACTGGTGACTCTGGGCAAGGAGAGGAGATGGTGTAAGATCTCAGTAGATAAGTCCTCCGCAGCACCATTGGCCATCTGCATCTGACACAGTGCTCCATCGTATCTCCAGGTTTCGGAAGGTGTTTTTGAAGGCCAAAGGAATGACTCATGACCTTTCCATACTCGTGTAACCTTACAGAAATACTTCATTCAGAAATACTCACCAAGAAAATTTGTTCTGATCCCTACCTTTATGGTCAGTATTTGCTATGAAATGTGGACTCCACAAATAATAAAAGTGTTTGCCAGGA
This sequence comes from Cygnus olor, assembly GCF_009769625.2. Lineage (NCBI taxonomy): Eukaryota > Metazoa > Chordata > Aves > Anseriformes > Anatidae > Cygnus > Cygnus olor. Next base: position 42,037,555 of record NC_049169.1, read on the forward strand.
TCTGCTTTCCTCAACACATCCAATGGAATGTACTTTTATGTCCTTTGAGATTTTTCAACCTGGACATAATATTCTTCTATCTACTCTGAGAATGCAACATTAAAATAACCTCACTTATTAACTGGGTTGCTTTAGGCTGACATCAAATATGATCAAACAGGATGTGTATACTGGAAGGATGTAGCTTCTCTGAGCTATGCCTCAAGGAAAGAACAGTAGTAAAATGACTTCATTTGTTGTTCACAAGACAAGAGTGAGTTGATGTATACCAATCACTACCATTTCTAAACCCTTTTTAAAGTTCAGATAACAGCTCACAGTGGCATCTGGAGCTCCTCTTTATTTTCTCAGTGCAGTCATAAAATTTTTGGAGATTAACCTTCAGCACTGTTCTGTTATGTACGTTGAACTATTTTTTTTCTCCATGCTAGCAGTTGTGCAGTGTTGCAGGAACGTCCCCAAGGCAGTGGCTCTTGGAGATACTAGTAACATTACATCCTTTTTCAGTTTTAGTTTTTCAACTGCGAGGATGTTCCTCAAAACTGAGGCAAGCAGGATGAGTAAGGAATACTTATTTGTCCCTCTTGGTTTTGTCTCCTTCTTGCAACAAAAACTTTGCAAAAGCTGATAAATAAAGCTGATATTGCTGAGGCCTCAATTGTTTGAAATAATGGTAGCCTCAGGCCTAATTAATTTGCACAGAGTTTCAGTGACCTTGAGATAATTTACACCAAGTCCATATGTGTGGAGAACCATCAGCAACAGCATTTTCAAACATGGATTAAATAGCTGGTTTTTATGCTGGGCTCCTTTGTTGGGCATGTGTCCTGTGGACATTTACACAGTGTAATATAAAATACAGGGGCACAAATCTCAATCTGTCAGGGGTTTGGTTAATCCAGGTCCGCCAACCCTCACTGCATCAAGGCTCCAGTTATGTGCATTCCGAATTGAACAGCAGCGATCTTCTAAGCACAGCAGAGCATTTGGCAGAGTGAGCAGCTGTAAGCCCTGGTGTCTGTCGTGTCACTAGTAGATACGTGTATGCAGGCATACTACGTGCCCTCAGACTGCTCCCCTCCCCTTCCTCCCCTGATGCGTGTGATCCTTTTAGCAGAGTCTCACGTCACCATGTGGGAAAGAGGAAGGTTCATGGAAAGGATGCGCCTGCTTTTCCACTTCGGGGAAAAAGTGGCTAGGTGGAGTTATTGTTATAAAGTCTATGGTGACTTTCTTATTTAAAAGATACCGCTTCTACATCAACTATTTTCTTTGTCTTGTAACTAACTTTCTAGCAGACAGTGACAGTAACGAATACCGTTTGTCAGCCTATTTGTTTTCAAATATGTTCGAGTAAGATTTATAGGACTGAATTAAGATGTCTTGTAAGGCTTTGCAGTTTTTGACAATTTAATGCTGAGAGAAATAAGCAGTCTCAGGAACCTTGAATCCTTTTATTTATTTATTTATTTATTTTTAAATAGCAGCTGTGTTCTTGTAGATGGATTCATGAGGAGCTGTGTGGTAGAGTGTGGTGATGAGACCTATATATCTAATCTGCTGCATTTGAAAGAAGCCATGAACTTTTTGTGTGTGCATTTTTGTTGTTGTTGGTTGGTTGTTTTTTCTCCTTTCTGCTGTTGGAAAGCATGGAACTAATGGGTGAAGATAACAGGGTCACTGCTTAAGAAGCTCGCAACTATCTGGAAGTAATTCTTAAGAGTTAAACAGGGAGGTAAGGCTACCATGTGTTCCTAACTTGCCCTGTTGTGCCTAGGTAATGCAGCACATATGGCCTTTTTTCAGGAGTGGCAGGAGCAGTGGGAGAGCGTACGTGCCATATGTTCTGCTATACCTTGTCACTCGCAGGAAGTTAAGGACGATGTGGCAGCTTTAACTTATAATTTCCTTTTATTGGTGTGTGTCTCAGCTTTAATGTCCTCATTTGCATAAGTTTAAATAACTATGTAAATTATAGCTTTGAAACTGACATATGGTATTTTATGTGCACATCTATCCTCTAATGTATACTTAAGGAATACAACACTTTAACTAATAGAGCCAAAATGCTGCACTAGAGACATGTTGCCTGCTTTTATCGTTCCTACATTTAATGCCTGAAAGGAAAAAAAAGTCCTTTTATTCCAGGACAGTTGCATTATGTAGGAGGCAGTTGAGTCTATCTGGGATTCAAACTGAACACAGTATAACGTAAACAGTATGTCACGCTGGAGACTAATGATTTCAGTAAGTCCAATTTTTCAGTGTATGAACTTCCTCAGAAGTTATTGATGTAAAATAAGTATTTCAGCAGTCTTGACAAGTTCCTAGTTTGTCATCTTCTTCACACTTGTAAAATTACAATAGAAACCAATACTAATAATTCCTGCTATAGTCTTTCAAACGACTTCTACTGTGCAAATTGTAGTAAGGTGGATTCCGTGATATTTAGGTGATGCAACAGCCTTTATTCTTTTTGAAATGGCAATTTATTATATTTAGAGTTCACAGAACAGCCTGTGCTTGTCAAAAGGGACTCATTAATATAATCCAATTGCCTTTTTTGTTATACACAACCAATATCACGGGTAGCTTACGAATACAAAGGAGAAAGCAAATACATACAAGAGTTTTATTTTATATTTTGATGTTACAGCATTTAGTTTTTTGCACCTATTATGCTGTTACTATTTCATTTCCTAAAAATGCAGCTGCTGAACAACTTCTTAAATAATCAGAGGAATGACACAGGATACTTCTACAGCTAAAACTGTTGCTGGTGTCACAGTTCACAAAATCAGTCTCTGCTCCTCTTGCTCATCCTGTGTAGGCTGAGAGACTCATCAAGCGGCCTCCCTTTACAGTACAATCCAGTCACTTGCAAAATCATAACAGGCTTTTGGTGGGACTGCAGAACATGCAGAAGTTAGACTGTACATGGAAAATTTCCTGGAGACCTTCACAGGTTTGGCACGCTGCATGCCAAGGAGTCTTGAAGTTATCACCATTCTGTACCAACAATTCTTCCGGACCAGTTTGATGCCAATTCTCCACATACGCTTTGCAGCATGTGTGTGGGTGCACGCACTCCTTTATCACTTAGCTACTTGAAGAATATAAGCTGGAGACCTGGGTGTGAAATGCTTATAAGATGTCTATAAATATTTATAAAAGGTGTGAAAGAAGAAATGGAAGATATATGATACTAGGTCTCATTACTAAAATTAAATTGGAAAGCTCTCTTCCTCTCCTCTCCCTGTTCCTCTCTACTCCTTCTCCTTCACCCCGTACCCCCTTCATCCAGCAGACTTGCTGTAGACTTCTGAGCTCCTTGCCTGGCAAGAAATGCTGTATTTCTGTAACCACAGACTGCATCCATCTTTCTGATTAACTTCGTCCTAGAAATCCTTCAAGGGATCAATGCAGATTGATACTTTCTCCCAAAACTTGTCTGTTTCTTTTGTAATCAGCATATTTCTTAACTACAATAAAGATCCTTCTGTTCCTTTGAAGACATAAATGTCTCTTTGTTAGACACAGTGTTACTTTCTGTATTGATTAAACAGTTAACAATTCATCAACTCGATGAGAGATAATACTCTCCCCATAGCTCCTTTTAGTGATTTGGGGCGGGATTCCAGACAATGCACTGCCTGCGTAGAGGTTTCTGTTCATCATATCTGCCTTTTCTTTCCTCCCTATTCGCAGTGGGAATGGGGATGGTACTTACCAAGAACTGATTCAGCCCACTGATTGCATGGAAAACTGACTAGGCAAAGCAGCAATCCCATTTCACCCATGTTAGGGCGGTCAGCTCGACTTACAGAAAGAGACAAGGAAGAGAGGGTGTGTGGCCAGGAGGAGGGGAAGGAGAGAGACAAGGCTTCTTTTCAGCCCGCACCCCCTTGTTAGATTGCTCTGTGCTCATCGAACCACTTGAGTTTTTAGTGTGTCTGCTGCCGTAGAATCCTCTTGTTCATTCAACTTTGATTTATACGCCTTTATACATTAATAATTTTGATTAATTCAGTAACAAATGTACGTAGGTCACTACTAGTTTCTCATTGTCAGAAAGTGTGATGAGCATTCACCAATTTGGGATGATCTGGGATTTAAAATGACTGACACCCTTCATCTTTCTTCTCAGGGTACCATGGCACTGGGACAGAGGCAAAGGAAGGAACAAATGAAATACCTTCTGTTCCTTCTTATACCAGCTGTAATGTAATTTGCTAAACAGGCACAGAACTTGAGGGTAAAAATCTAGAGTGGAAAAAATAGCTACTTGTGACTTCTCCTGTGAATGAAAAATGGAGCTTTTCCCATAGCTAATGTCTTAAATTCCATTGCAGTCCCAGTATGGTGAAGGATATGCGATAAAAACAGTGAGTCAAAGAAGCTTTCAGAAAGGCTGCATTAAGTATTACAATTAATCTATATGTAAGATTTTTGTTTCTAATAACTGTGATTATTTAATTTAATAAATTTGGCTGTGCTTTATTAATCTACACCAAAAAAAAAAAAAAAAGAACAAAAAACTATATATTGTTTCCCTGAATATGGGTGGCAATACCCAGAATAAACAGTTTTTATGTGTAATATTTAAGCTGACCTGTATTTGTCATAGTAGGCTGTTTCCCTGCTGTCTATGCTATGCTCTGATTGTATAGTAGGAAGGGAAGTATTAAAAGAGGGGATAGACTGTAAGTTTGACTAGAAGAGTATTGACATGTTGGTTCATGCCAGCAAAGCAACTTGTAATCGTAAACATCAAGTATCGCAACAGTAACACTTTCTTCAAATTTATATTAATTGTAGCTAAAAAAGGAGAGTGACCCAGCCTTGTATTTCATTCCAAAATCTTTCAAATAATAACATCAATATATTTGCTGAAAAAATGAATGTGAATTTAAGTAGCCCTCAAGGAGCTCCTACTGTTGGTGTTTTGTGGTTTTTGTTGTTGTTATTGTTGTTGTGTTTTTGTTTGTTTGGGTTTTTTTTTGAAATAAGATGTCAGTCTAGTGTTTTCGATTTCTTAAGTGGAAATGAAATTCCTTAGTTGATCAGAGAATTTTTATACCCAGAAATCTGAATAAACTAGAATTCTTCATCCTAGAGACTCTTCTGTGAATTGTTTCAAATAGGAAACTGTATTTAAGTTTTTAAAATTCAGACTATAATAACTGTCAAGTCAATAATAAATTATTGTTTTTGTTACATTTCTTAGGTATTATAATGTGATTCATCATGTATATTCAATGTCTATAATGCTTTCAGATGTTACATGACAAAAGAAAATGCTTGCTGCTTGTTTCGATCTAGTTTGATCTGTTAGTGTACCAGGCTGGTGCTCAAAAGACTTGAGTTACAATCCCAGCTCTACCCTTGGCCTGTGCTGACCCTTGGCAAATTATTCATGGTCTCCATCTGTGTCGTTGAGAAAGTAGTGCTCTCTCTCTGGTACAATGTTTTGAGATTGACTGTTGAATGCCACTGGAGAGTGAGTTACTGCTACTTATGTATATAAGCCAACACACATTCCTGCCTTTTAGGAATACTAGGTAGTATAGCAAAGAATTTCCCTCAAAAATGCACTGCTTTTCTTCCCCTCCCCCCCCCCGGTTTTTACTCCAGATTTACCAGAGTAAATCATAACATCAGTGTCATGTCACTAACTGTATAAAGATGGACAAAGAAAGATTGGTATGTCAGGCCTATATGTCAGGCCTCCCTGGGACGTAAGTAGCTGGGTTGTTGATAAGCAGATGCTCTTTCATCCTTCTGATGCAGCAGATACAGAGTGCAAGGGACCGGTGTGGATATGGTATACTTGTGTAGATTTTATCCAGGTTGAAGTTAACAATATTGCCATGAATCCTGTGCTGTATTTGTTTCGATATTTTTTATAGTTACTTTTAAAATGAGTAGAACGCACTTTGATTGTGAACAAGCTTGATTAGCTCTGCCCATTATGAAGTAATCAAATGCTTTTAATTACTTTCATGACTATATGTTTGTTTGATAATATTCTTTCAAACTGAGGCTTTTAATTGCTTCTTTAGTGGTTCATTTCTCTAGAAATGTCAACTATATTTTTCTCTCTGTTTTCCCATCTCTTTGTGCTTGTATATAAATTTATGAAGTGTGGCTTTGCTGTGACTTGTATTTATGCCTAAGTCAATATTTTTTTAGTAGCAACAGTTTCTCCTGTCTATTATCTTTCCTTGACAATGACTGTAGAAGTAGACACTGAAAAAACCATCTGCAAGGCTGCAGCTAGCCTCTTTGTATCACCTGTCCACTGAAGGTCCCTTGTCTAGTACATGCTGCTGCCAAATCTCTGTCTCGTGTTTTTCTCTCTTTCCTCTAGGGAAAACTCCCCTGTGGAGCAACCCCTCCTTTCTGCTTCAGAAGCCAATGACTTGCTTGTAAACATCATAGTCCTTACTAGTATTGCTAGGAAAAAAGCTCAACAACATCTACCAAAAAGCCCTGCAGTTTATCAGATGGTGCAGGACTGTGATCTTAGCTTCCTATTATTCCAGCCTTAGAGTCAATACAAAAGGTGCCATCAGGAAAAGAGAACCTGACTAGCTGATTCCTACTGTTTTTTCACAGCGCTCAGTAAAGATCAGTTATCACATCACCATGTTGAAGTGACTGAGAAAACAAATTAACCCAACCAATAACTGCACAAAACAGAGATCTGACTTCTCCAGTCTTCTGGGTAGTCTTTCAGTGAGACTGGTGTGTAATGATGCAAAATTGCTGAAAGTCATGGAGTTAGATACTTCAGAAAAGGACATCTGAATTACTCTGTGCCAGAGAGTTCTGTATCTTGAAAGCTCCGTCAGTTTTATATAAATGCTCACCTAATTTTCAGGAGTAGTATACTAACAATGTGTGTTTAATTTTTCAGGCTTTATTATTATTTCACATAATCAAGTCTTCTTGCAATGCTTTTTGTTTGTTTGTTTAAACACAGCTACACTGTTCTCTGTATGGGTGTGCAACAACTTCTACTTCCTTACTCACTTGCATCTTAAATAGCTGGGCGTGAGCTGGGCTGATCATGGGCTGGGCTTGGGTTGAAAGCGACCCTAATGAACACCCAGTTCCAACCCCCCTGCAATGGGCAGGGACACCTGCCTTGAACACTTCCAGCGGATGGGGCATCCACAGCTTCTCTGGGCAACCTGTGCCAGTGCCTCACCACCCTCATAATTAAGAACTTCTCCCTAACATCTAGTCTAAATCTCCCCCTGTTCTAGTTTAGAGCCATTCCCCCTTCTCTGGTCGTTATCTGACCAAGTAAAAAGTTGCTCTCCATCTTTTTTATAAGTCCCCCTTAAGTATTAATGAGGACTCAACAAGGCCTTCTCTTCTTCAGGTTGAACAACCCCAGCTCTCTCAGCCTCTCTTCATAGGAGAGATGCTCCAGCCACTTGATCATCTTTGTGGACCTCCTCTGGACTCTTTCTAATATGTCTATGTCCTTCTTGTGCTGGGGGCCCCAGAGCTGGATGCAGCACTCCAAGTGAGGCCTCGCAAGGGCAGAGCAGAGGAACACAATCACCTCCCTTGACCTGCTGGCCACACCTCTGTTGATGCAGCCCAGGCTGCAGTTGACCTTCTGGGCTGCAAGCACACACTGCTGACTCATGTCAAGCTTTTCATACACCAGAACCCCCAAGCCCCTCTCTGTAGGGCTGCTCTCAATGAGTTCTTCACCTAGTCTGCCCTCATGTCCGGGATTGCTCCAACTCAGGTTCAGCACCATGCACTTGGTCTTCTTGAACCTCATTGGGTTCTAGCTTCATCCTGGATATGCTATTGATTTTCACTGTTCTGTGAAGACGTCTGAGATCTACAATAGCCATACTAGGCATTTGAGCATAGGCAAGAAGATGCAGCCATATTCTGTCCCTACCAGTAACAACAGTGATGTATTCCCATTCACTCTGGTTTCCCTCCAGTGCACATGTACAGAATTTGTACTTAAGAGCATGTTTTACGCTGAGTTTGTAAGCAGTAAAGCATACTTTTATGCTTTTTTGTAGAAACTTGACTAAGAACTTAAAGGAAAGGTTGAAATACTTATTTATCAAGGAGATTTCAAATATTAGCTTAAAGTCTTTCAGACTTCAGTGTGCTCTCCTTTCAGATTTGACCTACCAAGACTTAATGAAATGCACAATGTTCAGAATTGTTCTAACACATTTGCCATTTCCATTATTTTCTGTACATGAAGAAAGTTTCTACTGTTTTTTTTCTCTGTGCTTGTTTTAGTGTACTGACAGGGTGGGAAATAATAATTTATTTAAATTAGGACAATGACTACTGGTGTTTGCTTAAAACAGGTTCAGATTAGTTGTTACAGTTTATTTTAAGGCACTCAGTCTCATCTGAGACTAATTTTGACCATGATACGGGAAGATTTTTTGCTACCAGTTGGTTGCACATTGGTCCCATTTTGAATATAACAGCATAAATGCCAGGAGAAGGACCATTAAGTGTTCCTTCTATCTCCATCAGGGACGTAGGGAAAACCAGCAACCATAGCTAATGTTAAGGGAGCAGGAGGAAATGTGCACTTCATTCCTATAGCAAGCACTGTATAAAAATTCCACATAGAGACACAGGCAACATACACAACAGTTACCAAATTCAGTTAATTCAAGTGTCAAAAGGAAGTTTAATGGAAAATTTGAGATGGCCAATACATTCATTTTCCACTTCTGTTGCAAAAGCACTCAAGCTATTTTAAAACCTGGAGAGTTTGAAGAGCTAGACTGAACTATAGAAGTAGGAAGTACAAAAAACAAAAAAACAAAAAAAAAATGGCAGTGTCTCTCTCCTTTACAAGGCGTAACACTAGTATAGGCTAGTAGTTCGATAAGGAATTGTATCTGTGTGGTTTAGGTGTCCAGTCTAAGTAGTAAAAAGGATATGCAATTTGTCTGTAATCTGTAAGGTATCGTCACACAGTTGTACATAACCAAATTCCCCCCAAAGGGTGATTAGTTCCAGAATACTTAAAATGGTTTCTTATTGCCATTTTTCACTAACAGCTTCACTCATCTGTAACAGCAGTAGTAGCGTAAGAAGTGTCTTTAAAGATAGTGTTGGACATGAGTGCTGGAAAAAAAAGGAAGTAAAGGTAAAGAAAAAATACCACAGTAGGTTGAAAAGATGGAAGGAGAAAAAAGAGAGAAAACAAGGATGCATAAGGAGGATGTGTGGGTTTGGGTTATTGTTGAGGATCAATGCACCTTTCCAGCATAAGAGAAGAGACAGTTAATTCCTTCTACATTGGAAAAAATGGATTGCAAAATTTCCCTGAAAAATACTACTGAGCAGATACCAAAGCTTTTGTTTGTTTGTTTGTTTTGTGTTTTTTTTTGTTTGTTTGTTTGTTTTAGTTTTGTTCGTGGGAAAACACTGCCTTTTACAGAATTTTCAGATAAAATAGAAAATCTTTGGAACTTGCAGAAATTTTCTGAATTTCCAGTTAGAAATGATATTTTGTTTTGGTAGGGGGGGGTAAGAATAGCAAATTTATTTGGTTTATGAAAATTTATTGGCACAGAGGAAACAAAGAGAAACTAGTGCCTCTCATGTCCATAGATAAGGACTTTCCATGCTCCTGGAGCTGAGGGCACAGTTACTGACACAAGGAGACTTGATATCTTTTGTGAGGGTGGGGGACACAGGGAGGTACTAGTGGTGGTGAGAGCACTGCTAAGGGCCCTGTGTTGATGTGGTTGTGTGATGATGATAGGGGGTTGTGAGAGGGAGAAAGGCAGGTAAAATGCTGGCAGCAGTGGCACTGGCAGTGAACACAAGGTATTAAATCATTACTGGGACTTGGAATATGATTAGTGAAGTTAATGGAAAACTAAGCCACTGTGCCAAATGACTGTTGCTAGGTTAAAGGAGGCTAATTTGCAACACCATAATGAAATTAGGCATGCTGCCTTTGATTCTGACACGGAACAGAGGAAAAAAAAAACGTTGTATGTATTATGCATTTGTGGACCCTCAACTTTTCTGCTGGAATGGTGCTACCAGGCTTGGGTGACAGTGATTCCTGGTGGCTGGTGGGTTTTTAAAAGTTCCTAAGGATAGATGTGTATGCAAGACGGATATTGAAGTGATCAGCCAGGTACCACTTCTAAGGTGGAGGGATTATTAAGAATGTTTCCATTCTGTCAACTACATGTTAAACAGGAATCATTTCCAAGAGGTGTCAAGTCTTTTAGCAAAACTTTGAGGTGTGGAGATTTCACAGGCGTCTTTATGTTGTCAGCTTAGGCATCGACAACAACTAACTGACCGCTAGGAAGCCTGTCCTCAGTCTGCATGGCTGTGATTTAACTACTGTGTGTTCTGACCTGGGTGAACAGGGAAGACATCTTCTCTCTTTCCTTTTACCTTATTGCACCTAAATTTTGCTCTCTAAGCTAAGCAAGTTCTGCTTACCAGATTTAACTTCTGTTTTTTTATTTATTTTTTTGCTAGCATCTGGAAACTGGGTGGAATTCAGTTTACTGGCCTTCTAGATACGTACAGTTATAACCATCAGAACATTATCTAACATCTGTTTTTGTAGTCAGGAGAGAGAAACATTCACTTAAAACTGACTAAAGACAGTTCATCTTAACCTAGAGTAGATTCCTGAAGTAAGCAAAAAGGGCCATCCTCTAAATTTGTTTCTTCCTTTCTGACTGTAAAGGGAACCTCAAGTGCTCATGTCTACGTGTTCATTTACTGATTCCTGCTCTTTACCACCCTTCCGTTCTGCTTAGAAAATAACTGTGGAGTGTTTTATTTAGTATTATTTTTTTAATAGTATGCATTTTGTATTGGTTTTCCAATTAATGAAATTCTTTTTACAAAAATAGTAGAATCAGAAAAATACAGCCTTTTCAACAAAGGTCACTGGACTGTCAATAATTTCATATATATATTTTCAAAAAAGCATAAATGCGATTAGTATTTTAATGCATCTTATGCATATGCCTGTTAAGACTTGTTATAGCTAAAGTTAGATAATGGTCAATGTACATAGTTTTGTTTATTACTGAGGTTGACCTATTATATAATCTTTTTAAGATTTAAAGCTGCTCCTCTTCCCCATCATTTTCAGTCTTAAATAATAATGAAATGGCCTAAATGTTTTAAAGAGTTTAAATATTTCATTAAACTTGAGTGATTATTTTGATGGAATAACAGAGGTTGAAGTAGAGTACCTCTTTTGTAACTTCTCTGAAAAGCTAATCACTTGACTTGCATATTTTCTTTAACAAGCAAGTAACGTTTGTTTAAAACATCTCATCTTGTTAGTATATGTGGATGCTCCTGGCTTGTGCTTGTTTGCCTGCTGGGTTATATAGGCAGTGGGTATGATTCTCTTAGCGGAGACAGATTTAGGCTAACTAGATTTTAGGAAGGGATTTATATATGAGGAGTGAAGAGAATATTTCAGAAAATGTTTGTTTATTGTTACGTTTCATTAAGAAACTCCAGGAAAAAAGAAACATGACTTTTCCATAGCTAAGAATGGTGGTTCTCAGAGAAATTTGGGCAAGATAAATACGTGGTATGAGACAGAGAGAACATACTGCTGTTTTTTTCAGTCGTGCAAAATTCGTACCAGAGCAAGAATGACAGCCAGACCAGATTACAGCTTAACAGGAACAGTTCCAGCAACTCAGTAAACTTCATCCAACTCTAAATTATCATACTTTTTTCTTACCTTTTCCAGGAAGGCTTTTTAGTTCTGTGTCCTTACCCTACAGGCTATTGCCTAGGCAACATTCCCACACAGAAATTATCACCAAAAATTACTTTGTGTCACGAGCATATACTTAGCATAATTTTATTTATATTCTCGCTCAGATAGAAAGCATTTTAGATTTTATGTATATCCCTCGCACTGAAGGTGGCATAGTATCATTTGCTTTAGGGGACTGATTCTCTCCTTCACTTTATCAGCTAGTGGAAATGGGAAAAATTGTAATTTTAGTCTCATACAGAGCCACTCAAGACTTTCTAATATGTAGATAAAAATGATATTTTCTGCCTCTGAAGATGATGGGCCCTCGTGAGAAGCAAAGGGAGGGCAGGGAGGATGGGGCAGAGCTGTGAACGTCTGTTTTGGGCTCCTTCCTGCTGCCAGGGGCACGAGCAGGGGGAGTAGGCCGGGGGCACCCACTCAACATCCCGCAGCTGTTCCCAGAGCATCACCAGAGGCCTCCCAGGGGCAGGACAGCTTTCTGGGTGGATGAGGTGCTTTCCAACCACAGCCAGATCTGGTTGTGTCTCTCGGGGCCTCCCGCAACATTCATGTGGCGAGCACCCACCATGGGGACCTTGCTGGTGGCACCAGGGCCAACCCCTCACTGCGCAGGATGCAGGCACAGTGTGCCACCAGGACGTCGACCACGCTGTGCTAGATGGGCGCAATTACAGCCTTCTCATGTGTAATTACTCTATAAATAGAAGTTTAAGTACAGGTTTGCTCTACATACCGAAAATCTAAGTGCTAGCAATTAGCAAAACTGCTTTCTATTTGTGATATCTGGGGATATATAATTGTATAGGTGACTGATTTTTTTCTAGGTACAAAATACTCTGAAGAATATCAAGTCTGTGTTTTCTCAGTGAAACGGGTTATTTTAATTTCTATTTCACTGCAATTACCAGTAACAGCAATTACATAGGTAACAATGTATAGTTACTTTATTAAATTCAAAATGCATCTGGATTTGAGTCTTGCAGTGGATTTTTATTGTGATTTAACTTGACGTTTCGCTGTTCAATATCTTGCTTTCTACTTATGTATATTTAATATGTATGTAACTTGGATGATCTACAGCTATCAAATAAACTGAATTAAGAAAAGGCCGCATACTGTTCAAATAATTTCTGTTGATGACTAGATTACAATGTGTATAAATCACTGTAGAATATGCTTAAATTCTTGTTAAAATCTACCTAATTTGTTCTAGTCATTGTTTTGCACACTAATACAAACCACAGCTATTATTAGATAATTTCTTTGCAATTTTCAGGGTGGCAACATGATTATCTGTTTTTTACTCATTCTAGATAAACTTCATTGTAAAACGTGGTATAAAAAGCTTCCTTGTAAACAAAAATAGTATTTATTTTAAACCCAGTTGAAGTACTGGGGAAAAAATTAGAAGGTATCCAAGTCAGTAGTTCATCTCTGGAGGTATTTCAAAAAACAAAAAAACTATTTTCACAAACACTGTTCTCGTCTTTCGCATAATTTTTTTTTTTCAATGGAGGATCATATGTGTTCCTTGAGAATTGAATAGATGTATGAATCTTGAATTTCTTGAGCAGTAGAGGTTTGGACTGAGATACCTCAAATTAATCCATATGGCCATATCTCTGTCACAGAGCTCTGCTGACACAAGGGATCTTCACTGAAGCAAAGTACGGAAAGGCAGGTTCTTTCTTGGGAGGGAATAAGTTATTTCATTTGAAAATCCCTGGAAACCCTTTCTAAAACATTGAAACTTCCCTTGAAATTATTGACTTTGTATTTGTGATTCTGTTTTAGTATGCTCAGCTGGAGGTATTTCAAAGAATCAGCATACCAACAGCTTCCATTGAGAACCCGTTTGAGAACCATATGTGTTTAAGCACTTTCATGTGAACCTGATTCCCTGCCTCCCCCCTACGCCCCGTTTCCTTCCCCCAGAATTAGAACGTTAAAGAAATCACATTTAACAGATATGGCCTATTTAAAAACTCTCCAAGTGTTACAAGGTGTAATGAGATGAAGGAGTATCAGCCTAGATGTTCCATTTTGATTTTGAACTATCCTTTTTTGTGTTCAGTACTAAATATGCCTTCTACCATTGACTTGTGATTTAGAAAACACTATTTTTGCATACCTTAGTGGATATATCTACCTTAGATACACATCTAATTTTGATAATTATATTCTGTTACCAAATGTTTTGGTGCTTATAATACTCTGGTACAAAACTTGTAAAATATTATAAAAATAAATTTATTATTATTTTTTAAAACATCCTCTGTGTCTTTTGATCATACTATTATTAGAAAGTAGTATCTTCAGAATATTTGGGGTTTTCATGAGATTAAAACCTATATTAAAGTGATGATGGGACTTCAGTTGCTTATGCCATAGGATGAGAGGTACTTAGTTTGGGGTGCAAAGAAGCCTTAATCTGTGTTAGCAGCCACTTCTGGCTTGTGCCTGCAACAGCATTTGCTGCGTATTTGCAACAGCAAGGGAACAGCTGCTCTCTTTGTGTGGTTTTGCTTCTCCCTAAACAAATAGTTGATTAGAAATTGAGCAAAAAACAGTATTCAGCAGAAAACAGGAAGGTGTCTTGTGCTTCTGAAGTGTGCACATGACATTTATGGTGAGAGGAAAAGGAGGTGCTGTAGGAAGAAACATTTTTTCCCTAAAGAGAATTGGCTTTTCAGGGCCACTGAAAATCAGTCTTGTTTTTATCATGGAAAGCCAGGCACCAGCACACAACAGCAGCTTTTTGGAACAAAAATCAAATCAAGATTGTAGTTGTATGGCTGAGAGACTATATTTTAGGGCCAACTGCTGTCAATTGCTTTAATTAATGCAAGCTTTCCTTAAAAATAGTTTTTTGTTGGTGTGTTGGTTTTGTTTTTCTGTCATGTGAAAGTACTCTTAGAGGTGAGCACTGGTAATTCAAGTTGGATGTTTCACGTGAGTTCTGATGTGAACACCATACATCAAATTCAGTTGTAACAACAGAGCTAAACTTGATCTTGTGGGTTGTTTACAAACATTATCAAACATTATCCTAGGTATTTATGGGGTTCCATCTAAATTTTAGTGAAGCCATGGTGATAGATGTCTCCAGTTTGTGGTGAACAGCAACCAATTACCATTTACAGAGAATGGAAGAGGATGGACGGGTGAATAGAGAGATGTGACAGAACAAAAGCAAACTGGCTTATAAATACTAGGGATTAGTATAATACATTATCTGCTCCCCTCATGCCATCACCTTTTTCTATCCATCTCCCCTGGAAGACGGCAACAATAGTTGCCTTTTATCATGGAGATGCTATGATGACTAAATTAAAAAGGCAATTTAGATTTGTTTAGAAATCTTCAGTGACCCTCAGGCCACAGACCTGCAATTAGTTGAAGCATTTTTTTTTCTTTGAAA
The DNA here is from genome assembly GCF_009769625.2 of Cygnus olor. Lineage (NCBI taxonomy): Eukaryota > Metazoa > Chordata > Aves > Anseriformes > Anatidae > Cygnus > Cygnus olor. Next base: position 42,052,776 of record NC_049169.1, read on the forward strand.
ACTGTTTTAATTATTGGCATTTGTGCTGTCATGCATAATCAGTGGGACCCCATTTGTGTTTCAGCTGGAGCTGCCTCTTGATGGCCAAGTAAACACCACCTTTTTTAATATGGAATAAATTGTTGGCATCAGATGCTAGTTCAGAATTAACATTATTTAAAAATCCTTGATGCTGTAATCCTGATCGTGACTACATTGACTATTTTTGTGACACAAAAGCTATTGTAGAAAGTAGGGTGAGTGTGGAAAATGGTTTTGCAGCCCCTCTCTTCTGCCATCCTCTTCTGTGTATGAGAAGTCCTTCCTCAAAAGCCAAGCCTCAGTATGAGCACAGTCCAGTCTGTTTACAATAAGAGAGTACCTCAATTCAAACAGCTGTCAGGGAGCAGGTATTAATCATGCCAATATTCAGCAAGCCATGTCCAAGAGCTTTCTTGCTCCTTTGAGCTTAATGTAGATAAAGCAGGTAGAGAAAGAGAAATTGGAAAAGGTGGCTTCACTGATAAGAAAACCTACCATAAACTTTGAATTAGTGACAGTGTACCAGATTTGCCTCTGGAGTGTTTCATTAGTATTGTGTACTGCCTGTACTGCGTGTTAGCGTTCTGCTGACATGTCACCTGAGATAACAACATCATCTATTTAACCAGCACAGGAAAAAAACAAATTAGTTTCCCACCATCCTAGGAAAAATGTGAATACTCAACACATTTGCAGTGTTTCCACACTCACTGGAAAGTGTTCTACTTTTATGATCTACACATTTTTCTTAGTAGACCAGCAATTTTAAATTTTTTCCCCCAAAATTATATGACAGATTGGACCAGGGAGATAAATCTTGTTCAGGAAGTGAAGCAATGTACAATAACATGATGCGAGCAGCTGCTCTCTTTGTATAGTTTGCTAGGTAGACTGCTGTTGCAGAGCCTAATAATGACAAAACCAATTAGCTGATTAGAAACTGCTAGAAATAAAAGAGAACAAGAGAAAACACTTAAGTGACAACAAAAGTAAATGCAGTTCTCCATTAATTTTGCTCAGTGCTACTGCTCTAAGGATTTCTAGGGAAATCACTGAGTTTATTTTACTTAAGATTATAATAATCCAACACCTTTTCTTCAAGCTTATCTAAGAGATCTTGATGAAACCGCAGTGCCAAACAAGTACAAATCCTGCAGATGAAATGGCACATTTGAATAAATGGAACATCTGAGCATTGATCAAAGTTAATACTCAAGAGCTACATAAAAGAAGGCAAGCTCTAAAACTGAACATTTTAATAGTTTTAGAGCAACATGGAATAGTTATTTTTTCAAGAAACATCTCATTTAATGTAAATTTGGGGTTCAGTTGTCAAAGTGATTTTTTTAATCATTCTGTGTTTCTAGGGATCTAGCATCAAAGTCATATATAGCACATATATAGCAACACAGCTTTTCAAGATGGCTGATGGTGAGATGTGAATTACCTTGAAGGTAGAGTTCAGAGCAAATACTGAAAAAATGAATGAACAGAAAGTGAATTCTGGAAGGCTCCATAAAAATATGATCTGTACTTTCAGCTCTTAAATGAGGTCACAAAAATGATAATTCCTCAGATTCTTTCTATACTCGTACCCCCAAGAGAGGGAGAGAAATTGGGAATGATGGTAGGTTTTGCACTTAAATAGTGCAAAAGCACAGCAATACATCCTGTGACACCACTTATATCAATGGGCACAGAGCAAGCCATATCTTGGGTGGAAGAAATGAAGCCAATTGAGTGTAAACAGGAACCTTTATGGCTCTCTCTTCACAAGTAGCACAGTGACTGCAGTGTAGCTGTTGATAGATATCCTTGAACCCTGCTAGAGCAGAATGTCTTTCGTTAAGCACAGCACACGCATCCTAGGCCTACATGAAGCTCTCTGGGAGGCCTCTGTAAGCCAAGTCCAAATGTTTTTTTGCAAGTTTGGTGATAAAAGAGGATGAACAACTTTTTATTCAGAGCAGGTTGAATTGAAGACATTGAGCTGCAGTCTTTTATCCCCTTAACACATATAAATCCTGTGTAACTTCAGTGTAGTCAGGAAGTATTGGAAAATAACTGTCATAATAACAATAAAAGCACAAGTTTGAATACCTGTTCGTTGCAGGGCAGTGTTGGACACAGAAGATACTTGTATATAGTCAACCAGAAAATTGTTTCCTGAATGAAATTTGTACACAGTTGTTTATTTTTCCTTTTCTATCTATATAGAAAATAGGTGTTCTCTTATGTTGCTGTTAATGTTGCCTTTCCTCACATTATGCTAGCCCAGAAACAAGCTCTAAATATCACTTGCTAATGGTGTATTTTCTCACCATCTATCTGTGTTTCGGTATAGGTGGTTTCTTATGTGTGTATTTAAAATAAGTTTAAATACATTATAAATAATCATTGCATTAGGCAATTAAATCTAAGGCATGTGCTTGTGCTGGGAAGTGCACGGTTGACTTAAAAGAATAATGCCTAATGATAGTATGAAGCAGTTTACTTCCCTTTCAATCAGGCTTCTGAAGATCTGAGAAGCATGTTCTGGTAAACACTCCAACAATATGGCAATGCAAAACATAGTGTGTGAAAAAGTGTATTTTTCTGTAATGGCCCACATTCTGGGCAGAGGATGATTAGCTGGGATGCTGTTCAGTCAACAGCTGTATTACTAAGTACTAAGCTTTAAAAGGCACCTCCTATGATGGCTTTCCTTGGCTCTTCATTTGGCCCAGTAAAGAGTCCTGACCTTATCATAAAAGAAAGCACTGCCAACATCTCACTGACACATTCCTCTTTCAGCGCACCCCTCTCCTTGATCCTCAGTCATTTCCTTTTAGACAAATGAAAAGGTTACTGCTCTTTAAATATCCCTTCACAAGGGTCTATGGTAATTGAACTGTCTAAATTCATGTATCTAGTTAGATTAGACTCTTTCTTTACAAAAAATAAATACTTGACTTTTGTCAGTTCTTACCTCCTTAGGAATAAATTGCACGTGTGAGCCTATTCTGGAAAGTGGCTGTTAGTGGAAGAGCAGTACAGATACACAGTGGTGTTATGAAAGCTCCTTTTTCTATATTTATTTGGTTTGCATCAAGTAAATACATCTTTTATACTATATCTGAAGTCATATAAAACAAACAAAGAAAATCGCCATGCCTGCATGTCTTTAAACAAGCAGGGATATATATGTGTATTGAGATGAGGGTGAGTTGTAGATTTGAGAGCAGAGAAATTGGATTCTTTATGGCCGGTACTGGATGCCATCTTTCCTAGGTATTTTGCTTTATTTAAGGCAGAGTTGATACTTAAGTATATGAAAATGTCACCTAACAGTTCGCGATCCTGTAAAAAGATATCAGTACTTATGAAAAATCCTGGTTACTGTTCAAGGAATTTTGGAAATGTAAGATTGGTAGGGTTGCCAGCTGCGTCTCCTTACTGTTTCAAGTAGCTCTTTCTATGGGTCTATATTATGAGCTTCCAAAGCACCATGCACCTAGTTGTTAGTCTGAGGAGAGGATAGGAGCTGCATCCATTTCTTTTATACCAAGGCTGTTCCAGATTCTTATTGTTCTAATATTTAGACTTTTTTTATTTTTTAATTTACAGCCTAACTTTATTCATAGCGATCTTATATTCATTCTTTCTTTTGCCAGCTGTGGCCCCTAGACTGAATAATTATTTTTCTCCATCACTGTTCAGTTCCCTGGCATATTTTCTCATACTTTTCCATTTCACTATACCAGATATGCTTAAGCACTTTTAGTCTCTTTTTGTCAGATAGATTTTCCATTTCTCTGATCATGTTGGCAGCTCTTTTCTGCACCTCTTTCAATTTAAGCTTATCATTCTTTAACATGAGTGAGCAGGATTCTGTGGCATATTAGAGATATCAGTGATTAGATTTCCCCCAGATCTTGTACAATAGCATCAGTATTAGCTTCTCTCTAGAAAAATCTTGTCTGATACAGCTTAGGATTGCATTGTCCATATAATAATAACAGCTCATACTTAAATCCTAGGACTGATCCTTTTCTACCTCAGTTGTTTGCAACTGATGAGCTTCTGGCTTTTAGAATAAATGTTTTTATTAGTCCTTAGGGAGATGGCCTTGCCGTAAGTGTCTTACAGTTTCATTTCATTTAATAATATTCATGTCCTCAAGGTCATCAGGTTCTTTGCATATGGATATCCTAATGCTCCTCAGTATTGATCACTTCCCAAGAAATGAATTATCATAAGATTTCACCAGTATAGTACTGATACTTTTGCCAAGGTCATTATGAAAATATTTAACGAGATTGCTCCCAAGACTGGTCATTGAGAAACTCTCTTAATAGCTTCCCTCTAGCCTGAAACTTTTCAACACTAATCACTTCCATTTTTCCTTTAGTTAGTTTCTTATTGAGCTAATATTCCTGGTATTAATCCTAATTTCCTCTAGATTGAGTAATGATTTCCCATGTTGGTATTCTGTGAAAATGCTTTTCTGAACTTCAGATATGTGAGGTCTATCACATTACCAGTGTCTTAAAACAAACAAACAAAAAAAACCACACAAAACAAACAAAAAACAACAAACAGAACCTTGAATAAAGCTATTGAATTGATCTAGTGTGATTCACCTTTTAATCCTCCCTTGACCTGCCTGTCTTTAAATGTATGTTTTCTGAAAGTTTCCTCTAAAAACATACACATTCTCGATGCTTATTGGCCATCAGTTGCTCACATTGCTCTTCTCTCATACTTCACTACTCTAAGTTATTCTACTTACTAATATATATATATAGCACAAGATAGGGATCTTCCTACCTGAAATATCATGTTCTTGTTCTTTTGGAATTTGAACTGGAGGCTGTACTGTCGCTGTCAGCTGGATTTGTTTGAGCTTTTCTTCTGAGTTGTATAATTAACATAACTGAGATTACCTCATCTGTTATCCATCTTATCTTCATCCCTTCATTCAGTATTTTCAGCATAATCAAGCTGCATTATCACCTCTGCACCATCCTCACTGTATATGATCCCTTTCTCATTTTTTGTTTGTATTTTATTCCTAGAGGTGAAAATTATTTTACTGTTTGTTTCTGCTCAAGTACAGAGTTTTTATCTTTTTATTAACAGCTATTTTAACCATCATGGGAACAAGGCTAGTGTATTTGTTGTTATACCTTGTGCATATATGTATGTGTGTATATGAAGAACAAATATTTTTGAGACCTCTGGAATTTTTTTCTTATTTCCATACACAAAACCTTGAACTTTTTACTTACAATGCATATAGATAGGGTTAGGCAGATATTCAAAGGAGCAATGTGATTTTTTTCATTCAGGTTTTAATCTAACCTAACCTATGCAAATAAAATAAAATAATACATTTACAATTTCATATTATGATATTTCTTAAAAGAAGTAATTGGCTTCTATTTTGTTGCTTAAGTCGAGTTAGTGCTCAAATTGAATGGGTTTAAGGAAGACTGAAAGGAGGAAATGGAAAATACCAGTCAAATCATAGTTGGGAGAATGTTCCCCAAAGAAAAGTTGAATGCATGAAATCAATAAGGATGAACTGAAGCACTCCAGAATCACAGTTTTTAAGTTCAGCACAGATATTGCAAGAGAAGAGAGAAAAAGAAAAAAAAAAGTGATGAGCAAAGCTATTGCCGGTTAGGTATAGATAGTAAAGAAGAAGTGAGAGCTAGGCAGATCATGGGTTTTAGGTATTTCATTGGGGTAGGAACAAGATGTCTGCTATGAGAAGATTGATGAATGATATTTCCCACTTAAAAGAATGTGAGAAGGCAAGGTGAAAAAAATAAGAGGAAAAAGATTTTGAGCCTGAGGGAGGAAGTTGTATGCACACTGGAGACAGCCATAGGTTCAGTGATACAGCATAATAGAAGACTAGTGTAAATTAGGGCAATGTACTAATAACATTGTAATAATTTGTTCAGCTGAGAGGAAAAAGTGGCAATGTATGATTCTAGCCAAGTTTGAGTTAAGTGAAAAAGGTTAAAAGGAAAAAAAAGAGTGAGAGGTCAAAGCTTAATTTGCATTTAGTTGCTTTGTTTGTTTACCCACCAAAACATTAGGGAAACTTCTGCTAACTTTCATAACCTCCTTTGTCTGTATGATATGATTATTCGTGGGGTTATTTTTTGCCTTTTGGAAGGAGTATAGTATTTTTCAAGCTTATGAATAATTCAAGTACTCCACAATGTGTTGCATTACTTGCCAAATGCTGGGTCACTAATGTAATTCAGCTTACTGTTAAAAAAAAAATAAAAAGTTTAATTGCTGAAAGAATTCAGTACTAAGAAAAATTCCGACTGGTTTTGCATGGATTTTGATAATGGATGCTAGACATAATGATGATAATGGGTAATAGACACACAGTGTTAGAACTCTTCGGTATATTAATTTAGGAATACTGAGCAAAGCCCAGAAGTGTGTATCTCAGGAGATTGCAGGGTTTCTTTTGAGGTTTCCTTTTCTATTTCTTTTCCTGTTTTGTTGTTGTTGTTGTTGTTGTTGTTGTTGTTGCTTTGTTTTAGTTTGTTTGTTTTTGAGCTATGGATGACTTCTAATTTTTTGTTTATATGTAAAACAACACTGTCTTGATTTGTTTGCAACCAAGTGTCTAAAATAATGGTATTGATTATACCAATAATAATATATCTATCCCTGGGTAGTAACATTGATTAATTACATCTGCATGGCCAAGAAATGGATCATGAAAGTATCATGGGACGCTTGGGTTGTTGTGGGTTTGTTCGCATGAGTTTGTTGTGTGTGTGCATGCATGTGTCAAAGTTCTGTTTAATAACATCTACAGTGAGAGGGAAGGATGTGGGTGTATGTTTTAGAACAGAGGTGGCCAAGCTTTCACAAAGGTCCAGTGGCTTTTCTGGTATAGCTTAAAGCAGTCTTTAACTTGCTCAGAACTGCATATAGTCCACAATTCCTCAGTGTGCCTTGTTAACTACTTTGAAGTACCAGCTCCTTCCTTCAAGCAAAAGTGAAGGAGCCATGATGGGCATATTGCTACTAGGCCATTACCTAGGTGAGGCATTTCTGTCTTATTGAGGGATAGAAAATTTGGTATGTTTTAATGAAACTAAGAGTCTAATCTTAGAAATAGTGCCAAGCATCTTGTATTGTGAGAAATAAGTGGATGAAAACTTCAAAACAGAAAAATACTTCTGTGCTTGTTGGAGTGCCCGGGGAAGCTCCCTTTGAACTTCATGACTATGGGACTGCTCTAATACCTAGTCAAGAAATGTAGATCCATCATGTGAGGTGTTAACTGTATGTAATGACAAGACAACACTGACATAGAAGTCCGGTTTAAGACAAGAGACAGTAGCTGGATATAACAGCTGAAGAAAGTAGAAGTCCTGGAAAGCTGATCTTAAAGAATGCATAACTTTTAGATAGTTTTGATCATAAGCCTGAGTTAAACAGCTCATTTCTGCAGCCTTTGTACCTAATAGGGTTTACCCAGGTTAGCAGTACTACTGACTGCTTTAACAAGTACTATGCTCATTGGCACTGTGGTTTGAGGCTCTAAAATTTAGAGTCAGCACTGCTTTGCTTTCTGAAATTTGGCCTCTGCATCATTGGAAGGATTCAGAAAATGTGGCTCCATTCCTCGTAAATTTTAGTTTCAGCAGCATCTATTACTTCCTCAAAATTTTGGTTGGAACAAAAAATATCTAATGAAGACTTAAATCACTTTCAAATATGGTGTCACAGCCTCTGTTATTAGTGAGCTTTTAATATCCTTTTTATTATTTTATTCTCAGTAGGAGTGATTTGTTACTCTCCTGATTTTTAGTATTTAAAGAATTCTTATAAAGGTTATTTAAGATTTGTGGGGGGAAGAATCTTTGCAAAACATCTAGGTTCCCAAAGGAATGATAACGACAGGTGATAAACGCTTTTGTGTTAATAGGAAGGCTTATAGCTATATGGGGCTATATGGGACTCTTACGCAAATCTACTCTCTCATTAATCATTGGAGATACTAGATTTAGATGAAAGGGATGAAGATGCTCAGCTGGCTAGATTTTCAGCTGTATCAGTCGTTAAATTAGTCCTAAGGAATTATATAGATATTAAAGTGATTTAAAGGACTAGGGTAAAAATACCCTTATCTTAATGGCGCATCAGTTTAATGAGTAATGTTGAATATAGTTGTAAATAAACAGGATCTAATGAAATAAAGTCTTTTTGCACAACTTTAGCAATGTAGTTGGAAGCAAACATAAATAGCATTTATGGAAAAATCTGTTGTTAATAAACAATTACAGTAGCTTGTTTTATTACGTTCTTTCATTGAAAGAAAACACAGGTTGGCATTCAGTTTTCCTACTTGCAACTAAAATGTTATTGATTTTTCTTACATGGTCATTTTGTTCTTTTTTTTTTCCCACCCACCCATATTTTTCACCTTTATGTTAAGAGCTATTTTTGCAGAAATGTCAAGTCATTTTTAATTATCTTCAGCAATTTGTTAGTGGGACGAAAGCTTACTTTAGTTTCAGTCGCAGCTCTACTTTATAGAAGCTTACTGGATTGCATGCTGCAAAATGCTTTTGTGGCAGCATAATGCCCTCTTTTCCAGTATTGCTCATTGTATATCCATGTACTCTTTCATTTAAAGGATGGTGGAAGATCCTACGCTGGGATGTTAAATTGTCATAATGTTAGTATCATTCTGTACATGTGTTTCAAAGAATACATAGACTGATGTAGAGATCATCATGGATATAAGTATATCCAGGACAGCAGGTGGATCTTAAGTGATTCTTACTTTCACGAGCTGAATAGCATATACTAGAATAGCCATTAACAGAAGGGATCGATAATTTCAAAGTGATACACTTAAAAATAATATCTACACAAACATGACTTTGTGACTCATTGCTAGGCTTCTTTGTTTGTTTTTATACTTCCTCAATAGTTATTGTGTTGAGATTCTCTCTTTATTTACTGGCACTCTGTGGGATCATACCAGTAATTCACCTGAAATGACTGTGTACAGTCTTAAAGGGTCATAATGCTAAGGTTCTATTTGAATGCTAATGTAGGTCATAATTAATCAATAGTGATTGTGGAAAATATAAATCATTTATAAGATGCCCGTAACTGACATCTAAATTCTCCACAAGAGAAAGCCTGAAATAGTAGCAGAACTTGGCCTTGCATCTCTTTGTTCTAGGCTCTTCCCATTTGATGTGCTAGAATGTATGTCTTAAAATAGACTCAGAGGTAAGTTGTTTGGATGTGTCATTTGAACTGAATATAGTTTTGAATGTTCTTATAGTATATAACAGAAATAATGCCAAAAACACTAAGTACATACAACAAAAACTGAAATACTTTTATTTTTTTGCTAATCTTCCAAAATCCAAATCATAATCTACCCATAAATGTTATTTCTTGAAATACCATTCTGAGGAGTTAATTAAGAAAAATCTGGATATGTTTACTAAAGGACTCATGTTTTGCTTCCTTTCTATGTATAAAATCCAATCTTTTTTCTAGGCTTTTTCCAGCTCTCCTTTATGTTGTGTCTTTACACCTTCATTTGGCTGGTAATGTATAGCCTTCTTACTGAATTGGCTCTGCTTGATAGGAATTCTAGTAGATTTTCTGATAGAAATTGGAGTTATACTCATATATGGGAATTTCTGATAGTAACCAGGTACTATGTACTGACTCCAGTACGTTATTAGCATGTTTAAACTCTTTGTTTTATTGTTATAATGTTTTTTCTTTCATCTGCATATTTGCACAGTTCCCAATACACTGAAACTCCAATGTTTATTGAACCTCTGGATTCAGCTTAAAAAAGAATGAATTTTAATTTTCTGGGGAAAATGTGGGAGAGTAGAAGCTGGAATCCCATAAAAACACATAAGATGAAGTAACAAATTCCCTTCTTACTCTCCACCTTACTGCCAAAATCAACCCACCAGCAATTAGAGCAATGGTTACAGAAAGAATTATTTTAGTTCCTTAATTCCATAAAGGAACGTGTAAGACCAGGTGGTTAGCGGGCTTATTAGCATCATTTTTTGTCAGCAATGAATGACATAAATCTACAGTCCTGTGACTACAAAAAAAAAAAAAAAAAAAAAAAAAAAAGATCTTCTTTATGATTCAGTTGCAATTCTTAACTAAGGGTGACCCAGAAACTGAAATCATGTGACAATAAGGAAAAAACTTAGTATATTGTAAACATTGTATAGTAATATTTCTTGCAGATAGAGCTAAAGCTACACATATACCAGAAGGAATAATCTTGCAGTCACAAAACCTGGAAATTGAGCCGATTCAGTAACCTAAGATGTTTTTGCTGAAAGTTAGAACTACTAGATTTCTCATACCCTGGTTTTAAGGTTTGCTATATCGCTATGAATGTTACATCTTGATGGTCACCCTTTGGGAAAAGAGATCTCTAATTAACACTGTTAAGGATATTAGTAAAAAATATTTGGAGGGGAGCAAAGCTGAAGGGAAATGCATAGTAGGTTTTCTAACTCCCGTGAAGTTCGTGGAAATAAGGCACTTACTCATTTAGACACTTCAGTAAACTCCAATAGGTGCTTATGTGCATCTTCAGGCATCTAAATACTTCAGCCTCTTGTCCAAACAAAGGACTACATGCACCGACAGTATTTACAGTGGTGGAAGTCAGGTCTGATTTGACTGAAATCAATGGTCTGTGTTCATTTATTCCTCAGTCTGAAGATATTCTAGCTGTAATCTGTTTGGTTGCCAGCTGACCAAAGAAAAAACCTCAACTGAAAAATTACATTTCAAGAGGACTAATAAATGTATTTTGAAGATGGGGAGACAAAAAGGAAAATTACTTCCATATGACACAAAGCTATTAGAGGTTTGATAAATCTGGCTTAGTTTCATCTTTAACAATGGCTGATATTAAATCCTTGGCCAGAAAAATAGATAATTGGAATCTCACAATACACAGCTCTTCAGTTTGGCATCAATCTCGTAATACAATAAAACTTATCATTTGTAAGCTTGTCTAGTTTTTAGCAAAAGACTGAGAACAATTTGATCTTAGTACATAAGACAATACAGTGCAGGTGGTTTAAAAACAAAACAGTTAATGAAACAAAATTTTACTTAAACTACCTGATGATTCATCATCCAGTCTTTGCATACTGTCAATTGTGCCTTTCTGAGCCATTAGTTATAGAATATTTAAATAGCCTGGACAGCATGTGCAACTGCTGACAATTCTATTGTATTGTGAATTATTTCTCCAATTTGTTTCAGTTCAATATAGACGGACAACAGTGTAGTGAGTCAACCTTCTGTTTCCCTGAATGCAATGCAACATAATATTTATACTGGAAATTATTTTTTGCCTCCAATAATATTTTGACCATGTTACAATATTCCTGAACTAACCTTTGAAGTGGTATGAAAATCAGATTTATTTATTTCATCATCTTTCTACTTCCTTTTATACATGTGTAATCACAACCTTGAGAAGTTGTTTTTATATCAATGAGGGCTACTATTCATCTCTTATCTGCACAACTCCCATTCAAGCATGTAATCGCTTGGAAGCACCAACAGAGGATATAACAGAACAGTTCCTTAATGGGCTGGGGTCTAGCTGGAGTTTTTAGAGAAACTGAAGAAATATGTTGAGTAGAAAGGAGCCTAGATAAGTTAAATACACAGATAATGAGATAATCCCTGCCAATGGCAGGGGGCTTAGAGTTAGATGATCTTTATGGTCCCTTCCAACCCAAGCCATTCTATGATTCTATGATCAAGAACTGGGCAAGTTTTGGCAGGCTGCAAAATAAGAGGATGCAGTTGGATGAAGCAGAAAAAAAAAAAAAAAAAGGCCAGGGGGAGAGAAGGGAGGTGATACAGTTGCAGATATTAGGTGTTTACAGTGTTTCTAACACAAACCTGGAGCTGAGAGAGTTAAGTATTTCTTCTTGTTGTATTGGCATTTGAAGAGTGGCATGTCAAGGAGTCGGAAATGAGACTGATGGCAGCAGAGGTGCCATCTGGTTTGATGACTGTGACCTCGATAGCTACATCTAGACTGCATGACAAACACTTTCTGGGATCCTGGCTGCCTGTTCATCAGTGTGCCTGGAAAACAGGGTGGAAATGATGAGAGAAAGAAAGTGGTGAGAGATCAGTGTTTGTAGTCAGATCCCATCTGGATCCCTGGGCAGGTTGCCCAGGACTATGTCCAGGCGGGTTTTGAAGGTCTCTAAGGAGGGAGACTCCACAACCTGTCTGGGCAGCCTGTGCCAGTGCTCAGTCACCTGCACAGTAAAGAAGAGCTTCCTGATATTCAGGAGGAACCTCGTGTGTTTCCGTTTGTGCCCATTGCCTTTTATCCTGCCACTGGGCACCACCGAAATGAGCCTGGCACCACCCTCCTTGCACCTTCCCTTCAGGTGTTTGTGTACATCGACCAGGTCCCCCTTGAGCCTCCTCTTTGGAGGGCTGGCAGAACAGTCTCAGCTCTCTCAGCCTCTCCTCATAGGACTCCCACTCCCCTAGCACTCCCACTCCAAACAGCTTTTTGTTGTAACTTAGCATAATTTGACTGCTTTATGTGTGCACCTATCTCATCACTTGATTGTAGAGTTTTAGTGTATTTTCTGACAATGAAGCTTCCTGGATAGTGGATGAAAAAGAAGCGATGATGAACTTTTTGTTCATTCTAAATGTGAACAGCAATTTTCTAGGGAGCTAATTAAAATCTTTATCTGATCCCTAGCTGTGAGAACTCTGCCTGGATGCACGTGATAAGTTCATGCCTTTTGAGATTTGTAATTTGATTGTATATATTTTTATAGTTTCATGGCTACAGCATATTTTATGTCTAAGTCATAAGTCTTTGCCAGAGGAAATAGCAACCTTCCCTTTAAATGTTGCAGTTAGGAAACAACACTTTGCAAGTGGATTTTTTTTTCTTAGTGTATGTGAGAGGAATGGCAAGTCAACTCATGAAAGTGGTTTGTAGGGAAAAAAAGATTATTTTCAGTCTAATTGGATAATAAACTATTGTTCTGAAGAGAATACAACCTGAGATAACGTACAGGATCTTGGTAAGCTGTAAACTCCTACTGGGAAAGCTTTGTGAAGATGGTTTTGACATCTTAAAAAGGACATGCAGAATTTTATGGGTTCAGCATGGAACATTGCACATCAGCTGGATGTCGGCAAAGAACATTAAACTCTTAATTTGGTATTATAATTTGTCAGCTGGTCACATCAGTTGACTTTAATAATTGCCAGTTGAGCACATGCACAGATACGGAAGACAGAACCTCAAAAACTTTCTTTGGCAGTTTGTTAGTTTTACGTGTTTGGGTTGTTTTCACTTACAGCATGAAAAGTTTAGTTTCCATCTACAGTGAGGTCTATACCATCAGATTGATCTTGTGTTTGATGTCTTTCATAAATTGAAGGTCACACTCATAGTTTAAGCTTGAAATTGTTCCTTAGTAACAAGTAAATGAGTTGATCAGTATGGAATTAGGTTGGTAAGAGAGGTCAGAATGAAAGTTTGAGGATAGGACTTGGCACAATATAAGGAAATGATATAAAATTGATGTGTTCACACTGTAGTGAACTATTAATTCATACTTTTTATTGCATGCTTCAGCATTAATGTGGAGGAAAAAAATATATCGGATATCAGAACAAGATGTCTGAAACAGTCTGTTTTGGCTATAGTAGAAAAGTTCATGGTTACTTATCTGAGATGTAGTTAAAGTGAAAGAATGTTACTGAATAAACTCTTTACATAAGTGAAGTGGGAGTAGGAGGGTAATAATTATATTGAATTTTTCACACAGTCCAATAAGATAGGGACATACACTTTCTGACTCTTTCTCTTATACTTTCTGACTCTTCTCAGTTAAATAACAAGATCAAGACTGATACTTCTGTCAGCGCATACTAAAAAGGTTTCTGCATATATTTATTGCTTACTGCTTTTGATAAAGAAGTAGAAAGGGACCAACATTTCCTCCCATAAATGTGTATAACTTTAACAGATATACAAGAATTTAAGATCAAATTCTCTTGGTGAAAATATCCCCAAATGGAAAGTCAGAAATTTCCTACTGAGACCAGAGAGACTAGAAAACACATATGAGCTTGAATAGTGTCATTTGTGGATGGGCACATTTTCTTGAAGGGTGACGACTCAAAGTTGTTGGCCATGTATCTCTGAGATCAGGTTTTTATATATATGTAACTATATGCTACAGTATGGGTACCTATAACAAAGCAGAGAACAAATTCGCCTCCATTGCAGTTACCAAATCAGATGGTAACAAGTCTATGTGTACATATGACTCTGTACTGTAGTCACTTCATGCACTGCACTTACTGTTCCAGGTGAGATGGACTCTGTGATTACACCTGTCTGCCTCATAAGAACATATGCTACGTTAGGATGTAGAATCTTCTTGCAGATTTTAATCCCAAGGTACTTACAGACTAACTGTTTGGAATGTCCAGATATACGTCACTTGTGATATAGTGAAACCCTCATATGGGCTTTTTGAATTATGATTTTTTCTAGATGGCAAAGAACTTGCACTCTAGGTACAGTTGTACTACTGCTAAAGGAATGATTATCATGAACATACCAAGTTTAAGACATACAATTTTGTTCAGTAGAAATGAACTTACATGCAATATTAACGATGACCGGGTGATGGATATGCATCATACAGTGGTTTTGCCTAATTCCTTGAATGCGATGGCATCTGTGTCCTTGCCCTTGCTTAGGCAAAAATATAGGGCAGATTCAGAGCATCTTTTGTTAGAATGGAAGAATGGTCCCAGCGGTTCAGACCAGGGATTCTTGTAGCCTGTGACCTACAGAGTGCAGCATCCTATCTCCAACAAGCCATAGATTTCCACAGAAAAGAGTAAGAGGGCAAGAAAATATTACACATTTCTTGAAAATTCTCCCAGCCTCTGACTGCTTTCAGCTCAAGGGATTTCTGGTGCAGTTTGTCTAAATATCAATAAATTGCTCTTCTTAGTGATAATTCAGTTTCAGCTTGAAACTTTTTAATTTTTTGCATCCCTAGTATGTTTCTGAGAGTTTCATAGATCTGCCACCATTGAACAAAGAACCACCTTCTTTTCTTTGTTTTGAACTTTGATCCTACCAGCTTCCTTTATGGTTGCTAGTTTTTCTATATAATATAAATAATAAAATAATAATATAAAACATTATACTGAACTCTAAAATGGTATAAAAGTACAGTTTGAGCACTCTGTTTTGGTACAAATTATTGCAGAACATCACAAAAACAGCTTTACAGTTGAATTTATTTAAAAACATTTCTACAGTAGGAGAATATCATTTTTACAGCAGTAACAAGGTAGAAATTATCACTTGATACTTTAACTCACAAAACTCTATTGGGTCTGTATTTACATTGTACAATATTCCATACGCAATTGGTAGAAATGCTTCTCAGGTCATTTGCAGACCCCATTTGATCATAAATACAAGGTACTGAGATCATAAACCCCACATTTTTATTGGTATTGTGATAGGTTTAATTCATGTTTAACACAAGTTGTTTGAAAGCTGCAGGGAAGGTGACGTAAGCTGGACTTTGCTGATAGTTTGAACAGTGGCCAAGGTTTATAATGCAAGGTCAGAGGGGACCTGATTCCAGTAATATGGGCTGGAATGATATATGTGTGTTGTAGTTCTCATTGAAGGTCATTTATCATGTAATGAATACTTCATAACATTTCTGGAGTTGAAGCTTAAAAATTGTGCTGCAGTGTAATTAAGAATCATTTAGAGTAGAATAAAGATATCAACCAAATCTCTGCATATGTCACCTGAAGAATTTAGGTCAAGGCTGATTGTAAGACTGTACTGGCTGCAGGGACCAGGTTTTTAGATACTCCTGTGCTTGTTGCAGAGAAGAGATAACTTTAACATGCTTCAGACTGAAAGAAATGTGTGTTTGTTTGTTTGCTTGTTTTAGTACAGGAGATAGTAATGCAGTCAGAAGTCAATGGAAAAATAATAAAGAAGATCATTACTGTCTTCCAGAACTAAATTTGTTGGTTGTTTTTTGCTGAATAGTGATACACCATGAAATTATTCAGTATCTTTCTACGATTATAAAAGTTATGAACTTTAAAAAAAAGGGAAACTGGTGCAAACAGTGCAGAGATATATTTTAAAAATTAACTGAAGGGATTAAAGAATGTCAATCTTAGACCACTGCCATTTGTGTTGGTAGTAAAAATATTCTACACCACCAAATTGCACTGCAAGCACCAGCTAATAGGAGAATGTAATAGTCAAAGATGTGATAGGTGGGCTACAGCTGTATTATTACCACCAACAGTGGAACAGACTATTATACTTACCAACAGGTGCAGATAAAATAAATTGTGTTCTTCTGACCATTGGTTAAAATTACTTTGTTGACAAGATGTCTTTATATTGCTGATCACAGGTAGTCTTTTTTTTTTTTTCTAAAACATTAAATAAAATTTTCTAGTGAAAAAAAATAAAAAATCTGAGGTGTCAGAAAACAAACATCCAAAAGCATTATATTCCAATCATTTGTGATGGAGAAGGCAGAAAGAAGACATTGCAAAATTGCTCAGACACTTTCACTTTCTGAATCAGCTTGTTATTTATAACATAGCTGCCGGCACTTTCAGAAGTTTGCAGATGTAAACAGCCAGTGCCATTATGGGTTGCATGCAGAGCAGAATTATACCCTTCAGCCAAAGAGTACCTCTTGAAGAGAAGCTACCTGGTGACCCTCATTTTAACTCAAATTGTAGAAATTAACAGTTAATCTTTTCTGTGTTTATTTTGTTGTTGTTTTGTGGTGTAGGTTGTTTCTTTGTTTTGTTTCATTTTTCCCAGAAAGGAAAGAGAGCAAACTGATTTTATCTTCAGGCTCCTGTGTTTCTGGTAGCATCCTTCATAAATTAGTCATTGACTTTTCTTGATACAAAAAGCCTTTTCCCATCATCTTTTGATACCTGCACCTTTCTTTTTTTTTTTCTCTCTTTTTTTTTGTTTCCTCTTTTTTTTTTTTTTTTTTTTTCCCCAAATGTTCTTACTACTGAGGAGGTCTCTGAGTACCAGACTCTTGGTGAAGAAATACTGGAAGACTGGTTGATTTAAAACACATTACTAACTTAGGTATCTTCTCATACCTTTAAAACAGCAAGATACAAAATACAAAAGAAAACTTTTTTTTTCCCCTTTATTTTGTTTGCGTTTTGCATTGCTGTGGAAGACACATAAAGGTTTTCCGCAGCGTTATTAGTATTCTGGCAAGCTTTCATTTGTGATACATAGACCATCAAAGTGCTGACAGATGCAGTATTATACAGAACTGCAAAGATTATGTTTGTGTTTCTGTATGTATCCTGAAAAAAAAAAAAAAAAAGAGAGATCTCTCCTTGCTACTCTGTTCCAGAATACTCAAGCCATCTGCTTGGTTTTCCTGCTGCATTTTGTCTCATTAGTCATGTTCACATGTCTTTCAGGCTGCTTAATTTCATTACGCAAAGTATTATGCACTGTTCATCCAATAAGTGAGAGAGGTTCATTCTGCTACCCAAGGGACTTGTAAAAAGAAGTTTTAAACCTCTAAGAAAACCTGAAAATTCTTGTTGAAACGTGGATCATGTTTCACTGTTACCTCTATTAACATACTAAAACTTACTTTATTGATTAAGTTATCCATCTTTCTCTAAATCCCAAAGGCTATCTGCTGTCTCCTTAGAAATATTTGCTTCTCACTAGGATTTTTTAACACAATTAAGATCTCTACACAAAACTGTCATGTTTGAAAGTTTCCTTTTAGGTGGGGTTAGTATTACTGCCTCACAGTAAGGTTGCCAGTTTTGAAGAGGATGTGGCTGTGGCCATCCCCATGAACGTCCACCTAGAATTAGCAAAATTAAAAGCCCTTAAAAAGGTTTGGGATTCACAGAGGCAATAGAGATCTGTTAACACTGAAGATGCAAAACCTCCAGTAGCAGTCACTATTGGGTGTGCTCAAGCTTCTCTCAGCATCTTAGGCTGATAAATATGCAGCATTGCCACAGAGTGACTGAGCATACTTGCATTGCAAGACTAATGGCATTGATAAACAGTATCCTTCGATGGCTTTTGGTAACTCTTCTGTGCAATGGGAAGGAGCCAGCCCCGGCAGTGGGAGCTGGGCTTGCATGTACCTGCTGGGATCCAGCTGGGACCACAGTAGATAGAAGAGTAACAGTAATGGACAAAAACTGGCAGCACTGGGCTGGGAGGGGGGGTGACCAAGGCTTAAGGGGCAAAAGCCCTAGACTACTGATGATTTGTCAACCTGGAGAATGGGAAGAAATATAAAATTGGGCATGGAGTGGGAAACTGGGATTAACCAGGCAAAAAGAGAATTGGCAGGGATCTCTAGGGAAAACATTTTTAATAAGGAATTGAATACTCGGACAGCAGGCTAAGAGCTGCCAGCATAGTTCCATTAGCAACAGCCAGTAATCGTAGCTGGAGAGAACTGGGACTGGTTGAGAAATGAGCCAGGAAGGCAGCAAAAGAGCCTACACTGAGAGCTGTGCTCCAGTATATAGGAACATGCAGTATATGCTGAGTGTGCTCAAGAAATAAAACAAGAAAAAAAATCAGGATCCATTATTAGATGTAAGAAAAAAGTGGATTTTTATTTTTTTTATCTTCCAAAAATTTCACAATGAAAACCAATTTTATCTTAAGAATCTACTGTGAATTCTATACAAATTACAAAGCACTCATGGAACAGGATGGGGGGACCCTTTAAATTCCTTAATCAAGCAACATAGGTGCTGAATAAGCTTAGATCTGCCCCAAAATATGGTACTCAGAGATTGTCATAAAAGCCTCAGAAAGAGGCTGAATTAAACTTTGAGTGCTTGACATTGCAATAGTGTTCTTTTATTAATGTTGTGGTTTGCATCTAATGAGTTTAATTTTACTTTGTTGTTTTGATAAATAAGTATATTCTATCCAGACAGCCACAAGGTACAAAATAATTGTCGACTCTGAGAGCCGGAACATTTTTTAACCAGCTTTCCCTGATATTTATTTCATTAAAGCCATAGATCTTGGAGTCATTTGGAGGATATCACCTCTTTTTTTTTTTTTTTCTTTAATTTCTGATGGAAAAGACACATTAAGTGGTGGTGTAAATTCTTGTTGCCCCATGACTTTGGTGATGATGATTCAATGCTCTCTGTTAATATGGGCTTTACTCCCTAAAAAAATTGGAAGGGTAATTATACATTTATAGAAATTTCCATTGTTTTTTACTGCTGTGGTTAATAATATTGATGTCTTAGTATATAAGTCGTGAAAAAATGAGTTTCAAAACTATTCAAAATACTTTCAATGAACTTTTGAATTATGCAATTAAGCATTTGTAATAAAAAATGCAATATGCAATAAAAACTGCAATGTGCAAATATTGCAATATGCAATAAAAATTGCAATGTGCAATAGTGTCTTTATTTCTAAGTATTCTTACTGTCTTAACTATTGCCAAGACCTGCAAAATGAAATAATGACTGTATTTCACACTAAGGAAAATACTCAACAGCAATACATATAAGAGATGGGCACTGAGAACAGCTTTTATGGTGTATGATAAAGGTATTGATCAAGGATTCAAGACATCTATGGCTGAAAAGATTAAGCTAGATTCCTTGTCTGACATTCAGCATATTGGTTAATTTTGTGTACCTCAGCTTCCATCTGTAGGATAAATATGTTGATACAGCTTTTCTCCTATCCTTTGCATGTGTATAGGGGATTTGAGCTGTGGGGAAAAAGCTAGGTGAATTCTCTTAATTAACCATAATCGGACACTCTATAGAAGAAAAATAATATGGGGCATAAGCTGAATTGTTCTACGAAGTTATTTGAGTCTAAAGACTGAATTTTCTTCTGTCACTTTTGCCCTTTAATGCAAATTGTTTTGAATTGTGTATAGAAGGAAAAAAAATACAGAAGTACAAATCCAGGTCTCTTTAGTATCAAATGAGTTCACTGAGCATGCTAACTTAAGGAACCTTGTGGGTCACTACAATTGACTATACTTGTCTCACTTATTAAAACTACAGATATATATCTGTGATATTGGAGCACACTAAGAAAACAGACCAAATGAGCCCATAATGAAGGAAACCTGTTCATGTCTTTTTTTTCTGTGTATCTTAACAATCTGGTTAACTCTCATGATAATCAACTCCTGACAATCAGCAGCTGAAAGGCATTGAAGAAACCAAGTATAATTAAAAGACTTTTTAAGCAGCAGTTGTTTGTAAGCAAAGATGGAAAATACAGCTGCAGAGGTACAGGCAAATGTTTACATGGAATGTCTTTCTCTTAAAGGGAGAAAAGAAAAGGGATTTTTTTCTGAGCTGTGAAGAAATTAGAAACTGATTGATAGAGCCTTCATTCGAGATTTTCCTGTGAAAAGAAAACCGTGTTGACGCCAATGATATAAGGTATTTTCAACAGACATGGATTCTTTTACCTTCTGTACCTGCTTAAATGCTTTAAGGCATGGCACTTTCCTAGAAATAAAATGGGGGTAGTAAATGACTTCAAGTAATGGCTTTTTCAGATGTAAAGTCTATTATTAGATCAGTGAGTGTGTAGTTCTGTGGAAACACATGATATTTGAAATTGCCATGAAAGACAGTCTATATGCATTTTTTGACTGTTCATATAGCACTTCTATTTTTTGTCCGCTCTCACCATCAACTTGCATTTTATCAAATCCCAAACTGCCATGGTTCATTATCCACAGATGATCTTGAGTAGCCTTGCATCATAAAAAAATATGCTGTGACATCTGCCATTGTGCACCAGTATACAGATAATTTCTGAGTAAGGTTTGTCTTTGATTTATCTGTTCATTAGCGTGCATTCTTATATTTTTGCATGTGAATTTCTTAAGCAACAGGAGCTGTATGTACATTACTGTGGTCTTTCAGGTTGTAGATATTTCAGCTGTGCATCTTCAGCTAACGAGTTCCATTTGAGTTAATGTTTCTACGACTCAATCTCCACTAGTAGTGACATAGCTGTTGTAGTCCAAGTCATTACATAAGCTCCTGTACCAGTGATGTAGACAGGATGCTGAAATTGTAGTAATAGTAGTTGTAATAATAGAGAGCAATAATGCCCAGAACATAAACATATATATATATATATATATATATATATATATACATACACACACACTAATGAAGTCTTTATTTCCTGTAAGGTAATTTCATTGATAGGAGGCTGTTATTCATTTTTGAAAGACAATAAGTGAAAGGGCACAGAGCTCATAGATATTAGTAAGCAAAAGTCCTCTCCATCCCTCTAATTTACTTGTCTGTTTAACTATAGTAATGGGAAATGAAACATTTTATTTTATTTTTTTAGGGATGCTCCAAGGTGATTAAGTGCTATTGTTTTGGTAATACAATATTTGGAAATTAATTTATTATATTGCCACTGCTTCATCTAAAAATGCTTCAACAATCAACACTGAAAATTTATTACTACGCTATTTAGCTTTGTTTCAGTACTTCTTGAATTGATAACTATTTGAAATTAACCGAAGAAGCTGTTGTTAGGAAATTGCATGGATACTTTTCTGAATATGTTACGACTAAGCAGCATTGCTTGCTATAGCCTAGATAGCCTGTCTTCACCCAATTGCTTTGATGTTTCCTCCAGGGATGAGGAGAGTAAGAGAAACAATCTTGTTCTGTTAAGATTCCTTATAATTGCCAGGCTTGATGCAATTTCAGTGAAACATTGCACTAAAACCATCCTCTTAATAGATGAAAACAGTTGCTATATAGTCTGAAGATATTTACAGGGCTTTCATTTGCATGTCACAGTTCCCATACCAATTAATTGTTTATACTGACAAGGGCTTCAATACTTCATTTGGGTTAGAGCTTTTTGTACGTTTTCTGTTTGTTTGTGCAGATGTTTCACAGAGAGCATGTGGAAGTGGAGATCATTCACAGGTCAAATGAAAAGCAACAACATATAAAGACAATGAAATGTCAGGGCACCTTTCAATGAAAGTTCACAAAACAAGTGAAAAGCCATAAGAAAATGCAAAGCAATATGTCCTCAAAGTAAATTGTCCCCAAGGAAAATAACTCACTTGGAAAGAATACTACTATTCTTTTGTGTTGTAAAGCAGATTGTTGTGAAACTAACTCTTGATGTATGACTTTAGCGGTGGCTGTCACTTTGCCCAAAGCCTACCTGTTATTTTTGGTAATAAAACACAGCACAGCTCTGTGCTGAATGTGGAAAAAGAGGGGAGAGAGAGATTGAAAAAAGATTTTATTTTCTAATTCCCCAGCATCTGTTCCTGTTCCACCAAAACTTGCAAATGAATTTTGATTGGGGTAGTAGTGTGTTCATCGTAGTGATAAAATTAATTTTCATCTCAGTTCACTATTCTGCATGTCTCAGTTACAGACAGTTTCTTTTGAGAATATGAAATACTGTCTATGAATGTGTCAGGGAGTAATTCACCAATGTTTAAATATGTTATTACAGATAACTCTAATTTAAATCAAGGCAAATATTTGGGGGTCTGAATTTCCATTTGAACAATAGCTTCAAGGACTTGCATGCACATTGGACTGTCTTGTGCCCTGAGGTGGATTGCTACTAAAGAGATTATCCGCATAGACCCATGAGCTACAATAGGGTTCTTAGGAATGTGAAATAGAATAAAGTTGACTATAAGGTAAATACAAAATGAAGAAGCAAATCAAAGCAAAAATTCAATAAGAATGACCCCAAGAACTTGTCAAAAAATCTATAGCAAGCACTTTAAAAAAATGCAATAAAACCTGAGGATCTGTTACACAAATCTGAACTAGAAATGCTTCTTAATCTGTCATCCAATTCATATAATATGTTACCAAAGAAATTCTATATAGACAATTCAACAATATTGAGAAAACTACAAAGTGGGTTAAAGGGGATACTTTAATAAGCAGAGTCATGGGAAAACACCTTCTGAGACTTGTTGAGTATTAGAAAGTGTTTACTGAAACAAGAAATAATTGCAGATAGTTATGCATTACAAGGGATCTTCCTATTTAAAAAATCCATTAAAATATTAACAATATTCCTTCAAGTATTTTAGATGTAGTTTCTCTTTCCATTTATACATATTTCTGGTCAGTTGATTTCGGTGTTATTTTGTTGCTTTTTTTTTGACTATAGTATTCTCCTGTTACAGGAGCTACTACTTCCACTGTAGTTGGTTTGGCCATTCAAGAAATGTAGACTGGTGCTTGGGTCACCACTAAAGGAATCCCCACAGAGCACAGAGGAAGGCTATAAATGATGGAGGTCCCAAACCAACTACTTTCAGTACTCTGACCCCATTTAGTGCAAAAAAACATTCTAGTTTATAGCAAAGCTCTCACAAGTTTTTCTTCTTTTCTTGCCTTAGCAGTATTTTGCTTCTAGACCATTCAGGAAAACAAGAACAAATCCTAGAATACTCATATCACCCTCCTGCTAGTAAAACACCACTAACTATGATGGAGCATGAAGGACTACAAATAAAATTTCATTTCAATCAGTGAATTTGACTGGAGGAGAGAACTGATAATCAATTTTAGGGTTTATACATGGTATACCTCACTAAAAATAAAGTATCTTATAAACTAATATTAAACTCTTCACAAGGTAGAGGATGTTCCCTGTGTATTCTCTAAGTTGGTTGGGGGGGAAAAAAAAAGTTCCCAACTTATGCCTTCTTTTATATTTATATATATATAATTGTTGTCCAGGAAATCTAGAAATGTAATACAAAGTACTATCTACTAGAAAGATGTTCACATATTATCATGGGAGTGTTCAAGAATCAAGCACTAAAGCATTGTTCCAGTGAACACCAAAATTACAAGTGCACAAAGTCGCCACAGTTTCCAGACCTGTCTCAGAAAAGGTTGTCATAAAATAAATATTAGCACAATTCCTTTTTTTTTTTCCATGTGTTTTTAACCTTTTTTTTCTGACATAATACTTAATTTCTTTTCTGGGAGCCAACATTCCACTGATAAATTAGAATCCCTGGGCTGTAGATGGATACATCTTGCCTTCTGTAATCATTTCCATCTTAAAGGTAAACCTTTAAGCAACAATGAAAAATGATTTTTATATAGGTCTGTGGTGCATTAATCTATTGAAAATACAGAGAACAGTAATGAAAAATTTACTTCAGTTAATCTATTGAAATTTATTTAACTGTGTATAACCTCCTTAGTTGAAAGTAGCTTACTACCTTATACTGGCAACATAGGTTGCAATGAGATTTCTGGGTTTTGGCAATTGAGGGTAAATCAGACATACCAAACGATTTTTTTGTGGGAAAATTAAAATTTCACAAAGTAATATAGTTAAATGCAGGTCTTACTATTCTCTTCCTTATAAGGAAGAGAATGAAATTGCTGGTGTAAAAAAGGTTTCTTTCTTCCCACAGTGCTGCATTTATTGTGTTACAGTCTAAAACAGCAGCAATTATACGTAGCAGTTAAATAAAATGAGAACAATCAAACAGTCAGCTCACTGAGCCAGAGGTGGTACTTGGAGTCCGTGCTGTTTCTCCCAGTCAACCTCAGCACCAGTGATGGTCAGAAAATAGACTTCATTTTCCTGCTTTTTTTTTTTTTTTTTGGCAGGGTGGGGAGGGGAGTTGGCAGGGGGGAACATGATTTTTCCTTACTTTTTGGCAGGCAGAAAAGAAACTAAAAACACTTGGAGGGTGAAAAAAAAAAAGCTTTATGGGGAAATAATATATCTACAAGTGTACTTTATAGTATACTTTATACCTGAGAAGAATATTACCATTCTTAACTGTCTGGATAGAAGGTCCACCGGATTCCTACAGGAAGAAGCCTGCAGAAATCAGAATCTGTTGGAATTTGTATTATAACAAGAATTGTAACAGTAATTTCTTGCAAGGTTCCAGTGGAAAGAAAAAAACATACATAGAGCAAAATAAATGGATATGTGGATAGGATTTTTTTTTCATACGGCAGAGTATGTTCCATATAACTACTGCAGGAGGTCACACATTTTTTGAAATAATTGATTCTGTCAGTGGTCAGAAAGAAGATACAAGATTAGGTAGATCATAAGTTTAATGTGGTTCAGAAAGTCCTCAGGTCTTATCACAGGTCTGGTCAAACGATACAGATAAAATTTTGTGACAAATTAGCTAAAAAAAAAAAAATCAACAGGATATATCTGCCCAGCTTTACATCTGAATAAATCAGGATAGACATTTTAAGAAAATCCAGTCTAAAAGTAGGGTAACAACTATGGTCCAAGTCTATAAAGGGCAAATATTTTCTGAGGTACATTGGAGTCATGATCTTGGAAAAGACTGAGGTTATAGTTTTACGATCGTCTAAAACTGCACTTTTGCTGGAAATGATGATCTTTGTTCCAGCACTAAACATTAACAGAGTAGTTTTCAGCCAGATCAGCCTTACTGCTGACACACAAAGAGTAGCGTGGTGATGTGTGGGAAGTAGAGCAGGATCTCATCTGTTTTGGCAGCAGCAAAACCTTAAATATGTTTAAGCAGCTCCTGAAAGCACTCCAGAGCTCTGAGCCTTCACAGAAGAAGGATGGGGGAAATGTGTCCAGACACCACCATTTACCTTCTGTGTAGCAAATGACAGTCACGTCACAAGCATGCTTAGCATTTTAATGAATAATGAACTCCATTCACTTTCCTATAATTGGACTAATTTTTACCCAAATTAGTAAAATCAGTTCCCAAGCTTGATACCCAAGTGTAGTGGGCTGATCTTGGTTGAATGTCAGACACCCACTCAGCCGCTCTCTCACTCCACCTCAGCAGCAGGACAGGAGAGAAGATAAGATGGAAAAGCTCATAGGGTGAGATAAAGTCAGTGACCAATTTAATTTATTGCTGATTAAAATAGATTTGGATGGTGGGAAACAAACAAAAACAACCCACCACCACCAAGCCTCCACCCAACATTTTTTCCTCATGCTCAACTTCATTCCTTCACTCCCAACTCCTATACCTCCTTGCCTCCGTGTGGCCCCAAGCCTCCTTAATCACTGAACTTGGTGTCTGCAGGGCTGTTTCTCTCACATTTTTTACTCAATCCTCTCTACTGTCTGGGATTTTTGCCCTTTCCCAATCCATTTTCCTTTAGGTGCCCCCAGGGTGGCTGCTGGGCCCAGCCAAGCCCTGTGGTGGGGCCATTGGAACTGGCTGTGTCCATCATGTGCCCTTGCAGCCCCCTGACAGTGCCAGGGCACCCGCATGTAGTACCACAAGGCTCCCCTCAAACATTTTAAGCAGTGAATGAAAGCACAGGTAATTTTCTCAGGATACTCATAATTTTTTTTTATTTTTTTTTTACTAAACTTTGATACCTTGAATTTTTTTTTAATAATGTGATCACCCAGACATCTATTTTCAGTTAGTGTAACAATACTGATTGCAAGGGAACTCATCTTTCTAAATGCTTTTGTAAGTACAAACCAAATAAATCCCATGATGTATTTTAAGAAAATACTCTTTATTTTCAGCAGGGTTGTGCTTATGCTAGATACAAAGTTGTGTTTGTGTTTAATGTATTACGGTTATTAAGTATGTCTGAAAATCTGTGCTGAAAATGCAAACTAGTAGGTTATTCATTTTTGCCACAATACAATTTGTGGTCCATATATCACACTAAACATTAAACACATTAAACAGATCACGTTGTGACAAAATTTTGCCTGTAAGCTTTCACATATGGCACTGAAAAAAAATATTTTCCTTCCTCTAAAATATTCAGAAATGCTTGCATCCTCTATTAGATTGAATCCAAAATCTATATGTCCAGGATGTGTTAGAAGCGAAAAAGAGACATCAGTGCCAGAGAACAGGCAAACCCCCCAGAGCTCACCAGAGGCACTCACGAGATGTAGCAGGCAGCTGGCCAGGTCTCTGCTCTGGGCTGGGAAGGTCTGCCATATCCCTTCTGGTGCCCACCTCTCCTCTTGTTGCCGTGTGTTCTCCAGACCATGGGGTAAGAAACTGACCTGAGATGAAGTTCAACCTCTGCTGTTCTCCCAGAACTTCTTTGATAAACTGGGTGAACATCGATTCCCGCTTTATTATTTATAATTGATGTCTTGTGGTATCAGAAATGTGATGGCCCAACCAAAGCAGTGTATTGTCCTTTATAGCATGACATACCGTTTAGAACTGTTTGTACAAACAACTAGTTTATTTTGTTCTCACGTTAAAAAAAGATACAATATGAAACTGTCTATTTTTAAAATACAAATTCTTATCTGTGCCTGACAGATCACATCACTATGAGAGGTCCAAAATCGGTGGTTCTCTGTTAAATTTAATTATCTGGCACTTTCCAACAACAGCTTGTCTACTACTGACACGTAGAATTTCATTTTGTTCAAACATCTTTTGTGTATATGTCTCCTTGATATTGATAACAGTGGCTCATGGTAATGCTTATCTCCTTTTGATTCTGAAAATGTAATAAAGAAGGAAAATACAAAGTAATGGCTACATGCATTAGTTAGGCAGACATCCATCAAGGCTTGCATGAGACTTAGCTTTTCAGATATCTCAGGAAACAGAGATCATAAAAGCAGCATTAGGATGGCAAACGTGTCCACAAAACCAAATAAATCACTGTCCGAACAAGGATTGAGCCAAGACAGATCCTTCTTATTCATTCGTGGGACTATTTGTCCCATTTTTCCAGACAGTGTTTTGAATAAATTGTTAATTACTAATCAACGTAGTCATCTCTCTTCATAGGTACAGTAATTGGACTGTATGTAAGACTTGAGTCCATTCCACAAACTCTGGAGGATGTGACAGCGACAGGAAGCCAGTACAAAGAGGGAACATACTCTATATAATCTATTTTTTTACAGATAAGAGTGGTCAGATGAAAAAAAATACAGAATTGCAAACACAGAACTTGATCTTGTTTGTACAACAGCCCTATCATTAAAGAACTGTGGGTATAAATAAAGCAACTGTAGATGTAACTCTTGCTTTAGAGTTTCTAATGTAAATGTTTGAAACTACTGGATACTTTTATGTCAGATGTATTTAAATACATGACTTTGGTCTGTGAGATACTTGTGGATAATGAAATAAACAATAACTGCCTGGTGTACTTGCAATTACATATGGGGAGTATTTGGGGTAAGACTTATACATACAGAAAAATACAAGATTTGGGTGGGTTTTATGTTCCAATATATGCAGAGTTTCATTTGTCCAATAACTTCTGATTTTGTCTGACATAGAAAAGCCACTGTGCACTTATCAAATGTACAGTGCACTCTGCATGATGTCTCTCAGTTGTCTAAGCCTCCTTGGCTCAGTAGTTCCACACTTTCCATAATGGTAGCTGTGGCAGCCAGAAGATCTACGTCTCTGGACTGTCATTCATAGAACAAGTTAGGCACCTAATAGTAAAGATTTTGAAAAATGTATATTATGTTTGTTTTATTTTTTTTCAAAAAAGTAAAAGTAGAATATCAGTTGATAAAATACTATAGTTTTGAATCAGAAAAAAAAAGATGTTAATTATTTGAGAGAGAAAAATTAGTGAAAACAGTAGGTCTGGCATTGGGATTATAGAAGAATCACCAAAATATTTTTAAGTTATTTTTTGTTCTGTGTTCAATCCAAGCCAGCCAAAAGAAATTGAGTTTACAGTGTTTGGTTTTCAAATTTTAAGGTATTTATGATCAGAGCTTCTCAAAATAGGAATTATCTAAATCATGTAATTTAAAAAGTTACTCTTTAGTGCATCAGAAATCGTTTCCATTTTTCATTTTAAAAGCCTTCATTATAAGACCACATAATTGTAGAAAAACATACTACAAAGAGATAACACTTTAGGCTAGAAGGGAATTGATAAAACTTAAAATCATTTCTGAGGTTGCTGAAATCATGTTACAAACCATGGAAGAAGACTTACTCTGCATGGTATATTAGATACTTCATAAAATACAGATATTTGTTTATTTAGAAGCCACAATATCTTTTTTTTGAGCATATGTCTTTATTGATTTTTACAGTGCTATATGTGCAGAGTGGTCTTATTACAGGGTTTTGACTTCGTAGCTCCTGGCCTCGGTAGCTAGATTCAGTACTGACTGAAGATTGCATGGAGAGAACTGTATGCTTCCTTAGCAGGACATCTAATCTGAACAGAAGAACAGTGTCAATCTGCTCTATATTGTGAGGAAAACTAAAAATATTTTTGGCTTTCTTTTAGGCTGTTGATAGGCTTTGATAGATGCAATAAACAAGTTTAAGCTGTGCTGCGTGCCACAGAAGAGTCTGTTCAAGAGTATGGTGCAGCCTGTGTTTCAGGAGAAGCAGAGAGAGAAACTGTTTTTTTCTGAGTTCACCACATTTAAGAGCTTGTAGAAAGGAAAAAGCAAGGTGGGTACAGCTGTGGGAAAACCATACCCTTGATAAACTGGTCACAGGTGAGGAAGATGCATACCCAGTGATCAGGGATAATATATTTTTCCCTAGACAGAGGAAACTCATATTAAGTATCTAAGGCTTTTAGCGTTTCTGTTCCCATACTAGGTCCAATGTGTGCGGTGGCTTCCAATTGGGTTGTAATGTCAACGGGATTTCCTGGCCAAAGCACATGAGGTAGTGCAGCTTGTACTAAACTCAAAAAACTTGGCAGCAAACAAATGTCACTCTCCAACTATCTACCCCCAGATGGTGGTGTCCAGGAGAGGACACATCATATACGCTGTACAGTGTATATGTACAAGGGGGACAATCATGGTCATCTGGTATATTAGTTTTTGCATGTAAGGTTTAAAGTGTACTGAAATAGTACTAAAAAAAAAAAAAATATGCAGGGAGCAGGTGGAAACAGGAGAGAGCTTCCATCTTGTCATCTTGGTCCATCTCCTCTGTATTAGGAACAGATGGCTGCAGTGAAGTGGGATTCCTTTCCATTCTACAAACCTGAATATGGTATAAAACAAAAATAGCAGATTTTATGGAGAAATTATAAATGTAGAAATAGGGAATGTAGTTCTACTTTTCAGAGACAGAAGAACAGATACATGACAGTATGTGGGCATCCTTAGAATATGAGATTAGTTTTGGCAGCAAAGGTGCAAGGTACCCTTACTGTATTTTGTGAGAGACAGCTGTTATTACTTTTATTTGACAGGAGAACTCTAACCTGCATCAGTTAGAGTGTCCTTGTACTGCAGGAAATAGCAACTGTTAAATAAGATTGACAAATTTGTTTCAGGACAAACTATTTATAAATGAAGGGTGTTGGCTGCAAAATTTCATTCCCCTGCTGCAAATACATAATTCATATACGAGGGTATGCCTGACATATTTGTAAGCTCAGAAATCGCTTAGCAAATAAACAGTTGTTTACCCCACAGTAATGTACAAATATAAAAAATGTATCTTCTCTTTTTAATCTCTCTGCTGCTGTGCGTTCTGCTACTTTTTCCACCAGCAACCAAACTGTTAATTCTGTATTAATACATTCCCTTTATTCCCTGTGTTCTTGAGTGGATAATGTTACATAGTAGGTATGAGAAACTTATATTCATGTGTGCAGCTGTGTGTGTCTAATGCAGGCTTATGCTTATGGCTGCTCAGGCATGTTTGTTCTTGAGCATCATGAGGAAGTTGGACAGAAAATGCTAAGCTGCCAGTTTCTCAGTCTGGTTTCTGCAAGTCAGCTGCTTCTGTTACTAATCAGTACATTTCTTGTCAATGGGAAGGACATAAAAGAGGTACAGGTGCCTGGGTGGCAATTTTCTATACAACTTGTGTCTGGTGGTATTCTTTTGAATCTGTAAATTCCTTGGTCAGGTGTTTCCTGAATTACAAAGTCTTTACAGGATGGGAGGATGCCTCACTCATACATAAGTAATTTTGAGTGGAATATACGAGTTCTTTTTTCTCTTCAAAAAAGGTTATCAGTTACTCGATATTTCATATAGGCATCACAGCCAGGCCTTCTGATCAACCATGAGGTTTACAGATAGGGATATGTTTCTACAAATTAGTAGCATAAAAGCATCCTAAATGAGCTTTCTTAATCAAACCCAAGGGTGGTATACAGATCTCTTGAAAGGATGACACCTTGAAATACACATTGTATCCCACCTGAGAGTTGTTGAGCCAACTTTTGCATGTTTGGTTATATTGATTTCAGTGGGCCAATTTTTGGATTAAGATGCTAGCCAAGCATGCTAGTCACTGTCAGCAACTAATGAACTCAGTGCATGGCTAGGGCTAGCGATAAATTTGAATCTAGTTAAAATTACAACATGATATTCATTAGCTTCAGCAAGGGTAATTTCTGAGATAGTGTTGCTATCATCCAACATGTTAAATAAGCAGTTGGACTAAGCAGGTGGTGGGCAGAGATCAATGACTTTCTATTAAACAATAGGTAATTTCTTAGTGGGAAATAACTCACATTCCCCAAAAGGGTCACATACCAAATTTCTTATGCTTGTTTATAGTTGTAAGAAATTTGCCAGTGAAGTATGTGAACTGTATAAACATGAAGAGGCAGAAAACCATACAGACTTCTTGAAGGGTGCCCTTATTTGATCTTATTTGTTCTATTTATCCATCATATCTGAGAAGTTGTGGCAATCAGGTAAAGTTCCCACTGACTGGAAGAGGGGAAACAACCCCTATTTTTAAAAAGGGAAAAAAGGAAGACCCAGGGAACTACAGGCCAGTCAGTCTCTCCTCTGTGCCCAGCAAGATCATGGAGCAGATCCTCCTGGAAACTATGCTAAGGCACATGGAAAATAAGGAGGTGATTGGTGACAGCCAATGTGGCTTTGCTAAGGGCAAATCATGCATGACGAATCTCATGGCCTTCTACAACAGGGTTACAGCATTGGTCGAGAAGGGAAGAGCAACTGACATCATCTACTTGGTCTTGTGCAAACCATTTGGCACTGTCCCACATGATATCCTTGTCTCTAAATTGGAGAGCCATGGATGGATGGACCACTCGGTGTGTAAGGAATTTTAATTGGCTAGATGGTCATACTCAAAGACTTGCAGTCAATGGCTCAATGTCCAGGTGGAGATCAGTACCAAGTGGTTTTCCTCAAGAGCCAGTATTGAGACCAGTGCTGTGTAACACCTTTGTCAGTGACATGGACAGTGGCATCGAGTGCACCCCCAGCAAGTTTGCCGATGTTGCCAAGCTGTGTGATGCAGTCGACACGCAGAAGAGAAGGGATGCCATCCAGAGGGACCTGGGCAAGCTTGAGAGGTGGGCCTGTGTGAACCTCATGAGGTTCAACAAGGCTAAGTGCAAGGTCCTGCACCTGGGCTGGGTCAATTCCGAGCACAAATACAGGCTGGGTGGGGAATGGATTGAGAGCAGCACTGAGGAGAAGGACCTGGGGGTGTTGATTGATGAGGAACTCGAAATGAGCCAGCAATGTGTGCCTGCAGCTCAGAAGGGCAACCGTGTCCTGGGCTGCATCAAAAGCAGCGTGGCCAGCAGGGTGAGGGAGGTTTTTCTACCCCCCTCTGCTCTGCTCTCGTGAGACCCCACCTGGAGCCCTGCGTTCAGCTCTGGAGAACTCAGCACCAGAAGGACACAGAAATATTAGGACGAGTCCAGAGGAGGGCCAGAAAGATGATCAAGGGGCTGGAGCACCTCTCCTATAGGGACAAACTGAGAGAGCTGGGGTTGTTCAGCCTAGAGAAGAGAAGGCTCCAAGGAGACCTTATAGCAGCCTTCCTGTACCTAAAGGGGGCCTTCAGGAAAGCTGGGGAGGGACTCTGTCAGGGAATGTAGTGATGGGGCAAGGGGTTAAGGCTTTAAACTAAAAGGGGGTAGATTTAGGTTGGATATAAGGAAAAAATTCTTCCCTGTGAGGGTGGTGAGGCCCTGGCACAGGTTGCCCAGAGAAGCTGTGGATGCCCCATCCCTGGAAGTGCTCAAGGCCAGGCTGGATGGGGCTTTGAGCAACCTGACCTGGTGGAGGGTATCCCTGCCCATGTCAGGGGGGTTGGAATTAGATGGTCTTTAAGGTCCAACCCA
The DNA here is from genome assembly GCF_009769625.2 of Cygnus olor. Taxonomy (NCBI): domain Eukaryota; kingdom Metazoa; phylum Chordata; class Aves; order Anseriformes; family Anatidae; genus Cygnus; species Cygnus olor. The sequence goes on from NC_049169.1 coordinate 42,086,016, forward strand.
AACCATTCTGTGATTCTGGTATTACCTCAAGGCTTCATTGTGCATGGCACTGCGTGCGCACAAGGACAGGACAGTAACAGTTTTACAATGAGGTTCACTGCTAATTTATTTATATGCTGAATGTTTCCCAATACTACAGGATTTCTCTTTTGTACTGCTTTTAAATACCACCCTTACAAATTATGTTAATCTATGGAAGTATTGGCTTCTTCATATATTTATGTTTGCTTACATAGAATTTTGTGGAAAATGGGTGTGATATTTAGAGATAAAGACGGGCATTTGGATAAATTATTCAGCCTGCTTTTTGGATTAAATCTTCTACAGTATGCTTTATAAATTTTGGAAGAAAACTGTTACCTTTGTTTTTCGTTTAGCCATTTCATATCATAACCTATTTCAGATTAAAAGCAGAAGTGTCAAGCACTCTTAGAAGTTTGCTCTCCCAACATTCCAGTTTAGTTTCAGTTTAGTTGTCTCATGCTTTATTTTTTATTTTATTTTATTTATTTACTTACCTGAAGCTTAATTGCTCAGTTCCTAAAGTTCTTCTTGGACTAATACCCTATTTTCATTTTGAGGTCTGACGGTCCTAACAGTGGATGGAAGTGAGTTGACTTGAGAAGGGATGAGTTTGTGTCCTCACCCTTGAGGAAGTCATGTCCAGCCAGTTCATTTGACTTAGTTGGTCTTTGGGTCACTGCAATACATCAGTGTTACAAACTGGTGGGCAGGAGCTGGCCAATGGTCCCATCACTTGTCTGTGCCTGGAACATAGCAAAAAGTACCCGAAGAGCAAGGGCAGAAGGCTGGAGGTGATTATACCTTCTGCCATCCACTTTTCCTATCTATCCAGCACAAGTATGTGAAACTGGGTAAGACTTCCCTATCTTTAAACATGAATGGTCAGTTACATCTGTAAACATCTCTGTCATGATTTGTTATCTTGCACCTACCCAACCCGGTGATTTACAGAAAGCAGCAAAAATAATAGGGTATGAATGAGGGGGTAAGAAAAAATAATTGTAATGGGTAACAAATAATAATAGATAAATAGTGGAGCAGCTTATTTTATCAATATAATTTTTTCTTTTCCTGTGTTTTTTAACAGATTTTTATTCTGTTTTAAAAACTGTAAGAATGTTTATTTTGTGTTGATTAAGATGGGTAGGATAAGCCAACAGGTTAGCATTAGAAAAACTCAACATCGTGTAATTTTTCTTTAAATCTTCTCCTTTAATGTCATGCTTAATGAAAGAATTTACGTGTTAACAATTCCAAGCACAGCAGAAATTTTCCAAATTATTATTTAATGAATCTTGTATATACAGTGTCTGTTATGCTACAAAAATGCTAAATTAAAAACACTTTCAAATAGTTTCACTCTAGATGTGAATTTGGGAAGAAATTTTATGGAAGTGTTTAGTTTTGTAAGGGAATAAAACATGTCAGACCAGTGTCCCAGTAGGTTAGTTGGAGTTGTAATTTAAAACTTGCCATGCCATATGCTTTCTACTCATTCTTCATAATTTACTTTCATGAATAACTTACTCTGTCTTGCAGGTATGGTTTTGGAGAGCAATATGTTTCTAGCTTCAAGATGAAGGATTGAGTATGCTCCATCTGACTCAATGAGTAAAATCTATCTATGCCTATTGAAAATATGTTTAGAATAATCTTTTTAGTACCTTCTTTGTTTGGTGATCTTGAAACTATGTGACTTGAGCATCAACTTCAATATTTAGGTGACTATACTGTAAACAATCTGATTCTCTATTTATTGAATTGCCCTGAACTTTTGTCTCCACCTTATTCAGTTAATATTCCGTGTCAATATTGGCAGTGCATGTATTAAAGCCTTGCTAAACACTATATGTATTTGATGATCACAATGTCTTTGCTACTAAATTCTTATAGGAATCACAGAAGAATGTCCTTTGCCCATCCTAAGAAATATGAAGGCAGTAATAACAGTAATTAAAGTTCTTTCTAAATTATTAGCTTGTTCATTAAAATCATGTTTGCGGATATGTGTGTATATATTGAATACCTCTACAGTTACATTTTTTCTGTCTTGCAGGAAAGGTATGTGTGTGTACATAGGTATATGCATAGATTTTTCAACCCGATCACATATGTATATGTGTGTGTGAGTATATGTATAGGCATGTGGTAATGTTTAGTAGTCTGTTGATTATATGGAGATAAATGTGGATTCAGAGATCATTCCTGAGATTATATTAAAATTTTTCTATGTTGCAAGCACAGCCATAATATATCACATGCCATATTTAAAGAGTCAATAATACAGAAAATAAGTAGTTCTTCATATTTATGCTGGATTTCAAAACAAGTTCAGCAACAGGAATATCTACTTCAAATAAGTGAAATAAAAATGCTTTACATCATATTATAGGAACTCAATTTTCTCTTGGGTAGGCTTCACAACATTAAATATAGATAGTGGTAGGCTATCTAATATGGTGCTAGCATTCAAAGTACATTTAATTTTAGACTGTAAATGTTAAACTACCTTTTTAAAGTTTGAAGTTGAGGTTCCTTCACCCAGTCTAGCTATTAATCAGCTATTGAATTTACATTTGACAAATAAGTAAACATGTCAAATATGAATCCAATAGTGTCGTTAATTAAGACCTCTGTGAAGTAAAAAATATTTCACATAACTTTGTTCTTTTTAATACTCTAATTTTCTTTGTTGTGGCATGAGATTTGTTTAGATTTTTATTAGCAGAAAGCTCAGGAATATTTTCAATGGGTGGGGAACAAGAAAGAGGCAATAGTCTTGTATATACTGAGAGTTCCAGCCTCAAAAAATATTTTACAGTTAGAAATGACTTTTCACGTACCGCATAGAGCCAATGTTTTGGCAGAAGACTACAACCTAGTACGAAAAAAAGAATAGCAGACAAAATATATTACAAGGTTTGTGTATACAGAAGAATTAGGAAGTGTTAACTAATGCATAGGTATCACCTCATCCCTAGTGGTATAGTCTGTCACACTTGTACATCACTCACTTTTAAAAGCATTTTTCTTCATTCTTGCTCTAACAGGTGATATTTCTTGTTAGCAGTGCTTCTCATAGGAATGTATTTCTAATCTCATTTAGTTTTTCTTTCTCATTTGTATTAATAATCTTAGTTGATGATCTGAAGATAAGACCAAGTTTGTTTTTCTTCACTCTTCCTCTTGTGTATTTTTTTCCGTTCGCTTTAACTGACTGTGGTTAATTTTTAATTTGAGGTGCCAACACCTCTGTCTCTGTTAATGTCTGCCAGCTTTTGATGTAAGGTTACGAAAGATAAGACTGTGTCCAAAAATAAAGCTTTTCAAGTCTCCTCCACGCTTTTTTTTTTCTGTAGGGACAAAATTTCAGTCTCTATTTTCTCTTTGTATGGTAAACCTTTACTCACCTTCCCTACTTTTGAGTACGTATGAAATACCTAAATACGTTCCAGAACAAGCAGATGTAAAAATGTCCACAAATTACTTCAGGCTAGTGTTAGAAGGTTGCTTGCTATTAGTATGATGGAAATAGTCTTTTATTGTCACCAAAAGACTCACATTGGAGCATCATTAGCTTATGAGTGGAATTTCCTATTGAGATAGGAACAGACTAGTTACCAGTTACATCCGCCCAGCTGGTGCCTTCCAGATGCCGTGTATTCAGATTCATCGTGTATTAGAACCCTCAGTAGATGCAAGACAATATTGGCTCTTTCTTGCTTCCCACTCAGTGAAAACAGTCTCTGGTTTCAGATCTTGCAGCTAAACGATGCACTTAGAAGTCTATGGGAAATGTTTTCTTTATGGTTTTATTTTTCATTACTATACAGTGTTGCAGTAGAAATTGAGCTTAGAGTTAAGAGTTTGTGATTCACAAAATGGATTATTTATGGTTATGTTGGGACTTGATAAAGATCGCACTGTTTGGGAGCAGCTTGAAAGAAGTTTTAAAATCAAGAACTAAAAGACATATGATCATTTTGATAAGCCTGTTTTTGTTGAATGAGTAAGAAACAAGATCTGAAGAACAGATCAGGAGAGGCTTGTGAAAGGTGAGCAAGAGTTGAGGAGAAAGGCAAGATTATAAGTACCAAGAAAGAAAGGATTTAGAGAAGGCAAAGTTGTTCTGGAGTAGGCATAGTAAGTTGCAGCTGCTAACAGGCCATTGAGAGCAATACATTGGAAAGAAAGTCAAACATGTAACACAGAATGGTCTGGTTGTGGAGAAGGGGTGAGCCGTTGACACAAATTATAGCTGAATCCACATAATGTTTGCCAGAGAGATTAAAAAGTGGGAGAGTACGGTACAATAAAGAAAGAGAAACTGTAAGGCAAAAGTTAAGTGAGTGAATGCTAAGCCACAGGATGACAGATTCTGTAAAAGATATTAAGAAAAAGAGTGTAAACAGCAATATGAAAGGATCCAGAAATGTTAGGGTAGCGGGATTTAAGACATGTCTAAGAACTGATCAGTATAGTAGAAAACACTGGTAAGGAAAGATGAAGGTAAGGAAAGATGAACATACACATTTTATAAGGAACCTTTAAAACTATGTTTAAAAATTGTTCGGAAGGGTAAGGGATGAAGATAGGACTGTGAAATGGATAGTAAAATGGCAGGTGGAGTTGAAAGTCCTTTAATTTGCTTAATTTGCAATGCCTATGGAACAGCAAACAGAATTAGATATTATTGAAATAGAATGGAGTAGGAGCAAGAAATGGAGTCAGTATGACAAGAATGATAGTGTCACAAACAATAGGTAATAGAGCAAGAGGAAGACACTTTAGTTAGTAAACACACACACACACACAAAAAAAAAAGGAAAAGGAGAGAAGAAATTAGTCTAAGCCCATTGGATTTTCTTCCCATTAAAAGCGTGAGATCCTGAACAAGTTAGAAAAAGAGAGGTTACAGTAACAGGTCCTGCTTTCAGCCATGAAATACCAAACAAATGTGTATGTTGTGTTGTTAAAATTTCAGGCAGGTAAAACTCTGCTTAGACAAACAATCCCAATTGCTCTGACTATATACTAGCAGATGTGAAAGTTGAGGAAAATACACAGATTCACGAACTCCATCCAGTTGCCTTTATAGATTTATACACAGCCAGTTTACCAGCTGGCAAACAGTGATACTGAAATTGAAGCAACCGTCAATCCTCTTAACAATTTTTTTCACTACCTTTATATGTTCCAGTGCTTCCTGTACAACTTAGAGACGTATGATCTCCCCTTCTTTGGGTATATTACTTCCTTTTCTATCTTCCTATTCTATCCTTATTTTTCATTCTGCTGCACTTATAATCTATGCAGTACTATTTAAGGTTCACCAGTACCTGCTATGACCATTTCACCCTTTTAAATACTGAACAGATTCAGAACTCTTCAAGTCTTCCACCATAACATAACCTTTTAATTTCCAGATAAGCTCTCCAGGCCCTCTCTGTTAAAGAATTTGAATGTCCTTCACTTTAGTGTCCTGAACTGTTAACAGCACTTCAAGATTGGTATATAGCATATGTCTGTAGCTTGCATTTTGGAGTTGTTCAGTCGTTTGTTTTTTTTTAATTACTAGTTCTGGTCTAAAAAGGCAATTTCCAACTTCTTGTTTTAGATTCTGATAAACAGATATTTTTACTTCTCTTTGCCTCAACAGCAGTGTTTTTCTGACGGACTCCAGTAGCGAATTTGGCTACTAGTCCAAGTCATCCATTTCAGCTTAAATAAATGGAACATTTGGACAACTAACAGGGCAAAAGTTAGCAAAAGATACCTTGGTCGTCTTTACAGTTTGAGCTTAGAAGCCAGCCTGATAATCATCAGTTACAGTAGGTCTTAAAAATACATGACTTTCTTATTACCTGCTAAATGAATATGCTTTTAGAATAAGTTTGTCTTCAGAGAGATAAGTGTTTTTGAGCATGTAGAAAAGTAGCTTGCATGTCAAAGGCTGAACAGTTTGGTTGTCTAAAGATGTTTCTTTTGCAATCAGTATATTTATTTTTTGTTATTAGCTAGATAGTAGCTCATAACTTACTGACATAAATTTCAGGTGAGTTCATCAGATTTCCTTTTAATAGCTGCTACTATATCTTTCTGTCTTATGAGTATTTCAACTCATACACATTCTGCCGCCCTGCACAATAAACAAGATTCTTCTACTAAGTTTGATCCTCTCTTGAATGCTGTCTATTGGAAGATTGCCTTGATCACATTTTTGCCGTTGAAGAGGTAAATGGCTAAGTCACTTTGAACTTTCCATAAAGTAGATAAAACTCAGAGACTAAGCCTTTAAAATAATATATACAGGTATTGCAAAGATTAAAACCCAGAGAAGTTAGATATAGCTTCTGACATGAGGATTTTATTTAATGGAACCATTATTTCTCTTGATTTATAAGTAATCCCCTTGCTTATGCACCCTAAGGCTGTCGTAGCCTTTACAAACAGCTGTTACACATGACTCTGTACATGTGACCACTAGTGCTTTTTACCATGTTGCTTGAATGCAGGTCTATGGTGGTCTTGGTTTACTTTCACCAGATAAATAGCACTTACTACATGAAATTTCACACTACTGTCCTCTGCCCATATTCCTATCCTGCTTCCCCACTTTGGCAGTATTTTCTTTATTAAATTCTTCTCATATGCAAATCCCATTCACAAAGTTTATGTAATTAATTTCAGCCCATTCTAACATTAATGTGAATGATAAATAAAATTGGGTTAGAATATTAGTAAAACCCAAGGCTCTGTTGGGGGGGGGGGGGCGGGTTGTCAGCTGTTAACTTCACGTGGTTTGTGGGGAAAATCATCTGAACAGGAGGAACAGCAGCATGTTTAGTAACTTTTGTTTTCTTTTCTTTAAAACTTTTCCTGATTTTAATTGTGTTCTGAATAAAATATCCGAAGTAAAGTTTTCCCTTCAGCATGTTAGCTACTCAAGTATTGTTGGTATTGTTCTTGCACTAGTTTGACTGATATCTTTTTCAAACACATCTAATGCTTAGCATTAAGCAGCTGTATATAAGCTCTGTGCTAATATCTGTGATTACTGATTCTAAGGGAAACTTTTAAATGGAGTTAAAACTGTGGTTTGGGGTTTAAATTTGTTTTTTTTTTTTTTTTAATAATATATCTGTCTTACAGGCAGCACATTCTGTATTTGAACAGCTGTGATTTTCAGCTGGGTATCTTTTGTGCTGTTTGTAATTACAATGCTGTGCAAAATGGCTATTCTGTTTAATCTTGATATATGAGGGCTACTTTTAAAGTAAATAGGCAGGTTTTTCAAAATCAGAATCAATTTAAATATTAGCCAACAACAGCAGTGATGGAAACATAGGCTTGTGACAGAGTCATGTATTCAAAGTAAAAACTGCTTTTCTAAAATTAATGAGTACTTGAATAGGTGCATTAGTCTTTGCTAGTGTGACTAGATTTTGAATTGAAAATATTGCTCACTGGAAAAAGGGAGTGTAAAATCTTGTCTTTTGCTTATTCTGAGTTATTTTCCTTGATGGCAGCTTTTGCAATTGATTCTCAAGTTTTATATTTGAGCATGTGCTTGGTATTTTAAAGTCAATAGTCACAAGCAAAATCTGCTACTTCTCTAACTCTATGGAAGCATAATCAATAACTGCCAAACTTCTGTTTGTCTAGTAGCTTTCTTAGCTTTCTTTTATTTTTCCACTGATTCCACTGAGGAAAACCAAAACCACAGAATTACTTCCTTTTTTTCAGAAATAGGGAAATATATGCAACCTCTCCCCTTACCCTGTTCAGAAATTCTTTTCCTTTTTTAATATATCTCAACCTTTTCGCTTTTTTCTGCTCTCCTTTGCAACTTAGTGCCATGCTTCTATCTATTAACTTCTAAATTCCTGAGCTAAACTGTTTCTTCCTGCTCTAGATAGCTTTCACTTGTTCCCTTGCAATTTGGCTTCTACTACGTCTATTCCTAAATCTTAAGACCCTAGAGAAGGACTTCTGCATTCATCCTTTCAAATGTTCCTCAAGTTTGATTGAAATACAATCCATTAAAATTTACCTTTTGCTTTCAGCAAAAGAATTGGAAGCTTACCAAACTCACTCAGTTTTCCAAGCCCAAGTTTAACTGCACTGTGGTTGCAGTCAAATGCCATATACGTTTAAAGAGTTACATGAATGTATGTTTTATATAAAATCAGATTTCATGTCAAAGCCACACTTTTTCCCAGTATCCTGTTTTGTTTTTAAAATAAGATCCAGCACAGGCAGAGTGCTGTGGTTGGCTTGTATCAGGAATAGTGTAGCCAGGAGGACCAGGGAGGTGATCGTCCCCCTGTGCTCTGCTCTGGTGAGGCCGCACCTCGAGTACTGTGTTCAGCTTTGGCCCCCTCACTACAAGAAGGACATCAAGGTGCTGGAGCATGTCCAGAGAAGGGCCTGGAACACAAGGAGTGGCTGAGGGCACTGGCGTTGTTTAGTCTGGAGAAGAGGAGGCTCAGGGTAGACCTCATTGCTCTCTACAACTACCTGAAAGGAGCTGGGGTCGTCCTCTTCTCACAGGTAACTAGTGATAGGACTAGAGGGAATGGCCTCAAATTGTGCCAGGGGAAGTTCAGGTTGAAAATTAGGAGACATTTCTTCTCAAAAAGCGTGTTTAGGCATTAGAACAGGTTGCCCAGGGAGGTGGTGGAGTCCCTGGGGGTGTTCGAGGACAGGTTGGACGTGGTGGTTAGGGACATGGTTTGGTGGGAGATATTGGTGGTAGAGGAATGGTTGGACCAGATGATCTTGGAGGTCTTTTCCAACATTAATCATTCTATGAAGTGAAAATATTTTGATTCAGCAGTTTACACTGAACTTTATTCAGGCTCATTCAGGTATTTACATTATTCATGGATTCTTGGAATTGATTTGTTAATAATCATTCAGATTTACCCTAAAAGTAATATCTAACATGAAGTTCGTAGACATCTGGAAAACATTTTTTTGTTTGCTTTGTTTTTACTTAAAATCTCTTAAGGTATGAATAAACTTAATTTAAAAAAAAAAAAGGCACTGGAAATACATAATGAAAATATTTCCTTTGTAGCTCAGCATTAATTCAGTTTCCATTCCTTCTTTTTCTGATTTTTTTTTTTTCAGTTTGACTAGAAATTCCCATGGGGTTAGTATACTTTCTAAGAGATTTTGTGATAAGATTGTGTGATATGAAATATCCAGTCTGCAACACAGGAGCTGCATAGGAATATAGCAACAGTGCAGTGAGATTGCCTAGATGCTGCTGAAGCAATCCAGCTCAAGCATGGATTCCCCATGGATTCTTTCTGCTTGTCTGCTTCATGTCCACTACATGACTTCTGTAAAACCACACTTTTCTTCTCCTGTCTTCCATCATCTAGTGGATCTTGTGGCCTAGAGGGGAAGACATATGAGGAGCGGCTGAGGTCACTGGGCCTGTTCAGCCTGGAGAAGAGGAGGCTGAGGCAGTCTACAACTTCCTCGCGAGGGGGAGCGGAGAGGCAGGTGACCTATTCTCCGTTATCACTAGTGATAGGACCCGCGGGAACAGTGTTAAGCTGAGGCAGGGGAAGTTTAGGCTGGACATCAGGAAGAGGTTCTTCACCGAGAGGGTGGTCACACACTGGAACAGGCTCCCCAAGGAAGTAGTCATTGCACCAACCCTGTCTGAATTTAAGAAGCGATTGGACTGTGCACTTAGTCACATGGTCTAAACTTTTGGGTAGACCTGTGCAGTGCCAGGAGTTGGACTTGATGATCCTTATTGGGTCCCTTCCAACTTGGGATATTCTATGATTCTATGATCTTCCAGGTGGACACAGAATTCAACTTGACCTCCTCCCAGCTGGCATACCAACTTCCATCTATCAACTTTGTAACTACCGCTTACAGCAGTTCAAGCATATAGCAAAAAATAATCCCCTGAAGCACTGGAATGGTTCAGACTTCAAACGGTGCTTGTGATACACACTTATTTGCCCCCTTTATGAAAAAGAAAAAAGGAATGACTTCTTATAAACTGCTCTAAGCACTCAAACATATCCTCTAAAATGTTCATATTCTACATTGTGGATATGAAATTCTGATGCGATATTAATGATTTAGCATGATGGACGGATTAACTAGGGAGCAAAATGAAGGCTGTACAACATTTCTAAACTTTCAGCTGCTTGGCTTTGCAGCTTTGACAGAAACACTACTGATTTTTTGTTTAATCTGTATAGGTGAGTCTGTATACAATTCTGCACATTGGTTGACCTACCTATGTACTAGACTAAAAGTGAACCCTTCCTATTGTTTCTCTATAAAATATAATTTCTTTAAAGTAACTAATAAATTACTGCAGTTGAGGGCAGCTGACCTAAGTCCATCATTAAAAAGATAGGTAAAAGAGTTACTGGAGCATGCAGTAACATAGCTCATCAGCATAAAGATTGCAAACCAAAGCATGTTACTGGCATCTGACAGAAGCATGGTATCTGCATTAAACATCTTGATGAATACTTACAGAATGCTGTAGTGCTGCCTCCAAGTCTGCTCCCAACAGCTTTCTTTTTCCTTTCATTGCAGCAACTTTTACCTGTCATTGCGGCAGACAGAGAATAATTGTGAAAAAGAATACAGAAAGGTTATTTGACTCTTTATTTGTATAAAATATTTTCCTTTTTTTATATATACCTCATTTTAGTAGCAGCTGCTCCACATTGACGTAAATGGAATAATCTTTTCTACCAATAATCTTACAAATTGCTTTAGAATGCCACACTTCACTGTGTAGTGACACTTAACACTCTAAGCTTCTACAAAACCTCATTTTGGGAAACAAAACCCATGTCATTTTACACGGCAAGAGAGTGAATACTACATTCGTAGCTCATATGGAATCTGACAGTTCAAAACTAAAACAAATTATTTGGAAGGTCAATTCTCTTCTTCATTGACCTTGATATTAATAATGTTTGTGCCCTGCAATGTAAATGAAACACATTGCCAAGGTCCTCCTCCATCAAGATAAATTAACAGCATTTTAATTTATGTATCTATGAACTCTGGTTATTTTCAAACATGTAATTTCAATCTACCTAAATCAATTTAACCAGAGACAAGGCTAGAATGTGACTCATTTGCTTCATGCCAGTGGGTAGCATTAAGCTGCTAAAAGAAGAAATTCTGACAGATTTGTGTGCCTGAGAGCCTTCTTGGCTATTTCCAGTTGACAAAATTTCCACAGCAGCTACTGTCCAAATGTGGGCTCTGGTGTTTGAAAAAGATCTCATCTGAGGGAGATGTACACATCATTCATGCAACTCAAGCTATTGGGATAATTCTTTATAATAACTCTTCCTTTAACCCAGAGATTTTTTTTTTATTTATGATGTGGCTTTACTCTGTAACAACAAGAGGAAAACAAATTATGAAATGCAGGTAACTGTGGAAACACAAGATGTCAATATAGCGAGCTGATCTTCAAGTGCCAACAGATTAAGAAATGTAATTATATGAAGTCACTACAGTCAAACAATGGCATCTGTTCTCGCTATGTAGCTCTGCAAAGAGCAAGTTGAAAGGGATTCAGAAATTTGGACACGGAAGGCAGTCAGCACTTCTTGTAAAGAGCTTTCAGGCTTTCAATTAGGAAAATTGTTTTTGTCTTTACCTTGTTCTGTCTCTCCTTTCATGGCAGTCAGATGAAATTCTGGCCAAAAAAAAAAAAAAAAAACTATTACAACTCCTGTGTTTGGCATCATAAAGCAAGCTTTTCTTATGTAAGGAGCTGTACACTGTGTTGTACAGATAACAGACAAATATTAGCTGGAAAATAACTACACGAAGTGTAAAAACGGCTAGCAAAAAGTTGCTTTTATTTTTCCTGTAATCCAGTGTTGCTAAAATCGGAGGTCCTGTATTACAAGATCCGTGTGTTTAACTTTATGCTCAAGTGAACAATTTCTTGTGCTCACTAGTTTTTCAGTGAAATGTGCATCACTTTTTTACAAGTTTGGAAATGGAAATCAGTACGGTCATATTGGAAACTAAAGGCTAATAAATTAGGAAAAGCTATTTTATTTATGTCTTATTAATAGATTTTTGACTCATCAAAATCATGGCCAGTAGAGCAAGGGAGGTTATTATCCCCCTCTGCTGTGCTTTTGTGAGACCCCACCTGGAGTGCTGTGTTCTGCTCTGGGGCCCCGAGCACAAGAAGGACACAAGTATTAGAACAAGTCCATAGGAGGGCCAGAAAGATGATCAAGGGGCTGGAGCACCTCTCCTATAGGGACAAGCTGAGAGAGCTGGGGTTGTTCAGCCTAGAGAAGAGAAGGCTCCAAGGAGACCTTATAGCAGCCTTCCTGTACCTAAAGGGGGCCTACAGGAAAGCTTGGGAGGGACTCTTTATCAGGCACTGTAGCGATAGATTAAGGGGTAATGACTTTAAACTAAAAGGGGGTAGATTTAGGTTGGATATAAGGAAAAAATTATTCCCTGTGAGGGTGGTGAGGCACTGGAACAGTTGCCCAGAGAAGCTGCAGATGCCTCATCCCTGGAGGTGTTCAAGGCCAGGCTGGATGGGGCTTTGAGCAACCTGACCTGGTGGAGGGTATCTCTGCCCATGTCAGGGGGGTTGGAATTAGATGGTCTTTAAGGTCCCCTCCAACCCAAACCATTCTGTGATTCTATGATTCATGTCCATTTATTAAACAAATTCTTGAGAAAGAATGAACTATACAGTGAGGCTCCTAGATGAGAAGCAAAAACAAATATAAATGCAAGTGCTCTTGAACTCTAGCAAAGAAAATTGAGTGATACTTTGGGATGGCTTGAGATTAATGAATGTGAACTGCACTTGATTTTAAGACATGATACTATGTTTCCGCCACATCTCAATGAAAGTCTTATTAATGTGCAAGTCTGGATTGGGTTGTTCACCTTTTATCTTTAAGATAGAGGGACAAGACACAGTTAGGCATCTTGGTGGTTTTTGTCTTCCCTACCATATATTACATGTCATAAAAAAAGAGATAAATACTTGTATTATCTCTGTACAGGGTCAATTTAGTGTGAGTATGTCTTCTATGTAGAGAAGTCTGTTTGCAAATTTAAAAATGCTCCATACTGTTATTTTTGCATTGCACATTTCCTTGTAATGTACCTGTAAACCCTTTTGTCTTTCTGTGCTCACTCAAAATTACAGCTTGGTTGCAATCTTCTACAGGCTAAAAAATAAAAAAATAAAATCCGTATATTAATATATACCCACTGAGATTTTCAAAAGGTATAGGGATTTGAGATGATGTTTTTTTCCATGTCCAACCTTAAAACAGCATTTTTTTCCTGCTGGGGAAGGGTGCTTAATATTGTGAAGCCATACGTTTTTAATTCATTTCTGAATATAAATCCAAACTGTCAGACACACAAAATGACTTGTCATCACTTTTGAAAATCTTGGCTATTATATGGAGAACTGCACCACTTGCAGGCTTAACGATAAATATGAACCACAAGCATTTCTGGTTTTGTAGACTGACATCACTGACCAGAAGTCTCTCGTTTAATGAACTAGGATGGTGAAGCATCCACACTACGCTGCAGTAGCAGAGACAAATATTTTCAGTAGTATGATCATAGGAAAAAAGTACTGAAACTAGAAATTGCCTCATTCTTGCTTAGTATTTGAAAACAGTGAGTCAGAAAAACAGAGGAGATCAGAAGGTCAAAGAGCAGGGGCAGAAGTAGCAGGAGAATTGAGCTGAAGGAAATAATTGGGGGAGGCGGTAGAAACTGGACGGAAGAGTCAACAAGGACAATGCATTCTGCAGCATTGTCAGGGGATGAAAATTCAAGGCAAAGTGACATGGAATAGATGAAGGAATAAGAGTTTAAGAAGGGTTTGAACTGGGAGCAGGAGGAGGGAGGGAAATGGAAGAAGAGAAGAGAAGGTATGCAGCAGATAGAAAAGCCTGAAAAGGTAGGCTGACTCCTGAACTGGTTGAAGAAATTCATATATCACATGAATGTAGAAGAGGTTGAGGTAAAGTGAAAACTTTACATAAGCAGAATGTGTGGGATATTCATTAGAACTGGAAAATAATTGCTTCTTGGCCAGGACAGGAGCTGATCTGAAAGAGGACAGAACAGATTTGTAGTGAAAGAAATTGATTTGGTCCCAGCTTTTCACCCAAGGGCATTCAGCATGAACAGAAATAGGAAATGGAATGTGGAGGTTGTAGGTCAGAAGAAGAATGGAGGAGGAGGAGGGACCGCAAAATATATGTTCATTGAGCTGAAAATAGTTCTATATTGTTTTAAAAGGAATCTCATATTTCATGAAATCCATCAGCTTTGTCCTGACCTCAAACCATAAATCTCTTGTATAGGTTGACCTATCAGAAAACTAACAGGCAGTTTAGTTTTTGCAAAGTACAAGATGTCCTTTCAGACCCTGAGCCATGTTGTCACTGCTATTAACACATTTATCTCAAAACATTTATTTTCAACAGTATCAAAATAGAAATCACTTTACAAGCTTCTCTTTAAAAAATTATCCAGAGTAGTTAATTAAAATAGATATTGTTTTTTCTGTCACAATGTATGCAAACTTAAGTTTTTTTTAAAAAATCAAGAGAATTAATAGCTAAAGAGAGCGTAAGTCTTTCATTTTTCTGTCACAAGACTGTATGATGTTCAAGGCTAAGCATCCAAAAAAATAGGTCTTTGGGCAGTTGAGAACAGGATGAGGAGGAGGATTATTATATCTTAGAATGTATTACTGCTATAGCAGTGGCTAAGACCACTGCATTATGGACCAACCTTGCTTGTACAAGGGAATGTACAAAAATGAAAGAAAAGACAATCCTTCCAAAAACTTTTCAGGTGATAGGTTACATACAAAGCATTCATCAAGCTTTAAGATTTCTAGAACTCCTTGTACTTCAGGTAGCTATAGAATGAAAGCATACAAGATAATTTAAAGCAATGTCTGCTTTCAAATAACAATAAATTTTATAAAGCTTCCATTTAAAAAAAATTCTCTCGGAATCAGTCTGAGAGTTCTGCCAGCATTACAAAAGTAATATACTTTAATGGTATTGGAAAAGTCATCCTGGAGGAACTGTATGAAGGAGACATTTTATATTAAATACAGGTTTTTTCTTATTAAATGTTCTCATTTTCAAGTCAGTAATTTTAAAGTTATTAAAAATGATTTTTCTTTTTTAATGTCAGTTTGTACAGCTCATCAAAAATCCTTTTGGATATCAAAATTAGTTACTTGAAATATTTTTCATTCATTTGAATATTTACCATGTACATTACTGAAAATCCTTTTTTACTTAGAAGAGAATGAGAAATGACCTGGCAGCAAAGCCAGGCTTTTTTTTTTTTTTTCCGTAAAGTAACTGATTTGCCAAATCTGATCCTGCTAATGTTGAAATGAGCTTTAAAATTCTCATTGGCTTCCATTCTGTAAGTTGAGAATTGTTTCCAATTTGGAATTTCTACCCTCTTCTTTAATTTTAGGATAGAGTATCCCATTTAACTTCTTTTCAGCTGTTCTCCAAAACATCGTCAAAGAGGAAAAAGTAGCATTTGGGAGATAAAAGGTAGCAATGCAGTTTTATAGGATTTATTTGAATATGGTAATTAGGGTGCAGTTTTGTCCATATGTCGGAGAATATACAGGGACAGAGCTAGAGCTCACCAGTAGATGAGGAAAAGATTGACAAATAGGTTTATTTCCTTGAAAAGAACATTCAAATATAAGTACATACATCTGAATTAATTATTTGTATTTTATAACTCAGTTACTTTACTTTACTATTAATGTACCAGATACTTTTATTTTCCCTATCTTAATTTCAATGACAAGAGCTATGGCTAGTTCTCAAATAAGAGAAATAGATGAATGGAGATAATTTAGAAGCAAAGGACAACACAAAGCAATTTAGGGTATTGGAATCTGCTCTATATTTCCTTTTACTTGACTAAAAAACTATTTTACATTTATTTTATTCAAAAAATATACCCAAAATTAAAGGTAATTGACTTAAGAATGTGGAAGACAAAGACACTGTGAGGAAAGTCCAGTTAAGCTTTTTTATTTCAAAATATGCTACTCTTTCCTCAAAATAGCAATGCTGATTGTTCCAGAACTGTTCAAAATCTAACTTTTTACAACGTGGGATCATTTCTAGTTGTGGAGTTAGGTGACAGTTGAGATGAATGACTGCTTACAACTTTAAGAGCATTTTCAAGAGAAAGAGATTATCTGCAGTAATTTAAAAGATTTATATAATCATCGCAGACCGGTGTCAAGGTAATTTGAGTCTGAGATACCAAGGAGCATAACCCAAAGTTAACAGTGAAAGTTTGTTAAGCCTAAGATGTGCATAATCACTACAAGGTCAATGATAGGGTATTTAGAGTCTCTATGGGGAAGATCCAGGAGGTGATCCTGGCTTCTGTTGAATGCTAGCGTTACAGGAATTCTATAATTTGTTTGTTTACCTTTTATTCACATACTATGAATTGAATTAATTTCAAGATGAGACAAAAGCATGTAGAAACCTAATGTATTTGGCTCATGTGAAAACCATGTCTGATGGTGCAATATGATAATCCATGAGATATGTCTCAGGGCATGCCTGGTCCATGTACAGAATTAAATTAACATGTAGCCATCAAAAATCAAAACTGTAGGCACCTCTGAGCAGAACAACAAGCCATAATTAAAATGCTATGATTTTGTGGTTGATTTATTGTCAGAAAACATCTGAACTTCTTCCACCGAATTTTACCATTATGGCTCTCTCCAACCCTGACTGTGAGTAGTGTTCATTGATTTAGTTATATAAATATATGTTTAATTTTAAGTACAGAAGAGGTCTCAGAGGTTTTCAGACAACTACTTGAGTATGTTCTTAAGCATCTTGCTGAGTCTCTTTCTCTGTCTACAAGCTATAGCTATTGTTAGGGAATTTGGCATCTCACAGGAAAATGCCTTCTGATCATGTTAAACTGGCTAAATATAAAGCAAAGGCTAGATATAAAATAAATAGCTGTTTCTTGATTTGGGGAGAAGCACGTATGTTTAGAACTGTAAATGTAAAGCCAACTGTAAATGTAAAGCCAACCATCCAAACACTTACTTTTAGTATATTAACAATGACAGGGAATACTACCTGGGGAGAGGAACACGGAGAGCCAGTGCAAGGCAGAAAGGAAGTTTTGGGATGCAGTATTACGCCATATGAAAACTGCAGAGATCAATTTTACTGAACCATGCTAGGATCTGGTGAAGTGAGCAAGGCCCTCCAGCTTTCCACTGAGCTGAATAAAAATTCTCAAAAGCTATGTGAGCACTGTAGAAGGGCAAAACTAATGCAAAGAACTCAATATTCCCCTCCACTCTGCAAATAGGAGAAAAAGATAGTAGAACAAGTAGAAAAGTCCTGCCCATCCCCTTGTGCTACCCACTGGGCATTTTCACATAAGAAATTCTTGGGTTGTGGCAAAGCCTTATGATATTTGGGTATTTTTGAGCTCTCCTTCATCCTTTCGGTGATTTAGAGACCTAGACAGCTTTTGTCTCCTTTGTGTGCTTTTTATTTAGCTTTTGGCATGAAAATTGTCAAGTTGTTTCAGGGTAGCAGGGAGTGTTCTGCAACTTGTCTAGGCAATGCATAGAATGTTCCTTAAGGCCATTGTGGCCTAAGCATCTTTTCCGTGGTTGTCTGGGATTGAAGACAGCTGCACTCAGTGCCTGGGGAGATCCCTTCCATGCCCTAAGGGATTTTTTTTTCCTTATTCTAATATGGTTCTTCGATAAGTACCAGAAGTCCTAGGACTTTCTTGTTTTATTCTCTTTCACTTCAAAGCAGTGCTAGCATCTTGTTTCTGTTGGAAATTGTGAAGTCACACAGAATTGTATGGCTTTGCTTTAAACAACGTAGGTTGAACTAAGCAGGAGGATGAATTACACTGTCTCAGCCAAAAAATAAAATAAATAAAAAAATCAGACTCATCTTTTTGTAGTAGTCCCTCTACTTTGATTATGAGGACAAGAATTTTTTCCATGCTGTACCAAAAATTTCAGGCCAGGTCATTCTCCAGTACTGAGGAGCAGCTAAGGCCAGCAGTCTGGCCAGCTCAGTGCTATCCCTGGAGCCTCCGAGGTAGAAATCCTTCTTGCAAGGCTCTTTACCCAGCTGAACTTGACTCCATTTTGTTTTGTCTTTTTAATCTTAAAATGGAACATGTCTTTTGCCTCCCTCCTTCAAGGGGATAGGTTTAGTGGGACTGCTATCTCCAGTGCCACCTGTTACCTTCAGGCAGAAATCCATGCTGTATGGTGCCCAAGTCTGACTAGATCTAATTCATGTATTGTATAGTATGCGTAGTGTTAGCATAGTATTGCCTCATGGATATACTCTTGGTGCACATACAATAACTAAGAACTGATAATTGGTTTTGTTTCTGGCTCCTTCCTTTCTTGCAATGAGCTATCCACTTTATTCAGGGTACTGTAATGGAAAAAAATAGTTATTATTTGTATTTATTATGTTAAATCAGAATTTTCAGAAGTGAAATTTTCTATTGATGTTTGGAAGATTAGTGTAAGTAAAGTGTTGTTTTTAATAAACTGGCTTGTGATACAGAATATGCCAAATCAATATATTTAGTGCACTTCCAAAAGAGGTGTTCCTGTACTCCTGCAGCACAACTTTTTGGCTCCTGCCAAGGTAATTATCACTATAAATGACAGTATGTTACAGTCTCTATTTTAGTTACCCTGCTAAAGACTTCAGAGGGAATCCAGGCAGACTAAAAACCTAGAACCCAGTCAGATAATGTCTCTCACTCTGTGTCATATCTGGGCTTGAGCACACCATCTTCCTCTGCTATTCTTATGCTATAAATTATATAGTGTTTGTTAAGGTTATTATTTTGCAGTGGTACACTGACCAAACTGAAGGTTTTTACCCTGGCGTCAAAGGCCTCACTGATTTTGCACAGAGGGATATAAATCTCTTAACTGCTACCATGGAGGCTTCTAAATTGGGATCATCTCCTCTCTTCCCTTGTGTAAATCAAGTCTGTGTAGTGCAGTATCTCAGATATGGGTGATCTTTTAACAGCATGTTTTTTATGCTGTTCTAAAGACTATACCTTTTTATATATTGAGAAATTACAACAATTAAATTTCTACTGTGATGTTTGTTCACACAGTCAGTTACATGCAGATACTGGTGTGACTGCACTGTGTGCAGTCCAAAGTAAGTATTTATCTCTCCGTCTTTTAATTATAAGAAGAATATAATTTATGTCTGCCAGGAGCATACATCTGAGCTTTATCCAATCATTTTATGGTGCACTTTAATTCATAACCAAAAATCCCAAAATAAATCCAGAACATCTGAATGCTGCAGGCTTGGACCTTTGTTTTCTGGGGGCTCTGGGTGTGTGTGGATACAGCTTGACAGAGGCATACATCTGCAAATACAGACATGTGCCTATACATAAGGCACTTAGAGCTACTGAATATAAAAATTAATTATCTTAGTATTTTAGTTATGTAATGTAGTAAGTGCAATTTGCAAAAGAAACAGTAAGCAAAATAAAAACTTTATGAGAGTGAAACAGAACCAATCCAGTAAATACTGTCAGCTGACGGAGAATACTGTTCAGTCTTGCAGTCCTTTGGCCCTGTACTTCTTCATCTTGGTTTAGACCATTCCACGAGTATGTTTACTTTCCGGTTGAATAATTCGTCCACTGGTAAAGGATACCTCTTTGGGATTTAGCAGTAATAGTAGTGGCAGGTGAACCATGCTAAATTTATTATCAAACATGTTATTTCTTTCTAATACAGCCTTGCCCAGAGAGTCAGATGTGATGAGCCCTCTACAGATGATTGGTGAGAAGCGCTTGCATCTTCAAAGAATTTTGTGAAACAAGATGGTACAAAAAATATACAGAGGGATAAAAATTTTATTGTTTATAATGTTTAAAAAAAAAAAAATCTATGGCCTTAGGGACAAAGAAGAACTCAGACTGTTCTGTGATTTAATTCTGGAAATCAGACAAGGTCCCAGAAGTGCAGACATTCATTCCTCGTGGCAAACAGACGAGTAATTCAAAGGTGACATTTTTGAAAACACTCAAGGGTTGCCTTGATTCTCTCCTACTGAAGTCAGCATTTTTATAGACGTAAGCTAAGGCCCAGTCCTATAGTTTGATCCTTGTAAGTACTCTAGGAAACTTAAAAGGTGTCATTGTTTATTCAAAATGCTACAGACTTTTAACTAATTAATTCTCCCAGCTCCTTCATAAGTTGGTTGTTATTGTGTCTGTGTTATTAGTAGAGAAACTGAATAGTGACTTGAACATGGTATCAAAGCAATTTGGTGAGCTATCCAGGATTACAGCTCTAGCATTCTTGACTTCTCACCCCGCATTAGCTCCAATAATTCCACTTGCTTCCACAAGTATTCACTGAGGGGAAAGGTGGAAACAATAAAACGAATGTTTAGCTCAACTACTCTCTCAACTGATAGTTTCAACTGTCTACTTTATAATGCTTTTCCTCATCCAGCTTTAAATTTCATGCATAGCTGAACTTTACTATAACCCTTAAAGTATTTTAGAACAAAAGAAGAGTTTCTGATATCCAGCCAGTGCTGTCTTTCCCTATTCTATTGTTTGCTTACAGTGCTGGTCATGTGCCAAATACTGTCCAAATTTCAATCTTTCAGATGCTTCCTACTCTCTTTTCAGCCCTTTGTCTTCTGCACAGTACCTGTCTGCCTCATTTCCTCTAAATCTCCCTTTTGAGAGTCCTCTTTGCTGTTCTCAACATTTTCAGTGATCTGTTCAAATGCTTTACTTCTTAATATTGACAAAGCAAAAACTGAAATCAGATGTATTTTCTCAACAGGCCCAGATAGGGGAATTGTCTGTAGTAAGCACAGAAGATAGCAGTTGAAAGACCAAAAAGCATATTGGTCTGTTTTGTTGTTATATCTCATCGCAAACTCATCTTTAGGAGAGAGCACTGGGTAAATTACCAGACAGTAGATCTGGATTTCATATTGAGCAGAAATTGTTTTGCAGTTGGGGTAACTTAACCTCTCTCTCCTATTTTTGCTTATTCTTAGGGGTGTTGCAAGATTCGATATAAAAGTACTGTAGAGAAGTTTCTTACCGTATGCTCAGAGGAACTGTCTAGGTGCAAAGCAGGGCAGTGGTTATGCCACCGAGTCTGCCAGAATTCAACAAGCATTTGGGCAACTCTCTCATATACGTGGTTCGATTGTTGGGTGGTCCTGTGTGGAGCCAGGAGTTGGACTCGATGATCCTTGTGGATCCTTTCCAACTCAGAATATTCTATGAAAGCAAGTTAGCAACTTTGTCTGGTGCCCATTTTAGTTTAGGGGGAAGGTGGAGAAGGAGAAAAGCATATCAAGAAGGAGCAAATGAAGCCAGGGCCAGGGGACCAGACATTTGGCTTCTTTGATATTTTATTTTCTTTCTGACTCTTCGTTATCTTATAAAGACCTAAATTGTCTGATGTATGGACCAAGCTTTAAGGAAAAAGTTAACAAAGACGTTTCATTTATTGGTATATATCCATGTACCTAATTTTAGCCCTAATGTTCCTGTTCTCAGCTGTCAGGTCATTCTGTTCATAAAGCAACATTTCACGTTGCATCCTAGAATCTCCATGTATCACAGAGCTTCGCTAATGACTGTCACTGCTGTGGGTTGTGTTATTGTATTCTAGGGGAATTCATTTAGCCTAAGAGCCCACACTTCAGCGGCTCTTGAGCCAGAACTGTAACCTTATAGGCAAAATGCTGATTTTTGTCAAAAGGAAAAGAAACTGACAGTCAGCTCTGCCAGAGTTTGTTGAACATACATATTTAATGTCACTGGAAAGCATAGATTAGAAAATTGTCTGCATACTTCATAAGTGATAGTAGAAATTGATTAAAGCAATTGATTCTACCTTGTGCAAGGAAATATTTATGGTCATTACATTAATGCCAAAAAGCACCTGTCAGCTTCAGAAAGGGCATCTACTGATTTGTTGACAGGCAATTTCAAATTTTCTTTTTACAGAAACTCTTATTAAGGGCTTCCTTGAACTAGATGATCTTGAACAGATATTTCCTTTTTTTTGCCAGATGCCGAAATGCAATTTTAGATACATCATGTGGTGTTTTCTTGATTTGTTTAAAATCCATGCTGAGAGGTGTTGAAACAATTGCTCTGCTTAGTGATGTCTGTTATGCTGTTATCCTACCCATGAATTCAGTTGTGCTCTCATCTAGCTGTTTACCAAAGCCCTATTCACATGCACCTTCCTACTCACAATTTATTCCGTTACATCTGGTTTGTTTAAAAAAAATACAAACACCAAACCTGTTTGGTGGGACCTGTTAAATTTGGCATTGGATCATTCAGCAGAGAACTTCAGCATTTTGGTGTTAAGCAGCTGCCCCCTTTTGGGGCTGCTGTGAGACCTCTGGCAGTGTAGCAGTTTGCTAGAGAAAGAAGAAAAGGAAATAACTGGACAAAGGGGACAGAAGTCGTCTCATAACATAACTAGCGTTGCTCCCCTGAATTAGTCTGCCATACATTTTCCTTCTCTAGGCCCCTCCTCAAATGTATAACACAGCTGGTGTTAACAATATGTTGGAGTATTAGGTGTTCAGTGGCCAGGCTTGGTTTGTCAGTCAGAAAAATAGATGAGACACATTTTGGATAATGATGTTCTGTGTTGAGGTAGAGTGCGTCCCTGCCTCAAGATGATTCAGACATTTGTTATGTTTTCTAACTCTCTGCTTCTGCCTCTTCTGGGCTATGGGTAGTACAGATTGCTTTTGTTTTATAGTCTAAGATAATGTGTTTGCAAATTGCAATGAAAGAATCTCAGAAAATTACTCTATACATCAGCTGAGACAGAACAAATGTTTTTTATTTTTTTCTTCTCTTCAAACTGCTCCAGTGTGCTATTTGAGTGCAAATCAGTAGTTTTTATGAAGTGGCTAAAGTTAGGTCTGAATAAGCTATATTTCAGAGAATCTAATAATCAAAAATTTAACATGGTTCCTCAAGATGCATAGGAAGCTTAAATTAATGGGTGGTTTATGTTAACATTTGGCTCTATAAAGAAGGAGAAACATTGCTGCATGAAATACTTAGCTTCATTAGCAAAAGTAGCCCAATTAAAATATTTGCCATTTGGGTTTTTTAGGGATTTCAAATAGACCTTTCTTGAATTTTCCTTGATTCAGAGATGCTAACATTAAATGTGACACATGAGATGATAATTACACAGTAATTATTTGATTTTCACTAAATAGACATTTCCATTAGATTCCTTCTGGCAATATCTAGCTGAGGAAGTTCATTTTATAGCCAAATACAATATCAAGATGTCTTTTCTTTACTCAACTACGTAAGGAACAATAACCATAACCACCTCCTTTAATGTTCCTAGCCATCTGTACCTAGACACTATGCAATGTATGATGTGCTACTTTCTGATTAGGCTATCAGATTTGCTGAATGTGGACTTGATGTTTCCTCTTCCTTTCATGTAGAGTTGCAAAACCAGCACTTGTCTTTTATCCTGCTTTTTGTAGTAGTATCTTTGCATGTAATCTGCAAGGATTGGCTGTTAAGCTCTCCTGTCACAGCTCAGGGTGACACCTGTGATTAAAAGGTCTGCCTAAATTCCCCAGTCTCTAGGTTTTTGTTTCTAGTTTAAAGAAGAAAAAAGTCATGATGCTTCAAAATTTCATCTCTGGGAGTATAAAATCAGCTGCAATTGTCAGGCATGTGCACATACTATGTAAAAAATGCTTTAAGATACTGAAATGATAACTCTGCATGAGGTAATAGCATTATGAATTTAGACCCAAATCCCAGCTGCAATAGACTAGTTAAAACTTTTACTGTGCTTCCATCGGTATGGAGAAGAATTTTAATTTATCAGACCCGGCCAACCCTACTGAAATTATTGGTCAGGTAAGGAAGCCAAGGGGGTCAGGTAGTACGTTACTGTGTGTGATCAACTCTGGGAACTGGCATGGTTTAGCCATGCTACACCAAGACACAACCTGTGCTTGGTTAGGAATTTCAACAACCGAATTCTTCTCTCACTTCCACATTTATCTCAGGGGTATGAGGCATTTCTATTGAACTGTTCAGCTACTGCTGAGTTGGCATTGCAGCTTCTGAGAGTCAAGGTGGCATTCACAGCCGTGGCCACTGAACATGCAGCCAGGGCTGAAAACACAGCCTGTTGTCATTTGTCACTCAAGGTTCGCTCTGGGCATTTAGGTTTTCAAAGTTTCCTCAGCAAGTTGCTGCCTGCCTGTAAACACTGGTTTGAACCGCTCTTGGAATTCATGTGTTTTATACACAGACAATGCTTTTGGTCACAGTTTGTTTGTTTGTTTGTTTTTGGTTTGGTTTGGTTTATTTGTTGGTGTCTGTGTGATTGCTCACCTACGTCCAGGCAAAAGGAAAAGCACTGAAAAAGCAGACAGATCTGTACGTACTGGTCATCTCATTACTCGTGTTTGAGGATCAGTGATACTGATCAGCGCATCTCATTTTTACTTCTGTAATGGCACTATACACTGCCCCTCCCAGGAGACAGGGCTGTCTGCTACAATGACAGTCATGGAAAAAATAATGTTCTGGACGGTACTAAATAAGAATAACACTTGTCAGTGTCAGAAGTAGACTGTGACAAATGTGAATACAGCCAACAGTTTTAAAAAACAGTTCTAATTTCCAAGGGCATCTCCACAAATCCTGTTATTTTCATGCTAATCCATTTTATTTTGGTTTCTTTAGGCTTCTGTGCTATAGAATCCTAACTTATCAAAACCCAATTTTTTTAACAATTGCTTAAGACTTTTTGGCTAACTGTAAGGAGAGCTAATCCTCCACTTACATTCCTGCAGAGGAAGAAAAAGAAGATGGTACAAGATGAATTCATATTTTTCAACAGTCTTTGCAATGTTTATACAACAGACTCATAATAGTAATCCATTCTTCTTACAAATCTATAAAATATATAAAAATTGTTTTAAAATAAATAATTAGAAGGCTGCAAATATTTCAGGATTTTTAACTTATTGCTCATGATTTTATCATCCAAGTTCTTTAGCTACAGTGTTGTAAGGTATTTTCACTGATGATGATATAGCTGTTTATTTGCATTACATTAACGTTAATGTTAAATCATAGCAAGTGATTGGAAACAATTGTTTGGGTAAATGAATTAATAAAATACATGTTGTAACTGGGAAAAATCTTTTAAATCTGCAAGTATATTTCTTATTTAGTGATTCTATTATTAATACAATTTAGTGTCAGTATAAAAGACCACTGCTTCCAGTTTGGCTACTAAATTTTGAGTTTTTCATTCTTTGCTGCTGCTGACCACAGAAATGCACAACGTTTTTTTTATTTTTTTCTAAAGAAAAATATTCATTTAAGTTCATGATATTACATTCTCTTATTATGGTTCAAAAATAATAATTAAAAAAAAAAAAGGTGCCCCCCATGCCCCCCACTCACTCCACCCTCTGCCAACTGTGACTATGTGAGTAGTGAAATTTCACATGAAGTTTAAAAGCAGTAGTCCTGGGATAAGAGGTCCCAGATAGTTTCAGGAAGATGAAAGGGAGCAGAGAGCAGTTGGCATAGAGCAAAAGATGTTTTATGTTGGGTGCAGAGCAAGCAATGTTAAAAGGAATGTGAGAGATTGTGGGTGGCAGCTTTGGAATATGATGTACCTGTTTTCATTGGATTTGTTTTGTTGCTTTCCAGAAACCTAAGCAGTTTATAAGCCATTACGTTTTGGATTAGTAAAGGAAACAGTACACAGTAACTTGATTTTGCTTGCATTTAGGCCTGGTAGATTTTCATTTTCTTTTTAATTATTTTCTTTAGAAGAATTAAAACAACAGCATGAATAAAACTTACTTTATGAGAGAAGGTGTAGGCTAACATTATACCCACAGTGAATTATCATCTTTTACTGCACATATCCAAGCGAACCTCAGAATATAAGCTGTTTCTCTAAACAGCTTTCTTTGGAGGGATGCATTTAGGTGGCCAGCAAAAATCGAAGTTGTTGCCACTCTAAGTCTATTCAGGGTAGTATAGAAGGGGTATTAAAAGAATTTACCCATAGATTACATTGCTTATTCTGCTGATGTGCTGATACTCTTTGTCAGGTTTCATGGGTGAATTGCTGGCTCACATTAGAACATTTTTGTAAAGTAGAATTGAGAAATACATTAAAAAACCTCACGCCAAACTCGCAGAACAAAAAGATCAGCAGTGTTATGTAACGTATAATCACTTCCTGCAGTGGATATTGCAGCAGGTTCTTTCGTCCTGTGATAAAAGCAATTTTGAATCTCCAAACACTGAAATACAGCTAAGTATGTATCGAAGGTACTGAAGTTTTTGTAATTATACTTAGAAGACTTGTGTTAGTTCCATAACATACACCAGCTATTAATATAAAAATTTATGCTATCCATCTAGGTAGGATCTGGGAGACTGATTAATAACCTTCACTAGACTCATAAATCTTGATCTATAGCTGAAACAAACAACCTAAATGTGTCTTCTGAAATCAATTTTTACTAGGAATTATTTTCTGATCATTTCATATAATCAAAGAAATACACTATAAATAATGTTACGAAGCAACTTGTTAAGGACTGGATTTCCTTGTTCTGAAACGGTTCATAAGATAGTGGAATTTCTTTATCTTTTTTAGTCTAGGAAAGGCTGAAAATATTTGGAATTAAATTTGATGAAGTTCCATGTCTAGTGTGCACGTTGTTTCAGCTGAAGTCTTGAAAACTAGCATTTAGAAAAACGAAGTTACCCTCTGATTAACTTCTCAGTCTTTTTGTTACTTTTAAATGTTAGTGGTATTCTCGTGTGTTCATAGTTGCAAAAATGTATGCTACAAGTAAAGTTATAAATTCTACTGTATGCTAAGATACTGGCCAAGAAAGCCAGAATAGCAAGCTATGCATGGTGAAGATTCTTCCCAGAGCAGCTCCATAGCTACTAAGTGGCAGATGCAGCAAAGTGGTTGAAGTATCTCTATATAGCGTGAACACATCCAGCTTGTCTACTGTAATGCTCTGTCACTTGCAGAAATTTCCTGGGAGCCTGTGCCACATTTGGTGCACATCCATATCTCTAGCACATCTGACATCCCATTTATACAGCAAGAGTAGTGTAGCTTCACTGTAAAATGGGCCTTCATAGGGGAAGAGCCGTACATTGTCCTGGATAATGTCCATCCTCCAGAGGGAGCGATGGAACTGCCCAAAATCCCAATGATCCTTTGACATTTCCTGTGTATGGCCAAGAGCTGTCCTAGAAACATAAGCTCAAGTCAATTCAGATACTAATTTTTCCCTATATTGTCACTGGCCATATTATCCCTGTTAGTAGGTGATCTTGCATGAAAAGAGAATTCTTTGGTACCCACTGATTCATATGACTGTTTATTGATCATGAAGTTGTGGTAGTGCCCTAAGTAGGAGTGATTGAAATATCAAAGTCGATGGCTCTTACCAATCCAAGCATGAGGATAAAGCAGAAGTTTGGAATGGTTGTTGATAAGTTTGTCACAACTAGTTTTTCACTCCCTCTTTGTATCATTTTGATCCCTTTTCTCTAATTATCCTTTATTATATGTCATTTTTCATTCTGTTGCCCTCAATTGATTGTATTTGAATTGATTGTAATTGATTGTATTTTGTAATTGATTGCATTTTGATTGTAATTGATTGTATTTTGTTGCCTTGTATTGAAAAAAAAATGGCTCCGTTTTTTATTTTTATTTTTTTGGTTATTCTCTTTCCTTTCCCACTCCGTAGCCATTTTCTTTCCCTTAGGAAAACCAGCAGCACGTATCCACAAACGTGTTCCCTGTCATGTTTTTCCCTCCTAGTTTTGAGAGGACAGAGAAGCTGGAATCAAGCTCTTATAGGCAGAAGTTTGCTGTCTCTTCTCTGTACACTGACACCTACTGGCAGGCGTGCAGCTAAGAAATTTTTTTTAAAGCCTTGGGTTGTTTTAAAACCCTCTGGACTGATGCAATCCAAAATGTGAGAGCTGCTGAGTTCATTTTTGTGTGGCACTCACTGACTTAATTCCATTCTGTGTACAGTCTGAGAGGCTTTCCAAAAAACGTAGTTCATAGAAGTGTTTAGCTTTCCTACTACTATTTATTTCCTAACCAGACTGCCTAATTACCAGCTTTTCACCAAATGTGCAATAAAGATGACTTTCCAGCTTGCTAGAGAACTTTTTGCTCTACATTTTTGATATACGAAATATCAGACTACTGTGGTTCTGTCCATTCATTACTCTGCAGCTTGTTGTTTATGTACTATCACCTCTACCGTCATACGTGTCATCTCTTTATCAAATAACATGTATATTGTTTTCCACTCTCCTGTACTGTTGTCCATCATTTCTTTTTGGCAAGGAGTCAGGTAGATGGGTGTGAGGAGAAGAATGCTATCGTCTAATACATAGTAACTTAGACGAATGCTATTTAGCTATTTTTGTGGAGGTGAATTTAAAATTGCTTTCTCTTTTGCTATATTACAGGCCTGAATTCAGCCAGTAATGACCTCAATAGTGCCTGTTTTAATGTAATCCCTGCTTGCTGAGTGCTGTTCCAAGAATAAAAATTTAAGCCAAAAGATTTAATGAAATCCTTTGGGATTAGTGCTCGCTGGGCTGGGGAAATTGCATATGAACCTTTTCTCTGTACTCTAACCATAAGGCTTGGTATTTGAATAGGAGGGTGTCCAAGAGAGACAACTCTGAGTTCATCAATAATTTACATTTTTGTTAGTTACAAACCTGGTATTTGGGATTCTGTTGCCATAGCAATCCATCTGGGCCTGAATGGATAGTGTTTTAAGTGGTGGTTGTATAGGGATTCACAGTGTGTGCTTTAAATCCCTTCTAAACTAATCCTCAGATCTGTTCTGTGACTTATTTGAGGCTTCAACAAAATCAGTGTTACTCACAGGAAAAAGTTTATGCTGAACAAATTAAGCCCATAAAATATTAGAATATGCATATGATCAAGTTCATTTAAAGATGATTTAAAGTTCATCATGTATGACAATTTCTGTTTCAGTACATGCAGCAATTAATAAATGCCCACATCTCTTTTTTTTTCCAAAATACATTTAATTTGTTGCACATTACGCAACTAGAAATTATCCAGACTGTGTACTGGTTTATTAGCTAATTTATACTTCATAATCGAATGCTAGCCTCATTTTCCCAGATGTCAGGTTTTACATTTTAGAGGATGTCGGTCTATTCATAATACTGTATAACTTCCACTTTCAATTACTCTGATTTTCTCTCTCGTAAGTTATTCTAAGGCTGACAATAAAATTTGAAATTCCCATTTTCATTTCTAGCACTGTTGAAGCAGTTTTGAGGCAGTGTGGCTAAATTCGTCAGTCTAAACATAGCTGTTTTTAGTTTGAAGCTTATTTTACATTTTTCATTTTGCCACCCAACATTTTCAAATCGTTTATTCAAAAACTCCCAGATACACCACATGAAGGGATCTTACTCAGGTTTGAAAGATGATCAATAAGCTCCCCAGCACACCTGGACTAAGTTTCAGCTATGTCAAAACCGAAACCCTCCTGAAACTGACTGATTACCAGAGCTTTTGGTTCTTTGTAACAAAAATATTGTCCAGTTGTCCTCCCAAATGGTCAGGAAAACATGATATCAATATATATCATCAGCTCTTTATTACTCCAGCTTATAGAAATTGCCTGCAAAATCATTCCTCGGTGTTTGAAAGAAGAGAGAAAAAGTATTAAAATAATAGCCATACGCTCTACCAATGAGGTTTTAGTCCAGAATCCTAAACAGACAAAAATTGTTTCTTCATACAGTTTATAAAATATCACACAGCTCTTCCTGGCTTTAAAAATAGGAATAGATTAAAAAAAACCTGCAGATGGCCTAAGAGATCTTTATTTACCATGCAGCTTCCCTTTTATCTTTTATAATATGCTTCATAGTGAATAATGAACCATGTCATAAAGGGACTTATTTTTGTCACGATTCTGTGATACTGAAAACGTTATTTGTCACCTGTAATAAATGTAGTTCTAGTGCTTCTGTAAGAGTTCTTCTGTAAATAAGGGTTTCCTGAGAAAACGTGCAAGTCCTTCCTTTTCAGTGGAGCAGGATTTCATTTCATAAGCTAAGATGTGCGTGTGTGTTCTTAAATTCAGTGTGGCTGACTGAACTTTATTGCAGAGGTCCCATTCTTCTATCCTGGTTTAAGGAGTTATTTCCATAATTGGTTGCCACTAAATGTAATGGAAAACAGAGAAAGTTAACTAAAAAGGTTTTGTTTGGATTGCTTTTGCATATCCTTATGACTAACTGAAATAAAAGTTGCAGATCTTTTACGTGATCACTTACCCTAAAATTACATGCCCTAAAGTATCTTCTGTAGATACCATTTGTAAAATATAGATTATGCTTCAAAGGGATATTACAAGATGTATTCAGGCATATCAAAATGTGTCTCTGTTGATATTTCCAATGGTTTTCATTAGGAAAAGTTTTCCCTTTCAAACGTTACTGAAATGAAAAGTGAGCCTTGAAAGATGCTAGCAGTATGACAGATGCTATTTGTAGCTCTGGAAATACAGTTGTCACTGCAGGAGATCTCCTGCACTGAAGACCCACAGGAGTCCATAACCGAGGGTGAATGAATTAATCTTCCAACACATCTCATAAAAAATAGCCTCTCTTTAATAGCAATAGAAACAGTTGAATTTCTCTGGTAATTTTATGACCTTTCTCTACACAAATCTTTGGTTTACTTTATTTCTATTTTAGCTCTGCAAATCCTTGCAAAAGGTGCTGGTATTTAGTCTCCTTGATTGTTGTTTGGTTTTATTGATTGGTTTTTACTCATTTATTCCAGATCTGCTTTATGGTTTTTGAATGTTTCGGAAACTCCACCTGTCAACTCCAAGGGAGCCGGCAGGCTGGCTGTTCTTGCTGATACACCACACTTACTCATGCCTCTTCTGAAATTTGCTTCTCTAATCTAGAACACAGCCTGTATTGTTATTCAGTCATTCCCAATTAATGCTCCAGTAAATATCTGTCTTTTCTTTCCTTTGCATTTTCTGTCTTTGCAGCAGAAGGAAATAGTTAATTTTCTGAAAGGCTCAGTAATAATATGACACAGCTTGACACAGACAGCTTAGAGAAACAGGGGAAGATTGAGACAGTGTGCCACAGAGCAGGTGTGACTCTATGTATTAATTTCTCTAAGGCACTTGCAGCTACTTCTGTTCAAATGCAAGATGTACGGAGGGACCTGCACGAAAGCCCTGACTCTGAACCCTGAGAAGAGGTTGGGATTAGAGCTTTCAGCTGAAACCTGTCTGAATTTCAGATCCCTCAATTTGGGAGGGCTCAAATGACAGGGAGAGGCAAAGCTCGAGCTGAACCCCTTCAAGACGTATTTGAGTACAGGTTTGGTATGTCACAGCCTGTACCAGTATATTTTATACAGCTAATAAGGAGCACCAAGTTTATAAGGTCTGCTAAGACTATTTTCAGATGTATTACAAACTCTAGGAAGGAAATGAGTTTATCCTACAGCTGTGTTCTACACCAGCTTCTGCGTTATTATAAACCATTTCGAAATGGGGGTTTCATAGCATCATCCTATTAACTTTGCATTGCTTGAGTCCCCCACAGCTCTTTACTGATGTCTAGGGTATAACAATAGCAAAAGAGCTAATCCATGTTGTTCTAGCAAGTTTAAAAGTTAATATCAAAATAATACAGTATGCTTCAGATTCATGGACGCTATAGTCCTCAGCTCAAACATGTGTTGCCTAACAAGTATCTTAAGTAGACTGACATGAAAATGAGTGATTTCTGGGATATCACAGATATTGAAAGAACCATACAGAAGGCAACATTAACTTGTTACTGAAAAGATAGGAAAAACAGACTTTTAAATATATTATGTTCTGAATCTTTTATTATTTGTGTCATTAGAGATGGTAGCCTGGTTAATTTAGAGTGAGTTGCTGGATGAAATCATGGTTTGGCCTTTTTAAAGAGCAGGCTAAGGGTTGATGTGATGTAGTTTGACAATTTCAGGTAATAGCAATTTTGTTCTGCTCCAAAAAAGTTGATGTAAAATTAAAAGTACATTTACCTACCTTGGTAACTGTTCATTTGGCTCCCTTTTTCAACAGCATCAAACAAATTGGTCACCTTTGCATTTAACTGCCTTCACAGTTTGATCCTGCCTACTCTTTCACATCACTGCTGCCCTTACCACAACCCTTATTGCCCATCAGTCCCAATTTCCTCCCTTCTCTCGTGCAACCTTTATTCACGAAAATTGTAAGTAGTAAAAATCTGCAAAGCTAGTATGCTGTGTTCCTTCAAATCCAGCCTTAAAACTCACCTCAGTTGTGATGCCTGTAAACTGCCAAAGAGAGGCTAAGCAGCTGGTGTGCTGTGATCACTGCTTATTATGCTGATTGTCTGCATGAAACAGTGGGAGTGAAGCATCAAACACCCCTCTGCTGCATGTCCCACTGTCCTTCGGAAGCTGTGGGGGAGGCTGTGGCTGTCTTTGGAGGTACACATTGTTCTTTCCTTAGCTCCTCAGTCTAATAGGGTAATCCAGCCAAGGTCTAATACAGCATGAGAAATTAATTTTGAGCAGAGGATTGCCAACATGATGGGTGTGAAAGCCTCTCACCTCCCCTGAACTGGGAAGAGCCACAGGTGTCCAAATGCAAATCAGAATTTGGTATGAGGGTCTAAGAGATTTGTCCCCAGAACATGTAGATTTCCCGTCTCTGCTTCTATATATATGACTGGCAAATTGTCTTTTAAGGAAGTAGCCCTATGTGGATTTTCTTCTTTTCCAGACTCTTTCACAAAAGCCCAAGGCTTTATATCTTGGAGTTTAACAAACCTTAATATAAAAATGGTAAACTTCTTTGCTACAAATGAAACCAGGTCATTTATTTTATGTAGATGATAAATACACTTATTTGTTTTTCTTACAGACACACAGAATCCTGAATAAACAAAGAGAAGAGAGCTAAGCAGTCTGTATTGTGAATAGTAAGTGAATGTTATTTGTACTTCCATTTTTGTATTTTTCCTGTTTGCAGTTCTTTTAACAAGTGTAAGAAATTAGTACAGTGAGCATTTCTGCCTTTTATCCAACTCAGTTTCATTTCACAGGAGTAGGTTATTATTAACCCTATAATCACCTTAGGTAAGAAGCCCAGATAATTCGTGCAATGCATCTATATCACTGCCCATACTGAAAATATTGTTATTGCCTTTTTCTTCTCAGTCAAAGTGAATTGTAATGCTAGAAGGTACCAGGATAAAATAGTATTACACTAACATTGGCTCACACCTGAAATTTTGCAGAAGAGTAGTTAGGTTTTGGATCAGTACAGACAGATTCTGTTGGGTGGGGACATGAGCAAGAGAATGTTATGGTTT
The DNA here is from genome assembly GCF_009769625.2 of Cygnus olor. NCBI lineage: Eukaryota > Metazoa > Chordata > Aves > Anseriformes > Anatidae > Cygnus > Cygnus olor. The sequence goes on from NC_049169.1 coordinate 42,119,673, forward strand.
TGAGATATCCACTTAATCACTGATTAGTCGTTCGGAACTGCGCTGGTCAGAGCTGTGCTGTTCACTTCCCAGTATGACCAATTGCCTGCAAGCTTACAATGTATGGCTTCATTGTCCGTTAAGACAACGAGCTATGAAAATAAGCCATGTTTGTGGTGTGGATGCTATTATTGATGTCGTCCTCTGGAAAATATCTCAGGTTCCTGGTGAAGTACCAGTTGTGATACAGCGGAGAACAGACACTGCTTTTATTGCCAATCCTAAGTAATATGCCCTGGGAAAAGTAGCAGTGTATATTGTTGTACTACATTACTGAGTAACAAAAGGTGGCAATATCCGTTAAGAACCAAAGCAGATAAATGTGTGCTAAGACATTTCTATTAACAGTTCAAACATAACAGTTCCTCTGTGTTACGCGCTAATAGAGGCCGATTCTTCATGGGAGAAGATTGTGGACAGTATGTGATGTTCTGAGAATACGTGCTGTTCAGCACTATTCTACTTTCAGACCATATGGTTGACAGTATATTATGCAGTAGAACTGAAGAAATTTATTGTCATTCATGAAATCCCTATTCATTTAGCCAAACTGATGTATGGAACAGACTAGATTTGGGTATAAATAAATCTTGGATATTTTTTTGGCAAGCATTAAAAATTAAATGCTTTAGTGGGAAAAAATATATATGTATTTATAAACCTCAGAAGCTAAAAAAATGCCTACTGTCTCTCTGGGCAGCCAAGATCAGCGATGAGTTTTAATGTTACATTTAATCAGTCATCATGAAAGGAAATATGTGACATTTCACTGAATCTGAGGGCAACATGTTTGAAAAGCTGGTGCTGTATATGTATGATTATACGATTATTTATACAATGTACCAAACTGTGCTACCAGTAGGCATTTTTTAGCTTATAATGAAACATTAGGGGGAAACAAAAAAAAATAAAAATCTTAAAGATCCCTGTCAAAACTCACCTATTTGTCTTAGCTTTCCATTGCTTCTTCTGTCAATCATACTTTCCATTCTTTCTGCTTTTTCCCCGTCACATCTTGTGGTCTATATTCCCTACGTGTGTCACACCTCTCTTCTTATGTCTTTCCAGTCTTATACCTACACACCTATCCTGCTCCAACTTCATAGTTTTTCCTCACATCTCCCACACAGTGCCATCTCGTCTTCATATTTGCAGAGCTGCCTTGCAGTATATTCCCAATCTTTGGAAATTTTTGAGCTTACTATTTCTAGTATAAAACAGATACTTTACAGACCAAGAGCATTATAGCATTATAGGTGTTACCAGTAAATAATGTACTGAATAATGCCATATACCTATACATGAGAATTTTGTGAAGGGTTGCAATATATTGTACTATGAAGCAGCTCTAGTATTTTTTATTTGTGGAAAGATATGGTGAAAGTTTGGAGAGTTGTTTGACGCATGGTTTACCTTCAAATAAACCAGTTATGCTGTTCTCCAGCATCAGAAGTCTTGGCAGCAGATGACTGATAGTAACATAGATAAATATTAGTAATTCCAAGCAATTCATTTAACTCAAATGATGTATGCATACAAAAAATCCTGGAGTTGTGATAGACCTGTTTGTAGAAAGCAAATTTCATTACTGCAGGCACTCAGACACTTTCTCTTCACTATTATTCCTCTGTCAAGTGGCCAGAACTCACAGGCAGCTGTTTCAGTATAGCGTGGATTTATTTGTGCACAGTGTGAAAAAATTAATCAACTATTATTGGTACTCCATCACATATAAATTCTCTCTTCTGCTAGCAGAATAGGTTGATGGAACCTTTTCATATTGTCCATCAGTTAATTTTATCAGTCATGGTATTATGATTATAAACTACAAATGACCTAACAATGAATATATAATTATAGAAATGAAACTGTACAGTGGTTATTTAACATTTTTAATATGTAATTTATTTAACAGTCTCTTTGGAATATACATGGGAAATTAGAATAATAAAACAGAAATAAAATTACATTTAAATTTCATCCATCATCAGTGAGAAGCAATGTTACTGGCTTGAATCAGGCTATACATTCCTCCATGTGGGGAGGTTCATGTGCGCTACCTTTGGGCCTGCTTAAAACATCCTTCTAAACATTGTTATTCATACACTAAGCTATAAGTCATTCTTCTGCCACTGAGATCAATTAATTGTGTGTCCTTGTTTTAAAGGGTTTTTCTTGACTGTTTTCTTGAATTAAAAACTAAATTTCCAAATATCGATTGCTGAATGCAAAAATATTGGATTACAGATATAGGAAGAAGATAAAATTAATGTTAGTTCTTATTAAGAAAATGATAGATTAAAAAAATTGGAACGTGAATTATATTTAGTAGGTTTTAATAGTTCTCATCTTTATTTTAAATGCAAGGGTCTTTGTCGTTTGGCTTTGATGCTGCAAGAGGTGAGGCTTTTTGTGGAGGGGAAAAATCTCACAGTGTGTTCCACAGAAGGCGTTTGTTGACCTCATGTATTTAGCAGCAATCAAATTTAATCTGCCACATGCTCTGGTTTATGTTATAATTGACATCTTTGGTGGCTGCTGGTTAATGGCAGCTTCTTCGTTATTCTTGGGCAATAAAGAGAAGTTTGGGTAATGTGGCATGGATTAGGAGACTGCACGGCTGAAGAGCTAATGCAAGGTAGACCCAGCCTGGCTGCATTTGACTGCCATCGGGTGAGGTGAGGCCTGGCCTGCCCAGAGTGATTGCATGGGCGGTTTGACTCCAGTACATGGAGGGGAACTAACTTAGCATTAGCTCATGAGCATGCAATATTACCATTGTTTACCCTAATATCTATTTCAAAAGCCTACTGGGTTTTATATTTTACCATTTTCCATACTATATCCAGAGGTGTGTAATGTACCAGAGACAAAGTAGCTAAATGAAGGGTTCCTTGGTTTTGGAAGGGTCAGTTCTGTAAAAGTTGAATTTATGAGCCTTCAAAAGGAAATGAGCCTGTGGTTTCTGAATGTTCTCTGCTAATCACAATAATCTTCCCGTACAGTACAGTTTCAATCTTTCATTGCAATGCAATAATCTAGAAGCAGCATAGAGGTGCCCTCATTCCCTGTGCTCCCAGGTTTTCTCATTGCCCATTAAAATTCATGTGCATATACTGTAGGCTTGGATAAAAGAGTTCATTTGACTGTTCACACTACCTGAATTCTTTAATGAGGTCTTCCCCTAAATTAGTTTCACTTCTCAATTTTATTTTTTTTTTCCACAGTGGAAGTATGAACTTCTGGCAAAGTGTATAGTAATATTTGCATAGTGTAGGGATTTTTTATTATTATTTTGCCTTGGTTATGATGTGCCTCAAAAACTCATTTTTCTTTTTTTTTTTTTATTGATCATGTATTACAGCCACAGCTTTGCATTTTTTAATGTGAGATCTCTGACACAGATTTAAATTCTGTAGTGCTTTGAGGTATGCTAGTTATGCAACCTAATTTTGCGAAATGGCTCTGTGTATGTACTTCCCTGGGGCTTCAGTTTAGTTGTCATTTATCATTTTAGCACTGTGAGTGATTACTCTCTACTATTTAATTTGTCTTCTGCAGCTTCTCAGCTTTTTCTTCAATTGGTAAACACATACTTTTCTAGACACATTTTCAAATGATGTGTTTTCCAAGTGCCCCAGAAGTCATGTAATCTTATTTTTCTCAGCTAGGAGTTGAACCATTTAAATAAATTATTGGCTCATATTGTGTCTATTACTTGGAAGTTTTGCATTTCAAATCTGTGTTGCATTTTCAATTTTTCAACGTTAGTGTATTTATTTATTCTGAAATATGCGTATTTACTAACTGCATCTCTGTCCTTCAAAAAATAGCAAAGTAAATGAGCACCTTTTTTAAGTGTAGGAGCCAAAAGCTTGGGCTGATGCTACTGCAGTAGACTTTAGCCACCTTTGCACGTTAGGTTTCAAATGCAAAGTCTTTGCTAGCTTAATTTGCTTGTTGGAATTTCACAAGACAGCTCCAATCAATAGGGTTAACATATGCTTTGTTTCTCATCTTGTGTACTGTGTTTCTGTACCGTAATTTGCTATTTTTAAACATTACATAGAATATCAACATGGCTATGATTTAAATCAGGTTTTTTAAGAGTCACATTCAGCTTTTAATTTAAAAAAACGTTGTTTTGCATTAAGTCATACTGTGTATACACATGGTAACAGTTTTACACAATTACTGTGGCAGCTTCCAATGATCTACTATAATGAACAGCTTCTGTGATCCACATATCAAAGAAGTTTTACCTTTAAACTTCCCTTTCTCATATAATTTTCTTTTGATCATTTTATTTTATTTTTTATTTTTTTACTATTTAGTCACCAGCTATACTTAAGATTTGTGATTAAAATCTCTTAGTAAGCAGAATTATACTGCCAACATCAGCAAAGCTGCACTATGACGCAACTGCTGCTGTAGTTCTGTCTTGAAGTACAGTCAAACAAAACTAGTAGAAATCTCTGGTGTTGTGTGCTTTTGGGGGACAGTTTGGTGTTCTTTTTTGTGACAGAGCTTTAATCAGTACTTACCTTTTGCTTGTAATTCTTACTGTCTTTGCACAAACCCTTTCTAAAGACTACCAGGTTAGCTTTGGTAATTCGTGGTAGGTGAATTCCAACCCATGTTTTGTAGAACATCAGAGATAACCTGTTCTGTCACTGTTCTTGTAGTGAGTTAGCTGTGACGAGGAACAAAAAGAATATTGTTTCTTGTCAACTCAGCTATTTGGCATTTGTGATTAACAAAAAAAATAGCTAATACGATACCAGTGATAACATCCAGAAAGGTTAAAGTGATTCCCCCCCGTGGAGTTTGTACTAGCCAAATAGTATTATTTGGTAGTTTTGGATCCTCTCCAAGTGTGATTTTGTTCTTCAATTATGATTTTGTTTCCTTCTTTTAAAGTTTCACGCAGTAAATCTTATTTTGAAGACATATAGCCATCATAAACATCACATTTTGACAGCTTTTCTTATGTGAATGAAACTCATTCAAGTCAGTCTATCCAGAAATAAAAAGATGCATCTTAGACCTGTTTACAGTGATATCTTTAAGTTACTAGTATATTGACAGCATTTTTCTCAGAATATGTGAAGAGAAGTATAACAGGAAATTCAGTTACTTTCCCATGTAAACAAAAATGTTTTTCAAATCCATTACCGAAGTCAGCGTATCAGTTTTAGTAAAATACATGATATACACTTGATAGAATTTATACCAGATTAAAAATGAATTTTATGATAGTAATCGTATTTATCTTGCTAACTGAACTGTATGAAAATTTGCTTTGAATTTTTCTTACTGCAATAAATACTTTTGAAAAAAATACTAGTAAAATTCAAAATTAAGTGATTTTGAAAAGCATTATTCCTTGCTTCAGTCATGTGAAATTAAGATAGTGTTGTGGTTTTTTTTGTTGTTTTTTTTTTTGAGATTTTTATTGCATAAAACTACATCTACAATTTAGGAGTGCACTGGAATATATCGAATATATTGGTAGTGGAACTGCAATGTGCTTCTGCCGCTGTAGTTTCAATTTTGAACTGTAAGATAAAGAGGCAAGGATGTGGTTTTCCTGGAAGAAGATCCTCCATACAAGGGTTCTTAGAGCAAACTTGGTTGATATATTTACTACTCGTGACTTTTGTAGCTACGTTAATAAATGCAACAATGATTTGAGCTGAAGGCACATGTTTTTGAGTATTGTGGTCATAACGCACATAACATATAGGCCATGTTCCCAGTCTCCAACACTAAAAAGCTTTAGTTAAATCATTAGGCCATTCAGATTGTTTTTAAATGAGCTATATATTTGGGAGTTTTCCTCATTATTGCCTGATTTCCATGACTGTGCTTCAGTTTCTCCAAAACTTAAAGGTTAAGAAGTGTATTTTTCATTGAAGGGTGAGATTTTCATGCAATCACGTGGATCCAGAAGTTGGAGCTTCTAGGAATAACTCCCAAACACTTATTGCAAAGTCTGGCAATCCTGTGTAAAATGCATGATAGCCTGGAGGTCTCTGCTAGTACTGTACAGCAGTACACTTTGATCTTTCCAATAATATGTCTCCCAATACCTTTTCATTTCTAAGAGAAATAGTGCCCAGGCTGCTCTTATACCATAAGTCTACTTCACCCATCCTTATAAGTTGTGATGGCAAGTGAGAACATTTGTTTTAGAAAGAAGGATGAGGAGAAAAAAGGAGTAAGATGTCATTTAGACTGTACAACCTTAGCCATTTTTAATGGGATTTTATTCTTAAAGTTTGTCACCATGTTTGAATCTTTAGTTTAAATGACATGCTGAACACCAACAGAGTTTATTTAAAGATCTAATTTCACTTCAGGGAAAATAATTTTAGGAACTTTAAACTGCATTAAACTATTAGTTATTTAACCACTAGCTATTTAACTGTTAATAGTTTATCCTGCAGATAACAATGATTCCTTTTGGAGAGTTATGGTCTACTGGGCAAATATGCATTGAGGGAGGTTTTAAAAGGGAATTACATCTAAACTTTATAATTATGTACTTAGACATTTCTTAAGGAGAATAGAAGCCATGGCCATTCATACGTAAAGTGGTATATTCTTCAGAAAGATCTAAATGTTTGCAGAACGCAGCTATTCTTGTAACAAGGAATTGTTACGTCTCAGATGCTGTATCACTATTATTTTTGTATTTTTCTCTGAAATTTGCCTATTTGCAGCCTTGGTGTCTGGAGCTATGACCTGTCCTTGTAAACATTCTGGTTGCACTATGGAACTAGTCCACACTCCAGTCCTTAATGGACTAGTTCTATATCAATTTAAAAATAATAGTAAACTCTGAAAGAATTTGAAGCCTGACTGTCTTAAAAAACAGTTGCTCAAAAGAAGGTAGGTTATATATAATGTCTATGAGGCCATCATTAGTGCACAAAAATGTTGCAAGCTCTCTGTACAATTTTCACATGTATTTTAAAGGTTGTTTCATCCCGAAGTAATACTTGTTGTTTATATTCGATAATCTACTGAGTAGGATCATTATAAAAAAGATGGAGAGCAACTTTTTGCTCAATCAGATAATGATAGGACAAAGGGCAATGGTTTTCAACTAGAAGAGGGGAGATTTAGATTAGAGGTTAGGAAGAAATTTTTCCCTCAGTGGGTGGTGAGGCACTGGAACAGGTTGCCCAGAGAAGCTGTGGATGCCCCATCCCTGGAGGTGTTCAAGGCTAGGTTGGACAAGGCTCTGGGCAACCTGATATAGTGGGTGCCCATGTCAGGGGGGTTGGAACTAGAAGATCTTTGAGGTCCATTCCAACCCAATCCATTCTATGATTCTATGATCTTTAAGGGCCCTTCCAACACAAGCCATTCTATTATTCTATGATTATACTGAATCACAGCTAGATTTCCACATGCGCTAATTGCCCTTGAAGCTGAATCAGTGACTTCAAGCATGTGGAAAGCTGTGCAATGTTATCCAGCCCCATCATGGATCTTACACAGTGGCTTTCACAGCTTTCTGGCATTCAAGAAGCATGACAGCTGTACTTTCTGGTTTTTATGAGGTCTGTCCTTTGTAGTTGGTCAACAGAGATACTTCAGCTTGCCCCATCTATTTGTGGCAGTACTAGTAGGGATCATGCCACTGTCCTGAATATTAAAGCCCTATCCTGAACTAGAGGGAAGGGGGTTTGTACTTCTCAGGAATTTTTTGGTGTGATTGCCGGAAATTCCTTTTTCATTAATGTGTTTCTCTTTTGTGTCACATTTTAACTGTGTTTTTCCAAAAAAAGAGCTTCAGTTAACCAACCTTCAGTTAATTTGAGCATCCTTTTTCCAGTGGCATTTTGCTTCACAGCTTGAGGAGTCTTATGTAGAAAAAAGTACTTATGCCATTGAAAAACCCAGATGACTGATACTGAAATTTTCCAAGGATATTAGCTAGTGGACCTGTGGAACTTGCTTAAGCCCCCTGCGTCTCTTTCCTTTTAAAAATGAATGTGGTGGCACATAACTGTCCAGGGGGATTGGAATTCACTCCTGTAGTGAAACTGCTAGTATTGCTACTGCCATGAAATGAAAGAGCCAATGAGCATCCCAGTATTGCAAAGACCTTGAAGAGCTACAGATCTATGTACTGCTATTACTTATCGTTACTCTTTCAGATGCAGAGGTTGTTCTGAATATTGATTTGTCTAGTAGAGCATGCTTCTTAGAAGATGCCATCATGTTGGTCTGTTCAATAAATGTGTTCATCAGTACCTGATTATTTTTGAAGGATGTTAAAAGAAACTGAGATTATATCTGTTGTTAAATAAATGTTAAATAACTATAAACCACTATTTATTTTTTTTAGTGTTTTCTGAACTTGAAAATGCCCATGTAAGACAGTGAACAAATCCTACAAACATCAGACTTCCTTGCTGCATTTTTTACCCATATAAACTCTCTGCCTTCCTTACTCATTCTCCTGGGAAAACTCAGCAGACTTTACAAGCCTGAATTATGGGATGGGGCTAGGGAAGAGGAAATTTCTGGTATAATTATCCTAATCTGCTACCTACTGCTATAACATCAAGTCCCATATTGTTTCTGATTGTCCTTTTGCCTTTCATTTTTCTTTATATTCCCTTCACGGCTGTATTATTTGCAGCTCTGCCTAAATCTTTACTCCCCTTCTGGACCTACCTTGGCCATAGTCTTCTGGAAAAGATCCCTCATTTCCCAGTGTCACCTAATTTGTCTTTTCATAGTTTCCATAGTCCTTTATCTTCTTCTAACAAGGATAAAATAAGGCTTCTTTCACCTGACATCTGCTGGAGTGCTGTGGGGAGGCTGTGACTGATCTTGCAAAGCGGTACTCAAGCTGGGCCAGTACCTGTTCATGTAGCTATGTGTCTAGGCAGAGAGAGAGCAGTTGCTTTTTATATATGCCTTCCTTCCTTCTGGTGCTCGAGTATCTTACTGTCACACTATAGAACGGTAAGGGAACACGGGGTTTCCATCTACTCCAAGTGTTTCTTTCTTTGACATAATCCCAGAGGTCTTTGGACATTTCTCTATCTCCATCATCAAACTGTCTTTGTAGCTTTGTTTCTGCAGCTGCTTCCTTTTCTATGTTCTATGGGCACAGGGCTACAAGCTTACATTGCCCCAGTTAGAACACTTTGCTGATAGGTGATACATTAATACATTCTCTGCCTTTTTGTTGGTAGTCAAACCCTTAACTTTGGCATATTTCCCTAATTTATCTGTGTATAGCACACTGGTTTTGATCTGTTTGATGAGCTGCTGTTTTCTGCTGATTAGATATTTTAGTAAGAATTAAAAAAAAAAAAAAAGTTTATGCTTCTTCCTTTTCTTCTTGTGTGTGTGATCATTCTGTGTCTTTCCCTCTCGTGCTTGGTCTTGCTCTCTCTTGTGCTCTTTTTCTCTATTTCTCTGGAGTGTTATGTCCTTAGTTGTCAAATAGCTTCTTCTCAGGTGAAGTTCCAGTGCTGAATCAAAATAAATCAACCAGAAGCTCCAGAAAAATGTTTCATTTTCACAGTGAAACTGAATTTTAAGAGTCTAAAATGAACAAAAGTGTATTACTAAAAGAAGAGTATTAGGCTTGTGAAAAGGGATCTCCAAGATTTAGCATACGAAAACAGAAATGTTATGATAAGATTATGAAACCTCGAGGGGTTATTTGAATGAGGAGTTATTTGGTTGTTTCTACAGAATAAATAAAGCTCCATCTTATTAATCCTAAGTGCCCTTTTATTTGTTGCAATATATTAAATCAGGGCTGCAGCATCTCTTCAGCATTAGCTTCCCAGAAACAGCAACACCAAAGTGCAACTATCAGTCAACTAGGTGATACAGATACAACTGAAAATACATGAGTGATAAAGCAAGTCACTATTTTTTCCAGAAACAGCACATCCATTTCTGTGCAGTACCAACAGGAGATAAAAAAAAAAAAAGTGTACAGATGCACATGTATAAAAAACAGTTGAACAACCTGTTTACTAATAAACCACTTTCATAGGTTAAATACTGGTAAGCAAAGGAGAAAGACAAAGACAGGTTAAAAGTTACATTGCCATGAATTGCATGGTACACGGAAAGCAGTTCACACTCTAAGAACTGTATGACAGTTGTGAATCACTGCTGCTTAAAGATGTCCTGGCTACTAGGAGACATTAAGGCATTCTCTGGGGGTTCTGTGTAAAGTTGATTGAGATCTGAGTAAAAGCATTTCTATTGCACTCAATAGTGCTGTGTGGCTAAACATAACAGGTGGCTTTCAAGGTGTGAATCAGCATGCAGCATAGCTGTCCCTGTTCAGCCTTGCCTATTTGTAGACATTCTGGTTACCAAAATGTTGCTTCATCAGTTTATTAATTTAGGAATACAATATAAGTGCTGTCACAACTTCTTTAGCAGAAGATGCCTATGAAAATTATGACAGGGTAATTGGACAATTCATTTAACAACTTGAAACTCACAGATTTAAAATGAACTGAGCTGTGTCAGTTGATTATATACTATAGTGCAACCTGCCTTATGGGAGTTTTCTCAGAGTGGATTTAGAATGCTTTACAGGAGATTAAGGTAATACGAGTTTTTTTGTGTTTTTTTTTTAAGTGAATTGAAGAGCAATTACTACTTCTCATGGGAATAAGCGGGAGGAACAGGTGAACCGTGGGCTCCAGTCACAATTCTAGAAGTCATAAGCAAACAAATGTCAAACCAGTACCAAGACAAAATCCCAAAAATTAGAAAATGGGAGAAGTCTGAATGTTTCTAAATAAGGGCATCTACCTTTCATGATGCTGGCTTCTTAATTTCAATTTTCATGTTTTTACTTGGTGTGGTGCCAGTAGAAAGAAGGATTTGTTCATTTATTTTTTCAGTGACCAGAAATTTTTCTAGGCCACTTATAGTTAGAAAATATGGTACATTGTACTGGACAGAAAAAAAAAAGAATTAGGGACTTTCAGTGATAATACAGAGGAAAAAGGATGAAGGATCACAGTTATTTATCTTTAAAAGGGGTCTCCATAGCAACTGCATTTATTTAAGATTCTTAATACATGTATTGTTACCTCTTCTCTGACTGGGTGAAATTTATTTGGTCACCTAGAATTTAATGTGACTTGAGCCATTGATTTCTCTCAGAAAGGGCAAGAGATTGAAATTAAAGAAATAAGGGTGAGCAGATATGTCTGGAAACTGTCACTGAGAAAGTGATGAGTAAATGCATGCAAGTTCATGATGTTCTTTGGTAAGTTAAGAGGTAATAGTATTATAAGTAAGAAAAGAAGAGGCCCAAGAATTATGTTCTGAAGATAAAAAAAAAAAAAAAAAAGGTGTTATGAAAAGGACATTTTTTATACATATGAGTTAGCTATATTGGTAAACAAGAGCAATGACAACTTAGAGCAAGAAGAATGCAGGTGCAGGTTTTGTCAACGTGCGAGTAAGCTCCTCAAGATACCCTGATGAAAAATTGCTGGTAGTTGTTTTTCCCTTATGGTAGCCTTGACCTGCTGTATATTTTCTGTAGAACTTCTGTCATTTTCACCCAAAATAAAAGTAGCCATTCAGAAAGCTTAACATTTTTCTTTTTGATTGTGCCTGGTAAAAAAAATAAAAAATAATAATAATAATAAAAAAAACGTAGAAACATTTGGCAGTGACAAATGGTGTCTGATCTGTAGGCAACATTTGTTGTACTCTGAAATGATGTAGAATGCTATCTTGTTCAGATGCTTTCACAGCTAGGTGTCTGTAGCTTATATTGTTGCTTGTTCACAGATTAAATGGTTTCACGTGTGTTTGGGATGTGTAGGTTTTGTATGGTGTTTTCATTATAATTCAGTTGGGTTTTGGGAAACATCACTCATTTTCTATACCTTTATGGAAAGCATACAGAATTAGCTCGCCAATACAAGAAGCTATGTATTTCTGTGTATTAGGACTTTTGTTTTGTTTTGTTTTGATGGGAGCTTATCCACAGCTCGATTGCCGTGTCATTTTCTGGTGCTTCTGTGGCAGTGACGCTTCTTCTGCAGGCTGAAATTTACAAACACATCACTTCTTTTTTTTCCTTTATTTTTTCCTCTGGAACAATGAGTTCCAGTCTTAGAACAAGATTTCCCTCAAAGAAACCTGAAGAGTGTGAGATTTGCTGCTTTGCTTTTGGATGGAGTTTCGTATATCATCATTGCTAATTATCTTATCACCTTGTGATAGTATCATAAAAAGCAGATTGTATAAAATTCATAAGAATTTACATAGTACCATAAACTAACATGTATTCTGCTAAGATTCAGTCACCTTCCTTTATCGTGTATGCCTGGTATCTTATTAACTCATAAGCAACGCAGTCTCCAGATTAGAGTTCTAGAAGATAACCTATGAAATCAATTAGTCTTGTACAGAAAAGGCAAATGCTTGAAATGGAGGAGTCTGGCAGAAGCCCCACTGATAAAAACAGTGGCGCCTGTGACAAGGGAATCCTACGTGGGGCTTATCTGACAGCATAACTTACAGTCTACAGAAATGTCCACTGAAAAAGTGCTAGCTGGTATGGGGAAGTTTTGTGGGTAAATATCACACTTCTATTCCCTCGTGGCTTTTTCATGAAAATCTTATTTAATTTTCCAAGAGAAGGCAGTTTCTCTTGTTCAGTGAACTATAAAGCACATTTCCACTGAAGTTAATAGCTGTTGCTAGGTAAGATGTGACTTCTGGCTGGGTAAGCCTTGTTAATAAAGAAGATGAGAGCCATTCTAGAGGCTCTTATTCCTTTCAATTATGATAGTTTTTTCTTTCTAATGTTTTTCTTTTTTTTTAATGATTTCTTTGATTTTTTTGTTTTGTCTTTTTTTTTTTCTTTATGCTTGGTATTACATTATTCTTGGTGTTATTCATCTTACTATGTGTGTTCTTTACTTTTAATGGTTTATTCTGTGCTTATTGCATTTGGAGACACAGATAGATCTTGGTTAGTGTCTATATCTATATTGTCTAACTTTATGAAACAGCTTCAGGAATTTTTCATGAACATTGTATGTGCCAGGAGATCCTGTACTTTAAGGAAATTGGCTTTCTATTTCTCAGTCTTCACTACAAGATAGGCAAGTGCCAAAGCTGCCACGTCCCTTGCAGGAAGTCAGATAACATGTTGTAGTTTACGTTTGGTTGCTCCTGCACTCTCGTGCAACTTATGCAATTGTCTTTATGCCTGGTTATGGAAACACACAGAGCATTTTCTCTAGTGCTTATGGTGAATATCATGTTATCAAGACAGGCAGTCACTTCACCTCCAGGTTACAGTAATGCCCCTTTTTAAACTAGCAGCTGAGCATTATTTAAAAAGAGACCATTAGATGGCCTTTTATCAGAGACTAAGCCAAAGATCCAGATCAGATCCAAAGCACTCTGTGATGCCTCTGAAATGTAATGACTGAAATGGATGCATTTGTCCCAGCAGAGCTGTCATGACACACAGGTAAATTTTTTAGCTTTTTAATTAAAGATACTTTTAGGAAGGACTAAATAGTCTTTTCCAACCTGAATGACTATATGATTCTATGTCTGAGATAACCTAACAAAATTAGTTCTCTTAATTAGCTTCTTACCATTTTTTCAGTTGCTGGCCATTAGTAAATATTTGGTTTCTTCAAGCCTGATTTCTCTAGGTGGGTGATTTAGGTATTTATAATTATGGGATAAGGCATTTGTTCATGTCCATGTTTTTTCTGTGATATCTAGTAGGACTTTCCAAGTCACATTGCATTTTAAAAAATAAATGAATAAATAAAGAGCAGTTGAAGGAATATAGGAACAATTCACAAATCTGTATGTGAAACTTTGAATTTGTCCCAAGATGATGTCTTAGCTACCGACTATGAGAACCAAAATTGACTTTCCATACAAAAAGAGTTATATTCTGTAATTCTGTAAATTTCTCCAAGTGTTGCTTGAAAAGGCATGTTTTTGTTTTTTTAATTTATGACCATGTTTTTATAAGTCTGTTTACTGTAGGGCATGTTCATGGTCTCTTGAAATGTCAGGACATAAAAAGGAGTGAATAATGGACTTCAATAGAACTGGGAATAATAGGTAAAAGCCGTATATCAGAAGCCACTAGTTGTTTTCTGGGGTGTATATAATTATCGCTGTTTCAGTGGGGGTAACCTGCAGCTGTGAAAAAGATCAATTATTATTGCCTACACTGTTATTTTCCGTTCTACAGTAAACGTTAAATTCATTCTTTATCCCTAAATTAATATTTTATGTCAAAGCTTGGGGAAGAAAGAAAGGGCTTTGTAAGGGGAAGAGATGAAGTGTATATGTATAATTGAAAGCTGCACGGGAAAGGACATTTTGGTTAATGCTGGTTCCCATGGTTACTTGCAAGTAATTATGCAATTTTAAAAACACAAAACTTTTTTTGCAGTCTTACTTCCAGGCAGATAAGTGTCCAGCAGTTAATTATCGTTAGCTATGTAAGAAGTAAATTATCAGCTTTGATCTTCAAATTTCGTCTTAGCCTACATATTTTACACCTGTGCATACTGCATTTTTATTGGCTTTACTAAGATTAGATTTCCAAGTTAGGCAATTCTGTCTGGCTTGAATAATCTTATCAGTTTGCTATCAGTTTATTTTTACCTCCTCAAGTTTTATAGTAAGCTATGAATGCCTGTTACTGTTTTTTTAAAACAGTATCCATTATACATTTAAGAGTTTTGGTCTTTTCTCTTAGGGCCTTTTCTTTATTATGATGTACCTAATTTTATTAAAATAATTCAGCTCATGGAAACCACAGTGATGAAAATGGAGTCTACCATGAAAGTTGGTCATAAGAGACCACTGTTTTTTTTGTTGTTTCATTAATAACAAATGTAAGTTTATGTTGTTAATAATTGTAGTAAAATGATTATTATATTTGTAATACCATATTAATGTGATGTGAAAAATAAACTGATTAGATTCAACTGCCCATGTTTTTCTAAATGAAACAAAACTGTCACTGTTTTGTTTGCGTAGCTGCCCTACATGGCCTTGGAACTGCACAACATGTGTCATTGCAGAATTAGGGAAGTGCAACAGCTAGCTTAAAACTTACATTGATCACAGTTCTGATCTTCTTTTCCATAAAGATTTTTACACTTCTGATCTGTGATTCTTAAATACTATTTTAAGAATAAAATTATACAAAGAAGCATTTTCAGATTTTTTTTCTGTTTAGATATGTGTTAAATTTTTATGTTTGCAGCATTAATTTATTTATTAGCCAAAAATAGGTATAAGAAGATCTTTTGTTTCATATCAGTCCCACTGGTTTCCTATGTCTATGTTTCTTTTTTGTCTCTTTTTCATCAAGGCACATCAACATCAGATCACTGTTTTTGTAATTAATGCCTGTGATAAAACATTCTATTTAACCATTTTATATAATTTTATTTTTAAAGCATGGTAATCCGTTTATATTTAGAATGACTACTCTTTTCCAGCATAACACATCTGGAATACAGCAGTTCTTCACATAGAACTTTGAGTCTTTTATTTTCTTTTTCAAAATCTTAGTATGGAGTTTTCCAATTACCGAGAGATGTGGTGGTGCTCTCAGGATGAGGATAAATCATAAAACTATGAGGATGAAGAAATATTGCTTTGCTACAATACTTTTTCCTCATTTGCTTAGAAAGGCATGATGTTCAACATTTATACTTTAATCAAAGAAAAATAATTGCAACATTAGTATGAGGATTGTGGATAGAAGCGTTCTGAATAATTATTTTTTTTTTTAGCAGTATGCTTATAGAAGATTCTATGAAAGAAAACCAACTGAATCCAGGGATTTTCAAAGTAAATTGTACAATAGATTCATTAACAAGTATGTTAAATAACAAGGAAGGAAGAAAATTATGTACTCATCGTGTTAGAATGTGAAGTCTCAGTGACAATTGCAGAAGTCAAGAAAGCAATACCTTGTCAAAATGAAGGGCAGCTGTGGCATTGGAACTAAGATGTCATGGGAAAAGATTCAGAAGTTTCTAACTGGGCCTTCCACAATCAATGCAAAGAGGGGAGCTGGTGTCAGCAGGTGTCTCTGGCAAAGGAAGTAAGAGAAACTCCTCCTTGCTTGAGAGGGGAAACACAAGATTAGTTTAAGACAAGGAAAGAGGGAAGATCTTTGGTGAAGAGTATCTTTTTAAAGTATAATCAAAACAATGCATCTCTTTTTCCGTTTTGTACCTTTCTGACAGTATTGTAAATCTATGTCTTTAAGGTAATGTACTTTATCCTGAAGTTTCTTCTGATGATAAACCTGAATAGTTTGGTACATGGAAAACATTCCATCCCACGAGGTATTGTCATGGTTAAGAGGCTATTGCAATATCGACGTGTACAGCTCCTGCAGCCCATTCTTGCAAGTGTCAGAGTTGCTTATGAATGGTTTGAAGAGCAGACAACACAAGAGGAGATGCAACAATTGGCCTATAACCAGGTAATATTCCCACTATGTGACCTGATAGAGTTCGTTGGACTCTTAAACTGTAGAATCACATAATCACTCAGGTTGGAAGGGACCTTGAGACGTCTTGCAGACTGGCCTTCTGTTCAAAGCAGAATCAGCACTTTGTCCAGTCAAGTCTTGAAATACTTGTAGAGTGAAGATGCTACAATCACTGTGGGCAGCCTGTGGCAATGCTTAACTGTCCTTTTTGTGAAAGTGTTTTCCCTCTTACCCAGTTAGAGCCTCCCTGTTTCAATTTATGATCATTGTCCCACAATGTTTTCCCATGGTGCACATCATGTACAAATAAATATCATTATGATCCAGAAATACAGCTTACTTAAATAATTCTGACATGCAATAGCAACAACAAAATAGTCTGTCATATCATGTTTTGAATTCATATACAGAATATACAAATTTTGTGATATAAAAATTAAAAATGTTTTTAAAGACAAAACCCAGTAACTTTCTGAATATAAATTTTCAATAAATTTATCTTTATTTTCAAATCTTTATTTCAGGGTAGTTTTATTCAAAGTCAATATAATTTCGCAAACCTATGTGTTGTTTTTTGTTTGTTTGTTTGTTTTCTCTCCAGTGGAAAAGTTCTCTGGCTAAACTGTGCAAAAACAGATTCTCAGAAAGACAGCTTAAAAGCTCCCCTTACAGCTTTTCAGAGCTTATGCTTTATGACAGCACAACATCTGGGCTGAATTATGAAAAATATATTTGGAATTGCCATTCAAGCAAAATGAAAATTCTTTATCACCTATAGATCCTGTATCAGTCTGGAAAGTGCCCATTCTGAAACACTGGGAAAAAAAAAATGTAAAGCATGTCTGGATTTTGGTCATATTAATGAAAGGGGATTATAAGCTTTGCTATCATGTCAGGTTTTTCAAGTAGGGGATACAAGAGTGACCATGCAGCTATGTAGAGTCAGTTCCAGAGGGGAATGTGTCATCCTTTTTCTGTCAAAAGCCATCAGTCTTATTATGTTGTTGTTACTAGAATTAGCTAGATTCTTAATAAGCCTTAAATTCAAAAAGCTGAATAAGGCAGCTTTCTCTAAAATAAATAGACAAATAAATTTCTCTTTGTTCTGCATTTGGTTTTCTACATTGTGCTGCTCCCCTTCACAACAAATTTCAACTGAGGAATCTTTTTATTCCATTTTAAGTACTCACTTTGTGATCTTCCATCTTCCCTCCCTTCTTCTCCCCTCCCCTCCTCTGTACTTCCCCTTTACTTCTATGCTCAGTATTTTCTCCTTCTGTCCTATTTTTGTTCCATTATCTTTTTGCCCCATCCCCTTCATCAGTCATGTTTCAGCTAAAACATGAACAGAGAACCCATTTTACCCTTACAGATGTAGACTGAACGAAAAAGATCTTGAGCTTTCCTGAGCATAAGAATTACCTTATAGACTTCCACAAGCTGGCTCAGAAAAATCTTGTTGTCTGTCAGGCTGGAACAACTAAACCCAGTTTGGGTAAATGAATTTGCAAGGTACACTACACTGGGCAACAGAAACAGAATGCTTCATAACCCTCAACATATTTATTGAGTGCTACTTGTCAAACCCAAGGCTGAAATGAAAATTAGCTTGCCACCTCAGTTCTCTTGTAAATGCTACTGGACATTTAAAACATGGGCTTTGTTCAACTAAGTCAGTTGCTCTCTGGTAAATTCTTATTGCTCATTCTGTAAGTAATTTGTTTCTGTTTTTACTTTGGAAAGGAGAGTAGCTCACTGTGGTTGGTGTTCCCTAGGTTTCTAAATGGAGAGTAACTAGTTTCTTTGTATGCATCAGGAAATCTCGAACAAGCTGGAAACCAAACCCCCATTTTCAACTACCTCTTCAGCACAAGTCAAGGCATTCAAAATTCACAGACTTGGGCCAGTTTGGTTTAGAAAGACTCAAAAAATAAACCCAGTATTCTTTTAGAACTGTTTGATGAAATGTCCATGGTTCGATTTAGAGTTGTTTGGATTGAAAGTATACTTGGACAAATTGAATGTTTAAAATGAGCTAATGGGTTACAAATCAATATGCTTTTAGTGGCTTGAAAAAACAGTCTTAATTTTATTATTTATATGTCTGAATAAATTTAATAATAATCTAGTGCAATGACTGCTGCAGGTGAGAAAACACAGAACAATCTCAAAAAAAATCTGAATACATATGATTTCAGTATTGTCTAAAAATAATGCAAGTGAATTCTGTGCTGTCATAACTTATTTCATTGTGAATTAGTGTTATTCTCCATATATAAATAACAAAGTAGAATGGAAGGTTAAAGAATATATAATGAGTATGAAAAGACAACCAATACAGGTAAGAAACTCATTTTTAGCAAAATATTCTTTGTGTTGAAATATTTTTAAATATTCATCCTGAATTCTGCAGTGACATTAGAAACAGGAGACCCTGGGTCTAACATGTCATAACAGATGTTCTATAGATGATTCAAGCTATGATCGTTATCATTGTAAATACTGCTTTCATCATATTATAATTTTTCATTATTCAATGTTATGTATCCAACAAGTATTCTCACTGAAAGGGACAATGGTCTTTTCAAGATAGGAAACAAAAGACGTTTTCAGTCCTATGCAAAGAAATTCAATGTTCAGTGAGTTATACTTGTCCTTAGAAAAAGGCTAAATTTGGATTTTGTCATTGTGGTAAAACAAATATACTGTTTGTCCCACTGAGATATATTCATATAAGATCGTAGTTGAAGGGTGTGTGGGGGGAGTTAATGTACTTATTTTTTTATATATGAAAATTTGTGTGTGCCTTTTAAATTATGCACATTTTGTGTATATTAATAAGTTTGTGTCCATGAGAATGCAACATGAATGCTTTCTCCTGTTTTGGCATTAAAACACCAAATTAATAACCTATAGTTGTGCAATGGTGAAAATACAGAATGAAGTATTAATATTTAATGGCCACAAGCTGAAGTCTGGAATGGAAATAATTTGTCACTAAAAACCGTCAAACAATTTTTTCATGTATTTTTCATATTTCATTTAGTTTCATCACAACACAGTATCATTGTAGATGCATGTAGCATATGTAGACTAAAATCAGTACAGTTTTTAAATCAAACCTCTTAAAATTAGGGATTGGTATTAATAAACAAGGCTTCCACTACTAAAACATATGCAATTTTAGTTGTATGACCATATCCTAAACTGACTGAGGCAGAGCATTCCAGAATACGAACAAAATGGAAAATGTTCAGGAAAAGAGCAGGTACTCAGAGTTTTGTTTTATCCTCATTGTTTAGAGGGATATTTACATGTGTTATTCAAATCTTTCACTGAAGATGGGGTCATTATTTTTGCCTGTGATACATAGCTTTATTATCTGGTAAGGGTAATAGTACGGTACACAGATAGTAAGAAACTTGCAGCGTGGGTGTGAAAAGAGGAGGAGGTTTTGGTTCCATTTTATAAGTAGGTCAGCAAAGCACATAATGCACAAGAGTATCCGTTCATTTTGTGTGTCCAGTGAGCATAAGACCTTTAACATCTTGATTCTTCCAGACTGCTGTATTTTTTGTAGCATATAATGCATTAAAAGCCTCACTTGGAGGGACTTAAAATTGGAAGGAGGCAAGACACACAGTTAGCAGGCTTCACCATTATTTGAGGAGAGCAGGAAAGTATGGAGAAGCTGAATTCAAAGCCAGATACTTGGAGGGGAGTGTTTCTATATGGCATTGCATTTTGCTTCTATTTCTGCAACTGCTGATTCTTTTCTCTAGATTTCTTCCATCTGTAATAGTTCATCTTCTGCACACACACAGTCTTCCTGGAACTGTTCATGCTACCCTGCCACATTCTTGTGTGATCTTTTCTGGTCTGTATACACACATACGTGCTTCTGTCCCAGCTCCTTCTCGCCTTCTGTTCCTTCTCTCCTTTCTTCAGCTCACCTTTCCTTCCTGGGTTGCTGGGGTGGCTGGGTCCATTGGCACTGCCTACAGTTTCCATCCCTTTTCCCTATCTAGTCTTCTTGCCTGGTGCTGGTCCTAGGACATACAAACATGTACATCCCCAACAGCCATCCACCCCCTTAGAAAGATGATTCTTATCTTTATCTATTCCGTTCTTTCTGATTGAAAGCCAATCAAGTCTGTCTTGCATGCTTTTTCATACTTACTGTTTGCCTGTAGTAATTCATACAGAAGAAATTGTCCTTTTGTTCTGTGTTCCTGTATGTAGTTCCATGGCAATATTCTTATAATTTTCTTCTTCTTCTGTACAGTAGAAATCCCTGATCCTTCCAGTTCTTAGCTGGAACAAATTGATTATCAATGGAAATTTGGTGATAGGGATGCTCATCTCTAGTCTGTACTACAAATAGAAGAACTGAGGATTTTTTTATTTTTTTTTTCCTGAAGACTTGTCAGTTAGCTGAATTTAGACACTTCACAGAAATCAGCACACCTCTGGTGCCAAGGTGAACCTTCTGCCAGAGAGGAAACAGGTGGGGAAGTAAAATTTCTTCATGAAACATTTACAGGAATTTTCCCCAAAAAAATGTCTTTTTCCCCAAGTAGTATATTTTTAATCAATTTGAGGAAGATACACAGTGTGGATATTTCAATGGCAAACAGATTTGGCACAGTAAACAGTAACATAATCAGAAGTACTGACAGCTCTTAAGAATAGGCCTGAGGTTGTTGCCTATCACATAGTGTTTAAAATAGTTTCTTCTACATCTCTCCATATGACAGAATTGATAAGCTGTGGACTGGAGATAAACATCTTTCACAGTAAACTGAATTTATTTCTTTATAAAATTCAGTATATAAATCATACTCATTAAGCAGTAGAGCAAAGCAAGAAAAAAATCAATTATAGGATTTAATAGAGTATTGTGTTGATTTAAATGCCTGCCATGAAAGGATAAAAAAAGGTATTTGTTAGACTTTCATTAACTGACAGTTTACTTCTATTGAAAAAGTTAAGCCCATTTTCAAAAACTTATTTAATATTGTGCCATCTTCCTTTCTCAAGAAATCTGGTGAGTACTTGTTTACAGCATACTGTTTTTCTGTTTTGATTGTCAGAACCTTGGAAAATATCAAGGTCAAATATGGAATTGCAAATTAATGCAAAAGTGCATTTAATTTACTGATAGATGATCTACTCAAATGTTCCTATTTTTACACTTATAATTTTTTAATTGTAAAAGACAGTAGTGAATTTAATGAGCTGAAACTGATGGCTTAGTGTTAGTTGGAGCTGGAACATTTTACTTGGGTGATACACACATTTTCTCACAGGAAAAAAAAATTCTCTGCCAAAATAATTCAGTCCAGAACTGAAAAACAACAAAAAAATTACTAACTAAACTAATATTTAACATTCCTAGTCCATTATTAGCTCCACAGAAAATAACTTACATGAAACATGATAGAAGTATTGTAGGAAAGGAAGAGAACAATTGAATATTAAGTTAGTATAGGTCATACCACTGTATAGTGGGCACTGTGATAACTGTGATAAGGCTGAAGCTAGGAAACATTTTCTGAAATGCTAGATACCAACTGTAACAACTTTCTCTATCCTAAGCAAAAACTCTTTATTTTCCAAATATCTTGAGAATTCACCATTCTGTAGAAGTGTGCTGTAGAAGACTTTTCGTTGGCTTCTTACACACACACATTTGAATACATTTTGAGAAATGTTTCTGTCAAGAATGTCTTTTATATTGAGGCAAAAGTATTTAAGTACATGTTCATGAGGCTTTCTTTCTTGCATATTTGAAGATACACGTTAAAAGAAATGTATAATTAAATATTTGGTGTCTCAAGAAGAGACAAGTTATTTTAATTTATAAATTTTCAAAAATAAATCCACAGTATTAATTAGAAAGTAACTTAAAATGTATTATCCCACACTGGCAATTGTATTTAAGGCTTAGACAGTCTAATATCAAAGGTGTTGTGTAAGAAAAGCTAAACAGACGTGAACTTGAGATTGATTTAGCAAAAATTCTTTTTGGAATTTACTGACTTAAATCCTTACAGCAGCACAAAAGCTGTTTGTAGAAAAGTGGGAAGTGACAAAACTGCTGATCTGCCTATTATGGACCAGTGGGAGGTTAGAAGTTAGGAGACTCAATATCAGACTTTGAACAAAGCTGACAACATTTTGCTCCTTGTATAAGCCCCTCCAGCTTTCTTTTGTACTCTAATTCCTGCAGAGAAAAAAAGTAAAAATAAAAAAATGCTGTGAAGTGTTTGACTTGTCAAGCGAATTGATATAAATGAAAAACTACAACTCAGGTTTAGCAATTTGCAGTGGTGATCTTAGGTTATCTTTGATTATGGGCTCCGTAACTACAGAAGATGAACCACTCCACACATTTCTAAAAATCCAAACAGTTAATCGGTGCAGCACTTTCATTTTAACCTCATCTTTTCATTTAAACCTTTCATCCTGTTTGCCATATGTGACAGTGAAGCTTGGAGGGAGAACTGTTTCAGAATGTCCTCATAGTGACTGAAAGTACAGACTGTCCCCAGCTAGCAGACAGAATGAGGCTGGGCTGTCAGTCAGGATACAGTTTTAAGTTAGAGACAGGATAATTTCAGACAAAATGGAAAATGAAATCACTTGGGCACAGGTCAGATGTCTTTTCCTACTTCCCTCCCAAATAATATATGATTTCCGGACACACCTTGTGGTCTCATCCCTCTCCTTCTCTCCTCCCTGCTATGCCCTTCTCCCACATAGCTCTTCATGCCATTTCACTGGGGGAAGCTGCACAACAGATATAAATATTATATTATACTTAAACACTTTGGTGCTGAATTCTAGTCAGTCTGTGCCTCGTTGTAGCTGGATGAGTTTTATTGGAAGACCTGTCTTCAGAAATACTGTGAACCTCTGATCTCTGTCGTGGACCAATGTCGTCAGCAAAAACGCAAAGTTAATTCTTTTGGACTGTTGCTGAGCAGGTTTTAGATGTTTAGAGACCAGGGAAGAATCACAGAATGACAGAATGGTTAGTGTTGGAAGGGATCTCTGGAAGTCATCTGGCCCAATCTCCTGATCAAGCAGGGCCTGCTACAGCAGGTTGCCCAGGACCATGTCCAGATGGCTTTTGAAGATCTCCAAGGATGAAGACTCCACAACCTCTCTGGACAACCTGTACCAGTGCTCTGTCAGCCACTCCCCCCAGTTTTGTATCGTCTGCAAATTTACTGAGGGTGCACTCTACCCCATCATGCAGGTTGTTAATGATGTTAAACCAACTACACTCAATACTGACCCCTGGGGTACTCCACTCATTACTGGCCTCCAACTAGACATTGCACCACTGACCACTACCTTCTGGGTCCAGCTGTTCAGCAAGTTTTCAATTCTCTTCATGTCTACCCTACTTCAGCAGCTTTTCTATGAGAATCTTACAGGGGACAGTGTCAAAGGCCTTACTGAAGCCTAGGAAGACAATATCCCCTGCTCCCCTGACATCCATCAGGCTGATGTTTGCAGTATAGAACCTCACCAGGTTGTTTAGGCATGACTTCCCTTTGGTGAATCTATGCTGACTACTCCTGATGATTTTCCTCTCTTTCATGTGCCTGGAAATCATTTCCAGGATTAGCTGTTCCATGACATTCCCAGGGATCGAGGTGAGGCTGACCAGAAGACCAAAGTGACATTTACTTTCCTCCAGTTTTCAGGCACTTCTCCCAGTTGCCACAATCAAGCAGATTGTTGACAGTGGCCTCACAATCATTACGGGTGCGCATCCTTCAAGGCCCATGAACTTGCATATGTCCAGTTTGATCAAGTATTCCCTGACTTGATCCTCTTCCAGCAAAGGTACATCTTCCTTGCTCCAGCCATTCAGCCTGGCCTCTGGGACCTGGGATTCATGAAGGCCAGTTTTGCTGGTAAGGACTGAGACTAAGAAAACATTCAGTACCTCAGACTTTTCAATGTCCTTAGTAGGAAACTGTCCTGTTTCCTTCAGGAGAGGGACCCCATTTGCCCTAGTCTTCCTTTTGTCACTGACGTACTTATAGAAGCCCTTCTTGTTGCCCTTGATGTTCTTGCCTAGATTCAATTCACTCTGGGCTTTAGCTTTCCTAACCTGATCCCTGGCTACTCAGACAACATCTGTGTAGTCCTTCCTGCTTAACTGTCATTGATTCCACTCTCTGGAAACTTCCTTTTTGTTCCTGAGTTTGGCCAGGAGCAATTTGTTCATCCATGCAGGCCTCCTAAGATTTTTACTTGACTTCTTCTTCGTTGGGATGCATCACTCCGGAGCTTGGAGAAGGTGATCCTTGAATACTAACCGGCTTTCTTGGGCCCCTCTTTCCCAAAGTTAGCTCCAAATTTCCGTAGCTCTACTTCTTATGCAGGATTCACCCTTCCTAGAACAAGAGCTTCCCTTGCATGAAAATGATGCAATCTGACTTACGTTTTAGTGATTTTGTAATAATATTGACTACCTGATGACATTTTGATAATAAGCAAATATAAATAATATTAAATATACAAGGTAGTTAGAATGGAAACAGTACAGTAGCTTAATGGTGATTATTATTTCTTAGAACACAGGTTTGAAAAAGCTATGTATAGTACAACATGGTATTGTATCCACACATGAAGGACTGAAGATGAGCAAGAAGGAAGAGGGTAATCAAACGTGAAATTTGTCACATGACATAAAATATAGCTGGGCCCTGTTTGGCTCCACACATATTAACCAAACCTAGTGCAAAAGAAGATGTTTATTCCATATTGTTTGCACTTAGGAGCCAGCTTTATTCTCCAGAGCTGAAGGGTGGAAGGAGCAGATCAGAGCTCCCAGGAGGGGTGGAACACAGGAGGTGGGAAGAAGCTGTGTAGTGATCTGTCACTGCAACAGTGATAGCAAACATTTGTTCTCTCCCCTCACCCTTCTGGAGGACACTAGGTGCTGGTAAGGGAGGAAAGGGTAACAGAGAACAGAGATGAAAAACGATTCATTTAGATGATATTTACAAATGAGTTGACTTTGCAAACAGTGAGACCCTCAAACACTGCATGAGTGTTAGGAGTAGTGACTGATGGGCTGCTGGCTGGAACTGTTTACACCAGGCTTTTGAATCCTCCACTTTTCCAGCTGAACACTTAGTCACCCATAAGCCATCCCATTGGTTTCAGTTGTCAGAGGCATGGAAAGCCACAACTGAATTGCTTATGGATTCCTGGAGCTTGGATACTACTTAAGACTGGCCTATGTAAAGCTCAAGCCAGAGCGCCCCTGTGCTACCTGGAGCTGCCTGACGGTGCTCCTGTGCAATTCAATAAAGGCTTGCAGGTATGGAGGCTTTCCCAAGCTATGATTGCTGAAGTGAGACTGAAGATGAATAAAGTCTCTGGAAAGACATCATCAGTACTGAGAGTAGTTTAAGCCTTTCACTTTTTGATTAGCTCTGAAGTGGTGTAGGAGAGCTTGCACATTGTCACTATCCCCACACAATAACAGAGGCATGATAACTTCTTAAAGTTCAATCATCATTTCTCAAAGGACCACAGAAGCTCCTGGGACCCTGCATTGATATCCCAGTTCAGTGGGAGCTCAGTCTCTGCCTGGAGTCGTAGGGTTGTGGCCTTCTGTTACCAGCTCTTCCTAGTCAGGCTAAACAAAATTAAATGGCTCAGGTCAAGGAGTTTAGCATGGGAGGGACAGGGCCTCAAGTCTTTGGCTCTAGGTTTAAGCCTCTGTCTAATATCGAGTATCTCCAGCCTCCTCCACGGACTCCAGCGTCAGGGAAGGAAGAAAGAAAACATGCAGTATGGTGTGCAAACCAAACTGTAGTGTTGCTGTAGTCCAAGAATAGAAGTACTTTTGTTGAGAAGAGACCAAAGTGATTCATTGTTGTGACTGTGGAAGTTGTGGAAGGAGTCTGTCCCTTCCTGACTTCAGCACAGATCATTCTCATAATGCATATAAATTACACCATACAGGAAAATTATTCATGTCTGAAGCTTCCTTATTATGTTGTTACACAGCTTGGTATTTTTTCCTTACCAGCAGTTAGGAAAATGCAGCAACCAAAATCTGTGCTTTGAGATGCATCCACTTTTGAATGTGAAGTGTAAGCCATTTTTGTTCAAACATCTGTCCAGCTGCAGGAGCTGTACTCTGTAGTTGCTGGGGGGAAAATAAAAATAAAATAAGTGCTTTGGAAGCACTGTTGAAGAAAAATAAGTGCTTACTGGACATTAAAGTTGAATGTCAAGCTAACTGCTGGTAATTTTGTTTTCACATGATGTATTTTTTGATGGCCCGAGGCTAGTAGATTTCTCTTCATCCCCTTCTTGTTATTTCATCAATTCAAACCTGAAATGTGAAGTATGTTTATTAGGAAACCAGTGTGGTCATTGCTTTGAAAGGATGATGCTGACAGTGTAGCTGCTTATAAACTATTTGTGCGTTGCTTTGCCTGGAATTTGGACAAGCTAGCCACTGAAGCAGAAAAAGCACAGCCAGTGTTGTCAAATATTATTGGTGCAATGTGCCTTTATATGTGCCTGGCTGAGCAGCATCAAATGGCATTTGACATGGCTCTTTCCCAGGGCCATAGCTTGCTGCATACAGAAGACTCTCCATGAACTCATTTTTTTTATTTTATATTTATACACACATTGTATTTATAATCCATAAGGGTGATTTGCATGAATTTGTAAAATATTCCTCCACCTACTCTACTTAATTTTTTTATTTTGGATTAAGAAATTACTTTCAAAAAATCATGGCATCTTTGCCAAAATAGCATCCTTTAATTGAATAAGCCTCAATGCATCTAACTATGATATACAGCAGTCATAAATATGTTTTTGAAGATGTAAAAATGCCTAAAATTAGTGATTTTGCAGCTGTCAAATTATACAAGTGTGTGTTTGTTGTTTGTTTGTTTGTTTGTTTGTTTTGATTATTTCTTGGGTGAAGACTTTTAGACCCATTTTTTTTTATTTTTATTTTTTTATGAAGCACTGAATTCTTTCTGTTAGCTGTAGTTATAAAGAAATACATACAGCATTCACTGTCTCTGCCCTCAATGCAAATAGAAATCCAGCTCCATTATGTAACATGTTCTACATGGAAATCATGGGGAAATGCCACAGTATGTTCAAGTAGCATTATTTTGGAACAAACTGATGCTTTAACAGTACTTTTAAACGCTTCTTTCATGCTTTACAAAAGCTATATTTTTGAATGAATTTTGTTAAATGTTCATATTGGAATTCATAAAATATTTTTTCAGAGGCATAATAACTTTGATACCTTAGCTGTTCAAATTTAAAATGTAATAGATGTTGACTTCTCATATTTCACTTTTTGAACAAGTCTCCTTCTATCTCAATAAATGATGCGAAGAATAGATGTCAGCAATGAGAGCAGATAACTGGTATGTGTGAAGAGTCATTTCTATTTTAGCTGAATTTTGACTAATCTAGACCAAATAATAGTGGCATCTTTTCTGCATGCTGTTTTTATTTCTCTGTTCACTTTAGACTGAGATGAAAAACACCTGCCAATCCATATTGAAATGTTTGTTTCTCATTGATTGCTACCTGCGGGGACTATCCCAGTAATGACCGTGTAACAACTTGGGGGTGAAAATGATCTCTCTGTCTAGTCTTGTGTGGGATAACTGCCTACAGAGAAGGACAAAATGGTCAAAGCCTCAGTGCTACTCTGCCCTAGACTTGTCTTTTTCACTAAGATTTTGTTCACCATACCTCCTGCTTGCTGCTGGCTGCAAATGTTATGTTGTTGGTGGTGGGTTTTTTTTGTTTGTTTTTGTTTTTTAACTCTGGCTTATGAGATTATGTTTTTATTAAATCCTGTGCAGTATGTTGTTAACTTGGTACGAAAAATCTCTGCATTAACTTTTAACTCAGATAATAGCCTAGCCTGTTTTGTTTTAATTCAAAATCAAATTCCAGGGAAAGTAATGTGTAGTGGATTTTTTAACAAGCTAAAATGAAGTTTAGTGGGGACATCTTGTCAAGCTATTTAGGATTTATCACCTTGTGTCACCCATTTGCTGAACTGAATTATTGTAAGTTGGTAGTCATAAATGTACCATTAGTATATAATATGTTGCTACTTTAAATAAAGATTTGTATTCTAAACTAGTTTCAAAGAACACCACTACTTGAGTCTCCCTCCTAATTTAGGCAATATAATTAATTCATTGTTGCAGTGTTCTTTTTTTCCCTTGAAGAGTGAAGGAGGGAAGGGAAGGCAGGAAAGGGGAAAGAAGATGTTAGAAAAACTATTAATCAGCTGTTGTCAAATGTACAGAATAAACCAGCTGGATCTGAAGCAAAGGAGGAAACATATAATCTTTTCCAGTTATAGCAATATTGGAACATTAGTTCTAGAATTTGCTTAAAATATTTCAGATGTGAGCATAGTGTTCTCTTTAAAACATTGCACATCCTCATAAATATTGAGATAGAAATAGCTGTTGGGTACTTCAAACTTACTGTGGTTCACCATTGTTTAATAGGAATACATGCAAACCATGCTATTGCATACATTTTATATTCAGTGTTCACCTAAGAATACTTAGTTCTGGGGGTTTAAAGGAACATGATTTTCAGTGTACACTGGACGTTAGTTCTATAAAAAACAAGATCTCTTTAACATGAGCCAAATGGTGCCAACAGTCATCAGTTCAGAAAGTCATGGATCTAGCACATTTGTTATGGTCCAGGTGGAGATCTACAGCTTGTCAGTGGTGGCTTCTTAATGACTTTTTTATGTAACTGAGTTCTTCTGTTCTTTTCTGAGCTAACATGCATTTTCCTAAGATGGATCTGATTTAAGAAAAAACAAGACTTTTTATGATCTCAAAATTGATGGCTTGCCACATACGATTTCAGAGTATGTGAGTAACACACTAAACAAGATATTCTGGAGAACGAATTTGAATTGGTCCAGTATATTAGTATTGATTATTTTTTTTTTTGTCCTTTGGAGCTTCACTGGTACAAATGTGGAAATAATTGCATGAAGCACAAACCAGAAATCAACATCTATGTAAGTACACTACTTAGCAGTGGTCCACTTGTGTTTAACACTTGTTTGATATCCAGAAAACAATGACATTAAATCAGGGTTAGTGTTCAGTCCAGTTCACATCTTCAAAGCAGTATCTTCAACTAAATCCATTGATTTCAGGCTGTCAGTTACAACCAGAGTATTGAAAAGCTGTCTTTAGCAGTATAAACATTTTCTTGCATTTCATGGAAACCGTTTACCCTAGACAACGTGCAATGGGATATTTTATGCTATGTTATTCAAATATTGCCTTCTATCCAAATCATTGAAGGTGCACTAAAACCAAAAATTGAAAATAATTTGACAAAAAAAAAGAATAAAGTTAAAAAAGATATCATTTGCAAGTGTGCAATTTTGAGGGGGAAAAAATGGGTTAATGGTTTTTCCTTATATAGGAACAAAAGTTTAAAGCATGTGATTTCCAAGTCTGGAAACTCCTTGTAGTATTGCCTTTTGTAAGCGCATGAAAACCTTAAATAGTCATTAAGCTAAGAATGTATTTTCAGGGAATATGTTATATTAATTATAGTAAATCATTTATTGTGTCTGAACAATATGAAATTACTTTTTTTTTTCTGATTTTATTCCAGTCATCAAATTTACTATGATTCTAGAATACCTTTTATGAACGTAGATATACATTAGAAAGGAATGAACTTTTACGATTATGTTTCAGATTTGTTTTAATAAATCAGAAGAAACAAAATGGGATAAAGTAAATATCATTCTTTTTCTATTACCTGTAAGTTAATTTTAGCATTTGTGAAATGGTAAAGTGTATTTCTTATCTATTACATCTCAATATTACAAAGCTTTTCCATCTCGACATTTATTGGGCAGGCTTAACCTTCCCTTCTATATATTGCCTTGAAATAAAAAGTAGAAATACAAGAATGTAACTATGTGAAATACTCATAATAATATGTAGTCTTTTCTACTATTAAAATACATATGTGAGTGCATGAAGAGTGTAAAACTCAGTCAACAAGGAAATGTAATTATTTTGGAAAGATTCTGTGAAGAAACATTATGAAATTCAAAAACCTTTTTTGTTCTTGTAATTCAGGGCTAACTTGGGTGTTGGAGAGGCCACTGAAGTGTTCTGCACTTGCACTCTCAGTGTCTATGAATGTGGGCAGGTGGAGGACCTACAGGACTTAAGAATCTTTTCACACATTCATTAGGGCGTCTTCATATTCTGCAAGAATATTTATACCTAAAAAGGGTGCCTCACACTATTGAGTATCAATTAACGTTCGAGGTCTAAGCATACATCTATATGTTTTGTAAATTTTATTAATATTTGTAAAACTTAAAAACAAAATGGAGAAGATCACTGTAACTAAGTAAGATTAGCTGCCTTATCAGGCCTTCACTTGAGTGAAGCTTATTGTTTGACCACGACTCAGAAGAGCTCTGAGACCAAACAGACTGGCTAGTGATCTCCTTTCACATAATTACATTTGTTTTCTCTAGTGATGAACAGATGATCCCGTCACTCTTATTTGTGAGTTCCTAATCCTCTTCATGTGTTTTAGGATTGTGTTGGGTGTCTACAAGTACCAAGGAAATATCTGTTGTAATGGGAAATTGTTCTGGACTAGGCAGATCCAGAATGTTATATTCTGGAGAGAAATAGAAAGCCTTCTTGTTACCTATCTCATAATCAACATTGCATCCAGTAATGGACTAAAAAGGGTGGCCAGGATCAACAGCAGTAAGGAAGCAATGATGAGAGAAAGGATTAACCTTGTAGAGCTAATTCTGCTTGGATTGGAAATCTCCCTTGCTGTATCTCGTATGTCATGTGTGAGGATTAGAATTGCACATTGGGGGGGGGGGGGGGCAGGGGGGCGGAAATGAGCAGTAAGACAAAATAGCCTCACAGAATATTGAAATTTTACTCTATGGACAGTAGGTGGATTTGTAAAGAGACTAAGAGCAAGCTGAGTCATGAAATCCTCTGTCAATTAATTAATCATTTAAATAAATCCTGAAACGTGTATAAACACAAAATTGCAGCATCTTACCAAATTATTGATTTAGCAACTTTTCTTAGGATAAGCCTTATTTTGATGAACTGGTTTAATATTTCAGTACATGTATTTGTTGCAGTATTCCTCAGGTATTCCATTAAAATGTAAAATATATATTTCATGGTGTTGTGCTGACATAAAAATCAAGTAATGATGGAGTTGTCCTTATAGTTGTTACAAAAACATGAGATTCTAACTGACAAAGGATTTAGGGGTGAGTATCAAAGAGTCAGACAAACTTGAACTGAAATATATGAAACTGCTTTGATTTAAATTGCTCAGGATAGACTTTTTTTACTTGTATTTTCTGAGGACACCATAGAATATTACTTAAAATAAACTGTAAGTGAACAGTATAGAAGAAAGTGGTGAAAGAAGTTTGAAATATTTCTGTTGGAAAAAAAAGTGCAAGATTCAGGATGAAGCAAATGCAATTTTGCAAAAAAATGATGCCTTAATGAATCTGTAGCCATTTTAAGAATGTGATGATATTCACCATTACTACTTTTGTAAATAATACTGCATTTTCACAGTAGGTACGGTGGAGGTGTAAGGCTGCAATTTTTAGTATTTCCAAAGATAATTATGCTAATTCAAGTTCATTTGCTCTACACTTACTTTAAAGGAGGCTGTAGCAAGGTGGGGATTGGTTTCTTCTCCCAATCACTAAGTGATAAGACAAGGAAATGGCCTTAAGCTGTGCTGGAGGAAGCTTAGGTTGGATATTAGGAAAAATTTCTTCACTGAAAGGGTTGTGAAGTATTGGAACAGACTGCCCAGGGAAGTAGTTGAGTCACCATTCCTAGAGGTCTTCAGAAAAAAAAAATGTGGATATGGTGCTTAGGGACATGGTTTAATGATGAACTTGGCAGCACTAGGTTTAAGGTAGGACCACATGATTTTAGAGGTCTTTTCCAACCTAAATGATTCTATGATTCTATTCTAAGTCCAAAAGTTGGTCTGCCCTGTATATTTTCAGAGAGTTCAGATGAACTACATTGTGCCAAAATTACAATTCTGCAGAGAATCAAGTTTATTGGAGCCAGATAGAGCTGCTCCTCTGTCCTCTGTCCTTTATTATTCAAGGGCAGTAGTTGGACTGCTCATGAGTTTCTGCCATTAGACTTGAACAACATAACAGGTACAGTGGAAAATATCCTTCTGATGAACTACTGTAATCCACAATACTGTGGATACAGTCTTGCAGTATTCGATATTTAGAGTGGTTTGTGTGTATCTGTCATGTGGCAAAATCCATTTGGAAAGCAGGATCTTTCTGTGTTGTCTGTTCTTTTGCTTTCCTTTTGGAGTGAGTTACAGATAAGTGTGATACAGAGCTCTCATTAAACATGATGCTCCTTTATTTACTTGGAACCCCCACTACAAAAAGGTGGAAGGCACACACATCAGGCTGTTTTTTCAAGTTTGCACTTCAGTGTGTTGATAACTAAATAATAGATCACCTGGTGGGAAACTTTGATTGCCTGTCAAGGCCAATCAGGAGTCACCGGCAGAGAAAACACTTATTCCAGCAAAGTATTCCTAGTGTAGACATGGTCAAGTAATCACAAAGACCCTCTGAGATGAAAACAGCCTCCATGCAGGGCACTGTAGCTGTTAACAGCTGGCTTTAAAGAATAGACATGGAGAGATTGCTTTTGAGTCGTCCACAATTCTGAGACTGCTCTCCTAAAAGGCTGAAGATGGACCTTTGTGTTATTCTTGGTCTAACGCAGTTGAAGGCAGGACAAAAAAAGCATTTTAAATCAGGTTTGCCAAGAAGATAATGGTGATAATTGAGGTAAATTACCAGAAGAGGGAAATAAACATTCATCTTCATCATAAGCAAAGCAAAGAGGTCATGGACAGAGTGAGCATGGAAGAAAGTCACTGCTGGCAGTTTTCTTCAATCAGCGTTGAAGAACAAAGTCACCTTTGAGTGGAGAACATTTAAGGTTTGGATCTCCAACCATATTTATTCAGAAGGCTACAAGTCAGAAGCTTGGCATTTCATGCATTCATTACTCCAGGGTTCAAATAATACAAAAGTCTCTTCTTTGTCACATATTAACAGATCAGTTATCTCCTGATGAAGAGCATTTCACTGTGATCTTTGTTCTTTACTGATATTTAATGTAAAAAAAAAAAAAAGATTTTGTGTCCTTATGACGATGTTGTGCTGTGCAAATACTGTTATCAACTTGAATCAAACTATGTCCCTATCAGAAAAAAAAAAAAAAAAAAAAAAAAAAAAGCTGAAGTACACGTGTACTTCGCAAAAAACAGTGGACAAATGCCGTATTAAAGTAAGTTGTAGGGAGACAGTGAACTGATTCCTGTGTGATAGTTCCCAGATCACAGGTAACACCATAAAAGGGAGGATGACTTCAGTTCTGTCAAGTTGCTACATCACTTTGTAAAGTCATGGGCAGATAAAATGGACATGCTTGCTGCTTTATTTCCAGCCCATTCACATGGATCAAGGATGGCTTGCGTGCACTCCTGGGACTACAGTGCTAGTGTGGATATGTAATGTCATGATCTAGACCCATACAAGTATCATATAATAGGATATGGTTCCTTTGTTGTCAGTCTGTCTTTAGGATCTCTGTTATTTTATTGCTATTTTCAAACACAGATAATCAATCAAAGCTTAGGTGCAGTTTCTTTTGCAGTGCTACTGCCATGCATAAAATTTACTGTTTTGTATGCTTATTGAAACCTACCTTTTTGGATTAAAAAGGAAGCAAGTACAAGAAAGCCACAGGATGCTGTTTTTTTTGTTAGAAATTCTTTATTTGAACTGTCCGTGTGGAAAATTGACTAGAGACTTCCTGGTCATTTTAGCAGATTATGACAGCCTGGAGGAGAGGGTGTGAGTCGGAACTTCTTAGACTTTTTCACTGCTCCAGTGCTTGTTTGGTACTAGGGGCGCTTTCTTGGTGAGAAGACAGATGAGTGGAAGAACCTGAGAAGTATTATCTATGACAAAGTGATTTCTCATGAAAGGGTGATGGTAGTAGTTAACTGGTTTGAAGTGTATAGACACTACAGTGCATATACTGTTAGAACATGAGAGGGGAATGGTGTTAGTGCAGTGGATTCTGAAAACTTTTTTAAAGGTTAGTTATCTTTCTCTGACTTCTGTGTTAGTTTCAGAACTATTTGTAGAATGTGGTTTTGTCTGTCTAAATTAATAAAAAATTAAAATAGCTTTAAATCACTTTTTTGTAAGAGTAATATCTAGCTTAGATAGTCAGAGAGTAAATGAAAAGACCCATGTAAAGAAGGAAAATACAGTTGAGAAAAATGTAGATGGGGAGACAAACAACTTGGAATGGGAGAAAGATATTTATTCTTTAGAGTGGATGAGTTAATTCGCATTTAGGTCAATCTATTTTCACTTAAGCCTTGTGTCAAAATTCAACCAGCTCTCACCCACTTTAGAGAGATTTTGACTGTTCTGAGCTAGAAGAACATTTTTGTTTTTCATTTCTATGCATAGAAACATTTTCTATGCATAGAAAAACATATGTGAAAAACACCATATAGACATTTAGAATAACAGACTGTCCCTTACTCCAATTCTATTTGTGTAATTTAGTACCTACCAACCTCAACTGATGACAACTGAAATTATTTCTGTATTATCTACAGAACAATTTCAGTATAAACAGTATTAATATAATCTTCTGCTGATTGCCATAGCAATATATTTCATCTTTGCTCTTTAGGTTCAGCTTTTGATGTGAAAATAGGTCAGTTTTTGTTCTCTGCTGTCTATCAGTATGTGTGTCAATCAAGCAGGTGAAGAACATACACCCGTTAGGGGTTATATTTGAGATCATCAACTCATTTCACGTAGGCTTCTAAACAGATGGTTTCTCTTGGTCCCCAGAAACATTATGTGGATTCGAACCACTGATATGAGTGTGAAAAAATCTGTTTATACTCCCCACAGTCTAGCTTCCATCTATTAAAATTTTAAAGGCACAGATTTTATTCTGTATGAACAAAGCATGTGAAAAATCACTGTACTGGATTAATAAGTAATTAGTGGAATTTCCTTCAATTAAAACTGAATACACAAGCCTGCAGCCTTGCATACTGAGAACATTCTTTAAAACAAAGTAGGCACCAGTATAACTTGAGACAGAGCTGTGATGTAAAAATTTCCAGCATGTATTAGTCTGATAAATTTTAAAGATGATTTGCTTGTTATGCCTTTCCTTTCCTGATGGTTCTGTTCAAGTCTTTTTATGTTGTGCTTTACATTGGCTTTTATTAAGTTCCTGAACTATTTGGCAAATAAGGAAATAGCATTACACTCAGAACAGAAATATGCTGCCTAAATTATTTCTGGTTACGCAAATAAAATATCAAAGTCATCTCATGGATTTTGCTGGCAATGAGAAACCTTGTCTTCTGTTTATGAATACTCCTACCAGACAATGACAGATTTAAGTTGCACACCGAGGTCCTCATTTTTTATCTCCTGATTTTATTTTATTTTTTGCCTCCCTCTCCCCTAGCAATGCAATATTGTTGAATACTGTTACTACTGTTTGATTCGCAGTACCTCTTAAAGGCCATAGTCAGGATCAACATGCATGATGGTTAGTCTGTATTGCAGAATGTGGTATAATAAAAAGACACCAGAGCTAGATTTAAATGAATTATTGAGGGTACCTGAAGCAGTCTAGGAAGAGAAGCATAGATCTTAATCTTCAGTTATTTATTCCTCTTAGCTTGATGTAGACATCCTATTCGTACAATTTCTATGCGTCAACCTTATAGTTTACAGCTATGTGTATTACACATACAGTAATGCAGAAGTGTTTCTAAGTTGTATATGCTGCATGTATTTATTTGATTTTATATTTATGGTAATATAATACACCATCTTGACTATTTGGGTAAAATTTAGTCTGTTTAAACATCAGCCCTGAATATCAGAACTTCTCAAGCATTCCAAGTACTAGAGGTTACTGTTACTGCTCTTCTTATCAGAATCAAATCTTGTAATAGAAAGTAGTTAGTAATGACTACAAAATTGTTATGGAAGAGCTGTGGAAAAGAGAAATTCAGTCAAAATTCATACTCTTAACTTTAGCACTTATTTAGACAGCCCTTGTTTGTGAAAAATATTGGTACTATGTCAAAGCAAAATGATAATTCTGAGTATACAAATAAGGGATCAATATACCAAAATATTCAGAATTAAATCTTCAGAAAGTTCTAGGTTGATTCTGACAGACAAAGAAGACGAGATTTCGCTGTTGATAAGCTAAAGTTTGGAAAGCTCAACAACAACAACAAAAAGGAAGACAAAACCACTTGTATGTAGAGTAAAAAAATATTATTTTTAAATTACACTTACGTGGGATTTTGTTTGGAATATTATAAGTATCAGTAAGGAAGGATTCAGCACATGAACCATTTTCTGTTTTTATTGAATGTTGACTTAGTGAATTGGAAGACTGTTATCTGTACTGGGATGAAAATGTCCAGATATCAGTTATCGGATGGTGATAGGATGTGAAGCTATGACCAGGAAGCTGTTACACTACTAGATGTCATGGTCAACTGATGATATCTCACCCTTTCTTTACAGCTGTGGGAGATCTTCTTACTTTTCCTGTCACAATCTAAAAGTAAAACCTTTTTTTCCTTACACACAGTCCTGATTAGTCCCGATTTCTGACCAGGTGGAATGATTTGATCTAAAATCTTGGAACAAAGAATGATCATTCTTTGTCTTACTCTTCCTTTCTCTCTTTGGTCAGAAGTGCAGGAAGATAAGAAAATGAGAACTCCAAGTGATTGGAGTTTTTGAAATGGTCAAAGCTATCACTATACAGTTTGGATTGAGTGGAAAACGGGCTAACAGGCTCTTAACTCCAAACTAGAGTTCACCATCACTACAGAGGCAACAAGCTAGCACTTCATGAGGCTTCACAGCTGCAGGCTCTAAGGCAGGCTTCTTTCAGTATATGCAATACATACACAACTTAGTTACCCTTAGATTCTTTCATTGTCAGTGGATAGAACTAGACACTTTAAACACTTTAAAGGTACATCTGCTTTTGATACCTACTTTAAGAAAAGAAAAAAGAAAAAAAAAGGGCTGGTCCAGTGTAGTCAATACCAATTCTGTTGATTGTACAGAGCCCCCAGCATGACTGGCTTAGATAAAAATGCCTTCATTGTTGATATCAGTAGGGAAGACAGGAATTTGTAGATTGAATTAATCACCCTGTCTTAGATATATTCTTTACTTAAAATTAGAGGAATTGCACACTAGGAACTATTAAATATATTGGTTAGTCACAATGTTAACAGTTCAGTTGCAGATGTATAAATGGTAGGCATTTAAAATTAAGCAGGATGAATTGTTGACTATTTTATTGTATACTTAAGTTCCTTTGACTTTGTTGAAAATACTCATTTCTTTAATAGATGGCTCTGTAAGAATAGCATTGAATTTATTTGTTTTCATCCATTACAAAATTCTGTGCCTAATGTAGCCACTGATTGTTTGGAATTCAGGGTTTAGTTCCTGTGTTTATGTGTATTACTGTAAGTTTGTAGTCTTAACTCACTTTTTGCCAAGCAGTTTATTTTGTGTTTATCTTGGCTTGTCTCTATGCTGCTTTCAAGTATACTTTCATGCTGGGTCCAGTACTGCTTTTAAAATCTTGCTCCTAACGCACCAAAAGTGGATACACTTTGGAAATGGGCTAGTATCAGGAAGTTTATGTTGAAATAAATTGTTCTTTTCTTTAGCATATTCAAAGCATATCTCTTCTTTACATCTTCAGCAAAGATGAGAAAATGTTCCTTGCTTGCTTTCTTCCCAAATCACAGAGCATTGATTCTCCGTAGTCACACCCAGAAAACATGTTTCTTACAGCATTTTCCTTTTGTTCACATCTTGCTCTGCTTTTCTCATTTTTCTTTTTCCTTTCCCAGAAGAATTCTACAGTTTAAGGGCTTTGAGCCACAGATGTTTAATCATTATTTTTGACACACCAAGCAAAGTAACTCTGCACTTTAGGCTTTACCTAGATATCCAGATTTTTCTGTAAGTTGTCCTCAGTGTCACATTAGTGAGAAACACTTTTTGTCTCATGGTGGAAGGAAGCAGGAGTTGCTGCCTCCTTAGTTAACGTAAAACTTAAATGGTGACATGTTACACACAGCTAATACCTTTTGATTGTCTGTCTTGCTAGTACCATCTCATCAGAGCAGTAAATGAAAGAATATGCTGCTGCCTTGAGTAATACAAGTAACTGAACTGCAGCTCACTTCCATACTAACATTTATGGTTATCTTTATTTTAAATTTCTCTGCATGTCACTCACTGTTGTTAAGTATACTTGATTCTTCAAGATGATACAAGAAGCAGTATGAAGGTACTGCTTGTGTCAATAACTGTATAGTACTCACAATTATAGTTGAGGATGTCTTTATCTGTCTTTTGAAGAAATACATTCTATTTGGTAATCTTGTCCATTCCCATAAAAGAGATGAACTAGACTTGAGAGTCTTTCCATTAATGAGTTTTCCAAGCTGTACAGAATAGCTATTAAGATGAAAAAACTGTGACTTAGTGAGGTTAAATTAGATTTGCTACTACTCACAACTGAACTCCCTTCTGGTAGCTGGAGTGAGTTTCTAAAGCAGATGAGAAGAATAGAGCATGAGGCACACAGCAATTTTTCATTGTTATTGCAGGTGACATCTAAACTGGCAGCATGCAGGCGTAAGAAGGGCATATAAATTAGAACAATTTCTTTAGACTTTTTCTAAAGCATCGACAGAAGTGCAAAAATGAATGAACTTCAGTGGGATGTGAGAAGGAACATCATCATCTTTACCTAGCTATCTTTAAATGCCAAAAAAAAAAAATCTACTGGAAATAAAAGTAGTTTTGGTCCTTGTTCTGTAGTAGGGGAAAAAAAAAAGTCTTTACTAACTTACCTTGGCTCCTAATATCATGTGCATATTACAGTCATTTTTCATTTTGAAAAGAATGAGATTACTAATGACCAATTCAAGGAAAACGTTTTACAGAGTGGGCTGGATCTTTCTGTTCTGTGGATATTAATATATATATATGTGTGTGTGTGTGAATTTCCTGCCACCTTAAGAGTTTCAGTAATATTAGGTCAGTACAAAAGTTTGGCAGATGATAATAACCACTACTTGCCACTGCAAGGTAGATTTACTTGGCATCTTAAGGGATAATGTTTGACCATTACAGTAGAGCGCTACTGGCAAAACTGGACAATGGCTAATTTAGGTACTGTAGTGCTTTTTTTCACTCTTTCCAATCTACCTAATCGTAACTGAAATGAGGCTTCTGTAGAACAAACACCTCTACAGTACTTGATACAAAAGTGCAATTAGAACACAAATAGATCTGTACAATCTAGACAATGGCTTTTAAGAGAGTAGGTTTTTTTTTGGTTTAGGTGTTGTTGTTTTTTTGTTTTGTTTTGTTTTGTAGTGTAAATGAAAAGATGTCTTTTGCCTTGCCCTGTTGTTCACTTGTTTTAGGTCAGGAACAAGATCATCATGTACTGAAGTGGCACTCCGTCACACTTTCAAAGACCTTTCTGTCCTAATTGCCTTTTCTGTCTTTCAAGAGGTTACAAAGGGATCTATCGAATATAGTACTACTTTGTACCAGAGCATACTGTTAGTATATATGGCAGTCTCCCTAACCTCATTGGTTAGCCCACTGATACAGATTCTAAGAAGTTCTTCCTTTTCAGTATATCAGACCTATTCAAGAAAAAAAAATAATTATCCATTTATCCAAGAAAGGAAGAAAGCATACCCAGCACTTGCAAGCGTAAAATAGGCTTGAATTCCTTTCGGTAATATCATCCTTTCCCCTTTTTCTCAAATACAAGTATTTTAGCAAACAAAAGGGGAAATATCTACCTTTGTTCTGTTACTCTCTTGGTCGTATTTGAAAATGATAGCGTTTGGACTGTAGCTATTCCTCATAAAGGGCAGCATTATAAATTTGTCACAGATGAGCATGGAAGTTTCACAGCGGCAGCAGTGGGGTTAGGAACATGAGACCTCCCTTCAGGTGAGCTGCCCCCACGCTGTCGCAGGGCAGCCACACGCTGCTGGCTGTCACCGCTGCTTTGTCACCATGCATTCGTGGCGCTGGAACACAAGGACAGGTTTGCAGCTCTTGATTATCTTCAGTGCCTTCTGCCCACACACCGTATGCCGGATTTTGTCATGGCACACTGTGTGGGTGAGGCTGTGCCAGGGACAGAGAAAAGTTCTTGCCCAATTTAAGTATTTGTTTTATTGATGATTATTAATAAGACAATGATATCTAAAAATAGTCAAGCAATAATACCAATAATACTGAAAAAACTCTACGTAAAACGGAAAAATTACAAATAATAACACTTAGCAGTTAGAATAATAACCCCCTGAACTCGCTCACAGCCTGCCCCAGCTGCACGCTGTCGGTAGCCCATGGCCCGGCTGTGCCCAGGGAGCCATGGCCCTTGCATCTGCCTCAACAGGTGAGGCTCCGGGCCTCCTCCTGCGAGGCCATGCCTCCACACAGCTGTCACACCTACAGGAGTCTGCTGCTTTGGGATCTTTAGAGGTCTCTGAGTCAAACATATGCACGCAGTATTTTATCATGCTTGGTTTATATCACTAGACTCCTGGTCTAAGCACTTTGTGGTTTGCTGAACCAAATATCCGATCATTATCCTTTTCATCTCCTGCTGCCAGTTTCTTCCTCATGTTAATTCTGGGCCAAATTCACTTTGCCGTGTTACTGTCTGGTCACTGTTGCCAACAGCCTCAAGGCAAAGAGTTACTGCCACCAGTTTCACTCCAGGCCAGACTTGGTCCTCCCTTCTTACAGCTCACTGCTGCTAAGGTGCACACACCAGTCTCTCTGCGGACCCCTCCACTCACAGCTCAGGATGAAATTGTCAGGGGGTACCATGCCAGGCTGGGGGTGGAGCATTGGGAGCCAAATCAGGGATGTATTTGTGGAACATACAGTCCCGCTGCCTCTGCCAAAAGGATAGGAAGTTGAGAATGCGGATGAAGTGGTTTGAAAGTGGATTTGTTGCCACTTTAGAGCCTAATGGAGGTGGAAGTGGTCTCAGCAATTAACCTTACTGAAAGAATTCCAATCCATCTGTCAGTTTTTGGCCTTAACTTTATATCTCAGGTACCCCAAGGAGAGTACGGACTCAAAGAA
The DNA here is from genome assembly GCF_009769625.2 of Cygnus olor. NCBI lineage: Eukaryota > Metazoa > Chordata > Aves > Anseriformes > Anatidae > Cygnus > Cygnus olor. Next base: position 42,161,642 of record NC_049169.1, read on the forward strand.
GAATTAGCCAAAGCTTCTGTCAAGTTCTGCAACCTAAAATCAATGTGATGGTTAGGTCTTGTTCTGACTTTTTCTATTAATATAACTGGTTAAAAAATATATATATCTAATCCATCAATCCATTTAATTCCATAGTTACAGCATCAAAGTGTAGTCCTCATGTTCTTGCTTGCTGTTTCATCAACACAAACGTAAAACAGCCCCATAAGATTAAATAATATCACTGCTAAAGGACTACTGCTTCCTGAGAAGAATGGCATAAATATATATATATATTTCAATTGCATCAATTTTGCTGGAGAAAAGAACTTTTAAACTTGCACTGAAATGCATTATAAACAGCTTTTTTCCCTGCCAAATACTTGCAGCATAGTGGCAGATTGGCTGTTGATTTACAAAATATTTTTACTCTGTTTATTTTAAAATAGAAACATAATTCTTCTCCTGTTGAGTGGCACTAAAACAATATTACATGATGTAAGCAATTAAAAATAATTGCAAAGGCTTGAAAGCTAAATGCTAACATGCTAAGGCCAAACTCCAAAGTTTTTGTTTTGCTTTCAATAAACAGGATTCGTACTTGTTTCATTGCAGTTTTTACCTCGGCACTTCCTGATTTAAAACACACACAGGACCAGATGAATAAAACACACCATTATGCTTTGTCTGCAAAATCTGCATCTTTTATTGCATGTGGTTATCAGTACCCCAGGTAAGTTTTATGTGTAAAATAGATAAGTGCGAGCATACAGTGTTGATGTGTGATTCCATGTTCTGTATTCTCTGTTTACCTTGCCTGGATGCAGTGTGGACTCACCTGAAAAATTCTCACCCAGCATGATTTACTTCTTTTATTAGCTGTATGGTTACTGATGCTTATTTCTGATATATCCCAAAGTTACTTTGTCACTGCAGTATGTTACAAGAAACTTCTGTCCCTTCTCCAACAGCATCACTTTCTAGAACATTTAGATATTTTTGCAAGGTTTTTGCAATGTTTTTTCAGCCATTTTGTTTCCATAGGTTATCTTCAGTTGTAAATCGCCACACTTTGAAGGCACACTGACATCAGAACATGGATGTGATGAGATAGCAGTGCTGGTTTGACATATTTGAATATATGAAGTGTGAAGGTGAAAACTGCAGTTAGCAGTGCCAGTCAAACAGATTAATACTATCGCTGAAACTGGAAAAAATGACTAAGGCAGTGTAAACTGGTCATTTGCAGTAAATGTTGCTCTCATCTTATTTAGATTTAATTTTAATGATATGAGAACTAAGGAGTAGGATTCATTTTGTCTAGTGGTAGATACCTGTAAGCCAGTTTCACAGTACTGACCTCAGCTGGTTTTACAGCCAGTGGAAGGGCAATTCATCTTATTTTATTTCAACCTCTATTATAGGATGGGATGACTCATCTTCTAAGGGAGCTGTTTCTCACCATTGACTATGAAGGAACATAGTGTCTGTCAATTAAATTAGGGCAGATGAACTTGCCATGCAGCTTGCTGTGTCCAACTCCTGGAAATATAAATCATATCTGAAACTCAAAATACTTAAGGGAAATACACAATTACTTCAGAAAAGTGGAAACTGCAAATATTGTAGTGGATTTGTATGTACAGGGGATGTGAATTTAAACTGTAGTTTAATATTTATGCATAAAGGTCTTTTTTTGTTGTTGCTGGTGGTGGGGGGGGGGGGTTTGTTTGTTTGTTTGTTTTTATGGTTATCTGTCTTTCCTGAAGAACACGTTTTTGTTGTATTGGTTTTTTTGTTTGTTTTTTTGTTTTATGCCAGGAGGAAAGGAACATGAGCATAAGGTACTTTTCTCCAGCTGAACAGATGGTTCAATGAATGGGTCAAATATGCCTTTGCCCCATAAATGTATGGTATTCTGAAAAAAGATATGGGGAAATATCTGAGAAGTGTAAAATGATTTTGCTTTGTGCTAACATATGACATCCTCATCTAGTGTAAATTTTAACTACTTCTCTTTTGCCAAACCAAGTGGAGGTGTTACTTTAAGAAAATAAGGCTTAGAAACAAAATTTCTTAAAAATTTGATTATGTGTTTGGGAAAGTTTAATATTTAGATCATGGTGAATCAATTTCTGAAAACCTAGTGCCCAGTAATTTCTAAAAATCATATCCATTTAATGTGTTTTATATTGGAAATTTTAAAGACATTTAAAATTACCTTTAAAAATATCGTTTTACACATTTTGGTATCAAGAAGTCTGTCTCCACAGTATGTGTGACAATACCTTAGTCTTGTATTTCATAGGAGGTACAGGTTAACATAAAGCTGTGGGTCTGAGGGGATGGTTTTGTATCTATATCAGATCAACATCATAATTAGAGAAAAAACTTCTACAATCTGACATATCTTAAATTAACCTTTAAAAGTATTTTGTGGGCAGGCAGGGCAATCATTTGGTTTCTCAGCCATTTCTTCTCTGTGGAATTTTGATAAGGTAAGGTCATTAAATAAATGCATTACAAAAAACTATTAGGAATTTTGTATAATGTATGACAGCAGGAACAAAGACAAAACTAATGTTGCTAGTAGTCTATTTATGAAATCAGTCATACATATAATTTGATTTTTTTCTCTTGCCTTCTCACAATTATTTTACAGTCTCTTTAATTTTACTTGCTCTTTTCTCCCTTTGTTTTGTTACCACTGGACATTTTTCTCCTACCCCTTTTCTGCTTTCTCTTTTCAATTTCCTAAACAGATTAGGAATCCGGTTAGAATCAAGGTGAACTTTTGAACTTAGTGTTCCTGAGCTGATTAGAAAATGGGCATAATAGGGAATCTCATTTTTAACAATGATTTAATGACAGTAATTGAATAGCATCTTTCAGCTGGAGATCCCAAAGTGCATTGTAAATGCAAGGCAGTATTATTATTGTTCAACAAATAATAGAAAAAAGTGGAACAGATAAATTTAGGCTTGCTTTTAAAAATACTTACCTTTGAAGTGGGGTTCGAAGCCCTTCTTTAGGCACTCAAATGCTAGGTCAAGCTTTATCAAAGTAACTACCTAGAAGCTTTTTCTGAATCTGTTGGAAGCTGTGGATGAGGAAAGAACAATCTCACAGTCACCAGATGAACAGATGAACTCAATACACAGGCGGCCTTCATGTTCCTGATGTACACATTCCTATTACCTTTTTAATGGTACCATATTCTCAGATACTTAACTATGACATTAGAATGGTATTTCAAACACCAGTCTTTTAAAGTCTTCACCAAGGTATTTTTCCTAAGGTCCTCAGACAAGCAGGAACTTTGCATCTCTACTTTTCTTTGAAGGCATAATGTACAGAGCATCTTGCAGAGTTTGGAGGGTGAAAGGAAGAAAATATCTCGTAACCAAGCCATAAACATTTTGCTTTACAGGAAAGAGAGCTGGATGATTTAATTAAGAAATTAAATAATGCTGTTATCTTTATTGGAGCTGTGATGATTCAACGGATGTGGGGTTCTATAAAAACTGGAAGCTATGCCTGTGCCCATTCTTTTCAGCTTATGTTTGTATCATTCAGAGATCATTATGCTTTCAGTCGGGCCAGAAACAGAGACAATTTTAGTATTATTTTGTTTTGTATTGCCACGTAACCATATTTTACCAAATTTAACCAATTTTACCATTTTCCTCCATTATCAGAAGATGTAAAAGGTACAGCTATATCAGCCTCTCAGATAAAAAATACAGTAAGATACAGTGCAAATATTTATAGCAATGATAATAATTCTTTCATTTCATGTTCAGAGCACTCAGGCATTTGCAATGTACCAGTTCGTATTAATCTACCTTTTCTCACATGTTGCAACTTACAAAATACATTTACAGGGTAGATGCAGGTGTATTACCATAGTCTCACATAAGACGTTGTGGCCTCTCATAATGCTGGCCCACCTCTCTGCCCGTGGTTTTTTACTGCATAACTCTGACTCACCCTTTCTCTCGATGCATTAATATGGATATATTAGATGAATGCCTTTTCAATTTGATAATTCAAGTGTAAATACTCGCATAAAGTATTTGGTTTTAGGAAAATTTGATGGAGTATAAATGCAAAGTTTAAATTCTTTATGGATAAGTTTAATGAAAAATAACCGTTTGAGGTTGGTTTACTTGCTTCCTTCAAATGATGCAGAATCATAGAATGGTTTGAGGTGGAAGGGATCTTAAAGATCATTTAGTACTGGAAAAGAATGAAAGGACACCATTTCCTTAAAAAGTTTATAAGACACAGCTAGTTTTTATAGATCTCTTTGTTTTTCCTTTGAAAAAAAATGTTTTGAATATTTTAATACATTCCAGAAATATAATGTTAAATCTAAATAAAATAGAGAAGTAGCAAGGTATCATGTTTTTGAGTGTTAATCTCTTGGTGGTAATGCAGTGATTTTTTATTTTTTTTGTTTCCAAGTGATATTCTTAGGCAAAATAAAATATTCCCCCATCTGTCCTAGTTTGGTTTCAACTGCTGCTAGCTGTGGCAGCTTCTAACTGTTTGTATTGGGAACATCTTTCTGCAGAACATCCCTTCAAAGGCACAAAATGTCACTCGAAGCCAAGAACAAGCAGGTGCACCTAGAAAAAGGTGTTTACTGATGTGTCTGCCTCATCACTAACAGTTGACACTCACGTTGTGAGATTAAGAAGTTAACAGTTTAGAGCTCAAAAATAATCAGGTAATAAAATACTGGCAACTGGAATAATTCTCTAAGTCTGTACATTTCTGTTGTTGCTGATGCCTATATAACAGTCAGTAATTTGTTACTAGGTAAAAATGCATTCTCTTTTGTTGACACTTGCAGTGAAAACTGAAGAATTTCAGGATCCTGTTAAAAAGATTTTTGAAGGTCAGCTTACTACAGCTGAATTACCTGTGGAACAATTTCCACTGTTTTTAATAAATTATTTTCCGTTTGTATTAAAAATATATATTTTTTAATGCATGGTTGATATTTTTTGCCATTCTTGCTGCACAACCTGATACCAGTATTAGTCCTCAGATCTTCCTATTAAACATCTCTACCACGTGTGAATGTCGCCACTTCCATACAAAGGCAGTTATTTGCATGGTGTTATGTCTTTATTCTTACAGCTTTTTCCTGACTGTTCATGAAGTTTGAATTTACAGACAGGGAAAATGTATGGATTGTTATTTAAGGAGCTACCTTTTTAAACGTATCCTCTCCAGCTGTGTATTGCCTGGAGAGTCTTGACTTTTGAATTGCTTTCTCTGCCTCTGGGACTTTACTTACTATTTCTTGATGTTAAAGGTCCAGCATGAGGTATTATTTGAACCTTCTACGAAATTCACTTGGCCATAACTTTGCAATAAATTTACTGTTACTTTGCTAGGTAGAATCTTGCAGTATTTGCTCTTTTTGCTTTCATAGAAAATTAAGCAGGTGTTTAGCTCTTGGGAAAGAAGAGTGTAATATTTTGCAAATGTAAAGAATGAACATATACATGCCTAGACTTCAGATTCCTTAAGGAAAATTTTCTTGGATACTGATTTTTGTCATGATGATTCATCTCATTATAGTCATTCTTCTTCCTTTAAAATATCTTCAGTTATGTGTTTTCTGTGGCAAAACCCTGCTACTTGCATGTTTTCATGTATGCATACATGTTTACAGTGTACTAAGTTTTAGCTACTTTGTTCCTATTTCTGAAGGAGACTAAACAATAATAATTCAGCCGGCATTATAGAATTGATGGCTCTGATCAAATGAATAGTGTGTGACAGACAAAGAAGAGCTAAAGCCAAGAGTGTTCATAAATGCTTGTCTTCTGTGTGTGAGAGTAAGCTGTCTGTCATACTAATACAGTATTGTGATTATGAAATTCTTCCCACTCGAGCAGTCACTAAGGCTACTAATGCTGGAAATCTTAAGTCAGTACATTAGGGTAACTCATATCTAAATATTTTTAAGGGATTGGCAAAAGAACTCTCTGGATTTTTAATATCGATTTTCATTGTATCTTGAAGCATTGGGGATGTTCCAGAAGCCTGTGGGAGTTAAGGTTGTGCTAACTTTTTTTTTTAAATGGGTGAGATAACCTAGGTAATTATAAGCCTGTCAGTCTGACATCAGTCTCAAGCCAAATAATGGAAATGCAGGTGTGGGACTTGAATAAAAAAGAATTGAACTGTGCTGAAGCAAACAGTATGTTTTAGCAAGCACAAGATATAAGAAAGGGAGCTCAAATTACAGAATAGGGGGTGCTATCCATGAAAAGCATTTTGTTGCCATAATGAATAGTAATAATGAAGACAGCTTAAGTTTTTTATCCAGAATAATAGCCAACAAGAGCTAATGTAATCACTGAACATATATACAGGGCAATATATTAAAAAACCTAAGAATATCATTTTATCCCTTTACCTATGTCCAGCTAGTGAATACAGAAAACATTTCCAGTTCAGTAAGGATGTTAGAAACCTGAAGAGGACTCAAAGAACCACAAGACTCATTAGAAAATATTCTGTATAGTGATACATTATCTTGAGGAGTTTTATTCAATTTATTTAGTGAAAAAATCATTTAGGGAAGATTTAATAACACTCTATAATTTTAAAGATGGAAAACAGAAAACTGAAAACAGAAAACTTAAAGCCTAGCAAAGATATAAGATTATCAATTGAAAGATGAATTCATACAATAAATAAAGAATTGTCACAATACCTCTGAAAATACCTATGGTATATTCTTTAGGACTGAAAGTTTATAAATCAAAGTCATGATTTTTTTGAGACATATTTTCTGCTACAAATCCTTTCTGGGAATCCCTACACACTTTGTAATACTGCAGGTCAGACCACATGATGACAATAGTCCTTTCTGGCATTCTAATCTATCTGTGAGTCAGAAAAGAAGGTATGACTTTGAGTTGCACTGACGTTAATGCTTTGCTGTAAATGAGTCTCAGAGAACTTAGTGTCTTGCTAGAATAGGACTTTATACATAGCCATTGGCCCATACGTAGGGTGATATTCTCCAACTGGCTTTTGGTCACAAGAGCAGCACTGAAAAATTGTACTATTTCAGCATTCACAATAAAGACTATGCTAATTTCAGAAATTTACTTTCAGAGCTGAGAATAAGACAAACAAACAACCTCAACGTTAAGTAACAATATGAGAAGGTCTGCTGGTTACTGATGAAGGTTTTGCAAGTATTGGTACCACCTTGTGTAGTGGTTTAGATGCCATGGGTCAGTATCTCTACAGCTCTACAGGTGACCACCCTATCAAACCTTTCCATGTACTGTGTAAGGAATACTTTGTCATTTTACAAGACCAATTTGATCTTAGCTTTTTTTTTTTTTTTTAACAGTTACCAGTGTGACATTAGAATATGCCACTTTCAGCCCTAGCTACATACATCACTTCCAGAAAATAAGTTATAGATTTTTATGAGTTCTTAAAATGAAAGCCAAATTTTTTAAGAGGAAAACTGAACTCATTTTACCTCCCTCATACAAACATTTTAGATCAGCAGTATAAACATATTACAGTTGAAATATTTTAATATTTTTCATTTTTAGTTTAACATTGTAATGCTTTTTCTTTACAAAGAACCTTCAAATAGTACTGTTATCAAATATCTGCATATATCGCTAAAATATGTACATACACACAGAAAGATAAAGGACCCACATCAAAATTAAGAGCAAAGTATGTTTATTGTTCATGGTTTATTGTTCAGAGATTTGCAACCATTTTCTTTAAACTACAGACTTGAAATACAGAATATATATGTCTCCTCCATTTAAAAACACTCTTTTATGCTAATGCTTATTTTGTTTAATTTACCATACGACAAAAATAAATAGGCACAATGTAATGCTTGGCTGTGCCTGTTTATATTGCAGTACCTTGCAAAAGAATCAGAATATATTCCAAGGTATGAGTCAGTATTTTTATGCATTTTCTTTTGCCCTGTCCCATTTTATAGCTTTGTAAGAATTCTGCAGGTGGTTAAGTGAACATGATGGTGAAAAGGCTGCAATAAGTAAATGTGCTAAGTGAGAAAATATTCAAAAATGTTTTGGGTTTACTTTCGTCTTATTTTTCCATACCCTCTCTTGGCTCTTAGATAACAGAGGGTAGTAAAATGACTTTTAGTATTAATGTGCCGTACTAATTAAAAGGTATATGAGCATTTTGCAGATTATTGTTTGTCTCAAGGTAAGAAAATCTACCCAGTGAGCAAACTTGATCATCATTAATAATATTTTACCTTTTATTATCTGTATTAACATTTTTTAATGAAAACCTTCCACAGTTTGGGCATTACTCCACTGATCTCACTGAAGTAACAGTAGCACTCCAGTTCTAGGGCAGATCTAGGCTATGCTGAATCGGAGTGTCAGTCTGAACATCAGGGGACTATGTTAATTTATGCCACCTGGCCCTAATGCCATCACATATGTGCTAGCTGATGTGAGATTTGCTCTGGCTGCTCTGCTGATATTAAGTGGTGGGAGCTATACAAAAGTGAGAAATGTGAAGGGAATTCACACTTGTCCACATCTGGTTGCTTTTCAGCTTTTTTTATACCACTCAGACAGGTGGACCTTATGCTTGAGTAGTTTCTGGATCAGTTATAAAAATTACCTATGATCATGTGTGAGACCACTGGGATCTTTATATATTCCTATGTACAAGAACTTAATGAAGAAGGAGCACTGAAAGAAAAAAGAGAACCTGAAAAAGAAGATAAAAGATCATGTTTAAAAAGTAATTCTGCAACCTCTTGCATTTTTGTATTGGCATTATTATTACTGAATCTTCCATCCTTGATTTTGGATCTGCAGAAGACATATGTACAGTTGCACATATCAAGCAATGCTCTTTCTGACTGCTTTAAAAAAAAAAAAAAACACACTGTAAAAACATCTGTAGCACAATAAAAATATTCACTCATTCATCTGGCCTAGTCTGTAATATAATAACTAACAGATTCTCTGTGGCATAAGACAGGAAGATAGGAGTAGCAATCAGACTTTGATATTTATTGCCTGAGTATGCAGGACTTTCTCCTAGTGTTTTAACTCTTGTTGGTGGTTCTTTTGTGAAGGAGACAGATAAAAATTGTAAAGTAAAGGTATTTCTGATGTTTCTGGTACTGATTCCAATTCCTGATATTGTCTGAGCAGGTAGCCTAAGACAAATTATTTAAGGGCATAAAATTAGATATCTTACATGTGTAAAACACAAAGGAAGAAAACAATAAGAAAAGCTAATTTTCAAATTCACATGGTAACTGTTGATAAAACACTGAAATCTTTGCTATTTTGTCTAAACTATGATTTGAAGCTACGGTTATGGTTAAACCACCTAATGTACAGCAAGCAACAAGCTTATCTGTACCAGTAGTACAGGAAAACCTTTCTCTGATACTCTGCTACCTCACTTTTCTGCACAGCTGTGGAGAGATAAGCTGTGAGAGGTTCAACTTGGGCCTCTTTTTGCTGTGGGGTGAATGTGGTAAAGTTACCTCATCTCCAGCCTCCCGTAATTCTGTATCTGTAGAAGATTGACTTCCTTACTCCTCACAATATATGTGTTGCAAGTACACTTGTTTTTGTTTGCTTGAACTACATCCTTCACAAAAGAGTGCCAGAATTCTGTGACATCTATGCCATGCAAATTAAGACATGCCATTTTGTTGTATTAATTAATTTTAAAGAGCAATTACTGTAGTAATTGGTTGCTTACTTAAGTACTATTAAAAGAGAGAACATTTCTGAGAAAAAGCTAACTGAAAATAATAAAATGGAGGAAGCAGAATGAAACACAGTAAAGGCAAAAAAAAAAAAAACTTGAACACTATGAACTAGAATCTAAGTTACTTAGAATATATCTTTGATTCACAGTGGTGGATGTCTTGCTTGAGTGATAAGAACAGCATTTGGACACCCCCCCAAAATTTCAACAGTATACATCACAGGTGTGAGAATAAACACCCAGCTTTCCTTTCAAATGAAGCAGCAGAGAGCAACAGTATGCCTTGCAGCTTGCTGCTCTCGCATTAAGTTGCCATGTTTGCATCGCAGTTCTTCATCACCCTGTGATAAGTCCCAATGTGGTGTCATGGGCATCTTCATAGAATAGAGTCATAGAGTGGTTTTGGTTGGAAGGGAAAGACCGTCTAATTCCAACCCCCCTGCTATGGGCAGGGACACCTTCCACTAGGTCAGGTTGCTCAAAACCCCATCCAGTCTGTACTTGAGCACTTCCAGGGATGGGGCATCCACAACTCTGGGCAACATGTGCCAGTGTCTCACCACCCTCCCTCACAGTAAAGAATTTCTTCCTTATATCCTAAGTTTGCCCTCTTTTAGTTTAAATCCACTACCCCTTGTTCTATCACTACACTCCCTGACAAAGATCCCCAAAGCTTTCCTGTTGGCCCTCTATAGGTACAGGAAGGCCCCTATAAGGTCTCCCTGGAACCTTCTCTTCTCCAGACTGAACAACCCCAGCTCCCTCAGCCTGTCCCCATAGGAGGGGTGCTCCAGCCCCTCGACCATCTTTGTGGCCCACCTCTGGACTCATTCTAATATGTTAATGTCCTTCTTGTGCTGTGGGCCCCAGAACTAAATGCAGGAATTTAAGTGGGGTCTCATGATAGCAGAGTAGAGGGCTCCCTCATCTCCCTCAACCTGCTGGCCACGCTGCTTTTGATACAACCCGCTATATAGTTGGCTTTCTGAGCTGTACGTGCACATTGCTGGCTCATGACAAGCTTCTCATCAACCAACACCCTCAGGTCCTTCTCCTCAGGGCTGCTCTTAATCCATTCTCCACCCAGCCTGTATTTGTGCTTGGGATTGCTCTGGCCTAGATGCAGGACCTTGCACTTGGCCAACGATGGTTCAACAATTCATTGACAACAATGGCCAACAATTGGTTCAACAATGAACCTCATGAGGTTTGCACAGGCCCACCTCTCAAGCCTGCCCAGCTGCCTCTGGATGGCATCCCTTCCCTCCTGCGTGTCAAGTGTACCACACAGCTTGGTGGCATCGGCAAACTTGCTGAGGGTGCACTCAATTTCACTGTCCATGTCATCAACACAGTTGTTAAACAGCACTGGTCCCAGTACCAAACCCTGAGGAGCACTCGTTACTGATCTCCATCTGGACATTGAGCCATTGACTGCAACTCTTTGAGTATGACCATCCAGCCAATTCCTTACACACCAAGTGGTCCATCCATCAAATCTTCATTTTAGAGACAAGTGTATCATGTGGGACAATGTCAAGGGCTTTGCACAAGTCCAGGGAGATGACATCAGTTGCTCTTCCTGTCTCCACCAACCCTATAACCCCATTGTAGAAGGCCACCAGATTTGTCAGGCATGATCTGCCCTTAGTGAAGCCACGTTGGCTGGCACCAATCACCTCCTTATTTTCCACGTGCCTTGGCAGAGTTTCCAGGAGGATCTGCTCCATGATCTTGCTGGGCACAGATGTGAGACTGACTGGCCTGTAGTTCTCCAGGTCTTCTTTACCTTTTTTATAAATGGGGGTTATGTTTCCCCTCTTCCAGTTAGTGGGAACTTCACCACCCTGCCACAACTTCTCAGATATGATAGACAGTGGCATCCATCAACATCCTCAGGACTCATAGATGCATATCATCAGGTCCCATGGACTTCTGCACCCTCAGGTTTCTTAGATGGTCATAAATCTGATCTCCTACAGTGGGCTTTTCTTAATTCTACCAGTCACTACCTTTGCTTTCTGGGACTTGTGCGGTGTGGCTAGAGTTCCTGCCAGTTAATACCAAGGCAAAAGAGCTCACTGCAATCTGAGCATGACAGCATGGCCCTGTGAATGTTTGACTCTGAGTTAGTATCAGCTTCACCTATGTTCTTGCTCTGTCTCCTGACTGGAGAAAAAGGAGAAAAAAGACTTCACTGGCTTGGTGCCTGTTGTCTGTAATCTGGCAGGGTGGTCTAAGTGATTCATGTTTTCCCTAAGAAGTGCTGAGGAGTTGCTAAGAATGACATGCAACTGGAGAGCTCAGGTTTACTCTACACAGGTGGCCACGGTGCAGGGGATGGCGAGATTTACAGGGCATGAATCAGAGTACACAAAGTCCAAAGACTTGACATTACTATATAATGATCCCATATTAATGTATATATATATACACATATATATATATATCACCATCCTTCCATCAAACATTTGCCAATAGGTATAGAAGTTATTAACATTAGTTGATGCTTAATGTTACTTGCCTATATATTTAGTTCTTTAGTGTGGAGCTTCATTACTTCTGTCTGCAGTCTAACAGCTCTCTGCCACCAGAATAAAGACTATCTAGTTCCCCTGTCTATGCATTCACCAGCTCTCATGACACTGGGACTCAGGAATAGGAAACAGAATAAGGAGGAATTAAGGCAAGACTTCCCGTTTTCACTGTCACTTCCGTACAGTCTTCCCATTTTGATATTATAAATTCAAAATCATACACACTTTTCTTTGTTGTCTCAGTTATCTGAAAAAAGGTATTTACTCTCCATGCAAAGTTTGCCTCTCCTTCCATTTTCTTAAACCACAGAAATACAACTCTTGGTGCTGCCCCTCAGCCACTAAGGGTCATGACCAGCACCACCATGGTGTTGAGCATATTTCCTTCTAGCAATAATTATTTTTTGCTATATAGCATCCCTAACCAGATGTCTGGAAAATAATGAAATCATTAAGAGTATGTGGCTGTAGCTTTCACCAGACAAAAATAATTGTTCCTTGTACAAGTGTCAGCTATGGGATTGCTAGTTACAGAGTACATTTTTTAGGATTGACCACATGGTGAGTGTTTTGCATGCAAATGACCTGTGCTGCATCACCAGAGGAACAGCCTCGGTCTTCACAAGTTCTTTATCAAGTCCTTACATTGCTCTGTACTTTTCTACCCTTGTCCAGCATAATTTGCTAGTCGATTCCTACTGCTTACAAATTTTATCCCTGCACAGAGAAATGTTTCATTTCATGAAGGAAATAATGGATAGCTTTTTTCCATTACAAAACACCTTGTTTTACTGTCCCTTGTGTTTGTGCAAATTGATATAACTGCAGCAGTGTTCAATAAGTGTTAATATAAAGTATAGGTGAGCTTAAATATGAAGCATAGAGACAAACTCCAGAAGAAACAAAAACAGACAAAATAAGCTCATGGTTTACCCCAATATAAATACTGAGGAATGATGAATTTGCTTCAGGAATATAGAAAAATCTTTAGAATAATGCCTTTCAGAGACTTTTTGGTATTAGAATGGTAAGATTTGTAAGTTTATAGCTTAAACAGAAGTTGTGCAGAAGAAATGAGTGCACTAAAATCAGATTTGTACTAGTTTTATAGTACACCTGTATTCCAGTTTTGTACTCTCCAACATGATTTTAATTATTCATCATTAAAGTATATCCATATTTGCCTATGTATATGTGTGCATATTATGTGTGATATTATGACATGGTAATAATATATTACTTTACCAGCACTGTTCATTATGTTAAACAGTCTGTGTCATTGATTTTAGTTTCTTTTGTCAGTGTGTTTGGGTGTGCAGCGGGACCCAGCTTAGCTAGAGATACGGAATTAGCATATTGTTTCTTGGGGGATGCCCTTGAATGTGCTTGAGTAGCTGTCTTGTGTAAGACGTGAGCAGCATTGCTTAAAGAAAGGGTGGAAATGCGTTTCAAGCAGAATGCAGTAACCCTGAATTGCTGTGCATACTTTGAAACCTCAGGAAAGCTCTTCAAACTGTTAGGATCATGGTTCAATGAGTAGCAAGCTGCATGGTGGGCAGGTTTGTCACCTGGAATGTCGGTTCTAGGTCATTTACACAGCCTTTTAATAGAGCTTCAAACGGGGTCCATGCAGGAGGCCAGGTATGAATCTGATCTCACTGTTAGTGACCTGAAGGTATCACCAAGGAATGAAAAGCAAATCTAAGGCCTTTCTATTGCTTCTATATGGGGGAGAGTGCAGGATGTGATGTGCTGGGGGAACATGCGATGTAACTTATCTAAATTTGGCTTTTTTTTTTCCATACTTGTATTTATTTTCAGAAATGTATTATTTAAATAGGGATGTGACTAACAATCTCACTAAACATTAAATGCGACCAAAAATCAACCTTGATGTGACCAACCTAGAGAGATAGGCAACATGACTTTTTATTAATATCACATGCTAAGGAACATTGTCACTTGCTAAGATAAATGGAACAAAATGTTTCTTTTTGGCACAAAAATTTGGAATGGAGAAAATTGCAATCAATCAATTACAGCAACATAAGTGAAAGTTGGGTGAAAAATCTAGGAGATACCTAGGAACATAGCTGTGTAACTATCTCCCTTTATATCTCATTCACCTCATATGCAATCCCATTGTGAGATTTAAGTTTTATTCTCACACTGTTAATCAAGAGTTTATTATGAGAAGTAGAATTCCATTGAAATACCCATCAACCATTGCTCGAGGGCTTTTTTTTTATGTATGTCATACAATGTAGCGTATTTAATATATTTATTTATGGTAGTCACGTCCAATATAGAAGGAAGTATGAAATTTTTCTTTGACCTTGGTAATAAAAGATGACATGCTATAGATTAGCAAGGAACTCTAGTCTGTATCAGCAAGTGCCATTTTATATGTAGAGTAAATCAAGCTGGTGACAACAGGTGTAAGACTTAGGGACACAAAACAAAAATCTAATCATACAGTTCGTATATATACTTCATTTTCATTTGAAAAAAGAACATTTATTGCTATGTAAGTTATTTGAGATACATTTTGCTATATACAGACATTCACATGGCATGTGTGCTGCATTAATTTCCTAGTAAGTAATATTACAATGAGCTTTTTATTTCCCACCTAAGGAACACCACCTGTATTTACACTTATGCCTCTCTATCTGAACTGAGTGATAGTGTAACTGAATGATCACTTTCTGTTACATATTACACTGTGTTATATGCCATGTTCTCAGTGTTTCTACTTGTTTAAAAATTGGCATCATGCCTGTGAAGAAGAGCTGGCATTAGATTAAACTTTCAAATAAATAATATTTCATTTTACTTTTATTATTTCTTCTTATTTTATTATAATACAGTAAGTGTTTACTGACCATAGATTTTGCTTTTCTTAATGAAGAAAATATCTCTACCATTGTAATCTTCTTATGGTCAATGGCCTTGGCCAGAAATAAAAGCAATTGTCACTGACTGTAACCATCGATATATGGCATTTTTTTCTTGAAAATCAAAAGGACTAAGCATCAATTGGTTTTATCTTTCTCCGTACCATTAAAACCAAGAATCATAAGTGCTGGGAAAACAAAATTACCCTGATGAGTGAAAGCACATTAAGGCTCAAACTCACAAGGCATTTCTAAGTCTAGATTCAGGAGATTTTAATAATTCCTGAAGACCTTTGTACCTATGGGTCATAACACTCTAGGAGCAAAAGTCACATCTCTAATAAAAGAGATCTTGACAGTCTCTGTGGAACAAATACTGGTCTACATGACACCAGAAGAATCCAAAGTTACCAACTTAAATTAATTGTTGTTTACTTCGTATACGTATTTTTTTCTTAGAGTGAATTGAGGCAGTATCAGATCTTATACTAGCAAGTGTCATTGCAGCTATCACTGGCTTTAATTACTCCTCAAATAGAATGCAATGTTACAGAAATTCATTCATGTACAGATTAATTTCTGATTCTTCAGCAGATAATATGTACAGGGATAGATTTCACTCAGAGTTATGTAACTATAAATCTGGATTAGCTCTATTGAAATCAATGTCATTTTTTTTTCAGTTTATGTTTTTTATCAGTATTTCTGAGAACAGAATGTGGCCTGCATGTTTATAGATGAAAAATATTTAAAGGACTATAGAAACAACATCTAATAGTTGTCCCCTCATAATCTTACTTGGTTAAATTAAGCAAAGAAACATTTAGGGTTTTATTTCCTTTAAGTATCTACTTCCATTGCAGTTAAGCTGGTTTTACAAGCACTGAGACCCAATAAAAGAGCTGGTTTACTTCTTTCCATATTACAGACTTTCTTTTTTTGTACTACAGAATATTTCTCTCATTTGGGAATTTATTTTTTATTTGCCTAATTGTTTTATTTTCTTGTTCATCATTACTGAATGACTTGCAGAAGTCTTTCACTTAATTTCCTGTATGACATACCCCCAACTCCAAATCAAAGTATTTCAAATGTGTTTATGATAATTTCCATCACTGTTTCACGCATTCTATTATCAAACAGCAGGAAATCCTGTTCATGGGAAAAAGACTATAGCAAAACAAATAACCACAAAGTTTATCTGATATTTATTTTTCCCCTTACACTTCCATAGGAATTCTAGTTTACTTTGGTCATATTTTGTAGTTTGCTTACAACTTTGTTTACAACCTATGTAAAAGACAGGAGTATATGTATAGAAGTTCAGCGTGGTATCCAGTGATTTCCAATAACCTCACCAAATGGGACTTAATTTTTTTGAGCTGCGTCAGTCCAGCCAACTGTTAAACAAGCCCACCCATGAAAATTTAGAGAGAATTTTTGCTCCTTGTTTATGATATCATTACTAAACACATATTTAATTAGATGTATTCTCCAAAAAATAAATAAATATACATACAGATATATAAATACAAACACACACACAGACACATATATATACACAGATAAGCATATATAGTCCTTTGTCTTCAAATAACAGACTTCCAGCCACAGTGTCATTTAGCCTTCACAAGACTACAGTATATGTACTGTGTGTAGCTGAAATATTGTGAGTTACTGGTCTCAATGATGTGAATGCTGTGGCAACAAAAATTTGGAGTATTTTAGCCATGTATCACCGGATTGCTGGGACTTCTGAGTATTGCTTTATTGACTACTTTATTGTCTGTCTCACTTATCAGTCCCCTAATTATTATATATAGTTTATTTTTCTCACTTTAAGGCCGTTAAATCTGAAACAAATCTATTTTGCATTTTATAATATACCTTATTGTTTCATATTGAAAGATAAATTTGAAGAAAAATATAGCAATAAAAATTATCCTTTAAATAATATTTAGTCTTGTGATATGCATAAGCTGTAACAAATAACACTATTATTAAAGGCTAAGTTTTGGAACAGAGGGAGAAATCAAAGGAAAACAGTAAATATTAAAGGAAAATGTATCACTCTGGCTATTCTGATAAAGGACTAGATTACTATAAATTCTGAAATTTGTCTCCTAATTTAGTAGGTGAGATGTGCTCTGAAAGATTATTTGTTGTTTAATAAGAGATATAAAGCTTTTTTTTTTTTTTTTTTTTTTTAGTCAGATGCAAGGAACGTTTAGACAAACAATGGGGAACCTGTTTATGTCTGGTACAGATTTTGTTGAAGAAGAGCAACACAATTGTTACTCAAAATATTACATTCTATCTAGTGAGATAATAAGAATCAACGGAATATGCACTAAACTTTATCATCTCTTTTTTTTATTATTTTTTTTTCCTTTTGTATGTGAAGATGTAGAATGAAAGAAAAAGAGGTTCACTTGTAAACTAAGGCAACCTCACTTAGCAAAAGCAATGCAAGATATCAGCATTCTGTGCATGCTGAAGGAAGAACAAAAAAAAGAAAAGTTCTTCAATTGGAAAGATCTTTATGAAAAACATTTTGGTGATAGAGGAGGAGGAGGAAAAATTAACATCAATATTAAAGTGCAATTGGGTTGGATCAGAAGTCTTGATGATGCATCTGGGAACAGAATAATGTAAATCGCTGCAGGTATAATTATGAAGGTAATTGCAATGCAGTATAAGTAGTACCAAAAAAAAAAAAAAAAAAAAAGAAATTAAAAAATTGCAAAGCAAATAAAATCATGAGCAGCCAAAAGACAAAAAGTTTGTGATAAATGGTTCATTTAGACCTGCAGTGCTGTGTGGGCAAAATTGGATTGCAATCATAGCCATTTCAAAAATGAAAACATTAAGAGAAAAGGAATTGGACAAAAATGGCATGGAAATTACAGCCTTTGATCCGTTTTTGAAGAACCTTTTATGAGACATCATCGTGAGTGGGCAGCAAATTCTTTCCAATCTCCTCTTAAAGCATTTGTGAAAGCTTGGAGACCATGAGACTGAAATAAATGTTTAAGCATGGATTGTAGGAGCATATCTCTCCCTGTTGACCTTTTTTAGCTTTTAAGCAGGGCAAAATTGCACCGAACATTTAGCACAGTACTATGGAATGTATATAATATATGCAATTATATAGAGCATAGCACAATAACAATGAAAGGAAAATATTTTCTGTAGTAGCACTAGTCTTTCATTAATTTTTTGTTAATAATTGGGAACTATAGATGAGGGAATGGCTGCATGTTGTTTTTAAGAGATATGTTAGATAGAAGTACAGATGTTTTTTGCAGTTTATGCTTTTGAGGGCTCACTTAGTCTGGGCTGAGTACATCCCTGCCTAAACTTGCCACGAGTTATATTCCTGAAGAATGATGTGTCTTCTTCTTCTTAATAATGCATTGGTTTCAGCCTTCTGGGTTATCCTGCTGTCCTGAGAGAATTATGACGTCTGAACGTAAAAAATCAGTGTATATTCATAGAAAAGAAGTAAATTGTTAACATGAATAATATACAGTAATTGCTAAAGCATAGCCTAGTTCTGTATTAGGTAAAATTAGATTAAGCTCTGAGGCTATAAAACAAAGATGATCATAGACTTGTTCAATCACTATTAAAATATCTGTAATTCTGTTGTAAAATATTAATGTATGGATGTATTTGACAGTGCTCCTTATTAAATACCAGTAATTAAAATCAAAATACATTGGGTTAGCTGTCCCATCCTGTAAAGTCTGAGTAATTAGCTTTCAGGTAATTGGTCAGATTAGTAACTGCACATAAAATGAATTTAGATTATTGACGATGAGAAGAAATATGTTACATCCTGATTTGAAGGATCATGAATGCTGTCACATAAAAGAATAAGCATGCTATTTTACATTTCAGTAAACAACAGCTGGATTCTTCCAAGAGTGCTGCTTAAATCAAATTCAAGCTGCCTGAAGCAAAATCCCTGTTTATTTTCTTATTTTATTTGACTTGACTGGGTTCTGTTTTCATTAACATTTTCTATCTGACCTTTTGAATTAGAGAACCTTTTTATTTTGCAGAAAAAGTCAAGTTTTCTTTGAATTTGTGAAATTTAGGATCTCTTCTTTTTTTTTTTTCAACTTTCCATAGCATTGTAAAGGTGGAAAATGCTGTCCAATATATCTAAAAAAGATTATAGGAAAGCTAAATATAAAAATAGTTTTAAAAAGTTTACTCATTTGTGGACTTTTCTGCTTCTTGGATTATTAAATAGGAGGTGGAGACAGAGCTCTGTTTTGCTCTTGTGCTGCTGCTATTATCATTATTAATCATTTATATAGTTTATATATAGCTGCTGTTCACATCTTAAGCAAATAAAAATGTCATCCATGCCCTGAAGTGTTTGCAATCTAAAATTAGACAAAAGAGCAACAAAAGAGATAACAGATAATAGCAGTTGGCTGTAGGGATGGGAGGTTTGGAAGAATACGCTAGCGTTTATCTGCTGTCCTCCTACCATGTTCAGGTTGAAATGCTTGCTTTTCTCAGATTCAAAGAATAGTTGTGTTTGACAGAGATTGCTGGAAATCTAGTTTGGATCTAGTCCAATGCCCCTGCTCAAAGTAGGGTCAGACAGAGCAGGTGGCCCAGGCCATAGTCCAGGTGGTTTTAAGCATCTCCAAGGATGGAAGCTCCACCGCTTCTCTGGGCAACCTGTTCCAGTGCCTGACCTTACTCAAAGTAAAGAAGTTTCTTGTTATATTTGAATTAAATTTGCTTTCTCTTAATATGTGCCCTTTTCTTCTTGCATTGTCAGCAGGCACCACTGAGAGGAGTTTGGCTCCGTCTTCTCATTCCCTCCTCCCAGTCAGTTAATTATACGCATTGGTAATATGTCTCACACACATACCTTGTCTGTCCTTACCAAGCCTTTTCTTCTGGACAGCCACAGATTCATAGAATGGTTGATGTTACAAAGGACCTCTGCAGGTCACCTCGTTCATCCCCTCTGCTCAGGTAGGGCCACCCATAGCAGGTTGCCCTGGACCATGTCCAGGAGGCTTTTGAGTATCTCCAAGTAGGGAAATATCACAACCTCTCTGGGCAACTTGTGCCAGTGCTCCATCACCTACACGATAAGAAAGTATTTCTTTATGTACAGGAGGAACCTCCTGTGTTTCTGTTTGTGCCTTTTGTCTCTTGTCCTGTCACTGGACTCCACTGAAAAGAGCCTGGTTTCATCTTCTGTTCACCTTCTCTTGAGATAGTTGTACACATTGATCCTCCCAAATCTTCTCATTTCTAGACTGAACAGTCACAGCTCTCTCAGCTTTTCCTGATAGGAGAGATGATTCCTTAATCATCATCATGGCCCTATCCATTATATCCATGTCTCTCTTGCACTGGGGAGCCCAGAACGGCACACAGTTCTGAGAGGGGAAGGATCACTTCTCTCGACCTGTTGACATCACTCTTACTGCAGCCCAGGATACACTTTGCCTTCTTTGCCACAAGAGCACACTGCTGGCTCATGTTCAACTTTACGTCCACCAGGATGCCCCAGGTACTCTTCTGCATAGCTGCTTTTCAGCCAAGCAGCCCCCAGCTTCTAATGGTGCCTAGGGTTTCTCCTTCCCAGGTGCAGGACTTTTACTTCTGTTTGCTTAAATTCATGAGGTTCCTGTTAGCCTATTTCTCCAGCCTGTTGAGATTCCTGTGGATGGCAGCACCACACTCTGGTGTATCTGCCACTCCCCCCAATTCTGTGTCATCTGCACAGTTGTTGAGGCTACGCTCTGCCCCATCATTGGCATCATTAATGAAGATGCTGGGACTGGACCCAGTACTGACCCCTGGAGTACAACCACTAGTTACTGGTCTCCAAATAGACCTTTTTCCACTCATCAACACCCTCTGAGCTCAGCCATTCAGCCAGTTTTCAGTCCACCTCCCTGTCTTCTCATCCAGCACATACTTCATCAGCTTCTCCATGAGGTTCTTATGAGAGGTAATGTTGAAAACCTTACTGAAGGCAAGGTTGACAATATCCACTGCTCTACCCTCATCTACCAAACCATTTCTTCACAGAAGGTCATCAGTTTGGTCAAGCATGTCTTCCCCTTGTTGAATCTGTGCTGACTACTCACTCTTACCTTCTAGTCCTTCGTGTGCTTAGAAATGGTTTCAAGGATTAACTGTTCAATGACCATCCGAGGGATCAAGGTGAAGCTGACTGGTTTGTAGTTGCCTTGGTCCTTGTTCCTGTCCTTCTTGATGTTAGAAATGACATTTGCTTTACTCTACTCTTTGGGCTCTTCTCCTAATTGCCCCAGTTATTCCAAGGTTCTCAAGAGTGGCTTTGAGAATCAGGCAGCTCCCTCTGCACTTGTGAGGGTATTCCATCAGGACCCATGGACTCATATGTCCAGCTTGCTTAAGTATTCCCTGACCTGATCCTCTTCAGCCAAGGGTACACCTTCCTTGCTTCAGCCCTTCTCACTGTTCTCCAGAACTTGGGGTTCCTGAAGGCTGGTCTTGCTAGTAAAGGCCAAGGCAAAGAAGTCATTCAGTACTTCAGCATTTTCCATGTCCTGTGTCACCAGCTCCCCTGCCCCGTTCAGTAGCAGGCCTCCATTTTCCCTAGTCTTCCTTTTGTCACCTTTGTACTTATAGAAGTCCTTCTGGCTGCCTTTGATATCCCTTGCCAGGTTCAATTCAAGGTAGGGTTTCACTTTCCAAATTGCATTTCTACATGCTTGGGCAGTGTCTCTTATTCCTCCCAGGTTGCCTCTCCCTGCTTCCACTTTCTGTACGCTTTCTTTTTTGTGTTTGAGTTTTGCTAGGAGTTCCTTGTTCATCCATGCAGGCCTCCTGGCATTTTTGTCTCACTTCCAGCTCATTGGAATGGAACAGTCATGGCTTGTGCAGCGAACATTCCCAGCTCTCTAAGCCTCTCCTCATATAACAGATGCTTCAGTCCCTTAATTATCTTTGTGGTCCTTCTCTGGGCTCATTCCAGTATCTGCATGTCTTTCTTGAACTAGGAAGCAAGAACTGGACCTAGCCCTCCAGAAGTGGTCTCACCTGTGCTTTTTTACAGGTGTTCGTAGCAAGAGTTTTTAAGATATGTGGCAAGACCATACTGTGATTAACATGTGACTGGGGGAGCACTTTCATAAGGGTAATAGGAGCAAAGTTTGAAAGAAAAGGGAATAAGAAAAAAAAAATTTGAACAGTCAACAGAGGAAAGTCAGTGGGAAAGAAAGCACAACTAATTGGAAGCAGCAAAATAGAGCAGAAGGATGATTTATATATATTGGGAAGGTGAGTGGGAGGGTGAGGATAAGAGGAAGTAGCTAAAGCTTGATTAAAAGTTAATTGAAGGCAACGGGAATCTTTTATGTTTATTTCAGCAAATTCCATTTAGGGAACAGGTTGTGTAAGTGGCAGGTTGTTAGAAATAAGATGCACCCTTGTCTAGACTTAAGATTTCCTGAAGTTCAACTATAGCAAGTGTCTCTGGGGCTTTGAACCTGTTTTCTTGGGTTGATAGCTGGTGATTGCTTTGGTACCTCGGTGAGATGTGCTTGGAGAGGGAATGGGTCTAATAACAGCTGTTTCAGAATGACATTCTAATTTGCAAAGGTGGTTCTTTTGGTGTGAAAAAAAAAATAGATTACTCTAATGTTCCAAAGAGGGAGTATATCTCTTAGCATATTAGTATATCTCTTCAGAACGTAGAAAATCTGCACAAAATAAAAACAGGGCTAAAGGGATATTTTAAATGCCAAGTCCTCACTTGGAAAATGAAAGCCAAACTTTGGCTTACTGCTTAAATTATATACATTTTTATACTGAGCCACTGAACTGTTAAGAAACTTAAATGGTTCTAATAAGGGTAGCGTCAGATTTGAGCTTGCTTATAGTTTGAGAACTGCACCATTTATTTTGTATGTTTGTGAGTCCTAAACTCTGGTAGGACCATCCTTTATCCTTACTTTTGGGGGAATTGTTTGTTTGTTTTGTGTTTTTTTTTAGCATTTCCATATCTTTTTGTTGTTGTTTTATAGCTAACTTGAGATTTAGTGTTAACGTGTAAAACACATGCCAGTTAGTTTTAGTGCTATAAGCTTCTTCAACCCTGTATCTCCAAAAAGTGTTTAGGTTCTCTGTTGAAATCTCCTTCTTCTCCTTGAACTATTGCTGCTATGGTCATCTCTAGGTAGGAAATGGCTAACCTGATAAAATTTCCAGTGCTAGCAAGTCTGTGTTTGGTCTTTTTAAAATGCTGTGATAAATATCTGTTTGTTTATTTATTCTAATTTATAGAATTCACCAACTTCTACATAATCTTTGATTTCCAAGTCATGAAAATCTATTTTCTCATTAAAAAAAAAAAGAAAGTTTCTCAAAAATCTCAGTTTCCAAATGCCACGTGCTCTAGTATACACAAAAGACTTATGTAATCTGTCCAGACAGTTGGCAAATCAGGTCTCCTGTAAATGTAAGAGGAGAGAAGAGAATGAATTCTCAAAGTTAGAAACAAAGAAGATACTTGCCAATAGTCCCTTGGCCTCCTTTCCTTCAAATCAAGAGAGTTCTTGTTATACCATTTCTACTGAACCATAATTACAATTCTGTAAGTACAGACATCCACGGGTGTGGGAATAGTATCTCCAGTGTAAAATACTTTCTTCTATAACATGAGTATATTGGCTGTAATAAGTATTAACATACATATCTCTTGAATGCAGGTAACAGATAAGTGGAAAAAGGATTCACCGATGATAAATCAATAACTAAAGCAATATTATTCAGCCAAGGATTTCATATAATTGGGTAGGATTAAGTGGCAATAGGGAATGAGGTACATTTCTTAACCATTTCTCAGTTTCTTGTAGTTATATAAAGGCATTACAGCCTTTGAATACAAAATGGGGAATTGCTTTAATGGTAGCTGAAAATTCATTTTATTTTGTTTAGTTTTGGGGAGATGATGGAAACTGGGGTCAATTCCTTTTATTCCATTCCTACTAAACTGTTGTTCTAAGTTAGGGATTCTTATCTTCTTTTCAAACTTCAAGCAGAAAATATGAAAAATAGCTTTTATTACCATTCCATGATATTTGTAAGGATAGTGAAGGAGTAGCTCATAAAAAGATATTTCTCCAGTTTTAACACACTGACTTTTTCATTACCATAGCAGGTGGTCATTTTCATATAAATGAAACTTGTAAATAGCAACCCACCTTTTTCACATGGATTCAATTACAGTGAATGCTTCCAAAGGCCAGGTGCTTGGAAGAAAAACTTCCTTTTCATTCTCTCTCTAACCAAATAAAATGAATCTTTAAATCTTATTTTTTTTTATATACTGGTCATAGTCTAAATGCAAGAAAATATAAAAGAATCCTATACTTCTTTATATTTTTCAGGTCTTTTTTTTTTCTTCTTCTTTCCATTTTTCTTCCTCTTAGTTGTTACTAAAGCTGTACATAGAATAATTTAAGCCAAAGTGAAATTTACTTTTCCTGTTTATAAGTTTGTAAAATAGTTTTCAGGTTTCTGACAAATTCATATTAACCTATGCTATGTTTTTCCCCTTTCCTCACTTACAGTCTTGTAAGACCCACCCTTTTCTTTTGGGTGAGTCATTATTTCCCAGGAATCATTACTTTCCAGGCTGCTGTCTTCTGGAAAATAAATTAAAGTTTGACACATGGCACCTCATAAACTTGCCAAGAATTACACTCATCTCACCTAATTTTAGATTTATAAAAATTAGATAAAGTTAGATACATAGATTAGATAGATTAAAAAAAAAAAAAAAAAGATGAAATCTGTATAAGGTATCTTCTGTACATCTGTTTCTCTTTTTTCTCTTCCTAGTTTGCAGTTTGCTTCAAACGTAGTATCCAAAGTAAAGTCTGGAAAGTCCTCTGTGCCCTAAGAACTGCAGTTAAAATACTCATCTGCCTATAGATTATTGAAGTTAGGTGAAGAAGAAACAACACAAAGTACTGATTACTAATGATGTCACTGTCAGCTTGAAATGTGTTGCAAAAGTTCATAGTATTTTATGGGATCTATAAAAAATTAAATTCTATTTCCAAGATGAAATGCTTCTTGGAAAAGCATTGTAAGGTGCCTGAGCAACATTTTAAACAAGAATTCTTAAGCACAGCTTAGGAGACAAGTACATCTTGTCTTAGCAGTACAGCATTTAGCCTGTATGCCACTAACACCAGCAATGAAGATAAATACTGCCCATGGTAGGATTCCCTAGCTGAACAGCGTTTAAAGACATTATTCCCCAAAATGAATTTACAAAAATATTATTGATATAGACAAATGGAAGCACTGTTTTGGCTCAGGACTGTAGCTGCTATCTTCAACTCATTAGGTTTTGCTGTAGAAAAACAGACAAAATAACATCAAGAGTTTGCACAAAATTGGTCAATTTAACTGGGGGTCCTTCCAGCTCTTTGAATCTATCTTTGTCTCTAGCAACCTGCTGGAAGATAAAGGTGGCAATTTAAATCTTTGTCATTTCAGATCCTTTTATTCACAGCTGATGCAGACTTCATCCATCAATATCTGATCTGTTGCATTTATTGTGGTGGAGAACGGCTCCAAAGAAGCATGTTCCTGTTGTTCTTTGTTAGGAGTGGTTCCCAAGTGGTTCCCAAGTTCCAGTAATTAAATTTCAGTTTCTCTGTCAAATGCACTGTGATATAAATTGCTATGCTAAAACTCCTGAATTCTGTCTTGAGCATTAATTCTGTCCTAAGCACATGTGAAAGGATACATGAACACTGGAATTCATTAAAAATAAAAATAAAAATAAAAAAGTTCATGATAGCATAGTGATTATTTTGATATACAGTTTGTATCTTTTTAAAATTACTGTTACTAAGCTCAACTGCTGATAGAAAATATGTATGCATTAATTAATAGAAAGACTGATGAGCATATTAAATCAGGCACATTATTTTTGCATATAAATTATGATATTAAGGAAGAAAGGTTGTTGAGCTGGACATAAAAGTGCTAATAGTGATTTGTAAAACACTTTTTCTAATGAAAAGATATTGAAGTTGATGATAAAAGGCAGTCTCAGAAGCAGGCATTTAGCTTTAAGGAACTCTTCCTTTCCTCTGTCCTCACCCTCTTTCACCTTACACCATCCTATAGCACTTCGATTTTTTGCTCTACTCTGTTTGTACCATTATAAGCACAAGAGGTTGTATCTAGTACTTCACCCTGTCTTTAAATAAAGATTCCAGATTTTCATTCCAGATAGTTTTGGGGTACAAATTTATTGTCTCCAGAGACACTAATGAGCTTGTTTTATGCCTGTTATAGGGAAATCTGATATTATTCTATTTTGCAATTTCTTGCTACAAACGGAACTTGCAAATCTATTGTGTTTTCCTGTTAAATAACCCATAAACTGCTACTTGAACTACAGAAATAGTTGTAAGTTGTTCATTCCTCTCACATAAAGATTTACTGAAATCTAAGCTATTGGCAGTTTTTAATATTACATTAACACCATTTCACATAATTCTTAACTAAATTCTTGCAAATCTTTCTACAGAAGTGTAAGACAACATTGATTTGTCACTAAAGAACAGTATCACTGATTTATATGCTTTATGAGTGAATATAGTTAAACTAAAACTCATAGACAATAATGTCCATTAGATGTCTATTTATATGTATATACCATTTTCAATTCAAACCATATCTAGGAAATTTTACAGGTAACATGTTACTGTTTACTTTATAGAAATTGTGTCTGCATAAGAATTGTTGATTCATGTTATCTACACTCAGGATGTGCTACTTTATAAAGACATGTATATTGAGTTGTTTAAGCTAAGCACACAGAAGCTACCTAAAGAAGAAACCTCCTTTGAAGTTTCTAGCGGTGAGAACCCAAAATGTCCCTTTATCTCACAGAGACGTGTGTATGCAGCAATGCTAAATATTACGTCGCTTGCTTAAGTCTTTGTTCTTTGGCAGTCAACATGAAAACTGAGCCATTTTTAAGATACCAGTTTAGCCTTGTGTTTCATAACTACTTCTAGTAAACGTCATGAAATGATAAACAGGTGAATCAATTCAGCTGAGAAATGAAACATTATAGTCTAGCAATTCTACATCTGAGGATCACATCCACATTTCTGCCTGACAGAAGGATTATATTAAAGAGAAATATTAATTCATCAGAAAAGCAAGATTAAGGATTAGCTATTTTATATTTTCTGGCACTTTGATATTTTAAAATTCATTTTAATAAGCAAGATAAAATAATTAAAACACATCTTTACTCTAAAATAGTCTGATTAATGAGCAATGATAATCAAAATAAGTTTTCAGAAATGATTTTTTGTTGTTGTTTTTTTTGATTTATCGTGCCTATTTTCATTTCCTATTGCCTGCGTTGTTTGTTGGTGGTGGTTTTTAAACTGTAAATAATTTAGAGATGTCCTAGATTTAGAAAATGATGTTTTAAAAGCCTATGGTTTAAAGTGTGCCTGGAGAAGGCACAAAATTATTTTCTTGCTTTCATGTTAAATGATGATTTGAGCAATAATAGACCATTAGTCTGACCTTAGTAATATGCAAGGATTTAGAAGATATTTTAATGGAAACAATGATTAGGGGCACGGAGGCAGTGGAAGCCTACATGCAGTTACCAAATATAGAACATTCCAGACTAACTCCACCATGTTCATTGATGAAATAACTGTTGTTTTTTTTTCAAGAAATGAAGCTCAGTAAACTTTATCTGTATGGAGTTTATATCATTTGATATGGAAACTATTTAAAAAAAAAAAAAAAAGATCTTAGTTGTGTTTTAAATATGAACAAAAGCTCTAAAATGATTAACAAAGTAGCAAAAAGGGGAAGCATGATGATGGACTGTGTTTAAAGTTATGGAAAAGGGAAGAGGTTATTAATACAGTTCTTAAAGGAACATAGGACTTGAATCATTATTACTGCTTTAACAACTGTTCCCAGAAAGTCAGGGGACTAAAAAATTTGCTCGATACAGGTTGGAAAGCATTTGCAGCTTGTAGAAAGAATGAGATCTCACTGAGGAAATGGGATGAGATTTAGGAGAGGATTGTTGGAAATAGATAGTTTGTAAAAATAATAAATGAAAGGTTAACAAGCATAAAAATTTCTACCCTATCTGGGTTCTCAAACCTTCAAAACAACAAAGAAGGAAAAAATCATCTCTGGCCGTGGGTGAATAGAAAAGCCACCATTAAAAACAAAGATTTCTAGAAGTTATTAGTCAAGATACTCAGGAAAAATAGAGATCTGTTAATTAGTGACACTAGTAAAATTCTACTTGGAATGCTATCTACAGTTCTTGCCATCACACTTCCAGGGAGATAAGTCCATATGAGAGCAGATGAAGAGAAAGTTTATTAAATGACCAGGGAATGATGAAGGAAACTCATTTTGTAAGCACGATCAGTTAATGTTCAGATGGCCGTTGTGGTTGTCTTAGTAGCCAGGGGTTGGACAGGGACCCTGGTGGTCAGTACAGGCAGGAAAATGATTCCAATAAACCTTAAATAGAAAATATAAATTTAATGTAGTGCTTCAATCCCTGTGCTAATTTTCCTGTGTTTCTTAATAATCCAGTGTAAGAAATGTGGTACCACTTTTGACAATTTCTTAATCTTAGTTTTGTGCCAATTTTTCATAAGCCCTACATTAAACTTTCTGTGTGCATGTGATTAAGCAGTATTTTTATAGTGACATTTAGTAGCTCACAGCAATGAACAGATATCTAAACACTGAGCTGCACCAAGATATTCAGAATATACTAAAACATACGTAGGAAATAAATACTTTATTGTCCCATCAAAGCTCACATAAGCTTTCTACTGTAGATCTCTATGATCATTGCTGTGATAGAACTGAATCCAAAGTCCAAGGCTAGCATTTTGACTGCTGGATTGTTCTTCTGATTGTATTTATGCTGGTGAAAGTTAGGTATAACTTTATTAGCAAAAAGATCATAGAATCATAGAATATCCTGAGTTGGAAGGGACCCACATTGAGTCCAACTCCTGGCTCCAAACAGAACCATCTGAAAATCAATGCCATCTGTCTGAGAGCATTGTCCAAACACTTGAACGCCAGCAGCTTGGTGCCGTGACTACTTCCCTGGGGAGCCTGTCCCAGTGCCTGACCACCCTCTGACCACCCTTTCCCTAACCCCCAGCCTGACCCTCCCCCGTCCCAGCACCATGCCATTCCCTCGGGTCCTGTCGCTGTCCCCAGAGAGCAGAGCTCAGGGCCTGCCCCTCCGCTCCCCTCGTGAGGGAGCTGCAGGCTGCCATGAGGCCTCCCCTCAGCCTGCTCTGCTGAAGGGACATCAGCTACTCCTCATATATCTTACCCTTTAGACGCTTCACCATCTTCTTAGCCCTTGCTTGAACACTCTCTAGTAATGTTATGTCCTTCTTATATTGTGGTGCCCAGTAGAGAAACCCTGGGAGTTCAGTCTTTTCCTTTCTAAGCATTGTATTGCCAAATAGTATTATTTCAAAATTTTTGTAAGGGACTGATCAGCACAGCACTCAGATAAGTGGTAAAGGGAAAAGATGCATCAGTACTTGTTGGAATAAATACCTTTTCTACTAAATAATTTCATTTTTGAATAATGTTAGGCTACTCTAACATTAGGGCCAGATTTTGGAGAAATAGGTAGTCTAGTAATTTATTTATTTAGAAATTTACATTGAGCTGAGCCTCCTACATATTATTTGTTGTTCAGGAGTGTTCCAAGACTACAAACTCAGTATGCATCACACTGTGCAGCTCTGGAAATACCAAATATGAGTCAATATTTATGGTGTTAATCTGTGCAACTCAAGCCAAGTCTTATTCCAGCACAGCAAATACTTTTGAAAAAATATTGAAATTCAGCTGGCATAAAAGGTTATGTCAGACTGAACCACTTTGGCCGGGCCTTGCCAGGGAGATGCAGCTGGATAAAAGACAAGGAAAACCAGAAAAATAAATAACTTCACACAGATTGTTGATCCTATTTCCCTGCTTCTGCATAGGAGAGGGCTCACACTGTTTAAAATGCTTGCCTTCATCTGGTAATTTGAGTTTGCTTCACAGATCTAAGAAAGTTGCATTAGCTGGGGAGCTTCCCCAGTGTTAAGTGCATACAACTAGGTCTACAAAGTCATGTGTAATAGCATCATAATTTTAATGTGCACATCATATGAAATATTCAGGGTATGCAGACATGGCACTAAATTTTCAGCAGATGTTTAAGTCACTGAAAATTGCAAATTTGGAAATAATTGCTAATTTGAAAAAAATCATCTATTATAATGACTGTCATTTCATATTTGAAGAGTTGCTGGGGAGCTTTTTTTCTGTTTTGAAAAGACTCAAGATACTTGTTTGATCTAATCACCTCTTCTCTTGTCCTAGTGTGTGTGTGGTTTTATGGTCATTACATCGTTCGGGGTATGAAGTATACATGGATAGTTATCTGCCCTTATCTAGACATGCATTGGTATCTGAGAGAGCTTGATATTTTCCTGCTTGCCTTGAAATTTCATTCCTTCCAATTTTTCTTCTAAAATATCAAATACAGGTTTCAACACTGAAATATACTTCTAAAATGATCACCGTTGTGAGTCTTTCTAAATTCTTCATTTCCCTTCAGAACTGGATCTCTTCATTTGTTCTTTAGGTGTTATGAGCTCCCTGGTAAAGTTATTTTATTAAGCTTTCAGTGTCATTGAATTTAAGAACAGCAGCTCAGGCCTTCTGCCAGCTCAGTGTTTGGGGACTGAAATTGTCACTGTTTTCCTTTGTTGTTAAAAAAATATGATGTTCAAAGTTGAAGCCAAAGTCTTTTTTTTTTTTTTTTTTAAGATAAATAATTATCCTGACATTATGGGCAGTTTGAACATGTGGCATAAATTTTGAGAACAGAGCAAGATGGGTTACAGTCCTAAAGAGTCCCTGTTCTATTTTATTGGTTTATTTCATCAATAATTTCTCATTTTTCCCTTCTGGGGCACATGGTTTCTCTATCGTGAACTTGCCAGTGTGATGCCATATGTAGACTGGCAAGAAGCATCTTGATTCCAGCACTGGATATTTTAACGGCTGGATGCAAAATCTTTTACCCTTGATGAAATGGTATCCTGGGTTTCTGTGTATTTAAGGACTTCTTATCTTCACATATCTCCAGTTCACATCACTATCTGGACTATGGCAAAAGCAGTATAGCACCCTTGTGTTCTAGCTAGCTGGCTATTTACTAATGCCTCATTTAAACATTAAATCCATGTTATGAAGATGTTCTGCTACACTGCTAGTCATTATAGCTAACTGATACATCAAAAATGCTGAAATTTGAAGCAGAGGAAATGCACTTGCTAGGAAACTGCATCAGGCAGCATTTTAAGGTTTGTTTCAATTTCACTGTTCTGCTGATTTTCCTTATTTGTTTTTATGTTCTGACTTTATCTTTCAGTGTAACATTTTGTTTTATATTGGCACTTAGAGAGCTATGGATGGCAGCATATTTGCAATTTTTTGATGTAAAGATAGTGGAATTGGAAATTTGGGAATAAGCTTTTCCATAATACTCTATACAATCCTGATAAAGTCCTTAATTTTCCTGAGTTTCAGTTACCCACATATGAAACTAAAATAATGTTTCCCAACTGCCTCCCATACTATTTCTCCAATACAGCAAGAGAATACTCAGAATAGCTAGGTAAGGGAACTCCAGACATTTATATTTAGAGGGTTGGAAGAGGATAATCCCACTAATTCAGAATTTTAAGAAAAGGGAGCATTTGTTACTTGTTTAGAACTGATTTGTTTCAGTTACACTCTATGACAGTCTGAAAAACTCTAGCTTGGTTTGGCTTGGCATTTGGGTATTTGTATTATCTTGTTGTTTGTAGCTGGGCTAAAGGTACTGAAGCATTCATTTTTTGATTTGCCTGAGCATATAGTTGTTTGACTAGATAAGGATTCACCTGTCATATATATCAACATGCAGAGCTGGCAAATAGGATAAAAGAATGGAGCTACATTTCTGAAAGAAAATTACTTCTGCAGTAAAATGGAAAATATAAAATAATATGCATAGCTAATGTGGATTAAAAACACATGTTCCTCAGCAAAATCATTACATTTGTTGTTGAAAATTTGCTCCAGTTCAGATATACAACCCAAATAAATACATGGAATTTCAAGAGGAAACACTACCTGCAAATTAGAAATACTTCTTGTGAGTTTTTGCCTTGAAAAATACAAGAAATATGAAGTAAACCATGTAAGTCAATTAAATGTGAAATTAAAAAGGTGAGAAATGTGCCTGAAAATGTTGTTTTTCAGAGTTTCCTGTAACATACTGAAAGCCACAGTATATCATCTACCCATTTTCCTTTCCCCATGCCCTCAAAATACACTGCCCCTTCCCACAAAATAGAAGCATCTTTCTGTTTTTACGACTAGCATCTGCAGATTGAAAATAATCAGTGGGAATGTATGCACTGGCTTGGAAGGGCTGAGGAAGAAACAAAGATTTCCAGACCACAAGGAGGTGCAGTACTGCCTGAGTGGGCCAGACATATACAAGGGTGCGGAAACTCAGTCTTTAACTGATGCATCTTTAACTTCTTGGGTGTCCCCAGTGCCAGTTCTCGTCACTGGCTATGGGATCAGGGAGTGGAAGTATTTCAGACTTTGCAGGAAAGGACTTTGAAGTTTGTCAAATTCATCTCAGTATGGAAGGGGAAAAAATCTGCTTGAATTATTTTTACATGAGCAGAGAATTGTTTCCTGCTCACCACTAGGCAATTTCAGATTGTGGGTCTCAAACACATACAAACACACTTTCATGGTGTTTAACTGCAGGGTTTGGGTTGGAACCACTTCAGAAGAATATTTGAACATTCCCACTGGACATTGGAATAATAAAGGATTAAGATTTTGTCTACGGTATATATATGTGTGTATATTTTTACAACCTAAATCTTGTTACAAAGATAACTGAAAAACAACCTTTTAAAAAACAGCTAGATATATTAAAAAAAAAAAAATCTGTAAAATATAAACCATGCCAATCAGTTTACATCTGGCTTTGATATCTAATATGCATCTTTCTTTATTAATAGAAGTTGTGAGGAGGCAGATAGAGCAGGAGGGTAAGAGAAGGGTAGAGCTGCGTCAGCTGTCTTTCCCCTTGTCTCTTTGAACAGTTTTGCTGTCCTCAAAGCCTCTGTGCCAACTCCCTGTAACCCTGAGCAGTACCTACAGCTGAAGGATTGCTGTCTGAGCACAAACGTCTGTGCAATTTCTTACACTGCAATCTGAAGATGTGTGCCTACTGGTGGATCTGTTCCTTATTGTCTAATTATATTGTCCATTGAAACAACTAAAGTATGGCAAGGGTAATTAACAAAAGAAAACAAAATCTTACTCTTTTTTTTTTTTTTTTTTCCTCAGCCTGCTGGGAACATCCACACACCCACAGGCTGCAGCTGACCCACTTCTTGATAAATCATACAGCAAAAATGACACTGAGGCAGCTAATGCCATCTACTGACTAAAATAACACCACCACCAGGATAGTCAGCCTCAAAAGAAGCTACAGAGCTACAGGGCTGGCAGCATTAGAAATAATCAGAACATTATGTACACCTCTCTGATTAAATATAAGCTGAGCTTGAGAAGTTAAACAAGGTGCTTCAGAAATCATGATTCATTCGAGCTTGTTCTGCAGCAAGATTGCTAAGAAAGCTAAAATAATCATTAGAAAGGTCTTTCAATAACCTGATTTTCAAAATTGCTAAGTACCTTCTCTCCCATTGTCTTCAATGAGATTTGTGTCTTCCCAGAATCTCTGCAAACCCATGCTGTTTTGCTAAAAATACTTTATATGCTGTAACCCATTTAAAACAGAAAACAAGCATTTGCCCCTTCTCATCTCCTTTCATTGTTGTAATGAGTTATACCCAAATGTGTTATAAAGCTGACTGTTTTCACTTCAGAGGTGAGACTGGGCTTTTTATTTTTGTTCCCTCAATACGCTCTGAAGACATGATCAGTGTTAGGCATGTCTCTGCTTTGTGATATCTGCAAATAACCATTTAATTTAAAATACCTTTTTTTTTTCTGTGTTTATTTTAACAAATATATTGCTTCAATTGAATATGCAGAGAAAATTTGCGTTTGAAATAAAAGCCACATTTCCTGCTAAAAATAATTCACTGAGCAAGTTGGATTACATATAAGACATCAGCAGCCTCCAGGTTAATAACAGAGAACATTCTCTCTAATAATGAATAATCACCTCTACACAGTAAAGCAAATCAGTGTGCTCAGCTCTTTTCTTAGACAATTAAATTATAAATCAAAGTCTCATTAAAACAGACGAGGTACTTCAGTATATTTTTAAGTGGGGTGGTGTTGCTTTAACTAGTGTCATCTTTCTTTATGCTGAAATATTAACACTTCTGAGGCCAAATCCTCCTGGCTGTATGTAGCTTGACAGAGTTATAGAAAGAGATGCTAATCAAAGTGTGGTGGATCTGCTGTAGCTGTCTTTCATCCTAAAATCCTGACTGGATCAAGTCACTGAAACTCTGCTTAGAGATTTAGCAATCTCTGCCCAGGTTCTGACCTTTTTTGTATTCCAAATATCCCAAACTGACTTCTGGAACAGCAACAACTTTGCAGCAACTTTGTCCATTCACTCCATTAGCCAATGTAACTGCATCCTTTATTCTGTATCCACAGCTTCTGTACCACTCCTTCACTCTGTAGCTTTTAAACTGCTGTAGAAGCAGTTTAAAATTTTATGGAACTTTCCACAATTTATCCACTTTTCCATAGCTGTAGCTGGTGAAAAGCATCTTTGGTCATTTTGAGAAAACAAGGTTTTTAGCTAAAAGGGAATGTAATGGAGGTGTCATAATGTAATGTGATGTGGACTAGTATACCAGACCTAGCATTTATAGTTCATGTTGTCCAGGGCATCTTCTATGGATATTATAGCCCAAAGAATAAATGAAATTAATAGAATTAATTCACAATTTCTGCTTTTACAAAGTAGTAGCTTTCTGTTCCAGAAACATTTTCATTCCACTGTGTTAAGGTTGGATGATATTCTACATCTCATCATTATTACTCTTAGGTAGCATTTGCCACACCACCTACTACACCAGATCAGAATAATTCTTGGTTTGACAAAATTTCCTCCATGGAAATATAATTACTCCTATAATCTTATTCTACCTGTCATAAGTAATCCAAGCTTGAGGTCATCTTTAACATTTTAAAATATTTCTTACTCTACTTCCCTGTTATTTTTTCCCTTGTCTGTTGTATGTTAGATATTTAAAGTCTCCAAGAGTCTCTGTACAATTCTCAACTTTATTACAGATTTTAGTGATCCTGTTTGTTTTTCCACAGTCACTGCAGATGAGAACAAATCAAAAAGATATGCAAATTTGCATTAAAACATTCTGTACTCATTGTTAAGATTTTTTTTACCTCTTTAGATTTGAATGCTAATTGCTTGCTAAATGTACAATACATGTTATGGACAGTACATCTCAGTAATATGCATGTTGAATAGCAGAATATTAGCAATCATTTCTACTTTGCTTTTAATAGCTTTCAATCTGCCTGTTGCTGTATGAGGAAGGTATGTTTTGCTTTCAAAATGTCAGATTGCACTGTTTCCTAGGTTTTTACCAAATAGCTTCTCAGTCTTGAGTTGTTTTCTGCTTTGTAAGAGCAGACAACTTCTGTTGGTCTTGAATTAAGATTTCCAGGACCTGTGAAGAAGCATGGTTTACCAAAGGCCAGCTAGGAGAATATAATGCTACTGCTTTTTACATAGATAATTCTATTAAAATGATAAATTATATTTTTTTCTGTAGAATATTAAATTGTTCAAATGGCTGTGTAATTTATTATTACAGACCATCAATGGTGTACTCTGTACTTATAGTCTTCAGGAAGGGATTTTTTGTTTCCAGTTGTACTCCATGGACCCAAAGAGCAATTCCTGTAGAATTTACTGTTCATTTCTTTGCTTTTATGTTTGATTGGACCTTTCCTTTTAGAGAGTGAGGCTGCTTTTATTTTGAAGCCTGACAAATAAATCTATCTATCTACATCTATAAATGGTATTTATATATATATATATATTATTTTTTTACCAAGATACTGTACTGTGTATGAGTTTTACTGAACAGAAAACATTTTGGGAGACAGGTGTACAATAATCTTGTTATTTTTGTATAAATTTAAAATGTTGGCTAGTGTTTGCTATGGTTAACATGAAGTTTGGTGTTTTCAGCAGCGATAAGATTTGTTCCACGTTTCTTTAGGAGTTAAAGACAATAATAAGGGGATAGGGGGGAAGTTTTTTGATGAACTAGTTATGCTGTTATTTCATTTGTTTTATAAAGTCATTTATATTTTCTAGTCAAATTATCTATATTCAGAACATTTTCTTATACTCACAGAGGACATAGAGGAGAAAATACTGAAGGTCTCATGGCAACAATATATGCAATAGACTGCACTGTTGTTTGCACTGTATCTAGGAATTTTTAAACATCTACATTACTAACTGTGTAGCGTGTACAAGCATGGGGATTTTAATAGCTGTTATAAACTACTGTACCGGTTTCCAAAAAAAAACAACATGTAACATTATGTGATAATGGCTGAGTGTGAAGGATGAAGATTATGCAAGGAGCCTTCATAAAATAAGTTGTATTTATAAATAGAATATGAAAGCCCATTTTAAATTGCTTCATAAAATTTGATGACTTTAAACTAACCTTCATGCCAAATAAGCCAGTTTTGTGTTCTGGAGGCATAGATTAGAGCAGGATTACTCAGCAGATAGGAGACACACACCAGAAGTGGTCCACAAGGATCATACCTGATAATGAGAAGAATCCAGCAAAAATCACCCCATTTTGGTGACAAAGCAGGAGCCTTGAATGGGGGGAAAAAACCTACACATCCCTCCTAGCTGTCCTACTCTCACTGCTTCTACTGCATCTCCTGCTGCAAGCCGTTACCTGTGTGATGCTTTTTGCATCCAGCCTGTTCAACATGTGGGCCCCATTTCTGCCAGTCCACTGCTGGGGTTCATGTCACCACCTCATTCCTTAGTCTATTTAGCTGCATGTGACAAAGGGGTCTGAGGGAGACAAGACTCCCTGCCCCAGCTTGTGGAAGACTGTTCGACTTGCCTAAAAGCTGGTCTATCAATGGAAAGGGAAACATGTTCCATCTCAGGAAGATTCAAATGAGATGCCAAGCACAGGTTTTTTCAGTAGCCCCTAGAGGAATTCATTCCTGTCTGTTGAATCCCTCACATAGGCACCTTTGTACAGGACATTAGACAGGAAGGGGCAGGCCTTCTCCTCACCTCTCCCTCCTTTCTGGTTCTGTTTCTGTTCCAAGAGAGAGTCTGCCTCCCAGCATGCTGGGGAAATACAAGGTGCTCACCAAGAGGCCACTTTGTGGTGCACATAGTGACTACATAGATTTAAGGCAGCCAGTCCACAGGTTCCTAGCTTTTCCAGAAAATGGAAAAAAAAATCAATTATGATTTCTCTTTCTTTTTCACTATTTGAATATAAAATCCAGCATATTTAACAGAATTGTGTGATACAAGGGATCAAAATAAGACTGGATAGCTTTTTTTATTCATTCCTTCCACCTTTTACTTTCCTTCTTGTGACTTTTCTTATAATCTGTAACTCATTCCTTTGTTGCATTCTTTTCACCCTCTTCCATATTTCACTTTTTCTCTTAGATTCTGTTCTCACAGTTTGTTCTTCTTCTTTTGTTTTTCTATTCTCCCTCCTAGATTGCACTCAATAATCACACCTCTCTGTCCGCCACCTTCTTTCATAACTATTTTACTACCTGTACCACTTTTCAAGTGATTTGTCCTTCATTTTATCCCTTTATACATACCCCTTTCAGGATTTCCTTTTCCTTCCCATTGTAGGCATTTTTAGGTTAGTGTTTTCCCTGCAGGCTTGTCTCCTCCCCTTCAGCGTTAGTCCCGAATTCCCTCTGCAGCAGGAGAAACGGGAGTGGGCAGACAGTAATTCTGTCCTCACCTGTAAAGAGGAGATGGAAGCTGCGTCTGAATTCAGCCCAAATTGTTCTTTCTCCAGTTGCTACTCCTGGTGTCAGGGGAGGAAGCTGACTTCAGAAGGCTGAAATGCCAGTCTGAAACATCAATTAAGGTCAAAGAGGAACACAGCACTAGTCCTTTTAAATTCTCACCAAGTTTAAATGTTAATATTGGGCTTTGTGAAATACAGAGTTGAGGGATTTACAGACTCACAGGTTTTTGAATCCATGGCCATTACTATTTAATTAGTTATTTCTCTTAACAGAAGTTGACTTCTGCTTTTGCTTTTTCTGGTGTTTGATCACTACACTCCACAATCTTCTTATCTGAAGTCTGTTGATAAATATTACATAACAACAGAAGATGGTGGGAAAAAATGGCTCTAGTGGAGTGCACTGGATATTGGAATATGGCATTAGGCTCCACTGCTTAGGTATTAGTTAGCCAAGTCTTCACTGATTTTGTATATGTAATCTGAACTTTTGTGTACCTCTTATTTCTCCTCCAAAGGACAGGAACAGGGGAGAAAAATCTCTCTACGTGGCTAGAACAGACATGGTTGAAACAGCATTGTTTGGGAACGCCACTTCTGGATACTATCAGCCCTTGTATGCCGTTCTTCAGATGCATCTATCCCCATGTACAAATCTGTTGTGGTTTAACCCGGCCGGCAGCTAAGCACCACACAGCTGTTCGCTCACACACACCGTCCCCCTGCCCCAGTGGGATTGGGAAGAGAATTGGAAAAAATAAAAGCTTGTGGGTTTAGATAAAGATAGTTTATTAGGACAGAAAAGGAATAATAATAATAATAGCACTAATAATAATAATGTGTATAAAACAAGTGATGCACAATGCAATTGCTCATCACCTGCTGACTGATGCCCAGCTCAGCCCTGAAGCGAGGTTCCCCCCACCCCAGCCAGCCACCTCATATTAATTGTTCAGCATGACATCATATGGTATGGGACATCCCTTTGGCCAGTTCGGGTCAGCTGTCCTGGGTCTGTCCCCTTCCAGCTCCACGTGCATCCCCAGCCAGCTCACTGGCAGGTTGGTATGAGAAGCTGAAAAGTCCTTGGCTTAGTGTAAGCGCTGCTCTGCAACAATTAAAACATCAGCATGTTATCAACATTGTTCTCATCCTAATCCTAAACTCAAAACACAGCACCCTACCAGCTACTAGGAGGAAAATTAACTCTATCCTAGCCAAAAAAAAGACAAAATCTAAAAGGGGGGGTTGTTTTGTTGTTGTTGTTCTTGTGTGTGTGTGTGATTTGATTTGTTTTGTTTTGTTTTTTAATAAAACTCATCTTCCAAAAGAAAGCTGTGTTTAGGTCTGAAAAAATACTTAGCTTCAGGAAATAAAATTGTTTTTGAGCTTTTAAAGGTTATTTTCTACTCTGTCTGTTCAGTGCCTTACAAATGTTTCATGAAGCCAGCTCCTGAGGTGCCAGTAGCAGGAACTGGGAAGGTATTCAGTAAGCAGGGCCTAAAATAACTCTTAAATGTAGGTGCGTAATGAAGAGAGGATAAAGATGATCATAGGTAGCAGCTGCACAAGGCAAAACTACATTTCTCAGTGATTGTGGTGGCCTACTTGTGTCATTATAGGTTCAATGCCATTCGGGATGCTCTGAGTACCTCTCTACTTTCTTCTAAGGTTCTGTTTCTCTATCAATCTCTTGGCAATGACAGCAGATGCTCTTAGGACTAGTATGATATGTCCAGATTAAGAAGAGAATGCTAAAAAAATAGGAATAAGTCTAACAAGATCACCAGGGGACTGGATAACTTGAATTTTACAAAAAGAACAAGCTTTTTCACTCTAGTGAAAAGACTAAGAAGAACATTGAAAAATACTGGTGATATAAATATTGGGAAGGGAAAAATATTTATGAAGCTAAGAGACATCAATGGCCACAAGTAAACCTAGATCGGAAGTTAAAGGAAGATTTCCAACTATCAGAGCAATGAGATTCAGTAAGAGTAGGAAGAGAAATAACCTGAATAGAATTCAAGAGGAATTTTGACAAATTTCTTGAAAGGACTGCATGACACTCTTAATTGCAGTAGTAGAGTACTGGAATCTAGATTTAATTGCCTTATCTCCCAGCTAAGTTTCACTTTGGACTACATTCTTCAAACACTGAAGAGTATGGGGGCATTTTTTTGGAATGCTTGTTTTCAACACTTGTTCTTCATCTTTTACAGAGGGTCTCCCAGGAAGCATTTTTTTGTAAAAGTCTGTATGTGAAAGCACACATTTTACCCTTTTCATGTCCTCTGATCTTTTTTCACAGGTTTTGTTTGTTTGTTTATGGATAAGTGGGAGGTGCTCTGTTTTACCAGTTGGAATTATTTCAGAGCCAGTACAAAAATGTACAGGTTTTTCTAGAAATCAAAATATATTGACCCAGCCATGCATCTTACCCATCTGATACAATTAGACTGAATTCTTTTAACATGGGAACAGTGAACTAAGCTTTCACAACTCTATAAAACAGTCATTCCTGATAACAGCAGTTTTCAAAAGCCTCATTCTTTTCTCTATTTGTTTTTCAGTATAATTGGAATGAGTGCTGTTTAAGCTCATATTAAAAGACACGTTATGTTCCAGCAAATGAGTACTTCACTTGTAGACTGTACCTGTAACAGTCTCCAATCTGTAACTCCAGTGCAGGACCCTGTTTTGTCTGTCATTGTCACTGGGTTGCCCTTAATTATATTGATATATTCAAAGACTTCCTGTATATAGAAGACTAAAATGCTGCATCATATTTTGCTAGTATGTTTTCCCTTCCATTTACATTTATTTAAATGCCTTGGAATTTTGTCACAGTGCCTTCATACATATGCATGACATGTCACTGCAGAAGACAGAACTCTTTATTTTTAGAACTTATGAAAAATGCATCCAAACTTCAAAGTTGCATTAGAAATCAAGATTTCTGATTAGATATTTTGGGATTAAAATCGTATGAAACCAGGAGAATGTAGACAGTAAAAAGGGTGGTGTTAATGTGTCTTTAGAGAGAAAAAAAATGCCTTGCATAAATCCCAAGAAGTCTTCTAAGCATTTGGAAGACAGGAAATATATAACTGAAGCTAAAATGACAATTCGGCTGGCCACAGTTTGTAGCTTGTGATAGTTTTAATATGATTGCATATTTTTTCTTTCCTACTGCATAACTAAGGATGTAAAGTGTCCTGGAATAATCCGTGTTTTATATATCAGTATTCAGTGAAATACAAACAGAAACAAAAATTGGTGTAGTGTAATGATTTAAAAATTCTTTAAGTATTATGTGCTAGTACAGAAAAAAATGGGACTGAAATGCTTTGTGAATACATTTATAATAAATGTGACATTACTACCTACTGTGTGCTGGACATACTCATTTATACCAGCTAAATCCACTAACAGTTTCTGTAAAGCTGAAAATGTTTTATTAACTTTCAGCTGTCAGAGATGTACAAGTTTAAACTCTTTACAAGTGAATGATTTTAATTAGGAATTTAAAATGTAAATCAAATAGTACAGCCCATTGCTAATCTGCAGTTACTAAGTTCTGCAGTATTACAAATATTTTGCCTGAGTTCTCAAAAAAAAAAAAAATCTACAGATTCTGTTGTGAAACTTGTTTTGTTTATATATGTATTCAACTGATGTAATGCATTACATAGAGGTAGTAGTATAAAACAAACAAACAAAATACTGAATAGAAATTATTCAAAATTTTGAAACATTATCTGCTTGAGATGAGTTAATAGAAATGTCAGAACGGCATACTCAAAGGTAGAATTTGCAAACAAACATTAACTTGTCATGTTATTCTTGGTACCTTTAAGTCCTACATTTTATTTTCCTGTTTTCAAGGGAAAATTCCAAGGTTGTTAAATTTGTGAAGCTTGTAATGTCTTTGAACTATGTCCAATGCCTCCAGCTTGTGGAATTCATAAGCTTCACCATTTGAAAGTGATTCACCAGTTTGCCCTTCCAATGATTTTACAGTATGCCAGGGAAAGTCTCTCTTCTGTGCTTAGGAACTGAACCCACAAAAAAGCCCTGCTGTGCAGTTTGCAAGCTGTGCAGCAGAACAAAGATGTCAAAGCAGAATCTGCTTCCTTTTCTTATTTTTTTAACAATAAAAGTTTTCGTGGGTCAAAACTGTCCTTCTTTATGTCCAGTTCATTAACAGATGAATGTTTGTCTGCCTAGAGCTATGCTCATTTACAAAACCTGCATATTAGCTATAGTATTAGTTCTCACACACAGATCTCAAAGCTCCTCCCAGAACAAGAGGGGTGACTGCTGCATACCTGACAAATCACATTTTTAGCTACTTATGTTTTATTCTCTCTGAACAGCAAACCATTTCAATCATATCTACCCTAAACATTACACATTCACTACATTCTGCAGCTGGAGATACGCTCACAAAATATTGTCTTCAGGCATTCAGAACAGGAACTGTGATTATTGTTGTTTAGTGTGAAGAGATTATTTTCAAAAATTAACTCTTCCTTTTTTATATCCTTGCTTTATATTCCTTTCCTACTCAATAAAAAATTAAGCAAAAATAATTTAAAAAATTTGCACAACAGACAGTAAGAATGGAAAGTTTCCTTTAAGGGAAATGATGATAAAATATTAAAAAAAAAAAGAAGAAGAAGCAGTTACTCCAAGAGAAGTGGATTGGGTTTTTAACTTCTCGGCTTCTTGAGCATTATAGCCATTTTAGTATAACTAAATGAAGATGAGTTGGATGACTATTACTTTCCCATATTTACAGGGTTTAACTATGATTCATATTTTGTGTGTAAAGTATGCAACAGAAACGTAGTAGATCTTGGAATATGGCCAAGCGCTGTTCTATGTTTATGAGTACACAAAAATATAGAGATTTACTACACCAGATTAAACCTGTATTCCATCGTGTTTAATGTAGATGAGTACCCATCCAACATAGTATATCGTGTCTGGCCGTATTTAGAATGGGATGTTTTGAACAGACCTTCAAGAAACCCTAAAACAGCATGTTGTGGATTAATCTGTCACATGGGAAATCACTCCTAACCCTTTACTGCTCGGGGTTTGATACCTGCATAAAGGAATGAGGCTTTGTAGCTTTCCAGGGGTAGTAAATGTAGTTTCAAGAAAGAGGATTCAGTGTGTGGGAGAAGACTTTAGGTCACATTACAATTCACTTCCCAAAGGGTACATACAGTGTCTCTCTGTTTACACAAAATACATTTTTTTAAATCTCTAAAGTGTCTCAGGGGAGAGAGGTTCTTGGTTATGTATGCCTAGAATGTAATCAAAAAACTTGTTAAAATAAAAACCCTAAAGAGTTTATGCAGATTTTTGTTAACAAAAGTTAAGAGTTGTTCCTGATAGGTGCCCAAGATACAATTTCGTGTTACCTTTTTGGTACCAGTTTCTGTTGCAAGTGGCAGTAGCAGGCTTGCAATATAGCCAATTAAATTTTGTACGGCATCATTAGGCTGCAATGTGCAGTGAGATGAACGGGTTTGCTAAAAACAGTCTTTTGTTTTCTAGGCTATTATAATGAATTTTCTTACACAATTCTTTTAACAGTCCCATGCTCTAATGAG
This sequence comes from Cygnus olor, assembly GCF_009769625.2. Taxonomy (NCBI): domain Eukaryota; kingdom Metazoa; phylum Chordata; class Aves; order Anseriformes; family Anatidae; genus Cygnus; species Cygnus olor. Next base: position 42,205,645 of record NC_049169.1, read on the forward strand.
ACAGCCATTTTAAATTAAAATTTCCATCACTCCTAAACAGTTGTGACTTATGAAAAAAGTCTGAGGAGAATTGATTATTATTCATTCCAGCTATATTAAATGAATAGACCTATTTACATCTGTTAAAGTGTTGAGCAGTTGAAGTTATACTCTGCAAACTGAACCATTTCTTTAGTCCATTAGATAGATGCAGAGTATAGAGATTGATAAATACATTCTCTCAGATATTTATTTTGCACCGCAGTGAACGTCCTTTGTTGCTCTTTTTTGATTCTAAAAGGACGGTCTCTGCATCAGGAACTGTCTGAAGTATTGTCCTCTGTAACTGTGCTGACCCATTCCTGCACGTGTAGGTAGAACGTATGCTGAAGAAGCGGCATCTTTGCTGGTGAAGTCACACTTACTTCTGAAACTGGGTGATACAGGCTGACAAAAGCTGTTTCTGTTAAGATAACCACATACGTTCGAAGTTTTGCTTGCATGACTGACCTGCAAAGATGTGCTGGCATAGCTGTGGCCTAACTTAGGTAAGCAAAAAAGGATGCAGAGAACAAAGGAAGGAAAGGATGGTTGATGCAAGGGAGGAGAGCTAAAAGTAGGAAGGGGGTTACTGCATAGCAAGAGAACTATGAAGGTGTAAGAGGAGATTTTTCAAAGGTATGAATGTTAGCTAAGTGTCTAGATATCCCTGTCTGCTTCTGAAAACCTTTCTCATAAAAATTACACAGAAACTGAGGTAAGATAGAGGGGAAGAACAGATAATAGGAGAGAGAATATGCTTGGAGGAGGGATCTAAAGAGACAGGCTGAAGGCAGTTAATGAAACCAAGCAATGCGGTTCCGGGGGTAGCATAGCAGCATGAGTCACACACCAGGATAAGGAAACAGGGAGCATAAAGGGAATAGGAGAGGTGGCACACAGCTAAAAACACACCAAAGAAGCAGAAGAAGATAGACAGCCATAAAAAAAAAAAAAAAGTACAAGTATTTGATGTTAAAAGAAACTAACTTTTATGCAAGTTGTTCTGAGAAATCTGGTGATGACAAGGAGAGTGCCTGCAGTGCATCACAGGGTGCTGATTCTGATTTTCCAAACTGAAGACCCATTACAACATGTTGTGGCTTCCACTCAGGCTACACTCATAGATCTCAGGCGTAAATGCAGCTCTAAATGCCTTTTAGGCAAGCATGTGTATTTCCACATAATTCACAAGCTTTATTATTGACCAGATTCTCATTTCACATCATGTATCACTTGCCCATGTTGTTACAGGCTAGCTCGTCACAAGAAGTGTGAGTAGGCTTCAACAGAAAGAAGCACACTTCACTCCCTTTACTACCTTTGCCTGTCAGAAAGAATTAGGTAGACAAATAAATGTGCCTGTAATGTTTCTAGCCACTGCTCTAAATGCAAGGCAATAGTCACACTTGTTAAGCAGAATACAGACACCTAAGACCCTAGTGTCCATTATTTCCTTGCCATCTCACAACTGGTTTCATAACAAGCCCATCAAAGTGTGCGCAGTTCTCTTCCCATGTGGGCTAGGCTCAGAAACTACTGCTCTTAGTAGCAAACTGAGCTGGAGGGCAGCTGCAGCGTAAATCCAAAAGTTCATGATTCAAGCACTGCAAATGACCCAGTAAAATATGTAGTAATCATATAACTATGGTTATGTTAGATGAAAAAGTAGAAATATAAAGGCTTCCAGGGTGTCTTCTGCAAATTTGAGATTATAATTTCAGTGTTCCTGTGACACATTTACCCTCCAAGTTGGGCTCTGACCACAGGACTGGATGCTGTAGGACAGTTCTCATCAGCTGCAGTTTCTCACCTTGTAGATCTCTGCTTTGAATCTACCCAATCTGTCAGGAGGAAAAGCTGCTGCGTTGAGCTATTCCCATGTCACAGGCAACATGGATTTCTTTGAAATGTTGTGCCATCACAATTTGATTTGTGAAGTTGCACAGAAGGGCTACATCACCATCTCCCTGAGTTTTGTTCCTTAAACTGTCCCCTGCTAGTTATAAACTCACGGAAATGGGAGATAAACCAATAACGAGTGAAGCAGTCCCCAAGCTTTAGTCAGGATTCTGCAAACACAAATAAATGGTTGAACAAGAGATGTAAAGAATATTTGTTGAATCCAAACTAACCAAAAAGTCATTCTTACACAACACAGTTTTGACTGAAGTTTCACTGTGCATGTAGGCAAAGGCATACCAGTGCTTCTGCCAGCCTTCCTGACCTTTCCTTCTTCTGCTAAAGTTACAGCCTCCAATTTGTTCCTGTTAGCAGTGTCCACTCTCAGCCAGTGCCTGGTGGTATTGCAGTCCTTTGCTCTTTAGCATTTCTTCTGTGAGAGCTGACTGTTTCACAGAGATGACACTCTCCCTCTTTGGAGACAGCCAGCTGCCACTATATTTTCTTCTCTCCCAATGGTGTATTTTGGCAGTAGATTTCCTGTGCAGCTGTGACTACAATTTGCATTTGGAGAGTATTACTTTAGAAAGAGAAGGTATTTAACAGAGCTAACAATTATTGTTTTCAAATGGTTGGAAAGGTGATGAAAACTCCAGGAATTGCTTTTGTTTGTGGATTAAAAAAAATGCCACTGTTTGCCATAAATGCTGCTTCGCACTTTCCTACAGTGACAGCTGGTAACATCTGAAACACAGATGCCACGTTAGCCCAGGTTTCAATAGGAAGGGACTTCCAGCGGGTACTGACTTCAGGTTTCTTAAAGTATTCAAGGAATATCAGACTGCACAGGTGTAGGGCAAGGCAATTGTTCCTAACTTCTGAGGAGATACCTTGGCTTTTAGTCTGTAGGTACTATGTGAACTTAAAACTGCTGGTTTTGTAATGGGCAGAAGACAAGAAAAAAGTGCTGCTCTAGCGTGTGTTAAAGGAACTAGATAATACACTCTTTCAAATGCAGAAAAAGTCTTTTTCTGTCTAAGTTTAAACAATTTTAAATTATCCTGTTTAAGATTTTGGCAGCAAAAGTACGAACAGAGTGAAGTTCAGAAATATGTTGTTTCAAGCTTTTCTCTCTTTTTTTTCCTAGCAATTATAGAAAAAAATAAACAAACAAGAAATACAAGGTTGTAATTAAAAGTTTAATAGCTGCTGCTTGGTTTAAAATGACCTTGAGGTGTTATTCTTCTTTTCATCTTTCTCTTTTCTTTGCTAATGTACATTACAGGAGGGCTAATTCCTCTTTTTTTTTTTTTTTCTCCAAAGGCTTTGTTGAAGTGAAGGCAAAACTTTGACTTTCGTCTCTTCATATTTAGAATAATCTTTTCCTTGTCACATTCTTAACATTTTATTGCATCCACTTTCATTCCATTGTGAATGTCCCTTGTGCTCTAAGTCCAATTTTCTGCTTTTACCTCACAGTGCTTAAACTATCCATTCTATTCTGCTCTGTTTTCATCAAGAACCAGCCCTTAGCAACTAGATAACAGCCTGAAGATTTCTTCTTTTCACACACTATAATACATCTTTTCTCTTCCAAAGAGATTTCTGGAGCTCATCAAATACCTGTGTTACAGAACAATGCATCCACGTGCTTTCTCTTTAGTATCTCTTCTCTTCAGAGAACTTTGAAATGCTAACTTATTTATTACTCTGCTAAAGAGAAAGCAAACATTTTCATCAATCATGTTGAATGCTTTTGTGTTCCTTCTTTATAATGTAGATATAATCTCTGGAAAGCTCTTGGCTGCAAGTTTGTTAAAGAAAGCCAAGAATTTCTTTAATAATTAGTGCTGCATTTATTATAGAGGACCAAGCTCTTGCAAGTAGTGCTGGCATTATCTTTGGATTCCAGTCCTGTGTTTACATGCTTTCATGAAGGCAAAATGCCCGTACAACAAAGCAGAAACACGTGTGCTGGAAGAGTCTTAAAGACCATGCTGGCCTCTCTACATCCTGCTTCTGGTTTGGCTCAGTATCCTCATCCTTTCCAGAGCTATGCACTATGATTTACAGATTGCAGAGCACAGAGGACAGCTACCAGAGGCTGGAGATGAAGTGAAAATTACCCCTTGTCAGTCCTGGCCACTTCCTCCTCTTCAGCACACGGAGCAGCAGGGAGCATGAGCATGGTGCTACCCTGCCTGGTAGCCAAGCATATCAGCCACGCAGGGGTAGCACACAAGCTCAGAGGATGTGTACCTTTAGTGCCAAAGCTCCCCAACTACACGTCTGCTCTGCCATGCTGCTCAGCAGAGCCCCAATCTCATAATAGTAAAATTGATACTATTTTCAGCTAAGTTTGACAAAGATATATAGTTATACGCCAGCTATGGTGATGTAGAAAAGTGGGAGCTCACTGTGTGTTTTTGTTCTGTGCTCTGTGACAACAGATTATTTTCCTATCCCTGTATGATCAGCAAGTTCTTTTGTTTTCATGTTAAACAGACGTGTCCAGGTTGAGGCTCATAACCAACAAATGGTTATAATGCCGTAGCTGAACATTGAGCTTCACAATTTTAAAAAAAGAGGAGAAAAAAGAAAAAACAAACAAAAAGCATTAACACATTGAAGCATGCAATTAGACAATATGAATATGATAATCATCAAATTAAGATCTAAAAGAGATTTTTTATTTATTATATCAATAAGATATCAATACAGAGTAGAACTTGGTTTCTCTCACATTTTTGCTCTCTTAAAACTGTTGTGTGGTTTGTATTTTTCTGCATGAATGTTAAATGTATGGCAATTAATGTGCATGCAGCCCTTTCGATGTCCCAATTGGACAGTCAGCTCAATCAAGTAAATCTACAGGAAAGCGAAGTACGTGACAATGTGTACTAGGATGTTTAACTGCTAGACATCTAACCACATCAGCAGTACCTGTGTTGAAAAATAGCATTCCTGTAACCATCCAGTAACCAGTGAGTGTTCAGTGCAGTCCAAGTTCAATTACTAGTAGATTATTTCTGGAAAGCATAAGTAAAATTTGCTCAAGTTTGCATACACAAACTTGAAAAACTGAATTACCCTGCGTACAGGCTTTTGATGAACAGCATTTTCCCACCAACAAGCACTGAGTCAATGGTTTAAAACAAGGAGAACTGTACTGGGCAGAAGGAAGAAGCACAGAACAAAATTGGGAAAGCCAGCAATAGCAATAAATCAGCCATGCCTATTAAGTAGGATTTCTATCTCCCCAGGTTGTTTTGGCAATAGCGCTAACCTTAGTTGCCCTCTTGCAGCAGTAAGTGGCTAATGAGGCAGAGTAGTCTATCAATCACTGCCTCCGTCAGAATGCTACTGCAGACTGTTGTCTAGATTTAGAGTAGATCTATCCCTCAGTCTAAAAGGGCACAATGCTCTAGGACTTCACCTGCCAGCATAGATGAGGCACACAGGAGGATGGTTTTCAGAATTCAGCCCCGGCATCCCAGTTGGCCTCAATCCAACTGAGAGCTTGGAAGATGCAGATGACTGAAGAGTTTCTTTCAAAGATGTGCTGAACTTCCAGATGGAAATGGGTGATATTCATGACCCGGAAAGGGTCATACCATCAGCTGGAGACTCCAGACTGCTTTGGTCATCTTGTATATGCAAGCAGAGGAAATACAGGTTGTAGATTTGATCAGAGGGCCCTTTCTGTTGTTTATATAAATACCTTTACTCTCTACAACCTTGGACTGTATCATAGCTTTAGACCAAGCTTCCTGTATGGTTTTAGAGACATGAGTACCTCAAAACGGGATGCTCAGCAGCCAGAACGTTGAGCAAGTAGTTGCCTAATCGGCAGGGTATGCTAAAATCAGGAGTGACTCATAAATAAAACTCTTCTGAACCATCTCTACCACTTTCTTCCAGGTGAGGTATGTGTCCTCTCCTGGCAAGCACCCAAAGAGCTTTTTTTTCAAAAGCTGAACAGGGATGACTCTTCCCTTTCAGAGCACAGATGCAGCAAAACAGAGGCAGCCTTAGGCCAAGGTCTATCCAAAGGGATTCAAAGCTATGTCGCATGAGCTCTCTCTGGTCTAAAGAAGAGATGGGAAGATGGCCACACCAAGCATTTGCGTGTGCAAAAAATCTGAAAGCTTTAAACATATGAGAATCCCTAAATTACCATTCAGTCCTTAACTATAATTATTTTTTTAAAATCCAAGTATTTTTTTTCCTTTTCTTTTCTTACTTCCTTACCTTTCTTCTGAAGTTGTTTTCTTTAGTATTGCTCATGCATGAGTTAGACACAACATTCTTTTGATGGCATCCTTGCTACATCGTTCACCTATAGAAATAACTGCAGAATGAGAATTAATAGTGCTATCAGCAGAGTGTAGTGCTTACCCATATATTTTATAAAGTGCTTCAGTGTCGGTCTATAAATTGTGAAAATAATTTTAGATATTTATAAGGAAATATTTTAAAGAGATGGCTTTCCAAAACACCATAGGGAATGCATAATTTTTAATCTTAAATTAGGATCTTTTTTTTCTTTTCAGTAGAAAAATGTTACAAGTTAGGAATTAATTGTCTCATAATTGATTGATAATTTTCCCTCCTGCTGTGTGCAGAAAGCTATTGGATGACGGCATATCATTCTCAACAGCAGGAAAAAATATCAGTCATTATGGGACAATTAGTTCCAATTTCCACTATTTCTCTTTCTATGTGCTGATAAGATTACCTTCAAAGAGTAAGTACAGCAATTAGCCATAAATTTATTTTATTTTATTTTATTTTATTTTATTTTATTTTAAACTTTAAAAAAATCTGAATGCAGATGCTTCCTGCACCCCTGTACTCTTCTTTCCTGGATTGGTGACATTCATGAAAAAGTAATTTCTACATAGCTGCAGTTGGCAGAACCTGTCACACCCAGTCAGCTTACTTTCATGGTTTTGCCAGGTTGTTCCTGATTTCGGTGCTGCTGTCATGTGGCTGAAGAAATCTCTGAAAATTTTTATCAAAGTTCGTGAAAAGTGTGTATTTCCCTACAAAGCTGCTATCTCTTTATAAAACTGCAAAAATGTTTATTATAAAATTCTTGGACTCAGACTCACACTGTTTGCTTTGCTGACAGTCAAGTCATAATACTTTCTTAGTCACCTCATAGCAAGCATCGCAGCATGTCATTTGTGCATACATGATAGGTATGTACCCATGATGTATATATACAGACAGGTATATTTGTACATGCACAAGTACTTAGCATTACCTGGTTGATATCCGTGTGGTGAACTATTGAGGTTTTTAATACTAGATTGCTTGTATCTGAAAAATCTGAATCCTTTATCACGCAGAATTTGCAAAACTTGATCTACATAATTCAGTCACATGTGAGTATTTTTCCCATTAGTACACTTAGGTGACACATCTTAGAGCTTTAATGCCAAATACCAACTGTTTACATTTTTCTAAATGCCAGCCATGTAATTTTATCATAAGATCTCAAAAACTAGCTGAGCTCTTTCCGTCTCCCACCTACCACCAGTAACACAGCCCAAATTTTATGTGCTTGCCTACAAGTATATAATCCCATGCCTTTGGGTATAACTGCTTAACATGCAGTAGGTTCTCAGAGATGTAATCAACTGGTCTTTGAAATTTAGTTAATAATAGCATTCATGATGCACAGAAGGAATAAAATCTTGCTCATGTTCTCTTAGCTTTTTATACTGGAGATAGAAAAAAAAAATCAGTATTGAAGCTGAAATGTGATACTCATTAAATTCAGCATATATGACTGAATATACATAGGGAGCAGATCTTTTTCAGAAGGATGGTGCCATTTTTGTATAGTAACTTATCAGAGTAGAATCACACTCAGAGTTGCCAATTATTTCACAACCTAAGTCCAGGATTTAACTAATCTGTGAGGTAGCAGTGAATTGCACATCTCAGGTCCCCCCTGTATTTGCTTCTTTAGTGCATGTACCATCCTGCTTGTTCCTAATTAATTTCACTAATCTCACAGTTACCGACTGCAAAAATTGGGACATACAGGAAATCTCAACAGAAGAAAAATTCAAAGATACCAAAACAGGAATATTAATAGTGTTTCTCTCTGTATTATTTTACGATTTCTGTTGTTTTGTTCCTTATGAATTTTCAACATCATAGCTAGTCTCTGTGGCACTTTCCTAGTTTATAGGCTTTATTGGAGACATTGATTGGACAGTAGCCAAATATGTGAATATAAATTGATTTTATGCAATGTACATAACAAGGATTTTATTGATATAAAGGGCTTCATTATTTGTGGGATTACTCTAAAATGATTTTGGAACAGCAAGAATTCTCTGTGGACTGTATTAGAATTTCATGCTTAAATGCAGTTGAACACTAATTTTTATATGAATTCTTTTGTCTTACACTGCTGTATAAAGGAAGTCTGAAAGTAAATACCAGGGGAGTAGAAATGCAGATTACAGCTTCAGGAAACAAGATGCAAGTGTGAAAGATGACAGAATGATCATGTGGGAGGAAATTGCTGTAGTTTCTTTCCCTCATTCCTATTCATAACTCTAGCTAGTATCAAGGACCTCAGTCATTTTGGAACAGCATTGCAGCAATAGAGGAAGGCAGAGGGGTTAAATTATACATATTCTGATGCTTTGACAGCTTTGATAACCTCACTGCTGCTGAAACATGACAACAATGTCAACATCCAGAAAGACAGGCCTGTCTCCAGCCCCATTACCTCTAAAAATCAAAAGAAATGCTTGACTAAGAAATATCATATACTTAGGGGAAAATAATAGTTTCAGAACGCAGTCAGGGAAATAGGCATTTATATAGTGAATCTGTGCACAAGGCTCACTACTCTTGACTTGCCACATTACTCCTTCCTCTCGACTTCTATGTTTCTCTGTGAGCTATTCTGGCTCCTCTGGCTCTTGCATTGAGGAAAGTAAGTTTGAAGTGCAGTCAAAAAATTATGGCTTTTAGCTGGAAAAAAGAATTAGTGTTAGCTTCACTGTTCTTACTTAAATTAACAGCAGTCTTATCAACAACTTAAGGGGGTGTCTGAAAATATTATTTTGCATAGTTTGGTATGTAGATCACTGCATACAGCGATTAGCTGTTCATAGATCATGTATCAGCAGACTGAGGTTCTTTCTGAAAAGAGAAGCCAAAGTTTCCCTTACAGAGACTCTGCAACATGAGATATTTCAGAGCCGGGTTTGTTGAATAGCTCCACCTTATTTGGTAAGGGTGATCAGGAAACTAAAAGAGAAACACATATTTTACCATGTACTGAGGAGTTTGTCTTACTCCAATTTTCACAAAAATAAATCAGATGGCTATGAAAAAAATCAGATAGCTTGTTGTACACTGGGCAGATCATTTTCTGTGACATTTGCTTTGAAACATGCTTAGAGATGAAATCATACTTTCTTATCATTTCAATTAAATAAAATATATTTACGTTTATCATGACAGAAAACTGTGAACTATTCTGAGCTTATTCTACATATATTCTACATTTATTAAACATAAAATGAATGTTAAAAGTTAAACAGGTTAAGAAAAGTACACAAAGATTTGGATATTATTTGAATATAACCCATACTTAGATAACAGGCTTTCAGTATGAATATGAGGTTGGAAATCTTACAAGATTTCATTTTCTCCTGACTTTTCAGATGCTTCTTCAGATGCTTCACGTGCATGCTTTGCCTCAATACTAGAGGAGGTCTAAGGATGACATTCATATCTAAATACACAAACTTTCCAGACAGTTACACTGCCAGAAGCACCTCAAATAATAACTAAATAGATGTCTGAGGAGAGGAGCAAAACATGTTTGAGCCTACAAATAGAAAAGAAAAAAATAAATAAAAAAGATGAGCTTGGATTTAGCCATCACATTACTTGCTTTCAGCTGTTTTTCTAAAATGTTTTTTCCTATTTTAAGCAAATTCTGGAGACTGATACTGAGTTCTTGCCTAATAATGGGAAGATTTGTTGCCTGTTCTGGGACTGTGCTGTAGATAACTCAGTCTCCTAGTTGGTTCCCAAAACTAACAGTTTTGACTAACTGTCAAAAAATATTTCTGCCAAGCTCTCCTACTGTCTGCTACCTCAGAGTTGCAACACTTTTGTCTGACTTGGTACGTGACTCCTTTGCCACCCCCACACTTGCTTAAACTTGGACTCAGAGGTCTCTCCCTTCCATGTATGTGAGGTCTTCATCACATCTAACTAACCGTTCCTATATCACAACATGATGTTCTGCCATCTGCTGCAGAATCAGTGATGCTCCTTTGACAGGACGCCACTGGCACAGACATTTCTAAAATGAAGCAATAAAGTAGCCATGGACTTCTAGGGACAGATTTATGTGCCTTATCTTGCTTGTTCAGCTAAGCCAAAAAAATGTGTTGATGTGTAGCTGTAAACACTAGAGACAGTTTTAAAGATCTAATGTAAAATTGGAGTCTAGAAAGTTTCAGCTGAACTGATGTTTTACATATGGCAGCAGGAGAAATATTTCTTCTCCACTAAAAAAGGTGCAGACAAGTGATTCTTTGAGGGTTTGCTGGGGAGTTTATTGTGCATCTGTAGCAGCACAGATGGGACATCCGAATTCTCCCACCCAAGATCTTCATCAAACCTTTTCTTCCCATAAAATGTTGGCCCTTTGTGTATCTTCACTAAAGCAGTATTAAATATGGATTGCATTGTAAGCCTCTGTGGTAGTGGTGAAAAGGCTGTTTTGATATGACATCTTTACTATGACCTTCCATTCTTCTGAAAATGTAGTTACAGACCCATCTTTACAAAAAGCCAAGAAAGTCTCTTTTTTGAGCTTGTCTTTTAAAATAAATGTCCATTACTGAAGCTAGAAAGATAGCATATTTCATTAATAGGAAGATGAATGAGTATAAAATGTATTATTAACATCACAGTATACTTCAGTCTAGGAAGAGATCGTTTATTGTAGATAGCTTTAGACATTCTGGTAATGTTCCCATCTTCTTAGTGATGAATTAATTTCATTAAAAACAGTCTAATGGAATAAGGTAAATTTTCAGTGTGGTGTCAAACCTCTCTCTGGTAACACTGACTGTACCCTGGACAAAGCAGCATTGAAAGCTGATAGTTTTTTCTCTCTCAGTGCATGGTAACTGTAAACAAAAATGCCATAGGAACACAAGTGATGTTTATGTGTGATTTTTTTCTTTCTTGGATAAGTGTTGTGATTACATTCCAAGCTGAATATAACTGCTGAGCTGAACATGTTTGGGATGCTGAAAAGATAAAGCTGTACAGGAAATACTATTTAGCAATCTAGATGCCAATTTACAACTTGGCATGTTTATTGGGGTTCAGTGACCAGCTCTGTTACAGCAATAACCATTGAACAAATGGTGACAATTACTTCTGAAAACTTATAAAGTTCCTCATAGTAACACTATATTTTTACGTTTTTCAATAACCGCATTTAAATATTTAGTATAGCAGAAAAATCTGAGAAGTAGCAAGGTAAAATGGCACTTTCCAACAAATCTGTCATTGTGAGAGAATGATTTGGTCAGCATGGCATGTCTGATCTATTCACCATCTCACTCCACCCAGTTTGTATTCATCAGGTAAGGGAAGAAGTTAGCAAAATTGTATTGACTGAAATCCATGCAGAAGGAATACACCAATTTTCTGTCCTTGGGATTAAGTATTCACTAAATCCTTCAGCAGATGCTATGGTATACCTGCTGCAACTTAACCACATAGAAACCATGCACAATCTCTTTGCTGTCATTTAAGCTTGCTTGCTTTCTTTTTCTCTTTCTTTCTCTCTTTCTTTCTTTCTTTCTTTCTTTTTCTTTCTTTCTTTCTTTCTTTCTTTCTTTCTTTCTTTCTTTATTTCTCTTTCTCTCTTTCTTTCTTTCTTTCTCTCTTTCTCTGTTTCTCTCCTTCTTTTTCTCTTTCTTTCTTTCTTTCTCTTTCTTTCTTTTTCTTTCTTTCTTTCTTTTTCTTTCTTTCTTTCTTTCTTTCTTTCTTTCTTTCTTTCTTTCTTTCTTTCTTTTTTCTTTCTTTCTTTCTTTTTCTTTCTTTCTTTCTTTTTTCTTTTTCTTTCTTTCTTTCTTTCTTTCTTTCTTTTTTCTTTTTCTTTATTTATTTCTTTTTCTTTCTTTCTTTCTTTTTTCTTTTTCTTTCTTTCTTTCTTTTTTCTTTTTCTTCTTTTTTTCTTTTTCTTTCTTTCTTTCTTTCTTTCTTTCTTTCTTTCTTTCTCTTTTTCTTTCTTTTTCTCTTCCTTCCTTCCTTCCCTCCTCCTTCCTTCCTTCCTTTCTTCTTTCATTCTATCTTCCTTCCTTCCTTCCTTCCTTCTTTCATCCTATCTTCCTTCCTTCCTTCCTTCCTTCCTTCTTTCATTCTTCCTTCCTTCCTTCATTACTTTCTTCCCTCTTTCTTTCTTCCTTCCTTCCTTCTTTCATCCTTCCTTCCTTCCTTCCTTCCTTCCTTCCTTCCTTCTGTTCTAGCATGAATCTCCCCATTGCCAGAACATGATACACTGCTCTGAGTTTTGTTCTCGTTCCAAATCCTGATGATCCTCCTTTCGTATGAATCACTGTGAACGTTCTACATTTCTCTCATTAATTCTGTCGCATTATTCAGTTTATTTTTCAAGAATAATTTAAAATAAGTTAAAATTTCCCATGGGATTAGCCCACCTCTCACTCTGGATATGCTTTAATGTTTGCAAAGAGAGGCTGTTGCCCCTGGAACACATTTTTTCAGAGGCTACTCCATGCTCTATAATCAGCCGTGTCTAAAGTCTGACTCCTCTTCCTTACTGCTCTCTCAGAGGTGTGTTCCAACAAGACTCTCGCCACCAATATCCATACCAGAATACATAAGCAGTCAGCCAATACTTTGTACCTCCGTGAGGAAATATATTCTTTCTTGTGAATCTCTGGGGTGCATTTCTATATTATTCAGATTCTTCCTTTTCAGAGGAAATTATGTAGAAATTTTGTAGATGTTTGAGCTGATACTTGTTTTTGTCAAAATTTTTCTTGCATAGGGAATAGTAAGGTTCTAAATCCCCAACATCCTCAAGGGTTCAAATCATCATCTCTGCATTTTCAGTCAACACTTGCCGACTTCTGGACAGAAATGACAAGCATTGCTTCCAAGCATTCCATGTATTTTTTTCAGGGTTTTGGTTTGGTTTTTTGTTTGTTTTACATCTGTTTAATAAGGATTTTAGTCAGAATGGACAGTGTATACCAAAGAATCAGCATGCTCAAGCAATATAGTCTTTATTGAAGCATGTAAATGAAATAACAATTTTATTTATGACTACAAATGTACTCCTAGTTATGACTGCATGTTGCACATGCAACATACAGCATTTCATGCCTAGCAGTATCACCATTGTAGTGAACACTGCACTGGAAATCATAATTGAATTCTATGATATTTCATTTTTTAACCTATAAGAAATTTTTGCTTTCAACTGCCATTTCATAAATGGCAGGTAATCTGCTAGTCTTCTGTAGATCTTCACCTTTAGCAATGCACTGCAGCATTAAAGTAACCCCTTTTTTTGTAAAAGGGCAATTTAAATTAATTATCCAGTACTCTGCAGTCTCTAATAATATGGCAGTGTTTATACCATTATTGTGGGAAGCTGCTGCGGTGTTACAATAATAGAAGCCATCAGATGTTATCTCTGTAAGGGAGTGGGCATGTGCTCTTCAGAAAATTCTTTACTGCAGACAGCTTCTTCTGAGACAAGATGCTTTTTCAGCCCCTTCACACCTATTTAAAATACCAGGACACTGTCATTGGCGTGTAAAGGTCGAAGGCTCTGTAGCAAGTCTCAAAGCATTTGTGCATGCCTCATTAGATGTAGTGACCTCTAACTGCGCTAGGATTCTACTGAGGCTTGTTCCTGGAGATTAGAGAAATACTCTATTTTGTTATTTTTTCCTTCTTTTGGATAAATGAAAGTGTAACACTAAAAAAATTGTTCTCCTAATATATTTTCAAAATATAGCTCCAAAACTGGAAGCAAATAAATTACATTTGCCTTAATTTTTAATTAGCTGAAAGTCATCACTGCAAATTGTGTCTTCCATTACAAAATAAAATAGTCAACTGCCAGGCCTGAAATAATTAAGCAATATATTATAATTAAGCAATTTAATTTTGATTTAATTATGATATATCATACAACTTTTCTTCTGATTTAACTGACATTCATTGACAAAATGCTATAATATAAAACAACATTAATGTTTACAGCTGATGGCTCTGCATGTTTTGCTTCATAGTATTTGGCATTCATCAGAGCATATGGAAAAAGTCTCCCAGTCTGAAAGCACTGGCACATTATTCCATACTACACAAATTATGCACTACGTGTTTTTCCCGATTGGTATTGTGGGAGACAAGTGGGGAAATCTTTGAAGACATCAGACTTGAGCGAAAGTTCATGGATATTAACTGGAATGTTTCCAGCAGCTTTGGTCTGCTTTAGATAGTGAACTGCTCCCGTGTTGTTACAGGCAAATAGATAAGACTGCATGTGTATGAAATATTTATGTAGCTATATCACACACATATTCTGTGTCAACATCAACACGATTTTATATTAGGCTAGAGACTGTGAGGGCAAAGGCAGGAGCAATGGGCAGGCAGGGAATACTGCTTCATTCAGTGCTGCGTCAATAAAACTGCTGCAAAATATCCATCACATTGCTTCTTCAGAATAAGGCCAATCCCCTGTTTAGTTAAAATCTTTCTCATCATATGACGGTATTAAAGGATGACTTCTGTTCCAGAATACACTTAAGCACAAACCCGTTTAATGATGGGAATGGTCAGGGTGATTTCCAAAGGTTTGTTCTTCCTGCGGTGAGGCATGTGGTAGGAGATCTTCCTTACTGTGGGCTTACAGAAGAAAAGTTGAAGGACAAAAAGCCAATCCTCATTTGGATTTAGTGATTTGAGTACTTTCAGCAACATCCATTGCTGCAGTCAGATTGCATGCAGTCATGCTCCTTTAATTTTGATGTGTTGCCTTTTTTCGTCTGATGTTTAAAATTCTCAGCACAAGGTCAAAGGCCAAGTTTCTTTTGGGACTGAGAGCAATTGTACACTCAGAGCAATAATGAATGTTTGTTATCTTTCAAGCCCTTTCTCCCTTTGGTTTTCTGAAGGAAAACGGAGTGTGATTATTCAGATTAGTGATATTTAGGATGCAGGAGAAAATCAGAACATTGTGTTCAGAATCAATGTAAACATTTCAGCCAACCTTCTGGTGATACTGAAATTGCATTGAACATCTCATCTCACCTTCACCCCACAGGCCCCAAATTCTTCGCTTTGTACCATGAGCTCAAACAGAGGTTTTGCGGAATGCCCATTAAACATTAAATGAAAAATATGCCAATGTAGGATTATGTTTGTGACAGTCTTTCAGATTCTTCAATATGTCTGCATTTAGATACCCTACAGATGTCGTGGCTTCATGAATACACCAATGAGACATGTGAATAATTTAACAGAATATTGTCAGTAGCAAATGTCACACAAAATAACTGGAAGGAAAATTGCCTTCAATAAATAAAGATAAAAATGGATGCAAATCAATTTCTTTTTAATATACAACTTGCTTAAGTATAAAACAATAGGTTATTACCTTTTCAAGAAATCTTGAAGTGTTTTTATTATATTCTTATCACTTCATTTATTTTACGTAGAAACTTTGGCTATTATCTGCACTTCTGTAACTCTCCTGGATAAATAATTCTGTAAATACACCGTGAAATTTGCACAGAGGGAGCACTTATTACCCCATGTACTTATACTTTCAAAATTGAAGAGCAAAAGGTAAATCTGCATGAGCGTTTTACAGGAATTTTGAGGTTTCAATTTCAGCAGTTCAAGAATCAACATTATTGGAAAAGAACTCTATGCACTAAAATGATTCTGTCTGAAATTAACCCTGGAAAAGACTTCTCTCTGGTCTAATAAATATTGTATGAAGAACACAAAGCAGTATGCTGATGCAGTCATATTTACCCAGTAAGCATGAGCACCAAATGATATTCTGCCTATTTAGTCTTTTATTGATATGAGATCCACTTTCATGATGTAAATATTCTTTTTTTTTTTTTTTTTTTTCCCAACAGCAGCTTCCACAGGGGTTAAAATGGTGAGTGAAAGTCATCATGAGGCCCTGGCAGCACCGCCAGCTACCACAGTAGCAGCAGCTCCACCAAGTAATGTCACTGAACCAGCCAGTCCCGGAGGAGGGGGAGGAAAAGAAGATGCATTTTCTAAATTAAAACAGAAGTTCATGAATGAACTGAACAAAATTCCACGTAAGTAAAACTTGATTGATTAAAAGCTTCTGCTGGCAGATTAGATTTAACTTGAAATTTTTGTCTTTGTCATTTATTTAGAGTGCAGACTAAATGTTTTCAAACTAAAAAAATCAGAAGATATACCTGGTGTAATAAGCTCCTCAGAATTAGTTGTGGTAGAAAAGATGAGAACAAACTCATATGTGATTTGAGCCTATTCTTGATATGTAATTGTAACTTTTCCAACAAATTACTGCTGAATCTTCAGAGCTGGACTTCACAGTGGCCACAGGATCGAAGTATCTCCTAGCAGTAATGCTTCTGGTTTCATGTGTATTATAAATAGTGTGGTCATATTACCTTAAAGCAGAATTTGGCTTCAAATCATAAATATTGAGAAATAAAGGAACTGTGTATCTTTCGGGACTAGGAAATGTAGAAACAGAAAAATAATGGCTTTTTAACAAGGAAATATCTCTAATACATCATTAATGTATGAAAACAGACATTCTTTTCCCTCTCAGTAATTTTGTTAGATCTGCCATCAAACTTTGTTTGCATGAGTTCTTGGACCTATGCAGGATACTTTTAAAGTACCGGTGTATATTTCTGTTAGTAGCGTTATTTTGGCCTTTGTTAGAAAGTGTTGATTCAAAGTTGAGGCATCAGTTTGTACGCAAAGCTTTTTGCTGTTTATGATAACTACTGTCTGCTTGAACCTGTTTGGTATATTTTCGTATGCATAGACTGGCATTAAACACACAACTAATTCAGCATTTTCAGTGCCATTTTATATAAGAAAGAAAAAATCCTTTTTTTGTTACCAAAATTAAAAAACACCTAAAGAGACAAGCAGATAATTTTGGCATTTTGTAGAAATGAACGTGGACACCATGTATGTATGTGTGTTTCAATAGCAGGCACTACAGAGACATTCAATCTCTAATGATTTTACTTCAAAAGAATAACTAAATGTAAAATATTTTCAGGAAGCTATTTTGACATATATGATAGTTTTCATTTTAGAACATTATCATTTGTAAAAAGAAATCCTGTTTGACTGATAAAGACAGATAACAAATCAGAATATTAATTGGTTTTTTATCTCTGAAATGTACCTTGGCAATCTGGCAGATGCAGTTTTTGCAAAATTGATAGCAAACAGCTTTGCTCTGTCACTTGAAATTCTCACTTGCAAGAGTAGAGGTGTTACAGCGGTAAGAAGTCCGTATGTCATTAGTTTGATAATCTGCACAGTCCAGTGCAGACCATACTGAAATGAAATTGCCTGCTGATATCATGGGAAAAACAAAACTGCTAGAAGTAAAAAAGAAGACGGAAAAAGAAAAGACAAGATATTGAGAGAAAAATGGTGTACATTCAAAATATTTTCTTTTTTAATTTATAGGTCATCATGCTATATCAATGAGGTGGATGACTTTTTTTGTAGATATTACTTTATTTTTAAGCTTTTAGTTTCAGAATAGCAAAATTGTGGATTGTCTCCACTGTGTTAGCAACTACAATTGATAGATCTAGGAAAATACGTAGATAGGAACTTTGAATTCAGTGCTGCATACTTTTTTAAAACAACCATAAAGACAATTGGAAGGTCCCATTTTGAGAATCTTTCCAAATAAAACTTCTCCTGTTATCATAAAAAGAAAGAAAAAGCTACTTTTACATGATGAAATTGCTTGTAGAGGAAAATGTACTAGGCCATAAGACAACTCTATTTATGATGAAATACATTTTAGTAATTATAAAATAAGATGCCTTATGCTGAGAGTAAGAACAGAACATCTTGCAGATCTTTTTTCCTAACTTAGAGAAGTTCTTTGAATGTCACATTAAACAAAATAGGAATCTGCTTCTTTAGAGAATTGTGGAAAGTCTTGGTAATCCTGCCCTGGCTCAAAGAATTAATCTAAAACACTGCCTTTTTTGACTAGTTTGATTGTTGACCTGCTTGATCCATTTTCATCTTCATTATTTGTATTAGCTTCTCCTTCTACCTGTAATAGTCTCCTTTTTGCTTGGCAGAATAGTCTCTTAAAGTTTCCATCAGTTCCCTGTCTTGAAAGGCAAGACCAAAACCTTTAAAAATTAGGACTATCAGTGTGTCTTCTTATTACGTCTTGCATTTTATGCCTCTAATTTTTCCATTCAGTAATAATAGTGCATCAGACGTTACCCAACAAACATGTATTTGCACTAATGTCTTTCCTTCCAGTTTTGAGATAAAAGCTACTTTTAATTCTTCAAAGACCAAAAAAAAATTCTTGATATAGTTTTTGTTTAGAATATGTAGCTGCTTTATGGGAACAAATATGGTCAAGGCTGTCTGCGCTACGTTTAGTATACTTTTTTAAAAACTTACACAACCTTTACAAAGTTCATCTTAAATTATGACTGTATGAAGTGCATATTGTTGCCTTCATTTTAGACATCCCAACCCTTATCTAAGATTATGCGGGAATTCTGTGGTAGAAAACTGAACCTGGGTGATCACAAATGCCATGCCAGTCCCATGTTTACCTTCTAGAGGTTGGAGATGTGATTGGATCTTCTCAGCATCTCCATCAAATAAATGCTGGGACTTTTTAACATAACATCCTGCTTGTTTATACACATATATATATTAATTTTAATGTTTCAAGAAGAGAGTTAAATGTACATTGTACTGCGAAGGGGCAAAGAGCTTGGGCGTGTTTTTTTTAATATTTAAATAAGAAATAATGACACTGAAATGGCACATTTTGTATCCAAATAACTTTCACTTCTCCTTTGAGAACAGTAACAAATCCTACATGAATGGACTTTAGTTGGCAGGTCTAAATGTGCTTCTTGCCAATAAACAGCTGTCCTTTATAAACTAACACAAATAGATCACAAAATAAGTTTAAGTATACTGTTTTCAAAATATCATGGGGTAAGGCCAGGCCAGACCAGGCCATGCCGGCCTCATTTCCCTGTCAGAAGATTAAAGCATTTCCTTACTATTTGATCGTTTTTTGTCAGTAGGCAGTTGTCAGTGAGGTGTTGTTAGCCCCTAACAAAGTTCAGGATTTCATTTTGGAAGAAAAATTGACAAGCCTTCACTAGTACAGCTGGTTACAATTTATTTATTTATTTATTTATTTATTTGTGAATCTTATGACAGAGCAGAAAGTAAATTTGTTCCAACAAAATCATTTTGACAGGGTCTTTCTAGGAATTTCTTGCCATGTGAGAGATAAAAAAGCAGCAAAACGGTGTAGAAGCCTCTTGGGGATAGCACAAATACTTGAGCCTAAAAACTGTTGTGGCATGTGAACTGTGGACCATTATGTTCTCTGGTAGATTCAGACTGCAGACCTGACCCTGAATGTTAGACATAGCAGAGAAATGACATAGTCAACAAATTCTCTGATCTTTGCTGACGGGAGACCAGCATGGACCAACATATTTTTATCTCATGTATTTTCTCATTAAAACTTCCAAAGGTCTCTTCATCCTGTCCTGGTTTCGGCTAGGATAGACATATCACCATGTGACAAGGAAGGCTTTGAAAGCTTGCTGGTTACTGAGAGAGTATTTTTCTTGCCAGTGCTTTATTGTCTGTGTACAAGAGAGAAATAATTGTTGTAATTGCTTCTGCCTAAGATGACTGCAGATGGAAAATAAGCCATCATGATTTAATGGAAGTATAATAAGATATAATATTGCCATATTGTGAAAAAGCTCACCTCCAATCAACTTAAAGTGATAAAAAGCCCAGCTGTAGTAGGGGCTAATTTATAAATATTCTCCTCTTTCTGTCTTTACATCAAAATTCTGTAATATCAAGTCATATTTATATACCAAAAAAAAAAAAAAAAAACAATAATGGTGATGACAAAGGTAAAGGTACAGCAAAGTATACCCAGCTGAATAAATAGTTGTTCCATCCATGTGCCTTATATCAGAACAGACATCTTTTAAAAACAGTATGTTTTGTAAAACACACAGAAGTCACAAGTTAAATAGGCTAGATATACTTAACTAACTAAAAATATGAGAATCGCCAATAAGATTTCACTCCACAAAACTCCAGGATAGGGTCTGTGCAATTTAAATGACACCGATGTTTCCTCCTGTAATACATGCACCAGAGAAGTCTTATATTTATCAAAACCAGATGCATTCAAAAAAAAATGAGTAAATAAAAGTTCCAAGAAGAACAGAGGGACCATTTGTATTAGTATACATTTACTACAAGAGCAGTGATGCAATATGTAAACCCAGTTGAAATTTTGATTGATACGAGCTTTTTGTTGATTTGTATCTCTTTAAAGAAGAACATACTCCACATTTTGTGGCAGGAGATTGTAGTCTTCCAAAAACACACAAATCATACAAAATGGTGATTTCCTACCATATATTTCACTCTGAATAATGCGAGTGAGCAAGTGGGATCATTTTATTACAATGAGTCATACAGTTAAAGTGCAAGAATCCTGTAAGGTTGCTGAGGCATAACTGTGAAGAATTTTGCTATCCGTTATGTAAATCCTTGCATTTTGGTTGAGAGTGGCTGATTTGCATAATCACAGGACAGTTGTTTTTCAACTGCACTGTGTATAAAAGTCACTCTATCTTAATTGATTCTTATATTTTCTATCTTAGTTTATCTTTAATCAGCAGGATTTTTAAGCTGTTGACCAGAAGGAGAAAAAAAGGTACCATCTCCGCTCCTACAAAAAGGAGGTAAAACAAAGAGACAAAATGGTACTTCACACTTCTGACAACAAAACTGCATTAAAAGTCTTTATAAGCTATATTGATTAGCTTGATTTCCTTCCTCTCCCTCCCTGCTTTTCCATCTGGGCCGTTCTCTACCGGCTGGGAAAATACCTGCCATATACTTACAAAATGCAATTTCTAGGTTCTGCAAGACTAAATGAATGCAAGACAACAACAGCTTTTGAGTGGAGGCTTTAAATGTCAAGATACCAATAGTAACCATACAATGCTGATTAATGTTAAGTTTTATCTTTAATTTACTTAATGAGCATGTTTGTAAAATCAAAGTGTATTTAATGTGTTTCCTAAAAATACATTCTTTTATGAACAGAAGACCTTGTTCTGCTGGCAAGGTAAATAAAAGAGCAAAAACTCCACCAATAAAATCCCACAACACATCTGACTGAATAATCATACTCTGTCAGTGCTTCTGGTATAATCCTGAATAGCGGCAATACCTGAATGCTTTCAGTGCTGGATACTATCATTACCTCTTTAATAGGAAGTTACTGCTTATTGCTAATGCTTGTTGCTGTCCTACACTGTAATTGAAAACGTTACATTTCTATACCAACCTTATTCTAAAATATTTGGCTGGCTCACACCTCCATTTGCCCTCAAAACACCTAAATTTGATTTATTGTGCACAAGTGACTGATAGTCTTCCAAACCAGGAGCTCAAAGCTATGTGATGATTCAGGCTAAAAAAACGATGTCCTGTTCAGGCTTGTTTCACAATCTGTTTGCAGCTGTGCAGAGGAAGGTTTGTTTACCTCTCCCTGGCTTTCTGAATAGCTCTCAAAATGAAATGGGACTGGAGGCTATAGAAGAAACTGTAATAAAAATGTAAAAATAACTCTAAGACTCAGGTCTGGGTTAATTCTAAATAACAGCTTAATAAGCTGACATACTGACTTGTAGATATATTTGGGTAAATCAGCAAATAAAATAATTCTTGATTTATATGTTTAGCCATTTAAATTAAAGTTACAGCCTTCAGTAGTCATTCTAGACACACCTCTATTTTATTTCCTATTAGTCTCTGCTTTTCTGCCCTCCTTGATTGACCAGCTTCTTATCCTCTTTAAATGGCAATGAAGTTTATTTCTTAATATTTCATTATCATTTTGCATCAAGATTCAGGTTGGAGATATTGCTGATTTTTGTCTATAATTCATTAGAAAATTAAAAATTTTGTGCATGATGTATTTCTGAATCTTAATTTTTATCAACCTCCTGGTTTGGTCATTTGCAGAAAATAAATTCAGACTGTTCATTTCACAGCTTCTTCTAATGGTTTCTTGAGTATAGGTGGCACTGACATGAGAAAGAGAGGGCAGGTGTTTTGTTGGGTTTTTTTTGAAGTTCATAAAAAAGAAGCGAAATGCTGCTAATAGAATGCTTTCTGATTTTAATGGTGGACTTGGCAGTGCTAGGTTAAAGGCCCAGGTGATCTTAGAGGTCTTTTCCAACCTAAATGACTCTATGATTCTATCTCCATACATACATGAATTAGTGTACACACATATATATCACTACAATAAGCAGTGATCTCAGCTTAGGAGCAGTCTGAGATTCATGTCCTGGCAAAGAGGACTTGTCAGGAGAAATTTAGAGAAGAATAAAGAGAGAAGATTCTTGATGTTCCAGCAAGTCTGAAGAACAGCGCTGGAGAAAGCAGGAAGACATAAATTTAAGTCTTCTTGTTTCTGTTCTATCATCAAATCATTGTCAGTTGCTGATAGGGAAGTACATGCAGCTTTACACTGGGGAAGAAACAAGGGAAATTAGAAATAAAGATTTATTTTAGAACATGGAACAGGTACAAGACAGAACTATTACAGTGCAATAGTAGAGGAAAAAAAAAGTATTTATAAATATAGCAATTTAAATGCAAACCTCAGATTACTTTGGTTTCTCCCTGAATCCCCCAGCCCCAGAGTTCAATGATTACATGACAACTTCAGCATTCTTCATTGAATAAAAGTTTCTAGACCACCTGCAGGTAGGGAGAAGCTTGAAAACACTGCCCACACACATCTAGAAGATATAAAAATCACAAGACAAGGAAAAGCAATTCAAATTTGTTATTTTATAAATTCAGAGCATGAAAATAACTTCATTAATCTTAGGGACCTAACATGTTTTGAATGCTTGAAATCAGGGTTCCTGGAAATACAGCTTCCAAATCCAAAGTATCTAAATAGTTGCTGAGGGGCTAGAATAATGGAAGCGAAAATCTAATGAGTCAGAACATGGATGAAAAACTGTGTGTAGAAGGAGCAGGATCTCATGGTCTGAGATCCTGCTAAATTATACTCTGTTGGTATCATAATGATCAATTCTATCATGAGAAAAATAAGCAGATTCCTACAGCTTGACCTGGGGTACCAGCTCCATCCCAGTCCCGGGAGGACTCTAAATCCATGTGCTCTCCGCATCTTGAGGATTTACCTGTTTGAAAGGAAATGTTGCCTGTTAAGTACACTGGGAGTATAACATCAGTGTCAAACAGAATTATACATTATTAATGACGTGCCTAAAGCATCATTTTTAGAAATACCGGTTGGTTTTGAGTTGTGTAATCTGAAACAAGGGGAAGGAGAAGCAAGTCCAGTAAAATACATGATGCTGAGAGCATTCAGCAAAATATAAGAAAACAACCCCCCTTTAACTTTTGCAGATTAGCTTTTGCATCCATGGGGTTGAAAATCATCTATAACAAAAACAGAGGTGAGCATCTACCTTTGATTTGGTGGCAGGGTTTAACAAATAGTGCCGGAGTACCCCCAATGGTCTCCTCTTGCCCATCACTTTGATCATTATTTTATATATTACAATGACTCTGGTAGGTATTTTATTGCACTATAGATATGTCAAGTTGTGCCAGTGCCTTATAAATTGAGTAGAGAATTCAATTTACAAGCAGAAAACAGAGCATGGTTGCTGGCTTCCTTTCAGTACTGAGAACGTATCTTAAAATTTCATTACTTTGTGTGAGGGGAAGTGTGCACTAAAATTATGTTTACATACATAAAATAAACACAATATTTGCTAGTCTTTTTCTAACTTACCTACAGATGAAGTGTCTACAGAAATTACCCATTATCTGTTATAATTTGGTTTGTAATCTTGCTTTGAAAATGCTCTATAAAGAGAGTTCATGGAACAATTGTTCTCAACTTAAAATTGAGAATGCATTTAAAGATTGCTTCTCAGCAATGTACTTCATAAAAGGAAAAAAGCACTTGGGACTATGTTTAATAGATTTGCTTTAAAAATACATGGTATAAATGGGCAATGAAAATACAGGAATTACTGGTAAGATTGATATCACATCCTTACTTCTGCTAATAGTGCCTCTGCCTAGTGCCTAGGCATTGTAGCAAGTTATAAGATATCCTCATGCGTTTTTATAAAAACAAGAGTAGATAATGAAGCCTCTGTTATTTCAAGGCACTGTTGTAAATTGGCACAGATTTAGAATGTCATTCTTTGTTGTTATGGTTAATAATTCTACTTAGCAATGGGTGTTTGCTGCTGACAATTATCTAAACTAAAGTCTTCACTGAGGGATTATATATACATAACACCCCCGCTTATTTTGGCTGATATATGTTGTCTAAAGTATTTAAACTTTTTTAAAGAGACAAAAATCCTTTTATTGTTAAATGAAGTATTTATTCTGTTCACCAAGCCCATATCGCCAAGGTGGGTAAAATATTAAGCCACTGACCACGAGAAGGAGCTTTCAGGAATGCTGTAGGCCCATAGCATCCTTTCCTGCATTCTTTTAATCTTTTTATGCTTGGCTTGTGTTTCAAGTGAGATCTTGAACTGATCTAGATGAGAAAACCTCCACCGCTTCCAGAGCACGCAGCCAGTTTGCACGAGCTGTGGAGGTGGCCTCAAATCTTCAGACAGCTCTCGGTATGGGTAGACTTTGCTCTGACTCCACAGAAGGAGCCTGTGCTGCTGAACTTGAATGACTGCCTTAGGAAGGCTGAGTTCCAGCTGGCAGCTGAGCGAGCCATCTGCCTACTCCTGTGCAGGTTTCTGAATCTGCCTCTAATCTTAATTATCAACTTCAGCAAGAGCTCCCTAATTTGCTCATAGGCCCTATATCATCTGGGGGCATGTTTCAGTACTGTAGCTGGCACTGTTTCCTTATCGCAGTGAGAGCCGCCAAAATAAAAGATGGGGTTTGTCCTTTTGGATGGGAAAGGCATTTCAGCCCACATCTCAAAAGGAGCTCCAGAAATGTTCGGGGTTTCCACGCTGAACTTTGAAGAGCCGGGCTCTGGGAATCAGATTCACAGATCTGAGTTAAATTCTTTAGGTCCTCTTCAGAGCAAACAAGAAACAGGAGGTCCAGTTTACCCAGTACAAAAAACTGGAGGGAGATGTGCCTGAAATCATACTGGTCTCACAGACTTCAATGTTTAGGGAGAGCCCTAGGTTAGGCCTTTAGAACAAGTGGATTCATAGCCTGTAAACTTACAGACCTGATTTATGTCACTTTGAGACCAGTAGGTTCACTCTCTTCTGTCAGTACATAATTTGATGAAGAGCAAGGAAACTCACTGGACCATAGACCTGGCTGAAGGACAGCATATGTATTTTGTTGTGAAATGTCAATGGACAAAATAAGCAAATGCATTGAGTATTTAGGGCTCCATACTCTTGAACAAGTATCCTACACTAAGCTACAGAACCTGACCCCATGAATCCTGTGTATCTTTTCCACTGTTGCTGCAGGAAAGGCAGATATGAGTTTTCCAACTTGACCCCCTTTAGTCTCAGGAAGATCAGGAACTCAGGTGTTTTAGGCTGCAGCCCAAATGATATTTCCCAGCCTATGCAGGCAGCTCCCATATTGTTAGCTTGAAGCATCCACACAAAACATTTGTTTGACATCATAGAGAAGGGGTGGCACTTCTTGACAAGGAATAGAGAAGAAATATCCTAAAGCTAGTGAGCTGCCAGTAGTATTGAAAGTCGTTTCCACAGAAGAAACCTTCTCTCCTGTGAGCTGTGCCAGGTCCATCCCTCATATGGCAATACTCCAGAAGGGAGGAAACCTGCAGAACTAGAACAGGTATTAGATGGTTTTTTACTGAAAACAGTTTATACAGAGGCAATACATTCTTCCCCTCAACAACAAAAATGCTAAAAAAACTTATTCCTTTCTTGAAAACATTTTATAGTTCCTCCTCACCAGAATTCATTGAATTTTCTGGTGTTTTTTTTTCTGTTATTTCATTTATAAATTTATTAACATTTTTTTCCTGTCCAGAACTCACATGAAAAAATTGGCACAAGCAATATGCTTGCTAACCCAACATTCAAACTTGTTTCTTTAGGTTTTGAACCCTGCTTCCCCTCCAAGAACAGCTATTTTATCATGGTTTCTAAGACCTCAGTACCCAGTTTTCAGTAAACACATGCTCTGAGCTGGATTGTAGCATTTCAGGTCTCGGTCCAGGAGTTACCTGTTTGTTTGTAATACGCCATGGGTGCAGATTTACTTGCAGCATGAGCAAGGCAAGGAGGACAGAGGAAGATAAGGCAAGCTTACTATTCATAAATTTCAGTCTAGCGTAGCATTTTAGATTACAACTCTGTGATGGTAATCGCTTCTGTGAAAGTCTTCCAGAATACCAATTTCCAAACTCTCTTGCCTCATGAAATATTTATTGGTGGGTTTTAAGTCATAGGACAGCGAGGTGCCCAAGTTGACAGAAAACAGTGTCAGAAAGGAAGGTGAGGGCAAGAATAGTGGGCAGAAAAGAAAGCTTATTATTATCTGAACTCAGGGCATACCATTAATAATGATAAAATAGCATGAAAAAAATGTCAGAATTGACTTTACTGACTCCTATTCTACAACAGCCTTGTGTTTATTTAACAATGGTTGTGTGGTACAAAAATTCGCTGCTTTTTTGATGTAAATATAGACATGCAGAAAGAGACAGAATGGAAGAGGGAAACTATTTACAAAAATCTTTCTTCTATTCAGTTAGTGCATTAACTGAAGTGTTTAAACTGTGCAACATCCTTGATTTGCAACAGCTTATTTTTGTTAGGCAACTATTGACAGTTGTTTTTTGATTCTGCAAAGTACATGGGTCTGTCCAACATTGCTAGTGCTTCTCGCTGTCACTCGGAATAAGGAAACTAGGTATAATTTTAAGGTGATACTGACAAGAAGCACTTTCATTCTAATGAACTGAATATTTATCCCGGTAATTCCTGGGAAAGGAAGGAAAAAAAATATATCCTCTTTAAAAACAAACCCCTAAATTGTGTCAATGTTAAGTAAAATAAGTTGTGATACCAAATCCCTGATGACATGGCAGCGCTAGCTGAAGCCTGCAGTGCAGGCAGAGTGCAAGCCAATGAACAAGTTTTTTCTCATTTTCACGTCATTTTCTTGACTAACATACTCCACTCCATTAAATAACATAAAAAACAACAGAAGTACATTCTTATTTGATATAGCCAAGCAACTATAAGCTCAGTATGTAGTCTCAGTTCAGGTACTGAAATGATACACAGCAGATTGTAGAATTTCAAAGCGTTTAATCTAGGGAAGTATTTAAATGTGTACTAACCATTAAGCTACAGAATAGCCCATTTAATTAAATTTGTTGCATGCAAATGAATGGTGGTTTGAAGGATCAAGACTATAAGTAAATTTCTCATACATGCTGCAATTTATATGTTGAACTGCTACATGAATCCATAATTTAATATAAATTAATTTTACTTTAGGTGTGGTTATTTTAAAAGCGTATAACTCTACAAATGATGTAATTTTGGAGATGTGTACTACACATATGTATAGTGCTAGCAGCAAATTTCTTTTCATATCTTCATAAATATCAGTGTAGTTTGTTTTTCTCCCATTTCATTTTAGCAGGCTGCTTGCTGAGATTTGTACCCTCTTTTGTCACATGGCTTATTATCACGACACACATTCTCATGATCATTGTCAAAAAAAGACAGCATTTAGGAAAAGTCATTTAGTTTAAATGATCAGTAGTGTTACTTTGAGATCACTGGTGGGAGGGACACTGAAATTTTGCAATGGAAGCCGTTGGAGGAATGTAATTACGTCACTTGGGATTTGGGCCAACCCTGCAAACATCCAATTTCCACAGAAGTGATTGAGGTTCTTTCCATTTATTTTAATGAGAGTTGGATGGGGCCGTAAGGCATTACAATCCTTTTGGGAAAATCCCAGGGGATCTTTCATCTCCACAAAAGCTCAGGACATTGGTTTTATGCTTCCTCCAAAGCACAGCAGCTCTTGCATCGATGTGTCTCCACTGCTGTTCTTCAACATTACTGACTCAGGGGGAAGCAGGCCACCATGGTGCTGCTTTCTATGCCTGAGAGGGATCCAGGATGCTGGCAGATGATGTTGTTTAGCTTTCTTCTGGGTTTAGGTCATCCACGAACTTCAGTGAGTTGCTTAGCTGTTCGGTGGGTGTATGGGAGTGTCTGTGGCAATAAGCAGGCAGCAGATGCAATGCCTCCCTGATTCTTCCCTCCTCTCAGCTAATGGTGCTGAGAAGCATCTGAAAGTCAGCATCAGATTATCACAATATTCAATACTCCTTGAAGTGGTTGAACCCCAGCAGCTGATTCCTTGAAGACCAAAGTATAGGATTGCCACCAATGCTATGGATAGTTCTGTGTTTGGGCAGGCTGCTTTAATCTTTCCCTCTTGTATCAGGGATAACTGTAAATTGTAAAGTGCTGGGAGCATTTAGCAAGTGTTACAGTGCCACTGTTTCAAAGCTGTTTTTTGTTGTTGTTGTTTTGTTTTGTTTGTTTATTTTAAGTAAAGACAAGCTATAATATACTTATCTCAACATAGGACTGTAATAAAAGATGTCTGTACTTACAGTTATTGGGGAGTGTACCTACCATTCAGTTCCCAAACCTAATATGCCCATCACTCAAACGGTGAGAGTGTTGAATTACAGCAGTCTGTTACTCACTCAACACCAATGGTTGGGAGCCATTAGGAGACTGAAGCGTCAGCGAGGATGCTTGATGTAATAAAACAATGCTGATATTGTCTGCTTTCCCACAATATTTTATGGGATAAGGAAATAAAGGGGTTTTGCACCAGTTTTTGTTTGTTGTTTTTTTTTCACTGACAATTGGGGAGTGGAGAATGAAGAGCTGGAAAATATCTATGTTCCTGTCCTGATGCTAGGTGAACTTAAAATTGCCTTTACTCATTAAAAAGAAGAAGAAGAAGAAAAAAAGTAGTTATTTCTTCTCAAAAAAAGTGCAACATTTGCCTCTACAAGACAGATGACCATTAGTGACAGTATATGTCTTCATAATCTCCATATCAATAGGTCTGATGTTATGAGAATTTCTATTACAGAGTATGTTGATAAGATGTATGACTTGCAAGCATTAGAGGTCACATCTGTGATCTGAGAGTAAATAATAACTAATTTGTGACTTAACAGCTCCAGTTCTTCCCACAGGCTTTCATCTTCTGACTCTTTTCCTTCCTTTTTCCTGGTTCCCTCATCACACAACAACTTCACCTCTCATTTACGCTTTCTACCTCTCCAGGAAAAAAAAAAAAAAAAAAAAAAAGTTTTGCAGTGCTAAGGCTCACAGAGAATATAGTTGCATCTGTGTCTATTGGAGGAATAAGAGTAGAAGAGTTAGGTCTGTGAAACTTTTTTGACATACGGCTGAGAGAGACATAAGGCTCTCTGCCAGTACAAGTCTCTGCTCCATTCTCCAGGCTGTCTGTCTGCCATAGAATGCTTGTGATGAAAAAAGAATAAGTATAAACCAATCTCTCTCTACTTTTCCCTCTACTTCACAAAAATCATGTTAAGAAAGAGTGAAAATCATTCAGCTAACTTTCTATTGAAGCAGATGACTGAATACTGGTGTTTATTCTTAAGTAACTTTGGGCT
This sequence comes from Cygnus olor, assembly GCF_009769625.2. Classification (NCBI taxonomy): domain Eukaryota; kingdom Metazoa; phylum Chordata; class Aves; order Anseriformes; family Anatidae; genus Cygnus; species Cygnus olor. The sequence continues at coordinate 42,235,664 of NC_049169.1, forward strand.
TAACATACTGTAAAATATACAGCTTTTTCCTGTCACAATGGCAGAAGTAATGAGGGCAGGACTAGCTGGTTTTTAGCTCAAGACTAATAGGGCTCCTGACAGTGGTTGTTCTTTACCCTGTGAATACATTGGACATATTCCTCCACTGACCCATGAACTGGAAAGCTCATATCCCTGCTCGAGTGTTTTCTAACTACTACTAACTATGCTACTAGTTGGACAAGAAACATTTTTGGAAGGAGTGTCAGAAAAATGTTGCATACAGCCCTGCAATGTCAATGGCAGTTAGCAAAGTTGTGTGTGACCTCAGATAAGGCCTAGAATAGAGACAAGCCAGGATAAACTTCAGTATTGCCAAGTTTAGAGAGAAGCCAAAGGAAAACTGGTTCCCGTGCTGGCTTCCAGAAACTTTTTTGCTGGCATGAGCTGACCTAACTTGAAGGCATGCGAGGCCAATTAAATCACTACTAGCCACTTGCAAATGATATGGCTGTCAGAAACCGATTTCATAAAGGGATAAAAGGGCTATCAGTCAAAACATAGTCTACAAGTTGGCCATACTTATATACTTTGACTGACAAAGTAGAGAGATATCAAATAGGGTTTAGTCTGAGGTGGTATTTTTAACTCTTCAGTGGTTGGATCTGGGGAAGCCACTGCAGAGACACTGGATTTCTAAGCTATCAGCAGTGAAATAAATGGCATTTAGCTCTGCTCCAGGGAAGGACTTACTCTTTCATCAAGTGTCACCTCTACATGATGTGCCTGAATAAATATAAGTATCCTCTTTTTCTTTAGTGGAGTCCTCTGTGACAGCACTGCCAATGTAGGTTATTTATGGGATGAGTTGAATGCTAGTCATAGCACAAAAATATTACCTTATAAGCTCACTGCATATTGCAGGTGATGGAAATTAAAACTGTACCCTTATTAAAGGACTATTGCCATAACAATGTAATATAAAGGCCTACTTTTACCCCTACCATCTGTGCTTCTCATACATTACATTGTCCCTGCATGTATCCATGATTCAGTTCTTCAGCTCCTCAGCTGAAGGGCAGGCTTCTCATCACCTAGCAGGTCCAGGAGTTTGTAACAAGTCTGATTAGAAACACTCAAACTGACATTCAAAATGAGCTGGAGCAAACTAGTTGCTGGAAACCTCGTTTGAGTTTTTACCATATCAGTCCTAATTTTATTATACTGCAGAGTGATGTGCTAGCAACAGTGATCAGAAAGTGAGGCAAATATTTGGAGATTTGATTCCGAGAGAGTTTGGGTAAATTAATACTGATTTTGCTGCTTTCCTTGGTCCTTGAAAATACAGCAAAGGCCACATGGGTTTAAGAGTCACAATTTATTAAGTACTGTGCAACTTTTAAGTCTGGAAGAAGAAACTTTGCACCAGTTTTACTATATTATTGTTAAAACTAATTAGTATCTTACTCTATCTTGTATCGTATCTGTTTTTTACAATATATAAATTACCATCTTATTTTTATGGTAGCTTAGAAGTCTGTGCTGATTTAAAGACAATTCAGAGGTGGCTGAGGTCTTCATACATTATAAAAGTAATTTGTCTTATGGGTATTATATATTAAGGTAACGGAGGAGAAAAGTACTACAAAATAATACAAGAGTGATAATAATAAAGATAATAAATAAATTAAAATACACAAACAATAAATAATGACTAGTAAAAAAATATTGAAGAGTAAAACAGGACCTGGTGCTTAGGGACATGGTTTAGTGGATGACTTTGGTAGCAGGGTGATGGTTGGACCAGATGATCTTGAAGGTCTTTTCCAACCTTAATCATTCTATGATTCTGAGTAAACGCAATGTCCTTAATGCAGTGCATATACAGCAACATGTTTTTACCACACTCTGAAAGCTAATAATTGCACTGAAATCAAAATGTGATGTAAAAATAACAGCGTATTTTACAGTCTCCTTTTCATTCCTTAAGTAAATGTATGATACATAGATAAAATATAACATTAAGAAAATCTAGATCTGAATAAAATTTCCCGTGTGTAAAGTTAAGTGCTTTTCCTTTCAAACTTTTCTTCATGTTGCATATTTAGGAGAAAGAAAACACAAGTTCTTTGAAGTCCTTCTTACCTCAAGGCTTTTTACTGTAGTGCACAGTTCTGTTAACTATCAGTGCACTTATTCACAGAGGGGTATATTAATTCTTGTGCACGGGCCTCTGTGATAGCCCATGCAGCACATAAACCCCACATTAATGTAGGTTTTGAATTATGAAAGATGCCTTTTGCATACTTCTACAGTGGAATAAGTTTTACACCATCATATAGAAAAATACCATGAAAATGACTGATTAGCAATCTCAGGCTGACAGTTCATTTGATAATTAGTAATGACTTACCAAAATATCCCTTTTCTGTGAATAGCTACACTTATAGCTACACTTCCTAGGTTTATGGAATGCTGTCAAAAATATCCAATGCTTTTTCCCTGTGTATTAGTAAGTTCACCTCCAAACCTAATCCTACAAACATTGTTCAGTATAGTTTTGCTGAAATTAATGGAACTGTTTACAACGGAAAGGACTCAAACCAGTGCTCCGCCTCTCCAGAAATATCAGATGGCAAAGAAAATTACTTTAATGGGACAATTTTCAGAATTTTCATCATTTAGATTTCTTTTTGATAATACAACCCTCTATGTACATTTTTCAAATAACAGACCCAATTTTCAGTGTGTGATTCATCTGTCTTCTTTATTGCTCTTTTACTTAGAGGTTGTATTTTCATTCTTGGAACTAATTGGACTGGCTAAAGAAATGCTGATAGTGTTGTCACCCATTTTATTATGTAATAAGGACAGTTGCTGAGGCACTATCACAAGAGGAGGAAGAACATGGCTTGCATCTTGCTCAGCTTATGCAAGTTTAACCCCTTGTATCTCACTCTCAGAGAAAAAAAGCTATGGGTTAGACTGCCTGGAGGCATTACTCATGCTTCTCACTGAGGCTGAGGCTGCAGTCCTCCGTGGGAGATCCAGGGAATCTGAAGATTGTTCTGTTGGAAATCTGACATAGATTCTGGCCTAAATGGGATAAAAAGCTCACTGTGTAGGGTACCAGACAAGAAAAGAGGTGTCCAGAACTCTACTCTCAAGCCTATTTCCATTTTTTTACAGTGAATATTACATTGAAAACGGTACAAAGAGTCACTTTGCTGGCATTTTAGGAGAGTGTCCTATCTACAGTATAATTACTACATGCTCTCATTCTATAAATCTTGCTCTAACATAAAGTGTTTCCTGAGTTTCCCAGGAATATAGGGCCTTGCCTGTCACACATGCTAGAATTCACCATTTTAGCAGTCTGGTGAGCCTTGAGAAAGAGAAAAAGAAGGAAAACAATGAGATCTGGAGAGCCCCTATATCTGTGTGGATTCATACTTGTGCACATCCATTTTTACACTCAATGCCTTCATACCTGTGGCTTTCTACAAACATAGCTATTTAAAGATACAATAAGATCAAGACAGTTTGGACTGTTTCTCTCAGGGGGTAATATGCAAAGTGTCTGTGTCTGCTTTATGGAAATACTTTGTGACTAACTTTTTGTAAAGATTTGCCCTCCTGACCTTCTTTTCATCCTTGTCATCTGGTTCGAGCATTTTTAAGACAGTTTTCTAGCCTGAAGTGTCTTACCTGAAATTTTGTGGGGGGAAAGAAGAAAGGTGAACTATTGGAATTCATTCTTGTACATTGCTCTCAGAGCCTGTAGAGTGTGTGCTGGGTGGAGGGTCATACACATTATTTTATTGCCTCATGGCCATTTTAATTCTCAATGCTAAAGTCGCTTATGGCAGAATTTCAGTTGTGAGCTTTAAGTTTTCATACTGAACACAGAGTCTGTGGAATGTTTATTTGCCAGGAAAAAAGAAGGGGGAAAAAAAAGTGATTCTGTTGTAAGAGTATTTTGAAAGAAATCTCCTGACAAGGTTTTGATCATGCCTGATTTTGCTGTGGATAGCTCATGTCAGTAACATAACACATCTGCAAAAGTGTTTTTTTGTAGTTGAGTTCTGCCTTAATAAGTAAGGCTGAAGGATGACTTATGGCTTGAAGCTTTTTTCTGTTTTCAAGCTGTATCATTTTGTCTAATGAAAGGCCATTACCTCCCCCTGTCAATCTGGCCTCCGTTGCTGTAGTAATGTATCTGTGGATACATTATCGCTGCTTCTGCTTCTGTGAATGAACAATTCCAAAGCAGCTACATAGAATTTATTTGCTGATTACTCACCTGCTATTAAAGTAGTTCCAAATAAAGTGAAATGGCAGACACTGCCTCTTGGTAGCTTTTTCCAACTATAAAAGGAATTCTGCATGTTATCTGCAGTGCTCAAGCTGCTTTACAGATGCACCATATTTAATTAGATTAGTTTTAATTAGACTACAGATGCAAAGTTGCATCTATGTATCACTATTAGTCTGTTTTGAGGCACTTTCAGCCAATAACAAACCACCATCTCATTTGCATTTATTTTAGTGTGTTAACCATTTGCCTGCTGGAATAATAACTGTGGAAGAACTTATATAATTTGCGTTGTTATTGCTGTGTGGCACCATACACAGAAAGTGAAGTGAAGTGAAGAAAGGGTATTGCACTGAAGAATTAATTCAACGTTAAATAAATCTTTCTGTGAATTCCATTTGTACTTATTTAAATTCCTTTAGAGTGCTTATTTTCCAAGACAATCTTGTGAGCTTTGGACTTTATTGATTGCTCTTCTACCCTTAATGTTTGTTTTCTTTATGATCTTTTCATTTTTATTTCTTCATGCTTCACAGAGCCCATTTTCTTTTGCTGCCTTTCCCTTTCTATTCTGAGCTTAACTCAGTTCTGAGGAGACAGAGGATTAATTGTTCATTACTCGTGATGCTACAGGTTTGAAACAATTGTCGATTAGCTATTGCAAAGTTTTTATTATCAGGAGAGAGCACAGCTGCTTCTTTAGTTAATGACAGAATACTTGCGAGAGAAACTGGAAACTTGGGGCAGAAGCCTCACTGGGCAAAAGTCACCAAGACAGTGGGCATTGGCTTCAGCAGAATGATTCTTTTACCCTCATTTCTTATTCCAGCAGAGATTATTTTCCTATGTTTAGTTATAGCATTCCCTTTTCATTTTTATTTCTCCATTTTGGCCAAGCTTCAGATTAATCACTGCATGCTCAATTGTGTTTAAACAGGGACAGAAGTAAGAACTCTGATATGTACTTTTAAGAGTTGATAATTTTTCAGCCTTTTTGATCAGTAGCAATGAAATGAATCCAATGAGAAGAATGTAATTTAATTAAATGATTTTAATAAACGGGATGCACTTTGAGCAAGGAAAGGATGCAGGAATTGTTAAATAGCAATAAGAAAATGTGCCATCTAGAGCAGCTGCTAAGGTTGACTATAAATACTAGGAACAAAATATTACCAGAGTGAAAATATTCCAGTCTCAGGAGAGAAACGTACTATAGGCATGGGGTTAGGTTGACTATGCTCAGATTTTAGTGACATTCTTTGAAATCCCTAAAACAAGTCACAGGTCATTTTCTCCTGGCTTTCCTTCTTTAAAAGGAAAATAGTACGTATCTCCCTTTATGCCAATTAGCAACTTGTCATTCAGAAGGCACTTTAAAGATAAAACACAATGAACTTGGAGTTCTGTCATCCAGAGGACAGGACTATAGATCCAAGTTTCCTATAGAACTTTTGCGTCAGACAGTGATGATCATTTACTGAAGCAAAAGTCAGACAAGAATGTTGAATAATTGATTTTCAGAGCTGGTGTAAGGCTCTGATTCCTGTTTCCTTTCCAATGAATAGAAGATGCTGGTAACATTTAAGCACTGAGTTTTCAATATGCCCTTACAGGGATGCTTCACTTAGTGAAGAAAGTCTGGCTTGGATGTACCTGTAGGATCAATCTGTGCTGAGCACACTCAGTGTCAATAGGACACTACATCAGGAGACAGAGGAAGAGGATGCTTATTCTGTCAATGGAGCTTGTTCAGTTAGATCCCATAAGGGATGTAAGTGCCTAGAATGTGTCTGGTTTTCATTTGAGCAGTGTAAGGCAAAACTGACACCTAGTGCAGTTAATCAAAGGTGGACTCTGATACTGAAAGAGGGGATTTATTTCTTTCTGTCATATCCAGGAAAAAAATAAAAAAAGGAGAGACTGACATAATTTAAGAACAGCTTGCAGCCTGCATTCAGCGTTACATGGCTGGACTTCAAACTCAGCACAGGTGGGAGTCACGGGGTCTCAGAACAATGAAAAGCCTCACAGGCTGGCTGTCCAGCAGCAAGCCAGATGCAGGGGTGAAGATGCAGGGTTTCTCAGAGCAGCAACTGGTTCATCTGTCCACTTAACACAGGATGAAAAATTCCCCTTTGAAAGACAGATGCCTGCAGCCCTTTTTGGGGGGTAATAGGGGGATAGGAATGGAAAAAGTCTGAGTCTTCTGATACTCCAGTAGCACAGCTCTCCTCTTCTTATATATTGATCTGAAAGTCAGACTGCTCCTCCAGGAACTGGAGAGACTTAGATTAAATTCCTTCATCAAGCCGGAAGCTATAATGGTTGACAGTACTTTTAAATTATGTTGAAATCACGGCATTGTGTACAAAATAACTCAAAATATAGGCCACACTGAGAGGGGAGAAAGTTTTCCTCTTCCTGTTCTCCACATTGCTAAATTTTAGAAGCAATCACCAAATAGAATACAGGCGTTGATGAAAAGGGTCTTCTTTTTTATGGTTTCTGCTCTGTGCCAATGCTTCTTGCACTGTCATACTTCACCTCAACTTCTGTCCAGTTTAAAAAAAAAAAAAAAAAGCAGATAAAAATACTTGGATCAGATTTTTAGGGAGAGTTGCTGTCTTATGAGACAAACTGATAGTAGTTGTTGTTGCTGATAGCCAGTGATATTAACAGGACAAAGTAAGCATTGGGCAAACTGCCTGCTCTAATCCACACTGGATGAGAACATTTTATGCTGTCCTGCAGGATGGTATGCATGCTTAGAAAACAATCCTTTCCAGGCTTTTTTCAGATCCACATCATCCCCCTGAACTAATACTGCCAACTTAGGTTTGCAGCTGTAACATACGTTCATGGCCTAGTTGAATATAGGGGCTGACTAAAGCTTGTGCAAATTAATTATTCAGGCTAATTAGCAGAAGACTGAAGCACAACATGAGAGAAAACATATTCCAGGCTTGCTAAATTAATAACTTCTAACGTTGCTAGATTGCAAAGTCAGAAGCACAGCACCAGTGATGGGTGTGTTGTACTTGCGCTTTACAGAAGTAAAGATAAAGGATACGAGAAACAATTTGCAGATAGTATTAAGGAAATCTGGATTAAGAGATCAAAATGCAGTCTGCAACTATTTCCTTCTACAGACCTGACAGACTAAATCCATACATTAGCCATATGGTTTTGCTGCAGATTTCAAGATACTAACATGAAATTCCAAACATACAAACAAAAGTTATGTTCTAGTTTTCTCCAGCAAACTGGCCACTTTTCCAAGAAAAGCACCTTTCTTGGGCATGGCAAAAAGAACAGCTATGGGTAGCTTTCAATTCCTGCTAAGAACAATTTAAACTTGTCTCAGACTGAACAAGGAGTAAGGACAAAATGACAGTGTAGTATTTAAACAATGTGTTTTGGAGAGGATTGTGACCTTACCTCAGTGGAATAAAATTTCAACTTTTGTATTTACGTAGACCAGAATAAAAAGACTCCGAGTTGCCATCCTAAAAAGGATAGCCTTCCTTCTTAGGGAGCATAAGTCCAGATTTGATTAGAGCTATTAATGAGGTCAAATGATGCTTTTAGGCTGGTAGCTAATGTAAACCAAATCTATTTATCACTTTGGCAGTGGTTCCTGCAACAAAGTTAATGACCATTACCACATTGCTAGTTAGCCAATCAGGAATGGTGCTTTTTGTGCAAAAAGGCAGAAGCTAGTAATCAATCATCATCATCCTCATCATAATAGTGCTGCTAAATGAGCTTCTGAAAAAGAAGAGCAACATGGCTATTAACCTTAACTGTATCTCGAAAATAGATTTCTTCCTACGAAGGCTACTCCTGATATGTGGGTTGCAGCCTTGATAGCTTCTTGCAAAATAAAGGAGGTCGAAATACTAGTCAAGTGCTCAACCCATATTAAGATTCTTTGTTCAGTCTTTTAAAATAAAACTGAACAATTAAAGAGAAAGATCAAAGTCTACAATTTTTTTAAATAGCAGGTGAAACCATTTTGCCTAATAGACTTGAGTTGTATACTGTCAGTGAATAATGAAATTAAACTTTTTTTTTTTTAACTGTATAAGTGTCTAATAACATACAGGTTCCACCAAACTGTATCTTTATAATACCTTCTGATTCGCATCTTCATATTGATAGCCATGTGTCGGTAGAACAGACTTCTGCAAAAGCTGTTGTGCATATTCACATCAGTAGTGTTTTCTTGGGAGGTTGGCTCAGCCAGGAAGGACTGAAGGAAGTTACCTTATACATTGCTTGTTGAGGCACAGGTGAGGAGTGCAGTGGCAATGGCTCTCTCTTGTCATCCCAAGGCTTGGGATGGCTGGGCTATTAGTACCAACTCCCTCCAGATTTGCAAAGCTGGTACAAGTAGCCTGATCAGCAATACATAGAGATTGTGAAAATTTTCTAGCAAGAATGCATAGGGAAAGTTTGGGACCATTCAGTCCTTCAGCGCACACAAGCCCAGGCAGTCTGACAGGCTGTTCACTCCAGAATATCTCACCTAATTGCCCTCCATCTCACGATGCCGTGTCACCCATACAACATTCCCAAAACACCTGCAGAATGGCTGGTTTGCTCTCTGCCTTTTGCTGAGTGTCTTGGGAGCGCCTCGCCAACAGAGGTGCCTGCCAGGAATGCTCTCCCACATACCCTGCACAACCTTGTCCCATGCAAAGATGAGATACACAGCCACGGCCAGCCTCACTTAGTCCCACCAGGGTGAGCAGGGCCAGGCAGGGTGTAGAATTGCACCCGTCTTGGATCGTCTCCAAAATCAGTTCTAATGTGAGCCTATACCTGAGGTGCATCAGGGCCTCAAGCACTGGAAACACCTTCTGGAAAAGTGTGGAGCCACAGACTAGACTGTGTTGAAGAGCTGTTGAATGTACTATATTTTTACTTGGGGCATTCGTATTACGAGCTGCTCTCTGCCAACTGTTTTCATAGATGCCTGAGTGCCTGGAGAACAATTTCTGTCTTGATTTGAAGCTTGATCTGGAAGACCAGAAAGGGCCACAGTTGAAATCTGGTCCTTAACAGCATGAATGTGCGACAGGGGTGGTTCAGGCTGGGTGTTGGGAAAAGGTTCTTCACCCAGAGGGTGGTTGAGCACTGGGACAGGTTCCCCAGGGCAGTAGTCATGGCACTGAGCCTGCCAGAGTTCAAGCAGCATTTGGACAATGCATTTGGAACCAGGAGTTGAACTCAATGGTCTCTATGGGTCTCTTCCAACTTGGTATATTCTATGATTCTATGAAACCTGGGTTGTCTGGTACTAACTGCTTCTGCCTTGAGAATGCAGCCAGCTCAGGCACCCATTTTGGAGGGTCCCAGCCGAAGAGGGTCTCTTGGTTTTCAGTGCCATTTGTTCAGGGCCCAGTCTTAGCCATAACCTTGGCCAATGGCAAGCCATGGAGGTGCCAGGCTGGCTGGCTAGCTGTGTGCCACCCAGAAAGAGGGCATTCATGTTGTGGGTGGACAGGATCCTAGGAGGATCTTGTTGAGATAATAGAAGTGGTTATTTTGCAATGGCTGTGCACAGCGGTGTGCTGGGCGATGTGCTTGGATGGACTGTAGCTGGCAGTGTACAAGCCTGGTGCATTCTTGTAGGCTGATGTGTGGTTAAGGCCCTGGCCCTTGTGAGCAATTGGTTGAACCGAGATGCCCATGTACCCGCCACAGGCTTGGAACCTTATGCTGCAAAGCCTCTCAGGCCAGACTGCCTTCTTATTTCATCTGTGTGCACTGCTTAATCTGGTGAGGCATTTCTTCTGAGTCGGTGCCTTTAGGCACTACCCACACACAAATGAGTGTCTATTAATAATGATAATATTTAATGAAAGAATCTTGTTCAAAGTTATATCTGTACATTTAAAATAACAGATCAAGAAATGCAGGCATTCAGTTAATTTCATTGGATATACACTAATGCCCAGCAAAAGAAATATGTTTTTATAGATACATTCTTGTCACAGAAGAAAATATGGTTTCTCAGACTAGCAATTACTGCTTACATATTGCAAGTGGCCTAACATACAGAAAAAAAGTATATTTAAAAACAAAGCTTTAATTCTATGTGGAAGAAGGAGATTAGTTTTTTTGTTTGTTTGTTTGTTTGTTTGTTTTTATAATTGATTCTTTAGAACTACAGGTATGAAATTAATTTTTTTAATCATTCTGGACATTATATGAAAAAGTTCCCAAGCCTATTAGAAATTAGCCTTTCTCACTGCTTATTTTGCTTAAGCATGCAAATATTTTCCTGCTGAAGTGATTTACAAAAAATGAAAAACAACAGCAAAGGCTTTTATATCTGAAAGTATTAATCAATTTTAGAAATAAACCATTTCCATGATTCTTGACTGCAGAATGCATATGTTTCTTGAATAAGTGGATGGCAGATGGCATATATGTGTACACATATATATGTATATATATGTAAAGGTAGTACATTCTACGCTGTGAATGAGTCTTTTTAACCTGTCTTAATCTTATATATCTGAGGGGAAAAAACAAGTTTATCCCAGGCCTGTTCAAGGGCTCGATAAAAACAGATATATGAACCTGCTTAGCATCTGTTCAAAGTCAATAATACAGCTCTACCAGGCTGTGTGATGGATAGAGGCAAAAGATCATGTCCTAAGGGAAATTGTGTCATACTTTTTATAAACAGAAAGAGTTTGCTTATTTACAAGTTAGAAATACTTTGCATTTTGACATTTTGTTCTTACTAAACATGGAAAGGTAGTAAATTTCACTGAGAACTTCACCATCATCCTCAGGAAGGGAATCTTAAAAAGGTGACAAATGAAAATCTGAACTAGCAACAAAGCTGAGGAACAGGAGGATTGTTTCAATGGGTAAAGTCATCAGTTTGGTATGGATGAGAAGTGAGTAAAGTCTGTTTACCCCTTGCTATCCCATACTTTTGTGCTTTGTCCGAGTGTATGGATTCTGGACACATTATTGCTGGCTGGATAATAAAATGGCAGGAATGAGGGAAAAAATATTGCTTTTAAAGTTTTCAATAAGAAATTAAAATTTATTTTCAAAGTAGTACATTGTGACAAATAAAATTTCAGTCTCTATGTTTATTTTACAGCTCTATAGTTATAAACCAAATTGAGTTTTAAGGGCCCAGACACCCTGCAATCCTGGAGCAATTTCATGTCACTGCGCTTCCCTGCTGGCAGGAGCTGCTCCGAAGCTGGGTGGGAAGTGCTGTGTCCCCTTCTTTCCTGCAGCTTCACTGTTTTTGCATGGAATAGCCATGCAGAAAACCTGGAAGTAGTCCTCTGGCTTGCTGCTTGAGAAGAAGTGAGGTGGAAGAGGTGCTGTAACGGTGCAGTCAAGCTCCAGGCACCGGAGGAGGTGATGTGCGAGAGACATGCTGGAAAGGTTGCAGCTCTGAGAGCCTGGAGCAGAGACTGAGGGCACCTGTGGTGTCACACACGGCGCTAGGCACTAGTGATTTAGTGTGCTGGAGGGCTTCCTTGTAGGCGTGAGTTTGTGTTGTGTTCAGGGGAGCTGGGGGCCACACGCTCCGGGGTGGTGCTTGAGGTGCATCCTGAGGCTGATGCTGTGCCCCAGGCCACTCTCTGGTGTGCCTCTCTTGCAAAGAGCACGTGGCATCCTCCAGCACATTGCTCCCCACAGTTGCCAGGTGCATGCCTAGGACCTGCTGCTGACATGAGCTCCACTGCTGGAGCGAGGACGTGATACTGGAAACACGCAGCAGATGAATCTGCTGTTTTTCCCTGTGCACCATACTAGTCAGTAACGTAGATTGATGCACCCACAGTGTCTTCTATATGATGCTAACCAGTCATTTTATTGTCTGTGCCTTAATGTCTGCATCTCTGCAGTTCACATATTACCTACCTTATTTATAAGACAGTTTGTGATCTACCTATGAAAGATGCTATAACTGAACCATTTTTATTTGTGACCTTCTAAATGAATATTATATCTCAGTAAGGAATAAAACTGGTAATTACTTTCAGTAGGAACTTTCACTAGAACTTAGTGTATAACTCCAATGGTTGACAATTCTGTTAGCTGTAGTTCTCATTTATACCTGCATGTAACGTTTCTACGTGTTAACAGACCATTGGCATAAAGACAGATAGTTTCTATAATTTCATGTTGTCAGAAATCATAGATCTTCTTTTTTTTTAAGATGACATTATACCCTCATAGCATTTCCTTTGTTGGCAATAGATTTTTTATCTAATTTTGAAACTTCTAACATTGAACATGTACTATGCATGACTAATTCTGGTATGCAAGATATGTGATTCCTCTTTTGAAAAATGAAGCACAACCCTGCTCCTCATTTGCAGGGAAAGCCTTGAAAAAGTGACACAAATACATTCCCAAGTGCTCAAAAACAAACAAAAAAAAAGTAAGGAAAATGAAACAAAAACAGTGTTCATTGCATGCAATGAATGAAATCAGCTAAGAAAATCAAATATACATAAGCATAATTGATTTTTTTCCATCAATTTCATTACTTTTGAGTCTTATTCTCTTGATTTCCAAGTCTTCAGATTGATACGACTGGAGTATTTTGTCCATTAGCGAATTCTAGTTTGAAGTCAGAAGCAGTTGCATGACTTTTTTTTTACTGTTCTTTTCCTTCAAACTATCAATCAAAATTTGAAGTGCAACACGCAGTATGTGTCACAGGAAAAGTGAAATGCTCTTTAACCAGAAAATGCCATTGTCCACATGATGGAAAACAGTCATCTCAAGCTTCTGCAGATTTGTTTGTCAGTGTTGAATATTAGCCCCATGAGTTAATTTGTGCCTTCTCAGGGAAGTATTTGGCCTCAGCTGGTGTTGGTACATACACAGTTTTTGGAACGCCTTCAGCAAACCTGTCTGGCTTCCAGGTCCAGTTCGAGGCTCCAGTTTTCTTCATCTTCCCCAGCTGCTGAGTGTGTTTAGTGCTTTCTCTGGCAATTATCTAGAGCCTGAATTCATTTATTTTATGTTAAAAGCTTTATGGCAGCAGATATAATGAACTGATAGGAAGCATCAGTCTAAAAATACTATCCACTTGATTAGAAAGCGTCTTCCACCAAGGTTTTTTCTTTCTCTACTCCATTTTCTGTAGCAAGTGACCTAGAGGCTTTGCTGGACAGGGGAGGCTGGTCTATTTGTCACACTGGCCAACGCTGCAGCCCTTCACAAGGAACATGCTGTGCAGAAGGGGGCTAGGCTGCTGGTTTCTCCTCTGGTCTGCTGCATGCCAGCTCGGGGGACATGTTGGAGGCAGTGGGGATATGGGTCTCATGCAGAGGGTGATGGGCAAAATGGCTGTATTTTCCCAAGGAAGGGGGAGGAAGCAACCAGTGGGAGCTGTGGAAGGATGGAAGGGAGGTGACAGCACCATGTCGTGGTTCCCAAGGACTGTGTCCAATTGCGGCTGAGCTGAAGGCAAGCCTGAGAGAGTGGCTCAGACCAGCAGCAACACAGGCAGCAGAGGGGAAATCTGTTTTAACATTTTTTTGCTTTTATTCTATTTCATTTTGAGTTTGAGAGGAGGTAGTCTGGTTAACAGAGGAGCTATTTTTGTTTTAGTATTTATTCAGATGAAACCTGACACTTGAGCTTGAAAGCCTTTGTGATCTCTCTGAGGTACTTCCGTCAAGGAGACATCTCAGCAGCTTTGCTGCCCCACCATCCTGTCTCACCTGGAGACTCCCTGGCTTTACCTTCTCCGCCATGTACCTCAAGAGACAAGGAGCAGAGGAGCTGATGAGACTGAGCAGTGAGGAGCTGAGGGCGAGAGGGAGCAAAATATGTAGGAAAGAGGGAGAGAGGGAGAGCAACAGAGACAAAAATAGTTCTGTTCTACAGAAAGAAGATACGCTGTTTGGTAAATGTGTTTTACCACAATGCACAACTGCCATGCATTCTAAAAGGTGAATTAATACTACCAATAATAAATTCAAGTGACCTGAAAAGTCGAATAATAGGTGTGGGTTCACCTTCAGGTTAATATTTTAGTCATTTTATGTATTTTGACTTCCAGCTTAGGGAGCATGCAGTAGGTACATGTGGTGTTTGAGTGACCCAAGCTCCTCAGCTAAATTTATAGCAATGTCTAGGATTACTGCTAAATTCAATGTCAGTTTATTTGCAAAGACATGAATGTTTAACTATAAGAAGTCAAAATAATTTCACATGAGGATATCTAACAAAGAAGCTATAGGCATAAGTATATTCGGTGGGTGAAGCCCATGTAATCAGTACCCTTTCACAAAGTGTTTTGCACATAGGGAACTTTCACTGTCAAAACGCATATCTCTTATCTCAGTTAAAGCCTCAGTATCTCCCATAAACTATTCATAGAGATAGTATTATGTAACAGCACATTGCTCAAAAAATAGAAAAGGGGAAATGCAGCATGAGAGCATTTGTTAAGATATTTAGTAGAGGTTCCTTCTAGTGATGAGTCAAAGCCATTATCTTGAACCACATAAAAAATCAGAGATAAATTTAAGTGAAAATAGTGTTTTGCTAAGATGCTGTTAAAGCAAGGTTTCATATATAAGTGTTAGGGGAGGAAATGTAGCTGTATATACCTGAAGGTTAGCATTTAAATCATTATTTTTAAGTATGTATTTGCAGTTTTTCTCTGCCTCCTTTACAAATCATTCTACCATGTATCAGCGTTTCCTTTCCTATGCATTGATCACCTTTGTATTTGTTCTGCTATGAGTAGTGGTATCTATTACCTTGCTTTTAGTACATTTTCTTTTTTTTTAAGTAACTTCTAATGAAAGTCAAATTGGTTCCCAGAATGTGGCCCCTGGTGAGTTGCTATACAGAAAGTCTTAATATGGCTATATATTATTTTTCCTTCCTGATAAGAAGCAGTAAGTGGAAAAAAATAGTACAGTTTAATAAATAAAAACTGCCAGTGCTCTCATGCTCAGGCTACCAGAGATTTAGCCTAACGTGATGTGCTTTACATACAACTACGTGACAGTTGCATCTTCTGGTTAAGTAGCATTCCCCCTCTGAAACATAGATTATTAATATGTATCAATTGCAACATGCCATGGGCCTCCTTTGTACAATAATATGGAATCTGCCATCATCTGATAGTCCTTTGCTATCACAGTTTAAATGGGGCTGCTTAATTGCTTAATTGCGAGTTATCATTGGACAGCATTCTTGGTATGGAAGTCCTCACTTTTTAATTCAGCTCCTCTCTTCATTTTTTTTCTTGACCTCTCTCTTTAGATTCTTTTTTTAAGTTAATGAAATTTCCTGTGACATTACACACAGAAAGAGAGGAAACTTATTAGGATGAAGGGTTTTATTCTCTTTTATAAACTGCAGCACTTTGATTCTGTTACACATTTTGTGACTACCCTCTACTGTCTTTCCTCTGGAGTCAAATGCCCTCTGAGGCATTTGATAATTTTAGATCACCTAACGGGAATGTCAGTTTTAGACCCAAGGCCTATACCCCTCCAAGCTTTTTGTGTAAGGCTAAGTAAGGATATCTTTGCATAAAGGGCACAATTTGTAGCTCTTAAATCAAGTAACTCGGTAAAACATCTTTTCCTTTGAATCTAATGTATTCAGTGGAACAAGATTTGATTACAGGTTGGAAGACAAGCTATGTTTAGTGCAGTGCAATAGAAGCAAATCTGTGGTGTGAAGCAGTCAGTCCCAAGGACCCAGTACCACATTGCATGCTTCATGTAATGCTTCTGACTAGGTTTGCTCATATGGGCATGAGTGCCTTTTTCATTAGGGCAGCTCTGGGAGCCTATATTCACATTATTTCCATCATGCCCTCCCAGACCATGCACACCATGAGTTCAAGCACAGTAAGTGGGGATGGCCTGGAGATCTGCCTCATCAATCCCTTCTCAAGTCCAAAGTGAGATGATAATATCAGTGCACGACAGCTGCCATATATATGAAATGGTTACAGATGCATCAAGTGACCCACAATATGCATACAACACTGGCTGACCTTAATGGTAGGAAACAACATTGAAGAAAACCTCACAAGTCCTTTAGCTGCTTACATGTCTGACTGATGTTCAGCATGAGTGAAGGATGCAGTATTGGTACCAAAAACATCTCCATTATCAACATAATCCTAGAGTTTATTCTGGTCAGGAAAAAGCTTTCATGTTCACTGCAATTTCCTTCTACTCCACTCTTGCATTTCTTAGTTAAGTCCTGGAATGTACCCTGTTGGGACTGGATCGATGCTACTAATTCAAAACTTTACTCTTAGTAGCTATGCCACCTTAGCAGATCCCCTCCAATAGATTTGTCTTTAAGAGCCTTGTAGAATCACCAAATCATGTAGTGATTCATGACAACGTCTTCAAGATAAGTATTCTGTATTTGTCCACGGGAGCAGAACAAAGAAAATAGCACTGAAATACCAGAAAGCTTATGCACATATTAATTATACTTAAACCTATAGCTTTTCCTTGATAGCTTGGTTAAGTATTGCTTGTTTCAAAGCACCCCCTTGTGCTGGTACTTGGTAAAACAAATTGTACCAGTCGCTTCTGGCTCTCTGATATCTCTCAATCCCTTGGTCAGAATCTGTTTTTTGTGTCACCCACCCCCGTTCGTCTGCTGCAGAGGTGTTTTGTTTAATGGATTATGTCCAAAGACCCACTGAGGTTTCAAACTACACTATTGAACCTGGTCAGCCTGGTTTAATATAGATGGAGGTAGTATTCAAACTGTAGATTCCCTTTGCTGTCCATTTAAACACTAGGAAAATGAAATTATTTGAAAGTCTTGCTTATGTGCGAGAAAGTTCAACCATAATTAATCATTATGAAGCTCTAAAGTAAGCCAATCTACAACACCAAATTCATATGCTGTCCATAAAATTTTTATAGATATTATTCACAGTTGGTATGCCAAAAAATTAAGGACTGCAGATTTGAGTTTTCCAAAGCTATAGTGACATTGGTCACTTCATTCTGGACTGTCCACCCTGAGAACACTTTATACAAAACTAATTTTTAGAAACTTATTGCTTTCTGGAATTCAAGATCTTCTGGCAGTGTCATGAATTGAGTAGAACCTTCAAAGTCTTTAATAATTTTGGGACAATAATAATAATATTGGATTTTTAATAATTTTGTATAATCTTGACTGTGTCATGTAAAAATGATTAACATTTATTTAAATAATGCATTTGAAAGACAACGAGCATCATTTCAAAGTTAACAATAACTGTATGTTTCACTTGTCTTAAATCTAGCATGTACGTCCCCTGCCAGCAGTGTTAGATTCAGCAATGTCTGTTGGAGGCAATGTTCTGCTGAGCCATCTCCTTGACAGAGATAGTACACTTTTATTGGGGAAAAAATGTTCATTCCTTTTTGCTTTTTCAGTCTTGAATGCTGAAGGCATTTTTGAAAATGTCCAGATTTTGGGAAACCCCAAATTTTTATCATTTATTACTTGTGCTTTCTGTAATAAAAAGGTAGTATATTTTCTTTGAAGAGATAATGAGGAATTATGCATAATTTTTGGTGTCTCAGATATTAATTTGGTGTTCCTTTAATTGCATCACAAGAGCTATTGGGTGACATTAAATTACAAATAGACGAGAGCAGGCAATACATGATAAAAAAGAAGCTGAGGTATCTGCAAGTGTTTAAAATGCTCCCCAAGGCACCCTACATTGTTCATGCTCCAGAAAACCAAGGCAACAGTGCCAGAATACCACTTTGCACAATAGTTTCAGCACATAGGCATCCGAACTCACTACCTACACAAGTTTTTTCATCTGTAGGATGTGTATGTATATATCCTATTAACACCCACATTCCCTGTCTCAATTCCTTGATTCTCCTAGCTTACCTGCATTAGCTGTGCCCCTCCTCTCTTTCCTCCCACAGTGCCATCCCGCCCCAAACCTATCCCATACTGCTGCTCCCCATGTTCCCTCACATCATGCTTTGAGCACTCCTGACAAGGCAGCAAAACAAATAGCTGGTAAATTTAGGCACATCATTCATTTCATATTGTCAGAACTCCTAAGAATTAGCTCAAATATGAAGTACAGTGTTATATAAATACAATTTCAAAGGCCAAGTGTCTAGTGCAGTCTAGGCACATGCATGAAGTTTAAATTTGAAAAGAATACACGTTGCCTCTAAAAGGCAATGCTTTCACATTTGTGAGTGTCAAATGAAAAAATAAAATTTAGTAGGAGAGTCAGTTGTGCTACGAGGAGTTATCACACCAGATCTGAAGTAAAAATGAAATCATTAGTGCATGAAATACAGATTTTAAGATGTGATAAGTGCAGATATAATGCAACTTTTACTGCAGAATTGCTGCTGCTGACTCCATAAAATACATCTCATAAACAGCTGTTAGTCTGTTCACTCTTTATCTTTTAACATTCATTTGTTTAGTAATCAGTTCTCATTTGTTCTACATATGGTACATAGCTTCCCTTTTATAGCAGCTGCATTTAATGAACATTTGGATGCACAAAAAGTATTACAGAAATTATTGTTTAACTCTTTTTCCTACATGATTTTTGTATCTGTCACTAATAACATTTGAATAAAAGTTAGAAATGTGGTCATTAAACTTAGAGTAGGGAAGGTTTAGGTGCTTTGTCCTCTTTCTGAACTGGTAAATTCTACTGGAATTTCCAGTGACCATTCTTCACACTCTGCTTAGCTTCTTTAAGCAATTAATTTTCTCTATTTATGCTGTCCATTCACTTCTGTGATTCACTGATGTCAACATGTCAAATTTTATTCACTCTTCGGTTTTGCTCTGTATCATATTACAGACCTTTACGTAAAACAGTGAGAAAGTAACTTACAGACCTGGTAGAGTGTGTTTAGAGATTTTAGAAAATGACAGCTTAAATATTTGAAGCTTCATTGGGTGTTCAGGTTAAATGTGAGCATCAGTGGTCATTAAAGCTGAGTTGAATGAAGACAATTCCCTCCTGGACTACTTGTGTTCAAGTTAATTCATTTTTTTCCAAAACTCTGATTTCTAACAAGACCATTTTATCATAGTAAGTATTCTGTATTATTTATTCATACTACAGCTGTGTCCAGCATCCTGGACTGAATGAAATATCTGAACTTTGAACTATGCTTTTCTTGGTAGGAAACTATAGGTGAAAATATACTTATGTACTAAAACTCTGCTAGTGTTAGGGCATGATGACTAATAGCATAAACGCCCTTGGTTTGACAGTCCTGTGCCCTTGGTCAGTGTTTACTGGTGGCCTCGACCTACATCTGTTGTGAGGAGTCTGTGAGTCTGTCAGGTACAGCAATGGGCAGAGGAGAAGGGCTCTTCATCAAAACTTGACTGCTTGGAATGGATGCTGTTCTGAAAACAGGAAAGTCCCGGTCAGTTCCACCCTATTCAGCCACAATACAATGCCAGGTGGGTTGTGGAGATGATTAAAGAAAGAAGCAAGTGATTGCCTAAATGTGCCAAGCATTTTACAGATTTGCACAGTGTAAATATTTTGGACATACTGTTTTCAGATGGTCAATTAATCAAAATAGCTGCAAGTTAGTTTGATCTGTGTCACCAGGCACATAAATAGATAGATGAGTTAAATTGGCATTGTGTGTGCAAATGCTTGCTTGGGAGAAGTGTACAAATGATGACAGCGTATTTTAGAACGAATTTCAGGTATTTCTGCAAGGTATTTTCTTTGCAAAAGGCTTAGCTGTGAAAGAAATGTGCTTGTTTCTAAATTTAACCCTACTAACAGTTTACCACTTTCTTTTTGTGTGTGTTTCTTTTTCTCTTCCAGTGCCACCTTGGGCCTTAATAGCCATAGCCATAGTTGCAGTCCTATTAATCCTTACCTGCTGCTTTTGTCTCTGTAAGAAATGCTTGTTCAAAAAGAAGAACAAGAAGAAGGGAAAGGAGAAGGGAGGGAAGAATGCTATTAACATGAAAGATGTTAAAGATTTAGGGAAAACCATGAAAGACCAGGTAAAGTACCTCTCCTTTTCTTCAATTCTTGAGTTGTATTTGAAGGATGCGTCTACAAAAATGTTTTGTTAGTTGCCTTAATAGTGGCTTTGTGAAGAGGAGACTGATTGTCAGCATCTCCTCAGTCGTATCACAAAAAATGAATATGGGTATGGCATCACTGATAAAGCAGTCAGCCAGTTTCTCTTCTCTGCTAAAAAAATGAACAGGAGTGTAGTGACTCATCTGGAAGGGGCAAGTTTATTGACAGTATCTTGGCTGTCCCAAAAATGCAGTAAATGTGTGCAATTTTCAACTGTCCTTTTTCAGGACTTTGACCAAGACCAAGTACAACATTTGTATATCTTTCTAGCAGTGGTTCAGAGCATCAATGATAAACAAACAGATCTGTACTCTGAATCTCTTTTTACACAAAAGCATAAGTTCAACTGAGAAACAAACAACGATATAGAGGAGAAAATGAGAAGCATAGAAACAAGGAAAAACAATCAAAAAGAAAGAGCATGGGTCATTCAGCACAGTGATGCTGGGAGATTTTGTATTAGAGAGGAGGAGATTAAAGATAACAGAACTTGTAGCTGTAAGTCAATGGAGTAACTTGGAGGAAGAGATTAGCATAATGTCCTTTGAGTAGTATCATTTTCATGAGGGCAAGAAAACTTGTCATTTAGATCTGTTTCACGCAAGAGAAGCAGAAGGTTACAGGACCTAATCCTCAGTGCCACAGACTTAATTAATATGTTCCTGAAAGAAAAAATATAAATATATGTATATATATATATATATATAGCCAGGGTTTTAGTATTGTCCTTCCTGATGATTCTGCTGCTAAGAATTCATAAGGAAAACTGTTAAGAATAAGCAGAAGAATGGGGAAATAATAAATGTGAAGAATTCATGTGTCCTTAATGCAATGCCATATTTCCTAAGCTAAGACAAAGGGCTGCATTTTTCAAACAGAAAGTTCTGAGGAGAGTTAGAGAACTGCTTTGCAAAACCTCTTCAGTAGGAGACTATTGTAAAGATATTACATGTGTCTGTGCTTCCAAGACCCTTTGTAAGATTGAGCCAGAGCAAATCAGAAATGCTTATCCAGCCAAAGAGAGAAGATAAAAGCAAGGTAAGGAATGAGTAGTTCCTTCAATAAGCTGGACACAATTTAGTGTGTGAAGAAAGCTGGACTGAAAGCAAGTTGATTAGTACAAGCTAAATCTGGGAACCTCAGGACTAGTGTCATTAGATCAAGAACAAGGTCCAAGAAGAAAACCGTAGAGTACAGTAGCTAGGTGAACAGAGCAGACCAGAACCAGTGGTGGGATCCCACTATACAGTGATGGAGCAGCAATGGATAGAGCTCATCACCCAGTCTTCAAGAGTCTTGGAACAGGTTAGCACAATTCTCCAAGTATGTGAGATATGATAGGAGGAAAGCAAGAAAGGTGGGTGAGGAGACCTTACAAGTTTGATGGCCAGCTGCTGCTGGATCACCTTAGTGGAGTGTGAAATGAGCTCAGGTAAGGGGAGGAAAACAATGGATACACTTCAAAGGTGCAGAGCTATCAGAGCTATA
The DNA here is from genome assembly GCF_009769625.2 of Cygnus olor. NCBI lineage: Eukaryota > Metazoa > Chordata > Aves > Anseriformes > Anatidae > Cygnus > Cygnus olor. The sequence continues at coordinate 42,257,551 of NC_049169.1, forward strand.
TCAAGTTTCCAACATCACACAAGAGGGCAGTTTTTGTTGTTGTTGCTAAGTGGACAGTATGAAAAGAAAAATACTAAAAATTCAGTTGTTTTTTACCTGTTCATACTAGTTAATTGCAATAGCCACTACTGAAATGTTAATATATTAGACAGTAGTTAACTTTTCTAGATTACACACTACACCAAACTTTGGCGAAATTCATTACTTTCAAGCTGTATGTATCAACATTTTGTAGTGGCCATTGTACACACTGTCAGCATTTGAGAGGCAAAGGAAAGAGTGAGGCTTAATCTTACACTACAGCTAACAAAGGTCATACCAGTTGTAGGTTCCAGGTGTAGTCATGTGTCTACAGCCAGTAGGAAATACAAAGCAGATTTCCCTACAGCCATCCCAGATTGTCTTACCACAACTCACAGACTCCTACAAAGGCAAAGAGAGCAAGTGGACAGAGTCCCTTGCATTCACACTGCAAGTGGACCACTTCAGACAGCACCCAGGTGCACAGTTTCAACCTTGGTTCCACCAGGAGGAAAGATGTTTTTCATATGTCACAGTGGTGTATTGAAATGCAAAACTCCCAAGTTAGACACAAGGCAAATCCGTACCTGAAAACAACCTCATTAGAACACAAGATCACTAATGTAGATGCACCTGTTCCAAGTTCAGGAAGATTAGTGAGGTTGAGCTCAGAAGACAACAGAAATTTTGGGTTCTCCTTTGAAAAAGATTTTACTGATTTTGTTTTCTCTATATGACAAATGTGAAACCTCTTTTCTTTAAGCACCTTGGTTTAGGATTCAAGAATTCCTTGTATTGGACTTATAGATATTGTTCTGGTTATTGTTATTAAGTAATTGTGAGATATTTCCCCACAGCCACGCATGGAAAATCATATCATCAATTGTTGGGTCACCCTGGGCTACTGTTAGCCAACTTCTTCCCATTGAAGCAAGCATAATTTGGAAGAACTCTTTGATTATGTTTGTGGAAAAAATCGTTGTGACATTTGTTGTATTCTACCAATGTTACTAATGATACCAAACCTAACACTTTGTTGTAGGATAAATAATGTACAATTTGTTGGTTGATATTTATGTGGAGTTTTTTCCGTATCATTTAAGACCACTGTTGCACTTACAATATATTATTCAGTGTTTTTAATTATATTTGTTAGGACCTGGATAAATGACCATGGGTTCTTGGAAAATAAATATTTTAAATGCAAAATTGTATTATGTAATTAATATGGAGTTTATTTTTCATGGGAAAAAATGATAAAAAGATGAATCATGGTTTCTTATCTGTCAACAAAGATGGCTCAAACTTTGAAATGTTACATAATTATTTCAAGATGATTCCTTTCAAAATATTCTGTATAGGTATTTAATTATACTTTTGCCCAAATATTTTGCAATTTAACTAGCATGGTTTGTTTTGCACAGTTAAACCTGAAGATAGAATCTCTGCTGATGTAAATGTCAGACCCTTAATAAGTGAATGCATCACCAAGTCTCCAGCCAACCTTCCCTTTCACTGTCTGGGATTTCAAAAACAGGCTACTTGAATTAGCCCTTTAAATTCTTACCTAGCAGTCTGGTAGTGTACAGATTTTAAGTCCTTGGCATTCAATAGTTTTTAGCAACGTAATTCGTAATGTTTGAATTTTTTGCTATCTTTTCTTTCCAATTGTTTCTTCTGATAGTTTAATCCTGAATTATCAGTGCATGCTGAGCTACAGGCAATCTTAAATGTGCAATATTTCAGTAAAGAGAAATGAACCACGTTAGAGGTTCTGCCATAAAATGGAAAGGATTAAAAAATAATAATAATAACTTTCTTTATAAAGGGCAATGTACAGTACCAAAGATCTGAAATGTCGTCAAAAAACAAAAAGCTTAGTTGTCATTGTTAGGCCTGAACATGCAAGTGCTAATTACCTGTTGCCTTCAGCTGAGAGTACATAATAGCAATTGATAGGCACTTGGCATCTTGCAAGATCCTAGTTCCCTAGGCACACAGAACTTGAAAGGGAGCAGCATTTGGCAAATTGAAAGTATCAGCCTCTGGAAGTATAATTTCCATCTTAGCCTCGTTTCATTTGTCAAAGAGAACTTCTCCCTTACTTGTGCCCATGCTGACCTGCACATCCATGCCAAACCCTTATAGATCCATATAGCTTGACATAAGTAAAGATACTGCAAATTTGGTTGCAGTAAAGTTGGAGAAGAGATAAAATAAAGATTAGGTTTTCAATCTTTAAACACAATTCTACTGCAGGCAGTGGTTACTTATTCAAGTAGAGCACACAGCTCCATCAAGGGCTAGGGGGAGGGCATGATTCCTTCTGGAGAGGCAAATTATTATAATGTACTACTGTGAAAAGGTCATTTCTCCGTGGTTTTTACTAATGTTTGTATGTGGATGTTTTAATTTTTATTTCTTCCTTCTATGTCCTCCTTGTCTATGTTGTGTCTCATGACTGTTCTGGATTGTCACTTGCGGTAGGTTTATTTCACTATTTGGACGCACCTAGTCTAAGGCTCTGATACATATAGTCTTCTGACAGTGCTGGCTCCTCAGCTGAGATTTATATGTAGTAGCTTTGGTACACACATCAAGAAGCTGAACCAAACTGATTGGGTATTTTCTCGATGGGAGGCTAGCAGAGGTATAGAGAAAAGAGGTTGTCATTTTTTCTTTAGTTAAAATATTAAATCAAACTGTACTAGAAAGCTCAAGTTTAAAATTGATAGGCACCTAAAAATAACTTGCTAGTGTTATTTCCTTCTTGTATAAATGTCACCATATCAAAAGTAGACAAAAGCAGTATGTATTTTTACTGTCTTTTTCTTAGTGTCACTAAAATTATTGGTACTTCATGAAACTTATTGTGGGCTCTCCTATCATCTCAGTACAGTGCACATGCTTTAAGTTCTTTATACACCATGGAAATGCTTTAAGTGGTCTTACTGCAGATTTCTGTTGGTGCACCTGAGTGACTACTATTGCTAGTGTTTTTATGAGATCTTTTCACAATTTTTATCTTTGTAACTTTCCAGTCTCTGCCATGCCTCCAGTAGGGCTGCCACTACTTTTTCCCTTAGGAAAATAAAAAAAAAATAAAAAAAAATAAAAAAAAAAAAAAAAAAAAAAAAAAGCCCCAAACAGCCAGCTCTAGACACTATTCTTGCTGCTGAATTATTGGGTCTGAATTTAATGCATTGATACAGCAAAATTCTTGCTTAAGCTCAGCCTGTGCTGAGGAAAGGAATAGACTTAATCATTTCAGTCATGAACAGCAACACTGAAAAATTAGTAAAATTTATCCCTGTTGCTTGGAGAATAATTGCTGTGGTTGTCTGTACCTTTTATTAGGTCACAAAGCATTTGTAGAGAAGGTGATTTAATATCTCAGTCATTCTTCATTGCATCAAGGTGAAACACTGTCACTAGTGAAAGATTTTTGTTTTACAATGGATGTGTCTGTTAGGCGAAAGAGGAGACTTCATATCAGGTATATGTACTATACCCTGGAATATATAAAGTATGTTCTTGACTGTGCTGCTGACTTACTGTGGCCTTCAGTCTATCACTGATTTCTCTGTATGCTTTTTTTCCCTCTATGTAGGCCTTCCTTTCCACTGGGGTTATGTACTAACTTCATCATAACTTCATCTGTTTAATTTTCGTGTATTAATAGCAGGGAAATTATGGGGCATTATAAAGTAATATGATAGTGAGTGCTGCAATTTCACTCAACCAAACTTCAGCATGTAATGATTTTCTTTGAGTACTTCACCTTTTGATTTTAGCTGTTGAGCAGTAAACACCCTTCCCCTCATAGAAACAAAATACTGAAGGGAAAAGCTTTTTAACGTTAGGTGCTCTCAGAAATGTTTCAAAGTAGTGTGTTGACCGGTGAACTACCAGTGAAGAAGATACCAAAAATGAAGTTGGGGAAAATCTGAAACAAATTCCAGAGAGCCTGGATTTCATTTGAGGGAACCCAAGCCTTTATTGCAAGATATAATCCAATGGGATCTTCTTGGGGGACAGCAACTCCATTGCTGGTCTTTTCTTCTGCAATGTTTGCTTGTGTGTTTATTTGTTTTCCCTGTTGAATGCCTAGAGAATAGTCAGTGTATTTATTCCACGGTGCTGTCTGCCAGTCTCATCAAGCTAATTCCCATTCTATTCCCACTTGTTGGCATCTTCAGCCCATGCTGACATTAATGTTCACCATGGCTTATCCATAATGCAATGAAGTATCTCCTATTCACACTCAGAAAGACAATATGTGCTTCAGATCCAGTACAGTGCAGAAAACTAGTCAAAAATAAAGTGAACAAGTCATTTTTCGAAAACAAGAACAATAACTATACTGTAATAGTCAAAATGGGTTGATTGAGCCCCATTTGTGTATTAATTCAACCTCAGGCTTGAGCAATCATCCTGCTTTTTTTTTTTTTTTCAACACCTGTCTCAGAAACCAACTGTGCAGGATGCATAAAACTTCCTGAAAAATGTGAAAGCAGAATGTTTATGAAGATACAGTGCTATATATGAGTGTTTGTGTTCTGCAGGGTTTTCTGCAATACTTTTATTTAGCTCAGATTTATATTAGACTTCAGAACCTGGAAATTATGAAAGCAACAGCTGTGAGCCACAAGTCTGGGCTTATTTGCATTCCTATCTCTTCTTCTCAGCCATTCCCAACAAGACATAGAAGCTTGCTTTGCCTGCTTCCTTAGTTTCTTTTTCCTCCTTTTTGTCCTGTAAAATAATTAATTACTTTTATTGTAACCTATTGTAATGTTAGAATGATATGAAGATATGGATCCTACTCATTTTCTTACATGTCTTGTTTTCTATACTGAAGGTCTTGCTACTGGAAGCTTCCATAGTTAAAACGGTTTTTTTCTTCCATTTTCTTGATTAACAGACCAGGTTTTGAACTCTTTATTCAAGACCAGAGTCTGCAGGTTTCTAATGAATGGTGTCTAGGAAGTATGCAATTATTCTGTAAATTAAGTGATTTGAATCAGACATTTACCTGTATCTACTGATTATATGGAGAGCTAAACTCTTACACTAAGTGCCTGAAGTTAGCAGAAATGAATAACCTACAAAAGGAACAGCAGTTCATATCAATAATGTGTACATTTCAAAACCTACTGGTGTTTTAATTCCTTTAAGCAAAGGAATTTATTGTTTACAAACAAAATAGTGGATAATAGGTATAAATAGCAGAATAACCTTAAAGCATGAGAATATCTTGGGTCTTGACAAGGTACTGTTGACAGGATGGTCAAAGATTATCTCTTTTTATGCAAATAAGCCAAAAGGACAGTTCTTTGCCAGCTTTTTCTTCTGTATGTCAATGTGGCATCCAATAAATCATGTCTGGCTATATTTAGATTAATTTTCACTGTTAAATAGATGTAGCACTAATTATATAGTATGACAAATTTCTCAAACAGAAATAAATTTAGTACTCGGAGTGGTCCTCCCATGCCCAGGATCCAACTCTATCCCAAAGCATGTTTCCATCTGGCCCTTTGCCATTCATTTGGGGAGGATGAAGAACAATTGATTGAGCAGCATGCACTGGCCAAGCAGCCTAAATCTGCCTCCTACTCACAGCCTGCTGCTTAGCACAACGAACCACTGCCATATGGGAAGTGGGGGCAGAGCATGCTAGCGTACTTGCAAAAACGCTTGCTTCTTTTTGTACATGCACATGGGCCCTGTGTTCAAAGCACAGCCCTGACCCACCGGGTGAACTTCCAAAATAGGCCCCCAGGTTGAGATTGACTGCATCTCTTTTCAGCAAATAAACACTGTCTACAAGAAAAAAAAAAATGATTTGGGGACTTAGTTCCAACTTTTTGCTGTATTCCTCCATTGAACCAAAAGTAGTAAGTATTTCAGTACCCCAACAATTCAGGGAGCACTTAAGCTGAATGTGATGGCCTTGTGTCATCAAGCTCCTAAAGAAAGAAAGCCTTTGAATAATCCAACAGACCATTTAAAACCTGGATAACAAGCAAGGAAGTAATGTTAAGGCATCGCATGCTGGACACAGCAGGGCTGTGCTCATTCTGTGCATTGGTGTGGCCCACTGCTGATGTGTGAGGCCAACAGTCTTACAGCAGTAATGGCAAAGTAGATTTCACAGTGACCAAAGCCTGGCTCAGCCACTGGAAACCCATGCACAACATGCTCTTTAAATTAATTCATGGAGAGAAGGCAGATGCTGAAAGAATGTAATGTTGTCTTTCCTTCTGAGGGACTCTGATAGAGAATGTGTTACAATTGCAGGCTTTTCTGTTTTGTGATAGGGAATCAGCCAGGAATTTTTAAAGGCTTTTCTTTTTCCCCAGGATAAAAATTGGCCACATCAGAATTGTGGTCTACTCAAATGTGAAAATTGATAAGAGGTGCACCACCATTAGTGGAAATGCAGCCATTCCTAGGTGTGGACATCAATAGGAGGAAAAATTGCCTTTCTGATAAATTTGTTGTTGGACATGGCACAGAACATTCTCGCTACAAAATAATATTGTTTTCTTCCATTCAACTCAGCAGGCATTGCACAAGCCTGAGGGCTGGGCATCACTCACATGTTAAGAAAAATCCTCCGCCCCACATGAACAAGAAGACTTATTGATAGGACAGATGTAGAAAGAACTCAGACTGCAGCATGCACTGTGCCACAAATAACCTTACAGCAGTCATAGTTATGCTTTCAATCTAACATGTCTCCTGGCTTACTGGTAACTTGCTTCCGTAAAAGCGATGCCACAGGTCACCCCTCAAGTGTAAGCAACCCTAAAACACTGCTAATGAAAGTGTTTCCATACATACAACAGTAAAACATGTTTCTGCTTGCTGTCCTCAATAGATTGTGAAGTAGGCATTAACAATGATATACGAAGATAACTGAGACCAGAATCAAAAAGCAAAATACACCTTCTTGGTGTATACACCATCTTCGTGTGCTCACAGTGACTCAGATGGAATTGTGGCCTCTGCTTTGCTGTGCAGAGGGCAAGAAAATACACTGTTGGGAGGGAGTAAATAAAAGAATACATAAAGCTTTTTAAATGCCCAGGATATCTTGTGGTTTGTGGTGAATAGCAGTGACAGGGCACGTGGCCATTGGTGGAACCGAGCTGGAAGCAAGGGATGTTCAAAGAATCAGAATGGCAGTGTCACCATCAAGAGGCTTCTCTTGAGTGCTGGAGTGGAGTGGGGAGGAAGCCCAAGAATTGCAAAAACCCACTGCAGGGTGTGGAGTCTGTAGAATTGTGATCAAAAGCAGTGCTTTGTTTTGTTCTTTCTAGTTTTTATGCAAAAGATGAAACTACAAAAAATTGAAAACAAAGCATTTTCTTTAACAACCCAGAAGAAAAGAGGAGACTGTAAAACCACCCTTAATTATGTTATGGAAGTGAAGAAAGAGCCAGCAGATTGAACTGTGGATCTCAGATTGCTGTAATTTAGCCCTATTTGTTGTAGGAACCACTGCAGAGTAGATGAGCTTGGGAACAATTGACTAAGCATGGCACAGAAACGAAAATCCTAATGGCATATGTAAATTTATGTCTGTACCCTTGGTTCAAACTAGTTACAGATTTCATTCAAATATGGATTAAATCAGAGGGTGCTCAAAGAATTCATTTTGTCTTCCAGCTCTAAGAAAACATATCATATATTGAATGGCTCTGGCACAGTCCTTGGCACAACGTAACTTTTCCCACTTGCTGATTTCATTTGATGTGAAAGTGTCACCTCGCGATGAATCAACACTTTTTTTGTACATTCCTACTTACCTGTAAACATGCATTTTTTAGAGACTTACACACATGTAAGAGGACGTAGGTTTTTCCTTGCTGTTTATTTCTGCATACATTCACTTGAGCAAATTTCACATTCATCCCAACATAGAAAAAATATATCTGTTTACCAGCATGATGTTATAATAGATTTTTGTGATGTGTATTTCACACACACATGCACAAAATGCATTAAAATGTCATGGAATTAAAAGAAATAGTAGGAAAAGTAAGACTTATATTGCTCTGCATTGAAATCCAGGCTTTCTGATCACTGTCATGTCAGATGAAGAGGCTTGAGGAGAAAGTTGGCTTATAATTAAAAACATTTTACTGATTCTAAAACCAATAAAATATAGCTGCTTATTTTAATTGATTGTAGCAATACAACAATAAGATTCAATATAGCGTGATATAATGTATTATAAATTGTGGGTTGCAGTACGATTCCATTAAATATTGATCTTTCAGAAAATCTCAATAAAAAATGAAAATCCCTGTGGGGTATTTCAAGCACTTTGAAGCAATCCAATTCTTCTTCCTCTTTGGAACACAGCAGCTGCATCACACATGAGAAACTTCTGTGCTTCCTTTGACTCAGCTTCTTCTTGAAGCATTGGCCTTTGGTTTGAAAGCAAATTCCTCTCCTGAAGGTAAAAACTATTATATACTGATTTCTTTAGAAATAACCATTTGTTATTTCTTCCCTCCCCTGACTCCAAAACCTTGGCCAAATCTGAACACCATCTTATTCTTAGTGTTTCTTAGTTCTTCAATGTATCTGAGTCAAGGTCAAGAACAATATAGCCACTCAGGTGATGTGAGTAATATGAAACATTTTCCATCTCTCCTGGGAAATAGCTTTCACCTTCCAATAGGACTCTGATAACCTATGGAGAAGAGTTTCCCAGTCACACAATGTTTTGTGCCTGCACTTCAGAACTCACTTGCAAGAAGGACGTTAACTTCCCATTGTAATTTCTAGAGACATAGTAAAAAAAAAAAAAAAAATCACTCTGAGATACCCGCAGCTCTGGCACATCTCCCAGTTTGATCGGCTATGCAGAAGAGTATATAGTTTTTCTAGAGAGTGTATGGGTATGTAATTTTTGCCTTGATGCAATAGTTACAGATGCCTTGTAGCTGGAAATTAACACAGAAGTTTCTCTTTGCATTCTCCATTTTATTCTTGAGGAATGGCTTCAGGATTGCTCTGCTCAAACAAAATCCAGGTCAAAAGTAGATGTAATAGCAGAAAGACCAGTACTTATCCCAGAAACAGTGATATACTGGAGCTGTTTATCACTCTTTTATCATGGAGTCTTCTGCTAGGGCAATACTGTGATGATTCAGAGCAGTGGGTCCTGGAGTTAACATCCTGCTTTGAGTTATTGCTTCCTGTTGTCTCCAGGCTCAGATCAATGTGGTTGTTTCGGTTTGACTGAGTCACATCTTTTTTTGTGTGTGTGTGTGATCACAGAATCTCAGCCTTATTTTTATCACCAGTGAAAGCAAGATGCTTGGTATAATCACGCCATTCCATATCCTTAAAGTCCAGTGTATGGTCCTGAAGGGGCTGTGTCCCATACTGACTTTGTTCCAACATTATCCTCTTGCCGTAGAACCTGCTAGGTTTTAAGTGCCATCTTTGTTGTTGTGTTAACAAAAATGTTGTTGTGCCACAGCCAGGGAACTCACTAGCAGCTCAGCAATTAAAATATCTCAAAATAACATTAATATCAGGCAGTTCAGCCCTTCCAAACAGAATTGGCTTAGTTCAGAAGTATTACTTTTCCAACATTACAGGTGATTCTCATCCATTGTCAACCTTTCTCACTGACCTCATGCTGGTACGCTGTAATTTATGTTCCTAGTAAAGAGTCCATCACTCACTAACATTCAGGTATTTAACTGTAACCCAGCTCCTCGGCTTGCATAAATCAATGTTGTTGCATTGATTTCAGTTGAGCTATGCCAGCTGATTTTCTTTTTTTTCAAAAAGTAGAAAAATAATTACTTAATACTGTACAGTTTTCAGTCTGACCTTTTGAATTTTAGATCTGGTTTCTGAAAAATGACATTTTCTACTTCAGAGATCAATCTTTCCTCTTACCACACCCACACAACTGTTGCATAGCCTCCACAGCTTTCATGGCTGAGTGAGAATGTTAATGCTTTTCTGCATTTTTTTTTCTCACAAGCCACCATCAGCTGTGGGTATTGCTACTTTCCAGCCTCGCTGTCTCTTCAGATATAGAGCTCCAGCTGCAACCTATTGTGTCTAAATGCTGTAGATTTCTTCAGACTGCCTCACATTGTGAAAAAAAAAAAAAAAAAGAACAAAATAAAACAGAAAATCTTATTCTTGCACTTAATAGTCTGTCTGTGCAAGCAGAAGCTCCGTATTGAAGGTACTTTTATATTGTTTACTCTGTAGTGTGCAAATCACAATTCTAGATGAAAGTTCTCAGTATTGATTCTTTGCTTTCACAATATAAACTTTATTTTCACATTTTCCACAATTTTTCACTATTTTCCTCATCACTTTTGCCCATTTTCAGTTCTTACACAGTAAAGAATCTGCTTGAATAAGAACTACATAGTTAGGTACAGTTTTTATGGTTTAATAATGGCATAAATTCGCTTTTTCACTGTGCAAATGCTTCTGCTTTCTGGTACAGCAAAAATAATGGCATCACTTAGTATTTTCATTATGTATAAAAACTAAGATAACTGCTGCATCCTTTAAAAATAGCAGGTTTTATATAATAGACAAAACTGTATGGAGTTTTGTATTTCTTTCCAAGCAAAGTACAATCAGCTTTCAATCAATTTGGTTCAGCTAAGCTTTACAGCAAGAATGAATAAAAATGAAATTGGTCTCGGGAGGGAGGGAAAAGGAGAAACATGCACTTGCTAATGGCATGGTGATACCTTTGCTTCCATATTCATTCTAAATAAACATGAGAAATGTTTGGCATATGACTGTAGGAAGAACACATCCACAACACATGCTCTTTATCATAGCAATCCTACAGAAGTGTGTTGCCAATTGCAAACAATTCACAGCATGCACAACTAGGTTTCACATTGCTAAGATATCCTTAACTTGAGTGAATGCGTGACTTTGCATATTTAATAGCATGTTTGCCTCCTTGTGCCTCTTTAAGAGACAGTGTGAGCCCAGAAGAATTCCTTGATATCAAGTTGATATTTTCTTTCTACTTTCAGGTTTTATAACAGTTGTTGCTTGTAATATTTCAAGAAGCTTTCTTCCTACTTCCATTGCTTGCTTGCTGGTTTATAATATTTTGAGCAACTTAAATAGTATAAATATATACGTAAACTGCATACTTGGATTTCTGCTGTCATGCTTGCTTTTAATGGCTTCAAAATAGATTTGAGGACAGTGTCTGTTTTAAACCAGTGTTTAAGAGTTAGCCTTATATAATAATTTTACATTCCTTCTTTCTAGGCTCTTAAGGATGATGATGCTGAGACTGGGCTGACTGATGGGGAAGAGAAAGAAGAACCCAAAGAAGTGGAGAAACTAGGGAAAATCCAATATTCTTTGGATTATGACTTCCAGAACAATCAGGTTTGAAACAACCAACCTGTAACATTTCAATTCTCTGTGGGCAAGGGAAAATGAAGTTATACATGTAGATATGGTAAATATAGCTTGCACTGAATAAAGGGAGAAAGCAAGACCGAAGATTCATGACATAAATATTACTAAATAGGTGTTCAATGTACTCTAAATTTATACCTTTAATCAAAATTGAAGACAGTTTTATCTAATTGTTAGTAACATATTAAAGTGTCACCAATCAACGTCAAGCCACATTATACTACAGCATCTACATGTAAACAATAAAAGATAGCTTCTGCCTCTGCATATTTAAAACACAAGCAAAAAGATTGGGGGCAGGGGGGGAAAGAGAGACATAAAAGTAAGTTGATTCATCAATGGGTCTTTTAGCAAGTTTGTAAGATTACCAGAAGTAGCTTTCTTTCAATGCATCTTGTCATCTTTGCCTTATTAACTAGCAATCTCAAATTCTGCTGCTCTCCATGAAAGTACAGCTATTTGCTAAAGACAATTTAGTTTAGAACTGAAATCCAAATGAAAAGTTCTGTCCTCCAAAGAATAGGACAGTTGGACAGGAAGAATCTCCAGCCAAGGACAGATATTATTTCATGCCATACTCTGAAGATATTAAGACCAAACTTTGGCTTACTTCCCCAAATTTTCAGTAGCAACAGATACCCTAATGTGATTTGGATGTACAACTGACCCATTCAACCAACTCATAGACAGATATTAAAGCTCATTGTGCTTAACTTCGGACCAAAGCACACCAATACATCTTACTTATTCACTTCTACTCCATGTCTTTCAGTCAACTTGAAAATACACAGCCTGTATTTCATTTTTTGACAACTTCAGTCAAAAAACACATCATTCTTCTCTGTTTAGTGAAAAAAAAAATTGCTGAACTTAAATCCTTATTAATTCTTATTCTTCATCTGAACTGACTTCCACACATACCTGTGATTTATTTCCACATTCAGATTCTTTATTTCATGCTGTTCATGGATTGCAGTGCACTTACATGTTACAACAGAAAGAAAATAAGAGAAATTAAGAAAAAATTTGCTATCAGCAGCAGGATATTTGCACAAAGCTATTATAATATTTCCCCCATCTTCTGACTACCAGTATTTGTTTTTCAACACAAGAGAGAAAAAGAGTTTGAAGCTTTTCAAGAACCTGTAGTTAAAGGAGCTTTCCCTTGACTCCCAAAGAAAATCCTCTGGCCATGCACTGAGGCAAACTGATCCCCCTTGAAATCACTATGAAATCAGCGTGAAACTTTAGACCCTTCAAAAGCAGAAGATCTGAAGAGGGGAGAAAGAGAAAGTTGCAATTGTGTTCTGACAAGTGATTTCAGTTTCTTCAGAATATGAAAAAGAACTTTATTTTTAAAGGAAATTTTGAGATTTTGAGAACTATATTTTACAAAATGATATAGGAGGGGAAAGCAACAAATCTGTAAAGTGTATAGTATTTAATTAATATAGTAAATTCTTTGAGTTATGGATTCCTATTTTATTTTGCTGCTCCAAAATGCATTTCAATTTGGAATTTGCCTGAGAATAGATTATATGAGAGAGTAGAAGAGGGGATTTAGGTCAGTAGACTATGGTATAGTTTTGGTATTGCTTGAAACTGCAAACCAAAATTGTGGTTATTAACATATTGCACAGGGTTAAGACCAAAGACAAGATAACCAATTTACTCTCTAGCGTGATGCTTCAGTTTTACAGAGACAATTTTTAAAGGAGAATTAATTAATTAATTAATTGAATTGTGTTTCCAGTTTGTTAATTAGACGGAATAGATTTGTTTTTCACTCTCTGATGTGAAAGACTTGATGTAGATTCTGAGGCTATTCTTGTATTTATAAAATACTATGCATCTAGAATAAGAACAAGAGAGAAGAGAAAAAGTGTTTCATATAGCTAAAGGAAAATGCTTCATGGAGTTTAAGAGGCCCGTAAGTAGGAAAACATGCAGGCCATACGGAGAGTTTACAATTGGAAAAAGACTGTCCAACTCTGAGAAGACTTTCAGAAGGCAGGAGTTTCTTTCCTAGATTGACTATAATGTTCTGTATTCTGTTTGTTAGAGCTTCTGATTCCAATTTTAAACAATTCATCCATGAGAGGAGACAATACATTATGACTGAAGCACTGATTTAGAAGAAAGTATTTTCAGATTTTTTGTCCCAGTTTTTAATCACTTGTCTCCTGATTGACCTTGAAGACTCATTTGAATGTTTACCTTAGTTTCATGCCTATTAAATCAGAATTAAAAGTATTTTCTTTCTCTTAACTCCATTATGCTGATGCAGCCTAATATAGGCTGGGATGTCTAGAAAACATAACATAACATAACATATGACTTCATTTGTAACACTAAAAAATGACCATGGCATTTACAAGTTTCAAATGTGCTGCAGTCCTATTTTAAAAGTATGTAAAAGATTTAAGAAACTAACTTTTCTGTCTTACAGTGAGATTAAGAATTGTTATTAGGACTTAGTTACCAGATGTCAGTTTTCATGGTGGGTGTTGTTGTTGTGTTTGTTTGTTTGTTTGTTTTTAATATGGTGTCCTTAGACTACTGCCTAAACCAATCCACATACCTATCAAGAGAAATTAAACATAAGAAAGACTGCAAGACCCATTTGTTTTCAATAAAGCTCTACCTGAGGACTTGTGTTTGATATATCACCTTTTTGTGTTTTGGAGGGGGGGGAAGGTTATGTGTTGGGGATTTAGAATACAAATTTTGTAGTCAAAATTAGACATTCTTGATTGTTTAATAATGTGATTTCTATTCATGGTGCGCAGCATAGAAAAATAATGCACAAGAGGCGATGGCAATTGAAAGTTATTTGATTGCAGTCTTTAAAAAGATGAAGTCTGTATTTAGCTGTAATCAGCTGCCCTTTGAAAACCTCTTTTCTGCTTAAACACAGCCTTTGTACCGTCTGCATCTGCCATAATTGGTTTTCAAAAGTCTATAGTGTTGCTTCGCTTGCCTTCTTTGAAGGTCGAGGGGAATAGTTTTTCATAGACCAGAAATAGAGTGTGCATGTGTACTTGTCTGTTACAGTTTTTCATTTATAAATATCTATTTGAAATTTCATTCTGCTGTTTTTCTGTCTTTTCAGCTTCTGGTTGGGATTATTCAAGCAGCTGAGCTGCCTGCATTAGATATGGGTGGTACATCTGATCCCTATGTGAAAGTGTTTCTGCTGCCTGATAAGAAGAAGAAATATGAGACAAAAGTCCACAGAAAGACCCTCAACCCTGTTTTCAATGAGCAATTTACATTCAAGGTATTTTTTTGATAATTATTGAAACTATTTAGCCACTATGCATCTCATGCTCGACTACGAAGTTAAACATCTTAGTTAATTGGTAACTGTGACATAGTGATTTTTCATGTTGTAGAAACCTCTAATATTCAGTCTTATGATGAAAATGGTATAGCTCAGGGGCAGACCTCAATAGTGTAAAAGGCATGGTTTGATTTTAGGCATTTCAGTTATCCTGATTTATGACAATCTGATCCATATTTTCTGGCTAGATGAAACTTACAAGAAGGTAGGAAAACTGAAATTTTGACAACTGTCAGGTGAATTTCACTGAACCAGCATTTTCTTTAAATTTCTTTGTAGTCTGATCTATGAATTTCAGTATACCATTTTTTTTTGCCTCAGAAATAGATAAAAACTCGGGGAAGATAAATGGATGAAGGACAGTATGGCAGATTAATCTTGCTAGTCTGTCATAGTAATCCTTTACCATGCTACTTTATATATGAATAGAAATCATGTCTCGGTTAATAATATACATATTAAATAAATATAGCTATACCTTACATTGTAAAGTTTAAGTTGTTCCAACGTTATCTCTCAATAGTATATTTCTAAAACTGTAGCCATACCTAAACTCCAGTTAAGTAAAATAAAATACACTATTCAGCATGTTTCAAAGGGCTTCTCCTAATATACATTCTTTTGCTGTTACTTTAGGCCTTTTTTTCTATGCCCAATCTTATAAAGACAGCTACAGATTGAAAACAGGAACAGTGAGAGATTCAGGCTATGTAATCATTCAATGAGAAAGATATCCCTGGAGGCCAGAACTACTACTGAATATATAAGCTTATGTTTTCCCTTGAAGATGTCCATAAAAATAATCTTTTGTGGGGAGTTATTTTTTCCTGAGCTTCCCTAAGAGAGTATTTAAAAGGAAACAGTGATATAAATTACAGATCCCCTGCAGCTCACAAAAGAAAAGCAAGAACCAATAATGCTGTCACCTAAGATGAAAACACAAAATATAAATCAGAGCATCCACTGCTGGACTATAATGTCCACTTGTTTTAAGTCACATCATAATAAGCAAATTTTACTCTACTGAAAAATGTGTGTTTTCCAAGCAAGACCTGACAGAAGTGTTTAGGTGCATCCCAATGTGGTACTGATCATCCCCTGAGTACTGTGGTCTGTACTCAAGAGAAAATTTATGGAGCATGCCAAGTACTATCATTGTTCTGGGACTACAGTAAAAGAAGACAAGTGACCATTTAATTAGTGCTGCAACTTTAATTTCCCTGGGAATTACTGACAGCATCTCACTTACTTGGGCAGAGTCTTACTCCAGTGACCCACTTCAGGTGGGTCACAGCTTCTGCTGGCAGCCCTCTTATCCATCTCTCAGGCAGAGCTGCCCACAGGGAAACCCAGGGCTGTTTTATTACCTTCTCCCAGGACACAGCTGTGAGCTGTCTGCCTTCCTTCCAAAGAAAGGCTAATGTGGAAGATATGAGTAGTTTTTCTTCTGTATTGTGTCTTGAGACCTGGACCTAATAGGTCCAAGATTAGGATCTTCTTCAGGTAGTTCCCTGCGTTAGTCCCCTTTCATTTTTCTTTCCTAGACATCCATGGTGCCATTCCAGGGTTTAGGTGTTCATCAGGCTACAGCTGCCTGAACTGTATACCTGCACTGAGCTAGTGAAAGGAAACTGAGAAATCCTAGCTGGGCTGTACCAGTCTGGAAGAGACAAAAGTGTTTCTCCCCAGGCCCACAATGGTGATTAAAATGATTCCCAATGAAAGGCTCCTGCATCTATCCCAAAGCAGAGAGAGGGTTTGTGTCTGGAAGGGTGACATGTCTGTGACAGAAAAAGACTCTATATGTGTCTTTTAAGCAAGGTCTCACCTGCACTAAGAGGCTGAGTACCTCCGAGCACAGCAGAAAGCAGGGAGAGGGAGCAATCCTTTACAAGAGCTGGGAACATCCTTGGTTGTCCCGAACGAAGCTGTAGGCTTAGGCTGCTTTAGAGGTAATGGATGGAGGAAGCATTGCCACTAGATCTTCTTTAAAAAAGAAGCTTCACTGAGGTCAAGTTAATGATAAAAAATGAATGACAATATATGTAGTCTTTTCCTGCATTCCAAATGACCAGAATCCATTAGGCACTATAGTTAACTGGAGGAGAAAGAAGCTTTAGAACATTTCTTTTCTGTTTTTGATGCTGCATAAAAATAAAAGTGAAATTATTTAGATTTTTGCCTTCCACATACATTTGTCTTCTATAGCTTTTTAGAAGCTATAAATAATTTACAGAATCAAAATAGGCTTTGCTGTAGTATTTATTTACTTTTACTGTAATGCACAACCCTGTACTCATTGAAATTATTGTACTCAGTAATGGAAGCTGGAGCTGGCTCTCAACTTGAAAAGCTTCTTTTAAACATTATATAAAATATTATGAAAAAGAAAAACTACTCATGTCATTCTTCAGTATTTTAAAGAGCAAGCAGAAGCTAAACAGTATTAAAGGACAACAATCCTAGGGTTTAAACAGACCAGAACATACAGCGGTTAACAAGGCCAGTGACCATGCCATGCTTTCAGTTCTCTTCTTATAGAGACAATTAATAGAGGAATGTTTGCTGAAGCCCATGGAAACCATTTATATTTGCAGAATATATTCATATTGACCAAGTGTTCAATATAAGTCCAAACAATTCCTAATTCGTTTTTTTCCAGACAGCCACTCAAGTGTAGCTTACCTGAACTGCACATCTTCATCTGAATATTAAAAATGTGACTCATAAACATCCAAACCCACAGCATCTGTCTGAAACACATCAGAACAGCTGGAGAATGTCAGAAGTTGGCCTTCTGCCACCACAATATCTAACTGTACACTGTGACTTATAGGCACCTTAGTATCTGCAGTGTGAAAGGTATAATAATGAAAAATATGCCTTGGCAAGTAATAGGTAGTGGTACTGTAAGAAAACTATTTAGTGTCTAATTACTTCATGTCAGATACAGTAAGGCAGTTATGTTTTTTCATCAGTCTGGGAGCTACCCATTTCTGAGTGATGACACTTGATTTATTGAGGAAAAGACACCATTGTGTGAAAAGTTCATGTGTCTTCAGTGCAAATAATTGGGCTTCCTGTTTCAGTTTCATCACCCACAATATAATTTGAAGTAAAATGAGAAAAACCCGTAGAGTGATGAGTGAGCTGCCACATTGTTCTATTGGGTGCCATAGCCTGGTCTTGAAAAATACTGCATCTGGTGACTCCGAAACAAATACACCTCATAATTTTCTCCGCTTTTCAATTTACCTGAGATGACAGCTGATAAACCAAAGAAATAGATTTGCATTGTAGTGGACTGATCTTTATTGTCTGAGATACTGAGTTTGTCATTCTCTCTTCTTTACAGGTGCCATACTCGGAGCTGGGTGGAAAAACTTTAGTGATGGCAGTTTATGACTTTGATCGTTTCTCCAAACATGATATCATAGGGGAATATAAGGTTGCAATGAACACGGTGGACTTCGGTCATGTGACTGAGGAGTGGAGGGACTTGCAAAGTGCAGAGAAAGAAGAGGTAAGAAAAATTGGCTGGTTCTATTTTTCAGGATACTTTTGTACTCAGTCGGAGAAACAGTCAAACTAGCAACATTTTTTTTGCCAAGACAGTTCCCATCTGTTATCAGCGTTTCTCAGACTTACTTCGCCTGATAAATTTTGATAATCATCTTTTCCAATACTCACTGAAAAGTACATTCTCCTTTGCTAATCCTATTTTCAATCTTTTTGATACTTTATGCAACATATTAAGGGAAGTCTTCATGAGTTTGACTTTTTATTGAGTTGGAGCACTTTGGATACAGAAAATTTGCATTTGAATCATAAGAATACTGTGCATTTAGGCTTTTTTGTGGCGCAAATAATTCTGAATGTTTGCATCTTGAAGCATCTTATTGCGCATAAAGAAAATAGTAGGTTTTTATTAAAATACTTTACAATTTTATTGAACTTCTATGTAATAATATCCATTGATTAGAATATGGATTTGATAGATACCTTGGAATGAATGACATTTTTCTCAAATATTAATCACCTTTTATTATTTTCCTCTCTGTGCCAACATCCAATACATTCATTATTTAGTGTGTGTAATGGTACGTGTACACAAGATGCTTTTTGGAAATATTTCACCACTAAATTTTGTATCCTGTGAGGCTGTTCATACTGGCACATCCACCTTTTTGCTTGTTATAAGACTATTTTGTGCTCAATTTTTCATTAGTTTTCCTTTTGATTGCTACGTAATATCTGCCCACTCATATTAGTCAGATTACACAGCATGCTTCAATTCTCTGGTGAGAGAAGAAGGAATCTGAGTCTGCATTCCTCGTTGTCTAATTTAGCTAATAATTTGCTCTGGATTCGAACCACAGTTTCTATAATTGAAGGGATAATCTCTGGATGAAATCTTACCATAATACAAGTGAAAAAAAAAAAATGAATATTGGGTTGAGACTACAAGTTGTGAAAAATAACAGCAAATGCTGAATCATCCTGTCTTCTCAGATTTTCAAAATAGTAGATTTCAATCTTGCCATTTTGAATATTTGCTTTTAAAGACTGTATTTCAGATGAATTTCTTCCACTGTGCATTGATTTGAAAGTCACTGCTACATTAAGACTATTCTGCATGGAATTATTTCATTGAGGCAGCATTTGCATGGCTCCCTTATTGCAACTGATATTGGTAACCAGGCTTTATGGTACATTTTCCTTCCAAGTATAGAGCTAAAGATAAAAAGGCACAATTTGGAAAAGAAATCTCTACCAAGAACCAAGAGAGTTACATCTGTCAGTGGTTTGGGGAGCTGTGTTTCACAGAAAATGTCATTCATATTTCCAGATTTGACTACCTCGCCACCTTTGATGTTCCAGCCGCTTTGCTCAGCAGCAAAAATGCCAAACAAATTCCAGTAGATTTTATGCAATAACTAGCAAGGGACAGAAAGGGTTGGGAGAGGCCCTATCTCTATAAACCCATTACTGGCTGCCACAGCAGACCTTGAAGAATTCATGGCAGATATACCTCTGACCAAGCAGTACTCTGGCTCCAGAATTAACAAATACAGTACTGCACATGTAAAGACTAACATGATTTACATGGGGCAGATGTATAACAACAGAAACATGTGTGTGTCTTGACAGTGACCATAAACATCACATGGCAGCCTGCCTTACTAATTGTAAGAAAACATGATAAAATTGAATTAAAACCCTAAGCAACTGGATTTCATCTAAAATTGTATGACAAATGAAATTCTATTACCACAAAAAATCTTTCATAGACTATTCTACATGTTGTCATTGCATAATGAATTCATCCCTGAAAAGCACCTCTATACGTAGTCTGCATTATTTGAAGAATGACATGATTTATTTTCTTTTTAGCCCTTACAGCATTCAGTTAGGTTTGTCTGTTCTTAAAAACCTACCACTAAGTAGAATTCTGAATATGTAGACAATTAAGGATCACATACCAAAATATCCTTAATGTCTTCATTATGACCTGAAAACAAGATTTATGCCAAAGCACATCAGTGGCAGTTGTCACCAATCACTTTGAAAGAGCCATCTAGGTGGCATCATTCAAACTGAGTATGAAAATCTTATTTTTATTTCACTTCATGTAGAATTCAGTTGTTGCACATCATAGAATATACAATTTAATTAACACTGTAATCATAGAGGGCAAAATCATTTTATGAGCTGTTACTCTTCTATTTGCTCATGAAGCTATACAGTACTTTCTATCCTTTCTTCTAAATGAGCTTGAAATTGATGGCAGAGGATGAAGGTTTAATGAAATATTTGAAGCTCTACCTCTCACAGTCCAGCCATTTGAATGCCGTCTCCCTGATACTCCATTGTCTTCTGGGAAAGGTCTTATTAATATATTTATGTTGGTGAATCACTTTGAAGGTACAAGACTTTATGTAAGTTTTTGCTATGACCGAGATAGAGCTTTGGAAAAGTATGAGTCTGTACAATGACTGCTAAATGTTGGGGAGGCCACTATTAACAAGCTACATTCCTTGAATCCTTTTTCCCTAGCTGCTTTGAGCTCAACTGTCTTTGTGAATATATGATGGTGATTAATCTGGTAGTCCTTCAGTCTCCTATGACTGAGAGCATAGGAGGGAAGAGTGGTAGATACTGAAAGATTATTCACTTTTACCAAGTCTGACATATAATGGTTTGGGCACAGAGCGTAAAAAAACAGATGATAGGAGTTTGCTCCTCTGTGTCACCTACCAGATGTCACTGCCATTAACTTTATCTGAGTACACGCTGCATCCAATATCTGTTATCACTCTGGTACAGAAGGCCAGACAGACCTCTTCTTTGCTCACAGCAGTATGAATCATACCGAGAGTCATCTCCTGCATACTTCAACTGATTTTTCTTCATCCATTTTGTTATATTGGCACTTTAATTGAAAACCTGTTGCAGCAAACATTTAAATTATTTTTTTTAGGAGTAGGGGCAATACAAGGAAGAGCAGAAACAATTCTTGCTCTTGAAAGCAGTGGAGAAGCAGAACCTTATTCAATGGGAATAAGGATCTTTGACCTGCCAGTATCCACCACCAAGACTTCTGCAGACCTCTTATGACTGCCATCACATAAGACTATATGCAGTATATGACAAGGAACCTGCTGTGAATGAATTACCTGATGTATGCGTGTTTGTATCACAGTGGGCTGTGATAGGTATATTTTGTACGTGGCTTCTGAGGTGGGAATCTGCTAGAAAACACCAGCAAGGTGGACAACAGCTTCCCTCCTACATGATGCACAATCCCAATCAGGAGAGATGCTACAGTACTGCCTTGCAGATGCGTGAGAAGCGGGCAGTCTGCAGCTGGGGAGTGGAAGAGCAATTCTGTGAAGCTTGACAAGCATGTTATTCATGTGGATTATTCTTCCCTTCCTCCTCAAAAAATAAAAGTTGAAAGATGGAGATGGAAAAGTGGGCCTGAAATGGGTATATTTATTTAATGCCTCTGTAAGCTTCAGAGAAGTTGGAGACTGACAAAACTAGTAAGCCATCTAGCTTATTGAATCCTCAGCACTGAAACTTGCAGAAAGTTAAGAGGAAAGGACATTTTTACAAATGTCACTGTCAAATCACAGCAGCAAATCACTGTCATTTCCCATTATATCAGAGATGGACAGATGATCTAATGGGCCTTTTCCTATCTCTAATAATAACACTTAGCTCTTGTACAGCTTTGGAGATATCATAGTGCTTTGCAAAAAGAAAGTATCATTATCCCTATGGAGATGCTGTCAGAGTGTCAAATTTTAAAATGTGAGGTCTCCTTTATTTAGCTGCATATTATATTGGATCACTATGTTTTCTGTATGATGTTCAAGTTTTCTCAAATTCACTTCATCTTTCACCCAGTTAAAACTCTAAAATGTTAAGTTTAAGGGTGTTTTAATTTTCAGATTTTGTGGCAGAATTACACGCAGTAAATGCAGGATGTTGAATATACAATAAGTGCAACAGCTGTCCTAAAGAGCAGCTGAATTTGGTAATGAGACAGGGAACAAAACTGAAGATCTTAATATGAGGGAGATAGCTAAAATTTGAGAATAAGCAAGCCTGATATGAAATTATTCAGCAGTTAACTAGTTGTTTTTCCTCTTTAAATTGAAGATATTGAAATCTACAATTTGAAAGATAAAACTATGTGACTTAAGTAGAGCAGCATCTGACTGTTTCAGACTATTAGAATTCTGCATTTCTTTTCTCACCTTTCACGTTCAAACTGCTGACAATCCCCCTGTATACATTTGTTGGGTATTATGTTTCTTTGCTCCCTCTCTGGAAAAGGCACCAAGCCTTAGAGGTCAGAGGCATTCTTGTTTTATAACAAAAATAATGTAATTGGCTTAACCAAAATAAGAAAAAAGGGGAACTTGTCTTGATTCACGTCAGACTCTCTGGCTTTATAGACATTGAATTCAAGTATAGAGGACAGTAGACAAGAAGCAGGAGTTGGTTGATAGTGCTAAATTCTGTCCATGCTGGACCCCATTGATTCTGGATAGTATTCTCTGTCAGATAAAAAAACTTGCATTGCATAACTGTCCAAAACATGCTTACTCACATTTGACTTTGAAGCGTGGAAGGGCATCTTGAGGTTAAACTGCGCTGACAAGGTGCATCCTATACTTGGTGCTCTACATCTTCTAATTATCTACACAAAAAACAATATTAATAATGGTTCTAGGCAAGGCACATTCCTAACAACCTTGCCAAAAGTTACGACACAAAAGGAAGGAATAGCAGACAATTCCCCTCTTCATGTTAATGTTTGTTGTTTTTTTTTCTTAATAGCTCAAATACAGGTTATTTTAAAATGCTTAATAGAGGAGAAAAGCCAGATCAACCAAGGAGCTCAAAAGCATTTGACTTGGATGTTAAACACACAGTAGCATTTGGATAACAAGGTTCTGGGGAGCCTTTTGAGAAATATGCTGAGAGGGATCAAAATCATCGTAAGAGATCTTTTTATGAAATCTTAAGCAGAATCTATATTGCTTAGATGCTGGAAGCATTCTGCCAGGTACCTGCAGGTGATTCATTCAGCTTGTTGAGGTATCAGTCATTTGCATGAATTGAAGTATATTCCAAGGGGAAGAAACTAAGACTGCACTACAAAGAGATGTTTTGGTTTGAAGCATAGAAGGAATTCCAGAGAATTCAGACATAAACTCATGGTACTCCCAGTTATAAAACTCTGCAGTCTGAGAGGGTTTGTAAGCACATGTGCAGAGTCTGCTGATTGGCATGGAAGGACCACAGAACATACCATAAATGAAATTCTCCTGTATTGTTCTCCACACGGACTTTTATGTGCCTACTTATTTTTCTGACTACCAGCACCAGTGAATGCATTATCCACAGGCAAAAGTTGCAGTTCTCACTGGGATTCTAGGCAAAAGATTTGCAGTAGTCCAAGGTGATAATTTATTTCTTTTTCTTACCTCCTTTTGCAAGCTGACAGAGTAAGAAAAATCATTATCTGATTGCTGCTACATGAACCAGGTGTCATTAGGTAAGTGTCATTAGGAGGAAGCTTTGTCAGCAACCTTCAGATCAGAGACCAGAATTTTAACACGCACAAGGAACAACCAGCTCTCACAAAGAAGACAGCTTTTTCGGGAAAAGGTTGAAGCATAGTATGGGACTGTGGTCTCCTCTAGTTGTTGTGCCCACTCCATTTCAGACTAGAGCATCTTGGTTTCCAGAAACACCAGAGAAAGATGTATTTTTGAAAAGGTTAAAGACAAAGATTTAGCAATAGCAGTCTGGGAAAGGAGTTAGTCATTTTCTTCATTTTTTTCCTCTGTCAGCTCTTAAACACCAATTTAGACCATGTCAGGGATTACCATAGTAACCATTTAACCTCTTTTCAAAGCCTGTTTATTGTGTTTCAGCTTAGTTTAACTGTGAGCTTAACTGGCATTTGAAGCACTTTGCACTGTACCTGTGACAGGCAGTAGCACCAAATGCTCTTATTTTACAGAAATCACAGTTAGAATCTAAAATATAGTACTGTATTTTCAATTTGGTGGTATTGAGCTTCTATTGGTTTTATGTTAATGTTTTTAAGAAGCAGAGTATATGAATTTAGGATGTTATACCAGGTCTTATTTCTAGGCTAAATTGATAACAGATAGTAACTCATTCCTACAGTTACCTGTAGGAAATTATTCACATTGGCTGATGTGTTGTTATGTTGGTGTGGTACTGTTGATGTAACTGTGTGTTTTTAGTGCAATCAACCTTATACTTTCATCATTCTTTTCCAAAGCCCTCTACAGCTTACTCTGAATGTTATCATCATAACTATAGGACACTCGACACTCAGGACATGGGGATTTAAATTAGATTTTATAAACCTTTGGATAACATTGCCTTTTTCTCTTGTTCATGTCTAATTCAGTCTGGGCTGAATGCTGTTGTACAAAATAATAACTTGCAGAAAAAAAATCGTCATAGAATATCTCTGTTTCTGCAGTCTATGTATTCTTACCATGTAGGTTAATGGAGAACTGACATTTCCAGTTTCTAAGATCTTGCATTCTGCTACACACACACAGTTCTTTCTGAAGGGCTGATTATGGCTAGTCTTTCATTTTCAATCACACAGATCAAAGCAAATATTATTATTCGTGGATGTTCATAGGTAACTCTACACCATAAGATTTAAAGAGGAAAAGAAGATAGATATAAATGTTTTTCTGTACCTTATCTGAGCATGAACATTTACAATATTGGTGCTATACAATTCATTTTTGTAATGTCTCTGTCATCTATAATTCTAAGAGTGAGGAATTTTACTCCAAGAATGATGGCACTGTCTAAATATCAAACCATTTCTCCTCTCTCCTCTATGTGTCTTTCTGTAGATTTTCACATCACTGGCCACACAAAGGGAAAAAATCATAAAATGCTGTCTTGTCTCTCAGTTTCTTATTCTTTTAGGCATTTTATTTTAACCTTTACCATCGTTCTATAAACCTGAGTCGGTTAATAATTAAGCTGCACATTTTAGCCTCCGCAGTCTAAAGTTATTGGGTTTTTAGTATCTATGTTGACCAGAGATCAAACTTCTGTGAATCACTCCACCTCCTCATTTCTCATCATATTCTCACTCTGTGTGTGTAAGATGTGGCCTTGAGTATGGAGCAGAAATACATCTTTCTTTGATGATGTATCTTCTGTGATGGAACCAAAAAAGCTTTTGTGAAAACTTCAGTAGTTTCACAAGCAGCCTTTAATTGCATTAACTGAGACTTTTTATTTTGGATGGCTGCCTGACAGACGGATGGAGTGATACTGCAGAACAGTGGTTCTGTCCCTTCCATTGGCAGAGCTTCCACAATATGAATTGGTTTCTGTGGAGGACCTGAGTGTGTTCACTACCACAGAATTACTACCCCTGCTGTCTACTTAGAGCAGAACACTACTTTCTTTGAGTTACAGTCATCAGTTCTGCTTTCTTTTCTGAACCCAGGTATGCTTTTGCAACCAGTCTGTATGTGCTTCTTGCTGGCATAGCACTAGATGAAGAGAAATACCTGCAGCTGAACCCAGTGACACGTAGGCCAAGATATTTTCCTTGAGGACTATATCTGCAATTACAACTATAGAAATAGTGCCAAAGGCAGGAGTTTCCAAACCATCAGAAAGAAAAAGAGTTCAAAGTGGTATGTTATTGCTGCTTGATCGGTTGGATGCATTCACCTATAACAGAACAGAATTAGAAATTATTGCTACTTCCACTGTCACTGATGATGGCAACTAAATTTGGGAACCCTAGTGCCTTTTTCCACTTGTAGCTGACCTTGAGATCAAATCTTTTCTTCTTAGATACAGACCTTGCCATAAAATTCTAACCTAAATCACTCCCTATAAGATTAGTGTTATGTGGGGTTTATAACTTGCTTTAGATGCCACCAGTGTAGAACATGGCACTGCAGCTTCTCACTGGTATGGACAGAAGTAGGCAGAGCTCCCAATTAGATTCTTAATGAAGTTTATGTGTTACTTAAATTGCTCCAGGTAGTCCTCAGAGCTGCTGAGTTGTCTGGAACCCAGTTATTTTACCTCTGCTTTCCTATGTCTTCTTCAGTAGCATGAAAAATTGACAGGAGGATCTCTGTTGATGAGTGGAGTTCAGGCTTCACAACAGGCGGCAGCTTATTTTCATGCAAGTACCCTGAGGTCTGCAGCTGACGTCCCCTGTCTGTTAATGCCCAGCCCAGAATTAGATAGCTGTGGATTATGCTGAAAGTGTTTTCATTCATTCAGACTTTCACATTAATCAGTCAGGCCAAACATTAATTTTCTGTGATGGTTAAAGCAGGCAAGTTTTCTAGGAGATGTGGGTCATTTGAATTAATTTTGATTACTCTGATTTATTTTTTTTGCTTTTGTACTTATTGTACGGAAAATAGGTACAACTATTACAATTCAGTGACACAGAATAAAAGCAGTTCTTCCACAGCACATCTCTGTAACCCATGATTTTTATCTTGTCATAGCAGATTTTCTTTCCTGCATTTTCTTTTTCTATGACTCTCAGGCATTAACTTATATATTAAAACACATGTCAGAGCCGTAAAAAAAAAAAAAAAGATAAAAAATACACCATTAAGTTCATGTGCCATCCAGTACCAGAGCATTTCCTATCCTCTTTTTTTTCCACAAAAAATTGTCTCATTGCAATTCGATATAGAAATAATAATAATGTTTCTCTAAATATAGAATTATACTTTTCTACATATCCTTTGAATCACTGAGTCTTTAAAGTCATTTAAAAGGCATGAGTATTTCTTCAGAATATTTGTCTGTAATACCATACTACTAATTTTCAGCAGAGAATGGTGTGATTTTAGTTTTATCCATCTGCCTAAATGAAAAAAATGTTCATTTAGTGTATTAAAAGTTACATCTTTCATATTTAAAGACATGAAGTCCAACAATAATTAATATTGCCTGATATATGATAACTGTAAATGAGAACAGATTTTAATTAAGAATTTAATTAATCTACTAGATTTGCTGCAGCAATCGTGTTCCAGAATGGCTTGAGAATATTGGCTTCCTGCTTGGATTTCAGCTCTAGAGCTCTGCATAAGTTCCTGCAAGCACAAACACTGGTCTCATTATATAAGAATTTAAGACCCTGAAACTTTCTTGTTTATATATTCCGTATCATGAAAACTGGCTGTTTGTCAGCCTTGAGCACAATCCCTACATAAAAAGCTGTGAATATCTTGTGTATAAACACTGGGACATGCTCCTTAGATTTTTTTAGCCCACCTGTTCATTGATTACTTGGGTTTATTTCCAGAAGACACCACTATTTGAGTTCTTACAACTCACTGAGGATGACGGGTCTTTAAATCTGATGTTTTGTTTGCACTGAGACTAGACTAGCTAACATTAACATTTTCTTTCTGGAACAACAACAACAAAATCTGTCATTCCAAGAGCCTATATTTTATTTAGAAATAGTGTGGTTTCCTATCAAATTGGATGTTTTTTCTAAATTAGATGAGGTTGTCTGCCCTAAATCTGAGGGACTCCTAAATCTTCAAGGAACATTTTAAAGAATATAAAGAATCTTCTATAATCAAACTCAAAGTAGGAAACCTGCTGCATCTGCAAGACAGTAGTGTTACCTCTGTGCCATGCTGGGAGAGAGGGAGACACAAGGAAATGCTCTAAAAAGCTTGGAAGTTAGGTGTTGCTTGGTTTTGGAGCAAGGAGCTAGAAACCCTCTGATTCTCAGTTCATGATGTTTTGTCATGGCTACTTGGCCACAGACTGCAGACTTTGAAAGCTCAGGCCTTTTGGCATTATCCTGCATGTTTATTTTAGAATTTCACCAAAATACCTCTCCCATGACACATTGTGATATTGTCTAATCAGAATTTTGTGAAAATCCTGCTGGATAATTCTGTGTGAGATCGTACTGACAAGTGTTACGAAGCTAAGGCTGTTGTCAATAGACTAGCATTTGTTATAGGCAGCTTTGCACCTCTGTTGGAACACACTTAAAGAGTCTACAAATCAAAGAAGTTAAAAACATCAGTAATGGAGAAAGTAACACATCACTCATAACTTCAACAATTACTCTTATCTCTCCATTTAAAATGTGTACTTTATTTCTTATGTGGATGTTTTTGGATTCTACGTCAAGTCCCTGATTCTTGTTATGCTCTTCTTCACTAGATTCAGGCCATTTAATCTATGATACTTCCTCTCCATGGACGTGCTTATGCACTGCAATCAAGTCACTTTCAATCATGTTTTAAAAAAACTGAAGAAATTCATCTTTCACGTTTCTCATGATCAGGCTTTTTCTCCAGTTTCCCAATAAGAGTTGCGACCTTTCACATTCTTTCTACTTTTCAAAATCTTTTTAAAATACATACACAAGAACTGTATGCAGCATTCATGCTATTCTTGCCAGAGAAGCAAAGTCACATGCTACTTCTGCTCTTCTACTGTTGACTCTTTAGCATAGCATTGCACTTTCAGTTCATGGCCTATAGCTTATGACCCTAACTGCTTAGCAGGAAACACTGCCTTGTAAGATATATTTCCAGATTCAGTATATATATAGAAATAGTCTGAGTTCTTTTTCCTAGGATGTCAGATTTTTGCTTCTGTCTGTATAAAAATGTGATCTATGTGATTGTTTCCAGGTGACTAGGTGATTTAGCACTTTCTGACCAACCTGTTGCATTAGTAGTTATTATTATGATAATTTTGCCTACTTTATCAGTAGAAAAATTTACTTTCATATTTGTAAAAACAGCAACAGACCTTCAAATGGTTTTTTTGCATGTTTCCTTCATCAGGCAAATTTACAATCTTATCAAAGAATGAATCTGATTTTAGTTGAAAAGGCCTGTTTTCCAGATAACCATATGACTTCACATTCATTACATTCCACATCCTTTAAACCATCATTAATGCAAACTTTTATGAATTCTTCATTGTTTTATCTGGGTTTGATAAAAGGCAATTGGCTGATAGATTCCGCCTTCATCCCATTTGGCCTTTTTTGAGTAAGATGGGCATAGCATTAGCACCATTCCAGTCTTACAGAATTTCCCTTGTGGTCTAAGATTTATTAAAAATGAATATTATTGAGCCAGAGATTTCATGATAAGTACAGTCTTCTTTCCTAGATTTTTATAGATGACTGTGGTGACCTCGTTCTTTTTTACTGAAGAGATTAATGAAATTCAGTGTGTTGTACTGATTGCTACGATGACCTTTGATGAGCTGTCTTGTCTTCCTAAAGAATGCGTTAAGAGAATGCATTTTTCAAAGTGAAATACTGGGGAAGTGGAGTAATATAAGAGGCTTTTACCCATATGTATTTATCCAAAAACTTGAATATATTTCAGTGGATTCATAACAATGTGTTTTTGAATGCTTGGTTTAAGAAGTGGCAATGAGTCTGGTAAGAGAAAGTCAATAGATTTGAATACACAGCGATAGTTAGGAGAAAATCATTTTTGAACTGAGCACAGATTTTTCCCAAGCTGAATTCTAAACTTTTGTTCATGGGGCATGCATTATTTTATTCATTTCAACTGGAACCAAGACAAAAATATTGAAAGCATCTGAGAGAGTATTTTACATATTTCCAACTTCCCAGAAACTAGAAAGCCCTACATGAAGAGCACTTCTGAGGTTTTCCAGCTTGCCTCTTCCAACTGTGTATCCTTTACCCTACCTCATATTTTTAGGAAGCTTGGGTGCTCTAGAAAAATCTCCAGTGCAAAAATTAGTAAAAGAGGGCAATGTAAGAAAACTTTCCAAATGAAAAACAGGGATACAGAACAGGATTTCAAATCCTGCCAGTAATTGTAGAACAGAAGCAGTGGGTGGAAATAATAGCATTTATATAATAATAAATGGCATTGTGTTGGTTGAAATTATACATGAAGCAAAAAGCCTTCATCTGGATAAATTACAGGTGGAGAACTGTCTTGCCTTAAGACTTCACCTACTGGTGAAGTCTCCAGCCTGCCACTAGCTAACCAGCGCATTTCTAGTTTCAGAACAACTACATCACATACCGCCTCTTATCTAACTGCCAATTTAGGAGATTTTGAAGAAGGCTGCCATATTGTGTGGAGTTTGTGATTTGGGGTCATAGAAGGGAGCTGGAGGTAGTGCGGGGGGATATCATGGGGGAGCATGAAAGCTGAACTGTTGTTACAGCAAGCAAAAAATGAGAGGAAGGAGGACATATATCCATAGGAGCTGAATGAACCAGGCTGAGTTAGTGTCACTGCAAAAAAAAGCCATTTATTTATAACATATCTGTGACTGGTACAAGGTGCAAGGTCATTTTATCTTCATAGTTTGTTGCAAAGGAAAGGGAAAAAGATAGCTGCCTATGAAAGTAATCCACAGATTCCACTGAATTTCCCTGCGTGGTTCTTGCAGATTGCAGATTCGCGAACAGAAATATACTGTATAGCTTCAGTAATGGAGTCACTGAATTCACCTGATAGTCTTTCACTGGGGCTGTTGGATTTCATCAGAATTTACCAGCATCCATGGAGAATTACTCACTCCATCTTGCCACTCATTCTCAGCTACTGGTTCATTTAATCTGTGCATTCTGTCTTGTCATTAACTGCAAATGTATGGTCATTTTAGCAAGGACTCTGTTTGCGACAGGTTTTTGATACAGCACCATATACAGTGCAACACTGATCCTGACCAAAATCTGCATGTGCTACTTTAAAGAAAAAAGTACCTCACTCATATAAGTTGCTATATTGGATACAAGTAAGAAGTCTGTAATTGATTTGATTCTTAATTACAGTTCTCTGTCTGCTGACCCTACGTATTTTCTGATGTATGCTGTAATTTCAATCTACAGTCTAAAGCTTTTGAGTCAATCACTTTTGGAAACAAGACACTCTTTTCATAGTGGAAACTATATTAACTAAGCATTACAGTGCCCATACTTACTTCAAGAGATGTTTTCAAATCATGTGAGGGTACTGTACTGTGACTTCCTACGTCCTATCACAAGAGGACAAGGATTTTCTGTAGAGTGACTACAATGTACATGTAATTTGCTATTAATTATGGAAAAGCTTTGTGATTTGACTTCTCCTGGTGCCTGATAAGCCAAAAATAAAAAAATAAAAAACTTTCAACTGTATTACATTTCCTTTCTATGTTGTACTTAGACCACTCACTAGAAGACGAGCCTCATGACATGCTATAGTTAATAAGTTTTCCATGCTGTCAAAAGTAATAATATTAATGTGCCATTCAGTTAAATTAATTTTGTTTCGTGCACTGGCCTGCATAAACGTGAGTGACATTTAGAAATATGATCAGGCAAGAGCTGAGGAGAAATGAAGTGGCAAAATAGAGCAAGATGCAATCATTAAAGCAGAGCAGACAGCTGCAAGCATTTGTGGATAGGCAAAGAGCTACTGAAAACCAGTCTATGATTTTTGGGTGTATATGTTTGTTTTAATTCATTCCTCCCTTTCTCATTTACTTAAGATTTATTTTTTTTTGTCTTCTTTAATTAAGAACTCAATATGTTTGGTAGCATCGTCTCTCTTTTGGAAATGAAAGGGTGCGTTTCTGCTAATCTTTGATTTCAAGTGCCTTCAGCCACAGCTTTTCTAATTTTGGAAGAGGCAGCTGATTGTAATGCTTTTAAACTGATGACCATGAAGTGTCATTTTCTACTAATAATAACAGTGTTTTCTCCCTCAATTTTTTCTGCTTTTTAGAGAACAGCAATAGAAGTGCTTTCTCTAAACAGTTAAAAATGTAATGAAGAGGTCTAAAAGAGGGAACCTGACAGAACCTGACTTGTTAATATTTTAATAACATTGGCTAGTTCAAATTGTTGCCCAGCTTGCCTGCAAGTCTGATTTACCGTTGTATTGAAGAGTATTACATAATTAGGACAGTTAAAAGAAATGCAGTCTACTACATAAATGTATTGCAATAAGAAGGCAGAGATTTGTGAAGAATTCTATGTCAAGTGCTGTTCAGAGGAAAAATAAAGTAGTTTATTTCCATAGGAAGATCTTGCCAGGCCTTGTTCCCTTTAAGCAAAGGTAAAAAGTAGTGCTGGCATACAGACATTGTATGACAAAGGAGTCAGAGAGTAGAATTGTAGTAGGGAAAGCAGTCGAAAGGAATATGCAATTAAAGCTGTTTCTTTTGGCTCTTCCACACACCTACTTTATACCATGACTATATCCCTACAGATACCACCTCCTGATACCTTTAATAAATTCCCTTCATTTGAAAGATTGTTCCCTGTCTACTCTAAAACTCCCTTTTAAAACTTACCTCCTGGACCTTTGCTTCTATTTCTGTTCTCTGTTCACCTAGCATCAGCCTCCTTTCCATCTCTCCTTTAGACTGTTGTCACTGCTAATCCCTTTTTTATAGCATCCGAAACAAGCCCTTTGGATCTGTGCCTCAAGAACCCTCTGTTTCTTCTGAGATCTCCTGCTGTAGCCTATTTCATTTAGCTTTGGTTCTTAATTTACTTGTTATATGGCTTGTAACTGAATACTGTACATTAAAATGAGCTCATTTTATGGCCAAGTTTTCACATTTGAAGAGAGTGTTACCTACAAAAGCACTTCTGAAAATAATGCTAGTAAAAGCAAACAAGAGAGACCTTTGATCACAAACACTGTAGATCCATTTTGGAAGACAAGTGGGTTATTCCTGTGAATAAAGGCTGATCCTTGAATAAGGAAGCATGTGGTAGGACACTTTGTTCATATTTGTACTATTTTAAAACATTTTCTTCAAAAGTGCAGTAGGTACAGTCTTGAAGAAGGTTCTTCCTTATCTCCAGAGGCATTTAGCACTTGTTTATTTTCAGCTGTATAATAGTGTGGGTGCTCCATTCATGGGAATGAAATCCTTTTAGACAGTGAAGGAATTATTCTGCTTGTCAGATTAATGGTTTAGTTGTTAAAATCCTAAGTTTGTACTGACTGGGTTTATAGTTAACATTTCACGTCTGAAATACCTGCTTCTGTAATCAATGTTTTGCTTGAAAAGGTGGGGGAGAATTCTGCCTTTCCTCTTCACTCTCACCACTTTATCCCCAAAGTAGTTCATAGACTTCGGGGTTCAGTGTTACATGGTATAAATACATATTCATGTAAGAATCTCTGAAAGTGCTGTAGTAATGGGCTGACACATGAGCCCCAGCTTTTCTTTCTCTTTCTGGTCCTCCTTTTTCTTTCCCTGCTGCACCACCTATTTCTAGCCTATTTATGCAAACTGCATTTTATATCCTTCTTGTTCACTTCCCACTCCTTTGTCTAATTGTGGCAGAACCGTCTTCATATTGTGGGGTCATCTGTTTGCAAGTGTAAGAGAAAAATATCTTATTTCCTGATTTTACCTCTTGCAGGCTTGACATTTTCTTTGTTGTTTAACAGCATATTTATCAAAAATGCAATGCCTTCAAAGCCAGTAATGTTGAAGATAGCTGTTGTGGCAATAAAATTTCAGGCTTAGAGAAAAAGGGGGAAGACCAAAAAAAACCACAGTATTTCATTTTCCTTTTCCAGTATGATCCTTATTTAACCTGGAGGAGCAGTATTTTCCTAATTCTAGGTGCCCCATCCTCCAGGGATGGGGCACCCCCAGTTTCCCTGGGCAACCTGTTCCAGTGTCTCAATGCCCTCCGAGCAAAGAATTTCTTCCTTACATCTAATCTAAATGTACCTGTCTTAAGTTTAAATCCACTACTCCTTGTCCTTTTACTGCACTCCCTGACAAAGAGTCCCTCCCTAGCTTTCCTGCGGGCCCCCTTTAGGTACTGGAAAGTCGCTGTAAGGTTTCCCCAGAGCCTTCTCTTCTCCAAACCCAACTCCCTCACCCTGTCTTCATAGGAGAGGTGCTCTAGCCCCTTGATCATCTGTTATCAATACTATTAGCTTATATTTCAAACATGGATTGGTGGAAGATTGTATTTTGGGTCTTCACCCACAAACAACATCCTATTTTGTTTCTCTTAGTCTCATGCAAATATCTACAATTAAAATTGGCTATTGAATTTGGAAACCCACTGCACTGTGTTTATATCTTTCTTGTACTGATAATTTTGGAGTCTTAGATCCAATTAGGGAAAAAAAAAAAGTGTGGTGCTGTGGGTTGTTATTTTGGTATTGTTTTACCAAGAGAGCTGCAAGCATCAACTTTCTTGTAATATCTTAAACAAAACGTGGAGAATGCTTGTATTAAGAAGACAGATATCACTGTTAGAGATTCTGCAGTGTGAATGAGAGTAATCTGCATAAATAGCATTTTTCTCTGTAGCTTATTAGGAAAGTGTGCTGTCAAGGTAAAAATGACCACTGACAAATACAAGAAAAAACATGAGACAGGCAGGAGAGGCTTACTGTCTTCTCTAAAAGGATCAGGTTCTCAATAGGACCTCAAATAGCCTTTTCTAAGCTGAAGAAGTGTTACCAGTGCTATGTCATTTATGTTCTGCTCCATTGCATCCTCTTTAAATGTAATGAAGTTATGAAGTTGCTTAGATGGAGAGAGTCTTTTGATTGGTGTTTAGGCATTATACATGAATAGGTTAATGTCTGTGAACCTCCCAGTTGGAACTTTCTAACACTAACTTACAGTTTTCATCAGAGATCAAAGTAATTTACTAACATAAATTATTTATACATAGAGCTGAAAGAAATTCATAATAACAATAAGGCACCTTCATGAGATAATCACCATACCAGAAGCACTCATCTGTACCTCATAGCCCTGCAGGGGTTTGTAATTATCTCCTGCAAACCACACCTCTAGTGATTGTTTTCTGTTGCTTCATTGCAGTGCTGCCACTTGCAGTATCTTGCCTGACAAATATTTTTTAAATTAAAAAAAAAAAAAAAAAACACAGCTTAGGAATAGAAAACTCTTGGCAGCAATGCGAAGAAGAAATGTTGAAGTACAAGAAATATTCAAGAAAACTAGTTATTACAGATTTTAATGACAGCAAAAAAGCTCTACGTGTGATTATGTGGGGATTTAAACAGGTATCTCTGCTTTTTCTTTAAGTTATTCACTGAAATAAGCCCATCATCTGCTGCCATTTCCCATGGCTTGCTGGTGATCTATGGAAAACTGGTTGTTTACATGGTGCTGCCTTCTTCTTCATGTTTCCTGCAGCTAAAATTACATTAGATGAGGCTAAAAATGCATTAAATACTCTCATAAAATTACTCTTCTGTGTAGACAATTGCAGTATTTGCACAGAAGCATAACATGATTACAGATGGAGAAAGGCTGGTGAGAGGTGATGGTCTCTGTGGCAATAACTGTAAAATACCTTCTCCAGCCTCTGCTGAGGCACTCTGCTTGGCAAAAACAATCCTAGCACAATTTTATTGAGACACTTCAGTCTCAGTACAAACATTTTTTTTAAAAAAAAAAAAAAGATAAGAACAATCAAAGGACCAATTGGAAATATGTCATTAACTCAAAAATTCCTTCCAAAATAGATGTTTAGATATTCTGTCAGTGAGGTACATTTCCGAGGAATACAAGCTCCTGTACTGCTACAACCGACGTACTGCCTAGTCAATCTAGGGGTGAGGGCAGAACCCTTGAATGTTGGTTGATACTTGAGTACAAACGTGTCTGAGATGGGGGACCACGACGAGCTTTCAAATATCCCGTTTCAGTCTTACTCACCCATGAGTAAGCCAGACTAATTTAAACCAAGTCTACCATGTAATAGAACAGCAACAGCAAGGAACACCAGGTGGCTGGGTGAGCTGTGATCATGATAACACGAATCAATAAGCAATTGATTTCTTCCATTCTGAGCAAGCTGCAAGTGATAGATCAACTTCACCATTAGCCCAGCCAACACAGACTTCCCAAACCAAATGTCAGGGTAGCAGAAACATGCTTTGCTATCACCATGTCATTGCACACTCAGAGTCGAAAGTGAACTATACTGAAATCTGTATTTCCATGATCAGAATCTATACTGAGATTTATAAAAGCCTATGCAGACAAAGAGGAATAGTGAGTCCTTTCTTAAAAATTCAGTTCATGCTGTGAAAGACATCTTAGGTTATTTTAGATATGAGTTAAAAATGTAAATTTTATGATATCAGGATCTCTTCCTTTGAACAAGGTCATAACATCATTACGGCCCTCCTGGGTCAGACCAAGGTCTTTAAGATACCCTTTCCCAATATCCCCATTCCAGCCTGGAGAGTTGTAATCTACTTAACTCTTCCTAATGCAGAAGCTGTATCATATTTTTCATCATTCCTGCTGCTTTTCTGGGAATATTTCCCAGTTCTACTGTATCCTTTTTGAGGTGGAGGGATACCATAACCACACCAGTTTTCAAGATACGGGCATGTGTGCATATCTTATACATGATACATACATTTAACATTATAAGCTTTTGTTCTGTTTCATTTTGTTCCACCTGATTGTTTCTTAATTATACACAACTTTTGTGTTTGTTCTATATGTTTTCTGGCCATGTTGAGCACCGAGCTGATGGTTTTCAGGGAACTATCTATTACAATCCCATGGTCTCCTTCTCGACTTGTAATAATCCATTCAGAGTCTATCACTTTATAGGTATTGCATTATTATTGAAGTTTCCAAGTTTTTGCACATTAAAAAGATCAATAACTACATGATGCTGAGTAATTTTTAATATATAAGGTTCCAGTCCTTGAGCAAGAAAAACACAAGCAGATTCTTGTGTCCCGAAGAAATTCTTCTGAGACAGACCTACACACCTTTTGATATGGGAGGAAGATGTAAACTTTGAAGTATTGCTGAGTATCTGGAATGCATCCTTCAGATGGATATATTGCAGATACTTATCCAAGCCTGGATAAAAAAGTGTTTGTGTCTAAGAGATATTGTGAGAAGAATGTAAGGAAACCACAAAAGTAGAATAGATGCTTGTTATTCGGTAGGAATTTCATTTTCAAAAATGCTCGTGCACACAGATATTTAGATACTTTGCATAAAATTCAGCAAATAAAACCTAGTTTAATGCAGCATAGGCACTTTACTCTCAGTAGAAAGTACTTGTAAAAAGTTATTGAGCATTTGTATAGCTAGACCTCTATATCTAACAGTTACCAGTGCTGAAAATTTGGCTTGGTGGTTAAAGCTCAGATTCTCATAAATGACATTAGAGAAGAATATTTTGGTGCATTTTCCATGGTAAAGTCCTTAGGATGTGGTCTGTCTTTTCTTTGTGACATTCCAACTACAACTGTGGACCTCTGAGCAGTTACTTTCGGTAGTTTTCCCACAGCTTTTTAGGTAAGGTTCTGCCTTTGTATCTTTTCCCTTGACTCCTTGAAGCTGGTAAATTGCCATGTCCTTCCTATATTTGTGGTATGGGGAAAAGGTGCATAATTTTTGCCAGAATTACCCAGTGTCTTAACCAAAAGCCTGGATACACATCCAAAACTTTTCAGCGACCAACCTTCCAATTTATCCTAACAGAACACTGGAACCGAAGGGACTGATAAAAATGTACTTTACTGCCAGAAGAAACTGTGGAAAACAGATTTGTGCCATAAGGATGACAGTCTTTGAAAGAGAAACAGTGCTGTCTAAAATGCCTTATTGGACTGTTTAGTATAACATGATTCTTCTTCTCTTAAAGGAAACCTATTTACTCACCTAGAGATAACATTGTGCCTGAAAGGAAGGAGGAATGCAGCTCGGATCATCCTAAAGATCATTTCTAAGCAGTAGTCTGGTCTTTTCTCTCCTGTATCTGCAAGTTTAAATATATTATTCCTAGTTTTAAAATGAAGTTCCAGTAATTCTGCCCATAATTCAGCCTCTCCCTCTTTGCCAGGACTGTTAGGAAAGTACTAAGCAATGCGTGGCAAAAGGTTGTGTTTGGCAGAATCCCAGATGATAGTCTGCAAAGACTGAAGGCAAAACTTCCAACCACTCCCGATGTGAAGAGGGATGCACTCCCTGCCTATCTGCCTTCCCAGTTTGCCTGTCTGATAGTAGACAGGTCTTTCTTACATTTATTGTTTTGTGCTTTGTGTTTTATCTACATTTTGCTTTTGTGACAAATCATGATGAGAAAGAATCGACATTACTCTTTTGCAGAAAACAGTAGTGGTTGCATATGTATGTTAATTGATTTCCACTGAAACACGAACTGGAAAAAAATACTGACTTGGTTAATATTACAGAGCAAACAGTCTGGGATCCTGATTGTCCAAGGTGAAGTGGGGGGCAGTGTAGCTTGCTTTGCAGCCAGCACATCTTGTCATTTGGGTCCATCCAGGACAGTTGCTGTGAACTCCAGTTGTTACAATGGACTTCAGGTTACCAAGGATTTAACTTGTGGCAGACATGTTGTTAATTTGAATGGTTTGTTTTACAACAGGAGTTTGAAATGTAATCCTGGTTTTTCAAAATCAAAAAGGTTCAAAATGATTTAAAAAAAATAAAATAAAATGATAACACAATGACTTGTTTGCTTTCACAGCAAGAAAAGCTGGGTGATATCTGCTTCTCCCTGCGCTATGTGCCTACTGCTGGCAAACTGACTGTTGTCATTCTGGAGGCGAAGAACCTGAAGAAGATGGATGTCGGTGGACTGTCAGGTATGTGCATGAAAATCTGCTTGTAGACTTTGCAGGCTTGTAAGGCAGAAAAACAATTCATTTTCCATTGGAGATCTCTTGGTTGAGAGGGTAAGGGCTCTTGTTCACTGTCTGAAAAATGCATTTTGTGTTTTCTGAAACTTAAGGCTTGACTGGGTATAACAGAACTCATTCTAGATTTAAAAAAGGAAATTCATTATATATCGCATTCCAGTCCAAGACAAGGTCTGACGAGTTAAGCAGTCAGATAGTGCCCTCTGTACTTTCCTTCTCTCCTGTTGCCTGGAGATAAATATGGACTATTCAGGCAAGAGAAAAAAAAATCTGACTACAATTCCTATTGTCTGTTTAATCTCACAAAATGTGAACATTTCCCTACAATGTTACTGATAATACATAATAGAGGAACTCATCACAGGTCACTGTGCTGACTACTGTCTGAGGTGCTAGGGTAATTGTTTCTGCATTTGAAGGGCTCAGGTGTGATTGCTCCCATGCACAGATTTGGGACTGTTCTGCATTTACATGTACACCAGCAATCAAAATGACAGTCTTGCACTTGTGGGAGTCGATGAGGTTGATACCTACAAATAGTCCTCATAGTAAAGCTAAGCACGCAGTGAATGAGGTGATGTACACCATCTCTAAGGGAGGGCACAGTCAGCACGTGTGACACCAGGGCTGTGTCCTGGGGACCTGGCGGAGCTCCACATAGGCTTCTGTTCTCTGCTGTGTCTGGGTTCTCAGACACAAATTACTTTCTGAATTGCCAATTAGCTGAGACCAAATTAAATAACAAGGTGCTTCATAAGGAAAGGTCTTTGCAGAAGAAGTTTATTTTATATACCTTCTCTTAAAAACCATTGAGAATAAGGATGTTTCTATCACAGCTCCAGAACTGAACACTTTGACAGCTGTCACTAACACACATATGATGTAATTGCTCACTTTGAATAAACAAGAAACAAACAAAATGATAGAAGCAAGAGTTATATACAAAGTGCACATCGGAATGGGGGCATGCTCGAAGTAAGCCTGGAGGTTTTGTTTACTGCTTCTGATGAACAATAACAGGAGAGCCTTCATAAAGTGAAAGGAAACAAAGTCTCATACCAGTAGCCAGTTATCGTTCTTTTATTTTACTTGCTTCTAAAGTCTTCCACTGTACAACAGCAGATATCATAAAATAAAAGACATCAAAATGTTGTTGTGGTTGTTACCTGAATCAAATCTAATTTTTTGAACACCCATTCTAAAATGTGAACACACCACTAATTGTTTCCTCAATGCCTGTACTGAACCGATTGCAAATTACAGTTCTTAAGAACATTTCCTTCATAATTGTTTCCTAATGAAAAAATACATTCTCTTAGTGAGGAAGTGTGATACTTTTTGACTACAGTAGAGGTCTAAGAGCCAGAACGTCTGTATTCTTTTACAAATTTTGAAAGACGTGATGGTTAATGGCTACAAAACCCCTAAGAAAAGAAAGTGGCAGGAGAAGTACCAATGGACTGAAGATCTTCTATCAACTTGAGATGAAAAATATAATGCATTGTTGGAAATGAATGTGCTTACTCTCCTTTATGTGATGAAGTGCCAGAACAGAATAAAGGACGTTCAAATGTATTTCTAGGGGATGACAGGTTTTGTTCTTCTTTTTTAGGGCCATACCAAACTAGAAACATCTTGTACTCTCTGAGACAAACAAACCCAATGGGATACCATAGTTGTAGTAGGAATTCAAAAGTCCCTGACAGTGATAAATGGCAGTTAGTGTGGTACACCTGAGGCAGTAATTATAGATGAAATAACATTGGTTTAAAGTGGATACAGTATCTTTCATTAGGGAATTTATCTTTTGAATAAATTATGCAGAAATAACTTGAAATCCAGCTGAGATTCTGTTATTATTCACACTAACTAATACCTAATCTCAGAGTAAGGTACTGTTAAGTGGTAGTGAAGGTGGCAGGATTTTATCTCGATTAGGGAACACTTTCCCCACTAGTTCGTTATTTTCTCTAGACACTAAAATTGCTTTTCACTTTGCAAAACTGAAAGTTTTGCATTGCAGTGGAGGTGGGAGAACACTAACAATCAAATATTATCTCAGACTGAATGCTACCTATATACTCAACAGCACTTACTGTCACCAAGGGGAGAACATTAGCAAGAGGTGAAAATTACGTAGGTGTCACAGATGAAAAAAAAATCTTAGACGTTTGTCAAAAATTGCTGAGAAGTGTCTAGTTTTTGAGTTTAGGATCTTTTTTTTTATTCTCTCCTATATTGGAGAAGATGCTGGAAAAGGAGAAGATAGACACTTGGAAATGGCTCCTCTTTCTTCTCCATCTAGCCTTTCTGCCTCTCAGTGGAGTTTATCCGCATTGCACAAAGGAGAAGCAAGGCTCTGGCTCCTGCAGGAGGTCTGACAGCACTGCCAAGCATTCACAGCAAACAGCAGGCAACTCTGCAGTCTCCTTCTGGCTGCTGCCCTGCACGTTTTAAGTATAACTGCTTCTAGTGAATATCTGCTATACCTTTGCTCCTCAGTGACGTGGAAAGCTTTAGCAATTATGCATCTGTTGTCCCAATACAAAGACCAAGTCAGTCACTGTGGTTCAGTAGTATTCTGAACTTCTTGTTAATAATAATTTATTAAAAATTGGAATGCATCCCTAACTGTGGTCAATCATACTTTAAAACATTATTGGTTTTCAACATGTATATTTATGCTGTGCAGAAACAGAGCCCAGTTAAGAAAGCACCTATCAAAAGCAAGAGAACAATCAAAGTAGTTTTAAAATACCATCTTTCCTAGCATGGCTACAGTTGTTCTACTGGTGAAACCTTAATCCAGCTAGTCAGCCTATGTGTCCAATTTAATGGTTACGACACTTGAAAAAAAAAAAAAAGTCTTTATCTCCCGCATTTTGAACTTTTCCATAAATTTTATTAACAGTCAAAAGCCTAGCATAAATTACTTCAGACAGATGATAAAAGACAACAAACTAATCATCAAATTCATTAGACTCCTTGTAGCAAAACCAGATCACCCATCTGAGCAATAAACTCCCAGGTCTTAAACTTAATTGCAACATCAGGCTGTGACTAAAGCAAACCTTGGCTCAAATACGAACTGTTCAGCCTGAGCTCATCAAGTCACCACAACAAGTGGAAATTATTACTTCTGGTGAGGAAGGGCCTCTGGCAAACAATTATGCATGTTTTAAAATGGCATTTTAATTATTTAAATTATATTCAAATGCATTTTTAATGAAACTGACATCTGGCAGGTGATATGTAGGAATGTAAGCTATGAAGAAATTATTTTTATTTGTTGGAATTTGGTAAACTGGGGTTACATGGCTTTATAGGCATATTTCACCCAAAATTTCTAAGAGGCTTAGAAGCTTATGTCTTACTGAAAATCAAGGGAACTTAGACTCTCAAGTCACCGTATTATTTTAATTGCCTTTAGATGACTTGCAAAACTGGAAGATTTCAAAACCAGCTTGCCATTTAATCTCTCCAAACAGCTGATAAAAACACAGTCCAACTAATTCCTTGATAAGGGCACAGTGCAGCTCAGCAATGCATTTCAGTTTACAAGGGTTGTCTATGAATTACAGTACATTATTCAGGTTTACAATCCCTTCTGCTCCAGAAAGAAAGCAGAAATTATCTTTATATTATTATACCTTGTGAGATATACAATTATAACTTGTGAGATATTCATTTAAATCAGAATGGTAGTGATTTCAGTTACTGATTTAAATGAGTATGAAACTTTTATCTAAATTCATTTTAATCTTGTGTTGTATTTGTATTTTTTGCTTGTTTTATAAAGAAAAAGAAATGGTAGCTTAACCCTTAGCACATCTGACAGCAGATAAATGCATACTGTAAAATAAATAGTGGTTTTTTTTATTTTATAGGAAGATTCCCAATATTAACACACTTTTATATAGGCAATTCTATAGATTTCAATGTATTTAGTTGTAGCCTGCATTTATATTCATTTTTGTTCCCAATATGAAATAAAAGCTTTCATTTCAATTTTCTAGTAGCTTTCCCTGCTTTGACTGAGAAATTGAAATACATTACCTGAGACAGGCTGGCACCTGAACAGACCATTGTTGTGAGTGTTTAGCTACGCAGGCCCTTTGGCTTAAATGCCTTTTCTTAAGAAGTTCAGTGTCTATATGTATTACTGACAAAATATTGTTTCATTTCTAAAAAGTTTCATCTCTTAGTAGCTAATAATAAGTGTAAGCTTTAACATAGCATATCGTCTTTTTAGGATTAATTTCAGCAAGGTTTATTTCTTCTAATAAAAAAAAAACAGACACTGCATTTTTGTTTTATGTGTTGTTTTAGTATACTTAGCTTTCAGTCAATCTAATTACTAGGAATGTATCCTAGCAGGAAGCTTTTTCTTCCCTTTATCTCCTTCGTGTTGCTGCCTCTCAACATCCCTGAGGTCAGACTCAGGTTACCAATGGGGAGGTGAGGACCTAACTGGCATGGGCTCAGATCCTGCTTAGGCACTGTGGTTTATAGAAATTATTCAGATTATAGAAAACCCCAAACTGTATCCATTTATGCCAATTTAATGCTTAAGAAGAACTGCAAAGACTGATTGGATCCGTGTGATCTTCCTTCTGCAGGAACCTGCAGATACCACACAGAAGAGAAAGCAGCCCATAACCCAGCCCATGATGTGTGAAAGCTAATCTCAATATTTATGAGTTATAAATAGAAAATACATAGCACCTCTTTGTATCTGTCAAGCAAATACTATAAATCTGAACTATCTCTGGGGACCAAATTATAAAAAAGATTATAAAAGATTTGTAAAATAAAAAAATGTTTAGAGACCGTTTCTTTGAAGACAGAATGAAGGCTCATGAATTATGCAGTCAGAGCATTCACTTTAACAACTTCATTAAAACATAAGAAACCTTAAAAGCTATCTAACATGAATGTAATAATATGTGAAGAGAAATACACTATTGGTGCCATGGCCTTCCTATAATCCATATTGTAAGCATAACTCCATGAATATTAAGGGAAAGAAAAACAGCCTTACTAAAAGACAAAATTAAAATAAAAACACAACAGCTGCATTTACATCTAGCCTAATCCAAAAGAATGCAACAGAGATCAGTACCAACAAATATTTTAAGATCTCTACTTTCAGTGAGTATTTCTACAGTATCTAATATTTCAATATCTGTACTGCAGTACACTGACGGGCAGAACTTCCAACAGTAGATGGCTGCAACAATACATTTCTCTAACAATTGCGAAACAGCCTTGCAGCATCA
The DNA here is from genome assembly GCF_009769625.2 of Cygnus olor. Taxonomy (NCBI): domain Eukaryota; kingdom Metazoa; phylum Chordata; class Aves; order Anseriformes; family Anatidae; genus Cygnus; species Cygnus olor. The sequence goes on from NC_049169.1 coordinate 42,301,902, forward strand.
CAGTAAATTCACTTTGGGCTCCGACAGTGGTGATGGGATCAGTCACCAAATCTCTGTCATGTCAAAATCCTTCTCGCCTTCACAGAACAATATTTTTGTTGGTAACATCTTCCCTAGGACTGGGCAGTGATGGGGGCAGGGGGGGGTTGTCCGAAATGGTCCTCTTTCAACGGCTAAATAAGGTCTAAGCTTTCTTCTACTCACTACTCAAACCTTCAGCATTAAATCGTGTGAAGTAACGAGCCTGATGAAGGTAATTCCAAAATCAAAAGACAGTAAAAATTGAAACATATTCATCATAGAAGCCATATTAATGGATACATAAACTCTGGTATTTTAGGGCATTTTGGAGGTTCTTATGAGGAAGCTGCTAGCTAATTGTCCATTTTGGAGCAAGTACACAATTTCCACTGAATCATTTGCCACAGGCTATTTCACACAACAATATATTGTATGAGATGAACCATCAAATGCAGCAGCTCCTACAAAGAAGCGAAGTCAAATTGTTCTGCTCTTTTTTTCCTCTTACACTTCAAATGAGGAAAAAGAGATTGTGCTATCTGGTTACCAGTAAAACTGGACAAAACCTGTAGGCATTGCTCTGAAAAACCTTAGTAACCTTAGGACAAACACTGTGCCACAAAAGCGCCTGGGCTCAGGAGGTGTTTGAACAACTTCTTGATTTGAGAAAGGAAAGAAAGCTTATTGTACATGTACATTTCCTTAATCATACATGCTGACCAAAGGTACAGGAGATCAGGACCCACCTGTATGGACTCGGCCAGCAGTCAGAATTTTATAGCATTGCTGTTGATTTCCTCCCTCCTTCCCCAAAACAGAGAACCTGGAAACTTCTCATTCTTTTATTTGAATATCCACATCTAAATAATGCATTTTTGTGTGTGTGTGTGCTTCTTTCTGATTAAATTATAGTGTGTTTTTATTTGGTTATGCATTCCCAGAGCAAGTGTGAAGATGTGTGTGTTAATTACTTATATGAAAATAAGATGGTTAATACTTAGGTTTTCAAGCTCTACTAAAATTTCATAGCAATATGAGTGGCTGTAAAATAGATGTAGAAATACTGTAGATAGATTCAGGCATCCTTAGGGAAATTAGTCAGTTCTCTTACGAGCAAGTTTAATTTATTTTTACTCTCTGAAAATGGCAGTCTATTTCTTTTTATTTTTTTTAATGGATTGGAAGAAAAAAAATAAAATATGGTCTCAAAAAGAAAACGTCCTTTTTTCATCTCTATAAATGCAGTTTAGATGGGTACTTAAATGATCGCAGAAAGTGAAAAAAAAGTATAATCAAGGGTATTTCCTCTTTAGGACTACATAAAGACATACACATTTTTAAGACAGCATAAGCATTATATTAGCACTGTTATGCAGCTGGAGTTTGATTAAGTTTGTAGGGCTTTCTGAAGAAACAAAAACAACTTTTAAATAAAATTTATATGTTACTTTAAATCCCTCATGCATTTTTTTCTTTGTTTAACACCATGTGGGCAAGAAAGACAACTAGTTTCTGCTAGGCCTTTATGTGGTTACTTCTTATAGGCCTCCTGATTCCATTTCCGACGTGTAGCCACTTTGTTTGTGCATCTCAACAGACAGAAACATTTCACAAATGAGACCCTTGATCCCAATCCTGAATTATGCCTGAAGCGAGCAGGGGCTATATACTGAAAAGGGAACTGCATGTCTCCACTGTGCTGAAAATACATCTGTGAAGATGGAGAAACTGTGTACTTTAGTGTAATGAGAGAGAGGAAATAAGGTGGTCTGGCTTCTCTGTCAGTGTCTTTATTTTACATACATGCTTTATCTGTGCTAGTTATTCAAAGCTGCTAACACGTTTAGCAAGTGAAGCTCTCCGCTGGCAGCTACAAGATATTTGTCATTCCAACAAAAATGGTAGAGAAGCTTTCCCATTGCCAATTCCAAAATTCACTTTCCAAAACCTTCCTACTGAAGGCAGAAGTCAAGTCCTGCCCTTTCTTCTTTTGATGCAATCCCCTCAGAAGTTCCCATTACCCTTCTCTAAGTAACAGGAGATAAATATAACCTTGTTGCTGACTGAGATTAACATGCCAGCATTCAGTTATTCTCATCGTGCCTTTCATGCATCTCAGGAGAATCACATGGATCTCAGTAGGATTCTCTTTCCAAATATTTTATCCCTCACTTTCGTTCTGTGATCCTATTGATGAGGTAGAAAAAACAGCATTTGGGCCTCATTCCAACCTGCCAGCATAGTCCCCACTGTCTTAGAGCCACCCTACCCTAGTTGTGTCAGTCACAGTGTTTCAATTAACTGCAAATTACCTGCCGACACAGTGGAAAACTGAAGCCTAGAAATGCCACTTTTCCTCCCTGCAAAGATGTTCCTATGTGACAGAGGTGAGGATTTATCAGGGTTTAATTCCTAGGTACCCTTTCTTGTGCTTTTATTTATTAGCTGCTGAAGTCAACACCGCAGGTGTTTGTATCTTCTGTACCATGATAAAGACATCTTTACATCTTCTTTGGAAAAAAAAAAAAAAATTGAACTGAGCTCTTCAGGCATATTATTGTAAAGTGCATTTATCACTGAATTTCAGATATATTGAAGGGAAAGACAAGGCTGGATATGAGTGAGGTATCTACACAAGCAACACCTCTATTTAGATACTTAGTTTGTTTAGGACAGCTAAGATGGTGATTGTATTGCAAAGCTAAAGGTAAGAGGAATCTAAGGAATCTCCCCTAACAATATGATTGTTTTTAAAGTGAAAACTGTGTTTGTTATGTATTATACAAGTGTTGTTGATAAGATGGTGCCAGATGTGTTTCAGCTGATGCATGGCAGTAACATAATGCAATAGCAAAACTGGCAATATGGAGGGAACATCTCCTGACATTTTATAGGTGTTAGTCCAGGGATTGTAGTCCATAGGAGGAAATTAAGATTTTATTCCATTTAAGATTTTATTCCATTTTTGTTTATTATGCTGCCTTTTTTATGTCTTGTTGAAGAATATGCTATTGTTCATTCCCTATTTGATTTTTTTTGTTTCTGCTGAACTGTGTTCACATTTACAAAAAGCAATATTTTTTGCTCCCTTTAAATCAAAATCATTCGTATGCAGGTTTTTATTTTGGCATCTTAAAACATTAGATAGTAAAGTAATAAATGAAAAGGAACATATATAATGGTCATTCAGGAAAAACACAAATAAAGCACAGATCACATAGCAACTGTCCTGTATGTATGCCAACAGACATAAACTTTTTAATTTGACTGCAAAATTCAATTTTTATCTTACACAATTGACCAATGACCAATGAATAATATTTAGAAGTTTTTCTTGTAAAACATGCCGGAAAGGAAAACTGTTAAAATGAATCCCACCCACAGCAAAGGTCAGCTGTTTTCATTTTTTGTTTGTTTGTTTTTGAAGGCAAAAAGGAAGATTTCTAAGTTCTGTATTGTGGACTTTCACAGCATATCTCTCAGATTTGAGTTTGTCAAAATATATATATATATTGATACAGATATACATTTTAAAACTGCTTATGATCTAATAGTGGTCAGAAGCAAATTTTAAACAGCAGCACACAAGGATTTCAGGATCCACATGTAATCTCTGCAGCTCAGCAGCGTTTCCGTAGGAATTGCTTCAGGTCAGAGAAGTAAGGGTTTCTTATAATCTCAGCTATCAAACCCAATTCATGGTATCTCTTTTTCTTCAGATTCCTGGTGGTATCATAGAACACTTCATACCTACAAGTCTACAGGTTAAATCCACCCTTCCAGTGAAGGGAGTATGATAATGTCCTCATTTAGTCTTACTGAGAAAAGCATCTTAAATTCTGTTTGAGTCTGTCCAGAAATCTTTGCAGTGCAGCTGGCTCCAGGGCCATTATCATTATAATTTTGTTGCGAGAGGCTGTGTTTCTGCAGCAGGTTCCAGGAAGCTGTTGGAGTACTCAGCTATATCAGTAGTTTCCCATCAGCAAACCATCACATGCTTGTCAACATTTGAAGGATGCTAAAAGTGGTGATTATGAGAGCATGCAACATGACAGGTTTTTTAAGTTCAGAAGCCCTTGATATGTGGGATGTGAAGAAATGCTTATATAACTATCTGGCAGCATCAGCAAGTCTTGCACTGCAGATTGTTTCAGCTGGTTGGGAGCTAAGTTAATTCAGGCTGCTCCCTCATGACTAAAAAATAGAGGTGAATATTTTATTAAAATAAGCTGCATGGTATTTAACAAAGTATTTGGGATCTGGAGTTGGAAAGTGCAGTCGGGTGGAGGGGAGAACCAAGGATGCTCCTGGGAGAGGTTTCTTGCTATTGTTATTGAAAGACACTTTCACTGGGGCTAAGCAAGCTTAAATGGTATCAGATCACATTTCTCCATGGACAATGGAGGTCAGGGACTGGCTCAGCCATTCCTGGAGACCATCCATAGTGCCCCATTGCTGAGGAACATCTACTTTAGGAAGTTGCTTCCTGGCTTCTGGTCAGAAAAAACAGTACTTGACAAGAACGATCTTTCCATCTGCAGGTCTGCTCATACTTTGTGGCTGGTAGTCCCTGCAGGAGAGCAAGCAACTGATTTCCTAAATTGATCAAATTTTTTGACCTTAGTTAGTCAAAAAATAGACCCAAATGTGAAATAGATGTTGCTTTTGTCTAATCTGGGCATGTATTGCATCTTTTTGATCAGGGTTTGGGTACTTCCAGCAACAAAATGGAGAAGTCTAAGAGAGTCCATGCCAAAACACAGACAATTATATATGTTTTATAAATGAGAATTGTTCAGACAAGTGCACCTTCCATATCCACCAGTGAACACTTTCCTTTATGTAGCTAGTATATCCATGATCTTTATAACATGCCAATTGCTGTAGTCTCTAGGTATTACGGTTCTCAACTACAGATTCCATGAGGTAGATGGGGGCATGGACTTGACAGATTTTCAATCTCAAATTAAGTTTTGCACTAATGAAATGTTCTGTTTCATTATGCGTTGTCTAAAGACCAAGGCCTGCAGTAGCCCTCTAGTAATTTAAAACAGTTCTGTGAGCAGAGGAATTACAGGGCGTGATTTCCTTTAAATTTTGGAGTGTGACTGGTTATTCTAATGTCTAAAAAAATGCATGCTTCAGTTGAAACTTCCAGTCAGAACATTCATAATACGTCTTTCACACATGTATTTTCTGGTGGGTAATAAGAAGTGAGACCATGTTGCAGCTTTCACCTCATGGAGGGATACTTAGTAGGCTCTCTCCATTCCACCTGGCTGCCTATATTCACACAGCCTGTAGGAATTTAATAACCTGGAGAGGCCTGTGATCATGTCAAGTTTGATTGACATTGACCAATATACTAGAAAGTACAGAAAGGGAGCAGTCAGTCACCAGACTGGTACTTGCACATAAAGAGGACAGAATGATCACCTACACTGCTTCCTTGGGAACTCAAACAAACAAACAAAAAACTTTGTTTTATTTCAAATTCATCAAAAATCATGCTCTAGTGATTCATATTTAAATCTATTCTCATTTTCTTGCTGTGAGTCTGTTTATCTTTCTGGTCTTTGGATAAAGGGAATTAGTACTTTAAAAAAAAAATCTATATAGCTGCTCCAAATCATTCCATTACTGCCTCTCTAGTTTTAATTGCTTTCTGTGCATGCGAGACCCTGAATCTGAATAAACTAAGTCATACTCTGATTTTGGAAAGCATATTTTGGCTCTGTTGGCTGTTGGCTTCATACTTCAGCATAGAGCACAGTCCCTAAGCATTCCACCGCTGTGTATTTGCATACAGGTTTGCTTTCTGCGGAGCATTCACAGGATAAGCACTTTGGCTTTTCTTGTTTACACTCTGTTTGCTGCATTTTCTCTTTGTTTACAATTCTAGCACATTTGAGCCCTGATAGGTTAAATGGAAGGGAAGACTTACATCACCCACAGTACTGCTGCCTGACCTACCCAGCACATACATCTTGTTTTTAGAAAAGCCCAGTCATTTTTCACCAGCACTTCGGGGTACATTCAAATCTGCTCTGGCGTCTGTCCAGCCCTGCATAATATCAAGCCAGGGACATCCTGTCTGAGAGAACAGATTGTTAGTTCAATTATATTCCTGAAATCAAGTTAAATTTCCATGAAATCTGCTTCAAATTTGAAAAACCCTAGGGGAATGTGTTTTTTCTTTTGTTTGTTTGACTTATATTATAGCAATCAGGCAAACTAAATGAGATGCATTGTATAAGCGCATGTTGTGTGTGCTGTTTATGGCTGTTATCTCATGTGTTTGATAAGAGTGAAGCAAGTAAATTGATAGTGCTGCCATCTATGGACAATACAAAGTTATGGTACTCACAGCATGATAAGAAAGGTGGAGGAGCTTGGACTTCTCGTCTATTTCTTTTCTAATAATGTTGCACTTCAGTGAAAAAGAATATAAAAATGCTCCAAGCTTCTTCTCAGTATGTTTAATGACAATTCCACAGTCATGAAGATTAAATTTGTGCTGTCTTGGGATCGTTACTAATCATAGTAGAATGAGAAGTGTGTTTTCCTAGTCAGTATCATGTCTGGTACACTGAAAAGAATGGTAGTCTTACTGTAACACATAACATTTCAGTCCACTTTTTGGTAAAAAGACAGATGGTGCAATTTTTCTGGCAGAGATCCAAACATCCATATGGTACAATAGCATTCTATATTAATTCTAATGTTGTTTCATTGAAAGATATCATTCTGGTCATATGCAAAACTTTCATGCTCAGTTATACTTTTTTGCCTTTTTTTTTCCTCTGTTAATTTTTATTTATTTTCATAAGTTTAAAAGCCATATTTCTCCATCTGCCAGTTTTATCCTTCAGTGATAGTATCCTATACAGTGAATGTTTATTTTCTTCCTTGCATGTCAAATTGCACACATATCTTAAGAAGTAAAATCTGGCTGTAACACAGAGTAACACATCATACAAGTAAGACACACAAATTGTCCTATTGATTTCCATCAGGTGAAGTTTCTATTTTGTCATGTAAAAGATGATAGATTTTGGATTCACTTATGTTGTTTTGTTTAAACATATACAGAATTAGTAAAGGCTTTGGCTATTTTTCGGAGTACTTTTTGTTGACTGGATGTTTTTTCTGCTTTTATATAAATGAATGCCACCTTTTTGCCTCTATGAGACAGGAAACATTGCCATTGTCTGTGGATTTTATTTCTTCTCAACAATTTCCCAGTGAATTTTTACATGGGGATAATAAAAAGGTCTAAATAGCACATATTTCTAAATAATCTGCAAGCATTATTAAAGAGAAAAATCGCAGTGATTAGAGATTGTCTGACAAGCTGATCAGAATAAAAGAATTAATGCATATAAGAAACAGGAAATCACTTAATGATTTAATCAGGTTAGCATGATATTTAATCAGCTATCATGATAAATAATGATGCTTAGAGAAATTGAGAAAGAAGAAAAAAAAAAAAAGGTAAACAATTCCAGTTAACAGTATTTGAAAGAAATTACATGCAAACTGTCAGAAAGGCAATAATTCTAGGTTGGTAAAAGACATAAAGAGTTGCCATCTATGCATCACCAAAGACCGAGCAAGCTGAAATACAGTCACATCATGGTTTTGACAATGGTCATAAAACACAAACTGTAGAACAATACAAACTTTTCAATAACCACACTAAATCCACATAAAGCTTGCCTCTTCCTCTCTAAAGTCCTGGTAAGCTGAAGCATTAACATTGGTTCAAATGCATATTTTCAAGCTTTACATCAACACATTTGACAGCACAGCATATGCTGACATCAGACTTCCAGTTCTACTCTTTGTGATGGGCATGAAGCTCAATAGATAACATGCTAATAAATTAAAGGCAATGAAGGGTATGGCAACCCTTACTAAAATGACCAGGAATTCTGCTAACACATTTATTTCAAACAAGTACAGTCTATGAAATTGAGCTTCAGTGAGTGACTGGAGTTTTGGATTTCTTTCTTTTCCAGACATGAATAGGCCATTGGTACATCTTTATTCATCTTCTTGCACATGTAAACAACTGACATTCAGTTCTTTGTGAGAGACAGGTGATTTTAAAAAGACAGAAGGGATATCCACATACAAGCAGTTTTGCACTTAACTATGGAAAAAAATTACTGAGTAAAACAGTGAATTTTACAGAATGAATTTTAAAAACAAGAGTGTAGACATCTGGCTACAACTGTTAAGTAATTTATGTGTTTTGAGATACAGGATTGGAGTTCAGATGGGATTTTCAGTCCTTCTCTGATAGCTGCTTAGCTATGTACTTTTGAAAATCCCATACATATTTAGGCTTTTAAGTACATTATAAACCAACTTTTACCAACTTTTCCTGATTAAGTCAGTCACAGTGACCAACTTTTCACTGAATGAGAAGTTCAGGGCCAAGTCTTGATAAACTGAAAAGAAGGATGGCTTCTCAGTTGTACTAAAATCTCTTTTACAGATCTTTCACAGCACAGTGAAGCTTTTGTTGTTGTTGTTGTTGTTCTTTATGGTGTGTTGGTTGGTTGGTTGGTTTGGTTTTTTAATGAATTAGAGGGCAAATTCAAAAAAAAAAAAAGTCTAATATTTAAGGCTCCGTAGATGTTTTGAGGCTTAAGCTAATGCTTACTCGAGTCTCTCAGATGCACAGTCAATAGGGAAATAGCAGAGTTGCGTGTGGATTTAACCATCCATCAGATTACTTGAATAGCCATATCTGAAAAGGAGCACTCAGAAGAAAAATGTGCATATTGCTCACTCCCTTCAGCTCTTTTGTCCAAAAGCTGATAAAAATATTATTTAAAGGAGAGCTTAGACTATTAAGTACTCTTGGCTTTCTAAGGCATCAAAACGAAACCAAAAGAGAAAAAGTTCAATTGTATTTGTCTGGATATTTGTGTATCCAAATGGTCTGATAAGGTGGAGGATTGAATTCCCTCTCATTGTGTAGGGACAGGACCAAGGTTCCTGCTTCCCAAGTGCAGGTTCTGCTCATGAAGACCCAGTCCTCAGAACCACCTTCTCAGTTTCCACAGGCAGCTACATTTTTTACTGAGCATGTGAAGAATGTGAAGCATGTGAAGAATGTGAAGAAAAACCTGTGCTTTTTGCAGGGCTTGGACTTAAGCTCTGTCTGTCTCTGTGCTAAGCATGAGCTGAACATGCTAATCAGAGCACATCCTAAAGGGATCTGAAGTGTGCCATTTTCCCTAACCCTAAACATTTCAGGAGAGCAGGGACATTGGACATTTGGTCACCAAACAGCTGTGTTCTGTGGGAGGTGCCATGGCGGGATGTTGGACATTCAGGAAAAAAAGAAATCATTTTCCAGAAAGCACTGATAGCTATGTCCTCTCACATGCATGTGTAAGGTATTTTTACATTTAGTCCTTTCAATAACTAAAACGTCCCAATGTTGTCCTGTATGCATCTAAACGCTATGTTGAATCTTAAGTTTAAGTACTATTTCCAGATTTGCTATTAAGTTAGTTTTTGACCATATGAAAGGTATTTGGCTAGGCTTGACCATGAAGAGCATTTCCTTATGCTTTTTTTTTTTTTTCCACCGATACCATTGCCAATGTGGGACATGCTTCTTATCATATAGAGACAATGTCCAACTGAAAGAGGCCTCTGAGTGCTACTGTGGCAGTAATAACAGTTCTAAGTCTTGAATCTCCTAAGTAAATTCACTGTTTCTTTTGTCCAGAGCTCTAAGATTCTCTCAGCTTCTTCAATCTGTATGCAGATAGATCCCTTTCTTACCTGAGACTACATGGCCTGTGAGACTGTGTATTCTTTGTATCATAACTGTACTTAATTAAGATCTCCAGTCAGTTTGATCATGCAAATAACCCAAAAAGAATTGCCCCAAAACCACATAGCAGAAATTTAAATATTATTCTTTCTTGCCATCACCTGAACGTGAATCAGGAATTTAATGGATGAATAGGAAATAGGAGCAGTCTTTATGAAATGCATGGAATCAGGTATTTTGTCAGGGAGGTTAACTTGTTTACAGCCACTGTTTGTGATACACAAGCCTGAGAACCATTAGCCCAACACAGCATAAAAGCTCACAGCTGAAAATGTACTCTCTGCAGTTTTTTATATTCACAGAAATTGAGGTACGCAATTCTCTAGTTCAAATTTGTAACACATTTTTTTGACTTATCTGTGTACTCAGTCTACTGGCTGAAAGGAAGAGCATCTGTAGATTTCAAAGTAAATTTTGGTACATCTGTAGCTGAAACTGTCTCAAGTTCCCATTGAATCAGATAATTCTTATCAGATATCCTTGAAGATGATAAGAAGATCAATGCTGTCAGCAAGTGCAAAGCAGCACAAAAATACAGTTTGGTGAAAAGAAGCTTCATTGTAATGCAAAAAACATCTCAGTGCCCTAGCCATTCTGGGAGTGTGTGTGCAAGAGTTTGAGTGATTTGAATGCAGGATTTCTGATACAATAATTTCTGTCACGAATGAGACCCACAATGATTACTTGTCCCTGCAGGGTAAATGGACCTGCTCATCATGCAGGTCTTTGTAGAGATAATGTATACACCTGTTAGGAAGATTTAATAGTTGTGGTTGAAATACCAGGTCTGCAGCTCAAGGGTTAGGAAGGACGGTTGAGCTTTAAAATCACTTGGAAGCAGCTGATTTTAAGTTGCCATGGCAAAGGATTTTCAGACAATGAGAAGCTTTTACATTAATATCTTTGTAAACCTTGTTGTGATAGAATTGTCTGTGTGAAGAGCAGTCTCTTTCTTGCTCCTGCCGACACACACACTGATAAAATCATAAGGTAATTATAGAGTGCTGTAATGATTTTTGGGTTTCTTCTCTGAGGGTTTTGCCACAGGTTTAGAGAATATGTCTCTGGTATTTTTTATAACAGGGAACAGTATTATTCAACATTTTGTTATCAAAAAATTATCAAGATACCCTTGTTTGCAAGAATACCAATATATGAAAATGGCATTGATTTTCCATTATATTAGTCTATTAATTTTTAGCAATAACTGAATAAAAGCTGTCTGCTCTTTACTTGAAATTGAAAACATTTACTTTGTCTAATTGTCTTTTTTTTAAAAAAAAAAAAACTTTGTGCCTGTGATGGCCTGAGTGGCCTGAGTACTCTCCTAGTATTTTGCAGCATATATTTTACAATTAGGTTCTGCGATCTTCCAGTCTTTCTCCTTAGTACCTAAAATATAGGTCTTAAAAATGTGTGACCCATCCAAGATTAGTCTGAGACAAGAAAATAAGGTTGGTTTTTTTTGTTTTGTTTTGTTTTGTTTTCTGTAGGGGGAAATTAGTGGAGTATTTTGCAGGGATTTATTCTGATTGCCTCTGAGGGGTAGAGGGTATAGTGTTCACTCTTTTCAAGACAATTTGGAGTTGTCCTGGTTGTTGCTGGTTAAAGTTATGTTGGCTCTTAAGGCTGCTGCTGTCCTTTATCTCAGGGCCAGAACTGGGGCCCATTTCAGTGCTTAGCCGGCTGTGGCTGTTTGCTTGTGTGCTTGTTGAATCTCAATGCAGAAAGGACTGAAGGCCAATACTATTATTGCTATTTGTCTTTGCCAGCTCCCCAGAAGCTGATGCAAACAGTGTTGGTAGCACACTGTATGCCAGGAGCAGGGAACACTTAATACCTGTGTCCATTCTCTGCCACCTCCCAGAGGCTAGCTGCACTCCTGGGGGCTTCAGAGACAAGTTTCCTGAGATGCTGCTTTGCCTTCCTGTTGCAGAGACAGTCAGAATGCAGAGGGGAAGTTTTCATGCCAAAAAGGGCTTTGGGAAAGCAGCACTGAATCTCTAGCAGCACTGAATCTCTGACATTCATGCCTAGTGGCACTTTGTCATATTGAAATTTAATGGGCTTCAGGACATAAAGTGAGGTGTATTTGTTCTGACACACTTTTAATTAAGGTTTTTATCAAACACTTTTTAATTTAATTTTTACTTGACATTGACCATTCCTTGTTTGGGATTCAGCAGGTCTGGAAAGCTTTCAGATAGAGCTTTAATTGGAGGTTTTTCAGTGTAATTATTAGTTGTGTATTACATGGGGATGAAGCCAATTCTTTAAGTTAGCACAGTATAAATGCTTCATATGCTGAGCCGCTATGCTAATGCTAATGCGCAGGACTGGAATCTGCATTACAATACATCATCCCCACTGTCTGTACTGCAACGCAGACAGACTATTTACTCAGTTTAGTGACAGCAGCAGTACACAAGCAACTGGGGCCTGTCAATTCTCTGTGGGTATTATTAATTTAGTGCTAGATTTTAGTTATAAGAGGTACCCAAATGCCATCACAACATACAAACATACTTAAACGTGAACAAATTGATTCGATTACATAGATAGATTGACTGCATTAATCTCAAATCCATGTATTTAAGACTTGTGTTACTAGTTACCTGTAAGCATGGAGCAAACTGATGCACAGGTAGACAAAAGAATACTTTGTTCAACAGCACACGATATCGGTTGTTAACTCTTTGAAATCAGCCAAAATATTTAAAATGAATTAAAATGAACTATCTAGGAAAGCTTTAGAGAGGACTGAAATCGTTCACAATAGTAATAAAATATTTGGAGCTCCTGAAAATAAAATAGCCCAAAATTAAAAAACTATGTCAAGAGAAGATCAGTGAAAAACAAGATATGAAATAAAGGATGTTGAATAGTGGGTAGGGATAGGCTCGGTTTCTGTAACAAGAAAAGTTAGAAAATGAAATACAAAAATAGATGGAAAACTAAGAAACAACTGCATTGCAGTTTCACATATTTGCAGCTCTTCCAAACAGCTTAAAGCGTAATTTAAAGCAGCTATTCACCTAGAATAGGAGCACAGCAGGGCTTAAATTCTCCAATCTTTCTCCTATCATGCAACTGAAAATATGCTCACGACATGACCAAAGTGCTGGTATCTCTTTCCTATCTGTTCGCATGCTGTGGACAGAAAATGTCATGGTCATAAGATGAATGTGCTTGTAGTTAAGCAATACAAGGAGCCTTGTAAGGCTGCAGGAACACCAGTAACAAGAAGGATGGCAGGCAGCTCCTGCAGCCCGTGCCCCACGGGACACATAGAGAAGGAGGGAAGGAGGACCTTGCAGACAAGGCTACTGAGCTGTGGTTCTCCCTCCTGAATGGTGCAATCCAGACACTCCCCAGACTGCAGAAAGGCTTTCTACTTTTCTGATCGATTTCATTCTGCAAAGACCTCTCTAAAGACCTTGGCTTGTTTGAGCAGGAAGTGTTGGAGCTGTTACTGATCTGAGTATGCAAGACAGCCATTTATTATTTAGGGAGGGAATCCTTTCCCTTAGGGTAAGTTTAGATAACTGTAACCTTTGAAGAGTAGATAACACCACTGCTTTTTTAAATTGTGTGAACTAAGCTTGTGTTTTCCAGAGAAGTTAGTTGCAATCTTCTTTCTTTGGTATAGGGAAGGAACAGCAATTCCTGCTGAACTGATTCTGATAGATAGGAAGCTGTGGACCACCCAGTAGCGGTAAAGGGTGTAAGCCAGTCCGGCATCTAGCCTAATGACTAGAAAATATTTTTCAAAGGCTTTTCAGTTGGACAAATGTTGCTGAACTGCACTATATTTTTATAAGGAAATTAGCACTGCTGAGACAGTCCACCACGTGTGTCTGAGGATACGTACAACTTCATGTAGGAAATAGAGATAATATTGTGAGGCTGAACACTTCATGATTTAAATGACTAAACATGTAACGTGTCAGGTTTTTTTGGGGGGGGGAATATGTATGTTACAGCACACCTCTTGTTGTACTGATAATAGAGGTGAAAGTAGAGGAGTAAGTATGGTAGAAAAATAATGCAAGAAGAACAACTGGAATTCATAGCTATGACAAATGAAGATGTGAACAGAGTTCCAGTTTGTTATGCTCAGTGATTTGGTCAATAATATATGGCGTACATCTATTTATATAGTAAATACAAACCTGTAAATACTGCTTTTCATTACTATGCCAATCCTATGTGGGAGTAGTACTCCTGCAGGAGTGGTACTGAACAGGTGTTGTCCTCCCCCACTCCCACACTGCTTCCAAATCAGAATAATTTGAAGATCTTATAACCAAGACAAACTGAAAGAAATGAATAAACATTCCCCACATACAGTATTAAATCAGCATTCCGCATCATATACGGCCAATCTGACCAGGCATATGCATGTAAGTATATGTATACATAGACTTAATAAACTTTGATGCAGAGTTTTTTGTTAAGTGACAGTCTTTTAGCTTGTCAAGTATTGATGGCATTTCAACTGAACAACTGGAAAATGTTAAGATTTAAAAAAAAAAAAAAAAAAAAGACTACAACCATATTACCAAAGTGCTTTAGGATTTATGTGAGATTTATGTCAGACTTTATAGTAATGTTTAGAAATCGACAGTATTTCACTGGTCCATGGATGCTTGGGACTCATTATTTGGAGAAAAAAAAAAGTGGAAAAAAAATCACATCTATACCCATGTACTTGGTATCATACCATACAGTTCTCCAAAATAAAATAAAAAATGGTTCCACACGGTTGCCTCTTGTGTGATAAACAACATGATTCTCTTGGAGTTAGGGAAAATGAAACTACTCTGGGGCTCAGTATGTTATTAGGTTTATACTGGAAACCTGCTACTTCTCTGAGCAACAGTAACTTGCAACTGGTGGAAATTCTGACCGATTGTAGACATTGGCAGGGGTACTAAGGGAACCATGTACTCTGGAAGCGGTATGGAGGTGTGCAGACTGCACTCCGTGGTGGCTGAACACCTTCACAGCTACAGCTGTACATGTAGCTGTGGCTAGCAGTGTTTTTCCTGCTCCAGGGGACTCAATGGTAAGCATTTTATTCAGTGGTCAGTTCCATCATTCCTATTGCCAGTAATTGCAAATGCTTTCTCATCTGTTTTGGCTAGGTGGCATGCTTTACAAAAATTAGTACAAACCATTTTTGTAATACTTTTTGTATGTTTTTCTCTTTTCCCCATTTTTATGTCTTCTTCAATAATGATGCTAGTTTATACACAATTCAATTATTTTGGATGAATCCTGATCTTATCACTTTACAAATTACCTTGCAAGTGAAAGGATAAAACAAAAATTTTATATAGAGATAGTTTGATTTTGAAGAACTCTGCATTCAGCCTTTATAGTGCTAGTTTAATATACCTCACAGAATATACCATCACAGAATTGGGAGAGTGACAAATACCTTTATCATATCTATTCTGTTTTCTCGTGTGAAAGAAATGTGTTACTCTTTATCTGATACACTTAAACGGCATTCTCCTGTCTTATGCAAACTATTTTTCTCACTTTATTTGTTTGGAGGGTGTTTAATACCAAAATTCTGAAATACTGTTTGGTTTTTCTCATTTTACAACTGATTATTATCCTCAGAGAGTGATTTGTGGATAGTTTGAAATATCAGTATTGCACACCCAACTTGGACTAAGCTAGGCATAACTCTTAAGAGCTGCTAACGAATGCCTAAGTTCAAGACAGCACAATAAAAACATCTTGTCTTCATTATGCAGAAAACAAAATCTTCAATACAATAGTAATTGAGACTATCCTGTCAGCTTAGCCTATAATTCATCAACACAGCAATCATGTTGTTACTGTTTATTTGTACACTGTAGTCTTGGTCATGGATCAGGATCCAACTCTGTTAGGTTGTATAAAGAGACAGTTTATAATGGTAAACTAGCAGTGTGAATACTAGCCTCCAACTGTGAGTAAATTCTGACTTTCATGTCATGTAAATATTGCCATGCTAGTTCAAGGATCAATCAGATGACTGTTTTGGCTAAAAGGAAAAGGCCTACTTACCTAAAATTTGTCCTTTCTGCCTATAAATGCATTTAGTAATTAAGCAATCTCCCAAAAAAAGTAATCAATACTTCTATTGTTTCACTTGTAATATAGTGCTGCTAACTACTGGATTTTACTTATTCCACCATTGAATAAACAAAGTGCATTATTGTTGAATATTTTCAGAGAAATTATTTAAATTGATATTCTGATAGTAGCTTATGAGATGGAAGAGAAATGTTATATATATAAAATGTTTATAGGCTGTATTTGTATTGCTGACTGTTTGGGGCAAGGATTATACCTTATTCTGTTTGTCTATGCATAGAAAATGAAAACTATTGAAAGAAACCTAATGACAAAGACATTTCTATATGTGAATGAGTAGAATTGTAATCCCTTTCTAGAACTGTATTGATATCAGAATGAGCATCCAACCAAATTTCTGAACGTCATTTGAATAGAGCAATTGCTCCAGTTTATCATATGCTGCAAAAGAAGTTTGAAAACAAGGGAAAAAAACATTTTTTTTCTAGTCCTGTGTAAGGAATACCTGGGAGCTTGGTGCTGTAATTTGGGGGAAAAAAAAGGGGGGAAAAAAAAAAGGAAAATAAAATCCACAGTCATTAATTGTAACATGTATATCAAGAAGATGGCGAACAGCTAAAATGGACTCTTTTCATTATTTTCTATTCATGGGTAAGATTTCCAAGAAAAGAGAAAGACATCTTCTTTGAGAATTATTACAACCTTTACTTAACCTCTGAGTATAGAGAATAAGAATTTCCTATTATTACATGATTAAGAGAAATGCGATTAGGAAATAGCAGAAGATTCTTTTTGTTCAGGCAGCCCTGCTTGTTGTGCCAAGCAGATACTAGACTGCCCTTCTGGGAGTGCAAAATATGTGAGAAAATACAAGGCCGCAACATGAGGCTACAAAAGGCAGCTAGCTGGAGCTAGGAACAGGATAACAGCACGAGAACATGTGAGGTAACAACAGTCTTTGGGCTAATGTGCGTTGAGATCCCTCATGAACAGATGACTGTTTAAACCATTCTAAAAAATTTATCATACTCTGCCCCACTTAAGCATTTTAAATGGCTATGAAAATGCTCATTTTACTGTAACCAAAATACTGTGTAAATATGGAAAACAACCACTAGGTTGTCTTTTGAATGTTATGGTAAAGCTCAATTCCAACATTGTTAAATGTTGAGAAGAGAAGTTGTGAAGAACTGTTGTGAAGAGAAATGAAACATAAGATCCATAAAACATAATTAATTTAGCATACGATCAAAGTCAAGTGAGCATTATTTCTGACAAATTATATGCTAAGAAAATTAGGACAGTATGAAAAAGTCAGTAATATATTAGCAGATTCTCTTACAAACAAAGATGTGATGCCACAGCAATTAATAAAAAGAAAATGCCTATAACAGTAAACCAAGTTAGAGTGTCTTTCTCTGTGTATTTACATATCTCACATAGTGAAAAAGTTATATATCCATAGACTTAAGGGTGATGCTGTCAAGGTTTCAAAAGTGTATGCAGCATCTATCATGCTTAATATGTGCAAGCAGTAGATTGAAAAAAAAAAAAAAAAAAAAGAGGTTAACAGTTTCAACAGTAAATAACTTCCCCAGTGCAAGATAATGGCAGGCAGGGTTTTTAGATGCCAGAAGGGGACTATCCTCAAGAGGCAGAGAAAGAAAGAACCAAGTAAAAAGTTACTCACATATAAATGAAGACAATACGTTCCTAACATATATTTTGTTGATGTTTAAATCTGAACCAGACAAATTCTCATGAGGAAAAAAGACAGTTTTCATCTCCCCTCAGTCCTTGAATTGAACATCAGATTGAAAGATGGAAAATGATTATTACAGAATTGGTCTAGGGTTGAGCATGAACCTGATTTTCTAGTTCAACAAAAGACTTGTTCAATCATGTAGCTCTGTGTGAAAGATGATGTAAAGTGCAACCAGGCTGTAAAGGCACCACTCTATACTCATTGAGCATGGATGTAAATAATTTAGCAAGATGCAAAGCAGTGAGACCAGGTCTAACAAAACATAATCCCATTATTTTGAACAACTAAGTATGCCATGTTACTTGTTTATGGAGCATTCCTGATGCTTAAAATATTGGATGGTGTATTTAGAGTTAGTTGACTTTTCAAGTTTTGACAAGTATGCCTTTTCGCTTGCTGGTCTTGACATGTCTAGTGGGTCTGACTATTGATCTGAATTGAAACAGGCAGATTGCTATGAATATGAATTGAGATGTCACTAGGGCATTTATCAAAGAGGAAAATATTATCATTGGTTTTGCTCAGATTAGGAAGCTGAAAGCACAGAAGATAAAACATGGAACAAAAACATTACAGGGTTGAAAAAAAAAAGACAAAGTGTGTGAGAATTATCCTAATGTAGTAGGAAGTTGTTCAGGTCTGGTGGCTATACTGTGCTACAATATCTGAAACAGTGCCCCTGTTGTGATTCATTATCACTGTGTAGCACTATTGGAATTAATAATAATGAAAGACAGTCATAAACTGATGATAGAAATTGTGGTGTTCCTACATGGTTTTATAACTAAAGTGGCTAAATAACTGGTTTTGTGGAGATAATTCCATTATAAAGAAAACAAAGCTAACCGTTACAGATAAGTAGTTATATAATTTTGTCTGGTAGGGCATTATCAGCCCAATTCTCTGCTTATCTGAACAGAAAATTTCACCAAAGATGGTGATGTACCCATTTATTCTGGCAGGGAGCTGTGCACGATTTTAAATTACCTGATGTAGTTTGAAGTGCCTTCTTGTCTTTGCTTTGTTAGAATCACTTTCTCACTCTTTTCTCACTGGGGTTGCTTCAAAGGCAGTTTTGGTCAGCACAATTGGTTTTTGTGGCATAGGAACTGCCAGAGAGGGGAGTCTGGGATCAGGACCTAGCAGGGTGCTGGTTAGCATCTAAATATGTAACACGATGTGGTCCTTCTTCTTCTCTTGGGGGTGAGCACCACATAATTTTCACTGATCAGCGGTCTTTGTCTATTGAGCGCTAGCTGGGGAATTGTGCTTCGATGACCATAAAAGCTGTAATTGTGCCCTGTCTTTACTTTATGTGTGTCACACAGAGCTGGTAGTCAAACAAAAATCCCACTGGCTTACCTCTCATGGACACTGCAGAGCTCACCCAAGTGCTTGTTCTGCTGCTATTCTGCAGTCTGCAACTGACTCAGCCAATTCTTGTTTCTCAGTTTATCCGAGTTTTTGTATGCAGCATTTTTAATTGCCAGTAAATCCAATCTGGGATGCCTTGTTCGTGCAAAACACAAAGTTACTTTATCATGCCAGTGGAAGACTGTTAAACAGTGCCTGTGGAAAGAAAATTTCTATATCCATTATAGGAAAGAGTGGCATGAAAATAACAGTGTTTACAGTGAGGCATTTAGGGAATCAAGACAACAGTTTAGAAAAAGAGTTAGTTCTTGGCTCCTCTGAGTTTCTCAAAACTCTTTTAGCTCCTCAAAACTTACTGTCCACCCTTATGGGTATCAAAGTTTCTACTCCTAGGAATAATGCAGCCAGGAGGATTTTCAAACTCAGCATTTGGAGCATGTAAATTTCATTTGGAGCAGGGAACCAGATCTCCTCCTTCCCAGGGGAGTCCCTCCCATGCTACATTACTAGCTCCTAGAGATTAACTCTGCTCAAATTATTGTTCTAAATAACTGAATATTCATTAGAGTAAAGATTTCAACTGTTTTCACCCATCTCTCAGGTATCTTTCTTAACCATTATGTTCAATGCTCCTTCCCTACCTCTTCTTTCTGTTTCTTTCTCACTCTGTTTTTTGTAAGAGAAGGCCAAATAGGCTGTAACACAGCCCCTTTTCTTTACATGATTAAAAAAAAATCTAGGGGGAATGATGATGCAAAGATTAGTTGGCTAGCCTCTTTCAGTTCTTAATAGGTATCTCATTTGAAACCAGTCAACTGCTTTTATTGACTCTAGGCCTGGATATGAATGGGTTACTGTTCTCTTCCAATTCTATTTGATTAATTCTGCCACGATGCAAATGTTTTCATCTAGCTCTTTGGAAGACCTGTAGAGCACCAAATAGAGAGAACTTTTCCAGTTCTTATTCTAATTGTTGTTTTTATTTTGGAAAAGTTACTGTAATCAACAGATAAAAGAGAGATGTTATCTTTAAACAAAGCTGAATATATTCAGTACTGTCACTCTTCCAAGCTGAATGTGTCATGACATAAGCAGCTTGTAATAGCTGTGAGGGCTTCTATAAGGCATTACTTTATGTAATGTAGAACAACTATATAATTGTTCTCAATTACTAATTTTTTGTATTCTACAATAGCTGTGTTACTGTACTATTTTCACCTCTTAACATTAAATGGTGAACACCAAGTCTTTAGCAAATGCTACCACATAAGCTAAAACTTCCAGAATCAATACAGAAAGAAGCAAAAGAATATATCATTTTCAGAGATACTTGTAGCTATTAAGAGGTTTTTGTGCTCATTGGGTTTCTTTAAATTCTATCAAAGCACCTCAGAGCGATGTGGAAGGTTGATAATGTAGGTAATAAGAGAGTCATCCCAAGAGATACAAATTCAATGAAGTAATCATTTGGCAAAATAGTGCACATGTATGCTAAAGATCAGGTTGGCTGGTCTCAATGTTCCTGCTTTGCTTTTAAAAGTAAAAATAAAATCCAATGAGAAATAAACAACAAGGTAGTTTGTGCACTGAGTTCTGGAGGAAAAAGTCTCGATTCAGGCTGCAGTCATGGGCAACTGTCAGTGGAAGTCAGATGCCCTGTGCTATGAACCGAGGCAATAAAATGATGATCTAGATATTTACTCCATCTTCAAAGTCACTTTTAGAGGTGGATCCACAACGTAAACAGATATGAGATAGTTACCTTCTACAGACATAAAATGAAAGCAGGATAAATGTGGTTAAGGTAAGAAGCTGTGGATGTCCCAACCCTGGAAGTCTTCAAGGCTAGGCTGGATGGGGCCTTGAGCAACCTCGTCTGGTGGGAGGTGTCCCTGCCCATGGCAGAGGGGTTGGACCTGGGTGGCCTTTAAAGTCCTTTCCAACCCAAACCATTCTGTGATTCTATATTTCTTAGGTGATCCAAATATTTGATCCGTGTTAATAAATCAGGGCAAGAAACCTCATCTTAACTGAGCACGACAAAACACAGAGGTCACATGAGCACTGTACATCAGGGTGAAGGATACCAGACTAGTAAGGAATCTCTAGGATAATAGAGGATAGCTAGGATAACTGCAGACAGAGTCTTTTTATCCCGCTTATCTCCCTTTCTGACCAGCAGAGAAGGACAGATTCTTTCTGAGTGATTCGGAGTAAGAACATAAGCCAGGTGCTGCTATCCTCCTGACTGTATGAGAGCAGCTGCTTTGTACCCTTCTTTCACACTCACCATAGCTCTAAGTTGGATTTTGACAAAACTGAGGCCAAATAAACAAGCACCATCTGAGAATTACGTGGCACAGCTAGTTTGCTATGGAAACTGCAGGGAGGTTTCTTGTGTCCAGCACTTCAAAACCCTACTTTTGTATGATTAGTCAATTGCTTTATTTTCTCCCCAGGAGGAAACCTAAATAATAATTGACAAAGGAGCTTTCTATCACACTTACAGCTGGAAGAGGGCTATAGGAAATTTAGTGATAAATGTTCTCCCAACAGTAAAAAGCAGTGTAACACTGACTACAGTAGCTAGAAAAATATTTACCAAAATTGTGAGAACACCTGTGTGGATTGAGTTCATGTTGACCTGATACTGAGTCAACCAGTACAGTTCTGGTGGTTTTTCCTGTGTCTGTTTTGAGTGTTTTGCCCAGGTTCAGCATGGGGTATCAGTTGGTGGATGTCACTATCCTAAAGGACTCCTAGAATTTTCTCAAGTCTTTCTTTTGGACTGATTCTGACATCACTCCATTCTGAAATTCCTGGGAGAAATGTCAGGGAAAAGCTACTGGTAATAGGCCTTCCTGACTATGCTTTTAAAGCTTTAATCATTGCATGTGACAATGGCTGAAATGGAACTAAGAGAAGATGTAAGAAAAAAGGCACAAGTGGCTCAGTTTTTATAGGCTGTGGTTGGTAATTAGAGGACATTATCATTATACCAAACCCAGGTTCTCAAAATTCTTTCTCCTTGGCTTAAAATATCGACACATTTAAGTAGTAATAAATAAACCATTCCCGACTTGAAGCTTTGGATTCTATGCTTCAGACTTTTATTTCTAACCATGAGGGTTAGAGATGTTATTTTGATTTGAAATGAAAGCTGAGAATCTCATACAATAACATAAAGCCGAGAAACTAAAGCTTCAAGAAATATACTCTATATCTCAAGGAGTGTGATAAAATCACAAGAATTGGCAGCAGTGCAATATTCTTAAAGTTTGCATACAGTTGATTTTACAGTCTCACTTCACTAATGATACAGTACTTACAGGAGCTGGTTGCTGGCATGAATATCAATACCAGAGTTCTTCAGTAGGATATCTCTGGACAGTAAATAGTCCTTAGAATAAAGTCCAGGTTCAGTCCATACTGAAAGAGAAGAAAAATGCAAAAGCAAACCTAACCCCCAGAACCAACAGTAAATAGAAAGGTTCTTAAAATATATTTTATATAAGTAAAAGTTACAAATTTATATATAAAGTATGTAATTTATATGGTTGTTTTGCAGACTTCTTAGCACCTAGTTTGGTCATTACTCCGGTGTTTAATATCAGCTTTTTACCTCTGACTTCAGTTTGTGAATGCCAAGATGCACCAGCAGTTGCAAGAGGCTGGGAGGAGAAAAGGACCAACAAAGGGCCAATATTTTGCTGGAGACCCTTAACTTTAAGATCAGCTGCATCTTCAACAAAGAGCTACAGAACAAAACACTTGCTTTCACTCCCATTGAAGCAGCAATTTTTTAAATTGCCTTTGCCTTTTGATATATATATATTTTTTTAAATAAAAGACCTTATCATTGAAGGCAGCTAACATTCTCCCAAAGCAACTTTTCATCCTAGTGTATTTGGAACATCCAACAACTTTTGGACTTTTTATGCAATGTAGTAGAAAATAGGTTATTTAAAGTACTCCTCACAATTTTTCCCTAAAATGTGTTAGATTTCTGATAATAATAACAACCTCTTTAAGGTTAGAATGCTTGCTTTACAAGAGCAGCCATTTTTCAAAGCAAAGAAGTTTTAGCTAAAAGTTTCTAAGGTATCTAATTACTGTATTCTGGCCCAGTCACATAATGGCAAATGATAAAAGGCTTCCTCTCAAGCCTTTGTGACTACTCTGGTTGCATTAGAGACTGAACGAAGATATATGAGTATTGACACAGCAGGCATTTTTAATCGCTATTAGAAATGGTTGGCAAAGTGCAACCTCTTACTTAACTAAAAAGTAAAACATATGAAGTTGGGTATATGGGTATGTTTTAAAAAAAAATGTAAATGTCAAATCTTTTTGGGGGGGTAATCCTACTGTATTTTCCACAGGTCTGGGCGTTGGGAGTGAAAAGGACAGTACTTTAACAATGGCCGCGAACATGTTATGGAAAGTTGCAATAAGTTATGAGAACAACGGGGCGAAACGATAATTCCGGAGAAGGGCACGAACAGAGACTGTGAGAGCCTTTCAAAAGGCTTCTGAGGCTTCGGTGGGTTTTGTGCTGTACAGCACTGTCTGGGAATATTGCCTATGGGTTCAAAGTGAGAGGTATGCCTGTGAAAAATAAATCTGAAATGCTGTGGTGCAGTGCAGTGGATAACTTGTAGGCAAATTTATACAACAGAGCTCATTTTGAAGCTTTAAAGGCATTTTAAGCCTTTATTTTGTGAAAATCTAATCAAGATTAACCAAACATGCTAGTAAGGACTCAGAGTAAATCCCATCCATTCTTTTTTCATTTCTGGTTGATTTGAGGAAGTTAATTGACAGAAAATTGTAGCAGTATAAAAGCTATATTTTTTCACTTCTTTTCATTGGTATTCTTTGTAATCTGCAACTTTTGCTGACAACGTCATGTTATTCCTTACACACTAACTCTTAATGAACAATATTTCTTTGTGGGTGGGCAATATTTATTACAGACAATGTTATAACTGTCTTGCAAGGGAGAATCTAATGAATTTAATGCAAAGTCTCCTGTAAATTGTGTACCTTCTTTGTCTAATTCAATTAATAGTATAAATACAAGTCCCTAACCTAGAATGGGAGGGAACAGGGCTTTAAGCCTCACCATACCCTATTCCTCCTAAATTCCCACTTAGAGCCCCAGCTTTTCAAAAAAGCCACAAACACAACTAAGAAAATAGAATGCATCCTCCTTGCTCACTCCAGCCAAAAAAAGAAAAATGAACCCAAGCTAGCAGCAAGATTGTTGTAGGCTGAGTTACTGGATTGCCACCACATTGCTGTTCAGTGAATCAGCCTGCATATAGCTATAACCACGGGGCTGTCCCAGGCCCCAGGGTGGACAAGTGCTTGATGGTGTGACACCCTATCTGTTTCTGATCTTCCACCACTTGTTGGTTCACAAGTTGATCTTCTAAGGGATAAATTACCAGTTTTGAGTATGGGGCAAAGGGAAAATCATGTGAAGAGTTGGCCAGCAGCAGCATGGCAGGCAGCGCAGTAGTGTAAAAGATACCAGTGTCCTCTCAACTTGTTTGTCATTCCTTTGGATTTTTGAGGGGTGGATAGGAGTATCTTGCCATAATTTTCACTGTAATATACACAGTTTTTGTTTGCTAATGTTCATATAGTTTGTGGATATTTGACTAGTTAAGACTGGCTTTTAGAAAATCAACACACTTGCAGCTGACAACAGCATGCAGCTACAAAGCCTGAGCAAGAAAGGAGAAAAGATAAGAATGAAATCAGTGCTTGAGGGGGAGTAGTATATAATTAGGAAACTGCAGCTTTTTCTTGTCTCAAAAGCCATAGAAAGCCATGACTGCCATCCTGTTTGTGCATTCCCTCAGCCATTGTTTATTTTTATACCATGACAATATGCTGGGTGACAAAATCCTACTGATTTCTTTCCCCTGAATAAATGAAAGGCATACATACAATCTTCTTTTTTGTTGTTACTGTACCTCCTTCCACAAACCACCTCTTGTATCAA
The DNA here is from genome assembly GCF_009769625.2 of Cygnus olor. Classification (NCBI taxonomy): domain Eukaryota; kingdom Metazoa; phylum Chordata; class Aves; order Anseriformes; family Anatidae; genus Cygnus; species Cygnus olor. Next base: position 42,327,027 of record NC_049169.1, read on the forward strand.
AAGAGGTGGCGATATTTCTATGGTCAAAATAGAATTTCTGCCACTATCTTTTCAACCCTTTCAATTAAGTTCTGTGGGGAAATCTCTCCACTCGTTTTGGTTGTGTAAGATAAGGGATGCCACAGGAGCCTAATGGTTGAGGGTTAGAACAAGGTATGGATATAGAAAAGTTCATTACACCAAGTTTGCACTCCCAAAATATGTTACAATAGAAGTAAAGCTTTATCACATATTACAGGCTATGCACTGTCATGGCTTTACCTCATTCATGCAGAATAGATACAAAATCTATAGATTTCAGTCATATCTACATGGAATTACATCCTTTCACCAGTAGTGTAATGGATTAGATATCTTACAGACCCTCTATTAAAGATTGTTCAAACTAAGTCCATACACACGTACTGAAGTACAGTAGCAAGTCCTGTATTCTGCCTGTACACACAAAGAGCTGAACCCTCAGCAAAGCTTCTACTTCAGGTGAGATTTCCAATGGACTACACAGCTGATGACCAGTGAAAGAATTGACTACAGCCATGACAAGGGGAAGTCGCAGTGGAAGGGCCAGAGTGACAGTTGCTGTATACTGAAATTTATGTCAATAAAGTGAGAGCAATTTATACTGGCTGCACTGCAGTATAGTGATGCCTTTCCAGCGAAAAAGGATGTGATAAAAACATTTGAAGCTGGTCATTGATATGCATCTAAGGATTATTTCACTCCATAGTATAAAAATAAAAATTTAAAAAAAAAAATAAGGAACAGGGTTTTCTCATATCTGGAAATCTACTTTCTGCAACACTTCAGTAGGAAGTATGATAAAAGCCAAACAGATAAAGAAGCTGTAAGTCCTACTGCTTAGGGTTTGTTTTTTAATTATTATTTATTTTGTTTCCTGAATCACTTTGCTGTACTCATTTGGCTGAAAGGCAAATGCATTCCCTGTTGATTTATCCCCACTCAGCCAGGGGCTTTTGCTGCTCTGTTTGATTCCTAATATGGTAGCAAAAGCAGATTATTTATGACTTCCAGAGGGTTCCTCTCAGCTTGGGGAATGCAGCGAGAAAAGAGCCCTGCCGAGAAGAACAACGATAGTTGTTGCACTAATAATAATAAAGACCAGAAAATGGGCTTCCCCACATGCACTAAAATTTCCGCTTTCACTACTCTCTAAATCACCACTTTTGTCTTACTTCATGGTAAAACAAAAAATTGTTTTGTGTTACCTAGATGAACAGGCTTTGTTGAACATATCAGAAAACATTTTTTTCAGTAAGTGGGGAAAACACCTACTCCATCACAATGAAATTTTCATTATACTAATGCATAGCTTGAAAGCATTGTGTCACAGTATCAGTGGATTAATTATAGCACAGGGGAATTAAATGCTTTGGGAATCAAAAAAACTTAGGATTTCCCCTTTTGTCTTATTTTCTTTATCACTTTGATTCTAGACACTCAACTTTTTTGTTGTTCATTATGGAATGAAACCAGTTTTCTATTTTTTTATTTGTTATTTATTTTTCCTTTAAATAAAGTGTTCTTCAGGTGCCAAACACACAAAATCTCAAAATGGCCTTTTCTGGTGAAGTACCAAAATCCAAAGGATTAAATTCCTCCACTAAGCAGGGTCTCTAAAAGGTTAATATAGAGTTGGAAAATAATTTCATTCCAAATACAGAACAATAGTGTGCACTGACATGACTTTGTGATAAGCACTTGTTAAAGCTAAATCCTCCCTAAGCCCTGCAATTGTTTTCCTTTGTGCTAATGGCAAGCTAACCGGAGATACTCCCTCTCCCTTCCCCATTTCTCTCCTCTGAGGGTATCAGAAAGGCAAGTTTATTGTTTGCTAAATCTGGCTTTTTTAATTAAAACCTCAATTGTCTTTAGGTCATTCTTTTTAATGTTTGTGATCTTCATTTCTGACAGGAGAATATTTTGTCTTTCTGAAATCCACAAACTTAATATTATTGCTTGCTAATTGCCTTTACTGGGATGTACATGAAACAAAAGGAATTTTAACTATTTATTATTGCTGTTGAGTGACAGCCTTGGCTTTTGTTATTCACAGACACACAAAAAAAAAAAAAAAGCCTTTTGTCACACACGTATTCACTAGTGCAGAAAAGTGTTCGATCGGAGTTTCCACAGGAAACCTGAAGGTATAGGCTCCAGGGGAATTGACCGCTTCGTATTCTTACCACTTTTAACAGTAGCTATGTACCTTTGAAAATCATGGAATTGTAGAATCATTCAGGTTGGAAAAGACCTCTAAGATTATCTAGTCCAACCTTTAACCTTGTATGGACAAGCCTGCCACTGAACCATGCTACGAAGTTCTACATCTACACATTTCTTGAAGACCTCCAGGGATGGTGACTCAACCACTTCCCTGGTTTTATTCCAATGCCACAAAACTCTTTCAGTAAAGAAATGTCTCCTAATATCCAACCTAAACCTTCCCTGGTGCAACTTCAGGCCATTTCCCCTTGCCTTATCACTTCATGCTTGGGAGAAGAGCCCAATCCCCACCTTGCTACAGCCTTTAAGGTAGTTGTACAGCATGATAAGGTCTCCCGAGCCTTCTTTTCTCCAAGAAACAACCTCAGTTCCCTCAGCTGCTCCTTGTAAGACTTGCACTTTAGACCTTTCACCAGCTTTGTTGTCCTTCTTCAGGCATGTTCCAGCAGCTCAATGTCCTTCTTGTAGTGAGACCCAAAACTGAACACAGTATTAGAGGTGTAGCCTCAGCCAAGCCAAGTACCAAGGGGCAGTCCTACTGGGCACGTTATGTCCGGTACAAGCTACGATGCTATTGGTCTTCTTGGCCACCTGAGCATACTGATGACTCATATTCAGTCAGCTATTGACCAATACTCCCAGGTCCCCTTCCACCAGGCAGCTTTCCAGCCACTCTTCCCCTAGTCTGTAGCATTACATGGAGTTGTTGTGCCCCAAGTGCAGGACCCAGCACTTGGCCTTGTTGAACTTCATACAGTTGGCCTTGGCCCATCAGTCCAGTCTATCCAGATCCCTCTGCAGAGCCTCTTACCCTCAAGCAGATCAACACTCATGCCTATCTTGGTGTTGTCTGCAAACTTACTGAGGGAGCACTTGATCCCCTCATCCAGATCACTGATAAAGATATTCAAGAGAAATGGCACCAGTACAAGCCCTGGGGGACACCACTTAGTACTGGACTCCAGCTGACTTTAACTCTATTCACCACAATTGTTTGGGCCCAGCCACCCAGCCAATTTTTTAACCCAATAAAGCGTACACCCATCCAAGCTTTCAGCAGCCAATGGACCCATCTACAATTTTGAATACTTTATATTTATAATACTTAATATAATTAATATCTTTGAAAATCTATTCTAAATTTGGCTAACATTGCCTGAAAATAATACTGTTTTTCCAGCTTAGTTTTGCTGGAATTATTTATATTCTCAATTATACACAACAAGCCCTGACTTGGCTTGGAAACAGTGTCATCCACCCTTCCCTTACCATTGTTGAAGTCTATTGATCCCAAATAACAACACTTACCAATTTCACTCCTGTGTCACTCTCTTCCTCCTCCTCATCTAATAACCTCACACTCAGGCTTGTCTTTTCAAATATTCCTACTTTCAATTCTGAAGAGCCAAAGGGTTTGTGAAATTCATATGTGCTCTTTGGATTCTTGGGTTGTTTGATTATAGAACGTGATCCCATGACTAGACTACATCCAGATCTTGTTTCAGTGAAGTAGCACACAAAAATGTTGTGAGCTGCACAGATGCAATCTGGCTTCTCAGTGAAGCACAAGATCAGATTGCTCCACCACTTCTGTAACAAATTGGATAGCTGCTATATAAATTTGTAGTAGGTACCCAAGCTGAAAACGATCATGTACCTTTGGATTTCTGATCATTTATGTTGCGTTTGACTGCCTTTTAAGCTAAAGTGGTGTACAGTGAGTGGTGAAACCATAACATGTCAGTCAAATATCCATTGTAGCCATTAAATGGCTGCAAGAATTTGAAGAAGCTTGGGGTACATTGGGGCATGAGTTACTGGTGATGTTCTCAGAAGTACTTCCATCTTTCATCTAATATTGCCATTTGTCAAGTTGTTTGGTCTCTTGTCAGCAGCAGAGCATTCGTACTGCAGATGCTGTTGGCCTTGAACGCTTGTACTATAGTCTACTTTGACAAGACAAAGGCTTGTACTATAGCCTTTAAATGCCCCATGGTGTTGTGTTTGCAACACAGAGACCTCCTTGTCTTGTACTTTCTTGTAACTTTTCTAGGTCATTGTAGAAAGGTAAATTTTTTGTTCTACCAAGGACTTCATAACTTACATAACCCTGGGCATAATCCAGATGTTACTCTTGTTTAAGTAAAAATTTGGCTTGAGTTTCAGGTCATTGCTTTTCATTATGTAGAGTCAACAGGAATGTAGTCCCCCAGCCCTTGCTCTGCAAAGGCCTGAATTCAAAATTTGACCTTCAGGCTTTTCAAATATTTTTGTTATACTGCAAAATATGTTTTCACTCAGTTGTCATTTTTTGCTAAACAGATGTAACATAGGTGAACTCAATTGAAAGTGCCTGTCAGTTTAACCTACCTAATAGCTTCTGTCGTTGAGATTTAGATGAAGATGTTGCCCTTCCCAAGGAAATTTTCTTTTGATCTGCTTTTCCTAATTGTGTTTAAATTTCATCCAAGACAAAATCAGTCTTCAGAGCAAAATTGGGAAACACCACCCGGAATAGCCCCTTTCATGCCCTTGGTAGACACAGTTCTTGCCTTGCAGTATTCCAAGAGTCTCCTTCTCACCACCAAGAAGTAAACTGTTGTCAGTTGGATTTGCTCTGGGCAGAAAAGAGGGAAGGGTTTCATGTGGTTTCTGTGTCTAAAAGGGCACAAATACATACCTGTGTCATGGGTTGCTTTAGGTTTCATATTTCAGATTGGTGTTGTATTTGTTGAGGCAGCAAATACTTTGATCCTGTGAATCACACTAAATTAGGTGCCGAAAATAGACTATAAGTTTATATAAGAAAATACGTACCAAAACCAGGCTGAAAAGACATGCAGTGTGTTGAGAAGGGGGGGGAGGAAAGAGAGCTATTTCTTTTCTCCTAGTAATTCTAAATTGATGCTTTATAGGCTAAAAGCAGGACTGCAATCATGTAGCTCTAATCTAACAGAGAAAAAAAATAATGGAAGCAAAATGAGAATTGAGCTTTATACAAATATAAATCTCTGAGGTAGAAAAAGTACTAGGAATGATTTTCAAACTGAGACTGAAAACCAGGTGCTCATGGGCTCCCCTTCTATACAAGCACTGATGAATGAAAAGTTGGAAAGTCTTGATATCCTCTTAAAATACATATCAGCTTTGATAAAGCATAACTGGTGTTGGTTTCTCAGCTGTGAAGAGTTCATACCAGCCTGCTTTGCTGGTAGTAACAGATGTTGTAAGACTTTTTTTTTTTAACTCCTTCTGTACTGCAATGTTCCCAAAGTATTAGCTCTCAATATTTCTAGTTTAATCATCTGATTCATAAAACATATCGCTTTCACATTGTCTAAGATTGAATGTTTACCTGAATGAGAAAAGCAGTTTGTAAAGTATCAGCAATATTTAAAAAATAAATTTAAAAAATCAGAATTATTTTCAGTATAATGTTTTGCATTTTTCCTATGACTCATTTGTGTGAACTGAGGCTTTCCTTATAGGTTTCTTACTCTTTACGTAGCATGCAGGTAATAGATACTGCTGCTTTGCTTTTCTATTTTTTTATCCTTTGCTTTTCCTTCCAATTCATGTAACATTATCTTCAACTGCCACCAGGATATGGAGTATGCAGTTATAACTGGGTTTGCTGCATTTGAAATTAAAAAAAAAAAAAAAACTGACGTAATTAATATCATAGTTCAGTGTTTTGTATGTGAGGCTGCCTTTATCACTGCCTTTGTTTTTTTTTGAGTATGCTGCTTCTAGCCCTCTGTGGGAGAGGATACAGATTACCCCCAAGCAGTCTGTATGAGCATTTTTACTGTAAAGACAATCAGAATTCAGTGATACAGTGCTGATGTGCAGTCAAGCCACGAAACTTTTCTGTGGCAATGCTGACATGAGGAGTCCATAACACAAAACGTAAATTCTTGCTACAATAAATTGCTAATAAACAAGCTAGAACATTTTTATTTGTTTTAATAGAGTTTCTCTGTATTTCAGTGTTGATTAATTCCTTTCAGTGAATACTGCAACTCACTTCAGTGATAGTAATATTAGAACTCTTATCTGTCCTCTATGCAATTTGAGATTAGGACTTGTTTTGCATCACAGCTACAGGGTTTGGGTTTTTAGTGTCAGCGCCTTTTTTTTTTCATGGGTTGTGGGGCGTAACCAAAAGAGGAATTTGTTTTCAGTTTGCTGGATGTACACTAAAAGTGAAGGGAAAATTTCTCAACTGTTTCCAGAGACAGAAAATTGAAATTGAAGGTTGTTCCCTAACCACTGCAGTTTCCACAATGTCTGTCCTAAGTAAGGGTATCTCAGTGCTTGGCTGTGGCAAAATATTCTTTCGGCTTATTATCTGTACTTCTTCCTGATTGGCATTAATTCCTTTCAGATCACTCCTTCTATGAGCGCAGCCTTCCACTACATGAAAGAAATTGCTTTCTTTGCTTCCTTCCAGTTATTTTCAGGTGTCTTTCCTCACCCTTGTCTCTGTCTGGCATGGTAATCATCCTCAGGACAGTCATCCCACATACTTCAGCCTGGAAGCACAGAGAAACATCGACAGACAACTAGAAATTCTTGACTAACAAAAATTTGTAAATCCCCCTGGGCTTCTTTCAATCAAGTCTCCTAAAATGTTGATAGACACCATCATCCAGTGCACAGGCAAGAAGCTATTTGCAGCAAATACCCACAGGGACAGATACTTGATATGACAGAGGCCCAAAGATGATGATTGCACAGGCAATGCAAGTGAAGGCACTCACATCAAAGAAGGGAGACCTGGCACCAGCCTTTGCTCCACTGACTTATCAATAGTAGCACTCAAAATGCAACGTTCTTCTCTGCAGAGCAGACTGAGAACCTGTTTCTTGTATCTTTTAGCCTCAAGATGTTGGAAATAAGCATTCAGATCCCTTTAGCCAACAGAGGGGTCTAAAGACCCTTAGTCGTCAATTAGCAGTTTGACCTCTTGGCTATCAGCAGAAGAGGGGTGGAGAGAAAAGACGGTTGCTTTATTCTGTAAAACAAAATAGATAAAACCAGAAAAGCCTAAGCTGGCACAGCAGGAGTAAAACATCGGCGACTTGAAAAGGTGAAGTGTAATTCCTCTCCTGAACACTTTTCCAGGCATGTTAAGGCACCTTCCTACCCAGGTGCCTGGTCTGTCCAAATTCCATCCGTTCTACCTGACACTCCTCACATGCTCGCTTTTTGTTGTTGTTTTTGTGGAGTCATTCCACCAGGCAGCATGTGTCTCCGAGAGAGGTACTATACTTCTGTCCCCCTGCCCCAAATCTTGATACCCCTCTCTGAATGACCTGGTTAGATAGGCAGCCCCGTACTGCAGGGCTTCCAGGTACTCACAAACAGTCCAGCTAGACACACCATTATACACTTGGTTCCTGTTTTTTCTGCTGAAGCATCTTACATGACCTGTTCTTTTTCCTTGTTTTTGTTTTGTTTTCCATATTATGTGCTTCTACTTCTCTCTTTCCCTCTTCTATATGTCATTATTCCTCAGTCAGTTTGTGTTCCCCCATCCTCCTCCAGTTCACTTCAGGACAGTACTCTGAATCTCTCTAAACCTCTATGTATTATCTTCTTTCCGTTATTTTCAGTACCACCAATTTAACAAATAGAAATGTAATTAATTTTTTCTCTATAGCATCAAAAGGCATTACATAAATTCAGACTCAGCAATCTGCTGGAATTCGCTGCCCGAAATATTGCCAGTTTGCTTTGGTTTCTGTCTGAATTCCTGTACTGCACAGTCTGCCTGTATCAGCAACCCCAATTAATAACATTCCACCTTTTGATGCTAACGCGTCCCTCATCTTAGTTGTTGCTGTATTCTTTCCGTCTGTATATTTTGTCATACATAATGATACATATTATAACATTTTACATATTACAGTGTGCTTTTTTTATTTATTTGTTCCCCCCCAGCATAAAGTTTTACAATGCCATGCTGATTCTATAACTAAATTCAAGCTTCATGAGCAGTCAGGCTCTCTTTTTGGTGCAAATACAGAGAGTACGGTTTAGTGCTTTGATGCTTGAAGTTTGCAATATAACATTTACAAAGTGTGGGTTAAGTTGCTTGGCTTTTGCACCAGGGTATATGTGTTTACACACAGCCAAAACTTAAGGTGCATTTTCCTTGGTTCAACCCACAGTGGCTTTCTAAAACTATTTGTTTTGCCTATGTGCAGCTATGTTGAAATGATCTGCTTGGATGCAAGAGAGACAGATCAACTGCCCTTTGCTCTGGCAGTAAACTTAATCATAAGCTCATAAGCACTAATTTGTGCTGTTTTTAAATAAGAGTTTTGGCTTTCTTTTTTTTTTCAGTTCTATGCTACTTTCCCCATCTGGCGTTGTAACATTTGTTGTTATGTCCAGTTGGAAGCACTAGGGGTGGAATTACAGATTCATCTGCTTGCTGAATAGCCCTTAGGCCACTGTGAATGTTTCTTTCTTCTGTCAGCTCTATGTGTTCTGCAATCTCAGTTTGGGATTCTCAGATGAGGGAATTACTGGTCTGCTGTCAGTTTTACAACACCTCCGCCCTCCCATTGCTCTATGGTTCTCTGAATTCAGCATTTCAATAACAACTTGATACTCATTTAACTGCACAACAGTGAAAGTTGTTATTTTGAGACTGCTTTGCTACACTCCATTTAACTTTTTTCATATTGCGGGGGGCTATTGTTAGTTCTTACAAATACTGACCCTTTTCCCCCACTGTAAATGGTTATTGGAATCCATTATTCCTGTGAGAACCCTCCTGTTATTGAACATGTATTGCAAATGTTTCATTTATAAATTATCTAGTCTTTGAGTTTCTCTATAAAGATGCTTATGGAAATACATAATTGAAGTCATCCAACTTGACACATAATATGAGCAAAAAGGGGTCCTGAGCATGTAAGCGTGCTGATCTGGAGCAGTCCACCCATGGGGCACAGATAAAATTAACACATGCATTCTTTTTAACTAAATTGTTTACAGCTATCTGTGGCCTCTCTGACACCTGTCCAGGCTGGTTGCAATTTCTTAACTTTTTTCATGGCGCCTATGGTACTGGGTGGGTTGGGAGAATATTCCCAGTACCCAGCTGAACCCTCAGCCCACTTAACTAAACTGATTTTTAAAAAGTGTTTTGCTGGGGTCAGAACTGGCACAGATGCACCACTGGAACCTGCAGCAAATACATTTGCTACCCACTTTTCCCATGTGCATTACTGGCTACAGCTCAAGATCTGGCTGATAACACCAGTAATCTATAGCCCAGTGGGGTTATGGAAACTATGATGAGTCCCAAGTGGACACTAGCGAGACTGGACATAAGTAACAAATAAACTTTAAATAAAAATCAACATTCCTGTTTTCAGGGAAATGTTGTGGATAAATAAATAATAAAAACATAAAACTATTTTATGCCAAGATAATTGCTCTATAAGAATATTTTGCAATATTTCCCTTGGGATGTCAGCTGCTGCTTAAAAATATGTCCCACTTTTCATGTGCACATTTGTGGTGGAAGGTAGAAGACCACTAGCTTGCATCAATGAATATAAACCCTATATTTTATTCAATCTAGAAAGTACCCTAGCACTTGTACTCCTTAGTAATTGTGCCTTATATGTTTCTTCCCTAGATAACATTTTTCCCCCCCTTGGCTTTCCTTCCCATTCTGCAGCATTCCATTCATCTGAAAAAATATTGGCTTAGACAATCGAGGCACAAATCACTCTAAACTCATTATTTCAGAGACTTTAATTATCCTCATCCATACATGAATAAGCAGGAGAATAAAAAGTTAAGGCAAAATTATCCATGGCCTGAAAGCCACAGGCATCATGTGAATCATCCCTCTCGGGAGAGAAGGGTTTATAGGCCCACAGGGGAAGTAGTCCCATGATCCTTGGGAAAAATCAGCAAATCTGTGGGAACTACCAAGCAAGTTTGTCCTGCTTTGCTCTGTTCTCGGAAGCCCTGATGCTTTCTGTACGTAGCACTGCTGTGGTAACCACTGCTGCTTTTCTCCAAAGGCAGGATAAAGCATACAGATACTGCTGTCCCTTGTCAGTGTTCATCCCTGAAGAGCTGCTATAGAAAATAGAGTTGCTTGCTGCATAAAATGCTGTTTCTCCTTGCTGCCTGTTGCCATAGCCAAAAAGTAAAACAGACAAGAAAAGAAAAAGAAAAGAGAAAAGAGGAAAAAGAAAGAGAAAGAGAAAAAGAAAAAAGAAAAGAAAAAGAAAGAAAAAAGAAAAAGAAAAGAAAAAAAAGAAAAAAAAAAAAAAAAAGAAAAAGAAAAAAAAAAGAAAAAGAAAAAGAAAAAAAAATCTTTCAAGTGAGTTTGCACAAAATAGCAACAGGTTGTGGGTGTAGTACTGAATCCAGCACCCCTCCTACTCTGGTCAAAGGCACGAGCTTGGCGTTGCTCGGCTTTCTGCCCTGCTGCACTGCTGCAAGATGAGAGTGATTCCAGCTCTTTAGCATGGAACTAACGATCCACTCTGCATGTCACCTCTGGCCTAACCATGTGTTCAGAGCCATTTCTAAGGCTTCATTTCCAAATCCGATTTTCTTTACTTATTGGATCAATTTCCAAGCTCTTCAAGAATCCGTTTTGCTTCTGAAATGGAAACTCCACTATCTGCTGACACCTTTGCTCCAAATGTCAGTGATGTGTGCTTTGGCACGGGCTTGGCTTACATTTTCTTCTGATAGAGAAAAACATGTGCTAATTAGCACCCAGTTAGCCTGAACGTTTTCAAGACAAAAGTACAGCTGAAGGCAATTCTGGCACTGTATTTCTCCTCAGTTTCTACATTGTATTTGAGAACATCTTCTTTTTACAATGTTTGTCATAGAAACTTTACGCAGCTCTATCTATGACTAGTTTGTTCTGGCTCAGTTTTTTTCCTATTAATGATGTTAGGCTTCTTTGAGGCTTGTAGAGGGTTTTCTCTGGTCCAGCTGCACAGAACTCTGTGGGATTTTTTTCTTTCAACAGTTACTCTTCCCCAGCACACAGACTGGGGACTGTAATTGCACACCTAATCAAGTCCAGTGTTTTCCCTGCAGCATTTTTCAAATTTGTCAACTTTCTAGTTGCTTGCTTTTCATATTTTCGTGAGATTACAGAAGCCTTACAAATATTTATCAAAGATCAGCACCATCCTTATGTTTGCATTCAGAATAAACCACTGTAGTAAAGCCATTCCAAGTTGAGTACTTTGTTGACATTTTTCTGCTGAAGATCCATACAAGTGGAAATTTGTATGCTGAATTCAGTGCTACCTACGTGGAAAATGATTTTTCATTAACTACTGATCCCTATAACATATTTTTCATCTTAAAACCCACTGATGGGCATTCTGAGTTCCACTTTTTCCTTAGATATACTCATTAGCCATGATTTTCTTCTTTTTTGATGTAGTATTCTTCCAACTGACAAGTTTGCATCTTCTAAACCTCTGATAATTAAGAGCATCTTTCCTACAACATGATAGTGGTGAACCAGTCATTATTTTAAGTGGATTCTAATTGCGTATATGGGCATCACAGTCCACATGAATCAAGATGTCTTTGCCCAATATGACATACCATTTCATTTATCCTTTAAATAACATATTGGCATCTTACTGCAAACTTCAAGAAAACAAAGTATGTCAGCTGGTCCCCCAGTGCTCTAAAAGCTGTTCAGCTAGCCTCCCTTGAGATGTTAGTGTAAAATTTACAATGCACAAATAGTTATGAATTTTACAGCTTTTTAGTGCTCATGGATAGACCATTAATGAGGGAATAAATAGCAGAATTTTATTTAATCACACATGTTGCTTAACATGAATTATTAAGCAAGGCACACACAGCCATTCTGTCCCCTTTAGCAGAGGAACATCTGTAGTGCCCTGGATGCAATATACCTTCTTCCAGGTAGATTGGCAATGTAATGTCTTGGGGATGTAATATGGATCTAAACTCTTGTTTACTCAAAAGGAACAAAACTGTAGGAAAAAACAGAGTGATATTCATGTCTTCTAACTTGAAATTTCTGCAGTATAACTGTTTACATCAAAGTTTATGGGCTGCCTTGTATAGGTGGTGAGAAATAATATGTTGGGGTACAATCCATTTGACCAAAGACAGATATCTGCTCTGGAATGAGATAATTATCCAGAGTACATAAATAAAAATGTTTTTTTTAGTTTCATTGGGATTGAATGTAGACATTTACACAGGGTCAAAAGAATTCTGCCTTTGTGCCCGTGCTATGCACTTAGCATACAAGTTATCATTGCTAGTCTGTAATATCAGTTCTGTCATCCTTACTAGTCTCACTTGTTCAATAAGACTATTTGCATATTAAAGCATTATTCAGCATGAGTAATGGTGCCACAACTGAGGTTATGTTGCAAGTAGAGAGATGTTTCCATTTGCACTAAACCTTATCTCAGAAAAATTACCAGAGACTGGTGCTTCTCAGAGTTTCTGCTTTCTTTTGGTTATCCTTCCATGGTGGAACAGAACCTGTCTTTTTCAGAGGTTTATTTGTGAAGTTGCAGGAAAGTCTGTGCTTAGGTATCAGTTTGTCTGTGTAGGTTACAAACAAATAGATTACTGGAAAGTTAATGGATTTAGGGCTAATGTGGTGGGGTATGGGAGGAGAGTGTAACTGAAGGTAGTGCAGTGCTGGAGAGGAGTCAGATATTAGATGTAGAAGAATAAAGAGAGAAGAGAACTAGGTAAGACCAGGATACTTCAAGAAACAGAAAGTAGATGTGCAATCTAATGAGGATAAACTCAGTTAAAATCTCCACTGGCCCATTTGTATACTTGAGCTGGACACCTCATTCTGATTTACTCTGTTTTTGTATATAGTTATATACATATATTAGTTATACATATATACATATATTAGTTATATATATATATTATATAGTTTTGAGTATAGTTATTTAATACTTTCCCCTAAAACTAGAAAAGAAGGAACATGGTTTCAGTTAGGTGAGTTTTTTAATTTGTATTTGGTTTGGCTTGACAATTTCACCCTATGTAGAGAAAATTTGAAGCTATTATATCACATGGTATGTACATGCATGCTATGTACCCTTCTGTGCTCCATTTGGGACCTCTGCCACTGACAGCTGCACTACGGGGGCAACCTGGTACCACTTGAATCTTTCCCACTGAAAAATTGGCATTTGTCTGAGCCTAACTCAAATCCCTGGACAGACAAACATAAGGAACTGATTAGAACATGAAAAAGAAACCACAAAACCTATCTTCTTTGCTTTCCTGGCCATGAGTTATCCAAGATCAAATTTTGCTATAAAAACAGCAGAAAGATAGAACATCTGTTAAAGTCAATAGAAGCAATTATTTAAAGTGAAGGTACATGTAGTCCCCAAATATTCACTTGCACTTGAATTCTAGGTTTAAAACGTTTCTTTCCAAAATATGGAATGTTTATCTAGATAGCAATGTATTTGTGTTGCTATATAAATCATTGCTATAGAGTTCCTTATAGGCATATGAATAATCATCAAATCTGTGTATATTTTCTGTGTACAAACATAGGTCAATAAATGATTTTCTTATATTGACTACATTTATTTTAATAGAATTCTTCATTTCTAATCCCCTTAATAATAATGTATTACTGAACTGTTTAGCCTCCCAGCCCAGCCTAGTTACTCAAATTATATTTTAACAGCATTATATCTAATTTCCATATCATAACACACTACCACTGGCTCCTTGACTACTGAAATTTCTTACTATATATTGTTATAACTAAAACATCATTTGTGCATGTCAAAACAATTGTGCAGTCAGCATAGAGCCTCAGCAAAAGTAATCAGGTAGATGAGCTTTTCTCAAGAATCAGCTAATGTTGAAGGAATCCAGGTCTGCCAGCTTTCCACCTTCAAAACATGGTATGCCATGGTGTTGAACCCAGTATTTAAAAAAAATATAATTCTGTTGTCTTTTTGCTAGCATTTCTGCTGTTCACATTTCTGCTCTGCCTTTATTCATACATTGTGCAGTCAAAAGGAACTCTTGCAATTCCCTATGTAGCCTAGAGCATAAAACTACCCAGATTTAATTTGTATTTGAACTCGTGTCATTTGAGGGAGAAGGAATCTTAACCCTCTGTGATAGAGAGCTCATCACAAACACTGAGAAGCTATTTCAGCTGTATCGGGAGCCTCATTCTATTTCTAAGCTAGAATTTGTATAATTTCTTCTCACAGCCTTTGGATCTTATTATACCCTTGTCAGCTGACTTGAAGAGTCCACTACCAAAATTATATTCCCTTCAGTGGTAGTGTAGACTGAGATAAAGTCACTCCAGTAACTTAACTGTCCTGAACTCCTCGGTCTTCCACAGTAAGGCACATTTTTAACAGCAGAATGCAATTACTCTCCTCAGATACTCCAAGCATGAACTTCACTGGAGGGTCATAAAGCATGGTTTGCTCATAGTAGTAATATTTAATTTCAGTGTTCATTCGTGGTTCTTCTGTGCCCCATCCTTTTCTCAGGGGAAGCCCTTTCCTGTGATAGCTTGCAGTCAGGTTCTCTTAGTATTTGCGACACTTGACTTGTGGTTGATGGGTGTTTTGTACAGCTCCTACCAACTCACTAGAGGGATGGCTTGCCTCAATTCCATCATAGTTCAGCTGCCTAAAGACAAAGGGGTGCATACCCAAATTTTGGTGACTGTACCATATAGGATGTTGAAAAGGATGAGCATAAGACTCTTCAAATGGTGCTTTATGGTAGGCCTAAACAAAAACACAAACTCAGTGAAGGTATTGCTAATTAACACCGCCATGGAAGAACTGCAAGTTCATTCTCTAAATGGCTCTTGTAACAGATTAAAGACTGATAGCGCTGTTTTTTTAAGCAGGCAAAATTTCCATTGAAAGTATAACCACTGAGATATCACTTGATGGCAGTAACTTCAATGAGTTTTGCTTGTGCGAGGAATACCTGATTAGGTACTAAATCATTCCTGTTACTTAGCCACCAGAAGTCATACAAAATAACAATAGGATTTGAGTAGGGAGCAGCAAAACTGATCCATAATTTATGCTGATATGGCCTGAACCTTACTCCGGCTGCATGCAGCGCAAAGATAGAGGAGTAGTATTGGTGGGGCAAAGTCCCTGCCTCATGCCCTGGCCGTGTGCTCTGCACAGCTCCCCGGAGAGCTTGGGACAGGAAAACCCACAAAACATCACAAGGGAGTGAGGGGAGGAGTAGCCAGCCCCTAGCCCCGCACACACCCTGCCTGTATTCAGCAATGCTCAGAGCTCCGTGGGAAACCCTCCTCACAGCACTAAGGCACATTGCTAAGACGTGTCAGCAGTTAGTAATAATGTTTCAGTAAAAACGTTTCCAGGACAATTAATGAACTGCAGAACAAAGTTAGGTGGGAATTTACTCTTCCCTTGCGCTGGTAAGCAGAAAGTGCAATAAATATTTTGCACCTTTTCCATTGGGAACACTTTGCAATTGTATAGGAGTTTTTCTACAGTGGAAACTAAGACTGTTAAATTGCAAATTGCTTGTTGCTATTTTTTTTTCATCAAGTCTGAAATTTGTGGGATTAAAATCTGTAGAAAGTGCACTGAACTACCTTTCTTACATCTACTTCTTCTCTTGATTACTTAGATCCCTATGTGAAAATCCATCTGATGCAGAATGGTAAGAGGCTGAAGAAGAAGAAGACCACAATTAAAAAGAATACTCTGAATCCCTACTACAATGAGTCTTTCAGCTTTGAAGTACCATTCGAGCAAATTCAGGTAATGTCAAACAGTGTTTTGTCTTCTCTCTGCATTCCATTTCTCAGCCCTTATAAATATTTAACAGGACTCGTGTTAATTATCACGTGTGCATGCCTTCATTAGCACCTAGGTGCCAGCACTGTGCTACATTAGATGAGTGTGACTGCTTCAAGAGGGAAATGATAAAATGCACAGTATTTATGAAGCTTTGATTCATCAGTGAGAAATGGATAACTGACATTTTATGTTAACAGAAATGGATTCTGAAAAAAAAAAATCCACAGGGAAACAGCAAAAGAATGTGCCTGCAAAAAATATATAGGGATAGAAGAAAAGGCATATAGAGTAATTTCCTCCAAATTATTTCAAATAATGCATCAATATCATTGATCATATTTGTGTCCCCTGCATTTTTAGGACCTGTTTGTTGAAAGCACTGTAGCATCGCTCTTTAGTAAAATACACTTTGTAATCATATTTTTTTCCAGTTACCCACCAAACGATTAGAACTTTTTCAGTGGTTCCTACATCTCTTGGAAAATAGAGATTTGAGAATCTCAGGGGTCAGTTTGGTTCAGTCAGGTTCAGGGATCAGTCAGGATCTGGTTTCTTGTCAGCTCGGTGGAGCTCTAGTAGTTCTCTGGGTGCTGTTCCCAAGGATTTCAGTGTTTAAAACTAGGAGGCTCAGAAGCCAGCACACTGAGCTGGAGGTTGCCTACACTAGCAGTGTCATCTGTTTTCAGGGACTCAGATGCCTACCTTTGAGCTACTGGAAGTCAAGTCATCTCCCACTCATGAGAGAGAGATTTAACTTCTCAAGCTAAATAACGTTTTCTCACAAGAGAGATGGTCTTCTTAGCCATCTCAGGAGACATATGGAAAATCTGCACTGAGTTCAGTCCCCTCCCTAAGTGAATTTGAACCTTGATCTGCAATGTCTTAAGCAAGTTTTTGTCACCTGAGACTATGGCTTGTTTTGGGAGTGCAACACTCATTATTTTTTCATAAATAGCTAAGTATATGATTGACCACAGAGCATCAGTTCATCTGTTTGTTGGGGGGATCACTTGGAAAGGGCAAGACTGATCTTGGATCTGATCTCTGAAATGTAAGCCACGTAATGATAAGTTGGTACAGGCCACCTCCATTTTTGTTAAGTCTTACCCGCTAGCGTTAAGCTGTTTTTGTTCTTTTGCTCACTTGTTAGAGTGTTCATTGTCAGGGAAAGATGCAGTGGTTTAAATAACCTCAAAAGAGAAGAGAATTGCATGGTGGCATCCCACCCTCCCAGAGGGAACCTGGGACCATGCAGATGTTAAGCAAAATAATTTTTTCTGGATGGAGCTCAATATGGAAAGTCTACTTTCAGGGGCCCAGGTTGAATGACAATAATTAAAACAGTCTGGGAATACATGCTTTTGTGGGCTTTAAAAGAGGTCTAGGTACAAGCTATGTGCCTTGCTACATGAGGATTTAAATGGCATCAGTTAACACTGATGCCATTTAAATCCTCATGTAGCAAGACAACGACAGCCAACAGACATTTTCAGGGAAAACTGCAATGCAAATAGGGACATGCAGCCTCCTCTTGATTAGATGAGAGCCTGGTAAGGGTTTTAAGAATCTATATCTTGGGTTCTGATAGCAGTTGTACTGGAGAGAAGTCCAGCAGCTAGGACCTACACTTCAACAAAAGCTGTGTGCTTGCCTTTTATTGACTTGGTACTGACAAAAGTAATAAAGCTAGACAAGATGAGGCACTGGGACTTGGATGCATGACTGTCCCTTTCAGGAGTTTCTTCATACCCCACAGCATGTACAGATGTCTATGGACTCCAGGAATCAAAAGTGGGAAATCCACTGGAGCCTAATTCCCACTGATTTTAATGAAAGCTGGTCATTGTGCCTGTGAAAAATCTCATAACAAGCACTGAAGAGCCAGAGGCAAAAAAGATCAATCACATCGAGCCTCTCTGGAATGTCTTGATTTCTGAATAGGGACAGGACTGGGGAACCTGAATAGATACCTCCAAGTTATCAGATATGTGCTTTGGCATGATTACATTCTGTGGGTACTTGGCCATTTTGCTTTCTGATCCTGTCAGTTTTGTAAGGTGGACATAGACCTTTCATAAAGTATTGTAGTTTAGCTGTCTAAAATTTTGCTGCTTTTTTGATAAGTATGTGAGAATAATTATGGGTATTTTCTTCAACATGTAGCCTCAATTTAAAATCTGTAATTATGGACTTTGGTCATATGTTGATGTATTTTGTAATTAGTTATAAAAGAATATATTTGCAAATGATTTCAATATAGTTACTGTAGCAATTTCATCATTAGAAAAACACATTTTGAATGCTATTTAGACTTACTATGGTAAGAATTATTTTGGGTAATTCATGTAAAAGTCATTAAGAGACTTTCAAGACAATTAAAAAATAATGGTTATAAGTTTTGTGATCATCGGAGGGCAAAGAAAGAGCTGATGGAGGGAAAGCAGCTCAATAGCAGAACATCTATGTAATTTAAAATGGGCCAAACAATTTAATAGCAAATATGGACTTTGACTCTTAAGTGAAATAAGTGTGTGAGAAAGTGGGATCTTGAAAGACAATGTGAGAATACCACTGGGACTTCAAACCCTGTTGTTAACAGGGAAATCAAGCACGTGTTTCACCACTTTTGAGACAGACCACATCTGTATGTAGCAAAGTCTACAGGCACTTTTACTCCAAAGAATGCCTAATCATGCCAAGGAAACTACTAATCCAAATGTGTATTAGCAGAGGTAGTGCTTTCTACTAGCACCTGTTGTTTTTTTGCAGTGCAGCTGTTCCTTTAATATAAGTACAAAAGCACAGAGATGCTTACATTTCTCTGTAGGTTTAAGTCAGAGACCATGAAGTGAAAATCATCCCAGCGTTAACCATCTGAGCTAGCTGTTCTTGCATCTTTATAGATCAAAAAAAAAAAAAAAGTGTCTTTTGTTTACAATGCTCACTGTTGCGTTATGATTTACAAAAAAAAAAAAAACCAATAGGAACTCGCTCCCAAGCTTCTAGGTACAGCAGGCAACTTTTTATACTGTAAAATGATACTCATGTCTACTTTTTATATCTGTGATTGTACCATGCATCTAAAACATAAATGTCCATTTGGGGAGGTACCATCAACATTAAAGTGAGTATATTGCAAACAGCAACACTGAAACATCATTTTGGCATCTAGAAATACTTGCTTCAGGATATTGTCATATATCATGAGTGCTCTGGGTAGAGAGAGTCTTGAGTTTGATGTACACTTTTGTCATCAGCAACCATATAAATACTTTAGTGCCTGTTGGAATCATCTCTTTCTCTGGATCAGAGAACTGCAGAATCTTGTAAGTGAATGGACTCTATAAAATAGACCTCATGAGTCTGGTCTTGCAGGTATGCTTAAGCATCAGTTACTTTTAAAAGATAAATCCTATTACAAGCAAAAAAATTAATCATGCTAGTAAGAAATCTAGATTGTACACATATTTAAATTTTAAAAATTTATGCTTGAGAATAAAAGATTTTTCTGGAAGAAATGTGTTTCTGTGCATTTCTGCCTCCAGTTCAGAAAGCTCACATTGGCATAAGGAGCTGTGTGTTTATCATGGGATGGAAAGAAGTCAGGAAAAGAATTGTATGTTCATCTTTAAAAGAAAGTCCCCGAGGAGAAGCATTTATAGTTAAGTAAAATCAGCCCAAGGCTGTTTAACGTTTTAGATGCTGTTGAGGAAGAACACCACTCCACTGAAGGAGTAGTTGTTTGTGCTGCTTCGACAAATATTAATGGCCTAATGGAGAGGAATGCATGTGTGTGCACGCAAATGCATACGCAAATGCCTGGCTTGAACACCACCTCTCAATGTGCCCAGTCCAAGTGAACAAAAAATGGTCTCTGAGCTCCGACAGATGGGCTCCCACAGATTTTGTGGGCAGTCTAACCCTGTTTGCCAGAGGTTACCATTCCTGCAGCAGAAGTGGCACCCCTGCACCCATTGGCTCAGCCATAGGCCAGACTTTACTGTGCCTGGCAGCACCACTATGTCAGAGCCCTCAGACACAGCAGCTTGTCCTTCTTTCCAGCTCCCCTCAGTAAACAGCCTATTTTCCTGACTCCTTTTATAATGTATATATACTATACACAGTATATACACATACTTATGATTGTGCACGCACACAGATACGTACTTATCTATATAGCAACTGTAAGGGCTATCTTTTGAATTTCCCTGGAAGCATGCTAGCATGCTAGATAGATGGGACACAATTGTTTAGAAGTATAAAGGCAAAAAACAGAATATAGTACAACAGTGAAAACAATAACTTGGGGCAAAGCCATTTCTGAATTGTAAGTGCTAAGTTTTACTTACTTACTTAAACAATAATGATGTGTTAAATTGAGCTACTTTTGAATTAGCTTAGCTTAAGACTTTTAGCTCTACAGATTTCTAGCAGCCTGATTCCTCAATAACAACAACAACAGAATCTATACATTGTTAATCTGTTAAAGGAGAAATGCAACCTCGATTCCCATGTGAAGCTCTTTGATGCAAGGGTGTGAATTTCAAGTTAATGTGTAGGTTATGAACCTAAATACATTTGGAAGGCTGACAAGAAGCAAAGACAAGAGTTTGAATTTGCTTATGGCTAGGGGAACATGCACTTGCCCGCTTCTCATCCATGGAGTCTCAATTGTTTGTGTCCATGCCAAGATTCATCCCTGCCTGCCTGCCCCTTCCTGTCATGCTCACTGGTCTTTCTCTGTCTCCTTGTAGAAAGTGCAAATTGTTGTGACTGTTTTGGACTATGACAAGATTGGCAAGAACGATGCCATCGGGAAAGTCTTTGTGGGCTACAACAGCACTGGAGCGGAGCTGCGGCATTGGTCAGACATGTTGGCCAACCCCAGGCGGCCCATTGCACAGTGGCACACCTTGCAGCCTGAGGAGGAGGTAGATGCCATGCTGGCAGTCAAGAAGTAAATTAAATTAAATTACATTAAATTATGAAGAAGAAGAAGCCTTTCTGCATTTGCCCACATAGTGCTCTTTAGCCAGTATCTGTAAATACCTCAGTAATATGGGTCCTTTCATTTCCAGCCATGTGTTCCTGACACAGATCAGTTGTACTTTTAAATTCCTGTTTTAATTTGCACAACTTTAAATGTAGAGAGCCTTCTAATGGCGTTTCATTTCACCACTGCCCCCCCCAGATCTACTCTTCTTTTAAGCAATATGATGTGTAGATAGAGCATGACAGAAATTATTTATTGTATCACACAGTTGTATATATACACCAGTATGCTGAGAATTTATTTCTAGTTTGTGTATTTGTATGTTGTAAGCGTTCCTAATCTGTGTATATCTAGATGTTTTTAATAAGATGTTCTATTTTAAATTATGTAAATTGACTGAGATATAGAGAGAGCTGATAATATATTATAGGGTAACTATTGTATCGTCTGCATTCCAGAAAAAAATTCCAACTTGTAAGGCACTAGTAGTGTTACACTAACATCTTAAAGGACAACTTAAATCTGAGCTTTCAACTGGACCATTCTAATAACACACTATGCGTAATCTTGGAGGGGCTCATCCAATTTGGTAGACTTCTTTCACGGGCAACTTAGCATGATCTGAGCAGTTCCATGGCTGACCTCAAGGAGATGTAGCCAGAAGCCAGGATATAATTTTTTTGTATATATTCCAAAGCAAACACATAACAGACTGAAATGGCTTTTGATTGAAAGTGAGGAAGCAGTTCCATAGGAGGCAATGATTTCATCTAACATACAAAGTAAGAACATTGCAGAGGTTGTGCAGAGAGGGGGAAAGGGGAGGGGGGAGATGCAGCGGTCATGAAATGCTGCCATGAAAACAAGAGTAGCTCTCCGTTATCACCTTTATACAAAATTTGCATACTGTGAATTCCATCCACGATTTCACATTATAATGAGTTTGCACATAGACTTTGTAACAAAATATTTATTATACTAACTCAGATTAGAAGGAATGCAGAATATTTTTTAGACACAGCCGTGTGAGTTTATTATACAAAATAGTTTCATGGTAAACAGACAGTATTGTAATCCCATCAGAAGATGACAAAATTTAGCCATAGTTCTAAATGCACTTCAAAGTAAGCCAAAAGAGAACAGCTAGTGACCTTTTATATACTATTTATACTTAAGTTTTAATTTGTCCTTTAAAAAAAAGTGAAAACAAAGAACAAGTTCTAGAAAACTGAAGCAACCTCTTCTGTATACTAGATGCTCGTTTCAGGAGGAGTTTTAAATGTTTCAATGTTATTATGTAGTAAATGGCACTATTATGAAGCTATTAGTCATTCCATAAGA
Organism: Cygnus olor; assembly: GCF_009769625.2. Classification (NCBI taxonomy): domain Eukaryota; kingdom Metazoa; phylum Chordata; class Aves; order Anseriformes; family Anatidae; genus Cygnus; species Cygnus olor. Next base: position 42,349,473 of record NC_049169.1, read on the forward strand.
GTCTTGAAAGACTGCTCTGTGTATCACTGTGACTGCCGTGTGTGCTTAGAAATGTAGTTTTCTCAGTGGATAGCAATCAATTTATTCCGTAGTGATATTGTAATAATACTGCCATTCCCTTCTACTGCACTGCCGAAGGAATGCATAGCACAAGCAGTTCTAGTTATTACGGACCAATTTAGAACTGGAGAGCTATGCAGGGGACAAGGAGGCTATATTGAATGGGTTGACCACGCAGCATTTTGTCAAGCCCTGTGCAATATTCCACATTTCCAACCTCCTTCTCCCTCGCCCCCTGCCGCTTTACTGTAGATAATCATCTTACAGCTAGCCAGCATGTCATCTCAGCTTGTACCATCTCATCAAGTCAGTTAGGGCATCACTTCTATCTCATGTACCGTCCTTTGAGGCCTCTTGCTTATCTTTCCAAGCTGTGAATATATTTATAATGTTTTGAGAAGTTCATTATTTTCAGTCATGCAAACTACCCCAGAAATGCGGAAATGCTATACCTTTTGGAGGGAGGCATGAGACATTAATCAGTGATGTTCTTCTCAATTGTATCTAAAAGAAATTATTGTAAAAAAAAAAAAAAAAGAAAAAAAATGAATGTAATCAGGGAACTGTGTGCTGAAAACGAAATTCTTCACCCTCCCTCAAGACTCTGCTTCTGAGAGAGGTGTGACAGTCTGAGAGGTCAGTGCAGTGACAGCCAAGCTCCAACATTTTCAGTGCATGCGGAGGGTAAGAGAAGCAGCAAAGAAGTGGGAGGAGAGTAAAATCTGGATCTCTCCCCACCTCCAAAAGTAAGAATAGCAAGACCTATTTTCTTTCTTTTTTACATGAAACATGGAAAAAACACAAGTGAGACATTTTCTGATAGAAACAGGCGCATACATGCAAAGCATCAAGCTGGAATACTTAAAAATCTTGATCTTGAGGACCAAACCTCACCAAAGAGGAGAACTAGACAGTCAGCTTTCCAGTGTAACAGCAGATACTCAGCTTCATGGTCTCCAGCTTTCAGTTGTTCATTCAAGATAGCTGCAGGTTCAAACTGCCAGAACTGATTCATTGTGTTAAGGTATTCTTAATGCTTTCTCTTCCTACACTGCCAGACTGAATGTCACCGTAGAATTGGTTTGTAAGGTACTATGATTCTCAGAGACTGAACCTGCTATATGACCAAGATGACATTTTCATCCTCAAAGAAGCCACATGTACCTTTCTGACAAAGCTGTGTGAAGTATTAGAATCTGATGCTGTAGAAAGATCCTAGTTGCCTTTGTGTATATTTACTGCCTGCTTGAGTGTTTCTCTGTGTGGGTTTTCTCTGTATCTTGTAGAAATGTTTGGGGTGTTTTATCCTGCCATATCGCTCGTGGCCCGCGAGCTGACAACTTTAGCCGTATTTTACCTTCATTTTTGATGAGGTGGTTTATATTTTGTTTCACTTTGTGTAGTGACTTCCCACAGTAGAGTTTTCCAATTGTCGTTAAAATAACATACATATTACACAGATATTCAATAAAAATGTTTTATTTCCTGTTGATGTTTCAGTGTTTCTCTTTTGATCTAAAATTTTAGAAAGACATTTCACTCTTGGACCTTAGTACAATCATTAACTTGGAAGTATAGTAAGTGCAGTGGCACAGCGCCTTTAGAGGGGCTGTGAAAGCTGCTTTCCCCTGCATGGCCCAGCCAGCAGTTCTCCAGGAGGTGAATTCTCTGTCTCTATTGTAGATGAAAGCCTACTACCTGTTTTCCCCAAGAAGTCTGATTATTTGCAACCAAAACATCATTTCCTATCAAAACATAGACTACCTTCTATACCATGACCAGAACTCCAAGTAGTTACCTCTGCAGTAAGTACTCCTCCAGCCAGTTGTGATTAGAGAGTTGTTTGTTTGGAGAAAGATGGTATGTTTTAAATTACATCCAAAAGCTACTTCTAATGCTGACCTTAAATCATGTCTCTTGTAGACTAAAGATCAGTAAATAAGAGATAAAAACGTTACATGGGAAAAAAAAAAAAAGATATGTGAAGAAGTGAATCCACGGATGAAAAGTAATTGAAAAGCACTGTGTTAAAAAACAGCTGAAGTTCCTGAGCCTACCAAGAGAAACAGTTCAAAAACAAACAAAAAATCTGTAGCCCTGTTTGTTTTATGTAACATGCAACATTTTCCACAGCAATCCCCTCTACCTTTGCCTTTTCCTCCACCTCAGAAGAAGTATTATCATTCCTGTCAGGAACCACACTGTGGTAATTACTGATATGCATCATTTTAACCATACTTTATCTGCCATTGCCTGCATCAGGCCTTACTAAGAGCTGGAGCTCATTGCAGGCATTTTCAGAGTTGACCCTTTTCCCTATTCCCACTGCTCAGAAATTGCTCTTTTCTCCCAGATGTTCGTTTTTTTTTCAGTCTAGAGTCAGTGAGCACCAGACAGACCCATGCCACTTTGGTCATCAGCGAGTGAGAGCAGGCCGACATCTTCTGGTGGGCCTGATGGGTTTGCCAGCGGTACTCTTCCAGATTGTCAATGACTGGGGTCATCGTCTGTGGCTTGTCTGCCGTGAGACGCTGCCTGTTGGTCTGCAGGAGCGAGGTAATGCTCTTGTAGTGCAGTGCAGTTCCCCAGAGATACAGGCAGGTACCATGTTATGGAGGTATGAGATGCTGCTGCTCCTTTCCTCGACATAAGCTGTTGCATCCTCAGACCAAGCATGTACTTCCCTAAGAGCATCACTTTGCTTAAGAGCAGACTGAAATCTATGAAAGTCGATAAAAATACTTTTGATCCAGGCTCTATATCTAACACCCATTTTGGATGATCTTGAGAATACCAAAACACTTTGTCAATCAAAAACAGTTCTTCCAACAGGGCTAATCAGTTAAAGCCAGTTATTACAACTAATGTAAGGAAAAATGCTTCATATAATAGCTGTTATACTAAGTGAGAAACGCAGCAAAAATTACCAATTTTATTCAGCTCATTTAACCCCTAATCAACTGTCAAGAAAAACATTCTTCCCAACTGACAGATTGTTACCAAAGCAAAGGATCTACATCTCTCGATCTCTTTTCACATCATGAGTCAATGAAAGTTAATTGCCTGTTAGTTATGCAAAGCAAGAATTAGAACATTATATTTTCTGATTAAACTAACACTCAATGCCCTTATTTATTTATGCATTAGCATTTTCACTCCAGGATTCCAGTTCAGTTTCTTCTATACGTACTGTCCTGCTTTTCAGAACATACATAGAATCATCGAATCATTAAGGTGGAAACGACCTCCAAGATCATCTGGTCCAACTATCCCCCTACCACCAATGTCACCCACTAAACCATGTCCCTAAGCACCATGTCCAACCTTTTCTTAAACACCCCCAGGGACGGTGACTCCACCACTTCCCTGGGCAACCCATTCCAATGCTTGACCACTCTTTCTGAGAAGAAATGTCTCCTTGTTTCCAACCCGAACCTCCACTGGTGCAACTTGAGGCCATTCCCTCTAGTCCTATCACTAGTTATCTGCGAGAAGAGACCGACCCCCACGTCTACCACAGTCATGTCCAGCCCCTATTTTCAGTGTCAGTTCAGACACTGTTGTTCATCCAGGTGTTAAAGAAAGCATGGAATATATTTTTCTATATATACCACAAGAACTTTACCCTATCTTAGTTGCATTTACCTTATATGCAGTAAATCCTTCTATGCTCAATAGAGAAAATACTTGTAATATTGCACCAAAAAGTAGTATTTGAAAAACTAGTCCAGAGAAGAATTTAACTTTCTGTGGTACCTTGTGAATGATACCTACAGCAGTATTTTCAGACACAAGAGCCACACTGAGAGGTTTATTTCAAGGTTTGACTGCATTCAACATAAAAAAGAAATTTCTGTAAAGAAGAGAATGACCTAGACATCCTTAATGGAGGTTATGAAGAGGCCAAATAGGCTGAGGAAATGAAGACAGTTCTTCAGGCTTTTGGGGTGAAGGAGGGGGCAGGTCTTTTTGTTCTAGACATGCACTGCACAATAACATACCAAGATTCTGAACAATCATTTAGAAAAAAAATAAAAAATAAAATACTTCATCTTCTGACAGAATCAGACTTACCAGTTTGATGGCTGACATTTAATTTCTGTCAACCATTTCATATCTTTGTATACTCTTTTATTACTTACAACAAGGAAAGCTCTGTAGGCAATGCACTGATGTTATACACCAAACACAGCCAACATCAGTTTTTCTCAAAAATAGAAGACTGGTGCACAAGAGCAGCAAAATATTCTCTGATCTGCTGCTATTCGTGATTATCCCACAAACCTGTAAAAACCTCCCAGATTTTGTTTGTATTCTCCCAGAGTCCAGGGACAGTTCTCTCCTTGCACTTAATTGTATTTGTACCTTAGAAGATTTCATGACTCTTCCTAAGAAGCAGAAGCACCCACTAAAAGGTTGTTCCAAAACACTGGCACGAATCTGTCATTGAAGAATTCCAGGTTGGGCTTAGGCTATATCTGTCTGCTCCCTTGGACCATTCATCACAAAGAGGAGGATCGCTGGCTGTAAATCCCGATTGAAAGCCTGGCAGGTTGTAGCCTGGAATGTAATGCTGAAGTCAATTCTCTTGCGCTTAGTAAGAAACATTATCATCCACTCATTCTGATGAACTCTGAGGCTCAGTATCTTGCATCCTGCACAAGACGCATTTCTTCTTCATGAAACTAGCAATATTATTAAACTTTTTTTTTTTGAGATATTTTCTGTGACATTCACAGAGTCAAATGGCTTTCGTATATTTTCTTTCTTTCATGTGAAAGGTTGCCTCTAGTGTTTAAATCAGTTAGGAATTTTTAAGCCACCTCTTCAAAGTTAATAGCAAGTGGCTAAATTGCTTAATTGGCAAGTGAATGCATTGTAGCTACAGATTTCTATGACACTAGAACTAGAGGAAAAGCATCTAGCTACAAATTCATACCAGAGTAAAGATGATTCCTCATTAGGCTTCATACTGCCTTGTGTTTGAGACTTCTAAGTCTCCAGAATAAAATGCTGAAAAGATTCAGGTTACCATTGGTGTTTTGCTCCGTGTTTCAGAAAGGTTTTTTTCCCCACACAAAGAATGACATGTCTCACTTCAGTCCAGTGGTAAGAATTGTTTAATGCTCTCATTCCTTGGAATTAACACAAATAGCTGCCTGAAAGGTTTGAGCACCATGACCATAACTAAATCTGCAGTAATTAGTAATGCAACAATGGCAAGCAAGAAAAGTAAGCAATCTTCTCCAGCTGACATTTTAAGCACAGATAACACAGGGGAATAAATGTGAAAAAGACAGGAAGAAAAAGAAATCACTTGCAGATCAGGGGACCATATTGTTGTCTCTTGCCATACTCTTTCTCTATTTCATTGTTATGTCAAAGCAACAAGATATTTTCTAACTAAAATTCTGATCCCATGTTTGCTCCGCTTTGTGTTGTATTTACTGTGTTCCCTCACCCAGCTGAGCAGACTCTTGTATTGTTGATTCTTCTCTCGGTTTCCTTCTCATGTTCTACCTCTGCTTAGCCAACTTTCCTTTCCTTTCTAAAGTTTATTAAACCACTCTGTTACAACTGGCACCTAACTGTCTTTTAGAAACATGGGTTGAGGAAAAAACACTGAGTTGCAAAAGCCTTTGCAACCAGTTGACACATGCTTCAGAGTAGAAAGTACAAAGATGCTACAATCACTTCCCACAGTACCTTCCTGTACATGTGCAGTTTAAAGTGTACTTTCTTCATGGTCTTATTATATATCTTATTAGCAATGATGAGTCATACCAGCACTTCAAAGAAGTGCAGTGGCACTTTTGATGGAGAAGAAATGTGATGGACGGGGCGATACTGAGGCCTTTTTTTTTCTTTCTGCCCTGCACCAGAATTTCTAAGTCAGTTCCCACCAAGACTTCCATCATCTCAAGTGCCTTCATCAAATCTCTTGTAACCCTTTACCCAAGAGAGAGCAAACTGTGTCTGCCTAGCACCGTAATGCAAGCACATTTCATTATAACCACGGTAGCTGAACAATCAATCCGAACTGCACGTTAGCCTCAGCCTGTCTCCTCCCAGCCTCGTTTGAGGTTGGCAGCACAAATACTTCACTCTCATCACATACTAGGAGGACCATCTCCACTCTTGAGTCAGCTTAAGCAGCTTTGACTTACTTTCTCCCTTTAAGGCATTTCAAGGGGAGCAAACTTTTGGTCACACCACTATCCCATATCCACTTTCAGTTTTCATATAAAGAAAAATTCACATGATACAGACATTAGCAAACATTACACAGAATGCCAATATAGTTGAAAAAAAAGTAAACTGCACTGGAATCCAGATTTTGAAATGTGTTGGTAGAATTAGCAAGTTAAACGGGAACTTCTTCATTTTCCTGCTAGCCAGGCTGTTTTATAGTATCTTTACTTTCTTTCATATGTGTGTGCATTAGTTATCTCCTAGTTGACAGCTCCATAAATCCTCTCACATTCTTGATATGTTCAAGGATAGATGAGGAGCTCCTTCATGACAGAATATTTCATGTCCCCACAAAATTACACAGCATGTTCCTTGACTAACAGCTGTTAAATACAAATATGCACTGGTACACTGCATTCCTCAGCACCTCTAAAACAGTAGGTCTCCTCCACACGTAAGCAGCAACAGACTGCTCCCTGCTGAGTATATACAAGGCATGTACAACATTTTCCCACTTCATTTACACTCACTTTGTTGCCGTGTTTGACTTCTTTCCTATGATGTGCACCACGCAGAATTCTGGTCCACAATTTGGGAACCTGGGCATTCCTATACTAATAATGCTAGCTATATAAACTTCAAAGCCAAAGCAAAAGTCTTCAAGATCCGATGCTTTTAACTTTGTAGGTCTGAAATTACCACTGACATAATCTACTAAACAAGCATGTTATTGTTTGTCAAATCATCTTAATCAAAAGTCCTCTGCATTTTCATTATCCTTAAAGATTGTTGTACCAAGAGAGCAAAAAAAAGGAGGGAAAAAAAAAAAAGAGAGAGAGAGATTAATGTCAGTTCCTGATCATCTCGTTAACAATGTGTTTCCATAGTGTAGAACAGCCACTTACTGTGACATGGTTTTGTAGAGATAGATCTGTTTTCAAAATCCTGCAAGAATTGTACCCTTTTCATCTGAATTACTTAGCAGAACATATGAAAATATTTGATCCTGTTAATAATCTAAAACAGTTATCCATGGAATGCATTTGGTCTTATTAGCAGCAACATGGTCTTCTTTGACAGGCAATATAATTCAACACATGCTTCCATAACACAGCCACTGAGTACTCATCAAGAAAAAAAAAATCCAAACACTTTGGAAATTACTGATCTGGATAATACCATGAAATAACCAGTTCCTTATACATGGCTTCTGGAGACTGTCTGGAGAATACAGTCCAATATTAGGCCTAAAAGAAACCAAGGACTTTGTACACAGCAGCAAGCAAGCTCTTTGCTTACTTAGTATGTGCAGGTAGGCAGGCAGGCAGTTTCCCTGTGTTTAGTAAGTAGAGTGGATGCAGCAAAGACCTAAATTCAGGTCATCCTCTCCACTAGAAGTGGGTGAATCCAGGGAGATAAATCTGAGGGGCAGTTAAGGACTTCAGCTTGGGCAGAACTGGGTTTCACACCGTCCCTTTTGACTTCCCCTTCCTCTCTGCATGGTGTAGCAGGCATACAAGGGAGGTGGGAGGTTTACTGCTAAACATAACAGCAAGGAGCAGGAACATCTGTATTTCAGGGAGGTCCAGCATTAGTCTCATCAGCCCAGTGACCCATCAGCCTCTGCCTCTCACGCACCAGCTGTGCCAGAGTATTAGCTTAAACTCCCCAGGCTTCTCCCCTTCAGATCAATGAGTGCCAGTTCATACACAGACATGGACGATCCATCTTCTGGACTGTGCTGATCCTGTAAATAAAAATTGTGTGAAACACTGCCTTTCTAGGTTTCCAGCTGACACCACTGGCAGTAACAGTACCCTGCAGCTGCATGCACACTGTATTTTCTTCTCTGCTCGAAAGTCCAGGGCTACATTTCCCAAACCTTCTCTGATTCCAGCCACAGCTGCAGCTAATTTTTTTTTTTTTTATGTCAGGCTTACTATCCTAGATAATTGAACTTCTTATGTGTTTAGGAGCTAATTAAGTAATCGCTGGCCCGACGGGCAGAACGTTGCAGTGGGATGATCAGGTTCGCCTCCTGACTCTTATTGTGTTGTGTGTTTTTTTTATGGAATCTCATGTAATTTACTTCATGTGTCTCCTACCTCTCTTTCCACACATGTAACTAGGAAAAAAAAAAGTTCTCTCTTTGAGAATTTGAAGAAAACAAGTGTTGTAGGTAGTATGTAACAGTTATATAGTAACAATAGCATTAATACCCTAATTACGAATTTTTATAACTAAGTGTTTTTTCAAGGTGCGGTATAAACCTCGATCATGATAGCTCAAGAATTGTTTCAGTAAGGAGTTGGTAAGCATTATTCTTCTCTGTAGGCAGAAATTGAATGCCACTAATTTGACCTAAGGTTAGTTATACTCCATGCAGAGCTGCAGCAGTGATTAGTTTTGGTCCTGACGCAGCTCCAACCTCAGGAATATCTGCAGGCTCTCACTCAGCGGTAAATTATCACTGAATAGTTTTTTGAGATTTCACAAAGCTGTTTGTGCAGTATCTTGTGGGGAGTCAGTGTAGAAACTATTCCCGACTAGCCACATGCCACCACACATTTAGATTTTTCACAGAGAACTGATGTATGACAGTGTATCTGAATATGCCTAGGAAGGAAACTAAAACTGCAGTACACTTTCACCTTAGAGAAGAACATCATATTGGTTGGTCTCTACTTGTAAGCGAAACTACTGGTTTGAAAACTAACCAAAGTCTCCTCTGAAAAACAGTCATTCTAGACACCCTCAAATAAGATTTGTGCCAAGGTAAAGAAATGGTACACCATGTGCAAGCACTTCATCGCTCATTCAGGATGGATGAAGATGAGAAGCCTAACTTCTGGATATAGAGCTGGAATCGATCAATTAGCTGGACTGATGAATTAGCTTTCCTTCACATGCAACTGTCAAGCTTCAACTTTTTTTCAGTGCAGAATATTCTTTCCTTATGCTTCAAACATTTTACCATCTTATGTTCTCTCTGTGCAGCTGTAGCTCCACTTTGTGGAAGATGAAGAAAGCAGAGAGTGAACCAGGTGTATTAACTGCATGAGTACGAAGAGGATTTCTGAAGGTAGCAGATGTATAAGAAATGTGGGTTTTCAGAATCAGCCAGCAAAGATTAGTGAGCAATAAGATCATTTCTCATTCTTTTTCAATTTGAAGGGCACTCAAATATTTCCAACCACTTTGCTGTATTTCTTCCTTCTACCCAGATCCAAATATACAAAATCAACTGTAAAATTCAGCAAGCTAAAAACTGAAGGCAAATATATTTCCTATATATCTAGATACGCAGCCATGGAAACTGCCTAACCAAACATCCATTTTTCCAAAGGAAGAATGAAGATTTTTCAGTCTGTTCAGTATCCTGTTGAATATTCTGATAGAAATTGCTTATTTTATCTCTCAGGAAATTTACCACTTCTATAGTTAATGCTGGAGCTGAAATGGCATGGTTTTGAGTGTTCAGCTGCTACAGTTATGAATGTTCTTAAAGGAATGTAATAATAGCTAAAAATATTTAAATTATATTTATGATTTCTTTTTAAAATCTTTAAAATGTTAAAATCTTTAAAAATGTTTTTCATACAATGAAAAAAGACTGGCTATCTGTTACGGCTACTTATTGACTGGACAGAACTGAAATGATTTTACAAGGAAAATGATTTGGAATAGTGATTTAAAAAAAAAAAAAAAAAGCTATTACTTTTGGATGCTGCAAAATTTAATTCAATTTGTAATGTGGGTGGGGATTTGTTTTAAGACATATAACTATAGGTGTCCACATACAGGTGTATACAAGTGCACCTGATGTGTAACTGCCAGTATAGACAGCAGAGATGTGGTCAATACAGACAAAGCAGGTTAGATAGCAATTTCACTCACAAGACAGGGAGTGTGTACATTAGGGAGCATCCTCTCTGAGCTCCAGTGACTACCACAGAAGTTTAGGCACCCAGTGCTCATGTAGAGACTGAAAGGGCATTTCAATTTAATGTCAGTGTCAAAATAAATCCCTCATAACACATCCAGAGCTACCTTCTAACAAGTTGGCTTATAAAGCATTATTCTTGTACTTAGCTTTGAAGAGATTTTGAAGCAGTTTAGGAACCCTTCTCAACACAAGTTCCACTTGGATCTTCAGCAGAGCAAGCACACTTAAATGCAAGTTCATGTCATGTCAGACCAGACCAAGAATGGTAAAGCCTTCCTAAGTGCTGGTCACTTCAATTTGATCAAAACTGCAGGCCACATCAGACTAATAGGAAGAGAGAGGAGTTGGATTATCCTTTTAGTAGGTGAGGGTGCTATATGAGCTTTGTATTGTAGGACAAATGTCTTTAATGCTCTGTCAGCTGTACTCCAGCCAGACCCAGCAAAGATGCTTTGAAACACTCCCTCATGATTCTGTTGTCTCAGTAATTTCATTTCAGGGATGACCTTGTCTGAGGAGAAAGGCCTAGGTCTCTAAAAGGAGCAGGAGATGGACGTGTTCAGAAGACTCTTCACAAGTAATTTCAGGACTTTCCAGAAAGGCAAACAGGCAAAAAAGTTACAAGATTTTTGACATGACACTGAAAGTGCTAAGAAGTGTACTTCAATTTCTATCGCCTATGGAGCTCTGAAGACTGCAGGTAGCATCAAGGGATGCAAAAGCAATGTAGCATACTGCTCTGCCCACTCACCCCAAAAAGTACAGGGAGATCACTGAAAAATCAACAGTGTCCCAAAGGAGGAATGTAAGAAAGCTGGGTGCTGCCCTGTGCCTCACTTACCTGCGTACAACCTAGGGAAAGCTCTCGAAGGCCAGTACAAAGAGGCCTGAAGCCTTCCCGCTGAGGACCACACAGGGGGACAGCAGTGGCTCTGAGGAAAACAGAAGGAACCAGGCCAGAGGCTCAGGCTGGAACTGTGTCCAAAGAGATTTTGTTTACTTTAAAGAAATTCAAGGAACTAACACTGCTAGTAAGAGGCTACAGCACATGCTGGACCCAAGGACACCGTATACTTGGCCACCTCAAGAGGGAAGCAGGCACCTGGAGCACAGGCAGCAGCCCTTGTTTCAGGAGTGCTGAAAAAATCCCCATGCTAATGCTGACAGTTTAGGGCTTTCAGTTCCCACCGGCTCTCCACAGCAGCCATTCACCTGGGGGGAGTTTCCCAAGCAGGCCTCTTCAGAAATCGAAATGTCCTCCTCCTAGCTTTAGCTTAACTCCAGGGAAGCTGACCATGTAAACAGTCTGAGCCTCCGAATGAAAGGAATGCAGAAAGGAATGAAGATGAAGGACTAGAATGTAATTCCTGTAAACAAAACCATCAGCCTCTTTTAAATTAAACACATACCTATCTTCCTACTGCTTCGTATATGCACAGCGGCTCAGTAAATTCCTCGGAAATATGAGAGGCAGAAGTCCAGCATGCTAGAAGACATTGCTTTAAGTTTTACTTAAGGAAATGAAATTTCTGAGAATCTAAAGCCTGTACTGTTACGAGGCTTTGTGGCTACATCACAGAAGTCCCAAAGCTGTGAGATGCTGAATGCATTCAAAAAAATTCCTTAGACTTCACAGTGCAGTTAAGATAAAATTTATCTATTTGATATATGCTTCAAAAAAAGTCGTGTCGTCTCCCCACCCCTCCCCTTTATTTTAATGTCATGAAAATCAAGAATTCTGCAAGGGAAAATTAGGAATAACTCCAAACACAGAATTTGTGTTAAGATATTGTGTATGTAAATGAGATGGTGCGGAAGAAGACAAAATAATCCTGAATGGTTATGAAACCATTGTCCTCAGTAGGACAATTTCACAAAAACGGTTCAGTTTTAAACTTTAAGGCCCCATAATTTTCTTGTTAAACTGCTGTATAGGCTATTGTGCAATATGGAAATGCCACCAGAAGATGTCAGGCACGGACTGTGAATGCCACCATCTCTACACAAGGGGGTGGCAGGGGGAGAAGCCTGAACAAGCCAAACCGACAGAAATAAACACTCAACTGAAAATCACTTGACAGGCACAAATGTCATTGCTAATATTGTGTCATTACTTCATCCTTCAGAAAAATGTCAAATTGGGAAAAATAGGACAGAAGAGTTTTTGATGTTGTATTGCAAAATCAAAAGTAAAAATATCTCTGGTCTACTCTTACTAGCTCTTTTAATACTTCAGAAGTATTATACTTTGTATATATATTTTTTTGACTAAGACCAGAAAAATGTTTCAAACCAACATACTTACATGTATGCCTGTGTAAACACATGCATGCACACAGAAACCTGCACGCAACTGGGATCAAAGCATGACGTTTGTTTGATATGTGCTACAACAACTTTCTGAAACTAAAATTCACATAGTAGACATTGTAAAGTCTGTAATGACTGAATAGGTTTGAAAACAAACATAGGGAGAACTGTGTTTGACTATTGCACTTTTTATTTCTGCATATTCCCTTTTGGGGTACTCAAGAGAAGATACAGATTAGTATGAATAGAACAGAGTTCAGTAAATTGTAGACCTAAACGTTTATGATATTTAAGACTAGTGCTTACCTACTCTTTGGATTTTGCTCTCGCTACAAAAGAATTTATTTTAGTAGATTTTATGACGTCTTTTCTATTTCCTTACACCCATCCATAATCTTTACTGAATACTGTGATGACAAATGGAATAATAAAAACCCTCTCATGTGGATTCACTTCTGCCCAGTGGCTAGTGCTAGGCAGGTAGCAACTGGTAGTCTATCTGAAGAGATTCTGAGATAATGTGGTTTTGTTTTTTGTTTTTTGTGTGTGTTTGTTTGAGTGATTTTGTTGTTTTCGTTTTTGTTTTTAATTATTAGTGGTCCTACAGAAACAGCAAGAATCACTGGTGCTTTACCAGCTTTAGCTCCCTAAAAATTTGAGATGTGATGGGTCTGTCTTGTCTTCAGCTGGTGATCATCTCCACATGGTTCAGATTCAAATAAATTCAAGAAATAGAGAGAAAAGATTGCATTTCAAATGAAGAGCCAGTGTCCTTTTTCAATGCCCCAGGACAGAAGGGTTTTGCTGTCCCAGCCATTAGTCAAAAATGCAGTGGGGGGTGGGGTAGTGAATAGATTTTTGGTTCAACTATTCTTTACAAATGTAGATCTAAAGAATTCTATCTCCAGCATTAAAATACAATTAATGCCACGTCTACAGCAGGAAACTACTTTACTGTCTCTAAAATGTTCACAGCATTAGCAGTAAGCAACATTTACTGTTGAGCAATCAATTATGAATTTACAAATGTATGCTAATTCAAGTATCTTGCAAATTGATGGGTAACGTTAAAGGCTAGAGCAGATGCAGCTGTAATACTGCAGCTTCATTAATCTGTTAGTTTCCTGCAACTATAACTTTGGTACTGTCCATATTTCACATAAATTGATCACCATTTTATTGGGATTTTTTTCCTTGTCATTTTGTTTCAATTGAGTAAAATGAGGATAAACTACACATAACTTGAGTTTGACTCAATCACACACCCATATCTACTCCATGCCAAACCAGCCTTGAATTACTTAAAACCTCTACTCGTCTACTGACCTGGAGTACTGGAATTTTTAATGGAGCTAATAAACTAACTCTGCAGGTCAAGAGAAGAATGTTGAAAATGGGAGACAGTAAACAGACTGGCCAAGAGACGTGACTTCATCAAAACTCTGGCTCTTGTGGAATTTAAAGGCTCAGAGAGCAGTACTTTGTGTCATTGTACACCTTCAGGGCTCTGCTTATAAGCAGTAGGTAAAACCGTTGAACTTTATTTTATGGGATATACTCCATAAAACTGAATTACATTAAAGTGTTATGTAAGAGATGGAAGGCAGACTGAATTTTTATTCCCCTTTGAATTAAATTGGCATGTGACTCATCATTTGGGCAAAACAACGTAGGCCCCACCTCTTCCTCATGAGAAAAACTTCCATTGTCCTTTAATTAAAAAGCAGTCTTCTACCTTTTCATGAAGATAGCCACACAGTAGGCTCCTTTGAGTTTTCTTCTGTTGTTTTGTTTTGCTATTCTCTCCTTTTTACATAGCCTTTGTAGTTCTGTATGTCTGATGTTAAAATCAGAGTAGCTCTTACACCTGAAAAAATACAGATGAGATACAGAACATATGTTCCTAAACAGCAATACCAACAGACTGCAATATATGTAATAAAAAGGAAGTAACACTTAGCTTTCCAAGACCTACCAACACCACATACAAGTTTTCATTCAGGATATTTTGGTCTCTTCAGGCCTTGTTAAATGATCTGGCCTCCAGCTAAAGAAATCTTTCTTTGCCATTTCAGTACAAGAGCTCAAACGGGAAACATCAATACAAATAGAGCTGGGCATCTGGATCTCACCAGGTGCTTTGGTCTCTTACCATGTAAAGTCCTTCACAAGTCCTTCACACTCAGTAAAACAGCTTCCTTTTTATCTTACATTGTACCAAGGGCAGTCAGTTTTCCGTTGAATCCCTTTTCCCTGACTTAGGGACAGGGCTTCTAATACACAACCCCATTTAGATACACCCCTTTCAGCCCCAGACGAGTTGGAAGTGTGGGACTTTGAATGTGGGCAGCAGTTTGCCACAAGTTTTCTTCTTTTTCCTTGTCCAGGCCTCTGCTCCAACCCCTTCAGGAAGTTCTCAGACTGCTTGTTTGCATCTTTCTGGAAAAGAGGATTGCTGAAATGGCTTCTGATTTCATTCCCAAGCAGGCTGCTTCCCGTACTACAATTCTTTGATCCTAGCCTTTCCACAAGGCGTTTTTCATGAAATTATCAGCACGTGTTGCCCAGCAGTACTTCTACCTTGAGTAAGGTGCCAAGAACCTTGGCAGCCTCAGCCCTCGTGCAACCCTACCCAGGCTGGTCTGGAAGAGCACGCAGGCAAGGTCTCTAAGAAGCAGCTGCCTCCAGCAAACAGCCGATCAAAGGGGCTTGACCGAGATATCTAAGTATTTCTGTCTAAAGAGTAACTAGGCTATTGAAAGCAAAAATGCTGATAGAGGATGGAATTCATATCACCAGTTGCACATAAGCTAGTGTGTATATATTCCAGTAATAGACTGGACAGAGATTTCCTAGCAGCAAGTCAAAGAGCAAGGCAGAGAGGGTTATTGGAAAGGGACTATTATTAATTGTGCAAAGAGGTCAGTGTTTCAACCAGAGTTTGAGTGATTTAGACAGGCTGTGGTCAAGCAAGCGATGGGGTTTCTTTCTCCCCCACTCCTTAGCACTGCATCAAGCCTGATCCCTCCTGAGGGCTGGCGTCCTTCTCCAGTCATCATGCTGCAGAAGTAGATTTCATAAACAACTTAATACCAGTGGTTTCCCAACTATGGGCCACAAATCACATGCCCTTGATCTACAGAAAGCTGGCTAGCTCTGTCAAGCTGACTCTACTCATTTCTCTTAGGAAGAGAAAAAACAAATGAGAAAAAAATGTACTAAAGAAAAAAATGGATTGCACAGTTATATCTGTATTATATTAACACAAAAGGAAAGAAAACCTTATAGAGACAAGCTAGAAACACAGATGTTTTCCTACTGCTGCTTTTCCATGTAGGCATTTTTTGTAATTGCTACAGAACTAGTAATACAATCCTGAACAGATCCTCTACTTAACATGAGTGTACTTGGGAGGAAACTTGGGAATTAGTTTTTGTTCTTGTACAATCAAATTACTTGTGGTGAGACTGCCCTTGTCCTGCCTCTCTGGCATACAGCTCTCACAGGACGACTCCATGGTGACAAGGGAAAGTACATGGAGACTAATTAATCTTGTATTGCATTTGGTTTTAATTCCTAATTTAGGAATGTATTAAAAACTGATTCCAGAATGGCCATCCTAAGTTCTGGGCATGCTTTCCAAAATAACCAACTCTCCAATAACACTAAAAACCATTAAATCACAGTCTTAGCAATGGTAATCAAATCCACCTCTCCCCTTCTCACAAATGACAATTTCAAATGCTTTTCCTACCATTTACCCTAATTGGAAGAAAGGGAAAGGAATAAGAAGTGTTTACAGTGTCTAGATAGCTAAAACATTTGTTCCCTTGAATACTAACATGAATTATAAAACAAAGAAAAATCCAGAGCTGAGAAGATCTTGTGGAAAACCTTTGGGCAGATCTGTCCCCTTTATCAATCAGTCAAACAAAAACCCAACTTAAATAAAATCAGAATCCTCCTTCAGCAGAGCAGAGAAATACAAACAGTAAACTCAGCTTCCTTCAGATGTACTTGGCCCTATGAATGAGACAATGGAATTTCTCCTTCCTTTTAAAAGATCCCTTCAAAGGACCAGACACCACCGCGTTTTTCAACACATAGAAAAAAACACTTAATGCTAAGATCATCCTATGCTATTCTTTAGTTTCCCTCACAGACTGGATAACCCTACTCTCACTTTGGCTGTGATTCAAAGGAGCAGATTATTACTGCTACTGATACTGGTGTACACAGTTTGCAGGGCTCTGTCCTTACTGCTGCTACCTGTTGTCAAATTCCCCTCTTCACTTAGTGAGGAAACAACAGTATCTCAGCCACTCCATTCTTTCTTAATGAACTGTCTTTTATATTCTGGCTGGTTCTTGCAGAATTGGAAACTCCCAGATGTCTCTGCATCTCCACCAAACTAAATTTGCTGTCAGCAAGCATCAGAGACTCAGCCATACATAATACATAATACATAATATATATTATAGTATATAATAGTATATAATACATAATACATAATACTCAGCCATACATTAATTAAAAAAAAAAAAAAAACCAACAGAATATACCAAAGTGCACCCACATTCAGAGATGTTGCTCAGAATCTGCTATTGCTTCTGGTGAGCTGTCTTCACTACCTATGGATACCTCCTCATTACTTCTTTTATTGTATATCAAGAAGATTTTAAAAATTACATCTCTCAAACACACCTTCAAACTATATCTGAAATTACATAATTTATTCAAGTCTTGTACTGCATCATTTATCAAGGACCTTATAGGCTTAGTAACAGCATATAGATTTTTTATCAGGTGCAAACTGACTAAAGCTGTAGCCTTAAAAGATTACATGCCTGAAAAGGAAGAACCTTCCGGCTCTTACCTTTCACAGCGCAGTCTGGATGCCTTTCTGGTTGACTGCTATTATTTTGCTGAGTGCTGGGACAGGCTGTCTGCTGGCAAAAGGACTGCAGTCACCCTCCCCTCACATATGACTTACTCTGCCCGTTTGCTTTAAAACCTCTGCCATATTCAGTTTTTACACTCTGCCCCCCCTTGTCTGTTCCTCTCTGCTTCCTCTCCATCCCAGAGCTATTGTTCTATACTGTACCGAATAAATAAAAGGGAATACAAAAACCTGCATGCACGAGGACTTATTTTTAAATAAGAAATAGTAAATAATATTTTCCACAGGTCCAGCGCAGCCTTGCTTCTGTGCTAACTATCTCCATGCCAACATACCAAGCAAATAGCATTGTCTTTCCCCTCCCAAGCCAAACACGGTCACCTCACACAAATGCACTTCTTGCAGGCCTGCTTAAAAGCTCCTCAGTCCCTACCTGCTCTCCAGCCTGACCTTTGCTCGAGCTCCCATCCCCAGCTGACACACCCGAATTTCTGTGACTTACAAACAAAAAAGACCTGTAGGAGAACCGCAGTGAAGTCAAGCAGCACAGAAAGTGTAGTTAGACAAAGGATAAAAGGCTATACACAACACCCAGCCTTTCCCCCGACTATGACGCTGGGTTCAAAGCAAGGGCTTGCTCTGCCTGGCCTTGTACTTCCTGACCTAGGCCTGTGACTGAGTAGCCACGTTAGCAAGAAAAGCCATCCACTTGCTTAATTTGAACATGGGTTGCTATCTTGGCCACCAGCGCAGGATAATGTAAACTATATCCAAAGCTCCCTTTGTTCTGTGGATTTAAGCCACATTTAACTCTAACACAAAGACAAGCCTTCCAAAACTTTCTCCTACACGTGCATTTAGTCTCCACATGTCACAAAGCAGAACATGGATTGCTAAAAACTCACACTAAATAAAAAAGTTTTCTTTTCTCCTTTGGAAAAAGGCCTAATATTTAGTTACATTCTGTGCTCATTAGGATATTTTTTATAGAGATCTGGTTTCTTAAGCACTGAAAAAGATTCCTCAGAATGTCATTTTATCTCTTCTTGAAAGTGCCAAGAATGTCTAACAAGCTAAATAACGTAACATTATGCAGGGGACGGAACAGGGAAAAAAAAGTTCCGTCCATGATTTCAAATTAGGATGCTTTATACAAAATGGTTTAATTATTACTTTTCATGAGAGGTGATTAAACTTCATTAAAATCCAAAGCATCACTTGCCAAGATCTCAAAATGGTTTATTATTTTAATTTTCACATAATTACGAGGAAAAATATGTTTTGCTTCGGTCTCTTTGGTGAGGAGATATGGCGCTTTGCCATATTACAAGGAGGAAAATTCTCTGTAGTGCCAACGCCTAGTAAACTGCATCCTGAGTCTCAGTGCCTCAGTGCTGAACAAGTCAGCTGAGAAATCAATAGGTGACTTGCTTTAAAACCTTCCTGTTTCTTCGTATCAGAACACACTGTTATTTGCAAAAGAGCAGTGGGAAAAGCAGGCGAAAATTTCAGAGGAAGAACAGAGGAGGAACATGACATTTTGCCAATTTGCAAATAAATGGAAGCTGATTCATCCTGTCCGGTAGGTTTTCATATCAGCACTCGGTTAATGGTATTGCCCTGAAATATGTTGGTTCAGCTGTCTAGTCACAGAAGCTTAGCACTGTATAGTCTAGTGCATAGCCCAGGAGAGGAATTAAAAAAAATAAAAGACCACCATAGTGCTTACCTGAATCTTGTCCCCTGCATTCAGATGCTTATCCCGCATAATCACACGGGCCAGAAAAGATTGCTAATAGATTCCAATAGTGAGTGTTTGGAGGGATCGACACGGGCATTTCCTGAACCCTTCGCTAAATGTTTTTGCCCCCATGGTATTAAAAATCCAGCAAAATATACAGAACACTCCAACTTCAGAGGAAAACGGTAATCTGCTGGGATAACTTCCCTTAGCGTTAGAATGTAAACTGAACTGTATTTCAGCTTTAGCACTAGAAGTCTCAGGAGGTGTCATAATGAAACAAGACAAAAGATAACAGAAGAAAATAAAACTAAGAAAATGTACAATTACACTCCTCCTTTGGAATCCTCAAGTAGCCAAATGAGATCTACTTGTCTTTAATTGTCAAAAGAAAAACACGTTGTTGTTGAAGAATCAAGGATACAGACGCACCTGAAAGACTTGTGTCTTTATTTACCTACAGAACAGATGGAAGCGCCAAAGCAGAACACGTGAGCAGTCTGCATCTTTGTTTACCTACAGAACAGAAAGGCCAAAGACATCAGGGCAACAAGGACAGTGATGGGTTTAGAGGGGGAAGACGTATGAGGTCACTTGATTTGTTCAGCCCAGAGCAGAGCAGGCCGAGGGGAGGCCTCATGGCGGCCTGCAGCTCCCTCACGAGGGGAGCGGAGGGGCAGGCGCTGAGCTCTGCTCTCTGGGGCCTGGTGTGGAACACGCTCCCACAGAAGACAGCCGGTGCACTTCTATCTGCTCTCAACTGTCTCAGCTAAAGTATTAGCAGCATTCGGAAAGCCTCATAAACTCAATGGGCAGGTTATAAAATAAAAGGGATGTGAGCACTAAGTAGACAGCTTCTCAGAGTAGACTGCTGACAGCTGCTTAAAAGGCATCTGAATAAAGAACACGCTTACAGAGCTGTACCAGACTCTTTATTCAAAATAAGAAATATCTTTCTTGAGGTCCTTACCAGTTCTGGGCTTCTACAGTCAACTGCACCCAGAGAAGTGTCCTTCTCCTGCTGCTATGTAGATCAGACAACAATATACATATAAAATCTCGGTGAAATGGATGAACAAGGCAAATAGTTTACTGAACTTTCTAAATATTAAATAAAGTCAGAAAAGGGAAATAAGGTTTTCTTTACCTCATTTTTAAGTGGTCTTAGTTTTTACTTATAATACAGCTAATAATCATTGCAGTTCTTACAGGAACTTTATTTCAAGCCATCAATTTTTGTATTGAAACATTTAGTACTAAAAAATGATTGACCATCACACCAGCAGTTATCTGCTAATTCTATTGAGCATTTCCTCTGAGAAAACTTTTCAAAAAAGTACAGCTGTTTAAATGGATGTACTTCAGGAAGCACCAGAATACAGTTTTTCTGTTACATAAAATGTGATTCTAACTTTGTAAACATAGAACTACAATCCATATATTTTCAATTATTCCATGTGTTTTTAAAAATCCTATGAGCACAACAACATTAGAACAGGCATAGTGAATTATATGAAAATGTACTACATGACTGCATTCATATTATATTGAGTCCTTTTTAAAAGATTTCTTTAATTACTATTTTGTTCTGTAACACTTGCACACTACTAGCTGGTATAATGCAAAGGCAGCTGTCTTTTGTTTTTCACAAATCTTTCAGCAGTTACAGGACAAGACTTTGTTCTATTTAAATCCGCAGGATGGAGCAAAAAGGGCTCTCAGATGCAAGGAAGTCAGAAGTTCTCCATGAGGCCCTAGTGCTTTAGCAAGGGGCTCACACCATATCCTGAGAATTAGCTGTACCATGGTTTTGCTAGAAATCTAAATATCTGCCCTACACATCCCTAAAAACATCAGACACACTAACTGATAATACTGTAGTACCACAAATTAGGTAACACTTGGAAAGCATGTCCAAAATTGCTGCCTACTCATCTACAGCCTAGCATGGTCTAGGAAAGACATGATCAAAGCTGTGATTTTAAATAGTAATTTATATTTCTTGAAGGACCAAGAGTTTTATTCTTTTCACTTTGAAGCGTTTGTGTACAGACAAGAACATGAAGGGCTGGAGATCATGTTTTCTCTTAATAATACTGGACTGTAGCAATAACTAGAACCATTTGTACATCTTTATGAAGATCAGTTTGTCATCCTTTCCATATTGAAAAGTATATGAAAAAATGTTGGAGAAAACCTAGGTCTTCATTTTCACATACCTGTTCCTTTCCCTAGTGTTCAGTCCAGCACAGTCTCATCCCTTACATTTTCTCCTAATTTTCTTCCTTGCTCTAACTATCTTTGTAAATCCTATAATTTGGAGAATGAGAATTGAAAGTGGTCAGTCTTTTTTAAAATGTCACTGCTTTATACAAAGCCAGAGTGCCACTATAACAGGGTTTTGTAAGTGATATTTTATTACAAACTATAATGAACAGAAGCAGTTAAATGGGTAGAAGGAGTGATTCAGTTGGGAACAATTAGCATTTTCTAAATAATTGCTTCACAGAGAAATATGAGAGTTATTTCTAGACAGTCTCAACTTGCAAAGCCTCAGTGGTTTTATTGTCCCCACCCATTAAATATATTTGGTAGCTGGCTGTAACTACACTTACACTGTTGCAATCAAAATTTTAAACTCTCTAAAATGCATCATTGTTATAACGAGCCTTCAGGCAAATGCAGAGATTAACATTTCTAAGGGAGAGAGAAAAAAAGATTTCATTCCACAGGCTCTTGCTCTACAAAACCTGATTTCCAGAGATAAATACTAATGGAGCATGTGTCAAGATGCCAATTATCAGTCTGGACTTTTCTCAAATATAATCTTGTGCAAGAGAAAAAAAAAATGTTTTTCTTTAAAATTATGCTTAGGGTTTTTAGAAGATACCTTGGTACAAAGAAGAGTTGATACTGCTTTGTTGCATGAGATTGTGCAATAGGTTGTTGAATGCGCCTGTAATGTCTAAATATCTTCAGGTTATTTCATTAAAGGAAACTGATAAAATTATTTGAGTTCCCATCGTAAGAGACTAAGCAGAGATTAACTTTTCATTTTTGCAGTCACTACGTTATAAAAGTGGCCTTTTGCTATTTCAGAAAGCATGGATATTTTTTAGTCATAACATGAAGTCGACAATGAGCAGATCAATTATAGAACCTCTTCATCTTCAACCTGTTCATCTTCTGTTTACTGGGAAAAAAGGCACCGAATTAGCTCCAATATATATACTTTTTCATTACCTCCCTTTTAATTCTAGTTCTCAAAACAGACTGATACTCATATTAGTAAAAGATGATAGCTGTAACTATAGGTTACAATCTGTAATAGAGCTTTACCGTGTAACAAATACCTAAAAGTCAAAGATGTTAAAGACTTCTAAGAAGGAAACTTTTAACTCAAAGATTCTAAGTCTTACATGACTATTACCAAAGTTTACCGTTTAATCACTCAATGATTAAAGAAACATTTCTGAAGAAAGTCTAAAATAAAATGAAAAAAGCAAGAGAATCTCACTTTTCCTATGCCATCAGCAACATCAACTACAATTCAATTATGAGTTACTAGCCATGTTTTGCACAAAGGGGGCTGAACTAGCAGAAAATGTAGTCAGTCATTTCTAGCACTCAGCAGTTATTCCTCAATATGTCAAGGTACTTGCAGGATTCTGCTGTGCAGAGACAACATCGATGCCCACCAAGGCAGTAACTCACAAACACTGCTGGTTTTCATCTATAGCAAAATTTTCTTCTACAAACGAAAAAAAGACTTACAGACTTCCTTTGATACTTAACCCTCAACTCTGCCCCAAGAACTTTTCCAACTAAACTTCTAGTGCTTGTGAAAAGAAGGACTGGAGTTTTTGTTTTTCTCAAGGCAAACACCCTCATCAGACTATAAAATGAGTCCTATTTAAAAGTGTTAAGAGTCTTCCCTGAAGGCAGCAACTTTTGCTTAAAAAAAAAAAAAAGGCCTAGAGACTTGACATTGCCTAAGAAAATTACGTGCTATCCTTTTACATGGTATAAGACTCTACCCGTTTCCTGTGTCTGCTGATTAATATTATTTAAAATGTCTAGTGAATCTAGAAATTTTCAGTCAATTATGCTCACACAGAAAACCCTATTGAGATATTACCAAGAGACTATGCATACCTTCCTGCTCTAGTAATGCTAAGTAAAATGTAAGCATCAGTTTCCATATTTGAAAGGCTGTCGACTGCTAGAGTGGAAGCTCTCAGCTTCAAACATGTCAGTGCAGGTGAAAAAAACACTAGACCTCCATACAGAACTGTCACTATTTCAGACTACTATGTATACACCAGAATATTCCTCTTGTCAATTCCTGCCCAAATGCTTTCCATATTTGGTGACAAATCCAGTTAGAATTTTAGTCAGACAACGTTAATTCTCCTGTGAACACAATAAATACTCAGCCTGGATTAAAAAGAATTTTGTTTTATTTGGACAAAGGCACACAGTCTTTATTGTTAGATTAAACGCGTTTCTTTTACCTGCAATAGTAAATCTCAACATCAAATTTAATCTGATACCACAGATAATACTACAACTATTCAGTGTTCAAAACTAAAATGGGTATTTAGTTATTTATAGTTTAATGATGCTTCATCTTTTTAAATGCATAAAATGGATATTTTAAAAAATGACTCCTCATGAGATTATTTTCAGAGGTAAACTCAACTATCACAACTTTTGCAGAACAGAAAAACCACAACTAGCTGTAACCTTGAACAAGAACAGTTACACCAGAAATCCGGAAATAGAAACAAAAGGATTAAATTAACAATGTAATGTACATCTGCTGCAGTACAAGCAGGAATGGAGATTTACTATAGTAAGTCACCATACCTGTAAGACCATGAATGGTACATAAAACACATATCTATGTCCTGGACATATTTAAGTAGTCCTAAAGAAATGCTTAATAACAGGAGTAGAAATGTTCCTTACACAGGTATTGACACTGGAATGACTTTCTGAAATGAACTTTTAGTAGAGATCATCCATATCAAATTAAGTGACAAGATCCAGATTTATTTTTTTTAACAGAACTTTTAAATATAATCCTTAGTTCCTCAGTCTCAGCAGATACTGGTTCCAGCACAAATTTATTTTATTGTACATATTTAAGTTATGGCTTGCAATGGCAGTTTCTCCAACGAAAATGGTTGTGTCTTGCTAAAAGTGTCAGATGTTTATGATTGTTAATACTGATGAAAATGGACCGAACTCAATTGACATCTTCAAAAAGGGTTTGAAGTTAAGAAATACTGACAAGTCGTAGATTGATAGTATCTATAGAGTATTTGTTTCCCAATAATTACCTTTCCTGTTGGCTACTAATACTGAGTTGTTTCAATTCAAGCTGGAAATAGACAGAAAAACGTGCAGAAAACTATGGAATAGCTGGAGTCAACGTTCCTGTGCCTTCCTAGGAAAGAATTAAAAAGTAATTTGATCTCCAGTATTCCTTCTGGTCCTATGGTAGATAGTTTCCAAGTTGTAATAATACCAGGTAAATTTTTTAAAGTTTTGATGCAGATTAATCAGTTGCTTCCCATGTATCAAAACCCCTGTATCTCTTGTAATGCTTGTGTCAGTTGCAAGTCTTTCCACAGCTAACTCTCAGTACAACTGAACAATAATAATCAGAAAAATCATTAGGTTATTCTTCCTAGTTTGGAATTAATTCATTTATTTTTTGTTACCCTCTTTACTACTCTACCTCTCAAATTCAGAGCCAAGAGAAATAGCAGAAAAGTAATTAATATCTGAATATGTCAATATAAATCTGGTAATTAACAGAGAAAATTTTTTCTTTAAAGATAGAAAAAAACACTCCTTTGCAAATACAGACTGTACTCTTTTGGTTAATATATATATCAAGTAACAATGCACTTACACATGGCCACTTAATTATTTTGAAATGAAAAATGCTTAATTTTGAATTTCCTTGTAAAAATCAGCAACATTTATATATGGCAAATCTTCTAATTTAGAGAACAAATCCCACAAACATTTGTGGGATTGTAATGTAATCATCAATAGAAATATTTCTGCACAATTTTAACCTTCAGCTCTGGATGCACCTCTTTTCTATACAATATGCAGCCACAACAGGAGCATCATTTTGCATTCTTAAAACAAGTATTATGTGGTGTTCATTATTAAAGCATTTTCTCTCATTTCTTTTAGTCAACTAGGGTACTTTTCTGTTTAGATTTCCTTAGATGACTCAAGTTACCCAGAAACACAGATGCTAGATCTAGGCAGTTGGGTACAAATTTAAAGATAGGAAAGTTCAGAAATTTTCATGAGACAATTAATATTGCGTAATAACACCCCCTTCCAAAAAAAAGCTCTAATTTAGCCTAGGTATGTTACTATCCAGATTCATCCCAGAATCATACAGCTTTCCCAAAAGAGGTGGGTTCCCACTTGCAGCAGTGTATTTATTTGCTTTCAGATCAGACAATTGAGAAAAACTGAGGTGTGGGATGGGAGAGCACATGGGCTCAAGTTAGTGAATTGCTGGCAAGGTAGATAATTTAACACCACATCACCTAGAATAAAAACTTGTTCTATGGTTGAGCTTGATTATAAGGACACCCCACTGAAATCAAATTTTAATGGCAAGTAAAGACTAGACGATTATTAACATTTTATGTCACACACCATTATTCCTAGAGTCTATTAAACTTCTTCCAAGAAACTGATAACATAAGTAGTAACAATAATGTCTAGGTACTTCCTGTGTGAGTTCCCAACAGTTCTGTTGTTCACACTTTCTGCCTGAAGGTTTACTGCTTTCAAATATTTGGAAACTTCCTTTTGCCAGTACCTCCTCAAGGTAGGATATAGTAAGTGCTTCTGCCAAATATTCCCATCAACTGGGTGTCCACGTTAAAAAATGAAATTCTAATTTTGGGGTTTCTGCTGCTAAACTTTAGTCAATACACATGCAAACCAAGAAGAGGTAAATACAATGACAAGCAATTCTTGTTTATATACTTTGCTGTCATTGTTCTTTGGTTTAAAATGTATATGAAATACAGACTGTGAAATACCTCATTTACAACTTTGTATTAGTATCTGTGTTTCTGCATTAAGTCCTTAGAGATGTTTCAGTATGTTTGACATCCCATGCTTTAAGTCTGTATGTATATTTCCTACATAGCATACACAGAAGGAAATCAGATGTTGTTCCAGATAAAAGTTTTGTATTTATTTAGAAGGCATACACCTCAAATTATTCTTTTTTTATGACTTTCAATTTTAACTTTATGGAAGTGATAAATGAAGGGACTTCTTACTGTTTGACTAATGTTAAGACAAATATTCACTGGTGAATACCATAGTTTAGAGGGCCAATACAAACCCCACATACCGCTTAAAACCCTGAGATAAGGTTTTAAACAGTGTCCTATGGGATATCTCTTCCATTATGAAGGAAAACTCCAAGGCATCTTGGCATATCTTGAAAAATACTTCTTGAAAAATACTTTAAAGCTCTGAAAAATTCCTCATTAGAATACACATATGTAAAATAACATATCCTATATTTAAAACAATCCAAGGCATAACAATAATTCCTGAATTTGAAGTTTAAGAATCTCTTACAGTCATTAAATGCGTGTTATGGAAACAATTGGCAAATCTGAAAAGATGATTGCTACTACATATTGAAGTTGCCTTTAAGTTTTAAGGTAACACAAACTACATGTATGCCATGTTCTGACATGAAACTTCAAAATCATCAAAAAAAAGCCTGGACTCCTTGAAATGTTTTCAAGTCTCCTCACTCAAGTGACCTATATATTTTTTCTGATTGAAATGAATGAAATATATGTTGTATTAATATGAAATAAAGTACGTCAAATTTCTGTCTAATAAGAATTTTAGGAATGGAATTGTCAATTGTCTGTGGTTTATGTAAAATGAGAATTTTGTCTACTGTCATGTTATAGAAGAATCAGTATGTGCTCGTAAGTGGACTGTAACATCTAAACAGGCACTTCTTAAACACTTTGTTAGTTTAAAATCAAGGATAAAAGTGTTTTTTTAAGCATATGATGTTTCAAAAATGCATTAATCTCTTATTCCTCTCTACTTCGCTATATACAAAATTTTTGACCCAGCTTAAAAAATGAAACATCAAAAAACTCACATTGGTTATGATCACCTTAAGACAACACCTTTAAATAAAAATGTATTGCAAAAATGTCTTTGCAAAAATGAAAGCTCCAGGCTCTGTTTGTATTCTCAACACAGCAAACAAAACTGTTTGATAGTAAAATTGCATTTCATTGCTAAAGCAAAAGCTTTAAAATAAACTGCAGTGCACAACTTCAATGTGATTCTAAGAATTCATTAATGCTGATACCACGGGTGATTTATTTATTTTTTAATAAGACCTCCCCCTCCTGCCACAATACTGCTATACAAAAAAAATTGCTACTACTCTACTGTCAGTCTTTCAGATAAAGTAAAAAAAAAAAAAAAAAAAGTCAACATAAAAGAGTTTTTAGAGCAAGAAATCAATCTGCAAAATGTTATACAACAGTAAAAAGGCATCCACTTTACAGATGTTGAAACAAAAAAGTAAATATTTCACAAAATATATATTTTGGATCTGTGTAAACAAAGCTCATATGTATGTATTGCTTCTATTCATTTCAAAAATATACATCCACATGGACTGAAAGTGATCTTGGTGCTCTGAATTTTAAATTACTTTGATATATCCAGATGTAATCTGAAGATACAAAACCCCCATATTTTTGAATTTAGTATTTTGAAATATGTCAAAACTTTTTATTTTTCTTATGAGAAATGAAAATGAAAATACACCCCAATTTTGATGCCATTTCATTGAATGAAGAAGAAAGTACTATGAAAATAAACATTCATCTGGTTTCCTAAAAATAAATATAAAGACAGTTATTATAACATAATGCAACACAGGAAGTATTACTATATTGACCTTAATGTTCAATCAGTAGTTTTAAAATCTTTCCTCATTGAGGCTTGAATCTTCTACCTTGTCAGCTGTCCAACAACTTTTAAGAGGGTTTTATTTTCTTGCTTCAATTGTTCATTTTCATCTTCTATATCATCTAGGTCCTGTGAAAGGAGAAAGAAAAATACACATTTCTCAGGACATTAAATACAAACTCTTGATTAGTAGCAGCAGGAATTTAGCATCTTAGCTCTGAAATCGAGAAGTTGGGGTTGGGAAGAATTTGTGTCACAGTAGCTATCCTTAAATCTGCTAAACCTGGCATTTTTCCAAGTGTTACCAGAAGTAGAAAACATTAGTATTATATTCCCACATAT
Organism: Cygnus olor; assembly: GCF_009769625.2. Lineage (NCBI taxonomy): Eukaryota > Metazoa > Chordata > Aves > Anseriformes > Anatidae > Cygnus > Cygnus olor. The sequence goes on from NC_049169.1 coordinate 42,377,979, forward strand.
AAGAACCTTGAAGTGGAAACATATATAAGCAAAACTGAAGCTGCAGTAGGAATTAAACAACAAGAAATCAAAACTGGATAGGTGTGATTACTTTACTAGCATGGAGTTTATTTGGCTACTACCTCTGCTCCCTGGATTGCACTTGTCTGCAACTATCCCACTTGTTGTGTTGCTGAACACATCACTGGTTATTACTGCAATAAAGTCTGCTTTGTATTTTAAATTAAGCATAACATTTTTCAGGAAAAGTACTGCATGCCCATCTTTTTCATTTTCTCTGAAAAAGAGTAAAAGGCATATTGTAACTTCTATCTCAACTGCTACTGAAAGAACACACAAATACTAAAAAATTGTGTTTAAAATAGATTGATCCTACCTCAAATGTCTGTCTCTCTTCCACTAACTGCTGTATTTAATTAGTTCCCAGTTCAGCGCTTGACTTCTTACCAAGTCTTTCCAAGATTTTAAACTGAATAATGACAAAATTGGCAGTTGCTGTAAGCATTAGTTCAGTAAAAATAATTTTACTGTACAAACAACGTGGAAGAAACAGAATGAGAACAAAAAACTGAGGAAATAGGAGTGTGACCTCAGGGACAGCACTTTGAAGAGGAAAATGAAAGGCAGGCCAAAGAAGGAAGAACCAGGACTCTGATCAGAGCTTTTAGATGCCTTTTGATCTGTCTGCAAATTCCTACTGTTGTCATGCTTGATTAAATATAAAACAGTAATAGTGAAAAGATTTTTTCTCTCTTGTTCATTGAAGTCGTTAAGCACTGTTCGACATAAGGGGCCTACTTTCTTGTTTCTTTTTAGTGGGGTCATTCCAGAAGTGCATTCTAGAGAGTGTGTGTTAATGGGTACTCTGATTTTTAAAAGCCTCTTCAGTTTGCCAAACCAAATCCATACTGCTATACCTATACCTTTGCAAGTTGTGTATTGTTTTTGTAATGTGGAATCAAGAAATCACTAGCAGAAATTGCTTTTTACCTAACAGAGGTAATACTGCGTCACAGAACAAATGACTTCCAGGAAAAGCATTTGATTGCTCTGAAAGTAACAGATACAAGTGACTTAAAAATCTAAATATGTAAAAGTTTTGATGAACAGCTATGCAATTTTAAAAACCACACGGTTTTATCTCTTGAGCAGATCAATAATCAGATGGAAAACACAATACTTTTTCAATAAAATGTTTTTTTTTTTAGTTCAGCATATGTAATACTGCATTTGATCTTGCTGTTAACAGAGATATTAGATAGCTCAATTAAAGCTTACCTAAAAGCCTTCTGTATAAAAATACCTGTTGTTTACTCAAAATAAAATGTAAATAGTTTGTGAAAGTTCATGCTGACAAAATAACATTCCAAAGAAGTTCTTGAATATGATCCAAGAAAAATAACTAATTCAGTTTAAATATCTAAGGAAATAATGGACTGAGAGATGCAGATGGTTTTTGCCACTCTGGAATTTAAAGCTTCTTATCAAAATTAAAAACTGCAATGCTAACTTACTCTTATTAGTAAATAAAATACATTAGCTGGAAACTCTTGGACTTCCAAATGAACCAATAGCTACACCATTGACGCTAAGTAGATTGTGAATTCTCAGTCCAAACGTGCATTTAACTATAGGGACAGTAAGATCAGAAATGACTGAGTACAAACTAGTCAATAGTTGAACATAGCCTACAAATATTTAAATGTCTTGAGATGCCTTTCTTTTCAGATATTTGAGGCTTTTATCAAGCAATTGCCTTTATCTTATTAAAAAAAAAAAAAGTGGCAGACATACTTTTAGAGGCTAATCTACTGGAATGAAAAAATGCCATTTATGACAAAACGCCTTTTCTGGTTCTCAATATAAATGCAGCTAATGTTCTTTAAGTATCTTTGTACTAAGTGTTCTCAGTAAAATCTTATTTTTACATTAAATAAATATATTTACTTAAAATAAGAAAAAGTCTGCCAACAAGTTTTCAGGATTCTTGGAAAAACAGCTTTTCAAGTATAACACACGGTCTCTGGCAATGAAGGATGCATCTGTGGTCATGAACTGACCGAAACTTCTAGAAAGAGCACTTCTCTAAATATGAGGGCTGAGCAGTCACAAAGCTATGCAATAAAATGGCATTTAGGCTCTCTGACTTGAAAATCTTTCGAACTGTGTACAACCTAACATGCAATGAGAGCATTTTTTGATGAATGGAGAAATACTGTGAATGCATAGATGGTCAAATTTCAAGACCCCTATTCAGGTTCCCTACCAGCAAAACTTTTTAAAAAGATCTCTGCGTAAGCTCACTAGGTCATCAGGACGTCATCGGCTTATTCAAACAGAAGGTTGAAGATCACAACAGTTCCTCCATGTAAAGCACCCAGTCCTGGTGCCAGGTCTACAGAGCAATGTTCTATGAAGAGCAGATGGATGTTTAAATGCTGGCTCTCGTGACTGCAGTTGTAAAGACAAACCTTAGGCAAATATGATCGCGTATTACCTTCCATTCCTTTCCTTTATGGGAATGATGTAACACTTCTGTAGCTTTTCTTAACATTCTAAAGCTTTCCTCTTTCTAAATCCACATGGATAGCCAATATAAAAGCAGTCATAAATCCAACAACCATTTAAAAAGAAAGTAAAACTATCTGTTTTAATGGAAGTTATCACTTGAAACATGCTGGCTTCAAATTGTGGCAAGACAAATTAGTAAAACGGCCAGAAATTCAAAAGGCAGCTATTTCGATCGGGAAAGTCTGTGGGTTTCAAACATAAATACTTGCTCTGCAATAAAGCTAATAGATAATGTTATAGATATGATAAATGCTGACTTGATGGATAACAAAAATAAGAAAGCATTCTCTACTCCATTTAACAGAGGCTACCTAGGGACCACCACGTATATCTCATTGAATGGTACAACTTTAGCCATTTTGTAGTGAAGAGGTTTTTCAGAGGACTACATTTTATGCTTTCTTTCCACACAACAAGCAGAAATTGCCATCGTACTTCAATGCATGTAATACACCGGGTCTGCTTGACTTTACATGTTATAAGATAGTTCCTAGTCAGATACTCAATGGATTTAATTTAGGACATCATCCTTCAAATACAGCAGAAAAAATGAACATTGTTTCTAGAACTCTTCTGGAAAAGCAAACCTTAGAAACTATCATGGTCCTAAAACACAAGCTTTGAGTGAATCGGCTACTTCTGTTGTGTTGTTGTTGTTGTTGTTTTCTGACTTCTGAGACAGGAAATCAGATGTGACCAGCATTTAAAGTAGCTTTGCTACCCACTATGTAGGAGTGAACAGTTTCACTGACTAATACTCAGGTCATCAGCTTAGATGTGAGAGATCCCTTGCTGAATATAAAAGTGGCATAAAGATCAATTCCCCATTAAAGTAGAAATCTCTCCAAAACACAGACAATACTTCGCTTATCCTATAATTTCCAACTTTCTTTATAAAAAGAAATAACAGACATGTTTCAGAATATTCTCAGCTCCTTCAGTACCGTAGATTAGTTTGAGAATTTTTGAGTATGTTGTCCTCCATTGTTGCAAATGAAAGTTTAGCACTATGCACATAGAGTTATTGTTTCCCTTCACCGTTGGATCAACCAAGGCCAGTTTTGAAATTTTTTTGTTGAATTTTTATAGGAAAGCATGCACTGGACTACTAGAAGCGTACTTCCCTAGTACATCCTGGCTCTGCACATCAGTCAAGAGTCAAGTCCCACTAGAGATTAATGATGTTAATGATGATGAACAGACGCCACCTGGGAAATAGAACTTATTTACATGCCTGTAGAAAAGTTACATAAATACAAACAAACAAAAACTCCCAACAACACTTAATTCTATTCAGATCTTGCCCAGTGGCTATAAGCGCCTGAAACAAAGCACTGAGAATGCAGATGCTTTTTTCCCCTCTTTATATAGCACCACATAAGAAAATACGTGCTTACTCTGTTTAATAAATCAATTTCTTCCTTCAGTTTCCCAATTAGTTCCTCTTTGTCCTGTGTCATCTTCATTAATCTCAGATTTTCCTGTCTCTCCTTTGCAAGTTCCTAAAAACAGAATATGTACTGGTGTCAAATGTAATTGTGCATCTTAAAGACAGTTTTAAGTTAACTAACATTAAAGTTAATCAAAGCAACCCTCCACACACACGCACCACAAGCACTTACCTGTAATTTCTTTTCTATGAGCCAAACCCATATGTCTTCAAGCCTTTATATTTCAAGGAGCTAATGAATACACATCTAATAAGATATTTTACCCACATCAAACCTGTGTGCTATCTCTGGTTCCAGAGATGTTTTTTTAATATCTACCTTAAGCATGAGTGAGCCCAGAACTGGATAGGGGGCCCAAAAGACAAATAAGTAAATGTAAAGTTTCTGATTCCAAATTTTTATAGTTTTTTTTTCCTTTTCTTTTTGTTTCATACTACAGTTAACAAAGGAAATGAAGACTCATAATACCTGTGGGCTCAAATGCAAGAGAAAATTAAAACGTCCATTAGGAATTCAGTAAGTTAGTGTTCAGTATAGCAAAAAGAAGTCCTTAGATCTTCTCCTATTTTCTGTGTTATTGGTAGTTCAGTTATTTGTTATTATTTATTTCAGAAGAAAGTTGATTTGGAGGATTATAGCACATTTCATTCAAATCTGGCTTCCTTAAGTCTTAAAAAAAAAAAAAAAAAAACTAATTTCTACAGAACACGCCTTATTTTCACCCTTTAAAAAAAATCTATTCAAATTGCATTTACTTAGTAACTTTCGTCCATATGAATTCAAGAAAATTTGGCAAGTTACCCACAAAAATACACTTCAGAGGAAGAAACAGAAGCCCATAATAGATTACACATGACGTATTTAGCCAAAAGAATGTTTTATGTGAAAAACACAGCTTTAACATTATTACACTTTCCAAATATGTTTGTATGAAAAATGTCTGAAATAATGAAAACTTTGTTTTAAATATATTTGAGATGCTTAAAACTTCAGTGAACAACTAGATAACAATTAAATTTTATAACACTTCAATACATTAAAAAAATCTCAAACTAGAAGTAGATCAGAAACAGACTTGCTTATTTTCTGAACAGCCAGCGAGCCCCTCCTCCCCACAAGTTATCTGCCCTACGTTGGTGCGTCACAAGGTACATATGACAAATACACAGAGAACAGCTGGCTCTCTAAGTGTATTATATTTACCTTATTATTTTGCACTTCTACACCAAATGAAAACTAAACATTTATAACGATTAGAAAGTTCACATTCTTTCAGTCTGCTTGTTTCATCGTACATGTTTATAGACATAAGTATCTGCACTTCAAGCACTGAGCATCATTTCTATGTATTTTTACTTGTAATTTCCCCATGGAGTTTCAAAGGTACTTATTCCAGATTTATACCATGCACGTTAGTTGGTACTCACCCTTTCAAGCTCCTCAATCCTCTTTTCCAAAGCAGTACTTGGTACAGAGCTCCCAGAAGAGTTTGTATCCCTGCTGTATCTGCTATAAGTTGTCCTCTCTGTTCGGGAATATCTATTGAGAGCATCGTCTTCTGGAGCATTAGCTGTGCTACAAAGGCATAGAACAAAGCAGACACCTATTTAGAGATTTAACAAAATGGAAAAGGAAGAAGTAACAATAGAGTCCTTTCCAAAGCACTCAGGAGGTCAGTCTAATAAACTGCAGAGCAGCTATTTCACAGCTTTGTGTTTCTGAGAACTCACTGAATTCACTGCCTCAAGGAATCATGCACAATACTGCCTCAAAACACAACCTGTACCAAGAATCTAGAGTGTATCTCCTTATGATAAAATGTTGTAATTCACAACCTCCCTAGATTAGTATTTTATAGTAGCCTGCCTGTTTTGATCTCTATGGAATCTCTTCTTTTCTGGCCAGGGTAATTTAAGCAGCAGATATGAATTCACTGTAGAGAAGTTTTTGATCTTCTCTACTGCTGTATCCCTATGAAACGTATCCCATTTTGTTTGCCTGAAAGTTATCTAAATTCAGTAAAAAATTCAGGAGACATATAGTCTGTCTGATATCACAAAGCAAAATGTTTGGAAATTTCTAATCAGTACAGCAAATAGTTGATTTTTGTGTGCTTTTTTGTTTTCAAGTCTTCAGAAAAAGGTACTAACCTGCTTTTTTTGAAAGGTGATTATGAAATTTTCATTAAGTCTTTGAAAAAAGAAAACCTTGATCCCTGCTTTCTCAGAGAATTTTAGAGAGGCTACCTGAAGGTCACCTTGAAACAGCCGTATCTCTGTATTGCAAGGAATTGACCAAGAATACGAAACTGGCCAACAGAACTTGAGCAAAGCTGGGTGTGGTGGGCTGAGCCCGAGCCGCAGCCAAGCAAGCACTCACACAGTTGCTTGCTCGCTCCCTCCTCTCTTCCCCACAGCAGGACTGGGGAGAGAATGGAAAGAGCGAAATAGAGGAAATTCATGGGGAGAGATGAAGACAGTTTATTTATCTTTTAGACTGGTCTCTGAGCAACAGCTACTCTGGAAGCTAGTCTACAACCCCCCCACACACTTCTTTTTCTGCTACCCTGGTTTTACTGCTGAGCAGGACATTATATGGTATGTGACATCCCTTCGGTCAGCCCAGGGAAACTGTCCCAGCTGTGTCCACTCCCAGTATCTTGCTCACTGCAGGGGAGGTGAAGGTGGAGGAGAAAAGGCTTTGACATTGTGCAATTACTGTTCAGCAACAGCCAAACCACTAGTGAGTTATCAACACTGGAACAGGTTGCCCAAAGCCCCATCTAACCCGACTTTTAACACTTCCAGGGACAGGCCATCCCCAGCTTCTCCGGGTGACTTGTTCCAGTGCCTCACCACCCTCATAGTGAAGAATTTCTTCCTAATATCCAATCTAAATCTCTTTCAGTTTAATATGATGTTTTCAGATTTAATTTTTTTTTTCATTTTAATATGATAATAGTTTTATAAGCTCTTCCACTTTAATATGATTGTCTCTTACCCTGTCAATACAGGCCCTGGCAAAAAGTCTTCTTCTGTCTGTCTTATAAGCTCCTTTTATATATTGAAAGGCTGCAATAAGGTCTCCCTGGAGCCTTCTTTCCTGAACAACCCCAACCTCTCCCAACCTTGCTTCAAAGAAGAAGCACAACACCACGTTGGCCGCTATGAAGAAAGTCAGCTCCATCCCAGCCAGACAAAACACAACAGGTTACAAGCACCATGGGAAAAAATCAGCACAAAATATTTGGAGTGATACTCCTCTGATTAAATATGTATTATATATATATATAAATAAAAGTTACCTATTTATCACATCAGGCTGGTGATAAGTTTTTTTGCATTAGATCATGTAACCTTAAAAAGCACTGCAATGGAATCTTAACAGATAATCATTGCGAATGCGCATGAACTAGTTTATAAAAAGCTTATGGTCTCGGCATTGTGATTATGTACAAAACCAGTACTGATTTAGAAATACAAATATTAGAAGTCAAGCATTTTCAAAGTCACAGATTTAATGGTGTTCTTCCCACAGTTGTAACAGGCATAATTAAGAGCAGCAGAACAGAAGACCCTAGGACCAGGCAGAGGGAGAAAGATTTTGCACTCTCTGATCCACCAAAACTTTGAAAATATACATCTATATGGCCAAAAAAAATAATAATAATAATTGTTCACCATTAACCAGAACTTGGATAGAGATATTTGAAAGCCATCCAGACATGGTCCTAGGCTAGTGGCTCTGGGTGGCCCTGAGTGAGCAGGGGTTGGACCAGATGGGCTCCAGGGCCCTGCCAGCCTCATCCCTTCTGGGATTTTGTGAAACCACACCACTGCAACATGCATATAAAGGCTTTTGAGAGCACTCAGGGAAAGAATAAAAAGCATCATGAGTATCCCTACAACAATTCCTTTAAAACACAGGAGAGTATATGATTAACATTTTCATTTAACAGTTTTGCATTTCATAACTCTAGAAAACCCCTGCTGACAACATGCAAATCTAGATGGATTCGGTGCAAATCAAAAGCAGGCATATCTGGCAAAAGAATGTCTTTTCATGGATATAAATGTTGCTTTGCTCCAGTATGTGTGAAGTTTCCAAGGCACACTGACACAATTGTAAGGAATTTTGTAGCTTAATGTTATTACCATATTTAGCACTGTTTATTCTCCATCTAGAAGATTTTTTTAAAAACATTTCTAGGGACCGGATACGCATGTTGCAACATAACATAAGAGAAATATTTTAGCTTAACTCTATAAATTCTAGATTATTTAGCTTTTTGAAAGATGTGTTGTTTCATGCTGCTAATGTCACAAGGAGAGACCACACCAAAAAAAGACTGAATTTTTCATCACTCAGAAACGATCCCTTTTGCCAGTAGTGGAATATCTCAACTCCAGTGAGTGACCTTGGCAGATGTTCCTAAAGGAAAGTTAAAAGAAAGAATAACTAGATAGGAAGAGTTTCATTAATACTGAAAATTAAGACATTTTCTGTATTTTCCCTGAAACTCACGCTTAAAAATGTCCTCGCGTATTTTTATGGGGAGAAGACCCTACTGAACACATTCCCTTTCAGTATCATAAGTATAAAGGACATATCATGAAGACTTCTAGGGATTAAAAACATAATAAAATTAAGTCATTAGTCCATAATACAAGGAAAGCGACATAAACAAAGTTCATTATTTTGCCTGTTGTAACAAACTAGCAAAGAAATGAACCCACATTGCAGTTTCTGACTATTCTTACACAAAAAGTTTTGGTTTAGAATGACATTCTAGTCACTTCCTTTAAAATAAAATAAAACCTGTTATTTGCAAAGGGTCAGCTTTAATAGCAGCATTAGAGGAGGGTGGAAAAAATCTTGCTCCTTTCAATGTCTCTTTCAATGTTTTCATGAAGCACTGCCCAAATGACAATTTCATCCAATTAAAGTCACCTATCGTCGAAAGCAAATGTCAATGATTTCAATTATAACGCATTTATGTTCATTTCCAGAATCATGTAATCATACTTGATTTGGAAACTCGTAATTAATTGTGTCACCTTGAAATCCAGCCAGTAGCTAGCAGCTTCTTTGGAAGAACGAGCAGAAGGCAGCGTTTCTAAACAGCCTACCTCAGACTTCTGTTGGCTTCGGACTGGTTAAGCCATGCCAGAGGCTGTCGGTGCCGAGCTAAGAAAGGCAGCCGTGTCGTCCCTGCAGCTCACATCCCCTTGTCCTGTCTCTGGCCGTAAGGTGACTGAGTAGGACACCTCCAACTGCCAGCCACAGCAGCTCCCTCGGGCACCACCAGGCCCAGCTGCTCTGGCACATCCAACAGTGAGGAACTGCAGCGGGCCCAACTTAGGCCATAATAAGCTTCTGTAGGAATACCCAAAGCTTTTCCACTACTTTGTAACATCGACAATTAGTGGAAAAGGGGATATGACAGTCAAGAAAAGCCCTTTGGGTGATCCCTGCCTATTTAAGTGCTCATTTTGGCACAGCTGAGGTCCTGCCGTGGCAGGCGTGACGAGACAGTGCTCTGCACGCAACCTGAGCCGTCGGGGCCTCGCTGCACAGCTCCCAGACCAGGGCGAGTAGGCAAGTCCAGGCACAGTGTTACGAAATGGTATTTTGCAGCTGCATCCTTTCTGAAGCAGTGAGACCAAGGTTAGTAGGTGGCATGTAAATTGGTAGACTTTAAGCTTTTTCCTTATGCTTTAAGATTTTCAGTAATCAAAAAAAAAAAAAGAAAAAAAAAAAAAAAACACCGAGCAAGAGAATTTTAGCTGGGCTTTAACATCTCCTTCGCAGCACTTCCTGCTAGGAGCTGGTGATCTGTTATACCTCATTTATTTTTCTACTCTTGCATGAATGTTAAACCAGAGTCCAACGCGGTCTTTCAGAATTAGTGGGCAGGGTCCCTACCTGCTGGGTTCCGTGTGAGCCTGCACTGCTATCCTGAAAGAGGGAAAAAGCCCTCTGCCGTTTGCCTGGAAGCCATAAAGCCACACCATATTGCATTCATTTCCACTAATAAACAAACTTATAAGGGGAACACACCCTTGAACCATTAAGAGGTTTTAATCTGACTCTTTCTGTAAACTGATCCAGCCTGATCTGTCTGATCCATGAACCATGCAAAATCTTCTGAATTATTTTAAACCCCAATTTGCAAGGTTTTAGTTTTAATTTAAGGCATTTCTAAAAAAGAAGCTAAATGGCTTTTTAAAATAAGCCAAAATATTCCTATGCCCACATGCATATCCCGCTTTGCTGTTACTTGCAAACTTCTAGTTCACAGAATGCAAGAGAAACATAATTCATGTTTACATGTAGATTGCACTCAAGTATTTCCAGAAACAATACACTTTGTCACTGACTTGTTTGAGAAATCAGTGATGACACCAACTCTGGTGACAGCATCAGAACTGACTCAGAAAACCACCCTTACCAATGGCAGCGTGCCTCTTGATTTAAAAGAACTACACATAAAGCAGTGCAGAAAATGGTAGACCCAGCTATAGCTGTTGGAACGGCCAAGATGCAGCACGTCGTATTTAGAAAAGCTTAGGGAAAAACTAAAGATGAGAAAATAGATATGGGCTATTGCCCCAGAAGGATACCCGCTCGTTTTAATCCCATGAGTTAGATGGGATAGTTAGATCCCCTAGTGTTAGATGGGATAGTTAGATCCCCTAGTCCCAGGAGTTGTATGATTAAGGTCCCGTCCAACCCGAGCCATTCTATGTAGCTCACAGTCAGCACAGATGACTGGTCACAACTCCCAGATAAGCTCATGAGCATGTCCCGCAGCCTTCATGTAAGCATGACCCTGAAGATACTGGTCACGGTTTTAAAGCATCCTACCGTGCCACTCCAGATCACAACAAAACCATCACTTTCTTTTGAAAATGTTTTATGTGGTTAACTCACACAACTACAAATGAACCCCAATACAAAATTCTAGGATATAAACGTGGAATTAAAAAAAAAAATCAGAAGACAGAGTACAATTGTAAGAGCCTCATCCCAAACTTTTATTTACTTTATTGTATAAGGAGACAGGCTCAGTCTGTCCAAGTCAGCCGAACAACATAGCAGCCAGCAGATTTCATTTGTAAACACATCTTCCCGTCAAAGGGCACTCAGTGAAACGGGTTTCTCAGCAATGTCATATAAATGTTTAACCATGGATTCCTGCATCCATACAAGGCAAAGTAGTCAGTATGTCTGATTAAATAGGTAGTAAAATCTGCAATTCCTGGAGCCCTGGAATATATTGCGAGAGTAGGAATTCCATCACAACACACAGCACAGACCCTTCTTCTCTGCTGTTGATAAATCTCCTGTCTTCTTGGGTCCGGGAGGATGGGTATCTCAGTGTAGACATGAAAACAGCTACATGGGAAGGGAGAGGAAGGGTACTGGAAGCCTGGAATGGTATCTGTGACTGAGGGCTGAAAGTCAGAAGATGGAGACAGAACAGAATAAAGTAAGAGATCAGAAAAATGCCAAAGACTAGCAACTCAGTAGTTAAATATGAGGATGTATGAGAAAGGGGGAGAGAGAGGAAAGGGTGTCTGACTGGGCCAGGAAATGGAAACCAGGGAAGCGAAGAAAAATGCTGAGATGTCACTTCTGGTGAGGAACAACTAGGAAAGGGGGAGAAAGCAAATGAGTAAGTTAGAAGCAGTAAAGACGCGGGAAAATGACTGGAAATTTTCTGACAAATAATATATTCTTCCCACGGGGGTCTACAACAGAGCCAAAGATTTTAGGAAAAAACTCTTTCCACTTTTGCTGTCATTTGCTGTGAAGTCTACTAACAGTCTCTCTCTTCCCCACCCCAGAAGTACTGACCGCCTGTCATTAGAGCAGTGCAAATAACTGCTTCAAATGGGATCTCAAAGTGGTTGGCCCTAGGTTTGAATTTGCTTCTCTTCTCCTGAAAACCTAAGGAAGTACGTACAAAGTTGTTAGAAGCCCATTATGTTGAACACATTTGGGCCTTAATAATAATGCTTACTGTAGAACAGGATGTTTTCTCTAGGACCTTCCTGCATTGCAGATGAGGGAAGAGGAGAACAAGCCCAATGTTGTCAGAAGAAAAGAGGAGCCTGGTCCTGATTCCTTTAGGATTTACACCAGAAAGTGCAGCCACTCTTGTTCAAGTGCTCTTAACTGAAAAATTACTTTGGGGGAGGGTAGAAATTTTTTAATATAGAGAAAAATCAGTAGATACTTCTATCTCTAGTCACAGTAGGCATTAAGTCTCTATCTGTGAAGTACTGGCTCTTGTACACCTACCGAGGTTTTGTTAGAATAAAATCCACTTAATACTTGGGTACTGCGATGACCTCACAGATAAATAATCTTTTGTTCTCAAAATGAGGTTTGAGGACTATGCAATGAGTAAGATATATGGCAACATACATAAAATATTGAACTGCAGCTCACAGCAAGTCAGATTCCTCCTGAAAGTGATGCAAGTCCTGAGGGGGAAAGTTCATAAACAAAGAATGTACATCCTTCACATAACTAAAACTGACTGAATGAAGACTGCACAAACAAGTCTTATTTTAGTATTTCCTAACTTAGGAGTTTCCTATTTTTTGCAATGCTATCAGAAGAATTAGTTTATTTTCAACTAAGTTACAGATGTGTGTGATTACTCAAACTTCTATTTATTACCACCCCAGACACAACCAAGTTTTTGCAAGTGAGTACAGGGTAAATATAAAGTTTCAGGAAAACCCACCAGGTACTTATGACGCACACAACTAAGTATTTGGCAAACTCTAACAGCAACAAAATTCCGCACAGGTACCCAAGAGGAAGTGGAGACTCAACTAAATTGTGCTTGATTAATAAGAAAAGAAATCATGGAATTACACAGGTATTAAGGCTGTGAAAATAAGTCCACCCATTCTGCTTTAACAAAGTGATTCAAAAAACCCCACAGCAATAAAAAGTATCACTTGGCCATGTTTATGGGAACCCAGTAACCTAAATACAAAAGAAAGCATCACACTAAGAAATGTAAAGCCTAAAAGAATATGTGTATAAGTTTGAGGTGTAGAAAATACACCAGTGAATACTAGGTAACTGAAGGTGCTCTTTGCAGTTACTGCTGCAGCCATGATATATAAATACAGGTGAATAAAACATCTATATATTTTACCTGACAAAAGGAAATATTTAAAAGAGAATAAATTCATGTGTGAAATAAGTATGTATTTCCAAAAATGCCTTGCTTCAGTTGACATATTTTAAACCTCATGCTAACATTACATTTTCCTAATAATTGCAATAGCTGAGTCAGTATGTTCCACACGGACAAAAATTTCACGTACTTGTCAGGTGCATCAGCAGCGTCTGAGATATGTTTCTGACTGATGAACTTGAAAAATGACAAGAGTAATACTTGTCTCAAAGACAGGCAAATAACAAACAAAACAGGACATGTTAAGTGAGCAGCATCTCTTAAAACTGAGACATTAATATGATAAACCCATAGAAATTCCTTTCAATACTACTATGGAGAGCAACAAAATTATCTACCTCTGTCAAACTTAAGAAGTTGGTGCTTCACAACTAGTAAGACCCAGCAAAATACTAGCTAAGATTATTTTAAAATAGTAATATAACAGCGGTGTTTGGGTAAGTTTGGTGCATCACTTTGGTCCTTATCCCCAAATCAGGCTATATATTTGTAGCAGTAGTATAATGACCTACACATCAAACACTCAGCCTATTTAAATTGGCTTTTACAGAAGGGCTGAGGCTGGCAGGACCTTCTGGAGCCCACCAGGCCCAAACCCTGCCCAAGCAGGGCCACCCAGAGCAGGCTGCCCAGGGCCACGTTCAGGCAGCTTTTGAAGGTCTCCAAGGAGGAGACCCCACAGCCTCTCGGGGCAGCACTGCTCCGTCACCCACACAGAAAAGACGTGCTGCCTGGTGTTTAGGAAGAGGGAACCTCCTGTGTTCCAGTTTGTGCCCATTGCCTCTTGGCCTGGCACTAGGCACCACTGAGAAGAGCCTGGCTGTGCCCCCTCTGCACCCTGCCTTCAGGGTACATACAGACATTGATGAGACATCTCCAGGCCTTTTCTTTTCCATGCTGAAGAGTCCCAGCTCTCTCAGCCTTTCCTCATAAGCGAGCTGCTCTAGTCCCTTCATCATCATGGTGGCCCTGCGTAGGATTCTCTCCATTGCGTCCAAGTCTCTCTTGTACTGGGGAGCCCAGAACTGGGCACAGCACTCCAGGTGTGGCCTCACCAGTGCCAAACAGACAAGAAGGATCAGCTCCCTCGACCTGCTGGCAACACTTTGCCTAATGCAGCCCAGGCCACCATGAGCCTCCTTTGCGACAAGGGCACATTGCTGGCTCATGTTCAACTTGGTGTCCAAAGTATATCTGGCAGAACTATGTATATGAATAATGTTTTAAGTACAAAGATTTCATACCTTTTATATCTGCTTGAAACCACCCTGGAGGAGTCCTGAAAGAAACAGAAAGCAAAACATCATTATTAATATTTTTATTTTATTTGTATTTCCATAATATTTTACCACGTCATAAAAAAATGAATCCTGCAGTTAAGAGCAGGAGGTCCATGCCTCAAACAGCTACTGAATAACTCAGTTTTGCACCTTTTGGCTGTCAGGAATAGACAGGATACCAGGATTATTGCCATCAAGCTACTGCTTCTGAACACAAGCTCAGAACCCTTAATGACAATTTCTCATTAATCCTTAAAATGTGATGCACTTGCATGTTCAGAACATGCAGTTTACTAAAACAGTATGCACCCTGTCACAAATACACCTGCACTATGACTACTAATACCTGTGCATTTTGATAGCTGTTTATCAGCTATTTATTTTTTGGGGGGAGCAGAAGAGCAAAAATGTTCCCAATCTCCTGACAGCACTGCTGTCTGTCCTTCCAGAGTGCACAAAAATGGAAGCTGGCAAGCAGTACAGGGTTGAGACCCAAATCAAGTTACTGCATACCAGCTAGGCCATGGTACCTGTCCCATGGGTATGCCCTTCACGCTAACCCAGGTATTGCGACCTGGCCCACCAGTCAGGCCAACTCAAGTGGTGGTCTCCTGGCATTTGCTCGTAAGCAAGCAGGCTGGAAGTCTGTATGTGGCTGTTTTGTGCACTCAAATGTCAGGCAGTAACTTGTCAAGCTATGAGAAGTTAATTTTTAGATCATTGCTTTCTAAGTACCTGCAGAGGCTTAAGGCATTCTGACTACAAACTCGAATACTCTGCCTCTTCTTTGAATGCTATTTGGAAAAGATCTTAACTGAAATAGAAACAGAACACATTTTAACCAAGAGTTCAACAGTGCAAGAACTCTGCATCTGGCTCTTCAAAGATATATACATGGATTACTTGCAAATTTTAAGTATTTTCATTATTTTTCTAGTGTGAAGACTTCCATTACTTTTCAGATTCCCACAAGTGCAGTAAGAATAATAACATAACCCATTACGCTTTTATTCTTGCTCTGTAAAGACAGAAATGGAAATAAAAATGCAGTGGGAAAAAGTGCTCATTTATTCTTTTACACAATGCCTAAAAAAAACCCACTGATGCGTTATGACAACTAAGAAAAAAAACCTGAAACAATACATTTGCATTGATAACGCTATGCTCATAGCTTCAATAACTGCCTGATCACACAGGAAAGTTAAGACATGTTTCACTTGGATAAAAGATGGCTCAGATCAGACAGTAAATCCACATTTTTTAGGATGTTGTAAGAACATGAACCAATTATTTTATTAGTCATAGACAAAATTCCCCCCCACACACCCCGAGCATCAGCAAGTACTAGGTAAAAAGTCAGAAAAGAATATTTAAGGAGTTAATGAACTGAATAATTGCCTTACGGGTAAAAAAAATATATAACGGCAAAGCATCAAATTCTGTCTGTTTATGATACTGATTACACAGAAAGGAAGAAATGAGTTTTTAAAACAAGATGCAAGAAATGTTTCCATCCACTGAAAATCCTATGAAACATCACACTGCCTTCAATGATCAGTTTATTGATGTCTCTGTAAGTAACAATAAACTAGCTAAAAATGAGGATAACAAGACTTTATGATAGAAAATAAAGCTGGTAAATAATTTGTACTCCAGAAAAAAAAAAAATTTGATTTTAAAGAGTTAAAGTAATTTATGAAACATTTTCAATTTCTGCAATATACGCCACACTTTTCCTACTGTAAGCAGAAAAACAATATTGAACAAAGTTGTTTAAATAGTGAGAATTATTTATTTAAAGAAACCCACAGAGTAGTGCAAAATTGCTGTTTTAACACGGATAATTTATCTATAACAGCATCTGAAAAGTAGCAATTTACAGCTGTGAAACAGCAACCTCATTCCACCTCTAAAATGGCAAGGAAATAATTTTAAACGATACCCATGTTATTTTTAAAGTTTAGGAAAGGTACATTATCTTTAAAGGACATGGCAGTAGGGTGAGGTTTGTGAAGACTGGAAGAAAGCAAATGGTATTTCTATCTTCAAGAAGGGCAGATCCAGGGAACTACAGGCCAGGCTGCCTCTCCTCTGTCCCTAGGAAGGCGATGGAACAAACCCATCTATTACGGAAAGAAGGTGATTTGAAGTACTCAGCATGGATATATGAAGGGGGAATAAGCCAGGCTGACCTGACAGCCTTCTACGATGAGATGACAAGGGAAAAGCTCTGGAGACAAGGGGAAAGCAGATGTTTTATATCCTGATTTTTAGCAAGGCTTTCAACACCTTCCCCCATAACATACATACAGGCAAACTGATGGAATACGGTGAGTGGACAGTGAGGTGCACTGAAAAGTGACTGAACTGGGCTCAAGGGGTTGTGAAGAGCAGCAGCGTGACATCCAGCTGGACACCAGCCACGGGCAGCGTGCCCCAGGCTTGATGCAGGGGCCAGGGCCATTCAACACCTTCGGTAATGGCCTGGGTGATGGGACGAAGTGCCCCCTCAGCACATTCACAGACTGCGCTAAGCTGGAGGGAGTGGTTAATACATCAGATAGCTGTGGTGCCATGCAGAGGGACACTAGCAGGGCGGGGAAATGGACATACAAAGACCTCATGAAGTTCAAAAAAGAGAAATGCAAAGTCCTGCACCTTGGAGAGGAACAATCCCAAGCATCAGTATGTGCTGTGGGACTGGTAGGCTTTGCAGAAAAGGATCTAGGTGTCCTGGTGCACACCAGGTACCACACAAGCCAGCAGTCTGCCCAAAGAAGTCCAACAGGATCTGGGCTGTACCAGGACGAGTGTTGGCAGCAGTTCAAGGAAGGTGATCCTTCCCCCGTGCTCAGCCCTGGAGAGACCTCAGCGGGAATGCTGGGTCTGGTTCTGGGCTCCCCAGTACAACAAAGACGTACCGGAGTGAGTCCAGCTCCATGAAGATTAGGGTTTGGAGCATCCAACATATGAGGAGAGGCTGAAAGTGCTGGGAGCGTCTAGCTTGGAGAAGAGGCCCAGGAGGAATCTTGTCCAGGTGTATAAATAGCTGATGGGGTAAAGAGAAGATGGAGGCAGACTCAGTTGTGCCCAGCAAAATGGCACAGTGAACACAAACTGAAAAACAGGAAACTCAGACATAAAAATCTCTTTCTACTGTCAGGTCAAGCACTGGAGCAGGATGCCTAGACAGGCTACGCCGTTTCTACCCATGCAGATAATTCAAAACCCAACTGGACACTGCCCCGAGCAATTCTCTCTAGCTGACCCTGCTTTGTGCACAGGGGCTGGACTACAGACCTCCTGACATCCCTTCCAGCCTTAGTGATTCTGTGCTCCTATAGCCCGTGCTACATCTCTATTGGTCTTTTAGCACAGATCGCAAGTGTTCTCTCAAAACCAGCCTCCCAACTGCCTCCTATTCCTGTGCTCCAGATCTTATCCTGAAGCTTTCTCAGAATGTGCAAACCGGATTCCCTTTGGATGAAAGTAAAGCACGAGATGTGTTGTAAAAGTCTTCCAAATGCTCACAGGTGTTCAGGCCACAAGGTCAGAAACACTGTCAGAGGGAAAAAAAATAAAAATCAAGCAGACTAAACACCTCAGCACTGGAAGTTTCACTGCAGATTTTCTTCTACAGGACTGCACTAACTTCCTACTGCAGATGAAGTCTATGATTATCTTTTTACCCCTGTACTCAGTGAACCTTCTCACTCAACTGACTGGTCAAAAGATAACAAACATATTCATAAAATTACCTTTTTTGCTGCTATGTTGTGGAAAAGTTCTTGTTAATCATTTAAAACATGCTGCACTGCTCATTCGAGACGCTTAAAGCAGTCCTCTAATACTGCTGGAAAAAATCTTCACCCCGGATTATGCTATACTTCCTCAAAGCAGTGACTCAGCCTTTTGGACCAAATGGGAACTTCAGGCTCTAAGCTTCCTCAACTTTCATTTTTTAAACAGCTTCTTTTTAAGGAAAATGCTGAAGCCTCAACAGTATGGCTGTGCTCTCCGGTGAACATGCCAGGAAAAGCAAAAATGGAAAAAAGGGGAGAATTTGCACGTGACATTGCAGTCCAGTGAAGCACACGTTTCCTTGTACAAAGAAATCCCTCGGCCTTGGTGCCTGTTCCCTACTCTAGACACCAAAAGGATGCAATGTATACATCTTATAACCACAAATTTATGAGACTTTTTCATCCAGTAAGTGCAAATACAGGCTGGTAAGCAATTTAAACACACAGACTTGTGCATGCACCTCAACAGAGGGCTTCTAGAAGTTTGCCGGTACTCTTCAGACATGCCAGTTATTCAGAAAAAGAAAGCTGGGAAAGCAAACAAATGCTCAAGAACAAAGTTCACAGCAAATACTCTCATTTGCTACAAATGACAGCTGTTAAAACTTAAAAAAAAAAAAAAAAAAACACAGCAGAATACTAACTAGTCCTTTGTAGCAGATGTTTCTATGGTAGTTTTTTTTTTTTGGTTTTGTTTTTAGAAATGAACAAAAAGTTAAAAATATACAGCAAATGATGCATAAAAACAATTTCCTATCATCAATACTTTGATAACCAAACTAACATTGCAGACTTTGTGAATTGTGACTTGTTATTTTGCATTCTCCCGTGTAAATACAAACTACTCATTCTTTAAGGCAGTGATGCCTTACCAGGGAAATACATTTTTTGGTCTCTGTTCTCACATTATGAAATTTATTTTTGTGTCTTATTTGTCCAAAGGTTGCTACAAAAACAAGTATATACGTAGCTACACTAAAATCAACATTATGTGTCTGTTAAACAAAAATTAGTTTAAGCTTTCAAACTATTTAAAAACTCTTAAAATGATGCAAATATCTGTTACAGCTTGTGATCTTCTCCAAAAATGGTGCAAGGAACCAGAAGAGGCTGGCAGGAAATAGAGATGGGAAAGGAAGAATATTTCTGTTCTACAAAAAAATAACATAAAAGCAGACCATTAGGCATGCATAAATATAGTAATTTGCAAATCTTGTTATTTTGTTTTAAATTGCGTTTTCACCAATATTTAAAACCTACAATAATTACTACAGAAATGAATGATTTGTCAAAATGATTCTTTATGAGCAATAAACAGATCAGTTTATTTGGAAGTCTCTTTTAAAAAAATAATTACTTTTCTTGCACATGATATCTGGCATCTTGTATTATCTTTTAACATCACACTACCACTAATAATTTCTATAATCAAGTGGCCTTGCTCTCACTCCATCTCAAGTGGGAGTGCAAGGTCACTGCAGACAGACAGAAGTCAGCACTGCTCCAGAAACTGGCCACGCTCCCTTTTCCCCATGCCTACAAATCCCCCGATCCTGCTCCTCGTGCCTACAGTCATGTCTGCACAGCCACAAGTTAATGCACCAGGGGTGTGAAATCACCAGGGAAAAAACACAGATTTGTCTCACTGCAGACGAGCTCCATCTGGTTCACCACGCAGCCTAACACACACCTACACAAGAGCACGAGGGCACAAATGGCAGCTGAGACCACTCCTTTAACGAAACCACTTACTGCCAATTTAACTTCTGTCGAACTAGGAGGTAAGCAACTTTGCTAATTCCCTTCTCTCCTCCTGGCTCATCTTGGTATTTCATCCAGACGATGCACAGATTAGATGAACAGGCTGGTCATCAGGCTTTAAATAAATAGAGTTGTCCGTGTTTACAAGTGTCTGACAAAGATTTCCAGATGTTAAGCCAACGCTACCATTACAAATCCGTTAGTTAAAATGTATTAACAAACATTGTTTTAAAACATGTACAAACCCTAGAAGTCAGCCAAACTATGAAAATATTTCACTGGGATACCCTGAAGACTACTTAAAAGTTTCACAAACAAATAAAGCTAATTGTCTGTATCAAAACAGGCTGCTGGGGCATGCTGGTGTAAATGCTGGTATGTATAACACAGGCAGTGTCGTCGAATTTGACAATACCGGTGTAAACTCACATGTTGACTACATGACAATATTGCTGCAACATGTAAGGTAAAATTTTGACTGAAAACGGGCCATCAAAACCATTTTAGTTTTCATATGCAATCCTAATACAGGTTTCCTTATGAAGTTTCCTAAATATTCCTCAAGATGGGAGCAGATACAACTTCACTGCCCAGAGGAAGGGGTTTTTTTTTGTTTGTTTGTTTTTTATATCAAGGAACAGGTGGATTCTACTTCCACCCAGGCAATCAAGTTAACTCAAATCTCCAACATGAATCACATCTTGATCAACTCTAACTGCTTTCTTCTCAGGTTCAGTACAATTTTTTATTGCCATTTCCTTGGAAACAGCAGCTACAGACGTTCTGCAGTGCAGCCTACGTCTAATTCAGCTATTAGACGTAAGATTACTTCTGAATGCTGGCTAACTGAAAGGCAACCCGATGCTAATACAAGCCAGAAATAACTACCGCTGCGAATAGCGGGAGGAACGAAAATGAGGTATGCCACTTTTCCCTCCCATCCAAACTCCCCATGAAAAAGCATCTCGCAGGAGTAACAGAGCCATGAGGGTACCACTTACTTTCCATTCCTGATTCTAAACCATTTGAAAATTTCTAGAGAAGTTTTCCATGGAATTTAACACCGATTTCACCCCAATATGATAAAGGTTTTTTCCACTGAAACCATTCCTTTTAGAAGCACTCCAAGGTACTTTTTTAGAGCCTCAAGTTATATTACTGAACTACTTGCACCCCCTGTAGCTGTGCAATTTCTAAATCTCTACTTGGGCAGAAGCCTTGTACATACAAAACCATCCCAGGCTTCCTCCCCTCCTCTTAGTCAACTAGCTGCCAAGATTTTACATCTACTGCTCAGAATCATTACATTTTAGTTTTTTTCTGGCGTGGATTTCCTAGAGCTGACCTTAAACACTCTACACACCCAGTAAATCTCTTTTATAAGCAGCCACTGTAAAAATGAGCTTTTATTTCTAAAACTGTTAAGAAAGCATGAAGTTATCACCACCTATTAATCAGTTACAAAATAAACTGAAACAGGAACCTGGTAAGATCAAACAAAAATAAAAGCTGACCTACTGTTCTGAAATAGCCTGGCATCGTATTTTAATCTTCCTTTGATTTGTACTCTGTCAAGCAGGAACCAACACATTTTAAAAGAGCTTTGTTTAATTTACATCCAACCGATCTTTTCAAAACATGCCATAGTGAATAGAATTGTACCAGAATTAATAAATCTTTGAGCAGGAAAAAGACATTCCAGTATTCTGGAAATTCAAATGCAATAGTCAGAGCTATTTTGATAATGAAGCACCCAGAGATTTAAACGCAGGTCAGCAATAAAGAACAATCTCTTCCCTGTGAGGCAGCTGGCGTAGACAACTGAGACCTAACAAAAATGTCAGAGGGGAGAAGAGGAATACAATTTCTTTATCTATACTAAAGAGAGGAAATTTAAGGTTAATACAGCTTCTAGTCACCTGTTTCTGAAATACTGTCTGATGGATTCAGGTAGGCATTCATAGAAGTGGAAAGGCAATGGCATTACAGATCTACACAAGGATAATGCTTTCTTTAGGAAGGATAGCAAATAAAAGGCTAAGTTTTATAAGTAAATTGATCTATTAGAGCATCTGCCTTCAAACATCTTTATCTGCATTCAGTTCTTTTATACGTATATGTAATGTCTTTTTTAATACGTGTTTGTATGTATCTACATTACACATTTAGATATACAAATACATCTAAACGACAAGAATATATGTTGATATACGTATGAAATAATATCAAACAAGACCCAAAGAGAAGACACCACTTCAGAGGTAGTATGGTACTGTACCATAACAGTAAGTTAGGCTAGCATCATGAGCTAGCAGTTCCCTAGACACTTGGAATTTCCCAGACCCTTTCACTGCAGCCCATATAAAATCCTTGCATCTCCAACAGGTTTCAGGTCTTCTCTTTCTTGACTGTGCAACCCTTTGGGGAGAAAAGCTATTCAATTAATTATTTTTTGATATCTTCTGCAAGCATGCAGTTCTCTGTAATGTGTGTGTGGTTCTGGACTGCAGATGAGCAACGTGCTCACTTTGCCCGACAGAGCAGAGCCTCAATTAAGTACTGCACATCCAACACGCCTGCGTGCAGATCTTGCTCACATGTAGGTTTTGCTTTTCCAGAACTCGGGAGCAATGGGCAAAGCATGCCTCTTCCCAAGACCTGCCCGGATCCAGGGGAACCCTCGGGCTCTGGCTGCCGCCGGGTGACTCAAATGTTCCCGCACACCCAGCTTGGGAAGCACGGTTCAAGGATATTCGAGCGCCTTGGTGAGGAGCCAGCCAGACTGCAGCGTGGGCAGTAACGCTCGCAGCTGCTGCATGCACACTTACTCTGTCCCAACTACCAAAATGCTTGTGTACCATGCTCCCCAAAGCATTCTGGAGCACACGCATTGCCTGTCCCAAATCACTTTGCTGGGTCGAATGCGGCTAATCCAACTATCAGTCAGCTGCCCAACTGTGAAGGAAAAAAAATCCAGTATATTGGTACACCAGTTATTCAACTGCGGCACGACATGGAGGTCAGGCTGATTTCACATCATGCTACTACAATTTTATTTATTTTTTTTAATCTTACACAGTTCCACAGTTGCAAAGGTGCAAATGTCTTCTATTAACAAACTCACTGAAATATGTGGGTCACGGTAGTTCTGTGCCTGGAAAACATGAACTAAAGTTTAATGCCTAACTTTCTGGGCTACTTCTTGGTAGATAAGATTTACAAACATAGTTGCATTTTTATACAAACAAATGGAGGATTTTAAAGTTTATTAGTTCTTACAGTTCACCCCTATCTCTTAATCAGCTTCAAACCAGATGTTAATTTCACAGACTCACAGAGAGGTTAAGGTTGGAAGGCATGCTGTATTTATATTGCATACACTTACATGTACGTATTTTTATATGGTGTACCTTTTCCTGTTTAGTTGCAGCATATTACTTTTGTGTTCATTGGCAGTTCTGTGATTTAAGTAACACTATATGATGTCTTTACTATGTCCGGGAAGTTTCAAAATTATTACATATAATTTGTAAAGCAGAATAAACAAAATTGTTCATTACAGATATGCTCAGACAAAGGAGACACTGGGGTAAGAGAAAACGAAAGAAATGCAGTGAAAGTTTTATTTACAGCAAGTGATCAGCCTGTACAGTCAGGTAACCCCCAAAGGAGCAGGGGGAAAAAACAGATTGTAAAAAACAGATTTCAGTCAGGGAAAAGTTAACTTTCTGTAGTTCTGGATACAAGTGAGCTTTAAAATTACTTTTTACAGCCTTAACTACAGCCTTTAATTAATATATAATTAACAGGGACTTCAAACAAGAAGTAACACAGACATGCTACAACACCTGGATGCAAGTGATAGGGATTACCATCGTGAAGCCAAAAGAATTCTGAGTCATCTCCCTGCTTACACAGAGCCAGGAGGCCTCTGAGAAACTCTGGAAGAATGTCTAGGGAATCAAATCAGATGTCTAACAAGGCAGTAAAGACCCTCAACTCCTACCCAAGAAGCAATGTATTGAGGGCATTAAGCGAGGGGAAAAAATTAAAGACACCTGCAGGTAATCAAGCAACTCCTGGGGAAGTCAAGTACAATCAAGAAGAAAACAGCTTAAAAAATAAGGAAGCTATAAACACCTGAACGCACGAGCAGAGTTTTTTCTTTAACCGTTTTTCTTCATTTCTCTACCCAAGCAATGTTCAACCACAAAGAGACAGAAGAGCGCAGGACAAGCAGTTAGGCACTCCAACAGAGAACACGACAAGGAGAGCTGCTTAAAACAGGCTGACAGCACCTGAAGTGACTCACTGATGGAGCAGGGCTGGAAACATCATCAGAAAGACAGTGATTATAAGCAGTGTACAGCCTTCGTGGATCAGCACTGCACAGTAGTAAACTGAAGATGCGGGTTTCAAAACAAAATGGGAGCTTGGAAACACTTGAACAAAGCTCCCGAATGCAGCATGTCAGCCATTTATTTAAAAAAAAAAAAAAAAAAAAGAGAGAGAGAGGATCAATACTGCTGCCAAAAACCTGAAGACCTCCAGCACGTAGCACAGGTAGGTATCTCACACACATTACCCGTCACTGAAATGAGAACATTTTTTAAAAGAGAGAATTCAAATGGGCATAAACCTTTACAGCTCAGAGAAATTAAGAAAGTAGTGTCAGGACCTCTAGTCACAGAAGAGCTGAATTGTGCTATGAAATCCACAGTAGACATGACAACAGTGAAAACAGAAGCATAATTTGCTGGGGTGGTTTATAGCAAGTGTAACTATAAAATCCTGCATGGAACTAGGTGCATCTCCACTTCACCATACACTAGCCTCTGTCCAGAGGCACAAAAAGACAAAATACAGGTTCTCAAAGTTCTTTTCGATGGGATTCATCTCACACTTCCCAAGCATTGTAACTTTTTCAACCTATCTGTGGGTGAGTTACGTGTTGACTTGTCTACGCAGTGGCTTGCACACTATGTACTAGAAACATAACTCGTCACAAACCCAACTTCTCCAGTGCAGCCACAACCATCTGTGCTGTTTATCGGCGGTGGCGGTTTTTAACCCCTAAAGTTAAAAGCAGCTGAAAATAATGCAAGGGCTGAATGGCAGCCCACAGTAGTGTTTTCACAGCATGAAACCAAGGTCTGTGTTGCACACCCCCAATGTGCGGATGAAGGGCACAGAGCTTTTTTTGGGAACGCAGAGGCTAGTAAGGTTCTAGTAGCACTACACAGGCAACCAAACCCCGTGCTGCAACATTCATACTGGCTACAAGGGCTGGTTCCTGGTGCATTAATCCTCAAACAGTCCCTGGGTACGACACAGGACAGCACTAGGTTGCACAAACCAGAACCATGCCAGAAAGTCTTGCTAATCATTAAGCCACAGGCACTATCAGCGGTGCAGGAGCTGAGCTGACGCCCAGGCCTTGTGCTTTCTAGCAGTATAAACGCAGCCAGACTGGTTCCACCAAACAACTCTGGATCCTGGAGTCCTTCTCCCTCCCAGGCTGTCACGTTATTTACACTGGACGACGGTCACAGTGAGAAGGGGGCCTCTACCCCATCCTCAGCCCACTGGGGAACTGGACTAGGCAGCACGTGAATGCGCAAGCCCAGGCGAGCAACTACCACTGCTGTCCTCTGTAACTTACTGTGAATAACCTGCAGGTATGATCCACCTCACAAAAATGTTTGACAAGTACTGCTACGCCTATTTCTGTAGAGCTGCATACATTTTTGCTCATCTTTCTGCAATACTAAGTAACTTTTTCCCCCTCCCCTGTGCACAAGGGCATTCAGCAGGACCCCTTTGGTCCACACAGGGTCTTGCAGAAGTGTCCTCCCCCCTGTGCCCACACCCCGAGCACTTCTGTATCTTACAGAAGCTTTTACCATCAGTCACGGTGGTCATTTATTTGCACAATAAGATATGGCAGAAGTCCTTCCCTGCTCAACGAACTTGTATTTACCAGAGGGCTCTTCTTCCCACAGAGACTTCAGCTGCAGTGTGTGCTCCACGGGGTCACCTTTTTTATTCAAGGAATCTTAAGACTGGGAGGAGATACCCACTTAGACATCATCGTCTCTGACAGCTGAGCAGAATTTCCACATTGACTCCTTTGGGAATAAAAGAAGCTTTCCAAACCAGCATTCAATTATCTGAGTTAAAAGTGATGCCAGTCCAAAAAAGCACGCATGTGGGAAAATGAATTCCTTGACATGAGGCCCCTGCTGACTGCTCAAAAGCATTAGCTGAGAAATTGAGAATCTGCTTCCTATTCATTCTGGCCGTATAAAGGCTAATGTGCAAGCTTATGCAATTTTGGAGCGTAACTTCATGAAGTCAACAGTGAAAGAAACAAACAGCAACCACAGAACAAAAACCTGCTCAAAACAGGCTGAGTATATGGCAACAACATCTGGAGATAAGAAAATAGGAAAGGAAAAGCAAACAAAGCAAAAAAATCTTAATGGAGAGATCACAGCACAACTTAACAAGCTACAAGAAAGAAATCATAATGTACAATCTCTGCTTCCCATTGGGTCCGCACAAGGATTTAGGAAGTGCCTGAAACCCCTGCCATTGCCAGGCACCGCTGAGAACCTGAAGCAGCAGCAAGTAGCCACCGCTCAGGCTTGGTTCAGCTTCAGTGTTCACGCGGGTCCTGCAACGAATCACTGTGGGTGTGCACACAGGAACTACTACTCCACTAGAAAAGACTTCATGGGTACGTTTGGCTTATTTACCGGGAGTGAAATGCGTTCCTGAAACGAGATTTGAAGTTGGAATGATTCCTCTACTAAATTAAATGCTCCTGACGTGGCTGTTTAAAGCATTCCTCACCAGCAGCAGTGTCCGGTAGCACACGTGCGATAGAGTTGAACCAGACTTGCTGAGCGTGTGCAGATCCTTTGGGAATGCAAGACTTACCAAACGCGCGTGGCTCAGCACCGCACACACACAGGCTGCTCACAGGAGGGTACAGGAGGAAGATTTTGGCAAATAAACCTGTGCTGCCGCAGCCATGAGGATTATGCAGCCCATTCAGCTAGGAATTCCACTGTCTTAAAACTGCCTTTTTACAAAAGCGACAATAACAACACGCACACAATTTAATTAAAATCTAGCAACCTCGTTTTTGCAAAACAATTAACTCAGTGTATATAAAGACTCCAATTATACCAGACAAGACCACCATGCAACATTATCACTCCTAAACTCAGAGCAGTGACCTTGTGGCTTAATGAAGAAGCTACTACGTTCATTTTTTGTCCCATTCCCCAGTCTCCAACACTACAGACAAAACGCATTACAAAACAATTATTCAGAGTGCAAAGTCAACCAGCCCAGAAAGCACCAGAATGTCAATAATTTAGGCAACTTTTATTCAAATCCTTACAGCTACATGTTTGACGCTGCCTCTCACGGTGTCATAACATGACACATTTTTGCACAAGACCTCTAACACACCACACAAAGCACCGTACTCTGTGAGTACTGCCCAGGGTTTGCATTTGTTGCATTTTCAAGAAGCAGCCACCATGCCGTATTTACTGCACTTGGTGTACTCAAACTGCTCTGGATATGTGCCTGTATTACCATAGGCTGTTTGCGTGATGGATTGATCATACATGATCGTGGAAAGATGGAATTCCTGGGTTCGTATTTTCCTTAGAGAGACCAAAGGAATAATTTGGGTGTCCCAAGTCATGCCAAAAATCTCAGGTAAACATGGGAAGTACCTGGTTCGTGTCAGGAACTGTGCAAAGCAACAAATCCCCTGTACCTAATGTCACTTTAAAACCACTGCACATGGAAAACCTACTTGAGATGTAAGTGCATTAAATAAATAAGTGATGCTTCAATGTTTGAACGCTGGATTTCAGTACTTTTTAATCCATCCTATGGGAACACTTTGGACATACAATGAAATTTCCTCATGAGTCTTTCTATTGCATTCACCGTTATTGTCTAAGTGCTTTGTGAATACAAATGACTGGTTTTGTACCATCCCTGTGAGACAGATCATGTCGTTAATCTGCAAAGAGAAAACCCAACATTATCTGGTAATTTAACTGTCAAATACCAGAGTCCTACAATCTGATTTTGCACAACTACATACAACTTCATACACTCAAATACAGCTTCTCCTAATTTACATATTTTTGTATTTTAAATATTAATATTTAAATATTTAATCTTTTTTTTTTAAAGAAGTATGCCAGTATTATGATCATGTTATTATGTAAAATAATACTTGGCCTAACATCTGAACAAATATAGCATAAAACATAAAAGCATGTCTTAATAAACTGGGACATTTCCTGTAGCATAACTCAATGAACAGAAAGTAACACCATGAAAATATACTTATAAAAGGTGAATTATTACTCTTAAATGCAGGCACACAGTTCTCCTTTGCAAGAACTATGTGAAACCTAGATAGAAAACACTGAAAAGCTGTGGTCAGGCATGAATAGATATGAACATCGTTACTACATCAGATAATAGCTATTGCAAAGGGATGCTGTATGTCATTACACTCTTTTGCGAAATAAAAAGCCAGTAAACGCAAAATAGACAGGTATAAACTGCAATGCAAGTTAAGAAGCTTATTTGGCAGCATGTTCTTGGCATAAGATTCAAGCAGAAAACTCTTGGGATGCTTGTGCCAAGCAGGTTTTCAGCTGTTTCCTAATGGAGATCCACGTAATACTTCAGTTCCCTGCATTCCTCGTGGCTTTTCACACAGCTTAGAAGCCACCAGAGACTTTCATTCCCTAACTTGATTTTATTTATTGCTTTCAGCATAGCTTGTAAGGTGCCTCTATTAAACATTTACAGCTTTGTAACACTGGCGTGCACAGCTGCTTCTGAGAATTTCAACGTGCTGGGCCACATCTGAGGCAAAAGACAGTATTTAAGCAAATATAACTGCCACAGAGTGCTTCTGTGGGAACCCCCTTGGGCTGCATTTCTTTTAGGAATCGCCCGCAATGCGTCAGAGAAATGTTAAGCCTACTTAGAACAAAAGGTTAAAAAAAGATCATACATGTTTTTCCTTCAATTTACATGCTCATGTATGACTTACGACTGAATGTGCAAGTCGTAACTGCATGGTCGCACTAATAAATCAAGTTTAGGGGATTTCACCAGCACTCTGACCTATTCGCTGCTGAAGTTAACTACGATGAACCCAATCAGCTGTGGCATAATTTCGCAGTTATATCATTAGGTGAATGCTGACTAAGTACAAATTGCATTCTTACGTAGAATCCATTTCTTGTAGAGAACAAAAATTTCATCCCATCCTCATCTCCCATCAGAAAGATTCTTTTCAAGGTGCCAGGTAGTTTCTACACGAAACAGAATGATAACCCAAACACCTATCACAAGCTAATCACTTGTAAAGAACAAAAACCTGAATTACTGAGAGGAGTGACAGCAGCCCGAGATGTAGCAATACTACTGTGTATGCAGGTCTGCATTATGAGTTGAAAACTAAAGCAACTTTGCAACTTCCCCCTGTGTTGTCTTGGATTAGCAGCTCCACAGGAACACAGCACTAGGATCAAGCTTTAGCCTGTCACACAGTGCACAGAAATTCAATTTATTTTAGGAATCTGATGCAAGATACAGTATGTCAATAACCACAAGGTTCAGTCTTATAAATTTAATGAAATCTTTTGCCTAGCAAATCTCTTTAGTGTTGTTGACTGTGCTCCAGTGTGGATGTTTAACTGTCTCAAGTATGTCCTACGGATGTTGAATCTTCCATAAAATCATTTGTTAAGAGTGAACATCCTGAAATTTCTTGAGTTTCTTGTTGCTACACAATGTATGAGCAATACGGGAACTCCAAGAAATGCCCATTACAATAGCACACACAAAAACAAATTAATGGTTGGAACAAGATGACCGTAATCTCTTAAGTAGAGCCCAAGGGCCTTGAGAAAGTTCCTGGGCTCCACAGCAGTACGCAATATGTGATCAGGTACAGCAAAACAGCAGGTGTGGCTTAACAAAAAGCATGAGTCACATCTCCCACTGGAGTCCCAGACTTCAGAACTTCTGAGAAGCAGAATTCCCCTACCAGCTGCGTGCCAGGAATACAAATCCAAAAGCAGTCGTCTAGCAGAAGACTGTGGAGACTTCTGTCAGTCACTCCTCACACAAAGGTACTGGTGACTGTGCCAGTTATCAGCTGCAGCTCCTTAAGCAGGTATTAAGAAATTAACCGGACAACTTGTGCTGCTGTGTGACAGTAATGAAGAGCAGCATTCCCATTTTACGGCAGGATGTTCTAAAACATTCTGATTTTTGTAGATCATTACCTTTCACTTGAAGGGTTCGGAGTATTTATTTCACAAAGGTTGAACCTCATTAGCTAACTGACTTGGAGTATCCTCTTTTCATGCTTGAATGCACGAAAATTGGTATCTCACACTATCGCTAATGTGATACCCACTTCCAACTCCTTTAGAACCAAAACATTCTGACACGCTTGGTCCAAGTCTGCCAGGGAGAGAAAAGGATTCAGCCCATCTAATTTTAGATGTCTACATCTGATCTAGTCAGACTCCTTTTGTCATCACTCACCGGAGAGAAAAACACACATCTAGAACACAATAAACCCTATCCCGATGCCAAAGTCCAAAATAACTCTGCAGATCTCAAATACCTTATTGTTTCTCGGTGCTCTTGCCAATACATATTTACTCAACTATTCCCACATCTTATACTTAAATGTCACACTGTTCGGAGCAGATGACATTTTTGTGTGTGTTCGCACAATGCCTAGCACAACAATCAGCACTCACAGACACTACAACATCTGAAATAAAACGTGAGCAGAAAGGAAGCTAAGATAACACAAAACACAGGATTTCAAACTACTACAGTGTATTGAAAATGACACTCTGTATGATTGTGGCATCGTTTCCAGAAAAATTAAAAAAAAAAAAAAAACAAGAAACAGCCACAGCCGATTGGAAGGTTTTAAGGAACGGAGAATCTACAC
Source organism: Cygnus olor (assembly GCF_009769625.2). Classification (NCBI taxonomy): domain Eukaryota; kingdom Metazoa; phylum Chordata; class Aves; order Anseriformes; family Anatidae; genus Cygnus; species Cygnus olor. The sequence goes on from NC_049169.1 coordinate 42,409,100, forward strand.
ATTTACCCACGCAGTTTCTCACACTAATAGATCACCCACAATGTGAAAAAAGCAAGCTTTACTTTTATGGTGAGCTTGATTTGCCTTAGGAATGTTTTTTTACCCCATTTTTCTCCCTAGAGAAAACTCTACTATATATCAATATATCATCCCTCTGTAGTTTACTACAGCCACTGTAATGCCAACTCTCACTCTCCTTTCTTAATAAATTTTTATATATATATATATATATAGGCTTTGGGTTAACCTTCTCATTATTTTCCCAATTTGGTCTCTGGTTTTCCATGAACACCACAAAGTAATACAGACACAATGTGGTGTCACACTTGGGTATCAGTTCTAACATGACACAAAAGCAATATTAGCACTTCCTGAACAGGATTACACCAAGAAGGGCACTTATTTGTGCATCTAGTTTCCTAAAATTTTCCCCGAGCCACTGAATTCCAAGAGGCAGTTGTCCATGGTATCAGCACAACCTGAATTCTTTGATACAAAAAGATAAGGCCTTACATATAGATATGTGTGTATATATATACTTTTATATATACACCCACAAGGTTTATATATATATATATATGTTCTGACTATTAACACAGTAGTTGCATCTTTCCACCTTCGGGAACTCATCAAGTGTTCTAAGAGGCTTTTAAAAATATCTTCATTGGACTGATCATTTTTTTCAGCCAACTCTTGTAGGGTTTTTTGATGTAAGTTATCTTTATTTTGAGTAGGTATCAACCCCTTCCTCAACTGAGACGTTACCCTAAATATAACAACACTTCTGTCCAACTGCAAGAAAGACATTGCTATCAAATATTTTTGCACTATTTTTAATTTTACCCTCTCTGCTAAGCAAGAGATGGACCTGTATAATTGCCAGACTCCGACAATTCCTAGCTGTAGTTACTGCTTGTCCTTAGCATTACCACTCCTAGCCTGCATCCCCATACACTTCAGTCAGTATTTGGCAACATTTTGACCTACAAGCTGAGAGCTGCACAATGAAATATAGCAGAAAAATTAAGCAAGACAGTCAGCACACTTGTTCTGTGTTTGGGAGTAGATTTAGTTTTGATTCAACTGGTGAGGTGAAGCTTTCCACACTATCTTTTGCTGAAGTTAAATGACAGTTCTGATTGCACTGTATTTTTCATGTTTAGATAAAGTTGCCAGACCTACCACATCCACATTTCCAATTAAAAAAAAAAAAAAAAGTAAGTTGATTTCAACTAAAATAAGTCCTGCTTCAGGAAAAAACACTCTCCTATCTATTCTTAAATAAATCTCACATCTCTGTGCTTTGGATCAAGGACTTCAAATTCAGACAGAGTTAAGCCCTCAAAGCTGTTTCAAAAACTGCATTTTGCCCACAATGCTAAAATAAAACTAAACTAAAGCTGAAAGATCAGGTTAAGGACTAGAAACAAGATAATATCATTCAGCAATATTTTTGTCTATCAGACACAGAGTCATTACTATCTGTGATTCCCATATAAATGTCACAGTAATTATTTACAAGTTTCATAAAATGGTCATAGAATGGACAAGTCAGTGAAAAAGTCTGTAACTGAAGAAATGCAGTTACTTTGCTTAATAGGTAGAATGATAATAAATATTGGTTAAACCAACTAGAGTTGACTTAGTTCTTAGATCTGTTTAAGAACAGAATGAGGCTCCACTGTTACACAGTGTACCATCAAAATGAAACTAATTCATCAAAGCTGAAATAACACTGTCAAATTCTCTTCAAGTTTGGGCCACTCATAAAAATATTCTATTAAAAGCGAGTTGACAGTCAGTAATACACTGATTAAGTCTTAGCAGATTCAACTTGCTAAGGTTCCATCTGTTCTGTGCATGAGGCAGCCTGGGTCTTTGCCAGATCCAAGGACTGGGACACTGTATTGTCAGTGACAAGACACCCCTGCTGTGCTCTGTCAGCAAAGAAGTAGTGCCTGTTTGAATTTGGAGGTGACAAACTTGGAACTGTGCAGGGTAAAATTAATGCAGGCAGTCTGCTAAAGAGAAACTGAGACTGCTGGTCAAAATGAATAGAATATATGGATGAAAAAACAGGGACATGGGAATACAGTCAAAATACTATATAATAATAACACTAGGGAAACGAAGTGACAACTTCTGGAATGCTTCTTGAAAAAGTGAAAGCAGAGCACAACAAAAAAAAAAGCCTGACAAACAACTTCCAAAATGTATAAAAACATTTCAGAATGAGGAATCCTGAAAAGGACCTCTGAGGCCCACCAGGCCCAAACCCTGCCCAAGCAGGGCCACCCAGAGCAGGCTGCCCAGGGCCACGTTCAGGCAGCTTTTGAAGGTCTCCAAGGAGGAGACCCCACAGCCTCTCGGGGCAGCCTGTGCCACTGCTCCGTCACCCACACAGAAAAGACGTGCTGCCTGGTGTTCAGGGAGAGGGAACCTCCTGTGTTCCAGTTTGTGCCCATTGCCTCTTGGCCTGGCACTAGGCACCACTGAGAAGAGCCTGGCTGTGCCCCCTCTGCACCCTGCCTTCAGGGTGCGTACAGACATTGATGAGACATCTCCAGGCCTTCTCTTTTCCATGCTGAAGAGTCCCAGCTCTCTCAGCCTTTCCTCATAAGCGAGCTGCTCCAGTCCCTTCATCATCTTGGTGGCCCTGTGTAGGATTCTCTCCATTGCGTCCAAGTCTCTCTTGTACTGGGGAGCCCAGAACTGGGCACAGCACTCCAGGTGTGGCCTCACCAGTGCCAAACAGACAAGAAGGATCAGCTCCCTCAACCTGCTGGCAACACTTTGCCTAATGCAGCCCAGGCCACCACGAGCCTCCTTTGTGGCAAGGACACATTGCTGGCTCATGTTCAACTTGGTGTCTACCAGGACTCCTAGGTCCTTTTCTGTAAAGCTCCTTTGCAGGTGGGTGGCCCCCAGCTTATACTGGTGCCTGGAGCTGTTCCTCCCCAGGTGCAGGACTCTGCACTTCTCCACGTTGCACTTCATGAGATTCTTGTCAGGCCACCTCTCCAGCCTGTCAAAGTCCCTCTGGATGGCAGCACAGGCCGCTCGCTGGTGAGTCAGCCACTCCCCCCGGTTTTGTGTCATCTGCAAATTTACTGAGGGTGCACTCTGCCCTCAGTTGTTATCCACGTTGTTAATGAAGGTGTTAAACAGGACTGGACCCAGTACTGACCCCTGGGGATCTCCAGGTAGAGACTGCACCACAGCCACCTCTGGGTCTGGTTGTTCGGCCATTTTTTGATCCACCTCACTGTCTGCTCATCCAGACCCTGCTTCAGCAGCTTCTTTTAGGAAGATCTTAGGGGGAACAGTGCCAAAGACCTTAATGAAGTCTAGGAATATCCCCTGCTTCGCCATCATCCATCAGGCTGAGCATTTCATTGTAGAACCCCATCAGGTTGGTCATGCATTACTTCCCCTTGGTAAATCCATGTTGACTTCCTCATGATTTTCTTTTCACTTAATCTCTCACTTAAAACTGCCCTTGTAGCTGTCGTTAACACAGTCACCATCTTTAAGAAGTTTCTAGAGTGGACCAGAGAGCTACAGACCAGTAAGTTTGGTATTTATTCTGAATAAAGTGGTGCTAATGAGTCTAACAGAATTAGGAAGTAAATAAGTAAGTATGATATAGTCTGGAAGAGTCACCAGGGCACCTGTAAAATACAAAACTGTACGAGATTTCTGAAGTGTAACTATGTCAAAAGATGTCCAGAAGAGAAATTTGGTTGACAGTCGACTGAATTTCAGCATTCCCCCCTTCTCGCCCCCCTCTTTTTTTTAAGAAATTAAACTACACTGGAATAAGAGATGATATCTTTCCATGAATAAATTAGCGGTGAAAAGCCATGAAACGGTGGTAGGACCTGACAGCCAGCTATTGAAGTGAATGGAGTACCTGAAAGAGTTCCATGGGAACTCATTCTGGGACCTGTGCTTTTCAATACATTTGGGGAGGTGATGTCCACAGATGCTATTCAGAACAGAATCAACTGTTGAAATATGTAGGACTTCTCTATTAGGAGTGGCTGGGAGGCAAAACAGTAGGTGAAATACTGTGTACATAAGCACCAAGTGAGGCAAAAAGATAATAATGCATCTCAACTTACATGTGCATGAATATGAGCTGGCTACGATGACTCAGGGATAAACCCAAAATGTTGAACTTGTAACAGACACACAAACAAAGAAAGTAAACTCAGTGCTCAGCAACACTGAGAAGGAAGACTAGCAGGAACTATCAGGAAAGAAGCAGAAAAAAAAATAGAGCACACGGTTGTAGAGTGGTTTATCTGAATCTTAATCTTGAACATGTTCTTCATTTCTGTTTCCTGATCCCAAATAAAGCAGAGTCAAAGCAGAAAAAGTACAGAATGTTATTGAACGTCTTCTGTACAAGGAAGAGCTAAATAAAACAGAATTCCTTAGCTTGGAGAAGAGGCAGCTGAGAGGGGCTGTGCAAGGTATTATAGGCTGTGCTTCCTCTGCAGCATTCAGTCACAGGAAAAAGAAGCAGTTGTGTTCCCCATGTCTTTCACTGAGACACCTTGGAGAAATCACATGGAAATAGATGGCAACTGACCCCAACCTCCTGTGCCTCTGAAGGGACAGAGTATCACCTACTGCAAGGAGACTGGAGAATAAAAAGGGGGGGAAGAGATTTTGTAGAGGCAAGGTGTTTTCTGCGTGTGTTTGCTTCAATACCAGAATCAGAATCATAGGCTGTGACAGAGTGGACAAGTCAGGACTGTGCAAAGAAACATCGTGAAAGGTGCACAATGGATGAGACAAGTGATTCTGGGGAACAGAATGGAGGACAACAAAAAGAAGCAGAATACTGCATGGAAGAAGATAATTTTACCTCTGCTCCTACCTACCAAATCCATACTGAATGCATGGAAAGCACCAATAATCACATATGCAGGCAGCCAATACTTGACTGTTTCATATTCTAAGGGTCTTGATCTGAAAAGCTTACCTCCAATTAATTGAATATTCTAAACCCACAGGTATTTTTCACTTATCTTCACATTTCTCTATCTCATATCAAATGAGTGTTTGGTGGACACTTATACCTTTATCTTAACAATCCTGTTGTTAGAGCTGAGTCTCAGCAATGCTGAGTTTGGGGAAAGGAACCTTATGCTCTATTTCTAGATATGTTACAGCTTCTGAATTTCATGTCTGTTTCCATAAATCATATAATCTACTGTTAAGTAGGAGTACGAAAAAGAAGGCAACACCAGTTTAAGAACTGAGTAAAATACCAAAAGGAGAAAGTATTAAGACCTCACCTGTAATAAGTATGAGCCAGTGGTATCTGCACTGGAACTCTCATTTTGTATCGTGTTCTGCTGAGTAATAGCATCCTCCTTCTTCCTCTCCTTCTGCCCTGCTTCATCATCTTCATATTCATCAAGGCTCTAAAAACAAAAATATGCAGTTATAAAATTGTCTTTTTATGTTGCTTCATGTATTTCCCACATTTCATAAAATTCATGCATCAGTGACTTAATATTTTCAAAGATTAATTTTACATTTCAGAAAGTTTAATTGATTTTAAATGGATATTAATATCTCCAGTACAAGAATAAAGTTTGACAACTAACTGCTTTTACTTAATCACAAAAAAGAAATAATCAAACTAAGATCCAGTTTGACAAAGCCCTAGGCAACATTGTCTGAGTTCAGTGCTAATCCTGCTTTTTGAGCAGGAGCTTGGACTGTGCCTGAGGTCCCTTCCATTTGAATGATTCTATGATTTTACAATCCCATTTGTCATGAGCAATAATTTTACCTCTACATGACTGATTTGAAAGAGGTACAGAACACCACTAATGTTTCATACTAGATTTACTGAAATACTTGGTTCAAAAGATTACATTTCTAAAGTACTGACTGCTGATAGGAGAGACACAAAAAGTACAAAAAAAAATTCAGAAACACTTCTGATTTCTGAAACGCAGGGCAGAAACATTAGAGCTCAACCACCTTCGGATTAAGTCAGCTATGTCTAGACTGGTCTATATTAGCTTAACTTACACAACCTTACAGAAAGAAAAACTACAATCTAGTTATTTGGAAGACTATCTTGAAGCAGACATGAAGCCCCAAAAAAATAACATCACAAGCTAGCACTCTGCACTAAAACAACGCAGAGAATGAACCATTCTAGGGCATTCAAAAAAAGCTTCTAGATGAATGGCTAATAGCTTGAGAAGCAGAGAGCTGGGCTACAAGGGTATGGAGGCACATGTCAAATGACTTGAAAGCCAGTTTCTAATGCACACAAAAAAATCACCATTCTGAGGCTTAGATATGGACAATCTTTGACATCAGTTTTTCCAGAGGACACAAAAGTAGGCAAAAGCATACAATGAGAATGGTGGAATGCAGTATTTTTTGAAAAGAAAAACCACAGTTATTTGCTAATTGAAAATCACATCAGCGTATAAAAAAAACTAACTTTGGCTGCTGCAAAGCAAACTCCACAGTGACAAGTGCTGGAAAACTGACAAACTAGAAGGGCATATGCTTCCAAAACTGAACATAAGTTAACCCAAATAAAGGCCATTTAAATTCTTTGCAGTCCCACCCACGCCAGAATTCTAACGCAATTTCACCAGTATACTTTTAATCAACATTTTAATGTAGACCTGCCTACTTTTATCACAAAGGAAAGACACACTTGAAAAACTATCACATCTAAATCATTATACACTCAAAAAATGTTTTCAAGAAGTGATCTTTTCAAATTAAGTAATTATAAATCAAAAATATTTCACTTGGTTCTCTCAGGCCCATTACTAACGGAGAGTTTAAAAAACACTGTCACAGCACATTCTAGGAGTTGATCTTTAAATCAACATCCTCTACCTTTTATAAACTGTAACAGTTACAAATTTTGGTAATATAAACTTAAGTCTGTGTCCTATTTTATCTCACTATCCTAATAGTCCATTCTGAAGTGACAAAATTAGAAATAAATCTATGCCTTCACTGCAACAAGAAACGAAGTCATCTTCAGCTCATGTGAAGCCAGCGTTGCTCAGAAAGACCTCTGAGGCTAAGGGAGAACCTCACATAAATTCAGATTAATGTCATGCAGATGAAGAATGACATGCTGTTAGAAAACCAGAAAAAACTTTTGTTCTGCTAGCCTCCAAGTTGTTCAGGTAGAGAATTAAGATCCCAGATAAACACAAAGGAAAGAGACCGTCTGACTAGAATTTGGAAGAGCAGCCTCTAATAAACTGAGGAGAAAACCAACAGGACCAAGAAGAGAACAGTTATCATTGCAGACCTCAAAAAAGCTTTGAGGGTCAACATTCTTTAAAAGGAAGTGTGAAGCTCAGCTTGCAGTGCTGTAGGAACAATAAAATTGCTTTTGCAACAACCAAGCAGACAAGTGCTCCTTTCCTCACAAGTTCTCTCCTCCAGATACATGCTTCTAAGTTTTTCTAGAGACCATACGCATTTCACAGAACTATTTGTCCCTGAATACAATTACATCTGTGAGGAAGAATGTTTTCCTCTCTTCATGTAAGATCACCTGCTACTAGCCACCCTCTTGGTAGTTTTGGGCAGGGACAAAATGTCATCATCTGTCAGGAAACTTCCAGCCACAGAATTTCGCAGTTGGGGACTGCCAGGGGTGCGCACTCCCACCCGCCTTCATTCTCAGGAAGGGCGAGCATCAGAGCAGACTGAAAATTGATGCCACTGCTAGGTATTATGAACCCCAAAAAGCTCACGCTCCCACAGTTAAAGGCTCCCTTCCCAAGCACAGAACAGTTAGCCGAGCAGTTGCTGTAAACTTCACTTGGAGAACACAGCCTCTGAAGCGACAGCCTGCTCCGGGGAAGTGAACGGTGATGGGAGCAGGCCAAGGGCCAGCCGGGGCAAGCACACTTATGAGCGGTGGGGCCCGCAGCAGCAGTGGGTTGCCATTGGGGTTACAAAGAAGGCAGGCGAGGCCCGGCTGGGCTGGGACATCCCTCAGGAGCTGCAGGCGCTTCGACTCCGGGCTTGGACTGGCAGGGCCTCCTCTCAGGCTGCCAGGCGCTGCCAGAGGCTTCCCTGGTTTCCCAAACCCAAAGGTCACGTTCCTCTTTCAAGCCCCAAGCCACAGCCAATTTAAACAGTACCCTCATAAGAAATGCTTGCTAAGCACCAGTTTACAGCCCAACAATTATGGAAGTTTAACATTTGAACATTTTTTATTAGAGTTACTAAGATTTTTGAATCAATAACCATTAGCCTTAGTGAGGAAATCTATTGCTTAAGCCTCACCAAATGGTTTGGGTTGGAAGGGATCTTAAAGCTCATGACAAAATTAGCTTTCTGTATCCAAAATAATACTTTACACTCAATACCAGCAATTTTAGTTACCTCAGAAATCCTAGTGCTATTTATGTTGTAGGATAGCTTGTAGATCAATTAAAACCAATGAAAGTCAACCTGACAGTTTTTAATTATTACTGAAAAATTAAGAACGCTCTTGAACCTTTTTTGTTCAAACTGCCCTACGGCTGAAACTGCCTGAACCCAAAGGCCGTTTCAGCTGGGCGGATTAGTGCTTTGCTTGCTTTGCCGGCTTCCCTGTAATGCAGCACTTCGCTTCAGAAACCAGCTCCACGCCCCCGAAAGGGCCGCGAGCACAGCAATCGCTTTCTGTCAGTGGCAGCGCAGGATGGGACTGGGAACCACTGAGGTGTAATCCCAACCCATTATATCATTCCCCCGTCCGTTCCCCTCCCCCTGCTTTTTTATTTTGCTGCTAGGCACATACCATTTCAGATGCTTATTTTCCATTAAAATCATCTGAGTTTTGTAAAGCAGACATTCAGTGTGACATTCCCACATCTGATCTTAATATAAGCAATCCACAGAAATTCTTTAGGTTTTGTAGCATTTCAGTACATGTTTGAAGCTTTAGCAATAAACATTTTTCTGTAAACCTCTAGTATGGAAAATACAAGCAGAATGAGATGCTTTTGAAAGAATCAGAAGGATGAAGGAAGCGGCCCCAAAGATAGCCCTACATTCCAGCACACCGCCGGCCTGCAGCTCAAGCAGGCACTGCGCAGAACCTCCCGCGTGATTCACTGGGGTCGCTTCCGATAAACACTTGGGCATCCTACAAACAAAAACCGGGGAGGGGCCGTCTTCTCCAAAAGACCGAGCAGCATTTCTAAATGCAAAAGGAGAGGTTTCGAAACGCACGCAAGTGACTGTGGCCGCAACTGTGCTGATGCAAAATGTCCCCGTCCCCATCCCCCTTCCTGCACCAACTTGCTTTTTCGCCTTGCAGTTCTGCTGGCAGAGCACATATCTGGGAGCTTCCCAGTTCGTTTCATGAAAAATCAGTCAGGTTGATTTCAGCAGTTTTAATTAGCCCAGGTATTTTGTCTCAACCAGATGCGAGCAGGTTCAAGCTCTTTCTTTCACACAGCTCCAGGGAAGGCTGTGCTACATCAGCTTTTCAAAAATGATGAGCACTTGAGACAGTAACATATTTAAGGAGTCCTGCAAGACGTGTGACCAGATGTCTACGTATAGTCAGTAAAATTCTGTTTTCAACTTCACGTTTGGGCAATAAATTGAATCTTCACAACACAGGCACTATCAGTTATCCTGACATTTCTTCAGCTTCTGAAACACACCAACAATTTAGGAGAGGAAATAAATCTAGGTTTCTTCTCATTGCCCCAAAACAACTTTAAACAATTTTAAAAAGGACAGTGAGGTCATTTTCTGTGAGTAGTAAAAGTTTAAAGTATGGTATCAAAAGTTCTTACCAAGATACTGGAAAAGCACAAAGGTCTATGTTAAATTTAACTACTTCCTAAAAACTTCCACGACAGAAATATGAGATGAGATAAAGAATTCCTTTTCACTCTGCATTAAAATGTGACTAGAAAATCAACTATAATGAAGTGTGTTTTGGGAATCAACCCAGCTAACCCTTCAGAAAAGCCTGGAAAAGTTATCTGCAAGTACAAGACTATTTTACACATCATTTCTTGATAATCACTTTTCTTCATGCCGCATGGGGAATCAAAGGCTTTCTGTCTTTATCACACAGAGCCCTGCTATCTGCTAAATTCCAGCTTCCTACCTCTGCACACATCCAACCTTTCTGTCATCACCCCCTCAGAATGCACACCACAAAACAAGCAAAAATCCCAAACCTCAACGATTTGAGACTACATTACCTTTCCCCTTCAGAAACACTGGTTTTAACCACACATTTTAACACACTTCTTCTAAAGTGTCCAGACAGTACCCAAAATATTTAAGTAAAATGGGTTTACAGTAATATAATCTTACAGCGGAACAGCAGTAAAATTGGAAAAATTATGTCTTTTTCACTACATAAGCCCTTTATCAGGTCTAACGTGTAAAGAAAAGCACTTAGGCAAGCTGGAAAACATCTCTATGGGGGTGAAAAGAGCTAATGTTATTCATAGGAATTATGTAAAACATACAAACAGTGTTATGAATACAGATCACCCAGCAAATTTTAAAAAAAAAAATAATAAAAAAAAGCACTTAACCTTAATTCTCACATTAAAAGAATCCAAAAAAGGATACTGAACTCGGGTACCTTATCTGAATGATCTTTGTGCACTTCTGACAGTCTCTGTATCCAAATGAAGCACTCCAATATCAACAATTAGTGTGATCACAAGCATGGATTTTTAACCCAGAAAGGGAATAAAGACAGGAATCTTTGGTATCTAAGATCAAAAGAGACCCGAATGCAGCAATGGGTCAGCGAACAGCAGGTGGGCCAGAGCACAGCTGACCGCAGCCCTAGGATGTGCTCACCCTGACCACGCTGCCTACAAAGCGCAGCCAAGAGACAGCCATCACTTGGGGGACAATGAGATGCACGTCTTGCTCTACAGAGCTCATCATATTCGTGATTGTATGTCCCAGCTACATTTTGTTTCAAGTCTATCCTTTTCTCACCCAAAATGAGACCTTTGAAGTACACCCTTTATATGCTTAATTGTACTTCCAAGCAAATGCAATTTGTGTTCTTTGTTTCAACAGGATACATTTGAAAATCCACTTAAAAATGAAGGGGACGTGAGCCATGACCTTATTTGTCTGTATTAGAGCAAAATAACAAAGTATTTTGAATTCTTTTAAAGCTAAGTAAAACATCAACTACATCAACACCAGAATGTCAATTATCCCTCTATTATAATAACAAAAAGCAGCTATGTTTGCCGTTTGTTACTCAGCAAAATACACTGTTTGGCCACCACTGTCTTCAAACATACCACAAAAATGAGTTCAAAAGTCAAATGTTTAACTTAAACTAATCGCCAAAGAATCCTTTATCACAAGGCTTGTCATGAATGATTGGTGGAAATGCTCAATTTAACTACTTAGTACGTGATATTAATATTAAAGTCACTCAGTGAAATACCAGCATACCAGAGGATAGAAGAGAAACTGGGGGGATGGGGAGGGTGTCAACCTAGCATTATTTAAATCCTTCTAGAAAAGAGAAAAACAGAATAGAAAATATGGATTGGCAAGCTTTCAGAATTAAACACCAAGCTCAAATAGCAGAACTAATGGAAAACCACTATGCAAAGAAGTCAAACTGCGGACACCCGTTCCATTGAGAAATTATTATATGAATATAATAATCACTCAACTAAATGATAAAGCATTCATGCCCTGCTCTTAAAAAGAAAACAGAACTAATCCCAACAGAAAATAAAGAAGCTAGGAGAAAAGCAGCCAAATCCTCCTCTTGTTGATGGATATGATCCGTTCTGTCTCACTTCAGAACTAAGGGTCCAAACTTCAAATATAGCACAGCTCTATACACTAGAAGAGTAAAAACAAACATCCCCCCCTTCTAAAATTTTTCACACTCCTTTTCTTACCTGCTCTAATCAGATTTTGCTGATTAGAAAAAAAAAAAAAAAAAACATTTTTCCCTGTTTTGCTGCTGGTTATGCCTAGTATAGAGCTATCACTAACAAATAGCATTGAACATACAAATCTCAAAGTTAGAGCAATGTTCCCAAGAAACACCAGAAACCAGAAGAAAAATCCATTAATTTTGTTCCAGAGTTGAGCTGACCACCAAACCCACCACCTTAGCCTCCTGAACAACATCTTAAAGTGATGCATTCAACCTAGTACAGAGATTGCAAACCAGTGGCTGAGCCAAAAAATCTTTGGCAAAACAAGGTTTGCCTGTTACAGACAGAAGGAAGAGAGAAACATTGAAGATATTTGTACCATACATGGAAGGACTACTTCACAATTTGTGTCATGCCCTGTATGTTAGCAAACAATAGTTACAGGTTGCAAAAATTGAAGCGAGATCTTTGTCTGGGTATACAGAAAATAAGTGTCTATAGGCTCAGTGCCTGCCTATACTATTTTTTCCTATAGAACGTCCTCCTCTATTAGATACAATTCTTAGAGATATTTGGTACTGGAGGCAACATAAACTGTCTGAAATAGGAGCAGTTTACCCACTGGAACAATGGCTAAACAAAAGCCACTCAGGGAACACACGGATAATGGAGTTTGAATGCCTGTAACCACCACTGTTTTGCCTTCAAATGCCATGCCAAAACTAAACAAACAGAAACAATGCTCCAAAAGAGAATAAGATGCATCTTCATGTCGATGAAGACCAAACAGATCAAGCACCCTTTGTTTAAAGCCAGAAGAACAGGGAGAGAAACAAATCCTGGAGATTAGCATGCTATTTTCAAAACAGAAGTTTTTCTTTTCGTGTGACAAGGTAATATGGAAGGCAGCTAATTCCTGTTTTCTTCCCTTAATTAAAGACGGTATTTCTAAAAAGAAATAAAGATGAGATCGGTATTTGAAGAATGTTCTAAAAGGAGATCAAACAGGCTAATGTGTACCGTATTTCTAACTATCCTGTCCTCTTAACCATGCAGTTTGTAGCAATTTATATTGTCTGAGTATAAAGTTGCATTTAAAATGGCTTTTTAAAAATGTAGTACAGTGCTTTCATAGGTTTCTGCTCTCTTGCTTAACAGGCTAATTGTCATTTTGCTTTTTCTACCCAAGTGAATCTCATTCAGTGTTTACAGACAGTGGCTGTGGGATTGGTCAAACTAAACAAAGGGAAAGAGGCTGCTGACAACCAAGTGAGCACGACAAGTCAGAACAATAGACTTAGAACCAGAACCAATTCCAAGGGAAAAAGAAAACTTTGGCACAATGCTTTTTTTGAGACTTGTACTGCATTTCTAATTTGGCAGTGGGATCTTTTGAATCCCTAGAAAAACTGATAAAAATATCAACTAGTTTTTCATCTCTCCAACATTGTTTCCTTTTGAGTCCTAAAACAACCAAATGTTTTACCAGAGACAGATGAGGATGCTACGCTCTGCTGTGAAGCAGAAAAGGAAAGAAAGTACTGAAAAATCACATTGGACAGGACTGACACATAGCTGGATAATAACTGTTAAATTTGATGTTCAATGCAATAAATAAGCACTTTTGAAGCCTCCAGCACTGGCGTCAGGAATAGACAGAAAATATTGACAGAAGCCATGCGGGCAGACAAAGCGCATCCCCAGTTGCTGATATTTGCCAGGCTGGCAATACCCAGGTAAGACAGAAACAGTTTAAAGTTGCTGCTGCAATTGATATTGGAACTATTTCTCAAGAAAGGACCTTATATCCACAATTTAATCCTAGCAACAATACTGTGAAACTGATTCCCAACTCAGATTTCTGAGATGACCCTTTAGCTCTGCAGTTTGGAGTGAAGATCTCTTCCTTGGGGGCTCTGCCAACAGTTTTGGTTTTGTATAAATGCTCCTATGACTGTCCGAGGCTCCTGGTGGAAATCCAGGCCAGGTTCTCATGCTGCAAGTCCTAGCAGTATGAAGGTCTTCGATCATCAGTATCTGTGCCCCCACTTCTTTACAAAAACCAAGCTCAGAAATCACAGTTCCTTTGTACCCATATTTTGATTAAGTCACCAGTAGGGGGAAGGGGGAGGTAGTTTACAAATAGCAACGCATAATATTAATAGCATAATAACAGGTCAGTATCTTAAAGATATGAAACTTGCACAAGGTGTTTTGAAAATCCAGTTTGCTTCAAGTGCAAGATGCAGCTTAGCTGCCACCGTAATTCAGCAGACAGACGCCGTTTGTCAGCCTCCCACCTGAACAGGCAGCACGCACACAGCCCAGCAGGTGCTTGGCTCTTCCCATTCAAAGGCTATGCGGGCAACTGAGGGAGCCAGTGGTGTATTGACTTAGGGAGGGCTGGGGTGAGGAGGAGAAGGCGTGGGAGGACAGAGAGCTGTGGGAAAGGATCATAGAAAGAACATGTAGCCAATGCCTGGTGAGAGGGAACTATGCAAGCAAGCGGAGATTGCAGCAGCAAAAATAAGCAAGCAAGCGAAGGACACTTCTGTGTCACTTGTTCGGAGAAGCAAATCTACATGTTTTACTTTTTCTTGATTTTTCCACAACTGCCAGAGTGATCTGCTTTATTTTTCCCTGCAGCACTCACTCCAAATCTTTACCTTTTGACTACCATGGTCAAGACAGCGCTTCCCGCAGAAGATAAGGAAAACTAGGACTTCGGGATGAGAGCACGCAGCCAGACAAGACTTTGCCACTCAAGACCATTTCCTGTGCACACTTTAAGCCCACAAAACAGTACAAGCAGGTTCAAGGGCTTCACTACAGCAGCAACATTTGCATATGGTGACCTCAGAAGAGAGAAGAACATGCAGAGACACAAAGCAGATCAATCTAGGTGTGAGGAAATGTGGTGTGGGGTAGCAGTGGGAGGAATGAGTCACATCACAGAGCTGGTTCAAAACAACTGCACTCCCCGGAGCCCTGCGCTACCATTCCTCGTTACGCTGGAGAGCTATGGGATTCTGCAGCAAATTGAACCAGAGTAAGGCAGGAATAAATACAGCAGGGAAAAGGCCAGATAGATAAATCAAAACTTACTCCTGTAAGTGCAGAAAAATGTGTACAACAACAACAACAACAAAGACAATTTTCCATTAGGGTTGAGGTTTTTGTTTGTTTGTTTTTCCAGATTTGTTGAGTGCCTGACAAGGTTTTTGGTATTTATATATACCTTTACTTGTACAAAACACAGCAGAAGTCTTTGTCAGATCTTCAGCAAACGAGAGGTTCTTTGCGTGTCAACAGACTTAGCGTTTCAGGCCAGACAGCTCAAGCAAATCATTAAGATTTCAGCTTATAAGGCATTTGTTATCTTGATTCAAAACACCAACTGTACACGCACTTCTTAGCTGTATAACAGGCATAAAAGGTGAAGTCCTCTTTGTTGAAGCACTCAGAGATCCATCAATTACAGATGCTTGATAAAATCTGTTATATACTGACAGGAATCCATGAATCTGCTCTGTGCAGCACATCACTGGCAAGGGTCTGGGTCGCTGAGGTGCAGAACAAAAGGGCCCTGACAGCCCTCTCCGTGTTCCTTTGAGCTCGAAGAGAGCATGAGGTGAAGGTTAAGACTGACACACCAATTAACGTGCACCATCTTCTCCATGGTAACTGCTCACACGCATTGCTTTCCCTAGGCCAATCTGGGACGAACACGAGGTAATTCGGGCCTCACCATCCCCAGAAGAGAAAAGGTGGGCAGTTTTACCTCTCCCAAGAGTGCTCAGGCTGCCCCAAGCCAGCCCGTGAAGCACAGGGAACAGGGCTGGCGCGGGCCTGCAGCACCACAGGCGAGCTCCCACCTCAAGCCACCGCTGCGAGGGCAAACAGTGCCTTAAATCGGTGAAAAGTCTGTTTGTAAGAATCCCAGGGACAGGAAACTTTCATGGATAAAACAATGTTCCAGTAGGGGTGTCCATGTTGTAAGCAAGGAAAACAAAACAAAACAAAACAAAAAACACCCCAAATCTCCCAGCCACTTGCACTGAAATCTAGGGGAAGGCAAGAGAGGAAGTGTCAGCAGGGTCCGGACCCTGCTATTCACATTATTAAAACGTGCTTTTAATTTCTCAGACCACACGCTAAAGCCTGTAATAATGTCACTTGGAGAACAGAAGGCTGAGTGAGCATCTGAGGGTGAGGAGGAATGTTTTCACAGGCGCAGTTTGTAAATACCACCGGCTCCTGCAGACATTCTTCCTTAAATGGACATTAACGTTGCTCTAGGGTAGAAAAAAGCCTCCTGGTCCAACACAAGTGATAGGCTAGCAATTGACCTTTCAGCACCTGCACTAAAAGATACTAAAATTAGTAGAAGGCTTTGCATACACAACATTACTTTTTGTTCAACAACTTAAAACCCTTTCCCTCCATGCCACATGATTTTCATCTGTAGATTTGGAAGAGTAAGGAATCCCAAAGTCTCTCAAACACGGTAAAAAAAAACGTAGAAATAAAAAGTCTCTCTGCCTATCTATGACCAACTGTATGAGGACACTAGGCAACTTAAAGAAAGGAAACTGCCCCAGGTGAAATCAGAACTGAACCTTCACCCAAAAGTTGAGCCAAACTTTATTTGGACATTGAAATAATTCTGCATTACTTCGATTTTATTTTTACTTCCTTTTTTTTTTTCCTCCATATAAAATAGGTGAACCCCTGGAACTGCTTTTTTCCAGCCAAGAAAACAAGACTGCCTTCCCTCCCTGACAGTTCCCAACAAACGTCAGGGACAAAGGCTGAGCCACTGTCCTAGTCTTCCCCTTTTCCACTTCTGCCCATGGGCTTCTGCCAGTCCTCCGCACCACCACTCCAGGCAAGCCACGTCAGGGTAATTCACTGGCAGAAAGCTAACCCTATAAAAGTCTTTTGTATGCTTCAATCTAGCAAACTACAGGATCAAAGAGTGCTGGAGTCAGCACGGGTGAGGCAGGCAAAAAGCAAGCAAGGATCCGCACCAGCCCTGACCTAGAAATGCCTGAACTCTCACAGAACTGATATCTCAGCAAATCGAACCAGAGAAATGCTTAAGTATTCATCTAAAGCCCGTACTGATGTGGAATATTACTCAAATCAACTACTTTGGGATTTAAGTAGTGCCCTTGATAATGGTAAACACTATTTTTAAGGTGAAAAAAACCACTGACTCAAGAGTTCAGAGCTCTGACACATGGTCATGGTGACTTCTTCAACCTACAGGTTGTGTGGACTACAGAACACTTCATAACCTGCATGGCTGCTACCACTGGAAGTAGCAACAAGGGGCCTACTGCAGAGCTCACCCAACTGTTGGAAGTCTTCACATAAAGGCACGGCCCCATGTTATGATTCCTAACATAAAAATGCCAAATGAGTTACTGGCAGTGGATTAACGTACACCTTCTTACAGCTTGGCCCCTTCGCAGTGGGGCCATTACAACTGAAAGAAAAGTAAGCTGCATCATAAATATAAATGAACAGGATTAAAAAAACAAGACAAGATGGACTTCTTTACCCAGCTTTCCCACAACAAACAGTATGAACTTGGAAATATCCACAGACCATGGTCAAACAACCTAACCTCATCCTCTGTTCGTATTGGCACTGCCCATTCTTTGGTGCTGGCACAACTGTTTGAGTGGACAGGAACTGATCCTGCTGAAAATTAACCTATCAGAAACAACAACAAAAAGTTGTTTTCAGACCTGATACTTAACTTACTATAAAAAAGGTGTCCAAGCACAACACAAGACACAACACAATGACAAGAACCACTGAAACTGGCCTAAGACCTTGTGAAATTTGTGTTGAATTATCCCCTCTCTGAGCACAGATATGCTACCACAGTTATTAACTTATATGGTGAACGAAAGGCTTGACATGAGCCAACAGTACACGTTTGCACCCCAGAAGACCAACTGCATCCTGGGCTGCCAAAACAGAGGGGTGGCCAGCAGGTCAAGGGAGGGGATTGTGCCCCTCTGCTCTGCCCTTGTGAGGCCCCACCTGGAGTATTGTGTCCAGGTCTGGGGCCACCAGCACAAGAAGGATGTGGAGCTGTTAGAGCAAGTCCAGAGGAGGGCCACAAAGATGGTCAGAGGGCTGGAGCGCCCCTCCTACGAAGAAAGGCTGAGAGAGCTGGGGCTGTTCAGCCTGGGGAAGAGGAGGCTCCGGGGAGTCCTCATTGCAACCTTTCAATACTTAACATGGTCTTATAAAAAAGATGGAGTAGGACTCTTTACTCAGGTAGAAAATAATAGGACAAGGAAGAATGGTCTTAAGCTAAGAGGATAGATTTAGAATAGACATTAGGAGGAAATTCTTCACTTTTCACAATTCTTCAAGGTAGTTAGGCACAGGAACAGGTTGCCCAGAGAAGCTGTGGATGCCCCATCTCTGGAGGTGTTCAAGGCCAGGCTGGATGGGGCCCTGGGCAACCTGATCAAGTGGGTGACATCCCTGCCTACTGCAGGAAGGTTGGAGCTAGATGACCTTTAAGGTCCCTTCCAACCCAAGCCTTCTGTGATTCTATGATATACCTTATAATAGTGTTCCTCACATTAGTAATTTCCCCTGCTAACATATGCAGGCAATTGTAGGAAAGAAATATCTAATGAAATCAAGACCACAGAGATCGTAACACAGCTATTACACTATGCCCTACATATTACAGCTTTGATGTTCTCTTATTACTGCTTTAAGCAACATTTTCCAGTGTTAAGTGGAACTCCCATTTCCTAAAACAATTAGAGTTTCATTCACACTTCTATGATATTTTATTGTACTTCTGACACAGAGCTGCAATAAAATAAACAGGAAGTATTTTAAAATTAAGCTGTAGCAGTTTATGCCTGAAATATAAATCTGGACTAGGATCTTTTCTGGCAGTGAATCTGAAAGCGTGAAACTTTGGCCATCTTTATTTATAGATAATAGAGTGTCTTCTTTACTGGATTCTAGAATATTAATAGAGGCTCTGACTCCCTTCTGCAGCTGTTTTTTAATTTATGGTTTGTGTTTGAAGACTGTTCTTAAAATGTATACAGAAGGAAGGAAAACTTAAGCGCATCTATGCACTGTCACATCAAACACCCACAAAGATTTCAGAGTCATTCTTCATTGATATGAAATACTGTAAGAAAGAATTTGTGCCAAATAATCCAGCTAACATTATGAACACCTTACTGGGTCATCAACAGCAGAATAATTACCTTGCAAATAGGATGTAGACTAATTCACTTATGCGCCTCATTGCACCTAATAAAGTTTTGTTGCAAAAACAAATGCATTGCATTAAAAAAAAATGAACAAACACACAAACACAAAAAGGCAGTCTGTCTAGAAAAGCAATCTTTGTCACCAGAGATCTTAAAGAATGTATCAACTACATCCACATCAGATGAACCATGTTAGGGATGACAGAGATACAAGAATCCTTTTGGGACAAGATGATAAGCTAGATAATCCGTCCAGGTCCCCTGCAGCTTTATTATCTAAGATTTTACAATAGTAAACTCTTTGCATGAAAAGTTTCAGTGTCAACAAATATAACAAATACAGACAGTGAATTTCACAAAGAAGACCTTTCTCCCCACCAACCCATGGAGTTGGTCTATGTATACATCCCACATAGACCAAATGCAGTCAAGCAGGGGACTGGGAGAAGCAAGAATCGATGCCGGGTAATTCTGCTATCACACCATCGTGCTACACACCCGCAGCACTCTGGCTCTTCATGAGAAGACATAGATGCACGCATCAAGAATTCCCTGTGCGGATTCTTGCTCTAATCTGGGAAGGTAACAGAAATAAAGAATTTTGCCCTGTACCTACTTTGTCCTTCAACACTTTCCTACTCATCCCTGCCAAGAAAGGATGGTGGGATGGAAAGACTGTTTCCCGGAATGAGGACGATTGCTCTTCTGTCATTTCAGTGTTCAGATTGTTTTTTTCAAGAGAGAAGCACAGAAAATCAGTTCTTAAATTACATTCTCCCCCTTGACCTTATCCAATTGTCTGCACCATACTATTAACTTCAATTAGTACTAGTCTGTCCTATCTACTGAAGGTACTGTAATCCATGTTTCCCTGAGTTTTTCAGTCAAAATTACTAACCTTCTTACAACCTCTGCCTTCCTATTAACACAAGCTATTCACAAGTAGACTACAACAGACTTCTGCAATTAAGCTCTCAAACATCCAGATAAAATCCTAGGAAAAAAAGACCTGCTAAATTACACTGCTTGTCCTTTAGCGAAGAGAATTAAATAAAATAGATCTCCCACTATTTTATCTAGACAGACATCTACCAGATAATATCTGTTGATCCAGATTTATGTTCCTGGATTTGCTTTTTTTTAATTATAACCCTAACTTTATATTCAAATTCTCTGAAAACTTTTCCACTATTTCAATGCTTCTGACAAATTAATATTTATGGGCCAGAGACTACTCTGGTCAACTACTTTGAGGGCAAGTTATCTGGACATGCTCAGTTCCAAACGTTTATCCTTATTATAGAGGAAAGAACTCCCTGGAAAATCCTCTTTTGACATGAATACCTAATCCTGTTCCCTCCAGGCAGAAATGTTTCTTGTACAGCTAATGGCAAACACCTGATAATGTATCATAATAATACTCATTTAACCAGAAAGAGAAAGCAACATGACTTAGATTATGACTGAACAATTGGTTGAGGAAAAAACAAACAAACAACAACAAAAAAAAAAACAGCACATTTAAATGAGGCCAGATCCTCCAAATGAAACGTAGCACTTGGCCATGGCCATGTTACCAGACCTGTGAACCGATGAGATTCTGTTATAGTATCCAAACCAACAGAAATAAGCCCTTCATTTTGCATTGTAATTGGATAATAGCACGCCCACTGCCAGTAACCAAACCTTCAGTGAGAAAGGTGAGTAAAAGGGGGTACCATCACCCTCACAGACCATGGCTCATCACAACCTCAAGTCTAAAGCAGTCTCCTGTGGACCTCCCCTGCAGATGAATGCAGCTTCTACTGCAAGTGCCGCAAGTTCAGCCCAAGCTGTAGGACTCACAGCTCTCAGTAAGGGATGCTGGCTGTGTCCTTCCAGAGTGAAGACCTGAAAGCCACTGCATCACCTGTGCATTGAGACAAATGGCGGAAAATCGGAGGATTTATCTGACTACGCTGGCTTTGATATATTACTTATTTACAACCTTTTAAAAATAAAAGAGAGAGATGAGACAAGAATTGAAACTTTTTTTTAATCTATCCAATAGTTGTTTGTTCATTTATTTATTATGCTCCTACGGTGATTTAATTTGTGGTTTTCTTCAAACGCCACCCTCTACTGAGCTGCACTACTGGCAAAGCTAGCTGTGCTGAGCTCTGAGTTACTCAGCCATGCAGACTGAACATTTACCTCTATTCGCTACAAAGTGTATGCATTATTATAGTCTATTCTGAAAGACAACATTTTAATTGAAGAATTTGTAAAGAATGCCTATTTTGAAACACAGCTTTCAACTGCTCTGTGAAACCCTTTGGCAAGGATATTGTGCATTCCTCGGAGGATTTAAATTAGTTTGCAGCAGAACAAAACCTGGGTTACGGATAGTAACTTGGATACAGTCACACACGCACAAAATAGACAGCATTCACATTCCTCCTGATCTTTTTCCTTGAAAAACACAACCATCAACATGCAAAGTCCATTTTAATATGATAATGTGAGGGGTTATTTTGCTAAGAGGAAAATACTTATTGCGACACTGTTTCTAAAATAAATTAAACATGTTTGTAGTTCTCAAAGCTACTACAGGATCTAACCTTACACTATTTAACCCACACTATTTAAAGCTGAGGCTGCTAGTCTTAAACTGACACGTAAAAAGGTAATTTTACATTAAGGAATAGAACTGCACATCTTGACTTCAACTACAATTCCTGCATCTTCTTCTGGGATTCGAGACATGCTTGTCTTAACGTAATTTCTTACTTGTTCATTCCAATCTGATTTTTCCCCTCAGCCTATCAGTATGGCATCAGAGTAAAAACAGGCCTTAACATAAAAAAGAAACTGAAAACAGCCTCATTAAATCTTCTCAGCATTCAGCTCCCATCTTCCAGGGAATCTTCATATACATGATAATTAGTTTCCTGAAAGGCTAAGGCTTAAATGTCATTTCTTTGTGTTGTAAATTCTAATTATTCATAGTAAATAAATTAGTGATTCTGTTGTATTGCTTAAAGCAATGCAGAAGCTTGAAGTAATCATACAACTGGCAAAAATTAGGAGTTCCCAAAAAAGGAAGTAAAACCTCATTCTTAGCATTCCAGGAGACTTAAAGAGGGCTCCATTAACACTAACAGGGAAAGGGCCAGTGACCTAGAACTTTACTCGTGCACCGAAACTATTAATGAAGTTTGAAGAATAAAGAGTAGTGGGTATGCAAAATGCAGCTCCTGCGATGGAGCAGGAGGATGAATAAGCTGCGCTCTAATTTACCCAGGCACACAGCACACCATGGCTACGGGAGCAGCGTGTTAGCGCAGACCATCTTTCAGGAGTCACATTCCTGGAAACTGGCCGATTCCTGTGGATTCTCACATGACCTTTAGTTTAATAGCGAAGTAGTTAAAAATCAAACAACTCTTCTTACATACAAGTCATAAAGAAAGAAAAGGAGGTGGGGGCAGGGGAGGGAGGAACAACTCATTTAGCATTACTTGCAAATGAGACCATATCATATGGATTTTATGGCTACCCTACCATTATTATTGAACACTACTATCAAGGCTAATCCCTTCCACAAATGTTGAATCACTGTAAGCACAGTTATGCACAGACCAGTAATTCAGATACTCACTAGTGGAAGACTAGTGCCAACTTGAGGGAGAAGCTCTCTCAAACTGTCAAAGAAAAATGATTTTTAGGCACCTCAATAGCCAGCTCTCGTTCCCTAGCACATGTTTTAGTGATAAATAAAAATATAATATTGGCAAGTCCTAGGATGACAGAATGGCTTTGTGAACTTTCCCCAAGTTGCTTTTCAGCTGCACCACTAAGCAAAGATCAAACACTTCATATAGGAACATGTCATTCCACATCATTCCTATTAACGAAGCATGAACAGATCTCCTTTCTGTATTGCCCAAGCAAAAGTTTAATATCAGCATGACTAAAGAGTCAAATCAGAATCAAAAGATGGAGGGTTTTTTCAACTTCTGAGCAGAGGAGAACTTCACCACCAGGAAGCACATACTTGAGGATTCATGTTGTCCATTACAGGAAGCTAAAAAGAAGACAAAATAATTTCTTTGGACACATTACTTAAAATTTGGCTTTCTGAGAGGAAACCAAAGAAATAAAACCATTCTTGGAAACACCAGGCTAAGTGATGCTTCACAAACAGCAGCACCATTTGACTTTCAGAACCGCCCTCTATAAATAACACTATGCAGTCCATATTATCTCTAAACTCTTCTTAAAAGAAAACTTTCAAGAAAGAAAATGTTCTTCCCTAAATTCTGGAGCATGTCTTTTTTCTTTTTTTTTTTCCCCTTATTAGCACAAAGAAGGCAAATAACTTTTACCAGGACAAGCACAATCAGAACGATTAAGATGCTAGAATAGACCTGAGAAATTAATAAATTTTTTTACTGGTCAGAGGAAACAGTTAATGCTGTTTCACATTCAGATTGAAATATCAGCTATCTATAACTGGAGAATAGATATATTTGTATTTGCATTCCATAATTTACTAAGATTATGAGTCTCCTAGATGGCTGCTGCAAGCAATAGCAGAACTCTTTAAAATACCAGAAATATGTGAATACATATCTATCCAAATAAACATTGACTATTTTTGTTACTAGAAATACTTTTGGTTCTGTTAGCAATAAAAATGCTTCAGTTACAAAAATGAAGAACAACCTAAAAAATATTTCCTACTTAGAATTACTGTGTTGTACATATCCTTTCTCGATCCATTTTGATTCCACCATTGGAAGAACAGCTAAATTAATTGAGTTCCCTAGGAACCAGAAAGATCTGGAGAAAAATAAAAGTACCTGAGAAAAATGCAAACTTTTAACTAACAGCTGGTAAATCACCTTTGTTTCAATGTAATTTTCTTTGTTTCATTTCCCTTAACAAAACATTTTCTCTGTTATGCTTCCGATTACTGGTTACTTTACCAAGGAGAAACAACAAAATCAAACTTCTCTCAGATACGCTTCTGCTCACTGACAACAATGGTGAGGAGAAACAGCAAAAATGAGGTACTTTATACTCCCCTTACTCATACTAAAAGATGACTAATGTACAAAATCAGAGCCATTTCTGAAATGAGAGACCCAAGTGAACAGGAGAAGAAACTAGAGAGGGTCTACAGAGCAAGAGCACGTGGCCTGGGAGGAGAGGTTGAGGAAGATGAGTTGGTTTAGTTGTTGAAGAGGAAGACAAGGAGCAACGCAATGGCAACCTAGAGAACTGCATGAAGGTTAGTTACAAAGACGATGGAGCCAGGCTGCTGGAGGCAGCAGATGGACAACAGCCACAAAACACATCAGCTGGGCGCCAGGATCAACATTTCAGTGAAGGGCAGCAGTACAGCACTGGGCCAGGCTACTCAGAGAGATGGTGGAACCTTCATCCTTAGAAGTTTTCAAGTCTCAGCCAGACAAAGCCATGGCTGACCTGATCTAGCAATGGTGAAAGTAATATTCTGAGACTTCCAAAAGTCTCTTTCAACCAACATTTCTATGCATTTACTGAGTCAGTGGGGTTTTTTTGATTTATTCCCTGCTATTCCCTCCCCACCCCAACCTGGAAATCTGATGGTTGGATTGGCTTTTTCTCACATTTGGGCAACATTATAGATTAATACTTCCTCCTTAAGACAATTCAGGCAAAATCTTTTGTGAATCAAATCTCTGTGCAAAGAAGGATTCGGGCACAAATCCAAAAATGTATCCAAAAACGCAGAAACAACAAAATTGGGAAAAAAAAATAAAAGCAAATGTAATCAGACGTATATTTTAAGAAGAACAAGCAGGAAACCTCTAAAACACTCAAAGGAAAAGCTTTTAAAAGCCGAAGTTTCTGGTTTGGACACAGCAAGTTGATAGGCTATTATTCATCAGGAGAAGGAGAAAGATGGATTGGTGACAACACACTTAACCCGAATAGACGTATGCTTCTTCCTGTAAAATCTGCTTTATAAATAAGCCTCTGAAGAGTGAGCTGCCCTATCTGAGTGCTTTCTTTTTTTTTTTTTTTTTAATGCTTTGACTATTCCAACTCCTACTCTTCTGGCTACATATGTATATATACATATACGCACACACAGACAAGTCACAACTTCTCCAATTTATGGAAAACAAGAAATGAATACATGAGTTAAAAGCTCTAGAGGAAAAATGACCACAGCAGATTACTTTTACCGTTACTTCCCTCCCACACCTTTATCTTAGCAAGAAGGGACATATGGGCGAAGCTTTTAACAATTTGTTTTGCATGTCACTGAAATAACACCAATGAAGACCATTTGAAGAGATATACTGTATGTATAATGGAGTCCAACTGCCATAACTGAACAACACACAGCCATAATGATTTCAAACTCATTTTTCCCCAATTTTGGAAGGCATGCTTTTGGAGGATCCTGAGCAAGGACTTGTGATGAAATATGAGAAAAATAATGGCAATACAAGTATGAATTCTATTGAATTTAATGAAATTGATTCATATTTGTCTACAAAACAAATTGGTTAATTAAGTCCAAACATACCTATCTCCAGTAAAGTAAGTTATTTTTCACAATGGTTTGGTATACAACAAGGCATATGAGGCAAACTTTATTTTCATTATAAAGTTATGAAATGTAAAAAAAAAAAAAAAGTAAAAAAAAAAGTAATGAAAGTACTTCTAATTAAAAAGTAACCTCCCTGGAGGTCTTGCCCAGGGAAGTGCTTGAGCCACCATCCCTGGAGGTCTTTAAAAGACGTTTAGAGTAGAGCTTAGTGATATGGTTTAGTGGAGGACTTCTTAGTGTTAGGTCAGAGGTTGGACTAGGTGAGCTTGGAGGTCTCTTCCAACCTAGATGATTCTGTGATTCTGTAACTTCTCAAGGTTATTCTCAAGATGATTCTCCCAAAAGCCCACTTAGATAGGAAAGAACTGTTTGTTTAAAACAAATACACCTGCAGTTAATAACTAGAGTGAGCAGTGGGATTAATAAAGTCAGATCTATGCCAGAAATTAACAGATATTGAATATTTTTATCAAAGTTAAGAACTAAAGACAAAAATAACAAAAGTTTTCGGGCAAATCATAGCAGCATAAAACTGGTAAAAGCCTGCCTTGGGAACAGAGGCTGCCTTCAAATCAAGCTCAAGGAAAAAAAGGCACACAGCTCGGTGTATTTTCATTTTATCTGGTCCTCTGGTCCTCAGAACAAGCTGCACTTAAACATCCTAGCAAACACTAACATCTGGAAGTGGCACGCCAATTTATGTTACAGCACTCTACCAGCAGGTGCAGCACAGTGAGTGCAGCTGATCTGTAAGCTTCACAGCACCTTCCCCTTCACTACTTACTATCAAGGGGCTATGCAGCTCTCCTGCTAAATGCTTCAAAACAGGTGAGTGGGAATCATTCCTTCCTCAGTTATCCTTTGTCCAGATTTTGTTGCTGATGACATACCAATGACGTAAGCAAGTTTAAATATAACATAACCACGGGGACTGAATTCCTGACACGTTCGTGTTGGACTTCAGCTGATGGCAGCAGCAGACGTCTAGCCATGTCGCAGCAAAAACTGACTCAGCCATAGCGCTATCTTCTAGTCCAATGTCCCCTAAAAATCAAGGGATGCAATCCAACTGCTGTGTATAAAACATTCTGACTGATAGATGAAATATTTAAAGGAGAGGATTATGATCTGAACAATAAAAAGACCCTTTGGAGATAAATGGCTTTTTACAAAGCTCTTAGAAATAAATCCACCTTTCAAGGACGGTTCCATCTTTTGAAGAGGATTGGTCTTGAAAGTAATGCACTCAACTATAAACTCATTAAAATTATAAGCAGCAAATGCATTTAAGCAGAAAATAAGCACATTCTTGAGAAGCTTCCCAATTAAAAAAAAAATACTAAACATTCTTGATTACAGCTCCACCTATTTATTTGCAGACTTTCAAAGGTGTTAAAACATTTGAGCAAAAATAAGAGCAACAAAAACCAAACAACAGCAAATGTTTTAGTACAAAATCAAAACATTTCCCCAACCAATAATAGTTTCTTTAGAAGAAAAAATCTACGCACACACACAATTTCACCACATACACACTTCTAGGTCTGTGATCTCTCATTACGCATTGCCTGCTCTGAGTGAAACACATTTAAATACCTCCAAAATATCCCCCTCCCTCTTGCCACATTCCCTTCTCCCCCCCTCTTCGCATTTTCAGCTAATACCTTGACATTACTGGCCTCACTAAACTCAATCCTGCGAATTCCTGACATTCATGTCTTCTTAATCTGAAACGTAACTTGAGGAGATGGTTAACATTTGACCTTTGCTCTACCTCAGACATACCTGGAGACAAAAAAAAGTCCAAGGCATGCAATATGCATTCACAGTCTGAAAGGATGTTTTATTTTAAAGTTTCCAGCTCACAGTCTTTAAAAAAAAAACCCAATCCATTAAAACTTCAAAAGGTAATTTTTATTAAATTCCCCTAACAAGCATAGTTCTGCATAAACATTACAAACTCATGCTAAGAATGAGGGCCTAAAGCAATAAATAAGGAACAAATTCCAAGAAGTATACATTTAAAAGTCATGGTGAATTTAGGAATTAAATGGCTACCATACTAATGAAACAATCAGCCTCATTTAATTAAACTAGATACTGTGGGTAGAGAATGAACAACAGTAAATCATACATGGATTACAGAAATAGACATGGTCATTAACAGGCTATTAAAAATTTAGTCAGAAACAAATTACTTACAGAAATGGACAAAAAGGTTATGAGACAAATCAGAAATAACATTTAAAAAAAAAAAAAGTTCCACAAAATCTATTTGCTCTAAATGAAGGTCAGCAAAGACACATACAGTTTCCCCTATCTTTTTCTTTCCCCTTTAAGAATTAAGTTTTAAAACAGAATCTTTAAGATTATTTTGGCTTTTTATCCACCCTCATTCTCTCTTCACTATACACATATACACACAAACATGGATATTAGGAGCACGTTAGCTGCAATTTAAATGGGTTTTTCTCTATTCCTACCCCCCCCCCCCCTTTCCCTTTTTTTTCTATTTTGGCGGAAAAAAAAGAAAAAAAGATTCACTACAAATTAAATCTTGTCAACTATCAGTGAGAGAAGTTCTACATATTTTTACCTCAAGTGAACTTGTTTGGGCATATAGGCTTCACATCCTTTCTCCTTTTAATTACTAGTGCATGCTAGTTCCGGTGCACTGCAGTGCCAGAATTTTGAGGAAAGAAAGAAAAGAAAGGGCTGGAAGACAAGGGATGAACATGATTGTTTAATGAGCCAGGGTCTCTTTGCTAGGAGGTAGTCCCCGTTTGCTGTTATCTCTAGCGGCTTCAGGCATTTTGTTTGTCATGCAGTTACAGCATGACTGAACATGCCATTTTGAGATTTTTCTTGTTAAATAAAGCCTGCAGTTACAACTGATTAAGAGAATGTCCTCTTATAGACATGATGTGCGACACCTACAATTTGAATTAAGCATTAAGAAGTAAAAAGTGAAAAATAAGGTGAATAATTTTGTTTTTAAGAAACTTCCACTTACAGTTGCACTTTTCAAATCAATCTCTACCGACAGCTGCCGACTCACGTAAACACTGGCTATAAAATGTATAATTTTCTCAAAGCAATTTGTTTTAAGGTACAGATTTCCGTAACTACAATGTAAACTACAAAAACTCTTTTAAAACAAGTTTCCCCTGTATCAAGGAACAGACAGAACATATTATTTACAGCCTTTTTTCAGAAGAATTGCCTATAGCAGAGAAAACGTGCCCTTCTTTGCACCTGCAGGTGACTCAAAGCCAAGACCCTTCCCAAGCAAACCACCCGCACTTATTTCGGTCCCAGCCTAGGTGCAGAACAGATTTCAGAGGCAGGTCCCTGTCTCGGTGCACAGACACCTGCGGCCTACCACCGAATCCCTTGGGCTTTTGGGCCCAGACAGGCCGCTTCACACCCCACCAGGCCACACTCGGCCCATTGGGTTCCCCCACCAGTACCCTTCTCTCTCAGCTCACTTCTTACAGCCAGGCATCTATTAAGATGAGCCAGCGTGATGTCTTAAAAATAGTTTATGCACATCAGGAGAGGCAGAAAAGCACAGGCCAGGCTAAAGTGTAGATATAAGGCTGCATCTTTTATGGCAATCTCTTTAAGGTGGTACACAAGCTACTCCTGTGCAATTTCCGTAACTGTGTTTAAGTGAAGAATCACTCTTTCCTTCAGCATCATCCAAAAGAAGTCAAATAAGCAACAGGTATTTTGAGCTTTCATTAACTAGAAGATCCCTGTATGACATTTGAGACATCTGAGAACTGAGCCTAATTTAAAGAGGAGAAACTTCAGTCTTTGCTATGAATGCAAGGCTAATTAGCAAATGCATTTCATGATTCTCCTGTCAGATACTCCTCTCAGATTTCATTAGTGCTTTCATTAGTCTACTTCTGTGTTGATGACTAAAAACTACCTGCTTTTTAAGAATATATTTGCAGTGTTAATGTCCTAAAGTTGTTATTTTAATACTGATATTGGCAAGACCGGAGCTGTATATTTTCATTTATTTTTCATACTACAGTTACCTATCGGTCCTCATCATCCACTTTTGCTAAATGTCAGAACATTCTTAAAGATGCTGCTGTGATCTCTGCTGAAGTTCCGTAACGTATTAAGAGATAACTACATCTTGAATTTACTCTTCAGTTTAGCCTTCTTTGTTATTTGTCTAGTTTTTTAAAATATAAAGTTGAAGATTTTTACTGGCATACTTCAAATGGACAGAATCACATTTTCAGATAAATCTTCACCATTTTATTCTGCCAAAGTGGTACAAAGTCAATTCTTTCTAATACCATTTCTTCCAAAATGAAGCTTGTGGAAGGGCTTATTTCCTCAGCCACATGAATCAATGAAAAATCTGCCCTGATTTAAGAACATAGTTATATTTATGCAACATAATGGCAAGCCCACTAAACACTCTTGGAAGTGGGAAGCAATGCTGGCATCCCAAGGTCTGAGAGTTTGCTTGAACACCACTGCATCACATTTCCACATCCCCATTTCCCAGGGCTTCTAGATGGAGCCAGGTTAGGTCAGTGAGATTTGGCAGCCCCAAGTTCAGCAGTGCATGCACACTGTCACAGTGATCCCAGATCGACCCGAGTGGGATCTCAAAGCAGAACAACAATCCTCAACCTACACTAAAAAACTGTACCAGCTTATAAAAAGCCATATGGATCTCTACCCTTATCATAGTGGAACAGACAATTAACTGAAAGCTTACCACATCGAGAATTCAGGCTTCAGATCTCAGTTTCCAGTTTCTGTGAGCCAGCTAACAGCAAGTGCTGAAAGCTTTACAACATACAAACACACAAACAAACCTCCAAATCTTTCTAAATAAAGAGAACACAAAGAAATTTATGAAGAATCAAATGGGTAGTGGAGTGGTAGCAAGGAACATTTCATGCATGCAAAAATACATTAACATACCCATTTCTAATTTCTTCTGCTTTGATTTGCAAACATTCTTGCACCTTATAAAAAATGTAACGTGCTATGAGAAGTGGTTTCTAGTGTTGAGCTGCTTAGCAACACCTGCGTTCAAATAGCCTCTGGGTAAGTTTGACAAAAACTGATCTGACATCTGACGAGCCTGATTTTTTTTAGTTGAAAAAAGCAAACCCACAAAGTGGGATTATATTAAAACACCCATTTATGTTTTAGACTATACACAATGGCTGAAAACTGTCAGATAATGGGTTTCTGCCTCTGGCTAAAAGTAAGTGCTACATTTTGCTATAAAAGTTAGCTGCCTGAGGTGCCAGTATTTCATGAAAGATAATTACATTGCACATCATCTTCATCAGATTACAAGTTTATGTGTACTTACTGTATAAATTTTCTTCATTTTTAGTCTACCTCCCTTTTGACAAAGAATTACCTTAAGGGTTTCTGTCTTTCTAGCCACAGGAGTTCATTAAGTGAGATTAAGGACTTTTTTTTTTTTCCCAATTCTTCTGATTAGTAACAAATGAAAAGAGCAGAGAAATAGGCTGAACAGGAAATTCTTTCACAGATATGTTAGGACTCTAGCTATGCCATTACCCAGAAATGTCTGAATGCAGGCCCCTATATATGATTTAATTGTCAAGTATGCTCAAAACGCCCAGTCTCAGTACACTTCACTGGAAGGCTTTGTTAGAGTACTTAGCACATCAAATACATGCTACTTAAACATCCAGCTGTAGATTCCCGAAACTGACAACTTATCACATTTCTGCATTTACTAAGAGCATTTAATAACTTTGTGAAAGAAACGTGACTACACCTCATTCATGTCACATCTTACAGTCAGACTTTCAGCAATACTTGTCCCAAGCCTCCCCAACACCCAGTTATGTAACACCTTATCGCACCGACTGTCTGATGGTTCTGTCTCGTCTTCCCCCAGATCAGAAGCCATTTGGTCTGCTCAAACTTCATGAACAAAAATTACAAGTGTGCAAACTAATAATGAAAGTGCCAAACACCCATTAACCTCAACACAGCATTCTGTATCAGAAATGGGTATGTGTTGTGGTTGGTTTTTTGTTTGTTTGTTTGTTTTTAAGGAGGTTTTTGGCATCAAATGCTAGTGTAGAACATCTCAATTCAACAGCTTCACTTTTTTTTTTCTTAATGGATGGACCCAAAGGACTTCTCTGCAAAATCTCTCTGCACATTCTATAAGTTTTTTATGTCTGTAGCTTTGGTCTAATTGAAATGACAATGTCATACACACATTAAAAACTAAATCTTTCATCTTGGAGTTAGTAGTTCAACTTACACAGCACCTTTCCATATACAGATCTAAGAGCTTTTATAGGAGAGGAGAAAAAGGTAACTCTAACCCTGGCTGCACAGCAGATGATCTAACCACAGAGGCTAAGCAACCTGCTTAGCGCCAAGTCTAAAAAGCAATCCGCAGCAGGACCAAGCACTTCCAGGTTCAATACCATCTCCCATGTTCCAAAATGTACAGATCTTCATTCAAAACAGATTTCACGGAAAACTTTTAATATAAGTATGCAAGAAATTACATGACTTTACATAAAAGCCTACAACACTTAAGAAAATAAGAGGAAGACAAGTTTTTGACTTTCTGTTCTAGAGGCAACTCTGGTAGGTATCAGCTTCACGAAGAGCCTGAAGATTGAGGTCATGGCATTATTTCAGACTGGATTTATTACACATAATTTGATAAGCCACATCAGCACAAGTGAAAAAAAAATACACATCCTGTATCCCAACTTCTTATTAACACCCTGGGACACAGACGACAAGCAGACGTGTAGCCAAACTCAAAACAACTATCTAAAAGATTTTTAAAAACTAAGATTAATAAGGCACTAGCACAGTTCTGGCTTGGCAAAGCATTGCTTAATCAATTAATAATAAGTAATTCCTAATTTAACCTGCAAAGACAAAGAAGTGCTTTTATGGAAGAAACTGAGATTATACTTCACATCATCAACTGAACTGTAAATTGCACCTTGGAAGAATTTATCAGACTAAATTAGTGTCCTTAGAACTCTTTCTAAATGACTACTCACAGCATACTGATGTTTTAAGAGCTTCTTCAAGTTAGGCCTGTTTAATAATCTGCTTTGGACTACCAGAACATCAATTAGCTCCTGAACTGTGCAATAAAGGTCATTTTTTTCATCAGCTGAAAAAAATATATTGGATATATTTACTTTTTAAACACAGGAAAAGCATATCAAATCAAAAAGTTTCGTATTTCTGGGCAGAAAACCAAATGTTCTAAAAAAGGGGAAGAAAAAACTACTTTGTTAAGAAAAATATTAATTCAGCTTCAGCATAACAGCTTTCTGGTTATTAATCTGAAAAAAGGACCTAGGTGGGCAAATACATATCCAAACACTGTAGAGAAGAAAGAAAAAACTGCAAATATCAAATTTCTTATTTGCTACCACCTACCATAGCATTCAATATCAACAACTTCCCCACCCTTTCCAACTATAAAAGATGTAGGTCAGCTTAGTTTCCGTTGGTGCTGCTGGCTTGAAGAAGGCAGTAAAACAAGACAAGAAGCACTATGTAAACAATTAAGAGGCTATTTTAAATTAATGACCCATTCAAGAATGAATATTTAATTTGTTTATTTTGCTACAACTTCAATCATTAGGAACTAGGTTCTTATGTAGCATTTATACACACACAATTTGTAAACACAGGAGCCTCGGTTTCTACACTCCACAATTTTTTTTTCATTTTTTTTTTTACATACGAGCGAAACAATAAAATCCAACAGCAATCTGCAACACTCAGGTCAATTTTCCCTTGCTCTCCCCAGAATAGAACATAGAAATGAAAAGGTAAAATATACAAGGAAAACAGATGTCAACATTTTAAAAGTCAATCTGTTTATCTGGTAGAACCTGAATACTTCCAAATGTTTTAGTACACAGACTTCTTATCCAAATTACTAAAGCAATAAGAGGTTGTATTTTGGTAACCAAAGAGGACATTAGAGTTTTGTACCAAACCACCACAAGCAGATTCAGCCAGCAAGATAATTAGCTTTCCTTTTTAAAGAAGGTCTTTAATAAGATACTTATTTCAGAAGGACTAATTCTGATAAAGGAGCTGGTTGGAGAAGTCTGTACAAGAACCTGTATGATGAGGATCCTGAACTTCTCATCCAAGTGGTAGGAGAGTGAGGTCCTTTATCTCAAACAACTGCTAAATCTTTCGGGAGGAATACTTGCAAAAGCAGAAGTCTACAAGGAAACAGGGGGTGCATGTGAACTGATCTGCAGAGAAAAACTCATCTTTAGGTACAGTTCCATAGTGACTTATACCAATCTAAAATTTTGGCAGAGCATCAGATGGATCACCTTCCTCAATGAAGGAGCGAAAAATAGGAAGCCTCTTAAGCATTACAACAGCCTTGCCACAGAAATAACTAGTGAGGAGGGATCGTGAAATGAGGCTTACAGATACCATGCTGGGTTTTGTGGGCCGGGGGGGGGGGGGGGCAAAAAAATAATCATAAAAAGGTGGTTCGTCATAAGTAAAATTTGCTAGAAACATGGACCTCCTTACCCAATGATTTACTGTATGCTAATATTTAACATACATTCAAGTTAAGACTGAAAAGTACTTGGAAGAGGATTTCTGTCTACTTAAAAACCTTCATCCGATGCTGAAGGTATTCAAGCTGAAAACTGTCAAGAGGCTAGAAAATTAATTCACAGGAAATACCTGATAAGATTTCCACATTATTTTTCCTTACTACATGTCTGTTTATGGCCATTGTAGGAGCAGAACATTGAGCTGTGTGGCTCCTTGGCCAGTCCAACTATATTTAGACTTATTTTCTTACAGTGTACTGAGAGAAAGAATCAAGCTAGAGCTTCGCAATGGGATTAAATGAACCTTATAGGCATGCGGCGGGAAGAGGTTGGTCCAGATGACCGTAGGTGTCACTTATGTGAACCCATGTTCTTACAGACACTGAATTACATATTGCATGGTGCTTAATTCATAAAATACACACCAGTTTCTACAGCAGATGGGTAGGACAAGCACAGCTTTCCTTGATTCCATTTATTTTCAAAAACAATTAAAAAGGTTAGAGAGGGCTGCGAAGAGGAATGGTGAAAGAGGAGAAATCCCAGTTGCTCCTGCCTATCGTTCTGGTTTCTCTGGTGGTCAATGAATTTGGCTTAGCTGCCGTATATAGAGCTAAACAGCAGTTATTCCACAATACCTTTTCCATATCTGAATACTGCCATCATTCTGCCTGGCTATCCTGCCTCTGTGCCTCAAATCCTATTAGCACCTGTTACTTCTGCTGAGTAAAGCAGGCCTAGGTTGTTGCTCTGCCAAAGAAAAAGAATAAAAAAGCATCTTTTTTTTCCATCCATCTCAGGCAGCCAGCAAGTAGAGAGCCAGGCTTGACCCATGGCAGGAGAATGAGAGGCAATGGATATAAATCGAAACATGAGAGGTCCTCACCAAACAGAACAGAAAACCTAAGGACAGTCAGATATTAGAAGGGCTGCCCAAAGAGGCTGTGCCGTTTTCATCCTTGGAGGTTTTCAAGACCTGACTGGATGAAGCCCTGTGCAACCAGGTCAGACTAAAGCCCTCCTGAGGTTCCTTCCTACCTCAGTGACGCTTAGATCCAAGGCCTACACACAGTACGCACTCAGTGCTGCCCCGAACCGTGCTCCTCCAAGTCTCTCATCTGTACAGACTCTCTGACTTAGAGAGGTTCAAAATGTTACGTAGAGAGGCTTCAGATCAAGAAAATTAGTGCTGATGAAGGACTGCATAACAGCTACTGTGCAAAGCCTGTGCCTAGCACATACCCATTCCACGTTTGTGTTTGAAGACAGATGAGTGTTGAGATAGGCAAAGCGTGCTGTTGACATGTTACTGTGTTTCACTGAGGCATTTTTGTTTGGTGTGGTTTGTGTTTTTGTTTTTGAAGTGTACTTTCAACCAGGATTAGGTTCTTATATAAGGCAAAATAAAGGTTACTTTTGAAATGACGTGATGATTACACGGTTAAGACTACACAACAGAGCTGCGTATGGCATTTGCAAGCCTGGATTGAGAGATCTAAACATCCCATCGAGCCCTTCCAGGCAACATGCAAGCAGATCAAACACATTAAAATCCCGAAACAAAACATTGGGGTTGTGGTTTTTATTTTAATTTCCCATGACCTTGTAAAGCACGGGAAATAGTCATCCACCTACGGTCTTTCACTTGCAAAGTCTTTAAATATAGAACTCCAACTTAAAAAAAATATAGCAGAGAAAGACATTCACAATAAAAAGTTCGCATGTATGTAATGGATGCAAACCACATATTGTGAAGATAATATTAAGGAATCGGCTCAAATCTGTGTGGAACTGAGCACTTAACAGTGACCTTTCCATAAGTCCCCTTTACGCTTAGAGCTACAAGAGGATTTAGAAAACACGTAGATTTTAAAGATGCAATGAAGTAAGAAATGTTACATTTGTGCAAATAAATACTTTGCATCAATTCATATTATTGTATTTTATTTAGAGATGGGAGGGGAATTGTTTCAGATTCCTTTCGACAAGCAGGGGTCATTTCCCACCAGCTCTTACTGGGTATACAGAAAGTAAACAAAAATAATAAAAAAAAAATCCTGTCAGAATATAAAGGGACACAAAAAAAGATCTGCTCAAACTCAGATTGAAGAAGAATGAATATTCAAGTTGCATAAAGCAAAACTGGAACAGGGTAAGACAGTCTGCTGAGCATAATAGTCAAGAGGTGGATTTTCTTTAGGGGTGGGGGGCTGCAGTGGGCTTTTTTTGCTTCTCTGGCATGGGAGGTAGGGGGTTATTTGTTTTGGAAGCTGTTTGTTGGTTTGTTTTTTTTAGCTTGCTTCTTTTGAAAGTAACACATCCGGGATGTAGTACATTCAAAGCATGAAAAGGCTGCTGGAAAGGAAAATAATAACTGGAGAAGTAACAAAATAATTCACAAGACTTCTGGTGGTTTATAAATGACTGCTGAAATCCATTCATTGTTTTCACTCTTCTGTATCCTCACATAAGTCACATCTGTGAAACACAGTCGAACAAGGGTTGTATTTTTTTTTTAATTAATGAAAAGTACTGAAAAAAGTCACGTAAATAGTTCTTACAAATATATATATATATATATATATATATATATATATAGTTATGAAGCCATAAATCACAAACAAATCACACTTCCCAGTTCAGACAGAAGTCTCTCACTCTATTAAAAATACCACCACCTTTTTTTGGGGGGCACAATATTTTTCAGTCTCCTGAACCTACAATAGAAAAATACATTTAGACTAATTTACTTATAGCTTTGGAAATTAAAAACTACAATCAGCATAGTTTCACTATAAGTAGGCAAAGTATACAAATCTAAAACGTGCATCATCTATAATTTGTTCCTTCTAGTATAAAAGGAACTCAAAATTCTAAGTTTATGAAATACAAAATATATTGTAAGTTAATTTATTCCAGATATCTCCTTCTAAATGTGTTAAATAAATAAGCCTCTCAGCAATTAGCTCCAAATATTCAGATGTGGGATGAACCATGGTCCCCAAAGTCACAAAGGGATTTTGAAAACATGACAAATGCAAACAATGA
Organism: Cygnus olor; assembly: GCF_009769625.2. Classification (NCBI taxonomy): domain Eukaryota; kingdom Metazoa; phylum Chordata; class Aves; order Anseriformes; family Anatidae; genus Cygnus; species Cygnus olor. The sequence continues at coordinate 42,446,520 of NC_049169.1, forward strand.
GGTTTCAGAACTCTGGAGTGCTCATTTAGCCTCTCATTGTTGCAGTCTCCATGATTTGCTTATAAAACTAAGCTATTATTTCCTCCACAGCTATATGAATATTACAACTTACTTTAGAAAACACTATGCAAATACTCAAGATTGCTATTTAATCCCATTACCATTGGAATACCCTTTTAAATACTGAGATATTTAAGAGAGATGAGATAGCAAAGGTGATCCTCCTTGGGAATGAAGCCAAACACCAACTCATTTTTCATCATCCAGCATAGCTGCATTAGACTACTCTCAATTTTAGGGGATTAAAATATTGTTCCTTAAACAATTAAATATCAAACTATCGTAAGTTTTTCCAAAGAAGATCTTTTTAAATATTACTCTTCCAAAGTATTAGTAGCTTCATGCACCTGAGACAATACATTAAGTAAAAGAACAGGACAGACTGACCTCTTGCCATCTTTCAAACTGCCTTTTTTTCAGTTCTGCTCCCTAGAAGGAAAGTAAAAATTGTGCAGCACTTCCACTACCAATAAGAAATGAGAAAATCCTAAGGAATTTCTCTCAGGAATTTCTCTCACACAGACAATTGTAACAATTCAGCTGTATTAGTGTCAGCAGCTCTCATATAATGGTTTTCTGCACCAGCAATTCCAGAGACCTTCAAAGTTTCATTCTAATACATAGCGTGAAGAAAGGCCTCTGAGCTGGGCTCCCAACAGTATCCTTAAAGCCAAACTGGTTTAATGTGGGCCCCATAAGTGTACTGTAGGTGGTGGAAAATTGGCTGCATCTTCAGGCTGAGAAGGCTGGGAGCAGTACTATGACCTTGAGCTGGCAGCCAGTTCAGGGGTTGGTACCAGGGCCAACAGCATACAACGTGGCTATTAACCTCAACAACGGGATGGAAGGTACTGCAAGCAAGTTTGCGGCCGATATCAAACTGGGGTGGAGTGGTGGAGAGGCCGGAAGGCACACCTGCTGTTCACACAGACCTCAACATTAAATCTAATGATCAGACTCAGGACAGGTTGTCCATACCCGTCTCTTGTCATGAGGGGAAGTTTCAGCTATAGTCTAACCTCATTATCTTATTACTCACATTTAGGATACAAGTCTAAATCTCTTGAAATGAACTTGGAAGTTATTATTTTTGCATTTATGCCCGAGCCACTAGTTGCCAAAAGTCAAGGAAAAATCAGCTTCTTTTTGCTTTGTAGGAGACCATCAACCTATCAATAAAGCAAAGCATCTCCAATTCAAGGTTAGATCAAGATATTTTTTACAAAACAACAATTGTGTGTTTTCAGAGCAACTACTTATTACAGAAAAGATACCTAAAGCATTTGTAAATTTGTCAGGTAAGTCATTCTTAGTAATACTTAGCAGCATGCTCACTTCAGTGCAGTAATTGATCACATTGACGCTTCCCTGCCTGTGATTTTCAGTGAGGCTGAAGTCACCCCGTTTACAGTGCAGAGCAAGATGCTTCCTATGTTTATTTCAGGGCAGAAGTGGACAAATGCACAGCTGAGAGCCTGTATCCTCTCTTTGCCCTACAATTATATTTTTGTTGCTCCAGATGTATCTTGTCTTATAATTAGGCTTTAGGAACAAACAACGATGGGACAGACAACATTTCACCCTTAAGTACTAGAGAAATAGCCTAAAAACAACACAAAGGAATATTTATCTTCAGCCAACCAACATCTACGCTTATTTAGGGTAACTGGCTGTATGACAGACCGGCAAGAAAAGGCAGTAACTGGCAAGGCAGAACATTAAGAAGCCTTCAACCACCAATTACAAGCTAAGCTAAATACTTTTCTTACTTTCTGTACAACTCAGTACTCGATAGAGGAGGAAATACTTTACTTACTCTGTGTTTATTTTCCACCTAATAACGGTATCATTTCAAATGATTCATCCCAAAAACAGGAGAGTGAAAAAGCTAACTACAATAATGTTTTCCAAACGCACCTCGTTATTAAAAGATCATTTTAAAAACCAACATTCCCAAAATTGCACTTACGAGATAAATGCAAAGTCAAGAGAATCAGAGTGGAAATTGGTGGGTTCTGATACTTTTCCACCACTCTTTCCTATTCCAGCAGGAACTGGCACTGGATAGAGCTACATGCATAAAAGAGTCAGTATTTGCTGGTTGAGTGCTGTAAATTCCAGCTGTAGATACTGGACTGCAATCTGTCTATGAAAACAGCAAGGATAAAATTATCCCTATCACCTCTTGAAGAGAAATTACACTATTTGCATGTATATTTTCAGCTGGAAAACTATTGCACTGCCCAGCCTTGTTCCAAAACAGAGCTGATCTGGTGCCTAGACACCATTGATTTGGAAGGTGTGCATGCAGTGACTTGGAAGCTGCTACAAGGGTTCTGGAAGTGAAAACCTCCCAGGTTTCTACATCTATGATGTGACCTAATTGAGCACGCAAGCTTACCTATGTAAGTGTCAGGGCATTAAAACATGCCTTTAAACATATACAAACAAACAACAACAGAAGCAGAAAAAATAAAAGCAGTAATAGAAGCTTAAGTACTGAAAAGAGGTGGAAAAAGAAAACGCCCTTCGCATAGGTTGCCCAGAGGCTAAGTCAAAATGAGAATTCACAAAGGTATCAACAATGAAGCAGACTGAATGTAAGTAATTGTGATAAAATCCCTTATCAGAACCTGAGAATGCTTCTATCACTTCTTTTACCCTGACACACTTGAAGGAGGAACCATAAATAGAAAGTAGTAAAAAACATGTGCTCACTGACAAAGCAAGCAGGAGGATGGCCTAACATGCTGTCAAAGGTCATCCGGGTCAAATAAATATATTTTAAACTTCTGTCATAATACTAACACCTCTGCACTGATGGCAAGGGTATCGGTGGTCAAAAATAGGTTTTGTTCAACCTCCCAGGATTTTCTTGAACATCCCTTTTTGAGACACTTGTCTTCCAACATAAGCAAAGAGAAGCAAGTTGTTTTACAAGAAAACGCTCAGGGACGCTGGACAACGCAAAGCTGCTTTCCCATTAACAGGAAGAGAAGGCTAGAACTGCTCCTTCAGTTACCTTAGCCCTCAGGTAGGGAATTGCTGGGAAAGACTCTGCTGAAGGGAGACTTCTGCCCAGGAGAATCCAATCACCAACACGGGGCTCCACTCTTCCCTCGAGTTTCCAGCCATTCAGAGAAGGTTTCAGTTGCTTCACAACTTACACGGTAATTGCTACGCTTGACACATTTGGCATTTAAAGTTTCCTTAGGTTTTTCCAACTGGAACGCAGCAGCCTTCTGTCAGCTACGCATCGCAGCATGCTGGCTTCTGGTAGCAGGAACCCTTTCTTTCCCCACAGACAGAGCTCATCCCTCTGCTGGCAACGCTGCCATTCAGTACGACACCCACCAAGCACCACGCACGCAGTCCCTTCCAGGGAGAAAGGCAGCGGGCCACCGGCGTGGTTGCAAGAAGGCAAACCCTTCGGGCTGCTGGTGAGACGACAACAGACGGACAGATCGGCTGCACATCCTATGCAGAGCCCACGTTTTTACCTGTTACGCTACCTTTAGGCTATTAGGATTTTCCGCAGAAAGGTCAGGAGACTGTTGTGTCTCGCATATGGCAGCTTCATGTGCAAAATACACAGATCTGAGTTCTTTACACCTTTTTAAATCATTCATCACGCTGTTATTAGCCGAAGAACACGTGTGAATTTAGAGGACTTCCAGCTGGTCAGGTGAAATGTAAACTCTGTCCATAAGCATGTTACAGCAAAACCAGCTATCTAACTCTCCCTCCTGGATCAACCAAGACTTTGACTCTACATGTACCTCTTTAAAAAGGTAACCACAACAACTGCTGTTATTCTGCTGGTTGGGGTTCAGAAAAAGCTAACGAGCGCAGCTTTGCCAGCAGAATCCTCCAGTGTAAACAGTTACAAAAGTAAAGCTGCACTTTCACCAGCGCGGCTTGTTTTGCTTGGAGCAGGACAGGAGAACTGCTTTAACAACACGAAACACGGCTCTCATCATCCTTGTGGGTCTTCGCAGAGCACTGTCAGCGTAGCACGATAGGAACTCTGTGTGTTTCTTGGACAGATGCGAGCACAGCTCCAAGTGGGGAAATGGTACAAGTAAACTTAACACCTGCATCAAGTGAGTATCTACAGACCGAAAAAACGCTTTCTAACAGATAGCTGTGGGGTGGGCTGGAAAGCTTAATACTTAAAAAAATAAACTAAAGTAAACTTAAGGAGTGATGATAATTAGATACAACTTAGTTACCTTTCACGACCTGTTGCAAGGCAACAAAGCCCAAATCCCACAGTGCTTAACACTACTCAGAGTGAAATTAAATGACTAAGATTCAACACGCTATCAAGACACTACTTTAAAAACACTGAAAAGTAACAAAGCTGCAAGCATTTCAGCAGCCATTTTCAAAAGGCATCTGTACCCAGATAAGCACTAGTGCTGCGAAGATATAAACCAACCTTTAATTCCACCACGATGGCCTCTAAACACAAAGCCTCGCCACTACACCCAACCTGTCACCATTCGTTGCCACGGCCTCCCCTTTGGTTTCTGGCCTCCAATCACTTAAACACAAAATACTTTTAAGACAGTACTGTTTAAGACCTAGCTCCATTCCCTTCCTATTGAACAGAAGAGAAATTAATCATTAACAAATAACGATCTGCTAACATTTTTCATGACTACTTCAACATAAACGAGACAACCCGAACTTTTACTTTCCTTATTCTACCACTTCATAATACTACATTTTCCAACAGCATTAGAACTGAAATTACATCCTGGTTCTTTGGTGATGAAACCTGTTTTCATATTCTCTCTTGGGCCAAGAAGCTCCTGGGCATTATGTATCTTCTGCAAGCGCATTTTGTAGCCAGTTACCTGGTTTCATTTCAGAGTACCAGAATCTCCTCTTTCTCGCCATTCCCCGTTGCAGTGCCATGCTGATCATACAACAATGCTGTTCTAGAGAGACTGTCTTCTTGAAAGCTAAGACAACAGAACAGCCAATAAGGCTTTAAAAGAACACCTTCCAAAAAGCAGTTCTAAAGCACAGCACTTGAAGCTCTGCATGATGTGAGTGATCAAATTCAGTGTATACTACTACCAAATCACCACACAGCACACTGAAGCTAAGCCTAGCATCTAAAGGAGGAAGCCAAGTAACTGGAGTGTTGTAAGAGCAAGCCAGTTCAGTCTACAAGCCATCATCTACACAGCAGCAGCCTTCTTTGGTCCAAGTTCAGCTTCATAGTCACAGAGAGTCAAGAGAACTTAAGCTGAGCGTATTGAATCAGTGCTTTAAAGCATTTCCTCATGAATAAACAGAAAGACAGCACAAGTAAATACTCTGTAAAACATTCATTAGTAAGTAGTTACTCACATTTGACACTGGACACAGTTTTTGAAGCTGTCCACCATCAGGAATGATCTAGTGCTCCCTAGTTAAATAATTCTTTGGAATGCAAGTGGTAATGATTAAAAACATTTAAGAAATGTGAAATGCTGGAAAGAAGTAGTTTTGTATAAATACATGCCAGCCAGAATGCAACACTTTACAACAAGTCTCCCCAGAAACACCTCGTACAACAGGTATCTGCATTTATTAAAATCTGACCTTAGAAAGGTAAGGTGATGCTAATTGCTACTTTCAGAAGGAAGCAGTACAAAGATGAGAGGGTTGCAAGAAATGCCAGCACATGGTGACACTCAGCAAAATGAGCAGGCCCTCAACAGGATGTGAATGGGTGAGAGCTTGCTTCTCAACGCCTAAATACCTCAACCGTAATAAATAAACCACCCTTAGCAATGCAGCAGGTTACACTTGCAAATTGACACAGAAGAACCTAACAGTTGCTGAGCAAGGAGTGTGTGTTCCTGGAAAGCAAAGAATATTTTGAGCAATATTTAAAACAAAGCAAAAAAAAAAAACAACAAACAAACAAGAAATCCAACCACCAGCAAACCTCAAACCACACCACCAAAAGCCACAAATACACAAGTTCAGAAAACCAGTTCAAAGAAGCAGAACACCAGCCTCGAGGGGGGATGGCAGAAGACTGTGGGTAGGGGGGTACGGCAGAGGCCCCTCAAATAAGATGTTTTACGATGAACACTTGCTGCAATGTACAAAGCCAGTATTAACTGAACTGGCACCACCTTAGCTGGGGAAATAAAGGCACAGCATTTTTTAAGAGTTCATACAGGAGCATGGGGGCAGAGTGAGGGGGGAACATACAAAACCAACCAAAGGTAGTCCAGGAGGGGTGCAGGCTCTAAACCCAGAGGATTAAAGAACTCACTTGTGCCCCTTACTTTCCAAACCAGTAATATTCAAGACCCACACCAAAACATTTCATCTCAAGGTAGAGACTGTTCAAGTAAAGAGTCTGATCAAGTGCAGGGCCAGCCCCTAAAAAATGCAATTCTAAAAGACCTGTACAGCTCCTAAAAGGTATTCCCTGCCTTCTGATACCATCCTGTGTGAAAGTGTCTGCTCTGAACGAGTTTATGGTATCAAAAAGAAATAATGACTGCAGGTATGGCAAACAGGATTCCTTCTCCTCCTGCTGCTCTAGAAAGAGAACTTTTTATTGCCATTTTAGCCATCTATAACAGAAGAACAGATAATAGAAATGCTTTCTACGGAGAGATAGATAATCAGCATTAATGCAAAATTGGAGAGTAAAACACAGCTTTGTTTAAAGTTTCCTGTGGCTTTTCTTATTAACTGAAAAAAAAAAAAAAAAAAAAGCTAAAGACTTAGTTATCATTCTTCTGAATTCCTCTAGGAGTATTATAAATCAATGCCAGATTTTTATACTAGTAGCAAACCACAGAGGACAGTGGTGTTGGCTGATAAAAATATCTTCCTCTGCCTTCAAGAAAAAAAATGCTCTTTCAACCACCACATTTTTTCCAGCGCAGGAAATTCTTTCGGGCTCCAAACCGAGCGCTGTTTACACCTGAACATCTATTCAGCGCCCACAAACCCGCTTTCCTTCGCTCTGACGGCGCTGTTAGAGGGCACACGTCTCCCTTCGGACTTCCAGCGGCCCTAGCAGTGGCTTAAGGAAGAAATGCAGGGCAGGGATCAGGGCTGAGGGGAGGGGATGGGGGCCGGCCGCGTGTACTCGGCGGGCCCCGCGCTCACCTCGGCGGCCGGGATGTTCACCACACCTGTCGACCTGCGCTTCTCCCGCAGCTTCCTCTTCTCGATCTGCCCCTTCCCCTTCCTGGCGCTGGGCCCCGAGCCCTTGCCCTTGCCCGCCGGCTTCTCCTCGCCCTCGGGGGAGCCCGGCACGGCGGTGGAGGCGGCGGCGGGCTCAGCGCCCCGGCCCCCGGCGAGGCCCGGCGGCGGCGGCGGCGGCGGCTCCTTGGCGGGGGCGGCCCGGCCCAGGCCCAGGCAGTTGAGGGCCCCGCCGGCGGGGGGCGCCGGGCGGTCCGGCGGGGCGGCGGGGGGCAGGCAGCTGCCGCCGCCGGGCTCGGCCGGGGCGGCGACCCCCGTGGGTCTGGGCTCGCTCACGGCGGCCGCCCCCGGTGGCGGCGGCGCCTGCTTGGCCCGCATCTTCTCCCGCTTGGCTTTCCACTCCTCCAGAAAGTCCGTGGTGCTGCCCCCGGCGCCCCGGTAGCCGCCGGTCGCCATGTTCCCGGCGGGGTCGGCTCGGTGGTGGTGGCGGCAGCGCCCCGGCTGCACCTCCGCCGCCGCCCGCCCCGAGGCGGCTCTGCCGCCGCCCGCCGACGAGAGGGGCCCGGCGGGGCGGGCGAGACGGGGGCGGGGAGGGAGGCTCGGCGGACGGCGAACACCCTGCGGGGAACAAAAGGGGGGCCGTCAGGCGTCCCGCTGCCAGCCCGTCCTCGCCCTGCCTCCCGCCCCGGCCGCCGGGGGGCGGCTCCCCCCGGGCCCCCCCCGGGCCCCCCTCGCCCTCCGCCGGCCCCGACGCCCTCCCTGCCTCCCTCCCTGGCTGCCGGGAGCGGAGCCGCCCGGCGCTCACCTCCCTCCCTGCCGCCCGGCGGGGCCGCGGCTCCGTGCCTCGCTCGGTGCCTCGCTCGCTGCCGGCCCCAGGTGAGCGGCACCGCCTCCCGCCGGCCCGGAAGGCGCGGCCCCGGCTCCCCCTTCCCCTCCCCTCGGCCAAAGCCCGGGCAGGGCAGGGCCGGGAGCTGCAGGCACGGCACCGGAGGGGCGCCGGCACCTGCGCGGGGCTCCCCCGGGGCCGCGGCCGTCGGGCCGGGGCTGTAAAAGCCGCCCGGGAGCCGCCCGCGGGACGCTCGGTCCGGGCTGTGCCTGGAAGTCGCCGCTGTCGCCGTGCGTGCGCTTCGTCCTGCCTCGCGCACCGGGGAGTGAAGGACGGGGCTGGCGCTTCCCTCCCTCCCCGCAGGTCCGGAGCAAGGTGCAGAGGCACAGGCAGCCCGGGCAGCCCGGCCGTGCCCAGCCGGCAGCACGTCTCGCGGTTGCTCATCGCTTTTTTTCTGACTTTGAGGTGTAATGCTGAGCCCGGCCGTGTGGTTAATGAAAGTCCTTACGAGTTTAGAGTGTAAACTTCTGAAACGGTTTTGTTTTATTTATTTTTTTTTCAGAAACGGTGCAGATGCTATAGATACAGGTTAAAAATTCCTGGCAAAATGGGGTCCCAAATGTCTGCGGGAGGCTGCCTGTGCCCTACAGCGCACATAGCAGGCTTCTTCATCCCCGTTCCTGCTCAAGCTTTGCAGCACTGCAGTGGTGGGCAATGCCTCGGGGAATCTCACACACACACTCACTCACTCCCTGAGTGGCTGAGGCTGGCAGGGCCCTCTGGAGCCCACCAGGCCCAAGCCCTGCCCAAGCAGGGCCACCCAGGGCAGACTGCCCAGGGCCACATCCAGGTGGCTTTTGAAGATCTCCAAGGAGGAGACCCCACAGCCTCTCTGGACAGCCTGTGCCACTGCTCCGTCACCCACACAGAAAAGACGTGCTGCCTGGTGTTCAGAGGGAACCTCCTGTGCCTCACCCCACCAACCGTCGATGCCCAGCTGGTGATCATTCATTTACTTGGACATTTCACTTAGCTCGTATCTGATTTCTGCTCTGGTTTGGGCTTAGGGCTTTTCGTGGGGAGGCAGTTGGTTTTGAAGGAGTTTATGTGTCTGTATAGATAGAAGTTCAGATACCTGCATCCCCAGCACAGACGAAACCTCTCATCTTTCAGGCTAACAGTAAAGCCCAAAACAAAACAGGTTAATGGTTCCGTGTTATGCTGAAAAGCTGTTAATAGGCAGAACAGTAGATGTTGAAAATACAGGTCTATGCTAGCTCTACTCCTTAATGCTCAGCAGTAAAAAATTATTGAAGTTGATTATATTTCTATTTGCAGATCAAGCATTTAATGAAGCGTTGACTTAATCTTGACTCAACTAGCTCTTGCCTCAAAAAAAACATTCTTGCCTTCACATTCATCTAGAGAGTTTTGTTAGAAAGCTATTGAGCTGTATTTTAGAAAACACAGTTTAGAAAAAGGATCCTTAGTGTGAATTCTTGCCTGCAAAGTACTTTTCCCATTCTGTCAGACTCTTCCTCTTACAGACTCTTCCTCTTACATGATGAAGAGCTGTCCTTGAGAGAATCATGTAGCTGTAACAACACCAGCATTTCGCTCCTTGCCATTGCCCCCCATGAGCAGCCCATCTGGCTAAAAATGTGTAAAAATCATGTAACAAAGTCATTATTTGTAATACGTTGTGCATATGGAGAAACAGAGTGGTGTATTTCAGTTTGAGGGTTCCCTTAGCTCCCCGTCACCCAGGTCTTCCTGCGAGGCTTGGGCAGCATCTTACCTGCCCACCTCTCCTGTGGGTTGAGTGCTGCAGCTGGGCTTTAGCTGCATCTGCCATTGCTGTTAGATTTATTGCTTCTATCTTCTATAGAAAAACATTGCCTTTTTTGTTGTTGTTGTGTTTTTTTCAGTGCCAAAAAGGCTTTGAGTTCCTTACGGTCTGTTATATATTAACAGGAGTTATGTTGTGGTGAGTGAGGTTGGGCTTTGAGTGCCCAATACAAAAATGCTGACTGTCAGACGTTTGCATCTCAATGAGATTGTCTGTGCTGGAGAGCTTTCAGGGATAAAGTCCCAAATAGTTTAAGTATCACACTGCGTGTTTTCCTCAGCCACAACTGAGAACAGCTGAGTAGGTTGCAAACAGCACATTTCTTTTTTCTTACAAAAAAAAAATCTCGAGGATATACTTAAGGCCTAGGAATACAATTCATTTTATTAGCTACATTTTAAGCTGGCATAATGACAAGGGTCCCTAAGCCTTAAAATATTGTTTTTTGTATATTCATTATTATGGAATGAGATTTTCCACTAGAGGTAAAATTACCACTAGGATTTGGTAGGATGATCTTGATCTCCTTTGCCAGGCAAAAACCAAACACTTTGTCTTTTCAATTTAGAATTAAAAAAAAAAAAAAAAAAAAGGCATTTATTCCTAAAATCTTGAGGAAATTAAGTGCCTTGTGGGATTGGGCACGTTAAAGCTGGTTCCTTTTTATAAGGTTGCAAGTTGTTTCAGATTTTTGTGACTTCTGCTAGAGATCCAACCGATTATCCAACCTTATTAAGGTTCTGCGTACAAACTTATCTGAGTCATAATCTTTTATGAAGTAGCATTTTTCAAGGGCTGGAAAATAAAATAGAGAATGCCTTAATGTATTACCAACTGAGCAAATTAAAGACAACATCCAAACTCCTGGCCAATGTCTGTTTGCCTGTTGTCCCCAGGCTCCTGGTTAGCGTTTGTTGTACCGGCTGATGCCCATATGCTCTCCACAGAAACATTCTCTCCTTCTTTAGCATCTTTGGAAGCTCTCCCTGAAATTTTTGTGGAGACTGCTGCATTTCCCTGCCTGTCTTCTGAAAACACACTTTTCCTTCCATTCCCAACTTTACCCCAGCCACATCTGTCTTACCTGAGCATCCCCAAAGCTGCCGCTCACTGCGCCTACCTGGTGTGCCCTCCTCTCCTCCCTCTGAAGCCCACTCAGCCAACAGTCTTCATACTGCTTCTCCCAGCACAAACTTTGTCAGTCCCCTGCTTGCTCTGCCTGCTCCATCACTCTTGCAAATTTTATTCAGCTCTCTCCAGCACAGTCCTGTTAAACCTCCCCTCTCTGCTGCTTTGCATTTCACCTGCTGGATAATCCTCACCCACACCACTTTGTACCCCAGATAGCCTATCTATTTCAGTGAAATCTTATTGCTATCTCTTCTCAGAAATACATGCTTCTTTTTTTATCCATAGAATTTCAAAAGCCTTCTCTTTAAACCTTTCCCATTAAATGACTTACTGTAACTCCTCTCTATCTTTCTGTAAAAACCCCACCTATGCTGCATGAAATTTCTAATGTCAAATCTTCATGTAAAAGTAAAATGATCCTATGACATAGCACTGCTGTCCATCTTGACTCTTCTTTTAACCTTTTCTTGCTAATGCTTTCCCAGCCAATGCCCTGCTATCTGGTGCCAATGCCTGCTTTCCTGCCTCAGGTCGCTCACGCTGCCACAGACCATGTCCCTAGGGCAAGATATGGCGAAGTACACTTTGCAAGTACGTGTCTCCCTCCTTGCACTCTCTTGCTATTCCCAGTTATATCTCTAACAGAAGATTGTATCTCTGTCAGAGACAGTCAAAATTGTTTAAAAACTTCGGTGGTGCTCCGGAGCCTTGACCGCTGGCCTCTTCCCCCTACTTCAGAGGATTCATTTGTGGTGGATCCCAGTGAAGAAGCAAAGCTGTGAAGGATAACATGGAGATGCTTCCCATTTGGCTTCAGGACAGCAAAGTGATTGCATATTTTGTCTCTAAAAATTTTCTTTTTTAGGTATGTAGAGAGAGGCTTTATTTCTGTTTACGTCCGTACTGTTTGCTTTTCAAATTCTCTCTTAACCTTTGGTTATTCTCAACTTACCTACCAACTTCTCTTATCACTGGGTCTTGGTTGGTTTTGCATTTTTGTCTAAATGTGGATAAAATGCTATCCCTTGCAATGTAATACAACTTTCTGCTACTTCTGAGCTGTACACACTGTCTAAAGCTGAGAGGCTTAGCCTATCAGCATGGATTTCTATTTCCTAAACTTTTCTTCCAGCTTTTAATTAAATTATTCTTCTTTTTTTTTTCCCCTCACTGGAGCTTACTGCCGCAGTGCTAAACTTCTGGCAAGGTTTTCCTCTGTAAGGTTCTGACAGTTAGTGATGTTCTAGTCCCTGTGGTCAATGGTTTAGCTGTATTACTTTGTTCTGGTTTTTGTCTGGAAACTCATACAAATCTGGCATTCCCTCTTTCACTGAAATATCAACTGTATACTATTTGCTGTGTTACTGAATTGGATGTTTAAAACGTGGTTTTTTTTTAAGTGCTAGGTCCTGATTTGAAATCTTGCATTCAATTATAACAAAGCTTTGTAAAATAGCTGGATTTATCAGCAGCTGTTAGCATTCAGGATCAGTCCTAGGGGCCATACCTTCTAGTCTGGTTTCTGTATGTGGCTTTACCATTCTTGAACTCTGCTATCATTTGACCATAAATAATGAAATAGTTTCTTCAAACCATGTACTATCATCTCTTGGAGCAAAGTTCATTCATTGAACTGATGGAGGCGTGCAGTGTGGAAAGAAAAATAAAAATTTACAGAAGGAAGTTTACTTGATTTTCGAAGTATTTCATCTTACAGTATGAGAAACTCATGTAGAGATTGCCATCTGTCTCCAGTTTGCAGTTGTTGGATAGGAACGACGGTAGAGATGACTTCAAAGGCTTGATAAGAACATTTTCTGCCACAGTTCACAGTCGCTGCTTCTCGCATTCTGCACTGTATGCTTTTCCTGCCTTACAGGAAAAAAGACCTATGGCTCTGTTTATCTTGCTGCCCCTCACTATTTGTGATGAAGTTCAGTCAGCATAGCTTTGAAATAGTTTATTGAGCAACCACTCTACCTCTTTTTCACTGTCGAAATAGGTACTCTCTAGGGCCAGATCTGAACGGTGAACTGAGTGCGTATGCCCTAGAGCAACTTGCTGAGGAGTGGGATGGAAAACAGACGTGGATTCAGAATGTTACACGGTGAGGTATAAGAAGGCGGAGGAAAACCAAAGCTGACAAATCTTACAGTGTCTGGGGGAGAAGGGAGAAAAGGGTGAATGCTCTTAGGCAGGCTACCAATATGCCTGAGGACCAGTTTGCAAAAGGCATGGAAAAACTCCAATACCCTGACGGTGAACCAGTAGGGCCAGAACATAGGATAAGAGCACGATACAAAAGAAGCACATAGAGGAGACAGTCTTTCCATTCTGGCTCCACTTCCATGTTCCCTGTGAAGGAACCTAGGGAGGTTCTCACAGAACGCTTCGTTATGGAGGATCCATCAAAATTAAAGTATTGAAAAGAAACAACACAATTTGATAAAGTGAAAAATCACAAATTGCCAAGCTGAGGGGCGGTGACAAAGCAGTACATGGAATTCAGCGTAGATGAACGTGAAGTGACTTAGGTTGGGAAGAATGTTCTAAGGTGTCATCTGAGCATGTACCATCTTGGTGCTTAGGGACATGGTTTAGTGGGTGACATTGGTAGTAGGGTGATGGTTGGACCTGATGATCTTGGAGGTCTTTTCCAACCCTAATGATTCGATGATCTACACATACCTGAGCAGCACTGAGTCTGTCAAACCAAAATGGTCCCCCAGAGTGCCCGTGCTCCCTCATAGCAAAAATATCAGGGAGGCATTGGGTTTGGCTGCGTGCTGGCTTATTAGTCCAGCCTCTACACTTGCACTTCCTGGAACGAACAGAGGTGCTCTGGTGTCCTTGCAGTTCCCCGCAGGAGAGAGGGACCATGCAGTCTTCTGGACATGAGCTACCCTTAGATGCTTTCTGCAGCGTGTGCCTGTGCACGTTGTGCTCCGCACTGCTCAGGGAGCCAGCTGGGCTGCCACCCGTACAGAGGGGCCGCCTGGTCACAAAGCTGTTGTGCCACCTCAGATAATATCTGTCACCCTGGCAATTCAGTGCTGGCTTACTTAGCCGTATGACCAAAATAATATCACAGGTTTACATTACAGTTAAGATAACCTTAAGTTATCTGAATAACGCCACCTTTGTTGCTTTTTGTGTTATGTTTGATACGTTTCCAGACTGGATGTCAACATCTGATGACCTCCGTTAGTGCTTAATGTAAAACTCTTTGTACACCAAGAAGCTTTTACCAGCACTGAAGGACTATCGGCACCAGCAGAGCCCGTTCCCTCCTCTTAAAGACAGCAAGCTGTGAACAGACTTGCCTCTATACAGCTGATGCTCAGGGTAGGTTTAAAGCATTGGTCAACAGATTCTGGTCCCTGCCAAAGACAATTCAGTTCCTGTTTTTCTGTTTCTCCAGATGTAAGCTTGCAAATGAATAATTAGAAACCAAATCCAGTGGTAACTGGGCTGCTGTCTGTCTTTGTCTGCTAGTTACACTTTATAACCCTTCGGGGATTTTTCTTTTTCCTTTTTTTCGATAAACAACCCTCTAGCTCTTATGAATTGTTTTGATTCTTTGAAGGACCAAGGCAAAGCCAGTAAAAATGAAGTAGGTCTCCCGACTGTCCCGCGTCCCTCTGGCAAACCTGTTCCACAGCTTCCTCCCAATCCGCCCAGTGCAGGGCAGGGCTCCCAGCACCAGGCGTGCGGGGGGGCTCAGAGCTGTGTCCCCCCGAGGCATGCAGTTAGGATGGACTGACCGACCTCAGAGGGCCCACTGGGAAACTGGGCCTTCACTGGGGTGCATGCAGAATTTAGTGTGACAGCTTTTTACAGTGCTTTGCTTGAGCTAGCTCTTTGTTTGGCAATTACTTTTCTCTTGCGCCACAGTATTTCTAGGACCCAGGGTTCTTCATATGACGGACCATAAAGAAGTTGCCTTGTAGAAGGAATCAGGGAGATATTTCAGGAATTCAGTACTGGTTATTAGTAGCAATCATCTGGAAGTGTCCAAAACAAACACAAACAGCAATCAATCAATGGCTGTGACATATCAGTGAGTGTAAGCAGAGGAGGGAGAGCGGTGGAAAGAGTTCACAGTCTTGCTAAGAAAGCAAACGAAATAAAAAGGGAGAGAACAGCTCAAACAAGATAAAAATGAAATTTACTTTCTATTGTTAAAATTATGATGGTACTTTATGCATAAACTTCTTTCAGTGATACCTGTCTGTGCTATACACATCTAGCATGAAAGGTTGGGGCTGAACAACAAAACCTATGTGCCTATATTGTAACCATTTTATATAAACCAGCGTGGGCAATGCTTAAAATTGAATTTTGAGTTTTGCTCATAATATACATTCTTCGCTATTTCAAGGTGAAAATTGCTAAGGTGTTTAAGCAAGTTTCAAATATGTATTGAAAAGAAGTTTTAAGTTAAAAAATTACTTGGAAGAAGACAAGCTGCATACTTTGTACTACCCGCAAGCAAGTCCACAGCCAGTGCTATTTGTAAATTTTCCCCAAAGCAGCCACATTTCAATGGAAAAAGTGTAAGACTTTTAACTGCTTTCAACCTGAATCTGTTTAGAGGTATGACAGAGAAGAATAGGAACAAAGCCTATGAAAAATAGTGCTGATTCCTGAGGAGGGCAGTAACTGGATTAAACAGGAACAGGTGACTTGTATGGTGCTTGGTTTATGGTAGAAGCACTCCCTTGGGTCAGAGAGAAACTGGAGTAGGTGGGAACTAAATGGCTTGGTAGAGGCATTCCTCATTCCTCCTGAGTAAAGATTAGATTATCAGGGGAAAAAGATCCTGTGGTCAGGAAAGATTAATGGCATCTCTGAAACCATTAGGGATGTGTGCTTGTGAGAGGCTCGGGATAAGGAGGTGCAAGAAAAGGGGGAAGGGGCGGCAGGTAGCAGGGGTGGAGGGAGAGGACACCAAGTGTTGAGGCTGCAGAAGTTGTAGTCAGCAGAGAAGTTGATGGAAGATACCACGGTGGAACTATCAGCAAGAGAAGTAACCCATGGTCAGCTCTGAGGAGTGAGTGAAACAACAGGGAAGCAGCAAATGAGTAGAAAATGCAAGGACCAAGCAGAAGGGTGGGGACAGCCTAGCGGGGCAGAAATTGGCAGTGACTACAAGAAGAACTGACTGAGGAGTGCTGGGAGCTGAATGCCCCGGGAGGGTCCCGGAGATCTGGGTGGCGTGCAGGAGCGGCTGAGGAGGCTGACAGCCGAGATGAGCAGAAGATGGAGTCAGTTTTCTCCAGAAGCTGTGGCATGTCGGTAAGCTTGTAGGGACTTGTTAGTGAAACATGAAGGGAGTTCTTACACGGGATGTCTGCGTGTAGCAATGCTGAGTGCCACTCCCCAGAAACTGTGGAAAATCAGAGTGCTTAAGGTCTCTAGGGCAGTGGCTTCTTGGATCTTTCGGTTATTGTGGCTATCACCCTGAACTACAGAGAATGTAGCTCAAAGCTCTCTCCTGCATAAAGAACAGGTATAAATGGTGGCTTGGAAATAGGGGCAGAACCCTGCCAATGCAGGGCTGAGGAGAAAAGGTGGAGGAGACTGGAGAATAACGTTAAAAGGAAAGTGAGCAGTGCTTGTGGTATAGTATACGTGTTTGCAAAACAATGATCAGGGAGGAGAGACTGACTGAGGCAGAGGAAAAGGAGACGAGAGATATTGCAGTGTACACAGTGCTGTGGTTACAAAGCAAAGCCTGTAAGCAACACACTTGCATGGTGGTCACACTGCAGTGGGGTTGGGCAAGGAGTTAATCTGCATTTGGCATTTCAGCCAAGTTCAGTACTGCTATAAAACGCAGGCTTGCCAATGCCTGATACGGAGGATTTCTTTTCCTTTTTTTAAATTTTCCTTCCCCCCCTCCTCACTGGGCTCCAGCTGAGCCTTCCTGAGGTGCTTTGCATGTGCTGGCTCCCAGGCCACAGGGCAGCTGGCACAGTGCAGGGCACCGGTGCCAGTACCGATGCCAGTGCCAATGCCGATACCGATGTCAAGAGGCTCCAGCAGGGCCATGCCAGCCAAATCCTTTCGTCCAGGCTCATCAGCCTGTCCCGAGGGGTCAGTTTCAGCCCAGTAGGCAGGCCGAGAGCTCTCCGCACCGTTCACAGTTTTTTGGTACGAGGTGCGTGCACGGAGGCCTTGCTGTGCTCAGCCTCACTTCACACCTCAATTAACTCGAGTTTTCTGCTCCTCGCCCCGCTCCCTGCCTCAGCCCAGCTCTGGCTCGGCTCGCACAGAGGCAGAAGGACCTCGGGGCGCTGCCCCCAAGGAACAAGAGCGGGCAGCCCCGGAAACCCCACTGCCAAAGGCCTGCCGGGTGCCCGAGGGCCTGGGCCGGGCCCGGGGCGCCCCTGACAGGGCAGCGGGGCCCGGCTGCCGCGGCCCCCGGGTGCCGCCTGCTGGCTGCCGGCACGGCCCGGCACGGCCCCGCCCGGGGATTTTAAACGGGAGCGGATCGCTCCTTGTCGGTGCGGGGGGAGAAACAAGCGGCAAAAGCGGGCTGACACGGCAGCTGAAAGAAGGGATAGCTGGGGCTGAGTTAGCGGGCATGAAGCAGCACCGGTGGCTGCAGATTTGGTGGGAGGAAAGACTTCGTATCCTGCTGCTTGCCATAAAAACCTGAGGGGTGAGCTGATGACAGCTGGAGAACCGTGCTTGTGATAAGAGCAGTTTGTGCAAATGTGGATTTTTTTATTATTTTTTTAAACAATTTCACTTTTCCGTTAAATCTTCTGTCTGGGCAGTGAGTACACTGTGTTCCCACACGTGTATTTTGTGTACCTTTTCCCTAGACATGTATTCAGTGCCAGCTGGCAGGATGATGCTGTGCTCCTTTCCCTTGGAAGCCTCAGGGCGCGGGGCTGGGTGAGCCCCCCTGAAAGCAGCAGCTTGATTTTAGCTGCAACGTAGCGACTCCGAGTCAGGCCTGTCCTTTCTTGAGGCCGAGATGCAGCCTGAAAACAAGGGTACGTGATGTAGACACTAACACAGGCAACGGGGCTGGCTTCCCACTCCTCTTTGGTAGGGGAGGGCTGGGGCTGGCATAGCCACCCGCAGTGCCAGGGTCTCTGGGGTCCAGAGATACTCCAGCTCGAGGCCAGCGAGGTCTGCAACTGCTTCTCGCTGTACAGTTTGCTCAAGGGGCCATTCTGCCCAGTCCGTCTGCCCGCTCAAAGGACGCCGTGTAGTGCAACAGGTGGAGCTCCCAAAGACGGTACCAAGGGTTCTTCTCCCCCCCTTTTTTTTCTTGCTGTTTTTTCCCCTTTGTTATAAATGCTGGAAGGACCACACTGGAAGATGAATTGTGCTGTCCTGGCTAACTACTTCTGCTAAGCTTTAATAGGCTTGCGAAACAGATGGGTAGAACCCAACCAAGAAGGGTGAAATAATTACGGTTGGAATGCAGGGCTTTTGTCCCTGCCATCATTATCCCTGGGCCAGATCAGAAACATTAGACATCCAACAGGTGATGTTTTCAGACGAAAAAACGAACAGTTCCTCCTTTCTCTAAAGGCTACATACTTTTGCTATCTAATCAGTAATACAGACCAGGGAGGTGCTGACAAAAGTAAGAATAGCTGATGACTTCATCGGTGTGGCAGCAGCTCTCCCTTTAAAGCGTCAGCAATTCATTGTGGGTTTTTGAATCTTTTTTTTTTGGGGGGGGGAGGGTTATTAATTCTGTCTTTCATATGAGAATCTGCAGTCACCCTTGGGACTGGTATATTCTTTAAGTCTATGCTGAGGCAGAGCACTGTCACTGGAGCAGGGTACTTGCTGTTACTGTCTAACAGACCTCAACTGCTGCTCTTGCACTCAAAACACATGTAAAGCAAATACCTCCAGTCACCAACATTTTTTTCCCTTGTTATTAGTGGCTTCAACCTAAGAACCCGAGGAAGCTGAATCACCATAGCTAAATGTTAACGATGTGTACATAATCATGTAGAGTAACAACTTCTGAAAAACTTCAGCAAATTGTCTCCTCTACTCCCGGCAGACAGACTGGCTATTCCTACATGGGGAAAAAATGTAATTTCACAGAGACGATTATCAGGACTGCGAGAATACTGCTCTAAGATTTAAAGCCCTGTATAGGTTTGCTGTTGTTGTTTTTTGTTTTGTTTTGTAGAGTTAGAACAATCCTGTGGCAAAAATTCTGTAAGCTTCTGGAGTTTTCTATTTAAGAACTCGCGGGCGGTCTGTGCTGGAAATTCTACAGCAGAAGCTGCAGTAGAAATGAAGGATTAAGGTATTTCATAAGCCACTGAAAAAATAAACAATTGCAAAATTTAAGGAAAAGAAGAAATTAAAAACAAAAAAAAAAACATGGGAAAGCAACCCAAGGCAACTACAATTCTTTCTTTACCCTCTTTAAAATTAGGTTCCACAACAACTTACATAAAGTTTGTATAGTTGTGTAGTTTTTCAAACTGTATGTTACCCAGTGATTTTGTCTTGCATTTTGCCGTGACAGTCTTCAGGATTGTAGCTGGAAATTAAATTTTATCTATAAAACATTAACCTATCAGCTGCACAGTTGAAGTGTCAAAATTATCTACTGACCACACTGCATCATGTGAAGTTGCAGGAGCTGAAGCTACCACTAAAAGGGGAAAAAACCTCCCAGTGTCACTGAAAGCAGGGCTGCCCACACCTTCCATATGGGACAGGCTTGAGGCCACAACTGCAGCTCCCAGCACCACAGGCTGCACTTCACTGCGGCGTGCCCGATGGGATCACTTCTGCTTCTGCTGCAAATACCAGCACAGCGCCAGCCCCTCTCTGGAAGAGCCACCGTGCTACACAGGTAGGCACGACCTTGGGATGAAGACAGGCTGCCAGTAAAGGAACTGTGAAGTGCCAGCTGTGTAGAGTCAAGCCACTTTCAGGATCACCCAGATCAAGTAAGAGTCAGTAATGATTACTTTCACCATGTCATTTAGAAAGAAATGACTAAAAAAGAAACGCCTCCTCCAAGCAGTATTAAAAGCCCGCAGCAAGGCACAATTCATAGCGTTGCTAACTTTGGACGATTTTCCTCTGTTGAGGAACTCAGATGCAATGGGGCACTAACTCTGGCTACCAACCAGTTTTGCTCTGATGTGCCCCCTACCCTTCTCCACACGCACTGCTCAGCTTCTGACGTGGTGATGCCTTACAGCACCTGGCATTGTGCCGTACTTCCTCCTCGCTACCTGCTCCTCTTTAGCACTAGAGATCTCCTGTCTACCATCTTACTCATCTTTTTGGCACTGAGTGGTGCCTTCACTCTTGAATATAAACCTCTCCGTTAAGTCAGATAGCAGAGATAGGAGTCACCTCATGTGGAGCCCATTTCTGTATGATAAAGATGAAGGGAATAATTAAAACTTCTCCCTTGATGCACATCTCCTGACACAGGTATCTTCAGCTCCCCAAGAGCATACTTTTCTCTCTTCTACAAGATGACCTCTATGTATTTATGTTTTCTAGAAAGGAGAGAACACTTGCTCTAAGACAAAACCACCAAACAAACAGTGGCTTACAACTATTGAAGAGGGAAGATAAATATCCATTGTTTTAATGCTCATCTAAGCACAAAACAGTTTAGCATGGAGAGTAACACCAAGACTCTCATGTTTTGTATTTGGTGCTCAACAAACAACTGCACCAATCTACACAAAGAGCTTCTCTGACACATGTAGCAAAAGTCTGGAAGCGGTGTATGGTAGGAAGTGGGAAGGTCCAGAGGAAACTGTTCATGATGAGGGAGATGCGGTGGGTAAAAACACAGTTCCATCTCCAGAGCCTCTTACTCTAGGTGTAACTGCTAGCGTTTGGACCCAGTAAGTCCTGCAGCCCATACAGACACATTCCCTCCATCCTCCCTGCACCCAGCGCTGCTTCCCCACGTGTGCTCACCCCTCCTCTTGGGGTGACGGCTTTGCTACCAGCTGGGGGTGGTTCTGTGCATTTCCATTGTCTCTTCCTCTCCAGCAACAGCTACTTCCATGCTTCCATCTGTTCTTGGTGTAAACTGTGGCACTTAAAGATCCCTTTCCACACTGGGACAAGTCCCCTGAAAATGTAGGTTGCTGTTTGGAATTACCATTTAAGCCATTAGTCATTTAAGCAAGCTTGCCAGAGTCAGCAACCGGCCAGCAATAATGTGTTTCTCATACGCAAACCATCGCCTGTATAATAAAGTAGTCCCCTGCTACCATTTTGCCTCTGTGGTAGCATGATTTTCTGGGGCTGTGTTTGGTCTGCAACACAATCAGTACAGTATGATGGTGACACAAGTTTAGCAATTGCTTTGTGAGATTCAGATAGTATTGCATAAAAAATGGTTCTCAGATTCTGCACACATACAGGTTTATGTAAAACATAGAAACATTCGTCCAAGTTGTTACAGATTGCATAAATATGGCATTTTTACTGTTGCATTTACAGATGTGCATGTACAACGATGTGCAAATAATCACAATTCGATTACAATCTTTGAAACGTACTTGAACTTGGCATCCAAGTAGCGCAATGAATGAAAAATGCCCACCGCAGAATTTAAATAGCAAACTTATAACATGGTTTAAATTCATAACAAATTTCAATGACTTCTCAGTAAAACTTTCACACATTTAAAATAGTTTGTATTCATTTTATTTGTATATGTCAAAATACATTTTTTTTTTCCAAAATAGTGGGTTTTGCAACTAGTTTCATGCAGATACAAGGTCTGCTCAGTACTACCAATAAAATCAATATAGCACAGTAGCCATTCATTTTTTAGATATAAAGAATAAATAACCTAAATATAAAACACTAAAATATTAGAAACACTTATTTAATCATTCACAGGCACCCAAACTTTACCAAATATAATCCAGAATATGCCTAACTGTCTTGTAACAGAACTCAATATGTTGCAGCCATTCAAACTGTTCAATTCTTTGCTTATTTTACGTTAGCATACGACAATGGAAGTTCCCTATGGTTCAGACCCACCTCTCATACAGATCAATTACAATAAGATATCTCAAACTATCTGTGTACCTTTAAAATCAAGAATCCTGAGCTTGGTAGTAAGAGCATAACCTTACATCTTCAAAAAACCAATCAACAGAGAGAGGACATCATGTCTTCCTTACCAAAACATATCCCACCCCCATAAAACTACCCTCCCCCCCAAGTAGGCAGTAGAACACAATGACCTTTTTAAATGAAGGGGTACAAATTCACATTTAATATAGTATACAATATAATCAATAATACAATAGCTACTACAAGCTTTACAATGTACAATTTGTTTTAATGGCTGATCTGTTCAGTGGTTTTAGGCAATAAACTATGTGCCAATAGGATGTTGTATTTTGAATGGTTTAGTGAAAATATAAAAGCTGTTTCTAACAAAAGCGATCTTCACTTAAGTACTTTTTTGTTTTTAAAGGCCACTGAAATGTATAAAATGGTCTGACATGATGGTGTTATCAAATTAGATGCCTTCTCACATGGCAACAACAGTGCATATAAACATTAATGTGAGTGTAACGGGTTATGTTTTACAAATGATTTAGTAACATTACTTTGGCTAGCACAACAGTTTTGGACAGCACTCAGATAAATACAGGTATGTGAAATGTAGTGAAGCAGTTATATTTATGCAATTTTTATTATGGTGAACACTATCAAATGAAAAAAAAATGGGAAGAAAAGATAATAAAGTATTTTATATAGTTTAGACCTTTTGTAAAGATAGGGCTCCATACAATGTACAATGTCTAAATTCTTTATACCATAAAAATTAATGAACTTTGTTAAACACACTATTCTGGAGTAGCCTAATTTGCATTAACAGACATTTGCAATAGGGAAATATATTCAAGCATGCCACGTGGTGGTCTGAAAAATCAAACCAGTACACATTTATATATACAGCATCACTCAGTACCTGCTCAAATGAATGTGACGATTACAGGATCTAACATCTTTCACTACAAACTTTTTTTTTTTTTTTAAAGTGACCAATAAAGGCAGAAAACAGGACTCTTAAAATAATTCTAGTTTCAACTGACTTTTAAAGCATTTTGTATAGGAAATAAATGCATATTGCACAAACAGTGAAAGCAAATGTTCCACCAAGCATCTCTGTTCCAGGTGGTTGGACAATACAACTCTAGGTAGCTACACAGTTATGTAATTTAAAAGGGTGTGTGGTCTCTGCAAATGGTAAAGCTGTGGAAACACTGTACAAGAAAATCTGGTACATGAATAATTAGAAGGGAAAAAAATCCAAACTTAAGATTTAAAGAAAAACTGAGTATAGAAAAAAACCTGGGAATTGTGGCACAACAAAAACATTATTGAGTAACTGTCTTCTGTGAGAGCTGAAAGCTTTTGTTGATGTAAAAGTGTTTATGTACAACTAAGGCTTACTGGTTAAATATCTGAGGCGTATCTGGCCTTGAACACTTTCCTTATTATGCTGTAGCTGTAAACAAGATTTCTCAGTCATTTTATCTTCTCAGCAGCTGCATTTTAACAGAAACAATGATCTTGATACAAAAAACACACAGGTAAGAGGGCGTTTTGGCAGGATATCTGAAAATGACAGTCTCCAAGGGATCTTCCCACACTTCCAGTGACTGCCATACTATGGTCCACTGGAGTTACTAGTGATGTGCAATACCGTTATTTGCTGCTGTAGTAAACCCTTTATTTTGAAAGTTTGCTTATAACTCTGATCAAGGCCCCATTTTCATCTTTTAGCCTCTGGTTGTCTGCCTTCAGGTCTGGTAGCATCTATCAAAAACGAAACACAATGGTTATTTGCAATTATACACTAAGTAAAAGCAACAAGACTAGACAAGCACTGGGGATAAAAATCTTTATTCAGCTGAGGTATTTTGGCAGTTACTGTCCCCCTTCGTATCAGCAGTTCAGAAATTTCTCACCTTTTAGCACGATACAGTTAGGAGCTCTAGATTAGGGGTTTTCATTTGCTTGGTCTAGATACATTAAAACTAAGTGGTGCAGATGAGCAGCCTCTCCACAAAAGCATTTACAGTAGCATAAGAAAATTAAATGCTCCAGATTTCAGTGCAGAACAAAAAAATGTTAATTACTGACAATTTAAAGGGGCTTGTCTATACTGCACTTGCGTGGTTTCAAAACAACATGCTGTGGCTAATTAAATCTACCACTGTGCTCTTGAATGATTTCATCCTGATCAGATACAGTGTGATTCAGCTTATTAACTCATTGCCTTTATCTTCCAATCACTGCCAAACTTGTGTTCAAGCGCACATCCTATAATTTGAGATCACATCCCTGAATAGCATGGCTCACACAAGATCAGATATTGAAACACCAGGCTGCATACTCGGGCACACAAGTTAGAAGATGGCAAGTTAAGTTTGCCACAGGAGATGGGTGACACACAAGCACAAAAGCTGGAAGGCAGAAGCCAAGTGAGGTGAGAGTTGGACAGGATCAGACAGGAAAGGAGGACAAGTCAGTGCACAGAGGCTTGTACTGGTAGAACATAACTTGTCAGAGAAGCTAGAGGTAATTTCAGAAATTCTCAGTATCTATGTTCACACACTGATAACAAACCACCTATAAAACTCATAGCTGCATTATGTGTATGGTTTCGAGCAGCACGTTCACACAGGAGCTATCAGCCTATTCCTGCAATGTGGTTATTCAGTAACCTCAGGTCCAAGAGCATACAAGAGGTCTAAGTCCAACCGATGACCTATGTAACAACGGCTACAGAATTGTTCATGATGAAATTTCCTTGCCACTAGTTTTGTTTTTGCTTTATCCAAACAAAATTATACCTTTGACTCCATGATACTCAGGACATTATTATGGAACAGAAGGAACTGTGAAGTTTTAAAATGTGGGGTTAATTAACCATGCGTTACACTAGAGGCTTCATTTACACATCTCCAAAGGATTCCTCAGATCCTCTCACAGAGTGGAACATGATGGTGTATTAGGGATGACTGAGGCTATAGGATCTCTAGTTTCTTTAACTGCAAGTACCAGAATATGTGAAATGAAGATCACAGGATAACATAAGAGGAAAAACGACGGTCTCCACAGAATAATTCTGCTAACCTGAATTCCTACTCTACTCCACGGTGTGGCTTAGGGCAAGTCACCTACACCGAGCTCTTCACAAGGAATCAAAGCTCTTTAATTCTACAGCTTCCATTACAGTCAGGAGAAAGCTGTGCTTTGAACATAAAGTGCTGTAAAACACTGATTACTTTCAAAAATCACGTCAACGTGTTTGAACTTGAGCAACATGAGTAATCATTTGACAATTTTCAAACGTTATCTGTGCTTTCTACGCTGTTAAATAGCCTATTATCACCACTTCTTATCACGTATATGCTATGAAGAGACATTAATTTACTTTTTGAAAAACTCACAATGCAATGAGAAAAATCATACACACACACGCAAAAACCCTAAGAGTAAGAGGAAATAGTTTTGTGTTCTGTGAGTTTGGACAGTTAAATTAATGCTGCTATTGACTCAGTGAAATAGTGCCTTCAGGAGGAAAAAAGCAAAAAGCTGTTCTATTATCCAAGGCAATTCTAATATATACACATACAGAGATCAAATGATTTCCACATTTTTCATTCTGATGCCTTGATTTTGTGATCTCAGGTCAGTGTCTTGTCTGGACAGTAGAGAGGGTCTATCAGGAAAAGGAGGGCAAGAACCAATCTGGAGACTCCATCTAACCACCATACTGTGGGTTGAGATACACGTGCTATTGGTCATATGCAGTTAACAGGCATAAAAGTACCACACGCTTGTGCATGCACCTGTAATATTAGGATAAACCTACAGTTGTTCTGATGTGTATATGCAAACAATGAAATTACCATTTGTTTGGTAAAAGCAACCAACACCTTTCTTTCCTACTTTTCATTCTGTTACAGACTTCATACCAAAGATCCTGGGTGGAACCACAAAGCATTTATCTAGCTATGCACAAGGAAGCAAAGGAGTCTGACTTTGTTCTTGTTAATTGTGTATTTCAACAAGCGTCACCTTGTACACCTTCCAGTGAAATCTCAACGCAACTCCAGTTACTTCACAGTCCTCTTTCAGCTTAGTGACTAGGGAGCTACAGTCAATAATACGTAATACAAACAGGCAGACACAGAAATTGATATATTTTCTGGTGAACAATTTTAACAAAAAAAAAAAAAAAAAAAAAAAACAACACTGTTCAAATTTAGAGCTTTAACATAATCCAGTACCATTACATGCTTGCAGATCTCTGTAGATTTTAATTCTGATTAAACTAATAGGTAGAATACATATTAAGAAAATATTTTCTCTTTTGTTATGAGTCTGCTAAAGAATAAGGGAAGGCTGGCAGGAGACAAAAGGATTTGTAAGTAATAGGAGACTTATCAGAAAGGATAAGCTCAAGTAACATAAAATACTTATACTTCCCATCTATACTAATCCCAACATATAAATCCACATACTAAAACCAGCCAAAGACATTATGCAATTTTCTTGGAGCAGTGCATTCCTATGGTACTCAGACTTCTTATGAAGTGGTACCACATGCCTTTCATGTGCAGAGGCAGAAGAAAAAGCTTTTCATGAAATTCACTAAAATTACCATTACATACTTTGTAATTCGAATTTGCTTTTCACTAAATTAATAGCGTAGCTTGCCTTGATGAGATTCTTGAATAAGATTACAAATGCACTATCTGTATTATATTACTTTATATTACTACTCATAATACTTATAATTTTATAATTATATTACTTTATAATACTACTTATATTACTTTTGCCTGTCTGTATTATATAACTAGATATGAGCTTTGCAGTACTGTAGCTGATCAAATAATTTTTCAATAATCACCTGATCTATGTGGAGCCAACTCAGTAGTAATGACTGTGTTTGCTGGAGGATATAAGAGTTTGTACCTATAAAACAGCTTTGTAAATAAATATTAGAAAAAGCTCACGAGCTGCTAAGGTACCTGTTCAGATTAATCAGGCACACTGCTGTGGTTAAGCTGCATCGCAATATCAAGCCTCCCTGCTATGTTTCCATTGCTTGTCTTTCGCTAGCCCAGCTCCTCAAGCTCCACAATGATCTGCCTTTGAAAAATTCCCCTACAAAAAAGGAATGCCAGATAGTTTTCTGTGGTTTAACATCCTAAAATGGCTTAACATGGTTAAAGGAATGCCAGTACTAGTAAAAAAAAAAGATGGCATGGATGTGTGGCTGTGGACAGCAGTCACTAGATTAAGCTCGGTTGTGTTGGAAACCCATGCTTAGCTGAAGCTGCTGTAAGACAAGCTGCCCCAAAGGGACAGCTCTCCCTTCTCCTGCAGCAATATGCTCCTGTTGCTTTCTGTGCGTTAGCTTGAGCAACACAGCCACGTTGGGGTGAGATGGATCAAGTCATAAAACTAATAAAGGGATTTCTTTTCAGCCAGGTCACTGAGCTGACTTGACTCACTCAGCAAGGGTTAACACAAGGGAATGCTCAGGAATGCAGGGCCTGGACCAAGAACAACCTTTCTATCCGCATCCTATTGTTAGGTCAACTTCAGGAAGACATAAAGCCAAAGGATAAACTTGCTATTTATTTCATACCTCTTAGTGGGGAAAACCTGAGATCTGACTCTGAGCAGAATGAAAAAAAGTGTATGCTCATCTCCTTGCTTCTACGAGAGAAGGGGGGTGAGCAAAGGGAAGCAGGTTAGCAAGAGCCACTGTGCAGAATAAAAAATATTTTATTTTCACCTACAGATCTTAAAACCTCACTGAAACGTCCACCCCATGCAGTTGTTATATAAGAGAAGGAAGAAAGGGCAATAGATTTGCTCAATCTGACAGTCTAGGCAGGGTGTTTGTGTCATCCTTGCATGATAGGATTGTGGCCCATGACTGGAATGCCTACACATATAGCAATATAAATCAGTTTGACTTTTGACTTAGTGCTAAAATTGGGTATTTTAAGCTTAGTCTAGATAAAAATATGGATTGTCCAGAACTGCACAGGAAGTTAGTATAGAAAATATCAATTGACTTGAAAGTCTGATATATTTTAACGGATGACAACTTTGGTCCCCTCTAAACACTAAATCAGACAAATTTAAGAAACTAAGTTGCTAATGCAACTGTTCAGAAATGCACAGTACTGCAACCGTTTCTCAAACTTTCTTTAGTTCTGACCAGATTTGTATCAATTCTATGCATTTTAATTATACTGCAGTATGAAAAGGTCACTTTCAATTTGTTGGAAAACCAAAGACAAATCTGTCAATTTGAGCATTTACTCAAATATCAAAACAGGGGAGTGACTTCAGTTTATCCTAGTGTGAACTCAACTCCTTTCAAATTGTTGCCCAGGGTTTTAACATGTCTAACGTCTCTCGAAATCCTCGCCAACTTAGCTTCAAGTGAAAAATGACAAGCTTCAGTGCTAGTATCGGCAACACCACACCATAACAACGTATCTGTGACATCTCTGTTTGGTACACTGGACACCATGCTTTAGCCACACTTCCATAACCGAGCAGTAAGTCAGTTTTGAGCACACAAGTGTTAATTGTAAAACTCTGCCCAAGCACAAACTTATTGTCAACACCTGCCTGGCTACACAAAGGAGAAGGAAGGAATTACAAGTCCACAGAACGCAGTTGCCTACAGGACCCTGACAGTTTGGCAATCACACGGGTCAAGGCCCTATTCTCAGTCACCAGGCGCTCATTTATGTGTCTCAAAGATTGAATCTGCTTTATTTGTTGCAGGTTCTGCAGGAATCAAAGAAATAGGAGTGAAAATGGGGAAAAAACACACATATATTATGTTGAAAAGAACAAGAGATGAACAGAATTGAAAGAAAACTTAGAAGAGACAGTCCTGTTTAAAGTAGATAACTTGCTGTGAAAATAAAGTATCAAGCAAGTGGCACATTCCTGAAAAGCAATCTAAGAACCAGCAGTGATTAGTCACGGCTTTCCAAAACAGTTCAGGATACATTAACAATGAGAGTTATTCCTGGAATTCTTTACTTAACATCCCAATTGCACAAACTAAATCTCCTATTCAAAAGTCAGTAAATAATGGTACGTTTAACATATAATTGTGCATGAGAGTGCAACAAATGTCAGAAAGAGTATTAATCTTTAATTTAAAACCTTCACATATTGCATATTGAAAGTAAGCTTCTGAAAAAGGCAAGATGTAAGCTTTTGAAAAAGGCCAACCATCCCTAACAGAAATTTACAGGTTGGTGACAGAAACTCATACCCTGTCTTCCACTTTTAAAAATAATTATTTTCCTATACCACAATTAGCTTTCTACATATTTCACTTCTAAAGACCTCTCCCTCAAGGAACCTCAGACACAGTGTTCCCCTCCTTACAGGAAACTACCTTGGCCTGAATCCAAGGGAGCTACAGACATTGTGGTTGCCTTCTGTTTACAGCTGCTCGTCAGTCTCAACTGTAACAACAAACCTTACTGCAAGTATTTTAATGAAAAGGATTTGGAAGTTAATGCAGTTTTCAAGCACCAGAGGGAGCTCAAAAATGAGCTTTAAAGGAAACTTATTAATCAATGACAACTATCAAATGTCAAAAACAGTGGTACTGCTTTAAAATTATGGGGTACAAAAATGTTTTCTATTTCATCATGTTCCACTGGTTGTCTAGTTACAGTTTAATTTTATCAGTTTGGTTGGCTCTGTCCAATATTATATCCAAAGTGAACCTGCAGGATTTCTCTGTCTTCTTAATTATATCAAAGAACTTAATGTTGATAAACCAGGAAATGAGAAAAGTCATACCACAACTTTTATTATTCAGTGCATGTGGTAAATGGTACTTAGCTGTAAACATCTGAAATCTAAATTTGCTGCTTTTTGTTAACTAAAAACTCATTACTTTTCATTCTATACAAATGAAGTTTTTTCTTTTGATATTGATAACGTGCTGCCTAATACATAAATTGATGAGATAAAGCTTTTTGAGCAAAGCAACATTTAATGCTTTATCTATGGAATAATCTATGCTTAATCTATGGAATTATATGATACAATTGTTTTTAAATTATTAAAATATGAGAGTTTTGCATCAAAAACATAGATGGCTATTCTGTCTTGATTAGATCAAAACATGTTTCATGGCAAACATCTCCAAATGCTTCTTGTCAGCCAATATGTTATAGAAGTGTAAGACTCGGTACCTTCCTAGAAAGTACGTCCTACATGTATGACTGCTTATGCCAGAAAAACAGCTCCACTACAAACTAAATGAAACGAGTGATTTTGAGATGTGGTTATAACTTACTTATTTTCTAATGAAATTATAGAGAGCAGTAATATTGCTAGACTAAGTGTTGTTTAATGCCACTGACATAATCATACACCATGTTAACAACAGTTTAACAATACTTACTTTCAGTTCCTCTTCCATTTCAGATATCCTTCTTTCTAGAGCTCTTCTTTCCTAAATCAGAAAATGTGTGTTAACACTGAGCAATACTATTCTTTTTTTAATTAATGCTTGTAAATATTGTGATAACTGTGAAACACTTCAAGTTTCAAAGATCATACAACCAGAAGCATAGACAGGAAACTTGTGATGGCCGTGATATACAGAAAATATTTCAATATTGAATTTCAATAACTTAGGAGGAAGAGATATAAAAATTTACATCAAGTCCTATTTTGTAATATACCCCTTCCTTTACAAAAACTTTGACAGTTTGTATGCACCGTTTGGAATTATTTTTCATAAGCTGAGTTTCCATAAAAGCTTAATATACAAGAAATGCAGAAAATGATCAGAAACAAACAAGAATATTAAAAGAAACAAGCACAAAAGCGTAAGCTTTCATAGACAAGCAAACGTAGCTGAAAAATCTGCCTCAGCTCAGTGGGATCTGTCCACACTATAAACTGCAACGTAGTGTAGATGCAACCCAAACTTACGTTATGTGAGTTCAGCTGAGTACCAAGAAATCTAGCCACGTAAGACCACCTGCTTCTTGAGTAAATGTTTCCTGAATATTTTCTGCGTTTCTAGTATAGTATAGTTGGTATGATTTTTTTCCCTTTTTACCTGAGAAGCAGGAGGAATTAGCCTTTGTCAAGAACTTCAGGTTGTTTTGGTAACATTGATCAGAATACCCAAGCTACTGTACTGAAAATTAGCTTAGGGTTTTCTATACTATGCTGCAGTCTGCAGTGCAGACACACTACCATATTTCTAAACGATATTGTTTTGTTTAAACCTCATTTTCAACGCATCTGACAGATCAACAGCTAATGCAGTAGACTTCAGGGGTTTATAGCTTGCTTGCTTGCTTTTCTGTGTCAGACAATGCAGTGTGTCTCATGTAAAAGCAGCTGCGGTTATTCACTATTCTACATTCAGATCTTTCCAAAGTGTGAAAGGCAAAAGCAACAGATTATTGCAAAGTGTACATATGCATCTGCATACAATGGTGTTATGCAAACAGCAAGCAGCATTGACTGAGGTGTGTAAAACTTTGGTTAGATCATACCGCCCAGTAGATACTGACTCTTGCCGGTCACCTTTCAGATACAAATCATTTAATTTAGTTTAATCATAGTGCAGTTATTCCCCAACACTTTCCCATTTTAGAATACAACTTTAAAAGTTTATCAAAGTAATAGATTACTGCAGTTGTTAGTACTTAATGTACTTAACTACTTCAAGTTACTAATTTTCCTATAAGTAAAGACTGATAGTAATGGCATAGTAAGTACCAGTGAGTTAACTGCAGTAAGCAAGTGACTAACAAAAAACCCACACCATCTTACATTACTTAGAACGTTATTAGTTACCTACTGGTTTTGTAGGACTAAAAACCATTCGTCCTTTTGATGCATTTGCTTACCTAACATGTTGAGTTTGTTTAAGAATAACTATTAACAATAAAAACCAGTTAAATAAAATAAAATCCTTATTTCATCAACTTTGCATACTTCACATAATACAAAGGAAACATTTAAATGGACTAGCTTAGATATAAGATCTGTTGCAAAAATATATAGCTCTAATTAGATGAAGCTATGTTTCCTTTTTTTCCTTCTTACTCTGCTAGGAAGTGGCTAGAGAAATGCCAACAAAACAACACATCAGAGTTTTAGCAGCAAAAATTGCCAGTATTATCTGGTTAGTCCCCGGACTCAAGAAAAGGCTTTCAAATGCCTAAGCGGTGTAAAATCTCATGATATACATCAACATTTCTTTAAGGTATGCCAAGAACATTTGTAGTTCTCAATATGAAAAAAAGCACAAACCAGTTTCTCATTTTATAAAAGACAATAGCTCATTTGTATGTATTGAAGCAACCACAAACCACAGTCTTGGTGCAGTGAGATTGAGGTACGTGGATATACACAGGTGAAAAACTGACCCCTGAGTTATAAAATTAAGTAAGTAAACCCAGATATTTGTTTATTCAGTAATATAAAAAAAATAAGCTCTCCCCAACACAAATTCCCAGGTGATGAATTCTAGATTTAGAAGAAATGGGTTAAACATATCTCCAATTTAGATCTATACAGAAATCTTGCAGTGTGAGTTGCATGTGACCATTTCATAAGAAATTCTGAAAAGAGCTTTTAACATACTTTTCAGAGTGACAGACTGTTTCAGAGTGACAAAAACTGTATTTTTGTCTATGTACTTATTTCCAGTCCTCAAATTAAAAATGTTGACAAAGCGTCATCAAATCACATCATGGAAACCAATGTATAAAGGCTAAGTTCAAATAAAATTAAAAATCTGTATTTTCTAAATTTTGTCACAGTGAAATTCTAGGTTTAATAAATGTTCCCATCTTCTTTACTGAAAAGGTACAGTTCAACTGGAAAATATCATAGTTCAAAGATGTCTTCAGGTTTTTCTTCACTTTTGTCCTCCCTTTTTCTCTATGTACTTATATGAACATCTTTAATTCTATATTTTATTTTACTGAAGTTTTATACTTGGAAAAGTATACGTAGAAAAGCTCTACAGTTTGTTTTTACCTTTTACATTTATATGGTTACTTCACACATAGATAGATGTCTTTACAATTATTCTTAAAGACCCACCATCTGAACTGAATTTAGTCAGCTTATTTCTAGAGATCAGCTATTGATAAGTAGCAGCTGATAATCTCACTTCAGTCACTTTCAAAGTGAAACCAGCTCCAGATTCTAATGAGGAAAATACATTCACAAATAAATTCCCGTTTTAAATTCTTGTCTGAAAGGAGGTAAATTTAAAATTATAAAAATACAAGGAACATATCCTAAAACTTGTGTAAACCATGTTTCAGCGAGGCAGCATTATCACTAATTTTATTTATCTTTTTACCTGCTAGCTTCGGTATTAATAACTTCAGAAAAAGTAACGTTTCGGAAAGACATTTCTGCTATTGGAATAAGTGTCTTTACAAGAAAAAGGTGCAAGAATTCCTAATGATAACCAATTGTCTTAATGCAGTGGCCTATTTTCGGGAAAAAGTAGCACAGTAATTTAAAACTGAAATAATGTCAAGATGTACACTACAGAATATTCTGCAGTATGAAACCTGTATAGTAATGCATACAGCTAAACCTATGAAATAATTAAATGTCCACTTGTGTGGCCATGATAGCAAGGAAGAAACCAATTAAAGCTGCTGATGAAACTTTTCTGCTGATGAAATCACTGCCTACAGCAGGATGCCACAAAAACAAGAAGAAATAGGCACTAAAAGGCCGCTGCAATTATCTGGTGAGATTATTAAGATAAAAATAATAGAACTTCAGGAAGTGCCTGAGAGCATTTCTGCATCTCCACGTCCTCTTGTAAAATCAAGCGTTTGTTTATTTACCAGATAGATTTGCAGAATTACATTTTAGAATGTGTTTTCTAAACCTCAAATACTGGAAAATAAACATATCAGGCTAATAAATATGAAGTTTACCAGGGATAAATAAATATATACCATATCACTCATTACTGTCAAAGCCCATTTAGTTTTCTTCCCACTGAAGTATCTAATGCGTCACTCCAGGGTTAGGGGAGGAGAAAGGTACATGTGGCCATAAAGGAAGTCAGGATCAAAACAGAAGAAACTGAGTTTTCTTTAAGTTGTTGCAGAACTCGGGATGGGTTTTAAGCTAGCATGAAACTACAGCGTAAATTATCATGGGTACAACTTCTGAAATGATTCCTGCAGTCTATCTCACATGTGGATTTATTACACATCTCCTTTCCCTGTCAATTTAGGGCTGTCTCTCACCCTAATGCCCTTCTTCCCACACTGCTCGTTCATTTGCCTCCACTCAGCCCCAACACAGCGTCATTTTCCCTCTAGAAAAGTTACAGTACAAGGAAAGAGACAGACTATGCTTAATTTTACATCATTAGCAGGTTTGAGGTCTGATGTCTGTGGGGTAGAAACAGCTACTTCATTACCAATAATAATTAGTAACACGACACACATGCCTCCGGAAAGCTCTGAGGAAATTAAAGTCTCTGAACGTTGGAAATGCATTAAAAGATGAGACGCTCTGAATCTGCTTAACTCTCTGGAGAGCCAACATTGTTTTGGACGAGGTATGGAACAAGCGGCAGAATCCTGGAGGGCAGTGGGGT
Organism: Cygnus olor; assembly: GCF_009769625.2. Lineage (NCBI taxonomy): Eukaryota > Metazoa > Chordata > Aves > Anseriformes > Anatidae > Cygnus > Cygnus olor. The sequence continues at coordinate 42,481,248 of NC_049169.1, forward strand.
TTAGAACCTGGTTATCACGAACCAACAGACAACCTGAAGGCATTTCTTAAGAGTAATTCCATCTCACAGTATCTCACATTCATTGCCACTTTGAAACCTAAAATCCCCAAATCTTCTAAAAAATGAAAGTTGTAAGAAAGGCTTCTGTTCCCACTAAAATATATCCAAGCCAGGGGTTGCAAAACAAACTAAAACAAAGCCTGTATTGGACTACTCAGTAGATATTTGGCAGAAACTCACCCTTTTCTCCATTTCCAAGAGTGATCTGTCAGCAAATCTTTCTTGTCTCTGAAACACGGAATTAATAGAGACATTGGTACTTGTTCTCAAACAATGTAAAACTGAAGAAAAGTAATACAAAAGGACATTTCAGCTAAGGGCAACTACTACTGTATTCTGTCCAAAGTATGTCTTTAAAAGCACTTTAAAATATGTTCAGGGAAGTAACACTGAAATAAAAAAGAATGAGCTGGATTTATCACGGACTTCCTCTGTGACCATCCCTAAGTAATTTAATCTTACGTAGCCTTTGGCAAATAGGAGCAATATAGTATATCTATCTAAAAGCTTTACAAAACAAACATCTTTTTAAATGTACTTTACTGATATTTACAGGTTGCATATGGAAGACAGTGAAGTACATACACAGGTAAATTGTGGCAAATGTGATCTGAGAAAGGGGAACGTTCTTTCTACAGCAATTTAAGAAGAATTTCACTTTTGTGTACATACATAATATTACTGTATGCAGCACTGTTATCTGAGAGCAGTTACCTGTAAGTGAAGTGCACTATTTGCTCTTCAGTTTTAAGATAAGGCTATCTAACCAACCAGGAAGAACTGGCAGGTTATGCCAATCTGCCAGCAGGTTTATGAATTAATTAATCAAATCAGACTGACAGTTTGAACATAGGCTTAACAGTGTAGAAAGCGTTTATCCCTACCCTGCAAAGAAGTTCCACATACATGCTGGCAAGAACCACCAGTACTTAAATAAGCAGGAGATGGTCTCACACATTTTGTTCACAGCTGAAGACCAGAATCCTGTGCTCTTTTTTCTTTAGAAACAGAGAGGTACTCTTCTTCACTCCCATCTTTGAATAAGAAACAAAGCTGATGCCTAGTAAATAGCAACCCATATGCTGGGGTGCTTCTAGTTTGCTATCTACTTTGTCAGCAAAGTATGGGCCTTTTGTTTTATACAAACCTGAGTGGTCTTCTCCAACTGTAGTTTAAGATCTGTAAGTTCCATGTTGGTATCATGTAACTGTGCTTTCAGCTTTTCATTTTCAGCTAGAATCTGTTCATAAAGCTAAGACAAAATATTCATTTAAAAACACACTGAATAAGAATTGTGACATTAGCTGAACATTTTAAAACCTGTGTCTGAGCTGCATGTAAAATGAAGAAATACATTAATAGTCTATGAAGTAAAAATCAGTTATAGAGTTTAAAGATGTTTAGAATTAGCAAACACTTTAAAGAACTGCTACCAAACATCTATAGAGAAAAGCCACTTTGCACAGGGAGCACACAACTTACCTCACATGTATCACAGATTAGACACTACAGTACACCTTTTTTTTTTCTTAACAAACTCCTCCTCTATTTTAAAGCAAGATCTAAACAAATTTCTATATTACATGTTTATAAGCTACCAAAGATCAAATACAGGATTTCATGCATGTATAAAGTAGTATTAATAATACAATCAACTACAAAAACAATCTAATAGCATTCGTCATAAAAATATACATTTTGGCTCCTCAGGATTTCTCCCTTGCCTTTGAACTTTTGCACTTTCAACTCCTTTGCACTTTTTTCAGTGCAAAAGCCATAAACTGTTTTGTAATGTATGTATTCCCCCACTGCAGTGGTTCCTCTGCTCCTCTGTTAAGCTGAGTTGCTCTAAGCAGCATTTGTGAAATAACGTGAGATTATTTCCAATTTATGAAAAAAATTATGAAAAACATTAATCAAGTATTACTTTCACACCAAAATCACTGGATCAGATACCTTCTTAAAATCAGTGCTATCTTCTTTTTCTAGTCTACTGCAGTAAGGTTTTCGATCTTCAAGGTAACTTTGTGACCCAGATCGCCCCTGTGCTGAATCATAACGATCACCGGAAGACACGCTGAGTGATCCTGTATCGTATCTGTAAAAGAAAAGTTCTTATTTTTCTTTGCTTTTGTACTCAAACTGAGACTACTCACTGTATCAGATATTGTGAGTGTACCATTACCCAACTGAACACAGCCACTTGCAGTAACGTATTTTAGTTAAGCCACTGTATACTAATTTAATGCAAATTCTCTCCGTATTCTTCAGTATACTTCAAGATTCTCTGAGTGAAAATGTTTTAAAACTGCCCACCATGCTACGTAAATGCCTGCCTTTTATGCTGAGAAATTTTAAAAAATAAATTAAAATATTTAAATCAAGTAAATATTTAAATGTCTTAAAGGACTTTATGTTTGTTTAGATATTTTACTTCTTTATTTTTGAAGACCTACTCTTAAAAATGTATCATAGAATATTGAGTTGGAAGGGATGATTGAGTCCAAGCACAAGGATGATTGAGTCCAACTTCTGGCAAGGAGTACTTTAATTGCAGTACTACTTTAAGTGTAGTACTTTAATTGAAAGGTTTTTAAAAAGTACTCTCTAAAATATCATCCAAGATGAATTCTCCAAGTTCTGTTAGAGAAATGAAGGAGATTTCCAAACTACTTATTGTGAATTCTGTTTCAACAGGAGCAGTTTACGAAACAAATCTACAGCAAAGTCCTTATCCTATTAAACAGTGAAACAGTGAATTACAACCAATATTAATACAGTTTTATATATTTTCACAGTGCTCATTCTTCATGGTTTAGGTGCTGTAATAATATTTAACAGCTTTTCAGCACAGACAGAACATAATAATTAATTCTACAGGTCCAAATCAAAAGCAAGCCTTTTTTTTTTTAATGATTGATATTTCTACATTTTCATTTTTAAGAAATTGTACGGAAATCTGATTTTCAGAGGCTGTAGTACTTTTATCGAGATTTCTTAGACATTTTTCAGTAGAGTATTTTTTTTCTTTTTAATTTTTTGTAAAAGCTGACTTCATATTGAAAAATTTGTAGGGAATGGTACCATCCGTATCCATGATGTTCCACAAAATGCCTTGCCTGCCTTCAGTGCACTACAAATACATTCCCTAGTGTTGAGCGTCGCACAAACAAATGGAGAAAAAAACACAGAACTGTATGTCTACAACCATATTCCACGCAAATTTTAACTGCCTCTAATGCCTTTTGAAGTTCAACCCAACTTAATACTGAGGTTAAGCTGAATTTGTACATAAACAAATTTAAATGAGAATATGTGACTAAAAAGTGTAACAAATTTAAATTAATTTACTTAAATCACACATACCTTGAAAGGCTATCACTCTGAGGTTGGGAAGGGTAAAAAGAGAGAAAAAGAAGAGATCAAATCAGTAATTTATTTAAATAAAATATATAACAATCTGTGAACAAGCATAACTCAACAATTATGTTACAGCACATATGCTATCCAGTAGTATTGTCAAGTTGCAATATTGTTGTCTGGAACAGAAGAGAAGTATGTGCTAGAAACGTGTTTGCCAGAATATGGTTTACAAGGATATTAGCATTACACTTTAAAATTTTGGACTGTCCTTAACTTAACAGTCAGTTCAGCAGTTGGTGCATTCTGCGACTTGACCCCCAGCAGGGGGGACCCTGTTCTCTGAACTCCCTATTCCTCTTCTTCTTCTGTAACAGTAGCAATAATGTTTTTGAAAAGTCAACATAATAATGACTTCAGCTTAAAATAATAATGTAAAATAAGCTACAAGATCATTGCGTCAACATACGTCAATGGGAAACTAGCTGCTATACCAACTACATAAGGAAGCATTTACTAGACTAAATTTAAATTATGTAATTTCATTTTTTATATTAATTAATTCATTCATTACAGGTGCATCCACAGGCAGACAGTACATTCACTTTACTTGATGAGTGAAATTTCATTAAAAGTGATGACTTAAGACTGAGGGAGTGTCCTCGAAGCATTACATCACTCACATAAGCCTTTTTCCCCTCTGGGTGGTCAATACAGATTCATCGTTTATTCTGGTTTTTATAACAATCTCGAATGAAGACATTTCACTCTACTGATGTATATTCCCCTGGACATCCTCCAATGATGTTCACCTAGCAGTGGCTGGAGCTTTCTCCTGTGCTTGTTTTTTGGGGGTGGTGGTGTGGAGGTTGTGTTTTTTTTTTAACCTACATTGTCACAATAGTCACATTCTCCATAACACAATTTCCCCTTTGACACCTTGAAGTGGATTTACTACACATGGTTTATCAAAAGTATGTGCGACAGACTAACCACTCCTATCAAAATATTGTTATTTTCTGTAAGGGAATGAATAATGCTGAGAACTTAAGAGATTTTTGTAGAAAACATTGCAGTTAAGTGTCACATAGCTACACCTGGTTAGTTTTTAAGCTACTGGCCACAACATTTTTAACTTCCACCTAAGTATGAAATGTATGTTGCATATCTGAAGATTAAGATCCATATGAGATTACCGAATTCCACTCCATAATTGATGACCTACAAAAACCTCTTTCCCACTGCTTACTCCTTCCTTCTCAACCAAACAGAGGATCCTTTGTTCACAAAGATTTTAGGTTTTTTCTTTTTACCTTGAAGGGACACCATACAAACAAAAACACTAAGCCTTTTACCCTTTAGCTAGTGTGATGACACCACTCCTGCATTATTTCTTAACAAAGAGGGTTCTAAAGGCTGTTTTTCCTTGCTTCTAGTGGGCTCCCCATGATGTCATGGGAATGTGAAAGCCTCACGGATCTCCATTAACCTGCTGCCGTACAGCTTCCCAAATGGAAAGGCAAGTTATTAAGTCACACATGGAACATTTTGCAAACAGAACTTTCCAGCTCTGCAGGGGGAGACCATAGGAGCTGGTGACATAAGACAGTCCTGGAGACAGGGAAGCACTAATTGCTCGAGACAGGAAAGCAACAACCCAGCCCATTCCCATTCTCCTGGCTGAGATCTGGAATCTGAGCAGCAAGGTGAGGACTCCATGACCATCAGAAAAGCATACGTCAGCAGTTTCCATTTCCTGAAAGCTGCGAAGCCCTGCTGCTGGGCTTCGAGCAGTATCCAGCCCCCAGAGCTCACGGGAAGAGGAGCACGTTTCTCGAGCACGTGCCTGTTCTTCTTTCCCTCACTTGTCACAAAATGTGTTTTTTTGGGGGAGTGGTGTTTTATCTTTTTTTTTTTTTTTAATTTCATTTTTCCCTTTGATTTCTCTTAGTTCAGTCACAACTTTTCACAGTTTACTTTTTTACTTTTTTTTTTTTTTTTTAATTGTAACTCTAAGTCTATGGATTTTGCATAAAGTTGGTTTGAGGACAAATGAGGCCAACACTGATATATATCCCTGCACATCCAAATTACATGAGATGGGTGCTCTTAACACATTCACAGAACTGAGCAGACTGTGAGACAGTGACAGCTGAAGTTACATGAAGCAGCACCCAAGGAGTAAGGAAAAATGAAAGCATACATATCCTCATCTACACCAGCTGACTTGACACTAACCCTAAGCTATCAGTTTGTACTGACCATAAGAGTGTCCTCCCCCCCAAACACACTGTGTATTTGAAAATGTACACTGGGCTTCCAGACATAAGTCACATTTTGGTGAGGTTAGGATAACTTCTAGTAATGGGAATAAAATATTAATTTCACGAATTGTCTACACTGGATAAATGAGTACTTCTATAAAACTGCCACAGCCATGAAACCAAGAAACAAAGTCTGAGTACAATGTTTAACCAGTGCTAATAATGCCAGTTTCTCATGTTTATTCCCGCAGAATTAGAAGAGCTAATGACATTCATTATTCTAATATGGCTATCTTTCACCCTTCAGAAGTCACATATCTGATCCCGTATTAAATAAAATTTCAGTTCATTTAATTATAAACTAAGCACTGTTGTACTGCCTATTTAAATTGGTAATTATTTTTTAAACACATTATCTCAGGGGAGATTTTTGTTTTGCTGTTTTCATGTTGTTTTTTTATGCTGCCCCCACACTTCTATAGGTATCCTTCTGAGTGTAGCTCAAGTGCACTCCAAGCTTCAACGCTAATGAAAACCGGACAAACTGATAATAGAAGTAATACAATTTGTATCATTGTCATTTGATATCTCTGTCTTCTGCCCACTTTTAAACAGATCATTTCTCTAACAGATCATGTTCCCATTCTCATCTCCTGCTCAAGTACACATTATTTCTCCTTCACCACGCATATTCCATATCCTTTTCCCTGCAAATATTCATACCACGAAAAGCTGAACTCTCAAATACGCCTGATTTCATGTGCTTGAATTCTACCTCAAATATCCTCATCTCCTACAAGTTACTGGCTTCTTTTTCATTCATTATCTCTTACTGTGCCACAGGGGCACCATTTCCAGTAACAGAAGACATACTTCCATGAACAAAAGATGGCTAGAATGGAAAGGAACGACAAGGTGGCTCACTGAGAAAAAAGCAGCAATAAGGGGAATAAAATTTTAAAAAGCACAGCAAACACGACTTTCCACATCATCACAAGACTTGGCAACTCTGTTATACCTTAAGTCTTTTTGACTGTCTGGTCAGCATTCCACTAATAATAAATCAGATTTCAATATTCATACTTTGAGCTATTTTTGCTTAAGGACAAATAGCTAGCCCAAATAACTTCAAAAAGCAAAGAAATCTTGTGAATCTTAATCCAAAGACGAAGTTCAACTCAAAGTAAAATCTAATTATCAAAAAGGAAGAGATCATATTAATTCCTGAAGACTACATCAACAGAACTTAAATCAGTAATCTAAATACATCTTCCCCTTCAGCCAGCCAAGAAAGAGAGCTGTTCAGGCATGTTTGACAATAATGTGAGCTGTTCCACAGATCACTTTGGTATGTACGTTCAAAGTTGTGCTTTATGGAAACTTATTACTGAACTATGTTCTGGTAAAACTGTTTTTTCACCTTCCTGGAAATTTGTTGTGCTTTTCAAAAATAGTTCTTCTTCAGTGACATAACAAATGCCTATATTGGTTAAAACTGAGCAATCCTTAACTTTCTGTTGTTCCCTATTTACTAAATTCAGGTCAGATTTACCCACATGTAAAAGGTCTATACCTATTTCTGGCACACTCTGGCTACCAACAGCATGGTTCCTAATTCCTGTCTCTTTCTGTCCCCAGAGTTCAGACATAACCGTTCCTAGAAACCAAAAGTTAAACAAGGTGGTGCAAGTAAGGTTCTCCATTTCCCAAGAATGCTACACTGGTAAAACCTATTTGTCTACAAAAACAATTTATTTCTTCACAGTCTCAATTTCAGAATGAAATCCATGAGATGACTGTTGGATTATGAAGGCAAAAATGTAACTGAAAAAGAGGCTTCACTGGAACAGTTTGTTATATAAAATCCCCCAGCTGCCAAAATGATCTTCAGACTTGCTTATATTTGAACTGTCTTCCTACAACCTAAGATTATCCTCCTTAGAGGAACAACGATTTCCTGTAAGTAACATGTCATTTGTTTTGCAAATTAAAGAATTTTTCATCTCGTAGCACTCAAAAGCCTAAATAAAATTTCATTACAGCAGCCTCCAACTGTCATAGTGCTAGCAAAATTTGACTTCATTTTAATAGTTCTCCTTTTTGTTCGCCTTTAATGATCAACTGAGATGTCAAAAGATAGTTCTGTATAGGGAACAAGAAAGTACAAACTGAAATCTTGTAAGACAGTTCTTTCAAAGACCTCTGAAATGAAAAGCATAAGCATTTGTCAAGTTCCTTAAAGATTTCAGGCTGGAAATTATTTTGTCTAAGGCCCTTTAGTTTTCTTTGTAGCACGTGCAAGGCTTGTTTTTGACCTCCTCTAAATTCCTGAATTACCACCAAAGCTCTTCAAAGTTTATAGTTACCATCTTCTACTTCTGGCTTGTAGCTTCAACAAGCAAAAAAAACCAACAGCAGCACCACATAAGGGAGTAACAGAGAATTTCAGCCTTTCCAAAGACTTCTGTTTTCTGAGTAGTACATCAAATATTCAGTACAACTGAAAAAGCATAAGTATTTTCTGAACGTCTGAATGTTATAATTCTAATTTATTCCATCTCTTTCCTTCTCTCAAAAATGAAAAGGATTTATAGCCAAATAATCATGAATTTTCTACAACAAAACATGCAAGATTTGTGTCAATTGTAAGTGGATTTAGCGACTGCAAAAAGAAAAGTGCAGTTTATGTAAAATCAAAAAATACATTTTTTGTCATAGAATTGGTAACAGATTGCCATTAGAATGCTCAAAGTCTATTCCACTTCTTTTTTCTAGAGGCAGCAAAATACTGTACTGTAAGAAGTTAGTTGTTTAGTTCTTTGTTTATCATTGAAAAACTCTAAACAGTTGTTCATCAAAGAGAGGAAACTACTTGAAATCTACATAACATTTTAAAGCTCTGATAAGCTGTTTTGCACCTGATTTACCACTACTTCACTGTAGTTTTATATAAGTCTAATTCTATTACAAGGACTACACTCTAGCAGAACAAGTTTCTACAGAATAGAATATGGAATAACTACAGATCTAATAATTACAGATCTAACAACAGCTACTGGTGGGAGGAGAGGAAAGACGACTATGCGTTTATGTTAACATGGCAGGGAAATCAAAAATACAGCAAAACAAAAGGGGATGGAACGAACCAATATCTAAACCAGTTAAGGACATGTAATGGAAGCTTTTACATCACTTGAGTTTTATTACTCAATAATGACCCTGATTCCCTAGTGTGTTACTCCAGGGATTAGGTCAAAAGAAATACATTCTGCTACACCATTTTATAGTATAGCTTAAGTTGCTACTTCCTTTTTAAGCCCTCTTCATCCCACTCTCATGCATCAATTTATAAGGATTTTTCACATCAAATCAAGCCAATTATACTGTTTGCCATTGACTTTTTAACTAAACTAACAATACTGAATTAGGATGTTCAGAAATCTTCTTTCTTCAATGTAGAAATCAGGTGCATTGTGCTCTTTAACTTTCTAAGCTTTATTATATTAATATTTTCTCACATTAGATGTTAATTACATTATCAACACCACTTTTTAATTTAAAAACGTTCTAGTGTGTATTAGTCACAGGACATCATTTCATTGAAAATAAAAGAGCAGATGAAACAAAGATATTTGCATGGTAGAATCTGAAAACTCACTCCAGTTACTTGCTGCAACATGTCCCTGACCTATATGTCAGAAATTTCACCAACACCTTCTGGGTACTAATTCTACATAATCAGAATGGAAGAGAAAAAGACAGTTTTACCTGTTGTTAACACATTAAAATTGTTATAAAATTCTGCAGTTCATAAATATGCTAGAAGACAAGATTTTCACTATAAATCTGCAAAGGAAATGGCACTGAAACACAAAATCAAATTATGACTAAGAAAGCACTCATAAGGACTTCATCATATGCATTACTTTATTTGAATCCAACTGCACTGAAAGTTTTACAATTAGGATATATGTTATAAAGTTATCATTTTTTTTAATTACCTGAGTTTCTTTCTTATTTGTTCCTTCTTCTGAATCAGACTGGTGTTCCTGATCATTTTCATCACTCTGGTGAAAGAGGTGGGAGAGGAAAAACAGTTAAGCTGTTGAAAGCTTTCTGAGAATTTAATGTGTTCTAGATTTTTAATATCAAAAGCTACGAGTAGTAGAATTCTACCTATCTAAAATATACAGAGCATATATGGGATGTAAGATGAAAATTCTCAGACAAGCACTTGCTTTCGGTACCAGCAGAGGAAACAGAGCTTTGCATTTGGCACTGAAAAATCTTGCTTTTACAAAATTATATGCTGTTCCTACGACAAAGAAAAGGGAAAGGTAATCTGCTGAAACACTGGTGATATTCCTTCTAATTTGACAACAGTTCTTTCAGCTTTAAGTACATAGCTACTTGTAACATGCCAGATGAGTCTCATTCTTACAGCTTTGGTACGCATGCAATAGAAAAGAATTGTTCAATTTTTTTTTTTTTTAAAGATTATGATTAATTCCTATTACGTTAAGGTTATTACAGTATTCTAGAATTTTTTTCAGCATTACCAGCATAACTTAGACTTGATTTTGAATTTGCTCCTGAAAGCTTCACAACGGAGAAACAGAGAATGAATGAGTACCATTTTCTCCAGAACAAGCTAGTGAAATACTCTATTATTCTAAACTGTTCTCCATGTTAAGAATATACTATATGCATTCCATATTGCTACAAATCAGCATCATTGCTATAAATCAGCAGTAGCAGTCTTTTACTTACATCTTGAGTCCAAAAAGAAACTCCTGTAGATCGTCGTTTTTCTCTTGGTCGCCGCCTTTCCCGTATAGATTTAGGCTGTGACTTATCTTCTTCCTTTTCTTCCTCTTTTTTGCCCCCTTCTGTTAATGACAACTTTCTTGTTCATTTAAGTATGGGATAATCTGATTTTCTGAAAATCTACTGAAATATTTCTCAGTCTCTAAAATGCTTACAATTGATATTTTTACCTGAAATAAATTCGCTACAAACCTCACCACAGGGTTTGCTGTAATATGCATTCCTCAGAACACAGCTCTAAAATAAATACCATTCCAATTGTTGAACAGCAATTTCAAAATACTAATTCCACCTAAACAAACAGTTACCTAAACAAAATGCTTCAGTGTAACAGTAACACACCATAAATTGCACTTAAAATTCAATTTTCAAAACTTTCACATAATAATTCATTAACGTTTGTGTCAGTAGTTATATAAAAGTACAAAAGATAAGACAGTTCTTTATCATCCTTCAAACAAGATTTTTTTTTGCTTACATCAAAAATTCCTTGTTAAAAAAATATGTTTTAAAAGTCTGTTAAGTCCTCCTTAGAGTCCCCTTTCTCATTAGTCTTCTTCATTTTCCCATCTAAAGAAGAATAAAATTGGATCTCAAAGATTAAATTAACTCTGTAATACAGATTTCCTTTTTCTTTAAAAGAAATGCAATTGCAGTTCAAAACTGACATAATACCTCAGAATTGCGTTTGGTCTCCTACAAGTAACTTGCACAAAAAAGAAAATTAAACAAACCTGCCCAAACAGAAGTTATTTACCTGTTAGGAAGTTTGTTCAGTTTGCTATTCCTTTATGAGAAAGAAACCATACAGTTGAGTTCAAATCATAGCATCCCTACTAACTTAACTGTATCATCACTGCTCTTCAGAAGTAAATGAATTTTTTAGCATGAAGCAAGAATTAAACAAAGAAGAAAGAAATATAAGTAGTCATGCTGAACACCGACCTTTCCTAATAATTGATGATTTACCTTTGAGCTTTCAGACAGTATTGTATTTCTCAGACAGTAATGTATTTCTCCTCCTAAAACCATGATTTGAAAAAAACCTGCTGTAGCTAATATTTACCCATTTTTTTTTCCACAGAACAGTCTAGAAAGAGTTTCCTTAAGTAAGCATGCAGTACTGAAAAAATTTATTCCAAATTTCAGGTCATGTTAGGATGGAGGGGAATAAAATCAGAAAACTTAACACTGAAGCTTAGTCCTAACAACTTGTTCAGAAAATACCAATATAGAGAACTTGGTGATACTGATGCATAGTTCATGGAGATTTGATCAATGGATCATCTAATCTGAACCTCTGTATAACAAAATAACCATTTTCAATCAGTAATCCTATATCTAATCAATGACTTGAATTAATGTATTTCTCCCAGCTTAACAGTGCCACACCTCAGAGAGAGTAGAGGAGATCACAATGTATGTCAGCCGCTTCATCCTTTGATAGGTAACTGATCAGGTACAGTATTTTTAAAGAATTATAGCAATTCACATTTGAATAAAACTCTAGGCAAAAAATCCGTGACATCAAGGAAAAGCATCTTTCTGATCTCTGAATCGAGCATCTCATCCTCAGTGTACAATTATATAAACCGGTTAGATATTAGTGTGGTTCCACTATGTATTATGAACTAACACCACACTACCACCAGAAGTATCCCTTTCTCTCCTGTTTTCAGATGCTCATGAAACCACGAAAGCATCGTTTCATTCCTTCACTGTAAGACTAACCCTCCTCCCCAATTACTTAGCGATTATTTAATCAAGTAAAATTCCTCCTCAACACCTGCACTTTTAAACTCTGAAGCGTGATATTCTGTTACAGTCGCTGTGTGAAAGCAGAAATGAACCCAGACTCACACACCGTAAGACTGAAAAACACCATCAAGTCTTCAAAGTCTTTTGTCCTCTCTACATGCAAGTTTTGGAATTTCTTACAAGAACCTGGAGTGACATATATCTAAGAGTGGTCTTACATATCACACCCCATTTTGAACAGTCTTTAGAAACATAAATTGCCCTTTGGCAATTAAAAGAAAAAAAAAACAACTTCACAGATAATACTCCTACCTCTCTCACTTTCCTTTGTTCCACTCCGAGAATAGGCAGAAGTTATACCTATAAGGCTGTTTGGTCTGTTTAGTTGACTTGAAGTTGAAAGAGAGCTAGTGGAGGTGGAGAGCGAAGAGGTGGATGATGAAGAAGTTGAAGTTGAAGTTGGTCTATAGCGATGATATGGCTATTCAGCAGAAAAATGTCAAAATTAATTTACAAAGATTAAACAAACATAAACCACAGGATATTAAAACGTAAATATGTAAATGACTGCTTACAGTAATATCAAAATTACAGTATTATAGTTGGAGTTAAGATTCATATAATTTCTCTACCTAAAGAGACCCATCATGAAAATACCTCTTCAACAGTTCGGGAATATCTTTGTCTATAATCATCATCTTTAGTTTCAGATTCTTTCTTTTCTTCTTGTTTTTCTTTGTCTTGCTTTTCTTTCTCTTCCTTTTCCTTTTCTTCATTTTCTTGTTCTCTGGTTCGTGTAGGACGACTTCTTCCTATAGTTTTTTCTGCTTCTTGAAGATCTGTCAGTGTTACACCCTGTGAAAATAGCAGTCAGCAAACAATGTTACAACATATCATTCAGCTTGTATTAATATAGATGATCACATTTTTTATTATTAAATATAAAAATCAGCTTAAGAAAATTAATTCTCTCTATTAAAAAAAAATACATTCTACCTACATATTCTACCTATAAACTTTTCTCTTGAATCCTGGAACCAAATACCCCTCTCTGATTAGCAGCAAGTGTTTGCTCTAATGTGATCCACCACAGGTTCTCCAGTAACACCATTTTTAGTTGAACTAGTACATACAGATCACGTAGAAAATCATGTCAAAATCATTAAAGAATCCACTAGCTCCCTCCAATATCATCATAACCATAATAAACATTTTTGAAAGAACATTTGAAAATACAATACTTAAAAAAAATTGAAATATTAATACCTACAAATTCACTCACTGGGTCTGGATTTTTAGGTTAACAACACATCAAAGAAATACACTGAGAGCACTAGAGAAAGTTGTAACTAATTTCTTATTTCCTTGCTGTTCTTAGGCTAAACGCTAGTTTTCAAATGAAGCCAGAATGCAAACAACTTCTTAATTAAAGATAACTTTTCTATACTGCAATTTTCAACTTATATATCTCATGGAGATACTGCTCAAAATTCTTTGTGACCTATTCCAAAGCCAAATACCCAGCTCATTATTTATTTAATTGATTGTTATGCTGATAGTGTTGTAACACAGTAATTCCTTGCAGCTTTTTCACTGTAACGATTCAAGAAGAATTGCTCTGTGGTTTAACAATCTTCCAGGACTCTGAATTACTACCAAGAAGTAGAAAAGAACTCCACTATGATAAACCCATGTCAAACAATGTGGATCTCTCAATAGGAAAAGTAACCAGAAACATTTGAGGGGTTTCGAATTACAAAGGTTTGAAAGTAATGTCAGTAAATAATTTAGTTATAGATCTGGCCTTAACGCAGATAAGGATGCTGGCTGAAGTATTTCTTTGTTCTGTTTTATCTAAGGACAATTTTGCTGATTATTCTCAGTTTGTCAGCGGACAAGGAGAGAAGGGTAGACACACTTTACAGAAGATAGTAGCTGGTAATTGCTCCAGTGCCCACAAAGCATTCAAGTACTGTTTAGATATCATCTATTTTGCTACTGTCACATCTTTTTCTATGCAAGGATTGCACTGGCTGCAATTCAGTATGAGGTAGCTCTCACAGAAATTGGGAAAAACTTCCAAATATATCAAAATATCAAATATCAAAAACCTCTTCCCCAATACTCTCAAGTATCCATGGAAAGTAGGCTGAATGTGTATTTTCTGTGTCATAGATCTTACCATCTATCTACATGTTGGTCAACTCAATCACATTACCTTCAATAGTCCATACACAGAAAAGACTTAAAAATGTATGTAAATATACATATTATATGCCATGCCTAATTCTCAAGTAAAATTTTGAGACAGAAGCTGTTAGTTCTTGGAGAATTGAAAGTCCATATCTAAATAAAAGCGATAAAATTACTTGAGTAAGCCACTTTCACAGAACACAAACAAAAACTCCAGTGGAAGCATCTCTGCTTTCAAATTTCTATTAAATTACTCTGTGGTGATCAGAAAAAGCACTTTCCAGGACATAATGAGGGGTCCTCAAGCTTTCAGGGGAATAAAGGAAATAAGAGGCATTTACTTCATCTGGTAACAAGTTGTTTATACCAGGAAGATCAATTGATCATTTGGAGTTTTGATGGGAAATTAAAACTTCACTGTACTCAGGGAGTTATATACGTTTCTGTAAATGTAGAAGCTGTAATAAAACTATACCTGTGTAGATCTTCTAGACTGTCTTGCTTGCCTGGATCTAGCTTTTCTTTGGGACTCTGACTCTTCATCCCGTACTGGAGTGAGGTATGATCTAAAGAGTTAATTACAAGTAAGTCAGCAAATGGTAATTTTTGTACAAATGCATTAAATGTCAGAAAAAAACTCACAACATAGTATGAAAACCAAAGCAGTTAGAAGAAAATCTTTAAAGATATGAAATGAATTACTATATCATATATACTATATATATCATACATACTATCTCGTCTATATCATAATAACCTGTTCATCACGCTAGTGGCCTTACAACTCAATTAAAAAATAGTGTTTTTCTACTTATTTTAGATTTGCTTTTCTCTAAATATAACATAAAAATTTACAAACAAAATATGTGTGTGTGATGTAAGTGCGCATGCAGGTAAACCCTTAACATAACTTTTAGGCTTTCAGAAAAATCAGTATGTACTGCTAGTACAGAAATCCTAATAATACCATCTATTGCACCGGAGATTAAAAATCCTTAAGGAGGTAGTTACCATATTTTCACATGAATCATCCACGATTTGGGTAATCCAACGCCCTTTAAAAACAACAGACCTTAAAAATAAATCCTCAGGAATCCCACAACAATCCTGCAGAGTAAGCAAGTAATTGTAATCAAAGGCAAAGGGCTACTTCAGTAAACATGCAAGGTCAGGACTCTTTAAAGAGATTTTCCAACCTGGGCAATTTGGGTAAAAAAAATCCATATGTACACATACATAAATATGTATATTTATGTATGTAATATATATATGTAAAACCATTGTTAAAGAACTTAAATTTTTAATGCATTTGTTGATTTTCTATTACATAACATTCTGAGAATGCTCTTATAATTTACCATTATGTTTTTTAATCCTTAGATTAAATGGATTGGAGAAAGTTGAAAAAGTAGAAACTGAAGGTTGCTAAAGGGTTGCTTAAGACATAAAACCCCTCTGAGATCCTTTAGATAAAATTAGCTACATTAAAAGCAGAATCAGACCCTATGATATTTTCTGACTATATTATTTCTATATTTAATTCGTTAATAATTGGCTAATGATTTCACAGAATCACAGAACGGTTGAGGTTGGAAGGGACTCCAGAGATCATCTAGTCCAATCCCCCCGCTCAAGCGGGGTCACCTAGGACATGTTACACAATGCATCCAGGTGGGTTTTAAATATCTCCAAAGAAGGAGACTCCACAACCTCTCTGGGCAGCCTGTTCCAGTGCTCTGTCGCCCGAACTGTAAAGAAGTTCTTCCGGAAATTCCTCAGATTTAAATACTTTGTTTGGGAAGCTATCATGTATTAACACTTCAAACATTTATCTATGGAAAAAGCATCTTGTTGGTCACCTAATTATGTATTTCTCAGGTTAGGGCATACTAAAACAGTTCTGAAATGGTTCTAAGTTTTTAAAATAAACTTCATTTACACAGATTATTATGCCTATGTTTTACCACCCGTGTTCTATCTCTACTAAACAAATTATCTCCAAAATAGAGAAAAAATATAATTAGCTGTTACATTTACAAATGCGGAAATATCCCCTCTCAAGAACTATATTAATTTCATTTCTCTATCTTGTTCTCCTGCAAATAATATTTTTGATAAGATTGTCTGTTTTCCTAGACCCTTAGGTCCTATCTATGTTAGGAAAAGGGTGCCTACTAGCTGCTTTAGCTAGTCTGAAATACAATTCATCATGTAAATCTGGTTTGCACTGACTCCACTTTAGAGTCAGCCAATATATTGCTCAGTCACATAGGTAGACATAAGCTTTAACCTACCTAAGACAGCTTTGATTGCAGAGCAGGTGTAACCTTTACAGTTTGAAAACTGCTGCAAATTGCTCTGTAGGAATGGGTGTACATACCAATCCTACCCTCCAAAAATGTGAAAAGCTCTAAACCTTGCTGAAGGAAAATGACAACTCTATAGCTACTGTCAGACTGGAAACTGGCCCAGCATCCTCTGTGTATGCCTCACAGGTCAACTATGTATTCATGATACAAAGATTTTAAAGATTCAAGTTTGTCACTCTCTTCCGTGTTTCTTTAAAGCAATCCTGAAAATCAGATAAAGAATATAGCTTCTTCAGTACATTCTGAAAGGATGCACTATTACATATTTCGTTACTAAAAGTAATTCATAACGTGCTTACTTTTCATATACTATTTGAAATACTACTTCAAACATACTTTCCAATTAACATACTTCCAGTCCATAAATATGGATTAATCAACTTCATTTCTTAAGAAAATATTTAACATAAAATATTTCATGAACGGACAAAATTTCTTCATGTGCATATAAACATACACAGATACACATACACACACACAGAGATATGTATCTGTATATATACAGATAGATATGCATGTGCACATATTAAGGGTACTACCTTCTCACATGCACACAGTTATTATTCCGACTTTGCTGACTGTTAACACTTAATGGATATTTTAACACGCCATCACGAATACATCTACAACAGTATATTATACAATTGGCCCTGAGTCAGATTAAAAGGAAAGAATTTCAGGCCAATTGCAGGTATCTAAAACATATGTAGTATACGTATATTAGTATACACTTGTTAGTCAGAGCAAACGAGACAGCGAAAGCCTTAATTCTAGATCTCCTCGTTTTTCTAGCTCATATGAGACTGAAATAGCATTTGCATTTTAAATTTGAAACTGTTTTTGGAAAAATGATACATTTTGTTGCTTTTGCTTTGTCAAATTGCACTACGGAAAATGCAGGTTCTGACTATGGTTGTTATGAAAATGGCAGTAAGCACCTGTGGACACCTCCCGAATCATGGAAGAAAAAAATCCCCATTTAAAAGAAGGTAGTTATCGCAGTTTGGGATATGACAGGAAAATGGACTACGAATATCCTAAACATGGCTAAAGGTATGTGGAATCTATGAATGTTTTTGCTGCCTCTCTTCTCTAACAACAAATAGCTTTGTTCCCTCTGTAAACATATGGAGAGATACATGTCCACCACTGACAGTAGCTGCATTTCAAAAATAATACAGCAGCAACACAGAAATCTGAATGTGCATTTCAGCAGAAGGGACAAGGGATAAACTTTTATAAATATCGAAAATAATCAGAACCCAGGGAAAACTAACAGGAATTAACAACCTTGTGAAATCTTACTATTTTGCTTTCATAAATAGTAGGTATCACCTATTTATGGAAACATAAATATGCATCAATTGTAACTCATCCTCCATGTAGGTGTAACAGAAAAAACACTGTATTCTTAAAATTTACATCAGCTTCTTACTCCTTCTTCATATTGAATAGCTCTTAAACCATTGCATTTACAACTGTTTATCATGTTTCAAATGGAAGAGACCCTAAATGATTGCAATGAAATGAACAAAATGTGTTTGGTTCAACACTCTTGTCTTTGTAATGGCAGACATACAAAATGACTGAAAAAAATACTACGTAGTAACTTGTCAGCATACTGCCTCTGGCACAATAGATGTGCCATGGTAGACAGCAGCAATGCATTTGCAATAAGTAATTATTGATTTTCTTATTTTTAATTCAGTGTTTTTTACGTAGTTCCATTATGGGTATTTTTCACAGGACTCATGTATTAACAGAAATACAAATATAAAAATACTGCATACCAAATGCAAACCCAAGGACAGCCAAAATACACAATATCAAAGTTTAAGTTTCACAGATGAGATTTATCAATAGATAAATTGAGACATCTTGGTAGTTGTTTCAGTAAACAGCAAGGAAATACCACTGCTTTACATACTGTACTATCCAAATTTGTGGTAACCAACATATTCCTTTAAATAAGAAAAAAAGATTATTTTTGTACAAGAGCAACATTACTCTTAGGACCTTTACACACCTCCGTCTCTCCCTGACCTCTGATGTTGAGGACACAGTGCCAGAAGTAGCTGTAGTCATGGCTGTGGTAGTGGCCGTAGCATTTACAACAGATGGTGCAACAGGAACCGTCACTGCTGTAGGAACATTTTCCTTTTCTTTCTCAGTACTATCCTCAGCCCACAAACGATTTGAGGTACTACAGCATAACAAGCAGCAACACAAAAAAAGAGAAAAGGAAACAGCTAAACAATGAAAGCACTTTACTAAACAACTAATAACATGTAACTTGAGGGACGGATTTTTTTTAAAAGCAAACTGAGAAATGTCTCTACTGTGAAAGCTCAACTCGAGCTATTAAATTGAATGAATTAGGAATTGAATGGTTCACAGTAATTAGATTCTTATTCTTCACCCTTCGATTCGAATATTGGATTTATTTATAACAACATGGCTGTCACTTTACAGTAGAAAGCCATGCATAATTTGAGCCAAATTGTGTAAAATTAAAAGAAATTGAACAGGAAAGTGAAAAAATCCAGAGCCCCATGATCTACTAAACAAGAACGCATGCACGTACATAAGCACATAGTAGACCTGACAAAAAAAGAACAACAAAAAGTATACTGGTGGCATTACCTGCTTGGTACACCTGCTGAAGTAGAACCCGTTGTACTCTTTGTAGTAGTGTTTGCGCTGGCGGGCAGTGTTTTCTGAAGACCAGCAGACGAGGTAACTGTTGATGCAGTACTTGGAACATTAGAACTAATCAAATCATCTTGTCTTCTACCAAAGGAGCCACTGAAGGAGAGACATTTACAATGAATACATTTGTATGACTTATCTTTCTTGGTTCATTAAAATATCACAAAGCTGTGAATGATCCATTGAACTCCTGCCTGTCTATTCTATGTTTCAATTGAGTTCTGGAAACTTTTTGGGCAAAAGAAGCTTTTCCAAACACCATTTTCTTCATTATTTCATTGAGAAGGACTTTTAAGTTCCAACTTCTGAAGGCAACAGACCTGACCATTCCTCCACAGGAATGGGAGATAAAGTGGCATCTCACTGGTTGATACTTGTCTTGATTGCATCTACCGAAGTATTCACACAGAGCCCTCAACATTCCATTTTTAAGCTGCTCTTTCACCCACACTGAAGACCTCTGAAAATACAGAACTTTACTCCACAGCTTGTCAGAAAAGAAAATGTCATTAATATCACTCCTGTAACAATTTTCAACAGACGTCCTTTTTAAAAAAACAAGCAAACAAACAAAAACCTCTCATCACTCCCAGAAAGATTAACCTCCCACCCATGCTTTTCCCTTGCTGTTCTAATTGTAACGACGATGCAGACGTTTCCACATTCTTATCCCACTGGTTCTGGCTGAACAGATTTTACAGTACCAAGTCAGGATGTTTTCATGTGTAAACTTTAGAACCCACAGTTAGGACCAACAGAACATCACATTACTAACTAGAAAAGATTTAAGGAAAAATGTCTGTTTGTCATTCTGCTATTGATCTTTCTTTCTTTTGCTATCAATTCTAAAATGGCCAAGAAAAAAAACATTTGTACAAGAACAGCTAAGGAAATACACAATTAAAACACCATGCACCATATTAAAGGGATATGTACATGGTGTTTGAAGTCTGGAGCATAAATACTGATAAAAGCTATCACGCAAAGATAGTTTTCATAAATCAAATTGTTAATGTTTTCCACCCAGAACGTGAAATCTGTGCAATATTTCTCCTAAACTCCATGTTAAGAAAACGTAGTTTTCTTTTTAAGGCAAGAGGTTAGCAAAGATGTAAGATGTACTGTACTGTATGAAATGGCCTGACTACATGCTAATGAAAACACATCAATGTCAGGACTGAAAAAGATAGCACCCATCACCATGTACATCATCAGCATGTATCAGTATGCAACTCAGCTACCTGAATGTCAAACTTTTGATCTATTCATTTGAGATATTTATTGCCCACTTCATTAACATCAATGAAGAACTTCACTCAAATAGCTTCACTGAAACTACACAGTAAAATTAATCATGTATTAATTCCTGGATATGATCCATTCTGAGAAAATCCTGCAAGATGAGAGCCATGTACACCTGAAAGTTATTTTCATATTCATCATTATTTAGTTTACATTCAAGTGAGATTTATTTTTACATGTTCATTCTATGATGGTGATATTCAAGGTAGGCATGGCGATAATCTACCACTATGGACAGCAGACCAAGACCTCTGATACTATCATGTACAAGCAGAATTCAATGTTTTTTCCCTCTTCTTTTCAGATATCAGACAGAATCACTACTATTCCAACATTTAAAATAGTTATCTTTGGTTCCTGATCAAATCTGGAAGGAGTCAAAATAACCTCAAACTGAAATAAACAATAGGAATAAAAAAGCATATAACTTTATGTAGCAGTTGCTGTAACACTCTAAGCTGGTAAAATGGTGTAGCTTTAAAACAAGCACATGAGCTTGTACCTCAGCTTAAGTACATACTTTGCGATTACTATGAACGCCATTTTAACATGTCACCATTCAATTTTAAACTGTCCTTACAAAGTTAAGGATTCAGGATTTTTTTTTTCTTTTAATTTGTAAAATTATTTTGATTTTAAAACAAGAGAAAATCCCACACCTTCTTTGATAACTTGTGTTTAATGATGTAGGACCTTCATTCAAACTGTTTTTCTTGACATCTTCCTCCCATTTTCTCCTTGCATAGGAACTACCACCACGTATTGAGCTAGCAGACGAGTCCCTGTAAATAAGATTTTAATTTAGCACACTCATATTAAAGCAGTTTGATTTTGATGCAAGCTGAAAATGAGTTTCAAATTAAAGATGAAAAACTTGTGTGTGGATAATGCATTTAAAATAAACGTAACAATGCAGAACAGGAATAAATTGACCTGATACATACAGTAATTTTCAAGCTCCTGTAGAAAAATATCAGATACATATTAACATTGTTTGAAGTATAATAGAAAAGAAGTTTCAGAAAAATACTGTTAAAGGGGATTTAATCAATAGGAAGTCAAACATCAGCTTTTATCTGTGATCATTGTTGGATTTGTTTCTCTGCAAAAAGGATCAAGAGGCTCCTTCGTTTGCTCCTGAGATAACCCAGTGCAATAAAGGGAAAACTACCTGGTGTTTTTAGAAGTTAGTTTCATAGGATTATTCATTCGTGGATGTTATAATACGAAGTTCAAAAGCTGACTACCCTTTAGAACTCATGATACTGTAGGCTAGTGTAAACAGGTCTGCAGTAGCCGTTCCTGAGTGGCCTGCCACGTATCACTAGCTGACATTACTTTAGTCATGAGGAATTTCCATTCTGTTGTTGCAGTTTATAGCAGGAAGAAATAACCTTGCAAAAATCTGCATAGAAAAATGGCTCTGAAAACTGATACTAATACAAAAAACTCAGTGTCTAACATAAGCTCAAGATATGAAGCAAAGTTCAGATAGAAGGAAGAAAGAAATGTCTTGCACAAAACTATATATAAAAGGCAACTGTCTATGTGAGGGGAAATAAAATCTTGTAAAGAGGTGTTTCATGTTCAAGATACTTGTGAACTTCAGAATTTTCTCCAAATATATCCTGTTGCACAAAAATGTATGGTAGCACTTCTGTGGTTGCAAACAACCGCAGAAAAGGATCAAACACAGGCCAACGCAATGCTACGTCTTACAAACAAAGAGAAACACTAATTCTGAGATATTACCTACCATACATCTTAAGTAAGTCCTGCCGCATGACAGATTTTAATAATTGCTGAAAGTTTAGCTTTGCCAAGACTCTACAGACTTCAGCACTCTTCTTGTAGCATTGGCTACACTTCTGAGGCTGGATGTCTAAGATTTGTTTATCTAAAGGCCCAACTAGGATTCATCTGGAAGTCCTTTCCATTACTCACAGTAGAAAGTTAGATGGATTACACGACATCATCTATTATCTAGACAAGCAGGTGTTCAGACAGGTGGAACAAGAACACAGCATTAAGCTAAGCAACAAGGATAGAGATCTGGGACATGGGCAGAACCCTTAGTAATTAATTAATGTATCTGTAGGGCAGAGAGTTAAATTGGTCACCATAAAAAAGGTCAGACTAAAAGTCAAAAATCTCTTATGGTTTTAAATAAATAAGCTGGGTTGTCTGCCAAGTCATACATTAGTCAAGGTACTGGTGCCTAAAAAGGCTGGCCTAAAAGAAAGCTTCACCTTTTGTACACCAAGGAATGAAGAATATTCTCAGGTCAACTGCTCAGACAACACTGTCAGGACTAATGACACTGATCTCAGGTCACCCAATACACACGAGGAAAAACGTAATATTGCTGGTACCCGCTTTTGGAACTGTGTCTGTGAATAAATCATGATGGTATGCCAAAGAGACAAAATAAACTTTGACACTGCACCAACATTTAATCCCTTTGTTACAAACAATAAAAAATTCTAATAAATAAAATTACAATTAAATATTTATCCCAATCTTAAATTATCATCTGGTCAAGACAGTTTCAGTCATTTGAGAAGCTCGTAAAAGAATAAAACATGAAATAAGAACAATCTCTGTTATAAACAAACCAAAACTGACTAATGCATTCAACTTCAAATAAGAATATAGTAGAATGATAGAATCGCTTGAGTTGGAAGAGAACTTAAAGACCATCTGGTTCCAACCACCCTGCATAGGCAGAGACACCACCCACTAGATCAGGTTGCCCAGGGCCTCATCCACCCTGATCCTGAACAGTTCCAGGGATGGGGCATCCCTGTACTCTTCCCAGGCCACATGTCCCTGCTTCCACTGCCTGTGCATCTCCTTCTTACACCTCAGTCTGAGCAGCAGGTCCTTGCTCAGCCATCCAGGTTTTCCGCCCTCCCTGCTCCCTTTCTTATACATGTGGATGGAAGAGTTCTTGCCCTCTAAGGCATCCTTAACGAGTTGCCACATCTGTTCAGATCCTTTGTCCCTAACGACAGTCTTCCACTCATCCACTTCCATCTCATCCACTGGAACAAACAGCTGGAAGTTTGCTCTGTGCGAGTTCAGGGTCCTGACTTTGCCGTTTGCCAGGTCCGTGTTCCTTGAGATTACAAACTCAACTAGGGCGTAACAAAACAGACGCCAACAAACTAAGCTGAACTTCAGGGGAGTATGAGAACTGGAATATCCCTGTTTCAAAACAGAATTTGTCACCCAGATGCTGAACTTAGGCAACAGTATTCTGCAAGCTTAAGAAAAAACAGCATTTATCTTGTGTTTTCTCCAAACTGAACCATTCTCAACAATAGCAACAAAAAACCTCCTCTTCAGACATAAGATTTGTCAATCTTATAGATAATGATTACAGTGGAGCAATGAGAAGTATTTTCATTTCAGGTCATCCAAAATTCAGCTATCTAGACACAATCTGACAGAAACAAGACATACATTTTGTACTACGTATAATATATTGAAACTCGTGAAAGCAGCCAAATAGAACCGCAATAAAAGAGAGAAGTGAAAAAATTGGAAGGTTCTGACAATGTAAGTATGTCATGAAAGCATTCCAAATACTAACAGGTGACAGGCCTATGCATCTGAACTTTTTATTCCCTTTATACTGAAAGCTGAATAAAAAATATCAGTAAAGAAAGTATCTCCAAAAGAAGATGAAAGGCCAACAAGCAAACAAGAAAAATAGAAGTGAAGGTTACAAAAGAACCACTATGACTTCTGCAAACAGCTGCTGACGCATGATATAGTTTTACCAAGCACTATAAGAAAAATATATTTTTCTTCAGCAGAAGTAATAATGAATCCCAGTATCCGCACGAGATGGCTCAAGACAAATCAGTAAAATTCTTTCAGTACCCTTCAATAGTTTAAAGTTTACAATTTTTTATTTTGCATTTATTTTCTCCCCTAAAACTACAACACTTAATGCCCAGATCAGCTCCTATAATAAAATAATTTATGATTTACAAAATCAAAAACCTTTGGGATTACTCTACAGATTAGCATAATCTATGGAAAAGTATAATGTTATAAACCAGCATTGTCTTCATATCTGCAAGTTTGTCGGCTACTCTAAAATCACATAATTTTATATTTAACAGTAATTATAAATTTAGAGTCACCTGTTTTCTTTTTCATCAATGTCAGAGGTACTGGCCAGTCGTCTTGGTATTGTAGGTGCAACATATGCAAGTCTCGTTCCTTTTCCATCTTTCTCCTGAAAGACATATTTTTACCAAGTGCTACTATTATTGATTATACTACTATAAGCTGGAAAATCATCATTATGACAACTTCATCTGTATTTGTTGTGACCCAATTATACAAATGAGTTTTAAGCTTTAAATATCATAAAGACTAAAACAGGTAAAGGGAACTGTTTATGTTTTCTTGCTAGTTATGCATGACTTGATTTCCATTTAAACGGCAGGAAACAGAAAACTGCTTACTGAAAACAACTATTTCAGTATTTTTATATGGTATAGTTTAGTATTATTCCCTATCCCAAAAACAGATTTAAACATTTGTACTTGAAAAAGAACCATATGTTATATGCATACCTGTTCCAAATTAGTCCTTTGCTAAGGACTGCAGTACATTTGTGTTTAATTATGCAATTAAATTTTTGTAAATAAAAAAAGACTACAGAATACAAAAAGAGCTTCCTTTTTCAGAAGATTCTATCAACACTGCTCTCCAAATGATGCTGAAACTGTCAACCCTCTGGTCTCCCTTAACTGTAAAAAATACTACTACTGTCAGTGAAAGTCCCAGAAAGGGAGAAGCCCCAGATCCATGTACCAGGTCACCAGACAGTGAAGGTGCATATTGTATTTTTAAAGTACTACACAGAAGCTGTATAATTTAATGGTTTGGAATTTTAGTAAAGAATAAATGTGCAGTAAACTCTAAAGAGAATGTCTTCCTTTTACAATAAACACCTACACTAAGCAAAGTTCGTCAAAATGCTATTTCACACTGAAAAAGATTACCTTTTCTTTGTTGTCCAACGAAGAGGAAAGTCTAGGACTTGAAGCAGAACGCATAACACCTGCAGCGTCCTTTTCTTTCTGAGCTTCTTTGGAAGCAGTAATCTCTGCAAGTGCACCATAACTACCAGTTTTTCTAAGACCTAATCTCCATGAAGCAGGAGATTCATCTTTCCTCTCTTCTTCTTTGGGAGAAACCTTGGTTGTAGACGTTGGAAACTGTAAAACACAGCAGCAAATTATAGGCTATTAATTTGCATTATCAGTGGTAATTCACGATCCTTGCAGAGATTTGAGAACACAACTACTTTTAATAATCATGGAAGTACTGAATTCTTAGAGGAGTTAAGGTGAAAGACAACCTACACGCTCTTCTCTTGAATTAGTTAATGAGATAAGAAACATAAAACTGGTCAAGGAATACTACTCCTCTAGAAGTTAGCTTGGAAAAACTCACACTTTGTAATAAACACAGTGATCAGGAGATGCAAACTTAAAACCATGCAAATCTGGTATCAACACTTTGATTAAATATGTTATTTTGCAACCTGTACACAAACCTGTGCACACCAGAACCTCACCATAGATTTTTCACCCTTATTGGGCACAAGAACAATGCCAGTTTTGCGCAAGCCCTGCCTCCATGATGCAGGATCTACTGACTCCACGACAGGCATGATAGGAGGAATGAAATCATACTAAAGCCAATTAAGACAAGACAAAGATGAAGATTGAAAGAACAGAAAATAGAAACAAAAGGTTGTTTCAAAAGCACATAGTTTGTTCCCACGCTTATGTCATGTAGCTCTTCATTACACCGCATAATACCAAAAAGCAGAAAGACAATTACAACTTTAGTAACAGATTCTTATTAAACACAGCACATGTTTAGCTAGCTCAGTGACAGAACTACAGTTTGCATAGAATAGGACAGCAAAGCTTGTAAACCTAACAGGTCCATGCCTAAATCATCATATGCTGGAGAATATTACAAGATTCACACTAACATGTCCATTACCTTTCTTATCTTTCATATTACATTGAGATCCCTTAATATGATCACATGCTAGCTTAGCTATCAAACCCACACCTTTACTCACATACTTCCCCAAGTTTAGTGTCCTCAGATAGAAAGTAGCATTATTGAATGCGACAGAGACTGAAGAAAACCCAAATTCAAACTTAGTACACTGCTGTGAGCAACATATAGTTCGGACATCTATGGTGTAAAATCAGAAGAGTAACTGCAGTAGCACAGATGTCGCAAGCCTGAAGAAGCAGGTGCAAGAGTAGGTTCAAGGCAACTTGTACCTGTACCAGTGCTGTTCTACAGTTTTTTAGTAAAAACAGTTTAAATCCTGTTTGTTCATTGACATGAGCTGCAACTGCTTCTCCAAGTCATATGTGCATACCATTTTACAAAATGATCAGCCTCAATATAAACGGGCATTTATTTTGTAAATACAGAAAACCCTGAGTCTTTTACATTTAATTGTAGAAAGATAACTGCAGTGTACTTTTAACCTGCACTTTTTGCCTTTAAGACAGAAAAATAAGATAAGCTATTAGTTACCACACAATAAAATTGGAACAAACTAAATGCTAATGTGTTACTGATTTGCAAAAGGTTTTCAATTAGCTTAAAATCATACTTATTTCTTATCAAAACGTTTTCATACGTCTTAATTTAATCATGTACCAAGAAAAAATTCTGTTTAACTGATCATTCAACTCTGGAATACCAAGCCATACCCCAAGCATGCAATGATTTGATAATCATCCTGTCACTGAAGGTCATATAACTTAAAAGGCTTTTGCATAGTATGAAATAAATGGATTGAAAGGCACAAGCTGGAAGCTTTCACTGCAAGATGAAGTTCAGACAATTCCAAGAAAAAGGAAGTATTTGAAGTGTTAGATACCTTAGAATATAAAGCATGCAAACATAATTAATTCCATTACAAAAACTGGGTGGAGAGCATATTGGTTAAACTGAACAACTGTCAGAAATGCTTGTACTACTAAACTGACTTCCAAAAGATAAACTATACAGTAGGCCTGTTTCCCTGAAGTTAACTTCACACTCTATGTTTGTGTTCTCTACAGTTAAGTACAGTTGGCAAACCAGAAATTCCTCACAATGTCTTCCCTTTCCCCCGGAGCCCCATTTGCTATGGTTTGAGAGCCCCATTTGCTACGGTTTGCATGGAAAACTTGTGGCTCTTCAGTTCTGTGCAGCTCTTGAGCAACCCAAACGCAGCTCCCATGAGCTCCCATGAACCGTAACTCCTAACTCAGCCAGTGCAAACTGTTTAGATTAACATCACAAGATCACCCTGGAATCTAGCTGTTTGCCCAGCCACAAGGGCTCAGAGAAGGGAAACAGTAGTCATTCCTGCCAGTGAGCCAT
Source organism: Cygnus olor (assembly GCF_009769625.2). NCBI lineage: Eukaryota > Metazoa > Chordata > Aves > Anseriformes > Anatidae > Cygnus > Cygnus olor. Next base: position 42,509,521 of record NC_049169.1, read on the forward strand.
GCCCACAACTACCTTTTGCTCTTAATGCTTTTTTAAAGAGAAATCTTGTGGACATCAGTTATGATGATTTTTATAAAGCAGCTTTTAGGATCAGGAAAGCTGGCCCAACCCTGTTGTACAGTATCACATAATATGATGCAGTTGGGCGATTTAAAGTATATTCTCTTTATCTTTTACATGAAAAGGTGCTAACCATTAGGTTCTAACCTATATTTTTTAAGATTAATTATTATTAGGTTCTGTTGTGTATATGAAAGCACAACTCCAGTAATTGCCAGGAAGCTAAATGCAATACATAATATTCCCCCTATAGTACGTCTTCCCTCTCTGCTGTGGTTTCAGTGTATCATAGTCACATTTTTTCAAAAACATCTGTAGAAGGTTAAGCTTTGATTATGACGTGAAGAAAACTTGTAAGGGATGACAAAGGAAGTCCTACTGGCTTGCTACCCAGTTTGCTTATATATTCTGAATGATTGACTTGCATACAACCTTGTGACTGTACATTATTATCTATTGTAATTTTTTTCTCCAGGCATACATATCTCCCTTTTGACAAGCAAACCCAAGATTCATTCCAACTAACTTTTCAAATCAAGCTTCCTATAAGCAATATGGCTTTGATGGCTATGTTTTTGAGACGAATAAATTATTTGCACCAATCACAAATTATGTGCTCCAATCCTCTGGTTCTTCCGTTAGATCCTAACCATACTGAAATCAGGGCTAGAACCTACAGCATTTTCTTAGTTCAAATATCATTTTCTATTTCTGTGCCTCTCATTTTCAACTTCTAGCACCAGCTGAATGCTTCTAAGGACTCTCAAAAGTACCTTAGTCATACCTGGCTCCCTTGCCTTAAGAGTGACAGTAGTTTCCAAAACTTTAGGAGGAGTCTGGCATAAAAAAAGACTTTTGAAAGATGAAGATAACTTCAGAAAAACACGAATTACAGTCACTGTGCAATAGATTTTTGCTTTTTTTTAAATGGATCTTGTGTTCAGCTACATTGCAGCTATGTATTTTAGATTCCTGTTTAGAATCAAAACTGTTCACTCAAATTTCAAAATTTACAAAAATTAAACACAGTTTCTGCAGAAAAACAAAATATGTTAGGAATCTATTCATATTTTCATCACTGGATAACACAATTCAATTTTATACAAGTAACAAAAAATGTATGCTTACAAAGAACAGAAATCTAAAATCACAACAAGTATTTTATTTTACCTTCTTAATAGGTGATGTGGGTGTCCCTTGACCACCAGCTACCGAAGGTGCTGTCACAGCCACTGATGATGCTTGTGTACTTGTGGTATTTGCATTATTAGTTACACCTGCCAAGGTTTTGGTCTTATCTGAAAAATATTTATAAGATTCTCACTTCATTTTTCACTCATAACTCTCTCACTTCCACAACACAGAGTTGAATTTCTTTTGAACAAGTTTGTCAGTCAACTTTCCCAACATTATTATTTATCCCTCAGTATTTTTCCTTTCCCTCCCACTATATCTTAGTTAGGTTCGTCTTCTTTTCATAACATTCATGCATATAATTTTTTACTTATTTTTGTTATTCAGGAAGTATTAAAACACTCAGAGATGCACAGACAGAACCACAGACTCATTCAGGGTGAAAGTGACCTAATTCAACCTCCAGCTCAAAGCAGGGCCAGCATTACATACAGACCAGGCTGCTCAGGTCTTGAAAACCTTCAGAGACAGAGGTGCCACAACCTCTCTAGGCAAACTGTACTTTAGCAGTTGGTTAATCAGTGGGAGGTACATTGGCACGTAATAGTTGAACTACAGAAGATACCAATTCAAAGTAAAACATTTATTCTTGAATAACTGTGTATGTTGAGTATAAAGAAATAATTAACTGCATAGAGAATCCAGACTCTGGACAGAAGAATTTAGCTGAGGCAGGAACTTGCTCTTCCTCGGAGAAACAACCAGAGCTCTGACTTTCCATTTGCTTCCTTCCTTCTTCCTCCCTTGTTTTTCTTATGTAAGTTTCACTGCCTACCTTCTCTGACCTCTTCTGCTCTGTCTTTCCTGCCCACATCTTCTGCTGTGAACCTTAATTCCTCTTATACAAACACACATATAATATCCTGGTTGTCATCCAACTGTTGTCATTGCACTTGCTTGAGCTTCGTAACCACAGAATCACAGAATGGTTTGGGTTGGAAGGGACCTTAAAGACCACCCAGGTCCAACCCCCTGCCACGGGCAGGGACACCTCCCACCAGACCAGGTTGCCCAAAGCCCCATCCAGCCTGGCCTTGAACACCTCCAGGGATGGGGCATCCACAGCTTCTCTGGGCAACCTGTGCCAGTGCCTCACTGCCCTCTGAGTAAATAATTTTTTCCTTATATCTAATCTAAAAACTACCCTCTTTCAGTGTAAAACCATCGCCTCTAGTCCTGTCACTACACACCTCAATTCTGTTTCACCTACTCAAATTGTAAATTGTTCAGAGTGTGTTGGTACATGCTACCTGTTCTGTGCTGAGCAACGTGGGGTTCAATCCCTACCAGTTTGGGCCCTATTATAAGCATGCCTTTATTTCTACATGACCCGTTTTAAAAGCGTGCAACATTTTTATAGTGTTCTCATATCTAACATTTCAGCGAACTACCAATGGTATGATTTGAAATCACACAATTAATGCTGTTGCTGTTACACACTTGCTCATAGTTATGGACATAGTTTAACAGATACTTTGAAGAATTAGTTATGCAGAAAACAAAAATATATATAAAAAACAGCTTGCAAGACAAACTACGCTTGATAGAAAGCTCTTTTAAAACACAAGGGGAATTAAATGGTTTTAAACTTCTGGGTCATGGTGATAAAATGTTCAACAGGGCAACGTGGGCTGACAGTATGAACTGAAAAAGGTTTACAGATGTATAAGCAGATCTGCTGGAAGTTTGTAAACAAGTAATACAGCTTTAAAATACACAGTAAAAAGTAACAGGAGTTAAAGCACACAGAGAAAAATGAACTTTTCACAACAGCATTCTGAAATTATTTCAAGAACAGGTAAATCACAGTATTATGCATGGCTGAGCTAATTTTCAAAAAACAGAACTATCTCAAAGGAAGTAAGTTTAAAAACTGAATTGCTGAAAGTTTTGTTTATTTTTAGTGTCTTCTTGTCTTTTAGGAGATACTAGTTTCAAATTCATATTTTCCTGCTTGGTCTTACAGAGAGAAATGTATTTATTGTGAAGCTGTATACTCACATAATCAATGAATCAGAACAGAATTTTTAGGAAAACATTTCAAATAACCCAACAGATCATAAATCATACAGTTTCCAGTACCTCAGAATATTGAACAACATTAAAATATTTTACAGCTAGAATGCTCTTCCTAAGCTTAGGATTTTTCAGTAGAAAACTACCTTAAGCTGAATAATGGGAAAAAAAGGAAAGCACAAGCTTGGAATTTAGAGATGCAGTTCTACAGGGAAAAGCTTAAAGTCTGGCTTGCCAAATAAAGTATGATAAAGCTTTGTTGATACTAAAAAAACAAAGTTTACATAAATTAATTCTTGTGTCACAGTCAAATTTTCCTGGCACAAACTGTCTACTGGTAACGAAGAGAACACAGTTACCAGAGTCATAAAGTTCAGGAGACGTTACAGTTAGTCCAGTTACTGAGAAAGTACTACATGTTACGTATCGTAAGCGTTCTGAGTTTATCCAAGTTCAGTCTCTGCAAGCAAGGGATGCAAGTATACTAAGGTGAAGGAATAATTACAAAGCGTGACAGACTTTTGTTCCTGCTTATTATTGAAATGTTGGCTTCTTTCAAAATACAAAAATAATTAAAGCAAACAGAATGTTTGGTTTCACAATTCATTTTTGTTTCTGCCTACATCAAGTATTTATGATATACTGATTAGCTCTAAAATCCCTCTCTAACCTTACTATTTCAGGCAAATAAATTAGAAAAAATGCTTTAAAATGAGAACTGACAGATCACGAAAATAGGTTTACGCATTTTAACAAGCATCACTATGAAATATTAACAAGACATTTGTAATGCCATCTGCATCTATTATGTTACTGCACCGCAATTCTAAATTCTAATTCTAAAGCTATGCTGTTCTTACATCATTATTTGCTTTAAGTCTCCGATAATCTTTCAAGAAGAAAAAAAGCTAAATTCCACTGAAGAGCAAGCTGTTGACCAAGGGAATTATTTGAAATGCTCTAGAGGAAAGATTCAGCTTCCCTGAAGGTTATCAACCTAGACAAGAGTTAAAGAAAGAGCAAAAGTAAGCCTCATTATCCTCAGAAGGCAACGTATTTTACTTTGTTGGATTTCAGATCAGTACCAGATCCTCCAGGTACCAGGAAAAAAATAACCTGAAAATTGGATAGGACTGGTAAAAATCTGCAAGAGATTCCATCTCTACTTCTACAGCAGAATAGTTCCTATATGGATAAAAACAGTAACTCCAGTATGGCAATACCCACAAATTATTACAAATAAAGCAGTGCTGAATGTGCCTGTAACTCCATGGTAAATTTAATGTACGCTCCCACCAGCTGGAAGAGCGTAAGTAGCTTGCCTTCCAAAGATACTGAGTGCAGTCTCACTAAAATATGCACATCCCATAATGAAAAGAAGGAAAATAACTATTATTTTTGAAATTTAATCAGTCACAATAGCACTAAAGCATTGAAAACCTATACATCTGAAAAGACAAGCAACAGAAGGAAAAATATAGAAGGACAAATAAGAAGGAATAATAATAGAAGGAACATATGTGAATAAATGCAGGAATTCTTTTTAATTTCAAACACAAGGGTCCTTTTCTATATTCATTGATAATTATACGAAAGATTTGTAAATCTGGATAGTGATTAATGGTGAAATAAGAACATATAGTTACATTGTTTGATTAAAATTTCATTCACCTCCCTGTTTCTTTCTTTCTTTTTCTTCATTTTTCCCACCTAATTTCTATACACAGATTTGAGACTCAGAAACCTTTAAATACTCCCAGAGACCTATGCATAAACAGGGAAAGCATTTAATGTTTCCCCTCATCTAGGCTGCATGAATAAATTTAAACATTAATTTTCAGCTTATTTTCAGAAGTACTGAGTAATGCGTTTCTTTGCATACAATTCCAAACTTTTCCAAGAACATTCCTCTGGAAATGAAGTTGTATATGAAGCATATGTTAAAACAACACCTTTTGAAGTTTATTTCAGCGCGTAACTGAGAATAAGTCTACACACCATTACTTTATGAATATCTAAGATTGTCATATTCATACCGGTATTTACTTCAGGATGGCAAGAACAAATAAGAATGTTTGTGCACCTGCTGTTCCAATCTGTACCAGCTCCATAAGCAAACACTGCTAATGAAGTCCTCATTTCTGCTTTGACCTTCTAACTTTGTTAATGTTTTTTGACATGCTGCTTAAGGCTTATATATTCCAAAAATTTAATTAAAATAAACTGTTAAATAGACAATCATCTAAGTAGATTAACCGCTTTAACCTCAGTAACCATCAATAAAAGCACCCTTATGATATCTCTGTTATGACTTGACTTTAGACATACATAAATGTGCTTCAAAATAATTGGAAGCTTAGTGAAATGCAGAAGTGAAACTTAATAGACTTAACTATGCATCATATGATATTAAATAAGTAAATTAATAAAGCAAAAACTTACACAATACTCCAGATAACATACCTGTCTCTGCTTCAGATTCTGAGTCGTCATCTTCCTCCTCTTCACTAGAACAACTGGATTCATCCTTCTTTCCCTCTTCCTCCTCATCTGCTTTCTCATGCTCGAGAGACTCTATACTAGATGCATTCTTTTCTTGCTCCATAATCAATGTCTCTTTACTGAATTTGAAAAAAAAACAAAAACCAAACTTACTAAGTCGTGAAAAATTTATTAAAACATGTCAAGTAGAACTTTGCGACAACTTGTGAAGTTACGCGTTTCATTAAGAGCTCATCATTTTTCCTTGTTTACTTACTTTTTGAATGTTTTCTGTGTCTGATTATTATCCATGTTGGCTGTGGATTCAATTAGGGGAGATTTCTTTTCCCGTTTTTCACTATGAAGCTTCAAAACAGAATAATGCAATTAAATTGGTAGAACGGTAGCAATATGACAAAATTACTAGTGGAGGGAACTCTTCTTCAACTATAAAAAATGCTAAAACGTTCATACACTTTCAAAATGTCAAACCTCAAAGTTCTAAAATCTCAAAAACTGTTATTTCCAGGGAGTTGCTGATTGTAGATGCAATAGATCATAAAATGCCTACTGGAGAAAGCAAGTAGGAGAGCACCTTCTATCTTCCGGAGCTTTCCAATGACTGTAACTGACCAAATAATGGCCTGAAAGAACAGCTGAGATGACTGGCATTACCTGAATTGAAGCCCCAAATCAAAACTTTGATTTTAATCTATATGCTACTCTGAGCTAATTGTGTACCATCATCACACATATAATAAAGTATAATATATACAGATGCAAAAATCCTACCAGATTCTGCTTCTTCTGTAATTCTTCTAAATATCCTAGAATATCTTCATCTGCCACGTCAAATGCTGTCTGGCCCTGTAGAAGTGGAGAAGAAAACCGCAGTTTTGTACAGTAGAATTTAAATAAAACAGATTTTGATGCCTTATCACATTGATGATGCAGGTAAGAAACAGAATTGTACAGAGAAATTAGAACACATAAGCCAAGCTCTATTGCAAACTGTTAGTCTGTCAGTGACTGAAAACAATTTTGCAGTATTACTTTTTTTAGAATTGAAACAGAAGTATCTATACCTCATGAGAAAACACTTCTTTTAAGACAGAAAAACATGACTTCAATAAAATTTTACTGTCCGTTGAAGGAAAATAAATACTATAAAGGAAAATAAAACAGGCTGAAAGAATGTAATGCTCACAACATTAGTTCCAAACAACTGTTCCAATAGAAGTTGTATGGATGGACACTGACTAGTTAGTACCCTGTCCATCTTCAGACTACCATATACAGTTGATTTTTTGAAGTTTTAATTATTTAAGAAAACGTAGTTATACTTTCACATTTTTGCAGTAAAACTGAATTTACATTTTCCATTCTGTTTTAGGAAAGATCTGCTACAATTGTTTGCTCCTGTCCCCCTTAGTGTGTGATTTTCATGGGATGTACTTGAATAAATGTCCTACTGTGATTCATTAACAGAGAGTAATGCCATTAGCTGGAATTTCTTCGGCTTGCCGTATCTCACATCTACATAGTCATTACAATTCTTGAGTAGGCCAGATGCCCACAGGACAAGAGATTCTATCTTTAAGGTCAGAATTGGTAAAGGTTTCAAAAACTCCTTTTCTTCACCTCCACATGAAGACAAGAAAGGCTGAAGCTCACAGTTGCACAAAGAAAGCCTAACTTACTTGCTTCGATACTGCAATAGAATGTTTTGTATTTGGAAGTCTGCATTTAAACAAAGTGAGTTTGGGATCTAGGCAAAGTCATACATCCACTGGTACAAATGCAGCTGCATCAACATGCCGGGTGGACATGTTGAAATATGGTGAGATGACAACACCAGTCAAGTAAATACTTCTGTACAAAAACCAGCAATAAAGACAGAGCTGTCATTTTAAAGTGGTCACAGCAGCTTATAAAGATAATGAAATGTGTTCATATTTGTCTCATTGTTTATTTCAGTTTGTCAAAATGTTAACTAGGGACAAACATGCTCCTAATTACATTGCAAAGTCTGTCTTAAGTGGTTAGAAAGGACAGAACTTTAAACTACTGATTTTCTCATCTATAAAGCTTCTGACCATACACCAGAAGCACATGCTCCTTTCAACAAGTACTACCCAAAACGGCTTGAGGTCCTCTGACACAAACTATTCCATATAGTGTAACACAGCCCTAACTTGGAAACTAAACAACAAAATTATCTCAAGTTTATACTTGCATTGTGACTACAGTTTTTAATCTAGCTTTCTATTTTTAGGTAGCTATTAAGTTATTTTAGGTAGCTATTTCCAAAAAACATCAAATTAGGCCTATCTTGGCCACAAAAAAATCACTTTTTTTTTCCCTGTTGTAGTTGGAAGGTTTTATCTAAACTCAATCCATAGATGTCAATACCTGAAGTTAAGTGCCTAAACAATAACGGCTGAGCTCTCTGTGATGCTAAGCACCTAACAACTGAAACTAAACGCAGTGGAGTTCTCAATCTTCATCATCTCTAAAAGCAAAAACCTGTACTGGCTTACTTAAAGACACAACAGGTGAAACTTTCCTAGTTTACACAGACAAGCCTACACGACAAATAAAACAGCTCATATCCCTCTGTACCTCCTTTTTTCTTATTCTTTTCCCAGCTGAGCTGAATACAGGTTTATGACAGTGCTTTCAGGAATACCACCCTCCACATTTTCAAAATCCCAGTAAAAGTCTAACAGATAGCCTGCTAAACTGGCTTCAATTAATTGCACCAGCTTTTGATTACCTGACACAAAACACAATTATATACCTGATCTTAAGAAGTTCTGTAAGTATTATACAGAAACAGAGTTGAGACTGTTTGAAATGAAATTCCAGATTTCATTCGTTTTATTATAAGCAATCTTAACTTCTAAAGGAAGAAGTCAACAAAGAATAAAAACATTAAGCAGCAGTAGTTTTGCCTTTATGCTACTTTGCCTACTAGCAAATTCATGACCTAATTAAGAATCTGTATCTACCTATTTCCACAATTAACTTTAAAAAGTTACAAAAAAAATCAATGTTAAAAGTTGGTCAATACACAATATTGACAGAAATTGGGAGCAGATCAGAATCTAGCTGTACAACATGGTGCAAAGAGAAGAAAGAGAGCTTCATCACTTACACAGTTCATCAAAGAGTCTCAGCTCCTTGTGACACCTATGTGAATCATTAATATATTTTTATCTGTTGGGAGCAAGATCTTGCAAAGCCAACAAGCTACAAAAGCCTTCGTGTAGAGGTCGAGGAAATACAGCTTAGGTAGCATCCAAGTTATGTCCAGGGAGTCCACAGATGCCTACAAGTTTCTTAGAGTGCACCCAAAGCAGCTTAGTGGTAACTTTTTAGTATTCCAACACAAGCTGTTTTAATTTAAGAGTTAAAAGCAGAAGCTAATGCCCAACACTACTCAAAGGCATCATCATCGTCTTCAGCAAACAAATATTGACTGAACACATTGCCTCTATGCAGTCCATCTAGTCACTGATTTTGTACCTCTGAAACATCAATAAAACTGTTCTATTTTGAATTTTGTTGTAAAAGATCACATGGATCATTTAATATAGAAGTAAGTATAAACTGGGCCTAGAAAATAATTTAGACAATCAGGAAATTTAGTTTTGAACACAAACATGCTGTTTTGACAAAACATGCATTATATAAAGCTCCATGTACAGTAAACAGCAGTTTATCATCACTTTTCTTACCCTGGCTTCTAAAGTCACTTTAGAGACCAGAACTTTGTATCTTGACAAGGATTACATAAAAATCCTACCACTTTGTTGACAGCCTCCATATCACAAAGGTTTTCCACTAAAATGCGACATGCTTCTTCTTTACCCCAGTGAGCAGCAGCATGAAGTGGTGTCCAGCCATCATAATCTTTAATATTTACATCATAGCGAGCCTGTATTAAAAGCCTAAAGAAATTCAAACAATTAGACCTTGACACTGCTGACAGATAGCTAAACTGTCATAAAATCATTTAATTATTCTACAATAATACTCTTTTCTCATTAATGTCAACTAAACATTTCTTATTTGGGTTACTGTCATTAATTTTATTTCTCCTCAGAAATATTTGCCTTCTCATTGTTCAATGGGCATATTTACTTTTAAGGAAAATTCAAGAAAAATATCCTTTTCTATTTTATTCGTTAATTTCTCTTTTTTTCATTCACTCTTTTTAATTTCTTCCTATATATAGAGAAAAATGCCTGTCTACGTGCAGTGATAGTGAAAAGCCTTTTTAAGAAAAAGAAGGCTGTAAAATGCCAAAAAAGTTAGATACACAGTTCTAATCTATTAACTTATTAAAACATCCTTCTATTTTTATATTAGTTGCTTGAAGCTTGCATCTCCTCCTGTCGCTAACATTTGATGCTGTAACAGCCTAGTGTTTACATACTTCAATTGGTCTCTGAGTGGTAGTTGAGCTCCTTAAATGGAGGACCTGCTTTGCAGCATGCATTTAACACTCAAATTCAGTATGGCTCTGTTGCGATTGTTGAAGTGTCAACACATACTCAGCCCAACAAACTGTTTTTGAGTAAATGGTTTTCGGCTCTCTGAGCTGAAAATTTAATTATTAATTAAATTAATTATTTAAAAAATATTTAATAGTTATTAAAAAATCAAATAATCATGAAGTATTCTTTAATAAAAATCTCTCGATTTCTTAAGAGCCAATATACTAATATCCTCCAATGAGTCAACTTTCACACAAAGTCTCGCAGTCTTACATCCTACACAGAGCAGGTTTTTTGCTTTTTTGAAACCATCAAGAAAATTGCCTGAACATATATTTTTACTCCTCTTAGGAGAAGTACAGGCACTGTACTACAAAAAAGATACTAACTGACAAAGGTTAAAAAACAACAACTACAACCCCACCCCACAGTTATAGATATAAATCCCTTATAGATGCACACTATTTTAAAATAAAAATTATTATTTCCAATTGAATTATTTCTCTTTATCACGTTGAAGCATCAACTGTTTTGTGATGTTTTTTTTTCCTAAGCAGAACTCCTATTCAGTAAATTATATGTAATGGTTATAATGATTAAAAAATTTCTCAGTCAACTTTGGTGTTGACACAACATGACAATGCTCTGCAAACCTTAATGGTAGCCATACTTTAGTCAGGGTGTGTGCTCATCTTCATTAATTTTACAATATATACAATATATAATTGTTACTAGTCCTGCCAAGGCAGTCAAATACATTTATAATCACAGTGAAACAATGTATCAAGTATGCTGTACTTCACTAAAAGCTGAGCTTTGATGAAAAACAAATGGAACCTCTGTTACTGCATATACTTTGTGTTGTATTGCATTACTGAAACACTCTGGGTGAATCAGGGGACACCAAAAGCCTTCCATGAAAGATTTAAAGAGTCACAATTTTCAACAACAATCTCAAAAAGCAAAATTAAATTCTCTATTCTTTAGGTCTTAAAACCTTTACTCTGAATCACAGACTCTGCTCTATGTATGCAAATAAACCTGGTGTTGTGAAAATATGCTTCACCCAGAATGCTAACTGGCATTATAAAAATAATTAAACTTGTTTATACAGTTGGCTTTAGAAACAGGGAAAGCTTTTTTGTCAACTTTCTTTCGGAGTATTAAGGCTCATTATGTACACTGCTTTCACATTTTGAATGACATCTAGAAAACTAACAGCATCATGATTTATGAGTACTTGAAAACATAAAATCAAATTCTGAGGAAAATACGGTTCTACAGATTGTAATTTTCCAACATACAATCCCCAGCAGTCGGATGTGCCCAATCCTAATGATTCCAAGACACTTTACCTCAGCAAGACAATGAAATGGGAAAAATTCCCATTTAAACTACACTTACTTTAAGACTTCCGTATAGCCCTTAGCTGCAGCAACATGAAGTGCTGTACCACCAGATTTTGCATGCCTGACATCATTTATATGGCCACTGTTGAGCCACTGCCTTGCATCTCGAAGCATTATTCGTTCTTCTTCTTTTCGAGCTGCCTCTATATCAACTCCTAAAACAGATAAGGAGGGGGGAGAGGGAAAGAGAGGACACGATGTTTTAATTCAAATACTTAAATGCAATTATATAACAAACCTTATTTCATGCTTATGTGGTACAATAAAGATCACAGCTAAATTTTACGAATAGTATTAGTAGTATAACAATTATTATAATAGTATATAGCTAGATATGAGTATCTTTTTGAAGATGAACCCCAAGAGCTTACGGAAACATCCATTTTAGCATCAGTATGACACTTTGCATGTATTACACAATTTTTCCCCCCAAAAAAATCTACTAAAATTGGCCCTCTGCTTTTAAGAATTTCTACCATCACAGTAACAATCACGAAAAAGACCTGTTCAAAAAAGAGAGAAAATTTAAAGTTTAGCCTTATTAAGCACTAAAGTATTAATCTTGTTCATATCTGTAGAAACTAGAAAACAGCCACGATTTTTTATACTAGTAGAAATCTATGAGAAGGGGAACAACCTAGCTTCTGAAGATTGTCAAGTACTTGCAAGATAGAACTATATTTTTTGTATTTTCTAAAGAAATTTTGGTTAAAAAAAGTTTGTCTTCTATCACTGTGGACAAGAAACCTTAAATAGCCAAACCTTTTGAGATCTCCCTTGGATTCTCAGGTAAAACAAACAAACAAACAAACAAACAAACCCGCCACATTGAAACCATTTGTACAGCAGATTCTCACAAAAAAAAAATCTCATACACTGACAAAAGGGAGGAACACAACATAACATTTACAATTATACACAGCAGTTTCAACAGGTAGAAAAAAAAGCTCAAGGCCTAAATAATGCAGCAGAAAAGTGGACTTGAAGAGAACAATGCATGAGTATTGCTCTATCTATGCTGACTGAACACCAACAACTTTGCAAGGAAACGGGACTCAGGAACTGTGGTTATCAAGAGTGAAAATATAACTGGGCTGACCTCCAAGAGAAAACTCATCAGTAGACCAACCCTCAGCAAAATGACTTTACGCGTATGATCTGTCTTAGACACTGATATGCAGGGTCTTGAGAAATATACATTGTTCTTCTGACTTTTTATTTTCTCTTGGAGCAAAATATAATTTTGACATGACAAAAACAAGTGAAATCTGGAAACAGGTACTGACTTACTGGATACAATCACAAACTTCAACAGTAACCTTCACAGCCTATAAAGCAGAAATTAAACTATTTTTTTTAACACTGAGATATGAAATCTCTCCCGCTCTTGGCCTCTGAACTAATTCAACCTTCTTTCATCTGTCCCCAAACTGTTTTTTTCCAGCAGTCATCTTTGCATCACATAACTCTTCTAACTGCCCAACTAATCAAGCACAATATAAAGCAATCACAAATAAGCTTATGGAAACCTAGAACATCTCTTTTCAACCCTACTCTACATAATTAATTAATTTTAATTGATTTTCAAAGCCTTCATAATGAACTGCAATTTCAGGCTCTAATGTCTTCAGAGAAACTGAGCTACTCATCCTTTACAGAGCAAATGAATGCCCAGAGTATGGAAACCAAACAAAATCCAACTTGACTGTTGCCCGTTCAGACATGCAACAGGAATTGAGCTGAAGGATAAAAAGGTCTGCATTAAAGAAATTATGAATATCATAAAAGGAAAAGACAGGAATGATATATAAATGATCGCATGTAATGTAATGCATCACTGCATTGTATGCATTACATGCAATGTAATGCATCAGAGGCTGGTGCCAACACAGAAATTTTGTTTTTTTTGACCATGGGGCGCTTTACTCGGCACCCGGCCTGATGGCCGCAGACAGGCCCCTATCTCTAAGGGGAAAACAGATCCTAGCCCAGGAGCTGGCAGGGCTCCTTGAGAGGGCTTTAAACTAGGTAAGAAGGGGGACGGGGCTGAAATAAGGCTTGTTGGAGCTGTGCCAGGGGGAACAATGGCAAGGCCAGGGGAGAAGGCAATGGCCCGACTGAAGTGCATCTACACTAATGCACGCAGCATGGGTAACAAACAAGAGGAGCTGGAAGCCATCGTGCAGCAGGCAGGCTATGACTTGGTTGCCATCACGGAAACATGGTGGGACCACTCTCATGACTGGAGTGCTGCAATGTCTGGCTATAGGCTCTTCAGAAGGGACAGGTAGCACAGGAGGGGTGGTGGTGTGGCTCTCTATATTAGAGAGTGTTTTGATGTTGTGGAACTTGAGGCTGGTAATGATAAGGTTGAGTCACTGTGGGTTAGGATCAGAGGGAAGGCCAACAAGGCAAGCATCCTGGTGGGGGTCTGTTATAGACTGCCGAACCAGGATGAGGAGACGGATGAGGAGTTCTACAGGTAGCTGGCAGAAGTTGCGAAATCATCAGCGCTTGTTCTTGTGGGGGACTTCAACTTCCCAGACATATCCTGGAAGCACAACACAGCCCAGAGAAAGCAGTCTAGGAGGTTTCTGGAGAGCGTGGAAGATAGCTTCCTGACGCAGCTGGTTAGAGAGCCTACCAGGGGAGGTGCCCCGCTAGACCTTCTGTTCACAAACAGTGACGGACTGGTGGGAGATGTGATGGTCGGGAGCTGTCTTGGGCAGAGTGACCACGAAATGGTTCAGTTCTCTATTCTTGGCAAAGTCAGGAAGGGGATCAGTAAAACCGCTGTCTTGGACTTCCGGAGGGCTGACTTTGAGCTGTTCAGGACACTGGTTGGCAGAGTCCCTTGGGAGGTGGTTCTGAAGGGCAGAAGAGTCCAGGAAGGCTGGGCACTCTTCAAGAGGTAAGTCTTAATGGCTCAGGAGCGGTCTGTCCCCACGTGCCCAAAGACGAGCCGGCGCGGAAGAAGACCAGCCTGACTGAACAGAGAGTTGTGGCTCGAGCTTAGGAGAAAAAAGAGGGTTTATAATCTTTGGAAAAGAGGGCGGGCCACTCAGGAGGACTATAAGGATGTTGCGAGGCTGTGCAGGGACAAAATTAGAAAGGCCAAAGCTCATCTGGAGCTCAATCTGGCTACTGCTGTTAAAGGTAACAAAAAATGTTTTTACAAATACATCAACACAAAAAGGAGGACTAAGGAGAATCTCCATCCTTTACTGGATGCAGGTGGAAACTTAGTTACAAAAGATGAGGAAAAGGCTGAGGTGCTTAATGCCTTCTTTGCCTCAGTCTTTAGCGGCAAAACCAGTTGTTCTCTGGATAGCCAGTACCCTGAGCTGGTGGAAGGGGATGAGGAGCAGGATGTGGCCCTCACTATCCACGAGGAAATGGTTGGCGACCTGCTACAGCACTTGGATGTACGCACGTCGATGGGGCCGGATGGGATCCACCCGAGGGTACTGAGAGAACTGGCGGAGGAGCTGGCCAAGCCGCTTTCCATCATTTATCGGCAGTCCTGGCTATCAGGGGAGGTCCCAGTCGACTGGCGGCTAGCAAACGTGACACCCATCTACAAGAAGGGCCGGAGGGTAGACCTGCGGAACTATAGGCCTGTTAGTTTGACATCAGTGCCAGGGAAGCTCATGGAGCAGATTATCTTGAGTGTCATCACGTGGCACTTACAGGGTAAGCAGGCGATCAGGCCCAGTCAGCATGGGTTTATGAAAGGCAGGTCCTGCTTGACGAACCTGATCTCCTCCTATGACAAAGTGACACGCTTAGTGGATGAGGGAAAGGCTGTGGATGTGATCTACCTTGACTTCAGTAAGGCTTTTGATACCGTTTCCCACAACATTCTCCTCAAGAAACTGGCTGCTCGTGGCTTGGACTGGCGTACGCTTCGTTGGGTTAAAAACTGGCTGGATGGCCAGGCCCGAAGACTTGTGGTGAATGGAGTCAAATCCAGTTGGAGGCCGGTCACTAGTGGAGTCCCCCAGGGCTCAGTACTGAGGCCAGTTCTCTTTAATATCTTTATCGATGATCTGGATGAGGGGATTGAGTGCACACTCAGTAAGTTTGCAGATGACACCAAGTTAGGTGCGTGTGTCGATCTGCTCGAGGGTAGGAAGGCTCTGCAGGAGGATCTGGATAGGCTGGACCTATGGGCTGAGGCCAACTGTATGAAGTTCAACAAGGCCAAGTGCCGGGTCCTGCACCTGGGGCGCAACAACCCCAAGCAGAGCTACAGGCTGGGAGATGAGTGGTTGGAAAGCTGCCTGGTGGAGAAGGACCTGGGAATACTGGTTGATAGTCGGCTGAATATGAGCCAGCAGTGTGCTCAGGTGGCCAAGAAGGCCAACAGCATCCTGGCTTGCATAAGAAGCAGTGTGGCCAGCAGGGCTAGGGAAGTGATTGTCCCCCTGTACTCGGCTCTGGTGAGGCCGCACCTCGAGTACTGTGTTCAGTTTTGGGCCCCTCGCTACAAGAAGGACATGGAGGTGCTCGAGAGAGTCCAGAGAAGGGCGACAAAGCTGGTGAGGGGTCTGGAGAATAAGTCTTACGAGGAGCGGCTGAGGGAGCTGGGATTGTTTAGCCTGGAGAAGAGGAAGCTCAGGGGAGACCTCATTGCTCTCTATAAGTACCTTAAAGGAGGCTGTAGAGAGGTGGGGGTTGGTCTATTCTCCCACGTGCCTGGTACCAGGACGAGGGGGAATGGGAGTTGCGCCAGGGGAGGTTTAGGTTGGATATTAGGAAGAACTTCTTTACTGAAAGGGTTGTTAGGCATTGGAATGGGCTGCCCAGGGAAGTGGTTGAGTCACCATCCCTGGAGGTCTTTAAAAGACGTTTAGATGTTGAACTTAGTGATACGGTTTAGTGGAGGACTTGTTAGTGTTAGGTCAGAGGTTGGACTAGGTGATCTTGGAGGTCTCTTCCAACCTAGACGATTCTGTGATTCTGTGATTTCTACTGTAGAACAGATATGTATAGTAAAACAGACTACAATAAATCAGATTCCTCAAGTTTTACTAATCCACTAACAACTAAAAAGCCAGACTTGGAACAGCAAACTGGCAAACCAAAGGCAATTACGCTGGCACTGCTGAAATACCCTTAAGGCAGTGGATGGCAGACTGAGGTTTGTATTACGTTACATATGAATTAGATTTTCCTTGATTGTTTTTTATAGCACAAATATAATAAAATATCTCTCACTGAGAAACCCTTAGATTAAATTAGGGTATTATAGCACATCTATTGCCATAACAAAAACTGCAATTCACCCATTATACAAGTAAAAAACAAACAAACAAACAAAAAAAACCACCTTGAAAATGACATACCAAAATTAAAAATTTCTATGACAATGACATCCAAATAGAATGAATGGAAGTATTACATGCTACTGGAAACATAAGGTGCCATTTCTTTGGTTCGGGGTAGCATGACATTGCTAAACTCCCTTTTCACCCATGAAAAATGCCTGTGCTACAAGGTGGTTGGGGTGCCGATTTCTTCCCTTTTGGTATATACACACAAGCAATGATAAGATCTAAATAGTCATTTCATGGAAAACTAACAAGAGACCACCATATCTGAAAAAGCTGTGGTTTTTTTTTTCCATAAATAACTTTCATTTTTTCCTGTTTTTAAATAATATTAAATAATATTACATGCAACTTCAAAACCTGAGGCTTTCCTTTTTATTCAAATTAGCTACAAGCTAATTTGGAATAGACCTATTTTTGTAATCTTCAGTTAATTCAAACCATAACAGATATTCCATAGCAACAAATATGCAAAAAAGAATTTAATTGAAAAAAAAAAAACACAAAAAAACACGCAAAGTTGGACAAAAGATTCTGTTCAGTAAGTAAATCTGGTAAAACTTTATGTCAAGGATGGATTTAAAGATAAAATTTTACTAAGTATCATAAAATAACTGAGGCAGGTAATACATTAAGTGTTTTAAGCAGGCAACTGAATTTCTAGACTCATTCACTTAATCTGCTAAAATAGTCATTTCAGCCTCTGCAATTTAATAAAAAATAGTAGAAACTACTGAAAACCCATTAATCTGAGTTAAGTCTGCAAGATAAAGGAAGACACGACTTGAAGCACTAAGCAGAGCTTAAGGAGAAGACAAAATATTGAAAGAAAGTGGGGTAAAAATCAAAGAAATGTATGTTTCTAAAACTGTCCATCTTAACACAATGCATGACAAACAAATCTGAATGGAGATTAAATTTTACATATCTAAAAATCTTTATAACTCTGACCAATGTGAAGAATTAAACCCAGAAACTTTGAATCAACGATGTATTTATAATCACGTATTCGCATTCCTCCAGAAGACTTCTACATATTGTATGTATGAACTAGTGCAAACTGTAAATTTTTGGGGCCTTTACATTTCATTTTCTTTTGGAATGAAACAGCAGTGCAGATCAGCAGATCTTAGGAAAATAATTCTCTGGATTAAATCATTTACATTTTCGTGTTTCCTGCCAGGCACAATTATGCTAATAAGTAGTTCATATATCACGTTAGGCACACTTATGTCCATCCCCTTCTTGCATGCCAGAGTTCTAAGTGAAAATACTCATGGCACAAGTAACTTTCTGCAGGCGAACAATCCTACATAAATTCCTTTCAACGGAAAACTGCTCACGTGTCTGTTTGTTTTGAAGCACTTTTGAGAAAAAGTTCCTCCAAAAGCCTGATCCTGAACTTCCAACGGCGAATGTTTAAGCATAATTTCTATGTATGCCTAGAGAACTAAAGAATTATGCCAAAATATCAATGCTTTGGCAGAAAAAGTAATAAATGTTAAATATAATACCCTGTGAGTATCACGAATGTATCTGTGAAGCCCCAACAAGACATAAAGGCTGTAGAGGACTAACAGCTGCATCAATACGTTATTTTACAAGACAGTACATTTCTGATCGTGTTTCAATAGATGAAAGTAAGAGAATCTTGCCGATCTAAACAAAACACCTCACGGTACTAACTGGCACAAAAATGGGAATTTCTAATAACTTTGTGTCATAGAAAAAGGGCTGTGCTCCGAGATAAGCTAAACATTGCTCCTATTATTAAATACAGCAAAGAGAATACGAACAGCCTTTATTATACCTTATATGGACCTTCCTCCTTGCTTTTGCTTTCACGACTCTGCCCTGAGACACCAGGGTGAAGGATCCTGCTGCCGCACCTTTCCCCCACCACTTTCTGCCTCCGGCCCGTAGATGGCAATGTGCTGCTGCCTCTCGGCTCCAGCCTCGCTTCCAACACCCCTGCATTAACCTCTGGCAGCCCAAGCACCGCTCCGATCAGTAATAATTTACTGCGAAATGCTCTCATTTCTCCTGATCAAGACGTGTCAGTCAGCAGCTGTGAGGAGGTCTGACGTGCCGGGCTGCGCGGGGAGCAGACAGCGGAGCTGAGCGGGACCTGAAATGCTGAATCAGAGCCTGAGCGCGGCTCGGCCATATAAAGGCATGTTTCATAGATACCGCCGGGAACAGCGGCCCACTTTTTACTTCATCGAGTTAATGTTTATATACAAACGTAATAGTTCACATTTCAGCCGCATAAACAAAGCTGAGTTAAGCAATACATTCGAGATAGTCTCATTACATTTACCTATAATTAAGAATGAGGAACATTGGCTTCTCCTTGGAAATGAGAAGCGGCCTGCCTTCCGCCCCAGAGGAAGTGCCGAGCCGTATCCTCACCTCCTGATTCACCTCACATCACCTCTCCCCACCAGCTCACCTCCCGAGAATGTTGCCTACCATCCAAAATAACCACTTGAGCAGTTAAAAACACTTTTTAAAAGACTTCTGATGATAAATAGCCTGCCACCACTAAAAAAATCACTTCAGACCATAATGCTTAACCCTACTGAAGACTTGAAGGAGAGGCAGCATTTAGAACTGACCGGCTTTAAATGTGATTAAAGTGGCAGCTGGGACTGAGGCGATGGCCAAGCAAAACAGCTCTCAAGTCTGCCAGCTTTCACCAGTGCACATGAAAAGACTTTACTAGCAAATGACAGCTTCCATAGCTATGGTATGCTGATACGCCACAGAGCTGAAATACAAAGGGTCACATCAAGAAACTGGAAACAGTGCTTTTAATGTAAAGGTAAAAAATTCTGTGGATTGCAGTGGCATCTATATACATGGGACTGGCCCATGATAAAGCCATCAGACATATGGAGAAACAACAAAACAGGCGCTAGGAGAAGTTTTTGTATAACACAAAATAGTTAAAACATATGGTGTGCAAAGGCTATAGTTGTTCAGCACTACACCTAAATAACTTCCATAAAACTGCTAGTTTTCCTATTAGTGAAGTGTTCTGTTCAGATCTGTGTCAAAAAATCTGTATATATTACCATGGTATGTTTATAATTCACCTTCTCATGAAGTATAAAATTAAATTGTGTTTTAAGCTTAAAAATAATTAAGCCATTATTTGTTCACTCTATAAATAACGTAATAAATGTAGCTTTATTTATATACCAAAACCAATATAAAGATATTAGAGAATGTTGCAAAATTAGTCCAAATTAGACAAAATTCAGTAAACAATCTTTATTCTCCTTTGAAGGTTCGGGTAGAAAAATGCTTTCCCTATTATCAGAGTGCTGTGGCTTCATCTATAGGATAACAAGTCTGTTAGTTCAGAATGACTGCAGAGCCCATTACATGAACACAGGCCTGCTGTATGCTCAGCAGAATACAAGGTGGTCTCGTTGCGGGACCTGTGGCCCACATCAGAGGACACAAGAAAAGAGAGAAGAAGCCTGAACCAAGGGTTGCACTTCAGAAGTGTTGCACGAGGAGATGGGAATAACTGAAGAAAGACAATAATAACAGGCAAGTTCTATTCTTTTGTGTCCAATACTCCTACCAAAAGGACATGTAAAACAGGAAGCTTAATTGGGATAGCTGACCACCTCCTCTCTAGACAGTTCAGATTTTGTAATCTGAATGCTAGAATAGGATGAGCAAACACTTTGGATCCTTCTCTCTATTAAGCCTGCAACGTCACATAGAGCTGAACTGTATTCTATTCTACAATTTCTGTCTGTGAATTTAGCGTCTCCAGAAGCTCCCATTTTCAGTGCTGTAGTTAGATATATCCTTAAAATGTAACTCAATGTTTGTGAAAATTGGTCATAAATACAAACTAATGAAGGCTGAACTGAAAGACTGTGATTTAAACTTTTCCTATATAGACTCAAGATCCACAGAAGCAGCAAAAAGGATAAGCTACTAGTATGGTGATTCTCCTCAGATCTCTAACAGAAACAATGTCAAACATCATCACTTCAAAATATCTGAAATCACAATGAATCAGACCAGACTGATCCACAAAATAGCCCTGACTGCTGATGCCAATATGTAGGAAGCCATATTCATCGCATTAACTAAGCAATGCAAAAAAAGAAACTATAATAAATGTAGGAATAAATACACATTAAAAAGTTGCCAAAGACAAGAAAGAGACAGAAAATGCCTGCATAATTGTCACGCTGCATGTTATATCTACACAGGGGTAAGATTTTTGGCACCCAGGTTTGTTCCTTTTCATAATAAACTGGCTTATTTTCCACTACCAGTAACACTGAAATGGGGTTTAATGTTCCAGAGACCCCACAGGTGATTTGGTTTATCAAAACTGCAGTATTGCTTTATTTTATACAAGGAGCAATGGTAAAGCTGGAAGCATATTTGCATTTAACCACATGTACATTCAAAGATGAAACTGTCACAATACATCAGTGTTAAATCCATGCCGACATAAACGATTAAGTTATTTTAGAAATTTGAACTTCTCTAGCCACAACGTATGTACAATTGGGCACTTTTCAAGTGACCATGATCATGGCTAAACAGTCATTCTGTATGTAATATTACTTTATGTGCAAGTTAAGGATGCCACCAAATGCACATTATTAAAAATTTTATGCTGAGGCTCCTGTGTCTTGTGATTTATTAAGATATACACTCCCATTTCATACTCAGATTCATACTCTTTCTACTCCATCTTCATTCATGATCATTAAATATTTCCTGTGATTTTATTCCTTCAGGTAAAAACCCTTAGTTTTTACATCTTCAGACACAAATTCAGAAGGAGGGATGCTACTTGCCTTCTTCCCTGTTTTCACAAAACTGCAACTCCTAAGTGGTCTTACAGTCAAAGAAACTAGGTAGAAGATATATATATATCTTACATATGAAATATGTATATATAAAACAATGAAAAGAATAATTCATATAAAACAAAGCACACATGAAATACCTAGGTTGAAACCTTGCAAAACTAGTTCTAGATAAGATTTAACAGCGAAGAATATAGACTTTTCCACGTTCTGTAACAGGCCTATAAGCAAGCATTAATACCAGTTCCAAGTATACATGCACATATATGTATATATAAAACATGTGTGTGTGTACATATATGTGTATATATATATATATACATAACCTACATATATATATACACATATATACACATATATATGTACATAACCTACATACATATTTATGTATGTAGGTTAGACTTTAGAGCACCGTTAGCACCAGGAAGGCAGAAATGCTGTCACAAATGTTCAAAGTGTGGTCACTCTTCAGGACAGCATGAAGTTCCCTGTTCTCCACAGGGCAGTCAAACCACTTCGAAGCAGAGTCCTAGGAAGTTTCTCACCTTACATGGTGCCTCCCTCACCAATATATTTCTTGAATCATCATAGAGAGACCAGTCTTCTGAAAAACCTTCAGCCAATCCAGTAACTGGCATAAACACTTAGCAGGAATGCTTGAAAAATAGGTTTTCCATAGCAACTGAAATTCAGTATTTTAAAATAGCCTGGATTATCCCTTTGGAAGCTAATAGCTACACTGTGGGAACATCTCCTTTCTTCTCAGGCTTGTAAAAACAGTGCCGTAGATAGTCTACTGTAAGCTTTAAATATAAAATATGTAAACTACACTGAAATTTTCAATGAATTGTGGCATTTAGTTTAGGTTACCAATGCTGATTTTACAATTGGGCTGTTCAAAATAATTAAACTTGAAAAAAGAATAAAAAATAATGTTGAATCTGCACTGTAAAGATGTACATAAAAACTTATAACAATGTATTATCAATAACATATATAAGGGAGGTTTTGCAAGAGTTTCTTTTCTGAATAATGTCAGTTTTACAAAGAACTACAGCCAATTAATATGGTATGCCAGTAAAGTCAAATGCATCAAAAACTACACAAAGAATTTAGACTGAGGTACATTCCAGAAGTGACTCTCCACCAAGGATTAACAGTATTCTTAAAAAAAAATAAAAATAAAAAAATAATAACAACTGTGCTTTTTTCCAAACTAATTAAAATTGACGAAAAAATATTCATATCTATCTAATCTGGAGTCTTTTATGTGCTAGCTATAAGAACTATCAATTAAAATTAAGTTAGCAGCAATAAATAATTGAATCAAAGCCTCTGTTGAATCTACAGCCTGCTTCTATGTATTAGCACCCATCTCTTATTTCCCTGTATATCATGTCACCACTTTCTTTTCAATATTTCCTTTGGGCATTAAACAGGTTTAAGCACACAAATTAAATCATGGTAAAGCCTGAAGCAATTCTTGTTTACTATTACATTATGTAAATCTGTTTTAGAGATATAAAATCAATGCTATAAAAAAGTAACATAGGAAGAAGACTTTTAAGAGAGAGTAAGATGGCCAGAAGTAATGGAGAGGCAGCTCCCTAGCACGCCCCTCACAAAGGCTCTGTCTTTACAGACTGCCATCTTCCTTCAGAGTATGATGTAAGTCAGACTACACCATCCCTCTTCTTGTACTTACAGTTTTGGGATAGTAATGCATGCCTATCAGACTCAGGACGATGAGTCAATAACATCTGAATGTTCTCCCATCTGTGGACTGGGAAAACCTGAAACTTTCAAAAACCCTGGAAAAACCACTTGAAGATTGCAAAATGGGAAATAGCAATGTAAGGAGGTAAAAAGGATCAGAGAAAAATGAATCAGAGAAAAATTGATCAATATGTTTTTTTAGAGGCCAGTCCCTCTTGCAAAGATGTCACTGCTAGCATTGCCCCAGCCATTTTCCAGGAGTAAAGCGCACATATTTAGGATATATGTTTTAAAATGATACTATCAAAATCTCACACAAATCACAGAATCACAGAATAGTCTAGGTTGGAAGAGACCTCCAAGATCACCTAGTCCAACCTCTGTCCTAACACTAACAAGTCCTCCACTAAACCGTATCACTAAGTTCAACATCTAAACGTCTTTTAAAGACCTCCAGGGATGGTGACTCAACCACTTCCCTGGGCAGCCCATTCCAATGCCTAACAACCCTTTCAGTAAAGAAGTTCTTCCTAATATCCAACCTAAATCTCCCCTGGTACAACTTTAGCCCATTCCCCCTCGTCCTGGTACCAGGCACGTG
Source organism: Cygnus olor (assembly GCF_009769625.2). Classification (NCBI taxonomy): domain Eukaryota; kingdom Metazoa; phylum Chordata; class Aves; order Anseriformes; family Anatidae; genus Cygnus; species Cygnus olor. The sequence continues at coordinate 42,533,686 of NC_049169.1, forward strand.
GGAGAATAGACCAACCCCCACCTCTCTACAGCCTCCTTTAAGGTACTTATAGAGAGCAATGAGGTCGCCCCTGAGCTTCCTCTTCTCCAGGCTAAACAATCCCAGCTCCCTCAGCCGCTCCTCATAAGACTTGTTCTCCAGACCCCACACCAGCTTCGTTGCCCTTCTCTGGACTCTCTCAAGCACCTCGATGTCCTTCTTGTAGCGAGGGGCCCAAAACTGAACACAGTACTCAAGGTGATTTGATACCTTTCCATTAACTGTTACATGAATGCTCACCTGCATGGTGCTCTCAGGAGGGCACACAAATTACCAGATTGAGCTTAAAGTTTCCTGACTGGTTGTCAGGCCTAAAACAGTTTAAGACTCTTTATCCTAAGAAGTAGTTTCAGACATTTGGCATAGCAGAACGGTACTCGGAAGGTCAGAACTAGATGCAAAGCGTGGTTTATGTAACACGGTATAGTTGTTTACTCTTGTTTCAGTTATTCTAGGCTTTCAATGGAAAGGAGTTCCCTTTGGGCTGGATTCACTTCATGCTAACACTGACATCTGAGTCACCGTAAAAGTGCCTACTTCCCTCCCACGGTAATTTACTTCAATACAGATGTCTTGCTTCAGACACAGTTTAAAGCTGGGATACAGAAGTCTACATCCCAGATGGACTGTATACCATCCATACTATCTGAACACCAGTTAAATTCTGTTGAGGTGAGTGAATATAGGAATGCAACCAACACCTGGGTTCAGTACTTCCAAGTTCTTTCTTCTCAAAGGGCTGGGATGACTCAAAATGCCTGGAACACAGCTTCAGCACTGTACATTGTATTGACAACCCTCTTTAAAAAATAATTGAATTTAAAGTTGCTAATTTAACACGAGTTTTCAAAAGCATATTTAGTGTTCGATAAACAAAAACAGCCTTTCATATTCAAAATTACCTTGTCTATTTACTTCATTCTGAAGCAGCTCTTCCATTGCTTCTTCTTCAGCAATATCTAATGGAGTGTCTCCTTCACTATTTACAGCTCCTACATGTGCTCCTTGGCTAATTAAATACCTGCCAACAGAAAAAGAAAAACAAACTTTTTGGTAAACAAAAAGAGAAGGGGAACTTCAACATAATAAAGCTGATGCAAAAAATAGCAGCCATTAGGATATCACATGCAATGGATATATATATGTACACATACAATTAATTGAAGCAACCATATTTGGTATAAGCAAAAAAAAACTTCATGACTACCTACAATGCCTGAATACCTATATGTCTTTTTATCATACTACCCATTTACATGAATAGAACTTCAGTTTGGCACAAAGATTTCCAGTCATATTTAAATACACACTTGCATGAACTGAAAGAAGAAAATGGTTAGGTGATGAACAAAATCAAACAAACAAACAATGGCTGAAACACCAATACCCATGAGCTCCATGTATTAAGCCACTCTTCCTAGAACATCCATATTTAGTGGCACACCATCTTTCTATAATCATTCTTTCTATACCCATATATTCCTTGAAATGATGACTCTCAGTCTCTAAGGCAGGTTCATAAAATTAATAAAACCAAAATCACCTCTGGTCCTAAGTATCCCCAAAGTTAGCTTTTGTTGGGGAAATGAGAGAGAGAGCAAGCAAGCAGTACTTTGCACTTTATTCAAGTCCCACATGTCTAACTGGTTTGTTATTTGAAGTACTACTATCTTAGGATGCAACAACCTGGACTCAGTGGAATTGATTTCTGAATTTTAGATTAAGTCAAATGGATGGATTCCAACAATAAATCAAGAAAGGATTAAGTTATTTCACAGTTTTAAACCATAAGCCTATGAAACTACTGAGGACCTACAGAATAAAATGTAGTCGGCTTCTAAGAAGAAATGAACAATAGAGAATAGTCTTACACTTTCCGACCATAACATTTCTATTTCCCTAACAAACTAAATTGTTTGAGCCACAATAGCACTCAGCAAAAGCACGACATTACAAACACACCTTCTGTCTTGCAGAGCTTAATTTACACCTTCCATATATTTGAGGAAAAAAAATAAAAGGAAATACTCAGACCTGAAGAACTAGTTACCCACTTGGTAACAGGTATCAGAAATCAAAAGCGCTTTTTTAACCTCACTATGGTGGAATGTCAAATTATGCAGAAATTGATCACAAAATTAATCCACCACTCATACAAATACTTGAAAATATTTCTATTTAACCACTGCCAGTTACTAATGACAGATGCCAGACCTAGGATAATTTTTTCCTTATCTTTATTCAACAACCTGGCGCTTCAAGGATCCTCCTTCTTCTCTTTTTTCTGATGTATGATTTTAACAGCACTTGTTATTAAACCTCTGCAATTAAGTCAAGAAAAGGTAATGACTGACAGGCCACAAAATGGAAATGAATTCCCAGAAGTGTAACTATATCTCCTGGGACACATACCACCAGTTGACACTACTAGCTTTGATGCTGGTATGTTGTGCTGTTTTTATTCTATTCCTCTTGAAAGAGCGTTGCAGTGACTCTTAACCTCTTTTGAGCTTAAAGAATTAACTTCTGCTTGAATGAAAAATTAATTCAAAGTAACTAATTTTCTCAACAATACTAGTTCCACTGTTTCAAGAGTTACACAGCATTTCAGGTTACATATCAGATAATTGCTATACAGGTTATTTGCTAAACAGGCAAAAACAACAGGGAAATGTAACTTTCTAGCAATGTCAAAACTTTGGACTCAAAAACAAAGTCAACCACCAACAAAAATATCGTTATTAAAAAAAATCCCAAGTCAGCATTCAGGTACTTTCCAATTTCTTTTTTCTAAAATAAACATAAAATTGGTTCTTATAAAAAGTGATTTTACCTGTTTCTACCTAATGCCTGCAGGGAAAAAATAAGCAACTTTTGTAAGGAAAATACGTACCTCACTGAAGTGGTTGTATTTTGTTCAACCTGTTCATTCAGTTCTAGACATATAGATAAAAGGATACAGTGCGTAAGATACAGGGCATAAGACTGCTCCTGATAAAAGGAACAGTGCATAAGAAAGTGTACGGAAATGAACAAAAGGCACTTCAGAAAGTTATTTAGCCATATGAACAACTTCATGGTTTTTACTTTAAAGTAAAAAAAAAAAAAAAAGCAGCTTACACACCAAAATGAGACCAGCCAAGTTGGAGGATCAGTAGGGCTGGAGAAGTGGAGTTACTGAGTTCCCCTTTGCATGTGCTTACAGGGTTTTGGTTTTACTGGGTCAGCAAAGGAAGAACCATTTGATGAAAAAATGAATTGGTGAACCTCCTCCAAATTCACATTCGAATTGAAGGGATGGAATAGGTAGGAGAAAGCTGACTTGCTGGGGAAGTGAGAACATCTCCGTGGTGATGGTCCTTTCTCAGCCTTCCCTTGGCCACTCCATCCAGGCATCCCCTCTGCTACCCGCACTGCAGGGATGAATAATGAAACAGGAATACCCAGTCTAAAAAAATATTCAAATGCCAACTCCTCTAAAGAAACCTTCTAAACCTGCTAATGAAAACAAATGTTTGTTCTGTTTTTCACGCCATTCAATAACAGATGTCCCTAACCTGAACAAGTTTATGCATTTGTTTATTTTCCTTTACAGTAATAATAGTTTCAGCAAAGCAATGACAAGGTTCAGATGGTACATGAAGTTACCCTGGTGCCTACAGGATGGTAGCTTTAATTAGGAAACCTGGCACTGTCATGGGAAGGGAGAACAATCATTTCAGATGTGTAGGTGGCCTGACTCTGCATCATGTACAGAGAGAAAACAGATCTGGTAAGAGAGATCAAGAGAACGATGCTCTGTGTTTTAAAGGCATAGCTGAGCAAAAGTCAGCACAAGAATAACCCTACAAATCAGAAGATCTATTTTTTAAATCACTTTCCAAATGAACTGTACTTCAAGTTAAATGTTAATTAATATTATGATTTTGAATATGGACATATTTGACATTTCAGTTATTCCGGTACCATATAACTGAAAATTTCAGATGCAACAGTGTATTATTTTGCGTAAGTATGTATGCATATTAAAAAAGTTATCCACATTTCAAAATGAAAGCAAACAATTGCTTTTTAAAAACTTTATCAAATAGTTATTACTTTCAACTTGAAATTTCACCTTTCTAAAATAAGTAAGCAAAATATAACTTTAATTTCCTCAGCTGATATTTAATTGACACATCTACATGGTATACAGTGAAAAAGAAACTGGAACAGTGCAATAAAAGTCTAAAACTGTGGCCTCTGACACCAAGTCCAGAAAGAGGTGCTTTATGCAAAGTAGGATGCAATGGAAAAGTTAAAAAAAAATGGACCTCCACAGTCACCCGCTTATAAAACATTTTGGAATGGCACTTAAATTTGCGTCTTTTGTAATTTGTTTGTTGTGATACAGCTATGTTCAACAGACAGCTATAAAAGAATAATTCAGGAAAATATGACAATTTATATAATATTCTGGTAGGTGCTCATTCAAAATGTAAGTAAATGAGAAGAGAACAGTAGTTTGATCTATACCATGCTTATTTGGGGGGACAAAGCTTTCAAGTGTTGATATTCAAGCTAAAGCACCTACTTTAGATACTATCGTGGTCCAAGTATAAAGAATCACAAGTATCTTACAAATACCAGGGAAGACAAGAGCAGGAAAACAAAATCGTCCCTGACACTTTTGCCCTGATGTTTCCATGACAAGCGTTATGCAGTCTGGGTAAGACTGGAAGAACAAGTTTGCTTTTGTGATAGCACTGCTTCAGGAAGGTGAAAATACTTCTATCTGAAATCTCTGTTTTAGGAATCATTGCTATATATTCCTCAATAACTATAAAAGTATAAGCTGAAGTTAATGACCTTGAAAAAAAAAAGATGAAGTGCTTATTTAAAATCATTATTATGTAACCCAGACTCTCTTCTATCACATTATGAAAACTACATTTAAACTTTTTTAATAAAGAGATGGGATCTCAGTATCCCTCAGACAATAAATAATATCCCTCTGAGATTACTGTATGAAAGCCAGTGAGTCCTTACCGAAACTAAGCTCAGGAACTGCAAGTTAAAAATTTTACCCTACAACTTGGCCTACAGTCTGAATAAAAAATAAAAGGAATAATCGTCTTCAACTGATGATTCTTTCGGTTGAAAATTTATTAACAAAATGCATGTAGAGACACAAAGTAAGCTGAGAGGAAGATGCCTCTCTGAAGACAGTATATGCAAACTCAGGGATTTAGGAAGCATTTACTTCTGAATCTCAAACTTTGGATTTTCTAAACTTCTTCAGTTGCAACCAGCTTGCTATGCTCAGAAAACATTTTAATATTATTTACTTCGGCAAAAGAAAGGGGCATTCATTTACATTCAAACCTTGTCCCGGTTCACCTTATCTGGAAACAAGTTTGAGAAGTAATTAGGGATATAATTAACTTTAAGTACTTGCTGAACCTGAAGGTCACAAAAACCATGGCAAGCAAGAGGCAGGGCAGAGACTTGGCTCCTGAATTGATTCAGTTCATTACAACTGCTTGCTGGACTCACCAGGAGCTCAGCAGCAGAAATGAGCGCTGCCTGCCGCTTCGTCAGACCACTGGACATGATCCTCTAACCCCCAAAAATGTGAGGAGAGGGACCCTCCTAAAACATCTCTTATATTTGAAATAAGCATGTCTAGGTTGGCCTTGCAGGGAAACAAGATTTAATGTTAGCAGGGCACCAACCAACAGCACAACTGATCTCCCAAGAGCTTTTAACTAATTACCCATTTCAGATAAGCCCAGCTGTTTTTGTTCTGTTCTGTTTTCTTCTTTTCTTTTTAAATCCATAGGTGCTGGAGTTCAAATTAATTCCACAAGTGCCTTTTTTGAATGATAATGTGGAGCCAAAGATGGAAGAAGTGTCACCGTGTTCACGGCAGCTGTGCAACCATGTGGAGACACAAATAAACCAAACATCTGCCCCACAGTTCACAGGAGGTAAAAACAAATTAAAAAGTTGCAAATCTTTGGAATATATATTTTAATTGCCTTCTTTTAGCACAGCTTGCCAATTAATTTTGCTGTATTTTTTGAATAACGTCTTGAAAAACTTTTAAAAGTACATCTTTGTAAATCATTCAAATTACTAGTAAAAAGACATCAAAATCTGGCCAAACAATCAGACCTTCAAGCCACATCTAACAACTTAAAACTATAAAATTTTAATATTGCTCTTTATTTTTAAGTTAAAGTACACTAAAACTGTAACACCCGATCCTTTTGAGACCTTCTATTGGTTGCAGTGTCTGGGAATATTTCTTCACGTAACCACTACCAGAAGAGTTTCACTTCAAATTTAAATTCTTGCCAACACTGTTATTAACTCAGACCAAAGTGGAAATGTTACCTCAAGCTGCCTAGCCCTTCTCAAAGCCATTTTTGGTTTATTTAGCTTTTTGTTTTGTTAAATTTACAGAAAAAAAAAAAAAATATATATATATATTTAAGCAAAGCAGTAACTACCTGTATACAACCTGGGTAACAAGATATCAAGAGATAAGTTCACAGCCTCTACGTGATTCTTACACCGTTCAGGTGCACTGCTCAACATAATCGCTCAAAATAACAGAGTAAAGAAAGGCCTTTTTAAATTTAAAACCGAAACACAACTTAAATCATACAAAATTGAAGCAAATACCCAACGTGAGGCAAGTGCCTCACAGGTGTCACCTCGGATGGCCGAGTTCTCCTTGTCCCACGAGGTGACGGGTGAACCAGGCCAGACAGCAGGCCGCTCTGCACAGCCAGGGCCTCTTCACTCTTTCCAGTGTGAAAAAAAAACTACAAATAATTTCCCCTGTTCCCATCTCTATACAGATGAAACATTCCTGCAGTTGACTTTTCTCTCGAGATGTATTAATCTGATGTATTTAATATATCAGATGTATTAAAGAGGAAAACGAAGGCTCCATGTTAAATATCAGAACCAAAACTACATAAATTTCATTGGGCCAAGAATACTTTGTGCTGAATGATTTTAAGACTGATGTAGAAGAAATCAAGTGGCCTGAGAAACAAGTCAAATTCACAGGAAGTCTTACTCAGGAACTTTGCAAACTGCCATCTTACGCTGTCAGCCACCACTGTGCCTCAACCTGCTATCTCTAAGCATTCAGGATCAAGTCGAAGTGGACGTAAGGAGACAGGCTACTACGAAGCCATTTAAATTACAATTGAATCATAATAAAACTTGGGAATTTTTAAGGTTATGTTTGTTTGCAAATTCTAGAAGATTCTCAATCACATCTTTCTCATTTGGGAGAACAAAAGCTGCAGCACTTCCTGAAGAGGACTGTTCCCCCTAAGAGCACTATGGTCAGCTAGCAGCTACACAAAACACCAGGTTAAAGAAGGCCAGTTAGGATTATTTGGCAAAACAGGACAATTATTTCTCCTGAAATGCATGAGTGAAAGATTTTCAGACAGCTGATATATCAACCAGAGATCTCAGGTGAATTTATGATTTCTTCTTGCAAACTACAAGAATTGAGAATTTCAAATGGGTAGAAATATTTAAAAAAAATGAATAAGAAATAATAGTTGAGAAACAGATGACCAAAATTATTTTAAGAAAATAGGAAGTGACAATTTCTTTTCAATTTTCACTAGTCGAATCCAAGTTTCAGAGTATGTTTTTTCTAAATTATGGACCGATTAGAAAAGATTTTTATATCCTTCACTATGCAAGAGACAGCAGCAAATCCAGCTTGTCCCGATTCTCCCTCTTGAAGCTGTTATGAAAGCATCTTGAACAGTCACACACCTTTGCTTCAAAATTACCAAATACTCCCAAAGCTAACCAAGTAGTAAAACACAGAGATGAGGAAAAAAAAATCCACTAAGCAAACAGCTCTTTCTATTGATTCTAAGTATATATATGTGCAAAAGGTATTTATGAAGACAGTACTCCAAAATGTACCAAAACAACACTGAGCTCTCTCTGTACATAGGTGGCTGTCCCTAGCCCCCACACCTAGCTTGCACACCCAAGGAAGCACAGTAACTAGAATCACATCTGTTTTCCTTTTTGGTATGCAGGAACATGGAAGAAACAGTGCAGATAACAGAATCTTGTTATTCTTAGTCCTCCTGAGTTCCAATAAACCTATGAAAAAAGCCAGCAATAAGCTCTAGAAATACTTGTACGTAGGTGGCTACCTAAACATTAACTGCACAAAGATGGAACAGTAAAAATTCCTACCCACAGCAAAAGAAAAGCAACTAAGCCTGCATATTTTACCGTATCCATAAAGAGGAAAGACATATGAGGGGTGGCAGAGCAGTGTTTAGGTGAAAGTAAACAGTAACTGAGACGATGGAAGTCGGAAACATGAAGAAAGCTATATAGGGAAACGTGCTAGAACATATTCCTCCCCCTCTAAAAAAAAATAGGAGGCCAGTACTGCCAGGATGAATACAGTGCAAAAACTTCAGTAGAACAGAAAGAAAGTGAAACAAAAAGTATTTTTAAAGTGCATATTGAATGTTAATTTCATTATGCACTTTGTGAACAAGTCCCTCTTTATTTTCAAGTCTTTGAAAATTAAGCCACACTTTTTATGCTAGCTAGTGAAGGCATGCTGATTTTTCAAGCTCAAGCATATGAAATTTTATAGCAAATACTTTCAAAATTAACATGATTTTTTAAACAAAACAAAGCAAAAAAAAAATCATCCAAGTTTTAAGCTATCAGAACAACATGTTTTGAAGTCTAACATTCTCAAAAGATACTAGAAACGATGAAACATAATAACATCTGTCAACAAAAATACATGCGGTTTTTCAACCACAGATAACTTTTTTTTTCTCCAGAAATACTGTTTGTTATCTAAATTTAATTATTTTTCTTGCACTCTATTGTGCAAAAATGAAGGTTAAGTTTGACAAATATCTCGATGTCCCTTCAAAAGAGTACAGTAACTTTAACTCATGATGCTCTCTGTGCTCAGGATGCTTTCCTGTAGTTAATTTGCAAACATTTATGGTGTTTTAAGGAAGTGTCACCAAGGTGAATATTTAGGACTGAGTTATACTGGTTAAAAAGAAGAGCCAACAACAGCATGGAGGCAGAAGACGAGGAGGAAGAAGGAAATCTTGCTGCTGCCCACTCTCCTCAACTAACTGCTCACCAGAAGGAGGTCATCACACAGCTAGCGTGCATCATCCCTCTTGCCTTGTGCTAAAAGTAGCATTGCTGGATTTGACTACAGTAGCATCACAGATACTCATTTTTAACTGCTTCTTTTTATTATTGAAGAAATTATGAGGATAGACTTAAGCTGACAACCTTATTTTCCTCCAACAGTGATGTGTTGGCATTTACATCAAAGAAGTTTAAACCAAGACCAATTCTGAAAAACCCTTTTACTGCACTTAAACAGATATTTGCACAGATATAATCACTACGCCATAGAATTTATCTTGTTTATAATTATAATTTATAATTATTTTATGCAATAATATAGTGACCAAATCTCTGTACGGAGCAACATTACCTTCATAGTGCAGCTTTTAGCATCACCCAGAAGTACTAAATGCAGTCTGACCCCTCACTAAGTATCAGCAATCTGCAACGCACAGCAGCTGTCCACCTGCCCAGTCTACTTTGAATTCCTTGAAAAAACATTTTCTCCAAAAGAAACTCTTATTCTTTATACAAATATTTGATGAGTGGTACCTCATCTGCAATTAAGAGGTGCTGATAATTATAATTCCCTTTTTATACTTTCATCCCGTCAGACCCGCTGTTTATAAACAAAATTGCATTTCTGTATCTTCATATATGAACTGTATCCAAGAAACTCCACTCTCACTAGCGCACAGCAGCCTCATATCTCTACATACACCACACTGTATTTACACAGATTTCAAAAGAATTCAAGCAGCTTTTATCCTGCCCCAGTAAGGGATAAGAAGACTAGAAAAATACACACAGATTAAGATCACTTGCACTCAAATGACGTAGGTTAGAATATCTAACAAAAGGCACAGCTGTAAGAAAGAGTAAGTAAGTGCACAAATTGCGTTAGTGTCATTAGAAAGTGCACTGGATGCTGCAGATGAGGGCCAAACTCACAACAGAGAAAATATTAATCTAAAAGCTGAAAGAAAATGAGGTGCAAAAACTGACAACCTACACCACACCCATGTTTTCTCCGAGAAAACCACACTCAGACCAACACCTTTCCATATTTATCACTCAGCTGCTCACATTTAATTAACTTCAGAAGTCATAGGTAAGATATCTATTACAAATTGTTCTTGGGATACCAATAAAACCTATGCTGTGTGATTCCTATGCATATCACATCTCAAAGCAGGATGGTTTTTTAGATACCACCTGCCCTTTTAAATTCTTTTTCAGTCAAAAAATTAGGGTGCTCTGAGCTTTACACTGGGCATCAGTCCCTTGACTTTTCATTTGACCAAATGAACAGCTAAAGCATACTATAAGAAAAAAGATACCTTCTACAAAATCATATAGCCTTGAAGAAGGTATTTCCAAACTTAAGAATCTTACATTTACTGTGAAAGAACAGAACTGGAACATACAATATTACCAAATACTTAGGGACACAAGTGGAGATGCAGACAGTGAGCCAAGTTGAAGAAGGCAGCTCTAGAGCACACACTGTTTTTGTGCATCCTAGAGTGACGAGCGCTCCTAGACACCCTCAATTAAACAAACAGGTATCAAATCAGGCCCTATAATTTTTTCTAACCCATCAACCATATCTTAGCATGTATTTCTGCCAGCTGATTCTTATCCAAATTTAGATCACATCTACACAGTAGAAAAGATTAAACTCTACCACATAATGACATGATTATAGAAAAGAGATTTCACCTTCAACCTAAACAATTCAGTTGATGTTTCATTATTCCTAGGAGGTACATACATGCAGCAAAACCATGTAGAAAATAGCAAACACTGCAACGATACATCTTCACAAAAGAAATGTCAATTAATTCTAGCTCAATTATCTTCTTCAAGTTTCTCCATTCTTTTTTTTTTTACTGGAATTTAACTTTATCCTTGCAGAGGTCTAATAAAAGTTTGGAGGAGGAGCAACCTTTAAGTTCCTGACAAAGACTGAACATCATACTTTGATTTGGGAAAAAAAACAGGAGGGTACCACATTAGCATATTTTCTATCTCCCACCAGACCAGGTTGCCCAAAGCGCCATCCCATCCAGCCTGGCCTTGAACACCTCCAGGGATGGGGCATCCACAGCTTCTCTGGGCAGCCTGTGCCAGGGCCTCACCACCCTCACAGGAAAGAATTTCTTCCGAGTATCTAATCAAAGCCTTTTAGCTTAAAACAGCTACCCCTTGCCCTATCACTACCCTCCCTGACAAGGAGTCCTCCCCCCAGCTTTCCTGCCGGCCCCCTTTAGGTACAGGAAGGCCACTATAAGGTCTCCCTGGAGCCTTCTCTTCTCCAGGCTGAACAACCCCAACTCTCTCAGCCTTTCTTCATAGGAGAGGTGCTCCAGTCCCTTGATCATCTTTGTGGCCCTCCTCTGGACTCTCTCCAATACCTCCATGTCCTTCTTGTGCTGGGGTCCCCAGAGCTGAACGCAGGGCTCCAGGTGGGGTCTCACGAGAGCAGAGCAGAGGGGGACAATCCCCTCCCTCGCCCTGCTGCCCACGCTGCTTTTGGTGCAGCCCAGGACACGGGTGGCTTTCTGGGCTGCAAGCGCACATTGCTGGCTCATGTCGAGCTTCTCATCAACCAACACCCCCAGGTCCTTCTCCTCAGGGCTGCTCTCAATCCATTCTCCACCCAGCCTGTGTGTGTGCTTGGGATTGCCCTGGCACAGGCCCACCTCTCAGGCCTGCCCAGGTCCCTCTGGATGGCATCCCTTCCTTCCTGCGTGTCGACCGCACCACACAGCTTGGTGGCATCGACAAACCTGCTGAGGTGGCACCTGATCCCATTGACTGTGTCACTGACAAAGATGTTAAACAGCATTGGTCCTAACACAGAGCCCTGAGGAACACCACTTTTAATTCTACTCTTCCAGTTAGCCTTTCCTTGTGTTCTTCCAAGTAGCATCTTGTATCTGTACAAAATCTTTCACTCACCATGTATCACCTCTATCACTCCAAACTCCGAATCAGTTTGCATGTGGTTTACATCAGACCACCAACTTCACGTTGGCACACACAAATCAAAACCTCCTATTATCCTCCAAAGATCCACTTATGGACATACCACTAGTAATATCACTTCATACTCTGTTAGTTAAGTCCGTAACTGAGAAGAAATCTAAGAGAGAGGGGAGCCATTCCCAAAAGTTTTTGTCAGTCTGCTTTGCCTAAATAATATCCTCCTCCTCTAGGATTATAATGGGTTACAGTAAAGGAGTTTATATTAAAAACTTTCCCGTAAGTTATTGCTCCAGATGATCAAGTCAGCAAACCTTAGAGAGAAACAGATCAGAAACAACTGCTCTGAACGCTATTTTGTGGCACCACCACTTTGGTATATTGCAGAAGAACATTCAACAGCACCAGCTGGTTCAGGCTTATGACGTGGGGGAACAAGGAAAGGACTCCATCTCAGCACAGACAGTGCTCCGCAGGCAGGCTTCTGATCAGAGGTACAAACTATGTCTGAAAAGCAGCCCAGACATTTTTTTTTTAATGCTCGCATATTTGTGCCAACTGCTGCTGGCAAGCCAGATCAGCTCACTGATCCAAAAGAGAATAAACCCTCCCAAACCCCCTCAAGGCTAGTCTTACACTAATAGTTACCACGCTGTTGGGTGATCATTAGACACTGCAAGAGGTGGGGTAAGAGTCCCGAGCCTGTGGAGGGGGGGAAAGCAAGGAGAGAAAGGAATGGCTGCCTATTTCTGCAGCAGCCTCAAGTTAGATCACACTGGGTGTGTTGTGAAACTGCCCTGAATCCCCTTCACTAGGTGCTGCCGGAGGAGCACTGGGACCAAGCTGTAAGAGGCAGGAGCCACTACCACCCAGCCCGGGCGGCAGTCCCCGCGGGGCAGTTAGTTAGTAGGTCAGGTAAAGCACCTGTCACCGAGCACTGATGTATTCAGCTGCAGGTTTGCAGGACTGTCTCTCACTCCCTGTGTGCACAACAGCAATCACTCACGTAGTCTTAATGGGTTGTTACTAAAACAGAGAGATCTCAGGTCACTGGCTTGCGGAGGTTTCAGCAAACTCGTCTGGCTGGCTTCACTTACAGGTGGCTGGAGCCAGGAGAAACGGATGGGCGGCAGCGACAAGGCAGTGGCCACACAAAAGCTTTTTCAAGTGATCTTGACATACTGGGGCAAGGAGGGGAGACAACACAGGAAACTCTGCGCCCTTTTATATTCTTTAAATAATGAGGCCGTCCAAACCACACATAGTACTCAAAATATGAGCAAAACATTATCTTCATGTTCTGTTTTTTCCCCTTTTCTCTGCCCTTATACTTCTTAACAAGGGATCAGCATTTTTGCTGAAGAATTAGTATCTTAGGAGGTGCACAGCATTACCAGATCTTCAGGAAGAGTACTTTAAACCATCTATGACAATCTGGGAAGCAAGAAGCGGATCTTGCAGCAGTTGAACTCTGTGATCTAGTTCTGAAGGAGTATTAAAAACATTATAGCAGTAATGTCTTTGGAAACAAACACAATTATAGAGTCATTCCTCGACTGGACTCCATCTAGACTACAAAGGCATGATTCACCTGCGGCTTTATTAACGAGATTTCATACATCCGTTCTGCAGAGCCCAGAAGAAAATGAATAGATGATCTCTGTAAGGTGCTGGAAACAATTTATATTAACTTCAAAGTGCTAGGAAGACTTTGAAAGTTTGCAGTATTTTGGGAATACTTATTAGCAAGCACAGATTACAAATGATTGAGGAAGCATGGCCATTAAGTGCTGGCAGAGAGTCACATTTGCTAATTACACCAGAGGGCCATGGAAATGGGTAGCCACCGGCTGCCATTGACAGGGAAAACATTTCATCATACATTCAAGCAAGTTCATGGCAATTTTGCATATTTCAAAGTGATGAGTCTGAGTTTTAGCATTTAAAGAAAGAAATTTTAGGGAATTCAGGAAAATATAGATTAAGTACAAATTGGAAAAAGGTTACTGTCAACCAAACAATTCTTTCACACAACTTGACAATGAGAAAGGAAATATAAGGGCATTATTTGATGATTTCAAGTTCATCCCAGCCCTGCACATTATGTTGAATGATGCTCCTCAGTTCAAGAACCATAAGCTATCTGTGAAGTTTCTAATACAGGGAAAACACACTATCTACTGATTACTAATATCTATCACATTAAACAATATTCATTATAAAAACCCTATTCTTACCTTGAGACATCTCCCTCCCCCTCTTTTTCTGCACAAAAGTGTAACCGTCAGTTGAAGAATTAACTCAACTGAATTTTGTGTTATTTTTGAGAAAAACACGTTTCTTACGTTTCCTGAAAGATGCACTTTCTCCCATTCTGGTGAAAATGAAAGGACATTCGCATTTAAATAGTGTAACTATACGATTGCCTTTGAATACTCACAAGCAAACTCAAAACACATCAGCTACACACTCACAACTAGCCATGGTACACAACCACAAGAAAATGCATTTTTAACACATACTCTTTCAAAAACAAAGAAATTTATGCCATTTCAGACTTATTTTACATTAATCTGGTACAATACAAAGCATTGCGAAGAGCAAGCATTTTAATATTCTGTTTCTTGAATGCCACTTTGAATTGCTTATTGCTAATCCACTACATTTTTTTTGCTTTCTGAAGAGGAATTTGATTATTCCCCAACAGTGAAATAATATACAGGCTTTTAAACTGAAGAGGAAATCTATCACATAAAACAATTCATTACATCGACCCATCTAGTTTTACTAGATGTGTTAATGTTTCAGTAAAAGCTAAATGTAAGGGTCCTACCTGTTAAATACCATCTTAAAGAATGCACACCCAAAATTTCTGTTAAAGTGCTTCTGCATTAAAGGTTGTTTCCACATCACTATAATTTTTCAAAGCATTGGAGGAAAGAAAAAAAAAAAGAATAAAGCTCCTTCATACAAAGCTTTCTGCTTATGAAAAAACAGAAACAAATGGAAGGAGAATATTCTAGACAAAATCCACCTGTCTTGGCAATGTTGAATAACTTTAAACCATTCATGCTACAATTACTTGCAAGCTAATTTGTATGATCATAAAACAGATGAACACTAACTTGAGGGGGAAATTCTAAAATTAAACTATTCAAAGAATTCCCGGTAAGCTGAAGCACTCGCAGCATTTGCAGATCTCAGAAACACCAGAAAGGAGAGAGCAGTCGCCTTCCATGGCAGAGTTCTTGCTTGTGCAGCAGAACCCTCCATCTGCAACCAGTTGATAATTTGTACCACACTAAACTACATCATCTTCCTGTATTTCTACACGGCTAACCTCCTGCTGTATTTCACCTGAGGTAGGTTTCTACATGGCTAACGCTTCCTAAACACATTTTTTAAAGGAGGTGGGAAGCACAGTCAAGAGAAGATGTCAAGATGAAAGTTCCAAAGGAGTTGCCAACTGAAATGGGCAGGGGATGCTGCTGGGAGAAGGTGCCACAGAACAGGAGGGTGTGGTGCAGGATGCCAGGGACAGGGAACACACCTGCAGTGAGCAGCCCATTGGCGAGACAGTGCAGCAAGCCAAAGCCAAAGCAACAGCAACTTCTAACTAGTTGGGGCCATGCTACAAATTCAGGCAGCCCATTAGCTGTATGCACGGGACCAGTGCCGTTCAGCCACGTGGCTGAAGAGATGGCTCCCTGAGACATCCAGGTGTTTGCTTTTTTTCTGAGAAGCTCCCTATCACATATCCCGTACATACATATCCCTACACACATACCCCATACTTCTCCCAGGTCTCCAACACACGGGTGCACTCACTCAGGAACACCCAAGCAGCAGCAGGGAATATTTAGGAGGAATGCGTGCATTGAGAGAGAGATGATCAGGTGTTCAGTGAAAGCACAGAGAGATGGGAAAGCTCCTGCATGGATCAAATAGGCATACACAATTCCCTATTAACTGGGGAGTGATTCTCAGTCATTCCCATTTACTGCACATAATAGGAGATGGTTGCTAGTAGCAAATGGATGGAACGTGTAGAAAGACCATCTGAACTGTAAGGTGATGGGGCACTGATTCAATTATAGAGCAGTCTGAACAGAAACCTTTCTCACTCTGTAAGACAGTGCATTATTCATCCCAATATAATCCTATGGAAGTCACATGAGCATCAGAAGAAAAGATTAACATTTATTGACTGACGTGTGTGCGTGCACGCGTGTGTGTGTTCTGAAAGCAGAAGAAGGGTTTCACACCCTATTAACAGATCTGCAAACTTCAGCCCACCCCATCTTGGTTTTATTTCATAGACTAGCCCTGGGGATCACGCAAGAGATCATGCAATGTTAAGAGAACAACTGCTTTCCTTCCTCCACTTTTTCCCCTGCCTTAAGCCTAGGAAGTGATGTATGCACTTATGCAAAGAATATTAAGGTTGCAAAGGTATACCTATTCGGAAGACAGATACAGAGCTAGAGGGTCACTAAATTACATCATAAACAAAGAAATGCCCTTCGTAGCAGAGAAGATCCCCATCTCCTACCTCTGATGTTTACATATAATTTTAGATTTTGAGAAATGAAATCCTGAGAAAATGAAAGTATGCTGTACCATGCTATATTTTTCTTATGAGTTGTAAAAATGTAAGCATTGTAAACAAAATCAATACATTAACTAAATTAGCATATTTGGAGGATTTTACCGATTATGCTATTTCAAGAAAAACAAATTCCTGCTATTTACAATGTTTGAAGGAAGCCCTGAGAACACTTGAGGTGGCAGCAGAGAAAGCAAAAGCAGATTGCTGAATCCCCAGTTTGAGAAGGTCTACAAAGTTGTGCATGAGGTAAGGCCTGCAGGAGGGGAAGAAAGGGAAGCACAGGTCAGACTCTCCTCTGCTCTTCATTAACAAAGCTGGGAAACACCTGAACCCATTCCCTAACTCTTCTCTTTTGCACCTTGGAAGAAAACAGGAAACGAACAGGAGCCATTTTGTACAAAAATGCCAGTCATATCATATCATACCAGGCTGTAATTTTTTCAGAACTTAAAATACAATCTCCATAATTTATCCAAAAGTAAAAGCACCTTTCCACGAACCAGAAAATTCAGTTCTAAAACTGCTATGTACCACATTCCTCCACAGCCACAGCCATGCAGACCACACACACTTACACGCTTTCCAAGAAGGGTGCTTTCTCAGTGAAACTGATGCTGAACCCAGTGTGTACTGTGGGCCAAATAAAAAACAAATTCCTAATGTCTGCTAATTTCTTATATCAGCCTCTCCTCCTCTTCAAGTTTTGCCTGAGCTGCAAACTGTTGTCAATTTTAAGACTTATTTGAAGCTGAGCTCTTTCCAGCAGTTAGAAGAAAATCTAAACTCTAAGGGCCTCACCAGATCGAAATCATGCTCCATTCAGGTCAGGTTACCCCTCCCTCTGCTCTATGCGGGAATCTGTTTCAAGAGCTTATCCTTAAAACTCCTCTCACCTTAAAAACACTAACCAACAGCTTAGAGGTCCTACATCCTACAGAATTATGCTCCAATAATCTCACTTCTTTAAAGGACATCTAGGGAAGGTACGCAAACAGGTCCTGTCACAGACTGAGAGAATAAAAAACACGACAGCCTTCAAAACTATTCTAGATTTCAGATACTTGGGTCAACAGTGAAAAATGTTCTTGTGGACACAGGAATATGTTGCTCTTTCTTCCCTGAACATCTGCCTACTGTAGGCTGCAATGCCAAATGAAGAACATTTACTCAACTTTTTCCTATTATGGAAAAATAATAGGATATTCCTAGGATAGTAGAGTTTTACCTCTACTATACTGAAGAAAGGCATATATTATCTCAGTTTTTAGGGAAATTCTTGTCATAATATGACCAACAAGTCAACACTTCCAACATGCATGCAGGAGAGATTACAGCATCAAACATTTGCATAGTGTAGGAAAGCAGATTACAGAAGTTAGCAGTCACACTGTCCCAATTTACAAGGATACACAAAGCACTTCAGTCTCTGAAAACTAAAAAATAAAATTTTCCCAGTGAAAGTGACAAAGAGTTTTTCCTTTCCCTTCAAAACTTGTTTGAAACAATCAAGCCTCTCAAACTCACGAGACAGAACACCAATCAACCATCCCCTAAACTAAAAATTTCTATCCTTTGCCATTGTAAGTAGTCATCTAGCATTACTGCTCGATAAAATCCTACCTTATATCTATTTCATCTGAGTCTTACACTGGGTCAGACATCACACAGAGTTTAGCAGAATTAGTGAAGTCTATGTATTCCTGAAGGGTCTTTGGAAAGGTGCTGCTACCCTCTTTACTGCAAGAACATCGTTTTGAACAAAATATGCCACCCATTTTCTCAGATCAATTGGTCCAAGTTAAGACATACAACTTCTGGAAAAACTGGATTTTGTGCATCTTCAATGGCCCTCTACAGGCTTAAAAAATAATAGGAAAACCACTCATAGAATTCAGTACCGAAGAAGCTTTAACTAATATCATAACAGGCATCTAACTTCAACTGTAAGATTTTGTTTTACAACCATAATATTTAGCAGATATCCCCAGTTCATACCACACCTGAAAAACAGAAGTCTCAAGACTGCAAATACAATTGCACCATCAATCTCCTGTATGTAGACTTACTTTGGGATAATGTTTCAGACTACGAATATAATCTAAATTTGAACTTTCTCCCCATAGCAACATTTCTAAAGAAGAAAAATATTTCCGATAAATCATATGACAGTCATGAACAGTCTTAAATGTGTACATCTTATAGCTACAAAAGATACAATGTAAGAAAACTAGAAAGAGAAAATGCAATGCACAAATAGCTATACACACAGTACACTTCATAACCAAAACACAATAAAATGTAATATAAAAGCATTCTCTCTCACTGCGTATCCCAGGGGCAACCAAAAAGACAATTTATGAATGCTATCTGCTTCTTGTACCCCTCCAACAATATATTAGCAAAATACATGTATTTCAAATATAGAAGAAAAAGCCTTACTCTGCTATATCAAGATATCCACAGGAAGCAGCTGCATGTAGAGGTATCCAGCCTTCATTATCTGGTTGATTAATATTTGCTCCATTTTCCACCAGAAACTTCACCATATCTACGTTATCATCTATACAAGCCTATAAAAAAAAAAAAAGATTTAAGAAATAAGTTCACATTAAAGCTGTTCTACAATAATACACATGTTTACGTAACATATTTAGGAAAAAAATAAGTATGTTCAGGTATGATGCGGGAGTGAGGTTTATTTGTTGGGGTTTGACAGCAAGACAGGAAGATTTTGAGAAAAAAGCAGTAGTTGTCACAGATTTGTCAAAAAATCCTTAAACGAAAGAATTCAAACAGAGTTTAACAAAACCAATAATTATGATTTCCTCAGGTAAATTTGTTCTATTTTTCTGAAAACCCATTTACAGTCACCAGTACAACCTTGTTCTCCTGTACAAAGGGGTTCCCCTTGTAAAGCTCCCTCACAAGTCCAGCTAAACCAACTATGCTATTACAATTGCCAACAGGATCACCACACCATGGAGCAGAATTGTTGTAACCAAGAGATGGAGAGCAGTTTTGAAAACAATATCATAACATGGTTTTAATTACACCATAGAGGAGACTAGGGAGCGTGGAAGGGGATGCGAGGCTGCGCTTCAGCAATACCCTGATGTTTTCTACCGCAGCATGCTCTATACCACCATACATCTTGCAACAGCCTATTAATCACTGTATTTATGAACTTCCTTGAGTATCACTTCAGCACATGGCAAAGATACTATCGTTTGTGCACACACTACCATCTTCTGTGCACATATCCTAATTACCAAGGCAGCAGTGTTGCACGGATGCAGAACTACTGCCGCTCTCCAGATCCCCATTGCTCGGCTGCTATTTTGTCTTTCTTCTCTGTGTTTGAGTATTTTTCTCACAGGGTGTTCAGTATGTTTTCTTGCCAACTTCCATACTGCTGCCCTTAAAAGGGCAGAGCAACACAGAGAAAAGTCCCTCTGCATTTCAGGACGGCAAGGACGCAAAACAGCTAGACCCCACAAGACTGGCATTATTTTTTTTAGCTTAATAAATCAACAATACTACAAAACCAGAAGGCTGAAACGAGAACTGTTATTGTCAGACTCCTAAATACTTCTAGAGAATTATTCCTCTAATAAAAATGCAGCTAAGGTGTAAATTTTCCTTTTTAGAACAGTTCTACAGAAACAAATACTGAAAATTATATATTTTTGTACTATTGCAAAACCCACAAACTTCCTTATTTAATCATCCGTGCTTTCTAAGACAAATCCTGAAGCTTTCCTTCATTCTGTAGTGCTGAGGCAACAGTTACAATGTAAGGGAGACGTGTTGCTGTCCTGTTTAATCAGCCCAGCAAAAACAGCAAGGAATTATCCCTCTTTGACCCCATTTGCTGTAGCAGGGTATGAACTTTAAGGCTTTGTTTAGAATGCAACACAGAACTGTTTTAACAACGAGCCTCATCTGGACTTGTTCATCCATGCAGTTTCAGCTGGGCTGTAACTAGACTGCAGTAGACAGCTTGCATTATTTGTTCTTCAATTAAAAACAAAAATACACTCATGTGTAAACATAACATAAACCTGAGTCCCCTTCCTACCTTTCCAGGTATTCTAGAAAAGTGCCCTCTTAAAGGATTTTTAGAAATCATCTTTTTAGCCATTTCCATCCCTATAATCAGCAATTCTTTTAATAACTGATGTATTACCCTACTCCAACAATAAAGACTACCAGTTCCTCTAGCACACTGTCTTCAAATTCTTCCACTTACCATCAGCGTACAACGTTTACACGGTAGTAACAAGCTCTTAAAAAAAAATAATTGCCTCTCTTTGCAAATCATTTTGTTACTTAGAAAAAACGGAACTAAGGGCAAGATGTCGTAACAGTTCAGGAAGAGAAGAAATTCAAGAAACACTGATGTTTACACTTAACTGAAGCAGTAACCCAACCATATTTCACGCATGCAATACACCTAGTTCTTCTGGTGAAAGTACCAGTTGCCTGACCACTGATATCCTGTGTATATTATAATATCCACCAAGTAATCATATGCAAAATATTTTTTATCAGAAAAACTTAGAATTTCCTGAGCACTTTTAAACACAGATCTTTTAATACTACATTCCAATATGCTACATGCTCATATATGTTCCAACCCTCCAAAATGCATAGTATATGAAAAAGGGTATCTTAAAATTGATTAGCACTATTAAAAAAACAGCCAGGCCATCTGTTAGTGACACAATCTATCACAGAACAAACCTTGCCCGTTTTTCAATTATACATAAGAAAAACTGGCAAGACATACTCATAAAAATACTGTTGCTAAGTGAATCAAAAGCTTACATATGCAGCACATTAAAAGACATATGACTAAGTGGCTAAAAATATTTGACCAAATTTGGGCAGTTTATTGTGCCATATATGGCAAGAACCAGCAGAGCTCAGATCCCCTTCTAATGTATTATCACAGATTGCACAGCCATGACAAGCGAAGATAAACAATCAGCAAGATTATATACATTGGGATGAGAGAAGAAGAGCTATTAAGATAATAAAAGAATTTACTTGTATGTGCAAATGGGCACTGCTGGTGATCTGTGAACATCTGTGAAGTTTAAATCACGTTTCTCACACCCGATTATACAATCCGAGCAACAGTTATAACAATTTTATTAGGAGACAACAGAAGCCACAGAAGCCGAAGTTGATGAAATGGCAGACGGTTGTGTAATTTAAAAATCCATCACCTTTGAGCTTCTTTAAACAAAGATTACTTGAAAGTAAATCTTGTACCTGGAAATTTGTATCAGAAACCCACTGAGGCCTCCAAGAAGGCTATTACCTATTTTAAGGTGAAGAAAAGCAAATGTAATTTGTAATTGATCTCAGTGCTGAAGAACGAGGATAGAGTGTGCCCTATTTCCCCCCTTGTCCCCTTTTTCCCTTTCATAGCACCAGAGGTGTCTGAGGGACCCTAGTGCTCTCATCACTTGCCATATGAAAGATAACTTCGACGAATGCCGAGAAACAAATGGTATAAAGGAAATTTTATCTCATTGTTTTTCCATTTCTACTCCGATTGTCGTTGTGTTATCTTCCCAGTCACTTCTAAAAGCAGTATTTATCAAGTGCCAGGAGAGCCTCTATTGTTAGAGACTGACATCTCAACCCCAAAAGGAAAGCTTTTCAGAGCCGCACGATAAACTTAAAGCAACAGCCTCAGAAAAGTCTGCCCTTCTAAACCTCAGGAGGCCGTAACCTGAATATTATTAAAAAGGAAAGAGCCACAAACAGGCCACTTGCAAGTAACAGGAGTTCTGCTGACACAGAGAGCGCTGCCACCTCCCCCCAGCTCCCCGCACTGCCTTGCTCCCTCACCCCAAATCGGGCAGAAAAGTGGCATTTCCCAGGCCAAACCTGACAGAAATTAGTCAACGGGCCCCCAGCCGAACAAGACCTGGACCACGGACCGGCAAAGAGCAACAGCTCGCTGCTCTCCAGCAAACACACCCAGGTAGGTCCAGCTCGTCCTGGCAACAAGGTGCCCATGTGAAGCAAAGCCACGTTTTGGACTTCTCCCAGAAATACTTCCTGACCACTCAATAGGGAATAACCAGAGGCCCACTGAACACCCTGGATTTTAGCTGTTTCCAACATGACTTCATATCCCAATGTAAGCGGCACGTGCTCGGGCTGGCTCTCCTTACTATCAGGTGTTAAGGACATAGGTGAAGGGTAGCCTTAAGTTAGTAAGTAATCTTAAAAATAGATAGCTTTAAAAGAGGTATCTGGGGTGTCCAGTCCCTCAGCAAGCAACCACCCTAAGGATTCAGTAGACAGGGCTCCTTCCCCACAGCAATGAGAGAACAAGCCTGCTTTTAAAGAAAAGAAAACCCACAGAAATCTTGTAGGGAAAGAGACGAGCAATCAGTTACACAGACCACCACTGTCTCACATACATGCAGCAAAGCACACTTCATTTCTCCTCATTTACCCTTAGTACGGAAAGGATTCAGAAACCATCAACGCAGAGCAACATAGAGACATAAAGGTCTAAACAAGCCAAGCACTTTGAACTCCTGTGGAAATGTAGGAAACAGGAGAAAGCTCAGGCAGCTGCCTGTAGAACAGTTTATTCCTTCCCTTGATTTACCTAGTGAACCAAGTCCAATGAGTCCACTGGAACTAAGCAGGACATTAACGTCTTTGCTAACATACCCAAGAATTAAATTAAGGGAGAGCATCCACATCCAGCAGTAGAGATGCTCAAAAGATCCTCCTGATCTTCACCCTCAGCTGCTGGTCACACACCACACCCAGACAGCGGGGCTGACATACTTTGCTGAACTGGATTTCGAGTGCATTCGAAAAGCAATTAGGATTTAAAATTACATAAAGTAAGAAAAGGACTGTAATAAACTATTATCTTTATTGGATTAAAACGGAATGATTTATTCTGATTATATTAAAAAGCTTTTTATATTCAGAGAAGGCGTGTTCTGAAATTAATCTTCACACCCTAATTCCACTACCAGAGAAACAAGACTTTGCTTTACTGTGAAATTTCACCCATTAGAAGCCCTGTGTCAAGGCTTGTTTCAAACCAACACTTTTCTAAGAACACATTTCTCAATTTCAACCAGAATTTCTACCACTCATTTTTTGATTTTTGCCACCGTGAGGAAAGGGTTTTGGTAGATAGAGGAAATGAAGGTTCGCTAGTCATGCTCTTTATGAACATCTTCTATTCATCTTCAACTCTCCTTGAGAGATAAAAGAATAAGCTTCCATGTTGCAATTCTTAATTTTATTTTTTCTTTCAATAAGCCACTAATTGTGAAGGTACAAGAAGAAATTTGGTGAAAAGATACAAAGCGAGCTTGAGTAACACTTCCCACCTTTGGTAGGTCACATATTTATGCTTCACGTTAATTAAGAACATAGCATAAAAAAGTGAAGTGGCATTAAGGCGTATGAAATGAAATCAAGCTGTATCTAACTCTCAAGCTACTGTTTTGAGGTAACCTGGCAGTTATAACCACTAAAACAAAGGAGGAATACTTTTTTTCACAGTTGAAATTCGGTTGTGGGTCATTAATTCAATGTTTTTGTTCAAACCATAACAGCTGAAGAGCCCAATATTAGTAATGACAATGTCCTAACACTCACTGAATATTTGGGAACACTTCCAGCATAAAGGGTAATAAGAATGACCAGCAAATTACATCATAAATTATTACTGATTATTGCACTTATTTAAGGAATCACTCTAAAAAGCAGGCATTTTACACTTGTTGGCTATTCTTTCTAACAAAACACAATACATACAGGGTAGAAAGGCTGCTGTTACTGTTCACATGTATGGTAAGAAACAGGACAGGTTTGGTGTTGTAACAGAACTTCAGGCACTAATCTACTATTAAGGATGACAAGTGTTGCTCAATTATGAAATTAAGTATAATCTTTCCAGCATTCATTTAGCCAACCCACAAGTTATAGCTTATATTTTTCAGTAAGCTGGGATAATACCGGATATCTCCACATACTGACAAAATACAGTTTTTATATTTAAGTTATTTTATTAAGTGTGTTTACCAGTAAAAATGGAACAGTTTACCTGCAAGTATTGTTGATAAACTAGTAATAATATTTTTTTTGGTGACACTAGCCTTATTTTAACTTGTTTGTAAGCACTGTGTGCATGATGCATCTGTTATTTCCAGTTAACAAAGGCCTACTACTTAAAATCCTGGAGGGTTGGTACATACAAACTTGTTAAAATGATAGTTTCCATATTAAATAACCCAAGAAACCATTTAAAAAGCATTGCTTCTGAAGTTTTGGCAGTTTGAAATGTATTGTTTTTATTTTTCTCACCCCAGAATATGAGTCAATTTTGGCACAAATTTCATTTGCAAACCCATTTAACCCACAGCAGGGCAGCAAACTATTCTCAGGAGAAATTTCTTGGAAACCTTTCGCTTCGAACTATAGAAAACAAGGGTCCTTCCAGACACCTGCAAAAGCAGGTGGAGAAGACACTCTCTCAAGGAGAAAACATTAATTGAGGCTGATGCAATCTTTCGTGTCCATTCACGTCTTATGGGGAAGGCATGCAGAGACTATTGAAACAAAGCATCCATTAAGCATCATTACTTAAATCAAATGCTGTATAACTGTCAAGCATTGACAAAAACAGACAAATCACTCCAGAATGCAAACTTCTGTAGCTGTTAATTCCACTTCATGTAAACACCTTGTCATACGCAAGAGCATATCCCAAGAGAAGTTCACTTAGATTGTATGTGCATTCAAAGAGGCACACAAACCAGGAGCTACGTAAAACTGATCACTGTTTAGGACAAATATCCAGTAAGAACATAACGTCATTTCTATACTGACTACAGTTTTGCCCTGTTTTCTCTGAACTACTATACAAATTACTTGCACTGCAGGTCTGCCAGTTTGCAGTTTATAGTTAACATATACCTATGATTTAATTAAGGGCACAATTCATGAAAAAACACTGAAATCTGTGGCTGATTGACACAATCTACATGTTACAAAACTAATTTCATAGGGATTTCCCACTATTTAAAACCTAATGGATGCTTACACGTGGTTCTTAATCTGAACTGTAACAGAATACATATATTTGGGTGGTGGTAGTGTGTTTCAAGTAGATAGATATGCAATTATTCTTGTCCTCTAACCTCCCGCTGAGATAAGTAAGGGGAACGGGAGAGTTGACCACAACTTGTTATCTGCTATAACCAGGGTTACTTCCATTCCTGCTAGGAATCCCACTAATGGATCAGGGCTTTCCTATTTTTGTTCAAAAAAATAAATAAAATACTGGCCGCCTAATATTACATGCAAATCTTCTTTCAAACAAATGTTTGTTTTCTTGTTTCAGCCGCATGCAAATCTGTTTTCAAGGACACTTGAAATTCTCACACTAGAGATTATTAGTTAAAACTACCGTACTAATACCATTCTAAACATATTAAGCTTTATTGACATTCATGTATTTCAACCCAAAGAAAAACCTCAAGACAACTTGCCAAAAAAAAAAAAGAAAAAAAAGAAACAAGCATGACAAAATAAATGAACAAACATGGAAATGAGATGTCATGGAAAAGAATGCTAGCTTCTAAAATTGTTTTAGAAGTGATACTGATACTCCAGCAGATCTATTTGGCTGAAAGCACTTTTCTCTCCTGGCTCAGTGTTCTGAAATTAACCTGCTGAAGATACAGGATACAAAGGACACTATGAAACAACCTTTGCCTAAACTTCACACAAATACGGCTCTCCCTTAAACTCATGGTATTAAGCATCAGAGAAACAACTTGCTTCCAACTTGTACTGTTCCTTCTCGTTTCTTTCAATTTAAAAATAAAACCAGTCCGTTCTGCGGAACAACAACATTTGCTTTTAGAAGTAGATTCAGATTTCTTATCAGCTTTATAATCACAATGCAGGTGAAAAAGCATGAGTTCACTGACAGAAACGGAGCAAGGAAGATCTAACTGACGGTATGGTATTACAGCTAATGTGATGTGCCACTGAACCCTAAAGGCTTAGGTAGGTAGGTATGTACAAATTACGTATGACAGATGCTCATTTGTTATACACATTGGTGAAAGCATTCATTCAGCAGCACCAAATCTGTGAGTGTCAGAAGTTGGGAGTTCAACCCAGAAGTGACTTTCAGGCAACAGAAATTGCTGCCTGAACAGAAAGCCACCTCGCAGGTGGCCTTCCCACTCTTCTGACCCCGGGCTCCGCAGTTTGCTTTCTGGGACCATTTCAACAACCTTGGCTGATGCGCTACGCTCCGTGTGGCGTACACACAGCACTCCACACCCACCTCCTGACAGGTACAGAAGGAGCCTTTATTAGGTTTAAAAAACGTCTCTTGGATTAGAATTAAACAAAATTGCACACTGTAAGGATACAGTGCCACTGTGCAGTTCTGTTTTTATTAAGCACTTATAGTTATTGTCTTGGCAGATGGTGTTAGCTCTCATGATAAAAATCTGGTAACACAATCTGTAAACATTAAATTTGAGAAGGAAAAGGCTGAGTCACATAGTATATGTATTTATGTCCCAGGCAAATTTAAGAATATGCCAATCGTATTTCAAATTCTTCAATTTTTTCACCAGTAAAGACAATCTTCTTTTAGCATACTGGCAACTAAACGAGCTCACGTGCCAAAGCAGCTTTTCAGTTTAAAATACCTCACATTCTGATATCCTCTAATACACTTTCTTAACCAAATTAATCATCTAGCAAAACAAAAAGGCATCAAGAAAACTTGCTAGAAGAATCCGTTTTTATAAATAAACAGGTTTGTTTGCTTTCATGTTTCTTGGATTTAAGCCACATGTGCCAAGTTTCCCTTGTTACCATTGTGTCTAACTATCACCTCCGTAAAACTCCGAGTTCTTCAGTGGGGTGAAAAGACAGAAAGAAAGCAAAACCAGCTGCCTTTAAGGACTAGGGCCACGATCCACAAGCCACCTGGCATCTCGATCTCTTGCTTCGGTGGGTTTTTCTTTGCTTTATAATTTTAGCCAAGCGAAGCGACAAAACGGAGTAGAATGAAAGTTGTATGAAATTTCATAAAAGCACTGATAAGTCTCCATCCCATGATGGGAAAAAAAATACATGCTCGGATGTTGATTGGACACACTAAACTAACCAAGGTAAACTTTCACGCTCATCTTTCTTGCCCCTTTAACAGAAGAAAAAACATGATTACAGGTACAAAAAGGCAGTAAGACACTTAAATTTGCAAATACAACTGGCATCTATGCATGCCTCCTCCAGTTAACACTTGCCATGTGTGGTTTTGTCCCCATCTTTATATGAAATACTAGAAACAAAAGCATATTTTTAACAAGCTGGCTTAACTGGTATTGCCCCCCCTCCCCATAGAGAAATCTATGTAAATTAACAACTTTTTCGTATATTCTGATTTAGCATAATATATAAAAGAAGCACGAATGATACTCTGGTAAGATTTATGTACATTTTATACATAAATAAAGAAATAATATAGTCACGTTGCACCTGGATGAAAACAAGAATTAAATGAGAAGTGAGTAAAAGTGGCATTTTGGATTGCTTAAAAATTAGTTAAATTATCTTAAATGTGTCAAATATATTAGTTTATCAAAATTGCCTTTGCATGTAAAACTCATTAAACAAAGCTAGCCCTGCATATAAATAGGAAACGTAACTAATTGTTTCTCATCATTTCCTGTTTTTAGGGAAAGAATATATTCCTACACCTACTTTCTACTCCTAAACTGGCAAAAGAAAAGCTACCTTTCTGCAATATTAATTCCAGTAAATTTTTCAATTTATGATCAAACTTCTAAAGCACTGAACTGGCTGAATAAATTAGAAAGTTTTCTGTTGTTCAAAAACACTAAGTCCCGAATTTGACTGAGGCTGCAAGTCAGCTGGTGCCAAGTGAAAGTGGAGCATCCTGAGCGTTGCTAAAATTCTAGCAGAAAAGCAAGGACTGCTGAAATAACAAACAAATAAAGTTTTAGTGAAGTTATCCAAAAGTTTATTAGCCAAACTTACTACAGTAAGAAGCTGCTCTTTCTGAAGACTCTAATTTTTCACAGAGACTTTGTCTGTTCAGGCAATAACACGATGACAAGCCTTCCACATCTTGTCCCCTCAACATCAGCAGGTACCAGGTAAGAGTCTTTGTCAGGTGTAAGAGCTGCTCAGGGCAGCCCTAGCTCCGAAGCATGCCAGCACACACGTGCTGATAAACCTCCAGTTTCTGGCAGCATTTTAAATACCTAAAGACAGCACAGTATGTTTTACACTCATCTGTAATGCATACCCATTTTAACTTCAACAAGAAAAAACAAGCAGCAGCTCTTCAGTTTTCCCTTACAGAACACATTAGCTGTTGTACACTCTCATTTATACATAACTACATTTTAAAAATAGCTCAATTAATTTCTGACTTGAGAAATATATATATTCACCGTAATACCTCAGTAAACTGGGACCTGGTCTGCATTTCTCATCTGCTGAAAGACTGAAGGAATTGCTCGGGAGCACCACAGGCACAGACAACGTTAACTGTCAAATTGACAAATTTGGGGTCAGGTAATTTCATTTTCCATATTGTATATAGACACTCAGCATCATTTTGAACAGTCTGCCCAAAGCCTTTTTTCTAATTTAATCTGCTGAAAGAAATGCAGTTGTGATCCCCAGAAGGTAAGGCACTTCCAACAGACAAACATCACCTAGACTCAAATTCTCTGCATGGATAAGACCAACTCAAACTACACCTGAAGCCAAAATTCAAGTCAGACTAGGCACTTCAGGAATCTGTTCGAAGTTAAATAAGGGTGTTCTCGTGCTGTGCTGTAGCTAAATTTGCTAAACAATCTTCTAAAATAGCTTACATGAAATACATTGCAATGTTTTAGTATAGTTAACAAAAATGTTTGTATAAGCAAATAAGGAGATGAGTATCAAATGTACTATAATCTTTATTAAGAATAAAGAAAAAGTGTATTCAACACACAGCTCAGTTTCTCTCAAAGGCTAGTTATGCAGCTGTTCATCCACACAGATATGGTTTGCAACTTCTAAAAAAGGCATTTTTGCCACAGTGTAACTTAATACCCTATTTTCAATAGGCCAGCCCCATCATGCAACCTACTGCGCAGATCCTCCCTGGCTGGAACAAGGTCGAAGCTCCGTACTCGCCCCTGCGTGCTCCCCACAGCCTGGCAGGATCGGACATCCTCCTCCAACCCGTATCTGCCCAAAGCCGTAACCAGCACGGGAAAACAGCCTGGGGTGCTTCTTAGCAGATGATATATAATGATTCATCTCCCGCCACAAACTTAAGACTACATCCACTTTGTGAACCTCCCCTCTCCCAAAAAAACATGACAGAAGCACCAACTTCGACAGCTGACTGCCTCGGTTATAGAGGAAGAGGAAGTACCTTGGTATGCTTGCCCCACTATAAACTCGTTACGACATTAATGAACAAACTGCAGGTAAACACAAGTGCCTAGGAAACCACCTACATCTCAATGACACTAAGAAATGGACAGGAAGACAACAGTCCACATATGAAATAATCTAAGTTTAGAGATTAACCCACCTGCCAAAGGATACACCACCACATATATACATACACGACAGCTCAAAAGAGGCAGAAGAGACTCTTTTCTTTCTTTTCTGTTTTAAATGTGTATCACATGGATGAGAAGCCATTATTCTACAAGAAAGAGCAATTTATCAGGACAGTACACTAGTGCCAATACAGCCAAGCAATGGCAGCAATTAAAAATAAAATATTTAACAAATAAAAATGTGAAAATCACTATAAAAATTAAAAGGGTGTAAATCAATATAAATTGTAAGCAATCGGCAGTAGAAATTTGTAAAGAAGAGCTATGAACATCAATGAAAAAACAGCTGGCAGGGGCAGAAATACTAAGCCATTTCGTAAGTGTATTAAGAATGGGGAAAAACCTACCAGTGATGTAGGGCATATATGTGAATAATATGGGGCAAGAGAATTGGTCAACAAATATGTCTATTTCATGTTTTGCAAGAAGCAAAAAGTTTAATTTGTATTGCATAATGAGGATTATATACCTACCATTCCACTAGTAAAAAAATAAATGCTAAAAACCCACAAATAACCATGTACCTCAACAGACCTTGGTAATATGAATCACAAGCATGCTTAGGCAGCTCTCTAGCCACTATTCAAGAACTTAGGGCAGCTTCACGTCTGCTGATATCTAATTTCTAAACAGATCTTGAAATACCTGGGACACAGCAGAGGACTGGTACGCTGCACCAGCACCACAAAGCAGGAACATCAATGGATAAACGAGTTAGCCCGTCAGCCATACTAGACAGAAGAATTAGAAACAAAACCAAAAAAATCAGCATGACATATCAAGATAACTAATGTCCATTAGGCTTATTACCATGCCATTGCTTACACTGCTTCAAAGGCTTGCTTAGCTTCACCAATGCTACCGCTGTTTTTTGGCACCATGCAGCCGGACCCGACCACCGCTGAAGGACCCCAACTGACATTCCTAAAACCTGGGGCACCTGCAGACACAATTTTGAACCAGCTTGGGTCCAGAGGCTTTTTAAGCCTGTTGCCTTGCCAGGTAAAAGCTGACCCCACACAAGGCAACTGTCTCTGTTCATGGATGTTCAAGAAAGCTCATTAGCGTTCATGCAGCAGACACCTGAGGTGCTGAACCCAAAGAGGCTTCCCTGTCAGAGGACAGCTTTAAGCATGACCCCTTAAACCTGAATTAAACAGATGCCTCAATATTTTTAGCCATTGTAGCCCCTCACCACATCAAGCAGCAGAACCTAACTCTATGGTTTTGGCACACAATGCGTGATAAGACAGCAGAAAGGGGATGTTTTTGAGAAGCAGTTCTCTAGACTGCATCTGTCACCAGCTCTACTGTGCATCTACTAACAGCACGAGAGGAAAAAGCAAGCCATACTCTTCAGCTCTGAGCATATTCTGATGCAGGAAGAAAAAAAGCCACATACTGACTTTTGGTAACTGTATTAAGAAAGGCAGTATACTACGAATATTGCACCTTTGATCAGTATATTAAGAAAGCAGCTTCTTTTTCTCCCAATTGGTGTGTGTGCCCCACTGCCGACACCGCCTCACGCCAGGCAGCTGTTTGTGTGCTGCTCCACCGCCACTGCTGCCACCGCTTGCTTGTGTGCTACGTCTGCAGCACCTCACGTGGCAGGACTTAAGGACCCTCCAGGTCACAGCTGTTGTCACTGCCTATTTTGTGTGACATGTACTGCCTGGAGAAGTAGCGCCTGCCATCCCCGAATTCTCTGACGACTCCACCACACTTCCTCTGGAGATCTTCCTATTTAAGGAGAGAGATGTGGGGAGGGGAGTAGCAAACAACTACTCTCTTCCCCCCCCCACCAACACATTCCATTTGTGCAGTAGCAAATGCCTAGGGAAGAGCTTAGGAACAGGGAAAGGACACAGCTTTATTTTCCCCATCTTCTTCAGAGCCTTAGGTCCTCACCAACCAGCACAAGGAATTCAAAGATCCGTACACATGGTCAGACAGTTTGCCTCTGCCTGCTCAGTCCCACATGCCAGGTTTTGGAAGCACAGACATCAGTTTCAAGGAGAAAAGGTGCTGAAGAAAATTGCTAGAAAATCAAAGGACGTCTTAAAAGAGGCACAGTACTTCTACTCACTCCTTCAGCAATGGTGTCACTTTGCAGGAAGCTTTCACCTGAGTCACAGTGACATACAGGTATTTCTTCCTGTGCCTTTAACAACACAATGTCACTTTTAAGAAGTTAGTAAAAGATAACTTTGGTTAAAGTTGTTGTAGAGAAATACTGATAAAAACAAGAACTTCATAAAAATATTCTAATTGAGCTTGTAGGATCTTCTTCCCCTGCTACATTCGGTTTTAGGTAGTTATACAAAAATGGCATCCCAGCTGATAATAACTAAGCCCTCACGTGGAAATTCTGCATATCTCTGCCCTTCAGAAGATGACAGAGTTTCAAAGTACGTATAATACATCATTCCTATTGAAAATTTTTCTTCTCTATGCTTCAAGATGAGTTTTAAGCAATATTCAGTTCCCTGCAGGAGGTAGTGTTATAAACCTAGCAAACCCTAACCTCTTGGAGCTAACAAATGCTATCCACCCAGGGCACGATCCTGCAAGAGCTCACTGTTGACAAACAGGGAGGACCCAGTCTCCCTCCTCATTCTCAACCGCACACTCCCAGAAGCATTTGTCAGCCTCTCCACTAGCCAATTGAACTCACCAACATGGCAGAAACAACCCCTTCTCCTCCCCCACCCATTAAAAAGAAACAAAACACAACAACAGGAAAGGAAACAGCAAGGTAGGAGGAAGAAGCAAGAGCACGCCCTTTCAAGGCAGTAAGCGTATTACCTCAGTTACACCTGGAGCCGCAGCCACCTCTGACTGCTCATTCTTGTGACCAATTTTGGAGAAAAGGTTAAAGGCCTACATGTCGAATTATGTAGTAAGTCATCTGTGCTGACTGCTGACTTCTGAGAGACCACTGACACCCCTGAATTCAGCACAGAAAACACACTGCCCTTCCCGTTACCAATACTGTGTCGGCTTGAGAGATCTAACTAGGACCCCCGAGTCCGCTGTTTACCTGACCCTGGCAGCGTGCATGTCATCACAAAATTAGTAATAAATGCTTTGAAGTCTGCTTCTCGTACATCAGACTGCTTGTTAAAGATTGTAATTATCAAAGAGCACAAAAATGAAAGCCTGGTTTAAAAGCACATTTGCTTCAAGTTTAGTCAAAGAAATGGGACTGACTTCACTGACTGCATTTCTCCCGCAAATACGTGAAAACAAGAGCTAAAGTAAAAAGGGGGAAAAGTGCAAAGAATGACACAGATTTGATTATATGGAGAAAGCATACACACTGCCTGAGAACAGGGAAAGCCCCTGTGCTGCAGAGCTTGTGGACAGCGGGGACAGAGTGGCAGCAGGGGCAGGACAGGCTCTGACAGGGATGACTTGCAAGCCTCCCATCCAGACAAGCTGATGAAGGCCCATCTGGCTTCCTCTGCTATTCCATCATCCACCACTCCTGCTGCACACCAACAGCTCCTGCTACACAAACTGTTTTTAGGCTGGGTCCTCAATTCAGCCTCAGGAACTATCAAGCCATCTGGCTCGGGCCTATGCTCCAAATAGCTCAAAGAGCAGCAAGAAACTGCCTCCATGTTAAACAGAAAACTGAAACTCACCCCCTGACGTGTCAGGGGACTACCTCTGCTGCCTTGAGCTTGCTTTTTCTCCTTCATGGTGCACATCTCCACAAGAATTCCTGGAGGGGAAAGCTGTTCTGCCGCTTAATTTACAACATTAAATTAGCCAAAACGTGCTTAAGCTTTATGCTTCTCTAAGGACTTACATTAAATACTCATTTATGCACAGACCTATATATAAGCAATAATAAGGCCAACCAGCCAAATACTCCAGGAGTAGGAAATGCTTTAATTAATGCTGCCTAAGCCCAATCAACTGGCCCCACAAGCATATGACCTATGCACAGTCCTGTGTGACCACTACTTCCCTGTGGCCAAAGGATCTTGCTTCATTCAGTCCATGAGATTATCAGTGCTTCCTTGACGGGCAGCTATTCAAAACTTCGGATTTTTCTTCACTGTTGAGTGTTTGGCCCACACTACTCAAATCTTGTTCCGGACAGAAGTCATTTTCTCATGGGCTCTTCTACATACCAGCGCTTATCTCCATTTAGGTACATAAGCATTATTTTTGTAAAATCTCTGGCACAAAAGTATGCTACCATTTTACAGATGGCAAACAGACAGAAAGGTCATCATAAACAGCATCCCCTGATTCAATCATACACTTTGAAATACCACAGAACTGAGATTTTAGGATATAAACCATTTAAAGACATTTCCTTTTGTTATATTTACAGGCACACAAGTTCATTGTTTCTACAAACCTTCCTGCAGTCTCCTACTCCATATACCATTCTCTTCTTTTTCCCCAAAGTGATAAAGCAGAAGTCTCTCACACAACAGCGTCTTTAATCAGTTGGTCTGAATTATCCCAAGACCAAATCCTCCATACAGGTCCTATAAGCCAGGTATGATGACAATAAATTAGAGCATTAAGAGATTAATGTGTTTAAGTCCAAGTAGATATTTCACAAGCAGCATTAACTTAACTACCTGATATCCAGTACACCACCACCCAAGTTCCATTATTTCAGTGCTCCAGGTACCATCCATTCTCTCCTGCTTCCTTTTCCACATCGCCATTTAATCTTCCCAACTCTTGGTTCACGCTGACAGCCAGCCCACATCTGACAGCTCCCTTTTGCCTCCACTCTTCTGCCTCACTTGTACATCCCTACGCTGCGTCTCCATCTTATGGCCTCTTCCTCCGTGCCACTGGAGGCAAAGTGATCACAGCATGGATAGTACCAGTGTAACTCTAAAAGAATCTGAGAAGTATAGCAACCTGATATTTGTACTGCTTCCGTGATCCGAACTATCATATTCAGAAGTAACTTAAATATATCACTGTACAGTGCTACAGTCTCTTTAGGTCTTGGTAAATTCTCTTGGATATCAGTTTTTCTCTGAAGCACTCTGAAGTTCTCCTCCGGTGAATATAAAAATATTTGGAAAAAAAATCTTCCGAAAAATACTAATACTCTCCAACATGCTGGAATATTAAAAACACTGATCCATCCAGCAAGACTTTCTCTTTGCTTCTCCCAGCCTCATTAAGTATAAAAACATCCAGCTGTCATTCTGCAGCTACAACTGCCAGAACATCCTGTTGTGGTGGCAAACCCAACACTGACTAGCTTAAGAGAAAAGGCAGTATCATCCTTCCTTACGGTTCTTAACTAGCAGTAGTTAACTAATAGTAACAGTTAACAAACAGTAAGAGAACAGCCTTTGCAGAGATCCATGTTGTTGATCAAAGGCATGGACTGTCTGCCATGAAAAGAACTCAGTAGGCCAGGCCTCTTCAGCCTCGAACAAGATTACTTCAATGACCATGTAATAGATGGCTACAAAACATGAATTATACAGAGACAGCAAGCAGCAATCAGCTGTTCACCCCTTCTCCTAGGACAAGGAGTAGAAGTCATTATACGAAGCCAGTGAGAGCTGGCACCAAAAGCCATTAAAAAACAAAAGCTGCTTTTTGAAAGCTGATTGGAATGCCCCGTATCAGCAGAAGCAGAGATGACTTATTACTGAGCTCAGTAGATTGGCCTTTCCTTTTAACACAAATCAGGCACTGGAACTATGTGATTAACTGAAGGAGTCCTAAAGGCCTTAGGCAGCCC
This sequence comes from Cygnus olor, assembly GCF_009769625.2. Lineage (NCBI taxonomy): Eukaryota > Metazoa > Chordata > Aves > Anseriformes > Anatidae > Cygnus > Cygnus olor. The sequence continues at coordinate 42,569,900 of NC_049169.1, forward strand.
GGATATAAAAAAAAACCTCCTCACTACAAGTCAAGTGAATACTGTAGTACTTTCACTGCTTGATCTCCTCATCTCAGGAGGTAAGTAATAAAGTGCCCTGCTCTTCCGCTCTGCGATAGCACACGTTGTTGTTTCATTAATATTCCAAATAGAGGTGCTGACACTCTTGCATTCTCAATTTATTACGCTTCTTGTAAAACAGGATTCTGTGTATCTGGAGAAAGAGATGTGATTATGTGTAGTCTTTCATTCAGGAGGGTTTTTTAAAGTATAGGTATATAAGTTACCACAGGAGAATTACAGCAAAGCCTACGTGCACCCTAATACTTGCGAGTAAATACAGGGTAGCTTATACCTCACTGCGAGCACAGTCATTTTCAATGAGTGGTGCCACCATACTCGGATGCTTTTTCCAGAGGAACCTGAACCAGATCTCTCTGAAGCAATAGCTTCATATGCAAACCTGCACAAACGCTTATTTGAGGCACTAGCATCTATTCAGGCAGCTAACAAACAGGTCAAACGCATGGAAAAAAGGGATGCCGGATTGGGTCGCCTACCTTTGTTTGTAACAGCTACAGGAATTATCTACCTCCAGTTTACAGCAAGCTGGGGTGAAGGCACAACAGCTCATCTGAGAGCAAAAGTTCAGCATGCAACAAAGCGGGATTATCAATGCGTTACCAGTTTTTATTAAAATAGCATTAAATCTTCGGTATACAGCCACTGCCACAAAAGGAATTTCTTCCACTGGCTACATAGGCTCTTGCCACACTTTTAGTTTTAATAATTAGCTACTGTGCTACTGAAGGAGGCCAAGAAAGAGGGTATTATGGACAAAGCCAAAGCCAGCTGGGCTGTGTTTTTTTTGTTGGATGGCTGCCTTCATTTCCCTGAAACACTACAAAGCGAGCTGACCATATAAGGCACTGGGATTCCCATGGAAAATGCTTACACAAATCAGATCCATACCGTCTTTTTAGCCTGTATATCACAGTTAATGTGAACGCTTGCCCTACATTTTTAAAAGATATTTCAGGATTAAATCTTAGGTATATAGCGTTACTTTTGCTTTAGCTGAGTTTATGTAAATAGCCTTCCAGAAGAATCCACAGCATAACATTCATCTGAACGCATTTCTGCTGGCAGTATTAGCCCAGATCAATTTCAAAATTGCAGGCAGCATTAATAAGCACAACATCGTTGATTTTGGTGCAAATGAGAAGTGCCAGAAGAGCCTAATTCACAATTTAGGGGACTACCAGCGAACCAACCTCCCTGCCAACCGCTGCCTGCAGCCCGCATTTATCAGAGGCAGCAACTTGCTGCATGGAAAGATTATTTGTAGCCTAGATTCCAACGAGAATAACTCTAACAAGCAAGGGCTTATAAGGAGATGGTAATACAGAGTCTACGGAGAAAGGGCAGGGAGAACTGGAGAAAGCACCATTCTTGAACAGGCGGGGGGTGCGACAGAAAGGCTGCGGGGAACGAAGGGCAGGGCAGGGCAGGGCAGGGCAGGGCAGGGCAGGGCAGGGCAGGGCAGGGGAGAAGGGAAGGGAAGGGAAGGGAAGGGAAGGGAAGGGAAGGGAAGGGAAGGGAAGGGAAGGGAAGGGAAGGGAAGGGAAGGGAAGGGAAGGGAAGGGAAGGGAAGGGAAGGGAAGGGAAGGGAAGGGAAGGGAAGGGAAGGGAAGGGAAGGGAAGGGAAGGGAAGGGAAGGGAAGGGAAGGGAAGGGAAGGGAAGGGAAGGGAAGGGAAGGGAAGGGAAGGGAAGGGAAGGGAAGGGAAGGGAAGGGAAGGGAAGGGAAGGGAAGGGAAGGGAAGGGAAGGGAAGGGAAGGGAAGGGAAGGGAAGGGAAGGGAAGGGAAGGGAAGGTTTTGAGTCGATGCAAGCAAAATGCTGTGAATCTCAAAGAAGGGGCAGGAAAGAAATACATGAGGACTTCAGAGTTAGGGCAGGCAAACACAGGAATACAAAGAGCCTTAGCTAGAGCTGTGTGCCAGCATGACGACTGGGTCTTCTGAAGTCTAGGATGTATTATTTTGGAAGAAATCAAGCACTCAGATGTTGGGAAGCAACACTTCTAGCACAGTATCAAAATCAGCAGAAAACTCTGCAACTCCTCTTGTATCCCACTTTCACTTACTTTTTGTGTTTATTAAAAGTTGTGGGATTTTTTCTTTTTAGGTATGAATTTCACAGTATGGATGAATGTTTCATGAGAACTTAATTTTGTCAGTATGTTGTATGGTGTGGTGAAAAAGTGCCCAAACCTCACAGTATTCTGTACAGCAGAGAACCTGAGCTGGTAAATTAACTAGGATGTTTGCATCTGCTATAACTGGGACTAGAATATAATTCTTCAATAAACACAAAGTCTGTTGGCTCATAAGGACAAAAAATGCGCCTCTAGTTTAATACAATCTAAACAAAACTATTCCTTCCAATAAATGCCAGCTGCTGAAAAGCCTTGCAGTCACACAGAACATCCTCCATAACCTAGCATCGAGACTAACCTCTACTTTTATTAAAAAGAATATTCAGCAATTTTTGAAACCAGCCCTGCTTCTTCATTACTATATGGACTGGTGACCAACTGACTGTATGACACAGGCTTGTGTGGCGTGACGTCGGGAGTTGGTACTTTCGGTACAGTATTCTCCATCTAAAAACTCCCTTCTCCTACTGGAGATGTGAAATTTTAGATTATTGTTATCCCGTCTGTCATGGGAACGAGATATGTTCAGTGAAACAATGCATAAATACTAAGTAGTGTCAGCCGTCAACAATTCTATTAATTACTCAAAATTTAAATGTTTCTTCCATTGCATACAGCTTATGCTATCCACAGCTGTGTGGGGATTCCCTCTGCCACAATCCAACTGTTTACAAACTGAGTAACTATGTCACCAATCTCTTCGCTACTATTTCAATCACTCACATCAAAGAATATGTAAAATGTCAGCGCACTCAACTTCATATATCCTTCATAAAAATACAGGGGGTTCGAATTAACCATTCTCATTACATTTTCTACAAAACTATCGGAGTTTTTCCCATATGCACACTGGTAAATTAACTATCAGCACACAACCACCACCTGCTCTAACACCTACCCACTCTATCATATCACTACAGCAACCCTACATATAGCAATTCCTGTACCAAAAACTAAAGTAAACTTCAAATGTTTATCTTAAATTACACATCCCCTAGGATCCTTCTGATTTTTCTTTCTAATTTTCTGAGGAAAAGAGGAAGACTATGTTACCGCTTACCTCAATGTCTGAATTTTAAGTTATCTGTATCTCACATTCTTTGTTAAGGTGACTACCAAAAGTTCTGATTTGGAAAAGCAAAAGCACTCACAGAAGGATGAACCTATTCTAAGTACAATGCTGATTTATGCTTGCATCCATAACCAGAATACAACAGCCATAATTTATAAACATGAACAATTCTCTCCTCATTGAGAGCTTTAAGGACAGACTTCTAAGTATTATATGAACACGGTTTATTTTAATTATTACTATTTTTATTTTATTTATTTCCTACAATACAAATAAACAGATTCCGAATGGGATGGGCTGACAAACTAAAAGTTAATTTAAAGGAACAGTCCTCAAGATCTGGGACAGAACATAAATGTAGTAAAATGCAGAAATCCACTAGTCTCTCTTCCCATAAGAAATTTATTTAAAAATAGGGACACCTTAGTCAGGGAGGGGTGGTGTTGGTGGGGTGTCTTTTCATAGGCACTAAATATAAAAGATGGCTGCTACTTTAAGTCAGAACAGAAATTTCTGTTTAGATATTTTTCCTATTAAACTAAATAAACATATACATATATATCTCCTGAAGATGCCTTTTCTATTCCAGATGAAGGGCTGAGTTACTGGGAAAAATCTGAAAAATCAGTAAATCCAGATGTTCCAGGAATAATCTTTCACTTTTCTTTTCCTGGATGAACTTGGGGAGTTTCTGTGCATAACTGAAGAGTACCTAACCACATAGCACGATTTCACACTTACTGTGTTCAGTACTGAAGTCCAACTAAGAAACTAAGGTTATCCTGGACCAATAAAGACAGAGAAATGAACGCAGAGAGAAATTTCTGGGTCAGATCACTACCAACTTTTATTTCTCAGTTTTGCCTCACAAAACAATAAGCGTGATGTTTAAGACAGCCTAAAATCTCATAGCCACTAAGATTTATATGATGAGCAGGATAGGCAATATCACCAGTTAGAAAAAGTAGCACAAGAAGTAGCGTGTAGCCAAACAGGACCCATAATCAGTTTTATTACAGAACGTTAAGTACGTATGTGACCACGGTATAAATACAGACATGAAGTGGAGAGATGCCAACTGAATTTCTGTGTAAGATGAAATTTCAGTCTGTTCTTAAATTTACCCACAAAACTAACCACCTTTGAAACCTATGTGCCACACGAGGAATCAGAGCCTTTTCTGCGCAAGTTTGGAATTCACTTGGCTAGTGCTCCCCCAAATTAAAAAGAACCCTTAAGGAGGTCTAAAGTGTTTAGATTTATGCAATTTCATCCACCAAGGAGAGCTATGACTCCATTTCTCAAGGTCTTATCATTGGGTTGTCCTAAGCAGTAATTTAACAGACTGCTCAATTAGTTCTTGATACCAGTATTTTGGGAATTACTGCGTTCCTATTGCTAGCTTGTCTACCACGTGATTTGCCAAGTAGACAAACTTCTCTCCGTAGAGTAAATGCGCACAGAAACCTACAGGGAATGCCAACAAGTACTGTGCTTAACTAGGCATTCAGTCTATAATAATGACAGCACTGAAGTTCAGTGTATCCACATCCCAACCTACCTAAAGTAAATGCACATAGTTCAGAAAAAGGTACTTCAGATAACTCTATAGTAGCTACAACTGCATTCCTGCTCTGTAGGATATTGATTTGCTAAAAGCATGTTTTATGTGGCCTTGGACTCAAAAAGCCACATACCCTTGCAGCTCAAGATACATGGACTCTCCTTACAACTTTCATCTCAGGAAGTGTGCTCTCATTCAGTTTCTATGGGCACCCCAGACAGGGTATCCTCTGGGGCAGCTGGGATCACGAACACTTGTCTGGAAGCACTGCATGCAGTATGGAGACACTTCCAGAATCATCAAAGCTATTCTCAAAAAGCCCTGCACTAAATATATAGTAACATGTTAACATTGAGGTAGTTTCGCGTTAAAATGCTGCTGGCCTTAGGAAAGGCACAGAAAATACTTCCTGCTCTGCTGAGGACTCGCTCTTGTTACACTAAATTAGGTTAGACTGAAAACCACAGCACAACCGTAGCGTGCTGCAGACATCTGAACGCTATGACCATGGAAGGTCAAAGTCCCCTGCAATGTGGTAGCAAGCAAGCGGAAGAGGAAAATGAGATGGCATGTGAGATTTTATCTTTCCAAGTCAGTCTAGTCCATAGACTACTTCATTCCCACAGAAACAACAAATGCCTTAGACAGTACAGGTTGCTGAAGCAGCTAAGTACTTGAACGTCCTAAGCTACAGCGTGGTGTACAAAGAGGGGGGTTCCACACAGCCAATAGCTGATGCTGCACGGTCACTCTGCACCTCCTTGTCCCGTCACCAGCAGTCACTGGCTTCAGATTTAGAGCATCTCACCCCCTTCCCCTCCCACTGTCTAGGAACTGAGAAAAGGGCAACTGCCCATCAGCAGAATTTAGGCCAGCAGTCTTCATGATCACTTAGGAAAAGAATGGAAATTCAGGTCAGGGCAAAACAAAAGCATACACCCTTGTTAGTTTAATGAGTGACTATCTAGAATGTCTTAGGCCTTGTAAGGTGACAAAGAGTAATACGCACTCCTCTTTCAAAACCTGATCTTGATCACATGCTGGGGCACTCCTTCCTCATCCTCACTGATCTTGCGAAGGCACATCTCACACAACTGGAGAGGACAGTTGTGAAAGATGATGTTGCAGAACGCAACCGCCACTTTCTGAGGTCACAGTGAAGAAGAATTCAGATTCAGACCAGTTGAATCCAAACCCAACTCAGCAACCTTCTGACCACGAAGCTTTCAGTAACTTTGCAATCGTTCCCTGTATCTTCGTACAACATGATACTGTTGAATATTCATCAATACAATAACGTGTACATATTTGCACTAAAATCAATGCAGGCATAGAGTTTCAGAAGAACAGAGTTTGATTTAAGATGGTTTTAAGAATCAATTCTATCTTCACAGCCCTAATGAAAAGCAACAGGACATCAGGGACACCAGTGATAGCACCCTTATGAATCAGATGGTGAATGAAGAAACAGAGCTGTGTTGTATCACTCAAAGTTCTCACACGAAGAGGACAAAAGCAAAAACAGTGAGTGGTGAGACAGCAGGCACTCTACCATCTTCCTGTTCTAGAGGTTTGAGTTTAACCACACTAAGCAGTGTGCATACTTATGGAGCAGACCAGACCAAAAAAAAAAAAAGAAAGAAAAAAAGATAAAACAGCACTTTGATACTGTCTGCAGTAAAACAGGTTTAAGTATTACCATAGATGGTTCCCTTCACTAAGCAATGTATTTAGTTAAAGCAGATGCAAAGTGGGCTTAGATAAGAGTTGTTTACTGCTCTACGGATGGGGAAAATAATGCATTTGCAAACTGGGAAGTTACTACCACGAGCTACGTTAAAATTATACCCATAGCTTTGAAGAATCAAGAAACTAGAACATATGAATTTACATGTGTGCTTTGACAAAAGAGTGCTCCAATTCTACCAAGAAACTGCTGTAGTTTGGCCCTGGCTGAGCAAACCTTATGGATAATTTTATTAAAGCTGTGGAAAGCACTTCCAGGTGCAGATGCAACATTCAGTTTTTGGGTCTATGTTCCCTTCTGAACACAGCAGGAGCCTGTAAAGACTTCCCAACAAATTAATCATTGTCTCCAACAAGCACTGATAATTGAGGTTTTTGGATGAAGTTGTCACACTTGGATTAATATTGTTCTTAGACTAATGACGTGAAAGGCCTGGAACACAAGCCCTATGAGGGACCTAGGGTTGTTTAGTCTGGAGAAGAGGAGGATCAGGAGAGACCTTATTGCACTCTACAACTACCTGAAAGGAAGGTGTTGGAAGCTGGGGGTCAGCCTCTTCTCACAGGTAACTAGCGATAGGACTAGAAGGAATGGCCTCAAGTTGCACCAGGGGAGGTTCAGGCTGGAAATCAGGAGACATTTCTTCTCAGAAATAGTCAGACATCGGAACAGGTTGCCCATGGAGGTGAAGTCCCCATCCCTGGGGGTGTTCAAGGAAAGGCTGGATGTGGTGCTCAGGGACATGATCTAGTGGGTGACATTGATGGTAAGGAGATGGTTGGACCAGATGATCTTGGAGGTCTTTTCCAACCCTAATGATTCCATGATTCTAAGTGTAATTTGAACCAGTTTTATCATGGGACAAGACAAAGAGGATGAATTCTAATAATTCTCCTGGTGGCTTAAGCCATTGCATTCATGAGATTGTAGACTTATCTCTAACAGTAAGACTAAAAACACTGCTAGACTTCACCTTCATTGGCACTGGCCAAGTTAACACAAAGCCCTTGCTTTGGAGCTTCACTGTTCTGACGTTGAAAGCTAATGCTATCTGCAGAGTATGCCTATGCATGCTTGGGCCTTGAGACACCTTTATAATACAGACATCTTTCACGCAGCAGAAGCCAACATCACAGATAGGATGTGGGAAAGTAAAAGCAGTGTAAAACTGAAAATTATTGCACTAAGAAAGCGATTATAAAGTTTTAAGAGTAAGTTGTGCTTAATTTTCACTTCCTCTCCAGAAGCCAGGTAGCCAAGCCAGTTTCCTTTAATTTGAAACTCATGAGTATGCCATAAAAAGAGGAGTTTGCTCCTGTGAGTTCCCATGTTACAAGTATGTTTAAGGAGTAACAAACTAAGTGTCTATAAAATAAATGTCTACCTAATTGCAACACATGTTACAACACAAGTTCCAGGTATTGCTTTGGCAGATACCTGCTACGTGCACAGCAGCATAGAGTATGACACAGCTGAATATTACTACGTAGTTAAAGCAGAATATTCTAGTAGCTAGTTTTAGTTTGGGCAAAGGTACAGTTAGACAGGAATCCAAGGAAACAAGCATGTTATTGTTGATTTGATTAATGCTGTTCTTTGGGAAAGATGTCTATGAGCTAACCTCACTCAACTATGAAGTAATGAATCCTTAATTACGGCAATCTTCTCTATTAATGCTTAATATTTAAAATTAACCTGTACTTAAGGTCTTGAACTGAAGATGAGGTCTAAAGGAAGGTTAAAGGCAGAACTACAATACATGATTTTTCTTGCTCTGAAGGAAAGCGTATTTTCTCATTTGAGATTTATTTGATCTCCATCTCAAAACCCTAGCGCATAGGCACAGAACCTGAGAAACTGAACAGCTGATAGCTCTCATCTCATCAGCAACCTCCTCATCACTCCCAAGCACATGCTTCATTGCTTCATGACACAGCAAATGGAAGATGAGCACACTCGCCCTGTCCCTATTCTTCAAGTGATGTTGTGAAGTGTGCAGCATGAGCTTCCTCGGTTAAGTTGTGCCTTAATCTCAGCTGACTGCCCTTGCTTGAAATGAGGCAGTAATTGACCAATTCTAGAATATCGAAGTGTGAAACCTTCTCACCAAAACTGGGAAGTTTTACTAAAAGTGATACACGAACCCTTACTGAAGTAGTTGTGGAACTGGACAGAGAGAATAGACTGATCTACAACCTACATGTCTGAGAACAGTTTATAAAGTGCTTCTGTTGTAAGGATTACTGCGTATTTGCCTTTTAGCTAATTTCTGTTTCCAACTTGTACTGAGTCATTTTTTCCATTACTGCAAGCTACTTTGTTTTTATTGGATGCTTTCAGTCTAAGCATGTTCAGAACATCACATCTTCAAAATTGTGGTTAAAAGCAAGATAAAATTTGCCAAAATTAGCAATTAAAATGAGCCTGAAGTAACTGGTATGGCTATGTACTTTAAAAAAGATTTCTGTACAACACATGAAATATAAATTTAAACAGTTCCTTCATTGCCATCAAATAATTCATAACAGTTTTACCACCTTGTGGATGGATGTTTGGGACCCAACATTATTTCGTCACCAGGCATCTCATACCACCACAGTGGCTAAAAGGTGTTCAACTGAGCAGCTTTAACTTCTTACTTTAGGACCTTAGCTTTACATAAATGAAAGCTACGTAAAAACTACAGACTGCAAGATCTGCTGCTTTGTAGTACAAATAAAACTTCTGAACAGCAAGATGGTGTATTTTTTCTTTAATAGCTATTACATTAAGCATAAGCAAACACCATTACAAAAAAAGTTTACAGCGTCTGATAATCTCATACAGTTGTGAGAATTTATGCTAGTTTTCACAGAAAATACATTTAAAACTTATAGCAAGTTTGCCTTAAGGAATAATTATACCTACCCAACTACTCAATTTTAATTCATCAAGAAAAAAACAAAAAGCAGCACTTGAACAGCAGACAGCTTATATTTATTACAGTTCCCCACAATTTGCAGGTACAGATACAAATTAAGTACAACCCACATTTAATAGTGTAAGTCAAAAATTTATTTTCCTTCAACTTGATTCTGACAAAATTATACTAGCTTGCATTTTTTAATTTGATTATATTAATCCTCTCCAAACGTCAGACGTCTTCTATTATAAAGCACTGTAGGGCAGGAGCCATGTCTTCAGAGGTCTGTACAGAGTCCAGCAGAAGTAAAGTCACTGTCATTAGAAATTTCTGCTCACTCTGTATGTCAGGCAGATCACGGGCTAAGAACAATTTTATTTAATAGTTAACATAGCTTCCTGGTGTCAGTATCACTGTAACACCAAGGAATTCTAGCCATGGACCAGGATCTCTAGATGAAACATACCCACATCCATGGGGCTATTCAAGTTTTCTGGAAAAGGCTTCCTGCTTCAAAAATCCAGACGTCTGTTAGAGTATAGCAAAAACAAGGGAGTCTCCAAAATGGAACAGAAAAAAAAGATGGGTGTTATTAGCACACCAAAGGTCTTGAACTCCATAAACAATACTGTGGACAAACTATCTAGAGCATCTGAATTTCTGCATCCACTTCTAAGAATGACTATTCAGCAAAGACAGGCTGAACTATGTTTTAATTAAAAAGATACTTCTGTTCAAAGTGATTTCTCATCAAGCCAGAGCCTCCAATTTTTTTTAACCTATTTACCAATTTTTTAGCCTACTTACACAGTTGTGTCATTTTCTAGACAAAAGTCAAAAACCCCGATCTTTCTTTTGAAAAAAATAAGCCTCAGTTTCAAGTAATCAAAAAGACAATCTAAGGCATAGACTTCTGCAGTATCTAGAACAATGCTGCAAGATAACCAATTTATGAATTAAATACTCACTTATACAGAACTGAGAAGTGAAGGATTAGATTTTACTTTGTTGCTTTGCAGAACAAGGAATGTTTTGGTGTAATGAGATCTTCTATTCTTCTCACATCACACCTTCCATTCCATACTCTGTCACTGTTCCTCCTTTCTTCTAGTTCCTCCATTCTGCACTTCCTACACTGTGCTTTTTAGGAACTACGACCACTTAATATGAGTGCAAATTCTGCCCAGTGGGAAGATAATACTTACCTAGCTGCCAAAGAAATAGACTCTTAAATAGACTCTTAAGCTTGTGAACAGGCTGAGGGGAGACATGCCCTTCTCAACAGGGTAACACCTGCATACTTGCACTCAGACTAGAGAGAGCCCCCTTGCTTGGTCTTGCTGGAAAAGGGCACATTGCACCACAAGCTACGAAGATCAGTAAAATACCAACCAGCAGTCTAAAACTGTCTACTGCAAGTATGTAGTTAAGAGAAGACTATCTTACTGCTTCTTGTAACCTTGAAAAAACGAGAGGCCATCCAGAATACAGCAAGAAACAGAAGGACCAGTACCCAACTGCAGCAAATACCTAGCCTCCATATATTTGTCTCCCACAGCCAGGGACCTGAGGAAGCTGGAACTCCTTAGACCTCCTTAAAGTCAAAAAATATACAAAGAAGATTAAAGGTAACCTTTCTGAGGTAAACAGACAGCCCCCCTCCCATTTTTACTACACCTAAGAGTACTCAGAGTAAGCAAATACCCTCCAGATACTTGAATGGTAAAAGCACTGAAGGGTACAGCCTTCCACTAGGCACTCAAAAGCAGAGGGATGTCCTAAAGATGCTTTAGATACTCCAAAAACAGCCCACCTTGTAAGAGAAGGCAGCATCACATTCACAGTACCTACTCCTGCCCACACAATGGCAGCTCTTTGTTGATGAGGCCCAGTAGAAGACACTCCCCCTTCAAAAGAAGTTTTGAGCAAACCACAGCTCCGCTTCATCTTTCAGCTTCTCAGTGATCCTCCAAAACAGTACTTCCTATAAAAATTAGTTACTAGTCTGACCTGCCTGTTGGGAAAGGATCCCAGCCATCCTGCACATGCCATTATATTAGTTCTGATTTTTTTTCAGTCCCAAGGCACAACTTCAAGAGCCTTTTGTCTTTAAAGGCAAGGTCAGAATATGGCTACAAGGTTTGACAGATCGCAGTTACAGGTTGCATCATTTTTCTTCCAATTTACATAGGACCTTTGGGAACATGTAAGCAGACCCATTTGGTAGTTTGCCTGCATATCTTCCCAGCTCTACTTTTGCTTAGAAGTCAGATTTGTCAAAAAACAAAACCTGAAGTAGTACTAGTAGCAAGCCTCCACCAAAACCTGAAACATCCAGCAAGCTTTCCCATAGAACAAACTGTTCCCATCCCTCGGATGGTTTTGTAAGTTTAACTCAATAGCTCCCTGGGAACAGCACAGACCACTAGCAATAGTAGTAGCACGATTTCATCCAGGTTCTCTCTTTAATTTCCAAAGCTGAGCCAAAAAAAACAACAAAAAAGGAGTAAGCCTTCTATCTAGGCATGAACATTTATACTGAGCCACAGTGGAGCATAGACTTGTGGAAGCAGCATTCATAAATATGCTGTTTCTGACATACTTTGGTAATAGTCCTTTCTGTTCAGCAGTTCCATACCAGAGTCTCAGACTGCAGGTAACCAGTCATCACTGCATGCATAGGAAAACATGCACACACACAAAGCTGTCAAACTATTCCAGTTTCATGCCAGTCAGCTTGAAAAAGATTAATAATGCTAACAATTAAAAGTTCCCCGAAACAGCAGCCACAAAGGTGAAGGGCGAGGGTGGATAAAGAGGGATTGATATCTTGAGGGATAAAGGGGGGAAAAAATAGTCAGGGAAAGAAAGAATTATGAAAGAGTGACTTAAAAACCAAAAACTTTAGATATTAAGCAGTGTCCTCATACAACTACTATCTGGCTTCATGGAAGAGATCTTTAAGACACAGAAGGAAGCAGTAGCAAATGATGGAATCAACTGCTGTTGTTGAACATGAGTAACGTTATGAATTTGCTTCAGTATTTGTCTCCTGGAATTCACAGCTGCTTGGCTCCGATTTCCAACTGGAAAATGTATAATTTCCATTTTAGGAGACCAACTTGAAGGAGGTCAAAGCAATCTGGCTATCCTTGATTACACATCACAGTTGGTTACAAGCTGATGGATCTGCTTGTGCTGGTACATGCACAAAAACAAACTTCATCAAAGCAAGTGTACCAGATCTTCATCAGCTGAAGCAGTAGTACTAAATTTTACTAGAGACTCTGCTACAACTGGACAACGTCACATCTGCTTCTGGCAGTTTTAGAAGTAGTACTGAAGTTAAAAAAACTAATAATCCCATATAACAGTACTGGTGAATAAACATCTTGATTTCACAACATTCAAAGACTTCTCTATCTTCAAATTCAACAAGATGTACAACTCAACATATGTTTGCTGATTAGCAAGCACAGAACATTTCTCTCTCTCCTTCCCAAACTCTTCTGAGTTTGGAAGAACTCAAAAAAAAAGGTTCCTGGCTTATTGCAGTTAGTGGAACTACAGAGTGTTATAACTACTGGCATAATATATAAAAGAATTAAGGCAATGCAAAAAAAATCACAATTCTTTCATTGTAAGTGGCACATATATCAAAGTTATGGTGGAACCCAATGCAAATTTAGGACAAAGTTAAAGCTTGTTAATTTGAATGCTCTTCTAAACAGAAAAAGCTACTGTTAACACAGTCATTTGAAGACCCAAGCTTAAAAAGAATGTCCTCAATACTTATTACATTAAAGATTCAAGATTCAGAGACACAGAGCCAGAATTTTAACTTTTTTTTTTTACAGCTGAGAAGTGTTACCAACCAGCTAAGCACCTGTACCGTTGGGTAATCAAGGCAGCCAAAAACATTAGTAAAAACAGTATTAAGATCTAGTAACAACATGGAGATATTGCAGGCTATTACCTCAAAGCTGTACATCAAGAGGCTCTAGCATACACCTGCCTATACACTCCTGTACTTGAGATGCCACAGCAGTCAATAAACTACATGATGGGGAAGTGTCTCCTCCCAATAGCTGTGAAGAAAAGCCACTCTGGATGTTAAGAATTATTAGCCATGCATGCAGCTTGCACTTGAGGTGGGAGGGGAGAAAAGCCATACACACCATAACCACCACAGTCTGTTCTGACAATATACTACCATTCTTTGGCCTAGAAATTAAAAGTTCTCTAGCCAGAAGAGATGGATTAGAAATTCATACTCCAAACAACTTTAAAACTAGGTAAGTAACCAAAGCATTACAAGTTTGTTTTTACCTATCACCTCCTAATACTTACTTGTAAAGGACATCTAGGTCTGTTGCAGAAATACAACTTTTGTTCTTCATAGTTGCTAATAGCTACAGCATCTTCTGCAAGAGGTTTCCATTGAGCTTCACTTCATATTTTAACTTCTATAGCATTTACCATAATCTGTCTAATCTGACATTTTGCTGTTTCATTCACTAAAATGCAGCACTCCCCTTTGATTCTTGCTTTTGTGGACAAACTGTGAGAGCCAAAGGAACAGCAGTAGCTGATGACTAGTCAAAAGCCTCAGGATAAACATGCCTGAGAGTGCACATTCAAAGATGAGATAGGAAAGTAGCCAGAACTACTGGATCAGCTGCAGAAATGTATGTCTTGCTGGCTGAAGAAAGGATTCTCCTGGCATGATTGACCAGTCCGTTTGGCCAATAACTTGCTGCCTAATTAGAGTTCTCAGTTTGACATTGTGCCAACCCAAAGGTGTAATTTTACAAATTAAGCGTTGTTCCCATGCCCCCCTCTAAAGCAGATGGGTCAGACAAATTGCCCTTCCTCAGTTATTCCAACAGGCCACCAACAGCCTGCTGCTCACCTTTCATGTGTCAGCATGATCTTATAAGCAAGAAGTCCCCTTCATTCAGCATCTAAGTTGGCCACAGTATTATTTCTGTAGAACTGAAATGTTTCAGGAAAGAGGGGAAATTGTTTTCTTCCAAGAGACTGACCACTTTTGGCAATGTTCACCAGAGTGGCTAAGCTCTTTTCCAAGCACTGTTTTCTCATGGAGTCATGTTCTGCCAGCTGATAAAACTCAGTCACAAGTATCTGGAACTTCAAGGCTTGTATTCAGAAATCAAGAAAGCCGTGGAAAAGCCAAAACACCATGCTGTACCAAAGCGGGCAGATTATCTGCATCTTGTAATAATTTAAAAGAGATTTACATGTGATCGTTAAAGCCAGAGCCTTACTAAAATTGGCCTGCACCCAGAAGTATTTGAGATTAAGAAGGCAACCAGCCTACCACAGTCATCAATATTCTCGGTGAATCAAGACTCACTGAAAGCATCAGAGGCTTTCAAGATCTATACACAGCCACTGACAAAAGCAAGAGTTCATCAAGTTCCTTGGTTCATACATGTGGCTTTATAAGTGGTTCACATCCCTTTCCTCACATTTTGCCACTCTGTGCATTAAGACAAGTCAAAAACACGCCAGAGAAACTTGCAGTGAAAGCAAGTAGAGCCTAAGTCATGATCTTGGGGCTCCTCTTGAAGTCAAGAGGAGCCGAGATGTATATATCCTGCATCTCAGTTATATATATCAGCTGCTGATATCACCAAAGTAAACAAACCAGCAACAGACCTTCCTTGGGGCAAGAAAACAAAGTAGGGCACATGCCACGTTTCAATAAGCACCAGATCCTTGCTCAATGCTACGCATATGCAGACTTGAGTTTGGTTTTATAACTCAAAAGCACAGACAACACTTTGTAAGCATCGCTGGCTGTTTTGTTGCCTCGTAACTTTTCAAGTGTCAAGATCCAGTTTCTACAACACAAGGAGACAGGACAAGAAAAAAAGGAGCAGTTTATCTGGATTCAAAAAAATCCCATCTCTGTCATTGTTTTATCTTATGACAGGGTAATTAATATTCTCTACCCTGTCTTTCTCTGTGCCCACCTTTGTCTAGTTTGAAGGACTTCTTCCAAGAGCAGCTTATGCAACTATAGGATGTAGTATGGGTCTCATGAATCACAGGTAGCTATAAGTAAGTTACAAAAGTAACTCAAAAAAATTAGCAGTTTACTACTCATTAAGTAAAATGCAGTTTTATAGCCTACCGTGAGCTTAAATGCCATATATTTGAAGCCAAATTTTACGCCACCTTTATTAAAAAGGAATGAAGGTTCTGCTTAAGGTTTGAAGGGTTTTACTACCTAAGCAATATTTACAGTTGAAGCTGCCACACAGTCCAAATCAGTTAAACTTGCTATTATGTTTTTAATGTTTTTAAACTCCGTATAAACAAACACCTTCCATGTATTAAACAGAATGTAAAGTGCATACATGTTATCTAATACATTATCAACAACAGTGGAACATGACAAGGCAAAACAGGGAAAATAAAGTTAAATATGGGAGAATTCTCTTATCTAATATTATTTTCTACAGATAATTAGAGAAGAGTTGAAAATTCTCAACATCCAAGAGGGGACAAATTACGACACCGAAGGCAGCCATGAGTAAAAGCTCGTTACTGTACATGCAGGTAAGCAAACAGCTGCAGAGACAAAGTCCCTGGAGGAACTCCAACAGAGGGGAAATTACACATCAGCTCTTTCAAGCAAACACTTGAGTCATATCTGTGTAGTTGATGATAAACTATGTCACTGATGAATCTATGGCTCTGAAGTCAAAGCTTCTTACTAGAAAGTTACTTTTAAGTCCTGTTGGTAGGACTTTTACTGGAATCCCCCATGGTTTGCACACCTTTACCTTTAGCAACACTTTAGGTATATGCTGTATTTTGCAAAAAGCTTAAATTAAAGAACATTTTAATTAGACTATCACGTAAGCTTTTCCACACCAGAGTTTCCCCATTTGTGCTTTCAGCCAGCATTTACACCTGACATGACAGATCACGTACTCTAAAAGAGAATACTGAACAGTTAATAGCATCAAAACAACTTTTAAAAACCACCTTGATTAATCAAGTATTTTGTTTGAGTAGGCTCTTCAGGCTTTGGTAAAGTTTTCATAAGTCAAACTGAGGTTGACACCCAGCACCTGACCTTCCCTCAGGAACTGTTCCACATACATCCAGAAAAACTTGCCCATTTCCATGTTCCTTATGCCAGAGGATCTGCTAACGGTCAAGCTCCAAAAAGCTACAGTAACTGAAACTGATTTTAAGCCCTCACATGTCACCTAGTCAATCCATTCACCATGACGAAACTACAAAACTTCACCCAACGCAGAGCACACCCTCCTCATTTTGAGATGCAATTGCTCATTTCCTTGGTCAGTGCAACAGAGGAAAGCATCTTCCCAGCTTACTGCAGCATTCCTGCCTTGGTGACAGAACGGACAGTTATACTAGCATCAAGAAAAAACATTCAGTTACCAAATTGTTCCAGTAGGATTAGTAAATTTCAGTAGAGAAACCTATAAACTTAGGCAAAGCTTGGGATGTTCTGAAAATTAGTTTTATCTAATGGCACTTTGCATAAGGGACTGACAAACACTGTATCCTCTTCAACACAACACTTCTTCAACACGACCCTGATTTCCTATGTACTAAACTTCAATTGGTAGATAGAAAATAAGCCAATTACTTAACCAATTGTAGGACTACAGCTATCTTACCAAATATAACCAGGTCCTGAGTGTGGTAGCTGCTAATTATGTTTCACACTTACTTTGCATTACCTTCATGAATTGTGAACTGAAAATGATGATTAAGAAACCAGAACTCCAGTAGCCATTTTACCAAAGCACTGCCTTGCACTCAAAATCATATTAGATATTTTTACCAGTCTTTAGTAACGCTTGTTCAGGGTGGTAGTTTTTCTTGCAGGGAGAAGGGAAATGGCATGTTTGAGCACGAAGTTCTTACTGAAGGTAATATGACATTCAAATACTTCAGGGGAGCCTCTAGCCTTAAACAAGACCAAAACCAACAAACTAAACCTGAATACTAGCTAACCTGTAACTAGCAAGCAGATAAATCAAGCAGTCCTTCTCAGGCATGTTAAGACAGTACCACAGAACCACCTGGCATGTCAAGCCTACAGTGCGTATTTTCAATCTATACTTCTCCAAACTTTGTCTCCATCATATCTGTAGTATACTCAGAGCTATCAATACAGTATAATTTGGCTCTTCCAGGGACTGAGAAGGAAAAGCTGTTTAAGAACTACTGAAGTCCACTCAGCGTATCTAAGGTGGTTTTGTTTTTGCAAGTATAAAAGGCAGCATCTCAAGCTGCCACAGATTAATCGTGACAAAAAAAAAGGCAAAGGGACAGCTGGATTGAAATGGGGTTTCCCTCCCAGTGGCATAAATAACTTATCTTGCATGTTCTCCTTCATGAAGAAGGAAAGAGCTACATTTAACCTGCTAATACTTACATAAAGAAGCAGAAATAGCCTAACATCTACCTCACCACCCTGTAAACAGGGTATCTGACACTAAATATTTTTCCTGGTTAATGGTTGCAAACTAGCTACAATTAGCACCATGTGAAACTTAATTCCACCTACTGGGGGACACAGGAAAAACTTCTGGTCCATATTTATTTAATGTAACCTCATCATAAGACTGAGGTCTTTAATACCACATAGACACCAGAACAGCACATTGACTCCAAACTCAGCCTTATGAAATGAGATTATCTTTGCTATTCATTAGTGCAAAGCTAGCCCATTAGCAAGGAATTAGTCAGGAATTACTAATTTTAAGTGAAAGACAGCTACAGGTTAGCACTACAGCTGAGGTTAGCACTAGGATAATCTAATTCAAGAACAACGCTCAATAGCAAATTAGGCAAAGGGTAAAATTCCCCCAGATCTCTCATCCGATTTTCAGCAGCCAGAACCAGAAGAGCAAGTACTACCTCTTTCTAACAGGAATTCCTATACAGAAACAGTGAGAGGTTGCTTGTGTTTCCATACTTCACATCAGTACCTACAGCTGTATCCAGCACCTGTATGCGTTGCCAAAACACAAATTTCTCAGGAAAGCCTCTTCCCGAATCCCAACCGCAGCTCCTGGGAGATCTTTCTTTCCACAAGCTATTATGACCTATAAACGATTTTAGATTTTTCCTCCTAGTTTTACATCTGTTATATTTACACCTGGAATTATTTATTTACACTAACATGAAAAAAATTTCTTCTTATTCTAGAAGCAGGAAGAAGCCAAAGAAACTGATGTTACACACAGGTTCTTCTTACAAAAAGAAAGCGTTAAGCTATTTTCCACAGAGTGCCAGACAAAGAGCACAGTCCTTGTGAAAAAGAAATTATTATCAGGGCCTAAAATAATTCAAGTTGCAGTTGCTAAACAAGGTAAGTAGTGAAGTTTAGTAAGCTTTCTAAAAACACTTATATGGTGTGATGGAAGTATAGTTACTACCTAACAACAGAAGTCCCAATTTAGATGACAGGCACAATACTGCCATCCCAATCTCACTCTTCACTGAGTAAAACCTAACGCAATTTGGCAACTCATTTTTGCCCAAGTTCTCAGCAAGTTAGACACCTGAAATACCAGGCCAGATTGATTTGAAAACATCTCCAAAAAAGACACGTACTGAAATTAGCAAATTAAGTTTAAGCGTTGTTTGCTTTTTTAAGCTAGTTTAAGAAAAGCTACAGCTATAACAGCTATAATTAGGGTTACTTATAGTTTATAGAATCATTACAGGGAAGGCAGACAAAATGCAGACCAATTGAGAAGATGCTACCAATAGCTTTGGGTTGTTTCAGTTCTAGGATTTGGATGAAAGAACGGGCAGGTACTTTTAAAAACTCTCCCTGATTTCATTAAGGTTACTCATGTAATTAACCCTACTCATTCAAGCATAATTGCATATATTTATAAACATAAAGCTTTTGTTAAAACTTGGCACAATATCCTTTGTAACCAAAAATAACAATTTTTCCTACTTCAACAATGGAAGTATAGGTTTTAAATCAAGAATGCTGTAGCACGTTTCAGGACATTAAGCCAAAAGTTTCAGAGCCAGAAGTCCTAGTTGGTATTTTGGTTTCCAAAGGGGCCCACAAGGATCCCAGATTTGACAGGAATGCAGCTTGTCAGCGTAGGCTTCATCCACGTTAAGTATTTCAGAAAGTAGCGCTGACCACATGTACAGCGGCATACATACACACTGTCAGCAGTGCTCACCTTTGTTGCCAGATGAACACACTGTTGTTTTGCCTTAGAAAGGTTCTCAATTCAAGTATGAAGTTTTAAGAAAAAAATTGTTAGGCAAGTCCTTCCTATAAGTTTGAAGCAAAATCTGTTAATGAGCAGTTTGTGTTGCTAGTTTATCTTAGCCATTTTGTGTAGGAATCCAAAAAACTAACAGGTAAATAAGTCACACAAACATTTCAGAGCCACAACACAAAGCTAAGACTTGTATGCCATTCCCTGATGTACAAGAAACATCAAATACTCAAGTGTGTACAGAAGATGCTTGGGTTACTCTTCCAGAATCACTATCAGGACAATAAAACAACAACAGCAAAAGCAAACAACCATCCCAGAATTAAAACTTGAGCTGTAACCACTCCTGGTCGGCTAACTGATCACATCAAAGCAAACTGCCACAATTTGCACTCAAGACCATGCATTACAACCATAACCTAGGAAAAATAAATAGAAGTATATTTTAGACTGATTTTAAGAAAAAGTAATCCATGAAACTTAGCCCCTGACAGAAAGTTTTAAAGCTGGAACTGTTTCTAAAAGCCATTGCTTACAGATATTTTTGGTATCATAATAGATGGTTTTATGCTGGTTTTAGACAAAATATAAAGTTAACATTCACGTGAAGTTACAGTAGTACCAGAATCACTTACTTGCAACCTCGAGGACAAACCTATTGCTATTTCCACTCTTGGGTCCAAAATAAGACTGTATTGGCTGGTTAAGGTTTTTTCTTTTCTTTTCTTTCCCCCCCCCGGGGGGGGTGTTTCACCATCTTCCTAAAGTCAACTTCACTCTTCATTTATAGTAGCAGACCTTTGGAAGCCATTACCCTAAGAAATATAGTCACAGAATCATATCACAGAATGGCTTGGGTCGGAAGGGACCTTGAAGATCACCCAGTTCCAACCCCGTGCCACAGGCAGGGTCACCTTCCACTAGATCAGATGATGTTAATGGGATAAGTGCTAACACTGTTCACGCATAAAAAGGAAACTATCTTGTTCAAAAACTTCATCACACTGTTAATTGAATCTTTGACTCCTGATTCATGAAAATGACGTTTGCAGGATAAGCACAGTGGTTGGATCAGTGCTCTGGAAGAAAACAACAGAAGCCGGGTACCAGGTCTTGTGAAAACAAAGCATGAAAAAAAAAAATCCCAAAATACTTCCCCCTACTAAGTACCCTGATCATCTTTTGTCTTCTTATTCTATCCTTATCCTCTTGAAGCTACTAGAAAGGAAACAGCTGAGGAATGCCGCCACTCTTATGCCATGCTTTCCATTGACTGTCATTTCAGGAATGCATATAGGAAAGTAAAGCAGCTTGGAATGTCTCCACCCACCCAGCAGCATCAGGAGCTGCCCAGCTCACCAGCAGCTCCATAGCCTTGCAACTGCATACCAGTTTACACTCCTGTGGTCATCCAGATCAATAAAGACAGATATATTGTTAAGAACCGATAGAGTATTTGTTGGGTAAACGTTCTCATATGCTGCGTTTCCTACATGGCGTATATAGTATGCATTGGTAGTATGGCAGTAACGAGGTAGAGTTCACAATTTCTTGGTTGCAAGAAGTCCCAGAAGTATGTACTCGTGCTATAGTCGTCCAGAGCTACCATGTTTGTGCATCTAACCTATTTGAATTCTTGGATAAAATTTAAGCGTTTGAACAAGCACGTGCGTGTTCCTCAACACCATATCCTGTGAGCCCAGCCTCAAGAGTCAAGCTTATACAGAAAGAAACAAGAAGTTCATGGGGCTCAATTTTTGAGAGGATTGCAGTGGGTATCTTACTAGCCCAAGTAAGATGAGAGAGCGCGCGAGTGCAAGCATGCATAAAGGCATAAACAAGTACAGGCCTGGCCAAGAGCCTGTCAAGCCATCTGTTCCAACTTAAGTTTAGCATGTACCCTTAAGCCTGGAATACGGAGATGTGACTTAAGACTTACAACTGAGGAGCTGCTAATGATCTATACTGGCCAGTTCTGTGTCCTATCCCCAGATCTAACTAATAAATTGAAAATTAGTAATTTGGTAAGCAGTAACAAATGGTAAAATACAAGTGGTAATTGAGAAGCTTGCTACTATGATGCCAAGGTCAAAAAGGCCTCAAACCAAGCATGCTCACATCAGTTTTATTCACACTTACAATTGCACTTATTATCTACTCTTAAAAGCTGCTTTTGATGATTTATCATGAAAGGAATGTTCTAAGATACCAAACATATGCCAGAATGCATACAAAACCATGGATAAAGCTTTAGTGTAAAAGCGCTATTAATGCCACAGTGAAATTCACAGCTAGAGAGCAGCAGGAGTTGTTCCTGAGCATCAGTGTCAGCAAACACTAAAGCCTTATCATCTGAATGTATCCTTACACTGAACGCAGAACTCTTCGTACATGACTCAATAAATGTCAAACAAGGAAATTTGCTTTAAAACGCTTCATTACTATGCGCTAGAGTTCATTTGAATTTTCTATTTATGCATAATATCCATAGTGATGAAAACTGTTACAAAACCAGAAATGAAAGCCCTGGGTTTAGACTTGACAGAGCTTAAAGAGACCAAGAGACACTTGGAGATAACAAACCTAAAAAGGCAAGAAGATCACCACTGATTTTCTGCTTGGTATTACAGAGGTAACAATTACTCCGAAAGCAGCATTTAAAATTTCCACTATTATACTCAAAGTGTATTATGAAGAATCACATCTTTTCTCTCCTCTTGCCTCCATTTCAAGGGGTAAAAAAATTCTTAGATGACATGATCATTAGAAAGCTAACAAGTACATATTGTAGAATCTGAACCTAGCTACTGTAACTATGGAGAGACAGATCTATGGCCCACACAAGAACCGACTCCAATTACAAAGGGAATTTTAAACAAATATGCCTCTGTAGTCTAATCACCGAGTGAAGTCAAAATTACACTTATTTCAGGACTCATTTTTGCTATGCTTTGTTGTACAGCTCGAGAATTAAACAAGTCAGGATAACATAATACAAGCTCAACAAATGACTCCAAAATTCTCACTTGTGTATCATCTACAAGAGCTTTTGGGGGCTGCGTGGGTGGGAAGCTGTTCCCCCTCCAGAGAGGGAGGTTTAGACATCAGGTTCATCGCTACGCACAAAGCCTTTCTGTGCAAAAGAAGTTCTCCTACTTGATAATCTTGAAAAAAAGTGAACAGGTTTACCATACACAGCAATATTTCCACTCCCCAAAAGAAGCAGTGCAGAAGTCATAGCTAGGAGGTTACTAAGATAGCTTTGAGCTATTTCTATACCTTCCTTATCCTTGGAGGATGGGTGCTGCTGCTATGATGCAAACACCCTGGAGATTTAAGACTGCAGCAACCTGTTCTTTGCTCTTATGACTTGACATGCTCTGCATGCTGTGGCCCCAGCTCAAATACATGACCTGTGTTATCATTTGTCAAAAAGGATTCTGACTGTGCAGCCTCAATGCCCTCCATCTACACCTAAGGCAGAGGGATCCAGTGCTGGCCAAATTTATGTCCCTTTTTCACTTCCTGTTTGAAAGGATGTCATAACAAAGATGACATTGATGCCTACTGTAATGATCCCCTTTACCACATCAGGTACTGTGACCATTCCACCAGGAGTCCTGACAGAATTTTTCATATAAACTACGAGGAAGCTTCCTACAAGGAAGGTACTTCTTACTCACAAAAGAAAACCCAGGCACAGGACATACTAGGTCAGTGGTAACAGTGAATAGTTCAGATCACATGTGAATAGTTTCTCAGCATCTTAACTAGTACTGATGGACCAATGCAGAAAACTACAGCAGTGACATCAATACAAGTTTCTATTCAACCCCGCATCCTACCAGGCCTCTAAACTGTTGTAAAATTATAAAGCGGGTTAAACAGTCAACTTCGTATGTACACTTAGTACATGAAGAGTTACAGAAAAACACTGAAGTTTGCAACAGAAAGAGGGAACAGCCTTTGGGAGACTTTGCTTAATTAAACTCTACTTGTTCTGAACCAAATGGAGCACACACTCTTCATTAGGTACTAGAAAGTTCTCTTGCTGTTCAGCCTTCAGCAGTGACAACACCTGGAGAACACGATGACCCCTATGCACCAACAGCCAAGACCACGCTGCTCGTGCTCCCCAGGCAAAGTATCGATTAGGCCATTGAGACATCTTCCACACTCCGTGGCGGCACGAGGCTGCAGCACCGATCTCCCTCACGCAGACGGAAGGAGTGCAAACAGCAAGTCACCACCTCCTAGATCTGAGAAGCCTCAAAGGAAGAAGGCAGCTGAGAAGAAAGCCGCCCGAGTTGTCACAGCCCAATCCCAGCTGCCTCCTCTATCAGGAGCATGCAGGTACTCACTCCACAGAGCAGGCCCGCGCTCCCCAGGGAGCGGCACGTGCAGGAAGCGCAGCCTTCCAGGAACCCGGGCACATCCCAGCCCCTCCCCAGCACACGCAGCCTTCCCACGCTGCTGCCCAGAAAGGGTGGGCTCCTCTTTCCTGTAGGAAGCTCCGCACAGCTTTTAGGCCAGCCACTTGCAGTCACTCAGCAGCAAGTCCCAGTCGGGGTGAGCCAAACACATCCCCTTGCATGGAGGGCAAGGAAAGAGAGCAGGAGGGAACGCAAACCCCGAGGAAGGGTAGGTGCTCTGCTTTAAACAGGACAGATTGAATCCCCCTTTTGATAAGTATGCCCCAGAAGGTTTTACTGAAAAAAGCACAGTATATTCTTATTTCAGAATATGCCACTTTTCCCCTCTCTGCAGCAGCCATTAATCTGGGAGGCCACAGCTCACCTCTGGGCCCTGTTTTTCTCCAGTCCAATTGTTACTGCAGATAAGACAAGCTGCACTATCTATATGCTACATCTCAGCCTGCGTGACAGCTGTCTGGGAATGCACTATTTAACAACATTATCAACTTAACCTCCAAGTTAATCGAACAGACCTCTGATTTCAAGTTAGACCTTATACATTTATAAAGGCTTTCTGGTCTCACACACATAGTATGTATAAAACTTAAGATACTGCAACAGGATGCATAAAAATATCCTGCTGCAATATGCTATGCTATATACATCCTCCCATAGATAAATTGCATATCTAGTTTTGTCTTTTTTGCTGAAGGCCTAAGCTGGATGTATGCTGAAACAAATTCTTAAAGGAAGAAAACAATGTCCAAATCCAACATTACACGCAGGAATAAAAGTCACCATCTAACAACAGGTTTTTTTTTCATAGTTCTTCAAGACTTAACTCAAAGCAATTTAATTGACATGCCCTCAGCTATAATGCACTCAAGTCTGCAGTGAAATAAAATGAAATCACTCACTGGCATTGATGAGAGATGAATGAAATGCCTGCATATGCTCTCCCTTTTCCTCCCCTGAGGAGAACCAAGCCAACTGTAATCCCCCCCCCCCATACACAGTAAAGAAAATAGTTCTACACAGAGCTTCCTGAAGGTAATGACATCTTACCCCACTGAAATGGGAAGTTTACTAAAGTAATTAGCTAACAAAGCTTGATACTCCATTAGAGACAAGACCTGAAGCTCACCAGAATTCCAGGATTAATAGTACTTCCCCCTCAGCATTTCCAACCACCTGGGGTATGGGGAAAAAAAAAACACACAGCTTAGGCCGTTTCCTATAACTGTTACATATAACTGGGGAAAAAACGAAGGCCAAATAGGAAGAGAATTAAACATTTCATATACCGTCAGACACGTGTTTTTTCTTAATAACTGCGGAAGAAAAGTTAGACGCAAGACAAAAACCTACCCTAACAAGGTAGAGTCACTTTGTCTTTGTGGACAAGTTTATTCCTGTGAAGCAGTAAAACCTACATGGAATCTGACAAACAAAAAAAAACCCAACAACAATGCAACAGCAGCCATGGCAGTCTTAAACACAACAGACTTTAACATTATTGACATTTGTCACTCTTCCTGACAGTTCTGACTGACTAGCTGCTGAAGAGTTTCCTTTGGGAACAGATACAGCTTTGATCCATTCTACAGCCAAATCTGATTAAATGAATCAACACTATAGACTGTGTAACGTACGATTTGCACCTTTTATATGGCATACTAGAGAAAACATATTGATGATAATAAAGTGAAACCATAACAAAATGGTTGCGGGCAAGGATTTGTTGTTATGTCTGCCCCCCTCCACACCTTTTTTTAAGAACATAAAGATGCCTGGACTGCCTCAAGAGGATTATCGTTTCACAACTGATCTTCTTATTTGCTTTTAATATCATAAGACCAGAAAAGGCTCTTTGGTATCACTAAGAGCAGGAGAGTGAGCAAGAGTTTTAACAGTGATGTAAATCTTTACCTCCTTTCTCTTAGACTTCACCCTTCCAAGCTACAAACTGACTACAGGTAGAAAGAAGGGCAGAATAACTCCTGAGTAATTTTACTGCAAGCTTTGGTACCCACAGAGTCAATCATTTGAAAATGCTCTCTAGACGCCATGGAGAGAAACAGCACCATTCATCTCATTCTAAGAGAGTTAAACCAAATGTCATCCTTCCCTACCAATCACCACCAGCCCACAGTAACTCGCTGACCCAACGATCTAACCAGTTAAGGAATGACTTCTAATACAGAGCTCCCCTCATGCACAAAGCAATCATAACTTGGTTCGAAAAGAATAAATACAGAAAAAAAAACCACTATGAAGTGACAGGGTAGCCTGGAGTCAGGTAAGCCTGCTGCAGTAACATTGTGACAGAGTTAACCACAACACCCAGTCATTCTTCCACTTCAGTTCACAACTGAAAGTAAACCAACCCTTTCCACAGCCAAATGAGAGATGACTTACATACAGGAAACAGGGCAGAAAGTAGCAGAAATTTACATCTTATGTTCAGAATTTGGCTCTATCCTTTCTTACTTCATTACCGTGGGGCAGCTAACACTTGTAGAAATTCACATCCTCGAAAAATCTGTATGGGGTGGATAACACACATTGAATTCGCCACCTCATTTTTGAGAAAAACACAACATAACAGTGTCCTCACCTAACCGTTTGGGGAAGATTTCTGCTCGATCAACCTACATCTCAACCGTTTTTTTTTTTCCTTGAAAAAACGAACAACTTCTAAACTCAGGAACAAGAAACTAGCCTGTCAAAGACTGTGTTTTTTTTTTTTGCTTTTTGGACATCCAGCGAATGTAATATCGCGTCGAAGCTCTTGGCCTTCTAGAGAAAGAAAAACTATTCAGGCAAACCCGCATTATCTCCGGATTGCCACAGCCTTTCCTTATTTGGCTAACGTTTTGAGATTCCAATCAGACTGCTATGAACTTCAACATGCACAAAGCATCCATTTTGAGGAAACTTCACAGCCAGTTTCCCTTCCATTCCCCCCCCTGCCCCGAGCGCGAGTTCCCTCTGGGCAGCGCCCCCCCCCCGCACCCCCCCCCCCGCCGCAGCCCCACGGCAGAACAAAGCCATCCGGATTCCTTCGGGCTGCTCCCAGCGAACGGGCCGAGCAGCCCCGGAGCCCCGCTCCGCTTCCAGCTCGCTCCCACACTGCGGCAGGAGCCATGGCTACGGGGAGAAACCCTCCCGTTACCGCTCCGCAAAGCGCTGCCTCCCCCCGCCAGCCGGACGCAGCAGGAAGCCGCACCCGGGACCCCGGCCCCATGGGGGGGGGGGGGGGGCGAGATACCCTCGGGGGAGGCCGCCCCGGCGCTGCGGCCCCCCGGGGGGCACCTGCCCCGTCCCCTGTTTGCCACCGGGTAGCCCAGCCTCGGGAGGGCCCGGCCCCTGTGTCCCCCCCCATCGCCCGCACGGACCTGGTGGAGCGCGGTGAGCCCGTCCACATTGGCGTAGTTGATGTCGGCGCCGCGCTCCAGCAGCCGCAGCACCTCCTCCGTGTCGCCGCTGGAGCAGGCGGCCAGGAAGACAGCGCCGTCGTCGAACTTCACCTTGGTCTTCTTGCGCTTCACCACGGGCGGCTCCAGGTCGGTCTCGGAGCCGATCCAGCGCTTGAGCTGCTCGTTCCGCTTCTGCTTGGCGTCCGCCATCTTCATGCCCCGCTCCCGCCGGGCCCCCTTGGCGGTCGCGGCGCGGCGGATAGGCTTTATACCGCCACGATCCCACAGCGCACCGCGGCCCGCGCTCGCCCTCGCTCGCTCGCGCACCCACCCAGCCGGAGGGCGCGGAGCGGGAGGGAGCCGGAGGGGAGGGGCGCGGAGGCGCCGCCGGCCTCCTTAGCATAACCCCGCGAGATTTCAGCGGCGGGGAGGGGCGGGGAGGGGTGGGGGAGAGAAGGAGAAGGGGAGGGGAGCGCGGGGGGGCGCGGCCAGTGACGTCACGGCCGGGGGTGGGGGCTTCGAGGCAGGGCTCGGGGGGGGAAGGGGCCTAGTGCCCCCCTCTCCTCTGCTGGTGTTACAAGAGTTACAACGCACACGCGCACCATTTGAAGGTGTAAACCCTAAAATGTACTTCCTCAAGACACACAGCTTCTAGGAAGCGAGCCGTTCCGTGCAGTCAGTTCCCTTCCCCGAGCACAGCGTGTTTTCCTTACCGTAAACAATACACATTTCCATTTAAATTGAGGCATCTCTGGGGATAAAACGTGGTTTTAAGCTTACTGGAAAAAAAAAAGTTTTAATTTCAAGTAATTACAGGAAGCAAAGTATAGTCTGAAAGGGTCACCAAACCTCATACTCTTCGAATTTTGCATGGTTTGTTCTTTTCTTAATTATAATGTCTCCTTCTTTCGTTACGGTGGGCAGCCTCACAGCCCGCTCTGCCTTCTTATTTCCGTTTTTATCCATAAGAATGTCAGTGGCATTGCACAAGAAGCGATGGTTCAGGTTATGTACCTTTAGCAGCGTGTTCTCGCTAGTGCTCTTCACAGCAGATTCTCACCTGCAACTATTTGCGCGGTACCCCTCACATTTGATCACACAGCGGTGCGTGACACGCAACCCACTGAAAATTTGCAGGAGCAACACAATTGTGGGTGTTTGAAAGACAGTACCTGGTAGGCAAGACAAAAGATTTGCCAAAGAAAGTCTTGCAGTCTAAACAGGTGGATGAACAATGACTTGGCATCTAATTAATACATTCCCATTGATGACCCATGTGTCTACTCAGAGATACAGTTTATGTTCCTGGACCTGATAGTGCATAATCCATTTCAGAAGTTGTCTTTGTAGTGTTTGTTACTCACGCGGGTAATTGAGTGGTGCCCAGTATGCACAGTTACCAGCCTGCAGCTTGGCTGCAACTCCTGACTTGTGGCGAAGGAGAGGATCTGTGCGGCATCCAGCTGCATACTGTGGTCTTGTCCTCTTGGGCATCCTTCCCTGGGGACAGACTCTCAATCCAATGACATTCTGTAAGGAAAGTACCTTCCCACAAAAAGGAATGAACGTCCTCTGTCCCCAGGTGTCTCCAGTATTGTGGGTGTACCCTCCCCAGCGCCCTGCAGAATTCTCTTTCCCTCTCTCAATCGACTTTCTGAAAATTTGGCTCTTCAGAGAAACCACATACCTGAAGAATGTAGTACACCAATTTCAGCAAGGATTTAACTCAAGAATCAAGTGCTTTACTGGCAGCAAAGTAATTCTAGGCAAATTGATAGGTACTTACTTGAAATGCCTTCTCAGGAATTTCATTGGTAGGGAGCATTTTTTTTAGGTTTCCATCAGGGCTCCAGTCCCCACTCCTTGACTTTGTTCCTCCAGCTCTGCTTTTTCTTTCTGGTCATGGGTCCTCCTTCAGCTCCTTAAACTTACTCTTGGCTTGCTAGGGAAATGCAGAGGTTCTCCGGCTCAGAAAGCATGTCCCTTTCTGTTCTTAAGTAACATACAGTCTGCTTTTAAAGACCATGTCTAATAACTTCCTCTTGATTCCTTTCTCCAGGGCATTTTTCACTGATTCATCTCCAGCTTCACAGAGAACTTTGACAAATGTCTTTCCTTACACTGCAGCTATTGGTATGTTCTACATTCTTGACTTCATTTTTTCTTGACTTTTTCATTTTCTGTTCTTTTTTGATTGTACCTCATTATTTTGGAGTTATGTCATGTTTAAGGCTTTTTACACACCCCACAAGCAATGTATGATTCATCTGTGCAGCTGGTTTAAATTCAGATATTCTGTGTATATGGGGTATATATGCCTTTCCCAAATACCTGTGTGCTCTGCAGTAAATTATTTTAATTGGTCCTTGAATGTGATTTAGCAAAGCATATGATCTTTCTTAAGTAAAAAAG
Source organism: Cygnus olor (assembly GCF_009769625.2). Taxonomy (NCBI): domain Eukaryota; kingdom Metazoa; phylum Chordata; class Aves; order Anseriformes; family Anatidae; genus Cygnus; species Cygnus olor. Next base: position 42,599,920 of record NC_049169.1, read on the forward strand.
TATAGCTGTCACTCATGTGTATTTGTTCATCTCTGCAATTGTCCCCATTTTCTGTATTCAACAAAATTAAGCCACACTTCAGAGCAAGAATGATAAGAGTAATAATAATAATTCTTAACACTTGTTTTTAATTTTCTTCCTTATTTTTCCTTTTTCATATAAGCTTATAATTTCATAAAAGCTTATATTTTCAATAGCAAAGGCGTACTGGGCCATACTCAATCATACCAGTTTGATGTCATTTGTTATCAGTGTAAAATCATAGTACCTGAGAGAAGATGAGACTCTGCAGCTTCTGATTTGGTACTAATTAAGATGAACGTATACAATTGAGATAAATATATATAAGTACCAATAAAAATTTCTGCAGAAATCTGGTGAAATTCATCTATACAGAGGCCTGGCCCAAACCCTGTATATTAAGGCTCACTTTGAAGACCATATTAAAAGTGAGTATAAAATTTTCCCTGAAACAGGCATTACTGGTTGGTTTGATTACAAAACAATATCACAAAATTGAATTAGATCACTGTGTAAGTGTGTGTGTGTGTTTACAATAATATCAGTGTGCTCACAAGAGTCACTTACCATTTTAGGCACATGAACTGTGTGCAACATAAGGGCACACCATGTAGACCTAGTTTTACCAAGCTGTTTTGATATACCTCTAGCAGACTATTTTCTGTAAAATCCTTTGTATGTATATACATAGCACTAAAAGTGATTGAATGTATAATTTTCCACATACGAATAGTAGCTCTTAATTCACTAGGTATACCTTTCAAGATAACTTGAGAGATGGCATGTGTGTGTGTATATATTTGCAGTTAGTTTAATGACAGGCTTCAAATGATCAACAAAGTGATTTAACACTAGGATTTTTATCAGTGTGTTTTCCAGTTTTCCATTTTCTCTTAAAAGCATTACAGGCGTTGTTCAAAGCTAATTCCTGCAGGCTTCCATACAACAGAAGTACATAGATGAAGTTTTTGCACTACCCGAAATAGTCAGCTTCTGGGATGTAGAATTTTTCTTCTGACCTCCTAAGGATAATTGTTGAATTGTCTTTCATCTCAAGCAGCAACAGACACATTGTGGCTTCTAAAAATTTTGTCCTAATGTTTTTCTCTCCCCAGTGAAGAAAACTAATATATCAAAGTTAATTTCATCAGCTCCAGTTCTGGAAAAAATGGATAATTTGAAGGGACAGTGACAAATACTGTATATATTGACATAAAACTTCCTGATAATTCTTCCAGATTTTTATAAAGAACCATAGATTTTAAAATGAGAAATTGGATAAGAAAATATAGAAGCCTTTTTCATCATGAAAAGGCCATAATAGGGATACTTATCATAAGAATAAGGCATTTCTTTCATATTTTTTGACAGTCATATTCATTTCTATAAATATGTTGTATTCTCTTCTCTGATTCTGTGACAAACCCACACAAGTAACAGTGAAAACTCTCATACATTCTTTATCCAGAAAAAAAGAGGTAGGAAGACTATGCACAAAGTGCTATCAAAGTTTTGAAGTAAATTATGTAAGAGGCAGACTTCTCATTCTTTGGTTTCTTTCAGTTCAGACTAAGGTTGTTACACAGAAATGCCACATTTCAAGGTGGTTTAGTTTTTAATGCTGCATAATCCTGAGTCACCAAAACCAGAACTAAAACTACCATAGCAACCCAGGCACATATTTATAGACTGTGCAGTTCTGAATCAGATTTGCAATGGTGTATTCTCCCAGCATCTTCAGTAAGCTTTACACAGATTGCCATCTTAATATTCTTGGATGGCAATGCAAGCTAACATTTAAGCTTGATTCACATACAGATTCTCTGACATTCTTCTACTTGTACCCATCTGTTAAACTGGCATGCACTCTACTGACAATTTCACTAGTGCATGGGTTAAGCTAAAAATAGTTGTTTTGGTTAGTAAAGAGTAACACCATGCCCTTTAGAAATGGGGAAATATGCTTATTTATAAAATTGACTTTAGAAAACCATTCTTACTTTCAGTTGTATTTAAGTTGTGCCTAGTCACTCCATGAAAAATATCAAGATTGAACTGTGTTTTGTTTAACAGAAATATAGGCACTCTATTTCTTTGTGGTCCCTGCAGTCCTGGGAATTCTGCACATATGTAAGTGCAGACCTCTTGTTAGACACTGCTGTGACAATTGTCCATTTTGGCCTCGTGCTGGTGAGAACAAGTACCTTAGCTTTATTCTAATGTAAAAAAATGCCACATAATCTTACGTCTGCTTTTACCAATCTCTGGTAAGCTGGCAACATGTTTCTTTTCCACTGTTCTGTGTGGTTTGAGTCAAGGAGTGTGCCGCTGAAATGCACAATTTAAATACTTGGGGGAAGGGAATGACCTGTCACTCTGAAATGCACGCAAGATGTTCCCTGGGAGCTGCATTCTGAACATATCACAGCTGAGAAACGTACTTCCAGAGCTGCAGGAGGACGATTTGGACAAAGAGAAATGAAAGACATCCAAGTCTAGTTTCTCACAATGCAAATATACATACACTGAAGGGTTATTGACAGTAGTGACACTTAGATTTCTGCCCCTCTGCTACTGTAAGGCATGTGACTTTCCTTTTTAGATACTTGTCTTGGTATATGAACGTGTCCTTTCTCAAACTGCTAGTTTAAAAATACTAAAATCTGAGTTTGGCCAAACAATTGGCTTGGCTTGGATTTGGGGCTTCTATGAGTATGCCCTGCTGGTCATGGTGCCTACAGGCTCTATTTTTGTGAGCCAGCAGAGCATATGACATAACTGCGCACTCACATCATGACTAGTCTTAGCAGTGTAGTAACATAAGTAACACACCTATATCAGTGACAAAAATAAAAATGTTGTCCTTTGGCCTCTTCAGGAAGCCATTAAAAGGAAAACCAATTGCTTTTCTTTAAAAGAGAAGTGGCTGATAGTATCGTGATGCTTATTTATAAGGATATTCATAATAACTGTAAGAATATTCATGATAACTATAACAACATTCATAATAACTTTTTTCCCTGAATACAACAGAAACCAAAAGCAGCTTTCTTGCTTAGAAATCACTTTTTCTAGTAGTTTGTTGTCCTAATAAACACTTCCACTATTGTTATTTTTCTCCTCGTGTTTGTTATTAGCCTTGCGTTCGCTATGTAGGGTTACTTCTTCTGCAGGTAACTCCTCAGGCTACAGCTTCACTGATCAGACTTCATCCCAAGTCATCAAGTGACTCCTCTGGTGGCCTCTTATTGTTCCTTAGCACGAGTTCACAAAGAAATTGAATTGCTTCATCCTGTCAGTTTAAAAGAAGGGTGACTTAGCTGAGACAATTAATCTGACACAACATTAATCTGTGGCAACCACTAATGTAACACTACGGTAACTCCAGAAGCTTTAACTTCAATATCGTGAATACGGAGATGTGCGCTTCCAAACCTTTTAATATATCTTCCTGTTCAACAGGTTTATGATTTTCAATCCCCATCTGACAAAATTAATTTTCTTACCTATTCCTAAAATGGATTGCTGGCCTGCAACTCCCCCATTCAGTCATCATGGTAACTTGAAAGGCCCGATTGAGATGGGACGCATAAAAATCTTTTTTTCTCTAGCAGATGCTTAAAGTAACCCAAAACCAGCTTCTTCCCACCAAAATATTATTTAGTCACTTAGTGTAAGAAGAGGAAAAGGTCATAAGCTCTAGATCTCATCCAAAATTTATTCTTTTCCTAGACATTTTGGATTTATGACACAGCCTTCTATTTGTCTGAAAGAGAAAGCATTTCTTCCCAGCATTTTTTCAGTCTCTTCTTCAGAGACTGGTGCTGAGTTTCTCCAGTTAACTGAGGCATCCAGGCAAGTTACTGCCAGGACAAGGGCCAGTCCTTCACCCTTTGTACTGCCCTCTCCCTACTCCCATATGCACAGACACTGTTTCCAGCCTTTCCACGGGCTTTGGTGTTCATCTGACACCACAGTGAGTGGTCAACTCTGGCAGACTTTTTACTTTTTGGCTTGGTTAGTTTCCAGATGGTCTAGAAAATTGAATAGACTTGTAAAAGGGTCACAGAAGCTTTCCAGAAGAGATGTGAGTATGTGGCCAGGACTGGAGAAAGACAGAGCTGCTCTTTTCAGCAGGGAGACATTCAGTAGGCTCAACCATCACATGAAATATCACCCACAGTTCTAGCTGTGAACTTTGTTATTTTTCCTGGAAAGGGTTTTGTTTGTTTGTTTTTGTTTTTGTTTGGTTTGGTGTTCTTTAGGCCTAGGTTCTGTCTTGAGTAAAGTAAATCTGCAAGCTGGAGTAAGGCGAGAGAGCACAGCCGAGTCAGTTCTTTCGCCCAGCATTATGCCTTCTCACTGGAGGTGCTGTACGTGGGAGGACTTTGCTTCCTGTTTCCTTCCGAGAGCTGCCAAATAGGATTTTGTACAAACATGATGAGTGGAGGGCTAGAAAATTTTCATATTAAATGATAAAACTAATGTTCTCATTCTTGACAGTCTTCATTTTAAACTGAACTCTCAGTCCCGGGAGTACAGCAACAGTGGCGTGAAGAAAGCCAGGACCCCAGCTGAGATTCACCCCAGAGACACAGCTGGGCGATTCCAAGGTTCATCTCCCATGTCCTCCTGCCCCTTCCTCCCAGGCATGTTTATGTTCCGGCCACTTCCCTGCGAGCAGTACTGGTGTTGCTACTTTTTTATAACTAGGACAGAGTCATAGGGTACTTTTACTTCAAGCACTAAGTCAGACCTGAAGTGCTGAGATTGCTAAGATCAGACACCTGGCTCCAGGTTGCATTAAGTATTCCTTGATTTGTGTTTTTATTTATGTGCATTTTGTTGCTCTCTCCTTATAATGGAACTCAAGAAAGTAAAGGCTGGTCCTCTGAAAGTTCTGCATTATGCTTATTTTAAGACGGATAGATAATTATGTATTATGAATTGCTACTATTTAAGCTGGATTAATAGGAGTACAATGAACTTTCTAATTGTGTGATTAATTACAGTTTATAGATACGATTTTAAAGTTAAAATGTTTTAACTCTCTTGATTAGTAACATTTTAATTATTTCTTTATGACTGTGTCCTGATGGGTAGAATAACTAACAGGAAGTTAGAACATTTCTCACTCTGCATCTCAGTCTTGATTTTACATGGAATAAATAACTCCAAGTTCTTAATTTTCCATTCCTGACCTCATTTTGTATTTAAACCTCAGGAGCTGAATAAAGTATGTTGATCACAGTAATTAGATTCTTTTCACTCCCAGTCCTCACAATTTAAGGTTTAAAAAGTTTAAGTTAAAGCCTTAATAAAGATATAAAAGCCTGCTGTAGGTAAAGCCCCCAGTGTTGCAGCTTCTTTTGCAGTGGGGTTTTGATTGAGCAAGGAGTGCTCAGAAAACCCACAAACACTCTTATGTTTTAGAAAACACTACACTTATTTATTTGATAAAATGTCTGTGCTACAGTTTTGTGGGTTCCCATATTTCAAAAACTTATTTTTTATATAATTTAAAAAATGGGTGTAATATTAAATCTTAGGATCTTGCTAAAATCACAGTCTCGCTCCCAGAAAAATAAATGTCAAACAATTACTGCAAAATGAGAAGGGTCTGCCTTACTCTCTCATCACTTTGCATTTAGATGAGATTGGAGAACATGGGCAAATACTATAGAAAAAGAAAGACTGTAAAAAAAATAATAGCTTAAAATACCTTTCTGATGTCTGCTTCCTGTAAAAAATAACTAATCCATACCAAAAATTCAAAATCTGTCCCTGCTTTTCTGCATCGCATATTTAGGAGCATCCTTACTTTCAAAGAGTCATCAGACAGTTCCCTGCACAAAATGGGAATATCCTGCAACCATATCCCGCAATATCATCTCCATCATATAACACTCACACTTCTCTGCAGCAGCAATAAGCACATAGAAAAATGTATTTCTTAATATTTTATACCCAAAATGTATGCAGGTTTGATGTAAATTTATTCTAGAAGTATAATTGTGTAGGTGATACGTACATAGGTCAAGTTAGATGCTTGCTCCAGCTAGAGAAAGTATAGATGCCTTAGTTTATATCTATTTAAAGTGGTCAAGGCTAGATTTGGGAACTTCTGCTCATTTCAGTGAGTTTATATAAGCTGCCACTAATGTCCCACTGAAACCCACTGCAGATACTTATACAAGTAAATGATTTCCAGTATAAGTACAGGTTCCAAAATCTGAGATTTAATTATATGTTAACTTATTGTGGGGTTATACACCACACAGACAATTTACGGCCTGACTGTTTATTCAGATTAAGCATGTTATAGCAGATTGGGAGTCGCATTCCCTTGTTATATAACATTCCCACAGATTTGCACTTTGGCTTTGGTAAGGAGGTGAAAATCAGGCCTCAAAGCAACAATTATGCTACACGGTCCTCATACATAGAGAGATAAAGCTAAATATAACATAAAGAATGCCATTTGCCCATACAGTGCTAAATGAGCTCCATACCATAATCAAAACACAGTTAAACAAAAACATGCAGTTACCTAGAAACAAAGGCACAAAAGTCTGTCTCTATCACATGCCTAAAAGTGTTTATGGTCAGATCCTGCCACTATTGCTCGCATTGTACAGCCCTTATGAGCAGTCCCATTGAGGTACTAGGGTACTGGAAATGATTTGGAAGTCAACAAATGCTTCATTGCTTTTAAAACTGCCCTGAAATGTGCACTGTTTGGATCCAACATTTGCTTTATTGCTTCCAGCGTACAGGAACTTTGTTAGGTTTGCATTACCTGGCTTGGGTACAAGCTATAGCAGCACAGAGCTCAGCCTAAGTTGCAGAAGTCCAGTAGCCTAAATCAAACCTGCAGTAGCCGACACTAGTTTCCACTGAGCTTTATGCAACCCAAGCACGCTGCTACCAGGAGCCACACCGCTTAGTTTTAAGGTACCTCAAGCACATTTTTGTGGCGTACTCTGACCCTGTTGAGGTTTCATCTGTTGATGTGGAAGTTACACAGGATCAAACCAACAGCTGGTGTGAATGTATTGGATGGAGGCCTGAACATCAAATTTTAGTACTTTAGGTCAAAGATTTGATTTGGGGCTGATAGTGCTTCTCCTGTTCTCAAAATGAAAATGATTGCTCAACACAGCAAAAAGTAATCCAAAGAATGGGACACAGACAGAACTGTCTTCCCTTACCCTGTAGCTCCTACTTCTTACCCAAATGTTTTGAAACACAATTTCTATGCTTCAGCTGAGTTGCACAGTGAACACAGACAGTGTTTTCAGGTAAGCTAAGAACAGCTTTTAGATGAGATGAGACAGGTTTAGTAGAGATTTTTCTGCTTTTGCATCTGTCCCACACAGCAGATTTCTATCTCCCTATGTGTCATGAAGGATGCTGCTCAACATCTGGGCAAACACTGAGACATCTATACATTCTGTCTCTATTCAGCATTTACATTTACTCTGTGCCCTAAAAGTTAGTATCAGTTAGTACAGGTTTTTATAGGTTTATATATATAACTGAGCAAGTATAGGCAGAGATGGTTTCATTTTTTTCTGTGCTCCATGCTGGCGGTGTGTCTGTTCTGGAAATAAAAAGGCTCTTCCTTTCAGGCTCTGTGGGTATATGGCTTCCAGACCAAGTTAGCTCGTTTCTGCCCGGCTTGGAGCTGTAGTGGAACAAGCTGCTGTCTGCCTGCACCTGTCCGTGTAGACTGTTGTGACGGGACAAGGGTGTTGCACGCCTCATAGTGAGGCCCCGGGCTGAAGTCTGGGTGGAGGCAGGAGCCAGGTGATGTAATTAAGGCAATCTGAAATCAAGAACCAGAGACATATAATACTCATTAGCCTAACAGAGCAAGGCAAGAATATGGTCAGAGGTAGGGTTTGGCATCAAGAAGCCAGGGAGTTCGTATGCACTTTGACAAGAACACAGCAAAACTTCAGATGCAGTCAGGGCAGCAGAAGTGCAGGTCATAATGTGAGGGCCAGGGGAAGGAGCACACGGAGCAGGAACAAGGACAGATAGCTCGGGCCAGAACTACGACTAAGCAGGCAGCAGGCGTGAGCTGAGTCCTGAACTGTGAAACCAAAGACAACAACAGATACTAGGCCTAGAGGCAAGGCAGAGAACAGAGTTCAAGCCACTGTGCTTGTTCTGAGGACATCGTTTGTGCACACACCTATCTACCAACATCTAAGGACATCTGTCTGCTGGCTGTAACAGCTGTTTTGGAAGCCAGGTCTACCTCCTGAGGGCATGGCACCCAATGACTGGCCTCTTGAGGGATGAGTCTTCCTTAGCTAGCTGCTGCATAGTCATACCTAGAAGAGACTGTATTTATTTATTCTAACAAAGTTAGAGAAGGATTGTAAGGAAATCTGTGGAGCATTTGGTTCCACAGAATATTAATCAGTATAATGAGGTGCAATCATGTAATCAGTCCCTTTGAGACCTATAAGGCCTACTAGGTATGCGTATATTTATATGTATACTTACTAGGTAAGCATGTGATTATTAAGGACTCTACTTCAATGTAAGTAGGAGCCTTAATTTTCTAGGGAATGAAAGGCTGGAATACAGAGTGGAAATGGGTATTTCAGTACCTGTAGGGCTGATGATGGTGCAAGAAGATAGGTTAGCTTTCTGGCATGTGTGTCAGTCAGTACAATGAAGTATTTTGATGCAGAGGCGTGCACATCTTTGCAGTGTCTGTGAAACGATTGGCATGAATCACAGAATCACAGAATCACAGAATGAGATTAATGCTTATATTAATGTTATATAAATTATTATATTTATATTAATCTAACCAAAGGGATACACCAACAATTATCTCCACAGTGCCCATTGCTCTTGTGCAGTGCAACAGAACTGGATAAGAGCCTTTTTCACTTGGTGCATCTGCTTCTAGCTGGAAAACAGTGAAGATTACATACAAGTGCGAGAAGTTGGGCTTCTGCCAAAATGCCATTTGACATGATGCCAGTTTTTGGTCCTTCAAAAACAAAAAGCTTTTGGCCTTAGCCATTTAGGCACTGCACCAGTTCATTCCCAGCTTACCCTTAGACTTACGAACTATTAGTAAGACTAATTACTCAGCAATGAGATAGGATTTTCAGGGTGGGATGTTCTTACATAACTGTAAATGTAAATGAGAAAGCTTAAGAAAGAAGAATTAGCCTGCATGCTGAACTATCCACATTTGCTTGTTTCTGTCAAATACCTTCCACAAACAGAATTTTTGTCTTCCAGTGGCATACATATGATTATAAAATTTACTCATAGCAAATTATCTTCTGGATTTGTTGACAGTTTATCCCGGGGAGAAAAAAAAAAAAAGAAAAAGAAAAAGAAAAAAAGAATTTAAAATCTTTAAAATAAGAATCTTTAAAATAAATAAAATCTTTAAAATAAATTAAAATCTTTAGAATAAGAATTTAAAATTTAAAATTTTAATATTTCTTGGATATTAAATAGGAAATGAAAAAGGCAGTATCATCTCTTCTGTTTAGGATATGTGTCCACAGCAAAAGTAAGGTTTACAATGCCATGTTTTTTGGACGAGTTTATCATGTCCCGGTAAACAGATTGCAGTTGTGTATTAGCCTTGCTCTAGCTGAATGGTTTGGGAGGTCTTTAGTTTTTGAAGCAGGCACTCTTCTGTTTGCTGTTTAGCGAGTAGTTTAAAAAGTAAATTTTTATAAAGCTTCAGGATTATTTTCCTCTGGTTCCACGAAGTAAAATTCTAGTGCATCAGTTTTAAGAATCACATGGGTTTCTCATGAAATAACAACATTGCTATATAATAATCACTTATTTTCCATCATTTTTAATGCATTAAAATACATTTATTCACTATTTTAATGCATTGTTACATTCTAGAGGTCCTAATTCAATTGCCAGTAGGTTATATTGCTATGCCTTAGCGTGTGTTTCCATTGCCTGAGTTCAGTTATCTAAGTTAGGTGATCAGGGTTGTCCTCTGGAAGGGTCTTTCTGTTTCAGGTGACTACAGAATAAAAGGTGGTTGCTCTCCGAAGATGGGTAACTGAAGTTTGGCAGTGTTAAGATCCCCCACTGCACACTCATTTAAATGAGCAAAACGTGAGTGCAAAGTGGACTGAAAGGACTGAGTTCTGTTACATTTTCTTTGCATGCCTGTAAATGGCTGGACAGGGAATTGAGCTGTTTCAATTCCATCTCAGCCCGTAAAGACTCCCATTGACTGTATGCAGCTTAGACGAGCAAAGGAAGCAGAATCCAAAGCGAAACTTACCCCACAGAAAAACCACCTGTAAGAAGCAATTATTGTTCACAGCTTTCACTGTTGATCCATGCTTTGTAAATCTGTTTTGGAAATGTGTGTTGACACAGAACCTGAATCCCCGCTCAATACTCAGTAGCCAGCTCCACACTACCAGATGTTAGCACCATGATTACGTCTACATTACCAAGTAACTCAGTGCAACAGGAGCAGATCGGCAGCTGGAAATGGCTGGCTCCAAATTCTGCATTTGTATTCTTTATGGGCATTTTACCTCAGATCAGATTTACCGTGATGTTTGAACTTTCTAGGTTTGTATTGTGGTTGGTCCCTCTCACAGATGTGGTTCAAAGTCCTTATGCCCTAATTAGGCTTGGAGCACAGTAGATACACTTTTGAAGTGAAGATTACTCTTTCATTTCCCCCAGAGAGAAGATATTTTGTATGCACCAAAACCACTCTGCAAAACAAACAAGCTTACAGTAAGTGGGGATGATGACTTCAAAACTTCACTGCTATTCTCAACAGAAACACTGCTGTAGATACAGTTCTGAAGACTGCTTACCTAGACTGTTCCTGCTGCACTGCAAAACAATGGCCAGGTCATCCACAGGATCAGTACCACTGCCCTTAATTAAAATACAAATCACATTAGTGCACATCTGGGTGATGAATTACATCGCTGCCATTTCAGCACTGCTAACACTTGCATTTAGTACTCTGGAAAACAACTGGAACATTGCATTTTTCACTTTATTTTGTTATGTGATATTTGACTGTATTTTGTGGTTATAAGCCAGCTATCGTGGGTCTTATATGCAGTAAGAACAATTCAGTTTTCATATAAAGAACTGAAGAAAGATGCTTGTTTTCATTTTCTTTTTTTTTTTTTTAGAAGCAAGATGACATTACATAAGCTACTGTGCATATGTGAACAATATTAGTCTAAATGCTTGTATTTCATTAAATATGCTCCTAATAAATCACCCTTAGTCTTCTTACATTTTTAGTGTTTCGAGAACAATTTGCTGCTGTCCCAAGGCATGAACTTTTCAGTCTGACAATGAGAGCATTTAATTTCAGCTCACTTTAAATAGATTCTTCCAGCTCAGAACGAAGAGGTCTGGCAGCAAAAGTATACATTAATGCCATAGTGATGAACGATTTAAAATACGTTATTTAACTTGGCTACTAATAAAAGTTATTTTCCTGTAACTTTAACATTTCAATGTAAATAATAAAAATGGTCTTTGTTCAGCCTCTGTAATATTTGATAGCTGCTTTGCTGAAGCGAACATGTCTGTCAAGTCCTTGGGAAGAGACTTGAAAATTCAGGTTAAAAATATATTAGCTCAAAAGCTCTGTTTTTACCAAAAAAAAATTCAGTTTACTGAGAATTTCTAATGAATAGTAACAAAAGTAAAATGGAAGACACTCACACAGAAAGGTTAATTTTAAAATAATTTGAGTTAGTAGTATAGAATATATACACTTTATGAAGTTTTAGAAAATCAAGTGTAAACTAAGATAACCCAGACTGGCAAAGAGTATTTACAAACAACATCCATGTGATAAGTATAATTTGAGAACTGTTCAGAAGCATTGGGAATGCTGTAAAATGAATCACAGTCTAGTTTTCTACTCCACACTTACTATAGATAATATGTGTTTGAGGGGGGTGTGGTAGGAGAAATATTGCTTTTGCTGGAAGTTAGTGTCCTAAATCTGTAAATATACAAATGCTATAGTGAATAGGAAGATCCTGCTTTAGACTGAAATATGCTGTACTGCATAGAGATGCTTGCTCACTGCAGAGATTTGGGTATTTCTCTTTAATAGGAAGCTAGTGAAGGACTTTTGGTGTCCTTGGTGTAATAAAGCCTCTCCAGCGCTCCAAAGATGACACGTGTTTCAGAGGGGTCTGTTAAGGAACAAGTCATCGGCTAAAAATGAGATACTTAAAAAGAAACTACAGCTGAAGAGGTATTGTATATGCCATTAGTGCATAGAAGCCACAGTTGGTTCCATAGAGTTATAGCAATAGTGACTCAAAGTGATTCAGCAATTGCTGTTCCACAATAAGCAAAGATTAAGGAAAAAAAAAAAAAAGCCATTATTTGAGCTAGCTCCTACAGATTTAAATTTTAGCAACTATTCCAGATGGATTTGTGGTATTCAGTCTGTCTTTATTGGATGATGGAGACTCAAATTAGAGAAGGATGCAAGAACTGCTTTTTTAGTTACCTTGTCTTCACTGATAATTAGTGTGGACTTTGTATTTACCCTGAAAGCCAGACATAATCACTCTTTCAACTCAGCCCTCTGATGCTGAGGCTTCCAGCCTGGCCACTCTGCTGAACTGGCACATGAGCTATATTCTGCCTTTTCTTGTTTCATAAACCAGTCCTTTGGCTCCCAGGCATTCAGGGACTTAAAGAAAGGCAAGGAAAAAATTGTCTCTGACTTGAGCTGTTGAAGGAGATCCTGAGCAGTGGCTATAGAACCTAAGATAAGAAAACAGATTTCCTGATAGATGAAATTAATATACCAGAGTGTAGGCTGTTGACTGCAAGCAGTAGAAGCAGAAAGAGATCTTGTCAATATGATTGTCAGCAGCCTGTCTGCATGCATAACAATAGTTTCTGTGATACAGTGATGAGTAAAGATTGGCATATTTTAGAAGATGTCTTCAGAATAATGATGAAGACTATTAACATTTAGCAAATCCAAAGTTATTACTGTTAAATATGGGTAGCCAAGGTTGAGCCACCATGATTTTATCAGTAGAACCACCCCTGTTTTGGCATTTACTTCCACGTTGCAATTTGAAATCTGGTTGTTAAAATCTCAGATGTATGCTTATCAAATAAAACTAGCTGACGTATATTCACTCTTGATCCTTTTCCATTAGTGCATCCCTGCATGCTGCATTAACCTTCAGTGGAAGCAGTCCTTTGGCAGCAATGCCTGTGTTCAACCAGTTACAGCATCGAACTCTGTGGCCTGAAGTCACAGTAATTACATCTCAAAGCCCTCCTTTCCCTCCATTATAGTACCCAGTGTGTTTTTAAAATACCTCTTCCCCGGTACTTCCACCTCTAAAGCACAGAGGTATGACTTGGTGCAGATCCAAAGGAAAAACTCCATTCAAAGCCTAGTTCCTTGACTTTCTTGTGGAAGGAGCCCTGAATTTCTTAGTCTATGTGGAGAAGATTTGGTTATGAGATTGTCTGCAGAACAACCCCAAGAGTAAAGACGAAACTCTGGCAGAATTATCACTGTGAGATATCCCACAGCACAAACACTCAGCCCATTTCAGCTTATTCTAGTGAGGCTTTGGCATCCTGACAAGCAAAATATCAGTCAGAATCACAAGTATTATCAGTTATCTCATCACTATCAACATCCATCAGTCCACTGGTCATGTCCTTCACATATTCGTTTCACTGGGATTTGTTGAGCCATCCTGAATGAGCAACCTAAACCACATTAAACACTCCTAAGAATATCCTTACGGAAAAGTTGGAAGGGTTTTCTCATTTACATGTTTCTCATCAGATTATTCTCAGTGGTCTTTCTGTTCTATACTTGAACAGCTAGTATGGGAACTTAATCAGAAGAAAAAAGAAAAAAAGAGGAAATGGTCTCTATTTAAGAGTGTGGAGGCTAGCACATTGGACGCTAAGGAGTGGACTGAGTATCTTTTCAAGAGAGGGCAGGAGAACCAGAAGGCAGTTCAGGAAGTAGACAAGATGTTTTGCAGCCCTGCAGATACCAAAATAATGTATTACAAAGCATTAGGATGCAGAAGAACCTGAGACATACTTGCAGGAACTACTGTAGTGTATGGATGGTTTTGTGGTCTAGGTTACAGCCATCTTCTGCCTCACGGTAATATATTATGGCCAAACTAGGTCTTTCACTTGACCACAGTGTACACTAAGGGGAATTACATGCTAATACGTGATTCATATAAGAAAGGTCAGCACCTTGAACTCTCTTTCTCATGGTTTAAATCTTCATAGAAGCACCTCTGTTTACTATTATTTCCTGTGTAGATCATGATTTACTTTGTCTTTCAAAACTGACATATTCATTTAAAATCAACAGTTCATTTCAAGTCTATATGCAAGCCAACTACCATAACGCAACTTAGCAACTTAGCACAAAGCAGATATTCCTCTGATTCTGACATACTGTCAAAGTATGCCCTTAAGGCCTCCTTCAGGTGTGCATCTCTACTGTCTGCTCTGATAATTACCTTTGTGTCTGGCAGTTCTTAATCAGCAAATGTACTTCTGTCCCTACCCCCTTTTCTGGTAACACTTCCCTTCCTGTTTTACAAATATTCTCTAAAATGCAACATTCAAATATCAGAAAAAAACATTTTTGGCTCACTTAGACAATCAAAGTCTGAGGCATTTCCAGCATCAGTCTTTAAATATGTGTTAAACAGTCATTTTGTATGGCAATGCAAAATGCTCGGGTGATGCTCATATTCTTGTTTATATCCGTGATGAATAGGAAAATAGGTGTTTCCTCAGAAAGCTGTTAGTCCGGCAGCAACACCAATGTTAATGTGGCAGTCTGGGAAGATGGACTTAGGACTTGAAAAAAGACTACAAAAAAAATCCTCTCTGAACAAGTATCATAGGCCTCCCCGATCAGCTGTGTTCACACTAATATGATATGTCCCTGATGATCCAGTAACATTTTCTCAACTGTAGCAAGTTAGCTTTTTTTTTTTTGATATTTTTTTATTTTATTTTTATTTTTTATTGGCAAAGTAGAGAATATGCTGCGGGTGGCAAAGTGTTTATATTATTTCCCTCTAAAGGTCATTTTGGGAGGAAATTGCATTGTGTTCCTTTGTTACTTTCCCTCTATTGCCAATGGTGACGATAAGATGCAGCAAGGCATACTCAGGAGCTTTGCAGTCTTGGATCTTCCAGCTTCCACATAGCTGCTAAAAAACATACAATAGCCTTCAGCAGTGGAAGTGTCATCTCTTTTTCCTCAAAAAAAAACCCTCTCATCATTCAGTGGATGTTGGAGGGCTGGAGCTGAAATCTCCAAGAGAGCTGTCTTCCATAGCCCCTCTTCTCCTGGTGATCATCAACATTTGTACAACAGTTCAGCCTCACCTCTCGTTACTTGTTTCGCAAGCCCTGTTGCTTTCCTTTACCAAATGTAGACATTACTTTGATGCCCATAGCATTCAGGATCTAACTTATTGTCCACCCAGTTATTCTCACTGCTCCACAACCAGGCATTTTGGCAACTGACGAAATTCAGCAAATCAAAAACAAAACAAAGCAACAACCCTCCCACTCCCCAAAACAAAAAACCAACCAAACAAATGCAAACCAAACAGATGCTCTGTGTCTCATATTCAAAAACATCTATTGACTGGTTTATCATCTGTATTTCTATGCAAGTTAACCACGAGAATGAATCGTAGCAGGAAAAAGATTATGAACATTACAGAAGAGATACAAAACAACAGGCACAATAAGATAAGATTAGAGGAAATATAGGCTGGGAACTTTCCGCCACAAGACCCACAGCCCTAAAGAAGGGTTTCTGGAGTCCCAGGACACTGCTGAGCCATCTCACTGGGCGGTGCCGCAGCAGGCAGTGTGTTGAGGGGCTGTGGGACACGTTGCACTGGGAAGGCCAACCCCAGCGAAAGCCCATGGTGCCCACCCCATCCACCCAAACTGCTGTGCTGCCAGCTGCGTGCCAAAAAGGACACCGGCAGGTAAACATCCTCTCGCTGACATGGCCCCGAATACTTGAAAATAAGCCAACTATGCGTAGCTGACGTGTGTCTGAGAACCTGTGCTCTGCCATAGCGAAGAGAAGTGTTAAAACAAGTACTTTCCTGCAGTATTCATATGGTTCCTCTCCAAAGTGCATCTGCCACTGCAGCTTGCTCGTACACGCAGAGTTGGCCTGGTAGGCCTCAGGGCAGAGCGAAGGTTTTGTTCCCGAAGTGGATGTGTTTCACCTCTGTACTTCCTACATTTTAGAAGCGTGAGTTTCTGCCATTTTAATGATTCATTTCCTACTTTTTAGGGATGTAATTCCCACAATACAGGTACATTGCTCAGGGAGTGTTCTTCTCCCTGGCAAAGACTTCTTCAGCTGCCGCTGACTGTCCCAAGTGGCAGGTGCAGTCCAGCTTCACCACCTAATGTTAATTTTCATATGGCTTGAGATTTTTTTGTATGTGCCAAGTCTGAAGCATATGTGATCAGAATGGGAATGGAGCCAGTCTGAGCTCAAATGTGCTTAAGAACATGGTAGCAAAAACAGTGATTTTTAAACGCGTATTTTGAGGGAGATTATAATTCCTTAAGTCAACCTAATGTCGGTCACTTAAGTTCCTCCAGCGTTAGCTACAGCAAATGTCAAGAGCAACAGAAAAGAGGAGAGCTCTTTATTTCGTTCAAAATTCCCATCTTTAAACAGTAAGCACCATTCTGTCTTTACTCTTTACAGAGATATCAGAGCAGCGGTGCCAGTCTGAAGAGAATACGCTCAGACCACAAAATGCCATCTTTAAGAGGAATTGAAGTCTTCTGAAAGCATTTAAATTATATCAATTTAAAAGTGCAGTAGAAACATTCGTAACTCAAGATGATCTTTGTAAAACATTAGAATACCAACATACTTTACAACGCTTGTCCTGCAGTCAAGCGAAATTTATGACTTTTAACCAGAACCAGAAAAAAAAAAAAAAGAATAAAAAGCCCATTTGCAGGACACATTCTGCTTGTAGAGGCAAATGCGAGAGTCGTTACGCACTTAGCATTAATCACACACTGTTTTAATACTACTGCTGAAGACTGGGATGTTGGACGAGGCATCAGGGTTATTTCCCTATTCTTTCCAAAATATTCCCTGAAACCCTAGGTCAGTGTCTTGCCTGAGAGATAAAGCCACTGATCATTCAGCCTTCTGTCTGCAGCAACAGAAGATTTGAGCTCGGGCTGCACCCTGAGATCTGGACACAACCTTTCTGATGGGGGCAAGGGGGCTGCAGCCCACGGCTGCTGTGGCTGCCCAGAAGTCCTGCCTGCATGCTTAGTGCCATCCTGTGATCCCCAGGACATCTTACTGAGCTCTATTCTTTATGGGCCATGTCTGCCCATCCTTATCCTGAATCAAGACAAGAAGAGCTTTTTGAAAGGTTAAAGGCAGTGCTTCACTGTAAGCCATATGTTAAGGACCGATGAAATGAATAAATAAGTCAGAGTTAATCAAAGAGGAGGAATCATTTTTAGAGTGGATGTAGATGAAAGCAAATTAGTCTTTGTTGTTTTAAAATCATAAAACAAAATTTATTGCTGAATGGGTAGAGCAATGTTTTGGTACATGATTAGAGCAGTGACAGACTAAGAAATGAAAGGAATAACAATTTTTCCATATTGGTGCCTAAAAAATACATGCTTCTGATATTATATGAAGGCTCTATGGATACTTTGTATATCTAGGATTGAAAACCCCTTCTATCTTATCCATTTCTAAAGTCTGGTTTTCCCACTGTATCCATCTATTTAGATTTTTTTTTCACGTTGACGTCAACAGAAAGTAAAAAGATTGTTCAATCTACATAAATAAATGTATCATAAGATAAATGTATGGAACAGAAAAGACAGGGAGGTAGATAGGATGGAGGGAGGGAGGAGGGATGTGGATACACAAACACCCCACGAGTATAGCTGAAGAGAATGAATGAAGCTGGATGCATCAGTAGGCCTTAGCAAGCAGTAAATTGATAGATTTCAAAAATATGGTTAGGAATTGTCAGACAGAACACCCATAAAAGAAAATCTTTTTAAACTCTTAGGTTTGCATGTAGGGGCAAATGTTTTCCCCAGGGCACAATCTGAACAGACCAAAGACGTGCAGGTGTCAGGGTGGGGCTGCAACGATAATCCCTCAGGGTCTCTGTGTGTCTGTTCCATAAATACTGGGGTTTTAGGATTAAAGCTGGTTAAAAACTTCCATCGAGTTCACTTGAAGTGAAAATGCCCCCTTGGCAGAGGGACTTCTGTGAGAAGGATCCATTTTTTATTGATTTTTTAAAACAGAGTTTCAAAGGTACTTTCGGCTCAAAATCATTTCCTGACCATCTTCGCTCAAGAATCTGCATGGCTGCAGGCTGCCTGTGCAAGGCAGAGTGACCTTTAGAGCAACATAGTCCCGGCATGAGCTGTTTCCCACCCCCTCCTGCTACAAAAAAGCCCTGTCTAAGACAATGACAGTACAAGTCTGTCTTAGCTCTGGTTGGCACCTTGAGCTTAGATCTGTGGAGAATGCTGATTTGAACTCCAGCTATTATCCAGAGTTAGACCCCAGGTTACCTTGTTCTTCCTGCTGCTTTAACCCGTTAGCAGCTGTTAGCAATGCACTTCTTGGCCCCAAGAGACAGGGGGAATGGCAAGTTACCACCTCAGTGACTTCATGATCCTGTTTCAATCACGTAATTGCTTACAAGGAAAATTAACATTAGGAAAGCACTTAATGTGTTTACAGGCATCTTCTAATACAGTTTTGGCATGGAAACAAGGAGAAGCCAACATCTTATAACCAGCTCTTTGCTTACATAAATGAAGTTACTAAAAACTGAGAACTGCTGCTTTAATATGCCACTGAATGGTTATTCCTGTTGACCCTCCCCTTTTGGAGTATAAACCTGTGTTGGAGCCACGTGGCAATACTTTTCTTTGCCACACATCTGGTACAGAGGTTTCCTCCTCCTGGAGGTTTCTTCCTGCCTGTAACCCTTCTTTTCTGAAGGACACATGAGTGGATCTTCTACCCAGAAATTTACCTGAATGGTAGATGAGGGGGGAAGTAATTCCACTGCAGAAAGCAACAGAGTTATGTAGTACAATAATGTAAGTAGTAGTTTAAACGCTATGAGAAACTTGGAAGTAACAGCAAGGCATCAAGGAACTGGACTCACGTTTTCCTGTAGCACTACCGAGGGCAGTGGATTTCCCTCAGATTTATGCTTCAGATTTACACTCTCATACGAGCAGACTGATTTCGCTTAAAGATAACTGTCATATCCCTGGTAAATATATACGAACAAAGAAGTTTCATAATAAAGATCACATGCAGGTAGCCCTGCCCCTCTGTGAGAGCACAGATCTTAGCTGAAGCTGTAGAGGAATGCACAAAGTTAACAGTCTTGCTCTCAGTATTATAGGCTGTCCCAGAGCAAGGTCAGACTCACAGTTATGCATTAGTATGATTTGTTATGAAAAGTGGCATTTAAATATTTAAATGTACCAGGTCCTATGTGTTTAATTTCATTGTTTAATCATTGCATAGTTTCCCAACTAAGTAGTAGCTGGCACAGAGCGGTGGGCTGCTCTTTATTTATGCGCTGCTGCAGCTTTCCAGAGCAGTTCAGTGTTGGTGAGGCATTTCAGCTATACATTATTCCTTTTTTGCTCTTGAAAGTTTACATCAAGATATATAGGATATTAGCAAGCTTTTCTTCTGTGGAAAACGGTTAAAAAAAACAACGTCCCTGTATATATTCAGCAGTTCCTATACAGAAATCCTTGCCCTTTTAGAGAGCAGCTATGAATCCATGCATAATGTATCATGCCAAGAGTGAAACACAGGGTAGATGTATATGCTACTGATAATAGCAGGAGTTGCGTATATATAAAAGCCTTGCAGCATGTTAGAAGTGCACTTTGAGGCATTTATACAATGTTTAACAGGTTGTAGCTACTGTATAGAATAATCAGCTACAGCAAAAACCATAGATGGCATCCTAGCTGTCTCACTGTATATGCTAACAAACCTTTCTAATGTCACATGTTTTATACAAAATAGGCATCCTCACTGAAGGAATGGGATCGCCTGCTAAGGTCTGTAACCATGCTGATGTCCAATCTAAACACACGGACGATTGAACAATTGAGACCAAAATGTAAAACTAAAATTGTTTATATTTCTTTGCTGAGCACCAAAAGCATAATAAAGTGAAGTCATAGATGCTCCCGCATTCACATTTACTATGATGTTTACAAAAAAGTCCCAGGCTGGAGGGATGTAAAGGCCCAAATAAATGGAGACAGGGGAAAGACAAAATGGGATTCAAGACAGAGAAGAGAAAAGAAAGGATGTCAAACATCATAATGCAAACATGCAACAAGCATCGGAAGTAAGATACTAACAAAACAGTGCAGTTGGGCTTCAAATATTTATTCAGATATTTATTTCTGTTCTTTCCCTACATGCCCAGGAGACTGTTCAACAGGCCTACTTCTGATGGAGCTGGACATGATGGAGCTGGGGCAATGCAGGGTGTGTGTTTCCTTGTGTTTGCAGGTGTAGGTTTGGGTATGTGTACCGATTCCCCTGGAAAAAGCTCCTAAGCAAGCCTTCTTTTCTCCCAAGAGGATTACTCTAGCTTCCCAGAGAAAAATCTGAAAAAAACAACCCACCCTGAAATCCAACCCCCCTTGCGCCTTGTGTTTTGGATAACTGTTCACTAGAATCGTGGTGCATGCTAAATTTACTCTTGCAGCATTGGCATTTGCTCATCTTAGGACTGTTGCACGCACTTGGTTAATAAAAGGGATATTTTAAAAATCAATGGATTAATTATTTCAAACGTGCTCCTAAAACTTACAAAAAATTATATTGTAATTCTGTCTACAGCATTCCCTCAGTTTATGTCACCACAAAAGCCCCCACAAGGAATTAACGGCATCTTATGCACAGTTCACATAAGGACAAGTCCTTTTCTTCCCTCCCAGTGAATCCTTGATTGCACTGTAAGTAATGCAGTCTGCTGCATAGTTTTCTATAAACTGCCTGCACAGGCACAAGGTTTGGGTAGGTCCAGGGCTTGTTTTCCCTCAAAAGTTGTGGGTTTGTTAGTTGATACAAGCCAGATTAAAGCAGAGGTAAGACTGTCCACAAAGGTGTCAATTAAAAAAATCTTGACTACAATTTGTTGTCAAACTGGTATGTATCTTGACTGAACTGGTCTCCAGCTTTGGCTGTGTGAGAGAGTGTTTATGCAGACGGAGAGTTCTCTGCAAAGCTGCGCACACGGGAATTTCCATCCATATTAAAGGCATATACAAACTTACATGGAATGAAATTTATTTTTTTTTTCTGGGAAGATGGAGCTGCTGCTGTGAGTGCACAGTGACATGGTTACAGCTGCATCAGACACATGTGCAGATGGTACTGATGGGGACACATTCTCCCCCTACTTCTGTGAGAAATGTATACCTAATAAATGCACGTATATTTATAGACATGTGGATAACGAAATGGATGCTAAATCTTTTTTTTTTTTAATTTATTAATTAATTAATTTATTTTTAACAGGCTGCTGTTAAACATCTTACAAACTATGCTTGTAACTGGTATATTCAGCTATTGTGAAGACAAACTTTGTTTTGGCAGCAGCCTATTCTCTGCCAAAACAACTCAAGCGAGTAATTAAAGTATATGGTCACAGAAGACAATGTACTCCTCCCTGAAGTCAGTAAAATGATGCTTCATTACTATCTATGTCTTGTTCTCTTCAAAAACAGAATAAAAAGTACTAATACAATCCAACTCTCCAGCAGCTGGTGACCCAGCAGTCACTATGTCCTGAAAGGATTGTCCCTGGAAACATTCTTTCAAACACGGAGAGCTCTGCTTTAGATTAGATTGCCCAGCCCTGGAGCTCGCAGCAAGCCCTACTGAAAACAATTAAGTAATTTATACTTAGAAGCAACCATGACCTTAGCCAGACAAATACCTTCCCATTATTAGGACAAAAGAGACAGCATGTTATTTAGCTTTCACTGGTATTATCTACTATACTGGTATTTTTTAAATGACGGGGAATCAACTAAAAAATGATACGCTGTCGAGCAACAAAGAAAACAGACACAAACAAAAGAGAAATGGAGCGATAATTCTACCGCGAAATATCATGTATTTCTACCTTCAGGTAAGCTCAGTAAAACTAAAACAACAAACAAGTTAAAATGAACTGGAAAATTAACCTCCAAACAGTGAATTGATACCAGTGCTCTGGGTCAGTCCAAATGGGTGTTTTATTTCAATTTCAGAAGCATCTGAGATTCATTAAGTTCTTCTAAGGATATTTAACTTTATAATTCAATCTTTTAAATTTAATCATTAACTTACAGAACAAACAACCATTATTTTCCCCTTCAGCCATTTTTTCCCTTGAAGAAAAAGAGTTTAACTTTTCAATTTTCTATAAACTGCACAGTGAAAAATGCTCATCCAAGAAACAGGGATATCCTGATGAAGTATATGTTTTTTCGCAAAACTTAGTAGTTGTATATATTAGTTATGCCATGATAATATGCTAAATGGCATAATAAAGCTACTACTAATAATGTTGACATAAATTCTACATTTAACTGCAGGATATGAACTGGAAAAAAAGATAATGAAAGAAGGGAGAAAAGGACTATGGTAAAAAAACACAAGAGACAGCTAAGATCCACTGAAGTCAGTGGTAGATGTAGCCATACTTTTAAGAGAACAATGTCAAGGCTGAGCTCACTGGGCAAGTGTAGTGACCAGTCATCCTGCCCACTTGCTGGTGTGCTCCTGGAGATACCCATATGCTATGTTTGAAGAAAACCATCAGCTATGCCCCATGCTTTAAATAATACTCGAGCCACCTCCAAACACCTGTCTGCCATTTCAGTGGTAGCACAAGGTCACTGCTGGACAGACTGGGTGGTTAAGGTTGTCACCTCGGTGTGGTCCCAACATGCGCTGACTGCTGCAGCTCCAGGTGGGATTGCTGGGCTAGGCAGGCCTGTGAGGATGGCGTGAGCACACTGGGCTGGATCTTGGCTTTCTCTGGATTGCAGGAAGCTCCTGAGGCAAAGGAGAGACAGAGTAAAAATATGTAAATGTTGTCCTCCGTGAGGAGTGGTTTTGAGGCAGGACACTGTTGGGTGAGGAGGAGCAATGCCAGTTTGGCCTTCCTGCTGACCTCAGGAAAGCAGCCATTTTGAAGGTGCCGCGAGTTCAGGAAGTGCATATGGGACCTCTCCCGGTTCCGTGCTCCCACACATTCACATGTATGTATGCAGAAAACAATAAAATATTCGGAAAAGCAGCAAGGGAGGAATCTTTTTCACATTTTCACTGCGACTTCATTAGGGGTGGAGTGAGCTTTTACAACAGGAGCACTGAAGGAGACTCGGTCTTGCTATGTTTAGTTCTGGAGCATGCCCAGCATATGAAGTGAGCAGGGTTAGCTCCTGCACTTTCATTAGTGCAGGAGTTTTGCCCTGCGCTGTCATTGTGGCAGTTCCACCTCTCTGGGTTTTTCTAGGGCTGAACTGGAACTGAACTGTCTGAAGGAGACCATTCAGACTAAGGGGAATGATCAGTGCTCATACCAAGCAATTCTCACCTGCTGAATTTGGGCTTAGCCAAGGCTTAGCCTGCACTTCAAGTTTTAGAAAAAGAAGTGGCAAGGGATGCTAATCACCTCAAATATATATATATATACACACATATATATATATATATACACACATATATATATATACATATATATATATTTATATATATATATTATTTTTTTTTTGAGAACCTTAGAATTTATCTCATGGAACCTTAGAATTTATCTCATGGACCTAGTCTTAGGAATTCATTATGCTCAAAGAAATTCAAGACAGCATAAAATCATATTTTCACCTATGGTGACGTTTCATTTCCTTCATCTGTATGTTGTGACAGCTCACACATCTACAGGGTACAGACTTGGTGAAAAAGTGTCAAGAAAATGGCACAGACATCTAAATAGAATAAAATTCAGAGAATTAAAAATAATTCAAAAATTTAAATAAGTCATTGACCGTGACTTCTTTGAAATTCCTTATCAACCAAGGCCTTGTTAGCAGCTATGTAATCACCATATTAAATGAAACAAAATAAATTGTGTCCAGCCTATTAAGAATATTACTGATGCCACATCTGAAGCAGCAGTGACAGATGTCTAAATCTTGTAGACACCTAAGCAACAGTAAGGAGAAAAACTTTGAAAACTTACCATTGTCTTTGAATGAGAAATATATTTGACCTATGAAAGTGATAGAGTTGCAAGAAGACCATGCCAGAAGTAACTGGTGAACAATGTAATTTGTTGTACCGTTCGTACTTGTGGTGTGGGATTTGTCATCCCTGTACAACAACACCCTGCAATCAGAACTAAATCCATGACTGTTGTATGGTTTACCCTGAGCCTTGAAGTTCCCAGTTTGCCTTCTGCAACTTCTAGGACAGTTGCTGAAAGCAAGAGCTATCAGAGCGCTGCAGATGAACCATGAAATTCAAAAGATGAATTAAAAGATACAGCAGTGACGTTAGCAACTTCCTTTCTTAGTGAAGGAAACTATAGTCTGCTCTACTGCATTGTGATAGAAGCTAATGACCTATTTCATGCTGTTGCAAGCAACTAGCATAACTAATAAACGGGAATCATCTGAGAAAGTTAAGAGGTGGATCATGTGCATGTTTCCAATTTCACCAGTCTGTTGTATTCTAACATGCTTTTACAGCATCATTTTCATACATATAAAAAGCCATTATAGTCATTAATTAGTTGTATTTTCTTTTACTTTTCCACGATGTAGGTGAAGCAGCTAAATAATCACTTTTTTTTTTTTTTTTAGCTTTCCAGTGTGAAACAAATGTGATTATGATGATGATCAAAACTGTATTCACTTCCTCACTCTCGTGATTAATGTATTATGACACTGGCCATACTGCTTTTCAGTTATGTTATTTACTTTCCGATGTAACTCATAACGCATCATTTTCAGATAGGCAGCCTAACCAGATCACTAACTGATAAGGTTCATATATATCTTTATTGAATTTAGCAAATATTTAAGCAAAAATTTAGCATTTTTTACCTACCTGCTGAACTAGAGATACTGCAAAGTCTACTAGCTTGAAAATGAAAATAAGAGGAAGTATGCAATAGTCCATATTGTAGTAATCTCCATATCTAAAGTAAAATTTAATTTTGCTTTTGCCATAAGAAAATGAGTTTTAGCAAAAGCAAGCCCAAATAAGAGACATCCCAGTCTGTCTGTGTGCATCCTGAGAGGATAACAAAGCAAGAAGTAAGGAGTAGCAGCCCCTAAGGAATTGTCAAGAATAATTTGTCTATCTAATTTCCTTTTATAACAAGGTAATGGGCCTTGTACCCTGAAGATTGAGCCAGTGAAGTAGAAAACAAATTCATCAGAAGAACATAAGAGGAATAATGAGGCTTGGTCAGACCAAAGGTTCCACTTAGCCCTGTATCCTGTCTCTGACAATGGCGAAGGCACTTGTTTATGGAAGAACATAAATACAGGGCAAACACATAGTGATGCATCCTTGGTATATTCTTAATTTGTCCAGTACTTTGTGGCTTAGGGATTACATAGAGAAGAGGTGATCTCTTATTTATTCAATTCATGTTTTTGTTTGTTTGTTTGTTTGTGTGATTGGTTTTTGCAGAAATGTATCCAGTTGTTCTTTGAACCCATCTAATCCTTAGGTATCTACAATACCTTGCTGTAGATTGTGTGAAAAAGTATTTCCTTTAGTCTTCTTTGTATCTCATGTTTTGAATCCTCCTTGTTTCTTGCATTCTGGTGAATGATAGTTCTATGCTCAGTTTCTCCAAACCACTCATGGTTATATGGATTATTGTATTCAACCCCAGCATCTTTTTTTTCCAAACCTAACTGGTTTCTTCTTGTATAGAAACTGTTCAATACTTTTCATCTTTCTTTTGAGTCAGCATGTAACTATTCCCGTTCTAAAATATTCTTCCTGAAATATAAGAAGACCATTTAAGAGGTGGATGCACCATGGATTTAAAATATAACATAACAGCATTTTATTTATTTTTTTTAGCTTGCTTTCCTTGATTTCCTTTTCTGCCCTCATTTGCCTGACTGCCACTGAGCTGATGTTTTCATAGAACCATCTAATATAACTCCCAGATCCCTAGAGATTGCTAAGCCATAATATTGGGTCACTGTGCATATAAACTGTCCTTCTTTGTGTGCATCACTCTGCATTTATTAACATCATCTACCATTTTATTATCCAAGAATACAGTACCACTATATCCTTTGCAACTGTCCTTTGCAACTCTTTGCTGATTGTTTTTTCTTTTACTACTCTGAATAATTTTAGTCAGCAAACTTCATCACCATATTTGCTTCCCTTTTCAAGGTCACATATAAATATGTTTCACAACAGAAGTCCTAGCACAGATCCCTATGGAAAACCGTTGGTGATACTCCTCCCCCCCCACTCTCCATTGTGAAAACTGGACATTTATTTCTAATCAGTTTCCTATCTTCTAACCAGTTATTTAGGATATAGAGAGTTGAGGTTTTTTAAGAGATTTTGGTGAGGAAAATTACCTTTTGTAACAAATTTGAGCCCCTCCTGGACACATACAGAGTGAGGCCTTCAGGGAACACTAAAAAGCTTCTCAGGCAAGAATTCACTCTGCAAAGGTTGTTATATTTGTCCATATGCCCGCTAGCTTTGTTCTAATCATTTTCTTTTCATTCTTCTGCAGTTCAGGGATGAAATAGGAATGTATTGGAGTGGCCTCATGGTACCTGCTGAAAATCATTCGGTTTCAGTGCCGCGTCAGAGCCCGCCGCCCTGGCTGCCCGCCGTGACGAACAACTCGTTGCTGTAAATGGATTCAGTAGTGCAAAGATGGGAAGTGGTATCCTTTTGGTTTTAATTTTCCCCCTAAGGGCAATTTGTTCCAATTAGTGCCTTGGCTAGCAATTATTGTTGCACAGTGCTCTGACTTCTTCCATCTGAACCAGCTGAATCAAAATCAGGGAGTCTCACATGCAACATAATATGGATCCTGGCCTAGTGCACCTTCCCTAGAGAAGATCTCTTGCTGGGGCTGGTTGCAGTGTTTTCTGGAAGAGGTCTTCTCTCGCTGTCAGGCTTGGTCTTCTCTTCCATGGGTATATGGGAGTCATATTATGAACCTTAAGGCAGCCTTTCTTTGCTGCAAGGGCACATGTCACTAATGGGTAAGGACAAAACAACCCACCCACACCTGTGTGAGTGACCTTGTTGCTGACCTCCTCTCCTGGCCGGTGAGCGCCCTGCTGACTTGGGCCCCTCACTGGGCAGAGGGGCCACGCTCCACAGGTCACAACCAAGGGCAATGTGGGGTGGCAAGATGCCTGCTCACACCACTTACCAGATCTGTATATCATGTCCTCTTTTCATAAGGACAAACCCACATTGGATGGTTATGTAAAGGCTGGTTTTGTCACATATCTAGAAATCAAGATCCATCAGTAAATGCAGCAGACTATTTCATTCAAAGGGCTTCCTCTGAATATAAAATTTTAATGGTGAAGGAAGAGTCTTGACAGAACTTTAGTTGTTGGGGTTGCACTTTTAGGACGTTGAACAATTTATTTAAAGGAAGAGCTAATGGAAAGCTAATCATGACTAGTAATCTATTTTCCATACAAATAATTATGAAAAAAAAAAAGAGAGAGAGACTGCATAAATTCAGCCACTCATCTTGTGTATCATCTGCAACTAAGTAATATGGCAAAATTTAATTTCCTGGAGGTACATTGTCTATACCATCTTCAGCTACTAGATATCTTTGAACAATGAGGAAACCCCATTATCTGAATTACAGTATGTTCATTTTCCTACCATTCTAAAAAATGCTTGTTAAGAAAAGTTATTAAAGCAGACACAGCTGACTGAATCTTAAAGCCTTCATTTATGAAAAGGTAAACAATGTTCACTTAGTGCTCTATACCAAAAGAATAAAAAATAAAAAAAAAAAAAGGGGGAGGGGAGAGTCCATGCTAGGTTTACTTTTTTTTTTCTTTCCATTGGAGCTAGACTCTTTCTGATATGAGCTACCGGCAAGCACTCACTTAATCCCTTCGGGTTATTAGCAATCAAGTCTCCAAATGCAAAGTGCAGCCCAGCACTCTCTGAGGTCAGTAGAGAGACTGCCATTAAATTCAAAAAGGTTTTGAACCAATTAATGCAAAGAATAAGTCACAATATGCTGCTGCACTAGGATAGATTTGGATTTGGATTCCTCAGTCTGTGTTTGGAATGAAAAGACCATAGGCTTCCATTACGCTAATGGCTTCCACCAGCCCAAAATTCAACAGCAGCAGAGGTCTGTTTTCAGGGGACTAAAGAGTCTTAAAAGTTAAATTTTATTCTGGTATGATCATAAATGATCATATAACACACAAAGGATATGGCAGGTTTTGTGTAGTTCCTAATAATTGCTGTTAAACTGCCTGATCCTGAATGTTCCCTATGTGATTATATCTGCAGCTACATCTTCTAAGACTTCATGATGCCTACAGTCATAGTTTAAAACAGTACATTACCTAAATAGGCATCACATTGCTCACCGCTTAAATTTAGCCATTTCTGGGATAATATCTGGCAAGTAGTTAAAAGGCCACACAAAAATTTAGAGTAGGAAATAAATAGCAGGTCCATTAGAAGAGACAGCACCTCAAACGCACACTGCCTCCTAGCAACTGGCCTGAGAATTTGTTTAATAATGAGTCAGAAGGAAGGGTCCAATATACACCAACACTGCTTTCCATGGCACTGCATATTTTCTTGGAGGATTTCCAGCTAAGCACAGGCTTAACTCAACCTTGATCAGCTCAGGAGCAGCGAAGAAGGCCTAGGTCATTATGATAGCGATTCAGGATAAATTTTGTGAAAATATAATACCTTTCTCTGCTGTTTACCTCAGTCAAATGGCAGCAACTCTGACCCTGTTTATCTCTGCCTTAACTAAGTCAAGAACTGATAAAATATTTCTTTCTCTATTACGTTAGTAATGTTGATAAATTGTGGGAGGCAATGAAGGTGCAACAATGCTCCTTACCGAAAAGCCATGTGATAGTTTAGAAAGAAAAAGATTCTCTGAAAGCCATTGCTCTGTTACACTAAAAATCAGAGGGTTTAATCAAGACAGGATTGTTTTCAATGCTTTGATATGCAAAATGTATAAAATGAGTATAGTATATATTTCTAATTCATTTTCTTACATTTATTCCTGTGCCTGTATCTGTGATCGATCTTACACTTATCACTGGAATTTTCCCAGAAAATACTGTAACAGCATTTAAATATGGAGGTGATGAGTCCCATCAGCAGCTCTTGCTACTGCATAAAGAATAAACATTACTACATACTCTAAATATTATGAACACAAAATTATAAAACATGATAATAAATGCTGTAATAAACACCATTCTTTATTTATAAAATGTGTATATACCTTGTATCAAAAATAAAGCAAGAATAACATGCCGTATTGGAGCATCATTTACTGTTCTTTACAAATCCAAACCTAAGAATGGGTAGAGCATCTGTAATCTGCAGCTTTATTGAGAAGTGAGTACTTGAGAGATCTGTGGAATACAGTCAGATCTTCAATCTGTCGTGCAATTGGAAATTTTCACTTGGTCTCCTCACTGCAAAGTGCCAGCAACGATTGTCCTTTGAAGAGAGCCTTCTTAGCAGCTGAGAAGACAAAGCTGGATCTTGTATCCTAACAACACCCCACCTCAAACGCAGGAGTTTCCATATCACAAGTATGTCAGCCACTTCAGTGAGGCTATCTGTGGAGTAATACAGTTCATGTGGTGTGTAAATACTATGATGATATGGCCTTCTGTCAACTACAGAAAAGAGCCAATCAAATGGAAAACAGGAATCTAATAACAACCTCCTCACATTCTCTTTATGAGGTTTAATACGCAATTTTCTGGTCTCAGCGGAGGCACCAACTAAACTCTCTCAAAAGAAATCTCATTGTTATCACGTAGCTTGTTTGTTGTGGCAAGCCGAGCAGATGCTAGTCAACAACCAGATAAATAAGGGCTTGATATAATTATCTGATATAGACCTGCACGAGACATAAGGAATTGCTGAAAAGGTGGTTTACCACAGATTCAGCGTCCGGGGATACAAAGAGAATCTGAGGTTTTTGTCCGAGAGCTCTAGTAAATTCATTGTGCACCATGCATTTGGAGTTATTTAGACGTACAGGACTACTTTTGGAGGTTTTGTATATATGTTAGTTTTTAATGTCACCTTCCATGCTGAAAATATTTGCAGCAACGGTTTTAACAACATATTGTGTCAACCTGGTGGGACTCTGATGGCTTAGGTTCCAGCCAGTCTGCTTTCCTGGAGGTTTCACACAAGTTTCTTTGAAGTGACAACATTATTTTTCCTTGAAATCACTTCAGGCTTCATGTTAAAGAGAAATTTGTAAGTTAACCTCGAGTTTTTTCACTCCCCAGAAGAGGCTGAGTCTGATGACCAGCCAGCAGTTCCCAATCTCTGGCCCATGTCTGACCAGAGAAATACGCCTTATCTTGTTTGTCTAAGCAAATTCTTACAGTTTTCCAAAGGATACTGTACCTGACTAAGACCTTAAATCATCTTACAAGTATTACCTCTTTGTTTCTGATCTAGGACTTTTTTTATCACATGGTGGGAAGTCGTCCACTTGAACCAGGGGTACCTCTAGTATTTACAACCTGCAAGGGTGGAGGCAGTGGGTCCGCTGTGGAGGTGATGTCTGTCAGCAGCTGTTTGATGTGCAGAGCACAGAACAGAGCTGCCCAGGTTGGTGGCACAGTGAGCTGTGCCAGGCATGGCTGCAGTGCGGAGAACTGATAAATGCTGGGAAAAAGGCAGCCCTGCAATAGGTAGGCAGGGAACAGAGGGGGTTCCTTGCCTTTTGTCATTCTACTAGCTAGGTAAGAAGTGTTTCCTGCCTGGAAATGCCCACTACAGTGAAGCTGTAGTTCAAGAACATCCTCTTAGATTACAGGAAACCCCCAAATAGGGCTTTTTCCTAATGTAGCATTCCCTAATGGGAATGCTACATAGATTTAGCCACACTATTCCTGTCATTGCGCTAATGCCTCCTGAAATGGGCATTAGGTTTTTGGTGTCTGCTAGTCAAATATTAACAAAAGAAAAAAGGACATTATTGAAGATACAAGTTGCCAAACCAACATTTGAGGTATATTTGGTGATAGTACACTCACATTGGTTAAATTAGGTCTTTAGGTTGGTCCATATTCATAGGAGGAATATTTCAGCTCATTTAATTATGCAGGGATCAAAACTAGCTCTTAGTTCTCTGCTGGTTAATGGAATAAATGGCATGAGGGCACAAGACTCCAAAGTAAATGGGAACATCAGTACCACATTGTACATTAGTAAGTTCCTGTAACCTCTGTGTTTGTGGGGGGCATTTTGAAGGTCAGTTCTCTGACCTCTGTGTCAGAGAATATTCAGGTCAGATACTATTCCCAAAATTGCACTTAGAGTCTTCGGCAAACTGTTGATTATAAGCAATGGTCTGAGGAGGTATGACTCTCTTTGACTTCATTATAAAGTGAGCAGGTTCATAGTTTATAGCTGAAGTTTGATCCTGACTAGTAAAAAGATGTAAATGTGAATTACTCTTTAATCTGGTTGGTTCCCCAGCAGCACGATTGTTTTGATAACCTGGCCAAAAGTGGGAGAAGGGTCTCATATACAAAAATCTGAATTATCCTGTTTGTTCCTGGAGAAGATTAACATAGAAACAAAGAGAAGCAAACTGTACTTAAAAACTATTTGGTACTACACTTAATAAATGGTATACCTTAAAATAGCTCCTTATCGCTCTCCATTAACTTTCTTAAAGTTGAAACACTGGACAAATATTAAAAATTAGCTCAAATTAAGCATATAAGTTTCCTCAGGAGGGTGGTTCTGTTCACACTCGAGAAGCCTGGCACCACTATTCACTGATAGAAAAACATATTGCGTTGGGAGGATGGGTTCCTTAGAACTGTGAAGTATCCACACAACCCTCCGGGCTCATTTGTTTACTTATTTGGATAGTTCTGTTTACCGCCATGCAGCAAAAGCACTAAATAAAAAGCAACATATGTAGTCAATCATATACAACATTAAAATCAAGCAGATGTATACAAAATACATCTTACAAACTTAATACAACTTAAACATATATAATCACCTTTACCAAACACAACAAATAACAGGAGATACAATCCAGGCTAGAATTATCTGGCCCAGTTAAATTATATAGTATAGCAGCTTCAGATTTCTTTAAACTAATTACAAAGATGATGATATAATATGCCTGTGATGCTGCTGTCAGTAAAGATAGTTCTTGCAATAATAAATATAACTTTTCTTTCTTCTTCCCTCTCTTTCATTTTTTAAATGTGAGGTAGCGAAGAGTAAATAATTTCTCTAGGTAATACACAGCTTGTGGAAAAATTTGGTTTACTTCTCTGATGCCGGCATAACATAATAATAAGTAAATGTTATTATGCAAACTATGTTATTAAATTAATTGTTTCTGCCATGAGAAAAAAAATCTGCTTAAATGAGAAAAATACTACCCATCCTATTTCTTCCATAACATACACAATAATATAAAAGGTTTTGATTTGGTGGTGTGATTACAAGACAAAAATACTTAATGAAGAAGAAAAAAAAAACCACACCTATGAGTACTGGTAAATGTCTAAACAGAGTGCATCTTAAAGGCCCAGATCCCTTAGGTTATGGAGACCTTTCCTTAGTTTTATGCTGATGACTGCTTTGGGACTGCACAACAACTGTACTGAATGCCGAGGAAGCTAAAAAGAGTTGCCTTGATTTGTACGGTACCAAGATAGTTTGTCTAGACTGTAAAACCTGCACTAATCTAACTAAATTTACGTTTGCCTAGTTACAAACAGAAAGTCCTTATGAACATGTTCAGAAGGCTGAAACCACGCAAATGCCAGTTATATTTGTATCAATAATTACTATATAAAGCTAAGCTAAAATTTGGTTTGGTCAGACCCCTATCCACTCCAGTAAAACAGTATGAAGAAAATTACCATCCCCCAGTTAGGTGATCCCTAACTGCTTGAGTAATCCTTGTCAGTAGCATACAAAGTAAATCACTCATGATTTGTTTAAATGAATGCATTTTGCTTTGCGTTGAAACATATCAGGAATACATGGTTTCAACTCCTCTCCTGCAGATGTGGCCTAAATCGTGAAAACCCTATAAACCTTGTTAAACCGTCACGATCCTTCCAGCGATTCTGCAGTGTTTGTCATTTGAATACACGGCCTGAGATGCCAACCTCCTACCCAGGTAGGTTTGAGCCTGCTTGAATCTAAGGTTTGTTTTCATCCTGTAAAAACAAGGAGAGGTTACAGAGTTGTCACTGGGATATGAAGTTTCCAAAATATGAGGCTGCCCATGCATGCTGTCAACAATCAGACTCACGTAAGCATTTAATTTACCATCACGAACAAAGAATATGCCGTGAGGTGCAAAACTGAATCTCTCTCCTGGTTGTGCAAGCTGCTGACAGTTCAGAGGAAATCCAGATGCATTTGCATGGAGTAAACTTCTGTAAACATGTTCTGCACTCCAGCAAAGAAATAAATGTCAAGGTAAGCTTGGCAAGCAACAAAGAAGGATGAGTCATATTTCTCCAGTTTCATTCCAAAGATGCTATCTTTTACCTTCCTCAGTCCTGTAGTCACAAGACTGACAGTGTTTCTGCTCCTTTATGGGAAACAGTATTCAAACACTGCGTGTAAATGATTTAGTGGAGCCCCACAGTCATTTTTCACACATACTTTGTTTTCATTACCAAAATCTGGAAGGAATAAGTTTCCATATGCAGCAATCGATGTGAAATTACCTATCTAAAATGTTTATGTCACTCCTCATCCATTTTTGTAGCTTATGTATTTACATTAAAATATAAAGATGAAGTCATTTTATGAAAGACTGTCAAGTAATTAATGTAAAATGCTATGTCCATTTTGCAAAAGAAGAAACTGAGGTGGCATCCCTAAGACTGCGCTTCCAAGCAATCATTAGATTTGGGGTGTTTAAATTCTGATTAACCACATTGACATGTCTTGGAAACTTATTTTCAAGACTGCTATGCATTGTAATTTTCAATTAACATCAACAGGGTCTATATACATCTACTGCATCTGAAATTCAGGCCAAGTTCTCAGAAATCAAGGAATTGGGAAGGAAAGGCCACTTTGGAAAAGATCTGCACAAGATTACATGTGATGTCTGGGACACAGCCCAGAACTAAACTCTGTCCCATACTCTCAGACCAGAGAATTAACAGAGTAATTATTGTTCCTGCTAATGCTACTGATTAGCAAGTCTTTTCCTAACACTGACAGTTAAAAGATGCATAAAAAGTACTTTCTGTCTAGCTCATCCCTATTCCCTACAGGTTTGCTGATCTGACTGTGCCTAATTAACATATCTTTTTTTTCTTTTTTTTTTTTTTTTCCAGTATGCTTAACTATTTTCACTTTGGTGAACAGAAGTCAGTACATGATACAAATATTATGTATCCTTGAAAATGCAATGGAAATGTTCTAATGACTTTGTGTTACTCTGCATGATTAGCATTGCAGAACACAGCCATGCTCTTTTATTTTTTTTTTATTTAAATTTCTATCTAACACAGATAATAAAATCTGGATTATAAAACCGTTTGTGATCTGTTGAATTCATCATATTTCTACACTTGACAACTCAAGATGAAATAAGTTTAATGTATCTAAAGCTCAGCATTTACAAAGGAGTTGGAAGTTAGGCTTTAAGGACTTTTTATTCGTGCTTACGTACATCGATATGCATGCTGATGCACAGAGAAGACATTTATTTGGGTGCCAGTGAACAACACCACAACTATTTTAAAAAGCAAAGTCACCACATTTTCATTCAGTTCTGCCTATCGTCATTAGCTAAGTGCAAGAAAGAGCAGTATCCAGAAAATGCATTCTGAAACCTTACAACAATTATCTCTAACAGAGCGAAAGAAACATTTCTAAGACATGCATCTTGCTGTTATTGTTTTATAAATCTCTCAAAAGCAGGTTTCTGTATTTTGGAGATATTTCTGGTTCCTCTTGGTTATGAAGAAATCGGAAGGATTTCTTACAGCACTGGCTCTGGAAGCTTAAGTTTTGCCATTTTCAGGCTACTGAAATAAGCACAGATGTGCAGGAGAGAAACACCAAAAGCAAGAGATGCAAGGCTGGTTCAGGGAAGCTCTGACCTTATCTGTGTGGATTCATTCAGCTTTGCTTTAACCACACTTAGTGATGTGATTCCGCCAGCTGTGCTGGTGCACATCCATTGAAGTCACTGGGGTGGCAGGACTACAGTTGAGGAAACTATCAGCCCCTCTGTGACAGCAGCCAAGTAAGATCTTCCTGTACACCCCCTGTCCCAGCCCAGCTCTCACATATCTCTTCCTTTGCATTTCCATGTGTCAATGCTGTCACTTACCTGCTTCCTGCTACTCTCTCATGGTATCTTTATCTTTGTTTTTTCAACATTGGAAGAAAAAGAAATAGTTAAACCTGTCAAATGATACGTGTAGTCATGCATATCATGCTCTATAACAACAAGATGTTTTAGTGTGTCCTCCCACTGTACCTTTTCCCTCGTTACTCAGCCTCAGATCAGAGTTTCAGGGTGAAATTCATCTCTCCTGACTTCAGACATCAGCCCCCGAGCCAGTCTCCTGTGGGTCTGACGTATGATCATGGAAAGAAATAGGTGCTTAGAAACACGGTTCATCCCCTGTATTTTAGATCCCTGCCTTAGGATGAAACAGCGTGCATCTTAGAAGACCCTCTTTCTTTCCACTGACTATAAGGGTAGCCCAGAAGCATAGCTCAACTGCAGATAGCCCTGTTTCAGATACTTACATTTGGCCAGACAGATCCTAGTACTACTACATGCCAATTATTCTGTTTTTCTGACTCCTAGAAACTGGGAAATTTCCCATTCTACATGTAGAGTACCAGTGGCAAGTTGTTCTGACATAGGACTGCAACACGTTAATTGTCCTACCACATACAGACATGAAAAAGCCAAAGAGAATTAGAAACTGGGTGACAGATGAAAACCAAAATTTCAGCTACAACAAACAAAAATGAATATTTAGAATTGGCAGTACTAAATAACCTTTTACTTAAGAAAGTTTTTCCATACAATTGCTGCTTGCAAGTGTGCAATTCATTTTATAAATATTATTCATTTTATAAATAAAATAAAGTTTCAACAAAATCCAAATCAACAGAAACTGTAACCCCCAAAATTATCTTGTACACTTTTACACTACAGGTTTGGCTTGATGCTTTAGATATTACGGCTGCCCCTCTTCAACTGGTTTCTAGACATGAAAGATTGGATTTATGGCCCTACAAGCATGGAGGTGAGGAATCATAAGAAAAATAAGCACGTTGATTCACATGAAAAGTATGTGCCAAATAAAGCCTTAAATCATTTCATGTAGCCTGTCACTCAAACATATTTGACTGTCATCCAAATTGTTGGAATTGTCTTTCATACTGAAAAAATCTGTTTATTTTTAGGCTAATTGGAAAAGCAACAGATTATCTTTAAATTAATGAATAAGTCAAGTTGTTTTTATAAGCTTAGTGATATTTTCCATTGTCCCTCCCTCCTTAACACCTATCTTTATTGCCTAATCATTCACATACTTTATTTTTTTGCATTTAGATGAGTCATGAAGAGCACATTACGATGATAAATATATCATCTCTGCTTCCTCTTAGTGTTAACTCAGCTGCATGATTCACGCCATAAACCTATTTTACTCATTCTATCCTTTGTTGTTCATAACCTTGACTGTTCACATCAACAGTATTGCTAGAATCACATGTTCTTACTTAAAAACTAACATACAGGTTTTATCTGCTTTACATATAATAAATTCAGTCTGGCACTTTTTTTTTTTTTTAATTCTTCTATGCTAACTATTCACATGAAATAAATGTTATTGTAATGCAAGCTGAAGAAGATAGCCTTATACATGAAGGTGGTATTTCTGCATTGTGATGCTATCTAACTGATTTGTTTGATTTAATTAATTTTTGAAAAAGATGTTTTCTTTTACAGCTTAGACCACTGTTTGAAGCTCAGCTGGGACTGCTTCCCAGTGATGTGCTAGAAAATCGATGCACCCTCTGTGTGGGGCCCACACAGAATCCTACTCGGGGCTTTCTTGCCTGACCCCAAGGGCAACGCTTATATTCACAACATCCCTGAAACCCAGAGTACATACCTTGCTTCTCTGAATTCATGTGAGTAACAAATGAATTTGTAATAGTTCTTAGACTGTAATGTTTGATGATCCCGACTGAGAGCAATTACATGTGTCATTAAAGCAACATGTAGCTGATATGAAACGTTCTAAAGATAGTAATACAGCCTTACGTCTGTGTGTGACTGAGGAGCAAGGTAACATAAGCTCTTCCTTAATAGGAAGTTATGGGAAAACAAAACAAAAAAGCAGCGCAGCATAAGTTGTTTTCTGAACAATCCTCTCTGAGCAATAGGAGGCTCCATCTTGAAATTAAATTGCTGGTTCACCTGGTTCATGAGCCTGGAGGTCAAACGAGCACAGGACAATTAGAAGTCAGTGGTTAATGATGAGGTGGAGAGCAAACTGAGAGATCTTCTGGAAGTGAACATAAGGACGCACACACCTGCTGTGGGAGTCTCTGGATGCAAAAAGAACATTTTTCAGCTTTCAGGCTCCCAGCCTTAGAAAAACACAAAGAAGCATGGAGACTCTTTTTTTTTTCTCCTTTTTTTTTTTTCTCCTGAAAACAAAAAATTTCAAATAAAAGTGTTCCCTACTCCCTCTTCCCCCCCCCCCCCCCCAGCAATACCCAATAACCAGTGGTCTGTCTTTCCATTCAGGGCTGAATGTATGCCAGCTTTATTTGGAAGGGGCTTTGCAGAGGTGTGATGGGGAGTATGTGCTATGAAGCTCAGTGTTAAGAGATGGAGGGAGCAAGCAGGGGCAGGATGTGTGTGTGTGTGAAGGAGACTGGAAAACTTCTTTAGCTGGCTTAGCCCTGGTAAATTTTTATCTGTTGCTCCGAAAGATCGAGAGCCACTGAATACAAATCTGCTATGGTTTGCACTGAGTAGCCCTAGCCCAGTTCTTGGTCCAGCCCTATACCAGGAAATTGTGTGGCAGATTGGCCAAAGGATGTATTTTTCACTGATGCAAATGGAAATCTTGCTATTAACTTCAGTGGGTCAACTAAAGCTCCTACTCGAAGCTTTTTAAATGTCTTGACCATGGATCTTTGAACACCTTCGGTAGCCATTTCATTCCAGACATTTAAACAGCAATTAAACTCAAATTTCCATTTTCATTCGAGGATGAAAGTCAGAGTAAGTTTTTACATAACTCATATTTCCATGGTTAATTTTAATATGCAGATTAAACAAACAAAAAAAAGATGTGCTACTTGAAAAGCTCCTTTCCTTGGAAATCGCCTCACCAGCCTTTCCCCCTTCCGCTCGTTTGACGGCGGGCTGCAGGCCACCTTCCCTCTCCAGGTGGGATTTCAACATCCTCCCACCCACAGCCCTGCTTCCTCCAGTGCTCAGCAGCATCTCCCCAGCAGGTCCAACTGGCTCTGACATCTGCAAGAGGCTGCCCTTCAGCAGCTGGGCCCAGGAAATGAAACACGGTGACCGAGAGAGGCTTCTCCAAGAAAAACAGGACATACATAGGAACAGCAACCACACTAGGTGAGGAAGATGTTCAAGTAAGATGAGACCATGTCTTACTTAAAACGTAGCCAGCCCAGCTCTTCCTTGGAGCCCCCTTTCTGGGGACTGATGCTTCCTGGATGGAAATGCCTCTGAAGAACATCACTTTTCTTACCTTCAGAGTACATATATATATATATGTATACATATATTTAATAATTAGGCAGCCCTTCTGTTTCTGTGTCCACAAGCTCCTCTTGCCAAACTCATCTGATGAAGAAACAAATCGACACTGGAAACATTCCTCTGACCACCCTGCTTCATGTACTGCGTGCGGCACAATCAGCACGGGAGGACTCCCTGTTTCTAAAATTGAGCTGTCTCTTTATTAACAGACTCACTTACCAGGACACCAAGCCAGCAAATCAGATGCACACAACTCGCCTGTCTGTGCTGCCTCCAAGCTCTGCCTTCCTGCAACATGTGCTCTTCTCTCCAGGTCAGAGCAGGTAATTTAGCGTGTAAGTCCCTGCAGGTGGCTGACTATCTACTTTCATGCTGTTTATTGCACTGGTAATATGTGAAAAGCTCTTAAAATGATTTATTTATTTATGCTATGACAAAGGCACATGTAATATTCAAAAAGATAATGAAGTGTCTCCCAAGATTATATAGTTGATTTTAAAACTGCTTAGAAATCTACTTGTTTTGTGTTTCATTTCATTATTATTTGAAACAGATGAATTATTCTAGAATTTACAGTCACACAGTAATCAGAAAAGTATTCATGAATACAGATGATTCTTTTCAAAATAGTATATGTATACATAGAAATTCCTACTTATTTTGTGTGTTTTAAAATTATTCACATTAAATATGAATTGCCTTATCTAAAGACATAATCAAGGGATTTCTTTTTCTTATGAGCAGTGACTATTATCTTGATTCAGGAAGTAAATTAAATACTTCAGAATCTTTCCAAATATAGAAAAAAATGGGTGGGACAAATATTGCTGCATCTTGTATTACTTGCAAGGAGTAGTAGCTTTCCTTGTGTCATTGCAAATGATATAAACATGTTATTGCTTGCTTGTTGGCATACAGGCTAGAAATAAACTTATTATCTATTTAATATATGCCCTTCCTACTAGATCTCAGGTTTCTATCCAATGAGTTAAAGAGTTACTCTCAACTTTCATGCTATGAGTTAAATCTCAGCCCCACAAACATCACTGGGAGCTTTGCCATTAAGTTAATTGGGACCAGGAATTCACTCAATCAGTATTTCTTGGAGAAGACCTTAAATACTGTGTTAAAAATCAAATGAGAGAAATCTCAACCTACAAATATGTATGGCATTCATTTCTATCCTAATGTTAAATGACTTAAGTCAATACCCAGAGGCATTTAAATTAAGCTTGGTTAGAGCTTTTACTTTCGGCTAAAAATTCAGCAACTCACATCCAGAATAGATTTTGTTTTCACTAAGACAGAAACAGACTCCAGATATTTAGCCTGTGACATAGCTATGATAGTTATTTTAGACCATGCATCAGTCTAGAGTTGATGGCTTAAGCTGTCAATGTCAAAGTCTTAAGGTTGTCTTAGAAGCCCTTCTTATTGTGCTGGAAAATACATACAGGTCTGTAGAAGGCACAGTGTGCAGGCATGGTTCCTGACAAAACAAGCAAATACGTTAGCCAAGGATTTCTGTCTTAAAAAGCCATGTGTCGCTTCAGTGACAGCTGATCAGTAGTGCCCTTCCAGCCGAAGAAATTCAGTTGCCCCTTGACAGCACGAATATTATTAACTTCTTAATATGCAACAGCCTTTTGAATTTGGAAATTACATCAGTGATACTATAGCCTATGTACCACCTAATAATATGCAACATTTCACAGATGCTAGCCTCCCAACCATTTGGCTTACAGTTGGAGCAGGAGGAAAATACTACGAACGCACTACCTAAAAATACAGCCTTGCCATTTCTGCGAAAACCTCGATACAAATGCAAGCTGGGATCATCAGAGTGAGGACGAGAGTGTTCAGTGCAGCACCCAGGCTGTGCAAACACGGCATTGAGCCAACTTTATTTTCTCCTGGTTGGAAGCCTGTCAGGGCCAGTGTATAGCAGGGTTTAAAGGCTAGTGTAGATGCCAGCAGTCTCAAAGGGCTATTTGAGTAGCCAGGATTATTGGGGCATAAAGGAACCACAAAGCCCCTGCTCTCTGACTGCCGCGTGCCAATAGCACGCAGCAAGGGAGCGACAGAAGATGCTTCCAGCAGATGAAGATTTTATTTTTCCAAGTGAATCTCTTCGTAACCAGCTCCTGTGAGATCCCAGACTCATGCAGATATGCCTCAGTTTACCAGGGTAATGGTTCTGTAGTTTTGGGGAGACAGCTGAAGTGCTGCAGATTGCATTTTAAAGACGTGATGCTGACAAATTAAGTTCAAAGTCTTAGCAGGGCCCTTCCAAATGGCAGCTCTCCAGGGCTAGACAGTTATAGCAGTAAGTTCTATAAATCTTTTCAGAAGCTCCTTGGGCTTCAAATACTTCCAACATTTCGTCATACCCTTTAAACAGGGAAAATTGCCCAATCCCTTTTTGGAGGCCAGCATAATTATACTCTTGGAAAATAATAATAATAATAAGTTTAAAAACCAGAGCACTGTAGTTCACACCACGTGAT
Organism: Cygnus olor; assembly: GCF_009769625.2. Taxonomy (NCBI): domain Eukaryota; kingdom Metazoa; phylum Chordata; class Aves; order Anseriformes; family Anatidae; genus Cygnus; species Cygnus olor. The sequence continues at coordinate 42,641,639 of NC_049169.1, forward strand.
AGAATTAGTTAATTCACACAGTAAATACTGGCAAAAATGTTAATACAATGGCTGTCTTAGATGCAGTCCTGAAAATGTATGTTGATGCAAAGAAGTGCAAAAAGAGCTTTTAAGAGATTTGTTTGGGGCTTTTCATTGTAGCTTGGGAGAAGTTTAATTCCAGATATAAAACTTCTGTCAAGCTATTGTACGTATCTCACATTGCAATGTGCATTTCGTTATTTACACATGTCCCAAACAAAACCAACTGGACAAAACGCTTGTGTTTCTTTCAATCTATTGCATTTTCCTCCATCATATTTGCTTGCTACAGCTGTCCAGGTTAATTAGCATTCTGGAATATTTTGGAGGAAATACATGTGAATGCAAGTGTCAGAAGTGTCTCTTCTTCTACAGCAATAAAGCTGATCAAATTATTACAGCTAAATGCCCACAGCAGAGCTCACAGGACAGTATAAGCTATGTATATGCAATTGGCTAACTCCTTGAATGATTCAAATACAGCATCACTTCTTTAAAAATGAAAACTTGTGTGAATTTACACTCTACAGTAACACTCTAAAGAAGACTTGCTTTTCTTCTGTGGTGACTGAAGTAATCTTGGTAAAATTTAGCATCCATCTTCACGTGCTGTGTGTTTTTCTTAAAAATTTTTCTCAGATAAGCATAAAACAAAATAAATCAGATAGAACCTGGGACAGTTTTACATGGCTTCAAAAGAAGAAAACAATCAAACTAAAGAAGATTAAAAAAAGAAAGGAAATAATAATCTGACAAACTGAACAAATGTGATGCACTGTGTTTGGACCCTGTTATATTTCAGACTCTCACAATACCTTCACTTGGCAAGACATTAATCATTCTTCATTTATTATTGACACTGATGGATGATGAAGGTGATTTTGGTGTTCACAAAATACCTTAATTAAATTAATTCATCTGACACAAAGTGCTCTCCTATTCTTACATAGAAAAAGGGAGACAGATTTAGTGCCATTTATATCATCTTAATCTAATACTCACATAAATGAGTTGCTGGATTTGTGCCAAAATTTCAGGAGGGTAGAGACCACAAAAAGAGGAGATCCAGGGGAATGCTGGACATTTGAGACTTCTCCTCAAGTGTATGTTGTTTACAGTTCATAATTTCAGGTCAAGCAAATTCTTCTCTGGATTTCCTCTTATGGGTGTGATCTAAAAGAGAAACTTTGGGATAATGAAGAGAAACATCTTATCTGGGGATAAACAGGTAGTAACTGGAAGAAACCCATAGGTGTGGCTGCGATGCTGGTGTGTTTGCCATTTCAGCACTAGATGGTAGGACTGATGAAGCCAAAAGGCCAGCAGAGGTGAGGCCCTTCCAGGCAAGCATGTGCAAGCCAGAGGATGGAGCTGAGGAAGAGGACGTCTCTGTGAAGCAACAACTGAATGGTGGTCTCACAGGGAGAAGAGCAGCAGTAGAGTAGTGTCAAACCTGAAGAGATCAAATTGCCTCAATTTCAACAAGTGGCTAATTATATATATATATATATATTTATATATTTGTCGGTAAAGAAATTATATGTTCTCCTGTGAATTAAAAAATGCATACTTTTAACAAAATCTCAGCATGGCTTGCATAGCACCTTAAAAAAACAAAGCCTATGTTTAAATGAGGAATACTCACAGAGCCAAGGTACATGGACTGTGAGGAAAAAGGAGCTTAGCCTGTTACAGTACTTAAATACTGAATCATTTCCAGTATTCTGTGCCAGATAATCATTCAAATGTAAGTTGTACCAGTATGATCTGATACGTCAAGAAACAAGCAAGTTACATCAGGAGTCTTGATCTTATCTGAACACAAAACTTGTGTCTCTTTTTTTTTTTGTGTTCACTGCATCATTTCCCAAAGTTTTTTCTCATCTTCCCTTCCCAGATGAACTTCTCCATTCATTGTCTGCTAATTCCTCTATACAATTAGCATACCCCAGTATAATTCCTTCAGTTCATTGTTTGCTGCCTGAGCACAACCCCAGAATTTGTTTAGTTGTCCTTCTAGTAGCCTGAAGGCTATTTCAGTCACTAAGAGAGTGATTCAATTGCTTAACTTAGGTACCTGATGGTATTTGAGAAGCTCTGGGGTATCTAAGCCACCCATCAGAGACCAATAACACAGACTCTGTGGGAGTCCTACACACTTGGCAGGTAGAGACGAGGATGGGTGACCTTCGCTTCATTTGAAGTTATGCAAGATGCCTATATTTGGGTAACTGAACTGAGCCTCAACAGCTGATTCTTATGTGTATTATTGTACTCTTCAGTTTAACTATAAACCAATGTTTTCATGCCTAATGCTGTAAATTTCTTCTTGCAATCTGTTTTCTGAAAAGCAATTAACAGGTAATTATACTCTACTTCATCTTTAGCTTGTGTATGGGAAACTCAAGCACAGGGAGTTAGAATAACATTCAGGAATAAACTGTTATTTACAAATTTATTCATTTACCATATTTAACATGCATCATTCAGTTTCTAAGCTTGGCTTTCAGTATCCATAGAAACTGAAGAAGACTAAAAATGGCATCACTTATTTCCCTTTTTGTTTACCGATCTTGAAAAGATTTCTGAACCTGCAGTGCTGTATCGTATCTCATGGGTATTGCTTTCAATCTATTTTTATGTCAAGTGCTGTATATAGCTTAAAAAAACATATCACATACCTCATATTTTAGCATTTGGTCTTAAAACTGCAGCAATGGTTCATTGTGGTACTATTGTTTCATGTCATTGCATTAAAAAAAAAATTGCCCTCCTTGGGCATTCTGTCCACCCTATGAGTAGATGTTTTGTGTGTTCCTGGTTCATAGTTTTACCATTTTTCGTAGCTTGCTACATACCTTTCTTTCTTGACTGCTACTGAGAATGATGTTTGCAGGAGGAAATAGATGGTAAAGTCCTGATGTTAGAAAAATACTTGGCACCTCAAAGCTGTTCCTATGGCAACTGAGGCCTGCAGTGGTACTAGAAAATCTATGAAACCTTATGTCATTTTTAAACACGGTGTTTTCGCAAGTGCAGTTCATTTTGAAAATACCACATCATACCAATTTTTCTCTGTTAAATTTCATAAACATACGTGAACATATGTTCAGTGTTTTTAGAAGCAGACTTCAATTGGTTTCTTGTTCCAGGCTGTTTCCACCTCAATAGTTGACTACAGAAATTTAACATTCAAATTCTTCTTTCTGGGAGATACAGGGGCAAGAGTCTCGTCAGAAAAATGAATATCCATGCAAGGGGTTTCATGATACAATATTTTTTAAAGTAATAATTGCTTTCTAGTGTTCTTCTTTCTCAGCCATTGAAGAATTCACCATCAACAGTGTCTTTTGTGCTTTCCCCTAGGATGGTCTTTTAATAATGTAATGCAAATACAGCAAAGTAATTGAAGAATCCATCATCATGCATCATTAGGGACCTTAAAAAGATATTTCAGGTTGTGTTTCTGTACTGCTTCCTACCTGAGCCTTGGTTGGAGGACTACAGTCACCTCTACTGTGATCAAAGAAGTCATGTACATACCATTCTTCACTGTATACTGCACAGAAAGGGACCTCGATTAGTGTCTCTCACAGAACCTTCACTGCTTTTAGATTATATCTTTCTTACATGTTGTTTTACTTCTATTGTCCTCATTTAGCATGATATGACACAGAGGAAAGGGTAATCATCTGGGAGATTTGTCTGGAAGTAGAGAAGTAGAAGACACCAGGTGACATCCTCTTCAGGATGACAGGCACTCTCAGGATGACAGGCCTCTTCCAGGTGACAGGCACTGCATCAGAAATATGTCTCCATGTAAAAAGCTAAAGGCCTTCTAATTCAAGGTTTTGTTCTATAAGCGTAAAGCAAAAGTGACATCCAGTGGTCTGCAAATCCACACTGTTCGGAGTTCATATTACAAGAGCACTGCGGAATGTTTCAAAGAAAATTTCATCTTCTTTGCTGACTTCCATGAATTTATTCTTCGTTAGTCTCTTCTATAAAGTTATAATTTGACTTCAAAAATTAAATCATATTGCTGAAGTTGTGAACAAATTTGGTTTGACCATATAAGGTCCTCAACTGTAGTAAATAAGAAAACATTTCAAAATTGCATGGAAGTCAAAAAGGAGAAAGGTTAACTTTGCAAGGACTTGAATGCTTCATTCTTGACACAGAATTTATGCAATTTTTTGGGAACAGTTTTCTAAAGTTACTTTAACACAAATGTAGACATTTTGCAGGAAATTTTGTAAACGTGAGTAAATAATGAGCTTGAAAAGATGTGCCTTCTGGCTAAACATTTCCCAGACTATTCTGTAAAGCAAACCAACAGTTCTGAGCAAAACTGGGCTAGCCACTCAAATACAAATGCAGCAATGGGAGGGAACATAACACCCCATATGAAAGAGTTAAGAGCATCAATAGCCTGAAATCAGGGCAGACAGAGAAGCACTAGACAATGACACTTTGCACACCAAAACTATTTTGTACTCTGTGCTTCTGTACTGCCTTCTTAACCAAGACTGATTTCAGATAGATAAACCTGTCCATATAACTCTGCTAATGCATTTCTGTCCAGAACTGCTCAAAGGGTTTTTATTCTATGAAGAGCCTACAGCTTTCAACTGCTGGACCTCTGCCTTTTGATACTCAAGGCTATCAATACACAGAGTAAATCTCAGAAAATAAATGGAAGAAGACAAAGGAAAAAATACAAGCAAAATATGGTGACACACAAGGAAATGTTAAAAAAAAAAAAAAAAAGATGATAACTAAAAAGACAGGAACAAGAGGCATTGCAAAGGGTGAAAGCCTACGCAGTTAGCTTACCATCTTTCCTGGAACAACCACTAGTAATAGGAGCACTATCCAATTACCACAGCAGATTTACCCTTTCTCTTACTGAATAAACCAAGACATGATATACCCATGTTGTCTCATGTACTCTCTCTCCATCTCTCAGAGTTTTCTAGCCATCATACCGTAGGCAGTTTCAAAGGCAAAAAGACTATCCCATCACTCTCCACTTGTGATCCAGATTTACCTAAATAAACAGGCCTTTCAGTATTCAATAACTTTTAATAATAGTTGAAGAAAAATTAATAAAACACTAACTTTTTTGACTTCTTTTCAGGGCAAGAGTGGCTCCCGTCCTGACTCAGGGGTAATGGGACTGAGATGGTACTGACTCTTCTACTGCCACCACTGCAGTTACATCTGCTGGACGAGAGGTACATTTCATAAGGGGTTGGTACTTTTCCAATTAAAAATAAATAAATCACAGATCCCTGTCCGTTTGATGTACCAATCAGGCACCTCTGTAATCAACCTTTCTGCAGATGGACATTCTTGTTTGGGTGACTTCCATTTGCAGTACAAAGCTAAAAGAGGAAAGAGAGTTTAACTAGGACATAGCCACCAAATTTGGCAGTGCTCCCTTTGAATATTTTTCTAAGGATTTTGTCCATATGAGTTCTGAGAGCAAATGCCAAATGACATGCAGGAGAAAAAGATTAAGCTGATAAAACTGTGCAGCAGTTTTTTCCTACTATTTTGGCTGCCTGTGGTACACAAATAACATTTTTTTGCTTGATTAAAATGAAAGGAAGTAAAAGTAGGTACTAGCCTTCCTTTTTAATTAAACTGATTAAAATAGACCATCTGCATGTCTTTCCTTTTTATTTCATATTTCGCTAGCCAAACGGGATCTCAAAAGCACTATGTTGCAAGATAGGATATCTCTAATGAGATAGCAATTTTTTTTGCAGGTATCTGCTCATTTTATCTGGACGCCTTTGTTAATAGTCTCCTCTGCCCAGGCAGCTGTGCCTGTGACAGCAGAACAACATGTTCCCTCCAGTACAGCCTGTGGAGTTATTTCATGTCCGACAAGAGATAAAATGTAAGCTACTCAAAAGGAACCTCCAAATCACCCTGTAAAAGGAAACTGCAGAGAGACAGGCTGCTGGCAAGAAGAGAGATCAAAGGGCTATGTTAAGGACCTATAGACCATATTTCTCTTTCATCGGGCCAGATTATGCAACCTGCCAGGTGCGGAATACTTGCAGTTTCTAAGGGGTGAGCAAGTATTGCAGATATGCGTGGAGTGAATACCTTCATTTCAATGACACACTCGGAAAACAAAGTCATTTTGCACGGAGGTCAGGATGTGGAGGGAACAGGTGCCAGACGCAGATATTTCAGATGGTTCTTCCACACTTTGTAGCAGGCAAGGGAAAAGATTTAATCTTCATTGTTACAGGGGTCGGTGGATATTTCCCTTCCCTGTTTAGCTAATATTTACTAAAAAGGGAGGGGGACAACCTGGTAATATATTTTTCAGTTTAAGTGTTCCTGCAGAGCAGGGCTGTGGGGAGCTGGAGCCTGGCCCTGCTGCGGCCTGGCTGAGGCCGGGGCTGACAGGCCCGGGGCTGATGCGGGGTCCTGGGCCTGGGGCACATGGGGGAGCCCTAAGTCAAGGGACAGGGACACGGCTGGGGGTGCCCTCCTGGCCCTGATGCTTCTTAAGGGTGGGTTTAAATGGAGAAAGCCACTCATCCCACCCTAAAGCAGATTAATGGTTTCCACTGGGTGCCTAACTTTCAGTAGGCTACATTCACATGAGGTTAATCCCCCACAGCAGATCTCGGCTTAGTCTGTCTAATGCTTCAGGACGAATTTTATCAGGCTGCATTCTCACTAGCAGATTTGGGAATCTTAAAACTTAAGTGCTTGTGTTTTCTTTCCTCCAGCCCTTTGTCACTTGTGTGACTCGTGTGAGCCATCTGGTAGCAGATGTCCTTTGAGGAGAGTTCGGCTGCAAAAAGGCATTAAACACTTTGGCCTTCTCAGCATCTTCTGTTTATATCTTTCCTCCCCTCAGAGCAGCAGACCAAAGCTTTCTCAGCCTTCCTCTTACCAGTAGTGCAATTACAGAAGGATTTCCTGTTACTCCTTACAGTCATAGCCTTTCTGCTTTTCTCCTCTGTAACAGTGTGTTTACTGTTGCAGCTATGGTGGTTTTTTTAGCTGCCGTCTTCTGCATCTGGATGGGTAGCAGAACCTTCCCCAGTAGCGGCTTGCTTATCCAGCCTCTGTTCTCCCAGCCTGTTTGTTTCCCTGTGGCTTTACCTATCACCCTTTGAGGATGGTGAAATCTGCTTTTTTGAGTATCTATTGCCTCATACTTTTCCTCTTTTCACAAAATAGTGAACTCCGCAACTGCAGAAGCAGAAGGCTGCTCCCATCATGACCTCTACACTTGTTGAACAGTTAACCCCATTGTAGTATTTTTCCAAATACTTAAAGTACTTCATTACCAACAAGTCCTTTGGATGTAGAAATATGAAAGCATTCAGAAATCAAAATTAACTTCATGTCATGCTTTTGTGTGCTCAAACAGTAGCCCACAGATGTGTTAACAAATGAAGACAATAGAAAAAATTCTTGCTTTTAAGTTTTTAAAAATATAAGTCACCCTTGGTACAGTAGACTCAGTTCAAAGATAAAGGTAAATACAAATCTTAGGTCTTTTGTTCTAATTGAGCAAGCTGTTGGAAATGTGAAAACTGTACATAGCTTTTCAATACATTTTGTACTTAATTTAACTTTTTTTTTTTTTTTCCCCAAAAAAATATATAATAATTTAAATCTATAGGATCTCAGCTGCAGCCCAATGAAACCAATGAATAATTACTTGCATTCACTGATGGGTTTTCACTATGACTGAGGTATGGAGCAAGATGCAATGTAGAATGTTCAGTCTTTTATGTTAAATCTCAGTGAACAAATTTGGGAGGGATAATTTTATTTCTTGCTTATATACATAATGCTATTATCTTCATGATTACCATGTCATATTTTATTGGCTTTACAAGAAGCATAGAGTATTCTTAGAAAACACAACACATTATTAATGACCTTGAACAGGGATCTTGTAAAATGTAGACTAAAATACCACTCTAAAGTAAAAATAATAGTTTCTTGACATTGTCTTTAGCTTCTCTGTCTTTCAGAGTAATTTATACTGCTTTAAAGTCTTAACAAACAAATAAATGTTATGATAAACAATAAATTACCAAAATATTGATGGAATTCTTTATAAGCACAGTTCAGTGCTAAGAACATAAGAAAAAAGAAAGAAGGAAAGAAGGAAGGAAGGAAAGAAGGAAGGAAAGAAAAAGAAAGAAATGAATGCTATTTTGTTTTTTTTTCTGTCTTTGCACAAAGTGCAAAACCTTAAAAAGCTGTTTAGAAAAGGAGACAAAGCACTATTTTATCTCCTGTTCTTCATTTTCTCAGTAGTAGCAAAACAAGGATAATAAAAGTTTGAACTAACATCCCCAAAGCTCTAAACAAAATTTGGGTGAGTATTTCTAAGTGAAAAAGCATGCTTGTCAAAATGAATCTTTTGATGAAAAGAAAGTATATCTGTAGTTTTATGAAAATAAGACCTTTGAAATTAAAAAATAAAAGACCAGAACCAAAAGATTATTTCTAATAACATAAAATGTTTGCATCCATTAATGTGCAATGACAACATTCAGTATTTCCAGATTTTTGTTTCTTTATTCCAGAGAATACTTTGCAAATGGAGCTTGTACCATTCTGGACAAAGCTGGGACAATGTATGGTCCTGGGATGCCAAAAAGAATGTTTTATCCTTCATTGGAAATAGACACTGTATTTATAAAGGAGAAATAACAGGTTGATAAGGATTTTGCTTAGAAATCAGGGAGTGATGAAGTGTCTGAGAGAGGTGTGCTTATTTCAACAGATCTTGATTTAAAGCAGATCAAAATCTTTGGCTGAGCAGACCAGCACCTAACCACACACAAGCCAAGGAAGCTGCATGCTGCATGGGTACTGTGTGTGTTAGCATTCCAGCTCCTGCTCCCAGACAAAAGCAGCTTTCATTTAAACTGAGAGGTATTGAGTAACAAGCCTCTGCACAGCACAACAAACTGAACACAACTGTCTCAAGTGAGACTCTATTAAAGCATGGGAAATTTGCCACCTCCCCAGGATTTATCACTTTAATTGGAACAAGACAGATTCCATCAATGATGACTGAACAGAGCACCAAGAAGTATTTTTTCTTTAGCAGCTGTTATTATGCAGAAGAGACAGAGAGCTAAAGTAGGGGCAGAAACCCTTTTCGGTGTAAACAGATAGCCATCTAATCTGTAGAAGACGGGCAGGAGAAGAAGGGAAACAGGATCTTTCAGATATAATTAATACTGAAAAAGCAAAATAATGTCTTTTCCAAAGACCATATATGGCCACAGCAAGCTTTGGTTCCCTTTAACAAATCTTTCTGCTAGTACTTCAGTAACTTTCCTCCAATTCTTGTTGGCATATTTGAACAAGAGTCTTCAAAGATTCATTCTTTGACCTTCCCAGGTGCTGTTCTTTTAGAGTTTCTTTTTATAAGCAGTAAGTTAAGTAGGGATCAAAGAGGACCACCATCAAGAAGGAAAAAGCAGTATGCCTTGTTATATATATGGTATTTTCATGTTGTTAAAGTAATTCAATATTGCACCCTCAAGATTGATGTAAGAGATCATAACAATTAAGTTTAAGGTTACAATTTTAATCATAGATGAAGCTTAATGGCCATTTTTTCCAGTGTCTCATAGTCTTTGTGGAAATTACACATTATTGAGCAGAGCAGCACAGTACTTAAAGCAGGTTAACTTTTAATGCAAACCTGTTTTCTGCTGTCCAAAAGATCTCTAATAACCCACTGTTTACTAAACTGAAGATCACTATTCCATTCTCTGAATACATACTGATTTCAGAGCAGACAATGTAAGATTAGGGATCTAGCCATTGGAGTGCGATAAACAAAACAAAACGAAACATGTCTGGAACATAGGCTTCCACTTCAGGACACAGGGAGATGGACATATCTGTAGAGGTAATCTAAAAAATACTTATCAGACATTCATCTTGAAATCCCCCATAGAACAGCAATGGTCAGCAATGACTGAAAGGCAAATAATAAAAAATAAAATAAAATCGCAAGATGACTGTGCCACTGTGATCCACATCTGAATACTGTGATCAGTTTTGGAAAGCAGTGGTAGAAACATCTTAGAGATGAGCAAGACATGTGACCGTTTGAGAACACTTTATGGATCAAAATTTTCACCTTGAGAAAGATACACATGAAGAAGACATGCTAGGGACCTACAAGAACATGGTTGGGATCAAGAACAGAATAATGATTCATTATTTCATAGAATCATAGAATGACTTGGGTTGGAGGGAATCTTAAAGATCACGTAGTTCCAACCCCCCTGCCATAGGCAGGGATGCCACACACTAGATCAGGTTGCCCAGGGCCTCATCCAACCTGGTCTTGAATGCCTCCAGGGATGGGGCATCCACAACCTCTCTGGGCAACCTGTTCCAGTGCCTCACCACCTTCTGAGGGAAGAATTTCCTCCTAATCTCTAATTTCCCCTCTTTTAGTTTAAAACCATTCCCCTTCATCCTGTCATTATCCAATTGAGCAAAGAGTCTCTCTCCATCTTTTTTATAAGTCCCCTTTAAGTACTGGAATGTTGCTATGAGGTGCCCCCAGAGCCTTCTCTTCTTTAGGCTGAACAGCCCCAGCTCTCTCAGCCTTTCTTCATAGGAGAAGAAATTTATTTATTACAATAACGGACACCCAATGAAATTGGTAGACAGCAAACTGAAAACAAAATATTTTTTTTGTTGTTTTACTTAATGTAAAGTAATTGAACTGTAGAAATTATAATTCAAAGTACAAATAAATTTAAAAGAGGTCTCATGAATTCAGGGAGTGGTGATCCAAAGCTGCCTACTAAACAGGATAATCCACGTGCAGTTTCTACTGAAGGAAGAGCTAATTGCTAGCTTTTCACTGGATAAGTGAGAAAAGAAAGAAAGAAGTGTATTGGTTCATGTGCTTCTTCTTCACCCCTCTCCCCCCCTTTTTTTTTTGTCTCAAGCAACCACTGTTGGAAATAGGATGCTGAGATACTTCATTAGCTACACATGACTTGAAAATAAGAAATAAAATGAAAGAATTTAAATCACTACAGAAAAAAACACGTTAGTATTTTCATTACAGTAAGGACTCTTACACAATTCATCTGACAAGCAGTCATTTTTGAGTGATGCACCATGTCTACATCTCATATCCTTCATTGTCAATCATTAGTAGGTTAGTGCAAGAAAGAATATATTTTAGTTCTCAAAGCTAAACTTGTTCCCATGTCCTCATTAATTGTAAAAGCATAATGAAGACTGATTCAATGCAACAAATGGGTTTTGATTAAATAACGTCATGCAGAAACACCAGACAAGCCAAAACACCATCTCAAAGAGTTGTATTCCCCTCCAGTCCTGGTAGAGATTGAAACTGTGTAATATATCATAATTAAATCAATTTCTGCTAATCACTTCAGCAAAAATATTCAGTCCTTGGTAAGTAGTAGGCTAAAGGGTAGGACGTTGACAGTTGCTGTCATGGGTTTGCTGGAGTACAATGCAGGAAATTGCCATACCTCCCTTCTTTCACATCTCTCCAATGCACAAGGGACTGAAAAGAGGTATATTTTTCCCATGGAAAAAAATAAATAAAAACAAAAACAAACTTAAATTCTCCTACTCATGAAACTTAAATTCTCACTGCCTCCTACACTTTCCTGTGAGTTAAAACTCCAGTTGCATCCTGACCAGCTCTTGGCTCCTCGCAGTTACCCACTGTCAGCTCAGAAATCTGCAGCACATTAAAAAACACAAGCTGAGGACAGCCCAAAGTAAAGTGAATTAAATGATGATAAATATTGCAAGAAATACCATTATAATTCAGTAAAACCATACCCTTTTTATTCACTTCTTTAGTAGAGTTTCTACTTTGAGACACCAGAGAAAGAGAAAAAAAAAGAAAGGTCAGGGAGAATTTAGATAAAAATACAATGCACCTTGGTTTGAGCATTTATGATCGTCTAAAAACCTAGCTCCACAAACTGCATGCAAGTGTAACATGGTTCAAGCGAAAAGCAGAATAAAAATAAAAATCTATCATATCAGCCAATCTCTATTTCAGGAAGTGATGCAAACACAGTCCGCAGCGAAGTTGTACCTCCCAAAATATTCTGCCACCCACAACATTGTGTAACTTTCTTCTAACATGAAACAAAGTTGTGCTTAGCTACTGTCAGCACCAGCTAATTGCACCACATGTAACCTCACCAAACGTTAAAAAACAACAACTAACAGATGATGTTATTTCCCTCCCTCTGCAAAATCGTGTCTGATTAAGCTCATGTTACAAAGCCCTACTATATCAGAAACAAGCCCTGCAGCTCCTGGTAGGGAAGCTGCCTGCTCCACACTTCACTGAAGGGAAGGGAAAGGTTGATTTGCTCAAGAGCTGTTCGTGTTCGTGATCCTGCTTCTTTTGCACTGCTGGTGCTTCTCTAATTTCAACTTTGTTGTTTTTGTTTCATTTCTCTTATTTTCTCTCCCATCAGCTAGTTTTCTTTTTATTCCTGTCTAGCCACAATTTCCAAAACTGAATAAACAACAGAAGTGTGATCAAGTGACAAAACTCAACACCTGACACTTACTTTGAGGCAACACTTAGTCGCAACTAACAAATGGCTCTATTGCATCATTTTTAATTTGGCTACCGCCACAGTAAGCTTCGCATATAGTATCCAACTGCTTTACCTTAAAACTGGTACTTATTTTCGATATGCCTCTACACAAACTACTTCCCTGGCAGAGTGATGGCTGCCTCAAAACTCTTGCACAAGAGAGGTGGGCCTACAACCAGGCACAGCGCCGGGGGCTACTTATCCTTCTCTCGGGACAGCCATTTTGTGTTTTTCGGTTGCCCCATGGCTGCGAGGCCGCAGCTTCCCACCGCCGCTGCAGCAGCAGTTCATCTGCTCTTGCTTTCCTGCTCGCTGAGCGGGGCTGGTGGCAGGAAGCCACAACTGCTCTGTGTGTTTATCTCTCCCCATCTCACAGCCCTGACAGAGCAAGGCTATTTGGATAGCAAGAGGCTTCGGTAACCAAGCAGCCACAAAATCTAAAAGGGACGTTTCCCAGCTACTGACACTGCTAAGAGTAACTGCAAAACAAGTTTTGTAACACAACAAATATATATATATATATATATATATACATGTGTATATATATATAAACGTGAATGAAGTGAGAAAAAGCAATAGGAGCTTTTGAGTAGTTGCTTTACTTACATAATCTTAAAATAAATCTTCCTGCTTTAGAATAAAAATCTGCTTCTTCCTAGTGACTGGGTGTCACTGACAAGGACATCAGCAGTAACTTCAAATTTCAATGTCTCCAAAGTTCGTCTTGAGCCCTCATGCCTTTACGTGGCTAGTTTAGGCCCCTCTCTCTAGCAAGGAGCTCCCATTCCCTTGCAGAATCACCAGATGACAGCCTTCACAAAGCAGCCAGAGCCACTGGACCCTTCTGGCCTGTTTAACACCTCCGCTCTGGAACAGGCATTTCGATCAAACACTACCAGGCAGTTACAGAAGACTTGTCAGGGGCAGGCTCCTGGTGTGAGCTCCACACCTATGTCCCAACCTTCCCAAAGGATTTCAGCCTGTGGTAGCCCCCAGGGCCAGGAGCAGGCTTGCAGTGCAGGCCGGGACCTGCAGGCACCACGGGGCAGCCTGAGTTCTCAGTTCCCTTCTCTTATTTTCATTTATTAAACAAACAACACTGCTAACCGCAACAGGCTCCAAGTAGGACTAACAAATGGTCATGAGACAACAAAAAGGGCATTTTAAAGATGAAAGGGGTATGCTGGTGTTCCTGCAGAGGTGAACTCCTGCTGCTGCATGCACGGCCGCCCTCCCGAGCCCTGCAGCCCGTGTGGCCAGGGGCCAACCATGGGGCTTGCGCAGCTCGGGGTCTGCTCTGAGGAGGTGTTTGTGCATACGTGGCTTTTTCAGTTGGTGGGTGAGATTTCCTGGCTGCCTTTTACCACTTCAGTGGTGCAGAGCAGTCATAAAGTTTAATTGCCCAATTAAGCAGGGTTTACAGTTGCTTTGCATTGCTAGAGTGCCACAGCGCAGATTGAATAAACCACGGAATCTGTCCCATATATTTTTTTTTTGTCAGGAGAAAAACACATGGGCTAAAGTAATTAATAAATAAAAATAGAGAGGTGGGTTTAGCTTGTAGTGAAAGGTATGGATTTGAGCATTGTGGGACATGTTGAAAGTGAAGATCCCCGATCTCTCCTGTTGTGGTTGCAGCACAGCCAGGAGGGAGCAATGGGTGCACAAGCACAGTGCTGTCAGGGCTGTGGGATGGGGAGGGAGGAGCACAGAGTGGAGGTGGCTCCCAAATGAAGAGAAACAACTTTTTAGGAGGGGGTCATAGGAAAAGGCAACAAACAAACAGAAAGCAAAACCCAACCCAGCACACAAGCAGCAATGACAGTTTTCAAATGGAGACTTTAAGCAGGAGTGGCATTCAGTGAAAGCCACAACAGATTATGGCTCAGACAGCCTGAGCCCACAGCTCTGCCTCCCACCACCTGCCTGTTCTTCTCCAGGTCCCTCTCCCAGCTCTGCACCCACTCCTTGTGGGTTCCTGCTTCTTTCCAAGCCTCGTGGCTGGGGGGGGTGATGCCTAATGCATATACCCAAGTACAACCAACTCTTTAGGATGATGGAGGCCTCTAGAGAAAATTTGACTAGAAATAAATAGCTCAGTTACCTAAATGCTAGTAGGCACCTCAGTAAAAGTGGCTTCATAATTTCAAGAAAGCTGCTTCATTACTGTCAGGTTAATATATATATAATTTATTTATTTAACTTAGCAGGTTGCTGACAATGTAAGCTATTGGCTAGAGCAGAATTTCTCCAGCTGCCAATTGCAGCTACCAGAGGATAAGCCATGGGAGAGTTCAAAAGGCCAGAAACTCACAAAAAAAAAAAAAAGATCAATTCACAATATCTTATATTGTATTGCCAGCAATTTAAGGCATAAGTATTCTTCTTGATACGTAGGTAGTATTCAGGGCTTGCAGAATTTTCAGAAAAACAGACAAATCAAAGCTTGTGGAGAGGGAAGGGAAGGGAAGGGAAGGGAAGGGAAGGGAAGGGAAGGGAAGGGAAGGGAAGGGAAGGGAAGGGAAGGGAAGAGAGGAGAAGAGAAGAGAAGAGAAGAGAAGAGAAGAGAAGAGAAGAGAAGAGAAGAGAAGAGAAGAGAAGAGAAGAGAAGAGAAGAGAGAAGAAGAGAAGAGAAGAGAAGAGAAAGGAGAAGAGAAAGGAGAAAAGAGAAGAAGAGGAAAGAAAGAGAGAGAAAGAGAAGAGAAGAGGAAGAGAAGAGAGAGAAGAGAAGAGAGAAGAAAGAGAAAGAAGGAAAAGAAAAAGAAAGAGAAGAGAAGAAAAAAGAAAAGAAAGAAAAGATAAGAAAAAAAGAAGAGAAGAGAAAAGAAGAGAAGAGAAGAGAAGAGAAGAGAAGAGAGAAGAAAAGAAGAGAAAAGAAGAGAAAAGAAGTGAAAAGAAAAGAAAAAAAAGAAAATGAAAGAAAAGAAAAGAAAAGAAAAGAAAAAGAAGAAAAGAAAAACGAAAAGGAAAAAAAAAAGAAAATGAAAAAAGAAAAAAGAAAAGAGAAAAGAAAAGAAAAGAAAAAAGAAAAGAAAAAAAAAGAAAGAGAAAAGAAAAAGAAAGAAAGAAAAGAAAAAGAAAGAAAGAAAAGAAAAAAAAGAAAAAAGAACAGAAAAGAAAAGAAAAGAAAAGAAAAGAAAAGAAAAGAAAAGAAAAAAGAAAAGAAAAGAGAAAAGAAAAAAAGTGAAACATTTCACTGAAGCAATAAAAAAAAAGTGAATGTGGAACCTAGGTCATTAAAGGAAAATATTGAAAGCTTGAATTTATTTATAATCTTTATGAAGATTTTACAAATGTTGCAGTTTTGTAGAGGTCACAAGCAACATAACGCACACTGTTATATGCCTGTTAGGGACCCGAGGGCTCCAATGAGCCCTGAAGCTACTACCAAGCCTCCCCTGGGGATCCCCTGCCACAGCCCTCGACCCCATTTCAGCCCCCAGGCCATCCGCCTGTCCCTGCCTGAGCTACGTAGATGTCTGCAGCTCTGTCTCTGGCCCTGTCTCTTGCATGGACCCTGGACCTGCTTCACCTCTTGCCATGTCTGGGTCTGAGGGACCCTGTTGCCAGCTCCAGCTCAGCCCCCATGGGGTGGTACCCCTTTAGTGGGGGCACTGCAGGTGCTGTGTCACCCTCAGCTCCCGGCACATCCCCCACGGTGAGGAGCAGCCCGGCTCCTGCTGCTCCCAGACACAGGTTGTTTGAATGTTGTTGTGTTTTGGATCCTTTTCAAGCACACTTAGTGCAAACACACTTCTGTTTAATATGCCCACCATGTAAAGGTGGGGTTTGAGGTGCAGATCTCACTAGGTGGTGATGGAAAAGCTCAGAGGGAGCTTTTGCCCCATTGTAGCTGGTAGTAACACCGACCTCACATGATTCATGCCTCCATGGCACAAAGGCACTTATGGCTACATACAGCCATGCAGCTTCCCAGTTTCTCCCTCCCCATCCCCTACCACCTACATGGACTTAGATCAGCGTTGAGACTGCTCCAGAGTTGTCACAACACTCTGGTAAAGTAACGAGACAAAGGGAAAAAAATAAAGAAGAGAACTAGCAGAAGGAGTTGCAAGAAGGGGAGAGATGGAAGGCATCCATATGTGGTGTGGGAAAGATAAATAGGTCATGGGCTGAAAAAAAGTCATCCTACTGTGTTTTTCAGTTATGTTGTGTTGATAAGGACTTCACTAATAAGCACTTGCACAGGAGCCCAAGAAGATGACAGGAGCTGCAAAGGTGAGACTTGGAATATAACTTCCCCAGCCTTCAGGTTACCAATGGTCTCACTTCATTCTGTTAGATTGTGCTTTCCACAAATATGGCACAGTGATTGGGCTGGAAGTTCTCTCCAATTCTATTAGAATTTAAAATGAGCTTAAAGGGAATCCAAAACTGTTAATTTTAAAGCTCAGGAGTGGGAAGTGCTGAATAGGTCTGCTAAAGAACATGGAGACATCCACTTCAAGTGAGCTGATCTAAAATCTAGCATAAATTAGAAGGGTCTGGAGGTATGATCACTAGAAAGTTATGCAACAGTCACATGTGAAACCATCAGCTGGTCCTTGTGATCTGGTTCGAGTGATATGAGCCAGCACTGCAAAAGATTTAAACTCTGTCTGATCCAAACCCTCTGTCCAGTCTTTCCTCTTGAGAGTTAATGCAGGAGTAGCAGAAAGAAAGTGCCTTTCATCACTGCTCTCTTGTTCTCAGAACAGACTGTAAAGTAGTTGTTTTCTTTTGATGTTCGGGAAAGAATAACTAAATATATTCTTTAGAGCAGAGTTATATTGTTTAGAACAGAGCTACCTATTGAACAGTTGTCACATCACTACTTACTACACACATACTTTGAAATCCGAAGATGCAGAGGTTAACAGCTTCAGCTAGGAAACTAGAGAATTTTGTGCATGGCAAACACTCAGCAGAGAAGTCTGCACTGATGCTGCTTTATAGAAAGCAAGATTTCAGTTGCTAGGGTTTCCAAATGGCCACATTTTGCAAGGAAGCAATAATGGCACTGAATTAAAATTAAATCAGGAAGACTGACAGGGACTGTGCAGCTTCTGATGCTGAAGGCAAGGCTCTGTGCATGGTCAGTCAGAACTGTTGGTTAGTTTGCTTAAGTCTTTGTATTCAGAAGATTGGATAACAGCATAAAGGAAACTCATGCATGTACACACATGAAGATGAAAGAAGATGGAACTTTTTTCTTTTTGCACAAATGGTGGTTCAACTCTTTGTGCTGTTGAAAGGCAAGCAACCTGTCAAACTCATCTGAGATACAACTAACTGCAAAAAAATCTCTTTAACGTGATAAATCAATATATCACATTTGAATATTTTGTTGAAACATGCATAAATTCATCTCTATTAAATGTGAATTGTATGAATGATATTTTAAAAATTAATGCAATATAGAAAACCTCAAGTATTCTATTCTTTTTACTTAAAAAATTTAAACAACAAAAACATTAAAATCAAATTCCAACAGATTTGAAATCTGTTGCTGTCTATGGTTAAAAAAAATACTGATATCTGCTCCTTATGATGTGACAAAAATACATAATTATTACCAAACTGATGTAGGATGATGGAAGATTGTGAAAAGGTTTGTTGATAGCTTATCTATCTGTATGCTTCAACAGGGTTTCGACTAAAGCCTGAAAGGCAAAATGTCATTGACCATGGAATGGAATTACATGGTAGAGATAATATGAGACTTTTTTGTCAAAATACTTTGACTCTTAAAATAAACAGCTAGCAGCTGAATCCAGAATGCACAATAAACAGACTTGAAGAGCTTTTAACTCCACTCTTAAAAAAGAAAAAAAAAAAAAGGAAAGAAAAAGAAAGAAAAAGAAAAAGAAAAAGAAAAAAAGAAAAAGAAAAAGAAAAAGAAAAAGAAAAAAGAAAAGCCAGAGAGAGTAAAAATTTGGAGTATTAAAGAGTAACAAAGAATAACAATTCAGAGTATCTTTAATCCAATGGAGTACATTCTTTCAGTCCTTAATGTCATACTGCATTTGTCCCAAGGCACAACCTTAGACTGTCTGTGAGATACTTGACTTATTTGATTTTACTTCCTACCAAGTAATGGATATGCTAGAACTGAGAGGGCTACTCCACTTGATTCGGGGAACACACTGAACATAAAACAAATGTTCCAAACATTTCCAGTGAAAAGACGTCCTATTTTCAAAAGTTACAGATACTTAAAAAAATTTCAATTAGATATAGACTAAGAATCTACGTCATTCTGCAAATGAATCTCAGTCTCCTAATTTACTGAAAGGGAGGGTTTTTGTATTCCTTTGGGAGTTGGGCACCTAAATGTCACAAACATTTTACACATTTTTGACACCTGGGGTTCATTTCTGAGGTAACTACTGATTTCCTTGCTGTATAAAATCACCATAGTTTGTATTTCAGTACTTTGTATTTTCAGTACTTACGTTACTCTCCAAACTCCACTTGACAGGACTTTACAAGCTTGCATGAACAGTGTCTTCTACTGGGTAAGACCACATGCAACACTAATCAGGGTGGAAGGATTGTTGCTAATTGTTCTGAGTAATGCCTTTGTTTGTTGATATCTGGTTGATACACCTTATTTTTATTCTTCTTAAAAAAAAAATAAAGTGCTTGACCTGTGGAAGTGAAACAGTGTCTAAGGTGCCAATGCTGGTGCCATCATTCCTATGATATTTATTTTGGAAAGATAATACTTTCCAGTAAAAATTATGAGATTGTCTTTGTAATGTTTATATCAGCTTGACACCTTTGCTACCAGTAAAAAAAGAAAACTGCTCTGTATTTTCTGAATCTCCACAATTCTACTGAGAAGTTATAACACTTAAAGAACAATTTTGTAAAGCCAATAGCTGAGCAAGAATATGGATAAAATGAAATTTCAGCAAGACTGACATCTGGATTGAATATAAGTGTAAATAGGAAGAGAATCCAGAACAGGACTCCGTTGAAGACGTGCTAAAACATTTATGTGTGATTCTTCATAAGGAATGGATGGTAAAAGTTCTGGCATCTGTTGTTTTTAAACTACATTAAGAAAGCCACCAAAGCAATTTCCTGCTTCTCAATTGCTTAATTCCAATAGATCTGTCACTGTATGCCACACCTACATGAAACTGTGGAAATACACTTTCCAAAAATACTTCTATTGAACATCAATAAGAAGCTATAGGTAGTATCAGCAAGAGAAAAAAAAGCTCCTGTGAAATTATGACATATATATAGACTAGACACTCAAAAAAAGAGTCCTGTTAAGACATTATAGATCATCAGCTGCCTATGACTACTGTGTTGCTGGATGCTACTGTCTAAGCAGTAGAGCTAGCATCAGGCTTTTAACCTAAGAAATTCACTTTCGCTTGAAATAATCTGGAATCAACCTATTGTTTGCCATTCTGTCAGAAGATAGACCTCCACCCGACAGGCAACTGTTTCTTGGAGTGGCTGGAGCACATCTGAAGGAGTAGAGATGAAAATTTACAAAACAGGGCATTTCAAGACACCTGGAGGTTTTAACCAGTTTAGGTGGAGCAGCTTTTAAAAGAGAAGGAAAAGTAGGTTTGCCTAGACTTTATGGTTAAAACAAATGTACTATCTGTGTTTATAATAAAACTGAAGGTAAAGGACTGGAAGGTCAGTTTGGCTAGTTTCAAGGCTGTTTTTCTATCCCTTTCATGGATACTGAAAAGGAGAGTTATTTCGTAGCTGACACCCATCAAATTCTTTCAGTAACAGATTATTACCTCCCTCTATAGTAGGTCAACTTCTGTGATACTTTTCACCTTCCTTAGACTCTAAACTCTTCTGAAAAAGGACTGTATCTTCCTATATAATTTTAAAACACGTGCCAAAAGCTGGTCATAATCCTCACTAAAGTCTTTGGAGACTACTGCAGTAAAAAGAAGCAACACCATCTCAAGAGCAGCCAACAAGCACCCCAATGACATAATTATGATGATATTTCTATCGAAAAGACAACTGTCTACTTGACGAAACTTAAATTTGTATGAATGTTCCAGTCCATCACCATTCGCCATGTATATAATTCTTCTACTTTGTGTGTGAAACCTTCTCTAGAAGAACAAAGTACCTCACTAAATGTGAATTTTGTCTGCGTAAATAAAACCATCTGGTTTGCTGTCTGACCATCTGGTTTGTCTAAAGTTTATAGTCTCCTGAGTGTTATTCACAGGCCCACATATGATCAAGCCTCCAAAGACATTTTTATTTGGTAAAAGCTTTCCCACAGCACTTTATTTTTTCTATTTGTTTTTGATCTTGTAAAAAAAAAAAGTCATTTTAATACGTGTGTTGTAATACTGCATGTGTTTGTGTTTCTGTGAACTGCTTGTAGTTCTGCTAGTGGGTAGATATTACAGGCTAGATTCCCTTGGGAACAGGGGAGGAACGCTCTGTGGAAGAGAAACTTGGAGATACCAGATCCTAAGACTTCTTAACTGCTACCCCTGAACAAAATGCTAGCTTAGGGTGGACAGCTCACTTAAAATGCATCAGCTATTAACATGTGACAAGATACCGAGAACTGAACTGTCTCAGCTCAAGAGCTACAGCTGGCAAGAGGTAACCAACACCTTGTCAGATCTACACCAGGCAGGGATTCTGCTGGCTTCGACGATTCCAAGACTCCTAGCAGCATGCAGTGTCCAGATAACCCACCAGTTTTCATCCCTGTGTGAATAAAATAAATAATTATGCTCCCCTAATACTACAAGCTGAACAGTCACTACATTTCTGCTCGCTCTCCCTGCTTCATAAACACAAGATTTTCCATACGGAGCCCTTACAAACCCTTGCCAAAAGGGTTCATTCTCCTTCAGAGTTCAACTGCTCCCGTTTCTGGAGAAAATGCCTCAGTTCTCCGCAGGTCAGTAAGTATACAACAGTTCATAAGCTCTGATACTTCTGCCTTATCTGCCCTCTTACCACAGGCAATGGAAAATGTTTCACTTGAAACAACAAACAGATTCAAAATCAGAAATAGAAATGACCTAAGTAAAGATTAATATAACTTAACAGAATCTATCTCGTTCTGTTCTAAGCCATCACTGATGTTTCAGCAGATTAAGTGTATGCATAATTAACTGTATTTACACGATCACTAACAATAATCACACCTTTTCATCTACCCAGAATACATATTCTCTATGCATTACATCTAAAGAGAGATTTAAAGTTAAATGTAGACATACAGGGTGGAGTGCGATCTTGTATTTGTAATGTGAACATAACTAAAGCAACTGGGGCAAGAAGTCCATATTTTGAAAATGTGCAAAATAGATGTCCTTTTCTATAGTCACTCTTCCCTGAATTCCTTCAATGCAGAAAAACAGAAAGGATGTCAACAGGCCTGTGGAAGCTAAGACCCAGGACAATTCCTTTCTCTGCAGAAGAGTTGAGAGAGGGCAGCTGGATCCCACTGGACCCTGCTGTGTTTAGTTTCTAAAAAAGGGAACTAAAATGAGAAGCAGCCTCCAGGGGCAGCAAAATACAGCAGGAAGCTTGGAGATGCAACTCTGTTCTATAAAAATAAATTGTTTCATGTACGTGATTCTATTTACTTGTTAGTTTATTTGTGTAGCTTGGGGGTACTGGGTTGTTTCCCAGTCAGCTTCTTACAACTCTAATTCCTGTTGATATATAAAAGTGTGAGCTCAAGCACACATACTTAAGAGCAGCTTCTGTGGACGTACAAAAGAATTTTATAATTCTAATTTACTGTCAATAAATTCCACTAAAGCTTTGTATACTCTAAGAGAGATCATATATAGACAATGTCATATTCCAAACATAAGGCCTTGACTTTTAGACTTTAGCCTTGAATATATGGACATATTCTAAAATGAGCAGTCAATACACTACTGCTTTTCAGCTAAACTATGTTCATTGGATATATGCATTTTCCATCTATCGTAAATGGGACACATGTTGTAAATTTAATTCACAACATTGTATCAGATGCTAGCAACAAGTCAGGCATCACAGCTGAAACAGTGCCTTAGTGACTGTCTATATGTTTAGATCCAAGATAGGCTTTGTTTCAAGCTTTCTTTTGTTTATTGTACCGAAACAGCTTTCCTATTCATTCAAAACTAAAGTCAAGACAATCACTAATAGTCATTTTTCCCAAGTAGCAATGCTGAGTGGGTCCCAAGCAAACTACTGAATTGGTAATTATTTACATGCAATAAGTTTTAGTTTGAATATGCTTGTCACTTGTCAACTTCTACATAACAAATTGTCTTGAGTTTTCAATCTCAGTGTGCCATAAATGTTTATAATCTGTGAATGGGAGTCAGTATTCACACCAGTCAGGATAATGCTTATCCTGTGTTCCAGACCTTATGATACAGAGCTTCCTAGAGAAAGATAATTAAACGAAACTAAAAATAAATAAATAAATGAAAACAGGGGGTGAAAAAAAAGCTTTAGATTTAAAATATTTTCTTAGAAAATAATATTTATTAATATGAAAATCTTGTGTGTTCCTTATTTGTTTTCAGAACACTATTTCCAAGAGCTGGGAAGATTTGTTTTCTGGCAAGCATCAAACATTTTTCCATTGGTCACAGCATTCTTGTACTAATTGAGTTTAGAAAACTCTTCAGCTGCTGCTTGGATGAACATGATCTGTGAAAAGCAAGCATCAGAAATAATGGGATCCATTAGCTAATTATACTTTATCATCAAACATGCATCAGTTGCAAAATATAATATGAGAACTGTATTCAGGTCCCCAGATCTTTCAGATTGTATGAACTGCTGTAAAAAAAAAAAAAAAAAAAAAAAGTATCTTCTTTCCTGAAATACTTCATATTTCTCAGTTAAGGAGCCCACTGATTTTCAAAATGTATAAATCTGTACCAGACATAAGCCTTCTGAAGCTTATAGTGATGGTTTTGCTGTCTGAAGGAAAAACTGCAGGGAACATGCTATGTTTATTTCAACACTTATCATGCATGCAATATGAACAAATCTTTTCCCTGGTTAAAACTATCCATTCTGCTGAAAAAAAAACCTACAATATACAATTCAACTGCAAACTTGGACATTGGATAGAATGCATGAATTTTTAATGTGATTACAGACTACATAGAATAAATATTTCTTTGTATTTCCCTTAAATGCTCCTTTACTTCTACAATTTTATTTTATTTTATATGATTTATACTCCTATGACATAGGAGTAACTGACCATATTTTGCCATAGTTCTCACCTTTCTATTAATATTTTGGATATTACATGAGGAAGAAAATTTCACTAATTCTCATACTGATTTTCCACGGAGAAAACTTATTTTCTTTCTTTTAAATATGAGGAAATTTAGAGTCACAATACAGGTGGCCTTGTTAACATATTGACCTTGACTCCTTGTTGCCTTAACACAGAAGTATGTGGCTACTGTGAGTGTAAATGGAAGCTAAAATACTGTCCTCCTGGAATGTTTACGTTTTGAACTTATATATGAATTTGATTTGGAAGATGACAAGGTCCAAGTGGAGAGCCAACATCATGATTTCACATTGAAGTCCAATCACTTAATACTTGAAACTAAATAAAATCTTATTTAAAGTCTAAAAAGCTAAAATCTTCAGTACACGTTGACTCCTGTGCGAGGACACCAAATAAAATCTCCGTTAGCATTCAGGTAACTAACATGTATGAATCTGAGCTGCATGAGTTGCACTACTTCAGCCTCACAGTACCAGTGGATAGTGGATTAACATCCAGGTTGTGTACAGCAGTTTTCCACATGCTCCACCCTGGCCAAATTCCAAACAAGCAGATGCAATGCTGCTCTGGTCAGCCCAGCTCATGGACTCTGCTCAGGCCACCCTTGCCCATCCCTTGCAATTCCCTTCTTTCCTCCTCCCCGTGGAGCCCTGTCACTTACACTACCTTTGTGCATAGCGAGGAAACGAATGGAGACAAGCTGCATTCCCCTGTTGCGTTACACCCTGCAAGGAGCTCTTTTCAGCGGACTGACAGAGCAGAAGAACCTGTGCCTGGTCTGTGGGAGGACTGTTGGTCTTATGCTACATCTCATGCCCACAATGAGGTCAGAGCAGCTCCAGTAGAGGAGGTCAGTCAGTGAGAGACTTTCAATCCTTTAAAGCCTCACTAAAATCCCATGTAAAAGATCTAGTAGCAGTAGGATACTTGTTGGTATAAAGATAGACGAGATATCATCTGTTAGTACAATGCAGAATCACTGTGAAATCAAGGACATAGACTGCAGCCAAATCCAAATATTTTTCCTCCTATTAGGAAATAATAAAGATGCCTTGGCAAGATGGGTTCAAGTCTTCTGACTTTCTCTTGAAATACTCTCTTTCTGGTAAAAGTGGCTTACCAGCGAATACAATTTAATTTCTGTTGGCCTTAACTTTTGCATGCTGTGTGCCTCTTCACACCTGTGCAAAGTAAAGTACAAAAAGGCTGCCAAACAAGTGCCTTACATTCCACGGGTACAATTATTTTACAAGTATAAAGGAAGTGAAAACAAGAGTCTGTAGGGGGTGCTTGAAGGTACTTATTATATTTTTTGAAGTTAGAGATATGTTACTATTTTACAGTGTTCTGTGCTCACTAGTTAGGTAGGGATATTGTTAGTGCTTGGACTTTTTGCAGAAGTATAGTATCTTACCTGAAATTCCCCCCTTCTCCTCCCTTTTAGTGTCTTACTTCTCAGTACTTTTGTGTATGGTGGTATTTATGATCTAATTCTCTCTTCCCACAATGCAGTGTAATTCCTGCAGTAGGTCCTTAGGAAATATGTTTTGGCTCCTATTCCTATTATTACGCTAGAAAGCAAAGGAAGTAAGCAGCACAAAGCATTTAACCTTTTTGTTTGTTTGTTTCTAGACTGTGCTATCAATATATGCTGGTTAACTTATTTTTCTAACAGAAAGGTATATATTTGTAGGCACATTACCAGCTTTGTAAACAGGTTCTTCTGGGATTAATGTTTTTTAGTTCTGGGTAGAATGTACAGCAGAGTAATACCCAAATGAGGATGAATTTTACAGGACCTAAGAAAGCATGCTTACAAAAGCTGAGCTTCATACAGCAGATATTTGAACACCCCCCCCCCCCAATGGTGCATTTAGTATTAAAACATGGCTCTTCATTAGCAGACCTCAGATAATGCCCACAAAAGGAACTGATTTAGATTTGCTTTCTGTTTCTTTAAAAGCATACTGAACACCAAAAAAAGCTCTGTTGGTAATGGCTCACCTTTGGGTTGATCGTAAGTCTTAGCTGAACGTTTTGGTCTAACTGGGTTAAATAGGTAGTACATTTCCTTCTTCATCTGAATACAGGTTTTGTTAACATCTAATACCTCAGCTCCTGCAGCTGCTTTCATTATGCAAGTAAAAGATCTCTTATACGGAGCCACCTATTTTCACCAAATATGCACAAACTAAGTTGGTTTTGAAATTTCCATTCTTCTGTGAAAACTAACTGAAATTGGCCAACAAGCTGGCTACCATTTCCCTCCCCCCAGTGATGGGGAAAGAGTGGATGACAGACATGTGTGACTGCAAAAACACTTTTCCTTAAGAAACAGCTTTAAAAAAAAAAACAAAAAAAACTTTTCAGGTCACATGTTGAAGCTTTGTACAATTGAGGGTTTGAGATGTGCTAAATCTTACATGCTCTGCACAGCACTATTCACTTGGAGAGAACTAATCACTCAAATTGCATAAAGCTAAGTGCTTGTTTAAATCCTCACATGACTGATGACTAATGTTCAGTATTTAAAATTCTGTCCAAAGACAGAAGAACTGATTGTTTCATTTGAGCAGTCAACTTTCACATTAATCACAGTAATCTAAATCTCTATTGTTTAAAATACCTAAGAGGCATGACCTCGCTTAATTGATAGCTTCGGCTTTTGTCCTTCTGGAGAATTTCACATACTGAATACAAACCGTAGAAGAAAAATATTACAGCCTGAAAATGACTTAAATTTTATGACATACTGAAAATGAAATCGGAGATAAAAGGTCAATTTGACAATGCTCTGAGCGCTTGGATCCCTGAACGTAAGCAGAACTCTGATTTTAAACGTAATGGTTGGCGACTATTTACGAGGGTATGAAGAACTGCCTGAACGTGACTCAGTGTGTGACGTTACTGCGGAGTACAAAGTTTAATGGTTTATGTTCTCCAGCATTTTAACAGACTTAGAGGAGCAATAACGCTGCTTTTGCGTGTGGCCCACACTCGATGGGTTACTGTGCAGAAAGCGAGTGACCCCACCACCACTCCCCAGGGCACGGGCTGCGCCGCTCCCCGAGGGACAAATCCTCTCTGAACTGAGCGTTCTCGCAAAGGAATTTTGTTCCCATCACATATTTATTTAAAAAAAAAAAAAAAAAAAAAAAAAAAAAAAAAGCCCCCGCCCCCAAGCTGTCGTAAAGCGCAGCCTGGCGGAGGCGCGGTGTTGCGTCGCGCTGCCGGAAGCGCGGCGCACTTTGCGGCGGGGCCGCCCCTGAGGCGCGGCCGGGCGGCCCCGTGCGCCCTTTCCGCCGCGCCGCCGCCGAAGCAGGGTGAGCGTTGCCGGGCTCCCCCAGCCGCCGGGCCCCGCCGCTCCCCCCACGCCCCCCGCAGCGCTAACCCCGCGCCCCTCTCTCTTGCAGGAGTCATCATGCCGGCCAAGGGGCCCCTGCAGAGCGTCCAGGTCTTCGGGAGGAAGGTGAGGGCGGCCCCCGCCGCCTCCCGCCCAGGACTAGGCCGCGGCCTCCAGGCTCTCGGCGCCCACCCGGCCCCTGCTCGGCGGCGGCGGAGCCAGGCGCGGCCCCGGGAGTGGTGCCCCGGAGCTGCCATGCGGCAGGGCCGGCGCTAGCGAGGCCTGCTCGGCATCCACGTGTCGTGGCGCGGTGGGCCCGTCGGAGGAGGTGTCCACAGGGAGCAGGCCCGGCCCCGCTGGTTCAGGGCGCCTCACCAGTTCAGGCGTTGGGGGCTTGCCCGGATTCTCTGCTGTGGTGCCCGGGAGCCGTATTAAATAAATTGGGAAATTAAGGTTGTGGTGGGGGGATTCAATCGATCCAAAAGTCATAGGTTGCATGCTTTTATGAAGAGATGGGCCACAAAAATAACGTTTTGCTCAACGGACTGGGTATCTCACCGACCCTCAGAGAAATATAATCTCATTAAGGTGGTCCTACAGTACTCTAAATGAATACGTTGGAATGCAAGAAGTGGTACCATTTTGTTTTTTGAGGGGTGTTAATATTCAGCACAAAATAAGATTTTAGACTGTTAAATTTTCAGAAGGTTTCACTTTATGCTGCTACTGTGAAAAACGAAGCGCTTCACTAACATGTGTTTGGACTTCTAGAAAACAGCAACCGCTGTTGCCCACTGCAAAAGAGGAAATGGCCTCATTAAGGTGAATGGAAGACCTCTGGAAATGATTGAGCCCAGAACTCTGCAGTATAAAGTAAGCATCCACCCAGCCTTCCTACCTGCTTGGATATTAAAATACCTTTATCCACTTAATTGCTTGAAGATGGAAAAGAGTAGATTGCCTTATTGATGGTACTAAATATTTTTTGTGTATAGAAATGTAAACACTGCAGAAAACGCAGAAAATTGTCCAGCCATAATTGTGCTGTTGGCGGAGGGATTCTTGCTTAATTGGGTTAACATAGTTTATTTACACTGTATAAAATAATTTAACTTATATGTGTTCAAACATACATATGTATACACAAAGAGTCTCAAATGAGCATGAGATGATACGAAGTGCTGTGGAACAAAATTATGTAAAATCAATTACCATGCGTTTTGTTGCCAGAAGTATTTTCAGGAGATAATCAATTTTTTACATTGAAACAGGAAACTTCAAAGCCTCCTCTTCCAAAGATTCGTTAGAACTTAATAGAACAGTTGTTTGGCGTTTTGAAACTTAAAAAAAAACAACAGCAACTTAGTTTTACAATGGTATTAGTAGATGTCAAAAAACGCTGCAAGAGATGTACAAGTCCCACTTATGTGGGATGCGTACTTGTAAAATCAAGGCTCTGCTTTTCAGAATGTTTAGTGACTTCACATTTTGTAAACCTGCCACAAGCTCTAGGCCTTGCTGTCTCTGATCACAAATTAACTTCTTTTATTGTGTTTTGTTTTCTAGCTGCTTGAACCTGTCCTGCTCCTGGGGAAGGAAAGATTTGCTGGTGTTGACATCAGAGTCCGTGTGAAGGGTGGTGGCCACGTAGCGCAAATCTACGGTAAGGCTTTGTGTGGAACCTTCGGTGTGGGATAGAACAGGTCAAATGGCGCATGTGAGAGGCCTGAGTTGAGAGTAGCAGCTTGTGCATCTTGTTTTCAGTACTCAAATACAGCTTTTTGTATGGGCATAGTGGTTATATTTTATTTGCGGAGTTGTAACATCTGGAATAAGTTGAACGAAGAAAATTTGTGAAATTCTGAGGAGATTTGAGGAGCGGATCTTTGCATCTTGCAACACGATAATTGGAAGTGTGCCTCAACACAAAGATTTTTGGAAGGCAGAGAAGGGGGCTTGTCATTAGAAATTATGTCTTTAATTGTAACTTTTTAAGTTGTCCAGAAGCATCTTTCATCTGACCTTCAGAGCTAGGTGGTTCTTTCTCTTACAGAATAGATTGAGAACATACCTGTGTTAGATAGGGTTGCTCTTTACCTATGATAGATTTGTTCTGCTGTTACAGTTTGGATATAGATCAGTGAAGTGCAGTTGAAAACACTTGGAAGAGCGGGGACACGTTTCAGTCTTTTAAGTTGATTGTGTTAATTTTTCAGAAAATTCATTTTTTCATCAGAATGCTGATCCCAAACAAAATGTTTACAGTCACTCCCATAGCCCTGTTTTGAGTTCCGATGGCTATGTTACAGGCTTGTTTTACAGAGGTATGCTGACAACTACTCATGCCATCCTGTTGTGCATTTTGCCTCTTTAGCATTTGAACTCACCAAAAATTTTATTCTTGCTGAAAATTCTAGATATTTTAGAGAGCTGTGTTTCTAAGGATTTGAAAATCCTGCCTGGTAGAAGATAAACTTAAGTTTGTATTTTAAAGAAGGTGATCAGGACTGCCCATGTACAATTCCTTGGCTAGCTAGCAGTTGTTGAATCAGAAAATGAACTGTGGGTGGCCTCTTGGCACAGGTTTCTTCAGATTTGCCAAAATAAAGGTCACATGGAGAATGTGGGAGAGGAGATGAAGGAGGGGAAGGACAATTTGGCAGAGAACAAGACAGCAAGTTTCTCAGATAATTGGCACTTTGTGTTTATTTTGAGTTTTAAATATATTTGCAATCCTTACTGATCCATCTTCTTTCTTAACAGCTATCCGTCAAGCTATTTCCAAAGCATTGGTGGCTTATTATCAAAAATGTAAGTTCATTGTTTTGATTGTTATATTAGCCTGAAGTGGAAATGTATGGCTTCTGATAGGTGTGAAAATGCCAAGATTTTGTTCCTTGTGAAATTTCTAAAACTGAAATCTTTTTTTTTTCTAAACAGATGTTGATGAAGCTTCCAAGAAAGAGATCAAGGATATCCTAATCCAGTATGACAGGACTCTGCTGGTTGCAGATCCTCGCCGTTGTGAATCCAAGAAATTTGGAGGACCTGGGGCTCGTGCACGCTACCAGAAGTCTTACCGTTAAAATTGGTCAACAGTCATGTGACAGTCAATAAAGACAAAGAATTTGATAAATTCCGTGTTTATAAATTGTGTTTTTTCTGTGTGGGTAAATAGATTTTTCAGTTTACATTGATTTGTAAAATCAGGGCTTTTGGCAGTTCTCTTTGATCCCTTCGTAGGAAGTCTTGATAGACTTCAGGGTCTCAGGAAAGAAGAGCAGTTTTCTACTATGGATGTACAATAAATTACCAGAACATAAAGGGCTTATGTCCTATTTATTTTTGGGGGGGCAGGGTGGCTGGTGGGGTGGGTACATGCAACAGCTTGTTGAAGCAGACTCCAGTCTTTGCATTTCTGATACGCAAACAAACGTGGACCTTTTCGGGGACCTGGATTGTCCTGGTATTATGGGTGGGGATAAGTACCCATGTTCTTCCCATGTGAAAATGTCTGTTAAAGCCTGGTTGCAGACAGCATGCAATGTGTGGGAGTGGGTCTGACTCCTAGCTGGTAACATCTTACGTGATCTGCCTTAGTATGCCACCCTAGAGTAATGCTGCATTAAGCATCTCTGTATACTTTGGGGTTGGCACTTAGTGTTCTTGCAAAGGAATTTTGTTTCCATTATATATTAATTTGAAATAACCACTTTTTTGAAGTCCCAAACGTGGACATGGAATATTAAGTGACCACTGCATTTGCATGCACTGCTTATGTTGATACATGCGTGATGGCCAGTGGCAAATAATTTACCACCTTGAGGGCAACTCCCTCAGCATAGTCTAAAGTGTATATTCAGATGCTATTTTAAAATTTCTATTTAAAGTTTACATTGTCAAAACCAAAGTAATTATATATGTTCATGTATGAAGAGAATGACCTCTTGCCCTACCAGCTGTTACCAGATAATAAGAGGAACAGTTTTCTGGATTAGTATGTCTAAATATAGGAAACTTTTGAAGTAAACACAATTTACTTTCTTTCAAAAACAGTTTTTTGTAACTGTAAAACATAAAAAGGGCTTTGTTTTACAAAACGCATTGGGACTCCATCTTTCAACCATGTTTGCTCATTACAAACACAGGTGGATATAGACATGGAGAACTGTATCTAATAACAGTAAAATCCATTTGGTAGCCAGACTGCTCATGTCATGAGCTAGGTGAGGTGATTGAAGTCCTTAGGGAAATATGTGTGAAAAATTCAGAGCTGAAAATCTGACAGTAGTTTGGAAGACCATAACTAGGGTGTGTGTTTATGAAACATAAAATGCTGGAGAAGTTCCAGTTTCTCATCTTTTGAAGCTTTGAGGATTTTCATTTTGGAAGTGTTCTGGTTAGGAAGAGAAAGAGTTAAGTTCCGAGTAAAACTTGGGATGTGTCAAGGCTGTTGGAAAGGCTAATTCTGTCCCTTGGAAGAGTTGTAAGTGATTGAATGAGACCTTGGAAACGAGCTGACCCCACAGGCATGAAAACAGCCCCGTACTGTTGTTTCCTGTTTGGAAACCAGTCTGGAGTGGGACTGGAAGAAACACTGAAGATGAATCAACCAATAGCCTAGCTTCTGTTCTCCTGCTCTCTTGTAGCTGGATATTTTTCCTGTCTGCTTTACACTTGTATGACAATACTGAAATTGTTATATGAGCATCTTGATACTCCAGATTTTTGTCCAGATTTCTATGAAATCTGATATTTCTTCTCTCACTTAAGGCTGTTATTTCAGTGTACCAAGTCTATACAAAGTTAAACTGACTTCCTTGAGTTGAGTTGGGGAACTGGAGATAATAGCACAATATTGTCCTTTTGCTTTAGTTTAGGAAAACGATTATTCATAGTTTTTTATAATCATTGGCACTTGTTATGTTATCTTTTTGCTTTTTCAGGATAAAGCTTTTGTTTAAAGTACTCTCACTGAAGTGTAGTTACTCAAGAGTTAAATGTGTAACTTGAACAAATTCCTTCTGAAAAAGAATTCTCCATCCATCTCTCATTTTAGCTGTCAAGTGTCTGCCACAAAATACTGCAATACATGACCTGAATGGAAGTAGAAAACTTATTCAAACCTTTCACACTTTCGTTGGAGGGGACTGTTGCCTATTCTATTGCCAATTGAAATACCAGGATTTTTTGTCTTATGCTAAGTGAATGATGTATTAAATTCCAGACACTTGCTGTCTCTTTGGCAAGATGAATAGTTTGCTTTCCTCAGTCCCTCCCTTCTGCATCCTCAGATATGACCCATTTCTTGTCCAGCAAGTTGCTTAGAGTCTGTACCTCGTAATAGAGTTGCTCACAAAGTACTCTAGCTCTTGGACTGCTGAGAACTGCAGTGTTCTGACTTGCAGCCTGGCTTTCTAAGGAAAAGATGCTATGCAGGGATAACTTCAAATTTGATTACTGAATTCCCATGAGTTTTGTGAAAACTGGCGTCTTGATGGATGTTAATTAGTTTCAGCTGAGGAAAAATAAGCCTTTTAGTTGTTTGGCTCGTGTGGCGACTGACAAGCAATGGCTCACTCAGTGCTTAGGAAATGTGTACTAGCCTGCCAGTTGGCACATACATACCTTATGCTGTGGCTTGTCCAAAACTGATTCTTGCCGAGCTCTTAGACCAGTCAGACACAGGGGAAAAGGGGGGGATAGAGAGTTCCTGGGATGTGAAACTCAGGGGCAGGGGAAATGGAATACCCAGTGCCAGTAACTTTAGGGGTGTTTTCACAGTTATGGGGGAACCTGATTTATCAGTTTTGCTTCCCACAGTAGAGCTTGTAACAACTGGGGGGTTTTGTTTTGTTGTTCTTTTATGGAAAGGCTGAAAATAAAACTTGCATTGCTACTAATATATCCAGAGATGATATCTGTGTGTTATTTCTTCAGACAAAAAGCTCTTAACATAATAAAAATGCTTTCTGAACTGAACTCTGATCCTACGAAAATGCCCTATTAATCCCGGAGAGTGATGTCATTCCCACAAACTTTTTTTCTACATGAGAAATGTTTGCGGAATTGGGCTAGTGTCTGCCTGGGTGGTGGAGATCTTTATTCTAAACGGTTGTTGGCCGATTAACCACTAGAGGGCTTAACTTCATTGCGGAAGGGTAATTAACGTGAAGTTTTAAGCTGTGGGAAGATGTAAGGAGAAAACATTTTCACAAAAATCTTCCTTCCCCTCTCCTCTCCCTTTTCCCTTTTCTCCTTTCCTCTTTTCCCTCCCCTTTCCTGATGTCAGTCAAGCTCTGGTGATTAAGCATTTGCTCTGGCCAAGGACACCCTTACACAAAGAAATACAAACAATCTGATCTTCAAGCCCCTAGTGAGGTTTTTGAGCAGCTGTGGAGGTAGTTCTTGGAACAGAAGAAATGCCCCTAATCTTGTATCACCCAGCTCTTTCATGAGCTTCACTGATATTATTTCTTAGGAAGGTCAGGCACACACATCAGAATGTGGTCCCACTTGAATTATTCATTGAAAATGCCATAGAATCGTAGATTATCCTGAGTTGGAAGGGACCCATAAGGATCATCGAGTCCAACTCCTGGCACCACACAGGCCTACCCAAAAATTCAGACCATATGACTAAGAGCACAGTCCAAACACTTCTTAAACTCCGACAGGCTTGGTGCCATGACTACATCCCTGGGGAGCCTGTTCCAGTGTGTGACCACCCTCTCAGTGAAGAACCTGTTTCTGATGTCCAGCCTGAATCTCCCCTGTCGCAGCTTGACACCATTCCCACGGGTCCTATCATTGGTCACTAAAGAGAATAGATTGGCGCCTGCCCCTCCACTCCCGCTTGTGAGGAAGCTGTAGGCTGCGTTGAGGTCTCCCCTCAGCCTCCTCTTTTCCAGGCTGAACAGGCCCAGTGACCTCAGCTGCTTCTCATACATCTTCCCCTCTACGCCCTTCAACATCTTTGTAGCCCTTCTCTGGACACTGTCCAATAGTTTTACGTCCTTTTTGTACTGTGGTGCCCAAAACTGCACACAGTACTCAATTACCAGTTCAATGAAGGCTGGAGTGTGAGCTCTAGAAAGTACCATATTTTGTTAATGATGATAACGGATCCAAGTCCAAAACAGGGCAAGCTTGAACCCAAGATCATTGAAGGCTGTTATTTCTTCAGCCATTATTTATAATCCTGATAAAATGCATAAGCTGTATATAAAATTAAGTCATCTCAAAATGTTATGTTGGAAAATCTTGGGCAAATTTATTTTGACTATAATAAACAAATATTAGTGTTGAAAACTTCTGATTTAATTTTGAAAGAAAAATCTATAACTTGAAAATATGACACTAGAATTTTTTAAGTGTAGGCCAATACGTGTTCTGTATTGTGTTCTTTTTCTCACTAAAGTGACTATTTTCTAATGTATTGTTTCTGATCACATTGTCCAGAAGTCCCAATCTGCGAGTATTCCACTACTTGTGTAGATAATTTGTCATTGCTTGAATATAATTTGATTCATTTTTTTTTCTTTCTTTCTTAATATAGTCCTATGAGCTACAGTTCAGTGTACTTGGATGAATAATTCTTTTTCCTTATTAGCTAATGTCCTTCATGTGCTTGGGACCGTGCTATTTCCTACCCTGCCTTGAGCAGAGATATCCAGACCTAATGAAACCTATTGCTCTAACTCTTAAAAAGACCCTTTACAGCTGCAGAGGCTTGGCCTACTTTTAAGTCATTAGAAGCCAAACAGCAATGAAATACTAACCCTCCCTGAATATTACCTCAACTTTATTATATAAAAATTGAAAACAAACAAACAAAAAGTCATTTTAATGGCTTCTGTTAAATCAAAAGAGTTAATTTATATTAATGGAAAGTTTTATTATTTTTGATGCCGCATATGAAACACGGTGTGAAATATCATCTTGAGGAGTGGAAGAATCCCAGATCAGATTTCTTATAAGAGTTTGAAATGGTTTCTACACCAGACATAGCTTCAAAGGAAAATAACTCAGAGACTGGTAATGGAAACTGGAAACTCTAATGCTGTGTTGGGTTCATCTCAGCTTTACAGCAACCTCAAGGCATCATCCTCTAACAGGAGATTTATGAGAGCATGAAATGTTGATTAGCCTCTGCCACCTCCTACAGGGTAGGTGCCCCCATTAAATGTTTGCAATCTGTGACTATGACTACATTAGTATGTTAATTTGGATAAGGAGCTCAATTCTTTTACTTCAGTTTGCAGACTGGAGTGGTTTTGGATCTTGTGGAGCGGATGAAAATAAGCTGGAAGATGCAGACTGGCTGCAGATAAGCATATTCAGTGAGTGGGAGCAGCCTGGAGTTAGTCAAAAGTAAAAACAAAGCAAAAATCTCCTTGAAATGTGAATTGTGTAAATAAGTTTCCTTTAGGATTTACAGAATAATGAAACACAAGATGGACAGATAACCCATTTCAATGGCTGTTTGGTAAATATTTTGTGCATGTATGTATTTGTAGAAAACTGCTTCCAGAGTCACTTAAATACAGTCAGTAATAAAACTAAATCTTAAGAAATACTGGAACCACAGTGTACTGTAATAATGTACATCAGTTTGCAATAATTGTCCTTAGGCCACCAGTGATCCTAAACCTGCATGGGTACTGCTGTGTGGGCATAAGGGTTTGTCTTTGACTGTGGTTGGAGAGGTTGTATGTTTTCCTTTGCCCTCTCTTCCAGTCCAGCAGGGGAGAAGGGGAGAGAAAGGGCTAAAAGAGTTGATGGGAGAATTTTTTACCTGAGAGAGACCAAAAACTTCTGAATTTTATTTTGGTCCACAACCACCTTGTGCAGAATGCTCCCAGCATCCTACAAAGTGCATGCTAGGAGGAATGAAGTGTAAGGCAAAAGATAGGCTTTGCAAATGAAAGTGAGTTGTAGGAATTTCAATTAGCATTATATGTGTCATTAAAACTGCACTTTTTAATGATTCTATTAATGTTTAGAGTAAAGTGGGTAAGGTTTTTTTCCTTTTTTATATATTTTCGTCTTAAATTTTGGTGAATTTACAGTTTTCCATTTTAATGAAAATTAGAAACAAAACCCCTTGGCCCCGTTGACTTCTTTCTCCTTTTTGGTAATATGAAAATTTCCAAGCAAGTTTTTTAATGAAAGTGAAATACAATTATCTGCTGGGAAGTTTTCTTTCATGACAGGAGCAAACTATACACAAAAACGTATCTCAAATATTCTTAAAAATCCAAGTATATTGGTTCATCGATTTTTTTGTCTCTCCTCTTGGAACAGATGAGGAACATTCATATGTTAATCTCCAAAATGATCTGGTTATATTTTATGCATTAACATAACTGGAGGTTCTTGCTAAAATTTTTCACTGTAAGAAGCAAAGGGCAGAGATCAACACAAGCCGCAAAGCACACAAAGGTGTAATGACAACTGAAGGATCTCTCAGACCATCATGACATGGCAAAATTTCTTTCTATGTCATTGTCTTCTGTGTTATAAAGGGCCGATTGAGCTCAACAGAGGAGTAATACTCGCAGGTCTAGCGAAAGTGTAACTAATACAGACTCTGCTGAGGAGTTACCATGCATTACTAATGAGAGACATGCAGCCAGAAAGTTGTATGCAACATTTGCAAAGCTCCTGAAGCTGTATGTATCTACCAAGCTTGATGTCTTCTTTTTTTCCTTTTTGCGTTGCATTATTTCAAATAATGCATCCAACTATTTAACTTTGAAAGGATTTAAACACACTGTAGGAATACATAGTTATAAGATGCTGTCATAATCAAAGCCATCAATTTGGATAAATCTCCTATTACCAAGTTATACTGAAATGAACATTGTGGGAAAACTCAATTTAATGATACCATGGAGTATATTTTTGCTTCATTCACTGCTGTCCTCTTTGCAAGGTAAGAACTTTATTCCATTTCTGAAGAAATACTAACTTTAAAAATGAGTTCTATAAATATTTTATTAATACGGCTACTTCTTTTTCTATCATTATCAAACAATATTTTTAACCCTTTTTGGAATTCAAGAAACAATAACATAGGTTAAATAACCCATTTTACATATCTCCCTTCTCTCTGACAGGTGTTGAAGCTAAAATATAGCTCTTATTTTTTAAAAAGACACATTTTCTATGTCTGAATTTTGTTACAAAATAATTATCAAGGAACTATGTTTAAGTTTCGTTTATTCCTTGCCACTACTGTCAGATGAGTAAGCAGGTAATGAATTTCAACAAGGTATGATTTTATTTCATCAGACCGCACCTGCACTTTGTTTAAGCATTTTTGGAATGCTAGAATAAATAATTGCTCTTCTGGTTATAGAAACAATCCTATTTTTAACCAGTATATTCACTTTAGATGGGTCTTGCAGATAGTTTATTTGCAACCATTATGAAGATTTCTAAGACAATGTGAGAAAGAGTGTAACCGGATTACAATTGAATTTTGCAAGTAATATTCAGAAAATAATTACACCTAACTGCCCAAGGAGCTTGATTCTGGATAGCTCTGAGTATCCCTTGTACTTATAATTACCTCCTGTAATTTATCAGATTTGGTCTGAGGCTCTGAACAACTAAGAACTCTTCTCTCTTTTTGGTGGTAGTATTTAACAGAGTTGAGACCGTGGAAAACTGGGGTTGATAAGCCCTTGAAAGAATCA
Organism: Cygnus olor; assembly: GCF_009769625.2. Lineage (NCBI taxonomy): Eukaryota > Metazoa > Chordata > Aves > Anseriformes > Anatidae > Cygnus > Cygnus olor. Next base: position 42,679,631 of record NC_049169.1, read on the forward strand.
AGCTATCAGGAAGGAAAGCATCTGTTGCTAGGTCCCTTAGGAAGAGAAAAAAGTTTATGTAAAAGTGCTCTGGAAAACTCAGGATCATTAGCTATTTTTTAAAGAATAAATTTCAGTAGTGTTGTTTGCCAAATGCAGAGTGAGGCTGTAGAAAAACATTTAACTTAATGACTTTTTAATCTACAGGATCTTATTGCAAGCTTTCTCTTTTGAGAAGAACTTCAAGGTAAGTTTTTATTCCATATTTGTCAAGTTCTACAAATAAAACAAAAACATATAAGGCTTATCTGATATAGCGTAAGTTAGAAAGTAAAATATAGTCTTGAATTTGACATGTAAGACGTCAAGTACATGTGCATTGGATGTAAAACACACTTTCAGAATGTTTACATCTCTTTTCAAAGAATTTACACAACAGGCATGGATCCTCTATTTGAAAAATGAAGGCACTTATGAAAAATGATACTTCTATGGTCTCAAGAAAGCTTAGTGGAATAATGGAATGAAACCAGGATGAGATCATTATTTTATGTCTGGAAAAATACATTAAATGAGTATCCTTCTACAATTTTAATTGCATGATAAAATCCTAGCTGCTATTTGAAGCACAGAAAAGTAAGTGCTATACAGCCATAAAATAAACATTTTCAATACAAGTTTTCATGTAGAAGCTGAAATCCAAACAAAACCCAAACTAGGGAATGTTCCTGATCCCATTGAATTAAATGGGAACTATGCCATCAATTTTAGTAGAAGTGTCCATTTGGACATAGCTTTGGGTGTCTAGTGACCTCTGCATCTAGTGAGCACACATGCATATTGAATGATATGCCATCTTGGACTGTTGATAAAACTAAGTATGTTTTATAGCCTGCTGCCCTTGTTTCTAAACTTAATTGCAAATTTAAGTCAGCTATAGCTGGCAAGCCATCTTTTGCTATTAAAAGCTCTATCACAATATATTCAAATCACACTTGGGGGAACTTGCTGCCACACACGCTGTCAAGTACCTATGAAACTGCTTTGCAATTTTGTATCCTGTCATATAAGCTTATTTTGCCTGCTTACCTCTCCCTCATAAGCCCCATGTACCTCCCTGATAAAGCATCCCACGTTTGAGAGCAGAGATTGGAGCACTATTGAATTCTGTAAAATGAGACCATGAAAAAAAAATCGCCATTTTAAATGTTAAGCCAAGAAAGACCTCTTTGATAAAGTGATGGTAATCAGAGAGAAACACTTCTCTCTGGGGAGCTGCTTATTCAGGCTGTTCCAGGGACCTTCGATTATACAGGTTCCTTTTTGTTTTCTTCCAGAAATGAGTTTAATGCAACTCGACAGAAAAGAGATCTCTTAACAGCAGAGGTAGGTTATACCTCCGAAAGGGGGAGGGTGGGGAAAGCCTCCCCCTTTTCTGCTCTGGGCTTTGCTGTTGTTACAATGGGGCCTTTGTAAGGAGCAAGGCTATGGTAACAGGAGGACGGTGAGGAGGAGCCGCTGTTCCCTACCTGCTCACCTCCAGCCAAGACCCATGGCCTCACACATTCATTCGCTCTTGGTGAAACGCTCTCTGAATCACCCACCCTGATAGACCGACTGACGCACACCATGGGAAATAACACTGTGGTTCTTCTGCCTTTTGTGAAGACGAACAGAAAGCCCTAGAAAGCTGTTAGTGTTTGGCGAAAAGCACAATGGCGGCTGTAGACAAGGAGCCTGCATGTGGTGTGGTGATGGCGGCAGCTTCGGCCCAGGCCCCAGTCCCACCACTGCGGCCTGAGGTCTGTCCCTCCTCAATCCACGCTCTGTACTGCTGCCTTATGCTGCACAAAGGTGATGTTTGACTACAATTTAATAGTATAGGGGGAAACTCATTCCCCTGTGGGTAGACATCTTGGGCTACAGAGCCCGAGCAACTGTTACAGCCCTTTTTTACAGGGGCAGGCATGGAGCCCAAAGCCTCTTCTCAGGGTCTTGCAGGCAGGCTGCAACAGAACCACAAATCATTTTCTCTATGTCCCTTGGAGAATTTTGTGTCTCCTCACCAAGTCAGAAGGTAGCCAGTATGAAACATAACATTGAGGTGAGTCATGCCTCTTCTCCTCACTAGGAAGACACCTTCTGAGGGAAATGGGCTCTGGGGACTGATGGTAGTCCAGAAGTGTGCTCAGTAGGACAGTGTGCTGTCACAGCAAATAAGCTCTATCTCCCCAAAACAACACAAAAGCAAAAAGCTGCTTTGCTGAGAGGCCTGGCTCAGGGTAACCAAGAGAGGATGTGGAGAGGGGTGTTTTTATGCAGGGGTGGTGGAGAACCTCTCTGGCTAATGATGGACCCTGGAACAGCTTTCTGGTGAGCTGGTGAGGTCCATTTCAGATTGGTTTTAGACAGATTGTGCTACTTGGGTGCATCAAAGTATTTCCAGTTGGAGGAGGGAAGTATTTATGTCATTGCATGAAGCATTGGTGGGACTTCACCTGAACCATTTACTGTACAGTTGTGTTTATGCTGAGATCCATTAGTTCAAGCTCCAGACATGGAGAAGGACTAGCAGAAAGAGCAAAGAAAGAGTATCTTGCAAGTGAAGGCTTAAACAAGTTGCTTTGCTCTGTTGTACTGCTGAAGGCTGGTGTTAGACGTATGGGGAGCATAGAAGGGTAACTGCTTTCTTGTAATATATCACAGAGGGAATTAAAAAAAAAAAACACCAAAAAACACAACAAAACAAAACAACAAAACAAAGCAGGGATGAAGAGCTATTTAAGAAAAAGGGCAAAGCTTTGTAAAACAAAAAGATTTAAAAATGGCCATGAATAAATGTACAGGGGAAATATTTAACTGCCCAGCACTTCACCCTGGTAAACTTCCCAACCGTACTTGTGGGGGCAAAAACCCCAGAGTGCTTGTCATGTGGAACTTGATTAGTTCTTGGAAGGGATGATGTGACGTGACAAACTGCAATAGCAGAGTGCTGGGTCAGATCCAGGACTTCCTTACAGTCCCAAGTCCCCCTGTTCCTATACAAGACAGGATGCAGATCAGGAAGATCTCCCCCCCCCCCCCCCATTTTGTTTTGGACAAGCTGAAATGAGTTCTGAAGGATCTCAAGGGGGATGTGAAATCCATCACAGCTGAAGTGGCCACAGTTGGATGACTGGGGAGTGGTACAGGGCATGAGTTACAGGAGAAACATTTGGTATTCGATGGAAGCAAAAAAGGCAAGAGTCTTGCCTGGGCCCTCACTCTTCCTCCCAAATGTAAACACAAATCTCCCCCAGTGGAGCCTTGCTGGTTTGTTGCCTTTGGTGAAGCAGAAGACATGGAGAGGAGGCCAGCAGTGACCCCAGGGCACAGCCATATCCTTCCACGTCCCCCAGAAACCATGCTTCCCTTCCCCAAGTGCCAGGTGCCGCAGTCGCTGCCTTTCCTGCTAGTCTGGGCTGTCAATCACAGCACATGAGGCCATGCCCTGTGCTGGACGAGCCACAGGTGTCTCTACTGTGCTAAAAAAACCCTCAAAGTCCTCACTCAATGCTGCTGCAAGGCCCTGGGCTCATAGTAGTGCATTCATAAAGCAGAAACACACTGATTTTCCTTTTGTGTTTCTGTCAGGTTCGAGCTGCCTCTCCTCGGTCACACCTGCATGGGGCCTTGACGCGCAGCCCGCCAGGAGGTCAGTGCTGCTCGTCCCAGGAGGAGATGCCCCTGGACACGCTGCCTTCCTGTCACCTTCCCATGTTGCCAGTGGTTTTGTCCCCTAAAAAACCCCACACTAACTCATTACTTCATTTTATCCATGTTAAATAGCATACGGTTCCCACTGAAATTAGACTTTCAAAATAATGATTTATGACCAAATCTGAACAGCTAATTAAGCTAATCCTTTGATCTTTTTAAGTTTATTTCTAGTACAATTTTCTTACTACCACTTTTTCTGTCCTTGTGAGAGGATGTAAGTATGTCTGAGAGGCATGAACTGATTATGCAAATGTACAGTTGTACCCAGACAATGAGCACAGGGCTACTCCTAGAGGGGTTCAGGCACTGTCCAAACACCTAAAGCAGGTCCAAGTTATTTTGCAGAAATGTTTGTTGTATGCAACTGAACTTCAGTATCCTTGGAAAACATGTATGCCTGGGTAGGTGCTTCCTGTTGTATTTTTCCATGTAAATAAATATGTATAATTCATAGTTCATAGCTGTAACAGCAAAAAAGTTTTCCACATTAATGCTGTTCTATAAACAGTATTTTTTGCCCTGTGCTTTCAGGGTATCTGTGCGTATTTGGAAAGCAATTCTTAAATGGGAAAAATTCAAAACTAAGCATTCAAAACTAAGCTTTACTATGAAGGTCCAGTTTTGTTACCATTTAGCGTCACTAGCAGCTTTACAGTGGCTTCCATCAGGTGTGGAAGGGCCTGTTTATTTCATTGCCTTCCTGCTTTCTGCAATGCTTTTTAAATCTCTGTAAGCAACTTTGTAAATGTTTGTATCTAGGGTTTTAATTCCTCCCCAATAGGGAAATCAACTATCTGCAAACCCTGAAATTTGAAATTTCCTTTCTCCTTCACTTTTGGGGAACTATGATTTAGACCCACCTCAGTGAATGGTTAGTAGACAGTGAAGTCTTAGCGTCCAAGCAGACAACATAACCCTTTAATGAAACTGCATTTAGAAACAATTACTAATTATAACATAAAACAAGCCATTCCCATGGAATCTTAAGCCTCTGACTCCAGTCACCTCTTAAGCAGAAATAACCTTTTAAAAGTTTTAGCATGCGTGGAGGGCTATTTTTAACTGTTTTTGACTTTGTAAATTATGCATTCCAGACTGTTCATAAGCTGAATATACCCTTTGCTGTAATGCCTAGGAGGGAGGAGTTGAACATATGCATAAATTGTGCTGAATTTGGTCAATTAGAATAATCTGTGTCCTGGGTATTTCAAGATCAGGAGGACTGGGATTTGGTTTCTTTACATGGGAACTTGACCTTTTGTTTGCTGGGAGGAGGTTGACCTTTTGCTCCTTTGTTAGTGTACAAGTCTCAGACCAAAAGAGAACCTTGTCTTTTAACCAAGAAACACAAAGGATAAATTTAAGTAAATGTTAAAAACTGGAGATTGTTGTTGGTTAATTTTCTTAGCTAATACAGCTGCTAATGATTTTACAATAAAAAAATTTAATGCGAGTCTCAATTTGTTTGCCAAATACTGTATCTACTAAAAGGCTGCTGTCTTTGCTTACAGGTTCATGTTCTCAAGAGTGCCTTAATGGAGCAGGTTGCACAGAGGCAGGTGACTGTGATTGTCAGTTATTTCGGGCTCAAGGAAGCAGGTGCCAAATTGGTAAGTCTGGGGCCAAAAGAATCAAGTTTGAGGTTCAAGTGAAATTTAACGGGAAAGTTTTTAAAACAATATTGTTAACAGCACTTTTGTGATTCCTTTGTAGTAGGGATGTCATCCACTAGAAGACACATGGATTAAAATTATATTATATGTTAGGGAAATAGCACCGTCACAAATGCCTACGTTTTAACATTTGGTCTATGATGATTCACAGATGCCATAAGAGACAGATCACTGTCTAGTATGTCAGCGGCTGGCCAGCTTTTTTATAGTTAACTGAACAACTAAAAAGTCACTACATTTTTCTAGCAGTGAGCTACTGCAAATAAAATAATTAACTCTTTCAATGCACTGGTTTCTGGAATCTCCTTTAGCAAGAATCATCTTTCTGGATCGTCAGTAGACTTTAATCCCTTGCTTCTACTTAGAATTAAAATGCCTCTACCAAAGCAAATCCAAAACTTACAATGATTGCATGTGACGAAAACTGCATTCTAAAGATTAAAAAGTAAAAAGGAAAAAGTACTGACTTTAAATAAAGTTGAAGAAGTGAGGTTATCTTTCATCATTGTTGTATATTTTGTTTATAAGCTCTTATTTCCTTTCTAAGCATTTACTTCTGTGGACACCTTTGTCACCTGTCAATTTTTGATTACTGTGCTTGTTGTAAACTCAGTGTGTTCTCTCCAGTTCCTAACACTGGTAAGGACCGAGATGGGATTTGCAAGTCATGGGGACAGTATCACTTTGAAACATTTGATGGCATCTACTACTACTTTCCGGGAAATTGCTCCTATATTTTTGCAAAAGACTGTGGTACTTCAGAACCCCAGTACACTGTTTGGGTAAGTATGTGAGCGTACATTAGAAATAACACACTGAGTATACCTGTATTTCATAAGTAAAGTAAGTAGAGAGACAATAAATAGATCAAACTGTAGCGTTACTTACTTAAATACAAAACTATGCTGCTGGAAAATGTCTAAGCATGTGTGCAGCAACTCAAAACTCTGATGAAATGATAATCAACAGAGTCAGTATATTAAAAATAGTGTTTCTTACTCCCTCTCTCCTAAAAAGGATCTCTGTTCTCTCCTCTCTGGGAAAACCTGTGTAGCAAAATTGGGTCTTAAGGCAGACCTTGGAAACTTCAATAAACTTTAGCTGTCAGATTGTAGAAAAAATTGAACTGCTGAGTAAAGTGCAAACAGCTGTCACCTGCCTGGTAGCTGGGCACCCAATCGTACCAAGCTCTGATTTGCAGCCATTGGCATGCGAGGATGTGGAGCTACCTCCCCTGACCCATGAAAAAGTTTGTCCCCGCTGTGGATTTGTGTTCTAATTTTGGATTACCCCTGCGTCATGCAGAGAAGGTTAACAGCTCAAAAGTCTTCATCTTGACCTATGTATAGGGGGCATTCTTTTTAGTAATTTCCTCAGATTTATGGGTATCCATGGTTAATGATTTTGAGATCAGGCAGAGTTCAAACCTCTATCCTCTTTGAAGGAACGTGTCCTAATTACCAGGCTGTAGGTTACTGTGGGGAGAGAACATAAGCTCATTATGGTATTTTTTTCAATGGTTGGGATTTGGTGCTGACTGGGCAGGGGAGAGGGAACAAGAGTGGTCCTAACCGTAATGCAACCATGGTGGCCACAGTGATCACAGGGGCAAATGTAGATCTAGGTTCTGATTCCTGCTCCAAGAACTAGTTTTCATTTATCAACATATGATATCTTGTCCCCCAAAATACTAGCATCTAAAGAAGATTAATCTGCCATTTCTACTCACTCAGATCATAGGCAAATGCTGTTACATCTGCTTTCCATTATTTTATTTTAATTCTTTGCATGCAGCTATCATCTCTTACAAGATTTCAGAAAATGCTATAGCAAACCCCAAGATTATATTAAAAATCTAGAATCTTTATTTCAGTGGATTCCAGTTGCTCTGGAAAGAGAGAAATTACCTTTCAATTGCTGGAACAAATGCCATACTTTGTTAAAAACTTAAAATGTTTATTCAGAAAAGTCACAAGTAATGTTGAAGCAATACAGTCACAACCAGCTGGGCAGTGGAGAGCTGAAAATCTTGCCAAGTGCTCACATTATGGTCCTTCTGGTTTTAATAATCCACCTCTCTAGAGCAGAAGAAAACACAAGAATTATTTTGATTTTCCTTGATTGTGTTTCTGCCTTAGGCCAGGCTTACGTAGAAACCATCTGTCAATACTAGTAACATTTATTATGTCTTTAATTATAACTTTCTTTATACATGTAAAAACCCTAATGCTTTTACTGGCTTGGTTTATTTCACTCAGAGAAGCAGTAACTGTTTTTTATTTCCAGCATTAACTGTCAGCCTAGGAAGATTAGTTAGTGTATGTGTGAGTGCTGTATGTGTTTACCAATAAATCTTTTCTACAAAAGTGATAGCTCTAGTTACTAGTTACAGCTCCCATTACTATGCTGGCAAAATGTTTCACAGTTACTCATCTATTTAGCTTCACAGCACTGTCAAGTAAATTGGTAACATGGCTCAAATCCTTCTTGCAGAAAGCTGATGCACACGGTCAGAGGAGCCATACTCGAGCTGTCTAAACTCTGTCTACATTTTAATTTAGGTAAAGGTAGCTAAGATTCACCGCATATTCCCATGCCTCCTCAGTCGTTACTAAAACCTGCACATATGCTTTTGAAGCATAGTAGTCTAGAGCATCACACCAGTTTGGGTATTCCTGCTCCGCTGAGATTAGCATAGCATAGATTAGCGGGAGCTTTGCATAGGCCCTTGGACTAGGTATGTTCTTCAGACTCACCTAGACTACTGTCAACGTAATTCAAAACTGTGTAGTGATTAACTGGGTAAAGCATATGCACAGAAAGTTGGAGACCTGCATTCCTATCATCAGTCAGAGTTAACCTGAGCCAATGGTTTTCATGTCCTGAGAGTGCACCCTGGCCAACAAAAGCCCTGTTGTCTCTGGGGATACAGACATTCCTGCAAGGCAGGAGTCATGCTCTGCCATGGCTCATGGCTGGGAATGGAAAGGAAGCCCGACTGCAAAGGTAGCATCCTTTCTGCAAGCTATAAAAAGGAGGCATGCTGGCCTATTCCTAGTTCTGATAAAACATTATTTTTGTTTTGGGATTACTTCATTGCCATGAATCTGTAGGCTCACTGAGACAGGAGTTGCACGTTTTTCTTTTCTAGAAGTACACATCTGAGATTTGCTTAACACCCCTAGTAATGGGCAGTCATGGAAGTCACATATTGCTAATAGTTGTGAGACACTATTTTGCAGATCTCTCTCTGGTAGAGTGATGCTTTCTGTGCTGAAACTGGGGAAGCTGATGTCAGATTCAAGGCAGCACCCTGACTCACTACCCTATCTATGTACAATGGGGACAGGCAGACTTTGGAAGAGCCTACACTTCTCCATTGACAGTGCTGAGAAGCTAATGCAAAATGGGTTTTAACAGATGTGTTTATGTTAGATGACTGCAGTAATCTGTGGGAGCACTCCAAAATCTCAACAAATCCTGAGTGGTTCAGGAGGGCATGCTGGATCAGCTGATGCCAGTCTCAGCTGGCTCGGAGAATGCTGGCACTATGCTGAGTTTTTGTATTGCACAGTAGTCCCCTCTAGACCTCTAGAAAATGAGCAGTAGGGGTGTCTCGGTGCAAATAACAAGCTCCTACACTGGCAGTGATAAAACAGCTCACTATGGTGTCTATGAAGTTCATCTATGTAAACTACCTGAGTATTTCACACAGTGTTTAAGCCACTAACTTGTGATGCTTTGTGCTGTTAAGCACTTGCTGTGTTTCTCAGTAGTACTGAGTAACATGAACATATTTTTGCATATGTTTGTAAGTATGACCTTTTTACATTTTAAATATTTCTCTCTAAAACTCTTTCAGTGATTCATGTACAGAAAAATAAATTATCATATATGACTTTACGAAAACTTGCATGAAATTGTTGAGAATATTTATTCTAACTGTGTGTGTATTCTTCCCCTCTAAGGTTCATAACAGTCCTGACTGTTATGGTTCAGTATATTCTTGTCAGAGGTCAGTCAGCTTATTTTTTTCAAACCAAGAAGAAATAATTATTTCAGGACGTGAAGTAAGAAAAGAAGGGAAAAGGTAAGTGTTCTAATGATGGTTTCAAATATTTTATTGCAGAAGGACAATGTGAAGTTTGGGAAATTAATGCTTTTGACATCAACCAGAGAAGATAATTTGCTATATATTTTCACTGATCCCTGGATATTCTATATTGGGACTGATAGAGTGCTAGTGTGAAAAGATGTAATGCTGTTCTTGTAATACATGAATGAAGGTAGCATGTGCTCCCCATGAGCCTTGTGTTCAACTTCTCAGCTCTGACCTTGGGATTAACCATCTAAATTTTGTATAGACAAGGTCTACACCACACTAATCTAGTTAATCTGTGGTGCATCCTGATACAATTTTGAACAAGGTAGTCTTTATTTATGCTTGGTGTGCAGCTATACTGAATTCAACACATAACCTTCTTATGAATAAGCCTGAACTAATTGAATCAAAGATCTTAAGTCTTCTTTGGCCCTTTGGGCAAAAACTCCACATTTCTGAGGTACATCAAACCCTCAAACATACCATTTTTTTTTTTAAACAAATAAATGAGTACAAGGCTATAATAAGTATTTTTTTACTGTTAGATAAAGTACAGAAAATTTCAAAAACTTGTAAAGACGTGTTTTTTTGTATCACCTTAGAAGGTGATTAGATTAGATTAGATTACCTTTGATTTAATAATACTGTAACATCTGAGACTGATGGCTACTGTGCCATCTGTCTTCATCCCAACAGAAGCAATTTTGGAAGATTAGGATTAAATCATACTGAAATATTATTTTCCAATGGTCTATGGCTGAAGGAAGAGGATGTACTTTTTTTGGTCAAAAGTATTTTCTGTACTGTAAGTTTCTCCATTGGCATACGTCTAATCTGATGATCCATCTTCTGCTCAGAAGGGCTGCTGGTGTTCACCACACCAGGAACACAGTTAGTAGTGTCACAGAGCTCCTTGTGCAACACAGCATGCTCATGAACTCATGTGCTCTTTAAGGTGCCCCTTCTGGGCTTTGAAAAGAAGATTCGTTCAGGCTTAGAATTAGTACAACTGATAGATGTATACAGTAGAAAAGCATTCACTTTTGATGATCAATGCAGAGAAGCAAATAGAAAAGAACATGGTAAAAATGCAACAAAGAATCATAGAATCATTAAGGTTGGAAAAGACCTCCAAGAACATCTTGGCCAACCATCCCCCTACCACCACTATCACCCACTAAATCACGTCCTTAAGCACCATGTCCAACCTTTCCTCAAACACCCCCAGGGATGGTGACTCCACTGCCTCCCTGGGCAACCCACTCCAATGCTTAACTACTCTTTCTGAGAAGAAATGTCTCCTAATTTCTAACATGAACCTCTCTCCTGGTGCAACTTGAGGCCATTAAGTGACTGTATACAACTGGAAAAAAGGGTGTAGTGAGTTAGAAGGTGATATTTTATGTGGTATTTTTCCATCACTAACTTCATCTCATCTGAGCTCTTTGAAGTAGGCTGTTTATTTTTGCAGATTAATGTTGCCTCAGACAGTTGGAAATGTTTTCGTTGAGAGATTGGCTGACTATATTCTGGTGAAAACTACCTTTGGTTTTTCTCTTGCTTGGGATGGAAACTCTGGTATTTATATTAAGCTGACAGAAGATCATAAAGGGAAATCTTGTGGCCTCTGTGGAAATTTTAATGGCAATAAATATGATGACCTGATACTGCAAAATAGTAAGTAAATAACTTAAAAATGCTTACCTTTTCTAAACAGCTTCAATGTTCACTTTAAAAATATTATGTAAAAAGACAGAGACCTTATTTCAGTAGAAAATAGAATATCTCTACTCTTCAATGCCATTAAAAATGTTAAGGGAAAAAAAAAAAACAGTTCAAGAAAGTATTTATATGTATGCTTAAGCCTTTTCTTGCTCAGCAAAGCACTCGGGGTATGTTTATCTTAGCTGATGAAAGTGCCTTCAAATTATAAATAAATAACAAATGCTTGTGGTTTTCTCTATGTTTAAGGATGGAGGGAGAAGGAGCAAAAAGCCAAAATATTAATATTTGGAAAAAACCACAATCTTGAGTCATTCGTTTACATTACCATCATAAAAATATGAGTTGAAATATGTACATTTTTAAAGCTCTTTCCAGAAAGTTCCTCGTATCTCTCTGTTGGTATGTTGTGCTATGGGTCTCTTACTACCCTATAGAATTAGGAGTTTGCCCAATACTGTACCTGAGGAAGAGGTGATTGCTAAGTTGATAGAGTATTCTGTAGTCTTTGTAGTTCTATATAGGGAGTAGTCTATAGAGACTTTTGTCCTACTCACAACTAATACGAAAAAAGAGCAGGCTTGGGAATATGAGAAATCCTTTACTCAGTCTGGTAGAAATAAAGATGGGACTGTCTTGTTGTTACTGTTAAATACTGAGAAAATCAAGTCCCACATCCCTGCAGATCATTAAATTGCAAAGGTTACCTCACAGTAACTGTTTTCCCTCCGCTGTTTTGCATTATTCATTATGGTTAATGGGTAGGAGGTTTTTGACTTTCTTCCTAAGTGAAGAAGCAGTCTACATATCTTTGCATAGTCTTTAAAAATCTTCCCAATATAAATTCCTCTTGTCTTCTACCATGACAGAAGTATGTTCCCTGTTCATACATTAACTTCTGCGCACCAGGGTATAGTATTTTTAATAACTAGTTAAAAGTGTTGATCTAAAATAATGGATAAAAATGGAGTTCAGGGAAGATTTACAATTCACAGAAATTCACACAATCTCTTCAAAAGTAATAATTTCAGTATCTTTAAATGTATTTTATAAAAGATTTGAAGTAGGGCAGCTGTTAGCTTTCTTCATTTGCAGAGCTATGTTTTTTTTTCTGTTGTCATTTCTTCTAGTATTTTGCTTTGTCAGAAATGACAGTATTATTGTAGCGTACCATCCAGAGCACTGTGAATCACTTTAACCTTGAACCAGTTGTATAACATGGTGCCTTGACTCTGTGCAAACACAAAGCAAGAAGTTCTGCTATCTTCACAAGAATATACTGCTAATTGAAGTTGCTTCTAAGCAGCAACTTTTTTCTAAGTGTTTCCAAATGTCATTAATCACCCAGGATGATGATTTATCTCCCCCAGCTAAACTACTCCCACAGTAGTGTAAGGGAAGTTTGTACATCTATCCTGAGTCTTACAGTCTGAATGCCCTGTATTTGTATTGCTGCAAATAAAGAAGGTGCTGAGACGTGTTATACTCCATTTCAAAGCATATTTTAAAAAAATCAGCTCCTTTTCTGTTTCCTTAATCTTCATCTTTAACGGCAACTTCGCATTGCTTTGATATATGAGACTGTATCTGAGCATAAAACTATTTAAAAGACATATTTTATTTTGTGGCATTTTTTAAGACTTAGAACTGATTTTTCAAGCTATGTCAAAATGAAAATAAAATATTTTAAAATGTGTTTGCAGAACCAGAATTATGCCAACAGGTTTACTTCTTGATAAAAACAAACAAACAAACAACAACAACATAAAAAAAAAGCCTTTTATGTTTGTGAAGTGTTTTCTGTGTAAAAGAGCTCTTTTGTCAAAGAGGAAGAAAAGTTTTAACTCTCCCTGCTTCTTAAGTAAATCGGATTGGTGGTTAGGATATTAGCTTTGTTTATTTGTGGAGATCCAAGTACAAACACCTGATTATTGTGTTTTGGGGTTTTCCATATTCTAGAGTGTCCAACTTTGTACTTGTCCTGGAAGAAGATAATTAAGTTTTGGATAATACAGTCCTGTGAAAACAAAACAATACAAAACAAACTATAGCTGATTTCTTTCCAATATCCTATCTCCTAACCATGCATTGATATAGATCACCATAGCATAGATACTAATTACAGTAAGGTTCTTCAAAGTGGAGGCCATACACCCTTTTTAGCATAGCTAAGAACATACAGAAAATGTAATATTTAGTTCTTGCTGCAAAAATATGGAAATTTGTGGTCTGTTCCTCTACTGCCAACTTTCTTGTATGTTCTTGTGTATATGTTCTTTGCCTGTTGCCATGACTTCCAATTATGCATCACATTCATTCATTCTCCCTTGCTCATGCTATAAGGAGAACTGGGCATTGTGTTTGTTTTAGGGCTTTTCTGCACTAGGGGAAAAGGAGTGAGATAATAGTGCTAACTGAGCTTTATTAAATATGATGAAAGCTTTAAATTATTTTAAATAAATGCATTCTTTCTTAGGTATTCATTGCAGTCCTTCTTTGAATTTTTGTTACAAAATTGTCAGTAATTATATTAATTTTTTTTTGTTTCATTTAAATGTGGTATAAAATATTACCTGTAGTTAAAAAGGAAAAATAAACTTTTTCTACACTTCCACTACTCTGAACATATCTGTATCTGAAGTAATGAATATATTTTAAAACTTTCAGAAATTTCCAAGATGCCTTTTGTGCTTGTGTTCACAACCTTTTTTCTGGGTGTTCTTTTCATGCAGTAGGTGAACATACAGAAGACATTGCTGAATTTGCAAATAGCTGGGCTGTGCAAACCCCAGATGATGCAGCTTGTGTACCTACTGCCTCAGATTTTTCCAGTCCTTGCTCAGCTGATGAAAAATCCACTGAGGTAAATTAATCATTTAGTGATTGTTTTTTTCATCTTCACTACTTAGTGACAGTACAAGAATCTAGCCATATGCACCATACTGAAAAAAAACTCAAATTCATTGAAGCTTTGAGAAGATTCAGATCAGGGCTGTTGCTAGGGAATATCTGAAGATCTTCAGAAGTTTAGCTTAAGAGTACAAATGTTCAGATAGGATGTGCCAAGTGGTACAAGTCTGCTGACAGAGCTCTTTATTGCTGCATTACTCCTGGGTTCAGTTTCCTGAACTGAATCTTACACCTCATTATTTTTAGAAATTGTGAAATATTGCAGAAGTACCATACTCAGCTCCTGGATTGACATGAAATGCTTTTTTTTGTTTGTTTTTATTTGTTGTTGTTGTCATCAGTTTTCAGTCTGCCATCCCAGCTCTGTGCAGCAGCAGTATGCAATCAAGACACTGCAGACAGAGAGGACAAATTTTAGGAAGTACAATAAAGGAGACATAACAATAAAACAAGACTGTGAGATTCTCAGGTTTTAATGGGAATATAAGGGACCCTGGATTAGCTCAACAAATCTAAAAACAATTATGCTCATTCAGAAAGTATTTGCTAACTATTGTCTTCTGTTTCTCCTTAATGTGCAGGACATATTCTTCAAGTGCCAAATATTCCTACAGTTTCCTTTTTTCAGCTGTCATGAAAGCATAGATCCATATTCTTATATTTCTAGCTGTATGAATGATCTTTGCAGGTAAGAATGGAGTTCTTGTATATTTATTTTTGATGCTTGAAATGAATGCTCACTCTCTCTATTCAGACAAGAATTGAGCAGTATTGAGTGAAGTTAGTAGGAAATGAGTTCAAAGTGAAAGAGATGGGGTTTCGCTCAGTGGGTGATTTACTGTGGAACCAGAGGACACACAGCCTTTGTCCCTGCCAAGGAATAATTTGATTGCTAAAGGTTTACATAGATTCAAGGGAAGACTAGACAAATGCTTGGGAAAGAAATCTATGGAGAATCACTAATGGCAGAAGAGAGAGTTGCTAACCATACACACACAATATACCTATATCTGGAAGTCTTGAATCAAAAATACACGGAGATTGGGAAAATTTACAGGGGGAAATGTCAATGATACTGGAAGAGTAAGTCCATTTGTCTGACACAGTTGTACTATTTTTCTGATAAAAATATAGCAGAGTAACCTTTCAACTACTAAGTCATTTAACTCAGCAGACTTTTTCAAAATTGCTTTGTTTATGTAAATTCAGAGATGTTAAAAGTTCAGCTCTCACTGGCTTTGGTGGGAATTACATATCCTCAGTTGCTTGTGTTATATGCAACCTGGTATTTTTCCCTTAGCTCCAGACTCCCGTTTAGTTAATGTCAGTCATTCAAGCTAAACAGGTTCTCCAGAGTGTAACCGAACAAAACTGAGCAATGTATAACTTCCTTTTTAGAAAAGGTTTTATAACTAAGAAGTAATAGCAGGAATTATACCAGATACTATGGTGGCCTTCTCAGAGTATCATCAATTTAATCAAAAGTATACAGAAAAATTCACAAGACTAAAACTAAGAATCATTTAGAAGCATCCACTACAACTTGTTAGTTCATTTTCAATGAATTTTTGATTTTCTGTTTTGCTACCAAGTCAGAATGGAAGAATATGGGTTTGTAAGCAAATCTCTAAAGTGTGCTTCCTGAAGTTGATGATCTGCACATTGATTTTGCTAAGAGAAGAGCTGAGCTGCCTCTTCATAACTCAGGAGTTTATTGTGCCTCTTCCTTAGCAAAAGAAGAATAATGAAAAGGAAATTTTCAAATGTGGCATTGAATCAGTGTCATGATGTTAAGGAGGATTTGATTTTTGTCAAATTGCATGTGTGTGTTGATATGAATTGTGTGAATGTTAAAAACCTTGAAGAAAGTTTCTGTGTCTGAGAACCTCATTAATTTAGGCTTATTTTGTTTATAAAAGAGACCTCTCTTCTTGTGTCTTAGTGTAAGTTTACAATGTTTCTTGTGGGGCCACTGTATATGCCAAGTATTCTTTCTATTAAGACCCATTTAATTGGATTAGATAAGGAGAATTGGGAGAGATTCTGATCACTGTCCTGAAGAATATAGTGCTGTTTGATTTGATAACAGATGTGTTGAAAGCAGGATACAAACACTATTTACTATATTCTCAAGAACATTAATTTTGGAAGCTTGATCTTTTGTGCTGAAAGACAAACTCAGCTAATCTGTCCTGGTCATGCTTTACGAGAACGTCTTGTTGTGACTAGTTCATTTTGTCATCAGGTCCTTCACAGTGAGTGACAGGAGTTGTTGAACTTTCACAGTAAAAAAAATGGTGGTGTCTTGCCTTATGTGATTTGAATCTGAATAAAATTTGAGGTTACCTAAATATTGATGAATGTCTCTTTACTTGATCCTGGCAAAAGTGCACTGTCCGGCTTCTTCTGTACAGACTAAGGCAGAGATAATGACTTTGTTCAAGGTTGAACTGTAACTCCTTGAAATCGTCTACAATGTCTGGTGGATTATGCTTCTGGTGCCAAGCACTTCAACACAAGGTCAGGAGTCTACCAACAGGGTTCTCCTCACCTAAGCTCAAGGACTGACTATAAATCAGAAACTTGAACTTGTTATTTGGCCCAGAATGTCTCTTATCAGTGTAGGTCAGAGTTTCCACGTCATGCAGGAAGGAGAGAGCCCAAGACATCTTGACATCTTCATGACAAGGTCATGTTTCTCTTTCACCATAAGCATATTTTTTTTTCTTATTTTGTAATAAATTACAGTTTTTGTTCATTGTGGTAATATTAACATGAAAAAAGTTTTTGTGAGATCAACTGATAAAAACACAGCAGTGTATTCAGTATAGCTCATCCCTTTTCACAGTATTTTCGCTAAGTATGCCTCTATAGCTGAGCGGCCTCAGCTGACTGAACTATCCTGAGCAGTGTTTGGTGGCAGAAATTTGTAGATGGGATTTGAGTTTGGTGATTGCTCCCTTGTTTTATTATTTCAGAGTGGATGATGATGAAACATATTGCAGAGCCGTGACAGAGTACGCTCGAGCATGCTCTCATGCTGGGTCCCCTGTGCGGGATTGGAGGGATGATTTTCCTGCCTGTAGTAAGACTCTTTAATAAAGCATATCATGTGACCTTTGAAATACCCTACATATCCATTTCAAATAATTCCATCTTGACAACATTTGTTACTATAGGACTCAAACCTGATACCAAAGTAGATCATTCAGCTTCACTATTGCTGGTGAAAAATGAGGTAAATGATTTGCTAGAGGAATATTTTATTTCCATTGTGATCTGATGCAGATCCATTCAAAATTCATGTTTGTGCAGATTGCTTGAAACTTCATGTATGCTGATCATATTCTAGGAGGAAGAAAAAACATCTGTGGAGATCTGATGTTGCCCCTCTTCCCAGCTGACCTTTCAGCCTCTACTGGCTCTATAACAGAACAAATACAGTGAATCCAGCTCCTTCTAGTCATCATCACCACCCATGAAATGCAGTTCAGTCTCATCCACAGGACTCTCAACTAGTTGAGATATGTGCACACGTTCCCCTGTCACAGAAATTATAACTTCTAGTGGAGAAGTGATGTAAGAACTTGATAAATAGATTTAAATACTATGACATTGTCATAGTATGCTATGAAATACTAGAATACATAGAAATACTATGATGAGAGATTCGTCACAGTTCATCTGTTACAGTTTCTCCAAACAATCCATTGTACCTGATCTGAATAATTACCTATACCAGAAGTGTTGCACTACGGTTTATTCAGATAAATAGGAGTTCTCCAGTACGGGAAGAGATATTACACTAATGTGCAACGTAATAATGTTTTTTTTTTTTTTCCTAGCTGAGACGTGTGAAGACAGCTTTGTACACCGTGATTGTATCAGTTGTTGTCCACCAACCTGCACCTTTGAAAAAGATTGTCTTGGCAGCAACTTGCACTGCTTAGATGGCTGTTACTGTCCAGATGGTAAGTACCATTAATTTTATGTGAAAAATATGTTTAAAGATACCATGCAGCATAATAATAAAGTTGTCTAAATAGACTATGCTTAAAGTTAAAAGCCAGAAAATATGAATATTGTAATTTCTGCTTTAGCTGTTGTTACTCTCACTGTGATTCTGCCTTTTACTGTGTTCTAAACATTTATCTAGTCACTGTGGTTTAGGATGAAATATCAATTAAAACCTGGAGCCATAACTAATGCTCTCTACAATGAGGGATAGCATAAATTTAATCCACTTTATTTGAATGATTCCTAAACCTACTGAGGTTTCTTTAAACAGAATGTATCTTACACTCTGTACAAGAAATCTTCCTTTGATCTGTACTAAACAAAAAGTAGGGACTGGACTATGAACAGTCCTATTCTGGGAGGATTAAAGATTATATGATCTCAGAATCTTTGTATTTTTGACTCTGTACAGTTTTACACACTTCAGGCAGATATTTTTCATAGAGCACCATTCAGAGTGAAAACTGCTTTGAGAGAGCTATACTGTTGATTGTTCTGAGCCATCTGCATTCACTAGGTAACTCTTCATGTTGGTCCCTGGCTAAGACTGATGAGCTCACCTTCTTGCATATTTGAATATTTGAGTCAGATGGGGGAACAGCAGTGATCTGGAGTCCATTAACTTGTTTTTGATCTCAATTATAAACTTCCATCTCAATAGGTCTCATTATGGAAAATGGAACTTGTATCTCCGTGTCAAATTGTCCTTGTACTTATCATGGAACTGCTTTCCCTGTAGGCTCAAAAATTGAACAAGAATGTAGTAATTGGTATGTGAAAGCCTCATGTTTGTGGTTCCTCTGTCTGTGGCTGTAGCCTGTAGTTAGTTAGTTTAACATGATAGTCACACTTAAAATTTAAAGAATAGTTAATGTTTATGCTTTACAGTCTGAGCTCTGTGTATTACCAAAATACACAGACTATTCTATGGAAACAGTGAATTCAAGACCTGTTAACTATCTCAAAGCTGCTCTTTTTGCTAAATATCAAAACAGTGAATTTCTGTATTTTGTGATTTTTCTTTTTAGTATTTGCACTGGTGGCATTTGGAACTGTACCGATCATGATTGCCCAGGTATATATTTAAAGATTCCTTTCTCTCCTCAGTGAACATAGGAGACAAACTTTTCAAAAGACAACAGATTCAAATACAGTCTAAGGGTTTGGGATGTGATTTTAGGAAAGATTTAACAGATACATGCCCAGCAGCACTGGGCAAGCTGAGGCAAAGCTGTTAACTGCCTGACAGTACTCACCGTGCTTTTTCCCATTTGGTTCCATAACTCAGTGTGTTACATTCACCTTTTCTCTTCTATCTCTTACTTGCACTCTAAGTGCTTGGGGACAGGCACCTTATTCCACAGACAGGCACCACACTATCTGTACAGTGGGCCATGTTTAAGGATGTTCTCACTTCTAGATGCAGCTGTAGTGCAGAGAGCAACAAGAGCATTATTCTAACGCTCAGAATGGTATCTTGTCTCCCTTATAACAGCAGTTCATGTCTCGATCATCATCTTTAAAGACTGCATGCCTCTGTAATGAGTTACTCAGACAAACATGAATTAGTCAAGTAGTGAAACTCCCTTGTCAGTTCTGTACTTTACACAAGATTATGCTATGAAACTTCTGAAAGATATATTATTATTTTTTTTTTTTTTTACAAATTAAGGAAACCCTTTTGAATGAGGTAGTAAAAAAGGCTTAGCTGGTGCTAAAAAAAAAAAAAAAAAAGCTTAACAGGGTGGATCTGTAGAGTAAAAAAGCTGACACTTAGAACCACTCCATATGTCTCATATTTGTTGTGTGTGCCTGCAAGGGATTGGTTATGATTAGTCTTATCCTAGGGACTGAATGCTTATTAACACTGGGAGAGGGTTAGATGTGCTCTGCTGTGGCCCCATGAACTGAACCAAGGTTGGTGTGTATGTGCTGGGGACTTGCTTCAACAGTGCACTCCTGATCTGAACTGAAGCATGAATATAGATGCACCCTGAGGACAGAGAGTGTCCTCTGCTCACCTGGAATTCAGGACAGCCCCCATATTCAGACACGGCATCTCCATGCCTGCAGTAACAGGCTCCCTGTGAGGGAGGAGAAAGAAGCTTGTTCTCTCCTTTACATTCAATCATGCCAAAAGATGAAGAAGATTCCAGGAAACTTCAGAGTTGTAACAAAGAAAAAGCTCTGTTTTTTAATTATCTGTTTTCATGTATTCTAGAGAATCTGTGACTCATATCTCACTCTAGTTAGAACAAAAGCTGCGAATGGGTACGTGCAACATACCTAAAATAGAAATAAGTGTCTATAACATATTTCACTTCCAAATGCTGTAACAGCTATAAAGATTAAAGCTAGACTAGATTATGTGCCAAAAAATAAGGGGAGATTTTTTTTTTTTAAATTACATTATATTTCTCATTTACAGAATGATAGTAACTTCTTATGTCAGTGAACATTCTTATTTATCCTTTTTCTCTCAAGCCGAATGCTCCATCACAGGTAACTCTCATTTCACAACATTTGATGGACGTCATTTACCTTTCTTGGGATTTGCCAGTACATTCTGGTAAAAGGCACTGGGAAAAACAAATTCACAATCACTTTACAGAAAGCACCTTGTGGACAGGTAAGTCACACTGTTATTGAACTTCCATAACAAATGTGGTTATATATTTCATATGTATTTACATTTGTAAAGGTGCTACTGGAAGCTAGCAGATTATGGTAACAGAAAAATATCATAAATTGAAACCTTTTCACAGCTTTTTTTAAGTTGTCAAATTGCTACGTGTTTTACTGTCCTTTGTAAAAGCAATGACAACTTTTGAAGGATTAAGTCTAAAGAGTTATTAATTTATGCACATTAAATAAATATGTTTCTATGTTTACAGTACGAACAGTTGCATGAAGCTTTAGAACAGCTTTTGCTGACTGTATGGAGCACGCTTAATACACTGACAATTAGGCAAGAGATTTTTTTTTATAGCTTTAGATACATATTTTTATGTTATAGCATATTTACATTGTTGGAACCATTCCTTTTAGAAAATTATTGAAAAGACTAAGCACCATACATATTTATTGAAAGCATTTTGGCAGATATTCAATGACAGGTCTTATGAATAGATGTGCTTATAAAAAGTACTTATTTGTGAGACTTGATTTAAAGACATTTTTAGTCAACTAGGCTGTTAGGGGAAAGGACTCTGAGACTGCCTCACAGCAGCCTGTGTGCTGGTGTCTCTGCTTTTCTGTACCTATCTTCTTCTGCATAGGTGTTGAGATTCCTGTTTCTGCATTTCAGGTGGCCTCAAGTATGATACAGTTGGTTAGGTAGCCACTGAGAGATAAGGCTGCTACTGAAAATGACCCTTAGCACAACTCTAGGCAACTTAAAAAGTTCCAGTGTGAAAACACAGAGGCCCAGGGGAACATAAGTTGGTTTTAGTTGGCTATGTGTCACCATTTGTCCTGTAAATGGTTTCATAAATTCTGCTTGTACAGCACTTTAAAGCGATGGGTGTTAGTTTATGTCATCATTTTTTGATAGTCACACATTTATAAATTATTTTAGTATAATTCTGGAGAAATTATATCCTTTTGTCTGCAGTTGGAGGTCATGACTATGTTTCAAGAAGGAAGAGAAGCACCTCCAGAAGTGCAATAGTTTCTTTCTACTGCAGTGCTACATTTGGGCTCTGGTTGTACCAGCTTAGCCCAGATGTGGGCAGAATTTTGCTGACATAGGGTAGTCCAGCAATGAAGAGAACCGAGGGTGGATGTGCAGGTGTGGTCTTGTGAACCCAGTATCAATTCTTGGGGATCTCTCTCTGCTTACTATTAGACTGCCATAATAGCTAAAATGAGTTCATCTCATTCTTACATCCATGTTTTACTAAGTTCTGCATTTAATTTTGGGTACTCAGTTTTAATGCTATGAATAATAGTTTACACCTGATTTACCTGATGACAGTTCTGTCATTTTCTTTTTATACAACTGTTTTCTCCCATTTGTTTGCTTTTGCTTTCCATGCTAATATTGTCTTTGTTCTCTTTCTGATGGTGAAATTTGTTTCTGCTTAGAACTTTGATCATGCCTGCATTGAGTCTATAACACTAGTTCTTGAAGATGATGTGAGCAAACAAGTAACTCTTACAAGAAATGGTCAAGTCCAAACTGGTCCTAATCAAGCTTTTAACCTTAATGGTAAGAAATAAATTGAGTAGAGTTTTATCAGGATTCACATTTCTTCTTTTATATTCTCCAAAGCTTTTTAATTATATCTGTCTATCAGAAAAGATATTTCTTCAAAGATAACGTATGAAAAGTAAAATCACTTACTTTTAATAACCTTTGTATTGGTTCCAGAAATATACCATTTCACCTTGTGAAACTACACCCTCCTTTCTTTGCATTTCTTATCTTGAAGAGTACCTAGAAATTCCACTCATCTGGTTTGTGTCTGTTTAGGGGGGGAGGAGGTAAGAAAACAAAAAAAAAAAACACAAAAAAAACAGAAGAGAGGTTGAAAGTTAAAAGGTTGATGTTAAGGTGGAGCTCGATTGAAGTTTTTTTGGAATAAATGCATGGAATAGAATCCATGCACTCAAAGGGGTCTATGTTGTTTTCAATGCTGACTGGTGATTTCAGGCAGGTTTCTTCACATTTTTGAAAAGGATAGTAAGATAAATTTACCTTGAAAGGATGTTATAAAATCAAGCATTGAAGGTGGGAATGATATAGCTAAATTTTGTATCTCAAATGATCAGTAATAAGTTCTTACTGGTGATACTATACCAGTCCTTTCCCAGCCTCTGGCAGTCAGGAGCATAGGGAGTTCTGAGCTGTTGGCCGCAACTATTTCTTTACTTCACTGGATTTTACTAGTCATAGTTTTGCTTTTGGCATTCACGGCATCCTATGACAAAGAGTTTCACAGCTCAGTTATACTTTTAGTTATATCAAAAGTTCTGCTTCATAATTTTGCTGGTAATTTCATTTCATATCTTCTGAATCAGTCCCTATTGACTTGTCCCTTTTCACAGTCTATGACAAATACCACCTATGATAAATGTTTTAGTGTCACATTCTTGATAATTGGCTGTATCTGTTAAGTCTTATCAGCTCACATAAGCATTTTATCTTCACTGTCTGTATGTCTCCGTGTGTAGAGGCTGCTGTGAAGACAGACCTGATTTAAGTCTGCAGCTGCAAGTAGCCAAACAATGTGTAACACATGAATGCTGTGACCGTGAAATTTCCATTTCCTCGCATTATGGATTTGCTAGGAAGGAGAGCTGGGAATTTGATAGGGCCTTAGTTCACATACAATCTAAGTATGTATGTGTATGTATGAGATATACTGATGTCATATCAATAGCAGTAAGAGAGAACCTTCTATCCGAAGATTGCAATGAACTTTACAGACATCTGTTAATTTATCTTACAACATCCCTGAAGGCTAAGGAACAAGTGGTTTCTTGTCTTGTCTTCTCATTACCAGAGGCATGCTGTTGCATTGCTTTTTGTAAAAAAAAAAAAAAAAAAAAAAAAAAAAGAAAAAAGTGCATGTGGTTTCTCTGGATAAGTCACAGGTACAGAAAGGTGAGATTTTTTACTGTTGACAGTAGTTGTAATACCTGATTTGTGTTGTTAATGAAAAAGATTTGTAGTCTTATAATTTTAGATAGAGAATGTGCAAGGTTATTTGTCTACAGGTGAGGTTGTACATAATCTATTTTATTTTAGGGATGAGTGTAGAATCTGGAAATGGATTTCAGTGACTGCTTTTATTTTATTTTGCTATTTGCAGGGGCTATTGAAATTCAGAATATATCTTCTTTGTTTGTTCAACTAAAAACTACGTTTGGTTTGAAGATACTGTTTGCTAAAGATGGAGAGAGAATCTATGTTCAAGTTGATGTCAGCTGGAAAAGAAGAACATTGGGACTATGTGGAACTTACAATGGGAATTTAAGAGATGATTTTCTGTAAGTTACATACAGTACATTCAGAATGTTTTTAAAAAGAAGTGAAAAGTTTTGTTCAATGTAATCAACTCATATTTTTATTTCATTAATTTTCTTGTAGTTTATTAAAATAACCAATACAAAATATCTTAATTAAAACTTAGGCACTTTTAAATATGAAACTCATTAGCTAAGTCATTCTAAGACATTTAACCAAGTCGTTATAGAAAGCTTGAAGATTGGTTATTGGATCAAAATATTGCTTGAATGCACTCTTTTCCCTCCTGCTGCTCCCTAAGCATCAGAACAAATATATGAGCACTGATAAAAGGAGTGGATGACAGTACTAGTAGAATCCTCACCTAATTAACACTTACTACTGTTTGATTTTGTTTTCCCCACATCAAGTTCTAATGGAAAAATGTATTCCTGAGCCACAGGAATAGTTTAATTAGAAGGGTACATTTTCCTTATTCTTTGACTTCATTTCAACCAGAGTTCTCCAAGCTATTATATCATGAAACTTTTCTAGCAATAATAAATTATTTTGAAATATGTAGTGAAAAACATAATCAAAATGCAAACAGCCCCCTCCTAGAATACTGAAATAAGCTAAAGGGTTGATTTTCTGACATTCCACTGAACGAAGGCCAAATTCTTCTCTCATTAATGCCTCCTTCAACTGATTTCAGAATAATTGCATTAAGTGTAAATGAGGGCAGACTTTGAGTGTTAAGAGTATTTTTGCATGAGCAAATATTGAGGAAAAAACTTCACATATCCTCTCTTCTTTTATACCTCACAGACAGAAATTCTTTTAACATGATGAATGTTCAATGTCAAGCATCTAAAGCTTTTTGATGTACTTTGTACACATGTCCTCACATGTGTAGTCTGTAAGGCCAGCAGGATGCTTGCAGTGTTGGTCTTTTCCTTTTCAGTTCTCCAGCAGGGATGATAGAAGGGACCCCGCAACTTCACGCCAATGCATGGAAGGTTTCTTCAGCTTGTTCTGTGCCTATCAACATTCCCGTAGTTGATCCCTGCAACATTAACCAGCAAAATGGTATGATTTCACATGGGAATCTGGAATTATTTGTATCTTATTTCTATGGGACATTTTTGTTTTCTCTGTGAATGAGTTTCACAGTTACTAGTCATTAATGAATATATACTTGTATATGAATATAAAACTTGTATAAAACTTAAGTTTTGAAAGCACACTCTTTATTTTCTTTTTCTGTTTTGATAAAGATGATTTCTTTCCACACATTTAGCAAGTAAACTAAAATAAGTAAGTTGATCATTTTATGCTGGGCATACTGGCCACAAGCCCTAAATTCTGCTGTCTAGAACATGTGCAGAATGTTAGGCAGAATGCTATCTGTAGTCTTGCAGGTTGTTTCAGTTAAGAAGGCTAAGTGGTATTTTTAATGTATGTTTCCTGATTGACAAAGAAAGTAATGGGACAGTGTCTTGTCTAACCAGTGTTCAGACCAAAAGTCCTGCCTCTGGCTTCTCCATGCTTTTCTAAGCCGTATTTAAAGGTTTCCTTATCCTCCATCTATGGTCTCTCACACAAACCAAGACAAACAATCTGAGATCTGCAGATTTGTTCAAATTCCTGACTGAAGACCTACTTTTGGCTCATTGACATGCCCACATTTTATGTTCAACTTTCACTGTCTCCTTTCCATGTTGCTGTTCTTTCCAATTAATGAAGACAATGGAGCAGAGAGCAGTTGCCAATTCTGACAGAATTTAGTTTAGTGTTTTTAATGTTTCAGAAGTAAGGATGTGGGATTTGGCCATATTTAGTGGGAGTGAGCCCAGAATAACCGTAAACCTTTAGGAATCTGGGGCATTATAAGACTGTTTATGCCTCCAGCATTGTCTGTCTTCTGAAGCAGTATATGTCAGCCAAGTTAGCTCTATATAAGATACTTTATGCCTTAACTTCAGTCCTGTGTTTCCTCAGTAGAGGTGGAGTTTGACATATATGTAAGCTGCTTACAGCAGGAAGGTGGACTAGATGACCTTCTGAGGTCTCTTCTAACCTATATTTTCCTGTGATTATGGAAAAAACATTCCTTGGCTACATGGTGCTGTTGCTTGCTGCCACCTGTGCTGAGCCAGCAGAAGAATCTTTTCAGGCCTGCCATGATCTGTTTGTTTACTTATTTTTTCAGGCTATTTTTCAGTCAAGTCACATACACTCACTCCTTGAATCTTGTTTACGGATGGACTCCAGAAACCCTTGTGTCAGTGTGTAATATAGGAATGAACAGAGAGGAGGAAGGTTAGGGACACTCTTTTAGCAGCAAAACGGGTTTAAATATGATCCACGCTATGGTGTTCCTGAGATATTCCACCATTGTAATGATAGTATGTTCCAGTGGCAGGAGTAGGGTCTGTTGGTACTAGAAAGTATATGGCTAGCTTGGGGCTTGTATGCTTCTGAGCTCCGTTTTGTAATGCTTGCTGAGTTGACATGCCAAGAACAATATGGATGTTACCAATTTCAAAGCTAAATGAAACATCAAGTAGGAAAAAACATTCCAAGCTTTGGAGGACTTTGTCAACTCTCTTGAAATATATTATTTTGCCATTTACATTTCCTGCATTGTTACAGGAAGAAAGAAGTTTTTTTTTTTTTTTTTTAAATATTGTTTTAAGTGGAGTTTGTTGTTGAGTGGGCTGCTAAAAATAACAATCTTAAACCATAGAACTTTTCAGAAACACATTGTATAGAAGATTTTGTTGCACAACTGGCTGATTATGTTTGGTGTTAATATTCTGTGCTATTAATTTGATTAATTGTTATATTAACATGGATCTGGCTAAAACAACGTCACATTATTTTAGTTGGTTATGCTTCTCACTGTGATATCATCAATCAAGAAGTTTTTGCTCCCTGCCATGCCTACATCAGTCCAGCATTATACTACCAACTATGCCGCTTTGACGCCTGCAAATGCGGAAGCAGCTGTTTGTGTAATGCTCTTGCACACTACGCTTATGTCTGTGGAAAGCACGGCATTGCCGTGGACTTCAGATCTCATATTTCTTACTGTGGTGAGTAATATTTGCAAAGTAGAGACTCTTTTCAAATGTGTTAAATTTTAGAAATGTCACTGGCTTCACAAAATACAACGATTGATGATTTTTTGGTGGAAGCTAGAATTGTGCCAAGGGCTAAAGTCTTGCTCTGCGGGAGAATGCTGATAGCCTTATGTTAGGCATTTGAGTAAGGGACCCTGAGCTGGCTCACAGAGGTGTCTGTCCCTTTCTGCTGGCTACAGAGAGAACTTAAATTTTTAACTTTGAACCTGTAAGCCATGTGGAAGCCCACATTAGGCTACAGCCAGTCGCGAACAGTGTCAGGAAGCAGCAGAAGAAGGGCTGTTCCCTAAGGGAAGATGAGACAGGGTGGTGGGAACTGCCTGGGGGTGGGCATGGATTTTCCAAATGGGATACAGCATATTTGTGGCAGAACAGGGATTTGAAAGAGGAAATTTCTAAATCATAGAGTAATGCCTTAGTTTTAACTGGACCATTGTTCCTCTCCTGAGTTACTGGATGAATGGAGCCACACACCACTCACACATACACACACACAGAAATAGAAAATAGACTTACTTCCAGCCAAGGATTTTTCTAACATAAGGCCATCCTGAATATTTCTAACTTTAGAAATCAATTAAATAGTTTATTTTTCTCATGCATTTTAACTCACCCCAGAACAGCAAAAGACCATTTTGCATTGCCATTTTGGTCTCCCATGATATACTGTATTTTTTTTTTTTTTTTCCACATTTTAAGAGTATGCTGTTTTCCTTCTCTCTCTCTCTCTCTCTCTCTCTCTCTCTCTCCCCCAGCTGTGATGTGTCACAGTGGTATGCTTTATCATCAGTGCTCTTCTTTTTGTAAACACTCCTGTGCTTCACTTTCTATGGCAAATATCTGTGGTGATGACTGTGCAGAAGGATGCAATTGTCCTGATGGGAAATACTTTGAAGAGTCGGTCAACTTTTGTGTATCAATGTAAGTCGTACTAAAATAGAATATATGCGTAGGCACATTTTTCTCTTTCTAGCAAGACTGAAAATAGTTTTTCTGCTGTTTCCCTCAATGTGTAGACTGCCTAAGAAACAGGATAGCAAGCAATACGTGAATATTTTTTTACTAGGACCTGTAGTGACAGGACAAGGGGCAACTTAAGGAGGGAAGATTTAGATTGGATATAAGGAAAAAAATCACAATGAGGGTGCTAAGACACAGGAACAGGTTGCCGAGAGGGGTTGTGGATGCCCTATTATTGCAAGTGTTTGAAGTTGGGTTGGATGGGGCTTTGCATAACCTGATCTGGTGGAAGATGTCCCTGCCTGTAGCAGGAGGCTTGGACTAGGTGATCTTTAACCATTCAATACTTCTGGTTCTAAGATTTCATACACTGCTATGTACTAATCAATAGTGGGGCCTCATACACTATATATACCCTATTGTCTGTAAAGCCATCTATTGAACATCACAGAAAATATGTCATACTGCTTTAAAGAAGGGTGATGAAACTTTTTTTTTAATTCTTGGGAAAGGATTTTCACATGAAAAGCTTGTTTTTAACACTTAAGAAAAAATTGGAAGGGATGCACATAGTAGCAATCCATAAAGTCATAGATAGTACGGAGAAAGTGGCTAGGAGTATTTTTACTTTCTCACGATGCAAGAATTTCCAGTTAAATGGAAGGAAATAGTCAATGAAAGGATATAGTTTCTGTAATTGTGTACCTAAAGCTTGCAGCTTACAACTGTGGGTAGTTACTGAGTTCAGGTACTGAGTAAAAACTAGAATGAATATTTATACAAATTTCAAGATTATTCAGAGATATTGCTGTTCATTGTGACATATATTTTGGAAAGATCCCTAAAGTTCATACTGTTGGGATGAAGACTGCTTCAAATGACTGAAGAGTGTGAGGTAGCCAGGTGTTGCTATATTATTGGATGGCTTCTAGGGAATTCTATTACTACTTCTGTCTCATCTGGCTGTTATCAAGGACAGGGTTAATGGATTTTGCTATGACAATTCCCCTCTCCCATGATTTTTAAACTACTTTGAACAAGAACTACATGTTGCCATACTACTCCCATAACTAGGGAGGAACGTTTCTTTCTATAAGACTGTAATGTACAGAAATAGCAAATAAATAATATGGAGATTGAGGAAAGGTCTGGCTTTTTTGAAGATGGTGGGGGTATTGCCATTAACTTCAATACAGCTAGAGTGTTATCCTTTAATTTTAGAAGTATATTGTAAATATAAATTAAAAGTATGGAATGGAATGGAATAGGATAGAATAGAATGGAATAGGATAGAATAGAATGGAATAGGATAGGATAGAATAGAATAGGATAGAATAGAATAGAATAGAATAGTTCAGATGAAAGGACCTTCAGAGATTGAATTAGTGAATTACAAGGCCTTCTTATCATAATAGCTTGATAATTGCCCTTAAATCCCATTTCTTTTTGCTTTTGTATCTCTATGTATAAATATTCTTTTAACAGATCTGCCTGTCATTGTCATTACAAGGGCAAAGCCCTACAGCCTGGAGA
This sequence comes from Cygnus olor, assembly GCF_009769625.2. NCBI lineage: Eukaryota > Metazoa > Chordata > Aves > Anseriformes > Anatidae > Cygnus > Cygnus olor. Next base: position 42,709,382 of record NC_049169.1, read on the forward strand.
AATCTTCCCCACACCAACAGGCTCCTGGTAGGTTTCAGTGCCAAGGGTTTTATCTTTTGTGTATTACAGCTCAGATGCTACTCAAGAGTCCTGAGATTTGTTTGTTTGTTTGTTTTTTCTTCACATAGAATGAAAGTCTCTTGTATCAAGATTTTATTTCTTTTACACACTTAGTGATAGGTAGCTTAATATAAATTATATTGTATACTCAGTTGTTTTAAGAAGAGGATACCATAAAGATTCTGTAAGCCAGGGACTAAAGGGACTTTAAATATCTCAAAATATACGCATCAAGACTGCAGTGCTGTTCTTAGACTTGGGGCATTATGATAGCAAAGTGAGGCTGGTTTCCAAAGAATAAACAATGTGATTCTATCTTGGGAAGTCTTTCAAACAAAGGCCTGTAGGGAGCTATATTTGTGTCATTTTGTATTATGAATTTGTGATGGAATCCTGACCTCACTGAAACAAGTGAGGAAACCTCCCAGGTTTCCTGGTCAAACTTATTCATTTTACAAGGAATTCTCTCAACCTGCTAATTTAAAAACATGTCTGGGACCTGAGTGTCAAGACTGGCTCTTGGTGAGGTCTCATATTTTGCAGTTGTTATAATTGAAGCTTTGTAATCATACAGTTGAAGAGGTGAGAGTGGGGGTTTCACTTTCTGTGATTCCTATGCTCTGTTTTTTACATTTTATTTAATGAGGGGAAACAAAAAAAAAAAAGTGGACTAGGTCTATTGTCTAATGTGTTTTTCTGCTATTCTGCATTTTACCAGCAAAAGAATAAAGCTGTGTACCCTACCTTCTCTGCAACAAGCAATTTTGCGTGCTGTAGCCTTCTGTATTCATGAGGGCAGATAAGGTTTTGTGTTACACTGCCAGCATCCTGAACCACCTGGTCCTATGTTCCCAGAGAGACTTAAGTACCCACTTTATTTTTTATTTTGGTGAAACTTAGACAATTAAATAGTACCTAAGCACCTTTGAGAATGTGGGCCTTCATTACACATCAGTGTTTAGAAGAGCCAAGAAAATGTTGGTCAGAACTTGCACTTTCAGATTTTAATCATTGTTCTCCCCCTGATTTCTGTTGTTTAAGTTGGGTGTAAATTGTATTTATTTATTTTTAAACATGGTGGCTATGTACATTTTCCCATAGAATAAAGATGGGTTTGCTTTTCTTTTAATCAGCCAGTGTTTGAATGGAACAGTGAAATGTATGGAAGCTACTACAGACAATACAGGTAAATCGTCTTGTCCATTCTTACAGTTGCACACAAAAAGTTTTTGATACTGAATAATCATTTTTTCCCCTCATGTCTATAATAATTTTGATATACTTAATATCATGACATATTTAAAATAGGAGATTAGTAGCACAAGTTGCCTTTTTTTTTTTGCCTGTATAGTAAAAATTGTACTTCTTGTCACTTGGGATTTTTTTGGTTTTGAATGTGAGGTGTAGGTCAGGATGTTTGGGAATACCTAAATTAAGGCTTGGTATCCATGTTTAGTAAGCTTTAGGACCTTGATTTCTAGCAAGTAAATTTTAAATAAATTTCTAGTGGATTCAGAAAGGATTTCAGTACATTGAAAACTGCCACTTCTAAAGAGCCTGTCCACCCTGAAGCATAATGACTTGACCTTTAAGAATGGACTGTGTATTAGATCCAGGGTGCATAGATACAGATGCTTAACATTAAATGTTTTTATTGTTTTACATTAAAACATACATCATTATATATCTCTGTAATAAAGATGAAGCTATAGACTTTTACTCAGAATGTATTCTTATACATACTATGTCGTGTGCTGTGTATTAAAATAAATAGATTTTGAACTAAAACATGTAGAAAATAGTCAGTGTAAGGGAGCAGCTGATCTCATTTAACCTGTATCTTATGGTTGAAGTTCACACATGCCCAGAAGGGAAAATCTACTATGACTGCAGATCTCCTGCACCTGGATTACCAGCAGCAGGTGTGAATTGTGGGATCTCCTGTGCAAACCTTGCCATGAACTTCTCCTGTGTCCCCTCACCACCCTGTGCCAGTGGCTGTATTTGCCCCTCTGGGTAAGCTTCGGCAGAATGATATGTAGCACAAGTTATGTGCATATTTTTTACAGTTTGACTCTGTGTATTCTTCCTCTTTTTAAATTCCACTGGCATCACGCCTCTAATTTTGAAACTTTATCAATTGCTCTACCTATTTTTGAAAATATAGAGTCACACTTAAAAGTCCATCTCTTTTGTCTCTGACAGTCCTTTTCTCCTTCCTGCTGGCATGAGGATCCATGCTTTCATGGAGTCCCATGGTTTTTCCATCCTGATGCCATGATTCCAGTATCATGAGATACCCAGCTTACTCAAACAATCTGATTAACTGGTATTTGGGACTGTCTGGACAGGGGATGACTCCCAACATTTGCTCAGTACAGGTTATTATGAGTGTAGAAGCAAACATGACATAAATCATAGAGTAAACCATCTGTGTTCCTGCCTACTACACAAGTAATTGTCTCACCCAGACTTCTAGTCAGGGTTATGGTATTGATGGGGGTAGGGAGGGAGGGAGGGGGTATAGGCTGGATCCTGCACACTTCCTCTTCATTCATTCTCTGCTCTTCTGAACTCAGCCAAGGTTTTTGTTCTCTCCACTCACATATTTTTATTTGCTGCCCAGAAACAGTCTGCTGAGCTCTGTAGGGGTCAAATCAAAGTATGAAAGCTAAAAACACTTGTTGTGAAGTCTCTGTCAGGATCTACTACCACTCCCTCCTTCCCCTGCCCGTCCCCCCTCCAATACCTCCTGTGTGCACTTTCAGATTTGAAGAGTCAAATATGCTGTGCAAATTGCTGCAGTTTGACCTCAAGTGGATTGCTCACTTTTTTTTTTTTTAAATCAACATTTGATTTTATTTCCCTGAATAGTAGTCAATGGTCCCCTGACAGTATACTGGTTGTGCACAGATCACAGTGTAATGAGACTGCTAGAATTGCCCTTCCAAAAACTTGTAATGTTCCCAGATGACTAAGCACTACTGTGAATGGTAGTGAAGCCCATTCCTTTGGAAACACATGGCAGGACAAACTGTTATGCAAAAAATGGTCCTCTTAAAAAAAAAAAAAAAAAAAAAAAAACTTTAAAATTTTCTATTCTTAAAGCTCTTACACAACTTGTTTTTCTTTTAGCTAGTAATTAAAGAGGTGGCAAAGAATAAGAAATGCTGAAGCTCTCTGGAATGTTCTATAAAACCTGAATAGCACAGCCCAAAATTTCATGAGGAAGTGATCTGAGAATGCCAGTAATTTCATCATCCAAAGCTGTCCTTAAACTTATCCTAACACTGAGATACAGATAAAAGGGTATTGTTGAATCACAGAAGCAGAGAAGAGTAGGCTGAAAAAGACCTCATGGGGCCACCTAAGTCATTCTCCTGCCTTCAGGTAGTGTCAGCAGTACCTGTATTATTCTTGGCAGATTTTAAACTCACTTCCATTCATGGAGACTCTAAATGACCTTCCTAAGGCATCCATTCTAGTGCTTTCCCATTTTAATCATATTTCTGAATATTTAACTTGACTCTACTTGAAACTAATTAATCCTTAGCAAACCATTAATTATGAGGAGAAGAAAACTCTAATCTGTGTATTCCTTTTAATTTCAGCTTTAGCTTCAAGTGAAGCAATCTACAGATCATACTTTGAGGAAAAAACCCTCTGCTTGTACTCTCAACAGTTGCAGTGGCAACTGCAAAAAGTGCTCCCCTCCAGAGCAACACCAGCAGTGTATCATTTTTAAAATGTTAATGCTGCCAAATAGTGGGAAAGCAGGAGACAGCAAAAACTAGTTAGCCACATCTCTAGGTCACTTGTTCATGATCTGATTGGACTTGCAACTTTATGCATTAAATGCCAGCATATTGGTCTAACCTCGCTAGTTGTTTCCATTTCCCTGGTGTAGGCAGGTAACCTCCAGCACTGCTCCTTGTAAACAGTGTTTCTTTCATTCTGCCAACTCTGCAACAGCTGCCATAGCCTGACTCACTCCCTTGTGCTCAGAACAGGGTGACTGCTGCTCTGGACAGAGGTGAGGCATGCCAGTCCGGCTGTTTCTCTGGTACATGAGGACAAAGGAGCAGCAGAGAGGGAAGGGCAGCCCAGCTGTGGCCTCAGCAGCATGCATAACACAAGGATGTTGTGTAGTTAGGTGGGACACTGCCCTTGAAGGATACTTGGTTTTGCAGTTGCATTTTGCAGGGAGGAGTACCTACACTACCTGTGCTCTTGCAGAGAAACTGCTGCCTCACACCAACATCCCGTCTTTGAGGTAGCAGGAGGAGCCATAACTGTGAGCTTTGTGAGGTCTTCAGCTGTGCATAGAGGACACCTTTTGATCTGGGCAGCTTTTGCTGCTGAAACAATTGTCCCTGGCTGGATGCAAGGCCAGTTGCCCTTGATGTGATTTGGGCATTTATCTATGTTGATATACTTATGAATTTACTTTTTTCATCTTAATAATTCTTTTATTTCAAAGGATGGCTGAACACAGAGGGAAATGTTATATTCCTGACAGTTGTCCATGCACCTGGAAAGACAGGGAATTTTTGTCAGGAGAAGTGATAGCTACGCCTTGTTACACTTGGTGAGTGGCATGCATTTTGCGTACTTCCAAATCATGCCAGTCTAGTCACAGAGTGAAACTGGCATAGAAAATGTGTTGAGTACATTGAAAATCAAAAATGTATATGCTTGTTTATAAACAGTTGCAAGAAATATCTGTTATTAAGCTCAATAATAGTCTTGGAAGAATAGATAGGCTTGGGTGAGTACTTCTTCAGGTATACAAAGGAAGCAGTGGATATTGAAATTAAAAAGCCGTCAAGAACAAATGTTTGTTTACACACATATCAGGTAATCTCTGAGAGAAAAGACATTTGGTGTTTTGGGAATAGATTAACAGGAAAGAGAACCAGAGAGAAAAAAAGGAAAATTAAATGTCTCACAGTGGTAAATAGGCTGCGCCTTGGAAATGGGACTGTTTGCAGTGTGAGTTTACCATTCAGCATGAGGGACTGTAAAGGAAGTAAATGGGCAATAAAAATAGAAAGGAAATTAAAAAAAGAAAAAAAAGCATTAATACTGGAGAATGGGATAATACCAGCATCTTTTCTGAAAAATCTGACTCACATTGACACAAAACAATTTTTCATCCATTATAATTCGCTAGCCAAAATATCTGTCTTCACTTTAATATACATTGAATTATCAAAATATTAAAAGTTTGGTCTAGCAGTTTTTAATTAGCTGAAGACATTATTGACAAATTGATTGAGCTTATAAACTTAGACATGCACAACCAGAAGCTCTCATAATTTTTGGAACTGCTACTTTTGAACATATTCAAGCATGTCTCTGAATATAGCTGGCAGGTAAAGTAATCCCTCAAAGTATGAGCATTTATTTCTTAAACTCATTCCATACTTGTATGATACCCTGAAATCTTACAGGCAGCAACTGAAGGTCCTTTGCACTGAATATGTGCTGTTTACGTCTTAGAAAATGTAACAAAATTTCTTAAGAAAAAATATAATATTGATGTTTTATGAATGAGCATGTTATGATTGAGTGTTTTAGCTCTACTGGAGGCAGTGATGGAAAATATTTGCATAAGTCATAACATTTTTAAGATTTTGTATTAATTTCTTATGGAACCTTGTTGTATCTGTGTGCTGATGGCCAAATACTCAACACTTTTCTTCCACTGTGTCACCAAGAATTTCAAAAGCAATCCACAGAATATTTCTGTGTTTCAAGGTCTGAAAAATAGAAAAGAAAATGCTATGAGAAGATACTGATTGTTACTCTTCCTTACAGTGTTTGTCGGAGAGGGATATTCAATTGTACTAGTTACCCCTGTCCAGCTGTATGCACTATTTATGGAGATCGACATTATTACACCTTTGACGGACTGGAGTATGATTATGTCAGTGACTGCCAAGCTTACTTGCTAAAGGTAGGAAGATTGTTCATATATTTTCATATGTCCAGCTGAAAGTTTCCATGAAAAAGCAAATATTTGGAACATCAGGAGATGATATAGAGAAACAAACATCAAGAAAACAGGTGTAAAACAGATGTGTTTAAAGGAAGATTCCATAAATGACATTTTGTGCTAATTCATTTGAAAATGGTACATGGGTGTGTAGCTATGTGGTCTAGAGAAGAACAGAAATCAATGTTTTCTATTCCACCTTATCCATGTTTTCATCACAATGAGGGAAGAATAATGTTATAGAAACTGGTCTACAGCTAGGTACAATCTTTAGATTTATTTAAAAATTATCTGTAAACTCTGCTTGGCAGAGGGTTAATGAGGACCTCAGAGGCTGCTTGGAATCTCTCATATGTGCTCTGCATTAGGTCTGGAGTTTATGTAATAATATCAAGCATGATGATTTCATAATTGAATAATGAAATACTTCATTGAGATTGTCTGGCAACTACATGCTAATGTTCTTCATAGCACATATTTACAGTACATTGCTAGCCTTTTTTGTTTAAAAATACCATTACTGACATTTAGAAATATATTCTATTTCTCACAACACTATTGTTTATTATTGTTGCTATTATTAAGGCTAAGAGTCTGTCTTCTGAGTTACAGTAATGTGTTTAGAAGAATATTCATTTTCTGTCAACCCTAAATGTCGAACTTTAAGAAAAAGAATGGTTTCTCAACAAGGACTGCTGAAAATAGTTTATTTCATGTACACTTCGGTAGGGTATTCACAGCTGCAAAATAAATATGGTCACAGATTTTTTCTATAAGAATACCTCATTACAAACTCCTGCCATGTATCATATTGTCTCAAAACAGAGCTCTTACTCTTAGAGGAACATGAATATTTGCACAAACCTTCCTGCTTTAAGATGCAAGAAGTGGGGATTACTTTAACTGTGAAATAATCTTGCCCATATGACAAGGCAAAAAAGTGGGTTGCTGTTTCTTATTTGTATGCTATCCAGCTAGAGAGATGTATAAGACAAATCTTGGCTGCTTTTTCAAATTTTCATATGATACTTGAATGTTTTGCTTTTACAATCAAATGTCACCTGACACTCTACTACATATGAAAACACCTATTTGGAAACAAACCATGGGGAGCATTTGGAGACCAAGAACAGAATTGGCAGTCACATCATTAAGGCACATGGCACACTGCCAACAGTCCTTTCAGCAGGTGAACATGGTAACTGGAGTGACTAAATTACTGCTTATGTGTAGATCTGTTTTTCAGACTTTTCAGATCCCACCTCCTCCCAACTTAGCTAATGTGAGAAAATATGGCCTAATTTGTTCATGATCTTTCATTTCTCTTTAGTATATGGAAAACTTGATCTATATTGAAGGAATGTTTTTTACAAATCAGGCACTAAATAATTGTGTCTAGAATAGGTGATATATCTGTGGGCTCCTTTTTAAATGTGAAAAGTTTGGAGAAGTTTTAGGGGAAAAAAAAGAAACAAAAGATGGGATCATATGGCAGATACACAAGAGCTTTGAAGGAACTAAAATATAGAATTGATGAACTATGTGATCTGTAATCCTGGAATCAGAGGAATGGAAGATTGTAGTATAACTAAATATTTTAAGAGGACTCCTCAGCTGAATTTGGCAGGAACAGACTAATACATCTGATTTCCATATGAAGGAAATTAATTGAAATCATAATAAAGAGAAATGACATGATATTGGGGAAGAATTGAACTCTTTTCTGTAAAAGAACGTCACACATGATGAATCTTCTGACTTACTCGGTGAAGACAAACATATGGATAAGAATGATCAGGTCAATATGTGTGTATTTTAGACATAAAGACATTTTGGAGACAGATTTCAACAAATAATTTTTAGAGACTAGTTGAGAGTGAAGATACAAACATAACAAACATAACTTAAAAGTTAGAATTTAAAGGATTGGAATAAATGGCCTTTTTTTTTCTTTTTTTTTTTTTTTTTTTTGAATGGGGAGAACTTGGTGATATCCCATGGAGATCTATGCTGAAACCTCTGTTTAGCATTTTCAGTAACAATTTTGAAACGGTTTTGTTGGGACTGAGCAGACAGAATGCTGATCATATAGAAACAGTCTGAGCAGCTGAAACAGAAATGGACCACCAAAAAGTTCAGCATATCTTACAGCAGAAAACACTACAAGATAAAATGGAAAATAAAATTCTACAATGAAAAATACAGATCAGTGCACACTTAGAAAAAATAACTGTGACTGTGCTACCATGAAGATAGGCTCTAAATTGCCTATTAATATGCAGGAATTAAATTTTATGTGGCAAAAGTACAAGAAACAGTTGTAATAGGTGTCTTACTAGCAGCAACCTGAGTGATAATCCAAGGTATCATCCATTCTCCAATTTCATATATGCTTTTATTTCCATGTACACAGTTCCACTGCAACTGTACTGCATACATGTGAGCAGTCGTACCATGCAGTGATGTGGTTAAACTACACTATATGTGCAGACTTGTTTTCATGAGGAGGCTGCTCTTTCAAAACAGGCTTTGTTGTTCCTAGATCAGAGGATTCCATGGCTGTATTTTCATCACTGCCCTACTCTATATAGATGTGGCCATGTGCAGCATTGTTTTTTTTAAATAATAGTCTCACATTAATATAATGAGTCCCCTTGATCATCTGTTTGTACAGAATGTGTGCTAGAGAGCCCTGTCTCTTATAGTCTGTTCTCCAGATAAAAAAGGCAGATGAAAGGTGGGAAAGTAGATGTTGTTGCCAAAGTTTAAATGCCTCACCTAACATCCCGGCAGGCAGAGCTGTCTCCTAAACCATACTACCTGTCCCATAAACCTGTATTTTTCAACTTAAAAATAAATTGATGTATATGCTGTGTTCTTCAGGTTCCCCACCTGCACACCTGCAAGGTATTACAGAGAATCATAGATTTGATAGTTACTAGTGAAAAATTAATTGGTTTACTGGTAGTTTGGAGTGCTGTTACATGGTCGATTTTTAGGAATAACGTGTAAAAGGCTCACCAAACACCTGAAATTGGAATAGTTGATGTGGTCCTAATATTTTATATATATACAACACTGTAATAATTTTGTCCTTTTATTAATCTTTTTCCTGTGAGAACTGGACCATTTAATCTCTGCTATCTTAAATACTTTAAACAAGAGTACCATAGCAGTGCAATAAGGGAAACCATAACTACAATTAATTTGTCAGCATACTAATTCTTCCCTGAGACAGAACCGGGTCTAAGAATTATCATCTGGATCCCATGTCCCCAGTTTCAGTTCCCACATGCTTTACAAACATACAGCAATTGATTTGGCTGTTAGCCTCTATGAATCTGATATATTTGAACAATTCTTTAATTTGACACTGTATTGCACTCTACTGAACAAAGAAGTCGTCCTTACTTTTTAATAAGGAACTCCTGTGCTCTGATGGGGGGAAAATCAAGTATTATCTTTCAGCCAATTATGAAACTTTAAACTTTGTTTTCAACAGGAGTATCATCTGTCAGATCTTTTTGTTTAAGGTGGCAGTAGGTGAATGAAAAAGCCCTTTATGATTAGTTCAACAGATATATACATCAGTCAGACATGACCAAAGAATTTAATGCAATCAAGAAATTAGGCCACTAATGTTTCATGACATGATAACAAGGAATTAGGAGTTACCTTGCACACTGAGGAGTAAAGTTTCTGTATGAATAAATGACATTCACAGAGAAGATATCAATATTTTCGCTCCTAACATTTTAAAACCTGACTCAGTAATTTCAAAGGAAAAAGAAAACCATAGGAGACCAATGAATTTCTCTTTTATCAGTATGGATCATGTAAATACTTCATTGATTTAATTATGCCAACCAATTTCCTAACTAAAAAGATGTAAATACCTAGCTTTATTACATTTTCCTGCTTATCTTCTGTCTTTGGTGATGCTACGTTCTTTCCCTAACAAATGATCTTATTTTCTAGCAAACTTTTACTGAGCATTATTGTGCTTGCTGTCTATTTCTTCCACTTGTGTGTTTTATAGAGTTTCTGCTTTTACAGTAATATTGCGGTCTTTCTATTATACACATTGGTCTTTTTCTAGCTTTTTGTTGGTTTCCAGTCCTGCAGTTCAGTATATTATTTATTGAGATTTGTAGGGTCAGAATGTTTGCACTTTGGAGCCCCTCAGACTTGTTTTCTTCTGAGAAGCAGATTTATATTTTCTCTGATTTGGTGAAATGTCCAAGGGGGAGTTTAGAGGGACTGTGGGTTTGGCCATGTTAAAGTCACTTTCTAAATCTTTTTGATGCAACCATGAAGGCACTTTTAAAGACAAAGGTTGCCACTGGTTTTAATGTGTTGGAGGATTATGAAAACAACAACCAGACATTCGATCAAATAATTGGAATGTAATGCCAATTAGAAGGTTCAAGAGTCACCACATGGGAGCCCATTTGTTGAGAAAGAAGTTCGTTTAACAAAACATACATGATCGGCTAAACCAGTATCCCAGTTTTCCAAATGACTAGCCTGTGTCCCTTGCGTTAGATAGTGGGTCTGCCCTCAGGAATACAGTAAGGAAGCTCTTTGTATATATCCCTTCTTTTATAACTTGAGACAATTTTGAAGTTCCTAGATTATGCTCTCTTTATTAGAAGGCTTAATACAAAGGTTGTTTGATGCAGTGATAATCTTTTACCTGTTACTTGCTGATATATTAACGTGGTTACTAAATTTATTAAATGATGACTGTATAAACTGCAGCAACCACACACAAAGCAACCACTCTTCAATTATTTATTTGTCACATCTGAGGAGGCAGAAGTAGCCTTTATCCCACTTCCCCTTATTGAATATTTATATATATTTTTTTTTTGTGTGTGGCTTTTTTCAACATCATTTGTGTCAGACAGTCTGTGGATCCATTAAATTAGCAAACCTATAGAATGAAGTAGCATCTTCATGATCTCTCTCATAGCCTGCTGGTAAAATTAATACATTCTGCTTGCTGTTGATCACCCTATGGAGCATTACAGTTGCAGATTCACAGTTAACCAACATTGTCAAATGAACTGTTCATAGTTAAGAAAATTCTTTCTTTTAACAGGCTGAAGATTTTAAAGGGAAAGTAAACAATATGAATTTAATATCATAGGTGTTTTAAATTGGAAACCTGACTCTAAAAGTTCTTTTATTCAGGGAATAAAATTGTAACATGGGGTTATAATCAGAATGTCTTTATTGTTTTAATTAACCTATCTAATCCTCAAAGCCACTTTCCATCAAAGGCTTTCATGAGTAAGAGATATGCCAAAATATATCCACTTAAACCACTTGTCAAGTAAGTTATATCAACAGTAACTGTGTAGAAATAACAATGTGTTCTTGACAGTTTCTGTGCAAATTAGTGTCCCAAAAAGGACATTACTATTCAGGGAAAATATTATTTACTGTGAGCTGTTTGCCTTGCTCTAGTTGCAAAGAACACCAACAGTTTGCTTTTCATCAGTCCTATTATTTTAGAGGAAACCATTCTGGATGCACACTTTTTTCTGGGTCTATGGAAATCCTGCAAAAGACAATAGCCAGGTCCCCGTGGGAGACATCCCTTTCCATCCTAGTCTTCAGCTGGGCAGCACAGAGCTCAGATAATGTTGGCTTGTCCGTATTTTTCCATTTGTTCTAGCCCTTCTGTGAGCAGAAGATTTGATTACAGTTGGCAACGGATTTATACTCTGGTTCCATTTTCTCCAGATCAATGATTTCAGACTCAATTACCTCTACATGCCTTTCTGTCTCCAACACCTGATTCTTCAGACCATTAAATTATGCAGTGAATGAATCACTTTTATTCTCCAACAAAGGAAAGATTTCTTTCAATTTGTGCAGATTAGCATGGAAGGTTTCCAGGAAAGGCTTGGGGAAAAGTTTCTTGCCATGATGCTGGCAATTTGGAGGAGCATGGTATGACTCCTAAGTTAGATCCTCTTTCTGAGGGCCTTGCCATGTAGTAACCACCCAGCTTGAAGAAAGTGACCTTTTCACCTTGGATTTCTGTTTATGTTCAGCATCCATCAGCTCTTTGGTCATACCAACTCTAAAATGTTATCATCTGATAGCTGCCCAAAAGTCAGATCACCATAAGAATGGCTGCCTCAGTTGAGTCACCTCTGGTGAGTAAAGCTTTGTGGACTGTTGATGTCCACATTCTATTGATAGAGCAGTAAAAGGTGAAGAAAAAATAGTATCACGTGCTGCTGTTTCAGGAAGCTCTATGGTACGTTGTCAGCAGTGAAATGGAAGCCTATTGCCATCTTTGAAGTGGGAGGTGCTCAGGCTTGTCACCCATAGGTGCTGCTTAGCATTTTATGGCCTCTGATGCTAGCTGTTGTCAATAAGAGATGTGAATTAAATTTACTTTGGTTTAGTTCAGGATATGAATATTTTTGTTTTTGAATGTATGGAAACAAGACTTAAGCCTAGAGCAGTGTAAATAAGCACATTTAACATTTATTATATTAAAAACAAGCAATAAAAGTTTTCCTGCAAGTTCCAGTTTTGTAGTTCCTGCCATAATTTGCTAGAGATCAGAAAAGGCAAATTTGTCACCACTATGTCCTGTCCTTTTCTGTTTTCTGTTCTATTACGTTTTATCATTGCAAATGAATAGTGATAAAATATTTACATTTATTGTGCACTTATTAATAAAACAATCCCAATACAATACAAATAAGTTTCATATAAATAGTTATGTAGCTATGTAAAAATAACATCACCAACTGTGCTGCTGGATTATATATCAGAACAGCTTGCGCTGCAGACTGTGTCACTTGAAAACAAATATTTGAATGTTCCCGAATCCTTAATCTTCAGAATATCTAATTTTTAATTAGAAAAGGATTGCAGTAATGTGACCTGAGCAAAAGCCAAGTCTGCCGGTATAAACATGCAAAGCTAACTAAGTGGAACAAAAGAAAATCTGTTTTAAAGGATCTTTTCTCAAACCTCTTTAGTGTATTTCTCTTAAAATATTAAAAAGAAAAACCAAACCCATTCCAGCTATCTCTATTTGATTTCATCAAATTTCTAAAAACTCAGAAATGCTGACTTAGAAAAAAAGGTTATGAAGTATGTCAAGTAAAATTTTCCCTGTTATATACTTACATTATTAGCAGCAGATCTATGAAATTTATTTGGATTTAAATAGTATTACTGATAAAAACCCCAGAACACCCAACAACTCTATACTGCCATAAAAATTACAACTAAATATCTGTATAATAAAAAAACTGATATGATGATCTATTTTTCCTGTTGCTTGTATACATGTACAAATACTTGTAATGATCTTTCTTAAGAGTTGTTGAGAGTTCATTCTTCCTGAGGTTTATAATTTTTGGGAAGTCTCTTTTAAAGAAATAGAAAAGAGTTATCATGAATGCATTAGCAGACATCTGGAAGTAGTTTGAGAGTGAGTCAGTAGCTGGGATAATCTCTCCTCCCTTTGAATTTTCTTCAGCGATTCTATTTAGTGTTGCTCTCTTCCATCTTTACTTAATTGTATGACAGTAACAGGAACGTGTCATATCGCACAGACTCATTGCAAGTTTCTTTGCCATATTTTAAGTGCAAATAATCACATAGTCTGCCACTGTAGAAGACACTGATGGAATTTAAAAATTTTGTATGTATATGAGCAGTTTAGCTCTTTTAGGTTCTTAGTTCCAAAGTGTGTTTTTGTGTACTTATATAGAAATAACATCAGTGGGAAAATAAATAATATTACTATTCCTTTTCTCCTGTGAGAGGACAACTTCTCTCTTTACCTATAATATTGTATCCAAAATCTCATGCAGATTTTCTCCTAAACTGAGACAGTGTGTATCAGTGCCATCTGCTGACTTTGAACAATATTGCTCCAATATTTGAATAGCTATAGGGAAAACTGATGGTACAAATGTGTTCAGGATAAGCAGGTATTATATAGTTATACAGAATGTATGTATATCATTTTGAAATGGTACAGGAGAAATTATCATACAAGAAAAAAGAAAAAAGCCTTCCAATAAGAGATGCTTCATGGTGTCAATTGTGAATGAATTTTGAATAACTAATGATTATCTGGATATGAACCACCCTAGAAAATGGCACAATAAACTAACAGAGAAAGATCATGTCAGGTACCAAATCATACGTCTGGTCTCCAAAACCACTTTAATATTTATGCTGAAGTGCTCACTAAACCTAGGATAAGATGCTTTACTCCCCCTTTCATCAAGCTTGCTGAAGTAATGTTTTCGAGAGTTAAGTTCCTTCAGAAGAAATTCACAGCACATTAAATGACCGCCAAACTAATTCTGAGTTTCCTAAAAGCTTAAGACTGAACAGAGTTAATAGCATTTCTCTTAAAATATGCAGGAAGGAGAAAAAATACATATACTTTTTAAACTAATGTGTATTTTTTTTTTCATTATTTGGAGCTTTTTGGCATGTATTTGTGTGTGCGGCTGTATATGAAAATCTCCAATGAGTCATGAAAACAAAAGGAAAATGGGGCTGATCTATCTCTGTCCAGTTTACGGTATGTCCCTAGATGCTTTTGTGGGCAACCTAGTTTGCAAGTTAGCATATTGTAGGAAACAAAACACACAAAAAAAGGGAAGTCAGCATATCAAGAATGGAAAAGAAGTCTTCATATTAACAAATTAGAGAGATTTTAATGAACCTTTCAAAGAAATAAATACAGCCCCCTGTAAATGGTCTCATCCCAGGCTTCATTTTCATTATGTAAGTATGCTGCTGTTATTGGTTGATTGAAATTTCTGCTGGGATATTGAAATAGTATCTTTCTAAAAAAAATAAGCCCTAGCATTCCCAAGCACTACTAAAAAAATGGAAAGAAGGACCATGTTTTTTTTGGATAGGAAGAAATATGGAAAAAAAGTGCAGTGAAGTCTAGAAAAGAATGTTCTGAGAAGCAGGACTGACAATGAGCGCTTGACTGACTGCCCAGATCTGTGACTCTGTCTTCCCTGTTGCTTGGCAACTCCATGTTATCACAAAGAAACTGATATTAAGTTGGAACAGGCTGGATATGGTAATTTACGTGGGAAGATACTCTTGCAGTGGGAAAACCATTTTATTTCTAGTTTCTGTCAGCGTAAGTAGGTTTCACATGATGAACTGTAGTACATCCCCTGTCGGGTGCATTTTCACCTAAAAAGGTACAGAGCAACTCTGCCTTCGAAAGGCTGTGAAAAAAAAAAAAAAAAAAAAAAAGAAGAAAAAGAAAAGGAGAAAGAAAGAAAGAGAGAGAGAGGGAAAGAAAGAGAAAGAAAGAGGAAGAGAGAGAGAGGGAAAGAAGAAGAAGAGGAAAGAGAAGAAGAGGAAAGAAAGAGAAAGAGAGAAAGAGAGAAGAGAAAGAAAAGAGAAAGAGAGAGAAAGAGAGAGAGAAAGAAATAAAGAAGGAAAGAAAGAGGAAAGAAAGCACCCCCCACACACACCTTATTATTTATTAGACCTGCTTCTAGTGTCCACTCAGACATTTCTTCCAACAGCATTGACAAAAGCTGGTTTTCATAGCTGTGTGTGGATCCAGCACAGATTAGAGGGATGGAAATCGATCGTTATCACTTATAATGTCACAGTCCCTAAGAGCTCCAGTGATTTCCGCAAGACCTCACTGTCTTAAACAGTAAAAGACAATCCTCACTTTATCTAAATAGTCCTTGTTTCTTCTGCATTGGCAATAGTTAAGCACTATATTCCAACCACACTTTTCTTCCTTGCTGATAGCAGAGGCTGCTCATACAGCAGCTACAGACTAATTTGAAGCCCATTGTAGTAATGGTGTAATCAACTTTGAATTTGAATCGTATTGCATGGGTGGCAAAAGAACCATTTTTACTGAGGTGTATGGAGAGAATGGCAAGGGTGCGTAAGTAAAGGAAATCTTGTCTTGAAAGATTTGAGCCATAAGAGAGAACTGTTTTTAAATTTGTGTTTAGGTCTAAGATTAATTGGAAAGAGAGAAAGTACAGAAGATCAGTATTTAATGTAAACCTTTTTTTCTTAAATGTCTGTTTACGCATAGTTCTATTGAACTGCATTTCCATCCTGCACCATTTCCAGTAATTTAACACCAACATGAAGTCCTACAAGTAAGGAAGTACTTCACATGTCTTCAGGACTCCCTGTTCTGGCTTTGGTCAGCAAAACACTCCCTGTCTCCAGACTTCTCTCTGCTGCAGAGTTAACTTGAAATATAACTCAACTTTTGCCCTTGGCTCAAATCCCAACCATACACAAAAACTTCTGACTCGAGTATGTTGATGCTGTTCTGCTGAAGGGATTGGCCTGGACTGTCAGAAGGCAGAGGCAGCAGTTATGATTAGCATAGCGAGTACAGTTACCCGATGCTGCTCCAAGAACTTGCCTTCATTGCCAAAAAAGGTGTATTTTTACTGTGGGATAATTAGCCTGAATTAACAATCCTTATTTAAAACAAAACCCTCCATCTCTTTCCTTACAGCGAAGACATTGCTTCCCCATTAACTCAGAGTACCCCCTTTTACTGAGGCTAAGCTAACTGAAGAGGAATGAACTTTGCAATGAAAACAGCCCGTAATGTTTCCAGGCATCAATTAGACACACAGACTGCAAGCTAAGCCCCTTTCTGAACTGACTCATGGCAGGGGGGTAGCTTCCTTGCTCACTTTTCCCTTGGCCAGCATAGAAGGTATCGGCTTGATCCTATCTACCAAACTAATGAGTTTGTCTCCTTTTTAATTTACAACATCGCCTCCAATAAATCCCAAAATGCTCTGGGCTGTTATCTGACTCAGAGGGGAATAATTACTGGACTGGCTCCAGCAGCAAGCCTGACTTAATTAAAACATAGTGTATTTCCCAAAAAGGTAGCGAGCAATTTTATTCCGAGTGCAACCTAAAACAACTTTACCACAGGACAGGACAGATGAACCTCACTCTACCCCAAAACTCCCAGTACTTTTGAGCTGTGCTCCTTGCTAAATGGTGAAGAGCAGAGCTGCTTTCCTGCGGCCCCTTACTACTGGCATCTAGTCCCTGCTTAGCCCACCTTAATCACTGTGTTCCCAGCTGATTGCTGGCACACACCACCCACTTGTTTCTTACACCCTGGTGTTATGGTAACAAAGCTCGCTGGCATCTACTGGATCTCATGTTCATCGCATCCACTCACACTTGCTGTAGCCTTCTCTACGCCAAGCAGCATCATCCGCTGGCTTGTGGACCATGCTAGACTCAGGGCTGCAAAGCTGTAGAGCACTTCCTCTGTGTGGCAACAAAAATACCTCTACACTTACCATCATCTAGGATTTTTTTTTTTGTCTGTTTCTTTTGTGGTTTTGGATTGAAAGCGTTCTTTAAAACAGCTTGGTCACCTTGATTTTTTTTTAAAGGGGAAAAAAAAAAAAAGCTGCTTCCTGCAGCAGGAGTATTTTCTGTATGCACTGTTTCTCACTGGTAAGGAAAAATTGCTGATATAGTTTTTATTTTTGAACTCTGATGAGTGCAGAACAAATATGGGTAAGACAGGCAGGGAGTAGTTAGGGGTATGCTCCCTGCACCTTTTGGGGTACACTGCCAAAGGAAGGGAGCAAAGCCCTGGGAAGAGGTGCTGAGGGTACAGACCAGGGCAAGGGCAGGGGTCCCTCCCCTTGTGGCTGAGTGGAGCTCTCCAAGCATTGCTGGGAGACAAGAGTTCCCAGCACTTGCAAGCTGCTGAGAGCCACCATTCCCATCTTGCCCACTGTGCTCATTAGCATCTGCAATTAGTTCTAGCTAGTCGTGTTCTCAGAGAGAGGTTAAAGGAGGGTGGGAGTAAGAAGAGAAGTTTAAAATCTTTTTGTTTCCAGCACTACTCAAGTGTCTCATATGTGACTGAATGACTCAGTGCTCTTATATAGAGCTTGTGACCTCCAAGAATTTTTATTTCATGTCTGTCACGGTCTGTAAGGACTGTGGGACTCAATTTGATCATAAATGAGCTGATTTCAGAAGCACTGTTACTGGCTTTTATGGTTATAAATGGTTATATGGTCTTTATGTATAACCCTCTTGAGTCTGTTCTACAGCTACTGTTTCTTGTTGTCCTGCAAGGGTTGGTACAGAAGTGAAATAAAAGAAAAAAAAATGGTAACAGTAATAATAACTTGATTTTTATTTGTGGCAGTGTTATCAACGCTGATAATACCACTGGTCTCCTTTGTTCTAATACCAACCCTATCATGGGGGAATTACAGCATGGATGTGTGTTTCCCTTGGGGGAGGGGGTATGAAGGAGCTGCAGAAGCTGCAGGTGAATGAACAGATATGTTGAGTGAGATCACAAAAGTGATTTATGTGCTGAGAATGCAAAATTAATTTGCAGGCTGGACAGCCAATGGATATGGGCTTGGGAGGGCAGAATGGATTATATTTGAATTTGAGGTACCAGAAAGCCAAACAATCAACACAACAGAGAAGACACCTCTAAATGTTAAAAAAAAAAAAAAAAATCAGAAATGATTCCCCACTCCAGTAATGTTGAGTATGACTCACAGTTTCGTGCATTTTTATAGATGGTTGTATGAAAATTGTTTTATCTACTACTGACTGATGGTAGGTTTCTTGGCTTTAAAAATATGAACAGCTTGATCTCAAGTACCTTGGTTTAAAAATAAAGCTCTTTTTATAGCATGTCTCAATTTTGACAACCAGACTGTGCAGTAAGTATTGGATTCCATGTATGAGCACATTTTACAAGACTAAACTAGACTCTTAGTTTAGGGATAGGTTGATCCTATGAGTTTGTGAGGTCCTCAGAAAGAGGACTCACAGCTGAACATAATGGTTTTTGTGCTTAAATCCAAAGTCCAAGTTTCTTGAAGGCTCAGTTTTGAATTTAAAAATGAGGTTCCTTGATTTGTGTTTTTTCTTGAATTTAATTTCTAAGATGTGAAAACACAAAGGTATTCAACTTTTTTTTTTTTTTTTTTTGATTATGAGGCTGGAATAAATCTGTAGGAATGAAATGCAATTGTATCTATAAGTGAAATGATTTCTTCTTCATGTTGCAGAGCACGGATAACTCGAACATATCTATAATTGCTCAGAACAAAAAGTGCTTTGATAATGATATTGTTTGCTCAAAGAATATTTTCATCACTGTTGGAGACACTGAGATTTATTTCAGTGAACCTTCTGAGAAGCAGGTTAGTTATTTTCTTTCCTTTTGGGTTGCTTTTTAAGATAAGTGTTTTAAAGTTACAACTCTAAAGGAGCATATTTTTGGAAAATATCTCTCAATCGGGGTTAATGCAGCACAAGTGCCTAGGCCTCAAATACACAGCAGCTCCCAGGAAAAATCTTACTTTATCATTTTTTTCTCTGAGTTCTGTTTGTCTCACAAAGAAGACTGCTCAAAAGCCTCAAAGAGTCAAACCATACTGGCATTTATTGTTTCTCTCCATTTGTTTTTTTGAAGAGAGACTGAAGTATCTGACAAAAGCAAACTTGAATGATCCAAAAGGCAGAATATTGAAGTATTAGTCAATCTTTCTAGTAATAGTATTGATTAAGTTATATGCTACAGGTAAAATATTCTTCGCTATACACTTTACATTCTTAATTGGCTGCATACCTTGGTAGAGTTACTTTATTAGATATTAATAAATATTAATTTCTGTCAGAATGCCTTAAGGGGACAGGAAAACAAATCTAACTATCAGCTGTGGAAGGCTGGATATTATACTGTGATACACTTTCCAGAACAGGACATTACAATTCTATGGGATAAGAAGACCATGATGCATATTAAAGTTGGACCTCGATGGAAGGTGAGCCAAAAAAAAAAAATGCAACTGAGATTTTGTGTAGTTCTCGTTGTTACTAGTGTGATATCTTCTTCTATTACTGATATAGCTGTTTAACATGGTATTCAGCTGCTAGCATTTCACGGGTAAGAAGTGCCTGAGGATGTGATTTAATGACTGAAGTCCTGAAGAGAAGGGGTTGTTCCTATACGCGTGTTTACTCTGATGTTCCACACATTGCAACCTTGCAATGCAAGTGATTCAGCTCTGACTCAAAGTTAATTTGGGATGGGAAAAGAGGATTTGTTTTGAGTTACCTAGTTATGTGCATGTTTTTGTAATTGCTGAAAACAGTGGAAAAGAAGCACAGGAAATGCATAGCTAGCAACACGGAAGAAAACAGGTTTGTAGCACTGATTGCATTAGGCTGATGGTGGAACTGCACCCTGAGATGTAGTAGAGGCTGCTGAGATGAACAGATGGTGTCGCATCTTGGGTATCAATTAAAAAAAATGCGATATGGGAAAGGATCTAGACAAGAACTTACACTTAAACCTCGTAAGCATACTGTGACAGGGTTAGATAATGATGCGGGGCAGAATATGAGGCTCTTTATCTTACCGGTTGTTCTTCCCTTGTCCTTTTCTACATCATCATCTATATGCCTTGGTGCATCTGCAGCTCAATCCATGAGTTCTGACGAAGTAACTTAATCTGCACTTTCAATAATTACATCCCTGCTCCATCTCAGCTATGAGTGCATGTACTGAGAGGGAACAATTTCCAGTAAAAGAAGAGAAAGCACACCATGCTAGAACAGTATCAGGTATTTTGAAGTGTAGGTCAAAGTTACAATAACCATCTAATCTTATTTTAAAGCAACATTATTGTAGGCTTTTTTCTCAATAGCCATAAGATGCATGCTTGCTGATTTATCAACCGTCGATACATATAATAATAATAATGATGAAAAATTCTTTTTCTATTTTACAGTAAGCTAACAAGGGGCTAAGGTCTAAAAGTTGCATGCAGATGCACAAATACTTCAAGTTCCTTCTGTTTCTAGCAGCTGTTTTTTCCTTAGGCTCTAGTTTAGTAAGATAAAGTCTGCAGCAGTCATTATGGAAAAAATAATTAGAGTGAGCTGCAGCACCTCAGAAATCCAGCTCCACATTGTACTATTATGCAGAAGAATCTTTTTCTGTATGTATCTATATATGCATGTATGCATATATGTATGTTCATCAGCAGCACTTCCCTAAACACAAGAATGTTGCAGCTGTCTCTTTCATAACTGCTGTTATGAATGTTCTTGCTAAGTGATCTAAAATTAGAGGCAGCAAGTTTTAATCATAACAACTAGTCAGGCTGCAAAATTACAAGGTAATTCACCTGAACTTTTGACTTCTGGATTTGATGTAGTACTAAGCTTTCAGAAGAAAATATTACTAAGTTCTTACTTTGTAGTTAGAGCAAGTTCTGGGAAACATGAAGAAAGTTATTTGCAATCGGTTACTGTAAGCATAGCATAATATCAGATATTTTCCAAGTGTAAGTCAGAGTTGGATTCACCTTTTTCAGTTTAAGAATATTTTACTCCACATATATACTCCATACTGATTACTGACTATCAGTATTTTTTAAAAATAAATCCTTCTCATTTAGGGGAAACTGGCAGGTTTGTGTGGAAATTTTGACAAATACACTTCAAATGATCTGACTACATCCAACAACATGGAGGTGAGAAATGCACAGGTATTTGGAGACAGCTGGGTATTAGGACAGGTAAGTTCCGTGTCCAGTAAAAATTTTGAAAAAAAGCCATTAATTTTAATTTATAAATGAATACGTTATTAGTACATGAAGTACAAGGATTTTCTAAACTGATGGTCAGTATACACGAGGGCATTTGAATTTTTATGTGTATAGGTATGAGATGTGATAATAATGCCTTATATTGTAAGAAACATATACTGAATTTAAATGAAACCATCCAATCTTTTCAGGTAAGGATACAGTGATCCCTGTATTAATTAATGAAAACTATCTATCACTGGATAATTAATGATGCTGTCTACATTTCAGTTTTCTACAAATTTAGATAAAATGCTTTTGATATTTAGATTCAGACCAATTTTAATAGCAATTGTAATTTCTTGGATGTTGAAGAGATCTGGATACTGAAAGCAAACAGGATTTGAAAGAATAAACTGGAGAAAGAGGTGTCATCAGCCCTCCAAGGCTGCCTGCATACAAGTGAGCGCAGGAGGGGCTTTCTCCACAGTGCAAGATGGAAATTCAGAGGAGGAGCTATGCCAAGGAGGCTATAAAATGTACATTCATGTTCAATCAGTGATCTTTTTTGGTTATAGTTTGTAATCAGAAAGCAAACTGATGAAGCAGCAGTGGTGAAGTGGTGGGAGAGAAAAGGCAAGAACAGCATCGGGCACAACCCAGTAGATTTCAGAGGAGGAGTGAGGAGGCTGGAGAGAGCAACTGTGCAACTGCGTTTTATAACACACGAGAATAGGTATTTTATTCATTTGTGCTGAGAAGGAGAAAGGTTTTATAGCATTGTGAACTTCCTGATAAATCAGTATTTGTAAAACACTCTCTTAGGATGCCTGCAAGACCCCGTTTTTAATCTGTTCTCTCCCTGACTCAGAGAAGGAAATTGAACCAGAATCTCTCACCTCATGAAAGAATATGATATCTCTTCTGCTTTGGAAGAAAGCCTTTGAGGTTTTTCTCCCTCAATCTCTCCTTTTGGATCTATATTACACCACATAAAATCTTTTAATCCTGTGACCAAGCAAGGGAAATGTGTTGGCTCCTACACAGTGAGCACTGAAAGTGTTCGTCTTGGCTGGGCACTGTGTTGATGACTCAGAGCCAGTGCAGGGTACGAGGAGGGGTCCCAGAGACTAGCTCTCCATTTGCTCTCTTCCCTTTGAAAAAAATACTTGAAGAAGCAAGTGTAACTGGAATCCCAATCCCATATATATATATATATTTTTTTTTTTCAATTTCTCTGTTCAGTGGGTTCAGTGGTTGCTTTAATAAACGGCACAGTGTTTGCACAATTTGAACCTAACATGAACTTCCGGAGTTTTATGACCTTTGCTTAACCAACCCAAACTTGCACTTGCCTTTTTGAGGCCATATATTTTTGTAAAATCTCATATAATCATCCGGTCTCTGTGGCTGCCAGAGCACGGAGGACCTGAATTCATTACTGGCCTAGTAGGCAGCCTGTGCTCAGCCAGTCTTGGCACTGCATCTGCCTTCGCAGTAGGCGTCATTAGGACATTTTTCAGAAAGGACCTCTGGCCTTTGCAGAGAGGTATCCTGGTCATCCTTTCTGCATAATCTAAACACTGGAAAGGCGTATTTGGTAGCTGAAGGCCTACAACCCAACTCTGCTACTGGCAAACATGCCAGCATTGGCACGGTGAGACGTGTGGGACGCTTCCAGGGTTTCTCCCTCCGGGGAGTGGCAGCACATCCCCACACAGCACTATTGGAGCACCCGCACAGGAGGGCAGTCGCTGGGTGACTGCTTTGCAGCCGAGGCTGTGCCACGACACCCCAACTCTGCCTACAGGTCCATCACCGCTGTCTCCTGGGCTTCTCTGCTGCACCAAGGGAGTATGCTTTCAGATGAACTTGTGTTTTCTGAGCTGAGCGTCATTTTGGTTATATTTTTCTGTTCATTTGTTTTTCTTCTTGAAGAGAGACTTAAAGAGAGGGAGCTGTATCTCAGCCCTTTTGAGTTATCGTGATGATCTTTGACTCTATTTTTTTATGTGTTGCTCTCTTCCTACCGCTGCTTCTTTATTTGAACTTACAGGGCTAAAGCCATCTGTAGTGTGCCTCCATTTAAAGTCAGTGCAAAACCACCAGGGATGGATTTGGACCACGTATTTGTTTGTGATGTTACAGTTGGTTGCTCTGGTAATGATTATAGTGTGTCACAAAGAAAACATTTTGTCTTCATACACTGAACAGACAGCAGGAACATTTTAGTACTTCAGAACAAAACACAAAGATTCTGTTTTGTTCAAATGTTTTCAATTATAACAACAAATCAGGGAAAGAAGAAGATAGAGAAAATAGCATGTAAACATTATATGAGTTTTCTGAGTATGCAAGTATTGAAATATATGATGCATATAGTGTACCTGAGTCCATGGTAAACACATCTTTGTGTAAAATGTTTGTGATGGTTTTGTTTGCTTTTAAGTGCAAGAGCCCAAATGAAACACTAAGACCATGTGAGGTACATCAGAGCAAGTTCCCTTATGCCAAAAAGGAATGCTCAGTTTTATACAGTGATGTTTTCGCACCTTGTCGCAATGTGGTAAGTTTATTAAATAACCCAGATTTGCTCTCAAATAGGAAAACATTAAAATTCCAGTAATTAATTTCTTTTTGCCATTCCCCTCTGCCTGAATGCCATGGAGGATACTTAGTAGAGCCCTGCAACTATGTGGGTGGGCTATGTTTGAGCAGAGCTCCTTGTTCCTATCAAAACTGGAGCCTAAACATTATGGTGGTAACTGGGAGTCATGAGTTAGTAGACAGGACAATCAGAGTTCTGTTCTCTTTAGGTTTTATTTATATCTTTTATTTATATAGGTAACTGCATTTTAAAGGCTTTTGTGTATATCATGGGTTTCTAAAATAAACATTTGTGTAATGTGCCTCCAGCTTATCTAAAATGGTTTTATTTTGTTAACTGTTCTGCTCAATATAGAAAGAAATATGAGAGAGCGAGATTTTAACTTCAGAGCTATCGGTATTTTTAATTGGCTGACAGCTTATCATCTGCTTTTTATCAAAACTCTGCAGTATGGTGTCCTTGTTTCCCCAATACCTGGCTGAGCTTGGAACTTGAGTTGCAAGAATGTCCTTAAGTTCAGTCTAGACAAGATGGGGATGACAACAGCTTGTGCGGGAATCTTTTATTCCATCATAGTTCACCCTTTATCAACACATGATGTGCTCTGTACATTTATGCCTCTTTCTGATTTTAGCCACCCAAAGGTATTCAGTAATTGGAGGTGCTTCTTAACACCTGTGCAGGCAAGACCCACTATGACATTTTGTTTCAGTCTCTTGTTTTCCTTATGACTATTGATACTAAATGAGATCGTTAGATGTCTCAGCTGAACCTCCTGACTTTCAGGACTGAAGTTTGATATCAACATGGTTAGGAATTTGCCTGAAGAGGAGGTTGCAGTAGCTTAACCCAGGAAATTTATTAATGTTGACTTTGGTTACTATGTGAAGAATTTTTTGAGCATGTGCCTGAGAACACAGTGATGAGTGTATTTTCAAAGTGGAAAGTAATAAATAATAATGGAACTTTTGAGAGTTTTTAAGGAGCTGTATTATAATAACTCTTAAAGACATTTTCTCTTGAACATTCATTTCCCGTATCTTACCCATGTTGTGATTAACATTTTCAAGTATTATTCCAAGAACTTAGCATAATGATATTAAGAAATTCATGTCAGGTGCAAAACATGGCATTTAATCAGTTGCCAGGTATTTTCATATGCACATATCCATCTTGTATGAGACAGGTTGTAAAGTAAACATCTTTCAGGTGTTTTTACAACCTCTTCATTAGCATGTGAAAAATACTGCTCTTTTGAAAGGTACTGTGACTTCCTACCTGCCTAACTACTGGCTGCACCGGCAGGGAAAGTGGTTCCAAGGAAAAAAAAAAAAAATCCAAGCAGAGACAGACACTGGAGGCCTGGGAGGAACAGAAGGTGTAGATGTGGGTCTCAGGAGGTGCATGGAGCCGTGCTCTTGCAGTCACTCCTGTTGTGTGGGCAGTGGAGGATGCTACTGTGCATGGGGGCAAGCTCCTTCTCTAGGACAGGTGGCCTGTGGGTTCAGCATAGGCTGGAAAACCCCGTTTTCAGGGAGACAAAATCTTGCATCTCTGGCTGGCAGTGACTGATGGGTTGCAATTGCCCGGCTGAGCACTGAGCTCAGCAGGGCCTGAGGGGAGCCCTGACACTTGCAGAAAGAAAGGTCTTCCTCATAACTCCTGAACTCAGCAGGAGCTTTGACCCTAGCCTCCCAGCTTGTCACAAAATGGAGAGATGCTGTTCTGCGAATGGGAGACACAGGTTGAACTCTGGAGCCAGTCTGCTGATTTGCGATTCCTGCTAAGCTACTATAGCCATTTTCAACGGAGCTAATGCTCATGTCCCTGACCCACTGGTTTTCAAAATAAGAAAAAGAGTGAAAGCAAAATGGCATCTCTCTCCAAGCACTAAAGGCAGAAAAATGGTCATCTTATCTCTGCCAGCGTCTAGCAACTGCCAACTGAGAAGCTGTCTCAATGTTAGATAAGTGCTGCCTTGTTGCTGTGGCGGTATTTGGGTAATCTGATGAGTGCCACTGGAGTGCTCTACAGCTGAGCTAGATTAGAGTCTATAAATGATTCCAAACTGAAGAAATACATTGTTTTAAAGTTCCTATGTGTTGAAAAAGAACACTTTTTTTTTTTTTGAGATCTAGCTCGATATTACAAAAAAGGTGATTTAAATCCAAGAAATACTGTATCACTATCATGCTATTAAATTTGGGACTGCAGTAGGATTTTAGAGTGGCGAAGTGAGTGTCTGAACTAATGAAGATTTTTGGACAAATTATATTAAAAACTTGATAAATGTAGAAATATATTTCTGCAATATGTCACCAAGTGCTCAAGCTTTATTTTCCTGACCAAAAGCCCCTCTACAAATTGCTACTTTAATTACTCAATCATCAGTTGCAGCTCTGATTTTGCTGTTCTTCATGCAAAACTAACAGGATGGCTATAGGTGGCAGCATTTGCTTTATGAAAACACAGAACTGTCACATTCAACATGCTCTTCAGAGTCAACAAATAGAAAGTGTAGACAGTCATACTTGTTAATAATCACTGGTTAAATTTTTCTTTTGGTCTGTAAGGTAGGTACAAAATGGTCATCCACAATGCAGTTTTTGAAAAGGATTGTATCCAAACCTTAGAAAATGTCTCATATTTGTGGTAAATTACTTCAGACAATCCTTCCAGAAGTAGCACTCCTGCTGAAAATTGTGCAACAGGAATCTGTACAGCTCATGCAATAAAGTCACCCACTCTCTCTCCCTACCTCCCCCTTCCTTTTTTCCAGATTGATGTGACTTCCTTTGTCAAAAACTGTCATACAGACACATGTAACTGCAATCTTGGCGGAGACTGTGAATGTTTGTGTACCAGTATTGCAGCTTATGCCCACAAGTGCTGCCAGCAAGGAGCGGTGATACACTGGCGATCTCCCTCTCTCTGTGGTATGTACCTGGGCTGGCCTCACACCAGAGCCCACTCAGAGAAAAGGACATCTTTGGCTTTTCTCTTCCCAAAATTAAAAATTTAACAGAAGAAGGTGGATAATAAATACACTTTACATATTTTAAAGTGACCTGTGTGTTAGCTGCTAAACACCTGAATATACTCTCTTTAGAAGACTGGTTGTGCTCAGAGGCTGTTGGAAAGGCACAGGCATACCACATGTGGGGCATGCCCAGGATTCTGTGTAGGGTAGCAAAGACTTTCAATCTGTTCTACCTTTCACTGACAGTGGGAAGAGTTCTTAGCTATAGAATAATTAGTGCTTTCGGTCTGCTGTCCTGGCACATCTATTCAAATATGCTCTATGTCACTGAATAAAAGCCAGAGGAAATAAAGTCACTAGTTGAAATATGTTACAGAAAATGAAACTTCCTCTGATGAAAGTGAATTTTACATTTTTAGGGTGAAGGTAAGCATGAACTCTGTTGTTAATTTATAGTAATAACATCCTTGTTTTCTTTTTCTTTTAGCTTACGACTGTGAATATTACAATCGAGGTATGTAGTACTTAATATTACTCTCTTTGATTCATCCTGGTATTTATATACCTTGATGAAAATACATAGGCTTCATGTTTGCTAGTATACCACCTAGCTATGTGCTAGAAACAAATCTGTATTCCCTGATTACAACATCGAATCTGTTTTTATAAAGCACTTAGTTGCAGGCCATTGACTAAAAACCCAGTAATTTCTCACATTGACCACTCTAGAATTTGGAAGGTGTTTTTGACAAACGGTTTATCGTCTTTCTTTCTGTACTATGCTATTTTGAAATACTTTTCTCCCCACCTATTATTTTGTTTCTCTTTTAAAAACAAAAACCCAAGACACACTTGTCTTATATTGGTTCACTCAGACTAAACCTGAAAAACATTTAGTTTGGTAATATCTCTCTTTAGCTGTTATGATTTAGTTTATATCTCTTTAGTTGTTATGATTTATCTATTGGTTTATTTATTTATTTGTTTGGATTCTTGATTTGGGTATATGAGTTCAGTGAGCTCAGTAAGTTAGCAAAACAAGTCTCCATGAGTCTTTTTGCTGTATGTCCAGAGACAGTGGGAGCATGGAAACAAACAACTTACTTGTAAGTAAAAACACACATCTGGAATCTCAGATGAAATATGATACACTGCACACAGAAAACAAAACTAGTTATAGCTTGTGCTGAGAAGAGTCTCTGTAAGCTGCAGCAGTGTTGGAGGTTATCTCATTTCTGTGCTCCCCATTCCCTGGGTGGGATTACATACTCACAATCACTTGAGTTCTCTGGACCTTCAGATCCATTAGATAGAAGAGGTGACAAATATGTAATTTGCCATATATTCCTTGCTCATTTAATATCATTATGTCACTATACTGACTATTTTTTTGCAACATAACCTCTGACTAGTAACAAAGGTGTTTTCCTCCACTTAGGCAGACACAGTAAAGTATCGCTGGAGGCAAGTGCTTGTATGAACACATCCCTTGTATTCTTCAGTTTCACAGGATGAATCTGCACAAAATTACTTTTTGCCACTGTCTGTTTACTGGTGTAGTGCTACAATATCTGTGAGAACAAAATAAAATATATGGAAACTGGATATTGCATGTGGGATGTTAAAACATGAAAGATTTGGTTGATGATTAAGGAAACCCACAATTTTTGTTATTTTGTGTGTGTGTGTGTGTTTCTTCCATTCAGTTCTGCTATAGGTATCTAAAAATGCTGTTTTTTTTTTAAGCTTATTTTATTTTATTTTATTATTTTTTTTCTGTGCAGTATCTCATATACTATTGGGGATTTGACCAGTGTGAATAAAAACAGATAATCTCACATTAGTAAGGGATTCAAATATTGACACATTGTTGTGCATCTAACATAGTTATACATGGTTATCACCATTTGAATTTTCACCCCACTGAACTAATTACCTTCGGTGTTGTGAAATTTAAGTCTTTTTATCCAGAAAGGAATGGTGTAGACATAATGCATCTCTGATGATACTGAGTTAAGATTAATCATCATCATCATAATTAATCTGATAGGATTTTTAGAAAAAAAAAAAACACCTCATTTTATGAATATTTGTCACAGTTATTAACTTATGCTATTGGGTTTTATTCTAAATTGGCTTGTTTTCTTTTGATTTTCCTTCTTATATTGACATATAAAAGAGTTTGCTCTAGTTCAATTAAGAATTCAGTTGAACCAACTGATGGGATGATTCTTTGACTTGGCATGTGTAGTTATAACTGATTTGCTTCTACTTTTAATGGGTGAAGGTCAGTGACCCAGCTGTGTTAAATAATCTTAGTATTCCCTGATGTCTCAATTCATAACCTCAACATTTTCAGCATGTGGGTGGATTGCTGTGCCATGCAGCACATTTTAGAAGTCAGGGAGAAGCTCTAGAAGGAAGTTAGCTTGTGCTTGTGCTCCAGAATTCAGAACTGAGACCTATCACATTTTGAAATTGGTAGGATACATGATTTTCTGCACAGGTCTCACAAGTACTCTACCATAAAGTAACTAACTCCTGTACCATAAAGTAACTAACTCCTTAGAATGAGAATAGTATTCATGTAATAAACTTCCTGTGGCATCCCTTCTTAGATCTGGATACTGTTCAAGCGTTTGTAGGAAGTGAGATACTAAAAAAGAAGGGAAAATTAGCTAACTGCAATCACACAAATGTGACTTTCGATACATCCTTTTTAGCAACTTGCATCCTGTAATGAGCATCATACAGTAGACAATGCTTTTCTGCTTTAGAGAGTCCAACCCACTACATTAGCAGAATTTAGATACTGCTACGTATACCTGGCTTTCTACAATATTCCTTGCAATGTGGAATTTTGTCTTACTTAAAAAGTAGTATGAAAATCAAGGATGGCATGTGTTGACCATTGAATGCCATCAAAACACCTTCTGGTGTGTGGGATGGCTCTTCCTCTGATTCTTTTTTGTTCTGCATGATGTCAAACTGTTGAATCTTTGTGGAAACTTTCTCAGTTACAGCTCAGTCCTGATTTTGCAGTAGTCACAGGCAAAATGTCTGTTAGTACGTGGGGATGAACATCCCATGATTTAGGGTAGAGTCAGTAATTGACTTGCCACTTCCATAAAAGGGATCACTTTGTGGCAAGTTTGTGAGCTTCCAGTGCATACGAACTCCAGCATAGCTTCATTATAAAAACACTAATTATTTTCTTGCAGTTTTTTTCAGAAAATGGTGTTTAACTTCTAGCAAAGCCAAATCTCGTTATTAAGATAAGTTCTTTCCCCTTAGAAGAGTCATATCAGAGAGCAGATGTTCTAGGTTAGGAAAGGGGTACAGTCTTCTCACTGGGATTAAAGGATTAAAAGCTTTCTCAAAATTTACAAACCTTGTTTATTACTCACAAGGCAAGGTCTTAGAAGTATGCTGCTCTTGGTTCTTTCAGTGGGGTATAGTGACAAAGACTGATGCTGTTATATCTCAATGTATCCCTGTGAGCCTTTCCAGCCCCGCGGAAATAGCTTTAAGGGTATGTTATAGGATGTCTGGGGCATAGTTGGGACAGCAGCATTTTGGCAGCAGTACCAGCTGAAGTTGTTGTCACTGCTATATTGGCATGAACTTTTGGATGACTATGTGCTGAACCAGACTGGAAAATTTAGCTGGTCATTTTTCAGTAGGATTAGTTTACTGCTGAAGTACTTAGGCTGGCATAATAAATGGGGCTGTAGGGGGACAGAAGCAAGTGGTCTTTGGGAGATGAACTAGACAACTGCTTAAGCAAGGGAGCTGCCAGAACTTCAATTACAGCCTTCTTTTTTAATTGCCTTGTAGATATTGGAGTAGTTTCAGTGTCTATTTGGGGAATAATATTAAAGTTACTGTGTTGATATTCCAAAATATGGAAATAAGGACACGTGAAAGACAAAAGACTACACAGAGGCAGCCCAGATCGCTTTCTTGTACGTGCCATTTTATGAGGATAGCTGCCCACACTTTTTTATGCTCACTTTGTATCTATTGTGTTTTGGAAAGCAAGCAAAGAGGAAGGGAGTACCTTGAACAGATAGATACAGACCTACTCCAGCATAACACCTTGAGGCATTAAGCTGTAGCTCAAAAAATATTTGATTCCAGGTAAGGTGAAATATTTAAGGCAATATATTATGTCAGCTAAGGCTTAAGTTTTGTATGTTATGCAAGTTGGATTGTTTTTTCTTTTACTATTTGATTTTTCTTCTCTTAGGGCTTGGTGAAGGACCCTATATTTTGGCAAGTTCTGGAGAAAATGACACAATTATAGGAGCTAATGTATCTAGTAGAAGGATATTTCCCCTGCCTAGAACTGGAGCATATGGAAATGTATTTTTCAGTTTCATGATAACTCCAGGTCTTTTCAAAGATAAAGATTTATGTAAGTATTCTCAACATTACTGTGAATGTCAATACATATTTTTCAAACTATATGAATGTTTTTTTGCTGCACCTTCTAAACCTAAAATAGTCTAGATATTTTTAGTTATTGGAATAATAACATTGAAGTGTTCTGCTTTTGAGGAGGAATACTGACTTTTTTGAAAAAAATATTGGAAAACCTACCTGCCAGCTGTAAAGCTGACTTCAGAAATTGTTTTAGATATGCTGCAAAATATGAGTGAAGAATTCCTTCTTGAGGAAAATGTAATTAGATTGTGTAACTGTAAAATGGAAAAATTTGCATATGTATCTAAAAAGTAACAATTCTGAAGATGAGTGAAGAAAATTTTGTCTCCAGTAAAATCATTTCTTTTCTATCTATTCTCTTTTGTGACTATTAATGCACCATAAAGCATGCAAATTAGAACAACCAATCTGGCTCCTGCATTATTAATGAGCAGCATCTCAATATAATGTAGAAGGAAGCTTCTTAGGTCAACAGCTATTCCTAAAGTCTATTCTTCATTTATCAGAGACAGATCCAAACAATATAACCAAAAATAGATGTTTAAATATTTTACCTTCTGCCTTCTGCATATGTTTTCTTTTCTTCACATACACTGAGTTTTGCCACTGAAGTCAATACTGACTTTCTCATTGCTTTCTATAGTTACAGAATTTAATTTTTTGACAAAATCCTAAACCCTCAAAAGTCAACATAGAGAAGGGCTGTATTTACTATAAAATTTGAAACTATAGTCACAAGCTGTGGACAATTTTCCATGTAGGTTTTTAGCTACAATTTTAAAAACAGAAAGTATATAAAATAGAAGAATTAGTTCAGTCTTGTCCAATTATCCAACCAGTGTCAAGTATAAGTAAAATATTCATTATGTCTGTGCAGTACACAGTTTTCATATTTGTGAGGGATGAGGTAGTGCTCATCTAGATTAAAGATATTGCTAGATTGTATTCAAGGTGACAAACAGATCTGAAGTCAGCCTTATTCTAAGTTCTTAAACTCTCAGATAATTTTCTTCACTTTCAATTTTTGGCAGGAGTAGAAAGAACAGGGGGTTGAGTCTTTTATTTGCCCACAAGTTTTCTTACTGTATTTCTGGATATGACTGTATGTAAAAAAAGCTTGACATGAAGATGAAGTAAAGCACGCTCTTACAGAATTTGCGATGTTACTTACTAAACAAGTTTCATTGCAGTTGAACAGTTGGATGTCCAAAGCTGAGGAAAAACTATCTCCATTTGAGCATATCCCAAGTTGAGACTGCTTATGAATTATTTTGAAGGCTGGTAGTAGTAGGATGAATGTAGTTTTTGTCTGATTAGCTCTTTGGTGAACTCTGCATTATGTGATCACTTGAAGTTTCTTTTTGACCTGCATTTCTACCTTTTCCATACTATAGATTTATTTATTTATTTATTTATTTATTTATTTATTTTTCTATAAAGCAGTGTTTAAAAGGAGCCACTTAGCCAATATATAGATTGAATCACACTTTCAGACTGTTTTCTATGAAAAGTTTGCTATTAATTTTTTTTTTCTTTTGTCGAAGCTCTCTCTCTTGTTTCCCTTGAATCTGCTGAAAGGCCAAACTACTTTCTGTACATACATGCTAATGAAACCATTGGTCTGGAACAGTGGCAGGCAAGTGCCTCCTTTCGGAGACGAGCCACATTTTTCCACCACCAAGGCCTCTGGAGTCCAGGGCTCAGTGCCTTCGAACTGCACAGTAAAAAAGGTTTTTTCATCATTCTCACATCATCTGGTGTTAAAGTGGCAAAGTACGATGACTCAGAAGAATTCAAACGTCTAAGTAGCTTTAGTATTGAAGGTAAATTTTGCATAATCCACAGGGATAAATTTGGTTTCTTCTTCTTGCCTTCAGAGCATTTCTCATGCATTAGCAATAGTAACAAGTATTTTTATCTTATTCTTAAGTACTATTCTGTCATTGTCTTCCATTCTACATCCAAATGTTATTTTTTTTTTGCAGATACAAAGAACACTTTACTTTTTGACTATATTTTCATTGTTTTATTCTTTCAAAATAAATGTGGCATGTCACAAAAAGTGCATGTTAATGTCTTGTTATTGAGCTACAGATATCTTTTTTTTTTTTTCTTAAATGAATGGAGTAACAGTATCACGTTTGAAGCAAAGAGTACATTCACTATGTTTAACTATGTTTAACTGATCTTTTTAAACAGAATGTGTTGTGAAAAATAAGTAGTTGTTTGTATCTTTGATGTTTCAGTGTCTTTTACCTTGATTGAATTTAAAATACTTATTCAAATGACATAAATGAACAAAATCTCACCTATTAAAGTTCTTGAATATTTCCATACTGGGTTTTCCTTTTTTACATTTTTCTGAAAATTCCAAGGGTATAGAAAATACTATAAATTTACAGTTTTTTGACTACTAAACCAATAAATAATACCTTCTCCTTCTTTCTCAGAACTCAGTGCCTCTGTGCCTTATAGAAGGATGTGTGAATGGAGATATGAATCTTGTGCTAATCCTTGTTTTAAAACATGTAGTGATCCTGAAGGAATAGCATGTAAATTTCTTCCTCCGTAAGTCAAATTAAGCTCAATATTACTGCTATATTTTTTCATGTAATGTTCATACAGTATGTTTTCTGAAAATTACTTCAGCTGTAATGTCCATTAATTTTTAGTCATCCAAATTTCAATAGCAACTCTCACAATTAGTGTGAAAACATTTGCAACAAGCCACTTGTTTTCCATGTTATATATTCTTGTTTACATATGATCTTTTGACGTAAGTAGGAACAAAGAATAAAAGGGTTTGTATTTAGCCTAGGGGATTAGCTTCTGGTAGTGCTAGATTGACATTTATTAAATGAAATGAACTCTGTTCCCTTCAGCGGATATGGTATATTCAAATCCTAAACTGGTATCTCATGATACTGTAACTGATTTAATCCTTCTGGTGATTAAAAGTCTGAGACCAAAAGCTAGAGGAATAGTCAGGGTGAATGACGCCCTCTCCTGTGAGAGGATGGAACTTTACACTAAAAGATGGTCTTTGGCATGACAGGAGGGATTTTACCCTGCTGGTGTTAGTTTGTTAGTCTTAGTAATAAGCTTTCCTGTTTCCATGGATCTCCCCGGCATCTATGGAAAGTGAATTTTTATAAATAAACCAAAGGACAATATATCTAAAAACTCAAGACACAAAATCCGGTGGAAAAGAAATGATATTTTGAATTTCAGATTATCTCCATGAGCCTATGCAATCTATAGTTAGGATTATTACTAATATAACTAATTTCCTGTCTTGCTATTTTTACATTTTTTCTGTATTGGCACACTGGTTGCTTATTGAATGATTTTATTGTTAAAAATCCCCCATAATTAAAAGGTAAGATAATATATAGACTTGTCTGTAGTCTTCCACTCTGAAACTGCACAAGAATGAGACTTTTTATAGAGTCAGTCTAAATATCTTAATATCTGAAATGAACATATCTGGGCAAAACAGCACTCTTGCAAGTTAAGTTCTTGGTCCTGTTGGAATCTGTTCAGCTTTGGCACCTGAACTTCCACCTGTGTGTGGAAGCAGAATGCTCCAAAGCCATCACATCCATCAGCATATGCAAATAATTGATTATTAACAATTTAGAAACAGAATTGTGCTGTCTCATTGACCTTAAAATAACTCATAATTCTGTGTTCATCTTTACACTGGAAAGTTCTCAGAACTCTGATGGGGAAGACAATCAAATGTCTCGTTTTACCAAAATGAAATAATTTAAAATTGATTTATATTTCTGCTGTGGCTTTAGAATTAACTATACAATATTTTAAAGGGTTGAAGGATGCTTGCCATACTGTCCCAAAAACATGATCCTTGATGAGGTCACACTTAAATGTGTTTACCCAGAAGATTGTAAGTATATTTTACGATATTAATCTAATCTTATGAATTGTTTTACAGATAATGAGAAGTGATTTAATCAGATGTATTTTGATTTTTTATTATTATTAATTTTTATTTTTATTAAATGTTTTAACAAAATATCTTTCTGTTGAAGAGCCTCACTCTGGGACCTAGCCTCCATTCCCAGTCATCCAAAATACATCTTCTACATTCATATGAATATGTATATTGAATTCCTTCATTTATCTAATAGTGTGAAATTCAACATTTTTGGTGTTTTTAGACTCACTATAACTGTGATTTGACTATATAATGCTAGAGTGTCATATGTGTATGAAAGATCTCAAATGGAAAAAATATTGCTGTGGTGAAAAGTTCAGACTTTTCAGTAGGTGAGCCATCCCTAACAACTTCCTTAGATCTATTTAATAACTTTTAGTGTGCGAAGATACCACTATTTGCTTATTTTTTGAATATTGCATTCTTTTAACACAACTATTGCATTTTAATACTTCATTTTTTCCTTTACAAATTTAAATTAATTGCATTTTGATATTTGCTAGTATAAAGTTATCTCATATATTATATTGCCTTCCAAAGATATAAAAGAAGATAGCATACTCTATACTCTACTTATGCCAATTTTTTTTACTATTTTAGATTTACTGAATTTTCCATAGAATTCCCTTGTTGCTTCAAAACTGCTCTGCAAATTCAAGGTTTTCAGTAATAATAAAAATTGGCTACTCCATTTGCAAAGAAAATTAGAATCTTCTTGAGAGTGAGTTGAGTTCCTCAAAGCCATCAGGCAACCTGGAACCATTGGTAACTTATCTTTTCAGCAAAATTATGCTCTGGTTTGTTTGTATTCAAATGGGACTTGAATATATATAGATGTTGATATCTTGCTTTACCAATAATCCACAAAAGACAGTGAAATGTGCATTTTCATTTTAGGTATACCTGTGACACCTGTGGAATCAGCAATTGAAACAAAACCTTCTTTGCTATTCCCTCACGTGATTAGTACCACAGCAAGATTTCCTCAGAAACATCCTATTCTTGTTACTTCAGGGACTGAGTCAACTCGTACCCATATGACAACCGAAATTACCATGAAGGCAAACACAACTTCAGCAGGAATGAATATGTCAGCGCAGTCCATTACAGATTTTTATTCACTGGAAGCATCTAATGCAGCCACCTATTCGACATTTTCATTATCAAGTACAGTGGAGCCTTCTGGTGTACCTCACAGCACAGCAAGCCCTTCTGTCCTTTCCAAACTCATATCTTCAAAAGATTTTCCAACTGCTTTTCAAACCTCAGCAGTCACATCACATACTGTCAGTTCTACCCCATCTATAACTTCACCTATTCTAGTAGCAACTTCAACAACCTTACTCAGTTCCAGTCCTCTTCCAACAGGTTCTACATTATTAATACCCAGTTCACTAGGGGTAGTTCCACTTCCACTTGAAGCATCAACCACTCAGCTAGGAACTGTTCCCTCTACCTCAACAAATTTGATCTCCAAACCATCTTCTGTCACTTCTGAGCTGCCAGCAGGGACTGTGAGGAGTAGGAGTCCTTCAGTAAGTCATTCTAAGGGAACAGGAATATCTTCTGAAGTGTCCTTGCCTGCTTTACTGGCTGGCAGAGCAACTTTCACAAGACCCCTATTTCTTCTAGGTTCACGGCTGACATTAAGTACACCTACTTCTCCTGTATCCACTTTGTCTGTTAGAACTATGTCTGGTTTTGGCCAACCTGTAGTTCACTCAACACCCATTTCTGCATTAACTTCAGCAGCTCCTCAAATTCCTAAAACAACTAGCTTTGAGACAAGTTTTCCTCAATTAATCTCATCTTCATCTTCGGAAACAACCAAACCCTTGTCTAAAACTTCTCTGGTACCATTAAATACAAGTTCGTTAGCTAGATTTTCTCCAAAGCCATTTTTATCTTCAGTGGAAATTTCAGTGACTGTTTCTAAGCAGACAGCCCCATTAATGAAAGGCAGTATTTCAACTGCTCTGCCCATAGTGGCTAGATCTTCACCTCAAGTTTCTTCTCAAATCCCTATAAAAACTTCTTCAAGTCCTTCTGTAACACACACAGTCTCAATACCAGTGCATTCTCTGACTACTTCCCTGAAGCCCAAAGCTATGAGAGATGTCACTGTTGTCTCAAAAAGTATTTATAAAGAACCTTCCACTTTTTCAGTGTCTCTACTAGCCAATCCTACAATCTCTGATATGTTTTTAGCAAGCTCAGCCTCAACAGAAAATAAATACATAATCCCCACTGATTCCTTTTCACTGTCATTCATTTCTAAAAAGCCGAAGAAAACCATTAGTTCTACAGTATTCCCTATTAGGACATTGGTATTACCTCCAAATGCAACATTAACAACCACTGAAAAAATTACAGAGTACCTAATAAGTCCTCGCACAGAGATGAAAACCATGCCTGTTGCACAGAGTGCAGGCACTTTCGCTCCTAAAGATCTTTCTTTTACAATACCATCATCTCTACTTAGAATCTTATCAACATCACAACCATCCTCTGTGACATCTCATACTACAAGTTTTTCAGCGATTCCCATATTCAGCAGGACATCTTCATTAACACAAAATATAACTGCTACCCAAACACCAGTTTCATCTCTAGATGCACAAGGAGCCTCAAAAAGTCCAGTTACAGACTTTGCAACTTCTACAGATTTTTCTGCATTCATTTTAAACATTAGCTCTTGTACTTCCCTTTCAGCAGCACTAAACACATCCATTATAATGCCCTCTTTACTAATGCCTAAAACTCCTAAGGTCACTTTAGAAAGCCAGTCTGGTAGGGTCTCCATGTCTTCACCTCCTCCTAAGACCACTCATATCTCTACTGTTTCTCTAGGAAAACAGAGTTCTTCGGTAAGTTCTTCAGCAGAAGATGGAACAATATCAGTCATGTCAGCTGGAATCATCACTCAATCCACTGCACCAATGATAATGAACACAACAGTGAATGCTGCATCCCTAAAAACACCTTATACTTTTGTAAAAATACCACCTAGTTCTTCAGCCAGTTTATTAATTGCTTCTGACACTACTGTATTCCCTAGGATTACTTCAAAAACGTCTGATTCTTTTGTTGCTGATTTGAAGTTTCATATGGCTTCACCTTCAGTTCCTACCACCATAGAAACACCTATGTATGTATCACGCAAGTCTTTATTTACATCTCCAGCATCTCATGTTTCACAGAGCAGTAAAGAAACTCCAAAAATGACAATCATGAAAACAACTGGTACTACAAATCCTTTATCACAGACAAAGAGTACTTCATTTACAGCTTCAGAATTTAAGTATGCAACCTCATTTGAAAGAACTTCAGATACTTTAGAAAGCAGCCAGACTTCACATTTGCAAAGAAATGTAACCAAGACAAAGTCAACCACAACAGAGAAATCTTCCCTGCCTTATTTGACAGTACCTGCAGGTCAGAGTTCACCCTTTTCAAGAGAAAGAAATATAACCTTAGCAAAAAATCTCTCTGAAGTTCCAGATGTAACAACATCTGATTGGTCTAAAATCCTAACACAGAGAACAGGTAAACCTTATTTCAATTTAACAGAGCCCACAGAGTTGGAGAACAGAACTGTAATAGATTTATCCCATTCTGTTGGTGAAATGGTGCTTTCTTCCCCTTCAGAGACTATGGAAACACAAACTTCTCTGGCAAGCACAAAAACATTGACAGCTATAGCTGACAAGGCTTCTTCTGGTACAATGATGCATCCACTGTCGTATACATCTTCTGAATGCGTGGTATGATAGTTTTACTTGCCTTGATGCGTTAATGTATGGATATCTATACTGATATTCAGCATGTTATACCAGAGATTTTAAGTATCTCCTATTTTCGTTTCATTTTTCTATTATGTAAAAATGAATTATTCTTAGCGGATTGTTGTATCCCTGCACTTTTAGTGCCCTGGTGTATTCTGCAAATTAGATCTATTGCTCAGGGAAAAAAAAAAAAAAAAAAAAAAAAAAAAAAAAGGTCTAAAGCT
Organism: Cygnus olor; assembly: GCF_009769625.2. Classification (NCBI taxonomy): domain Eukaryota; kingdom Metazoa; phylum Chordata; class Aves; order Anseriformes; family Anatidae; genus Cygnus; species Cygnus olor. Next base: position 42,749,067 of record NC_049169.1, read on the forward strand.
TTGTGCTGATTCTAGACAGCAAAATATATTTCTGAGGTTCAGAAAAAAGCCATAGTCCATAGAATCTGGAGGTTTGTGCACAATCTGGCCTTTCTGTTTTCCATTTCTTTCTTTCTGGTAGGGTATAAAATGATGGGAATGCATGATTCTGTATTTTTTTAAATGCTTTTGTGTTATAATGCTTTATATAGAGTATTCCACTGTCACTAGATGGAACAGGAGGGGTGTAGGTGAATTGATGTTCATCAGTCATCTGTAGCAAATAAGCAATTATTTCCAAAATAACTGATGCAAATAACAACAACTGCAAGATAATTAAGTCTGTACAGCAAAGTTAGACACTCAGTATCTAAATTGTAGGACATATTTGCCTCACCCAAGCCTTCTTGTCTTGTCAGCGTGAAGGATTTAACTGGCCAAATTATCTTCAGACTTCTGCTTATTTTAATGCAATTTATTTTAATGCCTTTTTTGTTTGTTTGTGGGTATGTATTTAATCTCTCTGAGGAAGTGCTACATTTTTGTTCCCAGTGTTCTGGTTACTTAGGGGTCTTTTACTTTCTAGTACTAGCAGTGCAGAATATTAATTTAATGATCCCTCTCTCTCTTTTATTTTTATTTTTTAACCTGGGACCAGGTTGCCTGGGAGAGATCTAGAGGCTATCGTTAGCTTGCTGATATCCTATGCATCTCATTGTAGTCAAATGCAAGATCAGGTGTTAGTTTGTACTGTATCTAAACTTGCATGACAAAAGAATATTTTAGTCCAGCTTCCAGACCCAAAGTCAAATATATAGGAGGAGTCACATAAATGTGTTAATTCTGTCTCAGAGTAGGGCTATAAACTAGCGATCACTTGGACTTCATAAGTACAATGAGTGTAAAGCTGATTCTGGTTGTTTTTTCCATATATGACAGCCAAGATATCTTGAACCTGTCGACAAATGTAGCCAATATATATGTGTTAATATGGGTTGGATGTTATACAACCTATCAAGGAACTGCCCTAAGGATGCGCAGAAGCCAGACTGTGGTTTTCGAGGAATGCCAGTTCAAGTTAACGCTGATAGTTGTTGCCCAGAATGGGAATGTCCCTGTAAGTCACAGTTATATTATTATATACTTCCAACATAGAGACTTAATATGGAAATTTCACGTGATAAATTAAGGGATTAATACAGTGGAAAGATTAAGCTGAATACTGAAATGAATTTAAAGGAGATTGTTTTGGGCCTCATCAGCAAAACAATGAAATATAGTAAATGCTTTGGTATCTTTGAATTAACATTCAGGAGAGTCAAAAAGATGGTTGAAATTAAAACATTGCAATTAGATCCACAAATCAAATGTCAACATTTTTAACAGAAAATCTTCAGAATTTCTATCATTAGAAAACATTGAGATGTCAACACTTCTGGGAAGAAAAATTAAATACTTGTTTTTTCTGAAAGAACCCCCCCAAACTTCACTTAGCTCTAAAAGGAGTACTTAATGATATTTAGAAACTGTAGAGACAGGTAGCAGACTCAAGGGAACCAGAAGGTTAAACAGAAGTCATATTAAAAGCCTTGCGTCATTTCTGAAACACAGATCACATTTTAAAATATTTGTTTCAAGATCGAATGGATGTGTATCTTGCTATCAGCGTGCCAAATATTTGTATACATTAATGTACATATTTCATCTGACAATGTACAGATTCATTAATCTTACTTGTAAAACATTGTTGTAAGTGAAAATTTTTACCATTTTAAATTTTCCTGGGCATATAGCACTTGATTAAGCTATGTCCACTAAATAACATAAGATGCTTCTCCTTGTGGCTCAATATGCTGTCTACGGAACAATGCCAGCAATATATACATGAAAGTACGTCATATGAAAGTAACTACTGCTCAAACTAAAAATGTTTTTAGAAATGCCTAGTATTCTGTTTCATGGTAACCTTAATAAATGACAGTTCTTTTTTAGGTCAATGTTCTGTACTGTCTGAACTGAGTGTTATTACATTTGATGGAAACAACATAGCCCTCTGTAATATGGCTTCCTACATTTTAGTCAAGCTACCGGGAGAAGTTATTATTGCTCATATTGAAAAATGTCCTTCTAATCAGGTAAGATACTTGCCTTTCCTCAATAATTTGTGTCTTGAATGTTGGTGTTATAGGTATGAAATAGTGCAAAAATGCATCACTAAAAACTTTCAGTTTTTATCAATTCATCTGAATTTATACATTACAGTATTGTCAAAATGAAGAAATATTTGGAATAGTCACAAAAATCTTTTGCCTTTATTTAAGGAAGGTAGTAGAAGTTCAGGATTAGTGTGATGAGATACTTTGCCACTGTCTACCCCTCTGCATTGCCTGCAGAGGGAGTCCAGACATTTCATTTTTGGACTGCCATTTTTCGTCAGGTCAGTCTCGTCTTTAGAGTCTGCACAAATGTTTCCTTTGCATTGCCCATGGTTTTAATTCATGAAGACCTTGATCAGTTGGCTTGCATTTCCATCTTTGGCTTGTAGATAAACAAGTTCCTCACCAAGTACTTTAGCAGTCTTCTTTCCTTCCCATCCCTCTTTGGTCTCATAACCACTCTCTAATACATTCTGGGCAATGGTATGTTTAAATGTTAAGTCCTGAGTCTTGCAATGTTTTAGATGTTTTCTTTTGAATTTCTTTTTCTTTCTTTTCACTGTTTCTTGGATGCAGACTAAAGGTGTGATTGCAGCTTACATAGGCAAATGAGATGTCTGTAGCTGTTTTTATTTAATAAATATTTTCTAAAAGGGTTTTATAGCATATGCTGAGATTCATGAGGCTGTTAATGAGTCGCTCTCAATGTTAAAGGTGATTCATTGGAAGCCAGCTGAGCTATGGTATATATGAGTTGCAATCATGTGTGGAAAGATGTCTTGATAAAATAGTTTTATCAAGGTTAAGGCAGGGGATTATATTGGGATGACCATTATATCTCAAAGTATTCTTTTTTATTCAACTTGTCTAGGTCATTGGGTTGTCTTTTCTGTATTATTTGCCATATAAACCCCTTTTATTTAACTTTTTAATAAGTAAAGAAAGTTTCTAAAATTAGTTAATTGAAAGGTACAATGTATTAGCTGGGAAATGTGTATTATTTTTTATTTATAAGGAATATATTGGATGATTTAAATTAGGAAGCTGATTGTAGAAGAACTTTTAAACACAAAGAGAACATTCAACTTATTCTTGCCAAATAAGAATTCTGCTGATTATCATTGCACTTCTAATCTACTTTTTATTTTTTTTTTCAGAGTGCAAATTCAATAAGAAATCTAGTAAGTACTTTTTTCCTTTATTAATTATAAATTGTATGAGTATTACACATATTGAAATAATTCTTCTGCTCCTTAAAACTTTTTAATCACTTTTCTTTCAAGGTTCCCCCTGCAAGCACTTCAGGGCTCTGCTTTAAGAAGTTGAATGTAACAACACATAGATCTAAATTACTTATTAATCGTTTAGCAAGAAAAGTAAGTATATATCACCAACATATAGCATGTGTACATTTAAGAGATAACTGGAGAGCTATTCTATGTAGAATGCAGAAGGTCAGGCTTATAATGAATGTACTACAGGAATAGGATTACTTCTGCAGTTCATGTTCCTGGTAATTCATGGTATGCTAGAAGAAAAAATAACATTTCTGATACTAAGCCTCACTTGCCTGTCATTTATACAACACTTCAAAGTGATTTGAGATTTTAAAGAAGCTGCAAAGGCATTTATATGTGAGACAATATTTCCAGAAAACCTAGAACAGAATAGTTTTCCAAGATGTGATAAATATTTAGGCTGTCATTTCTGCTAGGTAATAACAGATTAGAACAGTTTAGAACAGATAACTTTGAATAATCAGAATAATCAGGGTTTTTTTGTTGTTTTGTTTTACCAGATGATATAGGATAAATAATATTTATTGCTTCCTTAATTAGAGAAGACTTCCATATCATTATTTTTTTCTCATGCCTACTTCATCTGCAGTTACAGAGTCACTAACAGGAAGCATTGTGATATAAACACAGTGACTACTGCTATTGTATGTGGCAGACACTGTAAAATTATCTTTTGCTTTAAGATGTAAATAAATATAAAATACATCCTTGCAATCTGTTTTTATCCCTAAAAGGCATTTGGTTTATTTTAGGTAGTAGTGGATTCTGTAATTCCATCATTACCGTTTTCAAAAGAAGGACTGAGTATTCAGGATACTGGTGCAATGTATGTCATTAATACCCCAGCTGGTATTAGCATCAAGTGGGCTCATGTTACAGGCATCATAGATATACAGTATGGATTACACTCTAACACATCAATGAAGACAGAAGGACTTTGTGGTGAGGCTATGGTGGCAATTAATTACTTTCATATTTACAATTTACACCTTCCTTTTGTGTCTCTGATCTGTTATCCCTATAGCTTTCCATGTTACTCCCTTTAATTACACTGTCAATCATATTTGAAGTAGGCTTGTGAATTTGTATTAATTAACAGTAATAAATCAATAATCCTGTTTGAAAGCAATGCTTGTTAACAGAGCAGTTTTCAGAACAAGTAATGATCAATACACTATATTTAATTAATTTTTTAAAAAAATGTAGTCATCTCTTCCTGTGCTAAGAATATCATTGAAGTCAAGCAAAGAAAAGGGCAAAACTTTATATGGAGAAGTGACTGCTGAAGAAGTTCAAGTACAGAGAGTATGCTTCAATGATTATAGGAGAAAGGGATAACTATAGGATGCTGGCAGTAATACCTAGTGCTATGCAAATACTGATAAAAGGTGTAACTTGGGAAGGGTCTGAGTTCACTAAGGATGGTGAATCCAAGTTCAGACCTGTTACAATTGGATCTAGGGTCAAAGACTGTCTAAGCTATCAGACTTAGATTACAATGACAGCAAATTTTGCATGTTCCAGGCTTCCCTAATAATGCCTTTATAACTCTGCCAGTATGAATTTTATGGAAAAGTGTAAACAGGTATTCTAGAGTAACATTAATTGCATCATAAATGTTACTTTTCTGGTGCATTTATTTTACTGAAATCTATCCCATATTGACCAGAAAAAAATATTTTTTAAAATATTTCAGTCTGCTTTTAGTTTTAAAAGCAAACAAAATAATTCAGGTATGGTTTACGTATACATTCTAAGCAAATTAAGTATTTAAAATCAATTTCTGTATTCTGCTTGAACAAAAGAAAAGTTCTATATCTTGTGAGAGAAGGGGAATGCTGGCTGTGGCAGATACTGCACTTTTCCTGGTATCATGCCCAGTATCATCTTTTCTATTCAAACTGGAAAGGTTGGGATGAGATGAGATTGCAGGTAGGAAGTATTATAGAATAGTTGCTCTTTGTGTCATGAAAAGACAGGAGGAGGAAGGATATGCACACAACTCCAATCTCAGCTGAACAGTGCTGCTCTACCTGGTATTTTGCAAAAAGTATGAAGCCTCAGTTAGTGTTTTTTTCTGTCATCTAATGTTTGCTTCTGTCTGGAATTCTCCTGTCCTCTCCCCTTCATACTGAAGAAAATGTTGGACTATGTGGTAAATTGGTTTTATTTTTACACCTGTATTGGTTCTGCAGTTCTGTAGGGTGATCTTACAGAATTCTAATGCCAGTACCAGCTGTGGGGTGGCATTGGGACAGCAAGAAGAAGCAGTGCTACTATCAAGTGCTTCTTATCATGCAAATACTATCTCCTGTACTTCCCCATGCTGTCTGAGAGAATAGCAGGGCCTGTCACACCAGCCTAGTCCACCGGGGTCCCTGGAGGGTATCAGGATACAGGGCTCAAAGCATGAAGACTTGGGCTATGATTAGCCATGTAGAAGCAATGTGGAGAAAGGATATAGAAACTTTGGGTGTTCTGTCTCTGGGATTTAAAACACTATTATGAAAATTAAAAAGGCTGATGTTATTGACTTCTTGTGTGTTCATAAGAGATACGTATTTCCATTGACAAATTAACTAAATACACTATTTCTAAACTAACTAACTAACCAAATACACTCTATTTACACTCTAGCTCAGATAGCCAATTGATGTTCGGGTCTTGGGGAGTGCTTTTTTGAGTGCTTTGGTATTAATAAACAGGTTTGGAAAAGTATTTTCAATAAAGAAAGCAATTTGTTCCTCAAAAGGCTTCTTTCACAACTTCTTGCATTTAGATGTCCAATTAAATTTGAATAAAGCATCAGATTGTCAGCAATGTGCAATTAATTTGAAAATCATCTACACTTACTCCCATGCAGCTGATTGCTATTCAGTAGAAGAGCAGAGAATTTCGTGCCATGTCAATGAATTAGCCCCCTCAACAGCACATTTTGGTGACAGTTTTTCTTAAAACTTCATTCATTATTGGGAAAAGTATTATTACTTGTATTATATGATCTGCTTGCTTTGCTAAGTTGATCATGGAATCATAACTAGAGGGTTGGATCTACAGCAGACATGTAGTTGCTGTGATTTATAAATTCAGATGACTAAGTCTCACACATGAACTTGTTGCAATGTTAATTTTATCAATTGCACTTTTCTCTCTCAAAGGAAGTAATACACCTTTTTTTTTTCCTTTTTTTTTTCTTTTTTTTTTTTTTTTTTTTTTTTTTTGCTTGTTTGCTTGTTTTTACTTTGAATGTGATGCTCTGACTCCAGGGGTGTGTAATGGAGATCCTACTGATGACCTGAAAATGCAAAACAGGACCATAATTACAAATGTGGAGGAAATTGAAATGTTCATTAAGAGTTGGGAAATTGAGAAATCACATGATGTAACAACTAGGAGGCCAGTAAGAAACTGTACTGAATATAACTGCACATACTGCATAGAACTGTTAAACAGAAGTGTTTTCCTCCCTTGTCACAAGAAAGTGAGTACAAAGTTCAAAGAAATTCCAGGTGCAAATTAAATGGAAGTTGCATTGTTAAGAAAAGAGTGAGAGAGATGCAGATTTTTTATGTTTTGCTTATTTTCATGAGTTCATAACAGGGTGGCTCCAATGCTTTTGTCATCTTGTCCATTGTAAATAATTCCTCAGGTAAAAAGAAAAGTACATCTATGTGGATCTCAGTGCTTTAACTCTGTTTCTTAAATCACTGATTAGGCAAAGCTCAACAGAATCGTCTGTGTAACAAACTGTAAGGCAAGAATGAAAAACTGGTTGAAGATTTGCTGAAACCACCAGGAGGGCTGGGCTGTTGCATAGTAGTGGACAGGCAGAATAAAACAAATTCTGACTTCTTCCACCTTTTTTGTAAACTTATGCAAAGAAAAACAATGCAAATAAAATAGGTTGGAACCTGCATTTAGACTCAGTAACATAGGCAACCAGGCCCTATACACAGACAAAAAGAGTACTTGCTAATAGTTCATTCACAGCAGGAATTTATGGAAGATATAGCTGCAATGTTTAATTGAGATTGTTGATTTTTAGCTGATCAGACAGTACTGCAGAAGTTCTTGTAAATAGCATTACAGTCTCATGCCTACTAATGAGAATAAGTTTCTGGCAATTTAAGTTTTGCAGAATGAGTGTTCTGAAAAAAAAAATAAATAATGACATTTTCTACTTTGGAGAATGCTTGTGATTTTATTTCCCCTGTACCTGTGTTATTTCTTGTAATTAATGATTAATTTTAATTACAGAAAACTCTTCTACGTGTTAATTCTCAATTACAATGTGTTCCTAGGTTTCACCACAGGAGTTTTGTGAAAAGATGTGGATCAACAGCACTCATTTTTGGAATTATGAGTGTGATGCACTTTCTGCATATGTGGCGTTATGCAACAAGCACAATATCTGCATTAAATGGAGGACATCTGATTATTGCTGTAAGCAGACAGCAATGTTCTATATTCTAATGTGACTTTATCCTGCTGCAGTGTATAGAGATGGGTTAAAAAATACATTTCTTCCTATTGCTATTGGACGTGCTGTCTCATTCTATCACAGCATTAGTAAGCCATGGTCCAAGTTCTTGAAATGTATCACCAGTTAGTGTCATGAAAGAATTTTAATCTTGATTGAACAAGAAGCTTATTTAAAGTACCACTAAAAATATAAATATATGATTTCTGTGATATACTTTATTGTTCCTATTACCTGTTTACCTAATGAAATTCTGAAAGAATGATAGCAACACTCAGTTTCCTCTTTTTATGACTTGCAGCATTGAATTGTCCAGAGGGCAAGGAATACCAGCCTTGTGTGCAACCGTGTGAAGCAAAGACATGCTTGAATAAGTGGTTGTATGAAGATTCTCCCTGTTCCTATTTAAGGGAAGACTGTGTGTGTAAAAATGGCACTATTCTACATAGAACAGACTCTGACCTCTGTATTCCAGAAGAAAAATGTAGTAAGTTCAGCAGGACAGAGGGGTTTGGCAAATATTTGCTAATATTAACCACAGACCAGTGTAAGCTGTTTAATTTCTATTTCAGTCCTCAGTAGGAGTGAATCTGGAATGGTTCCCTTCTGCAGAGCCTAGCTTTAATCTCAAGCTATAGCAGTCTGCACTTTAACTTCACTTGCTGATGTCACCCTGCACAGGAAAAATGATGGTCATTCTTCCATAGCTCCCAGGCTTTCTTTCCTAGAGTACTAGGAATGAGTAGAATGGACAGCTTCTTTCCCCTGCATCAACTGATTATTTCCACCCCTAGCAGATTATTTGTTCATCTGGGGTTTTTAATGTCATCATTTTTTGGGGGGATTCCTTCATCATAATGTTCTGCAGCACTCTTATTTTATGCAGTATGGCCACCTAGATGACAAACTAATTAATAGTTGCTTGCAGGAAATCTGTGCTCTCTACTTGTCAAAGGGATATGATATTTTTCTCTCAGCATGTACAGATAACAGAGGCCAACCCCACTCTGCTGGGGAGATCTGGAATGAGTCCATGAGAGGTTGTTGCATATACAACTGCTTAGAAAATGGAACTGTTGTTGCTGTAGAACCTGAATGTAATGATGATCCACCACCAGCTTGTGAAAGAGAAGGAGAAGTTATCATCCATGTCATTGAAGAAAGGGCTTGCTGTCCCAAGAAAGTTTGTGGTATGTACCCAGCTGCACACATTTTCAGTAACAGAAGTGTAAGTTAAGTGCTTGGTATTTGTTGGCAGAGGTTTATTTTTAGACAGGGTTCAAGGTAACATTTTTGAGAAGTGATTTTTCGGTAATTTTGGCTGGTTGGGTCAGCAAAGCAAAGTTCTCTTCTTTGTAAGAAGTGATTCACTGAAATATGTATTTATTTATTTTGTATTCCACATCCACTAGTGAAACAAACCTTCTGTTAAAAAATGATTTTTTAAGCTCCTCAGTAGAATTTCAAAAGAAATTAACAAATACTCAATGATAGAGGTAGCTTGGTAGTTGGGGCAGTTACCAGAGCCTATCTGCATTTCTTATGAGTGTCTTTGTGCTAAGTGAAGTATTCTCTGACCTCATGCCATTTCAAAGAAAACATTACTCCATGATATGATCACTGATTGTATTCTACCCAGCCATGGTTTGTAGCAAAAAGAATATAGTTATTGCTGCTAAAAATGTTAAGCAGAAGATACTTCCTTCTTCATAACATCTTCAGGGAAAAAGAGAACAAATGGTCCAGCAGATCTGGTGATTTTGTTCCTTAGCTACCTGTAACTAACACTGTGTTGTTGATTTGTTTAAGGAACATTTTCACTGCGACACTTTAGCTCGCTCCATTTGTAGGAAGCAGGGCAAAGTAAGTACCCGCTTTAGGTACACTGTGCTTGCACAGTGCTACATGAACTGAGCTATACCAGCCCTGGGTTGAGCTGGGAGGCTTACGTGCTGATGTGCAGCGCACTGCAAGCTGACTTGGACTGCTGTTTGTGGATCTCTTAGTAAATGGTATAAATACCTTGAGGTATAGGACTTGCACTCGTATTTGTTCGTATATGTTAAAACAGATTGTTTTTTATCCCACAGAATGTAACATGTCATTGTGTGATGCCATTATTCCAACATGCAAAACCAATGAAAAATTGGTTGTAGGCTACAACCCTCTGTCCTGCTGTCCACAATACCGATGTGGTAAGGGAAACACAAAACCACAATTACTGGGACACTTTCCAGGCTTCTACTGTCTGTAGTAAGAAAGTTTGCCTTACAGCCTGTTTTGATTTTTAGCAGAATGGGACACTGTAAATAGCTCCAGGCAATGGTATATCTATTTCAAATTCTCAATATTATTTTGTATTTGTGTTTTGTGCCAGTTTTGATTTACAATCTTTCTTTTTTTTTTAATAAGCAAAAGAAGATTTCATTTTATTTATCTTTTTAGCATTGTTTCTTTGACTCTTTTTAAAATACTGGTTATTTCATATCCTACAGAATGTGATCCTTCAGTTTGTTTCAATGCTTCTCAGCTGGACTGCAGAGAAGACCAATTTATTGTTGAAGCAAAACAGGAAGATCCCTGTTGTTTCTCTTACGTCTGTGGTAAAAAAACTCTATTATTTTTGTGGGTAACTGAGGAATAGTTAAGTATTTACAAAAATAGTATATATTTTTAGACCTTATAACTTAATCCAGGAATTCCTGAAGATGTCAGTGGGATTTCACACAGGCCAAGCTGACTGGAGCATGAATTACACTTGGGTTTGGGGATCTTTCATTTCAAACATAATTTTTAACATCATACTTGCACTGTAGATTAATATTGTTAACATACAGTGATCTTCCCCATTAAATTATATGATTTGTGTTGTCAGTGTGCCATATCATGGATCACAGCTGAGCCTCAGTAGTTCCTTACCACCAAGCTGTCTATGACTTGGTGTAAGTCCTGACACTTAAGTGTATGCACTACTACATGCACTGCATGTTTCTGGATTTGAATACCAGTCCATAAAAGTTCTGTTATCCAAGTAAGAGGCATAAGACTTGTACTAATAAATAAAATGTGCACATGTTAACTATTATCTAAAATTTGTAAATATCTGTTTTGTTTTTCATTTAGTTTGTGAATCCTGTATTGAACCTGTTCCCTTGTGTAATGAAGGGGAAATTCTCACTGTAGACCTTAATACCATACATTACTGTTGTCCTCATTACTACTGTGGTGCGTATAACTGTTGTCAGTTCAATATGTTATCAAATTTAATAAAAATGACAGGAAGTGTGCGTGGAGTTTTTTTTGATGCAGCATTTAGGATGTGCTTCAGCTAGAGATTAAGTGCTCTAAGTGACGGTGTCTACATTTGAGACAGGCTCAAAGTTCTTGGTATACTCAATGGTGGTCTAACCAGAACAGCCAGTGGAGTCTGGAGAGTTTATTTAGTTCACCAAACACTAAAGAGCTACTTTCAATGTATTGGTATCTAGACACCAATACATTAATCTGGATCCAAATCTGATCCTTAGTGTTTAAATATACAATTGTTCATATACATCCATACATCAAAAACATCTGTAATAAAATAGACAGCTTCTATGTAGTTGTACCTCTGTTGTACTCTTCATTAGTATTCTGATACGTGTCTCTTCCTCCCATTTAGTTTGTGATGAAAACCTTTGTTCTGATCCTCCTATTAATTGCACAGATGACATGAAACTTGTGAAGGAAAAAATACCTGGGCAGTGTTGTCCAGAATGGCACTGTGGTAATTATTACTTTATTCCTTAGTCACTGCAGATAATAAAAACAATTAGGTAACTGACTGATATGCTTTTCTTGTTCTCTTTTCAGAATGTAGCTGTGAAAATGCTACTACGGTGACCTGCAAATTGGTAAGAGCTGCCCTTTAAATATTTTTATTAATCATGGACTGCACTCTTACTCCTCCCTTTCAATTCTTTGTTTAATTTGTTGTAAAGGGTGATGAGTCTGAACCTGGACAGGCTAGTACTCTGCTTTTCAGCCCTCAGCTCAAGCGTGTAACTCAATCAAATTTCTGTATGGTGTTGTCAGCTGTTCCCTGGGGAAACTTCATCCTGTGTGTTTTAGGATGACAAAAGAAGAAAAGCAACTGTAATATTATTTTGTTCAATATTTACTCAAAACAAAATGCTAGAACTTTCCCCACTTAAATAATTCCTAACTTGTTAATAATTAATGAGTAATGACCCTTATGATCATATGTATCATCCGGAGAAATGTGTTACTTTGTTAAGCATTTATGCTTTCAATTAAGATGATTTAACACTATTGAACTTAGCTATATCTTAGCTTAGATATGAGAAGTCATAAATACTTTGCTCCTTGTATGCTCCCACAACAGGGACAGTGATCTGGAAAATATTGATAAGTGAATGTTCAAACTCCTAATATCAGGGACATTTTCCCTATTAAATGCTTGTCCCCCTTTTCCTCTTATGTGAAGAAAGATAATGTAACATGTAAACAGGAGTAGCAAAATTTAATAGCTTTTATCTATCTTTGGGAAGAAAATTCGTAGCAGGCATTCTTTTGCTGATATGTTCATTATTGAAATAACTTATTATGTCAGGAAAAACTGCTGTTATAACCACTCTGCTGTTTATATTCAATCCTAGAGAAAATGAAATCTTTTGCACTTATTTAAAGAGATAAATACATTGAATATTTTTGAATGTGCTATTGTTTCTCGAGGACACTGCGATTTTACTCTTCTATGGAAGCAAGGGTGAAAGTGATGAAAGCAATAATTTAGATTTTTAGAGAAATTTAGAGAAATACATTTGTGTGTGACTTTGCAAATTCTTTTATCTTTTTACACTCAGGGAGAAGTTAAAAAAATAGACAGTAGCATTTACAGTGCTTGTGGATGCACTCACTACATTTGTGGTAACTTTTTATTCATGTCTGCTTGGTTTTAAATTTTACTACAAAGGGCATACAAAGAAAGAAGAAATAGGGTGATAATCACTCTCTCAATTTTAACAATCTTTTGTTATGGATGTCTACCAAGATATAGAATTATGCTGTCATTACTTAATATTATATTTTGTCTGCAAACTCATCAATTTTGTGTTTGGTCTTGAGAGGCATAGGGAGTGTATTAAAACTGTCCATACTCTCTCTCCTCTTCCTCTTCCTCTTCCTCTTCCTCTTCCTCTTCCTCTTCCTCTTCCTCTTCCTCTTCCTCTTCCTCTTCCTCTTCCTCTTCTTCTTCTTCTTCTTCTTCCTCCTTCCTTTTCTTTTCCTTTCTTTCCTTCCTTCCTTCCTTCCTTCCTTCCTTTTTCTTTCTTTCTTTCTCTTTCTTTCTTTCTTTCTCTTTCTTTCTTTCTTTCTTTCTTTCTTTCTTTCTTTCTTTCTTTCTCTTTCTTTCTTTCTGTTTCTTTCTTTCTTTCTTTCTTTCTTTCTTTCTTTCTCTCTCTGTCTCTCTCCCTTTCTCCCTTCCTTCCTTCCTTCCTTCCTTCCTTCCTTCCTTCCTTCCTTCCTTCCTTCCTTCCTTCCTTCCTTCCTTCCTTCCTTCCTTCCTTCCTTCCTTCCTTCCTTCCCTCCCTCCTTCCTTCCTTTCTTTTCTTCTGCACATTATTAATCTCAAATGAGCCAGCATGAGGGTAGGAGCCCAATTTTAAGATCAGACTTCTGCTCCCTTCTGTAACTCATTTACCTTATGCAGACTAGATTTCAGCCCACTGTCTATGGGAGTTCATGAGGCATCTCATAATCCTGACAGAAGCCCAGGCTAAACTGCCTCTGGTAGCAAAGCACAAATTTACAGTGCAGCTTGAATATATTAATGTCCCACATTTAACTGTAGGAATGCTTTATTACTTGACAAAAAGGCTACATTTTATGATGTGCAGAATAATTCATGTAATTTAATTGTCCCAATGTTAAAAACAGAACTCTTTAAAAAAGAACAACAGATTATTATTATCTTTATTATTTTTAAATTCCACATTAGGAATATTGTCAATTTTAGTCAGTAATGCACTTTGTAACATTTTTTTGAGCTGAATTACACCCCCTCCCTCTTTTGTTTGGTAATTAAACCCACAAACTGATCAAATCTAAAACTTGGAAGCCTTTTCCAACAAATAGGACTTTGCCCTACTTTTGTCCTCACAGAGATTCTCTTAACTTGCTTGATGATTTTTTATTTTTTTTTTTTCACTCATAACATGTTTTTCTTTTGGTGTCAGAAAAGGATGATGTGTGCATCTTCCAAGAAGTAACTGTACTGAATCCTGGACAATCGGTGATTCAGTACTTGGATGGAGACCTTTGTTATACTGTACAGTGTTTAGAAGAAAAAGATCACAACACGGGATACAATGCCATGCATTTTACAACAGTGAACTGTTCCCAGCAATGTGAAGCTGTAAGTATACTTTAAACAGTGGAATGATGCAATTTGTAAGCACAACTTCACAATTAGGACAAAAATCAAAGGGCAGATTTTTGCTAGTCTAGTTTGCTCAGAAAGAATTTGAAAACTTAACAGTGATGATGTATATTTTCTGTGACTCCAGGCTTCTTTTAAGAGGTGATGTTTAGTAGTGTTCATGAATATATTCATCCATCCATCCATCCATATTGTTTCTCTTGGTATTTTTATTTTCAGAATTCAATGAATTTTTATATACTGTATGTTTACAAAAAAATGCCTTTTTTTTTTTTTTTTTCCTTCTAGCATCAAATATATATTCCTTCCTCCAGTCATCATAGTTGCTGTGGTACCTGTCTAAATGTGTCCTGTTTTTTTCACACTGATAATGGCACACAAATTGTATATGAGGTAAGTGCCTCTGGAGAGGGACAGAAGATAAGTATAACGAGATGATAAACACAGGTGTCTGATGGTCACTTAGTTAACTCATGCAGTGAGTCTTGTTTCATACTTCCTTATTGTTGCTAATGCACTTATGGGCTGTTTATGGTAAATAATAGGGAAAAATTATGTTTATTTATAGACTTGCCATTTCACAGCAGATGAATACTGTGTTTCATTTTATTGGTTGTAATATCTTCCACAAAGACAGGTAAAGTCATCATTTACTTAAGGCTGGATATGTTCTAAGTGCAAGGTAGAGGTTGAATTGTAACTCTAAGTCATATCCTGTGATTGAGATGAGTTGGCAGTACTTTTGGGCTTCTGGGTCCACATCAGGACTTCTGTGTCCCCCTCTTCCCAGGGCCACTCTTCTCTCCATTTCTGGTTTCTACAGCAAGCAAGTATGCAAACAGAGCCACTGGGTTTCAGAATCTGACTGGTGTATTCCAGCATCCACATACAAGAACATTTAGATGTAGCCACGGCTTGGTTCATGCTTTCCATTGCTTTTAGAGCAAAAGAAAGCATTACCCTTTTTTTTCTGGCACGGACCCCTTTCATTTTGCTCTAGTACATACACCCAGTACCTCCAGGGAGGAGCCGCCACTGCAGTTAAAGGATGGTCTTTGCTGGTGTGGGTAAACGTGTAACAAACTTCCCACTCCAGTAGGTACTGCAGCATGAAGGCAAGACTTGTACAGACATCTGGGAGTTGAGATATAGCCGAAATGTGTTTATTTGCTGACAACAGTTTTGTATTACACATTCAGGAAGGAAGCACTTGGAGCACCAACTGCACAAACTACAAGTGTACAAAGACTGCTGCGGGGGCTATGATACTGGGCTCTGGTGTGGTTTGCCCCCCTTTCAATGACACTGAGTGTACAAAGGTTTGTACTTTGGGTGAGGTGAGTAACAGTAACTCATCTTTCAGTATGGAGTTTCGCCTACACTTGAAAATGCACACATACTTTGTGTGCTTTTTTAAACTTAAAAAAGTGGTAAGTTATAAGATGTAAGTGATCAACGTACAGTCTTGTTTTCTATTTTTCTGTTTGCATTTTGACTAACAGTATCTGTGAGGAGCACAGAAACTCCTTTCGGGCTTTAAAAATAAATAAAATAAACTGCTTTTGAAATATTCTTGAATTTGTGTTGCGCTTGAGATACCACTATATAAAGTGCTAATCACTAGTTCTTACTTCAGTTCAGAATAATACTTTTAAGTTTATAGTGCATATATATTAAATAAATTGGATGAAGCAGTTCAGAAATCTTGCATATAAATGCGAACTATATTAAAAATTACTTAAGCAATGCAAGGATTAGAAGGATGACCATGTGTATATAAACTTTATTATCTCTTAAACTAAACTTTGTATGACATAACAAAAAGTATTTATCATACTTGAAAGGGTATCTACCTACACCATATATCTAAAAATGTAATTTTGGCATGCCCATATAAGCTGATTTAAAGAACGTGGATGCTTCATGTACATTATAAATTTGTTTTAAAAATGTATACTTGTAATTTGGTACTTCCCTAATTTTATAATACTTCTCATATTTCTAGTTCTTGCACTTGTGGTGTACCATACCATATATAAGCTATCAAACAAACAAAAAAACATGTAGAGAGTGTAAGTAACATCGCTGTCTTGACTACACATTACAAATTTAGCCCAACTCTTATGTGTCCACTGCATTTGTTTAAAATTCCTTATTTCTTCCAGTCATGAAGAAGGCATTCAATCTAAAATTAATGCCTGTTCTACTTTAACTTTATCCTTGAGTTTCTTCCTTGGAACCCTTTTGTCACTATCTATTAGGATCTTTCCTTAATAATTCTAGTTGAGATTGTAATGAACAGAGCACTAAAATTAACTTCCTGAATCAGGCTGACCTATTTTTCAGAGATGCTAAACGTAGACTTGATCCAGGAGAAAGCTCTTCTGACAGCTCAGGATAACTTTGGAACAAATACAGATTTAAGAGGCTGAGTTTAAGTGCTCGTCTAAGAAGTTCTTGAACAACTTAGTAATTTTTCTGTAATGAGATAAAAAATGCACATATGCATGAAACGACGGAACCTTACAAATGGAAGCTTTGGTCTTTTGTTGTAAAAGTGCTATTGATGTTCAGTTGTCTGCTTTACACACAGTTCTGGGCTATGCAATAAAACTGTGGGGACATATTTCTTCCTTGCACACATTCTGATAGACGGCAGCCTCTCTTTCTGTCTTTCTTTCCCTCGCCCTTTCTTTTAATTTTACAAGGACATTTTCTCCACTTTGATACATTTTTACTTTCTGGCTAACAAGTGACTTTAGAAAATAAAATAGCAAAGACTATTACTGTTTGAGAAAAAATAATTGAGCACATCGATATATGTGAAATTCTGCAATTCATGTTCTGTTTCAAAAGTGTGTGCATATGTATATATACGTACATGCATATATATATCTAATGTTGTAAATAGCTCCTTATTAGGTACTAATTTTCTGCTAGGTATATAAGCAGTGTAAATCCTTTTACATCATCCACAAAGTTACATAAATGAATTTTTTAAACTTTCCTGCTAAATCTCACTGGTGGTGAAATAGATGATAATGGGCAATATAAAAAACGGCTTATAGAAACTAAGTGGCTTATTCAAAGGATACTAGATCAGGTCAGATAACCAGGGATGAGTTCATTTTCGGTGTTAAAGACTAAAGAATTTGTGAACCAAACATTTGATGCATATTTGTGCAATTCTGTTGATTTAGATGATATTACTTCTTATTAGTTGGACATCTTTAAAACATGGAACCTCTTGAGATAAAATACACCTTTGCATTGGGCACAGTCTTTTTTGATATATTCTTCTTTTATTTCTCTAGAACGGAGGAATTGTGCAAACATATAATGATGGCTGCTGCAAGACCTGTAAGTGATGAAGGCTGCAGTAAATGCTAGTTTGGCTTTGGTTTTGGAGGGCTGTGTTTTTTAACCTGTTGCTGGGACACAAAGAAGGAAAAAGCATGCTGTCCCTACACAAATCAAAATTGTTATAGTTACTTAACTACTCTTATTAAATGGTCTCGCTTCATTTGGCTGCTGACTTGGTGGTTTGTAATGTTAATGTTCTGGAGTATAACCAAATCTCTCCAAATATAACCTGTAGAAGATGAAAAGTTATCTCAATTAAAATAATTAAAAGATTACCTTTATTGCTAAGCAGACTCTAAAATATTGCCTAAATTAGGTTCACCATAAAATATAAATATTTTCCATCTAAAATTGATACTTAATTTGATGTTAAGTCTCCAAACATACTTATTTATTCTGTTTCACTGCTGTGTATTTTCCAGGGCCAAAATACTGAAATAAAATATTTTTAATTGAAAATTATTTCTTTCCACTGTAGAAAATATATTTCAATCCCAAATGAGGAAAAGTCATTGGGAGTTGAGTAGTATTGATGTTAACAATTCTTATATAAAATTGACTTTTTAATATCTGGAAATACATTCACATTTTCTGTGTGTGTAACTTTAAAATTTGATGAATGTATTTTGATGCATGTTTACCAAAGTTTACATAAGTTTATGAACACATGAAGTCTTCATTATTTAAAGTTTAAGAACAGGCTGAGAACAATCTTTAATTTTCTCTGCAGTTTTGTTTAGGAAAGTTTTTCTGATCAAGTTCAATAATCATCTAGATGTAAAAATAAAACACTGTTCTGTGAAATTAATTACATAGAGCAAGAACTTGTTGAATGCTACAGAAATTACTACCTCCCTTTTTTGATCTTTTTGTGTTCAATATCAGAGTTAAAATGTACAGAAAAAGTAGTCTTTGGATTTTTTTTTTTTAAACAAGGCTTTAAAAATATTGAATAGAAAGTCGCAGACTTGTAAGTATATTGCACTGGTATTGAGTAAAATTCAGAAGTGCAATGGATTAGCTACACGTGTGTTTGTAAGCTAAATGATTTGGCTATATAAGGGGAAATATTCATATTTATAAAATATAGAGCAATACTCTAGTTTCCAAATTATGTAAAGCTTTGGAAGTGATCTGCAAGTATTGTTGCTCTATAATATGCATAGCATAGAAAATAGAAGCAATTTTGATATAACAAAATACCATTTTTTTTTTTGAATGAGAATCAGCAGAGAAAAGTAACACACCAGAATTGTGCTAAAATCTTATGAATCAATATTCTTTCTCTAATGCAATAAGCTATGTTGAAAAATCTTTAACTAAAACCAGAAAAAATGGGTTGGCTTTATTTAGAAAATTATCTTAAAGAATTAATGGCTACTGATTATCTGTTGACTAGGAAGATTTATAATTTTGGCCATATTCTGTGGCCTCAGGAAAGGTGTTGTTATACTTCAGAAATTCTTACTCAGGTGGCTGCTAAAAATATATATGATCCATACACTTATACGCTATTTTATATTTATTTTTGTTTTATTTTTAACTAATAGCATGTGCCCAGTGGTGAAGCAGATAAAAACAGTATGTGTAAATAGAGCTTGCAAAACCTTGGGGTTTTAATGGGAACAAATAGTCTTTCTGGAAGAGCCTGATTCAGTGCATGCAAAGTGAGTGCATATATTTAATTCTTACCTTGCCATAGAGAGACTCATTGCAAAAGTTTGGTCTACAAGGAAGCATCATTCCAGTTTTGTGTTAATCAGGAGATTATTACTAAAGTTTAGGACATCTTTAGTGAGACTTGAAGCAGCTACAGTTTCTAAATTTGGAATACTAACAGGAAAGCTCATCATCTTTTGCTAAAAGAAAAATTGCAATTGGCAGTGTAAGAATTAATGAAATGTGATTTATATAAATATGTTTTTATTTCACGAGAAACTTATATTCCTAATGGTTCTACCAGGTTCTGGATTGGGTCTATTACCCTTTGCCATTAGTCCAGTAGTGCCTACTGATAGTATTAATTGTGAACCAGGTATTATTTTTAATAATGTATTTTCTTATTTTAATAATAGTGTAAGCACTGCATGTATATATGCATATAGGTGTCATCACCATTAAATGCATTTAATGGTATTGGGCCTGATGCTGGGAGATGCTGATCTCCTGCTGGCCTCCTAAATCAGTGACTTTTTAAAACCTGGTTAGGGTTCACTGCTCAACACCTGTCAGAATTATGTTCATCCATTTATGTTATATGCTGCAGATGGTTCTTCCTCCTGTTTGTTTCTAAAATTGGTTTTATTACATGGACCTACTGTACAAGGTACAGTACATAATAAGAAATAGCTATATAATATACAGTTATAATAAGAAATTATTTTACTTTTAAAAATATCATCATCCTTAATACTGCTACTAAGAGATTCTGATCTCATGTTTATGTCTCTGAAGTTAATGACTAAACTGTTTTTGCCTTAAAATAGATCAAAAGTGCACATTACTGCCCTATCTCATCTTTGTAGATATGGATTTATACAGTACTTCTTTGTCACGAATAGCATGTTTTGCAAAGTTATGGAAATGCTGGGGGAAAAAAACATACAATCCTCAAAGTACAATCACGCATTAATAAATACTCTTTACAGCAGTAATTGTGGGAGGTTACAGAACTGTCGCATTATGGTCATAACTCTTTGCTTTTAATGATAAGTCACAGAAATTTTAGTAAGATTCCTTACTCAAACAAGGAACAAGTGAAACAAGTACACCTAATACTGAATGAAGACCTTTTTGACAGTTGAAAGCGGACGAGAGAAAAGTATAGCAGCAGAGAAGTTTTCATTAGACATAAGCACCTTATATGCTGAAATGTCATATATCTGTATGAGTTGTAGAAATATAAGGATTGTGTCATCTACGCACATTCACGATGGCAAAAGCTTTCTGATGGAAAAATCGTAGGAATACTTTTTGTCTAGTGTTGCTGAGGAAGGAAAAGCAAGATGCTGCAGGCTAACAGTTTTGGTCCTACAGTCATCTCCTAGCTCCACAAGAGAATCCTGTTTGATCCTGCAATGCTTAAATTAAAAGCTAGATGTATTATGGAGGCAGACTAATTTTCAGATACCCACTGAAGCTATGATTGCAGAATATCT
The DNA here is from genome assembly GCF_009769625.2 of Cygnus olor. Taxonomy (NCBI): domain Eukaryota; kingdom Metazoa; phylum Chordata; class Aves; order Anseriformes; family Anatidae; genus Cygnus; species Cygnus olor. The sequence goes on from NC_049169.1 coordinate 42,769,940, forward strand.
TGGTTACTCAGAGCTCATTAATCTTATAAAAGTGCTCAGAAGAAAACTTGTGCTTTTTGTGTACACCTGACTATGCACGCATGTGCTAAAGGTGAAGAGACTGCTGTATAGTGGTTATTATTTTATAAACTGTATGCCTAGAATGTCCACGTAGGAAAACAAATAGATGATTTTGATGCTTACTGGAACTGGAGATCTAAATAATTTCTGTTACACAAATAGTAATAGCAAACAGTCTGGTATGGAGTGCAGCATGGAAGATTTTATGTTTAATTATTTCAGTATTATATTATGATTTTTGTTATGTTAAAAAATGGCTTTGCACTGTACGGCTTTATTTTTCAAATAAAAGAAAAGCTCTCCTATCAATATCTCCCAGACCATACTGATAAAATGCAGTATTTTCATAATCCTGGATCTATATGCTGACTAGATGCTACATGGTTCAGTTCTGGATGGTAAAAGCTGCACCATTATTTAGGAAATATATGCATCTTTCTCTTTCAAAGCTTCATTCAAGGATCTCTTTGTAAGAAAAATATTGGATATCATTCTACTTAAATTCTAAGCAGCCATAGTAGCATCAAAGTTGTAATCACATTCACAGCTTTATCTTTTCAAATATCAAGTTCTGAATATCTTCTAAAATGCAGAAACAAAATCATACTTTTAATATTCCCATTAAAAAGAGAATTAATTCTATCACTATTCAAAATTACTTGATCTTTCTCTTAGTTACTAGTATTATACTTATCTTGCCATATGGACAATTTTAAACCATATTAATATTTTTGTATTTATAAAATCTGTATAGATTAATGCACAGGTTGATGCCTCATATGTGCCAGCTAAAAAATCAATAATTCCTGAAAGTATTTATTAATATATTAGTTTTTTCTAAAAAAAATAATTATGAAAGTAATAGTTTCAGTGTGTACATTAATGAAACTAATGTGTAATCATTGAATTTATTTTAATAATTTAACTTTTTATTAACAAAAACATAGTACAAAAAGTATATTGATTCAATATGCCTTCTTTTTATATTTTATCAGGCAAAAAGGAAGAAAGGATTTGCCAGAAAATGACAATCAGGACAACTATAAGAAAAAATGACTGTATAAGTCAAAGCCCGGTAAGCATAAAAAAAACTTGTGTTTTATGCCGGGCCTATGGCGTACCAAACCAAGTATTTAGAAATGGGTTATGCCTATCAACAAGCAACAAAAAATGCTGCTATCTTCTCAAAAGCAGACCTTTGACCCCAGGAATGTTATTCTACTCGTAAATGGATTAAAGTTAGCCGTTCCTGTCGCTGAAAGACTGAGTCCTCCTACCTGGAAAAACATCTGGCTTCAAATGAAAAGTACACACCATAATTGCTTATAACTAACAAGGGCACTGAACTCTTCACCATGAAATAACATCCCACTCTTCAAGAGGAGTAGAAATGCTTCCACTTAGGATGTGATGGAAACACTGCTATATTTCTTCTTTAAGACCTTTACTCTGTGTGTCCTCTCCTCCACATAGCATGTCTCCATATCATAAATTCATGATCCCATTTATTTATGAGTCTGCTTCACATATCTTATTTGTCAGCTTTGATGTAGCCCCATCTATAAAACCCAGGACATGTCTGAGGAGCAAATGGGCTTCTCATGTAGCACTTAAAAGAGAAGCAATTGACACAATATCTTGAGCCTTCTGAAATGGTTCTGATAAGATTCTGCTGAAGAACCAGTCATAAGGGAAGATGTGAAACAGCATCACAATTTGAAAGATGGGCAGGTTAATTTCCAGCCTGACAGAAGAACAACAGTGACATACCTGAGGTTTAACTGGAGGAATAAGCATGTGTGGTGTATTTATTTAGTTTTAGAAGAAAGGTAGGTAATTAGGGAGTATACATCTGTAGATTAAATTAAAATTTTTTGCCATAGTTAAGAGCAGAGAAGATTGTGGAGACCTTCACAGTTACTTTAGCAAGCCGGGGACACCAATATGACAAAACAAATACATGGTGTTGACTAAAGCAAATAATATTAAGAAGAAAAATGTAGTCAAAACTCATAGGTTTTTAAAGTAGCGAATAGGACATTTAGCAAATAGGACAGGGAATGGCAACAAACTCATTCTAGCGTCTCTTAAGAGCCAATGGTGCAATACTATCAAGAGTCCTCTGTGCAATTGTGGTCTCCCTACCTTGCTGCAGAACTAGAGAGGATTCAGGGAAGAGCAATGAGAATGTTCACTGAGTCATTCCATGAATGACACAATGAATTAAGCCTTGCTTCTTCTGACTTCCTACCATACATTCTTTATCTTTCCTTCCACGTCTATGCACCTTCTAAAAAACATCTAGAAAGAAGCCCCATCTCACCTCCATCCATCTTACAAGCCCCTTTCCCCAGCATCTTCTTTCCCATTTAATTTATTGCTGCTAGCTCAGATTCCTTCAACCTTCACCAGAAGGATGTCCACATTTTAATGTCCACATAATCTCTACTGACTTCCTCAGTTCTACTTCCATCCCCTTCCAGTTCTCCTACCACAAAAATACCTGGGACCTTATTTCATTGTAAGTCTTTGGCCTATCAAATGGCAGTATCTGCTGTGGCTGTGGCTGGTTTGGAGCTACATCTGTGTTCTTTGACCAGATTAATGCTGTCAAACTTCTGATATGGCTGAGCATGATTACATTTAATTAATTAGTAAATGAGATTATTAATGATTAGGACAAGATCTTAATATACTATTTTTTTTTGTTCCCTGTCAAATTTCATGAAAGCCTTAAGATTAACCTTTTGATATAATTTGTTTGGATATGTCTCACTTGTTCAGACACCACTTGGAGGGTGTGGATCACAGTACCTTTCACAGGCTTCACCTGAATAAGAAATCAGATTGAAACACTACCATGAAAAAAACAAACAACCAAATAAAAAAACACAAACAACAACAAAAAACTAGGTCTAATATGGCCAATTCTGATTTCGTAGTATATCAATGTTGGCTGAAGTTTTAATTAAAAACTACTAATTTCTTTTCTGTTACAATATTACCTATGAAGACTTCATGTAATATAATAGTGAGAGAAAGACTAGCTCGGATGAAGTCTAGGGCACAAATAAATAATTTTATAGCCTGTCTCTCCCCTTGCTGTTTGACACTAAATCTACTTTGCTAATATATTTGTTACAGTGATGACACAGCTAGTGTTGTTGGGCTCTTAGTTGTGAGCAGTATGAGTAAGAAAGGAAAAGCTTTAGCACTGATACACTTTTCCTCTTGAACGTTCAAAAGGAATGATAGACTATCCTTTGTTTTGCTTAGTAGAATGTAACTTTTCAGCAGTGAACATGAAACGGACGTGAATTTGGATATGTTGTTTTGAAATTATTCATTTGTAAACTAAGGATACGATTTTGGTATCCACAGCACAAAGTTTTGCTCAAGGTTAAGACAGAATACAACCAAAATGCTTTATTTAAAAAATGTATCTCTGTTTGGAATGAATGAATTTTAGAAGATAACTTTTAAAACCAGAGTTCTTTTCAAGTATTAAAATGGATTTTAATCAGAAAGAAGTTTGAAATCTGGAAAACAAAACCTGAGATGTCTAACTACAGTTCTTTATTTACTCATAGATAAATGTGGCTTCTTGTGATGGAAAATGCCCGTCTGCAACAATTTTCAATGTCAATATTGATAGCCATTTAAGATTCTGTAAATGTTGTCGAGAAAATGGAACACGTAATCTGACTGTGCCACTACACTGCTCAGGAAATGGCACTGAAATTATGTATGTCATTCAAGAACCTATAGAATGCTCATGCCAATGGAACTGAGCATTGCATGGATATGATTTCATCTCAAGAACTGAAATGTGTTTCATTTCACCAGGCTATTTTTTCACCTTGGATGGATATACTACTCTGCAGGAAAAAAAAAAAAAATACACCAATTATGTTTTATAATGTAACTTTTCAAATTTAGTAGACATTATGTTGTTGTTCAAATTTCCTTTTTAAATACCTTTTTAAATATTGGCATGTGTAGAAAGAAATATATAAATCCTTTTTAGCAAGGTGTAATTTAGCCATCATTTACTTTTAAATGGCTTTCCAGTGAGTTGTTGATGTCTATGTTTCCAGTATTTTAAGATTTGGGATTATGGCTACCTGTCAAAACTCGGAATTTGTGAGTGATTCTTTTCCTTTTGGTTAGAAAATTTCAGTTGAGGATCATCATTGGAATTAATGTTTAAATGAAAGAAGCATATGGTGGTTTTGAGAATGACTGAATTTATTAAAAAAAATAGTTCAACTGAAACATTTTTTATCTCACTGAAAGGTCTATCTTTTGTCTGTTAAGCAGTAGTCACTGACTGGACTCTGCTTAAACTGGAAGTCATTGAGAAACACCATGACTGTGGTAAGTACATGTATCTCCTGAGCATATAGAAGAAGAAGAAGAATGTCCTTAAACCTTTGACATTTATTTAATTTTGGTATATATTATAAGCATGAAGCGTGACTAGGCAAAGGCTGAAGAGTTCAGGCATTTGTGCCTTTTTTACAAATATCTAAAAGCTGTTTCTGATGTGAAGGATTCTATCTTATATCCACTTTTCAGTTTTCACAAATAAGAAATTGTCTGTCTACTAGTTGTAGAATAAGATTCTATGTATGCATATATTTATAAAAAAAAAAGGGGACTGGACATTTAAACTATTCAAAATGAGTTTCTTCCTTTGACAGTTTGAAATTTTGTGTTCAGTATATTTTAATAAAATACATATACTTTTTTTTTTTTTTTTTATACAGAGATTTGGACTATTGACTGAATCTAGGTTTCACAATTTTTCAATACAGGAAAAAAAATCCATGTAAAATATGTTTTGAAGGGCCTAGGTGAGCTATCAGTGTTCAGTCAGGTTGCAAATCTCCATGATTCAGCACCTTAAGCTGAATATGTTCTCTCCCTTGTATTAAGCATACTATGTAATCTTATCTTAAAAACTGAGGATACAATTTTCGACTTGTTTTTAGAAGACTATTTTGCTTTATAAAGTTACCAAATGAAACTAAATAAATTATTTCAGAATTAAAATGTTTGTTTAAAACTCTGACAACTCTTTGGCGGACAGTTTTTGTTGCAGACTGTCATCATTTAATTACAAAATGTTAGATTATTACATTGTTTGATACGAAGAAAAATAAACAATATAAAATTGAAAAAAAATCTAAAGCTATTTTGATAGTTTTTGTGAAAAATCTTGAAATTTTGCTGTGTACAATTTGATTGCCTATAAAGAAAAATAGTATATACACTGAAATTTGTCTTTACTAAGAAGACTCTCCTCTACACAGCCATCTCCTTAAAAATAGCGACTCGGTTTAAGAATGAAAGAAAAATCCATTGTATTATTTAAAATATTTAACTATTATAAAGAAATAGTTATCACCTAGCGATCAAGACAAAGTGCTTTTTTTGAGAAAGTATATGCTTTATTTGCACTTTTTTATGACTTGCATGGCAGATATTTCAAGATGTTACATACAAGGGCCTAGAACCAAAACGTTCTTTGACTTTATTGTTGGAATTTGTGTACAGAAAGTTTCCACACAGGCCAGAAATGGAAATTAAATAACTGTCATAGTTATAAAGTTTGAGTACTTGTACTGCAAAATAAAAGGACAACTATTCAAAGAAAAATACATCTCTAGGATCTCTTGATATATTTATATGGAGATAGGAATTCTACATTTACTTCAAGAGATTTTGGCCCCAAACTTCTTAATGACATTAGCATTTAAAAAATGACTTAAGAAAGCTCCTGCAAGATAGCACTATTACACATAGTGACTGAACACTTGCTGTGTTTTGAATGAACAGCTCTGCTTTTTGTAAACAATGTGCTTTTGTAAGATTTAGAACTGTATTTGTAATTAAAGAGAAATTAATAAACATTATTTTGCAGAATCATATGTATGTTAACAAGTCACTGTTGATGTAATTTACCTTTGTCACTGATGATAATGCTGAACCTTAGATTAACCTGGAATTAAAAACAAGTAAACTTAAAATTAAATCCATGATATCATGTGATAGGAAAAATGCTATTAAAAGATTTTTCTCACTTAGCCTTTTTTTTTTTTTTTTTAAGTGCTACAATCAGTAGTAACTGGGCCAGGATCCTTCCTGAAGCATACAAAAAAATCTTTATGTTTTTGGTGAAGCTGAACAGAGTCTAACATTCATTTTACAGCTAAACTTCAGACTTCTTTGGCCTGGACAGAGGATGAATGTCTATTAAAACTCATGAATCATTTTCTAGACAGATTTCTAGACAGATCTCCACCAACACTATCTCCATGATGAAATTCACATAATGTGGTATATTATACATACATGAACTAACCATTGCAGCCTTCAGAACGGATATCAGGTTTGCATGAGCCTGCAGTATGGTAGGACTGTTCTGCTCCAAATATCTTCTCAGTCTGTAACTTAAATATAAGTGTAGATACAGTTCCATGGTTGTTTTGGTTTCCCCATCTCCAACTCTGCATTCCTGCTTCGATCTTCCCCACCCAGGAATTACACATAACCTGGTTTGTGCAAGTATCTTGTGAACTGGTTTTGACAGCTGATCCAACTCAAACCTAAGCTTTGAAATACCAAAATTAATTAGTTTGTTTATTATTGACTAAAAGAGCTTTAATATCCACAGAGTTCCCTCCCTTCTACCCCTTCTGAAACTAAGACTTGAACAATTTCTACTCCCCTAAGAGAAAGGCTGGGAATGCATGCCTTTCTCTGACTCCCACACTTCCACCAGAAGATGCAAGGAACTGAGAGAGAAGCTGTGTGTGTGACCTACCACGTGCCTTACTCTGCTGTCCTGGAGTGCCATGTCATTGCTCCCCTCTATAGCTGCTTGAAACCTTCCTTCTTCCCTAGGTTTTTGCAGTTCCGTAATACTTGTGCTTGCAAATGCAATTACACCATGTAAAGTGTTTACCATTAAACTATGCAGTTTTTTTAGGTATTTAGATAAATATTCTCGGCACTTAAAATCATATTGTAAGCGAATATGCTTCTACTAAACGGTAAGACTTTAGACACATTATTTGTAATGCCTGGATTTTATAATACCATTGTCTAGTTATCAGCTCATTCATTAAGACCATTTTTTGCCCAACTAAACAATTAAAATTAAAAGCACAACTTCTAATATTGGGTTTAAGTCACTTATTGTTTTCATTAATAAAAGACCTAGAATATAGATATCTGTATACTAAAAATGAAAGTAAAAGTTAATACATTTGCATGAGTTATTACTTTTCCACTTTTTTCCATTACTTTTGCAGACAGACATCTTTCTAAATTCATCTGTGTACCAGTGGTTAAAAAGCACTGAGGTCTTTATAGATAGTTTCTTTTGACAGCAGGATCATGCCTGAAATACGTTGTTTAAATAGAGTTACAAACAAAATAATTCAGTAAAAGATGGAGGCATTTACAAGAAACCACTCCAGAAAAAAACAAATGCTTAAGCAGTCACAAAATGCTGCTCCAAGTGAGAATCTCCTCCCCTTCCTTTTGCACTTAGTTCTGTCTGACACAAATCCACTTTTTTTCTCCTGACCTTCTATACTGCTGGATATTTTTTTATTGTGCATCGGTTCTGTGCAGCTTTTTCCATCTCTCTCTCTCTCTTTTCCACCCTTCTTTTTATAAGAATTTAAAAGAAAAGGCCAATGTCCAGATCTAGAGGTTAGTCTTTGTGTAAAAAAATGGTGCCAAATAAATGTGTAGGTACCAATCAGGAACTCTGTGACAGTGGGAAACACTGACTTGAACTGAATTTTTCAAGCTCTGTCCCATCAAATCCTTTTCCAGAAATTAGTTTGAGGTTATGCTGCCGATGTAATCATGTACAGGTGTATGTCCTATGGCAAAATCGCACAGATGTATGTGGGACAAAACGTAAATGAACTGGAACATATAATCATGGAAGTTCTCAAGTAGTTTTTGTATGAAAAACAGGAGGAAAATAGAAAGCGCCTGATCTGTACTGATATTGTGTTCTGGGGAAAACCAATAATTAATGATGGTAAAACTTAATCACTAAAAATGCTGAATAAAAGGAAAATGTTTGTATTTTGGGGAGTGTTCATTTGATTAAGGTGGAATGTGCAACACACTTGATTTAGTAAGTTTAAAAAAAAAAAGAGAGGATTCCTACTGTTGTCTGAAAATCACCACATTAATAAAGCCTCCTCGTGTGCTTGGCGATTACAAAAGTGCTCTGGAAAATAGCTCGGTATGTCTGCTTTGTAAAACAGCTGAGTGTGCAGCAGCTTCCTTGTGGCATTCATAGCTGAAGTAACATTCAAGTGTTATGTCCATGCGTGCTCTCTTTATGTGTGTGTCTCAGACTGACTCAATGTTTTGAGATAAGGGGTTTCTTTGCAGCCACTTCTGAATTACTGTGACCTTCTTGGAACATGGGTTACATAAAAAATGTTATTTTTATTATTATATATATATATTTTTTTTTTTCTGGTGAGATTCAGCCTGCCTTGTTTACCAGAAGAAAAAAAAGCTCCAATCAACATTGTATTCCTTATTTCACAATTCAAATTTCAGTTGCACAAAGATTTTAGGAAAAATGAAGAGCAGCCCACTGAAGAATAAGATACTATCTCAAGAAAAAGAATATATTGTGCCATGATACCACCTAAAAAATACACAGTAAATAATATGATGGGCATTGCTCATTTTTTATTGTCCAAGCTCACAGTGGCACTGATTTTTGTGTATTCTATGACTACTTTGTCTGGAAATAATTTATTAACATTTTTATCAGCTTATTAAATCAATTTAATTTCAAAGGACAGCAGAGAGCTAGTTTTCTGTTAAAAAGGTTACTTTGGGGAATGTTGGGGCACTGAGATCTATACTGAGAGAAATTTGCTTCTGAATTCACTGCTTCAGCTTTAATCAAGAGCTTCCACCATCCAATTTTTGTTTGAGCTGTCCTTGCTTAGTAGCTTTTTGAAAATAAAGCAGCGGTTCTGCTGTTAGGTATTCTTGACTATTGGGCCTTCTGCTGTGTATTTATGTTTGCAGATGCTTGCTCTGGTATCTTCACTCAGGATCTCAGTACAGAGGCCAACAGCTTGGTATGGAGAGCAGAAATTCTGCCCCATGGAGCTCAATTAGGATCTTTACAGAGAGTCCAACAGTGACAAGGTTTCGATGTCTAGTTCTCCTCTGGGGCCAGCATCTGCGTTTTCCAGTCAGGATGATGTACGAAGCCAGTTATACTGAGGAGAAATGTATGGGTTCTGAGAGCAACTTTATTCCTAAGTTGTCTGATTTAACCCTTTTCATGTACCACCTATAAGTTAAAATTGTCTGTTAGAGCCTAGCCAGTTGAAAAGATAAAACTCAGGAAATAGTAATAGTTGCTTTGATTGTATTTGTTACTAATACTTTACACAAATGTACTCTGAAACTCTATAATGCCGAACTGGGAAGTATCTTCTCAAAGCAAATGAAAGCCAGAACTACCGGGAGCAAGCATCACCCCTTGCAGGTGCTTATTTACAAATCCCCAAACACTGCTGTAGCATGGAAGGAGAGTTGAAGAACGCCTGCTGGTGGCGAATTTAAGAAGGGTCCATATTCCAGGACAGCGGATAACGGAACCACGACAGGAATGACAAAGGCTGAGCGTCCGGCTGGAGGCCGGGGAAGCAGAGCCGCACAGCGGGGAGCGGGGCAGGGGTCCCCGCTGGGTGTGAGGGGACCTGTCGGCGGGAGGGCAACGGGGGACCCTCTCGGCTCCACAGCAGCCTCTCTCCGCCGAGGGCAGGAATGGCCGGCACGACGGGAGGGGGGGGGGGGGGGGGGGACGGAGAAAAAGGCAGCTGGCGCGGCGGCGGGGCCAGCCGAGGCTGCTTGTCCTCCCCAGGGGCACCTGGGGATGCGCTCCCCTCCCGCCTGAGGTAGCGGGCACGGTAAGATGTCTGCCCTGCCACGTAGGGTCCCCGGCTGAGGCGGGGGGGAGCCGTGACATCCCGCTGATTTGCCTCTCCTGCCCAGGTCTTTGTGGTGTTTCACGGATTTCTCTCAGTTGTGCGTTCCTGAGCCGAAATTTAAGAAGCCCTCTAATAAACAGGTAGGTTATGTGGGAGGCAGCAGGTCTGTGAGCTCTGCTTCTGCATTGAAAAGTAGCATTTGGGGTTTTCCATAGGCAATTTCATAACCGCTCACGCAATTCTCCAGGAAATATTAGTGTACACCTGTCTTTTGATGAACACATTTAACAGAAATTGCCATGGATTTATAATGTTTATATTAATTCTTCTTGAACATTCTAGGAACGTACTGCTAGAGGGATGTGCAGGGCGGCTTGGTACTTCCATTGAAAACAGTTCTAGGACTTATGGGCTTATTTTGGGCCCTGTCAGAGGGACAACTTGCTAGAAATAGGTGCTATGGAGAATAGTTTCTTTTGAAGAAAGTGTAAGGGCTTCTATGGGTTTAAATGGATTTAAATCAGTAGTAAAACTTTAAAAAAAAGACATTTTTGACTCAGGGATCTTTATTGGCAAATAAAACAACAGGCCCACCTGGAATTTACTAATGTTAAAGGAAACCCTTTTGCTGATTGCAGTAGGCTTTGCATCAGGCCGTGGAAGAAGAGGCAGGGCCAGAATGCAGAAACAAATCTAGGGCACACCATTGGCTGCAGTTACACCTATGTGCAGTATAAATGCATGTTAGTTTTCTCATGTCATAAATATTCACACACAATTTTGTTTTGAAGCTGTTGTGATTGGAACACGTTAGACACTGGGACTGTAAGATTTCTTTATGGATCAAGTAATTTTTCTCCTGCTTTTGTTAAAATATGTATTTCAGGTAAGAAAACAATTCTCTTTTTTGAAGGTAACTAATTGGATGTTGATTTGGATTGCTTTCTTGTCATTCTGACAGTCACAAGGAACTCTCATTTATTGTTGCTGAATATTTCCAGTCTACTTTCTTCCCAATTTGTTGGAAGCTCTTTTGGAAGCCTTAATCTGCTCTGTTGTCTGCTGCTTCTGGCATAATATTGATCCCCGGAAGAAGTAACAGGTCCCAGCATCTTCAAGTCCTTAACTAACTCATGGTGCTTTATAACTTTTTGGACACTGCGATGCTGGAAATTCAGGATAGTTCTGGTACACAGGGTTATGCTCTGGCTACTGCTTTAAGAAACATTAATATAAGAGCTGCATATGTAAGGACCACATTACTATCTTTCTGCTTCCCTTTGTAGTACACCTTGCAGTAGTTTTGTCCATGTTTATCTATGTTTAGGTTTTGTGTGTGTAATCTTTATTTTACATTTAGATTACTGTGTTTTGTGGCAAAGGTGATTTTGAAGTTCTGTCAGTTTCTCATATGAATACCACTCCTTCCTTTAGGGAAGAGAGCAGTGTATTTGGGGTGGTGAGATGCCTGTACAGTACTGAGCCTCCTGGTATATTCCTCTGGAGTATCCAGGTAGCGTCCATTTGTGCTGGCCAGTTTTGAGCTCAAGAAGAGGTGTTTTTAGTGGAGTCCATAATGCAGCAGCCTGTGATCCACAGCAACTGGGGAAGTTTCAAGCGGAGCAGTTAAGAATGCCAGCCTCTTAAGGATGGTGATATGGGGTAAAATCAAATCTTCAGTTAGCCTGGTATCAACTCTCCAGCAGCAATGAAAAGCGGGTCTTTGGCAAGGACTGTAAGAACAGCATAACATGAGAGTGACCTGTACTATGTTAGTTTCCCATCATTTGTAGCTTAAAGACTTCCCGAGATGGGTGTAATTTCAGTGCATTTACTGAGCTTTAGCGTAGTTCTCTTGTATGAACTAGTCCAGCCTCCTCTGAAGCTCATACAAGCTTTTAGTACTTGTTTTAGACTTTGGCAAGGAGTTCCACAGATCAGCTATCCAATGAAGTTGCCTTGTTTGATTTGGATCTGGGCCCTAACAGCTACGTTTGGTCCTTCACACTTCTTGCACTGAAAGAGACAACTAAAAAGCAATCCTTGCTCACTTCTGACTACTTAAGATTTTATAGACCTCTGTTATATTTCCCCTTGTGCCTCTTTTTCAGACTGAAAAGCTTACTTTAATCATTTATCAAGAAATAGTCTACAGAACAGGCTGATGGATATTTGCTTAGGAAGACACCTCTTTAGCTAGTATGGAGCTAGCCTAAAGATAGATTTGAACCTTAGGTCTTTGTGGTCAACTTAAGATCTTTTTTGTATTTCTGCATTCTTTGCACAGGGACCTAAAATGTACTAGCAAGGTGTTGTCAAGAAAAAGGGGCATTCTTAATCCTCTCATCATATATGGTAAAATCAAAAATGCAATGTACACTTGCAGATTTTGTTAGTTTTAGGTCTAGCAATATGTATGTGTAATAAAAATGGCATACAGTAATCCTAATAGTGGAAAATTATTAAAAATGTCTTAAGTCAATTATTGGCAATTACATATTTCTTAAAAGCAGATTTGCCTGCCATTTGGATTGCATTGTCTTGACCAGATTATTTTAGAGGAATGGAAGCCAGCTGTGCAACCATCAATTAACAGCCTGTTACTTTTCCTGGAAACATCTAATATCTGTAAACACTTTTGTGTATGCCATCAGTATTAGTCTAGTATGTTAATTCAGGGGCTTCCACAAAGTAGTATGTATCCTTTTATAAGGGGCTTATAAAGTTTATAGAGGTTAAATGCTATATAAACTTTATAAATTTTATACTTTAAAAAGTATGAACTGAACATTAAGATCCTGTGCTTTGATTTTTTTTTCCCTGTGGTGTGTGTTTTTTTAAACTACATTTTGATTTCATTGCTAAATGATGGCATATATTTGTCTTCCTAGTTCATAAAGAAAATGAAAATGGAACTTAAAAGGACTTAAAAGACAGAAGGGACTACAACGTTTAAATAATTGTTATGTGGTAGGGTTTGGCATCACATGCCCAAATTTCTGTTAATTTTAAAGGTGTGATTCAGAAGTTTGTATTGCCATGTCTAAATTGGATAGGTAAGGAGGTGTAGGATGAATTATTTTATTACCCTTTGTACGTTGCTTTTTCATTTTCTGTGATGTATGGCAGTTGTGAAAGTGATGCCGCTAAACTACATTCTTGACCATGGAACGTGAGAGTAGGGCTGAGGCCTCCCACTCCCGACTGACAGTTAACTGTGATTGCAACATGGACATTGAAAGTGAACTCTCTAGCCTTGTTCCTAAAATGATGGTAGGTTTCTCTCTTTCTAGTAGAACATGTTTGGGTCCCAGCTGACATGGTTTGGCCACCTCTGAAGACAGAATGAAAAATATCACCTGTAGCCGCAGAGCTTGTAAAAATCATGAAGCCCTTCTGTGTCACATAATAGGGCTGGTAGTATTGGTCCATATAAAATCTAATACTAGCTGACAAATTTTAGGTAAAAGTAGTTAATACAGACAACTAAGTAATTAAAAGGAAATTTTTTGCATGTTCTGTTAAGTTGTACTCATGCATATTTCTGTTGCAGGGCTCAGAGAGTCTAGGCTGTGACCAAATGAAAAAGCCTGCTAGAGTAGCTTTGATGGAGTGGACTGAATTTCCCGAAGGAGAAGATCCAGACTATTATATTGTAACCTATCAGCACGCAGATGCTTTCAATCAAAAAGTAAATGTCATCAATCTAAGCAAGAAGTAGTTACAAATGTATTTAAGCTGTACGTATGTAATTAATAGCATTTTTTAAGATCAATATAAAATGGCAAATAAAGAGAAACTTTGGAGAAATTATACTGAATTCAGTTATTCATGTAGTTTATATTAACTTTTAGAGAATCCTTTTGAAGCCAGTGGGACTTAAAATACCCTTGTGTATCCTGGTTGAATAAGGATAGGTAGACATATGTTCAAAGTTCAGAATATGTAAATTCTTCGAAGTTCTCTGGTTTGAAGGAGGACTCCAGCTTCTTCAGGAGAGGCAGAAACACTACCCCCAGATCTTTGTAGATCTTGTAGAGCAGGGCATTGTTCTCATTTTGCGCACAAGGTGTCCTGGAACTTAAAGAAAATAAGGATTTTCATGTGGAGGTGTTTCTTAATAGCTTGAACAATCTCTAAAAGGTTGTGTTATAAATGCATTGGCTCTTTTGCAGTTTAAATGTAGCCTTAAGTGTGACGTGCTGCAATATCAGATGTCCGTTTCAAAACCTTCATAATTTATCGTCATTTTATCATCAAACATTTAGACCATTTATGAATTGTATTTTTATTACTTTCACCTTATCTAGAAATTCTTTTAAATTACAGAATGTAAGAAACATTTCTAAACTTGAACAAAAACCTGTCAGTACTACAATTCTGCTGGAGGAAAATAAGACATATGATGTTACAATAGAATCTCTAAAAAATGGACATATCCTAGGTGTAAAGTCATTTAACACACGTAAGTAGTGTAGCACAAAAATAATTTTGGTATAATTATAATTAGTCTTATACAGAAGATTAAAGAAAAACAGATTGAAATCCTGAGATTATTGAATTATTTAGAAACTTTACATTGAGGCATGTTTTTGAGCATGAAGAGTAGAAGGAATAATTTTACTATAACTTGTTTGGTTAGCATAATAATTTTGTAATACAGGACTGATGTAAATATTTGGGAGACTTTTAAATGTTATATGCTTTGATATACTACAGTAATTCTGGGAGAAACATATAAAAGACGACCATCAGGAAAGTTAATTATAGCCTGGCAATTTCATATCAGTTAAGGGTTGTAATTGCTTGTCTTACTTATAGAAGTTAAACATATTAATTACATAATTAATATTTTTGTTTCCATTTTATGACAATCCCTCTAAAAAGGGTTATGGAGTAGCTTGAAGTTCTTAGCATTGTGATCGACTGGGGCAAACTTGTTAGTATAAGAATTTGTGAGTGTAGCCACTGAACTTGTAAAAACTTCTTTTATACCTGTAGAGCTGTTTAGGATGAGAAGTCTTGCTGATAACAGGATTGAAAGGGCTTTCTAATCTTGATTTTGTTAATTGCTTTAAAATAGTTTTATAGTATTACCTTTGTACACATTAGAAGCCCATATTCAGAATAATAGTCTAGGATCTGAATACAAACTTGCATCATTGGGAAAAATATGTAGTAAGTTGAAAACATTGCAGCACCCACTGACTATGCTGAAATAGTACATTGAGCAATCTAGAGGGAATTCATGTTTATGCTATTGAAGTGTTACCACTCTTGATCAATATCTATTACTTTACTATTCTAGTAAACTGTGTGCTTTTGTGCAATCCTTAATCTATGCACTTAACTTATATTTATGATTGCTTCAGACATATTTACAAAGCATCACAGTAAAAAAAAAGAGCACAACTTTCTTAATTGCTCAGTAAGACATTTTCTGTTTTGACATAATTTTATACTTTTTATTTTACCTATTGTGTGTATCTCTCACAAATCTTAAAAGAAAAAAATAACAGTAATAAATTAAAGATTTGGGTTAATTACTGTGTTGTGGTAATGCAAGTTTTTGTTTTTGTTTTTTCCTTGTCTACTAGGTGGAATTTCAGAAAATGATATCAAAACATTTGTGACAGCTACTACTGTGTCTTTTAATTGGAGTGCAATGACCAAAGATTTTTCAGTTTCAGTTTCACTGAATGATACTTCTCAGTTTATACAAAAAAACAATGGATTCTTTGTGTGGAGTGATTTGACACCTGCAACTTTATATATATTTGAGTTTATATTTCACCAATTACATCTTGAATTTATAAATGTGTCTCAATCACTGGATGTTCAAGCTGAAACAGGTATATACTAGTTTGTTGTAGTCACAATGAATGCAAGGAAGCACTATCTGTTTTCTAGAAGAGTTAATAGTAAATTGCAAACAGTCTATATATACTTACACATTTTTAATAGATGTGCATTGTTTAATTTCTAGAAAGCAGAAATAAATTGAATGATAATGACATGGAAAGGGCATTTCTTGCTAATTTCCTTTTTGAGGAGCAAGAATTCAATTTTCTATGTGCAAATATTTTAAG
The DNA here is from genome assembly GCF_009769625.2 of Cygnus olor. Classification (NCBI taxonomy): domain Eukaryota; kingdom Metazoa; phylum Chordata; class Aves; order Anseriformes; family Anatidae; genus Cygnus; species Cygnus olor. Next base: position 42,786,087 of record NC_049169.1, read on the forward strand.
CTAACTGTATGTTTTGCAGTCTAAAATAGAATCAAATGGATTCTAGTTTAGATGAAAGTAGACTGCAAACACAGGACATTTTGGATTGTAATTGCTTGAAGATATCGATTGAATTTGTTATATACTTTCTATGAAAGGCAGGGAAAATCCTGTATTTTGTAAGGATTTGGAATACTTTTTGCCAGTGTTCAAAGCAGTGTTTTTGCACTGATGAGTGGCTAACCAACCTGTGCTGTTTTGTAAGAAAATCTTTGAAGGAGGTAGGATTCTCAGGCTGGTACACTTGATTGTGTAACAGCATTCCTTTTAATGCAATACACAGCTAATGTAACTTAAAACCTTTAAAATTAGGAACACAAAAGAAAGGCTGATATAGGTTCAAATTCACGGAAATAATTGTTTCTTATAGTTTCCTGAATTTAGGAAAACAAATGACTTGTTAACTTCAAAATTTTAAATTTGAAAAATGAACTAGGAACTAATGGAGAATGAAAAAAATAGAATGGAATAAAAAATAATGGATCTCTCTCTCTCTCTCTCTCTCTCTTTTTTTTTTTTTTTTGCTTTAGTAGGATTTAGTAAGCTATATATTCTTTTAATTAAATCAATCAGAATTTTTAAGACACTTGGGATTTTGAATGAGGGATGATTCATAATTAAAGACCTCTTGTATTTTGTAGTCATGATTTAATTAAATGTTATCGTCTTCAAATGAATGTGGATTTGAAAAAAATAAAAGTTAAATGTAGCACTGTCATAAATAGTACAGAAAGTCCTAAAAATACTGTTCTTGTTCACCTACAGGCACCTGTTCCCAGGGGTGGCTGGCATTCCAAAGCAGCTGCTATAGAATGAGTAAGGAGAGTAAGCCATGGAAGATGGCACAACAAATCTGTGAAATGTCTTCGCAAGGGGCACATCTTGTAGACATAGGGAATGAAGAAGAACGTGGTTTTATTCTATCTTATCTCCAGACAATTAGTCAAATAGTCATGTTATGGACAGGTCTTAATGACCTAAAGGTCAGTCTGTTTTGTCTTTCCTATATATAGAAACAGGAGAATTTTAATGTACAGAACCTAATTCTTTAAAATAAGTGCTACACTTTAAATGGTCATTTGTTTGTGTAGGTATTAGTAGCTGTAAAAGGAATCATTAATTCTGCATAATTTGAAATACTGAAAATATCTAGCATGGCATAGCTGGGGAAAAAAGGCTGTCACCTTTTTTTTTTTTTTTTTTTTCAGTGCATCGTAGGGATTTTCATTTGCCTGTAGGTGGTGCTGCTTTACCAGTTTTAAAATCTGATTTTATACTTTGTGTCCGTTACTTTCTATGGATATCAAAGTCTGGGGTTGACTTTCATAATTTTGGTGCAGGTCTAAGATACTGACTGCTGGTTTAGCAGAGTCCATTCAGTATGGATGTTGGATAGGCCAGTGGAAGAAGGGACTGGAGCAAGGTATTTCATGTAAAAAGTTTAATTCCCTCCTATCAGTGATATGAGGGTTCTTAATGCCAGCTCTGCTGTTATAATGACCCTAATGACTCACCGTGGTGTGTAATTTGGGAATAGCTACAGTGATAAATAAAATTATTGGTAAAGCTCTGACAATGACAGAGGAGCTCTGCCAGAAAGTTGGGACTCAGTTTTCCTGTAACTAAGTTTAGTGAAAACGTCGTTTGTCCTAAGTATCAGAAAGCTTAGAGAAAGCCTGCTTTTCAGTAGAAGTGTTTCATTGTAGAAAAGAAACTTGCAGTTGTGTTTAGTTTGAGAAACACAAACCTGTCTAGATTTGTGATTAGGGGCATTCTAGCCTTCCTTGTTAGAGAAGCACCTGTACTATATGTATTTTACATGTAATATTGTTTTATACATAAGATTTTAGAATTGCTATAATTTTTACAGCATAGTGATATTAATCTTAACCAACTTGGTATTTTAGGAATAAGGTAGTATTTGTAAGAGGCTGCCAAAAATAGATATCCTTTCTCCCAAAAGTATCAGACTGTCTCAGTCTAATCTATGGACTATTCTGCTGCAGAAAGGGAAGTATTTCAAAGGTTAGGAACTTTGAATTAGGTGTGATTGTCCTAACTACTGAGCTACTGTCATGTGTGACAATTAGGAAAAGATAGCATTTCCCCATCTGACTGTGAATCAAGCCCTGTATTTTGTTTAAGCTAAACTTTTTGCTTTCAGACCAAATTTATGACTATTTATTAGCTGACTGAATTTGTTTCTTTTCCATTACTAACATTTTTAGAAAATTATCCATCCATGATTATTTGATAAATAGTGTTTTTTAAAGGATTGACTGTAATGATCAAACACTCTACATTATCCCTATATGGCTTTTATTAAAATGTTGTATCTACTACTTTATTTTAATTGAGGGGGGAATAATTTTACACTGAAATTTTTCATTCAAAATGTTCCCATGTAATTAATTTTAGAAATCAAATATGTAAATTTTGGTTGTTTAGGAGATACCCTTGCAATGAGAAAAGCTTCAATAATTCACTAATGTAATGTAAAAATATATGTACTTTTTTTCCTTCATTTTTTCCACGTAGGACGAAGGTCAGCTGTTATGGACAGATGGATCTCCTTATCTTCTAAAGGCTGGTATCTCATCTTTGTCGATGATACCAGAAAATGAAACACACTGTTATGCTCTTCAGAGAGATCACAGTGGCCCAGACTATTTCTTCACAGGATTTTTCTGCTATATACAGCTACCATATATTTGTGAATATGAATGTAACTATATTTCTTCCAATTTTTTGCATTTATTTTAACACCCCCCCCCCCAGCCCAATTTGGCTTTGAATATACAAACAGAAAAAGAACAAAGTTTTCATGATTTTGAATGACTTTTTCATTTTTGATGTTCTTTTTCAGTACCCCTCGTACCAGAAAACTTCACATTTAGTGTGCATGATGTCAAGACAACTGAAGCCGTGTTTATATGGAGTGATACCGACAGCTGGCTTAAGTCAGGCTTTGCACTCATAATTAAGTACTATTTTGATCATATGAAACCATACATTCTGAGCTTGCCTGTGAATACAACACAGACAAAAATCGTGCCGTTGTCTCCTGGCCTTTGCTACAGGTTTTTACTAGCAGCAAGGAACCCAGATGGGGCACAGACTGTCTTAAGTCCAATTCTAACGGTAGAAACAAGTAAGTTACAAAAATGGATAGTAGTAAGAACCACATAATCATATACTTTTCATACTTTTCCTTTGATTATGTTATTCATTTTGTTGCTATTTAGTCTGAAATTAGAAATAAATTTGAACATGACTTCTGAATCCAGGATTCGCCTGCTTGTAGAACTGATTCCAAAATCTTCATTTTGCTTTTGTGCTTATTTGCTTATGAGAATAACGAGGAAGGGTGAGGTGTTTTCAGTGGCCACAAGCAGAATGCCAGCTGCAAATTCAACTTCTGTGAAGTACATTTTAAAAACTCATTGTTACTTTGATTTTAGTCACAGAATTCCTACTGATGTATAAAGATAAAGCTAGATGTCAGAGTAGTAATAAGATGCTTTTTAGCCATGCTGATGAAACAGAGTAGCAGACTTTCCAATCTAAAGTAAAAGTTTTTGTTGAAATAGAGGTATCCTCTTATATCTGCAGTAAAGTTTAGGACAAAGTTTATGGCTTAAAAATACATTGTGTTTTGACCCACTGCGTGATGCTGTATGGCATAAGAAAAAATTTATGAAGCAATCAACTTGTGTTCTAATAAAATCTAGCTAGCTGTCGTTTGGATGAAGTCAAATGAAATGGGCCTGTGGGTAAAGATGAAAAATACCTTTGAATCCAAAGGTGAACAAATAGAGATGTCTTCAAGGAAAAATTACTTCATGGACACAAATATAATGCTAAAGGTTCTTAATCTGCCAAAGATTGACACTATGGAAGAGCTATCTATTTTACAACTTGGTTAGCTTTCGAGTCAATCTAATAATTTTGTACTTTGATTTGAACAGTGCTAACTATAAATTTATATGTAATTATTTAGCGATGTATCTTGTATTTTATATACTTAATATTTGTATTGCTTATATATCTATATATACACACCCATAACTGCAAATAAAATTGTTTATCAACAGGTGTATAACCAGTTAACCCTAAATGTATGTGAGGAAGAAAATACTTTTTTTTTTTTTTTTTAATCGGTAAGATGGAAGCTGTTAACTAAGGGATTTACAAGTTTTGATCTGATGCCTGAGAATTAATTTTAGGTGCAGAGTTTCTTCAGCTTCTTTTTCTGTGGTACTGGGAAGATGTTCTGATTTGCAGAAGTTAAAGAAAATGTACTGCCCTAAAATTTTTGCCAATTTTGTTAAGGCAATCCAAATATGAGACAGAAGTCCTTTGTCTTAAGGTCAGAACAAAATGCAGGGTTTTCTTTAGGGGAAAAAAGCTGTTCCTTTTTTGTAGCCAGTACATTTTGACATATTTTGCTTCTTCACCCTCTGGGCTACTTGAAAGTCCCCCCATCTTCTCTGCCTACCTGCCTCTCTGGCCCCTAGTCAGGTGGCTTGTTGTCTATTTATTAGGTGTTGTAATGCAAGTTGCCTCTACAATGGCGTAAAGATATTCCTGCTTTCTCGTATCAAAAGCAAGTATATGTTTTACCTCAGAGATCAGCTTTACAGCTGCAAAAATACTATCTACAGAAACGTGATTGTCCAGGCAAGAAAAAAGAGATCAGTTTATTGCTTATTAGACTAGTGACTGAACTGTTGGAAGAGATATAGGAGACATATGATGAGGAGGACTGATAAAAAGTGTGTGCATTCAACACTTTCTGAAATTGTGTAGATTTTGCCATTTAATTCATTAGGATCAGGTTTTAACCAACTTAGGTAATATATACCATTTGTCTGAGATAATATTTCTGGTCTAAATATAAGGGAGAGGGCCTAACTGAGGAGAATGAGTTCTGCATAAAGAGCAGGGCAATTCAGAAAACCTAAATTACACAGAGTATTCCTCTGCATATAAATATTAGTTATATTGTCAAGGCTGCTTTGTTTGTTTTGCTTTAATACTATTTTGTATTTATGTCAGTTAGTGTGTAGTGTTACCTTTTCAGGCTTTATTTAACAAAATAAATCTTTGTTTTTGATAAAAGACAACAGAAGCTTTTACCCTGTTTTCTATTTCTAATCTTATTCAACAGGGCCATTGCACTCCCAGAAGTTAGAGACTACGTACGTTTCATCTGCAGAAATACATTTAAAGTGGAAGCCTCCACAGCATTCATCCAGTGCTTATTTTCATTATTACCTTATTAACATTTTGGATACTGAAACCAATGTCTGGGAACAGTTACCAGTTGAAAAAAGCAAGACTTCAATAGTTATAGGAAATGTAAAACCCTATCATCAGTATCAGATATATTTACAGAACGTAGCAGAGAAGGGAACTCTAAGCTGCCACGAAAAGCCTATATTAATCACAACAGGTGATGTATCCTTTTTTTTTTTTTTTTCCCAGTAGGCAGTTCAAATTGAAAATACAAGGCATAAAAGTATTTTTAAGATCATTTGCAAGGAGTAGTTTGTTGGTATGTACTGGGGGAAAATCAGGGCAATTGTATTTTATATTTTCTGTTTACTGATTTTAACATTCAGAACCTTTCAAAAAAATAAATGTACCTATTCTCTTATTTATTCGTTTGCTTACAGCACACCTCTGTGTGCTAAAGCGATGGCATCATATTTGATAAATACTGCTTTATGGTTCATACGTTTAATTTTAGCAAAGTAGAGACATTACTATGATATCTCAAATTATGTAGGTGAAGGCAGATAAGTTTTTTGGTTTGTTTTTATTTTTTTTCTAATTATTGATACTGTGACTACAGTTGCATCATCTTTTTTATCTGTATATATTCAATGGAGTGGAATATGGTTGGAAAATAAAGCACTATTTTATGAGGAAAAGTGTCTGTAAGAGGTAGTTGTCTACAAACTACTGTAAGGAATAATTAAATGGATTAGTAAATTTAAAATCATAAGATATTTAGAAGAAAAAATGTACCAAAAGACATTGTTGGGAAGGGTTTGTAAAGTGATGGTATGTTTGATCTGTGGTTTTACACTGAAATTCTTTTTCTTTGGTTAAGCTGTCAGTCCACCTATAGCTGTTTTTATTTACCCTGAGGATGTACAAGAAGAGAGTGTAATTCTTCACTGGAAACTGTTGCAAGAGGATCAGGGATCCTACATTCAGGTGAAACCTAGTGCAGACATCAGTGAAACTATGAAGTTTTTAGTAAACAATACAGAAGAATTTAAGATTGATCATCTAATACCTGGAATGTCTTATGAAATAGCAGTGGCAAGTGTGAATAATGGAAATATGAGTGAACCGAAGACCATTCAATGCACTTTAAGTAAGACATCATTAAACACTAGAAACTACAGACTATAGTCTATTGTCTAACAGATTTTGTTTAACAATCCATCGTCATTACTATTGTCTAACAGATTTGGCATATCAAGATGACTTGCTTAATAGCCAAGGATTAAAACTAGAATATGAAATACGTTCATCCAATCCTAACTCTTAAAGGCAGAGCAGATGCCGTTAACTTTCAAAGCCTTGGGAAACATATTGGTAGTATTGAATGTTGTTTAACTGTGATGAGGACCAGAGCAGGAAATCCTCTTTCCCCTGACAGAAGAAATTAAGTGAATCATTCATTTGAAATAGTAGAATGGTTGAAACATTATTATTATTATTACAATTATTATTTTGGTGGAGAAGTATTAGGTGTTCTGTGAAATATGAGAGAATCACCCTACTACAGGTGAGAAGGTGCTGTTAAAAGATTTAGAGTTAGAAGTAGTAGTACCTCAAGGGTAAAAGCTCTAAATTATTTATTGAAAGGAGTTTTGTGTTAGCCTTAGTTCACCAAGATATTGAAATGCTTTTGAAGTAGTATAAATTTTTTTTTGCATATGTGAAAGGAACGGACAGGATTCAGTCATGTTATATATACGATATGTAAAGGCTGCAGCTGTCAGATTATAGACATAAAATGCCATGTTGTCATTTTTTTCCTAAATGATAACAGTATTCTGGGGGGTAGCTGGCTTAGGTTTTTTTTTTTTTTTTTTTACATATAGCATTAGATTTAATACCTCATTCAGGACATAGATGACAGAAAAGTACAAATGGGATTTTTCACAGCTGTAAGAACCAGCTGTATGGGAAGAAAAATGAGCAGGTCAATATTGCATCCATCAAACATATCTCATTTTCCATGCTTAATTCCATGTCCACATGTATGTTTCTGTGTATTGTTTCAGCTATCCTTACTAACTTTCCTTCTTGGTGCAGTTGTGTTTGAAAAAGTAATTCACCTTTGGAAGCTTAACTTGCTTTGATGATAAATCACTTGCCAAGTTTCAGGATTCTAGTAATAAACACCTAAAAAAATCAGGTTGTTTATTGTTTCTGAGCAATGATGTTTTATTATATCTGTTCACTTGCACCATGCAAGCATAGTTTCAGGGCAGTTGCTTCTGATTTGTTGTGTGCTTTTCATTATTTTCAGCTGATTTTAACATGTTGCAATTTTATTTTCTTCTTTTAGAGCCCAAGCCAGTTCAAATTGTAGTTCCTTATGTGCTTCATAGCAATGCTGTGGTATTATTTGTTCGCATGCCTGATATTGGAGTATTTGATGGCATATATGTTACAACTAATGGAGGGCCTAATGCAACTTTCATTTTGAAACGTGATGGTAAAATAACAATTGAAAACCTTACTCCAGGAACAGAATATGATTTTTGTGTCTCCACAAAAAGCGGAAAAATGTTGAGCTCCTTTTACCATGTAACTGGTGTAAAAACATGTGAGTATTTTAAGTTGATTCCTATAAAATTGCACAATATTAAATTCTGATTTCTATTCTATATTTTTATTTCAGTACAGTTAGAAAAGACAGATTATTTAAAAATCACCCTGATATATTTGTGTAAGAGATTAATAATTATAATAACACTAGCTGTTTTCTAAACAAAACTTTAACTATCCCTTATCATTACTAAACTTTCTAAACTCTGTTTTTTATATCAAGTCTATAAAATGTATAGCAAGTATTTCAGGAATTCAGTCTGTATTAGATTGTTGTGGGGAAACAAGACCTGGTTTGACCATTTATTTTAGCCAAGGCAATCAGCATCAATGGAGTTGCTTCTGTCACTTGAAATTAATAAGCTCATTCCTCCCACTGCATTATTAAGCAAGTAAGAATAGACCTGAACTACCCAAGTTTCAAGATAATAAATTCAACATCAAACAAAAACATTAAAAAGTATTGTGGAAAGATGACTTCCTCTATCAAAGTCTTTCAAAAAAAAGAAATTTTAATAAGGACTTAAAAATTGTTTAAAATACCTACTGAAATTCTGCATTTTGACTTTTCTATTTTTTATGATAATTGTAATTCCAGGACTTTTTTTTTCCTGTTTTACCATTTTCCTCTGCAATCCTTTTCTATTCAGAGTGGAAGTATTATAAAAGGAACCACTGATATAGGATAAAAGAAACAAAGAAGAAAGAAGAGAATGAGGGGAAAAAAGAAAAATTATTTACCAAATAGTGAAAACCTTGAAAGATTATTTTTCTTAAAATATAGTTTTAATAAAGATTGGTTTTTGATTGCTTGTGTGAGAGCAATCCCTAAACTTAGCATGACCTTTCCTTAGAAAACAGTTTTGATCTGTCCCTCCTGTGCCCCCAAAAACTTGGAAGAAAGAAAAAATCTGAGTTTCTCTTAGAAAATGTGTAAATTTTGTACATTCCAGCCAGAAGCAGCTGGGATGGGATGAAAGAAATGCAGACAAATTTAGAAGCTCCTCTGTAATGTGATCTGTAATATATTATACAAAGGTATACTAATTAGGGATAACGAGTATTTGCTTTGCCTGGTCTACCCAGTTTTGCTGATCTTTCTGGCAAAATTTAGGTCAACTGTGAGCATTATTGCAGTAGTATTGGAGGGATTAACTTCATTCTGAAGGATTTTCCTGCCTAGGAGTATCGGCATGTTCAGCCCCATGTGATTTTAAGAAAAGCAAGAAAGCAATTCTCTTTGAGTAGTGTCAATATTATCTCCTTGCTCTTTCTCCATTTTTCTATTCTGGAACGTCTCTGTGTTTGCATGTCTGAGATCAGATTTTGCCCTCTACTTGTTTGAATCTGTTACTGATTGTCTTCACTTTTATGTCACCATAGGAAACACATAAAGTCTTGGATTGAACAGTAATGGATTTTATTTTTTTCCTGTAGGTCTGGCAGCTCCACTCAATGTACGAGAAGGTAATGTTACAGACACTTCAATAGAAATTGCTTGGAACCGTGCTGATGGAGATTTTCAGCGATATGAAGTCACATGTACAAACTGTGCAAGTGCTTTCAGGGTATGTTTTTTAAATGACCACTTGTGCATAGACAACATAGTTATATTTTTTAAAGTCTTACATAAAGTAATCAGAGGTTAAATTAAAAGCTATGTCTCCCACTAAAATAGGTGGAGGTGTAATTAACATAATAAAAGCAAATTTTGCAAGCAGTTCTGTGAAAGCTTTATTTGGCTTTGTAGGTCCAGAAGGTCAGGCAAGAAACAGCAACATTTTCCGACCTTATTCCTGGTAAGCTGTACAATTTTACAATTCGAACAGAAAAGGAAGGTTTCAGAGACAGCATTTTTGTCACAAAGGAAATAGAAACAGGTGAGACCTGTGTCGTTATATTTAGCATTGTTTTCCTCTACGTATATCTATTTTCTTTTACAGTTCCTGGAATTTTATTTTTGTTTCAAGTACAGAAAAGTAAATAAATAATTTTCATAATTTCTTCCTTATTCTCTTTCATTGTTACTTATTCTTTGACTGTGTCTTTTGAAAGTGAATGCATTTGAATATGGTTGTAGCCTATGATGAACTTCTGATGTTAACATAATGACTCAAGCACGTGGATGCTCCAGGTGTACAAGTGGTACTTCCAGACAGTCTGTCTACCAGCGTTACAAAAAGCAGTCTTTTTCCATAGATTTCTGTTTAATATTTGATTTTTCACTTTACTGCTGAGTTTGAACACAGTTACGTGTTCAGAACCGAATTAGTTTTCTGATATTCTCTCATTGGCCTCCCCTTACATCAGGACTAAATATGGGGCTTTCTACATTTATTTTTACTTTAGGTTAGGACATACGCTTCTCAGCAGCACAATTCTGTTTTAGTTCTCTGATGTTAATAATAAGTCCCATTGTCATTCTCCTAGCTGCTAGAGTCTTCCTTCAGTTGCATATCTACCTTGAGTATAGGATGGGTAGCTCCATGAAAAAATTAGCATTAGCACAGCAGCAGACTAAAATGCATTCAAGGTGATGAGGAGCTGATAGGAAAGATTATAAAACAAAACAGAAAACATCACTGTGCTGTCTTGTTGAAATCCGAGTACTCTTGCCTTCTCAACACACTGTGCAGTTCTGGTCCTGTTAGGACGTGCTAAAAGCTTGTCTGCACAACCACAGCAGAGCTGAGAGAAAGAAAATGGCAGGAGGGGGAGACCAAATAATACCCTGCCAGGCTACTCTAGGCCCACCCAGGAGCCACCAGCCCATCAAAGGCCAAACTCCACAAGCCCAGAGAAGCACACTGCCAGGTAGAAACCCAAATTAAGTATTTCCAAGGAAGAAAAACCCTGTCGAGGCCCTTCCAAGGGCTGTCCAAGGAGAGCCAGAGCCCCATTTGCCCAGGCATGCAGCCCATCGAGTCAAGGAGAGCAGCTATCCAGATCAGCTTTTGGACTACGGGAGGTTGCTGCCTAGGGGTGTAGGACATGTGATGGGGTGCAGGGGAAAAGCAGCTCAGGACTGCACAGGACTTAATATGGAATGTTTAGGGGAGGAACCAAAGGGGAGGAGCAAATGTAGAAATTAGAGGGTTAAGGGGGTAAAAACAACCAGTCCTATGGAAATGATTTGCTGGTCAGTAGCTTGGCTGGCTATGCTGTTTCTAACTCTTTCTGGGTGCATGTTGTGTGTACCGGGGTGCGAGTGCTGCAGCTGGGGTCAGACCACTGGTCTGTGGTGCCAGCGAGTAGTGTGAGGGTGGGCAAGCGAGTGAGTGTGTGGCTGCTGTTGAGGATCACACTGGATGAGGTGGGGAGTAGGCGAAGTGGCCTGGGAGCAAGGTGGTGAGTGGGTCTCTCAGGGCCCTCTCCAGCTGCGAGAGCATCTGTGTGAGCATAGGCAGCCGGCTCTTGGGACCTGGGGAATCCTGTCCAGCTGTGTGGGTGAGTGGGTGTGATGGTCCAGCTAAGAGTGGGGGCTGTGACCTTGGGAGCTTGTGTGTCCTGGTGCCAGCAGCTGGGGAGATTCGGCTCCAGGAGCAGCTACTGGGCACACTGAGTGTTTGAGCCCACCTGCGGGAGGCACGCACCTTGTACGTCTGTATGTAAGTATTATCACTAATGGGCATCCATTCCCAGTCAGCGGGAGAGCAGGATGAGGCCATTAGTGCTGTCTGTGTTTGTGTGAGTGCTCTGAGTGTCTGTGATCAGTGCAGCTGGTCAAAAATGTGTATGTGGTGCATGTGGGCTCTGTATGCATGTGCCTTGTGGGAGTACACCTTCAACTTGGTTGGATGTGGGGACATGGAGCAGCAGCAGCCTCACATCTCTCTGGCTGTTGGATCCCACGATAGATTTTCCTCTAGCTGGTCCGTAACCTGAAGAAGTATAGTACGGTAGATCAAGAAAGGTTCATAGGAGGGCACAAGTGTGATCAAAGATATGTAATGTTTTGCTTTCAAGAAACCACTGGCTAAAACTGATGTAGGAACAATGGTAGTTGTCTGTAAAATCATTTGTGAGAGGGTAAGTCATGGAAGGGTAATTATGGAGAGAGTAAGGACTAATTCATGGACATTTCCTTTACCAGAACTAAGGACTTGAAGTGAAATGGAAGAGAGCAAATAGAAACCAAGCAAAAGGAAATGGTTGTTTATTAAATTTGTAGATAAGTTGGAGAACTCTTGGCCAGAGGACATTTTGTGTTACGATTGTGGTTTGGCTCAGAAAATCCTTCAGATGCACAGTAGGAGATGGTAGCTTGGGAAGTTATTGAAGATGATTATCATTATGTGCAAGACTTGCTTTTCTGTAGACATCTGCTTTTGGCCACCACTGAATACAAGATACTTAGGTCTTGGCTCAGTATATTAGCCCTTATGCTGACATTTCTTTTTCTGAGAAATTGTTGGGTTTTGAGGAACTTCACATCAGTGATGTTCAAACTACACTAAGCAGCATTACAGTGAAGCAATCAGTTTGGCTTTGGATCTAGTGGTATTGAAAGTCCCTATGCACATTACTGCAGTTGTATTATTCTGTGTGCACTTTAGATAAACAAGGACATGACATAATTTTTTTTGGAGTTTTCATCATAGTCTGTTGAAATAAGTCCTGCCATAGAGTAATATATCTAAAATGTATTTAAAAAAATGTTTTGTTTTATTGTTACACAGTACCAAATGCAGTTAAATATCTGAACTCTAGCAGAGACTCTGAATCAATAACTGTTACCTGGCCACCAGCCCAAAATAAATTTGATGGATATGTTCTTTCAATAAACAGCAAGATCTTCAACAAAGAGAAAATGTTATCTTCTGGTGTAAGGTATGAGGATAACATTTTAATATTCAACTATATAAAAAATAACTAACATGAACTGAAAATAGATGTTGCACCGTATATCTAAAATAAGTGGTCTGCACAGTTATTTACATAGGATTTATGTCTGATGTTTCAGTTGATATACATTACTATACCCATGTGAAAAAAGACCATTTTAAGAATTACATTTTTTAACAAATGACTTCTCATATGATATCTCTGTACAAAGAAGAACAAATGAAATATTGCATTGGAGTGAATGCCTGTAGAACCTGTGTGTCATTTGAGATGCTTAATTTAATCTTTTAAGAATTTCTGGTACTTGAACTTGCTATCATGGAGTGATGCGTCCTAATGAAGATTTTATCATGCTAAGATAGTTGTATCACACTAAAATAATTTGTTGACTGACAGCATATGCATGTATATCCACACATTATGTGTAAATAATATTCATAATGCTATAACGACTTAAACTTATGAAGACACATGTATTTAAAAATCCTAAAGAACACAATATCTTTTCTTTTTGATGTTTGTAGAATGTACAAATTTGAGAATCTTCAGCCAGGCACTGATTTCTTAATCAGTATTGTGACAACCAATGGACTAAAAAGAAGTCGCCCCACCGTCCTCAAGATTAGCACCTGTATGTTCACAGTTTATTAATAACTTTTAGTGATATCAGATATGTTGGATTGTTGCATTTTAATGTACTGTCTAAGAAAAGCTATTTCTTATTAAATCAATGCAAGGTTTTATTTAAATCAATCAAATAAATGCATGGAGTAACATCTTTCTTTTCAAGCTAAACATCCTTGAAAATTATAAATAAATAAAAGCTTTTTAAACAGAAATAAGTTTCCTTTGTGTTCAATGGGAATATGCCAATAGATGAAACAGTATATTATTAGGATGATACACCTTTTCTGTAAAAATTTACAAACATTGCTTTTATTTTGGATTCTGTTGCTAATATGTAGATGTGAATTGAATTTTTCAGATTTTTCTTAAGTACAAAATGAAATCTGTAACTGCATTGAACTATAAAATAATGAATTACGGCAGAGTCTTCTGTAGATGTTAATTTCCTTCAAATTAGTATAGAATATCTTGATACTAAATATTGCATCTACTCTTATCTTTACCTCAGATCCTGATCCACCATCAGATTTACAGGTGTTTGGGCAAGAAGAAAATACAGTCTATTTGTCTTGGAAACTGCCGAGAGGAGGATTCGATATGTTTCAGGTGAGATAAGAATGGGAACAATGCAATCCTTTACGTCTTTTTAAATTTCTCAATGAAGTTATTATACTGCAGGTACTGCAAACCCAACAATAATTATTTGTCTTTATAAACCATGAAACTACGTGGGCGAATACCGTTTCTAGAGAAGGTCAGCTAAATACATATTTCATATTGCATAACAGTTTTGTAAAAGATTATAAAATTAAGCTTTTAAAAGCTTTCAAAATGATTTTTCAGCTAATGTGCAACAGTGAAGAAAATTATAAATTGAAGGTTAAATGCAATTGTAATGCAATAACTTATTTTCTTAGCTTTGTGAATTTGTAATACAAATTTAAACTGCAAAATAAAAATTTCGTTTTATATACAAGGATCTAAATGTGTTGTTTTGAAAGTTCCAGAGTAAAACATTTTCATTTTTTTCTTAATGTAGCAATTTACAAGACAAAATTGCCAATATTTAATACCTCCTGGGCCTTCCCAGCCTTAAGCACTAAGTAATTTAGTGATTTCCTGAGTTACAGGCTAAATCTGAACATACATGAGAAAAACAATGACTACCTTTCCTGAAATTGTTTAATTGTTCATACTACACAATTTCATTATGCCCTATTTGAAACTGTACACTTTTTATTTTAATGTGGGTATTCTTTTCCTTTGTGTGGTTTAAGAAATAGCTAGGACTTCTATATTTACCATATCCATCCCTTTCATTATTTTATAGGCTTTAATTTCTCAATTGTCTTTTGTGCACCATTTTTATGTGAATGTCATTCTGCAGTTCATGTAATATTTTTCTTTGTCTTTGGTAGCTTTCTTGAGACTGGACTTTCACTTAGGATGTGGATGCAGAATGGTGTTATCAAAAGTATAATGGTGTTTTCCGGTTTTTCTTTCTATGCCTTTCCTTGGCAATTACTTCTCTAATGAATACTGTCAAACTTTTTTAAAAACCTCTTCAGTGGACATTTCAATTATTGACAACAGAATTTGACTTAAACTTATACTTGATAATGATTCTGGTGTGGGAAAATCATTGACCATCTAAAAAATTCAGTTACAATTTCTTATATGGGCTTGTCTTTACTGAGTGCTTCCTTTGCATTTTTGTCCGCTAGTAACAGCCCCATAGAATCATACAATCATAGAATGGTTTGGGTTAGATGGGACCTTAAAGATCATCCAATTTAATTAAAGATCATCTAATTCAATTCTAAGCTTAATTTCTAAATTACTGTTTTCATTAATTCTTATGCCATTTTTAATTTGCTCCTCTGACTCTTTTGGCCTGCTGACCTGTGTTTCTGCTCTGCCTTGCCCTTGCCTGTGCTTCTTAGGTTAGCTTGCATGAATTAGACAAGTTAGTAGTTCTTATTTTTCTTGTTTGAGCATGATTTCTGTTTTTTAAGGATGACTTTTCTTGAAGTAATCCTCTATACTGTTCATATACCTTGGCTATTTCTATATGCCCTCTGCAAGCTGTTTGTGTGTTATTATATATATGAACCTTTAATGTAGCATTTTAATGTTTTTCATGCTGTGACAAACATTTGCAGACTTAACTGCTCTTCATGATTTTCTTTAAATTTCCTTGACTAAGTATTTCCCCTTTTCTATTTAAATGTGCTAGACATTTTTTATTCTATCAGAGAAGATAAGTTCTAATATTTCAGGGTTAGTATTACAGTGCTGTTCATCATTTGTATTTTGAACCATATCCTTTGCAATGCTTAGCACAAAATCTAGAGTAGTTTCTGTTCTTCCAGTCCTCTGGTCAGAAACAATCCACTATGACATCTGCACACTTAGTTTGTGGATCATGTTTCACTGGGCCATTCAACCAGTCTCTTTTGTATCCTGTCTTTTGCAGCCTGTCTTGTATATCCTTTGCCATTTACAGTCACTGTTTGAACACGGTCATAAGGTCAAAAAAACCTCTTCAATAGTAAACTGTTCTACTGTTATTTAAATGTTTTATTTGAATCAATAAAGAATTCAAGGTGTAGCCCTGTACCCTTAACTCACTGACTAGGATATTCTTTATTTTGTAGTACTACCATGTGACAAAGTACTTTGCTGTAATGGTCTTACATAGTTTATACCCCAATATTGCAGTGTCCGATTCCCACCCCCCCCACCGGCTCCTATTATATCCTTACCTAAAACTTGAAATCTGAGTATTCTTAGTATAGTTTCTTAGTGTTTCTTCTCTCTTCATTAGTGTACTGCTGCATTGATCTGAATGAGTAAGACTAGCTAGTTAATCTGCCACAGCACCATTTGCTAATGTAGCCTGGCGTACTTTTACAAATTTCAAAATTTAATTTAATTCTCTTGTTTGTGTTGTGAACCAGTTCAGATATACTTTTGTATGTGGTCAGGTTATTTTTACCATCCTGTGGAAAGTAATTGTCATCTGTAGTATTGATCTTTATGGCACAGTATTATTGTTTGGTATTGGTATCTCTAGAGCAAGCAGCCACATTGCACAGTGCTTTATCTGAATAAATGAGCTTGTCTATAAATCTTTAATGAGAAAGGCTTCGGTAGACTGGTTGCTTAGTAAGGTGCACCTGCATAAAAGGGATCATTTTACTAGTCATTTAAAATTTATTATCCCAGCTCACCAACTTTCTAAGCAATATATTGTAGTTTGTGGAGTGAAGGGTACACAAAAGGTACTTTCCTAACTTGTTTATGCTAGATGTAAATCTTTAATTTATAGCTTTGCTTCTAGCATTTTGCAGTGTCATAATTCTAATGAGTTGATGTCAGTCTCCAAGACTTAGTATGCATTAACAGGTGCTGTGCTGGTGCAACATGTAGATACCAAGGGGAACTGCATCATTTCTCCCCAAATCAACAGCAGCTGAACCAAAGTATTTTCAGATCACTACCATGTCTCTCTTCTCTTGGTGACAAGACAGTACACGCTGGTGTAAGCGGTTGCAGGTCTTCTTGATCTCTCAGTGCTGTCTGCCATGGCTGCATGTATGAGTGCTGGAGATGTTTGTCCAGATCCCTCCTCTGCAGGACAGACACAGTGTGCATCTTGCTTTCCATTAGTGCAAATGTGAAAGCAGTGAACACACTTGCAACACTTTTATTCTCTTCAGTGGTTCAAAGCAGTGAGTTTTCAAGGTATCCCAGTGAACGGAGTTGAGTGACTGATTCTTTGGGGCTCTTTTCAGAATCTCAACTCTAACCAATCCACAGTTTTTTATTTTTGTTTGCCTATTTTTTTTACTTTTTTTTGCCAGAAAGGTACTAAGATTTCTGAGGTGTCTTTCTGAATTTCAGTATAGAAAACTATTTATCCCATCCTGTTGATTAATCCGTGGGCTGCTCTTTTACCCAGTGACTGTTCTTATTCTATCTTGTAGTTAATTGCACAGCCTATTAGTACAGCTGTATGACTGAGCAGTCAGAGTACACTTTATTATCCTCCCGCCAAGAGCAAAGCCATGTAAGCCTTGACTTAACTTCACCTTCCTCACCAATTTTTAAAGATTAAGGTCACTGCTTTAGGTCATAACTCTTAAGGAATCTTGAGTAAGTAGTGGGTCAGTGTTGTGGAACATAACATAAAATTTAAATCATATTTCTGATTTTTTTTTTGTCTTTAAAGTATTTGGGGATATTGTAAATATTTATATATAAACAGGTAGTTGGAATCACTAAACATTTTATGAAGTGAAATAATAAATGACGTATAAGAAATTACTTATGATAATATAATTTTTACTTATAATTATGTAATAAATAATAGTTGTTTATATAATAATACAAGTGTATACATATATTCAAGTATAATAACATATATTATACTTAATTATGTTGGATATAAAAATTACTCTTCTTCCATAGGTTTCCTGTTGTCTGATGAATAATGAAAAGTTGCTTACCACAACTGTTTATGATAGCAGAGCTGTAGTGAAAAATCTGGCCCCTGGGATGGAATACTTGTTTCAGTTAAGGACAGTTAAAGGCTTGGATTCGTCTGTGGCTGTGGAGAGAAGTGTCATCACAAGTAAGGACACCTCTTAACTTGTCTCTTTTTGAATAATGGTAAATGTGGGTGCAGAGGCATTTAAATCATCGTATGTAAGTGACTCAAAAGTGTCAGAGTTCAAAATGAAGTTTGACTAAGGGGGAGAAATTCTTCTCCTCTTGTGATAGTTGCTTAAGGAGGAACCTTGTCTGTAATGCAGTGGGTTGAATTTAAAGTCTAGACATAGCTGTAGATACCCCTTTGAAAAAAAAGAAATGGACTCAAAATTCTTACAGCTTCATCAGGAATAAATACCACCAGAATTTCATCCTATACTTTAAAAAATACTTTGCATTTTGTTTACGATTGTTTCTGCATCTGGTAAATTCTTGCAACCCTATAGTGGATTTCAGGATTGCTCCAGTACAAGACCACAGAAGACTTAAAAAAGTGAGAAGAGAAATTGTGCATCAGATTGCATAACGAGGTCCAGAGTATTAACCCTGAATCTTGCACTCATTTTCTATGTGTGAGCAAATGTTTTCCAACTCTCCTATGATACTGCATTAAAAAAGGAGAGTTCGTATGTGTCAGAAATCTGTAGAAATTGATTTATATTTGTTTTTGACCTGCCAAAGGAGATAGAATAGCTAAGTGTAATCAAAATATAAATCAACCCCCAGTTTTATACACATGCATGTTATAGTCCTCCTCCCTTTGATGGGTTTTCTGTGGCTTGTTGGAACTAGAACTCAACTGTCAAGGAGGCTCTGCAGTTAGTTATTCAAAGATCAGTGAATCACAGAAAAAAACAAACAGAACTAGTTTTTGCATTCTCATTAATGCAAAATGCAGCAGAATGATCATCATCTTGGTCCTGAAGATGCTCCCTTTGTCTTTTGCAAGTATTTTCAAAACTGCTGTCAGTGAGTCCAATATATGGATAGAGCATACAGAAAGTATCCTCATCATTGTAATGGCAAGCCTTTAGGATTTTTTCATGCTTAATAATCCATCCCTTAATGGGTTTATGTTAATTAGTATTTTAAATTTAAAGAAAGCTTCTGGAAATATAATCATGGAAGGTTCATTTTTTTTAGGAGGGCTGCAAACGTTTATTTTTAAACAGCAGCTATACTTCACGTAGTAATAGAGGTGCTATTTGTAAATAAATATCTGCTATTTTAGAAGTCTTAATATAACCAAAACAAATAATTAACAAGGAAAAAATTGTTGATCACTGTTTCTATGCAACTTACTCTGTCCCTAAGTGAACCGATGAACAATTTTTAAAAATCTTCTTTTCTGTGAAGCATGTTAGAAAACATTTAATTGAATAAAATCACTACTTCTATACGTTAAAATTTTCTCTAATTATCTGAATGAATTTACTGTAGAACCAGCTGGGATCTGCGGTCTGGCATTAAAAATGGTAAATACTTCATCAGCAACTTTAATGTGGAATCCCACCAAGACTAACTTCACTTCTTATAAAGCATCTTTATCAAACAGCACCTTTATAAGCAAATTTAGGATTCCAGGAGCAGTGTCTAACTTCAGTGTTACAAATCTGACTGCTGGTGGCATTTATAATTTCACTCTGCGAAGACTACAAGGCAATATTGAAGGGGCTTCTGCTTTCATTGAAATTGTAACAGGTCTGTATGGTTTCTTTTTCTCCGTGCTGGTGAATGATAGCTGTCAATACCAGTGCACTTTTAGCTTTGTGTATATCACTTTGTTCAATAACATGGGAATTTTAAGGGAGGCTGCATGTGATATGTTACTGTGGTCATGGACATACATTATTTATAACCTATGCAACATGTGTCAAGTGATACACTACCAGAAACTATACACTTTGTCTGTGATGCATGTCTTTTGACCACTTTTAGTGTCTTAACTATTTCACAGGTCTTCATCCTGTGAAGAGTTATGCACAAGTTGAGCTCTACCTCGTCTGATTTCAGTAGTTTTTTCACTGTAAGTTAAGTGAAGTAGGTTTACAAATGTTTGTAGAGTTAAGGCTTTAGATTGTAAACAGTTCCATTCAAGGACTGTTTCTTACCAGAATTGTGATTAAAGCACTAGGGTAAAAACTCAATCTTGACCTGTGCATCTACAGTTTAATGTAATGTAATAATGTGAAATACAGATGGAATTTAAAAGACAGAAAGATGCTCCAGAACTACCTCAACAGATTTCTTTTACTACTTTCTTATGCTATGTTTTATATTTTTTCTTTTGGCAATTACATGGCAGTATTAGAGAGGCCTGAGTAGTGTTGGAAGTTCTCATTGACTGACTATTTTGTCCAAATGTCATGATGTTTGTATGCCTGCGTATGGGATCAGTGCTTGACAAACTTGTTGCTTCTGCCATAATAAAGGGGACTGAAGAAATAGGTCAAATAGAGTGTTTAAAATACAGTGACATAGAGGTGGAAATACATTTACTATGAGGTAATGTATTGAGGGAAGAAGAACCTCACATGATTTTTAAAGTTTGAACTAAGACCTCAATGCTATAATACTTTAATCACAATTAATATTTTTTTTTCTAATGGAGGGAAGATTTAAGTCAGTTTGGTTGGCCTAATTGTGTTTTGTCTTAAATGTGTTGAGATTCCATCTCAATGGAATGAAATTTGATGCTGAGCCTGCTGGTTTATAATAATTAATTTTTGGAAAAATTAACACGTATTTTGAACTCCATGGTTACTGATGTTATCTACTCAACCTTAACTAGTTCTGTAGGTGAAATCTACAGGAAATTGTCTAACCATGCTTTACACAAATAAACTGGCTATATACTTTATTCAACTATACTGGCCACTACTAGTAAGAAGTGTGTGTATGTGTGCATGGAATGGAGAAGAGTACTGTAGAAGAGCAGGCGCAGTGAGGCTCAAGTGAACCACATGCATGTATGCATTTCCTGATATGGTTAAATCTTTAAGAGGGGAGAACTGAAACTTCTTTTCAGCATCAGTGGAAATGGTAATTCTCAGTCATAAGATAATGGTAGGAATAGCACTGGCTTCATGGCACTAAGTTCCTCTTTCCGTAAGGATGTTTCTAGGCTGTCCACTATTGCTGGGTCAGAAGTAATTTAACTGAAGTAAAGAGATGAATTTAAGCACTGTGTTAACTGTATACTGAGGGAATAATCATGGGTTTGTATAAAACACCTGTACAAGCATAATAACATTAGTGGTAATAGTAGTGCTGATGACAACAGTAGGACTTAAAATCTAAATAAGTTTCATAGAAGGAAGAAGTTATGTTCTCAGTTACACTTGCACTCCTCCATATAGATTTTTTTGTTGTTGTTGTTCTGTTAATATTAAAATAAAGTAAAAATCGTATACATGTGACAGATACAGATTGAATATAAAATCTAATAGTAATATTTGGATAGATGAATATTTCAGAACACTTGATGGCAAAGCTGGAGCTGAAAATTCAGTGAAAAAAGTTCACAAAGTATATATAATCTCAACAGATTTACAGTAAATAAAAATATGTGGAGCTCTTTCAGGATAGAAGTATATGATATTTAGACTGAAAAGAATGACCTATTCTCCGTTATCACGGAGGTGACCTTATAGGTGACCTATTCTCCGTTATCACCAGTGATAGGACCCGTGGGAACGGTGTTAAGCTGAGGCAGGGGAAGTTTAGGCTAGACATCAGGAAGAGGTTCTTCACCGAGAGGGTGGTCGCACACTGGAACAGGCTCCCCAGGGAAGTAGTCACTGCACCAAGCCTGTCTGAATTTAAGAAGCGATTGGACTGTGCACTTAGTCACATGGTCTAAACTTTTGGGCAGACCTGTGTGGTGCCAGGAGTTGGACTTGATGATCCTTATGGGTCCCTTCCAACTCGGGATATTCTATGATTCTAATGATATTAATATATAAACAGTACTAGAAGACTTAATTTGAATTCTGAAGAAACGTGTTAGTAAGAGAGTCAGAGGGCTGAGTGCAAGGGTAGTGGATCTGAAACGTGACAATCTCTGAGTTGCTCTGGCAGGTATGCTTAGCTATCTGTACTTTACAAAGCAGAGAGGAGACATGCACATGGCTTTGCATTGTGCAGCTAGATTAATTATACAATATTAAAGATATATAATGCTTTAATGAGCTATCGAAGAATCTATATCTGATTATTTGCTATGCCTTGAATCGATGATACACATTTAAAGGTGCGTGTATGGGCAGGAAAAAGAAGAAAGTGAGATGGTGTTGCAGGAGTATGTAAAAACTTGGCCTTAATAAAAGGAGTAAAACAACCAAATTTAGTAGACTTAACTCTTTAGACTTCCCGGAATTACTGGGATTCCAAATATAGGAAAAGTATAAAAAAAAAAAAGGAGTTAACTACCCTGTAACAAGCAACAGAACAAACACTGTCTATAGCTTGAATTTCAACAGTAACACTAGTTATTATAGCAGCAGTGCTACCTTAAAGTTTTAGTACAGCAGAAACATCAAGACTGCAGAGATTCCTTGTTAACCAAACACTGGCCAGAGATACCTGAGCTTGCTCTCCACGATACCTACACAGCATAGTTTGGAGATTATCAACCAAGTCTCAGAAGTATTATAGCAGCTGTACTGTAAAATGCTTCTGTATCTGGACTAGTTAGCAGTTGTCCTTCATGCACCCAATAAACTGTTCTTGGATGCTTTGATATTTAGGTGTAACTACTGATACATTTGTGGAGGGTTTACTCTGTTTCATCATTCTCTTTCAGAACCTGCAAAGCCAGAAGGACTAAAGTTCTTCGATGTTTCATCATATTCTTTTTCATTGTACTGGAGACTACCATACGGACATGTGGACAGATTTCATGTGGATCTTATTCCTGATCATGGATCTGTTGTTATCCTAGATCTTGGAGTTAGGGAGTATCAAGTATGTGCTTTTATTACAGGACTTGCATGGCCAGCTTTTCCTTATGTACTGTGCTGATGAGGGATGCAAGTTGCTTCCTTAGCTATTTAATGCAATTATGAATGTGAAAGTATTAATGAAAAATTAGTGAAAGCAAATTTCAGCATCCAGAGTTTGGTACCCTAACAGCAGTTAGCGAATTTCTACCCCTCCACCCCTGCACCTCTTTTTTTTTTTTTTTTTTTTTTTTTTTTTTGGTATTAAGGTACAGACAGTCACCCAAGGGTTCATGAATAGTTTAACGAAGGAAAGGCAGAGCTATTGAGTAATACAGGCTCATTAATTGTGTACTTGCCAGGAAGATCTGTGCTTAAATCATTAATGCAGGCAACATTTTGCTGCTGAGGCATCGAAAAGAAATAGGAGCAATTTTTCTTTCTTCTGCCTGGAAAATATAATAATATTAACAGAAATTATGGCCATTCTGGTTGGTTTGGTTTTGTTTTATATTGGAACTGCAAAGATACAGGTATTTTGTATAAATGATTGCTTATAAGTTTTTAAAGTATATTTATCTTGAAAGATGGATTAGCTTAACAATCAGAAACCTGGAACTTTTTCAGATTAGCTTTGTGTTTATTCTCTCAAGAAGTGATTTTAAAATGTTTCATGTATACTTAGATAAATAGGGTGACGCAGAAGCACCTCTATAGATACACTGATAGGTGATTCTGTGATAAAATTAATAGTTAATTTTGTTGTTCTTTAATATTGAATGTTATACAAATCTTATGGAGGTTAGTTAAATTAGTTAGCAAAATGCTGTGCTGTAGCTAACAAATATGAATTGCTGTTTTTGCTGTTGCAAATGCTGCTGTATTTCTAAAAGCTTATTGACAGCTCACTTTCAGTAATGCAATGCTTAAAATTTTGGGGTTCTGTTGTTGTTTTGTTGTTGTTGGGTTTTCTTTCTTTCTAAAAGACTTGAATCCATGTTATATTTTAGGCTGACTTTTCTAATACTCTACCTGGAACAACATACAATGTTACTGTTTCAGCAGTTTCTTCTTCACTGTACAGTTCTCCTGCCAGTAGAACAGTGACAACAAACGTGACAAGTGAGTTAATAATGACTGGTTACATTTTATTGCTTTTTTGTTAACTATGTTTTTTTTTTTTTTTTGTATTTTCTATATGCACAGTAGTTTATGAGAAATTATAATAATTTTTGAATAATCATCAGAATTTTTAATCTTAACTGTAAAAAAAGGTACTGAATTGAAGGTGTTCTATGGGAGCATGAAAGTTTCTCTAACAGATATTTTAGGAGAAACTCTGGATGCGAGTAGTAATTGTATTCATCCATTAGCTTGGTTGTTTAGAAAGAAAGAGAGACAGAAAGAAAGAAAAGGCAACAACAACAACAACAAAAAAACACAAATGAGAAAAACTTGTAAGCTTTTGAAAAATTTGTTAGCGTCACATAGTAATATCCATAGTTCAATTTATACATATAGGAGTAGAATTCTGAGATGTGTCAGAAAAATGTAGCCATATTAGACACGTATTTTAAGAGAATGCATTTTTCTTAATTTTTTAATTTAAAATTGGAAGTGAAACTTTCTAGAATGTCTGAAATATTAAATTGACATTAAACTTTACTTTTTCCATTGAGATATTGAGCACTACATTTCTTGCATTCTTACAAAAGAATGTTCTTGGCGTTCCAAAATTCATTTAATCATTTCTGTAACAGTACCCTAGCTTGAAAAAAAAAGCTTATTTTTAAATCATACATTAGTCTTCCGTATTTTATCTTATTTATTCTAGCAAATTACTTATTTTCTCTATAGTAACTTAAAGGTATCTTTATTGTCTGGAAACTTAATTAATTACTGTTTTCTACATATTATTTATTTTGTTTTATTTTATTTTAGATCCTGGGCCCCCCATATTTCTTGCAGGTGAAAGAGTGGGCTCTGCTGGAATTCTGCTGTCATGGAATACACCACTGCGTCCAAATGGGAGAATTCTCTCCTATACTGTTAAATATAAAGAGGTCTGCCCGTGGATGCAAACAGCATATACACAGGTCACAACAAAACCAGATAGTCTGGAAGTTCTTCTTACCAATCTTAACCCTGGAACAACTTACGAAATTACGGTAAAAGCTTTATAAATGGCTTTTATTATTATTGAATTATGCCTAGTTTTACATGGTTTTAGGCTATGCTAGGTGCATACAGTGTTTTCTGAAGTACATTGCTAATTACTTTTGCCATATAACAAAATATATTAGTCAGGTATTTGTTTATTGTAGTGTTTTTTAAATACACTTTAAATAATTTCCAGCCAAAATTGTTCTAAAACAATTTATTCTGTTAACATGTTATTAACATACAGCATTATGTGGTAAAGAGCAAAGGTTAGAATTTTCAAAAATGTCTAAATCCTTCATTTTCATTGAGATCTTTCAAACCACTGATGCACTTTGGATGTTATGCATAGATTTCCAAAACACCTCAACCAGATCCAGAAAAGCATGTTGGTGTGTAATTCTTTCTTTTATTTTAGAATTAAGGAAATAAGAAGGAGTTTTCTTGTCTGAATATGTATTTATATGTGGCCTGTAAACACCTTAGTCTGCTTTCCTTAAGCCCAAGTGTTTTACCTAGTGTTATGTCCTAAAATAAAGAAAATGTCATACTTTTCCATTTCCTTTCCATAGATTTTATTGCCTAGATATTCATGTGGAATATCTACTGTGAAAATCAGTACATGTGTTTTCATGAGTTCTTTATGTGGAATTTGTTTACATTGAGAATAGGGACTCCTGATCCAACTCTGAATTCTTCAAGAACAAATGACTTCAGATGGACAGAAATGAACTACTGTTCTCATGGCAATATTTGCCATGCAGTTCTTCACCTGATTTCCTCTTTCATAAGAACCTTGGATAGGTGTGCTTCTTTTTAGTGTCAAGGATGAAATGAAGTAATATGTTTTAACATGCCTTTGTGATGCCAGTGATCCTTTGTAAAGGTGGTGTGCATGTGTAAGAAAGTAGATATCTAATGGTGGCTTGCTATGGTAGAAAGGTTCTCAGGCTCACTGTGAATCTAGTAGTGATGACCATGTTGATAAAAGCCTCTATATCCACAGCTGCAGGAATATTTATTCTTTGATCTCCTGCCTCTGATCATCTGAAAAAAATGAAAAGAAATTTAAAAATTCAGCTACTATTAAATATATATGTATAACATTTAGACTGTAAGCAAATTAATTCATCCAGATAAATAAGGCTATTAAGAGTTCAGTTTTCAATTCTGAGTACCTCAGTAGCACTCATGTGGGAGTCACTATTAAGGGTTTTGCAAATTCACTTCTTTGCTGTGTATGATTTTTTTTTCCTAGAAAAAAATGTACATTTTAAATCATACACTTAGCAATAATTTGCCTTCGTTTGATATATATGGGAGGCTTTTCTTCTAATTGCTCATGCTTTAAACATTGATCTTAAAGCAGAATTTGACTCATGAAAGTGAGTTGTGACCCAACAACATCTGTCTAGCAGGGACCACATGGCTTTTGTCATGTGTAAGTAAAAGTCTGTTGGCAAGCTGAGGACCGTTACATTATCTGCTGCTTTGGTGGGCTTCCTGACTGGCTGACCTGCTGGCAACCTCACAGAGTCAAAAACCATTCATGTAGAAACATTTTTCTACCTCAGAGATGTAGCCAAAAAGAACTATTATGTTTTCCTTGTCTTGAGTAATTACTTTTTTTTTTTTATTTTCGGTGGGGGAGGTGGAGAGAGGGTTGGTTGTGTCTATTAAAAGTACCTCTTGATTTTCACTTAGGTGAAAATTCCTTATTGTTTTAGGGTACCTGTTTGGCCTTGTTAAATTCCTTCTGGTAAATACTATGGCAGTACAACTGAGTGTAGTTAACTTCTTGTAAGCTTTGAACATTCCAACCTGTTTGTGACAGTGCAGTCTTAATTTTGTTTCTTTATATCTGAAGAAGAATCATTTGTAGAGAAATAGCAGATAAAAGTGATGATTTGTTAAATGTTTGAGGGTTACGGATAATTTTGAACACCTTATTATAATTTTGTGAAAACGTACAGTCAAGTGAGATGTTTCCTAAACTTCAGATAATTACTGGCAACATTATGCTTCAAAGCATGAACATTAATATTCATCTAAAATGTGAATTACTGCTACTTGAACTTTGGAGAGTACTTGTGTTATTCACATAATAAAATTTGTCCTTTTTAAAAATTTCCACTTTTTGCTATAATGTCACTGTGTGGCAGTGATCTCTAAAAGCTAATGGTACACTTTCATTTTCAAAGCTAATCAGCGTGTATAGCTAACATCTTTACTATGCAAACTTTTGTATGTTTCGTCCCTGACACTATACATCCTATAGGTTCTCTACTTAGACTTCTTTTTTCTTTTTTTTTCTTTAGGTTGCTGCTGAGAACAGTGCTGGTCTTGGAGTATTTAGTGATCCTTTTCTTTTTCAGACTGCAGAAAGTGGTAATTTTAATAGACTTGTTCATTAAATAGAGCTGCTCATTTGTTCAAATAAAATACCCCTGACATTCTGTGTTTTATACTTGAACAAATTTTGATACATTTTGAAGAAAATCACAATTCTTTCTGTATTTTCTCACTCTCTAGAAAAGGTGCATTTTGTCCTATTTTCTAGTAACAGCATTTAGGGTGTGCACATATGAGGGTTTCTCATATGCAAAGCCTGTTTCTTTTTTCTTTTTTTTTTCCTATGCAAGTTTCTAGGTAGGCTGCTCCCTGAAAGCAGGATCACAGGAGAGCAGAACGATCACTGAAGCAGATCCATCAGCTGTTGCCTGCAGCAGTACTAGGAGACTGGGAGTACTTACATTGACTCCTTGTGTCAAGCTGTTATTTGGTTAGTGCTGGAATCAAGTACCTTTTCTAAGAAGCCCAGCACAGAATATATTCTACTAAGTTTATACTTATTAACTCTGAAGGAAAAAAATAGCATAACTGAGATGAAAATTTGATTTGATGCTTTGGAAGAATAAAAAGAGATACAGTTTTAGTCTAAATTTCCATAATTAATTTAGTATTTGTGGTCTTGCTCTTTGGAGCACTCCAGGAACAGCAGAACCATGGCCAAAGAGCCAGTTATGTTGTGATGAACAAGTCTCAGTGAAATATAGAATTTGTGCTGCCATACTGGTGACTGTCCCTCTGTGTTTAAGACTCACAGTTAGTTCTGTAGCAAGGCAAACTGCGTAGTGCCAAACCTCAGTTAATGGCTAAATTACTACTCTGCAAGAGATTTCACAATGAGTTATGAAACCAAATACGAGAAGGGGTAGCGAACTTGCCTGGTGGAACTATGCAAATAATTTTTCTTCACTACTCTTTGTAATTCGTTGGTCATAGAAAACCATATTTTAGTGGGCTCCATTTACTCATTTGACAGAGGACAACACTAGCATTTTTCCATATGAACACATTAGCTTTTAACTCTTTGATGCTTTCTGCTCACATTTTTATTAGAAGTAAAAATGCTTATTTTTAATGTAATTGGACAGTCTGTTAAAATTGTAGGTGAAAGTTATGTGTCACTGATACTACTTTTTTTTTTTTTTAATTCTCCCTGTGATGGTTAAAGAAACCCCAACGTCTTAATCAAAATAAACATACAGTTTAAAATAGTAAAATTAACCAGAAGATAAACCTTCTTAAATAAAAAGGCCGTAGTCCAGGGGAGTAAAAAACAAGATCTAGAAAAGAACTCTATAAATAAGGCCCTAATTCAACAGGGCCTAAGCAAGAGCAAAACACAAGGCATGGAGGATTTGTCTCAGTTAAGCAGTGGAAGATCTGTAATTGTGAACATTTGTATATGTATATATTTTTAAGGCAGCATAACCCTTTTCTTCACAGTAGTAAGGCTGGCTGTCACAGGAACTGTTACTGCCCATGCTGTCTAAACAGGGCTAAGTCACCTGCAGTGCTTTAATTCAAAGGAAAGCTCAGATAGCATGTTAAAATCTTGTTTAGATGCCACATCCCATTCCTTTGTGCTGTGCTTAATAAAACAGTTCCGAAACAAGGTCCTGGAAGCTGTCATTGATACAAAGAACACAATTTTTGCAGTAATAATGAATACTCAAATTAAATTGAACTTTTTAAAGCTACCAAAAATCTGTATCCAGCTGAAAAGATCATGCAGGTAAAGTAAAATAGAACACACAATACTGTCATATGCTCTTAAAATGAGAAAAAGAGGTCAATATTTATACTTTAATTTTTTTCAGTTAGAATAAACTTGTTTGTTACTTCTGACATGGTAGATGAGTTACTTATGCAAAGAATATTTTTAAGTTTGCCAAACTAATTACTATAATTATATTTGTCACTTAAACTAGAAAGAAAAAGACTTGGTTGCATATCACCTACTTTAAGTATGTTTGTGAACGATTGGTATTTCTTTGCTCTAGGGCAAAGAACCTAGAAATGGCATTACGAATACAAATGGCTATTTTTTTCCAGTGCTTTGAAGTGGAGTTTAATAGATGATAGTAGAGTGGATAGTTGAGTGAAAAACATATTCAAGCAGACCTTTCAATTGTTTAGCTCAAATGATTATTTAGAAGTTAAAATTAATGAAAACAGGAAAGCAGAAATCTTTAAAATATAATGGGTTCCTTGGATACTGTAGTACTAAATGATAATGAAATTCATTTTAGATCATGGTAGGTTTGTTTCTGAAATACATATTTCCTGAGAAGAAAATTATGTCTCACTGCTTTTGTTTGTTTTGTTTTCAAGCTCCAGGTAAAGTAGTGAATCTCACAGTTGAAGCCTTAAATTATTCAGCTGTAAATCTGATCTGGTTTCTCCCTCGGCAACCAAATGGAAAGATAACTAGTTTCAAGATTAGTGTGAAACATGCAAGAAGTGGAATTGTAGTGAAAGATGTCTTGGTTAAAGTAGAGGACCTTCTGTCTGGGAGGTTACCAGAATGTAATGTAAGTGCTATAAACCTTTTAAATTAGAAATAGACTCAAGCCGTAGAATATAGTTTTAAATATGCATTTTGGGACGTAAAAATTTTTGGAGGCTTGCTTTTCAGAACAATTCCAACTTTTTTACAAGGTTAGGCCCAAAACGGGATATAATGGGTGAAGGAAAACCTTTTCACCTTGGAAAGTCAAGAATTCATTGTTTTGGTCAGTGAGGACACATAGAACTGTTAATATTTTATTTTTATAAATAATTTAATAATGCTTTGTATATTTTAAGTTGTGCTCTGTTTTGTGTATCAAATTTCAACGTTATTTAAATCCTCTTCATAGCAATGTAAAAAGAACTAGAATTAACAGTGATTTTCTAAAAATGTTTGTAGATCAAGTTGATCAGAAATTGTCAATGAATGCTTATTTTAAGAATTCTGACTATCCATTGGATTTCAACCTGAATTTCAACCAGTGCACACCTTTCAGAATTTCTTGAAGAACATTTTCCTTTCCAGCCCTTATTCTCCTTTTCTCTTTTATGTTGGGCAAAGCGTTGTGATGCAGTAGGATGTTAAATTGCCTAATTTCTTTTTCAGGATGCTAGACTTAATAGTTATTGAAAAGTGCAGTTTTTAGTGATAAAAATTATCAGGACTTGGGTTTCAGATTTTATTTTCAAGATCATTTTAAGCATTGTGAAAGCTCACAAGATTATGCTGATTTTATTTAGAACTGAAAGAGAGACTACCACCTACTAAATCATAAACATTGATTATTGTAATGTCTATCAATTTTTCAGAGCTGTCTCCTGACAGTATGGATCAGGAAACCCCTGTCTGGTCTTATCTGTTACATATAAGTAGTGTATATATAGAGAGATATATACACACTATATATATATGTATACACAAACCACATATATGATATATATATACATAGAAACGTATATATACGTAGAAAGACCTCACTAGGCAGACTTTTTTTTGGAGAGATGGAGTCTGAATGCTAAAACTTGAATCTGTGAATAATTAAATGGAGCCTAAAGAGTTGCTTCTGTTCAATAATGTTTGAAATCTTTTGGAATAAGGGCAGAAACTATAATATTGTCACTAACAAGATGTACTAGCAATATCACCTAATGAAATGATAAACTAATTTGGGTATTGAAGTATAAAAATAAGAACCAGTTTCAAAGGGCGTCTGCCTTTCTTGATCTATATTTATTAACAATTGTATAACTTCTGTTTATCATATTTCATATTTTGTCTTATTAGGATAACAGTGAATCATTTTTGTGGAGTACTACTACTCCTTCAACTACTTTTGGCAAGTCCACAATTCCTTCAAGGACTACAGTTGCATCAAGTACAGAGGCATCTAGTCAAATGAGCTCTGTTTGGAATGAACCGATCAGTTTTGTTATAACTAACCTGAGGCCATATACCACCTATCTTTTTGAAGTCTCTGCAGTTACCACTGAAGCAGGTTACATTGACAGTGCAATTGTCCGGACACCAGAATCAGGTATATATTGCTTTCAAAATGAAATGAAGTTCTCAGATTTGTAGGAAAACATGCAAAATATCAGCTTGAAGTTATGTTACAATATACTTCAGTCTGAATCTTTCTTTATCTGTATCACACACTTAGATGTATGTGGTTACCTAATTTTTAAGTTGATGAAATCAACTGAAAGTGCACATAATGTATTTAGCACTATCCAGTGGGTGGGAGTTCAGTTACTGTGAAAAGTTAAATCAAATATGCCTAGGATAGATATTGTTTTTTCCTCCTTAATTTTATGAAAACTGAGGATAATTCAGGAACTGCAGTTATTAATGGTACAATGGAAGGAGAATTAAAAATTAAGGGAACAGGTATCAGGTATAATATTCAAAAAGCATATGTGTTGTATACATAGCAATGAAATTAAAGCTTTTTTGGTTTTGTGGAAAAACAAGCAGTATAGAGAAAACTCCTTTCCCATGGCTCCTCAATCTGGATCTGTTGCAGAAAGTTGTTCAGTCCTGAAGAAATCTCTAACCACTAGGAAAGTTGTTTTTTGGAATATTCACAATACTTAGAATTGAAAGTGAAGATCATCCAGGAGCAGAAGTTTTATAATTATTTAGGTAGTGGGCAACACTATTAATACAGCCATACCAAAAATGTATGTTTCTGGAAGAATGCTGTTCTGGCTTTCTTTTTACTAGTACATCCTGCTTTTGCCTGATTCAGTTTGATATTACTGTTACTCTTTCATACATCCAAAATTCATAGCACTGTTCAGATGAAAATAAATGTAATTCTCTTCTATCACTGTTCATTTGAATGGCTTTGCTAGAATTAAAATATCCTTTGTTTACAGTTCTGTCTGGGGGTAATGAAGCTTTGGATTGTTTCTTTTCTAAGATTTGCAGGGCTGCTGTCCAGTTCATTTTTCATCCTATTAACATCCTAAGATAGGTGCACTGGTAATAACAAAATGTTGGGCAATGCTGGAAAGGTTATGCTGTAGGGCTTGGTTCTGCCAATTACACAGAAATACACAGAAAGATGTCAACCAAAGAGATCTTTAGTCCTTATCAGTACTTATTCTTACAACCAGAGTTCATCCATTAATGCATGGTCTGGGAAAAGGGGAGTTGGTTACTGGTCTATGTGGGTGGTGGTGTGCACAGACCAACCAGCACCCCCGCCACCAGCTTAGTAAGTCCTTCCTCTTAGAAGCACGCAAGTTTCTGGATCCACTTGTATTGGGTCTTTACCTCATGAACATTCAGGTGCTTGTTAAAGTCCTTCCCTGTGAGTTCTGCATGCCTGCATGCTAAGGACACTTTTCTGAGGCTGATTATAGTATCGGCTGGTGATTTGTTAGGAAGGCATCATGAAATAGTAGATGTTTTGCCTCATGATTTTTACAGTCTTAACTTTCCTTTGTTTTGGTGTGAAAGATGTCTTTATATGTTGGAATGGATATTGATCTATATAGCCTATATAGTAAAACTATGATTTTAGGAATGTTGTTTTGCAATTATTGTAGCAGCCCACCACCTCCTCCAGTATCAAACGCCATCGTCCAGTCTCTCTGCAGTTACTGAAATCCACTTCCCTTTTCCAAATGCTTATGAGAATCTCTTTAGTGTCACACCAGCTAGCACCCCAAGCTGCCAGTTTCTCCTATGGCCAAAACCCTGCATCTCAGTACACCACTGGATTGTCTGAGGTGAGGCTCAAGGGAGAGGAACCGATGGGTCATGGTTTGTGATAGCAGGTGGTGGGATGGAGAGTGCATTTGTTTCAAATAGCACTTTGCTCATACAAGAAAATGACATGGATTTTTTTGTCATACCCATCTGGCCACACAAGACATATCAAGATATATCCCTACTGTATAGTATAGTGTAGCTCAGTGAAGTTTTCTTTTAAAATGCTGAAAATTGTTTTTGTCCCTTCCAACCACAATTTTCTGAGCCATGCTGAAGCTCTCCTATGTTCTTGACAAAGATGGTACCTTTCTGGCTTTGATTTTATAATAATGCATTTTAAAATGCTTAAAAGAAGTTACTCTTCTTTTAAATATGAATTACATTACAGCATGTTCTCTGAAAACCCAGCATGCAAATATTTCCTTTGCTGGGATGGCTGTCAAGGGGAGGATATTTCTACAAAGAGAAAAATGTTTAGAACTTGAAAAAATGGTCAACTCTTAAAATGATCCTTCAGAGTAATAAACAAATGTAGCTAATGCAGTTTATGTAACTCTAGATTAAGTAATCTCTGCTGGCAAATGTATAGCCTATCTTTTAGGAATAACAAGATTTTTCATTACTTTCATTTGCAGATGTTCTTATTTTGATAACATCCTTGAAGAAAAAAGTCTTGCTATTTCTTGGTTTAGTTATCCTTAGAATATCATTATATATTTTATTATCTTTTCCAGCTAAGGAACTTTTCCATCTTCACAGAAAAATCAAAATGGATGGGCCATCTATAATGTAGTCAATATTTTAGGAAACTTCTGTGATGTACGGTAGTTTTTACAAAAAACAGAGAACTTTGTAAGAGTATTGTGTGAATATTTTTTGAAGGATCAGTTTGTATGTTCACATTGGCTTAAATCTCATATATGGCATATGAAGACCTGATTTTCATAGTAATTTGTATCAAGCAGTTTCAATAAGTTTACTTGGGTATGCAGCATTTTTGAAAATCAGGTTTATTTTAACTCTATATGGATAAAAAGAATTGCACCTCCTTTAGTTGTCTTTGGATTTGGTTTTCCATCTCAGTAATAATCTCTCTTTAACTTGTGAAGGTATGCTTTAGAAAGGATGGTATGCTTTAGAAAGGACAGGGATTGAATTCCATAATCACTTGAGTTTATGATTCATGTAATTTGTGTGAATAATTCCATGAAAATATAATGCGCAATGTTTTTGCAGTCTTAATCATTACTGGGTTTGCATTTTTGTATAATAAGGTATATCATTAGTGCTGTCAAAAATCTATGTGATGTACTCGAAATGGGGATAAAAAATGTTCATGGAAGAAAAGCTTGCCATTGTGATCTCTCCAGTGCTGAGCATCACAATACTATTTGAGCATCTTCTGAATGTAATCTGTTTCATGATAAAGTCCATGTTAAACGTGATAGAATCCCTTTATCTTCTAAGGATTATTTGCATACTACCAGCTCTCTTGATACCTTTCGAAAGCATAACCTTAAAAAAGAAATGAAACAAAAATTAGTCATTTTAATGAGCTGTGCTTTTAATTTAACTGTCCTTCAGCACATTTATTGTTTATGCTTAAAATGAATTGTCTGGTACGTGGTTCTTGGAAATCCTAATAGAAATTATTTTATGTTCAAAGACTTTTTCCAATATTGTTTAAGTTCCAGAAGGTCCACCACAAAATTTTGCCAAGAGCAACATTACAGCAAAGTCTTTCTCAGTGACGTGGGACCCACCAACCATAGTAACAGGAAAATTTGGTTACAGAGTTGAGCTGCATGGGCCATCTGGTAAGTCTGAATTGATATTTTTGTTTCATTTTTATTTTTGTGATTATTTCCTTACACTGGCACTCTTAGTGTCACTACCAGTCAAGAATGAATATTTGAAAGCATTGCTATCTATGCTTTTCACTATTAGAATCATTAGTAATTCTTAGATAACTTATAATGGGCAGGCTTCTCCCTTAAAAGGGTAGATACACAATTAAACTCACATTAGATATTCTTAAGAGTGGAGAAAATCAGCCTTCCTCACTCTTTCAGAGAAATGACAGGCTAAGCTCACAGCTGAATTAGGAGGCTTATATGTTCAAATCATTCTCTATCTTACGTTTACTCTTTCCTCTTTCTCTTAAATATTTCTGGAGGATTTTCATCCTTGAGTATTATACAATCGAGTATATGAGTCTGTTTTGGTGTTTTTATATTTTTTTGTAACTCAGACATAGTTAAAGATCTTACATAACTGCATATAGTTAAAGAAGTCAATGAGCTGTATACTAATGCTTTTATGGGATCATACAGGAAAAGCGAGTTGAATTAATTTATAAACAAAACAACAACAACAATGACAAAAACTCCTCTTAAAACCTATACCTCCTTGATTTTTTTTTTCTTTAGGCATTCAGTCTTATTTCCAATGAGGTTGATGTCAAATTTCCTTTTTCAGAAACAAACTTCATTTTTCATCATCCTGGACAGTAGCTATATTCAGTATAAGCAAATGGTGGATTGTTTTTATTTTTGAGCTAGATTCTCTTCATTTTTCATTCCAGGACATATTCTGGATAACAGCACAAAAGATCATAAGTTTGTATTCCGTAACCTTGTGCCATTTACAACATACAATGTGCATGTTGGTGCAGAGACAAGTGCTGGCGTGGGACCAAAGACTAACCTTACGGTTTTCACTCCTGCAGATGGTAAGTTTAAAGAAATGAAGTAAATAGACTGTAAATGATATCTGATATCAGTTTGTCCTTTAAAGCTATTTAGGTACCTTGCAACAGAAGGAATGAGCATGTTATATGAGTCTTGAAAGAGATGGCAAACAAGCTAATGAGAGAAATAGCTGAAAATTGATTATGTAGATTTATTTTT
Organism: Cygnus olor; assembly: GCF_009769625.2. Taxonomy (NCBI): domain Eukaryota; kingdom Metazoa; phylum Chordata; class Aves; order Anseriformes; family Anatidae; genus Cygnus; species Cygnus olor. Next base: position 42,822,095 of record NC_049169.1, read on the forward strand.
ACTTTTTTTTTTTTTGAGTTCATACACTGGCACTAAATTTTCTTGCCGTCAGAAGCCCTCAGAGATTGTAAAAGAAAGGTATTTTCTACCTGAATGGAAGTAGTGCTTTTTAGATTTGGTAATTAAATTGCAGGTCACCCTTGTAGTCGTTAGATGGCAGCAAGTGGTAGGGAAATAACTACGGGAAGCCACCACAGCTGCTTTCTTCAACCCTAAACATCTTGTTTGAGTAATTTTCTCTAAATCCAGGGTCTCATACCAGTTTCAAAGGTAGCCACCTTCGTACAGTGTACCTCTGAGGCAGATGTAACACTGAGATCCTGTCCTGGGACAACCAAGTGGTTAGTTCTGCCCCAGAGCCATCTGCACTATGACTTTAGAGTTTTGGCTCCCAATAGTTCACTCATCAGGAGACAGTCCTTTGCTCAGTACAAACGCCGTTTTGTCTTATATATATGTGAGATTGTACAGAAATACTGCTCTGCAGCTGAGGATTCAACCAGAAATTTGAGAATCGCTATGTGATATATCAGTGACTTCAACATTTATGTTTATGTTACAAAGCACAAATTTAGAAAACCTCTTAATCAGTGCTTGCTGCAAAGCTTGCTATTAAGGTGTAACAGCAGGAGTAACACCTGTCCTTATTTGATGCATTTGTTCCTGAAGTATCTGCTTTAGTCAGGTCTCAGAGTCACTTTCCTGAGATGACCCAGCTCAGTACAGAAATGCTTATCTTCCGTCTAAACTCACTGTCAGAAGCCAAATATTTTGTTTTGTTTTGAGTGACATGGATTGTCTAATGTCTAAATTAACCTCAAATATGCAAACCTTGTGGAAAAAAGTGTGCATATTTTTAGAAATGTAACTTGTTTGCCAAAACAAACAAGTGAAGTAACATTCTACCTGTACAGGAGCAACTCAGAAGATAAGGACATAAAATTTTATGAAATCCCTATTGTACTTTGCTTACAGTGCTGAGAAAGCTTGTACTAATCAGAGATGTTTAATTAAATCAGTTTTCCTCTTGAATATTTAGTCCCAGGTGCTGTATCAGATTTGCATCTAGTGGAAGTGGAAGCCACGTATATAAAAATTGCTTGGAGGAAGCCACAACAACCAAATGGAATCATTACCCAGTACAGAGTTAAAGTGCATGTGCAAGAAACAGAGGTGACTCTGGAAAACACTATTGTCAATGGAAAAAATATGGTATTTAGTGTTTTTTTGTTTGGTTGGTTGTTTTTGTTTGTTTGTTTTGATACAGATTTCCTTGCTAGATTAAATTTGGTCCTCTGACTTATTCTTATTCCACACAGAATGTGGAGTTTGCCACCACAGATGAATTGTCAATGCATTTAAATTTCACCTTCTCCATGCCACCTCTTCCTCTGGCTTTTTTTTTGTGTGTGTGTGTTGTTTGTTTGTTTGTTTGTTTTATCAATACTGCTATTTGTACTATATGAAAATCAAATAATTTCTGGAGAAATTATGCAGAATTTCTTGGCTACTGAAGGCAGGGCACAATAGCCGTCAATCTTATTTTCCCTTCTAGCCCTTTAATTCTTTGCAGCATAATAGTTCTTAGCAGATCTAGCAGTAGGATTATGGATGTAGGTGCCTAGATCAATATATAGCCACTCAAGCACAGATCTAACACATAATCTGTTTTTAATGCAGAGCTCAGTGAAAGTGAAGGAGTTTGCTTTCAAGTTGAATGGTATACATTAAATAGAGCCCTGGAGCCAAACATTAAGGAGTAGGGGGAAAAAAAATGAGGATAAGGATCCATTCATTAAACCAGGCTGGGGTCCTTGGAAAGTGAAAGTATATGACTCTACTGTGATACAATCTTTAATTATACAGACACAGAAAAGATGAAAATTGTCTGCACAGACATGCTTTAATGCTGGGATTTCCTTATTTTTGAGTTCTTAGTTTAGAATCACAGGAGCTTTATCACAGTTTATTGAATATAATTTTCTAATTAAAGAAAAAAACAAATCATAACAAACATTACCTCATTTGGAACTCCATTGACCGCACTTTAGAGCATCTACAGGATTTCAGCTGTTGGAAACACACTGATAATAGCACTCAACAATGTTTAGCTATGAAAGGCTGTTATCTCAAATGGAAAAGTCTCAGAGGCAAATGATATTTCCATGTAGGTTACTATTTTCCTATAAAATGTATGTGAAAATGAGGTGCATGTAGGTTTTACCTGTTGGTACTTAGGTGAGATTATTGCTGTATGTCTGCCTGTGGTCAATCCCATCTAGTTTTAGTGGTTAAAAAAGCTGCTTTGCCTTCTTTCCACCTGCGGTCTGTAGGGAGGGGGCTAATGTGTATTAATTACATCACTGTAAAAGCATCTCTTTCTGGCAGTGAAGTTGGCCATATGTGCAAGTGGGGAGCGTTCACAGATGACAGCAGAACAATTTAGAGACACTGTAGTCCTGGATTAGGTCCCAGATTCTGAAGGGGCATAATGATTAGTGCTTACACACCATTTTGTACCTATGTTCTAGCCACTGTCTTTTCAGCTTTCTTTGTTCCTCTCATATTAGTTGTTACTCCCTTTATATCTACACCCATCCCTTTCCAACTTTGTCTTTTGCCCACGCTGTCCTACTGACTTTGCCTCCCTTTCATTCTCTCTTTTCACATATTTACCCCCTTATTTTCCCTCACCTTTTTATTTCATTGCCTTCTATTTTTCTCCTTCTCTCCTTCTCATCTCTCCCTCACCCAAAGGCTACACAGGAATATTTTTCCCTCTGATCAACCTAATCAACCTGTTATTCTTTTTCTTCAGGAGCGTTTGAAACCTTCTTCTTGTCTATACTTTCAACCCTGTTTTGGAACATGTGTAGTAGAAATGGAGTCTCCCAAACTCAAATATGTCTTTTCAGTGTATCTCTAAGGATAATAACATTAAATTTAAAGGCCTTGCTCTAAAACATGGGAGCATTGGAGTTTTACTGCAATGTAAACCCATAAATTAAGAAATATTAAGAAATTAAGAAATGCATTTGGTGTTTTTTTTTAATTTTTAAAATGAACAGAAATGTTAAGCTACTAGCAACTGAGCTTTTTCATGAGAAATATTGTTTTGCAAAGTTAATTACAGTATAGTGTATAAATATTATTGCCAAGTTGACAAATACACAATTTATATACTATATATAACATGAATTAAATAATATAATGTTGACAAGATTTGTGATTTACTTATATCTTTCTAATTTTTAGTATTTGATCAATACTTTGGAACCATACATGATAAATGAAAACATCAAGCCTTCTCCCATTTCAAATTCAGTGGAAACAGCCAATGAATTATACGAAGGTTCAGCTGAAATGTTTTCCAGTATTCAGACAGCTTCCCCAGTAATATTTACAAGTGTATCTGGTGATAATTTGCCTGCTATAAATGGTGCTGCGGAATTACATTCTGCTTTGGGTAAGGTATTTTAATATATTTTTCTACCTGCTCCTTTTCTCTAAAGGACCCCCCATCCCTGTCCCAGATATGATCTTTAGCACATGGTTCAAGCAAATTATGAATGGGTCATTTGCTGGAGTCAGATTTTTTTACTACTGAATAACTTTCTGAAGCAAATGGGAAGGCCACACAGGCAGGAACTAGCCCCTTGTCACCCAGCTGACCTTCTTCCTAGTGAAAGGAGCACCCAAAAGCCATCAGCCAAGCTGCATAGACAATCAGTTATTACAGTTGCCAAAGCAGGTGTGATTGTCAGGGATTAACATATCTCCAAGCCCTTCAGAGACCTTGATTTCTCTAAGCCTTTTGACTAATAGGTTTTCAAATGTCAGTGAAGGTAAATAGGTCAAAAAGTTACAACTTTGCTATATGGGTGACAAACAGGTGGAGATGACCCCATGACATGGTGATGTCATTAGCGTGTACACTTGTTCTGTATTATCAATGGAACAGTGTTTCTTTTCTAAGTATGGATATTTACAAATCATTAAGCAGGACCTAGCTGACAAGCAGGGGCTTAAAATACTACTACCATTTTTTACAATGAGAGTTTTGAACAGTAGACAGTCAATTTTTTATATTCTGAATGCACTTTTAAAATCACTGAATTTCTCCGTATATACCACCGTCAAAGACCTGAATTATATCCATTAATGTAAACTACAGTGGAATTTTTCTTTACTATGTTAATCCTAAAGAATCTCCTCTGTCATACAGAGAAAGTGTACAGTGCTTAAAATGTGAGCGTTCTTTTTACCACCTCATTCAGTTTGAGCTAGTCAGTTGCTAAAATATCTATATTGCTGAAAAATTGATTTCAGACAGCATCTGTTGTAATCTAGCACACAAGTATTATAGTAGTTATAGTAAAGTTGTTGACAGCCAAGTTTTCAACAGTGCTTGCTGATTTTTAGATGCCTCCATTTTAATACTGATCTTGCAAAACTTTTAACCTGATGCTCAGATATGTGAAGTACCCATACTTTGTCACGTTGCAGTGGCGTAGTGGCTCCTTGCACTGGAGGATTTTGACTAGCACAGTTGGATTGCTGCCAACTTTGAACTTTATCACAGATGCACTGAAAACTCTTTGTGTACATAAGCATAATTTCTTCATTTTGCTGATCCTGACTCTTCTGCTAAAAATACCAGAGTGAAGGGATATGCGATGGGAGCCATTTTAAGTATAGCTGTTACAGCACAGTTGAGAGGGTAAGGAGGAGAGAATTTGTCTTTCCTAACTTAAAAAACAAAACAAAACCAAAAATACTAACAACCTAGGAGCCAGTGTTCAAAAGTATGTTCCAGTGTTCCTAGGAAGTATACGAAGAATGCCTTTTCCTAGTTCCTAGAAGATTTCTTTTTTTTTTTTTTTTTGAGATAGCGCTCAGTGTACACGTCAAGTTTTTAGTTCACTCCCATTTGTTCTTTCAGATAGGCAAATCTATCTATTCTTCCTACTGTCTGAATTTCATACTTCATAGAAGACCTCTGAAAAGCAGAGAGGATTGCACACATGAAAATGGACCTACAATAACCACTCCTTGATTATGAGATGCTGTATATTTTCTTTATATTTTTTTTAATTGCCATGAAAGTTGATTCTTTTTGCAGTAAAATAGTTCAAGGTTATCGCATCAAACTGAGTTTAGAATGCAAAAGCAAAAAAAAAAAGGTTTTCAAGTAAGTAACTATTTCTCTCCATTTGATCGCAGATAATCAGTATGACATTAACATTTTGGCTGAAGAGCTGTCGTATGTTATAAAGGGCCTTGTACCTTTCACAGACTACACAATCAGTGTGTCTGCTTTCACTGCTATTGGAGAAGGGCCACCATCTGTTCTCACTGTCAGGACACACGAGCAAGGTAATGTGTAACTTAGAACTAGGTTAACATACGTAACTTCTTTCATTGAAATTTTATTCTATTTTAAGTTATTTTGCTTACTGTTATATTTTTGTGTTTTTGTTGAAGTTCCAAGTTCAGTGCAAAATATATCATATAAGAATCTTAGCTCCTCCTCTGTTTTGCTGTGTTGGGACCCTCCAGCAAATCCCAATGGGAAAATTATTCATTATACTGTTTATGCAATGGAGCTGGATACAAAAAGAGCATTCCACACAACAACTTCAAACAACAGCTTAATTATGACAGGTACAGTGCCATTTGATAAAAAATAATTGCAAATATATTATGCAAAACCATTTGTTCCAACTTTATGTAATGTAGCCATTTGTAAGGTAGATAGACCAAATCTCCCCCAGCCACACACGACACATCTGCATGTGAAGGCAAAGCTGGGACACTACTGTCAGACTTGTCTTCTGTAGAGAGGTGTACAGGGAATTTGAGAATGGAGGAGAGGGCTACATAAGGCAAGTAAGTTAGCAAGTAGTAATTTGTGAAATAGATTTCTCATTATTTTTTTCTCAGCGTCTTCTTTCCACACAGGAAAATGTTTCTAAATTGATAATTCTTTTTCAGACTCGATTTTTTTTCCCCCACAGTATTTGTATGCTGTTAATAATATATTTTTTTCTTTTAAAGTGAAAATTCTGATACTAATTGAAGAAAATGTATTTTTAATGGGGTTTCGGGCATTTATTTGTGCTAACCAATGTAATGCATATAGAATAAAAATGTGTATTTGTATGTACATGTATACATCCCTTGTTTTCACAACTAAATTAAAGCTATTTACAGGGTTGAAGCTAGTTGACTTATTTCAAAATCTGTTGATTTGACTAAGTGCTTATTTGACTCTCCCCAGATAAATGGTATTATACGTATTCTATCTTTTAGATGGCAAATGTATATCAAAAAGTCTTAGAACAGCATCCATTTTAATAGTTTTATAAATAAGCTATGAGATGTTCAAGGAGGATCATCAGCAATAATTTGGTTTTTACATGTTTTTTTTTTAGGTTTAAAAAAATACACAAATTATAAAATGAGAGTTGCAGCCTCTACCATGGTTGGAGAAAGTGCTTTGTCTGAAGAGAATGATGTTTTTGTGAGAACTCCTGAAGATGGTAAATACATTGTTTCCAATGATGATTTGATTTCTGTATTGAAGTTTGCACTTCTTCATAAGTCTGGACACATAAATAAGGAGGGGTAGAAAGCATATAAATAAAACTAATGTTTCTCAAAATTGTTATTCTTCTATCAGTCAGTGAGTTTGTTCAGCTTATTTTTAGGTAAGTGCTAGAAATAATGATAAAAGCTGCAGCATGACCAGCAGTCCACTAATTTCAACTCTGATAGGCCAAGAGGTGAGGTAAGAAAGCTGCAGAGCTGAGGTTGCTTCACTGAAAACAGTGTGTCCCTAGACCCCATCTAAACTATAATCAATTGTCTTTGGGACTCCAAAATCCCCTTCCTTCTTCCCCCCGCTTTGGTTATCATATGGAAATTAGGTTGTTTTTTGAAGCATCTGGAAACAGCAGCTTTCAACAATTCAGAAGCCATATTGATGTCTATAAGCAGAGCTCCTGGTAAAGTGAGCTTTTTATGGTATTATACACAGTTATTTTTAGACAGGTTTGGGGCTTTAGTTCTCTCAAGAATGGTCAATAGTTTTAATGTAGGCTATAATACTACCTTATAAAGATTTCTGAGGCTTCCTTGTTTGCAAGACATTATCCACACGTGAAAGTGCAGTACCTGAAGTTGCCATTGGCCTTTGCAAAGAGAACATGGTAATTTGATTTATAGAGCAGCGATATGAATTTAATGCTTAATCTTTCCTCATTTATAACAGGTTTTTATTTTCACTGGTTTCAACTGGAGTTATAAGAGTTATTTCCAGTTTTTATCAAAGTAATAAAGGAGATAATTGTCGAATTGTTATTTATCTCTCACAGCTGCCAAATATGCTACATACAGGAGGAATAATTAAGTGGGAATAAAAGAGAGCAAAGGATTGCAGGATTAAAAATTGTAGAGGTTTATGAGGTCTAGATGATTTGAGTAACCAGCCAACCAAAATATCAAATTAAGCAGTGAAGCTTAAAGTGCTCCTAAATTTTTTTAAAGGTTGCATCCTTCTACACTGTTAGTTTTTGCAGAAGGAAGGCATACCACAAGAACAGAAAATTGCCTACCTATGTATCTTTTTTTTCTCAGAAATAATTTTTAAGTTTACAATTCCCTGCCTCTGAACATAACAGAAAGTTGTTCAAAGTTGAGTATCAGGACAACAGTTCATCCATTGGTAAGAGGTACATGCAAATCTATGGGAAGTCATAGAGAGAGAATCACTGATAGTTCTTACCTTTTTATAAAGCTCTGTGTAATTACTCTTGTCTTGTTCTTTGTTTTCTTTAGTTTTCCTGAGGTAATTTGTGTTGAGATTCATGTCTCTTAACTTTAGCCAACCTAGCAATTACAACTTGTTTGACTCCTGAAAAGAGAGAGATACCTCCAAATAAGAGAGTCATTACATCTACCTTAGATAACATATTAGAATTGAAGATAATATGCTGTGGTGTTTAAATATTTTTACCATGCCAGATAATTTTCAACTGAAATGCATTTTCAATTTAAGCTTCTTCACATGGGAGTTATCCATGTGGGCAGTCCTGTCATCCAGAGAGTAGTGATCTATTACAGTTAATGTTTTTCATTCACAGGCTCAGAAACCAGGAATTAAATTGGTTTGTGAGACCCTTACACCAAAACCTTTCAAGATAAATTCTGAAATGCCTGTGTACATGTATTTGTACACAAACTTAAAGTATAATCCTAAGTTCTTACTTGTTGTTATTTTATGGTGAGGTTATTTCAGGGGTGAAGTGGTGAAGCCTTCAGAGGAATCAAGGTTGACATTCAGAGCTGATCTTATTCGTAAGTGCAGCCCACTCACTCCTTCAACACTTCAATGTGTTATGAGCTCACTGGAGTCACATGAGTACATTGCCAGTAGATTTAGCCAACACACTGCCCTGGAGCTGGAATTGTTTTGTGCCTGACCTTCTCAGCAGTGTATGCAAGATTTACACTGGGGTCTTTGGGGTTATCAATTAACAACTGTATCAGTAAACTAAAGGGAATTCAGTTACACTGCATACAGTCCCTTTCCCTTGTTCAATTGTTGGTTGAGTGAAGTAAGATGAGTGGTTATTTAAAAAGAAAGCAGAAAGATAGCATTCAAAGTTAAAGAACTTGAATTAGAGGAAGCCAATAAGAGGATTTGAAGAATCAGTCTGAATGAAAGCAATAGACAGAAGAGGCTGTATTTGTTTGTGTTTTGTTTTTTTTTTTTGTCTTGTTTCTTTGGTTTTTAAGCTGCACTTTTGGATAAATTTGTAAGTGAATGAAAGGAAAAAAAATACAGAAAAGCTAAGGTGTCTGGGATGCAAAAAGATGTCTAGTTTTATTAGTGGAAAAAAACAAACAAACAAACAGATATTAACTCAGACAAAAAGTGGTAAAACCTTGAGAAGGAGAGTGAGTGAGTAAATCATTGCCTTTTTGCTACAGTTAGCTATGCATTTTGCTACAGTATCAGGATATCTCAGTGTGTTAGGATCCAATAGGTTTATAAGATCAGTCCTATATTCAATTAACTGAACTTCTCAGAGTTCTTTTTTTCTTTGATTTCTGTATCGCAGAACCAGACTCCCCACCCCAAAATGCAGAGTTAGTAAATGTAACTGCAACAGAGATAAACCTGAGATGGTTACCACCTGAACAACCCAATGGTCTCATAACTCACTATGAAGTTCTGTACAGTGATTCTAATGATTTATTTATTAAAAATGCCTCATCTACAAGTATATCACTTACTGAAATGAGGCCGTATACTCTCTACAACATCACTGTAAGGGCATTCACCAGACTTGGCCATGGGAATCAGTCATCTTTCCCACTTCTGGTGAGAACTTCTGAAACTGGTGAGTATATGGCTTTTAAAAAAAATTTTGTACTTTTTTCAGTCAACTGCTTTATAGTGATGTTTGATACCCAAAACGTCTTCTGAGATGCGAAGAATGAAAATAAGGGAGGATCTGAAGGATGGAGCATTTTGAGTGAACTGCAACCTATTAATGGACTGATGTGTTCAAAGAGCTCTTGGGAGTTCTGTTACCATTCTGCCATGAACTTAGGCAGAGTTGTGGGCTTATTTCACTGGGTCTCATGGTATTTATTCCACTTCTTGATATTGCTTAAGCAGAAATGATTTATCCTACTGAATGCAGAGTTTTTTCAAATGTCCTTACATTGATAAGAATGTTTAGGGCATTCTAAAAATCTGTCCATGCCTTATGTGATCTTTGGAGCAAATTGTGCTGTCATTGTATGATTATGAGTTGCTGGAATCAGATATATTATTATATCAGACAAAATTTGGGTAACAGAAAACACTTTTGTATTTCTGTGGGGGCAGAAATACACGTGTACACAAAAAACAATTGCCATGATACAGCAATTGCCAGCTGCTCCCTAATGGACAGAGATTCAAGACCCAAGGGGGGTCCCTGGGCTTGCAGGGCAGGAGCTTCGCTGGCCGGAGCCTGTTCCACCAACCCTCAGTGCCGGGGGCAGCCAGAAGCAGCTGAGTCCAGGTTGCCAAATGAGTCTGTGGTGATGAGGCAGGTCTGAGGTCAAGTGAGGAAAGTGAGTCAGCAAGTCAGGGTCAGGATCAATTTCAGTGACAGTAACTAAGTCAGACACAGCCCAGTGATAGCTGAGCAGGCCCTTGGTGGTGGGGCCAAGTGGAGGCCAGTCTGAGATGTCTGTCTGCAAGTCGGAGCTAGGTCAGTGGTACTTCAGCAATGCAGCAGGAGCTGTAGCTCTACCAAGGACACAGCAAGAGAGCCCCAGTTGAAAGTACCTCCCAGAGGACAGTGGTCAGCCCTGGCTGTGGCCTCACTGCTGCATTGTCTGTGAGCGTGTCACCAGCGAGGAGGCAGCCCTCAGCTGCTCTGTTGCTGAGCTGGCCCTGAGAGCCCCCACAGCCAAACCTCCAGGAGGCAAGTTGATCTCAGGGCCCTCACAACAATATGTTAGGGTCCCCCCTCCCCCACACACGTTTTTTTTTTTTTTTCCCTCCATACAGGCATTCACACAGTTTGCATATTTCACCTTGGGAGAAGGAATACAAAGGCTATTCCTGATATGAAAAGTAAATTATGGCAGCACAACATGAAAAATCTTCTAATAATAGCTAGCTTAGAGGATTGCAGTGATAGTTATAGGATGGTAGAAGGAAAGTTTAGTGCCATGCTCTAGTAGCTTTTTTATCTGGTGTGTTAAGATGATTTTAATATTTTTTTTTAAAGAATGACCTCTCCTTTGTCAACGCAGTGCATGTCTGTCATATCTTTTTGATCTTCCAATTTAGCCTCCTGAAATTTATTTTGTACAACAGACAACCCCACCCCCCAAAGCCTCCCCCCCAAAAAAACAAACAAACAAACAAACAAAAAACACAGAAAACCATCACCAAGATAAAAGTCAAAATGTTTACAGTGTGTTTCCTTGTAACCAGTCTAAGAAAATGTTTAAGAAATCAATGAAACTGACTGTGATCTTTTACAAGTCTAAATTTCATCTTCTAGTTCCCGATTCTGCACCGGAAAGCATAACCTATAGGAACATCTCATCTGTGGAAATTGAATTATCGTTTTTTCCACCATCCATTCCCAATGGAATCATACAGACGTACACAATCTATCTCAAGAGGACTGGTGGAACTGAGCAAAGAGTCATAAACACTACTCATCTGGTACTACGTATTACAGGCTAGTATATAATGATCTGGAACTTAAGGCAACTGTAACTTGTTCTGAGAAGGGTTCAACTGACTGACTGATGCATATCAATTAATTCCCTGGAAGGACAAAATCATTCTTGTCCTTACATTGCTATATGCTGCCTCTCCTGAGAGGCAGCCGGTTGTGTCCTGCAGTAATGTAGTGGAATGGGCCGTGCTTGGTATAGAATCTAACATGCCTCTTATTGTGCTGTAGATGTTTAAAGTATAAAGAACTCCAATAATATTTTTCATGTATCTATCATTGTAACAAAGTAAACACTGAGGTCACCTATGTATCTTTCTGATCTTTTTATTTATTCTGTCATTATAACTGCAGCATAATTCAGCAGCTAATACTGGCAGCTCAATACTTCAACTAGTATATTTTCAGAGTATCACTAAGCATAAACTTTAAAGCATTCCAGGAATATGAGATATAAAGTGGTCTAGAGGGCAAGACGTATGAGGTGCGGCTGAAGTCACTTTTTTTTTTTCAGTCTCTAAAGGCACCAATCAGAGTAAATGATGGGCCTGTTCAGCACTTCGGAACTTCTACTTGTGGAATAGGATCTTGATATTGTTTTTTCCATTAAAAGAAAAAACTTTCCCTACTGAATGGTTGATTTTCTGAATTGTTCTTCTTTATTTAGGTTTAAAGAAATATACAGAATATACAATAGAAGTGTCTGCTAGTACCATTATGGGGGAGGGCCTTCGTAGTGCACCTCTGCATATACTGACTGATGAGGATGGTAAGTCAGAACAGAAGTTGTGATGTGTCATTGCTTGTGGTCTTAACCTAATCTTATGCTTCATATCAGATATGCATAGGTTTTATACACATTTTTGCAATAACATCTCTATATCTATCTATCTACACATTCAACGACACGCATCTGTGTTTGCATCTTTGTGTGTGTGTGTATAGATACTATTTAATATGTTAACCAATACAGTCTATGTGAATCATAGGATTCCTATGCATGGGCATTTGGTCTTAACATCTTCTGCATTTGAAGGATCTTAATTTACTATTATTATTTTAATCAAATACTAGAATTGAATATTGTGTTTTGTTCTGCTGTTTTGTGAGAGCTGGAGAAAGGGAAAACCACGAAAACCAGCTTAAATGGTCCAGGGACATTTCTGGTTCTTTTACTTGGAGATTTTTGGGTTCTTCTAAACAGAGGCACACGCACACAGAGATGCAAAATTATTAATATTATGAAAGTACTCGAAGTCCATCTTCAGTAGTACTAGACTTTGAAATTTGGCAGGGAGTGTTCTACAGGCTCACAGTAGAACATAGTCATCGAATTCCCTGCTAATTTGTACAATGGACCGCAAATCAGCAGAGGGACCTTAAAATGATATTTGCACTTTCAGTAGCCAATGTAGTTGTATGAAGTTATCACTGATCTCCTCTGGTACTGGTACTGGTTAGGGACTCCTGAAAAAAATTCAAAGCAAAACCTCAATTAAGTGCTGTGACTTGTATTTGGAGAAGCCTGTCTATCTCTCTCCATTGCTTAGGGAGGAAGTTTCTGAAAACCTAGATTAAAGCTGTATTGACACAAACATCCCACAAGGCATTCTCAAATTAAGTCTCTCTCCATCTTTTAGGAAGCATTGGCTTGCTCAAGATCCAATTTTTGATGATAATAGATCTTTGCAAGTCTCCAAGGTGTTGATGAGCTTAAGTTCATGCTGTCAGTAATAAACTTTTGTTCAATAGTAATGTTGTTGGAGCACAGTGGGAACGGGTAATTTGGATAAAACCATTTTTACATAGTGTATTTTCATTTAGAGCAATATTGATTCTATTCTTCAGCAAAAAAATATCCCCTGAATAAGAACTGTACAATGAACTAGGCATGCCAAGAAGATACAACATTCGGTGTTTCATAGATCTTTCATTGTATAGTCAGTGAGGACAGTGTAACAAGAAAAACACTAAATACATCTGTCACCATTTTTTTGTTACTAAATGCAGATGCTTACTGAATTCAGTGAAGCTTTGTTCATGAAAAATATTTTTTTCTTGAATGTACAGAGTTGTAAAACCTTTATGCCAACTTTTAAGATAGCAATAGAAGGAACAACTGAGAAACAAAAATGTTTATAATACACCACATGTACTTTTTTCACAGGAACACAGTGTTCCAAGTTTCAGACCAAATGTTTCATAGATTTGCTAATAGCTATGCTCATATTCTCAATTTCCATGCATGACTACAACTATGACCTGAATTTTTAGTACATGATGCTATTTGGATTAATTTGAGAAAAACAGAAGTCATTCTAATAGTACCACATAGTGATACATATATCCATGAATCAAGAAGAAGGTTTGCTTCTCAATAACATGCTAATACAAAGAAATATCACTTATACAGACATAGGTATGTTTTACTTCAGTAATATTTATATGAACTTCAGAGTAATTCAATTAAAATGAATTCAAACATGGTGTAACACTTTCCCTTACTTATGATGTTTCCCTGCACAGTTGTAACATGGTGTCATGTAAAGTTCATCTTAACATGAATTTTAATGGTCTCAGTCAATGCCTATCTTTATAGTTGCCCTTGTGACATGCTAAGTGTATGAATGTGGTCCTTATTTGATGGAGTGAATAGGTTTTACTGCTGCCTAGTATCCCACATTTTTATCATCTCTCGGTGCCATGCTTGTGCATTTTTCCACATTTTGGTGCTTCATATAATTATTTCCAGCACCTCTTTTTCCTCAGGGGAACTATTTTGCTGTATTTTACACGTGTTCATACCTATAAAGCTCTTGTTTTTATTAGAAGAAAAAACATTACAGCAACATACTTGGACAGTAGGTGAATCACTGTGACCTACCCATTGCTCTGTTTTCTCATGAAGTACTTTTTCCATTGAATCACAGAAACAGATGTTCTAACACCACCATGCAAAATCTTCTTTTATCATCTGTCAGAAAAAGGAAAAGAAGCTGTGCTATAACATTAGTTGATGGATACTGTACCGGTGTAGCACAAAATTCACTTTCCATCACATATAATTAAAATCCTATTTAAGGATGCTGCATATCCCATCGATCTTAGCTGTTTAACAAGATGTTGTGTCCTGTTCTCTCATTTCATAGCTCCTAGTTCTCCTCCAGAATCCCTCTCGGTAAAACAGTTGTCGGGTGTCACTGTGAAGTTGTCATGGAAACCTCCACTGGAGCCAAATGGAATTATCCTCTATTACACAGTTTATGTCTGGTAAGATTTTCTGGAAATAGTTCTGAGGATAAATATTAATCTGTAACCTAGCAGGAATGTTAGGTTTTTCTTACACAATGTGTTGATTACATGTTTTTGGAGAATACATATTCATCCAGCACTTAGAATACTAGCCCTTTGTGTATACAAATTCAGATATAATGTGGTAACTGAAAACAGGGGTACTAAATATTTTGCAAGTGGTTTCAATGTTTTGTTTTTTTTATATATATTTTTTTCTGAGGGTTTTATTTTTGTAAATTAATTCAAATTTTAATTAGAGTGTGGTGACTTTCATTCTATACTGATTGGGCCTATTTTAAGGCAGGGCACTGGCTAATCCTAAAATGTAAAGGAGATCCGAAATTGACATGAAATAGATTTCTTTTGTAGAAAGTGTGTAAAAGCAATTTGAGATCTCTACTAGCTACCATCCATATGGCATAAGAGCTCAAGAGTTGCAGTTTTAGTCTTTGTATGTGCTATTAGTTATGCCTGATGTTGTATTTTGTAAATGTTTGTAGCAAACAAGTATTTCTTTAATATATAATTTTCACTTACTATGTTGTTTTTTTCTTCTACCTGTCCTTTCTTCTTCCCTGCATTTGTTTCCTGTCCTTGCTCCCGGGATCTTTTTTTTAATCTTTCAAAAGGAGTTCGGGCATTTTAAAACTTGCAGCTTCTGTCCTGTTCTCTGCACAATGTTGTTCAGTCTGGTGATGTGCTGTTTCTTCATAGGTCTATGTATAACTTCTTCTGGGATTGAAAAGTTTTTGTTGTTGATCACTTTTAATAACTGTATTAATGCTGTACCATTTTATTGCCAATATAAAAGAGCCCGGTAAGCAAATGCTAAGGAATTCCACCTTATGAGACGTGAACCAGGTGTGCAAATTCAGTCTTTATAAACGCTATATTATTGAGCTTACATTTATTATTTTAATGTGACTTCACGGTTTTGGGGTAAGATTTGTCCTCAGTTCCTCAGTAGAAATTATAATTTCTAGTTAAGCTTGTGATCAAATGAACAGGAGTGTGCTCCTCTTTCCAGAAGAGTTAAATTTAGCTTGTCTTGTTACTTCTGCTGTGTTGACAAGGTCTGGTAGTCTTTAATCACAAAGAACAATAAATTTAATACTGTCTTCTATCTAGGAAAGAGTTGCTTCATGATATAGATTACTGTTTTGGAGGACTTGAGGTTATTGAAATTTTCATCCTTATATTGCCTAAAAGCTTATTGCTTTTGTTATGACGAGTTAGTAAGAATTAGTTTTTAAAAACTGTTAATTGAACCATCTTTCTAAATATTTGAATTAAGCAACCACATAACTTTTTGCAGTAACCCTTGTCCTTTTTCAGTCCATATTCTCCTTGCTGTGTCTTATCTGTCCTTACTGTGCCATATCTAAAATTAGACAGGCATTAAGTATCATCCTGAGACAAGGACATTGGAGGAAAACTCCCTTTGCCTTCCAAGGGGTCACAGCTTCACTTTTTTTTTTTTTTTTAAATTTATGTATTTAACAGAATTGGCTATATAATTTCATCCAGTGTGTTGCAGGGTGATATATGACAAGGCAAACTGCCATGCCATAGCTTCTGCTTTTGGAGGGGCATTCTCTGTGTTACTGGGGAGATTGTTATTCCCAGAGCTTCTTGATAAAGCAGAAAGAAGAAAGCTAATGCAGGTGTTAAATAATTGTTCATTCTCTTAAATATGTTGTGGCAATTACAGAAAATTTGGTAAGATTTCTGTAATGATTTGGGAACAAGAATCCACAACTACAATGTAAAGAGTAACATTCTCTTTGATATTGTCCTTCATGAATTTGTCACAGGACACGGTGATTTTGGGTACTAGAAAGTAGCAAAGGAACTTTCTGGGTACCTTGAGTCTATAAACTCCTGCTCGCGAGTCAGCAGTTCCATAGTACCAAGGCGCATTAACAAAACTGTTCAACTTGCCAACAGCTATTGACTTTTTGCTGTACTTGTACAGCAACCCATACCACTGTTCTTTTAAAGAAAATATTTCAGGCTCAAAAATTGGCATTATCCCATTGAATATTTTTTTTCTGAGATAATTACTGGCTAGATCTACTTAGAGGTGCAATCTTTTAATGAAACTGTAGTACCTGTCTTTGTCTAGTACACAATTTCTTAGGACCTCCTTTGTCTGCGTTTTTGAAAAATCTCATTTAAAACTTAATATTATTGTTCCTCATTAAAATTCCTCAGGTTAGCGTATTCTGCTAGACCTCTTCTCATTGTCTGTGAAGACTGAATTCACTTTGATCATTATATTCTTATTATTTTAATTGCAGTCTCAGTTGTTTTCTAAACAGAAAATCAACTTTTCCTGAAAAACTCCAAGCTTTAGTTCTTCTTTGTGACAATCTCCTAATTGTGGAGATGTTCTTTGGCAAAAAAGACATTATGAGAATGCAATTACTCAGCGTGGCAGTGTTTGCAGCAGTAAGCTGTACGTTTTCTTCTTAAATTATAACCAGCTACATTTTTCTGTACTAAGAATATATTGGGCAAAGATCCAAGAAAATACATCTTTTCTTTGTATAGAATTTAATAATTGTGACAGCAGCCTTTTGTTTTTCTTTATACACTACTCAAAATATCAGAACTTTGAGAAAAATGTAATGTCGGTGACACTGTGTTACAAAGACTGCTTCCCTGAGAAGGATCAGCCTCCATTGTTTTGGTTTTTTTAAATTGTAAAATTATCTTTCCTCTATGAAATCCCATTAGAAGCACAGAGTATCCATTCATACAGAATTCTTTGCAGAATGGAACGTTAGCCAGCTTTTTTTTTTTTTTCCATAAAATAATAAATTAATTTCTTGAGGAATAACAGACTTTTAAAATTCAAGTTAGTTATTTCTGTATCTTACTTTACTTTCTTATAATCATTTCATACCTATGCTAATACCAGCATTTTATTAATGTTACATCTTATAGTCATTCTAGGTTGGTTTTGGCCTGACTAGAGTTCCATTCTGATCCCTTGCTACATTCCACCAGAATTAACTCAGCACCAGCTAATTCCTGCTCCATATCATCTTCTATTATTCCATTTATAACTTCAGCCTTCTGACCAATTTCACAGAGTCACAGTAGGGCATGCTCCCTGCTATAATCTTTTTATATTTCGCTATTCCCGTCCAGGGAGACAGTTTAGTTATGCCCTTCTGTGTCCTTCCCAAGGGTACCATATAACCATTTGATAGCAGTTACAAGATGGACCTACTCCTCCTCAATATTCAATATAATAATCTCCTTTGCTGATGTAATTTGCATACATGTTTCTGTTGGTGTTTGTTTGTTTGTTTTTAATACATAAATAAATAAAGAGCCCTATTGTGATGCAAAAGTACAAAAGTGAGCTTTTCAATATATGAGATGGAACTTACCAGGGCCTTCTTTAAAGCCTAAAATATTTGTATTTACCACAATATAGCATTTTTTCAATTTAATATTATATTCCAGAGTTGTATGCATAGAGAAATGGCATGCATATATAATTAATAAAATATTTTTCTTTAGGAATAAAATATCAAAAAGGAGTGTTAATGTAACAGAAACATCACTGCAGTTCACAGATCTGGAAAATAACTCTGAGTATAGTGCATATGTTACAGCAAGTACAAGATTTGGAGATGGCAACATAAAAAGTGATACTATAATATTCAGAACTTCTGAAGGAGGTAAGCTTATATATAGTATGAATCTTTGATTTCATGCAGCCTTGAATTTCTGTTAGGCTCATATAAGTTAATACTGCTACTGAAGGAAAATGGCATTTGACTGGTGAAGAAGAGACGTTCTATTTGTATACGCGTGTGTGTGGATTTGTGTCTGTGTGTGTACACTGTATCTATGGTTCTATAAAATTATGATTGGAATTTCTGTTGTTCTACTGAGCAGAATGTTGTGTTTCCCTTCAAGACAGGTAAGACTAAAATAATTTAGTTTTTAATTTTGAAATAAACCTAATTAATATTATAATATACGTAATAGCTCTTTGCTCTATCTTGCTCTGACATAATTTCTGAGAGGGAAAATACTCTTTAGAGTCTCTCTCACAATCCTGAAATGGATTTAATTTGAAAGTTAAATCTGTAAGTGTGCAATGATTTAATTGTTTTTCTCTTTTAATGATTTTCAAAGTTCTAGTTAGCGTCTATAAATGATCATACTGCATACTGTGCTTTGAAAGGTTTTCAGTTTCATTAATATTTCTGGTTTTCCCACTAATTATATTGCTGCAATATGTTCCAAAATGGATTGTATGCAGACATATTTCAGAATCATCGTGCACAGATAAACTCAACAATCAGTAGCAGGATTAGTGTCTATCCAAACCATCTCTCAAAAGACTGAAACACCAAATTGTAGGTATTCCCAATCTTTGCTACTAAAGCTGTTATGAAAGCATGAACTGACTTTTTAAGGCAGGATTTTTAGGCATTGATCTTAGAGTTCTTCCTCCAATATTTTAGTATATTATACAAACTAGAACGACACTAAACAAGAGTCTTAATATCACCTACAGTGTTCAGTACTCTACTGCACTTGTGTAGAGCACTTTCTTGAATGGCCAGAATGTAGACTTAAGTTCTCTTGAACTGACATAAGGAAATTAAGGAGTTTGAGTTTCCTGCATCCCTGTGCTACTGAGAAGGGCCATATGCTTTACAGGATAGGAGGACAGATTAATTGAAGAATACTTACACAGTCCTTCCTGTACATTCAGTAGGCTGGGGAAAGAGATTAAAAAGCAGAGAAAATGATACTGTCCAAGCTTAAGTATCTGGTTAACATATAAGAGTTGGAAGCCTAAACTCTGTTTATAATCATCAAAGACAGAAACAGGCTTTTAATTTACGTTTTCTGAAGTAAGTCCTTTTTTTTTATAATATATAAACTATATTTGGACCATTTGGAGCATAGTCAAATTCCATGTTTGCAAATTGTGAAAATTCTGTCACCTATTTGTGTACATACACAACGTAGACTATGTACGCAAAACAGTAAGTAAAGGACAAATTGTATAAGAAAATAGTTCTTGTGTGCCAGTGTGGCAAAATAAAAATGTGTCTGAAAAAAAAACAAAAAAGGTTTAAAAAATTTGTTTACAGTTACTATTTTATCATTTTCGGAAGCAATTTTTATACCACATTCAGAAATGCCTTTAATTTGACATAGGCTGTTGTGAAATCAATAGTGGCTATTTCTTGGGCACAATAATGTACAAAGCCTTCTGTGAGGCATGCTAAAACTTAACATTTTTCCAGCACCAGGTGATCCTCCGAAAAATGTTGTATACAGAAACCTTACTTCTACATCAGTAATGCTGTTCTGGTATCCTCCTCAAAAGCCTAATGGAAATATACTGTACTACTCAGTTTATTTCAAAAATAATTCAGGGATATTCATACAGGTAAGCTTCTTTTCATATTCTTCATTTGTATGATTCAATAAAGTGTTCTAATACTTAATTCATTAAAGATTCATTGCACGTCCTTGAGACTGTTATTCTAACCTATCAAGTTGAATTAATTTCTGTAACAGCTCTGTTTGAACATTTTAATGCATGCTTGTATAGTACTGAAAATAAGGTAATACAGTCAAATTAAAGAATAGATTCTCTCATAGTTTTGTTACTCTCAAAAGGACATATCTGTTTAGCATCTTGAAACAACTATTGAGAACCCTAAGTTAAAGCATAAAAGACAAATAATATGTTACTCATTATTTTTTGGTGATCTGGACATTTCCATATATTTTTTTTATGTTGATACTTTCATCCTTAATTATGGATCACATGTATTAATTTACGTATAGTTTTTCTGCTCTCCTTTCTAAGAATGTATTTTGATACAGAAGTGTAATAAGAAGTAAGCTTCTTTTACAGGTTTTTGTTTACAAGCTTTACACATTGGGAAGAAAAGAAAGAATTTTAATGTAATGAAGAAACTAATGCATGAAAAATTACTTGTACTGTATAGATAAGATAATAAGATAATTATAGATAAGTCTAATGTAAGGTATGAATACGTTTGAGTATAACTAGAAAAAATACTCACAGATTTTACAAATACCTGTGGTCGAATCATTGCTGACATGGTTCTGTGTATACATATCTGTGACTTCTCTGAAGCTGTGTGGTTGCTAGGCTCTGTATGCATATTTTGTGATGCAAGCAGGACCATGCCATGTATTCACATGCTGATGAGATTAAAATTAGGGCTGCTTTTCAGAGTGTTAGCCTCTGCTTGCACACAGTACTGTACCAACAGCATTTTTCTTAGCCTAACAAATTCCTGGAGAAACCTTTACACCAGTGCATTGCCTGAACAAGCCCATCCTATGAAAAGTGACTACATTTGTCTAATTCTTGGACAACTAAAGGGATATTAGAGGAGGACTACAGACTTGGCCTAATTCCTGCCTTTGGGAAGGTGGAACTCTGAGGTGAAAGAGTAAGGTGAAATGAATACAACGAGAGCTATAATCCCTCTGGACTTGCCCAGGACTCTGGAAACGAAGGAGCAAGATAGGGAAGATGGAACACAGTAGCATTGGCCCAACAAGGTGAGGGTCCAGTTTCATTGTCACATAATGTAGTTGTGCAAGTGAAGGATGGTGGCATGGGTAGTAGTTACTGCTGCTTTGCCATATAATGTGGTTGACAGCAGAAGAACACTGATAGTAGCACCACTTACAGATGTGGAACCCATCATCTTCACCCATTCAGATTTGATTTTTAACTCATCCCACTATAGAAAGCTACCAGAAGATAAATTTCACCTGCTATTGCATCTGTCTCTTACTGGCCTTGGGAGAACACCATTAATCTCTCAAATCATGATCCACTCCTAATCTGTCTGCTCCCCTTAACTCTCTCTATCCTTCACATACATCTGTGTTCACTGTTTGGCATGGCAACCACCAAACCTACATTATGCTCCTATCCTGTTCCTTGTCATTCCTGTGTATGCAAGACATTTCAAACAGGAGTTAAAAAACAACTCTCCCCAACTTCTTTCCGACAGATATTTTATATTTACACATTTTACAACAGAGAAATGCCTGTGTGAAAGCCAGCCTGATTTTTGTATATAAACATCTGTAATATATACATACAGGTGTATATATATGCACATATGCACACAGGGCTTAGAACTGTCTGTAACTTAGAAGCATCTTTATATAGTTTCAGGGTATGTTGGTAAATTTTGTATTGCACACATCTGAAAAGGCATAATACTTGTTTGGATACTCCTGCATCTAGGTCACCATTACTCATATATATCCAAACTGTATTTTCAGTTTTGGGAATGATAATAGAGGAATAGAAAACATAGACGATTTTTTCACACTTCTATGAACCCTCCATTCTCAGACACTCTGCTGTAGGCAGCCATTCCCTGCTAGTTTCTCATCTACTTCTTTGTCAGGACATAATAGCGGAGGTCCAAGCCTTAAAGTCTATCTTACAGATGCCTGCAAAACTGTCCCAGCTGGAGAACCTCAAGCAAATTAACATATTTTAATGTTTTCATAATCTGAAATAGATGTAAACATCATACTAAAACTATTACTATTCTGTTGTCTCAGGTTCTCACGTCTCCACACATTCTCAGACTGATCGGATATATTAATGAATAGAAAGCTGTTATTATAAACAACATTGTTAAGATCAGGGAATTGGTAGCTGCAGAGTAAAGTACTTTGTTCAGGAAAAAAAAAAAAAAAGGCATGAGATAAAGGGTGCAGTTTACTCCTTGACATGATGCAGAAACTTAGAGGAAAAAGAGTTGCCTTTTTTTTTTTTCTTCTTTTTTTTTTTCTTCTTTATAGGGCAGAAGAATAATGTATAGTTTCTTTGCTTTACAGGTCTGCATGAAAAATCACAGTGTGACTGTCCATTCAGAAGGCCTGCGATGCTCAGACCTGGGATTCAGAACAGAACAGCAGAAGGAAAAATTTAGTGATGGAGATTAGATTTGAGGATTTTGATAGATGAGTGGACTGTTTCTGTGGGATGCTGACAGGCTGTAAAAGAAGAAAGTGTCAGAGAGGGATGACTGGTAGCCAAATACATTGTTCATTATCAAATAAAGACAAAGATTCCCAGAAATACAGTGAGACAAAATGGTAGTCTGCAGTGATAACTTGAATGCCTTCCAGGCAGAGCTGCTAGCAGGTAGCAGAAGAAACCAATGCTTGCACTAGTTTCAAGTTCAGCTGTATTTTTCAGATTCTGTCATAGATCTAGGGAAAATACTACTTTTCGGTTTATGGTCATGACTCTGCACCAGTGCAGTAAAGAGATGATGCACATTCTGACCAAGAGCATTTCCTACACAGACTATATGGCACTGTAGCTCTTGTTCTTGTCACTTCTGTGTCATGCTGCTGGATTCGTGCAGTTCAAGCTTTTCCTATCTGCAGTAGCAGCTTTGCGAGTTTTGCTTAGTGGTTCCTTGCATGATACTTGAAGCAGATACTACCCATATTCTAAATCTTACCATGGAAAAAAAAGTCAAAGAATTTATGGAAATAATTGTCTTATTGCTAAATATTGATCTATAAACAATGTTAATGACTTGAATAAACTCTTTTATTCAATCTCTCTATATCTGTGTTTTGATTAGAAAGAAAGTGGGAAAGGTGCTAATTATTAATATAAATTTATGCTTGGAGAAACCTCTCCAGCATAGGAATTTCAGAACAGATGAAAACTGTCCTGCTCTGCCAAAGTAGGCAGGGAAACCAGGAACTAAGAAGAGAAAGAAAGCCTGCTGCTCTTCTAGAGACTGAGTATTAGACCCAAAATCATCCAGCCCCCATACCACCACGTTTTTGTTGAAGCCAAGCTAAGCGAAAGTGACTGGACATAGTTCAGAGTGAAATTTGGCTTGGTCTGCCTTGGAATGAAGACAAGGGTTGCAAGGAATGCAGTGTATTAACTTAACGAGCAAAAATTTTATCTCACCAATATGACCAATATAAGAGAAAAAGTGAGACTCCTTAAAGTACACTGGAGATTTTTGAAAAGATGGCCTTAGAACAGTATAGACTACAAAAAGCATCTTCACTTAGATCAGTACTGGAACAGTGTACATTACATTGACGGATGGCTTGGATTAGCCCTCATGGTGTCAGTGCTCTCCTAATTACCAGAGTCAAGTATGTGATATTCTTACTCAAAATAGCACTAAAGTACAGTGAACTTAAAGAAAGAAACAATGGGGGGGGAAAATGGTTAACAGTGAAGAAGAGCAGCACTATATTTATTGTCTGTATACAACTAATTATGGCTTTATGCCACTGGAAATTTCTGCTAGAGTGAAGAAGATACTTTCTTCTGACATGGCCTGTATTGCTTACACTTAGCTGCTTTTAATAATCTGATACTTTGCTATGTCAAAACTTCTTTCATGTATGGATGAAGAAAGGGATAGAAGGAAGAATTTCTTCAGCTGTAGCCAAAGATCCTAAGCTGTTTGCTTTCATCTGCAGCCACAGTTAATTCTGAAACTTCCTATAGTGTTCTGTCCCCAGGGTACAATTAGTACAAGTTTCATCTTTTCTCAGTTTGTACCCACACAGCTCTTCCTGTTCACCTTTACTCTTAATTATGTGTTCATTTTTTGCTAATATTTTGTCATATCGGAAGTTTGAGGTAATCCTCTGTTATCAGTCCTTGGGCTCCTCATTGTAAGGAGACTTTCTCTTAAAAAAGTTTTTGTTGAACTACCAAAACTTCTGTTGTTACAGCCTTCACGTTGGTTCACTGAGTGTGTAACTGGCAAGCAGCTGACTAAATTGTAAAGGTATGCCTTTTAAACTAAGGCTTGGGTTTTCAGCTGTTCATACCAGTAAACTCTCTATAAATCTAGAATCAAAAGTTTGTCTTGTATTTTTGACATTTGTACCTTGAAAACTCAGGGAAATACTTTAAGTCCTTGTTAGATCTTAGTAGATGCTATTACTATTAATCACTAATTATTACTCATAATATTTAGTAATAATAACAGGAGAGTAGTAGAATGATGCATTTGGTTCAGAAGTCATTTTATGTTACGTGTTTGAGCATCAGATGATTTAATTAAATTCCTCAGAATTCAATCCTTGATTTCCAGTATCTTTCCCTACCAAGTGTAAAGCAAAGCTTTTCCCAATATTTTTCAGTTAGTTACATGAAGACAGTGTTAACTTCCACCTATATTTAGATGAAAGTCTAATTTAAGGTGGAATTTCTTTGTATTTTGTCTGATGTTGACCTAACCAGATCTTTCAGACAAGCCTGTGAGTGTGTTTTAAGTCTGTGGTTCTGGGATTCTGTTTCTGTGCACTGTTAGTAGGAGTGGATATAGAAATGTATACCATCAATTTGAGCAGCTTCTGTTCTGCATTCAAAAAAAAAGAAACAAAACAAAACCAGTGGTTTATTTACTTATTTAATTTATTATTTAATTTATTTACTTACTTATTTTATGTGAGCACTAGTAGCCATAGGCAAAAATAGGTCTGCAGATATAGGTGTGAAAATCTCATGGAAATCAATGAGTATTGCCTTTTTTTTTCCTGCAGAAATAATTTTGCCTGTATGAAAAACCAAAGAAATTGGTCATGCCATGTTACATATAGAAATCAGTACATTTTTGTGACAGACATGAAGATTATATACCAAACTATCAATTTTCAAGATATTGACTCAACTGTTTAGTAGAGTGTATCACACTGATTTTTTCAGTAGGAAATTTCCTCAAGAGAAATGCAACCTATTTTTTAGTATATGGGTTTAATATGCCTGTGTTTATATACAGTATTTCTCAATTTAAATATGCAAACATTACAGTCATCTTGGCTGCTGATGCCACATGCTCAATGGAGCAATGTGGCTGCTGGAGAGGAATGATGCTGATAATTCAAAGCCGGAGCAAAAGTTTGACTTCCATACAAGTGCTGAGTTTCCTTATGGGGCCTGTGACCTCTCAATAGTTTTCAAATCATGAACCAAACTGCTGTGGGCCTTCTAAGTCATGTTCCTTTAAAACAGCGGTATTATACAGATTTGGTTATGTGGTATAGCTTTGGTATAATCTGAGTTAATTTTTTTCTTTTCAGTTTCCCAAATTGTTCATTCCAAACAAGAACAGGCTCCTCATCGGGTCTGATCTGAAGCAGTAAACTATTGCAGCAGTCACAGTTCTAGTGAAAATTTTTATATAGTTTGAAAGAAAGTAGGATGTAGTCCTCATGTGGTTGTCTTGTGTTAGCAAGTAACCGCACGAGGAAAAAAATTCCATTGGTCCCTTCAGTTCAACACAATCCACTGGCGATATTTGCTTGTATTAGAATCAATGAGGTGTTTTTAATGAAAACCAGAGGAATGGTTTATCAAGTGTTGCAGTGAGATCTCTGCCTCTGGAAACTTTTAGTTCAAAGTTAGACAATTAGACAATTATAAGATCTACTCTCCTAAAGAAAGGAGCAAAGTGAGAGAAGTGTTTTGATTCACTTTATGCAGATCAAACAAGACAATCAAGCGTGCTCATTAGCAAATTTTTTGTTGTTGTTTTCCTGTTGCTATATGGATAAACCCATTGCAATATTGCATATTTAATGTGATTTAAAAAGAGGTCGATTGTCATTCAACAGCTACAAATGACAGGATGAGTCAATTAGGTAGTGTGTACAAGGAGTAATAGACAGCATACAATAAATAACTTGATTATTTCAGAAAAATCAGGACCTATTAGTAGTCAAAGTATATATTTATGTCTCTTGAGTGATCTGGTGAATCATCTGTCTTGGTGGTGGTGATAGCTGAATGAGAAGTCAATGAATAAGTAATATTTATGTTCAATGACAATATATATATATATATTATTTTTTTTCCTTCAGAATTTCACAAGTTCTGGTAACTACAGCCATGTCAATATGTCCCATTCTGCAGTTCTGGATGACTTGGCCAAATACAGCCATTATACTCTGTGGGTAACTGCAAGCACAGCTTTTGGGGATGGAAACAAAACCAGTGAAATAATAGATGTGTATACAGATCAGGATAGTAAGTGAATAACTTTTTAAAATGTTACAATGTATATCAATGCTTCTATTTATTAAATATTCTCTAACTTTAAAACGATTTTACTGTTAAGATGGCAAAGCTAAAAAAAAAAAATCCAGTAAATGTTGTTTTTCATTTTCCTTTGCATAAAAGACATTTTGATTTGACTCTGTAATACAGAGAATATAGTTCTCAAGCTTCTTCTTTGGATGCAAGCAATAAGAATATTGTATTAAACCATCATTAAGGCTCTTTCAAAAGTCAAATGTAATGTAGATGGTTATTCATATATCCTATCAAAATATTTTGGTTTTGATATTAAAAAAAATCATTTTTAAAAAATTGTACACAATATTTAGTTTTACAGATAAGATTTATAAAACAATCATACTTCGGGCATGCATATCTGTTTTGGTTTTGGATTCTTTAGTATTGTAATCCATGCATTTGTTTTGTTTATCTCTCATAGTCCCAGATGGTTCTGTTGAAAATCTGGTCTATCAAAACATTTCCTCATCTTCTGTAAATGTAAGCTGGCTTCCACCATCCCAGCCAAATGGTTTAGTCTTCTTTCATGTTTCTCTAAGTTTATTGCAACTGGGAACCAATAAGATATTGTCTTTCCTTACTTACAACACAAGCATCATTTTTGACAATCTGGAGAAATACACTGATTACATTCTGAAAATCACACCAGCCACTGATAAAGGATCTTCTGAACTGCATGCTCTAAGTCTGCATATAAGAACTGATGAAGATGGTAAGTTTAAGAATAGTTTTTATTCATTCTAAGGAAATGTAGAAAAAGCAAAATGTTTCTCTTTCTAAAAGAAAAAAAAATAGTTTATCTTTCTCATTTTACTTAAAACTTTGTGTGTGTGTGAGTGTGTGTGTGAGAGAGATACAATAACACAAACAACTGCTACACATTTCTGTGTTGAGACCATGAAATAGAATTTTCTGCTCAGAGCACAATTTCAACTAAGACTAAAATAGCTAATATAAGTAAAACACGTTTTTCATTATAACTCATATTTTTCTGAGGTTATCCTTGTTTTTCTCTTTCTTATTTCTTTGTGTAGTCCCAGAATCAGCACCTATAATCAAAAAATTTTCAAATCTCTCAACTACCTCAGTTATGCTTTCATGGGACCCTCCTGTTAAGCCAAGTGGTGTTATAATAAGTTATGATTTAAATTTGTTTGGGCCAGAAAGGAATATCTCATTCTCTACCACCAATAATTTCATCATTTTGGAAGACCTTGTACCATTCACATTATACAGTATTTACACAGCTGCAAGAACTATAAAAGGATCCGGTCCATCTTCCATGCTTCTGTTCTACACAGATGAGTCAGGTGAGCAAACGCAATTGTAACCAACTTTGAAATTTTGTCCGTATGATATGGCATCTGATTTAAATCTGAACATCGCACGTTGAAAGAGTCGAGATGAAAGATTCATTTTCTATTGGTCTTGTGTGAAGAGCTCTCAGAAGAAAGAAACACTACAAGAGAAGTCTTTTCTGAGTTCTCCTCCTCCAATCACAGTGTGCCAGAGGTGGTCATGTTCTGCAAAGGATTACAAAGCTCCAAGAATGTTTTTTCCTTTGAAATTCATTAGCTGGCGAAGTGTCAGGGATTTTGAAGCAAACAACAATACCTTCCTCTTCTTCTCTCCTATGTACATAATTAAAAAAATACAAAACATGAAAACATTTCCGACATTCTTTCAGGTCTCCCTTTCACGGACCTCCTCCCACCTGTGTGGTAAATGATGTTCTCTTGTTATTGAGTTGTGCTCACTATAAGCTTTAGGAAGTGAAATATATTTAATTCCAAGATATATATACTATGACTTTTTAAGTGTCTTAGCTCTGACAATGGGCCTGTTTAAGTGACAAATAGCTTTCTTAGGTATCTGAGAAGATCCCTTGCTGACTAAACATATTCCTGGTTAATGGAATTTGTTTCTTTTCAAAAAGAAAGAAAGAAACAAAAATATAGAAATGAAGTGCTGTTTTGTTGAGTTCGGATTGAAATAGTAACAAATGTTCGTATGTTCTGCTGCTATGTTTGGTTTTGCCTGGTTTATTTGTAATTTGTAAGTCAAGAGCATTTCTCTTTTGCAGTGCCATTAGCTCCACCCCAGAATTTGACCATTACCAATTACTCTTCAGATTCTGTGTGGCTAAAATGGGATCCAAGTCCTCAGCCAAATGGTGTTATTATGAGATACAATTTTAAGATTTATCAAAACAACACTGAAGAAATATTTTATCAGGTATGTTTGTAATATTTGTGTTTAATTTCTTTGGCAGATAAATGCTTTTTTAATGTTTTACAAACAACATTTATGACAAATACTTTAAATGTCTCTTATGCTCCTAGAATTATGGAGCTCCTATAAATTCTTTTTTGTTAAGACAGCTTACTTACCATCCCACAATGTCTATAACTCAATTTTTAAAATTAGATAGAAAAATATGTCTACATCTTAATGTGTTTTCGGCTTCTAATATTCCATTAATGATGAGCTTTATTAATCTTTAGTTCATATTTCATTGTAAGTTTGTTGTTAGAAAATGACAGAAGTGACTTGTATCTGCCTATGTGTAGCCATCTAGTACCTGTGGGCTTCCAAGATTAAAAAAGAAGGAAAGAAATTTCTTGTCATCTTGAAAAATAGTTTTAAAATGTTTGGAGGTTTGCATTTTTTGTTTGTTTGTTTGTTTTACAGAGTAACAGAATAAATTTTAACTGAAATAGAAGCTATAAAATTAGATGTAGAAATTGGTCAAGGCATTTATGTCTGGTTGCTGGCATGGCATCAAATATCTGCCATGAACTGTAAGGGCAGCAAGTGAGACCAGGATTGCATCTCAGGTTTAGAAACTAAATAGTGAGTTCTGTTCACCTGAGACATGGTTAAAAGTTACAGTGAAAAGGCATTGCTGCAGTCAGCTATGAGCTTAAGACATACAGTGTGAGGTACACTGTGATACTGTGTTGACAAACTCCCTCAGCAGTTCCAGAGATTTAGCACGCAAGGGAAGTGCTTGTGCTGTTGTTAAGCTTATCCATTGCAGCAGTCATTCCCCATGAGGTGGCCTGCTGTGCAGTCTTTGCAGTCTGTTCCCCATGGTGAATGAAGGGCTGTCATGATCCAGTTTGTTCCATGGTCTTTGGAGGAGGCGGGGCAGAATGCAGATATGGAAGAGGAAGAGAGCTCTCTATAGAGAGCTGCCTTTGGAATCATGTTCTTTGAGAGCTCATGAAGGCCACCAAAGAAGGCCATGGTCTATCTGTGGTAGACTTAAACCCAGTTAGATTACAGAAACTGGCAGCAGTATTTGAATACATCTGCTGAGCTCCAAGTTTCTTCCTGTTATATAAAGTAATGTTTCTTCATGTTATGTAATGTAGTGGCCAAGAAACTGGATTTAGATTGTGGCAGAGAGAGAGGCAGAGCAATGTATTTAGAAATATTGAAGTTAGTCACCATAATTCCCTGATGATGTGAATCCCACAAAATGCTCACCAGGTTTTCTTGCTGAAGTTTAGCTCTCTCCCTGCTGCTATTAGAGTCCTTTCAAAACATGCACAAAATATTACTTGAATGCTCTGTGTCCCCCATAAGACCCTGTTAGAGAAGCTATTGAAGTAAGGGCTAGATAAGCAGACAGTGAAGGGGACTGAAAACTGACTGAACTGCTGGACCAGGAGGATAGGGTTCAGTGGTGCAAAGTCTAGTTGGAGGCCAGTAAGCAGAGTGCCCTAAGGGTCAGTACTGGGTTCAGTCCTGCTTATCTTCATTAACGATCTGGACAATGGGATACCCTCAGTAAATTTGTGGATGGCATGAAAGTGGGGGGAATGGCTGACTCACCAGAGGGCTGTGCTGCCATCCAGAGGGACTTTGACAGGGTGGAGAGGTGGCCTGACAAGAGTCTCATGAAGTTCAACAAGGAGAAGTGCAGAGTCCTGCACCTGGAGAGGAACAACTCTAGGCACCAGGACATTCTGGGGACCACCCACTTGCAAAGGAGCTTTACAGGAAAGGACTTAGGAGTCCTGGCAGACACCAAGTTTTACATGAGCCAGCAGTGTGCCCTTGCTGCAAAATAATCTAACGGTGGCCAAAAGTATTGCCAGCAGGTTGAGGGAGGTGATCCTTCTTGTCTGTTTGGCACTGGTGAGGCCACACCTGGAGTGTTGTGTCCAGCTCTGGGTCCCCCAGTACAAGGGAGACTTGGACTTACTGGAAAGAGTCCAGCAGAGGGCCACCAAGATGACAAAGGGACTGGAGCATTTCTCCTATGAGGAGAGGATGAGAGAGCTGGGACTCCTCGGCCTGGAGGAGTCTCACAGGGGATCTTGTTAATGTGTATAAATACCTGAAGGGAGGCTGCAAAAAGGACAGAACCAGGCTCTTATCAGTGGTGCCCAGTGCAAGGACAAGTGGCAATGGGCACAAACTGGAACACAGGAGGTTCCGTCTAAACATTAGGAAGCATGTCTTCACTGTGCAGGTGATGGAGCACTGGCACAGGCTGCCCAGAGCGGTATCTCCTTCCTTGGAGATCTTCAAAAGCTGTCTGGACATGGTCATGGACAACCTGCTGTAGGTGGCTCTGCTTGAGCAGGGG
Source organism: Cygnus olor (assembly GCF_009769625.2). Lineage (NCBI taxonomy): Eukaryota > Metazoa > Chordata > Aves > Anseriformes > Anatidae > Cygnus > Cygnus olor. Next base: position 42,853,368 of record NC_049169.1, read on the forward strand.
GATTGGATGAGATGACCTCTGGAGGTCCCTTCCAACCTTAACCATTCTGTGATTCTGTGATTCTCTGAAAAACTGCTATGAGGAACCAAACTGTGGGTTTTAGCTCTTCATCAGTCCGTGTGTCTGACTCAGGTAAAGTGAAGGAAATGTTGAGCTATGACCCATGACCTTTTCCATTGAAGACATGTAGTAAGAAAGTAGAAGGTGAGAGGGGGTTGATAAGGTGGTGTGGAGGTAACAAGAGTTCTCAGTATTGGTGAAAAAAAAAAAAAAAGACATGTGGAGTTAATCTGTTCTAAAAGTGCTGTGTAATTATGATACCATCCTTTAGCATATCTTCCTCACAAGCTACATTGAAAGAGGGAGAGGAGAAAGGGAAGGAAGAATTTGACCCTGCATTCCTTTTAGTTGAGCTCAGGGACCACTTTGTCTGACTGAAAGCTACTGAGAGTAGGAGAGGAAAGACTATAGCTCTAAATAACCTGTAGCAAAACTATAGCAAGACTGTAGCTCTAAATCTCTTCTTTTCAGCATGTTCAAGGTGAGGCCCACAATGTTCACAAAGATTAATTGTGTACTAATAATTTTTCCTCTTTAAGAATGTTTCAGGTTCATACAATGAGGCAAACCTTGTTGGATTAGAACCATTCAGCACTTACTTTATCAGTGTATCTGCATTTACCAGACTTGGGAACGGCAATCAGTTCAGTCATGCTGTCCAATTTACAACGATGGAATCAGGTTAGATGTGACTTTTTATGAGCTGCAGTTTTGTTTGTGTAGATTTTCCTTGTGTTACTGAACAGCAGCCTTCCTCTTCTCTCCAAAGAAAGTGTAACATAACACTATCTCATTGTCTTCTGCTTGTGTAACACCAATTCCCATTCCTATTGTACCGGATAGACTGGGTTTGAAGTTTGATGTTGGAAGTGTAGAATTAGAAATGTCCTCATCTGAAATGAGAGGCTTATATGACTACTATAATTCTTTTAATAGCATCACAGATAAAGGGAGGAAAATTAGATAGATATCAGACTTTGCAGATCAAAGCAATAATTCAGATCCCTGTGGAAATAACTGAAACTTTAGCAGTACCAAAAAAAAATGGACAAAAGATTGGCAAATGAACTAGAAATTCTATTAAACAAATGTAATTTTTAAAATTTTTGTATTATTTATTTTAGGAAGGGTAACAAGTCTCTAATTAAATACATAATTTGTTACATCTTGTTCTTCCTTACAACTGGGGAGGGCTGTGCAATATAACTGATTTAGTTAGTTAATTACGTGGAATTTTGTCATGTGCCATGCTGTCTACTGTAGAAGTGCTGTCAAAACCAGAAGACTGGGTTTGGATAGAGGGCCATGTCTGTTCTCCCAAGTTCCCTAGCACTGATAGCAAAGGAAGCAGAGGAAATATCAAAAGGTTCCAAATGGTGACTGTGATTTTTCAAGATCACACTTCCAGTGAAATAATATTTCCAGAGCTGATAAAACATCAGTTTTGGAAAAAGAAAAAATGCTGTTTATTGTAGCCAGCTGTTAGAACACCATGAAAAATCTGGACCATCACTAAACTGGTTCACGTTGGCTGTTGGATCCCTGCAGGTGGAGGCTGTGCTGCCCAAGAGCCACAGTCACCCCTCAGTTGTCTCATTCCATCACTGACAGTCCATTCCCCTGGTACTTTCCTCAGGAGTGCTGGAGAGACATTGCCCGTGGAAGTGTGGTCTAGCCATTTTTAATCTTTTTCTCAGATTTTGTGAAAAGACTATTCTTCAAACCGAAAAGACAGTCGTTTTAAAGAGATTCATCTACCTTTGTGCAGTGATAGTTAACATGTTTCCCTTTATATCTGTTTCCTCAGTAACAGTTTTTTCACTATTTTACGGATTCCTGGACGTGTTTCAGTAGAGGAGATAGGTGCGGCCACCCCTCATTATGTATTCACTTTCTCTTAGCTGGTACAGACAGCAATTTAGCCTTTTCTGAGATACAATTCATTGTTCTATTTAATCAGTTGTTCACATGTAAATGCTCTATTTTAAGCATGAGTTTAATATTTGATACCTTTTATTAAATTTTTATAAGCATTTAAAATTTCTCCTACTAGCAAGGAGGTGGGGAGCAATAAGGTAATAGCATTGATATGGAAGCTCTGAAGCCTGCATAGTGACTTATGTGCAGGTCATGCCTCAGCTGAAAGGACAGAGAGAGATGATTCAGTGTCTAAAAGAAACAGAGCTAAGAGACAAAAAAAATTTCTGCTGTTGATGCTATTGTGGAGTGTATGAGTTTCACACTACTGTGTATGTTCTACTACATTTTGATTACAAAAACGTAGGGAAATATGAGATGAGAAAATAAAACTGGAGTACACAAGGAAAAAGACAGATAGATGGCCTCTTCTGTGTCAAGTACTTGCATCACTCATGTTCATGCTGTTCAGAAATGAACCATATAATAAGGACAAAGACATATTTTTGTTCTTTCAACACATTTTTATTACAATATCTATTTGTCTGCCTCTGGAATGTTTAACCCTGTCTTTGATATTATGGCTGCTTCTCCAATGATATTGTTCTGTGAGTACAATTTCAATTGTGTGGGAATATTAACCTCTGGTGTATGTGCATCTTTTAAGTCCCAGATGTTGTCCAGAATGTTCGCTGTATTGCAATGAGTTGGCAATCGATCCTAGTGCAATGGGACCCCCCTGCTTCATCCAACGGTGTGATTACTCATTACATCGTAACAGTTGAAGGAAGTTCTACAAATTTTTCATCTTATGATACGCTGCATATTTTTAGAAGTCTGCTTTCTAATATTTCTTACCATTTTAAAATAAAAGCTGCAACATCTGCTGGTGATGGTGAAGAACAGATATGTAATGCCAGTACACTTCCAGAAAGAGGTAACAGATTACTGAAGCTAATTCTTTGTTTAATTTAAGTGATAACCAAGAGGCAAGCAGGCCCAAAATACCTGCTTCACTACAGGCAGCTAAATCCTTCTCTTTTTTCTTTTTTTTTTTTTTTTTCTAAACTTGATTCTAATAGTGGAAGGGAAGAAACAGGGCTTCCTCTTTCTCCTTTTTTAGAATACAGTGGGTACCGTCCTTTCTGGCTTATTGGAGATTTATGAACTCTATCTGTGTCATCTTTCTTCTTGTTAGCTCAGAAACTTCTGTCCATTGACAGGGTTCAAAATCCTTTTTTGAAGGAAGTGTTTTTAAATATTAGAGATAACCATGCTTATATCTTACAGCAGTGGCTGGAAATATGTACTGAGGTTAACTGCTGCGCTGAACACGGATGCATGTGAGCATGCACCTAAGAACACTTCTGAATCGCAGCTGTATCTCTCCACCCTTTGGATGGGGAAAAGTCAGTCCTGACTCAGAGCTACAGTAAGACTGAAACTGGGGATGGGTGCCCAGACTGGCAAGCCAATGCCTGATTAAAACTGGACTCGTCCAAAACCAGAAAGTTTTGGAGACAGGTTTATAGGAGGCATTTTACCCTCTGGTACAGATGAGAACAGGAGGCTTCCTGGGTTGCCTACTTCATGGAAGGCGGAGGAAGGCTGCTGGTAGTGTCAAAGAAGCCTGGCACCTGTGAAAGTTAGTTGTAGCAATTTCTGATGAATTTGGGGTTGGATGTTAATTAGTGCTTGAGGAGAGCCTGGAAAAACTGTGGAAGTGGTATTAGCCATGAGCTTGAAAGACAAAGTACTAGCCTGTTGTGGTCTACATTATGTAGAGTCGTACTAGCAGGAGAAAATAGAACAAAAACAAACAGACTTTATTTTCTAACAACACGTGGCTGATGTATCTTATCACTAAGAGTTGCCTGAGTGAAGGGTTTATACTACAACACATCTTTTGTTTTTTGTGGGTTTTTTTGGTACATACACTGCACAAACTCTTTCTTGCTGTTTTAGTATTTGGCTTACAGGTTGTTGCTTAGTCATATTTACAGCAAACTAGTTATTATTAGGACATTTCCTTTACTGTGTGTTTGCATGAATTGTTTTCTGGTGACTGGCTACTAGGAATTGGAGATTCATGGTTGGGAATGGAAACAGTTTTAAAGCTGTTGTCAGCTTCTTATTTATGGTGGTCTAAGATTAGTCACAGAATACGTAGCCAGCACTGAGTCACTGACAATGCATTTATTTCTGACATAAAGTGAAATCGAATTTGGCTCAGTGTCTCACTGCATAGTGTTTGACCTTTGCATTCTTACCAAGATTATTTGACTTTTCCTTTTTTTTTTTTTTTTTAGGTAATCTTGTTCATAGCTGGGTAAAATTAAACATGAATCATGAAGATTAAATTTATGAGGAGATTAGTAGTGTTTTGTGTCTAATCTAGCTCCATTGTCATGGTAAACCACTTCTGCCAGGCTGCAGTATGTTAAAAAATCTGTCAACTTTGTAGTGGTAATGTTACTTTGTGTTTAAAAATATCATGCGATATTTGAAAGACAATATAGCAAGCACACATGCAAAAATGATTTGGAACGTTATGACTGAATAGCTACCCTTGGATTATTTTCAAGAAAATGCATACATTAAAATTAAATTTCATTAGGGTTGAGTGAATTTTTAGAAGGGAAAAAGATCCATAAATTGTTAGGATAGTTCTCAGAAAGACAGTAAAGCTGTGCAGCTTCAGGTAACTCAGAAGTCTGGGGCTAGTGTAATAGCCATTCAGTTAAAAATAAAAATAAAAGAATTAAAAGCCGCTTGGAGGGTTCAAAGTATAAATAACCAAAAGAAAACTACAGCTGCTGTCAATTTTTTAAAATTTAGATATTTCTTGTACTTCTTATTATTCTCTGAAAATATTAACTGTATTGATCATAAAATTAACATGTGCAGAGTAATTTTTCTCTCATTACTACTGGTCCTATTTAATATTATAACTGAACACAGAATCTTGGAACAGGTTGAGGACCACATTGTACTATGGTTACAGTCCTTACTATTTGTTTTCTGCTGAACAGAGATTCATTCATAACTTCCATTTAAATGAAATATTGCTAGGAAATTGTCCAAGAAACATTTTTTAATTTAATCTGAGCTTAATTTTGCTGGCCTATGCTAAGTTGTAGCTGTACACAGAAGTATGCTTTGTGGATGAAAAAGAGGAGTGCCTGAAAGGGTTGGTAATAGGAAAGTTTCTCTGGTCTTCTGGTGTGGAGCTGGCAAATTATCATCATTTGTTGTTACTTGTGCTAAAACATGTTTATTCTCTGAATAAGTGAACCTATAAAGATTCTGGTTTTGTACCTCTGAGTTGGAGGTGCCTACTAGGAAATGTGGTCACCTTTCTCATTTAGGCTTGTGAGGAACACAAAATGTAGCATGGGCTTAAAACCTTCTTCATACCCAAATAAATGGTCTGTTTCTACCACCATATATTCTTTTCATAGGACATGGCAGCTCTAGGAGTTGGGGTTGCATGAATTTCTTCATTAACTTGTAAAGAGAACTACAAATGCCCATAATGCAGTGAAAGAATCGTTTAAGTCAGTATCTTAAAGCAGTCCTGAGGGTCCCAAGCATGATGTGGAAGTGCACTGTTTTGGCCTGGTTATCCAGAGGAATCACTTGTTGCAGAGCCCCAGTATGGAAAATGGAAGAACTTTGTTCCATATCACTACTGCAGATAAGAGAAGTATGTTTCACATGTTCAAACAGTGCTATAAGCTCACATTTCCAATATGTATTAAAGCAGAAGCATCACAAAAACATGGGGTGAATCATGACTAAGAATCTTTGAAACACTTCTTTCCAAGATGACTGAAACTGCTTTCTTTTCCAGACTTCTACTTTCCTAATAGTGTGGATCTTTTTTTAGATTTTCTCATTAGTTGATATCTCCAAATGTAAGTTAATGGCTTTGATGTTGATGGCAGGTCTTCACTAGACAAATGAAGTGATCAGTTGGTGGCTGCCAATGAAAATGCATTGATGTTATTTTTATAAGAAGTTGGATAAGAATAGAGGAATCATATAGTGTAGGATGAAAGAACTTTTTTTGTAAGGACTAGGTCAACTCAGAACATAAAAGAAATAGTGGTGAGATATACATACAAAGCTGATGTTGAAAGCATTTTGAGGTCAAATATGTTGTTTACTGAAAAGTAGACAGTAGTCCAGTTTGTTGGTAAGCTGGGCATTCTTGATTTAATTTAAGACTCAAGAATATTGATAGTTATTCACTACTTTTCTAAGCTTAGTTTCAAGGTGTGCATTTATCCTTAGATATGTAAGACTTGATCTTTCATTTCTTAGACCCCACAGTTAGATACTGAATTTTCTAATGTGCTAGGGACTCAGAGATCTAGTTCAAGGAGGCTTTTTTAAGACGTGTTCTCAACTGTGCAATTTCCTTTAAAGCATGTCTGATAGTATCAGTCCCAAGTCATGGGAAAAATAGTCTACAGTTTTTTACATTTTTATGTTAGTAAAATCATCTGGGACCTATTTGCAATGTCCTTGTTCATACCAACCAGGACCTTATCTCACAAGGAGTTAGCAGTCCATACTGGAGTAGTATTTAGTATCATCAGGGATATCAGCTTAACCCAGGAAACTCCTTTGGGTAACAAAGCTATCAAAAATTAATAGAGATAAGCAATATGGAATATTAATCTGCTTTTCCAATACCTCAATTTTCTGAAGATTATTTCATTGTGTGCCCACTGCTATCTGTTCTACTTTGTTCTTCACTTTCCTCCTGTTGATACTCGTAATACCACCCAACAGACTTCTAGGCTGCCGCTGTTCTTTTAATCCAAGCTCCAGCTACAAGCAGCTGTTCTGTAGGCAGAGTTTTTTTATTAACTTCGTTAGGAACTATGCCATATCATATTACTGTCTTCTGTTCCCGGCCCGTGCAGCTGTAGTCATTGCTTTCCACAGAAGTCTTTATGGAAAGCAGTAACTGCTCTCTTTTCTCAGTAGATTTTTTTCTGTGTCCTTTGCTGCCCTTAGGTTATCTTTGCATTGCAAATAAGATTTTTTCTACCAAGTGTTTCTGTTGCTTTAAACTAGTTCCACTGGCCCAGTTCAACTTTACCTGAGTCTTCTTTGTACAGTCAGGTGCCTTTTCTACCAGGAATTTCCTTTCATTTAGGTTCTCAAATAAAAAGTTAATCTCAGAGCAGTCTGCCAACTTTGGAAGGGCTGATTAGCATTGCAGCCAGACGAGCATAGGGAACTGGGGCCAAGATCTGTGAAAGTAACTTCTATTTAGGTGCTTAACTTCCTGTCAACTTCAGTAGGAGTTCAGGCACGTAAATAGGTTTTAGGAGCTTAAAATCCCATGTGGATCTGGCTCCGGGCACTTTTCCTTGGAGTTTGGCCATCATGTGAACAATGGTGGATGAACCTGAAAACACCTAATTCCTCGTCCTGTCCAGAAACGGAATTACCAGCGTTTCACAGCCAGTCTCTCTGCCGGCGTCCTGGCTGGCTTTCAGAAGCTGAATTAAAAGCTATTAAATTGAAAACTATAGAGTACATTGCACCAAAAATTACAGACTTTGAAAACCTCCTTACACCCAAAGGTAAATGAATTATAGCAAATGCAATATAATTGGATAGGGAAGGACTGTTGGGTGAATGATGATGAACTTAAGGGATCCTACCCATGATTCCCAGGGAATTTAAATATGCGATTAGCACTAGAATTCCCACAAAGTAATCAGGATACAAACACAGACAATTTGTGACCTAGACCACCCCAAGCACACCTTTTCAGGGTTTTTTTCTTTAAATGCACCTTTCTGGAAGTCAGGAAGAAAAATAGTTTCTTTTAGGCTCGTAACAAAGTGGGAGTATCTTAGAGCAGATAGATAAGTCTTTGTTATAGTTCCAATTTAATCTGAAAGAATAATTCACAGATACAATTTTTGGCTTCGGTTGCTTTTAGTGTGAACAGTGATCACTTCATCATAGTTGAGTCATGTTTAGAAAATTTAAACAAGCTGCATGATTACTCTAGGAAGCATGGAATGGTTTGTTCAAATCAGTACCATCTGTGGAGAGAAGAAGTTGGGGGAATTTTAGTCATTCTTGAGGAATGGAAATCTGATTCTCCATGCTGGAGTAATTGTAATCCTCTTTGTATCTGTAACCCAATAGCATAGTTGTCTTGAAATTGTCTCGTTGAACACAGTCATCAAGTGCAAGAGAGACTGTGCCACTGGGTGTCACTGCTCCTCGCTGTGGCCCTCACAGCACCCTTGTGATTTACTCCAGATTCAGATCTCGGCTTTTCATTTGCTCTAACAAAGATCACATTTACAGTTCATTCTTCTATTCAAGAAATGAGATAAAATGAACTAGATTTTAAGCTGATTTTAAGGCTCTGATTCCATTTTAAAGATCTGTCTAGGTGCTGGCACAGAAAAATTTCCTGTTTCTTCTACTGAGTAGGTTTTTTTGTAGATTAGAAATAGTTTGCATATATGTGTCTTAGTAAACTGGGGAAAAAAAAAAGTGACATAAAATAGAAATAAATGCTTTTGTATGTAAGAAGTCTCTGTCTAATATATCTGTTGTGTTTATACCTGCAATCTTATCTTTCAAAATGGTGGGTTTGCTGTAGTATTACTCACTGGGATAATCACAGAGATTATCTCCAGCCTTGTGAGAAGAATTTTTATGGGATCCCCCTGTAGTCAGTGGGAAAAAGGACCTTTCTCTAGGTAACAAATGGAAAGAGAAACAGTTTTTCTTCCCTCCCTTCTTTCCCCTGCTCTCTGGGAGTTTGTCTCTTCCCACCAGGTACATGGAGAGCTCGAAGAGGCTGGCAGTATTAGACCATAGCGGTGTGTGAGAACCCACAAATCACAGCCACTGTTATTTTTCCTGAAACAATTTGTAGTTCTGTCAAACAGCCAAGCATCTTTTCTGCCTTTACTACAGCATTGTTAGTTCTCAGGTCTTTAAAATAGCATCAACCCTGTTGAAACTGGGAGACCAGCATACCCTCCTTGAGAAGGAAAGCCCACCATGCTGGCTAGCACGCGACTTCTACCAGCAACTCACATCTTCAACCTGTCTAGTTTTAGATGCACAGAGACTGCAGTTGTGCCAGATGTGGATCTACCAGCTGTACATTGGGAATGGGTATATATTTCCACCTTCCTTTTGGCACCCAACAATTGAGCAGTTGCTATGTACTTTGTCCCAAACCCCTGTTTCTAAGTTTTCCCTTTATTATATTCAGACAGACACTTGTGGTTCTGCTTTTCTACCAGAATCCATGATTATGGTAAGATCTATGTTGCTTTTTAAAACGTGCTCTGCTTAAAATCTTGTGATGAAGAGGCATCAGAATATATTGAATCATTTTCCCTATCCCCAGGCAGAAAGCTTTAAGCTCCATGCAGGGTGTTTTTTTTCAGTATTTAATCCTGTCTTCCATTTAAATGGGAGTCTTGTTCAATAATCAGTTTTCAGCAGATGGAAGTTAATGGTGATAGACTAAGAGGCATTAGGGCCAGTTGTTTTGATCTCCATGTTGCTTCCTTTCACATTTTTATTCCAAGCCATCCAATGATGGGTGTTCCCATCAAAGCAGAAGCTCCAAGTCACGTGCCCGGGATGGTTAGGTCATATTCCATATTAAAAAAAAAAAAAAAAAGAGTAATCTCTTCTGACTGAGGAGGAGGATGAAATTTTCTTAAATTATCTTGGTTTGGATCTGATCTGATGTCTTTGGAATTTCTGACTCTTGATTTTTCACTTCCTGGAATGTATAGCATTGGGTCTTAAAAATACTTTATTTTAATTCAAGTTCAGGGTAAGACTTGGTGATAACTTTTATTTCAGTCAAATGGCTTTATCCATTCTATCTCAAATTTTATCACCATCATAATGGAGTGTGTACAATTAATATTCTTTGCAGTATCTGAACAGATATTAACAGCCTATATTCTAATAGAGTACATGATTTTTTTAAAGAAGGATACAGAATTTTCATAAAAATTATTGAACATTTCTGTGCCTTTATCTTCCAGCAACTAGTGGATAAACTAAACCTTTCCATGTAATTTGCATAAGTAGCAAATACGGTTTATAGAACTATTAAGAAAATATTGCAGTGCTTATGTCTCTTCCAAAGTGAATAAATTGAATATTACCTCTCCAAAATTGTGATCAAGCAAGACGGTTTCTACCTGGTTTGTTTTTATTTACTACTTCCTGTACTTTGCTTCTCTTCATGGTAATAACAACAGAGCAAAACAGTTTTGATTTTGATATTATAGAGTATTATGGTGAAAGTTGGCACTGACAGACTTTTTTTGACAGTTAGCTTTTGGTCTGTGTCTACTTAGTAGGCTGCTCAGTAGGCTGGGAGCATATGGGGCTACTGTGTGCTGTGACAGAGGAAGTCCCCATGGCTCCTGTGTCTGACCTCTGTCCTGCAGGCTCCACCTTCTTTGGGCTCATTTGACGGGGTTTGGATTTCTCAACTTTTTCATTGTTAGAGCTTGGTTTAACTCTGAATCTACATCTCTTTCTTGTTAAATATTCACATTTAATGAAGAGGCTTCAGCTTGTTACATTATGATGTTTTATGAACAAATTGTTGCAGGTGAAAGCTGAGCTCAGACACTGCCATAAGGCTGAAAAAAAAAAAAAAAAAAAAAAACTTTTCTCTTTCTTCCCCAGTAACATTGGCTTGGGATCCTTTTATTCTTTATGTAAGCCTTGGGGCTTCTTCAGTTTCAGTTTGAGGATATATCATGTGTTTCCTTTTACCAGCGATACTTCTTCCCCCAAAAAGGCTAAAGCACTCTTTAAAGCTAAGTGCACAAAATGATTTCTGAGCTGATTTCTCTGCACAGTTTTTGCCATAGAGTATTAGTATTATATTACAGAGGGTCTTAGAGATAATATTAGCTTACTGTATGACTATTTGATATAGCACAAAACCATATGTTGCATCCAGTCTGCAAGAGCTGAGAGTACACTGTTGTCTTAATATAGATATGGATGAATGTGTGTGTGTATCTATGCCCTACTTCTGTCTCCATGCACATGAATATAAATCTGTGCTTACCCATGTATACATATGCATTTAAATACACGGAGGCAAACTTTATGGGAAGTTTCTTTTTTTTGCCTTGTATTGCCATGTTATTTAATTGTTCCTGTTTTTTCTGTTTTGTTTTGTTTTGTTTTGTTTTTGGTTTGTAGTTTACTGAACAGCTTGTAAAACAGCTACATTATGTATGTATTGATACTTTTCATTCAGAAGGTGAAACAGGACACAAAATGAAACCTGAAGGTGTTGTTTGAGGATTTCATATGTTACAAAGAGAGAGGGTTACAAATGAGTATTTCTAAGTGAGAGGTGAGGAGTCTCAGTTAGCAAGAGCAGTAAGAGATGCTGTGGGTAGGTCAAAAATAACTTCGCTTGATGCTCCCTTCCCAAGTTGAGACATAACCCCAAATGTAGTAACAGCAATGTCACACCTCTCAAAGCTTGCCTCGTATGCCACATTCAAAAGTATTTGCCTTTTTCAAAAGCTATCATACATGTTTCCCACCTATATATGTTTGGTGTAGGTTACACCAATGGAATTGCTCCTTATTAACTATAGGAACTTGAATTTGGTTCATCAGGTGTGCTTATTAAAATATTTTAAAAACACTGGTTAAAAGGGTTATAGTTGCAAAAAATTTCATTCAAATGAAGATATCATATAATCATAGAATATTCTGAGTTGGAAGGAAACCACAGGGATCATTGAGTCCAACTCCTGGCTCTACACAGGACCACCAAAAATCAGACCTGATGTCTGAGAGCCTTGTCCAAGCGCTGCTTGAACTCCAGCAGCTCGGTGCCATGGCCATTTCTCTGGGGATCCTGTTCCAGACCATACTCTTAGTGGAGAAACATTTCCTAACATCCAGCCTGAACTTCCCCTGTCCCTGTTGTATATCTTACACATGTTTTAATTTGCAGTTCCTAGTGCTCCCATGGATATTGTTTTTTCCAATGTGCAATCAACAAGTGTGACCTTGAACTGGAGATCACCGAAATCTATCTTTGGCTACTTTCAAAACTACAAGATTACCACACAGCTACAGTCCATCCACTGCAGTGACTGGGAAGTTAAGGAATGTATTGAATATGAGATGCATCAATATTTATATGAAAATGTGGTGGATGACAAGATAGAAGAGACTGTGTATGGACTAAAAAAATACAGATGGTACAGATTTGCAGTTGCTGCCAGTACGAATGTTGGTTACGGAAGTTCTTCACCTTGGATTTCTACCCAAACACTTCCTGGCTGTAAGTAAGGATGTTTGTCATATGTCATATTGCTATTACAATGTGTATAACAATGTGGTCGTCTAAATAATCAAGAACACTTAGTAGAAGTTATTTCTTCATAGACCTATAATATTGCTTTTATTGCAACTCTTCAAGTACAAAATATGATATAAATCGTTTGGTAGGTATGTACTCTTCACACTACTTCAGATTTTAATACCTTTTATTTGCTATACTATATATACTGTTTGCTCAACAACAATTTAATTTCTCAGCCCTAGTCTGCCTCTAGAGTTTGTAAATCTGAATTTTGTCTACTTTGGGTTGATATGCTGTTTTCAATTCATCGTCGTATGTGGGGCATGTCAATGAAAAGTAGTCTTTATTTTTCTTTTTAATTCTTTGACTAAAAACCTGTTCACTAATGTAGTAACGCTTTTCTGAAGTTCTGCTGCACATTCCTGTCAGTGGAACATAAAGAGTATTTTCAGAGGAATTAAGATTTCTTTTCAATACCATTATTTACCTAACAAGATTGCAGATCAGAGTAGCCATGTAATGTCTACGGGGCTGACATGCCTCAGCTGAGGTTTCAGTTTCCAAAGAGGATTTAATTGTCACAGATATGTTGTCACTACATATTTGAGAGAAAAGGACATGAAACATAAATTATTTAGGCAGTTGACATGGGGACATATAACCTTTTCTACCAGTCCACAGCCTGCCTAGGTCAGAGCACATTTGAGATCTGGCCTTTGGTCTGTGTGGAGCAAAAGAGAACCACCATGAGTGGCCTGACTAAATCACAGCTCCTTCACTCCATTCCTCTTTTATTTAGTAATCTTAGTAGAGACCAAGGAATTAAATAGCTGTGTACCAAGGACTATTCAGTGGTCTACCAACTTACTTTGTTCTGTTCATGTTTTAACAATCATGTGATGTGAATGCAGAAAGCTTTTTCATTTGTTCCTCATGGTATCTGTGCACTCTCTGTGCAGTAACATTGTCTTTAAATACCTCTGTCCTTAAATACCTCATAATTTTTCTGCCAGGTAAAGAAAATTGTCATCTTCATTTGCAGATGAGAAACTGCAATAGAGAAATTCTAAGCCCAAACATACAAAGAGATTTATACACTGTGAAAGTGAACTTCACAACAACCCATTTTTCATATAGAGCACAGAAGCAGTCCTTTGGACTGAAAAGTACTGGAATCAGCTATGGAGTCATTCTCATGTGCGCTGACTCTTTGTCCAGTGTTTTTTGGAGAGATGTGAATAAATACAATGTTATAAATGAAAGTAAAAAACAAACAAACAAACAAACAAAAACATATGACTCCAGATGGAGCAAAAAATAGCTAACAGAAGCTGTGTGACTTGTGAGCCAGCAGTTCTGAGAGATTTTGTACTATTAGATAGATAGATCTCAGCTGCTGAGATGTCCTGGAATGAATCACAGAATGGTTTGGGTTGGAAGGGACCTTAAAGACCATCTGGTTCCAACCCTCCCGCCATGGTCAGGGACACCTCCCACCAGACCAGATTGCTGAAAGCCCCATCCAGCCTGGCCTTGAACAGCTCCAGGGATGGGGCATCCACAGCTTCTCTGGGCAACCTGTGCCAGTGCCTCACCACTCTTTGAGAGAAGAATTTCTTCCTAATGTCTAATCTAAATCTATGCTTTTTCAGTTCAGAGCCATTAGCTCCTGTACTATCACTACATGAGCTTTTAAAAAGTCCCTCCCCAGCTTTCCTGTAGGCTCCCTTTAAGTACTGGAAGGCCACTATAAGGTCTCCCTGGAGCCTTCTCCAGGCTGAACATCCCCAGCTCTCTCCACCTGTCACCAAAGGAGAGGTGCTCCAGCCCCCTGATCATCCTTGTGGCCCTCCTGTGGACTCACTTCAACAGGTCCACGTCCATGCAAATACTTTTCTTCCAAAAAATATTGCTGAACTTAGGAAAGGTAGGGATTTAAAGCAGACAGAGAGGCAGATAATCAAAACACATGTGATCACATAAAGATAGGATTATCTTTATGATTTCCTGTCCAGACAGTGTCAGTTTGGTTTAAGAAAGAATTAGTTTCTTATCAGTCCCACTGAGGAGTTGGAAGTTAAAAGCAGAAAAGCCTCGCTTGACTGCGCAAACCATTTCCATGCTGATGCAGTGTTGTTTTCAGCACTAGGTTCCCAGTGTGCTCTATTAGCCTGTTTTAAAACGTTTCTAGAAGTTAAGTTCCACCAGCCCAGATGTGAGTGGCCCCTGGCCTGTGTCTATAGTGGGAGAAGAGTGCAGCAACACATTACCTGTGAACTAAATCAGTGACACATAGAGAGATGAACTGCCTATAAAACATACTGCCCCAGAGTCAAGGGAGCATGGGCAGTATTCCAGATATGGCTGGGTGCTGGTCTTTTTCCTGGGGCAATGGCAATCAGCTGAGGAGGAAAAAAGAGGAACAAGGCATGTCACAGCTGGGTAGCCAGCTGGCAGCTTCAACAGCGCCAAGACCCTCCCTGAGCAGTGGTTGGACTTTGTGAAAGGCAGGTTTCCAGCTACCTGACCTTATGCACCCCACAGACTCATCTGTAAAAATATCATTAAATAGACTAAGAAATTTTATTTCTTCTTTTTCCTTTGCAAAGGTTACTCCCTGTAGCAGAGAAGAGAAATCTGGGGAGTGAACAAAAAAAAAACTTGTCCAGTGCTCTGGGAAGCCCTGCAGAGTGCATCCACAGAACAGGTGTAGCTCTCCCTTTCCTCTCTCTCTGTAGCTCCCCCCTCTCCTCTCCCTCGTGGACTGAGCCAAGCATCCTCTGGATTAGTCTGCTGGTACCCAGCCAATATACATGGTCTGTTAGGGCTTAAGGGTGCTTAGATGCTATGTAAAATAGCCTGAGTACTTAGCCCCTAAAATCAATGGGAGTTGTGTTTGCAGCTTTGAAGGCAGAAGTTAGCAACTATTCTGATTTTACAGAAATGCCTCTGTAAGACATTGTTTCTGGAAAAAGAAAAAAAACACAAACAAACAAACAAACAAACCACGCGTTACCTTGGTTGTGAAATAATACTCAAATGATTTTGCTTCAGAAATAATTGGGTACTCAGAAATTTTTTGTTTCTCTCAAGCCTATAGTTATATTCAGGAATTTACAACATTTAAGCAAAAAACTGTTAGACTCGGTTCCAAGAATATAAAGAGATGAAATCTTGACAACAACAACAACAAAAAATACATAAAAGAAACTGTAAAGATATTCTTCACGTTTTCAAGTGTTGAGTATTGGACTGTTCTGCTACAGCAGCAAAAGCTAATAATTCTTAATATCCAATGACAAAGGTGAGGATCTTTAATTCTTTATTTCAGTTGTTCATTATGAAGGTAAACTTAAGGCTAAGGGAATCATTTTTAAGATTCTTCTACTCACTTTCATGTTTCAAACAAAAAATAATGGCAGTGTTCTGTACTGAAAGAAGTTATAGTGTTACTCCATGGAAAATGTTACAGGTTATGCAGTACAGCCCAGTTCTCACAACCAGATAAACTATTCAGCCTTCTGTCTTGCAGATTATTCTCACAGGAACTGTCCTACTGTCTCATAAACTAGTTTGATGGCACTGTTATTGCTTATCTGATGGATTACCTAAGAGCCGAATCTACTTTGCAAGATGAAATATTTTCAACATAACTTAGATTTATATAGTTACCAGTACAGAAGATCATAGTGCTGTGTCACAGGAAGGGAAAGGGCAACAAATGTTTTCCATAGCTAAGGAAACTTTGTTCCCTCACACCTGCTCTTCCACTGAGTTTCATTTTTGTATTTATAAGGAGAATAAGATTGGCTGAATTCATACTTTCTAAGAAAAAGTCACTTTGAAGGATGGATGTTAGCTGGTAAATGAAGGGCAGTGAGATCATTGAACTTATTTTGGATCTCATACACAATGCAATGCTTTTTGGTAAACTTCCAAGTCTCCTAATGCCAGGATATACTAAGATACAAAGGAAAATCCCAGATGTTAGAATGTCCCATGAAGGATAGGACAAAGATGCATGGGGCAGAGTTATGCTACCTTCTTTCCCAATCCCTGCTGATACCCAGTTGCTTGGTACACTTCAAAAAATATTTGTGTGTGGTGAAAAGCTTTGGCTGTATACCAGATAGATTTTGCCTGGGAGAACTTGGTTTTCTGTGTTCCTTTCATTCTCTCAGAACTCAATATTGGAGATTAAGTATGGTCTAGTATAAGATATAAATGTTTCAATTTATGTAAAAGTAACCTAGGTAATTATAAAATGAAATAAGTGAGCCTCACACTTAAATTTTGGTGGGAAAAAGAAAAAGGGCTGGTCTTAACTAAACTGGCAAGCATGAATTTCCGTTAGAAGATTGGACTATTCAGACTTATTTTTGAGGATTATCCTAAATGATGGGCTATCCAGACTTATGTTTAAGCTAACACACTTAACTGCTGCCTTAGCATCAGGACACAGATGGATGGGAAAGATGACCCTGACCTCCATAAGACCCACATTCCTCTGCAAGGATAGAAGCATGATAATCAGGAAATGATGGTTATTAGTTACAGAAAATGCATTATTGTGCAAACCAGGAGAAAAGTGCTTATGAGAGGAAGTGATTGGATTATGGCGGAATGAGCGAATAAGTCTAGGTCATTTCTACTGAGTAAATTGCTGTGATTTATAAGAGAAAGGGTATAGTGATACCATGAACTTGTATTGACTGGATTCATTTCACAAACAAACTTAAATCAGAATATGGCAGCTACCTACTGAAGCAAAACATTTTTTAGAAAGATGCTTTTTGTAAAACATGAGGCATTTCAGACACAATTCATTCGCTAGTTGCCTAAGTATGCAGCTTATTTCAGAAAATATTTAATTTTAGTATCATTCAGTTGATGTCTGATATTGTACTTTTCATGATGAAAATAAACCAGGTATTAATGCTTACATGTATTTTAGATCAGTGTCTTAAGTACAGTATGCTCAATTAGAATTTTCTTGAAAGTATCTCAAAATGTGTCAAATAGAACATGCGTATGGAAATAAAATAACTTCAGATTGGATAATTTGCAGATTAGGTTATGCTTAAAGTCATTTCATGCCATCATCGTCTAATGAATAAGTGTAAATTGGCTTTGGGGAAAAAAAAAAGAAAAAAAAAAAAGAAAGATTAAATGCTCCATTCATGCTATAAAAGAGTAATGGAAGTTTATCTATGGAAACCTGGTAGGTTTGGAAACGAACGAAGGCTTGAGAAACTATATACAGTTTTATACTGTTTTTCAGAAAGTTCAGTTGGAGATGAAGATACGAGCACTACCACAGTTACTGACAGCGCTATTCACAGTAAAAGTCACTGTTTGAACAAGTCTCATATGTATTACCTGAAAAATAAGCCTAATTTGCTGTAATTCTATTTTTTAGGGGAACAGTGTTTTCACCACCCCTTATGTGCTTTCATACATAGTTCACTCAGTTACAGTCTTCATTCAGTTGTTTGACCCTATTCAGTATTTTAGAGGACTGCTTCCAATGGCTGAATTTGATCCTCCCTACAAAGTCTAGTATATTCCTGCTAATCCTGGCACACCACACTACCTCCTATATCCAATATCCTGAACTCTTCACAGCACCTTCTCAGCTCCCAGTTTTTCCTGTTTTATTCTGCAAACATGGTGCAAAATGTGCACCTTCACAGTGCAAAATCTCTCCTCGTGAGGCTTCACAACTAATTTCAGTAGTTACATACCTTCTTCTGTGCTATTTTTCATTTTCCTAATATTTTCTATCTAACAAGCTAAGTAACTTTGTATACACTAAAATTTTCCTCATAAAACTCTCTGACAGACTGTTTGCTGACATGTGTTAATCATTGCTGTAATTTTTTGTGGTAGATAAAAAAAAAAAAAAAAAAAGCACCATGAAGCCAAGGAATTGCGCACAAATTTGTTGTGGCTTCTATAACACGCTGTTCACTGGTATATGTCACAGTTGTCTTTTTTGTAGTAGACAAAAGAGGAAGGCACCATGGAGCAAATTTATGGCATTATATACAAATCTGTTGTCCATTTTATTCCAAATTTTAGCATCCCCAAATTCACCACAGGCATTAAGAAAAAGTAATGCCACTTACTCTGAGACTTGCTGTATTGTTATATGAATTCAAGAAGTTAATTAATTTCTCATTTATGAGGAAGAAATAACTAGGTGAATTCACATACCACCATGACAAAAGGAAATTTTAGGAAACACTATTTTTTAACATGATCATTCTTCCCTTCTTACAATTCCTGTTAGTTTTTGGTATGTATTTTCCAGAGTTTCTCAACATGCTAAGAGTAAGTGAAAATGAAACCTAGATTTTTTTTTTCTGTATATATTTTTTGTACCAATACTGTCCAACATTGTTGGAAATCTTTTCCAGCTCACAGAAGACCTTGTATTTTGATAATTTCTTGTTCTTTGCATGATTAGTCTGACATAAACTTTCTCCTGTATATTATACATGCCTATTCATGTAAATAGCTATATATATATTTTGCTTGTGTCATGCAAAATGCATGTAATCAACCTGTAATAAAAAAAAAGACAACAACAACAAAAAAACCTGTTGTTTCCAGTTACAATGATGTTGTAGGCATTTAAGACACTATAAATGCTGTGATACATTTAACAAAAGCTGTGTTTCTAAATCCCAGTGTATACTTTATAAATGAGAACAAAAAATGTTATAATTATTTAAGCAGTCTACAATAGTAAATTTGTGACAGAGTTTTATTTTCAAATAGAAAAGTAATCTCTACTGGCTGCTAAAATTGCTGGTTTATTTGTTGTGAACTTCTCTGGCTGTGATTCACATAAGTATTTTTTTTCTGTAGCTCCAGATGGTCCTCCAGAAAATGTGACAGTGTTAGCTACATCTCCTCACAGTATTAATATCAGCTGGAGTGAACCTGTCGTCATTACTGGACCAACATGCTATCTCATAGACATTACCTCAGTAAGACAACTCTGTTCTATTTTTGATAATAATACAGATGCTTAGTGATATAAAAACTCACAACAATTTTTTTTAATGGAAGTTATAGGATAGACATAAACTGGAGTGAAAAATGATATGACTGACGCATCCGTTTTCACGTAAACTCCACCAAAGAATTCATTATACATTTACAAATTTCTTAATGGGAGATAGATTAATTAATTGATATGAAAGAATGTGTGCTAATAGATCTTGCACAATAAAAGGTTTAGCTATAATTGTATGCAGCAAAACAATAGCTGAGCTTTGCAGAGGTGTACCTTGTTCCAACAATAATGATATTGTTTACCAGTAAAAATGATAATGACATATTTTTGATCCAAAGAAAAAGGTCATTGTCATAATTTTACAGATGAGTGGAGAGCCTAGCAATCAGAAGTGACTTGTACGAAGTTACACAGTGCATCAGAGGGCCAATTTTAAAGTCAAACCAGATTTTTCACTTTCCACTTGGTGCTCTGTCCATCAAATTAACTGTATTTTGGTAGCACAGCAATAACACTTCTTTCTTCTTGATCTTTATAAGCAGAAAAAGCCTGACATAAGAGAAAATCTCTATTGGCCTTTTTCTTTTCTTCCTGTACTGCCCTTAAAACAACCATTAATAAACCACAAGTCATTTCATGCCCTGCAGCAAGATATGGAACTTTCAGTTTGAGCACATGAGAAGTTTTAAGTACAATAGAGATTCCCTGATAGTTCAGAAATCATACAGGGCTATCTGTGTAAAAGGGAAGGAGTTTACTAGACTTTAGTAAGGAAAACTTGCTGTTTGCAGCTTCAGAAATTCTGCATCAATCTATTAGATAATGGGGGAAAAATAAAGAATGCTTCAAACAATTTAAAGACCATATATAGAAAGTTTTGTCTTCTCTGAGAAAAAAAATAATATTATTGTCTATACATTTTAAGTGTTTCTAAATGAATCATAAGGATTACAGATATGCTAAAGTATTAATGATGAGATTTTTGTGCAATTAAAATTTCTAAGGAGATTAGTAAAAAAGGCAATTTTTTTTTAAACTCCTCAGTATAGTTACAATGGAGAGTAATGTGTACTGCTGTTTTCTCTTTCTTAAAATTGATTCTAGAATATGTACAGCACTTAAGTAATGGAAGGAATTGTTCCTTGGCCCATTAGGCAGGACACGAGAAATTAGATAACAATCTGTATTCCACCTTTACTAAAGTTAGAGAAGACTTCTTTCTTGTGAAAATTTCCTGTCCCTTTTGTCTAAATTTCATGATAATACATCAACAGTAAAACTACTTTTCAAGCTTTTAATAAAACTTTCAAATTAAAATATTAAAGATTGATGGTTTGTGTGCAATATTTAATCATTTTATTGATTAAATAAACTATTCCTCTTTTGTCTGATAATTCCTAAATTATAAACGGGCGTCATCAGATTGTGCACTATGAAAATGTTGTGAATACCTGAGCAATGGAAGTTACAGTAAAATTCCTTATTAAGATGAACTGTGGAATTTTTCCTGCCAGCATTTAGAATAAACTTAAAAACCCATTTTGATATGGTCAATTTGTTGGACCTTGTTGGTTTTTTTTTTTGAAAGTTGTATTTTTTTGCCCAAATATATTTCAAGTATGCCGTTTTATCTTTAGGGATTCCTTGTTACCTGATGTTATCTTTCTAATGATCAGTAGCTACAGGTGTCAGTTCTGTAGATAATTCTCTTAATAGACAAATCTACTACTTCCTAAAGGCCAATATACCTGTCACAATATGTTTGCAATGAAAATTTGAACGTATGTTTTATTTTCCCAATGGGAACTTTTTGTGAAGACTCCAAATTCCACAAAATTCTGCATGTACAAATTTGTTCATTTTAGTTCTCAACTGAGCGTTTTTAAGGATTTACAAAAATTGGCTCACAGAACAGAATAGTTTCATATTTCTACTCTGACATATTTATTCTTAAAAGGCCTTAATTAGTATTTTTTAATAATGTATTTGGATTTTATAAGGCAAATGGAACCAAACCATACAACTTTAGAAAGACTATAAATATAATGATGCATTGTTGTGATTGTATTTTAGGTCTGGTATAAATATTTATATGCCAGATTTTTGATAGTCAGATAGGAAAAGCCCTTGATGGCCATCCCAGGAAATGAATGTCTGTTTAGTCAATCAGAAAGTTTAGTTCAGGTTAATTCTCAGTGGGGATAGATGCTTATCTGTCAAATAAAAGGTATGATTGAACTATTCTAATGTTTTAGCAGCTGTGTTTAATACAGATTGCATCCAGTGGGAAAACTACTGTACAGCTTCCTAATCCTCTTTTCAAATAACATACTGAAGAAACAATAATGAAAACATCATTAACTGAAGTAGTGGGAATAGACATAAAAAAAGATTTTTGAAAATGATACTTGATCATATGCTAGAAAAGCCCCCATATTTTATCTTTCTCCTTTTTTAAGCTAAGATTAGATTGGATATAAAGCTCAACATTGTATATTTTTCTACAGAACTACAGATTACTTTAGAAGTAGGGATATCAATAAGTAATCTTGTCCATATTCTTGCTATAATGCAGAAACAAGCATACCTGGAATCTTCCTGACAGGCGATTCATTATCTTCTTCTTAAAAATGTCCAGTGTGGAAAGCTGCTCAGCAACATTCCATAGATTATTCCAGTTTTTAACTAACATTACAGTCACAGCCTTAGTTATATGGTTAGGTATATTGTTGCAATTTTTGTAATATTTAATTGTTATCTTTTTTAGTGCAAATATCATTTCTATCTGTATTTTCTCAAACACCAAAACCAATGGATTATCCTCAGTTCTGTAACATCCTTCTTATATTTTGAAGTTATTACTGTCTTCTGCCATCTTTCCCTTTCTAGATTAATCCCCAATTATTTAAACTTTCCAGCTCTTCTAGTGACAGAATTACTCCGTTCTACAGTCTTAGCTGTAGTGTTGTTATTAATGAATCCCAGGAAGAATTGCTTTCTCTGTGGTGCTATCAACATTGTAAATTGCTACCCAATTTTCTTTTCATTTTTGTATTCCAAACCATTTAAAACTATATAGCTGATCATCTTCTGGATCTCTGCCTAGTTTGTTTCCCACTTCAGATTAGTACTGCTCCCTTGACCCACTGTCTGCCAATCGGTCTATGTTTGCTCAGTGGAAGAGGGCACCAAGTTCCTTCCAACCCAACCCAAACAAACAGCCCACTTCCTATATTACACAAAGTGTTTAAGAAGCAACATGAGTGGGGTGGGTGTATACCCCCTTGTGCAGCTTTCTAGCTGTGCAGCAGTTAGGAAAGGAGGGAGATACAAGTTAAATATGGTTTTCAAACAGTAGTGCCCTGCTGTTGGCTGTTTGAAATCTTGTAAATCTTTTATTTTTTATTTTTTTTATTTTGCAGGTAGATAATGACAATTATAAAGCCCAGTTCCTGAAGAAAAATGATGAGGGTAAAATCCTAGAAATTTCTGATTTGAAGGCATTTACAAGGTATTCTGTAGTAATCATTGCCTTTACGGGTGACGTTAATGCTGCAGCCATTGAAGGCAAGGCTAGTTCTTCAGTAATTGTCTCCACTTTTGAAGCAGGTTTGTATTTTTCTCCACTTCATCTGGATCAAAATTTGCTGTTTTTCTTTCATCTGATAAATGACAGTTTTGAAGACATGGTGCGCTTTTAATGCAGATTTGTTCTGACAATATTTTTTTCTTTAATGTTTAGAAGGTGCCAATCAGCAAGAAAGTGATGGTGATAATAAATAATAAGATTTACCTTTAAGTGAATTAGATCACACTGCTTATAAATGGCACCTGTACTGATCTTAGGACATAATTTGTATATTCGTAGTGGAAGGAGGTTGGTAGCCCAGAAGTGTTGTGCTAAAGTCAGCTCTACCACATTTTCAAAACAATCAGGAGAAGGAGGCAGATATTAAGGTGAAAAACCTGCTGATGCTGTTAAGTTTTTCAGAGAAATAAAATTGAGCGCTGAATATGATGAACTATAAGAGGACTCATGACACCAAGAGGCTTTACAGTAAAGTAGACAACATTTGCTTAGCAATATATAAACATGTACATGGGAAAGATACAGTTCTATCTTAACATGCATAGTTCCTGGTTGTGCTCCGTCTGCTACTTTTGCAAGTTTTGAGTTGTTCACTAAGGATATTTAAAAAAAAAAAACATATTTTTTCTGAAAAAATATTGAAGTTTTGCTTCATTCAAACTAATTATCAACTCAGTCTAAAGTACAATTTCTTTATCTATAGTAAGGTTAGCTCCAGGTCAACCGGTTTAGCTATATATCCAGATTAATTTCAGATTAGCATATACTACATAGTGATTGTATTTATCATTTATCTTTCCTTTCATGTATGAAAGTCTAATGTCCCTAGTGATATGATGTGTGTGTGTGTATATGTAAGTATATATATAATGCCTTTAATATGTCAAATTCTAAAGTGTTCATGACCTGCTTATATCCCCAGGGATTTTTATTGTGGAAAAATGAATGAAGATTAAATTTGTTGGTAGCTGTGTCTGTCTTGTGAGCTATCTTTTTTGGTTTGTGAGCCACTTTTTTTGGTAGCCTTTTCTTTCATGTGAAAGTGTGATACATTAGAAGGTTGGGTAACCGTAGTGAAGAACAGTTGTTTTTTCCATCTCATCTCATCTCATCTCATCTCATCTGGTTTGCACAGTCTAGCACACAGCTGAGTATCTGAGGAAGACAGGACTAATTTACATAGACTTTACTCCTCTAGAGAAACCTGAGTTATCATTCATTGGCTGGGGTTAAAAAGAAAAAGAAAAAAAAAAAAAGAAAAAAAGAAAAGAAAAGGAAGATTGGCAACTGCATCTAAATCCTTGGCTGAGGGAATGTTTTTACTTTCAGTTACTTGATTTCACTGTTTAGAGGTCATGCTACATATTTGTCTGCTCAGGTAGAGCAGTAAATATTCAGCTGCCTGGAAAGAATGTTACAGCCTTTTTCTTTCAGACAGGGACATTGGGAAGATGATTTATACCTCTGCTGTCTTGACAATAAACTACTGGAATAAAGTTTGACAAATAACTGTCTTTGGCAAAAGTGCATGTTGTGTTTGTGTGGTTATTGCCTTCTGATACATTTCTGGACAGAAGCTGAAACACTTGTTTGACCTGTTGTAATTCCCTGCATATGTCTGGGCATCAGCTAGTGGAAAACTTTTTTCTTAGAGTTAGCTGTGATAAGCATGGTGGCTTGTTTATATGTTGGGAAGGAGCTCACTGTTGACAGAAGGCTTTCAAGAAAGGATACTCAAGACTAACACTTGCTTCTTGCTTGTCAGCCCATGAGAAGATCTGTTTACCTCAGGATATATTTCAAGGTACAATGGTGCCTTCAGGCTTTCTGAGTAGAAAATCAGAAGAAACTTTTCTGAGTAGAAACTAATGAGGGTTATCTAACAATTATTTTTAATATTTATAGCATTAAATGCTATCATCAAGAATAATATTTCACTACAAATTTAACTTTTATTTGTCTTTGTAAATATTTACATAAGTAATAAAAATTGAGATTTTTTTGGTAAAAGCAGAAAATACAAATGAAATATAGATATGTGAAAGTATAATTTGTAATTTTTCAGGTTTTACTCTAATAGTCATAGTAGTGAACTGATTTAAGTGGATCACTAAATGTCTGTTTCAGTGCCTGAAGACCCACCTAACAACGTAACATTTCAGAAGATACCTGATGAGGTAACAAAGTTCCAAGTGACATTTGTGCCGCCATCTGAACCAAATGGGAATATTCAGGTGTATCAAGCTATGGTGTACAATGAAGATGACCCTGCTGCTATCTGGATCCACAACCTTAGTGTCATTGATAAAACAGATCAGTCGGTCACTGCGATGATAGAAGGACTGAAAGGAGGACATACCTATAATGTCAGCGTAAGAATTAATACTTTTTCTTTGGTGTGATTGAGCGATTAGCCTGGATAGGGAACACAGAACTAAGCCAAATCAAAACTGTCATACAGAGAATGTTAACTGGGTTGTGAAGAATGTGAAGTCTGAGGAAATAGGGGAACAGTGAGGAGGGAGAAGTGAATGGTAGCCCAAAACATCACTAGCGGTAGCTGTGCACAGGTTCATGTCCTGCTGAAGCAGCCTGTAACACATTGTCACAGGCACAAGACTAAATTTCTCTCTTAATTCCAGCACTTGCATTGCAAATTTGGTTCAGATGAAAGGTCCAGTTCTGCAAGGGGAGCTTACTAGAAGAATATGCTTGTAGTCATAGAATCACAGAATGGTTTGGGTTGCAAAGGACCTTAAAGGTCATCTACTTTCAAACCTTCTGCCATGGGCAGGGACACCTCCCATCAGACCAGGTTGCTCAAAGCCCCATCCAACCTGGCCTTGAACACTTCCAGGAATGGGGCATCCACAGTTTCTCTGGGAAACCTGTTCCAGTGCCTCGCCAACCTTTGAGTAAAGAATTTCTTCCTAATATCTAATGTAAGCCTACCTGCTTTCAGCTTAAAGCTGTTACCCTTTTTCCTGTCACTACACTCCCTGACAGAGTCCCTCTCTATGTGAAAGAGTCCTTTCATATAATCAGAGAATCATACATGAGAGGTGGCAACATAACTGTTCAAGTAGGTTTGTTTTTCTCCTTTTTGTAAGAGCTACATTACAAGTGATAAAGGATTACTGTACTTAGGATTGTAAAGAAATATGAGGTAAGTTCTAGCAAAGTGTGAATGACATGAAAGGAGTGTTTCAGCATTCATTGTTGCTTCAGATATATCTAGATTTGGCTGATTTCAAGCTACTACAAATACTCATTAACAAGTGTTTGTTTTTTTAAGGTGTATGCAATTAATGGTGCTGGCGCAGGACCAAAAATTCAATTGAAAGTAACCATGGATATCAAAGGTATATCTCAAAAAGTGCCCTTTTTCTGACATCTTTTTAAATGCTGAAGAAGTTGTTTTTCTACCTGTGACTACATAGTTGTGTGCCTTTGTGTATTTTTAGGGGAAGTAGGAACAGGAACACGTAACTGATAGCCTGGAATTGCAGTGCTCAGTTTTGCTATGTGTCACTAATCATTTGCTAAACCATGTGCAGCACAGCGAAGCAAGCATATTGACATCAGTATTTTAGTTACCATCAGCAAACAGCTTAGAAGAATATAATGCAGGTATAGCTAGGTATATGGTATCATATTTGTGGAAATAAATACAGTTGTTGACTGAAATTCCTCTGAAAATCTAAGACAATATTTTTATTTTTTTTAATGGAAAACTGATATGCAAAGGCATTCAAGAGAATACAGTTTTTAGAGGCTTAGAGCATGAATTAGGACATTAAATTGTCCCTGAAAATATGGCGATGATTTGTTTTCCATAACACAGCTATGTGCCTGAACAAAGTACTTGCAGTGGAAAACAAAACTCTGTGGTATATCTTTGTTTAAAAACAGAACCGCCACGGCCTAAAAAGAAACCAGCACCTGTTTATGATACCAATGGGGCCTTACTTGTCACAGCCACAACAATTACAATCAGAATGCCAATATGCTATTACAGTGATGATCATGGACCTATCAAGAAGATACAGGTTCTTGTTGCAGAAGCTGGAGGTAGAATTTTATATATTCTCTTGAAAATTGTTTTCTGTTTTTTATAAATTTATTTTCAGCTTTTTTTTTTTTTGGTTGTCAGAAACTTCATGTTAGAAAACAGCTGACAAAATTACTTTAGCTGTGACAGCAGTACTAACAGCAAAGAGTCTTCCACAATACCTGTAGGCTGGGTTTTGAGAACACTTGCCAATGAAGCCCTACTGTTATCATTATATTTTCTTTATATTTTCTTCATCTTCTTGAAGAAATAAACACATTTGGCTTTTGTGAAGGATGAATAAATATAAAACTTTTTTTGCAAGTTTTTTTTTCTATTGCTATTAGTGTTGCCTGTAAAAGAATGCAGTCAT
The DNA here is from genome assembly GCF_009769625.2 of Cygnus olor. Lineage (NCBI taxonomy): Eukaryota > Metazoa > Chordata > Aves > Anseriformes > Anatidae > Cygnus > Cygnus olor. The sequence goes on from NC_049169.1 coordinate 42,880,754, forward strand.
GTGCAGTTGATATTTCCATTTCATAACGGGGGCAGAGGGATTTACATAAATCCCTTCTGTAGACTGTGGGTTAGAATGCGTATTGCCTTGTATGGACTGATGAACACTTACACATGTGACCAGTCTCATGATACTCTTTTGAGTAATTGCCTACCAATGTGCGTGGGAGTTTCATGAGTGGACATCATATGGTCAGGCTTACTTTACCTAAGAAGGAAAAATTCCAGGTATTTACTTCGCTTGGTTTGCTATCTTTAAAAGTGTGGAGGTAAAGTATTCACATTAAGTGGTAGAGTCTCTCACCTTTTTCTGAATGATGTATTTCAGCACTAATCCTAGAGACATTTACTTCATAGTTATTTCTGTGAAGTTTCTCTTGAACTGAACAATATGCAAATACCATGTTAAGAGATATTTTGAAGATTTTTCTCCTGTCAGAGTTGCTCAGTACTGACCACTTATGGAAAACTAGTCATTTCATTTATGAAACTGTATTTAGAGTAAACACTTTTTACTGTCTTTGCTAGACATTCCCAGTTTCAAAGTAAATGGCTTGCACAAGTGATGTCTTCTACAGGCACAGCTTATGTGGGAAACTGACCCTGAAGTTTTCTAGCTGTGATTCAGTTGACTTACTCTTAGTTAGCAAAATACAGGTGGTGTGGGGTCTTTAGGACATTTGGGCTCAAGTAAAAAGAGAGCTACAGCCTTAGTTGTATAAATGGCACTAATAGCATGCTAAGTCCTTAAAAAATAATCTTTTATTTAACTTATTTACAATATGATTAGAATGTAAATTATTTCTGATTATTTCTTTTCTTGACAATAGCTCAGCATGATGGGAATGTTACTAAGTGGTATGATGCCTACTTCAACAGACCAAGACTGTATTTTACAAATGAAGGCTTTCCAAACCCACCATGTATAGAAGGAAAAGAAGATCTGAGTGGCAAAGAAGAGATATATGTCATCGGCACTGATACTACATGTATGATACCAGGCAGTCAAGATAAAATATGTAACGGCCCACTGAAACCAAGTAAACAGTACCTGTAAGTACGTTTGCCTGGATGCTCATCCAAGAGAAACATTTAAGTGAAATATACATTTACACAAGCAAGTATAAATACATAAATAAATAAACAAAACAAGTAGTTCAGTAATGAAAAGTTGGAGCTTGAAGTATCACTCTGTGTGTTAATTTCAAGTTTTTGTCTGAAGTGGAAGTATGGGAGACAATTATTTTTTATTTTTTAGTGTTTACTGAGTTCCTAAATTAAATAAGCCCAAATTCAAGATATATAGCCTGCTTCATATAGTTTCATTATACATTTAACATATTGACACTGAGTCCTAGATGTCTGTCATAATGTCACTTTTGCAGGTGGATAAGGATACCAGGTTATATTATACTAAAACTTCAATAGTTTTTAGTTTCTAAATTAAATATTTTTAGGGAAATACACATAAACTTTATGTTAATTACTTTTCTTTGTTTTATTTTACAGGTTTAAGTTCAGAGCAACTAATGTTAAAGGACAGTTTACAGATTCTGACTTTTCTGATCCTGTCAAAACTTTAGGTATGGAGAGTGACATTCATTAAAGTATTTCTCTATTTCCAAAGAATTTAGACAATTTTATGTGCCTTTTTAGTAGACTGATTTCCCTGTAGTAAACAGTATCTATTTTTGTTGGACCTAGATTAACCAGGATGGTTGTTCCCTGGTGAGGAAATGCATCCATTCTTTCCTATGTCCTTTTCAGGATGTCTTACCTCAGCCTGGACCGTTAAATGAAAAAGAAATATTGTCAAAGTTCATTAGCAGAGATTCAGTTGTATCAATGAAAATACTATTTTGCCAGGATTGCTTACCTTGATTAGGTGGACTATAGTCAGAAGCTATGTCGTTTGTGCAATGTCCCTCTCTGTTCGATTTACTATTACAGCTATTCCAGTGAGCATGGTGTAGTAAACCTCTCAGCTGCTGATCATTTCTTCAACTGGCAGGTCATTTGAGGACATGACCCTGTAGCCCTTCAGCTTTTAGATACAGACAAAGCTCTGTATTAATAAATTAATATTGTCTAATAGAAACCATCTGGTTCTGATGTCACTGGCCAATAAGGCAGCTGTTACGGGGTCTCAAATCCAGCATGAATTCTTCCATGGAGGTGTTGATGTACCACCAAAATTGGGAATGAAGATTCTCTTAGCAGATCGCAATAAGATCTCTAAGTTCTTTTTATACATTGGTAAGCCAAAACTTACTTAGCTAAGCTTTAGCCCTGACTTTCTGAAAAGGGATCCCAAGACAACTGGATGAGTACCCAGAAGAATTTTAGTGGGCACATATTTTTCATTTGGCATTCATCTTCTGTGATATGAGCTCCCTTATTCATCTAATCCATGTTAGAAATTTGTTACATGATCTGATATTGAAGATCCTGAAATGCTAATTCACTACCTGAATATTCTGAAAGGATCTGTCACTGTTTCTCCAGTCCTGAATGTTTCAGAAAGTGAAAGACAAAAGTTGTTTTTATTGGTTCTGAGTTAAAAATTTCTAATCCAATGAAGCAAATAGCTTGACCAGTGAGGAAGAGACTTTATGTCTGATCAGAGAAAACAAGTCTGCTGGAAATGGGTCAGACTTTATCCAGTCAGATGGACATACCTGGGCACCTTTCTAACAGGAAACTCTGAAATTCTTAAAGAAATCATCAAGACAAATAGAGAAATTATGCTGCAGTGGCAGGCAGATGGTATAATTCATGCTATTCTTTTTTGTTACTGAAAACTTGTGACATTGTCTCCTGTGGTGTAAATCATAAAGAAGCAAGAGCTGTTTGTAGCTGAATGAAATGTAGTGGGATAAAAAATAGCCCTGATAAATTCCTCAAATGTCTATGGCTCCTAATAACCATATTCTATTGCCTTCTGTGCTAATGTTTAACATCAAGTACTGCTTTTTAAACAAAACTTAAGTGGAATAGGTAATTAAGAGTTCCTTCTGTGCTTTCATACAAAACTGTTGTGAAATCAACATCAAATTCATATATCACAAGTGTGACAGGTACTGCAGTTGAGTAGCCTTGGTACAGCACCAGGACTGCTGTTGTCATCCCCAGCACAGCCATTGCTGCATGTTAAGTGAATAAAGAAAGTTAGATTATTTCAGACACATTTTCTCTTGAGACTCATAATTTGAGGAACCCTGCCTAAGTGTTTCTTTATAGAACATGCTTTGGTAATATGAACTTCAGACTTGCTCTAGAAGCATAACTCAGAAAACATGCTGAAAACATCAGTAGCTGTTGGATATCTCTGTGACCAATGACTTCTATTTCACTTTTAACAACACTACAATTTCTGAAGAAATTTATGCTGCCTGAAATCAGAAATGCAATTCCATTTTGAATCAATAATTATCTTTTGTAATAATCACTGAAATCTGTGTTTTGCTAACACAACAGATTTGTTTTAGGAGATAAAACAATAACTTGAATTTTGTCATAGGTATTCATTAAAGCTCAGAAAACTTCCCTGATTATTTTGGTTTCTAAGTCTACTTATACTTTTGATCTGGAAAACCAGAAAACTGACCTTGTATCTGTGCAACTTAATACTACATGCTAAATAGGTTTGAAGAAAAAATATGGAAATCTATAAGAGAGATCTCTGTCACAGATTTCTGATACTCTTGTTAAGCAACAGCAATTTTGCTAGAGAGGAACAAAGAAGCAGAAACTATTGCAATACGCAGCTGCAATAATGGTTTTTTAATGGTAACAAAGAATACAATTTAGTATCGCCTTCCCACTCAGCCATACTTCGAGTACCACAACTCTCCTCTTCAGCTGGAGAAGTAGGGTTTCTTCCTTATAACTCATGACTGGGATTGCAAAAATAATGTCCATACTACAAAGAAAGGTCAAGATTTTTCCATGAGATAATTAAGATGTGGTGGCAAATACTGTTTAAAACTGTAGTACATCAAGGCAGCTTATAACCATTCTATAAACTGTAATAGCTATTTCAGCAAATCATTGTGGGCAACTCAGTAGTCCTGTACAAGTGTGGTCTTTTTCCATATGAAATAAAAAGCCATTGAAACAGGAAATAATCAAAACTTTTTTTGTTGTTGATGCTATCTTATGCTTAGATCTATCACAGAGATCAGGGACTTCTTCATTGCTTTTCCCCTTGCAACATTGTTTTATATACTTGCTTTTTTCTTGTTGTCTGGGCCTGGTCTAAATTGTTTTGACCTTGTAGCGCCCTGCGTTGCACCTGAGGCTTTACTAATGCAGTGGAGGAATTATGTCAGGTGTTTAGAAAACTATGCTTAATTCTCTGTACTACAAAGCTATGTCTGTCATTTCATACAAGCATTATATCACTTATTCATGTTGCTTGTGGTCTACAATAATCTCAAATTTACAATAAATTGCTACCTAACCTACTGTTTACTGTGCTGTATTATTGTAATTGATTATTCCTGTCTACATGTAGAACTATGCACTTGGTCTTACAAAATTGTATCCTATTGTTTTAAGACAATTTATTCAGCTAAGTCAAGATCATTGAATTTTAATCATGCTCTACAATGTACATGAAGTCCAGGTCATCTGCAATATGCTCTCTAAGTCTTTTGAGAGAAGTGAAATCAGGACTTCAGTGTTTTCCAGTGTGTCCTTGGGAGGATGTTGTTCCATGAGTGGGAAATCTCAGTTTCATATGATAGGAAGGCAGTATATTTTTCTGTCCTTCCTCAAAGCTGGACAGGAGCTAGGTTTCCTATTGTGGATCAGAAAGTGGAGGTGCATACCAGCACAAACGAAGAATATCAGCAGTAGTAATACCTTGTTACTCTTATTTTCACTGTGTGCCTAAGGAGAAAAGAGGCTAAGGTTTCTGAGATAGGGACAGTATTACCAGGAAGAATGGGAAATTAAAGGACTCAGCACCAAAGAAACTGGAAAAGAGGTTTTGAAAATACTAAAAAACAGGTGTATCAGTCTTTAAATGAACCTTCATTCTCACCTGGAGGGACTGATAAGAATACCAGCCCCTTTAACTTAATATCATCAAGCTCTTTAAGATACCTTCAGACCTGCTAATGGCTGTTCTAACAATATCACCAATTTCCATACAAATAAAGAGCATGAGTTAATCATCCATGAGGCAGATTAATCCAGACTGTTCAGATCCAGTCACTAGGTGCATTCCTTCAACGCCCTGAGAAGGGGATCTCCAAAAAATATCTTTTATTCCTGTCTGTGAGTGATGGCTACAAACCTCATAGCTTTAGACTTGTTGCTCTTTCTTTTCCACTTTTGGTGCTTGGTTATTCCTAACTGTTAGAGCAATATGTCTGTTCTTGGCTGCACTGAGGCTGAAGCAGGAGCTCAACTAAGGTTAGTGTTATACACACTCTAACTGATGTGAGTGAAGTGTAGACCTACCATAACCTGCTTAGCAGGTAAACCTGAAGAGCACCACTGGATGGTTGTACAAATAGCTGTAGACATGTACTGTTAGCATATGTATTACATAGATCAGCAATGCTTAGGAGCTTCTAAACAAATTGCTCCTGTTTTTCTTTTGTTGAGCAACTCTGCAACTGATAAAAAACACATGGAGTTTTTTTGAGATAGAAGAGTCTGTCTTTCATCTCTACCTGATTCCTTCCTGTTAGAAATGTAGAAATGATAATGGATCATGGATAATTAAATATTAGATTTCCACTTTCTGTTGCAGGTGAAGGACTGTCAGGAAGATCTGTAGAAGTTATCCTTGCAGTTACTTTGTGCATACTTTCAGTTGTTCTTTTGGTGGCTGCAGTCTATGCTTTTGCAAGGTAAGATTTATGCATCCTTGCCATACCGTGTTTGCAAATACTCAAAAATGTTTTAATGAAGAGCTGAAACAGTTCTATAAATGGAACTAACCTGTCATTTCAGAATGTACTGTTTTCTTTTTTTTTTTAATCTTTTTATGTAGAAACTTAGGGAGGGACTCATAGAGGCTAACTTTAGTCTCGTAGGGCTAATCTCCATAGCTGAAGGAGGAAAACAAGCTTCTCCAGCGGGTGAATCAGAGCAGACATCTATCTTACCATTTTAGAGTCACTTCTCCATTCACATGAGTGGAAGGTACAGCTCTGAGTGTCACCTGGTAAAGTTAGCATGATGGCTAACCCTATTTACTGTCAGCTCTGTGGGGAAACAGATTGATATGAAGTAAATATTCCAAATGCTATTTTCTGCCTTACTGATAAATTTAACAATTAAATACTTTAAAGTCTTACATGTGAAAGAGAAATGAACCTCTAATTTGAATTGTGAACAAATGCCCACATAAAGAAGCAGGCTGGATACTGCATAAATGATGTTAGCTTGCTCATTCCAGCGCAAGTTCTGTTCTTTCTCAGCTGCATCATTCAGGCATTGCCAAAGAATGTATGTAGGAAAACTAAAAGAATGAGTAGGCTAGATTCTTTCTGCATGAGTTTTAGACAAAATAACTGCTGGATTTGACTAAACTGGAAGTGAGAGCAGAATTAAGGCCAAGGAAGGACTTCTGGCAGCCATTTTTAAGTTTCAGCCTGTCTAATCAATGTATTGATATATATGTGTCTTTAAATTGTTTGCATATTTATTTTTCCACTAATATTTTCTTTTTAGAATTCGCCAAAAGCAAAAAGAGGGAGGCACATACTCCCCACGAGATGCTGAAATTATTGACACTAAATTCAAATTGGATCAGTTGATTACAGTGGCAGACCTGGAGCTGAAGGATGAGAGATTTACACGGTAAGCATACTCCTTAGGCAAAATAGTAGTCCAAAGGGGCTGTAGCCGTGACCCCTTTCTGACCTTTGCTTGTTTGGAAGTGTTTGTGGTGTTCTTATTTACACAGGTCACTGAGATCCTTTTTCAAAGAATGACCTCCATCCTCAAGACACTTCTCACTAGCTTTTAGAAAATCACTTAATCTTCAGCTCTTTTTACAACAAGATAAAGATCTAAGTGCAAATCACTGTTTAATTGTGTTGGCAAAAAAAAAAAAAAAAAGCTACATATCTTTAAACATAAAGAATTTAAACACAGTAGTATTTTTGATGGCCCAGTGTTTTGTATAGATTGCAAACCTAACTAAGCATTTTGAAATAGTCAAACCCTGCAGAAGTCCTGGCTAGCTAATTCAATAACAAATCCGTCATTGTTTAATTGACATTTAGAAAGCTTTTTTTTTTTTGCTTTTTTTTTTTGCCTTTTTTTTTTGCTTTTTTTTTTTGCTTTTTTTTTTTTCACAAAGGGTTTTGCATAGTGTTTGAGTTTCTGAGGAGTTCAGCACACTGGCTATGTAGCAAGTCCAGGCAATTCATATTTTCTGTCCAACAGAGAATCTTGTCACGGGTACATATCCAAAGGAAAACATTATTCTTTCTGACTGCTGGAAAAATTGATATTATTCACCAATTAGATACAATATAATGATGATTCTCAACAATCTATGGCATCCAACTGAGTTAGAAATGTTTAGTGAACATTCTTTACCTACCTGTATTTTCCCTGCTGTGTCACAGATGAAACACTGTGGTAGGCAATCTCCTTAAAGATGAGAAGCCTAAAATAGTCTTGCCCTAGCAGTCAGGCATCCTACTGTTGCAGACTAGGAATAGCTGGAAGATGAAAGGTTGTAGCTGTTGACCTGTTTTGTTTGAATGTGTACATGTCTATGTGTGTGGTACAGAGTAAGCCAATTGCATGTACAAACGTGTTCAAAACAGTGCACACAGGAATGGCTGCTTGTAATAGATGAGAAAACGTAGTAGGAATCATCTGGAAGTCATTGATATAGTGCATGTGGTGTGTTCTGTGTGGGGCACATGCCATTCAGATAGCATTGTTTTTACCCGCTAATAACAGTGGAATACATTCTCTGGAGACAGAATTATTTTCTATGCACTATGATAACTGTAACTTGTATAAATGACCATGACAGATCTTCAAAATGGCATTGTTTCCAAACTGTTAGCTGAATAAGAATAGTACTAATTTTGTTTATATACTAAAGTGTTGATGGGTTTTACTTCCAGATACTCCTCGTTTTTCTTTAGACGCAAGGAGATTTTTGTCATCCAGTAAGTTTTTGTCTTACTGAAGCAAAGTGGTGTGTTTTCCATCTCTGAATCTGTGTGCTACCATACTATATTGAATGATATAGTTAATCAATGTGAAATATCAATCTTTGCAGCTATACTTCTGGCAACCAGTGGTATTTTTCATCATGAAATCCTGTTTATTTTTAGTCCCTAGTGTTCATGTACAACAGTTCCACAAATATTTTGAAATAATTCAGGACAATTTTTACATGCAATTGCAAGTTATAATAATATAGCACTCATGTATACTATCTGTTCTTGAAACAAATGTAATGCAACTGTGACATACGAAATATGCTGTTTCTTTCCTTTGGCAGTTAGAAGGTGTGCATTTAAGAGAAGTAGTTTTTGTGGGTTTTTTTTGTTTGTTTTTTTTTTTTTCTCAACCGCTTTTTTACTTATACTACAGATGTTTTGTTACTATTCCATTACAACCACAGCAATATATCTATGTGGCCAAATCCTTTATCAGTTTGAGTAGTACCATTGTGCCACTTTTCTGTCTTAATTATGTGCAGTTTTGATTTGTACAGTCTCAGACTCTACAGGGTAATTGCAAACTATAATATTTCATGCTCAAATGCACTTCATTATGTGATTTATGTACAGCAAGGCCTTTACTACACAGTTTAATTACATCACCCTTTATTTTAATGAGTCAGTTTCACATTTTGGTGTGGAGTTTATTTCCTTCCATTTGTATTTTCCTCTCTCCTCCTTCCCCATGCCACTAATGAACTAAAGCAAAGACTTGCTTCCAGGCCATTCTTGTAAGCTACAGGATACAGCTGTTAAATTTTGGACTATTATTTTTCAAACAGTAGCTGTACTGGAGCTACAGCAGGCTCCTTGCCCAGGATCTTTGTTGAACATTATGGCAAATTGTGAAAGATTGAAGTGGAGGTATTAACTGAGCACTCCTCAGGACAGTATTCATGCAATCTTTTCAACTAGAAGTCAGTAAACATACTGCGTGACCCTACTAGATTACACATATGCAGTAATGAGGGGACAGGATACCTTTGATCTGCTCAAAACTTTTGAGTTTATTAGACTCCTTTCAAGCTTTAAAGAATGTTTCAGTGTATGTAAGATTCTGCTCTGGTAATGTCAGTAGCCAAAAGAGTGTTTTCAGGTATCTGACTTAGGCTGTCTTTTGTATAGATAAATCCTTCCTAGTAGTTGGCAACAAGTTTCAAGCAGTTGGCAACAGTTCAACTTTGAACAGCGGGTAGGACATAAGAAATAAAAAGAAGTAGAAAAAGGTTTTCCTTTTCTGTAAGAAAATGAATGGATTATTTTCTTCACTCTGAACATATTAAAAATTCAAAAGCTTGAAAAGTTTAATGAACAAAGCTCAGCAAATGTTCAGTATAGGTAAATCAAAACATTTTATTTTGTACATTTTTATAATTTTTAGTGTTAATTATTTTGCTTTGCAAAATTCAAGTTAAATAGAAAAAAATCAAATTTAATATGCCAAGTATCCCATTTTGCCAGTTTTGAAACTTTTTTTTTTGAGTCAACATTTTTTTCAAATCGGGAAATTCATGGTAAATCACAATTCCCTATAATAATTGTGCAATCATGGTCATCAGAAAAAAATACTTGAAAAATTTCAGTGTCTGAAAATACTGGCTGCTGAATATACACCTTCTCTCAGCAAGTCTTTGTTAGACAATTAATTAATGAGATGTATCTTCAGAGGGCATTCAGGGAATTATATTCTACTGTATTCAGCAGAAAATGAGGTCCACTTTATGAAGCCAAAATGTTGACTTTGGAAGTTTGGGAAATACATTGGTATCCATGATAGTAGAGATGATATGGAATAGGCAATAACAGAAAAAATCTAATTCTTTAAAACATGTATAGCCCATCAGTCTAGGCTGAATTAAACATTGATTCATTTAGTGCACTAAATATTTATATACTAGGTCCTCTCATCTCTTACTGTTTATATCTTGTCTATAGTGTTTGTCAATTCATTTTTCAAAGCAGATATTCATCTGCTGTGAATCGTTTCCTGTAAATTTTCAGGGCCCACCAGGCTTAGCCAGAGACAAGTAACTCCTCCATGTTCAAGGTGCTCACCTGGGAGAGAACTTCTCTGGCACCTACTTTCACAGTGATTTCTGTAGAAGGGGTAAAGCCATGTAGGTCCCTGTTTCTTAAAATCTTTCCATGAAAGTTACACTTTGTGGTGGATACTTTTAGGCTTTTGACTCATTCCATGTGAGACAGATTGACAAGCAAATGGGCACATATTTAGAAGAAATATTTCATAATTACAGACACTGTAAACCTTGCAAATAAATAACAGGCAATTAGAACTCTTTATGGAAAAGTATTGTGTATAAAATTCTCATCTTGTCTCACTTTTCCTGAATATTCTGCACTCAATAGGTGTCTATGTTCAAAGTAATACTTCTGCACAAACTTTCTCCAGACCAGCCTGTTTCTTCTTTCTTTGAGGGAGGATAGCCATGGCTCCTGCCTTACCTTTTCCTTCAACAAGCTTCTCTTTAGTAATCAGCTATCACTCATAGGCTTCCTGAGCTTTGTATCCCAGGAGTACAAGGTTGATAACTCTTTGTGTCCTGGTACAACGGGAGAAATGACCATGTGTTCTCTTTCCTGAGGCCTTTAATATTCAGGAAGGGTTAAGCTCCATATTGCTTTCAATTAACTTGCTAAAAATTAGTTCCTCCGTTATTCCTAGGAAGTGTCAATGGTGCTTATGAGTTAAGCCTTTTGCCTACATTCTCATTTCTGTTGTTTTCCATTTGGACAAAGTTTTAATTCTCTGTGGATTTCAGATGATTGACCCAGAAAGAAAGCTGAGTCTGTGTGACAATATGGTCTTCAGTTACCACTGCCAACACAAATAAATGGCTTCTTTCTAGCTCTATCGTAAGTAATCTGAGTGGGATTCAGATTTTTGATAGACTTCAAAAAAATCCCACACATGAAACAATACACTGTTTTAAAAGAAAATCAGATTTAAGGCAATAAAGCATTCTTTATCTTAGAGAATGTTTTTCTTCCCTGGTTTCAAAGTCGGACAACTGGGAACCTGGAATTGTCCTGCTGAAATAGGGAAATTGGCAACTTCATAGTTTGATTCTAATTGTGCTCATCAAGATCTAATGATATCTAAGTTCTTGTGCTTTATACAAAAGATTGGGAAATGTGGAGAATGAGATTACAGGTAGATAGGTTCATTGACCAAATAATGTAAGATTATCACTATATATGTCATTCTCAAGAGACTTGGAGAAAAATGCTGTTTTTTAATGCCTGAGGATGCTAGAGCTGAGCATAGCCATCTTTTATAAACCTGTAGTGAGGGTACAGAGTTCTTTCCTTCTGAAGATTCTTATCCAGCAAAGCCAATATCTTTGCCACAGTTTTATTTTCTGAGTTGCCAAGCTACTGCAATGTGCACTTGCTACCAACAGAAGTGTGAGTTCAGTAGTTCTAACAACCAAGTTCTTCACTACAATATCTAAAGATAGTTTAAAGTGTCAAAGTGTAGGTGCCTTCTTTAAAATTTAGTGCTTCTTAAAGATAATATATGATTATGCCTATAAAAAAATGCCTGTCAGTAACATTTAAAAAATGAACAAGAAAGTACCATCTGTAGCCCTGTTTAGTTCATTTTCTATGCTTCTTCAGTGCTTTACTTCTCTGCTTTGAGTGAGAATAAAGTGAAGTATTGAGGAGGTTGTGTTATGGTGTTGCTTGTCTCTGTGTTCTTTGTTGTTGGATCCATGTACCTTCAGCAATGAAGCACTAAATGTCATATTCAGGTTGCTTATGTGCAGCACTGATGTAATTTTTATTACCTAATGACCAAACTATGGTGCAGTAGGCCCCTATTTGCTACCAGTTTGAGAAGAGGAAAGATAACAGCATTCCAAAAATTTCTAGAATGTCAGCTGGGAGATTACTTTTATTCTGCTGTTCTATGGTGAAGATAGATGAGTAAAGGAAAAGCAAATATTTTTTCTTTGTATGGACTGCTTAGAATTTTGTCCTAAAAAAGCCCTAAACCCAGTGTTTACTTTCTGCTCAGGGGCAAGTGTATGTGTGCAATACATTGGCTTATTTATATTATTATTGGCTTATACACTTATTAAGAATACTTTCCATTCTGAAAACCGTAGCCCTATAATGTTGCCAATATTACTAGACCATATTTTCAGCTGATGTGTAATGCAAACAACATAAGTGCGACAGTAACAGTAGCTAGATGTCTAAAAATTCTGGATAGAGTTGCATGCTTTGTTGTCATATTGCCTTCTTATTTTCTGCTTAAAGCTCTCCTTCAGTTGTCCTAGTAAGTGCTCGAGTTCAAGCAAAGGGTTTGAGCCTTTTTCTGTGAATTCTTACACTTCTTCTCATTCCAGTGAAAGTGACCCAGATGTTTCATAGCCAGTTTGAGAAGCATTGTAATAGCGACATATGTACCATGAAGGCATGTTCAGTAGCTTTGACATTAACTTTTTAGATGCTTAATATTAAATGGTACAACAATTGTATTAATCTAATTTTGTTATCTAATTTAAAATGTAAATATTTAAGAACAACTTCACAAAACCAAGTATTTTTGAAGGAAATTGTCTTTTCTACTGAAATTCTGGCAGTAGTAGGCATTTATATTGGTATCATAGAATATTTTTTGTAAGATTTGTTTTTAAGCATATATGAATTTTGGAGAGAGCAACACTCAAAATGTATACTTAGAGCTTTTTTGAAGAGGCAAGTTATCTTTTAAGTTGTATTTGTTCAAACTTTTTCACTTAGTCCTTTAGACAATCTTTCTGAGTCCGAGTACCTGACATTTGTCTTCTAAATCCATAATGCTGAGACATTCTTAAATTCAGAGGTGATGATGATGACTAGGTTACAAGACTATCTGAAAGGTCCCTGGGGTTGTATGCTTATGTAACACCTACATGAAACCTGCTGTGGAATTAGGTTAAAGATAAAGTATGTTGCACAGTTTTTAAAATAACTATGTTCCAGAAACAGAATTAAACATGTAAAAATGAGCATGAAAACAGATACTAATTTTAATTTAAAAAAAAAAAAAAAAAGACATTGCTGCTGTTTCCTTCTGTAGAGGCACACTGATAGCATAATTCACCTGTGACTCATTTTAGATACCTGCTTAAAATGAGATGAAATCATAGCTATTTGTCTTCATTGATTATAAAAAAAGTCTAGAGTGACTAGCTCAGATACAGATGTCTGTATTCAGTCAGAATAATCCAATCTCTGTTCTCCGAAACGTCCCTCAGAAGAATGACATTGAGTACACAGTGTAAAATGAAGCCTGTCAATGTATATGAAGTGGTGTGCTTGAGGTATGGATTTCCCAGGTCCATATGAGCCCAGAACATTGTAAAATGATCTGAAGGGAATGATAGAAACTGCAGCTACCATATTTGCCAATACTTGAGATAAGAACTAAGTGAGAGTATCCCCCAAGATATCTGACGTATTTGAATCCATGAGAGAAATAAATCTGTTTCTTTAGTTAATTGAATAGTTCATCTAAAATCTATTAACATGCACAATATTGGTTAATTCACAACTTGCCACATTTAACAAAAATCTCTGTTGCAGGTTACTTAGTTATAGAAAATCCATCAAGTAAGTAGATTAAAAATTTTTATTTTGTGGTCATTGGTGAATCTCAATGTGTGGTTCCCTCTTCCATGTTTATTAGAAAAAAAAAATAACAAAAACCAACAACAGAAAAAAAAAAAACTCCAAGCTGCGTATAAATCATAAAAGCATGACTAATTGCACGGTAACTGGAGAAATGCTTTCTCTCTCTCTGGGGTGAAGCCTGCATGTCTGTGTTTTAGCTTGGGAAGTAATACAGGGATATTTAAACTCCTTGGGGTTTAAAAACCATGTCATTATGAGAATGAGGTCACTGCAATATTTTATATGTCTAAAACCTTGCAATGTATAAAATGTTTTCGGTACAACAAAGAAGTATTATGTACTTTAGAATGCAATGGTAACCTTACAGACATCCATTAATGTCAAAACCTTGCTTTGGAATGTTGTTACCTATAAAAAACAATCCTACCCAACAGTAGTGTTAACATTAGCAACTGAAAAATTTGGTGAGGGGAAACAATAGGAGAAAATGCTTCTTTTTCAAGTGACTGAAAAGAAACCAATTAAGTGGACCGTAAACAATTTATAATTTTCTGTCTGTTAATATGAATTGCTATTGAACTGGAAAATGTTATTAATAAAACTGCAGTTAAATACAAATTAAAAGAATGATAAAGAAATCCCCTGTAGGTCTCTAATTCTTCTGTCATTACTTGCAGGCCAATAAGCAAGAAATCCTTCCTACAACATGTCGAAGAGCTTTGTACAAACAACAACCTAAAGTTTCAGGAAGAATTTTCGGTATGTTGCTAGCAGTTGTCACAACATCGCAAGACCTTCTGTCATTTCGTGTGTCACGTTTCATGTCCATTTTAAGCAGACAAGGCCGTGAAGGACTCTGGCCTTGATAATCAATACCCAATTACCAGGTTGATTGTTTAGAAAGTAATATTACCTGATTTGGATTCTGCAGTCTACACTGCAACCTGATCAGAATTATTCACATAAGTGTCAGCAAAAGATGATCTTCTTTAGACTCCAGTCTTTGCAAGAACACCACAATATTTATGTTTTTGCATATGTAGTGATGTATATGTTGCTTAATCGAGAACAGATTATTTAGGAATAGTTTCTACGTATATACAGATATATTTAACTGCTAAGTTATTTTGCTCACCAAAAACACAGCTGACATTTATTTTCTGAAATGTTCAGGGCCCAGTTATATTGCCATGGAGTTCCAAAATGTTTTTCTTTCATAGGTTTCAGTGCACACAGTAAAAACTGTATGCACAGAAGTCTTGCTTTGCATTTCTTTACAAATAATAGGTCATACCTGTCATGCTTTTGAGAAGTGTCCATGTGAAGAGCCTCCATCTTCATGTATGAGAAGAACTCAGCAAGCTTGTGTTTCCTTCTGAAGAGACCAGCTTTCAAAATATACATTACATATATATAATGCATATATATTTACACATTTAAACCTCAAAGTTTTCACTATTTTCATTAAGTAACATTTTTATGGCTATCAAATTTTTGTTCTCAACAATATCTTTTCTCCTTGTTATTTCAGAATCTTTATCATCATCATCATCATTTTTAACACTTACAGTCATTTGCCCTCACAAAAATAATTTGTCAGTCTCCAGTGACTTTATTGTTTTGGATTTATAGATTTACCATGCATTGCTTACCATTTGGATTAACAAAAGTGAAGACTAAACAATTGGCTTTTCTTCTGCTAGATTATAATATTTCAGTCTCTTAGGGAAAGCCAACAAAAGTGTGAAAAGATTAATGGTATTTCCTACAGCTTTTTGTTATGCTCCTTAGGTAAAATTGGTCTGGATTTAATAATAAAAAGCACCATAAAATTCTCTGAGCAATAAAGCAAGGAAAACTTTTTCTTCCAAGACTAGAACTGTTATTTCACTTGAACAAGAGTGATTATAGTTATACTATGCATGACTGCGCAGATGAAAAGTTTTACCAGCAATAACATTTTCACATGTTAACTAATGTTCATCACTGGAAAGTTTCTAATACTACTTTCTTTAGGTGTGACCCACATTAGGTAACCCTTACAGTATTGTAATGACTTAAAACTTAAAACAAACAAGTGTTTTATCAAGTTAAAATGTTGGCAATCCATTTTGAAACATAATCAAACTCAAGTAGCTGAAGCCTTCTTCAACTAAACTATATAGTCAATTCATAATAATTCATTTGGGCTTCCATTTCATTTCTCTCTGAGCTTCAGCTTCCATGTACCAGAGTGTAGTGATGTCTTAAAATCACAGAAGCATAGAATTATAGAATAGTTTGGATCGGAAGGGACCTTAAACATTACCTGGTTCCAACCCCCCTGCCATGGGCAGGGACACCTTCCACTAGACCAGGTTGCTCAAATCTCTGTCCAATCTGGCCTTGAACGCTCCCAGGTTTGGGGCATCCACAGCTTCTCTGGGCAACCTGTGCCAGTGCCTCACCACCCTCAGAGTAAAGAATTTCTTCCTAATATCTAATTAAATCTACACTTTTTGTACTGTGAAACCATTACTCTTTGTCCTGTCACTACACTCCCTGACAAAGAGTCCCTCCCCAGCTTTCCTGTAGTCTTCTTTAGGTACTGGAAAGTCGTTATAAGGTCTCCCCAGAGCCTTCCCTTCTCCAGGCCAAACAACCCCAACTCCACCAGACTGTCTTCCTAGGAGAAGTGCTTCAGTCCTTTAATCATCCTCATGGCCTTCCTCTGGACTCATCCTAATAGGCCCATGTCCTTCTTGTGCTGGGGGCCCCAAAGCTGAATGCAGTGCTCCAGGTGAGGTCTCACAAGAACAGAGTAGAGGGGGAGAATCACCTCCCTTGACCTGTTGGCCACGCTGCTTTTGATGCAACCCAGGATATGGTTGGCTTTCTGGGCTGCAGGCACCCATTGCCACCCATTGCCTGCTCATGTCAAACTTCTCATTAACCAGCACCCCCAGGTCCTTCTCCTTAGGGCTGCTTTCAATCCATTCCCTCTGTTCAGCCTGTATTGGGATTGCCCTAGCTCAGCTGCAGGACTTTGAACTTCACGTGGGCCCATCTCTTGAGCTTATCAAGGTCCCTCTGGATGGCCTCCTAACCCTCCAGTGTGTTGACCACACCACACAGCTTGGTATCATCAGCAGACTTGCTGAGGGTGCACTCAATTTCACTGCCCATGTCTGCATGGTCTGCCCTTAGTGAAGCCATGTTGTGGTTGGGTGTCACCAATCACCTCATTATTTTCCATGAGCCTTACTATAGTTTCCAGGAGGATCTGCTCCATGATCTTGCCAGGCACAGAGGTGAGACTGACTGGCCTGTAGTTCCCCTGGTCTTCTTTTTTACCCTTTTTAAAAGTGAGGGTTATGTTTCCCCTCTTCCAGTCAGTGGGAACCTCACTAGTTCATCGTTCTCCCAGTCCCCACCTTTGCCTTCTGGGGCCTGGGTTTTGTGGCTGGAGTTCTTGCTGGTGAAGACTCACGGAAAAAAATGTCACTGAGTACATCAGCCTTCTCCATATCCTGTGTAACCAGCTTTTCCATTTCCTTCTGGAGAGGGCCCACAATTTCCCTAGTCTTCCTTTTATCAGTGATGTACCTATAGAAGATTTTCTTATTGCTCTTGATGTCCCTGGCCAAATTTAATTCTAACAGGACTTTGGCTTTCCTAACATGATCCCTGGCTGCTCTGACAGTTACTCTGGATTCCTCCCAGGCTATCTCTCCTTGCTTCCACCTTCAGTAGGCCTCCTGTTTCTGTTTGAGTTTGGCAAGGAACTCCATGTTCATCCTTGAAGGCCCCTGGCTTTTTGCCTGACTTTCTCTTTGTTGGGATGCATCAATCCTAAGTTTGTAGGAGCCTTCACAGAAGGCTTGTCCAAGAGCAATCAGAACTAAACAATAGGTGCAGTCCTTGACTGAGAGTGTATCTACAGCATCTGCAGCACCTATCTTATCAGATGAGAAACAGGACTGACAATGCACTTGAATGACATCAGAAATGACAATGCATAGAAGCAAACAGACAGTGCACAGAGCAAGCAAAGAGACCCCATGACCTGCATAGCTTCCATCTGCAGGCAACGCTTTAGTTTGACGTAAATGACTCAAGGCTCATACAATGTGTGTAGGAGAGCTGAATTCAGGCTATAAACCCATGGACCATTATATTTAAAGCATGTAGCCTCTTCCTGAGCTTTGGGTTCTTTGGCTGGCTATTAGTAAATTCAAACACACTAGGAACTGGCTGTAAAAATATGGTAATTTATACTAATAAACTGTTAGTATATTCCCTGCCTTGAATTTGGACTGTTCCAGCAAGAAGTCATCCTGGACAATTCCAAGGTACACTTTGGAAGGTAAAGTAGTCCAAGGATCATTTCCAATAGGCAGTTTGTAGACAACATACCTGTTACACAGTTTTGTTAGCATTAAGTATCTTTCTTCCTTACATGTAGTCTTGGAATCCAGGGACATTCTTGGGCTCATTTAATTTACTGGACTGACCTAGCTGCTGTGCTTAGAGATCTCTGGGGTTCAGTCTTGGACCACATATGAACATTACCTTTATGTAAAATGATGAGTAGAGGATCTGGACCTAAGAACGGATCTGGATTCATGCCTTATCAGAAAAGACCGGTTTAAAGAAACCATAGGGAACCACAGGAACTGGTGGCACTGCCTAACTGATATTCAAACTTCCAGCTTTCCAGAAGATTAACATATCTCTCAATGTCTTTGGAAAATCAAGTTTTTCTAGTAGCTGGCAAATTACTGAAACAGAAATACTTTTTTACAATAACGTCTGTTCATGAATAAAAAAGTGAAATACCTTTGAATGCCACCACAAAAGTACCATAAAAGTACTACAGTAAACAAAGTTCAAATGAATTATTTGAAAGCTTTATGAGTCTGCAATGAAATGTGGTTTCTGTGACAAATTGTTATTGAATCTGAGAATCCAAATAGTCTTTCCCCAATTCTGAAAACGATCATTGACTGAAGTCCATACTGATGCAGAGAATTAGTACAAGGCTTTTAAGCTCTCATTCAGGTGTGGTAGCATCATTACAAAAGCAATATAATCTGCTTCTGTAGTTCCTCTTTAATATGGACTACTGTATAATAGTACTACTTTTGTAATAGTTACCTGGCAAGCTAAGACTCAGAGGAGTGAGTCAAATGAGGCAAGTAAAAGATCACACGACATGCACTTGATATGAGATCCCACAGCCCGTAACATCTGCAAAACACCCTAGACATTTCATCTATTTTTTTTTCCTTAATGCAAACTTCAAGGACAAAAATTCTGTGGGAGAGTTTCAGCTTTTCGAATGAGAGGAATTTTGACACCTTAGGTGTGTTTCACTGTTCTTATGAAATCCTAACAATAATTCACAGAAGTCATTCTGTTCTGAGAACAGGGATCTTTCTTTAGGTTCAGTCATAGGATTGAGGCTTTAGTTCTTTAAGGGATTGTTGAGACAAAACAATGAGGCAACTCAAAGATAAAAGAAATGTACTTTGAGTATGGCAGAGGTTGATTCAAAGGCAAGATTTTAAAGCAACAAGTGCTTTAAAGAAATGAGAACGATGTTTTCCTATAATATATTACAGTCCTTCATTTAATTTTATATTTACTTCATGTCTATTAACCATGTTATCTACTTATTTGACATAAGGATATAAATTTAATGCCAGACATTCTTTATATTGTAAGATTTTAAGTCACAAACTTTATTTTTAGAAGAACAGGCAAAATCATAGACTTTTCATCCCTAGATGAAACAGATATTCAGCAAGATTTTGAAGGGCATGGATGGGATCTAGTCCCTTGTTAATTTTCAAAGGTAGTTGAGCATCTAGTTGTTCTCTGCAATTCTCCCCCCTAATTCTTTCCCCAAGGAAATATGTGTCAGAGCTAGAAAGAGGTCAAGTCTCTTGTTGGAAAGTCCTTTGCTTTCATCATAAAACTTTCCCTTCATGTTCAGAAACACCTGCAGTTATACATTATTGAGGATATAATTATAGAAGTGAAATAGTCCTCATGCTTCATACCATAGGCTTTTTATGAGTTGGTGAAATAAACGAATTGCCCAGGGTATAATATTGCATGTAATACAGTTGAAGGGTTTTGAGCTCTCTTATATGTCAGGCATCATCCATTGGAAGAAATGGTATATCAAATTAGATGGATTATTGATTTGGTTCATTATGTCACATTTTTAAATTGTGCCATTTTGATAATGCTTATATCAAATTATTAATATCAAAAGCTGTCGAATGAGACTGACAAGATATTTGATTTAGCAATGAGACGAAAATCACCGGAATATAAAATACTCTTGCTTTTTCAATTTTTTCATTACTTTATTTATTTATTTATTTATTTGCTAAAAGTTGCCCATTAAATTTTGTTTATAGAATGCAAACTGTCTCAAATAGGGTGAAAGATCACTTGAACATGATTGACATGGAATCTGATTATATGGCTGTCTGTCCCACTAGAGAGTAACTAAAAGAGAAATTTGAAGGGATTACTCAGCACAAGCAACAAAAGTGTGTATAGTACACATTCAGAGCAATAGGTAGATCTTATTTGAATCTTCACTTAGAAGTTGAAATATATCTACATATAAAATTTGTCAAAGAAAGGGAAAATCTATTAAAGTTAATGTAGTTAACTGAGAAATAGAATAAATAGTCTGAATTCTGGCTTTTCTATGAGTTTTTCACTGTCTCTTCACCACTGTGAGATCATCACGTTCAAGTATTTACTGCATTAAAAAGTCATGAATTTGTCTCCCCTCTTTTACTCAGCTTTGGAAATTACACTTATCTATGTACAGAAACACCCCCATCAAATAAGTTCTTCAATGTGAATGATTTATTCATCTCTGCCCTTCTGTAACAGAACTAATGATCAGTTATGAAACTGTGGTATGACCAAAAATAACTCTTCCCACCCTTTTCATGAACAGTCCTGTGAACAATAACTAATCGCCAGTTGTCTCAACTTAATTAAATTCTCATCAGTTCTCATGCTGTGGCAAAAGCTCTCCCAAGCTACAGGAGTCAGGAAGAGGCAGTATTCAAAAATAAGACTGAGTCAGTAAGGCATGGTTACCAAGTATGTGATTTCATGAAGAGACAGAAAAGAACTACAGAAGATGATAGGCTGACTTTATCTGGACTTGGAAAGGTGAATGTTCATGCAAGTTTTAATTCTTCAACTCAACAGCATTTTTTGCACTGCTTCATCTAATGTTGCTGGTGTAACAGTGAAGTGGGATGCTCCATAATGTTTCCAGCTTTTCTTAGAAACATAATATGTTACAGAACTAAAAAATTCTCACTCTTACTGGAGTGATTGTATCAGGGGAAATTGCTATTAATCCATTCCTTATATTTACTGCAGGTGAAATGCAAAGGTTTGTTAACAAATATTTATGATTCATTCTGTGATTCTACGTTTTATTCCTTTACAGGAACTTCCCAAGTTTCTTGAAGACCTTGCTTCAACTGATGCTGATCTGCCTTGGAACAGGTCTAAGAATCGTTTCCCAAACATAAAGCCATGTATGTGTGTTTGCTAATCAACTCCTCAGCTTTGCTCTCTACCTTCAATAGTGCAGCATATATTTGGAATGCAGCTCTGGTTTTATTTGATCTGTCTTTGGTATGGCAGTACAATCATATCCACATTATGAAATAATTTTGTCAAGTAGTTGGTATTTCCTTTTTTATTTATTTTTTTTTAAAGACAGGTTTATTTGCAAGTAGCTTTCAACTTGCTCTCACAAGCTTTAATATGCAGGTGCAAGAAACTGTAGCCTCAGTAGTTTCTTAGCTTTGTAATTCAACCCATGTAGCAAACTCTTTAACATTCTTCCTGTTTTTTTGTTTTGTTTTTTTTTTCCCTTTAGTGGGAAGTAATTTTTTAAAAACATATAAAATCCACGTTTGTGCACTCAACTACCACACAAGCTTGGGTATGCTTTCTTGTAGATATGTGTAAATGTGCTGCAAAGGTTCCATAGAAGATCAGAGTAACTGTATGATAACTTATAAGCCAAGGCTAGATTTTATCACAGGAGACAGGAGTCTGTCTCTCTGTACTCAACACTGCTTCATTTTTCAGTTAATAAGACAAGAAATGTCATTATTATTTTAAGCATTAGCTGTGATGTGAGATGGGCAGAATGGCATTCCTTAGTTAATAATGCTACTTTCTGTGCTATTAACTTTTCACAGCAGCTGTTACTGCTATCTACTGCCTTGTTCAAGCCGTGCTCTAAATTACAGTCACTAAAAATTGATATTCATGACACAATAAAATATAAACAGATGAGTTTCACAATTTTTTAACTTTGTGTTCTAGTTTTTTTAGTAAGGTGTGGACCAAACATCGAAATTTGGAATGTTTGGTTTCAGCATTCACTTACATATCTTTCCTGGTTTTCATCATTTCTGAATACATACTGTGGGCCCAAATTGGAAACTCTCAATCACTTTTTATTTAGTCTTCTTTGAAACAAACTTTTCTGTTACAATGAGCTTATGTTACATAAAAGAAGTTTGAAAAGTGCCAACGTCTGGCTCAAATCTGTCACATGATAAAAAGACTGTCAGTTCCTTCGCCCTGCTTTCTGATTTGTATGGAGGTTGCCTATGCTAGAACAGCATGGTTTGAAGTACAGAGGCTACCATTAGTCAGAGGCTCCTCCTACACACATCTAGTTTGAAGATTTGGAGCATCCACCATTTTAACAAAAAAGAACTATATTAAAATATTTCTGGAACAGGAATGACCATGCAATAGTGGAAATTGGTTAAACTGCCTTTGTAGTGAGTGTTCCACTATGTCAAATGTTGTTATATTAAAAATAATATTATTTTTTAATTCTTAGTACTCCATTTGTTATATGCATCTATGTTTTTTGAACAAATCTTCTAGTTAACTAGACTTTATTTTCATGATAGATAATAACAACAGAGTAAAGCTGATGCCTGATGCTGGTATTCCCGGATCTGACTACATTAATGCCAGCTATGTATCTGTAAGTAGAAAGTCTCTCACATTGTTACTATTTCTATTTTCTGGTACAAGAATGGGTCAAGAAATAACTTGCAAGAAGAACAGCATTCTAATCTTTCTTTCATTCACTACAGTTACTGTTTCTGTGGCATCGTTCAAGTGATTCCTGTGGCATTGAACCTGACTAGTTAAAATATAAATTCTCCTGTTTTCATTGCTCACCAATGATTTTCAATACTAAGTGAAACTGAGTTCATCAAATTACTTCATTTAAAACATCTCATATCACTATTGTTAAAGGCAAGAGTGAAACTACCACTGAGGTCAATTGTTTAGAGATGAGCATTATTTTCTCTCTTGGTACAAGAGTTGGAACCGTTGTATACAAACAGGATAATTCAAAGATAATCAAGCAGTTTTATAGAAATGGCTAGTAATTTGGGTGGTCAGGGTTTGTATGGCTTATTTTGTGAAAAATATGATGGCGGAAAATGTAAATATGCTTTTTGAAGAAGAAAACAATACTGTATTTCTCATCGTCAACTTTCTTCGTAGACCTTGCATTTTCTAGTTGTGTTCTCAGTAAATTCTTTGACTATATTTTTTCTGTCTTCAGTCTTGCCTATATCATTTTTGTCCTCCTGAAGCTCAAAGTATCACTCATAATTATGCATTTATTTTGTTGTAACAGTGGATGATGGTCTCAAGTGAGGTCAAGACTTGATTTACACTAAGGGCTGTTCATACGCATAGCCAGACATGCAGACTGTAGTCTAAATGGATGACACAATGGCAAGTAGAGGTAGTTATTCCCAGGCAACTAGAAGACATTCACAGGGAATCAGCCATAGAGCTGAGAATGGGTGTCATACCTCAACAACATCTTCCCTTCTCATTAGCAAAAGCATGTAATTTCCTGATTCTGACAAGCAATAGAAAGAAAGAGCCACATCATGCTGTTACTTGGCAACATGGCTCTGGGACACACAACCACTGAGAAGGAGATGAGATGGAGCATGGTCTAGACTTTACCCTTCTTGTCACTAACTAACATGCCAAGGCTTAGGAAAGGAAAACTAACAGCAGAAGCCAGCTGCAGAGAGTATTACCTGCTGAGATTGTGTATCTTTACTGCATGTAGGCATCACACTTTAGATGACCATTCATCAGTGAATAGACCATTTTTTCAAGGCTAAAGCTTTACCCTTTATATGTTCTCACTTCATATATTTGTGGACATGTAAATATATAAATACATATAGGAGTAAATATACAATACGTGTTTGTGTGTATTTACCTACTTTTTTATCTAGGTGTATATAGATATGCATATGTATAAAGAGAGGAAAATAGAGATCTTTAAAAAATGGAAACTTGGATGCGACTTTTATTTTCACTGTTTAAACAAGAAAAAGTCAGTAACTGAACTGTGGATTTTGTATCCCTGAACTACAGTTCCTCACCTCACTCTTAAACTAGGGAGGATTAACATGGTTTCCCACTGCTACCTGTTCTGTATATTATAGATAGAATAAGTAAGAGGCATCTGTGAATTATAGGGCTATATTCCAACAAGGAACTTTGATGGTACTATAAACCACTGTGTCAGGTTTTTTGAATAATAAGCTGAACTCTGTGATATCACAGACTGCTTGCTCTACAGTATAAACATATTCTTCTTATTGCTATTGCTGCTATTTTAAATGTTCTGTAGTACGTAGAGTTCTGCAGGGTATGTTTGGTTTATTGGAGAAAACAGATCCATGAGAACCCATGCTCAGATATTTACACAGATTTTTTTAACTTCCTTTTCACTAGATTTTGCATCAATTTATAAATGAACTAAACAAATGAAGCCAACACTGGAAAAAAAATCGACCTCTACAGAAAGGTTTCTTAAAGACCTTCTATCAAAGATTAGGGATCAAATGCACCCTCAGTAAGATGGTGGATGACACCAAATTGTTTGGGAGTTCTTGTTGATCTGCTTGAGGGCAGGAAGGTTTTGCAAAGGGATCTGGATAGGCTGTATCGACGGGCCATGTCTAGCCACATGACATTCAACAAGGCTAAATGCTGGTCCTGCGCATGGGTCATAACAACCCCATGCAGTGGTGTAGGCTTGGGGAAGAGCAGCTGGGAAGTTGCCTGTCAGAAAAGGACTGAGGAGTGCTGGTTGACAGCCTGCAGATTATGAGCCAGCAGCGTGCCCAGGGAGTCAAGAAGGCCAATGGCATCCTGGCTTGCATCAGAAATAGTGTGGCCAGCAGGACTGGGGAAGTGATTATCCCCCTGTACTCAGCACTGATGAGGCCGCACCTCAAATACTGTGTTCAGTTTTGGGCCCTTCACTACAAGAAGGACATGGAGGTGCTCAAGTGTATGTAGAGAAGAGCAACAAAGCTGGTGAAGGGACTAGAAAACAAGATTTTTTGAGGAGTGACTGAGAGAATTGGGACTGTTTAATCTGGAGAAGAGGAGTCTGAGGGGAAACCTCATCACTCTCTATAACTACCTAAAAGGAGTTTGCAGCAAGTTGTGTGTTGGTCTTTTTTCTCAGGTGACAAGCGACAGAATGTGAAGGAACAGCCTCAAGTTCCACCAGGGAGGTTTAGATTGGATATCATGGATAATTTCTTCATGGAAAGTGTGGTTAGGCATTGGAAAGGACTGCTCAGGAAGGTGGTGGCATCCCCATCCCTGGAGGTATTTAAGAGATGTATGGACATGGCACTTAGGGACATGGTTTAGCAGTGGACTTGTAGAGTTAGATTGATGGTTGGACTTGATGATTTTAAAGGTCTTTTCCAACCTAAATGATTCTGTGATTCCTGAGGATCACTGGAAAAACATCACAGTTGTGTGTAGCTTGCACTAGCTCTCACACGGCTCCTCAGTTTTTTTCTCTGGCTTTGCTGCTCCTTAACACTATTTTAATTCTGCTGTGCTAGCCTTCTCCTGACACATCTCTTTGTGACTGGATCTGCAGTAAGGTTAATATGAAGACAGGTATTTTTTAAAGGGAACTACTAGCCTGATATCCTTTTAATATCTCTGCTAAAAGCATTTCTGTTAGGATGGTATTTCCAAAACTTTATTAGAGCATTGGTTCATATCTAATCTATACAGTGGAAAAAATGCCTTACATCCTTAGGTCTCCATGGCCATCTGCCATGCAATGACTAGTCAGGCCTACAACAAATATTTTAACATGTCTGACAAGGTTCTAGCCTTAGGCATGTTAACTACAGGCACAGCTATGAGTCACATGCAAACTCTTTTTTCCTTACCAACCATTATGCATTAAATATTTTCTCTTTCTTAGGGCTATTTGTGTCCAAATGAATTTATCGCAACTCAGGGACCATTACCAGGAACAGTAGGTGATTTCTGGAGAATGGTGTGGGAGACTAGAGCAAAAACCCTTGTGATGCTTACACAATGTTTTGAAAAAGGACGGGTAAGTTACCAGTGTACAACATTGCTATAATTGAAAACTCTGTATGTAGTTTTTGTCAAATTTATAATATAATTATTGCTAATTAGTAATCATCTCACTGCAGATAAGATGCCATCAATACTGGCCAGAAGATAATAAACCAGTGACTGTGTTTGGGGATATAGTAATTACTAAATTGATGGAAGATACTCAAACAGACTGGACCATCAGAGACCTAAAAATTGAAAGGGTAAGTCAGAAATGGAAACTGGTTGAATAAAATCTATCCAACAACCAAAAGAACATCAGATGTTCTCCATCCCACCCAACTACTTCTCAGTGTTCTTCTTTTAATCTTTTAATATGTATGTACTCTACTAGCTGTTTTTTCTGAGCATTTTGTTTTCATTTCTGGTTGTTTTTCTTGGTGGTGGTGGTTTTGTTGTTGTTTTTGTTTTTCCTGAAAATTTTCTCCAGTTTCTGTCACAAAGAACTCAGATATATGGCCAACATGCTATGAAGGACTGATCAAGGTTACTGAACCTCTCCGGTCCGGTGGGAGGTGAAGTTTCTATTTGGACACCTCAGTTGTCTCTTCTAAAAAGGAGTAATCCTAACCATTCTGTTATCAGACAAATCCCTTTGAATATATCCCTCTCAGATTAAAGGGCAAGATTCTCTGGTGCAGCGCAGCTGTTTTGCATTGTACCACCAGCTGTATTGGCCTCCACCCCCAGGAAATTCACCCAATATAAATGAGAATCATCAGTATTACTCCCACTCTGTGCTGGGAATGGAGGTGTGGGGTACAGTATAGATGTTCATCTTTGCCATGATCTACCACTGTAGTTTCCACACTTTGGAAAAATTAGCACTCAACATTAAGTCAAACCAGAAGGTGGTCTTGGAAAGGAATCTGGTCATAATGACCCAAGATGAAGTCAGCCTTCTTTTGCATTCCCAACATTGACCTGTGTTATATGTAGTGAAGCCACATCCTAGGACCTGAACTCAGCTATCCAAATACAAAGATGCATTACCATCCCAAGGTATGTGCATGTGACAAAAGAAGCACAGCATTTAGAGGATTGTCTTGATTGTCAGCCCCATAAGGATATGTTGTGCACGTAGCACAGGACAATTGAACATTTTAAAATGACTGAGAGAAGATTTTTTTTTCAGCTAAAATAAGACACAGAGTAAGCAAGACTAGGAAAGGAGGTGTTTTGAGTAAAAGTATATGCTAACGAAATGCAAAGTCATGTGTTAAGTAGGATGAGTGAGGAGAGGAGGGGAGGGGAGGGGAGGGGAATTGACTAAGTGCTCCATTTACAATAGCTGAAATATCTCCCACAAGGAGTTATGTCGTTTATGAGCGTGCCATTAAATGTGCCATATTGCTGTCTTTAAGATTGCACTTCACCTTCCATCCAAATGGATGGATTCTTGATGATCATCCACTGCAGGTAAAAGGCACGTATACACTAGATCATTCACAATTTTTGCCATATTGCATCCAAAATCACTTCTCTTTTGTTTTATGTTGATCAGTTTTAGTACTATACACCTAAAGTAGTTGCACATAATTGTTCACAGTTGCTCAGTGTTTCTTGCAATATGAAAAGAGTAAGTGGTTGGTTCAAAACAACAACAAAAATTAATTCATTGCACAAGAGTTGATTAAGCTGCAGAACTCCTTGCTGCAAGATATTGTGAATGCTGAAAACGTACAGGACTTCAAAAAATCTGGAGAAATTAATGGAATAAAAGTCTGTTGAGTGCTTTCAAATTTTTAGGTACCACCTGTGACTGAGGAGATTCATGGCTTGCAAACTGTTAAGAATGGAAGGGATATACTATGGAACTACAGATACATTGTTGTCTTGTATTATAATTTTCGTTAAGATTTTTCATTGACTCCTGTTGGAAGCATGATATTGAGCTAGACAGACCTTTGGCCTGACCCATTGCTTTTATTGTTATGTCCTTCATAGTTAATTTAGATATCAGATCATAATCAGCTGTTTGTGTTGAGTTACTATTACTGCTGCTCTAATTGAGAGGGCACCAAATACATAGAAAATATATTTGTGTTGACCAACGTATTCGTTTGTCTTAACTATACCAGGTCAGTATTAGAACAGTTGCCTTCCCCTAAATAAATTTGTCAGCCCAGTTCACTAAACTTCTAAACAAGCTACAGAAATGTCGACATGTAATCTACAAATTACACTGGTATAGTGACTGAAGTCAAATGTAGAGTGATTGCTGAAGTCATTAATACTTCATGAAAAATTAATTTGATGCCATCTCTCTCAAAAAAACTTGCAATAAGATCTGTGCACAACAAATTATCCCTTGATACAAGTACCATCTTATGGTTATGCTATTCTGACCTTCTTTGTTAAATGAAATTGCTGAGAAGTTTACAAGTAGCTTAATGGATATTCTTTGTTTTGTAAAAACTGCCATATTTTATATTTTACAGCATGGAGATTGCATGATGGTGCGCCAGTGTAACTTTACTTCTTGGCCAGAACATGGAGTCCCTGAAACTACTGCACCAATTATCCACTTCGTAAAACTTATCCGTGCAAGTCGAGCAGGTGATAATACACCAATGGTGGTTCACTGCAGGTAAGTGTATTTACCAGGTCATGATTTAGTATCTTATCATTCCAAGTGCATATTAATGCTCAGGGAAGTTGCCAAAGAACAATAGTGAGTGCCCAGGTATGGCTTTAGTATGGATAGCCATGAAGTTTTCTCCAGCAGGGCTCCTTACTCCTTTATAGGAGGCAAAATACCAAAGTAGGCCTGTTCTTCCATTCTTGGAAATCCCATTGAGGTGATGTCTTTGAAAGAGTTATTTCAAAATTACCATAATGTACTGCTAGATGTATCTCAAGTTTCCTCTTTATCTTAAGAAGAGGGATAGCAACAACTGACGTGCTTTTAATGACTTCCATTATAGTTACAGCTTTTCTTAAGAATTAATTCCCTAAAATTGTGTTTAAAATGTGTGTCATTATCATGAAGAAGAAACTATTTGTGAGCCACAGAGAATGACAAATATGTGTAGGGGTTTGCATATGCTAGATTTCAAACTTGGATGCCTGTAAACAGCTAACATCTAAACTTAGACTTTCAAATAAATGGTCTGGTGGTTACTTCGTCCAAGTGATCTGAACTGAGATGTCTAGGCTTGATTCTTTGCCTCATTCTCACTTAGTGTGAGTCTGGAAATATGTGGAAGGAAAAGCTAGACTTTGTGCCACAAATTCCTTCTCTGTCCAGTGAGTTCGCCATTCACTGGGGTTCTTTTGATTTGTCCTCAGTGTCCTACAGTTGCCATCCACAATGTGGGATAAAACCTCCTTATTTTATTTGATGTTGTTATCATTGATAGTTTGACATTTTCCTCTACTGAAGGGGCCATAGAAACTTCTATAGGAGAGAACTACACAGTCTTCATGTTTTGAGGACTTTTATGTGCTTTTGGGCCCTTCTGCAATGAATGCTATGCCATTTGCACAACACAGATACATGAAGGAACCAGCATGGGCCAGATAATCTGCCCATGGTCCCAGTGATTATAAAGCAGCAGCATGTGTTCTCATATCCAGAAAACTCATCCTTTATATTCTGCTCATTAGATTCTGCAGGTTCAAAACAGTTTTACTATACATTACCTGATTATCTGTAGTGATATTTCTTGTATTTATTACACTAATTGCAGAAAAGGCCAATAGTGATTTGAAGAAAATACTATTCATTTTCAAACCCTTAATTAAAACAACACTAGCTACCAGTGTGTGCTACACACCTGTCCTCCTTTTAAAAGTATTTTCTTTTAAACGTTTTGCTAGATACCATGTTGTTTTGTCTCAAACAGAAAAAGCATCACAGAATCAGGGTAGGGTGTGATCTCAAAAAATCTTGTGAATTCTTTGAATCAGTGAACACTAGAAAATTCACATAAAAGTTGTAGGGTGGTTTTTCCATTTATATGGGTTTCATTTAGTTAAATCTCACTTGTCCTATACAACCCCTTGTAAAGTCAAAATCAGAACATAGCTCAAATTCAGATTACACTTTATCCCATTCACTAAGGAGACACACACACAAAAGTAGTGCAAACGAGTTCAAATTTTCGAAACTTTCTTCTCACAATCAGCTTACTTTAACCAGAATGTTCTGGGGAAATATTCTATAATGAGAAAACAAAAACAAACTTAATTTTATCTTGTGTATTATGTTTGCAGTGCTGGTGTTGGAAGAACAGGTGTTTATATTGCACTAGACCATTTAACACAACATGTAAATGACCACGATTTTGTGGATATCTATGGCCTTGTAGCTGAGTTAAGAAGTGAACGAATGTGTATGGTACAGAATCTGGTAAGACACATATTTGAATTCTGTTCTCCTGCTGTTAAAAAGTAAGTCATCTGATCTACAAAACTAGACTAGAAAACTAATGGTATTCAGCTACCTAATGTATTTCCTATTAAATCCTACTCATATTTGGATTACAAGCATCATGCAAATGTATGCTTTTCTATCTAAGTATATCTTGGCCAGTAAAGTCTTGACCAGTGCTGAAAAAAAGTGCTGAGATACTCAGTTTTTAGAATCTAAATCATAATTTCTCAGAGTTTGAGAAAGTTCAAGTTTTGATTAAAGAACAGGAGTTAAAAATGACTTTTCTACACTACTAAATTTGACTTTATTTACTACCTGTTTTTTTTTTTGTGTGTGTGTATACATATAGCATAGTCCTCCAGACTTTTAAAAAATCATTTACCTTTGACCTTATTGGTAATTTCTTGAGTCTTAATAAATTCCTGCAAATAAAGTAACACATATGGCTAGAATTAAGCACAGACTTCAGGGTTTGTAAAATTAAGGCATTGTAAAATTAAGGATATCAGTTAGTGATGATATAGTGATGATAGTCAGGAAGACCTCTACTGTACTTAGAGATCTGGGTATCCATAATGGAATAATAGCAGCATGTAAAACTGATTCTAAATGCCCAGTGGGATGGAAATCTAGCTGTATTTGCATTACATTTCTTGCATAAACCCTCTGCAGGCCAGATCTAACCCAAGGCTGCTCTGAAACCTTTTACTCTACAGCATGACTTACCAACTTTTTAGTATGGGTGAGCAGTTTCAGGACGAACTTCCACACTGCTGATAGATTTGAACTGATTTTGATGTAGGGAGGCTTCCTCCATAGGGAACACATTTCTGCTGTTCCATATCATGTCCAAATACATGAAAAGTGTGTAAGAATGTGTGAAGGTTAAACTCTCTTCAGCAATTGCAGTTAAGATTTTGTGAGACCTTCTTGTGACAGCATCACATTTCTTGAAAAGTACTGTCTGCTTACCAATCACTTTGAATTTTTCTGTTTGAACTCATGATGCAGCTAAACAATTGCCCATTTCCTGTGATGATGAATTCTGGGAATGCTTTTTTGGTTCTGTTTTAAGCTTTTGACTACAAACAGAATCATCTGAAAATAAGGTGAAGATTGGAAGACAATTTAATGGGAGGTCCTTCAAAACCAGACCTTAAAACAGTAAGATATTTGATAAGATCAGTGTACAGTTTTAAAACTTGAATCAGTTTTTCTTATCTCTGTATTTGCATATTTAGGCAGATGCTATGAAAAGACCTACCAAAATGTAATAAAAGATGCTTTCATAATTCTGATTTCTGAACAAAACAAGTATAGATCTGTATACTAGCTTCAAAATCCTGAGGCAGGTTGTTCTCCGTCCAGATCATTTCTACCTCATGTCTGCAAGCTTATAAAACGCAGATCAGTGCTAAAACTTGACCAAAGTGAACTGAACCTTGTTAAGCTTTATGGCAGATTCAGTAATCAAGCTATTCTGACAGCTCTGTGACAAACCACTACTTAGTAGTCTACAATTCATGTTTCATGTGATCAGCAGAGAAGGTGTGAGGAGAGGGACAGTTCCTTTCCAGAACTCAGTTTAGAGATCCCTCAGTGAAACTGTAGGATCAATGAGTAAAATAAATTTAAAAAACAGTTGCTGTCAGACCTAGTTTTTTCCTTCTTATAACTTCAAAATTGTTTTTGTTTTGCCAGCAATCGTTGTCTGTTACCAACAGGCACAGAATGGCCTATATTTGTTCAATTAAACACCTCTGCAGTTACCACACTCCCCCCAAAAGTGGGCTGCATGCAAGCTCTCTACAGGGAACAACCCATAGTCTGTAATAACTCCTGAAACACACCTGGGAATTATTTGGGATAGTGGTGGTAGGTGTGGATCAAAACTATGTGAAAGACTATTCAAACATTTTCAAGTAGTTTGGCTGATCAAGTTCCACCATCTGGCAATGTACCCAGGCACAGTTTAATTCACTAGTATAGGTATAATCTCAGTATCGGGGTATTCTGCCTGATGGCCTGTACATTACAAAGGCCTGCCCTTGGACTCCAGGTAAAGCTCATAAACTAATCTTTAGCGATATTTTTGGTCTCTCTCACTTCCAACCATAAAAATACCTCCAAATAATTAAGAATGTCATTAATTATAACTGGGAAATACCATACATTCCCATATCCTGCTTCGCTCTCCCCTGGCAAACCTAGAAAGATTTTCACTGCTACATGCCCAAAACTAACTGTATGAATGCGGGAAGTTATGAAGCTTTCAGAGTTCTAAATTCTGAATTCTAAATTCTACTGAAACTTAACAATTAGCAATTATTGAGCAGAGAAATTACACTAATATATCTACACATGCAAAAATGAAGGAAGCTAACCTTATTTTGGTCATCTTCATCTGTGGAGATATTCAAAACCCATCTGAACAAAGTCCTGGGCAACATGGTCTAGCTGACTCAGCATGTTACGCTAGCTCATCTCAACAGGTCCCTTCTAGCCTAAATGAATTTGTGGCTCTGTGATCTTGCTCATTTTCTGCATCTACTCCCGTGTGAAGATAGACTTAATCCATTTATTTTTCTGACTGCTTTCATTCTTTTATTGTGTTATTTATTTCATCCTGACATTGCCCTTTTTTATTTTTCTCCTTTCAGTGATTATTACCCAGAGTTACTTTATGCCCTTGGAAATGTCAAAGTAACTTTAGTTTTCCACTCTTCACATTATAGTCTGCTAAAAATGATGCCACAGTCCAAGAAGTGTCACTAAAAATAATGTGGGGTTTTTGTTTGTTTTGTTTTGTTTTGTTTTGTTTTTGTTTTTTATCTTAGCATGGTGCATCCTCCCAGAACATTTTGCATCCTCCTTGAACTTTTGCATTTGAGTGCACCCTGCTGGTTTTCTCTATGCTATAAGGAAGAAAATCTTCTCACCGAAATATTAATGTTCAGTTTCTTCAGTCTTACTAGTAACAAAAAGTAGTCAATCATCTCTTCATAGAACAAACCTTTACAGAAAAATGTGGATCAGCCTGTAATTCTCAGTAATGATTAGAATAATTTCATATATTTTACTAGCCATCTGAAATAACATCTTTTGACAAATTTTAATGCCTTATGCCTTGTAATGAATGAAATCAGGTCAGGCATGTATAATATCACCATAGTACTGAGATTACTGAGTTAATCTGCAGTTACTTTGATAATATCTGGATGTTATATAAAATTGAAAAAGTTTTTTGTTTGTTTTGAAAGTATATTTTTCGTCTAATCAAACATCTTCAAATTCACATCTCACAGGCACAATATATATTTTTGCATCAGTGTGTATTGGACCTGTTGACAAGCAAGGGAAGTACTCAACCCATATGTTTTGTAAATTATTCAGCACTTCAGAAGATGGACTCTCTGGATGCCATGGAAGGTAAGCAGATACAGATTATTTTTTTTTCATAGCAGGTGCATCGACTTTCCCAATTTAAGAAACATAAACAAATACTTTGACAAGCATTTTTTTTGACTCCAGAAGTGTAAAGTTTTAGCATTTTTCTCCCCTTTAGTCTCCCTCATGGTAACAGTCATTGCTCAAGCTTTCCAATTTTTTCCCTGTGAGATCTTTTAACTTCAGCCTAAACAGTTATCTGCCATTAGTTACTATTTGATAGCAGAGGAGGTTAATGTAATATATCTGTTTTCCTTTTGTAGGTGATGTGGAGCTTGAATGGGAAGAAACTACCATGTAAATACTAAGACTAGATATTAAAAATAATCAGGTTTTGAAAATCAGTCATATTTTTTTAAGCAAAAGGGCCAAAGTGAACTCCCCTATTTTGATGATTAAAACATACACTGATGATTGAAACAGCTTTTCTTCTATCAATGTGCCTTCATAAATATGTTAAAGTATTTTATTCAGATCACAGAGCAATAATGATATGAAGTACTTTTGCACAGACTGCACTTCTGCTGTTATATGAACACTGCATTCAGTATGTATTTAAATAGAAAGTGTGTTTGAACATACTCCTTTTTTCCATTTACCTTTGTAAAGAGGAACAATGAGCCAAATAAGATGTAAAAAGTTCTTATTCCCAGTGAACTTATTTTTGTGTGAATTTGCTGTATTCAGTGTGTTTTGGTTTTAAGTAAAAGCTACAATTCCTTGAACCATTCTTGCTAGATTGGTTTTAATGTTGCTGTCAGTTCTTGCAGATTAATTCCATTACCATCACAGTGATCTTTACCTAAATGTATGTTCTTGTGTTTTGAATCTTTTTTTATGAGTGGTAGCATATCAGCTCGTGATCCTGAACAGCTGAAGAGTCACCTTCTGACATGGGGAGGATTATTCAGCTTTTACACAGCACACAGTAGCTCTTCAGGGACACTTGGGGCTATTTAAGCTATCCTATAATGAGAGGGTTGTTTTTTTAAATATGCAATGGTGATTGCATATGTTCAGTGCTGAAGAAAGTATTTTATGTTCCTGCTACTTTTTAAAACGTATAAAAAAATAATAATGATAACAATAAATCTATACATTTATTACCTATTATGATGCATCTTAGGTTGACTTCAGTAATAGAATGTTTATAATTCATTCACATTTCTTGTATATGGCACTGTTCAGTATTTTAAAAGGATACTCAAAATTTAATAACAGTATTTTTTATAACGCAGTGTTGTCAAGTAAGAAAAATGTTGCTCCTTTCTCTGGTTTGTTGAATCACTGTAGACATTGAAAAGTACAGGAAGTAATATTGGGGGATTTAATGAAAGGAAACATCTCCCACTGGTTATCTTTATCAGAGCTAGATCTGAAACAGGAATGAGAGAAGCAGGAAGCTCTTATCTGAGAAGCAAAACAAAAACTGGAAGAGTAGGAAGACTGCAGAGAGAGTATTAAACTGTGTACCCTGTTTTTACATGGAAGTATTCAATTGATATTATTGGGTGGGGGGCTGATTGCTCAGTTTTACTCTGTGTAAAGAAATGTATAACTCTAAATAATACTAAAGCTGTGACCTTAATCTAAAATGAAGAACATAATAGCAAAGAGACTTTGGAGTTGCCATCTTGTATTCTGTTCGACAGAAGAAATCCATAGCCTTCTGGAGGCATCAAGCTCGGGAAAGTCAGACGAGCCTCTTTAGAACCTAGAAAGGTACAAGTGTGGGTGGTGTGTTTATGTTCATGCACTCTGAACAGAACAGTAAATGAAAAAAACTTTCTATCTCTTAACTGTAGCTACCAGACAGAAAATACTGTACAGTATGTAAGCTGATATTTGTTCATATGTAAATGGTAGTAGGTGTTTGATGTCTTTTTAGAATCTGGCAAGGGTGGTGCAGATTACAAATCAGTGAGGGAGGGCCCTTTGTAAATTAGCAGAAAGTGCCAAATATCTAAATGAAAATTAAAGGGCATCATTTAAGGAGATGGAAATGGTCTGCAGACATATTTTGGGCAATCTGTCTTTCATGAAGACTGACGGTATTGTAAACATCACATGTCAAGCTAAAAAGAAAACAATGCCTTTTAAAGCTGGATAGAGGGAGAGAGAGGTGATGTCCACAGCTGTTCAAGTCTCTGGCAAAGCATTCGGTACAGCTCTAGTTTCATTTGGTTCATATGAAACATGTGTTCTTCATTTATTATACATGTACTTTAAAGTATTCTGACAAATTACTTATAGGGGCTTACAGATGTTTTTCATGATTTGTATTTGTACTTGGTAGCAGTACATGCAGCACTGTGATAAATTGACATTATAAAGTCATAATCTTTTATAATCTTGCATCCACAATGGTGGAATATATGTGTGTGTGTCATTACTCATTTCTTTGTAGGAAAAAACTAAGAACCCTTAGGCAACTTATAGATGAACTCCAGAAGTTCCAAATGTGCTTAAATTTTTCCTGGTTTATAGAATATTTATAATGAAGACTCCTACATCTCCTTGTAGGGGACCTGTCGGTAGTCAAACTACATTCAGTAGCATACTTGCCTGACATCTCAGTAAGACATTAGAATATTTGTCTGTCTTTTCTGTGGGTCAAAGTGAAAAACTGAATAGTAATTCAAATACATTATTGTTAAATTTGATGTAAGCAATCTGATATATGCTACTTTGACACATTTTGCATTGTATTTAGGATAAAAAGCCAATATTCAGCATAAACTGGCCACAACTCATAGAACATATACTAAGGGGGAGAAAAATCTACAAGCGATTCTCTGCAATAACTATTTTTCAGTATAAGTGGAGCAGTAGTTCACTGACCTCTTCATGTGTCCACCAATGATTTACAGGGAGAGGAGAGCATCTACATATCATGAGATGCCCCAGACCTCTGTCCAGCCATGAAGAAAAAATTTCCACATGGTCTCTTGTTTTCCAGCCCTTCTTCCCATTTGCAATAGCTCCTGTGCTTGTTCTGCTGACATAACCAGAGATCTGGAGGTGGGCAGGATTTATCCAATTGCTATTTTAAGAATATATATACATAAAACAGCACACCACTTTCACTCTTAACTTTGCCACTCAATTTTATACAGATTCTAGAAGCTACTAATATATAAAGAGTCTATCCAAAGCAGAAACTGGATGAATAAGAACCAGAGACGGATACCAGAATTTTTTCACCTGATTACAATTACTTTGAAATTGGGTCACACAGAATCACAGAATGGCTGAGGCTGGAAGGGCCCTCTGGAGATCACCTGGTCCAAGTCCCCTGCTCAAGTGGGGTCCCCTAGAGCACGTTGCACAGGATGGCATCCAGACAGGTTTTAAATATCTCCAAAGAAGGAGAATTTGCAAGCTCTCTGGGCAACTTGTGCCAGAGCTCTGTCACCCTCACAGTAAGGAAGTTTTTCTTCATAATTAAATGTACCTTCCTATGTTTCAGTTTGTGCCTGTTGCTTCTCGTCTTATCACTGGGCACCACCAAAAACAGTCCAGCCCCATCCTCTTGACACCCTCCCCTCAGATATTTATATACATTGATAAGATCCCCTCTCAGCCTTCTCTTCTCCAAGCGAAACAGGCCCAGCTCTCTCAGCTTCTCCTTATATGACAGGTGCTCCTGTCCTCTAATCATCTTCGTAGCCCTCCCCTGGACTCACTCCAGTAGTTCTCTGTCCCTCTGCTACTGGGGAGCCCAGAACTGGACACAACACTCCAGGTGTGGCCTCACCAGGGCTGAGCAGAGGGGCAGGATCACCTCCCTTGACCCACTGGCAACGCTCTTTGGAGTGCAGCCCAGGATACCATTGGCCTTCTTGGCCGCAAGGGCACATTGCTGGCTCATGGTTACTGCTGTCCACCAGGACTCCCAGGTCCCTCTCCACAGAGCTGCTCAGCCCCCAGCCTGTACTGGTGCTTGCGGTTATTCCTCCCTAGGTGCAGGGCCCTGCACATGCCCTTGTTGAACTTCATGAACTTCCTCACCTCCCAGCTCTCCAGACTGTGGAGATCCTTCTGAATGGCAGCACAGCCCTCTGGGGTATCAGCCACTCCTCACAGCTTTGGGTCATCAGCAAACTTGCTGAGGGTGCACTGTGCCATTGTCCTGATCACCGATGAACAGGACCGGACCCAGTACTGACCCCTGGGGGACACCGCTAGCGGTAGGCCTCCAACCAGACTGTGCACCACTGAGCATAGCCCTCTGAGCTCTGCTGTCCACCCAATTCTCAATCCACCCTACCTTACTATATTATGTTGTTCAGTACAATTCTATAAAAACTGACATCTATATACATAGAAGTCTCTCCATATGTATTTATAGCCAACTCTGTTGGATATCTGTTTGAAGAGGCTACTGTCATTGCCCTCAACAACTGACCTGTTCTGCTTACAAAAGTAATAGAGAGAACAGAAGCACGTTACATTCATATTGAATTTAAAGCATGTTTCATGTTTTAGAACTTTTATAAGAGCGGATATAGTAATTGCACATTCAAATTTGTCCCTTTACTGCACAGTGGGAGCTATTCAGCACTTTAATTTCATAACATTATGTGAAAGATCAATAGTGTGTGCCATCTGTGTACTGCTACAATACAAATTGCTCATATGCAGTTATTAAGAAAAAGCAGCAAAGAGCAATGAATTAATTGTATTTCATATTAAAGTGACATGTGACAGTGAGCTTTCCTGGTTACTTAGAGAAATGTACAAAGCCTCCTAGATTTGGAAACAAAACAAAAATCCCCAAGATTTCAATTTGACAGAGAAGTGAACATTAAATCTTTGTAAACATGATATATAGGATAGCTGTGTACTTGCTTTTTCCACACCAAAATCACACTGCACAGTTAGTGTCTTCTTTACCAAGATGAACCTTAGAAGTGCCTTAATGTAAATTATTTGATATTTGCAAGGCGCATTCAGAACAAAACCTGGAAAAACAGTGATGGAATTGAAGATAGGAACTGACAGAAAAGTGCTGATCAATATGTAAGCATACCTGGTAGTCATGACTTTTTTAACAGAATCTTAAACAAAACAGGTGCAACAAAAGAGGTGCCGAAATGAAGTGAAACAAATATTCCTTCAGTTACCTTAAATAAATAAATAAAAATAAAAAGTTGATGATCTATGTATCTGATTTTATGACCAGTAGCAAGTTGAATTAAAACCTGCACACACGTAAATCAAGGACAAAATTCCTATCCATTTACATGGAGTCACAATTTTACTGACTGCAGAGTCCCAGCACAAAAGGGTCTCTTCATGGTTGTATCCAAGAACGTTTACATGTTATCCAAGAAATAGAGCAAACATCATTAATGCACTGATTTGTGCTACCTGACCTATTTCAAAATCTTAAATTCACAGTATAATAGGGGGAAATTTGTGTCCTGTTGCCTCCTACAAATCAAGAACATTT
Organism: Cygnus olor; assembly: GCF_009769625.2. Lineage (NCBI taxonomy): Eukaryota > Metazoa > Chordata > Aves > Anseriformes > Anatidae > Cygnus > Cygnus olor. The sequence goes on from NC_049169.1 coordinate 42,920,399, forward strand.
TCAATACTAATACTTTTCCTTCATAAATAGATTGGCTATTGACTACTCCTCTAATTTAGATATGAAAGTGTGTTTAATTGGAAGATGATTTAGCAACAGAGTTGTTCTGCTACTTACATAGATACACTCACTACATATAGAAGCTTTTGCTGTCATGTGGCATTTCTAAAACTTTTATCTTGCCAAGGCACCGGCGATCGTGTGGACTTCACAATTGCGCAATGTTTAAAAATACTAAGGCTGAAGCTAGCTAGTGTCTGGTACAGGCTCCAAGCTCTGTTTTTTATGTACAGTTCTTACTCAACTGGGACAAAGCCTGCAAATGCAGAGGTTCAAGACACAACGTCCTGTGAGGTCTGTGGGCACAAGAGAGTTTTTCTGAAAACATTTTGACAGCAAGCTAAAATAAAATTTGAAAAATACGCTTCAGAATATGTGTTAGGTGTATAGTAAGCATTATACAGATCTTCATGTAGCCATGGAAATAAATAAATGATAAATAAGCCAGATCCAAATTGATTTTTGTTTTGTTTTGTTTTAAGATCTATGAAAAGTATCCAATTAGCTGGCAGTTTTTGGAGATACACATAGGATAATAATGAATTCAGTGTATGTATATAATTAAGCTGCATGTTCATTTACTGCTGCAAAGACTGCAATGCATTGAGTGCAGTAGCCTGCAGTTGGAAACCATTGACACATAGTTTTGGGCATATCTTTGTCAATTTTTGATTTTAAGGAACTAAGTCAAAGAAAATATATTGAAACTGGTCCACCGTTTCCACGCTTTTCCACAACTGCTGTGTCACCACTATGCATGATGCTGAAAAGACAATTCCTCCCAACATTGTTCTTCATGTTGTGTTCTGTTTTCTATTTTGCATTGCTTCTGTATTTGTTTTTGTTTTGTGTTGTTTGTCTATATGTGACATATCAGAAGGTACTGTAAACAAATACGGGTCATCTCAGTCAGATACTACAGGCTCAATCATATGTCATTCTCAGGTAAGGGGTGTACTGGTCTTCAAACTTGCTATCTATTCCCTTCCTTCTAAGTTGATTTGCAGATGACATCATGGAATATCAGCTGCATTTCTGCACCGGCCCTTCCCCAGAATACATTTTCTTTCCTGTCCTCTGTGTGGCTACAGTTACGAGCTATAAGACAAGTGCAAACCTACTATAGTGCAGACCTCAGACCTGAACAGTGGTATCACTTGCATGTCTTTGCAGCATAAGCACTTCATACAGTTGTAAGGATAAACTAAATTACTGGCTTCCTACCCCCAAGTTCCCTCTACTGCTGTCACAAATTCTGGTATAAATTTTAGCACTGGTCACTGATTAGTGTCAGTTGAAAACAGCAAGATGGCTCCAATGTTTGATATTTTGCATGGTGATTCTCTTTTCCCAAACAATGCCGAACGGATTACTGATTTTAATTCCTTTTTCTCCCAGCTCGCTTATCCAGCTCCCTTATCCTGTAGTCCCTTTCTCATATTCTTTCTCATATTCAACTGTATAAAGAAAACTGCATATCAATGGCCTTTTAGCAGTGAATAACAATGTCTATGGCACATTTCACAGATCTCACTTCACCAGGCAAAGTCTGGGACGAAGTTGTGCCTCGATATTTGAGTTGAAAGACAACATTTAGAAGGTTTCAGTTGTATTTGGATCATCTTACTCTGCTTGTTGATTGGTGTTACCAGGGTGATATTTTTGTAGGATGACAGCTGCACACAGCTATCCACTGTAATCATGAATAAACCATCCCGGTACTCTTCATAGTCAATAATAAGCTGAAGGAAGTTTTACAAGGATATTCCTAAAATATTTTGCAGGAGATGGAGTTGTGGACGATAGGAGAAGAATACTTGGATAGTGGAAATCTAATACGCAACTAAAGCTTTACTGTTCACAGTTACGTTCCCCGAAGCCTGCTGAGCAGGAAGTGCCCTGGAACACGCAGAGCATATTTGAGACAACATAATACAACCTTTGAGCTGAGTACTGCAACATACCGAACACTCTTGTCAGTCATGCAGGAATGCACTTAAATAAGCTTTACTGTAAATGTCCCCAGCTCATTTGAAAAACACAAATACAGGAAACACATATTATGACAGCTGATAACAACCTTTGTGATTCAAGTTAGTACTGGGAACCAAGGGACTCTATTCAGTCAATGCTTTCACTAATTTAAGTATAAAAACAAATATTTTTTCTCCACAAGTGCAGAACCTGGACTGACAGAATGTAGACAGAGGAGAGGGTTTTATTCCTCTAATGAAGACATAAGCAGAAAAGTAAGCCTGTATGTGTATCTCTCTCCCTCAGTCTCATGTCTGCATATGCTCTCCAGTTGGGAATAACTGCAGATAGATTAAATTTATCCACTTCTAATGCAAACCATATATCAATAATCCCATTCTTGGAATCCACTATAAAACAGTTAAGTGCTTTTTTGTTTATCACTTTTCTGTTGGCATTCACAATAGTTCCTCTTAACTATTTTTCTTACAGAATTCTACTACTTGTCTGTAAGTATTGCAAAGACAATGCACATAGTGTGGATCTGGCCTTGCGTATTGGGCAGAAAATTCTTAAATGAGCTGCAACAACACAGCACTACTCACTAGGCATGGGCAAGGATCAACCTGAGGAGACTGGCTCCCAAGCATGTAATCTTACTCTCTTTTGAGAACAAGACAATTATCTGACAGTGCAGTTCTGTCCAAGCTGGGGTATCCAGAAAACATTCGCAAAGCTGACTGACTTTGGGATGTGTGGAATTTAGTCCGAATCTCTCTCTGCTAAACAAGAAAATTCAGAATTAGCGTTATCACTGACACGTACCATTCTGCAATTAGCTAAAGTCCTATACAACAGTGCAATAAGGCAAACAGATGCACTGGACATTTCCAACCTGGACATTATACCTTGAACTCTAAGGACCACTGACTACCTGTGATTAGTCTTATGTTCTGCTTTGGTGTAATACCTTGGTAAGCCTAGGCCAGAACTTTAATCTTCCTCTGTGTTAGAGTTGAATTAATCTTGCCTAGTTTCAGCCATATAGTAGTTACAATTTAAGCTAACCCTCTCCTATTGTCAGTGGAGAGACATGGGGCATGCATAGAAGGCAGTTCATGCCAGGTCTAGAACAGATCTGGTACACCTAGATGGAAGTGAATTTACTTTGTGTCTCTCACCTTTGGCTATAGGAGCTTAGCCAACTTGGCTATCTGCCAAATACTATATTCAGTAAATTTCATCAAAGGAGCACTTCTAAACAAAATGTACCCTTTATACCAACTGTACAGTTTTGTTTAGCTTTAGGAAGGTCTTAAGTAGGAAATGGAGCATCTGTGCAAATATACCACATAATTCCATATCCAAAGCCCAATGCAGAGAAGATTAAGTCACAGGAACTCATCTTCATGACACTGAACAGCAAAACCTCTCATTTCCTCTCATTTTAGACTTGTAAAGACATACGGTCTTCCTTGTGGTTCACACTCAAAGTTTTGCCACATTTCTTTGCTTTATATATATATATCTTTTTCTTCATTCAGAATAGAAATTTGGAAATCCTGACCTTGGAATAGTTACAGGTTATCTTAGGAAAATACTGTGCTGTCCTGATAAAACAACTATAAGGAAGACGCTTTCATAAAAAATGTTCTAGAATTCCATATTATTGTAATTCCTCAAAAATATGTCTACTCCTGTGAGGTGGCTGTTGTTGTAGGAACATTACTAAATACAGTACACAAAGACCATGACTGCATGGTCAAGGTGGTGGATACATTTATCACTTCTTGATTTTCCCTTCTTTTGCCCTTCCCATTTTTCCTTTTCCTTTTTGGCACTCCTAAGCAGATTAGGGGACATATCAGGTTGCTGGTTAACGGAGATTAATTGTGTGAGCTATACTAACTATGTACGAAAGTTAATGAGACAAACATTCCTCTCCTGTATATTGATGTGCTCTCTGAAACAAGAAGGAATCCCTGACATCACTACTAGTGCTGAATGTCAGTCAGAGAAAGGTGGTCTAGCAAGATGGTCATGTGCTAGCATGGGATAAAATCTGTTTTCAGAGACTTTGCACATCTGAAACAAATCATTTAATTTCTGTGTCTCTCAGCTCCTTGGGGAGGGGAGGGAAATATTAAACCAGTTTTCCTAACTTTTATCCATCCTATCTGTTCATATTTGGAATCTCTGTGGGGAAAGTAATTTCTCCCAAAATGTCTTTGTACTCTTGCTATCACAACTAAGATGTTGTCCAAGGAATAAATTCTTTCTCTTATCAGCATTATCCCAGTACAAACAAAAGGCACGGATATTGTCAAGAGATACTGTAGACAGTATCACTGCTACACAGTGCTCATGCTTTGCTTTGTGTTCATCATCCTGTCAGTTCTTGCATCTTGATAGTACAGAACTTGTGGTAAGCAGCAGCTCTTGGTGTGGAAAGTGGACATTAGCTAAAATAGTATTTGCAGAGAGCTTCATTTCTGGAAAGGTTCAAATGAGTACCCCTGGAGCACAGCAGGCTACTTGTGACAAAAGGCACCTTGCTTCTTACTCAGTCTCTGGACATAAATCTCTTGTCTCTGTGTTTAGAATAATAGCAAAATGACAAGAATTAACTTATTTGAGATGCCAACATTTTTTCTAACTTGTGGTCACTATTATGATATACTACATCCACGTGTAGTTTATACCACGCACACACACAAACACATACTCAAGCTCTTAAAGGGACATCTAAATTTGTCAAGTATAACTATCTTCCTTCAGGCTAACAGAGGGAAGTATGACTTGGATTAATAGTTGTCATGACCATTAAGTCTTCATCTACAGAAATAATCGATTTTGATTTTTAACAGATTGCAAGGGGTTAGACTGAAGCTTCATTTTCTTGACTGGCCACTGGAACAAGTGGAAAATTATTCTGATAGAGCTGTGAAATACTTTGTGCCATCATATTATATGGTTCTCCAAAACCAGGAAAATGTTCAGTGGGGTCTTGTAAGGAGACGTTGTAAAATATAAAATTGCTACAACAGCTGAAAGACAGAGAATGGTTCCATTGAGAGAAAACTAATGCGCAAGTGTCAAAATGGACAGTTGGTGTCAGCTCCAGAAGGATTTAAAACTTAGACATAAGCTTGAAGAAACCATGTTAACAGAGCCAATGTCTGTATGAAAAGAACTTTGTACTTAACAAAAATCCATTGTAAACAACATATTTGACACAGCCTTTATTAAAGTGCTTAGGAGAAAAGAATGGTTCATTAATGAAATACTTAAGTACTATATTCCACTGATATTCAACATTATACAACGTTTTCCTTTTTCCTGAAAAAGAAATTCCGAACATAAGTGAGAGTTTGGTATATTGATAAATTTTGGTAAGAAGTTCATGTTTCCAAAAAGGCAAATCTATGAGAAAGTCCTTAATATTTCATTTATAATGAAACTGAGATTACATATCAAATGAAACAAGATTTTCTGTTACTATTTTAAAACAGTTCTTTATGATCTATATAGAATAGTCTCAATCACATTTAGGAAATCAATTGTATATACTGTAGAACTATTTATAGTTCATCTCAGAGGACTGCAAAAATAATTTTAGGCTTTATATTTCAGCAGAGGCTAACCTTGTGTTGCACACGGCTTGCACACAATTCAAATAAAGTTTCCTTGCCAAAGATGTATCACATGGCTGGTCTGCTGGCATGGCTGCATAATCCAAACTCCTGACTTTGGGAGGAAGTGAGCCAGTGGAAGCTGTTGAAGCCAACACCTTCAAAATAGCCCGGACACTCAGCCCAGTCCTGCTTCACAAAGGAGCAGTGAGATCGCAGGGCAACCATTGCCATCTCCTGCATGCGAGCCTTTCTAAATGTAAGCTCCTCTCTGGCTTGTCTGCATACTCGAAGCACTTGTGACTTTTGAGGACATGAAGTTTTCAGTAAACAGACCACACCAATTACCATCCACCCCATGTTCCATGAAGCTGGAAGTGTGTGAAATTCTGTTGGTTTGTTTTTTGTTGTTATTGGTGTTTTTTTTCTTCTTCTTTCCTGAAGGTCAAAGAGAGAGAGGCATTGAGAAAGGAGTAATGATGTTGAATAGGAGTTGGCTTGTGCTCAAGGATCTCAAGGACATTTAAGCGTTACAATGCTTAACTCTGGGACATCCTGCTGTGCAGCAGAATCCTTAGCTGACAAGTGCCCAACCTCAAAGCATACAGAAAAACTGCCATTAAAAAAAGCAGCTCTCAGAAATTGTGGAATTTGGAGTGGAATTTGGGAGACAGCAAGCACTGACAATGGAGACAAAAAGTGGCAAATTACACATGCCCACATAGCTCTGACTGTAACTCATGCTGGCTTGGGAGTTATCATCTCATTATCATTGTTGTCAAATAATAGGGAATTGCCAATTTTGATTTAGCCTCTAGAAGGAATCCAGGACTAAATCTCAAGGCTTGTATTTTAAACATTCAAATAACACTCAGGAGGCACTAATTTATTTTCATCCTCTGCTTGGTTCAGAACAGGGATCTGTTTATCCGCGTTTATCACATCAAATATGCTGGTCCCTGGGCTAAGGCTACTGAGGAATCACTGTCTATCTGCCATACTCCAGTAGTGCAACTTTCAACAATATTTGAATGTCCATTCAAAAAATGATGTAGCCTGAGGGGGGCAGGCTCTCACATGAAATGTGGAAGGCAGCTGTTCACACACTCAAGTACAGTATTAAAAAAAATTACGGGAGCCTGGCTGAATCTTGTCCCATCCTACAAGAGTTCTGATACCTAGACTGCCTTCCTTTTTTCCATCTTAATTTTCCTCAGTTAATATTGTAGAATCCATTTTAATAGGAAACAGTGATAGCATAGATCATGGGAAAATAAGGCAAAAAAGGAATCTTAGGAAGTCCCAGATTCTACCATATTCTGCTTGAAGGCTACATCGTTGCTGGCAGAGGTCTATATAGCTGTTGCTCTGCAGGCAAGCCAGTCTAGTATTTTTCCTTCCGTCAGAAGACTTAGCCAAAACTGCCATGTTATAACTAATTGTATAATTTATTTTCTATCCACATAATCACAAACATCAGTTTACTGCTTACTCAATCACTGCCAGTACTTCCTATTAACATCTCTGTTCTCTAGTCTATACAACATTCATTCAGCATTTATTCAGCTGATGTTTCTAAGCCTCCCAGTTGTTCTTTTTAACATTCTGCATTTTTCCTAGTTGTACCAGCTGTATCTGTTTTGAGATACAGTGCCTGAAAATGGGCACAGGATTGCAGCTAAAGCCTCATCAGCCTAGAACAGGACAGAAGGACAACCTCATGTGCCTCCTGCCTGCTTGTGAATCCCAGTCCCTTCCTTCTTTTGAAGAATTAGCATTTACGTAGTTAGCCTATATTTCTGCAGTTCATTAGGATTTCCGAAGTGCTCAGTTTTGTCCTTGCTCTCATCAAAATGGAATTTATTAAAGAACATATTTCTGATTTGTCACAATCAGCTTAAAATCTAAGCATGCCCTCCAACAAGCTCATAATTCATATTGTTTGGGATACCTGCAAATTTGATGGACATATTCTCTATACCTTCATCTGAGATATTAATTAAGACATGAGTTCCCAGAGCAGAACCATTTGAGAGTTCTTTGAGCAGTTTCCAAACAGTTGAATACACACAGAGGGTTCATTTTCCTGTTTTTCATATGAAAATGTCATGTGAAGCTATAAAAAAACTACATTAAAATCAAGATAAGTGGTTTCTCCTCATCCTATAACCACAAGAATTGTTGACTTGTTACAGGAGACTAAATGGATTTGGCACAGCTCCTTCTTGAAGATTTTGTAATGAGAATAAGACTACTCCATGTTAGCATTATTTACTCCTTTGTATTTTTCCAGGAGTATATAAATATTCTATCATTTTCCCAGCATTTTTAGAGAAACTTAGGTTGAACTACTCACCTACAAGAGCCTTTTTTTTTTCTCCTGTTTAAGAATATACATTCCATTTGCCCATCTATAATCTTCTGCAATTTCATCATCCACAATCTTTCAAAGATATCAGGAAACAACACTGAGATCAGTTCAGTCAATTTTCTAAGTATGCTGAGGCTGAACCAGTTTTAATATGTACAATAATCTAATTACTTTTACCTCTTGGTTTTCCTGTCCTGACTCCTTATCCTTTTGTCACTAATGTTAATTGTGTTAACTGGTTAAACCCACTTCACCTTCTTGTTGTAAATTGAATTTACAGAGGCATTAAGCACAGCTTCATCAGTTAAAGTCTTTCTCTCTATTCAGGATCCCTTAGTTTTCTTGCTACTATAATATTTGTTGAAAGCTTCTTCTTACTTTTTGTGTCGTTTGATTGTTGTTTTTTATTTGTCCTTTGCCTTTCTGATTTTGTCTTAAGATGACTATGCCATTCTTTCTTTCGCAGCCTTAGTTCTGTCTTCTGGTTTTTGTTTGTTTGTTTGCTTTGGTTTGGTTTGGTTTTCTTTTATTCCATTTGGTTTGGTTGGTTGGGTTTTTTCCTCCTCTTACTTCAGCAACATGACTTTAAGAGCAGCTTAAAACTTACCCGAAACTGTCAGCAAGTTCTGTGCTAATTTAACCCAGCATCAGGACATAATCCCAGTATTGAATGGTTAGAATTCTGGAAAATAGTTTACATAAAGTGTTACAAAATTCCTGGAACCATGGAAACCTCAAATTTGAGATGCTTGCCTGAGAAAGCTCCCAATAAGATGTGATAATCTGAGCTTCTGCAGACTCTTGTTTATAAACCATTGCTGCTGCCTGTGTAAAATCAAATTCTGCAAAGACACATCCTCTAACCAAGAGACAGCTAATTATAAGAAGCCATTGGTCATTGATGTTGCTTGATTTTGCTCGTACATTACTTTTCAGCATGTGTAATGAATGATATAGTTGGTAAAGAGTGCCAATCATGTGATCACTTAATAACTCCTTGTTCCAGAAAATACTAAGCCTTAGCATCAGCTGGCAAAAGATACATAGTCAATTTACAATTAACTTCGCTTTTGGATCCAAATGGAGCAACGCTGGTGATCCAGAACCTTCAGGGATCTCTCTTCTCCAGAAACAATTTCAATTAATTAGTTCTTAATTAGTTGGCAATCTTTCTTGGTCATTCTTCACTAATGACACTAATGACACTAATACTTTGAATGCTGATACCTAATTCTCTTGTAATAATGAAAAGTGATTTCCTTGATAAGAACTGTAGAAGTCCATGTAAGGTTTCTCATACTCTCAATTTCTTTACCATAATGACCTTGACTGTTAGTAGACTGTGCGGCATGGATTTTGCAGCTTGAAAGAGATGCAAAAAGAAAATCTTGACTGTTCATGGACAATCGATATCACAGACAACTTCTGTCTTACCCATGTCACTGTTAATGATCAATCTTGTAAACATTTCAGAGCCCTTATATTCTTCACTGGGAACCCTCTAAATATGACAAACTTTCTTTACCCTGTTGTTAAATACATGTTTGATGCCTACGTATGAGAATCTTTGTCAGGTTATTCTCTTTCATATTGTTACGTTATTTTAGTTTATAATGTATAATATAATAGTAATATATACATACACATGCATACTGTGTGCTCAACTGATTTTTTGGAACACTACTCTGAATCTTTAACTTGTTTTGAAAAATGTTAAAGCTGTCCTCCACAACCACAGTTTACAGACTGGTGTTCAGTTCTGAAATACAGGTTCTGTCCTGTGTAGCTATTATTTATTTCTAGTGATCCTGATTCCTCAAAGCAAGACATCGCCTACTGATGACAACAATGTGAGTGCAAGATGAAAGTAATCTGTGATTGGACTTGTACCCTGAAAACTGCTTTTCTGCTGTACACACAACTGCTCTCATTATCTCCACTTGCTATTGAATTTGCAACTTGCTTATTAACATAGCTGCAAGTAACCAATTCTGAAGGAAAAGAAAGATAAGGTGCTCTAACATGAACTGGCAAGTGCCATGCTATGAACTTACCTGTCCCTTACACTACCATCCCTTTTCAGAAACTGCTTGCAGACATTGCTAGTTGCTTTTTAGTGCCGTTCCAATGTTGCTGTCCCAAGCTGAAGACAGTAGTTCCAGTACAAAGCTTTTACATGAAAGTGTATTCTCATAAAATGGCATTTATAATATATAATTAGTCATCTAATTCAAGCACTGGGGTTTTTAGAAATACAAAGTATTCAGTAGCTCCCACTGAAGAGAATGTGACTAGGCTACTATGTGTGGACATATCTAAAATAAATTATTTGTCACTTGGAGCTTGCAGCATACATAGCATCTGCTTATTATTCATGGTGCACAGTTACTTCTGTCTGTTCTGTCTATTTTTCAGTTATTATAGTAATCAATAATACTACAAAATGATAATGACACTGCTTAGCACTTCCAGCCAAACACTTCTGTTAGCCTGCTGTAATGCACAAATGTTGTTTAAAAATACTGGCACTGCAGGTCAACAGATTCTGTTATAAGCCAGCTGTTTCACACTTCACAAGAAAAATATTTTCTCACTATTTTCTTTAAGTCTAAACATAGCTATGTGTTGTCTAGATACAAATTTCAGAATGCAGATCTAGGATTCGTCTTCCAGGGATTCTCTATATAATCAGAATACATTCTTAAGATATTTCTTTCTTCTAAGCTTTTCCTCAATGTTTAATTATCTTTTTTTTTCTAAGAAACATAATTAGTATAATTTCTCTAAAAATCCAAACACTTCTGTCGATTCAGTTTAAGCCATATTTTGGTGATTTTTTTTTCTTTCAGGCAGAGCGCACTTCTGGCAATCTTTTAGTCTATGAAGTTTATCTGAAATGTTCTCCAGCATGGTCTGGTAAAATACAGATATTTTTTGAGTATGATTGTGTAAAGTCTGACTAGAACAAGACGGGTAAGACTCATTTTGTCAGGCAGAATTTCTGAGTACTATTCCTTTTTCATTCCTGTATTGTTTCCTACATGTGAGATGAACTGCATGGGGAAGAAAGAATCTCAACTAAGACAAGGTTCTTCCCTGACTGTGAGAAATTTCATGTTTTCTTTTAGGGTGACCATAAGACTCCTCTGTACTTTTGGAGTATCACAGAGGTGACTTAACATGGTACAGAAATAGTGGCCAGAGACATTTACTTATTTAAAAAATCTCACACAACAAAATTGCATATTTTCTTTGGGCCACAAACCCACAGCATGTTCAAGAGATTGTTACAACCCCTAGGTCCTGTTGTACTTCAAAGAATACATTTCTGAGCCTAAGGAATCTTAAAGAAAGTGAAACCTTGCATATAAAGATGCAGAAGTTATGAAGTGAAATGATGTGAAATGAACAGAACAGACAGATGAAGGAATACAAGATAGACTGCTGTATTCCTTACACTGACAGATCACAGGTAACCTTATTTACAAAGCACGTACCTTAAATGACACACAGTCAAATAACATAATGACCTTCACTGCCTAAAAGAGTTTTGCAGCTGTGCAACAGGTTCTGATAACAACATGATATGATATATGTTGGATTCAAGGTCATTATTGCTATTTAATTCAGAGCAAATTTATTTTCAAAAGCCTTTCTCTTAATGGCTTCTATTTTCCAAAAGAAGCAGCAATTTTCCTTTTGAAAACCTGTGTAGATAAGACATATGGGAATTCTGCATTAACATTTTCTCAAGTCCCAGATATATTATACAGAATTTAAGTTTGCAAGAGAGTCTATCTATCATGTTTGAGGATGTACATCACTGTAACTACAGGAATTAGGAAGAAACTTCCCTGTTGAAACCTTCAGAGCATGCTGTATCTTCAACTGAAGCATCTGATACGCGTCTTTCTCAGAAAATACAGATAACAGATTTGGTGGACAGCAGTGTGACAAGTCATTCCTGGCACCCTGAACACATCTTCCCTATATTTTGGTGGGAGACAAAACTTTAAGGACTTTTGAGGTATTTTCCAGGTAGACTACTGACTAAGTTATAGCCAGGAAGGGACAGACATATATTTGTCTTTTAATGAGTAAAAGAAGCCAGCAGATGCAGGAGACTGTGAGTGACACAAAATGGCCCCAAAATACAGCAGCTTGTGTATCAGCTCTGTCCTAGTGGAGAGGGTAAGAAGATATTAGGATGAATAATGAAAATGTTTGATGATCAGTGTATTCTTCAGAGGTAAAGAAAAGTAGGTCTGTGAAAACATTTTTTTTCTTTCTATACTACAGAAAGAAATTGAGAAAATGATATACATATATTTAATAATAAATATGCAAACCCAGTTGTTTTATTTTTGGATTAAAGCCCAGTAAAGCACAAGGATTTTGCATATGCAGGGAGCAAAAGACTTGGGAAAAGCTGCAGAGAGAACAGAATCTGACTGGTGCTTAGAAAGGAATGGTCACATCAGACTACCCCAAGTTCATGTTGTGAACATCACGTTCAAATCAGTCAGCAACATATTTATGGAAATTCAGATGATGACAGCAGTATGACAATAGCAGGAGTATAAAAATATCCAGCACCAAATATGAGTTAAAAAAAAAAAAAAAAAAAGTACTAAATATCTAAATGATAAATAAACAAAGGTGTAAACTAAAACTTCATTCCTCTGATGGTGGGAAAGAGCTCTTTATAAAAACAAAGAACAAAAGTAATCCAAATGTCTACATGAAAGGGTTAAAGAGAACAATAGCTAGGCCTTGAAATTGACTGGTTCACAGAAGGATTCAAAGGTAAATTTGTAATCACCTAGAGAGCCAAAATTCCAGTCCTAGCAAACATGTTTTATATCTAAGTACACATGAATATACATGTATATTCAAAGTTGAGTCTGACTTAGCAAAGCCAATTGTTGTACCTAAGCAAGAACTTGGAAGAGAACACTTGAGATGTAGCATTTATGTCTGCTAAGGCTGAAAACATGGCAGGACAGAGAAACATCATTCTATATTTACCATATATTATGGAAAGATTGATGACATGTCACCCAAAGGATCTCAAGCAAGCCATAACAATGTATATGAGACAAGCTTTATTTGTTCAGTTGGCTGTAATGTGGGTAGTGGAAAGAAAAAGAGGTAATGATGATGCACGGAGAACAAAATCTCAAAGTATAAATCATGCAGAATGTTCAAAATACAAATCATGGAGAAATCAACACTTCTTCCAAATTATGAGCTAAATTGTTTGTCCACAAAGGCAGAACAATGCTGAAAATATAATGAACAAAAATTTGAAATTATAGACAACAGAGAAAATGTATATTGTTTCATGATGAACAAGGAAATCTACGGGACAATGAAAGGATTGCATTACTTCCAATACGTTATTTACATTTTAGAAAGGGAACTATCTCAGGAGATTCTCGTTTCAGTTGTTTCCGCATTTTAAATCCACAAGTGCATGGAATAACTGAGGAGTATATTAATGCAGCACCAGGAAATAAGTCAAGACCCAATAATGCCTACATGTGACTACAGCTTATTAACTTTATCTTAGTTATCCAGTGCTATGTATCTCTAATCAAGTGGCTCATTGAACTGGCACATCCATATGTCAAAGAGCTTACACCAGGAAACCAAAAAAGTATATTGGCAATGGAGAATGAAATTGTTTAATGCAATTCGTGTATAGAAGATGATCATTCAGCATAAACACTTTGTGGCTTTGTGATGTGCTGTTTTAAACAATCCCTAGGTTATTGCTGGGAAGAGAGCTCTGTACATCCATAACTTCCATTGTACCTTCATGGTTTCCAGACTCCAGGGCACTGTCATCCCATTTTTCCATGAAGTACCGTGGTTCTGCAAAAATCCCTTGTGAGCTCCAGAAAAGAAAGCTGTCATTTTTCCACTGCCTGAACACAAAGCTCTCTTTCTGTCCATAGGCAGCAGGGATATGATTAGACTAAGTGCTGAATGCAGAAACTGGTTATCCTCCAAGCCTTTCTTTACTTTCACTTACAGAATTAAAATTAGTATTTATTTTAATTAGTAGTAGCATCTATAGTTTAATTATTGTCCTTTTGACTGAGTCGGGTTTAGATATCATTGTCATTATGTTCTGAAACTGTATAGTGTGAAAATGCACTTTCTGCTTATAGTCTAGACAGATAAATAAGTATATAACTATAAAATGATCTTTCATGTACTTACAAAAAAAATGTGATGGCAAAAAAAATGATTATAAAGCACATGATGTGTCTTGGACTCATGTCAAATTTCAAGTCCCCTCTTTTTTTTTTTCTCCTTCCTAATCAAAAGTAGAAGATGACTGTAATTTTTATTGCTTTCCTTCCTGCAAAGAATCCCAACTTGTGGATAGAACCACGGAAAATGCCTGTCCCAGCCAGCAACAGTGCAATGGGCTTCTGGTTTCTGATTGGCACTCCCTCCTCCCCAGGAAAACGTCTTGTAGTAAAATAAATGTGTTTGTGCAGTGGTGACTATTTGTCACTGTAGACCCTGACACAGGCATTAAAGCATCTGCCATTTAGAACTGTGTCTCATAACTGCCCAACATGAGAGCTGTAATGAAATCCTACCTTACCATCTTGAACTAGAGGAGTCTGTTTAGTTAGCAAGGTTGCACCTCTCAGATACTAACAGGACTGTAACTGATATGAACACTAAAGTCCATATCCAATCAAAGGAAAACAGCAGTGATTTGGAACAGCAATAGAGCCAAGGCCACTGTGAATGAGACTTTTTTTTTTTAAATCTTCCCCTACAAAGACTGTATAGTTATATGAAGTTGTCTTTTTCATATCTCTACCTTACTGACTTTCTAGCCCCACAGCATGCATTACGATTCACTACTCCACTTGCCAAACTTGCATTTCAGGGATGGTGCTCCCACTTGCTTATAAATTCTCTGAAATGGCCATATACTTA
The DNA here is from genome assembly GCF_009769625.2 of Cygnus olor. NCBI lineage: Eukaryota > Metazoa > Chordata > Aves > Anseriformes > Anatidae > Cygnus > Cygnus olor. Next base: position 42,935,402 of record NC_049169.1, read on the forward strand.
CACACAAGCACCAGCATGCAGAGTACACACACTTCCTCTAGTCAGTTCCCAAATTTGCAGTGAGAGTGCACGTGACATTGTGGATACCCAAATAATATAATTTCCTTGGAAAAACAGAATTTGAACAGAGTAAAGTAAATAATAGAATCTAAGTTAGCAAAAGTCAGTATAACAACATATATAAATGAAAATTAGGAATTAAAGCTGTTCCATGTTCCATGCTCCTGCATGCCACTCCGGAGTTCATATAACTTGAGGCAGGAAGACATAATTGAGTTCAGAAAAGCAGTGTCCCTACATACCACAGGCCATGGAGTCTGGTATGCTCCATCCCAGCAGCAGGAATTATTTTTCCATGAATGACAGTTAAGTTCTTTTGCTTAAATTTCCCACAGGCCATTGTCAGCATAATAAAATCTGGTCCCCTATAGAGTCACCATTACTCAGACTTTCAAGAAAATTCATGGAAATTATTTAATCTCTCTTCACCAAGTGTTTATCTGACAAATTGTAGATTTGGGATAAATACATGTTCTTTACCAGCTTGCACGTCTTTTGTGCACCAGCTTTGCCCTTATGATGTCCACATCAATCAGACATTTGAAACATCTCTAGAAAAGAAAGATGTCTCAGTCCTTCTCACCTGCTTAAAACTTCTTTCCATGTTTCATTCTTTTTAGCTTTTGCAATGTTTGGCATAATGTACTATTTCAGCAGTGAATGTCATAGACACATCAAAGTTTTCTGTAGTTCTTACCAGTGAACTGTGACCATCAGTAGATTAACAGATAGTGTAGGTTCATCAGGATCAGATCTGTAGAAATTGGTAGTGCGGGTGACCTAGCATCCACTTCACATTTTAGGGTGCCTTCCAGCTTAGTTTCCCCTGAACAAAATCCAGATGACACATTCTGAGAGCACCCTCTAACAAGTATCAAAAATGCAGTAAGTGGGGGCTATGCAGAGATTTGCTCCATAAAGGCATTCCTGACAAATGAAAATGAGAATACAAACACACCCTATATGGGTATTTGAGTGCACCTCTTGACACTTCAGGAGGAATGGCAAAAAATTAACCCTATAAAAGCTTTGACTGGTGTCTTAATTATACAACATACGGGTAATAATAGACAAAAAAACATGGATGTTAACATATATCCCCAGATATGCTGTTGAGCCTAATCTGAATATACTAAAAAACTCAGGTGAGAAGGTCTTCTGTGTGAATGGGAGGTGACTGAGAACAGGACAGGAGAACGAGCCTAGACGTCTTCGAGGCAAAATTACTCTAAGTGGTTGCCTTGAGACTATAATGAGGACAGTGTATGAATTTTTCTGTTGAGAAGCTAGATGAAAAATTGTAAAATTGAAACAGGAGGTGATACAATTCACACACACAAAAAAAAAAAAAATAAATAAAAAGGGACATATTAGAAATAACAGCAGGAGACCAAGTGAAATCATAGAGTGATTTCAGAAACTTGTTGAAACACAAGTTTCTGGTAAAAAAAAAAAAAAAAAAAAAAAAAAAAAAAAAGGAAGACTAGCATTGTATATTAACAATAAAATATATTGGAAAGGAAAGTTTCTGTTAAGAAAGATGCAATTGAATATGAGTGTAAAAGATAAAGAAAAAAAAAAGGAGAATGGGAATGTGAGCAGAGGCATGTCCATAACCGAAGTGCAAACAAACTCTGACAACCCCAGTAGGCCCACATCTGAGCCTATCCTAATAACCTGCACTTCAGAAATTGATAAAAAGCAACTTAAGAGTCATTGCCTGGTAGCCAAGGTATTGAACCATCTCCCAGAGCAGGAGTGGTATTGTACGAGTAGAATAGGGCTGCAGCAAGGGCAGGCTGAAAATTTCATCCTTACCTAGGTACCCTTTCAGAGTGCTGAACAGGAACAGATATATCTGATCCCCTCTGGTTATTGATGCTGCTGCAAAGAGTCGAAGAGATAAAAGGTTAAAATTCCATCATGCCTGTGGCTGAAGTAAGCGAAAAATAAAAAGGAAGCATTTGGAGTGGTACTCAGGGCCCTATGGGTCCAAGATAAGAAAATATTTCTCTATAATTCCAGACTAAACTTCTGCTCAAGTCATAAGGTGTCCATTCCAGACTAAACTTCTGCCCAAGCCATAAGGTGTCAAGAGCAACCTGGGCAGTTATGAACTCACTATTCAACCATAATTATACAGAATATTTTAGAATTAATTTGGTGGAAAGGGTGATTGAAGTTCTAGTGACGATTGAAGTTCTAGTTCAGCTGTGACGTAAAACCAATTGATTACAGGTAGAGCTTTGCAGTGATCCCCCTTCCGATTCCATGTCCACTTTTTCTTGTTCTTATGCTTTTACTTCCTCTTAGGTCCTTGTGCTTATATCTAACAAGATCTGGCATTAAGGTGTAAAGAGAAAAAGACAAGCATCAACATATGAATCCTCCACTTGGCCCACTGTAATGGAGAATGTTGCTAAGGGCATGTTGTTCACATATACTCTGGTTTCTTGCTAGCTGTGTTATTTTATGACATTGGTTATGACCAAGGAGCAGGAACAGGGCATGCAGTGTGATGGCTACAGCAAAATCAAAGTTGCTTGTGTGGAGGGGGAATGGACAACTTCATCAAACTAAAAATCAGTTGCAGCTGATGAAAGTTCTGCTCAATACAGAACTATGTTACGCCCACATTACTCTGAGGAACTAGGTCTGTTTATTCCAGCTCTTAATGAATGAATGCTGAAAAGACAGAAGTTTTTCTTTTGTTTCCTGCTTGAAGCAAAAATGCTGTTGAAAGCTGAAGGAACATCTGGCTCCTAAACTTCCACTTTTGAAACTCCCAAAGTCAAGCTAAAACTCTCTGAGAGGACAACCACATTTTAGTAGTATTTCTCCCGCAACCTAAGTTTTTATTTGTGCACCTCACCAGTAGATTGATCTTGTCTGTCTTGTTCCAAACACCACCAGAGCAGCAGCAAAGAAGCTAAAGATTAAAAGAAAAAAATAACTGTAGTAAAGGTGAAAAGTTTTAAGCAATCAGCAAACATTATTTTTTATTTATTACCACTGCCATTACCGTTATGGGGAAAACATCCCTGAAAAGCACTGAAAAGCACATAATGCCAAGGGGCAACATGAGAAACACAAGGGATGGGTAAAGGCTGGCATTATATCCCTTTTTAAAGGTAGAAAATTAAATCACAGGGAAATTAAATGACTGGTCAAAGGTCAAACAGCAAACTAAGTACAGAGCGTGGAAACTGTGCCTTATGTTCAGCTCCTTAACTGTAAGGCTACTCTGAAAAGAAAAAAATACCTCAGTGCTGGAATATTAATATCAAAATTAGTTTCACTGAAAACAGGTTGAATTTCTCTGTCTCATTCGAAACTGGATTTTGTTCTGCCTAATTAAAACTGAAATGAGATCCATTTCAGCAATACTGATTTGGTCAAAACAAAATTGCAGCTACTCCGTAATATATTTGTACTCATAAAAACTGGTTTGCAATCAGTTTTGGAGAAAGTCAAGCTAATAATCAAGGTAATTGCAGCTTTTAAGAATGGAACAAAAATGCCACAGTTCCTTTCAGAAAGAAGTCACATGCTAGCTTTGAGAGAGACCCTGGGATTCCAGGGCTATATGCTATATATATATATACATACATATATATATAATATATATTTTTACATAAGCAGAGAGAAATTACATGTGATTTAAGGAAAGCAAGGCAACCCAGGGAAAGAAGCAGACAGGACCTTTTCCCATAGCTTCCCTTCCATGAGGTGAGAGAGGCCTAGACATGATGTGACATTACAGTATATGCTAACAGAGAGTGATCACAAGCTCCGTTTCTGTCTCGGGGGGCCAGGAAGCTCTGGAAGTCTTGCCAGGCCCTGGGGATTAAACTGCAGTTAGAACAGATGCCTGAGCTTCGATTGCCCTAAACACTGTCAAGGACAGGGGCTGTCCGGAGAGCCCCATCAGACCGTAACCCAGTCACCTGGAATCACTTCTGTCACCTCATGGGCAACATGGGAAAGTTCAAACGAAAACGCCGCACCGAGGTGCACTAACTGGGTGCTTCGACACCGCAGCAAGGCTCTGCCTTGGCAGAGGCACTCCGTGTGTGTGGAGGAACAGTGAGCTTGGCTCCTAACCTTGGGCTGGCCCGGGCAGCGTGGGTCACAGGAATGGCATGCCTCAGGGGGGGGGGAAAGGAGGGGGTGAATAGCAGGGGCTTCTTCTCAAAATATTAACCCTTCTATTTGGAGAGCCATGGCTGCCTTTGAAACCTCTCCTTGTAGACCTATACTTAGCACTGGGTAAGAAGCGTGCAGCGTGTATGTGTGTGTGTGCATGTGTGTGTGTGTGCATGAGTGTGCGTGTCTGCGTGTGAGCCAGGGAGGGCCGGGGGCAGGCTCCACCCGCAGCCCCCCACCTTTGTCCTGCGGCTGAGCCCCTCGAGCTCTGCAGCCGGGCCTCCTGCTGCGCCCAGACACGGCTCCAAGAGCCCCCTCCACATGTCCCCTCGCACATCCCACACTCACCGGTTTTGGGGTGAATTTTTCTACTTCATTTGTTTTCATTTTTTTAAAATAATTTTTTTTTTTATTTGCCTATGCCCCCTTGTTCTGCCCCCTTTCCTCCCCCCTTCTAAATTGGAGATGTTCTCAGGACAGCGCCCAGGAGACTGGCTGGAATCAGTTTTGGAGGGTGATGCACCGCGACAGCTAAAAGTTGGATAGGGTTTCAGCAGCTCCTATATATAAAGCAGGGGGGACTTATGTCACTGCACTAATTAAATTCCAACTGGGTTGTTCCTCGGGGTGTTTTCGAGCCTGCCACCCAACTCGAGCAGGCAGAGGGGCCGAGGGACAGCATGATGATGGACCTTTTCGAAACTGGCTCCTATTTCTTCTACTTGGACGGGGAGAATGGAGCCCTGCAGCAGCTGGAGATGGCGGAGGGTTCCCCGCTGTACCCAGGCAGCGACGGCACCTTGTCCCCGTGTCAGGACCAAATGCCGCCGGAGGCCGGCAGCGACAGCGGCGGCGAGGAGCATGTGCTGGCCCCCCCGGGCCTGCAGCCCCCTCACTGCCCCGGCCAGTGTTTGATCTGGGCTTGTAAAACCTGCAAGAGAAAGTCGGCCCCCACGGACAGGCGGAAAGCGGCCACCCTGCGGGAGAGGAGGCGGCTGAAGAAGATCAACGAAGCCTTCGAGGCGCTGAAAAGGCGGACTGTGGCCAACCCCAACCAGCGGCTGCCCAAGGTGGAGATCCTGAGGAGCGCCATCAGCTACATCGAGAGGCTGCAGGACCTCCTGCACAGGCTGGATCAGCAGGAGAAAATGCAGGAGGTCGGGGGGGACGCCTTCAGCTTCAGCCCCAAGCAGGCAAATGTAAGCACGGCCGCCCGGCACCCGGCTGCGGGGCCGCCGCTCCCCTCCCTCCCCGCCCGCCTCCCTCCTTCCCCCGCAGCCCCGGGGCACGGGGGGGCTGCCCCCCCGCTAACGCAGGCACCTTCCCCTCTCCCCCCGTCCCCCTGCCGCAGGGCTCGGACTTCCTCGGCACCTGCGGCTCCGACTGGAGAAACCTCTCCGACCATTCCCGGGCGCTGGGAGCCAGCCCCAGAGCAGGTAACACCCCACTGCCCCACTCCCAGCCCCACCGGCCGCAGCCGCCGTCTCCACGAGGCACCCCCCCCGTCTCTCTTTTTCTCTCGCCTGGCAGGAGGCTCCGCCGTCGAGTCGTCGGCTTCCAGCAGCCTGCGCTGCCTCTCCTCCATAGTGGACAGTATTTCCTCCGACGAGCCCAAGCTGCCCGGCGTGGAGGAAGCGGTGGAGAAATGAGGCAGGGCCCGCGGGGCTCGGGCCGAGGTACCGCCGCCCGCCCAGCCTGACGGAGCGGCCCTCGGCGACCCGAGCCCGAAGGACTCCTTCTGACCCCCACCCCCATTTCACCCCGAGTTTTGTTTTCTTTACGCCTCGTCGCATAGACCAGCCTCCCCCCCAGTTTTTCCGTTTTTAATTTAAGAGACTTACTCGCGTGCCGGTGATCCGCTTTGCCCGAGGCTCACCGAAACGTCCATTCCTGTCTGAGTGGAGCTGCCGGCTGCCTTCCGTGTTAGTGGCGTTCAGAGAGGTCCCGCCTCGTTGCGTTTCTGTAAATACTTTTAGTACTGTCTTTTCTTTTGTAAACACGGAAAAAAAAAAAAAAAAGAAAAAAGAAAAAAAAAAAAAAAAGAGAATATATATATATTTAAATGGTGGGATGTGATATTGTATATAAGGACGGACGGATTTCCCGGGTTGTAAAATAAAGCCCTTTGTGTTACAGTGTCTCTCCTCCCGGTCATTCAGTCCTAACCCGAGCCTGGAGCCCGAGCCCGCCGTGCCCTCAGCCGGACGACCCCGCAGAGCTCGAGCTGCGACAGCGGGAGGCAGCTGTGGGGACACATTTCTCTCCGCTCCCTCCTCTAAGGACCGTCTCTCCTCGCCCAGGACCGCCCCGGCGGTGCTAATTACCCCCTCCCTCCCCTGCCGTCTCCCCGGGGAAGCGGGGTCGGGCGCTGGGAGCCGGGGGGAAGGAGCCCCCCAGCAGCGCCGTGTGCCCCTAAACGGGCGGGGAGAGGGCACCGCTGGCCGAGAGGTGGGGGCCTCGGCGCCTCTCGCCTCGTCTGCAGCACGCTTTATGGGCCCCGAGGGGCAGCGGCAGGCTGTGACGGGAGCCGGCTCCCCCCGGGGCCGGAGGGCCGTGATTTCTCCCGAGGAAAGGCGACTCCCCTTGGCTTCCCTACTCCTTGAGGGAGAGGGGTCCCTCGGGGAGGAAGGAGTTAAGCGGCGAGAGGAGGGGGGCAGCAGCAGACGAAGCCTCTCACTCAGTGATGTGAAAAAAAAAAAAAAAAAAAAAAAAAAAAAAAAACAGCTTCTCCGAGGATGGCGGAGCGGCAGCTCCTCGCGGCCAGGACGTTCCGGTTTGTAAGGGATTGTTTGTAATCCCAGGAAGGGGCGACCACCGGGAAACCAGCGCGCCCTGCCCTGCGCGCACACACAGCGCGCTGCGGGACAGCTGAGAGAGGCACCGGCTTCAACTCAAAGGCTCTGCTGCAACTCTCTGCCCGTGGGCGCTCTCCTCGGCAGCTCTAACCCCTGATTTATTTTTTGTTTTTGTTTTTGAAAGGTCACAGCCACGTTTCTGGAAGGTCTCACCCTTCCCGGCCACACTGGCACGGCTGCGGCAGCCCGAGGGGGAAGCCCTTGAAGGAGACGCGCGGTGCCGGTGCGGTCCTTTCTCCCTTTTTGTTCGCCGTGGCCAGCCCGGTTTTAAACCTGCTAAGTAATTGCTCTCCGCTGAGATATTCGTTGGTAACACCTCATTGCGGAGGTACGGTGCGATGGGCATGTAGTGACAGAGGACATACGCTTCCCCACCTTTTCTGGTTCCAAATAAACCCTTTGCTTTGGGGAACTCACGGCCTGCTAAGAAAGCGGCGCCTCGGGGAGCTCGGGCTACTTTCTGCGCGTAATTTGGAGCTCTGGAGAAAGAGCGACGAGCCGAGGTCCCGGGGGCCCGCCCCAGCGCCCAGCACCGCGGCCCGGGGGGCAGGACCCCGGCAGGACCCCCCCCCCGCAGTGCCTCCTTCGGCGGCCGGGCAACTCGAGCGGTTACTGGGAATAGATTTGCCCCAAGGAAGTTTTTTCGTTAAATAAAGAAAATACCTCCCGAAGAGACGCTCCGTGACCCCCGTGCGGCCGGCGTGCCAGGCTTCCCGGCGAACTTCTCGGTGTGTTTGCAATTAAACTGTTTGCGTTTGATATTAATAACGATAATCTTCGCCTAAATCCGAAGCCAAAGCAAACAGGGCCGTGGAAGCACAGAACCAGAGGGCAGTCAGCGGGTGAGGCTGGGGATTTAACCCAGCCTTTCTCCCCAGGCGCCCCGCAGGGAGCCAGCGGGGCGGACACGGGGTGCCGGCGGGCACTGCGGGGCGCTCCCGCAGCTCGCCACCTGCCCCGCTCCCCTCGCCAGCCCTCCCCGCAGCCAGCCACCTGCTCGCCCGCCAGGGCGACCCGCACGGAGCTGTCACTGCCCTCCCCCGAGGGGAACCCGCACGGTGGTTTTTTTTCAGAGCTTTCCTTCCTGCAGAAAACGAGCTGCGGGAACGGGAGCGGGGGGCAGGGGAGAGAGGGGGGTGAGTAATTGAGCCATGTGCTCGCCGGGCCGCCCCTTCGGTAGCAGGAACTAGCAACTTTTCCCAGTCTCAAGGCTGCTAAAAATCCCCCTCGCGTCCCTTTGATCTCTCCTGGGAGTCCCAGAGTGCCAGCAGAGGCCAATGCCTTCTTCAGCTGTCTTCCATACAAATCCCTCTGGCAGGTACTAATGTGTTTACTTAGGTGTGCGCCGTTCCCAGCGCTGGGGGGAACCAAACGTTTCGCACCCGGCTGCAAGCGCCCGTCCACACGAGCCCAACTGGGAAACCGCTTTGCGGGGAGCCCCGAGGGGTCCCCGCCGCCCCCGGCCCCAGCGCTGCGGTCCCCGCAAGGTCAGGGCACAAAAATCGCCCCCGCAGCGCCGAGCCCCGGCCATGCGGGCCCCCGGTGCGCCCCAACCCCCCGGCACCGTGCCCGTGCTCCAGGTCGGATGCTCCGGTTTCGGCTCGGTTTGTTTCGGTAGCAACTCTGTGGGTGTGAAAAAGGAGATTGGAAGCGCTGCAAACGGGCCGAATCCATGCAGAAACGGGAGCAGCGCGGCAGCGGGGAGGAAAACCCTCTGAAGAGCTCCTGGGCACCATTTCCTCCCCGCCGGTGCCCGGTTGCTCCTCTTGAGCTCCGGGTCTTGAGGCTCCCGTCTCCTGAAATGCAGCGCTGTCACACACCCGCACCCCATACACACACCCCGCGACCAGCAGCCTCGTAGCTGCTGTTTTCTCTCCCCTGTCTTCAGTTCCGCTCGCCTACCGCACTTTTGCAAATTTGTTTTGAGATCACTTTACCAGAGGAGCTGGGGGCTCTTCAGGGACACTAATTGCGGATTTTTTTTTTCCCCTGAGTGACAGGCTGCTCCATCCTTTCTTCTCCTTCTCTCCCCCACCCCCAGATACTCAAGGAAAAGGAAACAAATTTTCCTAGGTCCTCAAGGACTTTTGGGAAAAGGCACGTTTCTTCCTAGCCCCAACCCCGCGGGATTAAGCGTTAAGCTACAAGCTAAAGCCCTGCCCGCAAGGACAGCAGGAGCTCGGCGGCTGGCATTGTGATCCACGGGGCAAGCCTGGAGAGAAAGCCCTGAAAGGTGATCGGAACTCTGCAACCGGCACGGTAAAGAGCAAGTTTATTTGTGCACAAAGCATAAATCTGTAAACAGGTCTATTTTAGCCGGCGCAAACGTGGTAAATCAAAGTGTGTGTGTGCGTGTGGCACAGCCCAGTGAAGAGTTCAAGTTACCGCCGAGCAGAGCCCTCCTGACTGGCGGCTTCTTGGGAAAACAATAGGGCACCGCCGTGTTTCAGATGTGGCCCAGCTCGGCATCAACCTGCACCTCGGAGCGGCAGAAGCCTGACATTCTGAGCTTTCCCCTTTCTGTAACTTTACTCCTTTTATCAACTTTCTGCTTTTCCTACAGTATTCATTTCAAAGGGGGCTCCCCCCGTTTATGGCCCCAAATAAACCAAAGCAGCGCAGATGTAGCTTTCCCAACCCTTCAGATAATCAGGCATCCTTTCCGCCGAAGCAGGGTGCGCAGCCGCTTGCATTTTCCTTCAGGCTGCCCGGGCAGATGCGAGGGCTCCTCGGCGCCGTGCTCCCCTCTGGGGAAGTGTCCCCAATGGCAGTGTTCACCGCAAGGCTCCTTGAGCTGAATTTCCCAGGGCTGGAAATGCCCCGCATCGCCTCCTCCCAGTCCCAGACGCCTTTCCCTGGGCGCACACACCGGGCGTTTGAACCGCTGCTGGGTCACGCTCCCTCTCCGTCTGAGTTAACCCAGGGCGCAGGATTTTATTCCCAGGTAGGGAAAGTTTCCTTTGCCCTCTCGTAGTGTTTTCCTCAGCTACAAAAGCCACCTGGATGAAACCAAAGGATTCCTGCGCGTTAGCAAATGCCTGTTAAATGGCTTCATTACCACTCTAATGACCCTTGCACAGCTCCACTCGGCTACTGCTGCGGCTGGGTCTCTGCAAAGCTTTTGTCCCTGACTTGTGTAAAGTTACTTAGGGATTGCGGGGTTAGAAATTTTACACTTCCAGGAGGGGTTTGTTGCGCTGGCAGCTGGGACGCATCTGTAACGGTACAAGATTGCCTGAAAGCAGAAAATTAGCAAGCTCAGGGCGCTGCTCGACTGTTGTGTCTCTTGCAGCACCGGGTCACACGAGTAGGAGAAGGAATGGGAAGGGGATTTGTCTCGGAGCAAACGCGTACATTTTCCTTTGTGAGTACTTTTTCGTGTGACCCGATCCCAGAGCACCCAAATCTGTGTCCCCCCCGCCTCGCCTCACGCAGCCGTGCATTTTTGTCCCCCTTGGTGAACTTAAACAGTCGGTGACACTACTTCAACCACAGGACAAAGCAGCCGAGGGCCAAAGAGAGGAGCAAACCCTTTCGGCCTAGTACAGGGCTGCGGGGAGCGTTTTCCCCTTTCCACCCCCAAATCGCAGGCCCCCAAGGCTTGGCCAAAACGTCTCCAACAGCTTCGCTTTTTCCCCAGAAGCGGCCGGCCCAGCCGCCGGCCAGAGGCGCGGTGCGGAGCGAATTTGTCCCCTGGGGGCTGGAGGGGGCTTGCCCAGCCAGCCGCGGCAGGGGATGCGGGGGGATATGCTAATGCCGGCCGGCCGCCGCGGACCAGCCCCCCGGAACGTGGAGATATAAGGGCCCCCCGCATCGGGGAAAGGACACTTCGGCTCAGGTCGCTAATTAGGCAGGAAACCTCCCCGGCCAGCTCGCTTGCCCGAGCTCGGTGGCTGCCGCCCCGCACCGCCGCCCGGGCTGCAGGGATGGAGGTGATGGACAGCTGCCAGTTCTCCCCGTCCGAGCTCTTCTACGACAGCTCCTGCCTTTCCTCCCCGGAGGGCGAGTTCCCCGAGGATTTCGAGCCCAGGGATCTGCCTCCCTTCGGCGCCCACCAGCCCGCCGAGCCCGCCTGCTCCGAGGAAGAGGAGCACGTCCGAGCCCCCAGCGGCCACCACCAGGCCGGCCACTGCCTGATGTGGGCTTGCAAAGCCTGCAAGAGAAAGTCCACCACGATGGACCGGCGGAAGGCGGCCACCATGAGGGAGAGGAGGAGGCTGAAGAAAGTGAACCAGGCGTTTGAGACCCTGAAGAGGTGCACCACGGCCAACCCCAACCAAAGACTCCCCAAAGTGGAGATCCTGAGGAACGCCATCAGATACATCGAGAGCCTCCAGGAGCTCTTGAGGGAGCAGGTAGAAAACTACTATCACCTGCCGGGACAGAGCTGCTCCGAGCCGACCAGCCCCACCTCCAGCTGCTCCGACGGCATGGTAAGAGAGGGGCAGGAGCTTGGGGCCGCAGGCAGGGCCCCCTCGGCAGCAGGACGTCAGGAAAAGGTGGCCGCTTTGGGTTAAAACAGGCCCTTTTCTCGGAGATAGCGCCGAGCGTGCCCGGGGACCGTCGGGGCAGGCAGGGGGCCACCGCCCCGCCAGCTCCCCATGCCCCCGGGGATGTCCCTTGTGTCCCCCCTCCCCGCTCAGTGCAGCCGGGGGGGGGCCGTGCATGGGGTTTGGGGACGGGGGGCGGCCGGGGGGGGAGCGGCGGGGCCGGCACTCGCCCCTCGCTGTCTTGCAGGCTGACTGCGGCAGCCCGGTGTGGCCGGCGAGAGGCAGCAGCTTCGAGGCCGGTTACTGCTCCGAGATGCCCCACGGTAAGGCCGGCAGCGGCGGGCGGGGGGACAGGGAGGGACCGGGGGCCCGTCGAGACCGGGTGGCGGTGCGGGGGGCTGCGGTAATGCGCCCCTGCCTCGCCCCGGCCGCAGGGTACGGCGCGGAGCCGAGCAGCGCCCTGTCCAGCCTGGATTGCCTCTCCAGCATCGTGGACCGCCTCTCCCCGGGGGGGGAGCCCCTCCGACACCCCGGCTCCCTCTCGCCGGGAGCCAGCATCGACTCGGGGCCCGGGACGCCCGGGACGCCACCGCCCCGACGGACCTACCAGGCGCTATGAGGGACGCCAGCGCTACCCTGCAAACCTCGCTGCAAATAAAGCGTGCTACAACACGGCCGGCTCGCCTGGTGCTTCTTTGAACGCATCCCCCGGCGTTACGGGGGGCGGCGGGGGGCCCGCAGCCTGCGCGGGGACGGGGCCGCATCCTGCCGGGCTGCGGGGGCTGTGCGGGGCGGCCCAAATCTGCCCCCGCTCCCCTCCGGCTGCGGGCACTTTCCTTTGTCTCCTGTGGTAGTGAAAATAACATTTCCTAGTTATCATCTTTATTAATATTATCATTACTACTACTACTACTACCACCTCTACTACTACTACTACTACTACTACTACTACTACTATTACTATTTCTTGCAAAGCCCTCGTTTCTTTCCATGGACACAAAGACCAAATAAGTACGTCAGGATTTGGCCCTAATATTGCCTGGTCACTCACCTCTGTAAAAGAACTGCACGATCCAGGTCTGATACCCTGTAGGGGAATTTTGATCCCAGTCACTCTTGGTGCTCTCGCAGAGACAAATTTAGTAGATTTGGTAAGAACAAACCACAACTATCCCTTTCGCAATCCACAAGGTACATTTCACAATATTCAGAAAGCGATGTAGAAGTATTTGCTCCTAATGCCTCTTGGTCTCACTATGCAGGATGAAAATTCATGACTTAGTATTTGTAGTTGTGTGGATCTAGAAACAACCAGGTCAAGTCTTTGTGAGTTTCAGGGTTAACAAATACTTCCTTCCAGGCACTATATCTAACTATTTCTACCATGAAAAATTTCCAAACATTTACACATTTTACAGCTGTAATCCAAAACTTTTCTAACTCCCACAAAACAGGCAGGGATGGGAGGGAGAAATGGGATCCTTCAGTGCATCCAGAAATGTCTTCTCCGATAAATACTCCAAGTGGGAAGGGACGTACACTTGCGTGTTTGCCATTTGTGTTTATGCTGCTATCAATGGGTGGCCAAGGGGCCTGGAAGCAGTAATTCACCTCTGATAAACCTTCCACTTGAAGCCAGCGCAGCTCAGCCACGTCACCAAGAGTTGCCACCCGCCTGCTCTTTGGCAGCGGCTGCGAAATACGGGCGAGGGGAGCGCAGCTTGGGACGGCCCTGTCCTCACAGCACACCCCTGGCAGACTGCAGGAGGCGAGGCGGCACCTGCCTGCCCCACTGAAGTGGCTGGGCTGCTGGCCAGGACCCCTCTAGCACAGCTCCCCCCAGAAAGGCTTTTTGCTTGTGCTATGTCACCTCGAGGTAGGTGTTTCCTTTCCTGCAGCGTAATTCAGGAAGAGCTCTTTCCAGAATAGGCTTCCGGCCTGTGTGGGTAGGTCCCAAATAATCATCAAGCCCGAGAAAGTGGTTTGAAAGCCCTGGACTTAGGCTATGCAGAGGCACAAACAAGGCGTTAGCACACTCTGGTCATCAGGAGCACACAAGTGCCCAACTCACGTGCAGTCTTTCTTGGTTATGGGTGGTAACATCCTCAGCCCTCTGTTCATAGAAATCCCTACACAAGACCTTGAGTGTCACAGGTTTTATTCACTACCTCTCACAATTGCTGCACTGGTGCAGTGCTTGCTCCTCTCAAGCAAAATACTGTCTCAGGGACTCCACTTATGGCTGGGACACAGTGCAGAGCATTTTAAATGACGGTTTAAAATGAGCCAAGTGGGGAACTTTCTTGCATTTCATTCTGCGTAGTGCTGACCTTGGCAAGCAATCTCCTGTGAAGCATGCAGAGCAACACCAGCAAATCACATGTTGGTAATGTACACCTCTCTTTGGCTGGCAGACATTTTGAGAGTTGCAAAAAGGTCAATACTTCTGAGAACTGGCTTTTCAGAGAGTGAGCAGAAGTATCCAGCCTGTGGGATGTTTGTCCATAGCCTCCCCAGCCCCGCCAGACTCGATTACAATCTCAGACATTGTTAAACACAGCAAGAAGATCGACTCTTGGTTATAGTACATCTATAAACAAAGCTCCTACGAACCTAACCATGCGATAATCCTCAGGAGTGGAAGTTAGCACTGTGAAAACATCTTCGGCCTGTGGATTGGGAAAAACAAGGTGTAAAAGGCTGCTGTCTTGGGAGATAGGCTGTTGTGGTCAAATTTTGCATAGTCAATAATAATGGCAAGTGCAACTGGAAAGAAAGATTAATGTTCTATGTGAATCATGCTCACTTAAGGATGGAAGGCTGTCCCCACAAATACTTAAGAAGATGATGGTCTAGAGAACCTGAGCTCCATCTCTCCCAGCTCCTGCTGCCAGCTGAGTGTTGCAGCCTCGGGGAAGGCATGCAGAGACCTCACCCACAGGCAGGCAGGTGGAGTGATGCCTCATGGCCTCAGGTTAATGTAACACAGAAGTTGGAAGTTTTCTGACTGTTACTCACTGCAATAAAAGGCATAATTCTGTGCATTTTTAAAAATAAAATTCATGTTATATTTGAATTTTAACTCTGAAAGTCATGCTTTCTTGGATTATATTCTGACTGAAGGAGGCAGCTGGGCTTATTTTGGTGATGAGTTTCTTGTATCTTTCACTAAGAAACCAAGCAGAGATCTTCAGAGAAATACTTATTTTAAACTCAGATCAAAATGCCTGCTGTACACTACAAAGCTACTACAGGAACCTAGCAAAAATCTCCTAAATATAACATCAGGAAAATTTCTGCCCAAGGGAGTAAGAGATGTAAGGAGCACTGAGTGAATCCCCATGTGTGTGAATCCACTTCATGTGAAGATCTCCTTATATGAAGTTACAGATATCCAAAAAAAAAAAACTGTCATGGATTACTTTTCTAACATCAAAAAAGATGCAAAACTGAACTTTAGGCTTAATCCTAGGAAACCCTGCCTTGCAGGGCCTGTGTATTCAGGCCCTCCTCTCTCTCTTTAGTATGCTTGCAAGTTTCTGGAAGATTTTTGTTGTTGTTGTTATTGTTTTTTGTTTGTTTGTTTGTTTGTTTGTTTTGTTTTGTTTTCTGTGTGATGTCCATGTGTTACTGGTGTGTAGATGGCTGATAATCTGTCTGTGCTTTTTATACCTTATGTGTTATGAGTATGTTTGTGAATCACTGGGTGTTAGAAGTGCTAGTGCATGCCGCCCAGAATTTCTAGCTGCTGTTTGTGTAGCTGTGTGCCAATTTCTGGAAATCTTTTCTACCTGATATATATATTTGTTTTTCTAGGAATGCTTTCCCATCTGAAGTGTGTGTCTGTGTATTTATGAGAATCCATTCTGTGCATTCGTGTGTTCTGTAATGAGCTCTTGCAGAGCTTCCTATAGCAAAGGTTGAAAAACAAGTGTCATCATGATGTTTTTAGTCACTTGCATCTTTTTAAAATGTAGATCATGTGAGTTTATGCATTTCATGCTTGTCTCCAAGTAGGAAAAATCCTGTTTGCTCTATGCTTGCATTTCTGAAGGAAAAGATCAAATCTTCTCCTTCTGTGATGAGGCTTGAAAGTGATAAACTTTTAGTAATTAAGGATGAGAATGAAAGGATCTTAATTTATAATGTTTGTTAAAATGCATATTTTTATGGAACTGCATATTTTCCAGGAATACCCTGAACTCACATCAGCAGGCAACTCTCCTCTCCCCACCCCAGGCCTGCTCCCTCCCCTTCTCCTCCTCTGCAGAGCCCCTGGCTCGCTCATCACTTCTCCTTACTCCTTTCAGCTGGACCTTGGTGTGCCCCAGGAGGACCTGCAGCTGGCCAGCTGATGACTGCTGACCTTTGGCAGGCTCTGTTTGGGGTATCAGCCTTACAGCTGGCCACAACTGCCTTCCTGGCAACCAGAGCCCTAATGAGCATGGCCAGATGGAGCCTGGGCTGGGATCCTGCTGGCTAATTGCACCCTGTGTGAGGAATGGAGGAGCTCACCCCCAGCCGTGGAGGGGTCGAGCAGTGCATCCGGGCACGTGCTAGGCTCCTCCTGCAGCCAACTGGATGAGTGAAAAAATGGACAAGTAAAAAAGGGACTGCAGAGCTGTTTTTCTTGTGATCTATTTGAGTTTTACCTTGGGTATTAGTTTAGGCTTCAGTAGTGGCCTTCTTCTCCCTCCCTCACTTCACGTTCTTCTCACCATTCAGTCCAGGAGAGATCCATCTACCAGACCAGGATAGGACTGCAGGAATTATTTCCCTTCCCAGATACAGCGTGATATATTTTCTCTTCAGTCAGCTGGTGTCCCACTTTCCTTCCTCCAGGAGCTTACACATCCCAAATGCTCATGGACCTCATGCCAAACCCACTATACCAAAGAGTCCAGCTACTTTCTGAAAGGTCTTTTGCTTTCTGCTCCCCAGACCAGCTGACAGGGACCATCTAGTGCTGGAGGCTGGCTGTGTTTTGAGCATTAGTAACATTTATGGACTGCCTGGCAATCTGCTGGAAGATGTTAGTGGCTATGATGCCAAAGGCATTGCTGAGCTATGCTTGAAGAAGGTGATAGCGGGCATGATATATGAGGGTCAGCAAGCCCAGTGAGAGATCACAAAGGTAGCTCAATGTCTGCATTAAACCAAGTGCATTTGAGTCTTATACTCTCTTATACTCTCTGATAGGCCTTCAAAACTGGAGTAGCAGCAGAGAATAAATGTGTGGTTTTTCTCTTTATTTCTCTGACCTTCCTCTATTAGTGTAAGCTTTTTAGCTGATATTATTTTCTGCTTTAAAAATCCATACAAAATGTATGCTGAGCAAAAGATAAAAACAAAAAAGAAACACTAAAAGCTTGAGCTCTGATTTTTATTTTTTTTTATAGTGCCAAATCCTACTGCTTGCACTGGGACTCAGCCACCTAGCAGAGACTCCAGTACCCAGCAAAAGCTCAAGCTAGTGTGCCTGTCATACATTATAGGGAGACAAAATGTGGATTTAATCAAGTCTGAATTCAGCCTATTGCCTTTAATTGTTTGATTTCACACAATTTATTAAATTAATAAATGAATAACTCTGTAATTAATGGTAAGCAAACAATGATTATAGCTTCAATTACACCTGGGTATGGCTCAGTGCAAAGACCTCATTAACAAACGCACCACTGCTCCAGCAAGAAAACCTGCTCTGCTCCCCTCATTTTCACCTTTTAACTAACCATATATGCCAGCTGTGGTCATGTATTGTTTTCGTTTGTTTGTTTGTTTTAGCATGGAAAAATATTGTATGTTTGTTTTCCTTTCCACTTCATAATGTTTTGAGGAAATAGACAAACAGTATTCTGAATTTCAGAAGTATTTCTTTCTACAACTGCTCTTTTGGAGCATCTTCCAGTTGAGTTTATAGTGCAATTCTGAATCTTGTTGTCCGAGTATGTTGAAAAGCAGAGGGGGAAATGTCTCCGCTGGACATGATGAAGGTATGTACAAAGTATATATCTGAAATCCCTTCCCCAAATGTAAGGCTTATGTAAAGAGTTGTGGCAAATATAGACAGCAGCGACCATTGCAAAAATTCTTAGATTTAGCTGTTATTTCATTGAAAAAGTAGCTTTAAAAACATCACAGGCCTATAGAGGTGACTGGAGTGGAGCCAGTTGGTCACCTGGGAGGTGGGTGCCTCTGCTCTGGTCCTCACTCACCTGATTCTCTCTTCTTTGGATAATATTGACTTGCTGTTAGGAGCAGACCACCAGGCTCCCTTCTCTCCTGTGTATGCCTCTCAAAGGTTGTCTTTCTGATCATATGACTCCTACATTTCATTAAAGTTGTGTCTTAAGCAGCTAGGGTCCTTCTTTTCAGGCAAGTGTAATGCTGTGAGTTCCCCTAAGTGCAAGTGAATGGCTTATCTGCAAAGCTTCTGCAAATGGGTGAGGACCATCCTCTCGGGCACCTGCAGGAGTGAGCAGTATCTAAGGAGTAAGATGAGTTCATAATCCATGTATTAAAACATAGTGTTTTGGGGGGCTTCATCCTGAACTTTAAGCATTAAATCTTGTTTCCTTGCAAAACACTAAGAGCCTGTCTACCTGGTCACAGCAGAAGGCAGGAGCTTGCCCCTGTCATAGGAGTAGCCAAGGAAGACACAGCCTGTGGCTGGGATGATGCCTCATGCGCTGGGAAAGGAGGCACCTCGGTCGTCTGAAGCTTTTTGACTGCTGGAAATGTAGGTGGCTTAACACCCAGTGACTGTCTCATAACTTGGGAATTCCCTTTGGAAGATGCACCTGGTGACAAGAAAAAGGGCTCCTGCAGAAGCCAGAAAGGTAAGCACTGAAAACTGGGAGGGCTGTTGTTGGATACATGGATGCTCATAGGGAGTAGAGGACTTGTGACTCCAGGCAACTGGGAAAAAGTTTAACAACTCTAAAATCCCCCATGCCGAGCATGAAGTAGAGGAGAAACCAAGTAAACAAGGGCAAAGACAGCTGTATCCTACTGGTGTCTGAAATGCACATTTTTCACAGGGTACAAATTTCTCACATGTTTATCGCCCGGGTGAAATCCAAAAATGACTGAACTCTGAAATACGAAACTTATTATTTCTGAAATTCCTAATAAGTAGGGCAGCAAAAGCTTGTTTTAGGAAACTGCTCATGAAGTGGATCTTCTCCAGCAGAAGTGGTCTGCTCTGGGGGCTCTCCTGGCCACATCTGCTTGTCACAGCCCGTGTCCCCACCTCTCATAGGGCTTATCTCACCTGCCAGACAGAAGGATCAGCTGCACACCTTTACTGTCACCTCCCTACACCAAGCCTCCTCCTCCCGTACTCCCACAGGACGCCTGTTCTATGTCCCCACTTTCTAAGTCCCCCCCGCAAGTGTTGCTCCCACTTGCTGCTGGTGTGTTCCCAGCCCAAATTTCGGCACCGCTCCTGCCAAAATTCAGAGTGGGGAACATGCCGAATCCCTCGCCAGCTGCAGCAATGCCTGCAGCAACTCTGGCTCTTGGCGACGGTGGTGGCCACAGCCTTGCAGCCCACCTGCACAGTCCCTCTTTTCCCAGGCAGTGGTTTTGAAAGCCCAAAGGCAGAACCAGCTTCTGTGGGAGCACTTCTGCAGCAAAACAGAAAGAGCTGGGTGTTGTGGGGAAGAGAAAATTCCAGAAGAAAAAAATCTCTGCACTCTCTCTTGCTTAACATTCATCCTAAAGGTACAGATGTCTATTCTGCAGTTTACAGCACTGGCTTTTAGTGGCTAAACTGCATGTGTAGAAGTGGCTAAATTCCACATTTACAGTGGAAGATAAGAACTGTGAGAAAAATATGTATTTTGCTGTACAGTGTTGCTTTAATGCATTATTTCACCAATAACATACATCCTTACATTTGCATTTATAAAATAAATAGTGCTATTGTTATTACTGCTCTTTATTCTCAAATTTTTCAATCTATAAAATGTCTTCATTGTTCATAAATGATGAACTCAGTTACATGAAAAAGATCGAATGCTATTTTGGTTTCATATGTATGGAAACAAATCTTTATCTTCATGTATATCCCCTTTTAATCAGAAATAGTGCATTATAAAGCACAGATAGGCAGTGAAGTTTATTCCTGACGTAACTCTACTGAAACCCCTGGAGTTTCACCAGGAACAGATTCAGGCCAGAAGGCCTAGAATATAGTTACAATATATTCATTTTCTCATGCCTCAGAAATGGACTGTTTATGTGCCAAGCTGTAAAGTGATATCCATGATGACTGAAGCCCGAACAACATTAAAATATCCAGATCCCCCGCTCCAAATCCTCTGGTATCCGAAACTGTTCCTTTCTTTTCAAAAGGAGGGGGTCCGGCTGCCGAGGGCAAGCGAGGGCAGAGCACGGCCCGGCCATGGGCAGCGCTGGTTGGCGCGGCCTGCTGGCGCCTGCCACCCGTCTTGGTGGGCTCGGCCTCCCCGCTCTGCTGCCCCTCACACAGCCACCCCAAAACCTGGCCTGAGCGTCTGAATCTTGCTTGAAATTACAAGTGCTGTGGAAAATTGCTTTTTACTGTGATTGCAGTAGTTCACACAGCTTGCTAGTGCACTTGAGAGCCAGGGCCTGCTCTCAGCTCACACGTGATGGAATACCAGGTACAGTCATGTTTGCTGTTTTATTTGGCTGGGCTTTCCACAAGTACGAGCTTGAAGCTGCACTCACAATAACTGCAGTAATTTTTGAACAGTCTTCAATGTCAGGCAGCCCCTACTGAATACCAGCAAATTAAAGGAATTCATGAAAAACTCTTGTTTTGGAGACTAGTTTTTTTGTTTGTTTTTTGTTTTTTAAAACTTCATCCCTCTGTGTAGGTAAGAATGGAGAGAATGTTTTGCTGAACATAAGATAAAACCACTCACTTTTTAAAAAGAAATTTTAGAACCATTAAAAAGAAATCAGTGTATGAGATCTTAAAGGGAGATGTAGACAAGCCTGGTTTTCTACGTCCTTTTGAAACAATGAACCTGGAGTCCTGCATTCAGCCCCCTTATGGGCAGGGATGCCACCCACTAGCTCAGGCTGACCAAGACATTGTCCAGCCTGGCCTTGAACACCTCCAGGGATGGGGCATCCACAACTTCTCTGGGCAACCTTTTTCAGTGACTCACCACACTCTAAAGGAAGAATTTCCTCTTAACGTCTACTCTAAATCTCCCCTCTTTCAGTTTAATATCATTCCCTCTTGTCCTGTTATTATCTGCCTGAGCAAAAAGTTGCTCTCCATCTTTTTTATAAGCCCCCTTTAAGCTGCAACGAGGTCTCCCCAGAACCTTCTCTTCTCCAAGCTGAACATCCCCAGCTCTCTCAACCTTTCTTCATAGAGGAGGTGCTCCAGCCCTCCGACTGCCTTTTTGGCCCTCCTTTGGACCTGCTTTAACAGAGCCACATCCTTCTTGTGCTGGGGCCTCCAGACTTGGATGCAGCACTCCAATTATGACCTCACAAGGGCAGAGCAGAGGGGCACAATCTCCTCCTTCACCCTGCTGGCCACTCCTCTGTTGATGCAGCCCAGGACACAGTTGGCCTTCTGGGCTGCAGGTGTACACTGCTGGCTCATGTCGAGCTTTTTCTCCACCAGAAACCCCAAGTCCTTCTCTACAGGGGATGCTCTCAATGAGTTCTTCTCTCAGTCTGTGCTCGTGTCTGTGATTGCCCCAACTCTGATACAACACCTTGCGCTTAGACTTGTGGAACCTTAGTAGGTTCACATGGGCCCACTTTTTTAGCTTGTCCAGGTCCCTTTGGATGGCATCCCTTCCTTCTGTTTTGTCGACTGCACCACTCAGCTTGGTGTCATTGGGAAACTTGCTGAGGGTGCACTCGATACCATTGTCAATGTTATTGATAAAAATATGCATGGGCATATTTTATATATGCAAGTTTTATCAAGTTCAAGGCTTAAAAACAGAGGAGAGGAGGTCCTTCTTTATGGCTATAGTGATTTGGAGGAGGAAGAAAAGCAGTATATAGGTATTGCCAGATTGTTCATATAAACTGACATACGACAATTCTGGTGGAGATTAGTCACCCTATGCTTGACTGATTCTTCAATGCCCAATTCATTATTATGATAAATAATCCTGGCATGTAGGGAGTCAATAACCATAGCACCTCTGGGAAAACCTTCCCACAGCAACAGCATTATGATACTGCTGTGGGCAATCATCTTGGAAAGCTCAGGAGCTCCATCGAAGGAGCCAGGGGCTCATGGCAGGCAGTACTAAGCTAGGAGATGTTCTGTATGTTTTAGGCACATGAAGGGCTCCATTTGGTTTGTATCTTGAAGGTTGCTTGGCCTAAGGCTGTGGGCAACACCTACAGCTCTTTACCTAATTCCAGAAGGAAATGTGCCTGGTGAATATTTTGTGTTTTATGAATGCTTTTTAGGCTCCTGTTTCATGCTTCCTTGAGAAAAAAAGAGAAAAGCAATCTACAACCCAGTTGAAAGCACGAGTTGCGTGGGAGCTCCTGGCACAGCAAGAATTAGAGCAGCAGATGGGTGCTGTTTCAACCTTAAACAACCCTGGGGCTGGCCCAACCCCTGGTCACACACAGTTGGAAGCTGCTGAGCATCTGCATGCCACACAGGCTTCCCCACTGCCGTGCTGTCGGTGGGTGCTTACCATTATGCTACTCACCTGTCACTGGGGAGTATTTGGAAATGATAAATCTATTCTGGGCCCAGCAGCAGCTCTAATCATGGCAAACATCTTTTTAACCTGAATAAAAAAAAAAAAATAGAAGTTCAGGAATAGGCCTAATTTGGTCAAGAGTTCTGAAGTTTAAGGGACAGATTTTCTGAAGAATGTAAGATTATTTGAAAAATCCTATTTTTCAAAATGTTGCAGCACAGAATTTTAAATATGTGACTTTTATTTTTTATTTTTTTTAATCAACCTTGTTATTTAAAGCCTTGAAATCTATAGGACTGGCACATTTTTCAAAATCCTGCAGCAGGCGAATGTTCCAACCCTCCAGTGGGATTATGTGCTCAAATATATTTGAGAATCAGACTCTAGATCCACAGTGGGGATTTACAGATCCCCAGTGCCAAGTGTGTTGCATAACTTTACAGAACATTGTAAATAAGGGAAATTCAGAGTATACAGAGAGGCTCCTGGGTTCCCCATGTAGTGTCTGGGTACACATTATGCAAAGCAGGACTCTGCCTAAATACAAGAATATGATGAAGCACTTGTTTTGACTTAAATGTCTTAATCTGGTTGGAAAACAACATCTTCCCCCAGTCAAGATTTGTATTTCTTTCGTCTCCCTGAGCCCTTCATTTTATGGTCTAAGTAGGACTCAATACTTCATGTAACCAGCAAAAGGGGTGTGTGTGAAGTTTCTCCCCTTTTTTTAAGCAGGTTACCACTTAACAGCTCTCACTCATGGTGCAGAAGACAAGTCATGGCCCTTTTCTGCCTGTATCAGATGTAGTGCCTTGATTAGGAGAGGAAAGGGTGTCAACAGCAGTGACAGGGAGATCTCAAACCAGCACTGCTGCCTGCCCAGTGACTTTGGCCTCCTTGCTTTGTAGAGGAGGTCTCCTTGCCAGACCTGATTCCCCTGAGGCAAGCTGGAGCTCTAGGATGACCGTGGCAAGGCTCCTGATAAATATCAAGATATCCTGATAAATATCAAGAATACATACTGGAATGGCAACGCATGACAACTTATTCTCTGCCTTTGCCTAGTATTGGAGGAGGTGTCTTTCCAACGGTGACCAGTGGTGTTTGTTTATTACATGCAGTATCTGCTGCAGCAACCCAGACCACTGAATGAGAAATGCAGAAAGAAAAATCTGTTTTACCTCCACGTATTTGTAGCATCTGCTGTTGAATCAAATGGTGGCTATGTGAGAAGCAGATCAATGAACTTAGGGTAAAGTGGCATCAGTGGTTGGCTCAGGTACACACACTGGAGCATGTTGTGTTATGTCTGCTACACCACTGGGAGAATGCAGCTGCAGTGCTGCTGGGGCTTGCTGTAAGGACTGGGGTGCGCCCTGTGATCCCGCAGCAGAACACAGCATGCATCAGTCTTTTTCCAGTGTTCAAGCTACTTTGAACACCCTCTGGATAAATGTGTGTGGGCAGCTGTTCACAGGGTATAGCTGAAGGGAACTGCAATGTCCAGGCAGAGCTTTTGTCCTCTCTGCACCACAGAGGGTATAATTTGGCATGATTCCCTATATGCCTGTATTTTCCTGGTGCCAGGTTTCTTTTTTTTTTTTTTTTTTTTTTTTCTTTATTTAGCCTGTATCCTTTAAAATCCTGTGATGCAATGATGAAGGGACTCAAAGCAATGGCAGTCACCCACATCAGATTCCTGGCATGCTCAAGGATGCTAACGCAGCGTGGTTCCTCTTGCAGTACACAGGATGCTTCAGATGCTTGTAACTGCCTACCCTGCTGCTACCTGCTTATCTCTCTCCTTGGAGGAAAAACTGTTTGAAAAGTGTGCGCTGCCTTAATAAATCCATCTTCCATTACTAATGCCTGACAAAAAGCCAGGCTGCTGTTCATACCTTTCAGAGGCTGTTGTGATGTGGAGTGGCAGCAAAATGCCCAGAACAATTTTCTGTCTGAGTCACTGAGGAAACAGTCTAATGAATGTGGATGATGTCCTCATGTGTTTTAACTGAGCCCTTCTTTCTGCTGTTCTCAGTCTTCTCAATTATGAATAATACCCATACACCAAATGGTGCCATCTCTCCAAATTATGGTTCCATTCACGGTCCTATTTTGAAATTTTGGACCTCATTGGGTGGAAACGTCCTTTAATCTCATTCTCACATTTTCCAGGACTTTGTTCTGCAAGCATTAGGAATTACACTGGAGTAAAGAAGGGCAGAACCAAGTTCATTACATGGATCCATTCTCACTAGGAAATGTCAGCATCTACAAATAACTTAACAGTCAACCCCCCAGATGACAGGAATATTTGAAAGAACAACCACCACCAACAAAAATCTCACCAACCCTGGCTGTTTAGATTATATATATATATATATATATAATATATATAAAAAATATAATATATATAATACATATATATTATAAATATATAAATATATATATTTATATATTTGTATATTTATATATAATATATATGTGATATATATATAATATATATATATATATATAATATATATAATACATATATATTATAAATATATAAATATATATATTTATATATTTATATATAATATATATGTGTTATATATATATATATATATAAAATCTAAACAGCCAGGGTTGGTGAGATTTTTGTCGGTGGTGGTTGTTCTTTCAAACATTCCTGTCATCTGGGGGGTTGACTGTTAAGTTATTTATATTTATTATTATATTTACATATTAATTATTATATTTATATATTATTTATTATATTTATTTATATTATATTTATATATACTACATATATACTATACTATACTATACTACATATATACTATACTATACTACTATATATATACTACAAAAAGGAAAACAGTTAATAATGGACACTTTTCAGGGAAATAAAGAAAGTCACATTTTTTTTTGAATGGTGAATTAAAGGGCATTTGCTGTCCAATCCCATCTCCAGATTGTTCTAACCATCTGGCTTGCTGCGGCCCATTGAACTGTAATTGACCAATTTAAGAATTCATATTTGCAATTTCAGTCATTGCCTTGGTAAATCTGTGGTCAGTTCTACCGATATTGTCATCCACAACTTGACTTTGCACCCAAACTTCCATAAATTGTCTTTTCCCATGCACCTTACATTTACTGATTTCATGCCAGGCTATTAAATAATCATCTTTGTAATAGATAGAGCAGTTGTCCGCAATAGAATTGCCTAAACAGTAGCTGTTTTAGCCAACCAACCTTTTCCTGGGCTGTGTAATAGTAGGACAGGGTAAATCACGCCACACTTTGCAAGCGACGCTGTCGCCCAAGGGGTAAAAGGGCCACACAAAGTGGCTATGAACATGGGCTGAAGTGGCCACTTGCTTCTTCTGGGGAGGTGGGTGATGTGGGGGCTTCTGTGGTTGGGATTCAAGGTCACCAGGGAGAGTGCAGCAACGCTGAGATGAGACAGTGTGCTGTCAGGAGACCAGGCTTCCAGGAGTGTCCTCGTGGAAACTGAGATACTGGTAAATGCTGGTACCCTCAGGGTTATCAGCAGCTGGATCGTTATTCTGAAAAATCTAATTTGGGGTCTTAGATTGTTCAAAGGAAGGATTTTCCTAGCTCCTGTAGGGATCTAGTCCTTGGATCTTGCCTCTACTTACAGACAGATTAATGTCTTAGAAAATCTGTAAGACCTCACTCAGTTCAATAAGATATCATGGTCAGCTTCTATTGGCATGCACTCCCTGGTGAAGCTCGCATTATACATCCAGGTGTGTGGTTGTGTATTTGGGCTATAGATGGCAATCATTTCTCCTATTTTTTGTGCTGATCATTGTAATGAAGATTTGGTCTGTGATTGTAGCTTTAAGAGATAATCAGTATCTAATAAATAAGAGCACTTCAAAAGTGCTAAAAAGCACAGTTAGTCATATGCTGGTTGCATAAGTGTAATTTTGTTACCTTTTTTAGAGTATCTTAAAATCTGTACATGAAGGGTTTCTGTGATAATTTGCTATTGTATCTGGTTTTATGCTGGTAAACTTTCAGCAGAATAACTTATGGTGCTATGTGCCATCTGCTGTGAGCTGTCATAAAATTAATTTATTCTGCCTAGCTATGGATACTGTCTTCTGTAGGAAGTTGGTTTCTGGAGTGCTTTCTTTTAGCGAGAGGCAGGTGGTGCTTCCACCATCCAGGTAGTGGATTTCAGATAGAGATGTCTTCAGAGGATTTCAGGATTTAGCTGCAACATACAACATTGGGTTGCCATTTTGTGAACAAATGGTTCTCCAGGCACAAACCCTGCTCACCTGTGGCTTTCTTAGAAACTTCACAAACTCCTCAGCTTAAAAATACAACGTATGGTGACTGCAGGTGTCCTGGAGAGCAGACAGTGCCCTCTGCCTGTTGCGGTGGCATCGGGATGAGTCTATGGGACAGAAAGGAGGAGGCTGACGCTGCAGCAGTACTGGGCAGCACATGTGCACATGCTGTAGGTGGGTATGTGTGCGCAGCACGTAGAGCACCCTGGGGGCAGCACTGCTTTGGTGGCTCCCAAGGGGACACCTGCCAGGGGATTGGGACACGGCAGCAAGGGTGCTCCCAGGCTCCCAGGTGACACGGTGACAAGGAACAAAGGCACGTGCAGCCCTGAGAGACACCGGGTGCAGCAACACGTTGGTGACAGTGTGCTGTGGTCTCACGCTGCTTGTGGTGGTTGCCGTTTTTCATCATTCCTATCGGTTCTTCTTCAAGCAACTGCTGGAAGGCACCACACAAGTGGTTGAAGTAAATCGAGTATTTTTGGCAATAAAAACATTTGTTTTGCTGAAGTTTTAATGAAAGAAGTTCTTATTTCTTTTGGCCATATGTCTCTTCGGTCTGTAAGACTAAGCAATGCTTGTCGTGTTTGTGTTGTGTTGCTGCTTCGCAAATAACAGAGGGAAATGCCCATTACACAAAGCAAAACACGTGTAAAATGCAGAGAGCTATTTTGTTTACTACAGAGATTGCCTTTGTTTTAACAAATCTTCCTTTCCATATTGCTTGGGAAACTGCCAGGTAGCCCAGTGACACACAGGTCTTCTTCAGCCTCTGAAGAAGGAGCAGGAGCACAGCAGCAGGGGCTGCTAGAGGAGGGGGCAAAAATTGTTCTGCCCAGTAAGTGAGCAAAGGAGATATTTTCCCAGCTTCTTCAAAAGCAGAATTAATTTGACATTAAGCAATTCAAATCTTATTTAGGAATAAGGCCTGAGGAGAAGGACACCTCCCTGGAGGTGTTGAAGACCAGGTTGGACAAGGGCAACCTGGTCTAGTGGGTGGCAGCCCTGCCCATGGCAGGGGGGTTGGAACTAGGTGGTCTTTTAGGTCCCTTCCAACCCGAGCCATTCTGTGATTGTATGACTCTCTGAATTGGAGACTGAAGCCCAGCCTCCCACTTGAAGCAGAGCAAGATGGGAGTAACCAAGCTGGGAGGTACCAGCCATACTCCCCACACAGAAGCAGGAGGAGTTCAAAGTCCTGCACATCTCCTGGGGTGTTCAGATGTTCAGCCAAGCCTCAGTGCCTCTGGGAGCTTCGCTAGTGAAGCCCTGCAGGAACCTGCACTGTATAACATATTCACAAGTGATCTGGACTGGCAAAGAAACAATGTTTATTGATGTTAATAAATCAGGATAGTAAAAATAAGGCCTGGCTGTATGAATTGCAGGAAGATTTCACAGGACTCAGTGACTATGTGTTAAAATGGCAGATGGAAGTCGATTTTGATAAACGGAAAATGAGGCACACAGGGAAAAAAACACCCCTAACTTCACACACAAAATCGTGGTTTGTTTTACCATTTACCACTTGGGGAAGAGATCTGAGAGTTGTAATAAATGGTTTTGTGCAAAATTCAGCTCTATTCTCAGAGTGGTCAGAAAGGCAAATTAGATTTTATGTATTATAAAGCAGGAGATAATGAAGAGTCAGAAAATATCATTATGCTATTATGCAAATCCCAGTGTGCCGTCAGACTGCATTGGCACCTCCGGTAATCTCATCTGAAAACTTACGTAGCAGAATGGGAAAAGATTCATGGAGAGGCAACAAAATGTGATCAAAGATTCCCAAATGGCTTACTCTACTACAAGCAAGGTAGCTTGCAGAGTAACCTAGAACTTTTGTTTAATTTTTAATTCTTACCATTTTTCTAACACCAGAAGAGTGATAACTCAAGGAAAATTTGGTTCTACATCAAAAGCCCTAGATAAAAGATAAAGTCTCATGAATGGCACAGGAAGGTATAGAGGGAATGATTGTTCAATGTCTGCTCCAGTAGGACAACCAGAGGGCACCAAATTAATTAATTATTTAAAAAAAAAAAAAAAAAAAAAAGTAAGTTCAAGCTTTTTACACTTAATGAGCAATTCCCTTCTGTTCTGAACATACTGTGAAACTCTGCTGCAGGACAGGTGGATGCTGAAAAGAACTGGCTTCAAAAAAACTCTAGAAAAATTAACGAAAGAGAAATTCATCAAGGGCTCCCAAATATAGTGACACCAATTTTTGGTTCAAGAAGCTTCTGAGGAATCTCCAAGTTGCTGGAAGCTGGAAGAGAGCTATGGGGGGACCTCAGTGCAATGCTTGCCCCATCGTTTGCTCTTCAGAGGTGGATTACAGGGCTCCCCAGCCCTCTGGTTGCACCCTGTGGCTCCCTCTTTCTCTCTTTATGTTCTGTTCTCTTGAAACCAACGGAAGACCTATCACTGGATGTTTTTATGGCCAGGCAGCATGCTATTTCCTAGAATTATATCCATAGCAGTTGTTGATTCAATAATGTCTCTGTGTTACAGAAAATGTGCAGACATAGTTCTTTGTCTTAGTTATTGCCCATTGGCTTCACGCAGTCTATCAGTTTGCTTAGCTTCTGTGCTCTAATCCCTGGCAGTTACTGCTTTGGCAATAAGCATTTTTGTGCTATTTGTCAGCTAGATTGTTGCATTATGCAGCATTTAAAATGTAGGCTTCTTATCTGGCCTATTCATCTAGGTTCCCTTTGTAGTGAATAAAGAAAAATAGTCATTTCCCATAAACGGCTTTATTCTGAGGTGGGGGAGATGTAATAAACCAATTTATTTTCTTCAGTGACAAGTTGGGAATAATACATTCTTACAAAGGAAAGATGAAACCGTGGTGCTTCCTATGGGGAAGGCGAAAATTTTTATGCTGCTTCAATGGACCTAGCAGAAACCTGCAAAGCTGAGGTGGGAATAAAGCCTGGCATTACAGAGGGGAGAGGGGTGAAAGAGGATGATTAGAAAATTCTTCTAGTGTCTTCACTGAAAAAAAAAGAAAAGTATTATATTGCATCAGTAACCTTTACACAGATGAGATGAATCACCCTTTGGAGATAATTGTCTCTCCATTAACTGCAGAGGTTTACACTTGGATTAGACCAGAAACCTCAATTTCAGACAGCTAATGTTAGCTGTGATGAATATCACCTTCACTGACACTGGCCTCTGAAAACAAAAAGTCAGGTGCTCTGACCGACTTCTGAGTCACTTCAGCCACTTTGATAGTTACTGTTACAGTCAGAGAAATCTGTCAAATCTTCATCTAGCTTCACATTTGGAAGTGTTCTTTTTTCCTCGTTTCTCCAGCTTTGAGGATTGTCATCTTTGACTCCTCGCTTGCAGAGCAAGTTTGTGTTGATTGCAAGACAGATCAGTATTACTCTTGAGTAGCTGAATAATAAGCTGAGTGAGCTACATAATTTACTAACAGCAAGATGAGTGCTTCAAAACCATGCCTCTGAGGTGTACTCATTGTTATGCAGATAGCTGCTAAAGGTTCCTTAATTCAGCAAAGAATCTGGTTGGAAACTCTTCAGCATCTCATGAAAGTCACTTGGCCTTGCATTAGAGCCAATGACATTTCTCATCTCCTTGCTCTATTCAGATGTAAGCTAAACATCCTAGGCTTTGACGGGGCACATGGAGAAGAAACTGTACCAGCCTCAAGGAAGACCTGTTTATAGATGTCAGGAGATTATTATTTGAAGCTTGCAAGCAAACAAATTGTGTTTTGTCAGAATTTGGGTTTGGCCTTACTTAGACTTAGTCTTGGGCTTTAAATTTGTCCAACTGTTACGTAGTCACATTGGTTCAGTTCCAGGATAAGCATAGCTCTCATTTTACCCCTCTTTGTCCAGGACTGTAGCCCTTATCAGAGTGTTTTTTCTAACAGAAGATTTGATCCTTGCCTCCTGTGTGCTGCCTTTGCACCTTTTATATCATGGAGCAAATGTGAAGGTTGTTGGTGCTTGGACTTTACCACTGGAGCTTGCAGAAGGTAAGAATGAGTTATCATCCTGGGGGATGTCTTTTTTTTTTTTTTTTAATACTGCTTCCAATTATCTAAGGCTTCCTCTATTTGTCAAGCTGGTATTTCCTGAATATTGTCTTCTCCCAGGTATTCCAGAGAGGCAGCTGCCTGAGAAGGCAAACCATCGTGTGAGGAACCATATTCTAGCTCCTAGCTTGTCATTCCTACTTAAGGAAAAAAAAAATTAGCTGAACACAACAAGCTGAATATCAAAACCTTTGTAAGAGTTTGGGGCAGGGGAAAAAAAATATATATACATATATATATATAGACTCTCCAGAAATGGAGAAATAAAATGTCTCTACAGCTAGTAGATACAGCAGCTAGATCTAATGATCTGTGACTGTCTGGGTGTCACTCTGAGTAAGGCAGTGCCAGGCAGTGGTAGAGACCGCGAGCATCATTGAGAAAATCACAGCTACAGGGAAACCCACTTTGATGCCTGTTTTTGGCAACTTTCCCCCTGAAAGCAGAGCAGCTGCTGCAGTGTGAAAGTCCTTACTTGCATCAAACTGCAACCACACCTGGTCACGTGGCTCCCTTCAGCAAGGCACAAAGACTCGTGCTTAATGTTTCATTTACTTCTAGTAGGGCAAGCACTTGCCTAGCAGTCCTTTGCGGTATTGCTCATCAGCACAAGCATGAATTGAGGAGCAGCTGATGAGGTATGATCAGACCTTGACTGTGCGCAGCCCACTGATCATACTGAGCAATTTTTATATTACCAGAGAATTCTTTCCCAGGTAAGAATATTGCTGCTATCCTACCGCTATTCACCATTTGGAGGGCACAGAGGGTTTGCTCATTGGTATAATGGTAAATGGAGCCTTTTGAACTGTCCATTCACTGTGAAATGTGTGGAAGTGTTCTGAATAAGCATCACATACGTCCGTGCACATCTGAATTTTTAACGCTAGCAGAAAGCCAACTCTAGCACTGGTAGGGATAGCCAAAGATGCTATGCACATCGTTAAACACTAGGCGTCTCCCTTGGTGTATTTATTCATCTCAGAGCTGTAGGGTGCCACTGTCCAAGGGAAATGGAGTAGTTGTGATAGCCAATTCACAATTCTACGCATAGTCAAATATGTGTAATGATAGCTAGATTTGTCCATACAACAGACTTCCGAGTTTGCTGTGCATACAGAGGAATCCAATATAACATGTCTGGGATCGAATTAATTATACTGCAGTATTTGGTGCAAAACAAAACAGTAGAGATAAATAATGCTACATAGGAAGTTACCAGCACCCACCTGTTAGTCTGAGTTAATTGATGGTCAGATCCCCTTCCTGTAAAAGAGTGCTCCAAGAGGTGGACCTGGCTAAGTCTGAATGCTGCAGCCGGCTGAGGAGATTGTACATGCAGGAGATGGTATGCGGACAAGTGTCAGTGCTCAGCTGAAAGAAAACTCACGTGAAGGAAGAAGAGGGGATTTCTGCAGTGGTAGAGTTGTAATAGCATGGTGATAGTGAGGGGCTAGTCAGAGGAAATTTAGGTGACAAAACTGGGGGAACTGGGAGTAGATTTGGGATATGAGAAAGAAAAATAGTGGGAGAAGTTTTTCTAAGAGATACTCTGATTTGAGGTGCACTCACCCTTAGCACTAAATTGTCCACAGCTACCTTACCATACAGTGTGGGGCTCTTCCCACACTGTTCCTTTTTTTTTTTTGGCTAGGCCTCTTGCCTTATTCCTACCAAAACCTGCTACTAGACAATTGGATTGTCCTCCCAACATTGAAAGGTAATTTACTTATATAGAGAAAAAAAAGTATTACTGAAGAAGATTTAATGAATGTGAGAAAAGTCATAAATATGACCCCCTTTCTGTGGCATTGCACTGGCTGCTCTCAGTAATTCGAAAGTTACACTTTGTGTTTGTCTTTTTCATTTCTTTCATCATGACAGAAATATTTGAGAAGTGACTCCTGGGATAAAGTTTTTACTTGGATCAGTTTAAAAACAAATCCTAGTCTCCCAGCTGGATTATTACAAGTGCAATAGTTGGTCTGCCAAAACGAAAAGGCTGGGAAAGACCTATATCTTCAAGCTTAACACAGAG
Source organism: Cygnus olor (assembly GCF_009769625.2). Lineage (NCBI taxonomy): Eukaryota > Metazoa > Chordata > Aves > Anseriformes > Anatidae > Cygnus > Cygnus olor. The sequence goes on from NC_049169.1 coordinate 42,968,061, forward strand.
TTTCCTTGAAATAATCAGGAGCCTGCAAATCTATAAAACACATCTGCTTTGTTGAAACTTATTGAGAAATGCAGGTGTGGAGGAGCTGCTAACAGTGGCTACAGTAGACAAAGTATCAGCAGCAGGTCAGGAAAGGTGATCCTTCTCCTCTGCTCAGCACTGGTGAGGCCACACCTGGAGTGCTGTGCCCAGTTTTGGGTCCCCCAGCACAAGAGAGACTTGGACATACTGGAGAGAGTCCAGCAGAGGGCCACTAAGGTAACAAAGGGACTGGAGCATTTCTCCTATGAGGAGAGGATGAGAGCTGGGACTCTTCAGCCTGGAGGAGTCTCACAGGGGATCCTGTCAATGTGTATAAATACCTGAGGGGAGGGTGCAAAAAGGATTGAGCCAGGCTCTTATCAGTGGTGCCCAGTGCCAGACCAAGAGGCAATGGGCACAAACTGGAACACAGGAGGTTCCCTTTTCCTCAACACCAGGCAGCACGTCTTTTCTGTGCGGGTGACGGAGCAGTGGCACAGGCTGCCCAGAGAGGCTGTGGGGTCTCCTCCTTGGAGACCTTCAAAAGCCTCCAGGACATGGCTCTGGGTGGCCTGCTCTGGGTGGCCCTGCTTGGGCAGGGCTTGGTCCTGGTGGACCCCAGAGGCCCTGCCAGCCTCAGCCACTTGGGGGAACTGTAATTTGACTAATGAAGAAACTTTCTGTAGGACTGGGATGTGTTCGGGTGTTACTTTCTTGCAGACAGAACCTAGCCTTATGCAAGTCTCAGAGAAAGAAAGGAGGAAGGAAGGGAAGAGGTATTCATCTACTCTTCATCTACTATTCATCTACTATTCATCTACTCAGCTCTTTATAGTTTAGACAAAAGTAAGTGCAATTGCTGAACCATACGCTTCCCTTTTAGTCAGATGAGTTAATAATGAAACTAACTGTAAGAAAATAAATTAAAGCAGATGGGAGATTAAATTCCTATAGTTTTGTGTTTTTTTTTATTATGATGATTTTGGCTGCTCCTTATAGACATCTTTCTTTTTGTCACCTTTTTAATTTACCCTGAATTGCTGCAGGTTTCTAAATTTCAAAAATGGTTATGCTTTGCTATGAATTTTGGTATCACAAATTCCTACGATTGATGGATTTGATTTTTGTGCATCTCTGTCTGTAACCAAAAATCAAAAGCAATTGTTCATATTCTGGACTGGAGCTATTATAAAATACTAGCCCAGTGCTACTGGTGGCAGTATAGACTTCCGTTATTAACACTCAAAGACTGGATTTTGGTGTAGTCTGCTGCTGGATATAACACAGACCAAAACAATTGCTAAGGATAGCCCTGAGCTCTCAAATTTCTCTTAGAATTATTGCATATTGTTATGTTGGGAATTACATGAAACATTTCTGAACGTTTCAGAACAGACAACTGCATCAACACGAATCTGCTTGCAAATCAGATCACACGTAAGGCGTATTAGTCATCTCAGCTACATGGGTAGAAATTTTAGACTAGGGAATTCAACACAGGCAGCTTGCTTGCTTATTTATTTATTTATTACATGAAGCTGTGCATGAGCAGAGCAGCAAAGAAAACAAAAGACACTGCTTACTCCAAACTAGTTAGTCATTTAGGCTCTCTGTTCAGTCAGGGGATCTGCTTGTAAGCCCTTTCGCAGGGCACATTATCCTGTTTTAAGATAGATGTCAGAGACAGGTGGAATGAATCACATTCTAGGGATGCCTCTAACTCTCCACTGACCATAGAAACAGTCAGCTTAAGCTCCACAGCTTGCTTTTAGACAGCTGAAGGTAGAGGCAATTAATCCATCAAGCATATATCTAAATCTTTTTGCTGGTTCAGAGCACAAGATTACATTTCCTTCGTGGAGAAGCAGGGTGAGCTTGGGCCTGCTGGCAAGACTGTCTGAACGTGTCCCTAATTCGTCTCGACCTTCTCCTGGTTAAGCGTAATGGGTTGCATTTCTCACAAGACATGTATTGTAGCATGCAGCACATTCTTGCAAACCATTCCAGAATGCTCTCTGCTTTTGAAACCTGTAGTTTTGTTTTCTTTAACGCTAGACACAGAAATGGTTTTACTAATGCTTATGCAGGGACAGTACTACTTCTAGCTGATAATCCTCTGCTTATATATGCACAGATTCCCTTAGCTCTTCTAGACACAATTCTGCATTAGAAGATTGCTTGGTCCTTTTTTTTTTTTTCTTTTTAAATCTCATACTTTTTAACATAGTTGCTACTTTCTGAAACAGTCTCTCATCTTGTAATGAAATACGTCTTGTATGCACACAATAACTATTTTTACTACTGTAATTATGCTTAAAATCCTGCATTATTTCAAGCACAGGCAAAAATAACCTTCTTCTTATATGGCATTTTTTATTCTAGAAACCTTGTTTGCTCATAAGATCTTAGATTTCATATACAACTCTAAAATCTCTAAAATCAGTAGCTGAATAAACAGGTTCTTATCCAGCAAATGTGGCATATATTTTTGTGCCTGCTGCAAGAGTTCCCAAAGGTCAGATTTGTCACATTGGCTGTGACAAATACGTACAAAAGGTACAACACATAGGACTAAGAGGTCTGCAGTATTATTCACCAAGGAACTGCAGACAGATTTTTATGTCATTGCTTCCACTCATGGGCGTTCATTGACCTTTCATCTATGATTTGTCACTGTAGAAGGAGAAGAGGCAAATGCAACCTGGTGAGCTTTTCACTTTGTCAAGGGATATAAAATCATTAAATCTCCTATAAACTGCCAGTCAGATCAAATGGCACAAATAGAAAAACTATGGCTAGAACAGCAGATCCATCAACTTCCGTAAGTAAATGACGCCAACCCTGAATGTCTATTATTATCAGTTTTTACATCTGAATCTTTGGCATAGGTGAACATAATGCAGCAGCTCGTAAAAATCGCAACACCCTTTTGGTTACTGTAGTAATGAGACAGAAAAGACTTCTTGGATCTCCTAGTTCGATTTGCTGCCAGTGCAGGGAAGCACATGAGGGAGCCCCAAGGGTAAATGTGAGCAATAAAAGTCACTCAGTTGCCCGAAGGAATGTCAGTCTGTGTAGTGAAACAGTAAACTCTGTGTAGTGAAACAGCAAATGTCAGGAGACCAGTCAGTTAAAATGTGATGCACAAGTACCTGCAGACCTGCATGTGGTAAATGTTGTCCTTCCTGCACTACTTTTAGGGCCTTTGAAGTACCTGTGTGTAAATGCCTTACTGCATCAGTACCAAAGGCACTGAAATCACAAACAGAAAGACTGTTTATAACAAAATGCAATGATAGTTTTAAGAGACACAGATTACTCTGTGATGAAGTGGCTATATGTTTTATTGATCAGTAGGGGGCATGAAAAGTAACCCTTAAGGAGTTTTTTCTCCCTGCTTCTACTTCACATTTGTTAATGGTTATATTTTACTTGCATTTGTCTTTCATCTTATTTTTAAATGCTGGCAAAGACTGGAGTGTTAATATTAGTGTGCATAAATAATTTATTGAATAATAATATATGAAAATGAATTTGATATGCTTCTCTATATGAATGACATTCTATTATTGAAATTTATTAATCAGCACATTCCACTCCATCAAACCTAAATTTTTTGAGGAAGAGGAGGGGAGGAGGTGGAGAGGCAGTCTGGAAAAATGCAGTACAGTGGGCTGACTAAATCTGAATAATATTTGGTCTCTGAAAATGCACAAATATCAGTGTAACTCAAATCATACTGATGAGATACAGAACAGTTTTATGAAGTCATAATAACAAGTTATATACTGTCAGTATTAACAGCAGTGTCTGTTTGAGAAAACAGCTTTAAAATAGGTACATACAATTTTATTAAGTATAAAAAGACACTGGGCAGAGCACAATACAATATAATTCTGGTAGTGCTCAAGCTCCACTGTCTTAATTGATATTGTCACCAACAGCCACTGGATAGAATTACTTTTCTGTATAAAATGAGCTTTTTCTGCATGTATTCATGATGTCTGGCTTTAAAAATACAGTAATTTCTTTTCAATTGCTACTTATACTAATAAAACACTGTCAAGACCAGTGGCCAGCCTCCATCTGTTTTTTAACATACATATGATACTGCCCATTACCCCTGCTTTGCTTTGCCTCCCTCTGAGAGTAGATCCTTCAAAATAATATCTGTTGCTGACTTTTTTCCAAGTTCAGAACCAGAACACTGGTTCAGACTATTTCTACTTTCCTTGCATTGCTAAACGTTCACTAACATCAGCTAGAGTTTTCAATATGCAAGGGCTGTAGGGCTCTGCCCTAAGCTCTTTTCTCCCCCAAGTGTTTCCTAATGTAGCACAGAAGGCATGCTTTAAATGATCATTTATTAGAATATGGGGATTCCACTTTCTTAATTTCTTGAAAGTAGATGACATTTAAAGCCTTCCAGCTTTGACTATTTTCTTTGGAAAAGCAGACATGTAAACTTAAGAACTTAATTATGTGTTTTGTTTGTGCATTCCAATTTGGTTTGTTTAAAAAAAAAAAAAGTCAGAACTATTAACTTCAAATTGATTTAAACAGTAACGTGAGGGTTTTAAAAGAAACAAGTTACACTTCCTCCTCTCTAAAATATATTAACATTAGACTGGAAAATAAATTAAATAATACAAAAAAAAAGCTTAGATTATGCTATCACAAGAATATCTGCCAAACAAAGCTTGGTCTTTTGCTAACATTAGCTTACTACATTTGCAATACATGCTAAGCAAAGACCCTACTTCTCTAACAGGTACATTCAGACAATATATATTTTATGGAATAAATATATAATATATCCAGTTATAGATTTCTGAATAGTAGCTATAATAGATACAAGCAATGCCTACATTTAAAAATACAGTTCTAGGATTCCCTAACTTTACTACTAATAAAATTAAAATTGACCTAAAACTTTCTCACTCTGTTGATGCATAATAAAATATATGGAAACACCAAGAGTAAAAAGCTAATTGCTTCTACAAATGGAATACTTTATAAATATAGTAAATTGCTATTTTCAGAGGGAAAATTGAAAATTATAAACAGGAAGTTAGGTTAAAACAGCTCTACAATATAAATTACAAAGTGGCTATGAAGCGCAACGTGTGAGTTTGATGTCTGTGGCAAAATTCTGAAATGATGTAGTTTATTTCTGGAGATAACTGTAGAGAAAGATTTTGTCCCCCAGAGCAGCCAATCTTGATCTCCTTAAACCAAAACTTTCACTGACTAGAGAAAGCCAACTGGCCAATTTGTAGGAGTAAGGAGTGCAAGATTAGAACAAACAAAATTATTTGGAAGCCCTGGACTTCTCTGTCTCATAGTGTTTACTTACCATGCTGTTCTCATTAGGCATAGAGTCACAGAAGTAGTATGTACCTGTGACTGCCATGTTCTGAAAAGCCTTATAATGAAAGTACCCTCTGTATGGCTGTCTTAACTACATTATTCTTGAACTGTACGTTCTCCAGATGAATTCTGTTTTGTGTTCCTGTAGTTGTTCCCTTTTGCTGGAATACTGAAGTACAGCTCTGGTTGCTTGATTACTGCATTCTTGATCGAGGCTTTTTTTTTCTTGAGAATAACCTAGAATTAAAGAAACGCATTTCTCAGAGCAAGCACAAGGAACTGAGGAATTAAATTGCTGGCTGTTTCTGCCTGCCTTCCTTCCCTTTCAGTTAAAAAAAAAAAAAAAAGTAAAATCAGGAAAAATACCTTACTTGCTAAAAAAAGATCTAAGTAATTGGAAAAACTTTATGCGAGACTGCTGTTTTGGCTCCTGCAATGGGCCTATTTTATACAGAAACCCAAAACTTACATCACAAAACACTACTCCTTCCTGAGTTAAGGCCCTGAAGTAGTATTGAGATCCCACTTAGAATCTTCATAAGCACTTCAGTGTCTGTTTGCATCAACAAAACTGGAATTCTAATAGTCACAACAGGCTGTCTACATGGTTGTTTTTTTTTCCCCCCTAAATATCAGCAGAGGTCAGTGTCACCATGAGTAACAACACCACCATCACTTGGAGCTTCAGTTTCTCATCATTTAATCACAGAATGGTTTGGATTGGAAGGTACCTTAAATATCATTCAGTTCTAACCCCCTTGCCATGGACACCTTCCACTAGACCATGTTGCTCAAACCTGTATCCAATGTGGCCTTGAACACTTCTCAGGATGGGGCACCCACAACTTCTCTGGGCAACCTGCTCCAGTGCCTTACCACCCTCAGAGTAAAGAATTTCTTCCTAATACCTAATTTAAATCTACCCCTTCTTTGGTTTAAAGCCATTACCCCTTATCCTATCACTACACTACCTGACAGTCCCTCCCCAGCTTTCCTGCAGGCCCCCTTTAGGTACTAGAAGGCCACTATAAGGTCCCTCTGGAGCCTTCTCTTCTTCAGACCAAACAACCCCAGCTCCCTCAGCCTGTCTTCACAGGAGAGGTGCTCCAGCCCTTTGATCATCCTTGTGGCCCTCCTCTGGACTTGTTCTAATACGTCAATGTCCTTGTGCTGGGAGCCCCAGAGCTGAATGCAGTACTCCAGGTGATGTCTCACAAGAGCAGAGCAGAGGGGGAGAATCACTTCCCACCATCTGCTGGGCACAATTCTTTTGATGCAGCCCAGGATACGACTGGCTTTCTGGGCTGCAAGCATACATGTTGAGCTTTTCATTAACCAGCAATTCAGGGACTTTATGAGTTACCTGTAGACTACTACTGATACAACTGATACAAATGTCCTGCTTTGGGAACAGCTGGTATGAGATGTGGAAGATTAGGATTTAAGTCCTTGCTTTACCACATGCTTCCTATCTGATTTCATTTGGGAAAACTGAGCAGATCTGTAAATGTATTCATGTCACAAGCTCTCACTGATTTCAGAAACCATGCATCTATGGAGAATCTGGGTCTGAACCTCACAAGCTACCTGTTTTGACTACACTGGAAAACGTGCAAGCCTTTTGGAAGCTACTGTAATACTGAATGTCAGTCATGAATAAATACTTCCCATCAAACTGTAGAGGAGAAGTAAGCACTTGTAGGGTCCCTGCAGAGGAACCATGGGCTGAAGTTTGGGGTTCCTGCAGCAGGATAAGGATTAGAAAGACTTTTCTTCACATACCAGCAGAAAATATTGATGCTCTGTTGCCCAGTAGTAAAGGAACAATTGAAAATTTGTTAAACTATGTCTAAATCTGGTAGCATTTTCTTACTTGTCACAAATGTACCCAGGAAACACAGATTTTGTATGCAGTCTTGCTTGCACATAAGCCCATGCTGCATAGTGGGTATTGATCTACGGGTTATTAATGGGAAATTGGCTCCAGAATTTGTTATTTTCAAAATACATTTCTAATGGGACAGACCACATGGAAATGTACCAAAGAATGACCTCTCCTCATCCTCACTGTGCTAAGTGCTTGCGGGACCCCAAAGGCACACCCAGCCCTGTCACTGCCCACCTCCATGGCTCCCCCACCCGCCCCATGCCCAGGACTCCTCGTCACCCCCAGGGCTGCCAGCTCCTGCCCTGTCTGGCCACGGGCTCTGCTCAGCTGGGCCCACCCATGGGCCATGGCCTTGCCTGGCCGTGGCCTGTTCCTGTCCCCAGGAAGGTGCCCGGTGCCCGGGCTGGGGCTGCCCCGGTGCCCCTGGCTGGTGGTGGGACAGGCCCTGGTGTGCGGCCCTGCCCTGCCAGAGGGCCTTAAGGAAGACAATGAATACTCTCACCTACGACATGTGATTTTGCTGTGTAGTTTGCTGCTGTTGCTGCTGCTGAATGAGCAATTGCTGCTGTTGCCGGCGCCGTGCTGTTCTCAGTTTTTCGAAACGAGCCTCCATCTCCTCCAGCACCTTGGGAGTGTAACGCACCACCAGCTTGACGCTGTCCTTAGCCGCCTTCAGCAGCTCCACTGCCTTCTCGTGGTGCTCCCCTTCCACACTCTGGAGGCAAGGAGCACAGATTTAACAGCGAAAATGCTGCTTTGTTCTAGAACTCTGCCCTTTATTTTATACGTGGTGCCATGGAAAGACTGTCAGTGTTTCAGGAAATTTACAGACCGTACAGTTTTCAAGGAGCCATTAAGGCAAAGTGTGGAATTAAATAAGATTTCTGCGCTATTGTGAAGTGTATTCGTTTTCATATTTTAAATAACTCAGATCTGTTTTAGGTTGCTTTACAAACCTAACCTATGATCTATGTGAAAAGGAGGGTAAATACTCTGCATGCTTTATGCAAACAATGTCAAAAAACAAACCAAACCAAAACAACAACCTCTGCAGTAAAAACCCAACCAATCTATTTGCAAGGTAGAAAAATAAAGTGTAATAGAGCGAACATAGAATCTTATTTGCATGTTGGTAAGAAATGAAGAAATTGCAAGTCTGAAATTAGGATGTCTTTCTTACGCCCTGGCCCTGCCTGGATCCTGCTGTGAATTGCACTTGGTGATTCAGCAGTCACATAGCTGCAGGAAAAGGAGCGTGGCCACTGCTCCCAGGGACATCCCGTGTGCTAGGAAGTTAATGGGACTGCTCACACATTCAACATAGATACAACACTGGTTCTGTTGGAAATAAACCAGTCTTTATCTGGTTAGTTGTATGCAATCAAACGCTAACAACTGAAACATTTCAAGTCCTTGCCTAAGGAACGTATTTTCCCTCCCTTGCTGGAACATGTTTCGTAGTAACGTGGTATCTGCTGTGAAGTCAAGCGTATACCCAAAGGGGCACAAGCTTCGATTTCTATGCCAGCGTTGTTTGAAACAGTAAATTTCCAAAAGGGGGAGGTGATTTGGCTGTGAAAAGAATATTTAATTTCTATCATTAAATGGATTGACTGGAGTGCTTTTCAGGCATGCTGATTGTTCCACACCTTAGGAGCAAGGGTGACATTTTCTAGTGGTCTGCGATTGCCCACGTGTCGTAGGATGTATTCCAACAAACAAAAGTATCTCTGCACAGAAAAAAGCCTGCACAACAGAGATCTTCAAATGGATTTTAGACCATTTAAAAAATAAGCCAATTTCCTCCCACATAAAATAAGAAATCAAAGTTTTACTGCATGCTGTTTTAAAACTTCTGTGTATACCATGCTATTTATAATGAAACTATACCCATAAGCCTCCAAAGAGAAGCAGCAGTGTTCAAAATATTTGATGCTCAATTCATGCTAAAAGAATAACTTAGCATTGTTATAGCAACTGTCAGATGTTAGAAAAAAAATCTATTTTCATCTCACCTATTTGACTGAGTAACATTGTGCAAGAACAGAATGAATAAAAATTACTTCTGCTGTGGCACATTACGAGCTAGCAATAATGATTTAAAAGTTTCAAAGAACAGACACAATGTACTTCTACATAAATAATATAAACAACACCATTCAAGCTTATCACCTTGCTGTTTATCTTCCTGCCTCTTGTTAAATGTCCTTCAACATACTCATCCAAATAATTATTTCATATGTCGGTCAAGTCACTGGAACCATGTTTCTACAGAAACATAAGATGCTTTAAAAACAATGCAACTTAGAGAAATAGTCCTAGGCAATGTGCTCCAGGGGACCCTTCTTGAAAAGGGAGGTTGTACTAGATGATCTCCAAACGTCCCTTTGAATTTCAGACAATCTGTGATTCTGTGATAATGGATGTTATTTCAAGTGCTGAAACGACTACCAGAAACAGAGGAAACCCTGAAATAAATATCCATTGATCGCTGAGAAAAATAAATGGCATCATGTTTTTCAACTGTATACTCATGAAATTCCTCCAGTAGGTCTATTAAAAGACCTTCAAGAGAATTCATTATTTGTGATAACCAGATGTGTTAGAAAACGTGACTGGGATAAATCTGCTCAACAAACACTGCCACCCATAAGTAATTTGGTGAAAAAAGAATTTTGTCAAAAATATTTGAAGAAGAAGAAATTGTTGCTGCATAAGAAACAGTGAGTGTATCTGATGCTCCAAAAAGAGCTGAAATAGGAAGTTATAGATGCACAGAGTGTTTTGTGAAATTGCTTTCATGAAAAAGTCACAGACACAAATTAAAGTCTTTTCCCCACGTCCCCTAACCCATAAATGCTCAATATTGGAAGAGGAGATCATAACCAGCACTTACTGTGATTAGCTATTTTTGTAACTCATTGCTTTGTGACATGGTAATAGTGGCTTTTGTAAACCCACTTCTCGTCATTAAAGGAACTGTATAAAACTTTGCATTATTCTGCATTTCATTTTCTCTTGTGAATCACAGCCAGTACGATGTGGCATGGACATTCAAAGGAAATGACACTTTATTCCATGTTGCTGTGATCAATTTCGTTGTGGAACAGTAGGGACTTAGGCTATGAAAAACAAAGTAAGCTCCCCAAGCTAGGCAGAGAAGCTAAAATATTCCTTTGCTTCAAAGATTTGGATGGTTTTAACTGACATCAATAAGCACTGTGATTGTGTCTGTTCTTTAAAGGAATTACAAGATGGTGTACTTTAACACTTCATCCAAATTAGTAATCTGTATTAATTTAATTCCTGATTGCCTGTTTTATTTCCCATTCGCCTCCGGCCTTGTTCTTCCAGTTTACAGGCAGTACTTTTTAATTAGAAATGAAGGATTTGATTTTGTTGCTATTCAGGTCAATGGAAAACTCCCATTGACTTGAACAGTAATGATAAGAATTAAGCCTAAAGCTCTGAACCATAATGAAAATGGGGAAACTAACAAAGCCAAAGTAAAGATCATGTTGCTAATATGAATCCTACTTACCAAACTTACCCAGCTCAGATCTTAACAGCCATTTTTCAGCTGCTTTTAAATATCGTTGCTATACTTGCTATTAGCATCTTCACCATTGCTTCTACTCATATTTTCAAGGCCTCTGAAATGCTTTACCTGCATAGCTGTAGCTGCACAACTGAAATAGAAGAGCGCCTTGGAGTAGGGAAAAGAGGTTATACCAGCAAAGAAAGTTGTTTTGCTGCTTGACTTTCCCACCTCTGCAAACCACTGAGGCTGTGCTGACAAAGGACTCCTGCTGGTTTCAAGTCACAGCTGCACAAGGGATTTTGCTGGCCTGGATTACACTGGCTGGGGACATGGCAAGGATCTGACTCTCACGTTACTCTAGACCCGCCCATCAACATGGGATTTAATAAATTTGTTCTAGAATATATTTTGATTTTAATACGTAATTTTTGGTTATATATATTTATTTATATTCATGTTATTCACATATTTCTTTTCCCTTATTGCATTGGCAGATTGCATCAAAAGGAATGACAAAAGACTTCAGAGACAGGGAATAGCTAAAAGAACTGCAGATATGGTGCAGGAAAACAACAATCTTTAAAGTAGCCAGGCACGCATATCTGTCATACATATAAACAAAACAAAAACCCATTCCTTTGCAGACAAAAAAGAGAATCTGGTGTCATCCAAAAGCTGAGAAACAGAGAAGAATTTTCTATTAGGTAACTGCAAGAAAATGTTTGTGGTGGAGAAATTTGCCATACAAATCTATTTTGCATCCCTGTCCGTATCTGACTCACACCAGGTATTTGATAAACACAGAATCTTTGCCAGGTAGTGCACAGTCACCAGCAAGAGCCTTTGCTGAGCCATCTGCAGGGCCTACTGCTTTCAATTTCCTTTACTTTTAGGGGGTGTGGGACAAAAGTATGTAACAAAATCCCCAGTGTAATGAGAAATCAAATTTTTTAATATCCTGTGAAACAGCTCAAGGAATAGTCGTCCCAGTCATGCTGGGATATCGAATCTGGATTCTGAACACACAGCTCTAATTTTATGTTGATAACTATAAAGTTGGATAACCACCAACTTCTGAGTGTAAACAAGTTACAGATATTTCATTTTCATTCCATGTTCCACTGCTGAGCCTTCTGTTGTATTGTACATACTGTATATTATTTGCTTTTCCTCCAGTTAAATTTGAGAGAAGCACAGAGTGAACTAGTCCCACTGAACAATGTTAAATTTAGACCTTTTTCCTCCTGTCTCAAGCTGTCTGCAAACAATTGCTACTTCTATAATTTTTCTCTTTTATATTGTATGGGCTTAATAAGCCCAAGATTGGTTTATGAACAGTTGCTCACAGGCATTATTTCAAGTATGCAATTGTAATTCAAACTTCAAATTCTGTTGTTTAGACTCCAAACACAAAAATAGCCCTGCTGTATCTCAGAACTCAACTTTCTTGCGTGCCTACATGCAACAGGAAATTTTATATGGTGTTTCTGCTATATTAGCTTAATCCACACTGTAGAGCACATTTGTGAATTTTTTTGAAGCGTATCATGAAATAGAGGTGACAATAGAGTCAAAGTCAATGTATCTAGATGTTTGAAGGTTCACCACTTTCCTGCCCAGTATCTGCCTACATGTGGTTGAAAGTAAAAGGACTTTTTGAGAATCATACATCAGTTAGAGTATATAAACTCTTTTCACCTGCATCTTTAGTCACCTACTGAAAGCTGAACAATCACGAAATTATTTGATCTACTTCCAGGCAGTGAAGTTCAGGCAATTTACTTATTAAACATTCATTTGATTTCTTTTTCCCTGAGACTAAATAATCTTTGTAGTGACTTGTCTTTGTTTGTTTGTTGTCTATCTTCTCCTCTTCATTGTGTACTGGGGCTACCAAGCTTGCAGAATTATTGTTTCTTTTTTGAGAACAAGATTGTTGATAGTGAAATGGCAAAAAGTCTGTCTGAAGTGTTGCACTGATACTGTTTCAAGATAAGGGGAATACCTATTGTTTGAAAGAAATAGATGACAACATAAAGCTTATAAAATACAGCATTTTCTTCATTCTTTACAAGTTTGCAACAAGCAGAAAATTTAAGTTGGAAAGTCTTATAGTTATGACTGGATTTGGAAATTGCTCATAACTCCCCTTGGTGTATTTAAATATAAGGTTTAGATGTAGGTTTTGCATGAAAAACTATTAGTTTTCATTAAGAGAAGTGTGGGGTTATATGAATGAGTATGCTTACATTTTTAGTAGTTTACATTCCCTTGTAAAAGGGAATAAAGGCAAAATGAAAGGTAGAATTTGACCCACATTATAGGTGGAACCTGCTTTTCCTCTGTTACAGCAGCCTTTTATTTTTACCTCCATATTGACATTCACTTCACTGTAGTAAAACTACAGCAAAACACTCATATGGCAGTACTGACTTAAATGCAGAATGACTATGTAAAAATTTACCTTTTTACTGACCATACAGGCTCCCTGTATGTGTTCATCTGTACAGCTGATTCTCTGATAAGGTTTCATAGATGGATATATGTCATTGAAAGAAATCCGGAATGTACTTTCCACAGGAAATCAGCAGCAAATGTGCATATCAATTTCTTTTATTTTATGTTTTCAAATTCTCTGAAGGTCACAAGACTACTGCCACTGAGGTCATCATTGTACTTAGAAAGATCTGTGTGCCTCAGAGGATATGGAGTGCAAAATGACAAAGCCCGTTTTAAATGCTCTTACCACAGAAGAAATTTGCAGAATTAACAATTAGAAAGACATAGCTTCCCTGTAAATTCAGCATGTGGTGGTGAATTAAACTAAAGTTCTTCAGCAACCTCCACTCCAACAGAAAGTTCTGTGGCACAAAGTTGTCCATGTGGCTTTGCCTCACTGCACTGCAAATGCACACTGAAGGTCTCTCGCAGAGCTATTTCTTTTATTTCATGTATTGCATTTTATATCATGGTATCAGAACAATTGTGAAAAATGAAAATCCAGATGACAATGAAATGTCATCAATTTCAACATACCACCTCCATTAACGGAAAGCAGCCTGGTCCCCTCGTTTGAGCCCTCCATGCCTTTCTGCACTCCTCCAGGAATGATGCGAGAAATATAAATAGGTGAATTTTGTTCCTTTCCTCTCCTATCACATTAAAGCCCAGAGCCTTCATCAGTCTTTGGCAGCTCACCACTCGCGGTGTGAATGCCTTCACTAGCAAGAAAGAGCAGCAACTGTTGCCTGGAGAGAAAAAAAGAGCCATTGCTATGCAGAGAGAACATTGATACACTCTGTTGATCATTTTGCAGGAAGAATTAAGTCCCGTGAAAACATTCAAGTATCTTATTCTGCCTTTTTTCTGATTGTCTGAAAGCACTTTGCAAAAATTAAGTTCCATGCCAATGCTTTTGAAATAAAGGAAAAAGCAGAGGAACAGAGAATTTAAGTGACTTATCAAAGATAACGCAGAAAGTTAGCAGCAGAGCCAGAAGGAGACACCTGGAAGCCTGACTGCGCGGTGGTGAACATTTATGATCACTAGTGAGCTGCTTCTTTGCCCTTTCACAGGGAAAAAGTGTTACTGTTGGATAAGATGATGTGATCTGTACTGCGTTCCTAGCTGAAATATAAAGTGGATGAACTAAATTGTTTACTCTCTGCTCTGCTTTTGGATGTGTAATTGGTTATTTTATTCTTTGAGCACAGAAAAATTCCTTAAAGAGTATTATTTTTAAAAAGTTTAATTTTAATCTTCATGAAATCTCACTAACTAAATAACTCCTGGAACAGGATATGATTTTTATAATATATCAGATCAAAACTTTATTGAAAAATTAGATCTGAAGACAATAGATTTATAAATCAATTTAAAAACAGATTGTTATTATAGAAAAAAAACATACAACTGTAAAGCTTGCACTCGAAAATTATGACACATTGTATTCATTTTCACTGTGTTTTCCTACTATAATTATAGTAAATCATTAAATAACATTAGGAAATCTCTTATCCTTTTCAACATATGTTTGTAGCCCAACCTGCTAGTACACTTTCTGCATTACGCTAATACTTTCTGAGCATCCTATAATGCTTATGCTTACATAGAAGCTAGTGGATGATGTGACATAAGGTCATGCTCAGTTACATGTTTTTGCACATGCAGACCTTGTCATCATGCACACTTTATGTCAGACATGAACGCACTAGGAGAATGCAATGCAGACAGCCCAGAAATAACCAGGAAATTGCGATATTGAAACATTGCTCTGTAACCCTGCTGTTCTATATGAATAAGAAATGAGAATGGCAAACACTAATTTGGATATTTCCCCCATTACTATAGAACATAGTAATAATTTCTATGTTTACCTGCAGTGTAGACAAATCAGGACTCCTATACACAATTTCTCTGTACAGTAGCATAGACCTAAAAATTTACATTGTCCATAAAGTTTTCTCTCAGAACAAGGTTAAAATCAGAACAGCCTTCAGAAAGGAATGTTCTACTTAGTAAGGAAACATCTGCAATTTTGTGTGTATATGGTATTTTGCTGGCTCCTATTGGGCTTGCTTCTATAAAATCCTGTAGCAAATCTTTTTATAACATCCTCCCGATCTTCATCTTCCGATACAGCTTTAAATGAAAATCCTAATGCAAATACATAATGGTAAGATCTTAGTTCCATTAAGATTTCTGGAAGTTTTGTCACTAAATTCACAGGATTGGGACCCACATGAAATATTTCTAACATGGATTATGCTTTACAGGTTTACCTGTTTTGCATAGTACCTGCTTTACCATCCAGAAGATAGTCTTGAGCACAAAATGATAATGGGAAAAAGAAAGCCATGGTGGGTGGACGTCCCTGTTTGGAAGCATCTATTTTTGTTCATGTTATGAAAATACAGAGCACACTACATGCCAGCACATAGAATGTATTCCTCCGTAGTTGTGTGGATTTCCTTAGAAGATTATCATTTTAATAGTAGCAGTAAGGTAGCTGTCATGGTCTAAGGATATGAGAAAGGCAGGCTCATATGGATAGAGAGACAAAATAATTTATTAAAACAGGCAATGCATTAGAAGAAGTGGGCTTGCTTTTGGCTGTGGAGTCTCTTGATCTGGCCATTTCTGTCAATATTCATCCTCACTACTTGCTCAGCACCTATAGTTCCCATTAGTTTAAGTGGAATTTTGACTATATACTGCTACCTCCTAAATCATTGTGTCCTCACTGGATGAGCTGTATGGGAAAATAGTCCATTAAAATATAGGTTGTTGCAGGCAGACTTCTATAGAACGAACCAGTAGATTTGCTTTTGCAAAGCGGCTTTTCAAAAAACATCAAATTCCCTAAAATCATTCTCTTTTCTTAAGCTACAGAAGCAGCATAAAGGTTTAAATTTGTCCATTATGATTGTTACCTGGGAAAGTAGCACGGTTCTAGACTTGGGCTGCCACTGATGTCTAAATTTTCTTACAGTGTACACACGATACCTGAAACACACACGCGCCACAGTCTCAATTACTAGGTCACTTTGGTACCACGTACTTCAACAGTGCACGTACTCCTACCTTGCAGTGGCCCTGGCTCGGAACTCGGGGCAGCCATTACAGTTATGGTTTCATTCCTGTAGTATGACTACACCTAAAATGTTCATGAAAACAAATGATTATTATAGAAAACAAAACAAGGACTTTATAGTTAATGAGACAGGACAGTCCCTTTCCTCATAAGACAATGTGAATGCCTCATTCATGCAATCACATAGTGGAATGTTCTGCTAAACATGTTCATGCTTAAGTTTACAGAAAACAATCAATCTATATTTCTCACGACACTTTTCAGTCTTAACTATACATCTTCCAATGCTTTTCCTTCACTTCTCTAGCACACCATTTCACAAAACGAGACATTGTAGTTCTGTGTTATCCAAAACCAGGGTGTCCCTGCAACTGATCCAATTCAAATGATCTTAACTGATCGGAGTGGTATCTTAGTAGCCTCCACCCCTGCTTCTTTGTTCCTCACCTTTCCGGTGAAATAAAGATTTAGGAGGCTATGCTTAAAAAAAAAAAATTGAAAAAAAAAAAATAGTAATTTGCTCAGCATCCAGATTCTGAAGGAATGGAACTGAAAATTACATTTGGAGAAAGGTCATAGTACTAGTTTTCATCAACCACAGCTAGGAATAGGCAAAAAAGGCTGCAGTCTGGTAGGTCAGACATGGAAAAGGTGGTAACATAATCCTTGACAACAGAATTGTACTTCATATAAAGGGCATAAAATCAACACTGCCACATAGACAGCTTTCCCTGTGTTGTCTTTTCTGGTATATACTTTTGGCTCCTGTCTCTGGTCCTTAACCTTCCTTTTTAAACATTTTCAGTAGGAAAAACAAAAAGACTCTGCAGGCAGGAAACTGGTAGTGTACTCTAGATTTGTCTCACTCTTAGATGAAAAATATAAAAAAGTGCCTTGATACTAGCCAGTAGTTTTGAAATCAGCCTTAAAAATAATAATAGTTATATAAGACATATGGACAATTTTTTTGAAAGACAATGGTGAATGCATACAAACAAAATCTCTATTTAATCTTCCCATAAACCAGCAAAACTGTATGTCATGGATTTACTCTGGCATTGATCTGACCACTTCATCAGACAATTTCATCTTTTCATGTGTTTTACTGTTGAAGTTTTATTCCTCAGAGAGAACCTTTGCAGGTAAAGTATGTTAGCATTTTGGCAATCTCTTGCGTTGGGGTCCTTGAGGATTTGCAGATTCATTGTACTTTACACATTAATTTACCTTTCACTGACCTGGTGATACTGTTAGCAGGAATTCCAAACATCCCTATTTGGTATGTCAGTTGTTACTTTGGTCAGACAAGGTGTCAGATTCCGTACTGAACTGACCTATAAACAACAAGCTTGTCCCATTGATAGGCAAAACTTCCCCACCACTCTGGGGGCCTGGCTGATGACATGTCATACACTATCATATTATGAATCTCTCCCATTTCTATATTTGAAATGAACTCTTTCTCCAGTGGTAGAATTGACACTGCTTTCAGTGTGAGGCCATGATTTTGCCCTTAATTAAAATATGGAAAAGATATTTTACAGCTTCTAAAGGATCTCTGTTTGCTTTAGCTTTTTACTGGGTTAGCCATCGTAAAATGGGTTGAGTCTACATCTCAGCATAATCTGCTAAGATCAGTTCAACATTTATTGTACGTAGATTATGGTTTAGGAACAAATAATTCATTATATAAGCAACTACTGGGCAACTGCAGTTAGAATCATTAAATACTTGTTGCTTCAAAACCCATACGGCATCGACCATTGGTAATGCTCTATTGTATCATACTGCAGGTTCCCTTATCTTAAATCATGAGAGTAGGCTGTCCATACCATTTTTTCTTGCACAGCCATAGTGTGGCTGGCTAGAATGTCTAAAAGCGGGTATTTAATTATTGAATAATTATGACCTTGATTGTATTGAAAACAGGTCACAATATTTCACATATAGGAACATTACTGACAAGTTAAGATATTCATTACTGAGGTAAAAGCTTACACAAAGGCGAGCTGATGATACTTTATGGGATTATTAGCTAGGTTTGATGTCATGTAACACATATTGCCTACATCCTACTAGTAGGTAACTAACAGGCTTCATAGCACCCAATATCCTGGTAGCTAATTTGTATTCTGGTGAAAGAACAAACTCAGTATTGCTCTTAGGAAAAGAAATCTGTCTATGTTAAATCTCACTCTCTGTAAGACTACAGGTGCTACCAGTCTTGAATATCTGCTTGAGGCTACCGTTAACCTAACTCTCCTACATAATGATTGTTACATAACGTTTAATATAATTTGAGATAAATAAGCATAAAACATACACCTAAATGACTCTTTCTTATTAACTGTGTTTAACAACCAAGCACAGACTGGTTATTCCGCCAAGTCCCTTAAATTCCTTCTAAGGTTCATATTGCTCATTCTAGCAATGCACAAAAAGCACACTGAAGCCTACGAATAATATTTAGAACAGAACAGATCAGTTGGAAGGGACCTTCAAAGATCATGAAGTCCAACTGCCTGACCTGCTCAGGGCTAACCAACAGTTAAAGCATGTTATTGAGGACATTATCCAAAGACCCACTGAACACTGGCAGGCATGAAGTATCAACCACCATCTAGGAAACCTCTTCCACTGTTCGGACAATGCTCATGGTAAAGAAAATCTTTCCTTATGTCCAGTCTGAACCTCCCTGGTGCAGCTTTATGCCATTTCACCTATCCTGTCATGGTTATCAGGGAGAAGAGACCCAGCACCTCTGTCACCTGCTTCCTCTCCGCGAGAAGTTGCGAAAGCAATGAGGTCAACTCTCAGCCGTTCCTCGTAAGGACAACGCCTTGCCAGCCCTTTTAACCAAGGTTTGTTGTCTTCTCAGGATGTTTTCAAGGACCTTACATCCTTTCATTTGTGGAGGACCAAAACTGCAAGCAATATTCAAGGTAAGGAGCACCAACACTAAACATAGCGGGAGAACACCTCTTTTGACCAGCTGGCTAGGCTGTTCAGCACACCAAAACGTAGTTTAAACCCTCTAGCTGCCAGGGCACGCTGCTGCTTGTGCTGAGCTGCTGCTGACCGCACCCCCACGTCCCTCTCTGCTGAGCTGCTCTCCAGCCACTGTCTCCTTGTCTGTGGTTGTGTATGGCATTACTCTGTCCCAGGTGCAGAACCCAGCATTTTTCCTTTGCTGAACTTCATGACTGTTGATTGCCCAGTGCTCCAATGCATCTAGATCCCTCTGCAAGACCTCTCATCCCTGTAGGAAGTCAACAGCACCTCCCAGTTCAGTATCAGCAGCATACTTCCTGAAGATGCGTTCCACTCCAGATCACTGATAAAAATGTTCAACAGGACTGGCTCTAGACTTGAGCCCTGGGAACACTACTGGTGACTGTCTGAAAACAAACCATTCACTATAACCTTTTGAGCTCTACCACCAAAACAGTTCATCACCCAGTGTAGCATGAACCTGTTTGCACATGGCTGGACAATTTGTTCATAAAGATGCTGCGACAGACATATCAAAGGCCTTACTGAAATTCAGAAAGATTACATCCACTGCGTTCCCTTCATTCACCAAGGCCAGTGATCTCATCATATGAGAGGAACTCATCCCATTTGTTCCTCATACTGTGTGCATTGGCATACAAACATCTTAGAGGTGCTTGTGAATCCACTGCACTCCCTGGAGTGGCATAGATGCTCCCATTAGCCTTGCCTCCCTCAGACAGCACCATCCTTTGGCATAACTTCAGTGTTCCTAATGGCATCGCCCGCCCTGATCAATCCTAGTTATAAAGCCATCTCAAATCAGTTTCGGCAGGTTATGGGCCAAGAAACATTTCCCCCATCGAGATAGGTGGGTCCTGTCCACAATTATAAAACCCAAAATTCTGGTGGAGGAACCAGGCTTGGAGCCAGCATTGATGACCAGGCTTGCCTATTTCTTTCCCTGTCTCTCCCCATTACTGTGAGGACTGAAGAAACAGTGTGCTCCAGAGTCTTTTAGTTGCCTCCCTAGGGCCAGTTAAATCTTTCTTGATTGACCTAAGGCTTTCTGTAGCTATATTGTTGGTACCCATTTGAAAGAGGAGGAACATATAATGGTCTAAAGGCATTATGCTTGAAAGCTTCCTGGTAACATCCCTAATCTGGGGACCAAGGGAGGCAGCAAACCTCTGTGAAAAAACTCTGGTCTGCAGATGAGAGCCTCCATTCCCTTGACAAGGAGTCACCTCTGAATAACAACTCAACACTGTTTTATCACAGTAGTGTCTTGATGATGCACTTGCTACAAGGCCTCACATGATTGACCTTGGATGGAGACTTGCATGGATGCCTTCTTCCCTCTTTCACATCCCTCACCTGCCACAGCCCAGGCTTTGTACCTACCCAGTAGTGGAAGGTGAGCAGACAGACAGGGGCTCCTCTCTTGGCTCCATGCAGTAACTTTCTTCCAGTCCTTGGTGTCCCTCAAGTTTCTGCCTTTATTCTGATGCAGACCAGATGCTGGGTCTGCTTCACTAGTGGCCATGACAGCTTGGCATGTGCATATCTGAGAAGGCACAGCATGGCTCACTGATCTATGGCCTTTTGGACTCCCAGATGAACTTTTCATGCTCCCACCTCTTCCTGAAGCTTGGCCACCAGCTGAAGCAGCTCATCTACGTCGGCACACCTCGCACAGGTGTGCTTGCTCTTGCCCTCCAGCTCAGGGAGCAGCAGGCACACCCCATAGCCTGAGAGCTGGGTGGGTCACACAAACTGCCTGGAGCTCTGTCTGGCTGGTTGCATTAGTTCTACTGGGTGCTGGCGGAACAGAAGCGGAGGGCACGGCTTCCTGTCCGAGTGGTCACCATGTCAGTGCCTCCTCACTGGCCATGCGCCTGACAGAGTATGTGTTTAAATGCATTGCAGTTGGTTGGGGAGGCCATCAGGGCTGCAACCCACGCCTGCTGGAGAGCAAAGCAGGCATGCAGAGCGGGCTGCCCACTGACAGAGCACGCTGCCCCGCCTCGCATGCCCTTCCATGCCAGCTGATGCACAAACAGCCGTGGGCCCTGGCCCTGTCTGTGGCGTGCCCTGGCGCTCTGTGGCACCTCCTGAAGGCAGGCACCATGTGGCTTCCCGCCATTTGAATCGGCCAGGCGCTCAGCCACCTCCGCACAACACTCGGCAGGCCTTCTTGCCTTCTGTGCCTCCACACGCACAGCCCCAGAGTGTTGGGGCTCAGAAACCCTCAGGACAGCCCTGGGACCTCGCCAGCCTCGTGCTCTGCCCAGTGTGCGGTGCTTGCTGCTGGCCGCCACCACCACTGGTGAGTGAGAGCACTCATAACGCACCTGTAGTCCCACTGACTGACCCCTTATCCAGGGTGTTCTCAGTGACACTTTTTTTGTGCACAAAGAATCCATTCTGTTCCCTTGGTATGTACACAGAACAGATAAACTGAAAGTGCTCTTTGTTCTCCAACTAAATGAGGTGGTGTTTGAATTCTCCTAGCATGGAGTATAGCTTGTTGTACAATCCATAGTACATGACAACTAATAGAGATGGTTTATAAAATCTTTTATTTCAGTACCTACTACTGCCTGTACATTTGGATGTCATCCTTAGGTCCCTATCACATCTGTAGATTTGCTTCTTTGGACAAAATATCACTCAGCATGGAAGATGATAAAGGTGCAGAATTTACACCTTTAGAAAAACTTCTTTAGGATATTTACTACAGAAGACTGAAAACAGTGACCTCTGTTGACCATGAAAGATGAATCATTTGGAAAGACATCATCGTGTATATTAATGAGTTGAAGAAAGAAAAGTAACATATATGTCACTAATTTAGAAAAGAGTTACATATCTAATTTTGACACTTTTTACAGTGTCTGAAAGTCTACATGGGTGTTTTTTATAACATTATTTGCTGATAATACATAGTCTGACTGTCTAGTGCTTAGAGAAAAGAGTTTCCACAATTTGTTAATAACAGAGATGAAATTACAGGTGAAACGTCAACATTTCAAGATGAAAAGCTGCAGCGCTAAGGTAAATAGTGACGTTTCGAATAATTTTCCCTCACAGCACGTTGTACCCAGACTGTCAGCTTCTGTATGCTGTATGTTCATTACGTAAAACCATGCTGCATACGGGGGTTTGTTTGTACAGCTCTGATTTGTGCTGTGAAGCCAGAAATTCTCATCTCTGTTTTCCTTCATGAAGCACTGAGATTACAGCACTCTCATCAACACTGAAAGCACACATATAGCTGTCAGACTTTTTCAGCTGCTGCAGGTCGTCTTCTCAGAGATCATAATCTAAAGTTCCTCTCCCCCAGAACCAAAAAAATACAAGAGGACCGAGGGAGGAAAATTAAAACTAGAAAATTTGAAGTTGGAAATGAATCCTCCTTGTGCTGTGGCAGCTTGTACTGGCACAGAGAAGCGCACTTTTTATTACTTCTCCCCAGCAGGCGCTGTAGCGAGTCAGATGCAGCAGGTATTATTGTCATGACGATGGTCCTCATCCCCACGCATTCAGCTGGGAGGCAAAGCAGCTGGTTTAGCGTTACTGAAGCACAGGAACGGGGGCTGCTTTACAGGTACTTTAGGAGCTGGCTTCTTAACAGAAATTACTCCATATGGACTCATAACAAAACAGCATGTACTGGGCTGGCCTATTTACAGCGATGCGAAGCTTTAGTAAGAGGTTCAGGGGTAGCAGGGCACTTAGCAGGCTGCTTTATAAAGGTGGCTAGAGGAAGCATTCTGAAAAAAACCTGCATGATGCAGCATATTTTCCTGCTGGATTCTAGAAGTTACAATTTAATTAAAGAGATTCTGTTCCATTAACTTCTGTAAGAGGTATTCAGTGTTTCCTCCCCTGATGCAATATTATATTATTCTGTGTTCAACTGTACCTACTATGATAATGCTCAACAGATTTTAGGACAACCTGGTCTAAACAGAGCAAAGAGGCAAGAGGCAGAAATCACTCTGCAACAATGAACAGAAGCAATTCAAAAAAAAAAACAATAAAACAAGCCAAGACAGAGTAAACTGCAATTTAGATCTGTGAAGTAGCAAGCCCAGATAAACTTTGCTGAGATTTGCAAGTGAGGAAATAACCTCTCTGAAAACGCTGGGGCTTTCTCAGCACATAAGGTAACGTATATGTAGGAGGTAGTAATCAGCTCTGTTTCTATAGTGCCTGAAGTATCACGCTATATAAATAAAGACACAAAAGCCTTCCTTCAAGAAGTCACAACCTAAGTGCGTGCCATAGATAAGCAGGGTAAAGGGGTGGAATGAAGAAACCTGCAAAGAGATTGGCGAGTGATGTTTAGCACAGATTGACATTGTTTGGATTTAGTTTCTTTAGTTTGTCTGCCATTTTTGTTATTGTTTCAATGTGGAAGGGAATTTTATACTTTTTTTGGAAGAAGTCTTTCAAGGAAAGGAACACAGGAGCCTGACAGACTGCATAGAGGTGAGAAACAGCATGAAAATACCCAGCGCAAGGAAGACATAATTGGTTTCACTGCATTTATGCAGTCATGTCAGTGGAACAGTATACCTGTGCACCCTTGCAGAGCTGAAGGTAAACTATACAAGAGAAATTATTATCTACTTACACCTCAGTATGATGCTTCTGCCATATACCCATATATCACCTGATGGGTGTGGGCCAGTCCTTGGGGCAGAAGGCTAGCTGCTTTTGTGACAGGGAGAAGTTGCAGTGCAAAGCTGCACATGGAAGCTGCTGACTTCCACTGCAGTGCCTGTGAACGCCTTGCTTCTGACAAAAACTTCCACCTGCAGTACAAAACCATCCTATCTTTTTTCCCCTCTACTTGGTTTTAGTTTTTACCTCTTCAGGTTCTATTCTGTGTATATTTTTCCTTCCCCATAACCTCTTCCTTGTATTTTCCATTCTTAACCCAATATATTGTATGTCTGTGGAAGTGGATGCATTAGTTCTTCTACCTGAACAGACTCCCCTAGAGCTGTATGTTAGCACTCAATTCAGATTGTAAGCCTACCATGCAAATGGACAAAGATGTTTTAAAACACTACAAAGACCAGGAGAGACTCTGGTCTCCCTTAAAACTCTTGTGCACCATAAACCATGGAACCTCATTTGGTAATTTCTTCAACAATCCATAACTTTTGGTTGAACTACAGAGCCATTAGAAAGGCCTGTGAATTCAAAGCCTCCTGCTTGCTTCGGAAACTGGTCTTCTAGTCAAGAGCGTTACCATTAAAATGGCCGACTTCTAGGCTAAATTTGTCCAGTTTCAAGTTATAATTGTTGGATGCAGTTAGGTCATTTTCATCTCTTTCAATAACCTTTCCTTCTCCACCAGAAGTGTTTAAGGTTGTTGATGCCTGAACTGATGAACGCATAAAATAATGACAAAAGAGAAAAATCGAACACAGCCAGAAGAGTATGCAAGCAATGTGGAAGTAAGCAGCTTACCAGACTACCCTTCCACTCTGATAATGACTTTTTACCTCTGTAACCTTACTCAAGATCAAAACTAATGTAATGGAGCACTGCCATTCAGCCATAAAACCGTGATAGCTCAACGAAAATGGAAAATCTCTAATGATGGTGTGTTATTTTTTAGTTTTCTCTCTCTTGAGTACCATGTGGAATTTCTAGTTTTGTGCCTGTGTTCTGCTTCTTTAAATTACCTCATGTGATAAGCATGCTTAGGAAAGCATGACTACATCTTAGAAGTGTATTTCTTCATGAGAGCTGCAGCCTCTCGCTATGATGCTGTACTAAACACAGTCACACACCCCAGTGCAGAAGACAGCAGTTCCATCAGAAAGTTTAATGCAGGCTTATTTTCTTTTTCAGCTACCAAGTTGACTCAAACCAAATTTGTTAATATTGGCTTATTTCTGCTGATAGTTACTTTTATCTTTAGTAGTTAATAAAAAAATGGGGAAGTGAGTATTCTGGGTAATTGAAGAGAATGAGAATTTGACAAATTATTGGCAATCTCATAGAACCACTGGCTGTGGACGCAATGTATGCATGGGACATCTGGGTAACAATAAACTTAGATTCTTCTTTAGCACAATTATTTGAGCAAATGAATCACAAGGGCTCATTTTGTTATACGCTTATGCCACACGTTTGAAGAATTAGATACACACATATTTACACTGTACAGTTTACATCATCGTCATTCTGACAAAAGGTCCTTTTAACGATGGACAAGCAAATGGATGACTGTGAGTACTGTGATGTTGAAAAGGTTGACAATACCTTTGAGGGGAAGACTTGATATATTACAAGGCTTACTGGAAGTACCAAAAAGTCTATATTATGTAAGTTATCTCCTGCAGCTACTTCATTTGGACAACTTGCAGAAAAAAAAAACACTTTGTGACAATTTGTCTATATTTATGAGCTATTTATATCTGAGAGAACATGGTCATTCAAGGTTCTGGCATTTTGAACAAGGTGATATGATAAGCCTTCATTAGCCTATAAGCAGTTAGATGTTTGCATCAGGAAAACTTGGTGTTTATCTTCAAAATCAAGTATCTGTATCATTTTCACAATTGTCATAACAATCCTTCTCCATGAAGTAACACTGTGTGCATGCGCCACAGGCTGTAGGGAGGATATGCCGTTAGAAAACTCAAAATTGTAAATGAGCTCAGCCTCATTTAACAAACTGAGGAGATGGGACAGTTTTAATTTCAGAATGTGTGGAAGAAATATTGCAAATGTTGGCTTTTACATTTTCATAGAGGATATTTTACTTAAAAGTTTTTTTGTTTGGGGTGCAGGGATTATGGAGAAAACTAGGTCAGTTTTATTAAAGTAAAAAACAAAACAAAACAAAAAAAACCACCACAATCCAGATCTTGATGCATTATTAAGCTGTCCTTAGGCAACAGGAAAAAAAAAAAAAAAACACTTCACAGGGCTGAAACATTGTGAAAAATAAATGAAGAATAATCACTGTAAGGGTATAGTATTTTAACTTAGAGTAGAACACTGTATGGAGGCTCTAGCTGAAATGCCAGAATACTATTTGCTCCAGCTCTTCTTTTTTTCATTTGTGTAGCTCTCTGAAAGCTGAACAAAGTTTTGGTCCGTGAGTTCTGGCCATATGAGTGCTGCGCCTGTCCAAGAAACAACCCAACAGGGGTTACAGGCTGGGGCCAGAATCCCTTTCCTCCCTTCTGTGCTAGCAGAAGAACACAGCAGATGTACCAGCGGGAAACGCATGCTGTCACATCCTCTGCTCTGGTGTAAGCACTGACACATAGCGGATCATCCCGCTGACACATTCCCGGTGCTGCTGTTAGGACACACAAGCCCTCCCCGTGCCTTCTCTCTTTCCCTCCAACGTCAGTTCTGTCTGAAAATGCCGCTCTGACACTGTGAAGTCAATAGGAAGTTGCTTGGCATCCTCTTAAGAATAATGAAAAATGGACTTTCATATACAAACTGGAAATACTAGAAGCAATAAAAATATGGTTGGGTCATTTAGTTTATTTTATGTCCCTTGCACACTGTTCTGTACTGGCTCGAAGTCTGGGACAGCTATGATCCGGCACCTTTGAAGACAATGCTATATGTGTCTTTGAAGTTGTAAGCTTGACAGTCACTGAACTTTAGAAAACTACTGTCGTGGAAGTCTTTTTCGCTGCTTCTACTTCTACTGCACTGGGATCAAAAGCAATAGCAACATGTGTCATTAGATAATTCCCATAAGGCTACTTGGAAGTGATGGGTCATCATTTAAATCTCTCTTTTAGACCTCACTGGCAGTTACTTTTGAGCTCAAAAATATGCCAAGCAACACTTAACACTCATTTCCTTCGCTTTATTCATAAGTTTGCATATGCTGTTGGGTCCGCAGTATGCAACAGCCATATTCCCAAAATTAAGAACTTTAGCAAAGCCTTGTCAAAATCAGCACCCGGATAAAAGATGACATAATGGGAACCACTTGTGCAACTTTATCTCAAATGTTCCTGTTGAGATGAGAAGGCAAGGAGAATGAAGGAAACTGCTGCTGTTTCTTGTTTTAAATACTAACAAAAATGTACCTAAATGGAGTTTTCAAATAGTTTTATATCTTTTCTTTTCTGAAGGCATATTGAAAAATGGAGATTGAGGAGCATTTCTCAGGAGTCTCATCAACAACTTCTGTTAAGTAGAAGCGGGGGGATGCTGAGGCTCCATCAAGGCAGAAATGAGAGCTTATGCAGATGCTACAGGGGCTTCCAACAAACTGTCAGCATAAATATTCCTCGGTAGTTCACCTAGCTGCTGATTTCTCTCAAGAGGAAGAAGCAGGCTTGAGATGAACTGCAGCAGAGGCTACACTGTTTATCTCTAAGAGCGTTATGTAATGAAATTCGATACTGCAAAAATAAACTAAAATGACAATGTGAAGAAAACAAAAAAGATGCCGAGATGCATCGCCATCGAGCCATGAGAGTGACCTTTTGCAAGACATATGACCACAGCTCTGTATGGTACTAAGAACCACTCATCAGCACCACTGATCTAAAAGGTTTAGTAAACATCAACCAGCAACCCAGATAAACTGGAACATGGACAAGATATGTCATTGCTTTGATTTTATCTATTGCAGGACTCTTGTTGCACTCAAATATTCCACTTTTGTGAAAAGCACAACTAAGCAAGCAGAGTGCAAATGCAAGTAGATATACAGCCATCAGCTGATTCGGAAAATTGATCTTTAATCAAAGCCAATGGGAGAAAGCACTGATTAAAGATTAGTGATATGGTATGGCCCCATATTCTGGGGTACTACATCTGTGAAATCAATGTACTTAGCTCTAGGCAGCTAAAAGAAAAAGTGACAACAGCAGCTGTTTTAAATCTCCTGCAGTGAAGTCATGGAACTCATAGGGACTTAGTAATTGTATAGAGACTTAATAATGCCTTCTCTCAGATAATGCTTGGGCTGCCTGGTAAATTCATATAATTGCCATTAATGAAGGCCATCTGCTGAATGACAAGGTAATCATTCCAAAAGTTCTCATTCATGCCATCCAGGGCTTGCAAGCAACTGAGCAAAGCTTCAATCACTTATGGCAAAGTGGTAATTGCAACTTCATTGTTTTTCAAAATTTGTGTAATTTCTGGTTACATTCATAGTTAAAAAAAAAAAAGCACATATTTGAACACAGTGGGGTAATTTTATAAAAAATATATTTTCTGTACTTACTGCTAACTTCAGCTTTTCAAACTGCTGAACTTTCTAAATGCCTAAATACAGCATGGTGACATGACAAAAAACAGTCAGCCCTTGAGGTTTTTTCTGCCCTAATTTACATAGTTTACAAATCTCTTCCTCAACTCATCATTATAGATATAACACTTGTAACCAGGAGAGGGAAAGCAGAACTTGGCAAAACATGAAAGCGTTACCATTTTGCCATACCATCACCTTTGAATGAAACTAAATAATACCCTTTCCAAACAGGGATGGATGCATTTAAATTATTTTTATCATTATTTTATGTGGCTTTTCATTGCTGGGATACTGGTCATGCAAAAAGGACACAATGGTGCAGCAAAAGATTCTTGCAAATGTTACCCAGCCCCAGAATTAAGGTAAACCGGACTGGTTCAGCTGACATTAGAACCTACCTCAGTATTTAAAAAAAGTAAAACACTGAAACGTTACAATTAGCAACCAGGAATGCTATTTTTAATGAAAAGCACAAATCTATCAATGTTTAAGCATGTGAAAATCTGAATGAATTTGGTCTATTTGGACAAATCCCTATTTGCTACTGCATTTATGCTACTGCCAAATTATCAGTGCAGCGATTCTAAGTAAGCCATCTGTAATACCAGAACCAGGTATCAGATTAGCCTAAGGAGAACTTTGCTTCCCAGCCAGTCTAATAGGGCACCATGCTAATATAACTATACTGCTGTTGTGACCTGAGTTACAAATCTGAGCTGACAAATCTCACTTGCTTTACTCCTATGAGTTGTCCTATTGGCCTTTTGCTTACTAATTGCCTTATTAGGAAGTCCAATATAGCACTTTTGCTTAATCCTGACTAATACCACCATTTGCATGGGTAAATGTGACAGTAGGGGACCCTGGATGTCAGGTTTCATACTGAACCTATGTCACAGTTCTGTGCTGTGAATTATAGCATCTCTAGAGGTAAGTCTTTTCGATATATATGTATATGTGTAGAAGTTGCACTTTCTATTTAAAAACTTATTTTTTAAAGCTGTGCTTGCCCTGTGGAGGTGAGAGACTGAAAGAATTCTGTTCCTCCTCCTGTAGCAAATACTCATCTCCCAGTGAAAAGAAAGAGTAACAGAGGGCAAGACTTCAACTCCGGGGCTGCCCTCACTGCCAGCCAAGAGTTTGGCCTAAGGAACCTCTATTTTTACTGGGAATGGGATTCATCAGGCAGAAAACAATGAAACTGCTTTCAGAGGCTAGGTTTGGGAGGTGGAGGAAATTCATTGTGTTATAAATTGAAGAAACCAATCTCAGAATCTCTTGAAACACAACAAAACAAAGACTCTCAATGACTCCTGGAGTCCTACATTAAAATTCTAAATGGATAATTTTAACAAAAGCATGAATGAAGAGTTTTGCCTGAGTACAGCTGACAGCATTACTGTTACATTTAGTACAGCCTGTTAAAATGGAGTAAACCAGCATACTGGATTATTTGAAGTGAACAGCCAAGGGTTCTGGGTGTCATAAATAGTAAAGTAATAAACATAGGATGTTTAGGTTGGAAATTAGGAGAAATTTCTTCTCAGAAAGAGCAGTCGGGCATTGCCACAGGTTGCCCAGGGAGGTGGCAGAGTCACTGTCCCTGGGGGTGTTCAAAGAAAGTTTGGACGTGGTGCTTAGAGACAAGGTTTAGTGGGTAATACTGGTGGCAGGGGTACGGTTGGACTAGATGATCTTGAAGGTCTTTTCCAACCTTAATGATTCTATGACAGTATTGCTAGACTCTGCCTTCACCAACTAGCACTCTTCTTCTGGTTCTTTAATACTTGCAAAAATACACATCAGGGTTAGTTACAAAAAGCACAGACAGCTTGAGAAAATGACCAGATAGTAACACATTGTGGGACTCCAGTCATTCTGATTGCTAAAGCATGAAAATGACAATCATTAATTAAAGAAAATCATGCCGACTTGGCTTGCAGAACAGTATTACCTGGCATATAGTGAAGCTATGTTTTGAATATCATAAAATATAATCAAATATATCTCAGAAGTAAGCGTGGGGGGGAATATCCAGACCTCCTCAGAAATGGGTCAGAGTTCTGCCACTGCCATGTTTTTACCTGGAAGTCACTAGTGGTCTTTACATTTTTAGGATGCTCTGTCCTTAAGATAATTTTATAGTAAGTATAAAAGTTTTAAATTACCGAAGTAGAAACCGAACTATCTTCAAAAACAACATGCTGTTCCACAGACTGTTTTCATACAAAACACACAACAGTAGAGTATTTTGTGTTGACCGTTCCTCCTTTTAAGAAACGATTGTCATTGACCCAGTCTTGCAAAAGTGCTGTTGTGCAACGACCTGATATTTTGGTGGGAATCATAAGACAACAGAATAAAGTAACGGCTACTGTCGTGCTTCTGGCTGCCACACAGCATTTTATAAAGGCCTTCTGAACAGATTATATTTGGTATTGAGAAATGTTTCACTATTGGTATATATCAGTCAGATTTATTTTAAATAATATCCACAGAGAAATACATTTGATTTAATCTTGAAATGAAAATGGAGAAGAGAAGGATGGGTAGCAGGAAAGCCAGATACTCCTGAACATTACACTACGGTTGAACATACAGAAATAGAAACTTCAGAAACAACCCGAAAGAAAACCAGCTCATAAGGAGACGCATGGGCTTATCAACCTGTATCATTACTCTCCTGGCATTTCAGTACTGATTACCAAGTGTTAACAGTAAATAAAATTCTCATAATCTCTTAAGGCATGCCACATTTTCTGTTGATGATTTAGTGTGTTTTGCTCAATTGTTTAGTCTAACTTCTGTGCCTACAGCTCTCTTCATGGTTTATTGCCATACCAGAAGTTCATCTTATTTTACAGTTCACCTAACTTCCTTTTCACTGACTTACAACAATTAAAGTCACTTTATCAATTCAGGTTGCCTAGTTTTTTATTTATTTTTTATTGTTGTTGTTCTACATGAATATACCTTCTTAGTATTTCAGTTATGTGTTCGCTCTTTGTGCCTTGCAGTTCATCTCTTTTAGTAATCCCCCAGGAATCAGAAGAATACAACATAGCAACAACTTTGAATAAATAGCAAAAACACATGGAGGAAAGGACTTAATAGTATAGTGGATGAGATTCATGCATCTTTTGCTGGGTGACAAGGCTATAGAAGCTTAATTAATTTTCATGCAGCTGGAGAGCTTTTGAAACAAATAATTTTAAAATGCAATTACAATTTTTTTTCAAAATTCAATTTCCCTGTGACCAAACTTGGGTTACCTTGTCTTCTGGACTATGTGGTACAGCTAGGGATCTTCAGACAAAAAAGGAAATACTGAGGCCATTACATACTTCAGTTATTTCCATTATTTCCATAGCTAATACGAATTCCTTCCTAGTGCCAGACAGAATATTTCAGTTGCTGGTACTTATATTTAGCTAATTGAGAACCATTAATCACCATTTCCTGACATAGTATCCTAGAAAAATGCCAAAGTACTTCTATTTAAATTTCATTCACTCAGATGCTTTAAAAATATTTTATTTCTGTGGGATATTAGTTTGGGGATTTGAATTTGTGGGTTGATTTACCAAATAAGTTCCCATAAATACAATTCATTAGAGCTATTTAATAGATTCCCACATATTAGACTGGAATGTATATCATTAATAAAGTATCTCATACTTTTAAAGGCTAATTGATCATAAAGGTGACCTACTGCTTCTGTAGTTAAATAATTCCTAGTTATAGAGGGACGAGTCACAGCCAATCAATATTGCGTGGATTATAATTTATCTTCAATCATTTCATCTGCACTCAGTACAACATTAAGTCTCTCTGGGACATCCTTTAACAGTCAAACTCACTGGATAGTTAAGTGCCCATAATTTATTAGACTCGAAAAGAAAATGTTTATTTTCCTAAGCTCGCTTATTATGGAATTTATAGGACTACAGGCATCTGCCTTAACCTGCTTTATTAGATTTTCTGATGAAAGAAAGTTAGGCTCAGACTTTGCATTATATAATGTACACACCACAATGCAAATCTGAATCTCAGCATATATTTAATAAGCAGCCTCTTCCAAAATTTGCATACTAATACACAGCCTGCCACTGCTCCTCATTCCATTTCAATTACTCCTACCTACTGCTGACACCCTGCCTACTGCACTGCTTTCACCAGGAAGGCTTCTGTGCTCCTCACAACTTTTCACATTACTTCCTGTCATACTTTCTCTTGTATGCTCAACAACTCTTCTCCCCTTCTTTTTGTAGGTGGCTAAGAGAGGGAATAAAAAGCTAGTCTCCACACTTTCACAGTTTACACTCAGGCTAAGAGAAGATAAACAATGGGAAGGAGCATTTGCAGGGGAATTTTTGCCTATCCTCAGCTATATCAGGCTTGAATATGCTTGGGGAAGACTGCACTCCTCAATAAAGTAGCTACCAGTCTCTCATGAACTCCAGTGCACACGAAGGACATGCAAGAAGAACATCCCCGATTAATTGCAAGGCACAAGACAAATATTCTGCAAGCCCTTCCTGCAGAGCTTGGAGATGTCTAACAATTCAACAAGGCCAAAACACTCCATGCTTTTAAACTATTATTTTTTAAATTGAAGAAATTATTTTGCTGAAATTTTCCAACATCTTTTCAACTGGTGAAAAAAAGAGTTACACTCTAAATGTCTGCCAAAGGTAAGTAACTAAAAAGAAGAGCCACATTTTGAACAACCTTAAGTATTGCCAATACATATATGTCAATTCCTCTGCCCTCCTTGGATGAAAGGTTTTGCTATTGGACATTTTATATTGAAAATTCTCTTCTAAGAAAATATTTTTATATGTCATTCTGAATGGCTTTAATAATTTTTTGTTCTCCAATGTTGTTCTCCAATAGTGATGTATTAGATAGACAGGCTATATGTATGTAATATATGCTAAATATTTAAAAAGAAATAAACGATTTTGTTTACAAAGTTGGTAAAAATGACCTAACTGCTCATTCATCATACTCAACTCTTGTGTGACACCTAGCTGCAGGCTTACCAATTGGCCATTACCTGGCCGTAAGACTCTAATAGCAATCAGATTCTCTGGCATTTGCAGGTTGTCTTTCCACAACACTCTATAAAAGACCTTTCATGCTATTGAGACGGTTTTGTCAAAATCCACTTTCAGTTTGCTGAACTGAGAGTGCATTTGTCTAAGCCCACTTTCCTTCCTCCTAGGCTCTGTAGCCGTTCCAAAAAGCTTCGTGTCTGTTTCTGTTACAAATATTTTCCAGAGATGAATGTAAATTTATTAAGATTTAACTAATGATGCTCCAGAGATTGAAAATTCCTGTAACAATTGGAATGCCAAACTCTGCTGTCTGAAGAAAACTAACTTTTCAATGCTCTGTGGTCAATTAAAGAAGCATTTAGTTAGTTAAATGAAAGGACTAGTCAGAGTATCAGCTTTCCAGGGTACATACTGACATTATTTATTGTCATTGAACACTATTCCCATTAAAAAGCCTTGACAACAGCCATTCATTTTAGTGGAAACCTCTCTCTGTTTTCTCACATTGAAGAATATATTCCATAAAACAAAGAGCGTGATTGCATTCTGCTTATTAAACTGATGTCTGTTCTTCTCTTTCTTCCTTCCAGCCACCCAGCAGTCCACTCAATCAATGTGCTGCTGTTGCCTAGTTATCAAGAATTCAATCCTGCTGCCATTGAGGTAACATTAGATTTCCCATTGATTCAGTGTGGGAGGATTGGTTCCAGGCAGTAGATAGACAAACTGAAACAATTTCTTACAGGTTTTCTGGAAAAAAAAAAAAAAAAGATGTTGCCTTCAACAGGGCATTTAGAGCTGCTTCAGACAGGCAGGCTAACAACGTTCAGTTTACTAGGTAAGAAATGTGACACCAGATCTATGGTTTTTGTCTAAGAAACTTCTTTTAGAAGTATTTATAATGTAACTGCTTTAAAGATACTACTAGTATGTGTGTAGGAAGGGAGGTGCTTCTTCTCTATCTTGCCTTGAAGAAAACAATCATTTATCTACTGCTGGGCAGAGCTTAGGAAGGACCCTGACCATGCCTTGCAGTGTAATGATCACAGTTCTTAGCAATCTAACAAAAATTTCTGACATGTGGAGCAACATCCACTGGGACCTGACCACTGACTTCAAATGCAAGATTCCTATTAGCTCCAGTTAGCTTCCATGCTCTGATTATATCTCACACCTGAGTTCAAAGAAAAGGCATTTAAGCTTGCACTGACCCAACTTGGCTTGTCCCCATGTGCTGTACAGGTTAGCACAGACCCTGAAACAGCACGAGCAGAATACTAAAGTACTAGTTAATCACCCTTTCTCCTCAGCAAGGCTAACTGCCTCAGGCTTGATGCTGACGCAACTGTTCCGTGTCTGCTTTTCAGTAACTTCAGCTTCCTGCACAGTACAGGCAGCTACAGACACATCTCAGATCCATCGTCTTATATATACGGCACTCCTGCTTCTCCAGCACTGAAAGTCAAGTGGACTTTCATTTTTAGGATAGGAATGTTACTCTGAGAAATAACTAAAAATCTTACTTCCATACCTCTCTGATAGCTGTACAAAACTCACTCTGCAGCACCTTCTTTAGGGACTGTAGCTTGTGTACCGGTACCTCTCCAGATTCTTGCAGTTTCTCCAGTAACTCAATTGCTCTTGCAACATCTGAGTGAAAAAAGAAAAGGAATACAAGTCAGTATAAACAGAGGTTGTAAATGGAACGGCGACTAATAAGTGACTAAACAGAGCACAGTGATGGTGAATTTAAATCCACTTTAGCAATAACTATTGTACTAATCTCATGTTATACCAGCCTCAGATAGGCACCAGCACTGCAGTCCAAAGATTCAAATCCCTAAGTATAGACAAACGGTGCATTTACTTCTACAACAAACACACACACAATGCTACATTCTCAAATGCAAAACTTTTCTGGAACAAAGCTAACAGTTCAAAGCAGCAGACCTAAAATATTTCTTACTTTTCTGCATACAAGAAAGCAGCACTGAAACACTGGGGTCTACTTTCGGAAAGTCTGAAAGAATGAGGCTGACTCCTTATAAGTACACTCTAACAATGTTCAAGAAAAGTATTTTATCTTTCCTTCTCTTAAATCTAAATATAAATTATGGATAAAGAAAATCTAGAGGCAAGTAAGAGTCTGCTAGTGAAGAATGAGAAGCCTGCTAATGAAGAGTAAATGAGAGTATATGGGTAAGGCTCCTGTCTAAGTCTCCAAAGACCTATGCTAAGTTTGCTGATTTGCCATGTAAAAATCCTTATTACCAACAGAACACAGAAGTGCAGGAATACTACTTTTGGTGGCCTAAATTCTTCTTAAACCTGCATGTATTGTCAAGGGCAAAATCTAGGTGTTTCTGAAGAGCAGTCCAGAGGGCTTAAGTGAGTAGCCATTCGGAGTGGTGAGCAGGACTCTGGTCCGGCTGAACAGTCCATAACCTCACTCACAACATTTTTCATCTTTAACACCACTGCCTAATTCACACACTAATTAGTAAGATACATTAAAAAAATAAAAATAAAACCACACACACACACACAAAAAAAAGAACAAAAAAACCCTGTCCATGAGATGCCCAACAATCCTTTATGGCTGGGGACACAGGAGCACAAGAAATACTAGCCTGTCTGACGGAGGCTAGCCTAATCAACAGAGACACATTGACTCATTTGGAGGAGTGAGCTGAGCAATATACATCCCAGTCAGCCTTCAAAATGGTAGAGCTTAATAGAGGGTTTTCTCCTCCTGTGCCATTTAATGCTACCTTGAGGCTCATACTGTACATTTGCAGATATAGCTGAAACTGGCAATGCTGTTGCCTTGACTGTGTGGTCATTCTCACATCTTCTGGTGTATTTTGCATAGCTACCAGAGCCACTATTGGTGAACTGCACTACTCTACTAAAAATAGGTCTGTATCCTAGCAATTAAATGAATTTATAGTACTAAATGATAAATGAATAACTGAAGTATTTTAATTCTGTGCGTTAACTGCGCTAAAAAGAAATAAGCTCCCTCCCCCCTGCCACACCACTCCAAAATATCTACAATGACTAGATGCATCTTTGTATAATTCTCCCGGCTGATGACAAGGATTTTACTGTTTGTGACTGGGAGATTATGCTAATTGAAAGAGTTCTTACAATCCTTGGCTTGTAGCTGAGCTATACTGACCAGATGTCTTAGGCATAAAAGACATGAGAAATTTTCTGGAAATAGAAAAAAGATGACAGTAGATGAGCTGTAATGGGAATAAAACCATAATAATGTATTTGCATTTGTAACACAATAATTATTATCCATCTGCATCAGCGTTAGGAAAAGAGAAGATGATGCCTCAAAGAATTTATAAGTAAGGTGATTTACAAAGGAGGTAAGCAACTGGTTAGCACGGTAGGTTATGCCACAGCAGCTCAACAGCCAAATAACTCCCAAGCTCTTTTACAGACCTCTGTCAAAATACATCTCTAAATATGAGAGGAAACATGGCAGAAAGCATGCAGCGTTTCTTTAAGAAGGAAGTTTCCCCTTACCAGGCTTCAGTTTACATTACAGAGCAGTCTTGGTGCGCATGAAATTTCAGATGAAACTAAACCTAAACCCATGCTCAAAGACTGTGCCCATGCATTTACTCCAAGCTGTGCTTCAACTGCTAGTGGGCATCCAGTCCATGTCAGTGGGCCACAACCAGTCTGAAATAACCTCTCCATACAACACATGCAATGCGGGCATGCGGTCCTCAGCACCACCTGCTCTACTTCGCTGATCTTCCCATTTTTCCACTGCACTCTATTTGCTAGCAGCCAGTGTCATTCATAAGGGGTCATCTGAGACCCTCGAGACCTTGGTGTGATGGGAAATAGGCTGTATTTCCTTCCTGTAATAACACTAATGAGAAGCTTAAGGAACACTTAAAAAATGAAATTGCTCAAAGCACAAAAACTTAAGTGCAGCAAAGGCTTTTTGCCGATCCTTTATACAAGGTGAGTTCCAGCTAAAACTGAAGTTAAGTGCTTACTCAAAGAAGTGATGTCACTGGCAATGAGGCAGATTTCAAAGTCACATTGAAGGAAAAGCATATAGCAGAGAATCCACCCCTGGTGAAGTCAGATAGGTCACTGCCATATGTTTCAGAAGTACTGGTATTCACCCGCTGGGATATTTTTCTTGTCCCAAACCCTCCTTTGATTACAAATGTAATCAGCTTTGCTTGCAAAAGTTATCATCAAGTAATTGTTCTTAAATACCATTTTCTTACATACTTGTGGAAAGCACAAATTTATGAAAAGTGTGGGTGTAAGAAA
Organism: Cygnus olor; assembly: GCF_009769625.2. Classification (NCBI taxonomy): domain Eukaryota; kingdom Metazoa; phylum Chordata; class Aves; order Anseriformes; family Anatidae; genus Cygnus; species Cygnus olor. The sequence continues at coordinate 43,006,104 of NC_049169.1, forward strand.
TACTCCAGGAATTATGTTAAAACCAGTTAAATTTTATGTAAATAAAATACTCTTGCTTTTCATTTCTGATTTGTCCTTTCTTTAATCAAAGGTATTTTTGAAACACAACAGAAAATGATTTCTTGCCTACTCTTAGAAGTACATTATAAAATATGAACTCCATTATATTAACATTAAGCTGATGGTAATGACACTGAGATCCATCCTCATTTCCCATATTTATATCCCTCATAAATTACCAGGAATTTTGAGTAATGATGTGGGTAGAATTATTCCTCTGTATTCCATGATGCATACACTTTGAAAGGAATATGCACTTATTTGCCCTCTTTTTATATCCAATTCTCTTTTCTTATTATTTTTTTACCTCTTTCTTCTTACTTCCTCCTACGTACACACAACTCCTTTCTTTCCCATTCTGCTTAACATTCACTTCCCTTTTTGTCTTCTCATCGTGATGCTTGCCTACAGCCTTTCAGGAAATAATAACGTTTCAGTGTGGTGGGTCACGTTATCAGTGAAACACAGAGAAGGCAGGGGGCTGTGGGTGGAACACATTTTATCAAGTGCGCTCATCAAAAGAAAAGCATGGCTCTCGGAAAAAAAAAAAATCTCATTTCAAGTGTTCTTTCTGTTTTCATTTGAATGAAGTTTCATTTGCAACGCTAGTGGGACAGAAGCAGGAGGTTACTATATAGGCATTATGAAAGAGAAGTATCACTAGAACACAGAACCAGCAAGATACGGTACTGTGATACAAGAGGAACATTCCCATGCAATACTAAATTAATTCTGAACATATAGAAATATATCACAGTCCAACTGATAAAAAGGTCTTCCTGCTTAGTTATCACTTTTTTCTTCATGCTTTTGTTCTGGTATTACATACTGTTTTCACTAGCTGATTTTGTTCACATAGCTAAGCAATAAACAATGTAGACTGATCTGTTTAATTAGCTGGATGTTTTGAAAAGTAAACGTTATTTCCAATGTTTTGCAATCCAGCTTTTACGACTTGATAATTACGAATCCACGCATTACAGAAAGAATCCTGGCTGGTCTCCACTTGGTGGTCCTTCCACAGGACTGTTAGCTTTGGGCAGATGAGATCCAGAATTCTGTGAAAGTTATCCAGACTGTGGTTTCAAGCTGGTATATTTTGTGAAGGCTTTAAGTTTGGTTCAGTTTCACCGAATCATAGAATCATTCAGGTTGGAAAAGACCTCTAAGATCATCTAGTCCAACCCTAATTTAGTCAGATACGTTACACATTACTAGGAAAAAACATAGAAAATGATTTTAGTTTGTTAAATGCTCCCCATCTAATACCAGAGTGACTCTTCAAAAAGAATGTACTTGCATGCTTTGTAATGCAAAATATGGAAACTGGTTTGTATCTACCAGTGTCCATCCTTCCTCTCGTGCTCCTCCTCTGTGAGCAAGTCAAATGTCAGTATGCAGTCCTTAAAATAAATATATTATCCTCTGACTCAAGAGACAATTAAGCAGAAAATAGTATGTTCTGTAATACTAGCTTGGGTTCAAACAGTAATTACTCAGAAACATAGTATTTCTGTACTCAGATAAATATTCTAGAATCATATTGTTGGGTTGCTCCTGAAGCAAAAAAAATGGTGATCATTTGTTTGTTAACAAGACATGAGGAAACAGACTTCTCACATTCTCAAGGTCATTCTACTGCCTCATTCATGTTAATTGTGGAGAACTTCAATGAGTTAGTATGCCAGTTATTACAAAAAGTAAATGTGCTGAATAAACACCATGCTTTGGTACCTCACAAATTGACAGCAAGGACACTCAGTAAGCCTTCGATACATTCGCTAACTTCACTGTGGCATAACAAAAAAATAATCCTGGCAATTTTCAAGCTATATACCTTTGTATCCAAAGACCTTTAATTAGGCTGAGGGTGAAGAATTTGCATGACATAACAGGTCTTTATAATTGTCGGTTTTTGTTCCTCCAATGCTTTTGTTAAGGTATAGTTGTTCCTTTACAGCTCATGAAAACATATGCCCGAATTTTGTTATTCTGTCAATTTTTTATCATCATTTCCAAAACCTACTTAGGATGCTTATTATATTTAGCAAACTTATTCAAATACCATCAAATGACAGTAGGTGATCAATGGTCAGGCAATTAGAATTCCATAGTGATTAGCAAAGTTCATTCATGATTCATAGCCAGTAGCCTTAATGCATTATATCAGACTCTCTATCTCTGTGACTTCCTCGTTAAAGCACAAGGCTTTAGAAAATTTCCAGCATGTATCTTTGAAAATTTTCTGTATTACCAGAGCTCTGCTGTCAGTTGCTGCTTTGCATAACATGACAATTCCCACCCTGGCATCAAAGAGCAGACTGCCCCACGTCCCTTCATTCAGCTCTTTGGTTCCTTGCTAACGGCACAGTGCTCTCCTGAAATACATCAACTTAATACTTTTAATCTAACCTAGAGAGTTCAGGAAAACTGAGGCAGAAAGCAGACTTTTTTGCCAATTTGAGTTGCTGTGTTTGTCTTGCCCAGAATTTCATGGCGATCAGTAAGCGTAGAGGTGTACTTCACCACGGTAAATCAGAGTCGATGTGCAGGGAACAAAAAGCTAAGCTGTTAGGATACAGCAATATTATTCAACACTTGATCGTGTATATCTGTGAGGTCTGCCCAAATTAATTATAGCAAGAATAATAATATCAGTGCATTCGTACTCAAGTTTAGATGACACGGGTAGCAGTTAGAGATTTACTGCAGTGTCACTTCATACTCCTGTGGTTAAACATCCCTATGAATGCACAAATAAATGTAACAAAGCACAACCAAACAGAGCTCTCATGATTCATCTGGTGGTGAGGGTTTCAACTCACCATACTTCTGACGCAGACATCTACAGCTCAGCTTCTCACCCTAGACTGTCGCTACTTTTGATGAAGAAAAACAGACACTTTCAGGCTACAATTCATCTGGCCTAATTTAGATGAGATGAATCATGCTCTGGGAGTGCCTGTTCTCTTTGTTGACTATAAAGGGAGAATAGATGATTAGCTCAGATGTACATGCCTACACCCTACATATTAAATGGTATGATGAAGCCCACTCTTATTGTCCAGATACATTGTGAATGACTCAAGCAAATTTACCTCCATGTGGTCTGGGTGACACCATACTTGAGAACAGCCACATTTGACAAGAACAGTGTTGTCAGCAGGCAGGCCAATATGCATGTTAGTTAAAGCTTTTAAAAATGTCTTAATCAAACATTTTATTGATTTTTTTTTCTTGATGTATCAACCATGAAATAAGATTGAGCACACTTGTGTGTGTCTCATTTTGCCTGATGTGATGTGACTGCTCCCTGGGACACGGGTGAAATTTCCCTACGGGTTCCTACATACATTCCTCCACTGCCTCGGTCACAGAAGCGTAGAATCATTCAGGTTGGAAAAGACCTCCAAGATCACGTCCAAGCGCCAACCTAGCACGTTCATTTTCTGTGGCCACTCATCAGACTCTGTTTGGGTCTATATATATCTATTTCTGCATGTTTGTGCTACATGCAGGCTTTGTCTGGCTCTAGCTCCTCAGACACGCCACAGCCACACAAGTCCTCAGCTTCACTTGGTCTCCCAGAAGTAAAGCCCATGACCCAGCTGCTGCACGCCCCAAGGCAGTGCTAAGCACCACAAGACTTCCCAGCAGCTTTGGCAGGAGCACCTGAATATGACAGTAAAGGTCTGAAATGTTTTGCAAAATAACTTACAGAAAGGACAGAGTTTATTTGCAGGGAAAGCAGAGTCACCTTTAATCCAAAATACAGACAGAAACTGTGTGGAGATCTCTCCGTCCAGTATCCTCAGCACTACAAAAGACCCTTATGCTTCTCTTCAGCAATTTCAGTCACTTTTGCTGTTGCAGGCATACTGCCTTAAACACTGCCATTTCAGGCATGCTGCTCCTGAATACTCTGCTTAGCTTGTTCAAACTGAACACTCAAAAGGTTCCTTTAAATGAAAAAATATGCTCCTTTATGTTCTCTGAACCTCACAATGTCTACAATGACCAAGTAATCTTCCCTGCTCTCAAACTCCTAAATTTTAACTAGTGATTTCCATTCTTCAGCTAGGGATTTTTCATAGCCTTAACCTACCATGAAGGCCAACTGGGAGAAATGCATTTGCTTCACCTTGGTCAATCTTCTTAGCCTATTCATTACTGTATAAGGGTAAAGCCACTCCTCAAACTGTTTGAGATTGTTAGATGCTTTGAGAGAGTGGCTTGGTACTGTCACATTCCCACTACTGTTTTTTAAAGGAATAATAATAAATAATGAAACAGAAAAACTTGAATTAACAGGTAATTGAAGATTGTTTCAAGATGATGAGTTTCACTGGCTTAGTTCTAGGCCAGAAGAGCAACAATACAACTCAGAATTTTCAAAGATGGGGATATAAAATTAACCTTAAAACCGAACAATTTTAAAACAGTGATGTAATTTTTATTCTTCCATATTATTAGTTTCATTACTATTTCTAAAGCAAGGCAGGTGATGAGGTGCATAAATGTGAGTATGAAGATTTCCACCAGATGATTTTACCATCTGTGAGTAACTAAGACATTACTGATACACCAGCCCTCTACATTTGACAGCACCCACTACTTTTGCATAGAAGGCATTCAACACAGCAGCAGTATGAAAACAAGTTCCCACATTATCCTTCAAGAGAGAGGGTTAAAAAATAAAGCTGAAAATGCAAAGAATAGAGAAGAACTGAAAACACTGATATTTTCTAACACAGTACTTAAAAAAGAATGCCGTGATTTTTTCCCCTGCATTAGCTATGGAGAAAAGAGAAGGGAGGGTAAAATTTCTTTTATTTTTTTTCTCTGTATATAGATTTAATTTTATATCGTTCAATCATGCCTGCTCTTTGTGATCAGAACTATGATTTATAGCTAGCCACTAACTGCTGAATAGAACAGATGAGACATGATTCTGGTGATTTTTCTGACTAGGGACAGTTAGCTATGAATACGACACAAAAAGAACAAGATTTGTTAGACTTTGAAAAAAATAATTTTGTATTGAAGTAAATATATGTTGTATATATTTTGAATATATGTGTACATATTAATTCATTAAGTAAAATAATTAAACCCTCGTTTCCTGCAGGAAGCATAATATGTAAATATTTCTTAAGAAAAAAAAAAGTAACAGTGTTTAAAGCAGTTATTTGCCTACCCAAAAGTGTAAAATAGCGTTCTATCTTGGCTTCCTGAAACTATGAAATAATGGCAAAAAAAGAGCCCTCCGAAGCAAAGCTATAAATCCCTGAGAAATTGTGAAATTCAGTAGGGTAAGGACCTGGCTGTAATGAAATAAGTTCTTGCAAGTTGAAATTTGCGAAAGTAGGAAAACTGTATATTCTCTCCTGTAGCCATTAATATCTTTTAAAGAGATGCCTTGATAACTCTACCCGTCTCAGCGGTCTCCTGATCACATCGCTTGGTTTTAGTAGAACAGCTCAGCAGAACCACTCTCATGCTGGAGTGGAATTGTTTTAAACACCAGGCAGAAGTGCGCTGGACACCTTTCTGAAACTGCAAATGTCAACGCTTTACAGGTTCTGATCCCAGATTAAAAAAAAATAAAAGGCTGCTACATTAAAATACCCCAAGGAAGGGTCTTAATAGAAACTTAATAGAATGCTTGCTTTTGTGTTTTAGTCTGCAAGCATACAGAGAAAACCATTACAACGAGTGAAGGAATTAAATGTTTGACTAACCTAGAGAAGCAGAAAACAGAAACAATTACAATGAATAGGCTTGTGTGAACAAAGAAAAACAGGATGAAAAACAACTCTATTTCTAACTGTCATATAGTTTTCTCTTAGCTGAATTCCATCCTCTCACTCCCCTCCCTACGCAAAAGCATGTATTTACGTGTCCTACGTGCGCACTGCAAAACAAAAGCATTGGCCATATGGGCAACCTCATGCGTTACCCACACGGATGCTTGCAGCCTGTCTTTAGTTTGCAGCTGAGAGATTTTTGTTGGCAGGGAAGCTGACAGGAAGAGGGGAAAAAGGCACCAAGAGGTGTCTCGCAAAGGGAGGCAAGGTTAACTTAGGGATGCTAATTCTCTGTCACAACAGGCACCGCGTTGGAGCCAAGGCAGTTGCTCCCACTCTCCTCCCTGCTCACGTGCCATTACCAGAGTCTCCTGCTGCCTCTCCTCAGTTCTTACCTCGCCAGCTAATCTTAACCTTACATCTTTTTCTGTTATTACCAGAAAGATGGCTGTGGGCTACTGGCAGTTGTACCTAGCGGCAATGCAGATCATCACTGTAAGTCGAGCATCATGATTTTATCTTCCGTTATTTGGTATGCTTTCTTAGGTGGTTTGAGACGACAGCAAAAAGATGACATTTGTGCAATACAGTGGATGCGATGCAGTCATTAAAGACACACACCTAACATAACTTTCCCTGTAGGGTCAGGTAACAAGAAGAAAGTTAATATTCTCTCTTCAATTTTAGTGGATTTAAGGATATTACTTCTTGCAGATCGAATCCCTCTGGTAGCTGGCTACAGCCTAGTCATTTCGCAAAAAAGGGAAAAAAAAAAAAAAAAAAACTTTCCTTGAAGATGTGTATGCGAAAAGCTACAACAGCAGAAGGCAGTATAAATAAAATCCTTTGGCAGTACAACTGGGTGGTACAGACATGCTGCTGGTAGATCTCAACAACTGCTCACTGCTAACTTTCAACTCTGAGGTGGCTATGACCTCAGAAGAAAGCCATGACTATCTTGAATTGCTGCTGCAAGTTATGCACAAAACTTTGAAACAGAAAACCCCTGTGAGAAAGAGAGCTCATGGCCACCTTTGTAGTGCCATTGTTTGGTGTTGTATGTGTGCTACAATGCTGAGAACAGGAGCAGGGAACTGGAACTCATCTCAGGTTGCAGCCTGATTTCACAAGGTAAGTTATCTGCCTAAGATACAAGGAGCACACCTGGCATCTTTTGACGTGGCTATACTGTTAGGAAGCAAAAGACACTGTATAAATGAGCCTAAGTTCCACCATCGGATTACAAGACTATCAGGCTACAGAGGGGACCAGACGTACAACCACCTCTTTTTCCAAAGAGTGCTTCAGGGATTTTAAAAGTCATCATGCCCTCTTAAAGTTTCTCTGGTCTGGCTCTGTATAACAAAGAACAGATACGCTATCCTTTTATTCCTGTGATGATTCAGTAAACAGCGTTTGACAGAAACACTACTGCCAAATCTACTGAAAAGTGAAGAGATGATGGTAAATAAATTTCTGAGGGTTAAAACTGCTGCTGATGGCAACAGTGATCCACCTAAGCTATTTCAAGTACACTCTTCCCCAATACTTAACTGGTTCCAGAGGGACTGCTACCTTATGGTCTAGGAGATTTATTATTTTTCAGAAAACATGGTTGAAAAAGAAAATTAAAGAGTTAGTGAAATTGGAGGATTAGTGCTTAAACTTGGGCTCTCATTAAAAAGAACCAGTAAAAATGTAATTTAGGTTAAGAAGAAATAAATTAAGAGTCTATTTTGGGCCCCATTCTTCCGTATTCGATTATCCATGTTTACACAGAAACAATTAAAATCAATGCTTTGATGCTCTGTGTATTCATGATGCTCATGTATTCATGGATACTTCATTGTTCTATCTTTTAAATTGTAACAATTCTCCAATCTCTTCTGGAAATCAACTTTTCTACTATATATATTTTAACTATTACTAGTAAAGTAGCACTCATTATGAGAAGCATTTCCTGGTGACTTAGTGGAATTGCATTTGAGAAGTTAGGGGTTTATTTAACCATTCTGTTTTGGACCACAGAAAACCACATTCTCAAATATATACATACATCTTCTGTATTTAACTTATCTGAGACCTGAGCTTGTGGTTTAAATACTCATTATTAAAAGAAAACTGCTAGTATGCAAATGTGCATTTCTGAATCAAATCATCTTATCTGAATAGAGAATTAACCATTAAATGTTTCTCATTCAGAAGGTAACTCTCCAGCAAATATCACAAAAGAAGATTAAGCTGACTTAGATTAACTTTGAAAATCCTTGGATTTATACATATGTGCAGTTTCCAGCACATTAGTATTATTTTTAAATGTCAAAAATACATCATGTGAAACAAATTAATTGTGCATGATGGAAAGCAGATTTACAAATTTACAGTTAAGTGCTCTCAAAATGCTATCTATCTGCCTTTCCTTGGTTTCCTCTTAAATCCTCAACTTTTAATTATTTGTGCTTCTGAGTAAGAAAAATCAATAGTTTTACACAATTCATATTTCAAATTCTAGAGCTTTACCTACAAGAACCTCATTTTGTATCAGAATGACACAAGTCACCAAAAGCTTGTATTTCTTTTCTTGCATGTGCGTGACTGTCATCCATGTTAAGGAGAGATGTGAATATATGTGTTCTGAAATGGGGAACAAAAAGGACAAATTATGCTTGGCACAAAGCTGATGACTTCAGTAATTTGTCACTTTTTTTTTTAATTTTCTGTGTGATAACATCATCAGAAGAGTCCAACTGAAGTTTCAGGATGGAATTAAGCAAATTGTTTACTAACAATTACATTAAGAGGTTAATCCTTTTTTCATTAGTTACACAAATGCCTCTCGGACATCAGCGTGCAACTGAAGTGTGTAGAATCCAGCATAGGGATATTATTTACAAAAACAAATCTTTCCTTTTCAACATTGTCTATAGACAGAGAGTATACACTTACTATACACACACACAAAAAAAAAAATACAGCATCCCGTGTTCTTTCTGATCATTAACACTCTCATCTTGCAACCTGCTGCAAATGGTGAATCCCACACCCACCCAGGGGCTTGTCACAGGCTCCATCCACTTCACCAAGCTTCAGGAGCAAGCCCCTTCTGGAGAACAAGCAGAAGAATGTACACGTATTAGTTGTGTTTACCACTTTGTTCTATGCAGGATAAATTCAGGTAGGTTACAATGATTATTTTATTGCTACCATCTCCAAAAAATTTTTTCAGCCTGACAGACCAGAGGGAATGGTAGGAACAGCTGCTCTCACAGAGGTGTCTCTCAAAAATTCCCTGACTTTGAACACAGCTTCTGATCAGTTGCATGTTTCTGAAGTAAACACGATTGGAAATTTAAGATATTTCTCCTCTACGCCCCACAAAGGTGGCCTAGCGTTAAGAACGCCACTACTTTTTGGAAGACATTTCCGTGTCCACGTAGTGCCAGCCGTGAAGGTGCAGCTCTCTGAAGAAAGGCAGCGCCGGAGGGCCGCCGTGCCTGGTGCACGCAGATGATGCAATGAACTTTGATTCATTTCCATCCCCTGCGACCACGCTCAGTTCCAACATCCACATCATCACGAGCTGCTTCAGGCCCGAGGACAGAGCCCTGTCCCTCAGCGCGCGGCCAGCTGAACCCGAGCCACCTCGTGAGGCAGAGCCCCCCTTGCCACAGCGAACCCTGGCACCTCTTCCAGTTCAAGCTTCTACTGCCAGAGGTGTTTAAGTTGTACGTCAGCATCTAACTTTTCAAACTATCTATTTTTGCATCCCTGACTGAAATCAAAGATGACATTCGGGTTGGGACTTCCTTTTATTCTTGCTACAGAGCTCCAGGAGACGCAACCGAAATGCATACTTAGCTAAAAAACCTCTTAAACTGCTCGGATTTTCAGAAAACATCCTTATATGTAAAACATCAATCGCTGGCGCAATCTGCTTACCTTAAACCATCCCTTCATATAAATACACTGGAAAAAAATATCAAATAAATGTTGACAAACTGATGTAAAACAAAAAAAAAAATACATTTTGGTCTGTGACCAGAATTGTCAATTGTTTCTCATCCTACACATAACAGGCCCCCCCTTTTTTTTTTCCCTTGGAAGAATGAATTTGGTTATTTATATGTCATCAGCTGGCATACCAAATAGAGTAATATTAGACTTAAAGTGTGTGGCACTTGCAGAAATATTTTTCTGCCTTAACATGCTAGGCTGAAGAGCAGTACAAGAAATCTCTATGACAGATAGAAACGCTTTGTTGAAAGCCATGCAGGGAGCAGCATAACCGCTTAACACTGTTTTGAAGGGCTTAACCGCAGAGTAAAAGATACTTGGCCTTATGTTGCACCTCTGCCAAGGAGTGTATTTCACACTTTATAACTCTGATTTTCTCTTCCTGATGAGTATGCTACGTATTTTTCTCCAAAGATAATATACAGAAACTTCTATTCAAAACAATTTCTATTATGTACAAATAAATGGGCACCGATGGGGAAAAATCCCTATTTATGTAGGTTTTGAGAATGAAAAGAGAAATGACAAGATGAGAGAAGGAAGGGAGAGCACCCTAGCAAACAACAATGAATACTAACAGTCAAACATCATCTTGTATCACATTTCATAGAGTACACCTACCACTGCTATCAGCTGATGGCGATACCAAGTCTGTTCGAATTCTTATTCATTGTCACTAAACATGGTGTTTTATAAAGGATTTTCTGGAAGTTATGGGACACCTACTCCACTAGAAAAATATCTGTTTGAATTGTTAAAAAGACAACAGAGATTAGCTATGTGTTACAGCTCAAGAGCAAGAAGTCTCTCTAGTTGCCTAGGATATATTTGAAAACAAGAGAAATTTGGTTGTCAACAGCCAATAGCTATGACCTTGTTGTAAAACTTCACAGGGATTAAAATATCAGCACTGGATATTCAGTCTATTCAAGTTTAATCTTTCATCCTTAATCACATGAAGAAGTGAAACCATCAGTGGCATGAGTGGTGGCTATATAAGGAAAAATGTAGCAGGACCTGGATTATTAATAATAAATCCCCCTTCACATGAAAAGATATTTCCATACTCTTAATCATGAGATGGTCGTTGCACAGGCTAATTGTATAATATGTTCAAAAGCAAGAAGAACAGTCAAGAAGTACTCTTTTAAAGCTACTGTTTCCATGGTCTTATGGAGAAAGGAAGAGAGACTGAAGTTTCACATCACTCCAAGTAAATAAATGGTCAGTTTTCTGTCAGAGCAGATTTTCATCTTGGAAGGAAGAGCACAGGTAAAATTTTATGTAAAACCAGCTTTATGAAAAATTTGCCAGATTTTTAGCAAAACAAAAAAGTTCAGATGGTGAACATCTGTTAAGCCTTACTAGCACGATGCCTGCTACAAACTGCATGCCTTCATAGGGCCACTCCTAAAACAAGCGCCAAGGGAAGCACAGAAACCTATTCCTCCCAACATATATCTGGGAGCACAGTGGCATTTACAGAAAATGCTTCCATCAGGCTGTGCTAATGCACCCTTCACGTGCTTCACACCCACAATGAGCTTCCTACAGCTGTGCAGCATGACGGGCATTGCGAGGAGAGGCACAGGCAGCGCTGCTGGCCCAACACAGAGAAAAACGAGGCACAAGGTGCAACAAGTGGTACACATTAAAAAAATAAAAATAAAAAATAGTATGGGCATTTTTAAGCATTTTCCTTTTGGTTTGGACTGCCTGTTTTGTTTTTTAAATGGAGGGAGGCAAATTAAACTGGGAGCATAATTTAAAATACATAACCTTGAATATAAAATGAAAAAAAAATCCCAACCTTACTCTTTTTGTCATTTTATGAAACACAGCATTGTAGCTGTTCATCTCAACACGGAAACAAGTAAAGCTTTCAAAGTTTCTATCATCATCCCTGAATCGGCCTAAAATATTCCCACAGTGAGCTCTGATGGGCACTGGGGATTACTGATGGGGTGCTTCCTTACCGACAGCGTGCTTCCAATATTGCATGTGTCTTATATGCTGAAAAGACAGGAAGGGTGCACTTTTTCTTTTTTTTTTTTTTTTTTTTCTCTTTAAGTAAGAGACTTATGTGGCTGTTAGAAGATGCCTGGCAGAATGCTCTTCCCCCTCACAAAGCTCTCAACCACTGGGCCCGTGTGCCCGCAGCAGCCCCAACGTGTAGCTCCACGGCTCTGTTTCCACCCTGCAGCAGTTGCTGATTCCTTCCCCTCCTCCCAGCAGAGCACCATGCAAAGGTCAGGCAAAAGCCTTGGAGATTAAATTGTAAGTGATTAAAATTTCCATTATTTTGTGAACTTGTTCCACATATTAAAAAGCCCTAATGGAACTTGCACACATTCGTGCAGGTAGAAAGGCACATGATGACAGGAATTAAGGAAATTAATTCCTGCGCTTTGGACTGAAGTAATCTTCCAGAATGTAATTGGCTTTCAATCATTCACACACAACGTGCCCTTCACCTTTAAATGGTAATTCATTTTACCATACAGATTTTGAATTCCGTTTGTGTCAGGCTTTAGGAAAGCTCCATCACCATACTGGAACACAGTACATGTTTTGTCCAGGAGCAGACTACGTCAGAGCGTAACTTGGATTTCTGATGTATGCATCCATACGGTGTTTTACCATTTCTGTGCCCCTTAGCAGGAGGAAATGCAAACACTCCCTGACCAGAGATCAAGCAGCCATTCAAGGCTCCGCAATGCAAGGTTATTAGTGCTGCCGCTCATGGAATGCTCTTTATTTTTTCCGCTGCGCTGCGCTCTCTGTGGGACACGACAAAGTGGTTACAAGCCTACAAGACTCTCCTGGGCTATGCCTAGATCACAGCAGAGCTGCGCAAAGCACAGTGACAGTAAACATAGCCATGTCTGCTTTAATAAAAGCAAAAGAAATGTGCAAAATCTCACTACATAGCACTTTCCTTCTTCCACGGCTGTGAGAGAAAGACTACAGAGGAAGTATCTGGAAGCACTAGGGTTGGAGTTGCTTCTGGAGTGTCAGCCCACCCACTGCAGTTAACGTAGCAGCAACCTGTTACGGGTGATGAAGTACACCTCACTGACAAAACAGCCTTCTCAGGCCAGGTGCAGTATTTAAATCTTTCTCCTTGCCTGTATTTTCCTTTTGCACGTCACATCCTATAATTCCGTGATGTTGCATCTCCCTCGCACTACTGTCAGCCCTGGCTGACGACCAGGGAGACCGTAACATTGGCACCCCTGCCAAATGGTTAGGCATATCCAGGACACAGCAGACAACAGATATATATTATATTTAAATTGGGACTAATTTGCATTTTTTGTGTACTGTGGATTTTTTAAAGCGGTGTTTTTGTGATGAAGAGGAATGTGTAATTCTGAAATAGTAATACTTGCCTCAGAAAAGCCAGGTTTGCTAATGGATTGCCATCTGTTCAGCCCTTTGCCAGGAAATAGATTTGTCCTGCTTACTGAAAACAGTATTAGGGTGAAACTGTAGATTACACAGTGGATTGCTGAGCAGTTTAATTTAAAGTGCATGCTAGCACTTTGTTATTTCAGTAAGAATAATTTTAGATTCTCCTTTTCTACTAATGTTTGAATTTAAGCCCTCTAGCAAACTGTATTTAGAGTACTTTGGATGTTGGGAAAATGCTGTTCACCAAGAGGGTGGTTGGGCACCGGGACAGGATCTCCAGGGAAGTGGTCACAGCACCAAGCCTGCTGGAGTCCAAGAAGCGTTTGGACAATGCTCTTGGACATAGGGTCTGATTTTTGGGTGGTCCTGTGTGGAGCCAGAGGTTGGACTAGTTGCTCCTTGTGGGTCCCTTCCAGTTTAGGATATTCTGTGATTCTATGATATTTTGTGGGCTGTTTTGCTCTCAGTTGAGTTCCAGGAAAGCTGCCCACATCACCTTTATCATGCTGAAACTGTGCTCATCAGGCTTCTTTTGCACAAGATTTACAGAAGGCACTCTCTACCTTGCTTTGAAGCACATCTTAACCCTCTAGAAAGAATATGTTAAAAAAACAAGGCAAAAAAAGAAACAAACAACACTGGCCTAAATCATGCGTTCAATCTAGAAGATCTAACTTCACATGCTGGGAGCCTCTCAGAGCTCCTCAATGCGAGTCAGGAAGAAAAATACATCAGCAACTTAAAATGCTGGTTTGGGAACTGTTTGACCTCTTTAGCTCACGGAGCCCGAGAAGCAAAACAACTCAGACATCAGGTAAGTTATTCTCCCCGGCAACCCACAGAAACCCAGCGGCCAAGCCTTGCTAGGGGCACAAACGCGCTGCGAGGGAGAGGTCCGATTTTTACATCCCGCAGGCGAAAGCCGAATTTAAACCCAACTTCCAGACTCCGGCACCCCTTCGGCAAGGCTGCCGACACCAACTCAAAGCACCCGGCGGGGTGACAGGTCTCCGCAAAGCAGCACCCCGCCACCGGGAGCCACCTCCCGCAGCAACCAGGCCGGGCTCGGGGCCAGGCGGCGGGGGCGAGCCGGGCGGAGGCGGCACGGCCGCGGAGCCCCAGCCCGGGGGCTGCCAGCCCTGCCGGTGGCCGGTCGGCCGCTCGCCGCCGGCGGACAAAGTTTTCTCGTCCGCCTCGCAGCCCCTCTCCTCCCGCCCGCCGCGGGGCCGCGCCGAGCCGTGCCGAGCCGCGCTTACCTCTGTCCAGCGTGAGCGGCTGCACGGCGGCCAGCGTCGCCATGTCTGCGGCGGGGCTGGAGCCCGAGTGACGCGCGGCTCCAGCAGCGGCGTGGGGCGCGGGGAAGGGCGGGGAGGAGGCTGGCAGGGAGAGGGGGCGGAGGAGGAGGGTGGCTCCGTGGGAGGAGGAGGAGGAGGAGGATGAGGTGGAGGAGGAGGAGGTGGAGGAGGAGGAGGCGGACAGGGTGCCCAGGGGAGCGCGGCTGGTTGTAGCCGGGGTGCCGCGATGCTGCGGGCGCAAGGCGGCCCGGCGGGGCCCGGCGCGGGCTGCCGGCATGGCTGCGCCGCCGGGCCCGGGGCTGCCGGGGGGCTGCCGCCGCGCCGGGCTCGCCTCGGGGCTTAGTGCCGGGGCCCTGCGGGCCGGGGGCGGTGGAGGGGCGGGCCGGCTCTGGCCCCGCCGCCCGGGGGTGCCGCAGCGGAGGGAGGGAGGGAGCGGGGCGAGGACGGGGCCGGGGCCGGACAGCTCCGCAGCGCCACGGGGTGGGCAGGACGGGCCCGGCCGGCCTCGCCTGGGGATGGGGGAGAGGAGCCTGGCTGCCTGTCAAGAAAGCTGGGGGGGACGTGGCCTGGCAGGGCGCTGCGGTGGCTGCCGCCTTCCCATCTGTAGACAGCGGTGCGGAGAAATGGCTGGGTGAAAGCTGTCCCTTCTCTTACTGCTACCCTGTGCAGTATCGGCATTTCTGTGTTTGCCCAAGAAGAGCTGAAACTGAGGGAATGTTACGGGGGAGCATGGTGCTCTCTTCCTTGCCCATACCCACTGGGGAGCTGGCAAAACAGGATGAGAAAGTACAGCAGCAGCAGGCTGCACCTCAGTAAAAGCCTTAACTGCAAGGGTATTTAAACACTGGTATAGATAATTAGGGAAGCTGTGGAAATTCCGCCATTAAAAGTTTTAAGAGGAGATTGAAAATGCATTCAGCAGTTTTAAAACTAAAGAAGCTTAAATAATAAATACGAGCCACCCACTTCTGATGAACTCAAATCAGCACAAATTTCTCTAATTAGTAAACAATAAACAGTAGACCATTCAGATATCTTGACAAGAAAATGTTTCATTTGGCTAAAACACTGAAGTCGAGAAAGCAGTTCCTGGTGAGCAGTCAGTTTTTAAAACTGAAATTAACGTAAAGATTTTTATTATGCAGATTTTATGTACTTGCAGAGCAGCTGGATTGACATAAAGCGTAACAGCGCCTCTAAAGTAGTCACATTACTGTATATTGGATTCAGGTCTGAGCAGGGAAGAAGTACGCATTTGGAGCTATAACAGCCTAATGTGACAACTCTCAAACTATTATGACACTTTAAAAAATCTACTACGGATATTAAAGTATGTTTAAATAATAGCAAAAGCATGGCGCCTAGTTAATGAGCCAATCAGGTTGTTTTTCATATAGGACTTCGTAAGCCTCAGGCTTGCTCTTTTAAACTGCCATATTGCAAACCGACATCTTGAAGCAAAATGCAGTTATGACAATAACTTTTCTATTAATATCTATGTAATGTTAATGCCAAATATATAGCTTCTCAGAAATATCCAACTTTAGAAATTGCAATGTTTGGGATTGAGCTGGGTGCCTGTGGAAAGCAATAAGCTTATTCTGACTTTATCCTTTTTTATCTACCGCTGGTCAGATTTCATGTGCTCTGCCACAGGGGCTAATTGGCACTTGGAGGAGAGACTTGAATGTGAGTATTATCTGCACTCAAGGAAGATGAAAAGCAGCATTTGCTGAAATTAAACATTTCCTAATCAGCATAGCTGCACAGCTAATGCTCAAGGACATTAAAGAATTAGCTGAAGAATACTTTAAGCAACTGAACTGGGAAAAATTTCAGAAATTGTCCAGCAGAATTCTTCTGCTGCAGAAGGAGAGGTGGAATGAAGCAGGGATCTGTGAAATGGCTCTTGCTTTCCAGTGTCAATTCCCAGTAGAAATAGTGGACTCTAACAGCACAAGTTAGCAAAGAGAAGTGGCACCACTTTCTTAGAAGGTGGATCGTTTTAGAAAGAAGTAACGGGTCTGCCTCCCAGCCTGCTATTCCTTGGGCTACACTGGACCGTTTAATTCAGTAACGTGTGATGTTTACTGAACCAACGAAGCTAGACTGAATTAACAGAAACTAGGTCATATGGACTGCAGACTGGCTTAGTGCCAGATTTTCAACATGTAGTTAGCAGTCAGATGCCAGCAAACAAGACTATTTCTAATAGGATGCTTGCAGACTTTGTCAATTTAGTATTTTATTCAAAGATCTAAAATGTAGATGTAGAGGCTTTGGTCGCTATCCTTTTAGATGACACAAGTTTTGTTTTGTTTTTAAAAAAAGAATCACCGTGAAAGTGAGTAAATATTAAAAGAAGTTGTCCTTGAAAGAAGGAATCTCTGTCCTTCAAGATTTCCCAACCTGATTGGGCAAGGACCTGGGCAACCTGCTTTTGCAGCAAAGTTAGCCCTGCTTTGAGCAAGAGGTCAGACTGGATGTTCTTCAAGTCCTTTTCAACC
Source organism: Cygnus olor (assembly GCF_009769625.2). Classification (NCBI taxonomy): domain Eukaryota; kingdom Metazoa; phylum Chordata; class Aves; order Anseriformes; family Anatidae; genus Cygnus; species Cygnus olor. Next base: position 43,023,201 of record NC_049169.1, read on the forward strand.
AAAATTATTAGAATCATAGAATCATAGAAAAATTAAGGTTGGAAAAGACCTTCAAGATCATCTGGTCCAACCATCACCGTATTACCAATGTCACCCACTAAACCATGTCCCTAAGCACCATGTCCAACCTTTCCTTGAACACCCCCAGGGACGGTTATTGTATGATTTTGTAATCAAGTATCCAAATTGCTGGTAAGAATTATTTGAATAACTGTACTGAATTATTACATTCCCAAAGTAGTGTGTTTTAATGCTGCTGCGAGCAAGTAATGAAGAATGCAATGGGTACTTGCAGGACTGGAGATTGTCTTGGGGAGGGGTGTTCTCACGTAGCAGTCTCAGCATATGTTCTTGGTGCGATGTTGCCTAGAGGCTCATGTGATCCTTGAAAATATAGAAAAAGGAGTGGCACATAGAACTAGGGAAATGATCTTCCCTGTGTACATAGCACTGAGAAAACAACTTTCTGGAATGCTGTGTCCAGACCTGGTGTTTGTCTTTCAAGGTGGGAAATCAGCTTTGACGTGAGATTTAAGGAACTCAGTCCAAGCTTACCGAAGAAAAGGGTAAGAATGAACTAAATCACTGTGTGTAGGTAGGCCAATGTATATGGAAGAGGCGTAATGGTGGAGGGTTTTATAGCCTTAAAATTTATTGTCTTATGACATAAGGTGGCCCCATGGCTGGAAGTTTAACAAATTCAACCTTGAATAAGATGTACTATTCTGGCAGTAAGGATAACATAGGGACCAATTACTCACTGTTGCTCGTAATCTGAACAAAATTAGATGTCTTTCTAAAAGGCTTGCTTTGATCTAGCTTCTAAAGAAAAGTAGAATGGCTGAGGTATTCAGGAGGTTAGATGAGATAATGATAGTGATCTATTACTCTCAGGACTTTTACGACCTTTTGGCTTCCCTCATGAGTTGGTGTTGCAAGGGCCAGAAAATTATTTCTACACAGCACGGTGTAATGGAACGTGGCAAAAAAAACCCAACACAGCTCCAAATAAGTTCGCTGGCTGCCTGAGTAGCGCATCTCCACTTGTCCTAAGCTTTGCGTGGGATAATTAACTCCCTGGAACTAAGATGCTGCTGCATGACTGGAATACTGCAGTAAATGCAGCTATTTGCTTCAATGCCAGAGCCACCTTTAACAGGTGGAATCCCTGCTTTCTGGTGGCTACAGAGGTTTGTGGCAAGAGGCCGTACCGCACTGGCATAGTTAAATCTGTTTGGGTTCTACAGCACTGTATTATGCCTTTTAGCCAAGTTCTAGATGTTAGTCACTGGACTAAATGTCTTGTCATGACTGAATTTCACCTTGGGTACTTGCATTTGGGTTCCTACCTACCTCTCCCATGAAATTTCAGCTTGCTGCAGGACTCTTCACATCCAAGTTTACATTGGAAAGTTCGTTGGGCAGTTGCTTTATTTCACCAGAGGCTACAAAATGGATTATTTTTATTATATAATATAGTTTTATCCTGCTTATGCCCCTTTTTCTTAAAGCATTATGTTATCCCATCTCTTGTATCGACTTGACAGCACTGGGGAATGCTGCACACTCTATTTGCAGGATGATCAGCTGTATCAGGCATTCCCGCATCAAACATAGTTTGATTATATTTGCATATTGCATGAAACTCCGGGTTATTTCAGTGAAGATCCCAGGTACAACAAGCTTTCAAAATTATAGATCACGCCTTAGGACTGAGTCACAACACACAAATGCAATTGCAATAGCAATAGCCTTTTCTCTTGTTTGTGCTGCCAAATGGTTTCACTTGCACCTTGCACTTCAGTACAACTAAAAGCAGATTCCAGTAGTGTTGTAATATGGACTGTGAATTCTCAAAAGACTGAGGATTTTTTTCATCATTCAAATTTGCTTTTTGAGTGGCATTTTGCCTCTATGGGGGAAAGAATCCTTCCTTTTTTAAAACCCATCAGTTATTTCCATGCAGTTTCCATGGCAGAACTTGCTATATGAGACGTCTAATGGTTTAACAGCAGTTTGTTTATTGGGCAAAGAACTGCATAAGTTTCCCATAAGAAGTGTAATGTAGTGCTTTCTGAGAATTATAAGCATTACTCACATGTACATTCTAATATCATGTAATAGATTACTTTTTGTAGATAACACAGTGGCTGTTTTCCCTAACACCGAAACTAATCTGGCCTTTAAAAATACTTCTTTACCTTTTTTTTTTCTTTTTCAGTTTTTGTTTAAGACTCAACTCCAGTTGGCAACAGGGATAACAGGATCAAGCTTTGCTGAAAGATTCTGTTTGGACTCCACTGAAATTCAGATGCAGGGTCTACTCCTCAGTCCAGTGAGTTTCAACATGGGGTCTATAGCAGCCTGTAAGTCTACGTACTCTCTAAAAATAACTGCTGCAAAAGAAGAGCAAGCCTGCTGGGCAGGGCCCACCCCTTCTTTTAGGCCTGGAGGCAGTTTAAAAGCACCTACAAATCAAACCTTTTATCCTTGATCACCTTTGGATATCCTTGGTATCTGAAACTTGAATCTTGTTCCCTTTGTTACCGTGACTTATTGTGGCTGCTTTAAGGACTGAGTCTCTATGTGAAGTTTTGTCTGTACTGAGGCCCTTTGAGAAGAGGGCAAATTGCCCTCTATAAGGCCACAAGCATCTTCAGCTGGCTAATTCAATGCCAGTTCAGGTTTCATCTACAAGCACCGTACCTGTAGCGTCAGCATATCGACAATACGTGAATTCACACAGATCAGAGCTAATGTTTTTAGTTATTTGAAGAACTGAACAGTAGCATTATCCACCTACCTTCTTTGTCCAGTGTATGAATATATACGTTGAATTGAATTTTTGGATCAACATGATTTATTTTAGAAGAACTCTATGAATGAAAAGAAAAAAGAGGAAAAATGCAGACCTTTCTGTGGAAACATGTTTATTGATTATGCTTTACTGGGTTTCTCACTGTTTACATCAAAAGATTTCTATACAGAATAAAGGAGGAGAAATAATGTGTGGTCATGAAATAGACAAACTTGACCTTAAAGGATGTTAAAACAGCAGAACGTATTTTAAATTGTTCCAGAATTATCAGTGGTGAACTAATATGCAGTGACTATGCAGTGGTGCATGGTCAAATGCGTAGACATAGAGGAAAAAGAAAGTGCAAGGGCAAATCATGATTCCATAAAATTGCAGCAGCTAATTAATTTGGGGGTGTGAACAGTGCAACAGATAACACTGGCTATCAACCTTATATTTACTGAAGCTGTTAGCCCTGTGTTCATTTTCAGGTGAGATCAGTGACGTTATGATATGCATCTGAAAATGGGTGGGACCTTGATTACAAGGAGTTATTGTAATTAACTCTGATTTTAGTATACTCTGTAAGTATCTTTTTGAGCCCTAAAAATTAAAATATGATTGAAAAGCCCTTTTGGAATCTAAAGTGCATTTTCAAATTTTAATTAGGAAGTTGAGAAGAGCAAGCTGTTTACTAAGCTAATGTGTTTATTAAGCTAACGTGAGACATATGAGGTTGAAGTTAACCTTAAGTCTGATCTGAAATCATCAATGACATGATGGAGCTACACAGATAACCAGGTTTGTCAGTCTGAGCATCACAAAGCAGAAACAAGTCACTGAAGAATAAAAAACTTCACCATTTGGAGAAACGGTGTTGTGACTGAAATGAAACTCAGCAGTATTTCTGTTTTAGGCCTGCTTATTTAAAAAAATAAATTAAAAAAATACTTTTCAGAAGGCGGGTTATGATGGTACTGAAGCTTTCCCCTGCTTTTTTATTGACATGCTCACAATAAATGCACTGATGTGGGCCTGAATATGAGGACTGCTTAATGATTGTTGTTGTAAATAATACTTTGTCTTCAGAAGGAGAGAGAGACAATGGGAAATATGATTAAGTTGTCTTGGGCTAAGAAGCAGTTTAATAGTTGTCACCACATCTCCAATCAACATCACTTCAGGGCTGATCCGCGTGACATTGCGAACAATTAAATTACATCTGGTCACTGCAATGCAGTCACTCTCACTTGCCAAGTTATTCTGTTTCCTTGTGCATCCCAGTGGCAAAACCAGCTTCGGGATATGTGTGCAAATGCTGGGGTATCTGTGCATAGTCCCAATATTTTAGTAAACTTTCTTTTCTACAGGCAGTTTGAAGTCATGCTTCCTGAGCTGGAGAGTCTGCAGAACTAATCCTGCAAGCATCTGGGCATAGTCTCTCTGCTGTCACGGTAAACTTACTTGCTTCAGTGCAGTTAACTTGTGAGAACAAGTGACTGAGTCAATTCAGAATCTAATTAAATGGTGTATACAATATTTACTTCATGGAAGGCCTTCAGGGAAACCTGAAATGTAAAGATTAAAGGTTCCTGGCTGATTTCTGGATAACTTATTTTTAATAGTCAGAGGAACATTTCCTCTTGGCGCTACAGGAACAGCATTTTCCAACACATGCTGTTGTCCATCTGCTCAGAGCCCTCAGATGACACCATTCTGGTAAATTTGCTCTGCATTCACATTTAGAGACATCAAATTTGCCTTCAAGTTGACCCAAGTTCCATTCCAGGCCAGAGAACAAATTCTCATTTTTTTCCACGCTAATGACTGCAGCCCTGTCAACACTTTATATCTAACTTTTTCTTTAAATAGGCAGATAACAGCTGGGATTAACTGCAGGGATTAACACCAGGTCACAGGGGTCTTGTGACCTGCTTTGTCCCTGGCCACAGATGATGATCAATGCCCCTGAAGCAGCACTCCAGTGCCATTAACAGCTATCATCAAGCAACCATGAGCCTCCAATTTTTCTCTAAGACTGTGTTAGTTTCTGCAGTGACAGTCAGGACCATCTCATCTAGTCAGTGACTCCAGTGATATTGTAAGCACAGAGAGTTCTCTCTGTTCATGCTGGAGCTCTGTTCTCTGGTGCCATCTCCCAGTGTTGGCACCAGAAACCATTTCCCGTTGCATCTCTTTACTTAGTCAGACAAATTCCCTTATGGAAATGTAGTTACTTGTGCTCTACTAGCAGCCCTTGGAGACAGTGGCTGTGGTCATAGTGACCACCGTACAGCTGCCAGATTGTGCCTGACAATAATTCATGTGAAGGAACCCCAGACAGCACCCTGCGTATGCCTCCCCCAAGAACAAGCTCAGTGTGTCAGCAATTCACAGGCCTCTTTAGCATCTTTCCAGTAATGCCCTTCTGCTGAAATACACTGTGGGGCTAGATTATGGACACTCGCTGTGTAGAGGTCTGTGAGACAAAGCAGTCACTCCCAGCCAACTGGGTGATTCTTACTTGAGTTGGGGAACTGCAGTGGACTCAGTGGACTCAAGTGCAGGCCTAGGGACAGACCTGGCTTTACCTCATGGTCTGATCACTACAGTAGTACAGGAAAGTGGGCCATAAGATTATCCCTAACCAAAACCTTCTGCTTTGTCAGAAATGGAGGTGGCAGGGTAGAGGAGAGAAGTTATGAGAGAGAAATAATGTCCTGGTTTGATTCTGCTCTGCCTATTTTTGTTGAATCCAGCTTTGTGCTTTGACTTACATAATCCTTTTTTATAACAATGATTGACCCAATCTGCTGCCCTCCAGTGAGTACTGGATATACTGTAGTGCAACACTGAAATGGGGCAGAATGTAACCCCATTTACAATGACATGCATCTGGAAGACAGTTGGACCACCTACAGCTTATTACTGCAATCTTGCTGTTGTCCTGTGAGCTCCTCTTTTCATCACCATATGATATCTCATGTGCTGGGAAAGAAGGAAGAATGTGAGAAGTCTGGGTAATGAGAAGACATTTGGGTTCAGCAGCTCTACCTCCTGGCTAAAAGCCAGCCCTTCCAGACCCAACCAGACCCTGTTCTGCCTTGCCAGCTGGGGAGAGTCCTCTGACCTTCCCTACCAGCCCAGGTTACTAACCGGCGTGGAGCATGAGCCCTGTACAATGTCTGTGATTTACCAAGACTGAAATAATAAATGTTGCAGAACGCAGTGCACTTTACAGGGTCGAATGTCTCTGTGTTGCACTCCCCAGTGCTGTGTGAAACCTTCATGGGCAGCTAGGGCTTTATATGATTATGCGTGACTAAGATAATGTCCTTGGATTTCAGTCGCAACACTGGACAGTCCAGAAACTAAGCAAGAACAATAGCAAGAGAAGGGCACTGCTATCAGCAGGCTGTGGGATGGGAATTTGCTCAACTTGTCATTTTTTTCTTTTGCTCTCTGTCCTCAAAAGGTCTCAATTTTGCAGTTCTTTTTTTTTTTCTCTTTGTTTTTTTTTCTCCTCCTGAAATGAGACTGAAGAGACTATTTTGAGCTTGAGTTTTCTGGCAGCAAGAAGGGAAACTCTTTATCTCACAGATGTGCCAGTGAGAGATTTAAAGTCTGTTTTCTTTTTTCCCTCTAGAGATACCTGTGGGTTCTTATTACCCCTGTGAAAGAAAAGCTGTGTCTGTTTTCCTTGCTTGTGAGGGATTTAGGAACTCTCTTTATGTAAAACTGCTGAACCTGGCTGTACACCTGGGTATTTCCAGGAAAAAGAACTATTATTATGAACAGATAACGACTTCAGAAGAGCAGAGGACTTCAGGATCTTGGTTCAGATTCATCTTCTGGTATGGGGATTAAAGCCGGGAGGTGTGGAGCTGGAAGGATTTCCTCTTTGTATCCAGACCTTACAAAACCATCCCCCATCAATTACGTGTGCTTTACATTTTCACTCAGTGCAGCTGCTAAAGGAGAAGCTTTTCCCACAGCAGGGCCGATAGTGTACAAGCAGAGCTGGCTTCAGTCACAAGCAACGTGGGGAGCAACACGCAGAGAGCATCGCAGTGTGTCGCTACCCCAGGGCTGCCCTCCTGAGCTCCGCTGCCAGGCCAGAGGTGAGCGCTCCCTGCATGCAGGGAACACTGCCTCATGGCAAGAGACAGCAGTGCTGGGCGAGCTCTGCCTGCCCATGGCTTTGGTACACGACAAAGTGCTGTCTGCTGGCAGGGTAGATAGACCCTTCCTGCATTTAGGAGCAGGAGGAGGTGTGGGCATCACTACCTACCCGCAGCCCCCAGAAATGTTCCTGGACACTTGGACCTGTGCTGGGCCCCTACACTTCCACAGCTGCTGCTCTGCTTTAAAACTGAATTTTGTTGCAACGCTGAGGGCCGGAGACACCAAAATTAAAACGTTTTCAGCTGTCAGCAAGCTCTGCACTGAAAGTAACAGGTTCATCTAGTATACCATGGTATGGTCAGGCTGTAGGGCTGTATGCACAAGGGGGCAGAGCTGAGCTGCAGCGGGACTCCTTGCTTGTGGTTCTCGCTAGGAACATCCTAAAATTAAAGGCGAATGTCTACAAAGTTTTGGGAGAGCCCTCGGGGGTAATGAAGCAAGCAGAAAAGCTCTGTTACAGGCCACAGAGGCTCCTCAGCCAGGACCCAGCTGCAGAGCCTGAGAAGCAGTAATAGCCTCTTTGTGCTATGAGATTCCACCTTTTCGTTTCCTGGGAGCGTAATGCTCAAAATACATGTGCTGACTGGCCTTGCTCTCTAAATGGGATTCCCACCAGGAAGGAAAGGAGCTATTAGCTTTCTCCTGTTTCTGCTGAACCACCTTTCAGGGCTGAGGAGTGAGATGGTTTACAGTTGCTCTTGGTGTTTGATACAAGGTTTGATAAAACAGGTATGAAACTTGAAACATTTGGAGGCTGGAAAGTAGTTATGGCTCAAAAGGTCTGGCAATAACCAGTGAGCTTAAAAATAAATGCTTTTTATTTAAAAAGCCATTAAGCCATTTTCTTTCTTTCTTTCTTTCTTTCTTTCTTTCTTTTTTTTTTTTTTTGTCACAATAAATATCACTTGGCTAGCTCTGTCAGGTCTGACAACTTGACACAGTAAGACTGTATCACTGCAGACAGACTCTAAAAGCTTGATTCCCTCCCCCAGTTTCATGATAGTCATGCTATTATTCCTTGCTCCCCCCTCCCCTTTCTGTTAAAATAACGTGTTTCAGGTACGAAGAGGTCCCAACAACAGCTCTTCATGCCTGTGTTAGTATTTCTGATAACAGCTTAAAGGTATTTACATCCATGAATCAACTACAGTGTATTCAATAGAGTATTTAAGTGAATTTTGTACTGTGAGACTGGCATGCTAAGGGACTTTGTTAATAATAATGCAGAAAATGCTTTTTAACTGTGTTTCTATGGCATTCAAACCCTGAGAAATGGTCTAAAACCAGTTTCACTGATACGTACAGGAACAGAGTCTCTGCATATATGTATAATCACCCAATGAACTGCAGTGAGGCATGAAGGCTATTTTAGGATACAGTGCTGCAAGATATTGAGCTGTGCTAATTCCCTGGAAAGTTGAGCAGGGGAATACTTCTGTGGAAAAGTCCCAGGCTTTTGACTTTGCTTTATTCAAAGCCACTCCCCTGTGCCCCCATGCAAATACAGATGACATGGAGTGCAGCTAAAGACAACACAACAGGCATTGTTTTACAGGCTAGCTAAACAAAACAGCATTGTGGACAAGCTAAGAACAGTCAAGCATTATGCTGAGCATAGCAAGCACTCTCTGAGATAATTTAGCAGTTGCATTCATTAGTTTATAGGGCTGTCATTATTGTAACAGGTTAGATTGTCAACACAAGGACAGCAGAAGAACTGAGGAAATCCAAGGAAATGGGCAAAGCAGAGAGACGTGTTTTGCCAACTGGTAGCTCAGTAAATATTTCAATACAGAGATGGTCAGCTCTCTAGGGCAAAGCTGAACTGCAGGTGTTCAGAGCCTCCTGGATGAGGCCTCCATCACCAGCTGTTAGATATTTTAAGGAGATTACCTCATTTTTACTAACCCCTAAGCAAAATGTAAGTGGCACTGGAATGCATTTTAGCTTTGTGTCACTGAGAATTTAAAAAAGAGAAAAATTATTGTTTCGTTCATACCAAAATGATTGTTTTGGAGCTTGTTTCATTCACGCTTCAGCTATCTTAAAAATGGGAATGAAAATGTTTCTACCAGTGCAGTCTTGGGACACTGCAGGCATTAAACTGCATTGATCAGGACTTGGGTTCGGTCATATAGAGCCCCATAAACAAAGATGGGCATGTTCCAGATGTTAGGTGTAGCAATTTAAAAGGGAAAGGGATCCTACCCCCATTTTTATGAACACTGCTTTCCTAATATAAATGAAGCAATTTCAGAGAGTGGGATTATGAGTCAGCTACAAAGCTGGCCTTGTTTAGACATGTACAGAATATAAATATCATAAAGCTTTAGAGAACAGATGGTGAGAGATTTCAGAAATGATGAACAACTGCTTTCTCCTTTGGACTGGTCAGTTTTAGGTACAGGTTGCATGTGTTTGTGACCTTCTGTTTGCCCATGCTATTTTTTTTCTTCTGAGCGATCTTTGGGGATCGAGAAACACTGAATGAATCAAAAAGGATTCTTTGGGTGCAGACAGACTTAAAACATGGCAGGAGAGATTATCAATAGTGGATGATGTTTTACAGGAAGCAAATTGTTCAGAACGATTCCCTCTGTACACTGCAGAGCTCAAGCTTTAGCCAACTGCTGTAACATTTGAGGTTGTCAGATTTTGGGAAGCATCAAGATATATGAATCGTACTGCTGTCTTCACATAGCTTATGGGAAGTAAGGAAAGTCTATGTGAACTCCTATGTGTTTTATGCTGTCAGCAGTCTGACTAGGTTCCAAAAATGTGGGACAGATTGGGGCAAAATTGAGCAAAGACTCAGGGAACTGTGTGGATGGGAGCTCTGAAAATAAAAGGATCATTCCAAAAGGATCCAAGTCATTTCTGAAGCTTCCCAGGGAAAAAAGAGAAGCATCTTGTGACCTGTCATAGTAAAAAAAAAAAAAAAAAAAAAAAAAAAAAAAAAAAAAAACATATCAAGGAAATCCTTGTGGGGCTTTCTGTAATTATCTTTGGACTGTCTATTAGCAACATATGCATGTTCATAATTGCAGGCAATAGCAGACTGATTGGGGATATGCACCTTTAAAACATATTTTGAGTTTGTCACCTGCTATCAGAGGATGATGTCATCTTACATGTGGCTTGTGACAACAGCGACACAAATTGGAGTATTTTCTTTCATGCCCTGCTCTGCTCTCACAGGCAAGAGAGGTTCATCATGATTAGAAAACTAAGTCACTGCTCTCACTAAACACTCACAGGATTAGAAAAGACACCAACAAAGACATCAGTTATTTAACTGTAATTTACTTGATTGTGTCCAGAATAGCTGGCTATAAAGAAAATATAAAGAAAATTTATTTTTCAGCAGTGCACAGAATAATTTATGCATTGCAGTCAAAGTATGTGAACTGCAATGATAATTTAGCATAAATATGCAGCATTTGAGGAGCCAGGAATCCCAGGGAAGGAACAAGCTCTTTCTCCTTACCTTTCACTGCCTGTAATCAGCTCTCCTTGCTGGGCAAGTGCTGCTATTCTTGGTGATTGGCAGAGCAGGCTGTGAAGCTGACTGTCAGCAAAATGACGCAAATTATGTTATCACCTCTCTCTTTCTTACAGACCTCTTCATAGTTTATCTCTTAGTTTTTAATGTTGTTATTAGGTCTGATGTTTTTCTTCTCTACAGTTCCTGAAGGAAAGGGTACGTTTTCTTCAGTACTTGTTACTTTGGCACAGTGTATAACACCTTCCTCCTTAATATAGGTGTATATATATACAAATATTTTTACATATTAAAATGAGCAACAAAAGTTATTATTTTGAATTTGAAAATGGAAGCTCTACTTTCTTCCTGTAACTCTGTGGCAGTGCATTGATGCAATTTATCTTTCTTCCAGCCACTCACCCCTTTGCAATCTCAGACTGTCTCAATCTGTTCCCAATCTGTTGCATCTGAGTTACAGAATAGGTGGCTTGAAGTCCCACCAGTTTGTTACACTCAAAATCTTGTTATGGGAAAAAGGAAGGACCGCATAGGCAAAGCCAAGAAGAGCTTATGGTTAATCTAATTGAAGTCCTAACAGTCTCATCAGTCTCATCAGCAAGGTATCAGCATCCCAAGTCTTTTCCTGGGATAAATATGATGCTAACGGCATATCATATCAGATGTTAATGGCATCTTTCTCCTAACTCCTGGGCTTGTTTTTGTAGTTGCTAACACATGCTACACCTTGTTTTACTTCATTGATCTGCAATGTGTTATTACATCTGGATTTGCTATATATGTTGTGTTACATGTGCTCGATATGCATGTGTTTTGTTAAGCCTAACACTGGTTTTGTGCAGCACCCAAGGCTGCACTCCTTAGATAAACAGAAATTGACTGTTGGTGAGTTGTTTATAGCCCTGTGACTCCAGTGTTAACCTGTGCTGTCATCTCACTCTTGCACTCTTCCATGCTACATTGTTTTAGTATAAAAAGCAGTTTGCACCATGTGTGTTTCACCTCACGACTGTGTAAATCCTAGCGAAAACTGAGAGAATAGTAGCCACCTGGTTATTCAATAATTGCTGCTACAGAAACAAAGTAAACCATAGGTCCATACAGGCCTGGACAAGACAAGACAAAGCCTCACAAGACCTGAGGTCTGTGTTGGTAGCTTAGCGTGATGCCTTCTGGTCTGCTACAAGCAGGGACATCCCATATTTTCTGGACTGCAAGGCTGCAGATCTGTAGCAGGAGGTCGAGAACAGAGTCATTAGAATGTCATGTCCTACTCCAGGAAGTTAAAAGTTGTATTTGAGCACCGTGAAATGCTCAAAGTCCCAGCTCTGTTGAACCTCGCAGGTGCCCAAGCCTCTGCTGGTCATCCTGACATCAGCCACAAGTGTGCTGGTACTGCATTGCTTCTTAGAACACATCTTAGGCTGAACAAGTCTCCCAGGTCAGGTGTGGGCTGGCCTCTCACCTTTAGGGGTTCAACTGTGCACGTATTTTGAGTGTATCTACCAGGCTGAGTGTTGGGCCAAAGACAGGTGAGAATGTGCAGTTTGGGATTTGGGGAGGACGGATTGTATAGATCTCTCTGTGTTAAAATATTGGATACCCAGTTCCTGCATAATTTTAAGTCTTGTTTAATCTGCCATTTGTAAAACTCTTCCCTAATTGTGGAAGTTTTTAATAACAAAGATCACAGCTATTCAAAAATGCCAAGATAAATAAATGTTATATATGTGTATATGTACACATATATAACGACTTGATCTCTTCCACAATGGATTGTGTTATTATTTTGTAGTTTAATGCAGATCTTGTATGGGGTTTAAAATAGAAGGTCAGTGGCCATGGTTGTGCAGATAGCAACTAGTAAAGCAAACTTGTCTAGTAAAGCGAAGGTCTGGAATTGGTTCTAATTTTCTTCCAGATGCCATGCTTATTTCACTAATTTATATACATGATCAATAAATTGTTAGTTCTGAACTATTTCATTTTTTACCGCTTGGTAACTTTTCCTCAGCTTTCAATATGATTTACTTTGGGGATCAAAGTTATTGGAAATAGAAGCCTGGTAGATTTACCTCCTCTGTGCTCACTGAATACAGGTCCCTCTAAGTCCTGACCCACAGGACTTGTTCTTCAGTTCTTGTTAGAAGGGAACAAAATGTCATTTCCTTATTGGTCCTATTTATATTATTTCCTCATAACAAGTAGCTGTATTAATTATTGTGGTGTTTTTAGTCTTGGGTATTTCAGATGAAAGCTTTGTTGAGCTTCCATTATCAAAGTATTTAATTTTTAAAAGTGAGGGAACTTGAAATATAAAACCTCTGTGTGCTGTCTCTGCTTAAGATTCAGATCCTGCATGATCCTTTCCTGACAGAATTTATTATAACACTAAAATGAGTGAGTTTGTTTGTTTGTTTGTTTTAATATAGTCAAAGTAGTGTAGCAAACATCTGAAGAAAACTTTCTGGTAGCAGGGAATTTTCTGGTAAGAGGATGAGTCTGACGTATGTTTACATGGCCCTGAAATCAATATGAATAAACTGCTACTAAGCTTGTCTCTTAAACGTATCCAAATTTATTGTTCTAGCGAATATTTCTCTCATAAAATTGATGTAATAAAGAATATCGCTTCACCACAGATAGGTTGATGCAGTGGGTATTTAAACAAAACATTGACAGATCTAATCTGAAATGCATGAAATTCCAGTTTCACTCATTGCTATATTTACTGACACATTGCTGACAAAGTTTTGTCTCAGTGATCTAAATGTGATAAAAATCAGCTAGGCATTATTGAGCATTTGTGGGGTACAAGGCAGATTAGGTATTCCCAGCTGGCAGGAGATTATTGAAACCTTGACAAATGATTTGAGGATGATTATCTGTAAGCACATATCATGGCCATTTGCCTAGGCATTTATTAAATTACATAGATGTCCAACAGCAGTCCTCAAAGAAGAAAATTCCAAAATGGTTTGTTTTTCGGATCACTTGTTTCCTGACAGTTGCGTAATACTCATAGGGCTGCATTTGGTGGCTTTTAGTGGAAAGGGTTAAGATTTCTTTGTACACAAGATTTATCTTACTTGTTTGTTTACATGTTAATTTTGCAAGCCTTTTTTAATTGTGTCCAAGAATTACTAAGAGTTCTCTGCTGTGATATACAAGTGTGAACCAGGAGCTAGTCAAACTCAAGTAAGCACACAATTTTCTGGATAAGCAGAAAAAAAGAAAAAAAAATCTTACAGGTTTCACATAGACCATTCCTCAGAGTTCAAGAGGTTAAATAGAAACAGTTGCTGGAGAATTTATGTACCTGAAGATGATTGAAGTAGTCATTGACGTGAATCTTCTATAAACTTAGGAAATCCAAGAGGTAAATGTCTGGGAAAAAATGTCTTTACAGAAGAAGAGACAAGGGAAATGATAGGAATGGTTGGCATGACCAATAGGTAAGAAAATAAAATTACTTCTCCCGATAGGAAGAGACTTACAAGGATCATAGCTGTCCAGATGACAACCTTACAGAAGCAAAAATGAAAGTTCCAGCGGTGAAAAATATAGTATTGAATTATTCAGCAAAAGCTTAAACCCAATGGTAGCACAGAGCATGCTGACACTGCATAAAATGACACTAAATTCAGCCTAACTAGGGTCTTCTGACTATCTCTTTTCTGTATGAAATATAGATATGTACATACATTCAAAATTACAGGTGACGGGTGAATATACCACACAGTCTATTTTATTAAAATTATTGCTGTCAATGTATCGAGTACAGTAAATAATAAATAAATAAAGATTGAAAGAGAAATTTAAAAATACTGGTCCTGAGACCCAGAAGCACCAAATCAATTTCTTATCTATAGCACATCTGCTCTGCAGAAGATGCTGGTATATGTTTAAAGTGCGAAATACTGTAGAGTGGCTCACTTCTCTACTTAGCAATGGTGAGGCCACACCTGGAGTACTGTGTCCAGTTCTGGGCTCCCCGATACAAGAGAGACTAAAAGAAGTTCTTAACTGTCACAGCAGCTAAGAAACACATTGAAAGCATAACTCCTAAATGCCCCAACAACAGAATTAAAATTATTCTTGCAACTAATGATTAAAAATTGCAGCCTCAATCAAAACTATGATATCTGAATGTTTGGGGCTGTGTTTACTGAAATAAAGAATTTAAACCCAACACAGAGGTTGAGGTAGGGACTTATGAACTTTAAAAGTCAGGTGGCCACAGAGTACATAATTCCTAAACAAGGCGTCTTATGGGGAGGAAGTTCTATGGTGCACAGCATATACTAAGCCACAGTTGGGATCTCAAGCTGTGATCTCAGCTTGACTGGCTCATCAAGTTGGAGGTATGCAGAAAAATGTTAAACAATGTGTTCCACACTTTTTAGCTCTAATGTCTAATCTGCGGTGGTTTGCAAAGGAGTTTATGCACTGGTAGGAATACATTAAAGTAGTTTTGTGGCAATGCAATGTATTTTTGGAAGTTGTCTTGCCCTTCTATACATCTGCAACCTCCTCCCTTCATCGAGAGGAGACATTATAAAACATTATATTATATTATATATTCAGTCCTTGACCTGAACAGTGAGTGAGTATCCAGATCCTGGCATTTATATGTGATAGTTTATATGCAGCTGAAGTAAATACTGTAGTCAGAGGTCATAGGGTTAGATTTTGAAAGGTCCTGCATAAAATGTGTCAACTGTGTTCATTCAGCTAACTCCTTTGGAAATTAATGCACAAATACCATGGAGAGCCTGGACAGAGGTGCTCATCTTCATCCTCAAACGCCGCAAAGCTGTAAGATTTCTGAATCTGAGTTGAAGCTTATGGTAGCATGCAGCAGAGGAAATTGGTTGGGAGTGCTGATATACTGCAAGCAGGTGTGGATCAGGAAAAGTAGCACCAACAGTCATTAACACAAAACAGTAACAAAAAGAGAAGCAGATTTCAGAAAGGAATGAGACAAGATTTGAATTTGTAAATTTAGAGGAAGTAGAAGAGTTCACAACGAAAACTGCTAAGTGTACCAGAACAATAAGTTCTTTTACTGCAGATAGAGAATAAACACTGCTATGTTCAATTTCCGAGGGAAGCACTAGGAGTTCAAAACTTGATATTCCTATCTATTGATCTACATTTAGCTTTCAGAAGTCCTTGTCTTCTATACACTTCCTTCTTCATCTCCAGATTTATTTTCCTGCCAATAAAAAAAAAAAAAAGTAGAAATGCTGAGACAGTTGATGATTACAGAACATAAACTCAGAGTGTTTATGCAGCAAGGAGAGCTATCAAAGAAGAGGTATTCAGACCTCAAATTATTGAGTTCACCACACACTTTGATTGGATGCTAGATAAATATGAAACTTTGTAGAACACAGTACATTAAGAAGCAGTACAAGTCATTTTGTACTTTAATACACCAAAGCTCCTCATTATTTGGCATAGGAAGCCTAACAAGATAGCAGAACATCTCTATAGAAAGATCAGTATGGCTTACAGAGAACATTTATTTTTGAATCAGTTATTAAAACTAAAAGAATTGAATATATTCTTTCCAAATACACACGAGGTAGAGAAGCTCACCAAAACCATGGAAGGATAAATTTTCTCACCTATCTAACACGTTTAAACTTCAGATTACTGAAAGACATGGAGAAATGTTTCTCTGATAATTAATTAGCAGGATTAATGCTAGTTTTGTCACAAACAGTAATCATGAGGCAACATGAGGCCTCAAGGTTGGCTAGTTGGAAAAAAGTCAGCTAGTATGTCTGTAATTTATGTAAGACTTACTCAACAACAACAAAAAAGAAATAGAAAAAGGGTTCTTTTGATGAAATCAAAGCTACCTGCTTCTTTGCACAGCTGTTCACTTTTTGGCTAGCTGCATTTAAAGGCAAAGGCCAAGAAACTAAACTTTAAATAAGTATTTTGCTCAGTCTCCCAGTAGTTGTTATATCACCAAGGAGAATGAAACTGCAGACACCTTTGTTCAGTATTATACAAAAGCTTTACAAATTAGAATCAGCTCTAGATCCTCATGCCATCTCTAGCTCCCTTGACATTCTTCTCTGAAAAAAATAAAATAAAATACAGAAAATTCGATTTTGTTATACCATTTTTCTATCACAGAAGGAGCTATAATATAGACAACTAAACCACTAAAATCCCAAAAGCGTGAGGTCCAAATGTCTTCAGTAAGGAATTTTATATCCAATTAAGAAGATTTTATTTTTTCTTTCAAAATAGAATGACTTACAAGTTGTAATGCTCATTTCTTTAAAAGTGAGTGATATATACTTTCATTTTAACTGATGCTATGGTCTGAGTCATAAGTTTAGTCTGGAGCCATTGCAGAGGGCAGAGAAATGGTTGGATGCAGTCTTATTCCCCCTTTTTTCTCTGGTTTGCTGTTCTGAAACAAAGATGCCAGGCAAAGTACAAAGGAAAACCAATCACTGTGCTAATACTGTTTTAGGATCTGCTTTAGATAATACAAGAGTAACAACCAAATTACCCTGTAGGTTCTGGTAAGAAGGGAGAGCGGAAGGGTTTCAGAAAGCACTGAACTACAGCATTTCTTGAAGTCTGTCCTAGCCATACCTTCCTGTGGTCTCTTATAATTGAAAAAATCCAGAAGCAGTATGAAAGATGGAAATAGACAATGCTTGTCAAATTCACAGAAATGCTAATTACTCTGCTGTGAGGAAATTCAAGCTAAGGTTAATTGGTACAGAGCATAAAACAGAATTTTACTTTTTGGAGGAACAGATCACCCCACAGTTCCATCTCTTATGGATGAAATTCTGGCAAAGACATAGTCAATCTCCAGTCTGACTTTTCAGGTGCTTCAGCAGCTAACTGGATTTTAGTGTGTTTGATATACTCCCCACATCAGAAGAACAGCAAAACCCTTAAACAGGGTGCCAAATTGATGAGTCCTTATTTTCGCAAAACTGGCCTAGGATGAACCATTTTTGCAAGAATTTGCCACTTGCTTCTGTTTTCCTAGTTCATGTCTCAGTTAAATCTATCTCATGATCAAGCTTAGTGATTTATATGAGTAGATTGACATCCTGTTCCCACAAAATAGCTATCTGATCATTCAGATTTTTTTCTCATTACAGAATTAATGAAAGTGAAATACTTTTCCTAATAGTTTCATAATTGTGTCTCAGTGTTTGCTTAATTTTCCTTTAAATAAAAGTCTGTAGTTCTGTAGGATATGAATGCCAAGTATATTCCAAGCCTCAAAGAAGGAGTTGCAAAAAAATAATAAAATTTAGGTGAAGGAAAAGTTCCTTCTCTGTTGTTGTTGTTTTTGTTTTCTTTTCCGTACAGTCTTAAAATGAAGGTCCCATTTTCTGGCTTTTGGCAGATTGTAAACATGCCGGAACACTTCACATTAAGTAGATCATATTTGTCTGAAATGATAATATCATACCTATAGTCTGCTGCAGGCTGAAAAGTAGCCTATGCCTCAGGTACTGTTTTATGCCTTTGCTTTTGTTACTACATCCTTGTAAGTCTTCAAAAGGGAAATGAAATTATCCTATTCAGAAGAAACACCATCCAGAAGAAACTTCAGTTGTGAGGGCCTGAATTCTTGCTGATACCAAAAATGGGTATAGAATCATAGAATAGCCTGAGTTGGAATGGTCCCGTAAGCATCATCGAGTCTAACTCCTGGCACCACACAGGTCTACCCAAAAACTCAGACCATGTGACTAAGTGCACAGTCCAAACGCTTCTTAAACTCTGACAGGCTTGGTGCAGTGACTACTTTCCTGGGGAGCCTGTTCCAGTGTGCAACCACCCTCTCAGTGAAGAACCTCTTCCTGATGTCTAGCCTAAACCTCCCCTGCCTCAGCTTGACACCATTGCCGCGGGTCCTATCACTGGTGACTAAAGAGAATAGATCGGCACCTGCCCCTCCACTCCCCCTCGTGAGGAAGCTGTAGACCACAATGAGGTCTCCCCTCAGCCTCCTCTTTTCCAGGCTGAACAGCCCAAGTGACCTCAGCCACTCCTCATACCTCTTCCCCCCTAGGCTCTTCACCATCTTTGTAGCCCAATATCTTACTGACTTGAAGAAAGAGGCTTTAATCTATCCTGGTTTGTTTACTAACAAAGGAGCACGAAAGAGACGCATGTCCTTGTCTCTGAAGAGGAGGTGAAGGAACAGCTAGCGCAAGGAACACAAAAATCAGTTGCACCAGACTAATATGTGGTTGTATCTGAGCTTGGAGACTGCAACCCTCTTCAAACTTCCAGATCGAGAGGAACACTTTGGCTGCAGCCTAAAAGCCATGTGTACATAAGCTCCCCCAAGCCAGCCAATCTTCTTCCCATGACCTGCCAGGAAACAGCAATGTAGGCATGTAACCAAATTAAAGCCCAAACCTTCAGCCCAGTCCTTGACCTGAATAGTGAGTGAGGATCTGGATCCTGGCATTTAGACGTGATAGTTTATACGCAGCCAAAGTAAATAGTGTAGTCAGAGGTCACGGGGCTAGATTTTGAAAAGTCCTACATAAAGAAGAGATCTCAGAAAAGCAAATTTAAATAACATTAACGTCAAGAAAAGTAATTCTGATTGCTATGTTCTTTATCTGTTGTGACTAGACAGATGGAAATCTATGATAGCAATTTTGCCTTTAAGGTCATTTTCTTTTTTCTTTTATTTCTTTTATTTATTTATTTATTTTAACATGCTCTGTACTAATTTTCCTCACAGAATGACTAACAGAAATATGACCCTTGTGCACCTTTTGTAGTTAATTAATTAGGTCAACTCTAACCACTAAGCCCCTTGTCAGGTTATTTCTATTAGTGATAAGGAGCAATTGACCTTAAAATATTGAAGCCAGGTAGATGAGCCTATTCCATAAGGTCTTGCTTATATTGATTCTAAGATCCCTTCCCAGTCCTTAAAAAAATAAAATAAAATCTCAGAAGCCCAAGTGCATACAGGTAAGCCTGACTTTGAAGACTGTTCTTAAGTATTTGTTAAAATTGAACAACAGGCTGTGTGAAAAAGGTGCCTTAATATGAATTCAAATTTTGCCTTATGGTAAGTAGAAATAGATTTAGACAGGTCAGTTTCAGGTTGGTCGGTCAGTCCCAGGTCTTTTTAACCATAAATGGTCAAACCAAAGAATTTCTAGTCAATGATGGTGGCTGAAAAAATTCTGGATAAAAGCAGTGTGATTTAATACACAACGTTAGGAATATTTTGAAGGACTCCTTTGTATGATTACCTGAGAAAACAATATAAGACCAGAGATGTCTGAAATTTTTTAACTTCCTAAACAAGGCAAGCTAGAGGTGATATTAGAAGAGGATAATAAAATTCTTGCACTAGGAGACATCTTTTCAGAAAAAAATAAAAATCCTCATACAGCAAACTATCCCATTGATTTGTCATCAAACCTTTAAATGATTAGAATATGGTGTATTCAGCAATAGGCTTCTGGAGTCCATAAGACCCTCAGAAACCATGGTCATTTTTCTGAACTGTGAAAGAGGCACACGTACCTGTCTTTACTGTTAATAGGCATTTGCATTTCTAATTTGTCTTGCACTGTGCCGAGATTTCAGTACTGGAGTGGCAAAGCACAAAAACTACTTAACTATATTTTGAAAAAAAAAAAAAATCTAAGTCCAGTCTGGTAACTCAACAAAATTGTAAGTTCTCTCAGCTTCTGAGTAATAGTCTCAGCCTGATCCCAAAGGCTGCATTTCAGTCTTTTGATTAGCAGAGCTTGAGAGCACTTCTTGGCTGGCAAATTAAGTCACTGTGGAGCAAACTTTGCATTCTGACTCATAAATGCTCTTTGTAAATATCATTAACAGGCATTGGAATAAATCCTGCCTTCGGTTTTTCATTGCATTTTTTAACCCTCAAAAAGGATTGAACATACCAAGACATTTTGTACATGTTACCAATTTTTTGATGTGAATAATTTCCTGTGGGACACAACTGTCATGCTATATCTGATCAGCTCTTCTGAATAAATTTAGAAAATCCATATAGACTAGAAAGGTTAGCTTTCAATATATCTTTTTCTTTTGTGATGCAAGACAACTGCAAATCTGCTGATTTAGAATAGTAGGAGACCTGTTCCATGGGCAACACCATTTACAGCACACACTAAGTTTAGAAGCCTAATGATGTCAAACACAATCAAGCTATATAATGAAAGCAATTAAAGGTGAATGCTGTAGGACTCACAGACTGGTATACTTAATTAAATAGATTTAAGTTACTGCCTGCTTTGTCATCTTCTATATGATAATGGTTAAGTCATATGGAAGAAAATAGAATTCTGTTTAAAACGCTCCTCTTCATACAAATCCAATGATAACTTTGCAATTTCTGGGTAATACAGAATGAAGTACTTGTATAAACAAATACCATAATTAATATTTATTTAATGGAGAAAATGTCAAGTAGTAAATGAAGTAAAAAAAAAATCTTGAAAATAAAACACCAGTTTTGTTCTGGGAGTTATGAATTTCATTAATTTCCTGTCAGTATTTTATTTTTGTAGTACTCATTTTTACTTATGAGTGGGTGGCTCTTAAGATGAACAGCTGAAACAATTTAACTGAGAGCCTTGAGCTGGAAATTACAAATGTAAACTATGAAAGAGGTTCATAGGGAGCCAGAGTTCAGCAGAAGTGCTGCTTTGACACACAGTCCCTTTGAATTCCAGATAATCAAATTTTCTATCTGTGGTGTTTCCTTTTGTTTCTAAAGGAAAGATTTAAAAAAAAAATCACATGGCGATGGTAGCTACCTGCAGTTCAGGTCTCTCACTTGCCTCTGATAGTGTAATTATTAATGCAAATTGGCTTTGTTATCCTGTGCAGTAAGGAAGATAGGGTTAGCATTAATCATGGGTAGTACTGTGAACCATTATGTTGTGTGCTCAAGTTGTATGAGTATAATGTGAAAATCTCAGTCCTGATCAGTAACCAAAAATCAAAACACATGCATAAAATGGTACTGTTAGATAAACAGATGCTGATCATAAGACTGTAGACCACCCTGGTGATACTAAACATATTGGCCTGGTGCCAAACTTAATGAAGAAGTGTAGGAAAGAGAGAGAGGAAGGGGTTGCCAGAACATGTTCAGACAGTCTGCTGTTGTCATTTCCCATCTTGCATGTATTCAACCTCTCTTTTGATGGGTTTCTACTTCCAAATCACAACTAGTTTTAAAATCTATCTGATAATTTTAAAACTCTCATCACAGAAGAAATCCCAGATGAAATTATTATTATTATTGTTATCATCATCATCCCCCTCAAAGTTCAGCATCTGCAATGTCTTTCTTGTCTCATTTTATCACTGTCACTCATGCTTTTGTTTTACATTGTCTGAAACCTATTAATGGTTCACTGCAATAGTAATCAAGGTTTGACTACATTTGTATTGACATGGAAAAGGTAATAGAGAGAGAATTTAGTATATTATCTGCTCATTGCACTAAATGGTGTTACCTTCGTTATCAATAGAAAATGCAGTTTCCTTCCAGCCTTTAAGTGTCATTTTCCTTTCCCTTAACATCTCTGCTCTGCTCTCTGAATGGGAGACCAGATGCATTTCTTTCTCTACTAGAAATTCATTCCAGGGATGCTCAGACATAGCAAGGGCCTTTTTTTCCAGTCAATTGCCATGTTATTTTATATGTTATTCAAGTTATAATAATGTGCTCTCCTTTACATGTTTATTCTCTATGAATACAGAGGTTCCTTCTGTAACTTATGTGATCACTAATATAATATTGGCTATATCACCTGGAACAGCTAAAGATGTGTCTCACACAAGATTTTAGGTTTATGAG
Organism: Cygnus olor; assembly: GCF_009769625.2. Taxonomy (NCBI): domain Eukaryota; kingdom Metazoa; phylum Chordata; class Aves; order Anseriformes; family Anatidae; genus Cygnus; species Cygnus olor. Next base: position 43,045,560 of record NC_049169.1, read on the forward strand.
ACAGAACAGCACTCAAACTAATATGGAAGTGCCTGAAAATAAAAGGCTAAAAAGAGTTAGAGGTTTCTAAGAGGTGATAAAGAACGGGTGTGATTTATTTTATATATATATATATATATATATATATATATATAAGGCAAACAGAGAAAATCTCTGGCACAAAATTCTTATGAAAATACAAACTAGGATCTCAAAACAGAGGGAAGAAATGCATTGTTTGAAAAATTTCTGCACTCAAGGAATATGGCAAATCTTTGCTTACTGGACGTTTTTGAATGCTTGAAATTTTTTGAAAGAGTGATAGGTTGTCATGCAGGAATCTTTGCACTGATACAAATCTTTAAATGTTTTCTATATTGGCAGTCATAGGAATAAAGTGAAAGTCACCGCATATGGTTCTCAGAAGTGAAAAGTAAGATAGAGAGCATTTTCTGATAGTATTGTGGGAATTTTTGACCTAGCAGCACTAGTATTAATAATTGACTTAAAAACAAAGTTGTAATTTCTGTCCTTGAAAATGGTCCCAAACAATCAGATATTTCATGCACAAGGGGAGTATATATGGTCACTACCTGAGGCAAACACTGGCATATAATGCACCTTTATCCCTTTCACTTTTATGATTGTATTTCTATTTTTTTAATTAGAAAGGAAGTCATGAAAGTTATTGTAGTGAAAAAAATAAAAATCTTAATTTTCCTGCATTTATACATTTTTAATGGCCACAGGAAAGTTTTTTCAGCCTGTATCACAGTAGATTTGTCTAGACAAATGGATGAGTAAGTGTGTGCTGTGAAGTACTGAGTTATCTAGCACTTGTCAGCAGCAGTGAGACTTCTGCTGTTAGTACATTAACAAGGAGTATGACTTCTTGCTCATCATGAATATACCTCCTGTCTAGGCTGACAAACCTTGTAACCATAGCCAAGACTGAAAGTGTTCCCTGAACAGCTGGAGAACGGTAAACTTTGCTGCTCCGAATTGCTTAAGATGTTTCTCTTCCACATGCAGGCTGAAGGAACAGGCACAATTGAACTTGATGAGAGTCTTTCCGAGAGTACTCTCTGCAAGCTGAAGAAAGAGTATGTAATGGAAATTTTAGGAAATGGTATACACTCTTCCAAGTGGCCTCCTCGAATCTTCCTTTTCATCTTTTCATCACCTACATACTTCCCTTTTCCTTTCTTGGTTCAATGATAAAACAGAAGGGTCTTGATTGTGTTATAAAACCTTGTGACTTTATATCTGTGTGGCAGTGTTTGAGTGCTTTAAAAGAAGATTTAATGTTAGTTCTAGGTTCTTGAAGTGGAAACACCAATCCTTAGGGAGAAATGGTTACATTTTCTTTTAATTTCAAAACAAATGAATGTCATTTAGTCAGTCCCCTTTCAACACTCCTTATATCATTACCACAGCATATTGCCTTCTGTGACTGAGATTCTTTTGGCTGGATATTGTGATATCTGAAATTCTTTCAATGAGTGAATGAAAATTCAGTGGGTTTTTTTGGTTGGTTGGTTGGTTTAGTTTTGTTGTGGTTGGTTGGTTTGCATGAACTTGTCCTGGTAGCCTTCTAATATCATCTTAATGCCAGAAATTATCCAAGGGTTATCTTAGTACTGTAAAAATATTTAGGAGATTCAAAGGTTTGGGTATTAGTAAGATGATCTGACCAAATAGAAATAGCAGAATAATGTAACTCAACTGGCTGTGCTTTTCATTTGAAAAACTATTTTATTTTTAAAAGTAGACAGTCTGTGTGAATCTGTCTGTCTCATAAATTCCATATAATATTAACAGCAGCAAATACATTAGCCTCCCATTTCAGCCTACATCTCATGTTAGGCAACAAAATCCTTTTGTGTGTTTGTGTTACTGCTCCTGTCTAAATGTTCTCTTTCACCCACTCTGGTTTTGATTCTTACATGCTCAAGCAGAGCTAAAACTGTTCATGGAAATCCCCCACAATGAAACATGTATTGCTGTGTTTTGAGGAGAGAAAATCTGTGTTAACGATTTCATTTTCTTTTTCCAGCTGAGAATATCTATTAGCAATACTTGTGCTGTTGCTTACCACCAACAGATACCTAGGTTCAAAACAGCCTGTCTTGCTTGTCCTGTTTTTCTTTCTTGTGCTTTTAATTTGAATAAATTGTATTACTGCACAGGCAGTAGTGATACTGAGGTTGCAAAGTGTATTCTGCTAAAAAAAACTGATTTCAAATAGTGAATTTGTGATTCATTAGTTTTCAGATTGTAATTTTCTATTTCTAGTTTCTGACCAAAGAAGAATCTTGTCAGTCTGCATTGAAGCAGCTCAAAGCAGCTCAATTACTTTTGAGTCAAGACCATGCAGGGAAAAATGCTGTCCCCAAATATAAAAAATCCTTCTACCATTCAACAGGTGCTACCTGGGGAGACCAATGTGCTATCCCATTGTGAAGATGTTAACTGTTGATGACACTGGTGAAAAATACAGAAAAGAGCTTTCTTTGGGGGTTATCTTTTTGCAGTTCTTTAACAAAACTGGAGGTGCCCACCTAAAGAGTGTTATGGTTGAAAGGTATATGAAGCAGGGTGAACAGTGAAACGTCGAGTCCTCGGGCCAGTTGTAATCTGATCACACTACTCAACAGAACTGGATGAAAGGGTTACTTGTGCCATTTCCATGGCCCTTTTACTGCTAAATCTTTCATTGTAGTCATGGAGCTAATGGCAATGTATAGGTGTGAGGATGGGCACAGCAGAGACCAGGCATCAAGGCACTGGCTTTGCAAGAGCATGTGAAAAATAGATGCATCATAGGAGTTTTTCTGTCCTGGAAAGACAGTTCTTGTGAAGGGGATGAGAATAAAACGAATCCTTAACAAGATAGGTGTTTTCTTTCATTTTCAACACCTATTACTTACACTTATGGTGTGAAAGCATGTATAGGAGTATCTAAGTAACCTACTTACAATATCCATTCTCTTTTATACTTCTAACGTTTTTTTCCTCTTTGACTTATAAAATTCACATCTGTTTATAGCACACTGCATCCATTTCTAGTGACTTTTGATGCTGATGATATTGCAGGTGAAAGTATATATTTTAATTCATATAACGCAATTTCTTTATTACTATCTTATATGCTATTCTTAGTATTTTCTATCTATTTTTATACATGCTTATACATTTATAGCCATAGTCATTTTCTTTTTACTATAAAATTGCAATGCATAAAAGTGTTTTTTCATTTTATATTGTGTGGATATTATGATGGATTTGCTGACATCAAATTTTGCCTATTATTATTTTCTTATACACTAGAGTTAATATTTGTTGGAAATTCTGTCATTTTCTTATTACTTATTTGTTTTTCCTAAACAAATTAAGAAACTCAGGTATTCTTCTTTCTCTTCTCAAGGAAGACAAGGACTCATCTGTCAAGACAGAGGTGAGACAGTATGTGTGAGTTCCAGACAGCTAATACCATAGTTATCCAAATAGTTAGCCTATTAATTGGCAAGTCCCAGTATTTGTGTCTGTGCCACTAAATAATAGGGGCAGGGAATGAATTTTATCTCTGAGCAGTCCTCACTGCTAAATTGTTGGCAAAGTTCCCCATATACTTTTTCCCTCTGCCAACTAACAATCTTCAAGATAATGCCCAGGCATGGACGGTGCAGGGGATAACCCTTGCCGTGGACTAATCCTTGCAGGTAGAAAGTACAAGGTGCCTCCCTGCACCCTCCCCACTCTCCCACAGTATCTGTTTTTCATCCTCCAGTATGCCCTTTTGCCCATAGCCAAAGACCTGCCTCACACTCTCCAAGGTTCATGCTATGAATTTATTACTCTGATAGGCTGTAACACAGTCCCCACAATATTTAACATACATTGAGCCAAGAAGGCACATACAGAAAATGAGTTATTCTTAAAGCAGAAGAAGTATCGCATGGATCCCAGAACTAAGAGCTTAGTGTGGACTCAGCCAGATTGTACCACTTAGCCTTAAGGTCAAGGTATTGTACAGGCCCCGTTTACTTTGTAAGTATATACACAGGTATGGCCTCTCTGTCCTAGGATGGTGAGAACCATGAGGTTCCTTTCTTTGAGGAGTCTCCTTACTACAGCTCATTATTATTCTCTTACTTGATGCATAATTTAATGAGCCGATCCCCTTTCTCTACCAGTAATTTTGCTGACCTTGTTTCCTGATTCAGCTAAATATGTGTTAAGATGCAATTTGTAGGATGCTTGCCACCAGATTCAAGCAATACACACACACACACAAAAAAAAAAAACACCCTGTTACTCCATTCTGTATTTCACATTGCAATTGATTGAACAGCACATGCTGCTTTTCCATTTTCTGTTTGTGTAAGTTTTCTGACATCTTTTTAAACAACAGAAGCTCAATGGCTAACGCACAAATATACCCAATAAGAACAAACTCTTTTTGCAACTCTTTTCTGTAATGTTTATCTTCTCTGTAGTAGTTCAGAATTTGCTGGAAAGAAAAACACATTTTCTCTGACATAAAGATAGTCCTTGTATTTTGCAAAATTGCATTTCTTATGTATTTATTTATTACAGTACCTGATGATCTTTAAGAGGTCATATTAAAGATTATCTGTTGGACCTTGTTTTTAAGGCTTGAACAGTCATGATGAAGCCTTGAGCAGCTGCTGTAAGGGAACCTGCTTGAGGGCCCCGTGCCATCCTGTGCTGTGCTCTGGTGGACAGTATGACAGGGAAAACATAGTCCAGCCTGTCAGGAGAAGAAATGTGGTTTTGCTTGTTACAAAAAATAAAAGGTACAACAGCATGGGGCAAGGGAGGGACGAGAAGCCCCTCCATGTATGTGTGTCAGGGAAAAATCTATCTGGTGTCTGTCTGATGCTGTGGCATTCTCAGCATTTAAAGGGATGTAAAATTACTCACTGTCTACACTACTCTTTTTATTCTGTCTTGTTAAATCAGCTATTTTACTATGCCAGTTGTCGTTTCTGGGTCTTTCCTCTTGGGGTCCCCAAAACCCACCTGCACCATCACCCTCTTCCCTCTGCACTCCCTGGAGCAGAACATTCACATTTGTAAAGAAGGACTTCTCTAAAACTTAAGTCCTATTTTTCACACAGGGAATGGGAAATAAGTGTAGTACAAAAAAATAAGACTATTAAATGCTGTATGATATTGGTGCAAATGAGAAGGGGAAAAAAGACATGGATGATAAATATTTTACTGTGCTTGATACAAAGAAGCCTTCCTCACCTCTTCATTTGAAACACCATAACTATTTTGGACACAAAGACAAACATGTAGATAAAATGAAGAGTTCTAAACAGGGCAACAAGAATAAAAGGCTTATAAAACACGAAAGCAGGTTGAAAGAGTTGGATTTGTTCAGTCTTGAAACCAGAAACCTGTGAGAGGACCTAAGAGCTGTCTTCAAACATGTGGAAAGCTGTTACCATGAAGGCGGCAATCATATGGTCTGTATGTCAGCGAGCATGGTGCAAAATAATATCTTAAAACATATTTTTTAAACTGGTTATAGTTCAGCAAATTAAATAGAGTGAGGATGAACATTAAAATAGGTTAGTTTTGAATGGAGAAAAGTACATTTGAATTGCCTGAGTTCTGGTAATTTTATCCTTAATGGAGGGATTCAGTTATTATACTTGCATTTCAAGGCTTTGTGTTTCTATTTTAGTAGGTTTTTCCAAAGCAAGACCATCCAACATTTTGCCTAAAGAAAAGGGAAAAAAAATACCCCATACAACAACAATAAAGAAAACCAACCCAACCTAAACCCAAACTGAAAGAACCTCACGTATACGTTAACAACAGAATTGTAAGGAAACTTGAAAATAAGACTAACAAAAGTTAACAGGGTCATTTTTTGTCCATGAGAGTTTAGGCATCCCAAGTGAACCAGAAGACATGAACAACTGCATCTGTATTCCAGGGATATTTAGAGAAAATCTGGTTTAGGTCTGTCAAATATTTATGCTATGCTGTATATATAAAACAAGGCAAAGAGCAAAAATATCTAGAAAGTGACGAACAATAAAACATATTGGTATTTTTCTGATGACCTTAAATAAAATTCTCTGTAAAAATAACATGGAGTGCAACATGGAAATTTATAATTGGGTCAAATACATCACCAGTGAAACATAATACACAAGACTTAGAAAAAACATCAGAAGAAAACAAATACAAAATTGTCCAATACCACTAAATAGAAATTAAGTACAGTATTATGAAATCAGTTTACTTTGACTTTTCTTTAATGATTTCAGAAAATAGATACATTTCTATATTAATTCTTGTTGTATGTCTTGCTGGATAATACAATATATTTTAGAAATAAGCAAGTCTAATTTTTTATTTTTCTACTTTATTGCTCTATTATATTAAAAGATTTTCTGCTGCATTAAATTAAAATCGGAATATTTTTCAAAAAAAGTTGTTATACTTTAGAAAAAAAGTTTTTAAGGCTTGAGTTCTTTGCTCAAGATAATTCTCTGAATAAGTAACAACATTATCAAAGCAGCAGGCCAGTCCATCCTTAGAAACACTTCAAGAATTTCAAATGAGAAAAACACTATCTCAAAAGTTTTTATTCTTTTTGAATGCAAATACATGAACAATCTAATTAAAAATGTATGGTTTGTTGACACTATTTTTTTTCAAAGTTAGATTTTATGCCATTTTTAAATGGAAGTCTTAAATAATGCCTGGTCTTTATGATAACTTCATTTTTTTTTCATAAGGAGAATGTTGATTATTCTTCTGTTGATTTAGTATGAACAACACTGTCATAAAGTACATGACTATTCTATTTAAAATAGGGAAGGGTAAGTGCATTTTTTCTATCATTCTAAATGTAAATTAATTTTGATAGAAGTTTGTATATTTTTCTTTCCCTTTTTTTTTGAAAGAACTACAAACATACAACTTCTACTTTTAAAAGTAGAAGTTCCGTTCCTATATCCTGACTACCCTGAATAGCAAGGATTAAAGGGCTTCTGGCAGAGAAAACATGACTTTTTTTTCACTCCACTCTGTCCGCTAGGCATGCATCCTATTCTTGTGCCAAACCCAATCTGATATAGCTCGCTGATTTGAAAACAGACCCTTTGGAACATCATTGGTATGGGATGGTCCTATGTTTCTTCTGCAGGCAAGAAATTCATTGACCTACATGAGCAACACAAAAATCACAGATGACCCTTCTGTGTGTCTTGTGTATGTCTACAAACAGATCAAATGCAGCTCCAGTAACTGCCAGTGGCACTGTGATTACTAGAAAGCTGCTGAACCCTGTGAACGCCCAGCTGTAGGAGGAAGTGAACCAGCTGAGCATCCAACATGCGACACTGGTTGCCCTGAGACACTACTGCTCAGCTCTGACCTAGCCTTCAGTGGAGTGATGGGCACTAAGGTCCTCACTTGCTCATGGATAACTCATGAATTTTCTTACCTCAGTCTTTTTGCATAGGATGTACGCATTTTATGATTATTTGGGCATGTTCGGTGTTTTGTTTTTTTTTTGTTTGCTGTTCAGAAAGGCTCATCACATTCTTCTGAAGTTCTCACATCACAATTGCGATAACAATATCACGGGAATCAGTAATTTGTAACTGAGACAATGCAATTTATTGCTGTGAAATGATGCAGAGTGCTCAGTGAAGAATTGATGGGAGACCTCATTTGGTGAGAAAAGCACAATAACATCTCATTTTCCCACTGGCTGAACTCCACGAAGCAGTACCCTATATCCTTGGCCATAAAAGAGTTAGCTGGAATACATAAACAGTTGTGACCAGTATTAATGTGTTAGAAAGCTGAGCTCTCTTTGCTAGCACAGTGCACCCTAGGTCTTGCTGGGGAAGTGAGCTAGTGCCTTGGAAAGTGCCCAATTTTTAAGTCAGGCCTGAAATATGAGAGGAAAGATTATGACATCTGATTCCTTATGTTGCACATAAATGTGTACTTTTTGCAGCTTTGGGCTCCACAGAAGTCCTGTGTTTACTCACTACAAGGATTTGTCTTATAATTGAATGTCACATCTAAAGTGAGAAAAAAAAAAGATTACTTTTTGTAGATGTACAGGCTTCACATTACTTACATTTGGATTAAGTGAGATCTTACAGATATTAGCCAAAGGAAGCCTGATTAGATAAAAATTCTCCTGGTCACATCACTTCATCAGGACATTTTTAGGAATAAAAAATGCTTCAAATATAGCCTATAAAAATGTCAGGGAGAAAAAAAAACAGCAGAAGATGATTTAATGTGAGTGAAATAATTGCCATGATTGGCTATAAAGCTATCTTAATATAACATTCAATTTTGCAGTTAAGCATTTCCTTTACAAACAGGAATCAAATTGCATCAGTTTAGATACTAAAGTCATTGATTGCAAGAAAAAAAAAGTCATTTCTACAAAAAGCCTTTTGAAGTTTATCTTTTTATTTGAAAATGCGTTTCAGGAAAAAGAAAAAGCCTATTTCTGATTGTGCTAATTTTCATTGTGGTTGGACAGATTTTTATGGTACTTGCTGAAGGGTGACTAAATGAGTATTTCATTTCTTCTTTTTTTTGCTCTTTGGAAGGGTAGTCAGATGTACTCTTGTTTGCGACCACACAAGATTCACTAAGTTTTTCTTCTGTATCAGTACAAATAAATACATGCAATTATCCATTCTCTTAATTAATGACTTCTCAAGCTTTAGCTGCCTGCATTGTCAGAAAAAGTTCTGGTTCTTGCTTCTTTGTCACTTTCTTTTGTTATTCCATCAGAACTAGGAGAGATCAACGTATCTCTTGTTTCTTGCACTGTTTAAAAGAGAATTTATCAAAACTAGGGCAGCTATCAAATAAATGCTCTGTTACTGCATACGGCTGCTGGTTTATATAAAACCAGCTCAGTATTAGCAAACGTGAGGAAAGTGGGTGATAAAATAAGCTGCAGAAACAAACTGCCTTTTGTTATCAGTCTCCTTTTAAAGAATTGCACTGAAACAGACTTTTATTTACTAACATTATAGTTCATGTTAAACACATGAACAGAAAACACACCCTAAAATTAATAGCTTTTTTAACCTTTTTTTTTTTTGTACAACCAGAGGAGTATTTCTTAAGCAATCAGAAAACAATTCAGTACATTCAAGTCCTTAAATTATTTTGGCAGTGTGCCTTTTGATGTTGCGCACTTGAGCAGTGACTGAGCACAAGTAGGCCAATAGTGTATTTAGCAATTGTGCTTGGCCTTGGACAGTATTTCTGTTCTGTTAGAGAGAAGAAGGCTGGTACCACAAAACCTTTCAAGACCTTATTTTAACATTTGTTGCAAAGCCACAAGCTGAAGTTCAGAACATCTGCAACATGTTCATAAAGAAATTCAGCACGGCCTGTTCCGTGACAAACAGTTCCTGGAAGTGCACAGTACAGAGCAGACCTTGAACAGGCAAGTGGAATTCCACCTCAGGTGGTGCTGGAGTAGAAGACACAGTCCCAGGTGTACTTAATTTCAATTGTTAACAGCAATTTAGATCAGTGTAAAGGCAATCAAAGTAAGATTTCTGTATATTTTAGCCATTAATGTTCTCAGTGCTGAATTTTTCCTTCTACATATCCACTTCTGTTATGCCCCATGACTTGCTAATTTAAGTAAAGCCTCTATTGTCTGAGACAGGTTGTCCTAATAACTTGTAATAGCACGTTACATGTTGGAATACTTGTATGCATTGCCCTGCACACATCTTATAACTTTTTGCTCCTAAAATGAAAACACTTGTAATTGCAGATTGTGTTTATATTTTCTCACATCACTTACCAATACCCATGTAATATCTATTAAAACTTCCTGACTCCCAGACAAGAAATAGAACATAATTTTGGAGTCAAGCTTCCTGTAGAGGATACTCAGCTGTGTAAGCAGAAGGCTGGGTTCCTGTCACACTCAATGTATTCTGATGCTTTTTCACTTCATGTTAGTTAATGCAGCTGGTTCTAGGGAAAGTGATGGATCTGTCATCTAGTTTGTGATTGAATTTTCTTGGCTTCAGTTATTTGTCAATTGCACTAAATTCTTGCAGAAGCAAAAGCCAGTTAATATGATAGCTGAGAAGTCCTTTTGTCATTACAGTTATCCCCAAGTCTGGCTACATTGCTATGAATAGGATGGAAAGAAGGGGAAAATGGTATATCAGAAAGCGCCATTAATGTAAAAACAGCAGGAAGACAGAAAGCCAAGCAGACAGAGAGGTATCTCAGCTTGTAGCATTATCTTACTCATAGTCTTAAAGGCAGTGGCCCCTGTCAACTTTTAGCTAGGGGAACCAGGAAAGATAAGAAACTCAGGATCATGGCTTGAAACCTGTAGATGGAGGGCACAATGATTGCCATGCAGCTGTATAGAGCTAATGGTTAATAACTCAGATTTTACCAATTGCTCTGAAAAACAAACAAACAAACCCACAAAAAAAAAATCTTTCAAGGGAAATTATTGTCTAGATAGCATTTTATAGAGGAAGAAGCAAAAGCATGGAGTTTAAATGACTTGCAAGCAGCTCTGTGCTAAACATTGGTCCCTGGAGTCCTATCAATTGTCTGTTTGTTATACTACTGACACTGCTGTGTCTTGTCTGGAGCTCTCCAAAGGCTTACCCAAGTGTGGGAAGCCATGACAGTTATTAGACGTAGGCCTGGTAATGAAAAGCCCTTTTCAGAAGTGCATTGCACACAGGTATTTTCATAACCACTTCCAACAATGGTAAGGAGCCCTGGGGCTAAAAACCTTCCTGCATACTCTGCATGCAATGTAGGCACTCCTTCAGCCTGTAAATTACAAAAACCTGACAAGGTCTCCAGGAACTGGGGGTGGTGCAGAGGATTCTCCATGTTGTGCTTTTCTAAGGCTGTGGTGCCTCTGCTATCCTTTTGTCTACATAGACACATGAGCTGTTCCAGATCTACATAAAACAGGAGGTGACGTTATATGACACATATGTCATTGTTTCAATTGTTCTTCTTTCTGTTCACTTATGTTAGCTATTTTTGTTGGATCAGTATGTGGATGATGTGGAATAAAGGCCTTTCTCTCCTGCCTCTAAATGCATAATTATGCAAACCCTTGTTATTGACCTGAAAGGAGGTAGTGAAAGTTGCACACTAGATCTTACATCTGGCTTGAGTAATATCCAAAGCTTCCATTTGTCCTTCATAACATTATTTATTCAGATGCACGGTACCTGCCTTCACTGTGCAAAGGAGAAAGATGTATTCAGTAACCCAGGACAAGGGGCAGAATAGCTTCAGTTTTACACTGGTTTACTGAAGGATTAGAGAATGTGAGAAAGACCCTTCAGCAATACGAAGAGGTAGACAACGAAAGGAGTAGGTGACAGAATATTGTATAGTTGATTTCATTCCATTCATTTTCAAAATTATGTGTCAGAAGGAAACAGGAGAAGCTGTAATAAATTTAAGAAAAGCTGAAGATACAGCATGAACAATGAAACTTTTTGCCTAGTTGTCAGTAGAGATAAACTTTAAATTTCAAAGGCGGCAGGATGAGAGGCCAGATTAACAGTGGAGGAAGTGACTTTTTTTTTTTTTTTTTGAGCCTTCAGTAATGCAGGATCAGAGGAATTTGCTTTGATAAAATATTTAACCTACGTTAGAAGCCAATTGTGGGATATTTTATGGCACTACCCAGATCAGAGAGGACTTCAGGAATCCTAGAAGAGAGTAGAAATAGAGAAAACTCTAAGACATTGTCTCAAAATCTGTTTAGGTTAGTGAGAGAAGGACTTAAATATGAAGTCTGAGCAACTGGTATGAAGATGTAGATTTTAATTTTGTGGCAGACTGGACATTCTCATTTTGCATTTTTTAGTCAAAAAAAAAGTTATTGAGTTCTGTGCAAACACAGTTAGATGAAATGCTGTGAAGAAATCAGAAAAAAATTATAAATTTAGCACTGGGAGAAATGACCAACAAATTTTACCAGAAGAAATAAGTAGTCAAGAGAAACCTGTGTTTTCCTGAATAAAAACAATTGAAGGAGATTCATTCAATTCAAATTATGATATTAGGCATCCAATTCAAAAATGAATATGGCAATATTGGGTTTCATTATGTCAGTTGTCCATAGGAGTTACCATGACAAAACAGCTGAATTTTCTGAAAGTCAAAAACCTGCCAATACATGGAGCTGTTACACACATAAGATGCTGGGTAGGGGGCAACCATTTCAGTTTTGGGGTTTGTTTTATTGAAATGTTTAGCTACAACATGGTTCATTTAGAGATATTAGGTAAGGAAATTGTGTAGAATTAGGAATAAATGTATCTCAGTCAAAAATGAGGCACGTCATGGCAGGACTATCCATTATCATATGCTTGGAAAATAGGTTTTAGCAAGTGGCTTACATTAGTATTCAGACAGTTGTTTTATATTTTTCCTGTTTTTACAGTGCTATCCCCTTGAAACTCATTAAACCTTTTTCTGCAGCAGGCTAGCCACTCAGGCATGAATAATCTAAGGGGTAAACAGAATATTGTTATAAATACACAAGTGTCCATGATAAGAAGTAGCAAATATAAAGATGATTAAAAAGCAACAACAAAGCACGAACACTCTCTCAAACATATACAGCTATCACATACGCAGTATGTGTTTTTGTTGTAAGGGATTTATTAGAACATAAGTCTTAGAATTGAGTGAAATAAAGAACATCCTGATCAGTGGGTGAACATTAATCATCTCTATATCACACTCTCAGAAACAACAAAAAAAAAAAAAAAAAAGGATTTATTTGTTATTGCTTTGTGCTTTATTTAACCACAAGAGACACATGCAAAGTAGGTGTACAAATGCTGTACTGTTTATAAATGAGGACACATTCTTACCTGATAGTGTTGTGTGCCTTCTTACAGGTCTGCTAAGAGCTCCAGTTCAACAGACCATCTCAACAGTTACCCCTCTATTTAGAAGTCCTTAAGTTGAACTGACTTAAGTGCAACTACGTATGGGCTATACAGGTTTAAAAAATAACAATAAAAAAAGGTTGAGATGTCTGAATCAGATGTCTGAATCTAGGCAGATGAGGTAATTAATTCCAAACCTGCAGTCTTAACTTCTTCCACTCCAAAGCTGGGGAAACACGGGAAGTGTTGCGAAGTAAACCAATGCATCTCCAGCACTGTGTCTCACAAGCATGAGTGTGCCTTTTGTGGGCAAGGGAGTAGGTGGGGAATGGCTTTGTCCCTCCTGCCTGTAGTGGCTTTTATACAAAGACCGTATTTGTTGTCCAACCCTTGGAGAGCAAAAGCAGGGCTCTTTTTCCTCCTGTCCTGTCTCCCCTCTGCAGTGCACAGGTCAGCATTAGCAACCAGGGTGCTCTCCTAGGAGAGAGGAGGTATGGGCTGGAGCCGCTTCAGAGTGCCAAGGGACTGATTTATTTATTTTTGATTTACAGAAGATCAGGCTTCTTTAATTGAAAGTATTTAATTGCCTTTGTCCTAATGTCTTTCCTTTCTTCAGACAACCACCAAAACAAAATAGTTTCCAACAGAAAGCCAAAAGGAAATAATGAGTAGCAAAGTATGCCTGAATTCCCTTTCCCTCCCCATTCCTGAAATTTAGACACCCAGGTCAAGGTTGTAGGCTGATGCTGACATTGTTTTTTGACCCTCAACTCCTGTCTTCAAAATCAACATGTGCAAAAGTTATTTCAAGTAACTGAACAGGTTACCTAGAGCCTTTGAGAAGGGTGTAGGTCTCCTATATATATAGTGTCATCAGTAACCATACTGGGCAATGTGACAGCACAGTTTATGGACCTTCAGGGTTTTGTTTGATTGATCTCTTGAGCTGAGATGCAGAGATTCTGCTTAAATATTTATTTGGATACATACATAAATGCTTTCTTACACATAATCCTTCCTGTTTGATTTCAGCTAAGGAGAAGTGCCTGATTTGATTTAGTTTGTGATGCTTGTAAATTGGGAAAAAATCATGATGCCCAGTGAAGCTATATTCATATAACACCACAGTATTTCATATTTTACTTTACCCTAGTGTAAATGTGGTTCTAATGCATATTTCCTAACTCATAGGGCTACTGAGAAAATAAATTCATTATTGTTTATAGGTTGGTTATAGTCCTCAAATGGGAGGCATTCAGAATGGAATGTTACTATCTAAGATAACCTTGACATTTAAAAATCAGCTGACAATATTTTGGTGTGTCAAATAGGCAGTTAATTTTGAATATATGGAAAGTGTTCAGAGGCATATTCAAGCTTTTGCATTTTTCTCTGCACTGCAATGGTGACCATTTGCAATACATTAAAAAATAAATAAATTAAGACAGGTTCTGTATAACTGAAGGGGTGAAATTTGATCATGAACAAGTCTGTCGTATGGAGCTTTCTGTTTGTAGCTTCAGATGTGTAAGGATTATGGGAAGTGGAACTGGCATCTCTTTGCTTTAATGGTAAGTTTGTGACAGAGAACAAAATTTCATGTTTGGACAGCTTGTTAGATTGAAGTTTTACTAGAGTCTACTTTTTATTCTTTCATTGTTGCATGGCACTAGCTAATCCGTATGATATAGAAGTACCCTGAAAGAAACCATAATCTGATGGCCGATATCTGTGAAGACGTGTAACAGTGGAGTAATTTTTCCTTTGGCTAACACGAAAACAAGGTATTAAGAAAGCTATTCCTTGTGATTTTTCAACTTCTTTTTATGCTACATATTACAAAGCCTTTTTTTCCTCATTAGGATGTGCTTTTGCAAAATGTTCATAGATCTGGAGGTAGCCTTGCAAAAATTCTAAAAGCCTTGAAAATGCATGCAAAAATATTCAGCATATAAAGAGGAAGGATTTTTTTTTTCCAAATTATCATCATTGAAATTACAATAGAATTATCATGAGCCTTTATACTGGGGAGTAGGGCTGAGGATATTGACCACTTCTCAGCTGTTTAGTGTAGGCCAGCCTGTTGCTTGAACTGGCTTTACAGGTATTGTGACATAAATCAGAGGTGATCAATCCTTACCCTATCAAACCCTTGATCTGACAACTGGAAATAAATCTGTTGTTTGACACTGAGACTGTGAGTTTGTTCTTATGTTCGGAGCTGCCGTGAGTATGACTGTTACCACCACAAATCATTAAGCAAAGTTTATAAAGAAGTATTTGTTTCTCTGTTTTTTGTTTGTTTGTTTGTTTTTATAGATTTTGTTTTTTAAATACATTCATATATTTTACTGTCCTTTTGTTCGGTCAGACTGATAACTAAACTGTAAAGAAATGTGTATAATTGGAATGATTTCCCATACCTGGGGATTCTTGGATCTGAGGACATTTAATACTGGTAAAACCCATAACCAAGTAGGTAGTGATTGTCCAGAAAACCACCCTCTACTTGTCCTACAAAAGATAACTTATACATGCATGTTGTTAGTTCTGGGAGGGAAGATGATTTGGTATTCATCGTTTTTTCTAGTTTTCAAATGGAAATGATGGAATGATCAAATTAGACTCAGAAAATATCCATAATAATTTCATCTTCTCTATAACAAGTTTATTCTTACAATTTAAAAGGTAGTTCAGGTTGGTCAGGGATTGTGTAGCTCACGGTGTCTTGACTGTTTGTATAGGTATTAGTACTGAAACTTTTGATATTTGATTATGGTCAGTTAGCAAGCAGAAATTAGCAAACTTTTCTATTTATTTTATTCATGATGTTTTACCTACTGTCACTTCTGTCGCTTAGTGCCAGAATGAGGAGACAGGTTTTTATCTCTTGTTTTCCAAATTTACCTACACTTAAAAAAAATGGAAAGATGACATTTGGTAGCAGACCACAAGTGGTGTAAAAAGTGACTAATTACCGTTATTGGGAAAACAGAATCCCATGATTTCATTTTTCATTAACTATGTTATCTGTTCAGAAAATCAGTCAACTTTGGGGGAAATGAATTTTCTAGAAGATGCTATCTGGCTTCTCCATTTGTTACAAAGCAGGGTGCTTTTTTTTGTGTGCGTGTGTGTATGCTTTTTTTTTTTTAATTAAATCATAGTTTTCTCTATTGGGATAGCTATACTTCAGAGTGGCTCTTTAAAAGAAAAGAGACATTTTAAAATATCAAAAAAAGTATTAACTGCATCTGAAAATGTTTTTCTGCTGTGAAACCATGTAAAATTTTAATGTGAGATGAAAAACAAATGCATATCAAAAGAAAGAAGAAAGCTTTCACTCAAATATTTATTTTCATTTTCACCTGGCACAACTATAAAGAATGGACATTGGTTTTGCTTGCCTAATATTCCCCCAGTCCAAGAAGTCAATCTTTGGACTCTGGTTTCTAGAGACCATTATACACAGGCACCATGATTTAAATGTGCTGTTTGGGTTTAACAGCTGATAAAGCAATTTGTTTTGATGTAGCCTATAAGACTTGGCTCTAAAATTCTAACAAATTCCCCACCTCACATTAGATGCTGAAGCTGCTCCCTGTAATGCATATCCAAATATTTCACATAAATATTCATGAATTTGGTCTTCACAAAGGCTGAGGTAACAAATATAGGGCTTAAGAGAAGTCCTTCTTAAGAAGAAGAGATTTAGACCTTCAAAATGAATGGGAAACTTACTCTCTGTTATTAAATTACACAGTTATAATATAAATTGTATATATAATTCCAAGTAGGTACATGGGATAATTGAGCAAGAACCAGCTGAAGGCCCTTGAGGTTTATAAATAAACCAGCTATTCCAGTAAACAGAAATAGAGTATAAACCTCCCAAAGTTTTTACTGAAAATTAAATACTGAAGATCCACTATTGTGCACAATTTAAAACACATACCTAGAAGTCATTCACCACTTTCTCTTAATAAGAGTAAGCAAATATTTGAACATGCAGAGTGCATGTTGAAATTCTTTCCTTTGACCCTGAAAAAGCAGAACTGTATAGATATTTTGAGTAAATTTCGGGGTGCTTGGAGAAAAAAAACAATAGGACATCAAGGATAAGGCAAATGACCAGGTTTTAATTTGGGGTGTCTGCCTCATTGATTTCCACTTGTTTGATATTTATTTGACAGAGAATATTTTTTTTCTGCTTTTTTTTTCAGATCCAGAGAGCTTACTTAAGTTGATTATCTGATGTCCTTCTTCATTGCCTTTTGCCTTGTGCTCCTCCATAAAGTGTGGAAAGTAGGTATAAGCATTCATGAAACTGCTTTATTCATTATAGACTAGTATAAAGGGCTATGGGGGCTGAAATTAATAAAAAAGAGTATCTTGAAGGTGGGCATGCAGCCTCATCTCTATTATAATCAATGACTTTTGGCCTCTAGCTTTAGTGAGTCTAGATTTTTACTCTGCATTCTAAAATGTACTGAGCTTTTCTGGAATTATATTTCCATGGGTGAAAACATAAGTGTCTGGCAGCACCATAGGAGAGTGAGGTGGACCTGAATGCATAATGGAATATATTTGGACATATGGTTTTGCTACTTGCTTACCAGTAAGAGTTTTTCTGCTCCTCATAATGATTCTTGGGCCTGAATCCATACCTATTTTTCATATTTAGAATCTCACAGAATCCTGTGACATGCTAATTTGCAGTATGAGCTATAGAAAAAGCTATTTCTGGAGTTTATTACTGATGTTATTTGGGGCAATCTGAGTGACAAGCTACTATTTCTTCCCAAAGCTGCTGTGAAATTTCATCCACAGTCTGAGCTGCTCAAGACTGGGATCATTCAAGACATCCACAGAATTGTTTGTCATAGAGCTACAGATGAACTCTCATTCTTAAAAATAAAGCACACATTAATAAATGACAGTTGTTATGAAGTACATTATTGACTTTGCACTGAGTCAACTTAGGTGTTCATTTCTGTTTTGCTTGCAAGATAATTCTGCAGTTGAACTTAAACAGCACATTGTCACAATGTTTGAACATTAGCTTTCCTTGTCATGCAGTGAATATAGTTATGTAGTGGAATAAGGATCACGAAATACATCACAGCTGTTAAGAATGGGATTGCAAGAATGAAACTTTGGAATATAACTAGAAATGAAACAGACTTAAGCAAATGTCAGTTGTGTAAAAATAGGCCTTTCAGTACACGTTAAGATGCTGCTGAGCCGTAATTTGCCATGGATCAGGTTCATATGCAAGTTTGCTGGTCTTGTAATATGACTGATAATTTCTTGCAGAGGGATGTGACAGGAGCCTAGACAAACACTAAGGCTGTGCCAGCTCCTTGCTCCTATGTCTGCCTCACAGGAGTCCTTAGCCCAGCCAATACCAATAGCACAGCTCTGCATTCCTCATGTGCTCAGAGGGAGCATTCCTCATGTGCTCTCTTGGGAGAGAGAGCACAGCGAGTGCACAAGCAGTTCATGATGAGATTTGAGGTATTGTTTTCAAAATATCAAGCATATGGTTTTGTGGTTTTTTTTTTCCTTTTTCTTCCCATCTTTAGCTACATAAAACTCATTCCCACCTCTGTCCCCCCAAAACCCATCAAGAGAGGATACAGAATCCCTGTACCTTAGGCCCAGATAAATCTGGATATTCTGGGGGGGAGGAAAAAAAAAGAAAAAAAGAAAAAAAAATCAGCTTTCCTGTTTAATCTTAGGCAAGGAAGGTTGAAAATACAATTTAGAGTACTTGCAATTTTAAGTATAGAGTTTCTCCAGTAGCAGCTAACTGCCATATGCTTCTTGATCTGTATTCTCGGTCTGAGAAAGTGTAATGAATGTACTGATAACGGAGATCAATATTATAGATAATTTAAAAATGACTTTATTTGCATGCCAATAGTGATATTAACACTTAGATTGAGTGCTAGTGGAACCTTTCTTAGTTCTGTGAAAATGAAAATATTCTGAGTAAAAATATGGTTGCAAAATCCATGGTTATTTCTGTTACCAAGTTCAAAAATAATGTCTACAAGAATGCCAGTGCTTATGTCCTCTTTAAAGAACATATATACTGAATGCTGACTATTTTTTAACAATAGTGCTTGTGCTTGTGGTTGTTCTAATGCAGTGATCTGGAAAACAGTGGTAGAGGCATATAAAAGAAACAGGAATAGGTTTGGAAAAAACAGCAAATTTTACTCATGTAGAGATGATCAATAACCTGTTATTTCAGGAACCTGGGGAGCTCGGGGACATGGATTACATCAGAATCAAAGTTCAATGCCAATCTTTATAAAATTACATCATCTAGTTTGTAAGTTAAATCCACAACAGCAGAAACTCAAAGCATTAGCTAAAATGCTACCTGTCCCCCATAAAGTTTACCACAGGTTCTGTTTTTTTGTTTTTGTTGCTGTTAGGTTGTTTTGTTGTTGTTGCTGCTGTTTTAAGAAGATCCCCATAATCTCTCTGGTTTTGTTTCTCTCATTTTCAAAGTCTTCTTAGAACTTAAAAGTATGAAAGTTTATTGCCCAGAAGAATTTTATCAAAGCTGTCTGAACATTTGACTCAGATTTAGCAGGGTCTCATGTGAGTACAACTACTCAAATGAATAAAGCTAAGCACATGACCAAGAAGCTGTCTGAAACTGCACTTAAATCTGGAAAAATATGGATGAAATACAGGTCGGCCTGAACCGTAAGACCTCCTCGGGGAGGAATCAAATGATAACATCAGTAATAATTGATATTAAAATTGCATTTTCATCCCATAGGATCTCTAAGTCATGTTATGCCTCATTCTCACCTGGATTGAGTCACAGGCTTTCATTTCAGCACTTTCCACAAGTATGTGAAAAGTGGCTTCTCCCTGAGGAGACAAATGTTTTAGCATTTTTATAAGTTCTCATCCTCTGTCTCCCAGCGCACTGCATACAATCATTTCTGGAAGACAGAAATAAACAGAAGGTTGTGAATTCGGTGGGCAGACAGGTGACCCACCATGGACACATTGGTGCAGATGTTGATTTGAGAACTGATCTGAGTGCTGCAAAAAACTAAGCATACCTAAGACCTATGACACAAAGGCAGCTTTAGGCTAGAAGACAGCAATCAAGCAGAGTGGTGAGTACAGGTATTTCTATGGGCTGGTGTGGTTTTTTTTCCTCCTCTATGGCCAGATCTTATTATTGTAGAACAATATTGTAGAACAGTAGCCTCTTTTATATTCACTAAAAATAGCCAAAATATCTACTTGAAGAGTTCTGTCCAAATATGTATTTTTTCAAGCCATATCTTAATTATTTTCTGTGCAATCATTCTGTGCAAGATTTTTGGTTCATTTCAAGTAAAGCTGTGATATGTTTTAGATTCTAAGATGGCTAGAAAACTGGAAGAATAATTGTATGCATTTATGTACATAAGAAGGTGCCTACTTCCATCACCTTACAGGAAAAGTTTATTTTGACTTAAAGTTAATTCTGTGGACTACTGCATATTGTAGAAAATTGACTGCCTCTATTTGTTAGATATTTACGGCATGTAGGACTTTGAAATTATTCGTAGTCTTGTTCACATTAGAGTGTCAGTTCTTTGGGAGAGATGCTGCTTGAGAGTTGGACAAAAGGTGGTATAAAACCTTAGCAAAGTGGTTGAACTTACATCCTAATTCTTTTAATTCTTTTACAGTTCTGCTCCGTGCTTCTGAAAGGACTCTTGAACTGCAATTTGAATTAGCAAGGTCTGAAGGTCTTGTACACTAGGACGGTCAGAACATTTCAGATACAAGAAATGATATTTATAATACTTTTTCTGCTAATCTTTTTTTCAGCATATATATAATCTTCAAGCTTGCACGCCTTGTTTGAAAGGATACAGTTGTGGAGAATGTTATTTTTCAAGCAAAAGAAAGGCTTCAGATAAATTATGTTATAATGGCAGAATTAGCTAGGCCAAGATTCATAGTTTGTTAGTTACGTCTATGCCTAGAAACAAGCATGTGTTTTACAATGAAATCTGCAGCTACAAGGGTAATTGCTACACACATCACTAGATATCATTTCAAAATTCTGTGTTGAATGTGAGTTTCAGGAGCATCAACTTTTGCAAAAAAAAAGAAAAAAATCCTTGGAGGGAAAATTCAACAGCTCAGAAATCTGCTATAATGGCATTTGTAAGTGAATCTTAAATTACTAGCATACAATTGGGAGAGTTTGCAATCCCTTCTTTGCCCTTCAAATATCAGTATGGGCTGCAAGTAGTTTAATTAATGAAGTATATTCCACAGATACTCATTGGAAACATTCCTTTAGGAAGCAGATATTAGTATGTTACCTAAAATAGGAATTTAATGCACTTCATGTTCAGATTAAATTCATTTGTCTCGTCTACATCTCTGGTGTATTATTTCTAGTAGGCCATATAATAAAAATGAATAACAGAGCGCTTGCTGTTGCAATACTAATTCCTCTGCCAAGTGCTTATACCTTGATATTAAACATATAAAATGGGCAGAGTGGAAACATGGTTAGCATTGCTTTTCAACACCGTAAGAAATATTAGGCATCACCAGACACTACCCATGAGGTGTTTAAATCTAGGGATACTTCTTTCAGTGTTCGCACCTACAACTAACACGTGTTACAGAACACACATAATTAAATATTTCAGACAGCCTTTGTCCTTGGTAGTTTTATTTGCAGCAGAAAAAAGGGAGATATTGTTCTGGCTTACAGACAGTTTTCTATCACCACTCAGAGGTTGGCTACATTCAATTGTTACAGGTTTCTTGCAAACCGTATGAGCATCAAAGTGTCAATGATCTGAAGAATGTTGCTTGTAAGGTAATTAATAAGAAAGGTTATTCCTTGGGAGTGGATATAATGTACAGCTCTAACAATCTGATTTGGGGAGAATGGGCTTCACAAATTGTGCAGAGGCAATTGTAAGTCCACTGGCAGTGCACCACAGGTAGAGAGGTCATTGCACAGCACTCAGCCATGTGGTGGGCTTATGGACAGCCGCAGGTCCAAGGCCAGTTCGTTAGGTCTGAACAGGTGTCCCCAAAGGGGGAAAAAACATATTTCCATGTTTCTATAACTGCTTTCAGTCAGAATTTTCAGTCACAATGAGGCTAGTCATCTTAAAAGCAGGAAATACAAGATAAAACTCTGGGAATATTTTTAGAATGCTACGAGCAACTATGTTTTATCCACGAAGCAGTGTTCTACAAGCATGTTTGTACAGCGCGTGCCATACTGCCAGGCACTCAGCAGTAGTGTCTCATTTCAGGGCTATCCAGGGGGTCACAGTGTTTGCAACCTCCGTAAGCTCCTCTCTCTGTTCATACTTTTTTTCTTTCTCTCTTTCTTTTCCTTCCTTCCTTCCTTCTTTCCTTCCTTCCCTCCTTCCTTCCTTCCTTCCTTCCTTCCTTCCCCACAAATGATTTTGATTTTCCAGCTTTGTTGGCATGCTGTAGGGAAATTTTCATAACTTGTCCGCTTAGTCCTTTAGGTGTTTCAGGCTTCTGGGGAGGATGAACTTATTCCATATGAGTGTCTGATGCCAACATGCTACATCAGTGCTGTGTGTTACTACAGCCCTGATGGGGAGGAGAGCAAGCTGAACTGCGGTGCAGTGTGGGGCAGGTAGTTCACACAGCGCTGGGCAGTGCCAAAAGCTCCTGCAAGCCATGGGAAACTGTCAGAGAGAACATTATTTTATTTGCTTTAGAAACAGAAGCAGCAACCAATCTTTTGCTGAAAGACTGTTAATGATTTCGGAGTTCTAAAAGTTCTGATGAATGTGAATTCTATAGGTCAAATCATTCATGCCTTTTTTCTTTTACTTTTTTTTTTTTTTTGAGGCAGGATAAGAAATTGAATTAATGTATTAAACCTATTGTAGCGAGTAAACAGACTAATTCTTCTCATCCCCGTATTCCTTTGCCAGTAATGTGATACACCGTTATGTTCTCATTGTACTAATTCCGCGGTACTCAGGTAACAGATGCCTAAATCAACTATGAGTACAAAACGTATCTTCTCTGAATTACAGAGTTCCTCTTAACCATATAACACCTTTTATAATGTGATTGCAGGAAGAATTTCCTGAGAGACTTATAATGGATAGACCTATTATAGCACTGAAATAATTTCATAAGGGACAAGACATGTCTTTGAAGCTGGTGTATGTCTTAGCTGATTTGTGCATTACAACATTCTGAAACATTACCATTGAAACTTAGGAAGGGTTTCTAAATATATGCCAAGATGTGCAAAACAAAAGACCCACTACAAATGATGGAGGTCTTCTGGAATATGGAACAGACTTTTTTTCGTGATACTAATAATATGCCTTATTTTTTCATAGGAAGTTTTTCTCAAAGTAAGAGTGTATTTCAAAATAAATACTTGAGGAGTATTGTGGCTATATATCATGCAAGTCATTAAGCCAAACATAATTTCAGTTTCCCTGTCTCTCCTTTTTCTGTCTTCAGTTTCTCTCTCTGATGACATTTGATTATAGTAAATTCCTCTCCATTCATGTCATTACATTCTGCTACCTCAGGCTGACAGTCAATGTACAGACGTATGTATATTATAGCTTAATAAACAGTTGTGGGGTCTTGAGTGCAGTATTCAAGGGGACAAAGCTTAGTGGTGGTCTTCATTTATTATTATTAATAATAATTTATTTATTATTTGTGGATAGGGTTTAGGAGCTGGTGTTTGATTTAGGACATGGAATTTGGTGTAACAATGATGATCCGCAACCATGACTTACTTTTCTCAGGTGAAGAAAAAAATGTAAAGCAGGAAAATCTTCAAATTGCAACTGCTTTCTGGAGAAGAATTTTACCAGGAGAAAAAACATCTGGACGTGGAAAAAACGGACAACACTTGCGCCAACTGCTCAGGAACCCGGACTGTCTGTGGTTTATGAGGGAAAAGGGTAACAACTCCGGGGTTCGTCTCTGCTGCCGCCCCTGCAAGCCCACAGCAGGGATGTGGATCTTGCCCTCGCCTGTGCCCTTCCCTCACCTAGCGGCCACCGCACGCCCACGGGGCTCCGGGCCCGGCCCTCGGTGGCCGCCGGGGCAGGGCGGAGGGCGGCGGGGCCGGACCCCCGACATGGCAGCCCGGGCCGCCCGTCCCCGCTCGGCGGGGCTCCAAGCGCCCAGCTCCGCGCCGCTTGCCGAGGCGGCCGGGGCTGGTCTCGGTGGAGCTGCCGCCATCCGAGGGGGTCTCTGAGGGCTGTCTGGCATCAGGGGATGGAAGATTGGCTATGGGAAGACAGAGTCGGTGGCTTTCAGTTTTTTAATCTTAGAAGTTGGCTGAGTAGGTCATAGCTTCGAGGGCACGATAAGGTAATGTTTATCAAAAGAGTTAGTAGCCTGGTATGTACATCCACATGGCGAGTGGCGACTGCTCAGACAGAACGGACATCCTTCTTATAAATTTCAAGGAAAGATTTTCAGTACTTCTTCGAAGGCAATTTGCCTGCTAAAGTTTTGTCATGACCACTGTCATCTCTTTTTCAGCAAATTTACATCATTCTCTTTGAACTTTTCTCAAAGAGAAACTAATCCAGGATAAAAAAGGCAAGGCAGGATGGAGGGCGTCTTTGGCACATTGATGTTCTTTGCCTTTTTAATGTTTTTTTCTGGCTTGATTTTAATTTAAAAACACTAAGCATTCTCAAAATATAATTAAAAATACTCATCACTCAAATCTGTCAGAGTGAGACACAGAACCAGCAGTGTGGAAACTTACTTTCTTATCAGTGTCTGTGATTGCTGCTTGGCAGCTCTCACAGTGAAAATTGTTTTTATCTCATAAGCTGAATGTTAAGCAGCACCCAGCCATCATAAATCTCTTTAAGTCATCGTGGCTGTATAACAGTCAGGAGTCTTAAAGTGGATTGATAAGGAGACCTGTGGTGCACTGACCTTGGGTTTTAAGGTCATGGCGCTGGTCAGAAAGGACGAGTAGGATTGCCTGCACAATTAAGGACCATTGAAGCTCCTTGGCTTTCCTGAACAAAATAATGAAAAAGTTGATACGATGGTTACTTTTTAAAAGTTAAGGGATAAGAATTTGATACACACTAGTGAGCATGGTTTTTCTATCAGATCCTGTCAAACAAATGTAATTTGATTTGATGAGTGCGATAAGCTTGCTGGCTGCAAGTGATGTGTTTTTGTCTTTTTTAAGCATTTTGGCTTCTTAGATGAAGTTATTTGGGCTTCTGATGGGAATAGCTGGATAAAGTTTTATACGCTGAGGTCAGATTTATCTTCCAGTGGTCTTTTCTGACCTTCTGTCCCACTGTCATGTTTGCCCCTCTGTGGATGCAGATTGCCACGGACTGAAGTTATCTCATCAGTGTGTGCAAGTAGGAGGGCAGGTGTAAGCAAGATGGAGCCAGGCTCTTTCCAGTGGTGCCCAGCGCCAGGACAAGAGGCAGTGGGCACCTTCTGAGAGATCTTCAAAAGCCTCCTGGACATGGTCATGAACAACCTGCTCAAATGGCCCCCTCTAGTGGACCCTTCCAACCTCAACCATTCTGCAATTCAGTGGCATTATACATGGGTGCAAGTCTCTGAAAACTCAACATCAGGCCTTAATTATTGTTTGGTTGTCAGGTATCTGTTGCTCTGTTGTGAATAATAAAGCTTCAAGTAATTCAAATTTGTTTAATGCTCTTTATTGCCTTAATGTGCAATGTACTGTTTTGGGTTTTTTGTTGTTGTTTTGTTTTGTTTTTTATTTAAGTTCATGTTAAGAAATACCAGGCTGTATGGGATACTGGTGTAGTGTTTTGCTGCCTCTGAAGTCCCAGATGATTGCCACCATTCTGTGTGCCCAGCAGAACAGACAAACTTTTTGAGGAAAAGACTAAATTTAAGAAAGAAAGAAGGTACAGGAGGCTCTTTCAGAATATTTTCTGAACAAACAGGACAGAACGGATCTGACCATGAGACCAAGCTTCCAAGAAAAACACAGTTTGCTGGTCTAACACGGTAAAGGTGGTTCTGGTTCTGAAGTTTGCTTAGGAAGAAGTTTATGGAAACCTTAAAATAGTGTTAAGAAATTCATGTAAGTGCTTCTTGAGTTAGAAAACGTGTTGGAGACATATTGTTAGGTCAATTAATAAGTATTCTTTATTTTCAGTGTCATTGTTTTTGGTTGCCGAACCTGAGACTTGCAGAAACAGACACTTTCTGTTTTCTGGTCCCATTTACCTCACCTGAAAAAGGTTTTTAACATATCTGAAACTTCAGTTTATAAGACAAATCCTATTTCTGCCTTTCTAAGTACTGTAAGAGCATAAAAGAAATGTGCAGCATGTCCTAGTGCACTTTCTTTAGTCTCTTCTATTGGAAATACCAGCATCATGTTAGTGGGATGCAAAATGCTTTGCAATCAGTGCCACTGTTGTCTCTTTGCTGAAGCAGTAAACTCAGGCACCACTGGCTATTCTGACCTGCATCAGTGGCTGTTATGGGGGAAAAATTAATGAGAATAGCAAAGAAGAATGATTAGTCAAAGAAAGGATGAAGGAACTGAAATTGTTTGGTGGAGAAGACTAAAAGGAGACATATGTTTTGAAATATGTCAATTTGGGCTACAAAGCTCAAGGAGAAATTCAAGTCTGCTTTGAAGTGGTCAGAAAATAGGGATCTTAAATTGCAACAGGGGAGATGTAAATTTTAGATGTTGGAAAGAAAAAATCTTTTTAATGCTAAAGGTAGTGAAACACTTGAACATATTATTTGGGGATCTTGTGGGATCCTGATTAGGAAGGTTAAGCAATTTTTTTGTTAGGAATGGTAGAAATGTTTTTATCCTAACTCATGCAGGTAGAGGGCAATTTTGCAAGCTGTGTTCTTCATGACTCTAAGACATAAACATTATGTGAAATCACCTTTGAGCTTCAGGAATGTTAACCTGTTTGCTATTTAAGTGTTACTGACACTTTAAAAAAATGTGGCTGGATCAGTTAACATAACTTTATCTTAAAATATCTAATACTGTAGTGGTTTTGTTTAATGCTTCATTTAACTTCTGTTCTGACTTCATCTAAACAAATTAAAAAAAAAAAAGAATCCTGTTGATTCATGGGAACTCAGGCTGGAGAAGTGTTTGTACCCTGCATGGCATTGCGGGAATTAGCAATACATTTTTTTTTTTTCAGTTAAAGTGCAAAATAATTGTACGGTAGTTTTTTCTTTTGCATACATGCTGAGTTTATTCAGAACATTTACCATCCTTCTTTTTTCTTCTTAATTATCTTTGCTTCTGAGCCACTGACTGAAGACTAAAAATTGTCTCTGAACACAGTTACTTTGATTTTGAAGATAGCATATATTGTTGGAAATTACAACATAATCTTTGAATATTTGAATTTAGGCTTAATTATGTGTTGCCTTCATCATGGTTATACTTATTTTATTACTAGCAAGTAGGCTGTTGACAGATCTAAAAACATTCTGAATGTGGTAAGAAACAATTCCGTGCCACAGACAGCAGATGTTAAGCTGTATGTAACTGGAGTCCTGCTATGGAAGACCTAACTAGACTTGTCACGAGTAGGAGAATGTAAACAGTGCTTCCTTGCCCCCTTCTGCTTCCCCTTGAAGATTCAGTTGTTTTAAAGTACAGTTAAGGAAAAGTTAGTACCTGTACTTGAGATTCCTGGTTGTGCAACGAGCAGCTCTGCCAGACCTGCAGGAGATGAGAGGCACCGGCCCCAGACTAGGGAGGCAGGAATTCCTGCTGACGGCTGGAGGCAGTTTTAAAAGGGCTCAGGGTGTCCTAGTGAGGTAACCACACTGAAATTATTACAGGGATGCGTTATTGGATGAAAGTTACACATCCTGTGGATTATCAAAGGCTACTGTTTTCAGGGATGTACAGGAAAAAAGACTTACTAAGAAGATAGGTGGATATTGGCAGAACATTAGCTTATAAAGTTGCTGTGAAGCAAGCTGCTTTGGTATTATAACCACATTTAAATTCTGCTGTGATTTTGGCAGGAGGAACCCTGCCATTTTTCTTCCACAGTAGTATCAGCAGACAGAAGACAAGCTCTTCCAAGAGACTGGTGGTGAAACTGAATCCAGTTTCTTTTATGTATTGGAGTTGTTACTGTTCACTCTTTTTGTTTCTCTTTTTCTCCTCCTCTGCTCCATTTGTTTAATGTTATTCCTTTCCCAGCCTTAGGAACTTAGCCTAAAGAAAGGATCTTCAGGCTGGAATTCGGTCCATAAGCGGTATTGAGGTAAATGTCTGGTTAGCAACAGATTAGCATTTTGCAGCCCTGCTTATGGCTAGATTCACTTACAACTCTTACAAACATCCTGCAGATCCATCCCATATCTTTCTGCAGCCTAGTGGAATATTTTATTTTCAGTTCTAGATCTCTTTTTAAAATTAATGTCCTTATTCCAGGACTGGGGCCTGTTTTAATGCTGCTGTTGCTTTCCAGCTAAAGCCTATTCAAGCAAATTGATGTTCTTCAGAGATGTTCATCTCTTTGGCAAAAAGATGAATACGCAAAAACTTTTAGCAGCATCAGGCAGCTTTTCAAAGCCAGGCATTTTTTAATTTGTCAGCCAAAATGGGGTATTCCAGCACGTTCATGAGTGACAAGTAGAAAAGCAACAGACTTGCACTTGTGTCCACAGTAGGTGCCTCTCTGCTTTCTCCACTCCATGGTAGCCTGTGCTCCCTCCCTCCCTCCGACCTGGGCACCAGAGCTCTCGGCGCAGAGCCTTGGGTTTTGCTTCAGCGTGCAGTCACATGGTTTTTTTTGCTTGTTCACAAGCAGTAGTTTAAAAATATCTTCGATAAT
Source organism: Cygnus olor (assembly GCF_009769625.2). Lineage (NCBI taxonomy): Eukaryota > Metazoa > Chordata > Aves > Anseriformes > Anatidae > Cygnus > Cygnus olor. The sequence continues at coordinate 43,074,370 of NC_049169.1, forward strand.
GTTGATCTTACTGCATAACTTAATGAGAATCCAAGCTCTGCTACTCACTCATGTTTCCACCATTCTTAAGTAGCAATGCATGGTAACCCAGATACTGTGCTCTGCTGTTCCATTGTTCACATCGTCCTACAGAGATAGGATATAAAAATCAGTGGATGACCTGAGCCTACACAGCTTTTAAGACAGTAATACAGAGTTTATCTGTATTACTTGAAGCAACTGACAAGCCTTTATTGTTCATATAGCTCTTTTATGGGAAGAGGTTTACAGCACAGAATGTTTTTTTGCTTTCTTGGTCTCCCACCTTCTCCTTATTAATGGCATTGTAAAGGAGTCACAGGAAAAGTTTGCTACATCCTAACATCCTAATTGGTTTTGCTTTAACAATTGCAATTCTTTGACAATAGGGACTATTCAATGGCCTGTGTTCATATGGATATATGAATAATACATCAAATATCTTAATTTAGAGCAGTCCTGTACAATACAGGAAGGAAAGAAGGAAATGCTCTCTTTTAACTGGTAGTGGGTTACTTCAGGCCATCTATTTTTAATTTTTTACATTACGACAAGACATTATGACAGTGAGCATCCCCACAGAATTTTTGGAAACTCTGAACTCTAGTTTTTTTGTGTGTTGCTCTTCTTTTGCTGTAGATAGATCTGTGCAGATAGAAAAACACAAAGGAAAGCATTATTTTGAGTAAGCTAATTCTTAGGTTTTGTGTCATCTTTGAGCTAATTGTCATTGTAGAATCTGGTGCCTTCTTTGTTTTCTTACTTGAGTATTATGCTACACTTGAGTTTTCTTTTTCTGTGTACAATTACAATAAAAATGAAACCCATGTTTGTGCAGATTTTTTTTTTTTAAATTAAAAGATAAGATTCTTCTGTAAATGTCTGGCAATTATGAGTATCAGACAAATTTATAAGGTTTTATGACCATTGGGGTCAGTTTCATTTAGATACAGATGTGTGTATGCTTAACTGTTACTGCCAAGATGTGAATGAGAACATTTTGAGTCCTGAACCTTTTCTTCTTAAAATATAAGTTTATATGCCAGAAAAAAAGTGTAATAAGATATTTTCATAATGTCAAAATTATTTTACGTGAATGCATGTCTTGTTCCTGAAATCGTAGCTATAAAAATCAGAATGATTGATGCAAAGTGATTTAAATCAAGTCCTAGTTTAGCATATTCTTAGTTAAGTCAATTAAGGTATAAGTACTTTACTTCTTTTACTTAACTTGGTTTATGTAGCTTTTTGAGTAAATTGTGGGGTTATAGAATAAAAAATGACTCCCTGAATGGAGAGTAAAGTTTTATGGACTATACTTCAATTCCAAGCTCTCATTCCTCAAAAGAAAAAACAAAAATAACAACCTGTCTTAGTCATTTGAAAGGTTGGCTGTAATGTACTTTCAACTTCTCTTTTAGGTTTGTAGGTGGAGAGCTGAATATTTGTTATAATGCTGTAGATCGTCACGTTGAGAATGGACGAGAAGACCACACTGCCATTATTTATGGTAGTCCTGTAACAAATACCAAAGAGAAAATTACATATAAGGAACTTCTTGAACAGATAAGTTTGAGAATAACCTTGTTACTGGAAATAGATTGGAAATACTGCACAGCAGGTAGGTATTAGGGAGGCAGAAGTGGTCTGCCTTGCTAGTTTACTCCTTTTGCTGTGCTCAGTATAGATTTATAAGCTTCACTGCTTTTATCCGATAATAGAGCATCTAAGAAGTTTTGATCTTCCTCTAATTATCTTTTTTTCTTCAGTTTATTATTTTTTTTCCTGGTCAGTTAAATTCTGAACTTTTCTCTCTTAAATTTCTTTTTTTCCCCCTCTCCTAACAGTTCTTATTTCCTATACAACAGATAAAGTAAAATATTAGTCAAGCCACTTGACACTGAGTTGTTACAAAGAACAACAATGCTGCTCTAGTAGAAATGAAGGTGCACACCTTGGCTATTGCTGCAGATAATGGAGTGTAAAAACAAATGCCAAGTTAACAGGAAGCAGGTCTAGGCAGAGCTGTGTCACATGCCTGGTACAAATATAGAGAGGGTGTCGATGGCATGCACTAGTTCTCTGTCTGGGAAGCCTGTGGATTTTGACTGTCGGCTGGGGTGGCTGATGCAGCTTACCTCTAGCTTGCCTCTGGCTGGGGTGGCGAATACCCAGTTCAGCATCAGCCCCGAGTGCCGGGCTCTTCGTGTGCCCGTCTCACCGCCATCAGCTGCTTGTGGGCCTCACGCTGCTCCTCTGTGCTGATAATCTGGCAGTCTCATTACCTGACATTGTCATTTACCAAAGGTCACCTGCTGATGCAACCCTCAACCAGGCCCAACCCCTGCCGGTTGCTATAATTGGTAGTTAAATTGAATTTCCTGTTCAAATGCTGTATTTTAACTTTGTTTGCTCTTCTTTTCTGTTCTAGTTATATATAGCAGTTGCACTTAACACTGAACACAAAGAAATTTTGGAGTCAGACTCCTATTCTTGCTTAATGAATTTCAGAGTGCAAGATGCATTACAGTGGATGGAACACACTCACTGTACTGCAGATACATGTAATACTTTTAAAATGTTAAATGAAGTTCACAATACACTGGTTTGGTGTGCGAGGTTTGTATTCCACTTTTGGAAGAAAAGAGTAATCATACAAAAACTGATACATCTCTGCTGTACCATGCCTTGTAAGAAAAATATAGAGAATATTTACTCCTCACCAGTTTTTTGTTGATTTACGAAGTCCAAAACTGAACTTTAAAGTTACCATGCAGTATGCTGGAGCTAAAGCCACTATTTCAGTGTTTTAAGAAATCAGGCAGCTTTAAAAGGGCACCGCTTCTCATCTCATTTTGTTTTTTATGTCTATCTATATATAAATAAATTGTAATTATATGCAATTTTATTTGTCATGTGCCATATATAAATGTATATGTATAAATGAAAAAGGTATATATATGTAAATACCTATTAATTTATTTTAATGAATACATCATTTTTATATAAATTATCTTCTGTGGGCTTCATCTGCAGAAATTTCCTCTAAACAGCACTTGAAAAGTAGCTTTGGTTCACTTTTTAGGGTGGATGTTGGTGTCTCCTAAATTTGTGTGTCTTTGTTTTCTGAAAGCACATTAAACACTTTATGGCATGGAATATTTATGCAGAATGAGAAAGTTTTGCTAATGTACATATACATACTTTCTTCCATATTTCCTCTTACTGAGCATAATACACCAAACGGGATAACTGGTTGAAGTTTTCTGGGGGTATGTAGCAGAACTTATTCAAAAGTTCATTGTAATCTTGCTGGTAGCTGAGTCCCATCTTAATATTGTTTTTGAATTCTGTACAGTTTGTTATTCTCCTTGATCAAAAGAGCATATGATCGTGAAAGGTACGGTTTGAGATTAATAACTTCTCATTTGGATGAGAAGTCCACTCTTGTGGAATAAATTTAACTTGGTTCATCTAGTAACTGTTGAACACCAGGTAACAAACATACCCACAGTTGGCTGAAAATTACAGATACATGGGCTGGTGTGTGTTGTGTCATAGGTCTCATAAAGACTAGGAAAGTTTTTGGGAAAAGGCCTACTAAAACACTGTGAAGCATGGCTTACAGTGTTTGGCTCATATCCCGCTGCCATTGCTTGTTGCTGTGTTCTCGGTCTGCTCAGTGTAAGCCAAAGGTGCTATATGCTGTAGTTTTGAAATAGACTGTCACTGCTTTGCATGCTTCATTACAGACTGGTATGAGTATAGACCAGACATATGAACAAAGTTGACAAATAGGCTTAGTAATACCCCAGAGGCGAAAGAAACCTTTTGCTTCCTTTCTGGAGTTCCTTTCCCAGTTTAAAATAGCCTTCAATGTGAATCTGTGTGCAGACTGTAGTTTGAACTATACCCATCCAATGAATGTTTAGTAGCCTGTTGGGCCAATAAGCTGTTATTTCACCGAGAATGTCTTTTCAAAGAGGCTGCCTGTTCAAAATGTGTCTACAGGAGATCAGGGTTTGAGGTGATGGATTTCTTTCTGGCTTTTGGTAATAAAAGAGGACTTTATAGGTGGATTAACTAAAAGTTATGTAGAATAACTGTGGGTCGCAGGATGGGAAGATGCAGAATTATGTAGCAGGTTGGATCATTTGTCCAAGGATCAAACGCATGGTAAGGATGAAAAAAATGACATAGGTGCTTGGTTGGAGATAATACAACTCCTTAGGGAGGGTGGGATAGCTTGAGCTATGTCCTCAGGAAGCCTGTTGCTTTGAGATTACCTCCTTCTATCCTTTTTACTCATTGCACTGCTGTTCAGATCTAAGACCTACAATGATGCTGCAATTTTAAGGTTAAGCACCACTAAATTGTAAATAATTGAGAGAAATGTTGGAAGCTTGTGGATGTTTAGTGTCCAACCTGTGAGAAAAAATTTTATTATTTTTTTTTCAGAATTAGAGTAGAGGGATTGCAGGACAATTTCAGCAGTTTATTGATACAAATAATGACAAGATCTGTCTGTGCTGATACTCTGTGCAACCACATTTGGAAAGTCTTGGGACTCTTAAAGTGAAATTTTATACAGTCTATATGATTGCATTGTATTAATCATATGCTGTTACAGATGGAATGCTGCAAATATGGAGAGTGGGGCTCTGAAGAAACTTAAGACATGACAGTCTTCCAGAATGTACCTATTGGATTTATTTTATTTACTGATGCCTCTTACAGGCTTTTAAATGTGGATTACATAATTGAACTGATTACAGTGAAATGGGGATGTAGCTGTAAGCTTTGTGTATACCTTGGGATAGTCTCTAATTCCAGTAGTGAGATGCCAGGAAAAGATAAGGGAAACATGAATTCTTTTAGAAAAGTTACTGAATCTCTGTAGTGTTAGGGAAAAATAGATATACCCAGAAAAAAATAGGGAGCAATGTCTTCTGTTCATTTAAAAACAATCTTTCTGATTGTGTTGGAAAGTAGTACCATTTTCAGGTCAAGACAAAGGTTGTTAGGTGGGTGAAAAAACCTCTCTGTTTACATTACTGGGTTATTTTCTGTAGGCTGCCTCCATTGCTAAAAATAAAAAATAAAAAAATCTCAAGAATTTGAATGCCATTGCAGTTGTTGACACTTGACAGATACTGTACATGAAAACAGTATGATTTCCCTTGGTCATTATTTCAGAAACAATGCACAGTTAATATGCTGAATTCAGTGCTGTAATAAATAATTTCTGAGTGTAATAACCTGACAGGAGTACTAAAATCCAGCCCTTCTTTCCCCCAAGCTGAGTCTCTGACAGCATTGAATGTTGCAAAAATATGAATGAGAGAGAAGGGCTTCGGGGTTATCAGCATTGGGTTATGATGTAAATTCTTTGTTAGGATTTTTTTTTATTTCAATAATTACCCACCCTAAAGGCATCTCCTTCTGAAACAGCTGTACTAGGAATTGTCAGGTTGTATTTATGTGTCTTGTCTGTCTGTCTTGCACTGCATTTTTCTCCTGTATATATATGACTGAAGAATCGCCCAAGTTGTTTTGCTTCTAGTAGTCTTTTTCATTCTACATGCTTTACTTCATCTTCTTTCTTTGCCTTCTGCCTTGAAAAATGGCCAATTGCTTCTTAGCTAGAAATAGTGACTTTCATTTCAAGATATTCGTTCTCAGAAGTGCTATAAAATCGAAACTAGAGTACAGACAGAAAATCCTACAGAAACTGACAATCAAACTTTTTATTCTGTTTGTCTGGTAAAGCAAAATTACCTTGCTAGAACTATGTATTAGGCTTCTTGTTCAATGCTGTTTTTCATTATCCTGTTTAAATTTCAAAATCCATTCTTCAATGGATGTGCTAGAAAGATTTAACTATGATGTACAAGTGTAGCTCATCAAAAATATCAATATTAGTATTCTGGAAAGCATGAGAGTAATCAGGAGTTTACAGGGAGTGGTGCCTTGGGTTTTTCACATTCCACACAAAAGACTTCCAAATCACCTTAGAAATCTGAAGTAGCAGGAACTTGATCTAACTTGACTTAAGTGTTATACTACTCCCTTGACTTAAGTGTTATACTACAGCATGTCAACATCAGTGATACCTGCAGTAATGTATAATGTGGTGCAGTATTGGCAAAGTGAAGCAAAGCCATGCTGAATTAATTGCTGAGGCTCCTGACATTTCCACTATATGTGGTTTGCAGGTTTTACTTTGGAATAGGTTTAGTTTGATCCTTTGAAGCAAATGCTCCATAACTCACTTCAAAGCTGTCAGAACATAGCTGTTCCACAAATCTTTGCTTCCTTGACTTGTGGATGCCTTTAGGAAATGCCATGCTTTTATTTGATCTGTCTCACTGCTACTTGATTACTCTCCCCACTCTGAATGGAGGTTGTTCAAATAACAGCATGTAAGGGAAATAGGTGCTGTAGGAGTTTTGCAGAACGCTATGGTCTATCACTTACAACTACCTGAAATTTCTTCTGAGGCAAACGCTTGTCTGGAACTCATCTCTTCTGCAGAGTGGATGCTGTGGCATTGCTTCTGATCAAACATGAAATCCATGCCAAGCTGGTGAGTGTTAGAGAATCCCCATCTCATCCCAGGCCCTTCTAGCAGGCGCACGCTCCACAGCCAGTCTCCCAAACCAGGAAGGAAGATGGGCCTGTATCTGTGCCCTACCCACAGTCCCCAGCTTTCCCTCAATCCAAAGAGCATGTTGGCACATGAAAGAAGGAAGGAGAAATCACTGCAATTAACCACAATCCCAGAAGCTGTCTGCCTGCATTAGAAAGAAGTAAAATCATCCCAACTTACATTTTTTTCTTGTTATTTTTTCTTGTTTTCTTGCACTGTATGTGCACCACTACAACCACTAGGTAGGTCCCTCATATACTACATTTGAGGAGAGGAAGAGACAGTGCAGTGGAATTTTGTGCAGAAACCTGCAGGGGCCGTGCTATCAAGGCATGCCACATGCATGGCTTATGGAGTTGCCAGGACCGTGCCTGGCACACAGGCAGAGGAGGGTCAGGACAGGTGGTCTCTGATGGAGCTTCTTGCCCCACAGAACTTGCTTCACAGCCCCGGGGGAATCATCTTGTGAGAAAAATCTCAATAATTTTCTTCAGACAGGATCTTCTGTGAAGCTATTTTATTCGCGATTGCAATGGTAGGCGTCCTGCCAATTAGGTGCGCATTATAGTAAACATATCATAACCTTTTATTCCCTATTACCCAACACCTAATCACCTCCCCTGTTTCCTCGTTGGCTGAGGACTACAGGTTCACAAGCTACTCGATGCTTCTCTATACCATATATGTACAACTTTTTTTGATCAACCCTTTAATTTCTCCTTTTTCTCTTTTTTTTTCTCCTTTCTTATATTTTGAGAACTTGTGATCTTTGTTTTACTGTTCTCACACTGCTCATCCTGTTTTTCTCAAGCTTCTACCTTATTTTGGAACAGTGAGGCCTTCTACTGTCCACTTATCTACTTAGCATTTCTCCTTGTTATGACTACACAACTACCTTTGAATACAGAAGGTTGGTTTTCTACTGCAAAAACACAACTTAGTTTCTCACAATCTCAAGACATTACAGCTCTCACAGGCAGACTTGCATTGACTTTCCACGGCTCTGGGACCCTGACTGGACCAGAAAGCTCCTAAACACAATCCCGCACTGAATACACATCTAGGAAAGGAGTGCATGCACTTAGTCAGGCAGGCATCTGGACCATTGAATTTACAGTTCCCAGTGCCTGGTGTGACAGAGAGTGGGCCAAGGGGGTGTTCCTGCATGTCGTCTCCTGGGAGTCCTCAGGAGCTAGTGCGATGCAGATGTGTGCAACACTTGGCAAGTGTGTGCGGCACGCTTTTCCCTGGACTGTTGATCCTGGGATGAAGGGTATAGGTAGCCTAATTGGCAGTGGACTTGGTGGAATGTTCTCCCCTCCCCTGAAGATCTGTTCAAGATCTCTGTGGCAGGGGCATGTGCACCAAGCCACTTCTGAAGCATGATTGTCCCACGTGTTTAAGAATGTGGTCTTCAACAGCTTGAAATGAATTCAGCACCACTTGTCCATCCTCTCCCAACTGGCAGCAGGCCTGACATTTGCAACAGGATGGTGCATCTCCTGGAGAAACTCTTGCAGCTGTAGGAAAAGGAGGAAGTGATAATTAAAAGGAATAATGGAAGAGTGAAGAGGTTGATCAGCGTGTGGGGGGCAGCAGCAAGGACTACTTTCTTTAAGTAGCCTTCCAAGAATGGCATGTTGGAGAAGCTGAAGAGGAGAGGAAGACTTGCTGCCTTTGGTTTAGAGGAATGCTTATGTGACATGACTATTTTTACAGCATGAGATGCGCTTCAGGGTCTTTCAGGAGCTCTCAATATTTGAAAAATCTTTTTGTATTTAGCTTGTGTTGAGGGACTTGACACTGTTAAGACCCACACTGTTCAAGACAGTCAGGTTTGGAATTCACTTTTGGAGCATTTGGAGTGGAATTTCTGTTTTAGTATCTTCTAAACAGATTTCTTCTGGCATGGACCAAAACTGAACTGCATTTTAAACCACTAGGGACAGCCGGGTGATTTACTTCAGAACTGCACTACTTCTCCAAACCTGAACTGCTAATAGAGATACAGTATTTGTTTGGTGGCAGGGTAAAAACAAAACTGTGCTCACTAAGGCTTGCATTTGACGTAAGTGTAATTTAAGTCCAGATCTTCAAATGTGAAAACCTACTTCAGCCTCCTGTTATATCACTTTGTCTCAGGTCATTTTATTACCGAAGTGTCAAATATATTAAGGCAATAGAGCAGTCTTAAACTTTGAAGAAGAGCAGAGAAATAGCATGCTGGTAGGAAAATAGGAACTGTAAAATCTTGAGTGATAAAGTATGCTGTCTTAATGTAAACCATAAATGACAACACACTGTAACAAACTGGAAGGTTTCATGGCTTTTAACAGTTTAATGAAATGTCACTACTCACACTATTTTTTTTTCTGTTTTAGGAAGAATGATTGCTTAAATGTTTCAGGGTTTCCACATCAATTTTAAGGGCAATGTAAACCTGCTTTATGATGTTCCACAATCTTCCAAATAGTTGCAGATGGAGATAGTGTTTTATTCTGTAGGGCAAATGCTCACTGTGTGTCAGAAGGATGAAGGAAAAGACAAAAGGAAAATCATAGCTACCCACGTATTGTATTGGGTTAATGCCTTTGGTGACATTGAACTCTACAGAGTGGGGAGGTTAAGTACAGACAAGTAACTAGTGAGCTTGCATGGAAGATGTGGTTTCTGCCTGCAAAATGCTATATATATTCTGCTTGAAATCTACCATGAATAAATTTTATTTAAAGAAAACTTCAGTATATGTATTTCTCTTCACTGTCTCCCTCGTACAGCCAAGTAGCAAAGTTATGTAGCTCATATACAGGCACTGGGAATCTTTTATTACAAAATTACTAATTATGATCTTTAAATGATGCCTTTTCCATCCACAGGCAAACATTGCCTTTTTTCAGCATCAGTAATAATTATACAAATAATAATGAATATGTTGTCCGTTGGTTTTAATTATTTATTTCTTACTATCCTTACTATTACTTATATGGGATATAGAATTACTCATTAAATATTATTTTTGCTTCCTCTGGCCTTTTTGTCTACATGCTTAAGAGTCTCACAAGCAGCAAATATTAGGATTAGGTTTTTAAATTCTTTGAGATCAGTTGATATTTTCTCTGTTAAAATGAGTTTTCAGATTTTAATGTTTTCACAGTGGGAAGTGGAAAAAGGAATTTGCCTTTGGAAGCAGAGCTGTTATCCATACCTACAGTTATTTTCACTGATCTTATCTAGAAATGACTAAATGCCAGTGGTATGGCTATAAATTGTAGCTGTATAGATGTCCAAGCCGTGTTGATTTGTGTTGGTACTTGACAGCACATTGATAGATAATAATAGATCTAGAATTAAAAGATATTTTCTTGTGATAATCAATAATGTTTAATGTGAGAGGTCTGTTATGAATGAGTTGCATACATTAGTTTATGTGTGTTTGCATCTTGGTATGCTGATGACTTTGCCTTATAAACAGATTCTTTGTCTTGTGGCTGAAAATAACAGCAGGGATTTAGGCATTGTGTATGGAATAGGGAAGCTGTTCTTACCTTCTTATGCAAGCACGCATGCCTGGGGCTCCTGTGTTTCCATTTTCTTAAATCCTCAGGCGGAGGTGTAGAAATATGCATGGTTTGATTGTGGATGAGCTGTGTATTTAATGCAAACACAACTCAGGTGCATCTGGAGCTCTTGGGTGTTGCTGTCTCATGTTGCAGGAAGTCTGGATGTGTGGTCCCACTGAAGAGAGAAGTGGTGAAGTAATGCCATGCCACTCTGCAGTGCACGCATGGGCTGGGTTCCAGGATTGGATGCTATTGCCCCTTGTTTTCTTGAGTGCGATCATAGAAGAAAGCACCTAAATGCCTGGAAATTACTGAAAGTAACATTGCCATTAGGATTTGAAATATTAAACTGGGATAAAGTAATTCTTTAAATAGAGAAAATGCAAATTCGATAAATAATATAAATGAAAGCAAAACATTTCATAGCTGATCTACCCTGCTGACTGATGCATCCTTGAAAAAGAAGGTCCTTCCTTCCTGTCCTATTTACACAAGAGTGGCATAGGCTGTTCCCATTGCTTGCATTATTTGCTGGGTCACTGCGAACATCTCTTTTTGATTCGGAGGCTTGGAAGTGGTTATTTTCTGTTCTACAGGCAACATCCTCCTGCTGCTCTCAGAAGTTTGTCTCCCCTTTCCTTTCTCCTCAGTCTGATAGGAACCAAAGGGAAGAGTCTTTCACAAGTCTCAACTTTACTTAAAACCTAACCTATGTGATATAATGAATAAATAATGAATAACACAGTATAGGTAAGGTGTGACATACTCATATATGAGTAGATTCATATAGCACTGATAGTGAAAGAAATCAGAATCTCAAAATTTCTATTACTTACTGTGGTATTTTCTAGTGAATGGCAACCTGTCAAAGAAAAGTGTTTTACTAGTGTGGATAAGAAGAGTTCCCCTGCAAAACAGAGCAACTCCTTTACTCTGAACTTAGATTTATATGTGAATTTAGCTATCCCAAGAACTCCCCAGAGAATTTAACATTTTAGTCTTATCATTAGTGTAGGACTATGCAAACAAAGCACCAGCTCTTGTTACTTCTGGTTGGACTCTGTAACCCTGCTTGTGGAATTCTCCAGCTTGTGACTTCCTGGGATGTTTCTACTTCTGTCCTGTTTTGTAATAGCTTTTTAGTCTACTCTGTGTCTTCTCAGTCTACAGTTTTTCCTGTTAACCTCTTAGCCAGTGTTTTGTACACAGTTACATGCAGTTGTACCTCTTTACTTACACTCACAGAATCACAGAACGCCTGAGGTTGGAAGGGACCTCTGGAGGTCATATCCAACTTTCCTGCTTAAGCAGGCCTCCTAGAGCAGGTTGCCTCTCTAAACTCTGATGTTTATTAAAAAAAATTAAATGAGGTTGGCAGGTTTAGATATTATCTGAGTGTCACACAACTGTCAGCATCTTGAACTCCAGAAACCTCTGACAGGTAAGTTAATTTGTTTGCTCTTGAGGAATTAGTAATTTGATTTTCCTTCAGAAGATGCCATATTCCATGCTGCTACAAGTGCACAGCGCTTGTCACAGGTTTCCCAGTTCGCTTTCTAAAAGAACTTACTAGGCACCGTCCTGGTGTACTAATGAAATAGTACATTATCACAAAAGTAGTATTGACTATACACTCTTGAAGTAGTGAATATTTACCTCACAGTGATATGGATGACTGATATTGCTTCTGAGCCTCCGGATTTGCTTGCCATTTCTTTGCTCCCATACACAGTCTATCTTCAGGCTTTTACATACTAGAAATTTGAAAATGAGAGGAAAAATGTTTTCCTAAATCTAATTGTGCTTCTTTGAATTTGTACCTGCATTTGGCTCAGGGTATAGGACTTCTTGTTGTAAGTTCTGGGAAGTTTACAGCACTGCACTGGAGAAAATTGGAAAACTTACTTCACATTGATTTGTGTTTCAAATGTAGGTAGAACAGAAGTTGTGTTATGAAATGCCTCGCTTATGCATATTTTAAAATATTAAAATTGAGAAATGTAAGTGAGCTGGCTAAAGGAATTTATGGTTAGAGTGGCATTTAAAAATTGCAAAACCTTGCTATTGATTTTTGCTATAATATTATAATAATAATAATAATTCGTGTCAATCCACTTTCATTTTATATAAAAAGATGTATTACAGTGTTTTAAAAAGTATAAATTGTCTCTTCAGATCCCTAAAGTTTGAATTTTATGAATATCTGTAAACTGAAAGCACTTTTAAAAAGTTGAATTCATTTCCCCTTTCCTGCCACCCCCATTTGGTGTCTTAACAAAGCAGAAGTTAATAGAAGAGCTGAAGCGCTTTGCTGGATTTATGAAAAGTAGCTTGAAGGAGACTAATGGCAGGTCCAGTTTTTCCACGTCTTTCTTCCCGCTACCTGACTTTTTCAACAAGCTGTAAAAATTAATTTTAACTCATAGAAGTTTTTGATTAGGAGAAAAGTAATAGATTAGATTTTGATTAGAAAAAAATAAACTTTTAAAATGAAGGTTGTTACAATATGAATCATCTAGCATGTTTATTTTTAGACTATTTTGCAATTGCTAACTATTTAATCTCAGTAGAGTTTCTCTGAGGGACAAAAAGAGACAGCACTCTAATCATAGTCTTTTAGTCTTTGCTTCATGCATTAAAAGGAAAACAGAGAAAATTTAAGTTATTTACTCAAGGTCACATAGCAGATCTTTTTAATGGTTAACTATAGAATTACTACCTGCAGGCCATGGATTAAATCTTAATTTATGTTGCCTTTTTCTCCTTTAAAAGGCAGAGCTAAATATTTTGTTTTATTTTTTGATCCATCTGATGTACAACGAAAGTGTAAGAAAATAGGAGAAGCACATTATCAATCTAAATTTCAAGCCTTTCCACAGTTATGCAATACTATAAAACTTCCCTGATAAGTGAATTGCACACTACTGGATTATCTTTAAGATATGAATATAAGTAGCTGTGATAGAAAGTGTTCTCCTGAACTCAGATATTAATTGAAGCAGTCTCAAAACCCGCCAGTATTTGTATTAGGCTTTTGTATGAATTAGGTAATGCAGTACAGGGCCCAATTTTGGAAAGATTGACTAGAAAGAGTTAAAGACATGAAATGGAAATCTGGCTTTGAGGTGTTTTTTCGGAAGAAAGGTCAAACTTCAAGTTTTGTCAGAAGAGCTAAATAACAGACACTTTCTAGTGACTATGAAAAGCTACATATACTTTAACAGCTTGCCTTAATTTAACATGAATATTAAATAGGACTGGGAATGCTGCAGAGTCCTGCAGCTGATAATTTCTACTCTTGTCAGGTATCGGCAGTGTTATAGACCTTCTATGGTGAATTGTGATGAAGTGATACAGTGTATGAGAAGAGGCATTTCTTCTAATCTTTTATTTCATCTGAATTTGAGAATATGTAGTTTTCAATATCAAAACAGTAGATACTTTTGAAGAACATTAATTATATTTTGAGAAATTAACATGACATTTGTTTAAGCACTTTATCTTAATAAACTAGGAAAGCTGAGAAGGATGTTTTAAGAACAGTGCTTCTATGTTTATTTAATAAGGTAGTTGCTGTGCCTTTGACAAACAGATTTTTTTTTTTGAATCACAATAATTATATAGCAAGTCCAGAGGGCTTTTTAGACTTTAAGTCTTAACCCTGCAAAATAAATATGAGTAATAGAGTTTTTTGGACACGGTTTTTGAAAGCTCTTCAGGCTAAAGCCGAATTATGGTTTGCACATGAACAACAGTTCTTTGAAATGCAAAATATAAGAGATACCCAAGTTATTCAAAACTATCTTTTATTATCCTCCACTGAGGTCAGAAATACTGTATTCCTCACTTATTTACAGTTGACACAGTCAGGGATTTTAATAAGGCATCCTTGAAAAAATGAGTTAATATTTTGTAATAGTTTATTCTGAATAAGACAGTTCCTGTGCACAGACGTGGCTATAAATGGTTACACCTACTTCTCGTCATAATGAGCACATACAGGACCATGGAGAGTGATCAGAAGCAGCCACCATGGGTTTATGAAGGGCAGGTCCTGCCTGACTAACTTGGTCTCCTTCTAAGATACGGTGACCTGCTTAGTGGATGCAGGAAAGCCTATGGATGTTGTTTACCTTGATTTTAGTGAGGTGAGGCATTTGACACCATTTTTCATAGTATTCTCCCAGAGAAATGCAGCTCAGGTGTACAATTTGCTGGGTGAAGAATTTGCTGGAGAGTCATAGTGAATGGGGTTCTGTCCAGATGGCGGCTGGTCACCAGTGGAGTTCTCCAGGGCTCAGTACTGGGGCCAGTTTTGTTTAACATTTTTGTCAATGTGGATGAGGGAATTGAATGCATCCTCAGTAAGTCTGTAGATGACATCAAGTTAGGCAGGAGTGTTGATCTGCTTGAGGGTAGGAAGGCTCTGCAGAGGGATCTGGATAGGCTAGACCGATGGGCTGAGTCCAATCACAAGATATCCAACAAGGCTAAGTACTGGGTCCTGCACTTGGGTCATAACAACCCCATGCAGTGGTATAGGCTGGGGGAAGAGTGGCTAGGAAGTCGCCTGGCAGAAAAGGACCTGGGAGTGCTGTTTGACAGCCGGCTGAACATGAGCCACCAGTTAGCCCAGGTGTCCAAGAAGGCCAATAGCATCCTGGCCTGCATCAGAAATAGTATGGCCAGCAGGACTGGGGAAGAGATTTTTCCTTTGCACTTGGCACTGGTGCCACTACACCTCAAGTACTATGTTCAGTTCTGGGCCCCTCACTACAAGAACAACATTGAGGTGCTGGAGTGTGTGTAGAGAAGAGCAATGAAGCTGGTGAAGGGACTAGAAAACAAGGCTTATGAGGAGCAGCTGAGGGAACTGGGGAGTTTGGAGAAGAGGAGGCTTAGGGGAGACCTCATTGCTCTCTACAACTGCCTGAAAGGAGGTTGCAGTGAGGAGGGTGTCCATCTCTTTTCACAGATGACAAGTGGTAGAATGCGAGGAAACGGCCTCAAGTGGCATTAGGGGAGGTTTAGATTGGATATTAGGAAGAATTTTTTTATGGAGAGGGTGGTTATATGTTGCAACGGGCTGCCCAGGGAAGTGGTGGAGTCCCAGTCCCTGAAGGTATTTAAGAGACATGGGGACGTGGCATTAAGGGGCATGGTTTAGTGATGGGACTCAGTAGGTCAGGTTGATGGTTGGTTGGACTTGGTGGTCTTGAAGGTCTTTTCCAGCCTAGATGATTGTATGATTAAGACTGCAGGCTCAGCTGCTAAAACTTAATTGCCTTATAATATTTGCAGTTCTGTCCTGTCTTGAAGCACTATTTATTTTTGTAATATGTTTTTAGAAAAGTATTATAGATTAGAAGGCAGTATCTTGCTCTTTATTTTTTACTTGTATGGTATGATTCAAGTCTCTTTGTGGAGCAGTGTATAATACCTGATGGAAATAAATGTTCATGGCAGTCTGAAATGGACCATGTAACAACATAACCAGAGTGGTATCAGCAGGTGCAGCAGAGTTATATAATGGCTGTATGAGCACTGGATTTCTTTAAAATGTGTGTCACTTTTCTTAAGGAGGAGGGAGATGCAACAAAAGTGCAAGAAGTTTGAAGACAGGCTTGTGATCAGATGTGTGGCTGGGGCAAGAAATGGAAAGAGCTTTGTGTTGAATGGTTGGTTCAGTGCTTGAGTGCAGGATCTCTTTGTAAATGTCTTCATGATGTTACTGACATTTTGTGCTTGCCTGTTTTCAGTTTGGGCTTTTTGCAGCTTTCTGAGTTGGCCCACTAAAAGCATTTGTTGCTTCTTCTAAACCTTGCCTTGCATGCTGCTAGGCACTATGAAAGAATTTGTAGAAGGAGCCTTCACAGAAGAATAAAATTGTTGGTCTAGTACTATTGGACCTTGCTTTATCTCACTTCTACTTCTTCATATTTTTTTTTCTACAGCTCACTATCTCTGGCATTTCTTCACCAGCAAACCTCAGAACTTCTCTGCTTTTCCATCGTACTAGTTGTATTTCTATGTAATCTATCATGCAGGATCACATGGAGGCATGGAAAAGGTGGGAAACGGGTGTATAAAAGCAATATGGGAGTGGAGGTGCAGGGAAAATAATATCAGTAGACAGAGACGTAAAACACTAGAAAACAACCAGTGATGAAACTTTGATTTGCACAGAGTGATCCATGATGCTTACAAGCATCACTTGGGAAATACATCGCCTTAGCCAATGTAGTACTGGCTCTATTTAGATTTCATTGCTGCTTACGAAGTAGTTGATGAGCAGAGGGGGCACAATTTACAAATGACTCTAAACCTGGCATTGACAAGTCGTTCATTGTAACAATTGAATACAAACATGTTAATAACATATTAATTATAACTAATTCCAGGGTAGCCTCACGATGAATTTTCAGTTTAACTGCATTGTATTGTATCATCTTTTTATCAAAATCGCTCCATCCCAAAAGGGAAAGATGACACATGCTGAAATTTTAAAGCTCATCAGAAACCTTTATTTTGAGTATAAGCTAATTAGCAAACTTCCCTGAATGGCAGATTTAGACAGGAAAAGTTTTGTTATTATTTGAAATAATCTTAAGAATAAATTTTAAGAAAACAGTCTGTGCTTTCTGTGTAAAGCTTAATGCAACCTTAACTGTGGCATTGCGGTTTGCACCTACCTAATGAGATTTATGCTAATGCATACATTTACTAAATTAGTTGCATCAGACTGAGGTACACAAGATAAATATACTTCTAAAACTCCAGAAGCAAGGAGATTGAAGGCTCATTCTTCTATAATTAAAATGTGTTCTAACATATAGTTTCTTTGGTGCTTTTTCTTTCCTGAAATACAAGAAATAAAAATACTGATCTTGGGACTTAAATCAAAATTGTTTGTATGCAGTGAAGTGACTTTTTTTGCCTTAGGAAATCTTACATCAGCATCTTACTGAGGTTGATTTAATGAAAAATGTAATGGAAAAGCTGGAAATCTTCTAAATCCACATCTGGAGATAGAAATTATTAAAAAAAAAAAAAAAGCCAACAACAAAGCAGAACTACAGAAATTTGATTTTAACAGGATTTGCATCCTGAATCCTGCAGCCATCACTTGAAAGACTCTAGCTTAAATTCCCTCATGTGCTTTATGACTTTAGCTTATTCTTTTCTGGTATTTCTAGTTTCTTGTCATCTCTTGTGTGTTTTCTTTTTCCTCTTTCCCCCTCTTACCCTCCCGTGTCATTTAATTGCAGGCTGAGAAAGAGCCACCAAAGCGCTATAGCTAGTTGGGTTCAGACAGATAATTAGGAAGAAGGCTAACTAGGATAGATGGTTGTTGACATTGCTGTAGAGCTTTTCCTTTAGTGGAGGGCTACATGGAGATGGGGTTTTCTGTCTGATCAGTAAATTTTGTGCAATTTACAAGATCTTAATATTGTTGCTCAAATTTGGTTGAAAATGGTGAGGTGTGTCAGAGTTATTAGAGTACTGAAGAACAAAAAACAGATGCATGGAGAGCAAGATCACACAAGCTTTGTTTCCTTAGAAAACTGATCTAACCCCTTGTTCTAATTACACGAAGATAGATTTTCTATATTGAGTTCCATTAACCAACTAATTGCATGGAAAACATGTTATTAGGTTACATTTACTTTATAAAAATATATTGCAAATGTATATATTAACAGTCTAACTTCTTCATTTTAGCCCAAACTTATTGTAACAGCAAGTTTTGGAGTCGAACCGAAAAGGTAAGTGGAATACATATCACTCTGAGAAGTTGCACTTGCAAGAGTACAGAACAAACCTGAGAAAGTTCTTTAAAGGTGACCTAACTTAGTGAGTGTACAGTTGCAGTGCCTTACTGTTAACTTTCAGATATATATGTAGTCCATGTTTCTTCTGTCTTCTACAAGTAAAATTTTTTTATGTATGTGTTCTAGTTTGGTTTTGTATTTTATGGAGAAAAGTTAAATGCATAATATTTACATAGTAAATAGAACTAATGCTACTGTACAGAAAATTGAATAGTATGTTTTTTTGACCCATTTACATTTTATTCCATCTGTTTGTCTTTGAACTTTTTTCTGTTTTTCAATGGGCAGGGACATGTTCCTCTTGCCCCAGGTCGTGATCTTGACTGGGAAGAAGAGCTTTCAAAAGCACAATGTTATAAGTGTGTCTCTGTTCCTTCAGACCATCCGCTTTATATTCTGTATACTTCTGGAACAACAGGCTTCCCCAAGGTAAAGGACTATCTGTAGTCTAACTGTCTGTAACCTATTTGCAGTTCCACTTGAGGAAAATATTTAATTAAAAAGGTTGAAAATGTTTACCGGAGCTCACTGCTATAAATTATTAGCATTGCTAGATATGCTTTAATCTCATTTATTCATATTTTTCTACTTCAAAGTCCAGGAGAAAATTGTGTTTGTTTATTTAAATTGTAGTAATATAAAAATATACTTCATTTAACCCCAAATATTCATACAGTAAAGCTTGTGAGGATAGCAGAAGGTCTTCCATCCATGAATATCTTCTGTACTTTAACTGTTTGAGATAAGCATAGGATACTCCTTTAATGGCAAGATTAGTTAATATATCACTTCTACGATAGCATTTATAGCTGAATGGTCTTTGCTTACTCGTTATTTACATATTAGCTAATCTTCTCATAGATGAGGTGTAATGGATGACATTACAGATTAAATGTAATTAGGCATCTTCTAAAGGCTTGCATTGCTGAACAGTTCAGAGACTATAAATCCCATGAAGATGAAAGTTAAGATTGAGTAAGACTGAAAATCAACATAGGGCATTCTTTGGAAATGTTTGCTTTCAAGTGTCAAGTAGTCTTAATGATCTGTTTTTTAAAGATCTTATTTTAAAAGCAAACTCTTTGTGTTTCCTTGGTTCTTACAATTCTTTTATGAAGAGTAGTTCAATCTGAACGTAGTTTACCAGCAGTGATCTCACTACCACAAAATCAGAGCCAGTATCACACTGATATGACTTAATTCTAAGTGATCATGCAAGTAAAATTGTTAAGTTGTGATACCTTCATAACAAAACTTCTGTTAACCTCAGAGTGGAGACTAAGTTAGAGACTGAGACTAACAAAGGCAAACAGCTTTCCGAAATTCACAAAGCATTAGTTAACCATTCTCTGTTGTGGCAATCTCCATTTTAATGAGCTAATGTGTCTCAATGGTCCCAGGTTCTTGGACAAGGTCTGAAATAATGCATGCAGAAAGAGAGAGTAATTCACCCCAGTTATTTTAGGTGTTGGCTATTCCACAGTTGCCCATTTTTCTCTATTGATACCGGGATTCCGGGAGACTAGACAGTAAGTGTAAAATATGACTAACTTTTAGATGGATAAAATGAAGTAAAGGTTTGATCTCTTATATTTTTGGCAGCATATGTTGACTAAATATTTGTATCTGATTTCAGTGAGACAATTTCAGTCTTTGTTAGTTGTCTTCAGAAAACTGTTGTCATAGGGCTTGGGTTTTTCTTTTTTTTTTCTTCCCAAAATTACTTCTTCAGTTGGAACATTAGCAGAAGCATATACTTGTAAGAAAGGATCCTTTTATTAAGTGAGGAGTATTGGAATTGGATAACTGTAAGTCTCTTACTGCTAAAAATTCAAAATTTCATTGAAGACAGGCATATTATTGCATCCTTTAAATGATCTTAAACATTCAAATTTTCTTGTTTAGGATTTTATCAGACCAACAGATGGCTATGCAGTAATGCTGAACTGGACAATCTCAGCTGTATATGGACTCAAACCTGGTGAGGTAATTCTGTATAAATGTCATGTAAATTTTTTGGAACTTGTCTTAAAAAAAACACCTAACAGTATTCTTATTTTTTTATTTCATTTTAGGTGTGCTGGGCAGCTTCTGATTTAGGCTGGGTAGTTGGCCATTCCTACATTTGCTATGGGCCTCTCCTTCATGGGACTCCTACAGTTTTTGTATGAGGTAAATGCATACTATCAATTCTGACATTTCTGCAATAAGTGCAATGTGGAATTAGGGCACTGCTTTTTCTTTCAAATTTTTCTTCTCAGGTTGTTTCAAAGTAAAAATATTTTAATTGAGTTCATCAAACTTCCATTACTGGCTCATAGTACAAATCTAGTTTGTGAGCCACTTCGAATGACTTCATGGGCAGCCTAAGTAGCACACAGAGAAGTTGTTTGCCCTCCTGTCTGACGACTGCAGTGAAGAGTAAAAGCTGAGTATGACAGATTCCAAAGCTGATTCTTGGATTAGCATCAAGGCAGAAGATGGTGCCTGAGCTGGAACTACAGCAGAGAGTCTGGGCTGTAAACTAGCATTTTCTGGCCTAGTTGTCACTACTGTTATTTTTGTAAGAGAGGAGACTGTGCCTCCATTGCTGTGTGAAAGAGTATAATAAAGGCATGTCCTGCTCTCCGTTGATGTGTTCCTGAAAGTATAGTGGTTAGTTGTACAAAGGCAGAGCAAAAGATAAATATAATAGGAATGTAATAAGGAATTAATGTAATAGGATGCATGCAGGGACTTGCACGCAATTTAAATACAGATGCCTGCCTGCCTAAGTGCATGTATTCCTTTCCTACATGTGTATTCAGTGAGGAATTGTGTTTAGGAGATTTCTGGTCCAGTCAGGGCACTGGTTCCAGAGCTGTGGAAAGGCAATGCAAGTCTGCCTGTGAGAGCTATAATGTCTTGAGATGATTCCCCAGGGGCAGTGGGCTGTGAAGCAATATCTGTGGGGCAGGAAGCTCCATCAGAGACCACCTGTCCTGACTCTCCTCTGCCTGTGTGCCAGGCACGGTCCTGGCAACTCCATAAGCCATGCATGTGGCATGCCTTGATAGCACGGCCCCTGCAGGTTTCTGCACAAAATTCCACTGCACTGTCTCTTCCTCTCCTCAAATGCAGTATACAAGGGACCTGCCTAGTGGTTGTAGTGGTTGTGGTGGTACTGGTCCTTGTGGCCATGTTTCAGATCCTGTTCCTATCTTGCAGTTAGCTGCTTGTACAACAGATACCATTCAGGATGATTTCATTTCTTTGAAATGGAATGGGTAAGGTAGTGTTTTTTGAGAGTGTATTATTTATTTCTCCGCCCCAAGTCACACTAGGAAAGTTCATAAAGGGAAGGGCACTGAGAGCTGGGTTATGGCATAGTTGGATTTGCGAGGTTTACCCAAAACAAATGGATTGAATACAGCAAGGGTGTATGTGGAACACCAATGTGGAGGATGGGAAAACTGAGGACAGGGAGTAGTACTGGGAATCAGTTCCTTCTTAATCTTTGCATAGCATTTGCGAGAATAAAGATTTAGATGTCCTGTGGTAATACCCCCATTTGACTGCATGCACACCTGAGTGCTCAGTGGGTAGAGAACTCCTTAGCAGAACAGAGTCCTGACAAAAATGCGTTGCTGGATGCCCCATGTATGACAAAGAGCAGAGAAATGAGCATACAGGTATTCCAGAAGCTGTCTTCAGAATTTCAGTCTGAAGGACTGGTGGTGGACTAGTGGTGTCCTCAGAGATGGTTCAGGCACACAGCTGATACCTTGAATTTGGAAGGTATAGGAAACATTTGCAGAGTGTCTGTCCCACATAGCCCAGTGTCTTTCAGATGAACAAATATAGATTGTAGTTCCATTACGCATTCAGTAAAAGCACAATTAAATTAGACATGTGCTGTGTCATTGTCCAGGTGTACCTTATGGCTTGGGGCACAAGGGTATGCAGCATCTTCTCCTGGTGCTCACTGGCATTGAGGAAACCATGAATGATTCTGCCCCTTCTTGGCAAGAAAGCAGTGGCATATGCTTTGGTTCTGTGACCAGAGTTAGTGAAAATAGGGGATACAGAAACTTTCTGGCGGTGCCTACTGGTGATGTGTGACATGCTGGTGACATGCTACTGTCATCTGCAAGAGACAGATGAAAGGGACAGCTTGACACTTCCTAGAACTTTCATCCAACGGAGCAAAGATCTGTAGGATAGCTCTCCATCAGAATGTTTTGAACTGCATTTTTGGTCCAGTGAGCAAGGCTAAATCTAGTCTAAAACAACGTCCAAATAACATCTAATAGAAGATGTAAAGAGCATTGGCATTAAATGGTTTGATCTACTAATCTGCTCTAATTCACCTCACTATCTGCTATGTGAGCCATGTCTGTGACACCGTATGTGCTCACATTCATGTTTCATGTTACTATTTCACATGATACTAAGTTTATATTTGACAGTGTGTGTAGTAAGAAGAAGATTGGTAATCTCTCAAAGAACAGCAGATTGTGCCCATCTGACACCTGTGTATGTTGCTTTGTGCTTTTGCTTATCATTTTTATAATGGAAAAATGTGAAAAAAAGAAACAAAATGCAAAGTTTAAAAGCATAGAAAACTTTGAGATCTTAAAAATGAGGTATGGAATTTGGTCTCGTCTTCATGGTTTTACTGATTTCTTTTCTCCACTGAAAGAATCCAGGTAAAGTGTTAAGCTGTTATATGAAACAGAAAGTGATCTTTTGTTAGGGTGCTTTTCTTCCATATGTTGTGATCTGTAAGGTCTGAGGCAAATAACTTTGTTTTTTAGCGTCTAGGCCTTGAACTGATTTTTCAATAATCTCTCAGGAAAGCAGGCGTGCAAAACAAGTATTTTTTATTAAATATTCAAGTACACAGAGTGATAACAATAAGTATAAGTTTTGTTTTGTTTTCCTAAACCGCTAAGTCATAGAGAATCTCACATACTTTAATATTCCCAGCCAATGTCTGCAGCAACTGGAGGAAACTTAAACAAATGGTTATTCTTAATTTCAAACCCAGTTTCCCTTCGGGAAAGATGTTGTTTACTGACTTGCTGAATATGTCAGCATTCAGCATGAAAGCTTGAAGTGAATGCATTATTTTCCTGTGAAGATGACAAATAGTCTGGACACTCCTTCTAGCATTATGGGGTGACAGAAGAGATGACTGTGAGCAAGCTTTGGCTCTGAAAAATTAACTAAAGTTAAAATTTTGCATACAGATATATTCAGTATCCAGTTTTCACCTGTGTTTTTCTGAGGTGGAGAGATGAAGAAAAACAGTCCGTGTTTTGCACACAGCGTCCCACAAGATTCCATTTGTCCTTCTCCTTTTAGGTGGTAATGATCTTTGCTGTTACACCTGTACGCTATGTAAAAGCTCTGCAAGGTCTTTGGAAAAAAGATCTTTGGAAATTCAGTATCTTTAAGCAAAAATCTGTTACTTATTTTGACCTTGTCCTGTTTTCTGGAAATGAAGGCTTAAAAGTATGTGTGGCCATCACTGCAGGCTATATTTAATTACTAGGAAGCCATCCCTCAATCTTGAACCTACTTTCCCAGCAACCTAAATGATTCGTATAGGTGATCAGAGTTAATGTTAGGTATGTTCAAAATTCAAGAAGCTGAAATACACTCTAGGAAATACTTCTGTTATTTGCTGAACTTCCAGTTGATGACTTTTTTTTTTTTGTAGGAAAAGAATAGGTTAATAAATGAGGTTACATTTCTGGTATGTGGTCTCCACACAAGCTAGAAATCTTTGTATTCTTCCTTTGCTTGGATTTACTCATATGGGGTAGATCTTCTGGGCAAATTTAGGAGATAGACAAAGAAACAAATTGTGGGGAATGCTAGTAGCACTGGTGCTAGCATTTAATATTGCTCCCTGTAAGAAGGGCATATGGTATTGATTAAAATACCATTTACTGAAGCTAACACTAGGAGGAAAGGGGACAGATAATCATACGTCCCTCCTGATGCTGCTCAAATTGTGCAGCATTGTAAAACAAATTAAAAAAAAATCTTCATTTTTGCTGCTGCTAAACAAAAATATGTTCACATGAGAGCATGCTGCTTTGCTCTAAAATAAATACAAGGCCACTCTGGTAGCCACTGCCAAGAGGGAGCTGTCTACAGACAGGCTCCTCCGTTAGGATTAGCTGGCAAAGTTTGTCCTGCAGCCAAGGGATATGTGCAACACAGCCCAGCCTTTAGGGCCAAATTTTATGTGCAGCACAGCACAGGCCTGCATCTCCTCAGGTCAACTGTTAAGTGGATTGCTAACTTTGTGATGTGCAATAGTCTTCCAGTTCAGATCACTTCTGGTTTTGGAGTACATGAAGGAGTAAACCATTGACTGTTTTGACTAAAGATTTTGTAGACTGAATTCTTACTTATATGTGTATGAATTTGAGAAATCTCAGCATATGCTGCTAGGAGCTGGTGCTTGCAATGTCAGTGTGTGTTGGGCATGTGCATTCTCCTATGCTGGTGTGTGTCCATCAAGGTAAACCTAAATGCCACGTAAATATACCTATACAGATACTAATCTCTTTTCTTGCCCTTGTGTTTGTGTTCTTTACATTTCTAAGTGTATTTAATTATCCAGAGTTTTCAGTTGATTTGTTCATCTGTTCCATCCACTAGTCAAAATGTGTTTTTTTTTAAATTTTCTTTCTAGAAATCTAGTTTCTAAATAATAGAGTCATAGAGTCATAGAATCATTAGGGTTGGAAACGACCTCCAAGATCATCTGGTCCAACTATCCCCCTACCACCAATAATACCCACTAAATCATGTCCCTAAGCACCACGTCCAACCTTTCCTTGAACACCCCCAGGGATGGTGACTCAGGCTCCTTTGCTGTTAAATTAAGAAATTTTGCAGGCAGTGAACACATAACATACCTATTTGGAGTGTATTGACACTAAATGTGTGAGCTCAGCTGAAGTTTGGAAAAGAAAGAAATTAAGCACTTTTCTATGTCGATTTTGTGGTTTGGACAATTTACCTAATGTTGCCTACCTTCCAAACCCATCTTCATCTTTATTTCATTTCCAGGTGCTCAGTGTAGTTCTGGTATACAATTTTGGGGGCTTCAGTGGCTTAAGGATCTCTACAAATAATTAAACAGAGAATTCTAGTAATAAATGTCTTTCATTAGAAAAACAAAGAAAATAGAGTAAAGAAAAAAAAATAGTTGTTACTCCTTTTCAAGTTTAATTCTTTTATAAAATAGTTCCATTTTCTAGTACGGAAAAAAACAACACACAATGGTTTCCCAGTGGACTGGTGGAATTTTAAGGCTGGGGACCACCACGATTGACTTTTCTGATATTCTGAATAACACAGAGCAAAAACTTCAGCTGGTAGCAGAAGTACACATTCATAGAATCAAATATCATATTAGCTTGAGTATTAAATTATTATACTCTAATTAATGTTTAAGCACATAATAGATGTTAATTGGATTCTTTGTTCCAGAGGGATTAACTCATCACCACCGCTCTAGTTAAGTAGAAGAGGAATGTGGTGTGGGTAAATGACATTTTCCCAGACCTCAGAAAAAGACTTGTATAGTTTTATTATATCTATTCTTGAGCACTGAGAACGTTAAAGTTGTTGCATGCATTTGTCAGAAGAGAATCAATAAAATGAATACTGCAATGAAGATGTTTTCATTCTAGAAGGTATGGAGTAACACAAGAAGAAATGATGAGGAAAGAATGTGTTCCTTCAGTAGACTCTTACATGATTGTCTTACAGAGGAGCTTTATCTCTGTGTGAATGTGTGAGGATCAGGATGGTTACTGTAATTACAAAAGTACCTCTGAATTTAAAATGTGTTGTTTTTGCAAAACATGTAAAAATCATATTTCTTCAACAGGAAATATTAAAGAAGAAGCAGAGTTAGTATCTGGTTGACCTATGTGCCTGGTTTGTGATTTTGCTCTCAGTGAGATCATCATTAAACAGTAATAGTACATTTCCCATCTTTCTGTCTCTAAGATGCCAGCAATGGAGCTTTCAGACAATGTTCATGACATCAGTGACTTCTTTTTGAGGACTAAAAATGGGAAGAAAAGAATTCTGTACACATAGGGAGAAAAATTATGTTTATGAAAGGGAATAGCATATAATTTTTCCTCTGGTCAGAAGACTCCCTCAACAGTGAATATTCATAAATTTGTAGTCAAAGTTTTTCCTGAAGATAGCCTAGTGCCAAGTTTTGGTTAGGGAGTATCAGCAATGTTCTTCAGGTAAGAGGAAAAAAGACCTGATCACATTTGCCCACAGGTAAATATAGACTGGACTGACTTCTTAGCCACACTTCTCAGAGTGATTTGTTTATTTTTAATTGACATCTTGTCATTTGACAACTTGTCGTTTTAATAATTGCTATGGAAACTACATGCTTTCAGTTTTTACTTGCTACCAAACCATTGTCAGGAATGTGAGAACAGTAATGAATTCCTTTGAATACAACAAGTACGTTTTTATCTGTCCTGGATTGTTTTTCTCTAAGGAATGACAGACTTCAGATATAAATAAGCTACCTGAAGTCTCACAGCCCAGTCTGTGTTGTTTGTGAGGATTGGATCCCAAGCAAAAGGGCAGCAGGAAGAGAAAGTCTAGTTTCTTCTTGTGATCTGAAATGCCAGGAAGAAGGCAGCATTGTCATTACTGTAATGCTCAGGACGTGGAATTAGAGCTAGGGAAAGGAAGAGGACAATGCCCATGCCTGCCAAGGAGCTGTGCCTTGAGGACTTCATTTGAGTGGTCTAGGACAGAGAAGGAGTTGTAGTCCCACACAGAGCTGTAGTGAGACGTTTTTGTGCTTTGGGAGCCTTCCCCCCAGCTCTCACAGGGGTCCTTCCAGTCACTGCTCTTGCAACAACCTACAGCCTACACAGCAGCAGCAGCAACAGAAGGGTCCAGGTTTACAATTACTCTACTTTGCCACATTTCTTAGCTACTTAGGGGCATCCAGCCTTGCTACAGTTCTTGTAAGCCATTATCAGCTTCCAAAGAAAGCACTGTCCCTGGAATTTGCCAGTTCTGCCATTGCCCGTATTGGTCATATTTGCAGAATGAATTCAGTAGGATGTGTCATCTCAAGTCTGTAGTGAGGGGTTGGCAGCAGGGCTGGCAGCAGAAGGAGGAACACCTCAGAATATTTTCTTTTGAATCCTGATACCTCTTTGGTGTCAGCAGATTTTAGTGGCATTGAGCTCCATGTATAATATTCTCTATGCAGAGAGAATTTCCTCATCATGAGTTGAAGTTTATCTTTAATTGAATAGCCCCATGTTGTTAGGAGTCAGGCAGAAAGGGAATTGCTGAGCTGTTACTGATGTGTAGTTGGTTATTTTATTATAGCTTTTCTAACATGTCTTTTTTCTCAAGTAATCCATCCCAATGGCTTCTGACTTTCTCCACAGGAGAACTTTTCTATCCCCTTGATCATCCTTGCTGCCTGTGAATTTTCTTTCATAATCATGCATTATCCATCAACCCATTCTGCCTGAGGATGTCTGCTCAGTTGGTAGACATTTGATAAATTACAGGATCAGTCTAGGTACTTCCAGAAAGAAAGACATTCCTATCTGTCTGTCATTCTGAGTCTCTTGGTAGGTTATTAAAAGAAAGTCTTTTCTACCTGAATCTCCCTATCTGATTCAAGAAGTGTCTGTTCCTACGTCTCTTTTTTAAAATTGGGTGATGCAGATCACTCTTTTCCTGACTGCCTTGTTCTTGATCATCTTGAACATCTCAGTTCCTGCCAACCACGGATGCTATTGACAGTGATCTTTTTTAATAAGTTTTCATCTGCAGTATTGATGCAAATATTGCATCAGGTCTTGAGCTGATCCCTGCAGAAATGCAGTGGAGTCATCTCATTTGCTAACGTTCCCCACTTGAGTCAGCAACCTTTCAGCATATTTTGAATTCAATTACCTTGTGCTGTACTTTTTATAGCAGTGACTTTTTAAGAATCAAAACTGCATGTGATAATAAGCCTCTTATGGCATCTTGCAGTACTCTTTACAATTTTTTGTATGATAAAGGATAACACAGTTTGGTAATTTTATTTGTAGTTTTTTTGTGATCTGAAATTAATTTGCTCTGTCTCAGATTTGTTTTGCCTATGTCAGTTTTTGTTTATGCATTTGCTAAACTGTGAACATCTGCCAAGGCACTGGAGAGCATTTTCTGCAGAATCAGTAAGAATATTTTGCAGCTAGGCCAGATTTTTTCTCCTAAATGAAAATTTTAAGTGTTGCCTTATTGGGAACTATTTCCAATTGACTGTCAGGGGAATTTTCTATTCCTTTACTTCCACAGTTCTTGTTGTTTTACTTGTTTTTCTCCTAGATCTGAGAATTGCACTTCTCCAAACTGAAGCTGAGGTCAGGGTTTGGGCCAGCTGGAGCTCACTGGAGGTGCAAGGCCCAGGCAGTGCTGCAGCACGACTTGGCCAGGCACCAAGGGCAGGGGCCTTGAGCATACATCACCTCTGAGCCAAAGGAGGCTCCTCACAGCTCTTCAGAGCTCTCTCGCCACAGGTTACACAGCCACACCATAGCAAACCTGGCCTTGAGCACTTGCAGCCAAGCCCAGAGGAGGGAGTTGGGTGTACTCAGGGCCAGACACAGCATTTTTAGGGGCTCTGGAAATTTTCATTTGCTTAAAAATTGCAGGCTACATTATTATAGGCAGAGTAACCAATTTCAGATTGCCTCACAGTTAGGTTTCTGTTTGTTTGTTCTCTTCTGTCCAAGATGACTACAAATGGTACTAGTTCAATTATATAATTAATTAATGAGAATTTTATGGAAATTTGGATTTTTTTGCTCAAAGTCCATTTGTTTTACTGATGCAATGTTTAACTCCTTCGGAGATTATTGCAGATCTGCAGGTATAGTGACTATTATATGGAGATAACGTGAACTTGAATAAAGAGGTTCATCAACGAATACTGATGAACACTTGGATGAATACATGAAAGTTACAACGAAGATGTGTGTGAGGAGTAGTCTTAAGGACAGAAAATCTGATGAAAGGTTTTTCTTTCAGAACTGTGTGTTATATGAAACAAACAAACAAAAAAACCTTTTTTTTTCAGTACAGAAATCTTCTTCTGCATGCCTCTTTGGGAGTCTAGGACAGGCTATTAGTAAAAAGAAAGTTTTGGGCATTAGTGGTATTCCTCCCTACTTCTTTGGCTGGTAAGTCTTTCTTTTGTTTATTCTCTCTTCATTTGCTTCTCATCACCTCCTCTATCCTTTAAAAAAAAAAACAAAAAAAGGCTTCAGTTGTGCCTTCTGATTTGCCCTGCTTTTTTTCCTTTTGCAGCCATCCTCCACTGCGGCGCTGCTCTCACCAGCAGTAGCTCACCATAGGGCTGCAAAGCCAGCAGTAGGTGGCCAGCCTCGGTCCGGCATCCTGCGCTCTTGAAATTGCCAGCTGGCTATTGTTGGTCTTGCAGCTGGTGCCCAGCGAGCATGGGGGGATTTGCAGTGGGGAAGGCAGGAAGAGGGAAAAGGAATACCTGGAAGCCTGCGTCACAGCCAGCAGGCAGTTTGCTGTGTTGGGATGGGGCAACAAACCTGATTTGTGTGTGTTTCTGTAAAGGCATTTACTGTTAGTGCCTTCTTACTGCGATAAAAATATGGGATTTAGTAAACTCTTCAAGGTATTCAAATGCCTGTGTTCCATTTGCATTTCGACAAATTGAAAAGTATTAATTAGTTTTATATGTTACTTTTTTTCACTGGACCTGTTAATCTATCTGTTGTATTATGTTTGTGTTATTGCAAATGTGCTGCTTCAGAGGAAAAAAGCAAAAGAAATAAAAGTTTCTTGAACATTACTGGCAGATGTCCAGACCGTACTGCCTGTGGCTGGTAAAGAATTCAAAGTTGTGCCTGCAGCTCTTGAAAGTAATAAAATACATGAACGTAGGTGACGCTTGTTAGGAAGGACACACTCCAAATTTGCATTTACACAAGGCTGGTAGAGGTACAAATTTGTTTTGTGGCTGGTAAACTGCTGTAAAATTGGTGACATTTTCAGTGGTGAAACTTTCTCTTTATTCGTGGTTTCCTGCATAACGCATTGACAAAGCTGTGTTTTGCATTATGAAAAGCATTTGTTTCTCCTATCTTGTTTGTATGCTTTGTCAAAGTTCATCTTCCAAGCTTGGCCTTTCTAGCGAAAAGGTTATGTAGCAATACCTGTAGAGCTAAAGACCATTCCACTTTAACAACATCTTTTCATCATTTTGATATACGTATGAAGCAATTCGTTCATTCCAGTAACACATACAGAAAGATTGTTGTTAGGTGATCCTGTGCTGACTGCTTTTCATATTTGCAGCACCACAGAAAAATATTTTTGATTATTTTTTGTTATTATTATTATTTACCAGTGGACAATTTGTCATGTCCAATTACTTCTGTTTACAATTTTCCCGCCTGTGCCCTGTAGCTCAAGACAATGTTTAGTTTTCTAAAAACAAACAAACAAATCCAACAGATACCACACTAACACGGTTAAAGGGGTCTTTGGCTTCTCTCCAGTTTTCACATGCAGTAGCAGCACAAAGATGCCAATAAACCAGTTGTAAGCAGCTGAGTGGGAATTTTTCCAGAAACAAGAGACAAATCCTAAGTGACAAAAAGGGTATATGGCTGACGTGCCACTGTATCCAGAGACTCCTAGTTCAGTGGGACTCCAAACGTTTTACAGCCTGTTTCACAGTAAGGACAGATGTAGGCATGACTCCCTCTGCTGGCAGTGTGATAACATCTGTTTGAGGCTGTCTTTTCATTTGCTTGTCCGTTTGTCCTATTTTTCTCAGTAGCAGCTAGTATGTCCTTTGGTCATTCAAGAGATTGTGCCCAAAGCTTGTGAAATTTATTTCTGCAAGTGAGTACGCTTGCTTTATTATTATTTTTAACAAACCCTTCTTTAAAGTCTTACTTGAAATTAGTTCAGTTGCTGTGCTACCGCTACTATTACATGTTAAAGCCTTGAACTGTCAAGGAATTATGAAGTATTTTTATCCTGTGACATTTTAAATTATTCTCTCCATAGGGGAAGCCTGTGGGAATGCCAGATGCTGGTGCCTGTTTCTGCGTGCTAGCAGAGCATGAAGTAGCTGCCCTCTTTACTTCACCAACTGCAATTAGAGCAATCCGTCAGCAGGACCCTGAGGCAGCCCTGGGAAAGCAGTACTCTCTGAAAAGGTGAACTAAGGATACACTGGAAGCAGTTTCTTACAGAAGCAGACTAGATGAGCTAAGAATAGCAATGTCTGGGGCTTTGCCCACCTCTGTATAGCAGAATTCAAATATAGTCTAGGTGTACGTGTATTTGCTTGTGAATTTATATTGATAGTTTGGAGGAAAGGCAAGCTATTAAAAAGATGACTCTTTAATTGCTCATTAAAAAGAAGACTAAGGTTAAGAATTCTTAGTGAGTTAAGATTGCTTACTGAACCTTCATTTTACTCCACTGTGTTCATACCCTGTAATACAGACTTGGATTACACGATCCCATACTGTTTTCCCACGTGACCTCCCACTTCTCTGAGTTCACAGGATCTTCAGTGTTCATTTAATCAGCAGCTAGTCAATATCTGTCTCCCTAAAATTTAGTTACTGCTTATGGTTATATGTTGCTATTTCATGCTGTTTTAAAGTGTTTATCACTGTGCTACCTCATGCTTCAAAATCATGACTGAGTTCATCCTCACAAATCCCTTGTGAGATGAGAGAGTGGTATTATCCGTGTTTTGCAGATGAGAAGCTGAGGCACAGAGAGATTAAGGTCAAAGTCTTCTATTAATTTTGCATACCCAGACCGAGCCACTGAACTACCACTATTTCCGAGTTTTTAGCATGGTATGGTTAAAATACATTATTAGTATTTTGTGGTTAAAATGCCTCTCACATTGACTTGATGCATCTGTGAGTGTTTAGTACTTCTACAAATCATGTTTCAGCATTGTATGCCAAATATTCTAAAAAAGAAAAATATGTGGTTTTAGACCAGATGCAATCTTGGACCTGAATAATTTGCTC
Source organism: Cygnus olor (assembly GCF_009769625.2). Taxonomy (NCBI): domain Eukaryota; kingdom Metazoa; phylum Chordata; class Aves; order Anseriformes; family Anatidae; genus Cygnus; species Cygnus olor. Next base: position 43,106,528 of record NC_049169.1, read on the forward strand.
AGCATCAAACAAGGGCCATGTCAGATTGTAGGCAGTATTCAGTCATGAACATCTTTTGTCACGCTTCTCCAAAGAGAAAAGGAAGATGTAAAGTCATGTAGCTTAATTAGACCTCCACTCTCATAATTGCTCTGGGAAGTTTTGTTTATCAATAAGCTGGATTTATTCCTCATGTATTCATTACAAGTTCATCATTACTTTCTTCCATCTATTTTGAGTGTTGTCATCAATCATTTCCCTTCCATGAAATGGGGAACAAGCTCGTTTGGGACCCTAATGCCCTGTTCTTCTATGATGTTTAGTGACAAGAAAATGATACATATGCTAGAAAATTTAATTGCTATTCCTCAGCATTTTTTTAGGCAGTGACTAAAATGAGTCAGTGTGTAATTAGAGTAATAATTGACTAGAAAATCTGCTAACCTGTTCTGTAAGTTGTTGCATTTTCTGACCAAAGAATTCCAGGCAAGTTAGAGTCCCTGTGCTGATAGCAGTTGCCCCAGATGTAAAGAGGTATTTCATCATTCCTACTCAGTGCGTAGTTCATGAGCTTCTCCATTTGTGCGCAGATTTAGTCATCTCATAATTCATTTGTCTTTGGGCTATGCAATCTTTTGGTATGCAACTTCTCCTCTAGTGAAGCATTTAGTATCTTGTATTCTTGTGGATTGTCTTTAGTCACTTATATGCAAAATCCAAAGCCTTTTGCACCTGTGATAAAAAAGCCAAGTCCAGTGACTGTTCTCTGAATCCCAGTGTAGTGCTATAAGTCTTCTTAGCGTAGTGCTGACAGTCTTCTACGTGCCTTTCTTTCCATGTTAGGTAAGGACTATCTTACTGTAATGTCTAGTCATGGCTCTAACTTCCTGGCTATGTGTGATACTGTGGTGTATATTATTGAATTGGGAAAGGTGCTTAAATTAGACTGGCTATCCTATAATGATTTCAATATTAATGTCCAACTAGTTACAGTGAGTGTTATTTTATAGGTTAAGCTTCAATTCTTAAGAAATCGAATCCAACAGATGATTAAAATTTTCTTTCTAGGAAAATTCTTGCTTTTGGGTGTTATTTAGATGGACTTTTCCATCCAAGGTCAAGATAATTTTCTGTTTCAGTTTGGATTAAGACTTACTTTTACTTGATACTCTTGATCTATGATACTTTCTTCTCCATTATTTGGTGCCTAATCTGTGAAGTGGGATGTCTGTCTCCCACCTGGGGTAAAATGTATTCCTATTTAGTCTAGAGACTCTAAGTCAAATGGTTAGGAATGCATCCCTGAAAGAGGGTACCACCATGTTACATTTAATTCCTGAAAAATTCTATTAAAAACTGAAATAGGTTAAGGCGATTTATTTTTAAATCCGATTTAAAAAAAAAAAAAAAATATTGCTGATAAGGTACAGAGGTGGTGGACAATGCCAGCTTCCAGTATACAAGGGAGTACTTGATTTACAAGAGTAAATTGAATGATGAACAGATTTTTGTTCTTTCGAAATAAGTTAAATAAGTCCCTGTTAAAAACTAATGTTGGCGGCATCACTGACAACTGCACAAAATTATGTGTGATGTTTCCAAAGGTTATAGTGTGCCTGCTTCAAAATCCTTGTTGGCTTTTGGAGTCAACTCTTGAAATTTGTTTGCTTTCAAAACATCACCTGTGTCTTAAACATGACTTATGCTAAACAGCAAAAGAAATTTTTAATTTGTATTACTACAGGATAAAAGCCCTGTTCAACCACATATTGCTACAGGATCTGTAGCAGACCTGTTTTTATGATAACTCACAGTGCTGCTAAGCAGGCCATCTAATCATTGCTGCCTGTTGTGTTCGAAAAGCAGCGAACACCCAAATTCCATGACCTGGGTGTATTCTGGTTGGCTTGTGGATTCTGTTCTCATCTTCACAAGTTAACTCTGTAACGTCGACCCATTGACTCTTCCCCTGTTTAGAATCACACTTCATCTTTTAATTGACTTAATTCTTATGAACTGTATAGGTCTGATTTCCAAATGACTGACAACTGACATTGCACATGAAATGGGGCAATAACACTACAGATTAGATTAAGATACGAGTAGAAATCTGTAGCTTGTGTTCCATAGCGTAATTGGCTTTCTTTGCCTTAGGTCAGTTTTGAATGTTCTGCCGTTTTATACCGAGAGAATCTGGAGACTGAAGCATGTTCATCTGATACCAGATATTAATGTGCTTGCTTTAGAAGGAAATAGAAGGCTGCCTAAAATGTGTTCAGAAATAATGGATATAAAGTCAATTAGTAACTGCTAGTTTCTGTCTCACACAGAAACATAACACAGGAACAAGGGGATCTGAAATTAAAGTAGCAAATTCAAAGCTGTTAGAAAGAAATGCTTTCTCACATAATTCATGTCTCGCACGTGCTGCTAGAGGAGATGTGATTAAGACTCAGAATCTAGAACAATTGAAGTACAGTATGCAGTGCTCTCTGCTACCCCCTACTCTGTGCTACTGAAGTTTATGTATGGCCATTCCTATTGGAGTCTTGAGCTGAATTTATGAAGAGTCTTTGTGGAACTCCCCTTCACCTGCATTGGGAGAAGGAGCTGAGCTGCTTTTAATGTCCTGCATTTCTGACTCTGTCACCCAAACCTCAAGTGCTTGGATTGTCATGAACAAGGTAAAATCTGTTTAGGGGAGAAGAACGAACGAAGACACCAAGAGAGCAAAAATAAAAGATCTCAATTTTTTTATTTATTTATTTATTTGTTACATATTTAAGTGTCTACAGTCTCCAGGTGCATTAAGAATTAGTAAGAGTTCTCTATTTCCAGTTTCTGTAAAGAAGTGCAAATTAACCTCCTCGCTGTTTATTCAGACAAAAAAAAGGGGGGGAGGGGAAGCTTATTTAGTGTGATGCAGAGATTTTCTTTGCCAGGAAAAACTGGTATATACATTTCAGAGTTAAAAACACTTTTATTATCTTTTAATCTTGAATAATGTAACTGAGATTATTACCCATGTGAACGCTCCTGCTCTGGGGCAATGTTTTGCCTATGTGGTTTCTTCTGTGCTTGGAGTATGAAAAGGTACACACTGTGCTGAACAACTTAGGTTGTGCTAGGGCCACTAGGGACCTTGATCTGTCCCCTGCATTAGGGGGGGTACTTCACATCCAGTCCACTGGACTCCTGAATAGGGTCTGAAGTCTGGATTGAACTGAAATTTATGTTAGGAGTGTAGGTTTTCAGAATGACAGTGCAGGACATGTTTACTTAGAGAGGTTTTATGATCCTTCTTTCCCATTAAATGCATTGCAGTGGTAGATGATTGCAATAATAGGTGCATTGACACGCTGTGAAGTTTTAAGTAGATTGTTAAAAAATTGTTCACAGCAGGACGTTTTATAACCATTGCTGTCTCTCTTGTTCTACTGTTTGATAGGAGAAGATAATTTCATATCCTTACACTTTGTTAGGCTTATGGCACTTTTCTCTTGTACTCTTTTTGATGGATTTGAACCATAAGTTGTCCAAAGAGCTGGTCCCAGTCCTTCCCACAACATAGGATTGCTCTAGAGCCTGCAGATCCAGGCCTGATTATTAAAGCGCGGAATTCAAAAGGAGGAATTCTGGTTTTGGTCCAGGGGATAACACACTGACTTAACTTTTTGGCAAGCCTTTTAAGATATTGGGGTATTGTTAGCCCTGCTTTTAAAACAAGGACACTTAACAGAGTTTTTCAACAATTTATAAAGTTAATAAGTTCATAAATTTAATTTTTAAATCAAAGCTGAAATTTTGTGTTTAGCATGCCTAGTTACAGGATATACAATGCAAAGTAAATTTAGCAGTGCTTAACAGGAGTGTCCTGAATGTAAACATGAGTCTTAAAAAACTTTTCAGAAAATACAATATGTGTTTTTTACTTATACAATATTTTGATTTCTTCTATCATAAACTTTTATCTGTTCCGTAACTCCCACTTAGCTATTAGCTGTTATTGTCAGCAATGGCTTGTGCTTTCAAAGAAAATGCATTCTTGTGCAAGACTGGGGACACACTCATTATCTTCTAATTATCTTCGAATATCTTCACTGTGCTTCTTTGATGTAAAAGCTGCTTGCTTACACATTTGCTTTAAGGCTTTCTATATTTTATCTGTACCTTGTATGAAAATACATACTCCAGAGTAACCTGGAAGTTCCAACAAGAAGTCCAAGGGCAATCAAGAGAGACTTCAGGGCTTTGGGACAACTCATTAAGGGATCAGGACCACAAGTATCTTTGTCCTCTATCTCTCCAGTTGCAGGGAATGATGAGGGGAGAAGCAGGAAATGATAGCAGATCAATCTCTGGCTCCAAGCCTGGTGTTGTTAGCAGAACTTTGTTTTGTTTTTTTGATCACAGGTCATTTTACATGACCCCAGGCCTGCTGGCAACAGTGGGGTTCACCAGTCTCAAAGGGGGAAAGGGGTTTTGCACAGGAGTTAGCAGGGCTCACTGAGAGATCTTTAAACTAGATTTGAAGGAGGAAAGGGATAAAAACAGGCTCACTAGAGATAAGCCAGGGGGTGGTATGTCAGTGGCTGTGGGACAGCGTGCTAGCAAAGCCCTTCAGTCTGCTGCCAGGTAGGGGATGGAGAGCCATGTGACAGCAAAGACACAAGGCATATTGATGGGTTAGAAATCATGGAAGTGCCTGAGAAAGGTCATGTAGCAATTAGGGCTTCTCCCCACAGAAAGGTGATGGGATCACTAAACCAACTGAAGTGCATCTACACCAGTACACACAGCATGGGAAACAAACAGGGGGATATGGAAGCCATTGTGCAGCAGGAAAACAGATATAGCTGCCATCACAGAAACATGGTAGGATGACTTGCACAACTGGAGTGCTGTAGTGGGTGGGTATAGGCTCTTCAGAAGGGATAGGACCAGAAAGAGAGGTGGTGGGCTAGCCCTGTATGTTAGGGAATGTTTTGACTGTCTTGAGCTTAATGATGGTGACAATCAGGTTGAGTGTTTATGGGTAAGAATCGGGGAGAGCCAACAAGGCAGATGTCATGGGAGTCTGCTACAGACTGCCCAACCAGGATGAAAAGGCAGTTGAAATAGAGAAGAGGAGGCTGAGGAGAATCCTCATTGTGGTCTACACCTTCCTCACAAGGGGGAGCAGAGAGGCAGCTTCTCTCTGGTGAACAGCAATAAGACCCGAGGGAATGGCTTGAAGCTGCCACAGGGGAGGGTCAGGCTGGACATCAGGAAAAGGTTTTTCACCAAAAGGGTGGTCAGGCACTGGAACAGTCTACGCAGGGAAGTGGTCATGGCACGGAGCCTGCCAGATTTCAAGAAGTGTTTGGACAATACGCTCAGACACATGGTCTGATTTTAATTTTTTTTTTTTTTTTTTTTTTTTTGATGGGGGTGGTCCTTTGGCGGAGTGTGTTGCAAAGAAAGCTAGGGGGTATTTTGGAGTAGTTTTAATGCCAGGGTCTGTTGTTGGGCTACTTGAAGCTCCAAAAGTAAATTACTCTCTAAAGTTGCCTCTTACTCTTTTTGTGGACTATAGAAGCCTAGAGAACTAGTTCAGCTTAGACACTTTTTTTTTTATGATAAGAATCAAATAAGATAAATAGTATGCATTGCTGTCACAAAATAGATTATAAAACCAGGCATATACTAATGCTGCAGTACTGAATATAAATGAGTGGTTCATCTCAGCATAGTTGGCCATTTGTTTTCATCTGTACTTCATGAACCTGAATTCAAAGTTCTGTGTTTCTACCTGAAGATGACTGCTTATTTTTTTGTTGGAGGTGCGGGGGCAAGACCATAAATCATTCTTCACTTCAGTACCTTCTTATTAGATGATGATGTTTGGTCAGTGTCATGAGTATCCATGAGTTTAAATGCAATTTTAAGTTGCTTGTTAGGAAATTAAAAGTGAAAAAAAATCTGCTATGACAAGAATAAAGTTATTGTACAAGTGTTACAAAGATCGAAACCTTGGCAGCACGCAGTAATATACTGTAACGTCTCACTTCTAAGTACAAATAGTCATGTTTAAGAAAGCTACAGCTGACATAGAGGACCTTGCCATACTAAACAGGGCGTGAAGTGAATTTGTAATGTTTAAGGAAGGACAACAAAGTGTGACAGAACATCCAATAAAAGGTGATGAAGATTAAGACTGTGGGGGGGTTTATTGCCCAGGCGTATATCACTGCATAATTTAGTGGTACAAAAATGGAGATTGCACCTGTTGTGACTGCCAGGTGTTGCATTTCTTTTCTGCCAAAACTGGCTGCAGAGTATCCATCCAAATAAGCTGAATTCCAGTACTATTGTTATGAGATTGACATTATCTGGTAGAATTGCATTTTTTTTTTTTTTATTATTTATAAGTAAATAGCTTCTGTCTATGCGGGAAAAGGGATTTAGCTGCTATTGTTTCTCCACAAAAAACATTTCCAAAGGCTTCTAAAAAGATGACTGAACAACTCAAAAAGCATTAAGATCTGTTTAAATAGAACATTATTAACAACTTAAAGCTAAGAGTTATGCTACAGGTATTTCCTATTTGTTCTGTTTATTTCTTTACTAATTTTTCTGCTATATTTTTGGTATTTTGTAATTATGTTTTGCCTGAGAGGTATCTATCTAGATCCTGTGTACAAGGTATTTAACTATTCTTTACTTCCATTGACAATTGTTTGCCACTGGCCTCCCGAGATCTTTGAATTCTGAAAATAAAGCTTCTTTTACATGATATATCAGGTAGCATAAATTAGTATAGCTAAGATTCTAATTGTTACTCAGTAGGATGGAGCATACAAGGAATAACCGTCTTCCCTCCCCTTTTGTCTTTATCCCATCTGGGACACAGGCCACAGATGTTTATTGAATTTGTTTTCTTGTTTTCCTTTCCTGTCCAGATCAAGACAAATACTTTTTTTTTTTTTAATTTTTATTTAAAGGTTCAGAATGTTGTTTGTAGCTGGTGAGAACTGTGATGTGGACACACTAGAATGGTCCAAAAAAGTCTTCAAGGTACCTGTCTTAGACCACTGGTGGCAAACTGGTGAGTGTTTTGAACTATCATTTGCAAAATATGGTGATGAAATATTTTCAGACTTGGTTCCTGAGTCTGCTGGTAGGTCAGCTATGTGTTTCGATGAACATTGAAATAGGCAAGGCTAACAGTGAAAATAAAAATTCAGCAGAAAGAGCGTGTTTGTTTTGGAAGTGGTCTGAAAAATAACTTCAGGATATATTTGAAACACGGCCTTTTTAAAAGCTATGTAGAAAAACAAAAGCATTATCTGATCCCTGTCTTTAAGAAAAGTTAGCATTATTTCTGTATTTTTCCAGGTGTAATTGTATACATTTGTATGTTTGACTTCTTCACACCAGAAAATTTTGTGTTTGGAGAAGCTTTCATGTTTAAGGTATGTTTTTGCACATATATTTCGCATAATTAAAAATAAATGATGGAGTGCTGGAATGGAGGGTTATTGACTGCTCATGAAAGATAGGCATGGCAGGTGAGATGGAGGTGTTGCATTGTACGTAAGGGAGAGATAAGACTGTATGGCTGTTAGGGATGATGCAGTAGAGAGCCTCTGGGTGAGGATTAAGAGGATGGAAACCCAAGCAGATGTTGTGGGTGTCTACCATTGATTGGCGACCCAGGACAATAGCATACATGAGATATTCTGTAGGCAATTAGGAGTTGCCTACAGTTGCCTGATCAGTTGCCTTTGTCCTTATGGGACTTCAATTTTCCTGACATAAACTGGGAATATCATACCGCCACAACAAGTAAGGCTGGGAATCATAAAGCATGTTGTAGATTAACTTCTTGTCACAAATACTAAGTGTGTCAACTAGGAAAGGAGCCCTCCCAGATCTGTTGTTTGAGAATAGGGAAGGCCTTGGGAGACGTGGTAGTAAGGGGCTGTCTTGGCCACAGTGATCATGAATTACTTGAGTTCAAAATTTTTGAAGTAAGCAGAGAAAACGTCAGCGGAGTTGCCACCCTGGGTTTTAAAAGAGTGTGCTTTAAGCTCCTTGGGAAGCTAGTGAGCAGTGTCCCCTGGGAGTCTACTCTAGAGAATTTTGGGGGATCCGTGAAAGCTGGTCAATTTTCAAGAATTCAAGAATTTCAAGAATTCAAGCTGGTCAATTTTCACCTTTTTAAAGTCCCAGGATTGAAAGCTAATGGCTTATTTCTACATATGAAAATGCTTTTTACCTCTAATAATCTAGCAAATTATTACATATTCCCAGATTTGATATTTGTCTGTATTCTTCCAAAGAACATCACAAAACTGTGAGAAATATTGGCACCTTAGTTTTACCTGAATACTGTAGTCTTATTAATGCAATTCTGTCTTAGTTGTTGACTCTTTCAAATGAGGCTAAAGCAGAAGATAGTGGAGGAGAGGAGTCTAGTATCTGTGTTATCAGTATTTCTTGTAAGGTGGAGTAATTTCTATTACCTTGCTTATGACTGAGCTAAGTAGGGAAGAGATCAGCTTTGCAGAGTGTAGGTGACTGAGTCACTATTTAGAGGCAGAAATGAGTGAAAGGAAGTTTGACATGCTAAGATATTATAAAAAAGAGAAAAGGGAATATAAAAGTTATTTAAAAATCTAGGTAAAGTCTTTCATTTTGTCTTCGAAAGATTTATGGAGTATATGAAATCATTGTGAATTGAAACAGTGGAAATGAAAGGAAGCTTTCATTAGAGGCCTCCAAGGTGTTTACACCAGGAAAGCCCAATTGATTACAGCTTTGATTTGTGTCAATGTCTTCATCAATAACGTTTTTTTATTTGAATATTTGTGTTGCAAACATAGTAAGCACATCTTAAAAGATGTGCAATGCATGTCACAGGATCAATAAGTGGTACATACAATTTTAGGAAATAAGGACTGCTAAGCAGTTGCTGTTTTCTTTGGAGATGTGGCAGTGAAAGAAAGAACAGCCCTTTCAGATCCTGTACTCATCTGTACATAGGGAGAGGATAATCTTGTTTTGGATTTGTGCAGGTGTTTTGTTTTTGCTTATTTATACAAAATGGCACTTAGTATTTAAATAGCAATTTTCATCTTCAAAATAATTGTGCAAACACAAGTAAATTAATTCTTTCAACACCCTGGTGAAGTAACTAAAGTTATTCCAGTCTGGCAGACGTTAAATTGAGAAAGATAAGTATCTTGCCTACCCCAAGCTATTCAGGAAGCCACTGCAAATTCAATGTTAGAAAACAGTTTTCTGTGCTCAGAGATAGATTTTTATGTCGTATTTACACGTGTTTTGTGGTATTTTGAGTTTTTGTGAAGGAAAACAAAAAGTGTCTTTCAGACCTTGTTCTAAGCCTCTGTGTGTGATGATGTTTATAGAGAATGATGCTGCATTTCAGTATTCCTGCTAGGAGCTTCGCAAGGAACTTTGCCAAATTTATTTGAAATAACCTAAACAATGTTTAAGTTGTACTCACTGTGTCAAATTCTTTGGAGCGGTCTCAGTACGCAAAGAAATGTGGGTTACCTTGGTTTTGGATCTAGCTTTCAAATCAAGAATTAAAAAAAAAAAAACAGCAATGAAGGTGTGAAGAGCTACGGAAGCACAGACACTCTGAAAGCTTGTGTTAAATATTCCTAGCTGCTTCCATGGTAGCTATTCAGTATTTGTAGCAGAAAGAAATAAAATGAGTCTTCTACACTTTTTTTGACATTTTTAGAAGTTAGCAAGTAAGATTTCCACTTCTTCATAATAAATATAGGATGCAAAGAAAAAATTCAAGGATAAATTTGAAGTGTATAAAATGCCAGTCAAGAGACACGTTTTTTGGGGGGCTTTTTTATTTATTTTTGGTTGTGTACTTCTTATACTACGGGAATCTAAGTTACAGAGCATGCAAGCGTAGGGGGTTCAAGTTGGAGAATCAGCTGTTTCATGTTGTGATACGATTGCCTTAAGTGTTCTGACTGTCAGCTCACTAAGAGGCAGAACTACGAGAAGATTGTGCATGTTTTCAGTTTTCGTGGAATCACTGACTGGCTTGGGTTGGAAGGGACCTTAAAGATCATCTAGTTTCAACACACCTGCCACGGGCAGGGACACCTCCGACTTGACCAGGTTGGCCAAGGCCCCATCCAGCCTGATCTTGAACACCTCCAGGGATGGAGCATCCACAGCTTCTCTGGGCAACCTGTGCCACTTCTAGTTCCACAGGACTACTGGTCATACTGATATTTTATTGGGACTATACAAACAGAAAATTGTACCATTGAAATCAGTATAAAAAATATACACAGTGTAATATATTTCAATGAATTATTTCCTACTACAATCATTTAAGCAGAAGAGTTTATTAATGTGGTCTCCAAGCAGCATGGTCTGGTCCCCTGTCTTCAGTTTCCATTGTGTTGTCTTGGCAACGTTGTGCATAATGTTCTTGTGAGCATCCAGAAAGACGGATTTTGCAGCTGAATTCTGTTAGGTAATCTATGCAGGTTTCTGCTACAGAACTGTTCTTCAGGTGAGTTACCTTGTCAATGTAGACATCCATCGCCCCCCATTTGACAATTGGGTTCTACATTTTGTTCTTCAGTCATCTCTGCTTTGCCTGGGTCAAAACTGTGCAGATGTGCGTTTCAATCCATTGAAAAGGATGAAATTTTCAGAGGAAGAGGCAACAGGAAAAGCAAATTAAACAAAAGGTAACTGTTTCATTTACAGCAAAAGATTCAGTTCATGGATTTTTTTTATTATTTTTTTTTGTCAGAGTTGCAGTTGTGGAGTTACGTAACCAAAGCATCTAGAGCTCATTTGGAAGATGATGCTCAGATCTATATGCTCAGATGGCTGGCAGAGATTTCTTTCAGAGTTCAGACTGTTGTTTTATCTTATCAGATAGTTCTTCAGTGCACATTCTGTTCTTGCTTTTAAATACATTTGTATCCTGTAGACTAAGATCATATTTTGCTTTTGGTGGAAACTAATCTACAAAACAGTTCTTTAAAACTTGGAATTACTCTGTGGAAAATTCTGCAGCTATGTAGCCCTGAATTGCAGAGGCCTCAGAGCATAATGTTGTGGATAACTGAACTTGTAACAGATGTTCATGTAGAGGGAGAGGAGAAACGCGGTCATTCATTCCAAGTGAACTATTCTATTCTATTCTATTCTATTCTATTCTATTCTATTCTATTCTATTCTATTCTATTCTATTCTATTCTATTCTATTCTAATTTAATGTAACTTCAAAGAGCCAATGTAATTTAATGTAACTTCAGTTTTCCAATGAGCCAAGTAAAATTGCTTTGGGCAAGCCAACCAATCTCTTAAACCTGTGAAGAGCATTCAGTGCCTCTCTTTCTCAGTATTTAAGTAATGTTAGCATTCAGACGTGGAGGGAGAGAGGGGAAACTGCTCCTTTTCAGCATGCGACATGGGAGACCTGAATCCACATGTACATCCCAGGTTGCAAAGATGATACTGGTTCAGTGAGAGGAGGAGTGTTGTGGCTTGCAATAAAAATAATAATAATTTTTAAAAAAAAGGGGGGGGGAATCTCTTGTTTTTATTTACGGAATTGACTGTACTCTGAGCATGTTAGCCAGTAAGCACACCAGGTCCTTCTAGTAAAAAAAAAAAAAAGCACCTCTTGTCTTTAAATTCCTGGGAATTCTCTTTTCTCTCTTTTCCACCTGGGTGTTCTGTCTTTTTTCCTCCCACTGGTGAGCACCTCTTCTGTGTTGATTAAAAATTCAGTATCAAGCGTGCTGTCTCATGTACAATTTCAGTTTTCTGTCTTACATATACTGACATTTTCTAATTTAAAATAATTAGAAAGTACCTTAAGCTTTTCTGTTCCCATTTGACTTCAGTTTCTCTGTGCTTATTAATCTTAATCACTTCTGATTGCCTTTCCACATGCAGCCAGGGGCATCCATTAATATGAATGAAGCATTATTCATGTTTTTCTGCTTTTAAAAATTTATTTGTATGGTTGAGATGACTGAGAATAAAAGAACTGTAAAGCAAACTTAAGTTACGGAGTTCATCCATGAACAATGTTTAGAGTGCCCTGCATAGGCAAATGAAGAAGAGAGGACACCTTTAGGAGCTAGTGTGTTAAGTGAGAGTAGAGCAGCCTCAAGTGCCCAAAGGAGACAAGCTGTGGCAGCACCTCCAGTTTGTGTGTGTGAAGATGTTACAGGTTGCTGATCTCGTTCTTGTTGCATGGCAACTGCTTTTTTTGTAGCACAGAGAGTAAAGCCCTCATTAGTGTAAAGTAGATGATTTTTTTCTGATGATTTGAGAACAGAAACACTAGTAGTAAGCTGCATGAATCTACTGCTTGTAAGGAATAATCCTTTACAAGATTTAGAGCTGTCCAGTGAAAGTAGAGAGAGAACAGGAGTTTCTAAGATGTTAAACCCAGATACAGAAAAAAATATATTGTGAATTGCATAGTAGTAATTTTATCTGTCTTTTCTATCTTGGTAGTATTACTATGCATACAATATATTGAGATTTCCCCAAACGATTAAACAGTAAACTGTTAGCACTGAGATGTGTAATTACTTTTTATAATCTCCATTTATCTCTTAGTACTTCATCACGTATCGGTTATGATATTACAGTAGGAAGGAAATAAAAATCTGAAATTCATTTGCAGTCTGAAAGCATATTATAATTCAGTGCATTTCCTGACATCTTTAAACATGCTATCTGACATCTTCAAAATATGACCACAAAACCACATTTTGCTATACACAAGTTGTAAGACGTACATTACAAATTACTATTTGATAGCAAAGGAGCCGGGTATGTTTATTAGAAAATGAATGCATAAACTTCAGGTGTCTTGTGACTAGCTTGCCAGTTCATGACGACTGATGTTATTTCCTTTTTTGGATAATTTTATTTTGATAATTGCCACGGTCCACCAACATTTAACTAAGCTGATTGATATATATATATAGCTAACTAAACTGTATTTTGTACATTTATTGTCGATTTTGATTGGATATGCTTTGAAATCTTCACAGGCCTTGTATGTATGTATGATACCCCTCCACACAGCACAGTTTGTAAATATGTTCTGTATTTGGATAAAATCATGAAAGGGAGCCTTGAGGGAATTCTAATGTTTTGGGGGGTTGATTTTATTTTTAAATGAATGGATCAAATGTAGCAATAGAATCATTATACAAGAAGTATTTGGCCTTCGCAAGTGTAATATGTATTCATGGTAATTGATGCATTATGCCTACAAGTGCTTTGAAACATTTAGAAATACTTCAAAAATTACTTGTTTCTTATCTGACTTTCAATTCTAAAAATAAGCATGGAAACTCAGGCACTTCAGGCACTTCAGAAAATATATTACTTTATAAACAAATGGATTTTTTTGAGAAACAGGCTTCAGATTTTCAAATAGCTTTAGCTTATTTTGCAGTTTTCCTAAGCTTCTGTACATCTGCAAGAAATGAGGCAAATACTCTGTTTCTGGCTAGCTGCGCACAGCTGTTGTACAGGTATTAACATGGCTCCACAGTCAAGTTGATATTAATATGATAATTCCTAGGTTGTGCAAAGAAGCTTGAAGCTGTCGTACTCAGCACTGTATGCATGCCTAATAATATGGGAATGCCTGCCCATTCATTTAAAAAATTAAGATATATTTAATTCATGCAACTTGCAACATAATGCAATATTCACTTCTAAAGGTGGGGAATTGTGTCCCAGCTGAGGTGGGAGGCATTCATCAACACAGCTGAAGGTTAGAATCTGAAATAAAGTGAAACCAATGGAATAACTACCTAGATGAGCTTTGAGTAAGCTAGTTGTTGCTAAAGCTCTGTTCCAGAAAAATGGCCCGTTTTATGGAAGCACTTAAATGTGTACCTGTGTTGCATTCATCATTTAAAATGTAAAGTGATATTCTGAATCAGGGACAAATGGACAAATGGATTATGGGGGAGACAATACTTATGATGCTATTCCTGTTTTGATGAAACATACTGAAATAAATGGCTCTGCACTGTGGGTGTGTGATATTGTGAATGGGAAGTGGAAACCAACCCTGAAAAAGGGAGATTATCTCTGGCTCTTTGTTTGTACCCCTTCTTTTAGGCCAGTCCTAGCACGCATGTGGCTGTGTGGTGAGCAATATCAGCCAAAAACTAACCTAGCTAAAAGGAAGAACATTTTTTTAAACCTTTGTCAGTTCATCCAGTTCCATATAAAAGCATGGGAGTATTCATGCTGGAAAAAAAAGAAAGATGGGAAAGTACAGCCAACATGCAGAATGATAATGAGAACCTATTTTGTTTTTCCGTGATCTGCGCTGATGTGCATTTAAATCAACTCAAGTCAGCTGTGCAACTGATTGTCCGGTTGTGCATTTTAATTGCAAAACTAGCCTTCTTCATATGTTGGATAATTAAAATGAATATGGCTGTCATATCATTGTCCCTTTACGCTTTTGTTTGTTCTGCCTTTAAGGCAGTAAACTTTTTCTGTGGTGTCTGTACTGTATGGCCCTGTTGTTTAAGCATTCTTGATGCTACTGTACATTAAAGAATATGGAGAATAAGGAAAACTTGAAATGGAAGTGAATAAGGAACAGTAAGTAGCCATAACCAGAAGGAATGCAAATTTTTGTTCCAAGCACTGGTTGTTTTGTGCAAATGCACAAGTACTGGACAGTCTGCTTAATTAACATGTCTTTCTGATTTCTTTAGTCACCCTTTTAGAAATGGGTTAATTTCCTATTTATGTCTCTTTGCCATGCATTTTTTCTGGTAGTTAATGTATCACAGTTTCTGAGTAGAGAAAATTAAGCAATTCAGCAATTTTTTAAGGTACTGTATACAAATTAACACAGTGAGAAAGGTTGAATTTATTTTCACTTGGATGTGAAGAATAAGGTGAACGAAACAGTTGTTTTTCCATGAGGCTTACAGTTAATTTGTTACACTGCTTTGTAGAGTAATAGTGAGAGTAATAAGCATGTTTTACAGCTGTCCCACCACAAGGTAACAAATAGTCTGTTCTGATCTGCCGGATGAATGTAATCTAAATGGTAGGCAGCCTGAAGGAAAAATCGCGCTTTAGGTATGATAGCGTCTCTAAGGCTGGCGCAAGAAAGTCTTAGCTGACTTTTTCTTTCCAGTTGGTTTCCTGCACATGCTTCACACTAGCTTTACATATTTTTGTAATGTGTTTCAAAACTCCCTATAAAACATGTATGAAAAAGAGTACCTATGGAAGTCCTGATTACAAATCGCTCAGCTTGTGTACCTCACCTAAAATTGGGTATTTCTTTTGGGTTTTGCTATTAGGATAGACCCCTACTACTTACTGTATTTTGACATTCTGTATGTACCTTGTATGTATTGTGTTGATTCTGTATGAGTTAATTCACAAGAGGAGTAAGTTAAAAATAAAGTCAGACGGAGGAAAAATAAATGGTAATTGCTGTCACTGTTCAAGAATTTATCTGCTGCATCCATCACACTTCTCAAAAAAAAGGGTTGAAATGAAATACAAAATGATGCATGACAGTTTTTGAAGTTTCGCTATTATTCAGCAAAGCCTTTCACAGTTTAGGATGACAGATTGTCTTTACTCTAACCTAATTGTGCATAATGTGTGAATTAGATTTAATTTCACACTTTCTTTCTGACAGCATTAGTAAAACTGAATCAGGGAATCCTTAAGAATTTACAGGTCTCCAGATTCTTCAGTCATTGTTGTCCTCTTGTGGATTTTCTCATTTCTCTCTTATAATTCACTGTAGTACTCTGCTAAATATGTTAAGAAGAAGATTAAAATTTCAGTAAATATAAGCTCTGTCATAAAATTTCACTTCATTTGATGACAGGCTTAAGTATATTGAAGAGGGAGTAGGTAAAAGAAATGGAGAATTTCTTGATATGGTTATCATATATCTAAAAAAGCAATTTTCACTAGCCTTTAATCTTAGAAGGCTGTAAAAATAATTGCATATCAATGTACACTGACAATATGGATTCATCTGTACTGTACTTTTTTGGCAGTCTTCCAGCTTACAGCCCAGCATCACATCCCACTCCCTTGGGATCAGCCAACCTGTGTACCTCTTTGCCGTGTATGGTGCTGGGGTAAGAGTGGCCAGGTGTCATCTCCTTGCTTTAATTTTGATGGATAATTAGGGTCAGACTTTTTGTAGTGAAATGCCCAGCACTAGCCAAGTGTACTTGGTATATCTACACATTAATACTTCATTAGGTGTCAACCTGGAGCTCTGCAGAGAATATAGATATCTTCTAGGGAAAAGATGCAGAAATCTTCTAGGGAAAAGATGCAGAAAACTTTATGGCAAAATTATGCAGTTGATGTTTTTGAGTGTCTGCTGAAGGCATGGCTGAGCTATACTGTAAAAAGATTATCTGAAATTCTCTTCCAAGACCAATGAGCATAAGACTGAAGTGGTGCTTGGGCTACCAGCCCAGCAGTATGCCTATCTATAATTTATCATGGCTTAATAGTGCTAAATCAGAAGTTATGGATGAGGCCACCTACTGCTAGTGCAGTCAGAGAATTGGAAGCTTGCTTGGGTTTTAATGATGGAGAATCACCTGGGAAACTGACAAATGTACGCAGTTGTATGCTGAAGGATGAAGAACACAAGGGCTGTATGAACACTTGATGAGCTGGTCCCTGAATGTCAGAGTCCTCCTCAGCACATATTTCTGTGATGTGTTAGGTTTAGTTTTATTATAAGGAAGCAGCATGGCATGCTGTGATGTGGATTTTGAGTGCTAGAACTCATCTGGTACTGTGGTTTTCTGTTTCTGGGTGCCCATTAGTTGTTGCCATGCTGAGAATACATGTTCCTGGTACATTATTGATTTCTTCATTCCATCCTTCCTGGCATAACTAAAATGACCACTGTGTGGAGGGAGCATGTGCAGGGAGTTTTCAGAGCTGTCTTCTTGCTGTGTGGATGGATACTGCATGTTAATGGGTACTGCGTAAGCTTCCTCCCTTCTGTAGACCCTTGTCTCTATTTTATCTGTGTTGTCTTCTGCTGTAGTAATCCCTTTAATTTCCCTCAACCAAAATGACAACTTTGCCAGGAAAATGCCCCAGTAAGAATTTAGCTTATTACATTTACCGTATATGTTAATGTGTTAATGTATGACAATTGGTCCTTTTTCTTTTCTTCATCTTCTGCTACATAAGAACTCGCCACCTCTTCTGCATGCTTCAAGCATCTATATGTGGCATCCTGACAAATTCAGCCATACGTTAGTCACTTAGTGCAGCCCAAACCCAAATATTAATGTCGGAGTGAAGTGTATTTTCCCTAAGTATATCCCAGCAGAAAATAAAATATTTTAGCAGTCTAACAGTTTATTATATTGAAGAACATGAGACAGTTTAGAAATTGTAAGTGGTACTGGGCATTTTTCATCTTGAAAGTTGTGAGTTAATTCAAAACTGTTTATTTTGTTTGAACTTGAATGTGTACTGTGAATGAGCAAGACTATTTGGGGCACAGAACTACTAGCTGTTGCTCTGCATCATTTAGCAAAGCCCAGCTTCTTCAAGTCAGGCATGTGGGCAGATGGAGGAATTGTGATGAATAAAGTCAGGCATACAGACTTCCCATAGTACTCATAAGCAAATGCATGCTTTGCTTCTGCATCAGCAGCACTTTCAGTAATATAAGAATTGCTTTCAGAGACACAAATGCAACAAAAATGCCTGTATCAGTCTATCCATTAAGTGTCCAATATAGCACAATAATACTGAAATCTCTTTGAAATAATATCTTTCTCTTACATGTAGAGAGAGGCACATCTTTGAAATTCGAGGGTGATTTTCTTTAGATCAACTCCTATCCTGAAAGTAGAGATGTAAGGAGGGACTTGGGAAATTTTAACAGATATGATTTTAAGACAATCTCTCAGTTATTCTGTCTTGCAAGTCTCAGTAAAGTGCTTTTCATTATTCTCAGAGGTATATATATTCCCTCCATTGTAACTCATAGCAGGTGTTGAATGTAGTTCACCATCCGAACTGTAGTTCAGACTAGTTGTGAAACATTGCTCTTCTAAATAGCTGTTTCATTGTCACATTATATGGTGTTAGGCAAGAAGTAAATCGGGTTTATGCTCCAGTTGTCCCTGAAAAGGCTTCCACAGCCGGAGGGCTGCTGACTTGCTCGCATAGGGAATGGAAGGCTAGCACCTTAGATGTGTGCAGAAGGGATTGATCGAAGACAGATCTACTCTTCTATTTGTTACATTAAATATATGCAAGTTCCTAAAGATTGCAGTATTGGGAATCTGTCTAGACACTGCACAATAATTTCAGAGAATCTCCAACTATAAACAAATGAGTCAAGTAAGGGATATCTGTGTGCACATTTAGACACCTGGTGTAAGGGGTGGGTGGAATACAACATCCATTTGACAAATGTTATCCTACTTCAAACTGCTGCTGGTTTTACTTTCTGACCTGTGTCTTGTAACCTGCATATAAATCCTGACTTTAATTGTAAATAAACCAAACTTAATTCAAACAAAGATTCTTAAGCAGCTTTGCTTATTGGAAATATAAAAAATGGCCACACAGAACTTGTAGTATACGTAATTGGTAAGGAAAATTTCTCATCAGTAGTTGTTTTTCTGTATTCTTCTGAACAGTGTTGATTTCTTTTCAGCAGGATTTTCTATTCAATTCTTTCAAGTCAGGCTGTTTTTTCCTTGATGAAAAATGCTGTTCTGGAAAGCAGTTGCTGTTTTCTGATTGGTTTGGGAAATTGATATTTCAATCCAGCATCCTGTTTGAAAGATACACATTGATTTCCTAAGAAATGTACAGCACAAAGATGCATGCAATCCTTTGGCAATACTCCTTGGTGCTTCTATTTTGTAAGAGAATCTTTAGCATTCAGGAACAGTTAACCTAACATAAAGAGTGGATGCTTCTGGGATTCTCTCTCTTAATTAGTATCTGGTCCGAATACCAACAAGCCATATTTTTTCATGTATATAAAAAGTCTTATTGACCCATGGGAATTGAATGCATAGCCTAGAGATTAGAGCACTGGGTAAATATGAAAGTGATATATTTCTACTGGTAATTGAGAAGACAATAGAAGAAACAGCAGCAATTTTAAAGACTTACTCAGAAAGTTTTAGAACTTGTGATTCTTGTTTAGAATAAATGGGCTTACATTCAGTCTTATTCACTGTTTTCCAAAAAGCAGAAACACAAACTAGTATGACCATGTTTCCTTTCTAGTTTGTATTCTTTTAGTTAACAGTGTATCAAAGAGCCAAACAAATCCAAACTAATTTTCAGAAATTTCACATATTCCCCTTCTTCCCCAAGGGTTTTTTGATTGAGAGCTCTGCAATTAGAAATCTCTGTCAGTTCCTGAGTCATGCTAAATCTTACTGGTGCATCTGGTTACAGTGGTGCTGTGTTCCTTCTCTCTCAACAGTGAATCTAATGACTGCATTTTGTTGATGAGTACCTTTCTCATCTGATCTGTTACAGTATGGTTTTTAGCTCTTGCCTTGCAATATGTAAAGCAAGATATAATCTGTGCCATCACTTCTTTTCCTGCCAATGCAGTCAAAAAGAAATTGTCCCTTGCCACTGTCTTTTCCAATTCACTTTTCTCTAAGGAATATACCTTTTTTCATTCTGCTCTAAGGAAAAAAAGGGAAAAAGTTGAGATCAGTGACTTCAGTATTGTGTAGAATATGGAGCTCTGAAACTGCTGAATAAATTGTGGGTTTCTCTTCCTGCAGCTTTCAGCATGATCACTTGCTGACTACATTAGGTCATGTTGATGTTGTGTCATCTCTATAATTGCAGCTTGGATGTTCTGCTTTTTTGGAAAAAAAAAAAAAAAAGAAAAAAAAACAAGGTCAGTGTTTGTGCAGGAAAAAAATAGAACAATGGAAAATGGGAAGCAACCAACCAAACTTTTTAGTATTGAGGGTTGATAATTCTTGGTCTGTGCTCTGCAGCTGGAGTTAGGCCCTAGCGTAACAGTGCAATGTTAATGCTAATTTTCAGCTACTTACTAACACCTAACTTAATATTATACAAACTCTTGGTGGTTTTGTTCTTGCTCTTGCTTCTTTAAGCAATTGAGTAGTCATTTAACTACTTCTGAAGTGGCAGAGAAATACTGTGGAAGCTGAGAAAATTCACAGCAAAAACAACTCTAGTGAGCTAATGCAAGAGAACTGAAGATAAATTTGGGCTTACTGATCAGAGCCCAAATACAAAGCTGAACACAAACCTGCTTAGCTGTGTTGAAACTTGAGCATGATGTGGACTATGAATTCTGGGTCAAGTGACCTGAGACCTGGGACATCTCCAGAATGATAAAACTGCGTTTTTATAGTGCTAGCCCCATATTGTGTCCCTGCTAATATCTATAGCCACCTACACTTTTTTTTTCCCTACAGTTCAGAGTTATAGCAGCATTCAAATAAATTTCTCTGTTTTTCTTACAGGGAAAGGAAGGAGAACTGGTCTTTTTTCAAACTTAGACTCTGCTATATGACTTAATATTTTTTTTTATTCCTTTTTCTTAATAATAGCTCTTGTAGTCTAAAAGCATTATGTGAAATTGAACTTTCTTAAGGGGAAAAAACAGGGGGCGGGTGAGAAGGGAGGACTTTGTAGCTGCCTAACTGTGGGGATAATTAGGAAGGTGTAGGCACTACAGGGGATATTCATGCTGTCTGAAGAAGGTATTTTATGTTACCAGTGAAGCACGGATTCCAGACCTACTTGCCTTCAGTGAGCTCCACACAGGGAGCAAAGGCATGCAGTGCAAGTGTTTAAGTTATTTATCTGCAGTTAGATGAATGCATTTCTTCCGAAGATTCAAAAACCAGGAAATATTTGTCTTCTGGAAAAATAAATAAATAAATAAATAAACACAACAAAATTAATGTTTGTAGATGTGTTTGTAGATGGAGGAGAAAACAACTGGATTATGATCACAGAATCTTGGAGCAGTTTGATTCGCATTCCTTACAGGATTCTTTTCAAGTTTATTTTGGCAACATGAAATTTAGGTCTGACTTTTCTACCTTATTTCTTCTTGAATCTTTTTATTGCCTGAAATAGTTCTCACCAAGAAATACTAGTGAGATCTCCAGGATTATAAAAGAGGTATTCCTGAATTTTCTGCATTATTTACAATAAATGTTGTGAAGTTTTTCCTTTTTTATGATTTTGCTGACCAATATTGTTGTGGAGATTTTGTGTTTATTTACCTTCCAAACCTCAGAATGTGTAGAATTTTTCAGCTCCACGGTAGAACAACAGATACTTTGATATCACTGCCCTACAGTGATAAGATAATCAACCAACATTGATGTTTTTTCTGGAATTCGTTCTTTCCAAAGATATTGTTTTGTAAAACAACCCCTGAAATACGCCTGCCATACACAGTATTTCTGTCATGGCTTTGCTGTAGGCAGTTTCCTACTGGTGTGGTATAACATCATACTCATAGCAGAATAAGCTAAAGGTGTAATGCAGAATGTTTGTATTTTTGATTGTTTCCTATGGAATGGAAAAGCTCCCCTGTGAAGAATGCAGATTTCTGTGATGAACTGATACTTATTAGATAACAGATACGAAGCTCCTGAATTCTAAATCTTCCATTGCTTGTCTGGCATTTTTATTTTAATTTTTTTAAGTGTGATACGCTGAGCTAGAAGCAAAATTTAGAAACAATAAATACTCGATGACACAAGAAGCAATCTTGGTTGATGTATTTGTGTTCTTTTACCAGAATCTGGTTCTGCAATTACCACTTCCTGTATTGGTCTGGGAAACTCTACAACGCCTCCACCTGGACAAGCAGGAAAACCAGGATACAATGGTAAGACTGTGCCAAGTATGCTGCTAGAAAAGGATATTGCTTATATTCCTGAGTAAGTGCGCTTTAATCTAAGACTTCTTAGGGAAAGCAAATTACAGTCTTGGTAACACATTTTCCTCCTTCTTGTAACAGGAAGCTGACTTTTTGTGTGTCGTGGAATGTGACTGTGCTTAAGAAATTCAGAGTAATTCTCCAAAACATTGAGAAACTACTCCTACCTTTGTTACATAAAAGGGCTACCACATACTTCTAAACTGGATATAACAAAGATATGAAAAAAATACTGTGCTTTAAGGCTTTACCTACAATTGCACAGAATTAAATGAGAAGCAGCAGTAAAACTGTATTGGCACAGCGGGAAGAAAAATGTTAGTCATAACCATTAGCAGAAGAGGAAATGATAACTAGACAAATAATTGCTGTAACTTGCACTTTGAATGTTTTGTCATACCTGTATTTTCAATTTTCAGAGTCTAAATAGTTTTGTTTTGGAAGATGTATGTCAAATAACTATGTCTCAGAGACTTATTGATTAGATTCTCTTTTGGTGCTACAGTTTTATATGAGAAGTATCCTAAAGTGCACTAAGAGAATTCTTACTGTGAGGTCTGTGTCTTCCACAAATGTGTCACGAGTGAACTAACAAGCAACCTGGCAAGGATATGAATCTTTTTTCTTTCATTCTTTATTAATCAAAAATAGTTTGCTGACTGTATGTACAGGTGTATGGACTCATATTTGAGAGAGATGTTAAGCACATTATCTTTGAGTACTTGTAGAGCGTTTTTATTTCCAGCTGGGAAAATGGTAGGTTATGAACCAGCAGTAAAAGGGAGAGCACTCATTGTCTGGAAGCTATTTGTTTGTAGAGGGTACAGCTACAGGATTAAGAATGCAAAAATGTTTTCATACCTAGGAAGCCTGATCTTAACACAGTTCTCAAGAGTTACTTAAGTCCAAATAATAATTACATTTCTTAAAGATCAAACTGTCTTCAGAAAAGGTTCTCACATTCTTGGGCAGAAAAAGCTTAGCTATTTTTTCTCCTAATAGATGGAAGAAATGGAAATGAACATTGAAGAAAATACTTTCAGCGGTTCTGGGTTCTAGCACTTAGCGTGAAGACAAACACCAGGTTAAAAACAGAATTAAAACCAAGCTGTGAAGTTCGTCTACAGTTGTAATAAATAGGGAAGAGTGGAAGAAGGTATGACACATGCTAGAAAATGTCCTGCCCCAAAATGTATGAGTAGCAAGAATATAAAAATTTCACATGAATTTTTTGAAACATGACACCAAGTGTAAGTAAGGAATTCCTTCAAATAGAACAGAGGAAATATCTTAAACATGCAATAAAAAAGAAAAATAAAATGAACACTGAAATTCACTAAAGATTTAGGAAAGAACTGCACCTTTTTTACTTACTGGTTTGAGGCCAATTATGTCCTGTAATGCAGCCATTCATTAAGTAGTGGATCTTCTGAAATTACTCTGTGCAGACAGCTGTCTCGCTGTCACCCACATCTGTTTTGATGTTGTTTTGGCTGCTGTTACTGTATTAATTAGAAGAGTTCCTTATGCCTTATGCATTAGAGGATAGATTTTGTATTCTTAGATTATGCAACTGGTAATGATTTTTGGACATTGCTAAAGTTTTGTTTTATTTATGCTATGATGTAAACAGAAAGTTACAAAGTCTACTTAAGTAGACTTCTTTCCTGTCACACTGCTGAAATAAATTGATTTCTTTGAATCTTTTCAGATAATTTCATTGCATTGTTCACAAACTGAAGCAAGTCCTGCATTTAGAAGTACTGTCACTTTTTCAGTAATTCGAGAGTAAGCAGTGTAGTACCCACCTTCCCCAGATTTTTGTACATCAAAATAAACTGCTTGTGAGGAGGAGAATAAATGCTGGAATTACTACCCTAATAAAATAAACTGTTTAGATTTTACTTTAATATAATAAAAACATGAAAAATAAACTGGGGATTAGGGAAGCGTTGAAAGATACAGGTGAGTGGGTCTTTGTCTTTCCGTGTTCTAAGTCTAAATTCTCCAAATGTAACATTACCATGTTCTCACAACATCTAAAATGATACAAGATTCCAAGTCACTGAATTGTAAAACCGGTGTGGTTGACTTGCCTGTGTCTGTGTGCTGGGCTGTTGCTTTCAGCAGGCTCTTCAGCCACTTAAAAAATACCATTCTCTGTGAAGAAGTGGCTTCATCCAGAAACAGTAAATTACAGATTTTTCTGTTCTTTGGACAGATAAGATATTATATGACTCATAAGACTCTTAGCAGGGTTTTAGTCAAAAGTCTGTCATCCTCTTTTCCCCATTTCCTCTGTAGCTTTTTAATACAGAATGTAAGATTATTTGTATTAGTTTAATTCCAGCTGAACATAGCTTTCTTTGCCTGGGCAGACTTCAAAAAGCATGTTTTTAAATCCATGTCAGCTTAGTCTGTCAGAACCATTCCTCCCTGTTTTTCCATGGTTTAGTCATTTCATTTTGTTTAATTCCATTTATCATAGGCCAAGTTGGTACTCTAGTTAAGAAGTACTGTGGCCTATCTACCATTCTTCCTTATCCCTATGCCTTCAGATGAAAAGGGTGGTTGTAGTGGGTTTCCCAGCTGACTGCCCTGAGGAGGCCATTTCAGGCAGTTTTCCTCAGAAGCCTACATACTTCATACCAAGATACGATCTGAAGGTGATGGCTCATCGTCATCTGGGGAAAAGTCTTCTGTTCAAAGGTCTGGATTTTTTGGTGTTGTCTAGCATTATGCTGCTGCACAGCTTTGAGTAATTCACAAGGTAAAATACATCTTTGTGTTGGACTAGAATAACCTTGTCATGGGGACCACCTTTCTGAGTCTCCTGAGAGCCTTTGAACACCAGGCACATTTGTTTACTGCTAATGGCACTTCTCACATCAGCTAGATGAGCCTCCAGTAATCTTAGTTATTATTTCTTACTTATGTTATCTGAATACTTTTTCTTGTAATATATCTGAAAAATCTTTCATTGTTTGCAAGCTTAGAATTTCCAATATGAAGGTGTCTTTTAATTTTTGGTTCTATATTTTTCCTTTTTTGACTTTGTGCTGTCTACTCCCAGAGCACAAGTGTTATTCAAGACTTTTTGGATTTAATGCTGAATGTTAATAAGGTCATAGGATTATCCAGTTTTGTACTCTCAAATTACTTAATACCTTTTGTTGCTTGGTGTATTGCCGTTCTCAACTGTGACATAAATTGATAACCTTGAACAAAGACACTGTCCTCCACCTAAAAATAGTCTACTTAACAGGAGTTCTCTTCCTATATTTATTTATTTTTTTACAGTGATGATTCTGGATGAAAATAATGAAACAGTGAAGACGAGGACTTTAGGAAATATTGTGGTAAAGTAAGCAAACTAAGTATTTTTTGAATCTTCTGCCTCTTTAGTGCCTAACTGTTGCCATAATAAAACTTAGGTTTGTAAGTGGATAGACAAACGTATTTTGAAAGAAAATTGCCCATAGCTGTCTTAGGCGTTCAGCTAGGATGGAAGAAATCACCTTCCAAATGTGCTTATGTCTCTTCACTGGCTGTAAGGGTGACACAGACAGCTTAGAATAGGTGCTTAACATTAGCTACCTAAAGCTAAGTGAAATTAATTTCATCCTTAGTAACTCTCTGCCAAATGATCTGAATTATATCTAAAAACAGGTAGATAACATTTCTGAGTCATGACTATCTTAGTATTTACATGCCTGTCAGAAGTGGATATTGTCATATTAGGAGATCCGTTGGGGCTGTTGTCAAAGTTTTAAAGCCAAGATTTATCTTCCCTAACACTGCCCAATATTTAAGCCTTTTTCTTAAGGGATTACAAGTGTGTTTATGTATTGATTTGTTGTTTTATCTTTCCCAGCATGATTTTTGCTGCAGCCAAATAAACTGATAGGGAAATTGTGGGGAGATTTTCCTCCTTTCCCCCTTCCCCCTTCCCCCTTCCCCTTCCCCTTCCTTTTCTTCCTTTTTTTTTTTTTTTTTTTTTCCGCATTGGATCACTCAATGAGTAGTGTCCCTGTACCATTACTATTATTTTATTATCATGTCCTGATTTATTATAATATCCATTCTGAAATAGGGGAAAGAGTAGTAAGGGTGAAATTACACTGTTTCAAAAAAAGTCATTATGAAACAAATTTTGTGTAGGTTAATTCTCACACATCTTTCTGTTTCTTTTCTGACAATCTTTCAAGACACTAGGACCTCTTAAAATTCATTCTGCAGCTTAACTGTAAAATACAAACAAAACAAAACAAAACAAGACAAAGGTTTTGATGAGCTTTAGTAGACCAATTCTGGGTGTTTTTAACATGTCCAATGTTTGAATCTGTAGACTGTTAGCAGAAGTTGTTTTTAGGATATCATGGTTTGGAGTGTCTTAATAGTTTTGATCCAGGTTTCATTCTAATAAGTGACAATTTCGTGACAGTGTTTAGTTGGTTATTTTGTTCATAAAGGTCTGTGGCTGTTAGGTTAAGTCATCACATTTTCTATCTTCTGCTGCATTCAGCTCAATTGTTGTTTAGCTGTAAAACTTTTTTTCTTTTTCTTTTTTTTTTTTCTTTTTTCTTTTTTTTTTTTTTAGATTAGGACTAGTTTTCATAAAGCCCTCCTGCAAAGGAAGCCTTTCCCCTCTTCGTTTCTTTAGCAGACTCATACAGACCCCTTAAAAATAGTGGTGATGATCCTTGTTACTACCAGGGTTTGTTTATCACCCCAGGATCCTCAGGCATCTTGAAGTGATGAAGTGGGGGAATCAGGATAGTTTTGAATCTTCCTCTGTCATACAGTCAGCAGCAAAATATGGTCTACTGCTTTAGAAAAACAAAACAAAACACAACAAAACACAGGTATTTGCTTTACCTGCAGCATACGTGAATTGAGAAATATTCTTCAGTATTTCTGGGAATGTAGTATGACCACACACTGCCTACAATACAAGTTGTGCAAAAGTGGTATGATGCAGATCTTGGTTATTTTTAGCCTAGTCTAACTGCTGGTAAGGACTGCTGGGGGCTGCTTGAGGCCTGCAGCGCTCATAAGTATAGTATTTAAAATACCTGTTCTTGAAATAGAGTTTTAAAATTTAATTTTATCCTGCAGGAGTCAAATAGTTTAGAAGGGTCGTTCTTACACCTCATTGCTCCATCTCCCTGCACCAAGTATGTTATTTTCTTTACTCGTACCTACCAGATGTTTTTTCATATAATTATCATCTTTGTGCCCTCTGGAAAGATTTTTTACTGATGAGAACTCTCACAGAGGATAATTTACCTGGACATGCAATAATATTTTTGACTTCACAAGTCTTTCAGGATAGAGTAATCAAATGCAGTGTCACAACATTTATGACGAAAGGGCAAAGGAAAATGAAGATTACTGCAGCTCATGAGAGTGGGTTTGTATGAATTGTTTCCACATTTACGTTTTTTTGAGCTAGAATCTTTGGACGTGAAGGATAATTAACTAAGAATTCATTCTGAAGTGAAAATCGTACCAGCAATGACCTCCACTTCCTTTAGCAAGACCAGTCTGATTTAGTGACACACTTGTGCTTGCTTTGTTCTGACCTGCCTATAATTAATACAAAGCGGAGAAGCTGTGTGTGTGTGTATATGTGTAATCGTGATTAGCAATGAGAATTTTCAAAGGAATGTTAGCAAAGAGAAATACTATTTAAATTCCAATGCAGTGGGAAACTTAATTTTGCTCTTTTTCGTTATGAACATTGCAAACCTATTATTTTTATTTAATGAGACAGTTGTCAGCATTGTCTCATTCTTTATGTTCATTCACGAAAGAAAGAGGACTACATTTGCCATATATTCATTCTATCCAGAGAGTAATGTCTACCAGTAAATTTCCCTCTAGATCCTTTTAGGAATGTCCATAACCATGTTACACTTCCTCTAGCATTTTGTGTAGTTAATTTT
The DNA here is from genome assembly GCF_009769625.2 of Cygnus olor. Taxonomy (NCBI): domain Eukaryota; kingdom Metazoa; phylum Chordata; class Aves; order Anseriformes; family Anatidae; genus Cygnus; species Cygnus olor. Next base: position 43,134,449 of record NC_049169.1, read on the forward strand.
GTGCCACTGTAATGGTGCTTTATGTGATAAGTATTTAAAACTTAGTTTTACCATTCTCCACTGCATAGAATCACATAAATATTTCTGTTCCCTATTCAGAAAGAGGAGAGACAATGCATTACACATACAGTGATTCTGGAATGTTTTTTAAGTTGGAGTGGACAACTGATAAGTATTACATTAGTTAAATTGCATTTAAGATAAGAATCACAGAATATCCGAGTTGGAAGGGACCCACAAGGATCATCAAGTCCAACGCCTGAGTCTCCAAAGGACCACCCCCAAAAAAAAAAAAAAACACCCCAAACCACCAGATCATGTGTCTGAGAGCGTTCTCCAAACACTTCTTGAAGACTGCTGCAGAGAGGAAAGTGTTTCTTGTAGAACTCTTTAAAGAAAGTGTCATCCTGCTTAGACTACTCGCAATACATTTTTGTAATTAACAGCCATACACCTAAGAACAATTTGCTAAATTTATAAAATGAAAGACTGTACCCTAGAAAGCAATGTCTTACAAATAAGCTATTGGCACAGCTCTCTTAGGAATACGATGTTTTTCCTTGACACCACTAAGTCATACGTGGATATCTATTGTAAAGATATGCTCATTTTACTGAATGTTACAGGCTCGAGGTAGAATTTAGTAGATGACATCCTTTAGCCTGTGTTGTATGGGAGATCATTTTAGATGATTATTTTTTGTTTTGTTTTGTTTTTATCAGCTTTGTCTTTTCGCTTTTCAAGTAAAACAATGAGTAGGACTTTCAATGTGTAATTTGTCCAAAAATGAGCTGAATACATGTGGGTAGCATTTGAACTTTTTTACTTTTAACTCTTTCCAGGCATTTGAAAAATTTTTTGATGCTTTTCCTCTTCCCCTTTAAACTGTAGGTTTTTTTTTCCTGCAAAATCCACACTGAAGCCAACTACTTCTGTGACCTTTTTCAAGTAACTAAAGGGGCATTTCATGCAGAATCATAAATTCTCGAGATCCTCTCTTCTCTTACCCCTTCTCCACCCTTGTTCCAGTGCTGTTGTTCTTTGTGTCTGAAAAAGCTTCAAGACTGGAGATGATTTTCAAACTTGCAATCAAAACAAATTTTTGAAGAGTGCTGTTTACACACAGCACTACATAAATGCTGAGTAATAATATAGCTGCCAATCAGGATGACTTAGTTTCATTCACAGGCCTAACTCATAACAATGGCATATCCTTGCTTTGACTGGCTGTAATGTACAGCCTGTGACTGCCATTGTCTACCATAAAATAAAGGGATGACTTTTCTCTTTTCTGAAACTCAGCAAGGTAGAACCTCTAATAGTTTTGACTTTCAGCTGTACTTTCAGAAAGCTGTTTTTTTTTTCCCTATAAATTATCTTCTGAGTGCTGTGTCAATAATTTGTTCCAGCAGCAAGAAATCTTGCATCATTTTGCCAAGTGGCATCCTGAAAGGATGTGACACAGTTGACTTTTCCTGGGCTGTGTTAGAGGTGGGTCAGTCACTGTTGCATGAAAAACAAATGAACTGTGAAGCAATGCTCAAAAAACAAGTAATGATTGTAGTTTCAAATTGGCTACTAGAAAACAGTTACTGTGAGAGTACTTCAGAGATTTTTGTGATGCTGTTGAGCTCACCTAACCTTAATATCTCACTTTGTAATAAAATTACCTTATTTTATAAAATGTAACCAGAGTGTTACATTTCAGCCTTCTGTCTCCTCTCACATCATTATGATCCAGCAATGGTCCCTTTAGAATTCATGGCAGCATTCCCGTGGACAGCAGCGGGATGGAGATACTTTTGGCTCTGGGTATTTTAATCCTGATGTCTTGGCAAAATTCCAGTACGATGAATTATTTTCTGGCAAGCTCAATTCCACCTTTATTAATTTTATTAGCAATTTGTGTTTTCCCAGCACCTACAAATTCTAGTCAGTTGTGATCCTAAGCACTTTGCTATCACTGAAGAATTGTATGTTTCTATCACTGTGCAATTATTTTGCCTGAAAGACCAACACATAGAAGGTGGCATTTATTTTTTGCTTAGGAGATGGAATGGAGTCCTAACTGCAAATAGTGTTTTATAGAAAACAAAGGAGGAGTATTTTCAGATAGTGTCTGTATTGTGCTATGTTTTGTGCTGTGGGAATAGCTGTGGTAGCCAGTAGTTTAGCAGCCTGGTTTCCATAGACTGAGGAAGATTTTTTCTCTTGCTTCTCAGTAATATGCACTGTGGATGTACTAATCATTGCAGTTTTCCTTAACACAAAACAACCTAACTAACCAGGCAAACAAAAATGTTGGAGGCAGGGATTATGTTTTTGATGATATGTTGCACAGTTCTTGGTTTAGATTTCTAAACAATTGTAATTACAGAAAGCAAAATGTTTTTCTGGTTTCTGCAATAAAATCGGTTCTTCTATTTAATGGCTAACTGGAAACCACTGAATAGAGCCTTGGGGAATTTATTAAGGATTTTGTCAATGTGAATTGTCCTTTCTCTCCCATCACAAGAATGTTTCAGACTGTTAAATAAATTGAAAGTTCAAAATTTGCAATGATTCAGGCCGTTATGAACTGCTATGCTATTAGCAACCAAGCAACAACCATAGTAACTACCATTCTCAGGTGATTTTTCTTTAATCTGAACAAGAGGTTTTTCATTTTAAACTCATACATACACAAACATGGGGATTGATATATTGCTTTTCTAATTTATTTCTTTCAAGGCAAATACTCTGTCATGTTTGTGTATCACAAGGGTGCTTACTAAGCTGGTAGGTCGCATGGTAGGCCAGTGAGTTCCTGCCAGAGGGGCAGAAGCCAGCCTGCTCTCCTGAAACCTGGGTGCCTAACTCGGAAGTGTCTGGCATTTGTGGCCTTGCCTTAACCATACTTTCAGGGAATGTGATTTGTAGGATGCGTTGAGCCAAAACAGTAATAGAAATAACAGTAGTATTTATAGTGGTATATTCCATAAAGCTACTTGAGCTGAATTAGCCTGGAGATACCTGCGGTTGTTAAAAGTCATGAATTTAAACCATTGTTAGATGATGTAGCCTTAGCAGCATTATGCCTTATTTAGATAAAAATAAATTAATATATATATATATATATATATATATATATATATATATATATATATAATTTTTATGACTGTAACAGAATATGCTTCCTGATCATTCTCTCTCTGTTACTAGGGTTAAGCTTTATAAAATTTGTGTTGGATGTTCTGTGCCTGAATATGTGTCTTTTAGAGTTAAACACAGCTTCCTGCCTTTGAAGGACAAAAATGTCCACTTCTCTGTTAGCTGTCTTGTCTAGCTTCTCCTATTCTGGCAGATAGGTGCAATGTCCTGTCTTTTGTCTTGTCCCTATTCTTGACTGAAGAATGGATATATAGTATGCATTGAAAACTCAACTAATAAATCATTCTAGAATTTTGCAGCTTCACTTCTTAAAGTGTATATATATATATATATAACTCCAGTTATTTTAAGAAGTTTTAAATTTGACTTTTTATCAATATACTTTCAAATAATTCATCAAATAATTCCAATAATATTATGTGGGGAAAAAAAAAAAAATTATTCAGATTATTGTGACTGAAATCGTTATATCTTTTTACAGAAACTGAAGATTTGTGTGCCTGATAATCTGTTTGCCTATACATGAGCTTGTATGTGTTAGATAAATAGATAGCTATAGTAATGACGTTATCTGAATCATAGCATATATGCACACATTTCCGAGAGATACTTAATTCATCAAAATATTGAAAGCTGAATGCTGATAACATATTTGTAGTGTAGTGTATAATACATATAGACCAAACATCATTTTGTTGAATGTTAGACACAATTATGTTATATAAAAGGTATGGACTGGATACAGTACAGAGACATATGCATGTGATCACACAAATGCACGGTCTTGTTGATCTGTTGTCAACATATTATTAAACAAAATTGTTTTCTTATTCCTACTCAATGACTGTTATCTGAATATAAAGTATGAATGGAGAGCATGAGCTATACTTGTTATATCTGTGTTTCTAACTACTTCACTCTGCTCTTTTTAATTTAAGGTTGCCTTTGCCTCCTGGATCGTTCTCAGGACTTTGGGAAAATCAGGAAACATTCCAGAAGTTGTATTTCCAAAAATTTCCAGTAAGAATTACAAAATTAAACTTTTGGTAATCTCGCAGCACTGAATGACATGAGTTTTCAGTCGGGTAATATAAAAAAATATTGTATCTTATTTTAATGGGAGATCTTTGATACATTTCTTACAGGCTGAAAAACATTTCAAGTTAAACATTTCCTCATACATACTTCCAGCTTTTGGTCACACTGATTTTTTTCAGATCTGAAACAAAAGAAGTAAACCTTAAGATTCTGAACCTAAAAGTTGTTTTATGTCATTTGGTCTAATAAAGATGAAAGCTTTGCTGCATTTCAAACTTAGACTGGAATAACTTCAAATTTATTACTACCACTGACATGCAGTCATTCTAGTTTAGCATCAGTCCAAAATACACACTTGTCTACCGCATGTGTAAATATTTAGGAGGCTCCTTACTGAATTGTCCTTGTCAGATGGACTATCTAGGGACTCGTGTCCTCCCTTCCACTTAGACAGTCTGCTCCAGATAGACTGTCCAGAATGGAAGGTTTGGTCCAGTAAAAGTAAATGAGTGAACTGAGCAGGCAGATTATTTTCTTTGTGCACTGGCATGATGATGGTGATGGTGGTGTATGAATGGATTCAGCAAACAGGTACCATAAGGGTCAATTTGACAACTGTCATTGTATTGTAACAATTCCACTCATCTTGTGTAGATTCAGGCAACATCCTTCTCCAAGCTGTCAGGGATCAAAGTAGGCAGAGTGGAAAAAATCCAGGCTTATGTATTTATTGTCTTCTGCTCTGTCTTAATAAAGTCTGCAAAAGCCCTCTGGAAAAGGAGCCCCAGGGTTTATGATGACATAAGAATGGTGAAAAAAAAAATAGAATCAAATCTTTCAGGCACCAACAATTTACTTCATTTAACACAATCAGTTTTGTGTGTTGGCTTCATGGGAAATGGATGGATCTTTCTAGTACTCTTTCCTGAGTTTATTTTTATTTTTGGTTATGTTGTGTTTAGGGATATTATGATACTATGGATGCAGGTTATATGGATGAAGATGGCTATTTATATGTCCTGTCTCGAGCTGATGACGTGATCAGTATTGCGGGACACAGAATTTCAGCAGGCACAATTGAAGAGGTGAGCTCTGCCTGACAGTAAATAGAAGGGTGAAATATGAATAAAGCAAGCTGAGTTCATGAAGACTAAAAATCTCACAAAAATCTATTTTCATTCTGCTTATCTTGATTGCATTTGCACTGGTACTTTTAGGAAAAACATTAATTGTTTCAGGTCCTTCCTATTAAGGTGTGCTCCAGGACGATAATAAGCAATTTGTATCATAGGCTTGAGAAAACAGGCATGATTTGTCATATGAAGATGGAGGTAAGGGGCAGTGTGGTAGCATGGAAAGCATTCCAGAGGCTCTGACATATTTACTTGGGAACACTTTAAGGTAATGTAGGCTCGGCGTGTCAAGTTGTTGCATTAGCTACTGAAATCACTTAGGAGTAGAAACTTTTTTTCTTAAAATACAGTTTTTATTCTTTTGGGTTTTGTCTTTTTTTTTTCTTTTTTTAGTGTTTGGTGTTATCTGAATTCTTTTTGCATAGATTCACATTTGGTGCGTTTTCTTGTTTTGAAGAATTTCCTTCTCAGTTCCTCGAGACCTGTTTTTTGTCTCTCTCTTACTGTAAGAGCAGTGCTAAATGAACAATAAAATTTTCTTTAAAAACAATCCTACTGCTAAATTGAAAATCATTAATGTAATTCCCATGAAACTCAAAAAGTTGCAAATACTGCAGTTCATAATCGTATCTTAATGTCATATCTTTGCTCACTTACCCCTTCACAACTGCTGTGATTGCCAGTTATAAATTTCCCTGATGACATATCAGTTGCTTATTCAGGGAGGCTAGGAAAAGGTGTGCTAGGTAAGTATGAGGGAAAAATACATTTAAAATTCTGAATTTAACTGTTCACTGAATCACAAACTAGTTTGTCTTTTTTTTTTCCTTTCTAATATTTGTATTAGCAATATGTTAATTAGTATGTTTTAGTGACTGTATTTTTTTTAAAGACTGGATAACTTAAAAAAGAATAGAAGAAACTCTGGTTTCACACAAATGAACAAATCCTGATAAATGTAGGCAGTCTTTCAAGGATCAGTCAGCCAGGAAGTTGGATCCGCTGCTGTACTGACAGGTTTGTGAAGACATAAGACATAATTTCAGTCTGCTTAAACCTATTTCCCCTTTGAAGTGAGTGTTTTTGTTGCTCTACAGCAACAGGGAACCTCATCCCCACCCATTACTGCTCTGCTACTACAAGGGCATTGTTTCCTGGCATCAAGCTAGATCTGAAGCTAGTGCAGCAAATGAGGAACTGAATTACCTCAAAGATGACATTCGTGTCATCTTTGTATCCATCTGAAACAGGTCAGGAGCTCAGTGTTGCTGTTTTTCTCCCTGTTAGTTAGAGCTTTCCACAGAAATGGTGTTTCGTCACTACAGACTTCTAGATGCTTCTCTATTCACCTTCTGAACAAAGCTAAAAAATAGTGTTCTTAATACATGCACAGCAAATTGCTAGTTAAAACGGGAAGCATTAACAAGAACACAGCTTTTCACTAAGATCAGTAAATACAGAATTAGAGGTTCATTGAATAGCCTTCTAATTAAGTGACAGTCACCTTGTTGAGCAAGTATATTAACTGCATTTATATTATAACTGCGTTACAAGCTTAACAAGTTTTTCCTTAGTGCTTTGGCGTTTCAGCTTCATTATGTTCCAAACAATTAGTTTCTTTTTCTATTAGTATCATCCGGGCTCCATCTTTACTGAGATGCAGTAGGAGTTACTGTTTACCTTGCCAATCACTGAATCTTAGCCATTTTGGTAACCTCAGCTTGTGTTGATCCATCCATCTCTGTACATCAATGGTTCAGTGCTTGGCTCGACTCTTTCTAAAATTGCTCTGATGTTAAGGAACTTAACATGAAAAATTCCCATACTGACAGTGGGGTTTCTGTCTGCTGCTACATTAGAAGTCCATCCTTGTGCCCACTGATCACAGTCAAGGAATTCCCCTTCACTTTCTCTGTTTCTTACTTGTAAGCAGTTTTTAGATGGCTAGTGTTGATTCTGTTCTCTGATCATCATTTCAGCCTGTCTTACAAAATTTGATAACCTTTAACTTAGTATTTACATTTTCAGTCATATGAAATTAGCTGTTCCAGTGTCAAAGGCATGCTTATGGGATTTTTTTGGATAAATTAGTGAAGGAAAATATTGCAGTGATCAGAATATTCCGGCTCAACATAAGACTTTTCTGAACAGGTGACAGGCTGGAACAATGCAAACAAGCTCCTACAGAACAAAGCTGGGTACACTTTACATCTTCACCTTAGGGGTCCTGTTGGGTCCTGATGAATAATTATCGAATTGATGGTAATGTCACATTACTGAAGATATTATTCCTATGATTTTGAGGAAAGGCCTCAGCACCTCTGGTCATAGACCTTACTAGTCTACTTCTGTATAATTCATTGAAAAGTAGATGAAAAATAGTTTCATCTTTTTCTTTCTTTCTTAATTCTATGACAATCAAGTTGCTGTGGTCAGGATCAAGAACTCCGAGCAGTAAATAATGGGTATTTAAGCATGAAATAGAATGCATTACTGAGGCTCTGGACTAGAGGTGACCCAAGCTCATAGGTGTATGTGATGCAGACAAATATCACCAGGATTTGGAGTTGCATGAAAAGATCTAGGTGCTTTGGAAGAGGATTCATAACTGATGGTGTCTTAAGTCCAACTTTATACCAGACTTCGTGATGCATATCTCAGTATGTATTGAGACATCTTCGTGATTTTTCTTCCAGGAAGTAAGAACCTCAGCTGGCTAATTGGAAACAAGAGAGTTGAGTCTCTCACATTTTGTTTTCCTGAAAGAGATTTTGAGGTAGTGCCCGTCACTTGTGTAATTGTGTACATGTGCAGTAGGAAAGAAGGGACTTTGGTTTAACTCCCTTTTTTGTCTAAGAATGTTGAGACCTCACATTTCCAAGAGGATCAGCTGAATGCTAGGTTGGCTGCAAGCTGAGCCAGGGCTTGTATTTGGCAAAGAATTAAAAAGATAAAAGGCATCAGAGAGAATAAGAATGAGTAAATACAACTTGATAGCCCTGTAATAGAAGTGCTTCTGTGGTGTTGGTCCTTACTCAACTCCACAATATTCGTAGTGTTAGACTAACGTTATTTGTCCCACCAAAAAATCAAACTAACAAAAACATAGATGTGATACTCTCGTTTTCCCAAAACTATAAGGAAATCACCTTTGCTTTGTTCAAACCTAGATAATTCCGTGATTCTTTGATTCTGTATTTGTACCTTGTGCTGCCACAGTTTTTATTTCTTCCACTTATTTGATAACTACACATAAGTGTGTGTGAAAATATTCACAGGTACATTTGCAACATGTGTAATTGGAATCCTGAGTTGTACTGACTAAACAATTATTGATGTCAAAATTTAAGAAGTCTATTTTTTATGTCCTTGCCTATGGATTTTTTTTAACTGAGATGTTTAAATTATTATTAATCTGTTTTAGTTTTGTTTTCTGTCCCTCAGTGTGTTCTGTTCCATCATGCTGTGGCAGACTGTGCTGTTGTAGGCCAGGAGGATGCATTAAAAGGGCACGTTCCCTTTGCCCTGTGCGTACTCAGAGAAGGTGAGAGCTCATTGCTACTGGTGGTACTAAAACTTGCAAAAGGCCTGGAAAGGTTAAAGGATATGAACTTCCTTACTAGATATAAAGACAGAAGAGGGGAAGATTTTGGAAGAGATTATTGAGAGTGTTCGAAATAACATTGGTCCAGTGGCAGCTTTTCAGAAGGGGGTGTTTGTGAAACAGCTACTAAAAACGCGCTCTGGCAAGATACTACGTTCAGCTCTTTCTGCACTAGTCAGTGGAAAGCTGTATAAGTTAAGTTGGAGATGTATGCTTTAATGAACTAGGCACATAAGTGCATCCAAAGACCCAACATCAAGGTTTTGATTCTCTAGACCATTCTGCAACTGGTCCATGACTTCAAGTATTACATTGTATTTTATTTCTACTATTTATTACCCAAAAGATTTTCATGTTCCAGACTTTACCAGATACTTTTTTTTTCTTGGCTGTTTTCAAAGGCTAGATTTAGAAGATTCTCTGGATGAAATTCTGTTTTACTGTTGAAGGACTGCAATCTACTATCACGTGCTTATGTATATTCTTCCTTTTCAGATAACACCAACCATTGAAGATGCTAATGTGTTTAAACACATAGAAGAAGTGCTGAAGAAAGAATCAATGGGTAATAGGTTAGTAAAAGTGTCAGTTACTGAAATATAGAGACTTTGTATTAGGAAATACATATTTTAAAAACGAGTCATGATTGGGGCTTTTTTTTTTCTTTACTACATAAATGGTACTGTGTTCTTTACTGTATTGCCATAGCCAGTGAAGCATATTGAAGACTCTGCATGTTGTCATTATATGCTGTATATTAAGATTGCTAAGAATTTTAAATAGAATTCATACACTTCTGTAGCCTCGGAAGGAGTCACTGCATTATCTCATTATAACAGAATCATGAAATCACAGAACAGCCCAGGTTGGAAAGGACCTTGAAAGATCATCAGGTCCAACCTTTCATGAGGAAAGGGAACCTAGATGAAATTACCTGGTACCCTGTCCAATTACATCTTGAAAATCTCTAGTGGTGGAGATTCTACAACATCCATTATTGTATAATGAAACCAATATCTTGAGTTTGCCTAAAACAGCTTTCAGAAGGTAAGTCACAAACTGAAGACAGCAATAAGTAGGAATTCTGATGTGAAAATTGTTGCAGACATAATTTGTCTTCACTTATAAATTATGAGCCTTATGCCAGTTAAATTTTTATTAATTTTTAAATTAGTTTTCTCTATTCACTGATTTTTCCTAAATCTTTATGCTATAAATTCCTCTAATTGCTTTATTCAATGACTTTTTGAAGTGCCTTTTTTTTTTTGTAAAATAATAGGTGATTTCTGTCTTTCAGGTCTGTTAAAATCTTAATTTGTCTGTAGTAATGTTGAATAGAAAATAAGTATTTTAAATAAATGCAAGCATTTACCCCTTGCATTTTCTGATAATTTTGTTGTTGTGTTTTTTTATCACTCTTATGAAAAGGATAAACCAGGATGTGCTTTCACTGACATAATTAGATGTTTCAGGCTTGCTGAGATACATATCACTAAGAAACATAGCAGATACACATACTAGGCAACCCCTCCTTGAGGGTATAGGCATTTTCAAAATACTTTCAGGGTTCTTATATCAGGAAGTGGAGGATCTAAACGCATTACTCTAAATGCATTACTTCTTAAGCTGCAGTTTTTAACTGAACAAGAAATGTAAAAATCCTTGTAAAAATATATGAAATACATTGAAATACGTGTAAAAATAAATGAAAAGTTTAAAAGCAGAAAGGTTACTCAAATGCAGCATTGCTATTCAGAGGAATAAACAATAAGCAATTGGCAAATTCAGAAGCTGTGAGCGTATTTTAAGACCTTTTTTTTTTTTTCCTGTCTGCTGGAAAACATTCAAGATAAAAACAGAGATAAGAGAGGGGCAGAGTGGTCAGGTGCACTCACTGCTACTGCCATGATAATGTGGAGGATTCCAGAAAAGCCAAAGGGCTCATTCATCAGTATTCAGAAAACCCAGATAAAGAGAGCCACATCATAGCAGTGATGCAGTATGGAAAAACAGGTGTGGGTTGTTTTGTTTTGTTTTGTTTTTTTCATAAGCATTGCTTTTGTTTCCCAAAGGAGCCTTTTTCTGAGGATCTGTGATTGCAGAATTTTCTGCTTACAGCTTTAGGTTTGTGCCGAGCTGTGGAAAGGGAAAGAGGTAATCATTCTTGTACCCAGGTCCATTGCTGCACTGCAACCTGGTTGTACAGTCAAGAAAGAACAAGCCCATTTAACAAGTGATAGGAGAGCACTTGTTTTTTCTTTTTTTTTTTTTTTTAATAGAGAAGAAGCATGTGGGTCATGTGGGTATATCTGAATGGCCAGTGATATACTGAAATTTGGGTGGAAGAGGTTGATACAATAATTATTCACTGATTGTGGATCGTAGCCTAACATAGCCACAATTTCTAGCTGTTGAGAGTAGAGCTGTGGCTGTTACTAGGAGTTTTGATATGTTAGCCTGAGATCAAAAATGAAGTCACAGTAGCACTTCTTATATACATTTTTTTTTTTCAATGTATTTTTAATTCTTCTGGCTTGTTTTTTCAACTGTGGAAATAAGTAGGAGGTACTCGCAGGGCAGTATTCCTAGAGTTTCATTTGCAGATCTTGCTCACTCTTTTCCCTAACACAGCTCATTTTCTTCTGCCCCCTATCACCCACGCCACCGAATTTGAGTGTAGACTGTGACTAGAAATGTACACTGGAAAAGAAATTCTGGAAAATTGGAACTGGAGTTTATGAGGAGAAGTGTATACAAATGATACTACAAACACTGCAAAGGGTGTTTGCATTGCTTTACTTGGTGACATTCTGGACTAAACTAGTCCAAAATAGGGTTGAGGGTGGTGAAGGAGCATCAGCAGCAAGGTCAGGTAAGCCCCAGAAGCTGTATGTAGAAGAGCTGTGTCTGGTGTTTCTGTACAGCTCTGTTCTACCCAAAGCCATCCGATCGGATGCGTCAGCAAGTTCCGTGCTCCCTCTCGTGGCAGATTCTGACCAGAAAATTCATCGTAACTCATACCTGTTAGTGGCAAAATGTGCTTCTACTTAGCTAGCTATGACAAGTACATGACATCCAAACTATTTTAATGCTACTACATACCAAACTTAGTAGACTTCTAAACACAAATAGCACTGAATTCTTTTTTATTGACCTTGGGGGAGAAAAATCTTTCACCATCTGATTGACTGAAGTTTGCCAAATGAAAATAGACAAAACAAATGTTTATGTACATGCAAACATGGCAGATCAAACTGCTAAAAGAAAGAACTAAAAGACAGGTCTTGAGCTAAGATCAAGCAGCAGAAAAATAGCGAATAGGTAAATGACTATTAAGTAGGTCTTAGTTTGAAACTTCCCATTTAAACAAAGAATAAACAACAATAACACCACAAAATAAAGACACAGCAGGTAATATTTGCTCTTCTAAACTTTTATACACTATATATTAATCACTCTGTCTTTCAGTTATTTCCTCTGATAAAACAGACTTGCGTGAAGTCTCAGCAAGGCCCTCCTGGCTAAAAGCAGAACATGAGACAGGAGCCTGTCTAATGCCCTGTTACGATGAAGAAATGGTAGGGTTTGGCTTCTCTTTCATTTTCTTCATGGAATATATTTGGAAACTTGAGAATCTCACTCTATTCATTCTGTGCAATTATTAGATTTAATTTTTCAGTGCTGGCTGGTGTCTGAAGATCCTGGAACAAAAAGGTGGCTCGTGGTAAACCAAGATTCTTCTTGGTCCACAGGTAACATAGAAGAAAGTTTTTTTTTCTTTTTTTTTTTTTGTATAAATCCTGTTTTATTAAATTGTGCTTTTTTTTCTTTTTTTTTTTTTTTTGTAAACATTTCTGGGTTTGTTTGTATGTTTTTAAGAGGTGAGCCATCGTGGTGCTTCTCTGTAGATATCTAACATTTCCATTTTGTCTTTAGAGGTCCATTTTGGCTCCAGTTCCAGGTTATGTCATTCTAGTACACATCATTAGAGGCAGGTGTTCAGCTTTATATATTGACAGATTTTACAGTAGGAACATGTTGAAGCTTCTAACTCTGCTAAACATATTTATTTGTCTGTTACAATCCAAAAACTGTAAAAATGGTGGAATGGAAAGTTACAAACAGTATTATTGACACTGTATTGTCAAACGTTTGCACTGAGACCCCATGTACCATAGATTTTATTTTTTAAAAATGATATTTATATCCATTTACATAAGACTTACACATTTTTAAAGAAATGCATACACAGTAAATATGTAAATGTCTAGTATTTTACAATAAAACAGAAGAAACAATGTAAAAATTAGAGGCCTCATTTGATAAAAGCTTTGGATGTGCACTACTGCCAAATTTCTGATGACAGAGATGCTGGGAGGAAAGGGGGAAGTTGTTTTGTCTTTTTTTTTTTTAAGCAACTTAGTTTTTTTAATTTTTATTCTTATTTTAAATTAAAATATACATGAAGGAAACATCAGATCTGTTTGTCTGATAAAACTTTTGTGTTCTCTTCCTTATTACCCTGTTCGTGCAGAGAGTTTTAATGCTCTTTTTCATAAGTAGTGGTAGTGCACTTCAGGTAAAGTAGAAGAAAGCGATGACATCTAAAGGAAAAAATAAACATTAATTAGTAAGGCTTTTTCGTTGTAATTGGATCCAGGATGCAAGGACTCTAGAAAATATTATAGCACTAAATAAGCTGTTGCACATTTTACTGAAAATTGAGCATCTGAGGGAGACGTATTTGTTCTTTAATTTTAGATCTATAATATAAATCTATTAGTTATGCATTTTGATCTTTTAGTAATGTATACTAATTATTGGTCAAAACAAACTCTTGTATATGTTCATTTTACAGCTGTTTTCTTTATGTTTTGATTCTGTATTGGTGGTTAGATTTTCCTGCATCTTTAGACCTTTGCCTCTTTGGCACAAGGTCAAACACATTTTAAGTGTATAGACTGTATTGATATACTCTGTGATTCTCCTTGTTCACTGCAGCTTGACAGCATTTACCTTTTTTACCCTGATGATTTCTTTGCTGTGGACCAGCTGTTTCCAGATTACCATTCACATCTTTTTGAAACACTTCTTCCCCATCTGTCTTTACAAATCCTCTTTGGAATCCTTCATTGATGAAGTACACGGTTGATTTACCAAATCCCCCCTGACATTTCATTAGAAGAAATGTGAAACTGTAGCATGTGCTATTGCACCAGCCCCTGGCAATGAAACAATCCTCGTTGAGCCTTCTGATGAGGTGGTGACAACTATTTTGTAAGACAGAAGTGCAAGGAAAACATACAACCACCGCAGCAGAAAGCTGGACCATCCCGTGTGTGCTATCTTAAACTTCTTTGCAAAATTAAACGTCTAGGCAACAGTGGCATTGAATGTTCTTATATTAATGATTTTGAGAGTATACTCAAACTGGGCTGTGTGGACGATGTTCATAACTGTTCTGAAAATGTCAGTTCATGTTTTATGTAAACTCATCGGGGTAGTTTCAACAGATGTTTAAAAAATACCTGAAATATGACCTGAAAGCATGTGGATTGAATCCAGTTGTTGTGAAGAAACTTCCAGAGACACTGTAAGATTGTACCTGGTTGGTATTGTTGGAATAAGCTATTTTGAAATATGAGGCTTTGACATTTTCTGTAAGAAATGTGAGTAGCAAAATAAAAGAATTCTGCAGCCTGTCATCATAGACCATCTCATTTGTTTTACGTGTAACCCATTTGCAGCTCTCTTTTTAGTCTGCTCTACACACGCATAATGTTTTTTTACTGTTCTAAGAGTTCTCTTATATTGCTATTGTGCAACAGCTCTTCAAACTAGCCATCTCCTCTTCTGCCTGGTTAGAATCAGTCCCACATGCAAATACTTTAGTCATGGTAGTAACAGGCCTACTGATGTATTTTAGGCAAGGTGTTGCAAACCTGGGTCGCAGTCTGACCTGTATCTGAAAAATTTCAGATCTTATAATGAATAATCTCTCTTCTACAAGTATCAATCAGTTCCTTCCATGAAGAAACTGTTGCTCAGGAAATGTGATTACAAATTCTGAAAAGACTTCTGTAGTCCTTCACCAATTTCAGATAAATTCAGGCCATTGGTTTTAATATCTGATATAATAATAAAGGAAATATTTTCCCTGTATAATTTTTATATAATTTACTGAAATTCCAAACTATTTTAACTTGGTATCCAACCTAGGTGACATCTTGAAATTGCACTGATAAACTGTGCTTGTACTGAAGTTCTAGTTGACACCATCTTGCTGCTTCTCTAAAAGGACTCTATGGGAAGTTAAAAGAAATAGCAGTATATTAGTTTCAGTCATCCTTATATATTAACCTTTACAATTTATATCTAAATTATCTCTAAAATCTGATAGAGCTCTCAAGTGTTTAAGATCAGTATGTAATTAGCACGCTGGCCAAGCTACAAGCACCAATGTGATACATGTATCACTGATACTTGAAACACTTGAAATACTCGATCGGCTCCTATAGAATTTGAAGTTAATTTGTATAGCTTGTATAATTTTGTAAACATCTTTTTGCTCAAAATACCTAACTCCCATATGCATACAGTGCCAACAAAGTTTCACCACTTTACTTCGGTTTGTGGATTACTATTTTTAGACAATTACTGAAGAATAAACCAGGAATAAACATCTTAGAAAACTCTAAGTTAATTTTTATTAATATATACATTTTCAATTTCTGCCTTTGTTGCACTATTCAGACCTGTTGGAAAATATTGTCTTATGTGCTTGGCCTATTTTTGGCCTGTTAGATTGCTTGGCATTTGAACTTACTTTCTCGGTCATGATGTATTGCTTTCAACATTCCAAGTTTGAAGCATATAGGAGAAAAGATGCACATCTCTGCTATCAGTTTCTGCCTCCACCGAACCCATTGGGAGTATTGTCATTGACTTTATTGACATAACATAAAGTAAGCCCTAATCTATACACACATATATTAAAAAAAAAAAAAATTATATAGCTTGTGCTCCATCATCAGCTTTGTAGGACAAGCTTTCCTATTTTAGAAAAAAAAATAAATCTGTGCTTATTTTTTACTGGTGGCTTGAAGTTTCTTTTTTAACTACATGACAATTTTATACACCTGCAGTCTTCTGAGATCTATGAAGTAAGGCTGACACCATCAGCAGAATTCCTGAGCAATCTACATTTTCCAATGGTAACATTTGCTGTTCATTAGTTGTCTTTGAATATGCCCAGAATTAGTAAAATCATAATGGTCCCCAGCCTCTCCAGACTGAAGATCTAAAAATGGACTTTGTTGGGTAAAAACTAGGAACAGCGATTCCTTTCTTGCAGATCCTGGCATGTCTTGTCTATAACATGCAATAGCTATCAAAGCATATTCAATGTGGGGTTTTGGTGCTGTCCAAAAACACTTTCTAACTCCTCTGAGTAACTAAACAAACAAAAAAAAAAGCCTCTGTTACTGAGAAAATATTAGCATGAAATGGTGCCATATTGATGAAAGCGCTCATCATGTTAGTCTTTTCTGCAAAACTTGCAATGCAGCAGCAAACAGTATTTTTCTGCAGAACTCTGGAAGGATAACAGATTCCTAGCCATATTTAAAAGAGAAGTGGTGAGAAATGAAACATGGACTGTGGTTCTAGATTTGATCTAAAGCTGCATCCAGCTCAGAATATCTTTTCTTTACCACTGGTCATTTCTGAATGATTTGGGAAGCATGAGATTCTCTGTAATGGATAACTCTGGGAGATTTTCTGTACAGGGGACGTTCTGTCCTAGTTTTATTCAGCTACCTGATGTTTTAAATGGATCCATATCTCTTATTAAAAAAAACATAAATAAATAAACAAAAACAAACAAACAAACAAATAAATAAATCTATTCTGCTTTACTAGATTTTTTTCCCTCTCCTGAGCTCCTGGTAGAACTATTTCAGGTTCTCATAAAGTAAAATCAGTGCCCTGTGCTCTCTCTCTCCCCCGTGTTCTAGCTCTAAGTTTGAGAGCACACAAGTATGTTATGCTTGGTGAGCTATCATCTGAAGAGAAGTTGTCTGTAAACTGTCTCATCTGCTAAGGTGGTACCAGCAGAGAGAACCTGCTACTTGAGGTGGGGAAGGAATGGTGTAGTGTCTCCTGGACTGAGCTTAAGGCTGTTGTCTTGATCAAGTGGCCACCTTAGTGAGTCTAAGTTAGTACCTCTGCTCCAAGCTGTCTCTTGCTTGAATAATGCCAAAGAATACTGGATGTAGTGTACATAAAGAGGTTTCATGATGGCCCCTTATGAATACTCACAACAATTCAGTGCTGGCTTCTTTGCTGGGCCTTGTCAGCATGAGTATGTGCGAACTGTTGAGCTGCCTAACCTCTGCAGTTGTGATGAAGCAACTGCAAATTGCAAGAAAAAAAAAAAAAAAAAAAAAACAGAACCTCTTTAAAATCATGAAGAAAATAAATCAGTCTGTTTCCCAGTGGAAGGATGGCTGCTAAACTGCTCTGTGACTTTCTCCGACATTATCTGGGCATGGTGCAGTGCAGAACTCATTCAAAATCTCTTCACGTCTGGTCTACTATTGAATCTGCCTTCCTTAAGTACAGTTTAAAATTTTATTTTATTGAAGTCCTAACAATGTACTTGTCATGATGTTTAAATACCACAGTGTTCTCATCACTGGAAGATAGGAAGCCAAATTCTGGATAAAGATGTAGGTCTTCAAAGCTACATACTTTTAAGTCTACTGAGTTCTGGACCCAGCTCAGCAATAAACTGTCTGGAAGATCTGCAGTAAATCGCTAAATCTTCTCTGCGCCTTAGTTCCGCAACTGTAAAATGGGAATAGTATCTTCTACTTTATAGTAAGTCTGAAAGATGAAGTCTATAAATGTTTGTAATGTTCGTAGCTACTACAGTAATGTTGGCCATGGAAATGCCAAGGAAGCTTGCACCTTTATTTGTGCATGGATTTTGCCTTGGAATGGATTCTTGTCTTACGACTTCAAAATTGCCAAAAAGTGTAGGATTAAAAGCAAAGGGTGCACATGAGCAGTGGAGTCAATGGAATATAGTGATGCAATCAGTAAATTATTCAATTTGTATCTGCAATTATAAAGTAATATTTTTAAAAGGCAGGATACTTTAATGGAATTTAGATGGTTGTATTTTCCTGCCAAGTTTGTTAAAGAATTACAAAATGTAATCAGTACCGTGTATTACGTTACTGTAATATAAATCTATTCATAGACCTAAGCCCTCTCATGAGGCAACAAAGAGCAGTATTTGAAATGGGACAGCCTGTGCACTGGTACTTCTCAGAACTGACAGGTGTACTCACATGTTTTCTGTTGTCCATATACCTGAAGGAATAGCTGCAGTGGGATTTTCCCCTTCTCCCTGCCTTCTTAAAACAATTTTAAAATTTCACTTATTTATTATTTATGATCTGCTTGATACTTTTCAAGTCATTGCTGCATTAATACATCTTTTAGAAGTGGAAAGATTTTCAGAGAAAACTAAGACTAGTCTACAATAATGGAAGTAGTATCTGAATTTCAGGATTTGTTAACTGCTGGTTGTTATTAGTTCTTAGCAACTTCAGTTATTTGATGGTTTGAAAGTCAAGTAGGAAAATAAGGATGACAGTCCCTTGTAAGTTCATCCTCCAAAATAAACTCCACCTAGTAGAGAGGTTTATGAGCTGAGAAAGGTGCTTCGATACTATATGTAATCCTAGATGCATGTCAGTAAATTAATTCCTCTCTTTCTGAGTGTTTTCTTTGCACCCTGACAGCCTGAAGCAAACAAGAAAAAAAATCAATAGTGCGCCAAGTCAGTGAGTGCTTTTCCATTCCCTAATTTCACTTTCCCAGCCTCCTTATGCTAGGTAGATGAACTCAGCCGTTCCGTTGCAGGGCAAACATGCACTAAAAGTCAATTTAGCATACTAGAATAAACCTCTTGCTTTTCAATGGTAAGTGCAGAAACGAGTTCATACCGTCAGCTGCCATTTTCCAAGACTGCCCCGATGTCGTGGTTAGTCTGAACCCGGCTGGCAGGATTTCGGAGGAGCCAGGCATCATGCTGATGCCGTGGACCTCACGGGGAGTGAACTGTCATCGCCAGGAGGGGCCGCGTCTGAAGTTCTTGTCGTCACTCTGTCAAGACACAGAGTTGTATTGGATAAAGCAAAATGAAGTTTGTGATTGGTAATCTGCCTGCTGCCTCTCCCACTGTCAAATTTGTTTCGCAGCAAATGCCCTGCTTTCTTGCACTGCGTCCAGTAACCACAATTCATTTGAGACACTTGTATAAAAGTAAATGCTTCAGAAATATTAAATGCTAGAGTGGAAAGCTTTCTTTATGATATTTTGATATACTGGAGGATTCTGCTAAAGCAGAACTTAGAAGTTAGTTCTCTTCCAAATACAGTGATTTGTTACTGTATTTGATGCAGTGATTTGTTGCTGCATTAGGAGGCTTACATAAAGTGCTAATAAAGAATTAAACACTCATGTATACACAGAATCATAGGCATTTTCATCACGTTCTTAAAAGTTTTGTTCCTCATTGAACTTGAACATTTGTGTGACAGACTCTTACCTTAAGATGAATATTTTACGTAGGTCGATTTTAGATTTCCCCATCTGAGGTAACTGCCCCAAATCCCACTCTAAGATACATTGATTATCTTCAAAGAAATACCCCTCCCCCCCCAAAAAAAAAAAAATCCACTTTTTTCTCTGTTGTTTTCTTTTTTTTTTTTTTTTTTTTGATAAGAAAAGGTGTAAGTATCCCAAGGAATAAGTTGCATGGGCACCCCCCCACACACCTCCCCACACTCCGGTCATTGAATCTTCCACTCCTTTCTGCATTTTAACTCTACATAAAGTGTTCATCTTAAGGTAAGAGTGCAGAACAAAATTTAGCTCCCCAAATGATATGGATATGTAGCCATACAGAGGTCACTTTAAAAACCTTGTTTGGTATTTCCTTTTTTTAATACCTGTAACTGCCTCTTTTGAACAATGTGTGTGAATTCTTCATGTCTTCATGCATTGCATTCAATGTATATATTTTACTATGATAGTTAATAAATACTTAAAATTAATTACTTCCTCAAGTCGTCTTTCAGTTCCTAGCGCAAAAGGTTGTTGTATTCTCTCTCAAGGATCTGCCGTGCCTAGAGATACCAAAGTAAAAAATTAAAATGGTTGAAGAAGGATGAATGGCAATCGTGGGTACAGATTAACCAGAAGTAGCACGAGCAAACTTGCCTGGGTGTTTTGTGTTGGCATCTGTAAGAGTAAAGCTAAACTGCTGTAATCAAAGTTTTCATCCAGTGCTATAAGTGAACCATATACACCACTTTCTAGAATATTATTTGCATACTCTCACAGGCCAATAGCTTGTATCCAGCATATGATTCGATCGTTGTTCCACACCAGCGCATCTGAAAGGACACACTACCTCAGTCTCCTGGTCACTGATAGCGTCCAAAGTATACAGGTGCATGCATTCATACTGCTTTAATTTAATATGAGGAATACCAGGAAACTATTAATATAGCTTTAATGGCTTCAACATCTCCCAAAACCCCAAATTGTGGGAGTAACTGTGGTTTTAGCTACCTTCATGTTGAATGTTTATTCTGAATTGGTTCCAAGGTGCCGCCAGAGAGCATCTGCAGAACACAATTCCTCCCGCCTCTTCTAGATAACCTTGTCTCCGTTCATCAGGTGTAAGATGACTTACTCTCTGTGACTTGCTGAGACAAGCATCTCACTTTCAGACAGATGAACTTAAGGCAAGAGAGTAACAGAAAGTAAGAAGCCCGGGAAAGGACAGTGGTGGAATTAACACCCCCCGAACTCTTTTCAATTCTTAGGTAAGATTTTACAGTTTAACAGTGCAAGGGCACAGGAGAAATAACAATTCCTCAAGGCTTCACTTGAGACCTTTGTATTAAACATTTGGCGAGTTAGGTCAGCACCTACCATTTTATAACTTGCCAGAAAGCAAACGAGGAGTTCACAGTTTTAGAGACTAAAACTCTTTTTAGTTTTGAAAGCTGGTAGAGCTGTTCAGGTCCCTGCCAATTATAAAGCTAAGGCAACAAAATGAGCTTGGAAATAATTTTTGAGGATTTTTCTCTTAAAAAAAAAATTTACTCTGTTAGATTAAAAGAAAATCACTCACACTGATCTCTGTACTGGTGAGTGGGAAATGCAATGCTGTGTTTTGTGTTGCTAAGTGATGGGGACTGTTCCTGAACCCTCTGCAGAAGTACAGCTAAGGTAGCATTTCCTGGGAGCGGCGTTCTCCATCGCCAGGCCAAGAGCATCCCAAACTTTGGGGTCAGGATGTGCTGAAACACAGCGTGGCAGCCAGTGATCAGAGAGACCAAATCCTGCTTGGGACCATGTCTAGCTGACTGATGCCCAGCAGGGTGGACTAGATGGGGGTTATTATCCTTCTCCTGAAGCAAGTGAGGCACCACCAGGACCCGAGACCAATAACCAAATCTCCACGGGAGCCTCCAGCCCTGCCTGCTCAGGCAACCTGGCACTGGTGCCTCTGCACCCACTTCCAGATCTCTGAGCAAAAGAGCATGTTCACTGCAGCCATTCACTCTTCTATTTCCTCCTCTTTTTTTTTTTTTTTTTTTTTTTTTTTTTTTTTCCAATAAGGTCAGTTCTGCTAGAGGCTATTCCTATATTTATCAAGCAGCTGCCTCAGTGGCCACTCGTCCAATCAACCTTTTCTGTGGTGCACATTGTGAAGTAAGAAATCAAGGGCAAATTCAAAAAGCTTCAAAAAGCAGGAGCATAGTGTTAGGGCCCTGAGTGCTCCGATGTCCCAGCGTTGCCCCCATGGGTCCCAGTGAGCTGCAGGCTGTTTGGCCTTCTTCTGAGACTGAACAAGGGGTTAATAGTGTCAAGCTTCAAAAGAACAAACATTCTCAGTATTCATTCCCAGGAACTATCACCTTTTATTTCATGCTGACTCATTTCTCTTCACTTTTCCAGTTCTTTTCTATCATAATTCAACCTCTTTAAACACATGATTCCATACTGCAAGCTTTTTCTGTTATTTAAAGAGAAACATTTACAGAGTTAATAAAGAAAATTTTGAAGATGGGAACATATTTAGGATGTATTTCCTGCATGTCACATGAGGTGTTTCATGGTGTTAATTTAGCAAATCTTGAGGCAAGAGAGGACAGTGAAATCGTTAAAAAAAAAAAAAAATCCACAGACTTTAAAAATGAAATGGACAAAACCAAAATGAAAACATTTGAATACATTTTCTAGTGTAAGAAATCCCAAACATTAAAAATTGTATTCAGAAAAGGTCTGCCCTTGGGAGCTCAGTGAAATGATTTGTCAAATCAGTCCTCAAAAGTTGTCAAATCAGACAGTAAATTTAACAAAATCCACTTCTTGTCACATAAATATCATTCCCTCTAAAGTCTAAATGCCTTTATTTCCATATTTCCAAGTTAGCTTCCTGGCTATATCCCTAGATAACCTGAGCAATGTCAATTTGCTGGTACTGTTAACAGCCTTTAAGTGCTACACACAATAATTTTTCATTACTGTGAGATCTCAGGGCTTCAAATGTTAGTCTGCCATTTTCTGATACTTTAAACTGCTTAATAAATTATTAATGGTTCTGTATTGTCGTGGCTTTATTTATACATTAATGGTTTCCTGCTCATTATGAAATGATCCATAAAAGTATCTTAGTTATGAGAGAGAATTGTGATGCAGTAGCTATTACTAAAGGAATATCTCCATTCACATTTCTGACACTTAACACATACTTTTAGCTGTAGTTTTCCAAGCCAGAACAACAAATAGCCAGTGCTGTTATTCTGTGCAGCACTGAGCACTGCATCACACACAAGAGGCTTTATACATGCAGTCTTTATGCAAACATACCGATGAAAGCTGTCCACCATTTTTAAGTGCACACGCACATCTGTCTTCATCAGACGGTTTAACATCCTTGCATCAACCAGGCACTCCATAAAATAACTGCGGTACTGGGGTAAACCAAGACTGGGGAGCCATTCGCTACCTATCCATTCGCGGTTCATATCACCGTAAGCCCGTGTCTACAGAAAAATTAAAAGTAAAGAAAAAAGGGGAGATCATTTCTTAAGTTTGTTCATGGTTGCACCACGGACTGAAGAGCATATATCAATATACGCTGGTTCTAGTTAGACTTCTTACTTTAGAAAATCTGTCTAAAGGAAAAAAAAATCCATTTTTTCATTGTATCAACATTTGAGTTGTTAGCCACTGTGAGATATTTGTTACTAAAAGCAATGCTTTGCATTTTTCATCTTTTTTTCTATCTTTGCAAAATTCGAACAACTGTTATAATACAAAATCATAGTTTCAATTTTGAGTTTTAAATGCTTGCAAACATATTACACAACCAAAATGTGTTTGTTTAATGGTCTTACTGGCTTTCAATTAAACTTCTGGATTATTCTGTTAATCAGATATTTTCAGCTGTGGCCATCTTAAACCAAAATGCATCATATGCAGAGCTCAATAAATGAATTCTTTAAAACAGGAGCAAGCCAAATTCCTTATAGAAGCTAGGCCTGAAGCTACTATACTACATAGCTGAAATTTCAAGAGGGAGATGAAAAATAAATGTGAAACAAGCATGTGAATGTTGAGATATTTTTTATATAGTTTGCATAATGAAGATAAAAAATAGACACATTTTGTATCATACTAATGTCAATTATTTCAGCACTATTGCAGTTAACAGAAAAAAAGAACACATAAATTGCAAGATTAACATCTCCTTAAGAGGGTGGTTCTCAAAACTGATTTTCAAGTCTAACTACTGTTTTTATTTTGATATGTCTCCTGTCATAGACAAAAGGATAACACAGTGCAAGCTACGTATACTGTCTGTGGGGGAAAATACAGTACTCCCCTCTCTCATTCTTGTGAGATTTTGAAGAGAAGAGGAATGCCATAAGTAAAGACAATAAGATTGTGTGTGTTATCTATTATACAGAGAGAGAAGGAAATTTAATAATTTAAATACGTGATAGTCCAACTAAGAAGAAAATTATTATTCCTTATTATACAAGACAATCTGTAGACTGATGCTTGAGTATGATTTATTGAGTTGTGCGTCTGATTTTTTCTAAAAACATCTGGTGTAATTTTAGAAATGTTGGCTCTCTAACTAGGCATACTTTATTAGCCTATTCTCAAAACTGAGGATAATCTTTTCTTGGTTTAGCTGGGAGGTAGAATCTACCTCTAAAATATCTCTAAAATGTATCTAGCTGGGAATATTTAGACTTTCTGTGCCTCTGTGGATTTACCAAGCAAAAATCATGGGCATAATAGGATGTGGGAACATAAGGAAGTGACCTAACATGTTTACCTTATGACCTTACTGGTGCCACTAAGGGACATGGCCTAGTGACAGGACTCGGTAGGTCAGGTTGATCGTTGGATGATCTTGAAAGTCTTTTCCAGACTAAATCATTCTCTGATTCTACTGTACATGCCCTGATGCAGGGACGCTGCCAAGCATCCCTATCTGCCATGATGCAAAAACCTATTCCCATCCTGTGATTCCCCATATGGCAGTGGGTCACCACACAGGGCCTGACTCAGAGCTGGGTTTTGGGCCTCCCTTCAAAGGATGGCTGCTGGTCCTTCATTTCGTAGCACGTGCTACTCCAGGGTAAAAACAAACCAACAAACAGAAAAAAAGGACAGGTAGAGTTAGGTCTGCAGAGGGGAGTTTTAGAACATGTGGACTAGAAACAACCCCCTCATCTATAATTCCTGTGAGACTTTGAGGCTTTGCTGTAAGTAGAGAGAGTGAGACTGCACACGTTTGTGCATATTCAGAGGACAACAATCCTCCAAGTGGAATGCATGAACACAATCTCCTCTATTGATATGACTGGCAAATGCTTTATGCTGGCATTTGGGTTAGTCCAAATGCCCTCATTCTTTCAGAATATTTTGGGCCATCAAACTACTTGCCTTCTGGATATCAAGATACTTGCAGCTATTTATTTTGGATGGTTTAATCCTTGATGCTTTAATCCTGAGAGGTTAACAAAATAGCTGGGTATGTAAAATAAAAGATTATATTGAGGACCCTGAAAACATCATGTTGTATATGCTAACTGCAATTTCTTTTAAGAAAAATATTTATAGCATGTCCAGAGTTTTTGTTTTTGTTTTTGTATTGAAGAATACTAAAATGTACACATTACAATTCACTCATGAGGTACTACCACAATACTAAAATGTACAAATTATAGTTCACTCATGAGATACTACCACTATACCATACTCCTTTTTGCCTACTGATACTGATTTAATTGTTATCATTAACTTTTCATTTAAAAAAAAAAAAGTGAAGGAGTCATGCCTGAGCCCAGCTGCCTTCTTCATACTCCTTCTGTGTTATCAGCAGGAAGCAATTAGTAAAGCAAGTAAAAAGACAATAAAAATGAGTTATAAAGAAGTGTTTTTCATGCGTATGGTAAACTTACTACAAATGAAAACATACATGTAGAATGTGCTCATAAATATTGGAACTCAAGTCACCAGCAATGCCCTCGGATGAGCTATATGAAGAATTACAAGACTAAAACTATAAAATTTTAGTAGGGCAAATCTAGCTCTTTTCAAGATAGAAAATCTTTACAGCTTGGTGAAACTTTACAGCATTATCTCAAACACTTTGTATGGTTTTACAATCAAAACACAATCATTTACTTCCCAAAATTGGATATTATAAATATCATTTTCTATTTCTAGTTAGATCTCACAACGTTCACCATACAAAGCTGTGTTCTTGTAAAGGATTGAAAAGTGCTTTTCACACAGCAACTTTATGGCAAAAAATAAATTGCTCTGGCTGACCAGTTAAACAGGATCAACTCTACTTCTGCCTGATTGAGTGTTGTTATATTTGGTTTTTACCAGCAACAATAAAACTGAAAAAAAGTACCTTGGTTGTAAAAAAAAAAATATATATTGATGAAAATCTACTTCATGAACGTTCATGAGAAAATACAGAAGCAAAAAGAAAATACCACAAGCATACATTTATACGAAGTAAGTAGTCTTTACTGCATTAAAATTTAGCTTTAGTACCTCTCACCATTTATGGGTTAGGCTGACTGTAAAGTTTTCCAAATTAAAGATTTTTTCAAACAGCTCATTTTTGGATTACATCACATCATGTTTTATAAACACTATTATGGAGTTGTTATGGACTAACGGAATGCTAAAAATGAGACCTAAAATAACATATGTTTCAAGGAAAAGAAAAAAGATCAAATAAAATGTATTCATATTTGTGTGTCCCCTGAAGCAGGGAGATGTTTGATAAAACTAAATAAAGAAATTACACACTCCATGCACCCTAAATAAAAGACCACAACTATGCTAGTATGGACATGAAAGACTCAGTGTTCATGAAAACTCCGAGTTGTGTTATGCACCTTTCTCAATACTTTTCTTATTTTTTCTGGTTCATCAGATACAAAATTATGTTTAGAAGGGGTACCAGGGAAATGTTGCACCTGAAACTGCGACAATTTCATTTCACTAAATGAGGTTTCACATTGGCAGGAAAAAGCAATGTAAAACTCCAAAGCTGTTTTTACTTTCATACAACATTTGCGACTGCAACACAGTTTGTAATTTCTTTTTCTGAGAAATGGTGGAATTGTTCTTTCTAATGTCGTGCTTGGGAAGCAGCCTACAGAAGCTATGGCATCTGTGTTAAAGCAGATGCATCCTAGTTCTCTTCTGAGCACTGAAATAATGCATAAATGTGAATGGAAAGACAAACCGTTTTACCTGGAGCAGCAAGATTTTCCGTTTCTTGATGGATCTCCCAAACATTGCCTGAGGGCTATGAACAAGGCCCACAGGGAGGCAGGAGGGATCCACATTAGGTAAGCAGTGGTAAAGAAGAAAGGCAGCACCACTGTAAGTTAACAGCGCATAGCATCACCATCAGCACAACCACGATCTTGCCTCTACCGAGCTGCAACTAGAGACAACTTTAGACAACTTGGTTTGCGTCTTTGTTAGAGAACAGACATAAGCCTGAACAGACGTGATGGAATATTTCAGCTAGGACTGATGGATGAACACAGTCACAAGGGAAAGAAGAATTAAAGCTGCATTTCACGTGCAAGGGGCAAATACAACCTTTAGCTCTGTCTGGAGGTAAGCTTCATTTCTCAAAGATTTTCCAGCCTAAATATTCTGCACCCATCACAAGCTCATATTGTAATCTAAATAATGATTGCTTCCCCCACATTTCTGTGAATTAAAAACATCAAGAGAATACATTTGTTATACTGTTTTTCCTCATTGTATTCTTTTCAGTCAGATCATTACTAGGGCAATGAGATGAGGCAGGGAGGGGGGTGTGGAAGCCTGCTGTGCATAAGGTGAAATGTGCTGCACTTTCTTGAGAGCTGCAGTAAATTAACTCCTTTCCTGAGAAAGAAGAGAGGCAGAAAGACTTGGGATTCAGAAATGCACGGTCCAGGGCAGTGCAGCATCATGCTGTCAATTACTTAATGAGAAGTCAAGAGCAAAGCAAAATTATTCCCAGTGCTTCTAGCTCAAATGTGCTGTATTCTTATTTCATAAGTGACAATTCTCTTATGCTCTGAAATGACATAAAGTCAAAATGGATTTTGATAAATAATTTGTTAGTAATTCAACACTGTGCTGAGTCTATTATATACACCTGCATTACAATTCATGATATTAGCGTGGTTAGGACATATATAGCAGTTCTGTGCAGAGAAAGTATTAGATGGGGAACTACAATTTTTAAAGGATCTTAGCAGCGTTAAGATGAAAGGCCAGTCAATGAGAACATTTGTGTCCTTTTGCCCAGTTTCTCTACTGCTTATATAGCTCAGTGGTTCTGGATCAATTGCTAAACCCCTCAAATGTATCTCAATTCTCATTTCCACCAAAAGATTCTTGATGAATTCCATGAAGATTAGAGATTACAAAATACAAATAATAGTAGTAGTAGTAGTGGTATTAACATTGTTTTATCATCATTACTTATAATATTATTATTATTTAGAAATCTGCGCTGCACTACTTAAGTAGTAGTCTTTGTCCTTCACTTCTACACCATGTTTTCCTGTAATCAAGCCTCATTTTTTAACTTGTTGTTGTTGTTGTTTTGTTTTGCTTCAGTCTTTGTTGCTTCTTTCATAGCCGTCACCATCAGCCTCTCAGCATGAAACTCCCCTCTTGTTATCTTTTTTCTTTTTCCCCTCATCAGTTTGGCCTATTTTTCTTTGCTTTCCATTAGGAGGTGCTTTTATCTGTAGCACATGTATTCTTGCTCTGCCCCAGTGTACTTTCACGCTTTTTTTTATACACTCCCCTCTTTCCTTTCAAACCTATTTCTTCTCTACTTGCTTCTTTCCTGTCTGCTCCACTCTCTCCCCTTTCCCCACCAAACGCACATGCTCCACTTCTCCCTTCCGTGCTCTGCCCTCACACTTCCAATCACTGCTTCTCTTAAAAGCATGAAGAACCTAAAAGCAGCCAACTCAGACTGGAAAACATTTGAAAGGATCCAAAAGGGGGAAAGTGAACAAGATTCGTAATAGTTGTATTCCTACATAACCTCTTCCCTCTCCTGCCTTAGCCCACCCCGCAAACAAAAATATGATAAACAACAAAAGAAGAGAAACACAATCTGATTTGGTTGGGAGATTTGACCTGAAGGAAGAGAAAGGCAGGTAAAATTACAAATAAGGTGCTCAATACTGATCATTTAAATAACATCAAGGTTAATCAAAAGCACATCTTTAAAAAAAAAAAGGTATCCACTAAAGGAAAAATATCAGCGATCAACAATTGAGTGATTGATGAACAAGTACTTCCAACTCTTTAGAGGACAGTTCACAGTGATTGTGAATTGTGTGTTACCAGAGTCACTCTCTAACTACAAAAGCCTTTCTGCAGACTCCTGCAGAGTGAAGTGGGAAAGAAGAAGCTAGCTGAACAGAACTCACTGTTCTGGATGTTGGAGGTGCTGATGGACTTTTGAGTGATACCATCTCCTGGATTGCTAATAGAAGTTTTAAGAGATGACGAGGATTGCTGATTCCAATTTCTCTTTGAATCTTGGTATTGGACAAAGCAGACGTAATAGCTCCACTCTTCACATTGGCATGGCAGGCAGCAACATACCAAGCTGGCATTCCTAGCCAGAGCTGTTGAGATAAAGTACACATTCGTTGAAGGCGTAGCTTAATTTCTCTCATGAAATTTATCATTTATCTATCAGCCTGAATAAGCATAGTAATACATATAAATTAGTATAACAATCATACTATTTATTAAAATGAAATTGTTTTAGAACCATTGACATGGCTTCACATGAACTCTTTCTGTTGATTTTATTATAAGCCAGAATGCAAGGGATGCTTTGGATTATTTTTACAGCTATGTTTCTCCATCACCTGGGCTACTCCTTTCCTGTACATTTTACAAGCAAATCGTGGCACAAGTCAGTATTACTGGCAGTTTGATAGTCTTATCGTATACAGAAAACAACCTAATAAGAATTGATTAAGTCATTTTTCCCCTTTTCTACTAAAATGGCTTTATCTCTCTTTCCATGTTAGTCCCTATTGTGTACTTGTGGGCACAATCTTACCCTTCTCAGCTCATTTTTTCCAAGCACAGTGCAGATAACCTAGTGAGGACTGGGCTGGGCTGGTATGGTGTCACACTGCTGCTGGAAATATTGGTTAGAAGTCACAGCAAAGTGTGAACACAGCTACAGAAGATATGTACTTGCCACTTGAGGGTTTTTTTCTTATGTTAGACTTAGTAGCCTAGGTCATCATCAGCCCTGTGTTTAATTTCTAACTGCGCTGAAGTACTGTGTGGCTGATAACAAATCTACAACTTGGAAACATTTTCTTAAAAGACAGCTGTTAGATCACTTTTATGACAGAGAAAACAGAGTGTAATGTCAGATTTCAAAAGAGCTCAGACAGGCTTTTCTGTACTGACTGTTCTGATGTCTCAGTAAGCTTGAGGAATGACTGCATCATGTCTCAAAAAGCCCTTTCTGCTGATGGATGAGCAACTGCATCCCATCCAATGCGAGTCTGAACCTGAAAAATATGATCGAATCCCAGCTAACCGCAATGAAATACAAAGTTTCTAAAAAGTCAAAAAATGAAAACAAAAATTACATAGATGACATCCAGCTGTGCTTAAACAAAGCTCCATGTGGAAACCATGCAAATGTATTTAATGTTCACATTAAATTTGATTATTTTTTTCATACATGCACTTGAAAAGCAGGAAAACATAAACATTGGGAGTTATTCACCTTGCAGAAATAGGTTTATATGTTTGCTGCTTGTTAGGTAAATGAGTTCTTTAACAAATTAGGTAAATTTGTTCTTTAAATTTGTTCAACAAACAGCTGTCTCTATCAGAAAATGAAGGTAGATGAAAACAGTTCCTAAAAGCAGGACACATTCATCGTGCTAGGTAGCAAATCGACAGATCAAGACTGATATACTTTTCCACCATTATTTAAGAAAAGTCACGGTTCTTAAAATATATCTCGTCTGTGCCTGCGCTACATACAAATGACCAGAATAAAGGCTAATGCTGAGAAGCTGAGTGCTGGAAAGTTTGGAAATGTCACAACTGCGATCACGTGTAGTACTTTAATTTGGTTCTTTAGCTCCTTTAACATTAATTTCAGTTTTTATTCCAAGGGTCACACATTGCATTTTCCCCAGGAGAGTATGAAATGTATACAGAGTCCATCTGATGACTGAATAAATTCAGTACTTCTGCGTTCATATCTTTTTTGTCATTAGTATGCTATTTGGATTGAATACCGCTACACAAACTTCTGCTTGGGCTACTCTCACTATGTTTCCCAAGAAGTTCATAGATACCAATTTCTCTTTATAAGCTGTCTTTGAGACAGCACGAAGCATATCCTATTTTGCAGATAAGATTCAAGGCTAAAAAAAAATAAAAAAAAAATGATTAGGGCTTAAATTGTCAGAAATGTCTTCACATTTTACATCACCATGAAGAACATTAAGGGTCAGATTGTTTTCAGTACTTAGAATTGTCTAGACCTTTGCATGTTCACCCTTCCATCAAATCAGTTTTGATTGTAATAGTGGATATTTCTGACTGATACAAATCCAACTACAGAACTGTCAAACTGTCATGAAAAAGTCTGTTAGTAGCCAAATTAACAAATGCTCTATATTAACAGTTTGTTTTGGAAGGAAGATATAATCTAATTTTCCAAGGTCATGTTTGAACACTTGAACTGCCTTTCTGCAGTTTTCACTTCATCTTTTTCATTAGGAGCCTTCAATTACAACACGAAGCAGAAGTTTTGTAGGTGCCAGTTTCTTTCTTTCCTCATCCTTTACTTATTCCCTGAACATACTTCTGTTAAAGTTTCTGAGGAGGGCTATTTTTTCTAGTCGAAGGGAAAAACTGCAAATTTTGCCTAATGATCAATGGGTGATACCCACGACAGACATGAGAATAGGTGGGTATATATTCAGATGCTTGGTACAAACAAGGAAGAGATGTTGCTCCTTTAACCAACAAAGAGCTTGTATCTGCACAGAGCTGGTACAGCCTTGCCATATAGGAGTGATTATCCATGTGTGTAAGAACGTCCTTACTTTTTGCCTTCTTGTCCCCTCAAGGTCTGGGTAAGTGTTTTTTGAAAAGTTCCTTCACATAAAATAGTCATTGATTTTTGTCAAGATTGGCAGACAGCTCTGCTGAATAAATTTCTCTTGATGTATTCCAAAATCCATTCATGCACACTCTCCAAATAAAGGGGAGCCTTCTGCAGCTAGATCGGTTTTCAGAGACGAAGGAACGGCCTGTCTAAATCAGAGGGATTTCAACCTGGATCTCCCACATCCCAGGTGAAAGTGCCTAACACTTCTGCCTATTTTGAATGATATCTAGGTAAATTAGCCCTTTCCAATATTATATTTGAAAATGGACCAAAGTCACAAATTCATTAAATTTGTTAAAAATTCTGCAGATGTAGTTTTTGTGTTAAACTCAAATAATTTATAGCTACTTTTTCTCCTTAGCACACCATCCTGTATAAACTGTCTTAGGATTTTTTAGATATTTAGGGACTGAGAAATTATGAGATTTCATGAATTTGGGGTTCAATTCCAAGTGCAGTAGTAGGGTATGCTCGAGTGACGATAGTCCTCTTTGCCCCATCCCCACTCCCCTGTGCAATCCCACCTTGCTTTTTTCACCTCCAGTCTCTGTTTCACAGCACCCAGTGTCAAAATATTCTTAGTGCTGATGGCACAGTGAGCCAGAGAAAGAGGGGGAGACTTCAGCAGTCTCTTCTGAAATCTGTAAAGACAAGGGTGCAGAAGCAGCCTGCCAACGTGACTCATTTCAAAGCTGTGACTAACGCTTACCTCCAGCCAGGCAACCACTGTCAGCCTGTCCCACTGGGCGAAAGGCAAGCCCTTTCTCCAAGCTTCTTCCAGAAGTTCATATCTAAAAATGGATCAAAAAGCGTTACATACACGGAGCGGTGCATATGGACAATATAGGTACAACCATGTCTTGTTGTTAAGGGTAACAATAGGTAAGTACAATGACACTCATAGGAAGGGCGTAGAAAATGCAATGAACAAAACAGCTCTTTCCCATTTTGGAATGTATTCCTTATTCTATTCCCAACTCTTTTTTTTTTTTTTTTAAATCTTCTTGGTGCATTTTGACATCCTTTTAACCACTTAATGTACAAAAGGATGTTAGGTGGTTTCTACCTGTTCTCATCTGAAGCAATAGAGATCTGGGGTAACCCGTATAAAAGGACCACCCAGATAACAGAAGACATTGGGGAACAGAGAAAACTGTGGGAATCCTCCTGAGACTAGCTTAGCTAAGGTCTGGTAATGACCAAGAATGGCCTTAAATAGCCTTCTTCTAGACTTGAGCTAAGCTTGGATATAATGCAGCAGGGTCTATGGGGTCGTTGTGTTTGAAGCACTAAACCTTGCCAGAACAGCTATGCACAATTCTGGGGTCTCTGGAGTACAGCTGTTCTGCATCTTAAATAAGACATCCATGGTTAATAATGAATTGGTTGTAGCTTTAGTAGTTCCATTTTTTTTATTGTTTATATCCAAAAGGAGATCCATGTGGTTTACTGGTGTATATATTTCTATGCGTAGAGAATTTATGTGGTTTCTCAGTTTTATACATATATATATGGGTATATTTTTACAGAACTGATTGGATACCAATCTGACTCCTGCCTCTGCAGCTTCTCTGGACTGCAATGAGTGTGTAAGAAAAACTGTGGTAAAAAATAATAATAATAATAATAATAATAAATACATTTAAAAAAAATCTCAAGGCTTAAAATTCACTTCTAATATAGCAATATTAAATATTTGGTAAAGTATAGGTGCGTCAGCTAGACTTTCAGGAAAATGCTCTATATTAAACACATTCAACCATTTGACTGGACATTTAACTGCCTACTGTCGCATTTTGTAACATGACTAAAGACTCAACTGTGGTGGTGGCATAGAAAAAGCAGTCCTTCAAGAGTCTTTTTTTTTTTTCCTGATATTTAACAACATACGTTCTGCAGCCTCCTACTGAGTGAAACACAAAAGAATGCTCTCGGCAACAAGCGGTAGTGTAAATGAAATTACACAGGGACTATGCTAATGGAGTATTAAAATTTGCTTACTTTCCCACACAACAAGAAAATCTTGGAATTACAGCTTCAGTTCTGCTCCTTCCTCCTTTATTACTACAGCCTTTGTGGTTCAGTTGTCCCTTGGCAATTCTTCACTGCCTTAGCAGCCTTTCAAGTATATGTATTACAAAACCACAGCAAATAAAAGCGATGGAGCGATCTTACTCATAAGGAGTGCTGCTTTGGGGATTTTTGCACTGCCAAGGGACCAGACAGAGAATTTAGCTTAAGAAAAAAATGGAACTCAAATAGCATTTTTGCATACATGTTTAAATCCCTCATTCCGTGTATTAATAGAAAGACAGCTGCTTTAGTTTCTATGTTGCTGCTGTAGTAATATGTAATACTACAAATACTTGACAGCTTTACTAAAGTTTATCTAGCTTTTCCTCCCACACATCTTTTGTAGTATAGCTTATCCATTGCCACTTGGCTGTCCAAAAACATTGAAGAGTTACCCTTGCTTTCTATGACAGCACAATCCTCAGTAAAATGAGAAAGACTTGCTATCTGGGTACACAAATGTCATGTTACCTTCAGTAGCTGGAGGTGTGGGAATCCCATATACCCAGGGAGACCCGTAGTGAAGGCCAGTAGAGACATACACACTCGGTTGCTTGGGAAAGCAGAACTGAGGCATGGCCAAACTCAGCAGATGGCCACATCCCCACATCCCAGCAATCTGTAAATGAAGAATTTGGGTTCAGCCTTCTCTCAGAAATGGTTCTGCAGGGTGCCTGTGAAGCTGCAGCAGTGCAGCACCTCCCTCCACTACCCCAAGGAGGTGGCATGGCTCCTGGGGCCACCAGGGCTGCCGGCTGGCACAGATGTCCTCAGGGAGAGACAAGCCTGTGGGGCTGCCCCTTCCTTACTTGTCTAGACTCAGTTTCCCCTGACAGGGCACAGACCCTGAAAAATCACATGGGACTTTCTCCTTCCCCAAAGCCAGCCTAAGCTCAGGGAGCAGCTCTTTTTCCAGTCTGGAGTCCCATGGAGACACCATCCTCAGAGGAACCTGATCCCAGATTTTTCCTTATCTGGGGTATTGTCTTCACCCGTCACAGCTGAAAGAGCTGGGCTGGCTCTCACAATAAATTTTAAAAAAATGGAAATTATCACTTTTTTTTAACTGGTCACTTGCTTGTGATAGTCTTCTGCTCAGAGCAGGAGATCAGTGGCATGTGGTCTACACAGAGAAGGGATTCAGGGGGAACTTCAGTCCTCTTTCTTCAGTTTGGTGTTGAATCCCTGTGTGGCCTCAAGAACCAAGGTGCTGTGGAAGATGCCTTTCACTTTAAGTTCTTACGTCCATAAAAAAAAAAGTTACTTTCTTTATACTGGAATTATGAAGTGAGTATTTCTATGGAGTTCCCTGTGACCTTACAGCATTTGAGTTGGCCTGAGGCTTGTTTTGGAGGCTTAGCATTACTCAAATACACGCTTCAAGAGTAGGAAAGCACTTTTTTTAATTCAGAGGCAGTCTGGCTCACACAGCTAAAGGAAAATATGGTCGTAGTTATAGATTTTGGCTAAAGAAATTGAGACCAGGCCAGAAATTGGTTGCTCTCTCCATATGCTACAGCTAAAGACTACAGTATGACAAACACATAATCCAAAGGGTCTTGGCTTGCAGAAGAAAAGTGCTTTGGTTTGAAAATATATTTAGTGCAAAGTTAAACTTCTTTGTGCAGACATGCACCAGGAATACAGGCACCATTAGGCCCATGCCTCACTTACTGATATGGAATACTAAAAGGATTTTTGTAATATTTATTTTCCTTGAAAATAATTGTATGCTTCAGAACTTTTATTTCCTTCCCGAGGACATTTCATTTAAACACCTCTCCACCATTAAAGTTTATTTAAATTATATTTTACTTTAAAAAATAAAAAGCACTATTATGTGATTACTTTTTAATTTAAATTAGGAGATCTGTATAAGCTGAACCTTCAATTTCTAAACCAGAACTGAAAGCAGAATTTCTATCTCTTGACTGAGAGAAATATCATTTAGTTGTCAGTCATAACAAATTGTCTTTTGATATGTAGTAATACTATAGAAAGAACTCCACTCTATCAAAATAAGTTTCAAATATTATGTAGGAAAAAAAACATGTATTGTTTTGATCAATATTGTAAATCATCAGAAAAATGAATCTGGTAATCTGCCTATTCTAGAATAGAATCTGAATATTTTAGAACAGTCAGAATGAACTGATGTGTTTATGAGATAGCCAGTGGCTTCCTGAGCTGAAAAACAGAAGACACCAAAATCTGACTATGGCAACTGCATTTCCAGTTTCCTTACGAAACCATACAAGTGACCAGAGGAGGAAGAAAAGAGAAATAACCCACATAAGCTTGTCACTCCCCCTTCCTTTCACTATAAAGACAATGTTTAGGGACAATGAATAGCATGGTGCAGTTTCTCTAGTTTTGAAGATGCTTTGCAGGGGAATGTAGGGATATTCTCCTAAGAGTGTCAGAAAAGTACTACATGTTATTATGTGTCCACTTTGCGTTGGTAAGGAAGTAGGGAATTCAAATGTAATATTATTCATACCCATTTGGTTTCTTGGCAACATATGAAAACAGACTGATAAGGGAGAATTGACATTAATTAAGCATTACTCAAAATGGTATTATTTTGCAGATAAGGCTTTAAACCACTTATTGCTGCTGGAATAAATTCCAAATTAAAGCTGTATTTCTTAAGTTGACATTATTACTGTTCAAGAATAAAATCCTCTTCCATTGTGGGAGAGACTGTAATATGCTACCTATAATACATTTTTACCCTGAGCCTGGCTTTGCAAAATAAGGACATTTCATGAACATTGACTATTCAGCATTCGTCCAAATTTTCAGAGATGTTTGTACTCATCTGTCTTCAAGAGAGTACCTGATAAAGTGGGCTGTCTTCTCTCTCTCTCTCTCTCGTCTCTCTCTCTCTTTTTTTTTTTTTCCAAGACAGAAAATAAAAATGACATATCATGTTGAGGAGTTGCGTGGCAGAGAAGTGGACTTGCCTCCCCTGCACTGTCTTCTGATTAAGGCCCAAAAATTACTTCTTACGGGTACTTTTATGATAACCCATTTTCTTTAACATAACTCTTCTGAGCACCAGGTACAACTACATACCACAGCTGAGCGCGTAACTGTCTTACATCATGAGGACTATGAATGCTTCGTATCCCTCTGGACATCAGAGGTACATGGAAGCAGAGGAAAGGGGGAAATGATAAGACCAAAATTATGTTATTATCCTTTAAATTTTCTCTCTCTTATATACTACTCCCTTACACAGGGCAAATTTTAGCGCTGTATCAGCAGCACTCACCAACTCATTGCATGAAATGCAAGAAAATTTATTAAAAATAAGAATGTTCTTTAAATAGACTTTGTGTGGGAAGTTAACAAAATCTTAATTTATGTCTTTCAATAGCATTCAGTTTTCTGTATGAAGATGGGGCTCCCCCCCGTGAAGCAAACAAGAAATAACAGCTTAGCATTTCTAGAGGAACACTTTGGCTGCAGCCTAAAAGCCACGTGTATGTAAGCTCCCCCAAGCCAGCCAGTCTTCTTCCCATGACCTGTCAGAAAATAGCAATGTAGGCATGTAACCAAATTAAAGCCAAAACTTTCAGCCCAGTCCTTGACCTGAATAGTGAGTGAGG
The DNA here is from genome assembly GCF_009769625.2 of Cygnus olor. Taxonomy (NCBI): domain Eukaryota; kingdom Metazoa; phylum Chordata; class Aves; order Anseriformes; family Anatidae; genus Cygnus; species Cygnus olor. The sequence goes on from NC_049169.1 coordinate 43,171,895, forward strand.
ATCCGGATCCTGGCATTTATATGTGATAGTTTATATGCAGCCGAAGTAAATACTGTAGTCAGAGGTCATGGGGCTAAAGTTTGAAAAGTCCTGAATAAAGAAGAGATCTCAGAAAAGCAAATTTAAATAACATTAATATCAAGAAAAGTAATTCTGATTGCTATGTTCTTTATCTGTCATGACTAGACAGATGGAAATCTATTATAGCAATTTTGCCTTTAAGGTCATTTTCTTTTCTTTATTTATTTTATTATTTATTTTATTTTATTATTTATTTATTTTTAACAGGCTCTGTACTAATTTTCCTCACAGAATAACTAACAGAAATATGACCCTTGTGCACCTTTTGTAGTTAATTAATTAGGTCAACTCTAACCACTAAGCCCCTTGTCAGGTTATTCCTATAAGTGATAAGGAACAATTGACCTTAAAATATTGAAGCCAGGTAGATGAGCCTATTTCACAAGGTCTCTTGGCTCCACCCTTGTTAAGTGAAATCTGCCAGGTGTGGATCATTTGACCTTTGCTATATAGGAAGCTTGAGGTGTGGGAGGGGGTGTTGAGGGAGACCAGCTGATGTGATTTTTTTTTTTTTTTTTGGACTTTAGTAAAGCTTTTGATACAGTTTCCCATGGGATCCTACTGGACAAAATGTCCAGCATACAGCTGAACAAAAACATCATATGGTGGGTGAGCAATTGCCTGAGGGGCAGAGCTCAAAGGGTTGTGGTAATGGGGCCACATCAGGCTAGCAGACGATCACCAGCGGGGTCCCCCAAGGCTCTATTTTAGGACCAGTTCTCTTCAATGTTTCTATAAACGATTTGGATGGAGGACTAGAAGGTGTTTTGACCAAATTTGCCGATGACACTAAACTTGGAGGAGTTGTGTGGACTCTGTTGAGGGTGGAAAGGCCTTGCAGAGAGATCTGGACGGATTGGAGAGCTGGGCAATCACCAACTGCATGAAGTTTAACAAGAGCAAGTGCCGGGTCCTGCACCTGGGACGGGGCAACCTTGACTATGCGTACAGACTGGGCGACAAGATGCTGGAGCGCAGCCCCGCAGGGAGGAATCTGGGGTTGTGATTGATAGCAAGTTGAATATGAGCCAGCAGTGTGCCCTGGCAGCCAGGAGGGCCAACCGTATCCTGGGATGCATCAAGCACGGCATTGCTAGTTGGTCGAGGGAAGTGATTGTCCCATTCTACTCTGTGCTGGTGCGGCCTCACCTCTAGTACTGTGTGCAGTTCTGAGCACCACAGTACAAAAGGTACGTGAAACTGTTGGAGAGTGTCCAGAGAAGGGCTACAAAGATGGTGAAGGGCCTAAAGGGGAAGACGTATGAGGAGTGGCTGAGGTCACTTGGCCTGTTCAGCCTGGAAAAGAGGAGGCTGAGGGGAGACCTCATCACAGTCTACACCTTCCTCATGACGGGGAGCGGAGGGGCAGGCGCCGATCTATTCTCTTTAGTGACCAGTGATAGGATCCACGGGAATGGTGTCAAACTGAGGCAGGGGAGGTTTAGACTAGACATCAGGAAGAGATTCTTCACTGAGAGGGTGGTCGCACTCTGGAACAGGATCCCCAGTGAAGTAGTCACTGCATGAAGCCTGTCAGAGTTTAAGAAGTGTTTGGACTGTGCATTTAGTCACGTGGTCTAAAATTTTGAGTAGGGCTGTGTGGTGCCAGGAGTTGGACTCGATGATCCTTATGGGTCCCTTCCAGCTTGGGATATTCTATGATTCTATGGAGCCTCTGAGTGCTGGTTTTCCTGACCCCTTTTTCTTGCTGGGCTTCCCTGAAGCCTTGGCTTGGTCAGGACTGGCTCTTCTGGCTCCCCAGCCAGGGCAGCTTTGGAAAGTGGTGGAAAATTTCACCTTCTGGCCCTGGGCTTCCGGAGGGGACCCACAGGTGGCCCCTACACGCAGGTTGAGCTTCTCAATCCACCTGGAAAAGAGGCAGAAGGCCAGCAAAGGGAAGGGGTGAGGGAAAAGGCAAAACCATGTGGGTGTGAGTTGCTTCAAAGCCCGGCCAGGTTGCTCAGGGCCTCACGCGGGTGGGCTTTGAATACCCGCCCACCCCAGCTCCTCACCGCTTTCCTTATGCCAAGCAGGCCCAGGCTATTTCCCTCTATGTGCCTCCGATGGCCCCGTGTCCTCATTGTGGCAGGGCTGGCTGTCCCCCCCCAACACTCACCGGCGTAGGGGAAGGAGCTGGCAGTCGCAGTGGAAAGGCACATCCCTCAGGTTGAGGATTTCCAGCCCCGTGAAGTTGCTCATGGTGGGGATGTTGCTCATGGTGTTGTTCTCCAGGTGGAGGCTTTTGATCTTGGCTCCGAGGCCAGCAAAGGCACCAGGGGAAACCTGCAATGAAGCAAGGGTGAGTCAAGGGGGTCCTTGTGGAGGGGAGCAAACCGCTGCTGGGAACTGGGGACAAGCTTGGAGCAAGACAATGCTCCAGCCAGGCCTGAAGAACTTTCTGGTCCCACTTGGGCTGTGGAGCATCTCCCAAAGCTTTGGGAGCTCAAGGACACCCAGGGGACAAACGTCCCTACCAGGGCCTGGGCCACAGTCACATACCTGCTTCAGGCCCATGTTGTCCAGGTAGAGGTGCTGCAGGGTGCTGGCCACGGGCAAGAAGGCGCTGTCCCCTATGTGCCTGATGGGGTTCTGGGACAGCTTCAGCTCGCTCAGGGCGGGCAGACCCCGCAGGGAGGCCGTGGGCACCTCCACCAGGTGGTTCCCCTCCAGGTGCAGCTTCTCCAGCATCTTGGTGGGTGCCAGGGCAGCGGGGGCAATGCTCCTGATGGCATTCCCAGCAAGGTAGAGCCCACGCAGCCCCACCAGCCCGGCCAGGTCACCCTCAGCCAGCTCCTTGATGGTGTTGTGCTGCAGGTAGAGGGAGAAGAGGTTGGGCAGGAGCCGGAAGGCTCCTGGGGGCACCCGTGTGAAGGCGTTGCGGTCCAGGTGCAGGTAGGCAAGCCGTGGGGCCCCCTGGAAGGCAGCAGGTGCCAGGGTGGAGAGGCGGTTGTCGGAGAGGTAGAGGTAGATCAAGCCCTTCAGCCCCCACAGTGCCCTGGGACGCAGCTCCTCGATGCCACAGTGCTGCAGGTGGAGGGACACCAGCTCCTCCAGGCCAGGGAAGGCACCCGGGGACACCATCCTGAAGGCGTTTCGGCGCAGGTCAAGGAGACGGGTGTCCCTGGGGAAGCCGTGGGGGATCTCCTGCAGGGCTTGGTTCTCGCAGTTGGCATGGTGGAAGTCAGGAGAGCAGGAGCAGCCCCGGGGACACTGCCCGCTCCCGGGCACCCCCAGCCGCACTGAGGGCATGGTGGGGCTGGGGGAAGGTGGCTGGGGGAGGCCGCACCTCATCTCGGGGGGGCGCAGGGAGTCGAGGGACCGGCCACGGAGGGCAGGGGGCTCAGTGCAGGTCCCCTCCACCTGCACCCACGCCCGCCCCATCCAGTGGTGGAAGGGGAGCAGGAGGCAGGAGCAGAGCAGGGGGTTCCCAGCCAGGTTGACCCTCGCCAGCTGCTTGACCCCAGACAAGGCAGGTAGGCCCCGCAGCTGGTTGTGGGACAGATCCAGCGTCCGCAGCTGGGGGCTGCAGGTGAAGGCGTCGGGCGCCACATCCTGTAGGGCTGTGTGGTCCAGGAAGAGGTGCTTCAGGGAGGCCATGGCCACGGCCTCCTCAGACAGGTAGGTGATGGGGTTGTGTCCCAGGTCCAGCCGGGTAGCCTCGCTCAGCCGTGCCAGGGCCTCGCCGGGCAGCGCCTGCAGCTCGTTGTGGTCCAGGCTCAGCCGGCGCAGGGCAGGCAGGGCAGTGAAGGCCTCGCTGCCCAGGACGTGGAGGGCATTGTGGGACAGCCGGAGCCACCGGAGGACCTGCAGGCCCTGGAAGACCATGTCTGGGAGGTAAACCAGGGCATTCTCCCTCAGGTCGAGGAGAGTGAGGGACCCCAGCTGGCTGAAAGCACCCGGCTGGATCTCCTCAATGCGGTTCTTCTTCAGGATGAGCTGCTGGAGGAAGGACAGCCCATCCAGGGACTCTTGGTAGAGGACGGTGATGCTGTTGGAGGCCAGGTTGAGGTAGAGCAGCCGCCCCAGCCCCCGGAAAGCCCCTTCCTCCAACCTCTCCACCTTGCAGTGCTGCAGGTCCAAGTGCGTGAGGTACGGGATGGCGAGGAAGGCTCCCACTGGGACCACTGTGAAGCTGTTGCCCCGAAGGTCCAGTTTCTTGGTGAGCTGCAGGTCACGCAAAGCACCGCATTAACCTCGGAGGCTGCAACCCCTCCCCATCCCTGTTGTCCCCCAGCTCCTCACCCACCTCAGGGATGCTGCCAGGCATGGCCATGAGGTTCCTGTTGAGGCACAGGACGTGGGCGCGGAGGTTGTCGCAGACGCAGGCTGCAGGGCAGTGGGTGGCAGCCGTCCCCCCCAGCACCAGGGCCACAGCGAGCAGGAACAGCCCCATGGCAGGGGGCACCTGCAGCTGGGGAGAGGCAGCAGTGAGGGGCGAGGCTCCTGTGCTCTCCCCGATGGCATCTGCTGATGACACTGGGGTACGGGGACCATTGCCACAAGCCGGGATAACCTGTTCTTCTAGCACTCATGGGGAATTGGCTTTGAGCAGGCACCCCCCCTTATTGCTAGCATTGAATCGTCTCGATCTCTGCAAGCACTCACCAGTCCTTCCACCTCCAAAGCTCAGGTCTCATAAGGCACGCAGGTTTAGCTACCCACAGCTTCCTGAGCTGCCGTGCCGCGCCTGGAGCTAGCTGTTCCTGGCGTTTTGTGGGACAATGCTCGCCACTGTTAAGCTGCAGGAAGGAGCTGGTTGATTTTGGCCAGGAGGGAGCGAGCCCCTAGGGGAGGGGGTATCGGAGAGGGGCCGAGGCTGGGGTGAGCGCAGGGGGAGGCAGCAGTGTCCTAGCACCCCCATGGTATGGGGAGCAGCAGCAGCGGGGTCTAGTAAGACTCAAACGCATGGGTGCCCATCCCCTTGTTCCCCCACCACCACCCCCAGCTCACACTGGTGCCACCTCCCACCAAGGCGATGTCCCCAGCGCTGCCCGCAGCTGGGAACAGTTGCTGCTGCCTGGCATGTCCCAGTCCCACGCACCTTGAGGGGGTCACGTTGTGGGTTCCTGGTCCTCAGGAGATGGCAAAGAAGGAGGGAAAGCTGCTGCACTGTCCAGTGGCTGCCCAGCTCCTGTGGCTTCCTTGTGTCTGCACCGGTATTTGTAGGAGCGAGCGCTCCAAGAGTGAGCACTGGGCCCCTTTGTGTCACTTTTTCCCGCACGGCTGGCTGAATGCAGCCAGAAGTACCGGATGAGGAGGGGGAGGAGGAAGGGAAAAGATCCCTGGGGCTAGGGCAGCCGCCCAGGCATTGCCTCACCTCTCTGTTGCCAGGGCCAGGAGCACCAATGCTGAGCAGCTGAAGCGAGTGGGGAATTTGATCTCGCCCTTTTCTGTCCCTGTCTGCCTACAGCACCATAAATGTGGGTGCATGGTGCCAAAAGATGACATCCAGCCACTGGTGTGGGCACAGCGGTGAGGCCAAGAGAAAGGAAAGCTGCCACATTTGCCATCCCCACTTCTCCTAATTTTTTTTTTCTGTTTTTGAAGAGGCCGGGGATGACAGTGCCTGTGTGAAGTGTCATTTGCTTGCAGGTGGCTATGGGAGGGCTTTCATTTTCCTGTGACTCATTATTTCTCTTTTTTTGGCTATGCAATTGGTATATGCATACCCTGCAGCCCATGGGTCCCACAAGGAGCAGATCTCCACGCTGCAGCCCATGGAGGAGCCCCCGGTGGAGCAGGTGGATGTGGCCTGGAGGAGGCTGCGGCCCATGGAGAGCCCCCGCAGGAGCAGGCCCCGGGCCGGAGCTGCAGCCCGTGGAGAGGAGCCCACGCAGGAGAAGGGGGTCTGGGGGGAGCTGCCGCCCGTGGGGGACCCGTGCTGGAGCTGTTTGCTCCTGGGGGATGGACCCCGTGGTACGGAGCCACGTGGGAGCAGTTCTTGAAGAGCTGCTGCCTGTGGGCAGCCCCCACAGGCTCAGTTTGGGAAAGTCGGCATCCTGTGGGAGGGACCCTATGGGGAGCAGGGGCAGAGAGGGACTGTGAAGGAGCAGAGGAGACGAAGCGTTAGGGACTGACCGCAGCCCCCATTCCCTGTTCCCCTGCGCCACTTGGGGAAGACGTAGAAGAGGGTGGACTGGTGGGAATGTGTTTTTAGTTGCTTTTAGTTCTCACTGCTCTAGCCTGTTAGTAATAGGTAAAAAATTACATTAATCTCCCTATGCTTAGTCTGTTTTGCCCGTGGCAACAACTGTGCTGTCCTTATCTCAACCCTTGAGCCCTTTTCACCATATTTTCTCCCCCTCTTCCTTTGAGGAGCGGGAGTGAGGGGCTGTGGTGGAGCTCGGCTGCCCAGCAGGGTAAAACCACCACAGCACCTCTCGGTTCCAGCGGCGAAAAGCGTCCACAAGGCCAGCACGGATCTGGCTCTGTTGCGGGGGCCTAGTGTCAGGCTCTTGATGCCTGCTCTTTCTTCCTCCTCTCCCCCTCCCCTTTTTTATTTTTCTCTTTATTTTACAAACTGCAGCACTGCTGCAGCTACTGCCACCACCACCATGGCCACACAACCCACACCCCCCCGTGGCCATCTCCAGTGTCACTGCCCTGGCCTCTGCCTGTCCCCTGCCACGGGCAGCTCTGTGACGAAGCCGCGCAACTGGCTGCCCAGCACGGAGGACGACGACCACCACAGCTACATGGCCAGCTGAAGGCCCTCCATCCCCTGCACCGAGGAGCCCTACAGCACCCACGTAAGCGCCGCTGTGAGTCTCAGTGTGCTGCTGAGCTTGTCCTCACCCTCCAGAGGTCCAGCGTCCCCCTGTGCTGGCCAGGGAAACCAAGGCTGAGGGACTGGGGGTGCAGCAGCTTCAGAGCCGCTCCTCGCCCCCTTCCCCAGCCTCCCCGCAGGCTTTTTGGCTGTTTGCTCAGCAGTGACCTCAGCCGAGGCTGCGGGAAGGGAGCCAGGTTTTGCTCCTGCTGGCGGAGCACGGGACATGAGGCAGCACGCCCGAATGGCCCCTGGGGGGACTGAACCCTCCTCTGCCAGGTGGCACCACGGCACCAGCGGAGCTGCGGCAGGTAGCGCAAATCCTGGTGGCAGCTGTCAGAAAGCAAACCCTGAAGCAGGGGATGTGTTGCTACCTCCTCATCTCAGCGTCTTCTCAGCTCTTTCAAGAACCTGGCCCCTGAGTCACTTTGGGAGCTGCGGCTTGCACCCAGAACATGGAGGCGAGAGGCTGCAACCACTTTCCGCAGTCAGCAAAAGCCCAGTGCAGATAATTTCAACCACCACCTGTTCTGCACAACCCCCTTTTGCAGAAGGAAACAGAGCAGGAACAACAGCCACAAAGCAGCAAGACAAAATACTAGAAACGTGAAGGACAAAACCAGCTTTTCTTTCTCAGGCCCAATTAAAAGAAATAGATTTGCTTTCCATCCCATTTGCTGGGAATGACCCTTGGGGGATAGCTCAGGAAGGAGGGCAATTAGCAGAACTGTGATATAGGAACGTGGCCACTGCCGCTGTCCTCCCATAGGAGTTAACTCCTGGGCTTGGTGTCCACATCCCTGTTCTGCATCGTGTTCCAGAGCAGCAAGGGGCCAGGGAGCTTCAAGAAAAGCTACACGAGGTTCAAGACAGATATTACAGACTTTTACATCTCACTTTTCCCCTCATGCTCATGGTAACACTTGCTTTTGCAACACGCTGCTGAAGGAACAGAACAGGATCAGGTAAGGGAGGCAGGGCTTGGCATTACAGCAGTTGAGCACAGTGATCAAAGCACTTGCTGTAGGTACAGGTACCTTCACTTCCATCCATTTTACCCATGTGGATACATATTTCTAGCTCCAGTCACAGAAACAGTGAGAAAATGCACTTTGTTCTCAGCCTTTTCCTTATGAGAGGACACAGCTTTTACCCAAAGGCCAGCACCTCTCCCCCCAGAGCACCGAAGAGTGCTGCTTTCCTGAGTCTGCCGGAGCCAGCCACGCCAACCTCCCACAGCCACCCCATTCTCACCCCTCACAGTTATCTCACACAGGCCCAGAACCTGGAGGAATTTAAGCAGAGAGCACAGGCGCATTGGTCTTGCACATACCACAGTTTATTTCATCCAGTGCCCCACACCCTTTCTTTTCCATCAACACTGCCTGCAAACCTTGTGAGTAAATGACAGCTTTTCCTGCATTTATGCCAAGCATGTGTGCCCCTGCCAGCTGCGACACATGTTGCCCCCCCCCCCCATTAGTTAATTAGTATTAGACTAACTCCACATCATTGACTTCTCCTGACACTGGCACTATTTATGGTGTAGTCAAGTGTGAGGTCTGGTGAGAAAGGATGAATGATGAACGGTCTCCTTCAGCTAAGAGCAGGTAGGTAATGATCAGCCTTAGTTGAAGGAAAACCTTTTCTCTTTTTTTTTTTTTAAATCACCTAAAGAGATGTGTTGATTCTCAGAGGCTTGAAAGAAGGAGCAGAACCAGCTTCTGTGCTCAGAAGCAGCGCAGGTAGGTGCCACAAGCATGCACACAGATGAACAATCCCCCGTAGAGAGGTTTAGGGGCACCTGCTGCTACTCCTCCGGGGCGAGAAGGGGTGCAGCCCTACCCCCAGAAATTCAGCACAGCCCCGAGTGTTTGTGCTCTTATATGTGCACAGCCTTCAAACACGTGAACGGTGCACACAGTCCCACTGTTTTACCAAAGGGAGGAGAGAGAGGAGGGAGGAGAAAGGGAACACATATTCCACAGGGACTTCATGGATTGTATTCATTTCCAAACCTAGCCTATTTAACTAGGAAGAGAAGGGAAAGGGACAGGGAAAGGGAGGGAAAGAGGGAAACTACACAGGCAGTGACAGAAAAATTACAATAAAAATATGCTTGCTCCCTTAAGCAATGGCCACCAGGGTCAGCCACACGACACAGACATTCCAAGCCACGGCAGCGGGGGAGTAGTATATTAAAATACACATCAGCCACACAGTGCCTTCAAGAAATGGACTCGGAAGAAGAAACAAGGGGGAGCACACCTTGCCCCTCTGTGACCTGGCAGCAGCAGAAGGGGGTCAAGCACTCCCCTGGCCTGGAGAAGCAAGGGCAGCAGTAGCAGCGTAGCCTCCCTCCTGCACAGTGCTGGATGCTGTCAGGCAGGAGTCACAGTCTAATAAAATAAAATTAAATGGACAACGGGGTTGATCCTGATGAGAGCGCTTCTGGGCTCTTTGTTAGGCTTGGCACACCCTCGCCAATGCTACGGAAGTGGAAAAGGATTCTTCTTTTCAATTCATGCAGAGCTCAGAGCAGCACTGACTTAAGCATAAGCATCTGCCCTGCAGAGCAGGGAGTCACTTCATGAGGAGTGGAATAAAAAAAAAATCAGCAGGATTTGTCCAAGTTTATGGAAGCAGAAGGAAGGACAGACCTCCTACAGGGAGAATAAAAAAAAAAAAAGGACAGCATGTCTGCATGGGCTCCAGGATCTTCTCCCACTATGCAGCTCCAAGTTCTCTGCTGATGACAGTCCTATGAGGAGGGAAGGGCACAGCAGCATCTCTTGCCTCTCACAGCTGGTGGAGGGTTTGTAAAAGCATGTGGCGAGCAAATGAACAGGAGTCAAGAGCACGGTTTGGTCTGTGGAAAGAAGAGAATTATTTAAAATAGCAAAGTTTAGAAATTGTTTTGTATCAGACTTTAAATGATCAAATAAACACTGTTTCAAAGGCATTGGGCTTGCAGGCCCCAAAAGCTACATCTTTTCCCCTCAGTTCTCTCTTCTTAAACCACTCCAACCTCTACACAGATCACTGCTTCCCGTTCAGAGCACGGTGTAGAAAATTCTCTCTCCTGTTGTAGAGTGGCCAAGAACCAGAATTTATTTCCATTGGTACAAAAATAGGCAGCAGTCTGCTCATCTGTGCAGCCCAGTGTCCCATGCTTGGTAGCAGGAAGTGGTTGGGAAAGGAGCCCCCTTTCCCTCCCTGCAATGGAATTTTCCATATACATTAATCGTTTAGGGCCCCCCAAAATACACAATATTTATTTACAATGCTTATATTTGAATATTTTCTCACCAAGTCCTCTGCTACCTTTGATCCGACAGCAACTCAGTCTCTGGAACGTTTAAGTCTTCACAAAGAGGCAGTGTAACCTCTCGCTGTCCCTGCCCCTTAAGCCAAGAAACATCTGACTCACTTGCCTGGGCTGCCTCTCACGGCACCTCAGAAACAGCCGCCAGAAAGTGCAGCCCATGGGCAGAAAGCGCCTGGCACGGAGCGTGCAGTAGTGAGGTCCACCTCAGAGAGAATAAACTACTCCTTGAAACTAGACAAGGGAACTACACAGTCACATCAGGGTAAAGGTGGGGTTAAATCTCCCCAACATTCCCATCATCCCCCAGTAAAGTACACTGCTGTTTCCATGGGCTAATTGTTCTCCAGGCATCACAAACTTCTAACCATCTGCACCCACCCATTAGGGAGTTTCCACTAAAGAATTGTAATCCAATGTCTTCCGCTGCTCTGAGAATGAAAACCACTAATTTTTACGCCTCTTGCACCCCAAGACAGCAAGATAACCTTTAATAAGTAATAGCAGCGAGTTCTGCTCAATTCAGGAGAGAAGGGGAGCGAAAATAGAGTTGGAAATATCAAGATAAGAGCAAAGAGTTCACATTTTACAGTGCACGAGCAACAGCTGCAGAGCTTGATCAGTACAGGGCTCGACGCCTGCTGCAGATTAACAGAAGCACAACCTGGAGAAGAGTTAACCACCTCTATCCCCACAAAAGCCATTCAATGTCCTGCACATTCAATAATGTAGCAGGACACCATTACAACTTGCAGTTTATCTTCAAAGTGGCTGGATGAGGTGTTTCAGTAGTCATGTTTGGAGGACCTGCCCCCCCGCTGTACAGATCAGGCTGTTTTTGTCTAGGCAGCTCCCCATTTTGGGGGGACAGAGTACCTGAAATGCTGATGCTGATCACAACCAAGCTCCCTCAGCCTCCCCCCTAACACGAAGCCTCCTTTAACAAGCTCGAAGGAGCTTCCTACTTGCTGTGGAATTAAACTGCCTGTCGCTCTGTGGTAGACTGTTGAAAAAGGCCAGTGATGTGATCCAATCCAACAGCAAAGAGCAGGGAAAAAAAAAACACCAGAAAAAAACTCCCCTCAAACCAACACCACCTCTGTCACAAGAGAACAGAGGTGCACATACATTCAGCATTTCCTCCTGAAGAACTATAAGGCACATGTGGATTCACAGCTCCCTCTTGTGTCCGAAAAAAGAAAATGAGGACAGACAGCAGAGAAGATGGATGCTGCTTACAGCCTGTAGCCATGATCTTGTTATTTTTTGAATAGAGAACACTACCAACATCGCCACAGACTGCTGCAAAAGAAAGGAGGAGAATGACTACTCCAGAAGTAAGCCACTTGCAGCAAAAAGCAGGAGAGCTCTTGCCTTGGCAGCTGCGAGAAACTTCCAGCTCTACAAGTCCACAAAAGATAACTGCAACCCTAAAGGAAATACCTAGAAAATATCACAGGAATGCACACCAGCTAGCTGCGAGCGACTGACTCATGGGTTTGACAGTGTGGACGTAGATTTGTTGTAGGAATGGAGCCCACAGGAGCTCGGCAGATTACTAGATTAACCAAACAGAGGTCTCATTTACAGTTCGGATGTCATTTTCTTCTGTTTCAATTCCAATCAAAGACAATAGGGCATAGGTTACTCAAGAAGCTATTTTAATGGGATTTTGGCATTCTTGAGCAGGCAAGTGCAAAGGATTTAACAGCTGTTCTCTTTGTTCCCTCAGGGAAAGCATTTTAAGACGTTTATAAAACAAAAAGGTATATTGCTTACATACACCTACTGTTAGCTTCATTACGCTGCACAGGATGTAAGTTTCCTTGTGATATCACAGGCTGTCTACCTTACCATTTTACCTTATGAACTTTACTAAAACTTTACTAAAACTTTACTAAAACTTTACTAAAACTTTACTAAAACTTTACTAAAACTTTACTAAAACTTTACTAAAACTTTACTAAAACTTTACTAAAACTTTACTAAAACTTTACTAAAACTTTACTAAAACTTTACTAAAACTTTACTAAAACTTTACTAAAACTTTACTAAAACTTTACTAAAACTTTACTAAAACTTTACTAAAACTTTACTAAAACTTTACTAAAACTTTACTAAAACTTTACTAAAACTTTACTAAAACTTTACTAAAACTTTACTAAAACTTTACTAAAACTTTACTAAAACTTTACTAAAACTTTACTAAAACTTTACTAAAACTTTACTAAAACTTTACTAAAACTTTACTAAAACTTTACTAAAACTTTACTAAAACTTTACTAAAACTTTACTAAAACTTTCATTTGTGTGTAGACAGAAGTAAAAACATTTATTGGTATTTTGCAGGCCTGGAGCCTTGGACCAGCTTACATACACACACGCACAGACAGGGACAGTGTCCATTGCGTGCAGATTTTTCTTAAAGGTTACATAAGTTGAATTACAAGGCTACTCCAGGCACTGTAATCTGACAAGCATTAGCAGGGCCAAAAGCAGTGAAGCAGAGTCCCCTTTAATGTATTCTCCACTTCAAGTGATTTAAATCCTGTTTGAAGTGGTTAGGTCTGATAGACAGTACACAGTCCTAGCTTTGATCAAGCTGGCTCTGGATAATTAGCGCTTGATAAAGTAGTAAGCCATTGTCTTCCTCGGTCTTTTATTTTAAGGCTGGTAGTGGATCCTTATGCTGTAGGTATACATTTGATCAGCAAGCAAGATCACTGGCAGACAGCAATGCCAGTATTAGCAGCGCAGGAAACAGCAGAAATCCTGTTAGCTGGACAACTGCACATGGCAACTCCTGATACTTCTTGCTTAAGCATACAAAGATCAAGCTGGAGCTATATTTGTTTAGTTGCTAAAGCACAGGACCATGGGCAGGTACAATGCCTAATTCCTGGTCTGATCAAGCTTAAGAGGGGACAGGAGATGAACTGTTCCACCCGAGGTGCCTGTAGGGTAGCATTTACACATGCGTAAACAAGCTAGTTACATAGTTTTATTTTCCAAAACTCAGAGCAGCTGACTGCTAGACACATGCCACTACCATGCATCAGCTTTCACAGCTTCAGCCACACCACCATATGCAAAAATTCTTCTTCCCTTTCACAGCAGCCTGCTTCCAATCCTAGCAGAGTTAAGAAAGGACTGACTGCCAATATTTGACTGCATCCCTCTTGTCCGTGTTTTGTACCAACCACAAAGTATTTATTTGATGCCCCTGCCCTTCAGCAGCACAAACTCTCAAGTTTCTGCATATTCCCACCCCATGAAAATCAGGAAGGTTTGAGCCTTGTCCTATAACCCCTTAAAGAGCTGTCCTGACCCCATATGGCACATTGTCCATGATGAACCAAATTGCCACCAAATTCCAAATGGATTTCAGATGTTCCAAATGGATTTTGGATGTCTGCTTTTTTTTTGGCTAATTTGCCAATTCTGGACTGTTCCTCCCCTTGACTGCTGAATACAAGTATTTATTTTTTCCTCTCTCAAGGTAAGTATTATTTGGGGTGTTTCTTCTAATTCAAATGCTAAAGTTCACACTGATTTAATTAAGATGATGTATGGCTTCCACAGCTGTTGGACTTGCTGTGCTTTACAACATTAAAGAAACTAAAAAGGGGTGTGATTCTATACCTGTACTAGAAGTAATATTAAACAGAAGCAGACAGTGAAAGCAGCTTCTTCAGCACTTTGCTCTCAGTTTAGCTTTCAAAAAAAAATCACTAACCCTGTTGCTGTCATGGTAGCAACAGTTTCTTTTAGCAACATACTCGGTCTTTGTGTTTTGTACTGTTCTGATCTGCTAGTCTTCCGTGTTAACACAGTGTGATGAGTCAGGTAGAGCTCTGCTTGCCCTCTGTACTGCTTCAGAGCCAGGTAGCTTGCCTGGCTCATTCCATCAAGACGTGTTGCTCTAAACCTTGCAAACTACAGTAAGCAAGACAAAAAGTAGAGGTCTATGAAAATATTAACCCTTATTTTCAGAATAGATATTTCATAGGTTCTAACAGAACAGTTGACGGGTAAACTGTTAACTCTCACTTTCACTAACTCCCATAGAGAAGGCTGCGTTGACAAGTACGATACTCACTTTGTGACAAAAGCTGTGAGAACTGGAGCCAGGGATTTGGGGAAATAATCTTGCTGGACCATATGGTTCAAAGTCATAAGAATACCATAGAGGCTTGGGACAGTTTTGATCTTCTCTTCACTCTGAAAAAAAGGATGAGAAGACAAATTAAGCATCAGATAATCACTATTTTATCTAATTCACTGTAGCTGAGAAAGGCAATGAATCCTATGTAGAACAAAGTGCTCCCATGCATTGTAGGAAAGAAAGCTGTACGGTGTTCCTCAAGACAAAAGGTAGCCAACTCCATAATCTCCCAGCAACAGCATCTGAAATACAGCAGGATCAATAATATTTTAGTATATATCGATTAGGTATTAGTCATTAATAGCATCAGCAATGGGGAAAAGGAAGTAATGCGTTCACAAGTGGAACAGACATATCTCAGAGGCTCTATCAAAATGCTCCTCTGTGGAATTTGACTTGACTTCATCAAGAATTGAGTTACCTTAATTACACTATTTTTGTCCTGCATTATTCCGTGATTCATTTTTATACTACTTCCAGTTCTTTGTCAGCCTGTCTCCAGATCTTGGAGCAGTATCCCCAGAACTGGTTTCACAATTACGAATAAGGCAGAGATATTGTCATTCCTATTACTGTTCCCCTGCTTACATGATAAGCAAGTTCTTCTTGCTCCTAACATGATGCTAACCTACATGCCCCAACTCTTAAGTTGTTTTCCATTATTTCCCCAGTACCCTCCCACAAAACCCTCCACTCCATAGACAGAATCTAGACCTGCATTCCTAGGCATATGACCTTATATTTCATGGTGCTAAGAATAGCTGTTGCTCATGCTTTCACCTATGTGGGACAAAGTTCTAGAAGCTGCTCCCTCTCCAAGCATGCCTAACTTACCAACAGTTCTCAATACCACAGATGACAAATAACTGGTTGGCTGACCCTTGAGGGCATTACTATCAATATCACCTCCTGGTCTGCAAAAGTTCTGGAATACAAGTCTGTGCTTTGTGCTTCACGTTATTTTCCGTATGGGGCAAGATGTAGATAGATGGCAGGCCCCAAAACAAGCATTCTGCAGAGCAGAAAGCCATTTTGTGTTCTGTAGACCTGAGGAGTGGAACACGTATCCAGCATGTCAACAGCTTTCTGCTCCCTAAACCGAATATTACTGGAAGTAAATCCATAAACCTAATTAAGAGTAGGCTGCTATAACATAAGTTATAGATATTCTGATGTTTAAAGTTGTCTTGGTCCAGACTTCCATTCTCAGTTTCTAGGACTTGAGAAACATTGACCTCATAGTACAAGTAGGCAAAAGTACTTCTTAAGTCTGTAAACAGAACATCTCCCCAAGTCATCTCACTTAAATTAAAGCTACAGGTAGTCTGACACAGTTTGCAGGTTTTCTACTGACCCTTCCACCCTTTCTCATGAGAAAGTTTATTCCATATGAAGATGTATTTGACAAAGTTTAATGCTACCAATCAAACATGAGTCACTAGATATTTGGTTTTCAGTCATGCTACCGAAAGATACTCTAAATGACCATGTTAATTAAAATATGTCTAGGAGTCTAATGTGTAATATTATAGACATCTGTAAGAGTCCACAGTCCAGCAGCATAGACTCTCACATGACCCTCCCTACCTCTAGGGGATGATTGAGATTGCAGAGCACATTAAGCAGAAGAGGTAAAACGAGCTGACACCACCTTCATCCTAATGCGATCTTGCAATTTGCAATTTTTGCTGGTCCTGCAGACTTCTATTGTCCCTGGTCATCAGGCATGCACAGGCACCCAGCTGCTTCCATGGCAACATAATTACCCACAACCCAGCCAGTCTGGTCTTCAACAGCCCAAGCAGACCATAACTTAACTCTTCCCTGCTTCCTCACCTTAAGTAGTCCCATGTGGATCAAGAGTCTTGTGACAAATGCATCCGAATTAAACGTGGCAGAAGTGAAGGCTTTCCTCATCAAGGCATCTGAAGAAATAAACGCATTGCGGTAAACAATATGGAAAGGGAGCCTGTTTCAAATTTCAAGAACAAGATTGATCATATAGGACCTCAGGGAATATCAGCCGTTGAAGGACTTCTGGGAGGTAACCTACCTTAAGAACCTAGTTGTCTCTACATGGACTAGGTAGAACCTCTGAAATTCAGACAGATAAAACCCAGTGCTTTAATATAAGGCCTGATACAAAGGCCTACACGGAGAAAAAAATAAACCCCACACTGTCAAGTTTCTGATGCAACCTGACCTCAGTCTCACGCACCACAAAATGCTCTACTCAGTGCCTTTGAACTTGCATGCACATGTGCATACATGCACAAACAATTAGCTGAAATAGAGCAGTAAGAGCTAAAGCCTTGAAGTTTTAAGGCCAGCAAGATTTCACCTTTGATTAGGAATCAAAAGGAGTGAGAAAAGTTGTTCAATTCTTTTCTGGGCTCTCTTGGGCCTATATTCTGCTGTTAGCTATGGGCAAACTAGTGCTCTATCCTCTCTTGTCTACAAGGTAGACAAGGCACCCATCTTGACTTCTGACTGTTCTAGTTTCTTGGAGGGACAGAACCCACTGTGGCAGCTACAGAACAGGGTCAGTAACTGGGGACCTCATCATCAATTCATGGTTTCTTTTCTGGAAGGAAAGTAAATGCCAGGCACTACTTTTCCTTAAGAAGCAGTAGTAAGGAGCTACTATAATGATAATTACCTATGCAAGCAGACTTCAGGCAAGGTGTACATCCTGTGCTCCATTTTTTGTTGGAGACAACTCATAACGGGCATCAGACAAGGCCAGCACTCGCTCAGTGAAATGCCAACTGATTAGTTTCGGCTGGTGGACCCACACGCAACTCCAGGGAACTCTATTATATTACTGTTCTATAGACAATAGCTAACAGTTTCACCATGTCTACGTATTCTGAAGAAATTGCTAACTAAGCAAACTGCACATTTTTTTTTGCAATAAATCACTCTAAATGGCCTTAAAGATAATTGATCCAGTTCTTTTGCACAGTACTGATAGGTAAGTCATGTACAGGAAAACTACTGCTGGGGGATTTGAAAAAAGATGAAAGACAGTGGTAACTTGCCCAGGAGTTGTTCAGAATTTCCATTTCTAAATGAGAAATAGAAGGGGTACTACTAGTCTGTGCAAAAAATCAGACCTAACTGCGCTGTAGTATACAGTGAGGAACAGTCCCTTGCTGTACATTAGCCTCTGTGCCTTGTCCCATGTTACAATGCAAATCTTTGCTTCCTGAAGAGATTAAAGAGGTTTCAGACTGATAAGAAGTGACACTAAATAAGAGGCCTCTCTTTATACTCTCTTAATACTAAACGGGAAAGCTATTCCCCACAAAACGCTTTTTCAATGAACAGCCCTGAAAAAAAGCTGACCGTGGGACACAAAACTAATGGCTATTGACAGGATAGCATCAAGGAGATCCACTAAGACAGCAACTACAAGAGACACTCCTCATTAAGCTTTGGAAGCACAAAATCTGCTAAGGTCACAACGAGCTTCTACTTTCACTCTGCACAATAGCATGGCACAACTTGGTACTGTGTTATCTGGGGTTTCTTGGTGCCAGGGTCACAAAAATCAAGTGGCCTGGCCCTCAGAGGCCTTCCCTTGCATTGTATCATGAAGCAGAGAAAGGCCCCGTCACCTGTTGTTTCATGCACAGCTGTTTTTACTGGGGCTTCATCTTTGAAGACTGAAGATATCCTTAGGAGAGCTGTAACTACTTTCTCTACATCAGTTGTATCTGTCTGAAAGACAAGGAAAAATAGAAATAAATAAATCAGGGGCCATTAAGTTCACTGCTAGACAGATACAGAAGATAGGTCTCTGCAACAGCAGTGACAAGAATTATAGCCTCCAGCTGACTGACATCAGTTTTTTCTTGGCCATACTACAAAGCATAAGCAACACTATGAAACAAAATTAACTCTGTGTAGAACCTCTGGTGCCAGTATAAGCATTAACCACATCATCTGCTTCCTTAATGTTCTTCAGGATCACTGGGGAGAAGATGCAAAGCTAGGACTCAAGAGAAGGTTATCATCTCTTGGCATCATTTAATTCCCAGAGAGAATAAATAGAGCAAAGCACTGTCTCACCAACCTGCTGAGCTATCAGCACGGAACACTTTGGTCCTAGTCGCAGCAGCTTCTCTGGTGACGGGAATGCAAGGAATGTGGCAACATCCACAGGAGGAGATGGCACTGGAGTTGAATCCTGAAACAGGCAGAATCCATCTCAAGCTTACTCTTAGAAGCAAATAAATTGGTACAGCAGCAAAGGCACATATGTCTGACTCGCAAAGGCACATCGGGTCTAAATTCGTTCTATTTGAGAGCTATTTGAAGCTGGAATGAGTCTAGCTGCAACAGCCACAATATGCTATCATGACCGTATGGCATTGCATATACAATGTTCCCACCATTTTCTGGAGATGGGGAGACTTTCTACCCATGTTTGTCACAATGGCTGCTCAGCCTTTCCCTCCACACATGTGCACGTGCACATTTTAACAAAACACGTTTCCAAGTCATCTATTTTCTTTATTTCCTGCATGTTATCCTCCTGCTTGTTACCACAGAGCCAGTCCACACAGGCAGGCGTGTGAACTCCTGCCAGCACTTCAAGTTCAAACTCACTCCAGATCTCATTTCCTCCTTCATTCTCCGCCAGGTGAGGAGACAAATGCATACTGAAGTAAGCTTACCTGTGAATCAATTATCTTCTTAGGAGTCAATGAGTCCTGTTCTCCCTGTCCTCTCTCCTTAAGCTGTTGCTGTTCTTCCTCCTCCTCTTCCTCCTCCTCCTCTTCTTCTTCATCCTCTTCCTCTTCTTCATCATCCTCCTCTTCCCCTTCATCATCACTAAGGTTTGAGAGTTTACATATTACATTAATTACATGCTTGCAATTCCTGTACACTGGAATCCATATATTTTTTCCCCAAGGACTAAAAAGCAGCCTCCCCCCTCAAATCTTGCTGCAAGAAGTACAGCTCCATCTACAACAGATTATGAGGCCACCTCAGGCTTCAGTCACCCACTTGACAATGGTGAGCCAAGAGCCAGGAACGCAGTCAATAACCAACACTGAGATAATTCCATTGATGAAAATGGGGTATGACACTTATCCTGCTTAAGGAATCCCTTAACGGTACTCGACACTGCACTCAAACCAACGTCCACGTGCAATGTTACGGTTCTTATCGTAAACCAGGACGGTGAATGAAAATACTAATGAAAATTAATGGAAAGCTTCTCATTTAAATGCTGGTGCCCTGCCTACCTCAAAGATCCCAGCACAGCTGCCATATTGAAGCCTTCAAGGATCTCCTGCAGTTGCTCACATCCCTCTTCTCCCAGGCAGTTACCTAGATTTGTGGGGGAAAGGGAGTCAATTTAAAAGATGCACACAAGTTTGTTCTTGGAGAAATTGTTATCGATTCTTGTCTTATTGCTGAAATTGAACAGTTATCAGTCATTTCTACACAACACCTTGGAGGCAGCAATGCAGGTCATTATCAAACAGCTGTTAAACAGATTTCAGAGGCATTACACAACATTTGGAGACAGGCAAAAGCCTTAATTATTCAGTGTGTCTTTGAGAAACTTCCTGCTAGTTCTAT
The DNA here is from genome assembly GCF_009769625.2 of Cygnus olor. NCBI lineage: Eukaryota > Metazoa > Chordata > Aves > Anseriformes > Anatidae > Cygnus > Cygnus olor. The sequence continues at coordinate 43,191,830 of NC_049169.1, forward strand.
GAACAGTTCTTGGTCTCAGCAATCCAGGAACAAGGACACATGGCCCAGCACCACTGAAATACAGAGACCCAAGGTATGAATGGCAAAAAGCCAATGGTGGTCAAAGTTTCCTATTCTTCTGCAGGGATGCACACCAAGGATTTTATTTACAATTCTGAAATATCTGAGGTCACATCGAACAATTTAAAGTTTTATTGAAATGAGTTATGGGTACCAATTCAATCTTTCTACCTTACAAGACATATTGAAATTTTTTTTAACTTTAATAATTGACTGAGTTCATGGCTTAACAAAGCTTTCAGGATCTAATCGTTTCCTGTCCCTGTGTCATCTAAGTTCAGCTACTCTCGCATACTGTTTTTTAAATGCTGAAAATTGCAAGACTAGCATAGGTGATACTGTCAACATTCTTCCTAGTGGTTTCTAGTTGGGATCAGACTAGATGTGCTTTTACCTAGAAAATTTACTTACCATTGAGATCCAACTTCTCCAACTCTGCCTTATCTTCAATAGCTTCAGCAACAGTCAGAGCAGCATCTCGTTTGATCTCACAGAAGGACAAGTTCAGTTCCTAAGAAGCAGAAGAACCTTTGTTTACAGGAATCCTGTAATACCTATCATCCCCACGAGCTTCACGTGCTCACAAGTTTTCTGGAAAGGTTCTCATTTGAAGAAGTTCTCAGCAAAAAAAAAAAAAGATTTTTCATTGGAAATAAAACGATAGGTATCTCTACCTCATACTTAGAAGTGGTGTTTTGAAACATACCATCATTAAAGGTAGCACTACTGAAGTTAAGTGGTTACCTAAAAAAGCCACAAAGACCATGCCATTATGAGTACACTACACCAGCAAAGCCCTGCTGCCAGTCACATGACTAAGTCATAATTTACACACCAGCAAGCCTTACTGAAGAAGGGTAGCTACTACACTAAACGGACTGCACATTTGCCTTTCAGCACTTACACTGCACATTAATACCTTCCAAAGAAGCGATGACTGGTACTACATCTGATAAAGACAGCCAGCATAGAAACAGTGTGGACAGACTAGTAAGAGCGCAGTTAATCAACTGCCAGGCACCATCCCCCACCATTCCACATTGTGTTCCATCAATCCTTTCCTGAGATGGGATTTAATATTAACAACAAAAGGGAAGTAGTCCTTGAACAGAATGAATCAGCTACTATTGCCTCATACTACTCTCCCTTAACCACTTCTGCTCTGGAAAAAAAAAGGATTTAATTTGTGACTGTTCACATAAACACTCTCATTAGAAATCTTACTTAAGTTTTCCTGGGAGATTCAGAAATAAATTCCAACGGAACCAGTAGAGGCCTGAGCACAGGATCTCACACCACGAAGCCCCTACTTCATTTTGTACCAGATTCACATACGTAGATAAACATTAGCACTCAGCTAGATTTTTGTTTTTGACTGCAAGCTTGCAGGAGTAGGAATTGTGTTCAGCATCTGTCCCAGGGCAGCGGTGACCTGTGAGAGGTGTTCCTAGAGATTCTAGTTTACTTATACTACTGACTGGACTTAGGCCTGTCTAGAATGTTGCCAAATGCCAGTAATGTGCAAATACTGATAGGGAAGGCTATGGTACTGCCAAAAAACTAAAAATATTTGGACCTTTGATACATACCCTAACAAAAAGGCAACAGCTGTATAAATACTGAAATGATTAAGAGATTACAAGATGTTTATGAAGAGCGACATTTCAGTCTGTTCTCGTGACCCTCTCAGATTCTCAAAGCAGATATTTGCATTATCAGACTTCTTGAACAGTACTTGCTGTCGAACTGAAGCAGCAGCTTCAAAAACATCAAGTGGAGCCTAAGCAGATGCCTGGTACACCTCTGTAGAATAGTCTTAGCTGGATGTGCTAATGCCTCTGACCTACAGATTGTTTTTGATTATGAGCACAGAGGTGCAACGAGTTGAATCCCACTTTAAAATAATCAGTAGCAGTAGGAGAACGGACAGAAAACCAGGGAACTGGAAGCAAGGCATTTTCAAAAGAAATTCAAAGCTGAACAGCGGAAGGCAGTACCTTTAATTTATGAAGCCCTTCTTTAACAGCATCTGCAATAGCAACAGCACCCTTCGAACGCACCAGGCAGTCTCCAAAGTTGATCACTTCAATCTGCCTTAGTGACTTCAGTGTCTGCAACACAGCACAAATTTGAAAGTATAGACAGGCAAGTAATCAAGTGTCATATCACTCCTGGAAGGCCAACTTTCCCAACAACCCACACATTGATGCTAACTAACTATATCTGAAGAGACTGGGAGGTAAGCGACAAACAAATTAATTGTTCATAACAACTCACCTCTGCCATGGCCACAGCTCCTTTCTCTGTGAAGGTGTTGTCATTCAAATTTATAACCTTAAGCAGTGAGTTGATAGCAAAGGCCTGGGCCAGTGCAGTGATGCCAGGATGGTTGATTCCATTCTGTGGCATATGGACCTCTTCCAGAGTCCCAATGATCTGGGAAGGGATGCAGATGAATAAAAGGCTGTTAGGAGACATATACTTCAGCTCAAGAGTATAGCGCTCCACTCTTTAGGATTTGCTCAGAATAGTTTTCTTGCAACTTAGAAGTCCATTAGCTCTTCTGCACAAAATTATTTAACAGCAATTATACCACAAGTTTAAGTGAAACTGCAGGCTCACAGCAAGTGTCAGATTAATATAAAGCCCCGATTCCAAGAGTCCTGCTAGTGTACCTGCTCTAGGTACCTCAAAACAGGAATTCCCTATCCGTGGTGTAACAACCCTCAGACAGACCAAGAAACATCACTAAAAATGACACTTTCCTCATTAAGATTTACACTTTGCCCTGACACAAAAGTATACGTTGACAGTGTCAGCTAGAGAAAGCTAAGCACCGTTTAGAGCCCTCACAGGATGATCCTGGCAAAACAAACAGGTTTCTTCTGCCAGATGACTGAACAACTAGCCAGAAAAACAACTGGTACCTGATCGCCTGTTATTCCTACCACAGTGCCAGATAACCTCCATAAGCACAGAAGCACAGAAGGAGGAGAAGAAATAGGACCAACAGTAAGTTACCCAGGAGATGTCTACTCCTCCCTCAACTTTACACAGCAGCTAGTTGTGTGTTTGGAAACTTAGGTCACAGAAACATTCAGTCATCAATTCTAATCACACTCGAAGACTGCAGTTTCTGCAGCAAACAGCATTGTGACTGACAGTCACAGCCAGTGAACGGACAGCCTGCCACTGCCTCCAAGTTGCTGCAAGCCCTGTGTGTGTTATCTTTAACATCAGCACTTAAGTACACCGTGCTCCAACCTGTTGTCACAAAGCTCTGGTTTGGTACTTACCCCAAAAGCTTCAGCCAGGGCAGTGGCACCATCATTCTCCAGACGATTTCTGCCAGCCACAAATATTTTCAAAGCAAGAGGCTTGCCCTGGGCACTCGATTTCCTGTGACACTCTTTCAGAGCAGCTGCCAATATCTACAGGAAGCACAAGCAGTTTATCCTACCTCAGCATCTCATTCTGAAGGAATCCAAGTGTTTTCTATACCCAGCTCTCACACAATACTTCAGACGCTGCTGAAATAAACTTGAGCTTCTACAGTAGGTGATACAAGAAAATTGTCTGTTACTACGACACTTGATTCATGAACAGGTAACGCATTTATGAGCTATACCTATTAACATTTCATTTGTAAATAGGTAATCATAGAGGGTCTTAGTGATAATGACAATGACAGTCAGTCCTGGTTTTCCTGCTTCATCCAACAGGCATCCTTCAATGCTAGGCTTAGCAATACTGCTCTCCCACATCCAGAGACACTGGATCTCTTGACATGAGATCTAAGGTTTAGGATAGACCTGTTTTCCTATCCTGGAAAAACAGATGAGGTTATTCTATTTCAGGAATTTAATCAATATAAACACAGAGGGAAGGGATCTTGACAGACTGGAGAATTGAGCCCACAAGAATCTCACCAAATTCAAAGGGAAATGCCACGTCCTGGGGAGGAATAGCACTGTGCAGCAGTATATGCTGGGGGCCAAATGGTGGCAAAATAGCTTGGCAGAGAAAAACCTGGGAGACCTGGTGGGTGAGGAGTTGACCATGAGCTAGCAATACGCACCTGAAGTCAAGAAAGCCTACTGGCAGGCTTTGGGAGAAGGTGGTGTAAAGAAGACTGTCAGACACAAACATATCAGATAGATGCAGAGGAAATTCCACTTAAACACAGATATATGCACACAAACCCTTATTTTGAGGGCTGTTAGACACTGGGTTAGGTTATCCAGAGAGTCTGCAAAGTCTCCATCCTTTGAGATGTTCAAAACCTGACTAGACGCAGCCCTGAGCAACCTGTTCCGATTGCTTGGGACAGGAGAGCTGGACTAGAAAATCACCAAAGATCCCTTTCAGCCTCAACCATTCTGTGATTCTGTGTAGACAAGTCTGCAGCCAAGTTCTGGCTCTGACCTCATTCCCAATAAGGAGACAACCCTTACCTTGCCACCACCAATGCCCATGCCACAGTTATTGAGCTTGAGTTCCTGCAGGGTGTAACATGCAGGGCTCTTCAGCAGCGCCTCGAAGCCACGCACACCGTCTGGCCCAAAGGCATTGTCACTCAGGTCAAGCTCCACCAGCTGGGCTCCAGCAGTGATGAGTGCGTCCCCCAAAGAGATCTGCAAGGAAACAGATGGCAGGGGTGGGAGGGAGGGAGTGGATTGACTCTTCCTGACAGCAGCGCTGCAGTGCTAAGGTGAGCCAGTGATGCTGCAGAAAATTTCCACTTTGAAGACATTCTGCAAAGCTGCATGGGGAAATAAAACTTCACAGCTAAAGCCAGAGCAGGAGCTCTGCAAATTAAGCTAAAGATAACTGCAAGGCAGTCATCAAGAAGTATCCCATCCCTTTAGGTCAAATACACATTTTTTCAAAGCAAGTTTCCCCTCTACACTGCTTAAAGTATTTCTTCATTCTGTTAAGTGCATCATGTTCTTGCTCCACAGAGCTCAAGGCTCAGGGGCTGAGCTCTGTAATGCTCTTGGAAGAAATAGCCATATGGTTTTATTTAGAAAGCTTAGCTCCCATACCGCCTATCAGATCATGAAGATGTCTTCCCCAGGGACAAGCTTCTTCACTGATAGAGAACTGCATCTGGCCTTTTATCAGCTCTTCCCCACTTCATACAGAAGAAGCAAAAAAAAAAATCGTTCATGTATTCTGAGACACTTAGTGTTAACAGTATAGAGAAAAACTCTGTGCTAACAAAGTCTCAAAAACATACTCCCACAAAAAACATGACAGGTGAGAAAAGTTATATTAGTCAGAAGTCTCAGATCTAGTTTTTACTTACCAAAGCAGGAGGGATCTCAGATCTTAGCCTCCCAGTGAACATGTCACTCCAATGACACCTCTAAAATAAGAAACATACAGATGGAAACCATTAAAAATATTTAGGACAACACAGTTGTACAGAGGTTTACACATACAAGCTGCATTACATCACCGTGAACACCTTAATATTGTCTGCCTTCCTCTGAGCTTGTCATTTGATTGTGCTAAGGAGCTATGAGAACTGATGTTATAATTACTTCTCTTAGAAGGACATAAAGCCACCAAAATGCATATTGTAAATAACATTATACAAGGATTGTTGCTTGCATTTGAGCTGGAATTCTTTTCCGCTGAGAAAATTACCAAAGGAAAAAACAGCAGGAAACTGAAGGATACATTAGGAACGTAGAGTTTACTAAGGTACGCAGCTCAACAAGCTGGACTTACTTGAAAAGCCACACTTGGGTGATTAACGTGAATCAGTGTTTTATATTCCTCTCCTACAAAGAACAGCGCCTCTAGCAGCACAGCATCCTCCTAACTTCAGGCTAGGATAGTAGTGGGGAAACATAGCTTGAACACTGACAAACCTCCTGGTGCATTTCCTCCATTATTTCTTCATTATTCAGGCATTATATGAAGCCTCGTTCTCCAAAAGATCTGAGCCAGCTTTTCCATTAGAATTTAAGTTTTGTTGCCACAGGTATTTGTTTGTAAATAAGATCTGTAGATGCTACCTCTGCAGAGAGGCTCTTCCTTGCACAGCTTCCCAGCTTTAAGATTGGAAGCCTTCTGAATGGGAAGAGTTAGGAATGCAGAAAATGCTCCCGCTATCCTGAAGTCTTCAAGTTCTGCTATGTTTTCATATGGTTGTTCTTAACACTGGAAGAACAAAGCAAGCTTTTGGGCTAACTCAAGGCAGGCTACGGCAAGAAGAGTACAGACAGGCCTTCAGTGTTTCTACAGCACTTCTTCCCCTTCCACCACCACCACCCACTTGAGGGTCTCACCTTGAGCTCTGACTTCTTCTCCAGGGCTTTGGCAATAACCTTCGCTGCCTCCACACCCACTGTGTTGCCTTCCAGGCGCAATGCTTCCAGGCCATCAAATTCTTCAATTTGTTTGATCACTTCTTCGGCTGGAAAGAACATACAGTCTTGTTGGCCTTTTAACTACCATCTTAGGTGCCACAGTAACACACTGATGCAGCAATACTTGGCCAGTTCTACCGTTAGCAAGAAAAGCTGAGCAACATTATCTGAAAGAATCCTGAGACAGCAATGGAGAACTGAACTAAAGTGTCAGGTCACTAGAGAGAGAGTTCTCCATTCACCATCCTTCTTTTCCATAATTTATTACTAGTTCTGTTATCACACAGCCATTCTTACATTTGAGAAAGTAAGTTTGATTCCTCTGCCATTCAGCACATTATAGATGTATGCACTCCCAAACTAAGGCACGAGGACTAAGCTAAAAGATAACAGCAATCAGCGCCCCATCAACAGGGACTGGTTCACACTGACTGGAAAAAATAGATGTCTGTTTAGCAAACATTGCAAGGCAGAACCATTTGACTCTAAAATATTCCTACGTAAGACAAGGGAAAGCTCTCTCCTGTCACTGGCACTTGTTGTCATTCCCAAACTCCAAATCCTTTCCCCACAGCTCAGTGGCTTTGCGCTATTAAAATGGCGTATAAAAAGCACCACCTTCGGAGTCAATAACAGAGGTACACAGCAGAGCAAATAATCTCTCTGAAGAACATGCTGTTTCTTCATGTGGCAGAAATGTTGATCTAAATATATACACTTATTCTACTGATATTTACCACGCTGGCAGTCACTGCAAGACATTTTGAACTGGGAAACACACACCAGCTAGAGAAATGTCCCAGGAAAAATAAAACGAAAGTGACAAAACAACACAATAACAACAAGCCTAACAGATCAGAATTTGGAAAGAAAAGGGACTACAGCAGCAGACTAGTGTATCAGCCCATTCCTTGATGCAGGTCTTTGAAAGATTTGCTCTGAGTGCTATCACGCACCTGCTTACTGCGTGTAAAAGGAGCACGAACTCTTAATGCACAGTGACTGTCAAAAGCACTGGGAGAGAGCATCAAGAAAACAGTACCTACACGTTAAAGGGCCAAACCCCAACTCCCTCAGCTGTAGCACTGCCAGGGTACCAGGTCAAAGCAGGGTACAAGAAGGGAAGGAAATGTCCCTATCAGAAGCAGCTGTAGCCACATAACCCTTGTATCACACCTAATATTATGACAGCTTGGCCACGCAGGACGAGCAGGAGGTTTACCACAAGACTTTAGAATTGCAGGGAGACACTTCCCAAACGCAAAGATATTTTCTCTTACCATCTTCAGCCGTATTCAGTTTAAGGCTCTGGCCTTTGAAGCTCAGCTGTCCGCCACCCACTTTGGTTTTGGCAAGTGACTCTGCAAGCTTGGTGATGTCTTCTGATGCCATTTTTCTGCCTTCTCAATGTTAAGAGCTGTCAGTTAAAAGAAATTATCAACACAAACTACAACACGCTCTGTATTAAATCTGTATTAATAATCATCCTTATTTAAACATTGATGTGTTTTTTGTTCTCAAGATATCTAAGTGAGCTTTCAGCATCATTAGTGTTTTCCCCAAAGCTCACAACAGCCAGGCTAGATTAGCATTTCAAAACCCACCAGACGGCGTTGATTCTTCCAATACTGAAGTGACTTGGGTTTTGTTGGAGTTGTTACACTTCATAAATAACCAGTAGCTAAAACCACTGACTAAGACCACATTAAGACATGAGTCTTGTGTGCAACACTTCCACAATTAAAATGTAACATTCCTCTCTCTCCCCAAACCGCATCCCTTAATTATGCATGCTGCACATTTCTCCTGTTCTCTAAACCAAGCTAGAACAAACGCAACAGTTTTTCCTTTTCAGCGATAAACCCCGCAGTGCCCGCATCAGCACAGTTCCAGAACCACTTAGTTGCTGAAAAATCACAAACGTTGTACACAAAACTCTTATGGGTTCTCTTTCTCTTCAGATGTCCCACAATTTTATCACATGCAAGATGATCTTACACTGACAATGGATTACTGAATGTTTCACTTTGAGGCCACCCATACGTAGTTGCACCATTATTTAATGAACATCACTGCATGAAGTGACTGACCTCCTTTCACTCAGCAGGAGAAACAGAACATGGTTCTTGGTTGCACCTCCAGTAGGATTAGAGCCTACGCGCAACTAGTGCTTAGGAACAACATACTTATAAAAACAGACTTCATCTGTCAGAAAGGGATGAAAATCCTTCTCCTACAAGGACAGGAAACTAGACCTCTTCCATTCTTGTCTGACTTCAAAGACGACCCATAATTATGCAGCCCTTTAAGCTCAACAGCACTTGTTTTAAAACACCCCCTAAATGAAAGCTGTACATCCATCCGTTACTCCTGCTACCTAGCTGTGAAGCATTTGCCTTCAGTTCCCCCAGGGTAGAGCTTCTCTTCAGCTTTCATTAACCTCCATATTGCTTCTGGACACAGAGTAAAAACCATCTCCACAGTTCACCAACACCACCTTTTTAGGTTGAGTGCTCTCTCAAGAAGGTCCTACCAACCAAAAGATGCTCCACTACCTTACTCCACTCCTTCCAGGTCACAGACACTATGCTGACGGACATTCCTGACCTCTCACAATCCAACAAGAAGGAGGAAAGAAAGGATGATCTCCCGTCCATGAAGTCTTTAACACGCGGGATTAATGACAGATAGGGTCCAGAGATCTGTTCACCTGGTTTAGTTCTCAACTTTAGAGTAGCTCATCACTCTTCTACGACGATCTTCTATGCCCTGCAGGTATACTCACACCCTCTGCTTCTCCTTGCCTTAAATCCCCTTTTACTTTCACCTTACGCTCTGGCTACGTCCTAATTTCACCACACCAATTCACCGTCACATCCTGAAACGTGTTTTATCGCAAACGCCAGCCCAAATCAGGTTGACCTACCAGAGCTCTCCCCGCTGCCACTTCTTCCACGAGAAAAGCTTTAAAAAAAAAAAAAAAAAAAAAGACAAAACCCCAAAGTTAGCTATAAAAACACGACCTGAGGAGCGGTTTCCTCGCCACGCGGGGGCTGCCCGAAGCCGCACGCTGCCTGCCGGCGGCAGAAAGCCGGCGCAGCCCGGCGCTGAGCTTACACCAACCTCCCGAGGCGGAGCACGCCGAGCACCGGCGGGCAGCCCCCGGCGGCTCCCCCGCAGCCCCCCGGCCGGCGGCCCCCGTCTCCCCTCGCGGCCCCCCCCCCAACGGCCGCCGCCCCGTCACCTCCGCGCGCCGCCGCCGGCCCAGGCCCCCTCTCGCCGCCGCTGCCGTTGCCGGAGAGGGCGGGGGCCGGGCGGCGGGGGGGAGGCGGAGGATTTGAAAGCCGGCAGTTGGGGACCCGCCGCTCCCGTTGGCCGCCCGCTCCGCCGCGTCGCAAGGGCCCGCCCCTCGCCTCGCCGCCCGGCGGCTGCGCGGGGCCGGGAGGTGCGGGGCACGCTGGGATGTGTAGTTCGGAGGGGGGGGGGAGGAACCGGCCTGGGCCTCGTGTCGCGGCCCTGGTACGCCCAGGCCCTCTCCACAAGAGCCGTTTGGTGAAGGGGTCACCAGGGGAGCTGCGCGGTGCTCCGAGGGCTCCCCAGATGTCCACAGCATCGGACAGCAGCGCCTTCGTCCCTATCACTTAAATAGTCCCTGTGCACATCTCATGTTTATGCTTGGGTTTGTTGTCAAACCTTCCTGCTAACGACAGCGTTTCATTCGCTGTCGTTCCTTCTTAGGGATGAAAAAATCGTTTTGCTTGACGGCTTTGGGTGTACGTTATGTGTGACGTTTTTCTCAAGTAAATAAACATATTTATGATGGGACAACATGAGTCTGTGTAAACCTGCTTGCTACCACATTATGTGTGCACAGGTCGTCCTAACATAGAATCACAGAATCATTAAGGCTGGGAAAGATCTTCAAGATCATGTGGTCCAACTATCCCCCTACCACCAATGTCACCACTAAGCCATGTCCCTAAGCACCACGTCCAACCTTTCCTTGAACACCCCCAGGGACGGTGACGCCACCACCTCCCTGGGCAACCCGTTCCAATGCCTGACTGCTCTTTCTGAGTAGAAATATCTCCTAATTTCCAACCTGAACCTCCCCTGACACAACTGGAAGCCATTCCCTCTACTCCTATCACTAGTTACCTGTGAGAAGAAGCCAACCCCCAGCTCCCCACAGCTTCCTTTCAGGTAGTTGCAGAGAGCAATAAGGTCTCTCCTGAGCCTCCTCTTCCCCAGACTAAACAACCCCAGTTCCCTCAGCCACTCCTCACAGGACTTGTGCTCCAGGCCCTTCACCAGCTTCGTAGCCCTGCTCTGGACATGCTCCAGGACCTCAATGTCCTTCCCACTGTCCAAATGGCACCCTGCAGACACTTACGGGTGCCATCTCAGGTGGCAGCTGCAGATCCCTGGTGAGGTCAGGATTGAGATTGGTAACAGGCTGCGTTTACCTTGCTATTTGGTCCCCAAAATTTCTAAGAGGCATTTTTCACTCTCACACAACTCTGCCACTGTGATTATAAGCAAGAATATCAAATGCTGTTTATACAGACCTAAGGAAAAAATGTCAGTAGTTAGCAATGCGGACTGACTTGGGAGGCTGCACTGGGGTTGAAGGGCACACTAGGCCTTCTTTGTTTGGGGAGAACAGAATAAGCAATTACATTTCTTTATGAGCCATGACAGCTGAAAGAATAAAAGTCAAAAAACAGTACAGAAAACTTGAGCAAAAGCTAACTCATAAATAATGAGATGAGTTTCTCCCCAGAAAATGTAGAGGAGATGAGGGAACAAGTTAGTGTGATCTGGAGAAAGAGCTTGAATTCAGAAACTACGAGCAAGGAGTTTGGCACTTGTTATTAGCTTATCGTGATCTCTAGCAATAAACAGGATCATATCAAATATATCCAATTCCCTTCTCTGTCTTTCTCCCAAATATTGGCTGAGCCAAAGGGGCAAGAATAAAGCCTTTAATTGTAGATGCAGCTGTATTGGAATGAAAGTGTACTTTGCCATTACAGCACAGATTGATACATTAATTCTCCCTAAAAGAATAGCTTTAGAAATTAAAGTCAGTTTTATGACACTGCAGCTATTTTGTAATATAGATTTTTGGCATTTTGACTCTGCTGAATATGTGCACCCAAGACCTAGATATCCATGCTTCCAAATTATGAGAATCTTCATGTTAGCCACAGAGGAAAGGTGTCATTTTATAAGCAGGGCAACATCTGCTGGATTATGACCTTACAGGTCAGCCCTCAATATTACAGGCAAAGGAAATTGGGGCAGGGGAAGTATAATGTGACATTCCATGGGGAAATTCAGTCTTGAAAATTAATGTTCTTGAATTAAAAAATAGTGCTTATTCCAATATAACTCCTGATTGCATATAGATTTTGGTTTTGTTCCTCTTTGGTTTTTTGTTCCTGGGCTTCTCCTAAGCCCTCTTGTTCTCATCCAGCTGCAGTGTTTTTCTTGTCTCTCAGATGTTGAACTCCAAGAGCAGGGTTGGAGGCTTCTTGGGCTCTCTGACTCACTTGATGCTTCATGGCTCTGTGATGCTGCCAGCCCTGTGTGATCCAACGTGTCAGGTCTCCCTGGGCTTACCTTTTCCACCAGGCTAGCCCCACCTTTCTTCTGCCCAAAGCCACCCCTCAACTGGAATTGTCTTTTAACGAACATTTTGTCCAGCAGCTTCTACAGTGGAGGCCCACCTTGCTTGGACTCTACTCATTGTCATGCTGTCAATACCTAAAAATAAGAGGTAATGAATTCACTGAACAGGTAACAAAAATGAATACAGTCCTATCCACAAATAACAGTAATAATTGGATCGTACCTGAGAGCATAATGAATACCTAAAAAATAAAAAATAAATAAATTATATTGTGATTAAATGTTGTGAAAAGAAGTAGGACAATATTCTCCAACGTCATATGGTACATTATACTATTTACAGCCTATACGTCATGAATTATCAGTTTATTGTGTTGACAGGGCTGCCAGAAGCCAATCCTACTCAGTATAATCAAGTCTTTCCTTTTCCGATTAAAATGTTTTAAGTACTAAGGAATTTTAATACATTTTAGATGATACCTTCTACCTGCATCTGAATATTGTCTGAGTTGCTTAGCTGCAAATCATAAGTGACACTGTTTTGGGTCATGGTAAATAGAGGATTGAGACGCCGAAGAGTAAACAGGATCTTGCTTACATTTAAAAAGAGGGGATAATTTAAACGAGTGTCAGTCTGGAAACTATGATCTGACGGGAGACAGAAGCCTTCAGGGAGAGGAGAACCTATCCTATCAAGGGAGTCTGCGTTGGGAGCTGAGCATAAAGCTCATTTCAGAGGGATATTTGAAGTTGATGGCATTGAAGCTGGGCGGGGATGGATGAAACCTTTTTTTAAGGTGATCTGTGTACCTCTGTGTTCACAGCCATTTCCCGTGACAACATAACTTGTGGTGCCCATCTCCTGCTTCCCCCGATAACTCATCTCCTGGGATTCTCCAGTGTGGGGTATTGTGGCGGTACAATCCACTTTCTGGAAATACTGAAAGATTTGAAATGAGAATAAGCCAACATCTCATTCCCAGGAAGTGCCTAAGCACATATGTGTAAATATAAATATATGTATGTGTATGTATATTATGTATAATATATGTATATTATATAACATAGAATGGCATATAATAATAATATCATTTTATATACACACAATATCTTCCTTTCTGCACAGGAAGGTTCGAGTTTTTAGAACATCTTATTTACAGGGAAGCTGCTCAGCAGTATGGGATGGAATAAGCGTTTTCTGGCCAGAATAAATAATTTCTCAGAATACGTAATTGCGATGGCCCCCTCCCAGCAAACATATGTGTTTGAGCAAAAGGGTCGCTTCGTGCATGTGATACCCCTTCCCTCCCCCCGGGGGGGTCTTGCAGTTTAGTTCATTGCTGCACTTCACGTGCAAACAGGCACTCTGCAGAGGCAGCTTGGCTTTCTTTTGGGGTATATTCGATATATTGCTAAAGACAACCAGAAAGGAAAAAAAAATGTATTAAAATAAGAATGGAGCTTCGAACATTCCAGCACTTTATTTTTTACTATTATTAATTATTTTTAAGCCTGTTTCACCTTAAAGAATCTCAGAACTGGCCGGGAGGGAAAGATGCGTGCGTGTTTGCCGTGGGAAGCGGTAGCCTCTAGGGCCCAGAGGATATGCGGGAGGCATTTTCTCTTGCTGGTGCGGCTGAGTACGAGCGGCGAGCGAGAGACCTGGAAATGAAAGTAAAGAGCTCAGGAGGCACATGGAGGGAGCTGCAGGGGCAGCCGATCCAGAAGCAGAATGCTCCCTTCTATAATTAAATAGCACTTACTATTATTATTACTTATAGTAATAATACATTAATAATACCTCTAGTAATATAATACCATTTATCAAGGAAAGTTATACATAGTGTGGGGGGGAGAACCCAAGAAGAGGTAAGTCCTTTATTATTATTATTTTGGGGGGATATTTTTTCCTTAATCCTAATGTATATGTGTGTGTGTTTATGTATGTAGAAAGGGGTGGACTTGAGAAACAAGAAAATCTCGATGTTGCTTCATTAAAAAGTAAAGGTTTCGAATACGAACTGCATAGATGAAATGTTGTGTAATTGCAATTTAAAAAAAAAAAAGTGGAGAAAAATAATATTGGCGAGATTTCGAAGCTAACCCCCCCTTCTGCCAAAAATGTGGGGCTTGCAAAAAAAATAATTGTCAGAGATCCTAATCCCACCCCCTGGAAAAAATGTGGTAGTAGTCTAAAATTGAATAGCTAAGGAAAAAGCCCCTGGGTTTATATTAAAAACTTAGGATTAGTTGTGTTTGTGGTTTGTAGCTTTGAGAGCTGTGTTCGGGTCTGTATTTTGGCTGCAGCTTCTCCTTCTTGTTTGGTATAAACCCCGCGAAGGAGCAGAGGAGCCCAGCTGGAATAGCTTTTCAGATGTACCTTCCTTAGGGGCTTGTAAAGTTTATCAAATTAGAAGGTTGTGTTTTTGTATTTTTGTATTTTTATTTTTAAAAAATATTGATGCTTTAGACAGTTTCCGGGTAACAGGGGAGGTTATCTTTTTTCTTTTTTTTTTTTTTTCTTCATAGAGTCGCCTCCCAGACTCCCGGAGATCTGTGATTTTTATTTAAGCGGATGGGGGGTGGGGAAGGATGAAGAGTATGTTTGGGTTTGTTTTCCGTTTTCCTGGAAACCTAGCTATCTCCTGCCGGGGGAGAGCCCTCCCGGCAGGACCTGGGGGGACATAATGCCGGGGTGCCGGGGCCCGGCAGAGCCGAGGGGGGCGCGGGAGGCACCGTCGGCCCCTCTCCGCCCCGGCCGGCCAAGGTGGCGCTTCCGCCCGCGGTGGCCGCTAGGCGAGGCCGGGGATCGGCGGCCTAGTGCTGGGGAGGGGGGGGGGGGGAGGAGAGCAGGGGCTGCCGCTTCGCCCGTGTGCGAGCCAGCTCCCGCACTGAAATTTTAAAACGAGGCAGGGGAGGGCGAGCTGGGTGGGCAGGAGACCCGGAGCAAGTGGCCAAGGGATGGCAATGTCACCCCGCTGTCCCAGCTGCACTGCTGGGCCCGCTGGGCTGGGGGCAGGAGGAAGGTGACCTGCAGTAAATGGGGTGTTAGTGTGGGGTGTGAGGCTGGAGGAAGATGAAAAGGGGGGTGAGGAGGGCCAGAGTGATCTCCTGAGGTGATCAGCCTGCCCTCCTAGGGATATGTTGGATGGCTGCTGTTATTTTCTTTTGGGGCTTGGGTGTCATCGCAGACTTGCCCCACATTCACTGGGACCAGGGGATGAAGGGATGGGATTGTTAGACCTGGTGGACCTGGGGACTCCAGAAGTTGCTGGCTGTAAGAAGTGTTGAAACCCAGGGAGCGGCCCCTGGGAGTGGGCAGGAGACCTTGTTTGTGGTGGGCTGCACAGCTTGATCTGTTTTGCTGCACCACTGAGGTGTCCAGTCTGCAGCCAAAGACTCCCTGTTTGCAGGTTAGCAAATTGTGGAGCCTTTTGCATGGAGGAGAGCGCACAGAGCCTGGGGCTGAGCTCCTGTCTCAGCTTTACAACCTGTCAGTTGCATCTCAGTGTGCTTGTTTCTGGCTGAAATGTTATGGTCAAAGCCTGGAAGTCAGGCAAGTGTGAACTCATTGCCATCCCAGAAACGTATTGTGAAAAACTTTGCCCACATTCAGCTCTGGCAGGGTCCTTGATAAGGTAAATTAAAGTATTCCTGTTCATCTTGTGTTGTCTGGTAGAGTGAATCTACCCGGTTTGTGATTGAGTCACCCTGTTTACTGGCTCATGCTTCCTTTTGAAGGCAAGAAAACCGTTTTGCCGATCTGCAATATTTTATTTCTGTCTGGCAAATAGTTTGTAACTCATTGACAAAACATGAATAAAGTCCTCTCTAGATGCTGGACCAGAGAGGATAAACATCTCTGGACTGAAACGATAAGAGCTTTGTGGTGGGGATATAAATACCCTGGATTCGAATCCTGCTAGCGCTTTGAGCAGACAAGTCTGGACAGACAGATTTAGGGGGAAACAAAGACATTTAGGCACACTGCTTGATGAAATGTTTTCCACTGTGTTTCTAAAAATATTTACAAGACCGAGAAAAAAAGCTAAGCAAGCTCTGTGCTTAAAATTAGTTATGCATCAACCGCGGTGTGGTTGCAGCAGAACCAAAGGGTTGCACGTGTCGGTGGCCGACTGTGCATTGGGTTTGCGGGTGTAACGAGTGTGCAGTTTGGTCCAAGGGTAGAATGAAACACGGAGAAGAGGCTGGAGTGACAAGGGGAGACAGAAGTGACCGAGTTCGCCTGGAAAGCGGCAGGGGAGGTGTGAAGAGCAAAAGGGGCAAGAGGAGTCTGAATGGTAGTCTCCAGGGGCAGTGGGGCAGGCATAACGGAGGAGGAGAACACATGGAGGAAGGTGCCGGTGTGAAGCTGGATCGAACGGGAACAGGGGTTGTTTCCGAGAGATATAAAATAGGTCGTTAGGGCAGCAACATGTGGTGTGCATTTTGAGGGTGTTGCCACGAGAAGATGAGTCTTATGTGTAAAGTAGTGACAGAAGTGTGAAGGTGTGGTGGAGTGCTAGCAGAGGAGGCTGGTCACCCACTTGGAAGGAGAGAGGAATGTGGGGCAGCTCCGGGGTGCAACGGTGTGGAGGGGAGGTCAGGCCCATGGTTTGTGTCTAAAGAAGGCAGTAGAGGGTCTTGTGTTGGGGAGCACTCGCTGTGGAAGATGAGGCTAGGGCTGCAGAGAGGAAACAGCGTGCAGGGCCCAAAATTTTTTTTTATGAGGGTTTTGTAGCAAGGGTCAAAACTGTAGCTGGTTATTGTGGGATTTAAAGATGGTCAAGCCATCTAAATGAAGCAAGGATGGAGATGGGCACGTTGGATGTGGTGGCAGTGGTGGTGAGGAGAGAGAAAACAGAAGGGGAGCTGCAGGATGCAAGAGGAGTTGGATAACTGTAGGAAGGAGATGTTTTGGAGCCCTTCCCTGTAGTCCTTTGGCTCCACTCCAGCTTTTGGTCAGTAATATTTGAATGCCATTCCCTGTGGGCAAGCAGCAGTAAACAGTTTGGGTTATAACATATGCCCACATCCTGTTGTGGAGGGTGTTTAGCAGTGGGATCGGGGTAGCCATGAGAACAGGTACGGATCTTCTCTTCCTCACTCCTTGCAGTAGTATTTTAAGAAAAGAGCTGAGCTCAGTAGCAGTGGTCGAAGCAGGCTGTGCATATCAGAAGCTTTTCAAGGTGATGCATCCGTTGTGTGGATAAACACAATTGTGAAGGTGTGCCACAGCATTTTTGGAGTGTGGCCATTGACTTTGTGAGGAACAGCCAGTGTTCAACGGCTCTCCCCGCAGTCGCCAATAATCTCCCTTTCCATCAGACCCGTGGGCCACCACTTCGCTTCCGTTCCTTTTGTTCCCTCCAGTCTGGCTCATGTCAGGGACCAGCGAGAGCAAGGCTGCTCCTCCAGGGAGGACAGGCTAGGAGCACAAAGTGATGACAGCCACCAGCAGTGACCTCGCTAACCAGGGTACAGTCCCGCCGTATCCGAACAGAGCAGGCAGAGCATGCGCGTGGTTGGGTGAGGCTGATCGGGGCATTTAAAGCTAAGAGCACAGACAGCTAGAAATTCTCCCTTCCTTCCTGTGCTTTCCCTCATGAGCCTTTGTAAGGGTCCCTTGGCTCTTTTACTCTTCCCCTTCCTGCTCCAAATTTCTCTCTTGGCATTTCCCATGGTGGCTTTTTCCCCATCTGCGTCTCTGATGTCCCTCAAAGTTCTCTCCTATGCTGCTTTGGGATTGCTCTGTCCTCTTCCTTGGCCTTTGCTGCTGTTTGTGTGCAAATAGCTCCTTCTGCTTCTCTACGTCTTGTCTCTTCTCTCTTACTTCTGTCTTTTCAGAGTTTCATGTAAGAAGAAATGTCAAATGAAGTAACTGTGTCTTTTTCTGCCCCTCAAGCCTGTCTGCCTGTAGCTTCAGCGATAATATTAACCTCACAGTCTCCTTGTTATTCCTCCTGATTGCTCATTATCCAGGTTATTTATAAATCATTGCAGGCCTTCTGTTGGTGTTGTGCTGAAGTCTACCTGCTCTTCTCCATCGCTTCTGTTAAAAACCTTTACAGAGACGCTGATTATCACTCACCTTGTCTGCTGGCATTCTGGCTTTCCTCTGCTTGCTGTGCTGCTCATCCCGTTCCACATGCAGCTGCTTAAAATCTCCTACCTGCTGTTTGGACC
The DNA here is from genome assembly GCF_009769625.2 of Cygnus olor. NCBI lineage: Eukaryota > Metazoa > Chordata > Aves > Anseriformes > Anatidae > Cygnus > Cygnus olor. The sequence continues at coordinate 43,210,090 of NC_049169.1, forward strand.
AGATTGCTTTCAAATTTAATGTCTGATGACTTGCAAAGTGCACGGTATCTCTTTCAAGCCCTTGCTTACTGCTGCTGCCTTTTCTTCCCAGCCTTTATCTCACCACTATCTTTTTTTTTTTTTTTTTTACCCCCAGCTGCCCTTCTTGGTGAAGGGCAAGTATCAGTTCTACATTTTGCATAGTGCAGAGCACAATCAATAAGGGCTTGCTTAGTTGTCAGGATTGATTTTCACATACCTTAAAGGTTCCTTCAAGCTGTTCTGGACTGGATGTGCCATAGGCACCTGAAGATACCTTAGAATGGTAGGGTGGCCTTAATATAAAAGGAAGCCAGGTGATAATGCTTTTCAAGCTGTTGCAGCGTTGAGAAATGACTTTTGTTTTTCTCCTGATCTCTTCAGAGGCAATCCCAGGCTGTGAGAGCATGCTGTCTTCAGCTCCATCTCATCTCAGTGTTTCCGTGCTTGCTGGCTTTGTCCCTCAAATGCTGAACATCATTTGTAATCACAGCTGGCCGATGTCAAGGCAGGAAAATTTGTGGTCATCGACAACTCTTTTTTTTTGGCCACAAAATGTGCCATCTCTTCTCCCCCTTTTTATTCTCCTGTGTGGCAGACCTTGGGGCGAGGTCAGGCAGGAGCTATTCCCATATTTGCCCCCAAACTGCAGGGGATGAAACCTATGTGTCTAATGATGTGCTTCAAACCGATTTGAACTGAGAAAAGGGACATTACTCCAAAATGGTTCCAACATACTCCTTGCCTGTCTGCACTCTGACCTGGAGCATCCGGGGAGAGGGGAGCCCTGTCCTCCCTTCCAAGGAACATTCCCAAGTCTCTGCTGCTCTTGCCAGCTGATTTTCAGCACGAAATTTCTATTGCTGAGATCCGTTCTTGTCCTTTTGCGTGTACCACAGCAAGCAATTCCATCACCTTCCTAGCATCCCTCTTCGTGCTATGTTTCCAGATGTTTTTAAGTCTCGTCTAGCAGTAAAAATTGTTTATCGTGGGAGGGTCCCCGCACAAATTCCTGATGTCACTGCCAGTGCAGGGAAAAAGCTGATTGGTTTTTTTCCTCCTTTCCTAGAAGGCAGTCATGATTACGGTTGGTTCCCATTGCTTTATTTACCGGGAGTCTTAAGTTTAGAGCTCAAATTGAAGCGATTCCTCTTTGCCTGTGTATCCTGGCAATGGCATGTGAGAAAAAGCAGATGCAGGGAAGTGAGCTGCTGGCTGTCCTTTGTCTGCTGTGTGGATAAATCATGGACTTCGGTGTTCTGGGCATCTGGTCTGGAACATTTTGTTAGTAGTGAATTCAGGCACACACAAAATACCGTGCTGCTTAATTGCCAGTGAGACCTGTAATGACTCATTTTGTGTGTTTTTTTTTTTTTTCCTCTGCAGCTACTATAATGGAGAGACAGAAGAGAAAACAAGAAATAGAGAAAGGACTTCAGTTCATTCAGTAAGTGGACAACTTCATTGTTTCCTGTGGCTTTGGAGTTGGCTATCGTTATATCAAGGGCTGTAGAAACTGAGTTCTTCCTGTTCACCTTTCGTAGGGAGGAACATAGCGTTCCCATTTTGTAGGTAGGGAAAACAGGGTAAATGAATTGCCAGGTGCCCCACGTGCTGCCGGTAGCAGGAAGAGATGGCCTGGGTCTTTTACAGTTGCCAATGTGGTTGTTGCCTCGTGTCTCTCTTCTCTGAATATCTGTGGCCTTCTAGAGCTTGGGGTGATTGCATGCGTGGTGACTATGAGACCAAGTACTTCCTTATGAAGTACAGGACTGCTTTCCCTAGAGTGGCTGAGTAAGCAAAAGCACTAAGGTCCAAGTTGCATAGTGAGTAGGGAAGCAGTGAGATAGTAATCAGGTTTTTGTTTCATTTTGTTTTCTTAAGGTCTGCTTTGAGTCCTGCAGTTAAGGCTGAAATCTATTTATCCACAGCAGGAAAAAAAAGCCAAGTTTCCCATGTTACATACTTAGGTCCTGTGGCATGACAATCATATCTTTACCCCAGTCTGAGACTAAACCTGGCTGATAAGGCAGTCTCAGACAGGCAGTTGTGAGGTTTATTCTGATACCATTTATGAAAATGCATAAGGTTCCCAGAAATAAAGTCATTTAGAAATACAGGATATTGACTGTGCCTCTGGAATGTATCCTGAACTTTGAACCAGGGGAAGTGTCATTTATTGGCTTATTTTGATTTGAAAGAGGTGTAGTCCAATTTTATATGCAGCCTGAATGTTTCTTACAATGCCGTAGCATTTCCTTTTGGTACTGCTGAAATCTAAAAAAGTTTAGTCTCTGACCAGTAAGATCACGTATACAGTGCTGTATTTCAAAGATCAGGAGGGCCATGAAAGTTGCTAAGGATTTCTCTAGAGCTTAATGTTATCTATTTGAAGAGAAAAAAATATGCGTGGACCAAACCTGGATGACCGAGGTGGTCTGACTTGAGGAATGGAACCTTTTGCCTAGGTCTCAGTGCTGTTGTGGGATGAGTGTTGTCTACACAAGCACTGCCAGTTTTGTGGCACAGCCTGGCAGCCTTGGCCAAGACAGCCAGAAGTCAATGACCTCCTGCACTTGGACTGTTTTCTCCTTTCCTTCTGTTTGTGGTGTAGGCCTAAAGGCATGTGGCCGAGGTAAAACAGAGCAAAGTGATTGCATTTCTCACTGTATGTCTTTTCTGTAATCACACAGAGGATTTGAGGAGTTCTTGGAGTGACCAGTCTGTTGCCTCTCTTAAAATACTCTCATATTCTCCATGACAATCTTTCATGGGACTTTCTCAGAGATGTTTTTTTATAGGTGGGTGTCTGAAGGCAACATTACCAAAGATCATATATGCACAGGGAAGAGCTGACAATAAGATTCCACTAGTCTCAAATCCTTCTGGGACTTGACCATCTCTTGGCACCACTGTGGCCATCACTGAATGTAATGCTCCCTAATTGTCTTCTCTTCACCCCAGCTGCCTTTGAAGTGATAAAATGTTTGGTAACTCACTGAGATCATCAAAACGGGACTGGAAGGATAGTTTCTTCATCAAACAAAAGTGTTTGCATGGATGCCTGTGTCATAAGCTTTTTTTCCTCTTTTTTTTTTCTCAGGTCCACATTACCCTTAAGCCAAGAAGATTATGAGGTAATTAAAAGTTTGTTTTCTGACGTTAGGAACCCTTTGGTTAATAAGATTCGTTCTATTGCACAGCCATTAGTTTACATACCAGAAGTGGAGAGCATGGGGTGGTTTGTATAAAAGTGTTAAGGATTCTGACAAGAACAACTTTCAGAGAAAGAAGGAGATACTGTTCAAGAAGGAAGGACATTAGACTGAATTATTCTCATCTACCAAAAGACTGATGTTTTTTAGAGGCGAGTAGGGAGGCAGGAGAATCTTAGTGGGCAGGAAGGTTGCTAAAACATATGGAAGGAAATGGGAAATTAGGAAACTGCTCCTGTCTCTGGATCCCTGTTTCAGTCTGTTTGTTCTCTCCCTACTACCCAGGCCTTTTTGCAGAAGCTGGTGAGAAACCTGTTTGCAGAGGGCAATGATTTGTTTCGAGAGAAGGATTTCAAGCTTTCACTGGTACAGTATGTAGAAGGGCTGAATGTGGCGGATTACGCAGCCTCTGACGAGGTGACCATCCCAAAGGAACTCCTGTGCAAGCTGCATGTCAACCGAGCTGCCTGCTACTTCGCCATGGTGAGCACCCTCCCAGGTCATCCCCAAGAGCCAGGGTGGACATCTGGATTGCTTTGGGTGCCGTGCGATTGGAAAAGGTGTCAGGAGGGATTCAGCCCCAGCACTGGAGGAGATGGTGACACACTGAGAACGTTGATACCTCCTCACTGTACACTGCGTCTTGCAAGACCAGAGGAAGAATGTGAAGGAGAGGGGGCCTGCCTTTGTTGGTCAGGCCTAAGGTACTGAGAAAGCAGTTCAGGTCTGTGTTGGTGAGGAGTTCTGGAGTTCTTCACAGTCTGCAGATCAGATTGTAAAGAGCCAGTGCCTTCCAGTACTGACTCTTTGAGTGTTGTTCTGGAGGTTTGCCTTCTCAAATCTATGAGGCACTGGAAGACAGTGAGAAAGAAGGTTTTGGGTCGTGGCAGAGCTTTCAGTACACATATGGAAAAAGATTCTGAAATAGTCAGGCTCTGAAAGGCTGTGTTCTTCCATTTTCCTCAGGAATGCAACAGCTTTCCTTTATGGCACAACCCCAAAGCAGGTCCATCCTGTTCATAATGAGACTGAGTCCCGTGAAAAAAAGTTAGCAGGCAGTCACGTAATTAAAGACTGTCAAATGTAACATGCCCAAGGTAGAGGGGGAAGTAAGATAAGGTTGCTCAAGCAGCCTGAATTCTAGCATTCACAAATTTTGAAGTGTTTTTTGTTTTGAAGACTTAACAAAATGTTCTATTACTGAAGTTTTTCTGTTTGCATGTGATGTAATGTACGTATTTCCAACTGCCTTTTACATGCTTTTATATTTCTGCTGAGAGATACAGCACTTGGATTCAGACAGAGAGGGGTTAGTCTGCTGTGCCACAGCTGACTCGAGGTGGTTTCTTCCATGCAGGGGTTGTATGAGAAGGCACTGGAAGACAGCGAGAAGGCTTTAGGTCTCGACAAGGAGAACATCCGAGCGCTCTTCCGGAAAGCCCGCTCTCTAAATGAGCTTGGAAGACACAAAGAAGCATATGAGTGTAATAGCCGGTGTTTGCTGTCCCTCCCCCATGTAAGTTTTTGTCTCACACCTCATCTCAATTTCTGTGGCTCACCACCTTGCTCTTCCATCACGTAGCGTTTAGTGTGACACCTGAGGATAGAGGAAGGGGAAAGTTGTCTATTCCTGGTGACGTGCTTATGCCCAGGATTCTTCTCTCTCTCCCTCTCTCTCACTTGGAGAGGATGTTTGAATTCTTAAATTTCTTCAGTCCAAGTCACCATCTACACAATGCCAGCCAGAGACACTGCTCAGTTCCAGCAGGTTTGCTGGCCTATCTGTGAGGAGCAAAAACTTGCCCTAGCAGAATAGGATCTAGGGCCATGAGGTTGTTTTAAATAGCTGGTTTTATATGCCTGATGAGAATACTATGAGAATGGCACAAGTAGGAACTGGAGCCCTGTAAGGAAAACATGTATTCTTTTCCTGTTTGGGATAAAAATATCTGACGTTTTAGTTAATAATTGCTAAGGCAAGCTGACAAAGGGTTTTTTTTATTAGTTCTTGAAAGACGTGAAGGAGTCCTAGATGATTACTGGTATGTTCACAGGTGTGTAATTTTTTTTTGCCTTCAGAGGGGACTATCTCCATATATTAGGCCCTAGATATTTTCCTAATAATGCTTTTATTGAGCCTTCCTTTAGGCCAGATAATTGAACAGATAAATAGACTGTGATTAGATACTACTGGGTACTGGTTGTCTTTGCTAAATTTGATTCTGATCCATCATAGTAATGCTATTACAAGAAAAATGCAACTGCTTCAGCAGAAGTTAATTTTTCTTTTTTATTAGAATTACAGAAGCAATCTTTGAAAGCAAAGCCACGTTAGCAGTTAGTTGCTCCTTTTATATTCATGGTTTCCTTGACTTGGCAGAACAAGGTGACCAAAACCACTGAAGGTATTATGTTAGTTCTTAAATCCTTTTATAAACAAAGCTATCTCATACATCTGTTCATGTAGAACTGCATGTGACTATGTCTCACAATGCAACTGAGCCACGTTAGTGTATGGTTAAAACATTACGGTCATGGTGGTCTACAAACATTTTATCAAACTTCTCTGGGTCAGGATAACTCAACCTTACAAATTCTGTATCAAGACATCTACATTCCTGACTCTAAACAGTTCAGTCTTGTAAATTAAAGTATCCCATTGCCTTGTTGCCTGTTTGACAGAAATCACACGCCTTCTCTGCATCAGAGGCAAGTCATGCTATCCACCATCTCAATTCTCTTTCCATTACACCAGTTGCTAGGCCTCTGGAGCAACCAGGTGCTTCCAGCTTGCGTTGCCGTAACAATTGAGAGCTTTGTTGTGGTCAAAGCAGAGGAAGTATTAAAACTTGCAGTGATGAAGGCACTGCCACTCAGTTGACTCATTGTCTAGCAGAGTTAACTGGGTGCAGATATTCAGCACTGATAGTTTGCAGAGGTTCCCAGCGTGGTGAGGCTGATATTTCTCTGTGGCCTGCTTTTTGTATGGCACAAAGGGAGGTAGCAGCATATTTTTATTTATGTTTTATTTTTTTTTAGGATGTTGGAGGAGAGCATTTTGTAATCCCTTGTTGAGCATCCCCTTGTTTAGGAGGGAGGTAGTAAGCACCTGATGGTAGTATTTGGCTGAGGAGGCTAAAGAAAGATCTAGAAGATGACAAAGAGAAAGTAAGCCCTCAGGCCTTCTTGACAAAAAGGACCACAATTAACTACATGCTCTTGGGAGGTGGAGGTAGTCCAGAGAAAAATACATTGTTGATCTTAGCCAAGCATCAGAGGGAACACGTCAGAGTGACGATGGAATGTGGAGTTGGATAGGGTGAACCTGGTAGGTGTCGGTGTCAGATCAATGAAAAGCGATTATGCTGGAGGTCTTTCTGGTGAATTTTCCACAAGGAGCTGGAAAACGTCAGACTTCAGAAAACACCTGAGAGAGTGTTTGGAAAGGCAGAAGAACCAGAGGCAAGCAGAGAACTGAAAACATGATTGGGGTCCAGTATTGATAAAGACAGAGTGATTGATGGTGGTGTCAGAAGGATCTGAGAGTTGGAAGAAAGTGAGGAGGGAGAAGCAACCGTAAGATTTGACCAAGAGTGGGTTTCTGGAGTGTATGGGGACAGTTTCAGGAGAGGAAGGTACATCCTGAAGAGGCATAAGATGGAGAGAGAAGGGGACATGGGCAAACTAGATTTTTTCTTCACTGAATTCAGAGAAGACAGTGACCTGACCAACGTTGAGGGTGTGGGGGAGCAAGTACAGTCAAAATTTGGCACTCCAAATTGATACTGTGGGATAGAAGACCCAGAGGCTAGTGAGGGGCTGAAAGAGAAAAGATGAACCTTCAGAGAGAAGGAAGCTGGAAAAAAAAACACAAAATTACATAGTAAGTAGAGAGAGAGGAGCAAGATTTAGGTTCGGAGGTCAAGAGAGGAGATGTTGTGGCATTAAGGAGGGATATCGCAATATATTGGGCAGGTATGTTTTCCTTCTTTCAAGAAACTGTTAAAGTACTCCAGTATTTTTGCCAACAGAGAAGGAGAGGAAAGCAGAAGGAAGTTAGCAGAAGTTGCTGATGGTAAATAAGTGAAAAGGTTTGTGGCAGATCGTAAGTCGGGGTGGAGCTAGAGAGGGTGGAGCACGGCCCAGAACTTTGTTCAAAGCCTGTGGTGGTGTGAGAGTGGGCCTGGTCAGTGAGCTGGGAGGATGGTTAATGGCACGCAGGGCGGGAAGCAGAAGGATCTCTTGGCTAAGCTGAGGCTGTTTAACCAGAGGTGGATTTGGTGAAAGGGCCTGGTAGCTACTAAGTTGGAAGCTGAGACTTGGTTTCAGCTGTACAAACAAACAAACCAGGCTAGTAAATACTGTCTGCATATCAGAACTGTTTGTTAGCTCTGTGGCTGGCAGAAAGGGAAGGCACGCAGGCATGCGTGGAAGGCATGCAGGAAGGCACGCAGGCTCCTTCTTCCCAGCCATGGGGACCTTGTGGAATCAGCCCCCAGCCACCTGTGACAGCCCCCTCAGCCGTATTGTCAATGGCACTCATGAACCCTGCCTTCAGAGAGCGAGTGCTTTCTTGCAAGCAGATAACTGCTTCTCATTTTCTGCAGCATTAGAAGAGCGTGGGGTGAGGTCCTGGTGCAACCTCAGTGTCTCAGCAGGAACAAGAACACTCTGGTCTGCATGGGCTCTCCTAGGGCTGCTCTGGCAATTGTCCACCTGCTGCTGTCTACAAGTGAGGCTTCTTGGCACAGCCCAGTGTGGAGAGCTGCATTCCTGTTTGTTTTGTTTTGTTTTGTGTGCCACAAAGACACTGAACTGAAAGTGTCCTTGCAATGCTTTTGTCCCCAGGATGAGAGTGTCACGCAGCTGGGACAGGAGCTTGCCCAGAAGCTGGGACTGAGGGTTCGGAAAGCGTACAAAAGGCCTCAGGTATGGCTTTTTTTTTTTTTTCTTTTCCTAGAGACTGTCCTTTGACTCTTCCAGGTTTACTTCTGCAGAAGTGGTAGGTGCTGCTCTGCAGCTGTAGACACACGTATACTGCCCTGCAGTCCCTACAGCGGGCTGCTGGCTACCCTGCTTGCCCTGACCCTCTGACTCACCTTTGCCTTAATCCATTTCTAACCCCACTGCTGCCCTGGGTCTACTGCTGCGATATTTCCCGTGTCTCCAGCTAATCCGGGCTGGTGCTGCAGCAGAAGCCTCTGATGTATTTGGGAGCCTGTACCTCCGTGAGAAGGGGAACATGTGGCCTGATCCCAAAGGAGATTTTGCCTCACAGTCCTTTCCTTCTTAGGGGAACATGGCAGGTACACATCTGGGCAGATGCTAGGAAAGAAGGCAGCCAAAAGCAAGCCGTGGGTCCAGTTAATTGACCCCAGTGGCTGTATCTGTAACCTGCCTCTAAAAGAAAAGTGCTGCAGTAACTGGCGTGCTCTGTTGGTATGGAAATGTATACTCCGGGATGGAGCTAGAGGGCGTTAAGCCACTGCTGGCCCTCTTGGATAAACCTGCCTCGCTCATGGAAAATCCCGGGGTGCATTTTCAGGAGTAAGCAGCATCAGCTAGTGTTCACTGAGTGTTCACTGAATGACGGACAGCGCGCCTCTGTGAGGCACCTCTGCCCAGCTGCATCCTCAGCCCCGTGCACAGTGGTGCGTAGTACACCTCCAGGGGAGCACCTCTGCAGTATTTGGTGACGTGATCCCTGGGCATCCAGTCTGTCTGCAGAGAGCTTTTTGGGAAAATGGTGCTCTGACATCATATTCCTCTCCGCGACAAACCTCACGTGTGATCAGCCCACCCCAAAACCCCTTGATGTTGTAGCAACTCTCAGCACTCTGAGACGGTTCCGTCGCAAAGTAAGGGAAGTTTTACGCTGAAATATTTTTTTTGTAGAAAAGTTAGAAAAACAAAGATCAGAAAATCCAAAATTATTTTATTACTTGAAATTTGTTGGTTGGTATTTTGGTAATGCCTTGCTATCTCTTGTGTTGACTTCCAGCTTTCATTCCCGCGTTGTAAAGCCTTCCCAGAGCAGTAATGTTTTAATGAAAAGGCAAAAACTTCTGTTACTTAGGAACCGTTTTCACTTCTTGATTGTGCATTGGGTGCTGGGTGTTCTGCACTAAGGTGTCCATGATAAATACATGGCACTGCCAGCGTTCAGAAAACTGTACCCTCGTACACAGAGGTATGCCTTTTGGGGTAGCTTTTATTTATTTTCCTGAAAGGAAAACTGTATTGTAACCCACCTTTACCTCGTTTACAAGCATTCATGAGTTGCCTTTGTTCTAAGACATCTCTCTTCCTTGCAGCAGGAATTGGAAACATTCTCTCTACTCAGTAATGGCACATCAATCAATTTGTCAAATCAGGTATAGTTTGCACCCTGTAGTTCTTACTGTTCGTGGATCGCAACTAGAATGCTTATGAGCTTTATTTACATGCACAATTGTAGCTGTCTTCTAGGATTTAAATGTTCTAATTAGCGTGTTCCCCTTTTAAGAAATATTGTCAAGGAAATTAATTTCTTTGAAAATATTTCTGGTGAAAACACTTTTGCTATCAACAGACCGCTGAAGGTGATTGTTTTTCGTGGTTACTGTGAATGTTTGTTTTCTTGTGTATTTAAAGAAGTTTCAGGTCTCAAGTTTTTACATGGTTAGGACAACAGTAAGTAAAAATCAGAAAATGCAACTGCTGAAGAAACATACGAAATTAAATCACACAACGTAGTTTCGTTGTCCAGAATTGAGCAAGCTACATAGAGGGTTTATGTATTCTTTGTGTTGTTCTTTGAACTGGGAGATCCAGCTGGGCAGAGCTCTGTGCAAATAATAAACCAAAATATCTGAAATTGCCAATTTCCGTGTGCCACCACTGGCTACCAAGGGGAAGAAGAAGGAAAAAAAAAAAAAACCTTGATGCTTTTACAGGCTGTTTGGTACTTCACACAACTCCTTAAAGCAAGCAAACCGTAAAACCATGAAAATTGACATTTGGTGTGACAAGAGGGGTTACTAAAGAATCAGTTTACCTGCCACTGCTCAGTGACTTGCCTTCACATCTTCCTAGGGGGGCAAGTCAGCTGTCCTTTATAGTTGTATCTAGGTTTTGATTTGAAAATCTTCCATTTTGCAAGAAATTATAATACTGCAAACAGTAGAAGTTGCAAAAACTATTGCAGTAGATGCAGTATCTCAAATGTAATGCTTTCCTAGTACCTTTATAAGTGTAAGCTGAAAGCACACATACTTGCCTCTGTTTATGTTTCTGTAAAATACGGGCTTTTTTTATTCCTTGCCTGAAGCTCCAAGTCAGCAGTTGTCTTGGCGGAAACCTTTTCCTGTTTTGAGTTTGCTGTAAAAGTTTGCGGTTATTAGATTGCAAAATATGTGAACTACGAAAAGGAATGTTGTGTAAGATCAGGCTAATCAGATCTCGCACTGCACAGGGCTGACCGACTGGTTTGTCCTGAGACTTGGGACACGGTATTCTCATCCACACATGAAAAAGCCAAGTCTGTGTACAGATTCGCTCACGTGGTTGGGCATAATGCAGAGCTGGTACCCTTTGCAGAAACAGGATTAGTCCACTGCTGAAGGTGAAAATGAACAGGCTCTTCGGATGAACGGCCTTTTAAAGTTCAGTGGTTTTACTGCTCTTGCACTGAAAGAGGCAATAAAGGAAAAGAAAGGGCCAAATACGTTTAGGAGTAGTAAAGGGTCTCATCTGTGAAGTGTGAATATCTTTTTAAAGATGAATTTGTGGTGATAATTTCTCTCCTCTTTCCTATGCCCTCTTTGCAGACCACTTCCAATGGTTTGGGTTCGATTGATGACATTGAAACAGGTAAAGACATTTCTGTTCTCTGATTTTTGTGTTGTCAGTAAGGTATCTGACCAGGCTGGTGGGCCTGAGAGGTTCATCATCTTCATTTTTGTCTCTTCTGCATACTTTGATGACTAGGAGGAGGAAAAGATGGTGGGAAGCAGGAGCGTATGAGATTATTACCTTAACTGGTTTCTCCTCACATCTTGAGATTTGCAGTCAGCTACTGAGGCACTGGCTGAGGGGAAAATGAGGCAGAGCAGGTGCTTACCTGCTAGTACCTCCTACAGAAAAGCTTTTTGTCCGGGCCCAGTGAGGGACATCTCCGGGAATTAAAAGGATCTGCTGAGGTCCACAACCTCCTCCAGTTGTGCTTTCTTCAAGTTAGCCTTGGCAAAGCTTCTGAAATTCTTCTGTAAGCTCCCAGACAAAACAGCCTAGATAAAGTGAAGTTAAGGTTGTAGGCAACTGTCTGTGCTCTGAGCACGTGTGGTCCTCCAGGACGTTGAGATGGAGGAGTTGAAAACAAAAGGAGCTGGGAGGGCCCCAGGGAGAGCTTTGCTCTGTGCTAGGCACCGAGGAGGAGCAGAGTGAGGGCCACAGGGTTGCTTTTCTCAGGCTGGGAAACAAGTGACCTTAACTCTGCCCCTGTAGAAAGGCTAGCTGGGTGCTTTGCCCTCTGTCGTGTGCTGGAGCATTTTAAGTCGTGCCTCTGAGCGTGTCAGTCTCTGCTCCTTCGAAAGGTAGCTGCAGTGCTAAGCGTGAAGGCTTGCCGCCGCAGTTGGCTGTTGCTCTTTTTATAGAAAGACACTAATTTCATAATCCGTGATGATAATTCGGTGTCTGGTTTGGAAAACATGTTCGTTCTCCGTTGAATGCCGGTTTGATAACTGAATGCTGCATGCAATCATGAGACCCACTTCCACAACACAAAGAGAGTTTTTCTTATTATCTTGCTGTGCTAAGATGAACCGGACTCTGACTGCAGCGCGAAGAATGCCTGCATCCAGGAGGCTCTTTGTCTAGTCAGGATTTGTTGTAAGAGCAGCATGCCAGCTTTGCTGCAGTTCAGGCAGAGAGAACATTTTCTGCTGGATCTTTTCAAAGCCCCTGAAATGATATGTTACCCGTTGCCCCGAGACTGGCACGCCATGAGGAGAGCTCTGGGTGCCAGCTACCTTGAGCATCTCAGATTAAAAGCTTTTTTAGTAAGGTTGTTGTGGGTTTTTGGTGGTGGCGGTTTTTGTTTTTGTTCTGTTTCGAGATGCAAACTCCTGAAGCCCCTTCCCTCATGCTTTGCTTGAAGTCATCTGATTAACTCGGCCCTGCCCCGCACGGATCATGGCTCAGATGTGGCTCAGGATGGCCTTTGGCCAGCAAATGCACAGGGGGAACAACTGCGTTTTGGGACGCGGAGCGAGAAACAGGGCTCTTAAGGGCACTGTATTCACCTCGCTGGGCACGGTGGCTGATGGTCAAGCTCAGTAGATGGGGGCATCCTGGGGAAAGCAGGAATGGGAAAGCAGAGGTAGGGGAGGAGACAGGGTGGCGGGGAACGGGAGCGGGTGGCTGGAAGGAGGGCAGGGTTTGGGTGGTCAGGGGGAGGGGAGCAGGCGATTCTTCTGTTTGCAGGCAGTGGGATCTCTTGGTTCCCTTGCCTTCTCCCCGCCCTTCACACGCACTGAGCCGTGGGGCATCCCTTCTCTTCCTCTGCCTTTCGATCACGCATTCAGCTTTTCAGGGGTTTGGGCCTCCAAGGGCATTTGAGGACATTGCTCTGCTTCCCAGTCCGACTGGGAACGGGAGGCCTCGCTCATTCCTCAGAGAAGGTTTGCGCTTCTGGATCCCTCGAGGCCGTATCATTGGGAACCCTTTTGCTCCCCCCTGCACGTGTCCCCGGCCCCTCCAGCGTGTCCTGAACTTCTCGTTGGCCCTCGGAGGGATCTTGACAGTACTCCAGATTTAAACATCTGAAAAATGGGGAGGGACAAGCAGTCCCTTTGAAATCTGGCTGAGCTACCAGCAATGAGGCCAGCACCGAGGGGAAGCTGAATGGCTGGCTCCCGAGCGTGGCTGGAGGGTCCGCGACGAAGGGAGGTGAGCTGAGAGAAGTCCTTGCAAAGGGGGCATGGGGTTAGGGCTGGGCCTGATCTGAGGGACGGCTTTGGAAGGATGTGTAAGGTTGTGAAGGGGAACCGGTATCTGTTCCTTGCTGCTTCCCCCTGCTTTCCCTTGCCTTCTGCCATGGCTTGGCCTCCAGCGCTTTGCACAGCGACCTCGGCTGCCGTCCTCCTACTCCCGACAAAAATGCAGGAGGAAAGGTTGCAGGGGGCGGTGGCTGGAGATAAAGGGGCCCGTGCCTGTGTGTCAGCCCTGCTGTTGTTCTGTTCAGGACTCGGGGGGTTGCAGGAATTGCTGGTTTGCTGAGCTGGCTCTACGGAAGGCGTCCACACGGTCCTCAGGCAGCGACGTGGCGTTACAGCCCCACGTAGAAAGAGACAACTGAGGTCTCGTGGAGGCTGAGTACACAGAGCTCGTCCAGACAAGATGCAGTACCTCTCCTTGGATGAAGATTTGCATGTCAGAAGCTTGTCTAGTCTCTTTCCATTCTTATCAGCCCTTCTAATAAAGGCTGTTGTCTCTCCCTCCAAACTTAGCCTTGCTCACACCTTAGACTGCCACAGATACAGTGCAGCCACTGCTGTATGGACGGAGAAGGTAGCACCTTTTTTTCTGATTTCTTTTCTTTTATTCCAGGACATCTTCACAGGGGCAGAATTAAGGTAGTTTGGGTGCTTGGTTTGAGAACTGCAAATGTAATGCTGCATTTCCTGAATTTCTAACATTTGAACTTTTTTTTTAACCTTTAATTTTTTTGAGAATAAAATGCTCTTCTGTGAGGAATCTGTGCTTGTAACCTTAACTTCACTTAACAGAGGTTTATTTTGCATGATGGGAACATCTTAGCTTTTCTGTAGCGTACCAGAAGGGTAAGGAAACCTTAGGAAAAAATCCCTGCTCCTCTCATGCCCCAACCCGTGCTCACAGAAGTTTCTAAGGGGATGTTTGGTGCTGAAGTGTTGAGGGGGAACATGGGGAGCATCCTCCCACCTGCAGACATCAGGAAGCACTCGAGCAGGAAATTTTCTTGGGTAAAGACAGCTGAGTGAGTCTGATGGGGTTTTTTGGGGACACGTTGATAGCACGGCCTGGTCTGAGACCCTGATCTCTGACTCTTCCCAGCAGGACCTCGTGTTTTTATCTTCTGCCATCCAGAATGCCTGAGGGTTTAGAGAGGGGGTGCGAGTAAGCAAGCTTTCAGCTGGGATATCGAAGCTCCAAGGAGCAGAGGAGGCGGTGATCTCTGCCAAGTGCATTAATGAGAAACATTAAAGAAAACACCAGGTGGTAGGTTGTATAGAAATGGGATTGCGTGCCCCTGGCCCTCAGTCCTGGCCGCAGCAAATTCAGTAAGTGGTCAGCCACAGGCTTTGTATTGTTCTGGTTCCTGCTTGCCAGATCCGGACAGTCAGTCTGTGCGCTGGCCTTTAGAGCATATTTCAGCTATCAGTGAGCCACTGGAGGTCGGGAACAAATATCAAAGGGCAAGAACTCTTCAGACCAGAGCCCTCCTCTGAAAACTCGACGTACGTGGTGTTTGTGATTTGATGGAGCTGTACAGTACTGTTTTTTTTCCAGGCTGTGCTCTGCTTGCCCCTTGCAAGAGGCTCTCCTGGGTGACTGGCTCTGTTTCTCCCCCATCACAGACTGCTCTATGGACCTGCAGTGCCTCCCGGCTCCCGTGGCCACCTCCATCCCTGTGAGCGAGGGGCTGGCCCCTTTGCCCTCAGACTCGGATGCAAAGGGCCTGCCTACCTCGCTCCCTGCTGCCAGCTTGCTCCCATCTCCGGACTGCGTGCCCCTGCCAGTGCCTGAGAGCGTGGAGGACTTCACAGATGGGGACATCATCGGGGAAGAACTGGACTCCCTCCTGGACTCCCTCGCCGAGGGGTCACCGTACCCTCTAGTAAGAGCTGCATGGGTCCCCTGCTTCTTGTTCCAAATCGGTTTTTGGAGCTTAAGGATATGCGTGCTGCCTCTCTCTTTCTGTCAGTCTTTCACCCTAGCTCTTCCTCTGGTAAAACTCATTCATTCCTTCCCTTATTTCTGCAACTGGCTTGTGATTATCTAAAGAGCTCACCTCCAAGCCTGCTTTGCAGCGAGCAACTTCACGGAGCTGCCCCCAAAAGGTACCCAAGGTAGCTTCCCCCACCTTCGCCTTCCCCCTGGCCTCTGGTGTCTGTGGAGCTGAAGCAGGCCTGAGGATAGAAATAAGCATGCTGAAGCAAGAATGGCGGATGTATTTTATACAGCAGGCATGCTCTAATCTCCTCGTGTTTTGTGCAGGCTGCATTCAGCCTGAGCTCTTTGAACAGGTCTGGGCACTGTAGAGACAGTCTGTATCGATGCTTGTGTCGGATTTTAGTTGCCAGCCATGCTGGTGTTATGAAAGTCAGGTTGGGTCTGGAAGCAAGGTAATCATGTTCCTGCAGGAAGGATCTTGAGCCGAAAAGCTCTGCTGAGTGCTGCCAAGTGTAATGGTCGTTACCCTGACCTCACTGCTGCGTGCGCTCAGCTCTGCTGGGTTTTGTCCTGAGCTGGTGCAAGTGCCCGACGTAAGGCTCTGCTTTGCAGCCTGCCGAGCTCAGGTAGCCCAGCACCTCCTCAGGGACCTTAGCCCGGGCTGTGCGTGGTGCAGACGGGATGGGGAGGTCTGGGGGAAGTCTGCCGGTGGATGGGGCTGCCGGGTGTCCCCTCCATTCAGATAACACAGCAAGCGCTTGACTGGAAGCCTGTTGCTCAGTTTGCGTTCACTCACTCCCTGCTCCTTGTTTCTAACGTGCTGCTTCTCTTCCTCTTGCCCAACTCCCCAAAGTCTCTGGTCCAGGGCACCATTCCCACCAACCTGCCAACGGAGATGCCCCAGCTGATCCCCGTGTTCCCGGGGGGAACTCCGCTGCTGCCCCCGGTCGTGACGGCCAGCATCCCCGTCTCCACCCCGCTGCCGCCTGCCTCCTTCGGCCTGGTGATGGATCCCACCAAGCAGCTCTCCTCCTCCTCTGTCCTGGACGCCTTTGAGCCCCCGCCGGGGGGAAGTGGTGGCTCCACCTTGGATTCGTTGGATTCCCTGGACCTGCTCCCCTACACAGACTCGCGGCTCGATGCCCTGGACTCCTTTGGGACAAGCAGAGGGTCACTGGATGCCTTGGATTCCTTTGCCATTGGTAGGTGTGGGGCTGGCGGGGTTTCGTGCTGTTTTACCTGGGAAAGCGTGCCAAGGCTGTTTCCTTCAGTGCTGAAGAGGTCTGTCGGATAGCTCTCCCCGCTCGGAACAGGAATACAAATGTTGGAGAGGGCAGGGAGTTGTCCTGGGCAGAGCAGCTGAATATGTCTTGCTCATGAGTAATAAGAAGGGCTGTAGGTGTGTAATCCCAGATAACTAGTATGTGCATGATGTGAAATCTCAGGGGAGAAAGGAACATGAAGGTGTGTGATGAGGAGCAACGAGGCCTAATCGTGGCTTGGTACCCAGGACGCCTCCCTTGGCACAATCTGCTAGACTATGAAGTGATTCCTCCATCTTCCCCAGTGTCTGTTCGACATTTTGTACCAAATGAATAACATCCTGGTGACTGTTTTAAATGAGATAGGACCTTGTGGCACTGGGCAAAATGGTAAAGGCCAAGGTGGGTCGCTCTGATCTGAATTCAGGGCAGTAAGCATCCTGGGGCATCGGGCACTGAACTCTTATGTCACAGGCAGCCAAATTGTAGAAGTTGTGCAAAAAGCAGGTTCCCACCTGTCTCATGAGTGAAGGCAGGCTTCTTCTTGGACAGGTTGTCCCCTGTATTGCAGTATGTAGGCAGCAAAAATATTTTGAGAAGAGCAGAGACTGACCAGTCAGCACTTCAACACTCAGATTCACCTCAGCATTCAGCTGCCTCTGAGCTGCCACCTTGGGAATGCCAGAACTCAGTGGCATCCATGGGTTCAGTGTGGTTTTGGGGACAAGAAGGCCTTTCCTTGAGTTTTCCTAAGACTTAGATGGGTGGTTTAGGTAAAAAGTACTAAAATGTTATGAAATAAATAAAGCAAATGGATTTCACGAGCACTTGTTTGTCTTTTTGTGAGCAGAACCACCTCTGAACGTGAAATGATTGTTTTGTTTTGTGTTTTTCCCCCTTCTTTTGCCCAGAAGAAACCAGCCCTCAGGAACTGCGACACCCACCTGGCAGCCAAAAACCATCCCCCGTGGTGAGTGAGCCGCTCCCCCATGCTGATGTCCCAAGGTGCTCTGGAGCCAAGGTAGTAGTGACTTGGGTGATGTAGGTAATTTGGGCCCCTCTTCTTCACCTGCCCCAGTCAGCGTTCTCCCCAGCCTTTTGGCAAGGCAGGTAAAGGGTTCCCCAGAGTCAGTAGGAAGACACTTGTTCCATCATTTTCATCCAAGGTGGCCGCTATATCTAGCAGCCACATAACACTGAAGGGTGGGGCAGAGTAAGCCAGGTTTGTCTTAAAACTAGTGAAGTTCTTTGCTCCTCTCTGCCCCTCTCAGGAGACTTTTCCAGATAGTGTTCTGCTCCTGTCCTGTGTCTCCGGTCTTGGGGGAAAGGGTTAGGGTTACCTCTGGCTAGCAAGTTTGGAACACAAATTATTCTTCTCAAGTTCCTGTTGTCCTGCTGTCCCTGTTATGTCACTGCAGCGGAAAGTCTCCATCCTCAGATTAATCTGCTGCCTGAAGACTCACTGATAAGTGGCTGTTTGTCCTCCCAGGTAGCAGCGGAGTTGATTTGAGAGTTGGTGGTGATGGAAGGAACGGGAAGGAGTGAGGGGGGCATTGTTCTGTGTCTCATGATAGAAAATTGGTGTCTCCTTACCAAGAGTGAAGGAGACCTGTCCTTGAAGTGAACATACAACACTTGGTTATTTTTTTTAAAGATGCATGCAACTTTTTTTGAAATGTCATTTCAGATTGGAATGTTTTGATGAGGGAGAAAATGAGGAAGTTTTGGGGGAGACTGGAGCGGGATGTGGGGTTATGGAGTTTTCTGACCCGCGTGGTTGCAGAGCTCAGAAGTGATGTGTGTGTGGTTTTGTGCAGGTCAGCCTTGGTGGAGTGAGTCACCCAGCTGTGCCCAAAGTCACCGAGCACCTGCTGCCCCAGCCAGAACCAGTAATGCCCAACACAGCCCTGCTGGTGAAGAACCCCCTGGCATCCACTCATGTCTTCAAACAGGCCTGTCACATCTGCTACCCCAAAACAGGTGATGCGTTTGTTCTGCCACCTGGAGCGTTGGCTCACGCTAGGGTTTGCCTTTCCCCCGGCTGATGGGGCTCTTCTCTGCTGCAGGGCCCAAGGCTGGTGATTACACCTATCGGGAAGGCTTGGAGCACAAGTGCAAGCGAGATATCCTGCTGGGCAGGCTGAAGAACTCGGAAGACAAGACCTGGAAGAGGATCCGTCCTCGCCCAACGAAAACCAACTTTGTAGGATCGTATTACCTGTGCAAAGGTGATCTGGAGGGGATAGGGCTGCGGGTGGCTGGGAAGGGGTTGTAAGTTGTGTGCCGGGGCGGCTGGGAGAGGTCTTCTGCTGGTCTTGCTTCCTGTCTTTGGGGTCTTCCTGTCCCATCAGCAGCCCATGGGCTGTGAAGCCCAGTACAACCATAGTCAAGGCTTGGCGCTGCGCTGTTGATAAGGGCTTTGCTGAGAACCTGCCTGCTGTACACATGCCTGCGTTAGTCCCGCTCCACCCAGCAGCCACGCAGCAGGTCTGTGGCTCTGCCTAGGGTAAAGCTCTCAATGCCTGCTCCTTTGCTCCAGCCCATCCCGTGGTCTGTACGTGCAACATGACCGGACAGGTCCCTGAGGCAGTGTCACTACAAAGCACCTGCTGAGGTGGGGAGGGAGGAATAGCCGAGGTAACGGTCCCAGCTTACTGCTGAGCTGCTAGGAGAACTTAATCTGGATTGGCTTTAAAAGGGGGCGGTTAAGTTGCAGCCTGTCCCTGGCTGAGCACTGCATTAAAGCAGGCCTCTGTACTGAAACAGTTTCCCCAACAGATGGCATCTACCTGAGGATGTCACCACTTAGTAGTTTGCATTAACTTCACTGAGTGCCCTGGTGTACTCAAAGCTGGGGGGAGATGTCTCTTTTTCTTTAACTCTGTGTTTTCTTGCTTTCAGCTCCTTGTGAGGTGTGGGCAGTGGGAGGAGACGAAAGAGAGCTTAGTTTCTGACTGGGCCGCCCTCCCTGTGTGGTGGTGTGTGCTGTTTGTTGCTTTGTAGATATGCTTAACAAGCAGGACTGTAAGTACGGGGATAACTGCACCTTCGCGTACCACCAGGAAGAGATCGACGTGTGGACTGAGGAGAGGAAGGGGACCCTCAACCGCGACCTCCTCTTTGACCCGTTAGGTGGCATCAAGCAGAGCAGCCTCACCATTGCCAAGCTCCTGAAGGAACATCAGGGCATCTTCACCTTCCTCTGTGAGGTACAGGACTGGGGGGGGGGAAGTGGCCGCCTTCAGCATCTCCTCCGTGTGCCTCTGCTGGGACATTGATGTGCCCCAGCCGGTGCCCTGTGCCCAGAAGGACAGCGAGCAACGGATGCAGCCACGTAGGAGGAAGGCGAGGTAGTTCTCCTCACTCCTCCAGCTGCACGAGGTGCACACAGCCACAGGGGACCACGCTCCTCTTCTTCTGCCTAGAGGTGTTGTTTTGAAGTGTAATTTGGCTCCAGCTGCTTTAAAAATCACAATCCCATAACGAAGCAGCTTCCCGCCTGCTGCCTGTGCTGAACCACTGACTCAGTCACTTAAGGATTAGCTCTTGTCCCCTTGACGCACTGCAGCGGAGAGTTCCCCAAGTTGGCAGTGTTATATGTGAAGGGAGATGTTCTTAGCTGTGAGCTGGCTTTTTTTGTTATTTTTCCCCATCGTTTCCCCCTTGTTCTTGCTCTGTTGTCCAACTGGGAAAGAATATGTGGCTCTGACCAAAATTTTTCCAACCGCAGTGGAAAATACTGTTGAGAATGAGCCAAAAATGTTGTCCTGAAGCCTTTCCAAAAGTTCACTTACTTTATTTTAAAGCCCTACCACAAGGTTTTCACCAGGCTTGTTCTAACTTTGAACATTAGAATAGGCTGGCTCTGCTTCTTCTTCCCCTTCCAAAAAAAAATGGCTCTGGTTCACTTCTAAGATTTTCCCAGCATGCTAATTCTTCTCTTCTCAGATTTGCTTTGACAGCAAACCCCGTATTATCAGCAAAGGGACCAAGGACACACCAGCTGTCTGCTCCAACCTTTCTGCCAAACACAGTTTCCATGACAACAAGTGAGTGAATGTTGGTTGTGCTGATAGGAGCAATCTCTCACACGTCCAGCCAGTTTAACTCCAAGCCCCTGGTCTCTCTCTTTCTCTGTCTCTCTCTCTCTCTGTCTCTCTCTCTCTCTCTCTCTCTCTCTCTCTCTTTCTCTCTCTCTCTCTCTCCCTCCCTCTCCCTCTCTCTCTCTCCCTCTCTCCCTTCCTCTCTCCCTCCCTCCCGTGGGTTCCAATCATAGGGTAGCTTAAAGACATGATCAGTAGTGCTGTACGCTTCTCCCTGTGTGTTTGCTTCTGGTGCTGAGGGATTTCCGGCACAAGCAAAGCCCTTTTGGAATCACCTTAAGTTTTCCATGACTTAATTTGCCTTTGAGTTTGGCCTTTATGTAAAGGTCAATCCAAAGATCCTTTAGCTCGGGATCCTGCCTCTGACTGGCTGATAATGAATGTTTAGGAAAACAAGTGTAAGAAACATGTCAAGTACACAGTAATACAACCCCTTCTGGCTCTTGGCAGCCTGAGACTTGGAGAGTTGCTGAGCCAGAGGAGTTGTTATATTTGCTGCATGTTTTAAACTCTGTCTGATCTCTGATCTTGAGCAGGGCATCACCCATGGGCTGAAGAGACTGCAAATATCTACCTAGATTTTATACAGAGTGGGAGGACGGGTGGTTGGTTTTCCCAACGGGAGTTTGCCTCTCTCAGAGTTGATCATCTGCCTTCCCAGTCAATTGTGTGAAAATCAGACGTAAGGAGGAGGGCTGAAGATTTGGTCCTCCAGTGATTAAAATTTCCCTGGCCTGGCTGCAGGTGTCTGGTCCACATTGTGCGTTCCACCTCCCTGAAATACTCCAAGATCCGCCAGTTCCAGGAACACTTTCAGTTTGACGTGTGCCGGCACGAGGTGCGTTACGGCTGCCTGCGCGAGGACAGCTGCCACTTTGCTCATAGTTTCATCGAGCTCAAGGTCTGGCTGCTGCAGCAATATTCAGGTGAGTGTGGCTTGGTGCAGAGCTGGCGATGCATGCACCTGAGTTTCCTCCAGCACGTGCCTGCGGCCGGTTGGGAGGGAAAGGGGGTGATTTGGGAGTGCTGAGAAGTTGTTGCTCACTTGATCTCTCTCCTCAGAGACACAGAAAATAGTGCCAAGGTGTTCTGTGAGGTGATTCGGATCTTGTTCCTTTACAGGTGCTCCTGTAAATTGCAGACCAGGAAGCTTTTCCTTTGGGAGCAGCTGCATAAGTTGAAATAATTGTTAGGTAGGGCTGAATCCCCGGAGGTGTTTTGGTGCTTAAATCCTGTGGAAGACCCTAAATAGCAATTGGGTCCCTGAATGAACATCTGATGCAGTGAGAATAGCAGCACGCACAGGTGACAAAGCAGTTATAAAAAGAAAGGCTGTGTGTCTTCAGTTTCTCTGAACAAATTCACCAAGAGTGGAGAATGACAAGATACTTGGTGTTTTCCAAAAAGGCTTTGATGGCGTGCCTCTGAAGAGGCTATTACAGGGATTATATTCAGGTCACTCATACAACAACACTGCCACATCCGGCCCTTGCACTCCTTTCTCCCTCTGACAGTGCTGGGGGGTTTGTCTTGCTGCTCTCCTGTTAACTGAGTGGATGGGGGTCCACCCAAAATGTTGCCTGGATGTTTTTTTCACCATGGGGTCTTGTTTAGTGCAGGACCCAGCCTGGTTAATGGGAGTACTTCAGAGAGAAAATATGGTTTAGATTTTTCTTACCATTCTTTGATGTACTTGGGAGCAACTAATTTAATTTACTGTTCAAGTGCCTGTCACTGTAGCTCATGCAGTCCTGAGCCTTGGCTTGGCTTGGCTCACGAGGGACAGGGATGAACAAGATGGCAGATGCCATCTGTATTCTTTTCAGTTGGCCTCACTCACTTGTGGCCACAGGAAATTAAAAAATTACAGCACTGGAGTTTCTAAGACAACATGTTGCTTGTGAGCCGTAGGCAAGGATTGCTGCCCTAAATGTTAATGATACTGCCCGTAGTACTCTGGGCACTCTAGTATTCAAGCAGCTTGCTCCTTTCCCCACTCTATGTTTTTGTTTTTTTTTTTTTATACCTAGAAAAAGTTTCTTTTCTTTTCTCTCCTTCTTCCTTCCTTTTCTGCCTGTAGATGAAATGGGTAATTGATTTTTGCTTCATGCCTTCTTTCCTTGAAGGAGTGACTTCCAAAGGGAAAACTATGAGCTGAAACAATCCATGAGTTTAGCTGCAAAAGTGGTCGGTACATCTTCTGCTTATTCCCATCTTTTCCAACAATGGGAGAGCCATCATCTTTCTGATTTTTCTGCAAGGCTGTTGTATATATGAGCCTGTTCTCCTTTTGAGCTTTCTTACCTGGAGTGATAGATTATTACCTCTCTTAAGTGTAGCCCTTGTTAAGGCAACAGAGATGAAAGGTAGCTGTCACCAGTCTCTGGGAAGGCTTTAGCTTTGGAGTAGAGAGTTTGATTTGGGTACCATCTGCTCTGCAAAAATAGGAAGGGGGCATCCATCATTCATAGTAGCTTGCATTTGAAACCAGTGGGCTGTTGCATTTCACAGCCATTTGAGCTTTTACAGAGCATGTGGCTTTGCTCATGGGGTAAAGGATTGTACTAGCAGGGTGAAGGTTCCCATGATCTGAAAACGGGGGCGAGCAGGACGGTTTCCTTCCTCACTGTGGCTATTCACAGACATCTTGCTATCTTCTTCCATCGTTGGAAATCACAGGGTCTTTGTCCTCACTAGTGATGTTGCAAAAGATGCTGAAATGTTAAAAGTGATCAGCATATCGGCCTTTGCTTCCCAGAGTGTCTGTTTGGGACAGTTCATGCTTTGTAGAGCTGGCATATCGGAAAACATCCTTCCGTATCTGGGAGGGCTTTCTTCTGACCACTACATTTCTAGACCGTATTATTGAGTTAGTTCAGATTTCTGGGAGTGGGAGAAGGCAGTCGCTTGCTAAGGACTTCATTTGAAATTCAGTCTTCTGATAAGAGCTGTGTATGCTCTCTGCATGCCCAGTCTCACAGTGCAGGTGTGCAGAATGGCGAAGATGGAGATTGCTTTGGCCCTTTCTCTGCCACATCCAGTGCAGTGGATTAACTCTCTGCTGTGGTTTTCCCAGCTTTTTAAGGTTTGCCTCCAAAGAATGGATCAGGGCTGTGTCCAGCCCTGGAATACTTGGACATGGGAGAGGGAATTGCAGTTTTCCTAACTCTTCACAGTGTCCTCTGGGATTAATGGTCAAGAAGAAGAAAATCTGCAAAGAGCTCTGAGTTGGGAGTACCGGCTAGGCAGCAGCTGCCATTTTGGAAACCTAAGCAAAACTTCTTGAAGAAATTCTTTTCATCCTGTCCAAGCCCTGTACAAACAGCAGTATTGTTGTCTGGCAGGCACTTGGACAGCTGAAATCACAAATGGGGAAACTGAGGTCAGGAATGCTGTGGCTTACTGAAGTTGCACGTAGCCGAAGCTGAGAGGAAAACTTGTGTTTGCTGGCCCTTATGTTCTGGAACGTGCTGGCTCCCAGATCAGAGATGCAGCATGCCTGGGGAACACCACACTTCAATAATAAAGGCCATTGGCAAAAGCAAAACAAGGAATTTTGCAACCTCTCTGTGCTGGGGATGCTGCACCAAGGCCATCCTCAGCACCCCACTTGTTCCCGTCAACTGGCAGTTGTAAGATACTTCTTCAGTTTGTTTTGGCAGGTATCTCAGGGCTTTATAGCACTTTAAAAAACCTTGGCTTGTCTCTAACAGAGACACACTGACCAATTCCTACTCTTACATACTTTTCTCTTGACATCTAGTACTCTGAGAATTGCAGCAGCCATCTGGCTGGTTGGTGCTGGCAGGGGCTGTTCCTTCACCGCTTGAGTTGGTCAGGAGATAATTCCTTAGATAAGCTCTGACCAACCTTTTTTCTCGCTGACTGATGTGTTTCTGATTCCTGAAACCTTGCAGATCTTTCTTCGCTGGTTACATAGAAGCAGCTGTTCCTTGGTTGGTGTAGCACTTCTGGTCTTGCTGCCTTGGGTGGACTTGGTGTTTGTGTTGAAATGCAACTTTCTTTTTCATCTGTTGATTGATGAGCACCTCCAACAGCTTGAAGTGTGTAACAGCAGGGATTAGGTGAGACTTCTGGGTTTTGGGAGATGCTAGATGTCTGAGACAGTGAGATATCTCAAATCTTCCAGGCTAGTGGCAAAACTCAAACTAAGCATTGTCTTCAGAGCCTTGAGTAGGATCAGTTGATAAGGTGTTGGGGGAGAGCCTTGCTTTAGGTCTCAATACCTGGTCAGGAATCAGCGTCAGTCTTGGAGTCAGCATCAGGGTCCTTTGTGCACATCCTCAGCAGAAGACCAGGTCTGAATGAGCCCAGGAGACCAAACTCTTCCCCTTTCATCTGGCTTGAGCAGGAGCGCTGGAGAGAGTTCCTTCCCTAGCCTGTGCCTGAACAGGTTCGGTGGTGGTGTTGGGTTCCGTCACAACCCATGTTCTGATGTTCCCGGTGGGACTGTCAGTCACGCGGGGATTCCTGAGCCACAATGTGGGAATAGCTGCAAACCCTCCCTCCCTCCCTCTCTTCTGTTGGTTGAAGAGCTGTAGCTCAGTGCTGTCTCCTCCTTCTTGTTCCCAGGAATGACCCACGAAGATATTGTGCAGGAATCCAAGAAGTACTGGCAACAGATGGAGGCACATGCCAGCAAACCAGCCAACAGCATGGTAAGGTGCATCTCGGGCTCGCAGCCTGGTTTTGCTTCTAGCTGCTCCAGCACGTATTCTCTTTTCCTTCCACTGCTGTGCCTCACAGCTCCCAGGCAGACCAGGCTGGCCACTGAGGAGGAGGGCAGCTGAGAGTTTTCCTGTTTGCAGTGCTAGTGACGATCTTTGCACCTCGTTTTGCAGCGTTGTATCTGCTCAGTTCAGTGGTGGGGAGAAGCCTCCAGAGCAGGGAGGGCAACGCACGGAGAACGGTGCTTCCAGCGACACCTTGCTAGTGAAACCAGGAGACCTGGGGGATCCTGGCCACACAGGGTAGGGATCAAAGGGGTCCTGCTGCCCTTTAGTGACCGACAGATGATATGGCAAGTTTGGAGGACTCAGGAAGTGACTCATGACCCGTGGGACTACTCTGAACACTGGAGTGGGTGGAACTGGCAGCTCAGCTGTTGCTGAGGTTGAGGTCTCCTGGGTGACAGCTCCCAAACGAAGGTGAAGTGCCCTTTTTCCAACAGTAAGGCAGTATCCTGGAGGCAGTAGGGTGCCGATGCTGGGAAAAGCAGGTGTGATCACCTTGGGTTAGCCCACCAGGAAAGACTCGGGTGACTTGCACTGATGCTGTCAGTGGGCTGTGTCCAGCAATCTACTGGTTATGGTGCATGAGGTGGAGTCATCTTGGAGGAAATGCTCAGCAACATACGCACGTTCTGCTGTTGTGGGCAGAAGTGGTTGGAGGAGAGGGTGCTGACTGAGGAATGGGAAGGAACGGTCCAGAGTAACCAAGGTGTCTAGTTCCCAAAGCTGTCAGAGTTGTCTGAGCAGTTTGTTCTAACCTCTCAGGAAGCTATAGGTTTGGTCCTGAAGGTATGGGACAAGTTTTTATAGCCTGTGTTGCATGAGCAGTGAGCCCAGATGATCTGGATGGTCCCTTCAGACAGAGCTGGCTAGGCTCTCCTTCTAGCCTGGCACGGGGGCAGAGACAGCTACCTGCATCTCTGCAGGGGAGGAAGCTAACTGTGAATCTGCAGCAGTTTGTGACAGTGGTTGGATTTATATCAGCAGTCCCTTCCCCATGGAGATTGAAGTCGTGACTGGTTCTGTCCTGCCTGCAGTGGATCTGCCTGTGTTTTCCAGAAAGCTCTGTCTTGTCGTTCTCCGTGCATAATGTGGGGATAAAACAGGATAGATGGATGGCTTGTGAGCCTTGCAGCTTCGAGTTCGCCTTTGCCTGGAGGTGCTGCCGTTAGAAGAATGAGCTGTTTGTCAGGCATGGTCTGAGATGTCCACGGAAACACGTGGGATCTGGATGCTGAGCGAGGGTTTCATTTCCAGCTGTTACAGCTTGCAGGGGACAGAGGTTGAGGAAGAAAAATGCCAGTGCCTGCTACGTCAGCCATCAGGAGATGGGCAGAGAGCTTTAATTTCAGGGTCTGTTGGGCAATGTTTGGGACTGGTGGCCAATGGCAAAGTCTGTTTGCACCCCAGAAATGCCTGGCGTAAAGCTGGTTTGCACCTCAGCCCTCCCAGGGCCTCGGTTTGTGCAGAGGCAAAGCAGGAGCCTTGTTGGTCCAGTCAGAAAGTGCCTACCAGCGGCACCATCCGTGGTCTTTAGGGGTTGGCAGCCTGGCACTGGGCAGGGAGGCAGTCAAGTCAGTCAGATGTATCTGTTTGCAGTAGAAAACCATGGCTTTGGCATCAGCATGTGTTCAGACAGAGAGCTGTGCTCTGGGATGAGACGTGGGCTTGCTGCTGAAGACCCTGGGGGCAGGACTAATGGATCTGTTGAGAGCTGTTTACTTTTGCCATTATGCTCTTCAGTCCAAGCAGGCTATCGTGACTCAGAGTTTTCCTAGCGTCCTCCCAGCTTTCGAAGTTGGCTGCCTGGCAAAGACAACTTCCCAGGAGTGCTGTAAAAGCAGAACTGTCCTTCTCACCGCCCAGGGTGATCTATGCTTGCCCCGGCGCCCTCTGGTCAGCGGAAGCAAAGTTGTTCCCAGGGACTTTGCTGCAGTTTTGTCCCAGCTGCCAGCTGGACTCACGTAGCAGCTGGGGCCAGCCAGTTGTGGAGAAGAGATGCAGGCAGCACACGGACGCCTGGCAGCCATGGTGACACAGGTCGGGAGACTTAGCAAGAAATGGAAGATGACGATACACCACTTGCTCAACACCTGCCAGGGATCTGGTACTTGGTCCCACGTGTTTGATCCCACACAGGCTGACGTAGGAGTAAACCCTGTGGCTGCAGATGGAAGAGGTAGTCATCAGGAGCGATAGCTGTAGGTAGTTGGGTGTCCTCAGCTCCCACTGCATCCTTGGGAACTAAGGGGTTTAGCCCTCCGTTCTTCTGTTTCTTGGGGGCTGTTCTGTTTTACCCCACTAGCCAGCTGCAGAACCACCATAAAAACTGCCCTCAGAATTAGCAGCTTAGGGAGAGGAAAGGAACATCCCTCCCTCTCCTGAGGAGTACTTGTACCTAAGTACAGCTCACTCAGGTGGCTGAGTAACCCAGACCCCCTGAATAATCCCCCAAGGGGCACATGGATCCTCCAGAGAGCATTCCAGTATGACCGAAAGGAGTTCCTGAAGTTGGGAGACATGAGTGGCCGTGCTGGGGCTTTGCTTTCTGCAAAGCCTGAAGAGGGGAGCTGTCGTGCCAAAGACTTATTTATTTGGTTGCCATGGTGCACAGCTAACTCTATATTGTCTGGCTTCGTAACAAGGGGTGGTGCCACAGCCGAAGGCACTTTTGCCTGGCTTGGTCTGCTAGAGCCTCATGTGATACTAATTTCCACACTGTTGGTTATCAGCAGCCTGCCAGGTACGTGTCTTGCCTTTACAAATACAGTCATGTAGCAACAACACCAGCAGCTTTGATTTTCGCTTTCCTCCTAATCCCCTGGGAGCGCACATGCCCGCTGGATTGGCCAGCAGTTTGCGTGATTCTCGTGAAGAAAGGCATGGGACTTCTTTTTGTCAAGAATTTCTGAAAAAGCGGCCCAGAGCACCAGAATTACCTGAGAAACACGTTCTCTATTTCTGATGTGTTGTGCCTTCTGGAACCACTTGGTTTTTCTTTTTGTTGGGTCAGTAGATTTGAGCCAAGCTTCCTGACCGTGCTGTGGAATCTGTCTCCTGGTGGGTTATATGGTAGATAGCACTGGGCTGGTAAAAGGGAGCGTTCCCTCGGTGCTAATTTGTTACTTCGGCTCTGTAGTTTTGGTGGGTCATCGGCAAGCTGTAAAGTAATTCTCTTTGGACACCAGGTGGAGATTAAAACTACTGATCAAAGGCCACATTTGAGAGAGAGGTACAATATTGCCTTCTGTGATATCCCGGGTCTCAGCCCTGCTCATTCCACAGCAGGCCACTTTGACGTGAGTTGGTGGTCACCGGCGTTTGTGAAAGCTGACGGATGAAAAGGTCACGTGCCCGATGCCGCCAGAAGGGCTGCCGTGCAGGCAAGCAGGCCAGAAACACCGCCGCTTTTCAAGAGAGATGGTGGTTCTCCAGGAGGGTCCTTTTTCTGGGACATCTGCAGCAGTGAGAGCCTCTTGTAGTCAGCACAGACAAAGGTCAGCTCTCTCGTTAGCTTTTCACAGTGCTGGAGGACCTTTGTCTGTCAGATCTGCTTCAAAAGACTGGGTCTGGAGGGTGCAGAGCGGTAGTCAATAGCTTACGTAGTGTTCCTGGGAGATGCTTTGATTCCGCACCATCCTGTGCTTGCTATTTTCCCTTTGAGAGGTGATGCACATAGGATCCACGCTCCCGCTATTGCTGGCTCCTCAGGGACATTGCCTGCCTGTCTGCTCCTTGTGAGATGCTCAGGGTTAGAAGGCAAGGCTGCGGGGGCTGCTTGTGAGGTGAGCAGGCAGTGAGCTGCCTACTGGTATGTGACCTTTGTTGTTGGAGGTTCTTGCTTGTACCCTCACATGTGCCCGTGCCCGGAGCTACTGGCGTGCAGTCAGGTTTGCTCTTTGGTTTGGAAATGAGCTGGAGACACCAGCCTCACGTCTTCCAGTGGTGGTATAAAATTTAAATGACTTTTTAGAGATTTGCTCAGAAAATACGAGGCAATGGTGATATGGGATTCGCTCCATTTTTCCCCCGACAGCCTGTTGGTCATAATCCCAAAGCAGATGTCTCACAGTGACGGGTAGGAGGCCAATGAAGTGAAGTGGCTGAGAAGATATGAAGTATGTGTGTTAACGGTTGTACCTCTGTCCAGAGATCGCGATTAACTGCCTGCGAAACCCACAGCAAAGGAACTGTGAGGGATGGAAACCTGCCCAGAAGTTGCTTTGAAGGGTATTAACAAGAGGATCTAGCTCTGCCTTCAGTGTGTCGAATGCTGGATGTAACACGAGCCTCTTGGTCCAAAAGCAGGTCCTGTCTTGTGTCACGCTCTGGCTTCCCCCCAGGGGCTCCTCCAGCTGCACGACCGAGCTCCCTCCGTGGATAGCAAGGGACACACGGATTGCCTTCCCTGCGGGGAAGTGGGGATTAAGCGCTGGGGCAGGTCCTGCAGAGCTTGTCTGTACATGGCGATACGCTGCAGGGGTTTGGCAGCCAGGCCTGGTCAGCGCTGGCAGCTGCCAGGCTGGCTGCGCTCTTGGCCAGACGTCAAAACCCAGGGAATCGTGCTGAAGCAAGCAGTGGTTTTGCTCCTGTCTGGTATCTCGACAGGCCACCAGCTAACACTGGCAGAGGAGAGTCGGGCTGTCTCTGATTTAATCCAGCTTGTCACTGGCACGCGGGCATGCAGGGAGCTGCCAGCGCCTCCGCGGCATTTTAAGGGGGGTGCATTCAGCTCTGTTTGCCTGAGGTGCTTGTTCTCTTCCCCAGGCTTCTCCCCGCGCTCCCACGTCGAGCACCTTTGACCTCCAGATGAAATTTGTGTGTGGCCAGTGCTGGAGGAACGGGCAGCTGGTGGAGCCAGATAAAGACCTCAAGTACTGTAGTGCCAAAGCCCGCCACTGGTGAGCAATGCAACCTTCTCTTTCCTCCACCCCTCCTGAAGGGCAAGAATTTCTCCTCTTACCTTCTCAAGGGCTTCATTTGGCTTTGTTGGAAGAGGCTACGAGGCTTCCTAGCAGCCTCTTGCTCCTCGGGGTGTTTTATAGTGAGCTTTGCAGGTAACTGTTTTCCAGTTTCCAGCTCTCTTCGCTACTGTTAGGACTTGCAGCCAGCACTGTGCTTGGTGCATCACAGCCAGGCTCATAAACCTGGTGCTTGCAGTCCAGTTTTTGCAATTCCCTTTTCTCCAGTTGTTATTATTTCTCCTTAAGAAGGTCACTAAGATAGCTCTCCTCTGCACTTGTTCGTACTCCGTGCTGTTTGAAGATGCCTGCCATGTCACTATTAGCAATGATTCAAGGTGTTCTGCTTCCTTTTAAATTAGTTTCCTTGGCCCTTTCATGGTTTTTGTTGCTCTGCTCTGATGCATGTCTTGTCCGTTTGCAACTCCAAGTTTCTTGGGGCCCATAAGGACGTTTGTTTTGATAGAAAGGGAGTATCAGGGGGGAGGGAGCCACTGGGATATGGAAACGGTGGCCCCTCTCACTCAGGCGACCTAGCAGCATAGGATGGAGCGGTTTATAGGGCGTCAGTTCCCAAAACGCAAGCCACAAAGGCGCAGTCCAGCATCCTATTGCAAATATAAGACCTTTGATGAAAAAGACACAGAAGCAGCATCGCTGGAGGAAGCGAGCAGGAGAGGATCGCTTCCTGGAATGGGAGGATAACACCTCTGTGCAGCTGCTGAACAGAGCTGGGGCTTTTGCTCAGGGTACCTCCTGGTGCTGCAGGAGACTTAGTACTTACTGGCACCTGTTTGTAAGACAGTGCTTGTAATGACTTGCATTTACACTGCACCTTTCAAGCAGAAAATATTCCCAAATGTTTTTCATGGATCTGATTGCACAAGAATTGGCTGTGTCAAAGGGTGGAACACAGATGTTTAGTAATCCATGGTGATGCCACGCAAGACTTGGGGGAGACTTTTGTGGCTTTACGGAAAGATATATCCCAGGAAACATGTAAAAAGTACAGGGAGAAATCCTCCTAAACACCCTTCTTCTGGCTTCTCTGCCACAGATGCGCATATCTAGGAGCAGCCAGATAGTGGCAGGGATGAGCTGGACTGTAGGGTCTGGTCATCTCTCAATATTCGAGGGTTTCTGAGGAAAACAAAACCTCGTTCTGTTCTTCCTTTTGCCTCTGTTGATTTATTCTCTCTTCCTTAGTTGGACAAAGGAACGTCGTGTTCTGCTGGTGATGTCCAAAGCAAAGAAGAAGTGGGTGTCTGTCCGACCACTGCCTTCCATCCGCAACTTCCCACAGCAATATGATGTAAGCCCCACAACTGGCTCAGCCAGGTGCCCCTTCCCCTTCCCTCCCGGTTTGTGCAGTGCTTTGAGGCCTGGTCCCTTGTAGACCTGGCAGGGAAGCAGTCACGTGTTGGATGAGGTGGGAGGGCAGCACAAACTGAAAGCAGAGAGATCTCAGACACGTCCAGCAAAAGGGTGGAGCAGAAAAAGGAGAGGCACTCATTTAAACCACCCTGTTACACACGTATGCAAGTTTCTAACGCTGCTGTTAATGCAGTCACCGTCTCAAGAACTGGCTGGCACAGCGTTTGGTGATGAGATTTAAGTCTCCCCTTAGGTCAGGGTTTCTCCATGTGGGTGAGAAGGAGTACTTGGGAGAAGCCTGTCCCTGCCTTTGCTGTGGCTGGACTGCTGTCTGTTGTGAAACTTGCCCAAGATGTGTTTTGAAAGCAAAAGTAGGAACTCAGCTAGAAAGCCACGTGTTGTGAGGAAAACTACAGATATCCAACCTCCATCCCCAGCCCGGAGTATGGCAATTGATAATCTCTCTCTCCCTCTCTTATCCCTGAATTAGAAAGCTCCTCTCCCTCCTGCCTCATGGGATCTGCTGCCCCTTAATCCGTGGGCAGCTGCAAGGCCATCTGTGAGGTCTTGGGCGCTCTCCAGTTGCGGGCCTGTTGCTAGAAGCTGGGGGGGGGGGGGCAAGTTATTTATGGCTGTGCCAGTAGGAGATGAGGCCAGCAGGTGAGTCGGGGGTCATGGAATAGAGGCAGGTTGCCCCTAAGGCCACTCTTTGGCTGGAGAATGCGTCACCTTTGGGGACCAGCAGTGTGACCAGCAGGAGACACTGTTGGGTCAGTCCAGGCTGCTCCCTGCTGCCTCACCCCTCGACCAGTTGCATATGGGAATGGGAGAGAGAAGGCAGGTGCTGAACTGAGCTGCCTGCGGGTTTGTAGGGAAATCTTACCTTTCGTGTCGTCAAGAGCTTGAGGAAAAGAAGCGTGAGTTAACAATGTGTGATGTGTCCTGTTTTGTGACCTTTCCTGTGTGCGATTTAACGCCCTTGTCGTTTTTTTTGAGCCCGCTTTCCCCTCTAGCAAGGAGTGTTTGAGCAGATGCTATATTTTGCTCTCTGTCTCTTTAACAGTTGTGTATCCATGCACAAAATGGCAGGAAATGCCAGTATGTGGGCAACTGCTCCTTCGCCCACAGCCCTGAAGAGAGAGACATGTGGACCTTCATGAAGGAAAATAAAAGTGAGTGGGGGAAATGCGGGCAGGGGACGCTGGGTCAGTTAAGGCACACTCCTGACAGCAGAGGTGGAGCAGACAAAGCTCCTGGTACCATGAGCTTAGGTGGGGTTATGGGGTAGATTTATCTACAGTGTCCCTCCAGTTGCCTGTGCTGTCCCAGGCCTGGCCCTGTATGGAGCTCTGCCACAGCGCCAGTCCTGACCTGTAGCTGCTCCCGTATCTTTCTTGTCTGTCTTGTATCTGCCTTGGCTTTCTTGCCCGGTTCTGCTCATACGCCGTGCTCCTGGGCTGCGGCACTCCCTGTTCATAGCATTGTATGCAAAGGAGTGGATTTGAGATCCTGAATGAGAACATCACTGGGTGGTGCCTTTGCAGAGGAGCTGGTCTGGAATTAATTACGCGGGCTCCCAGCTTACTTTCTGGGGGAAACCTTGGAGGGATGCACATGTCACCTGTCAGTCCTTCACCAGTCACCCTCCTCAGCGTCCTATCATCCCACCCCCTGCAAGGCAGGGCCGCAGGCTGTTCCCCTGGCAGCTCCCTGAAATTGCTTCAGTTGGGCTGACACCAGCTGAGCCCTGCACGGTTCTGTGCCCACGGGGACGGTGATGGGGCTGCTGGAGGGACCACCAGCTCTCCGGCAGCAATCATTGCTTATCCAGGCCGTCTTTGCAACGCCCAGTTGTCCAGGTGCTCACCCAGCTCTGGTGGGAGATGCTGGAAAGCTTGAAGGACGTTCATTCTTTGCGCTTGGATGGAGGGTCTTTCTGTGCTGTGCCACGCACTGATATTTGGTACAGTTCAGGTCCTTTTGTTGCCGGGGCCTTTGAAAGCGCATCAGACCAGTCTGGGTGTGTTTGCTCAAGCATGAAGGTAAATCTTCAAATGACAGTGTTGTTTCAGTTTGGGGGAATTTGCATTAATTATCCCCCACTGCCTTGAATTCCTCAATTACCCATTTAGCGAGGAGTAAATCACTAACGCATCGCACTTGGAGCGTCACGTTGCTGCGTGCAACGTTTATGTTTCCCCTCTCCCAAGTTGATCTTGGAAGGGCAGGTGTGCAGTCAAAGCTTCCAGCCAAAATTTCGCCTCCCACTAGCATCCCAAATGGGTTTTAAACCAAAAGCACCGAGACATTAACTGCACTCCTCTGGGTGGGTTTTGAACTTGGGGCAGGCCATCATTAGGTCTTCCTCCCCTCCCCAGTGCTTCCTGTGGCCAGCTTGCTTGTGGGCTCTCCTCCCTCTTGAGCGCCGAGGATGAAGCGTAGGCTTAGAGGGAAGGGACAGATCCAAATCCAGCCCCTGCCTGTGCTGTGGCTGCAGTGAGATGTCTGCTGGGGTCAAGCAGAATCGGGCCTGATGAAGAATCTCCCTGTGGAGCGAAGTCCGTGGAGATCTCAGGGCAGCTTCTCTCCTTCCTGAATACTTCATGTCGTGGTTGTCCCCCAACAGCAAGACAGTTGGTGGTGGTGTGCCCCTCGCCAGGCGGGGAGGGGTGGATTTGGCTGCTCTCCCCAGGGCTCTCATCCAGGGAGGTGACATCGGGCCTGCCCGAGCACTGGCCTTCACGCTGACGGCAGGTGCTGCTGCACTGGGGAGGGGAGGGGAGGGCTGCCCCAGCGCTCGTCCTTTTCTCGTAGTTTGTGCACGGTGCGGGAGGTTGTCTGAGTGACTTCACGGGTCGCCTTTGTGCAGTACTAGATATGCAGCAGACCTATGACATGTGGCTAAAGAAACACAATCCTGGGAAGCCTGGAGAGGGGACGCCGCTCACCTCGCGAGAAGGGGAGAAACAGATCCAGATGCCCACCGACTACGCTGACATCATGGTAAACAGCCACTCTCTCGTTCTTCATCCCTCTCCCTCCTCAGCGCTGGCAGCCTCTCCTCTGCTCCGGGTGCGAGCTAGCAGGGGCTGAATTGCTCTCGTCGGAAAGAGCCGTGCTGATGTAGGTTAAGTGGACAGCTTGGAGCAGCACAACAAGAGCAGCACAGATCAGGTGGGAGGGGATCAACCCAGGGTCAGCAAGGCTCTGCAAGGGCTTTTCTGTTAATCGCCAAGTCAGTAGAGTCTGCCTCAGGCTGCCTTTCACGTGGGCTCAGCCTCTCCCCAGGGTTCCTGCGTGCTCCTGAGGAAGCTGGGCAAGCCGCTGCTGGCCTGGAGGAGAAGAGGGAGAAGCTTGGAGAGGAGCTGTGTCTGGAGCACAAAGGCACAGAAAAAACAGAGGCAGATGTGGCACCTTAGCCCAGGGATGGTGTCTGGTGGAAGGGTTTGTGCTCCTGAGGGGTTCCGCGCTGCCTGAGTGCCTCACAGTCAGGCTGCCTGGGTCTTCAGCAGTGACCTGAGCTGTTGTGTTCTCTGAGCCCGACTTTGAGCTGTAGGTTGACACCCAGGCAGAACATCTCTTCTGCTCCCCCTTCGTGGCAGCGTGGTGCCCTGAAGATGAGGTGGCAGGGAAGCGTGGGAGGTTGTGCAGTGAGTGGAGCTTCCAGGATGCTCTGGAAGGAGGTGGGGAGAGGCAGTGCCGGTGTGGGGAAGGCCGGTGGCTGTGGATATTAACGCCCTGACTGGCCCTTTGCCCTCTCTCTGCACCGGTTAGATGGGCTACCACTGCTGGCTCTGCGGGAAGAACAGCAACAGCAAGAAGCAGTGGCAGCAGCACATCCAGTCGGAGAAGCACAAGGAGAAGGTCTTCACCTCAGACAGTGACTCCAACTGCTGGAGCTACCGCTTCCCCATGGGCGAGTTCCAGCTCTGCGAAAGGTACCGTGCGCACGGCCTCGTCTCCCTCGTGTGCCGCTGCAGCGGGGATGGGCCCAGGGACTCCATCATCCATCCTCCTCCTCCTCTTCCTCTCCCGGAGTCCCCAGGGACTTCCAGTTGGAGGAGCAGTGGAAGGCGCTGACAGTTCTGGGTGATGGTGAGGCTGTGTTGGGTCCCAGAGGTGTTCAACCACACAATTCAGTGGTAAAAATACATTCCCGGGCATGTGACTTTAGAAAACGAGAGCGAGCTTCGTGTCTGCACCCATGCCCTGTGTGGCCAGGCTGCGCTCAGCTCTCGGTCTGCTCAACAGAGACTGCTTGGCCCAATTCTGGGGGGAATCCCAGGTGCTTTATTAAATGGTTTGAATGTCTCACGCCCTCTGAATCAGCGCCTTGAGGTGTCTTCAGAAGGCCTGTGATGGTTAGAAATGCTGTTTTGGTTAGAGAGAAGGCTGTGCCGCTTGTGGCTGTCCAGAGTTACCTGGCATTTCCTCTCTCGTGTGGTTATTTCTTCTCATCCCTGCTGGTCCGGTTCTAGCTCAAACCGTTTCATTCTGTTGACTAAATCCCCTCACAGGCGCTGCTCCATGTCTGTGCCCAGCCTCCGTGTTGCCTTCCCTTGGCTGCACACGGGTTGTAGGGGAATCATCTCGCCCTTAGAAGGGAGAGTTTGCATCAAGTTTTGGTGGGCCCCGACGGAGTCTCACAGGTGGGGAGCTCAAAACCCTGCCCTGGGGGGGAAACCCCGCTGATGGTGCTCCTTGCGCTGGCAGGTTCCAGAAGAACAAGGCCTGCCCAGAAGGAGAAGAGTGTCGCTATGCCCACGGCCAGGACGAGCTGACGGAGTGGCTAGACCGGAGGGAGGTGCTGAAACAGAAACTGGCCAAAGCCCGCAAGGACATGCTGCTCTGCCCCCGGGACGACGACTTCGGGAAATACAACTTCCTATTGCGGGATGGCGTATAGTAAGGGGCAGGGGGGAGCCTGTCGGCTGGAGAAACGCGGGGTGGGTTTTCCGAGAGCGGCAGTAGCAGGGCGAGCGAGATCCGTGTCTCGCAAAGAGAACTTTTTCTTTTCTTTCGTTTTAAGATTTTGAGACGATGATTTATTAGTGGTGAATGAAAACGTGAATTTGATTCTCCTTGGCCAGCGAACGCCATGCTCACTGAGTTTGTGATCTGTCTTCTCTCTGTCCTTTCCCCCAAATTCTCCTTCCTCTCCATCTTCCTGTTTTTGCTGTTCATTGTTTAAATGAATGAATCTAGTGTGTACCAGGAGGCACATCGGAGAATTTCCCCTTGTCATTCCCCTGCCCTTCAGTTGGGAGTGTGGTTGCAGAGATCAGGAAGACGAAGCTGAGAAAAAGAGCTAGACGTCTGGTGAAAAGGGGACCATGAAGTTCATGTGCTCCTTTTCTCAGTGCTGCAAGAGCAAGCCCTGCTTATACTGCTGCAATTGGCCTGCTTTTCTGGGAGTTCAGTACCAGGAGAATTGGGAATTGAGATGCAAAGAAGGAAAGCCACTAGATCTGACCTAAACATCCGGGCTTAAACCCCTGATGAGTGTATGCCCCTGAGGCATCAACTGGAGTTGAAGAGGATAACAGCCATCTGGTATTAGCAGTGTAGCTAAAAACAGCAATGTAACAGAACTGCTTGCAGTATTGGGAACTGAATTGTACGACTTTAGACTGTTTTGACTGACAGCACCCAGGAAGCAAATTGGTGACGCCCCATTAGACGTCTTTCTCAAGTATGCAACGGGTTTTCGGGGTGGGTAGTTTTGGTTTGCTTTTTTGGCTGGCGCGACTGGTACAGGTAGGACTGAAGCCATCTAGAAGGTGTAGTGCAGACTGTGACACACCATCCATCACTGCACTCCACGCAGCAGGATCAGGCGGGAAGAAGGCTGTAACCAAAAGGAGCCTGTATTTCTCTGTCCGCTTGTGTCCTGAAGAGAGAGAGGTAATGGGGTTCCCTTCTTGCTCTTTAACTGGTGTGTGTCAGTCGTTATTTAGAGCTGTTTATTCCTGCACCACCAGAGGAATCGGGTGGGGACTGAACTCAGAGGACACCATCGTGCAGCATGAGTCCAATGCGGCGGGCCTGATTCTGGTGGCGTGTTGCTGATGGGAATCCAGCTGGCAGCGCGCTTACGAGCACAGGTCTCATCCTGCAAGCAGTAAACACATCCTGTCTTGAGCTTCCCGCTCCTCTTGCAGTCCAACTGCACTCTGCAGTTTTATATGCATGGATGGCGCCACCCTCTCAAACACAAATGCATCTCCTTCCTGCCTTTAAGGGCAAGGTCTTTTTTTGTTCAGAATCTCCCAGGACAGCAGGCTCAGGGCCCTCAGGGCTGGCAGGCAGCACTGTATCCCCGGTAAATACAATCTAGCCATGTACCACGGGGTGCTTTGGCACTGTTGGCTCCCTCTTTTCCCTGCCTGTTCCCGTATCCTTGGGGCTCCCAGCTTCAGGAGAGATGGAAATACGCAGGAGACGCTGTAGGGACAGCTGGCACCTTTCCAAACCAGCCTCCAGGTAGCTGCGTCAGCAACACTGAGGCAGTTAGGGCCCAGGAGCAGTGTGCTGCATGCTGGTCTTGGGTCTTCCCAGTGGTATGATGTGCCCCAAATAAGCCAAACGTGCCTCTGAGCTTCTTGCCTTGCCTGTAAAATGGGGATGGCGGTCAGCGGTTTCATATGAGCTTCCCTTCTTGGCTGTACAGCACCTTGAGATGCGGCCTGGAAGGGCCCAGGATTGTAGCACCTGATGACAGACGGGTGGCTTATGGTAGACCTGGGAGAAGAGGGAAGTGGTAATTTCCAGCTCTGCCCCTGTGAGGGGAGAAGGAGAGGCAGAAGGATCTGTGCTATGGAGAAGAAGAGTGGCCTATGCAATGTCACACACGGCCGTTTTTGAGTGGTCAGGTGCTGTGTTTTCTCCTCTGCTCTTTGCTGTAGCTGTCCGGATCGTACTTTCTGCTGGTGCTCCTTGTGTCAAACTGGTCAACTTGATAAACAGAGAGAGACCGGGGAGGAGGTAGGCACAGGCTCCTGGGTTATCTCGTTCTGCTGTTACTGGGCTGAGATGCCAAGGAGCGAACCTGGATTGGGGAATGTTGGCAAGTGTTTTTGTTTTTAAAGCAAACCTGCATCTCTAGTGTGACTCAAGTGTTCGCTGCGCCATGATTTCTCATACAATAACTTGTTTTAGGTTACAGAGTGGGTCGCTGTCCCCTCTCCCTGCCTCTGCAAGGAGAGCTGAGCTACTCGGCGGGGCCGAGGCGGGGAGAGGGCAAGCATGCGTGAGGGGAGGGAGGCCCACGGTCACGGGTGTTGCGTTGAGTATCTCTTTTTGTTTTCCCTGATATGATAACCTGGTCTGTGGTGTTGCAGTACTTTGTCACCAGACTTGTTTTAGTGTGTATATATGTGACCCCTCCCATGAAGCATATATACACAGGTATTAAATATATCGCTCTATATAATATTATATGTGTGTGGTATCGAAAGAATCTTTTTAATGAGGGTAAAGGAAAAGGACTCGGGCCAGGAAACGCAGCATCTCCAGTTTTAAATATGAAGACTTTTATTTGGGTTTGGGAAAGGGAAATAGCAGAGGGGAGGGTTTTATATAGATAGGTATAAATTCTGAGATGGGACAGGTTTCCCTGGTGACGCTTTTAAAACCCCCTATGATGTCCTTGCAGTCCCATCTCAGTGAAAGAGTATTATACTGCTAACTAGTGAGTAAAGTTTTAATAATAAGGCTTTGCTTATATTATTTAAGGGGACATTGTAAAAGGCAGGAAGCTTCACACTTGGCTTCCCAGGCTCACTTTATCACATCAAGAGGGTTTTCTTCAGCATGTTACGTACTCTCAGCAGAAATGCTCAGCGCTCACGGCTCTGCAGCAGTTAAACCACAAGTAAGTTGTAGGGCTGCTTTAGTGGTGCATTCACGAGACCCTTTGATAACTCCCTCTTTTGTTCAATAATCCACGTGAGGGAAGAAGAAAATTTTGCAGCACAGAACCAAGTCCAAGGGTTATTAACAAAAGTGATGCTTTCACTTTATAACGTTAGAAGAAAATCTCATATCCTGTAAAATAACCACACATACGCACAGAGCAGACGCTTTCATTTAGATCAGCTTGTTAAATGCTGAAGGACTTGGTGAAAATCTTTTCCCAAATCCTTTGGTAAGGGCAGGGATTTAAGTCACGCTGGTGTTGGAGTGAACCTGACCTTTGCAGGGGGAAGAAAAATAAAATTAAAAAAATACCCTACTTAGTTTGTATGAAACTGTATGTCAAAAACGGATGGGTTTTAGCAAGTGAAAGGAAAAGATAGTAAGGGGATGCTGCAGTTCTGAGCTGGGTAGTAATGATTTCGAGTCCTTTAATATGTCTTTGTATTAATATAATTTAAGAATACCACGCTTTACTATTAAAAAAGAACTTAGTATCTTTCATAAGGTATAGTATCAGGATAATAATGTAGATGTTTTAACAACATTTTTGGTTTTGTTCTTAAATAAAAAAACAAACTTGCTTCTTTTAGCCTTTGTAATAGAAAATAAAAGTGTGCACTTTAAACCCTCTCCTGATACAGTGTGTGTGTGCGTTTTTCAAATAGCCCACAAAGCCTTTTTTCCTTACCGTATGGAGGGAAGCAAAGGGAGGACTTCTGGCACTGGATTGTTTGTGCTTTCTGCCATCCTTCAGTATAATCTACTGCTCTTCTTGCTGAGTGGAAAATTGCATATATGTGTATTAACAGATTCTGCAGTTTTTCATCAGACACTCAGTTCTTGTGAACTTTAGATGTGTTTAAAATGTGTTGTTGTTGTTGTTGTGTTTTTTCCTTTCCCCTAAGCACCAAGAATGTACATGCTCTGCATTAACACGTAGTTTCAGATGTTTGGGATAACCTGTGTTTTGAAACCTCCAGTAACCAGGTCTCGTAATCACCTCAAGCTGGAAGTTGTTCTGCTGTGTAGACTGCTCTGTTCAACTGGGTCAGCCAGTTCTTTTGCCTGCCAGTGAGCACCCTGCCAGGGAAAATGCCCTTACTCCTACCCCCGGAGTCGTGTGCAGCTCGAGCCATGAGAAGCATCTGCGCAGATTCCCCCTGGCATGGTGCCGTGTGGTGAAGATCACACCTGGGGGACGATGTCAGTGTGAAAACATTTCCTAATAAAAACCTTTTTGCTTTTCTTCCTTTGCCAATCCGTCACGATGCAGATTAAATCTGGGGTTCTTGATCAAGCCAAAGCTGAAGATGTGGCAAAGACAAGGGGGTCCCATGGAGACACCCCGCTACTGCTGTACAATCTGCAGGGAGACCAGAAGGTCATACGCGGTGAGACCTGAGGAGGGGAAACTTGATAGGCATCTCCCCGATGCGCCTGGATGCAAACACAACTCGCGTCCTTCTGGTCAAAGGAGGAGAGGCCTGAATACGAGCTTGTAGTGCAGAGGGAATGAGATGGGTGCACTTTTCAGGTGCTAAACTGAGTACGCGCAATACAAAAGGCGTTAGTTTTACCCTCCACAAATTACTGAGACCCTGCTGGCAAGAGCAAATGTAGCTTTCCCAGTCCAATGGAGACCAAAACTGTCAAACTGCAGGGCAGACAAAGCATGAGGAGGAAAACAACAATGTTTTCCTGGCACACTTGAACCTCAGCTATAAAGCCCTCACCAGTGTTTCTCCACTGAAGAAAAGAAACTCGTATTTTGAAGAGAGAGGGAGAGGAGTGGTGAGCTCAGTATGCACACCCTCCCGGGAACCTGAGCAGACATTAAGGCAAGGGGCAGAGCACAAGGAAGGATTCGGTTCCTGGGGAAGAATGAAAGGAGCAGAGGAAGAGACCCCTGAGAGATGGGAGGAAGGCTGCATACTGAAGGCCTTTAATGCCACCCTGCAGCAGCCCAGTGGAGGCAGTTTGCCTTGCCAAGCCCGTAAGCTGCAGCCGGGATTCCTAAGCAGTTTTGTGACTGAGTCTGCCTTCCCACACCACAGAGAAACATTTCTGGGCAGTGACAGCAGGTGAGGCAAACGTGGTCATCGCTGTTAATTGTTTGCTGCAGCCGTTGCGCTCAGAGCGGGGCCGTGTTGCATCATGCTGTGTGCGAGGAGAGCAGCGAACAGTTCGTGCCCCGCAGGAGGTGCGCGGGTCACCCACGGGGGTGGAGGGCACGCAGTAGGAAATGCGTGTAGGCACTCGGTGAGAAAAACATTGGGCAGAAAGCGATGCGCTAAACAGTAAAAAGAGGGACGGGGCTGGATGGGAGCGATTGGTGTGAGGGGAAGTGGAGGAGGAAAGGCTGCAGGAGCGCAGGCTGGAGCAGCCAGCCATGTGGCGCAGGGCAGAGGAAGGTGCTGAACAGACAGCAGGGCACCTGTGGGGTGGTTCTGGGCATAGGTCTTCTTGGGGCTTCCTGAAAAGCTGCGGATGCTGCTCAGGAGCTCCGGCCTGTCTCATCCAGCCTCACCCCTTTCTCCCCAGGATGGCAGGGGAAGGGCCAGGGCCCATCCGTTGCCAATAACCTCTCCCCCTCACCGGCTGGATTCTTGCTTCCTGCTTCTCTGCGGCCCACTCGAGGCAGGAGCAGCAGGTCCTGGTGCCCCCAGGGCAGGGGTGTTGTTTCCTGAAAGCAGATCCTGGTGCAGCAAGGATGAGAGCAGGGAACAGACAGCTCTGATTGACTCGTTCTCCACTGCGGCAGCTCCCGAGACTGCCCCTTTCGTGGATGCTCCTCTCTGCAGTTCAGCTTATGGATGGCAGCGGCCCAGAAAACCTTTTTTTTTTCTTTCTTTTCCCCCAGAGCCTTGGGAAGTACAGACATAGCTGAGAGTCCCAGGAAAGCGGGTTATTTGTTACCATCTGGCTTAATCCTCCCAAAAATGACATTTACCCAGGGCTGAGATGGAAATCTCTAAACCCAGATGCCAGAGTGGATTTGGCTTGCTTGGAACCGGAAAAATACTC
This sequence comes from Cygnus olor, assembly GCF_009769625.2. Taxonomy (NCBI): domain Eukaryota; kingdom Metazoa; phylum Chordata; class Aves; order Anseriformes; family Anatidae; genus Cygnus; species Cygnus olor. Next base: position 43,252,628 of record NC_049169.1, read on the forward strand.
AGCGCTGGAGGTGCTTTTTCATGCATTTCTCTGTGGATTTCCTCTGTCTGCTTTAGTTGTGGGCCTTCGGTAGTGCTGGGGCCCTCAAGGCGGACGCTCAGGAAGGATGAAGAAAGCTGCATAGTTTCTCTAAATGAACACCGAGGCACGCTCCCCTGTTTGTACCCCAGCAAAGTTCAGCAGCAGAGAGGGAAAGTCCTGGTTCCACGGGAGGGAGATGGCCTCAATTTTCCTCAGCCAAACGGCTTGAGGATAACTGCACTGGACATCGCCCTTGAGAGCCGAGCTGGATTTTCAATACAGAAACAGTCTCTCCAAAAGAAACTTTCAGCAGCCCGGATTGTCTCCTGTTTAAGACCCCAACATTCATATTTTGGCTTTTGGGGATCAGCTGCAGCCAGCCTGCCCAGGCTTCTCGGCAGATTGGTTGTTTTATTTCAGCTCTCCCATCCTTTCCCCAGACTGTTGACTTTTCTATCAGTCCATCGGTCTCTGACCTCTTCGGCCTCAGTGCTGCGGGGTCCCTGCTCCTGCCGGGGGCCAAATCGTTCCTGGGGCAGGTGAGTGAGCCTGGCAAGGGCTGGCTGAGGGCTGGCTGAGATCATTTCGGCAGCCTCTTCGTTTTGAGAAGGAAATGGCTGCAGGAGCGAGCATCTTCTTGCTGCTCCACACAGCTGTTTTCCCTGGCAGAGGGCCAGCAGTTGCTGTCCTTGGGTTTCTCCATCCTGCTTTAAACACCTTTGTTTATTGCTGCTCTTGGCATCTCAGGGGGCTCTGCCTCCTGCCAAGGGTCTGATATAGCAAAGGCTTGCACGGAGAGCTCCCAAAGCCAGCTCTGCCCAGGCTCCCAGAGCATTTCCGGAGCAGGGAAATGCACAAAGAGCTCTAGGTTTCCTTCCTGCCCAGGGTGGCACAACTTCTGGTGATCCCATCTTTCTTACGTTATCTGCCTGCCTAACACCTCGTTTTCTGGCAAAAGACACCTCACAGGAAAGGCCACGTGCAGAACAGCAGAGCTCCCACGAGCCTGGCTGCCATGTGAGCACGCCAGGAGTGGGGCATGTCTTGGCAGCGGGGTGGGAAGGAAAAGCTCATTAGCTTTTGGCACTCGTTTGGGGGGGAATTAGTTTTTAGAAATCCTTTCGCCTCAGGCGGGAGGTGCAGGTGGGTCCTTCTGCTGAGTCGTGCCAGTCACTTGGGGGATCCCAGCAGTGCCAACGGGGCTGCGGGAGGCACCTGTCCTGCTGCCAGCCCTGGCCCACAGAGAAAGCAAAGCCACCGCCTGCCTCTCTGCAGGGGCCGTATCCCTGCAACGCGGAGATGTGGGTGCCAAAGGCCACGCCAGGGCCAGCAGTGAGGAGCGAGGATGGAGGGGCTCGCTGCCCTCCTCCACGGAGGGACAGAGGCACCATGCACACATACGTATACGTGTGTTCGCATGTGATGCCCTGCCCGGGGAGGAGGCAGCCCGTTTGGAGGTGAGAAGGGGGCTCAGCGTAATAGCGTGTCCATGCCCCACACTGCTGCCACGAAAAAGGGTCACGCCCATGTTTCAGGCACCAGGTTGTCTTTAGCACCTTGGCCAATGCAGAGCCCCAGTGCTGCTTTTACCACCCTCAGCTATCCTCCTGTGCTGCCTTTTCACTCCTTCTCCCACCTCCTTTCCTTTCAAAGTAATCTGTTGTGGATGCAGACCCACCTGGTTCGGCCGCAGCCTTCCTTGCTGCTGTCATTCTGGGTGTCCTCGCAGCCCCGCAGATGCCCATCACCTCCAGCAGCATCTCAACCCCATCGAAGAGGTGCCAGGATGTGGTCAGGCGTTCTGTCGGAAAGGTCCTGGTGAAATTCAACCTGCCGGCCTCTGCCAAGGTGAAAAGAAAAATGCTATTAAGGCCTACACATTATGCAAATAAATAGTTAAGTTCCCACAGTGGAACCTGTCACTGGAGCGTGGTGTTTATTTGTCCTAGGAGCTAGTAAAAGAAAAAATAAAATTACAGATGTCTGGAAAGAGGCAGTGACTGACCTCTGGCAAAGGGTTTGCTTGGACAAAAGAAGAAAGAGGAACCCACCTACCAAGCTGTGGTTGGTGCAAGAACTGGGACCACCGAGACCGTGAGGGGCAGGCTCGGTCTGTAGGACCTGCAGCAGAAGACATCCCCGTGTGAGGTTGTATGGAAATTTCCAAACAATGGCTGTGCTGCTGAAGTGAATGGTCTCAGGTGACTGGAAAAAAAAAAAAAAAAAAGAAAAAAAAAAAAAGCTGTTTTGAGAGCAGCGTGGTTTGTAAAGCTTCTAAAGGCTTCTACAGATTCTTGTCCTGATTTCCGGGTACACCTCAGGGGAGCAGCCTACCTTGTCTGCCACTTCAAAGTCCCCTCAGTACTGCTGGCTTCTGCCTTTCCCCTCGCTATTGCCTGCCAGGGGCAGCACGTGCTTTGGGGTCTCAGCTACCAATGCACGTGCCCCAGATCAAACCGACCAAAAACCAGCAGGTTTTTCTCTCTGAGGAGCCATTAGTTTGACTCCCTCTTCTTCCTAGCTTAGCTGTCAGGTAGAAAAATGTATTTAAACCTATTTATCCCTTTGTCAAAGTGGGCAGTGTGTTCTGGGTAAGGGAGGGGCGGATAGATGGATGGGTCGATAATACTGTTGTGTAAGCTTTGTGTCCTTGGAAAATCAGACAAAAATGGTTTTCTATTTTCTAAGAGGAAACGTTCCATTGGATTACTGAGCCAAGCTTTCATCCCGTCCGAGGAAGCTGAGGTAGCAATTAGTAATAACAACCTCTAATGCCTTTCTTTGGTTGAGCGTCCCCGCTGCTGGTGGGCTCCCCGCGAGCTGTGCTTTCGGCCACCTGTAACACGCAGCTCAGCTTCCTTAGGAAACATCAGCCCCAGAAATCAGTTTGCAGCCAGGTGCCACCACCTAGTAAAAGACCCACACTGACAATTTGCACGAGTTTCTGCCCAAGAAGGCACCCAGGTGTGCCACCGTCTCGTGTTTTGGGGCTGCGGGTGGCTGTGAAGGACCACCGTGAGGGGAGGCAGAAAGGCAGCTCCAGAAGCACCGCTGAGGGAAAGATGACAACTTGGAGATCTGTGCAGAGAACCCCACTCACCAGCTCCTTGGGATAAACCCGGTTGTACTGGAGAAGCCCGAGTGTCCAGAACTATTCCTCGGGGCCTCGAGGTGTCAGGGAGGCAGGCCTGATAACCCTCCCAGCCGGTGATCCACGGGTGCTGGTGCACTTCAGGCCTGGTGACAGCCCTCTGTGGAAAGATCCTTCCACAGAAAGGAGCAGAATTAGGGTTTTAAAATAAAGGTACCCCTGGCTGTACAATTTAAATAGGTTTTCCTGGAGTTTGGCCCTCTCTGTCATGTTCAGTGCACCCTTCTGTGTGCCACCCATTTAGGGCCAAAGCAAGTTGACTGGGGCTGGTCAAGTCTGTGAGAAAAATGTGCTGTTAGGGGCTGACCGGGCTTCTGAGTGATGGAGCAGAGCTGCTGAGACCTTTGCTGACATGGCATGACGATGAAAATAAATAACTCACTGATCTGATAACGGTGCAGCAGGCACAAATGATGCAATCTATGGCCATGCCTGCAGCTTTCCATGGTGACACAGAGCCAACATTTCAACTCCATTCACTAAAGCAACTCAAGGGCTCTCCGTGGTAGGGACACAAGGGCAGACGGATGCTCCCCTCCTCTGCCTCTACTCCACAGCGTAGTTTCTGCCTCCCCAGGGCTGGAGGTCAGGGCAGTGTTGATGCATCCTACCAGTGATGCTACCCCAGTTGTTCTCTTGGGTGAGAGCTCAATTTCTGGGGACTATGAATCAAGGAGGGTACACAGTGCTGGCAGGAGACTTTGTGGACGTGGCAAACACAAGACGAGAGGTGTGTTCTCAGCTCTGTGCACAGTAACTTGTAAATATCCATTGAAGGCTAATCATTCAAAACCCTACGTGACAATTTCCTCCCAACAGACCTCATTTGCCAAAGCAATAAACGTCAGTCAGTTGCAGCTGATGTGAAGTTTATGGGTGCCTCCAGACACGTGGTCAGATGTTTGTCCAGCTTTAAAGACAAGCCTGAGCCTGGGGCAAAACGAGGAGGTCCAGCTGCCCCTGGCACTGGGCAGCTACTTTACCTTGCCACCTTGGGATGAGGAGCAGGCCTAGGCATATATGACAGCAGCTCTCCCAAACGTTAGCAACGCCTGGCGGTATCAAGTGACCCCTCTCACTTTGCCTGGAGCAGCCAGAACGAGCCAGAAGACTCCAGGACAGGACACAGACCTCCTGACAGTCAGGCTGGGCTCCAGGACGAAGAGATGTGATCATTTCTCTTGCTCCCAGCAGCCAGAATCCACTGACCTTCGAAAACATCTGCAGGGTCTGTCTGCTGGCTCCGGCTTTGGGTGGGTAGAGGACACTGTAATGGGTGTGGGCTGGAAGGGGAATATGCTCCCTGGCTTCATCAGCAGTGGTTATCGCTGTCTGGCTGGTTTCTTCCATTCCTTTTTGGAAGTGGGAAGAGCAGACCTCGGGGAAAATCCCAAGAGGTTATAATGTAATTGTACCGTAATTAAGAATTCTACCAAAGAATCTACCTTGTAGTTTCTGAGCCTGGTTAGATTGGGATCTGGATCACGAAACTTCCCCAGCTAATTTGAAATTCCCAGCCACCCAGCCTGGCTAGGCGATTCCTTTTGGCTTCTATTGAGTTAAAGCAAATGCACTTCATTATGGGACAAAACAGAAACATTGGGCTATCGAGAGTCTGAAAACCCCATCGTTTTTTAGCACTCCAAATGCTGGACCAGTGAAATGCTTCGTTTTAAGCACTGAGAAAAATCCTAACGACTTCACTCAGGCTACTTCCATGCCCAGCTGTGCTTGCTTTTCAGAGTTCTGCTGGACTGTGCCCGATCACAGGGACTCAGACCACGGTGAGGCTGAGCCTCCTGAAATAGACAGGAGCAAGCCGAGAAATGAAGGCACTTCTGTTCTAATTATCGGGAAAAGAGAAAACCCCAGCACGTGTACAATGCTCTTTCCCAAGGCAGATCCCCATAAAGAAGATCAGACCTTTGTCCTGCCTTCAGTCCACCCCCCCCCGCTAAAACCCCCCGCTAACAGGGGGGGCTTTCCATGCTCAAGATCTTACTTAAGCAGCTGTTCCCGGAGTGTTTGCAGGGTGCATGAACTTGCTCGCGTTACATCACCGCTCCGAGAGGAGGCTGCTGGATTTCTGAAAAAGACTCTGTGTCGCTTCTGAGGCGAAATCCTGCATCTTGGGGCTGCCGCAGGCTTAAGAAAGATGCGTTAAGCTACTGATCAGTAGGGACTTAGCAGGGGCACACAGTAAGTGCTACATCATACAAACGCGCTCCCTGTCTGCCTCCCAGAGAGCTGGAAAGTTAGCAGGCAGATGCAGGCACCGCGTGTACGTCTCTGGGAGGCAGTCTGCGCAGCTCGGAGCTCCTCGGAGCCTCCCGAGAGCCCTTTTGGGGGAGAGGATCCGTTCGCTGCTGCATTCGCAGCCGACGTGCGTACCCCTGACTGTGCGCGCGCTTTTTTTTTCCCCCTTTCCACAACGTGTGTATTTGTTACAACACCTTGGGAAGGAAAAGGGTGCTGCCTTTGCAAAGTTAGATAACTGGCCCAGTTCTTCGCAGTCGGATTGGCTGCGAGGGGCCCTGTAAAACCATGCTGGCCAGCAGCCCGGCCCAGCCCTGCTCGGCTGCAAGCTATTTCCACAATTGGCCACTTCAGAGCGGGAGTGGGGGAGGTGAAGACAGCTGGGCAAACTGCATCTCTGCCAGGCTGCTTCCCTTCCTCCTTGGGTTTTCTCAGGAGGGGTTGTTTGGCGCGCCCGCTCCGGGCGCCTCCGAACCCCTCTCGCAACGCCCAGGCGAGCGGGTTGCGGCGTTGGCGGCCCCGCTCCCGGCCCTCCCTCACCCGCGCAAATCAGTCCCGGGACAGGACATGTCAAGCTGCAACAGCGCTGGGGGCCCCGCTGCCCTGGACTTTCTGGAAGTCCTGAAGTCCCTGCTGGAGTACTCCTTACCCTGGACCAACAAAATGACAGGTAGGATGGAGGGAACACGTGCTCGGGTGTCTGGTTTGCTTTCTGCTTCCCCTCGTCAAGTTGCAGGGCGAGGAGGGGGCAGAAGAGCTCGTTTGCTGCAAGTTTTTCAAGGGTGTGCTTCCTCTGAGAGCCCAAGTGAGTCGGGCAGCGCTGGCACGGAGCGTGTTGTGCAGCTAGGAGGAAAACCAGCAGCGATGGATTGGTTACAAATCAGGCAGGAGTGCTGAGCTCCTGATCCTCTAAATCTCTCCGCTCAGCTACTTCTTGGAAACCCTCAGAGCTTTGTGTGCAGAGAAGGCTTGGGCACAAACCCCTGTGCTCGCGTAGGAGCAACTTCCAGGATTTCCATCCACGCTGCCCAATGGCTAATAACCGCTCAGCCCGCAGACACTGCTGCTCCCCAGACGTGGGCTGCCCTGGGAGCCCGGCTGGCGTGGGGCAGGCTGATTCTGTGCAAACCTTGTGCTTGATGCTGCCGTTGGTTCTCCGTGGGAAGCTGGGGTACGAAACAAAGTGAACGTTGTGTTCTCTTCGCAGGGGCACTTCTGTGCTCCTGGGCAGCCCCGCTCTCTGTGCGGCCTCTGAGAAAACAAGTGGAAATGACCCAGGAGGTTTTTTAGTCCGGGCTGACCGATTCTCTCTTGCTGGGCGCGCTCCAAGCGCCCATCACGTAACTCGCCGGTTTTGGATAGGACGCCACATGCCCTCGGCAAGCTGCTTTTTGGCTGTCGTGTTTGAACGTTCGCTGCCGAGCGCTGGGGAGGCGTGTGGGAACACCTTGGCACAACAAGCTCATGTCTAGGCATGAGCGAGTCGAACTCACAGAAACGAACACGCGCTGAGCTGGCTGGTGGGTAGGGAACTGCCAGCAGGACACGTGGACAGCTCGGCAGTCTCGAGGCACAGCGTGACCCAGGCGTGGGAGCAGAGAGCCAGACCCATGGTGCAGAGGGGAGCCCTGCTATTTCCCCGGGGTGTCAACGGGAGAGAAGGACGCTGCCGTGGCGGTAGAGGAGCTGCCAACACCTGCTGGAATACAGCAGGCCCCGTGGTGCCCGCACGGCTCCGTGTGGGAAAGGGGAAGGGGGAATGCCCACACCTCCCTGAGGCTTATTTTGTCACATCGCTCTGCTGCTGCCACCTGCGAGCTGGCTCCCTCCTTCGCCGAGACTTTGCCCGTTACCCGCCGTGCTTACGGGTCACTCAGCGTGACGCTGCGCGTCGGGACCAGGGCGTGATTTCAGGGCTGACTGGTGCCCAGGTGGAAAGCGGACCTGGCTGGGAGGAGGTGGAGATGGCCAAGGGAGGCTCACGTGGCGCAGAGCCTTGCTGTGGCTGAGCTGAAGTTTGGCTGGCTCTCCAGGACCTCTGGTCTCCACAGCCAAGTGGATTGAATTAATCCAAGGGAGGAGCGCTGGCGAGATTGATCTGTCTGGTGAGCTGGAGTCGGGGCTGGGGGGATCGATGATTTGCAGAAGGAATGATTTAGTTTTAACCGAATGTGGCTTGTTTGGCAGCTGAGGTTGCTGTTTTGTGGCAGCTTTCTTCCTCAGTTCCAGGACCACCCTGCCTCTTAGCATCACCTCCCGTAACCCTCGGAATTGTCCTTATTATGCCGCCTCCCCGCCGAGGCCGGTGTTGCCATCGTGGCCCTCCTCTCACAGAGCTCAGCGCTCACCTCCTGGGTCTCCATACCTACACACCACTCTTCTGGGCTTGCTGGGTCCCAGGCCTCTGTCAGAAATGCGTTCTGCTATTCAAACCTTCCAGCGGGGCTTGCTGTACGTGTCCCTCCCCGCCCTGTGCCTAGCCCTGGGCTGCTTCTTGCTTGCCTCCCTGCTGCATCAAAGCTGGGCTGTTCTGCATCATCTGTCCCCGAAAAAAAAACAAACAAAAAAAACAGCAGCAACAGCCACGGCTGCTGCATTCCTCTCCTCACATTGTCCTCCCCTCTTCCTTCTCAGCTGCAGAGCACAATAAAAAGTGTAGAAGACCAGGCAGATCCCAACTCAAGAAGGTATTAGCTGATGGTGCAACGTCCACCTTGTGCTGGCAGTGACTCAAATCCCTAGTCCCAGCCTGAGGCAGCGAGGAAAAGCTCTTAGAGCAGCCTCCCTCCTTGCTGGCAGGGCAGAGCTGATGTCCGGGCAGGGTGCTGTAAGAGGAAACCCACAGGAATGCTCCCCAGGAACTCCTGCCTTCAGGCCGAGCAGCTAACACTCTGCAGGCCAAACCCTCGCCAAGCAGAGTCACAAGGCAGGGGCGGTGTGGCATGAACTCAGCGTTCAGCACCTACTGAGCAGGGGTGGAAATGGGCTGGAGAAAGAACACGGCCAATCTGAAGGGAAAAGCCCTGGAGGAAAGGCCCCTGAGTGTGGTAACAACCTCCATTCACACAGACATTACCCAGCAAAGCCCTTGCCATTTAGACGTGCAGGGGGGATGCACACAGAGCCTGTTCCTTGAAGGAGCTCTGTAAAGCACTGAGACACGGCACCAACCATCCCCGGGGGCCTCCAGCGTCAACAATGGAACAAAGCAACTGAGAGAGCTGCAGCTGAGTGGGGAGCCCACAGCCTGCCCTGCTGTGGCAAAGTCCCCTCACCCTGTTCCTAGAAGCCGCTCCCTCCCCGTCTTGCTAGGTCGCGTCCTCGTTACCACCTACCATTTAGCTGTTTGCTGGGTAAAAGCTTCACTGCGAGCCCCCCGCTGAGCTGTGTGCGCTGCCTCTGCCACGTGTGGTCTGACATCTGCCTTTCATTGTCCCGCGTGAAGTGTGGCATCTCTCCTCCACCCATGTGCTCGTTCCTTCTGCCAGCTGAGCTTGGCAAGGCAGAAGGAGCCTGTTGAAGGCACGTGGCAGCCCCGGAGCACACCGGGCAGTGGAGCATGACCTGTTCTGTGTGCTGCTTGCAGCTGGATTTATCGGCCGAAACCCCTTGCTACGATGCATTAACCTGTGCTGTTCCAGCCTCCTGACCGCCTCCTACATTAGCAGGGTGCCTCTTTCCAAGCGGCACGTGCCCAGGCATTGTATCACCCGTTCTCTGCCAAGGAGGCAGCAGATTCTGCCTTGTCTACACAAGCAGCCGGCATTTAGGGTAGCATGGGCTCCTTGTCTGCCCAGGTTGGATGGAGACATCCCCTGGTCCTCGCTGCAAAAAGGTAACAGGGGAAAGCACCTACCACATGCGACTTCCAAGCCATTCCTTTCTCCGGGGCATGCAAAGAGGAATTCAGACCTGATATTGTGGGTCAGCGACCAGCGGGGTTTATTAGCAAGGGTCAGATCAAATTGTACTTTGCAACCCAGCCAACACGTCTGAAGTTATTTCTGGAGCCTTTGCCAGGGAGGTTTGCGGGGGGGCGGCTGAACCAAGCCACCGTCTGAGCGTCTCGCGGGAGGAAGCAAGCCCCTTTCTGCCAGCACCCGGGGGGGACACGTCTCTGCTTTGGCACACGTGGCTCCGCTGGGTGCAGCTGGGCTTTCCGAGGGAGGCTGCGCGCCCTTTCCTCTCGCCGCACGCACCGCTATGCAGCAGGCTTGCCGCGGCCGGCCCTTCTGCGGCAAGAGGCAGCAGCTGCTGACGGGAGAAGCCTTGTGGCTGTAGCGCCTGTCACTTCTGTGAGCTTGTTCGTTCTGCAGGAGCTCCTCCGCGTCTGCCTGCGCTCTTGGGGATGGACTTGGCCAAATTTACTGTGTGCGTTCAGCTTAAACCCCAGCGCGGCTGGGACAGGGGGACAGGCTGGGGGACCTGAACGGGCAGCGCTGAGGTGCTCAGGAGAACCGGGAGATCACGAGAGCTGCGAGCCTGCCCGGCCCCTCCTCGCCGCTCCCGCTATGTAGGGCAGCGGGAGATTAAATCCCGGCCGGGAGCACCGGGGCGGCTGCCGTGACACGGCCCCCGGAGCGGCGGGGAGCGCTGAGGGGAGGGAGGGAAGCGGCGGCCCCTCAGCCCCCAACCGCCAACGGTCGCCTCAAGGAGCTGGAGGGGGGGCACCTTCGCTTCTGCGCATGCGCGAGCGGCCCCGGAGCTCTCCGCCCACGCGCGCACCCCCCACTTCGTTTCCCCCCCCCCCCGCCCTCAGGAGCAGCCGGCGGTGACGCAGCGCCCCGGAGGCGGCGCGAGGGGCGGGGCGCCGCATGCAAACGAGCCGCGCGGAGCCTGCCCTCGCACGTGCCCCGACGGGCGGGGGGCGCGTGCCCGCGCCGGCCTCGGCGGGGCGGGGTGGGCGGGGCTTGCCGCCGAGGGACCAATCGCCGCCGGGCAGCGGGCGGGGCGAGGCGGCGGCGCTCATGAATATTGAAGCCGGCGGGCGCCGCGCATGCGCACTGCGCGGCTCGCGCGCCGTCTCGCTCCGGCTCGGCGCTGTCGTCGGGGCCCGGGGAGCCGCCGCGCGCCGCGACCGTTGGCGACCGTTGGCGACCGTTGGCAGCCCGGCAGGCGCCCGCCGCCCCGCGGGGAGTATGCCCGGCCGCGCCGCGCACCAGGAGGCGGCGGCGGCTGCGGCGGGGGGAGCGGAGCCCACGGCAGCCGGGGGCAGCGCGGGGGCCGCCGGGCGGCAGGAGCAGCGGGGCCTGCCCGGGGCCTTCCCGCTGGTGCTGAAGAAGCTGATGGAGAACCCGCCGCGGGACGCGCGCCTGGGTGAGCGCGCGGGGCCGGCGGGAGCGCGCGGCACCCCCCCCTCTCCCCCCTCCCCCTCCTCCTCCCCCCCCCCCCTCCCGGTTCTCCCCCCACCCCCTTCCCTTCCCGCCCCGCGCCTCAGGGGCGGGCCTCGCCGGTACCGGGGCGGCAGCCGTGGAAATACCGGCAGTGGGGGCCGTGGCGTGCCCTGCTGCCGGCAAGCTGCTGCTGCTTTATTTCTCGTTGCCTTTTATTTTTTTCACCTGGCAGCGTTTGTGCCTTTCTGAGCCTCGGTTTGATCTCGAGGGGGGTTCAGGATTATCTCCATCGCTGTAAGGCCCAGCGTGCTGGCATCTAATAAAAATGAGTCTTTACAATTAGGAGTTTTAAGGTTGACGTTAGTTTTTGGGAACCTCAGAACATCGTATCCAGCATAGACCCTAGTGCAAGCAAGGTGGGTAAGATCATTCCCAGTGAGGATCCCAATTAACATCCATCGACTCTGTACGTCTAACATTACCCACCACCATGTAAATGTGCTCATCTTGTGATTCCGTCAAGTATTTTTCTCATTTCTGCCTAAGATATACATACATATACATATATATATGTATATGTATATATATGTATAGTCAGCCTCTGCTAAAGGCTTGGCCCTGTTGCTATGGCACAGGATGCTGCAGTGCACAGAATCTTGAATCTACAATATTATGGGGGTGCTTAGGTTATTGTCTTCACCCAGCCCTTTTTAGAGGTGACAGCGCTAACAGGAACAACTGAAGTTAGTGTCTGGAAGATGTGGCCGTAGCTGACTGGGATAGGGTGACTTGTCCAGCATCATGTCATCTAGCGTATGCAGTTGTAAAATTTAACACAAGTTTCATGTTTTGCATTATTATGAAGTTCGAAACATTTGATACTTTTCCTTTTACCAGATGACCCCGTTCCGGCTTGGGGAGGTGCACAGCGTGACCCTCTCAAGTTTGCTAGTGGGTCTGTGGAATTTTGATTATCCCTTTCCATTCACGCTGTGATGAAGTTCAGACTGTTCTCATTCTTAAAACTTCTCTGTGGACTTCTTCAAGTCCAGCTTGTACTATTACATTTCACGCTTGAGACTCGTTGCCTTCTGTTTATTTTGATCTCTTGGTGCTTTTCTGGCTTGCGTATTTGCAAGACTTGGGGGGAGACACCTGTGTTAGCAGGTAGACGCTCTTAATTTTACAAAAGCCTTGTAAGTAGAACTGGGATTACTGACTTTAGAGGATCCTCCTTGTGTTTTTTGCTCCGTTGCAATACGTTTTAAAGGCTTATTGATTTGCTTAAAAGTGATGTGTTTTCAGCAGGCTTTCTGAGAAAGGGCCCTGTGCCTCTTGTCTGAGATGCCTGTTGACAAAATATAATTTTTGGTATTATTTTGAGAGAAACGGTATCAACTAGCTGCAGTTGTGTCCATTTATAGTCTGCACAAGCTACCTATGGGTTTTCCAACTGCCTTGGGTAATTTGACTACCCAGTAAGCAAGCAGGCTTTCTAATCCTTCTGAGCAACAGAGGAGGGCATCCAGTTCCAAATGAATGCCATCGTCTTGAATACTCTGCCGTGTACCGAGTATATCTGACAGTACTTGCTGTAGATTGTTCTCATGTGCAGTGCATGAGTTAAATAAAAGTAATAACAAAAACAAAAATCTGTGGGGTAAGGGAAGAGAATTAATGCTCTGGAGCAGGAGCGTAGGTCCTTCCTGTTAATAACGAGCTGCTGCATGCTCTCCAGTCCAAAGGATGCTTTAATCACCAGTTGCCTGCTGCTGTGGCAGGAGTGCCTCAACAACCATCACATAATGGGCATCAGGAATACGTGACCCTATAACCCAGCTTGTTGCACTGTCACAAGTGGGGCTGAAGGCCTATGGAAGGAACAGCCTTAGTCTGTACGGTGTTTTCAGGGTAATTTGACAATATATTTTCAAGGAAGGGGAAGTTTGTCAAAAAAGCACGTGTGTTGTTTGTGGCTGGGTAGCACTTGATAGTAGTGGCCAAAACGCTGTGTCTTTCCTTGAAGAAAATCAAGGATGTGGAAAAAAGCTCCTTCCAGGTTGCTGCTTTTGGCCAAAATACCAGCATTTCCAACCGTTCGTGAACTTCAGTTTTCGTTGCTGAAATTACTTCGCATAAACCGGTGACCTCTCTCTTAACAGCAGATGTACGGGCTAGTTAATAGGTCACGGTAGCAGAATGAGGGGGCTAAATCGGACATGAGCTACCAGCTGTAGAACTACAGTCCAGATTTACCAGGGTGACCTTGAATCACTGCAAATGGAGCCTCTTAGGATACTGCAGCTCTGCTGTCAGGTAATACCTGTTTACCCTATAAATATCTTCAGAGAATTAATGTTTCAGGTCCCTGTGCTGGGGCAGGCGGGGACTTCCCCCTCAAGATGCAAGAAGTTAATTAGTGTTTCATTAGATATTGTGTACCCAGCAGGGTGGTGTGCAGCAGAAATAAAAATTAAATGAATTGAAAGAAAGCCAGTGGGAAAACGTCACTGTAAAAAAGATGATACGACAGTTTTATCTTTTTGTGTGTTGTGTTTGAAATACATGGGCACTTGATACACCTGCTAACGGCTGCTATTTTAATTCTGTTTCAGATACTGCTGTTAGAAGTGAGGGGGGAGAGAGAGTCAGCGTAGCTAAACAAAGACGGCATTGGGGACCTGGTATTTGTCCAGTTCTCAACGTGTAGCAAAAGGGAAAAAAAAATCAGATGGTCTCGTGTGAAGAAAGGATCTAATTTGGTGTGAGCCAGGGACAATAGCAAGAGGAAGTTGGAAGGACCACAGCTTTTTTCAGGGTACTGAAGTACAGCAGGATGATGGTGCACATCTAAAACGTGCCGAAAGATCTGAGAAGAGCCACACGTGCCAGCGGTATAGGCTATGTGCATCTGTCTTCTGAAAAATACTTAATAGCTTTATGTTGGGTCTACTAATTACCAAAAGTTTCTCCTCTCTGTTTGAGGCGTTGCATTAGATGTTGCAAAACAAAAGCACTGCTGGCTTGTATTAAAACTTGCATAGTTTATAATGGAGTACTGTTGTTTTTAAGACTAAGCAGTGATTTTTTTTTTTAGTTGACATTTTGACTCAACATTCACAAGCTGTTTATCACATTGATTAAAAAATAAAGTGATTTACAAAGAAGTTATTGTCACTTGCATTTCTTTTGGTGATGCCCTTATTAGGATGTCGTCCACAATTCCCAGTGCAAATCTCAGTTGTTTTGCTGGGCAGTATGCAAACCTTCTGGAAATGCACAATCCCAGATTCAAAAGCTTGATGTAAAATGGCTATTCTGATTTGGGGGGGGTGTGCTTCACTAGTAAGTGACATCATCTTTGTGTGAAGCAGAGCAGACACCATTTCCTTACTAGCTTCAAGTAGAAGCTATTTAGAAACAGTCGATTTGGATCGTGACTGTTAACCTACACATTTGCTGTGCACAAGCGAAAGGTAGGAGAGTTAACAAAAAGGGGTTATGTTAGGGATAGGTGTTGGGAGATAAAAGTTGGGAGGCAGCAGTGTGAAATTACAAGAGGGAAGACCCACAGCTGCAAGGAGATGATGTTAATGGAGCTCAGATCCAGAAGCTGCTGGTCTGAATTTAATGTGCTCTTTAGCTACTTGCTGTTAGTCCCAAGCCTGTGGCTGGTAAGTATTTTCTCGGATGGTTTAGTTTAATTTATGTATCTTCTATTGCATAAAATGTTCAGAGTATGGTAGATTAAAATGATAATTTACTTTGTATGGTAGTGCTGTTCTTTAAGCCATAAAAAGCTCTTTCAGTTTCAGTTCCATACAGCTAAGGCAACAGCAGAAGGAATGCCAATTCCATCAGAACAGGTTTTATATAAATAGGATTTTCTGATTTAGAGCGGAGTTTCACTCCTCTCCCACCCCTGATAAAGTAGAGTACTCCTTTGGTCGAGACTGGCTACAATACGCTGCCCTATTGCCAAAGGATTGTGCGTGTTGTCATGAATACTGGAGATCCAAACTGGGCCAGTGTGCATCCCTGGAGCCCTTGATCCCTCAAACTGGACATCTGTCCGCTTCTCCGATGAGACGCGATTCCCCGCTGGTATGGGTGCAACTGGTGGCCGCTCCTTTTGGTGGCGGCGCTGGCTCGAGTAGTCCCAGCCCTGGCGCTGCTTCTGCAGTGCCTCCTTGCAGTGCTGGTAGAACTGCATGGCTACACGGAGAACCGGATCAGGAAAACGACTTGGATTTTTTTTTTTTTTTGCCAGCTTATTTTTGTCTCTTAAATTATGTAATTATTCTATAACTTGAGTTTTCTGCTTGGACTCTGTCCCAGACGATTGTTAGGATTCAGTAGCTATGGGGAACGTAGAAACAGCCATTTTTCTGTGTTTCATGTCCTGTAGCATAGTAAATGGAGAATTTCATCAGTCTTTTGTGGCTTGGGGGTGGGGTGTGGGAGTATGCCTTATTAGACATCTCCCCAAAGAGTGAAAATTGTGTGTACTCTGAGCTATCTATAGCGAACAGCATTTGGAGCTATTACTTTGTGTGGACATGCTGAGTCATTTTGGAAAGAAATGCATCTAAAATCCTGAACAATAGTGGTCCAGGTCTCTGCTGTGCTGTGGGCATTCTAGCTAATTTTCAAATGTAATCTGAAAATCCATATTTCGTTCTTTTTTGTATCTAAATTATTCTTCTGCATCTTCTTTCTCTTGTGTATAGAATAAGCTGTTCTGCTTCCTCGGAGTCCTCTTAATGGCTTCCACTGTAATCCTACTTACAGACATTCACTTCCCCGTCTTCCAGGACAAGTCTGTTTTTTAAAAACAAAAGCTATTTTGCAGTGACTAGTGAATAATAAGCTAGATGCAGTGTTATATCACACTTGGGTAAGTTATCACAGCAAAGATAATTGATCTTCAAGGCTACTCAAATATCTGTGGTCCAGCCATCGCAGGGAGCCAGAGCGCTGCATGCTGAGCAGAAAGGAGTGTTGCCTTTCAACATCTGCATTTTCAGATTGTGTCATGAGGCAGAAATACAGTTTACTGAATTTCCTTTCCTGGGATTTTTGTTAGACTCTTAAACCTTGGGTCTGTCCTGTGTTGCAGCTTGTACAGTGACCTACTTGTATCTTTCAGATAAAGAGAAGGAGAAGATAAAGCTTGAGGAAGATGAGGCAGCAGCTGCCAGCACTATGGCAGTCTCGGCTTCCCTTATGCCACCCATTTGGGACAAAACTATTCCTTATGATGGAGAGTCTTTCCACCTGGAGTACATGGATCTGGATGAGTTCCTCCTGGAGAACGGAATTCCTTCCAGCCCTACTCACCTGGATTTGAACCAGAATCCACTCTTGCCTGTGGCTGAGCTGGAAGGAAAGGAGTCTGCCAGTGCTTCCACTGGTTCTCCCGCATCATCCTCTTCCACTGCAGTTTACCAGCAATCTGAAGCAGCCTCCAGCACAGGTAGATGGAATAATGTGGGGCTTTGAGGGACTTTTGTTGTTCTGCTATCAAAAGGTGCCTCCTCAGATCAAAATGGAGATGTGCTAACCCATCGGTGTTAGCTGTAGCAGGTTAAGTAGCTCAAAATGTGCTCGATTTAGAGCTCAGTCCGCGTGTCAGTTCATGAAGATGCTGCCTCTCTTCTTCCTCAGTCTCCCTCCTGGAAAAGTGAGTTAGTGTCTTGTGAGTGTGCAGTCTCGTTCTCCTTTTGAAATCAGAAGAACTGGAATGCCACCATAAAGAATTTACTTTTTTTGGTGTTGCTCATTTGGTGAGAAGCTGGGTCTGTTGTGAACGTAGATGCTCAGGTTATGTTGTAACAGAGTTGAGAGTTTGTGACAGGTCATTTGTACTGCTTTGGCTTGGTCTGCTTGGGTAAACTTGTGCTAACAATGTACTTCAAATAACAATGCTTAGAAAAAATAACCAAGTTTTTCTTTGCTATCCTGTGAAACAGGAGAACTGACTTTCGGAAAAGGTTTGTTAATGATGCAGTTTGATGTTCTGTGTTGCTTTGAAGAGGGAATAGAGAAACAAAGAAACAAAACTTTGTACTTAAATGGTACTAGGAAACTTCTACTTTTCATGAGTAGTATGGAGATCTTCTCTGTTAAAGAATTTAGCAGCTCAGTTTGCTCTAGGTCTGGAGTTTAAACATCGTAGTCTCTAAATGTGCGCAGTGCTGTTTCATGAGCAGGGTTTACAGAAAGCATTTTGCTGAGGTCCTCTTCCTCAGAACCTGTGAGAAGAGCAAACTGTGGTACTCCTTCAGTAAGACGTAAGGTGTGGGTTTTTTCCAGGTGGTGTATGAAACGACTTATTCATTGGTCTCTACTTCAAATTGCACTGACAATTGCAATTCATGTTTATGAAGTTTGTAAGTGATATATAAATATGATAAAGTTCATATGAATGCTGTGTCAGGCAACCTGTCGGGGATGTTTCTGTTTCCATGCGGCAAGGAAGTAGCATACTGTGGCATTTTTAGCAAACCTACGTTTGTGTAGTCCTTTAGAAATGCAGTTATCTGTCCTTTGAAGGACCAAGGGACTGCAGGTTTTGGGCGAGCTTGTTTCCGTGATGTTTTCTAAGGCACAAAACTCAGGCTGATACAAGTTTCTTACTTAAAAGGTTGCCACAGCAATGTTAATGTGTAATCAAGTACACAAAGCGTGCTGAGGAAGTCTTAGAGTTTGTCCCGCATCTGTCTACTCACGTCTGTTAGTCTGGCAGATGTTCCTGGAGCTTGTTCTTACGTGGACCATGTAGCTTCTCTCTCTAAGAGAAATTGTACGGTACCAAGCACCTGTTGGAGAAATACCAAATAATACTACTAGATGCCACTAAATACTACTAGATAGTAGATGCCCAACTTGGTTTCTGAGTTAATTCTCTTCATCCTGCTGAACGTGTTGTAACTTCTCCTGTTTTTGCCAGAATCCCCGCTGCAGAATGAGAGAAATACACCCAGCCCCATTGATCCTGACTGTGTAGAAGTTGAGGTGAATTTTAACCCTGACCCTGCTGATTTAGTGCTGTCCAGCGTGCCTGGTGGTGAGCTCTTCAATCCTCGCAAGCACAAGTTCACTGAAGAGGACCTGAAACCACAACCGATGATTAAAAAAGCAAAGAAGGTTTTTGTCCCAGACGAGCAAAAGGTAACAGATTTATTACTGCAGGCTTCTCTAGGCCTTGATCAAAGTTTTTCACTCTTTGACCAAACACTTTGACATACAAAGGTAATGTGCTATACCTACGTGATTGGGCAAAAGCATTGCCAAGAATAGAACTGGCAAGTCAGCTGCTGTTCTTGCTGTTTTGCTGGTTTAATACCATGAGATAATTACTGGGCAACTTAAAGTGCTGTACACAGGAATTAGAAGAACTATCAAGTCGCAAACTCATCAGCTGCACTTTTGAAGGCCAGTGTATGTATCTGACCAGCATTATGCGAGATCCGGCTTTAAGCAGCCCAGACAAGAGAACATGCTTTCTGTGGAAGTTAATTCCTGAATTGAAACTAAGTAAAAGGTGCATTTCAGTTGGACAGCTTAGTAGCCGAGTCTTAATCTCCCTAGTTCTAACAATGCATTTTGTTTGTCTTAAAACAAGACTCATGTGGGGATGAAATCTTACATAAACTGATACGTAATGTCAGGTTTTATAACTGATATAAAATGTCAGGTTGGCATCTTTTTTTCTCTTTTTTTTTTTGTTTCAGGATGAAAAATACTGGACAAGGCGAAAGAAGAACAATGTGGCAGCAAAGCGTTCCCGTGATGCTCGGCGACTAAAGGAGAATCAGATAACAATTCGTGCAGCCTTTCTTGAGAAAGAAAATACAGCCCTGAGGACGGAGGTTGCAGAGCTGCGCAAGGAAGTGGGGCGATGCAAGAACATTGTTTCTAAATACGAGACCAGATACGGACCCTTGTAAGCACACCCCTTTTCATTGTTAGGGCTCCTTGTTTTAGCCTCTTAGACTTCTCTGCCTTCTGTAGAGACTCAAATAAAGTTTGTGGAGGCTTTGCCATCTTGCATCTATACTACAAAAAAAAAAAAATCTGTTGGCACAACTTGTTCAGGCCCTTTCCTGATCATGTTGCCCAAAATCTTAGTGTCCATAGTTACAACTTTTTTTTTTTTTTAACACTGATAGAGCACTTTCTGATGTCGTACAAGAGAACAGATCCACCTGTCTGGAGGAATATATGTGGATCCCTCCTGACTGGACAGGGCTTTTGCTTTCTGTTCTAATCTCCCTTTTTAAATGGAGAAAGAGCGTAAGGGATTCTGGTCCTTGCTTTTTTTTTTTTTTTTTTTTTTAAGAAAAACAAACACCTCCTGCTCTTTTCTACCTGTGCCCCTCCCCCCAAGTCAAATTGTAAAATATAATTTTAAGGTTTAAATAGATGTTGCTGGGCAGCATCATGAAATTGTTTCCTCTCCCATTTAGAGGCACTAGAAAGCACCTGTTGTATAGAACTCCGTTCCTGTTGAAGAGGGATGGAGGAGGCTTTAGGACAGGGAAATATTTCATCTCTTGTGGAAACAGAGATATCTCTACCGTAATGAATGTGTTATGTAGACCAGAGTTAGTGCAGTGTTGATAAAATACTGCTTGAACCTCTTTGTAGGTTCTAATTCTTGATAAATTCCAGAAACCTAGGATAGAGAACAGTAGGGGATCTCTCACTTTACAGATATGGACAAAATAATTTGCTGTAGGTTTTAGGCTGTGTTCCTATACCACCCGTTCTCTTTTTCCCCAGAAGAGGGACTTCTTTCTTGAACTGCTGATGAAGCAGCATGTTCATGCTGGCTGAGGAGTAACAGAGATGGTATCATTTAGAAAAAGAGGTCTGGCTCATTGGTCTGAACCTTGAGGCCTATCTGTTAAGGAATTGCTAGTACCTTTTTAAATTAAAAAAGGTATTAAAACATCTTTTTCCAAAGCGTAAGAAACAGAGAAACCAGCCACTGTTACTTTACTGCACCTTAACTGTTGTACAAAGGTTTTTGGTTTTTTGTTATTTCGGTCCTTTGCCTCGTGAATACACTATGGAACAAGCTACACCCACTCTAAACAGGAACAATTTACCTCACTATCTCCTGTGTAGCAACATATCTGGACTCTCCATGCCTGCTGGTTCTCTCTCCAGCATGCTTCCTGTTACAAAATTAGCATACAAGACTTGCCCTCTTGGAAGTAATCCATTCTCAGCACCAAGCGCTGCTTCAACAGTATGTGGTGTTAAAAGAAAAATATGTTGTGTGTGATGTTGGGACCTTCTCCATGACCTCCAGCTGCAAGAACCAGAAGCCTTAAAAGAAGTATTTGTCTAGAAGTCCTCTTAATAAGGAAAGCTCTCTTAAGATTAAGATAGGGGCTATGGCAGAACTTTTAGGCTATGCTTCCTGGGCTGGTGCTTGCATTAGGGAGTAAACATGGGGTAGAACACGTTGAGGGTAGTTTCCAGTTCCCTTCTTGAAATCTGAAAAGAATACTAAGAAAAAGAAAATGAGGATTGTTTTTTGGTTCTAAAGACTTCTTGCCTAGCTCGTCTTTTAAACGTAATGGGGAAATTGTTATGAATTTAGACCAACTGTGTGTTGACTTCTTAAAGAAGTGGAGAAGCAGGCTAATCCAGAACACTTAAAGTAAATGTATGCTTTAATCTGTCTCCCCCTCTGTTACGTTCTAATTTGACCAGAGTGGCTCTTCATGCAGCATTGGTCTAATTTCTTTGAAACGTATGAAAAATTGTCACCCTTTCAGCAGGGGTTTTTCGTTCACAGGGTGGTGTGTGGTGGTGATGGTGGGAAGTATGTTATAAATAAATTGTCACACTTAACACTTTGCTTTGTTTAAAGTGACTTATCTGATTCCGAGTGATGCAACTTTAAAGACTTTTAAAAACAAAGAAACTAAAAAGCACACATGAATCGCCAGTCTTCAGAGTGAGCAGTGAAATCTATGAGGTGTCCCAACACAAACAACTGACGATGACCCTGCCTGCCTGCTTTCCTGCAAGTACCCCATCTGAACTACCCAGGGCTGGGCATGATGAAAAGTGCAAAGTCTCTTTAATTCTGTATATGGCTTTCTTATCTGTCTTTCTCACTGTAACTATGAACTACAACAATAAGCTAGCTTACTGGGGTTTTGTCGAGATGCTCAAAGTTCATGTCTCAAAGTCTGTTGACAGCCTATGTGAATAGTGACTCTGTTTTGGCACTCGAGTGGAAGAAAATAGAGAGTTTTAAATGGAAGTGTCTGTATATATTAAGAACTGCTATATTTTAAGACTTTTTTTTTCCTCTGCAGTAGAGTAAGTTGTACCTAATACTGCAGCTCACTTCTGGTACAGCGTAGCATCTTGTGGAGTACTGTGAGTGCAGAATCAAAGACACCAAGCAAACAGCAGTCTGTGACGTGTAAGACTTCCAGTGCAGAAAAATACAGCAGATGTACTGAAACAATCCAGAAAGCACCCCAGTGTGCCATACAAAGAGGGGTAATTAATCTATATCTAATGACCTGTGTAACAGTAAAGCACTGCTGTAACCCGCCTTTCCCTTTTTTCAAGGCTCAATTTCTTTAATAGTATCTCACTAAAAGAAAATCTATTTCTCTGTAATGATTTAGCAATCATGGAAAAGGTGCTAGTCTGAGCTGCTGATCCCCATGTCTTTTGGCAGTCTGAGACTACCAAATGAGTATTAGCTCCAGCAAAACAATGGCTATTAGCTGCCATACTACAGTTTTCTGTCTCTTGACTACATGAGAACTGCGGTGGTGAAAGAGTACTTCGTTTGTTTGATAAATCCAAAACAGCCACTGATTTCACAGCGTTACAATGCACAGCTGAAGTATCAGGGCCCTTGTACTGGTGTGCAGGAGTAGACGAAAGCTTAGGCAGCTGATGGGGATGTTTACTGTGTGTAGAAGATGGAGAAAGTAGGTGGAAGTTCCTTTCGAAGAGCTTCATCAGCCTAACAACAACTTACATTTATATTGAAGAAGGTTAAGAGCAATAACTTTTCATTTCTGGGATAGTACAGGGCCCTGCTTGTAGCCAAGATGAAGCTTGTAAGATGGGAGTGAAAGTACAGTGTATTTATGCCTGGAGATTGATAAACAGAGTACACCTCAAGAAGAATAATCCTAAAAGCTTTCAGAAGCACAAGTGCCCAAGTTATGAGGCACAGCTAGTTACCAGCAAAGCTTGATGCTATCAGATTGAACAAGTATTCTGAATTAGCACTTACCCAAGAGATTCCACCCTTCTTTTCAGAGCAGAAAGACAACGAGAAAAAGATGGAAAACAGCAAATAATGCTGTAAACTTAATTAAGAAAATCAAAATTCAGAATTCATAACTAGCTTTCTGAAGGTATAACCTTTGTAAAAGGCATGTACGTTAAATGCACTTATTGACCGATTATTTTTAATGGACCATGTTCTGACGTCAAGAAAGTATTTTTAACTTTTTTGTTAGTTACAAAATTATATTAAGTGTACAGACATAACTTGCAGTTCTAAAGTTCTGAGGTGATCTTTGGGTATCATCCTCAGAAAGATGAATAGTTAACTCCATGTTGCTGAAATGTCAGCATATATCACTACCTGTAGCAAATACTGCAAATTTGAACTGATATTTTTGGTAGTACTATTTTTTTTTATTTTGGTGGTAAAGGCCGTGCCATGAATCTTTTTTAAAAATACTGACAGCGTGTAAATATAGCAACTCTTTTTCCATTTATCACTTCTAAATTTTCAGTTGGCTTTGGCTATTCTTGAATGTCATGCTTCGTGACATGCTTAAATGACATGCTTAAATCAAAGTTAAGGCATATTGTAACTGGGCAAGGAGTTGCTAGTCCTTCAGTTGGGTCTTGCTGTCTTACTGCTTTAGAACATCTTTTAAACACATATATTGTATACGGGATCTGGCTTTGCAGTATGCCATGCTATTTTAACAGCAAAATACTTGGTGAGTGTAGTATGTGCAATTCTATTGTTTTTTTTCCTGTTGTATTGAAAGTTTATACAGTGGAAACTAACAGTGAATGTTCATTAGATTTTTTTCTTTCTTTCACAGAAGACTGTTAGCAAATTCTTCTACTTCCCTGTAGAACAGTACAAATCTGCACGTTCTGTGATTGTCTCTACAGGTTGCAAAACTGGAAAATAACACTTCAGTGTGTGGTTTAACTCCTATAGTTGGAGATTTTTTTAAAGAAGGATCTTCAATGGTAGATAAGAAGATAGTAACTACAAAAGGGGTGTAGGTATTTCCAGACAAAAAAAATTGTGCAGTGCTGATTTCCTTTCTCAGTTCTTGCAGTCTCAGGAAGTTAAACTTACTGCTTAGCATGCTGCTCCTTTCAGAATTACTAACTAATAATCATGTTTCTTTGACTAGGATGGCTATCCTATTTGTAAGTGATAACTTGGACGCATTTCTCACAGTGATTGTAAGACCAATATTCTTTTAGCTCAGTTTGTGTTAAAAGATGCTGAATTGGCACTGTTAGTCTGAAGTTCTCTAACCTTGGGACATGCTCTGTAGAGGCTGCAAGTGTGCCTAATGCCAATGTACCCCATCCTATCCATCAAAGGGACCATCTCCAAGGGGAGGGAATAAAGGGAATGCACCTTTTGGCATCACTGCAGGGATTGCCATTAAAGGGAGCAGTTTTCACATGTCTGTGCATTCATTAGGAAATAGAGCGAAACCAAGCAGCCATTGCACAGCACTAGCTTTCAAAATACATAAACTGTTGATGGGATGTTGGCAGTGTGTTGTCTTATTTTACAGAAGAAATTGACTATGAATAAGCGATGAATAACACTTAAGGCAGTATTGTTTTCATACATGGTCTTCTAATCTACACGGTTAGATTTCCTTGTAATAATGCATTTTTGTACTTAAAAATTCCCTAAGAGTTAAATCTTTCACCTGTTGCCACGATCTGCTCCCACTGAAGCTGGTAACAAAGATCTCATTAACTCCACTGGAAAAAAAGCTTTATTCTGATGTGGTGAACATGAAGTTGTAGCAAGCACTGGAGTTATGGATATCTTTGCTTTACTCTGGAGCATTCTGTGCTGGGATCAGATGGATGTACGTCAGATTGCAGGTGTAATGTTGGTAAACTGATCCGTCACTTGATCATTCATAGAGTTTTGGTGTTCAGACAATCTGAAATCTGTTTCCTCACTCCTGCATGGACTGGGTGGGAAAAAAAAAAAGTGTATTATAAGCTTGTGCTGGGAGAAGGAATGCTTGTTATTTTTTAAGACTGTTGTGTGGCTTTTTGTAGTTTTTTTGGTAACACTTTCTGTAATTCCTGACAATTTTCCACTTCCCTGCTGTGCTTTTTGAAAGCCTAAGGTAGTATAGCTGTAGAAATCACTTCCAGTGTTACCTGCAGGTTTGCTACTAATCTTACCAAATTTATTTCACGTTGCGAGGTGTAGTGGAAGGCTAACAGCAACAGCTTTGAGAATACTGTAAAAAAAAAAAAAGCCTACTTATGTGTGTGGAGGGGAAATATATATATTTTTAAGACAGCAGAAATAGTGGACTATATATTTTTTTAAGACAGCAGAAATAATGGACTTACACAGAAGACAATATTGCTGCTTAGCCTTGCAAACCTCTTCAGCATAACATGGCTTTCTTCCTTGTGATCAGATGCCTTCATTTTTAGTGAGAGTGAAGGCATCTTGGACCTTTATAAAAACCCAGATAGGATTTTGTTCATCCTTACTGTTTCTGCTAATAAGCACAAGATGAGAAATGCAAATTTGTCTTAATGTATAAATCTTTTTTTAGTAACTCGCATCTAAGTCCATAAGCAGCAAAATAATTAATGCTAGTATTTTGCCTTTGCATTACTATAAGATACTGGCTAGCTTTCTAGATTTTCAGGTAATTACTCTGACCTGTATATCTGCCACTGTAACACAGTGAAGATGGATAAACTTGCAACAAAGGACTGGGAAAAGGGTAGAAAGAATAAGCTTAACTAAACTTCTGTGGAGATGCTAACATAATACTAATTGAGAAATTATATTTTAATTTTTGATAATGCAGATTTGTCATACAGAATGTTATTTTTAGTTTGGTAGTATACTGTCCCCTAGTAAGTCCCTTTTGGAATGCAGACTTCTGAACGTTGAAGCAGCAACAGGGGAAACGGAATCATTTGAGGAAGATACACATATAGATATAAACATAAATATACCTGGCAAGTGGAGCGAAGAATGAAAGCAGGAAAATAAGAGTACTGCAAGATACTGACCTGAATCAGATTGCGAAAACGGAAGCCTTGCTGTTCACAATTCTGTAGCAATTTGGGTCCCCTGAGTTTAGCATCACAGATAAGACAAGTACTTGTTGACGTTTTCGAATCTCCTTTTCTTGATCTCATTCCACAGTTCAGAATAAAGTGAAAGGAATATACAGATAGGGAGGAGAGTTACTGCAGAAAGGCGTGAAAAAATTGCTATTGCTTGAACGAAGTGTGCTGTTGCACTGGGACTTGACCTGCCCATGTGAACTGATAGTGCTGTGTCATGAGGGAATTACTATCTGAGGCCCCAATATTTTAAGGCCTCAATTCTGATATCAGTTCTGCATGGGATGAGCCCTATGTCTATAGAGAGCCATGTGGATTTCACAGGATCTGTTCTTGAATGTGAAGCTCTGCCCAGGCAGTCAGCTGCAGAATTGTGTCCTTAACACACTGTCAGTTGTAGTTATAAGGCTGTTCATATTAAATGTAATCTGGGTGCCTGTTACATAGCCAAAACCCTTGTTACTTCATTTTCCCAACTAAGGCATGAGCAGAAGCCCTTTGCTGTACAACATCTGTAAAAATGTACTTCACATCCATCTAGTAAATTAAGGCATGTGATTTTGGTCTGTGGGTCTCAACAAACTTTGCTCGTGTACCTGCCTGAATGTTTCCTTAGATCTGCAGCTATGTCTCAGTGAGAAGGTATGCTGGGATTTGTTTTCCCGAGGGAGCACAAGAGCAGCTCTCATCTGTAACACTGCAGGTGGCTGCTTGCTACTGGCCAGGATCATGGAAGGATGCATCCTCTTGCACTTTTATGTGAAGTTGTCTAAAATATGGTGATTAACATGATTATTGAAATACTGTATTTTGTATAACTTAGAACATGTAAATACACTTTTAAAACTGATCTGTTCTATGAAGTAATAAATAAGTGCTTCCATTGTAATACCTGAATATTGTTAATGCTTCATGTAGCTTGATTTGGGATTTTTTTTTTTCCTAGAGAACTACAGAAATCAAAACCAAGATTGATGTTGTGGAATTCTAGTCTAGTTGTGATTCTTTCTATCAAGAAAAACGTGTTTTAAAAAATGAGCTACTTAAGCAGAGAAACTGAGAACTTGAGGGAACTGATTCTCTTCCAGTCTTTCTTTAATGGTAGTCACTGATGACACTAACTATTCTTCCCACCCCATTAGCTGACCAATTAATTATGTTGTTTGTGAGTAGGAAGGTTTGTGAGTTTGGAAAGTGGCAATATTAAATGACTCATAGCACTTAGTGATTGAGGAAAAGTAAAGTTTGTTTTTTTTTTAAAAGTATTTTCTCTTTCGGCTTAAACAGCTGTCTCCATCCTTCAGACTGCAGCGAGTTGCAGTGAAACAGTGAGAGTGACTGTTACTGGAGCTCATTTGTAGCCTAGATAGTCTACATCTTACATACATTAGTTGTATTATGTGCACAGATGACACAGGTATCCTGTCTTGGTTTGGAGAGGGAAAGTGATTAATGACTTGAGGTTTTACTGAGTACATGTTCACTGGATGCTGCACAGCTGGAACTTTCATCAGCTTTCATGACCTGTTCTATCTTGTGTTAAACGTAAAAATAAACAACAGTGGAGTGAGAATTGTGAGCAGTCTGCTAGGAAGCATGAACACTTGGTTGTGGAGGAGGTGGCGAGGAGACCGGTCCATTGGTCTTCAGCTAGGAGATCAGCCTGTGGTAACACCACCTCCAGCCATAACATAACTTCTTTCTCTCTAATGCCATACTGGAGCAGTGTCCCATCTGGTGTCAGCTGCTTCTGCAGTGTTCCATAAATGACAAAGCTACAGCACCTTTTGTAGTGGGCAGAGATGACGACATCTTCCTTCTCCCCACCCACCCATGTTTCTAGGCTATAAAATAGTTAAACATATATGCAGGTTATTCAGAAAATTCTGTTCCTGTAAAGCTTTTTCAGAGACATTTGGTTTTGAACTCAATAGTCTGAGGGAGCTCCTATCTGCTATATTTGGCCTGAAATTCTGTTTCCTCTTGGATAGAAATATTGTATTTGGCTTCAGACATGACACTGATCTGTCCCCGTCATTCAGTGGGATGGATGATAAATGTGCACAGTATTTATATAAAGATGATAAATCTAATCTTAATTTTACTGCATGTTGTTTAATCTCTTGGATGTCTACTCCTTGAGGTTGTCTAAATAATTCCTACAAATGTAGCTGCTCTTCAAAGCAGTCCATAAAGTGCATTTGAGATCATTGACTGAAAGGTTCTATAGGAATGAAAGAGATAATAAAGATTGTGTAGTGGCTGGGTAAAACTGTATTGCCATAAATGATTTTAATTTATATATGAATCTCTTGTCCCAAATTGCTTATTTTGTACATAAACCTACGCACTCCTGGCAGCTGATAGGTGAAAATAAAGGTGCTTAAACAGCAGTCTAATGAGGAAAGGGCATTTCACTGTTGCAGAGTTGATATTATTTTATATTTCCATGTATTACACTTTTTTAAATGTATAAACCACAGATTTGAATTCTCAAAGTCTTCAGCTTGGATTTTGTGAGTAGTTTAAATCCTCTCACCTCTCTGCTCATAACTGGTTTTTAAGAAAAAGAAAAGCTTTTGTTTAAAATTGTAAAATTTTGACTGTATTAAATTCTGTTAGTACCCTTCCTTTTTAAGAAATAAAACGTATATTCCACTATACTGAGATTCAGTAGTTTTGTTCTCTAGATAGCATACTGTGTGCTATACACCTCAACTGCCAGCATTACACCTGCAATTCACATTAAAATCAATCAGCTGTGTCGTATCTGCCTCTTGCTGTCAGTCTCTTGCTGTTTCCTGGGTGTTAACTATTAGATGTGAAGGTAACAGGTATACCATTCCACCTCTTTTTTTTTTTTTTTTCCTGAATGAATTGATTTCAAAAACACTGCAAGGTGTTGTCCCCCCCACCCCATTTTTGGTCCACCTGTAGTGACTCTATGTTGAGTTCTTACAGGTAGGGGGAGAAATCCCAACTAGTAGTTAGCTGCAGAAACTTTGTCCTTGTGTTGTCTGTTACTTTGGGGCTGACTACGGCCTTGAAATAATCAGAACTTAGTTTTCTTTCTTTTATGGGAAGAAGCAGAGTTTAGAGTAAATAAGTCTTGAATATGAGGACAGCTTTTTTCATTCCTTTCCTTTTTAACCTAGTGGAAAGGAGGGGTAAGAAATGCCTTCTATGTGCTCAGTGTCTGATTGGAAAGGGCAGCTTCCAGAGAAAGATGTGTTTAGCTTCCTTGGCCTCTTACAGTCTGTAATAATTCTGAGATTTATGCACTCAGGGAAGAGATCACTGGCATTGTAGTGCATCTGGAGTGTTTTAGCATATCTAGAAAATACAGCAAGATAGTTTGGTTCTTTGCTTTCATTAAAGGTTTTTTTTTTTTTATGGTTAGTGATGGGGGGCACGGGTAAGAAGGCAGTCATATTTCAAACAGGAAGGATGAAATGGGGCAGATGGGATTTCTGATCCAACTGCGCAGGCAGGGATTTAATCCATGTGGGTGTTCGTCACTGATAATTTTCTGACATTTGAGGGAGGGAAGAGGTATCTAGTCAAGGCATTATGTAAGGTCCATGAAGACTGGGTTGGCCTCTTGTTCGTCAGGATAATCTTGAAATGTATACGTGAAGATGACTACCTGCAACCTACCGTGGTGGATTAGCAAATAAGTTCATATAATTTTGGAGTGGGAAGAAAATGTAAATGAGTTGCTTTTCTCTGGCTGTTTTCCAGAGCCATGGAATGATTAGTGACTCAGGCAATTTGTACATGAAAGCTAAAAGCTGTTTTGAGGGAGGAGCTTGACCTGTACCATGTACCGAAGTTCAAGGACGTGACCTGGCCAAATCAAGGAATTGCAGTAGAAACTGAGTGGATACAGGATATGTTGGATGTATCCTTCTGGCATTTCTTGGCCTTAACAGTAGAATCAGTGGAAGATATTCAGTGTTTGTTCCCTTTTATGAGGACAGCTGGCAGCAGCATGAATGTTGTACATTATGCAGTGCCTTCTTTTCAGGGAGATTGTATGTTCTCTAGGGTGGGTGGGGGGTGAGTTTATGAATGTGCCAGCTCTGCACATTGTATTGCTAGTTGCCTTTAGGAAATGAAAATGCTTTCTCTTGTTTGTAGCTGTTAGTGATCTGAAAGATAGAAAAAAGGCAACATCTTAGCCTCCTTCCTGTTGTGTGCTGAGGGGGATCTGCAGACCTCAGGCCTCAAACTATATGTTCCTTCTGTCCTGCTCTGCTCTGCAGAGGAATAAGGAAAGGATCTGTCTTCTGCTTGGTTGGTAGTGCTCTGTAGCTGCAACTGGAATGCCTTGGTTGATAAAGGTGCAACAGTTGTGTCCGCCAAGTTCTGGGTGTTTACTTGCTCTTGGTTGTGGCACATAGTTAGACATGTCCAGCGAAGAAAACATTTTAAGTATCTTCAGTGGCTTTCAAATGATGAAACTCTTAAAGCTGGGATGCCTGTTGGGCTATGAGAGGCTAAAGTGCCTAGGCTGCAAAAGTGATTTCAACTTCCATTTGCCCCTGAATTCCCCTTCAGCCATTTTATGGCATTGTAGCCCTGTGTGACTGTTCAAACAAGAAGAATGGAGTCAACCGAAGACCAGGCTGATACCTTCTCTGCTGATATTCAAAGCTGGGAGGCAGCCTACTGCGTGGAGAAGTAGCAGGACCTGCAGCAGGGGGGGGTGTCCTGGCTGCTAGGTGGAACATTGCTGGAGATACTGTGTATGTACCAGACTCCCCAGCCAACGTTACCTGCAGTATGACAGCGCAGCCCCTTACCCGTCCTGGAATGGGAGACAGAGGGGATGGCGACACAGTTGTGTAAAGAGGCCTCAGAGCAGGAGGCCATCGTTTGCCCTGCCCCAGATGCTGGGAGGAGAAGGCAGTCAGGGGGAGGTGGGAAGGGAGATCAGTGCTGTGTGGGAGATCCGAGCAGAGCTGAGGAGTGAAAAGGCAATGGAAGGAAATGGAGTGAACCAGTCAGGAGGGATTCCAGCCAGAAGTTGACCATTTACGTTGGAAAGGGGTGTCCCAGGAAATAATAGCAAAAAGGCAACATGGGTTGTTATGCAGAGTAGAAGGAAAGGCACTGGCGGTATTCCAGATGTGGCAAGAAGTGAGTTCATGTACCTTTTCCCTCTTGTGCTTGATCACAAGTTTAATAAGGTCAAAGCTGACTCTTGAATGCCTTAATCCTGAAATTTGCTTCCAGCCTGTGAGAAAACAGGCTCAGCAACCCAGTCCTGCTTGAGCCCTGGAGCAGCAAGCCTTTGAGTGAGACCCACAGAGGCAGCGTGCTGTGGCAGGAGGCCTTGTAGCCAGCAATAGTGAGGGGCCAAATGTCTGCACTGCCCCACTCCAGACCTTTGTGCTCTAGGCGCATCCATGCCACTATGCTTCTCAGCTAGCTTGTGCTTGAGAAAGCTGCCTGTGAAAAGCTGCTTCCTCCCAAGGAGCAGCTGCTTCAGCCAGCTTCGGTCTTTGTAGTAAGACAGTGCATTAATTTTATTCTGCTGGCTGCTTGTTTGCTCCTAAGGCTTTATATATTATCTATATATATGTGAATACTTAAACTGAGGAGAAGTAGCTTCCTCAGCATTCTCATAGACTGATATGCAGCCTCAATTAAGCAAGCAGCGTGTGCCCCATTGCTACACTCCCATTTGGGACACTGCTGCAGCCCAGCAAAAGGTGCCACTTGCAAATCCATCTCATGCTGAAGCTAAGCCCGATTTGGTCAAGGTACAAGCCTGCAGGCCTTCTGTGGGACATGAGGTTTTTGGCCTTGCTGCATGTGCCTTCTAGGTAGCTAGGACCTGTCATGTATGCTTGCTGCTTCATGCAGCACAAGTCCCCCAAAAATCTGTGAGATCAGGACAACTTGCAGAGCCAAGGATGTATGCCCTACAAGTTGCTTCACCACAAGGAGAGCTCACTACTTTTAGTACTTCCAGGTCCTGCTGACCCAAAATGGCTCCTGGGAGTGGATGAATATTGCATTGTTGTGGTGTGCCACCATTTTGGGGGAGCAGAAAGTCTCCATCAGAGCCTGGCTTGTGGGTGCCAGACCTGGTGAGG
The DNA here is from genome assembly GCF_009769625.2 of Cygnus olor. Taxonomy (NCBI): domain Eukaryota; kingdom Metazoa; phylum Chordata; class Aves; order Anseriformes; family Anatidae; genus Cygnus; species Cygnus olor. The sequence continues at coordinate 43,283,878 of NC_049169.1, forward strand.
GCCTCTGAGTGCTGCTGTGGGCTGGGACGCAGTACGGTCTGCAGCAGCCACTGCGAGCTGTGGGCTTCCCACCCTCATTGACAATGCAGAATTACTCAAAAAAGAATTACTCAGAAAAGCAGAGCTGCTTCCTCTGCCTGTGTCAATCTCGTTGATGACATGGGAATTGGTATCTTCAGCCCTTCCAGAGCTCCACTGTCAAATACAGATAGCCTGAGATGTGCTTAGGTGTGGTGTTTTCACCCTTGCCCATGTCTTCACCGGCAGTGAAGAAGAACCAGAGCTTAGACTTGTCTTCAGGGCATCCCTACGTTGTTATCCAGCAAGACCAGGCCTGTGCCATAGTTTAACGCATTTTAACATTCCCCTGGTGTCCCCTCTCATGACAAGGATGACAAGAGATCTTCCAGAGGGCCCCGGCCGTGAGGGAGCGCCGGGCCGCCCCCCTCGAGCGGGCGCTGCCAAATGGCGGCGGGGCGGCGCCATGATGGCGGCCCGCCGCCAGGTGGCGATGCGGCAGCGCGCAGGGCCCCGTGAGGAGCCGCGGGGAGCCGGGAGGCTGCGGAAAGTGTCAGGGCTCCCACCTCGGGACGGCTCTGCTGGGAGCGCTGTCCCGATCTGTGGGCTTGGTGCCCGCGTCTGGGCACAGGGAACGCTTGGCCACCTTGGCCTGAACTCACCCCTTGCTGCCCACCGTCACACTCCGTGCTGGAGGGTGCGAACGTGGCACAGGGGAGAGCAAAGGTGTCTCCAGTGTCCCTGGTTCCTGCAGCGGGGACGAGGCAGCCAAGGACTCACTGAAGGGCCCTGGTCCCCACAGTGAGCAACTGCTCAAGCTCCCCAGGCAGCCCCAGCACACCAGGCCCGAGGGAAATGCCTTCCTGGCCCTCGAGCTGGCTTTGTCTTGAGCCCATGAGCAAAACAAACCAACACACCCAGCGTGTGACTAAGAGCCCTCAGGAGCGGCCCTGCTCCTTCTCCGTGCCTCACCCAACCCCTGTGGCTAGCCCTGGCCGGAGAGGTTACAGAGGTGAAGGAAATGAAACAGTTTCCTAAAAACCCAAAAGGCAGAGAGGTGACCTCTGCTTTGCCTCTTCAAGGATCTGGGCGGACACGGACGCAGAAGACTAATAACACATCACCTAAAGAGGATGTTACACACTGAGGTTTCAGCTGTGTACCTGTCCCTCTGGGGACCAGCCTGGGGACACAACTGCAGGCTTTATTTCAGAATTTCAGATGCGTATGGCTAATTCCTCAAGAGGAATCTCTCTTCTCCTGCCATGCAGTCACTACCAGCCAGCCACATTTCTTAACAAACTAGGCTTCTTCTGCCCACCTACCAGCCTGACAGGCTGTCACAGGATTTTATATCGTGGCTGGCTAGGAACTTCTTTCTAATTTTAAATCTCAATGTATTTGTGATCCACATGAGCTCCTAGGAGTATGGATTAGACTTTTGTCCTAGCATATATTTATGATGCACAGAGCATATCCCACCTCAGCCTCTCCTGTTTTAGATCAAACAAGCCACGCACTCACAATGGCTGCTTGCCAAATTCCCCTTGCCCTAATGGCTGGGCTCAGTACCTGTCACAGGTTAAATCCACCCTTCCTGAAGACGGATGGTTAGCCCAGCCTTTGCAATACTGTGTGAAGTGGTTTGTCTCACCAGAAAATTCTTTGCTAGGCATGTCCTTGAAATTAGTATCTCCATGCAGAGCCCAAGTTGCAGTACACAGTAGCTTCTACCTGTTGTCCATCTGGTCCAACCATCCACCTACCACCAATATTGCCCACTAATATTGTCTACCACAGTCGGCAGGAGACAACCCACAGGGGTGTGGCAGACGCCATGTGCCCCTGCTCCAGGCTGTCTCTCTCTTGCCCTCTCTCTGATGGAGCGGGTGGCACTGGGGTCTCACATTTCCACATGACAAGTTGTGTTTTTTTTTTTCCCCTCGAGATCCCTTCCACTTTGCTTGGAGGAATTGCGATAACCTGCCGGCTGGAGGAGAAGGGAGTGACCTTTCTAAAGTTACAGGGAGAGAACAAGGCAGGAAAGGCAAGAAGAGGCATGCAGGCTAAAGGAGAGGTGGGAAGGCAGGGGACTATTTATGTGTGAGAGGGGCTGGAGAGGAGGGGACAGGTGAGGACATAGGACGAGGGAGGTGGAAAGGTGCGGTACAGGAGGGCTGGGAGAGGATGCTTCTGCCAGGTACCACCAACCCTCTGCTTGTTCCTTTGTGGCAACGGGAGGCCTTGCTCAGGAATGGCTTAGCAGAGCCACCGGCACCAATTGCCCCCACATGGCCAGGCCTGGACTGAGGCTGGGGCTGCAGGAAGAGCTGGGAAAGGATGGAGGGGACATGTAAAAACAGCCCCCTTCTCATTTTTTCAGCGGTTGTTCGCCACGTGTGCATGACCTGAGGCCTCCCAGCTCCCGTTTGCACTACAAGGTACGTAATAGGAGACACGCAGGCACGTTGGCGGGCTGGGAGCGACATGACATTTACCTGGTGCATCCCGGCCCCCAGCCCTGCCAAAGCCAGGAGCAGATTGGAGCTGCCGAGCTGGCTGTGCTGCTTCTGGGGAGTGGGCTGTGGGAAGGGTCAGGGGCGTCAGAGGGCAAAATAGCACTCCTTGTCCCCAGTGCTGGCCGTGCCTGGGCTTGGCGCTGCTCCACGTGCCTTGTCCCTACCTCTGGAGCAGCCCAGAGCCACGAATGCTGCTGACTTGGGGCAATTCCAGAGCAAACAGGTCTGTGCCTGTGGTGGCAGGTCAGGAGGACAGCGCCTCAGCCTCCCAGCCTATCTCATCCAGAAACACCTCCACCCCTCCCACCTTCTGGCCAGGAACTGAGCCGTATGTCTGCTCGCTGTGGGATCCTCTCTTCTTCCAAAGATCGCCGGCTTTCACGCTGCACAAGCCAGAAGCCAGACCGCCTTGGGTAACGCGTGAGTCACTGCGGTGCGGTTATTTAAAGCGTGTCTCCCGAGTGCCAGCCACGTGCCTGCGCGCTGCAGGCTGAGGCGGAAAGCGCCGTCGGGGCCTGGAGTTGACACCCGGAGGGCCGGGCCACCCGAATTATTTCCGAAACCACGAGCCCACCGTGCTTCCCAGGAGGTGCCCGTGTTGCTGCCCGTGGTCGGTCGCTGCCCGTGGTCTGTCAGGCGGATGCAGGGGAGGCATCACCTGCAGCCGCTGCGCTGGCACCGGGGTTATGCTCAGCTTCTCCTGGTGCCGGAGCGGGAGCCAGAACCTCCTCCTGAAACCTCAGGCAGCTGCGGGCTTCCAGCAACTGTTAGGAAATGGATGTCTTCACTAGTAAATATTTATGGCATATTCTAACTACTCCCTGATGTTTTCCATTAGGACCGACATCCCAGAGCAATGAGTAAGCCCCAGCGAATGCCCTTCCTGGCTCAGCATCACTCAGCCAGGCCCGCCAAGGGGCCTGGCCTGTGAATGAGTACAGGCTTGGGGAAGTTCCTCTCCCCCTGCTCCTCGCTGGCACCGACAGTGACGGGACTGCACCGCACAAGCCTCAGGTAGGCGAGGTCCCAGGGATGTGCCAGGGTTAGGCTGAGCCTCGCCACCGTCCTGCGCTACTGAGGGGAGGTAGTGACAACCCCCAGACATCCACGTTCGAGCGGTCCCGCTGGGAGGACAAGCCAGCTGAGGCGAGACCAGGCATTGGTAAGGTATGGAAAAGGCAGCTCACCAGTGAGTGTGGCGTCCTGCCTGGCAGGGAGCGGAGAGGAGCTGAAAGCAGGGCTTTGCATGGGGATCACCCGCGGAGCAGCTAGATGGAAGATCTCAGCTGTGTCTTCCTGTGAAAGGGATTTCCCCTGGTCCACGCACCCCTCCAGGAGGGTCTTCTTGTCCCTTGATGCCACCATGAGGGTCTTCTCCCTCCTCAAGCCCGCACAGGACCACCTTTCTCATTGGTAATATAAAACATCTCATTTGAAAGCATCACAAAGGTGTCAGGGAAGATATTTGTGCTAATCACTCATTAAGCATTTTCAGGAAAAGCCAGGCTCGTCTTTTCCGAGACGCGACAGTAACAGCAGGAGAGAGATGTGCCCGGTATGGGAGCTGTTCCCCTCGCCGGGCCCTGCTCCTTCCTGCACCCCTTTTCTGGCCCACTGTCTGCCCACCAGAGGGCTGCTGTTGCCCCTCCAGCTCTCCGTCTATGGCATTTCCCCTGCTTCCATTTCCTTTGCTTCCTCTGCGTAGTTTCTCTCCTGGGTAGACTTTGCTCTTAGCATTTCTTTTGCTCTGTCCTCGTCCTTGTCCTTTCCCCTCTCCCCACGTTGCCTCATCTCTCTCCCCTGCATTTACCAGTCAGGGTGGCTGCTGGCCAGAACGGTGCTGGAGCTGTCAATAAAAAAAAAATACCCTCTCCCACAAACCGCACTGCTGCCCCAAACACCTCTTCCACCCGAGACCTTGGGCTCCAAGCCCATCTGCAGCCCAAACCTCTCCCAGCTGAGCCCTCCTCCTACACAGCCCCACCGCACGTGCTCTCCACTGCTTGTTGCTACAGCTGTGGAAGCAGGGGCTGACACCGCAGGGGAGGGAGCGGAGCTGCTCCGGACACGTGCTTCATGCACCAGCTCGCTGGTTAATCTACACCAGGCCCTCGGAGGCTGATGTTTACTGTATCCGTTCTCTCCGCTGCCAGAAGTCCACGTGCTGCTGGACCACGTGCACCTCGGGACCTTCACGGCAGCGATGGACGAGCTCAGGGGCTGTGCAGAGCCCGCGCTGAGCCTGGCCGCAGCTAACAAGCACCCAAAAGTCCTCTCCGTCGTGAAGCTGTTTCCTGGCTGTGAGACAAAGCCCGGCGGCGGGCAGCCCAGAGCCACGTCCAGGTGGGCTGACAGCCTGACACCTCGGCGACGAAGCCGGGTGAGCTCAGTCCCGCGGTATTTTTGTCATAGTGGAGCTGTGAATCGCAGCTTCCCGGCTGAATTGCGCCTGAGTAATGCTCTCATGACTTGACTATCTCCCCAACATTTTAATTAGTCATTTCTGCCTTCCCTCCCGCGACACGGTATTAGCGGGGAATTATTGTTATTAACACAAAATGGCGGCCCTCACGCCCACAGCCACACAGCTCTTCTCAGGCTGGGGCTGTATTCCAGTGACAAGGGGCGCTCTTGAAGACATTTTTGGAGCCACTGGAGGAAGAAGCATCAACGGGATGAAACAGGTCCAGGAGCAGACCTTGCCCCCCTTTTCTTCACAGCCGACGTGAGGGCTGGCACCCAAGGGCCTGTGGTGCTCCCACCGAAGTCAACTCAGTTGGATATTGAGTGCAAGAGGAGACGCAGGCCCTGGTGAAGGACAGCAAGGACAAGAGCTTGGGACAGAGAAGATTCAGAGGGTTCATGCGTCCCTGACTGCTCTGAGCATAAGCAAGCCGAGCTGCACCCATCCCCCTGCTTTACCCAGCGCATGGCAGGAGCTCTGAGTGCCCACAGATATCACAGCCTGGTGATCCCAGAAACCTGCCTCCCTTTCGGCTTGAGCAATTAGCCCGTGCCCAATGTTTCCCTTAGCAAGCAAACCAAATGGTGGCATTAGCTGGCTTGACATAATCCTGTTTGCCTACAAAGAGTACACAAACTCCTGCTTCTGTAAGCACAGCCGGAGTCAAACTGCATCAACAGCTCCGGTCAGAGCTCTGCGCCTCTTTTTAACCAGTTTTTCAACCTGCTCAGAAAAGTCTCTCCTAGCTTTTCCTGCTTATCATCTTGCAAGCCTTTTGCTGAGCTCTTTGTGCGCTTCTGCGGTTTCTGCTGTCACTCTGCAGCCTCTCCTCTCCTCCCTGGCAGCTCCCTTGCATACCTTCACCTCTGGTCAGTGGGTCCCAAGTGCCTCAGGCCGTTTGCAGCAGAGGCGCAGTGCAGGAATTCAGTAGGACAAACACATCTTTCATCAGACCATGCCATTTGTGCCCCTCTGTCATCGTGTTGCATCAGCACCCACCACGCGTCAATGCCCCGTTGCCGCTCTGCTTCTGATTAAACCCTTCTGGAGTTTAATGAGTTTTCCTCCTTCTCTAAACCAGTGGTCATGGGTATGGTCACCCCAGTAATCCCAGGGTAATTTGGGGCATCCTGGGAGGGGTGGCAGAGCCGAACGCAGCTGCAAGCACCCTTCAAAGGCAGCAGGGTGTTTTGGAGACTTCCAACAAAGCAAGAATCCACCTTGCAAAACCCATCGTCCCAGGTGGCCAGCAGAGACTGGTCTGAACAAGCCGTTCGAACCAGCTCCCCTCAGCTCCAGCCACGCTTCTGCAATCCTCGCCTCTGCCACCTGCTCTGTCATTAGCTCCTGGGCCGCTGCCAGTGGCTGTGGCAACACCTGAGCCACTAATTGGGCTCTTGCAGCAGCACCGAGAGCGCTGGGGAGCCCCTGCCAGCCGAGCTGGCTGCTCTGGGACGCGTCCCATCGCCCCGTGCCATGCAGACGTTTGTGCAAGCACCGCGCTGCTGCGCGGAGGGCGGCTGTGGCCGGCCAGCGAGGGCACGTGGGGGAAACGGGACTGGGAGAAGCCATGGGGAAAGGGGGAATCAGCCCCACCGGAGGTGAATGGTGCAGGGGAGAGTCCAGTGGAGCCAGGAGGAGAGAGACAAGAAAGAGGATAGGGGAGGTGGAGCCTCCCTGCCTGGTGAAGAGCACCCACAAGGGAGAGCAGAGACTCAGCTGCAGGCCAACGTGGGCGTTTAACTGCCCGAGGAGGCCAGTGCTCACCCAGCCACAGCACAAGGAGATGCTGCAGGCAGGGGTAAAGCAGGCTGTGCCTGAGGGCAGGAGGCTTTTGAGTGGCTGGGAGGTGGAGAGCCGTGGCCCTGCAGCCTGCCTTGCCCGTGGCAGGGCCTGGACAGCCAGGCTCAGCCGCTGCCACCCCAGGATAAGAGCCTCCAAGTGACAATTACCTCCAGGAGGAAGCGTGGCTCCCTCTGGAAGCAGCAGTTGCCAATTCCCCCACCATCATCTTCCCCAAAAAGAAGCAGGAAGCCCAGCTCTCCAGCTGGGCTTGTACTTGAGATGAAATTCGGTGCTGTGTATTCATCCAAGACCGTATCTGGGGGGAGGTAAAGACCAGAGCAGCCAACGGCCTCGCCGGGCAGAGCTCCACGCCCGTTCTGCTGGCAGCACAGCTGGTGGGCGTGGAGACCCTGCTCCAGGGAGGAGTTCTGGTGGTTGTGGCTCCAACACAGCACCGGGCAGCTCCCACCAGCTCCCCCGGCCCTACGTGCATGGCGCTGGCTGGGAGGACGGCGGTCGTGCAACTCGACGGGACGCTGCGGGTAGTGTGAACGCCGACGTCCAGCCCCGACTGGTTCTCGACTATGCGGCTCTACTGGACGGGCAAGGGGAGAGCCAGGTCCGCGTTTCCCCGACGAGGCTTCGCAGGTACTGCTGTGGTCCCCGGGTGACCCAGCACGACGAGTTCCTCCTGCTTTCCAGGAACGCGGAGAGGCGCGGGGCCCCGGCAAGCCAGGCACTGCTGAGTGGAGCCACCAGGCTGTGGAGCAGCGGGAGACGCTCTCCTGCCGGAGCCGAGCCAGGTTGTTTTGCTGTATTTAACACACAGTCCACGGCGTGGCTGCCTCACAGCCGGCTTCGCACGCTTGCATAAGGCTGCGGGTGCCAACCCCGGCGCAGCCGACTCGTGCTGGCGATGGCTGCTCACAGGCTGAAAAGCACCGGGCTGAAGCGTGGCGTTTTCGTGGCATTTTCCTCCCGAGCCGTCTCCTCCTTTCGGGTGGGAGCCCGCCCGGTGACTCAAGCCACAAGTTTCCCTTCTCGACAGCGGAGTCCCCAGTGACGAGCGTCTCAGCGACATTCCCATACCTTGGCCTTGCCAAAATCACCCGGAGGCTCTCGCACCTCCTTGGGGACCAACTCGGTCGCTGCCCGAGCCCGGCATCGAGCTCCCGGCCAAACCCACGCCCCAGCCGAGCGAACGCGGGGCAAGGATCGGGCGGGCACAGCCGCGGGTTCCCATTTCCAGAAACGTGTCTAAGGGCGAGAGGTGGCGCGCGCTTCAGATGAACGATTGCGAGGGGGTTGAGACACGAAGGGGAAAAAATAGTTCTGTCGCTTGGCAGAGCGTGGCGGTCACGTGGGGCGCAGCCTGCGGGGGCAGGAGCCCGCTTCCCCGGGCTCGCAAATCCAAGGGCAAAGCTCTTCCTGGAAGAAATGCAGGGCAGAGGGGCCGCGGGCACGCGTGGGATGCCCGCTGCGAGGACCAGCACCACGTTAGTTTCCTCAGGCACGTTCAGCCGGGCTCCCTCCAGCTGCTTTTTGAGGAGCAAAAAAGAAGGCAGCAGCAGGGCCACGGGCTAAGCTGGGGAAGCTGTCACACAGGCACAGGGAAGAAAAGGCATTTCGGCTTCTTCCTCAGCACGGAGCAGCTGTCCCACGTCCTTCTGCTAAAAAGGAGGAGCTCCCCATTGCAGGAATTCCGATTAAAGCTGAGCAACGAGGGGTTAAAAACAAAAACGAAAAACAAGGTAGTCGACACTGTCTGTTCTCATTTCCAGATCCGAGCCCACCCCGCTCCGAGAAGTCACTGCGGATGAACATTCAAAACGGGGGACGGGTTCTGCACGCAGCCGGAGGCTTCCTTCGCTCAGCACATACCCCAAACTGGAGGCTTCCTTCGCTCAGCACATACCCCAAAGGTAAACCCGAAGCGATCTGCAGCTCCTGCGGGAGCACGGAGAGGGCAGCGGCCGTCCCACAAGCAGCACGCCCGCCCCAGCGAGCGCTGCCTGGGAAGGCTCTGCCTCCACTCGAGCCACTGCAGGAAGCAGAGCCGGGCATTTTAGGGACTCCATTGACTGAAGGGCTCCAGGGCACCGCGCGCCCAAGGCCAAGTATCCTGCTCCCCGCTCTCCCCAGGGAGCCGAATCACGGGTACTGACCCCGAAGGCGAGGCAGCCGCCCCTTCTTCCCCTGCCGCTGCTATTTCTGGCGGCGAGAGGTGGGAGCTGCCCTCGCTGTGGCACCCGAGCAGGGCTGGGCTGCTCCTACCGCAGCGAAGCCTCCGCCGAGCTCCCCCAAACCCAGCGCCTGCGAGGGGAGGGCCCCCAGCGCCGCTCCAGGCCAAGGAAACCCTGCACGCCCCTGCCGCCACCCCCCAGGCGCAGCAGGTCCCACAGCAGGTCCCTCCGCACAGCACCAGCCGACACAAGATTATTATATCATGCTTTTAATACAAACTTAAAAAAATCTGGAACAATAGAAACTGTACAGATTTGATCAACCTTTTTTGTTTTTTTTTTTTGTTTTGTTTTTGTTTTTAACTAAATCTCTAGACACACCAATGTCCCGTTCCAAAATATTGCACAACATTCTGAATACAAAACTCTGATTGTATTCCTCCTTCGCTAAAGAAAAAAAAGGAAAAAAAAAAAAAGACAGCAACCCCCTGGTTCCCCCTCTCAGTAGCCCCCTTCTTGGAAAGAAACCCAGGCGAAGCGCTCACAGAAACCCTCGCACGGAGACGCACAGACTTCGGTCCTCTCTCACTCACTCTCTCCACAAGGCAACTGTCGATTCACTCCTCGGAGAGGGGCGGGAGGGAAAGGAGGGAGGCTGAGTGGGGAGAAAGGAATCTTCACCGCTTTTTTCTAAAGTTTTTTTTCCTGAAAAAATATTTTTCTCTCCTCTTTTTAAGAAAAAATCTTGAAAAGAAAAAAATTACAATTTTTTTTTTACGTTAGAAATATACATATATTATATATACCTCTTACATTTTACAAATGTAGCAAATTATTCAATACAAACGGACGTCAACAAAAAGAACACAAACCCATAAAAAATAAAAGTTAAAAAAAAAATTCTCTCTTCTCTTCCTAAGAAACCAGGTAAATTAGTGCAGGTTTTAAAAAATAAAATTGAAGCTGAACGCCTACATCCAAGACTAGAAAAGACCCGAAAAAGGCCGTTAGTTTCCCTTGCTGCCTGAGGCTGGAGGAACGTTCCTGAAGCACGCTTTTTTCCTTTAGGACGCGGAGGGGTTGGTCCCTCCTTCCACTCGCAGCACGGTTTTTAACGCGGGTGTGACACGCGGGGCAGGGCAAAGCGGCATCGAAGCTTCACACGCACGAGCAGGAGGCGGGGAACCGCGCCTCTCCCCTCTTGCCCTCTGCCAGAGAGGGGCACGCCGGTTTTGGGGACGCGGGGGCAGCCAGGTCCCACGGGGCTGCGGGGAGAGGGAGGGGGTGGCAGCGGTAACATCCGCAAGCGGGGGGTTAAAACCCAACGCAAAACGAAGTAAGAAAGGAAAACCCGACAGCTCAGCTGCTCCCGAGCCCCTTGCCCTAGCTACGGACGCCGTTTCGGGGAAGCCGCCGGGGCCCCGCTCCCCTCGCCCTCCCGCCGTGCCGGTCATAGCTCGATGGCAGCGCGCGGCCCGCTCGGGCCCTGCCTCTTGCGGCCGCCCCGCGAGGCCGAAGCTCTCCTTGACGAGGTCTGGGGAGCAGCAGCCTCCCCGGGACAGCCCCGCTGCCTCTGCCGAGGCTCACTGGCAGCACGGCTACGGGGAGGCTCAAGGAGAGGGAGAAGCGCGAGTTGGAGCCCCTCTGCCCTGGAACAGGGACGTCCTGGGAGAGCGCACCGGATCGGCAGCCACAGAAGTGGGTTTCAGAGGGTGCTCCAGAGACATTGTTCAAAGAAAACCAAACCCGAGGTTTGGGAGGCAGCAAAGAGCTTATTTTTCTTTTAAACCACAGAACCTCAAAGACTGGAGTCTCGTCACCATCTCTCTCCTCTTTGCCCTCTTCCGTACTCCCGCCACAGCCTCCAGGGAGGCCTCCGTCCCGCCCGGAGGTCCCCCAGCCCCACTGGGCACGTAGAGGCGCTCCCCGTGCCGGGGGGCTGCGGGGACCCTGGCGCAGAAGCGACCTGCGGACCCTTACACCACCACTCAAGACAGCAGCTTCAACAACGTAGCCCTTCCTCTTCCCCACCAGTGCCGCCTCTCGAACTGAAAAGAAAGGAACCCCCTCTCCGAGATAAAAGAGACAAAATTCACAGCCGGCAATGAGAACCCGGACCCGGGACCGAAGGCTCAGCACCGCCCCCGGGGCGGGCGGGCGGTGTTTGCGTACCGCGGGGCTGCCACCCGCTGCTTCCAGCGCGCGGCCCCAGCCCGGCGAGCCCGCGGCAACGCCAGCGCGATGCCCTGAGCCCGCGGGCACAGCCGGGGCTCTCCGTCCACACGCGGAGCCCTAACGGCAAAGCAGAGCCCGCCCGCCCGCGGCGAGAGCGCGCCCCTCCATCGACACCAGGGGACGGGAACCGAACAACCCTAGGCTCGTTTGAGGAGTAAAAAAAGTGGAGTAGGAAAAAAGCGCAGGGACCGAGTTAAAAAACAAGTCAGTGCTTCAGGAGCGCCGCCAGCACAGCGCAACAACACCGGGCTCTCTCATTTTCCAAGAAGCTATATTTATAAGATTTGAATATTTTCTGTATATTTCTAGTTTTCTTTTCTCTCCCTCTCTTTATTTTGTGTGTGTGTGTGTTGTTGTTGTCTCCCCCCTCCCGCCCCCGCCCCAAATACTCTCCTTCCTCGTGTTCAGTTGGCCAGGACGACGGGCTGGAACGACTGGCTGGGGTACTGCATGGCGTTCAGGTTGTAGCTGAGTCCTTCCACGAAGGGAGACTTCTCCAAGAAGAGGCTGTTGGTGCTGCCACCGAAGACCTGAGCCACGTCGAAGGCGCCGCCCGTGCCGGCGCCGAACTGCGAGGCCGGCGGGACGCTGCTGGCCTGGCTCTCGCCGGCAGCGCCGTCGAAGAAGAGGCCGCCGGCTCCCGGCGAGCCGCCGCTGTAAACGAACTCCTTGGCGTTGGGGGAGAGCTGCGACTGCGGGGCTTGGCTCCCAGCGCTCCCGACGAAGTTCAGAGAGTGCATGGACAGGGAGAGGCCCTTGTGCTTCAGCAGGTTGGTGGTGGGAGACCGGACCATCCTCGGCTGCGGCGCGGCCCCCGCTCCGCCGCCCCCTCCTCCGGCTCCTCCGCCCTTCTTCATCTTGGTCGAGCCGAACTTGGTGGCGGCGAACGTGGCAGTGGTGAAGGTGATGGGCTGGGCAGAGCGCGGGATGAAGGTGGGGCTGGGCGACTGGCCGAAGGAGGGGGACGGCGAGTTGGACAGCGAGTTGTCCTGGCTGCCGATGGGGACGAACACCTGGGCGTCGGGGTTGAAGCTGCTCTTGATTTCTTTGTCCAGCTCCGCGGCTTGGCAGCCCTCGCTGTCGTCCAGGTAGAGGACCTTGACGGAGCCCTTCTCGCCGATCTGGTAGGACACCTCGAAAGGATCGATCCAGACGCTCAGCTCCTCCGGCACGTTGGCGCGCACATCCTCCACCGCCAGCCCGCTGCGCTTGGCCGCCAGCTCCACCACCGGGTCCACCGTCTCCCCGATGTGGACGCAGCGGTAGCCCGATCCCTTCAGAGGCTTCTCCGGGTACCAGTGACCCTCATATTTCTTCTTCAGCAGGCGCTCTAGCTCCTCACCGAACAGGTCCGCCCGCCTCCGAGGAAGCTTGTTGTACAGGTATGAGATGATGAAGTTAAGAGCAACTTTAATCTCCAGATGCATACTCCCTTCGCAGCAAGCAAGTCAGGGCAGCGTATTGAAAGAGACAAGGTGACACACACACATAGACGAGATTTGGCTCCAAGCAGACCTAGGAAAAGAGAGGAAAGAAGAAGGATGAAGATGAGAAAATAGAATGATTCTCCAATTCTCCGCCTGCTGAGATAAACAGCCGCGCTGTGCCATGAACAAAAGCGGGACGAGGAGGTTGCAGAACGAGCGGTGCTGCTCGCTAGGGGTCTGCCCAAACCTGCCAGCCCTCAGAGATGCCGGTGGGGAAGAGCCTCCCCGGTCCTGCGCAGAAGGACTAGGGGTGTAGCTGCTCCCGGCAGCAGGTTACACTTACCTCGCTGCCAAGTACCGCTGCTGACACCAGGCCGGCCACCTGGCTGCTCTGGCAGGACCACGGCAGCACAGCAAGCGCGCCTCCCCGCGCCCGGCGGCTTCCAGCAGGGCTCACCTGCGCCCGCCCGGCCGGAGCGCACGAGCACCACCCGAAAAGCCTCGTGACTCGCTCGGCACCGGGACAGCGGGGCCAGCCCCTCCTCGGGGAGGCCAGGCGGCCGCGCGGAGCTCTGCGTCCTGCTGGCACAGGCGCGGAGGGGAGGCTAAGGAGCGAGGGAGGGTGCTGAGGCGCCAGCTGCCAGGCCGTGTTTACTACCCCTTGACTGGCAAGCGCATAGGTATCTTATTAAGCGTACCCGGTTGAGGCTCTGCCTACCTACGAGCCTAAAATCCCAGCTTAATTTGGATGGGGGCAGGGCCATGAGACACGTAGGTGCCGACAGCCTGTCCACAGTTCACATCCCTTATCCCTGAGCAGGGGGCCGGGCTGTGCCAGGGCCCGGTACCTGCTTAACAAAACCCAGAATTGCTTGCCGATGACTGAAGCCTTCCTTTCTTCCCTCCCTCCCGAGGAAGTCCCTGGAATTGGGAGAACCCACAGAAGCCCGGTGTGAAGCCACAACACTCAGCTCTCCCATTACACGCGGATTTGTGAGTGTTTGCCTGGGCACGAACCCCCCACGTAGGTCAGCACCTCGCTCCACCACCCATCCAAAGCACCGAAGCAAACGAATCCCACAGCTATTTTACGAGGAAGCACGCTTCCAGCAGCCCACACGCCTCTCCACGGGCAAGCAGAATATCCAGTTTTTAATTGGCGGCTTAGTCAGAGGCTGCTCAGCCTTCAGCTGCCCTCACCTTGCTCAAACAGACACACCGCGTTCAACTGTCTTCCTAAAATGGGCTTCGGGGATGCTCTCACGCAGCGCTCGGCGGTGTTTACATCGTGCGCCAATTATTTGGGGGTGGGGACGGAGCACAAACATCGGATGTCAGCAGTCCCCTGAGAGACCAGGAACCCCCGCAGCACGGCCACGTACCCAGGCCAGCCTCAGTCAGGAGGCGGAAGGACTGACCAGACTCGTTTGCTTGGTCTGGGTTAGTGGACGAAAAGAATTAAATAAGCAAATTCTAAGGAAACCCTCAAGTATTTTTAGGCTTTGTTACTAAAAAAACAGGGCGTGGATTCTATGGTGGTTTCTTTTCAGTACTAATCCAAGTCCAAGGAGGCTTAGTTTAAGGACTACAGCAACCAAAAGCAAATCCCACACCTCGAGTCTGCCAACAACGAGGTCAGTTCTGGAAGGAATCCCCCTCAGGTTTAACTCAACAACAAAAAAAAACACACGAACAAGAGGATGGAAAGGTGGGAGTGAAGTCTTGCCTTTAACACCTGCTTTAAGGAATTCCTGAGGTGTAACAAGCTGTGATAGGGCGCTGGGGCCTGACCAAGAACAGATGAACACCAAAGAAGAAACAAGCAACCAGAGTTTTTGCAGGGCCCAGCAAGGAGGTGCCATTTTCAGAAGGGAGGAGCGTCAGTGCTGAGACAAAGCCCTTTCTGGAGAAAACGGCATCAGGCAAAACCCCGAAGAGCCCATCTCTAAGTGTTAAAGAGCACTTGTAAGGCCTGTGCTACCTCAAGGGGGGGTTGTGTGATACCACGCTGGACCTTTGGTTTTGAGGCACCTGGGGGAGCAGACAGCTTGGGATCCCAGCAAACTATGCGCGAAGAGAACAGTTTGTTCATCTTGTGTGGTAAATCCTAACCCTGACCCCAAATTTAGTAAGAAATGAGAATTTGCAGGCTGAGAATGGCACGAAGCCGTGTTTGTCACCACCCTAACAGCAACACAAACGCCTCAGTGCACTTTGAGGGTCCCCATCCTCATCGACCTTCTGCAGAAGGCAGCAAGGAGACAACTACAGCTCGCTGCCTCCTCTCCTTTTCCTTTTGTCAAGGAGTCCTCCCCCTGTCTAAAAGGGGCACGCTCTGTAAATTAACCGTGACGAGAACGTGTTAATCGGCCTAACGACACCCGCCGTGCCCCCCGCCCGCCCGCCCCCTCAGGGGGGGCACCCGGCGGCCATTAGCGGTGACCCAGCCGCGGCGCCTCCCGCCGGCCGCGAGGCACGCTGGGACTTGTAGTCCGCGCGCCCCCCCCGCCCCGCCCCGCTCCCCGTGACCTACTTCCCCTCCGAACTACGGCTCCCGGCGTGCCCCGCGCGGGGGGCCCGGCCCGCCGCCCCGGCTCTGCCTCGGCGGGGCAGGGCGCAAAATTTTCCACGGCACATGCGCCCCGCCCGCACCCGCCCCGCAGCGCGGCGCCGGCGGGCAGCCACCGCCCCCCTCTCCCCTCCCTCCTCCTCTTCCTCCTCCTTCCCCTCCGCCAGGGCCCGGAGCCCCCGGCCGGGCACGGCCCAAGGACGGGGGGCAGCCGCTGTTTGCCCCCCCCAGCAGCCGCAGAGCCCCGCAGCGGGGCTGCCCCCCCGTTAAGGCGCCTTTGTTACAGCGGGGATGGGCATAGGGGGGTGTGGGGACGGGGGGAGCCCCGACACCGGTGACTTTCACCCCCCCCCCAAGCCCCGCTGGCCGCCCGGGGGTGAGGGGAGCAGCCCCCAGCGCAGCCCACAAAGGGCCCCCCCCAGCCCCCACTTACTTCGTCCTCGGCTCCGGGCGCTGCGTGCGGGTCCCTGCCCCGTCCCTCGCCTTCTCCCTGCCCGGCGCTGTCCTGCGGTTCCCTCCCCTCCGCGGGGCGGGGTCCTTCCTCCGCGGGGCTGGGGCCCGGAGGGGTGCCGGGGGACGGCCGGGAGGTGAGGTGCGGGTACCGCTGCCCTGCGCCGCCGCCGGCCTGCCCTCGCCTCGGCCCGGAGCCGCCCGCGCCCTGGCCCCAAGTGAGCCAACTCACGGCAAACTTTCACCCTTAGCAACCCCGCGCACGGATCCGCGCTGCGCCCCGCGTGATGCGGCTCCGGGGGGCGGGCCGGGACTACTTCCCGCTGCCTCCGCCCCTCCGCGCCTCACGGGGCGCGGGGGGGGGGCCGCTGCGTGTCTGTCTTTTTTCCCTTCCTCCACCACTGTATTTATTTATTTATCTATTTATTTATTTATTTATCTATTTATTTATTTATTATTTCTTCCAGGAGGGGATTGAGCGTGGCTCAAGCGGCCGCGAGGTGGGGGGGGGGGGGGGGATTGACCCGCGGCTTAGCCCGGCCCCTGCCCTGCCCGGAGCCCCCTCAGGGATCACCACCGTCCCCTGAGGGGACGAGGCCGAGCCGCTGGAGCCGCCCCCGCTCCTCCACCCCCTCGGCTCCGCGGACTATTTAACCGCCTCACAGCCGTGCTCCTCCGCCCCCAGCGTAGGGCCGGCCCGGCCGCGGCGGAGGCGGCGAAGGGCCCGCAAGGTGCGCGAGCGGCCCCCGTGCTAAAAATAACTGCGGCGTGTTAGCAACAGCATCCCCATTGGCCGGCCCGGCCCGGCGGCGCCTCCGGATTGGTGCTCCGCCTCAGCCAGTGAGCCGCTGGGGGTGTGCGCGCGGCGCGGGGGCCGCCGGGAGTTGTAGTTCCCGGGCGGCGAGGCCCGGCCGCAGGCGGTGAGGGGAGCACGGGCGGCTGCTACCGCCCCGTCGCGGTCCCTGTCACGGAGCGGCTCGGCCGGCCCTGAGCTGAGCCCGTGAAATCGTCCCTCGTTTTCCTTGGTTCTGAGTTCCCCAGGAAAATCTCATCCCGGAGTCGGGTTTAATCTTGTAATTGGATCTTCTCGGCACACGGGCTGACGTGCAAACGTTGAATTTACACCCGTTTTCAGAAGGGTGCCTCACGAGTGCCTCCAAAGCCACTCCCTGTCCCCCGGTTAAATAATCCTCCATAGCATCTGTCCCCCAAACACTAAAATATCCAGTTACACTGAATATCAAGCTCCTCTCTTGCCCTACGTCCACCAAGACCTTCAGCACCTTTCTGGGCTTTGCCTCTCCTCCCTTGCTCAGGACCCCTTTACCTGAGGGACTTTAGGTACTGCCTTTGGGATTTTGGGTAATTTGCCACTGAAGAGGGCTTTTGAAGCCAGTCAACGCCACACATTAAGAAATCTGTCAATACCGTCCTTTCCAGACACTGCAACAGCAGCCACCGTCGCTCATTTTCTCACTGATAAAAAAAAAAAAGCAAAACAACTTTGGAACATTTTTCTTCTGTAGGGGAAGGGAGAGAAGGGGAAGATTTATAAGAGCTATTACCAGCAGCCTTATTTTCATCGCTTCTGGTTTAAAGGGAATTTAGCTACAAAAGAACACATTTTTTCTAATGCTCCCTTGCTTGGCTGGAAACCAAATCCTGCTGTCAGGAAATTAAAATGACGGCGCTATTTTTAGCACCATTAAGAAAAAAAAAGGCAATTACATTGCTAAAATGCTATTGTTGTTTTAATAAGGCGTTACTAAGAGGGCGTTACACGTTAGGGCTCTTTAAAATACCTGCGCCTTGACCGCGCTCCTTTAATTATCTGCTCGCTGGTACGCACGCACGCGGAGGAATCCTGTCACCGGAGGAATCCTGTCACCGTATCCGCTCCCGCATTCTCGGCCATTTGGCTGTTACGTCAAGGCAAAGCTCCCCGGTCACACGCACACGGCCAGGGCAGGAATCGCCAAGCCGCCAGGGCAGAGCCAGTCCGGGCAGGCAGGTTAGAGCCGGGCATAATTAACAGCGCCGGATCCCGAGTCGTCTTCACATTCAAGTCACACGACAACCTCAAGGAAATGGATTTTTTTTCGTTCCCCTGCTATCGACATAGGCAAATTGACAACTCCAGCTGATCCCCGTACTGAGAAAATAACAGCTCCTGCGCAGACAGGGGTTCTGAAGCAGGATTTCATCTGCGCAGCTCCCCCAGGGAAAGCTTGAGGTGGACTCGGGGCATTTGCTTACCTCATTTTTTATTTTTTTTATTAAAGGCAGTGCTTCAGGCTCAAGGGCTTTGTCAAGACAAGGTCTAGGTGATTCAATGGGCTGGGGGTGTGTTACGAGAGTTATTTGCTGAGCTCAGTTGGAAGTTGTGACACCGTAGCTGGTCTTTGGTCTGAAGAGGCATGGAACAGGGAACAACCCGATTTCAAAAGGCAGCGATGCCTTGTTAGTACTGGCAACAGAGGCCAATTTCTTAATAGGCCAAGAGTTCCCATGCCTCTCCTCCCCCCCCACTGCAAACAACTGAAATAAAAGGATTTTTACTTATTACATAACATCCTTTGGATTAAAAAAAAAAAGGAAAAAAAGGCAGTAACTCTACCTAGAAAAGTAACGGCAGGAAAGCATTTAGCTCCCTGCAACCAGGATTCATGGCCAGCACCGCGGGAGTTGAGCCGCCACCAAGAGGCCGCGTCCCTCCCGCCCTTCCTTGCGGTTGTCACACAAGCCCTTCGCAGCCCCGAATCGCCTGAACTGGGAGCCCCACGGCCTGGTGATGCCCTCCCAGGCCTCAGCAGGCACGCAGGAGCAGGACGCTTCTTGTCCCGCTCCCCATTCCCCACCCCAGCAAGGAAGCGTCCCCTTTAGTACGTGCTCTGGTCCTCAGTACCACCAGGAAATCTTGTACCGGACAGGAGCTGTTTCAACGAGTTTCACTTTGTTTATCTGCTTAGGTAACAAATACCGCACTTTCCTGGTGGCCGCGCCTCGGTTTCATTTGCTGGTGACCAGAAACACTACCACGCAAGCAAGACTGACTTTTTTCCAGGCTGCCCAACTGCATCCATTGCCCTTGTCTGCACGAGCAGCTTTAGGGCGACGTCCTGTCCGTGCTCTGAAAGTACCAGAAAGGCAGCGGCGCTGAACTGAGCTGAGCAACATTTGGCATTCTCCCCAGGGCTGTCTGAGCAAACAAGGCAAAGGGAAAAGAGCCTGTCCCTCCCTCTCTCCACCTGCCCAGTGACTCAGAACAACTAGAAATGGCAGCTTCACTCCCATCGCTGCCAGGACGCAGACCGATATACCCGGCAGCGTGAGGGCACCGCGAGTGCCAAGAAAGTAAGTGTGCTCAGCCGTTTTGGGGGTGGGGGAAGGGATGGGGAATCTCGGATCCCTATAGCAACCCCTGGCTGCCTGATCCTGCTAAATGATCAGGGACAAGGGCTGCTCCAAAATTACATCTTCTAGGGGTCCCTGCACCGGGGGCAGTAACAGGCAAAAGAAGTAATTCAAACTTCATTTCCCTCCGCCCTCGCCGAATGACTTTTCTCAGCTTAGAAACTTTGGGGAAGGAAAAGAAAGCAGAAAAGATACGTACAAGCCTTCTGCGTTCCTCATGTGGTAATCTGGGTGGCCTGACTGAGGGCGAGTGATAACTTCTGGTCAAAGTGTGATAAAGTTCCAGGTACAAAACAATCTGCATGTCATGCGCCGGTTTTAAAGAAACACGGAATTTAACACAGCTGAGAATGGCTATGACACGAGCTTCCAAGCCAGGAACAAGAGCCTGCCACTTATTCCGGCAGCAACAGGTCGAGAGAAGGGGTTTGCAGGAACCACAGAACCAGCATGAACCATAGAACCAGGAACCATGGGACCAGAACCAAGAACTGAGTATCTTGGCAAATGGCACCCACGTTAGTAAAAATTAACCAGAAACTGTGTAAGGGAACCAAGGTGCAGAGAAGAAAACGTACAGACGCTCTCAGGACTCCAAAAAGCTTGAAAGAGAAAAACTGACAATTAATAGCTGGGGAGAGGGAGGGAGGGGGGGAGGGAGGAGCAGCTAAGATAGCTGTAGGAACAGTCGTGGCTAGAGCCTGCTGCAGCAAGAAATTACTTTTAAGGGAAGGATTACAACTTGCCTGCTTGTTTTCACTCTTAGCTAAAACACCTAAAGAGCTGTAGCAGGCAGAAGAGGTACCTAAGACACAGAGGAGCTGGAAGAATCAGTACTAGCCTCGGGGGAATAACTGAAGTCCCAGAAGGTGCCTTATGCAGGCTCTACAGCCTGAGACTGGGCAAAGAGAATCCCCTTAGTGTAGGGCACGCTCTGCTCTGACTACGAAGCCCTTAATGACCACGGGGCATGCTGAGGTAGGCCCCTAATTTAACCACCCGGGGCACGCACGCGGTAGCAGGGAACTCGGTTATGCCTCTGCATAAAGGCACCCGTTCCCCGCTCTCTGCTGAGCAAACAGACTGCTTTTAGCCTGTGCTGGTATTTGACAACCAAGCAGCCTCTGGTTTTCAGCAGGCATAGGGCTAACAGCCTAGAACACAATAGTTGGTTTCCCGTTACAGCAGGGAAGGCTTTAACTTATTCACAAGAACAGGACGGCGAGTCAAATAGCTTAGTAGGTTTTAGAAAGGGATTGGATGTTTGCATGGTGAAACAACATCCCCAGCCGTATTAGCCAGGATAAGGGTTACCAGCTCAGCGATCCTCGCGCTGCGGGACAAAATGCTCAGTGGCTGGGATCACAAGCACACAAAAGCGATAGCCGTTCCCCGAAGCTCCTTGCAGCAAGGTCACGGGGCCGCAAGCAGCCGCTGTCCGAACCCAGATAACCCACTGTGCACTTCTGGCTGGGCTAAGCCCGTGCCTCCCCAGAAAGCTCCAGAGAGGCTAGACACAGGGTGAACCTGAGACAAATCCTTGTTATACAAAAAAAAAAAAAAAAAAAAAAGAGAGAAGCTTTATTGGTTTGCATCCTACAGGAACGGTTACAGAAAGGGCCTTGGATTAATCTGACAAAGAAAACATGGAACAGCTGTGTTCTCCCTAGGACAGCACCAGCCACCAGCACCGCTAGGTTCCTTACAAAACAGGGCAGCCTGGAAATATACTGGAGGAAGAAGGGTGGGGGAGCGGGCACACGGGTCTGTGCTCCAGTCCTGATGTGTGGTGCGATTTCTAACAACCGAGAGGAGGGATGGTAAGAACGCACACAGGGTGTTTCCCCACACCAGAAAGGGCACTTGCTTTTTACTGGGCTGGTCTCCTCCATATGTAAATACTTGCCCACCAGGACTTTTTTTTAGCGAGCTGGAACAACTACTAGAAAAACTTCTGAGAATGCAGACACAATCCGCATTTGCTCTTTCTGATAGTCCTGACCAGGTTTCGGTCCCCACTCAGTCTGCTACTTCTCCAGCTCCAAGCATACTCCCAGATTTATACTGCCTTAGAAAATGTAATCAGCTGCTTCTCAATAATAGTAAAGTCCAGAGGTGTTCCAAGGCCCTCTCGCCAACCCGACAGGAGGTGTAGCTGCAAACAGATAGGATCACCTCTTCTTGAATCCGTACTTTTTCCTTTCGTAGAAGAGATCCGTCTTGGAACTGCCCAGGTTGACGATCTTGGGGCAACCATCTCTCTGGAAGAAAAGAGGATGTAAGGTAGGAGCTGGGCAAACAGAACATCATCATCACATACACAGTTCCAGCATGTTCCCAGTTCCGTCCCTCCCCACACTGTCCTCAACACACATTTCTCCTCTGTAAGGAGACACACATTTTCCTCTGTAAGCAAACTGCCCTCCAACTCGGGTTACTACCAGCAAGGGAGTACGAGAGAGAAGAGGACGGATGCCTTTTTAACATTACTCTAGGACACTCTCTCTCTTCGGGTGAAGAAGGAGAACAGCTCATATAACATCAGCAGTTTAATGAAAAGGATGCTTAGTGCCTCAAGCCTGGCTTCTTTCTAAATTAGGATACAGAGGATTTATAGGGCCCAGAGGAGTAACCTTTCCCCTCCTTAGCCACAAGGAATCTTGTTGCTTTAGGTGTCACTAAGCCATTCTTGTGTTGAGAGACCCCTCTCAGCTGCGACAGCAGAACTGATTCTCGGATTTCCTGCAGGCTGGATTGATTACTGCAGAGACTACGTGGCCATCTCGGGGGAGGACGGCTGTTCCCAGCAGCCACATGGCTAAGTCCTTGCACCTGAATTCCAGTAGACGATACGAAAAAAAAGCCACAAGAAAAGCAAGAAGGGGAGCAGGAGAGACCCACCTCTGGGGCACGGCTGTGAACACAAAGCAGAGCCATGCACGTCTCTGTATAGCAGGGAACATTTGTCAGCGGGCCACCTGAGCCCAGCATCTGCGTAACTCTTGAGGGCAAAATGTTGTGGCTGGCAACAGCAGCTGAGGGGCCCAGCAGGCAGAGGAACACGTGTCCTTGACCGTTGTGTAAGCCTGAGTGGATTAGGTTTAGAAAGCCTCTGGGCAGATGTCGGCCACTGCAGAAATTGCACCCAAGCTGTGCCACCAACACCGGCTCCTGTGCAGGAGAGGCAACCTGGCGGGGAGGGTCTGCGTGGTAGAAGTAACAGGAGAGGGGGAGGGTGGAAAAATCACCTGCCACAATTTATCTCTAGCTACTGCCTTGTTATTTGACTTTGAACCTCAATAGTGGGACTCTTCCAAGCCTTGCCTCCCACAATCCAGGGAGCCTGTGACAAACTTGACAGCATTATTGCAGGGCTCTGTTCGTTCTTCCACCTCCTCATAAGGAGGCAGCAGATGAGCATGCTCCTGTCCCCCAAGAAAGGATTGTATTTTGCAACTCGCAGCTGCCCTGGATGACAAGGCGGGATCTTGGCCCTTACCCACAGATAGAACTGAGATGAAACAAAACCTCATTCCTCCCTCCGTCAGAACAAACAAACCACGACTAACCAGACCCTTTGCACTGTGCCCAAGAGCATTCCGCCTCCTCCATTTTACTATCTGCTTTCTTGCTTCATGTTCTTGTTCAGACTCTCTCGTGAGGAAGAAGGAAGACCGAGTGCTACAAGTGAAACCCTGGACTGGTAGAGCTTCAGGTACAGAGCTCTGTCCATCTGCTATTCCTATCCAGGGCAGCACCAGCTACTGTCGTTGTGGCATGCAGCACCCTCAGCAGTTCTTGCTCCGGGCACCCTACACCTGTGCCAGCACTGTTCGATCCCACAAGGCAATCACTTCAAATCTGCTCCTTCAGATCTGCAGCCTCACATCTGCAACAGTCCCTAACATCTGAGTTTGCTGGTACAGAGCAATGGTCTTCACCCACAGCAGCCTTCATTCGGTTATCAAAATACCTCAGTTTTGACCTGCCACTCTGCTCCTCCAGCTCTGTATTTCTATAACCCTCCCCTGCAGAGCAGCTGACTGTTTCAGACCTGAACCAGACATGATAGCGTACAGGTGAGCCTAGGTTATGAAAAATACCCATTAGAAATCAATATGAATTGGTAAAAATACAAAAAACGAGCCTATTTTACTGATGACTTATCAAGCCGGGTGTTTTGGTTCCACAGGTAAGTCAACAAAACCACTAGCTCTTACAGCATTTCTAAATGCGGGAGGCAGCAGCAGCATTTCTGTCCACACGCAACATTCAGATCCTAAGGAAGATTATGGTCTTGTCAGACCTAACGCCTAAATTCAGATGAGGGCTTGCCCCCGTCCTGACTTTAGCTGCAGACCTTTAGAGAAAATATAGGCGGGTGCTGCAGAAAATGAAACCAGCGACTCAGTCAGCTGAGCGTGTTTCTCTAAATCAATCAGAACCATTCTCGGCATGTTCTCTGTCAACATTAGGGTGTGCTGGAGACTGTGTTTGCAAAGGACCCAACCCATAAACC
Organism: Cygnus olor; assembly: GCF_009769625.2. Classification (NCBI taxonomy): domain Eukaryota; kingdom Metazoa; phylum Chordata; class Aves; order Anseriformes; family Anatidae; genus Cygnus; species Cygnus olor. The sequence goes on from NC_049169.1 coordinate 43,307,461, forward strand.
AAACAACCCTTAGGAGATGATCTCTATCAGGTCCATATTCTGGCATACTGCAACTGTAAGCATCCTGTTCTGGCTTCTCCCTACCTCATTTGCAGTTCTTCATGACCTGCGCTCGCTGTGGTGGATATTAACAAATACCTACAGGGGGTGAACAGCTGCCTCATTCCACATGCACAGCGGCTATCTTTCAGAAGAGGATTAAACAGCACTGATTACAGAAATAAGAGATCATTACACCACAGAGTGTTGGCAGAAAAAGAGGTGTTTACAATGCAGACACTGCAGACAGAAATAAAAAAAAAAAATCACATCCCACTGAAATTATACAAGAAAATTTAAACTTGTGGAAGACAATTAGTGGAGCAAGGACACGGGGCACTAATATCTCTCTTTACTTGTAGTCCAAAGGAATACAGGGTGGTGATTTCACCTGCATAACAGTACCGTACATGACTCGGTCAGTGACTGATCACAGACTCTTCATGAGGAGCTGCTCCTGCCCCTGCCTTTGCAGTGTCTGAAATACTTCTGACCCTAATAAAACGCAGGCTGAGGGATCCAGCAAGGTAACACCTGAACATGGTAACAAGCAGTGTGTGGAGGAAGTGAACTCTTTGGGTTGCAGAGAGTCAGGGCACTGCTTGCTATCTCAAAATCCTTTACAGTCACTGGGAACTAACAACAGGGGAAAAAAGGTACAAAGTAATGAAAAGCAGCGCTAATTCTGGGAGTGGAAGCCAAGTGTCCAATGTCCCAACACTAATCTCACTAGCTCGAAGTCCCTTTAAAGATAAGCGTGGCTATTAAAGAAAAAACATAACCAATTCAGCCGGAGGCTGAATGACAACGTACATCTTTTTCCTGGATGGTGCACTCCTTGCAGTAGTAGGCATCAGATACTCCTGGACCCCCGCAGATCACGCAGCGTCCTTGGTAGGAGCCGTAGTTACACTCATCGCATATGCGCACGAGTGTGCAGGGCCGCACGTACGAGTCACAGATCACACATTTGCCATCACCTGAAAGTAAAACAGTCTTTGGTTACAGAACATCCTTTTCTCCACCCTCACACAGAAAAAAAGGTTCCTAAACTTGCCTATATACTCAAAGACATCATAATTGGACTGCAGAAATTTATTTTACAGGCACAGGGTGCAACTTTATATTTGCACGTGGACTTCAGAGGAACAAGGGCCTGCAATATCTGAGTTGTTTTGCTTTTTTTTTTAATCTTGCATATACACATCCAGACAAGAAACCCAAGGACACGTCTTTTATGATTAGCTAGCACCTGCTTAGCTCATACCCGTACTTGTACTCTACAGTTTTTCTTTGTTTTTTCACTTGTGAAAAAATGCCGGACTGACAGGACTAGTGTCCTTACCTATGCAGCAGCAGTGTAAGCTTCTCCCACAGAGCCACATCAACAAAAGTCTGGAGTTACCATCCTCAGAGAGATGGGATAAGAGATTGTACTTGTGGTCCTTTTAATCCTTCATCTGTGAGAAGGCCAAAGAAAGGGCAAACTGGCATAAACAGCCACTTCAGAAAGTTGCTCTTGCTTTCTCACAAGGAACTGAGTGAAATTCAAGCACTCTTATCATACAGGCAAAGAGCCATCAGATGCCATTGACAGTCTGCTGTGCTGGACCCGATCCAAAACACTGACCTAGAGATGAAAGGCTTCATATCTTATTACCAGTTCCCAAGGTATCTAATCCTTACTCCCACAAACAGCTCATCTAACCTGCTCGTAAATCTCCATCCTGACAGCCCTCGGCTACTACCAGTGGGAATCTGTTTAACTCCTGCATGTTCCTGAAAGCAATTTTGTTACTTCGGACTGTTTCTCCTCACTTCGTGTATTTTCACGCTAATTTGGAGTCCAAAACTAGTCAGCTTACTTGTACTGTGCCCTTAAAGGATCTAGTGAATGCTCATACTCTTTCTTCCCTTCTACAGCTGAGCACTGGCATTTGACTGTGTGTATTTATCCGTTCTATCTCTAGACATTTTTATCCATCCATTTCCCATTCTCAAGGTGTGAAGTCAGATTCCAAAAAAGCGTTCTTTTTTTTCCTTCTCTGTAGTGATCAGGCCGATCGTTTTGCATTCTGGATTACAAGGAATCAATCAAGAAGTCACTGTAGCTACAGCCACTGAAAATGCTGGCAGCATACACTCTAGAGTAGCACACATCTGTGACAATGTATTTGAGCGCTGTCTTTGTAAGTACTCACTGATTTACCCTTGCTCTACAGGCTTACACTTGGATAAATACACAAGTAGCTCTTCCCATCCCAAAGAGCTGTTTGTCCACCGGTTTTTTTGTTTGTAACACCAAGTTATCGGTACAGTAAGAAGCGAATGCAATCCTGAAAACCGAACTGGGTGCTCTAACCACGGCACCGGGTTCTCAACCATTTTTATACGGAAAATACACTTACATTTTTCGCAAAGTCTTCCAATCGCTGTAGGAAGAAAAAGAATAAAAAAGTATTAGTTAGGGTGGAAGCAGGTGAAGAATATAAATATGAGATTTAGTTAAGGCCAAAGCAGGAGAATACAAATACGGGCTTGAATACAAATTGATTATCTTGGGCAGTCACCAGTCTTTTTTTTTTAAAAGGAGAACACAGAAAGAGTTTGGACATAATACAATAACGTTTGTGATACATAATGTATGTCCTAGCCTCGTCGAGGAAGAGCAAAGTTCAGATGCGCCGTGAGGGGTCAACGGCACCCGCTGACAGTAAGACAATTCATGCTCGTTATTCCCCTTTAAACATAGCCGATGTAAATGTAAATTAAAATTAATATTTTAAGCTGCGAGAGGGGGTCGGGTCAGGGGTCAGGAGGGGCCCCCCTCACACGCAGCCGCCCAGCAAGGCCGCGGGTGCCCCGTCCGTGGGGTGCCCACGGGACGGGGGGGGGGGGGGGGCTCCCACCGGCCGCCACCGGCCGCTCACCGACGCCCGCCTGCTTGCGGCAGAAGATGAGGTCCGGGTGGTGCTTGGCCATGGCGCCGCCGCCGCCGCCCCGCGCCGCTCGCCGCTCGCCCGCGCTGCCCCGGTCCTGGCCGCGGTGAGCGCAGCGCCCGCACCAGCGGCTCCCTGAGCGGCGACACCGAGCCGCGCCGAGGCGCCGAGCCTCGCGGTGAGCTCCGCCCGCCCGCCACTCCCTCCCCGCACGGGGGTCGCCCGCGTCCCTTCGCGAGGGGCAGGCTTCGAGCGATCACACCGCCCTGCCAGGACCTGCGCCGTCCCTCCCCGCCCTCCCTCCCTCCCTCGCTCCGTCCCCCCGGGCGCGGCGGGGGTGACGCCATCTCGGGGCGCCGCGGGCCCGGTGAGCGCACAAGATGGCGCCGTACTGCGTGCTGGCCGCCAGGCTGCGGGTGCGTCAGCGCGGCGGGGCGGTGGCGCCGGGCGGGCGCGGGGCGGCACCGGGGGGGGGGGGGCGAGACGTGGCGGGCGGCGGGGGGGGCGAGGGGACCGGGACCGGGACCGGGACCGGGACCGGTCCGGCCGCCCCTCAAGGTGAGCGCAAGGTGACCGGGGCCGGGCCCGGCCCTGCCTCCCTCCCGGTGCCCCGGGGGTGGTGGGGCGGGAGCCGGGCTCTGTGTGGTGGCTGCTCCGGACCCGGTGCTGTGTGGGGAGCGCGGGGACCCTGCATCGAAAGCAGTGAGGAAGGCTGTGAAAAAAAAAAAAAAACCACAACCCTACAAACAGCCCCAAAACGTTATTTTTCCCCAATAAACCGAACCGGCGCTCGTAGCGGTTCTCCCAGCCCTGCCCATCGTGACCTCTAACGGCCGCATCCGCGAGTAACGTGAGGCGCCGCAGGGCTGTCGCGCTGAGGGCGTTATTGTGCTCAACGTTTCCTCAGTGCTAAGGCTTCCTTATTTTTTCTACCTTAGGAAATAAACATCAGGATGCAATTTTCTTCTTTTAGGGCTGATAACTGGGATAAGGAAGCCTGTGATCCCCTTAGGAAAGCACGGGGCACTTTAACTTCTCAGTTTGCCTCTTGTGACCTTGGTGAGCGTGCTCCCGTTACTTCAGGAGCTGAAGTAATAACTTGATTCCAGCCTTCTGAAGTATTTTATGAAGCTTAATTCGTATTTTTTATTGCCTCACTGCTTTAGAGCTAGGTGTTTTAGAAAAGAGTTCCTTTTTTATTTAAGTAAAAGTTACAGAACGGCACCGTTTTGGTCAAGTCGGTGTATTCATCGTTGGTTCGTAATTAGTTGTTAATTTGCACTTTGGACAGAAATGACTAGTTATAAAATGAAGGCCAATCTTTGATTAGCATAATGAATTGGTTCTCATTTTATGGTGCATTGCCACGTGAGAGCAACCAGACAGTAAGGTGAATGCTGTATAATGTAGAACAAAGGCTATGGTAGCACGGTGACTGTGTGGAATTTAGTGTTCTGGGAGGCTGTCCTGGATTATCAGTTGTGTATCCTTTTAACGGACAAAATCATCTGGCTGTAATCAAACATTTGTCTCCTTGATCATTATAGGAGGCAAATAGTGTGTGTTGTTTTTTTTTTTCGCCATGTTTAGCAGCCTGGAGATTTAATGAACAAGTGGATCATGTTGCCAGTCACTGTGATAATGTCAGCACTGAGCGTGGCACGTGCTGTTAACGCTGGTTCTGCTCATCGCCTCTCCTCAAACAGCTTTTGGAGTTGTATAGGAAGCTTATCTCTGAGAAATAAATTGGAATTAGCCTGGTTCAGGCCGACGGCCCTATTTATAGCACAATTCTTCTAATAGCCTCAAAGGGTTGAGATCTTTTTCATGCCTGCCTTAAAGATGCTTTTAGCAGCATTCCGTTTCTTGAGCCACGTTGGCTGGGGGTTCGCTGAAAGAAGTATAAGACTCCAAACCAGCTGAAGTATTAGGGTTTCATTGAAGGTCTTGTATTTGAGTACTGAAATTACATTTGGTGAGCTTTGTGTATGTTGGCGAAAAAAAGAATGTTGGTTAGAGTTAGATCGATCTTCAGGACGCTAATTTTGGTTGCCCTTTGGAGGTGGGTCTGGGAAACCAGGCTGCGTTTACGTTTTGATTATACCATACCATTTTTTTAGGCTGTACCATGGTCAATGTTGGAAACTTGGCTGGTGTTCTTAGATGAGGGAGGATGAGGAAAGATGGTATTTTGGGTTTCAGCTAAAATTTCTAGGAGGGCTTTCTGGGATAGGAGTGCACGTAGCATAGTTTCTACTCTTTTGACCACAAACTTTGGCTTACTGGACTTATCTACCGTATAAAGTGCCAAAATGTGAGTTCTGGAAATTCAGTCTTGCATCTGGACCATTCACTGCAGTGAGCTAGATACAAGACAGATAGCCCTTTCAGATGAGCTCCTAAAGTCTACACGGATAAGAGTTGGCTTCTTTAAGATTTCAAATTAATGACCCATTTAATAGGCTGTCTTTTCCATGTCTTTCAAGGAGGCTTTTCACCTGCCAAAATACTGATGGACTTAGGAGGCCTGCAGTGGTTTCCTTTACTGAAATCTGGATCAAGGACACTGGTGCAGGGAAAACAAATTCAACACCAGATGAGAAGAGACCACTGGGCAGCTGCCTGCTGGGTGCTCAGTCCAGAGCTTAACAGTACTGCTTGCCTGCTTCCCTTGGCTATAGGTCTCAAGGCACTTGTCACTACTCACCAAAAACAAAGCTCCCGAACCACCACCTTTTTCAGGGAGGAGTGTGGGGGGAGAGTGAAGCTGGAAGCTGTTGGTCTGGTGACTTAATCTTGTAGTTCTGCCACCCCATTTCAGAGGATGCAGGGGAAAAAAGGACAGGTGCAGACCCTCAGTTTTCCAGACTTCCATGTCCAGCTGGGATCCTTCTTCTCAAGCAGGCTCATTTCTCTCCCCTTCCATTTCTGGTGCTCTGAAGCTGTGGTGGGGCTCAAACAGAAGTCAACTACTTTGTATTGCTATTTCTGTGATTAAAATTTGACTATTTATATGGCATTCTAATTAATACTAAACTTCACACAGCCGTTTTGTGAAGTAAAAATGTATATAGACATGTACTCAAACTGAAAAGGTTTTATCTGAATTTTATCTGAAATAAAATCTTTGCACCTCTCTTCAGATCTTTGGAGAGCCCTCCTTCAGCTTTTGATCATCATCAGCTCTGATCCCAGGCAAGACTAGAATGCTGCGAAGCCTCCACCTTTACTTTAATTTGCAAATCTGTTCTCCTTCTGTGCTCTGAATTATGGTGAAACGTAGCTTTCAGTTTATTGGGTGACGTGGAGGAACTCAACTAATCAGTTGGGTTAGTTTGTGGGAGAAGGAAGGAATCACTGCATTAAAGCAAAATGCCGTTCCTGGTCTGGGGAAGAGCTGATTTTTCCATGAACGTTGCTGAAATCCCTTAGTGTTTTCCAACCACTCCAGCAGCTGGAGACTTTCAGAATATGAAGGATATCTCGTGAGGCAAAGGTGTTGTCCACAACATTATTTTTTTTTCTGGGTAAATGCTGAAGTTTATTTAAAAAAAACCATACAAATAAACAGAACTAAGCAAACACAAAAATTGTGTGGCTGCTAGATAAAAAACAACAGGGGGAATGAAGCTGTTGGTTGTTTTTTCCTCCAGTGGGAGGAGGAGAAGTCTCCCTTCTGACACATGTGATATGTTCTGGAAGTTCTGAGCTTGAAGTGCAGCCGAGTGAAATCTGATGACTGGCTTTCACTTGCACTTCTGGGAGAGCAATGCTCCCTTGCAGTGCCGTGTTCACGTTCTTTAACAAAAACCATGCACGGCTGCTAAAATTTAGACCTGTAGTGTTCCTACAGAAAGGTGGATATCTAAGAGCTTAGGATTGTTTGCTAAGAAAATAAACCACGCCCTTGTTGGTAGTGTGCTAGCTGTTAGGATCTCCCCTAGATTTCCTGAACTTTTTTGTTATGGAAGACATTGATAAATGTTATCAAAAGGACAATAAAACAAGATTTGGATTAAAAATTGGTGGTATCGTCTCATTGATCATGGCTGGCTTAGGCAACTGTTGAAATGCTGGTAGCAAGAAAACTGGGGGGGAAATATTCACAGGGAAAAATGAAAAATACATGATTAAAGATTTAATTAGCATCTTTGGTATTGCAGAACCAGGGTTTGGTACCGTGATTATACAAACAATTGTGTGTACACAAGGGCTAGTCAGTGCAGTGCTGGTGTATGTATTAACCTGTACCTATGAAAATCTTGTCAATGTAAAGTAGAAGATCAGAGAATCAGAGACTGGTTTGGGTTGGAAGGGACCTCAAAGACCACCTGGTTCCAGCCCCCTGCCACGGGCAGGGACACCTCCCACCAGACCAGGTTGGCCTTGAGCACCTCCAGGGACGGGGCACAGGAAACACAGGAGTAAGATTAAATTGTAATACCAGGGGAGGAAGAACTCTGGACTCTTGTTTTCTGTCTGTTTCCAGACTTCCAGCAACGATGACAGAGACTTCCAAAGGATGTAAGAAGTGCATGTGCCAAATCCTTGGGAGTTTTTTGGAGGCTGCCCTCTGACTCAATTTTCACAGCTGCATGAGAGAGAGCCTTTTATCCCTGGCACTGACCTGCTCCTTCTAGGTCAGGTGCTGTAAAGGTACCTCGTGTAGCCTGCCCTTCTCCCGTGTTCCAGGGGATTGTTTCACTCTGGAGGCGGCCAAGTGACGTTTGGGCTTTTTTTGGTTGCATTTCCTGCTGAACCTGTGGTACAGTTCATCCATCCTGCTCTTAGCTCACCTGTGGGGCAAGCGCAAGGCTGTTTTCGGGGTCAAGGTGAGGATGTCCCCGCAGCCAGATCAGTGAAGCAAAAGTGTTTGGTCCACAACTTGCCTCTTCTGCTCTGTGTTAGGTTGTAGACCAAGCACATCCACAGGAGTCACTCTGGCTAGCACTGAAATGCAGCTCACCTTACGCAGCACGTAACAATATGCTTGTGGCAGGGTGTAGAGACCCCGCACAGGGAGCTTGGTATGTAGTGGTGGAGCAAAAGGGTATTTTCTCAGTCCCATACAGTTTTGTCTGCCAGTCCTTCAGCATAAACTCAATACCAGCGAGTAAATACAGATTTGGAAACTGGATATGCTCTTCTCCACCGTGGCTGTAATATCTCAGGAATACATCAAGCTGTTGTGCACTTAGGGGATATCTCAGAATTGCCCGAAAGAAGATTTCATACGAAAACATAAGGTATCTTGTGCTTCAGATAGAAATACAAAATAATTTGGTAAATGCTAGCAGCTCTGGCAAGCCTGATGTCTCACTGTTTAACTCAATATGTAGCATTGTCTGATCAAATGTTCATTAAAAAAAAACAAAACTCTGCAAACTTTCTGTTCCTCAGCCTGTAAAATTCCAGGAATAACAGCTGAAAAGCAAGTATTTTATTGATGTTAGAGGGAGTCACTCTGCAGGGTTGCAGCACTAACGCTCTCCTTTTTCCAGCATGCCTTGAATGGTGGGATACGGCGCTACCATGTCGCACCCGTCCTGTGCCAGCGGGCCAAGGTGGCCATGAGCCACTTTGAGCCTAATGAATACATAAATTATGAAAAGTTGGAGAAGAACATCAACATTGTCCGTAAGAGGTAAGAGGGGAGGAAGGAGGAGGAGAGGGGTCGGGTCAATGTGCAGAATTTAGCTCTGCAGTGATGGGAGAGGAGGGGAATAAAAAAACATCACAGGGCTCTGGCAAAGGGAATATTTACTGGGGTTAGCAGCTCGGAGCCATAGCAGTCGCCAGTGTAGTGAAACACGAGTTGTAGTGTCTCCATGCAGTGGTGTGGGGCACTGTGGGGAGGGTTGAAGGTTCGGAAGAAGCACTCTGACACGTAGAAAACCAGGTCAGTGCAGAGGAGGCGCTAGAAAGGGCTCTGTCCTCTTTTTAATGCCCTCCTTCGTGAGCCTTCGTATTGGGGCTTGCACCTGTCTGGGGAAGCAGCGTGTGGGCAGTGGTCATTGCAGGCTAATGCTCCTTTGCACCTTGTTTTGACGGTGAACGTTCTCCCGTGTGCCACCGTAGGCGTTAGACACAAAAAGGAGGGCTAGGAATTCGTAGTCTGTGTAAACATGGTGACCTTAATCTGCTGAAAGGGGCTTGCTGAGTTGTCATTCCTGCTCCACTTACCTTGGCAGTGGTTTGTAAGACATGTCCTTCGGTCTCTGCATCCTTTGTTAGATGTGGTAACTCTCGTTTCAAGTCGTTGTGTCTACTTAGTTACCTCTCAGAAGATCTCACCACTGACATAAATAGGCTCCTCAGCTGAGACAGCCAGTCAGAAGCCTGCAGGACAAAAGGTCTGTGTTCGCGAAACTCTGCTTAGTTGTCCTTCCTTGCTGTGGGATCTGGTACTTGTGAATTGAGTCTGACCTCTCTCTTACCTCCCTATTTGCTGTCCTGAAGTATGACCTTGAGAAATGAGCAGAGTCAAAGCTTCCTTTACTGTATAGGGAGATTATAAAAGCGCAAAGTGACGTTGGTTTGTATCCTTTTGAACTTTCTGGACCAAGCACTTGTTTCAGCCAGCTACCAGTTGATATTTTAGATCCGTAAGATAACCACGCAGGTTGCTGTGTGTTCATGTGTTTTAGAGTGGTAAAGGGAAGAAGAGAGTATCTTTGTTCTGTTACATGCTTAAAGGGGCAAATGTTAAAGTACACAACTTGCAGAGGTAAAATTCTTCTCTTGTCTCCCCAGGCTCGACCGTCCCCTGACCTTGTCTGAGAAGATTGTATATGGCCACCTGGATGACCCAGCGAAGCAGGAGATTGAGCGAGGCAAGACCTATTTGCGCTTACGGCCCGATCGCGTGGCCATGCAGGATGCCACTGCTCAGATGGCAATGCTGCAGTTCATCAGCAGCGGGCTGCCCAAAGTGGCCGTGCCTTCCACCATCCATTGCGATCACCTCATAGAAGCTCAGTCAGGTGGTGAAAAGGATCTTCGAAGGGCCAAGGTGACTACTGCAGAGACTTAAATTCAGTCTGTTTGAAAGCTTCTTTCCAGTCTAGGGAAGGGATTTTTTTTTTTTTTTATTCCAGGACAGCCACAAAATCACAAGTAATCTGGTATCAAGTCTGGTGGTTAGCTCGGTAGATAGGTCAGATGCAGTAGAGAAACAGCGTAAGCAGGGCTGTGGGAGTTTTTCACCAGAGATTCATCCACGACATGGTTTAAAGGACCATGACAATAGGAAGCACTAGCTCTTAATCTGCTAGCGATGGAATTGCAAGTCATATGTGTGTTCCGTAGAGTGAGAAGACGTTTCAGGTAAGGGAAGAAGAAAAATCTATTTCAAAGGGTAGGAAAGGAAGACGGATTACTCTAGGGAGTTTCGCTGTCTACGGCAGCATGAAAAGCTTCCTGAATGTGTGTCTGCATTGCACTGCATCCTGTGAAGGGGGAGCAACTGACTGCTTCTGTTTCCCAAACCACTTGCAAGTGATTAGTGCTTACTGAAGCACTTGCAGCTTTCAAGACCAGCAAGGATAGGTAATAAATGTATATACAGGCATGAAGGGTTTTATTTGGGAATTCCAATGTTGTTTGTCCAACTTCTGGTTCAATGAGGTTTTGTTTTTTTTACATTTCCCCCACACTGTTTTACTGCTTATTCCTCCTTAGGGGGTTCTGTCAAATGTAAACACATTCACCTCTGTCCCACATACCACAACGAATCTGCCAGGGAAGAATATCCTGTTAGCATAGCAGGGAAGTCGGGGGAGCCTTTTTTTCCAAGTGGGCATAGCGTAAGTCCATTATCAAAGCCAGGAGGCTTCTGACTTGGACCCTGATACTGAAACTGAAGAATCTGTCCTAAACACGTTGTGGGTGCTCAGCTGCATTTTAAGATTTTAGTCTGTATCTATTCTAAGAAATTCCTGATGTCGAAGTAAGTGCTTCTGGCTTTTTCTTTTTCCTTCAGGTTAGAGTAAAGCAACGTATACCACCAAAGAGTAAATTTGGAGAGTTCTCGTTCTATATTTTGTCTCAGGCCCAAGCTGTGAGATTAAGAATTTGGGACCGTACTAAATAAGACTTGATTTTCTTCCCTCACCTCCTGTCTTTCCCCTATTCCTGCATTTGTTCTCTGCAGTGCAATGGTGTTCTGCTGCAGCCCTGAGCTGAGCAGCGTTCCTCGTCTGCCACCCGCTCTGAGCAGACCAAGTAAAGGTCCTGCCTTCTTCTGACTGGGTTCTGCTTCTGTAGCTGCCAGTTGGCACACAATGAATGCTGGCAGGCCACAGGGTGGCTTGGATCTGCTCCTGGCACATCAGCGTGCTTTACTGGGGGAGGGATGCACAAACAGAGTGAAGTGACCTGACTCCCAGTGGAAAACGAGGCTTAAAGAACTGCTGCTGCCTCATGGGAAACTTCAGCAAATGTGTGCTGAGACAATTCTGCCATTATCTCCCGTTTCCCCTTTCTCTTCGTTCTGAAGCGTAGCTGCCTGAGAACAGTCTTTAAGAAACTCCCTCCTCCGAGCGCTTATCTTATCTCTTCTGCCGCTCCTCTGCCAAGAACTATCAGGACATAATACTGTCATACTTCCTTGGCAACCGTGGGTATTCTCACAAGCAGTTTTCATGGTGTGACCTCCACGAATAACAGTGGTGGCGCAGCAAGAAAGGCAGCATTGTGTGAGCCTTAAGCAAGGGACTCAGCAGAATGAGAAACGACGCCCACCAGCTCCCCTGGCAGCGAGCAACTTCCAACTCCATTTCTTCATCCGTAAAAAATAAAGCTGAAATGCTTATCAGGAGGTTTGAAATGTCTGCAAAGCATGCATAAAACAAAAGAAACAGCTGGTAGAAAAGGAAGGGGGGGTGAGAAGAAGAGAGAAAAACAGGTTAAAATACCTTTGAGAGTAGAAGAAATGAGCAGGGCATTCTCCAATGCCTTACTGGCAGGGTTTTCCTTGAATTGTGTGATTTGGCATTGGAAACTAAAAAAGATGCCTTAGGAGAGCTACAAGTTGGATGAAATCAAGTGGCCTGCTACAACTGACTGGCAAACAGCCTTGATCTCTTTCGATTTTAAGAGCGATGTGCACCTCCCTCTAGCTGCTGCAAAACTGTGGAGCAAACTATGAACAGGCTTGGGAAGAAGGGAGCGTGTTTGAGCTCATGATCTGCCAAAGAACAAAATGTGTTACTAACACCATGTGTTTTCCTGTGTGACTAGGATATAAACCAGGAGGTGTACAACTTTCTAGCAACAGCTGGTGCCAAGTATGGAGTGGGATTCTGGAAACCTGGGTCAGGAATCATTCACCAGGTAAAGTGTGTGCTTGTAGTCTTTGAACATCCAGTGGCTCTCCCTCCTCATGGTGGAGGGGGAGCTCCAGTACAAACCCGCAGAGAATTTCACCAGTTTAGAGGAACAACTCGCTTTCTCTGAGGCAGGTGAAATTTCTTGCTTGCTCCCTTTCAGTTATCTTGACAGCGATGTTTTTACTGAAAGGTTATTTTTGTCAAAGTGTAACCTGATGCGTGATTAGTTAGTGCCAGCAGCAGGCCACGTGAATCAAAGGATCTTAACTGTTTGTGAGCTGGCTTATCTCGGTACGCCTGGGAGCGTGAAGTGATGCCGTGAAAATAGCTACTTAAGGCTAATGTGGGTTCCTTTTGGGAGTAAGGAAGGAAGCTTTTGGAACATACATTTTCGAAGGCTCTTTTGTATGTGTTTGGTTCCATTTCAAAAAAACAAAACCAGGAGAGAGTGTATGAGGACAGCAAATAGAGCAGCTTTAGGTACTCATAACTAGTTGCTATCTGAATTGAATAAAATGCAAAGGACTTTTCAATGGGTTTTCAGGTCTGAAATTCTCTTGCCATACCACTTGCACCTCAAAAAAATATGACCATCCCGAGATAACTTAGCACGTGATGAGGCTTTCTGGTTTTTAAACCCAACACCTATAGCAGGACTTCCCTACCTTGATTTTGTTTGATTTGCTATGTATGTCCAGGAGACATTTTTCATTGTTCCTGAGTTGCAGGCAGGAAAAATTGAAGTGCAGCACAAGCAAAAGGAGTGGAGAGGAGAATGGATGACTGTTAAACGTCCTGTCAGCAGGGAACTTGTGACCAGGTGCGGTCAAGAGCTCTCTGCTGTCTTTTCTTAGCTATGGAATGAGTTACTAAGGTTACTTTAACTTGGTGTGACGCAATGGAGAAAGGAAATAGAACAGGTGAACTCCCCAAAAGGTTGTGGGAGCACCTCAGGTTACTTCTGCTCCCTATTGTTGTTACCAGCTTTCTTGTGATTCACTTTCTGAGGAAAAAAAGCTGGAGAAAATTGGACGTACTGTATAGCTTCAGAGTCTGGCTCTTGGAATTGACCTTTCTTGCATGCGTATGTAAAGGTGGAAGTACTACAGGCAAAAATCTTAGCTCTTTCAATAAAGGGCTGCTGTGTTTCTGTCCAGACTGTTCTGTAAGATGTGCTGTGCTTCCCAGAAAGGCTGTACGTAATGTTGGTATGGCACACGTGCAGTAAGAAGTTCATTAGCTTCTACAGGAAGGTCATAATTTTTCAGTAGAGGACTGTTCTGTGATTTTGCTAATATTTGAAGAGTTTTGCATGGCATCAGTAGCAGCAATAAGTGAAAGGCAGCCTCTTGGTGTATTTGTGAGGGATTCTTCTGTGTGATTAGGTTTTGGCTGGCAGTAAGGATTTGGAGGGCCCTGCTGTGGTATTCTACTGCTGTGGGACTATAAAAATCTGCAAAAAGTCTTCCTAGCACTGGACAGGTGAGCTGGCTGGCTCAGCAGTTGATCAAGGGTTTGGAGACTAAGGAACAGCTTCCTGAGCCCTAACGAAGGTTACTGGAAGGAAGAGGTCTTCCAGTGAAAAAGGGAAGGTCATTGCTTAAGTTTTCTTACTGTCCTGGGATGAGCAAGGGCCAAGACTTGGTACCTCGTTCAGTCATTACATCCTCCAAAAGGGGGTTGAAATACAACTGAACTTACGGTCCAAAAGAAATTACATTTCTTGCTACTGAAATCTGCAAATAAAAACTAGTCTGTATTCTTGTTGGGTTTCTTGCTGTCTTCCCCCTCCTTTCCAACCAAACAAGCAAGCAAACAATCAATTTTTCTTTTCAGATCATTCTGGAGAACTACTCCTATCCCGGGGTTATGCTGATTGGCACAGATTCACACACCCCCAACGGAGGTGGCTTGGGAGGAATCTGCATTGGAGTGGGTGGAGCTGATGCCGTGGATGTCATGGCAGGAATCCCTTGGGAGCTTAAATGCCCAAAGGTAGGAGCAAAAGGAACACTAATCCTCTATGTGGAGCATGAGATATAAAATGGGTAAGAAATGTATGTAAGGCACTCTAGCGCCTGTGTTTGCCTGGCTCATACAGCCAGTCTGTCGTTTGTTGGCATCTCTGAGTTTCATTTCCAGCCTTTTTAATTCGGGGATTGAGAGAGGTAGGCGAGTAGTGATCTCTGGTTGGCCTTGACAGTGGGTTCAGCCCATGTACATGTGCTGTGGTATTTCAGGATTTTCTCCTTTGTGTTTTGGTGGCCACCCAGATTGTGAGAAAGAAGCCTGAGGAATTCTCTTGACTGCTGGAGGGAAATGATACCAGTATACTTTTCTGTTGTTGTTTTAACTCATGTTAAGGTTATTGGTGTAAAACTGACTGGCAAGCTTTCTGGCTGGAGTTCTCCGAAAGATGTGATCCTGAAGGTGGCTGGCATCCTCACGGTCAAGGGTGGAACAGGCGCCATCATCGAATACCACGGGCCTGGTGTGGATTCAATCTCTTGCACTGGTAAGGCAACAGGAATCTCTTATCTGGAGTGGGTTGTTGTTGGAGGTGTTGTGTTGTCCGTGAGGAGAAGGGAATCGGGCAAGAAGTGTTAAATGTTCCCTCTTAGCCTGGCTGGGTGACCAGTACACAGCAAACTGGGAGTCTTTCTCTGCAAGCTGGTGGGGTGAGAGCGGTGTAACAAGTGAAAAGCCTCTCTGGACGGCTCTGTTAAATCTTGTGACCGTGAGAACGCTGAATGGTTAATTGTGGGGAATCCTGTAAGATGGCGCTGTCAGGATGAGAGTAAGGATGGGGCTATTTTGCCATATGCTTAGAGGATAGAGATGTTGGGGGTAGTAAAGGATGACATTTTCATTTCAGCCTAAAATAGGTTGTGAGTAGAGGAGAGAAATAGGTTGGGGAAGGGGGGAAATGTGTGACAGCTGCTAAAGAAAAAGCTTCTCAGCAAAGTAGAGCAGAGGGGAGACTAGAAAGCAGCAGTTAACTTGGAGACTTGCAGTAGGCAATTGTGGGTCTCAGGTGCTGAATTTGAACCAGCAGATATTGCAGCTGTTTGTAACAGTACTTGTCAGGACCAAACTGAGAGAGCTGTCCCTTCCTTTGGCTTGAAATGTAGCTTTTAAGCTGGGCTTCTCTCCATTCATAATGCTTGGCTACTTGGAATACTTGCTTTTACAATCTGAGAGCATTTTAGGATTTTTATTCTCTTGAATCAGAGAGCACTGACCTGTGATACCTGCTTCTATCTCCCTGAATGTAAAACAGCAACTCCTACAGCTTCATCACTGTGCCTTGAAAGGCATGGGTGACCCCAGTGCCACAAGTGATTTTTTTTTTTTTTTTTTTTTACTGTTTTCTATCACTGGAGTCTTTGTCTGGAATCCTGTCTGCTGTGGAGTTAGGTTTGTGCCTAATGCACTTGATCTCTCTTGGCTTTGCCGTCTTTTCCATGGGCTGACTCTTGAAGAATTGGATGGCCTTGGACTTTGTTGACCCTGTGGTCTTTTCTCCCACTCCTTCACTAGGGATGGCAACGATCTGTAACATGGGGGCTGAAATTGGAGCTACCACATCCATCTTCCCTTACAACGAACGGATGAAGAAATACCTGGGCAAGACTGGGCGAGCTGGTAAGAGGGTTTGGGGGTTGAAGTGGGTAGAAGTGTGGGTTTGAATGACGGTGTTCTCTGGGAGCAGCATCCTCCTGCAGCAGTGTCTGATGTGGCTTCTGTCCTTGGGTGTACAAGCAGGGAGCCTGTAGCTGAAATGCCTGGGGAAGTATCTGGTGGACCCTGCGTTCAGTTGTTCTGGTCTTTTTCTTTTCCATCTTATTTGCTGCAGTTTTTCAGGTCTCCCTTCTTTCTTATTCCAGACATAGCTGTGCTGGCGGATGAATTCAAGCAACACCTGGTACCGGATTCTGGTTGTCAGTATGACCAGGTGATAGAAATCAACCTCAGTGAGGTAAGGCTTCCTTCCTGCTTGCCATCTTGGATGTTGTGATGAGACTGCCTCGTGTGAATGAGGACTAAGCTGGGAGTTGGACGCAGCACCCCTGGTTGTGCTAAAACGGGTAACAAACGCTGAGATCTGTTCCACTAACAGCTTCTGCTCAGGCAGGCGAGTCCTATTTAAACAGCTTCCAGATAGCAAATCAATTCCTTTCATAACTGTTTTTTTTTTTTTTCCCTGGCTACTGTAATTTCTGACTCTGTCGTTGTTTCTTAAAGCTGAAACCACATATCAATGGACCTTTCACTCCAGACCTGGCACACCCTGTGTCAGATATTGGTGCTGTGGCAGAAAAGGAGGGCTGGCCTGTTGATATCAGAGTTGGTGGGTAGCATTTGCTCTTTCCTCTGCCTTCATCTTTGTGCCATAAATGTTGCTGTCTTGGGATAAGCAGTTGGTCATATAGCTTGGGATCTAATCCTTTAATTACTGCTCTATGCCCTTTGACTTGGTTGCAGTGTCATTTCTACATAGGCACATGAATTTGCTGGGAAGAGTAGTCTCTTTGTTTTTTCTCAGGTGTGAGTAGCCTCTCACACGTGGCCTAGATCTGGGATAGCTGGAGGGGTTTTGATCTCAAGAGCCAGGCAATTTTTTCGCCTTGTTGGAAATTTTTAAAAGATGGGGTTGCCAGGAATGTTACCTGTTACACATTTGGTCAAATCCATGAACAGGCTTTCAACAGAGATCTGTCAGGCGCACAGTTGTGCATTCCCCGAGCAGGAGACTGTTGAGCTCTCAGGACGTAGTAAAGTTGATGCTCGCTATCCTAAAGAGGAGGCATGGATACTCGTACACTCGCTGGCTTCTCTGGAATTGCTCAGGGTGGGAATGAAAAGAATGCAAGTACATTGTAAAGGCCACATCCCAGGTAGAGACGAGTTACTCAGTAGTGTTACAAATAGGATCAAGAGCAGCAGTAACTGAAAGCCCAGAGTTTTATTCTTTGCTGCTTAGCATCAGAGTGCTGTCAGTGCAACGCTGTATGTCCTCGTGTCATCTTCATACCATAACAAAGGGTGTTTTACCCAAGGACTACAAAATGCCTATACCAAAACGAAACAGTGCGTTGGGGTCTAGCCCAAGATAACCGAGGCGAACTAATTGGGTGTGTAAATTGCTTGGAAGAAAAAAAGAAGAAAGACCAGTGGGCTCTGAGGTGTAAGTTGAAAGGGCTGGGAAATTTAAAATTCAATATGCGTAGAGAGGCACCCACCTCTTCTTTTAATCATTTCCTTGATTTCTTCTCATCTTGATTTGTAGCCTTTTCTGTCTTCCTAGAAGAATACCTCTTTGTGGTAATTCGCCTAACCAAAGTGCACATAGGTGGCACTCTGACCTTGTAAAACAATAACCAGCCTAGTGACCAGGTAATGTGTTCTGGCTTACAGCCTCCGAAGCCTGAGGGATTGATTGCTTGTGACCACAGTATCTTGCTGGGAGGCTTGGCAGTGTTTGTACCTGAAACTGTTTCAGGCTCCTTGTCAGTGGAAAAGGAGGTTGTCTCTTGTTTTTTCTGCTGAGAGATGGTCTCCTCAGGGAGAAGCAACCAGGGCTGCACTAACCACCTCCCTGTCTCTGTCAAACACCACAGGCCTGATTGGCAGCTGCACCAACTCCAGCTACGAGGACATGGGACGCTCTGCAGCAGTGGCAAAACAGGCGCTAGCGCATGGGTTGAAGTGCAAATCGAAGTTCACAATCACTCCAGGCTCGGAGCAGATCCGAGCCACCATTGAAAGAGACGGTTACGTGAGTATGGCTGCTCTTTACAGGTCCAAACAGTAAAGGTTAAACTTTTCCAGAGGGTACTCAGGAGTCTGGAAGTGACTAATGGAAACCTCTTAAATTTGTCCTCACGTATTGCTCGAAGTGCAATGACTGATATAGTAACCAGCCTTGCGTTACTGTGCCCCTGGGTCCTGCTGCTGCCCAGGCAATGTTTTGACCTGCTATGTTTATCCACTCTTCTCCTTATAGAACAGTTTGGGATGTGAGCAAACCTGCGTATGTAGGAAGCAAGTCCCATTTTAGACTAAACTTAAGGTAAAACTCCAGTGTATCCCTAGAGGAACCACCACGTACCTTTCCCCCTTTTTGTGGGGAGCAGAATATAACGATGTGTTAATTGATTCTAATGTTTAGTAAGTGTTGGACGCTGTCACAGCTTGGGGATCAACTGTGTGAGTCTTTATGTGCGGGTGTGTCCACGAGTCAGCTTTTTATTTGTCTGTCTGCAGTTACACTTTTCTCCAGCAGCTGCCCTCTTGATTGGATCCTTTGCTGAATGGACTGAGCAGGCACATGTTTGCCTGCACTTTTACCAAATCACTCCTTACACTGCCAGGAAACGTGTTGAAAATTAATTGGACCATCTTCAGTGAAATGTCTCTGAGGAGCTGTTTTCTTTGCTCAGTTTAAAGTAGGCAGAGAACAGGAACTTTATGGTAAATCTTCCTGTGCTTTTCCCCAGCGTTAACTTACAGCTTTACTGGCATCAGCCCCCCTGTATTTATGACAATTACTCAAAACTTGCAAGTGAAACAAGAAAGGGATTTTTTTCAGGGTTGGTGCTTTCTGTTAGAAGATGGGTGTCCTCTTTCTCTAAAAGAATACCATCAGAAATGTATCCCAAACTTTCTACTAATAATGAAATTGTCTGTCCCCAGGCACAAATCCTGCGAGACGTTGGAGGGCTGGTTCTTGCCAACGCTTGTGGGCCATGCATTGGCCAGTGGGACAGGTAAAGTGAAAGACAGACCTCTGTCTAGCTTTGTATCTCTCAGCTCCTAAAGCACTCTGCGAAGCCAGATTTGATTGTTAATACCACACACGGGTAATTAAGCACACTAGCCGTTGGTCGTAGCTGCCTGATACACGCTGGAGGAGGAGAAATAAACTGCAAATTTATGCCGAGCCTTTGGATGAATGAAGCTGCGGCATGGCCACATCTACAGGTTTTTGATAGGGAAAAATGGGGAGAGAGATCAGTTCTCTCTGAGAGGATGGGCTGGAGTTTGTGTGGGCCTTTTAAAATAGGAAGAGTGATTGGTCTGGCTTAAATCCCTAGAGTGGCAGTGAGGAAAATCCTGATAAAAGAGATGGGAGACACATGCTCGTTTGGCTCTGTCATTACTGACGGTGGCATGTCCAAAGGCATGTACTTGAGTATTGCTCAGACAGTTCAGCAGTGCACAACATGGACTATGAAAACTACTCCAGGAATCAGTGTCTGACTTGGCATTGCACTGTCCTTGGTTTTGAGGCTCTGCTTAGGGGAGGAAAACATGTGTGCGCTGATTCATGTTTCCAAAGATAGTGATTGCTGCCACAACCAAGCCTGGGGATTTTAGCAGCCAGATATCTAGAAGCAATAGTCCCTTTGGATTTGACGAGTGTTTCCTTCTTTCACAGGAAGGACATAAAGAAAGGAGAGAAAAACACAATAGTTACGTCTTACAACCGGAATTTCACAGGTCGCAATGATGCCAACCCAGAGACTCACGCGTTTGTGACCTCCCCAGAGGTAAGAGACAGCCAGAGGGGGCGTGGGGAATAGTTCAGGGTGTCTCGGGAGCCAATTCCGCTGCCTTCAGAAGAGACCCAGCATCATTTGGTGTGTAACTTCGGGAGCCTTCTGGCTGCTGTCTTTGTTAGGCGTAGGACTTTCAAATGAAGAGATGGGAGGAAGACTAAGCCTTTAAATTGTTTTTCTTTCAGATTGTCACGGCCCTGTCCATTGCTGGCACTCTAAAATTTAACCCCGAGACAGATTACCTGACAGGAACAGATGGGAAGAAGTTTAAACTAGAAGCACCTGATGCGGATGAGCTGCCCAAGCTGGTAACTGCTTGCTCTGGAGATGGAGGGAGGGAAGGCCTGTCACTGTCAGTGTTTTATATGTAGCAGGGGAACTCTCATGCACTGCCTTTAATGTTAAAATTGGCTTGTTCTCTTCACATGCTGTTGGGGATGGCTGAGACTGATGATTTTCCTTTCCTTTTTATTCTTTTGAAGGATTTTGACCCAGGCCAGGACACCTATCAGTACCCTCCCAAGGACGGCAGTGGGCAGCACGTGGATGTGAGCCCCACCAGCCAGCGCCTCCAGCTTCTCGAGCCCTTCGATAAGTGGGATGGCAAGGATCTAGAAGACATGCTGATCCTCATCAAGGTCAGGAGCAAGGCGGGGGAACACCAGCCGTGACAGGGCTGGGCAAACGGGGATTTGCACATGGGTTGAAGCTTTGGGTGTGCCTTGAGCTGACAGATGCCTTCCCCTACAGCTGCATTGCTATGGGAAGTGAAGCAAGGGTCTTGCTTCCCTTGTGGTGTTGTTTCCTTCTGATACTTTATATATTATGACTAAGAGACTTTTCTATTTGGGGCTAGTTGTTAGCTAATACCATGAAAAATTAATTTTTTACACCCTGTAATATGATCCCACCCATACCACACAGTTTGGAGAATTTGTCCTAGTTATAACCACTAATTAGCATCTCTAAAATCTGACTGTTCTAAGATGCATTTTGTCTGAAATGAGGTCGTTAGGATCTTCTCATCCACCAGTATTTGTCGTCTTCCCATTTTACAGAAACTATTACTTCACAATAGTTAAACATTACAATTCAGTCTCCTAATGAAGACATATTTTGTTTCACTCTCTGTGATGAATTTACAGGATGAAAGCTTCAGTTAACACAGTGATAGGTGCTGAAATGCAGTCCCTTAGGAATTGTCCTTCAGGAGAACTGTTGATTCTCAGCAGCAGAGAGCCGCAGGTATTCCCAAGGGCCGTGCTTCCATACTGAGCTGTGCTTGTTTGACACGCACAATTCCTTTGGAAACACTGGGAGCCAGTTGGAAGGCTGTTCTCTCCGGTTGGGAATTCTGCTCCTACAGGTTGAGGAGGCTTCTATGCAGACTGGGAACTCTGAGGAAACACTTGGTGTCTTGCTGAGCTCCTCCAGCAGAGAGGTTGAGCTGTACCAGGAAGAGCTTAATGACTTCTGGTACCTGCAGAACCTGCTGCTGAGGGAAGTGAGGACATGGCAGGAGGTGTCATAGCTTACCGGAGTTTTGTAACTCTGCCCTTTGGAACAGGGATCTTCCTTCTGCCCAGAGCATGCAGAAAGACCATTCTTTTTGCCTTTGTATTCTGCCTGAGACCATTGCGTTCTGCCTTACGGTGCCTTGATTCTGTAACAGATACAGTTGTCTTGGGTTTGTGCTTTTAAAAAGAAATGTGAAGATCCTTCAGAATAAAAAGTGCTGAGGAAGGCCCAAGTCACTGACCCATCCTAAAGAGATTGATCTCTTCTACTACCCCTTAGGTAAAAGGGAAGTGCACCACTGACCATATTTCTGCCGCTGGGCCGTGGCTGAAATTCCGTGGCCATCTGGACAACATCTCCAACAACCTGCTCATTGGCGCCATCAACATTGAAAATGGCAAAGCCAACTCCGTGAGGAACGCGTTAACCCAGGAGTTTGGGCCAGTCCCGGACACAGCCCGATACTACAAGGTGAGGCTGTCTCCTGGTGCATCTATTTTAGGAGGGTGTTGGCACTTTCTGTGCTCTGTGCCAAGACCGAGGATCTCACCCTACTGCTCAAGTAACAGCAGCTGTGAATTCATTCAGCACTGAGGCTTTTTCTTGGGACGTACTTTGACTGTGACAGTTCTTACAGGCGATTCTGTCCCTACCTGCTGCGGGGCAGAGGGCAGAGGATCTTGTGACCCAAAGGGGACCAGAAACCCTAGGTGAAAGGAGCAGAACACCTCTAGACGCTGCACAACTTACAAGGCAGTGGCGTCACCAGGCTGCGAATAAATCTCACCTCCTCATCTGAGCAAACAGACCTCAGTTACTGTGTGAACCTAAAGAATTCACCTATGGCTAGTCTAAATTCTATTCTTGACCCCTTTGTTCTTTAAAACTTGGGTTGGAATATCAAATTTTCTTTCACTCTTAGAACAGCTTGGCAGCAGTCCTGGTAGACAGAAGTTAAAGCCTTCTCTCTAACTTCTAGAAGTAGAGCAGGGATCATAGTGGTGTAAATGCTGACCTGGCACAAGACCACGGAAGGAAAGGTGGTGGCAAGGATTTGCTCTGGATCCCAAGAGCGATCCTCTTCAGCCCGTGTTAGCCAGGACAGCAATACCTAACTGCTCTGAAGCACATAGTTCCTTCGTTTCTGTCCTTCCTTAGAACCAAGGGGAGCCTCCTGGCAGAAGGTATCATAGCACAGCAACGTCACTAGTGTTGCGCTGACATTAGATGTGTTGGGGTTGTGTTTATTGTTAATTCCTCACCTGAGTGACCGCACAAGTCTTAGTCTTCCTCTTTTGTCACAGAAAATGGGTGTCAAATGGGCCGTTATTGGGGATGAAAACTACGGTGAGGGATCAAGCCGAGAGCACGCAGCGTTGGAACCTCGTCACTTGGGGGGCAGGGTCATCATCACCAAGAGCTTTGCCAGGATCCACGGTGAGTTGCGCTTCCCCTGTGGTGTGTATAAACAGGATGTGTTTGGCTGGGGCGGCAGGGATGTTTACCTTGCCCCAGGGCTCAATACCTACGGGAAGGAACTATCTGCTGACAGATCGCATGGTCTCTCTTCTTAGGAGTCCTCTTAAATATCTGCTTAGATATGCCACAAACAGCGGATATGCTGATTTTGTTATGAAGGTAGTAATTACTGTTGGAATACTACTCAGAGAAGCACTGAGCAGCCGGGAAGTAATCCTCATCCCCTGCAGCGAGTTGTTACGAGTATACTTGATGGTTTGTTCTCTGCAGAAACCAACCTGAAGAAGCAAGGCCTACTGCCTCTTACTTTTGCGGATCCGGCAGACTACAACAAGATCCATCCTGTGGACAAGCTGAGCATCGTGGGGCTGGCGGACTTTGCTCCTGGAAAGGTAAGTGCCTGCACGTCTTGTCACGGCTCTCGGGGTCGGGGATGTGCCCGTGGCAGGGAGCAGCGTGGTCGTGTGCGAGGGCCTGGAGCAGCACCGGCACTGATGGGCCGCGCAGCCCGGCAGCCAGAGGAGATGCCCCACACCAGTGGGTCAGAATCAGATCACGTTGTTCTGAGCTGTTTTGAGAAGTCCTTGTACAATATTCTGAATTCTTCGACTTGTTACCTAAGGCGGGAGCGCTCCCTAAAAGGAACTGCAACCACACATCTCTCTTAAGACCACCCCTGAGCTACCATTTTGTTTTCAACCCTGTAAAAACATGTAGGGATTTTCCTGTGAGAAGCTTCGGTTAACTTGCTCCCTTGAAAAAGAAGGGGGAAAATAAAACCTGTCTTCTTCCTTTAGCCTCTGAAATGCATCATCAAGCACCCCAACGGGAGCCAAGAAACAATCATGTTGAACCACACCTTCAACGAGTCACAGATCGAATGGTTTCAGGCTGGCAGTGCCCTGAACAGAATGAAGGAGCTGCAGCAGAAATCAAGCTAAGTGCGCACAATGCCCCCAGTGCACTGGACTCGATTCAGCTTTGGCATTTTCATCAAAGTGCAATTCCATGCCTCCTGTTGGAATAAATGTCTGATCAAATGTAACCATAGCTTCCTTTTGTTATGGTACTTCCTCTTCACTGACACTATGAAAAGGGAGTGCAACCAGGCTTACTTTTGTCTTTTAAATTCCCCAGCTCCCTTTTTCTATTTTGGCTCAAATTCAGTTGTCCCACAGTTATTTATACTTGGAAATAACCAGCTAAAGTGGGTTTGTCTGCTCAGTTGGTTGTTTCTGCCCATTCACTTTACTGATGGCTAAAGATTTAAAATGGAAATAAAGACTGTGACCATCTCTTCTGCCTTGTGCGATTGTCTTCGTAATCCGGTTCTTCAGCTCCTGCTTTCCCCCTCGCTGTTGCTGAGAGGGTGGGAAAGAACTTGAAGATTCAATGCTACCTGCTCAGTTTGTATTGTTATGCAAAGGCCACATGGTTAAGGAAAAAAAAAAGCCTCCCAGCTGTAGCAGTGCTCTGAAAGCAGTAGGAGCAGAGGACCTGGGAGGTTTATCCACTGCCATTAACTACTGCAGGCTATGCTCATGACTAACCCTGCCTTCCTCTTCGGGGCATCAGTTACACTGTTGTAATGACAAACTTGCAGGTAATAAGTGATTTATGTACGGTTTCCCAGCATCATGCAGTAATTTGCTCAAGAATAGTTCACCGCCACAGCAAAAGCTTGATGTCGAGAGCAATTTTGTTAGAATAGCAAATAAAGCTGAGCTGAGCACAACAGCTACTTGGAGGAACCTCAGACCCTGTCTACAGAGGGGTCTGCGTGGAAGCCTCTGGCTGTTGAGGCGCTAACCTGCTTCACCCAAATTTCTACCTACAAAAACCGGTGGGGATTTTTTTGCCAAGTTTGTTTCTATCACGTCTAGATGACTGCATGTCTGAGCCCTGCTGCACAGCCAGCGCTCAGTAAGCTTACTGTCTCAGCAGCTGGACCGCAGTTACTATGTGAACCTGAAGAATTCTAGGCTCCCTTTTAATTAGAGCAATGCACCAGGAATTAAGGGGTTATAACTGCACTGCTGGGAGGGTGCTGGTGACTCAGGCTTTGTTTTCACAGTTGGAGGTTAGCAGACCCGCTATCCCAGGGAATTACAGCCCCTTCCTGCCAAACGTGGCTGGCTTTGTAATTATGTGCAACATCACCCGCTTGGCACTGGGCCCTGCATAGATTTTACTCACTGTTTTGTTCCCCTCTTTCCTTTCATTGCTGTCAGAGAGGGTGATGGCAATTGTTTGTTATTGGCTGTTAGAGCAGGGCAAAGCATTAGTCTTGACACTCAACACGGTCTGCCTTGAAATACAAGTAGCTAGACTGCAGGAGGCAACTTTTTTTTCCTTCCTGCTAGGCAGGAAGCTAACAGTTTCTCCAGAAATTGTAGAGGAGAGCAGGCTGTGGGGTTTTTTACTATTTATTCCATTTCTGGTATTAACGCACTCTCACAAACACATTTAACTTACTTAAAGTAACATTGGTCCATTTCAGTCCATAATCATGCATTTTCAAACTCCAGCAAAGTTGAGCCCATTCTACACAAATACAGCCCACCTAGTACAGTATTTCCCTTCACCACAAGCAGCCTGTAGCTTTCTGCAGTGGTCATCTTCATAAAGCCCGAGTTACTTTGGGGTAAACTAATTTCGTTCCAGTTCTCTTTGGCGGCCTTCATCCACGCATGAAGTTCCCACTCTCAGCAGAACGTTACCACAGCTTCCCCTGCTCTCCCGGCAGCAGCACTTTCCAAGTCTCCAGAGCAGCACACCTCTCAGCTCCAGTCTTTTGGGGTTTCTCCTCCAGCTCCTGTAAGAAGGGCAGGATTCTGCCCCTCCGGGATCAAGCTGTCAGCCCAAGGAAGCGACGCTTCTAGACAAGCATTCTCTCCCGCTTTCACTCACAAAATCCAACTCCCTTCGTAGCTCAGGCGAGTAAAGACCTCCCCAGCTTTCCCTCCAGGGCAGGAGACGAAAGCCCCAGCTGGGTTTGCTGCTGCTGGGCTCTGGCCTTTTTGTCCCTGCAAATTCACTTCTACAGATCAGCGAAGGCATTTCTTGAAAGCGACTGTCTTGATCTGGCAGGTTGGAAGCTGACGGGGAAACAGAGGATGGCAGCTCTGAGTTCTCGTTCAGCTTCAAAGGAGCAGCGAGCACCAGCAGGATCCCGTAATCCCCCAACTATCCACCGGAAAGACTTGCTGCGGAGCAGGCTCTGACTGCAGCTAGCTGTTCGTCCACCACGACAGGAGGCCCAGGCCTGGTTCACTGATCGACCCCTGTTCACACAGAGCAGAAGAGGGCGTGCAATTGTAAACCGCATAGAGAATGCAGGGGAAAACGTATAAAAATACAAAATGTCTCCCCCCTGAGTTACAGATGAGGTATTCCCCTTCTTGCTGTCAGAACCCAGCCTTGCGAATGCCCTAATTTCCTTAATCCTTGTCAATGCTGCACCAAACCTTCAGCACCTGAAGAATCAAGCACTTTCCCATTCCATCTCCTGGCTGTGCTGACTGCCCCGACATACCCCAACTGTGAGAAAACAGCTCTTACTGGTTTCCATCCATCTTTTTATTGCACCGTGCTCTGGGAGGTCTTACGCCAAAACACGGCATGGGAAAGGCTGTTTAGCTGCTGCGCAAACCTTGATGTGGTTTTCCCAGCTCTGGATCCCTCGTATGCTCATCCCTATCTGCAGCTCTTGCATCTACACTCCGTCTGTTTTAATTCAGCCTCCCAGACAGGAGCTCCACCAACAACCACAATGGTTCAGTGAAAACACGCTGCAAGCACAGAGCGACCGCAAGAACGATCTCCTTTCTCCCCTTTCCCACTCCTTTGATTATGTGACTTTCTTTGCTTCATGGTCAGTTTAACACGATCAGTTCCTTGGGAAAGGGATGCTGTTTTAGCCCTAGAACAAACCACGCTGTTTACACGGCTCTGCGAATTATGCGCATTGTTACCACAAGCGTGTAGGGTGCCTCCTTCTTCTGGACTTCTTCTGTGGCGCTTGAAGTGGAAGCCTCTGCAGAGCTTGGGCCCGTGGGAGATGTATCGACGAAGGTTTCATCCACAACTCGGAAGCGGATCTCCTCCCCGATGTCCATGTAAAGGTCGTGGGCCCCTTCTTCTGTCTCATATTCCCACACCCACACCTGCTCTGCCTCATCGCTGGCCACGCCAAGGGCTAAGGATGGAAACGATTTCACCTGGCAGATCACTTCCCTACAGTTTTGAGCATCCTCTCGATTCAAAGCCTCTTCACAATCCTTTCTCGAGCTGCAGCGCACTGTCCTAGGTCACCATCTGCACATTCTAGGGCCTCATCTCTGATTTTCCTGCACACAGTTGGGGTTTTTCTCCCCACCCCCAAAACAAACAGACCCCTCGAACCCCAGGAAGACACTGCCTACCACGAGCAAGGATATTAGACACACCACGTATCTAGACATTGCACCACGTGGGAAAACCTGCGTTCTGTCTTCAGCAGCAGCCAAGACTAGAGGCAGGGATTACAGCGTGGCTGTTCGTGGGACGCTGCCGTTCGTTTCTAGCAGCTGGCACAATGATCCTGCAAAACCTAATAGGCGTGAGGCCTGTCTAGCTGTGATAACAGTCTGTGGGACTTGCCCGACACAACAGCTTAGCTTCTGCCATTGAGCACCTTCATTGTTGCAGCAGTGAATGCCTGTTGGGCCAGCACTGCACAATCTTTTCAGATGAAGCAGTGAAGTTATCCAAGGTGATCAAAGGATACAACTTAGCTGGCTGCTGCAGGGATTCTGGTGGGATGACAATATCATCAAAGAATCCAATAGAAACTGTGGAGAAAAGAATCTGATTAAGACTGAAATGACTCTTCGCAAGGATGTGCCGCGGCAATTCCTAAAATGCATTTCTAGACTTATTCTCCTTCCCCTCTTAGGAAGGACGTCTGAGATTATGCAGGAATTATTCTTCGAGTCACAACGCTCAATTTCAGTTGGCAGCGAAGCAGGCACCCAGCTGAAGCACATGCAGCAACAGAGGGCACAGTCTTCCTGCCCGCTGGGAAAGGAAAAGGCTGCCTGGAGCAGGGCTGGAAGCGTAAGGGTTCCAAGAAATGAGTCAGATGCTATGGAGGTCCGTGAAAGAAAAGAGCTTAGAAATCACAGATGTAACACGTCAAATACAGACACCAAAGGCAAGTCAGATCAATCCCACCTCCCCTGTTAGATTTCATGATGTTGAGGTTGATCAGATAGCGGACCTGCCCAAATTCAGCAATAAATGTACCCACGGTAATCTCATTGTCCTGACTTAACAAATGAGCACAGAGAGGAGCTTGCACAGAAGACTCCTACAATAACAGAAGGCAACTCATCAACTGAGTACTTCATAAAGTACATAGTTGATCATCTGTCTTAAGAAAGATGTTTCCCTGCTGTTTTCAGACACAGGAAATAATCATAAATTTTCATGGAACTGTATGGAAGGTATTTCAGACCAACATGATCCGATACTACCACCTTAAAAAGAAAAAAGTTCTGCTAATTGAAGCGAGAAAATAAATCCAGTCTAGCTCCAGATGGGCTTGCCTATTCTTCTTGGGCACGCACACGAGTGACAAAAGGAAAGGGGAGCTGCAGGCAAAACCATCAAGCGCAGGGGAAGCTGCCAGGCTCAGACTACCAACCACCCTCAGATGGGAGCAGCACCAGAGGCCGGTCACATCTTCAGCCAGCCTACACAGAGCGTTACGCTGCCTGAAATCGTCGCAGCTCCCAGTGCTCTGCGGCTCTTCTGTCCCTAACGTTCGAAGTTGCAGCTTACCGTGAACGCCATCCTGACTGCAGCTTTTAATCTCCCCGATCAGAATCTCATCCAGGAAGGGATGGAAGACCACGTAGCGGAAATGCACTTGAAAGAAAACAGATCGGTAACGTTATGACCACGCGAGTGAACCGTTCTCCTTCCACAGGGTGGCAGCCATTAAAACAAAATCCCACATCCTACATGCCCTCTAAAATGCTGCATCAAGCATCTTTTACACCTTCTTTACAGGTACTGGTTTGTTCAGGAAAACAGGAATCAGAGTTCTGATTTGTACAAATTATGACAGCAGCTGATCATCAGTTTCTTGTTCTCCGCTTTTCAAGCTTGCAAGAATTTAATTTCACAGAATAAAACTATAAAACTATGGACGTGAAGCAGGCCTCTGCTTTACTTATGATGTTAGTGTTCTTTGGAGGCCAAGAATATCAGCTGAAGTGATACTTTCTTGTACTACTTCTGCTCCATTTATCTTTGTCAGCAAAGATGTATCTTCTTCCAATTAAATTATGTGGTACACAACATTATCAAAGTAAGTAAGATTCTCTAAAAATCTTATTTAACCTCTGTGAAAAATCCAGTTATGTTTCTAACCAAGTATTTATAAGGAAGCTATACTAAGACAAAGCAGAACGCTTAAGAGCTATTTAACATCATTTTAGCTGTCCATACTCAGTGCCGCTCTTTTACATAAAATTAGAAAAAGGGTAATAAATCCTGCTGTCTGGTAATAATAAATGCTATCTCATCTTCTGAAAGCAGGAGACTTCTTTGCAAACTCACAGAGAACATATTATCCTGTTTCGGTTCAAGGAGTATTTCAAAGTTAAGGAAGCGAATGGAGATAAAAGCAAGCAGGAGAGTCTGCCATCCTCCTCAGTGTTAGAGGAGCTTTTATTTGTAGGGAGTGAGTTCTACTGGCATTAAAATTTACATGAGGGGAGCCACACACAATCAGTCCAGTTCCCTTCTAAAAGGAAACACTTCATTTACTCAAGCAATACTTCCACACTGAAAATTAAAGCTAGAAAAATGCATCTTTCTATTTTATTTAAAGAAACAAACTTTAAAAATATATATTAAATTTGTTTTTATGCCTTTGCTTCCAGTTTTCATTCAGATTTGCTAAAAGACAAAAGTAAAGAGACGAATCATTTATTATTACCAAAAAAAAGTCACCTAAAATGTATGCTGAACCAGATCTGTCTAAGTCTCAAACAAAAAAGCAGCAAAACTTTCAGCTAGAAAAAAAGCATCAACTGTTATGTGAATGCTATAATTAGAAACATGTTTCAAAATTCCGGGCAGGCAAAATAAGCTTCAAAAAGACAAAATATTTGACAAAAGTAGAACGATTAATATAAATTATTTTCCATTTGGAGATCTCCAATCATTTAAAATTGAATTAACTCCTTTCTTATCCAACACCTATGGCTCTAATTGCAGTACAGACATGGACTGCAGGAGAAGGAAGGCACGACTGGCTCTTTAAATCTGTATTTGTAACCAAAGAAACGCAAAGAGACTTCTGCCATGTTCTTCTTGCCCTTCTAATAGGAACAGAGTTAAGTTGCTGTGAACTTCAGCAATCTCCTTTAAACTTTTAACTAACAATGGAGCTTAGTTTACACTCAGGACAAGAGCGTACCTTTGGTGTGTGATGCACCATCTCCAGGGAATATGTATGAATCTTCCAGTTTTGTAATATCATACAAACAGATGCAAAGACCAACATTGTATACAACCTGTTCAAAGAAAAAAAATATTTAAAAAGCAATAAATCGGTTACCAGGTTAACTCCCTTCAAGCTTGTACACTGCATTCATCTCTTCAAAAGAAGGCAGCAGAAGGGTGGCAAGATGGGAGGGAGGCTGGTTTAGTACAATCCTTCAAAAGCCCCAGCCCAAACCACGCTGCATTTCAGAGGATCCCCTATCTTATTCGAGTGTTATGGGAGCACGTGTTTTTACTGGCACTGGAAAAAGCATTGCTACAAACAGAAATCCTTGGGATTTTTCAATTTTATTTTTTTTTTAATGGTAAAAAAAACTTGACCTGCCACAAGAGTAAACAGTTGCCCACAGGAAAGAACAGATATCATTCAGCAGCCTCAATGCTTGTTCAAAGGCCAAACACGCTTCTCTCTCGGTTGTGTTCTCAAAGGCCTCTAGACTTCCCTTTGTCTTAAATTATAGCTCTTGGGGGAAATGAGAGCTCCTGGTTTCTCTGCCACTTCTAACATGGCTTCTTAGCCTACAACATTTGAGGCACCTACTAGTCATCAGCGGATGAAAGAGTTTTTTCATAACCTGTCCCTGTGATCTGCCACCCTCAACCCTAGATTGCTTGGGGCTGCTCTTTGGAGCTCTGTTCGCACTGACAAGTTGCATTTTGACATCTGCACCTGCCTCATGCTGAAAGCTGCACGCTAACCACAATCCCATGGGCTGCACGGGGAAACGGCGAGCTCCTGGCCTATGACACAACGCTTCTTTATAGCCTGCGCCAAAGGCCAAGAGCCTGCCTCCACAACGTCTGTACTCAGCGCAGAGCAAGTCACATACCGTCACTGTCACTTCTCTTCCAGTATTAATGTTCTAAATTTATTTACACTGGCTTTTTTTAATTCCCCCATGATGGGTTTGTGTTTGTTTTCCAGGCTGTGTTTCATACTGTTACCCTACACACAAGACAGCAGTGACTTCTCTCCATGCTTCTCTGGCCCATCTGTTACCTCGGTATCTTCCCCTTCCAGCATGAGGTATTAGAGTAGCAGACCCCTTTGAGGTGATACACGGCTGTCTCTGGTCCCAGTCTCTTTTATTTCAGTCTGTGGGGACGGCCTTCATACCTAAGCTTTTATGATAGTGCACGTGTAGAAATAAAAATGCAGAAAAAACGCTCAGTTGCTAGAGGGATGCCACGAAGCCTACACCACGCTACAGATTACCTTATTGGCCAATTTCTTGTTTAGCTCTTCGGCAATGGATTCGTTCAGTTTCCTTTCAAACTGCCAGGGGGGAATCCTCACCGTGTCAGTCATTTCCACGAGCACAAACATGGTGGCCGGCAAGCAGCGCCTCTGAGGGGACACGGGGAGAGAGCCCAGCCTCGCCGGGGCCACACGAGGCCCAGGGGCAGCACCCCGCTCACCTCAGGGGCGAAAGGGAGGAAGGAGAGGGGAAAAAAAGGGACGAAGGCGGCCGCAAAGCTCCCTAAGGCCAGGGGCTGCCGGCAGCCCCGCTCCGCCTCACAGCCGCGCGGCGCAACGCCTCTGAGGAGGCTTCCCGTGCCGGAGCCAATCAACGCTCACCGGGCTCTGATTGACGCGAGGCGGAGCCTATCGCGCGGCGCGGTGAGGAGCGGGGGGGAGCCCCGCCCCCAGCCCGCCCGGAGGAGCGGCGGCCATTTTGTGCCCCCGTCAGGGAGGAGGGTGCTGAGGGCTGTTAGCGGCCGTTGGCAGCCGTTAGGCGCCGTTAGCGGGTGTTAGCGGGCGTTGCGGCGGTGGCTCCTGGTGGATAACACACGGAAACATCCGCCTCTGAGCAACTGCACGGCCTGCAGCCGGGGGAGAGGGGCTGTGGAAAATGAGGGGCAATGCCCACGTCTGAGACCTGCTGCCAGACATGAAAGGAGGCTGCTTGAAGCGTGTTTTTTTTTTTTTTCTTTTTTTTCCTCCCCTTTTTATAAAGAGGCTGGCGAGGAAAAGCGAGCGCGGCTGTACTTGACAAGGGAAAAGTGCCCTGTCAGCATAAGGGCTTTGATGCAAACATGACGCGTGTCAGCCCCCGCGCCCCCCAGCAGCGCTTAGCGGGGCAGTAATGAGCATTTGGGCTAAGATCATCGTTAAATGTTGAGCTGTCTGGGAGTGGGAAGGGGAAAATGAGGATGCAAATCCCGCACCTAGGCCTTATTAACAAGACGCCTGTCTTGGCTGAGGAGTTTCTGATCTCTTTGCAATTATTCCTGTTTCACAAGGATGTTACTGGTATTATTATTAAATGGCCGGTCTGCGTACACTTGGGGTGTGCGTATTAAAAGGGGGGCCCAGGAGCAAATTCTCCCCGTCCCCTGAGAGCAGAGGCGTTTTCTGGGAGCCAACTCTGCCGCCTCAGCGATGCGCTCTGCCAGTGCAGCGGGCACCGCTCCGTCAGGACACCTCAACCCAAATCCGCAGTGCGCCTCGCTCTGCTCGTCCTACTTCAGGGAGCTGCACAAAGGCTCCTTTCTCCTGCTCCGTGGTGGCAGCTGAGCATGGCACAGTTTTGCTGGCATACGTGCCGCGTCCCTTGCTGTTCTGTCCTGGCCCCACGCAGGTCAGTTGGTGCTAGGTTTGACCTTTAGCTGAAGTGCAGTTTTTGCAGGTGTCTGCAGCTACTTTTTCAGAATAGAGATCAGTTCCTGAGCATGCCCCTCAACTGACAGCAGGGTAAGAAATAGTCTTGGGATCACACCAGGAGGCAGAAGTTAGATAATGTGTTGATATTGGCAAGGTGATCACTCTGGATGATTTTGTATGTAAGAGCTATAACGTTAAACAGGGGCAAGGTTTCAGAGGAATAGCAGGGTGAATTCCTGGGAGAACATGGGAGACTGAAAGAGGTGGATTAGGACAAAGCCATATCCTACGTGCATTTCTGACCCACCCTTGAGCTAACATTTTTCATGTCTCCAACAGCCCTGCCCTATCAGGGTGTGATGGGTGCCCCGTACAAAGCAAATGCGTCTCCCTTCAGCCTGATCCACAGCCCCGAATCCCAGCTGTGTGAGCTGTAGGTCTGTGAGACCTCCATTCCTGCTGGTGTGTGTCTCACGGTTAGCTCTTTGGTGTCTCCTGAAGTGAGACACCCCTTCTGGGGCTGGGATGAGCATAATCCCTCCTGTATCAGCTCTCTGATTGCAAACAAGGGCTGAGCTCTGCAGGCTGTTCCTCCGCAAGGACAACAGCATCCCTCTCTACGCCGTTACATATTTTGGTGAAGCTTGCAGGTATTATTTTTGATACCACTCTGGGGAAACAAATGTGAGGAGAGAAAGCTGGTGGCAGAGGAGCTGCGTTGTCTTAGGACACCAAGCTACAAGCACCACCAGAGCTGAGCCTTTCTGGCGGTTTCTCAGCCCCCACCAGCAAAGTCAAACACCACAGGAAATGCCTTCCGCTCCGCAGGTAACCTCTCTGACCCCAAGCTGGTGCACGCCCGGGGCTTCGCTGATGTGACGGATGTTGGGCTGCTACCGGCTAGGTTTTCTCCTCGGAGGAATTCTGTATTTCCAGCAGCCCTTGTCATAAGCATTGTCTCTGATGTAAAAGTACAAACCAAAGCCAAACTTTGCCCTGTAAAACATTGGTGTTGTCTCAACTCAGCTGTGGGTAGCACTCAGCAGCACACTGTATCTCACGCTGCAGTCGAGGTGCCCTGATGTTGGAGATGGTGTGAACAGCCCCGTCTTGCTGAGTGGTTTCTTTCTGTCCGAGTAGCACTGACACAAGAAATAGCCACGAATCCACAGAACTGTGAAGTCTCCAGAGTCCCTCAGCAGGGCTGAGCCCCTGTGCCGGGGCTTTTCCAACAACCGGGAGCATGGATCTCAGTGGCTGTTTTTTGGGGCCTCAGCTGCTTGAATCGAGAGATCATAGAAGGATCTTTCTGCTGCTTAGGGAAAACCCTAGGCGTTTCTTATCCTCACAACTGTAGAGGAAACTTGAAAACACAATCTGAAGTTACCTGAAGGCTCAGAAACTGGGAGGGAAGCGAAAGGAACCCCCAGATTATTTTGCTTACGATCTCCTCTGCCTCCACATTCCCAGGTCTTGTGGGGAAAACTGGCTCAGGGACGCTGGAGGAGGTGAGCAGCAATTTGCATCGAGGCTGTTTCGGCCCGGCTTTGATTGACTCCAAAGGAATTAGGTATCCTCTCACGTACAAAGACCTCAGCACTCCTGCCTTTGCTTCTGTCTCCGCAGGCGTCTCCAGCACCCCCGCTCCCACTCCGTGATCAAAGCTTCCCCTCTTCTCCTTTTATCATTTTAACATGCTCTAGACTTCCTGCCTTCGCCACTGCAGCGCATGCCCAGAGCCACCTGCCAGCCGAGCGCACCTCGAGCTCCCTGCAGGAGCCCCTGGTGACTACGTGGGAGAGTCAGTCTGACGCTCGCCTCGGTCCGTGGTGTTTAACGCATGCAGCTGGGCACACAGCTAGCCCTGGTGTACAAATAAGGCGGGGAAGAAGAGGCGTTTATGATATTCGCTGCACAAATATGAAAGAAAAGCAGGGGACGAAGAGGGCATGTCCATGTTGCACGTCCCCAGCGCTCCTCCAGCCTCCAGCTGCTTCCAGCTCCGCGCCCTCCTGGGCTGGCTGTGTCTGCTGGAGGTAGAGCTGCCCCAGGAGAGGATGGGCCAGCTCAGGAGGAACTCAGGCCAGAGGCTGAAGCAGGTGGCTGTGTTTCTCCTCCGCTTCTTTGGCAAGGTTTTGAAGGGCAGACGAGACTGTAGGTGGTGAATGGGACTCGTGGTTTGTCGTGGAAAGCTGCTTGAAAAGCCCCAACCAGAGTGTGATGGGCAGTGGTGGAACCCACAGACACACCACCTTCCTGCTTCAAAATGAGGCCGATATCACCCCAAATCCCCGACGGATGCCTGCCCAGCCTGTTTTTAAAAATCTCTAGCGACGGAGACTCCAGCACTTCCCCAGGCAATCTATCTGAGTAATTAACTGTCTGTTCTGTTAGAAAGTGTTTCCTAATGCCTAGCATCAATCTTGCTCCTTGCGATTTAAGCCCCATTACTCCCTGCCCTATCCCCAGCGGACACGGCCAACAATTGATTCCCGTCCTCACTGCAGCCAGCGATCGCACCGCGCCGTGCCCCCAGGAGAGAAAGTCTCGGGCCGATTCGTTACGCTGCCTCTGCCTGCAGAGCTAACCCTCTCAAGCACAGCCCTGTCGGCACAGGGCAGGAGAGAAAGAAAGGATCTTTCGGTATGGGGGGCTTGCCGTACGGTACCGCTAGGGATGTGACGCTTTAAAGGCAGAAACGCCCGCAGCAGGACTCGGGGAGATGTGGGGAGAGGCTCGACCCCTCTCTGGGGGCTCCAGTCCCCCGTCGCCTTGTCCCTGCAGCCTGCGGGGCTGCCCCGTGGCCGTGCGCGGCCGTGCCACCGACGTGGGCATGTGTCAGGAGGCACGGCCGGCGCGATGCGGGCCCTCCGCGCTGACCCCCGGCCCCTCCGGCCCCCCTCGGGCCTCTCGGTTAAGCCTGGCGCGGGGCTGACCGGCCTGATCCCTCCCACCTGCCCGCTCCCCCTGGCCTGGCCCTGACGTCAGGGAAGGCGTGCGGATGCGTGTGTGCGGGCTGCACATCATACACACATCAGGCACCGCAGAGACGTCGGGAGGCAGCCGGCAGCCAGCCAGCCGGCGAGAGAAAAGCCCCCGGAGCCGGGCTACATGCGAGAGCGCTGCTCCTCGCCGGGCAGCGGAGGAGCGCTCGCTCGTCCCCGCCGAGCGCTGATGCTCTGCAAGCCCCAGCTCCAGGGAGCCCCAAATTGCTGAGGAGGTAAGGGGAGGCACGACGGCCATCCAGCTCGCCCAGGTTATTGTAGCCGGAGGTTAAACTTCACGCACGGCGTTTGCTTTCAAGGCTGTGGTTTGTTTTTTTGTTTTGTTTTGTTCTTTTCTTTCTCTCCTTAGGTGGCGGAAAGGTGTGAGGGTGAAGTGCCGCTTCCCTCCTCCGTTTTGTTTATTCCCCACCAGCCTCCGAGACAATAACTCCTCCGGGGGTGGCAGCGCTGCATGGCCGCTGCTGCTGGGGGCAAAGAGCCGGGGCTTTGCCACGGAGGGCTGGGATCAGCTGGGAGCCAGCTCTCCGTTTGCTGAGAGCGGGGGGGAAGCGGCGGGCGAAAATCTGTCTTATTAAAGCGGGCTGCAGCTGATGGGGGCTTGAATCGGTGCTTCTTTGGGGCTGGCTGCACTATTCATTCCTGCAGACAGCAAGTTAGAGCCACAAAGGAGGGAGGAAGGACACGGATGAGGACATTTGCATGAGGTCTTTGAACAGACCCTACTCTAATCTGAAAATCAGCCAAGCCACAAACGACCAAATCCCACAAACTTGGTCTTTGGGAGCGATGATTATGCATATATGCTTAAAAGGTAAATCAAGCCTCCATGATGGCTTCTCCCCTTGCTTCCCCTTGGCTTCCAGCAGCCGCCTTGCTCTCCCCATGGCCTTCCCAAGAACGCGGCTGCAGAGCACTGGCTAAGGGAGCTTTTTATAATCAATCCATAAAGGTGACATTCATATTTTAGCGCTAACCAGGCTGTATCGTAGGCGAGACTATCTCAGCAAAGAGCCTTGGAGTTGGGAGTGTGATTGGCTTAGATGGGGAGGGGAAGCTTTAAATGTGTATTCCCAGAAAATGCCTGGGCTCTTTTTCCTATAGCAATTCGTCTCGGCGGAGGGGATTTTAGCATGCAGGGTACGTGAAGGAAATTGCTTGACTTGTAATTTAGCTCT
The DNA here is from genome assembly GCF_009769625.2 of Cygnus olor. Classification (NCBI taxonomy): domain Eukaryota; kingdom Metazoa; phylum Chordata; class Aves; order Anseriformes; family Anatidae; genus Cygnus; species Cygnus olor. The sequence goes on from NC_049169.1 coordinate 43,344,669, forward strand.
TAATGGCATGATCCGGTAACCAAAAAAGAAGGGGGGCGGGGGGCAAAGAGGCTTTCATTAGCATCGGACAGAGACAGCATTTATAAAAACCTGCGAGACGCCGGGGCTGCCATCCTCCTCTGAGGACGGGAGGATGGAGAAACGGAGCGCTCACCTCTGTCCTTAGGCAGCCTGCTGGTTCCCACCCCTTACTACAGCCCCCGGGAGAAGCCCTTTCCGGGTCCTTGGAGTTCTCCAGCGTGTGAATTAAGCCCCAAGGCTAAAACCTGTAATTTTGTGTCCAGCTCCGGCACTTGGAGGGATGGAGCACCTGGGAGGCAGCTCCCCCGGGGTGGTGGCGGGCTGGAAAATCGCGTTGGCCACCGGGTGCCCTGGCAGGAGCGGGGAGGTGGTTGCCAGCGGCCAGCTGCGGAGCCGGGCTTTCTTTCAGAAATGCGGGTTTTTTTTGCTCTCGACGGGGGAGGTGAACCTGCAAACTCACCGGGCGCTAAACCAGAGGCACCGGCGGTCCCTGGGGATGGGGAAAACGTGGTAGGGAGAGGCAGGGAACAGCCCGCCTGAGGTCTCGCTGGGACATACGGGGGAGAAAATGACCCACATCGGCTGGGTGGGGATGCTCCGGAGCCCCGGGGCCAGGCGGTGGCAGAGGGACACAGCGTGACACGCAGCGGCCCAGCCGGGTGGCGGAGGCATCACGTCCCGGAGCGGGGCGCGACGGCCCCCAGCGGAGCCCGTCCGTCCGTCCCGCGGGTCCCGGCGAGGAGAAGGAGCACAAAGACGAGCCGTGTGGGAGGGCCGACGGGCTGAGGGTGATTAAAGCAGTTAAATATGTATCGTGGGTGACGCGGCAGGGGGGTTTCTTCGCTGCTGCTGATGAACGGGGAGTGGCGAGGCCGGTGCCTCTTCAAAGGGCTCCTGCCCGGCTTCGGGGAGGGTGCGGAGTTAAACGGGGTCACGGCAGCACCCACGTCGGCGTGCCTGGGTTTGAAAGGAGGGAGGGAGCCAGTGATTTCGTCCGATAAACTGCAGACCTCTCAGCCGCTCGCGATGAAGGGGGCCCTTGGATCTGCAGATAAAAGCCGACGCGTCTCCTGCCTGTCTGCCTTAATTGGCCTGGGGTTTGTGTGCCGGCCCGTCAGCGCCCGGCTGGCAGCTCCGCCTGGAAGCCTCCCCCGGGCGAAACGCGAAGGCAGCGCAGGGGTACGCTCAGCGGTGGCCTCCCGGGGTGCCCCCATTTCGTCCCCGCACCGCGTGGAGGCGTGTGGGGCAGGCGTGGGGAGGACGTGCCGGTGTCCCCCCTCCGCTTTTTGCCGTGGATTTGGCTTCTTCCGTCCCTTTGTTCACTGCAGGGACTCGGATAGGGCAGGAAGCGGGGCTGTGCGCCCAGCACCCCGGGGTGCTGAGCTGCTGCGTGTCCCCGAGCACGGTGCCCCGCGCGCCCCTTCCCCGCTTTTTGTTTTGCCTCCAAAAACGCTCCTGTCTCACAGCCCCACGGCCCGTGCAGCTGGAAGCTGCTCCCGCAGCCAGCCCCCGCGCATACTAACGGTTGGCTCAGGGCACAGGATTCGGGTTAACGGCCCGCCATTGTCCCCGAGCTGGTGGGGAAGCCGAAAGGCCTCGCGCAGGAGGAGGTGCGATTGGCAGCGGCGGCACCGGGTGTCGCGGGAGCTGGGAGGGCAGGAGGCCAGCGGAGGCTTGTGCCTCCGAGTGGGACCGTGGTGTGAAGGCCACCCCGCGGGTGAGGCTCTGCAGGGCTCCGAGGGGCAGGGGAGCCGAGGCTGGCCGGGGAAAGCAAACAGGGTGAGGGCAACAGGAGCCGCCTGCTCCCTCCCCAGCACGCCAGCTGCTCCAGAAACCTTTTCCCGTGTCCTTGCTACCTGCTTATTTTGGAGCGGAGGTGACCCCCTTCCGCACGTCCCCCCGAGGCCCCCGCGTCTCGGGGGGCCGTGGATGAGTCAGAAAGCAGACTAAAACCTCTCCGGCTTTCCCTGGCGCGTGAAGTGCCCGCAGGCGTAGTCCCAAATACGCCGCACGCCCCGGTGGGGCTGGAGGGGTGGCGGGGAGGGGGGGTCACCCGCAGGGTGCCGGGTTCCCCAGCTCAGGGCGAGGGACGCGGGTGAGCCCCGGGGCAGAGGCACCCGGCATTGGATCCCCTTCACCCTTTCAGCAGAAACCTGTAACCGCCCCCCCCTCGCCCACCAGGTCGCAGGCAGCAGACCCCTCCCCGCCGCCCCCGCCGCCCGCCCCCAAGACGGAGGAGCCCCCCGCTCCCACCATGTCGTCGGAGCCCGGCGCCCCGCCGGCGGTGCCGCCCCTGCACTCGCCCAAGTCCCCGGTGTGGCCCACCTTCCCCTTCCAGCGCGAGGGCAGCCGCGTCTGGGAGCGGGGCAACCTCCTGCTGCGGGACCTGCCCAGCCCGCTGCCCACCAAGAGGACCAGGACCTACTCCGCGTAAGTACCCGGCGCGTGGCTGCGTGCTCCCCCCGGGGATGCCATTTCCGTGCTGACCCATGGCCACGAGCCATGCTGAGGTGCCTCTCTCCCTTCCCTCCCGCAGGACGGCGCGTGCCTCCGCTGGGCCCATCTTCAAGGGCGTCTGCAAGCAGTTCTCGCGCTCCCAGGGCCACGGGTTCATCACCCCGGAGAACGGCACAGAGGACATTTTCGTCCACGTGTCTGAGTAAGTCCGCGCGGTGCCGGGTCACCCCGGGGGCGCTTGGGGGGACACCCGCGGGCTGGGGTGATGCTGTCTCCGTAGGTGGTGCTGTCTCCGTAGGTGATGCTCCGTAGGTGGTGCTCTGTCCCTGTATATCCGAAAGGTGCAGGTGGGTTTTTCCCCCAAGGTGCAGCTCGTGGGTTGGGTGCCTCCTCGGTGCTGGGGGGTCCGGGACGGGGTTCAGCTCCCGGCCCCGGTCCCACCGCTTCCCCTCTCCTCTCCCGCAGCATCGAGGGGGAGTACGTCCCGGTGGAGGGGGACGAGGTGACGTACAAGGTCTGCCCCATCCCTCCCAAGAACCAGAAGTTCCAGGCGGTGGAGGTGGTGCTCACCAACCTGGCGCCCCACACGAAGCACGAGACGTGGTCCGGCCAGATCATCGGCTCCTAGGTGCCCGGGGGGGCCGACGGCCGCTTGCAGGGGGCGCGGGGGGAGCCGAGCCGGCGGCGGGGCCGGGGCCGCCCCCCAGCACGCAGGCGTCTGCGTTCGGTGTCTTTTCTAAGGTTACGGTTTCCTTTCTCTTTGTGTGTTTGTAACTGTCTTTCGAGGGGGCCGGGGAAAGCAGAGCCCTCCCTGCAGCCCCCCCACCAGCTCCGGGGGCAGCCCCGAGCCCCACGTCCCCGTCCTTACAGCGTATCACTGTGCTGGGAAGGGGCGGCCGAGCCCCTTCTTGACCCCGTTCCCCTTGCCGGGCTTCAGCCACGCGGCTCCTTCGGGAGAAGGGTGACCCGATCCCACCTCATGTTTTCGGTGTGTGTTTACTGTCACTGCCAGCTCAGGCCGTGGAGAAGGGGGAGTCGGGAGAAGCGGGCTCTGCCCCGACACGGGGCCTGGGGGCGAGCACTGGTTTGGTTTCCTTTCCCTTCCGTGGCGCCTCAGGGTTTGGGGGCCAGGTGCGCAGGGCCGGCAGGATGCGGCCAAGGAGAGCATCGGAGCATCATCGGGCAGCACCGTGCTGCCCCGCCGCCTGAAACGGTGGGTCCCGGCTGAACCCCCTCCTCCCTCGGAGTTAAACCTTTGTTCGGTCAAGCCGCTTCAATACCGTAGTTAAAAAAAAAAAAAGGGGGTGGCTTAAAGGAAGAAAAAATGAGTTTTAAGGGAAAAACGCCTGCTGGCAGGCCCCCGTGGTGCTCAGCGCTGTGTCTTTTCTGTGTGCCACGGAGGGGCCAGCAACGCACTGCCCTTGGACTGGAGCTGGTTCTGGGGAGATGGCTTTCTCCTCCTCTCGCTCCCCTCGTCACCCCAGCCTCCGTGCAGACCCCCGTTGTCCCGTGTGTGCCTGTGTGTGTGTGCGCGTCTGTAGCTTGCCGTGGGGCCGAAGGGTTTTTAGGTGGCCACGGGGCGAACACGGGCACGCCTTCCTCTGGTCGCACCCTGCGCCAAGCCTCGGTGTAGACAGGGTCTCGTCTATAAAGCACAAATTCGTTTTCGGTCCTCTCCGCCGTACCCTGGCCAGGTGGGCTGCTGAGACCCCGGGGGGGAACGGGGAACGGGCACCGGGGGCTGCAGGACCCGGCTGCACCTTGCGCTGCCCCAAACCCAGACGTGGGGACTGCCCCCTTCCGTGCTGGCTCAGGCCCCAGGCAGTCAGCCTGGCCACGACAAACTGTTTGATTTTTTTATCATTATTATTTCTTTTTTTTTGGAAAATAAACTACAACCCTAGACTCGGTGTTTTTACAACTCTGGTGTGGTTCCCGCCTGTCTGACCTTGTGTCAACCTTTGTAACATTGGCAATAAACCATTAAAAGTGACTTTCCCTTGAGCCCTGCTGATCCTGCCTCTTTCTTTGTGTGTGTGGCGGGGCGGGACGCTGCCAGCTGCCCAGGCTCACCACATCCCCACCACGCGTTTCACCCCGACTTCCCTTCCTGCGACTCACCTGCACCCGCACACAGCGCTCGAGGGCACAGCAGAGTCCATACAAAGCACACGCTCCGACAGCTGCACGTTGTGGCTTTAATAGGATTGATTTATACATATATATATATATTTAATTAAATATATTTCTCATTTAACAGTTGGTACCAGTCAGACAGGAGCCACCCGCCTCACAGACACAGAACCGTACGGCGGCACAGTCCCCGCCACGGGGCCCACCACACCCACTCGCTCACGCACACGTGTGGGAGAAACCCCCGTGGGGTCACGCTATGGGACAGGCGTGTGGAGGCCTCCCGGGCCCCAGAGGGCAGCAGGCACCTCTCTGCCTCTGGGAAACGCCAAAGAACCCAGCCAGAGCTACAGCAAGACAAGCGGGTTGTCCCCCCTTACAGCATGATGGCCCTGGGGTGTCTCCACAAAGAGGTCACCTCAGCCCCCAGGGCTGCCGTGGTGTCCTGCACCTTCACCACCACCGAGCTCTCCAGAGATCCTGCTGACTTGGAATAGATTTACAAGGAAAATAAACCAAACCCAACCAACCAACCAACACCAAACACCCACACATAACCTGATCCTCAGTGAAAGCGAAAGAGGAACCACAAAAGACGATTCCTCCACGAAGGTTGCAGTGGAGGGCCAAGCCTGTGAAGAGGGTCCCCTGCATTCAGGCTTCTCCAACAGGCCCTCTTCTCCCACACAGATTTCGTCTGGGCAGAGAGAGGAATTTGTGCATTTGTTGGGGATTTCTGGATGCCAGGCAGACCGCTGCACTCATGCAGATCTGATGCATTACAGACCCGACGTGCTGAATGTAGGAGGTACCGTCACACGGAGAAGCAAGCACCCCGACTGCGCTGGGCGCACAGCACCCCTGCTCGTACCAGTACAGTACCAAAGTCCACTCGGGGCTGTGCCCGTGGTGATGTGGGAGCCCTGCCCTGGGCGTAGGAGCACCAAGTGTCTCGCCTGAGCAGCTTGGTCCCGTGGTTAGGTGGCAGCAGCTGAGAAACTTCTCTCTGCAGTCCAGATCCTGGGTGGGAGGCAAAGAGCAACGGGGCTGCGTGGACAGGTGCGGGGTGCAAGGAAAGCAGGAGAAAAAGCGAGAGAAAACAGGACCATGAGACAGCGACAATCCGGTGTCAGTGGCCGTGACACACTGGCAGGGAGCGGTGCGGGGCTCCTAACGGCCAGGAACGAAGGCTGAGGTTTGGGTTTGCTACCCACCGAGTCCCAGGAGAGCAGACACGGGGCAGCTGCACTGGGGAACCTGCCTCCCTAAAGGTGACCGCATAAACCCAGCGCACGGGAGGAGCCGGGGTGGAAAAGCAGGCTTGGAGGGCACTGTTTGGTGTCGATCTCCGTTCGCACCAGGAACTAGATTTGGCGTGTCTTGGTCCTCATGGACACGCAGATGGGAAGACTGAGCACCAGCACAGGTTGCCCAGAGAGGTTGTGGAGTCTCCTCGCTGGAGACCTTCAAGAGGGGGTGCTCCCCTTCCTACGCGAGGCTCGGAGCCGACTGCCTCATCGGCCCTTCTCTTTGGAGCAGCTCCAGCGACTGCCTGGAGCCTGAGCAGACCCACCTTCCCGGCAAAGGGGAGAGAAACGTGAGACGTGTGTTCCCTTGTGCAGAAGCGTGGAGAGAAACAGAGTGAAAAAGAGAAGAAGGGAGCAAGGGGAAGGACGGACGGACACACACTCGGCTAGGAGTGGCCCCTTCCAATGCGTTCAGGTCCCGCAGGCAGGTACTGCTGCCCACCGAGGCCCAAGCTGGCAAGAGAGAAGTTTTGCTGGCGGACGGACTGCCTGGTCCCACAAACCTCAGCCGGGAACGGGGCGTGCCGAAGGGCTGATCAACAGAGGCCCCCTTCTGCACGCCCACCCGCACTCACACGTTAGCTAACTCCTGACCAGCTCCGGAAAGTGTTTTTCAGTCTAACCCTGAGCAGATTCCTCAAATGAAGGTGCTTTTCCTCGTGGGGGGAGAAAGAGGGGGAGAGGGCTGCTGTGCCCTCACAGTCAGTACTCATTCGCTCTCTCTGGAAAGAAGATTTCGCGGCACCGCTGGACCGTGTCCTGGGGGGACTGGACACTGTGCCCCACCGTCCGGGGATCGTCATAGATTTCATAATCGTTCCCTCCCTGCAGGGCAACAGAGAACAGGCAAAGCGTTAGCAGAGTCTCACCGGAGCCGCCTCCTCCGAGGCTCCACGTGGCGCTCTGCCCTGTAAGGAGCCTCCATTTGCTGCTGCGCCGCAGCCTCCCTGGGGCCGGGCTGGGAGCCAGCAGCACCAGCAGCTGTGACAGGCAGGGACCCTGCTGGGGACGGGCTGCTGGGGCTTTGAGGCTCTTGGCCGCCAGCTTTGTTATCCACGTGGGCAGCAGGGGGGCTGTACCCAGAGCCCTGCTCCCTCCCTCTCGCGTCCCCTCTTCTGTGCCATGGGAAGAGCGAGCAGAGAAAGGGTGGGGAAGGTCCCGGCCCAGCAGAGCTCTGGACCCGCTCCCCAGCACAGTGCAGCACAAATGAATTTCTGCACGACCCAGCGGCTGCAAACACCCGCCACGTGAGAGCATCTCTCCCTCGTGCACCACTAGAGGTCTGTGCTGGCCGCCGTGCCGCGGGCAGGCCAGGCCCGAGGAGGGAAAGCAGCCATCTGTGGGGCGTGCGGGGCGTACTCACCGGGGTCGTCTCGTTCCCGAAGAAGTGGATGGTGTCAAACCTCTCGTCGTCGAGCACGTTGAGGCAGTAGCGCTTGTCCCAGCCTTCCGGGAAGACGTCAAAGCTGATCATGCCACCTGCCAGCGGAAGGGAGGGCATCAGCAACGTGGTGGGGACACGGTGGGGCGTCCCCTGCCCCGGGAGAGGGCTGGATGCGAGCGGGGAGCCCTCCCCACGCAGTGGCCAGGCACCAGCTCTGCCTTGTGGCTCTCTGGCACGGAACTGGGAGGGTGGCAGATGCTGTTCCTATGACAACAGGCCGAGTGACATCAGCAGGGCTGGGTGACAGCAGCACGGCTCCGTGACTGCGGCCACGCAGGCACCAGGGGGCTGCAGGGGGAAGCCGCCGGGGGGCTGTAAGAGAGGCACCTGCCGGAGGAGATTTGGGGTTACGCCTCGCAGAGAGCATCGGCGTGTCCTGCGTCCCCGAGGCGGGGAGCAGGGGACAAAGCACGTTATCAGAAACTGGCGCAAAGCACTTCCTAGGCTCCTGCATGACGCCACTGATGCTGCTTCACCCTGAGGGCCCGGAGCTCCTGGCACCCTGCACACACGCAGCCAACCCCGCGCACGGCCCTAGGGGAGCTTTCCTGGAGAGCACGCGTACGTGTGCGCGTGCACGCACCGCCACCGTGTTTTGTAAACAGGTGAGAAACAAGCCCTTGGTCCTCGTCAGGCAAAATTTACCCCAGCACTGCTGCTGCCTTTTGGGGGAGCTCCAAGGCGGCGCCTTCCCCTGCCCTCTTGAGCTGCTCCCTGCTGCAGGCACAGCCTGTGGGGCCAGTCCTGTCCTATCCCTGCTCCAACACAGAGAGGACACGCTCCTGCCAGAACGCGACTGAGGGCACCTGGATGTCTGGGTCTCGCTCGAAGTCAGGAGGAACAGGGATCTGAGCCGGGACGTGCCTCCCCCTGCTCAGTTCAGATCCCTGCTCCTCTTGGTTTCACGTGGGGTGACGCGGTCCGCCTGCTTCCGCAGGCAATGTGCTGGGCCGCCAGCAGCCCTGGAGTTTCCCACTCTCTTTCTTCACAAATAATAATCCTGCCTCTCCTATGAAGCGGGTGAGCAGGCAGTTACCCACAGGGGAGGATCCCTGCTGGAGGAGAGGTGCCGATCCCCCAGGCTGTTCAGAAGCACACGTACGGATGCCGTGCTCCTCTCCCCCCTGGCTAGCTGAGATGTCCCTGCTGGTTTGGGGGCCCTTCCCTGATGCTAGCCCCTCAGGCAGAAGGAGCCTCTGCAGGACAAGGTGCCCTGGGCAAGGCTCCGCAGTACTCAAGGGAGCAAATGTCTTGTGAGATCAAGTGCCCTCCTACAAAAGAGCAGGAACTAAACTTGGTTGCCCATTTCCCAGAACAGAACGGTGTCCTCATTAAAAGTCTTCCCTTTTTTTTTTTTTTTTTTTTTTTTAATCCAAAGCCATTTACCTATGAAGAATGCTGCATTTCGTTCGTTGTGTTCTGTCCTTTCAAAAAGAGCTGGGCAGCAAGGAGGGCTCCTGATGCCAGCTGGAATGGGTAAGGAAATAGGAGAGGGGAGAGAGGCCTGGTGTCGGGGACACCAAGCACCTCGTCCAGGCAGAGCATGGGTCTGGGGAGCTGCAGCAAGATCTGCCATCACCTTGCACCCTCCGCAGCCTGGGACAAGGCACTCGGAGCCAGCTTGCCCCAACAGCCCTGGTTTTGGATGCCTGACCTGAGACACCCGACGCTTTCGCTGCGGAGGAGCTGGGGTCCTGCAGCTCCCATTGTCTTCATGCTTTTACACGACAGGATCGGGCTCTTCGTGGCGGCTTCCCAAAGTCAGAGGAGAAAGGCCCATTGTTCTGCTCTCGTCCCCTGCGCCCGAGGGACACGGCTGCGGGGCCTTTGTCTTTCTCTGCTATGACAAATGGTCTGTGTCAATGCTGCAGGCAGCACGAGATACACTCGGTAGCACGCTAAAGGGAGAGGCAAAGCGAGGCTCTCAGGATGAAAGCCCTTGGAGGACCAGAGGGCCAGACAGCACTGTCAGACAGAGGGTTCGAGAGCGGAGTGTCACATGCCATGTCCTGGCCTTGTCATCCCCTTGCCCTTTGGCTAGATTTCCACGTGGCACCTTCTTACATTACACACACCTCTCTGTTCTGTGCAGGGTCGTCTTCTGGCTTCAGCCCCATCCCTTAGCTAACCTCATTTTCCAACCCGTCCTGACCAGATTCGCAAGGCTGCTCAAGCCCCTCCTTCAGCTCCTTGCCTTCGGTAAGCTGGCTGTAAAAGTGCGCCTCCACCCCAAGACATGGCCCTGCAAAAGGCCACGGCACTGGGTGGCAAACTCCCTGCCTCTCGGCAGCTCCTCTGCCAAGAAGAAAGATGTTTCCCTAGTAGCCAGGCTTCCAAACAAAACTCCAGCGCTGAGAAACACGAGATCCCTTCCTCTCTTACACCCCTGCATTCCTCGAGGAGCCTGTGCAGAGGACTGAATGTGCCTGGAGCTCTGTTGGCGACCCTGCTGCTGATGCTTGAGCCAGAACAGACCTCCTGCCTGCGCAGGGGTGGGCTCAGCACAGCTAACTGGAATAAGGCACAGATAATGTCCCGGGACAGAAACCAGTTGGTTTGGATGGTTCCCAGAGAGGAAAATCTACAGCACGATTTATTCTCTGCCATCGACCTGCTGCAAATGCGAATGTGACACCCTCGCAGCGGCTCTCCAGGAATAGAAGCTTGCTGAGCTCTTACCAGGGTCTCCCTGGGGAGCAGAGCTCCAGCGTTCACTCAGCCAGGCCCCCGAAGGGAACAGCCTGGATTCCTGCTCCCCCTTCCACGATTTTAAGGGAAACACAATAAGGAGGCCAAAGCAAAGCCAGGGAAGCCGCCCCTACTCACCTCGAGAGAAACGCAGGCCCTTGCCAGCAAACTCCCTCTGCAAGGCTGCCACAAACTTCTCCCGGATCCGCTCCTTCTGCGGAGGAGAAGAGGAAAGAGAAAGGTTTGAATAATTAGATGTCGACACTCTACCGAAATACACCGTAAGCTGTCTCCTGGGCAACTCTGGCTCATCTCTCTGCTCTGATCACGTTCCCACCTTTTCTGAGCCCCTGGAACAAGGGACTTCCCCGTGCTCTTTAGGGTCCTGAATGGACGTTGTGGTCTGACCGCCATCAGTTCCCTCCTGTCTGAGCCTCTCCTCCTGGCCGCTTTAACACCATTTAATCAGCTTTCACCAGTCCTGCTCGATGTCTGCCTATAGACACTAGCTCGGGGCGGCTCCAGCAGGCTACTGGGAGCAGCAGATCTGCCCAGCATATTTGCCATGGCTCTCCCGGTCTAAAGAGCCCCTTAGTTCCAGCTCTCTTATGGATGGGAGAGAGGGAAAAAGAAGACAGATGCTGGGCCACCCCGGAGGGTGAGCTAGGCTAGGAAGTTTAGGGCTCTTTCTGAGGCTTGCGGTGGAATTCTACCTTTGATTACCGTAAACAAGGAAACACCCTGTGAAATACATGTTTTATTCCCAAGGGGCCTCCCACAGCACAAGGAATACTGCTGGCAACCCCACTGCACTGGTAGACCCCAATTAGGTCAAATTCTTCCTTTTATTTATGTCTCTCTTTGGGTTTTCTGCCTCGAGTCCTGTCTCCACCTTGCTGCCTGCTTTGGCCTGGTGCACAGCTTGTAGCTGGGCTCCCTTCTCCCCGGGAAGGGGGAAGCACAGAAGACCTGAGGTCTGTGAACAGCGCAAAACCACCAAAAGGGAGGGTGAGCCCAAACCCAGCCCGTACCTTGTCCAGCTCGGAGAACTCGATTCGCTCCTCCGGCGTGCAGCTCCGTCCGATGGGGGAGATGTTCAGCATCCCGTTGCGAAACTCAATGAAGGTTCCTCTGTGTGTGGGCAAGAGCACGAGGTTACTGGCGGGATTTACAGGGGCTGGGAGAGAAAAAAAAAAAAAAAAAAAGGCTTTTCCAGGGAAACGGCTGCTCAGTGAGGCATGCAGTGTCCGCAGGGACATGCAGGAGGAGAGGAGCCATGCCCACTCATGGGTGCTCATGCTTCAGGTGTGCAAGAGCTTCTAAGGTTGCCCAAGAGCCCTGTTTCAGCAGGCAGAGACCAGGCGTCAACAACTACTGAAGGTCTCCAAGGGACAGTTTAATAAAAAGACTGCAAGAGAAGAGGAACAAACAGTTATTGTGCCCTGGAAACGGGCTGGAAACAATGGGCTTAGGTGAGATAATAGGAAACATTTTGTGATGTTGTAATAGCTGCAAGGACAGCTGTTGCCTGGACTGGATCAACCGCTTGGCGAGACTGTGGCATCTCCACCCCTGGAGGCCTTTAAGAAAAGTTCTCTGCGTTGGTCTGTGTGAAGCTGGCAGTAGCTTGGGGCAGTGGGAAGGAGCAGGTCAGTGTAACGCGTTGCATGAGCAATCAGAACCTCCTTGTGAGACACCGATCAGGCAGGTCCCTGCAGGGCCTTCGCGTCTTCCCTTTGACACCCGCACCTTTGGCTGTGATTCCAATCAAAGCTTGCACAAACAGGACCCAGCTCCCTGCCTGACAGCCTCGCCTCACACTGGCACTACTCACTACTACTCCGCCAGTTCCTTGGTGGGCTGGTTCAAACCACTAAGCTGGCACAAAACTGCTCCCATTCTTTTCTCTTGGCTACAGGCGGTTTTGTTGGCTTATCACCTCAGAAGAGTGCGCTGAGGGTTCAGACAAGTACCAGCACTGGCGCACAGGAGGGGCAGAAACAACGTAGAGCAAAACAGAAACAAATCGGCAGCAGTGCTGGTTTGAAAACAGATTAAAACTCTTGCGGAAACCTACCCGGAGCAGGAAGATCCCCTTCCTTGTCCGGCTGAGGAGCCCTGAGCTCCCTAAGCCTCTAACGTCCCTCCCAGCCGTCTGCTGTTTCTCTGTGATAAAGCGCTTACCCCGGGGGAGAAACTCTCCCCCTCCTGTCTCGTAGCACAGAGAAGAACTGCCTGCGGAAAGGACACGCAGGCAGCCATGCCTGAAGCCTGCAGACAGCATCCCTGCAGCACCGAGGGTTTATGGCTCCATGCCCAGGGCCAAGACTCAGGAGACGCGGGTTAAAGTCCTTGCTTTGTTAGAAATCCCATAAGCCTAAATCCACGGAGGCACTTGGGAGCTGAAACCTCACTGGGTTGAGCAACCAGACAGCAGTGAAGCAACCAAACAGCCTTGAGGGTTCTGGGTCCCAGCCCACGGTTTCGGGGGCATGTTTGGCCAGCGCTCCTGTCGCAAGGAACCACGCTGGCCCCTCTCACCAGTGCTCACGTTGCCACGTGGTGACTCACATCAGGAAACCCATCCAGATCACAGTTTAGCAACTTTCTTTCAGCAACTTCATTTCAAGCAGATCGCTCGCCTCGGGTTCACCATACAAGCACTGGTGCTGACGCGAGGGGGAGAGCAGGAACAAAACAGCCAGAGACGAGGGGAGAGCAGAGCTGCTTGGCAGTGCTGGCTTCAAGTGTTTGTGAAACTGTGGTCTGAGGGGTGGTTTGACATTACACCCAGACTGGTTCAGCTGCAGGCTGTCTCTGAAAGAGGTCCTTCTGCTCTCCCCTTCCATGTCATCTTTTTTTCTCCTCTCTTTTTTTTTTCTGCTGGATCCAGCAATGACATGATAGCAAGCTGATCCAATGGAAAACTACCCTTTTCTTTCCTTGTGGTGGACTAGTTTTCCTTCAGACCAGGTGTACCAACCCAACTCTCCCTGGAACTGCGGGATCTCACGATGGGGAAGCAAGCAGGAACACGTGGTTGACTGCAGAGCATGGCCAGCCCTGTTACTAGTGGCTTCAAGTGACATTAGGTTAGACAGAGCATGAGACTGTGTTTAGTCTCTGTACCCTCCCATCTTAAGACTCATTGTTTGACTGTTTGGAACCTTACACGACCAAAAGTGCCTGATGCCCTGACCAGCAACTAGCTGTTACCACTATCTTAAATCAGATGCATGCAGTACTTGTACCCTGCTTCTGAGAGAAGAAAACCTGAGGGGGAAAGCGCAGGCATTATGCTAAAAACCAGTGCAGACTCTCCAGAAAAAAGGCCCTCCTAGATTATTTGCCTACAGTGCCCAGCTCAAGGGGACAGTGATCCTATGCAGGGCCCCTAAATACTACAGTAAAACCTGTAAGACCTAGAGCAAAAACAAGCTCAGTAGCTCAGCTGTTCTTACGACAGATCTGGGGTCCACAGCTCCCTAGAAATCAGTGATACAACAGACATTTACACAGGCTCAGTCCTTTACCGTTTCTTGGGCAGTTTCAGCAGCGCCATGTAGTTGAGACAGAAGTTGATGAGATCTTGTAGCAGCTCCTCTCCCAAGTGGTCCTGGATGGCCTGTGGGAGAAGAAGGGGAGTGAGGAAGAAGCAAGAGCACATGCAAAACCAAGGTTCCTGCTATTCTGTCAGGAAGAAAGGACCACTGGAAAATGGAAGTCTTTTTTGGACTAGGCCTTTCTACCAAATGTGGATGGCATGCAGTGAGGGGACCATAAGACAGCAGGAGTGGGTCAGTTTTTTTCCTGTGTGTTACTTGGCTCTTCTGCCCCACAGGAGCACAAACCACTGAACCTCTCCTGGGGCTAAGCAGCTGCCATGGCTGCGGTGGCCCTTGGACAACCATTAACCCAGCAGCCACGTGACGGGGGGTGGACTGCGGGCTCCAGCCCCTGTTCCAACCCAAAAACGTGAACAGGAGGAGTGGAACATTCAAATCTGGCTGCTGGGGAGGGAAGACGAGGCTGCCCACTTGCATGCAGCCCCGCACTGCTCCCCATGGCGCTCAGGAATGCAGGGATGAAGAAGGAGAGCTGTGTTTGCACGAGGAGCCGGCCTACCTGCTTGGAGACCAGCTGCCCGTTCTTGTACTGCACAGTGCCATTCTCTGCGAAGACGTAGTCAAACTTACTGATGACTGAAAGGGAGGAAAGGAAAGAGAGAAAACGGATGCTGCTTCAGCCCTCGGCTAGGAAAAGGGGCCAAACAGAGAGAGAAGCGCTGGCTGGATCCAGGACCCAGCGTGCTTTCCTCCAGGCGCCTTCACAGCGCACGTCTCACAGCACCCAGCACACAGGCAGCGACCCTCAGAGCTCCCGGCGTGTGGGAGAGGCCGCTATCTCCAGCGGGCAGGGGGGCAGCTGACGCAGACGGGGGAAGCGACCTGACTGGGGTCACAGACTGAATCAGTGGCAGACGGAAGATAAGAGCTCCAAAATGTCAGGCTTTCAGCCACGTGCGCGTTACCCTGCGCTCTCCCCACCGCTGCCGGGGTGCTCCGGTGATGCAGTTATTGGTTATCTAACCCCGGCCCCTCCTGGAAGCAGTAAACAGATTGCTGCTGACTCAGCCATCAGTGCCACGCTCCCCTGAGCCACGCAGCCGGTCGCTGCTAATGAGGCAGAAGAAAGACCTTAGAACTCGGCTGCATGTTTGGCATTGATCTCGGAGATGGTAAACAAGGTGGAGGGAGGAGAGGCTGCCTGCCCTGCCCTCCTCTGCCTCACGTCCTGCCCGGCTGGCGCCCGGCTTGCCCCCTACGGGGCTGGTGATGCTGCGGGTGCGCTGGCAAGCAGCTTGGGCAGCCTCTCCTCCCATCCACTCAGGCTCTGAAGGCAACCAGCGACCCATCGGATAGCTAACGGGCGGGCTACATTCACCAAGGGCTGCCAAGAGCCGCAGGAGCCTGGAAGGAGCTCCCGGCTGCTCCGGCAGCGGCTGCGGCCCTGGATCGCGCCCAACAGCAGAGCTGGCGGCGTGGGCTGGAGCATCCCTGCCTGCTGGGCTCTCCGAAGGGCAGCGGGAGCCGGCCTTCAAGCGGCAGCTCCTTGGGCACGTCCAGCAGCCCAAGGGCAGGCGCGGGGTCCCCTTGCTGATTTGGGGCACGCGGGAGCCCCCCAAACCTAAGTAGTACCCCCGGTGCAGGGCTACCGAAGCGGGTGGGCTCCTGCACGCCTCACCTTCGTCCCCCTCGCCCAGCTGCTCGGCGATCTTGGAGTAGTCGGAGCCGCCCACCACGCCGATCTGCACCCTGCCGCGCAGCTCCTGCAGGAACCGGTCCACCTCGGGCTCGATTTTCTGCGGGAGCGGGAGGCAGACGAGGGTGAGCCCGCAGCCCGCGGGGCCGAAATGGCGGACAGGCAGCCACCCCCCCCCGCCTCCTCCACCCGGCGGCCCCCCTCACCTGTCGGGCCGGTGTCAGGGTCCCGTCCACGTCGAAGAGGCACAGCACCCGGCCCCGAGCCGCCGCCATCCCCGCTGCCGCCCTCTGTCAGCCCGCCCGGCGGCCCGGGGGCGGCTCGGGGGCGGGACCGCGCCGGGGCGCCATCTTGTGGTGGCTGCCAGGGCCGCGGCTGCGGTGCTGCAGCAGGGGGCTTGGCTGCGGGTTGTCAGGCCTCGGGCAGCTGGTCCAAGGTGGTTTGGGGTTTGATTTTAGGATTATGGTCCTTTATACGGCTTGTCTATGTGCAATGACACATATCCGTCTCTTCTGTGCAGCAAAGCCATGCCCTAACTCCCAGGGCTCTCAAAAGACAGCCGTGGAGTCAGACGCACAGTGAACTCCTGGCATTCAGAAATACAAGCCATTTCTTGTTTATAAGCCACAACATGGTACAAAGACAATACCTCCCCTGTCCAGGTGGAAGAGGCATGGTGCTGGTAAAAACTGCCAGCTCGCTCCCCTCATGGCCCTGGAGATGTGGCAGCACTTTGGTTATCGCTGTAGCCCAAGCTGACCCTATGGTCTGTCCTCCTGGCAGCTCCCATAGGGCATCTCAAACATTGTGCTCAGCCTCGCAGTTATTTTGGGCCAACCTGCTTCCCATGAGGACTCCTGGACACCACCGTCTCTCTGCAGTCTCTTGGCTGACCTTGTGCTTGCACAAGCTGGGCGCTCACCCCTTCACCCAGTTGGACTAAAAACATACCCCTGCACATCTACCTTTTATAGTACAGCATGAGGAAGAGGGCATCCTCTCAACCATATCTGGGTCTGGATTTAATAAAAAGGACGTGGTCTCCACTGGGATCTTTGTGTCATCTCGCCTTGGCATCTGAGGCCAACGCAGGCTTCTGCTGCAGAGGACGCACGTATGGGCACCTTTCTTCTCAGGCACCCAGCCGAGACTCATCTTTCCCCACACGGGGCAGCAGACAGCCATCGGAAAGGCACCTCCGTGGACCTGTCCCCCCTCGGTGCCCGGGGCAGCAGGAGCAGCTCTGTGCTGCACGACACCCCAGCACTGCCACCCTGTGGCACTTGCCGGAATTAGGAGGGCCACCAAAGCACCGGTCAGTTTTCTGAACGCCTACGAAATTGGCTCTAAGCCACCGGTAGAGCTTTCCAAAACCTGACCTACCTGCTGTGCTTTCTCCAGCTTATTATTTCCGTCGTGCTGCTTTATAAAGTCTTTTCACATCTACAGCATGCCAAACCATCTCCCTCGGCACTTTTATTGCCATTTACCATCAGCTGGTGAGGGTCTGTGCCACTGTGGTTTCCCCAAGAGCAAAAAAAAAAAAAAATCACCTGGGTTAGCTCTGAGAACAAGTTCCTGCGGCTATTCCAGTTATTTAATACTTCAGAGACCTGCTTAGCTCCTCCCTTGATGCATTCCCTCACTTGCGACTTGGACAGCAGCAGCTGCTCTGGATGAAAGCTCCGTAACCAGCAGCAAGAGCAGGTATTTTGGTCCAAGCTTTGACGGTGTCTGTGAGCACTGTACCTTCTGACTAGGGCTGCTATTACGGTCAACATCTCCCTGTTGTATTCATTCCCAGATATTTTACCTAGGGCTAATACTTGAAAGTAAACCAGCACCCCATCTGAAGAATAGACCAAAATAACCACAACCATGACCATGAACCTTAGTTAAAGCCCCTTTCCATATTACACCCATACAGACTGCTGTACAAACAGTAAGCTGTGTGGTTCAGCACGTGGATGCCATCAATAAGTGTCCAAAAGCCCATACTGAAATAATTTCTTACCCAAAGCCCCATCTTTCCTCTACTTTTTAACAGCCTACCAGCAGAGGCACGATAGATGCTGCTACATAACCCTCACCCATATGTGCTCTGCAGCTCCAGTGGAACCCAGGAACAAAGCCTGCTTCTTAAGGCTTCTTTCTTCCTTTTTAAAGTAGTAGCATTGAAACAAGCAGGAAGAAAAAAAAATAGAGCCTTTTGTTATGCTTAAGCTCTTTTGGGCCTCTTCTTCAACAGCACACATCAGGTATTTCGTTCTTGAACACTTAAATGAGCAATGGCTGTACAAAATCTGTGCTGACAAGCCGCCTACTGTCTGACCTTTATTTAGCTCATCCAAGCTGCGCCAGCCCTCAGAAGAGGGATTTTAACATACCACAGTGATTGCAGAAGTAAAATGTCCCCAAATTTAAATAAAAATATTGCCCATGACCAGTTCTAGCAAAGAGCAGTAGCCACTGTCACTTCTACTAGTGGTACACAGTACAAATTGCTGGGATGGTTTCTTAACCTGCAATTTCCAGCTGGGAACGGCGTGAAGCAGATTTCTGGTGAGCTGTCTTTGCTGGGTAGCTGTGTGGACACATACAGCAATTTCCTGTTTGTATGTACTTTTTTATTGTAATAGAAAAAAATCAAAACATCACTTTCTGTCTAAAGATGTTATTAACATTTTAAAAATGTCATGGTGGAACCCCAGCAATGCTTGACAGAACAATAAGTGTGGGCAAAAGGGTTCTGCTCCCCTTCAGGAGTTCAGCTTCCCTGCTCCCCCTTTGTCAATCAGCTGGCTGAAGTTTGCCACCTATATACACTTACATACATTTTTCATTCTAGTTTATGTACGTATGAGTAGGTATGGCTGGGAGGAATGTTGGGTGCACAGACCTGCAATTGACACGTAACCATCTTTGGAGAAAATGCATTTCTTAAGAGGCCTACAGGGTACAAGGGTCTCATTACCCAGTAAGATCAAACAAACAGGATCCGCTCCTATAGTTCCTTTGCCACAATACGCAGAGTAGGTCCAGAGACAAGGAGACCCTCTGGAGCTCCTTTGAGAGTACCACAGTTACCGCAAACAGAATGTGTCTGAGGGAAATTTTACCCACTGATACTCAAGTAGCAGCATTCTCTCTGCAACAGGGCCGCTCAGGAGGGGAAAAAGCAGACTGCAAAATGCCTGGGGTGAACCTCTTACATCCTGTCAGGAGGCAGGAAAGGAAAAGGCCCTGAAGCAGAAACCAGGCTCAGGACCTCTGAAGTGGACACACTTGTCATGCAACAAAACATGGGGTAGAGACTGTGGTACTAGAGACCATGGTGCCTGTGCTTCCCTTGCAGAACAGCTGTACCAGCAGATGGCTGTACCTGAAGTGATAGTTTGCTGAAAGAAACAACCACAGCTGTGCTCCTTGTGGGTACCAAACTAGCATACCCAGATGTTGTGCTGCATCGTATCAGCTTCGGTATACCTGTTCGACTGAGGAAGCTCCAAGATCTCTAAAGTGCTATTGTGTTTTGTGGTATAGTCATGTCTGTACTTGGATGAGAGACTGGTTACTCTTCACAAAATAGGCATGGAAGGAGTCTGGAGGGGATTACACAGACAACAGGAAAACTATGCTGTGGCTCACCAGAAAACAAACACTTACCAATACCTTCTCCAGAAGCACCGAAAGGTGCTGTATGGTAAATAATTGACTACAGAATGCTCTCTGCATAATGGTTTGATGGTGAAAGACTGGAAACTGTATCAAGCTTTTGCATCTGTACTAACTGCTACGGTTGTCTCCTAGTCCAGTCTGCCAAATGAAACACTTAAGAAGCTGATGGCACGAGCAGAGAATGACAGAAGGAAAAAAATCACCACTGACAACAAAAAACATTCTGGGCTACAAAGGCCACCTGCACTCAGAGCAGCTACACACAACTGCCAAAGGGACTGACAGTACCCGACTTCCACTCGTGTAGTGACTCTACAAGGTGCAGGGCAACAGAGTAATTGACAGAGTGACTGAACTGTGGGTTTCTTCCATTTCATCCCCACAAAAATAACAGCATGAGAAACATATTAAACCATATTACTCTGGGAGAAAGATAGCCCAGCAGAGGAAAGACATCTCCTTTAGGTATACGGGAAGTTTGAGATGCAGGACTGAGCTTGCAGCAATTGTTTGCACAACAAAGCACTGGAACCAAGGGCTATACTTTGCATAGATGCTTTCTTCAGCAGTATCTGGGATGTGCAATCCCCATTTATGGAACACCAGCAATGTTTTGGGGGTTTGCCCGATATCTTTCTTGTGCTCCTCCCTAAGTGTACTTTCTACAGAATTGCTCAGGAAAACAGTGTATATACACGCATGAAAAGAAATCAATGTGCCTCATCTTTCCTTCCCCTGATTTTTTTTTTCCCCACTGCAAATAATTGCAAAGCTATGAGAACCTTAAATTAGAAGATGTAGTATTGATACAATCTAATGTCAATCTAAGGATAGGACTGCTTCTCCATGCATCCCAATCAACTCAACTGTTCAACAGAAAAGCTTAACTTTACCATTCCTCATTTTCTTCAAATCTCGGAAGACCTACCACTTATTTCTTTCACTTAAGCAGAGCACTCTCTGGGATGTACTTGACTGCTTTGGAAAGGGCAACAATATCAGAGAAAGCTGGAACTCCTACTCCGTCTGCAACTAGATACTGAAGGTAGAACTGGCCTACCTCTCATTATTGTGCAGCTGCCATGCTATTCCTGCCTCACTGTACTGTAACTCTGGCTTAGTGAGGAAAAAACAGTTCCTGAGCAAAGGTAAAAGTTAACACGATTCTATCCATCTGCTGACAAGCTTGTTTGAGAGAAAAGGAAGCTTACTTTCACCTAAAATTTGCTCATGAGGTTCTGTTCTTTCAGCTGGTTCTCTCCCTTAACACCTGGATCTCGCCTTATGAGGCTCCTGGTAATTTTCATTTGCAGCCTCCCACCCACCCACAGCTAATTCCATTGGAAGTTTCAGCTTTGAAAGTGATGCTGACTAGCTCAGCTAGGCCACCCTTTCCACTCAGCTGTGCCATTGCAAATACTCTAATCAGATGAGTTGAGCTTGTCCCCTGAGCGAATAACACAACGTTAATGAAATACACGTAAGACTAGTACCGGGACACCTTCACTTCCTAGGCTACAAATACTTCCTTTGTCTTCTTGCTACAGACTTCAGCAAATACCCCCAGAACACAGGCAGTGACAAGAGAAAGAGATGCGAGCCTGCAAGGGATGGCTAGGACATCCCCTTTAATTCAAAATGTGTAATGGGTGCTTGAATGTTCATGGAATGAATTCCCACTTACCAGCACGGGAGTTATTTAGAAAATGTCAGCCTAACCCAGGCAAGACAGCCTTTATAAATTAGTAGAATACTATTAGAAATTATGGCAATCTTTTTGGTAGCATTGTCTTACATGCACCCTGATAACCCTCTCCCTAGGAAATTTTAAAACTGGTCCTGTAATTTCCATAGAGTTAATTCTGATGGGAAATTATAAAATAGAAATCTGGTAGATTCGTGTTTAAAAAGGAAGAGGCATGGTGAGGCTGGACACAATGGGTCACTCCTGTTAGCTCTGTCCATTATGTCTGCTGAAGGCATTTCCTCCAGGTGTCTGGATCTGGATGGTGTCCAGGAGGGGCCTTAAAGCTTGTCCAAAAGGTCTGAGAAGGCAAAGAAATAAACATATCAAATAGCTTGCTTGAACAATTTTTCCCATTTACTACTGAAATGGGCTCACTTCCTAGACTGGAATCAAATCAGCATAAACGGAAGTAAAGTTGATGAACAGACTCTCACTTTTCACTACAAGCAAACTAGATTTAACTTATCATACATAATTTATTGTTCAATAGCTAAGGATCTTAAATCTGATTTTATATAAAGGGAATTCCGAGTACTAACACACCCATGCTGCTAATGTGGCATTAGCGTGTCTGAAACTGGCTTTCAGTAATTCATTCTACTTAAGCATGCGAATGAAATCCCTGTTATGCAACTGCAGTTCTTCATTAAGCACCACATCAGCATTAAAGACTAGAATAGCCCCTAGTCCCCTTATAAGACACACAGAGAATAATGTCTGTTGCAATCTGTAGCACCAAGTTTGTCTTCTGGTATGACTCACTCTGTTACAGACTGACTGAGAGATCTGAGGAAATAAGAGCCCAAGGCAGAAGATGTGTCTCTCGGATGATGTGGTATACCACTGCTATGAGAAATAAGACCTAAACAATGGAGCTAAATCACCCTGCTGGGATCCTCGCTAGTTCAGAGTACAACAGAAGAGGTTGAGCTGACCTACCTTCATTTCCTCTCTTTCATGTTTTTTCCATTCAGCTCTAGCTTTAAAGCTACACCAATAACTTTAAAATTACATCTCCCTTGCCTCTTCATGAGCAAAACTGACATCTCCACTGCAGTTATGGTGCTCAGAGTATTAGACATGACGTTTGAGATATGCTGGTTTCCCAAGACAAAAAAAACACAAAAAAACAGCTACCAAACAAAATAGACACTTGCATCACTTTCAGAAAGTCCCTTTACGTGTCTGGTCACATGAGAGGCCCTTACAAAATAGCTAATTTAAGATAAAGACAGAAGACCAACCTTCTTTCACACCTTCTCAGTAATGCCAGTGCCAGTTAGCACCTGTCGTACAGTGTTGTAAGCGTTAAAGCAAGCAAACAGCATCTTCTCCTTAATCTCATGCTGGTTCTCACAGAGCCAGCAGAAACTGGTACTGCTGCCTCTGTCAAATATTTAAGCATCAGCATGAAGCAATACACTACAGAGAGAAGCAGAATGCATACTCACGTGGCAAGAACTTCAGATGGAAGGTCAGTGATGTAGGAAGGGATTTTTCTTCCTGTCAGGAACTGTGCCACTTCATTACTGAAGGTGTTGCAGTTGTGTTCAAAGATATTATAAGACTCACTTCTGTGCCACAGGAAAGGAATTGAAACATGAAAAGAGACTCAGCAATAAATCTAACAAGAAAAACTTAGACCACTAATGAGGAACATCTCCTTACATCAGCACTTTTCTCCCCTTCCCAACTAAGTCAGGTACGTAAAATACAGACATCAATTCACCTTCAAATTCAATTGAATCAGGGTGGAAAACGACATCACTCTGCATCACTGACTCTATGCAGTGTTTTTTGAAGGGTAAGTGAGGTCAGGTTTCTTCGAGTAAAACCACAGAAGGAATAAGGAAAAAAAAAATCACAGGAATTATTGACATTGAAATTTAGCCAGAACACTAAATGCTACCATTTCCTATCCTCTTGAGAAGCTGACAAGACTCTTTAACAACCAAGACCTTGCTTTTACTTACCTGAAAGTTGGCAGCTTTACTACAACGCTTCACCCATGACTCATGAGGCAAAACACTATTTACTGAAATATTTCATACAGTGCCTTCGTTTTCCCTGGTGATCCTCTCAAAAGCATTTTAGGCGTTATTCCATTTTGAAAACAACAACAACAGCACACAAAAATACAGCAACAAACCAAACAGTGAAAGACTTCCTGGTAGAATATCCTCCCAGCCTAGCTCAGGGCTGGCACACAAGAGGGTTGCCTAGTTGTACGTATCAGTTCCAGTCTCATATCTGGAGAATTCTGATACACTAGGCAGGCAAAGTTTTATGAATGGGATGGGTTTCATAAGACCTTTCTCCCTCTTTCCCTAGAAGTCTTTTTTTTTTTTTTTTGGCATTCAGATTTTATAGCAAAAGCTGCTACTTACCGGAACATAGATTCCCCCAAAGAAGACAGATATTCCAGAAAAATTTCTTCTGTGACTTCAGTGTTCCCCAGGTCAACAACCAAGTCGGGGGGGCCAAGCAGCGTTCCTCCCTGTAACAATTAACATCCAGAAAACAACATTAAAGTCAACAGACTGAATTATTTTGGGGTCCGATGAATTGAGCTATGGTTTCTCTAGGCACAGAAGGAGGAACTTTTAGTTTATAAAGCAAGGAGCCCTACCGGCCTTCCCCATTCACCACCCAGAGAATGAGAGGTTATGTGCCGAAAGCTCTAAAATACAGAAGAATTCTGCTTTAGAAGAATGGCCCACCAGTTTCACCTCTCCAATGGCAGAAAGGTCTGTCAAAGCATCATGGAGTTTTTTCTTTTTTAGTCTTAAGAAGAGTTCCTTGAGTTGCCAAGTCTGCACGCAAAGACCATCCCCACAAAACCTAACAGTGTCACTCTGGCATCACATCTGCAGAGTCTGTCTATCCAGGGCATCATTGGTGGAAGCAATCCCCCAACCTGTATTTAGCTGGGCTTGAACCCGCTGTCCACATTCTTTTCCTCAGATGCCCAGGGCAACCATGGCAAGCAGACACATCCGGCTGAATTCAGAATTCTCTTCACTTGCTGCTTTTCTAAGTGACACAATCCAATCTGATCCGTAACCCTATCACAAAATTATCTTGCCAGAAAACTAAGGTCAACTTACAGGTGCACAGCTGGAGATTCCCCCACTGTCGAAGAAGAACTCATCCTTATGGACTATTATGGAGGTATGCCTGCCACAGAGAATAACAAACAGGTGAAACAAAGGAAATATTTAACCTAGCACATTAATCACCAGTAAAGATACGTGGTCAAGGTCATTGCGAAGTCAGTAACTGAAGGAAAAAGTCAATGTGTTTCTGTGAGCACGAACAGTATCTGCTGAGACAGGAAAACAAACGGAAACAATGATTATCGACCCTACCATAACACTGTAGGAGGCTGGGAAGAAGGGCTCAGCTAAGTGCCTGAGCATGAACGAACATAGGAAGATAGGGACTTCCACACCAGCGTGAGATCTCCAGCAGCCCCGTTCTGCTAAAGGCTTGAGGGTGAAGTTGCAGAGATAGTTGCAGAGCTAGCTCTGTCTCTCTCTGCTGACAGAAGGGTCTGACTGATAGTAACCCCCTGAGAATAAGGTCGGGCGATCACTAGAGATGGCTTGAGAGAGACAGAAGGTCGTCGCCTTTTTTTTTGTTGTTTTAAACTTTCTGAGCATGACCTACAGCAAACTAGGAAATGATTTGCAACTGAACATAGCCCTGGTTCTTACATACCAGGAGGCTAGATTCTCTAATACCTTCTTCCCACCTACTCTTCTACTCTCACGTTCAGTCCTGCCTGCAATTAGAAGACAGTGTCTGGGACAAGGACGATACCCTGAACCCTTGAAAACGGGTACAAGAGAGCACAAAACACAACAATGACTAGAAACGCTGTTCTCATGAGATCCTAGCTTTGATTCCAGAGGTTTAACCAGCACCTGACTGTACATAATTTTACTGTCAATCTGCATTCAGGACCAGAAAGTGCCTTGGTCTCTCTTCAGTGCTAAAGTGTTCTTAAGGTCTGCAGCATATATAATCTCATATCGATAATGCTTCCTACGCCACAGGAGTTAACACACATTACGCAAGTTAAATCTAGTCACTTACCAGATGCCTTCCAGCTGTTTCCCTGTATGCAGAAAAAAGAAGATAGTTGTTAGCAATGTATTCTCCAAATTTCAGCCTACCTTCTGTCAATCACAAAGGAACCTCGCCTATTATTTCACCATGACAGCATCCCCAAAGACGCAACTTTCATCCCAGAGTCACTTCGAAAGAAGTGGCATGTCTTTTTTTTCCCCCAACTAAACTACTCTATCCACACCAGTGCCTTACATTTTTCCTCCTGCATGCAGAGCTGGCAATTCCACCCTACCCTGCCAGTGCTTACCTTCCTTGGGCTTTTGCCTACAGACCAAGGAAAGAAACCTTATCCTACAGAGTCTTCAGTCAGGACCAGAATAGTTGAGTTTTGCACTGATTTCACAATCGCAAGCGGTCTGCCAGCACAGAGCACTCAGTTTTCTTTCTCAATGACTGATCTGACTTGAACCAATTATCTGTGGCGATGGTCTCTACAATCAGCTGTCCCATGGCTTCCCCACCTCTTAAAAACTAAGTGAACGTGCGGAGGGGAATTAGTGTTGCAACTTATACAAGTTATAAAATCAAACTCTGTGTTTTGTAGAACACAGCAGCAGCAACGATACACATCAGGCACAGCTAAACTGACAGCACAACTGCGTCTTAGAGAGAGTCCCTTCTGAAATTCTTTTCCAGTTCCCTGACACATTTTTTTCAAGTGTCCTCAGCACACCACCTCACACACCACTGTCCTCCGTATCCAGGCAGCACCTCTCCCGAGAACTTTTGTTGTCATAGCCTCACTTTTAGATGCCAGAACGTGATTTGATCACCTGCAGGTTTCCTAGAACTAGACCAAGAACAGCGTAGACAGATGACAAAAAAGCCAGCTGAACACGAGAGGCATTGTGCCAGTAAGAATTTGTTAAGAAAGTGCTGCTGGGCTAACTGTGGGCCAACAGCCTTTGCTCTGGTTTGCACACCATCTGCTTGCATCAGATGGGCATCAGGCCTCCCAAAGCCCGCTGCAGACCTCAATTCCTGAATTCTAGGCCATCACGTCCAGGTATTTTCCTCTTCCTCTCAACGAAGCTTCCGAGCTCTGGTCTTTTTAAAATAAAGAAATAATAACCAGTTCTATTCAAACGCTTGTGACAATAAAACTTTCCTTGGCTATCTTAAGAGCCACCGCCTTGCCAATCCTCCGATGAGGATAATCCTTCAGGACTTCCAAGAAAGGGACGCCTACGTGTCCAGGTAAGGAACGAACAGTCACCACTGTAATTTCCTCACTTAAGTTTGACGCAAAACAGGCACAAAAAATAGGTGTCTGCTTCAGATGAGGGTCACACACGAGTGGAGGCAAGGAAAAGCCTGACTGATGTCTGTACTGTCACAACGAAGTGAGCATACACGGCCTCGTTGTAGGTGGACTGATCTGTCACTACCGTGGCCCGCAGCCAGGCAGCAAGCATATTCTGTCATCCTGCTGCACAGAAACGTGGGCACGGAGCAGGAGGGAGGCCAAAAGATAGCAGCAGCGATGAGAGAAGCGCAGCAGCGTGTCGCAACATCTCAGGAGGATCTGCTGCCCCTTGAGCATGTCCCACCCCACTCAACTGGATCCTCCAGCCCTTGTCCCACACCTTGCCCATCAGAGCTTTTGCCTCGCATGCCGGAGCTGCCAGAAAGCGGTGACAGCACAGCTCATCAGCAACAGCAGCTAGGTAGGGCACAGGGCACTGCCTTCAGCAGCTGGCCTACCACCTTGGCGTTGCACACTTCATGTTCTCTTTATCTTAAGAAATTAATGCATGTTTGTATTCACAATAAATCACCGTTTTCCAAGAGGAAACGGTTTCAAAGGCAGCACAGACCAGAATCGTACCTGCACCCTTGTATGCTAAACGCAAAAAGAACATCTTAGTATTTACTTTCACGCGTACGCACACTTCTCCAGCAAGCAACAACGAAAGGCTTTCTACAGAGTCGCCAGTTTGCACCTAGATTCTGCGTGCAGGTGAAAGTCACTGCAGACACCGACAACGTCACAGGTGCTACTGGGAGCCTGCTTATCTGGCTACAACACCCACCTTAAAAGATCACTGCAGCAAAAGCTGCACACACGGGGCTGCTCCAGCAAGACTGCAGCCAGCAGGTTAAGGCAGGCGATCCCGCCCCTCTGTTCAACGCTTGTGAGACCTTTTCGTGCTCGGTTTTGAAGCCCGCATTACAAAAGGTACTGGGTTGATGCACTGGGCTGGACGACTCACTGTACGAAGGAGTGGGTGAGAAAACTGGGTCTGCTCAGCCTCAAAAAGAGAAGTCCATGAGTTGTTATTGCTGCCTACAGTTACCTAATGGGTATAGAGAAAAGGGAGCCTCGGTTCTGGAGATGCTCAGAACTCAACTGCTCAAAGCCCCAAGCAATCTGTTCTCACTGGATCTACCTTGAACAGGACCTCCAGAGATCCCTTTCCACCACTGTGGTTCCCTGATTGCTTGAAGGCAAAAAAAAGCAAACAATTCAGGGAAGGAACTTCACATTAATCTGTGCTCCAGCCGGGGGGGCTCCTCCCTGCCTGCTACACCCCAAGTCCACAGTCAACAACAGCAGAGCAGCTCTGGGCTAGCACAGCTCCAGGGCAGGTCTGTCTGAGGCCAGCTTCTGCCAGGCGCTGCTTTGAATGGAGCTGCTGTTTCTGCTTAACCCCTCTAAGACACTAACCAGGCTGGCACCGTGGAAAACACATGCCAGATCTGCAGTGCTGATGACAACAAGGCACCCACGGTAGCTCTCCAGCATGTCGCAGACAAAACAAAATCCCTTTCTGCCACTGGTGGGATGTGCTTGGCTAGAGAAACCACTTAGGAATGCAGTGCAAGCTTCCCCGATGCCAACGCAGTTGGGCAGTCCCACAGCTGAGAAAGCTGCTGTTCGGAACCACGGCTGCATCACCCAGAGACAGCCAAGGCCAAGAGCTGCCGGCATGCTGCTGCAGTTTCACTGCCACACTCCTAAGAAGCGGAAGTAAAGCAGTTAGGACAGCCTGAATAACAAGTTATGCCTTGTATCACGGACAATGCCCAGCAGCAGGCACAAAATACATCGCTCGCAGCCTCTGAAGGTACAATACACACGCCAGCCCTAACCGTACGGCCAAGCAAGGATCTGCACTGCTGTTCCCACAGCCAGTTGCCCAAGGCAAGTTGTATCCAGGCCCGGCAGCGACACTTCCAATAAACCTGCTGCTGGCAGCATCGCCCAGCTTCACAAATAGAAGGCCAGGCTTGCCAGGGAGCCGCCCCAAATCATCCTAGAACAGGAACGTCCAGATGGGACGGTATTTGTTGGGCATCTGCTGTTCATCCAGGTAAGGCAAGGTAACAACAATAAGATGCACAGGGAGTTTAAATACTCCAAGAGACTTCCAGGTGTTGAGAAGGAAAGGGTATTGCAAATTTAGCTGAAGGCACGTAATCAAACAACAATTAGTGCACATGGCCAAGTTACCAGGTATCAGCTGTCCCGCTGTAATCATCTGTGGGCAAGCTCAGCCTGCAGTAAACGTGGGGTAATTCAGTTTAATTTCAGCTGCTGCCATTACAAGCTGACGTGAGGCAGATTACTCTGTCACAGATGAAGAACACGGGCACGGAAGTTACTGTGCCATAGCTGTGAGATTCCAGGATGACAGCTCCTTAAGCTTTGGCAGCCCGATCAATACCCGACCTCTTAAGTCTTTCTTTCACTTGCTTAGGTGCTCATATGGATATTTCCTGAAGATACTCAGTAGAACTCAGGAAGGGATGTCAATTATGCATAGATCTGTGCACTTAAGCATCTCAAAGATTTAAATAGCTGAATGAGGCCAAGTTTCATCTGGCAATTAAACGTGTTTTTTGTCGTTGCTGGCTATTATTTTTGTTTATAACATTCATAGCGCAAATAGCTTTCTTGCTCAAGTACGTACCATAGAAATATGAGAAAAACACAACATTCAAATGCGTTAAAAAATTGCAGGAGCCTCAGCGTAGTTACAGGAACAGGGAGAATGGAATGGATTCGTTTGTCGTGCTGATTCAGGAGACTGCCATCATGAGCATATGAGGGTATTTTGAAAGAAAACAAACCTGAATAATTTTAGAATATAATCAAATCAGATTACTTCCACGCTTGGGTTTATCTGGAAGGCCAAGCAAAAGGAAGATTAGATGCTCACCAGTCTATTTTACAGGCAGAGTCAATTTGTTAATCTTGTGGCCCACGTGATGTCATTTATTCCCATGCATTTTAAATACCAAGTGAAAACAGAGTTTGCATATTAATTCAAATTATTAGACTGAAGGGCAGAAGAGCTGAGACTTGAAGGAATTATATAAGGAGATGGATGTTTATCCCATTCAGAGCTTGTCGTTCGTCCCTCAGTTCAAGAACAACTTCTAAAAATGGAAAATTAGCCTAATTAGTCAAACACTTTCTCCTACATGATATCCAGGGTATTCAACTGAAGGAAAAGACTAAGAGAAGGAGGAGGGTGCTTCATTTCCCTTCTCCTCAAGGTGCCTGGAGAGACCAAGCAGGGAAGACTGTGGGAGGGAACTGCCCTTGATTTTCAAGAAATCCCTAACAAGTGTTTTGGAGCAAAGCTGATCGGATCTCACAGCAGAGCACTTCAATGCTTTTTAGAAAGCGTGGAGGTGAGGTAGAGCAGTGTGCTGGGGCTAGGAAAAAGGAACAAAGCACAAGGTACTTTCTTTTGGCAGTTATCTTTCACTCTAACTCTTTCTGGGCTGTTAGGTCCTTACAACTAAACGCACTACTGCCAGCCAACTCACCCTTAATTCGGCCGCAGTGAGCCAAAGCTGCTGCAGTAAACCGAGGTCCTGCCCATTCTGTGAGTCACGTGGGCAATAACCTCCGTTACAGGACAGGAGAACTGAAAGAGCTGCAAGACATTTTTCTTTAAGCCCACGATGCAATGGGATTTTAATCTTCCTTAAAGATTTCTCTCAGTATCATCTTCAAAATCAGAAGAATTCAGCTTGCAGTGCTGTTATCCTCTCTGTTATCCACCTTTCACAGAGTCAGGTGGATTCCATTTTCTGTTCTGCAAACAAATCTCGTTTCCTTCACGCTAACATTTATTACTATTAGATCACGTAGCTGGACAGACAAATGTAGTCTCACAGACTGAATGAGGGAGAGCAGACAGTACCTGCAGAGAAGGTAGAGCAACAGCACACAGAAGTTAAACGTGCCACACCTGATATCAGAGCCAATTGAACTTTAGTGTTTGGTCACTTATACCCTAGAACAGAAATATTCACCAAAAAGTTACAGGAGACTCACAGAAAAGTAACAAGAACAAAAACAGTCTGGGTAAAAATGAATAGACTTGCCAAGAGAGGTGCAGATGTGCCCAAGGGGCACGAATAAGTCACTCCAAAACCTGCAACAAACAACGCTGCGTGGCTCTGCTGCTCAGGTACATCACGCAGCCACAATGGAGAGACCTGATCTTGAACGAGTCAGGATAAACTGATCCTCGAATGCTGCACGGACATAATACATAATACCTCTGGATCCTATTAGCACAGCTAAAGGCATCATGTGGTGATGCTCTCGCAGCAGCCAGCCCCGTGAGGAGGAATTCACCCCCTGTTTGACAGAGGGATCAGTTATCATAGAGTCACAGACTGGTCTGGGCTGGGAGGGACCTCAGAGATCCCCTAATTCCAGCCCCCTGCCACGGGCAGGGACACCCCCCACCAGACCAGGTTGCCCAAAGCCCCATCCAGCCTGGCCTTGAGCACCTCCAGGGCTGGGGCATCCACAGCGTCTCTGGGCAGCCTGTGCCAGGGCCTCACCATCCTTATAATGAAGGCTTTCTTCCTTACATCTAATCTAAACCTACGCTCTTTTAGTTTAACGCTATTCCCCTTATCCTATCCCTATGCTCCCTGCCAGAGCCCCTCCCCAGCTTTCCCGTAGGCCCCTTTGGGTACAGGCAAGCCGCTGTAAGGTCTCCCCAGAGCCTTCTCTTCTCCAGATCACACTTGTTTCTCCTCGCTAAAGCGCGGGTATTTCAATATAGGCAACGTTACAGAATTATCGCTCAAAGCAAAAGCGTTTCAGTCAAATGTGGTATCCACGGAAAGAATACCGTAAGTAGACTTGACAAACGTTTGGCGCCAAGTAACCCGATAAATCCTTTTCTCTTCAGCGTCTGACTTTCCCTGGTAACGCACAGCTTATGAACTGATGAAAGAGGAGGGGAAACAGCTACTGACCGCCTGGAAGTTAACGCATAGAGGAGGAGCGACAGTTTTAGAAGCCGAACGGGAATAAAACAGTTGGGTGCGGGAGGCAAGACGAGCGCTCCCTCCATCGCTTTGCTCTTCGGGAGGTTTCTAAAAGCAACCCGGAGGTACGACAGACCTGGGTGACAACGCACAGGAGACATTTAACTTGAAGGGGGGGAAAAAAAAAAAAAAGGGGGTGAGGGACCAACCTACGCCGTGTCCCGCGGGTAACCCGGCCGGCGCCCTGCCGCTGCCTTGTCACTGTGACCAAGCAGGCCTCGCTGGCCCTGTGCCACCGCCGCCGAGCTGCGTCCCGCGGTGCTGTGAGGGATCCACCAGGGTTCCGAAGCGTCGCCTCCCGGTACCGGGCCTCCCAGAAACGCGGCACCGAAACACCTCGGGCGGGAAGCCCGCGGGTGGCGCGGGAAGCACCCGACCCACGAGCAGGCACCGTGTGTTTATTTATACGCAGAAAGCTGCGGGATCCCGGCACCCGCGGCGGGCAGCGAGGGAGCCCAGAGCCGCCGCTTGACCCCCGGCACGGCACGGCCAGGGCCGCCCCGTTCCGGTGCGGACCCGTGCCCGGACCCCCGGAGCCGGTGCTGTTAAAGGCTCCCGGCGCCGCTCCCCCCGTCCCCGAGCCAGCCGCAGCCGGACAGCCCCGGATCTCCCGGAACCGGGAGCCGGTCCTCGCCCCGCGGCCCCTTCCCCGCTCCCCCTTCCCCTCCCCGCCGGCGCCGCGCTTACCGAGCATCAGCGGGCTGAGGCGGCGGGCCATGCCCTTGGACAGGTCGTACACGTAGAGCTGCACCGGGTGCAGCGCCGGCGGCTCCTCCATGGAGCCGCGCGGTGCCGGCAGCCGCCCGCCGCGCCGGGGCTGGGGGGGGGCCGGGCGCGAACCGGCGGCGGGGGCACGGGAGGCTGTGGCGGCGGCGGCGGCGGGGCGCTGCGGGGTGCGCATGCGCGGCACGCAGGGACCGGCGGCGGCACTGCGCCGTTAGGCAGCGCGGCCGTTCCGCCCCGGGGCGTGGCCACGGGCGGGTGGGCGGGGTTTAGGGGTATTCCCTCTTCTCATTGGGCAGAGGCGCGGTGAGTGGCAGGCGGCGGCCGCCGGTGGGGGCACCGCCTCCATTTTGCCCCCCCCCGCCGGCCATGTCGGAGTGGGTGTCCTACTACCGGGCCGAGCGGCCCGGCGACGACGAGGAGGAGCGGGAGGAAGGCGACGGCCATGAGGAGGGCACGGAGGCGGCCGGTGAGGCTCCCCGCCGCCCCCCCGGGGGCAGATCGAGGCCCCGGCCGGCGGGGGGCCCTTCTGCAACCCGTTTTCCCCCCCTTTTCTCCCAGGGGACTACAGGCTCTCGGGCCGGGACAGCCTCATCTTCTTGGTCGATGCCTCCAAGGCCATGTTCCAGCCCTGCGAGGACGAGGAAGCAGCGACGCCCTTTGACATGACCATGCAGGTGAGGCCGGGCGGCCGCCCCGCGCTTGGCGGGCCCCGAGCGATATTGGCATGCACAAGATTTATTTCCTTGGCCTCGCTTGTAGAAAGGGAACAGTAACGAAAAATAATAAGGCTGTGCACTAAAAAAACACAAAACATCTTAAAAAGCAACATCTTGAACTCTTTCTCATGGTGAAACTTAGCTTAAAGCATTTGTTACGGTTCTGCCGTGCGCCAGAATCAACTCGTAGAAACTGCCAACTGCCAAAGACAAAAAACTTTTGCACTGTTACTACAACAAATGTTCACGTTTTGACCTGTGTGCATTCTTTTCAGTGCATCCGGAACGTGTATACCAGCAAAATCATTAGCAGTGACAGGGACCTGCTGAGTGTCGTGTTCTATGGCACACAAACGAACAAGAACTCCGCGGACTTCAAGCACGTCTATGTTCTTCAGGACCTGGACAATCCAGGTAAAGGCAATAAGGTGATAGGAAGGTTTATGGAGAGGGCAGAGATTAAAAAAATAATAATCTGTGTAGTATTGTCAGTAACTGGCCTTTCTGAAAACAGAGCTCTCAGGTAAACAAAAAGGTTCTCGTTAGTGAGATGCGTTTTGGGAGGGTGGATTTAGAAATTTAGTGGAAGCTTAGATACTTAATGGGAGCTTAGCCTTTCCTGTTATAGTTTGTTCAGATCTCCTTCCTGTGTCTTTTTTCTCTCTTTTACTGTGGTCATTCACTTGCATCTGTTAAAGCTAAGAGAATCTCAAAAGAACTCTTGAAAGCCCATCATGTGCTGGCCATACTTCAGAATAATATGTGGACCTTATAAGGAACTGCAAGTTACAGCTGGTGGAGAATATCACAGAATCACAGAGTGGCTGAGGTTGGAAGGGACCTCTGGAGGTAATCTTGCCCAACCTGCCTGCTCAACCAGGGTCAGCTAGAACACGTTGTCCGATTTGTTACCTGCTTAGGGTATTTTGTCTCTAATTTTCATAGGAAGTTCTGCAGTTCTCGATTTTGGCTCTTCCGTTTTGTTAGGATTACCTTGCATGCACTTGTTAACAAGAGTCCCAACTGTTGAATTGGAAAACCTAGTAGCAGTGCAATGAATGCATGCTTGGGGCTACAGATTATCTGACAGCTGAGAGTTGTAGGGGGACTCTGTCTACTAACTTTTAATAACTGTCTTTATCTCTGGGGAGGTTTTATTTCATTTTCTTAACTAGGAGGTGCAGTTTAGTGCTTTTGCTATCGTGCTTTAATAACACATGGGTTTTCCTGTAAGAACTGTGCCTTGTCCTACTTTCAGAATTAATTACAAGCGGGACCTGACAAGACTGCCCAAGGTTCTTCTCTTTTCTTTGGAAAATAGTGCCTTAGAATTCTAGCTCATCTTTTTTCCTCCTCCTTCCCTGCTTGGCCTTTTTACCTTCATTAGAGGCAGTAGCTTCATCATTCTGATAAAGAGCGTGGGTGAAAGGTGGATGTTGTTAAAAAGGAAGAGCACCGTACGTTTACTGCCACTGGAGAGCCACACGAAAAAGACATGGTATTATTAGTTATTATGTAGTTGTTATGAAAACTTATGGTATTAATTAAATGAAAGCTGAGGGTGAAAATGGGGAAGAATGATGTTTTCAGATGAGATTTCAAGAGTGCTGTGGAATTTGAGTGAAGGACAAAGGAAGAAACTCTGCAGAGTGTAGTAGGTGAAAAATGGAAGCTCGTCTCCGTTTTTAGAGTTGTGGGAGAAGACAGAGGAACTTCTCTTATATGGCTGGAGAAAGGAGTCATACTTGGGCAGGAGTAATTCACAGGTCTTTAAAAAGGCCATCAATACCTGACAGGAATGGTGCTCTGCTCCATGTGGTGATCTACGGGCTGAATTTCACCTCTAGGCTGATGCTATCGGGCATGCAGGGCAAAGGAGCAGGAGGAATTCTCAACCTTCCAAAAGTGCCGTGGAGACAGGATGCATTTCAGTCTCCTCTCTGTTTGCTGGTGACATAGAATTCCACCATTCCTCTGAAGTGGGTGCAATTGGTGCGTTTTCTGCTGAGAACTTGTCTTTCCAATTCAGGGTGTGTGTGATGCTTTGATCACTGCGTGTTTTCCCCAACAGAAGGTGCCCCACATTGGTGCCAGGGCACTTTGCCTCCTCTTGCAGGTTTTTTCAGCTGATAATCAGCATACATTATTGAAAAAGTTAGGCCATCTCAAACAGTTTTCTCAGATAGGTGTTGGAAGGGCACCACTACGGAGCTGTCAGGGGGCATTACTTAGGTATCAGCTGCAAGGAACTGTCGGCGCTTATTTGGAAGAGTTTGCGGTACTTGTTTCAGTATTTCTAATATGTGCAAACACTGTTATTTCCCTTAGGGGCAAAGCGAGTTCTAGAGCTGGACCAATACAGGGGAGAAGAAGGACAGGCGCTTTTCCGCGAGACCTTTGGCCACAATGCTGACTATTCGCTGGGTGAAGCGCTCTGGGCCTGCTCTAATCTGTTCAGCGATGTCCGAGTCAGACTGAGCCACAAAAGGATCATGCTTTTCACCAATGAGGATAACCCTCACGCCAATGACAGTGCCAAAGCCAAGCTGGCCAGGACCAGAGCTGGTGATCTGAGGGACACAGGTCAGGATTCTCCCCTTTAATGTCGGCCTGGAATTTGAGACGATAAGAGTGATGTGATGGGTCCTTGCAGCAGATGTTAAATGCATTGCAGGTTCCTGATGGAAAAAGAACGTAAAATCATTAGAACTAAGGAACCTTTCGGGTGCTTTCTAAATTAGGAAATTTGGTATCCAATCTAAATTAGAAAATCCATTATCCAACCTGGTATCCGACAACAAACACTTATTTTCTAGGGTCTCTCTATCTACCCTCATACCATAAATCAGAATTAGAGAGGGCCATGGAAAACAAACTATTCTACTTCATTGTTCTGCCTTTTTCCAGGAAGGGAATAATAACACTAGGAAGGGAAAAGTAGTACTAAGTCAACACAAAGGAAGATTAATGATTGCATTCTGAATTAGCTGAAGAACAGCAACCTGGGCTCAGAGACTGGAGAGCAAGTGCTTCATTAGTTCAACTATGCAGCTGAGATAACCATTGCTTTTTGAGTTCAGCATACATGCTAGTCTAGAAGCTCTGAGGCATGCTTAATCCATCAGCTCTTATAACTGGGAAAGGGGAATTTCTGAACTGATTGCTTCCCTCTATGCCTGAAGGAAGATTATGTTTTAAAGGAGCTTGTCAGAGCTGTTTCATGCACAATGTTGATGCGATTCTTAATTAGGGAGGGAACCTTTTGCATGCGACATTGCTTTGACTGAAGATTAAGAAAGTCTTTTGCCTTTTTCTCTAGAAACTTTCACATCTGGTGCAGATGGGGCAATTTGGATATTTCTCTGTCAATGACAGAGAAATCTGAGAGTGTTGTGGAACATGCCAGTGTAAGAAAAAAGCAATTTCTGTCATCCTCCTGTCTTCTACTTTCTTTCTAGGTATTATACTGGACTTGCTGCACTTGAAGAAGCCAGGGGGGTTCGATATCTCTTTGTTCTACAGGGACATTATAAATGTAGCAGAGGATGAGGACCTTGGGATCCAACCTGACGAGTCAGGGAAATTGGAACATCTCATGAAGAAAGTACGAGCAAAGGAGACAAGGAAAAGGACTTTAGTCAGGTGTGTGTCTAGTTACGGTATGTCATTCAATGGAAGCAACTGGATTTTATTTTCAGACTGCATCTCACCTACCTCTTCTGGAATGATTGATTGGTCTCTAAAGGCATCAGTACTTAGATTCCTCAGGCTTAATTCCTAAGCCTGAGATTGGCGTTTCTTCCTTAGCTTCCAAGTATATTTGTACTTGGTGGGTAACAAGAGTGAAGAGTGAATCTAGGTGTCCTCTTCTCAACCAAGTGACATCTCCTGCATTAAGGTTGGCCAGAAAGTATCATACTGAAAAAAATGACATCATTGACTAAGTAAAATATCTACCAAAAAACTTGTGGTCTAAAATGTTCAGTTTATAGTGCAGTCAGATTGAAACGAGGCTTTGCTTACTAGTGTTAACTTAGAAAAATTTAATCTCAATGTGACTGATAGGTATTTTGGTCTGTAATTAAGTAGTTATATGTGGCCAACGTGTCTAGGCTCTTGGTATGGATTCACACAGCCTTGATATTCCTGATCTCTTACTGAAAGATTAGAGATACAGAGAGATTAAAGGGATCTTGACAAAGCAGATGGAAAGTATTTTTGGAACCACCTACTTCATAACAGTTGATTTTATTGAGTGAATTCATCGCAGAATGATGTGGGTGCACAGTACGTGAATGAACTTTACAGCCTGACTTTTTTAAAATATATTTTAAAAAATCCCAACTTGAGCTGTTGTTACCAGCATTCTTGCTCCTGCTTGCAACTTTATTTTTCTCTTCTGGGAATGTGCCTCAAGTTTTCTAATACCCGAAGAGGAAGAATCCCGTACCAGTGATATCTTTGAGAGGAGAGCAAGTAATATTCACAGTAATTCACTGTCCTGCACTCAGAACTTTAAGATTACCTTCAATTTTAAACTTTTCCTTCTGAATTTTTCTCTTAACTTTATATTTTAAATCATGGTATTGGTTGTCTTGATGGATTTCTTTTGGGGAATTTTGCTTTCAGCTTGAACGGTTGTGTGAATTCAGAGGTCATATTGCATTAAGCACAAGTGAAGTTGCCCAACCATGAACTTGCCGTGTGCTCTACCTGGGGGTAGCTGCCCTTCTGAGTGATAAAAGGTGGAAGAAATTTGGTAAATGAACTGTGTTTAAATAATTTTTATGACCAGAAGTGACAGCATTACAAGAACGTTTTTACACAAGTGAAATTAGGGAGAAAGTAATAGTATGCTTCCAGTTACACATGTGATTTTGGGGGGAAGAGGAGGTTGGAGACAATAAATTATCTGGGAAATTACTGTTTTTTTTTCTGTTTGTTTTAAAAAGTGATGGTTCAAAAGTCTCAAGTCTGTATCTGCTTTTTTACACAGGTTGAATCTATATTTGAACAAAGATCTGTCTCTTTCTGTTGGTGTTTACAATCTTATTCAAAAAGCTTACAAGCCATATCCAGTGAAGCTGTATCGGGAAACTAACGAGCCAGTTAAAACAAAAACGAGGGTATTTAATGGAAAAACAGGCAGCTTGCTTCTGCCTAGTGATACAAAAAGGGCTCAGGTAATGTATTACGTGACTGCTTCTTCCTGTCACTGTGATTGTCAGATGGAGAGGTGCGGGGAAATGCTAAGCCTTTGCTGCTTTTGTTTTGTATTTCACTTTCAAGATGAGATGCAGAAATATTTACATCTATATGCCCCTGGGGATGGTGCGGTCACTTTGTAAGTTATGCAGAGAGAGAGTGGGTTGTTTCTCTGGCGTGACTCTCAAGGGAAAGCATAGCTGCTGGTAGCAGTGCGCTCGGGAACACAGGTCATTTCTTTCTGTAAGGCAGAGCTGCGTTGACAGCATCTGACCTTGTATGGCCTTGTGCTGTCACTGCTGGTGATACCGTTTGATTCATTAGGAACTTGTTTTGACCTCTTTATTAAACATACGAGTGTGAATCACAGAGGGGTTTTGGAGCTCTTCTCCAAAGCAAAAAAGGCATAATTAGCTTAGTTTATTTATCTGTTTATTAATTTGTTCTTTGCTTTGTCTTCCTGCTTGATAGCTTGGCTGATGTAGATTGAATGATTGTCACGTTCTGCTCAGGCACAGCCTTACTTCAAAGCAGGGTAGCCAGTTGCTAGGTGTGTTGTCACCAGTGCGCTTTGTGTTTCCTTCCATACCAAAAGATCATGAAGTTTTTCTCTAAGATTAATTATTAGTTTTATTTATACTGGACACAAGTGTCTTGAAATAAAATACAGAAGATAAGCAGAAAGCTGAGCACCAAGCCTTTACATGTCTACCTTCTGCAGGCGCACTGCAATACATTTTCATTTTTGTGGCGTATGAGTGATGCTTCAAAAATGTTGGTTCTGCCAGGAGTAGCTGATGTGCATCTGCTGAAGCAAGTTTAGAGCCAGGGATCCGAGAGGACCTCTGGAAGTGTCTGGGCAATCCCAGGGCAAGACTTAAGAAACTGCATCAGGTTTTCTGGGCTTGTTTGGGGCCTGCTCTGAGTAACTGCAGGGATGAGATGTGACAGCCTTTCTGTTCCAGGTTTTAACCAGTGGCTTGGGAAAGTGCATTTTGCTAACGTCCAGTCCAGATTTCCCTTGGGATAACCATTGCAGACTGTGACCTGCCATTTCAATGTGCAATAATGAGGAGAATTTGCTGTCTTGTCTAAAACCCCCTTTTCAGTAGTGGAAGACAGCAATTGCATCCTCTTCTTCACCTCTCTCCTCCAAGTTTTCTTCTGCTGTCATCATTACTACGTGTTCTTCTCTGGCTCTCCCTAATTTAGGTGTATGGGAACCGCCAGATTGTGCTGGAGAAAGAGGAAACAGAAGAACTAAAACGATTTGATTCTCCAGGCTTGTTTCTGATTGGCTTCAAACCGCTTTCAATGCTAAAGCAGCACCACCATATCAAGCCCGCCCAGTTCATCTATCCTGAGGAGTCCCTAATAAGTGGTAAGCAAGGAGGGCAAGAGAAGATCTATCACCTTGCATTAGGGTAATCGGCTGATTCATAGCCTGTTTGGGTGGTGATCATTGAGTGTAAAATCTTCGTTGAACTTAAAAAATTGCTAATGTTGAAACGTATCGAAATAACTGTTACTGCCCCTCTCAGTTGCTGTTAATTTTCTTCTCCAATAGCAGAAGAGCTGATTGGGCTTTGTGTTTCGTTCAGGAAAAGCAGCTAATCAAACTAAGCAGATGTAGCCCCAAAATATTTGGTTTTATCATTCATGAAAGTGAAGGATCCTAGTACCTGACAAGAAGGCAAATGTGGTTAAAAAAAACAATAACAACAACAACAAAGAAAACAACAGTGAAGATAACTGCAGTTTTCAAGTCCATATCAGCTACGAGTGTAAACGCAATACTTGGGAAGTGTGGTTGAATTAACACTTTATTGGCTTGGGAAGAGAGAAGGAGAGGATGCATAAGACTGTGTTTTCTCCCTTTTTTATCTATCTTTGTAAGTTAATTCGTCTAGAAATACAGTATTAATCCATCCCAAGCTACATTCATAAAGGAAAAGGTCCAGTTCCTCCATCTGCCAGTGGGTAATGAGGGCTGAGTTACAACCTTGCATTGTCTGACTGAGGAAGAACCTTTACACTAGCTTCTTCAGCTTAGCAGTTTCCTGAATGAAACACGTTACTTGTATGTCAGGGTTTTTTTGTAACCACTCTATCTGGTGAAATAGAAAGCAAACATATGTGGTTAGGCCTCAAGGGGGAATATTGCAGTCTGAATTCTTAATTTGTTACTTCTGCATAAAGTCCTATGATGTGCTGCTATTCCTGTGTCCGACCTGACCAGAGTTAGGCTTTGTAGATATCTCTTTCCAGTTTTCAGCCTTACTTCATTTCTCAGGTGTTAGTGTTTTCAGTTCTTTGCTCAGAACTCTCTCAGCTCTGGTCATGAGGGACAATATGAATGTCATTTTAGAGGTTTCCCCCTTCCAAAAGTTGCTTTCTACCTCTGGAAATATTGCGAGCATTTCAAAGAAGTCACAGATAATGAGTCGGTAATATCTAGGGTTACATTCCTGAACAAAGGAGCAAATCTGTCAATCTGACCAATACAGCCTTTACTTTACAGGGAGTACAACTCTATTTAATGCCTTATTGATAAAGTGTTTGGAGAGAGAGGTGATGGCGCTGTGCAGATACACCATCCGCCGGAACACCCCCCCTCGCTTTGTGGCCCTGGTTCCCCAGGAGGAAGAGGTGGATGAACAGAAAGTGCAGATAGCTCCTCCAGGTATGGGAAGAGATGCTTGCTTTCCCTACTCTGTGGGATGGAGTCAGTATAATAGCTTCCTTTCCGTTGTGTGAAAATATTCTTGGTGCTGTCTTGAAGCTGGGCAGAGTGCTCTCCGACATCATTTTTCTTCAGTTTTGTCATTGTAAGCATCTGATGTTGCATCTGTTTTTAAAGCCTCAGTTACACCTGTGCTTGCTCGGGTATAACATGGCTACGGTATTTTCCCTGCCTTCTACCTCTTTTTAGCAGATTCAAGTAACCAAGCTAAAAGATAAAAGCCCTTTTGTCTGCTGAGTGGATGGACATGGCTTTCCCTGAATTTTATTGTATCCTTGGTTATGTTGTAAAGCATTAAATAAATTCACTTATTGATCCTCACACCTTATCAGCTGAGTGGGGAATGATTAGGGAGCACAGGCAGACTCTTGGTCTTCTGCATTTTCTTTCTTATTTAACTGGAAAATCCTCTACTGGGAGAATGTAAAGTAGGGGAATAACGTTGCTTGTGTACAATGTAAAGCATTTCAGAAATAACATCTAAGCATTAACCAGATTTTCAAGCAAGTCTTTTTCAAGCTCATATTTAGTGAAAGATGGGGAAGGTGGAGGACAAGTTACTGTGATCTTCTACGTAAAAAAACAGGTCACAAGTTTCCAGCTTTTAGCTATGCGTTTAGTAGGTTTCTTTTCCGAAAAGCCGATTGTGGTGTTAGGTATTTACATTGAGATTGGGATTGGATGTCATGGTGTAGGCATGAGGAGGTATTACTGATTGTTGCTACTTACAACAAAATAGCTAGAAATAGCTACCTATTTACCACCTTGGTCTTTCCTATAAATCATGGTTTTGAGGATGTGGTTTTCAATAATTGTTCTCTCGCTGTCTCTGTTCTGTGTAGGTTTCCACGTCATTTTCCTCCCGTATGCAGATGATAAGCGGAATGTTGATTATACAGAAAAGGTGCCAGCCAGTCAAGAACAGGTGAACAAAATGAAGGAAATCATTCAAAAACTCCGGTTCAAATACAGGTACATGGAGACAAATAGTGTGTGGGGTGCACATAGGGAAGAGTGCACAACACTGTTGCTTGCTCTGTTGTACACATTTTCAGCTGCAGTGTCCACAAGATGAGATTTTGGTGCATGTGTTGACTAAATAGATGTAATTGGGATGTTTCTTCATACCTACTAATTTAATCACAGAATGGCCGAGGTTGGAAGGGACCTCTAAAGATCAGCTAGTCCAACCCCCGTGCCGAGCAGGATCACCTAGAGCATGTTGCCTACGATGGCATCCAGGCAGATTTTGAGTATCTCCAGAGAAGGAGACTCCACAACCTCTCTGGGCAGCCTGTTCCAGAGCTCTCTGGCATTCTTTAACAGGTCTACAGTAAATGTTTTAGAAAGACATAGTTATAAATACATTGGCTGTAAAACATTCAACAGCTTAGTAGTGCAAACTCGGTGGTCAAGCCAGGCACCTTAAAGGTTGTGGTTACAGTAGTTGGACAAGACTTTGAACTGCTCTCTAGATTTGATCTGGATTTTGTTCCACAGTATGGCCAAGCATCATTGTGCGAATGTTGCTGTCGTTTACGTATTATGGGGATATGTCAACTATAGGTCTAGGTAACTTAGCAAGCCTTGCTAGCTCCATTTCATAATGCAGTGTCTTGCATATATAAATTACATGTAAGTTTTTACTTAGAAGGTCCCAATGTACCTCAAGTGTGGGAGAGCACCTTGTTTCCCAAACATAAAATGTTTGCTTGTGTACATCAAAAAAAGTGTCTCTTGCCCCACATCATTGCAGACACGTGGATAAAATGCATTTAGTGAGGAAACTTTCAAGAGATAACGATTTGCCTAAACAAATTGTTTCCATTTGCAATAGCCTTGTACAGACTTTATTCTTAATCATTCTGAAATGCCCAAGCATCATACGCTATATGTAGCATGTTTTGGAATTCTTTATAGTATTGCTCTGGTTCTCTGGGCTGTTGTAATTTGTTGCAGAGGTACCGCATTTTGTTGTGGTACCAACCTATCACAAATTAAATTTGGATGAGAGTATGTCAGAGAATAGGCCTTTTTCATCATAGCTAGGACAAATTTCATAAAGTGCTCTTAGGGGACAATTTTTTGATGCGTGTAGAAAGTAGCACAGGTGGTATTAATGCAGGACGCCTCTGTCTGTTCATCTCACACAGCTTTTAACATTGTGGATACGTGACAGGGATGGTCATTCAGCAGAGAAATTGAAAAGAGGAAAAGCAGTTCTTCCAGTGAGATGGATTGATGTGTGGGAAGGAGGGAAGTTTTACGTTGAAATAGGTTGGCTGGAGATCTTACGTGTCTTGTCTGGCTTCTCAGCAGCATGAACTGAAATTTTGGGGGATTCTTGACAGGACCGACAGCTTTGAGAACCCGGTTTTGCAGCAGCACTTCAGGAATCTGGAGGCTTTGGCGTTGGATATGATGGAACCAGAACAAGCTGAGGATCTGACAAGTGAGAATTACTGGTGCATGTGATGGGCAGTAGGATAAAGGGCTCTTGACGTGGTCTGTTTGAAGTCAGAGACCTGGTGCTACAAAACCAAAAGTCTTCTAGGAGAATG
Organism: Cygnus olor; assembly: GCF_009769625.2. Classification (NCBI taxonomy): domain Eukaryota; kingdom Metazoa; phylum Chordata; class Aves; order Anseriformes; family Anatidae; genus Cygnus; species Cygnus olor. Next base: position 43,387,797 of record NC_049169.1, read on the forward strand.
TTTTAGTCTTGTGCTGTTCCAAGATGTAGAATTCTGGATGTGTCTTCAAGAATTCTTCTTCAGAAATTATTTGTCTTCAAGAATCTAATTAATACTTTGGTCTGATAAATTGGCAGCATTTCTTACAGAATTATTATTCTGCTAGGAGGCAGTGACGCCACCTTGTGGCTGTGACGATTTATGTATAAGAATATCTCAAAGGGTAGAAACCTACTTTTGAAGGGGAAGGCTGTTTGTTTGTTTGTTTGTTTTAAATTTTGTTGTACTCTAGGAATAGTATTAGAGCAGTTACTTGTTTCTTCTGAAGTGATGCCTAATAAATAATCTAGGTCCCCGTGCTAGGTACTGTACAAATATATGACAGAAACAACCTGTTCTGCAACAAACTGCTTGTAACCTTAGGTAGTAAACTGCTGTAATTGTCCAAGGTTAGACCTAGGTAAAGGTGCCACCAGCTGGGAGATCTGTATCACTTCTACCATGTACGTTTTGTTCCGTGTATATATTTACTGTTCAGGGATATGTGTGACACTATTGCACATGTATGATACAAATCCTTGATATTATCAAGAGCTGTGAGTTTCCCATCTGTGATTATCATAACATCGCTCTTTGGATTTTGCATGCTTGCAAGATGCTTGCATGCTAGTTTTTACAGAAGCAAGATTGTGTCTTGTGATGTGCTTGTTTAGACTCCTGTATTTGCTCTGTTTTTAAGAGGGCAAATCTTTCTCCATTCTAGTGCCAAAGTCTGAAGAGATGAGCCGCAGGCTGGGCAACTTGGTGGAGGAGTTCAAGCAGCTGGTTTATCCTCCTGACTACAACCCTGACTGGAAGGCTGCAAAGCGAAAACAAGGCAAGTAATGACAGTGCAGACACACAACATGGTGTCTGTTTTCTTTTTTTTTGTTGAGGCTTCTGTGTTTTCAGTGATTCTTAGGGAGCGCAGGATATTTTGGAATCCAGCTAGACAGCTGCTGGAATGAGAAACTGCATAGTGAAAACCCAGAGTGGTATAAGAAGGAATGTGGGTAAATTATTGTTTTATATATATATATATATATATGTATATATATAAATATCTTTTATAACTTCGGGTTTTACAACAGAGAATTAAAATTATTAATACTTTAAGTCTGTGTTTTGGGTGAGGAAACAGACTTTTATTCATGGGATAGTTTTGCAAGTCCAAAATGGGCATCTTTAGCACTACATGTCTAAGTAATGCCCAAGTACATACGTAGTTTGGGAACCTGTGAAACTCTGCATAAAGGAGGAGTGTCAGCTGAATTCCCTCTGTGAACACAAAGTTTTGTTCTTGTGTTTGAGATCCTATCAATGAAATACTGCATCATTTATGTAGTGAGTGACACCTTTAGAAAAAAATGTAGAGTGAGTGTGTAGATAGCCATTAAAGTGTCATGCTAATGGCTGTTAACTGTGGTGTGTATAAGAAATGCTGATGTCTTTCTATTTAAAAACTTTTTTTAATCTTGGTGGTATAAAATTTGTCTTTCTAGCCTATGATGGTGAAGCTGACAAGAGGCCCAAGATAGAAATCTCAGAAGATTCGCTGAGGAGTTACGTGCAGGCTGGCACTCTAGGCAAGCTCACTGTACCTGCTCTGAAGGATGCGTGCAGGCTTTATGGGCTGAGGAGTGGGGGGAAGAAGCAGGAGCTCATAGATGCGTTAACTGAATACTTTAACAAGCACTAAGCGGGAACAGAAAGCCTTGGTTGACTTCCATCTGCTTGAAGATGTGATTGTCTTAAGTGTATGCTGAATCTGTTCAGTCTTGCTATGGAAAAGAAGGCTAACTGTTGCTGAATCCAGCAGTGGAGAAACTTCCTTGTCATTAAGGAAAAAATCTCTGCAAACTTGGATTCTGTTCACAGTAGCCAAAGGCAGAATTAAATTTCCTGCTAATTCAGGTCGCCCACTGAAAGCGAACACAGTTGTGCCTTCCTGGTTTCTTAATAAAAGTTATTTTGGACTTCTTTGCAACACCAGCTATACCATCTTTTCATCAAAAAGACGGCAAAACTCACTTCAACGTGAGTAGGAAAGCAGAATGATCCGTGTTAGTGGTACCACGTGCATTCATGCAGCAGGTCAGGTCTGTGTGCTGACACAGGATGTAAATGTAGTGGGTTACTCTACTACTCTCCAAAACTGCCAGCATTAGTACTTGTAATCAAAATTGGGTTCTTTTCTACCATCGGCGTTATAAAGATTACCAGCAGATCACAGAGGAGAAAATCATTGCTGGTGATCAGTAGCCAACTGTTGGGGCAAAATGCCAACGCTTCGTAAAGCTGCTCAGCCAGGTCTTCCATTTTGAAATGGCAATTGCAAAAGCTGGTTTAAAAAAAAGAAAGAAAAAGTTGTGTTCCCTGGAGGGCTGCAAGCACTGATGACAATTAAATTACTAAGATGGCACAGAGCTTTTCCACCTCTGTAGTGAGTATGAGTCAGAGTATTGAACAGGCTTCGGTGCTAAAACCCGTGCTTTAAAAATAGCTAGCTGTGGCGGGTAGCCCTTGCTTGTTACTTCCACTATTTTTTTAATTATACTTCTGGAGGCTGCATCTGGGGACGTGTAAATAGTGGTTTTCAGACTCTCACCCCAGGATGTCCCACCTGTCTTGCAGTGCAAGGTGAGTTAAATTTTCGTTGCTGTAGGGAACGACGCTAATTGTTCCTAAACTGTCACTTACCACTGGATGCAAACACAGAATACATGAGATGCTCATTTTGGTCTGCGTTGCTTTTTGCGTTCAGCAGAGATTCTTGTTTGGCACGCTCAATTAGGCAACGTACTGAAGAATTAGGTCATATATTAAAGTCATGCCCATGCTGTAGCAAGTATGGCACACTTGTTAGGAGCCAGCTGCAAACACTCTGTTGATACTTCGACCACCCTAGCTCTACCAGCACACTGCCCACTTGCACAATACTTCTCAAAAGAGGAGCTAACATGTATTGAGCTCTGCCGTATTGGAACCAGATGGTCTCACTTTCAATCACCTTGCATTACAGTAGATATTTTTAATAAGGATCTGCCTAAGCAATAAATTCCTTTTGCCCTTAGGTGAAGAAGTTACTGTAAACACTTGTCTTAGCAAGACTGGGAATAGCGAGTCTACTCTGTCCTTAATTCTGTGAATTTTCCTTTCCCGGATGCCCTTGTTAACTTCTGCCTTGGCTTGCTAACCCCCCAGCGCAATATGTTCCAGGCTTTAGATGATAACAGCACATTTTGTCTAGGTTATTACATTTTCCCTTTTTTTTTTTCTTAAAGCAGGCTATTACATTAGGCAGAAGTTTAACAAGGATGATGGTAGAAGGCTTCAGAGCAGAAAATCAGACAGTTTGGCTTGCTCAAGAATCCTTTATTTATGCTCCTTATGTGCTTTGTTTTACATCAGCTGTTTTGGCATGGTACAGAGAGGGCAAATTCTTTGCAGAGTTGTGCTTTTAAACACAACTAGCTCAACAATCAGCATCAGGGAACAGCAGCCTTTCTAAAATTCATACAAATGATAGGACTCCTAAATCGTTGTATTGACTGAACAATAGTGTCCTTGCTGAGATGAATTGACCAGCCATTTATAAAAATTCACAAACGTGATTTAAGTCTTTTCGTGAGATGGTTTCATCTGCTTGGGATGTACTTGATAGAGGTATGTAGTTGGTGCCTCTGTGGAAACATTACAGAACTTATTTTCCCTTCTGTTGTACCTCTCAGTCTTTCCACTCTAGCTTTCCTTTTCATTTTGGAAAGGTGAGAAGCACAACTGAGCTGCGTTGCCATGTAAGGAGCCAAAAGCCTGGGGATAAACTTCCAACTGTTAGAAGTCCAGGCATGCTGCAAACGTGTTTGGTATGATCTGCTCCAACACAGAGGTTTACTCTTCTGCTCAGACAAGAAATTGGATTTATTACACAATATGTATTTAACTACAGCTAACTCTGTAAAACCACCCCTAACCGAAAACACTGATGGTGCTTCCCGCTTTTCGAGATCATGAAGTTACCTATCATTCTCTTCCTGAGCCACAAGTTGTTTTATCTGAAAAATTACTTGCTCTCTTGTTCTGGCCATGACTTAAAGCATTGATCTTTAGTTAGATGACCATAGTGCAGTAGCCTCCCTCAAAGCATGGGATCCTTTTTATAATTTGCCAGAGGTATGGTACTTGTCAGTCACAGCAAGTTGCTGTCTACTACGTTTTGTACTTAAAAATCCTAGGGAGCCCAAGCTTTGCAGGTCATTGATACAGTCCATGCAAGGAAAACCAAAGGAGGATGAACTACCACGCTGCAGTAGCCTCTAGGCAATCTCTGAGCAATTTAGCTTTACAAGTAGGAACACTTCAGCTAGTGGCAAATGCTTCCCCGAGGGAATGACAATTATGGACATTCCTGTGTTTAGCTTTGTCAGCAATTTTATTTTCTTAGAAAGACAGTATTTAAAAATAAGTGAAATTAAGAAATTTCCCCTTGTGCACTGCTGTAAGATTTCCACTCCCCATACAGCTTTTCCAGAAGTCTGTTGTCTGGTCTCAAAGAGAGAGGGTTGTGCTATGTGTACTGATCCCGGCTCCACCTGCTGCTACACAGTAGCCACTGCCTTATACAGGGTCTATCTATGCTGCTTCACTTCAAAACTCCAGCAGCCCGAATACCTGCATTGTTCTGGGGAACCAACACGCCTTGTCCTCTGTAGACTAAACCCTTCTGAAGCACAAAGATAACTCACACCTGTTAGAGGCTGAAGCTTAGCAGAAATACTCTAACGCAAGGAAACTAACAGGTAGGTTAAAAAAGCCCTGAGCAGGCAGACATGGAGATACGGGGAGGGATTTTTTTTTTTCTTTTGAACATCCAACAGTAAATACAATTGTACAACCACTTTTCAATAAGTACTACAATGAGAAGGACTATGTTGGAGTGGAATAAGAGAAAAGATGGGGAAGAGGAGGCAGAGACACTTTAAGAATTAAGCTGCTATTAAACAAAAATGTGGTGTTTTGATATGGAACACTGGTATAAAAACTATCATCACCAACTAAAGCTAGACATTAATTCCCCCTGACTTCATCTTTTACCCATTCCACACACATTTGAAATCATAGGCGTTTAGACCAACAGTCTCTCTATAGCTTGCTGGACAGACTGGATCTGAGGCTTTAGCTGTGATCCCTCCTTGATGGTGATTGAACAGGCGATGACAGGCCGGGAAACGCCGCAAGCCCGGCCCAGGGCCTGCTTGGAGCGCACAAACACATAAGGCACGTTCTTGTCCTCACAGAGAAGAGGGAGGTGCAGGATGATCTCCAAGGGCTCAGCATCGGCAGCCATCACAATGAACTCCGCTATTCCTCGGTTCAGTGTTTTTGTGGCTGTAAAAGAAACTGAAGAGTAAGTCTAGGTCCTTCTGTAACGCACATCTAATGATAAATAACATTAGGAGATACTGAAATTAATGTGAGCAAGAAGGAAACCTAGCAAGATGACAGGCCAAAGAAAACCAGCAGCTACAGGACCATGTAATAAAACCATGGCAGCTTCAAGTGCAGGCTGAACAGAGCTGTGCTCAGCAGTGCACGCATGCAAGGATGAAGGCTGGCCTTTGGAGTGCAAAGAGCAGATCCTAGGGATGGGATTGTTCACAGGGTCACACCTGGGGTACTGCGCCCAGCTCTGCCCTCAAGCATAGGAGAGATTCACAAACAAGTGATGCCAGCACAGGGCTGCTCACGTACGATCACAGCACACGCACCAGTGATACAGTCTGAGCTTCTACCAGAACTATGTGTAAATGTTGGAAAGCTTTGTTCTGTGCCTGAATATTGCTTAAGCAGGCTCTAAGGAGGAAGGAGAAGAAAGATACACACAATAGCCAGATCTATATAAAGTTATTGGCCCACAGCTGGAGACAAAATAGAGTCTCTAGCCACAGCTTCTCATAAGATCTTTGCTATAAACACAGCATTTCCAGCACACTTTACAACAGGGAGGTCTCACCTTCATTGGCTCCCTTGCGTAGCTGCTTATAGTTGCAGGACTGCTGCACGAGATCCAGTAGCGTTTTGGTGAGCTGAGCATCAGCCAGCGGGTAGGCTTTGGGATTCACTTCTGCCTCGCTCTAGGGAAAGGAGAAAGTAAAGAGCGTTACATCAGGAGCAAAGGAGCTTGTTCGGAGTAGCGCTAGATAGGCAGCAAGTCCACCACATATACCGGCTGCTGGGGTCACCTCGCTTTTCTGCTCTTAAATTATAATTAAAAAAGGAGCCGTTTCGGGGCCGGTGGCCCGGCCGCGCTGCCTCCAGAGTCCCCCGGGGCCGCCCCGGGACCGGCCGGCCCCGCAGCCCGGCCTCCACGTGCTCCCCGCCCGCCGCCGCCGGGCCGGGCCCGGGGCAGGGAAGCGGGGCCAGGGCCCCCCAGCCCCCCGACCTCACCCCCCCCACACACCGCAACCACCCCGGCCCCGCTCACCATGGCGGCGGCGGCCCGGTGCGTGAGGGAGCGAGGAGGAGGAGGACGAGGAGGAGGCGCAGAGCCCCGGCGCAGCGGCCCGGCCCGCCTCGCCTCGCCGGAACTGAGGGGGCGGCAGCGGGAAGAGGCGGGCAGCCCGGGGCCGCCCCTCGCTGCTTTCCTTCAGGGCCGGTTCGCCGCCGCGTTACTCCACCCCCGCTGCCCCGGCGACGGCGACCGAGCCCCGCAGCGCCCTCCCGCTGCGCTCTGAGGGGCTGCGGGGTCGGGAGAAGCTCCCTTCCTCTCCCCGCCACGCAGCGCGACGAGCGGCGGCTCCGCCGGGCCCGGCCCGGCCGCCATGTCGCCGCCGCCATGTCGCGACCGCCGCCGCCCTGCGCACGCGCCCGCCGCCCGGCGGGGCCGAGCTGATGGCGGCGGCGGCCGCGTGATGGCGGCGGAGGCCTGCGGCCGCCACGCTGCGGGATGGGCGCTGCCCCTCCGCCCGCCGCTCTGCCTCGCCTGCGCCGTGGGCACCCTGGGCGATGGTGGTGCCTCGGTGGGCAGCGCAGACCCCGCTGCCTCCCCTCCATCCCCCCTATTCCCCTCCGCAGCCTGGGGTTTGCAGCCCTGGGCTGAGGGGGCTCGGTGCTGGTAGCCCCCCGGGTGGTGCTGAGCTTTAGCCCAGGCCGAAGCATTAACGGGTTGGCCTCTCCCTGACGGGTTGGCCTCTCCGTGACGGGTTTGTCCTCTCCCATCCGCAGCTGGTGCGGAAGAAGCACGCGCTGTCCCGGCTGCGCGATGCCCTGGCCTGGCAGACGCTGCCCGTCATCCGGCTGTTGGCACTGGACGAGAGGGTCTGCGCCTCTTTGGTAGGAGCCCTCTTTGGTAAGAGCTCCCTCGTGCCGTGCCAGGGAGAAGGCAGGTGCCTTTTGGGGGGATAGGTGTGAAAACGTGAGGTTTCTCCCCACTTCAAACACGTTAGAAAAAACGAGATTTGAGTTACCCAGTTCCATGCTTCTACCACCACTGTTAGGTGTGGTTGCTCCCCATGGAAAACTGCTTGGAAGAGGTTAATTTCCCTGCTCCCCAAGGAGCAGAACTGGCACGTTAATAAAGCTCCTGCAATTTTCCTGACGTTTCTTTGAAGTCTTTCTGGAGAACAGAGAGTGCTCTGGCTTATGGCTCTTCTCAGGCTGCCCTCCGTCCTGCTCTCAGGCCTCACTGCTTTCTCATCTTGCTGAGCTTGGCATTATGCGAAAGTTCACACAGAAATGAAAGCGTGAGCTTAAAAGGGTGCTGCAGGATCTAATATCAAATATGCAAAGCAGTCATCTATACAGTGCTTTTTTTCACACCATCACGTTAGATTCGTAGAAATTCTTGTAGCTGTAGGTCTGTGATACCTGCTGCTTTCTGGGGGGTTAGCCTCGCAGCAGAATGCAGTGTTCAGAGGGGTGTCAAAAAAGGGCCTTTCCAATAACAGCCTCTCAGATCTTGAACGTCTCTGACTGGTTTTTCTTTGCATAGCAGTGCTGTTGGTCTTTGAAATGTGTTAAATCTTGACAGAGAAAAAATAATAGTGTAAATGAGGGAACTGTAAGGCAGGAAGAGAAAGGTGGAAGATCTGAATGCAAGTGCCTTCAAAGAGCAAATATAGTGGATTTCTTTAAGTCCATGATCTCAGTTGCACATCACAGATATTTCTTGTTTTGCCCTTCCCCTGCCATGACACACTGAATAATTCAAGCAGTGTTTTCCGAGTTGGTTTCCCAGCACAAACTGCTGTGTGCATGTTGGAAACAGTTTCGTTACAAACAGAACTTTGTGCAGGTTTAGTTTTCTGAGTTGCACACATTTTTATTGTCTGCACACACAGTCCTGTGCAGATGTGGAGGGAGCAGTGCTTATGCCAATTCAGTCCTACACTGTATGATCCTAACACTAAATACCCCAGAAGACAGGGAGCTGTACTTGCATTTCAGTGTTCTTCTCTGATTATAAACAATCAGTCTCTCTGAGAATACAATTAAATTTTGGGGGGGACAGCTGTGGGATTTTGCTGTACTTGGTGTAACTCCTGGAACAGTTGGAATCCCAGTCTTGGCTTGGGGTACAAAGAATAATAGGTGTAATAATAGGTGCCATAATAGGTGTGATAATAGGTGTAATAGGTAATAATACAACAGTGTGTAGTTGGTCACATTTTCGAGAGATCATGGAGTATCTGGAAGGGAAGTTACTTGGTTGGGTATGCTGAAACAGCTGGTGTGGTGTGACAGAAGTGGGTTCTGAACCAGGCTGGTCAGTGCTGGAGATGCCTGAAGTTGGAAGGAGCTGAGAGGTAGGGTTAGAATCACAGAATCATCAAGATTGGAAAAGACCTCCAAGACCATCTGGTCCAACCACCCCCCTTCCACCAATGTCACCCACTAAACCATGTCCCTAAGCACCACGTCCAACCTTTCCTTAAACACCCTCAGGGACAGTGACGCCACCACCTCCCTTGGCAACCCATTCCAGTGCCCGACTGCTCTTTCTGAGAAGAAACAGCAAAGTGAGACAGTGGTTTGTTCTCATTTGTTGCCTAATTGTGCAAATAACTTGGAAAACGGTGCCTAATAACAGCTTCTATTTAGTGTTGGAATTGTTTCCATATGCCTTAAACCTAGAGTTTAAATGTAGTCTCAGTGTTTTCAGTACTGTGGAGGGAGAATGCTGTTCTCAGTGATGGGTGTGAATGGAAGATGGAGGGGACATCTCACAGCTGGGCTCTAACTTCTGTCGTTCTGGAGTGTTGTAATTCAGATGTATACTGCCGGATACATGCAGTGAGATGTGGTAATGTCTGCAGTTTCATATTTACCTACATAGGTGGAGCCACTGACTTCAACTATAAAGTACAAGAGTAAAAACAGCCTTGTAAAAATTACAAGAGAACTGAGTGCCTCATAGTCCCTTTGTCCTGGTTAAAGGGGCCCTTTTACAAAATACTCCTTGAGAGTATCCACCCTCCTCTGACAAAGTCAGGTTGGTCTCACATGAAGCAGGGGGAAAACAAAACAGTACTGAAAGAATTTGCAGCTCTTTTTACAAAAAGTGTTTACAGCACTGATGATCACAAGCAGGAACGAGTTCCACAGTTGATTGTGGTTTATCTTTTAGGGATGTGCCATACTGTGGAAGACAGTGATGCCCAGGACCAATTCATAGAAGGTGAGAGGCAGATGTCATGTCTCAGCCACTGGCGGTTTGTGAAGAAGGGTCCGTCTTGTCTGATAGTGTGAGTGAGATGCTCAGCTTCTGCACAGTTGGAATTGGGAAGAGCATCTGTTTTCTTTCAGCCGCAAGAGTGACAAGCAGGCCGTGCCAATATCTGGGGGGGAGGGTGAGGGTAGGGAAGAAGTGCATGCAGATTTAAATATTAGCATTTCTCTGACAGGTTCTGTATGCACCTTGAATTTAGCATCAGATTGGTAACAGTGGTAAACAAAGCTCCATCTTTGGACCTGACTGAAGTCTCATTAAAGCAAACGGAAGTCTTCCCGTTGGCTTCAGTGAGCTTTCGGATCTAGTGCTTTCTCCTCAGGACAAAGAGTATTTGGGATTTAGCTGTACAGGCTCCAGAGTCCTCTTTGTGAGCAGTCCTTTGTTTCTGTTCTGAAGGAAGCGCCTGCAGGTCTGAGAAGGGATCTCTGCAGTCCAGTTAACCTTGCGTATCTCTGCTGAGTCTAGTGATATTTGCAGAGCAACGATTTCCTACTGTCCGGCCACGAGAGATGAAAGGAGATATGACCAGCTCCTTTCAGAGGCGTATAAGTTTTCAGGCATGTGGTTGAAATGGTGTTACAAAGGTGAGAGGTCATTCTGCCATGATATGGTTCAGCTGAGAGATAGATGCTCTCAAACAGAGCGATTTTAACTTAATGACACCTAATTCTTGAAAATTCTTAGAAATTCTGAGAGTTCTGGGCAAGCAAGGACCATCAAACCATCTATATATCACCTGCCTCAAGATATGCCTCTGCTGAGAGGTATATCTCTTTAGCTAAAGTAGGTCTCCTAGATAAACCTGCACTGTTGCCCTGGATATACCAAGAGACAGTAAACCTAGAAGTCTCTGGTATTTTTTTACGATGCTTTCTTAGAATACAAATGAAAAGAATGTGTTACTGTAGAGTGTGCTCTGCTTCAAATGAGTCATGCCATGACAAGCAGATACATACAAACCAGCTTGATCAAATCATATGGAACAATGTTGGGTACAGTGACTCAGTTAAGGGGAACAAAGATGAGTAGGGTCTTGCTTTCTGGAAAGGTGCACGGGATACCTGCAGTCGGTAGAAATGGCTGGTAGACCTCAGGGACAGTAGCAGCTGGAGGAGGAGCTCTCAGCCTGCTTCTAAGGACGCTCAGCAGTTACAGCTCTGATGCCTTCTCTGGAAGGATGTTTTCAAAGGCTGGTTTTCATACAGCAGGAAGCCTGCTCTATTCAATTACCAGATTTTTTTTAATAGTTTCAGACTAGGGCTTTGTTTCCTTCCCTTCCTGGTTCCTTATGTTTACTTGGTGTCCTGATGCTCTGTTTGTCACTTGCAGTTCATTTCCATGCATGGTTTGTGGTGCTGCTAGAGCAGGATTGCCGTAATATTGCCACAGAGAGCCCCGGCTGGGCTATCAGGAGTAATAGCGCTGGGACTGCTGGTGTTACCCTGCTCTCTCAGCACCCTCACGCTCATTTAATGTCTAAGCTCTTTGCTCACTGGCCTGCTAAAGCCCCGCGGAAGATGGATTGTGAGCGCTCTTCGATGTGATTTACTGATCCTGTTTCTCCTGCCTAGTTCTGGTGCATCTGGTAGTGGAGCTGAAGTCCGAGCAGTATTTGCGCTGCATTTTGGATGAAAGCCAAAAAGAGGTCAGTGAAGATGAATTCCCTGCGCTTCCCTTCAGTCTTTCAGAGGTTGAAGAGATGGGGGAATGAGAACCCCTCCAACACTGCAGCTGCTGCACTCAGATGCAGCTTCTGCTGTAACATGACGTCCTAATGCCAGCTCCCCTGCTGTGATTTTGGCATTGTTGGTGTCTACTCCGGAGTTTTCTATTGTTCCCATGACACGTTGCAGCTGTATGGCTTCATGATGTTCTCATGAAGCTGTGTGCCTTCCTCAGATTCTTCTTTTCCTCCCTTACCATGACAGTGGTACGAGGAGCTTTTCCAGCCCGTGCTTTTGCTGTCTTTATTCCTAAATTTGTGGTGGCCCTAAGGGATACAAAAAATCAGGAAACAGCAAAAGGGGGGAGAAGTTCAGCTGGTTCGTCTGCTCATAAAGGAGCTGGAGGGGAAAGGGACGAAAAGGGACAATAAGCAAGAGATTTCCTGGATTAATTAAAAGACCACTGCTGCTTTTAGAAGACTTAATAAGTGTGTTCAGAGTTTTCCTCTGATCTATCCTAAATGGCGAAGAGGACCCACTTTAGGAAAGATCCTGTTCTGGAGCATTATATATCACAGAGAGCTTGCTGTTCTGTGTGCATTTCTACCTTTGGTCTGTGTTCTTAGCCATGAAACATTTTCTTCTTTCTTCTTTCTGTCTCTTCTACAGCTGAGCAAAGCAACTACCATGAGAGGCAGCCTGCCCATATTCACTCTCCTGGGCAAGCTGGCAGATGCCATCCCAGTCTTTGCTGATATACTGGTGGTAAAGCACAGTGAGTAACCTGTCATGCTCCACTGAAGGGTTGTAGTCACAGCCCTAATACACCTAAGTGTGCGTGCACTGCCCCATCCCTGATGTGTGAGTTTATGAAGGCCACACAAGAATCTTGTCCCAGAAGTTGGAGTGGCGTTCAGACCTCTTGGGTTGCTGGTCAATACCTTAATAGCAGGCTTGATGTCGTGCTCTTAGCCAGCCTGGCAAAACCAGCCTCTGAACTGGGGTTTGTATGTATGCCCTGCAGGAATCTGCATTTAGTTTTTCTTTCCTTGGTCCAGCCCCTGGGGGTCTGGTAAGCATACTTAGCTGTGTGGGGAGGTAGCTGGGGGTGGTGGACCTTCATGTGTTGAACAGTGAGCTCCTCTGGCTATTTTTTACTGTAGCTCTGCTCAGAGACTCTTAGAAGCATTCCCTGATTTCCTAAATGTTTGACTGGGTCAGGGGGAGAGATGGTGGTGAAGTAGTGCATCGTCTAATCATGGCATTCAGTGATCTGCATACACCAGTCTGTCTGGTGGGCTTTTGCAAGTCATAATGGTTTTGACTGGGAGGGGACAGTGAGCGGCTGTGTGGCGCTTGGCTGCCTACTGGGTTTAAACTACAACACAAGGTTTCAAGGGTGCTGTAACAAAGTCAGTTCATTGGTGTGAATGCTTGCAATTTCTGTTCCTCACACTAGGTAATTTAGTGGATCATCTGCCGCTGGGCTTGATGTACCCAAACGAAGGTGTAAAGGCTGCTGTCTGCTACTTGTATGGCAAGCTGTACTCCTCTCCTGTTGGCACAGAAAGGCTCTCAGCACACTTCGAAGAAAAGCTGTGTGGTCTCTTCTTGAATACTTTGGGCCATGCTCAGACAAAGGAGCTTCAGGTTAATTGTTTGGGTAAGGCATTGCTGAGAGAAACTGCAAGGTGCAAGGGAAGGCTTAGAACAAAGGAGAAATCCTCGGATGGTTTAGATGCCCTGATGTGGGTTGGTCCCTAGAAGAGTTGTTTTTCTGCTTGTTTGAAGCAGTTGATCCTTGCTGTTACCACACAGCAATCAAATGACCCAGACCTGCTGCTAGAAGTGCATATGTGCACTGTGTATAAGTGAATGCCCAGAAGTGTCTGAACGCAAACGCTATGCACAGACAGGTGGGTTTTGTAGGGCAGTGGGAAGGAGTCTAACAAATATCATCTTCAGGTGTGGGGCATCATGTTCTTCAGTTAAAAAAGGTAATGTGGAAGTGGTGTTTTCATGCATTTGTGCTTCCAACTGCGTTTATGTGCTGGAGAGCACAATTTCAGCCTTCCTGGCACTTCTTGTTTGCAAACCATCCAGGGAATTCCTTGTTCTTGTAGGAGGTGAGTAAGAATTGGATTGCTCCTTAGATCATCTACTCAGCCACTAGAAAAGGATGATAATTCCTTTGAAAGTTGAGCTCAGGCACTACCCCTTGTGAGTTTGTACTGATGTGTACTGATATGTACTGATGATTTGCATCAATACCTGTAACAGTGCTCCATACTTTTATACTGGGGGTGCTTTTTTTACATATGTGTGGATGTCCTTTAAGTAAATGCAGTTATTTCTGTAAGAGCCTGTCCCATGTGCAGTATGATGCTCACTCTTGCTCCCACTTTTTCAGGTTTGCTAAAGGAGCTGCTGAAGTCTGACCATTTTGTATCCATTCTTATGAATAATTCAAGGACAGAGGAGGAATCTGAAAACTCTGACTTCTTAGAAGGGGAAAATCCACTTCCACTTGTTCTCAAAAAGGTGATTGCTAAAGTAGTCTTACAGCATGCAGCCTATGACTTTCTAATGGGTTATCCCTTGTTCTGAGATGAATTGTTGGTAGAAGTAAAAATTTATTAGCCTCTATTGAATCTTTATTCGATTAACTTGAATGCTGTTGCCAACACTGACTAGCAGTAGAGACTGCAGTGGAAAATGGGGACACCCCCATAGATCTCCTCAGTGTTCATTCCTGAATCATGCAGGGGAGAAGTTTTCCTTGTGGCCTCAGCTGGTTTTACTCACCATTGCTTGAAGTTCTTGTAGTGCCATTAAGACTAAGCATTGGGGCAGAGCTATTCTTACTTCTATAAGCATATATATATATAAATATATATGTGTGTATATATATTCTTATATTCTTATATTCTTATATTCTTATATTCTCTATTGTAGTTCTTGTGTTTTTCCACATTTTTTGTGGATTTGGCCTAGTGTTTTGCCTTGCCTTACCAAGTTTAATCAGTGAAATACATGCCAAAAGAGAGATATTTTATTTAGTTATTTTAAATTTAAAAATTTAGAAGGAACTGTTCACTGCTCATATCTGCACAGTTTCCTTCATTTTTTTCTTTTTGGCTTTTGCTTCCCAACAGTTTTTGTTGACCAGAGATGAGATGTTACAGGCAGCGAGTTCTCACTGTGTGGCTGCAGTGCTGGTTCACTCTCCCAGCAGATATGCTCCTGCCTTTATTCATGCAGATGTCCCAGGTAAAGAAGTGCAATAACATTGTATTGTTTGTCTCTCTGGCTCTTTGTTTTAGGAATCAGTCTGGCTCCATGAGATCCACTGCTGGCGTAATCTATGCAATGACCTTTTTGTATCAGTAAAAATGTCTAATGTGATTTTAGAAATAGAAGTGAAGAAGGAGTTTTCAGTTGAAAGTATAATAGCAGCTGTCAACAGGCAGAATGGAGTTTCCTCTGCAAGAATCTGGACATTCCTTGAGGTCAAGGCCCATCATGCAGTATAGATACAAAGCCTAAATAGGCAGGGTTTCCATCTTATCCCACTAAATATTGTAAGTGTGCGCAGAACTTGGTTTAGGAGGTCTAGCTTTAGAATCCAGCTGTGGGAGATGGTTCATTGGTTCACTCTACTCCCAAAACACAGAAATGCTCTGTTTTTGCAAATTCTTTGTGAGACAGAAAAGTTCTGAGAAAAAAGATCACTTCACCTGTTACAGCTTGCTTTGTGGCTCTTCATTTGTGCCAAAGGTTAGAACCACAATTCAGCTCCTGCTGTATAAGTTTGTGCTGGGAAGAAGCCTGCCTGTGGGTCTCTGCTCTCTAGTCACTGTGTTTTGAAGACTAGCATACCTCCAAGAATCCATTCCATCCTCTATTCCTGCCATTTCATAATACAACAGTTCTCCCTATGGCTGTTGCTATGCCTCCTGCTTTCCTCCTCCTCCCTCTGCTCCATTCTAGGAGCAGCTGTGCATGCTGTGAACAGACTGCCTTTTACCAGGGTGCCCTTATTTGTGTGTGCCTGTGTTCACAGAATTCCTGTTCGAGTGTCTCTTGTGCAACAGTGAGATTCTCATCTGGTCAGTGTATTGCTGTCTGCTTCTGCTAACTGAAGAGCGCCTTTTCTTTTCCAAGTGTCACACGGTCTATGGTGAGTCATCAGCCCTTCCGACAGAGCGGCCGCAAGTAATGCTGCCAGCATTGCTTGTGCCTCGAGCTGCATTTCAGCACTTCACACACAATCACAGTTTCCAGTCAGGATTTATAAAGCACTGAAAAAGAGTACTCACCAGATATATTTGTGATGTCTGCCACAGCTTGAATTTACAGTGCCACTGTCCTAATGAATTGCCGATGAGCATGTGTCCATTATAATAACTAGTTATGATGGCTGTTAGTATAACCTTACTATTACTAGTAACCAGGTATCAGGAGTTACTACTAGGTGTTGCAGTGGAGATGCCAAGGATGGATTTAGGAGGGCCAAATTCCTTCCATTCTTCTGAACTTTCCCCCTGCAGTGGAGATTAAGGCCTGTTATCAGGGAGCTGAGTGAATACAGTATTTTAAAGAGTAGTTTCTGCCAGTGGCTCAGAAAAATGATTGTTTAAATCTTCCTTCCTTTCAAAAGTTCATTTTGCTTCCATCCTGGAATTTGGGGTATTAAAAACCCTCTCTGTGACTTCTCTTGAACATTGCAGGCATTGAATCTCTGGTGAGGAGTCTCCAAGATGTCCTGCAGCTGAACAATGTGGAGTTACACAAGCAAGGGCTCCTGCTCTTCACTGAAATACTGAAACGGTAAGGAAGTGCCCTCTTTCTGGCTTGCACAGGCAGCGTTTGGTGCTCCAAAATGGAAACTTGTGCTTTTGCTTTTTAAGGTTTTTGTCTAAGGACCAATACCTACACTGCTAGAGCTTTTGTGTTTGAAGCATGTTGTCCTCTTTGTGCATACAACCACCAGTATATCTGCATCTCCCTGCTTCCTTGGCAGTCTGGGAGGTGAATTTTCCTTTCAGCTGTAGACAGAACAGGAGGGGAAGACTAGGAAGGTCCAGGTGTATTTGAGCAGGCTGGCTCCTGTTAAGAATGACAAAATAGAGCATGTAAATTCCATGGCTTCTAGTCCTCTGTCATCAGCTGAGCTAAATTCAAATAGCAAAAACAAATTCCAGGCTGAAATATTAATGTGTTCTGTCAGTTTTTCCCTTGTTTTCTGCTAAGGAATAACATACCCTGGCTTGTTTATCTTCTGTGCTTCCTGTTCCTGCCTGTGTGATCTTGTTCCTGTCCTGTCATGGTAGTGACAGAGTCTTGTTTTTGCCACTTAGTTCCCCCAGGAGAGCCCTGGAGCTGAATTTTGGAAATGTCAGTCAATTTTATAGCAAGTAGTAGGTTAAAAAGGAGAAGGAAAAGCAGCTGCACTAGAACAGCGTGAAGATGCCAGTGTGGGATCTGTCAGAAAGAGAAACCAGAATGTGGGAAACACTAATTACAGCATTTATGCTTGTAAAACAAAGGGAACGCTCTGTGCAATTACTCCAATTTTCTAGCGTACACATTCTGTTTCTCTGAGGTTTACATTTGAAATGTCACTTTATTTAAAACTATATCATACGGAGAGAAGGGTCTAATCCTGGAACCTCTCTTCTTGTTTTTTCTTGCAGCTGGATTCTCTTGCTCTGTAAGTGACCACCATGCTCTGGTACTATCCAGACAGGATGTGCTGCCTCTGTTGGCACTGTTAGAAGTGTCAGGAATGGTGTGTAGCTCTCCCTGGAGTGCTCCTTGCCTCTCCCAGCACAGAGTGGCAGGCACAGTTTGGGGCCTGGAGACAAGAGGCTGCAGGAAGGTGCAGGAGTGCCGTCCTTAATGCATTTTTTTTCCAGGCCCTGCAGACATCCTAGTGCACCATATTGCAAGTGGGTTTGTGCCTCTTGAGTGAGTCAGCAGCACTCCTCTATCCCTTCCTCCCTGCATGAGTCAGCGAGGACTTTTTTCCCCGATGTGTTTTACTTCAGAGGGTCAGTGATTAAAGGAAGGAGATAGAGGGGATTAATAGAATTACAGCGTAAGTAGAAACAACTTCAAGTTCAGCACATTACTTATGGCTTGGGCCAGAGGCTGATCTTGGTGCCTGAGCTCCCCGGCCTTTTCCCTGCCTTGCCCCCCTCTCAGCCTTTTCTCACAGCAGAACGTGAGGTGACTGTCAAACTGGATTTGATCCCGTCGAGTAACTAAAGAGTGGTTCTGCCTCTGCTCACTTTTTGCCCTGAAGCTGAGCTGCAAATTTAATTTCTACTGAAGTTTACTTTTCTCTTACATTTGTGCATGGGAGCTTGTGCTCCTGGCTTGCCTTAGTCTGGCATGTCTGTGAAAACTGAGTAACAGGGGATACTCCGGCTTCCAAGTCTGGATGCTGTCATGCTGTCCTTCTTTTCTTGCTTTGCTTTGGAGAGGCCCTCTGGCAGGCCATTAGTGCCTCTCTTCCACATGTAGCTGCCTGTCTTGTCCCTTATTTCACGATTGTACCGGACTTGCCAGGAGCCACATGAGCACAGTCTGCCCTTTGCACATCTCTGCCCAGTAATGGGATTAATGACTTGTCATCCCTCCGTGCTCTTGTGTTGAATACTCAAAGGTGTTGGGCCACAAGGTGATCAGATGACCAAAATGATCACTATCAAGAAAAAAGTCAAACCCATTGTTTTTTTTTGTTGTTTTTTTTTGTTTTGTTTTGTTTTCCTGTTTACTTTTTAAGTTCTTGAAAGTTCCAGCCCTTCTGGCAGCATCTGCCACTAGAATTGCTGTAGGACTGTTAGGGAAGCTATTATCATGGCCTTGTCCTTGTTCTAGGATGGTAGTGTTTACTTGTTTACTCGGAAATATGGATTGCCAGATTAACCTGCAAATGGTCAGAGCAGATGGTCTCGGAATTAAGTCCTAGGTAGAGAGATCTCTGTGTTTTGCAGAGCCTGTTTTTCATGTGCTTTTCATGTCACTATTTGCTGATACACTCACAGAGTTATCCAGGCTGCGGGGTTTTTTCCATCGTAGTAGGGCTCCACACCTGCTGAAGTTCACTCTTTGTAGCAAACCCTCCACCTGCTCAAATTTGAGACTACATCCTTGAGAGCAGCTGGCTCTGAATACTGAAAAGCATGGTTGGAACCACACGGCTCAGCTGTCCATTTGGTCAAATAAGGGGAGGATGATACTGTTGCTTACTCTGACAATATTATTCTTGCTTACTCTGTTTCCTCTTCACAGGCAACCAGTGGAAATCACATTATTCACAAACCGAGGTGTATGTCTAGATGCCATTGATGTTCTGATGAAGACAATGGACTGCCCAGTGCTGGAGGTGGTAGTGGGGGCTGTGAAAGCTGTGGCAGCTTTTCTGAGGTAGGCAGGAAAGCATTTACAGGCTTTTCTTCAGATAGATCTGAAGAAGTGTTGGTCTCTGTGGCTCCCTTGTGTCTGTGTGGGTGAGTGTGCGCTGCAGTGGGAATTCTGGCTGAGGTAGGCATGGGTATAGCAGAGCTAGCTTCCCACCCACCTGCCGGGGCACTGGAGCTGTGGTAGGCAGCAAGATGCTGCAGCGAGGACCTAGCATCCCAGGCAGGCCTGTAACTGCAGCTGCTGTGGCTGTGTCACGCTCTGGCCTATCCCAACAGATAAGACCAAGCATAAGACCACGTACAGTGATATGTTTCCTGAATGTAGTGGGAGTGGACACTAAATGCAGCGAGGGTGTGTTTGGGCTCGCATCTGCATGAAGGCGCTATTCAGACCTTGTGACCTTAGTATGCTGTGCTGGAGAGAAAAGGCAGTGGCACACTGCTATCCAAAGGGGTGTTATTTCTGCTGGTGTCTCCTTCCCACGTGGAATGTCCCCAGCAGGGAACGCACATGCTGTCTTTCTTTGTTCTTGTTCAGGAAGGACCATCTGAGCTCTCCTCCAGTCCCGTATGAAAAGCTGCAGAAACTGCTGGAGGCAGTGCTGAAGAGATGTGCTGACCTTTCCCCACCACAGAGTAGCAAGAAGCATGCAGTAAGTCATGAGTTGTGCTCATTGGTAGGACCAAGCCGGATAGGGATGATCCTCCTAGCGTGTGGGTGTTGTTTATATGTTCCATACCCTTACCTGTGACTGTTGGGGTCTCTGGTGCTTCTTTTGATCCTCATGCCTTGACAAGGTAACAATCATTGTCTCTGAAGGAGCTAAAGATGGATGCTAGTGAGTGCTCTTTTTAAATCAGTGAAAATTGGTGGGGCACCAAGTGAGCGTGCTGCTCTCGTTATATATTCAGCGCTGCTAGGTTCATTTGAACCTCCCCTTCTTTGGGCCCCCGCTTGTAGGCTGCATCACACAGTCTATTTTTTTGGCAATGAACATCTCTCGCTGTGCCTTCAGACCAAGAGAGTCACGTTGTATGCACAGTGATTCCTTAGCAAGGGAGTTGTTAGCCGCTATTTGAACTGCCAATCCCTTCCTGTTCCTGGAATATGTTCCTGGAATATGTTCCTGGAATACGCAGTTAATGTGATGTGCTGCTGGGACCTGTGCACCTGTGAGGAGAGCTCCCATCACTGATGACTAGTGACAAGGCAAGGCCTGAGCCTTCTTGCTCTAGGCTCAGGGTCATGTAGGTTTAGATTGCATTTTTGGAGTGGCAAGAGCATCTTGTGGGGGTGCCAGAACCCAATATATATTATACAATATATAAATATAAATATAAAATATAAAATATATAAATATAAATATAAATATAAATATAAATATAAATATAAATATAAATATAATATATAATATAAAATAATGCCAGATACTGAGCTATCTTTAGGCCCAAGTTGTTTGGTACCAAATGTCTGTCTTACCTGCCTGGAGAAAACATAAAAGCTTTCTGCCCCACAGGTAGATGTTGGTCAATCTATTTGCACACACAGCTTTGTGTCAGGATAAAAAACTTCACGGGAAGGTCATTAGGCAGATAGCAAAGACATTCAGGCTGTCTTTAATGGGGGAAGAGGAGAAACGATTGTAGCTGTAATAACATGTTGAAGTATCAAATGGGGGAAGATAAGGAGTTCTGAACTGCTAGGCCCAATGCATTGCCAAGTCATCCTCTGGCAGTATTCAGAGCAGACCACTTCAACAGGTTACGGTGTAAAGGCAGATTTTGAGTACCAAGTGTTTCCCAGCTTGGGCAGATGATGAACTCTGACCCTGCAGGTGGCTTCTGGCTAAACTCAGTAGGATGCTGTGTGGGAACAAGGGCCAGTACATGCATAGTTGCTTACAAATCTGAGCCAGAGTGGAGAACTTATAAGATTTCTGAAGAGGGAGAGAAACTGCTCAGCACCGAGTCAATAGTAATTGGAAGAAACACAATAAATTAAAAAAAAAAAAACAACCACTATCCAAGTATTCCCAGAAGGGTTTGAAGCTGAGCTGTTTAAAACTCAGATTAGACCAAACCATGGCAATACAGGCTATACTGCCCAAGGGACACGGTAGTGCAGAATTAGCCCTGTAATTCTGCCTTCCCTAGGAAGAGCACAGTAAATCTCTAACTCTGCCCTCCCTAGGGAAAGCAGAATAGTAAAGAAACACCTATGTAAAAGAAGTGATTGAAATGAAAAATGTTCTTCTCCTACTGCTGGTATCAGGAAATAAAACCATTTTGTCTGACAATGAACACAAGATTTTGAAGAATTCTGTCCTTTAACAGGGCGATCTCCTGTTCCCAGTGTCTCAGAGTCTTAGCAGAGTTTCTCAGAGACAGGGCCAGCTCTTGCTCAACACCCTGGAAAGTTTCAGAAGTGCCTGCAGGTGAGGACAAGGGAGGGATGCAGGTGGGTAGTGTGTGTGTCTGTCCATCTGTCCTTGTGACTGAATTCCTGTACCAAACCCACCACTTAAATACCACAGGTGGGTTCACTGCATGGCGCTTGTCAGTGAAACAACAGAGGGAGGGATATGTAGTAATAGTGAACATTTTGTGACACCTGTATGTGTCTGCTAAGAAAGTTGACTCAGACCTAGCAGCTTCATATTTTGGTCAGTGAAGGACTGCTTGGAAATTAGCCCAAACTGGTGGTGATACAAGAACTGTTGGAAGGTATGTGTGAAGCTGTATTTCTGTGCCCTGGGGTACGTGGTCTCACTGCTGGAGGGGCTAACCATTTAACAGATAGATATCTGCCCCAGATGATGACCTTGTTATTTGCTCATGTCTGTAACCTGTTACTGCAAGTGGGTTTATAGTCACCTACTTTTCCCATTTTGCTGTGTGAGAGCTCTCTCTCAACCCCCAGCTGCACAGGAAAAGGTGATAGATGAGTTTGGGTATGAAACCAGATCTGCTGTTAGGCGAGTCTGGTCACCATGGTTATTTTGCCTTGCATCACTTATGTTTGTCTTGGCTGAGAGAATTCAGTCAGAAGATGTCCCTGTCTGTGCTGACCCAGTGTCTTGGGATGGTGCTGAAGGTTGTCATGTTTTTTGGATGAGCTGAGTGGCCCTCAGTCTGATTTTCTTGAGGTTTGCTGTATTGTGCTCTAGGCACTGTGGCCTGGCTGAAAAACTTTACTCTTGTGATAATAGGGCCTCCCACAGCAGATATTTTGTTCAGAGAATCTAAGTCTTCCTTTCCCCAAGTGTGGTCATCTTGTGCAACATTGCTGACTTTTAATAGCTTCACTCAAGAGGTAACCTGTGTTATTGCCAGGTTCCTATGTTTGCAGCCCATCAAGTTATCTGTGGGGTCCTTCGTGGTGGAAATGTGGTGTCTCCTGGCTTCCTTTACAAAGTGAGGAGGATTCCTCTCTCCTCTGGTACCTGCTGTGTGTTTGTAGGTTAGCAGTGGAATACCAGAGTGACCCCATGGCCCAGGAGAACGCTTTCACTGCCCCTGGCTCGGAGAGCAAGGAGACGCTGAGCAACTTCTCTGAGTTCCTGCTGAGGATCTGTGACAATCTCTGCATCCCCATGGTCATGGTAAGGCTTCTTTTGGACTTGATCTGTTCCTTTAAACTTGGTCTATTCCTTATGAAAGGTGCCCTCAAGCACCAACAGTAGGCGGTACAGGTCTTACGGGGAAGAGAGCATGTAGAGTAAACCCAGAATAGCTGTGACATTTGCCACTTCTTCAGAGCCAAATGTGGTATTAGATAGTTCATGCAAAATGGGAGTATTTAGTCTCAGAGGGTGGAGAAATTCTTAAAGTTTCCATGTAGATGGCAGTGTCTTTCCTCAGACCGTGCAATCCCCATAGCATACCTGCCATGTTATCTAATCCATGGCAGCCCCGTTGCAAATGTTGAGTAAATTTTACTGGTGCTTTGCCACAGGTTCAGGTATGGATCCTTGCAGTTGCTGTGGGGGCTTGGAGATGTTTTGGTTTTATAACCAGTCTGCTGGTAGGCAGCTGCAGTGGCATTGCTGTTGTCAGCCTTGAAGGGAAGGTGCAGTGCGTGTCCAGTTTGGCAAAGCTGGAGACAGAGTGCTGCTTCTTGCTCATTGGATCTGGGTAAAGATTAATGGACTGTGGTAAAATTGTCCAGTGACCTTCTGCAAGAGTGAGCTGAGTCGTTCTATTCCAAATGTTTTAGTGCTGGACTCTGTGGAGAACTTAAATGCCTGTTCGCCACTGCCCAATAAAACTCTACATTAAGTGTTGCTGAAGTCAGCTGCACTTAAGTATATGTCCTGTGTTGTATGCCGTGCTGCAGAATTGGCCATCGGACCTGCAAGAGCAGTTATGGCCAGGGTAATGTGGGCAATAATGGGGCTTGACTGGTTGCCAGCTGGAACCAGGAAAATGTTTCATGTTTGCTGTAATGTCTTGCAGTGCTAGCTGCGTAGCTCATAACATTGGCTGAGGGGAACGTTAGTTGCTTTCAAAGTGCTACCAGGCATTTTGGTAGAACTATTACTCTATCTGTTTGGATTTAGGAAACTTCTTGAGAGGGCAGGAGGCAGGAAGAAAGCTGCTGCTTTCAGTGTGTATTGCATATCATGCCTCTGATCCTTCCTTCCTTCCACAGAACTACCTGGAAAGGGCTGTCAGCTCGGCAGTGATGGAGGTTTTCATCTCAGCACTAAATACCCTCTTTATGGTGGTGCCAAACATGCGGATTAAGTTCTCCAAAAAGCTGGGTATGGTGGTAGTGTGGGATCATGTTCTCTGTGCTGATTAGAACTCCTATGTACTCTGTATTCCTTGCTCTTTGCATACCACAGCGGTGACACATAGAATTCAGTTCCTCTCTTCTGAACATGTAGAGCTGTCAAATCTTCCCTTTTCCTTCTGAGCAGACAAACAAAGCTCAGATACTCTCCTCCAAACCAACCTTGGAATAGTTTATTGTGGGAGAGATGGCGGCCTAACACATGTATTCTTACTGATATGGCCTGCCTTGTTCACCAGGTTTGCATGGAGATAATTATGGGGCCAGGCTACTATTTTCCTTTATCATAAATATTCTGTGCTCCTTTGACATTTCTGCCTTGCTTTCTGGCTAGCATCCTCCTCCTTCATCCGACTGACGCTGGAGCTGAAGGCCAGATTTTGCTCTGTACAAAGGTATTGTGCTATGTGTATTGAGAGTGAGTCAAAAATTTCCGGAGGGCAAAGCAGATCAGGCCTTATCTAATGCACCCGATTTAAGCAAGAAGGGAGGTTAAGAGACTCAAGAGTGGTTGTATCTTACGGCAAATTGTAAACACTGCCTTTGGAAAAGCTGGATCTGTGAGAAGGGAGAAGCAGTTAGCTAGGGGGAGGGTGAATTTTCACAGCTCTGTGAGAATTCTGTGCTCCATTGTGAGCTGTGCAGAGATGAAGCAGTCTGACTTTGGAAGAGTGAAGTTGGTGGGTGCTTTGTAAAGGAGTAACAGTAGCATCAGTTCCATCTGAGCTCTGGCTTCCAAGGCACGTATCACCACTACCTTTGTTCCCTGGGGTGTGATAAGGCGTAAGATGTGGGAGGGAGGAGGAAGACTTCAACAGGAGGCCTTGCAAAGGGTCTTCTGTAGCAGAGATTATGATTTCTAGGTTGAGTAACGCTGGGGGAGTCTCCCTTCTGCTCTGCAGAGATGTTTTACCTCCTCTTCTCTATGACTGTATCTCATTAAAAGTAAACAAAATACACTGCACCCTCTTCCAGCTTAACACCGTGGAAATTAAAGTGGGGATGTTTGTGCCTGTGAGTGGTGTGTGGGGAGTGACCTAGGTCTCTAAATACAGTAGTGTGTGGCATCAAGGATGCTACGGTACAGCGTGAAGATGTTTGATTATGTCCTATTCTGAGTGAAATAATTGGAGAGAGAAGTGCTTAGAATTAAAGCTGTTCTCACCCTTTTAGGTGACATTCTATTGACATTCTTCATGGTTCATCCCTGGAAACACCATTGTGCCAAAATCTTTCACACTGGCAAACTCCTTACCAGTGTTTGCCAGTGAAATTAGGTATCAGGATCCACCCTTGTACAGCATTCTCTGCAAAATTAGGGGTCCTGCCCTTGCAGGACTTCATGCGAATACATGATACGATGATTGTGAGAATACCCCACTGTATTCATATCATCCCAAGGCATCTGGAATTGCTCACTGTTGTCACCACTACTGCATCTGCCACGTCTGTGAGCTGACTGTTCTTTGGGAGCTCTTGATTTTCCTGGAAGCCTGGGTTGGTTCCTGGAGTCCTGCTATGACGCCAGGTGCTTGAATATGACCAGTCAGTAAACTGAAGTTTTGGCAGGCAGTGTGTGGTAGTGGAAGTGTGAAGAGGGTGTTTCTAGCCTTCTTCACTGTATCTTTCTGCTCTTCACAGTAATCCTGCCTTGAATCAGGCCTGTTCCAGATTCCTCTGCAACTTGTGCCTGAGCCTTTACTCTGCCACAGAGAAGGAGAGAATTTCTGCTCAGGAAGGCAAGTTCAGGGAAGGAGACACGTTGCTTCATTTAGGTTGAGGCCCTGCCAGCCTCTGTTTAGGCAAAGGAAAAAAAAAGGGGGCAAAGAAAGGAGGAGGGAAGGGTGGGCAACACATATAAGCTCTATTTAGAGATCTTTTTCTAGCTTTTTTTAAAGCTGATCCACTGAGGAGATAACAGTCAAGAGAATGCCTTTTGAAGAGTTTGACCCTACTTGAATGAATGTTTCATGTGCCTTTTGTTTATTACATGGTGACATTTATTAGCACAACTGTGCGTGGCTTAATTACAATTATATTAGTTGCGAGAGTCACCCTTATCTGGGGATTAAGGTCCTTTTTTTTTCCTCTGGCATACTCTATTTTTCCTGTCTGTACTGCAACTTTCTATTTTAGTTAAGTCCTGAATAAATAAGATGAAAGTTTCCACATCACAAAAGCCACTTTTTCCCCTAGCAGTGGTTGGTCACTGTAGTGGCAGCATCAGCAAAGAGCTGGGAACCTCAAACAGGAGTCTCTTTTTATCCTCAAAGCCAGCTCTGTTAGATCAGGTCTCACACCTCTATTCATTCCAAATCATGGATGTGCTCTTGCTGCTTCACGTACTGTACGCAGACTGGGGTAGTAAGCTGCCTTTGATATTTCTTACATCAGGAGCTTCACTAATTTAATGTAATTGAGTTAAAGGCAGACAGGTGCTTCGATCCCCCCTCCCTTTCCCCCCTGTTCCTCTCTACTTATGCATAGACGTTCCCCATCATTGCCTGCCTGCTCATATTAGTTTTATGTTTAGAGCAAGAGATGTCTGAGCTCCTGCAGAAGGGTTTGCCTCAATTAAACTACACAGTTGCTGAAAGCCTTCTCCTGCTGGCTGAAAACCCCGAGGCTTTCTCCTTGGATCAGTCCCTTTGCAGCCACCAACACTGCTTCATACTCCTCTCATACTTTGCCTACACCCTTGGGGACAGGTAAGCCACAAGCATGCAAGGCAAGTATTTATGTGGCCATTACAGACCATGTATCAGTAGGTAAAACATGTCTGATTTAATTGTTTCCACTCCAATCTCCTTGAATGCAGGTTTGTCCCAGAAGCAGAACTGTTTTTAGCCATAAGAAATTTCCTCCTATCAGCACAGGACCGTGGAAACTGTCCCCCTCCATACATACTCAGAGCTGTGCTTTACCTCCTTGCTGTTTGTCAGGACAAAGGCAAAGGCCTGGACTCGGTAAAAGATTTCATTCCTACCTGTTGGACCCATTTTACTGAAACTAAGGTTCCCCCCTACTCCTGTCAACCCTCCTGCAGAAAGTATTTTGGTATGTGTGGTGAGTGATGAATGAGTGAAGAGTGTGCAATGCATATACGCTCTGGAAAGTTAACTGTGAAAAGCCACTAGGGGACAGGGATTTGATTGAATAAACTCGTGTCTGTGTGGGAAGTGTAAATGTGTTGGATAGGCTGTACATTCACATACAGAATATTATAAATTTCATAGCTCGACTCTTCTCAACACATCCACAGCCTCTGCAGTAGGCTTTCTAGTGTTCCCATATGGCTCTTTGCTGCTGCACAGCTTTGAGCACTGTATAAAGCCTACAAGTTTCTTAGCCTTTGTGATGCAAATGGGCTTCACAAAATGATGTTTTACTGATATATTTGATTGTCTACTAAAAGGGCTGTGTGACTGTTTTTAACAATAAACTCTCATCGCTTCAGCTTTTGGATATTCACTACCTAGTGGTTATTTTGTTCTCTCTCCCCCTCTCCCTTTCCCTCCCACATGCTTAACAGAGGTCCTTGTGTACCATAAGGAGGATCCTGGATAATCTCCCAGATCTGGGCTTGGTCTACGTTCACTGTCCTCTCCTGCTTGAATTCTTCCTGCGCTACCCTGAACTTATGGGGAGATTTGGACACCAGGTTCTACAGCTCTGGTTTTCCTGGGAAGACTGCAGTCAGACTGAGACTGAAGAGGATGGTTTTGGCCTGCCTGATCAGCTGAGCAGTGCTAACCCTTTACTTCCCATTCTGAAGAGCAATTCCAGCATTTTGCTTATTTTACTGGTACGTGACTTCCACAAGGACAGGCTGTCATCCTGGCTTTAATATAGGGGGAGCACTTAGGGCTTTTTGGTTATTAAAGCACTTAGTGCTGTTCTGAGGCCCATGTCTGCATACACAGGCTTCCAACTCGCAGACAAGCCTGATATGTAAAATGGGATTGTGAATATGTGTTAGCTCTTTTGGTTATCCATCTACTGTGATAGAAAGGGAAATTTTGGGAGCTGGCTAGGAAGGGACCTGAAGGGTGCTGCTGATGTATTCCATGAAATAAAATCATGGGCTTTTTCCTTTCTCTATCCCGATACACGGATGGATAGTCTAGAGCCTTCTGTGGTAGCCTTTCAAGAAGCTGCTTTGCTAATTTGGGAGCAATGGTGTACTACTAGTAGATGAGAAGGATACGAGGAACAAAGAACTTTCAAAAAGAAGCAGGAAGAGAGCAGGTCTCAAGGGCATGAGTTTCTGTTTGCTTTTTTTTATTTCGTTTTTAACTGGAGAGTCTTGTCAGATATCTGCAGTACTCTCAGTTTTTAGGACTGCAAATAGCACGTTGTATTGCTCTTAAAAGATAAAATACAAAACTTAGGACAGGGAGAATTAACGAGTGTAGGGGCAAAAGAGGCCTTGCAGTAGCATGGCTAGTGTTTTGCCTTTAGCTAGCGTAACGAGCTCTATATGTGTATCTCATGATCTATACAATCGTGAGAGAATCCGTGTGCTGATGAGCTGTTCAGAGGTCTTCTCTCACTTCCACACGTCACCCCTCCCCATCGGTGGCCACTTGTCCCACGATTGTTTAGCCAGCCTGATAAGCAAATACTTGTTAGTATTTCCACACAAGAACATTATATTTACCTTTAAGGGAAAAGCTAACAGCTGTGATGTTTCTTCTGCACCCTATTACAGTAGGAACTTCGTCGTTTCTGTATATGTTTCTGTGTATCATTGAGAACAGAAACCCATGTCAGCAAACAGTGAAGAAGCCAGGTTTGATGTTGAGTGGGCACTGCGAGGCATTTCAGACTGGCAGGCGTTTGTTCTGATTTAAGACGCCTTGAAGTACGTTTCCATATCCTGGGTTACGGAACTGATTGCCAGGAGGGCCTTTGTGTAGGACAGTTCTTTAAGAGTTAGGGCGATATTACAGAGCAGGTGACAGTATCCAAGCATTTGATGCCATTGCCAGAGCAGTAGTAAAGGTGATCAATGCGTTGACAGAGTGCAAATGAATTCAGAAGTGTCCCAGGAAATGTCTCTACCCTATTACCTTTGGCAATAGTTCTGGAACTATCACTCCACAACCTAAAGCAAATGTACACATCACAACCTGTATCACTGCACAAAAGGGAAATGGTGACTCCTTCTCTGAATGGTACAGCATTCCTACTGTCCCCTTTTCTGTCCTGCCATCTACTCTTGCAGAAATAAATTAATTTAGCTCTGTCCTACTCTTTAAAGTGAGTTGTAATAAATCACAGGCTTTGACAGTTTACCTCTCAGCTGGGGAAGGGCATAATCAATCTGAATTTAGATGGCCTAATAAACCAGTACAATATCCTGAAATAAATATACTGTCAGATATAAACAAAACTTATGAGGTGAATAACCTCAGCCTGAGAATCCACTAGTAAAATGGAAAAGCCTCTGCATGGTAGAGTGAAACAAAAATTAATGTCCTTCCAAGGATGATATATTTGCTTATCTGCTTTTAATAAATGCCTGGATTAGATGGAACAGATGGTTGGTGGCTTCATCTGAGACCTTGAGCTCCTGAGTAGGAAGGAAAATGTCAGCACAGTGATGCATATAGCAGGACTGGGAAGGCTGTGGCCCTTGGTTAGCACTGTTTGGTGCTGTGTATGTTTACCTGGGAATGAATGTGGTAGCGATCACACATTGGCCCCCTTGTCTTCTCCATGCTCCATATCTGAGCTGATCTCTCAGGGAGTGGAGATAGGCTGACTGACATGAGATTACCTTCTTCAATATCATACGGAGTAGATATATGTCAGTGGGGCAGATTGTGCAGATGACTCCCTGTCCCTTATTCCTGGAGGTCTCAAATGTGGGCAGGAATTAGGCTCAGAGCTAGAGAGGTGTGTTTTTTTGTTTGCCTTTTTTTTTTTTTTTTTTTCTGGCACAGACAGCGTGTTCTTACCTTAACTGCTTTCCTTAGGTAGAAGGTCCCAAAGCCCTTTCCTCTCCATCATCCTGGTCTGGATGCATGACTATTGTGTGACAGGGGAAGGGAGCTGGAAAAGGCTCTGGGCAGGAGATGGGCTTGGTAACATTGCTCAGAGCAGTTTTCTTTCCTGTTTACCTCATTCTTCTGTGCTGTTTGCAATGCAGTAGTCAGGACTACTGGGAGAAGAGAGGAACGGTAGCGCTGATGTAATTTATGTTGAGACTATCACAGTATGTCAGCGCTACAGACCATTTCATACCTTGCCTTTATGGAACTGCATCTATACATGCTGTGCAGGTGAATTTAATGTTAAACACCTTAGCAACAAAGTATGCCCAAATTTAGGCTACTGGCTGTGGGATTTAGCTCAGAGACTCCAGACAGAGCTCTATATTCCAGAAGAAGGCTTGTGGGCTGGATGCTCTGTACGTGACTCTTCCATTTTCAGTGACTGAGTGATTGCTTGTCTGGTTTATGTACGTTTCATACAGTTTAGCTGTTATGTTGCTACTGCAGATAGTAGGCTGCCAGCCTGAGACTTCTGAAAATGAGTAATTAAGGACTGACTCAAAGCTTGATTCTAGGTAAGCATGTTAATATGCAGCCTGATTTTTCAAAACAACAAGGACAGCAGCAGTGCCAGGGGCTCTGCATTCTTGGAAACAGGGCCCTGGCTTTATGTACTTGTTTTTCTAAAGCCTTGACCGTAAACATATCTTTCCCCTGTGTGCTGGATGGGGGTTACATAGCCATTCTTTAAACAGGGTATTATTCAGAGATGCCTATCAGAAGAGTGTCCGTCTGCTTTATCAGTGCTCCATTTAATCAGGACATACTTAGTCTGAACAATGCTTTATTCGGATGTTTCCCGTGACTCCAGATTAGCATAATGGTATTAAATAGCAGTGACTTCTGCCTAATCAGGGCAGAATGGTAACGTGTGTGTTGCTTCCCTCCCAGGACCTGGTCTGCTCAAGCTCCGTGGAGGTAGCTCAGAAGGTGTTGGTGACTCTGAGGACCTTCCTGGAAAGAAGTGAGGATGTCCTTGTCTGTGACCTCCTCCGGAGCCGGTTCCTGCAGATTCTGCAGCAGCTATTGGTAGAGAGTAGCTCAGCTTCCTTACAAGGTGACTCCCCTCTTGGACTTGGGTCTTTTCATACAATCAACTAGCAGGGTAGATGTCTGAAGCTATGCAGTCTGGGATAAAGTATCCCTTTTGCCTCTCTCTGTGCTGGACAGCTGGGTGTGCCTGAGAGCAGATGGCTCCGAGGGCACGGAGGCTGGGAGCAGAGATCATTTGAATCATTCATGACATAGATCCCCACACAGGATCTGTGATATTACCAGATTTCATAATTCTGTTAAATCTCTCAAACATATAGCAGGATTGTGACTGGGGGAAATCTCTGTTCTCCTTCCTAACCCTGGCTGTAGAGTGGGGACTGTTACCCAGTTGCAAAATGTGCTGTGCAAAGCGGCCTGTGAGGCTGAATCGAAAGAGGGAAGCAGTGCTAGGATGTCCTTGGCTCCCTTGGGTTAGGGGTCCTCCACAGCTTTTGCTAGTTCTTGAGGGGGATGCTGACACTTCTAACTGCCTTGCTCTGTTTGGAAGTTTGGCTGTCCAGAAGCTGGGATGGAAGCATGAGAGGGACAGTGGTTTTGCCTCCAGCAAAGTCAGGTAGGCTGGAGAAGAGGGGGCGTTGAAGGCAGGAGTGTGATAGAGCATGAGATAGACAAGATTATGGATAAAGAAGGCAATGTTGGCATCTGCTAGATCTGTCGTGTTTGGAATTGTGCACATCTGGAGTTGTGGTGTCCCTTTGTTGCTAATCTAGGAGTGCCAGCGTCTGGGGGGAGGCAGATTGTCCATATCCTGCTGCAGGAATCAGACCTCTTCCTCCAAACCTCTTGTGATGGAGACAGGACGCTGGGCTAGAGGGGGTTTTTGCAAGATTAGAGCCCTTCTGTTGCATCTGATATTCACAGCTCCTCTTCATACCGCATCTTGAACTCATTAGCGAGGTTACTGGCAGCGTCATCCAGAGAGCCAAACACCAGATGTACCCTGGAGACAAGACTTTCTTCCTAGCACACGGGCAGTTCTCTGCGAGGTCTGGGGCAAATAACTCTGGGAGATTTCTTGCATACAGACCTGCCTGGTCCAAAGGGGCTGTAGAGATGAGAATGAGGTTAGGAGGGTATAGGTGTGTGTCTGTGTAGAAAGGGGGAATGCTTTCTCCCCTAACTCACCCTCGTTCCTAAGCTGCAGTTCTTGGCACACTTTAAGGTAGAACAGTTTAGAGTTCACTGACAAGCTAACCTGCCAGTACCCTTCTTAGCTAACAGGAACCTGCCCATTTTGCTGAGCCTGCTATTCCTGGTGCAGCTGCGGAGCAAGGGCATGAGGGAGCTGGACAGCACAGACTTCAAGCTGCTTCACCAAGGTGAGTCTGTGCATCCCTCTTCTTCCAGGAGGATTTGACCTTTGTTGGTTGTTTGTTCCATAAGATGATTAGGGGTTGGCTCTTCATCTTTTGAAAGAAGGTGTGCCTTGCATCACACTTACCATTGTTTTAAGATAAGTTCATAGCCAGAGTGTTGCAAAGAGCCCCGGCCACCAGTTTAGGCAATAAAACAGTTTTTCTGCCTCTTGCTTTTGCAGTGCATTTGTTGTTTGAAAACCCCACAAGGTGGCCAAAGTGTTCTCATGGCCATGACACGATGTCAAGTCTGTGAGTGGTACTGGCTTGGCATATGATGGTATTGCTGATGTGCTTCCTGAATCACCCCTTGCTAACACAGTACTGAGGGGTTCAGCCCACAGAGGTGTCCTGTGAACCAACTGGCAGGGGCCAGCAGCCCAGTGAACCCAGACTTTCCCTGCAGCACGAATCCAAATTATATCGGTCCCAACCAGCTGCAGGATTTGCCCACCTGACCCCAGAGACACAGAAGAGAGGGGTATGTTTGTTTACTGCACATACTCTGGCCTGCTCATCTGCTGATCCTCAGCTGATGACTTCTCCCTTCTTACTTGGCAATTGGAGATTAAGGCAGGCCATGAATGAAGAATAGATACTAGAGGGGTATTCAGCTGATCTGTCCTCTCATCTCATTCCTCTCATCTCTTTCTGCTCTGCCAAATTGATTTCTACAGCAGACTTTGAAGGACTATCCCTTTCAATTTGAAATGTTCCATGTTGCAGGGCTGTCTGTGCTGCCCTTGTAAAAAAGCAGTGTCTCTCAGACACTCATTAGCGAAGGGAACTAGGGGTGTGGAAGAAGCGTGTCATCTTTATACCAGCCCTTCTTAGCCTCTGTGACTTCAGAGCACAGCTTAGTTGCTCCCAGAAGTCACAAGCTCCTTTTTCTCTTGCTTTCTGCTCTTTTTTTCCCCCAACACAACTCTGTCTCTGCCCCAGCACCCCCTTCATTCCCTGCTTTCCCCCCCAGGCTATGGTCGTGAGGGGAAGGCACTCTTCTCTGATGCAGTCTGGAAAACAGATTGTAGATGGACGGGTTGTAGGGAGGCACGTTGATGTGTTTTTTTTGACAATTGCTTATTCAGAGTGTAAGCTCTTCAAAAAGATCTCCTATGACAGTTCTGCTGAGCCCTGCAGTCCTGGATTTCCCTCCCAGACTCTTGCTAAACACTGTTCCTAAAAGCCTGGTGCTTACAAGAAGCGTGGCACGTTTATTACTTGTGCGAGCAGTGGCTGTGAGCGTGGAGGGGCACAGCTCTCCCTGCCGTCCCCTGGTCGGGTGTCTGTCACCATGTGAAATGGGCACATGGCTGCTTATGGTCGACCCAGTATTAGGGTCAAACTGGTTCTGTGGAAACAGGTAGCATATCTAAGAGTCTGTAGCTCTTGGATTCATTACTGCCCAATGTATATGCCTTTTAATATACTCCTTTCTGTTGTCTTTTGTTGTTATTTTCTGCCCTCCCCATTATCATCCTTCACTGCACCGTCTTGGTCTAAAGCAGACACTCTGCTTTGTCTGCACCCTGCTCTGTTTAATTTTGCTTTGGGCTGTGTTGCTCTTGTATGAATTCCCTCCCCACTGGCCGACTCCTTTCTTGTGCTGAGGTGCTGCGCTGTGTTGGTGTCTGTGTTACACGTGTTCTTTTGTTTCCAGTCAGTAACCTCTGCGGGAAATGCAGGCCCAGAGACACTGACCTTCTGCAGCCATCCCTGAATTTTCTGTACTGGAGCCTTCATCAGACAACACCTTGTAGTCAACAGAGAGGTGAGGCAAGGTTGTATTGATTGCCGAGTTAATCTCTGCGAGGCTGTAGCTTGGGCATGAGAGATTGTATACTAACTGTCTCAGCAGGTGAGGTGGATTTTTCCACTTTAGCATCACAGTTAACAAACAACACTTTGTGTTTGGGCTTATTTATTTATTTATTTTCAGAGCGAGGGTTTTGTTTTGGTTTTGCTGCCTTCTGATAATTCAGGAATTGGCTGCTGGGAGACAGAACCACCGTATTTTTCTTATTCAGAAAACACAGCGGTGGGGCTTCGCTGCCTGGCTGAAATATCCTGGTATTGCCATGGTTCAAAAAATTAAACAATAATAGAGACAGCTATAACCAACCTCCTAGCTGCGTCAGCTGAAGGCCGGTCATTTTATTAGCTGGCCAAGCGGTCGCTCATGCTGTGGGAGATGAATACGGGTGTAGCTGGACAGCCTTAGGCTGATGAGCCGTGGCAGCTGAGGCTGCCTCACCGCAGCAGGGGTGTGCTCTGCACTTCTCTTCTGCTTGTCAGGCTGGCTTAACCTGTGCCATCCCACCAACCTCTCTGATGATGTCTCTCCTACACAGCAGTGGCTGTGCTGCTCTCCAACGTGTCCTTGCTAGAGCTCCTCCAGAAGGTGATGGAGTGCACCTGGACGAGGTCCTTTCCCTCTGAACCTGCCTACCTGTTGCCTGAGGATGCCTTGCTGTGTTCCGGATGGCTCTTGGCTGCTTCCCTCTTAATTTATCAGCATCGTTACAACGCTGAGGTTAGATCCGTTCTAGCTTTCAGATCCAGGGACTGGTTTTTAAGGGCTAAGCCTTAAAAAAAAAATCAAATACTTCATTAGCAGGGAAAGTGGTTTGCTTTGGCCTGGAATCTGTTTGTCTTGGCTGCTTTATTGTTAGTGTCTGCACGTTATTCCTTACTGCACCTCTCCAGCAGGACTGGAAGCTAGAATGTTGCTGGAGGATGAGACACAAATCATTGCAGAGTTATAGATGGGCAGAAATCATGAGGGGAAAAATGCATACCCAACTCTCCTGGTCCAAATTGCTTTACTCTTCCAGACAGAGCAAAATAAATTTTATGGCTTTTCTTAAGGGAAACCTGGGGGTGGGATGCACAGCTCCCATGTCGTAAACTGCTTTTTTGGTACTAAAACAATCAGTAGTGGAACAGTCACTATCCAAACCTATTATTGGCAAATAAATGTTTAATATTAGCAAGCTTATATGAACGTGGGAATCTGTCATTGTATTTGATGCTTTGCAGTCCAACGACAGAGCTGAGCTGGAGCTGACAGCTGCTATTAGAATGACAGGTTAGAGGGAATGGAGCACTTCCTAATGCCAACACAAGGGGAAAACATTGCCTTTTGGAGTATCTACCCAGGCCTGTCTCCTCTCTCTTGACATGGAGTTAAACAGCACGTCATGCATTTTGAGCTCTGCTTCTGCAGTTATGCCCAGTAGAGTATGTTCTTTGGCGCACCTACTCGTGGATGATAAAGCCACTTCAAGCACATGTGTGCATCTGCACAGATAGGCAAAAACTGGTTTTCTAATGCTGAGGGAAAACCTTTTCCAAAAGACCAAAACAGAACAAATCTGTACCTGTTATTTTATGGATGTGCTGCCTCTGGTTAAGTCTTACAGCATTGGACTTGCATGGACTGTCAGCTGTGAGTGCATGGGAAAACCTGCCTGCCCCTGCTCTGTTAACTGCTGTGCACAATTTTTCTTCTTAGTTTTCAAATCAGGGCTGTGTCTGAGTGGTCAGTGTTGTGCCAGTCCCAAAAGGGACTTGGTTCAAGTGGCTGATGTCGAGTTTCATCTTTTGGAAGCCACTCTCTCAGCTCATATTGATTCTTGAAGTGCAATCGTTTAGTGGTTTATAAACCTGTTATTTGGCTTCATCAGTACCTTACTGTCTTGATGTGCTATGGCATGCAATCCAGAATCCTTCTTGCACCAGAGATGTGGAAAGAAACTGCAGATACAGATGGCAAATGAAAGTGGCTCAGGGATGCTTCAGTCTTTCTAATCTTCAACATTTCTAAGCTTCAGTGTTTCTAATCTTCTGCTGAAGGGAAGGAGAGAGGATAGGAGGAAGAGTCACTTCTGCTGTTTTCTGCTGCTCAGTATTGCTAAAGCTGCACAAAGCATCCTGGAGGCCCTAGCAGGGAGCCTTTGGCCTTTGTGATTGTGAATGTGGGGTGATGCCAGGCTGTGTTCCTGAGCTTGCAGTTTTACAGAGGGCAACAATGGCCCTGGAAAACATGAATCACTCACATTCAGCTCAGGTGGGTGTTAATAATGAGGGCTTGACTGGCCCTCCCAGCCTTGTGTCGTAACTGTTGGTGTTCCTGCTGGTGGCTTTAGCAGAAGCCATTGGCTAAACACGGCTCATGGGTGGAAGGCTACTGAAGCCTTTGGCTTGCCAGTACTTAGACAAGTAACCAGTGCCACCCTGTTACAGGAGGTACTCCTAGCGTTCCCATTGAACGTTCCTCTCTTCAGAAAGGCAGTTTGGATGTCACAATGATGTGACTTTCCTTTCTGGATCAGACTTCTGAAACCCTGTTGCTGTTCCCTTTTTTTCAATGGTTATCATGGGGTAATGTCTAAGGACTGAAAATACGAAAGGGAGCTTTCTACCTGGTCAAACCATTTTTTCTTGTATTTCATTCTCCTCTAGGTTCACCAGACACTCACTCTAGACCTAACAGAAGTCCTGAATGCAATCATCTTCAGGAAGAAGAAGCCAATCCTGCTGTTAGGTATTTTGTGCCTTCTGTGGGGATTTGAGTGGAAGTAGTTGCTAATACCATGTTACAGGCAGCGAGCGAGAACTGGTGACTATGGGATGGGAGGGTGCAGGTGCTGGTGGTAATCTGAAAGCTTTGGGAGTGCATTTTGTTTGCACAGGCACCAACACGCAGGGCAGGGGAGAGAAAAACACTGATACTAATGAGCGGCTCCCTGTCTAGTGAGCATCATGCAGTTCCTGAGAGCTGTCCTGCGACAGAACTTCTCCTCCTCCCTGCTGGTGATTGTCATCCAGAACACAGCCCATGGCGCTACACAACCACAGCCATCATCGCTGGAGGATGCTGCCTTGCACCCCTTTGCCATGCAGCAGGTCTTCTCACTTCTCGTCAGCCTGCAGAACCTTTTGGTGCATGTCTACTTGCAGGTATATAAAACACAAGCTTTGGGACAGCACCCATAAACTAACCTGAAGAGAAATCACCCTGTTGTGGAAGGAAATGGGTCTGCCTTTTCTTCGCTTCTGCCTGCATTTTCCACCCCGTACAGACCTGTAACGAGGAGGAGGGAAAATGCTCTTGCTGCAGTTTGTGCAGCATGGTGCAGTGCGAAAGAAGGTAAATCAAGCCATGTGGTGCTTCCTGCTGCTGAACTAGACAGCTTAAATTCTATGTGCTGATGACAGTCTCTGTTACCTATCTCCTGCTCTGCAGGGACCCCACAGTCATTGGGACTGTGAGGTGGGAAAAATGTAGCAAAGCCCAGCCCCTTTCGTACAGAGCTGGCGAGGTGCTTTGGGGGTAAAGTACCTTAGTTTACGTTTGCTCACACAAGTGATGTTGGGCTCCAGAGGACAGTACATCGGTTTACATTTAATACCCTCGGGCAATGTTGCGCTCCTGCCTTTATTCTTTGGAGACTGTTACTTAATTTTTTTCATCTCTGAATAAGTACTTGTGCCTTTGTCTGGCTCCTTGACATGACAGCTAATTTTCAGCGCATTGCATCCTGTGAAGGAGATGAAAGCTGTTATTTTCCTGTGCTGCATGTTCTTCAGAGCCTACCACTTCATGAATTTTCCTCTTGCAATAGCTGCTGACTGTCTTTGTCGTTCCTTCCCCCCCCATCCCTGGGATTCCAGAAAGACTTGCTGCTTTCTCAAGCTGTGGTTGCCTGCCTGGAAACCTTACTGGAATACCTGTGTGTGAAGAACCAGGATGTTGGTAAAGTCTTCCTGCCCTTCCTTCTCCTGGGTTTCCCTCCTGCAGTGATTTTGGGCTCTTTGATCTCCATCCAATAATGCCCTGGAGCAGATGTTTAATGAGCTTATGCCCAATAAGAAAAAGTATTTGTATCCTCAAAGGTAATCTTACGTGCTTTGTGGGATGAAATCACAGTGCCTTGCTCCCCTTTAGGAGTGAGCCTTCACTTTGTCTCTGAGCACCAAGATGTTTTCCAGAAGAAAAAAAGGTCACAATCACCCCATACCCTAATGTGGTAAAAGTGAAAGATTTAGGGAATGAAGTAATATAGGAATAGTCTTTCACTTCCAGCCCAATTTAGCAAACCTTTGGACCATAAAGATAGGGGGGGTAGGAAGGGAGGGAGGAAAGATATGAATATGATTTGTCTTCCACACAGAGACGTTGGCCACAGTTTGGCCCTTAGGGATAGGAAGGGAGAAGAGGGTTGTAAACAGCCTTAGGAAATGGAAGCTGGAAATTCTAGATTTCCGGGGGCGAATGCAGACCTTGCTTTCAGGAGTCCGTGTCAGACTGAATGTATACCATGCTAGCTGTATAACGTAATGTGACAGCATCGTACAGTCAGGGGAAGTGTAGACCCTTCTGCTCATTGTCAGCCTACAAAGTGGAGATGTTGTCTCTGATCTTAAAACAGAAAATTAGTTTTCTGTACCCTGACCTGTTCAAATCAGTCACGTAAACACTGAGAGAGAAGGGAACGGAGTGAATGAACACCAGACAAAAGGGACATTGTTGGGAGAGAGGAAGCTGTTGAATAAAAATGTAATACTGCAGATGAATGACAGCCAGTAGCTGAAGGGAGTCCGTTAAAAGGCACGTTTTGGGGACCTTCCACTGATCTGGGATTATGGTAACAAAATGTTTCAGTAACAGCTGAACCATTCACTTTGGCTGTCTAAATTCTTGCAGTGGTGCAGAAGTTCACAACTGTGCTAGCAAGAGTCTCCCAAGTGGAATGAGGGTTTTTAGTATGTTTGGCTGAAAGAAGCGAGAACATTGCAAAGGCTGTGGCCTGGACTCTGCCTGTAGAAGTTTCCTCGTTTGAGGCTTACTAAAATCCTCTCTTGGTCCAGAGATTCTTGCAGATGTGCAGGGCACACTCAGTGCACAGCACTGGTGCATTCTCATTTCCTCCAGCTAAAAGATACCCCCCCTTCCCAAACACTTTACATGCTTTTTTGGTGTTGCTTTACCACAGCAAAGATTGTTGCAGTGGCAATAGGGAGGTTATGCAGCTGCCAGTGGAAAAGGGACCTTTCTGAAAGGGTTCAAACCTGGTGGCCAAGCTGTAACAAATTGTATCTGCTGACCTGTTGTAGTTGTCCATCTTGCCTTCTCAAACAGCAGTAAATACAAGGTAATACAACTTAACTTTAGTGAGAGATTTCACCATGTCACAGCCAGTAACCTTGAGCCTTACTTCTGCTTATCTTACACGCTTTTAATTAAGAACATTTTCTCTGCTGATTGTTTGCACTGCTGCCATCAGCCTGGCTGGTCCCTGTAGTACGCTCTGATGCAGATCCAGGCTCAGTTTGTGCAGCTTATGTTATAGGGCTTTCTTCATTCCCCAAAGAGTATTCTGGAGCTAAATAAAACCTGTGGTCAGGAAACTTGTCCTCATATTGAAACCAGAGGGTATATTTTTAAAACCTTGGGCTAAAGATATTCCCTTGGTATTTTATGACATGCACCCCAGGAGAAGGTTTCTCTTCCTGCACAAGCACAACATTGGACAAAATCTATTTTCTGTTTTAAAAAACTATTAAGCTTTTGTCCTCATGACTAAACTCTTGCCCAAAGAGTGACGGATTTAAAAGCAAGTAAGAACAGAGCAAAATGCCCCCTTGGTGTTTCACAGCTTGGGGTCTAGAAGAGAAAACATGGGTTCAGAACTGGAAGACTCCTTTTGCAGACCCAGCCTGTCGCTTGGCAGATTTTAGAGCAGTCTTTGGTTTCTCCTTCTCTCGCAGCACTACACGTTGCTTCACAGCCCTGGCACCGATTCCTGCTCTTGACACTGCTCAGTGGGGGCCAGAAATCCGTTCTGCAGCCAGAAATTCTCAGACTCGTGACTTTGGTGAGCAGGGGAGGGGTGGGCTGTGCTCTGTTTTGTTCTCGTATGTTGGTACAGTACATCTGGGTTGTTTACTGGAACTTACCTCCTGCACATACGCGATCTCAGATACTACTGTGGTTTTGTCCGTCACTATATTTGTGTCCTATAATAATTGTACTTTCAAGTGAACTTCCCTTCCACGCTGTGCAGAAACTGACTGCTCTAACTGAGCGCATCCTGTTCTTTTGGTGTTTTTGTAGCATTGATTTAGATCACCTAGAGCCCCTGGGGAGGAGAGGGGAAGCCTACAGAGAACATGCAACTGCTGTTGCCAGTCTGGGAGCATGCTGTGGCTTGTTGGAGAGCAAAGTTCTGCTTGGCATCACAGCTTCTCTTCCAGTCTTTGGCCTTACAGACCTGAATTTTCAAGTCAGGGAATTACCAGTCTGTGACCCTGCTGTATGTGGGGCCTGTGAGCAAGAGAGGGAGTGTGATCCTACCCAGCAGAAATACTGAGGATAAAGTCCTCATGGCAGTAGGTGAGAGGAAGGGGTTATTAATGTGAACCCTCCACCCCCGTATACATGATGGGTCTGTGAATCTTTGTTATACTTATTTCACTTTTGAAAGGTTACCTGGATTATTTCGATTTCTTCTTGACCTAAACTAAGTCTAGCTAGAGCACCACCAACATGGATATTTGCGCTGGTTCCATTAGAAGTGGTATAAAAATCAGGCCTGTGGTTAGGGTGCTGCAACATCCCTTTGCATGGAAGAGGTCTTTCCAGGTGATGCGTCATTGTTGGAGTGTATGGGTTGTTCTCTAATGCCTCTCTCATTTCCTTTGTTCAAGTTTGTGAGGTACCAGAGCAGCAATGTTATTTCTCAAAAAGAAATTAGCCTGATTCTTCGGGAGGCAGCAAAAGCCAACTTACCAGAGCTGCCGGAGGCCACGTCTCGGGCACTTCACCTCTTCCTTCGTCAGGTAAGAAAGCAATGACTGCTTAGGAAAATATGAGAAGGGAGTTCCCTAAGGGATTGCTTCAGCCTTTGATGGGGAGCCATAAGCTTCCTTTGAGGAGGTGATGGTAAGATGATGAGGAATCCTGCAGCTGCTAGCTTGGCCTGCTGCCTTGAGGGATGAGTAGTGAAGTGGGGAAGTGAGCGATGCCAGCAGCTGCCTAAACTGTGTCATCAGTGTTGTCGTGGGCCACTTGATCAAAGTTTGAAGTTTGAAGGTCTCATTGCTCTGTTGGGAGGGAGGGAGGGATGAAAGAACAAGGACAATAGTTTGCTGTTGGTCTGGAAATCATTCCTTCTTCTGACTGCACAGATTCAGAGCAGTCATTGTCAGATGGAGGCGGTGGAGGCAGGGACCATTCAGACCTTGCTGGAGCACCTTTCGGGACAGAGGAGCACCTGTGCAAAACATCAGGACATCGTGTATCCTTTTGCTGGGCAGAAGCCTTTGATAGGAGATATGAGGGTGGTAGATGTAATAGGGGTAGAAAGGGCACTTTGCTGTTCCTGACCATTTTTCAGCCAAAGGCAAACAAGAGTGCAAAAACTGGTGGTGGCTGCTACAGTTGGCTAATTTGGGGATGAAATACCTCATCATCCTCAAAATTGAGAAGGCATTTGGGAAACAAGGAGTCATTTGGGATGAAAGACAGGTCTCTGTACAGGGATTGCGTTCATCTGTAAGGTAGAGATGATACAATGAAAGGGGAGCAGGCTGGGGCAACCGTGACTTCAAAGCAGCAGCAATTCCTGTGTTGATTTCCCTAGAGGACGAGCAGCCATTTAACCTCCGTGTGCAAACTAGCACCAATTTGCCTGTAGAGTCATGGCAACCCAGAGATAACTCGTGCACTTTCAAAGTACAGCAAGTGTTCAGAAGCTGCCCAGTGGAGTTACCCCGTTGCTTTCTGCTTGGCCGTAGCAGCAGAGTCCCCTGCTGAGAACTGACTCCTCCTTTTCTCCGTGGACAGGAGGGAGGGGTCACTCGCAGGTTACTTTTGGACAAAGAGGGAGCCTGATGTACGTGTCAAATTCAGTATTTGTTTATTTCTGAAAATGTCCGCTTTTGCCTTCATGTTTTCATCACGCTGCATTGCCTCAGACAGGTAATAGATATGGAGCTGGCCCCAGCAATGGTTTCCTACAGGGTGGGGGACTTCCTCCATCGTATCGGTGGGATGACACTGTCATCAGCCATGGGCAGGGCGTATGGAGGGTGAGGTGACTGTTACTGCTGAGAAACGGCTTGTCTTCATGCTTAACCCCCACGTCACGCCACTGCTCTGTGGTGGGAAGCACAGGGTTGTCCTGGAGCTCAGGTTCTCCTGGTGAAGACTGCACCAGCCCTGTCAAGTTCCTCTCTGCTGTCTTGCTGGTCTGTATGGCAGTGAGGGAAGGTGGATGTTGTTACATTGCCCAAGTCGTCTGGTTATGCTCGTAGTGCTGCAGTGGTGGCTACCTGAATGGGATGGTCGTGAACACGGAAAAGAAAATCCTTTGGTCAACAGCAAGCTTTGATGTCAGTTTTATCAGGAAAGAACTTTCTTTGGGCTCACCCAC
The DNA here is from genome assembly GCF_009769625.2 of Cygnus olor. Lineage (NCBI taxonomy): Eukaryota > Metazoa > Chordata > Aves > Anseriformes > Anatidae > Cygnus > Cygnus olor. The sequence continues at coordinate 43,430,343 of NC_049169.1, forward strand.
ACGAATGTTTCTCATGTGTCGGTGGGATTTCCGTGGTTTGGGAGGGGGGTGGTTGAGTAATGAATACTCCCGTCAGCAGTGTGTCAAATGTGGGAACTGCGGTGTCGTGCTGGAGTTTCAGCCGGGCTTTCCCTTTGGTTTCCACTCATGCCGTCAACGACAGATGTCTGGGAGGTGTGGCAGTGTCCCTCGCACACATTGGAGACTGAAACGAGAAGAGTGCGTGCAATGGGGCGACGGGGAAAGAATGGAACAGGAGACCACACGTATTTCCAGCGGGTTGTAGAGAAGAAGATGGACGAAGGAAGTCATTTCCAGCTCACTTAGAAAAAAAAAAAAAAAGTTGAAAATTGTTCATAAAGCCCGGTTTCTGAAAGGGGGCCTCTTTTCGATTTCTGTGCGGGATGATGCTTAGCTGGTGCCCTGCACTTCGCAAACACAGACCTGCCTGGTGAAAACAACTTTGGACACGGGTGGCACATGCTGTGGGAGCGGTGCTGGCCGGCGGGGGGCTCCGGGGGGGGACCCCGAGGGCAGCAGCAGCGCCGCTCGCCCCGCAGCGAAGCGGGTCCCGCTGCCTCCTCTCCCGTCCTCCAGGGCCGGGGCCGAGCCCCCCCCGGGCCGGCGCCCTCCGCCGGCCCCGCCGTGCCGAGCCGGGCCCCGGGGTGGGGGATAGCGGGGTCCCGGAGGGGCGACGCCGGGAGCCCGGGGTGCCCGGGGCGGGGCGGGAGCTCAGGAAGTGACACGGCGGGGCGGGGAAGCGGCGGCAGCGGGCATGGCAGCGCGGCGGGCGTGAGCGAGCGGGCGGCGAGACCGGCACCGGGCCCGGCACCGGCCCGCAGGTGAGGGGCGAGGGACGCGGGGCCGGGACCGCGTGGCGGCGGCTGCGGCTCCGGGAGGGCCGGGTTGGGGCTCGCCGGAGGGCCCCGCTCACCGGCGGGGCTTCGGCACGGCCCGGCCTGCTCCGGGCTCCCGGTACCGGGCGCCGCCGCCGGGGGGTTGCCTTCCTCCTCGCGGAGCAGCCGTGCCGGGCCGCCGCTACGCCTCGCGTGGCCCTGCCCTGCCGCGGCAGCAGCCCCGGCACCTCGGTGCCCCGTGGGCGCAGCGGGACCGGCTGTCCCGGCTGCTCCCCGGGGGCCTCGAGCCCTGCCGGAGCGCTGCCGCCACGCGGAGACCTCCCCGGGATGCTCGGAGCCGCTGCGGCTCCTGCAGGAGAATTGATAAAGCCGTTAAAATCGCCTTACCGGGAGCCGCTAACCGGCATCTGCCGTCAGGGCTTTGGAGAAACACGTCTAAATTAGGGGGACGGGAGACAGCGAGGCAGCCCGGTGGGCTTCCAGCCGGAGCAGCCGGCTGGCCGGGCAGAGCTCGCTTTGGCACGGGTGGGCTCGGGGGGGGGGGAGCGGAGCAGCAGCTCTGCGGTGTTTGTGCCCCGCCTCGTCCCTCAGGGGGTGCGAAGACACGAGGAGAGCCCTCGGAGTGGGGAGGAACATCTGCACGGGGCTATTGCATCCCCGCGCCTAGGCGGGCCGGCCCAGAGCTGAGATCCTGCTGTTAAAATGGGGGCGAAGTAGGCAGGAGAGCTGTGAGAGGGGGTTGGGTGGAGGTTAAGCTGGCGTGTGGGCCGGGAGGTGAGGCTTGGTGGGGGTGGAGAGCAAGTAAAAGTTGTTCGGGTCTCCTCGTGACCTCATGGTAGGGCCCCAGCCGGTGTTAAGGTTCCCAAAACTGGGGAGGATTCAGCTGCTTTCAGTTCTGTGGCATGGTCGGGCTGGAGCATGTGTGTGCGGTGAGCAGGTTGAGCGGGCTCAGCTGTCGCAGAAAGCACCGAGCTGCCTCTGGCACCCCACCAGGCTGCCAGGGAGGCGGTGGAGCCCCCGGCCCTGGGGGTGTTTAAGGGACACGGGTTGGCGTCCCTGGGGCTCGCAGGGAGCCTCGCGGGACTCCTGCTCCGCACGTCTCCTCGCTCACCGTTGGGTTTATCTGTTTGGTTCCAGGCTGCGGTGTCCGACATGGATCTCCTCGTGTTCTGCCCCTTTCTGCTGGTGCTGGTGCTGCCCGGGGGCAGCCTGGCAGACCTGGAGAAGCAGAGGGTGGACTCCGGCTTGGAAATCTGTATCCTTCTCCTCAGGCCCTCGCCTCCACCATGCTCGTAACCGGCGGGGCCGGAGAGCGCTCGCACGCGCGAGGAGGGTCAGGGACGGCACAAAGGGGAACGTGGGGATGGAGGGGAGAGGAGGGAAGGGTCTTCAGGCCGTGACTACTGCTAATGAGATGAAAACGAGCTCCGAGGGCCCGGCTCGGTCTTTTAGGGGGAGATGCGGAGGGGCCAGGCTGGCACGGTGTGCCCGGAGGAGCGGGAGCGTGCTGTGGCGCTGGCAGCGTGGGGCCCTTGACTGCGCTGCAGATAAGAAGCTGTTCGAGGTGAAGCGCAAGGACCAGATGAACGCCCTGAAGAACCTGATCGAGCTCAACGACGTGAACCAGCAGTACAAAATCATCGACATCATGCTCAAGGGACTCTTCAAAGTGAGCGTGGGGCAGGGGACGCGTTTGGGCCATGGTGGCGCTGGGGAGGGCGGGCAGGGAATGAGGTGACAGCAGGGGTCAAGTAGTCGGGCGGGGAGCAGAAAGGAGGGCACAGTGGGGCACCCCCTGGGGGTTCAAGGGCTGCGAGGAGGACAGCGGGGCAGGGAGGGCAGAGGGATGGGGCAGTGACCGAGGGCTCTTGCAGGTGCTGGAGGACTCGCGGGCAGTGCTCATAGCTGCGGACGTGCCCCCGGACGGGCCTTTCCCTCAGGATGAGAAGCTGAAGGACGGTAGGTCCTCCCTGCTCCTCAGCCCCCGCTGCTCTGGTGCACCTCCCTTTTCTTGTGGGATCGGTGCCGGGTAGGGATAAATCCCCCTGCGCAGACACCAGGCATCCCCTGGTCCCCCTCTTTCTGTTGGGGACCCTACTGCTGTCTCCCTGACCCGTTTGCACTGGGGGTGCCACCCCTTCAACCCCAACCTCCCCATCTCACCACAGACACGCTCAGGACCCTGTCCTGCCCGGGAGGGCCATGGGGGTGGGTCATCCCACAAAGCCCCCCAAACAGCTCTTGCTCTCGATCCCCTTTCCTGGGTGACACCACGTGGATGTAGGATTTCACAGCCCGCATCACCTCTCCCTTACCCCGTCTCCATCCTCAGCATCTCGTGGCTGGCATCTGCTGGCAATGCCTGGGACCAGGCCTGGTGTTTTGGGGTGCGGTGGTGTGCGGGACGGGCTGCCGACGGGGCCGGTGCCTCTCGTCCCCAGCCTACTCCCACGTGGTGGAGAACACGGCCTTCTTCGGGGACGTCGTCCTGCGCTTCCCCAAGATCGTGCACCACTACTTCGACCGCAACTCCAACTGGAACAACCTCATCCGCTGGGGCATCGGCTTCTGCAACCTGACGGGCGTCTTCGAGCGGGGGCCCCACTCCCAGCTCCTGGGGCTGGTACGGCCCCGAGCCCCCCCACCGCCGCCGCGGCCCCTCCCCGCTGTCCGGGGGGCTGCGGGGAGAAAGGGAGGGTGGGGGGCAGAAAGAGGAGCTGCTGGGGGGCTGCTGAGCGCACCCCGCATCTGAGGGGGTCTCACGTCTTGGGCTGGGGGACGGGGGGAGAACAGAGGGGAGGAGGGTAGGAGCTGGTGGCAGCGGTCTCTGCTTTGCTCCGCAGATGGCTCAGGAGCTGGGCATCAGCGAGAAGTCCCCCGATTACCGCAATCCCTTCAAAGCCGACCACTCCGAGGTAAGGCGGCCGAGCCGCGTGGGTCCCCCTCGGCCCCCCACGGTCAGCGGTGACTCTGGTGGGATTTTGGTGGGTCGTGCTCTGCGGGGGGATGCGGCAGGGGATGCCGAGCTCCAAATCCACTCTCCAACAAAACGATGAGTTTTTAGTGTCTTTCGCAATGCCATAGCCTGTCTGCATCCCTTCCTTTACTGGGCAGGCAAAACACTCTCTGCATCCGTGTTATGTCATCCTGACACCTCCCTGGAGCCAAATTAGCCCGGTGTAGGAGTCGTGGGTTCGTTAGCAGCCCCCCGGCTGACCATGCTGCCCCTCCCCAGTTCTTCCCCAGCGCCGACACCTTCCAGAAGGCGCTGCGCGAGGAGGAGAAGCGGAGGAAGAAGGAGGAGAAGCGCAAGGAGATCCGCAAGGGCCCGCGCATCTCGCGCTCGCAGTCGGAGCTGTAAGCACCGGGCTGCACCTCCACGGGGCCGGCTTCGGGGCGGGGGCCGGGTCCCGTGCCCTCAGGGCTGCTCCCACCCGTGGGGCCGTGCCGCCTCTGCCCGCGGGTGGGCCGGGGAGCCCGCCGTGCTGCTGCTTGTGAGTTTTGGGGTGGTTTTTGTGTTTTGTTTGCCCCGGTCATACCTGGCCTCTGCCCGGTCGCTACCTCTGCCCGACCCCGTGCCCCGGGGGCTGTTTTCCCATACGGCCGGCGTTCCAGCTGCGGCCCCACGGTTGGAAGGCCGGCTCCCAGCCCAGCCGGTGCCTGGCGGGGACAGCGGGGTGCGCGGCTCCCCACCGAAACTCCCTCCGGGACCCAAAGCGGCAGCGGGAGCACCGCCGGGATGGTGCTGGGGCGGGGGCCGTGCCACGCTGCCTTCAGGGAAGGGGAAACGTCCTTCGGTTCTTCGTGCAGAGCCGGCTGTGGGGGCGGCGGGGACGCGCGCTGGAGCGGGGCGCGCCTCGTTTCTCCCGAATAAACCCCAGTTAGTGTCGTTAATTTTTTTTTAACGAAGGCGAGCCCGTCTCCTGGTGCTGTTTCCGTGCGAACCGGGTCCGGCTGCCCCCTGCCGCCCGCCCAGCGTCCCGGCGGGGCCGCGGTGGGGCCGGCAGGGGGCAGGAGCCAGGCCCGCGGGTGCCCCGCGCGCGTCCCGCCCGGCGCGGGGTGGCGCGCCTTGCCGCGCGGGGGCCACGCCCCCCTCATGAATATTCGGCGGGGGAGGGGGCGTGGCCTCGCATGCTAATCGCAGCTGCTGATCGGTGACGCGCCCTCACGCCACGCGCCGCCGCGCGCGCCCATTGGCCGGCGGCGCCCTGGTCTCACTGACAACGCGTGGGGGGCGGCCGGGGGCGCGCCAAGATGGCGGCGGGACGGCGGCGCGAGCCGGCAGCCTCCGCCTGACGGGCAGGGACCGGCACCGGCACCGGGGGGCGGCACCGGGGGGCGGCCGGGGCCATGGAGGGCGGCGAGCTGGGCGCCGACGGCATGGACACGCTGACGGAGCTGGGCGACGAGCTCACGCTGGGCGACATCGACGGTGGGTGCGCGGTGCTGGGATCCGCTGTAACGGGGGACCGGGGGCTGCCGCGGCCCCGTGCCGCGGGGGTGGGGTGGGGGGGGGCCCGGCGCCGTGCCCGGCCGCAGGGGGGCTGGGGGCGGAGGGCTGCGGGGAGCCGCCGCCGCCGCCTCCCCGCCCTGTCCCCACCCCGGGGACGGGCGCCGGGGTCGCTTCCCGTGGTGGCCCCGTCCCGGCTGGCACCGCCGTGCCCTCACCCGCCGGCCCCGGGGAGGCGGCCTCCGGGTGCGGCAGCCCCCGGGGAGGGGCGGCGGAGGCTGGCGCAGGGCCCTCGCCTCGTGCCAGGTGTGCGGGGCCGGGCCGGGCCGTGCCGGCGAAACCGGCGGCGGGCGGAGAGGCGCGGCCCCTCTGGGCGTTGTGCTGCCGTGGGCCCGGCTGGGGCCGTGCCTCGGCACCCGTCGGGACAGAGCCCCCCTCGGCGCCGGCAGCCCGGGTTTGTCCCCAGCCAGCACCCGGCAGCCGCCCCGCAAAGCTCTCGTGCGCAGAACGTAGGCACCCGGGCTTTAAAGCGGAGAGCCCGGGAGCTGGGGTTTGGCTTCGCTTGTTGCAGCTGGGAAAGCTCTCGTACACCTCACGCAGGTGGCTTCGACCCCAGCGTGCGAAGTTAGCAGCCTCTGAAGATGTGATCCGACACGTGGGGGAAGAGCGGCTTTCCAAACGCCCCCCAGCACAGCTGGTGAATATCCTGTGCTCTCTATCACACAGGACTTGCCAGGCTCCGGAGTAAGAGCTGAGTCTCTTCCAGGGCAGATCTTGCCTAATTCTTGTTTATTTCCTGCTGGCGGTAGTGCCACCTGATCGCGAAATAGCAGTGCCGTCAAGTGAAAAGCCGCGAAAGTACAGCGCTGGGGGAATTAGCAAGTTTACCACGGTGAGGGTGATTTCGGATGGTCCCAGCTGCTCCCAGTCTGAGGGCGAGGACCCGCTGTGCGCGTTACCCACACCACATCCGTGGGGACGCCGTGCTGCAGGCTCCGGCCCCAGGCAGCCCTGCTTGCTGTGGCAGCGCTTTGTCGGAGTTTACTGAGGCGTCGCACGAAAGCCATTCAGAGTAATCCAGCAATCTGCTTTCCCCTCCCTAACTGTGGCTGATTATTCAGCTGTAAGCCCTCTGTCGCATCCTTGTGTCCGGAGCCGCGGCCGTGGTTCATGGCCGGATCCTGGGGTGGGGAAGGGCATCCCCACGCTGCCTGCCGCCGCCCCGTGCATGCGGATAAGGGAAGCGTTCGGGTGGCTTACGGGGCATAATCCCGTTAAACTGGATTAAACAGGGAAGAGGAAGCTTCGGTCTTGAACGATGGTCTCCTCTGTCCTCTGTAGGGCAGAGTTACAGCGAGGTGGTAGAAGCCTCTCAGAGTCGGTCTGGTAACATGCTGGGGAAGGCGGGATAGGGAGAAACTGCTGTGCAGTTGTTACAGCCCAGGAATGAACAGGCAATATAGTTAAAAATAAAATGAAAAAAAAAAACAACCACAAGTGTTTTTCTAATGGCTTAGATGTATGCATGCGTTGCTCTGCTAAAGTTCTGTGAAGTGTTGTTTTCTTGTTTCCCGCTATTTTCCTGTAAACTTGAAAGTGAAACAAGGTTAAGCTGAACCTTTATCCACGCCTCTTCCAGTTTCCAGAAACCCCCAGTTTCCCAGCTGGGGCTCAGTAGGGAAGGAGAGATGGGTGATGTGAAACTACCCTGAAGGCAGCTGGGTGGGAGAATGGCTCCTACATGGAGCTGCTCGTTTTCTTCCTTCCACAAGTGCTAGACTGGAACAGGGGTTGAACTAGATGGTGACACTTTCAATATATTAGAGGTGGCTTTACACTCTAGTCTCTGCCTGGATCCTGAAGTCCTGGAAAATGTTGTCAGAGCGTTCTGCCTTTTGTTCTGAGTCGCTGGCCACCTCTTGGCTCCTGCCTGGAGGTGTTAGGCTGGCGTTGTGCTATCTCTGGAGCTTTGGAAGCACCCGCGGCTGCCTTGTGTGTGTGCACTTCTGTGTGAGTCCTGCCCCAGTGATTCATGCAATAAAAATGCACCAAACGTTTCCCTCCTTGCAGAGATGCTGCAGTTTGTCAGCAACCAGGCGGGGGACTTCCCGGACCTGTTTTCGGATTCCTTGTGCGGCACCTTCCAGGGCGGCGGCGGCACCACCACCACCAGCAGTAGCAGCAGCAGTGGCAGCGGGACCCTGGACCCTCCGCGCCCGTACGGCCAGGCGCCCCTGCAGCCCTTCCCACCGCCCGCCGCCTCCCCGCAGCTGCAGAGCGTCCAGGTGAAGGTCCCCCCGCAGCGCCCGGCGCCGCTGCTCCAGCCCCGGCCCCAGCTCCAGCCGCAGCTCCAGCAGCAGACGGTGATGATCGCCCCGACGTTCAGCTCCGCTCCCCAGACCAGGATCATCCAGCAGCCCGTCATATACCAGAACACAGCCACGAGTTTTCAAGGTAGGGTTTGGGGTAGGGCAGTGCTCGCAGCACGTGCACGGTTCTTGTACCTGTAGCAAAAGGCTTAGAGAGTCCCACAGGTATCCGTGGCCGTTGTGAGCCTGAAGATCTTTCTTCTGCAGGGTATGTGGGGTGTTTCTTCTCCTGCGCACGTGGCTTTGACTGAGCGAGCATGAGCAGCTTTCATAAAGGAGATCGTAAATCGTCTTGTGCCACCTCTTGGTGTCCTCCGTTGTGGCCATCTCCTATGGCTTGGGTTGGACCCCCCAAGACCCAAGCAGGGAGGTGCTGGTTAGGCACGCTGTGTAACATAACAGAAGTGATGGGTGCTGAGCTACCAGACTCGCAGGGCTTTGGCTTCATTTTATCTCAGCTGATGCATCCTGGAAAGCTGCTGTTCTAGGTGCAGCATCCTCTCGCAGGAGCTGAGTTCTGACCAGCCTGTGGGAAGCGTTAGGTGGGCGCTGCCTGCGGAGAAGCTCTGGGAAGAGGAGGAGTGAATCTGGGAGCATTTATAGCCTCCAAAATAGGGACCTGGGCGTTTGCGGGCCGTTCCTGACCTCTCCCCTGCTTTGCAGTCCTCCAGCCTCAGGTGCAGAGCCTGGTGACGTCCTCGCAGGTGCAGCCGGTCGCCATCCAGCAGCAGGTGCAGGCGGTGCAGGCGCAGCGCGTGCTGACGCAGGCTGCCGGCGGCACCATCCAGACGCTGGCGCCGGCCACGGTTCAGACGGTGGCTGCGCCGCAGGTCCAGCAGGTCCCAGTAAGTGCAGGGGTGTGTGGGGCGCTTCTGTGGCTACGGCTGGGAGGGCCCTGGGGGGAGAAACCTCATTTAAATGAGCTTCCTTTGAGTTTTCCGTGCTTCTCCTTTTCCAAGTCTACTGCCACTTCTTAAGAGACTGATGATAAGGGAATGCTTTATTTCAGTTCTTCCATCATGGTTCATCTTTTTGGTGCTACGCTGTCATTTGATCTTGTTTTAAAACACACGTGAGGGTGAAAGTCTTGTGTTTCTGTGTCAGATAAGTGGTTTTGGCACTCAACATGGAAAAGTTACTCTGGTTCAACCGTATTAGACCATCTATAATGTTCTTTATATGTCAGCACTGACAAGGTACTCGAAAAAGGAAGTGCAAGTTGGGTTATGGCAAAATAACTGTTGGTTTTGATCTGCTTGACATCCTGTTCAGACCCTCTCGTTTTGAGGGTTTGCACCAGGTTCTGGCATGTCCAAAAACCGTCCTGGCAATACAAGGTGCGAGGTGGAAGAAATTTGTAGTGGTCCTGCTCATTGCTCACCCACCGAGATACAGCATTACAATTCTGCCGTTGCCTGCCTCTGTCTACCAAGATCAGCAGAGGAATGCGTGCCTACTCGTCCCTTCATCCGGGTCTGTTTTCCATCTAGGTTCTGGTCCAGCCCCAGATCATAAAGACGGACTCCCTCGTCTTGACCACCCTGAAGGCGGATGGCAATCCCGTTATGGCTGCGGTGCAGAATCCAGCGCTCACAGCGCTCACCACTCCTATTCAGACCACAGCTCTGCAGGTACCACCGTGAACATTGTTTTTTTCTCCTCTTCCCCTCGCTGGCATTATTTCCCCTGGTAGGAGAAGGAGGGTTGGAGTTTAGTGTTCATCAGTGATGCGGATGGGAGGGTTTCCAAGTGCTGCTCTGGTCGTGGCCAAAGTGAGTAATACCCTGCTTCTGCCAAGGCTAAATACACAGATTGTACATTTTTTGGCAGCCTCCCATGGCCAGTAAGCAACGACCAAGGGCACAGTTCTGTTTACCTTTTTCTGGTATTACAAGGAGAAGAGTATGACCTAAGAATTCCATGCAGTTTTTAACCTCTGTGGAAGCCACTGAAAGGTAGCTGACTTGGAATAGCTGTGGACCTTCTTTTCTCCCTCAGCAGCAACTAATAGCAATGTGTTGAACATAAAAACTAATTAAACTACTCCTCAAAGGGCATTTGCACCGAGGATTCAGCGTCATCGTTCAAGATGGCTCCTGTGCTTCAGGGCCATAACTTGTTATTCACTCGGAGAAACTTGTGCCCCCAAAGATACTTTTATCACGGTCCTGTGCATTCTGCAAAGATCCTTCTGTTCAAATATTTGCTGCTGGAGACAGATAATCTTGCAAGTCTGGACTAAAGTTCTGACTTCTGTATAACATCGTAGGCATGTTGTGTACTTGTTAGCAGCCAGGCCAAAATCGTCCATTTGCTCACTTTTAGGCGGCGCTTTCACACGGAGGTGAGGTTTATGTGACTGTGTTTGATGGACACACAATCCACAAGGCGTTCTGAACACATTGAAATTTCCTGGAGATTATTCAAGGAGAGGTGGAAGACTTTAAGCTGAAACTTGACAAATAAGTGAAATGAAACTAAATTAATTTCTACTATCCCAGTTAGAAGACTATTTCAGAGTCAAAATAGTTCCTAAATTTCCTTGTGGCTAGTTTATTTTCATTTCCATCAGTCTGACTTTTAGTGTAAATAACTCTTCCTATCCCTAATAGTTTTTCTGATCCTGGGTGTACTTTAGAGACCAGTTGTACCCTTCCCAATCTTGTTTTACTAGTTTAAGTAGTCTAAATTCTTTTCTCTTCTGTCTGATCATCTTCTCTGATGATCCTAGAAGTACCTCTGTGCAACCGTTCTGGTGGGATTCATCTTTTATTGTGGAGCACATACTGCTTTGGTTTGGTGGAGGTGTCTCCACCAAATGTGATGTGGCTCTTGTCTACAATTAGGTGATCTAGTCCAAACTCTTCACACCAGTGTGTAACACTCATTGCCTTGATTCCTCATCTTAAGGCATTTTTGTAGCTTAAAGTTGTTAGGGATCTACTTTTTCCTCATTTAATCTAACTCAAATTAACTCAAGTCAGAGTTTGTCTTTCTGCAGTCAGGACCTTTCTAACATTATTGGTTCAGAGGTAGCATTGCTTATTGATGGTCTAACAACTTCCTTTGTCCATGGAAGAGGTGGATCAGAAGGATTCGAGGAGCAACAAAACCTTGGTCCGTTTCTCTGTTTAGTTAGTGGATGAAAAGAGCATGGTATTGGTGAAAGGGTGTTGGGGTGATGGAGAAGAAGAGATCCTTGGGGAGACACTGGCCTGCCCCTTTGTTTTTGAGCTCTGTGAACTTTTCCTGATTCTTTTTACTCATTTTGCTCTTACCATCATAAATCTCATGTGTATCAGCTGATTGCTATTGACACTTCTTATGCCTTATCCTTGTAGACCCTCGTTGGGAGCAATGGGACCATTCTGACCACAATGCCAGTGATGATGGGGCAAGAAAAGGTGCCTATCAAACAAGTTCCAGGGGGAGTCAAGCAACCAGAACCACCTAAAGAAGGAGAGAGGAGAACAACTCACAACATCATTGAGAAGCGTTATCGGTCATCTATAAACGATAAGATCATTGAGCTGAAGGACCTCATTATGGGGACAGATGCCAAGGTAAAGATGTGGAATCTGGTGTCACGAATACTTGTGTCCTCAGGTGCTTGTTGCTCTACCAGATGAAGCAGTTGGGTACGTACTGCTGTTAGTAGTATGCATGCGTATATTGGGATAAGACTGTCGTGGAATACTTGTGCAATGGAAAGCTTGATAATTGCTTTCAGGAAAGGTCACCTGTAAAATGTTGTTGTGCTAGCAGTCCTGTTTCTTGGAAATCAGAACAAACACATAAGGTATAGCTTACATTAGGCCTAACTTAAATAGGTCCTCTACGCAGAAGATCAAAGTGGATATCTTGATGACTCTGCCAAACCAGAACTTGCATCGTTTACATTTCCTTTTCCTTGTAACTGCAGTAGGGAAGTAGGGATGAGGATTTTTTGCTTCTGCTGCTGTTATGGTTTTTCAAAAAAAAAAAAAAAAAAAGGTTGAATGCTGCTATAAAATCTAAACCAGTGGCTTGCACAGAGCTTTCCAGCTGGATTCCAGTAGATATTGAGTTGTAAAAGCTCCTGTTCACTCAAATGTTAGAAACTCTCTTGTACCACCTGTGACCTGCATTCAGGTCTGTGCTGTTCACTTTTCCCATGTTGGCCGAACGGTGATGTTCTTGATACCCATGTGCTTACATGGCCTTTGCACAAGCACGTGTGTTAGTGAAGTCACCTTCTGTTGCTGGGTGGAAGCTTTAGGTTTTAAAATATTGATTATGTGCAGTGGCTTCAAAGCGCTTTAGGGCTGTGTTTCCAAGCTAGACTTGACAGCCTCTTCTGGAAGTGTGTATTTTCATGGGGATGGACAAAGGACTGAGGCAGAGGGAGAACTGGAACAATTAAACCGTGTTATCTCAATTAACCATGGTTAACTGGCAGCAGCTTGCTCCATCCCAGAAGAGCGCCACTTCTTCATTTCAAAACTATGATGTTTTCTAAGGACTATTTCTGTTTGAAGTCGAGACATGAACTCTTGTAACTTGAACGTTTATCTGTTTCCACTGTACTGTCTTTAAAAAAAACAAAACAACAACAACAAAACCTTAGATCTTAAATAAAGATCTCTTCTCATAGAGAGAACTTAAAAACTTAGAGAGATCCGAGGTACAGTGACTCAAGTCCTGTTGTCCAGTCCTAGTGTGCCTTTCAAAGTAAGGTACCTTGCCATTATTTTATTTTATTTATTTATTTTGCTTCTGCCAAGAAGTTCTCAACACCTTTTTGTTTGTATTCATGATGTGAAGGGTTGTGGTACTCTTATGAGCACGAGTGGGCCTTCTGAAGCTCAAAGGATAAACTGTGTTCTGCTTGTCTGAATTCCTTGCAGATGCACAAGTCTGGTGTCCTGCGAAAAGCCATTGATTACATTAAATATCTGCAACAGGCCAACCATAAACTGAGACAGGAGAACATGGTTCTGAAGCTGGCTAACCAGAAAAACAGTAAGTTGCAGAGGCTGCGCGGGAGGGAGGCAGTCAGGAGGGATTTAGAGTGCCTCTTGCGGTTTCTTGTTGTTGGCAAAAGTAGATGGGTGCAGACTGTGGTGATGGTGGCCAGTATTCCTGCAAGGGCAGAGCCAATCTGAGTGAGACTGGCAAGATACAGGATCGAGAAACATGTGCATAATGCGCTCTGATTCTTGCAGAGCTGTTGAAGGGCATTGACCTAAGCAGTCTGGTTGATAATGATGCAGACCTGAAGATAGATGACTTCAACCAGAATGTTCTCCTGATGTCTCCTCCGGCCTCTGACTCGGGATCCCAGGCTGGCTTCTCTCCCTATTCCATCGATTCAGAGCCAGGAAGCCCACTGCTTGATGATGCAAAGGTACTTGTGACTTGATTCATCAAATTCAAGGTGTCTGCTTCAGGGATACGTAAGAGACAGAGTTTGAATTCTCCTAATTCGTGAGAGTGGAGCCAGCAGACATCTCTCTAAGCAGAGCTGTAGGTCTCAGAAATACATTGGAAGGATGAGGAAGGTGCATGGGTGTGTTTTATTATTTTTTTTTGAATGATTGAGACTATTGTCTGAGCCATACTGTAGCTGCTAGAAGAGCTTAGCTTGGGCTGTAGCTCCTGTAGATTCTCTGTGGACTGATGGTGAATGAATCCCAAATTCATGACCCAAAACAGCCCATGGCTCTCAAGAGATGTCCTATGATTACAGCAGGAGAACTTGGAAAAAATATGATGGCCTCAGCTGTGGGTAATGGGACTGTGAATAACCACAGTTACAGGGATCTATTAGCTACCTTCAGCTGATGGGTTCATTTTGTGGGTATTACAGAAGAACTGGGTCTGAGGGAGACCCTCAGAAGAGGAAATTAGTCCTGGCCTAAAGCAGGGATCCAGTTAATGGTAATTGGAATGACTGGGAGCAGAAGGAAGGTGAAGGTACTCCGGTACTTCAGCCTTATCTTACTGAGCTAGGGCAAGCTCCACCAGAGTTCTTACTGATGTTGGTCTTAAACAAATTTTAAAAGTTTTTCTCTTTCCTTCTTCCCTACCTCTCTCTTTGCATAAGCATTTTTTATTTTAAAGAATGTTAAGCAGATTTTCTTCTTCCTTTTTTTCGCCCTGCTAATTCTCTGAAGGTTAAAGATGAGCCTGACTCTCCTCCTGTGGCCCTTGGTATGGTGGACCGCTCTCGAATCCTCCTCTGTGCCCTCACGTTCCTGTGCCTCTCCTTCAACCCTCTAACGTCCCTTCTGGATGCCCGAGGAAGCCCAGAATCTGACAGCCTCGTGCGCCACGGCTCTGGCAGGAGCATGCTGACCATTGAGTCAGGTAACAAGTTAGGGCACTATGAGTTAGGATCTCTCTGAGGCATCTTCACCTTTAGTTTGTTTTTTAAGGCAGCTAACTGATTTTTGTAACTTATTAAGTATTGCCTGAAGAATTACTTCAGAAACGTGCTGCTATAAGGTGTTGAAACTGGCTTGTTTCATGTGCTTACTCCATGCTATTTGCAGTTTAGAGGACAGCAGCTTAGGTGAGCGTGGGAGGTTCTGTAGGCATCTTGTCACTTCCCCAGCTGGTCAATGTGCTTCAGCGTTGCTTTGTAAACTTAATTAAGTCTGGAAAACAACACTGAGATATTGAATACCCATGGGTGGATCTGATAGCTTTCCTAGAATGTCTTGCATGAAGGTAATTTAGAAGTGCTGACTCAGTTTTTGTAAAACAGTCTTGTAAAAATAACAGTTGTGATTTGGTTAGGAATGTTGGGGCTTGGAGTTGATGAGGAGGTGTCGATGCAGGTGTCTTCTGATTAAAATACCACTTGTAGTATCAAGTTTTGCAAACAGAGCAATACATCCTTGTTGTTCTGGGTGAGCCCGTGCTCGTCCTGTTGCAAGGCTTTCGGTGTGCAGGTCAACTTCTCACTTTCCTTTTGGGATGCCCATTGCAGACGCCGGCGGGTGGTTTGGCTGGATGATGCCCACGCTGATCCTGTGGCTTGTGAACGGAGTGATTGTCCTGAGCGTGTTCGTGAAGCTCCTTGTGCACGGAGAGCCGGTGACCCGCTTGCACTCGAGATCGTCGGTCACCTTCTGGAGGCACCGCAAGCAGGCAGACCTGGATTTGGCACGGGTAGAGCTGGCTCCTCGTTTCGCATCAAATGCGACCTGTAGGAGGGGGCACGGGCAAACGTGACCTAATGAGGCAGTGCCTGACACTTGCAAGAATGTGGTATTTCTGGATGGTAGCCGGCCTGATTTTCTGAGAAGTCGGTGGAACTTGTTTGTCTTGAGCAGGTTGCTGTTCTTCCTTGGCCTGAATTAGTGAGGCACGGGCATCGGGGTTGTTAGAGCTGCCTGGGTTCTGTGCTTGTGCCTTGCTCCTGTGTCTTGTGGCAGGGTTTTGGTTCCTGTCCCAATTCTGGCAAACAGTCAGTGCTCGAGAGTGTCTTTTCTGTAACGCAGGCGTGTTTTGATGGTCGTTCAGCGGAAGCTTCCAGCTGGGCCAGATTTGAAGCTGGTGTAAGCTGCCCTCGTGTTTACTGGAATTATGGTGACTTCCTCAGCTGAAGACATTGCCCTAGCTTGTACATCAGTTTGCCTTGCTCCCAGTGCCGAGGAGGTCCCAAAGCGTGCCTGTGGTTATGCTTTTTGTTGCTTCACCTTTGGCTGTGATGTTCGCAGGGGGATTTCGCTGCAGCGGCGTCGAACCTGCAGACCTGCCTGTCGGTCCTGGGCCGAGCGCTGCCGGCTTCCCGCCTGGACCTGGCGTGCAGCCTGTCGTGGAACGTGATCCGCTACAGCCTGCAGAAGCTGGCGCTGGTGCGGTGGCTGCTGAAGAGGACCTCTCATCAGTGGCGGGCCAGGGAGGCCACGGCGGGCTCTGAGGACGAGGCCAAGACCAGCGCTCGGGATGCAGCTCTAGCCTATCACAAGCTCCACCAGCTCCACATAACAGGTAGGGGCTGAGGCGACAGAGACATTGGCCTCGTTGGACTAAATGAAAAGCTCAGGGCTGCTCCTGTAAAGAAAGGGCTCTGCAGGAATGGCTGAAGCAACAGCAGTGTCCCGTTACATCTTCACCAGTCTGCAGAGGTGGCTTAAGGTCCGTCCCAAGCAGCAGTTGATTGAATCCAGTCATTTTCTGCCGCTTGTTTCATTCCTGTCACTTGGGAATGTGATGTGAAAGCAGGGGCTAGGGTTAATTGTTTGGAAAAAAGTCAAATTTCTGAAGCTGTGTAAAGCGCAGATGGCCAGTTGGTGTTGATACGCTTCGAAAACCTGGGCATGTGCACATGTACTGAGGAAGTGCTTGAATGTTCCTTGTGAACAGTTGTTTTTGCTGCTTCCTTGGCAAACTAATTTGTAATTTTAATAGGCTACAAGCCCATCAGAAATCCAGGTTAAACTTCCGAACTTCCTAATCTTGCTGTGTAAATTGTAGTTATGCCACCATGGACAACGATAAAACGCTCTTGTATTTAAGAGTGTCTGTGTAGATATCCGTAGAGGTGTGGACAGCAAAGGAGTTCAGTTCTGTGATGGTGATGCATGTAAGGAGACAAACTTATTGGTGGTTTTTTTTGGGGAAGTTTTAGCTATGGAGGGCATTCTTGCAGAAGCACGGCTGTGAATGTCACCCTTAGTATCTGTGGAGGGAAGATTTGGTTATAGCCACTCTGTGGGAATGCAGGCGAGACATGGGACTTCTGGTATCAGCTGGTTCGTATTTGTCTGCCTAGGACAGTGCCCCTGCAAACTGTGTTGTTACCAAGTAGCTGGTGCTAGCGTGCCTCGGGTTAACCGTTCTCTTTTCTCTTCTGGTGCAGGTAAACTTCCCTCCAGCTCCGCTTACTCTGGCTTGCACATGGCCCTGTGCGCCGTGAATCTGGCCGAGTGCGCGGAAGAAAAGATCCCCCCCAGCACCATGGCTGAAATCCACCTGACGGCTGCCGTTGGCTTGAAGACCCGCTGCGGGGGCAAGCTGGGCTTCCTGGCGGTGAGTGATTGTGTCCTCTGCACCTCCCAGCAGAGCTCTGGGAAGGGCTGCGAGCTGGCACAGCGCATGCGTTAGCGCTGCCGTTCCGCCGCCTGCAGCCCTGGTCCCTGGTGGTGTCTTTCCCTGGGTGCTGTTCTCAGCCCTTGTCTCTCCCTTCCCTAGAGCTACTTCCTGAGCCAAGCTCAGAGCCTGTGCAGCTCGGAGCGCAGCGCCATCCCTGACTCGCTGCGTTGGCTGTGCCACCCCCTGGGACAGAAGTTTTTTGTGGAGCGAAGCTGGACGGTGAAGTCTGCTGCCAAGGAGAGCCTGTACTGCACCCAGAGGAACCCTGGTGAGAGCTGCTCGTGCTCTGGCTGTGTGACCTCCCTGTGCTTTGTTTGCCCTGGGAGCCTCCGCTGCTGTGCTGTCTGGCACCAAAGCAGGTGTCTCACTTGAGGGCATTCTCCTGCGTGTGGACGAGAGGGGCTGTGGAGCTGGAAGGTGTCTGGGACTGCAGGAGCTGGCTCTTCCCTGTGTGCGTTACACTGGCTGGACATGTCGTCCCCGTGTGCTTGTGTCTGCTGGAGCAGAACCCAGGCGGGGTGACCTGAGGGTGGTGGAGGTGCAGCTTCCCTAGGGCAGCGTCATCACTCTTTTACTGGGTGGCTGAAGTGGCTCAGGGGTGTTTGGCCAAAGGCTGTGGCTGTAGCTAGCTGATAATTAATAATACCTGTCGTTAAAAAGGCCTTCAAAACTCAGTCTTCAGAAGTCTTTGCAGAAATTCCCTCAGGAATTTCCCTCTACCGCTCTCTCTTGCTCCTAAAATGTGATTCTTCGTTATAGCTGCCCTTGTCTGTATCAGGAGGTGTGGCTGTCACTGCAGATAAGAAAAATGGTTGGTTTGTTTGTTTTCTTTCTCTGTAGCGGATCCCATTGCACAAGTTCATCAGGCGTTTTGTGAGAACCTGCTGGAGAGAGCTGTGGATTCACTTGTGAAACCTCAGACTAGGAAAGAGGTGGTGGGCCAAGAGGAGGAGGAACAGTGGTAAGTGCCTGTGCTGGGGACTACTATGGGCAGCTGTAGACTCTGAAAACCAAGCAGATGATCATCAACTGAGTGCTCTGGGGCAAGCAGAGTGGTTAGTCTTTAACCAGGACTTGACATGGCAAGCTGAATCTGACCACCACAGCTTATCGGCAGGGTGAGCTCTGCCTCTTCGTATGAAAACCTCTGAACTCACAGGTGCAGTTCTGACTCGTTACCAGCTGTAACGGGGATTTCTGCTGCTGGCTGGCGTAGTCCTGATCGATTCTTGAACCGGGTGGCACTTTCTCTGCCGAGAGCACAATGTTCAGAAACGCTAAAATTAGCATGCCCCTATCACTTCAGTTGACCAGAGCATGTGTCCAAGGCTGTAGGAGCATAAAGGCTTGGCATGTTAGAGAGTGACCCAGCTGGCTCCCCGCGTTACGCATGAGAGTATTTTCGTAACTGAACAAAGTGCTGCGTTTACCAGCAGTGAAAAATCAGGCTAACCTCCGGCAGGAGTGGGAGAGCAGATGCTGGCTGAAATTGTCGTTGGCTTCTGCCAAGCGATCTCGCCTGATGGAAAAATGAAAATTTGTGGGGATCGGAGCAGCTCTTTGTATTGCATCGCATCTCCCAAAAGAGCGGGGTCAAATGCCTTGGGTGGGAAGATTACTTATTTGTTCTGAATGTGTAAGAGAAAACTGTGTGCATTTAGCTTTATTTTCAATCTTGCATCTGTTTTCTAGCGTAGTTGCAGACAGTGAGCAGCAGTTCAGTCTAATTGCTTGCACAGTACAGTTGCTTGCGATCACGTGCTGCTGTTGGTGAGAAAAGGTAGGAGGGCTCGTATGATGGACGTGGGTTGTCAGTATACTTGTGGAAGTCCCGTCTTGTCCCTGGATGGACTGTCTTTACCTAACACAGCGAGCCGTTTTTCTCCCTCTAGGGGTAGGAGCTCAAGATCCTCCTCTGTAGCATGTCCAAGGAAATCAGATCATTGCCACATATTCCACTTTCTCTGACCAGCGCTGTGAATGCATTGTCACTTGCATTCATATACATTTGCATATATGCAAATAGTCACTAGCAGGAGCGTCGTTCGGTCTCTTTTGGAGGCAGTGATTGAAAGGGAGCCTGTAATCAACTCGTAACATATGTCATGTCCGTCAGCAGATACAAGGCACTGGAGGGGATGCTGGCAGCTTCTGTTCAGTGATTGTAGAACGTGGGGTGCTGACTAAGTGCTAACGTGGATCATCTTTCACTTGAAAAGTGTATTACATGCTCTAATCTTCTCGGTGCGCTCAGACTAGCCCCTCCCTTGATAGTGGTGCCACCTTTTTGAAGGACTTAGGGACGGGGGAGCAGGCTGGGCCCTAACTGGGGAGCAAAAGTCCAGAGCGTCTCCAGAGTGGCAGCAGCTCTGTAGCTGCGGTGAGATGCCTGCAGGCACCTCGCCAGGATGATCTGCTGGTGGTGCTCCTTGAACTGGTCTTTGTACTTCCACTTCCACTCTCTGGGAGGTCTCTTCAGGTCCAACAGCGTTGTGTTACCTGTAGAGCTTGAAATTTCTGCCTCCGCCTGCTGGCTTGCTGGGCCAGGCTTGTTTAAAAACTCATCGACTGCTCAGAACCACCTTCAGGCTTTGGTGTCGCCTCCTTGAAGGCACAGCAAAGCTCTGCCTTGCTTCTTGTTCCAGTGAGTTCTCCAGCGCGATGGAGTACCTGAAATTGCTCAACTCTTTCCTGGACTCAATGGGAAGTGGAGCACCGCCCTTTGCCAGCAACTCTGTGCTCAAGTCAGCCCTGGGTAAGTCTGCCCAAACCGAAGCTCTGCCAGCTGCAGGAACTACTGCTGATACCCATCCCCTCCACCCCCACCACCTCCCACGCTCCAGGCGTGGCAGAAACGCAGTCTGGGGCGGAGTGGGGTTTTTGGGGGGATGCTTAATAAATGTAGGAAATAATGGTTGGGGGTGATGAGTGCATATCCTTGTCGGGAGGGAAGTCGGGGGGTTTCTAGACAAGTAGTTGGGATAAGTTCTGGGCAAGTCCTTGCTGACCGGGTGCAGTCTCAGTATCCCAACCTCCTCCCACGGTCGGATGTCGGGTGTTTGCTTGCTGCCCGGTGGCTCTGTGCTCTTCCAGCATAGCAGCTGCATCCCTGTGAGATGGGCTTGGTCTGCAGGCTTCCTCTGGCTCCGTGGTGGGGGCATGGGGTGCCGCCCCATTCGTCCAACCTGCATCTCTGCTTTTGTAGGCCCGGACGTGGTGTGCAGGTGGTGGTCGGCAGCAGTTGCTATGTCAATCGGCTGGCTCAGAGGGGACGACGCAGCTGTGAGGTCACATTTCACAGAAGTGGAGCGCGTGCCGAAATCCCTGGAGATATCCGAGTGCGTAGGCTTTGTACCGCTCCCAAACTCCTGCTCCTTCTTTCCTAGCCACGGGCTGGCACCGGAGCTGTGCACTGGGAATGACTGGAAGGGGGCAGAATTGCTTTGATAGGGGTGTCTTGGTTTTGCTCTGATTACACCTCCTCACCACCACCAAGTTGATCAGAGGGCTGGAGCACCTCTGCTACAAAGAGAGGCTGAGAGAGCTGGGGTTGCTGACTGTGGAGAAGACAAGGCTCTGGGAGGCCGTATTGCAGCCTTTTGATACTTAAAGGGGGCCGACAGGAAAGCTGGGGAGGGACTCTTTGTCAGGGTGTGTAGTGACAGGATGGGGTAATGATTTTATAAAAGAGAGTAGATTTAGATGAGATACAAGAGAGAATTCTTCACTCAAAGGGTGGTGAGGCCCTGGCAAAGCTGCCCAGAGAAGCTGTGGATGCCCCAGCCCTGGAGGTGCTCAAGGCCAGGCTGGATGGGGCTTTGGGCAGCCTGGTCTGGCGGGAGGTGTCCCTGCCCATGGCAGCGGGTTGGAACTGGGTCATATTTAAGGTCCTGCCCAACCCAAACGATTCTGTGATTCTGTGAAAATCAAATGAAGCTTGCACACTGATGGAAAAGACAGTTCCACCTTTTTGATTCGTATCACACGAAAGCTGCTTAGACAGTTTCCTTCCATTTCTCTGTGTAGCTTGAGTAGGTGAGGAACAACTTCCATCTTTTTTCTTCCTCTCTAAGAAGCTGTGATCTCTGCTCCTGGGGGTGGGAGGCTGGCAGCTGATGCTGGCTGTTGCTTGAGCTCAGCCCTTGTGGCTGCCCTGTGGCACCACGGCACGGCACCGCTCGGAAGCAGCACTCTTTCTCTTCCAGGAACGCCCTGGTGAAAGCCACCTTCCACCTGTGCAAAGCCATGCAGGCCTCGCTGTCGGGGAAGGCGGACGGGCAGCAGAGCTCGCTGGGTCACTGCGAGAGGGCCAGCAGCCACCTGTGGAACAGCCTGAACGTGAGCAGCGGCGCCTCCAGCACCGCCCTCAGCAACGTAAGGGCTATGAGCTGCGGGGCCATGTGTGCTCTGTTGTGGTTGCGAGGCTGGTCCGGCTGCAGATGCAGCGCTTCCGTTTGTGTGTCTGCATTCTCTGCTCATCCTGCGTCAGATAGGAATAAGGGGGATGCTTTCTCCCTTTCCGTCCCAAGGGCATTGAATGTTTTCCCTCCCTGCTGCATGGAGGAGCAGTGCTGCAAGTACTGCATCATTATCCTGCCAATACCTGTCACCCCTTCTGTTTGTTTTTTTTTGACCACTTTGAAATTGGCCCACGGAGAACCTCCCATCTCTGTCCTACGAGGGGAAGATGCTGACACCTGTGAGACAAGGACCTCATTATGTCAAACCTGCTCTGTTTCAAGAGCGCTTGAACCCTCTCCCGCAGAAGTGGGACTGTGCCGTGCTATTCCTGAGTGTGTGTTGCTTGTTTCTTTTTCTCCGCAGGGTTACCTAAAGCTGGAGCCTTCCTGTGCGGCATACGGGGGACGGTTCTGGTCCCTTCTGTCGCTCCTGGGTGGCAGCTGTAGTGCATTGTAGTTGCATTGCATGTGACGGCAGTAACTGTGCAATGTTTCTGCAGTGCAGTACAGAGGCACTCTCCACTTCCACGGCACAGGTAGAGTCTCCCAAGGGCAACTAAAATAGCGAGCGATGCTAGGGCGCAGCAACAAGTGGGGAAAAGGGATTTGGGTGGGAAGGCGGTGCTGCTGTCCTCCGTGGGCTGCGCTAAGCCGTGTCTGCCCCGTGGCTCGCGCAGGTGATCCAGCTGCTGGCCTGCGACCTGCTGCTGTCCCTCCGCACCAGCCTGTGGCAGAAGCAGGCGAGCAGCAGCCAGGCTCTGGGCGAGACCTACCACGCCTCGGCCTCCGAGCTCACCGGCTTCCAGCGGGACCTCGGCAGCCTGCGCAAGCTGGCCCACGGCTTCAGGCCCGCGTACCGCAAGGTGAGGCTTCGTCCTTCGCCCCTGCTTTCAGCCAGGGGGTTTAGCACCATCCTGCTGCTCACCGCCTTTCTCTTTCCTCCAGGTCTTCCTCCATGAGGCCACCGTGCGCCTGATGGCGGGGGCCAGCCCCACGCGCACCCACCAGCTGCTGGAGCACAGCCTCCGGCGCCGCACGCCCCAGAGCAGCAAGCAAGGTCAGCCTCGGGGCTGGGAGCTGCCCCACGGTCGCTCGTATCAGCCATGGCCGGCGGGGACGTGTGTCGTGGCAGCAGCTCTGCTAGCTTTTTGTCTCCTCTCTGTGCTTAGGCGAGCTGGACGCGCTGCCGGGACAGAGGGAGCGAGCCACGGCCATCCTGCTGGCCTGCCGCCACCTCCCGCTCTCCTTCCTCTCGTCGCCCGGCCAGCGTGCCGTCCTGCTGGCCGAGGCCGCGCGCACCCTGGAGAAGGTGGGGGACAAGCGCTCGTGCAACGACTGCCAGCAGATGATCGTCAAGCTCAGCGGGGGCACGGCCATCGCCGCCTCCTAACGCCTCGCCAACCCCCAGCCCGGACTTCTCGGAGTTGAAAAATGAATTGGGGGATAAAGAGGGGGGAAGAAGGGGGGGGGGGGGCAGGAAAAAAAAAAAAAGCAGTGCTAGGTTAGGGCTGTGCCAGTGGGATCACGCCGGGGTGGGAGCAGGAGGGCATTTTTTTTTTTTTTTAATCTTGCCCCAGGTGCAGCTTTATTCGCACTTGCGCTTGCCTGGGGCACCGCAGCGGGGCTGGGGCTGGCGGCAGCTTGGTGGCGGTGCTGGGGCTGTGCCCCCCTCCTCATGCTGTGTGCGTGGGGACCTGGCACTGAGCTGAGCCCCCAGCCCCACTGGTGTGCTCCAGGAGCATCGCCTGAGGCCAGCACTGCCTGGCGGGTTTCTGTACTGTTTTTATACCGCTTTTTTTTTTTATAGGAGTGTTTGTGACTTTACCAAATGTAGGGAACGATGCAGCAGACCTCCCTGTTTTTGGCAGGGGCTGGGTCTGCGGCCAGCTGTGACAAGCAGAGTGCTGCTTAGGGCCCCCCTGGGTGCCTGGAGCTGGGTGGGGGCTGATGAAATGAGCTCTGCTCACCCCCTGAGGTGTCTGTGTGCCTTTTGGTTGATGCGGATTGAACTTTTAGAAACAGTTAATTTTATTCAATTCCCCATCTCACAACTCACCCCTTCCCTCTGCCCCCTGTCCAGCAGCTCCTGAGCCTGCGCAGGACTGGGAGGCATGGCTGGGGCTGGGTGGCTGAAGCCCCTTCCCACCTGCAAATAGGAAATCTGCCCTCAGCAGGTGTGCAGCGCCCTTTCCCCACGCACATCCCTGCTGGAGGAACGTTTCCCACCCGGGCATGTGCAGTGTTCCCCCCAGGTGTGGGGAGCATGCAGCGCTGCCTTCCTCCCCGTCCACCTGGGGCACCCCGCTTTGTCCCTGTGAAACCCAGCCCCGGGTTTCCCTCTCAGTGCTCCTGCTGGGGGGTGGATCGCACCCTCCTGCTCCTCTCGGTCTTCCTGATCCTGTTTTTTTTTTTTTTTTTTTTTTTTTTTTTTTTTTTTTTTTTTTACTAAACCACAGCAGCAGCTCTTCACCTGTAGTGACCTCCCCCTTATTTCCCAGTGCCCCGGGTCTGCCTGCAGCATGGGGTGGTTTTGTACTTCAGTAACCGGCGCAGAGAAGCTGAGGGAAAGAGCTGCCCTCGGCCTTCCTCTTGTCCCTTACCCCTGAGTGGGGCCGGGGGCTGCCCAGCACTTTCCCCCCGCTCCGGGGGCCTTTATGCCCTGTTTTTCTACTCTTTCCAAACTCGCTGCCCATCGGTTTTTTATATGTGTGTGTGTATGTGTATATACTGTAACTCGTTGTTTGCGGGCAGGAAGGAACCAGTACGGAGGAGGGGAAGGAAGCCTGTTTCTCCACCTGGAGGCCAGAGCAGTGAGATGTGTGGTGGGGGGCTCCCAGCTCTGGGCCCCATGCACATCCATTTACTGAATAAAGTCGAGTGTCACCACCTTGTCCCGTGTGCCCTGCTCCTCTCCACTGCTGCCGAGCCACGCAGGAGCCATACACCTCAACGTGTTTATTACCAAGGGGGAGGCCGGGGCCAGTGGGGAAGGGGAGGACGTGAGGCTGCTCGGTGTCCGCGGGCAGCAGCAGGTCGTGCTGCCTGAAGTCCATTGTCCCTCCCTGTGGTGGGCTGAGACTGGCCACAACTCGTCGCCCCGCTGCGTGGTGCCACCTCCTTGCCCGCCGGTGTCAGACGGTGACCTCGGTCTTGCTGTTGGTGGCGAGGTGCCGCGAGGTCTGCCCGTACAGCAGGGTGGCGGGGCCCGGCCGGCGGGGGCCGCGCTGAGGGCCCCCCTCCCAGCCCCCTGATGGCTTGGGGGGGCCCTTGGTCTTGGTGGCCCCCAGCGGGGGGCAGCCCTCAGGCAGCCCCGGCCCCTCGGCGTGTGGGAAGGGCAGGGTGCTGGGGGGGGGCACCTCTGGCCCCCTGAAATGCCTGTAGAAGTCCTCGGGGATGCTCTCTGTGGGGACAGGGACACTGGTGACACCCCCGTGGGGACACCGCCTCCTGTGGCGTGGGAGGGTTGACAGGGGGTGCACCCTGGGCACCAATGGGCTGGGGGATGCAGTGGGTCTGGGGGGGTTGTCCCCTTCCCTCTGTGCCCCCCACAGCCCCATCCCCACTCACCTCCAGTCGTGAGCGTGGCGTAGGCGCTGTAGCTGGGGGCCGTCGGGGGCAGGCTGCCCGCCAGCAGCAGGCGCTTGCCGTGGCTGTGGGGCCGCCCCAGCGGGGGGACGTCGGCACTGGCCACTGCGTTGTTCAGGGGCGGCTTGTCTGGGGGCAGAGCCAAGGTGGGGGGCTCGGGGGCGCTCACAGCCCATCATGCTGCCCCCCACACCGCCCTTTTCCCCAGCGGGGAGCAGGCACCCACCTGCCCAGCGGCACCTCGGCCCTGGGGGGATGTTCGGGGAAGGGGCCGGGGGTGGCAGGGTCTTACCTGCGCTGCTCCTGGGGGACCCCCGGGCGAGCCCCTCGCCCAGCTGCACCTGCACGCTGCCCATGAGGCCGTCGATGTGCTCGGAGGGGCCGTGGCCTGGCTGCTTCAGCAGGTCGGTGAGCGTCCTGGGAAGGGGCAGAGGGACGTCAGGCAATACCCTGCTGCACGTGTCCTCCCTCGCGGCCCTAATGTCCCCTCTGCCTGTCATCCCATGCCACGTGCAGCAGGGACAGGCGGCGGGCCATGCACCGGGGTCATTTCAAAGCGGGGAAGACCCCAAGGAAGGGATGAGAGAGGAGTGCTCGTGCTGCTGTGGGGAGGAGGCTGGACAGGTAGCCTCTGGCGCATGCGCTGCCATTTGCGACATCCTCCTGGTAAGCGATAGCATTAAACATTAAACACCATTACATAAGATACAGCGCTCTCCCGTTCGGCATTCACACCCAGGGACGCTGCAGTACCACTGTGGCACACCGGCCATCCCGGAGCAGGGCACGCACAGCGGCATGGCCTTCAGCAGCCGGTCCCGGGTAGGAAACCACGCTCCTGTGGGGGGGGGAGAACCCCCCGCGTGGTGCTGCATCGGTGGGGGGGGCCCCCGGGCCCGACCTTGAGCAAAGCCCCGTCCACACTTGTCCCATGCTGCGGCCCCGCGCCTCCTCATGTCCCCAGTGGCCCAAGCCTCAGCCGGGGGCATGGTCACAGGCCCTGCCATGGGCACCGTGTGGCGAGCCGGGGCCTGCACACCGGTGCCCTCACATGAAGCAGCTGGTGGACCCTCACTGTAACGAAGGCTGGTGGTGCCCTGGGCTGCGTTAGGCAGAGTATTGCCAGCAGACGGAGGGAGGTGAGCCTTCCCCTCTGCTCAGCGCTGGTGAGGCCGCACCTGGAGCGCTGGGCCCAGTTCTGGGCTCCCAGTACAAGAGAGACGTATACATGCTGGGGAGAGCCCAACAGAGGGGTACCGAGCTGAGGAAGGGACTGGAGCACCTCTCCTGTGAGGAGAGGCTGAGAGCTGGGGCTGTTCAGCCTGGGGAAGAGGAAGCTCAGGGGATTTATCCATGTCTATAGGTACTTGAAGGGACGGTGCAAAGAGGACAGAGCCAGGCTCTTGTCAGCGGCAGGACAAGAGGCACTGGGCACTAACTGGAACACAGGAGGTTCCCTCTGAACATCTGGAAGCACTTCTTCACTGTGCGGGTGGCCAACCCAGAGAGGCTGGGGACCCTCCCTGCTTGGAGATCTCCAAAAGCCTCCTGGACGTGGTCCTGGGCAGCCTGCTCCGGGTGGCCCTGCTGGGGTAGGGGACCTCCAGCAATGCCTACCCACCTCAGCTGTGACCTGAGCCTATGTCAGTGCTGGTCTTTGCACAGAGACCTCTCTACTCCATAACTCGTCTCTTCCTAAAGCCCCAAATGCAATCCACCCCGATCTCCATATGCCCCCACAGCATGAGCAATGCTTTACTGAGCCGAACCACCATGACCCCACACATCTCCCAGAGACCTGCCGGAGCTCCTGGCCCCCAGCCCTGCACCAGCCCTGCTCCCCTGCCCACGGGGCCATCCCGGAGCAGCTCTGGGAGCCCAGGGCTTGTGCTGGGCAGGGCACGGGGCCGGCAGCTCCCATGAGGCCGGGGGCAAAGGCTGTCACAGCGGGAGCTGCCGCGCTGTCAGCCGCTGCCTCCCCAGGGCCCTGCTCACCACCCCCTTCCCCCACGTGTCCCTGGAGGCCACCGCTCGCCGGGCTTGTTTCACCAGGAGGTCCGATGCGATTTGACCTATTTCTTTTTTTCCTCGGGTCTATTTACCAAGCTCGAGCAGTCCTTTAGCTGCGACTTTTCCTCTCCAGATAAATCCATCAGTGCTCTTTTCCACACGCCTGCCCCCGGCCCCAGTTACCCGGACAATAACGGCAAGAGCGGCTCTCTCCCTGTCCCCGAGCCATGCACAGGAGGTGCCCTGGGGGAGGACGTGTGCCAAGGCGCCGTTGGCTCACTGGACGTGTTTTTTTTGGGGGTGAAAGCTCTAATTTGGGGGCTTGGGGAGGGCTGGGGAAGGTCAGGTTGCATTAACTTAGCTTATCCAAAGGTCTGTGGCTCTGAGATGGCTCCGGGGTGCAGAGCAAGGTGGGGAATGCGGGGCATATCAGCGGATCAACTTTAAACCTGCACTGCTTATCTGCAGTAAAATGCTAACGAGCAGTGCCCCTCGCCCAGACCGGTGAGGTCTCCATCCACCACCGTGGTCATGGACGCTGGGCACACGAGGCCACATGTGTGGGTTGGTGTCAGACAGCCCCAGGCAACCCGGCTTGCAGGAGCCCAGCCTCGCCGGGAGGACCTGGCCAACGGGCACAACCAACGGCCCCAAAACCAGCCCGGAGCGAGCCCAGGAGCAAGCAATGAGGAAAGTCCTGGAGCCGTGGGGAAGATGAGAAGGCAGCGACAGCTCCCCGGCAGGAGCCAGCACACTGCGCTCAGCGCCCCCGAGCAACGCAGGAAGCCACCAGAGCAGGAAACAGAGGTGACAGCGTGTGTCCCCAGCCCTCAGCACAGGAGCTGAGCTGCTCTTGGGACCCCTCAGACAGGAGCCAGGGGCCCAAGCCCCACACCTGGAAAGCACAATGGGGCAGCGGCTGCAAGCCCCGGGCAAGGGGGCTGTGAGTTGCTGGAGGAGGCTGCAGCACAGCCATCGGTGGAGAGGAGTGGTGACAGAGTGACAGTGCAGTGGCGTTGCCCCCATCCGGACATGGCCCTGGCTGCACGTGTGCCGTGCATGGGCAGGTCACACGTGGGTGTGGATGGGGACGGGGCTGCTTCGCTCTCGTCCCCCGCAGTGCTGGGGCGGCAGGTGGCAGCTCGCCGGCTGCCTGCAAACACCTTTTCTGGGTCTTCGCTGTGCCTGCTGCCGTGGGCATCACCCACAGTGGAACACCCATCGGGGTCAGGTGCACAGCAGGGATGGGTTTCGGGACCCCAAAAAGCATGGGGAGACCCAGCTGCTGCTTCTCCTTTCCCTGCAGGGTCCCCAGACCTCTCGCCTGTAGATGTAGGTCTTTTTGGGGGGGATGTCCTCATGTGGTGGACACGAACAGCTCCCCCTGCCCTGAAAGGACCTCACCTCCTTGGAGATCGGGGGTCTGAAGAAAAACATGGGCAGGTGTTCCTGACTCAGACAGGGCCTGGGCACGCTGCGCGAGCGTGGGGACGGGTGCCAAGCGTGAGCCGAGCAGGAAGGAGCACGCCTGGTGGGAGCCGCCATACGGACCTGCGGGAGGCACGGGGACGGGGGGACGAGGTGGCCGCGGTGTTTTGGGTGCCTGAACCTCTTGCTGGACCAGCCACGAAAGCAGGAGGAGACGACGTGCTCAAGGCAGACCGTGTCGAGCCAGAGCCATCGCGGGGCACTGGGGAGTGCCCTCTGGGAGCAGAAAACCATGGGCGGGACGGCAGGACGGATGGGAACGGAAACCAGAGCGGCCGTGCAACAGGGAGCTGGCCCGAGGCCACGCTGCAGCTCCCGAGGAGCAAATGAGAAGCTCCAACCTGCGGCACCGGGCAGGACGCGAGGTCGCACTGCCCATGCGCCGGGGCGAGGCGGATGGAAATATCTGGTGCTGAGACACGGCATGGTGCACGGGGCTGGCTGCGCACACCGGGAGGGAGGAGACGGTGCCGCCACGGCAATGCCCTGCCCTGGGCCACCTGGCTGGGGACCTCCGGCGGTGGCAGGCTCCTGGTTTTGTCCCAAAAAGGCACCCGAGGGAACCTTGCCTTCTCCTGCTCCATATGGTTGTGTCCGAAAAATCAGTGGCTTTGGGGAAAAAGGGATCTGCTGGGCAACGGGCTGTGCGTTTGGGAACGCGGGCCCACGTGAAGGCGAAGTGTGCTCGTGGGGAGCGGGGCGAATCGCTGCCCTGCTCCTCGGGAAGGGTCGGCCGTGCAGGAGAGAAAGAGGAAGGGAACACGGAGATGTGTGGCCTTGGTAGCATGGTGCCGAGGCCACCAGCAGAAAACAAACCCCCTCGGTGGCCGGCGGGGTGAGAGGGGCAGCAGACGGAGATGGGGTCAGGTTTGGGCACCCTGGGGCTGCCCCTCCCCAAGCACAGCATCCCCTTCCCAGGGAGGGGAGGAGCAGGGAGGCTGGCGGAGGCCGTATCGATCCTGTCAGGGTGCCAGCGCTTCCTCAGATGACGCGGGAGGGGGACATGGGCATGCAGAGACGCCGGGCTAGGCTCCCCGCCAAGTGCGGGGGGGTGGGGGGGCACAGCATGCATCCCCCCAAGAAGCTGCTTTGCGCGGCTCAGGAAGGCACTGGGACCCCACTCCCATTTTGTCCCAAGGCCAGCCTCCTCCAAACACGGGGTGCAGACATTGTGCTCAGCAGAGCCTGGGGACGGGGCGCAGGGGTGCAGGAGGGGGGTGCGGCACCCAGTGGCCGCCCCAGCCCCATGCGGGCACCCCATGGGAAGGTCCCTGAGAGGGGGGATGCAACCAGAGCAGCTCCCACATCATCCTGGTAAAATTATTTCCTCGGGCCCTGCTTGCTTGTTCTTATTATTATTAATTTTAAGCTGAAATCCCTGAAGAAAATGGCACAAAAATGGGTTTATTGCCGGGCTCGATGTCCTCGCTAGGAAGACCTTGCTGATATGCAAGGCGTGGGGCTGCAGCTCAATGCCCAGGGCAGCCCCCAGCCCCTCACCCTGCCCCTGCCAGCACAGAGCCCACCACGTCCGTGTGTCCGTGTGTCTGTGTGCACACGCGTGTGCATCGCGTGTGCCGGGGGGGAGGACGAGGAGGGACAGCTCTGAGTCAGAGCCGCAGGGGCAGGGCTGCGCCTGGGAGGCTGGAGCTGCCGTCAGCCGCTGAGAAGTGTTAAACTCATTTAATGTGATCGTTAGGGGGAAAAAAAAAGTGAAAGAAAAAAGAAAAGAAAAGAAAAGAAAAGAAAAGAAAAGAAAAGAAAAGAAAAGAAAAGAAAAGAAAAGAAAAGAAAAGAAAAGAAAAGAAAAGAAAAGAAAAGAAAAGAAAAGAAAAGAAAAGAAAAGAAAAGAAGGGAGAGAAACAGCTTCCTAAGAGAAGGAGCTGCGGGAACGTAACACCGAGGGGGAAGCAAGGCAGAGGAGCCGCAGCCACTGGCCCTGCCTGTCCCTGTCCCTGTCCCTGTCCCTGTCCCCGTCCCTGTCCCTCCCCACACCACCAGGATTCGGGGCAGAAATGGGACCAGCAGTGTCCCCTGAGAGAGCTCTCAGGGGAGCCCGAAAGGAGACGAAAAGCGAGGGGCTGGAGCCAGGGGGCGAGGGGCTGCTGCCCAACGTCCCAGCGCTGTCCCCTGGGTGTGCGGCCCCGGTCCCCCCCATGGGGGTGACGTCCCACCCCGGTGCCACACACACACTCGCCCGTGCACACACACACACACACACGCACACCGAGGTGGTGCAGAGGCACATCGGGAACCACAGCAATTAGGGGAGATTTTTTTTGGGGGGGGGGGGGGGAGACGGACACCGAGCGGGGGGGCCGTGCCCCTTTACCTGGAGACGGTCATCTCCGTCTGGGGGCCCTGCGCCTTCTCCAGGCCCAGCTTGGTGAAGATGCCCACCAGCACCATGACGGCCACCACGCCGCAGATGACGTAGACGATCATGTTGGTCCTGTCCCGCGCGGGGTCCTCGGGGGGCTCGTCCACCCGGGCGGGCGGCTGGCCCGTGTTCACCCAGTTGGGGGTGTCGTAGTTGGAGCAGCCGCTCTGGTCCAGCCGCCCGGGCTTGAACTGGCAGCAGAAGCGGTACCCGCAGGTCCCGCAGCAGTACTGGTAGATGCCGGCGTTGCAGTTGAACGGCGGGTCCCACTGCCCCATCACGTCGTAGTAGCCCCGGCAGCGGTCCCCACCCGGGCTGGGCTCGGTGGGCGCGGGGGCCGCGTCCTCCACCGCCGGTGCCTGGCTCCCGTTGCCGCCTCTATCCCCGGGCCCCCCCGGGCTGGGCTCAGCGCCCCACGCCCGGCCGGGCTCCAGCAGCACCAGGCAGCAGATGCCCACCACGTAGCTCCGCTCCAGCCGCCCGCGGCTCCGGGGGGCCATCTCCCACCCCCTGCCCGAGCCCTTCTCCGTGTGTGGCCCCCCCCCCCCCTTCCCCCCCGGGGGGTTACAGCCGCTCGCCCGCCCCGCGAGGGCCCCCCCGGAGCAGCCCCATGGCTGCGGAGATGCCCCCGAGGAGGAGACGAGAGGGCTTGGGGAGAGGGGGGGAGGAAAAAGAGGGGGAAAAAAAAAAAAAAAAAAAGAAAGAAAAAGGGGGGGAAAAACGAAGTGCGAGGGGACGGACCCCCGGTTCTCGCCCCCCCAAAAAAACGGGCCGGGAGGGTTCAGGGCAGGAGCCGAGGCTGGCGGCGGGGCAGAGCCCCCGGGTGCCCCCGGCCGGGGCGGGGATGCGGAGCGGGGCGGCCGGGCGGGCTGGGGGCTCTGGGCGACCCCATCCCCGCCTCTGCCCCTTGCTGCCGGCAGCGAGCTCCGGCAAGGAGAGAGGGGAGGGCGAAGGAAGGCAAAAAAAAAAATAAATAAAAAAAAAATCAGAAAAGCAGCAAAAAGCCGCGGCACCGGGGAAGGAGGGGAGGAGGAGGAGGAGGAGGAGGAGGAGGAGGAGGAGGAGGAGGAGGAGGAGGAGGAGAAGGGCGGGGGGGGGAGGAGGAGGAGGGAAGCGGGGCGGCGGAGCGGGCAGGGCTCGGGGCTGGGTGGCGGCTCGCCGAGGAAACCGGAGAAGCTCCTTCACCAGTCCTCTGCCGCCCGCCCCGGGCCCTGGCCCGCCGCCACCGGGCGGCAGGCACCGAGCGGCCCGCCCCGTCGGGCGGGGACCACGCGTGGCAGCCGCCCCGCGCCGCCCGCCGGCCCCCGCGCTCCTCCCGCACCGGGCATTGCCGGGTGGGTGTCCCCCCCCAAAAAATATACAGCCCCCGGGACGGAGCTGGGGGGCCGCGGGCGTCGGGCTGGGTGCGGGAAAGGGGGCGTCGGGGGGAAGGGGCGAGCCCCACAGCTGGGGGTCCCTGGGGGAGAGGTGTGGGGAAAGGGGGGAGGGGGGGTCCCCAGTCCCGGTGGGCGTCAGGGCATCGCCCTTAGGGAGCTGAGACCCCCACGGGGGGAATGAGGGATGGGGGAAGCAGGTGAACCCCCAAAACCGCGTCCTTCCCAGATCCGGGATGATTTTGGGCTCCGCAAGCAGCGTGCCCCCATCGTCAGTCCCCTCGGCCAGCGCCTCGCCCCAGAAGGGAGGGATTTGCTTTCCCTGCTCTGCGCCCATGGTGCAGCCCGGGATGAGTGTGGCCAGGGCGAGGGACATGCACAGGGCCTCTCATGCCCTCCAGCATCCTGCCCCGGGGCTCCCTGTGCCCCCAGCATCGCCGTTGTCTCCTCGGGCAAACCACCCGCGTGGCCCAGAGCTGGGAGGAGGTTTGGAAACATCGCTGGAAAGATGCAGCCGGAGCTTGGGCCGCCTCTGATGGGTCCCGAGTGCCGCAAGCAAACGAGAGAGACCCATTTTGCAAGGTAGCTCTGAGCCTCCAGAGCTTCCCGAAGAGATAAAAAGCCAGCGAGGCGGCAGAAAGCCGCGCATCGCCGAACGCCGCGCTCCCACCAGCCCTCGGGGGGCTCTCGGGTTGGAGGCACCAGCGGTGGGAAGTTGCAGGCACGGGGGCTGTTAGCGCTAACGGCCCCCGCCAGCGCCTGCCTTGACAGAAGCCGTGCAAGCAAAGTTTGCTGGCTGCCCAGGTAATGGCAGAAAGCGTTTCTGGGCGATTGCTCGCGACGTGCATGCGAGCAGAGCCCCCCCCCCCAGGGGCCGGTAGGCTTATCAGGCTGGTAGCAGGCTGAGCGAGAAACTGGCCAAAATTGGGGATTTTGTAGGGAAATGGTTGCCTGGAATGACCTGGGAGAAAGGGAATATTTCTTTTCTGCGGGGAGGAACGCTCACAGAGCGTGAAACAGGCGCTTAAAGGGTATCTCGGTGCCTGTGCAGCCAGGCTAGGAGCGGGAGGGCAGCGTGCGGGCAGGAGCCGCAGGAAATTCAGGTCGGCGGGGACCCCTAGGGAAAACCCAAAGGACGTGCTCGCGGTGTCCGCCGGCACTTGTGGGGATGCGGCTCTGGGAGAGGAGCTCCAGCAGGCTCTGGCCACGAGCCTCGGGGGCTGTGGGGGAAACAGTCCCCCCGGTGACGATGCCACCCGGACCACGGAGCCGCGTCTGCATGCCTGCAGAGATGCGATACGGCGGATAAACACCGAGTGGGGAGGGGTGCGATAAGCAGATTGTTTCTGGCAGGGCACGGCGGTTCTGAGGAGATGTCGCCGCTCCGTCGCGGCCCCAAATCCCCGCCAGCCACGGGGGTGCCACCGAGGCAGAGTCTAGGCCGAGGAGGGAGAAGAGGAGGAGGAGGAGGAGGAGGAGGAGGAGGAGGAGGAGGAGGAGGAGGAGGAGGGAAGGTGCTCTTTTCACCAGCACTGCCAAAGCCAGGGGAGCACCCTTGGGTGCCGGGGGGCTTGTCCACAGCCTGGGGACTGCCCACAGTAGGACGCAGTGCCACGCACCAGCAGTGGCTTTTGGCACCTGGAGCTCAGCAGCCGAAGCCCGCCGCCCTCTGGGGCTGGGAAGCTGTCGGAAAGATCCCACGGCACGCGCTGCCAAGCGGCCCCCTTCTGGGGACAGAGCTGGGGACACGTCAGGGGACATCAGATGTGCCAGGGGGGCACAGGGACGTGGTGGCAGAGCCCCTGGCCGCCCCGCTCCCAGCCCGGCACGCACAGAGGTTTTATTCCCTTGCCTGTGCTCGGTGCTGTGGCTGGAAAATGGCCTGCCAGAGAAGCCGTGCATCGTAATGGCCTATATAAAACACAGGAGCATATGTGCATTTACCATTAAGATTATAATTGCAAACATTCAAAAGTTGAGATTTGCAAGCTCCCAGCTTCCCAAAGGCGGCTGCAGCCGAACCCAAACGACATCCAGAGCGTTGAGGAGAAAATGTGTTCAAAGCGAGAGCTTTGTTGTCGTTGTTGTTGTTAAATTGATGCGGTGCTTGCTGCAGAGGGACTCTGCATGTAGGACTAACCCCGGATGCCTTGCTGGTGATGCCTACCTCAGTGAACGGGGTGGGAGCAGCCCCGTCCCTCCCTGCCAGCACCAATCCCCACATCTATCCCAACGGGAACCCCTCCGCTTTCCCCCGTAACGCAACTTCCCCGCATTTTGGGGCCGGCAGCAGCAGAGCTCACATTTTCGGGGGGGGATGGTTTCGAGGCTCGGCCTGCGGGAGGAGGCCATATGGCCGGGAACAGCGGCGTGCCGTCCCCGCGGCAGCCCGGCAGAGCATCCAGCTCCTCGGCAAGGGCGGCCGTGCCAAGCGGCCCCGGCCGGCAGCCAGCGCGGCGGGACGCCCCCGCGCAGAGCCGTGCCCCTCCTCGTCCCCGGGCACTGGGCACGAGGGGACAGGGGTGGGCTTGTCCCCCACCTCGTGCAGGGTGCCCTCCGAAATGGGGTGGGCAGCAGGCACCCGGCTCGGGTGGCTCGGTTTTGGGGTGGCTGGTGCCGAACGCTGTTGTGCTGTGTTACGCCTGCTCCACAGCCGCGCTGGCAGGTGATGCAAACCTCATCCCCTCCCCAAAATGCCCCGCTGGGGGCACTCGCATAGATGTGGTTGTCCCACTGCCCCTATCCCCCCTGTGCTGCCCTGATGTGCGGCACCTCCGTAACACCGCCGGGCTTTTAATGAGAAGTTAATTGGAGCTGACGCTGCCCGACCGGAGCACGGCTCTCCTGGGCCTGCGGGTCCGTGGCAGCGCCATGAGGTGTGAGGGGAGGGACGGTCAGAGCTGCGGGTAAATATGCTCCGAGACAGGGGCTGCAGCGTCTTTATTCCCTCTTGACCCATTTAAAGCAAGCGTCGGTGACTAAGGGAGCTGGCGGGAGGATAAAAATACCTCCCACACGCTCCCTGTGAGGCCGGGGATGGAAATAGGGGTGCCGTCACCTCTCCGGGGACTGCCTGGGGTCATTGTTTTGCAGTCCCAAAGATCGAGCCCGTGCTGGTGGGCTCAGGACAACACCAACGCTTTGCAAGCACAGTGCTGGCATCCTGCAACTGCTCCTGGCTCCCTGCCACACCAAACCCAGAGGTTTGGGGTCTCCTGCCCCATCCCACCCAGCCAAACCCCATTTCCAGGGGTGGGGGAGGTTTACAAAGCAGTGAGCAAAGAAGTCTCTCCTGCCCACAGACCCAAATCTCTCAGTTTTCACTCGCTTTGGAGAAGAAAGGGGTGAAACCTGGGCAGGTGGCGGTAGGAGGCTGCGTTTAGAGGGAGAGGTTTTTGGGAGCGCGTCGGGTGCCTGCTGCTTGCAGGGCATGTGGGGAGCTCACCCCCGGGCATCCCAACGCTGCTGTCCCTGAAGGACCCAAATATCCACCTGGGCTCTGCGGGGCGATGCCTTGATGCCTGCCAGGGTGTAATTCAGCCGCCTGGGGCACCGGTGTTGTGGGGAGAGCAGCGTACGCCGAAACTGGCAGTCCTGCTTACTAAATCTGCAATTCCAGCGCCGGCTGTATTTTCGTCTTTCTAATAATAAGTGCGAATACAGTGGGGATGAATCACAGGCTGCAGGCTGCAGGTTTTGCCCCCCCCTTTGCTGCGAATCCGTCCTGGGGGGGAGCGGAGCTGGTGGGGGCAGGGGCTGGGACGCAGAGGGGACACATCGGGGACACATCGGGGACACAGAGGGGATGCTGTCCCAGGCCAGCACCAACCTCCCCCGGCCGTGTCCATCCCGTCCAGGAGCCGAGTCCCCTCACGCTCCCATTTCCACCCGTGTTTCGGTGTGCCACAGCAACATTTCAATCCCAAGGGACTCCTGGAGCATCCCCGCAGCGCCGCTGCCGTGCCCCTGCCCCGTGGCTGTTTGCACCCTGGGGTCTTGGTACCTCTGCACCCCGACTGCTCCCAGTCCAAAACACGCGAGCGGCCCCCGCGCGGCTGGTCACTGCTGGCTTTGCCTGCTGGGAACCGCTTGCTTTGTTGCAAGGACCTTTTGCAAATGTTAATGCTTTCCTTTCGCTGGAGAGCTCTGCGGATGATCTGCCAGAACGGATTTCACACGCTTCTCCTAAAATTATGCCCTTTGCTTTCCCGGCGCTGGAGACGAAGCGGAGCCCGGCGTGCCGGCGGCATGCGAGGAGCGCGGCTCGCTGCTGCACGGGCGGCAGAGCGGGGCTGAGCCCTGGCCGGGTGGGCTCTCCTGGAGCCCACCGCTGCTTGCACACAGTCCCTGCAGCACCTGCAGTCACCTCCCGCATTGCCAACCCCGCCGGGAGCAGGACGGGGATGTACCTGGTGGGCACTGGCTGCCCCCGTGCTCTGCACCTCCGTGGGGACCCCTGGTGCATGTCCCACATCCCCGGGGGGCTGCCCTCGCTCTGTCTGGGCTGGGGGTGATTCCTGACCCCCAAGACGTGTGTGTGGATGTGTGTTACAGGGAGCTTGCCGTTACCCCTGCAGCCACCCTGAGCTGTAAATGAGGACATTCAGGGTTTGCCCTCCCCCGGCAGGAGCCCCCCCACGTATTCATATCGGGAAGTGCAGTGGAGGGATCCAGACCCAGCCCTGTCCTCCCCGGCAGTGAGCAGCTACTTGCAAATATCGTGGCTGTGGTTAGAGCTGATTTAATACATCTTAAATGACTCATTGGGGAATTTTTTTTTTTATTTTTTTTTTTTTGTTAGTAACTCGCGGTGTCACTACAGGGCACGAAGTTTGCTTCGCTGAGTTTGTTTCCCTGCTTCTTGGCAGAGATAAGTAAGTGAGGAGCCGGAGAGTGAACGAGAAGCCCACGGAGGACGTCACCAGGGAGCACGGCGAGCAGCGTGCCTCACCTTCCTCCCATCCCAGCACACTTGGGAGGGAAGCACCCGCAGCTCTCCTCCATTGCCTCCTCCATTGATGATCCTGGGCGACCAGTGGTGCTGACAGGGGACTGGTGACAACGATCCCCCAGCGGACACCCCTGGGGATGCTCCTCGCGTCCCACCGGCCGCAGAAGCCGAGCCTCCCAGCTAGGGAAAACAGCGCTAAAAAAAAAAAGGAAACTTACCCGAGTTTATCAGCAGAGCTGCATTTAAAGCACCTGCTATAAAATTTCCCCGACTTCACGGAGCAGTGCACAGCCTGGTGATTCCCACCGCCGGTACCATTGTTGTCAAAGAATAAGAATTACAATATTTCTGGCGGAGGAGGGAGGCGTCCCTCTACGTGTCGCCGCCGCTGTGAGCTCCTATTTGAATTGCTAAACCCGGCTCGGTCTCGGCCGCAGCTTTTGCTTGCAGGTGCCTTCATGCTGGAGCTTCACCCGTCGGGGGAGCGGGGAGGGGGGTCAGGAAAGGACGGGGGAACCTCCCGAAAAAATCCCACGCGCTCTTCTTCCCCGTCCCCTGCTTGCACAGTGCGTGGGGTACGGGCTGAGAGCGTCGTGCCTTGGCCCCCGGCACCCTGTGGGGTTTTTCCCCGGGGTGCCCCGGCCCCGCAGCCCAGCTGTGCTCTGTCCCCGCTCCCTCCTGTGCGGGTGCCGCCGCCTGCCATCGATCCGGGCCCAGAATAGCTCCCGCCAGCAGCCGGCCGACGCCGCAGCCGCCACGGGAAGGGCACGGCGATGTCCCCCTCCTCGCCCCGCAGCCCCCCGCGGCTGGCGGCGGCGCTGGGTGTGCTGGAGGTGAGGGAGAAGGGAAATAGGGTAACGCCGGTGGAAGAGGGAGGATGCAAGGGAGGGGCTGTGAGAGGTGCTGCTGGCACCGGCTGCCCCACCGGAGGGGCTGGAGGACTTTGGGCAGCTGCTGGAGGCAGATTCTCTTCTGCTCCTCACCACTTCTGCCCCGCTTCCAGTTCGATTTCCATTCCCACTGCCACTCCGCTTTCACTCCACTTCTACTTCCACTCCATTTCCAGTCCCATTTCCATTTCCATTCCACTTATATTTCCATTTCCACTTCTATTTTCACTTCCACTTCCATTCCCATTCCCATTTATTCTCCATTTCCATTTCCATCCACTCCCACTATCCCCTGAGACCCCCCCAAGATGTGCTGGGGCTGCAGCATCGCTTTGTCACCCCCATCTCCCACCCAGCCCTGCCAGTGTGCACCAAGGAGCCAGGATCTGGCCCCTCCCGTGCGCACCTCTCTCTCCCGACCTGAGGTGGCTTTTCTCTGGGCTGCTTTTCCTGCCGAGAAGAACTCCCCAGGCTGCTGGGGGCACTTCTGCACGGTTTTGTCCTGTGGGGAACAGTGCACTAGGAGTCGGAATGAAAAGAGGTAGCTTGGGGCTTTTTCTTTTCATTTTTTTTTCTTTCCCTGGGCACAGCCTTGGGGATGCATGCGGAGAACCAGAGCTTCTCTGGAGCCGTGTCTGAGGACCTGACCCATGCTCCGTGCCCACTGGCACAGCCCTGGAAGCCACAAGCCTTCGGAGATGAGATGAGATGAAATTCTTGCAGACCTCCCCCCCGTGTGTCCCCTGGCTGCACCCAGTGGCATTAGGGGCGGGTGGCATGGCCCAGGGGAGCCCCCAGAACCAGTGAGGAAGGAGCTGGGGTGAAGGGTTTGGAGGGGCTGGATCCAGGGGGTGACCCACTCTGTGCAGTGGGTACCCCGTTTCAGCATCTCCCTGGGTGCCCTTTTGGAAGCCACGTGGGACCAAAGCGATCCTGACACCGAGTAAAGGAAATGGAGGCTGATTTAAGTTGAGTGTTTTTTGTGTGTGTTGGCTGTTTTTTGTTTTTTGTTTTTAATTCTTTCCTTAAGTGCGAACACCATCTGGCTCCCCGAACTCCGTCAGCGCTTCCAGTCCCGAGGCGGCTTTGCTCTTCCTAATTACTGTCATTACGCGGTGGGGTAGTGATTAGGGACGGATGCTGATGAGCGGCGTCAGGAAGGCCGCGTCCCCCCGACAGACTCGGCCCACAGACCCGGGCAGCCTCTTCTCCTCAGCCACTTCGGGGAAGAGCGGAAAACAGACGGGGGGGCCTTTTCCAGCTGGGGACCTTTGCGTTTGGTTGGAAGGGGCATTTCGTTATCCAGCGGGGGCAGGGGGAGGCCGGGGGGCAGGAGGGCAGCCAGCAATGACCTCTGAGGCGGGTGGGAGAACGCAGAACTCCCCCGTGGGGTGGCACTGCCACCAGGTGGCTGTCACCCCGAGGTGACACCGGCAGCCCTTCAGGCACCCATGTGTGTCCTCTGGGGCTCCCCACACCACCCCACTGCTGGTGGGGAGCACAACCACTGAGCGCCCAGCCGGCAGGAGCTTTGGGGGGCTGAGGGCAGGGGTACGTCGAGCTGGGGCAGCTGCACCCACGGGTGAACGAGCAGGAGACGAAACCTGCTGGGGCTTTCCCCAGACTTTCCCCCCACACTGCTCGCTCTGAAATCCTGGGTCCCCCCCACGGCAGGTGAGGCCCGGCCTTGGCAGCCTTTCAAGGAACCAAGGCAGGAGGCCGGGAGGCCAGAGGGAAACCCAGCCTCTGCCCCATGGGGGAAGCGAGAAACTGCCATGGGAAGGCACCGGGGGCTGCAGGAGGGCTCCCAGGAGAGGGGCTCCGCTTTATGCTCTTGTTTCTCTCCTTTCCCTGGGCTGTCCCGAGAAGCAGATGCATCGTGATGCACCTGAAGAAGTAAGAGCAGGAGCCCCCACCTCAGCAGGAAGAGTTTTTTTGTTTTTTTTTCAGCAGGATTTTTACATGGTTTCCTTTTCCAAACCACCACATTGGTGTGGGGTGGATGCCGCATACACAGGGCTCAGCAGTGAAAACAGGAATGGGATGCGCGACAGTCCCACTCCCGCCGCCTCCCCGTCCCGTTCTCCGTGAAGCAGGTTGCTCTGCCTCCCACGAGCACGCCCTCTGCCTGTGCCAAAACGTCCCCAGCCAGGCACGGGCTGGTTGCCAAAGCGCTTAGGTTTGTTTGTTCCCCAAACCAGGCGTGCAAAGGTTGCATCCCCCAGTGACGGGGACGCATCGTGTCTTGAACTGCGTTGGGCATTAGCCGGATCAAGGCTCAGCCCAGCCGGTGCTTTTAGATTTGGGAGAGGACTTGTGGTGAAAAATTTGGTCCCTCGTGCCCTGCGGCAGCTCCTGTGGTTCCCCTGATGGGGTGAAGGCAGTGAAACCAGCTCCAGCTCCAGGCCAGGAGAGAAGGGGGGCATCACCCTCTAACGGCACGTGGTCCTGCACCCCAGAAGAGCCAACATTACCCGGCACAGTCACTGGTCAATCCCACTATGGTCTGCAGACCTATGTGGTCCACTGGGTGAGCACGGCAATGTCCTCCAACATCTGAATACCACGGTAGAGAGGAGAGCACTCCAGGTGGGGCGTGATGCTGGCTCCAGCCCTGATCCATTGATGGTGACATCGGGTGCCAGAACCGGTGGTGGATTGGGAGCAAAGCTGGAATCATTGAATGGAGCTCATCCCGCACTAATGACTTCATTTCCAAATCTTCTTGTACAGGCAAGCCACCGGCATGTGTGTGAACAAGGCCATCGACGGAGAGCTGCCTTGGACCGGCGCTGCTGGTCAATTCTCGCGCGCAGCAACCCCCCGGAGACACGCACATAAATTAAGTCATCCCTCCTACGCTCACATCACTCCCTGCCTGGTTCTGTGCAGCATGGAAACATCCATCACTGTGAGTCCTGTC
The DNA here is from genome assembly GCF_009769625.2 of Cygnus olor. Classification (NCBI taxonomy): domain Eukaryota; kingdom Metazoa; phylum Chordata; class Aves; order Anseriformes; family Anatidae; genus Cygnus; species Cygnus olor. The sequence continues at coordinate 43,471,163 of NC_049169.1, forward strand.
ACCACGAGTGACATGCGGTATTTTTGCAGCCACCGTGAGCTGAAGCAATGGTTGTCTGGGGCCATCATGACAAGCTCCTGCGGCCAGCGCTCCTCTCGACCAGCAGTCTCCATTGCCTGCCCCTGGTCCTCGCTGACTTCAGTCACCGTAGCTTGGAGCAAAGACAGATTTCCCCATCCTCCTTCCCTCACTCCCTGCTCGGAAAGGCGAACTCGCTTCCCATCCCCAGGGCACCCAGATGCAGAGGGGGGGGGTCCCACCACTGCCCGCGGGTGCCTGCTGCCACACAAGAGCACCCCGAGGGAGTGGGGACCTGGGTGTCACCGCGAGCAGGAGATAGGAAGGCAGGACTGTGCATGGAGAAGATGCTGGATGAGCTTTGCTCAATTTGGCCCCAAGACTCATTTTATTGAGGTCAGGAGCAAAAAATTGAGATAATGGCGATGGGATTTCATCCTAACATACCCCTGCTTCCCCCCTTTCTGGTCATCCAGTCCTGTGTCCCTACAAATCCCCCCACCAGCAGCAGACCCATCCGGGCTCCCCAGTTCACCCACACCTGCACTATGGCAGCCTGGCAGAAGGCAGAGCAGTCCCCGCGATGCTCCCTCCTCACTGGCCACATCCCTGCCTCCTCCAGACAGCACCACTACGCCATGGCAGCTATCAGTAACTCGGCATAGATCCTTAGACTTCCTCTGGCAATTACAGGCATGGAATCCACAAAAATGGCAAAGTGGCAAAAGTGACAAATGGCAAAGCCCAGTTCTGCTGCAGCTCAGGTCCACGCAAGGCCTTGCCCGCCTGGGGAAGGGCTCTGGCTGGCTGCAGGGGGCAGCCGGAGAGCCCCAGCCCCGTTTCCCATCCGTCACGGTCTCTCCTCGCCCATGCAGTCCTGGGTGGTTTTGGTGGTGACCAAGGCGGTGGCGCCCAGCTCAGTGGCCGGCAGCGGGAAGCCGTGGCCGTGCTCCTCGTGGTGGGGCCAGGTGGCGGCCAGCAGCACCACGTCGCGCTCGACATCGCCCTGGCAGCACGGCCGCCGCTTTGCACTGTCCCTCCCAGGCGGCCCCGGCGCCTTCAGGCCTCCGTTGAGGTGAGGGCAGGGGCCCCACGCCGGGCCGACCTCCCCCTCCGGAGCAGCGAAGTCCGGGTAACCAGGGCTGGGCAGGGGGCCGGTTTCACCCAGGCTTTCTGAGAGAAGGGCAAGAGAAGGGGTTAGGACAGAGATCTCCTCCCTATTTCTCCTTAAATGCCGCTTCGTAGTGCTTTTTTCCCCCCCCCAGAGCGTAATTGGGGAAGCGCAGCTGCGCACTTGCACCTCGAGTCTCCCGTGAGCCCATGCTGGCGGTGAGCAACCGGCCCGGCCGCTTCCCTCTTAAAAATAGACTTGTTTACAGCAGCACGCGGCCCTGTGCTGCCCCACGCTGGATTTCTCCCTCCCCTTTCATTTCTGACATTGTTGCCGGGTGTCCCCCGTGAGGCACCATGGCCTCACCCCCTGGAAATGCCCTGTGGGGAGAGGCACGACCCCGTCCCTCGCCCCATCTTGGGTGCCTTTGGGGACACCCCTGCGAGATGCTCAGTGCCCTGGGATCTCACTGATGGGGGCTGGCTCCAACACCATCACCCCTTTGGGGTGGCAGCGTCACGCACGTGTAGGAGGGTGCTGGGAACTCCGAGCAGGGTGCTCAGTGTGGGACCCCATTCGCGTGGCTCCTGCCATGTGCGGAGTCCTTCACACATTGCCTTCTGGTAGCAGGGCAGAGGACCAGACTTTGGTGCACCCCACTGACGAGCTGGGACATGAGTGGGACAGTGTCATCTGAGATGACACAGGGCCAGCAGGGACCTGCTTTGGGGAGCTGGGGACTGGGACAGAGTGAGCACGAAGTTTCCTACCTTTGGCCTCCTGCTCCGTCTTCCTACTCTTCCTCCTCTGCTTCCTCGCCTTGCAGGCCAAGAGGCCGCAGAGGGCGGCCAGAACCAGGAGGAGCACCACCAGCGTGGGGACCCCAAAGATCAGGAGGGTGCTGGGCAGGTCCACGGAGGGCAGGGTGGGCGGCGGGGCCGAGGTGGACGCCACGTGGACGGGCTCTGCTGTGGTGCGAAACGCCGGCGGGGTCAGGAGGGAGAGAGCTGGGGTGAGGGGCAGAGGGTGGTGGCGTTACCCACCAGGCCTCCTGGTCTCCGGATTTGGTGGTGGAGAGAGAAGGAGCGGGACCTTCATCGCTGTCCACCTCCTAGCCCCATCACCACCACCATCCGCAGGAGAAGGTTCCCTCCAGCCCAACCCCAGGGTGTCCTCCAACCCCTTTGCCCGCCACCGCCCAGCCCCGGCCGCCCTTACTTGCGTTGTCCTTGAAGAGGTCGGAGCACCTCACGCAGAACCTGGTCAGGGGGTCAAAGCACTGCGAGGGGAGGCAGGAGGCGATGGCGTCTGCTTTTCCCAACGAGGACATGGCCGAGTGCTCCCGCATGGCGCAGCGCAGAGCGGCTGCCCGAGTGTGAAATCGCCGAGCCCCGGGGCGGGTGGCAGAGGGAGATGCAGTCTGTCGAGCCGCCTCGGCTCCCTTGGGGCTCCGGTCGCTGCGCTTCCCCCGGGGCGGATCTTCGCTGGGGAGGAGGAGGGTGCACACTGAAGCCCTACCCCTGGCCGCCCGTGCAATGCACTGTCCAAGAAGCCCTCTCCTCCAAAACACGCTGCCAAAATCCCTGCGGCCTCTGGTGCGCCTCCTAGTCCCAGCCGTATGCTGCCCCCAGCCCCTGCAGCTCCCTTGCCTGCGAGAAAAGCCCCTCACCGGGGTGGGCTGCGCCTCTCTGAAATCTACCCCAGCCTCCGGCATCGGGGTATTTGCTGGTCTCCCCTTGGTGAAGCCTGTGTGTGGTGGTTTTATCCGTGGTGGGCCCTGTGTCCACGTGAGTGTGGGGCAGAAATCACAGGCTCAGGTGGTGCGGTTCACTCCAGGACTGACACAAAAAGGCCGAACTTGCTCACTGCATCCCGTGCTAGACCCTTGGCACGGAGCCTCCAAGCCCTTTGGCACCATGTCCTGTTCCTCAGGGGTTCAGAGCTGGTCCTGCTCTCAGTGACTGCCCAGGGCATGAACAAAGCCTGTCCCACCAGGCAGGTCGTGTCCCATACCCTTGGAGGGGACTAAATACTCTGTGAAGGGCCTTGGGTTTTCCTAATCTTGAGCAGGAGAGATTTCCTGCCACCACATGTATGTCAAATCCTGGCGACTGGGATCTGAAGCAGATAAGCGATTGATTTCAGCACTGCAGGTGGCTCTGCTCCATCCTTACTAAACAAGCACCACGTCCCCCTTTCCTTCACCCCACGGGAAGGAGAGGGACCCTTGTGGCCACTTTGCAGGCCTGCTCCCACTGAAGGAAGCGCCACAGCCGCCTGCCCTGTCAAGTCCCTCACCTCGCTGCAGCCTGTGGGTTCCTCCCAGCGTGGCCACGGCGCTCAGGGCATCTCGTCTGGGCGAGTGAAAGTCATGACCAAAACCAGTCGCTGCCCACCAGCACAGCGATTTCACTTCCCCTTATGCCACCGCTGGGCCCGGCCACTGCCTTGCTCGCCCTTGCACGCGCGCACGTGTGCGTGCACGGCCGTGCCGCTCCGCTCCTCCGTTCTCCTCCGAGGAGCGTGGCCCCAGCCGCGGTGACTCAGTTCTTCCACCTCGGCCTTACTCAAATGAAAACTCCCCAAGCATGCAGAGCGCTTCTCTCTCTCTTGCTTCGAGGCCGCAAGTGCCAGGCGCAGCGATGAACTCGGCACCCTCTGCCTCGCTGCTGCTGCAGGCACCCACAGGAGCTGCTTCACTGCCTCGCCGCATGAACCGCCAGGGCTTGTGCCTCCTGTGAGGTATTTTTCCTGTGAAGTGGTAAAATTGGCTGTGCCCTTCTGGTTTCCAGGGGGCTGAGGGTGTTCAGAGCACACAGCTGATTCCCCGCTGGTGTCTGGGGGACCTGTGGGCATTTAGGGCCAGCACCCGAGAGGCAGCTTGGTAGTGTGGGGAGCTCTCTGCAGCTCCTTCCTGCTCCCTTCCCGCCCCGTCTGCTCCCACCCGGGCCAGGGAGATGATGTTTGAACTCACACATAGCAGGGCTTACTCATGGAGAAAATCACCGCTGACTTTCCCGGCAGCGCTCACGTGTGACCAGCGCGCCCAGGGCTCCCCGCACCGGCCCCCACTGCCTCCCGCACCTCCGCCTCTCTGGCCCCCGTAGCAGCATCGCTTTTGGAGTAGGAAAAGTTGAGGCTCAGCGGCTGGTTAGTGTTATGGAGTGCTCACATCTAAAGGCTGAATACGCTTGATAATAGCACAAATGCATAATTAAAGAGCAGGAAAAATGACTCACTGGATAAGGAAATGCGCTTTTCGTATCTTCTCTGCAAACGAAAGCCCCAGGAGCTTGGGAGCCTAGCTAACCAAATGGTTTTATTAAACAAATAAACCAGCAAAAAATATCAAAAAAGCGATTTAGGCGTTATGCCTCAATACTGGAGCCAGAGAATGCTCAATCCCTGCCGCCACCTGCCCCAGACATGCAGGAGGGGGGCTGCCCATGGCCGGGATCGTCCCGCCAGCCCCACGGAGAGCCCACGAGCAGCACGGGCAGCACGCACAGCCCAGGGAGCAATGGCAGGCCTTTGTCCCACACGTGGGGAACGGGTCCCACATGTGGGGAATGGGTCCCACGTGAGCGGTTCCTCCAGCCTCACGGTGGGTGAAGTGACTCACACGTGCGAGCAGCGCTGGCTGCATCAGAAAATATCCACCGAAAGTTCACCTTGTGCTTGTGTGTGCCGGAAACCCAAAGACGTGTTGATCGCAGAGGCTGCTAGGTGTTTATCTGGCAGACCCGGCAACTTCGGGACGAACCTCTAACACGATGCACCAGGCAACCCTAAGCAATGAAAACTGTGCTCTGGGGAGGTTTGGGCTGGAGCCGACCCCGCAGCAGCTCTGCACAGACGGGGAGGGGGCCCCAGAGCCAGACCCACCGAGGGTCACGTTTGCCCTTCATCCTTGCCCCAGCAGCGAGGGGCACGGAGCTGGTCTGGAAGCCAAAGCTGAGCTAAGCAGCCCAGATTGAATTTTGCATAGCACTTACTTGTGGCCAGCTACCTGCGGGAGTTTCAAGCTCACACACGGGAAGAGTTCGGTGAATACATTTGACTAGCAGATCACCCTGGGAAAATAAGCGTGCTCCCACAAATGATTCCAAACCAGAAGAAATGATGTTTGCCCAGGGAACTGATTTGCTGGCAGGGTGCATCAGGGTCCCGCCACACATGGACACTTATCTTTGGGTAGGTACAAGGATGGCCTCCCAGACCCCTGCCAGCATCTTTGGTTTTGGCTGCTGCCCCGTCACCCGTGAGCTGCTGAGCCGGCGCAGCACGGCGGCATTGGCTGCGGGCTGCAGGACGGTCAGATGCCAAACTCAAGCTGGTTTCAGCCCCACAGCGCTGCCATGAGCTGCTGCGCTGCGAGAGGAGAGAGCCGCACGTGTTTGGGCATGAGCCCGGGATGAGAGGCAGGGAAGCGAGCGGCCGCCGCACTGAAACGGGCCCCGCAGCAGCGAGCTTGTCACCGCCGCACGGCCGGCCGCGAGGCTCCAGCTGACAGCATCCCCTCTCCTCCCTCTCCAGATAGCAGCACCAGTGCCCGGCTGCCTTTCATGGTTCTGCGCTCGTATCTTGTGCTCCCCACCCGAGCCAGTACCCCCAGCAACACAGGGATCAATTGCCACAGGGTGTGGGCTTATAAGAACCATGCAGCCATACAGCATCCTCCCCCCTCCTCCCAAAATGCAGAGGATGAGGACAGATACAGCTTTTTAGCCCTCTAATCATCTTGTCTCTGAGCTAGATAACCAGGACTGTAAATCCCTGGTGATAATCGCAGACACCATGCCTGCAAGCTCTCCCCCGGACCATTCATTTCGCTTGATGATGCTTTAAAGAGACATCTAATGAGGATAATCTGATTCAAATCCCCTCTGCTTTTGGGTAAGCAGAGCAATTTAGTCCCCCTCAAACTCCTTCTTCCCCCATGGCTCTCTTTATTTCCCCTTCTCATATGAATCACTCTGGGGTTTCCTTTGCTCTTTGCATTACTATTTTGATTCTTTGATATGACCACCGCAATCAGCATTCACTCTGTTTAGAACCTAATTAGCATGAAATCAGATTCACTTTTTACTCACATCCTCCTGGCACTACGATGCTGGCCAGTGCTTCGGCTCTCACTTAGGGTGCAGGAACATCGCAGCTTGCTTACGAACCTCCCTCCTTACCTGATTAGATCAGAAGCACTCAGAGGAGAGCCGCACGCTCAGCCCGGCAATCGAGCCGAGCTTTGGGAAGGGGGGAAGGTCTCAATCACGCTCAGCTTTCAGCGCAGAGCAGATGGCGAACGTACCGACTCTATAATTTATAGGACACCATCACTATGTATTAGTCCCATGCAGTGGCTGAGCTAAGCCAAACCGCGTGGGGAGCAGCCTGGCGCAGGTGAGAGCCCACGTGCAGCGGGGCTGGGGAAAGCGCGAGCCCAGAGCATGGGACGTGACGCCCCGGAGGGGTTACCCCGACCAGGACAAACGCTACGCAGCCCACCAACCCGTCTTCAAAGTAGGTCAGCATTATGCAACAGCTGCACACAAGCAGCTCCGCTCCGTTTCCCCGGGAGCAGAAAACAGGAGGGAGAACTGCTCAGGACGGGCACGTCAGGTTACAACATGGGAACCAGGGGATGGAAGAGATTAAGACAGAGCACCAGGTAGTAAAATTGCTCTCTGCAAAGCGAGGCGAAGGCTGCTGGTACACTCATACAAGGAAACGCCATGCTGTTCGCAGAGCTTCACCAGCTCTGAAGCCTTTGATCCGCTGCTCAGCACAGCAGCAAGAGGCCCCGAGTCGTGGGGAGGGCGAGGATTAGTTAGGCAACGCTGGCACATGGCTGCGAAGAGAGGTTCTCGGCTGCAGCAAGAGCCACAGGTAGTTACAGTCGGAGCCCAGCTGAACGCAGCGCGGGCTCCACATCTGTCAGCTCTGCGCGAGTTAGAAGAAGGAACAGGGCAGGGGAAAACAACCGTGTACGTTCGTGCTGGGGCGATGCCAACACTGCTGTGACATCGGGACAAGCAGCCAGCACAAAGGGTGGAGAGAGCTGTGAGCTGACTGCTGCCGATAACGAGTGTCTCACAGGTCCCCCAGCCTCAGTCAGTACCTGAGGGCATGGAAAGGAAAGGAAAATACACCAAATTGCCAAAAATCGGGGGGAGCCTCTGCGGTGTGTTCAACAATCTGGGCTTTTTAGGCATTGCCAGCGCTCACCACAACGCTTCTGCCTGGCTCCTGCACTCAAACCACCCGCCCTCGAGCGCGGTGCTTCAGCTCCCTGGGCACAGCTCACTGCGGCACGGAGGTGATAGTGGGAGGATGCGGACGACAGAGGACACAGCAGCCCCCGCACCACAGCGGGGGCCCTGTTTCCCAAGGGGAGGCGGCTTCTCGCTTTGTTTTCATCCTCACCCCACCTCAGTGCTCCTTCCTGTGACGTGCAGAGCCCCCGGGGCTCTCGTGCCCAGCCCGCAGCTGCACCTGGGCCGGCGGTGGGGAGGCGCACGTATGTAAAGCACGGGCTCCTTCACACACCGCTGACTTCCGCCTGCCAAGGACACGACGGGGCAGGGGGACATCCACAGCTCCTTCCAGGGCTGCTTGCAGGGCTAGACGTGTCACACAAGCCCCTCGCGATGTGGTGAGCCCGAGGAGGACCGCAGCACCGTGGCATGTGGCAGCTCCTCCTGCAGCCCGCGTGCCACGAGCCCGCGCTGCTCAGCTGTGGGGGCTTCTGGGCAAGTCCCATCGCCCCTTAAGTCCCCGCATCCCACCGCTCCGGCTCATCACATCCAAGCCGGCCCGAGGGGATCCATCCTGCTTAGCATTGCCGCGCCGTATTAATATTTAACGGTGAGAGAGAGCCAGAGACTTTGATTTCTCCCCCCCCAGCCAGCTCAAGGAGAACTCGGCTGCGCAGGGAATTTCAGTGCTTCAGAAGGTGGGTTTGCCCCAGTTCGCAACAAAACTCAGCCATGCTGCAAGGCCCTGTGAGAAGGAAAGGAGCCTGGTGTCAGCCTCTCCGCTGCAGGGGCAGGTGGCAAGGGGCAGACACGTCTGAGCTCAGGAGGGTCCCACCAAGCCCCCCTTTACCTTCCCCCAGAGCTGCAGCAAACACCAACCTCAGCTCATCAGGGGAGCACTGTTCTGGATTTGTAACCCCAAGGACACCAAAACACGGTGCCAATGTCAACTCACTCCCATCGTGGAGGACACGGCTCCTGCTTTACGGGCAGTGCCAGCAAGGCACAGTGACTTTTAACACACGTGCCCAGAGCCATGCAAGAAATCACATCCACGGAGGCAAAGTGAGCCCGGCGTTTCTGCTCCGGCTCTGGGCTGTGCCAGCCCTTGCTTTCTCTTGCATACAAATCACTTTCCCCAGCAGTGAAGGACAGCTGGTCACCGAACGGGTGGGAAACAGAGACCACTTGGCCTGCAGGGGACATGGCGGGGGGCCTGGGCCTGCCCAGGGAGACAGAAGAGCGGGGACATCCAGGTTCAGCCAGAGCAAATATTAGGGGTGGCCTTGAGTCTAGATCTCTACCACCAGTTTCAAGGCTTGAGGGCAGGCAAATCACCAGGGCTGGGTTTATCTCCGATGGCTGTTGCAGGACAGAGATCATTTACTCCAGGCCCCGTATCAGCACACGGGCTCTCCCCCTGACAGTACAGACCGGGCACACCACGTGTCTTGCTGCACCTAAAAGTTGGTCTGATTTAAGTGCCGGTGCTGCAAAGCCAGCAAGAAAAGCTTCTCTTGGAAAACCTGGGCTAACAGAGAGCTATAATCCAGACAGATAATGCTAACCATGCTGATTTGTGCTGAAATCTCTTAGCACCTCCATAAGCAGCTTGGCTAGCATGGTGAGGATACAAAATCTTGCTCCTGTGGGTCACGCTGCTGTAGCAGGAGGGCCCCCGTTAGTTTCACTCAGCTCCACCAGCTCAAAAGCACTGCTTCACCAAAGCTTACTTCAGTGCTACTGGTATAAGTCCTACTGTACTAATTAAACTGCTTTCACACTAATTTTGCTGATGCACAGCTGACAAACAAAAACATCCACAAATTGAAGTAGTCAAACCAGCAAAGCTGAGTACTTTTGCCAGAGAGAGAGGGGGATTTCTTTTAGTACATCTCCAAACAGATAGGGAACTGAGGCACAGAGAGATGAAGAGAAAAAAAACTCCAAAATATTTCTGTTAGTTTAGATTTTAGCCAGCTGGACAAGGTCTTTCATGATGTTCAAACACAACAGAACCCAAGTGACTAGCCTTAATTCAACTTCAGGCCCTCCATGTGCCTGATCACAGTCCAAACACTACTTTCACAAGACCTTTATCAAACATTAGCGCTGGCTACCCCATCTAGATGAAAGGTATCCTCAGCTGCCTCGTCTGCTCTGCTTTGTTATGTCCTGTCTAAACTAATAGCTGACAGTTCCTAGAGGTATTTACACAGTTGTAGCTGTAGCTTTAGATGTGTCCCAACTACTTTCGGTTGTAAAACATGATGGACCTGAGACACAGTGTCATAGTCTTAGATACGCTCCACTTCCCCTGCCAGTTCTATTAAAGACTTTTTCCTAAGAGTAAGAAAAATATTTGCCCCAAGGTGAAGCGAGATGTTGCTCTTAAGGAACTAGCTTTTATTTTGTACCAGCTAGGATTCAGCCACCTGTCGGCAGCACAAACAGCATCTTTCTCCTTTAGAAGTGGTAGGAGAAAAATTCTGTATCTAACACAGCAATGGAAAACAACCCACAAGGTTTGAAGGTGCTGGACAGTAGCACACCGGGGTTGCGTTCCGGGCGAACCAAAGAAAGTTTCATTTTCACCAGTTAAGAAAGCACAGCCAGAGAAATCACTCCTGAGGCTGATGCCAGTAGTTATCAGAGGCAACCGGAGCGTGGCCTAGGTGGCGGAAGTCTCCCTGCCCTACAGCAGTTGCAGAGGACACGAAAGACTCGTTCATTCTTCGTTCTGTGCCGCAGGCCTCCCCTCCCCTCCCCCAGGCTGCACCTGCACGTCGAGAGCGAATCGAAACCAGTCTATTCTGAACCACGGTCTCATTTTATTTTGAGGGACCCAAAGTGAGAGCGAGGCCGAGCCGGCACAGCCAACGGAGAAACCGGTCTTTCGGCGCCATTGCCCCTCTCCGGTGGCGCAGTCGTGGCAAGCAGTAGCAGCGGTGCAGCACTAGACTCCGTCCTTCCTACGTGGCCATGAGTGTTTGCACATCTTTCTCCGCTGGGTTTTAGCCAGAGTCCGGCCCTTTTGGACTCCGTAACACAGCTGACTGGTTCAGCTCCTTTGTTCCAGCTGACAACCAACGTTGCGTGTCCTCTGAGCAAGGAGACAGGCTTTGTGCCTTGCTGGGCTGTCTTTGCAAGGACTGCCAACACTCACAGCTGATGAAGCCCGCAGTGCTGCTTTCTGCTCACGGGCAGATGTCAGAAACAGGCTAAGCAAAACAGCACACGCAGCCAGAGCGCTGCACCTAGGGATGTTAAAGCAGACTAGCAGGGATTCAATAAATTATACCAAAGGGGAGCTTAGCAGATTCTCTCAAGACTTCATTTCTACCTGGCATGCAATTTTGGGTAAGCAACATCCCAGTATTTCAAGAAACACAATATTCTGGCAGGTAGTTCAATTCAGTTCACAGGAAGGATGATATTTGGAAAGCTTTTGCCACCACCACGTGGCCAAAACGGTGACTGCAGCCCAGCAAGTAACTGAACTGAACAACATGCAAAAAGCCAGCAAGGACCAGTTTCACTGCCAGGGCAAGCTGGGGGAACATGTTTGTAGGTTTTAGAGCCCATACCACACACCTAAACAAAGAACATACGAAGAGCTATTAAATATTATACATTTTATTAACTTAGAAATCAAAAAATCTGACAGTAAGAATAAGGCATGAGTTACTGCTGATGGGAACCTATTAGTTAAGGGACTATACTCAGTATAAGCCCAGTTTCCAAGCCGACACCGTATGTTTTCAGTATGCTGCTATAGTCCAGTTTGCTGTGTTTCATCTCTGGCTAGCCCCAGAGCACAGAGCCTCAGCCCTAAGGACGCTGGAGAGACAAGTGCAGTCCTGTAGCTCTCTGGAGCTCTTTACTTTGGGAAAAAGATCTGATATCCACTAGAAGCTGCATGTTTCTCCTTCAGTTGCATACCTGTCAGGGCTGTAATACAAAGTACTGCTACACTCTGAGTTACAACCCTCCTCATTTGTTGACTCGGAGGTTAGATCTCTCTGGAGAACTGCTCCTCGGTTTGCAGGGACTGACTTGCAGCAGAACAGTCCACAGCTGTCCAAATCACGTTATCCTGGGCTTAAGAGACAGTCTTTTTTCTCTAAAGATATAAAAGAAAGCTAAAGTGCTAGATTATCTTCTTTAGTCCCTTCCTTCCCAATTATGTATCAGGCACGGAAATGCTGAGCCCTTCACTGGGCAGATGCTCACACAGCTGGATCATTAACTGCCAACTGTAGTCTATCTAGAAGCTGCAGGACAGCCTTCCTCACCCTTTTATTCTCTTGGTGGGGAAACAAAATCTGGCACTGAGGTTTTGCATTAGTCCCAAGTACTGTATTCCAATTGCAAGGAAGCAGAAGCCTGCTGCCTCACCTCTAGTACTTTTGGTCTACTGGAACTAAGATATTCAACCATGACACACAGCATTTGGGATAGTGGGCTGTTATTTTTGATATTCTCTCGCTAAAACATGTAGCTCCTGGCCACTGGCAAATAGGCGAAATCTAAACTTCATCATGAAATGGGACTCAGATGTAGTAACAGTTAGGGATCCCCAATTCAAACTATCCTCCCTCCCCACCACCTATACCTTATCCACTCAACAGGAATCAAGCTTTTTTGACAGGCTAGCAACTATAAACAGCTCTGCATGAGTGCTTGTAATAAGTCAGGCAAGAAAGCTTCCTAAAGTGATTCCAACAACAGCAGCAGCTTGAATGCCTGGAAGTAAAGAAAAGTGATGAACCGGTACGAATTCTCACAACAAGAAGCTAGTCATCAGCAGAGCTCCTCATCAGCGAGCCAAAAGTCAGGGCAGAAACTCCTGGTACGTGACCAGCACAGATCTGTAACATCCGGAGAAGCCGCTGAGCGGTGGTAGCTTGTATCCTTTCCAACTGGAAACAAAACGGAGAAGTTATTTAATCAATATCAGAAAAAGAAAAGCACTGCTTAGCTGTGATAAAGAACTGTAACCAGAGCTAAGTATGGTTCAGAGCTGCTATATAAAGAGGACACCCATGAGATCCATTTACTCCCCAAACGTTAGAAGAGGTGCAGCGTTCTGCCAGCTGAAAACCCCAAGAAAGTTTCAAGTGCCCAAACTCACTAGTTCTGATTTGCTGACAAAGGGGAGGGGGGGCAAACAGAGGAACTGCCAAAGGCACAAATGTTATCTGCTGATAGGGAATCGGTCCCTGAGGATGGAATGATGCTTAAATGGAAAAGTAAGACGTGCCTCTGCTGAATGCCAAACTCTCCTGCCAGCTTTTTCCAGTTACCTGCTTGGTCTGAAGAGTAGCGTATCAGACTGCAAAACAGCCTGTGAAGCGACAAAGCCCAGATAACAGAAGCATTGTGAAAGAAAGAATAAGAATAAAAATAAAAATAAAAATCACAGAGCAAGGAGCTCAGGGGCTCCCAGGAAGAGAAAATGCTTCAAGGAACAAGAGTACCAAGGCTTTGCGTATCAGAGAAGTTTCTCATAAATGTAGACCAGGTTTTCTGAGGCTCTGAAGCGGCAGAGGAAGGTGCAGAAAATCGAGAAGACCCATATCAAGGACAGTCAGACTCCTGTACTTGTTGAACCTGCTCTGGTAAAAAGTCTGGTCTCTGATGCTACTTTTGTGTGACAATAGCATATGTAGATGTATTTATTGCTAATGTAACGGTGTTACTAAGGATCAGAGAGCAGTGGAATTTACAAATCCCTTCCGACACCAAACAGGCATCTTACCTCCAGCTCACATAACAGCACAGGACTGCAGTAGACGTCTCTCAGTTTCCAGATGGCATTCATCTCTATGCCGCAGTTATTCACCCTGCCAACTACGGAAAAAGTTTTTCTGCATTACTAGCCCCATAATCATCACTCAGTGAAGAAAAGTACTGAGAAATTCTGCGTCTGCAAAATGATCCACAGCTAATTTTGAGGGCATCGTAGAAGGTAAGGCACCAGTGAGCAGTACAAACAGAATGGTGCAAGATGTGCGGTGGAATTAGCACAGAAGTCTTTCATAATATCGACAGCAGGAACGGTATCGCCACATTACTGGGTGCTGTAATGTTAGCATTTGGGATAAGGGACCCGTCAGCACACTATCAGCAGGAGCAGAACCTTCCACTCGTTAATCAGAAGCCCTCCTGGGGTATCGCAGGGTGTTCATTTCTCCAAGGACTTCCCTCCATCAGGAGAGCCATACCACAAGGCAACACTAAGGTTCTTCCTCACCCCCAAATTAGGCCTCCTGACCCCCAAATCCCAGGGACACAGCACCTCTGTTCCGACACCGAGCAGGATGGGATGGCCCCTCCAGCTCCCCCGAGCTGAAGCAGGGAAGTGATGCAGGAAGCATCCTCTCCACTCAGGAGACAGAGGGAAATATTAGAGACACAATGGGGCCAGACAGCACACAGCAGGGATACCAGTCTTGTATTAAAACTACACTTAATAGTTTAGTAGCTCATCCATTTAGGTTCATTTTATTACCACAGGATCATATGCTCCTTGCTGCTACTTGAGACTACCATTAAGACTGATCTGCAAGAGCAGACAGAACAGACTTCTGCAGTGGCACAGAAAAAAAAAATTAATAACACAATTCATATTCAGGAGCGACGGACAGACAAGAGAGGCCTGATTGGCAAAATCAAAATGTAGAGGTCAAGTGAGCACGAAAGAATAGAACCATATTTTAGCTAAGAAAACAAGAACAGGTAGATGAGCTCAGATTTAACTTAAACAAAGCTTTGATAAAGCCACTGGCCGCCGTTGTTTTGTTTCAAATTTAGCCACTGCCTTGTTTTAAGGAAAGCAATAGTGAGCTGTGCTGCTCAGAGAGGGAGAGGGCAGATGCCTTACGTACCCCCGGTGACAAGGAAGCATACTTTGCCCAGGAAGAAGCTGGCATCCACATAAGCTAGCGAAGCTTCAACATTCTTCAGGCTGTCAGAAAAGCACAGACAATCCAGTTGGACAGGGAGGTAAAACCAGCACAGCACAAGGACAAAGGGAGTAACGTTCAGAAGCGCAGCTGGAAAACCAACGATGTTAACATCTGCCCACCTGAGAGCCGGGAGAACCACGCTTTATGTTAAAAGCATGGCATCAGAGACCTCTGAAATACCCACAGCTGTTTAATAATCCATAAAATATCTCTTCTACCCGAGACTCAACAGTAAGACTTTGGCTTGAACAGTGCCCTCCAAGGTTTGTGGACACTAAGCATCCAAACTCGTTAACATCCAACCAGACTTCAGTACTACTTAGGCTCTTTCAGCAAAGGCAACCCACACATTTCTGCAGCACCATCTGTGCTGTAAGGATGCAGCTGGGCCTGTCATTTTGGTAAATGAGAGTCCAGGATCATCAGTCAAAAGTTAAGTAAGTAAGAAAATGCTGACTTCTGTGCCCAAGCAAGTCTTTACTTACGGCCTGGGAACACAAAAATGATTTCTACAAAGATGAGCATGAGATGGGAGAGAGATCAATCCCTGCAGACCTTTATTTTCTGCCTGGGGACTTGTGCAGTGCTGCTGCCATTTGGCCAGTGGCGTGGGAACACAGGCACAGCACGGGCTGGTTATTAGGTAGCCCTGCCCAGCACGTTTTAGCTGCCAACATATTACAGAACTTTAAAATTAGATAGAAATGATGGCGGGGCTGTACAGACAGCATCTTTCCAAAGCTCAGTTCAGATCACCCCCTGTCCAGGAAGAAATTCTGCCTGCTCTGCTACAGCACATGATGCACATCACTAGGCAGAGCAGTTCAATCCTAGTCCACTGCTAGAGGAAAAAAAAACACTACATGCATCACCGAGCTCTTCTACCGCAACAAGTCTTGGGTTTAAAATCCCACGATTCTGACAAAATAAATAAACAAATAAATAAATAAGTAGATTTAGTCATCAATCCACGAAGGAATATCAGCTTCCCCTCTCAAATTTTTGCCCTCCTTTTACCTGTACTTGCTCTTGATGTCGATAATAAATACGATCAGATCTATCCTGGGCCGAAGGTGATCCCTCTCTGCAGGCAAGGGGAGGGATGTTGCAAGGTGGCTGAAAGATAACGAAATTTGCCAGGTTAACCAAATAGTTTGGCAAGGGAGCGTCCACACAACCACAACCACATCGCCATTGCTGTTCACCATATAGCATAGTTAGCTGGCTTCCCGCTAACTTGGAGTTCTTAGGCACCGAGGAGACACAGTGATTCTTTAAAGTTAGATTCTCATCTCTTAAGCCTATTCATAGCTTCTGGCAGCCATGGACTTGCTAATCTCAGATATTTATAATGGGAGGTTAACAGAGCGTAACAAAACTCAGAAAAAGTCTCCCCCCAGAGGCATGTGACAGCCAGCGTATTTCCTTGTTACCAGACCTTTCTAACAAAGTGAGCCCCAGCGCTTTACCTGTGTCTTTTGCTAGACAGTTACAGTTAAAGTGTGTCAACGCTTGCACGTGCACAGCCAGTTTAGGTGCCCTCCTACACAGCAATGACACCGCCATACACCTGTGGGAAGAATTATGGGGTTTGGTGTCTTTTCCACTGGGGGTGTGTGTAAAAAAGGGCATCTGTAGCGCGTGTCTGGGCTTTCCACAGGGAAGAAAGTTGTCAATAACATGTTTTTGGAAGACCGCCCAAAATATAGATTGGAAAGACTGAAATTCTGGGATTTTTGTTCTTTTCCCAACCCGCTTCGTCTCTGGAAGCCAAAAGAGACGCGCTGCTTTGGGTCTTCTTGGAAGGTATTGCTTCTAGCGATTAATCTTAAGGATTTTGGCTTTCCCCAGCGGCCACAGACTACAGTGAACGCTTCCTTCTGTCATGGATATGTGGCTTGTAGCTCGGCCTGCCAGTCTGTGAATAAAGGTGCTTTGTTTCGGGTGAGCGAGGAAGGTACCAGCGGACAGAAACCTTCTGAAACCAAGGGAAGCCACAAGCAAGATATGCTCTAACACCAACATGCTTAGAAATTTAAGAAGAAGCTGTGGCGAAGCGAAAGTACCAGATTTCATTGTCTGAAGAGGAAAAAAGCTGCACGGTTTGGATTTCTATATTTAAACCAACATCACCAGATGATGTCAGGAGCCTTCAGACATGCGAAGGCTTTTTTTTTTTTTTTTTTTTTCCCCAGCAGGAAGAGACGCAGAAACCTGCGATTCCTCTCCCAGGCAGGCCTGCCAGATGAGACGCATTCCTTTGCGAGGCGCGTAACCCCAAAACACCCCCAAAACTGCGCAGGGCCACTTCTCCCGCTGCGCTACGTGAGCTTTTCCGTCCCGGCTCCTGCGCTCTCTGAAGCGCCCGGGGGCAGCCACCCAGTTCGGGCACCGCGGGGCTCAGCAGAGGCTGGGGGATAAGCAGCGAGAGGCGGGCGGTTACCGTAGGGCGGCTACGAGCACTCACATGCTGATCTTGAACTCCTTCCGCTCCCGCAGGACGGCCTCCGCCAGCCGCTGCTGCGCGCTCCCGTCCGCGCCCACCAGCTGCGGGCGGCAGGCGGCGCGCTCAGGGACGGCCCCGCCCACCGCCCCCGCCCCCGCCCCGAGGGGGGCGCGGCCTTCGTTTGCATACGGCCGCGGCGCGGCCTATCGCGGCGGCGGGGGGGCGTGGCCATCGGGGCGGGGGCGTGGCCATCGGGCGGGGGCGTGGCCATCGGGGCGTGGCGTGGCCATCGGGGCGGGGGCGTGGCCATCGGGGCGGGGGCGTGGCCATCGGGGCGGGGGCGTGGCCATCGGGGCGGGGCGTGGCCATCGGGGCGGGGGCGTGGCCAGCGCGACCGTTGGCGCTGTTGGGGGGGGGGGGGGGGCAGGGACGGGAGTGGCGGCGGGGCTGGGGTGGGGATTGGGACGGGGATTAGGATTGGGGTTGGGATTGGGGATTCGGGGTCGGGGACTGGGGACCGGGGCAGCCCTACCAGCAAGGCGGCGGAGTTGAGCGCCGGCAGCTTGTCGAAGGGCCGCACCGCCGCCATCCCCGCGCCGCCGTTCGAAAGCCGCCGCGCGCCCCGCCCCCGCGGTGACGTCGCCCGCGGGGGCGTGGCCTCGCGCTGGGGGCGTGGCCTCGGTCGGGGGCGGGGCTTCGGTGGCCACGCACGTGCGGCGGGCACGGGGCTGCGCGGGCTGTGCCCCCTGCCCCGCATGGCCCTGGGGGGGGGGCTCGGGTGGCGCAGGGGGGGCTCCGCCGGCCCCGCAGCCCCTCGTAACCCCCTGCAGGGGGCTGGGCAGGGGGGCCGGCCGGGCCACGGCTGGGAGTCCGGTCGATTTTTGGGTAACGCTTCTGGGTCACGGCGAAGATTTCCCTGTGTACGCAATAAATAAACAGATAAATAGATAAATAAATAGATAAATAAACAAATAGATAGATAGATAGATAAATAAATAGATAAATAAATAGAAAAATGAATAGATAAATAAATAGAACTGGGTTGTCCCCATTTCCATGCTGCCGAGCAGCTGAGGCTCACTGTGGCAGCCGGAGCATCCCTCCCGGTACCCAGCACCCGGTGCGCTGGGAACATCCCCCGGTACCCGGTGTTATGGCAGCATCCCCCGGTACCCGGTGCGCTGGGAGCATCCCCCGGTACCCGGTGCCCGTTGCCCTAACGACGGCTGCTGCCTCCCCAGCCCTGCCGCCGCGGGGCTGCCATTGGCGGCGGAGCGGTCCCTCCCCCGGGGAGGGGAGGTTTTCGGGGGGGTCCCCGGGCCTGCGCTGGGGGCAGCCCCCCGGAGCCCCGGGGGGGAAGCGGCCGCCCGTTATCCCCGCCTCCCGCCGCCGCTCGCCGCCGCCCCGCTCTCCCGGAGCGGCGACGCTTGGACGCTTGGCACCGGCACCGGCAGCGGCGGCGGATGCCGGGGGGAGCGGCTGCATCCCACTGCCTGGGCCCGAGGAAGGAGGTAGGGGGGTGCCCGGGGCGGGGGGCTGCGGGCCGGGGGCTGTTTGTCCCCACATCGCCCTCGTCAGGGCAGGTGCGTGGTGCTGGGGCCCCTTCTGGACCTTAGATGGGGGGTAAAGAGGGGCTGAGATTGACCGGCCCCGCAGGGGTTAACGCGCGTTTGGTATCTGCAGAGATATCTGCTCCGGGAAGGTGACATCTTCCCAAACGGAGCTCCCTCTTTTCGGCATCTGAGGTCAAAATCTGCTCATTCCCTCTGTGCCCCCCCACCCCGAGCAGAGCGACACCTCGTCCTGCTTGGCCCTTGATGGGGGCGCGAGGCGGTGGAGCTGGGGAGGATGGAGGGAGGATGCAGCGGGGGCTCTGTGGGGCTGCTTTTCATTGCGGCGCTTTTTGGATGACAGCTGTTTGAAAAGCGGGAGATTTGGGAAGGAAATGAGCTTGCTGGCTTTTGTCCTGTCACCCGTTGCACGTGGGGGGGGGGTCCAAATCGGGTTTTCCTCCCCAGGCTGCTGCGTTAAGGAGCCAAAACCCACTGAGGTCTCCCTTGTCAGGCAAGCAGGACAGATATACATCCAGCATCTGTGCCAGTAAGTGGGAGGAAATCTATTTTTTTTCCCTCTGATGCTGGCAGTTTCTTGCTATGTTAGCAAGAAGTGCAGCTCATTTCAGATCTAACCCCCCCAAAAAATAAATGTTATTCAGAGGGCAGAAATAAAAGTCATCTTCGTTCTCGCGCTTCCTGCTGGCGGTCTTTGTGCAGGCAGGGATGGAGGCTCATGCTGCAGGAGGCATTCAGCAGGCAAATGCTTCTGGGCACGTTTGAATTGATTGATTGCTGTGGTGTAAACAAAAAAAAAAAAAAAAAAAAAAAGAAAAAAAAAACCAGCAAGCTCTGAATTAAATTAGTTACTGTGGCACCAAATTAACCAGAACCCACGCCAACACAGAAATCACAGTGAGGAGTAAGTTGGCAAGCAATGCCCTGCTTCTTCCTCCCCTGTGCCAGCAGGGATGCTGCAGGGAGTTTGCCTTCCCGAGCGGGGGCCGTGGGGCAAAGCAACCCCTTGTGTTTGAGGCGTTTGCTGGCAGAGGGCTCCAGTTGTGGGAAAGGGCAGCAGTGGGGAACGTGCTGGCGATGGTCAAATGGCCTGCACGAGGTGGGGTTGGGACATGGGGGACACAGCGAAGGTCCCAAGGGAGCCAAAACAGGGTCCAGGTGCACAAGATTGCGATGGAGCATGAACTGGGAGGCGAGAAGTGGTGTGGGGAGGCTGGGTGCTGTTCCCGCTGCTCATGGCAGAGCCTGGCGGAGCTGCTTTTTGGGTGCTATGAGAGCTTTCTCCTCTTTTCTGCAGCAGCCATGCCCCACTTCCTGGACTGGTTTGTGCCTGTGTACCTGATGATCTCCATCCTCATCCTGGTGGGCTTTGGGGCCTGCATTTACTACTTCGAGCCCGGACTCCAAGAAGCCCACAAGTGGCGGACGCAGAGGCCGATCATGGAGCGAGACCTTCGGAAGACGCTGATGATTCGGGACAACCTGGCCTTCGGGGTGCCCGAGGTCTGATGCCCCCATGAGGGGCTCGCTCTCGGCACCGCCAGGAGAGCCCCTCCGGGTGCCAGAAGGCTGGAGGTGGTGGGGTGACAGCCTGTCCCCTGTCCCCTAGGCTTGTGTAGGCCGCAGGCTCGGGGCTTTCCACGTGCTCGTAGCCCGTCCTCCAGCCAAGGACTTCTGCTCCCCGCCATGGACAGTGTCTCCTCGGGGAGGCTGACGCATGACTCACATGAAGGGTCCCATGATCATCACCTGAGCTGGGGCTGCTGGCTTCTTGACACAACCTCAGGTGGTCTCTGCAGGGCTACGGGAGCCTTTCTCTCCTGGTCGCTGGTTAAATCTAGACCAGCCTGCTGAAGTCCAAGGGGTATTTTGGGGGGAAGTTAATTTGGCAGCTTTCAGGCCAGTCCGTTGCTTCAGCTGAGCTCATCACAGCGATCTCCGTGCTGGTGGCACACCGCTTTTCTGTGTGGGTGTTGGAGACGGAGACTTCAGAGCTTAGCGCTCGCAGGCTGACGTTTCCAGGTGCTCTACATTCGCACTGAACCTTTGCTGAAGAGGTTCCTGCAAGCCCCGCATCACACGGGGCTGTTCTGCAGTTCTCCACGAAGGGGCAAGGCCAGATTTGTCATGTGAACTTCTGATCTGCCCGGCAGGACACATTTCTGCGAGCTGGCTTCTTCAGTCCCCTGCACCCAGAGCCCTGAGGTGCGGATGGGCACCAGGCCTGCTGCCACTGTCCCCTAGCTGTCACCCCAACGCCAGCTGTGAACTGTTCTCCACCTGCTCGTGGCTGACAAGGGACACTGCAGCGTTCAACGACGTGGGCCAGCGGTGCTGCCCCTTGTCCTGGACCCAACCCCTACGATGTGGGTCTTGCACAAAACCCCACATTTGTGTTGTTTGCACTTTCCGTGCTTCCCCGGGACTGAACTTCCACCAAAACCCTGCACAGAGGTGTGATGCTGGGTCTTTGTGGGGCATTCACTTCACTCCTGCATGTCATGCTCCTGCCTTCCCCTCATGCCTTCCTTCTTCTGTAGTCCCAAGGGATGAGGAGAAGGCACTGGGCTGATCAGAGTGATGTGCTGTTTGGTAATACTCCGGGGATGAGAGGTAATGTTTAGCTCTAAGGGTTTTGGCTCAGGAAAGCATGAGTCAGGACATCCTGTAAATACCCAGGGTCTTTCTGGGCCATCTCATCCCCGCAGAATGTAGTAGCACCACCGTTATTTTCCGCACCAAACCCAGGCACACTGGTGGGAGTTTTCTGTCTCTGTTTCAAGCCAGAGAAGTCAAGAGTCCTTCTGTTCAGACGAAACCCAGGGACCTTGATGTGAGTACCCTAACTTGGGAGTCTCACTCAGCAGGAAAGTGGAGCGAGTGGGATTTCTCCTGCACCAAAATTTGCACTTGCCCTGTTGAGCAAAGGCTCAAAGTGCAGGTGCAGCCTCAGACAGGTGAATCCCACATATTTTTGTGCCTTGGTGACTCGGGGCTGTGAAAGGTACTGCACTGCTTGGTTCCAGGTGCCACCCTCGGCTGCATAGCTCACACCCCTGCCCTCCCATACAACACAGCCACAGCCTCCAGCACCTTGCCCTGACCGTGCCAGAGCTCGCAGTGAGGGCTGCAACGCAACCGGACCCCAGCCGGAGAAATGGGGTAGCAATAAAAACTTCTGCACTAGGGAAAGGGGCTCGGAGAGGTTGGGGATGGAGTAACCCATCCCTCTGCAACCCCCAAACCCACTTTCACTGCTGGGTCAAAAGAGAAGAGCGAAAGCCACCAACCTGGTAAATACGAGAGGAGCTGTGGCTCCGGGTGGGAGGTGTGAGCTAGCAGCCCATACTGCAATGGGGCTCGCACCCTCGGCACCTCTTCCCTCCTCCGTGGCATCCCCTGTGTGAGTGCTGCCCGATTTCATCTCTGTTCTGCCCAGGACTCGCCGTAGAAACCGAGCAAAAAGCAGCAGCCAAACAGGATGAGGCTGCACTATCAAGTATTTATTTACCACCCGTGGCTTACGTTTCACGCTGTTTAGCCCCGATGCAATCAGTGTTGAGTCAGGTATTTCCCACAGTCACCAGGTTTTTCACTGTCAGCAGTGTCCCAGCCCTCCACAGTGGATAAAGGTGTGTGCAAACCACGCGTCCGCTGCTTTGTTTCCATTCTGTTCGCCTGAGAGCTGCCTGCCTCCAGCCCAGGGCAGCCAGCAAGGAGCACTCTGTGGTTTGGTTTCTCAGGGCAGCTCTCCATCGGCAAGCCTCCTGTGCTGGGCACGCTGACGGGGTGTCTGGGAACAATTACGCTGAAGGCAAACTCTGGCTGAAAACTGAGACCGTGTCTCCTCTGTGAGACCTGTGCAGCTGTAGAGACCTCAAGGGAAACAGTCGCAGACACTGAATTAAACTGCATGAAGCACTAGAGAAGACACTTAGTGCTGGAAACACCAGGCAGCACCAGGTTGGTCTTTTCCTCCTTCTCTTTCTCTTTCTCTGCACGGTGCATAGAAATTGCACTGCCTGGGCCCCTTGCCTATGCAATTGATGAAACAGTGGTGATCCCAGAAATTGTTAAACTGGAATCTGCCATTAAAAAAAAAAAAAAAAAAAAAGAGAGAAAGAGAAAGGGAAAACATTTCAAAAAATCTTTTTTTTTTTTTTTTTAAATTGCACTTGTTTTTTTCGAGAGCCATGCTCCCGCCAGCAGGCCCACAAGCACTGATGCATTGCCAAGCAGGCCGTGGGGCCGCGGCGTGGGACTGCCCCACAGCACAGCCTCCCCTCTCCCAGCCATGGGCAGGCCTGGCGGGGGGCATGGGGCCAAGAATGCGCCGGGGCGGGGGTGAGAGCGGCCAGGGAGCGAGCGTGGGGGCACCTCGGGCCGGCCACAAGCGGCCCATTGTGGCGGCCGGAGGCGGGCACCGCTCGGGCTGCCCAGGAGGACGGCAGCCACTCGGCGGAGAGGGCAGCGGCTCCTGGGGCACCCTGGCAGCCCCCAGCCTGGCGGCAGGCAAGGCCTGGGCCCTGCAGCCATGTTGGCCCTGCTCAGCCCAGCCTGATCCCTGCCCTCACGCCTCTGCTTGCAGCCCGCCATGGAGGAGGACGTCTCCCCGGGCCCTCGCCCGGCCGGCCCCAGCCGCATCCCGGGCCCCCCGCTGCGGCGGTACGGCCCCTCTGGGACCCCCACCCAGCGGAGCTGCCTCTGGGTCACCCTGCGGCACGGGGGGACCCCCTGGCAGCGGCTGCGGGGCCCGGCCCCCGTCACCCCCGTCCCCCCACGCCCCCGGCACGCTCCGGGGTCTGGCGGGACTGAGGCTGCCCCAGCGGAGAAGACGCCGGGCACCGGGGACCCACGCACCGGTGGGTCTGCGCTGCGGGTCGGGCCAGGGGCACCCGGGGGCTCGGTGTGGGGCAGGATGGGGGGCACGGGGGCATCCCCTCTTCCCCAGTGGTGCTGAGGAACAGTGGAGGTGCTGGGGGAGAGTGGCATCCGGAGGGGAAATGTGGCTGGCTGACCAGCAAGGTCCCAGAGCTGGCAATGTACCAGGAGCAGCGAAACTTTGGTGCCCCAGCATGGTGTGGCCATGGCACCTGGCGGGGACCGTCGGAGAAGGGAAGGGACATCTCCCTCTGAAGCAGCCGGACCAGGCAGGAGGGCAGCCAGGTGACCCTCACGGCTCCCCAGACACAACTGTCAGCACCTCGCCCCGCTCCCCGCACACGCGTGTGCACACGCACGCACGCACACCGGTACACACACAGGGGATGGCCGTGCCTCTGCACCCAGGGCCGGCAGCCGGCAATCGCGGTGCCAAGGGAGGAGAGGTTTCTCACGCCTCTGCAAGCAGAGCTGAAGGGCAAATCGGTCTCAACAAACCGTTCCCAAATTCCCTCTCCGGGAGACCTTGCCATCCCCCAACCCCAGCAAACACCCGTGGGGCTGAGTGGTTTCTCAGCCACGAGGGGTTAAATATCTCCCCGTAAACAACAGCAGCACCCAGGGATGCTCTGCGGCCGCTGGGGAGCAGGGAGGCAGAGGGCAAGAAGAGCCAGTGCGGTGTGGGGAGGGGGGGGCTGCGCCTTGTGCACCCGAGGGGGTCTCTTCGGGGCGCGTGGAGCCCACCCGTGGCAGCCCCTGGTTCCCAAAGCTGGGGCTGGCTGCGGGGAGGGTGCGCGGGGGGAGATTTTGCAGCGATGTTTAATATTCAGGTCACATGACGATGGCAGCAGGAG
Organism: Cygnus olor; assembly: GCF_009769625.2. NCBI lineage: Eukaryota > Metazoa > Chordata > Aves > Anseriformes > Anatidae > Cygnus > Cygnus olor. The sequence continues at coordinate 43,495,269 of NC_049169.1, forward strand.
CAGCACCAGCATCCCCGCTCAGCTGAAATAGCCGCTGGAGAAGGAGGGGAAAAAGGAGAGGGGGGAGAAGAGGACAGGGAAGAAAGAGAGAGAGGTAAAAGCGGAGCTTCGTAGCCCACCGCGCTGCGCCAGCGTCAGGCTAGGAAAGTGGGGGGAGACCCACCCCCTTGGGAGAGTGCTCGGAGACAAAGGGAGCTTCATGTTCAAAGGTAGGATGCTCTGGGCTCGGCAGGGCTGGGCGATGCCGGAGGGACGCTCGGGCTTTTTGTGCACGCAGCCTCCGCACGCTGCCGAGCCCCGGCTGCTGGGGCTGAATGCCTCTGAAGGGCAGCGGGGGAAATGGGTGCCGGCTTTGTGGTTTTTCTTCTCGTCTCTCCGTGCTAGAGGTCTGGCATTGAAGGAGAAGGAGCAGGGGTGGCGGTTGTGGTGCTGATGCGGAGTAGCTGTCGCCAGGGGCTGCTCTGAAAGAAAGATATAATCCCAGCTGGTCCAGGGCTGGGGAAAGCCCATGAGCTGCTCTGCCACTGGCTTGTCCCTTGCCACTGACAGGCAGCTGCTGCCGGGGCAGTGGGGACGCCCTGCGCTGCTCCCTGGGCATCTGCGCAGGAGCCAGCAGGCGGGCAGGGGACAGGCAGCTCCGGAGGGATGGACGCCCTGGTCCTGGGGTGCTCAGCATCCTCTCTCTTCGGGGTGCAGCCCAGGCTGGGCCAGCTGCCAAGGGTACAGCCCCTTCACCTCCAGCTCCTGCATCTCCAGAGGCTTCGGCACACGGTGCCCTGCGTGGAATCGCTGCGGCCCCGGCAGAGCCCGAGCCCTCTGCAGAGCGGTGAGGGCACGTGGAGGAAGGGTGCTGCCAGCAAGGCTGCGGCAGCCCAGAAGGCTGGGATAAGTTTCCCTGCCCTACTCGAAATGCCCGGTGATGCTCAGGCTGTGGAGTGGGACACGGGGCTGGGGCCACACGGGTGGCAGGGGCTCGATTAAGACACATGAGTGGGTCGGTGTCCCCGGAGGGCCTTGTGCCGCACGGGAGGAGAGCCGCAGCGAGGCCGTGGATGTGTTACAGGGGGGTTGAGCAGCCTCTCCATGCTCTGGGAGATGGATTCGTGGTGCTGGCCGGCTGCTTCCAGCCCTCCCTCCCTCTTGCCACTCAGACAAAGGACGGAAGGCAGGGGGAGGGGATAAGACTGTATCTAGGTTATCGGGTCTGGCCTGCCCCAGGACACAGGGGATGGAAGTCTGAGCCCACGGCCGACCCGCAGGGCTGCCTCCATCGCCAGCAAGCTGCTGCAGACACCAGGGGCGGGTGGATGTGTTGCAGGAGCACCGGCCTTCCCGGAGAGGTTTTGGGGTGGATTGGTGGGTGCTGGAGGCCGGAGCCGGCCGGGACCCCTCCAGGCACCCGTTGCTGCTCCGTCCCTGCTTGCCCTGGCCCCAGGCACTGCGGCTCTCCCTGCAGCGCCCGGGAGCAGAGGTATCGCCAGCAGCCGCCCTCTTAAATCAGCTTCTCTCAGCAGGCAGAACAAAGCAGCAGGGAAACGGGTGGGAACGCCAACAGCGGATGCGAGTGGTTAACCTTGGTTAACCCCCTTTTCATTATCAGCTGCACTGACCGTAGCGGTCTGTCATGGATTCATTACGGGGAGCAGCCAGGGGGGCTACGGGGTGTGCCTAGGGTGCATAATGCTGCCTCTTGACCATTCGGTCAGAGCTTTAATGAGGCTTCAGAGCAGCGTTAGCGTTACATCCCCTACAACAGAGCCATTCCCAGGAGAGCAGGCAGGCACGTTTCACGTCTTAAAGTGCCTCTCACAGCTCTGGCTCTGGCCCTGCACGCCCTGACCCACCGGCTGGCTGGCCCTCAGTTGGCTCCTTGGATTTCTCCGTGGCAGTCAAGGGGTGGAAAATCACCTGCATGAAGCTGAGCCCTCAGGTGCCTCCTCGCAAAATGGGCTGCTTTTCAGAGCCTTTCAGAGCCCATTCAGCCTTTCAGAGGCTGAATGGGAAGGCACCCCACGTGGAGAGGAATCTCCGTGGTTTGGAGGGTGTCATCTCCCCTGAGACCTTGAATGTCCAAAATCAAAACTCCCAGAGCTGCATCAGTGACAAACAATTCAGGGAGTATTTAAGGAGACCTCTCGGCATCTTTTTTTTTTTTTTTCCTGATCTTGGGGCTTTTTATAGGTGCTCAGGCTGTTGGGACCTGACTCTGAAACATCTGCTTCAGCCACAACAAGCTCCTGGCTCCAGCAGCAAAGCCTGCCAAGAAATGGCCAAGTGTTGCAATGTTCACAGCAGAGTTAGCAACATCTGGCAGCTCTGGGCAAGTTGTTCCTCAGCGCAGAGAGATTGAGGGATGAGTTATCAACCTTTTGGTGAGCCTAGAGGTTGACTGCCAGCTCCTTCCTTCCGTCCTTGGTACAGGTGGCACGGGGCGGCCCAGGAGAGGACAAGTGAAGGGCAGAGCCCTCCGTGCTGTGCCAGAGCAATGGGCTTTTCTGGCTGGCAGCAGCTTTGAGAAAGCTGGAAGAAGACACGGGGAGCCTTGGGGGAGGCTGTGTCAGCAGGAGGGGCACAGACCGGCTGTGATGGCTGTAGGAATGGATTGCAGCTGAGAAGCACTCGGCTAGGCAGGCTGCCTCCGCCGGCAGCATGAGTAGCTCCCAACTGCCAACCCGGCTTGGCCAACGCTTCGTCTTCTGCCCTGGTCCCTGAGGGTGCTGCTCGCTGCTGCAGAAGAGGGTGGTGATGGCTCAGAGAGCCCCTGCTCCGTGGGGAAGGGCAGGAAGGCATCCTCCTGCAGGCCACTCCCTGCAGGCAGGGTGAGACGGAGGTGGCACGAAGCCCCGACCCTAAGGACGTTACCTCAGGGCTGTTCACAGGTTGTTCACCTTCCAAGCAGCGTAAAGCTTATATAATATGTGTTTTTTTCCCTGTGTAGAGCAGCCTTTTGTGTCTGCACAGACGCTTTGATACAGCAGGCAGGGTCGCCAGCCACCCCCACAGCTAGCCCTGTCCAAGAACAAAATCTCCCTGACCTCTCCCCAGCCCCTGACCTGACCTGGCCGAGCTATCTGGGACCCCAGACTGGTGCTGTCTGTGTCCCCAGCCCCATGACCTCTGAGTTGTCTTCTTACCCAGGAGGCGTCTGTCCCTTGCCAAGTGGCAGTCGCCTGAGGGATCTGCTGAGAGAAGCGAAAAACCACCACCAAAATAATGGAAAGGGGTAATTTAGTGTGAGATACTTGAATGGGAGCGGCATACAGAATAAGAGGAGTGCTTAGCAAGCAAAAACACATGCTGTCTCTGTCCTGGAAAAATAACCATCTAATGAGACAAAGAATGGGGGAGCCGAGTAATTAGGGTGGGAGAGGCTCCAGCTTGCAGCTGGGTTGTATGTGAAGGGTATTTGGTTCCCGTCCCCTTCATCTTCCTTCCCAGAGCCGGCCCTCACGCTTCCCGTCCCCACCAATTACAGCCTCTCCTCCATGCCCTGTCCTCTCCCAACCTCGGGTTCTTCCTGCGGTGGGTGGGAGCTGCTCACTAACGAGGCAAGAGATGGAGATGAATGGCTGAAGCCCGCCCCAAGCTGTGTGTGCTGTCATCCAAAAAAGAGTTGGAACGGCTGGAAAGCCAGAAGGGCCTTTCTCTCTGTCAGTTTGTTTTGCATGGAAGGAGCAAGGACAGGAGGGAGGAGAGAAAGGCGCAGCTGATTAGCTTCTTGGTGGGCATGACACAACCCACCAACCTGTGGAAAGGAGGCAAGCATGGAGGTTGTTGCCATGCTTTGCATTTCCAGCATCGCTTTATTCTGTGGAGCTCAGCACAGAGTCGTGCAGCCTATCCCGGCAGGGGCCAAGCTTGCAAGTCCTCACATTAAATCCCAAATTCTGTTTCAATGCCAGAACTTGACAGATGATCATTTTTGAAAGTCTGTTCCATTACGAATTTCATGCTGAAGTTGGAGGGGCAAACCTCTAGTGATCCTGATGAGAACTGGGAGGCAAATCAAATCAAATCTAGAACGATAGGTAGAAGAGTACTCTGGAAACTCGGGTGGATGTTCCTCCAAGAAGAACCTTACTGCTAAAATCTTGCTGTTCAAGGCAAGGCTGTTCAAAGGCTCAGCAGCCCTTGAAATGGACACGCAAAGTTGAACTCCGCCCCTGAGACAGGGCAGCAGGGAGGTCCCTATTATACCTGAGTGATGATTTTTCAACCTCTCTCCCTGTGCAGGACCAGTGGAGAGCAAAACCGAATCAGCCATGTCTGAGCTAGTCCCAGAGCCGCGACAAAAGCCAGTAGTGCCGATGAAACCCATGGGCATTAATGCCAACTTGCTGGGCTACATCGGCATCGACACCATCATTGAGCAGATGCGCAAGAAGACCATGAAGACAGGTTTCGACTTCAACATCATGGTTGTAGGTAGGCAGAGACCAGTGGAGGTACTGGGAGCTATGGCTGGGTGCTCTCCCGTGAGGCCAGGAAGGGAGGGCAGGAGGGAGCGGACAGTGCTTGCTGTAGGGGAAAGGACAGCTCGCACAAGGCAAGGAGATACCTACAGCCCTTTCTCCTGCCAGCCTGGCTCCATCCCCTGGGCCTGCTGTCAATGCATAAGCCATGAGCTTTTTCTTTGCAATCCTCAGGTCAGAGCGGACTGGGAAAGTCAACGCTGGTGAACACCCTCTTCAAATCCCAGGTGAGCCGCAAATCTTCGGGCTGGAACCGGGAGGAGAAGATCCCCAAGACAGTGGAGATCAAAGCCATCGGGCATGGTAAGAGCCAGGCTGCTGGGGTGCAGGCAATGCTGATGCTTCAGCACGGTCCAGCAGACGACCCCAGTATCCTGTGCAAGCAGTACGTTGCTGTAAGGCAGCCCTTTCTCCATGGGAAGCTGAAGGAGAAATGCCAGTTTTATTTGACCTCAGACCCAGCCAAGGATTTTCTTAAACAGTGATGCATGCCACTGATGCCATAGCCAAAAGTAAGAGGTAGAAAAAGTGCTACAGATATTTCCCTGCCAAGACATTAGTCTGCACGTGTGGATTAACCTTATGATAAGTCATCCCCACCTGCAGACATTTACTGGTCTATGCCAACCGCACTGATGGGCCCCATCCCAAACCTAGCAGAGCACGTATCGTCATAGCAAGACATCAGCACAGCTGCTAAAACAGTGCAAAATAATGAGCGTCATCTCAGACTCAGGATATGTATGGAGGGGAGGACAAGCTCTGTAAATAGGCACTACCCGTGGGCCACAGACTGAGCACAAATCTGTTTTCCTGCAGCAGAGGTGTATAATGTAGCTTTTGTGCAGGGGTTACCAAAATTTGGAGTCAGGAGCTCCACTGGGGTCACAAGTGCTGAGGCATGACCCAAGCTGACCTGGTCTTGCTTGGTGGGCAAAGATAAGGGCAGAGAGCTCTTGTTCCATTGTAGGGCACAGAGACATGTTTCATGCTGGAACAGGCCCCCAGGGAGGCGTATGATTGTTTGCAATTTCTTCTCCAGTTATTGAAGAAGGCGGTGTCAAAATGAAGCTGACAGTGATAGACACCCCAGGATTCGGAGACCAGATCAACAATGAGAACTGGTGAGTTTTACCCAGTTACAGGACCTTGCAACCCCAATAAAGGGCTGCAGTCAGGTTGATACCTGGAGTGATGCTCATCTGCTTGGCCTGGAACGTGTCTGGGATTCTGTTGTGCTCAGGGGGTCAGTAATGGGGATGTGAAATTATGAGCACCATGGGTTTGCATGCATGATCCAAATCACTGCCAGGAAACCAGGCAAAAAAAATGTAATCTCCTTCCCAGGATGAGTTCCCCCAAATTCTACATATAGCTGAAAATTGAGCTGTTCTGCCCCAACTCAGCCAATCCATTTTTTTCCCAGATTTCTCCCGAAGAGCAACCTTCAGCAGCCCCCCGCCATAGCACCAACAGGTCTTTCCTTCCTCTCTCCACTGATTTAACTGCTGATTTCCATTGTGGTTTGCAAAAGCCTCTCATCATAGTTAGAGAAAGTCTTAAACATCTCTGCTGATGGCGAGATGCTGGCGGTGGATATATTTTATGCCAGAGTTTGCTTTGCTGCTGTCAGAGCTGGGAACACTGTAGGCAGGAACATGAGGAGATTTGTACCTGTCTTTTAATCTCTCTCCCCCACCTTAACAGCTGGGAGCCTATCGAGAAATACATCAACGAGCAATATGAAAAATTTCTGAAAGAGGAAGTGAATATTGCGAGGAAGAAGCGAATTCCAGACACACGAGTGCACTGCTGCCTCTACTTCATCTCCCCCACAGGCCACTCGTACGTACAAAGTCCCCTGTCCTTCCTCACCCCCTCTGTGCCTCTGTGGCAGGCATACACCCTGCACTGCTCGGTCTCAGCCGCACAGCCAGGGGTCCTGCCCATGGAGCTTAATTTAGGGTGCTGCAGAGCTTAAAGGAGTCTGGGATAACAAAGGCAGGAGAAATGCCACTGTGTTTTTTGGGAGGGGGCAGGATGGATGGGAAGGAGGAGGAGCGATCACAGTAGCAGCAAGAGGGTTATGTACAAGGGAGGTTTTGCTGGTGCCCCGATGCTGGGAGAGTCACTAGGATGAAGGGCGAGGAGGGTAAAAGTGACGCCTTCCGTGTTGTTCATTCTTGGGCTGCAGCCTGCGGCCTTTGGACCTGGAGTTCATGAAACACCTCAGCAAGGTAGTGAACATCATCCCGGTTATTGCCAAGGCTGACACCATGACCTTGGAGGAGAAGATTGAATTCAAACAGAGAGTGAGTATCTCTTCTCCTGCATGGGATCCCTCCCTGCCCTGGCTGGGAGATGGGAGAAATGAGCTGTATCCTCCCTGCTGGACTGCAGCACAGCCCCCAGGGACGCAGTCCCACGGTCCCACAGAGTCCAGCACGGGATTGGTGTGCAAGCCCTGCCACTGTCCTGAAGATACAACTGCCCATGGCTCTGAGGACACCTGTTCAAGGGGGGGTATCCCCGTGACATCCCATCATAAGCTCTGTCACAGGATCTGCAGAGCCAGACAAGTAACCAGGGCTGGGGAAGGATGACTTGTCACTGCTGCCATGTGTCCTCGCTTTGCTGCACACTTCCCTGGGGACAGTCCCTCCAGCCCTTCCCCGCTGGAAGGATCTCACAAACACATCTACCCAGCCATCCTGCCTGCCTTCCCTTCAGACTTGTGTTGCTTGTGCTCCAAAATGTCTCTCTGCCCAGGTGCGCAAAGAGCTCGAAGTAAACGGAATCGAGTTTTACCCCCAGAAAGAATTTGATGAGGACTTGGAGGATAAAACAGAGAACGACAAAATCAGGGTAGGAAACATTTTATTGTGGGAGGGGAAGGGGGGGGATGAGGGCTGGTCAGATTTAATGAGTGTAAAACACATGTCACTGGGAGGTTTTAAGTGCTTCATGGTCCTCACATGAAAGATGCAATGGACGTAAGGGATGGTTGTTCATCCTTCCTAGTTTCATTTGTCCCTGTCATTGTCACAGGGTGCTGTGAAGGCTGTGTGAGGAAGGACTGCATCTCTCTTCCTCTTAGTGAACACTCCATTTGGCCTCTGTTAAGGACCTAATGGGCCAGATGTGTGGCTGATGTCCAGCCTCTGTCCCAGGCAACCACCCTGTGAGCCCTCTCATCCACTGACCAAACTCAACTTGAAAATCAGTCCAGCGCTCTGCCCTGCCAGCCCCTGTGGGAAGGCCTGTCCCATCCCTCCCACCTCAGAGAGTTAAAAACCATCTAATTTCAAGCCTGTGTGTGTTCATGGCCAAGTTGTACCCAAGACTATATCCGTGTTCTTGTGCCAACGCTGACTCAAGCACTTCTGCCTAGTGGCCCCATGCACCACTCAGGCATTCGTAGAGAACAGGTTTATCCTCTGCTGGCCTTCTTCTGGTCAGCTAAATGAGATAAACTCCTTTGACTGAGCTTCCCATTCCTCAGCAGTCTGTGCTCCTAGTCACTGTTTTCTGTGCCTGCTCCGGTTTGATTTGATTTTCTAGCACTGGTGCAGGTACCCGATGCTTCCCTGTCTCTTCCGAGATCTGAACTGGACCACATCCTCTGTAAACAATTGCATCACGCTGGTGACTCGTGGTCATCTTGTGACTGGCTGGCACATGGGGTCCTTCCCCTCCTTCAGTCTTTGCTTGTGCATAAGCTCAGAAGTTATAGCAGAAATTCTTGGTGTTATTCCCTAAATGCTGCTCTTTGTGCCGCAAACTTACGTACATCTTCTTCTGTACTGACAGCTCCTCCTGGCTTTGTGATGCTAGTGCATTTAGTTATCCCACTCATCGTTTTTTGTGGCTAGGCTATTAATGGAAATAAGATGTCTTCCGTGGCAGTCCTCAAGAAATTCCAGGAGTAACTGCCTTGCAGCCTGGCACTTGCCCTTTCAACTCCCCTAGCTGTCACAGCCCCAGCAGAAATTCCCACCTCCCCCAGCTTAATTAATCATTTCCCATTTGGCAACACATCACACATTCTGGGGAAGACCAGACGGGTTTTGCTGCTTCTCCAAACTGTTGCTGTTTGTGAGAAGGGCACGACGTTCCCTTCTGCACTTCAGCCTCATTGGTCTAGGTTCGGTAGTCTCACTCATAAGAAATAAGCTCTGCAGACAGGTGCTTTCTGTTTTCTGAGGGAGGTGGATGGGGAGCAGTGATGGTGCTGCTCTCTGGAAGGGGTTTGATAGGTCTCTCCATGTGTCTCTCCCCAGCAGGAAAGCATGCCCTTCGCAGTAGTGGGCAGTGACAAGGAGTACCAAGTGAATGGAAAAAGAGTCCTGGGCAGGAAAACACCTTGGGGAATCATTGAAGGTAAGGAAAAACTTGTTTCTGGGAGATGTAAGAACTTCTGCAGGCCCTAGTAATAGACTATGGTCTTGATAACGTCCCATGATTACCTTCCCATGCCTTTTTTTGTTTTGTTTTGTTTTGTTTTTTGAAAAGAGGAGAATTCTTAGATAGCTCTGCTGTCAGGTGTTGGCACAACTGCCCGTCCTTTCTGAAGTACACAGGCTCAGCCCACCTGGAGCATGCCCCACGGCAGTGACCTTGCCGTGCTCTGTAACCACAAAGGGGTTGCTGAAAATGCAAACGTAACATTTGCTTGCTTTCTTTTCAGTGGAAAACCTCACTCACTGTGAATTTGCCCTCCTTCGAGATTTTGTCATCAGGTAAGGCCATGGTCATGCATGAGCTTTCTCTTGGTGAGAAGAGAGTCTTCCTGAGACCCTCTTAGAGTGAAATAGCCCCTATGGAAGGGAAGATAAAGCACATTTCAGGCAGTAAAAGCTTCTGTGGGGTAGGGTTGGATTGAATTAAGGGCTAGTTGTGTAAGTTCAGGGGATGCTCTAGTGCCTCTCTTGACCACTATGTCAAGTAAGTGCTAGTTTTCATGTATGATCTGGATGACTTAAGAAAAGCAGAGTAATAAGCACTCCCCCTCTATCCCATTAAGGATATTAGGTTTCAAAAACTTCTAGTTGACGCTGACATAGGTCTGCACTGGAGTCTGTGACAAAGAGGCCACTACCCCATCCTAGACCATGTGTCCTACCAGGCTGAGGGATGGGCTGGAACATATGACCTGGAAGTAAAAAGCTCCTTATTTCAATCAGCTGTCATTGTCTTGTCCTATTTCTACATGTTTCATGAAGCTGTCTCAGCACAAATTATATCTGCCTCAAATTCTGTAGAAGAGCTGCAAAGATCCAGGGTCACCTCTGTTCGCTATCAACACCCTAAGGTTTTAAACAGCACCAAAAAAAAAAAAGAAAATAAGGGAAACACACTAAAGCCAGAGTCCTGTGGCTCACTCCACCTGTGGGGGTGGTGGTATTGAGACATTTCACCAGGTACAATGCTTTGACGTCACCATACTGCCCTCTTTTTGTACCATGGGACCATCCACAGCAGACGTGCTTTCCCCGAGTCTACCAGTAAAAGCATCCCGACCAAGTGATGATCACAAAACATAAGACAACCCAAGACCATGGGTGTTCCATGGATGGTAGGGACTATTGCTCATGGCAGTGTTCTGCAGGCTGCAGTCCCTGGTGGACCTGAAACTGGTGCTTCCTTGTCTTACCACCACTGGAAGCTGGATGTAAGAGTTAAGCCCTGTCTGCTCTCACACACCAGGCTGGCCAGTAGCTGTCCCACTAGCACAGGTCTGAGAGGGGGCAAGACACTGGCCAGCACAGCCAGGGATTTCAGCCCATGTCCTGCATCCTGTGCTTGTGTCCTCTTGCATTTTGATGCTTCAGCTCTCTGCTGTGTTATGGCGCCCGTACAGAAAGAGGGTATGTTCGTTAACCAGACAGACTGGAGAAATCTTCCCTTTATCTCAGGGAATAAAGTGATCATCAGAAAACTAACACTGACAGTGCTGATGTTGATTATCATATCCTCTTTCCAACCCCACGTTCATTTTGTCCTGGGCAGGACCCACCTTCAGGACCTGAAAGAAGTGACCCACAACATCCACTACGAGACCTACAGGGCCAAGCGGCTGAACGACAACGGAGGGCTGCCCCCCATGACCGCTGAGACAGAGGAAAACCACGAAAGTAATCTGTGAATGACCCCTCTCCGCTGTCACATCATGTCTCTGGATACGAAAACCCACCCCTGTTACCCTTGGCTCTACCGTGGGCCTGTCTCTGAAGCATGTGGAACATCCTCTGTGTGTGTGAGGGTTGTGTGCGTGTGAGTGTGTGTGCCTGCACCTAACTGTGTGCCGGAGGGGGACCAAAGGCATCTCCTCCGTCCTTCCCAGACCGTCCTCATTCTTGGTTTATTTTTTTTGCACAGCTGACTGTCCGTCATCTTCCTTTCTCTTGTTTCTGTGTCTCAGCTGTGTGTCTTGTCTGGGGGAAATAGGAAGGGGGGAATGATTTATGGGGGCAAGAGGGCTTCGGAGGTGGGAGGTGTGGGGCATGTTTTTATCTCTTGGAGGTATGACAAGGAGAGACTCCAGGAGAGACAGTGGAGTTGGAGCATGCAGTATCTTCACGTGATGGCTTTCTCCCAGGTCCTTGGCGGGTGGGAAGACAGACGACTGCTCAGACAGGATGGTGGCCCAGCATTTTACCCCCCTTTCTTGCTGTGGCTTCCCGAAGGGAAATGGCAACTTGGAAGTGGATAGATGGGAGAAGTGACAGACTGACATGTTTTGTGGTTCGGGGGAAATGAGTGAGGGGAGGAGACGCAGAATTAAATTTTGGGCCGTAGCAGCTACCTGAAAAGCATCAAAGTGCTTGGGGGAAAGAGCCATATTTTCCAAAAGTAAAGAGTAAACGAACATCAGGATGTCTCCCTTGGTCTCCGCTGGTGGTGGGAACACAAGAAATACCTTCTCACATCTGTGTTTGCTACTTCAGCAGTCTCAGCCCAGTGCTACTCCCCAGCCCCTCCTACTCCTCTCCTAGCTTCCCTGTCCTCCTCCTTAATTTTTGTCCTCATTCCCTTTTAAACCTCCATAGCCTTTAACCCTTTCTTTCTTTCTTTCTTTCTTTCTTTCTTTCTTCCCTCTTTCTTTCTTTCTCTCTTTCTCTCTTTCTCTCTCTTTCTCTCTTTCTTTCTTTCTTTCTTTTCTTTCTTTTCTTTCTTTCCTTTTCTTTTTCTTTCTTTCTTTTCCTTCCTTCCTTCCTTCCTTCCTTCCTTCCTTCCTTCCTTCCTTCCTTCCTTCCATCTCACTTTCCCTGCTCTCTCCCCTTTCTGTCTCTCCTTCATTTCCTCACAAACCTTCCTCTTCTCCAGGCCCTTTCCTTCCTCTCCATCTTCACCAGCTCTCACACCTCCTCCTTATCAATGCGCTGTTGTTGTGTCACATTGGGAAGCTGCTGCTTTACCCTCCCTTGGAGGAGGCAGGGAGGGAAGGTAAAGACCCAGGAGCAGACAAAGGCACGGCTTTACTGAAGGCTAAATGCTCACACCTGCCGGTGGCCAGCTCTTTTCTGCATGTCCCTGAGCCAGGCAGAGAGCACCAGGGCTGCCTGGGCAGAAGGGAGGAGCAGAGGACATCTGAGTGTGGCAGTCTCTGTCACCTGGCTGATGCGTGTCACACAGCTGGCAGGGGCTGTCCCCTCCAGAAGAACAGCCGGGTGCATTGGCATTGCACGTGCAGAAGGTCTCGGTGTGGGATGGTAGAGCTGTGGGTACAGGGAAGTGAGGTGGTTCGGGATGGGGGGCTGGAAAGGCTGGTGCGGGAGGGAGGAAGGGGTCCCTGTGCGGGGACAGCAGGGGGTGACTCAAGCAAAGCCCGAGGTTTGTGAACAGAGCTGGTCAGGGCCAGGACTGGGACGAGGGTGCTCCAAGCCCCAGCAGAACCATCTAAGAGCTCGCGTGCACATTGTGTCTTTCTCTGGTGCTCTTCCATCTCGCTCCCACCCATCCATACATAGATATCAGCCATTCTCAGCATCGCCAGGACCCGAGGGCCCTCCTGGCCCTTCTCACTCTTCTCACCACCCATGTTCATGGCTCCCAGTGCTCCACACAGCCTCGCACCCACCACCCCACCTGCGCCAGGCCTCCGAGACCCTGTTGGGATCGAAGCCTCCTCATGGCTGCCCGCAACCACCGCACGGGCCTTGCAGAAAACACCCGGTCACGCTGCGAGCCGTCCTGCCAGCCCCATCGGCCAGCGTGGCGTAGGAGCCTCCTCCCAGCTTGTCCCTCCAGGAGGCCACTCCACGAGGCCACCAGGAACGTCTCAGCCTCGGCAGCCTCCATGCGACGCGTTAAACCCAGTGCAACGTGAAAGCCCCCACCCAGACACCCCGCCACGCTCCACGGTGTGGAGGTGCTCGTTCACACAGGCCCTCAGTGGCCGTGCCACTGCCTCACGGGGACTCTTGTCACCACCGGGCCGTGTCACCCTGCCCATGGCAGGCGCTGCCGGTGCCACAGGGCACCTTGGTGGCTGCGGTACGGCCACCTCAGTGACGCTGGGACCAGCCGGGGCCGTGGCAGAGAGCTGGCACCGCCGGCACGAGTTTCCCTCGCTCATACCCCGAGCTGCAGGGACAAGGCGGCGCGGCTCGCCCCATGTTTGGAATTTTTTGGGGTGTGTTTGTAACGAGGGGGGTTTAAGCAATGCTCTGTAATTCTGCGGTGGGCTGTTTATAAAGGATGCATAAACGGGTGGCCCCAACCCTACAAATGAACGCTCCGGGAGTGCGACTGTGCGGGGGAGGGGGGGGGGGGGCGAGAAAGGGCGGGGGCCCCGTTCCGCCCGGGAGGTGCCCTCGGAGACCGGGGCTCGTCCTTAAAAAAGGGGAAAAAAAACAAAAAAAAGGAAAAAGAAAAAAAAAAAAGGAAAAAAAAAGGAAAAAAAAAGAAACGAAACCAAAACAGCGCCCCCGCTCCGGCCCGGGCCTGGCTTCACGGCGGGCGGAGACAGCGGGACCCGCACGCACAGGGCGCGGGGCGGCCCCGTTCCCCTCCCGGGCCCGGTGCCGCTCCCTCGGTCCCCGGGGACAAGCGCCGCGGAGCCCCGGCCCGCTGTGACGTCACGCGGGGCGGGCAGGGCCGTGACGTCACGGGGGCGGAGGCGGCGGGGCAAGATGGCGCTGAACAGGAACCACTCCAAGGAGGGGGGCGTCGTGGTGCCCGGCGGCGAGAGGTACCGGGCCGGGGGGGGGGGGGGCAGGGGGGCTCCGGGCCGCCTGTAGGGTCTGGGGGGTGCCCTGGGGGCGGCGGAGGCGTCGCTTGGCCTCGCGGGAGGCTTCGTGCGGAGGGCGAGGCCCGAGCGCCTGGCGCCTCTCCCACGTCCCGGGGTGTGCCCGTGGAGCCCCCGGTGGGGTCCGTGAAGCGACCGACCGGGGAAGTCCTGGAGACGTCCCGGAGACCAGGAGGCACGGCGAAGCTCCTCGTGTTGGCGTGGGGTAGGAAAACCACGCTCCACATCACGTCGCCTTCACGAGTGACCGCGGTCTGGGCCCCGCACGCGCTCCCAGACGTGTTTTTGGCTGGTTTAGCGAGGTGCCGGCCGTGCCACCGCGTCGCGGGGGGCACAGACCCGCTCGGCGGCACGGCCCCGGCCCCGGCGGAGGCCCTGCTGTTTGCCACAGCCCGGCCGCTCACGTAGGCGAGCGTCGGAGTGACCACGCAGACGCTGCTCCTAATGAGGCAACCCAACGTGAAATTCTGGTGCGTGATGCAGTTAAGGAGGTGCGCTGGTGAGACTCGGAGCGTTGAGGAGTTGGCTTTATGTAGCTTGGGAGAAATACTCCCCCTTCGCCTCTTGGAAATACAAAGAGCTCTGCCTTGCTGTCCGTCTGTCCCCCCAGCCAGCGCGAGAATCTGCATCTAGCTAAACTCTGAAGTAACGTCCCGGCAGACTTTGTCAGGACGTTTTTTTTCCCATGATTAAAGCTAGACTTTGCTAGTCTTCCTTCTTGGACATCTGAATGTTTCAGGTACACCTGTACTGCCACATTTTCTCTTCCCTAATGACCACACAATGTGAAATCACAGGGCTCTTGGGTGTTTTCCCATACCCTGACCCTGCCAATTTGCAGTTTCCTGACCTGATCCGATTTCTGGGATAGGCTGATCAGAACATGTCACAGTAACTTTAGATCCAGCCTCATCTGGCTTGTGTTGAGTCACAGTGTCTTTTTTTGTTTGTTTTCTGTGCTCCTGAACCAAAAAATGCTTCCAATTTTTCTGCTGTTGAAACACATTACAAGCTTGTCACATCCAAGGCTCTTTTGTTTATTCTGGAACTTTTCTTACCAGGTGATATGTTTAGGGTCCACCACCTAGATTCAGTGACACTCTTTCTCAAGATGATTGTTTTCCTGAAAATATATTTAATTTTTTTTCAGTCACCTCCATACCTGTAGTGTTTGCAGGTCCCATCTGACCTTTCCCCTCTGGCATTGTTAGCAGAGTTTGCTGATGTTCCCATAAATATCCAACAATAATAACCTTATTGCTGATGTCCATGGCTCCTCGTTTGGTTCCTTAGCACGGTGCTCTTCATCACAAATATTTGCTTAAATCATGTGAAGTAGGGCCAGCGGTCAGGGTACTGTGAAGCAACGTCCTCAGTTTGCGCAGCGGGTGTGGCGGTGCAGCAGTTCTGCTTTCCCTTCTGGTGGCCGGTCCTGGATGTAAACATGGATGTGGTGAGAGGCTTGCTCTGAGGTCGTTCCTTGACTTCAAGCACATGGTTTCAGCTCATCCCTTCTGTGCTCTAATCTCTGGGCTGAGGCTCTTGCCAAGCAGAGAGAGCAATTCCTTCAGCCTGATGGTTTTGGAGGCAGTTTCTCTTCCTGTCTTTTAAAGTTCCTCT
Source organism: Cygnus olor (assembly GCF_009769625.2). Lineage (NCBI taxonomy): Eukaryota > Metazoa > Chordata > Aves > Anseriformes > Anatidae > Cygnus > Cygnus olor. The sequence goes on from NC_049169.1 coordinate 43,510,611, forward strand.
TTGTGAAGGAGGACAGGGGTTGTCAAAGGTGAGAGAAGGAATTCTTCCGCTCTGGGTAAATCATCCCTGTGTGTCCAAAAGGAAAACTGGAGGGCCTGCCTTAGAATCTAGTATTTTGGGATAACGTTCAGGGACTGCGTGACGGGTGTCTGTGTGTCAGAGCTGTCACTGAGGCTCTCTCCAACTGGTCTGATTTCCTCCTGCAGTGTTCTCAAACAGTGCAAAGATGTGGAGCTCTCCTTCAGCGACGTGACGGGCAAGCCTGAAGCCTTCAAAGGCACCAAGAAGGGGATGTTGTATCTCACCCCTTACAGGGTAAGTCTGATGTGAACAGGGCTCCCCTTTTCTCCGGGGACTGTAGACAAGAGACGTAGCTGGTAACAGGAGAAGTGATTTTTGTTATGAGAGGAACCACTAGGGGTACTAGGTAGGAGAAAGGCTGGTGGAAATAGGACAGTTCTTGCCTGTGTCACAGTCCTGGATGCCTACAAAGGAACGTACAAACCTGGAAATCGCTATGTGGAGAATATGTTACATACATCAGTAGGTATTATTCTCTTTGAAAACTGTCATGGCTGATCCTTAAAAAATAGAACAATAGAACTGTAACTGTCTGTGCGTGCTTTAAGCAGTATGCTCTTTTGGAACATGCGTGCTTCAGGTGAGTTAGCCATGCCGTCAGATCTGTTTGGGATTCCATCTCATGAAGGCTGTGAAACAACACAACACGTACTGATAATAGGGCTTAAATTATCCTCTTTTTGGATGCTACTACACCCAGAACTCCATAACCACGCTGTATCTGATTAACTAACTCAGAAATGTTCCTTCCTGTCTTGCAGATGATCTTCGTGTCAAAGGGCAAGGATCCTATGCTGTCCTTCATGATGCCATTTTATTTGGTGAAGGAGTGCTCTGTTGAGCAGCCTGTTTTCTCTGCCAATTACATCAAAGGACAGATCCACGCCGAGGCAGGAGGTACGTGCCCGTGCTTTGTAGACTGAAATCTTCCCGAGTGTCACAGGTCTTTTTCTCTTCTGCTAAACATCGAATAGTGCTTACATGCACAGGGGACGGGTGGACAGTGTAGCTACGGCAGCGTAGTTTGCTTGTCCAGACTAAGGTAACTCAGGTCTTCTGAACTTTAACTTCAGTGTTACTGTCTGCCCCCAAACCTAGTAACTGACTTCTGCAGGATGACTTTTATTTAAGCCTGTAGCTTCCGTCTTGCTCTGCGTGTCGTGTTTACTTGGTTTCTGCTTGTGCTTGTTTTCCCGTCCTTGACCTGGAAGGCTGGGCAAGAGACCAAGTTCCCAGTCACCGATACTGATAGAATTAGCAGCCGCTTTTTTGCTAATTGTTTTTGCTAAACTGTTTTGCCGTCTTGACGGCTGCTGAGGAGGTTAATCGTCTGTTTCAATTCTAATGCTCTCTCCTAGGTGGCTGGGAAGGACAGGGGACATTCAAACTGACTTTTAACAGCGGAGGAGCCATTGAATTTGGACAGCTGATGTTCAAAGCTGCCTCTAGCGGTAAGGGATCTTCAGGCTGCAGTTCCCCCACGGCTGGCTGAGCCAGTTAGAGAATGGTGCTCTTTTTGAAGTTTGTGGGCTGGGGGGCACCCTACACATCTTCCATAACAATGTATTTTTCCTTTTCTAGGGGACGTTTTGTTTTTCCTTCCAATCCTTTTTCTTTATTTCATCTTATTGCTTTTTTAGTAATATTCTGGAGTTTGTGCCTCTGGGGTGGCATACCTTTTTCTATGGCACTTGATTTGCCCTAGGGAAGAAAATTTGAAGTATATGGTGGTGAAAAATTGATCCATGTACCTAACGTCAACTCAGTTCTCTAATCATGGAGTGAAAGGGGGCAAATTAACATCTCCACATTTGGAGAGGGGTAAAATAAATTTAGAAATAATAATATTAATTTCTATTTAAAGCTTTCAAAAGGAAAAAAAAATGTACATTCTGTTCTGATACCAAGGTTTGAAAAAAAACACCGTACTGACCCTTATTTAGAACAGCCCTCTCTTCCAGCTGTGAGAGCTCTGTGCTTGAGCCGTTGGCTGATAGCTGGTGTTTTTGCAGCTGGTTTCCTTTAGCTCCCTGTGAGCTTGCAGTGAGGAGGCTGCACCTAAATGCTTTCCAAACCCAGTACTATGCCAGGACCGTGTGCTGAGCATCTCTAGAACGTAGGTGATGGGAAATGGGGCTGCATGAATAGGACTTTTTCCTTTTTATTCTATACATTCAGCTATAACAAAAGGACATCTGGCTTACTAGATGTGTGCTCTTTAGCTTCCAGCGGAGTTCCTCTCCAGACGCCTGGCTATGGATATACACCTGTGCCAGGGGGGTATGCACCTGCCCCGCCTGCTCCGGGTGGCTACGCGCCTGCTCCGGGTGGCTACGCGCCTGCTCCAGGGGGCTACGTGCCTGCTCCAGGGGGTTACACGCCTGCACCAGGGGGCTACGCTCCTCCTCCACCCCCAAACGGCCCGTACCCTTATGCACCACCTCCAGCGAACGCCTACGGACCTGCGCCGCAGCCCATGGGGTATCCGTACGCCCAGACTCCAGGTATGGAAGCTGCGTGAGGAGGAGCGGTGGGGCGTTTTGCTGTTAGTTGTAAGGAAGCGTTAATGCAACAGTGAGGGTTACTGGAGCTTTGTCTCCACCGAGGATTCTTGTCCTTACAAAATCTGTCCTGTGCTCTTGACCACAGCTGTGTGTCTCTGGTTGCTGCTGGGCCTGGGAGCTTGTTATCCCTCTCTACCATTGCCCCAGTCTAAAGCATCCATCTGGTGCCATCTCTCTGCAGGTATTTACCCACCACTCCCCAACATGAACCCCCCGTACGTGGCACCTCCTCCCCCCTACTCTGGGCCATCTCCTGCAGGACCCTCAGCCCCACCACCTCCCGCAGCCTGGGCGGACCCAGGGGTGCCAGGTAAATAGGGCTGGGGGCCTGCCAGGCTCTGGTGCAACAGGGCGCTTGGGGGTTTGGACTGCGGGTGACGCTGGGGGCATGGCTGGTGTGGGGAAGCTGTTGCTGCAGGAGCTCAAAGCCTTCTTGATCCGTTTGAGATAACGGGGCTGGCAAGGCACTCGGTTCCGCGCTGTGCAGCTCGTGGTCAGCACTAGCCAGTTGGCAGCCCTCGTGAATTGCTCTGAATTCAGTCAGCCTGCCGCGGTTGGTGCTGGCTCTTGGGATGTGTGTCGACTCCTCAAAAGAGCTACAGCTGGGCGAGAGGGCTGTGGTGGCTGCATAAGGCATGTGAGATGGGCATGACCTGCGCTTGCTCCTTCTCTTTCCTTTCTAGGCAGCAGTAAGGCCATGGAAGCCGCTTCCAGTGCGTACTACAACCCTGCCAACCCACACAGTGTCTACATGCCCATGGTAAGCACCGTGCCTGTGGTCTGTGTGCGCCTGCTTCCTCTTCTGTCACTGATACAGACAGGAGTTGGCTTTCCTAGTAAAGTCTGGAGTGCCTTCGTTTTGAAAATGCACAGAAAACATGCACCCTCCTGGGAGGAGGCGTGGATGATAGCGCCAATCCTTGATCAAGAAAGAAAGAGGAGGGCATTAAGATTAATCCAGCTGAATCTCAGTATTCGTCTCACTCTTACGTGTACAAAAGACTTGCATGTGCCCAGAGAATACAGAGCTCTCTGCTTCTGTACTGGGTGGGAGTGAGGAGAGAGAGAGAAGAGCAGGTCGCTTAAGGATGCGAGTAGTTGGGTTTCATTCCTTGTGCTTTTTCCTGGGCTGCCTGGCGGTGGGGAGGTCTGTCATGGTGCAGTCAGTGGCAGCCGGTAGGTGGGCCGTAGCCTGCGTCTGGTGGGTGACAGCCGGTCTGCCTGCGCCCTCGGCTGCCTCGCACGGCTCCCTCGTGGGCTGGAGACTGACGTAGCCGTGAAGCTGGCCCTCAGCCCGGGGGCTTGCTGCCTGCTGGGTCGGACTCTGAGCGTCAACAGAGACAAAGGGGTTTAAAACAGTGCTGTGCATTCCTTGCAACAGACCATTTGCTACCTGTTTTTGAGGGGGCCTTCACTGGAAATGTTACAGGAGGGAGCTTATATCCTGGAGCATAACTGATACCGGAGAGGGACGATGCAGTGCAATAACCGCTTAAAAAACAGCGCTCGGCTCTGGCTGTAGCTTGCTGAAGAGCAGTAATTTCTTGTAAGCCAAGCCCGAGAACTCCCGGGAAGAGCTCTTCATAAAGCAAAGCGGGGTTGTTGACTCTACTGTACCTCCTTCCAGGATCAGCCACCTCCTTACGCACCTCCTGAGGACAAGAAGAACAACTAACAGAAGGAACTGCAGCCGGCCTCCCACGCTCTCTCTCCCTGAGGACGATTTGGCTGTTACTACCCACCCGGTTAGCGCATCTCTAGGTCTCTTTGTGTATATACAGTGTAAGTAGTGCTGGGCAGCTGAGCGCCTGCCCTCTTAAACATTAAGTCAGTGGCAATACAAGGCAGAACAACGGCACTTTTCCTGCTTCTTTGCTTTATCTCACGGGGTTGAAGCACTAACCTTTTGCTCTGCCTTTGGCATGAGGAGAGAGATGGACTTTTTAAACCAGTAGACCACATCACTGAGAGTAAAATACGAAGGCTCTGGCATTTTGGAGTAAAACTACATGGAATGCCAAACTTTTAACTTCTTCTGAAGCACCGCCAAAGAAGAAAGGTATAGAAAGCCATGAAGTTTCTCACATAGACTCTTGGGTAGCCCAGAAAGGTGTTAAAATTCCTTATACCGTGGCACAGCTCAGTGTGAGGTGGGACTCTGGAAATCCTGTGTCATGCTGGGAGCACTTTTTGAGTCCTGGACTAACAGTCGCAGGGTGATCCTGAGATCATCCTGATCCTGAAACGCATCCTGAGAGACACTGAAGCATTTGGTGGTGTAAGTGGGAAGAGAATGGGCCCCAGCGTGGTGAGGCCAAACCCATCAGCTCAGCACAAGCTCTGGGATGGAGCATCCTACTGCACTCCTGGTAGCAAGAGGAGTTTCTGGGCACAGACATACCTGCTTTGGAAGCAGCAGGTCCTCTGCTAGCATTTCGCCATCTTTCCCGTTTAACCCAAACCCTTGCAAAATAGGGCGGTAAGCGGAGGTGCTGAGGTGCTGCACTCACCGGTGTCTGGAGAGCCAGCACTGCCTGGTGTCTCCTCCTCAGGTGTGAGACGCTTCTTTGTAGTGACTGGATCTCTGAAGACACAGTGTGTTTGCTGGCAGGTCTCTGATGTGCGGCGACGCCAGGCTGCACGTAGTCAGTTTTCAGATGCTGATGGCGGAGGAGCTGTGAGAAGTGTAACTGGAAGCAAACAGTGACTCCATAAAATCAGCCTGCCTTTTAGACGTTGAAGAGGAAAGCAAACAAAGGTGTGCCGCAGAGCAGCGAGCCGAGATCGGCAGGCGTGCGAATCCTTCTGCAGTCTTCCTTCTGTTCGCCCTCCCAGAAGCAGGTCCCGTATCTGTGCAGTGATCCTGTGTCACAGAGCTGTTCTTCACGCCTAATGGAGTCGAGCTGAGCAGGAGGCTGCTTGCCTCGGAGCAAAATAGGTTACATTAGGAAGATAACCTGGCACTGGCCTTGTCAGGAGACAGGTCCTGCAGCCCTGGCTCCCTCTGCTGAGCAAGCTTGTGCCACCGTGCTGGGGAAAAGTGGCCTTTGTCTCTTCCTCGGGCTGTTACAGCCAAGACAGGCGTGCCCACATCCACGCAGCATCAAGGGCAGGTGCTGCAGTACTGGAATCTGGTTGCTCAGGGGTGCGGTGCCCGCTCCGCTGGGAGCTGCGGCCTCTGGTGTGGTGTTACTGACGCTCAGCTCTCTTGCAGAGGATGTGGCTGCTCAGTCACAACCTTTCCTCCTTCCTTAGGACGTAGTGCCATTAAACCTGCTCTGACGGGAACCTCTCTAGGCTGGTGGAGACCCTCGTGATCTTTACGTATGGGGTGATTGTACTTCTTTTCTACAGCCTTCCTACCTTCACAGCGAAGGGGAAGGGGTGTTTTCCCTCTTTACCTGGGTGCCAGGGCTCTCCTGTGAGTCAGGCCTGCGTGACTTATCTGTTTGAATTCCTAAAGCAGCCCTGCATGGGGGGAAGTAAATTTCCTTATCTAAAAACACCTTTAGAGATGTTCTAATGACTCTGTATTTAAAAGAAAAAGAAAAAAAAGTTTGTAACTTTTGAATTGCACTTTAATACAGAAGTGTTGATACCTGGAGCTGCCTGTTCAGTGGTGTGTGTGTGTTGTGTTGCCCTTCATCATGCCTGCCTGTTGCACAGAGGACTGGAACAAAACCACTGCTGCTGTTCTCAGGTGGGCTGCGGGCTGGTCCTCCCCTTGCACTGCTGCGTGGCAAAGGTGGGGCTGGATTCAAGTAATTGAGAAAGGGGGAAGGAAGTGCTGACTTCAGCTCATTATCTCTCTCCCTGTGGCATTGCTCTTGTCCAGATCTCCAGAACTGGCACAGAATTGTGGCTCAGGGCAGGCACAGCACTGCCTTCAGCAGGGCCAGTGTCACCGCCCTACTACTCCCTAACGTGGGATTCTTCATGGCTCTCCTACGTGTGTTTACTGCCTGGGGAAAGGCTTATCTTTAAGAGAATCTCTTACCTTGCTGGTTGGCTTGTAATTTTTTTTTCCTAGTAAAGGAAAAATAAACACATGGTAAAGGAAAATGGCACCTGATTGTGGACTGTAACATCTGGGTTTCTTGTGCCAAGGAAAGCCGCTGCCTTGCTGAGCACAGTGCAGCTACTGGAAAAGCCAGTTTCCCTCTGCATCAGCCCCGTCCAGCAGGAAGCCACTTCCTTCTTGCTGTAGTTCTTCCTGTTCTGAGGAACTGACCCTAAACTCCTACATTAACCAAGGGGCTGAATAAATGCGAAACACAGTCTGCGACCTGCTTCCCTTTTATTTCAGCGAAATTGTCGAAATCACAAAAACAAAGCCGGCTCCTGTACAGACATGAAATAGACTTGTTTCTTTTTAGTACTGCAAAGCATTGTGTCCAGTGTCTTGCTGCTACACAACAAGAAGACTCTGTGAGAGGCTAGAATCAGCCCTGTGGTCCTGCAAGGAGAGGGCTCCCAACCCTTATTTGTTTCTGAATAGAAAGGGGAAGCTCCCTACTCTGAGGTTTAATCTTGCATCGGTTTCCTGGGGCTGCCTGTACCCTGACGGGGTGAGCTTGCCTTGTCGAGTGCTGCACCCCTCCCTGGGGCTGTGGGGGAGGCCACGGCTCACCTGAGCCGCTGCTGTAGGAGGCGTGGGGCAGGCACGGTTGGGGGCTGCAGCATTCGTCCCACCGCTCACTCCGAGCCCCTTCTGGTTTATTTGTGCGGGCTCCTCCTCATAGTGGAGCGGTGCGGGAAGCTGCCCTGGGGAGGAGGAGGAGCCTTTCCCTGAGAAATGCTGGAGTGTTCAGCCTGGCAGAGGAACATCCTACAGGAACGAGATGCAACTTGCAGTTTGGTGGCACCTGTGACCACCTCCCAAAGTCAGGAGCCCACCGAAGACGAGCATCAGCACTTTCCAGACAGCACTCGCACGCAGCACGCCACAGCTCTGCAGTTCTTGCTGTCATACCACAGCACGACAGCTGGGGTTGTGCGTGGGCAACTTGTGGTTGTGCTCTGCTGTAACCTGACCCCAAAGCGGCTTCAACGCAGTGCTGACACACATTTTGTTTGGGGTTCTTTTTCTTAGCAGGCACGCTAGGCCGTAGCAGTGCTATCTCCGGGATCCTGGTAGCAGAAGCAAAGCCAGCACAGCAGGGAGCTGCCCCGTCCTCTCTGCAGGACCATCCTGGCCCCAGGAGCTCTCACAGGGGGTTCCTGGGGAGAAGGGTGCAGCCCTGTTGACTGCCCCTTTATTCTAAAAAGCCAAGCTGATTATAGCAAAGGAAAGAAGGTGGCTACGTCTGGTCCCTGAGGCCACAGGGGATCCTCTTCTTCCACAGGAGGATCTCAGACTGCTTTGCAATCACAGAGGAATCACACTCTGCATGCCCTCAGGAGGAAGTCACGAGGACTCCTGCTTTGCATAGATTGAGTAGAAATCATCAGGTGACACCGGAGGAGCGGCCAGTACCCGGCCCTGCCATTTGCACCAGCAGAAGGCACTTGTGCAGCAAAGAGACGGGCCCCAGGGGCTCACAGATCGCCCCGGCACTGGCCCACATCCCCACCGGCTGTTCCCCCTCAGAGGAGGAGCGGCCGGGCACCCCCGTGGGGGGCTTGCTGCTGGTCAAAGCGCCAGGGCTGTTCCCGCAGCGCCGTGGGGTAGAGGTACCACATCACCACCCCCGAGGGGTTAACGACCACCGTGAAGTTGTCTCCCGCCTTCAGGCCGCTGGTGGTCTTCCCACTGTACACGTCTTGCACCTGGGAGAGACAGGGGGTCGCTGCCAGGGTGTCACCGACCTTCACCGTGGTGTCCCGATTTCTGTGCCCAGACCACCGCGGGCATCAAAAGGAGGGGGAAGCTGGAAGGAGGGGGTGCAGGCGCAGTGTGAAAGCGGGGCTCACCTCATACACAGCCTTCTCCGGGAAGCTGAGCTTGGCCAGGCTGGTGGTGTAGCGGTAGGGCATGTCCGTCCTCCGGCTGAAGAAGACGAGGGCGCTGGCGGCCCGGGAGAGCGGGCGCAGGAACACCTCGATACGGGATTTCTCCTAGGGGTGGGGATGGGTGGGTGAGGCAGAGCCGCCAGGGCCAGCCCTGGCCCTCCCTTTGTGGGGAGGGAGCAGGGGAAAAGAGACTTGTCTTACCCCTCTCTGGTCTCGGGGAATAAGAACGTTTTTGGCTTGCAGTGAACTCAAGGAAAAAAGCTCACGGTTCTCTGCCTCCCTCGTTACTGCCTCCCACCCGGTGCTGCTCGCTTGCTCTCCGTTCTCCCAAACACGTACGCCTTCCCCCTAACCTTGATGATCCTGCGCCCCTGGATTCCCAGGGGGTCCTGGTTGATCTGGATCATCAGGCGGTTCTGCAGGATCTCCTTGGCGCTCGGGGCGATGGTGCGGAGGTCGGTGGACATGAGGAGCGGAGCTGCCATGATGGTCCACAAGGCCATTTGGGAGCGCGACTGCTCGTAGCTGAGGCCGAAGTTCCCGATGATGAGCTGAGGGGAGAGGGGACAAAGAGGGTGGAGGCAGAAAAGGGTTAGGAGCTTGTCTGCGTGTGTCCCACCTGGTGATGCCGCAGCCCGCTAGGTGGGAGCAAGCATGGGAAACCTCGCGTGTGCTACCGCTTCCCTTGAGCCAGGACACCCTTTGCTTCATCACTATTTCACCCCCAGGCTGTGCCAGGGAAGGGCAAGGACACTCGAGGGGTGACGGGTTCATTGCAATACCATGTCCGGGTCGTTCCAGTGGCCGGGGCCAGCTGCTGGCTGCAGCACGTCCTGGTTTGCGAAGAACCAGTCCACGATGGAAAGCACGCTGTCCCACGAGTCCTGGATGTCGCCGTAGTTGCGCCACAGGTTGCAAATCGTGGCCAGGAGGGTGTAGTTCACCTGGAGGGGAGCGTGGGAGTCAAAAGGGAAAATATATAAATTAATAATGCTCTGAAGTCTCAATAGACATTACAAGGAGGATTGATCATACACTGAGGAGGAGCAGAAGTCCCATTTCAAGCATTTAAACCAGACAGGACCAGTCTTAGCACAACAGGCTTTCAGGATTGACCCCACGTGGGCTGAGCAGGGTGGAGAAGCCATGTCCCACGGCCTTCTTCCCCCAAACTCCCATCACCGAGCTGTGTTGGGAACCCCAAACGTCCAGAGAGGCCTGGCAGGAGGCCATGCCCCCTCCTAGGACTTTACAGCCTTGTCCTACCAGGGGCAGAGCAGTAAGGGGTGCAGAACACGGGCACAGAGTCAGAGCCCCCCCGTGGCACAGGGGAGCCAACGACAGGCAGGACAACCCTCACCTTGGGCGGGAGCCCCCCCTGATATGCCGGCCAGCTGCAGGAGTAGACGATGGGGCGGCCTGTGGCGTTCAAGGCCCTCGTCATTTCTGGGTAGCCTTCGGGAGAGAAGCAGCAGACTGGTGAAGGAGATGGATGGCAGCAACCTGCACGGCTTCCCGCGTTGCACTGGCTCTAGGGCTCCCCCAAAACCTCCTCTTTGCCCAAGAGGTGCTTTTGCCCTGTGGCTGCGGTACACACCGCCAGAAGAAGAGATGTGAGGGAGGAACCGAAGCCGGCCAACTGTCCATCAGATGGATGGCCACCCCGACTGAAGCCGTGAAAGGACAAACGCTGGCCAAAGAGGCAGCCTTTACCCTTCGCCTGCTCCTCGCCTGATGAGTAGCACCCGTCCAGCTTCAGCATGTCCACACCCCACTCCGCAAAGGTCTGCGCGTCCTGCTCCACGCGGTCCAGCGTGGTGCCCGGATAGCCCCCGCAGGTGAGGGTACCCAGGTCCCCGTAGATGCCCAGCTTCAAGCCTTGGGCATGGACCTGTGAGAAGAGGAGGGCTGCAAGGAGGGGACGAGGGGTCCCGAGGTGCCTCCCGAGGACGGAGCCCCCACCACGACGGGACAGGGACAGGGGGGATCACTCACGTAGTCGGCCAGGGCCTTAATGCCCCGGGGGAACCTCTCGGGGTCGGGGACCAGCCGCCCCTCCGCGTCCCGCTGCTTTGCAGACCAGCAGTCGTCGATGTTGACGTACTCGTAGCCCAGCTCCCGCCAGCCGTCCCCCGCCAGCCGGTCGGCCATCTCGAAGAAGAGCATCTCGCTGCGGGCGGGCGGCGAGCTGAGCCCCTGCCGGTGCCCCGAGGGGACGGGCTGGGGCTCCGGGGGTCACCGCGCTGCGTCCCCCAAGGCTCGGGGCCCCTTTGTAACCTCATCCCCGGCCCAGGGGACACGATACCCGACGGTATCGCTTTGGGGACCCCCCAACCACACCAGCTGCCGCTGGGCCACCCTCACCGGGTCCGCCCTCCCGTCCCGTCCCGTCCCGTCCCCGGTGCCGGTGCCGGCTGACCTGATGCAGTGCCGGGGGTCGGCCCTGCAGTCCACGTTGCAGCGGAACCTCTCCCAGGCCAGCCAGCCCATGGGGGGGGTGCGGGCCAGCCCGTTGTCCAGCCCGCGGCCGGGCACCACCAGCACCACCACCACCACCACCAGCCCCAGGAGCGCGGCCCGGGGCCGCCCGCCCGGCCCCGCCGCCCCCATCCCCGCCTTGGGCCCCCCCGGAGCAGGGCAGCGCTGCGGGAGCCCCCCCCCGCCGCCCGGCCCCGCTCGCGTGGGGCCGCCCCCATCACCTGACCGCCCGCGCCCGCCTCCCGCACGGCTCGGCCCGGCCCGGCTCTCCCCGCCCCGAGCACAGCGCGCGGGGACCGCCCCGGCACCCTGCCGCCGAGCCGGGAGCCGAGCCGGGAGGGCCCGAGGTGAGCCGGGCCGGGCCGGGCCGTGCGGGGCCGTGCGGGGCGGAGCGGCGGGGCCGGGAGCGGGCGCTGCCGGAGGGGCGGGGGCCGGGCGGTGGTGGGACAGCGCTGCCCGAGGGGGAGGGAGTCCCTGCGGGGGGGGCTGGGGGTTGTCGTCCACCAGAAACCGCGTAAAAGTGCTTCCGCGAAAGCTCTTAACTCTTTTCTTTCTTTTTTTTTTTTTATTTCAACTAACACCAAAGCAAACCCACGGGAGCTAAAAAACAAAACCAAAACACGTTCTTGTGGGGCTGAGCTGTGCTCGTGTCCCAGCGGAGAACACCTCCTCGTCAGCGTCTGCTGGTGTGAGAGCTCCTCAGCTGGATGCGGCTCAGCGTTTGGCTGAAGCCCATCCAAGTGTCCTGGGTTTTGCTGCCTTTCAGAGCCTCCCACCCGCTGCTCACACATTGCCCTGACTTTTTGTGGTACGAGCGATTTAGATCCTTGCTGTTTCAGCTCAAAGCTGTTTGTGACTCCCTCTCCTTTCCTCCGACCAGGGATGGGGCTCGGCGTGGTGGAGCTTCAGAGGCGCTCATCGGGGAAGCGAACGCCCGGAGGAAGACGACAAGGAGCTGCAGTCTGACCCACGCGGCCAGCATGGCTTAACCGGACGGAGTGGGGGCAGGCTGGGCGATGGCGACGCTGCGGGAAGGCCGGTGTGGCCGCCTCGTCCTCAGCATAGACATGGGTGCTCAAACGGAGGTCCCAGAGATCTTGGGTCTGAAATCGCCCTCTTTGTCCTGTCCTACAACAGAGGAGAGAGCAACATGAGTGCCTCACATGCACAGAGGCAAATTTCTTCAGTTTGCTCCATAAAAAACCTGCAAAGTAGGTCAGTGGCGGAGTAAGAAACAAAGCAGCAGCGCTGACATCTCTGGAGGAGGCAGGTGGGGCTCTGGTGACTGTCCCCGCAGTTGCCGGTCCTGCTGGGTTAGCCGCCACCGCACCGCGCTGAGCCGGCCTCTTCCCCCTCTGCTCCCCCGTTCCGGGGCGACCGCGGGGCGATGAAGCTGAACGAGCGGAGCGTGGCCCACTACGCCACCTGCGACTCGCCCACCGACCACGCCGGCTTCCTGCGCAAGCGCGTGGAGCGCCACCACCACCATGCCCACCACGGCACCTCCTACCAGCGCCGCTGGTTCGTCCTCAAGGGCAACCTCCTCTTCTACTTCGAGGAGCGGGACAGCCGGGAGCCCGTGGGGCTGGTGGTGCTGGAGGGCTGCACCGTGGAGCTCTGCGAGGCCGCCGAGGAGTTCGCCTTCGCCATCCGCTTCGACGACGCCGGCGCCAAGGCCTACGTGCTGGTGGCCGACGGGCAGGCTGCCATGGAGGCCTGGGTGAAGGCGCTGTCGCGGGCCAGCTTCGACTACATGCGGCTGGTGGTGCGGGAGCTGGAGAAGCAGCTGGAGGAGGCCTGCACGAGCTTGGCCGCTTGTCGCAAGTCTCCGCGGAGGTCCTCGGGCAGGAAGCGGCACCTCTCCAACCCCGCCTTGCTGCCCGTCCAGGAGAAGCCCGCCGTCCTGGAGAACGGGTACTCCACGTGGGGCAGCGGCCCTGACCGCGACGGGGGGCACTCGAAGCCCCCGCCTCTGCCTCCGCGCCGGCGCTCGGCTGCCGGCAGCACCGCGGGGTCCCCAGCAGCCGGCCTCTCGCCCGCCTTGCAGGAGAGCCCGGTGTCGCCGGAGACGGCCTGCTTTGCCAAGCTGCACCACTGGTACGGGCAGGAGATCGCGGCGCTGAGACGGGAGTGGCAGGAGAGGCAGAAGAGGGGACACCCGTGACCTGGGAATGTGGAATGCAACGTGCCGGCCGGTTTCTGGCAGAGCAGAGCAAGGGATGCCGCCTGCCCCCTTCCCTCGCCGGCAACCGGTGTGTGGCACGTGGCTGCCTGCGTGCTGCCTGGCCATCCGGGAGGGATGTGTGTCTTCCCCAGGCCTCGCCTGGCGTTTCCTCCGTAGCAGCGAGCCTCATGCTCTTTCCACTGAAACAGGCGGGCTCAGTGCCTTGCCATCCTGGTGTGGCAGATGCAGCGTTTTGTTTTCCGCCTCTCCTTCGCCAGTTGCTTTGGTTTTGTTTCTCAGCGTGGAGATTTGCACAGGTCACCAGTTATTATTGTCTGTGGTATTGAAGCCCACTGAAACCCATCTGCCTTCGCTTTTTGGCTGCAGATAAGACTGGACTCTTACAAAATGCCTCCGATGGGCCGCTTTGTGCCTCTTTGGTCACGCGCAGGCCTTACGAGGACGCGTCTGAGATGTCATGGCTTCGGCTGGCCCAGGAGCAATGGCTCACCTCGACGGGTGCTTGCTTTGGCCTGGCGGAGCGGCTGGCACGAGCTGCATTTCCTGGGGCTTCTGGCTGTGCGGCAGCATCAGGCCCGGGCAGGTGGGACCCCATGGTGGGATTGTGAGTGGTCACAGAGCTTCCTCTGACCCTGATGAGCAGCTTCCCCAGCAGGGTGGGGAGTGGGGCTGTGTACCAAGCCACAGCAGAGCTGTATTCACAAACATCGTTGTTGTTTTTTTAAGTTTTCATCTGCCCCAGCAGCTCCTCCCTTCTATGTCCCTCAGGGTGTCCTCTGGTGTGTGTTTCACAAGCTTGTATCTGCTTCCTGGGGCACCCAATCTCATCATCGAGGCTTATGGGGACAGCAGAAGGAAACATGGAGCTTGATCTGAAGCAACAGAGAGGATCAGGAGCTCATCGTGTCCGAGTTGGACTCTGACTACCTAGTGGTAGTCAAGCCTATTTGTTTCTCTGGGTCAAGTCTTCCCTGTTACAAAACAGGAATGCTACAGGCTGTTTGTCTTCCCCAGGGGTGAATTTATCAGCCTCTGCACCGACTGTAGAAAGTGCCATATAGGGCTCTGCTTGCTAGTCAGATGCTGGAGACAGAGTCCAGAGCTACGCTTGTGCAAGGCCTTTTTTGATGTTGTGCCTCTGCCAGGTGCTCCGGGGAGCTGGGCAGAGCCATGTAGCTGGAGAATAGGAAGGACATCAGCAGGCTCTGGAGGAGTGGGGTCAAGGACAGGGGCTGGCTGCAGGAGGCCCAGAGGTGCAGGAGTGAGTTACCAGTCACTCCCTGGCCCTGTGTGTCAGCAGCGTTTGGACATGCCTTGCTAGTGTAAAAGCCATATCCTACGAAAGCCAGACCCTGACCTACTGGGGCTTCCCTCCAGTTTAGTGTCAGCTTCACAGGGCTGATCGCAGGAGCACGTCCCATGTCATTATCCACTAGGTCAGAAGCCTTAACCAAAAGGCAGACAGTACAAGTACATGGTGCTGAGTCTAGCAGTCCAAAGACTAGGACACCCTGGAGAGGGTGTTTATAAATCTCCTCACTTGTCCTCTTGGCAAGGGCTGTTTTTCAAAGGAGAAGAATATATGAAACTATCTTGCCTTTCCCATGTTCTCTGAAAGTGTTAAACCTGTTTTTATTGCCCTGTTCCACAGGAGTCTTGCTAGGAAAACAGCCTGTTAGTCTGTTACAACTGGTGGGTACCCATTCACCTTTCTGGAGCTGAATGCACTCAGCCTAATACTTTGCAGTAGCCAGTAGAGATTGTCAGAGGCAGAAATCAAATGGCTTACGTTAACTTTCAGTGCCTTTGAAAATGTGTCTTTGGTAGTTTTGGATGACAAGCTTCCTGCCTCCTGCCTAGTTATGGTGTGCCGGGGTGTTAGCGTAAATGAGATCTTAGATCTGGCTTTGGACAGTGGGAGTGTGACCTTCACATACGAATGGTGCAATCCAACCCCCTCTAGTTCACGTCTGTATTTCTTCATAGTAGAGAACTTCAAGGTTGGTAGGAATTTGTTGTTGTTGTTTTACTTATTAAGTGAAAACAGTAAGGAGAAAGGAGGAGCAGGAGGGCCAGGAGTAGGTCTGTGTCCATCAGGAATGTTTGTGACTCCTGAATCCTATGTGTGTGGCAGCAGCATCAGAGGCTGGCATTACCTGGTGCCTCCGCTTTCTGAGTGGGGGTATTTTGGGGCCAGGATCAGATTTGATGAGTGCTCTCTTTCCCCCTCTCTCTCTCTTCCTATCCCCCCCCAATACAGCCCAATACAGAGAGAATATTCGTGATGTCTCAGACTTACGTAACGAAGTTTGACGGTAAAGATTTAACTTCCAAAATAAATCAAAATGTGATGGGAGTTCCTACATGAGACCCAAGAATCAGGAGTGACTTAAAAGAGAAAATAAATTAACAAAGCCTGTCCTGTCAGAATTGGACCTGAAACAGTATCATTCATTTAAGAGCAATTTCACTTTTAAGAAGCTTAGTTTGTTTAAATAAGCTAGGATTGTGCTGGTAACGCTACTAAAGAGCTTATATTTAATGCTTTAATATGTCCTATTCAAATCACACAATTTCCACGCTACCTGGCTTTGCATTAGTACATACTCCAACTAAATCCTAAATCCCGCAAATGAGGAACTGTGCTCTCCTTTATGTCCAACTGCATTTTAAGTAATTTTATGGGGTTTTCTACAGCACTGAGAAGAAAATGGCAGAATCTTGCAAAATATTTGTGCTTGGCCCAACAGTCTATGCATGGGCATTGGTTAGGACTTGAAAGTGCTGTGTGACTTTTGATGCATATGGTCAGGGCTTCCTTTCAATCCCTGTCCAGCCCATTACATAGCAGGGCCTGCCCTTTCATGACTAAAAAAGAGCCATAATCGGAGCCATCCTCAAATTTGCATGCGTCTGCAGATTTTTTGGCTGCCCACCGCCACTCGCTTCATTAGGCAGGAAACACCTAGGCGCTCTGAGACATCAAACCAGCTCATCTGCGGATCAGCTGTGCTGGCTGTGCCTTTGAAGCAGCCCCCAGGCAGAAGGTCGGGATTTCTGCTTCCTGAGATTGCACACTTACCTGGCTAATGGACCGTGCGCGCTCTGTATCTGCAGGCAGAGATCATTACAGGAAAAGGAGTTTTCGCTGCTCGCTAGCGCATTGTCCCCTGCAGCAAAATGAGACTGATTGCCACACGCTGTTTTTCTCCAGTCTTTCAGGTCTGGGCTGCTTCACTTTCCACCTTCTTTCCTTATTATTTTTTAAAAATAGAAAGTGTCTGACCAGCACAAAACAGGATCCTTAGCAAAGGGGGACTGAATGTTTTAAAGCTAAATGGCTACTTTTCTTAAAGTACCGAAGGCAACATTTAAGAATTTTCCTTGGAATAATAATGCAAAAGTGATGAGAGAAAAATGCATGTATCTGAATGCTTGAATTTAAAAGAATTTGAAGACTGAAGGAAGTGAGGGAAATTGTGACAGCTTTTGTAAGCTTTGCCAGGAAGGGAACCCAAACCTGTTAAAACAGTTGATGAAATCCTTATACTTTTCTGTGGATGGGATTCCACATTCAGGCCCATAATACATTGTTTTATTTACGCACATTTATCTTTTTATGAAACGTCTGTTGTGATGTTTTCCACTTGATCTGAATCCATGTCCTAGCGATGAGTAACCTGAAGCGTCTACCACTGGCCGCCGCTTGCCATTTGGGACATTCGTGACTAAGAACGGACAAATGCTTTCCATTACAAGTTACCGCATTCATAGTTTAGGGCTTGGTCAGCCCCTGAGCTCAGCCCTCACTGCCTTCACGGAGAAACTTGAGAAATAAACCCCACTGAAACATGCTGGGATCTGCGTGAAGCTCCAGTTTCAGTGGCAACTTTGCACCCAGCGTACTTTACGACCTGCACAAGTAACGACACTACAAGCAATTTGTGGAAACAATCCTGTCTTTTGAAGTGCTTATATTTCGAGTATATAACGTGTTCTTTTTCGGAGGCGAGTTTGCATGCGCCTTTTTTATTTTTATTTTTTTTTTATTTTTACATGCAGAACTTGTGTATTATGCATTTCAACACTGTAACCACTTGTATTTTACGCCGGCCAGCTGAATAAACCACTTCGCGTTTGTTTGTAAGCCGCCTGCCGCCGCCTCAGCCGCGAACCCCTGACGGGGCCGGGCCTCACCGGGGCCGGGCCCGCCCTCGTCCCGGCCGCTGTGGGACGGGCCCCGGGGCGGGGAGCGGGGCCGGGCCGCCGCCCTCCCGCATGCGCCGCTCCCCGGCGGCCCCGCAGCCTCGCGAGAGCCGCGGGCCGTGGGCGCAGCCCGGAGCGGAGCAGGAGGGACGATGGCGGCGGCGGGCGGGCGGCTCCTGGCGGCGGCCGCGGCCCGCTCGGGGCGGGCGGGCTGGGCCGGGCCGCTGGTGCCGTCCCGCGGCGCCACCGTCACCCGCAGCGGCGCCATCTTGCCCAAGCCCGTTAAGGTGAGGCGGCGGGGGGGGGGGGCGGCACGGGGGGCGGCGGCGGCCGCGGAGCGGGCCGGTAACGGCGGTCCTGTCTCGGTTCCTGTCTCGGTTGAACCCTCGCAGACCCCCTTCGGCCTCCTCCGGGTATTCAGCGTCGTGATCCCCTTCCTCTACGTCGGCACGCAGATCAGCAAGAACTTCGCGGCGCTGCTCGAGGAGCACGATATCTTTGTGCCGGAGGACGACGACGACGATGATTAAAGGGTATGTCATTAATGGCACCGGCGGTCTAATTAGTTGTGCTTCCTGCTTGGCTCGGTGCAGGGAGAGGCTCGGACGAGGAAATGCGTGTTTCTGAAGCAGTTCTGAAAGATGCAGCTGCGGTTGAAAGCAGGGACTCGTGCAGCTGTATTGCCTCTGGCTCTGAACTTCTCCGTTCTTTGATACTGGGGTAGGCCAGATTGGTATCTGAATGAGAAATCCCCACAACACACATTCTTTGAAGATAAACTGATCGTGCTTTAGATCTTGACGTTTGAATCAGAAGTAAACTAGTCAGTGAGGGATTATGTGGTCTACACTGCGGGCATAAAAGAGGGACATTGCTGCTGAAGTGTTGTTAATGGTCACCCGCTTGGAAGTCTGCTAACCCGTGACTTTTAAATAAGAATCACGTATTGTATGAAATTCTGATAGAGAAGTGAAAAAAACTTAAGAATTCCAGAACTCATTAGATCAAACTGTCATGTGGGTGCTGATCTCTGGAGTAGTTTGACCATTCAGACGAAGGAAGAGTGGAATAATTCACCTTTATCTACAGCACGCCACACTTTCTTCTGTTTGATATTATCCCATTTGGCTTGGCCTTGTGTAAAGATTTTAGTTTGTGTGTATTTCTTTATAGACTTCATCAGCGTTGTTTTATAGCTGTGTGTGCACTGTGCAGCTAAAATCAAAGAGTTAAAAGGTTGTGAAGATCGCAGTGGCCTGTTAGAAAGCCACTTTTTGTAGGCCCCCCACCTCGCGTGGTCTGGGGTTGTATGGACTGGAGCTTGGTACAGTATATCTGAAAAGTAACACGTTTTTATTCTATCTGCAGAACCATAACGGAAGAACAGAAGGGAGGAAGCCACTGTGAAAGAAACGCTTCCAACATTTGTCACCTGCATTTTGTCTTTCCTCAAGGGGACAGGGGGTACTGTATCCCCTTTGCCAGTCAATGTCCTGCACGTGTCGGTGTAAGAGAAATCTGTAGATCAGGAATGAAGGAAGCACTTGATGGGTTCTGCATCCTTGCACACACACAGTCACCTCATAAAGGACTGCTTGGGATTCATTTTATTAGCAATATAGGAAATAATTAAAGAACAAGAGATTGAGATGCATGACTTTGTTTCTGTGGTTTTTTTTGTAGATTATTGCCTGTGACGTAGTATTTCTGTCTTAACCTTTCTACCTTCCAAAGTCTGTTCTAGTGACAAGGTTCTTTTCATATTTTTTTTTTCCTTTTAGGAGTCTTTTCTGTAATTCAGTCCTAATCAATGGAACATAATAGGATCCTAAAAGAAGCAAGAGCCCCACAACACAGCCCCATTAAAAGAATGGAGTTCATATTGACAGTGGCACCGCAGTTCAAATAACGTTGACTTGAAACCTAGCACTGCGCAGGTATGCCTGATAGAGACTGTAGCATTAATTTCACCTCGCTGAGGATTAAATACAGTATTACCAGTGCACAGTAAATGTTACGTAGGTTTGGTAATGTACAAAGTAGAGATCATGAGTAGCAAACTAAGGTGATGCTTTTCATAGCATTTCATGTGTGGACAGTGAAACTCTGAATGCTCTGGCTCCAAGTACTTGTAATGTGTAGATAGTTCATTATTCCTGTGTGAGTCCGGGTATGTTTATTTTCTTAACTATGTGTAAACTTCAGTGTCCCCCCTCTTTTCTTATAAGTATTTGCTTTTGCAATTAAATCATCACATAATAGATTTACAAGGTCTTCTCTGCTGCTGCTATCTTCAGTGACATCAGACCAGTTGCATACCAACTTGACCTTGAAAGGTCAAAGTCAAATGATTATTTTATTAAAGCCAGACATATTATTGGGACAATGCTTTCTCGGGGTTTCTGGCCGCTATATCTGGCCTCCTCTCTTGACTGCCCACTTGTCCCTTCAGTATTCAAGTTAGAAGGCCAAGTTTCTTTTAATGTTACATTAGCACAGTACTTAGTTTAAGCAGCCACATTTGTGCGCTCATTATTTGCTAGTACTCTTTGTTTGATCTTTAGCTCTCTAGCTTAGATGCTGACAGAAAGGGGAGCCCACAATCTGTAACCCCAACAGCTGTGGCTGAAGGCAGCTGGCAGGGGCTTGAGTTACCCGGTATCTGAGCTGCCCCCCTTCCCCCAGCCTCAGTTCATCTCCCTTGGGAGCCAAACACCTCTTCTGTACTGCCAAACGCCTTTTCACTGCGTTATCCTACTGTCTCTTCTGGCTCCCTCCTGGCTGCATTTTTTCAGTCCAGCCCTAAGAAACACCTCACTGCTTAACAGTTCTCACGTGGGGATGAAGGCACCAGTATTTAGGCAAGGATGGAAGTTTGAGAGTACTACAAGGATGCAGTGCTGATCACACATGGGAAAACTCCAGCACTGATTTAGCTGCTGAAAATGCATTCTGACTGGCAAAAGAACAAATCTTCCTTCCTCTTCTCAGTGGCAAACTAGTAATTCCTGACTCAGTTATCGAGGTGATGGTGGGACACTACCTCCTGCTAGGCATCACATGCTTTCATGGAGCTTCTCTGTTCCAGACAGCAGTACAAAAAAACATTTTTTCCAGGTAATTTAATTTTACAGCAGGGAAATGGACTCTACTGATCTCTTCATTGTACAAAGGGCTTTATTGGCCTATTGGATTTTAAGCCATTCTCTGCTACGACATAAACAGAGAATAGCGTCAAAGTAAAAAACAAGGTCAACAAAGTCACGGCATGAAATTGTGAAATACACGTGGGCCTCAAGCACAAAACCTCTGCGACTACAA
The DNA here is from genome assembly GCF_009769625.2 of Cygnus olor. NCBI lineage: Eukaryota > Metazoa > Chordata > Aves > Anseriformes > Anatidae > Cygnus > Cygnus olor. Next base: position 43,531,398 of record NC_049169.1, read on the forward strand.
CAGCTTTTCTGAAGGCCCACTCTTGCCTGCTCTTTTTTCCAAAGGAGCTCCCACCCACGTGCAGGGCTGCAGGCTGAGCAGACAGCTCCACAACCTGGTTGCGCTGTGGTTATTCAGCGGACACTCCAGGGCAAATGATGAGACAAACTCCACCCACCGAAAATACACACTGGCAAAAACTAGGTAATCACAGCTCTTCATAGAGATCGTTAATGACTTGCGCACACGTTGGGTTCAGATTTAGTCATTAGGCATCTAGGCTGCTATACAATCTGTCTCTACAGATGTTTTCTGTTATATAGAACTTTATTTGTAATACAGGACAGGAAGACAGAGTCAGTCTGTCTCACGGATTGTGGCCTGCATAAAATTTGGACAGAAAGTCGTTAGGCTGTGGCGTTTCCGTCTCATGGAAATACCTCATGATGTGAGTCTTCTGCTTCCATACGTGAATGGTTTCTTGAAGATCCATTTTTCCCTGTGCATAGACAAAAGATATATAATAGTGAGAATTATTATAATAATATTATAATAATGAGACTGCCTGGAAGCTTCACCCACTGTATTACTTTGGACTATGTTTGCAGATTTTTTCCTTTATTTAAAGACAACCTAGCTGCCTTGAAATGCAAGAAATACAACAGGTGAGCATGGCAGCTCTTGGCTGGAAGGTTTCTGACGCTTTAAAACTGCAAAGGTTAGTTACCCTTGCTCAGGCTTCTTTTGAATCCTTACCCTACTCTTGGCATGTTGATTAGTCCTTTGAACCAGACAGATCTCAGGGCTAAGACACAGCTAGATATGTTACCAAATCAGGATGTATTGCCACCTACACAGACCCAAAGTCAGCCTCCCACAAAGTACGGCCACTCGAGTGTTTGTTTCAGAGTCAGTTAAGGAAAATACATCCCAATCTAACGAAGTACTGTAGGGACCAGAACGGTCATTTTTAAATGATAAAAAGATGCTGCTAGCTAGTTTCCCTTTCTTTGATTGCTGCTTTCTAAAAGGAAATACAGGAGTGTTTACACCACTGTTTCGCTTACCATACACTTCCCCTTTTAAACACCTGCAAATTGGAAGAGTCCCTACACTGAGGGGCAGAAACACATACATATTCTAGCAATGCTGACTTACGAACATAACAACACTACCGCCCTGCATACTGACGGAGCTTCATCCCTTACCAACAGGTTTGCTGTAACGGATAAACCAATCCAGATTGCAAAGGGTAACACCTCGTTAAAGCAAGCAAAGACAGAACTGCCCTTCTTTTCCACGCCGCTCGCCACCCGCTCCCTGCAGCCTCGGGGGCCGAGGCGCCCCGCCCGTACCTTAATCACCAGCATGTCTATCACCCGCGGGTCCGTAACGTGGGCGTTCTTCACGAACAGCTCCCGCACCTTATCCCGCGCCTGCCTCACCGTGATGTCCAGCTGGTACAGGTGCACTGAGGGGACACAACACGCTCACGGACACCGCCCGCGCCGCTCCCCCCACACCGCCCGCTGCGGGCCCGGGCCGCCCGGCACGACCTTGACCCGGAGCTGCCTCCTGCGGTGCCGGCGGCGCCCCCTCACCCGTGTTGGGCACCTCGCGGTACCAGGCCCGGTACAGCTCCCGCACGCGCCGCTTCGCCTCGCCCAGGTCCCGGCTGAAGATGGGCTTCACGGCCGCGGCCCCGCGGCCCGCCACCGCCATCTTGTCACCGCCGCCGCCGGCACGGCTCGGAGCGCACCCGCCTCTCCATTGGCCGGCCGCGCTGCCGCTCCGCCCCCTGATTGGGCGGCAGACGCGGGGGGGAGGGACAGCGGGGCGGGCCGCGCGTAATGGCGGCCGGGGCGGAGCTCGATGGCGGACCCTGAGGGAGGGCGGCCCCTGAGGGCGGGCCCGGCCGTGACGGCGGGGCGGGCGTGCGGGCTGCTGCGGGCTGAGGGAGGCATTTCGGGTCGCTTTTATTCCCTTACGGGATCTTTAAATAGAAAACACTGACGTGCAGGTCCCGCTGAAGTTAAAATCTTAACGGTAGTATCGACAAAGAAGTTAAAATCTTACCGGTGGTATCGACAAACGTTCGTGTAAGTCAGCAGCCTTCACCGCTTCCAGAAATTACCGTCAGAAAAATAAATGCGTGCACACACATACGCTGTTTCTGAGTTGTTTATTTTTAGTTGTGATTATGCACAGAGGCTCCTTTATATTAGTTACTACCAGTCTGAACATCAAACCTTAATATTTTTAAGGATGAGTCTGAACATCAAACCTTAATCGTTTTGCAAACCTTGCGAAACAATTGGTCAGAAATATTGCAGGAAGAAAAAGAAAGCCAGCTCTGAAATCTACATCTAACTTTCAAGCAATGTAACTCCATGGCATCGTGCCAAACCTGCCCGAGAACTGACTTTATGTAACGCTGAAGAAAAGCTGTTTCGAGGGGCTATTTAGATAGGAGATGGTAAACCTAAGCACCACAGTTCCTCTTGAAATAGATATGTCGGAATTTCTGCATTTCAGAAATTACCTGCTTCTGTGGCTGAGACATCATACTGATTATTTATGTACTCCTTTTTGGTATTTCCTCCTGCTTAAGGCATAGCATAACATAAGGGTTGTCAGGCACTTCTCTGGATTAAAATTTACTTTCTTTGGGGCTGTAAATGAAGGCAATGCAGTATGTGTGGAATAAACAGCAGTATGCAATAAATATGAAGTAATGAAGGGATTACATGTTTGTAGGATGGTTGTGTTTTTTCAGGGGCACTGCTCTGTGTCGTCCCTCAGGGCAACGTTGCCCGGTCAGAGCTGTAGCTCTCGCCCTGCCCACCACTAGCGCTTGCCAAAGCAGCTGATCGGCCGTGGATGTTTTTTGCAGGAACCAAGCCAGAGCTGAGCTGCCCTGAGCACCCGGAGAGAGGCAGGCAGAGGCACAGCAGGGAGGCAGACAGTGGCTGAGGAGCAGTGGGGCTAGCAGGGAAGGGAGGTGGTCAGGAGCTCTTTACAAATTGTTCTGAGGTTTGTTTGTTTGTTTGTTTTTCCTCCTAAAATTGGCAGGACCCCAGGGTTATCTTTCACCCCAGATACCTTCGTATTTCAGTACACAATAAGCCAGGGCTAATACCCTCTCAGTAGCCTTGTGCTCAGTAAACTGTTTCTGCAATGAGAGCCCAAAGTACAGCAGAACTGGTTTATTGGTTATACATGTACTCGCAAATATGACCATCACCTGTAACATGCTATGGCTGTGTGATTCAGGATCCAAGACTGGAATTAAGCTAAGCTATATTGTTGGGCTACAGCCTTCTTTACACTGCTAGGGACATCTGCACAGATTTAGGTGGTCTTAAGTGGAACTTGGCACCATCCTGCCTAGACCTGCAACATTTCTGACAGCGTTTGCAGTGGTCTCTGAGTGAAAGGGGAACGGTGTGCACTTATCTTGGGATAGCTCGCAGCTTGAATGGGTATGGCGAGTTTATGAGGGCAAAGTGGCCATCCTTCCGTGGCCTGGGCTGATCCTCGGGGAGCATGAAGGTGAATTTCTGCAGGAGAGTGGTGAAGAAGATGAAGAGCTCCATCCTGGCCAGCTGTGCACCCAGGCAGACACGTCGACCTGCAGGAAGGAAGCATCCGTGAAAGAGGACGTTAAACCATGCTGGAATCACTGTGGGATGAGCAACCTCTGTGTGCAGACACGGGATGGAGCAAAATGGAAGATCAGAAGCTGCTTTGCTCAGGAAGGACAGAAAGAAGAAGGTGAGAGTGCCCGGTTAACCATGTCAAAAGGGCACAGGCACTCACAGCTAATTAGATGGGGACACCCTGTCTGGTGTGCACAGCATCATAGAATAATTTAGGTTGGAAGAGCCCCCTGCAGGTCACCTTCTTACCCCCTGCTCAAATGCAAAGATGGGGAAAGAGACTACCCCTGGACTTTCACTTCCCAGGAGGCAGATCACCGCTCCTGCTGTGCACCTGGCTTGCAGCTAGATCCTCCCCTTAGATTTACCTGCTGAGAAAGGCATGAAGGCCTCCGGTTTCGCAAACTGCCCGTTCACGTCCAGGAAGTGTTCGGGGTAAAACTCATTTGGCTTCTTCCAGACTGACTCATCCTTCAGCACGGAAGACAAGTTGGTGATGACTGTTGTCCCCTGCACTCCTCCACAAGAGGAAACAATTTACGTGAGAACAGCAGACTTATCTTGGCGAGATGGATCAGCGCTGGCCCCTCTTTAGTCAGTCTCTCCCATCTAATAGCAACCATCACTAGATGCTTCAAAATATGGCACTGAGCTCCTCTTCTGTATCTTAGCTATAACGGAGGTAAAGCAGTGCACTTTTCCAATAACATGCTGCCTGTCCTATGCACCTGAAGCATTTGAACTTTTGCAACTTATATCCTTACAAAGGCCATTGCATGCAAATGTTAATTTCATGGTTACATAGTGGAAACAGCTTCTGCTTCACAGATCCTTCTGGACTTACTTTGTAGCTGGAGAGAAAAAGCTAACTGACAGACTTCAAAGCCCAACTTTCACACATGGAAAATGGCAAAGCTTTCTTGTTTCCCGTGTCAATGTTTTAAGCTTAGTGGAGTTACTGCAAGGCTGAAAAAAACATCCCAGGCTTGTATTGCTACCAGCACTGCCAGGACAGAGTGCTTTTGATTCCTGTCACAGTGTCAATGGACCGAATGCCAGTGGCAACTGAATAACTTCAGAGATTTAACTACTACCGTCTCAGGAAAGGCGGCAAGCTGGTCTCATGTGCCTCCAAAGAGCCCTTCCAACACAGGCAGTGAATGTCACAGCTCATCAAGAGGAAAGCAAACCTTTGCACTGAGCTGCCACTACAGTTGGGTTCCCACATAACTAGTGTAAACCTAGAGCACAAACGTGTCCATCTGTCTGGTCTTAACATTTCAAAGTTCCCTGCTTCAGTGCTTGGCAGTGACCGTGATTTGGGGCTGGAAATACAAATCTGCAAGGTTGTGTGGGGTCACCCACACCCTAGGCCTGGTGTCTGCACAGGACAAGGATGCTGCATGGCCCGTCTGGCCATGGGAATGGGCCATGGCCATGGGCCTGTCTCACCTTGGGAATGAAGTAACCTTGAAGCTCGGTGTCCCGGTATGTCATGTGAGGTAGCCCAACAGGAGTGATGTCCCCACAGCGCTGTGCCTCATGGATCACGGCATTGGTGTAGGGCATGTTCACTTGGTCCATCATGGTAGGTGACCTCTCTCTTCCAATCACCATATCAATCTCTTTGTGGATTTTACCTGAAAGCAGCACAGCCAAGGACTTAGAGCTCCCTTAGCTAAACAGAAGGGGCTGGTACAAGCTGGAGGAAAGCTAGCAGTATGAGCTCAGTAGGCACTGTGCAAGAGCAGGACAAGCAATTATAGAAAGGAACAGAAACTAAAGGGAAATGCCTTTCTGCAGTTGTTTAGAAAAAAAATAATAAAGAAAAATAAACAAACAAAACAAAACAAAAAACTGTAACTGTTATTTGTGCACCGTGTCTTTAATAAAGGTCTTGGCACTTGACATGCTATCTTATCCCTCCTCAATGTGGCTGGAAGTGTACTTGTGCAGGCAGCATTTGAGAATTAAAACAGATTAGTGTTTATTCCGAGTATAGGAGGGAGGGTTCCATGACCACTGGAAGTCCCCAGGTAGCCCTCAGTGTGAAGGAGAGTGAACTTGCCCTTCCATCTCCAGTCTTTTCATTAGGGCTTCCCCACCGCCACCACTGGGCCTGCTAGAGCAGCTGTATCAGGGGAAGTGTTTCTCCTGGTTTCTTCTAGACCAACAATCACCAAAGCTGTTTCTCCTTGCAAAAGCCCCAAACCATGGATAGGAGATGTTGAGTGTCCTTACAGAGAAATGAGGGTTGAAGGGAACATACTGCACCTCTGCCTGTCCTCTCACTTACTCTGCGTTTCTGGGTGCAAAAGCATGTACAGAAATGCCCACCGGAGGGTGGTGGAGGTGGTGTCAGAACCAGCTGCAAACAAGTCTGCGGTCACCAGACGAAGGTTGTTGTAATTGAAACCATTCTCTTCAGCCTCCTTACCCTGCGGAAAGCAAACAAGTGTGTGATAGGAGCAAAGACAGTCGCTGGGTGAGAAGACCTTCCTTCAGAGCACCGCTAAGAAGCACTAGATCCGCTTTTGCTGACCAAGAATTTCATTGGCAGAGAAAAGCACAACAGAGGCAATAGTCTGTGTATGACTGATGTGCTCCAATACCGCTGTTACCAGTGTATTTGAAGGTCATCGGTAACCTCCCACGGCCTGCGAGATGAACATTACTCCTGCCTTCAGAACAGAAGTAAACACCTTGCGCTCCCAGCTCAGCAGGCCACTGCCACTTACTGTAACGTCCTCCCCCAGAGGAGGTGGAACTCTGTTAGTCAGGCTTGATCAGATCATAAAGCCCACGCAGCAGCGAGGAGGCTGCACTGATGCGGCAAATGCAAATTAACGGTATTTTGAGGGGGCTATCTGTAGGTACGCATTACAGATTCTCACTGCTTCTGCCCTGGTGTTTTCTTACGATCAGGGGGGAAAAAATCAGGGCATCGTTGCTGCCTATTAAGTCTGCAACACCAATTTCAGCAAAACTGGTCTCTCATCCAAATACTAATTGAGCTCAAATTTGCTAGCATATGAGATATGACAAGCTCTCTGCATGAGTTCATCTGCTTGTCTTTTCTAATCCTTTTTATACTTTTCTCTCCTAGGGACTAGCTTCTGCTGAGTTATTCTGTATATTTTGATGCTGTCTTAACATGGATAGCAATTAATGAGGCATTTAAGTCTCAACTGTTATTCAAATAAAGGAACTCTGGTGAGGGAGCTGTGGGACTGGCCTGACTGAAGTTAGCCCAGTGGAGGGATTTATCAGACTGGCTTCTCAGGGGACCTCAGTAAGCAGGAGAGGGATGTGACAAGAGGGAAGGAGGCCAGGCTCAGTCTCCCCCAGTAGAAATGCTCAGTGCAGAGCACGTTAGGTCACGTTGCTCTGCTCTGACATCAGTCGTTAAGGCACTGACAAACATCTTGCATGTCTGGCTTGTCCGCTGGTGCAAACTTAGACTTATTCATGAATTCTCAATTATTGACTTTTAAATGTCTTCAAAATGGTGTAGGCTGGAAAGAAGGGAGCTGCCAGACACTGAGGGAAAAATGAGAGTGGAAGGTGGGGACAGGAACATCAGCAGATTATATGATTTCTGAGGACAATCAAGGAGGGCACAGCATGAAGAAATTAATGCTCAAGATATGAAGTAGAATGAAGAAGTAGAAAATTAAGCAGTAATGGTCTTTAGAGAGCTTTATGACAAAAGTCAGCTTTCATCAACAAGCTCAAAGAAGTAGAGGAATTGCTCCTGGGCTCTACGGTTCTGCTGGTCTCTCCCTACCTTTGACATTTCCTTTAAAAATGCATCAGTGAAATCACGGGTGTATTCAGGGTTCCAGGTCTCCATGTGCTTTTGTATGAGAACGTCTATGAAGTCCATGTATGCCTTTTGCCCTCGAAAGACTTTCTGCGGCAGTCCAGGGATGCGCAACAAAATGGGCATCACGTTAAGAAGCTGGTAGGCCAGAACCACAGAGAAAGAGACAAGATATTACGTGATGCAAAAAGAAAAATAATGAAAACACAGTGCTCTCAAGCGACAGAGGGCAGCCTCTTACAGAACATATCACACTTCTATGTTACCTGAGTCAGGAATCCAGCTTCTTCACTCAGGGAGTTTTCAAACAAAGCTACCATTTTCCTGAACACCTCATCACCGTAGTCAAAACGCTCTCCATAGATGATGGTGCAGATCATATTGCAGACTGCATTGTTTACGAGAAAACGTAAATCGAAAGGACGACCTAAAAACAGAAAGGGAGACCAAGCAAAGAGGCTAAGCGACATCAACCTATTGAACCTCAGAGTTCGGCTACAAGAATACACAAATACCTCCTTGATGTTTTCAAGAGAAAAACAAAACAAAACAAAACAAAAAACACTCAAAGTACAAATACATCATAGTAGGAAGAGAAGATCTTCTCATCTCCTGCTGTGGTTCAGCTGGTCATTATTTAAGGGAGAAAGCTCCCAAAGAAAAGCTGATTTGCAGGGTTGTTCTGTCACATGCCAGATAAGACTTCTGTTTGCGTCTAGATGACAGGTGATGTGCTGTGAAAACTTCACTTTTGTCATGTGTGATAATATCGCTGTGTTCCACCAAACTTCATAAAGGTAACAGTGACCAAGCCGTGGGAATAATTATATTTTACCTCTGCTTATTTCTATTCATGTCCTATTTCAGATTGATTAGCTTTACAGTAGCCCCAATGTGTCAGGTAGAAGTGGCTTCAAGGCAGAGCAGGATCAGTAATAATTATGCTGATGGACTTGAAACACTGCATGCATGTGGGAGTGGCTGTGTTAGTACTTCTCTCTCTGCATTGTTCTATTGCATTTTCCCGTTTTTTTGTTTGCTTTGTTTTGTTTCTAAGAGCAGTTTGCCCATCCTTCTGGATGTGACATACCTTCTTCTGCTTTGATTGCAGAGCACAGGAATCCTGCTTCCTCAGTCACTCGCTCCTCCAAGGATTTCTTTCCCATTCCAAAGTCCCTCAAGGTAGAGAGTGTGAATTTCCTTATCTCCTTCCAGACGTGCCCATATCTTGCTACAACAATCCCTGGAATTATGGATGAACAAGAAATGTCAGGAGCTCTGACATATACATCATGCAAAGTTTACTAGAGAAGAGCAAATGTGAGTTTGGAGGTACGGGTCTGTAGGGATAGATGAAAGGGTCTGATCTTGTACAGCTTATTCACACAGCCATTCTAAAAACTTATTACTGCACCTTCTAATACAGCTACATGCCCAGTAAAAGTGGAGGGGGAGTTCAATGAGAACTTGTGCCAGTGCCTGCGGGAAATGCCCATTTCCAAGGGACGTTACCTTCAGATTTATCTCTGTAGCCCACATGTTCATACATTGGGAAGTACGGCCGGTCAGCAAAGTCATCTGATTTGTGAACCAGGGCTTCCTTCACAGTTTTGTACCCATTCAGCACTACCAGGTTGGTCCAGCAGTTCTGGAGGCTGAAGATGTTTCCGAACTTCTTCTGAAACTGGCAAGATAAAAAAATTGGCCCTGAAAGTGACCTCACACCCAATAGTGCTGGCAAGTAATGTCCGAAATATCCCTGTAGCCTTCCTTAGGGCCTTTACTATTTAGAGGGTTGAACTGCTTTTATTAGGAGACCTTCAGCTGACCTTTGTTGTGTTTGCAGTGAAACATCTCAAAGCAGTGTGAAACACCAGCTGAAGCAGGGAGCAACACACTGCAACTGGCAAGATTTAATATACAACTATCCAGCTCAAGCTGTTGCCAAGAACATTGTGCAAGCATTTTGGATTTTGTTTGACAACACAAGGTCAAGGACCTCTTTTGGGATTTTCAGATAGTGCAAGCTCAACAACCCACTAATACTTGGATTTTGAATACTTTGTGTTGTTTATCTGTCTCTGAAAGCCTAGGCAATTTTTGAGCTAGTTTTGAACTAGTTTTGAGTTCTTTCTGCTAGAAGGAAGTATCGATGATAAAGTGATATGTAGTTTCTTTACATGCATTTGTTCCTAAAGATTGACTCAAAGCCCAGATCCTAGGAGCATGCTTGGAAGAGGCAGCTCCATGCTGGAGTTTCAGGTCAACTTTCTCCCCAAGAGCAACGAACGCATCTAGTAAGACTGGTAATTCGCACATCCCCTACATCTGCTGTGATCTATAAAAGACACGAAGCTGACAGCAGAATGATTGCACAGGTAACCTGTCGGCTGTATGCTCATCCAACCCATAGCTTGACATGGAGCTGAGCCTCCTTGAGGAGGACAAGCCCTTCCACTGAACATGGGCTCCCAGGAAGCCAGGCTGAAGCTGCACTGCTGCTGGTCAGTAACACTGAACACAGTGCTCAGGAGAGTGCTGTTGGAAGGTGTCGTAGTAGCGATGCTCACAAAAAACACATTAGTTATCTCTGTTTTCTTTTCCCTTCTCTTTCTTTCTTTTTCTTTTTCTCTTTCTTTTTCTCTTTCTTTTTCTCTTTCTTTTTCTTTTTCTTTTCCTTTCTTTTTCTTTTTCTTTTTCTTTTTCTTTTTCTTTTTCTTTTTCTTTTTCTTTTTCTTTTTCTTTCTTTCTCTTTTTCTTTTTCTTCTTTTTCTTTTTCTTTTTCTTTTTCTTTTTCTTTTTCTTTTCCTTTCTTTTTCTTTTTCTTTTTCTTTTTCTTTTTCTTTTTCTTTTTCTTCTTTCTTTTTCTTTTTCTTTCTCTTTTTCTTTTTCTTTTTCTTTTTCTTTCTTTTTCTTTTTCTTTTTCTTTTCCTTTTTCTTTTTCTTTTCCTTTCTTTTTTCTTTTTCTTTTTCTTTTTCTTTTTCTTTTTCTTTTTCTTTTTCTTTTTCTTTTTCTTTTTCTTTTTCTTTTCCTTTTCTTTTCTCTTTTTCTTTTCCTTTTTCTTTTCCTTTTTCTTTTTCTTTTTCTTTTTCCTTTTTCTTTTTCTTTTCTTTTTTCTTTTCCTTTCTTTTCTTCTTTTTCTTTTTCTTTTTCTTTTTCTTTTCTTTTCCTTTTTCTTCTTTTTTTTTTCTTTTTCTTTTTCTTTTTCTTTCTTTCTTTTTTTTTCTTTTTCTTTTTTCTTTTCTTTTCTTTTTCTTTTTCTTTCTTCTTCTTTTTCTTTTTCTTTTTCTTTTTCTTTTTCTTTTTCTTTTTTTTTTCTTTTTCTTTTTCTTTTTCTTTTTCTTTTTCTTTTTCTTTCTTTCTTTCTTTCTTTCTTTCTTTCTTTCTTTCTTTCTTTCTTTTTCTTTCTTTCTTTTCCTTCCTTCCTTCCTTCCTTCTTTCCCTCTTTCCCTCTTTCCCTCTTCATTTCCATACTCTGAGCAAATCAAGGAACTGAAATACTCTGAGTGTATTTGCAGTGGGATTGGAAAGGGAATTAGTACTTTACTGGCACTAGAAATACATCATTAAAAGTGATTACCGGTCAAGACTGCGGTCAGCATGACCCTGATTTGATGAGATTTGAAAATGGTAATCTTTTGGACTATATGAAGGCAAACAATACAAATGCTGTATTTATTTTCTCCATTTGGTGGATTTTGGACAGACAGCTGAGCAGTGTTGTCCTAAAGAAAAAAAAGACCTTTAGAGTTTGCAAACTAATCTGCTGCAAGCTGTGCTGTGCCTTTCCCTCGAGAAAGAATAAGCCCTGACTTTGAATGGGAATGCTACAGACATTTTGGGCACTGCTGCTGGGGCAAATCCCGCGAGCTGATCTCTTTAACCTGAGCAGCCTCGTGCCCGTAGGCATGCTGGCGTAACTCACGGAGAAGCCTGCCATTCCCATGACCACGTCCCCAGCCCGCAGGTTGCCCCACAGGGCTGGCACTCACCTTGTTGAAGGAGAGGTGCGGGTTGTGGAAGTCGATGTACGGCATGGTCCCGATGAATGGCAGCGACATCGGGCCTGGCGGGTAATGCCTCCACTTCTTTCTGCGCTTCATGAAATCAAGAAGCAAGGTGAAGATGGTAAGGAAAATTCCCAGCACAGAGATGTTGCTCCAGTAAGATGACAGCCACAGGAGCAATGTCATTTTGTAGCCTGTCTGCTCCTCGGTCTTCCTCTTTTGACCCAAGACTGTTTCTGCCTCTCCCTTCTGCCTCTTTCTCTGTTCTCCTGCTTCCCTCCTCGGGCAGCTGTCCTCTTTTCCTTGCTTCCTCCTGTCCCCTCACTCTCTTTTTCTGTCTCCCTGCTCCTCTCTCCCTCCAGTTTCTGGCTTGTGAATGTGGAACTTGGCTCTGTCCCCAAGCTCCTCCTCTGTTCCACTCAGCCTCGGGGGAGTGGTGATGAGGGTCATCCCTTTTCCTCCTCCTCCTCCTCCTTCCCCTCCTTCGCCAAAGCTGGAGCTCAGAGGCCACTTTGTCCTTGTGACAAAGAGGTGCTGGGGTGCCCTCAGAACAACAAGCACAACAGCAACCCAGTCCTGCTGCATTCTCACGGGGCTGTTTTGTAAGGGTTTAAGCCTGTCTCCTTCTTGCTCATGCAGACAAGTCAAGGCAGACACGGATCCTAAACACAGGCTGTTCGGGTTTCTGTATGCAGGGCCAAGAAGTTGTTCCATTGGAGCTTGAGTAAGCTCAGGTTAGGTCAAGCTTTCCCATACAGAAAGCACATAAGTGACAGAAATTAACCTAAAACAGTGACCTGAGACTAAAAATCATTTTTGGAAATAACAACCTTTATCCAACTCCAAATGTCAGTCAGTGCAACAACCTTGATTTTGGTAGGATACATCTCAACTACAAGGGGGAAGCACATGCTCACAAGCAGCCTTGCATTTCCAGCCCTTGGGGCAGCAGTAATCCAAATGCAATTATGGAGATAGTCAAAGTGTTTCCTAAAACAGCACAGCTCTGTGCTCCTGGCATTGCTGCCTTCGGAGATCAATAAAGCTCTCCATTATGACAGTTAGCTCTAGCTGAAAAGAAGCAATAAACCCATCACCGTTTGATCTGTGATCTCGGTGTGATCACAGAAAAACTCCTAATGGAGCAATTGCTGCGACGGTGATGGAGAGCTCAAGCTGCAAAGCGATGAACCCACAAACACTCTGCAGTGATCTCTGGTGTGTAGCCAAGGCCTTGAAACGCCCCTCACCCAGAGAGGCACCTAAATGCTCGTTATTTGTGTGCAGAGGTCCCCTGTGCGGGGTCTGTACAGCATGGTCAGGGGAACCCTGGCACGTCCCTTGTGAAAGCACTGTGACTTGGGGCTTATCTCAGGCACCTGTAAACAAACATACAGCAGGGGCGATCAAGGACAGCAAGTCAGTGGAGCCACCTCACGTGATCACAGGCCTGAGGACTCACAGGTGTACCGCAATGTGAAGGACCGGATGGTCAGGTGCAACCTGGGAGTGTGCTGCAGAAGACAATTGCTTGACAGAAGTGACTGGCGAGCCAACTAAGGGGATGCCCTGATGGGTTTGTTATTCATAAACGAGGAGGAACTGGTCCAGGACATTAAGGCCAAGAGTAAGTTTTCCTGCAGCAGTCATGACGCTGTGGAATTTAAAATCCTGCAAGAAGTCAGCAGGTCAAATAGCATTACAGCCCTTGCCTACAGGAGAGCATATTTCACCTTGTTCAGGGATCTGCTTGCCAAGACCCCAAAGGGATCTGCCTTGGAGAGCAGAGGGCCCCAGGAGAGCTGCTTCTCTTCAAGGACAAACTCCTCAGAGCATGAGAGCAGTGGATATCATTTATTGCTTTGACTTTGGTAAAGCCTTTGACACGTCTCCTACAGTACTCTTGCAGGTAAATCAGCGTGATACAGACTGGCAAGGCAGATGATACGGTGGATGGAAGATTGCTTGCTCCTTGGGGCTCAGAGGGTTGGAATCAGTGGTACAAAGTCCAGCTGGTGGCTGATCACTAGCGACACATCATTAGCTGTCCCCGGGCTGTTAAAGTTTAACGTATTCATTAATGACTGGGGTGACGGGACAGAGAGTGCTCCTAGCAAGCACAGACTGGGAAAGCTAACAAGAGCTGAAGTGTGCTTGTGAGTTTGTTGGCTTCAAAGCACGCACCACATTTTGAACAGCTCTGCTGCAAGGTCTTAGGAGACAGAGCTGTGACAGTCCTGTACTCAGTGAGCTGACTTGAGCAAGCGGCGTCTGGATGCTTAAATGTGATCAGGGGATTTCTCTCAGACTCATTTTTGTGACCCACGCACACAGATGACAAGTGAAAAGATGGGAAAACATGGTCTCAGGAACATGACAGACATTGCCAGATCACCCACCTGGTAAAAGGATGTTACTCTTCGGGTTTCGATGTATTTTGAGCTCTAACTTTACAAATTTCAGCTGAAAAATATCCACCTGTGTTCTTTCCTTTTGGTTATCTTGGCTACAGCTAAAATCTGTCAGACTCCCATCGCTCACCTCTGGGCTGCCAGAAGGATGGTTGGGTGATGGGAATGCAGGCAGTGGATTTACTTTTAGGGACATTGCTTTGAGAAGCCACCAGAAGAGCAACTCTCTAGCTGCTCTTCTTCCTGGGGCTTGGCCTTGATGTTTGGGCTCCAAAGCTGCAACCTGAGAAATGAAGCAGCTTAAGAAAAGATGTTCCTTCCCCCCTGCCATATACACCTTCCCAAAATGTTTCTGGGCAAACAATCCTTTCCTCTCCCCACTTCAGGTGGCAAACTAGACAGCTCCTCCACTCTTGATTAGTAGCTTGGACTGCCTTGGCTGGAAAGGACTGGAAGAAGTGGCATAGCTTAGGTCATAGGTAACAAATCTCTATCTGAGAGAAAGGAAGAAAAAAGGGCAATGATGCTTTTGAAGAACAAAAGATGATCATTTGCATTTATTTTCAAAAAAGTAATATTTTGAGAGATTTTTCAAACCCTGGGGGAAAAAAATCAAAATCCGTACATATTAATTTTAGCTAGCTTCAGCCCCACTGTGCAGTGTGCTCATCCTTACGCAATATCAGTTAAGAGACAAGCTGAGTGAAGTTGCAGAAGTTATGTGTGGACATTGCTGTTCTTAGACTGGAGAACCCCCAACATGAACAGAAAGCAAGGTTCGAAAAGAAGCCTGTTGATCTTGCAAAGTGAAGCATCTCGAGGTAACAAAATGCAGGGATTAGCATTGCCTGCACAATGTTGATTGAGATTTCTTGTCCATATACACCATAAGATCATAATTAATTGCAATCTTTTGCTATTTTTCCTTCCTGAAGGACCCTCCCTCTGTTTATGGGATAGATGATGATCATTTAGTAACCCTGTTTTAATTACACTATTTGGATTCAAAGCCTGTTTTGCTACCTGCTGATCACACCCTGCCTGGTTAAAGTCCCGGTTCCTGGGCAGCTGCCAGCAGCCAGGCAAACGCTCTTCTTTCTCTCCCCCCCTTTGCTTCAGTGCCAGAGCCAGGAAGCAGCGGTCACACAACGTGAATATTTCCTCGAGCTTTCAGAAATTTCTCATCCACATCCCAGCAGGCTGGCTGCTTTTCCCCTCGCACCGTTAGGTGGATCCAAACCTCAGCAACATTTCAGTCTGGAGAAGCAAAGCCCCTCGCAGGAGCACAGCTGCTCGGTGTGATGCCTGCTGCTGCTGCCATTCCCCAGCCATGCAGTGCTGGGGGAGACCCCCGAAACCCTTCCTCTTCAGTGGCTTCTTCACTGGCCTTCTGCCCATTTCCAGGGTCCTTTCTTCCCTCCAGTCCCGGTATTTTTGGTCCTTCTCCGTATCCTTTTTCTAGCCCGTCTTTTGCCCATTTTGCCCTAGCTCTGACTGCTTCTCCTCCCAGCTGCTTTAGTGCTGGAAGGGGGCAAGGAGGGAGCGGAGGAGACCGGCCTTGTGCTCCTCATCCTCCCTTGCCAGCCCCAGCAGCCGGCGATAACCACCACCTGCTCCCTTCAGACAGCTCCGGGGGATTTGGGCTGAAAAAAACGAGATCTCTATCGAGCACAGGCAGGCCGGTTTTTCAAGTGCTTGTCAAGTGGCCAAGTTTGAGCACAGTTTTAGGGAGCGGGCGCAATGTGTCTTCCTAACAGAGAGCCGCCTCCTGCCAAGTTTCAAGTGCGGCGCTTCTAAGCATTAAACCGAGAGAGGAAAAACGTCGCCAGAAATTTTTCTAACGGGTTAGGAGGAGGTCAGACAAACAATGGGTTTCTAAGAACGATGTCAGCTATTAGAAATGGACTAAAATTTTTGGCTGAATGCTCCCAAACAAATTTAGCCGGAGGCACAACCCCAGCTTGGGAAATTTTAGTCTCAGTCGGTTCATTGTGACTGTCTTGGACTTCAGATAAGGCTTCGTAAATTGGAATTATTTGTACAGCTTTAAGACGGGCTGTGCAAACAGCTTGTTCATAATAAAGCAGTCAGCAGAACTGAAATAGCCAAGTCTTTCATAGTTACTGTTACTATGACTTACTGCCAGCCTTCCCACATCATTGCAAAGAAATCTGTTCTTCAGGCTTTTCTTCTTTAAATTCCCTGTGGCTCCCTACCCTTTTTCCTACACCCATCCCAGCACATCACCTGTTACCAAAGCAGGTCTCCGTCAGACTTTGCTTCCTCCGCCCATCCCCAACCTGGCCTGGTTTCCACCAGGTTAATGACAGATCCAACTCCAGATTCTCCTGCAGGCTTCGATTCCTCAGGCCAAATGGCGCCTGCCAGCACCTTCACCCGAGCTCAGCACGGAGCTGATGGCCCAAACGCTGCTGCACAGGTCCTGTAACAGCGCCGGTCCTGCCCGTCCTGCTCACCCCTGTGGTGTCGCTGGGCTCTGGGGAGATTCCTGCCCTCTGGAAGGGAACGGCAGCACTTGCCCTGGCTCACACTCTGCTGTGAAACTGTCAGAAAAATACGGCTTACGCCCCCGGCACCACGGCTGCTGGTCTGTCTCAGCTGCTGGGTTTGGTTTCTTGTTCTTTAAGCTTCTCAGGAGCCGCGGATGTATTGTGTTTCTTTTCATTTTTGGATTAGTGCTGATACCGTGGGGTTTTTTTTCTTTGCTGTAACAAGAGTATCCAGGGGAATTTTGGATGGCGGTACTGGCTAAAATCCTGTTATTAATTTTCTTGTAAAAGAAGCATTTAAATCCATATGGGGAAACTCATCCTGCTTTCCTAAAGAGTGAGATCAGTGGGATGCTTTTGAAAATAATGAGGTGATTAACTACAAGTTTGGCAGCCAAAGAGACAGAAGAACCGAGGTTTAGTTTCAGCCATCGATTTGAGCTGTGACTTAGAGGCAAGCAAGCAGCTAGCTGGCATCTCCGTTTCTGCTCTTGAAAAATGTGTTTAATGTTGCCATTTACCCAGCTGTGATAAAGTATCTGCAAATCGAGGTGCAAAGTACATCTGTGAGGCTGGCCACAGTAATTATTACACAGCAAAGAGGCGGGTGGGCAGAGGGCTTGGAATAGAGGTTAGGAAAGATAAAACAAAAGTTAATTCGAAGAGTCCATTGCTAGAGGAAATGTCCAACTCTGATCTTTTTGTTTTGGCATGGGGAATATTTCATAGGGAGTGCCCTGCTGCTGCTGCTTCCAGGTGCTGGGGATGCCCTGCTTTTTCACAATTAGACCCCCAGTTCAGGGATTGCTGCATCAAAACAAAAAGGGGAGCTAATCTGGCTAAAAGAGAATTGCATTTTTCTCCTGTGCTTATGGCCCTCAGGAGCACCGGCGATAACCCTGACTGCTATTGTCTCCTGGCAATTAAGTCAGTTTCCAGGAACTGGAATGGATAAATGAGTGATAGTCCTTCCTCTTTCCACTCTAAGCCCATCACCCTGCTGCTGGTGGCTTCTGAGCATCCCCAGCTTCCCAGGAAAGCATTCGGCGCTGCATGGAGGCTCAGCCCAGAAGGATGCGCTGCAGGAGGCATTCCTCCTACGATGTACATACTGTTACAATCCTCTGAGACTTAACAAAGGTACAGCTGATGGGTCCTGTTCACATCACCTTCCTGAGGGCTTGGTGGCTGTGATTGAAAGAGAAAGAGAAAAATCTTCTGGTAAAGCGTCGCACTGCCTGCTTTAAGCGTATGTTCAGAGGGATGTTCAGAGCAGACCCAACTTCCATGGCAGTGGCAAAAAAGCCACGGGCAGAAGCGGCACTGCGATTTTCCCCAGGTTTAGGGGACAGCGAATGCAGACTCAGCCAATGGGCACGAGGTTGGATGCTCCCTGCAGCTGCTTAACTTTGCATCACATCCTCCTGCCGTGCGACTGGGCACCTGTCCCTCGGGTGATGCGGGCTCGTGGCGGGCAGTGCCAGGCCGGCAGCTCCCAGTGCCGCAGGGGGAAGCAGCATGAGGCCAGCCGGGCCCCCATCAGGAGGGTTTTGCCCCTGCCAGGGCTGGCAGCAAGCACAGAGGGATCCTCCTCCAACCATGCAGCGTCTCCTGGCCGCCTTCAAAAGCCCAGATGCCCCTCTGGCTTTGCCCACTAACAGAGCGGCAGAAACCTCGGCAATCTCTGCACTCCCCCAGGTGCATGAGGAGCTCCAGGGGGTGGGGACTGATGACAAGATACAGGAAAACAGTGACGGGTGGGGAAGTGCAAGGAGAGAAGGAAGGAACAGAGGGACGTGGAGAGCAGACTGATGCCTGCAAAGGCACGTGTATCTGCAGGCCAGGCTTAACCGATGAAGAAAATGTGCCTGCTGTTTGCTGGATTCAATCTGGTGATTGTTCTGCCAAGCAATTCATGAGCCCCTGAATTCTGCCCTTTGTTAAGCAGTCCATTAAATGAGCAGAAGATGATCTGAAGAACTGGCATTGATTCTACGAGCACACTATAAATAACGCAGCACTTCAGCAGTGAAAATAAAACATGTTTTTCCGAGCTCTTTTTGCCCAAATGATTATTAATACACCTAAAATTAAAATGCTCGAACATACAATTTAGATTATCTATAAACTGTGTTAATCACTTCCAGGAGCACCGAGTGCTTGGTGTTAGAGTACAGAGTTTATTATTTTGTTATTTTCATGAATAAAGCAGTGTCAGGCTCTCATTTTTTTTCATGTGTTTATCTGCACTTTTCATGTCAGCATAAACAATGGCTTGAATACAAGTAAGCATTTAGGAGTTTTTATCAATGTATTGGAAACACAGAAGATTGTTGCATGTTACTATGGCAGTGAAAGGGGTTGTTTGTGTTTGAGTTCTGTGTGATGCTCCCAATGATAGTTTATGCCTCGCAAACCCAAATGTGCATTGGAAATCGGAATGTATATTTATTTATGAACAGGAAAACCATGAATAACTGTTTGGGTTTGAAACATTGGCTCAGCCATGCTCACAGTTGGATTAATAACCGTGGGAGCATGTGGCGTGAAATAGAAATTAGAAATAGTGAAAATGCATGCAAGTTCCTAATATGAACAGTTCCGCTACTTGGGTGCATTTTGGAGCCCTGTCCTAAATGAACTGTCAGTTACTTTTGCCAGTAGGAGCTGCTACATGCTCATAGCAACTGGACATAACAAGCTGATTTTTCTGCGTTCATTTTTTTTTTTCCTCCAGCTATGTAATTGTGGTTTTGTGTTAAAAACATTGCTTCAACAAAAATACCAGCATACTTTCACACATGGGGTATCGGCAAGCAGTCGTCTTTCCTAGAGAGGGAGGGAGGACTTGAAGTGATGGCTGCAACGAGCGCTGAAATGCAAAGTATTTTTCTCAGTGGTTTTTAAGCTGCCCTGAAGGCAGGTGCTAAAAATGAACATTTGGGTGGTAACCACGCTTTGAAAAGCATTGGCTTGTTTAAAATGCTATAATTTGGAGATTTCAAGAGCCATACTCCATACGGAGATGACAAACTTTAGTCCTCATGTCCACTGAGTACTGGCGCAGCTGTGTGTGAGCTGACACCTTCCTGCAGCTCCCCACTGGGCTGCCTTGCTCCGAGATAAGGCACACTGGTTCCTACCCACACAGAGGAAAAGCCCTCAGACAAATCTTTAATTGCTCTATACTCTTTGTTGCCTATCCCGAAGTCCAAAGCTTCTTGATTTGTCTTCGCCGTGTTTTGAACTCAGGCCTAACACCTACGATAGCCTTTGCACGAGGGATTAAAAATCCAACACCTGTATCTGATATAACTTGTTTTCCTGTGCAAGTCTTATACGTTTGACAGTGTGGGGCTCCTCCCGTCATGGCATTGCTTCACTGCTGGTAAATCCCACCATCCGATTGCACCTGTGGAGACAGAGTCCACCTGGGCCCACCCGTGAGTAATGAAAAGGGCCACCAAAGAGCGCTTGGGGTGCAAAGAGGGCTCGGGGCTACCAAAACGAAGCAGAAACGCCTTCACACCCAGTCCAACGGGACGAGCTTTGTGTTGTGTGGGTGGAGCGGGGCCAGGGCCTGCGGGCTCTGCACAAGGTGGGAGCAGCTCAGCACGCGGGGGGCTCTGAGGGAGAGGCGCTGCCGCCCGGCACGCTGCGTGACGGGCGTGTGTGGGAGCTCAGACCTCCTTCCCCAGGTGGGCTGGCCTTGACTGAAGTCTTGCTTGAAGTCCTGTCCTCCTGGGAATGTCAACGGAAAGGCAGGCTTGATGGAAAGCAGGAAAAAAAAAAAGTGTGGAGTTTCAGTTAGAAACTGCATCCCCCTGAAGAAGTAAGGCTTTGAAGTAGCTTCCCTCCTTGGGGTTACTCATGAGCAGCCTGCTCTGGGTAGCTCTGCTGGAGCAGGGCTTGGAGCAGGGGGCCTCCAAATGTGCCTGCCCACCTCAGCCATTCTGTGATGCTGTGAGGACACAGGCTCCGGTAACTTCTCTCTGAAGGCTTACATGCAGGCCATGTTCTGTGCTGCCTCTCCCTGCTGGCTGCAGAAGGTGCAGTTTGGGGTTCAGAGTAACCTCCTGCTGCTGTTTGAACCACCGCTGCCTGCCTTGGGTGGCTGTGCTAAAGCCCTCAAGATGGGCTGGGGCTCAGAATTAAAATCAATGCTGAATATTTTCAGGGATCCACGCCATCTGAACACCCTGACTTGCCATACCGTTGTGAATGGGTGCATTTATAAGTGGGGTAGAGCCAGGCTCTTCTCTGAACTGTGCAGCGACAGAACAAGAGACAACAGTCATGAGTGGCAGCAACCAAACTGCAATCAGATGTCAGGAGAAAGCCGTACCCCACAGGAACGGGGCCCAGAGGAGATGCGGATTCTTCACCCTTCAGATTTTCAAGACATGGCTGCCCAGGGCCCTGAGCAAGCTGGTCTAGTCTTGAGGTTGGCATTCGCTGTGTAGGAGGCCAGAGCAGAGATCTCAAGAATTCCCTTCCAGTCTGGTCTGTGATTCGGCAGCAACAGGATTTCAGGTAGCTTCAAGAAGTGTAAACGTGGATGACAGGAAAAAAAATGTGCGTTCTCTTTGTAACAGTCATGACTGTTGCCTGGGATTCCCTGTCACAGACACAATTTAAATTCTTCTTTACCTCGTGGTCTAGGGCAGGTATACCTTTGTGAAGCAATGGGGAAAATTTCCTCAATTTGGGGAAAGAAAAATAATAGCTGAAGAAGTCTGGAATCAATTTGTGATTCTATTTTAAAAGGCTAGAGAAAGAGATACAGAAAAAAGGAAGAATTTCAGAACTCCTGACTCGCCCAGATGATGAGGAGAGCTGATAGGTGAAAAACCCAATCTGAGGAGTTGCTGAAATAGCCACCAGACACCAGGGATGGTGACCTCCTGAAGGAGGAGCCTGGAGGTGCCAGGATTTCTGTGCCTGGCATGGCAGTGACACCAACCACTGATGCCCTTGGTTGCACCAAGGGTGGGACAGAGGGCTGGGAAATGGGAACTCCTGCATCCCATATTCTTTGGGCTACAGCTCCACAACACAACCCCCTTAGGAGCCTCAAAGATGAATTATGAAAAGTAAGGGTGAGTTAGCTGCAAATACCACCAGCATGCAATGCACAGATTACCTGAAAGTAACAGAAGATGGAGAAATGCAGCACTGCAGTCTTCCTGTAATCAGCAGAAAGAAGGATGAAAATGGCTCAGCCTGTTTACACCTGTTGTGAGCTCTCTGGTGCTTTTTGAATCTTGGTGTCACCAGGCTTTTGAAAATCCTTAGGGGTAACTTTTCTCTGACAATTACAGCAGTGTGAGCCACAACAGCTGCGGTAGAAATCAAATTCAAACAACTGCTGCTGGTGCAGAAGTAAAAACAAAGGGAAATACACGAGTTGGTTGCCTCTCTCTTCTCTATGATGGCTTGTGCTGTGTGTCTGTTCAAAGTATATTTCAAGGACTGATACTTAGGAAGTTGTGGCTTGAAAGTACAAAGACTGCTTACTACAAGGAGGGCTTTTACTTTTTTTTTTTTTTTTTCCTGCATGAATGCTCTCAGCTTGTGCAGAGATACAGCATCTCCTGGGAAACCTTGAATTGAGACATTTGAGTTGTTCAAGTGTGCCCTGCACTCATCATGGACCCGAGCCTCTATGAACGGATTCTTACCAGCACTTGCACAGCAAGCCGTGCAAGCTGGTCAGTGAACACAAACACTACTCATTTTTCTCTGCTATTGAACACCTATACTCATGTATTTACAGATGGTGGTATACGCTTGCAGATCAGAAAAAAAAGTACGTATATTCCTAAAAAGAAAAAAAGCAAAACTGGATTTCCTTGATGCGCCAAGCGAAGAAAGAGGAAGGTTAGAGGACTGTTGCAAACAGCCAGAGGAAAAGGCTGTTCGAACAAGCCCCAGACAGACCCTTTCTTTTGCATCGTAAAGGACAATAAAAGAAAGCTCTACCAGACACTTCATTAAGCACTTGACTACAGCCTAGGAAGCACTTTTGTTTGTTTGCTTTTGGTTTTGATTAGCTACTCTGAAATTCCAAGTAACACCAATAAATGCTAAAAAGAAGGGGCAAATCTCTCTGCAAAGCATGTTTTTAGAGCTTGCACAGACTTCTGGTGTCTCTCTGACTCAACCAGCCCTTTTAATTAGCCCACATGAAACCCCGGAAGACTAACATCCCTCCCTGGGACAGGACAAAGACTCGGCAGTCCCACATGGATGCACATCCCATCTCGGTGCCCAAGGGACCAGCCCTGTTCCTGAGCTTTGTGTAACCCTTGGCCTCTGCTCTGCAGACAACTGGTGAGCAGGCATGGAAGCAGCCTTCCTTTTCCACATTCATTGCGGGCTGCTATCAACTGGCATTAGAAAAGCAAGATAAAGCATGTGTGCTTTGAAGAGGGACAAACAAACACAGGTGACCTGGTCAACAGTCCATTTTTAAGAAGATCAGAGTCTATTTTGAACTGCTATTTGGATGAAAAATCGTTGTTCCACCTTAAAGAATTGGTTTGGGGGCCTGTCGTATGATAAGTGGCACAGAGTGAGGTTGGCATGGTACCCATCTAGGCTGTTCTTCCAAAACCAACACACATGCAACCTCAAACTTCAGAAGTGGTCACCAGGTACAGCCACCAGGTGCAGCCATGCCCCAGGAAGGCCTTCACGTGCCTTTCTGGTGGTCTCAGGCCTCCTCCTCTCGTGTCTTAGCATTCCCAGAAAGGAGCCCCAAGGACAAACCTCCCAGGACTTCTCCTACTGACCCGTTATCTCTTCCACACCGTTAGGCCCCTCGGAGGAGGTGGTCTCACCTCCCCGTGGTGGTGAGAGGCACTCGGACCACAGCAGTTGTCCGGCAGTTGTTTCAACTTCAGTTCTACTGCAGCTGTTGTGGCTCACGCTGTTGTAATGGTTGAAGGGTTACCCCTAAGGATTTTGAGAAGCCTTGTGACACCAAGAACCAAAAAGCACCTGAGAGCTCACAACAGGTGTAAACAGCTGCAATGCTGATTGGGGGTGTTGGGCAGTGCTTGAGGTAATTGGTCCACGCTTCCAAAGGCTCCTTGCAAAGCAGAATTCATTCCAGTAACCAGCAGGCTGCAGCCACTGGGGCTGACTATTAGGGATTGGCATTATTTTTTTAGCCATTTCCACTTCTGATTTGTTCATCATCTAGACTGCAACAAGTCTGCAGAGTCCAAAAGGCGCACCTTCTTCTGAAGCAACAAACCACAAACTTGACATTTATAAATCCTTCTTCCGTATTTGTTGTAAGGTATGCTCATACATCTGCTGTAACAGCATCTTTTTCAAGCCTTTGGCTGGAAGTCCAATTATATTTTCCTACTACAAATGCTATAAACTGTACAGACCTTTCCCTTTTTAATCGCCCCATTAGATGTGGTGGTGCTTCTTTGATGAATTAGCTTCAGCCCACAGGAATCTGGTTGCTATACAACGCAGACGTGTCTGTACAGCTCCCAGCTCCCTCCCAGACATCTCAGCCATTTTTTGCTTATCCCTGCTGAAAGATGCGAGACTGAAAAGATGTAATTTCAATAAAACTCAGGAAAGTCGCTGTCATAATGTCTCAAAGCCAGGGAGCGCTGACCCTCGAGCCCACTGTGACCTCCAGGTTTGGTTATTAGCAAATCTGGTTACAACCCCGCACTTAGTGATGTACTGCATGCAGTGTTGGCAGATAAACTGGCTCTGTGCACATGCAGTGGGTTTTATCATGCAGAAGAGTATGCAATCAGTTTGAATCCCAATCCCCCAGCCAGAGTGGAATACTTCCATCACGGGAGGTTTGCTATGGGCTAAAAATGTTGTTTGTTTGTTGTTTTTCTTAATTACTAAGATAGGAGATAACTTTATGCTGCTGAGAGATATCAGCATTTCTAAAGCTAGCTAAGGTCAAAATCCTGAAATGATAGCATTAAAACTGAGTTGAGCAATGAATTACGAGAAACCTCTATAGGACAAGGAGGAAAGGGAAGCAATCTAGGCTGTGAATGTAGCCTCATGAAAGTGAGCGAACAAGCCATGCTTTTCTTCCAATTCATGCTCCCTTTGGTAGAAGGGCAAACTAGCACATGGGTCCCACTTAAGAAATGAACTCTTACAAAAAGACCCTCTAAGGAACATCCTGTTCACTTTTTGTCTGGACGACAGGGTGAACTTTTTGGATCTGATCAAAAGCACAGGCAGAGAAAAAAATTAAACACTCATGTACAATGACAGCAACTGTTTCACTAATCTGTAGACTGTAAGTAAAACCTTATCAGTATGGAAGTGATTTTTCAGTGATGTGCTTTAGCCAAACTGTGGCATGCAGCAAAAAAAAAAAGAAGAACAGACAAAAAAACAGTGTGAGTTACTGGTCTCCCATGATACTCTAATAGTTACTTTTGCTCTCTACCTTAATTGAATAAATTATCTGGTTCACAACACACTGCAGGAGCTCAAAACAAACAAAACCAAAGCACACCAACCCACAAGAAGTGCACCATAGCCAAACAAGAATCTCACCCTGTTTCACAACAAAAAGTATTCCGATTGAAACCTTCAATTGTAATGACACTTCAACTTCTCATAGGAAAGTCAGTGCCACAAAACATTAGCCACATCTTTGTATTTTCTAGATCTGTAACTAAACCTGGATTATCTCTGTGTTTTTTTTTTCCACACAAATTTTAATCACTAAAAAAAAAATAAATTCCAAACCAGTGATGATTGATTTATTTATCCTCAACCATCCAGATACCCTGTTCAACTTCCAAAGGCCTGATACCTAAATTCAGTTTTCTATGGTTTTAGATAGAGGTCTGTTTTTCCTGGCTATTCTGGTAAGTCAGGAACTAGATCAGACAAACCAATTCTGTACTCTTCTAACCAAGTATCTCTACTACGCCCAGCACAACCATTGCACTCAAGATGGCACATACGATTCCTGATGTCATAACAGTTATTAGCCATAATTTAGAAAATTTGTATCTGACTCAGCCCCAAAATATTCTCCCCCTAACTGTACCAGCTTAAATGCATTATCTTTCCTCACATATGCTGCCTCTTTACAGTTGTAGTTTGTACATGGTTTTTACATTGTAGTTTGTACTGCATGTTACATCATTTAGTTTCTCATACCTTGACAGCACTACCCACCTCTTTTTTTTAAATTCTTTTTATTTTTTTAAATGCATGTCCCACCAAAAACTTTGTTCTTTAGCTTGGCACTAGCTGGACTCCATGAACTAGATGTACAATATTCTCTGGGAGATGTTCTGCCCTGAAGCCCCGGAGTGTTTTTGTCTCGATATCATCGCATGTCATCAGCTTGTCTTGTTCTGATTCAAAAGGTTCAAGAACATCACAAACCCTGGTCAAATCCCCAATCACACCTGTGTCGTACACAGATTAGCAAGGATAGCCACTACCTTCTGCACCGGCAGCTGAGTCTGCTTTCTCCTCTGATGCACAATCTATAAACTCCACAGTAGTCTATGCCTTGGCTTTCCAAGTGTAGATTTCACATGCAATAAAAATCCATGAATATAAATCAATCAACAGCTCCCAGTATCAAGATGTGCTTGCTCTACGTATCCCAGACTGTCCATCAATTCCTGCAGGGATCTCCTTTATCCTCCTGGCCTCCAGCTGAACCTTGATCAGCTCGTATTTATAGACATCCCTTGTGTATTTCATCTGCTGCACATCCTTTAAGGGGGAGAAAGAAAGGAAAAAGGGAAAAAAAAATCACCACACCACCATCTTTGACCATGTTGAGCAGTGTTGATTCACTCAGGTGAGTTGTTAGACTTCCTTTTTAAATGGCAACCACTCACTTTGGAAGTGCTGTTAAACCACCACCTATATTTCCCGGGAAGCTGGTGTTAGTCTGTTAGAGATCCCGATGAGAGTCCGACAGCATGGAGAACCACTTTGAAAATGAGCTGCTTTATCCAAACTCTCAGTTCATT
Organism: Cygnus olor; assembly: GCF_009769625.2. Classification (NCBI taxonomy): domain Eukaryota; kingdom Metazoa; phylum Chordata; class Aves; order Anseriformes; family Anatidae; genus Cygnus; species Cygnus olor. The sequence continues at coordinate 43,557,798 of NC_049169.1, forward strand.
TTCTCATCAAAATAGGTAACTCACAAGTTGTTGGAAGGCCACAGATATGCTTCTTGATCCAATTCAGCTGTGGGTCATTTCTGCCTTACAAACTCTAAATTAGCCAAGATTACCAAACCTTTTTTCCTTCTTTCAAAGTTGGGGTATCCGTGGTATCAAGCTGCTATTGCTTTTGCAGGAAGGAACTGGTAAACATTTTGCACACAGCTTTCCGAATTCGCTTCGGCACTTTCAGCTTCTGATCGGAAATACATTTTTATTTCCAAGTGGATTTTATGACTGCTCTGGACCATATCCAAGTTCTCCCAAGAATCCATTAAACATTCTTTTAGATCCTCTTAGCTTGGTTTTACAGAATTGTTGTAGTTCTGGTTTCTGTACATGACTGCCATGCAGATGGCCAACTTGCAGGACCCCTCTCTACGGGACAACATGCTCCTTACCTCCAAAAACCACCCTGATGAGGGGCCAAGTGGAAGCCGACTTGAAGGGTTCAAAGTACTTCCCAACGAGAAGTATTTGTCATGGAGTCGAGAGCGGTACAATTTGTTGATTTACTTTACTGTACGTGACTCCCACTGCCTTCCAAACAAGGTGTGCAAGGAGCTCTAGAATTGCCACAACTGCCGTGAGCACAAACAAGGAAAACCTCTGAGACTCCCTCCCAGCCATCCCGAAACTTTCCCCCTCTGCTGTGTGACACCACCAAAAAGAGCCAAAAGCACCAGATCAGCAGTTTTACCAGTTTGCTGCTGCTGTAGTACAAAGCAGATTCCTCACCAACATCAATCAAGGCAATGACTTCCCCCTCCCCTCCCAACAGGTTGAATAGAACAGACACTACGAAAAAAAAACCATTTTTTATTCAGTTGAAAAGAAGTCATTTACTCAATCACATTAACTATGCTAAAAATGATTTTTTCTGACTACACCAGCAGTTAAATATTTTCAGCACCAATTCAGGACACATTAGTGACATTTATCACAACAGGTCTATTTCTTAATGTAGAAGGACATACTAACTTCAGTAGCTGCTACTGGGAAAGGAGTAAGCAGAAGACTGCCCTTTCTTTCCAAATTCTTATCAGCAAAAGTAGCAACTTCTAGAAATAAATAACTGCCAAATTATCTCCCAAATCTTTAAATCGATCTTTTAAAAATAGAGTTAAAATAGATATCTTAATATGAGCTATCATAGATTTTATTTTTTATGTGCTGAATACTCCAAAATGCGAGTAGTTGAGCAAGCATCCAGTACATAACTTTTTAAAATAGTTCTTCCCTCCCCACAATATCAACCCCCCCCCCTTTTTTTTTTATCCAAGTCATGCTGGTTAGATCCCTATCTATAGTGACTTCCCAGTAAACACCACGCTGTTTGATATCACTAGGATATGCTACCATCCTATGAGTGAAAGAAGTCAGTGAACCGGTGAAATGCCACCACCTCACACGAACAGAAAATTCATCCAGTCATTGGCTCGTTATCTTGGAGCATCAAACAAATCCTAAGCTTTTATTTTTAAAAGCTTGTGTGGTCTTCCTCTTGCTGGGCCAGTTCAGAAGGTCATCGCTGAAGGCAGAACTGATGAAGGCAAATAAACCAAAAAGCAGCAGATAGTAGTGTCTCTCTGTCCTTTTAAACAAATCAAGTTCGCACAAAACAAAAGGAGACAAGGTTAAAATGAAGTTTATTAGTTTTTTTGGTTTTTTTAAGCTTTTTTTATATAAAACTGTTTGTGAAACAGCTATTTTATTCCCATGGCAGAGTGACCCCTGAAAGATGCACTAACCCCTTTCTTAAGGCCTTAATAAGAAAAAATTCAGAATTTTTTGTTGCTGTTCCTTAAACCCAAATGTTTTACAATTACATAATTTACAAAAACAAAACAAACAAAAAGAAAAACCAAAACCATATAGTGTAGCCTGTTACACTGACATTCCCTCTTCCTTCTTTTGGAAAAGCAAAACGTAAAATAAAAAAGGGCTAAGTGGATATTCTGAACAGTTTAGCACGCTGACTCCACCAACATTCAGACTTCCTTTCCATTTCCCCAACCTGGCAGGTAAACCACGTCTTCCACCTGCCTTCAGAACTTCAGAACTGAAGGCAGCCTCTGGGAATGATATGGGGGTGCATGCTGTTGCCACAGAGGACAGCTACTCCTTTCCCCAACGTGGTACCGATGTTTCCACACGTACAAGGTTAAGTTTGTTTGCATGACCTAAGCAAGCAGCAGCTACCTCTTCCTTTGTGAGCCACATGACCTAAGAGTTTTCAGATGTTTTTCAAGCTTCCACTGTTGATATATAGTGTTTCTTAAAACTCTAACCTCCCTACCCCACATACACAAAGTACAAACACCCCATCACCTGCATCCATCCAAGCCTTCCTCCCACACCCTACAATTTATCGTGTGATTTGTTTTCCTTTTAAAATTGAATTTCCTTGGATGTTGTGAGAAAGAAAGCAAGAGGAAGGGAGACAAATCCAGTCTGGAGTACTCCCAGTTCCACGGTTCTTTCCTGCAAAATGTAAGGCTCCGTGAGCCTTGCATTAATTTTGGATTTAATATTTCCTTTAGCTACGGATTTGTTTTTTAATTTATCTGGGTTTTTGTTAATTTTAATCAAAAAGCATCAAAAGGGATAGCGCACCTTTCATTTAAAACAAAGTCTTTCGAGACTAAAAAATAGATCTTTATATATATATATATTTATCCCTCCCTCTTTAGTTCCCCCCACCTGTTTCCTTTTTCCCCCTCCCCTTCCCACTGTCACTATGGAGATTGTGTCCATGGAAACAGCTGGTTCGGACTCCTTGGTCGGATTCAGTGATGCCATCGGTCTTGAGTGTGATGTAAGAATTTATGAAGGAAGTGCTGGCGTTGGCAGGCACGTCGAGAGGGGGCATGGCTGCACAGTGGGAGAGATTCCATTCAGTCACGAATGTCCACCGCTTTTTTATCTCAACAGCCTAACCTGAAAAACAAAGTGACACCAGTAATATGTCGGAAAGCTTCATTTCCTCGGTCCACCAGCACTCACCCCGCATTTTGGGGAAACGTACTCGGCAGCCTACTGCGGGTGGCAGCAACACCCAGGTCTCTAGGTTTGTGGACTAAAAACGGACGCAAGCACAACGGTGAGCAGTTCATAAAAGCAAATCCACGTAATGACAAGTAGGAGCTTAACAACCAGCAGAAAATGAACTAAGCCCGGCTACGGAGGAGCCCAGAAGGGCAGAGCTGCCTGCACCCTGACAGAGGAGCTACCTCCAGCAGCGAGAAAGGAGCTCGCTCACCTCCTCTTCAGTCCCCGTCCTGACTATGGAAACTGGAAACAAAGGGGCCAAGCACATTCGAATGTGATGACAGCTTTGGGAATGCCATGCTGTCCACACAGTTTGGACCCAAATATTTTTATGCAGGTAGACAGTAGCTTGCAGTGGACACGGAGCAGATAATGAAACTGGTATCAGCACTAGAGGAGTCCAGGCACAGGAACCAAACTCCTGAAATGGCTAGATTTCACAAGCTAAAGGTAGTTATACAGTTATACTAATTGCTGGTCAAGTAATATCAATTTGTGTTGCCTAATGGCCAGGCTGTGGTGGCAAAAGTTCATGGAAAGACTGCGCTCGTGATGCCTTTACAGACCAACGTGGGAATGTCCAAGTGCTTGGCATGCTCATTCTCCCTGCCCAGACGTTCTGAGGAGACAAAATGAACTCCAGGAGTTCACTATGTTGGTGGAGGTGTAGTTCAAAAGAGAAACTCCAGACAAAGTTAAAATTTCATTTCTCTAAGCCACAGTTCTCATTCTTAATCTGCAGAGCCGAGAAAGCAAAGCCTGAAATAATATATTCCTTTCTTCCCTTCTCCCGCAACACAAGTGAGGCCCAGAAGCAATGTATTTATTTAGCAAGTTAACCCTTTGATGCAACTTGGATAAATCCCTCCCCACGAGCCACTGGGTTTGGGTAAAGAAAAAACTCACGATGCACGTGGCACATATGGAAAGCAGTTAATAGCATTCGAGGTGTGCCTGTGAACAAGGTAGCACCCATGATCATTCAGAGGCGGCAATTAAACTCCAGGAGTCCTTAGTGTGATACAGAAGTCAATGCCCCTCTGATTATCAGCACACCAATTAGATTACATCGCAGCAAGCGTACCTCTTGGCTGCAAACATCCCCTCCTACGGGGGTGCCAGGCTACGAGCGAAGAGTCGGGCAAGTAGGTATGAAAACAGACGGGTAAGCCACGGAGTTATAGCTCGAGAGGAAAGAAGGGAGGCTCCTAGACAGTTCAGGCAGCTGACCTTTGTGGTGCTCATTACTGTGCAACTGTAAGCCCGCACTGAAGGAGTGTCAAGGCCGCGTTGCTGTCTCTGGCTCCTGTACAAGTGCCGCTTGCCCATGCCTGGAATCAATCCAGAGCATTAGGCACTGGCTCCGGGAGAAAGCAGGCTCACCACACAGAGAGTCCTTCCCCGTTCCTGGACAAGATCCAGAGCACCAGACTCACTCTCACAGTCACTCTCCAGATCTGGAGTTGATCCAAATGTTCTGGAGGCAACTGGCTCAGGGAGAAAGAAGCAACAAACAGAGACAGAATACACTGACTTGCCTGGATGTTATCCAACGCGCAGGATTTTTCCTAACTTGCCGGGCCTAGGAGCAAAGCAAGACAAAACAGCCCAACAGCCTAACAGCTGACTGCCCCTTCTATCTTTACACTAAGGCCTGCGAAACGGCAGCTGCTGTTCTACCAGGACAGAGGCAGAAGTCCTCTAACCTTAGTTAACTACCCCCATGATGCAGCAACCCCCTTTTTTTTTTTTTAAGAACAGGACCTTTTGGATTTGCGTGGGTTTTATTTTTTGATATGAGGTCAGGCTGGACAACTTCATCTCTAAAATATTCTCAGCCCCAAAGGAAGAGGCTAAATAGGACCTTCAGGTGAGAACTACCTGAGGCAAAAGTAGAACTGGGAAGAAATGATGCCTTCGAGAGATGCCTAGAGCACACAGCAAACATGGTGCTGAGATTCTGCAGCTTGCAAGGTCTTAAGCCAATATATTGCTGTTGTATATATAAAAATTTAGTGCTGGGAAGTGATGCAGTAAACAGAGCTGCATAAAGGTCTCTGGGACATACTAATAGTCACAAACTCCTTATTAAAACGCCTGCAAAAATCATCCCTGAGAAGACAATTCGTCATCTTCTCTAGTGTTAAACAGCTGTACCTGATGCACTGTCTGTAAGACTACCATCCTGTTTAAACATTATAAACCACACTGGCTTTTACACTTAAGGAGAAAAGCTTAAAAGAATCCCAATGTCCTTTACCATAGAAGGCAAAAGTTACTCAAATAATAAACTTTGAAGTTTAATACTGTTTGCATGGTAACTGTTTTAACAACACTCCAATACCAAGAACAAATACTGTTAAAAATAAAATCACAGAAAACAGACCAAGGCCAATTCAGCAGTCACTCTACAAAGTTTTTATAGGAAACACTAGCTGTCTTCTGCACTACACTAAAAACCAGAATTCTCCAGTTCATCCCTCATCTTTCATAGAAAACACCATTAAAAGCTCTTCACAGTTACTTAGTTGGAGAAACAAGCAAGATTATAGGGCAAAGGAGGTGCCTGGGAAGCGAGGAAATGGTGTCGAGGGAAAGGGACCATTGTAATCAGCTCAGACAGCAGACATGAAAGAGCAACTTCAGCTGCAGTGTTGCAAGAAAAAGAGAAACAACTGCCTGGAGTAAGAAATGCACCTGAGCATTGAAATGAAGTCCAGAGACTTTACTGGGCTACAGTTAATGGGAAAATGTGCCAACAGGACCTAATTTGAAATCACTTAATTAGTTTAGACCTCTCTCTTGCCACCAAGTGGCAATGAACTCGACGGAAATGAAGTAAGAAATCCCTTCCTCAACATATTCCAGTGCGGATTCCCACCTCTGTGCTGCTCCCTCCTTGTGCCAGGGAATTCGCCCAGCCACACAGCAAACCAGGTTAGGACAATGGCCTAACCACATGGCAAAACATAATTTCCGACAAATCGAGTTTCTGACCAGGTTCACACGTGGCTGTATGAACGTTTGGGCTAGTCGAAGGGGGAGGCAGGAGGAAGGAGGCAGCTGGGGCTCGAGAGCAGAACTGCTGCCTTCTGCAGCGCTGCTGACTTACACTGACCAAGAGCATCTACAGGCTACCCTGGATCCAGTGTGAAAGGAGGTGAGGAATTACAAGAAACTATACAAACTTGAATTTGTGGCCACTTGGGGATATAATTCCATCTTCTCTCATCCACGTCTGTTTGCAAAATAAAGGAAAATGCTGGTCTGAAAGGAATGTAATGGGCTCCTGGTGAGTTTAATGCACTTATCCCCGTATTTACATTTCCAGAAAACAGGGGAATCAAAACTGCAATGATCTTGAACTCATCAGCATTATTAATTTTTCCTCATACAAAATTGAAGAGACTTTGATGAACTTTTTTTTAAAAACCAAGCCAAACCAAACCAGAACCAGGCAGTTACCTGTGACTTAAGGAAAAACCCCTTCAAATCTTTATGGGCATGATCAGGGCAATACAAAAGGAGATTTCTGCCACTGGTTTAGCTGGGGGAGCAATCAAGCAGTTACAACAGCTAACAAGCTTTGCCTCTCACCACTAAACAGAAGAAACTTCTGCAGAAATACAACAAAATTGAAGTCGCTAGCCTGAACAGTACGGTAGCAGGACAAAAAGGAAACAAAAATTAGTAATTACAGATTTTCTGCATGTACACAAGATCACCTTGTTATCTCATAGCAGCAGGGAAGAGCACTGCAGGTAAGGAGCCACAGGAGAAGGCAGGTGGAAACTGGAAGCTCTCCCCAACTCACCTGTGCTTGCTTTTATTTCCATTCCCAGGAGTACACTTCCCCCCTCACCCCCGCTCCGACTGCTCTGTGCTGAGGCTGCCTTTCACCATCTTGTTCTGCAAGGAGGGAAGAGAGCAAGGAAGGAGGGGCTGACGAACCAGCAAGCCAAAAGGAGGAGGAAAAAGAAAACAAGGGAGAAAAGGAAGACAGGGGTAGGGAAAGTGAACATACAGAAAGTGAGAGAGAGAAAGAGAAGTCAGTATTGAAACCAGACACAGATTTTCAGACAGAGTTTTCCCTGTGACAAAAGCAGGCAAATTTGCAAAAGTAAAGAGGTTGGGATATGAAAGCCTGGTTAAGAAACACAGAATTTAACACAAAAAAGGTAGAACAAACTTAGCAACATCACTTGTAACTACCCCGCAGATGGCTTAAGAAAACCTAAGAGTGCAGTGCCTCTAAAAGGTGAGGTGTCCCATCCCCTCTATGCCCCCTTCTGTGCCTCTGCATCCTCACCAGTTCTCTTGCAACAGCACTTGCTGCAGACACACAGCTGGCTGGGTCTGCGAGTGGAAGCTGAACCCTTCAGATGATGATTAGTTTTCAGACAGCATTCTCCCCGTGCTAAAAGCTGCCGTTTTGCAAAAGTAGCACATTCAGGACATGGATGGTTGAAGCATCAATGCTGACAGAAGGAAATGGGAAAGCTCGCTGGGGAGCACAGGGAAAGGCAGGACCAGTCCCTCTGGACTTCGCTTGCTTCTGCCTCAAGTGTTAAGTGCAGCTAATGAGGCAAGGAGCACCTCTGCTCTCCAGGAGCCACTTATTATGATGAGGTGTATTTACTGACATGAGGCATGGACTAAAAAAGGGTAAGAAGCGCTATACTGGGGGACTTACTGAGTGTCAGTGGATTTATGAAGTTAGCTCTTCCACCCATTAACTAAAGAACAGAGGAGTGAGATATTAGTCAGCTACTAATTAGCTACTAATGTTAAACTGTTGCTACCTAACAGCTTGGTTTTAAATGGTCTAATCTAAAATCTCTTCTCCTTTCAGTTGCTCATGCTCGTAGCTTGCAAAAAAAATGGGTATAATTTGTTTCCCAGTCATTCTAGAGCAATGGTTTTCAGCCTTTCTGTTCCAGCCTCCCCATTCCAGTAACTACAATGGAAGGAGCCCGGCGATGCTATATTCTGCCCTGCAGAAGAATTTGCAGCAAACCAGTAATGATTAGTGAACCACAGAGCAAGGGCAGAGTCACAAGCAGGCAACGAAAAGGCCTGCTTGACTGCAAACAAATGATTCATGTATTTACTAAGCAAAAGCCACCAAAGTTGAGTGTCAAAGGCTGCAGATGTTGAATTTCTGTTTTTGAAGCGACACAGCAAGTGTGCAGCGGGATAGTTTAGAATAAAATTCACAACTTTTATTGCCTCATGAAGTACTTTAAAATCAACTTATTTGGCAGTGTTCCCCCTCTTGCCTCCCCCCAAGATTACTTCAGAAATCATTGTGCCTCTTCAGCATCTTTTCCAAGAGATTGGATTCCATAAAACAGTTGTTTCCTTTCATGGTTTGGGTACCATCAGAGCAAATACTAATATACAGCAGTGCTGACCCAAGCCAGCCATGAAAAGCTTTAGAACTATCTTTCACTGTAATACTTCAGGCAGCAGGCAGCAAAAATAAAACAGCCTTCATAGATGTAACCTCCTTATTCTCTTTAGGCAAGTATCCAAAGCTGGGAAGGGGGTGGCACTCCTGGAGTTGCATTCCACAGTAAGGGGAGCTCACCCTTTCCCTTTTTGTTCGGCAAGAAGTGCAGGCTCATGCAACATTAATGCATCAGTTTAAGCTCGCTGCAAATTTTCAACATCCTCTCCACAGTTTTACAGAGTAAGTGATTTTCTTTTGTATGATGGGAAGTAGGCCAGGTCTGGATCACAGACTCAATGCCCCCAGAATCTTCCAGTGCATTTTAAATACATCTACATAAATGCATCATATTGTGGTGAAACATCTAGAAAGGAACATGAGACTAATTCTTGTGTGTTTACAAAAGACAGATTAAAGATAATCTGTGAAGACAAAAGACCACCAGATGTCAGTCTAATTCTAGGCAGAGAGGAGATCTGCAGACAAGAACTAAATGGAAACTAATCCCTGCTAGAGAGCAACAGAATTACTCCCTATTATCATTTATTCTTCCAGCATGTGCCATCCACACTCTCACACAATTTACGTTGTACCCAACCGGCCACGAGAATAGCCATTTTCCTGGATACCCCAGAGCACTTAAAACCAGTGGACTGGAGGACATCCGCAGGCTCCTAGAGATGCAACCTCCCTTATGGACTGTGGATAGGGGGGAGTTGGGGTGGGAGGCATGAAGGTGGATGGATATTCCCAGCCCTGTATCACACTGCTTGTATGCACAAGAGAGTATGTACTGTGTGTCTTGTCTCCTCTTTCCACCCGGAGCAAGAAAGTCCAGCTCCTACCACCACTGTATTTGCAGGCTCCAGGGACATTCAGTTAAGCATGCCCAAACCCTAGGCAGAGGCAGCATGCTGAATCCATCCATCACCAAAGCCAGGAAACCACAATGGGTCTTTTGGAGAGCCAAGGATCTACAGAAGAGCTGAACGTATATTGTAGGCTGAATGGTAGGACTCAGCCTAGTTACTACCATTTTGCTAGGACAAAGTGTTTCAGGTTCATGACTGCAGCGGTTCACAACTTTCCCCTGAGCTATTTTTCTTTTTGCATCCTCAGTAAATCCATGAAAAAAAAAACACACCACAGTTTACAATGCAGCACTTGAACAGAGGCAGCGAGCAGTGTACTGATTCTATCACAGAAGACAGGAAATGAAGCTGGGTTTTCTAAAGAGTCATCAAGGATCTAAAGAACAACTGAGCAGATGCAGCAAAAACTTCATTTATCTTCTTAAACTCTCCGTATTCTTCTCAAGTCGATGTTTGCCCCCAGAATATACCACAAGCACACATCACAGAAGAATTCATCTAAAAGCATCTCTGACTATAGATGTTATCCAGGTATGAAATTACTAAAACAAATTTAGATACCAGAAGAGGGCAGCAAAAAAGCAGGTCTAATACAGGAGAAGACTCTTACCTTGTGCTTGGGGCACCTCACTGAGAAATTCTCTTCGTTTAGTAAACAATCTAGGGGAGGAGAAGACAGCAATTTATTACATTTTTAATAAAAAACAACTTGAATAATACATCGCATGTTAGTCTTGCTTCTCAGGTATACATTTTTATTTTAAGCATCTTTTTTAGGAATACTGTCTTACTAGCAGGTTTGCCCCTGCCACCCCTTAAGTTTTAGCAAATACAATTACTAAACCCCCCAAGTGACAATGTTGCCTGGATGACCAAGCCAAGTCCAAGCATCCCCAGTCTCCCTACTCCTCTGCATCACAGAGAGGAATCACAACAGCAAGTCTACAAATCCTGTACCCCAACCTCCTTCACCTACTCCAGCCTTCCTTGCTACAGCACAAGGAAGACAGGCACATTCATCCGATCTGAACAGACAATCCCTGCTTTATACTTGGTAGGAAAATCGCTGCCTTTCATCCTCACCCCAAGGCCCTGCCAACACTGGGGCAGAAGGGGTGTGCGTCTCTAGCTATGGGTGTATATGATAGTTTATTTGCAACCCCAAATCCTGGTGATCAGTTTACACTTTGACACCATGCCTGGTAGTCAGGTCACTCATGCTGCTCTTGGATCTGCTTCCACGATTTGTGTATGTGAAGCTTCTGTGATCTAAGAAATAGCTTAATTAATGATTTAAACCTATTATGGAAACGGGGCACCTGTGCAGAAGCACTTGTTTAGGAAGGAATTACACAGTATGGTAGCCCACGGAGCATTTCTTTGTGGGCAGTGGCAGTGCAGGTGTTGCCTCCCCTCTCACCCTCCTGCTCAGACGACACCTCCAAGAGCTGCGGGGGCAGCAGCAGTGCCCGCAGCAGCAGCACCGCTGTCCGATTCTGCCTCCTGCCCTGTGGCTTCTTCCAGGCTGCCTGTACTTCCCCCTCACAGCCAAGTCGAAGAGCAGCAGCACCCTGCCGAGGGAATTCAGCTGCCTTCCCTGGGCACCCTGAACTGCAGGGGCACCTCTTAACTCGCCCAGACTTCTCACATCGTTTTTTGCAGTCGCCTCGCGAACCAAAGGCAGGCTGACCCAACAGCATGAGAATGCAGCAAGGTGCTTACAGCCGCCCATCTTCTCCGACCTACCCAAAGAGCTAGCAAGGAAAGAAGCGCAATGGTAAGTAAAACGTGCTAATTTAAAACGCTCTTAAGTATGTAGCATAACCAGCGCTACCTGCTGTTTCAATCTGCTGGAAGAGTTTAGCAGACAGCAGGAGACTGCAACTAAAGCTTGAGGGAAAAGCTTTCTAGACACCCAAGCTTTGGCAGAGCATCTCGCCGCTATGAACTGCTTATGTTTCAACATGAGTGCCTCTGGCCTGAATCAAAGGGAAACAGCATGCACTGGGCTAAGTTACTTGAGAGATTTTAGCAAGGAAGAGTGAAACCCTTAATCCTGCCATGGATAACGATTTCGAATGCGGTATTAGCAAACAACAGAAAAGAAGTAAAATAAATTGTCTCATTTTAAGGGCAGGAGTCATACATTTAGACTACATCCTGAATTATCACTGCATAATACATAATCAAAAATATACAGAGCAGTGATCAAAAATATAAACAGTACGTTAGAATAGCATTTTTTTTCTTTCTTGGAAATTCAACAGCGGTAGTGAATGCACTTCTCTATCTCATGTATCAGAAAGGAAGGTCGTACGAGGATCAGGAATAAAAGTCAGTTACCTTGTACCTCATGCCTGATCTGAGTATGGAGCTCTATTTCTTATTACGTCTGGCATTTTTGTTGCAACAACTAATAGAGGACCTAATTAATGACAATTTTTTGTTTCTCTTAAGGGACAACTGTGTAAAATAGCTCACTAGAAAACCAGCTGAATAACTGAGGCAGCAGAACTTGTTCGTCATTACCAAGCTGGCCTGGATTTCAGTTAGCAAGTATTTTATATCACAGATTACAATTCACCACGAAGTCATCAGACACATCGCTATGATCAGCTCATTGTGGCAGAAAGGGAAAAAGAACAGAGGCTCGTCCTTGTTTGTACAGATTTTTCTCCATAAAGAAGTCAGGGAAAACCTAAAACATTTTTAATAGAAGCAGTTTTTCTTCTGCAAGCTTCACACTTTGTCTCACCCTCTGTGTTCTCCTTGTTACTCATCTTTAACGATACTTGTGAAGACACAGGATTTCTGCTCTCTGAAAATTCGTTTTATTTTGCTGCTAGTCTTTTCCTAATTTACTATTTTAAAAATAATTGTGTTCCTGATACTCCCTACCATAGATGCTGTGGGGGTAAGCACGCCGCAACAGTCCGGATCTGACTCCAGGTGGGGAGGAAGAAGCAGAGGGAGCAGATACAAAATTTCAGAAAACAAAGATCCTGTTTCCATGGAGACATCCCTAGGACTAAGTTATCTAGAGATATCACAGGCTCTTCATAAATTTGGACAGACGCAAGCCAAACACAGACAACGTTAACCGCAGCCATTTCCATATAAAAATTATTTAAGTGGCACTACTCATCTTGATTTTTATGCAAATGGCTAGCAGGAGTCCTCTTGCACAGAAGCACGCCCTATATTGCCAAAGATTATTTTGTATGAAAGGAGATTAAAAGGAAGGCTGAATCGGGATATACACAAGCATCCATGTGTACAAACGGGAGGCTCAGGGAGCTGCATGCCTCGCATAGCAGCCAATTAGCAGCAGTGGCACAAAACCTGGCTCCTCACCAGGGCCAGCGCCAAGCCAGAGCCCAGGTCGTGCCGCAGGGCCCGCCTCCAGCACTGCAAGGAGCTGAAGCATTTGGAGGTATTTCATCGAAAATATACTGCCTTTCAGACGGGAAACAGTAGCTGTCAGGGCGCTAGCTTCTAATCCACAGGAATGCAAAGGTAAAGAGACATTTCGGCTCAGTGCAACTGCCTAGGAATCCGACACGCATCTTTAGGCCCAGCTATGGCACGGTCACACTTCCAGGGCTGACAGAGTAACTCTGTCAAACACTAAGTGCTTATGACCTGACATACCCTAAAAAGCACTCCAGGAAGTGTTTTCTGGTTTATTTTTTTTTTCCCTAAGATACAAAACAAGCCATACATAGTCTAAACATAGTCTAAAGGCCTGAGAGCCCTTGTAAATGGCCGCACAAAGTTTTGAGGCCTCAGAACCAGATCCTCAGTAAAGCAAGGGGGGCTCCAGCCTTCCTAGTAGGACAGTGGACTTCAAAGAAAACTACCACAGAGCTGAAGGAACTTGAGAATTATCTCTATTTGATTCACTACAGGAAAGACAGCAGCACTGCATAACCAGTAAAAAGGGTTTATAGGCAGGCAGCAGAGTGAGGCAAGAGAAAAGACTGCTGATCTGCTTCTCCAGGAGGCCTGCATCTTGTGCCTGGGCATAAATGAAAATCATATCCTTTTCCATATAGCTTTCTTATTTCTTTTATACAGATTTACTGGAAGAGCAGCTATAGATTAAGACAGCTTGATTATTCCCATAGATAAAAACAACTGCAAGCTAGGTCTTTACTGTCATACCAGCAGACTGAGATTTTCAATGCTGAGAATCTGTTTCAAGCTGGGCTCTTTTGTTTGTTTTGGTTGAAACCTCAGCTAAAGCAGTCTAACCATTTCCTTCAAACTTTCTTGGAAAAAGTTATTCTGCCCATGTCAAACATCCCAGCAAACTTTGTCTGACAGACTCTAACAAACTCTGACTTGCAACAGGATCTGAATTTTAGCTAAGGCATTCTCTTGCGACTTAACACAAAGTCAGCAAACGCAACCCTCTGCAAGGAGGTAAAGGGATTTTGATCTGCACGTCTTCAGGAGAGGTTTCTTAGATTTTAGTAGCTAAATCCCTTGAAAATTCCACCCAATGTGCTTTGACTGGGGATGAGCAAGTCATATCTGTAAATGAACCTGTGGCCTCAGATTTAGGCACCAGAACCCAAAGCTGTGAAGTTGTCAGGGCCTTCTGAGGCCTGTGCAGCCTGAAGGAAGGAGGCAACCATTTCAAAACTGCGAGGCACTAGGTCTGGAAGGCAAAAAGGCTAACGGTAAGGGAAATTTGGGGCAGGAGAAAGAGTGGAGCACTCGTCTAGGAGAAGTTAGGAGCAGGGATGAGTGGAAACAGAAGCATGAGATCGAGGAGGGGACGAGAGGGGAGGGGAGGGGAGGGGAGAGGAGAAAGCCAGAAGTCCTTGTTCTCAGTAATCATACTGTTCCTGGACTGAAACCAGAGTTCCACAAGTTTTACCATTCCTCTGCTATTCTTTAAGTATGCTGGTGAAACTCACAGCCAAAGTATCCTGTCTCCATGCAGCTCCAGCCCATCAAGTGGCTTGAGATTTATTCCTGCCATATTACTCAAAGCAGGGAAATTAGCTTGGAATGGTGCCCTCTGACAGATGGCCACATGACAATGCGATGTCTCATGACAAAATTTCAAGTACAAGAAAACGAAGCAAGCATAGACTTGGAACTTGAATACAAAAAGCTACTCAAAAAAAAAAAAACTCAGAGGTTGCAATGTCGAGACAAATGTTAGGAAATGACAAATTTAATGTAGCCCACTTCAATGTAGCAAATGGTAGACATATTATACTACATTTAACATGGATTTAATACGGATTTAATAGTATGGATTTAAGAGTATGACTATACACTATTTCTTCCACGGAACACTGCCTCTTCTGTGCATGACACAGAACTGCTCTTGGGAATCAGTCATGATTGTTCAGTAAATTTGTCATCTGGAGGATCCTACTGCATTTGCTGAAGTGGAGTAGCTTTAATGAGGAAGGTAATATCTGAAGAAAAAGGACAATATCTTAAGTTTGATACCTGTATTTAGAACACAGAAAATACTACACACTGTACACAAAAATTTAAATTAAGCACCTCGAACTATTGGGCATGTTCTCTATAATTTATTTCGTGTTTTCATGGCATTGAAAAGGCCATGTCACAAACCAGAAACAAACTACTAAATGCAGTATGAATGCAAATATGATGATTCTCTATCTCAGATGTACAAGTTTGTTAACGTTCACAAAACTCTTTGGCATGATGGACAAGAACATAAGAGAATTCCCCAGCTCTACTTTCATAACTGAGATGGAATCTTATGCAGTAAATTAAATACAGAGTCACACAAACATCAAGGATAACGTAATGTTCATTAATTGAGTTCCCCTTCAACCTATGAGCTAAGGTAGAGCCCTATGGAAAAATAAATCTTTAATTAGGTGATCGCTATCTTATAAGATACATTCCTAAGATAACAATGTTAAACTTGCAAGGACAGCCTTATTTCTGGTATTTTTTAGCGTGTGATTTTTGCAACCTGAACAATGTTTCTGTAACACTGTATTTCATGTAAAATCAAGCCTTCTCCATCTCTACTGTGACAATAGTAGTATTCCACTGCTATATTAATTGCATTAAATACACTTCTATTGGAATAAAATGTGCTCCATTAGGGTGGGATTTCACAGCCAGAAGTGCAATGTAGTCATTCAGCAGCGATCATACCTACTTCGTTTCGTATCTACTAACATTTGAAAAACAGCATAAAATAGGTGGAGCTGCTGTGGAAGTGGGATAACGAACAGAAACCTGCAATTATATGCCAGACAAGAGATGCAACCTTGAATCCTTACCTCCTTGATACTAAAGTAAGTTTTGTATGATAAAAGTGAGATGCAGAGTACTGGAATAGTGGGACATTATTCATTCTAAACTGGGATTTTTTACCCAAGAACGTGTGTCCATGGAAAACTTTCACTCTTGAGCAAAAAATGCTAACTCATAAGCCTAGGCTCATAGCTAGAAATAATTTAAAACTCACAGTAATTTTTGTCAATTCTTGTAAGACACTTTAAGTAGCAGTCCTTTCTACCTTCTCCTTGTGTCTCAAAAGGTGAGAACTTGCAGAGAACTGCACAATCCAAGCCTTTCACCCTATTTTAATTTCTAGACTTCTAATAACAACATTCTAAGGAAGCTTTTCTCCTGCAAACAACTGTCCTGTCTTCTCTAGAACCTGTGTTTGTATGAGGTGGACAATACATTCCTAAAGCAAATGTACTCCCAGAACCCCAAACTCGTCCTCTAAACACTGAATAAAAGGAGAAAATTCTGCAAGTGCATACCATCCAAGCTGTTAGCTTCTACAATAATAAAAATTGGACCTACTCAACAGACTGGCTGAAATGCTTGTAAGGAGGGAGAAAAGGAAGGCTGCGCTGCAAGTGGTACTGAAGTTTCTACAAACGTTTTGCACTTCAAGTCACTATAATGCCTATCTATACAAGTTTAACTCTGAAAGAGGGGAAACGTCTTTCTGGTTGCTTGCATCCTTTTACAGTTTTTTTTCAGCCAGTTCTCACATTGCAGCCACTTTTCAGTTGCCGTAGCTGCACTCTGCAAAAGCAGGCTTCTTCTGCACTTTCAGGTAGATTCCTTTTCATTACGAGTTCCATCCTGTCCCAGGGCGTTACTGTACACTGTTTATCTGATGCCATTCTTCATCATTTCTATTACTGCATTTTCATAGTTAGAAATGTAGTTAGCGCGTCATTTCTTCTTACCTGCATCGATGGCACATGGGTAATGGTATCGGAAGGAGCAGCCTTTGTTGTAGCAGCCTAAGGTGGCTCCCGGTTCCTGGCAATGGGAACATTTCTGAAAGGGAAACCAAGAAATGGCAATGAAGACTGTAACGAGCTTTCCAAAAATCCCTGTTTTCCTGGGAATGTTATCAACCACATTCCAGCAGAAATTTCTCAAGTATCACAATGTCAGACTGTGTCTTTACACACCACAGAAAGAAAGGCCTATTGAATAAAGGCAACATAAGCTGTTTCAAACGAAACTTTTCAGCTGTGCTTTAACCAGGCAAGATACACCAACTGTTCAAACCAACCGTTCAGAAAGAACTTGAAAACACTTCTCTCAAATCCATTTCACTGAGCCATGTTTCAGTACCTGACAATGACATCAGTGTTAAAAGTGGCAAAGAGCATTTATGAATCTATAGTAGCTTTAAAATGAAAATTAGCACGACAGCGAATGATTTAGAAGACACCATTAGCATAAAAGTAATTTGGTCACATTGGTTTCATTATCACTAGCAGTCCAGTTGAACCTTTTTTCATATGTGATCAAAAAAGGTTTACATGGAGCACGGGAAGATGCCATCAAGGTAAAATACCTCACTGTCACAGAAACGGCACATCTCCCAACAAATGCTCGCAGTGCCAGAGATGCTCATACATTTATTTTCAAAGTAGTAAAGCTCATCTGATGAACATGTTCAATTTCCATTACTTAAATCCTATCATCTCAACTGGTCAATGATGTATTTGATCATATTATCAGACAGATGTGAATGACGCAGAATGAAAGCCACTCACCCATTTACTTCATCCCGAATGACTTTAGGGAATAGGCCCATAGTATATCTCATTCAGACAGCAACTTTTTCTATTGAATGTATCTGGTGAGTGATTTTCATCAACTCATCTAAGATTCTGATGAAAGCTGATTTCTGACAGCTTGACATTTTTCAAGAAAACAAAGTCACATCTGGCAGAAGGCTGAGAGACCACTCTTATCTATAAACTAAAATGCAAAAAAAGACTACTGACAGAAAGATATCACCTACAGCAACTTCTTAGTTATATCTAAGAGACACAGGAATTTGGGCTTTGCCGATAAATGTGACCAACACAACAAGGCCTTGTACTACCAGTACAATTCACCTTCAGTTCAGGCTATGAAAAGTTGCCTTTGGTTGGTCACTGACTACACACAGACAGATGACGACATGATCTAAAATCTCTCTTTCTGCTGGAAAAGCTAGTGTGAAACTACATGTACCCCATCGACACTATCAGCAAGTACGGCAGGCAGAACAGACGTGCTCAAACCAGCAGCATGACCGGCACTGCACAAAAGCAGAGTTCCTCTACCATTCGAGCAGCCTCAGATGCCAAGGTGGCCACATGGGCTCGCCCACACTTCTTCGCATCCCTGACGTACGTGCACGTGGCAGCAGAGGTCTGCAGAACAGACGGGGCCGAAGATTACAGCCCCAGAGAAATCCCTCAGTCTGAATAAACAGGGCTTTCGTTACAGCATTTCAAAAAAGTACTAAGAATATCTGACAGTCGCTGCTCTCCCTACTCTTCTGTGCTCTGCAGACAGCGATGACTGTAGTTTGTATTTCAATGATTGAACGAGGATGAAAGCAAAATTAGCTCCAGCCATAAACCAGGTGGCCCTCTTCAAATCAAAGCAGATGCAACTAGCAGGAAAACTTGTGAGGCATCACTTCTCATGACACGTACAACTCCAGTCTTGAATACTGCCTTCTCTTCTCAGTTATGCCAAAGCGTTTTGAGCTTGATCTTCAACATTCCCTATTATATCGCGTGTATCTTCTAAGCAGCGAACGGATATCATGACAAACTACTGCAGTATTTTAATGTAAGGAAAGTGCTCCCGAGGCTTAGAAAGAGACACCCAGGCAGCTTATTTTTGCCTGTCAGAACAAGAACGCTAGTTTCTAAACATTAAAACAAAAAAAAGTCTAAACCAATAGTTAAATATACACCAAAACGCATAGACCTCTAGCCAAACTGCTCTGTAATTCACTCTCTCGTGGGAGTAAAACCAAGTTTCATGTATAGAAAATGTCTTTTCCTGGCTATGAAATCAACCCTAAAAGAATATTATGTACTGGCAATAGTCCCAGGTTCACCTATGCCAAGTATTCACAAAGTGCAGCTTGAGGAGCCCTGAATGGGAGCTCTTTACCTGGACACGCTATTCTCTCTTTGAGATGTGGCTGCCAAAGATTAATTATTCTAACAGGACAGAGCCCAAATCGACTATTCTTTTTGAACACAGATATGAATTTCTAGTTTTGTTCCTCAGAGGCATTCTGTCCTCCCCACTTTATCCAGTCTTTGAAGTACCATCACGCTGCTGCAACAGAAGAGGTCATTCTTCCCTGGAACACCGTGTCCTGTACAGAACAGTCAATAAGAGCAGAAGAGCTACAACAGCGGAGATTAAACTGCAGCTGTGTAAAATATTTCTTATAACTAAAAAGGCATGTCATAAGAGCGCGCTGTGTGATACAGCTGAAAACAAAAAGACCCCCAGCAACATTTTTGACACTTTTCCAAATGTTAATTTAGTCTTTGAACTAATTCTTTATTGCATCTAGCGTGGTTCGTCTTGCCATTCTGAAACCTGCCGCAGAAACACGACTGGCAGATTGGGGAATTTTAAGAGCGCCTGTAGTGCTCAGCTGAGAACACGCACAGAATATTTTCACTCTGGCTGCAGTTCGGACTGGCTAGGCAGGAAAAGTGGGGAGTTAAGATGCCCGAAGACGAGCATCGAGCCTTTATTTCCTTTTTTTTCAACCTGCCTGACCAACTAGATTATTACCAAGGTTACCTGCAGCTACGCCCACGACAGCAATTCCCCAGTGGACTGCAATACCATCGACTGCTCAAGGCAGAGATCATCTGCTGCTGCTGGCTCCCCTGCTGCTGAACAAGTCTCCATTCTGGCAGATGCTTCTGCTTTTCACAAGCCACTGACAGTCTAATGGCCCCATTTCTTCTACCTCCTGGGACCCCCGACCATCTGCTTCTTTCAGGGGAAGCTGGGGGAACCACATACACAATAACTACGCTTTTCTTTCGAGTTCTTCCTTCTTGACACGCCACAGACTGACTGAACAAAGCAGATACCCTACGAAGTCGTATGGTGCTAAAACAACTTACGAGTCTATCACTTAACCTTTGAAAGAGATGATAATAATGTAATGCCACATGGTTTCCAAATATCTCCAGAAACAAGACAGAATATAGTGATGAAAAACTTTCTAGCTGGTTTCAGCCTTCTTTTGCAAGATGTTATTGCTGTGTCTTGAAAAAGATGCATAGCTCCTGTCAGTACCTTTTGAGGCTTTGGCCAGAAGCTTATCCTTACCTATTCATGTTTCAAGAACAAATAAATAAGAGAGGAACACTACAATTAGAAACTGATCTAAAACCAAAATAAAATCATGGACTTTCATACATAAAATAAGTAAATTGGGCTTAATGACCGCTAATCGCTCTCCTTGGTCCATGAGCACATTCCCACCCAAACCCCACCATCCTGCAGCCATTCACCAGCAGATGGTAGCAGCCTGCTTGTCACTTGTACAGGAATTATAGCATTCTTAGCCAGGGAAACAGCACTCAGGCTCTCATGGGAAGAGAAATTCCTTTTGCTCAGTAAGCAGCCTGCTTAACCTCCCCTGCTTGACAGAGCTGAAGGCTGGTACTTGGAGCGCGCTCCCAATGGGAGGTGCCAATGGGTAGCAATCATTGCCAGGCATCTAATCAACTCCTGGCTTCAATTTAAAAAAAAAAAAAAAAAGGAGAAAGAAAGAAAGAAGAAAAAGACCACACAGTGAAGATTGATTCTGAGGTCCTATCTCCACAATTCATCTCTGGCCACAAGGCACATACATCTCACTTAGAATAGGCTGGAGAGACTGAAAAGTGCCATTTAGAAGAGCCACTCCATCCCTTGAACTAAATTATCAATAGTATTAACGCCAGATACATTGTCTCTACTCCTCCATGCTATTAGCAGCCCATTTCTTCCTCATTACAGCTCATCCTTCTCTGTCCACCGAAATGAAGCAACACCCAACCTGGAAGTGGGAGCAGCAGGGGGACGGCTACCACAGCCCTAGAAGTGTGCTCTGATTCATTCAAAACACTAAAACCTCCTCTAGCTGCACTCCTTTTGTTCCAAGGTTTTTTGCTTTTTGTTTTGTTTGTTGGTTTTTTTTGGCCATACATGCTCCTCCGTTACTACACGAGTAAGCTCTTCTGACAGCACACTGTTCTCAATAAAATAAAGAGAGGTGTGCATGTTGGGTACTTTTCTTTGCCTCCCTCAGGGCTGCAGCAGAAGTCGCTCCCAACTCCACACCGGTGCAGCAACATGTCCCGAGCCACCCAACCTCTCTGCTCCTGGCCGAGCACTGGGACGAGCTCCGAGCACCACGCGGCTGTGTCCCAGAGGCAATGACCAGAGCCTGCCCAACGCTCGTGGACATCCACGCCAGATGCTACCGTGTCATGTTTTTGACTGTCTATAATCCTAGAAGGTTTTTCTTGCCCACTGGTTGCTTCTTTCAGTTTCTTACCAGCTCGTAGGCCTCCTGAATACCTCCCTCCAGAATGCCTCTTCTTCCTTTGCTCTCTCTTTTCTTCCCCTTTGCTTTGCTTTCTAGGTATCTCCTTATTTTTCCCCTTCCTACATGCCAGTGTCAGGAATAAATGCATGAAATAAAAAGGAAAGCAACAACTAAAGGTCACTTAAAAAGAAAAGCCAGCAAAAGAAAAGAGGAAAAAAAAAAACACATGTGGCATTAATTATACAGGTGTAAGTCTTCACTTCACACAAATTCTCCATACTCTCTGCTTGATCTGTTTAAATCCTATGCTTTCAGGAAAACAACTGCTCCTGTAGAAGAGCACAGCACAAACTCAGCTAGAAGGTAGGGTGGCTTTCAGAGCCGGCCATGTCGGAAGGAGGAGAGCCGCCGGCTCCTTGGCGCGCAGCAGCTGGCAGGCCAGCAGAGGACTCGGCTGCGACTTCCAGGCGAAAGGGCACCAGAAGCAGCAGGCAGCCACCCTCCCTTTCCTGGAAAGCAGGACACGGAGAGACGACTTGCTGCAACGAGCCACGAGGAAAAGCTGAAAAATCTTTGCTACCGCACATGGTGTGAGAAGTACTGTTTGCTAAAAGAGAAAGGAAAAAGGGATTTTGGAAGACTGCTGTTAAAAGGGACTGGGATGGAAAAAGGCAGGGGGCTGACATTTTTAGGAAGTAGGAGAGGAGAACAGCATTTTCACTCTGATATACAGACACTGGTTAATGAAAAAAATTGCTTTTGGGATTGGGACTAGAGATAACAACCACTACTAAAGGATACTGAATTATTAGTTTCCATTTCCTGTAAAGCAATTTAAGTTCTCCAAAGAACAGGCACAAAATATCAGAAAAACGAATCCTGCAATTAAAAAGAAGAAAAAAAAAATCCTTCGCACTTGCACTATTAAAAGGTATCTCCTGCCAATGATGATATGCTCGTGTAGCAAGCAAATCAACTAACAACAAAGAAATAATCACTGAAGTAGGATTGGGCAGCTATCTCAAATTCAAGAAACTAAGGACTAATTTAGATTTCAAGATTTCAGCAAAGGGACAAATCAATGATCTGGAAGATGCCATCACTGTGCTATAAAGCTGCAGCAGGAAACACAGAAGAGAGTCAGAACTGCAGTGCTGCATGGGCTGCTGAAGCACAAAGGGAAGCTGCAGCTCAAAATGGATGGCATGGAAAAAAAAAAAGAAATACAAGAACTAAAAATGTCTTAAAAAAGGGAAATCCTATTCAAAACACACAAAACCGATTAAAGTGATTAAAGTACAGCAGAAGCACTTCAAATGAACAAAGAACAGAGCTGTATTTCCCTCAACTTGAAGGGAAAGTAGCAAGAACAGAAATAAATTGTTAGTTTTGACAAGGAATGGGTCTGTCAGCAAAAATTTCAAGGTTCTATGCAGACACCTAGGCCATTCAACTGTATTCCTAACAAATGTCAAAAGGGGAGCGAACAAGAAGGTGACAAAACTTGCAAACTTTGAAAATTTATCCAAGGTAGTTAAATCTCACTGTCGGTAAAGAGCTGCAAAAAGATCTCACAGTGCTGGGTAACCGTATGATAAAATGGAGATGAAACTTAAATGTTGATAAGTGCAAAGTGATACACATGGGGAAAAATATTTTCACATATACATATACATGACGGTAGACTCTAAATTAGCTGTTACTACTCGTGAGAAGGCATTAGGAGCCATCCTACACAGAAACATCATGCAGTCCTTACATCCACAGAAAAGACAGTCAGAATATACACAGTTATTAGGGACAGAAATTGATAACAAAAGCAAAATCTTCATTATGTTTATTACACTTGTAGTATCCTGATATCCTGAATATTGTGTGTGGTTCTGGTCACCCTATCAACAAAGGAATACGACAGATCAGGAAAATAAAAACAACAGAAAGGCCACAGAGATAACTAGGAACATAAAGTGCTTCCACATGAGATGAGACTAAGTATTTTAGAGAAGAGGTAAGAGAAATGTCACTGAGATCTACATATCAAATATGGTGTGCACAAGGGAATGATTTCAGCTGTTTCCAAAGAGGAAGAGCAAAGAACAAGACCATCAGGCTGCAGGTTTAAATTTTAAAATAAATCCACTTTTCTACAGAACAACTAATTAGACCACAAGGCTCCCTGCCAAAGGCTGCTGCATTGGCCAAAAGATAAGCAAGTTCAAAAACAGTTTACACAAATTCCTCAAGGATAGGTATGCCACTGTCTGTTAAACACAGCGATCTGAAGGAGAATAAGCTAAAGCTGTGGCTGCTGAAGGCAGGGGGAAAACACCTAAATACCACTCTGAACACACCTGGTTTACGACACACCTCTGAAACTAACTGCTCCTGGCCACTGCTGGAGATGGGATACCACAACACATACTTTTGTACCTGCCCAGAATGGCACTTCTTTTGCAGGCCGAGAGATTTGATTGTGAAATTCCACAAAAACAGCAACAGAAATGTGCTTATTAGAAGGAGTGCAAGCACCCAACAGCATACTGTGAGGTTACAAGCTTTTAAGACTTCAGTCTTACCTCCAGAGCAGGAAGGCCAAGCTAAACTGTAACACTGTATGAAAGGGCTGAAATTTGATCTAAGCAACGAGTTCATGTTCAGCACTCCAAGCAAGCTTAAGTGTTTCATTCACTTGCTAGAGTGATCAAAGGCTTACATGTGCATGAATACACTCCAGGAGATGAGACCGCTGAAAGGTTGAGAAATCATGGAAGATGAGGAACCCTCTCCGCCTCTCAAACAATGAAAAGAGGAAAAAAAAACAAACAAAATAAGGACCGGGCGTAACCAAACTAGAACTGAGTTCAGATATTTCAAGAATAAACTGAAGGTTAACTTGAACAGATTCAGCAAAATTAACAAAAACTGCTAACTTAAGATGGTAACGGAAAAACACGTTTAATTTTAAATTAAGCAGGCTGAACACACCCCTTTGTAGCCAATACATTTCATATTTTAAAAGGAATATTAATAGACAGACCAGCAGGTCTTTTCAAGACCAGAAATGCCTAAGTCTTGTTTCCTTTGACGACAAAGAGCCACCCTGAACAAGAGAAACATTTCAGACAACCACTTACAAGTACAGGGATTTGAATTTGCTAAAGCATGCAAGTCTGTCTAAAAAAATCATACAGTTTATGTTATCTTGGCTATTCATTTGGGGATTTAAATGTGCAACAATAAGTGCAATTTAGCTTAGAAAAGGTCTGAAAGATAGAAAAGGAGACTTAAAAGAGGAAAAAAAATCAACTGTTCAAGCAGTGATTATGCGATAAGGCGACACACGGGTGCAGGAACAGCATACTCAGCAACAGAGAGCGTTCACTCCATTTGGATTTTCTGCCAGTACTAGATTTCTTTCCCAACCACCCTGGGCACTGATTACGGGAAATATCTAAATACGTGGTCAATCCCTATTTAGCACAAGGTCTGACTAATGCAATCTAAACCAGCAGCACACAGTTGCCTTAAAACAAAGCAATGCCACCACCATAAAGGAAGAATCTGTAGATAAATCAAATAATTACCAAAAACCCTCCCCCACAAAGCAATACCCTTCTATAAAATGGCTGGAATGACATAAAAGAGTTGTTTTTTTTTTAATGACAATCAAGAAAACCCAACAAACTCAACTTTAAGTTTATATATTTGAGGAATTTGTTTTCAAGAGGCAATCTGCATGATGGAACCAGATTTTCTCCAGCCGAACAAAAAATGGATGCTTACTATTTATGAAGAATTGAATAGTTCAGTTGGAAGGAACCTACGAGGATCATCAGGCCCAACTGCCCGACCACTTGAGGGCTAACCAAAAGTTAAAGCACATTATTGAGGGCATTGGTCAAATGCCTCGTGAACACCGACAGGCACGGGGCATCAACCACCTTGCTAGGGAGCCTGTTCCAGTGTCTGACCACCCTTAAAACAAAGGCTCAAAGGAAAAAGGTCTAATTCATTAAGTTATTAGTGGCAGTGGACTCACTACTAACAAAAGTAAAGTCTTAACAGATAATAAAATGCTTCTGAGCAAGGCAAACTGTAAATGGGAAAGATTTTGACAAGATAGCAAATACCTGTGCAACCTGGCAGCAAAAAGGGTGCAGAACAAGTCCACCCCTGCTAACGATTCAAAGGCTTGCAACGTCACACAGAAATAAAGCAATCGTCATTATTTGTAATAATCTCTGCAAGCCTTCATCAGAAACAAAGCCCTACGGTGCAAGACGCTTCTGCGAGACAGAGTGAAATGCTGGCGGATGCAAAGGGATGAAACGGGAATGATGAGACTGAGCCAGCGGCGCTGGGCAGAGACTGTCAGAGCAGCAGGCAAGGCACATCCAATTCTTCTGCAGAAATGCCTGACAAGGAGGGCTTTGAAGCGACGTATGAAGGAAAACCAAGGTAAGCACCCAGGTTTTTAATAGTGAGGAACTTCATTTAGGAAATGAAAAACATAAATAGGATGCACTGGAAGTAGATCCTAAATCCTCGAAACCAAAAGACGACAAACGAGCAGGAGGCAGGCAGCTAAGTAAATGACGAGTAGCTTGCTTGAGGCACGCGAAAAGAGGAAGCCTGCAGCAAATAAAACTGCGACTCTGTGGTTAAAGAGAGCACGACGAGAAGCCGGCAGCTCCTCCAGAAGGCTGCTGAAGCGGCAGCTATGGGCAGTGCTGCCCCGAGGTGGAGGTGAGCAAAATGCAAAGCGCACACTGAGGTCCGCTGGTGGCTGCTGCCCAGGAAAATCAGCTGAAGATGAGCAGCAACAGCAGGGGAGGTGAGCCCAAGGGAAGTGGAGAAGGTGGAAGGACAAATCTTCGGGAGGCTGGACATCGCCCATTAGGGGGGTGCCGTCAGGTAACGCATCAGTGTTTAAAAAAAGGGAAAAAAAAGTTGGAAACAGCTCGTGAACTTGAGCAATAGATATTCAGTCACAGTTCGGGAAAACTAAGCAGGTCAGTAACACACACTGATAAAAAGACCTTAGATATAGAGGAGGTGTCCTATATTAAAAAAAAAAAAGAAAAAAAGACTGCTGGCCAAAATTCTGAATGGGTTTAAAGAGGAATATGTTATTTCACTATCCAATAATCAACAGCAAAAAAAGGACAAACCACAAAGATAGATCAAACTGCCTATTACAATAACAACTACTTTTCATGAATTCTAAAGTGCATTTATTTTAAAATATCTAGGAGCAGCTGGCTTGCCAAGGCAGAAAAGCTTCGTACGAACTAGCAGCAGTTCAGAAGCGGCAGCAAATATAAATAGCAGCCGAAGTCCAAGGCCGGATGGCATTCCAGCTGGTGTTACAAGGCAGCTGAGGAGGTATCAATCAGTGCTTTCCTTAAAGGACAGGCTTAATGTTGTTCTACCGGGGAAAGAACTTCCTCTGTCTAAGGATTCAGGAGCTATGCTCTTCTTCCCAGAGTTGAGAGAAGAAATTAAAAAATTAATGAAGATCTTTTGGGCTCAGGCCACTGCTGAGTCATGATAAAGGCTATTTGCATGATCTATTTACAAGCTACAGTTTCAGGTTTTATAAATTTAGATCAATCTGTACTAAGATAAGAAGGACTGGTATGAACTATAGAGTACTAGAAATAAGTCACTGTGCAAGATCAAGAAGAAATTTCATTTCCATCTGAGGCAGAAATAGAAAGATAAAGGCATTCTTGTTTTGTTTTTAGTTTATTTTACACAGGCACACCCTCCTCTCACTTCTTATTCCTTCATCTTCTGAGGGCTCTAGCCCAAAAGCAGCGAAGTCTTCTTTGTTCAACAGCTTCAGAGACTCAGAATGGAAAATTCTTCTTTGGGCATTCCCCTGCAAGTTATTTGTCCAGAAAACTGAATTTGCTGGTAACTTGGTTAAAACTCCTGTTCCCCAGGAACCACCTCTGCGTATTTCTGCTGAGGAAGGGTACCATGTGGCATCACTAAAGAATCCTTATTCTCCCCAGTCACGACGTGTGACACTTCAAAGGTAGAGTAGTTAAATTTAAGTATGGGAGTAAAGACGGCAGAAAAAGCTCACGGAACAGCTTCATAAACCTATGCTGGGGGTATTGGAATTATTCTAATATAATGTAAACAATCTCCTAAAATTAACATTAAAAATGTTGGTGTTCTGGAAAGCATTGGTTATGCTTTGTGTCAACCTTGAA
Source organism: Cygnus olor (assembly GCF_009769625.2). Lineage (NCBI taxonomy): Eukaryota > Metazoa > Chordata > Aves > Anseriformes > Anatidae > Cygnus > Cygnus olor. The sequence continues at coordinate 43,585,287 of NC_049169.1, forward strand.
ATTTTAGCAATAAGTTTAACTTGGAGTCCTTCCTCCAGAAAACATTTAACATTTAAATTTAATAATGAATAGATGTATGGTGCCAGTACATTCAAGCTAGGATTTTCAGCATTTTAACTTCCTACTAGAAAAGAGAAAACTAGCAAAACATTTTTATCTTCCATGGACCTGAATCTAAACGATACATGAACAGATTTTAAAGTGACTAACTTCCTCTCATTACATCTACGCAACTGAAACATGCAAGCTCGTATCAGCTCCCTAATCTTGCAATTTAATTATGAGTATCTGCCAATTTAGGAACATAACATACTTTAAATTTTCCAAGCACCCTACAAGTCTGTCTTGATGCTCAAAGAATGACTGTTTTTAAGTCCTGTTTTACACAGTAATTAACTGACTTGTCAAAGGCCACAGTGGGGCCACAGCGGGAATTTTTGACAGCATAGGCACGGGGTTTGAAAGGACCATAGCTCTCAGAACTGAACTCAAGCACACAAAGTTGCCTTCCTCCCATTTTTTAAGTTTCATATTGAACGGCAGTATCCTTTGGTGGAAGTCCCCATTTCAGAGATTCGTGCCATGTTACCCTCCTCCTTTTTCTCTCCCTTAGTAAGAAGTCTTCCCTGAAGCTGCACACTCACCTTTCAGCATCAGTAACTCTCTTAAACTTTGCGAGCTTGAGTCCTCAGTAAGCAGAAAGCAAGGAAGGTGCGAGAAGAGTTGTGGTTACCAACAGCACAGTCCAAAGCACCAACAGAGCCGTATTTTGCCACGAGATAAGCCAGGAGAACAAGACAAATACACACTGAGTTATACCTACTTAAGTGCAAATCAGAAGAAAACACGCAAGGAGCAAGAAATGGAAAAAAAAAGTCATTGGTAGATGATGACTGCAACTGTGTTTTTAACTATAACCTTTATTTTTCTCAACTAGAAGGAAAGCTTTGGACATGGACATCAGTTAATTGGTTGAGATGAGATGTACGTATTTATGCTACGACTGGTTGTGCAAGCAGACCTCAGGAAGAGGTACACGCTCTACCTACCGTTACTAGCTCAGGTGCTGACAAAGACCGCAGAGCTCGCTCTGGGTGTGCTTTGCTGCTTCGGTATTTGTCTCGGGTGTGGTTGCCATCGTACACTAAGTCCTGTGCTTACCCAAAGTTCAGCAAGGCTGAAGACAACTTCAGTCTATCTGCATGATCTGGTCACCACCCCAACGCTGCTGGAATTTCTCAAAAGAAATGGCAGCTATTTTAGCCCTTTTAACTGAAGAAAAAGGCCTGCTTTAGGTTATTCTGGCTGCCAAATCAGGCTTTTCCCTGTATCCACACTCACAGTAAGAGCCAAAAGCTGGTTTGGCCAACACAAATTTGCTTGACAGAAGTGCGTGTGTGTGGAGTTTGCTGGCCAGATCATCTACCTGCACCAGTTCAGGCTGCACCAGTTCAGGCAGAGAGCAGTAGTGCTGGTGGAAGGGAAGGCTGCAGGGAAAAGAATGGCTCCTAACAAGTGTAGCATGGGCCAGGCTTCAGTTACCACTGTACTTCGTCTTCACAGCTGCTCCAGTGAGGCATCTGAAGGGCATTATCAAGGATGCTCTTCTCTCTTTTGTACCTCTAAAAGCCAGGCAGCCTTGACCTGTTGCTATATTCCCACCATCCCCCTACCCCCATTTTTACTCCTTTATCTTATTCCCCACCCCACACTCATCTTTCACTAACTTACTGCACTGTGGCACAAAGCATCGAGGACTGCTGCTGCAGTAAACGTAGGAATTGCATCAAGATTAAGCAAGGGATTTTGAAAAAGTTTTTAGTTGTAGTCATAGCCCAGGCATTGCCATCTCCAAACCTGCAGGAGGAAAAGCCAGCATGACTGAGAGCACAATTTGGAACTTCAAGAGGTTTTCTGATGAGGAGGATTGTTTGAAAAGCTCCCTAGCTGAGGACAAACCCACAGCCAGTCGTCGTATCTCAGGTCCCTGCTGCACTGTTTGGGCAATCTGCCCCTCTTCCTGCTCCTGTCTCGGCTCAGCACTGCAGCGGGAACGAGCTGTTGAGGGGAACCAGCATCACAACTCACATCCCCCATATTCCCCAAGCAACTTTGAGCCCCTAGCTCCAGCTACATGCCTTCTCACCATGGCTCAATCCACTTGTGCTCAACCATAGCCTTAGCAATACAAGACTGCTGTTAAATGCTAATTGCTTACTAATGAAAACTAATCATCATGCAATTAAACTTTAATCACTAAGCAGCTGGCTGAGATCCAATCCATAACAATGAAGGTTCATTAATAACTTTTTCAGAGCGCTCTATCCATGAAGACTACCCTGTACTTCGCATCCTGTACTTCACAGAGTCCATGCATGTGTAGGAAATTCTGATGGAAAAATATTTCTATTACGAAAAAAAACACAACACCAAAATAAAGCACCCAGATCACAGTTTAAGAAGAGCATAGTTTAAGTGAAAAGTATGGTTTTAAGATGCAGGGAACCCTGACTCCATTCCTGGCTTCCTCATTAATAACCCCAGGCAAGATCTGCGGTACAGACAAAAGCTCTTCTGATTCTTGTCTCTTCAGAATATTTGTTCTTCAAGGCAAAAATGCCTTCTGAGTTTTAATTTTGCTACAGTTTCCACAATTATTACATGAATCCTCATCATAGTTCAGTTTTGCTTTTACTCCTCTTTCTACATTAAGAGAAATTAACCTCACCTCTTTCAGAAATTAATTCTCTAATTAAATACTGGTATTAAAAATAATGGGAAGAGATGAAAATTATTCTTTACAAAGATAAAAGTTTTAAAATTGCTCTCCGTATTATATTTTTTAAAAATCTCACACCTCTTTCCAAAAGTTTCTCAGTTTTGACCTAGACCCTCCCCATCCCAGTCCGGCTACAGCACGAAGCACCATGGTTCTGTAGCCAGCTTTTTAAGAATTTGGGTTGCTTTGTAGTGTTTGAAGAACTTTCTTTTATTCTGAATAGGAAAACATTTGTATAGTTGAAGCATTGTTTTTTGCTTACTCAGAGATCAGAGAACTCACGATAACATTTTTAAAGTAAAATTGAGAGTCTAAAATGTTTTATTTAAATATATGATTACGAAAGATAGAATGTATTTCTAATAAACCGTACAATATTTTATAATGGAAACGCATGAATTTTTACCTTCAAAATTATCTTTTTAATCTCTTGGGTCAGTTTGATTAAAAAGAAATATATTTCTTTCCAAGGTCAGGAAAAATATTTTGAGAAATCTTCATTTTTGCCTAGCTATGATTAGATATAGGCTACTAGAAAAATGGAGGTGTAGAACAGAATAAGCTTCTGAAGTTCTTGCATGTCCTTCAACACCTATATCTTAGTAGCATTCTTTTAATGATGGTAAGGGGATACAGCTCAAGAGACTACCATCTGGAATCGTTCAAGTTAAAAAAAAAAAGTTAGTTCATTAAGTTAAAACAAAAACACCAACAGCACAACAACACTCCTCCCCAATTTTTGGAAATCTTGCAACCTTTTTGCCAGCACAGCTTAAAAAGATTCAGGCTAAAAAGATGCGTAAATGGGTTGTATTCACTCATTATTGAGAATTTAACAAGAGTTTGGCAACTTAAGTCAGACAAAAGGGATTGTGTGAGCCAGGCAAAAAGCTCTGAAGCTTTGTTTAGAAATCTTCTGCACAGAGAAGGCCCATACACATTTGGAAGAGCTTCTTAGGAGTTAAAGTTACTTAAATGTATTTTTAGGTGAAAATTGTACATAGAGTTCAAGGATCCCTGATGCTTTATAGAAAGGCCACAACTGTGGAATAAGCAAGCTGCATTTTACATACAAAAGTTTCCAGTGCTCCTGGCTACAGCTAATGTAAGCAGTTAAACATCCCATTCTTTCCCAGTGCTCTATTGTTAGTAAATCTCTTCCCTGCTTTCCTCACTCCACGTGCTAGACAAACAGTGGAATATAAAAACACGTGTCAGCAGCCGTAATGCCCACACCTCAGGATAGACTAATGGCAAAGGAGGCAGCTGAACACACGCAGAAATGACTTCCCTGTACTTACCCTTTATCTCCTCTGCCCCCACACAAAAGGCTGATAGAGGAGAAGTCTTTCCTCTCTTCCTAATGTCATCTTTACATGAGACCTCGAGCAAAACATGCTTCCTGCCACCTACAAGCCATGGTCACCAATACGCTGCATCAATTTTACTCAATTTCTACTTGTGATAAAGCCAAGGAAAGCAAGCTTTATCTCCCCAGCATAATTAATGGCTTTCAATCACTTGAGATATTGAAATATATGCATTAGAAACGTAAACGTAGATTCTGTCTGCTCACCTCCTTGGCAGCTGAGGATTGTGATACCAATACACGGAGCTGCTGTGAGCTCCGAAGCACCGTAGCACTACTCATTCACACCTCCAGGTCCCTACCAGAGGCAGGCAGCGAACTGAGATACAACAGGGGCTCCTACCAGGCTCTCTTCTCTGTGGTGGCACACACACTCACAGACCAGGAGTCACGACAGCACAGACAGTTTCAGTAGCGCAGCAGATGGCAATGCTTTTCTGAGAAAACCGAATCAGAAATGCATTATTCAGCCTGTCTTTCAGAATTTCTGCTCTACCAGAAATTTCGTGCTTCCGTATTTTTGTAGCGCTGCAGAAGAATACTAAGGACGCTGCCATTTCTTGAGGAATGAAAAGAAATGCTAGGCTAATTGTACTAAGGGCTGTCTTCAAGGAAAAAGAGCACGTTTTCAGTTGATCCACCTGGGTGTTCAGACACTGTCCATCAAAGAAAACCAAGAACTTGATCACTCCAAGGGTAATTGTGGAAGGTGCCTCGAGATTCTGTGGCACTCCTCACTTGTGGGGTTAAAGCACACTAAAAGCTGTTGACAGAGAGATAGGCCATGTTCTCAGTCCACCCCTTTTTCAACCACTGCTAACAGGTAGCTTTTAAATTTGTTACTGGTTTCCCTTTTTTCACAGCAGAAAATTAACAAGCTCCAGTGTCACTTCTTCCTCCTCTGGAAATTTCTCCTTAATATTACAAGTCTGGGTATAAGAAACACAGATTTTCCTTCCTGTATTTGTCAGGCACGTGGCAGACTGAAGCAGCAGATTATTATTTCAGCTGAACCCTGACCCGATGCCAAACTTCACTTGATAGGCTTTTGGCAAGGAAAAATTAAGAAAAAAACATGTCAGGTGCTGCACATTTTTCTTCTGTAAAAAGAAGGATAATGAATAAGAGGTCAACATTCATCTCCCAACACTCAGAAACAGTAGCACTGTGGGAGTATAACACTTCTTAGTAGTGGTGCCAGTTTTATGTTATGGCTAAACGGAGATCTCATGGTTACAGCCACCAGGGAAAAGGCCCTCACCAGTCAGGGACAGCAAACGTGGTCCAGAGAGTAAGCGGATGGAGATGGCTGACCTGGCAGGACAGACAGGGGTGTGGGATCGGTCTTCTGATCGATTAGCTAGCTAAAACATAAAAATAAAAGCAATAAAAAACAAAAACCACCACTGGGTAAACGTGCGATTGGTAGACAGCACAAGGGCAATGGCGGGAGGGAGCAGCTTTCAAAGAGGATGAAGCAGGATCACCCCTCTTGGCAGCGGCTCTCCTCTAGCCTGCCTTGGGGATAGCAGAGCACACCTGCGCCCAGTAAGACGTTCAAAATAAAACTGGCACCTTCAGACTCTTGGCACTACACCACGTAGGTTTCTGGGACTAGGAACTGGTTTGCTTTGTTTTGCCAGCAGTAGCTCACCTTCCGCAGTTTTCTCGGTTCATACGTGTTCCCTAGCTTAGGCATCTGATTACCAAGCAGTTAGGAACCTTCTAAAAGCAATTACTTATAGCACGTAGGAGCATTTTGGTCAGGTTTTGGTTTCCCAAATCTGGGAATATAAATAGCTTAATACCCAGTGATCCCTCTAGGGACCTTTCTTTATCCAACTTACACCTAGGGTCCCGAAAGGCAGAGGTAAAGATGAGAAAACGGTTCTATGAAAGCAACAGAGTAAACTAAGTTATTATATGTAGGCAATCCTTATTCCTTTATGGCACAGATTTCCACAGACAGATGCTCTGGGAGATCAGCTAGCACGAGTTTGAAGTGATCAAGAACAACTTTCTGTGTAAAACCAGATGCTGTTCTCTGGGAAATCTGGAAAGCCTACACAAACCTATCTCCAGCCCCACAGACTAACAAAGGCACACTGAACATGAGCCAGAAGGTTCAAGGACTTCCTTCTATGTATGAGGATTAAAAGATTCCTCAAGCTGGGAATAAAGCAGAGATTGACGAGAAAAGCATTAGATTCTTTAGACTTTTTAATACAGGGATAAACAAGTTTTCCTTTCAGAGCACTGGTGGCAGAACCAAGAGCTAGATTTACATTCATCAAGGTCAATTCAGACAGTGATGGCAGAGGGGAAACACCTAGAACCAACACCTGTGCTAGGTCAGAGCCTTTGCCTTAAGAAAAAAAGGGGTTTTATAAAAAAGAATCCAAGCCACAGCATACCACCTCCTGGTGAACAGCCTTTTAGAAAGCAACGGTAAAGCTCACTCTCTCCTTGGGCTCTGCAACTGAACGTGTAACCCAAAGAACCTTCTTAGAGTTATTTTTCTCTTTACCTACAGCTTCTTAAATTTAATGCTGAGAACAGAAACCATCAATTCTTATGAACAGTAAATCTGCTGAGGACTACAAAGTGGCTTGGTAATTTTGCCAGTTTCAAAGGTAACCAAAATTTCATCTTGCAACAGTTTCTCACGAGTAGGAAAACAAAGAGATGATGATCAAGGCAAGAAACTGTTCTTTACTGTTCTTTAATTTATCTATAGTAAAGGGCACGCCACTGTTAGATTTCTGTATTTATACGTGCAAAGAGATGGCTTGACATGACTGTAAGAATAGACACCCCAAAAAAAATCCACATAGGAAGAATATGGATATCCTGTATCTTATCAGATAGGGCCAGGAATCCTTAAATATTCTCAAATCTTCTGCAGGAATAGCAGCCATAAGGTTCCCTATACCATAAGGCAAAGATCTCACCCCAATTCTCTAATTAATGATCAATTTTACCTGGTCCAAACCATGGTGCCTGACCACCTCCAACACCTGAAAGCAGGCATTCTCTAGGCAACACGTCCCTCCAGCACTAGGGAGGTGGCAGTTTCTCTACTCCAGATTTCATTAGCCTTGGAACCCAAAACATCTAATAGCAAGAAGGGCAAGAAGGCCAGCGAGCACCTCACTGCGGTCCGATGACCAGCACGATGAGAGAAACACAGACTGCTCAGCAGGTAGGTCCCATCTACTGGGGTATCCAATTTGTAACTCAAAATAAGAAGGCTTAAGGCATTCTGCATCTAAATCAGCCCTGTTTATCTGACCAGCTCTTCATGTTCTCAGAAACGAGAAGCCCTCTGGGGTAAGCAGAGCAAATGAAGTGCCTTCTCTGGGCTTCAATAAAGGTTCTGCTGCTTTGAAATCCAGCTGGATTAGAAGATAATGCATTCACATCATTTTCAGTCCAGGGTAAAATAAGCCTTTAAGGAAAGCTCAAAGCTCAAGAAAGTCACTGCAGTTTGACAAAACCTTTTTTTTTTTTTTTTTTGAAAGAAAATACTTTCTCATCTCAATTTCTCCTGCAGTATTTGGTACAACTAGAACCTTGAGCAACCACACGTACATTTTAAGCCTTCAACGAGATCAACATTGGCAGCCATACGGCACAGACATTTACTTGTATAAGGAGCAGAAAGTTTAACATAGCAAGAGAAACACTTCAGATTCTTCGCTGATTCTTCAAAGCAAGGAAGGATAGGAGGCATTTCAAAAAAAATAATCTATAATAAGGTTCCATGTAAGAGCGGGGAAAAGAAAACAACACAGGTGAGTTGGTGTGAGAAGAAACACTGGGTGGGTTACTTAGACCACTACCATGGTTTATGACATGAGACCAGCAGTTTACGTTTCTTATTTCTACAGTAGGATGCTGCACAAGGAACAGCAAGAGAGACAGATCGCTAAAGAAAATATTTCAGCTCATCTAATGGTACGGATGCAGTTTAAATTTAGTATGCATTCACCCTTTGTAGCTACTCCAAACAGTTTACATGAATTTGGAACTATGGCAGTATTTTATTTGCACAGAATGCATTACATATATGAACTGTTCACTTCCAAGGTCACGATCCTTTCATGTGCCGTAAACTAATGTCTTCCCTTTCCCTAGACCAAATCTAAGACCTAGATTACCAAATGCTCATGCACACATTTATCTCCTCTCTCCTGCCAGCAAGCAGCTGTGTGGTTTGCACGTCTGCTTTTCCAGGACACTCTAACACTGCTGAACTGCATGTCAGCTGAAAGAAAGAGAAAATGCACTTGCAAAGCAAGGAGGAAGTATAGAAAGAACACACGCAACAAGCATGGGAAATCAGCTGTCGGAGCCAGAAGGCTGTCCTCAGGCAGCAGGGCAAAAGAGAGTCTAGTTCAACGCAGCCTTTCCACTGCCCGAGGACGGCCTGTGGCAGGCACACCTCTTGATACCCCGACTGCCAGCTCTGTGCTGCGCGTAACCCTCTCCTCAATCAGGAGGGGAGGGCACGCAGCTCCCAGGGAAGAACACAGCACTATTTGCTACAGTAGAATAAAAAGAGAAGAAAAAAGAGATGCTGCTAGGAAGGGAAAAAAAATCAGCACCCTATTCCATTATTTGTGACAGAGGTGAAGGAAAAGACCGATTACTTTTACCAACATAATGAAGAGCCCCAGCATTCAGCTAGGACATCTGTTACTGTGTTTGTGTAAGACACAGCATAACAAGATGTGCACACAAATGGTCCCTGTCTAAAAGTTCACAGCCCCAGACAGAACAGGGGTAAGCACTAACAGGATATGTACTGCATCTCGTACACAAAGAGAAGGCAGTATTTCTTACAGCTTCACATGGAAAGAATTAGAAAAAAATAAAATCAAATGAGAATATTCTTGTTGCTCAGATTCAAAGTCAGAACAAGATGGCAGAGGATGGATTAAGGATGATGTAGATTAAAAGACACATTTGAAGTGAGAGTACGAGACCTCACCATGAATTCGAGTTTTTAAGCTTGTGATAGAAAAGCACGGATCTGGAGCAAAAAGAAGGCTCTACAAGCCTAGAATAAAGCAAGCAGGCTACCAAAAGTTACCCAAAGACTTGGCAATCCAGGATAAGGGCGAGGAAAGCGCAAGCAGGACCTCTCAGCAAGCCACACAAAAAGCAGGGAGTAATGAACAACAGCCTCTGCAAAACCAGTGGAGAGAAAAGAGGTAATCAAAAGAGGACACGGCCAGGAAACGAGGTGGAACAACGCTTCAAGAGCGGCACAGCTGATAGTGACAAATGTAGCTGACAGAGGAAGGAAAATGAAGAACTGGATCTGAACTTTAGCTAGGAAGAGATCACAGTAAACACTGATTACAATTGTAGTAAAGCACAATTGAAGCCACGGTGGAGGACAAGAGCACCAGACAATGCTCTCAAAGAATTCTGAGATGAAAAAAAAGGAAAGGAAATGAAGAGGTAGTTGCAAAGGCAAGAGAGGCCACAGGCATTCTGTACACCTCTTTTAAAAATGTGAAACACTTGTGTCTACAGGTTACTACGAGTGAAAAAATGCTGAGAGTTGAGTGAGTGATTAAAGGAAAAAGGCAGAGAGAAAGGACAGCAGGTTCAAGAGAGATAAGGGGATATTGCTGTACGGTGCCATAAGGGCAGATGAAAGGGTTAAAAAGAGAAGCAAGAAATTCGATTTGTGACAAGGAGATGATCATAACGGTTGGAAGAAAGTGATAAAGAGTAGGCCAAAGTGTATTCAGCCAGAAAAAGAAAGTCGCCAAGATCCCATACAGAGAAAGAACTAGGTGTGAAACAGAACAGGCGAGAACCATGTAACAATGTTGTGGATAATGGGCTACTATTTGACAAGTTTGATTAGAGCCCATTGACACAGCCCTGACATTCTGATGGGCAAACACCTTTTGCAGGTACAGAACACAAGGAGGATTACTGAAGGACAACTCGAGTGGTTCAAGAATTGTGGAGAAGGCATTTGCTATTGGAAAGACGATCATAAATGAAAGACACACCCTGGGAACAGGAAAAAGGGAAAAAAAGAGGCTGGTGAGATCCAAACTGAAAGTACTGGTGAACTACAAGACACATGAAAGCCTCGTCATGCCGTAAGTAAAATCCAACTGACAGTGGAGAACCTGAAAGAAACCTTGCAATTATCAGAGATGAGAAACTCAGCACACAGACACTACTTGGTGAAAACCAAATGAAATTAACTGACTTTGTTTAATGAGAAGCTAGAAACAAGAATGCAGGCCAAATCAAGTTAGGGCAAAGAAGCATGTAATTACTGTCAGAGAACAGTGAGTGAAAATGCAGAACAAGCTGGGAATCAAAGTTGTAGAGGAAAGCTCATGGGGAGGAAATGAGCTGCATATAACAATGCAGAGAGAAAAGAAAATAAAAACTGGATCCTAGCGCTGCTCAGAAAGAGGAGAATCTGAAGGTAACAGGAAAAGTAATCTCACATCTCTTCCATGATCTGGCCCAGGACAGAAAGCATAATGCAAAAGGTAGCGATAAAGGGTTGTAGCATGCTGATAATGGCACAGAAAGCCAAATAGCTGTGGTTTTAAAGTGTCAGCTTCTGTCTCAGATAATCAATAATGATTGTCTCCATCCACAACCACGGGATGGTGAATAAGGCTCTCCCTTTGTCCCTGCTCGATTTTACATCTCTCCTCTCTCGTTGTGTACTCGCACTTTGGAGAAAGTCCCTTATCAATCAGTATGACATCTGGGGTAACTGACATGGAACTCATCAACAGTCAAACCACCCACGTTGCACTCAGTTTACAGACCTCTACGCCTTTCCACTTTATCGACCTTATTTTGCAGGGACTGTGAGTTCTCCTGAAGTTGTATAATACGTGTTACAGTCAGAATAATTTAGGTTGGAAGGGACCTCTGTAGATGTCTGGTCTAAACCCCTGCTCAAAGCAAAGCCATCTTTGAAGCTGGATCCAACTTCAGAGGTACAGTGGGTTGCTTAGGGCCTTGTCCAGTCCAATTTGTACATCTCCAAGAACAGATACTCCACAACTTCTGTCAGTCCCCCTCCCCTATGCCAATGTTGAACCACCCTCACTGATTTCTTTTGCCCACTATTGAATTAGAATCTCATCTGCTGCAACTTGTGTCCTCTGCCACTTGCCTTTTCACTGTACAACATCAAGACCAGCCCTGGTGAGTATTAATATCTAACAGGACACAATAAAGAAAGTGATCGCTGTAGTCATGAGAAAGCTTTTGGACATCCAGAACTTCTAGCAGGTAATATGCATGCAGCTTTTTGATGCCTGAAAAATCCATCTGATCCGGACAGGCAGTGCTAGAGATTTGCTTACAGGTGAAAGATGATAATTTAAAACATGAGAGAAGAACAAGGAAAAACAGTATTTCAAATGGTATATTTATTGCAAACAAACAAAAAGGGCATAGTAAGTTTTGGTACTCACCATCTCTCTTGCAATCTCCACAGCTTCCTGCAGCCCATAGAGCCTGCCACAGACCAGGTAGATCCCATTGGCCCAGAGAATACAACCCTCATGGACCCAAAATTCATTGCTGTCAAGAGGTAGTTCAGGAATTTGTAACTCCAGCTCAGTGCCACCTTCTGAAGTGGGCATAGAGGGTTTTGAGTCCAAAGGAGTCTTTTCACCACCACTGCCACCCTCAGTGGTTGCTTTTTTACAAGAAGCTCCCCTTGAAAGTGACCGAGAGGCTCCGCTACAGTCCTCAGAGCGGTGCCGCCTCTTAAAGCGGGGATGAGCAGCTAGGCTTCTTTGTTCCTTCTGTTGTTGCTGTTCCTCCTCCTCTTCCGTATCTGTCTTGGAACCATTAGAAGCACTTTTGTGCCGTACCTTGACCTTGCTCTGCATTTCCGTGGCCCTCTTTGGAGGCGGGTTCTTGGGCAAGGTGGCTGCGTAATCCTGGGGGTAGAAAGGACCAAAGAGGTCACCCATGTTACGATAGCTGGCCCATTTGCCACACAGGCAGCAAACCAGATGCCCCAAGACAGAAGACTCTGTTACTACAGGGCCCTGCAGCATGAAAGTTGAGGTGGGCAGCACTTTGCTCTCCACATTGCTGGGAGGGGGTGTCGAAGACCTCTGTCCTTTCCGGCCTCTCACCAATTTGTTCTGCTCCTCTTCCTCCGCGTTAATGATTGTGCACACAGCGCCTAACTCACACTTGTTCACCACGTGGATGTAAGGGAAAAAGGACTTATTCTTGGAGTCAGTTTTATCTACAGACTGGGTAGCGTATTTAAGCTTGATCTCTGGTTCTTGAGGCTCCACGATCGGAGCAGCCCGCCTAGGCTTCCGCTTCCGCGGCTGTGCTGCAGGTTTTCGCCTCTCCCTCCGCTGCCTCTTCGGCTTTGGCTCGCCACCACCTACCCCTTCTGCAGACTGCGGAGGTACAGGTGGGGGCGGCGGGGGTGGGGGCAGTTGTTGCTGCTGTTGCTGCTGCTGTTGTTGCTGCTGCTGCTGCTTCTTCTGCTTGTTCACGCTCCCAATCGGCCTCCCCTTTTTCTTTCCAGAGGGAAAATATCCCTTTGGGGGGAAACCATCTGGCTTGGGCGAAATGTTTGTCACATCTCCGTCTTTTTCCTCAGCCTTTGGGTTTGGTTCAGAAGTAAACACACCAGAAGGGGAAATTGTTTTTGAGTCTGGAAAGGCCAGAGCTCCAGCTCCGCTTACAGAGCCATCGGACCTTCCCTGACCGCCTGACTTCTGAGAAGGTGGCGCTGCCGCGCCGGATCCTGCTCCTTCTTTACTAACACTGGCAGTTTCGGGGGTCTCTTTCTTGGTTTTATCATCCTCGTTGCTCTGCCACTCTTCTGAGGACCGTGGGAGAGTTATTTCGCTAGCTGTATCCTGGCTCGCTGACCCCACTTGATCTGAAAGCATCTCCCCTTTTCTCTTCTCAGCCTCTGGCCCGTGTCCAGCCACGCTTCCTCCTTCAGGCCCGCTCTTAAGGGACAGGATGTCATCAAGAGTGACGGTATCTGCACCGCTTTCAGCACTGTTGGTGGAAACGCTTCTCCTAATATTGGGAGATGTGATTTTTTGAACGATAGCTTCCAGTTTTAATCCTCGCCCCTTTCTTGGGGGCAATATTTTGGTCTTAGCCGGGCTTGTGAGGGAAACAGCAGGGCAATTCCTGCTATCAGGACTTGGCAGGTCCTTGAAGGAATCTCCCTTTCCAACTGGCTTGCCAACATCTTGGCTTTGAGATGAATGGGCATAGGAATTGTAGGTTTTATCAGCTCCCTCTTTTGCTGAAGTCATCATTCGCCCTCTATCTTCACTGCCACTGTTCTTCATATCCTGTGGCTGTCTTTTGGTAGGGATAGGCGAGATGAAAGAACGGACTCTCCTCCTCATAATTAAGGGATTTTGAGGAGACTGGTCTTCCTGGCCAGGGAGCCTGAGCATGGCATTACTAGGCTTGGGCAAATCTGAAGATTCCTCTCGTCTATGCCCATCGCTGTCTTGAGGGCAAAACCTTTTTTGGTTGGCTGCTCCTAGAGGCCCGCTGCTTTTGGCAGGAGAAGTTTGCCGAGAGAGGTCCCAACCAGACTCGTGTTGCTGCAACTTCTGGTTACCGTGCTTCAGGTCAGCGCACTTGCTCTGAGTACTGTCGCTCCCCATAACGCAGCGCCCGGGCTCCTGGCTTCCAGTATCGTGATAAGAGCTGCCTTGAAGGTACATCATTCCATCCTTGTCATTTTTCAAGGGACTCCTTACTCTGTCCAGAAACTGCTGTTGTCTTGGGCTCTTCCTTGCTCCTTCCTGTCTGTGCTGAGCTGCAGCAATCACACCCTGAGCAGCGCTGCTTGCCCAATCTTTGTATTCTTCTTGCTGTTGCTGGTATATCTGTCTCTTGTAATGATACTGGGAATTTAAACTCTGGTTCGGGTCACCGAAAGCGTGAGGCCTGGCATTTGCGTGATATGCTGCAGCCAAAGACGAGCCTTCTGAATTCTGAGGGTAAGCAGAATGCAAGGAACCCCTGTTAACTCTTTCAGATAGTGTCATGTGGGGGTTCATGTGGTGCAGATCTGCTCCCGGGCCCCTGCTTCTGCCTGGTGACATTTTCAGCTTATCAGCAAGATCGTGATATTGAGAAGGTGATTTCCCCCTGCTGCTTCCAGTCCTGCCAGGTGCTCGTCTCATCTGCGTCGACCTGCTCTCCTGCTGAGGAATGTAGTCTGGAGCAGAATCGGAGACCGCAGCTCCAGGGCTAGCATTGCCTCGGAAAGATTCGTGCTTGATGCCAGCAGGATGACAATGGTCTCCTGTCTTTTTATTATTAAGACTAGCTGAGCTCTTTGACTGTTCAAAATCTTCTTCTTTTATTTGCCCACTGTGAGCTTTCATTTTTGTTTCCATGGATACTATGCCACCAGGGAGTATTACTGACTGGCTTAAGCCAGGGGCAAGACGTTCGCTCCTTCCACTTCTGGCCTCAGGACCCATGTGCCCCATGGGGTGAGGACCGGGATCTCTGACAAGCTGCCTTAATGGAGATATGTCACAGATCACTGATCTCCTCTCCGAGAGCGCTCCCGCTTCATGGGCAGAAGACTGAGACTCCACCTCAAACTTTCTAGCAAGAGGGTAATCAGCTAGATTTATTTGTTTCAGGTCAGGAGCTGCGCTGCTAGACTTCCTATCCCAGGGACCCCAGTGAGGGCCTTCCAGGAGAGACCCCATGCTTTTATTTAAGAGGCCTCTATTGGTCAATTCATTGGTTTGACTAATTAAGATGTTGGGCCTCATGGCTCCCTCCAAACTCCCGGCCATCCCAGAATGTTCTTGTGCATTCCTAGAATACCTCCTGTCTGGATGATGGTGGTAACCCTGTAAGACCTCCTGTAGGAGGCTGGGAAACTTCTCATTCCGGCCTTTGCGCTCACTGTGCCCGGGAAAATCCCCTTTTTCTTGACCAGAAGGATACTGCGGAAAGCCGCCGATATTTCTCTGTATACCTGCCGCTATGTTATCCTTGTAACTGTATCTTAAACTGCCAGGAGATTTGGAAGGTTCTGTTCTCACAGGAAAGTTTGACCCAACAACTGCGTGGCCAGGCTGGCTGTTCCCCTCTCCATTGCGGTTAGTGTTATCTCCACTTTTGCTCCCTTTGCTTCCTCCTTGAGCTTCTGGCTGTGGCCCTGCGTGCCCAGATTCTTTTGTACCACCACTAGCACTAGCTGGAGCCTGCGGGGCTGTAGAAGCATCATCTTGTGCAGGTTTCTCTTGTCCACCTGACTTTTCTACTCTTCCTGTCATGGCTTCCCGGGAGACAATCACTCCAACTGCCTTTTCGTTCACTTTTGGGGCATTTTCCACTGCCACTACAGCTTCCTTCCCGTCAGGGGAGGCCACATCCTCCCTAGCTGCAGGGCTGGTGCTGAGTTTTGATGGCTCGTTCTGAGAGCCTTGTGCTGGTGAGGAGTTGGATCTCTCTAAGTTACCCCCTTTGTAGGTGGTGTCTGAGCTCGTGCTCTGCCCACTCAGCTGTCTCACCCTTTCCCCGTGGTCCTCGGAACTACTGGAACAGCCCCCATCAAGGGACTCTGCCAGGGGAGACTTGAGCTGCTCCTCTGCCTGGGAGGAGCCTTCTGAGTTTGTGCAGCTATCGGCCTTCTTTGAAGAGGATGACCTTTTGGAACTTTTTTTCTGAGGTGCCAAGGCATCCGAAAGCAACATGTGCTGGACTGTGTTGGGCAGGTTGGCCACTTGAGAGCTTAGAGCACTCAGGCTACTCAGCCCGGGATCTGTGAGCCTTTTCTCCTGCAGTCCTTCCAGCCCAAACCCCTTGAATCCCCCTGCGTGAGCATTGGGACTCGGCATCATGGATGGTGTAGGACTAAGCTGAGGCATCATCTGCAGGATTCGGTTTCTAGAACCCATGGACATGTTGCCTTGCCCGCACTGGAGATTTTCTCCACCCGGCATGAGGGGAGAAGGGGTGGAGCTGCAGCTTGGGGACTGAACCACAGATGCAGCAGGAGATGGGTTAGAGATCGGACTGAAGTTCTGGTGGAACTGCATCGGTGACCTTACAGGAACTTCAGTTTGGCTGTACTGTCCCACTTGACTTTGAAGAGAGAGCTTGGAGGCAGCGTTTGAATACTGCATTACGTGCTGAGGCGGGTGCTGTTGCTGCTGCCCCTGCTGCCCGCTTTGGGGCAGCTTAGACTGCTCAAAGCCTTTCATCGGTTGAGTCTGAAAGCTGTAGTTTGACTGGGTCCCGTACGCCTGTGCATTGGAACCCACGGCATGGCCTTCGTACTGCGACCCAGAATTCACGCTGTAGCTTCCATCGTAATTCTGTCCTGACTGGCCAAAACGCTGCGGGGAGGGGAAAGAGGAGGAGGACGACGACGAAGGCGGCTGGTAGTGTTGGCTGAACTGACCCACTCGTAACTGGTAGCCAGAAGCAGAGGAAGGCAGGGTAGACGGACGCTGCATCGGCTGCAAGTGCGAGGTGCTAGAAGCAGACTGGCTGGAAGCCTGGGGCAAGGGCTGATGAGACTGATAGATCTGCTGTCTCAGCTGCTGCACCTGCTGCTGCTGACTAGAAGCCTGCTGCTGATACTGGGCACTCCCCGGAGAGAAAGGACCGGTATAGTCCTGCTGATAGTGGGATACGCCCCCGAGGGTTGAATGTTGTGTTTGGAACTGGCCCACGTGTCCCTCGCTCCCATACTGACTCCCAAAGCTACTCCCTTGAGGGGGCCCATAGCTCTGCACTGGTCCAGAAGGCCTGCGCTGAGGTGGCTGCTGCCCTCCTGACGCCACTGGATCTTTGTTGGCAGCCATATAGTAAAACTCTCCTGCTTCTTTTCTGAAACCTTGGTAGCTCTGATGGCCAGAGCTCTCACCAGGCATTGCTGTCGAGGCTCCTGCTGCTCCACGACGTCCACTGCCGGCGCCTCCTCCAAAGCTCTGGAACATCTGGGCCTGCTGGCGGGGGCTGAACTCTTCCAGTCGGGAGGAACCGTGCACTTCCTGCGGGTAGCTCTGCTGGTTTCCGTGGTAACTACTTTGCTCCCGAAAGGACTGCATGCTGTTCAGCAGCAGAGCGACAGCTCGAAAGCCCTCCTAAAGGGGGGAGAAAAAGAAAGAAAGAAAGGTATAGCATCCACATCTCCCAGTCACGTCAACAGCGCTGCTCAGTCCCACTGTTTTATCCCCTCCGCTCGCACCTTTCAGTCATTCTAGGGAGCAAAAGTAGCAGGAGGCACTACTTCCCAAGAAAATGCAAGTTTGTAGCCTACCACCAGCTGGAGCAGGTTTTCAGCATTAGTATTTCCCTGCAGTCAGTCACTAACAGGGTCTGTTTACATGCAGAGACAAACTTCCAGCAGTGTTTTGCTCAGCGAAGGAGGAGAGCAGTGCTCATCCCCCAGCTATTCCCTATGACTAATGCTGGGAGTAATCAACTATTTCGCTATTATGTGGAAAGATTTAACAAGAAGAATCATGGAACAGTCTCAAACCACCCTTGAAACAATTTCCAAAGGCCTACCCTTCGCTCAAAGAGCTCGATTACACCCGAGACAGAGCTGACTAAAGCTCCAACCAAGGTATTCCAGGGAATAGGGCCTATGGGAACCTGCGGAAAAACTGGCACCAGCATGCTCAAAGACATCGCCTCCTGACTCCTCCGGTGAGGCTTTTAGGTGAAAACCAACAAAGCAAGACAACAAATATCCTCATCCTCCCCCAACACCCGCTTTGTTTTAAAAGATGGGAAGTCAGAACCAGCCCACTCTACTTGACCAAAGGTGTCTACAATTTAATCCTCAAGACTTCAGTACAATAAACACAATAAAAAATGACAAAACAAACAAATGATAAAAGCAAGTTGTTCCTGAGACCTCGCAGCTTTCCCTTCCTGAAAACAAGCTGGATAAATCCACCTGGAGAGACTACTTTCTTTAAGTAAACGCTAAGACAACGCGCACGCTTTTCCAGGAGACCCAACCCTAGCTCCTCAGACGGGAAGCTTGCTAGAATACTTGCCTCCATTGTATCTTCTCATTCAGTCGTGTTTTGTGCTCGTCACTGCCAACCGAACGCGCTCAGAATTAAAGCCTGGTTTTGCATTTGAAGTTTTGTTCCAGCAGAAGATCGCTAAAGAGCTCCAGGAAAACAGGCACACAAATAAGAAGATGCAGGCTGTGTGTGGCATTGTGCCCTTTTTCCATATGCCTCTCAGGATTTTACTATTAAGATGCATCTTATATGGAAGCATCTAACTCCACCGTTAGGGAGTTTCTGAAGGGCAACCTGGTTATATTTGGGTTTCTACTTATTTGGGTGTGCAGGCTATGGCACACACAAAAACCCAAACCTCCTCAAAACATGTCTCCACAACCTCTTTCTGATAACTCAGGCATCCTTGTGTCGCAGCCTTCTTTTGGTAATGCTCTTCTGGTCATCAAGCTGCACGAATCATTTACTAGAACCAGAAGGGAACTATCAAACCGCTGATACTTCTGATTCTGCCTGGCCCCTTCTAGGAAGTCAGCTTCAAAATATTAGAGGATAAGATTAAAACGGCAATGAAGCATTACACTGTAAGAGAGGTCTGGTGTTCTGCTAACTTCCACTTTTTTTAAAAAAAGGATATTAAAGACTACATGCATCACATGAATAACACTTTTATAAGTGCCACAATGTGGTGATCTGTCCAGTTTGCGTTTCTTCTGGGAAAGCTCACTTTTCTGAATTATTTTATTATTTTTTTTTTGTCAGTTTGAAGCTCCTGCCCCGAAAGCTGTGACAGCTAATACAAGCTTCTTTCTCCCCTTTTGTACAAGCAGCTCTTACGGTGAGCAATCAGACAAAATAAAAACAGGGAAGAAAACCTCTACAGAAATAGAAGGAAGTTATCAAACCGAAGGTAAGAGAACGGCTACTGCAAGTGGCAGGTGTTAGAAAGCAGCTTCCCCAGATAAGCAGTTTGGGGCTCTGCCATCAGCAACACTCCTGTAGTACGGAGACTGCACGCAGCTCCCAGCGCTCGCGTGCTTTGCATCCTCTTCTCATAACAACAACATTTCCATCCTCATCCCAGGCTCCCACAGAATCTCACGCTAGTTTTTAAATGTGACTTCAGTAACGCTTCCTTTGCATAGCCCGAGCGAGGTCTCGGGCAGCCTCTTTTGCATTGCATCATGCAAAAGCTTTCATCTTTGATGAAATTCATTCTTCTACAATAATACTAACAAGGGCTGGGAAACCACCAACATACCAATGTTAACGGCGCTAGGAAACATTCTGAAAACTTCCTCACTATTTAAGAAGTATAATTTTAATTACATTATGGAAAGGAATCAGCACAGGATACCATACAATACCTTTAAGAACAGTGATCCAGAAATGATCAACCTGAGGCACAGATGTGTACCCTCCATAATCTCACACTACCATAGCATGTAGTATTTATTTAGTTCAGAAGATGCAAAACTCAAAACAGTGAGAATATTTATATATTTCTAATCTTGGCTTCTTACCCTGACAAATAAATAAAAATTTTTGGTCAGGTAAACTTGAATCGCTGATGCCCTAAGCAAATGCTCTGTTTTCCATTCTTCCTCAGCACAACACTTCTTTTGAATATCTCATAAGGAACTTAAGAAATACAACCAGCAGAATAGCAGCCAAAAAAAAAAAAGGAAAAAGGCATTTCATTAATAACAGGTATAAAAAACATAGGAGGTGCTTTACTCCATTACATCATTGGTAACTTAAGACCTGTAGCACATTTCCTGTCATTAATGTACTATAAATACAGGACTATTACAATTACTATTGTAATAATCTTTCTTAATAATAACAGCACGGCAAAGTGCTCAGATCTAAGTGCTGTCTTCTCAGCAAAACCACCAAGGATAATTCCATAGGCAAGCTCTGTTAATAAGATACATTCAGACAGATGAAGAGGCCTTCAAAGCCCACCTAGATCCACAGGAAAAAAAATATATACATTTATTAGATTAAAGTTTTGCCAGCAGCGTTAACAGAGTATTTTCAGCTGGTACATACTCTTCCACATGCAGGAACTCCAAAGAATGATGCACTAACTGCTGACTAAAGGCTACACCACAGTGGTACACGTCCGTAACTTCATCCCCAGCAGAAGAGGTGAAGTCCCACCTTCAAAAAAGCACTCCACCAACAGCCACAAATTGCACACATTTACAGCATCTACCAACACATGCAGCAAAAACATCCAAAACTGCCTGCGTTTATTCGAAGGAAAGAGAAGGTTCTGGCACAGCTTTCACTACTCCAGCATCACACCTACACTCTCACTACAGGTGCGTGCAGCTTACCAACAAAGCCTCGTAATTCTCCTCCAGTATTTATAGCCTGTAGCTTTACAGCCATCTAAGCAGATCCATCCAAAAACTACAAACTACATTTACTAGGCTAAGCTGTTTCACTCTGCTCTGATGGTTGTTTCTTCCCAAATATCCCAGTAACCAAAATTTTTTGTCTTCAACCTGGTAGGAATGAAGGAACCGTACTACAAGTTCTTGTGGTTGATAAAGAAATAGCCTCAGTTATGAAATCTGAGTTATGTGAACTTATTTCTAAGCACGTCTGCAATGCAGACTTTGTTTCTGGTTTAATCATCTGAAACACCTTTGCAGAACAAATTTGTTAATGTGGGAGTTCCCAAAAACATGGAGCTACCGTATTCTGATCCTACCACGAGCAGGGTGATCAAGTGGCAGCCAACAGCATGCAAACATCTTTGTGATTCCTGCATGTCTATGAGACTGCCCAGCCACTGATGATTAACGGGGTCCGTCAGTCCTCCCACACCAAGATTACCACGTGAAATGATTTTCTGCAACCTGTGCTAGGTTTTTAAAAGCCATACAGATCTTCAAACTTTTTTTGTCCCGATTACTGAAGACTGGATAGATACTGGACAGCTGCCCAGATTTTCCCACGTCACATCGATGCCAGCACTACAGACAGACAGCTCAAAATGAGTGAACTAAATGACAAAATACTGTGGGGCTATGCTTAATTCTTAACAATAAGCCTACCTATAAAAGAACAAACCAAACGAGCATCGCCTCCTTCTGTAGGAGGTAAGCGAGGCCTTTCTGCTCCGTTAAATTTTCTTTAGCTTTGGGTTGACTACTGCGACCCATCTGTGCAGAGAAGCCTCAGGAAGCAGCCAAACGCAATGTATTTTCATTGATCTGTCAAAGACCTCTCTTCCTAGCATGATGTTCAGAAAAGAAAGCATAATTACAGACAGGCGACAAACATTAAGATGCATTTTCCATGGTGCACGCAAACCATTGTGTTTTTTAAGTGGTACACATCCAGGCTTCTGATTAAAATAGACTTATTTGCTAAATGCTGTGCAAGTAAGAGAGCATACATGCATCTCCACAACCATTTCTAGTCACCACCTGTACAAACCAAGACAATTTTTGTCCTTCCTTCCTCACTCCATCTTCTTAAAGTTGCAGACCATACGTACCCTCAACCAAAACTCCCAGCCATTCCAGAACTTCAGCACAAGCACCTCAGCAGCATCATTTGTAACCTCAAACCTCCAGGATCCGAATTAAGCATAAAATAAAAGGAAAATAGATGTCCATGTACTCAGTATCACTTCCACGGTCAAGGCCAAGTTGCTATGCCTCGTTTCTGCAGGTACTCAGCTATAAAAGAAACCTTCCCTCATCCGCTGCTTTCAAGTGAAGGCAACTCAGCTCTGACACAACCAAGTGAACTGAAGGATCGAACCTAAGGCTACATTTAACTAATTAACAGACTCAACTTGTTTCTCCTACATTTGATGCCTTTTTAAAAGAAAAAAGGTAGCCTGAGCTTTCAGCATTAGGTGTGACGTGAGAGTAAACTGAGGTGGCCAGCACTCCAAGAGGTCAGCAGCTTGTCCGAGCAGTAGCATTCATAGCTCACATCTTTCAAAAAGTTGTGGTCAGCCTGAGCTGCAAGACAGATTTTCTTCATACCTTTCTACAAATCTGTTTCGGATCCTGCTCCATCAAAAAGCTATTTTTGTATACTACAAATAAACAGAACAGCTTAACACATAGGAAACTCCTATTGTCTCGTTCACCACCGCACTACTTCTGGAGAAAACTGCAGTCAGACCTGGCTCTAACCAAGGCATCACAATTCACTCCAGCAACAAAGCTTCACTGCACCACCCCAAGTTTAAACAGGACATTTCAGTTTCATAGAGTAGCAGAAAGTAGTGAGGCAGCTGAAGTATTTACTTCAAGCCGTCTTCAAAAGTACGTAAAAATGGAAGTTTAAACCAGAATATTTAATTAGGTTACTGAAAACTGAATTTTACATTCTATAAAGAGTCACAATAACATCTTAAATACACACATATGCAGCTACTATAAATGCTTACGCTTCTAATAACATCACAAGTTAGCAGTGTCTTGCCAATCAATGCCAACACTGGTAACATAAAAACTGAATTTTGTTCTGCCCAACACAAACTTCATCAAAAGATTCCTCATATAAGTTAAAGTTTGGACAACCGGATTCTAGTTTCCATCAGCTCACAGAGTCACTATGCCTTCTTTACAAAAATATCTGCACAGAATTTTTTTTTAAAAAAGTCAGTATATGTAAGTTTAAATCCAAACAATTCAGCAAATGTTTCGCACAGAACGGGTGAAGAACAGCTGAGCGTGGCAGAAGGAACACAGTGAGCTCTGTCAGTCGAGAGAGGGGAATGCTCTGGGGATTATTGTGCTAGATAAGATCTAGATTCACTTCTTATTTCATATATTTCCCTAAGTGGCCACCAAAAAAAAAAAAAACCACTAAGCCTGAGTCATTGCATCTTCCTATCTCACAGGGGAGATGTGAACAGACATACAAGAACCTGGAGCATTCAGCTGCTGTAATAAAAGGCACCATATCAACAAGCAAAGCAAATCAGAATCTTGCAGTGGCTGTTACTTGACTGTGGATTTTTTTTTCCCCCCAAAAAAAACATTTTTCCCCTTTTTTTTTTAAACATACTGATAGCACCAAATTAAAATATCCAAAGAGATTTTTTTGCATTTGCAAGTCTTCCTTACTCTCTGCCTACGTGACCAGAACTAAAACACTAGCTCCAGTTCAGCTCCGCGCTTTGATGGAAGCGTGCTGTTAAATTTATATTCCTAAACATGATGAAAGGAACAACTTGACAAGAACAACATTTTGTTGTAAGCTAGTATTTAAATCGTGACGCTGTGAAAACATGTATTTTGAGGAATGTGACTAATGATCAAGGTTTAGCAGAATTTTACCTGATTTTATGTATTTGACCTTATTACTACATTACTGGTTCCCGGTCTAAATCAACAGCACGGATGCACCAAATAGCTCCTGAAACCCCACCACCTGACTGCTCAAAGTTATCCAGCTAAATTTTTTAACAGCGACCGTCAGGAAGAAGCTATGCAAGTCACTCACATTCCATTTTTACGTCACAGATTAAAACGACGACTCCAGTCTCACATGCTGGGTCCATTCTCCGTGCACCCGATGAGGAGGTCCAGCCTCCTTCACAGTGCTAAGGTCGCAAGGCAGACCAGGGAACTGATATGGTCGAGAAACATTTTTGCAAGGGAAAAAAAAACATTTCTGAGCTGACAGACCCGCTCACCATATCGGCACACAAACATCTGTACCAGCAAAACGGACACAGCAGGGATGGCTCAAGTGCCATGGCTAGTGAAGTGCACTTGAAATCAGAAGTTCGTATTTAAAAGGCTCTTCATCTTTACAGTCAACCAAGTTTTCATTTTGATGGTGGGTAAAGAATACTGAACCCTCAGCTCCTCCCTTCTTCTCTCCCAACTGATTGCAGATTCCTCAGGCAATTCAGTAGTTCTCCCAAAAGTTTTGGCCCTTCGTTACTTGCCTCACGCTGAAAATTCACCTGCGCCCGTATCGCCAATGTCTCCACACAAACATCCCGCCGGCTTCTGCAACACACCGAGAGCCGAGCAACCAGTTCAAAGGCAGCTCCTGATCTGCTCTTCAGCTCCTCAACGTGTGAGACAGGACATTCAGCAACGGCACCACAACTCTCACCTCACCTTCCAATTACAAAAATTAAGGCAGAGAGAAGAAGTCAATTAACTGCAAGATGGGAGCAGACAAGAGGGAGCAGGGCTGCCAGATAGAACCTCTAAGCTCTCACTTGCATTGCAGAAATGAATCCAATATCACAAATATTCAGAACTATACAGCACTTATAAAAAAAATCTAGCACGTTATTTTTAATTAACTTTTTATAAATTCTTCATACTGAGTAGCAGCCCTGCCTTTAAAGTCTTAAATGCATTCTCTCTTCAAATTATGACAAGTTGCTGAGATGAATGCAGAGGTCACACATTAAATATTTAAGCAGCGATACGTGTTTTTTTCTATTCCAAGTAGTCCACACAACCAAGCCTTTTCATTCTGTTCTACAATGCCTGGTGCAATGAGCCTGTAACTAAGACTCCTGGGAACTCCTCAAGGCAAATGAAGTAAATTAACACAAAATCTCTATCAGTTATGTGCAACTTCATTACAATACAGGTTACACGCTGTATACAAGAATTAAATCCACTGATTAGGATAAATCCATTGTTGAGGATCATACAACCCAGTTACATCACATGCAAAACCAACAAAATCTGCGAGAGACACAACCTCAACCTACTTAACAGTTACCATCCCACTGCAGAAAGGCTGTACTCAAATTTATCTCCTCCAAACTTCTTGCCAATAATCTTTATTCCTTTAAGAATAGGATACAAGAAATGTAGCTATGCACTGTGCCACTTGCAAGTTTCACTAGCCAAGGTTACCAGTCCTCCTCTCAAGCTGGTACTTTATTCCCCTGAAGCAAGAAAGACTTAGGAGTAATTTGGGTGCGGAAAGCCTGCATACATTCCTGCTATGGAAGACTTGACCCTACAGATAAATACATCTGATGCTTACTGACAGAACATGAGGAGGGAAAATAATTTTTTGTTTTGATTTTTTTCAGATTACCCATCTTCTTGCGCCATCCTCACTGTGGTTTGCTGGCATACCCAACAGACAGACGACCAAGAGGAGGCAGCACGCTGTAGTGTTGGAGCAAACAGGTAAGAACTCCTTAGGTTCAGATCTTTTACACTCCTGTATCTCTAAGCCTTAGCCTAAAGCACTTCAGTTGGTTCATTCTCACCAGCTTCCCCATGGAGTCAATGAAAGTCTTCCAGAAGCCTCTCTCCATGTCTATTTCATAAGCATTAGGTGATTAAACTCCTAATCCCCTTTGGTCAAATGTCTGAAATTATAAGGTATAAACAGAGGCCATAGTAATCAAGAAACAAGACACTGCATCCCGCTACTTCCAGCTGCGGACGCTTAACCCCGTGCTCCTAAGCTCTGCTGCCCTAGCCAAAGGCAGCGCATGACAACGACGGTCAGAGCACACCGCACCAAAATTAATTCCTACGAGCAAAACCACTTCACAGAAGCAAGGAAGCTACAACTGCAGATCTTCCCACAAGCAGGGCCTAAAGCTTTCTCCTCCCCAGCGGATTTCAGTATCACCGCAGTGAAACTGCTGAGCAGCACCTGAAACTGGTGATGGAAACACAATCTTGCAAAGCTGATGGTGTACACGCAGCGGAAGCTTCGTCCATCTCCTAGCCTACAGCACATGTCCGGAAGAAAGCGAATGAATTATAAAGAAGTTAACAGTTGAAGGCAAAGAAGTGACATGAATTCAGCACGGGAGAAGAACGAATACTTCTATAAATACGAATTAGCAGAGGATAACAAAGATGCTGCACTCTGAGCATAATTTTTGTAAATGCTAGAGTTCAGACTTCAAAGACAGAGAGAGCCGTAGCTGGTCCGCTACTCTGAGAATCAGCCCCATCATTCTGTTACGTTTGGGTCCCTGCAGTCATTCATCCCGTACCTCGGGGAGAACATGGTGGAAAAAAACTGAACAGCCACCACCACCATCACAGAAGGCTACTATTTCTTTCTCCATCCTGCCTCCCCCCAAGAGCCTAAATAGAGACAATTTCCATAGATCACGCATGATGGGTTATATATAATCACTCCACAATGCTCACGTAGTTGTAGAGGTCTGTTAAAAGAACATAAAGATGAGATGGCGTTTCCTCCCTTGCTTTAAAACATCCAAACGTTCAGTGAAAAAACAAAGAGTCTGCTACCTTGTTTAAGCTAGAAAGATGACGATGAAAACTAGCCATTAGCTTTTGCCTTCAGAGTTGCTCTGATTTAATTCTTTATGTCTTGTAAACTAACTGGGCAGAAGGATCTTACTCCTTGCTTGTTTCAGACTGGCAATGTACACATGGATCTAGTCAGGAAAATCTTGTGAGTAAACACAGCCTAACAAAAGTCTTCATCCAAAGAACTGTGGTTTATAAGCAAGGAAGTTTATTTCTTACCTCCTCTCCTGTCTGCCTTGAGGAACTTCCTGACCCTGTTTCTTACTGAGCTGAGAGGTGTGCTTTCCCTGTGAGCCTGATCCAAATTCACTGAAGTCAGTGCATCTTTTTCCACCAACTTCAACAAGTTTTTGATTAGGCTGTAGGAGACGCACGTAGTTAACCTCTTCACTTCCCCTTGCCTCTTTCAGCAGTGGGTACGAGCAACCAACCCTTCCAAAACTCCATTATATGTGCACACAACTTTGGTATTCCACAAACGCCACCTTTCAAGCATACAGAAAATTTTAATTCCCCCCAAGACAAAAACAAACAAACAGCAAGGAAACAAACAAAATGAACACCTGACAAGTCAAGCTTGTCCATCTTAACTGCATGATCCCATCATTCAAACCACCTGCAGTCAACTGAGCAATTCCCAGGAGAGGAGTTTCGCCTCTGATGACTGGGATACAAGAAGCAGAGGCGGGTGCAAGACGCTGAACGGGAAGAGCACCCCGCAGCAAAAGGGGAAAAGATCAGACAGCAGGACTCACCAGCCCGTTCCCCAAACCGCAGCAAACACGATGCTGACTCAAGTCAGAGAGGCAGAGACAGAAATCCAGAAAGCCACGCTGCAGCAGGCCTCCCTGGGTCATCACCAACCAAAGCCAGTCCCCCAGCAGAGCAGGCAAACCAAATGACCCGCGACTCCACATCTGTCCTTTTTGTGTGGTTGGAGAGTTCTCTTTGTGCACTCCGGGTAAATGAGAGGCCGAGGAAAGCACGGAACGTTCCTCCATTCACATGCAGTGACGTTGAGGGAAGGTGTAAGGATGGCACAGCTGAGTTTTCCCTACGCACAAAACACGCAGTGCCACTTCCTTGCGACACAGCCCACTACCACCCTGCGTATCAGGGCTCGGCTCATTTATTTCACCGCCTGCTAAGTGTCTATCAAGCTTCTCAAGACCTATCTAAAAGAAAGATTTCATCGCGACATCCAATGGTTTACCCCTTTAAGTTCGGGAAGGCGTGAAGCACCCGCTCTTCTTTCAGCTTCCAAGCCCTGGGTACGTTTTTCCCAGTGGTTAGCGAAGTTGCGTATGGCCAACAGCCACCTGTACCGTCAGCTCTCCCAGCCCCGTGCCTGGTCTTTAGTTCAGTTAAAAGCTATTACCAAGGCAGTTTACAGCACGTATGCTTTACAGGAAAAGCGATACGAACAATGCTCCCAATAAAGCGTATGAAAGCTTCTAACGAAGCAGGTCCCTGAGCACTTCCCAGCTAAGCACGGAGCTCATCTGAGGGCTCTGTTTACGACTTGAAATTTACTAGCAATTAGATGGCTGAGTTCAGACCAGTAAAATCCTCCAAAACAAATCATCATATTCTAGCATGAAACACACAGTCATTCCATATGCAGTTATTAGGATGAACAAATACATGCTGTGTGCTTACAAAGAGGAGGAAAAGTCATTTTCCTTGCATTTCTGTACTTGTTGCATCACAACTCAGGCAAGAAATACTGTGTTTCTCAAATTGAGAACAGCCCAAAGTCCCAAAGGGACTTCAAACCGGGGCTTTCAGACAGGAACCCTGTTTTTTCCAGTACTATCACCAGCTATAAGCACCAGGGTAAAAATAAGAAACACAAGGAGCATTGGGAAAGCCTGTGCGTATTCATCGTCACCAGGTCAATCCAGCACGAGAATGTGAACTGTACTGCAGCAGTGCTTCGCTGCATCCAGTTAAAAATCGAAGTTTGACTGCTTGTGCTGTTTTGTTCATAAATGCAGCACAAACTAGTTCAAGAGTTGGTAATTTTTTTTTCCCTCCAAAGGCAAATAGGCAGCATATTACAGACTGCAGAACATCCTGAGCTGACCTTACCCTCCAAACAGAATCGGTTTATGATTACGGGTCAGCTTCAACTTTTGAGTCTTTGGTTTTGGCTTCTGGTTTTTTTTTTTTTCCTTTTTTCTTTTTTAAACCAAAAGGAAACCCATGTAAAGGCACGGAGAAGACAATCGCATGCATTTCCAAGTTTCCTCAAACCAACCAACGCAAAACTTAGTGGTAAGCAATAGCAGAAAGGCTCAGCTGAAGAGATCAAGGAGTGGCGTAGCAGGACACTGCGACGTGACCCAGACGCACCAGCATGTAACTGGAGGACAGACATTGGTATTTCCCCATCAGTCAAGACTGGTATTGAGATGAGAACTGTAAAGGAGGGGAGCCAGGTCAGAAGAATTACAATACCAGTATTAAAAAAGAGAAACTGATAAAAACAGAACCATATATTAGGACCCCATTACCAGGAGTGAAACACAACGGTCTCTCCTGCATTATTTGAGAACTTACAACTCTGTTCACGTTGTATTTGTGTCCTCAGTAGCACTATTTTTTCTATTCAAGGTTTTCTACCATAGCATATCAACATTATTAGAAGTAAAAATACTTGACATTATCTTTAGTTTTCATTTCAGAAGTCCAAAAGCTAAACAAGCAATTAATTTGCTTATTTATTTTGAGAAAGATCTCACCAAAAAGAGCCATAAAAGCCATTTTTGCTACCTGATTTTAGGTAGTGGAAAAGGAAAGAGGTGGTTGGTCTCAGCCCAGTCTCTATCAGCAGATAAACCACAGGACGCTCCACCAACTGATGCTAGCTCGCTCTTCAGAAACTTAGGTTGCTGAACGCAATCCTTCCTGTCTCAGAGGCCCATCGCGGCATTAATTAACACCAATCCTCACACGGCCAGTTAAGGTACACAGTGAAGCCTGAGAAGTTAGCACTGCCAAAAACATTCCTGAATCTTTGGAATTTATACGAACTCTGGTTCCAAAAACACTGGTCTAATACCCTCTGTAAGTATAAAATATAATTGAACAGGTTATGAAAAAAACGTAAATGTATGCTTTAATTAAAAAGCTACCCCACCCAAACGGGGATCTGGCATACCCCGTGTCAAAAGGCAAGATATGCCTAAGCCAGCTATAAACTCCTAAATATACCCTTACCTCAAATTATAGGGGAGCCAAGCAAACAGCATGAAAATTATCCAACTTTATTACATCTTACGCCCTCGTTCCAGATAGCAACGTGCCAAGCTGGTAGAGTAGCAACAGGAATTGTGCAGTACAGTTCCTATGAAGCGACCCTTCTAAGAAGGGCAACTATTGTCATTTTGCTGTGCTTCATGGGTGGTTTAGTTAAGCATGACCTAAAAAGGAAGGCACAAGAGGGGTATGCAGTGATTTGCTTTTTAATATTGTAGTAAGAACCCAAATGGACTTTGTTGCACACTTTTCTATGATGGCAAAAGGAGAGAGTAACCCCAAAACCTGCACGTTCCAGTCATTTTCCTATAGACTTTATACCTCTAACAATCACATACAGAACCGTATTAAGAATGTTTTCACTTACACTGTTTAAGCTTTTAAGTTTAATCCAAGTATCCTTTACAATGTAAGAACGGTTAATCTCTCTCCAGTCCTTCAGCCAAAGGTTAAAGAAACTTCTGACAATAAAGAGTTCTCCTCTACAAGTAATACGCAAGTTTTCTGTTTGATTTTCATAACCTTCACTTCTTACTTATGCATTACAGAAACAGATTTATTGCTTTCATAAAAATTCACCTCGGGCCTTCTTTACAAAGCATTAATAACTAAGAAAAGCACCCCTCTCCCCCCCTAAAAATCTGACCTCCCGTTAAAGACACTCAACCACGCTGCTCCAAGCGCTTTCATACCGAGAACCATCTTTAACCTGCCCCGGGCTGGAAAGGTACATTAAAGTACGCATTTCAGGAGAAAAAAAAAAGAAAAAAAACAGGTTTCATAATTCCCAAAGCCTCTGAAGTCTGATTTAGAGATCAAAGCCCAAACTATGTCAAAACACATACTATTCTACTCAAAAAGATGCTAACAAATTTAAAGCTAAGTAGCCTAGAGAATACCAAACTTGCAAGAAGGTCCAAAAACCTCCCCTAGACATTTAAGCGCATTAATACAAAGCCCCAAAGCTATCAGTTTGTCTGAGGTTATTCCCAAAACCGTAAGCAATGAAAACGTACAATAGCAAGTCATATTTTTGACATAAAAGGTGTTGTCATCCTCCCCCTCAGAAAGCATAGTACCTTACTTGCTAACTTAACCAGGAGAAAGTTAAGAAAATACAAGAATATGCATTTCACTTGCCAGCAATTTACAGAAGTGGACAAATAGTATTCTCCTCTCCTTGTGCTATTCACAAAGTTTATTAAGAGAAAGGTGACTGATAAATACTCTTTCTTCGTTTCTTTTTGGTAGTTACACTTTCTGCAGTGTTTTAATGCAGATGGCTATTTATGTGTGAACCGAACCTAATGCAGAGACGAATTTTAAAAAAATACAGCTTCATACAACTCAAGGCAAAGGAAACAAATCCACATTTCGTAGGGCGGCACACTGAAGGAACAAAGCTTT
Organism: Cygnus olor; assembly: GCF_009769625.2. Classification (NCBI taxonomy): domain Eukaryota; kingdom Metazoa; phylum Chordata; class Aves; order Anseriformes; family Anatidae; genus Cygnus; species Cygnus olor. Next base: position 43,616,403 of record NC_049169.1, read on the forward strand.
CAGCCAGCCAAGTGAAAACTTAAAATGCTTAATATCGTTGTGTGTAACACATACGCCTCACCAAACGGACACCTCTTCCTGAACTGAATGTAACGAATATGCCGCATCTGTAACGCGAAGGTTGCTGCGTGTCCATCATCCATCCGCTCTGGGCAAGCGGAAAGGTTGAGCAAAGCCGGGTTAAAGGTGCGCCAACTGCTACACGCGCAGCTATTGATCGGGAAGCACGCTGGAAAGCAAGGACTGCTCAGAATTATCCGTGGAATCAACAGATGGCAACAGCTACTGCAGACACGAATAGCTTTCAAAACACTAACCTAAACATAGAAAGCTCAGAAACTGATCCTCAGTCCCCTCGCAGGCATCTCGCTTTTTTCTTTCCCCCTCCTGTTTTCAAAGGCGGAGAAGAGAAGTGGAATGGCGTGGGAAACAACGCCAGGATTCAAGCAGGCTGCCTGCCCTCCTAACGGAGGTGTAACGCTACGGGTAAGAGCCACAGCACAGAGCCAGAGCAGTCCACCCACCGAGACGAGGGATTCCGGCGGTGCCAACCCCCCCCCGCGCAGGCAGACGCTTGTTGATTCGCACACAACCGCAGCCCCGTTTCCAACTTCATGACACAGCCCCGGTGCCACCGGCCGGCTCCGGTACCGGCTTACATAACTTTCCCTTAGTCCTCCCCGGAGGTAAGGAAAACCAGCTCCCGGCAGCCCGGCAGCACCGCCAGCGGCCCGGCCGCGCTCCGCCAACGGAGGCCAGGTCAGCCCCGCCGAGGGGCCGGGACCACCGGGCACACCGGGCGGGCCCCGAGCCCCAGGGGCAGGCCCACGGCCGCCGGCTCCCTGCAGGAATAAAGGGGGGGGGGGGGGGGGAGGGGGTGAAGCGGTCCGGGGGCACCTCCCGGGGCCCGGCCCTTACCTGCGGCCCTCCCCGCCCCCCCACCCCGTGCCGCGGGAGGCGGGCGCGGGGCGGGGGCGCTCAGCGGCGGGGCCCGGCTGCGGGCCGGGGGGGGCCCGGCGGCGGCGGCGGCGGCGGGGGGCTGGCGGGTTGCATCCTGGCCGCGCGCGCACACGCCGCACGCGCACGCACGCGCACGCAGGAAATAACACGGGGTCACCTGACCCCCGCCCAGCCAATGGCGGCGGCCGCTCGGCGCCAGCGGGAACGGCGCGCGAGGCGGCGGGTCCCGGCCGGGCGGAGGGGGGGGGGAGGTGGTGGTGGTGAGCGGAGCGTGCGCGCGCGCGCCCGGCGCTGTGTATCTGTGCGTGCGCGCGCACGCGGTGGCGGGAGGGAGGGAGCGTCCCTCCCCCTCCCCCTCCCCCTCCCTCCCCCCCCCAGGGACCTCCCCAACATGGAGGCTGGGCGCGGGCTGAGCGCAGAGGTGCTCCCGGCTCCCGCTTCTACACCGCCTCAGCAGCCGAATAAACGCTCTTATAAACACCCTCAGCGCTCCCGAGGCTCCTACAGACCGTGGATTGGGGGGGGGGGGGGGTTAGGGGCGCCTGGTGGTGCTGCTGCTGCAGTTTGGCCGATGTTCACCGCTCTTGGCGGCTTTCCCTCAGGGACGTGACAGAAACGAGGGGACAGGCGGGCAGCTCCGCCGAGCCGATGTGACAGGCTCGGGTAGCTGCCCTGTTTGCCCAGCCTTGTTCGCCACGTCCTCGGCACACACCACCTCCTGTAGCCAGCCTTATCTGAGGGAGGGCCGCGGCTCCCAGCTCACCCCAAAAAGCAACGACCTGCCGAGAGGGGCTGTCCTCAAAGCACCGGCGGCTCCCCCACAGGTGTCCTGCTCCATGAAAAACAAATGCGAAACACCACGCAGAGTACTTTGCGTTATCTGTCAAAACCAATTCTGAGACCGGCTGAAATTCCGTCGGGATAAGGCTGGAACGATGGCAGCTGGCTGGGAAAACCACCGGGCGCCTACGACAAGCGCTCCTTCCATTTGTCGTTGAGGGCAGGTAGACAACCACGTGGCCAAAGAGAGCGCCCAGGAAGGACTCGCCTGCTCCTCCGCTCCTCTTTGGGCTCAACACAAGAACAGGAATCCTCCTCTCGGAGGCAAGCCCGCTGCTGTGATCCATGCCTTATCTCCCTCAGATTAGCTTACCGCGGCGTGCCCTGCGTGCGCTACCTGGGGATCGCGGCTGGGCACACGGGCGCTGCGTTACGAGGCACACTGTTCCTCCCGCCGTGCGGCGTGCCCGTGCTCTCGCCAGCACTTGTTGCCCGCTTGCAAGCAGTGTTTCAGGCGTGGGGCCTCCCTCGTGGGAGGTGGAAGTCATTCACTGCCTCCTTCGTCTGGAGCAGAGGCTCCGCCAGCACATTCGCCGCGACAAGCCGTTACTTTACTCCCGTCACAAACAGCCCTAATCTCGCCGACTCTCACCGCATGCTAAAAGCTTGGTGCAAGCAGCATTCCCTCTGGGGCTGGAGGACGGTGATAAAAGCCGTAATGGGGTGGGGGAACTCGATAAGGGTTTTATAATTTGATTTTCCATTATCTGTTTTCTGATTCCGAAGGGAAATGTCAATTGAGGTCAATCCTTTATGTAGATTTATAAGGCAGGAGTGCTTCGAGTGCTTTACCTTAAGTTAAACTTAAACGTACCTTAAAGTAAAACCCTTTAGTATATAGAAATACATGAAAACACAGCTTATTTATACATGCTTGGTGTATCGAGGTATTTCTTACCTCACGTACAAAATGAAGTTGCAGCATGAATGGAAAAAGTTATGTAACATGCTCAAAAAAATGCTATAAAACTGTAAGAGAGCTAGCAATCACAAGTCAAAAATTTCTCAAAGGCGCAAAAGTAAGTGAATTTGCACCCTTAAATACCTGGATCTCTGTCTGCTTCACCACAGCGCTTCCATCTCTGCTACTGACTACTAACAGGTGTCGTAAAGGAAGCACAAGAGGAGTCAGGTTTTAAAAAATCTAAAACCTCAACATTTTACAAGGATAAACTAAAGTTGTTTAAAAAGAAAAAAAAAACAGGCTATAAATGCAGGCAAATTCCACACTATCGTCAGCTGTTACACTACAGCAGGCATCACTGGTAACCTACAGGATCACCTGAAGTCTAGAATGAAAACAAAAGAACCAAAATATATTAATTAACTATCACGTGAGCACAGATGGCATCTACTTTGTTGCTTTTGAAGTGATGTATTGGGCCTTAAGATACAACCCCACTGAGCTTAATGGAGAATTTAATTCTCTCAGAACCTAATTTTTGGCTGTCTGCAGACTCCGGAAGAAAAACCACCGTCATTAGTATACGTTGTTCACATCACCAGTTTTTTTCCTTGCCACTGAATGCTTTGCTTTCTTTCCAGAAGAAAGAAATTCAACCTTCTGACTTACCCATTCAGTGACAACTACTCAACGATGATCAGTTACACAAAATATTGTTACAAATAAAACATTGTTAGGACTAACAGAGAAAGCAATCCTGTTATGCTCCTGTTGGGCTCCGACCCCGCAGATGGGTGACCAGGGCTGGTATCTAGCACCCACGCAAGCAGTTCTAGTTCAGCATAAAGCCATCAATAGTATCCACACGCGCTTAAAGCAACTTATAAGCAAATTGCTCTTCAGTTCTTAAAAGAGGAAAAAAAGAGAACGGGGATTTAAGGCCAAAATTGGTCGCTTACCAAAATAAACCCTTAAAGGACCAATTTTAAAATCAACGGAACAAACTAAAGAGGTTTGCATGTAAATTTCCAGCAAATACATTCTGTAATCGGAGAGTAAGTCCTATAAATTGAGCAGATGCACCGCACCAGCCTCATAAGAAACACTGAAGTCCCTGCTTTTTGTGGAAGGAAATGAGCTCAGCCCTAATTGTCTGCAGCCGCTGCAGGACCACCACCACAAAACCCTCCCAAGCCCTACCTGTGTCCCCGTAGACATCTTTTCCTCCCACCTAATCAAAGTGCTCGCACACAAACAAGACAGAGACGGGAAGGAAAATAGCCTTGAGACTTGAAACCCTCCCTTATGAAGGATGGGAGGTTCCGGGTGAAATTAAGCCCCATAAGTAGCCCTTGGGGTTAGAGTCACTGTTCCTACACGCCCTGCTGCCTTCGCACATATGGAAACAGCAATGACTCTCTCAGCGGATACGAGCTCTGCCAATGGCAAAAGCAAACGTTTTTTTCCCGTTATGCCTTAATGTAAGGCTTACCTTGCACATCCCCTTCCCCTCTCCCACAGATCCCTGAGAAAAATCTCCTTCTGACCCTGAGAGGACTGACAAATGGAGATGGAGAGTCTCCTTCTGTCTTTGAGGTCACCACTTCTGATCTAGCCATAATTCAGTGATTACTCAGTTGCTATGGCTCTGCAGGAGCGTACATCAGCAGCTTGGGGGGGGAAAGGAAGGAGTGCCCAGTTCCTGACCTCCACCACACCTCATCTCCACACCCCCCTGAGCTCCCTCTGCCTGAGAGGGGGGAGGACTGCAGCCCGGCTGCAAGGGATGCAGCCCGTGGGATTGAGAACAAGTCTGTGGGTGACAGATGCTGGAAAGGCTCGGGGCGCCCCAGTGTTTCTTAGCCGAAAGAGGATGTCTGAACGCAGCTGGTGGGGTCCTCGGAGAGATTTCTGAGAGATTTCTTCTCCTTTATAAAAGGTTTCATTGCTGATGAAAAGCATTGAATGAGCAGCACCAGAAGGCTGAACCTCCAGAGTCAGACACGCAGATTTCTTACAGGCGCGAAAACCGTCCCCTCAAAGTACTGCCCTCATCCTAATCCTTCCCCCGTGACACAACTCCGTGTCACGCACAGGCTCACCGCTGCACTTTTACAGCCTTCATCTCGAGGCACTTAGATGCTAGGGGAATGGGCATTAGAGACTAGCTTGAAGACAGATGATACAAAAGATGACAGCGAGAGCAGGCACCTACAGGTCACGCAACCAGGGACTGAAACTGATACTCACGGTGGGACAGCTAAGTCTCTAAGCAAGTGTAAAGCAAGGGCAGCGAGCCTGTTCCTCTTCCTCCAAGAAAGACATCAGCATGGCTGCATTCATTAACATTTCCTACCTCTCTTCCCATCTAGCCCCAGGATTCCCCACACCTTCCTCCTACTTCTTTTACGCTTACTTCAGATAAAAAGTGTTACGTCTGACCCTGGGCAAGGGAGAAGCAGCATCAGACATCTCCCGAGGAACTGCAGCAAAGACAGGGAGGGCTCTCCTCTCATTAATTCACCGATACTGAACTTTCCCCCTAGGACAGCCACAGGACCTGAGCACTTGCTGGAAAGCATTTTGGAAGAACGTGGGTTTGAGATCAATCAGCCTACCGACTGTCACGTCTTGGGTGCATCGCTTGGAAGTGGCTCTCCTCCAGGCACCAGAAGCACCTCCACAAGCCACAGCGCTAAGTCCTAGAGCCAAATTCCTGCAGCAGAACAACAACTGGATTGAAGGACTCTGGAGTTTCTCAAAGGAAGAAAAATGATAAAGCAGCTGAAGGCAGGCAGCGTGAATCATAGCAGGAAAAAAATTAAATCACCTATACGGTAGACAATTCTGCTCTATCTTTTAATCCTGCAACACTTCTGTCCTCTCATCTTCCCGTTACAAGGAGCTGATTCATGAAAATAGGATCTTTGTACCTTAAGACCTGCTCAGCTTCTTCTGCTTATTCCTTTTACCTCCTGCCAAAAAGCTGCTCCTGGCAGAATCAGAATTAGTTGCTGTGAAAGTGATTGTGATGTTGCAGACAAAAGAACCTGAGTCCAGTAAAAAGGCTAGGAACAACAGAAGCTGAACTTTTGAGGAAAAAAGGAGCACATTTCCATGCTGATGTCCAAAGCAATAAAGGTGGAAATGAAAATAGAAAGCCACACAAATATGATTCTCTGGCAAGACTGTCTCCAACAAGGCAGAAAAGGCCATCAATAAATCTTCATTATCTGAATTGCTAAACATATCTAAATAAAAGGAGAAATTCAAATATTAGAAGAACTCATCTTTTACAATGGTCTTGCAGAAAACCAACTCTGCCTTGCCGGAACATGTTTTACAGAAAAGGATTTTTTTTTGTTCCTTTTAATTCCGCTGGCCTTTTACAGAGGTTTCATTTGTTGGTTTTCTTTCTGCCTACAGGGAAGTGGGAATTTCCAGGCTTGACAAGCTTAAATCCCCATGACATACAGTCCCAAATTTTGGAGGCAGCTAAGATTTTGATTCTTACTTCACTCCCTGTTGGTTTCCTCCCTGATGCACGCAATGGCTGTTTCGAATCTCAGCTGTTCCAACCGGAAAAAAAAAAAAAAAAGGTCCCTGAAGGAGCAGCGTTAGTTCTTCCAGGCACCTTGCTGCTATCGTACTACAGACACCAGGCGCGTTACTCAGCGCACGAGAAGGGCTTGCAGCAGAAAGAGGCAAAAGCAGAGCACATCAGACTAGACCAGAACCAAGGTCTTCTACGCCCATCTGCTAAGAAGGCTGTATTTATTTTCCATAGCGGTAGTCTTAGGTTCCACTTAAGATATACATTACGTGAAATCTCATTATCTTCTTGGCGCAGAAACTGAATTATACGGTTTTTTTCTGTCACATGTAGTGATGTTTTCTGGTCCCGATTCATCAGAGACATTGGTTTATTAAAAATATTTTAGAGGTTTCACCACTGTTTACTTATAGATCTCATATTGCTAACAAAACATGGGGAAAAAAAAACACTTCAAACAACCGCTTTAATTACTTTGTATCTTGAGACTCATAAAAGTACATACAATGCTCAAAAGCCCTAATTCTAAATTTCAGAAGACATTAATTTCTTATTTTAGTGCTCTGTATTACGTTAACAACATGCTCAAATCCTAAGAAGGGTAGGGCACATGCGAACGTACAGAACTTATGACTTCAAACACAGCATCTTCAAATATTTAGGGGCACTGCCTACACTTTTGGGGTATGGGAAAGAAGCATATATTCATTCACGTACCCCAAGCGATGACAATGTTTTAAAAGCTATCAGGTAACAGAGGAAACTGACCCAGGTTCAGAAAATTAGCATTTAATTTTGTAAAGTCTGTAGAGACCTATCTTAGAGGGTCCAAGCGATGGGAACACCCAGTAGAATCTCACACAGTTTTTATTTCAGGATGCTAGGGACCCTTCCAGTTGCCTACTGAAGGTCAGGTTTAGGTTTATACCAACAAAACCTCTGCTTATGTATCGGGGCTGTCATCATCCCTCTTGAAGAGACCATCTCTTGCAGCTCAGAACCCTACTGGCACTCACGTTTGTCCCAAAGAGGTGACAAGGAATGGAGGCCACCTATTTAACTTTTCTGTAAACGTGCTCAGGGTAACCAGACTTGAATAAAATGCCGTCAGTTCCATCAGGGCTCTGAAAATGAAGTAGGAACCTCTTCTTAGGACACCACCAGCGAGCACAGGAGCAGGAAGAGAAGACTCAGCAAGCACGATGCATGTCTCCCTATCAGCTCTATGAGTCTCCGTTGTTTCTACCCAGCTTTAGAAATAGCCCAAACCCACAAATAAGATTAAAAGATATCCCAACACAAACACTTTCACAAGGAGCAGAAGCACTCCGGAGGGCTGCGGTGGGGCCCGCAGTAACCCTGGCTGAACCCAGGTCTAACCAAGAGATGCTGTTTCGATTAGAGGAGGAAAAGTGTTTTGCCAGGGGTGAAATTTCACCTCCCCTGGGGTAGCAGCCTGCAATTCAGGTCCCCCCCCATCGCAGCCACGCAGGGGTGAGCGAAGGGACGACTTCCCTTCTCTGAAATCAGCGGCGTTTCCCACTCTTGCAGCATGATTCATTCCCCAGGCTGCAGATCAAGGTGCCGGCTTACTCCTTAACGCTGATGAGAAAGGGTAGTCACCCTGTTTGCAATCAGCTAGCATTATCTCATCTCCAGAAACAGTAAGTCAGCAGCTGGCCTTAGGTGGTAAGTAGGGGGTTTCCTTAACAGTTCTCTTCATTGAAATTGAGAAGTTGTTTTTTTGAAGAGAAAAAAAAAAAGTAAAAAAAAAAAAGTGGTGGTTACAGGAAAGGGAATATCTTAACAGAAAGGGGGAACCAATTAACGCTTTCGGCTTGTTCCCCTTCACCAGCGCCTGGAAAGTCTGCTCTGATACAAGCATCTCCAGCCTAGGGCTTTTTGAGAGACCCTTGCACATCCTCGCTGATTACTTCCCCTACTCAGGGAGACAGGCTGTCCTTTACCCTAAATGCTTTTATCCTCTTGATGAGGTCTCTTACCCAGCTGGATCCTGCCTCACTTCTCCCACTGCAATCTCTGAGCCTGAGAGAAGACACCTGGGGACCTTTCACTTTGCTTAGGAAAGAGATTTAATCCTTTCACATCCTGGCATGGGGTTGAAGCGATGCACTCCTCCCCCTCCCTGAACACCTCTGGTTACAGTCCTGGGCAACGGATGTCCCCAGCTGAAGAGAAATCAAAGCAAAGGGTTTTCTCCGCTGTTTTTTTTTTTTTTTCTCTTTCAGGAGTAATTTAAAAGCAGGTGTAGATAAAAAAACGAGGAAAACCCTGTAGGGAACAATCCTGCCGTACCTAGACAAGATGATGAGGCTTAAAATCTCTTCCGTATCTAATCACGGCTAAATCACACCCCGGACGTCCCCTGCCACCCTCGACGCCGCAGGGAGCGTGTCCCTCGTTGTCCTCGCAGCGCCTGGTCCCATGAGGTGACCCGCGTGGCTGCCCTCCTGGGCCTGGGGGAGCCGAGGGGCGCTGCAGAAAATCCCTCTGAGAGGAGGGAGGCAAAAAATCCCTCAACATCACCACCGTGATGGAGCCGAGACGCAAACAACCCCTGTGTTGGTGCAGGGGTTCGGCTGCTCTGCATTTTGGGTTGGGTTTTGTGGTTTTTTTCCCACCGAAGGTCCCTGCGGGCGGCAGGGCAGGGCCGAGGGGCGCAGGCCGCGGGTCCCGTCGCAGAGGGCCGCGGAGCTGCAGAGGGGTGCCTTCCCCCAGCCCGCTCAGCCTGCAAAAGTGCCGCACGATTAATTATACATCTGCGCTACAAAAGATCAGCTCTATAACTGCAGGGGGTGCTATTCATCAGCCTTGAAACGTGCTGGCAGAGGACAGCCAGGGTCCAGCAGTTGACATAAAGAAATAAATAAATACAAAAGCGGGACGCGCTGCGGGTCACGGGGGCGGACGCGCGGCGGGACCCGGGCGACCCAGGAGCGGAGGAGGCCGGTGCCACAGCCGCCTGGGCCCCACGGCTTGGCCGGGGCTTGGCCACCAGGATTAGCCCAGCTGGCCACCGGGGCGAGGTGCTGGGCAGAGCTGGGGCATCGGGCACGGTGACACCCGCATGCTCTCCCCGCTCCTCAGCCCTCCCCTTTCCAGGCTGCAACCCAACATCACGTTCGCAGTGGCCGGGGTCTGGGCTGGCTTCGCCACAGGGGCAAATTTAGAAGGACCCCCGCTCCCTGAGCCCTTTCTTTTGAAGCCCCCGTTTCCCGGAGCGGGCATTCAGCAAGTACAAACGCAACACGGTGTTAGGCATCCTTCCACTGTCACTCTCTGCCACCCTTCCTCCTCCAGACGCACGCACTAACACAAAATGACGGCTTCCTCAACAGACTGAATGAGCAAAGCCCTCGCGCCGATCCCTAATTGTCTGCCTTTTACTCTCTCGCTCCAGTCATATTATATCACAAAACTCAAAGCAGCCCACCCACTGTCCCTGTCTTTGTCCGAAATCTCAAATGAACAGTAAATTGGACAGAGGAAAAAAAAAATGCTGAAGAAGAAGGGAGGGGCAAGCTACCCCCCCCTTTTCCTCCACCCCCTTTTTTTTCCTTCCCCCTTCTTTTTTTTCTTTTTTTTTTTTGAGGTTGCTCTTTGCTGGTGCACCCACACTGCTATTGTGCTGTCGTCAGTTTAAAAGGAAAAAAAAAAAAAAAGATGGAGATATTAAAGAAGAAATCCCATCTCCCAGCCCTTGAGAATGTGACCCCGAGGCCCTGCCCTCCACCCTCCCCGCGCACACCCATCGCCGTCAGGGCCCCCACCCCACCACCCCCTCGCCGCTCTGAACCTGCAGAACAGGGGGGGAAAAAAACCAAACACCTCAGGAACCAAAACAAAAAAACCACCGTCAACAGGATACAGTAGGGAGGGGGGAAGAAGGAAGGGGGGGGGGGGGTATAAAAAAATAAATAAATAAAAATAAAAATAACCCAGGCGGGCACATGCATAAGCCCAATAACCCATTTATGTCGGTCTCCAGAGCTGGAGCCAGACTGCGGGGAGCAGCCAACAGCTGGGGCCTTGGCAGCGGCCGAGAAGAGAGGGCTCCAGCTGCGTCCCCGCGAGACGCCGCGCGAAGCCCCTGCCCCGCGGCCCCCCGCTCGCGCTCACGCTCCCCGGGTGGCCGCGGCGTGACGGGGTGACACGCGCGCACACGCGGGGCGCACGGCCGCGCGCGTGGCCTGCCGGATCCGGCCTCCGCCGGGCCATTTTGCACTCTAAACTTTCGAGAAGGAGAGAGACATAAAGCCCATTTACTGTACCTTTCTGGCATCTTTCTCAGCTTTCCCTGCTGCTTCTCCCCACCCCCTTCCGATTTATCTCAGCTACTGGTTTTATAAACCAAGAGGGTGGAGGGGGGGGGAGGGAAGAGGAGGGGGCTTTTTTTCTCCTCTCTCAGCCCCGTCTGCACCTTCTGCCTGAGCCCGCGAGTGAAGTCACAAGGCTGGGGCTCTGACATCACACCGAGCCCACAAACACAGGATTGTGACTTCACTGCAGGGTAGAACAGGGAGGACGAGGAGAGGGGAGGGGAAACGGCTCTTATTCAAACACATATCTGCAGTAGTAACAAAGGGAACTCAGGAAATGGCTGGCCAAGAAAATGGCTTTTTTTTCGTAAAAAAACACATATCCTCTTTTCTTATTCTCCCCCCCCTCCCGATAAAGTTTGTGACCACAATGGAAATACCTTTTACAAGTGGTTTGAGCAGCACAGGCAGCAGCAAGTGGCAGACCAGCCACCGTCCTCCAGCACTGCCCACGCTCCTGCAGCCCTTTTGGGACGGAGCTGCCCCAGTTACCCGCTCCGGATGCAGAAAAGGTGCTGGGGCTAAGACTGAGGAGCACTGCAGGGGACTGAGAGAGGCTTTCGGGGACGGCAGGGGCGGGGGAAAAGGGCTGAGATAACCGGAGGCTGCAGGTCACACCCGGGATGCACTGAAAAAGCCAGCTGGGATAAGCGGCAGCGCGCTAGCAGTGACGCTCGGCAGCAGAGGTCTCGTAGTCGCGGGTTGGGCTGAGGTAACGCTAATTAGCATGCATTCATTTTTTTTTCCACCTGAGGATCTGAAACCACTTTTAAACTGTAATTGGAATAAAAGAGGTATTAAAGCTCAGGCTTCAGGTAATGAAGTTGTACTAGAGGCCTAAGCAAGGCAACGGAGTTCAACGGTGAGGTTTTCAGTTCCCCGTCGTATTTTCATTTTTTTAGGTGCCCTGAGGAGGGGCAGGTAGACTGAGACAGGTAAAAGAAAGATCCAATGTGCTCCCAATGCAAAGCGATGCTTGCATGTTGCTTTGGGAGTAAAAGCACGTGATACAAACTTCTATGGTCATTTCTGAAATAACGCTACCCCCCAAAAGGGGATATTAAGTACGTATGGGCTTAATTTGGCCTGCATAGTTGCAGGACTTGGGGTCTTCTTCATTTATTCAGTTGGAGGGTTTTTAACAGCAATTTACCAAGACTTAACACAACCTCAAATATTTTGGTATATAGGCAAAAAAAGACCCTCTTATTTGTGTTCAAAATGGAATTTTCTTCCTCCCTTTGAAGAAAGGCAACTCAAACACTTGCACTGTGCTAATAATGCCTGAAGGCCAGGAATTCAGAGGGATAAGCCAAGGGCACAGCTACAGCCAAGTGAAAGGAGTAAAAAAAAATTAAAGCACGCTAATTGCAGACGATGTAATATTTACAAAGTTAACCGGACTGTGGAGCCAAAGGGGAGGCAGCCCGCGCCGCTCGCGGAGCGTCCACCCCTCTTCTCCAGCCTCACCAAGGCCAGCCTGGAGGCAGGAGCGCGCCGGGCGGCGGCAGCCTGCCCCTTCCCGCAGCTTGCCATGCCGCAGGAGGGAAAGCTGTGCATGGAGCGAGCGAGAAGCACGAGGGAAGCGATCCAAATCCCCGCCACGAGCCGGCTGGCAGGTAGGGCTGGGAGGAGCGGGAGCTCTGCGGGCCAGCGAGGCGCGCTGCCGGGCTCCCAGGGAGGCTCCTCTGCGCCGGCTCGCTCCGTCCTGGACAGGCTCTGAACGCCAGCGCCTTGGGCACCGCGAGGGTTTTCCTCCCAGCCTTGGCATGGTCTCAGCACCTGGGAAGATTTTCCCTGGCTGCCTGTGTCATTTTACGGCTTCCAGTGCCAGCGCAGCGATAAAACAGGCTGCAATGGAAGGGATACGCTCTCCTTCTGAGAGGGAGGGGAGAAGGTGTGCTACGGGCACCCAACAGAGCTTGTACCCACCGCGCTCCTCAGAAAGCCTTGCTCCTTGTTTGGCCACGACTACGGTACAGGTTTAATACAGACTGAATCCCCCTGGATTATATGAGAGACACCTCCATGTTTATCCCACTCCTTCCCCTTGGGGATCCTCCTCGGCCCGCCGGCGGCCGGGCAGACAACATGGCTGCTGCGGCGCCAGAGTGCCCACTGACGGCGGGGAGAGCGGCACGCGCTGGTGGGGAAGCGCAGCGAAGGAGCGGGGAAAAGAGAGAAACCCAACACGTGCACGCAAACGAGAACGGGCCTGCTCCGGCTCGGCCCACAGCGCAATTACCTGCCTTGGAAAGCAGCCAGGACGCCCAGGCCGAGTCCCTCCACGCTCGTGCAAAGCGTCGTCAGCGCTGCCGGCACCGCCAGCAGCCCGCGCTTCGGCAGCGCGTCTCACCCCAAAACACCAAACCAGAGACAGGGCAGGGGCTGCACGGGGCTTATTTTCACACAACTGCGATTGTTTTGTTGATGCGGAAAGGTAATTAAAAAAAGTTCTGATTTCAAACGTGCCACAGAATTCCCAGAGCCCGGAGGCTGCTGCTTAGAGGCAGATTAATCACACTGAATTCTCCATCTAGATATTGCATGCACTCCAAACTCCCACCGCTAATAGCTCTAATATTCTCCTCAGCGTGTGCATGCTGCTGGTGTTATGTTCCAGGAATATTAATTCCCCAACTCCAGCTTCTTTCACTCGCGCATGTACCCTAAAGGCTTGCTGCCGGGCACCGGGAGATTATGGAGGAGAGAAAATGGGGCTGTAGGAGAGCCCCGGTGCAAAGGTGCTGGCTAGAGCTCCTTGAGGAAAGTCATTAATGTTCTTTGGATAAGCTAGCAGTCCAAATAAAATCTACCTGAAGGCCAAGTTCTTTAAACAAAGACAGCCAACTACACAGGCACAAGATGGTTGAAATTAAAATGAGTTCCCGACGCTGGCTTTGTCTTACCCGCTCCTGCTACCCCGAGACTTGCCCAAAATTGCGATCCTATTAATTGTGCGCTCTGAGTTACGGATTTATGTTTGTGACTTCCGCTGGTGTCGTCCCCAGTCCTTTTCACCCCCAAGTAAGGCTACACGCATCTGAACTCCGCTGCCATGCGTCAGCAACGCTGAAAATACAGCGGGTTGTAGTGTAGTCACCCAAAGAACAGGTAGCGCTCTACAATGGGTAGCCCCATTGGTGAGCATTTGCTAGAGCTAGAAGGCTCTAGGAAAACAGCTTAGGAGTCCAGCTCAGGGTCTCTCTGCCCATCGGGGAACAGAAGGTACACCCTGGCATCCTCATCCCACACAGAAGAGGGGAGGAAGAAGGCAGAAGGGAAATGTGTATTTTTTCTTTGGATTGAAATAGCTGCTGTTCCTAGTAAGCAGTTCAGTGTGTGTGTGATCTATATATATGGCCAAAAGGCCAGCTGCTAAGCTTTAAAACGAATGCACACTTGAAAAGTACCATTTAAGATGCCTATGATGTAATTTTCAAAGCTGCTGAACGCTCACAGCTCCTAGCGCTGCTCAGGGAAGACTGCAAGCAGTTGCCAGTGTAAAGCCCAGGTCTCAGGTCTCTGAAACCAGCCACACCAGGGCTCTGGAAAACACCGCCCAGAAGACACCTCAAAACAGACGGCTGTGGCCATGCTGCCATTTAGCAGGACTACTTGCCTGACAAGAAGCTGTCATGGATATGATTTTTCTTTGTCAGGTAGTCAAAATACATATTGCCGTGTAATATACATCGGCATGCCTATGTCAGCACTGGGAAATAAAAGGGAGTTTGCCCCTTTTGTTGCAGGCATTTCCGATAAGCATACCGACACAGCATCTGAGCCATAGGTAGATTCTGCTGTATAGAGCAGCCTGTCAACTGTTATCACAGCTCAGAACACCTCAGCTAGTCTCTGGACTAAAACCTGTAAGACCACAGATGCACAGACAGAGATGGTGGTCTTATGACAGTCATGACAGATCAAAGAGAAAAGGCAGCATTTTTGTAGCTGAATACTGTGCAGTGATCTGGTGGTGGTTGCAGGGAGGTGCAGCAGAACAGAGACATTTTTCTAAGCTTCCTCTGTTTCCCATAGATCCCACAGGTCTACAATCACACGTGTCCTGAACTCTCAGCCCCAATTCCTTAAACTCGATTCCTGCTGCAGGGAAGGGGGAGAACGGGGCTTCAGCCCTGGCAATGGCTGCATAAGGCCCTTGGGGCTGAACTCTGCTGTAGTGCAAGGGGAGAGGCGCTGGTTTCCCTCCTTGTGATAAACCGAGGCATCCCTCTGTGTAGCTTAGGTGCAAATCTGTGATCCTCCTTCTCTCTTTGTACACAAAGAATGAAGCAGATAGCGAGGCTGACATCTAAATCCTCACTATTGGACATCTGAGATAACCCCGGTTGTTTTTGTTTTTCAAGCTCAAACATATGAGAAGGGAGAAAGACAGAAGGATTTCAACCCCTGCCAAGCCCTGTCGCCAGCCCCCTGAGTTACAGATCTATGAACTCTTATGGGATGAGGGCTCTTTGCTTTTATCTCCCTGTGCAGCTCATGTCCTCAGCCCTTTGCAAACAGATGTTTTGCCCTCCGAAAGGGAAAAGAGGAAGAGAGAGAGAGAGCACGAGAGAGAGAGAAAGCAGGAGCAGGAATGCTGTCTGCAGATGTCAATCAGGACTTCAGTCTAGGTCTTACCTGCCAGTCCTGCAGAAGGAGGATACATGAATTTTCTAGTTGGATAGTCAGTATCATCAAACAAGAAAATTGTGAGGTTTGGATTGTAATGCAGTCTCACGTTCAGTAAAAAAGGCCTTGTTACATGGAGAAGATGTGGGACTGAGGATCCTATTCCTAGCACCTTAAAAATTAAAATTTCACTACAAATCTCCTAAAGAAATGGACAAAAATAGTACAGCATTTCAGACCGTTTGTGTAGAACACGGTAACACTGGCAAGGGGGAAGTGATCGTAGGTAGAATACTGTCAGGTTCGGGGAAAGCTTTCTCTGCATTTTTCAAAATTATACGAAGGAAAAATATTCTTGGGAATGAAAAGTCTAATGATTACATGTACATAGAGAGTGTCATCTCCATCTCGGCGCTCGGCAGAAACCAGCTCCCCCACGCCAACACCCTCCCCTCCAGCCACCCACCCTGATATTCTTCCTCGCCACTTCCCACCCATTAACCCAGTACCTGCAGTGCAGTGCTCAAGTGGGACTGGCGGAGCTGCTGCCGCTGTCATCTCGTCGGAGCTGGCAGTCACCTGCCAATCTCGCCCCCACTTCCTCCTCCCTCCCGCTCCCCCCACCCCTCGTCAGTGCCGCTTTCCCTGGGGATAGATCACTCTCCCCCCCCCCCCCCCCCCACAAGCAGCCTCACAAATAACTACCGTTCACTCAATAATATCCCCCTCCAAGGTTTTTAATGACCGGCCGCGCGCGGCGCTCCGGACTGGCAGGAACGGGACGGAGAGGGAGGCTAGCAACAGGGGGTAGGAGAGTTTGGATGGCTGCGGGCTTCACGCCGCGGGGAAAGCTCCTTCCCCTCCACATGGCAGCTCTGGCACGGGCGACCCACAAGCCCCCATGGGATGCCGAGGCCCTGGCAGCGGGCAGGTGGAGAGCGGGCGACGTGTGCCGCCTGGTTGGGGAGGGGGCCGGGTGCCGCGGGTGCTGATGCTGACAGCCGGGCCCCCGGGGCCAGGGGAGGTCCTGGAGCACCTCCAGAAAGCACGGCCCGGGACAGCATCGAACGAGGCGACCAGAAACGGAGGCGGCGAAAAAAAATCAGGTGCATTATTCCCTTTTGGACATCTTCACAAAATACATATCTCAACATACAGAAAGGCCTGGGTCATGTTATTGTTGCTTCCTTGCAAGAGAACAGTCTTATTAAGCCCCCCCCTCCTTTTTTTTTTTTTTTTTCCTGAAAATTCATGGGTTCGTGGTCTGGGAGGCATTTTCTTCGCCTTGAATGAAACGGACGTGGCTCACTGAACTTTCAAACAAGCTCTCCACCTAATGTTTGTTTGTTCGCACCCATTGCAACTCCCTTAATTTTGAACAGGTCTAAATAAGTTTTGTCTTTTTTTTTTTTTAAATAATCAGTCACTGAAGTTTTATCTAAATAGCCCTAAGCCTATTAGTGCTGGGGTTGTCCGTGGAGCCCCCTCCCCCCCGAGGTTAAACAAGCCCACAATTCCTTTTGTACTCTAAATAACACGCTGGGAAGAAAAGAGGCAAAGAGGGATAAAAAAGCCCAAGCCCCACACTCGGTCCTTTTTAAACATAAAGAGACACCGGAAAGGGGCATAAACGCAAGGCCTCTTTTAATTCCCTCCCTCCCCCTCTTTGTAGGTCACCTTTCCTATGAAGACATTGATGCTTTGAGTCTTCATTTGCTTAAACCAAGAGAAGAAGTTCAGGTAATCGCCGTTGCACCTCAGGAGCGGGGCGGAGGACACTTCTCCAGGGGGTGTGCTGGGAAGAGGACAAGTGTGAGGGAAGGGGCCCAAAACCCAGAGGGGCAGGGACCCAACATGCACGGGGTGCCCACCGGGCAGGCATGTTTTGCTCTGAGGGGTCAGAGCCTGGCACCACCCTGCCCATGTCGGCCTGGCAGCCCCTGGGCAGCCACCCCTCCGCCCCAGGGGGGGCCCAGCTCCCCCGAAATCAGCAGCAGCCTTCCCACTGCTTCATTAAACTAACACAGCTTCCCGCCATTGCCCCGGCAACCGCCACAGACCTCCTGTTTGCCAGCTGGGGGAATTAAAGGCAGCCTGGCAGCCAGCCCCCGGCTCGGCTACCTTCGAGAGCTCGCCTTCTACGCTGTCAGAAGGCGTCCCCAGGCGGGGAGGGGGCTGGAGGAGATGGAGGCTGGGCAGAAGTGGTCCCCCAGAGAGCCAGGACACCCCACCACCACAGCACGGAGCTGTTGGCATCCAGCCCCCCGCAGCAGCGAAGGGCTGCTTCCCACCTCTGCTGAGCACTTCACCACGGCACCCTCGCTCCACTTGGGATCCCTAGGGACTACGCAATGCCCCAAAAGCTCCAGCGGTCCAAAGGTGGAAGCTACTCCCCCATCACAGCATCATCCCTGTCCAAACACGACCACAGTTCTCATTAGTCACCAACACATTCCCCTCGGTGAGGTGAGGTAGCAAATTATGTCTTCTTGTCCCCAGTTTTCTTCCTTTTTCTTAAATCATGTACGCTGTGATGTATGCCTTAGCATGAGCTCCCTGCTTCCATCGCCTCCTTGATGAATGAAAGGAGAGAAGACAGGATGAGCTGCCCCTTCCTTCACTGCTCTCCCTTAGAAAAAACATTCTCAGGAAGAACTGAATGAAAAATGGCAATTTCATACAGGCCTCAAGTGCACAGACACACTCCCGTCCCTCTGCTTGCTCTCAATCCTTCTGTTCAAAGTGGGTCGATGGTGCTTTCAGGCAGGTCAGAAAAGTCCCTCGGCACAGTTCCCCTTCCCACTGAAGGAACCCAACGCTTTGCCCAAGTCCTCATACACACCCAAAATTAGATGGGCTGGGCTGGTGTCTGAGGGGGTGAAGAGAACGAACCCTGCTTACTCCAATGGCTCCGTACAGAAGAATGTATTTCCATAGAAAATATAACCAGCAACAAAGGGCGAAACTTGCGGGGCTATCTCCTGCCTTCAGCGCATATCCTGCAGCACAGCTCTGCAATACGCAGACCGCTTCCAGCACCTTCTTAGCATCACCACCATGGGCTACAAACACCACAGAGGAGGCCTGCCAAACTGGTGAGGAGAGGAAAACACCTCACTCCACAACAGCAACAAATAAAGGAGCGCTATTCACAAAACTCGGGAATCCAAATCTGTTTTGTCCTGTTTTCCATGACTACTGACTGTGAGTAGAGGTCTCACAGGGACGAGCATTAAGTATTTATTCCAGCTCTTGGTTTTGTCAGATTCTGATGCCACTAACATGTTTCGATTCTGCTTGGAAAACAACACGTCTTTTTTAATCCAGGGATCCCAAAACAACACTGCAGAAGTACCTCTAACCTCATCGGTAGCACCCAGGCTTCACACAGCTCTGCAGCACGCATTTCCCAACAGAAACCTGCTCCAGTCCAGAGCCTGAACAATTTGTATGCCCTTCTCCTCTCTCCTTTGTGGTAATATTTAGCCTTGTCAAATATTGCTTAGCTGCACATTAAATATCACAATTAAGGAAGACAAAGAAGGGAAGAAAGAAATTAGGATCTTCCAGATTCTGGCCACTACTCTGAATTGCACAAGGAAGTGGCACATGGAAGATGTGGAGCTGTTTGTAAGCATTAAACAACTCACTGAGCAATCTTGCAGGAACAAACATAAAGGCAACATGTCCTAGCAACCCTACAAAAATTATCTGAGAGATCCCACCTCAGTGACAGGGGACAGCATTGTAGTTAAGGGTTTCTGAACAAACCTAGAGCAGAGGTAAATAAGGGGCAGGGAAATATAATCAAACACGCCAGTACAAAGCTCCCAGAAAGAACTGTTACAGACCATAAAAGGGATGTCTTTGAGATGAAGGGAAAACAGTACAAACACTTTGTCATCATCCACTGGAAACAATAGTGGCGGTGGGAAGAATATTGCCTTACTTCTGGTGGGGGATGCAGAAAAAAGGGGAAGCTTTCGGCTACTTGCAGGAGAAACTGAGAGGGGAGATGTGTGTGCAGACCACTGCAGGTAATGACCACTGGACTGGGAAACTTGGTTGGAAGTTGCAGGCCTGCCAGCACTCCTGGTTTAATCATCTGTCTTCTACTTTGGAGGTTTCCCATGTTCCCATCTTTTGGTTCTCTCTTTGTGCAGGACTCTGACCTCTCCAAAAAATGTTGCAGGCAAAATAAGCAGGTTTCTAGTTCTTAAGCATTTCTTCCAGGCAATAAGAAGTTGAATCCCGGAGGCTTAAAACCAAGCCAACTCCGTCCCCGAAACAGAAACCAATCTACGTTTAAATCTCAGGTTTTTCAGGTAGTGCCAGGGCGTGGAGGGAGAAGAGGCTGACAAGTCCTGAAGCCCAGGGCCATCTGCCCTGACCTGGACTGCTCTGCGCCCTGTCCCCACCTCTCCAACCACGAAGCGCTCGCCGCCTGCTGCTGCCAAACCCACTTTAATTTTTTCCACGCTCCTCGCTAATTAAACCTCCAGCCCGTTCCGCCTCTCCTCCCACCTGGCCTAGCTCAGCTCCCCGCTTTCACATTTTTTTCATTCTTCCCCACACCCGAGAGATTCAAGTTTCTGGAGCCTCAAAGGCCGGGGCGGACAAGGAGCCGCCTCAGCCCAGCCGAACCATGGCCTGCCCTCCTCCAGCGGGGATTGCTGCCGGCGAGCCGGAGGCGCACAGGGGCAGGAGCGGCGCTGGCCTCGGCGCGCGCCCCACGCTCGTTTTCCCCGGTGCTGCCATACATGATTAATCATCCCCGGGACACGCCTGCCGCTCCCCCCGGCTCTCAAACAGCCACAGCAGCAGCGAGAGCAGAGAAACCTCCCCGGGTGCCCGGCCCCGGCCTTGCTGGCGTCTCCCAGCGGAGACCTCCGATCCTCCGCTCGTCTGCCCCTCGCCCGCCCGCCTCGCGGCCTCGCAATTAATCTCTACCCTTCCCCCATGTTCAAGCCGGCCTCGCCTCCCCCCTCCCCCAGCCCCCGTCCATCTGTGTCTAATTGCGTTTCATCTGCAGTCGTTCTCTGGAAGACTCACCGGGAAGGTGTCCAGAAGACGCGCGCAAGCCCAAGCACGCGCTCGACGTGGGGCGCGGGGGGCGGCGGCGGCTCAGGGGCGCCAAGTTGGGTCCTCCAGGCCCACCGTCCCCTCTCCGGGCAGGGGACGAGGGACTACGAAGGACGAATGCCCACGCAAAGCGGCGCCGGACAGACGGGGAGCCGTGAGCTCGTCCCCTGGCCTCCCGCACACCCGCTCCCCTGCATAAACAACGCACGTGCGCAGCGGTTCTACACGGCTCGCAGGGCTTCCTCCTGGAGGGCTGAGTCCCGAGCTGGGGCTGGTGAAGGGTTCAGATCTCAGGTGGGACATGTGCTGCCCAAGGGTTGAGTCCATGGTTTCCTTCAGAGGAGGCTGGAGCCACGTGGTTTCACGCGCTACTGCCAGATAATGCGAAGGTATGGGTTAACGTGCGGCAGCTGGGAAGGCGAGCCTGGCTCCCAGCAAGGGAAATGTTCTCCACCTTTTCTTCAAAAAGTAAATCTTACAGCTGCCAGAGGTTAGGGACTGAGCTACTAACCCACCTAACACCACCTAAAGCCTTGTCCGTGCGCTGCCAAAACTTTAAATATACGAATTCGCAGCTCCGGTGGGGGTGACACGTTTCCTGTAGCAGGACAGCAACTTGGACCCAGACAAATCTTTTAGCTCTGCACACAGAGTTGCTTCTATCCGCGCTACCAGTGAGCAGAGCTATAACCAGTGCCTCCCAAGCTTTTTCCGTCACTCGCCTTCCATTCGCAATGGCTGCCCATCCCAACCAGCCCCGGATAGGCAAACACGGGAGTAAGCAGTCGAGTTGCTGTGACTAACGAGTTGCCATTTGCCAGCTGAGTCACAGCAACACTAAACCAACCAACCTCCTGGTGGTTTGAGCCAACATTTTACTTCTTACTGCAATGAGGAAGGACTGCAAACAGAGTCAATTACTATAGCCCAGATGACGGCTTATAATCTGATCATGGTAAATCAACTCGCTGGCAATCATCTGTTCATACATTTTGCTCTGCCAATATCAGGTTTAGTCAAATCTTTTGGTTCCACCGAATGCCATAAGCTGCCTGCGTTTCTGCAGTACAACTGTAATGCTGTTTGTGGTGAAGATGCAGAAAGCTACCACCCCATTTTTATCCTTTTAAGCCTCTCCTCAAGACGCTTATTCTAATGAGAAGTGCCACATTTGAAGATGTCAATCTACAGAAGCAGATGTGGCCCAAACATATATATAGGTCTTTAAATAAGCACAAAAATCATGCTTCTTTCTCCCTCATCTTTCTTGGGTATTGGCCACTGACCTGAGAGTCCCAGAAGTCTGGGTTCAGTCCCCTGTTACAGTGCAGACTTTCTGCACCATCTTGAACCACAACACAGTTTTTCATGAAGCTATAAAATGGGGGCAGGATTAGTTTCGACACAAAGCAAGGAGAAATACATGCATCAATGCTCCTAAAAGGCTCTGTACAAAAGACAAGGGTTGTATAAATAACTAAATATAAATATACACAACAGATTTACCACTGCCCCAGAACTCTGACTTTGTGAGGCAGTCTACAGAGACGGGTATTTTCCTGACGCTCACCGATTTAAGGAAAACAAGTACCTGTGAGAGAACAGACAGCACTCCATCTGCAGATGAATTTTATCTGCTTTCGATGCTAGTTCAGAGCCAGCACATGCTGGGAGTAAACAAAATTTGTTAGGAGACAACAGTATGTGACAAATGAGAGCAACACGTGGACTAAGGACCGTTGAACAAGTCCCCGTGCATGCCAGCATCACAGAAACTTCCACTACCCGTCTGAAGCCTTGCAGAGAAAAACACTGAAACTCACCTCTCCTCCCACTGCTAGCGGCACTCTGGTCCATGTCAACATGCATCCTCCACACTGGCAGAGGAAGTTTTTACTGGCATCGCCTAAACTGTATTGTCACGGTGCAAGGACTGTCAACCCTGTATCTTTCATCAGCACAGAGTTCTCCTTATCAGAGAAGGAAAGCACAAAAGGGAGGGAGAAATGCGTACACACAAGCAGTGTTTCTCTGATGCTCAGCATAAAAATCTAATCAAAATTGTACCAGAATGGTGATGTGAAAAGCACCCTGCCAAGTCAGTAATAAATATAAAATTCATATCTAACATTTCCACAATATATCACCTCTCATCCTGCAGTACTTTCCGCATTGTTAGGACTCAGATGAATCCCCAAATCAGCACAGATTTGAACTGGAATCTACCATTTTTGTTGGCTTCACATTCTTTCAAATTACATCCTTAAGCGAGAGTAGGATAACAGACACTTAAAATGGCCCCTTGAATGCGGCAGCAGCCATTTTAAATAGGGCCCGACTCCTTCCAGCTGCCCAACTCATTCCCCAAAGCTTGCCCCCCGTCCACCGTCTGTCCCTCTCACTCCCTGAGCCTGGCTCACCATGCTAGCCATCCCGTGGCAAAAGAAAGGCCACATGGTAATTTTAGGGTGCACAAATGGCTGTCTGCCCCAGTAGGCTCCATCAACGACATCCCAACTCCAAAACTCCAGAGGTCGGAGCCACTGAGATTTCACAAGACAACAAAACCCAATCTTCTCAGCTTTCACCTTTCTCAGGCAGTAGCAGACAATGCCCCGCAAAGGTGTTATGCACGGCATCCGCAGGGACCAAGAGCTCCGCACCATGAGGCTAACAGTAGTAACAGCTTCTCCTTATCGTGAAGACCACGTGGATTGGGAAAAAAGTGGAGAGGGCATGGAGTAAAAAGTGATCTCAGCTTGCTTTCCATTAGTCATAGCCTACCTCCCTATGGCCTGTTATCTGAATACTCATCACCGAATCCTTCCCATCAGATGCATTTGCCAGTGATTCTGATGGGAACAATTAGCTGCGCCATTCTTTCTCATCCTATCAATGCGCTTACATGACAAAACGGCGTCCATTTTTGGCCCAAAGATTTCACGTTCTGCAAGACAGGTGTATAAAAGACAGGAGGCGTTAGAAAACCCCGAGGAACTGTGCAAGTGTTAATAGCAGTGGGTACCTTAAGATAGAAGGGCTGATTTTAGTCCTTCATGCATCATACCGTATCTGAGCACAGCAGGTCTAAATACGGAAAGCGTATTCTCAAAGCTCAGCTAGCACTAAGGTATCTAAACAAAGACCAGGTTTTCATGACTGTTCAGCAACCACAAGCAGTAGGTGTTCAGTTCCTAAAAATTCTGACATTGCATCTAATGAGCCACAGACAATCTCAAACTACTCCACTACTAGTGGTAGCACAGCTAACTAGGATTAGCAGCAGTGAGACATGCACTGCAATTTTCCCCCTTTTGTCAGGTAAAGTTTCAGGGATCCTTCATATTGTTCATACTCATATCTTTTCACTTCTTGGTGGCACTGCCTGCAGACCACCATTTGGGGGAAAAAGTCCTTGGAAGCCACAAAGATATGAATGGTTTAAAATAGTCCATACAAAGGAGGAAAAAGGAGATACTAATGCTTGAAGATGCTCCCGAAAGAGGGTACACAATAAAGGTAGGAGTCTTCTGAAGTTCCATTTACATTTATCTGCATCTATGCTGATGAAATCAGGACAGTTATTTCACCTCTAGCAGCAGAAACACAGCTGCAGCACAGTCAGATTCAACTCTCGATAAAAAAAATAAATAAATAAACCAACACAATGTCACTTAGCTTCACAATGCGACGATAAACTATGCATCATTTGTCTTCCTTTTCATAGCATAGATAAGGCCCTAGAACAGCATCACCTGAACTGCGGTCCACAGGTCACTGCTGGTCTGTGAAGCGTGATAGGCGGTCCGTGCAGCACACTATCTGCAACCACCGCTCAGCGAGCCACGGCACCTCGTACAACTCCCCATCCATTGCCCGGTGTCATTTTTCTCATTATAAACACTGAATGTCTTTACGCCTGTATGCCAGATAAACACATCTAAATGTAAAATATCGGCCAGAGTGCATTTATTTTGACCAAGGGGAAGCAACAGTGTAAGCCCCTTCCTGAGCAAGCCAGCTATGTCATTGCAACTGCAATGTTCATCATGTTCTACGCACAGTCATTGCAGTAATGCAGACATAGGAGAAGCAGGACACATTGCTGGGGCATCTATTGGAGAAGGCTGTTGCAACAGAGCTACTTCTGTGTGTGTGTGGGCACTGTCGCAAGTGAACTGCTGCACTTGCTGCATGTGCTTGCAATATTGGCAGTTTCTAGAGCTGACAAGCCTCAAATGGTCTTAGTTGCAACCATACCTGAAAGCCAGTATTTAATTTTGTGCTAAACCTGCTCAAAAGCTCAAAATAAAATAGAAGGTCGCAGAAGTAGAACCAAGAAAGGAAGAACATTGGCTTGTTACTGCATGGTACAATTAGGGAAAGAGGACAAATCACTTTAACAAGGAGGCATATGGTCTTATCTTCTCAGGAAAACGATGGAAACGCAATCATTCGGGACAGTTACAACTAAATTGGACACAAACACAAGAAAACATGCAGAAGGAAGTATCACATCTACTGCATTTTGATCATGCATGGAACGAGGTAATGAGATCAGTGATTCTTGTAGGGTTTTTGTTTTTGTTTGGTGCTGGCAAAAGGATATTTAATTCCTCAGCTAAAAGCAGGTTTATTTTATACGTCCAACTTGCCAATGTCTACCCAGGTTCCAGTGCGGGACAGTCCCCCTGTCACACAGGAATGTGACAAATGTGTAAGTATAGGTCGGAACAGAAAGGTGTTAGGCAGTACCTCCATTGTTGACCCCATGAGGATAATCAAGTAATCGTGCTGCATCAGGTTGTTTGTTTTGCTTAAAATGAATTTACTTCAACAAGTAATTAATATTTTGAGTAGAGAAGGCCTTTGTTAAAGATTCACCACAATCACCCCTTCAATTAAGGTTTTAAATGTTCACATTCATAGATTCATTTACACCTCCCACTTGTCCTTCAGCAATGCAAGGAAAGACCAGAGTTTACATTCCTGGCATCTCAAAGATAAAAGAGAAATGAAACCAAATCATCCACAAAACAAAACACGATAAAAAAAATTAAAAATAAGAAAACACTCCAAACAAATTAAAACACCCCAAACCTACCAGGTCTTTTATCCATCACCAGCGAGGAGAAGTGGTGTCCAAGATGAACGGCGTGGGCACCTGTCCCCTCTCGTGTGCAGCACGAGCGGTGACATGAACCAAGGAGCCGCGTGGGCAACCGGGGCACCACGGGGCACGCCAGGAGGAGACCTGAGCCCCCCGCTAGGCCGAGCCTGCGGTTGTGGAGCCAGGCTCAGCGTGGGGCGCGTGGGGCGGCCATCTTCCTCAGCACCTGCACGGGGGCCCACGGCTCTCTCCCCTGCGTGCCACGAACTCGGTGCGCTTCAGCGGCAGGCGCGTCGCCCCAGTACCCCAGGTTGCTAGGGCATTTGCATATGTTAATTGCAATGTCAGGGTATTTGCATGCGCTGATCACCGGAGCGATGTTTGGCCCCAGCGCCTTCGCTTATTTAGGGGAAACGGCTGGATCCGACTATACCTGTGCCGTGCTGATGTCACCGGCTGCTATTTCCAGCCCGGTTGCCATGGAAACAACCAGGCCTCAGCACCAGTTAGCAGTTCAATATATAATTTACTTATTCTTTTTCACCTAAGTGATTAGGACTCAAAATACAGAAGCATCTCACATATATAAAATCTCCTGATCATTTCACAGGAATTTCTTGAAGACAAAAAAAAACAGCCAGAAATACCACACTGCGCTTTTCTCCAGGGAAAGAAGAGACAAATAAAAGCCAAAAAGAAGGAAAAAAACAATCCTTCCCTCCTCTGTCCCCTGCCCTTCCAAGTTTCAAGGGAGGCAAATGCTAACATAACACACCTGCCTCATCACGCACAGCCGTAAACCCCTGCAGAGGAATGGCAGCCTGACCCCAAAAAGGCCTTCCTTGGCTTCTACAGATGACCGTCATATGTTAAGCAAAAACTCTCTCCCTCCTCCTCATTAATCTTAGAGGAAGCAGCGATTCACGCTCCTAGCCATCGTACTGCTAACCAGAGCCTTTGGGAAGGCCACCCTGCTCCATCTCTGCCGCCTGCTGCAAGCCACAATTCCAGCGGTTGCCTATACTTTCCATAACTTTTTTAACTATTGTTTTGGTCCGAGGTGAGGTGATTTCTCTGGTTTTCCACCGCCTAACCAGTCACCGCAGGAGTTGGTACCAGACCCAAAGGTTATGCTTCAAAGTACTGGTCCAGCGAGAGACAATACAAATATTTTAACGGAGAAAATTTTCAAGGGATTGCTCTACGTTCAGGTGAAGTAACGGCCTTAACGTTTCACATTGTTTCTCCTTATTTTCAAAACGGGAAGTTTTAAACATTAATTTTGAAAAACAACAGCTTTGTAACTAAGCTGTGCGGTCTGGCAGAACAATAGCTAGAGCAACCCCCCAGAGCTTCCAACCAATGCTGGCCACCCCCTCTTACTTCCCAAAACAAAACACGCCATCACAAACCATCTAAACTTGTACTCCTTTTCCTGGCCGCTTACTCCTCCCATGTACAGCTGGGCACCAGCCACCGATGAGAACCCAGAGACGTATCCCAGGCAAAGCGTTAAGTTGGGCACACTGCTCACTGAAGAGTAAAATTAAACAAAAATGCACAAATATTCTTCTGTAGTTGCTTTTTGTTCATCTTCAACATTTTATGGGCTAAGAGGTTTTCATCTGCAAAACAGAACAACGCTGGACAACAATTTGAAAGCCACCAGGGCGAGTTAGCAGGGGACTGTGCCAAGCCTTTAACTATTCGAAGAATTTGAGGGGCTATTTGCTGGAGAAAGGAGGGTGCCATCAGGCACCTGGGCCAGTATGACTTCAGGAGCAAATTTTAGAGGTCTTCCTCTGCAAAATCATTAACAAGGTAATTTGGAGTGGTCAGATGCTTCAAACAAAACCAAAAGATACCACCATCTTGCCCCATCTTACCCTATATAGAAACACAGGGTAATGCCTGAAAAGTAAAAATCAAATATATGTAATCTATAAATCTAATTGACCTGAATGAACCTTTGTCCTTATTTTCTTCCTTTTTTTTTCCTTCCAACTTGCTTCTTTCCAACTCCTTGACTACCTTTCTCAAAACCACTGCTTTCGTTTGCGCTCTGTTTCCTTTTCTTCTTTGATCTGCAGAGTCTCCTTCCCTCCCACCCTTCTGCACAATCCTCTACATTCCCCACAGCTCAACCCCAGCATTCCCCTGCACCACTCCATCTGAGCTTCCTCTTCGCCCTTTTCCGGAGCTCGTCCCCTTCTGTCCCTTCATGCCCTCACTCTAATTCTGTTGGGTCGCAGTGTGCTTCTCTCATGTTAGCATCTGGTGCACGCTCAACCAATATCAATCAAATAAAACAGCCACAAAACCTTTGAGAGTTTATCAGGAGCCACCCTGATTTCAAAGCCAACGGAAATAAAAGATAAATTCTAAGCGATTTGGCAAAGACACCACATGGGAAGCCAGAAGTAGTGCCGGAATAGAAGGCAGTGTCCAGAATCACTCAGATCTATCCTTGGGTCATTGCATGGTCAAGAAACAGATCGCACAATCGACAAACCAAAACAGATTTATGCCGAGTCCAAACGAGAAACAGCCACTGAAAAAATAATGTCTGTTGGCTGCAGGTTGTGAAGCATGATTAAAAAGCTGATTAAATGTTTCTATTTTAGGGAAGAAAAAAAAAGAATCTTTTTAAAATCCCTTTGCTACAGCAACTTATCTCACACAGGGAGCGAGGCTAGAAAAACATGTTGTAGTGAGTTTAGCTATGGGAAAATGACTGATGCTTTGGATAGAGCTGACAGCTGACTCAAGAGTCATCACTGGGGCTAACATCTTCCTTCTCCATGCAGCCTACAGTGGTCTGGCATGTCTCAAAACTTGAAAGAAAAAAAAAAGAAAAAAAAAAGCTGCTGATTTCATAAGGAAGTAGCCTACGAGGCTGTTTGGAGAATGAAGTCAACTACATATGGTTCTATTTATTTGTTTGTTTTGGGGTGGGGAGAGGGAGTCAGTGGCAAATTCTCAACCCTAACAACCAGCTCACAATAAAAGCTTATGAAGTCAAGGGTTCCTCAAGGAAAAAAAAAAAAAAAAGAAAAAGAAACACTCTTGAATTTTTTATTTATTAAATAAATGCCAACATATTTGCAGGATTCCAAAACTCAGGTATCCAGCTCTAATGATTAAAGAGTGTTTCTCCTTGAGGCCACCATTTGAATCTAGCCCAGATAAGCTGTAATCCAAAACTGCCTTTGGATAGCAGGTCAATATAGTTTACACAAAAAAAAAGCCTTCTGTGTTTGGAGGTGATGCAAAACAGGTACACTAAGCAGGTCATGTCCTAATACACAGCTAGACCTCTACACCGCAAACCAAACACAGCTGCATTTGAATGCATGGCCAAAGTTTTCTGCATTTTCTTTTAGTTAAAAAAAAAAAATCCCCCTAGGAAACTCTGTACAAAAATATCCCTTCTCTGTGCTTTATGAATGAGAATTCACATACAAAAAGGCAGGAAATGAGGTAAGGTTGCTTTTTCCCTCATTCTCTGTATTGTGACCACAACACACACATACATGTATAAATTTAAGAATATAGCTGCACACACATATAGCTCTGCATCTCATCCAAGTGCTGGTCACTTGGGAAAACTTTGAAATTCAAGAATTCTGTGACTCCGATACTACAACCATTACCAGTTGGGAGCTAACATACATTTCTTTTTTTGTTCATCCTGAAGCTTTGAATTATAATTTGCTCATTAGCCTAATAAATATCTCATCGTTGTGTGGCCCATAACAGCAGAAACAGCAGTTATTATAACAGTTCCCCGCTGCACCAGAGGAAGCTCTTCTGACCTCAGCATCCCAGAGCACCTTAAGCAAACACGGATCCAGTATAGCCATGGTCCTCCTGGAGCTTTCCTGCTAACCCAGACATATGCAAAGCAAAAGGTGTTGCTCTCCTTCCTCCAGAGCACACATGGGCTCTTCTCCAGCCACAGGAGAAATATCGCATCCCCAGAGATTTCCTCCATCTGCTCTCTGCGAAAAAAAATTAACAATCTATGGCACAGGGGCAACACATGCTGTAAAAAAGGTTCCCTCGCTCAAGAGCTTTGGCTGTGCTGAGCATTTGGTTTTGACCAACATAATTTCCTGCCATTCCACTTTTCCCAGGTTGCCTCTATATCTGTCCTGAACCTGTGTGAGACTCCAGCTTATACGTGATCCAGAGCCTAGCAAGAATTCCCTCTCAGAATGGAAGGGTAAGAAATCTTAGACTGGAAGGGTAAGAAAACCGGGTTATTTAGCAGTTAACAGATTTACAAAAACAAAAAACAAACAAACAAACAACAACAACAAACTTTTCAATGCATATAAAAATGACCCCAAAATAATGAGTCTGGTTTTGTTTGGGTTTTTATTTTTTCAAGTTGAGATTGTGATTCTGATTCTGCTGAGACCTCCCCTGGCCCATTCCCAAAACATATGCGTGATGAGAGGAGTGATGACTCTCCCAAATGTACTAAATAGGGCAATTTTGGGACCTCCTCCAAGATCTCTCTCCATCTGCCCACCTCCTGCCCGACGATTCGTTCTGTCCCCCAAATCTCCAGCTCCACCGTGTTCTGCAGCCCTGCCACCGGCTCTCGTCTCGGTGCCACGTTACCGCTGTCACGTCCCACCCCACAGCAACACCTTCAGTCCCGCTGGAGCTCTTTGCCTCCCTTCTCAGACTTGCACTGTGGAAATTCCCTGGATTTCCGTTCCCAAAGCCAGGTGTTCCTGGGGCACAAAGGGGCAGAGGACGCTGCTCGCGGAGCAATCCTACGTTACACGTCTTTGTCTTCTGCTGTAACAGCAGGCATCGTTTCCAAAGCAGAGGCAGCAAGTTGTGCCTTTCTACACCAGCTCAGACCAGCTCTTGTGCCCCTGGTAGCTCGCTTGTCCCATATCCCTTCAGGGTTACTTTTCAAGCACGGCTGAAACTTCTAGCGTCATTATCAGAGCAAATTCAGCCCCGCTGACACCCCATCACCTGCCCATACAGAAAGTGGGAAGAATTAGGGCTGATCTTAGCACCTATGCTGCCAATTGTCCCCAGACAGAGAACATGTAAGTTACTGATGTCCTGAGCACCTGGAGGAGGTGGCAGCACCTGCCTGCGGCAGGTGAGAGACAGACTTCAACTTTCCTGAGAATCAGGCTTTTTTTTTTCCTCAGCATCCTGATTTACAGCACAATCGATAGGTCTCTGCCCACTGCTGCCATCCCCTTTAGATTCAGGATTGATGGGCGGCAGCGACCCAGTGCTGCCGCATTTTCCGGGCTGGGAAATGCCACGGAGGGGAGCACGGGGCTGCCTCACACGAGGGCAGCAAAGCACGGCGGGCCCAGGCAGCAGGCTGGGAGGCTGCAGGCAGCCCACCTCACACAGCCATGCCACCACGGCCTGCTCCCTGCCACCAGCAGCCCTGGCCAACGCAGGGCTCTTGCTGGCAGAGACGATTACCTTAGGTCACACGCATGTGTCTGATCACTTTGCAGGCTGCGATACCCCCAGCACACCCTCGTGAAGCTGGGAAATGCTATTAAGTGGGGATAAGAGACAAGGGCAAAGGGTAGAGGCTGACGAGTTATCTAAATAAACTGAAAACACGTTGTCTGATAACACATTGAGACAATCCAAGTCCTTAATTCGGCTGAAAAGGGCAGTTGAGCCCTCCTGCCTCTTCCCTCTCTCCCCCAGCACATCTCCCTAACCAGATCTGGCTGGAAAAGTGTTTTACTGTCAGTTTCAGTGGGGCACTTAAGTGGTAGTGAAGAACATGGGAGGCAACCGGGTCCATCCTATTCCGCAACACCCCAAGCTCACAACTCGAACCCTAACGCTGCCTCGCCTTTAGCCCTAGATTTTAACTCCAAACCATGAGCAGTACAGACTAAAGGCAAACCAGCTTTGTCCACCTGCCTCCCTTCATCCAGTTTAGTCAAATGGGCCTCCGTGAGCCTGACTTGAGCCAACCTGGGCCGGACTAGAGGCCCACCTATGTCCAAATTCCCTCGCCGACAGCTGCCGGAGGCAGGCAAGCCCCCGGTGTCCTTGCTCAGCATGCAGCAGCTGAGGCTGTCCTCAGCCAGAGGACAAATCCAGGGGACTGCATTTGGCACCCACCATCCCGAACATTTCTACTCATTTGGGCGGCACAAACTCCTGTGGTGGTGGGTTGCACAGCGCCAAAAAGAGCAGATGAAAGGAAACTTTGCTTAAATTTCGGACCGCTTCACTGGGGTTTGCTCCACAAATCTGTGCTGGCCTTGGGGACGAGCTGCTCTCCCACCCTGACTGTCCCACATTTACAGTGCCTGCATGCCTCCACCTCTCCTCCCTTCAAAAGGGGCTCATGCCTAATTCCTGGCCTTCTTTGCCAGGGGCTCAGACACAGAGCTTCCAGAGGAAAGCCCTCTGGGGCATCGCCTGGAGATGCAGGGAAGCTGAACACCTCCGCCCACAGAGGCAGGCTAGGGTTTGAACCCTGGCTCATCAACCCCCCACCCAGCACGCTACACCTTCCCTTCCTCCCTTCAGCTGCGTGTGCTGTGAACGATATCGCAGCCACGGCACCGCAGGTACAAGTTAATACTAACCTGCAGCTTTGTGATTACTTCGTGCACCCTACCAACGAGGGCTTATATCACGGTGTGCCACTCAGCCCGTCCTTCCACCCTCCAGTGCCTTCTGAGGGCATTTTCAAGGTAAAACTTCACACGCGCAGACTTCCCAAGTTCAGCAGATGTAAGGGTGTCTCAATTATGCTGCAGTAGATCACAGGTATTTTCAAAGCTTTAAGGAAAACAAAAGCTGAAACAAAACAACACAAGCCTTTCCTCCCCCTCCTCCTTGCAGAAGGGCCCTGAGGCACCGCTGGATTAGCTGGCTGCTGGTGACAAAGCAGGTCACACCGCTGCTGCTCAAACCTTCCCCATGCACTGTCCCCAGCAGGATGGGTTTCAGTAAGGACAGCCACCAGAAAAAGGCTCCAGCCACCACCTCGGGTTCAAAGCCTTGCTTGCAGACCAGAGGGGGGCCTTTAAGTGAGCTCTGGGCAGCTGGACAGCACAGCATTCCTCCCCCGTGAAACTCCAGCGAATGCTGCGTTTCAGACAGGCACTTAGTACTGTTTAACACTTTCCAAAGGAAAGAAAAAAAAACACATTTAATCAGTATTCCCAACTGGCTCAAGTGCTCGTATCTACAATGGAAGGAGAAGAGAAATGCTAAGAGGAACAAGAGAGGGAAAAGAGAGTGTTTTCAGATGAAATGAGACACATGAGAGAGAACCAAGAAAACAGGGAGACGGTCAGGACCCACAGCTGTACAGCAGCTTTTTGTAGCTGAGGATGAATTTTGCATCAAGCCAGAGAAGAGAAGAGTTGCTCCAAAGGAGTGCAAGGTAGGGCAATAAAGAGAAAGAGAAGCAAAGGGAAAGAGAAGCTCAAACAGTTCGAGCAGCTGTGATGCCGTGACTGGAGCCAGTGGACAGCGAGCTATAAAACACGTTGGCTGGATGTAAGGAGAAGCGTGAACAGAGGGGTCCCTCATTTTCATCTCCAGTGCCTGCAGTTCTGGCAGGAGGCTGCCTGGATACTTGGCCATGGAGGCCAAGGGCAGTTTATTAAATGCAGGCACTGAGCAGACCACCTGAGAGGAGGCCTGGCAAAATCACAGCCTCTGCATCCGCAGGACAGATGCGCACGGAGTGATACAGTTCCCTAGTCCAGAAAAAAAACTGGCCAGTATCTTAATTCGACCGGGCTTTTCTAAGGACAATGAAAACACCCACAGTGGTATCAGGCAGGAAATCAGTTCTGAACTCGTACAGACCCTCACGTGTCAGAGCACAGGCTCGCCAGCTGACAGACATAACGCAGCAGCTTCTCTCTCAGGTCTGCTGCTCCAAACTATCCACAGCGGAGTTGTTCTTCGCTTTCCAGTGAACGCTTGGTCTCAGCTCCAGCATCGCAGCCAGCCCCTACGTCAAAGACAGCGGAGCAGACTGATCGGATCAGCGGTCCAAGCAGCGTGGCGGGGTTGCTCTGGCACCTCCTGCTGCCTCACGCATGAAGCAGAGGCCATGCTTCTTCAGGTCCACGGCGATAACCAAGGACCCCAGCACAGGGAAGTTTTGGGTGATGAACCACCCCGTTAAAGCAGATGTTTTGCCACTGGCAAGAACCCCAAATAGCTCCTTTGAACAAGAGAGTTCATCACTAACCTGCCTTTTTTAATCTAACCGTAGAGGAGAGTATTAGATTAGGCCTGGAGGCAGAAAAGGTAAGAGACTCTGCTAATTGCTCATCTGTTTTTGACAGCTAATGAAAGTCATGCATCTCTGCCAGCTCTTCTGTATTGGTCATCTGCCTGCAATCAGTCAACATCAGTGGACCACAGAAACAAAAGAGAGACTGCTCTTGAGGGACACCAAGTCGCCACCATCACGCACGGGATCCTAGATGGCAACTCCAACTATTGTCTCTACATCCCAGGACACACAAATTACGTTATAGGTTTTGATAAGCAGTTCAGTGCTTGTCCTCAGACCCCAGGCGGGCTGGAGAGGAACGGTACCTTCTGGCATCCAGTTTTGTAACTCCACCTCAGGCAGCCCAGTTATTCAGGCCAGGTCAGAAAGGAGAACCAGCAGCACCTCCTTGCTGAAAGAGCAGCGACACAAACCGTGGTTCCCAGTCCTGCCAGCAAGATGCCAGGGTAAGAGGCTTGGGAGAACTGCTGACGGTAGACGTGACTCATACAGCAAGCATCTCACTCAATTTTGCCCATCATTCTTGTTTATCCTGTGCAACCAAGATAATCAGGGGAAATCCAGTTCCGTGGGATATGACATTGACGGCTGGGCGAACCCACTGCACCTGCCTGCAACCCAGGTCTCAGACACGGCTAAATCCTATAAGAAATAAGAATAACCTGCAGGTACCAGGAGCGCCGATGCCCCCTCCCAATAAGGCTTAAAGATCACAGTCCTTTCAGGCAGAAACATAAAAACCTGGGGGAGGGGACTCCAAAGAAGGATTGAAAGGCAAAGCTACGTCAAAGAGAGAGACCAAGACATTTCTGCTGTGCAACAGCTATCGTGGCCCACCTCCACCTGAACTGCCCACCCACGGGGTCTGATCTACAAAAGCACGTGCTCCACCAGCAAGGAACCAGCTGGATGGGTACAGGCAGATCACACGGGGGACTTGTTCGAGCTCCCTGTGACCTCTGCTCTCCCAAGGCAAGAGCTGAAAGTCAGCACTCGCAAAAGCTAGTGGTAAAAAGGGAGAAGGCTGGGGCAGAGGGAAGAGATCAGTCTCTGTATTTAAGATTCTGGGAGCTGAACGAGAATAAAAGGCTAGGTTAAGGCTAGCAACCTGCTCTGCTCAAAACGGTACGTACAGACCCGGAACGATGCTGATTTTTCACTAGAAACCAGTAAATGAGGTGGAGGGAGAATGCAGGACAGCACTGTGTTTCTACATTAGGGTTTTTAAGTACACTGCAGGATTTCTGTCTCAGAGTACTCATTGAGTTACATCAGACTGTAATGGCCTGTTGATTTTGAGAGATTATGGCAGCGCTGTTGATGCAGGGGAAGAGGAGATGGAAGGAAAGAGAAGATGCGATGTATCAGCCAGCGTGCGCACACATTTCAGATGATTACCTACACTCCTGGGCGAGAAAGACACAGCGGATCCGCAGTGGGACCAGGACGGGGAAGGGACCGTGCACAGGGCTCAGTGAGCACGCGGGGCTGGCACTGGCACGGCGGGCGGGTTCGGTCCATCGCCGAGCCCCGTTTCATTCCCCCGGGGCAGCAGATGCCACCAGCGACATTCTGCAGGGGAGTCCCCTCGAGGGCTGGTTTCCCATCGCGTCCCACGGCTGGGCAGCGCGGGAGGCAAATCCCCTGTGCTCAACGAGACGCGCTGCGCGCGCCCGAGATGGATTCAGCCTCACTCTGCCAGGCTCTGACAACTTTGCCTGCCTGCATTTCTCTCTCTCCTGTATTTCAGAGAGAGATGGTATCCTTTCCTTCTCCTTTCTTTGCTCCCGGGCACAAGCAATCAAGAACAAAGGATGAAAGAAAAATGCAGTGGGGGGGAGTGAGGCGGGGGAGGGACATTTGAGAGTTAGGAGCAATCTTCAGCAGAGAGAAGAGAATTAAAAAAAAAAAAAAAAAGAGGAGGAAGAAAGGAGATGCAGAGGCTTGGGGAAAAAAAACACAATATGCAAATGAGGCAGAACAAAAATCAGAGCTGGGGAAAAAAAAAAAAATCAAATCACACCAAACAAACCCACCTCTCCGCAAGCTCCCTGCCTCTCTCAGACAGGGGGCTGATACTGGGGCGAGGGGCTCCCAGTGCTTTCTGCCACCCGCCGTCCCCAGCAGGCACCCGCGGCTCCCTGCAGGCAGGCGGGCTGCCCTCTGGGGCATAGCGAGGGAAGGGAAGAAGAAAGAGTGAAGCGATTCTGGAGCCGTGAAAATCCTTGTTTTCTCTCTGAGGTAGGGAGCTGTGGGGCAAACAGAAGCAGCCAGGTGCTTCTAACATGATGTTTGTCAAACAATCTGATTTCAAGCTTCACTGGAGTAGTCCCTCAGCAGCTGCTTTAATCTACCGCAGCACTTCTCCCCCGCAGCAGGCTGCCTTCCCCTCGTCCCTCCTCGTGCTTCCAGCGGGACGGCGATCCCCCGGGCGCAGAGACCTCCACCCCGGCCAGCAGCAGCTCACCTTGTGAGCCTCAGCCGCATCACAAGCCGAGCAGGACCGGGATTCAACCGGAGGCTTCCCAGAGACGTCCAGCTGCGAGAGGAAAAGGGTGCTTTAGCCTCTTGCAGGTGACAGCACGGCCCTCGGTGCAGAGCCCTCGCACCGCCCGGAGGTGGGTGTCAGCGAAGGTGGCCTCCTCCCTCCGGGCTGGGGAGCAAATAACTCATCCATCAGCCCGGTCATTAGTGCCACCAGAGCCGGTGTTGTGTTGTGACACCGTAACGCACTCACCCTTCTCCTCATCGTCGCTTATTTCTTCTCCTTTCGAGGTGATGAAAAACATCGGTGCGCGCTCCTCAGCTACAACAGTAACAGGTGTAAAAGGGATCTAGGAAGCAGGATCCCTTGCTTTTGGGGATCCCTTTGCTTTAGCACCCTGGCTAACCGCTGGCTCACCCGAAATGCCACTCTCCAGTACCAGTAACGCCCTCCTTTCCCCCAGCCTTCCGTTCTCCCTCCTGCCCACATTTCCACTCCAAGTGTTTTTAATTGCTCGTCCATTTCTGCCTGTCAGCTCCTGATGTTAGGGACCTAACAGCTACGGGATGGTCTTTACAAAAGAAGATGTTGAAAAAACATCTTCTATCATGTCAGAAAAATGGATTACTGCTTTTACTTGCTACCAAGGGGCACCAATTAACTGAGTAAATGCTAAATGCCCAGAACCAGGAGGCACAACTGTGCTGCAAGTGCCAGTTAGGAAACAATATCAAGAAGCTGCCAAATT
Source organism: Cygnus olor (assembly GCF_009769625.2). Taxonomy (NCBI): domain Eukaryota; kingdom Metazoa; phylum Chordata; class Aves; order Anseriformes; family Anatidae; genus Cygnus; species Cygnus olor. The sequence goes on from NC_049169.1 coordinate 43,653,344, forward strand.
GCACAGCGGAGGCGTCGGCACGCCGGTGCGGCGCAGGCAGGCAAAGGCAAAGCCTTGCCCTGGGGTTTGCAAAGGACCGCGGATGTCAAGGTGCGTGGGACATGGGAAGCTGGGCTCGCAGCGAGTTGGGGAAAAGAGGGGAAGAACAGCAGCAGAACAAAACCGCAGCGGTGAGATGAGAAGAGGAGGGAGAGGAGGACAGCACGGGCAGAGCGGTGACTGCAACCACCTGCGAAGGTCCCTCGCACCTCCAGCGACCGGAGCGGCTGCGGGCGCCCGCGCACGGCCCAAACGCGGCCGCATGTCTCCGGAGCCACCCTGCTCTGGAGTCCCCGACCCCGAGGAGCCACATGGAGGCAGAGCAGAAGACATACGACGCCTCAGTTCGCATCTTAGCCGGGTCGGCGTCCCCATCAGCAAGAGCCACCGCCGCCGCTGACACTAATTGGCTGTCTCGCTGCCGTGCCGCGGAGGTGAGGAGGAGCGCACGGGCGCAGCCGAGAGGCCTCCCCCTTCCCCGGTCCCCTCAGGTCACGGCGAGGAGCCCCGGCGGGAGCTGGCAGTGCCACGGCGCGCGCGACGCTCGCTCCGCAAATAAAGAGCATCGCTATCTGGAGCTGGCGAGCCTGCGTCACAACTGCAAGAAGCGGGGGGGGGAAGACGGCTACCAGCTTAAACCAGATTTTGCTGGTAGGAGCCCCACCACAATCCAGGCTCTCGGGGACTTTACAAGGGAACCTGAAATGTTCCGAACTCCAGTTGCCATCTCCGTACCCCCGTTCGGCTCGGAAGAACGGCAGTTAGCACGCGTGTGTGTGTTTGCACGAGCCTGCAGTGCAAACGTATACAATAAACAGAGCGAGGAAGAAAGACTGGCGTTTGGAGCTCAAAGCGGCAGCTAATTGCAAAAAATCATCGTGCGAGCGAGAATAAAGCAGAGGAAAGAATTACTTTCTTCTTTCTGGGAGGGAGAGGGGGGCAGGGAATTAAGCACACGCATACCCTGAGCGATGCCCAGGAAGAATTATGCTGCTCGTGATAAATGCACTTCTCCGGTTCCGTGAAAAATCTGACATAATGAAAGTACCTTGAATGCAATTACTGGCACTTGTTTAGCATGGTAGGGCATCGCACTGCCACTGGGCTCGCTCCTCTCTGCTCCCAATTAGCATGCCAAGTGCTCCAGCCACACACATGGGCTCACGGGTCAGGGATTGGCGCAGAGGAGCAGCAACCAGCTACCTGCCCTCCAATGAGGGAGCGAGCGACGTGCTGGAAAGCTCCGGCTTCCTTCATTTTACATCCTCCCATCCCTATCACGCTCTTTTCCTCCACTCCTCCAGGGTCTCTGGAGGCAGTGATAAAAACCGCAGACTCCCCCTCTCTCTCTCAGCTGGTCTCATTCACGGCTCATGGCAGACCCAGTTTCCTCTGGGGACTCACTAATGAAGACGGCCAACGTTAATCTCTTTCCCCCTCCCTGACGGGTCGATTTATAGTTCCACGGAGAGCCCTGGATTGCAGCCAGAGGGCTTGACACATTCTTCTTGTTCCAAGACGGAAGGGGGGGAGAGACCGGCTTGCGTGCACACACGCACACACACACACAGAGAAGACACACGCGCATTTATGATTTGGATGGAGCTGGAAGATGCAGCTGGAAAGCCTGTTTACCTGTTCCGAAACAGCGACCGAAGGGAACAGTAACCAACCGTGCTTTTGTGTCTGTGTGTGTACTCCAAACATCTCCGTGTTTCCATAGCACCTCTTTCAGCCCAAAGACCCCGAGTCGCAGGGATCACTCCCTCATCGCTGGGATGAAATAAAGCCTCGGTTGTGTGCCAGCAGCATTACCCGTGAGTCATTAGGAGAGGAAGCAAATGATAACTTCTCCAGGATAAGCGGCAGGGGGAGGGGAAGGGGAAATTTTAGATGGGCAGAAAGTAATGAACTGGAATCGGGCCAGGACGCTGAGGTTATTTTCCCCTGATCTCGTGAAAAGTGCAGGGGGATCTTTAACAATCGATGGATCAAGGCCTCGGCTTTGCATCCCATCCGCGAGAGGCTCCGGCGGTAGCGCGGCTCCTGCGAGCGCGACGCTGGTGCGCCACCAGCCCAGGGCTCACCCGGAGAGACACGCGCACGCCTGGGACCCCACGCCTCCCTCTGCAGCGCCGAGCGGAGTCCCTCGGACCCGCAACTCTGAAGCTTCCGCCTCCAAGGGACCTAGAAGGAAGGAAAGACTCGGATTTTTTATTATTGTTATTATTTTACCACCGTCTCTTCCTCCCCTTTTATTTTTTTCCCACTTGGCAGCCGCCGCATCCCCCAGCTCGGCGTTCTTATTCGTGTAGGTCCCCTGCCCGGCTGCACACCTGACTCGCCGGCGATGACAGAACAGCTCTGCTAACAGGGTCAGGCAGTGAGCTACTGCCGCAGAGCCGCGGGGCAGCACAAAACACTGCCGTTATTCCTGGAAGACCTATACATCACCTCCTCGCCCCCGCCCCTCCGGAACCAAGCGGCAGATTTAAAAGGGGGCACTGTCAAGTCATTTAGGCCCGTTATTTTGCACGAGGAGAAATGGCCTTTGCGAAGCTCGATGGAAGCACGCTCCCATTCCATCTTTAAGTGATCTTGAAGGTTTCAATTGCTGAGCTGTAAACCACAATGCAAAAAAGCACAGACAAATAGATCAGATCAGATATGAGACTGCCCAGACACAGAGTTCCACTTGCCAAGCTGACTGCAGAGCAAAAATAGAAATGATCGCTGCACGTAATTATAGTATTTTACATTTCCACTGCACTTTCCATCCTGAAAGATCCCGAAGAGCACACACATGTGCACGCATGTGCATACAGAGAGGCGGGACACTGGGAAAATTCACTTGCTTGTGAAAGAGACCAAGAAATCACGGTCCAGTAATAACAGCTTGTTCTGAACCAAAGCTTTCATTAACGCGCACACACACACACACGCTCACAGAAAATCATTATAATGTGAAACGAGACCAAGCCAAGCCACAGCAATCTGTAGATCAGCAGCTCCAGCACTTCTGCTGCTGCTCTGAGTTTCCCCCAAAACAGATTAGAAACTGAGCTTTTATTAGCTCTCGCCCTCTGCTTCCCAGCAAAGCCCAAGGTGCCAATTCCACTTTGCTACTACAGGGCAGGGGCAGCTCCGCAGCCGTCACTCCCCAGCCTTTCCTTCTCCTGGTGCAGAGCGCTTTGCAGCCCGTACGAACACGTCCTCCAGCCCCACGGGTCACCGCAGCCCTGTTTTACAGCTGGCAGAGCATCCGAACAGGAGCAGCAAAGCCAGGGCTGCTGCCCTGAGCGCTCCTCTGCTCTTCTCCCCTGACAAAAGAGCCAAATTCAGGTACAAAGACCTTTTCTCCACTTGTACACCACCCAGGATGCTCTGAGCGTGGATTAAAAGGGCCAGGGAAAAAAAAAAAAAAAAAGGAGGCTGGTAGGCAAGCAGGAGCAGAGCCGTGACACTGGCAGAAACCTCCAGCTTTATCAGGAGGCTGAGAAGCAAGGGAGTAAAGAGCAGGCTCCAACTTCAGCCTCATCCTGGGATGCCAGGTCACTCCCTTCTCTCTCCCACACGTCTGTGGCAAGTCAGTTTTGTGCCCCACACAGTAAAGATTTCATAGCCATTTTAAACTCCCATCTGAGCACAGAGGCATTTTGACGTTGACTTGCGGCCAAGCGTGTAAAGAACAGGGAAGCTAAACAGGAGACTGAGAAGAAGGCTGCTCTGAAGGCAACACGAAAAGAACCTATGGGGCAGGAGGAAGGAAAGAAGTGTCTGAGGTTGTGAAACGATACAACAGCCAAGATTATTTGTGTGTGTGTACAACAGGAATTTCACCACCACTGCAATCTAATCAAGTACAGTACACAACTACCTGTCCAGGAAAGAGCTCGCTTGCCAGTAGCCTTACCCCTTACACTAGCACGAGGCTGACACACGCTCTTGATGCCCCTCCGTTCGCTCAGCAGCGTGCTGCAGCCACAGCTGAGGCTCAGCGAATGAGCAGCACATGCCCCTCTCGGCAGAGATTTTGGGGAAGAAAGAGATTTTGTCAAGGACACTGCAGCAACGCCGTCCCCTATACTTAGGGAAACAGCTATGGGATTGCTAATGTCCAGAGAGGACTCGAGGTTTTAATAAGGTCACATCTGAAAGAGCCCCACATAATAAGCTGCATGGAAGTCAATTTATCGACCACAGCACACGGGGCTAAGTCAGGCCTGCCGGGATTCAAAGTTGTGGTTGCAGGGCGCATAGGTAATTCATACCTGATGCTCGAGGCCAGCCCCTCTGGCTACAAACGGGAGACCAAGGTGATTTCTTAAATTTCATTTAGTTTAATAGCCCGGTACATTATTCAGGAACGTGAGGAAGGGCCTGCTTAAAATCTGATCTTGATTTTGACAATGTCACTCCAGCAGCAGCTCCGTGAGCGGGGAGACGGCCGGTGCTCAGCTGGCTCAGCAGCAGCCACAACCGCCCCCACGAGCCGGGGGACGCAACTCATGGGCTGCAGGGTCCCCGAGAGGGGGCAGAGCCAGCAGGAGCAAGGAAAGACGTGCAGGGGCAAGCCTGGGATGAAGAATTATTAAGTTAACAAAGAAAGCTCCCTTCTGCTCCATTGGGACACCCCTGATGGACCTCAGTCAGCCATGTCAGATGCCTTAGCCCAGCTGTGTCCACTCCTCTCCCCATGTAAGGGAACTGAGCACAGCAGTCATGAGTCTCCTTTCTCCTCCCAGAAACAGCACGACCATCTTCACCTGCGTGCAACACCAGCGAGATACTCTGAGACCCTCCCCATCACTTCCTCTTGTGAAACCAGATCAGTGTCTCCAGGTCTGCCCTAGTAAACTAGAAAGCAAGAAAACTACATTGCACAGGCCAGTGCCTGAAAAGCCTACAAAAAGGCAGAGTGATGACAACGTACCTTAGCAGAGGTGATGTTACAGTGTCGTGAGATTGCCAGAGATGACCTTAAAATAATCTTAAAAATTAAAAATAAGTAAAGAGTACCTGTGACTTTGTGGTTTGGTTTTTGTTTGGTTGTTTTGGGGATTTTATTTTTAAAAAAACTACATAAAGAACTACAAAAACAACAACAAAAAGATGGCCATTTCCTTTACCTCCCCTGTCTTTCCCATCTAGAGATGCGAGGTTTTTCTAGGCTGAAAAACTATCACAATTAGAGCACCAAGAAGTGATGTCCTTAATGGTGAGAAACTGAAAGCCGTGATGTTGAAAGAAAATGGGATTTTATTCAGCCCCTGCCAAATTCTGGTTGGTCTTCACGTGCTTTTACTAGTATCTATATAAATACTTTTATTTATTCAGTTGTTTTAATCTGAAGACAGCCAGTAGACGGAAAACTCTCTTACCTACAATTAAAGTATTAGAGCTCACAGAAACATCCGTTATACCTCAGCAGCAGTTCTCTAACTAAGCCAAAAAAATAAAATTAAAACACAGAGCACACATTACTCTTTATTGTAGACTTGGTTATATCAGGCTTGATGACAGTACCATTTTTTAAATCCATCATGGCAGGGTTGGGGGGGAAATAAATTGGTACAAGCCCCACGTGAAACGAACTCTTTTTGGGTCATCTTTAAAACTAATCTGGACACTGCACTAGAAAGCACGCTTAAGGAGACAAACAAAAACCTCCCAACTGTTTTATAATCATATTATCAGTCCAAGAGGCCTGAGAAAAAATAATACTATGTGACCATATTAGTTGCCTGTTATTGTTGGCTACTCAAGGAAAGTAGGGCTTCAGCAATCCAGAATTTACAGGACTGGGAGCCTGGTGGGTCTCTGGTTTTGATTTTGTGCCAATTCACATTCACTCATGCTCTTGGATAAGTCACGATGCCGTCAGCAACTTCAGCCCAGCTGGAAAACTGGGTTAAGAAAGCAGTGGACGCTCGCAGAAAACTAGGGCTTGCCTGCACGGGGACCCGCAGGAAAGTCACGCTGAAGTACTTTAAGCTGGTGGGTAAAATGGCATTAAAGCCCTGCGTGGACAGATTCACACAGAATGCAAATGTGTCCCTGATACAACTACTGGGTTTTCCCTAAATCAGCTGAAAGTTAATTTAAATCTAAGTAAGGGTATGGTCAGACCAGCAAAGCACTCCAGTCAGCGCAGGCTAACAAGTTGCTGTCCTCTCCGTCAGATCTTGGTGACTCACCATATGTGCTTCCAGTTTTCTGTAACGCACGGGAACTGTCGGTATCCTCAGAGAAATCTCCCACAAACTGTTTTTGTGCTACTTACAATCAGAGGGGACACTTTGGCTCGGAGTCAGCAATCTGGTACGTTGGCAGGGGCAGGCTACAAAGGATGTCCCTAGAGTTGCCAGTCGAGCACCATCCCCTGGCACCAAAATTAAATAGACAGTCAAATTTTTAATTCCCCCCAAAAATAAAGACAGAAACACAGCTGCTGGGGTCCTGCCTCGGGAACACCCGGAGATGTGGCCACCACGAAGGGGCAATTAAGCGACAGCGGGATGTTTTCCAGCACCAGAGGTACTTCAAGGAGAGGAGAAACCAGGCAGAGGCTACTGGAAAGCCTCACACACCCAACCCGGAGCTGGGCAGGGACTCGAGAGCACAACTTCTCCGACAGCCCCTGGCTGGGAGGGCTCAGCCGGTCTCCCTGACCTGTGACACAGCCGCCCTGCAGCTGGGGGCTGCCCCTCCTGGCAGCTCCACCACACCACCACAGGCGAGCACCAGGCTCAGTGCTGCTCGGCCCGCTCCTGGGCAGGTCACGCAGTGTTGATCCCCTGCTAGCAGCTCTCCTGCTCCTCGAGCACGGCTCTGCCCCGACCGAGAAGGTCGCCGTGAAGCAGCAGCCCTGAGGCCTGGAGGGGAAGGTGCCCGCGGCCCAACCCATGCCCTGGGGGGAGTGCCCGCTGGTCCACTCCCTCCTCAGCCTCCGCCCCCAGCATAAACCCTTTTGTTTCTCCTCAGAAAGGCGGCAATTATGGCAGAAAAATCTCTCCCCCGCTGGAGGTACCACCGCCTGAGACAGTCGCTCTCCTGACGATGGCAGGCGGTGGAATATTCCGGAACGGGAGAAAGATCTGGGGAGGGCTTGGGGAGAAGGCACCCAGGATCCAATCCTTTCCGTCCCCCGGCCAGCCCCACTCCCTCTCTAGCAGATCTCATCCGTACCATCAGGATTTCGGTGACATTTTCCCCCAGCCCCCCCTCCCGTCGCCTCTCCGGGCTGAGCGCAGCCGAGAGCGCAGGAGAACACCGCGCTGCTCCGCTTCCCTCGCGGGCTGGACAAATAAGTCTTCAGCTAGCCACATGCAAGCCATTAAAAATATATTAACATACCCAGCAGGGGCTGTCACTTTTTCTTTTCTCCCCCCTCTCCCCTTTTCTTAAACGCGGAGAAGGAAGAAATCTTGCCACAGTAACAAGAGGTTTTCATCAAGTCTCATTACCTCGAGCACAGCCGCGCACCACAGCCCCCACAGAGAACAGCCCTCGGCTCCCGCTGTCATTAAAGGAACGAAGATCTTAAACAAAAATTAAACCCAGGACAGCACAAAGCTGGGAGCGCACGGACGGGTAAGGCAGGGAAGGGTGCGTGAAGGCAGAGCGGAGGAGCCGGAGAGGAGGGACGGGGAGCCCCTCGTGGCAGCCGGGCAGGGACGCGCGGGGTTTTGTGCTGTCACCCAGGGCCACGCTCCATTTCCCAGAAACAGCGACGCGGCAACATCCCCTCACGCTAAGAAGGTTCAGGGCTAAACAAGAGCGGCAATTAAGATTAGGGAAGAGGCTTTTTCCAAGCGTGGGATGCTGCCCAACAGGGATAACCTCACACACCCTGACACACATCCACGTCTGCTCCAGCAGGTCCCAGGCCCCCAGAGCAGGGCCCAGCAGTGGCAACCCTGCGCCTCAAGCAAGCCGGGTGCTGTTTTGGGATGAGGGCTTGAAGGATGGGAGGCAGCAATTCAGCATTAAACCAAGGGATTTCTAAACCAGAGGGGTGTTAGTCAGAGGGCTTTCAAGGCAAAGCTTCCTTACCCTTAAACTGTTGTTTCTCAAGTATCTCTCCGGGCTAAGCAGCTTTCCTCGCCGCCCCAACTGCTTTAATCCAGACCAACCCCCTGCTCCAGGCCAGTGCGCGGCAGCACATTCATCTGGCTGCACGGGCACCGCTGAACGAGCGGCTCAGGAGCAGTAGCAGGGGCTGCTGGGGGAAACATGCATAGAAGTGCACCCTCAGAGTCACCAGGCACGTCACCTCGCCCCGGGAGAGCAAGGCATGGTGCACAGACCCCACAGGAACGGAGGGCAGGGAGGAGGGATACTTCGCAAGTGACTAACTGGAAAGAGGTGACCTGAGCCGAACAGGATGTAAAAATAAAGTCTGGTGGCAGCGTGACTGTGTTTTATGCACCTCCAGCTGAGACACAAGTTTACTTCCCCCTTGGGAATGGGGAAGGCAAAAACGATCTCTCTTGAGGAAGCAGTAGAACAAGGAAAAGCAGAGCTGTGCAGAAGAGCCGCACGACGGTAAAGCACTGATGAAAGGTGCTTGTTCTGAGGAGCAAGGAGGAGGATGGCAAGCTGAGGAGCGGGGACTGTATGTGGGCACCACAGAAATAACTCCTGGCAGAGCGGTGAGGAGCAGAAGGGAGCCAGGACATGAACTGGGTGACACAGAGACAGGATAGGGATGCAGAGAGACCAGCCTGCGGCAGAGGAAGGCACCAGGGGAAGCAGTGAGGAAGCTACTTCAGATCTCTGAAGTTTATAACCGTTCCAGCTGTGAATGGTTTAACAGGTCATCATCTGCACAGTTCATGCACCCTCTAGCTCTGTAGTAATTACATCCATTCTGTACAAAGACAGACACATCACATAATGAGGTCTACCAATATCACAGAGGCACACAGGAGAGTAAGCAAAATGTCCGACCATACTAGGAACAGACCAGAAAACAGCTCTGATTTGATAACGATGTGACACAAATCAGATATATCCACCTCTGCAGCACCAAAACCTGTTCTACTCATCCTGTCTTGGAAAGGGCATATAAGGAACCAAAGGAGTTCAGGAAGTGGCAACAAAGAAAGAGGTTTTGGAAGACAGCAAGTGAAGTTCACACATGCAAAACAACATATATGTGCTAAAGAGGGGGGAGAAAAAGTGTGTAAAAAAAATAAATCTAGTGCAATCAGACTATTACTACATAGCAGACGCACACTCCCCTCCCCAGGAAACCCATCCATCCTCTCACAGCCAGCCACCACAACCTGATGGTAGCTGCCCTCAGCCACGGGAGAGAACCACCACTCGAACAGAGAGCACGGCAGACTCTTCTCCTACTCATGCCAAAGCCGACGAGCCTCACCACAGAGCCTCACGGTTGGCACCTCTATAGCCTCACAGTGGAACGGCTTGGCTGGGTTACTCTCTGACCCACTTCAACACAGACAGCACAAACACCGTGGTGTAAAAGAAATGCAGAGCCCTGCTTTAAAATAATGGCAGGGATATGCTGGAGTCTCAGCCGTGCTCTGGAGTTTGACAGCAATGTAATTAGGTCAAGGGATAGCTGTGTTGTAACAGATTCCTTGGACTTGGCTCCATCCAAGGTAGACACGCACATGAATGCTACATCAGCTTGTACTTGCTGGCTTGCCAGCAGCCTGGATTCTTGAAATCCTGCTCCAAGAGGCTAGCATGCCTCGCATGGTGACCCAGGCCCTTGATGTGGGCTCCCAGCTCCACGCTTCTGTGACTGCCTCTGGAAGCGGTGCTCGGGACGGCGGGGATGCAGCCAAGGACCGCGGCCTGCCGCCGAAACAGGCGGCAACGCCTGCGGGAGGAGGAGGCGGCCACAGGCAGGCCGCAGGCAGTGCCTGCAGGAACGGCGCTCATACTGGTGCAGGCTGAGGTCAGCCCAGGGACCGAGGGCTTCACGCCCATGAGTAACGCACAATCAAGAAATGTTTCCTGACAGTGAAGTCTATTAGAGTGTGGAACTGGCTGCCAGGGGAAGCGGGGCAAGCCTCATCCCGCCACCTCTGTGAAGAGTGACAGGACAGGCAGCAGAGCGCAGCGCCTTGGGGCTGGCGGGACAGCCTTGGTGGGGGCAGCCCCACCAGATGCCTCACCCAGGAGCAACACCCACTTAAATCCCCTCCACTGCTCCTAAAGCATCCTCCCACCCACCCCAGGCTCTGCCAGCACTGCCTCCTGCAAGGCTGCCCCACAAACTGCATCATTTTAGCCTGGGCCACTTCACGTATTGGAAGGAATGGGTCTTTTGACCCTACATCAGGTCACTGAGGTGTTTTATGCTACGGTCCTACCAACAGTTGCATCAGCACAACCGACGGGATGGCAGCGATGGGAGAGGCCAGGAATGTGAGGTGGGAGGTGAGGAAATAGCAGTTTCTTACGCCATGCTGTCAATATCTTTACACTGACCATCTGCACACGAAGTCATGCAAAGAAAGGCAGTGGAGGATGCAACTCAGGTGAAGGGGGTGAACTAAGCCATGATTCGGCACGGTCACACTTGTGAAGCTGGACATGACCTAACACACATGGAAGTGATCTTAACGTACAGCAGAGAACATCCCTGCTTGAAATACATCTGGTATCAAGTAAGTTTCTGACACACTGTGCTGGCATTAGTGTTTTAGATCTGAAAGACTGGCTTGGCATTGACATAAAGTTTAATTGTCTTCCCTTAACATTTCATTTTTTACATTTTTTTTAAATAGGGGAAATATCAGCTTGGTTTTGAATTGTACAGTTTCATAGGAACCCATACTATGCCCACATTTAAGCCTAGCAGAAGACTTTTTTTTGGGGGGGGGGGCAGGGAAGGAGGTGTTAAGAACACCACAAAGTTCAAAATTAATGTCTCAACTTGTAACACACTTCCCCCTCTCCCACAACACTGGTTGCAGGAGCTACCCACGGGCTGACACTACTCATGAAGCTCCATATGGTTCTGCTTCCCTTGATTTTCCCTCAGCCTGGCACACTCTGGCACTGCTCAGGTTTTCCTGGTCCTTGGGAAACAGGAGAGATTCCAACAATTCCAGCTTCTCCTTCCTTTGTTTTGACAGAGCTCCCACTGCACCATCTACGAAAAACCTATTGTTACGGCAAAGCATAAAGGTAAATTTGTTTGAACATCACCAGTGCTGTGGAATTTTTCATACTGTGTTTAGTATTGTTAACAATTACTTACATTGCATTAGCATTAAAGGACCTCAGCAATATCAGGATCCCTTCTACTCAGCACAATGTACACATAGAGCAACAAATGCCTGCGCCTGACTAGCATGATATAGCAAAGATTTTTTATTTGAGACAGAACGGCTTCAAAATGGAGTGCCATTTTAAAGCACCCGTAAGTTGACAACAGTTTGTACAATTATCACAAACCACTCAAAGAGAGGCTCCAGTATACCCAGGGAGTACCATGTACTCACCATAACTCAGCAAGTGCTTTTTGCAGCTCCCTTCTACACTCAGTCACGAAGGATATAGATCATTACAGCCTCCAGCTATAGAGCCTTAGCTCACGGAGTAGCAGCTCACACTTTCAGCTCTGGAGATCCCCAGTTCAATCTGCTGCAGGTCAGCCAAGAGGGCAGCTGTCATATAATTACAGCCACAACTTTGCATGTGAAAAAAGTAGGGAGAGCGAACAGAGATCTTATTATAGAATTCTGGTTGCAACCTGCTGAACAGCTCCCTATTTAAAGTAACTTCTCGTAAAGAGGAGGGAGAAAAAGGGGAAAAAAAAGAGAAAAAAAGAAAAAAAAACCCTCTTCCATTCAGCTTCTCCATTTTCTCTGCTTTGCAGAAGAAATCAGTGATGCTTTGCAAAAAGTCCTTTGTTACAAAATGCATAGGTATATTAGATGAAGTACACAAGTGCAGAGCCAGGAGTGAGGCTCTACCCCCTTATCAACTGGAAAAAGAAAAAAAAAAATTCGCATTGCTGAAACCATCTGAAGACCAAGACAACATCTTAGTTTCTTTCTGAGCTATCACCATTCACCAGCAGCCAAGCCAACTGGATTTGCAATTTAAGTATTCTAATTTAGGTTCAAGAAATCTTAACTTAGTTACGTCTTGTTTTCTTCAAACTGTACATACAAGCTCTCAGGAAGACTTAATACAGAGAATCTGGGAGGAGGGTATTTTTGAACTACAAAGGTACAAACTATGGCAAAAAATTCAAATCTCAAATGAAAGGATATTTTAACGAGCGCAACACAAAACAATTAGACCAAGTTTTTTCTTATCCATTAATCTTTCCGCAGATCCTTCTGCACACACACAGCAATTTTTGAGCCAAACTTTTCTCCAAGCCAAGACGTTCAAAAACGGAATTTTAAACAATGCAATCCAGTTAAAAAAAAAAAAACATTCATTTTTCCCCAACAATTATTCTAGAAATCTGTGTTTCCTCAGCCAAACTGTTTCAGGTTTAAGATACAGCTCAAATTCTTTGCAGAACATTCTCCTCTGTTAGAAAGTCCCATCCATCCGTCAGTCCATCCACAGCCCAGCAGCGCAGAAACCAAGTCACCGATTCCTTGCAGTGAATCAACCACCGTGGACCACCAGCAGAAGATCAGAGCTAACTCTCCCACTCCTTGCAAACTACTCGCTTGCTACATACCTCTCCAAGGAAACTGCTCTGACCCAAACTGCTCAGTACCTGCAGGAATACTTGCTGAAACACCAGTCGACTAGTTCATGCACACTACACCTTCAGAACTCCCCAGAACGCAGCGCAGCACTTCCAACGGGGTGTCAAGAAGTGCCCAGCAGACCATCGAGCTGAAATGCGTTCAGGCAACAGCTAACACAAAGCAAAAGCCTGCAACACTGAACTCCAGAATTCAGCACAAGCACGGACGTGCTAGCAGTTTGTATGTAAACCGACTGAATCCTCTGGTGACATCCTCTCATCAGCCTCGTTTCTGAAGACCTGTTTTCATTCTGCTCAGAGTCCTCTGCTCCTCGCCTCAAGCAAGACCCGCTCAGGAAACACACAAACCCTCTGACCATCTCCCTCCCTTTAAAAAAGAGCAAGGGGGAGAATCAAGGACACGAAGCCTAGTTTTGAAGGAAGCTATGTGCGTGCAGCGTAGAAACATTTGGGACTGATTGCACACACATGCACAGCAAAACCCTGGCTGGATTCATCACCCAGGAGGGACCCATAAAGGCGTCACCTCTCCCTCACCGTCTGCAAGCAGGCAAAGCTCACCAGCGTCTGAACCACCCTTGCTGCAGAGTCCAATGTAAGCAGTACAACTGTACGCAGAGATCACTGAAACGAGACACCGCTAGGCTATTTTCTGGTATTATTTCTGTAAATTTAGCACTGCTAAAAGGTTCCAGATAGACGCTCTCTGGAGACTGAAAGCCTTCGCCTACCCTGAGAAGATATGCAGAGAGAATTGCAGCAAAGCAGAGACACGCTTTTCTCATCTCCCCCAGCCTGCCGAGGCTGAAATGACTGACAACAGTCCAAAATGAGGGACACACATAAATTATTAATATTGCACTAGTAGTCTCACTGTTGCCGTGACAGTCTAAAGACTTAAGAGAGGCAGGCCCTGCAGGGAAATATTACATTACTTCAAAATCATTCATTCAGGAAGCTTACATACCGAGGAGGAAAGAGTCATTCTGCAGCGAGCTCTATCGAAACCCTCAGTTTTAAGACCCTTCCTTTCTGAGGCAAAAGCAATTTCAACAAGAATGGGAAAGCAACACGAAACACCAGGAACTCTGGATTTCAAGCGAGTGCCACGGGAGCGACGTTATTTCCGGACACAAACCCTAACACGCTTCTCCTTCCTGACCTGGGAAGCCCACCCTGCTTCCGAGAGCTGGAGAAGCGTTTTGTCTCTGCAGCCACTCTGCTGAGACAGCCGAGCGCCGTGCCAGTCAGGGATAATGGGCGCTGCACGCTACCACATGGAAGGGAGCCAAAAAGCCACTTCGGTTTGCTGCTCGGGCTGGATGGACCCCATGCTGTAAGAGCTCCGGCTTCACGTTCTCCCAGACCTTTTATCTCCTTCCAGGTTTCATGCTATACCTGCCGCCGCAGCAGCCAAGAACCCGTAAAGCAGCATATAAAAAGATGCGGCTTCCTACAGATGGCTTTCTTCTTCCTCTCCCCTGTTGCAAGGGGAATGGCTTATGCAGGGGTATTGGTCCATTTTACGGTGATTTCTAGAATTGGGACAAATAAACTGAACTTTGACATTTTTTCCAAAAAAAGTTAAATTATTTTTGTCTCTTAGTAATCAGAATAGATTTGCTTTTCATTTAAAACACAAAAACTCCCTCCAACAATATTTGAATTTTTTTCTTTGCCAAAACCCCACAAAGACTCAAGCTTACTGATAACATTTTGAAAATTAGATGCACGACATTACTCCATACCAAAAAAGAAAAGAAAGCAGCAATTTTTCAAACAATAAAGTAATCCATTTTAAAAGCTAGCATTTTCTAGTAAAAATTCTTGCATTAAAAAAAACAAGAAGGCTTTCAGTAACTCTAAACGATGGGGGAAAGAAAAAACGGATCCTACCCCCAGCTGGATGGCATTCCTCTCTTTGGGCGCAATGTGGTAGCATTTGACTGACGCATCTGATCCATTCCAAAACTCCAGGCGATGTTTTAATCATCAACGGGCAGAATCCTATTAATTTTCAGGGAAAAAAAAAAAAGAAAAACAGAGTAGAATATGGAGACAGGACACAGAGCACCTGGCATTTGTCTAGCAGATCCAGCTGATTTAGCTAGGTCTGTAATTACCAACAGATTAAAGAATTAGTTGGTGGCAGAAATTGCCATCTACCAGTGTAAGCCCCTTCCTCCCCTCCACCCCCTTTCCGCCACCTCAGCCCAACCCGGTCTCCCAACACGGCTTGAAACATCAGTCCCATACCAAGAGAAGCAAAATAGGAAGAGGAAAAGGAGTGGGAAGAAACAAAACATGGCGAATAGGGATGGCATAGGCATCGGCATGCAAACAAGAGCGTGTGCTGGCCCCTGTGGTGGCAGAAAACGGGAGATCAGGTAGCGGGAGGCAGGAGAGCAGATTTGAGTGGTCCCTGAGCTTGGGGCAAGAAACGGCAGCAGGCAGCACAGAGCGAGCCCCAGCACACACAACGAGCTCAGCCCTCAGAAGCAACAGCACGCCAGGCAATCCTATTGCCAGGTGGCTGCTGCAATTGGCATTTTCATCAGCAGTGGGCTTGATAAAGGGAAGGCAGCATGAGCTTTCCGCATTAAACGAGGCTTCCCAGCCTGCCCATGAATTCATTTTGCTACCAGCCAAACCTAGGCCTACCAACATCAACCACTCGTGCTCTGAAACAAGCCTCCACTAACAGCCTTGCACCAACTTCACTTCAGTGCTGATGAGCACCGCAAGCCCTCAGGACCAGCCACCGTACGAGGTGGCACAACCCCGGGAGGAATTTACCTGTTCCAACAGTGGCCAGAAGACCAGAGTGGGCAGCATGACCCTTCCTGCTGGCCAACTGACCCCATGGGACCAGCCCACGTCCCACCCCAATGGCCTGGTGTTGGGCACCTTCCCACCTGTGGGGCTGTTGGCAGAAAGAAGGCAGGCCCCCGCAGGGAATGGGGGAACACTGATAAATCAGGTATTGCTGCCAGAGTCTTACAGCAGCCCCTACAGCCTCTGCCACAGACTGGGAGACTCGAGAGTGAGTGACGAGCAGGGTCTGCCACCAGCATGCCCACCCCACAGCTCCTGGCCATCATTTAGGCTGCCCCAGGTCCTGCACCTTGAAGATAAGGACGCAAACCTTGCATTTGAGGCGAAACAGTCACACGGAGAAGGACAGACTGCCAGCCCCGACAAGGGCTGTGCAGCTGCAGCTCACACGTCCATTAGGACCCCCGGAGCACGCGGCGTCATGCCCAGCCTGACTGCATTTGTAACCAACCCTGCCGGCCTGTCAGCGGGCCCTGAACCCTGGGACTTCAGCGGGGAGAGCACGAGCCTCTGCCTCACGCGCTAAATAATTAAACTCTGTGGGAGCAGCAGCAGACTCGTAAAACTCGTACACAGACCGAGCCAGCATTAATGGGGGTCAAAGACGAACACGCTCTCTGTCTTTCTCTTTTTTTTTTTTTTTTTAAAGTGCGCTTTGATGCGTGGGGCGAGTGGTGAGAGGAGATGTTCATTACCCTCTCCGGTACCCGACGCGTTTTTCCTGACTGTCGATACCTTCTCCTCCCCCCGGCACCCCGTGCTGCTGGCAGTCACCCCCCTGGACAGCCGGAGACCACCAGAAGGTGTGTGCCGAGGTGCCACCTGGTCACCCGCCAGTAGGGCAGCGAGGGACCTCGCTGCGGGCAGCTCTACCAGTCCGTGCCACTGACGAGGCCTGGCCTTCAGGCGGATGCCTCCGGCTGGATTTCTAGGGTGCCAAAGGTGGCACCTCCCGTGTGGCCGGGCATGGAGGAGGCCGGTCGCATCCGCTGGGACCGTCAGCCTGGGCTCAGGGCTCGGAGCCAGAGCTGGGAGCTGCCACAGGGAGGTCGCCGGGAAGGAAATGGAAGTCCCTTCACGGGCAGGGAGAGGCAGCGGCAGGAAAGGCAGTTTGAGAAGGTCGCAGGACCGCTGGCCCGCCCCGCCCCTCCTGGCCTTAAAATACAAATAGACGCACGTGAGCGCCTTACACGCTCTGCTCTGTTCAGACATTTCACGGCGAGCTCTGCTCTGCCCACGTCTTTTGCATTCCCCCAGCCCACACCAGTTTTGGAAATGGTAGTTTCAGCTTTCCCTTAACAAAAAAACAGCCTCGGGTGGGGAGAAGGGAAAGCGGGTTGTTTTGGGGAAGAGGCCACCACATCGGCACTGCAAACTCGGGGTCCTTGGGTGCTCTGTGGAAGCGGAGCCTCCTGACTCCAGCCTCCACCAGTTTTCCCCCGTGGAGGAGCGGTCTCGGGCTGGAAGCAGCTCACCTGCCCGCAGGGCACTGCGCCCGGAGGAGCTCCAGAGGGAATCCCCTTCACAAGGACAGCGAGGCAATAGCATCAAAAGGGCTTTGTGAGGAAACAAAATGACGTGGAAGAACGGGAAGAGCCCAGAGCCCAAGGAAAAGCTCATGTCGAGGCAAAAACACCCGCCTGCAGGGCAAGGCAACGCCCGCTCCCCAGCCTCCTGGGCTGCTGAGGCACCCGCTGACTCAAAGCAGGGCGCAGGTGTGCCGTGGCCTGGCTCCTTCTGGAGAAAAACCTCCAGGATCACTGGTAGTGCACTGAGAAAGCAGCTGGTGTAGCAGCCCTTAGCGGCCACGAAGGCCTGCAGCAGAGCAAAGCCAGCTTTTATTTATTATTTATAAGTAGCACTGAGAGACACCTGGGTTTTAAGGTCGTAGGACCTTCTTCCAGCAAACCCTAATACTCGCGCTTTCAGAGCGCTCACAGACAACAGAAGCCCTCATACCTCCCAGCAGGGCTAAAGCGGCAGCTGTGACTCCCATTATTCCTGGA
This sequence comes from Cygnus olor, assembly GCF_009769625.2. Taxonomy (NCBI): domain Eukaryota; kingdom Metazoa; phylum Chordata; class Aves; order Anseriformes; family Anatidae; genus Cygnus; species Cygnus olor. The sequence continues at coordinate 43,670,948 of NC_049169.1, forward strand.
AATATGAGGGGAAATGGCTCGGGCTTTCCAGCCTCAGCTCCCCTTCCCTCCTGTCCTCTGGCTACAAGAGCCACAGCCAGCACCTGTGGCCGGGGTGCTCCACAGGACACACATTGCAGGGGGCTGAGCTCAAAATGGCAGTCAGCAATGAGCAGGGCGGTGAGAAAGTCCAAGAGAAACTGCAAGGTAAAAACAAGCGCCTTCTCTTACAAGAAATGACTCCATCGCATGGTTAGATCCATCACCCCATATGCTGGGTCACGGCGGTGCCGCGCGAGCACGCTGCTATTATCTGTTTGCAATCACATCTCGGTCGGTCTTTCTGCTTAATGCACGAAAAGCAGAGCTAATCCGATTCACTCCTTCTTTCTGCTTAATGTCTTCAGTTCCCAAGCAGGCTCTGCGCTGCTTCAAGTGATGCTCAACTAACACTAGCCAGGAGCGCGCAGTGCAAAAGAAGATGGAACTACCTATTAATTTTAGCCTTTCTTTCCACCTATTATGGCTAAAATTCCTTCTACACTTGAAGCTTTGCAAACAAGAGTCAGGAAATTCCCATTTCCCTCTCTACACCACACCCGGCTCATGCATGAGCTCCCTCCTCCAAGCTGCTCCTCCCGTGGTATCTGGGCAATTAATTACAGCACAGACCTATCGGGCTTTCCTCTCATCCTCAGGGACAGCTTTTTTTTTTAGGTATTTCCTGGCTGGGAACCGCCACAGAAGGATGTCTTCTGCTGGCACCATAACACCCTCTCTTTGCTAATCTATCTAAAGTGACCGCCACGTGCTCTCCTCCCTCTGTTCCCTCAACACTATTTGATTACTGCAGTCCTGCACGTGAACTCTAACGCACCCTCAGCATTTCCAGAGCGAGGACACGGCGGCTTCGAACAGGGCCCTGGCACGGCTGCTCCTCTCCTGCATTTTGCCACCATTTGCAAGGCAACTGGAGCATTGCTGGAGTCAGCTGCGATGCCTTCACCTGCACCAGAGAGACCACTGCAACCACGAAGGCCCCAAACTGGGCAGATAACACGAAAACTCAGCAGAAAGATGCAGGAGAAGAATGGCGTGCAGAAACACCCATGATCACGAGCCAGGCTGAGCAGCACAGGAGAGTCACCCATTGCAAGTACAATGGAAAGAGTTGCCAGAACAGCAACAAAAATCAGCAAGTATTTACAAGAGATGAGAAAGAGATGTAGGTGGAAGGCAGACGTGCCAGGATACATATCTCTGTCCAGAAGGTATAAAAAAAATAACCGAGACTGCAGAGATGAAGGCACAATCAGCCCCCACACCTGCACACAGCCCCCACCTGATACCCACTGTATCAGCCAGATCAACGGCAGCTCCTGAGAAGACCCCAACTATCCAGCTCCTTCACCAGCATCTTCCTCGAGTCTGCATGCAAGGGGGCGGAAGAAAAACATACCTCGCAATGAGGTTACTTACAGCGTTTTTCTCTACTGCCCCTCTCCTATAAATGTGGGGTGGGGCTTTTTTTGTTTGTTTTTAATAGTGCAGCTGGCTTATAAGCGTGTCAGATTTATAAAAACATATCCTTGAAAACAAAGCCACTTTGTGCTCAGCATATCCAGTGGCACCATTATTTATTATCAATACACTGGTTCTTTCCTTTATTCATTCCATCCCTGGAACAAACCCACTGTAACAGCCACCCAGTGTATAATCTTCCCATGTAAAGCAACGCAACCCCACAATAATCCTTCTCTTCCCATAATGTCTTCAAATTCCAATGAGAAGAATTTAGGCTTAAATGCTTAAAAAAAAAAAGAAAGAAAAAAGAAAACTGCAGCAGGAAACCAATCTCTAACAACTCTCAAGTTGGAGCAAATTCCCCCATCCCTCCCTATTTCTGTTTGGAAATGGCTGCACAAACATCTCCAGTTTGTGCAACACACCAATTGCAACCTGTCCCTCCCTCAGTCGGTCCACGCACGCATGGGCTCCCTGCACCCTGCTGCTTTTGGCAAACAACTCTTTAGTGGCATCATCTTCAACTCCACGCTTTATAAAATTCAGCAGACAGACACGTATCTGCTCCTTTAGTCATAAAGCAATCACCGAAGGCCAAGAGGTGTCTCCGTCTCGCCTCCCAAATGCACGCTCTGACCCGCACCGTGCCCCGCTAAGTACACACGTGGGCCACACGTGTCTCTTCCCTGCCATCAGTGAAGGATGAGGCAGAAACACCGAAAGCAAAAGCAAAGCTGAGGCAGAAAGGCTGTTCGCATCATTCAGTGGAAGCAAAGTTCTCCTTGGCCCCTTCCCAAGGAGCTTTGCCTACTGCCCTACACATACACGTGCAGCCCAGCCGCGTCCCCTGCTGCTACCAAAGCCCCACGCTGAAGGAACCCCGCCGAGGTCACCCACCCAGGCTGACGTCTGAGCTTCAGCACACCCCTGGTTTCACCCCCAGAGCAAGACAACACCGTTCTGAGCTGCCTCAGCAGCATCCCACAAGGCTTTCCCAGTACCTGCTGGCACCTGAAAATTATGAGAGCAGTTGCCTCTGGGGCCACCACAGTCGACGTTTGAAAGATGGAGGGGTGTTTTCCTGGCAGCGTGGTACCCAGCTTCGGACCTGGCTCACCACGGACGTGCAGAAAGCTCTCCAGACATCACCCTGCCCTTGCCATCCATCCCAGACCTCAAGGACTACCTGGTCCCACCAGCTCTGCCTGAGCAGCACCACTGCCACACGCGGCGATGCTCTTCCCCAGCCCACAGCTGTCCTCTCCTAGGGGAGGGCTACGGCTACTGTTCTCTAAGCCCTTTCATATCCTTAGGCTCTGTCTGTTAGCAAATACCATAACAACAGTGGGCTCTTCTCCTGGGGAGGTGGTGAAACTCAACTTTTTCCTTTTCCCTTTGGAAAGCACAGCTTGGAAACGGGATCAGCATCTGGAAGCACACACGAGTTGATCCCAGAGAAAGAATGAGAGGAGCGAGGGGAAGGGAGGGAGCCGAGAATGAAGACTGAGGGCGAGGTTTCACGTTACAGCTGAACGAGGCTAACAGTTCACCGCTGCCAAAAGAGGGGGGCCCCATTTCCACCTTTCTTTCATTCCCTACCTTTCACTTCTGGCAACACAAATCTCGCCCCTCCCTCACGGCAGCTCTGGTACTAGCCTGAACCTGGTGAGCAGGTTCAGCTCTTTTATGTTTTTTTTTCCTAAATATTTTCAGCCAAGTCAGTTTTCCGAAAGCTGCACAAACCGAACCCGTGTAGCACCAGAGCAGCACAAGGCAAGGCACGACCACCCCTCCTGGACGGAGCCGGCAGCCAGACTGGTTCGGCCACAGCAACAAAACCCACCCTGGGCTGCACGAACCTGTGGTGCCACCAGACAAGGACACCGGCCAGCACAACAGAAGCGGTCGACCTGAAAAGCCTGCAATAGATATGCTTGCTAATAATCTTAAAACATGAGGTTTTACCTGTTAATAGGCTCTACCTACCGGTAGCCTTCCTGAACTGGATGGTGAAGGCAGCCGTGAAGGTAAAGACTGACATTAAAACTGAGCAGACCCAAACCAGACAAAAATAGGGGTGGTACTGCAGGATCTCCAATAATAATTCTGCCTCTTTTTAAATTGGACTCTTAATATCAAACAAGATGGCTGCCTTCATCACTATGCTCAGAAATGTCTGTTTCCATTACAAATTTAACAATTAGTTTCAGGGTGCTTGTGGTAAAGCATTTTTCTTTCCCCATCAGCTTCTACATCAGATGAACAAAATAATGCAGTTCTCTTCGATTTAAAAAAAAATAAAATCAAGCTCATATTAGTTCAGTCTTTCTTCCCTTCCACCTCCTCAGCTCAATTACTAAAAGCAATTTACAGACAATAAATGCAACTTCACAGCTGCTTGTATGAAGCATTCCCTTTATTTTATAGATGAGGAGGATACAGTCTACACAGAAATTAATATCAGCGAGGTCTGCTTCAAAGCTGGGTAAGGAAGAGGAGCAGACAAACTCTTAAAGAATACAGATCATGCCTGCACGCCAGTAAAACCAGTAATGAAGGGTTAGGGATGTCACCAGTGGGATGTCAATTCCTTGAACCTATCTGCTGAAGTGCAGCAACAAATAAAAGCCTGCTTTGGGGTGCTGCTTTTTGGTTTTATTCAGTTTTTATTAGGTTCCTGCACGATCACCAGGAACAGAGGATTTGCAGCTAGAAATTCTGCGTGCATCGTTTTGCCAGCGAAAACATGCCAGCCAGGAGAGAGCCCAGCGCTTCGTCGTAGCCTCACGGGCTTCCGCAGGACCTGGGCCTGCTGCTAAAATCGCCACCCGCGACTTGGAGAAAGCACCGGGAGTAGCACCGCCAAAGAGAGAGAGAAAAAAAAAAAAAAGCGCAGGCACTCTTGCGATGCTAACTGCTCCTTCAGGTGTGATAAAAACGCACGGCCAACTCTCCTCCCTCCAGGCCTCCCTGGCTGCCGGAGCCACGCGCCAGCACGCACAGGCCAGCGCCGGGCCTGAGTCACCTGCACAGGCCCCAGGGGTCTCGGCTCTGTGACAGACCGGGGCACTGGTGCTGGAGACGAAGGCAGTGTTAATTTTGGCACTCCTTAATCACATTTGCTAGCAAACGTAACGCCGCCGGGTCAGTAAATCCACCCTCCTCCATCCACCCCAGCGGGCCTGTCTTGACACCTTCCCCTCTTCAGCCAACAGCTCCGTGTTTCCGTATCCCTGACCGACACGGGCTGGTTTTTGTACAACTACAGCCCTTGGAAAACTGATTTAGGATTAAATTCGTTTCTAGCCTGCATACGAATACCAAGCACGCTTAAACCAATGGGGCACTGGGGGCTTCTCTACTTGACTAGCTTAAAACCAGAAGCCGTATCCTGCATGCATCAAAGAACAGATAGGTGTCAAGAAGGCCCCAAAACCAACTGAAATAAAGCCAACACAAGAGATTTGGAATTGTAAGATCTCTCACACAGGGAGAGCTGGTAAACGCCAACCCATTTCTAGCAGGGCTGCCATTTTCTGCATTTTCGCTGCAGCAAGTACTGAAGTTCGTGCCTATTCCACCCGGTCCCACAACGCCATCGCAGCCCAGCACTACCGTGGAAAGCGGCTGTGAAGATGCAGCCGCTGCAGGAGGCACCTGCCCCAGCAAGGACTTCACACGCAGACCTCCCAGTCTGTGTGCCCCTTCCACACGCTGCCTGGGGTGCCCACACTACCCCAACAAGCACCGAGACCTCCCAGCAGCTGTAGGACAGCAGGAAGGGAGAGATGGCCAGCTGGAGTCCGGACCTCCACGACCAGAACGCCACGTCCAGACCTCCACGACCAGACCTCCACGACCACCACCATCCCATCCCCTCAACCTCCGGCCAGGCCCCAGCACCCTTCCCTCTCCCAAACTCTTCCAAAGGGGATGGACCGGAGAAGATAGGATTGGCTCAGGCTGAGAATTTCATTTCTGAGCTTGGGAGATCTGCGGCGGAGACCGAGCCACTGATATTTTTCTAATATAAGGAACATATAAGATGCCTAGAATTTGATAGCTGCTTTTTAATTAAATTGAAATAAGTAAATCACAGCCCGTTGCCATGGAGAATGAACAGACACAGCCTCTTGACTCCAGGGCAGGATCAAGCAGGAGAGGCAGACAAGGCTGTGAAATTAAAAACACCTATTTTAAAGCAAATGGTCTTGATAATTAGCAAAAAATGTGGCATAGGGAAATAATATAACCATATGGCAGGAAGTGGTTTTCAAGGTGAACTACAAAGCTGTTTTAAATAAATGAATAAACTGCTGGAGCTGCTGGGTCACTCGCAGAACCATATACGCAGGATTAGACGTCATTTAAAAAAATATACAAAAAAAAAAAGTAATTAGCTCTTCTTTTCACTTTCCTGCCTATAGTCTACATCTGTGTTTGTTCTTATTTTTAAGGACTTGTTTCAAGCGATTAACGTTTGCACCTATTTGCAGCTACCAGCGAGCCGTCAAACTCGCACGTTTTCAAAAGCCTTGCAGCTCACCCTGAAGCGAGAACCAAGTTTGTAGGATATAAAACCTTTTATCTCTTCCTCGGTGTCATTACACAATCCCAGCCAGGTCATCCGATGCTAATAATCGCTCCTGAAGCTGCGCGTCTCTGCGATGACTTCCACAACAGAGAGAGAGCCGGGGGGGTCACGCACACCACGCGCCGGACCCCGCGATGCCCCGCTGCAGAAGAGGAGCTCGGAGGGACGGGGAGGCTGAGCACGGCATCCCCCCTGCTCCTGCTCCTGCTCCTGCCCGCTGCCAGCTCACCCTTCAAAGGCTGTGCGCGAAGAGGGGGCCGGAGAGTTTGTGCTGCTCCTGCTCTGCAGGCAGGCTGTCTCGTGGCCGTTGTCCCTGCCCTTTCAAACCCCTTCTGGTCTGCTCAGATATGAAAGGCGCACAGCGAGAGGCTCCCTCATTACCTTTCTGAGCCCAGACAGAGCAAACCTGAGCAAGACTGTCTTACGGTTTCCAGCGAGCATATGGCCAAAGTGCATCAAATTCATAATAGCTTAAGAATACTTGAAATAAATTCTACCCGATGACTCAGTTTCAAAAATGTGCTGTGCATTTTTTTTTTAAAGGGAAGGGACAGACAACCTAATCTTCACTTCAAACCTCTCGCCCAGTCTAGGGGAAAAACCAACCTTTCCTCCTTATTTTGTAAGGACACAAGCTGGCAGCCACAGCCATTAGTCTTCCACGGCAGCTAATGACCCACACGAAGCAAACTGTCAGGATCCCAGTCCAGGCCTTTGTGACACAGCTGGTTACATTAAAAACAGTCATATTTTCAGCACTAATCAGCAGAAGCTGAGCTGGCTATTGACAGATTCTCCCCTGGTCCATCCCCCCCCCAGACCAAGAAACAGCCCGCAAAGGGAAGGGAGCCAGGATAGGTACCACAGATAAAGAAGGGCTGGGGGAAAAAACAAGCCCTCACAATCAGTATTCCCTGCTCACCGTTTTGCCCCAAGTTTGGAGCGTTTACTGCTATAACTGAAGTCACACTAGGTAAGATTTGTAGCCTACATTAAAAATAAACTCGAGGCCCAAGCCTGCACGAAGAAGTGCATAAACCTGCACTTCGGGTCCACCCTGCAGAGTGCTGCCGAGGACCCCAGAGCCACCCTGGGCAAGCCCCGGGGCATGGGCAGCACGAAGGGGCCAGCTCTCAGTCCTCGAGCACTGGACGCCCCGGCCCTGAACAGGGCAGCATCGACAGGGCTTGGTCCTGCCCTCAGAGGCACTGGGCACACAGGGGACAGCGGTGGCTTGCTCCTCCTCGCCCCTTAGCTTCTCTTGTTTTGAATTCTGATTTAAGGAGCGTTAGTTAGCACCAGCACGGCCAGCCCAGCGCCTTCCCTTGGAAGGGAACTGCGGTTTCTCCTCGCTCCCCACAAGCCAAGATAAGCGCTGGAAGGAAGCCACAGTCCCAGGGGCACTCCCAGCTGGACAGAGCCGGGGCACGCGGCCACCCAGCGCACGAGGAAGATGCTGGCCGAGCTCAGGAGTGGATTATTTCAGTATCACAGCAGCGAGGGTCACGGGCCAAGAAGGAAATTGAAAAAGGAGAACAACAACAACAAGAAGCAGCTGGCCTCCGACGCCAGCTCCGGCCGTGCCACCATCTCCGCTCCCAGCGGGGTCTCCGGCCCGACGCCTTTGTCGCTGGAGGACGGCGTCACCCGCGTGTCACCCACGGGCACTGTCGACAACTTCAAGTCACGGTCCCGGTGGGCACGTACGTCCCAGGGAAAAGGCAGCCGGTGCCAGGACGGTGCTTTAACAGGACATGGGATCACCGCAACGCTCATCCCAAAAGGTCAGGGTGGGCTGGGGGGGCATGCAAGGAGGGGGGAAGCGACGCACGGGGCTGCACAGCGCTCCCCATAAAGCATCCACGCGTGGGCAAGGAAGCAAGCGGCAGGGCACGGCGGCCGGGACACCCACGGAGCCCGTGACCGAGGCACCCCACAGCACGCGTGGGGCCCCCAATTCCCCACAAATATAGGGGATATGGGGGGGGGGGCTGGTGTTGCGGCTGCCGTACCCAAACCCACAACAAACCCCGCGCACCGAGGGAGGGGGGGGTGGAGGGGAAGAGAATAAAAAGTCACCTCCAGCGGGGAGAAGGGGGGGGGGACCCGGACCCGGACCCAGACCCGCCGCCCCCCGTCCCCCCGCTCCCCGCTCACCTGGCGGGGCCGCCCCTCACCGTGCCATGGCGGCACGGCCCGGCCCGGCCCGGCCCTTCCCGCGGCGGGGAGCGGGGCTCCCGGTTCTTTGTTGCGCGGCGGGGAGCGGGGCACGGATCCTGTCACGTCATGTGACCCGCCGGGGGTGTCGGCTTTTTTTTTTTTTTTTTCCTCCTTTTTCTTTTTTTTGGCTTTATTTATTTATTATTTATTCATTCCCTCCCTCCCTCCCTCCCCCCCCACCCCAACCCACCCGCCCGCCCTCCCGCCCACCCTTCGGGCCGCGAGGTGGCTGCCGGCGGAGCGGCGGCGGCCGGGGAGGAGGAGCCGCGGGCGGGGAGGGCTCCCTCGGCGGGGCCGGCGGCGGCTCGGGCTCGGGCTGGGGCTCGGGGGCGGGCTCCGGCGTCGCCCAGCGCTGCCTGCGGGCGGCGGCGGGGCAGGGCCGGGCCCGTGCCCGTGTCCCGGGGCCTGGCGCCGCTCCCCCGGGCCGGGAGGGCCCGAGCTGGGCCTGCCTCCGGCGGGGGTGGGTGTCAGGCGCTGCCCCGGCCGCCGCAGGGGGTTTTGTCGTTTAAGAGTCCCGCAGGAGTTTGTCGTCGGTGTGTGGTTTTGGGGATTTGGTGTTTGGTGGTTTTTATTTTTGAGCCGTGCGAGATTTCCGTATCTGCCGCCTCACGCGGCTGGCCGCTCCGGGCAGCCTTCGGTCCCCTCCTGTTGTGCATTGGGCTCCTCTGTGTCTCTCCGCGCCCCAAAGCACCAGCTTCCCCACGAGCTGGAGCCAAAACACATCACGCTGCCAAGCCGGGCCACACATGGGAAGCGCGCACTGCGTATTCCGATCAGAAACAGCTCAGAAAACCTGGGACTCCTTCGCCAAGTACAGCCACAAATGCAATGAGCGGCTTCCCCTCAGCTCAATCCCCAAGATGGCTCTTACACCAACACCAGCTTTCTAGGCACCACAACTGACACACAAACATGGCACCCCACGAGCCAGAGCCTCCGCGAGAGCACTCAGACCGTAAAACCGCCTCCGTAAAGCTGATGCGCTCAGCAGCTGCCCAGACCACACCAAGGAGCCACGAGACTCAGCCAGCCCTGCCGGGACTCCTACACCTGCTCCGAGGGGAGCGCTGGCGGCTGCTCTACCAGTGAGGTCACGCTTTGGCAAAACACATACGTGCCTGCTGCGTTGAAGACGCAACAGCAGCCAGAGCAATTTTAGAAAATCATTTTTTTCAAGGAATCAAATTTTGTTTGGTGTTTGTCCAGTGTGACCAATGTTAAAAAGGTCTGGCAAAGTCTCCGACCACATTAGCTTGCTGCCAATTTGTTTTTCTGCTCTTAATTTTAGAGTCTACTGTAACATTCCCCCTCCTGCGACCACATTTCCCTGATAGCGATAATATTACATGCTAAAATCCACACACAAATTAATCTTTTAAATGACGATCTCCATTTGAAAGATTTTTTCCCCACTGCCTCTCCTCCTAACCTTCAGCCTCTCCCTTTCCCAGCTCATTACAGGAAGCAAATCTGCAGTTGAAAACATGAAATAGAACCAGATCCCGCCAGAGCATCAAACATGAAATACGCCAGCGCCGCTCCACAGACGGCATAATCAATGCCCTTCTTCCCACAGCAAAACCACCGAAATTCTTTGTTCCTGCGCATAGTCGTCCCAAATCTCTACAGTTCATCACTTCCTCCAGCAGATGAGATACCCCCCCAGAAACCACGTGAGTGAAAATGAATAATTGCCATCTTAGAATGAGTGCGTACAGGCAGCCAATAAAGGACAGAAACACAAACTCATCATTAGCAGAATGTTGTGTCGGAAAATAACAACCCTCGCCCCTCAATCCTTATCCCAAAGGAGACCTGCAAAATACTCCCAGAAGATAAATCTCATAATTTAAACTTGTCAGCCCCTAGATACTAAAACTCATGGGTTTAACAGAGGTGTTGCTTTCCTAGCCCATTGCAGCCTCCCTGCTGACCTCTCCCTTTGTCACCCACACAAACAACCCTTTCTTCGTTAGTGGTCCAGCAGAGAACTAGCAGCTTGTCAGTCACTTCTGCTCACACCCTTTTGCACTCCATAGGTGCTCCTTTTTTTTCTCAAGTGGTCAAATTGATTAATATAATTAGATTAAACTAAGAGCAATTGCATCTAGCCTGTAGTTAGCTTGAATTTTGCTGCTTTCTGTCAGATCTGATAAAGAGACCCTGAGCCCAAAAGCTTGTTTGCTTTTTCCAGTTATATCAGTTGATCTAATAAAAGATATTACCTTTCTCCACAAACCTTGCTTCCCTAGGATCTTCAGACCATCACAGCTACAACAACAACACTTTTACTGTCTTGCCTGCTCTAACTGATTCTTCTAGATTCTCTTATCTATAAAATAGAATAAGATAAAACATATTCTGTATCGATTCTTATGCTGTTTTCACAACCATAATATTCAAGTACCTTCTAGGACTACATTAACTGATCAACTGTCACGTGTAGGGTTTGTTTTTCTTTGTCTTGTTCTCTCTCCCCAGGAAGAAAATGATGCACAGAGCAGTGTTTTGGTTCTGTGAGTTGCTTTTTTTTCCCTCCTCTATTCTTGTTGCTCTGCATTTGTACCAGAGAAAATGAGGATGATGGCAATTTCTGTGATAGACCTTATTTCCCAGGGAAGTTAATTTCAGAGTGTTGAGCCACCCGTAGAAAGATGTCTCCTGCACAAAGGAACATTATAATATGTCATTCCCAACGAGAGAAAAGCTAATCTGTATTCTTGACACTTGGGACAGAAACTTCCTAAGAAAAAAACAGCTTTTTCCCTTCTCCAGAAAAAGAGTTTCGACCCATGATCCTCAGTATGCGAGGTTCCGACAGATTGCTGCGAATTTTTAACATACAGGCCAGCACTCTGTACAGCTATAAACAGGAATATCTGGAAACCGCAAAGGGTAACATACCTTTTAATCGCACTGAAACACGCTGCCATAGGACTGCTGGGAGGGAGACGGTGGAAATAAATTATTTCATGCTAAAACACAGAGAGCGTTTACTCATGTGTAAGGAGTCACGCTGCCGCTCCTCAAAGAGGAACCCTAAGCAATCCCACGTGTCTGAAAGGCAGTAGGTACAACATACGAGTTACTGAAAGGTAGAAACTGAGGTGAAGAGAGGAATCATCTGTGCTCAAGCACTGAAAGCAGAAATACCAGAAGACCTCAGGGAGACAGTAGACAGCAGATTTAATATGTTTTTGCAATGTGATACGGCAGCAAAAATCATGCAGTTAATTTAATTTGGGGTTGTAAAGGCAGAGACCTCTTCTCAGAGATATAGGCAATAGTCCCATTTTTTAATATAGTGGCAAGACCGCAGTTTGAAGACATGTTTAGTTCTGGACAGTTCGGTGCTAGCTAGATGTCAACAACTTGGAGGCAAATAAATAAAAAAAAAAAAAAGGAACATAAAATGATAAAAAAGCTGGAAGGGATTACAGTGTGTGTAGGTTGGCCAAATAACAACCGTGAAGAGCATCATGGGAATTGTGTGCGAGAATTTCAGGGTGCAGAAACACCAGGGAGCGAGAAAGGCTGCTTAGGGTTGTCTGATGGAGTATAAATGATATCCATGTAAATGAAATGAAGCAAAGGAATCATTAATCTGCAAGACAGCATCTCAGAAGAGCTCCCATCACCTGAGTCACAGAAGACAATCAAGGAACAGTGACTGCAGGAAGGGATTAGATGAGGACGGTATGCCTGTGGGATGTCTCATCCCTGCCCGCCTAGCTGCTCCCTAACTGGGACATCTGCAGAGCAATAGGTCCCAGCCCTGTACATCGTGGAAACTTTCCCTTTCTGCTCCATTGCTGGAGATACTTGAAGACCAAAATAACCATGCTAAGTTCCAGCAGGTGACCATGGAAGGAGTGCTGTATTCACAGGGATCCAGGGGGTGAAAAACTTCAGAGTTTTTCCCTTTTACCACTGGGATTTTCTGGAGATGTCACTGGCTCATCGTCTGGTAAGGATGGCGGTGATACCACTCCTGTGTTTTAATATTGTCATCATGACGTTCTCTTGGATTACTTAGAGCTTTGAGTTGTTGTCCTGAGCAGCACTCACCTCTTCCAAAAAGTCTGTGGCACCCAGAGACAGCAATTAATTGAAATGAAAAAAATAAAAATCAGAGGCTTTGTTATTCCTTAATTAGAGTAATGAGATCAAAGCAAGTCCTTTTTCTAACACAGTAGGAAAGCCAACTTGAACTTGTACCCATAGCACCTTTATATCATGTTGTGCCATCACATATCCCGGCCTCCTAGCACAGGAACCCGACAGCACAGTATGTCGCTCCCAACCAGGGCTGACACACCGTGATGCCATCCATCCTGAATGTACCACACACGCATTGCTGAAAATAAATAAATAAATAAAAGCCCAGACAATTTTATAAATGTTCTGTAATGGGTTTGAATGTCTTCCCTTGCTGGGCCTGTATTTTTTTAACAACACCCTTAGGGAGGTATGTGCAGCGATAATTATCAGTCCAACCGTACACAAAGCACACAATGGTATAGCCTTCCGTAACTGTTGACATTAAACAGCTTTTCTATACATAGAAATGTCACAATCTCCGTGAAGGAAACCTCTCTACTTATTTACTGAAATGAATGACATGGCCTGCCACACACAAGCATACAGCAAATACAAGCTCGCTAATATTTGGGCTTGAGATAGTCTCGCAATGAGTTGCTGAAGCATACGCTGAAATGAATTCATCACCCCCCCAGTGTATCGCCGACCTCTGACTGTTTCACTTGCACTCTGCCTAATGGCCCGCCTTCCTCTGGACAACATATGCTACAAACCTCTCTGTAATTTCATGCACTTACTTGCGGGGTTGTTTTTTTTGTTTGTTTTTAATCAAAAAAGGTAAGTGTTTTCTTCTTTAAACGTAGCTTTTGTCTAGTGTTAGGACTGGCAGTGTCAGCTCTGAAAATTCAAGATTAATCAAGCAATTAAGAATTGATATCCAGTGACTTATCATGAGAGTTGCTGCATTCATTTTAGCTCCGCATGAACCCAAAATAGCTAACCTGATTTTTATGGACAGCAAGATTATTTTAAATCTTCTGGGGAGGAGGAGAAGAAGAGTTACAGCTCCTTTATTAAACTGATTTCTTCAAAACCCACACCTGCGTTTTGCACATTACTCAGCAGAGCTGGTGTGCACAGAGAGCCATTCCCCAGAGCTGCCGTACTCCAGACTCACACCCTGCCTTGACCTGACTGAGTCTGAAAGCGTGCAGAAATCCCAAGGGAGCCAAAGCCGAGCTGAAGTTTTACTTTCTCTTCCCCACGTGCTAGCGCAGCGCAGCCCCGTGTGAATAAACAACCCAACCGGGCAGGAATTGCATCACATCGAGCCTGCGGTTTCCTTTTGAGTGTTGAAAAGAATGGCAAGCATTTCCATTCATCAAGTAAGGACCAGCGCTGCTTCTCCTCACGCCTCCTGCTCCGGGAGCTCGGCGTTGGGGCGGTGAAGACAGCCCTGCTCTCCCTTCGCCCAAGCGCAGAGCACCTCTGTGAGCAGCTGCAGACATTTCTCTTCCTTGTCTAAGCCCTCTCGACAAGCTTGGGAGCTTCTTCAGCAGTCAAAGAAGACTTTATGGGGTGGACGTGCAGTAATTCATCACATTCCCTCCATAAACATTTATTTGGGGAATTACAGCATAAGTAATTGGGCTTTCCATGGCGATTTGGCTCTTACGAGCTTCCCTTATTGCCAAAATGGTGGGTGGCTCCCTCAAAGAGAGCAGCAACTTGTCCTGCAGCTTGGCAACCGCAGCCAGGCAGATGTGAGCCTGATCAATACCTGCATGAGAAACCAAAGATGAAAAGCAAAGTGCTGCAGAAACTCGTGGTAGAGACTAAGAAAGAAACTTTTTTTTTTTTTTTTCACCTATTTTGTAAAATTAAAGGGAGCTCAGCAGCTCCTGTTTACCCAGCTACTGGCTCCCACCTGGACAACCTGATGTAAGTAAGAATGTAGGAAGCTGAATTTTGCTCCCAGCTTTACCTCTGACCCTCTGCAATTTTGGACAAGTCATTTAACCTCCTGAGTCTCCATTTCTTCATGTATGAAGCTGAAATGCCATACTGAGCATTGCAAGGACTCTTTGAAATCATTGATTTTAATGGCACATGTCAGTGTAAAGCGCTGCTGGCAGCATTACAGGGCTAATTCCCTCACAGCTGCGGTACAGGTATTTTGGGTACAATTATTGCCCCTGGAAGTGCCTAAAATTGTAGGCAGACCGGTCTTTCAGATGGGACAGAAAAGAGGCCCTGACTGGGTACCAAAATACTTGGTGTTTTGGAGAAGCCCATATGTTGGCTTTCCCCCGTTCACCCTGTTCCCATTTGGGTAATTACATTCTGACTGCTTAAAGCAGGGCAGCCCAGCTGCCTGGCCCTACCAGCTGTATAGCCAAATCTTCGCGTGGCCGAAAGCTACAAAACACGAGCCGTGTACTTCAGAAGGAAAAGTGGAGCTCCAGGAGAGGTTCGTGGGCTGGTGAGGACAAAGCCTCCCCGCGGGCACGGGGCAGAGCAGGTGTGGGGTTACCCGCAGCAGCCATGCAGCCTGACCAGGCTCAGGAGCCTTCATCATTTTCCTGACAAAGCAAAGAGGAGCAGCTTAAGTTGTGAAGGATTTTTTTTAATTATTTTCTTTTTACCACAGACGCCTTAAATTTTCCCAAGCCCAAGATAAGACGTCCCTCCCAAAATGGTGAAAGAAAGTGGTGGCAACTCGAAGCGGCCCCAACATCTGGCCAACGTTGTGTTTGGACACACGGGTACCTGATAAAGTCGTTTCTCCAGACTTCATGGATGCAGAGGAGGGGAAGGTCCTGTCCCCATGTCCCCACGGGTGCTGGTGGCACCTGGGCCGTGGCGCAGAGCTGTGGTGGTCAGGGGCACCCGCCGCAGAGGCAGAAGGCAGTCCTGGCGGGGGCCGTCCTGCGTGGCTGTAGGTGCCCACCCTGGGGGGTCTGCGGTCTGGGGGCTGCCAGGGGGACGTGGGCAGGCAGGGGACAGGAGAGGGAGCAGAGAGGACCTAGGGCACCATCTGGTGGCTTCACTCACCGCCTTCCCTAAATCCCCGACGCGCAGGGTCACAGTGTTGCGTGGCCAAGGGCTGAAGGAACACCAGGTCCTTCCAGGAGACAGCCCAGCCGGACGAAGGGACCCCTGCCCTCGGCCCAGACTCGCACACCCTTTGGGCACTGCTGGGTGGGAGGGTGGCCCAAACTACAGCAGTAATAACCTTTTTTTTTGGGTGCTGTTCAGTGAAGTGCCTCCTTTTGTAAGGCTCAGCCCTAGCTAGGTCTTTAGACGCTATTGCCATAGAGATGATTAATGACAGGGATACCCACGAGAAGGGGAAAGAAGACAATTAGGAGACAGAAGCAAGGAAGGAGAACACAGAGGACTACAGCGTGGTCATGCATTTCATTGTAGTCACCCACCACAATGAGCTCTTTCTTGTCTACAGATAAAAGGCAAAATATAGCCGATGTACTTCATACTGCAGAGCAGAACCCATGCAAGTTTGTTCTCTACAGAAAAGGATGAAACCACCGACACACTCGCATGCGCTCCGTTTTTTGCCTTCTCAAAGGCAAAAAGGCTGGAAAGCGCTGTGAAGGGATTGTTTTAGGGACTGGATGATCTCAGTGCCACCAACGCCCCTTACAGCAACGCCAGCTAAGGCAACGCGCTGAGACACGGCATCCACCACTCAGGACTGCGGGCTCGCTCCCGGTGGAGAGGGCAAGGGCCCCTACTGCTAGCACAGCACCTCCTGTAGAGGAAGGCAGACGGTGCATTCCCACCTCACACCACCGCTTATTTTGATAACGTGTCTCCGCTTGCCTGAAATCCTGTCAATACAAAGGGATAATTTCTCTTAGCTTTCCCGGCGCCTGGGAATCAAAGATTACACCACCGTAACCTGACAGCGTGTTCTGCGCGCAGCAGCACCATGCTGGGGGAAGCGAGCAGAGCTGTGGCCCTCAGGGACGCGGTTTTAAAGAGGAATCCATTCTCAACATTCAATTTAAAGCAAAATGTGGGCAATAAACACGACTCAGTCATCAGCTCTGTCCTGTGTGGAGCTGGGGGAGCTGATCGTTAAATTTTCTTCCTTTTATTTATTATATGTATTGCTCCACACTTAAAAATGAGCTCCTCTCCTCTTCCTAATAACACTCATTTTCTGCATCTATTCTCATGGACCATAGAGCCAGGTGAGACAAAAAGAGCAAATGACTGGTTTTTTATTTTATTTTTCCTGAACAAATCTCAGCTATAAATAGCTATACCAATGTTATATAAATTATATTTACTACTTTCTCCTACTGGTGCCTGAAGGCATTTCCTCATACCTCCTTGGAAAACTCTGTTGTATTTACAAACACCCCTTCTCTCCCAATCCTCTCCTTTATGCCTTTCTCTCTCACAACCTCAGATGCCGCTGCTGCTGCCCACGGTGCATGATGCCAAGGAAGCGACACTAACTTCTGGCTGCGTAGCTTCCAACCTTCCTCCTTCTCGTGCAGCAGCCTTTTAGCCTTGCAGGGCCAAACCAAAACCCACTGAAATCAACGCAGCAACTCCCCTTGACTTTGACGAGCTCTGGCGCACAGCCCAGATCCCCAGCCTTCCCAGTGCTTCTTGGAAACTTTTACTTTTTCACTTAATTGATCATAACCGCTTGTGATTCGTTTGGTACTTCAGCACTGACTGGTCTAGAACAGCCCCTATATTCCAAGTACCATTTTTTCTTATGTTTCATTTTAAACGGCTTCAGCTACTTAATATATATAACTGTTCAGACATAAATGTAAGAAACGCTATTTAGAAAGGTAATAGAAAGACGAGACAAAACAATTCACTGCAAAGTGAGATCTCTGCTAGGAAATTTTTAGTGCTAACCATTGTTTTTAGTATTTACAAAATTTAAAAAGCCAAACACAAAAACCAAGCAGCGTTACTTTGAAAGTTTTAACTCTTCATCTAATCCACTACCTTCTTCTGAATATTTTATCGCTATATTGCAACATATTTATAATTCATCTCATCATTCTTCAAATTTGGTAAGGAAAGAAAATATTATACCTGTGCAATCCTTGTAATTTTTTTTTTCCATGAAGACAAATGTTTTCTCCTCATTTATATTTCTGGTCACATTAGTAAATACTAAAACTGTTGAGTTCAGAAATATTTATTTATAATTATTACGATCATTTAACAAATGGAAGACAGGTCTAATAAGCCATGCTGTCTATTCATTGCTATTTTTGAAATGAATTCCTCAACACTGGGAAGAGAAGAAGCATTTTCCTGTGGTTAAAGTCCAAATTGCATGTTTGAAATCTCTTCTAATAAAAAGAGCAAAGCAATAAGCGGATTATCTCTTTAAACATAGTATAGGAAGGTTGGAGGCCCCGGAGACATTTTCCATAGCCGCTATCTCTGATGCATAGCAACATTATCTTCAACTAGAGAGGGTCCTATGACCCTGGAGCTCAGTTTTAATTTGATCTTCTTCTTTAAAGAGGTTTCTATGATTCCTCTCAAGTTATGCTACGTATTGTTATTTTGGGTTGGTTTTGTTTGGTTGTTACTTTGTTGTTGTTTTTTTAATCTGAGATAAAACAGCCTCAGCTTTTTGATCCACTGGTTTGATCACGTTATATGGATATTTAACGTAACTTCTTCCCTATCAGAACTAGGATATCCATCAGCACAAATGGTAGGCAAGTCCCAGTTGACAGGAGAGAGAGGAGCAGGAATAGAAAATTCATCTCTAAGACCTCCCTCCTCACTCCAGTTGTTAGAGATTTCAGAACTGGGGAAACTGGGGAGCTCGGCTTGAACATCTCTGGAACCTGGCCCCAGATCTGTTCAGCCCCAGCAAGGCATTTTCCTCGGATTCCCGGCTCCTTGTTCCATTTCCTTGTTCTGGAAAGGGCACTGCCACTGAGACACAGTGCCAGGCAGGGATATTTTCTCTGGCTTCCTTTTTTTCCATCTTTATCTCTGTTCATGCATCCATTCCTCACCGTTTACTGCTGATATTGCTGAAGGGAAAGCATTTATTCCAAGGCACTGATTTGGGTCGGCTGAGTACGGTCACAGCAGGCATCTGTGACTACTTGATGGGATTAGCAGATTATGAGAAAGCATGTTTCACTGTGGGGTTCCTGAGAAAGGAAAAAATGGGCAGGTGGACCTTTGGATCTCAGTTAAACTATGCATGAAGGCCTGACGGCTGTGTCAGGGAAGCTGTAGGCACAGGATCAGATGGACTGCTGCAGGTCAGGATTGGAAGATCAGGCCAGCAAGCAGGGAGGTCTCTGGATCGCGCTATTGCTTACAGAGGATCAAGATTCAAGTATTTCAGCCAGGCCAGGTGAGAGAAACGTGCACAGATCCCATCTGCACCATGTCTAAGCTACGTACGAGTGCTTGACAAAAACCAGCTTTTCTTTTTGCATCAAACAGCTTCGCTGCAAAATATCTTCACTGCATCAATGCAGACTGAGCCCCAGTGGGATTTGAACAGATGTATTCTGTTGTTAATGAAGGGCAGTTTGGGGGGAGCCTGGGGTTCACAAGTCCCCCGTGGCTGCACCCTGAAGTCGCTGTGGGTCTTCACAGAGAACTGAGGATGCAGAAAGTAGTTCTGTCGTGCAGGAAGATGTCTGGTCCACACAGAGTCAGTTTTTCCCCCTTAGATATTCTCATACAGTGTATCAGAGGATTCTTCTAGAGTTTCTTGCTTCTTAGATGTCTGCAGAATGATGAAAAGGAGGAAAAAGAAATGGAGGAAAATTATTCAAAAGAAGACGAATTAATTCTTAATCAGCAGACACTGACGTTTGCTCTGTTGGAAATGGCTATAAGTGATCCACCGCAATGGAAGCCACTACACTGAGAAATGTTGCTCCGACAGAGACGAACGTGACTAATCCAGCCCAAGGGATAAAGATGCCTCCTTTGCTTGTCACTCTTCCCCCAAAAAGCTGTCAGACAGGGAGGGGAGGGAAAATTGGGCTCGGTAAAAAAAATAAATCACTCTGGATTCTGTGAAGGAGGAATTCCCTGACCTCCTCAATCCTGTTTCTTCAACAGTTGAGTCTATTCCTCACAGCCGCTCCCGGTGCAGACAAGGCGCTGACAGACTGATATTTTAAGCGCCGCGTGGCACAGGCCTGCTGTAAGCAAGGTTACACAGCAAGTAGCTGAAGTGCCAGAGGGTGAATGGAGCCCTACCTACACTAGCTTTTTCTCTGCTGCCACCACCAAAGGGAAGCGTTTTAGAAGAGCTGAGCGCGGGCACCTCCAAAGCACGCACAGGCTCTGGAGGATTAACCCTTTGCCACCCAGGCTGGCTGGCAGCGCAGTGACAGCTCGCAAACACTCTCCTTTCAGGTGCTCTCTGCCCGGCTTCCCTTTGCGCGCGGCATCCGCAGCACGTCTCAGGCACAGCTCAGCAATCCCAGCTCCCCGGCCCGGCACAAGCCCGCCGGCCCACGAGTCGTGCTGGTGGGAAAACACCCTGTGACGTTCTGGCACAGCCAGCTGCAGGACCAGTGTCCCAGGCGGTCAGAGCCCAGGACGGCTGAGAGGGAAGCTGGTCAAGGTGCCTGCAGCCGTACTGGGCAGGGCAGTCAAACTGTGCCGTGCAGAGAAGGCCGTATCCCTTCTGGGGCGAACCAAACTCGTTCCTGGCTTCTGAGAAACAAACTCAGAGCTGAATCCAGCCCGCCCACCTTTTCCATTTTCAGTCGCCCTTCACTGCGCGGAGATCCCAAGGCCTTGGCATCGCCTTCCACTCCCCACAGGTGCTCCTGTTTCAGAAGCCCCTTTCGGCTCCCCCTGAGGTGGGATGCAGCAGTGGGGCCCTGCTACTCACACCTCCCTACCTTCTGAGCAGCACAAGGACTGGGCACACTCTCAGTGCCCGTGAGAGCCCATCCCACACCTCTCTTTGCTTTCTCCTCCTCTGTTTCTCCCACAGAGACCACGGGAGCCAGACCCGCTTGCACACAGATGCTTCTTTGCTCGTTTTGTTGCTTTGCTCCCGCTCTGTTTCACACGGCTGCTGACCCCTTAAGCAGCAGCTGAGTGGTGTGGGCCACACACAGGTGATTCAGCACAGCCCAGACAACACCACGACGGGAAAAAACAAACACAGATACTGCATCTCCTCACCCAGACTGAATCATTTAGAAGGGGGCAGGTGATAAAGGCGTACAGAAGAATAAATAGGACAGGGAAGGGGGATCAGGACTTACTGTTTTTCCTACCCAACTAATTCAAAATGCAGCGAGAACACAAAAACAGGGATGCTCTCTTTCCCAGTGCATCTTACACACCGGAGTACAAGGCTGCATATATAACGCAAACCATCCTTCCCCTCAGTAGTCAGTTGCAGTAATCAGGTACCTGCCCCTGCCCCTGCTACCGCTGCTGTGGAGCCACAGCACTAACTGCAGGATGCCAGTGGCCCTGGGAGCAGAACACTCTGCAGTTAGCTCTGATGTAGAAGGCACTTGATTTTCTTCCACCTTTTTATGAAGCTGGGAGTTGTGAAAGTGCTTCAGATGCTGGAAATACTGTCCTCCATGAAAGGGAGGGACGGTGCCAGCCAAAGCTGCATAGTTAACCTGGGGAACCTTCCCCAACGGGACATCATTGGGAGAAGAAGGGGACATTTTTCAGTTACATTTTCCAATGTTAGAAGAGTGAACCTATTTTTTAAGCAGATAAGAGGTCTGGAAGGCAAATGACCAACAAAGATCTGAGGACAGGAAGGAAACGTTCACTGGGGTGCCTGATGCAAGCTTTGTCCCTCTGGAACAGCTGATGCTTGCCAAGAGCAGGGTGCAGGGCTGCGTGGGACTCTGGTCCGTGCCATATGGCCCCCACAATTGATCTGTGCCTGCATATTGTCGCTACGTTCATTACGGGTGGGTTTGGTTCCTCGTCTCTAACTCATAACTCCCAGCCCAGCAAGAAGATCCAAGCCCAAAATATAGCCACGCTGCCTTTTCCTGCCTCCGTTCAGGCCATCGTAGCTTCTGCTACCAGGAAATGGCTCTCAGGTGCTTAATGCCAGTGAGAGCAAAGGTGTGCCCAGGGTCTGCCCCCAGTGCACAGATTCCTCTACTCTGGGGGACTTCTTAGCTGCCTAAACAATCTGGAAGGGACAGTAGCGGGGGACAGCATCTGGCCAACTCTCCATGACCGTCTGACCCTTTGAGAGGGAGCAACAATGCCAAACATCTCGATACCTTCCAGGGAACATCACACAGCAAAGCATCTGCCTGCCAGAACCAGTAACGCGGCAGCAGCAAGGGTTGTGCCGGAAGAGGGACGATACACCACACGTGCAGCACAGCTGGCGAGTGGACGCCACGTCCCGTTTTCCCCTTTCAGTGGGGCTGGAGGTGGGGAAATAGCAGACACACTTAATGCCAGCTAGGGCCGTGGTGGCTCTGGCTTTTCTCTTCCCATGTGCCCAGTGCATAAGGGAACTCTCCAAGAACAGGGCCCCAGCCCTTACCTCCCCTGGATGATTCCTTCTGGGTTCTGGGTTCTTTGTGTTGCTCTCAAGGACAGAATAGACCTCGACTTGCTGCGAATTCAGGCACTGCAAAGAGAAGAGAGGGTTCAAAAAAATGCTTAGGTTTAAGCACATCTGATGGCCCATTGGGTTGTTCCCCGACTCGTGCCTGACATTTTTGAGGAACCTCTGATGCCTCCAAAATTCCAAAGTTCCTGTCCTCAACGTGTGCAAAAAGAAAATCCATTTTCCCCTGAAATCTTTACAGTGCAGCTACATCACGGTCCTTTTTCAGCCTCACAGAGACAGCTTTTGATGTTACCTACCCCGTGTAAGGCAGTGAGAGAACAATGGCAACACCCCTGCCTCTGTCCACTCCAGACCGATACAACAATGCAAAACGAAGGCCCCTCTGCCACCTGAATGGGTACTGAGCACCACGGGGAGCACAGGGAACAGACAGCACCCTGCATCGCCCAGGACGGTTTAGGTGCCTGACGCCCAAAAAGCTCTTGTTTTTGGTTGTTCTGGGCACACAAGGGTGAGAGGGGAGACTAGGCTGGGCTTCTGGAACACAAGGGCTGTTGAAAACAGGAAACCTTACATCAGGCACCATTTCTATTTATTGTCTGGTTGCCGTTTTGGTTTGGTTTGTTTTTGTTTTGATTTTTTTATTTCCAAGCCAGAACTCTCCTTTCTTCGTAGAGTGAGCAAAGAATAATAATAATAAAAAAAAAATCAATACACTCGCAGGCCCACAGACATATCCACGGTCCCGCACGGATACGCAGAGAAACACACACACATCCTACATGTGTCTGCACCTGTTGGTCCCCCAGGTAATCGTGTCACAAGAGATGCATGTCAGTTTGAGTGATGTTCCAGATCTGCCTGAAGGATCAAACATAACAATCAGGAGGACTTTTCCATGTGTGTTTCAAGGATGACAGCAGGTTGCCAAGGTGGCTGTTTCTCTGGCAACGGGAGGATGGGAGGAGCTCCAGCCGCACGAGGGGCAGATGGTATTAGTGGAGAGGCTGCAGAGGGAGCGAGGCGCCCTGCAGCACAGCGAGGGGGACCAGCAAAATACGGGGGGTCGAATCTGGGGCTGACGGTCATTTGACTCCCCCCCACCCCGTCATTTCGTCGGGAATTGCAAACGCTCAGCATCTTTTTGGGTCGTGGCCAGCGAGATCGTGGTTTAAGGAGGACGAGATGATAAAGGAGCAGCGTTTGGGAACGGGGCTGGGAACGAGCACTGGGACAGGATGGGCTGCAAGGAGTGGGGCACCACGCAGCTCTCCCATCCCCACTCCTCCTGCGGGAGCAGCCCAAGTGTTTCACCCGTCCGCTTCCCGCTCCCAACAGCCCACTTGCCTAGAGCAGCCATCCCCAACTATTCGCGTGTGCGCATGCGCACGCAGAAAATCCCATTTCCCCTTCCTCATTTTCGATTCCCTTTGTGATGCTGGCAGTGAGGACCTCGTCCTGCGTGCTCTGCTCCCGGCAGCCCGGCTCCGTGCCCCCTTGCCGTGACAGGCAGTCTCTTTCACTGCTCCAGTCCCAAAGCCACTTGCAAGCAAGAGGCATCCTTTTGGTGCTTAACCCCCAGAAGAGACTCCCTCCGTCTGCGGGCCCTCTTCTCGTGACGGCTGTTAACAACGCCCGTCCTTTGCTGGCCAGTTGGAAAGCCGGTGTCTCCAACTGCCATTTGCAAATCAATTCCTTTCACTTGGCCACTGACCACCTGCTACTGTCACAGCGGCGGCACGCGGGCCTCTCCTCCCTGCTGCCAGATGCTTTCCCGAAAAGCTCCTGTGCTCTGGAACCCGCCTGCGCTGCAGGAGCTCTGTTTGCTGCTGAAAAAAAAAAAAAAAAAAAAAAAAAAAGCTTGTTTGAAGTGTAAAGCGGATGAAGCGAGGCCCTCGGTTTGTTGTTTCCAAGCCGCTCATTAACTAGGCAGCCGAGCGGGAAGATGGAGGAAAATACAGATTTTGGTCCGGCCAGTGCAATGAGCTGCTCCCGGGCTGCAGGAGGGCAAAAGGGCCCAATAACGCACGGCAGCGTAGCTCTGCCCCCCCGCCCCCACACACCCTGCAGGGTTTTTTACTGCCCTGAGCTGTTTTTCACTGCTTACACCCAACCCCAAGGACCACAAGGTAACCTGTGGCGCCTGGAAGAGGCGGTGGGGAGGGCATTTGCTCCTAGTGATGTGCAGCAGAAGGGCTTTGTAGGAGGTGTGCTAGGAGCCTTTCTGTGCCGGGGTGAGCCCTGCTGCCAGGGAAGACAGCACAGAGCATTTAATGAGCTGCACCAGCCAGTTCGAAGCCCTTGTTTTGATGCCCAGTCCTGCCTCCTGCTGCTCCCGGTTCCAGGCCTGCGAGAACACTGCGACTCCCTGACTTTTTTCTGGACTCTGATCTGCTTTCCCCCACGGATATCACATCTGGCATGTGCTGGCCTCCCGTCCCTTTACCTAATCCTCTTTATCTCACCACTCAAAGTCTCTTCTCACTCATCCATCCCATTCCCTTGCCTTATCTTACCCCTGCGCCAACCACAGATTTCTGCCTCCCCCCCAACCACGAATCGAGCGCTAAGTTCAACACCCAGTTCTACACCAACAGGACCTCACAAAGCACGGTCTCCACCCCAGGGCTCTCGCCCTCTTTTCCCCGTTACCCCCCGCGTTCCACCTTGCAGCCCCACGCTCCCACCTCCTCACCCTGTGCCATCTCTGCTGCGGGAGCTGCTGCCTCATGCCCGAGCGAGTCACAGCAGCTGCTCCACGGGGCAGGCTCGTACCCCATGGCACGCACGAGACGATTCGAGGCTGCTCGCTGCTCTGCCAAAGCCAAGAGCCCTGCGCAGCTGGCGGGCAGTTAACAGGCTACGGGGCAAGGCTGCATGGGCCAGGTCTGGAGGGCTCCTGCAAGCACAGGAGCTCAGCCAGCTACCAGGACTGCCTGCGCCTAAGGCTGGCTCTGCTGGCTTGCTGTATGAGCGTTAGCGGGGCCTCCTGAACAGAACAACATGATGAAACATGTAATTAAGATGGAGCTAAGGATGCATGACGAGGCTGACTGAGCGAGAAATGGATTTGATTTTTTTTTTTTTTGGTCTCCTTGCAGAAATCATCCACTTCGGCAGGAAACTTCCAAATCGGATTTTTAAAAGCCTGAATTAAAAAGAAATTACTTGATACAAATGAAAAGGTTTATAACCTGCAACATCCTTTACCCAAAGCATTGCTTTCTACCCAGAATAAAGGTATCACATACAATATACAGGGCTTTCTTTTAAACCTCTACTCCAAAAACTGAAGAGCCACAGAACAGTGCCCCCCACCTGGGAAGCGAGAAGGAGAAGGGGGCAGGAGTGCCTTTGTTTTCATATCTGCCCCCTATCAGATTTCTCTGCCTCCTTGGCAGGGCTTTGCTCCTCTCTGTAGTACATTCTCCAGAGCTCCACTTTGTTTAGTTTAAATGATTCATGCAGCAGAGCTTACAGGTTTTCCTTGGAGACACTTTTCCAGTCCTTATAGACCTCACAGTCAGAAAGGTTTCCTAATATTCAGGCAACATCCTCCTCTACTCACTTTCATTTCATTCCTCCTCGTTCGTCCCACAGACCACGTGAAAAAAAAATAATCACTCCCTTCTTCGCTGAGTGGTCCTCCCATGGGAGTAAAAGGAAAAAGAAGGAGTACATTTTAAATGGAGCTGGATGGGCTGTAAATGTGATTAGGGGTCATGGTTACTTGAGGTAGCCAAGGTCTAGGCTTGACATTTGAGGAGAGCCACACCAATCCTATTACCTCTGACACTGCTGCTACTGGGCTCAGGGAGCGGGAGCAGTTGGTGTTCTCCAGTTTGGGGAATGGAAAAAGGAGTCGATTGGCTGGATTCTAAGTGATGAAAAGGGAAATGTTCCAAAAAGGAGACTCCCTTCACTTTCTTCCTGCCCACCAGTGCTGGAGCAGGGCTGCTGGGCATGGCGCAAGGCGTTGGCACTGGGATCAGGATGGAGACGTGCAACATGCGCAGTCCCAAGAGGAGCAGAGCACAGAAGCAGGATCACCAGTACCAGGCCGACTGCTTGTTTCACATCACAATACTGGTATTTTGTCACCTCGCCTGTACCATGGCAGGTCAGGGAAAGGAGGGGTTGTACCATGACGTGGACACAAGGGATGGAGGGCGATTCTGGTACTCACGTCATAAACAGGAGAAGGTGGTGGCAGGCTGGCTGAAGGAGGCCGAGTTTCTACCTTCTGTCTCAGTATATTTAGCTGGTTCCTTTTAGGACACAATACCTGCTCAGGACAAGACACCAAATCACACATTTGGAGAAAACACCACCTCCCCAAAAATGAAATGAATGCAGAGTCATGTCAAAGCCAGCTGCTCGCACACCCCCTGAGCGTTTCAGAAGCAAAGAATGCTGTCTCTCTGCGCAACACAGGCCCTCCACTTTCCTCACCACAGGGTAAAAGGAAGGAGTTTGACAACTGACATTGGAGCATTGGAAAAGAGAACTGGGCTGTGTCTGTATATAGAAATCAGTTGCACTGACACTAAGCTGGATGGGGGGCAGAGATACAGAACAGCACACAACAATACTGTAGGACAGGGAGAAAAGCAGGGCCATATTCAAAGTGCGAGGGGGATTTCACAGAGGCAGAATGCAGAGACTTCTGTCAGGATTTGGCTGGGAAGATGCTAATACACAGAATCCGGCGAAAAGCACCAGGCAGACATTAATGATGCCATACAGTCAGTGATACACTAACGTGCAAGTCCAGCACGGAGCTGAAGGAAGAAGGCCTCTTCCTCTGAAGTGTTTCTTGCATCAGATGACTTCTCCTTGAACATGCTCCATTCATGCTCAGACAAGGGTTAGCCCTGCTCAGCAAGCAAGAGAAAGAGGCAGAAAAGGCAGCAGGCTTTGCTAAGTATCTCTGTTCTAATTCGGAAAGAAGTGAGATGATTATATTCACATCACATGAAAACGATGAACTGCTTTCCAGTCCATTAGTAACTAAGGAGGATGCTAAATAGCTTCTCTTAAAGATAAACATTTTTAAACCAGCAGGTCTGAGCAAGCTGTGGTGAGAAATACGGGCTGTGTTCTGCAGGAGGGCAACTGTAATGACTGCCTGATCTCTCCAGGCCCCGAGGAGTGCCCACAGGTCTGAGACTTGCTGGCCTGCCTCAAAGCCTAGAGATGCCAAGCGGCAAGTCGTGACGGTGCCTCCCCCCTCATCCCCCTGGAGATGCTGCCTAGGCAGGCAGCGATGGGGGCCCATCTCCAGCCCTTACTCCTTCCCCCTCCATCTGCCTGCCTGCAAGGTAAGTCTCACGAGATTTGCAGGCCTGCCAAGTGCTGCCTCTCTGTTTTCCATCTCACGAGCTCCGACTGTGCGCGCTGAAGCCTGATGCTCCTTGGAGTCAGAGGTCTGCACCAGCAACACAGCCTCCACGCGAAAAGCCTGCTGTTGTTGTGGCAGAGGGCAGCTTGT
Organism: Cygnus olor; assembly: GCF_009769625.2. Taxonomy (NCBI): domain Eukaryota; kingdom Metazoa; phylum Chordata; class Aves; order Anseriformes; family Anatidae; genus Cygnus; species Cygnus olor. The sequence continues at coordinate 43,698,371 of NC_049169.1, forward strand.
ACGAGTAAAAATGTCGGGACACACTACCTAAAAAGCATCAATCCCCAAATTCCGTTCTAAAAGACATCAGGACTATTTAAGCCAGCCTTGAGATGTCAGGAGGAGTGCAGAGGATATTGTTTTGAATGCCTGGAGGAGGCACTACTAGGAACAGCAGATTTTGCTTGGTCAGCAGAGATTCCTGTATCACAACCTCAAAAGTTTTTTCCCCTGTCTCATTCAGACCTTTGCCCCTACTTTTGGCTCTTCTTCTCCTGCTCTATATACCCTTTTTTCTCCACTTCTGGTTTCCCCTTTGCCCTCAGCTTTTCCTTACCCAACTGGTCCCAGCCTGTGCCTCTAGTCTCCTCACCCAAGAGTCCCTGTCAATCCAGTCTTAACACCCTCCTCCATGCTCTAGTACTTCCTCGCTCTGGCTCCCAGTCCATTTCCCTCCCAAGGCTCCTCTCTTCCATCCTCACAGAATTGCTGAAGGTGGAAGATGCCTCTGGAGATTGTCTAGTCCGATCCACAGCCTGCTCAGAGTCAACTAAAACAGGTTGCTCCTCAAGTCCTTGTCTCACTCTTTTCTTCCAGTCAGCTGGGACCTCTACACGGGCTTCCTTGGGATCCTTGACCTGTCCTTCCCCCCCCAGCCCTGTCTCTTAATGTTTTATCTGCCGAGCACATGCCCAAGGTTCTGGTTCCCACGCCCTCCACGCTGCAGACTGCTGTCTTCTACGGTGCCCATGGCTCAGGAAAGCAGTTGCAGAGTTTCCTCGCAATCAGGTCATGCCTTTGCATCAGAGCAGCCCCCATCTTGAAAGAAGATTAGACATGGGGAAAGCCCTGCTCTCCCCCTGCCATCAGGGCTGCAAGAGACTTGCTTTGGTGCCCAGGGCACACTACCTGTCAGACTGACACTGTGCGGAAAGGCAGCCTCGCGTGGGCTCCTTTAGAAAACCGAGCTGATAAACTGACAAGAGCCACAACCGGCCATACACGAACTGCAAATTTCCAGAGACCCATCACAAGGCTGCATCTGCTTGAATATTCTCAGGGCCAGCACGCTGCTGGTGTGACTTCTTGCCCTGTGTCAGACCCTTGCACTAAAGCAGAGCGCACCAGAGTCAGAATGGTTACCAGAATGTCTTTAATGGACAAATCAATAGCTCGCTTTGTCTTTTCTGTAATCTTTTTTTTCTCAGAATGACTGAACTTAAAAAAAAGAAAATAAACCTGAGACAGACACCCAGCATGGAAAATTTCAGCATGGGGAGTTCCAATCCAGCCAAGTTAGAAGCAAGAGAAATAAATTCCTAGGATGGGTCACGTCAGGTATTGGCTTTTATTTGGTAATAACTTGCCTTTCTTTTCCACACGAGCAGAGCTGTCGCAATGATGCTCAGTGCAGCCAGAAGAGTGGTAAAGGTAATGAGGATGTCCCACCCGTAGGAGGTCTCGATGTACCCTGTCCCTGTGGGAAAGAAGGCAAAAGATTCACAGTGTGAGTGGAAGTTATAATTCCGTTGTGTTTTTAACTCTGGCCAAAAGTCCTAGGAGAGTGAAACTACAGAAGCAGTAAAGGTTGTACGGGTGCACACATGCTTCAAAACACAGCCTGACTGAACAGAGAGCAGGGTGCAGCTGGAGAATCACACAAAGGAGACGGGATATAAGCAGCTGCACTTCATGTTGATTAGAAGGAGATGATATAAATATGAGGGCCAAAAAGGGTGCTAGGTAGGTAGAGGCCAGCAAAGGTCTTCAGTGGTAGGGGTAGAAAGGCAGATGGTGGAAAGCACACAGGCTACACAAACTAGCAGCGTGGATACTACAGGCACCTCTGACCAGTGTAGCAAAGCTCTTTCACCACAGCTCTTCCCATTTACCCTAAGAAGTTTTTCATAGCCAGCGCTCAGCAACGCAAATCCTGCCAGTCAGCAGCACGCACGGCCGTATCACTTTTCTTTAGCATTCCTCTTGCCTTGGCCAGAAGCTCTCCCTTGTTTTCCAGTCTGTGCATCAATAGAACAACCGACCCCTTGTAGCCACATGGAAAAGGGGGAGGCATTACGATGAGCCCTGTGTAAAGCACATTCAACCCTGATGCCTTTAAGCATTGGGCATTAAGTATTATTCCCACCTGACTTTATAGCTTGTTTGGGTAAAGGAGAACAGCAAAGAAATCTTTTCACAGCAAAGTCCAGCTGATTTTTAACTGTTCACTCTTCCTTTCTGGTTGTTCACTTACCTCTCACGAGGACGAACACTCCATTTCCCATTTTCTGGATGTCACTCCACTGGACCTCGCAATAGTAGGTGCCAGTAGAAGAGGTGCTTTCAAGTGGCATGGTTTTGTGATTGTAGGATTTGGCAACGGTCTTATTCTCTTCTCCAGGAGGGATTTGTACATTTTCTTCCCGATTGTAGATGGATGTCTTCTGACCCAGCAAATTAATCCAGTAATAGAAGATTGAAAATCTGGTGTATTTCAGGGTGTAAGGGAAGGTGACTTCACAGGGGATGGACACTTCTTCCTTGAGCAGTGCAACCTGGATTAGAGGATTCTGCTGTACGTTGACATCTCCCCCTGTAAGGGTGATAATTGTTAGCAGGCACCTAACAGCACCATAAGTCAGGAGAAAATTGCTGCCCCAATCACGTGGTGAAAATAAACATATGTCGGGAAGCATGTCTGGAGCGAGCACTGTTGGCCCTTGTCAGAAACTGAGTGATGCAGAGCACATGCCCTGTGTGATCTGCCACAACTCTTAGGTCATTGCTGTGTGATTTGAGATAGCCTGTTGCAATCACAGACTTTCCCTTTTCCCTTGTGAGCTCCTCGGCACAATGCTGGCATACAGAAAGAGCAGAAATGAAGCAGGAAGTGAACTGATTTTGTGCTGGCGTGACACTGTTTGCAAAGGATGACTGGAAAGCGGTTTTCTAAGGCAAACACTCACTGGACATCCTCTGTAACTCCTGAGTTACAATCCTCTGCTTGGACGTGTACGTGTGCACGTGATCACAGTGCACCAGCGAAGGCGCTGTGTGCAAGCAGGTGTGTCAGTGGAACTGTGCATCTCTGAGACAAGAATAAGGAAGGAAATTGCATATTGTACGCTGGGCCATGAGAAATAAGACACGGCTTAATCACTCCTAACTTTTGCTGCTGTAAACGGGCAGCAAAGCACAAGAGCGGATGCTAGATACAGTAACTATCTGCAGATCTTAAATATCTATATGTGACACTATTTCAGGTAGGGAGATGGGAGAACATGCCCTTCATGTGCTTCCTCCTTACTCAGGTCTGTTGAAAGCAATCTGTCATTGAAATTCCGTAGACAATCATGTTGGGTATTACAAGAGAGGATGAGTAAGCACAGATGGGAATCCACACCGTAGTTCACTCCCCGTTTTGCAAAATAAAAGAAAAAAAAAAAGAGAGAGCCACAGGCTAGTACGGAGCCTGGGGTACAGAACCTCTTGGCAACACAGCCACGTCTGGGTTTAACATCAGTCATTCTCTGGTAGCTGATTTATTTGGCAGCTGATAACACACCACATACAAACCACCTTAAGAGGAAGCCTGTGCAAAGCACTGTTGTCTTTAAAAAAGGGAACTGGAAACTTGCATCAAGTCTTGTTACAAAATGAAAGACCCGGGATTATTTCCGAGACAAGAAAATAGAAGGGGAAAATATAGAGAGGGAAAGTAGAGGATGGGCAGGCAAAACCATTCACGGTTTTGTTGGGACTCTCTGGGGTTCAGCATCTACGAACAGGCTGATAATCAGGCACTAATAAGGCAGTCCCAGAGCACAGCCAGGCTGGCTTTCCTGTCATCACGCAATAACGCTGCGTCGCAACAGCAGCATCACCTCTGCGTGGTGGGACTCGGCATCAGAGGAGGCAACTCTTGACTTAATGCTACTGAATGCAGACCACTAAGGAGAACAGAGGGGTGGAATAACAGAAGGAGGGCACGATCATTGCCCAGAACAGACTTCAGGGAAGTAACATCACTTAAGAAAAATCCCCTACAGATGACACAGCCAGGGACAATACCCTAAGAGTAAAGAAGAGATTAGGTTACATCATTAGAAAGAGGTTCTTAGCTGTAAAAGCAACTGAGATACAATACAGTCCTAAGGGACACGGTCTTTGTGAGTGCTCAGTCCTGTGTGCACTAGATACAGCGTTATGGAAAGAAGGCAACAGAAAATCCTGCAGTCACCGTGGGAATGATAACCTGAGTAGTCTCTTCTGTGCCTTATTTTCAAAAATAATTCATCATCCTTATCCTCATCTGTACCCAGCAGAACACACATGAATGTAGTTTTTATACAAGACATTGCAAAGCATTGCTCTAACAAAACAGAGGAGAGATCCATCTTTTTGCAGCTTCCCAGGAGCCATTAGCTTGAGAAGAACATGCCAGGGATAAAGCCCAACCATTTTATTTAGGTTATATAACCCTTCTCCCATGTTCCCCCTTTCTTAAGGATTCTCTCTCTGAGCTTTGAAATGCTTAAAAGACAGAAATAGCAGCAGTGTGCAAATTCCTAGAGGGGAGCTCTGGAAATTAGAAAAAGATAGCGGCTGGAAATGCTCTAATATGAACAAACGTGAGAGTAAACAAAAGGAAAAAAAATATTTTTTTTTTACCTTCACAGAGAAGCGACCAAAGAAACAGGAAGATGACTTTTAGATTAGAGGCCATGGTAGGGTCAAAAGGCTGTAAGAAAGCAATCAGATATGAAGATCCAAAAGGCAAAAGAGATTGGATTTTGTCAGGTATTGCCACGCCTGAGGAGCTGTTTGATCCCCTCCCGTTTGTGCAGGGACAGGCGGGACAGACTCACACTGCTTTTGGCAAGCTCTTTCCGGCAGATGCAGGCTCTTCTGCTTTTCTGTCAGACTCCTCCCTGCACCGTGGTTCATTTCTCTGTACTATTATCATGGTGTTACACCTATCAGCGAGCGTCCAAAGATTAAACTGTAAGCTCTTTAACGCAGAGAGCTTTGGCTTCCAATGACCGTAAAATATCACACGCATTTAAAGCAAACTTTGTCACCTTCCGTAGTGACCGAAGCAACTTGGAACATGGAAAAAGTGTGCTTCGACTGATACCGTTTGAGGTCATTTGAGGTAAACGTGGCCCAATTCAGTGAATGATTCAACTGATTCCGGAGCAATGGACAAGCTTAAAAATAGTACGTTGGGATTTTTACCATAGTTCTACAAGGGTTTGTTTATGCAGTTATTTTGGAACAGCTGTTCCTGATTACCTCAGTGCATTGACCACCAATATTTTGGAATAAAGGCATCTTACTTCAAATTATCTTACTCAAGTCGTTCATTTACGTGGAGGAATCGCTAACAGTGCGACAGCGCATGGGTTCATGGCAGAGCAGCACAATCAAACTAGTTCTTCATGTGAACACTCAAGCATGAGATAACCTATTTTACCTTCAGAATGGAAAACAAGTACCTGCAGCAGCAGTCAGCAGAAAGAAACAGCCCTACTGCACTCCTTACAGCCCAGCACTTCCCTCCACAGCCAGCTTCGTGGCTAGGTTACTGTGGAGGACGGCACTCGAATTGCAGAAGTGAGAACAAGCAGGCAGTGACTTCATCCATAACAGCTGTGATGTTTCAGATTCACATGATGCTGGCTCTAAATCAGCTTCACAATGCAGGCAAGCCTTAAGAAATCTATTGTAGGGAAATCTACGGAGAACCCTTTGAAGAAGAAAGCCCTCTCTTTGTGGGACGATCCTACCACTTAAACTCATGAAGAGTCTTTGATTTCAGTGAAAGCTTGTTTTTAGCTAAGACATCTGCAATGCAACAGCTGAGCGGTGTCTGACTCAAAAAATCTTCATGTCTGAGAGGTCTTCCCTTCTCTCCAGACAGCTTCCTCCTTTCAGACGTCTTGAGAGACATTTGCACTGTCCACAAGAAAACACTTTGCTGCAACTTCAAGGGTGCCTGCTGGACTGCAGAGACTGGTGGATAGCTGTGCAGTCTGTTCTGAGAAAGGCCTAAGACAGTAGATGAGCTTGTAAACTGTGAATAGTCAAAATCACTCTGTCTGTTGAGTTTGTATGAGCAAGGCTTGCTCCAAAACTATCTTTAGTTTACAGCGTTTTTCCTCCTGTTCAGCCTGGGACATGTCCTCAGGAGGAAGGGGTCTCGACACAGGGGTGCAGTGCACAGCTGCGGCTGCTGCATTCCCCTGAGCCCAGGGACGGCTCCAGTACCTTGCAGAGAGCCCTGACAGATGGGGAGAGGAGCAAGTGGCTTTGTGTGGCTCTGCAAGGCTGGTGCAGCAGCTGCACTCCTCCAGGGAAGGTTTAGCTCAGATTAGCCAAAACGAACTCCTCTCCCCAAGACATGCTGACGTGAGCTGCACAGGGCTGGTCTCAGCTGGAAATCACTCCTCGCAGGTCTTAACGCTGAGCAGCAAGGACAATCAAGAGCGGTAACAAGACACTGGGGGCCCACTTGGTATTTCAGATATGTAGGCACAGATCAGGCAGCTGTGGCTCTGGGGGGCTGTGGGGTCACAGTGATGCTCAGCAGTGTTTCTCAGGCCTGAATTGCATCTCAAGATAGCTGGGGGAGGGAGGGAAAAGCTACCCTCCTGTGGAAGAACTCCACTGAACGGTGAGGGCCTCCTCAGCTCTTATATCACGCTCATCCCCATGGTAGCACACAGCTTTGCAATTTCCAGCATTGATGTATTTCCAGAGGACAGAACATGCTGCTCCTGTCAGTGATGTGTTTTAACTGTTACCAGCATTTATCTGCTTCAGGAATTCAGAGCGATAAGTGGATTAAATGCGGTAGGTTTGTAGGGCTGCTAGGTCAACATCCTCCTTCCATCCTTTCCCTTCTCCTCCTATAAACAATCCTGTTGCCACTCTAAATGCCAAATCCTAGAAATATCTCTGTCTGGAATTTAAAGAAATATATAGTTCTAGCATTTCAAAAGAGATCACATGTAAAACTCAGCTGTGGGATTAGAGGCACACCAGGCCAGAAATACATTCGCTGCTGGAATTTGCTATGGTAGTGCCTGCTGAAAAGAAATGGTTTTGAAACGACATCCCAGCAGCTATTAACAGGATGGCATTCTGTTCCTTAGAGCCTAAAGGCAGCCTGAATCTTTGAATGTTCAATTTTAATTCAGTTGGTTTTGGGGATTCTGGACTGGAGACATAAATGGGAGGAAGATGAGAAAAAGCAGGGGAGTTGTGTGCTTCTATGACCAGCCTGTAGCAGGGCTGTTACTGATCCCCCTGAAACTTTAGTGAAAATGGGTCACTGTGTGACCTTCACCCATACGTTACAAAGTATGCTACCGCATGTGAGCTGGTCCCTGCAGCATAAGTAGGGCACGGCTTGTCCAGCTCTAGTCCTGCCACAGCACCGATTGAGAAGCTGCACCTCTGGTGCTGCAAATGCTGATTACTTCCTGAGCCTAAATACAGCATTGAGCCAGGTGCTAGCAACAGTTTCTGCCCGTGGCTGGAAAGCATCCATTAATTTCACTCAAGCACTGTTAAAAGCCCGTGACAGTGGCCAGCATTCCTAACTGCGAGGAAAAGCACATTGTTCTGGCGCTCAGAAACAACAAGTTTGGGCAAGTGCTGAACCTACCAGAATTGCCTGTTCACAGCTGTGTCCAACGTACACCCACAAGCAGAGGTGCACACACACACGTGCCCACACATGCCCCCACAGCCAACTCCAGGGAAAGTATTTATTCAAACAAAAAGATTGCTGCTAGCCAAGGCAAAAGCAGCGCTGCAGAGACCACAACAAAGCCTCTTTATTGCTGAAGCATTTAACACCACAACCATCCAAAAGAGAAACACCGCTTGGCGCAGAGAAGAGCTGCAGCAACTCGACAAGCCTGACTGCAGAGCCTGCCTGAGAGCGTTTCAGAGCATTCCCCAGCACAGCAGCTCTGGATTTGCTGCCTTGTCAGAGACCGGCTCAATCCCCCATCACTGGAAACCCAGCCAGCGGCAACACACACACACCTCCGAGGATTCGCAATCTCTTTGACTCCTCTAACCCCAGACTCTGTGGCTTGCAGTTTCCCTCTGGCTGGCGGTAAGAGCGCTAGGAGAGCCAGAACAAGCAGGGCCGTACCTCTGCCAGCATTTTAGCACCGTTCTGCGTCGAGTGCCTCTCAGCAGGGCTGGATGATGCTGAGGTAAAAGCTGCCAATGCCCTCGCTACGCTTCTACCCGTTGAACTGCTCCAGGGAAGAGAACAATCACCGACTAGAAGGGAAACCAGAAAAAGAAAGGTGTTGACACTACCGTAGGGAAGGGAGTGGGTGCTTTTATAATTCCCTTTCACCAACAAAATGAGTCTGCCTCAGAAATCACCCTGCTCCTGCTCTTCTTTTTTTTTTTCTGTTGCTCTGCTGGAAAGATTCCTGGGGACTAAATTATCATCACACGCCTGATATGCTCTCAGGGGCTCACGCTCCGTGCCTGCGCGCCGACCTCGCGGCGTTCCCCTCCAGCTCCCCTCTGCAGCTTTCCTTTTATAGTCTCGTCACAAGCGGGATTTCGCCTCGAAGGACTTCCTTGACTTCTTGGGCTGACATCTTCCAGGAAAAAAGAAATTAATTAAAATATCCACCTGGCTCAGCCCCAGAGCCCACAGGGCAGGGGGAAACACGGGGAGGAGGTGGCGGCCGAGGGGCGGCGGCCGCGCCCTCACCCACAAGATGGCGCCGTCGCCCCGGCCGCGGGCAGACCCGAGCCCTGCCCCGACCCCGGCCCGGCATGGCGGGGCCGAGCTCCCTCAGCCTGCCGCCTGACCACTCACCACAGCTCCCCAGGGGTGTCGCTGGAAGCAGCGCTGCCTCCCAGCCGTGTCTCCGAACCCCTCGCGGGTGCCCCTCTGCCAGCCAAGAGGCATCTTCCCCCCTTCATTTTGACCCGCTGGCGCACATAGTATTGGTGTTTTTGTCTGTTTTTTAAATTACTAAAAAGCTCTGAAAAGCTACTACTCCTGCAATAAGCAAGAATGACTTTTCGGGGCAGGTGAATCCTCATCTCCAAGTTTTACGCACTCTGTCAGCATGGTGGAAGGCTTTGTCATCTGTTCATGTGAAACATGGGTGCTGGGCTGAGCTGGTACAGGTCACTGAGAAGATGAAGTGTGTGAAAAGCGAATGCCATGCTGGTCCCATCCCATCCCATCCCATCCCATCCCATCCCATCCCATCCCATCCCATCCCATCCCTCCCACACTGTCACTGCCCCCCATCACAGGGAGACCTCTGTGCTTCCTGCTCCAAGCCTCCCTGCAGCCGGGCATCTCCTCTGTGCAGCAGCACTCTGTGTAGCCCCTAGAAAACAAGCACAACTAGGATCCATTTAAGGCAAAATTAATGCCAATTAACTGTAATCAACAACTCGCAGAACAATGTTTACTCAGCAAGCTGCAGCTATTGCCATAGCGGTTCGCCTGTTAGGCGAAGGTAAGCAGAAGGCGGGATACAGGAAAGGAAAATAAACTTTACCACAGGCTCCAGCACAGCCCGCTGCAATGGTGCAAAGCCAGCCCTGATGCCTGCTGTCCTCCCTTCTCACCCTTCCTCCCTCACCACAACAGCCCGTGGAGAGGAGCAGGAGCCTGCGGTTCCCCACATGCACCGCAGACCCAGCTCCCAGCCAGCCCCGGGCTCTGGCAGTGGAGCAAGACCAGAGTGACTGAGTCATTTTGGCAAGCCCCAAGGGGCAGCAGCCCCCTGTGCGGGGAGAGGTACAGGGAGCAAGGGTGGCCTCACCTCAGGACGCCTGGGCACAGTTTGCCACTCAGTCTCAGAAGCTGTCCCTCCTACGCGGCAGGCGCAGTGGAAACTCTTGCCAGTGCTGGTGGGGAGTGAAGTTTTATTATGAATGAGACTTCTCAACCTGCAGAGGCCTCCTGACAGTGAGTGTGGGCCCCTGGCAGGGCGCTAGGCGAGAAAGCAGAGATGATGTGTACGCTGATTTTTCCTGGGAAAGCTTCTTATGTACTTTCCACCCCAAGCAAAGCACTACTAAATGGTGATGCGGCACCCTCCTCCCTCAGCAGGTCGGGGCCTTGCAATGCCATTGACCTGGCCTCAACAGAGGGAGGCTCAAATCAGTGCAAGCTCCAGCAGCTGCAGGCTCGCCCCACCAGCCCCGTGGGAGTATGAGAGCAGGAGCCACGCGCGCAGCCCTCCCACAGCCACCCCGGGATGTGTCACCACCCCCGAGGTGCCACAGCTGAGCAGAGAGGCCAGGGGCAGGATGCTGGCAGCTCCTGGCCACGCTGTGTTAAAATAGGAGCCCTCTCCCTGCCAGCAGCACTGCATTGGGTGTTCGCATCAGTCCTTGAAAAGCTTGAGGGGATGGCTGCGCAAGCTCCCTGCCAAGAGAGTGGAGGGTGGGGAGGCAGGCAGGGTTGGCGGGGGGCCGGCTCCTGCAGAGGGCAGACGCAGGGAGGATTATGTAGAACAAGGAGACAGGGCAGCCAGGCAGCCGCAGGACCCGTGCCTGCCAGCCACCGCCTCACCAGATGGCCTTCTGGGCAAGCCAATCGGCCGTGCCAGGCCCGGCTGCCCAAGCGCTGGCAAGTCGCAGCTTCTGCTTGCCTTCAGGTGCCCCATGGCGTGCCCCACAGCTGCACCACACTTCCAACTCGTTCTCATCCAAGTCCCTGCGTTCCCTTGCACCTTGCCTACATCATTCCCTCCCCAGTTCTTCCCCTCACTTTCTCATGTTGCTTTTTTTTGTTTGTTTTCTTTTAATGTCTTTCCTATTTTTTTTTTTTTTTGCTTAGCTGAGACTCCTTGCTTGCCCATACAGCCTCTGGCAGCTCTCCAGCTGAGGGACCTGCAGCAAGCAACAGCAACCTCTGAGCCAGCACGGCCCCCCTGCAGTGGGGCATGCATGCAGTCGCAGCCGGCATTAGATCAGCGCCGCTCTCCTCACATGCACCAGGCCTCTGCCAATTCCTGGGAGGAAGGTTGGGAAGGGATTAAGTAGCTAAGTGTCTTGCTGGCAAAAAAGATGGCTTTCTTTTCTATTAATTCCTCAGCTTTCCTTTTGTCATGAACTGTGGAGAATACGCAGGCTGATACAGCTGTTATAGCAAACTCTCCTAGGGTAGAAAAACATCTTTAAGCCACCAGGCCCTATTCTGGCTATCCAAACTAAATAAACCACCCTGGCAAGAGCATTTGCTGAAAGAACCATCTCTTTGCTAGGATCTTTGCCAATATAGAATTGTTTTTCATTCTCTCTTCCTTCTCTCCCTCCCTCTGCCCCTTCAATTTCCCACCCAAAATCCACATCCCAAGCTGACAGGACTACAGGACACAGGTCTGTTGTTTTGGCCTATTGCAAGAGGATCATTACCAAGTTTTTTTAAGCCCTTGTCAAAATTCCTGCATGCAGTTTAAGATGGATGATGAGAATACAGCTTAGAAGTATGAAAAGATCATTGCTGACAAAGCTTTTCCCTAGTAGGCACAGCAAACACAAAAGGGAGAGCATGCGCATCCTACCAACAGTGTCCAGCTGAGGAGGAAAGAGCAGAGCAGTGGCACCAGGCAGAGCATGGAGCATGTCCCCAGTGGGCACGGGGAGGCCTGGGAGGGATGTTCTGAACCTCTCTGTGGGCCTGGAGGTTGGAGGCTGGGTCAAACCCCTCCAGTGGAAGGAGTATCCCCTGCCGTGGCTGGTGTATACCAACAGTGGTGAGGAATGGAAAATGTGAAAGCCCTGGAGTGCAAGAGGAAGCGTGTCCCATCCGTGTGGAGGAATAACCTCAGCAAGAACATGTGCATGGAGGTGGGACTACATGGATACCATAGCAGGGTTCAGACTCCCCCTCCCATGGCTAAACACAGTTCCACTTGCTCTTACATACATATATGCATATACATGTATGCACGCATTTTATGCATAGCCCAGCTACCAGCACTTGTGGCTTTGGTTTCCCCGAGCCACCCCCCTCAGTCCCCCGTGGCCCCAGCAGCCATGTGGAGACCCCTCCACCGCAGCCGGGCCCACCACTTCTCCCGCAGGCCCCCCCCCTCCCCGCTCTGCTTGTGCTGGGGAGATCCTTCCCCACCCTGCCACTGCTTCCTTTATTATCTCTGCCCAGCTGTGGTTTATAAGTTGTTTAAATCTTTTCTAGGAACAGATAAGAGATCACAATTACCCAGAATCCAAAAACGCAGACAGCTTGAAATGTGGTTAGGCTCTGCCCTACTTTCATTGAGCTCAGAGCAAGGCTCTGCTGAGGTGTTTGGGGAGAGGAGGAGAAAAGAGAAAGACCCACCTCAGCAAACCGCCCCTTCCCTCCCTCCCTTCTGAAACAAACCTCCCCCGCCAAAAAAAAAAAAGCTGCATCTGTTCAAACCACCCTGCCTGCTCCTCCTGGCTGGCCTGGGACCTCCAGGCAGCAGAGCTGAGCAGAGCAGAGCAGAGAGCTTCTTGAGGACGTGGTGGCTGGGAAGGAGGCTCTTGTGCATCGCCACAGCACTTGGCACAGGTGTGTGCATCTCTCCAAGCTGAGGTCAGCAAATGGATGGGTTTTGCCAATTCAGGGGCAGAATGAAGATGGCAGTGCAGGGAGTGCTGCAGGTTAAGTGAGATGTGTCACCGGAGGTTTTATCAACCACACGCTCACCAGCAGCTTTGCCCATGCTGAGCTGCTGCCAGGGGAGCCGCAGAGGTGGAAGAGCGGCCTTGGACTTCCCTCGGGTGAGAAATCCCCTCCCCGGGAAGTCCAGACTCCATTACACAGCACAGCTCCACCACACCATCAGTCCCATCTGAGGGCAATTCTTTCAGGAACCTGCAATGACCCAGAAGGGATGCTGCTGAAAAAATGCTGGGGTCTTTTCCTTCACCACCCTGTGGTCCTGGGTACTTGCAGATAGGCACCTCCAGCTATCTGACCGTGTCTGAAGTAGATAAAATCTCCTAGGTGATTCCACCTATATTACTCCAGCTATATAGAGCAGGACACAGACCAACAAACCTCTAGCAACCACTAATATTTTAAGGACATTTCTCCATCCTGCTCGGAAGCGTGTGTATCAAAGCAAGGATATCAAAGCAGCAGGGGATTTTTGCCGGTGTTTCCACCAGTGGTAGCAACAGTGAGAAATTTCAGGGGAAGGGTCTGCTGTAGGCAAAAAGGGCATCGTCTGAATGATGTCCAAGATCATTATGGCATTTATTAATACCATTTACAAGGACTGACTCGAACAGCCTTGGAAGGAAGAATGAAAAAATGCCAGCAAACACATGACATTCTCCTGCAAGAAGTTGTTTCATCCTATTGAAAATCTTTGTTAGAAAGAATGATGAGAATGGTAATAATAAGGCACTATAATTATACCTGATCCTTCTATAATCTCTCTCTCCGCAGAGTTCAGGAGCACTTTACTGCTATTATTGGATTTCAACAGCCCCATCTGGATAACATACGATTGATTTGTTTGCATGGCTTATTTTAGGTATTTCAGCACGTACATTAGAGCTGCCTCCATATCTGGCCCATCCCCTGCACAGTCTCCGAGAGCAGCAAGCAATCTTTGGTTCCTGCTCTCCACCTCCCCTTTCTGCCATCCCGATGCCTTGGAGAGCTCTTTGCAGAAATTCAAGGATCAGGAGCCACCAGTCCTTCTCCACCCAACCCAAAACTGCAGAACAAGGGATTTGACCTTTCCCGTGGTGTCCAAACATGCGAGAAACTACATCAAAGCCAAGAACTTTGTTGGCCCCTTGTAGAAAGCTCTTGGGCGTGAAGCTGGGCACTTGCTACTTCACTGGGCCAGGGCCAGGAGCAAACAGATGAAATTCTAAATAATTCAGCCCACGTTTAAAAATGTTATTACAAAAAAATGAGGTTTTTAAAAATGAATAAAAGTGCAATACAAACAATATGGTTTACATAAACTGAACTGTTTTCAGCCTGAAATTCATGGCGTATAGTGCAGGGAATGTCCCTTGCAGATTGAGCTCCCATAAAACTTGATAAATACAAGTTGCCTTATTCTGTCATTGCTCTTAGTGCTTTTTAAGGGATTTTTCTCCTCCTGTGAATTGGAGCAAGGACTTCTCCCTGATGGCCAACTAGAGGCAGGCTGGGGAGCAGCCCCAGCATCCCTTCCACCTCCCACCCGGCCCCTGCCTGCCCAGACAGCTGGCATTTCCACTGCCTGCCCACTCTGTGGGCACGTTTCCTTGAGCACCTTGAAAGGAACAGTTAGTCCTGCCTGAAGTTTTTTCCCCAACTTCATTTTACCGTTTTGAAGTAGTACATCCTTGCGTTCATTCTCTTGGATTCTTCAGAGATGTCTTTGCCAATTTGTTTACTTCTGTTTTATTTTTAAAAGACAAACCCCCGGTGGCCATAAGCTCTCAAGTCACTTCTGAAAACATTGTCTTGTCTGTAAGTGCTTTGTTTGTGATCCTCTCCAGTCCTTTAGGCTATTGTTTACGAGCTGGAAGGCATCTACGCTCGGGCTAATCATGCTGAATGCCAGCAATTCCCCCAGCATGATTTGTTGCACAAGCCAGTGGGAGCGTGGTTTGTTGTGATTTAAGTTTATTATGGAAAACCCACGTTTGCTCACACCAGCCTGACAAAATGGGAGACCTCATCCAAAACCTTCCGAGGGGAACGGCAATCTGGCCGCTGATTTTGATGGCATCTGGGACTGGCTCAGAGGTCTAGAGCTCTGCCAGCAGGAGTGGCACCGTGGAAAAGCAGGTAGCCCAGGAGCCAGCCAAATCTTCCTTTAGAAGTTGTTGTTTGCTGAGGGTTGGATGCAGATCTAGGAGGCTGCCACTGCTGCGTGATGTTTTCCTCTTCCTCGCTGCATGTCTTTTTTGAAGCTCCTTTCTGACCCGGCTGGTGCCCTGGGCAGAGCTCCCACGGCTGTCACCTGGGGCTGAGGCTGGCCTGCACCGATGCCCTCCCTATATATCACAGGAAGAAACAGCTCCTTTTGTGTGTTTTGAGTCTCACACTTGAGTATCTGATCAGTTGCCTTCTTGTTTTTTTTTGTTTTGTTTTTTACAAGAAAATGCACTCAGCCACCTCCTCCATGGCTCTTAGGCTTTGTAGACCCTCTGGCACTCAGAACCTCTGGCACTCAGAGGTCTGCAAAGCCTCAGTCATCTTTTTTTCCAGGATGAGAAGACCCAGCATATAGAGCCAGCCTGTCCAGGGGGAGTGTGTGGAAGTGCTCGGCTCCAGCTGCATCAAAAGGGCAGCTCTGCCACCCCGGCTGAGATCACAGGGGAGCAGGCAGCGCGCAGAAACCCCGGCGGCTCTGCAGGGAGGCAGCAGGGGAGGCAGGGCGGCTGTGCCACGTCTCCCTTTGACACCTGCTCTCTCTTTGAAGGCTGTCCTCCACAGCCAGGCAGAGAGCTCCTATTGCTGCAACTCCATGAATACCAAACGTCTGAGGAGCTGCTGCAAAATGAGCTCAGTTGGACAAAACCAACACACTCCCCCAACCAAGGTATCCTTGCAAATTAAGATTTTCAGCGCATTGAAAGGATGATGATCCGAATACGTATTTTGGGAAGGACGTCAGGGCAAGAGCCCAAACCCAAGCCATCGCTTGGGTGCGCAGGAGGTCTTGTTCTAAAGCTTGCCTACATAGGAGGAGTTCATTTCCAAATGGTTAGAATGCCCGAACATCAATAAACTTTCTGATACGTGTTTGCACAAAACTTATGGCTTTGGGTGAATTTTGATGCATCGAGGCAGAGCCGTAATGCAATACAGACCCTCATGTCAGAGGTAATCAAGTGTTATTACAAGAGCTGCTGGCTCTGGGGCCCCTCCTGCGCACACACATGGGTACATATGGAAGTTATTAACAAGTTTCAGCGGAGGATTTCGGGAAATTAACCCCTGCGACCCCGCTGCACTGCTAGAGGGCAGCTGGTCGGCAGCAGATGAAGAGCAGCTTCCTGCTGCATGCCTGCGGCGTGCCGGGACCGAAAGCCAGCCCCCAGCAGCCTGGTAAGAGGCAGCCTCTCGCAACAGGACCAAACATTTCGATTTTGGATGTGAGGACGAGCGGTTGAAAAAAAACATCTGCGGGGCTGTATAAATTTCCTCGACAAACTGAAATGAGTCAGCTGGAGAAACGTGTAACATAATGTATAAAAATGCAAACAATTTTCTTCTATTCCCCGAATGGTGCTGGAGAGCTTGTGAGGAAGTTTGTAATTTCTTTACAAGTCCCTTTAGGAGCCACCAAGCAAAGTGCTTGGATGCTGGCCACAAGGAGCTGCTCCTGCACGGAGGGACCAGCTCCGGGGCAGGGTGGCTGCAGTGAACATCTCCCACCCATTGACATCGTTTGCAGTCACGCCTTGGAATTAACCTCTTCTGATTTTACTTTGCACGTCTCTGTCCGAAAAGTTTAAGGAAAAAGGCTTCTCTCCCAAGATCCAAGCAGAAAATGGAGGAGGACTCTAAAGACAGCCACATCCAAATGCACTTCTCCCATTCTTGTTCTTCCCAAATTGGTTTGTTTTCTTGCTCCAATTCTGATCTGAGAAGTGCCCTCTCCTCCGGAATAATGAGGATAGGCACCATAATGTGCTTTAAACTTTCACAATATAACAATACTTGGCAGTCATTCACTGCTTTCTCATCCTCAGATCTCAAATCAATTTGCTACAGCCCTGCATGGAATTGACTTACAAGTAAGTCAGAGACAAATACTTGCTGTGCAATTACAAAATAAAACAAAATAAAATTAAATTAACAAAATATAGTGGATTTTATTAAAATCCAAACTATTTCCTCCTCCCTTGGTGTGATTTTCCTCAGGCACAGCCCCAGCCACAGACACAGCTCTTGCGCAGCCCTCAGCCGTGCAGCCCAAGATGCTCATTTCAGGCCAAATGAGAACGGTTCATCGCCAGGTCAGCGCAATCCAGTTCGAAAGCTCTTCCCTCGGCGAGTTATAACCGCTGCCATAAAACAGAAGCATTCCTGTACTCGGTTATAAACGTGAAAGAAACGAGCCCGCTCCTTCCCTACCACCCCTGGTTTCTAAAGGGAAGGCAGGAAGGCAGCCAGAGAACAAAGGAGTGATGAGGTGGGCCGGAGACACGGTCCCAGCCCCACTCCTCCTAGTGAGGGAGGGCAGCACACAGAGGTGACCCTGCCAGGGCTTCCCCTGAGGGCCAAGGCAGGTGCCCAAAGCCACCTGAGATGCCACAGGGTGGGCACATGAGCTACAGATGTGCTCATCCATAGTGGCACCTTGGGTTGAGCAATGGGATGGTGCCCAAGACCCAGCCAAACCCATGGCAGGGAGCAGCAACAAGAGCATTAGCGTGGCCCCCAAAAAGACCCCGGGAGGTCTCTCTTCATGGCACGGCCAGCTCTGAGGTGACACCAAGCTGCTCAAGGCTTCACCCAGTTGGGTCTTGTAAACTTCCAAGCGTGGAGGCTGCGCAACCTTTCTGAGCAACCTGCCCCCAGCTGGACCTCCCAAGGGGTCTCCTCCTATCCAGTCTGGACTTGTTTCCACCACATCCCATTTCCCACCATGCTGTGGTGAGTCTCGCTCCTTGCTGACCTCCTTGTAGGCACAGGCAGGTTGCTGTGAAGTACCCCTGAAGGCATCTCCTCTCCAGGTCCAACAAGCCCAGCTCGCTCAGCCTCTCCTCACAGGGCAAGTGCTCCAACCCCCGGAGCACCATGGGGTTGTACCCCTGATCTCACTCCAGTTTTTTGGTTGCATCAGAGAGCCCCAAAACCGGATGCAGTATTCTAAATGGTGTCTAAAGAGTGGCGAGTATGGGGGGACAATCACTCCCCTCACCTACTGGCCATGCTCCTGTTGGAACAGCCCAGGATGCTGCTGGCCTTTGCTGCCAGGCACCCTGTAGATTCAGCCTGCTGACTGGTGCTTGGGTTGCAGTGCTCAGACAGGGCCGCTCCACGAGGTGGACACAGCGGCAACCCTGGGCAAGGGGGTTTATCTGAGCAGGGCTCCAGGCAGGTCAAACCCCAGCCCCTGGATACTGCTGCCTGGAGCAGCACAGGGCACCCTTGCCCTGGTGCAGGGCATCGCAGCCCAATCTGCCCTCTAACAGACCTAGCAATGATAACGGGCCGCACAAAGTGGTTCCTCAGACACGATATCCGAAGCTGAGAGAGCAAATTCAGAGTGCCAGCTCTCTACATTTGGCTTTTTCACCCTACGGGTCTGAAGGGGAAAGCCAGCGTGAGCTCGGCAGCCTGCGTGCACGATGCACTGCTGGCTGCTCTCTGATCTGACTCAGGTGTCAAATTTTATAGTATCCAAACACGCTGACCTCCTTTCACAAAGCTGGTTTTAGTCACTGATTTTGAGGACATCATACCCACCTGCACCCCTAAAATGAACCACAATGCTAATTTTCTTAGTCCTATTTAAAACTTCTCTATCCCTCTCAGTTGTAGTCACCCTCACCAGTTACAGTTCATCACTGCTGTGCTTCTTTCAAACACTCAGTACGATTTTTAAATACTAAAAATACTTCTGAAAGTCTTACCTCTATCTATTTAGGAAGTGTCTTATGTTTATAAAAATCTTTATTTATTGCACTGTAAGGTGAACTATGTTTATTGTTCCCATCTAAGACCCTTCATGTCTGTACTGCTTTTGGTCTTTGTAAGAAATTCACTTGTTCAGTTTCAGTTTGATTACCATATATCTCTGCACTAAACTAACCATGTTTCCAATGCTGCAAGGGAATGAAAATACTGTAATGTATTCATTAGCTTTTAAAAAGAAGTATAAAAACATGTTTATTAACATTTAAAAGTCGTATAAAAAATTCTTCGCCTTTTTTTTGAGACAAAACCAAAACATCTTTTTACAGTCCATAGATGGCAGCAGCATACTATCAGATGAGCGTAAGGAAGGGCACAGGATTATCTGTTCACACCCTCGCAGCGCAGACCAGGCTCTCTGGACCGGGACTGCCTCTGCTGGAATGCAATGCCCGTAGTATAAACCCATCTGCACTCCCAAAAACCTGTTCGAATAAAGCAAGGCAAAAGGCAGTGAAGCTGCACGTACTGTAAATAGCTGCAGCAGTCTTCCCCGAGTGCAAGTGTTGACGTCTGTTTGTGCAGCGAGGAGCAGGGCGCGCTCCCACCTGCGTGGCTCTCCGGTCCGCACGGTGGCCGTGCCTACCAGTGCCCAGGCTGCAGCGCTGTGGGCCTGGTCCCAGCCATATCGCTTCATGAGGGCACATGCATAGCACAGACTAGCTCAGGCACTTTGGGGCAGCGGGGCTGACCTGGGGGGACAGGCAGCTCGCCCCGCTCTCAAGCTTATAAGGCACAACTGGAGCAAAGAGCAGGACCCGCAGGTGGAAACCGCTGCTCTCCTGATCTGGCTTTACCCCAGCCTCTGCAGGGAAGGCCACACGTGCTGTGCACCTCCAAGGACACAGCTCTCGCTGCCGGTGGGTTGGGGCACCTGTCCTCCCCTGCCTCTCCGAGCAGCTACCTCGGCCCCGACGGCACGGCCAGGCGGCAGGCGCGTCCCTTCGCCTCCCACATGCCCGCCATCATCTCCCAGCCCCGGCTGCGGAGGGGCTGGGGACAACACTTTGCTCTGACCCCCGCCTCCTGCCCGGGGGTGACGCCGCCACCTCCTGCGGGCACGTCCCTGCGGTGTCCCCTGCGGCAGCAGCACCACTGGCAGCAGGCAGATGCCGACGGCACAGTTCTCGAAGCGTGGGCACCGCTCGGCGGCTCCGGCACAAGGGCTCGGAGAAGACCAGGGGGGTTCCCCCCATCTCATCAAAGTGCAAGGGGTTGTTGCGGGTCCCCGCCACCACCAGCTCCAGCAGCCGGACCACGCAGTCCGAAAACCAGTTCTTCAGGCGGAAATAGCCCTCCTGGAAAGAGATGCGGAGGCTGACGGGCCCCGTGGGCATCCGCACGCTCAAGCTGAACAAGCAGTTGCCCTGCGAGCTGTCCCGCACCAAGTAGGTGCCGACGGGCTCCCGCTGGAGCTTGGCGTGGGCCTCCCCCACGGACAGGGGGCCCCAGTAGAAGTCGCTGGCCTGGAGGATGTTGAGGGACCGCTCCAGGACCTCCCACTCGCAGCTGCGAAACATCCGGAAGCGATCGGGCAAGCCGGGAGGTGCGGGGCTGGGGAGAACGCTCCGATGCTGCCTTTGCGGACGAGAAACAGTGGCGTGCGTGTTGTGCAGATCATCTGGCCTCCCTCTGATCATCTCTCAAAGAGCCCATGGATCCTGGGAAGACGCTGCCTTTACCATCCTTCCTCCTTCGCGTCCAGCCTGCGGGAGAGAAGCAGAGTGAGGCAAACCCTCTATGCCCTTCTCGCTGGGCAAGTGGAGAGAGGGACTTCACAGGTAGAAAAGACAGCAGCGAGAGCACCAAGGAGCACTGCAGGGAGCCATGGTGTGCCACTAACCCACAGCTGGAGGTACAACCAAGGAAATAAGAGCAGGAGGGGCTCCATCAGGATCCCCAGCCAGTGCAAGGCCCCACCTTACAGCACTGGGTTTATACGATTCACAGCTAGGGGCTCCCCAGCACATCCTTTAGCAGGTTGGCTCAAATCTAGCAGATCTCGGAGATTTCCCTCTGCTGGATGTTTAGGGGCTTTTCAGAGTGGCCTTGAGACTGGCAAGAGGAAATGAGACCCCAAATGACAATGGAAAAAAATCCCGAGGCAGGAGGGTATCTTTCACTTTGGCATTCAGCGAGAGGTGGAAAGGTGTCTTTCCTGCCTGCCCACCTCCTCCTCTGACAGAAGGACAGACAGACCACAGGACCCAGAAGCAGCAGCAGATGGGAACGAGCCTTTCCCACCAGACCCCAGGGACCGCTCCCTCATCCCAGGACGCTCCCATCCAGCAGGCCAGGAGGAAGCAAAGCCCTTGGATCAAGTGCCCCGCACGAAATGCTTCGCCATCAGCTTCAGGGCTGCCACGAGGAGACCACTTACGCTGACACCAGGCTCTACTGATTTCCGAGGAACGATTCTGCTCGGGGCCTTCCAGCCCGTGACTTCTGCTTGTGCCGGAGGGACATCTCCCAACGCCTGCAGATGCTGCTGCCCACTCGCAGCCACCACCCTCTGCTCCTGTGCTGCCTTCAGCCAAGTGCCCTCCCTCCCTCGCTGTCACGACCCTGCTCGTCTCCCTCTCCATCTGCACCTCGTGTTGTCACCAGGCTGTCTGGCTTTAGAAAAGCAGATCCCTGCTCCCACTGTTGCCAACAGTCATCCATCCAAGTCATCTCAATTATTAAAAAAAATACATGTGTGTGTGTGTGTGCATATAAATATATATATATATGCATAAACATAAAAACCACAGCCCTGAGCCAGAGGCTCATTCTGTGTGAGAAGCTGAGCTGTTACATACCACTTCCCCAGGCCTGACAAGTCAGTAGCTCACCGCCAAGCCCTGCCCTCAGCCCCCTGACACACTCCATTAACCCAGTCACACTCGCTTACAGCACCGCCGCCAACACGAAGCCTGCGGGCCAGGAGCTGCGCGGCCCCGTCTCCCGAGCCCCCCACCGCAGACCCAGGGGAGGGCCAAGACTTGCGGCGGGCACACAGAGGGAAAGAGCATGAGGGAAAGCTCCGGGCTAGGCTCAGTTCCCCTTATCTCACGCCATTCAGCCGCTATTTAAAAGCCTCGTGCCAGCAGGACGGGGTGCCTTCCCCTCGTGCTGTTCTGGCATGGTATTTTTGGAAAGGAGGCACCTTCCCAGCAGCGCCTTGCCTGCAGTCATCTCTTCTCTCCTCACGTCTCTTGCAATACTCAGCAGTGATATCAATAATGTCACCGTCAGGACAGGGAGCCATAAACACCGGGAAGCCTCTCCAGTGGTAAATCCACTCAGTTTCTGGTCCTGTGGTGTGCAGGCCACGACATCCCTGGCGCTGCTCTGAATGCTGCCGATCCTGCCCTTTAGCTACGTGTCGCTGTGGGAGGGAAATTCCACTCTGAGAAAGGTGGGAGGGGTAGGAAGGAGTTAATCAAGCTGGGTTTTTTCTTTTCCATTAAAAAAAAAAAAGGCAGCGGTTGAAAGCTGCTCAGATGGTTCAGCAAGTCAGAATAAATCTTAGGGGAAGCTGATTTAGTGAGCTGCACACAAGTAAACACAGGCGACACGTGCAGCGTTCAGGGCAATCTATCACCACCGAAAACTCAACACCACAAGAAGCTGCAGCAACTCGGTCCCTTTCCTTTTCCTCTCCACTGGGTAAGGAAGCTATAGAGCCCTTTGCCGTTAGTTATTATAGGGGAAAAAAGGTCATACTCCCACTAAGGGCCTTCAGGGCTTCAGCTGCGATGGGACCAAGGAGACTCGCTCCCACCAGCAGCCACTCCTCCCGAACTGCGAGCTCTCTTGGGTCCAAACCGAAGTTTTGCCAATCTCATGGGCCTAGGTTGGAAAACAAATCCAAACAGGAAAACAGAAGCAAGCAGCTGTCTTTCATTTCCAGGCTAGCTTTAAAAACAACAAATAAATAGATAATTTGCTTAAGGCTGCAGATGCCGTTTGACAAAACAAGAAAAAAAAACAACTGTTTGTCCCAGTTTTCAACCTTGAGTCACTCTCCCAAGTCCTTTAAGAAAAATCCACTGCTACTAGAAGTCTGGCTGACTAAGAACTGAGACTGTGTCATCGTTTCGAATTCAAAGTAAATGCAAAAATAGCACCCTCACAGCTTGCTCACTTGGTTTGAAATCTACATGTGGGTCAGGTCCTCAGCGTGAATTTGTTTAGCTTCAGTGACCCACTTCCAACAGATGACCGGGTGGCCGGCAGCGTAACATTAGTTAGCCCTCTAGAAGTACTTCATGGTGTCACCTTTAAGGTTCACTTTTAATGGGTTAACGTGCACTATGTGTATGTGGCCTCCCAGGTGAAGGAGGCTAGGTGGACTCTTTGGACTAGAAATAAGCCAACCCTGGGGCATAATGAAACACACGTGCATAATTAGTTCTGCTTCTGATTTGCCAAGCCCAGACTTGCTTTTTTCCCCCCGCTGCTAAAAAGCCCCCAAAAAAACCCAACACCCAAACACTACAGCCTCCCTACAGCAAGAACAGCACTTACAGCCAAAACAACATCCCCAAAAAGCCGGTGTCCTGCTGACTGAAAGGCCGGATAAGTTTCCCCAGACCTTCTGCTTTAATGCAAGCTCAAGAGCTTTTCAAAACAAGTGCTCTTGACACAGAGCACTGTGCTCTCCTCCAGACACCCTACCCAGGCGAGGCAGCGGGTTTCGTGCAGGGAGAGCCCCGCGAGGCAGCCGGCTGCGCGCAGCCGCTGGTGTCAGCCAAACCACCCCGCGCCCTGGGGCTGGATACATCTGGCACACTCAGCGGCGGCTTCACGCACGCGGTTCGGATCCGTGCTCACACGCTGCCTTCAGGACGCTCGGCAGGGCTTACCTCTCTCAATTTGCCATCCATAGGGGTGAGCCGCTGGATGTCAGGCCTGGAAGCGGTCCGAAGTCGGGAGCTCCGATGCAGCACTCCGCAGTTTTTGCAAAGCTTTCCTCCAGAGCAGATCCATCTTTCGGGAAGAAAGAGATGCCCGTCACACTGGTGACCAAGCCCATTAGCTGGCCGTAACGTGGATCTGAAACGCGACAAATCTGGAGGCGGTTGGTCTGCCTCAACCTCCTCAACCTGTGAGGCTGTGGAAGCCTGCACACAGCACTTCAGATAGCAACGGATCACTGTTGTTGTTATTGCTGCTTCCAAAGCCGTGACCTGAATAGCTTCCATACAGCTCACAGATGCCCTAAGGACAAATGCAGAGACCTTACCGTTGCCATCATCTGCAGGAAGCAGGAACCATAAAAACCAGATGTTAAGAGACGGTGGCAACAGGAATACGCTTCAGGATTTGGAACAGCAAACTCAAGCTTGCACTCAGCACAAGGCACAACACTTAGACTGTCTTATCTGAAAGCATGCATGTAGCCATTCGCTGGGGAGTTATCTGAACAGTAACCAGCCCAGTCTGGCTCCTGCTCTCCTGCTCGGCTTCCCCAGCAATCCAGGCTTTTTCTTTTCACCTCATGGACGGAAACCCAAACCTGCTGACCTGGTGGAGCAGCAGCGCACCACTTGTGCAACCACCTGCCTGGCAGCGGATCTGTCAGCAAGTGGAAAAAATAAACTCAGCCTTCTGCATGCCTTTCGGAGGCAGTCCCTTCAAGGCTCCACTTTTACCTAGGCTCCCATCAGTTAACATCACTTCTCTGCATCGCCCCAGCCAAGCCCAGGCAGGGCACGCACCCCACAAGCCACGCTGACTCGCAGCTAGCAGAACCACAGCTCTGCCCCGTGACTACATTACCCCCTCTGTCTGGCCTCGGCACCTCCCTGTTACCAATCCTGCAGCTCGCGAGCAGGTAGGGTAATTCAGAAAAGCTTTCACAGGGACACCCAGCAGGTCCTTCGCAGCAGCATCCCTGCTTCAGGCAGCGGAGCCCGAGCAGACACCTCCTGCTTGCAGGCCCCCATCCCATCCATCAGCAGAGGGGAAGGGGCAAGCAGGACAGGCACGGGGACAAGCACATGCCTGTGAGCACGGAGGACCACGTTTCAGCGAGGAACATGGCACAGCCCCGTGAATAGGGCCGGCGTCAATCACAGGCAGCTCCTCCAGCACAAAGCGGGCTGAGGAGATGCCGCAGTTCCCACTGTCTTTTATGCCACGGCTATAAATAGACCTTGGTGTGAGGCTGATACTACGTCTGGCGTGAGGGAATATGTGGAAAAAAACAAACGTGACACGCGTACACATACCAAACCAAAACCATGTTTCCCTACATGACCAGCATTCAACAAGGATGCAATATAAAAAAAAAAAATCTGTAAGCTTGCTGTCCTGTACGAGGCAGCAGCACACGCTGTGACATTTCCTGTTTCCACGTAGAAGAGATGTAGGGGAGAGCTCTGCACGCGGGTTTTGGGAACTGGCTTCGAGAGCTCTTGCGAAAGGACTGTCCTTATCAAACCCTCTTCTTAACTCTGGTGTTGGAGAGCACGCTTCAGAACCCACAAATAATTCCACCTTCTCATGGCTTAGTTTAGTTTTTGCGTTTATTTTTTTGCGTTTCTTATTGTACTTTTCTGTGACGTGCTCTCTGCTTTAACGTGATGATCTGCTGATACAGGCTGCAAGTTTTTTACCCAGAAGAAAACCCACAGGATAGTTTGATGTGCTCCGAGTATTCTTCAAGGCAAGGAAGTCTGCGAGCGCGTTTGGCTTCCACAAAACATGCTTCAAAAAATAAGAAGGTGGCAGTTTATAGGGAAAGCTTATTGCTTTTGCTAGCCTGACCAAAAGAGCTGGAAGAGAAAACCTGCTTCAGGGTCCCTTCCTCTCACCTTTGAACCACTCTGCAAATCCAGAACAACTACTTCCAAATTAAACAGCCCTTTCCACGCAGGCCTGGCCCTGCGTGAAGCTGTAATCCCGCCATTTCGGAGTAACAGCACCACTTCCCTGAGCTGTAAGGCTGCCGCGCAGGAGCTGCTGCATAGCAAGTAACACAACCAGACCTACCAGCTGGCTTACACGGGACTACCGACTTCTGGTCTGGGAGCCTGAGGTGTTTTCCCCCGCTGAAACTGGGGAAAAGAGAGTTTAAAAATATAAATTGTTAGAAACAGGAAATTGTTACGGGTTACTGCTAGGCTTCAACGCTGCTGCTCGGGCTCTCCTGCCGAGGCTGAAGGACAGGGAGCTGTCGCTGCTCACTTCTGGTCGGCCCAGCGGTGTTTTTTGATGCCTGGGTGCCAAAAGGAGGAGGTGGGGGGCAGCCAGGGAGAGGAGAGATGAGGAGGGGGAGCTGGGACAGCGGAGGCACGGGGGCTCTGGCGGAGCACTGAGGGTGACAGGGACAGGGAAAGAGGGGCCGGGAGGGAGGCCAGGAGTCCAGCATCCGCCAGTGGCAGCTCCTCTTTCCATACCTGGGTCAACGGCATGGGTTTGCATCCCCCATTCCGACCTTACTCAGCTGAATGGACTGGTTTTGGTTGTTCCAGTGCCCTGCCTGAACACGTACATCCCAAAACACGACGGCTGTCGGTGGTTCCCACAATGACCACAGCCCCTCATCAAAACCATCTCATTTAGCAAGAAAGGCATTCATGGAAGATGCTAATTCCTGGAAATGAGCAGCGTCTGCAGGGAAAACTGGCTCGGTATCATGGATTTGAAAGAAAAATCCTAGGTGCTTAACCCGTACAAGCCAGGGCACACAGGCACAGGGGAGGGATGCTCCCTTTGCTCTTAAAACCTCCTGGCTCTAGCCGATGTGACAGACCATGAATCAATGATTGCGCTTTCAGAAGAAGGAGCGAGGGTCACGAAGCACAAACGCACCACAACACCAAGTTTTATAATGGGGAATTTCCAATACACAAAATAAAGAAACGAGTCCTGCGCATCAAAAGTGGAAAAAAGAAAAATACTTCAGTCATTAGAGATTATTCAGGAAAGCTTAAAGTGTCAGAGCGTGCTGACCTGCAGGGGCAATAGGGGCTGCCTGGCTGTGAGGACAGCTTGGGGAGGTACAAGCCTCACAAGGGCCATTGCCGTGGGTCAAAGGCACCATCCAAAACCCCTGCGAAGCCCCAGTGCCTGCCCAAACCTCTTTACAACCTCCACAGCCCTTCAGAAGGTGAAAAGCTAACCCTGGCAGAGCCGACGTAAAGGAATATAAATTACTGATGGCGGGGAGCAAATTTACATTAGGATGGCTGTCATGAAAGTGGGACAGCAAGTAGCCAAGAAAAACAAAAGGAAAACCCAGAAAACAAATGGCATTTTCAGTTGATTAAAACCTGAAAGCCTCCAGGGGAATCACTCGTCTCACTGGGATACCAGCACGTGGGGATGAGGACACTGCAGAGAAGCTAAGCAAGCAAGCAGATAACTTTTTTTTTTCCCTTGCATATTTTGCTGAGGAGATTCCCCAGTATTTAATGATATTTAACCTGAAGGGGTGGAGGGCAGTAATCAGAAGAGATGGGGAATGCTGAAATTAAAGAGCAGAAAGTCAGCGGGACGCAGCGGACCGTACGCAGGACTTTGGAAGGAGCTCGGAAAGGGCTGGTTGAGATGCAGAAAGGTGCTCTCTCGCTCAGACCAGCTGCTGCCACCAGTTGCACGGGGCTGCAGGTGATGTAAGGAACCTTTTTGGACAAGCGCTGCTATGACAGGAGCAGCACAGGGCTGCCTGGCCGCAGGGCAGAGGCAGAACTTCCATCAGCAAGGCAGCACCGAAAGGCGGCCGGCTGCCAGGACGTGCCTCAAGCATCCCCAGGACTTGCAAGAAAATAAACTGGGTCTGCATTTCCAGGAGCAATGCGTTAACTGGGGCAGCTCACAAACGAGCTGAAAAACAGCACCTAGCGCTCACTGAGGGAAGCTCCAGCTCAGCACGCAGAAGCAGAAATTAATAAACAAGCAGCAAACACAAACGTGAGGCTGCAAAATAGGCAGGTGGGAATGTAACACCTGAGACAACACGTTCGGCTCCAGCCACCTTACATAAAAACAGGTAGAGCTGAAACAAAGGGAATGGGCCTAAGGATGGGTGATGAGAAGTCACATGCAAGTTTTCAGATGGAGACTGGAGAAACGTGATGCTTAGTTTAGAGAGCGGATAGGTACAGGGGGTGCAAAAGGAACACACCATATAGTCAGGCCGCTCTTTTTGTGCTCTTTCATAAAACTAAAAGAGAGGAAGTTCAAAGGTAACCGAGATTGAAAAGTAAGTAATTTTAAAACTCATAAAAGGGAAAAACTCCAATCACACACACATTAAAATGCTGCCGGGGAAAGTGAGAGAGCTGATCTGAGGACTCTCATTTCTCTTCTTTCTCAAACTTCTCTGCCTTGCTTCTGTAAAGGACCCACCACTCCAGGCTTCAGCAGAGGAATCCAGCAGCAAAGGGCTTTATTTTTTTCAGCATCACCTTTTTAAGTCCCCCCTTAACTGATCAGACTTGACATAAAAATCAGGGGAGCCCAGCAAAAGGCGCAAACTTCCCTTAGTCATGCAGAACTGAAGAAGTAAACAAGGGTTTATAAAGTCACTACAAGGACTCAACCGTGGGGCTGCTGCAGTTTGTGAACTGCAGAATCACAAAGACCGTAACCCAAGTCAGCATCTGAAGTCAAAGTTTTTCTTCGGTGTTTGCAGGGGGTGGGGATGGGGGAGACAAAACCTCTCTGCTCAGACAAAGGCAGCTGAAGGCTGCCAGCTTAGCACAACTTTGCCAGCAACCGCTCCGAGAGAGCCAACGTAAAGCTCGAGCAGCCTGCGTGCAAGCTTCGGATCAGCAGGGCCTGGTTGTCTCCCTTGTACTTCACATGTGTTTGCGAACAAGCAGCAGCACAGAAAGTGCACGGGGAGCAGGAAGGGAGAAGGCAGAGAGAATGTGCATTATCAAAATACCTTGAGAGCAGTTCTTGGAAATGTGCAGTCTGCAAGCTTGTATCAGACATTCATTTCCTGTGAAGTGCACACAGGCCTTTTCATTTCTCCACTGAAGAGGACGAAACTAAGGGGGCAGCTCGAAAGGCTCCAAAGACAACACAGAGACCGGTATTTAGCAGTTGTACTAAAACTGAGTTGATATTGATATACTATTAAAGAAGTACTGCACACAGATTCCCAGAGGTTAAATAAAATAAAAATAAAAAAAATAAATAAATAAAAACAGGACTTTCTATACCTCTCACTTCTAAATCTTACCTTGAAATCTTGCACTTGGTCGGGGGGGAAATTAATTTTACTCGAGTCATTTTGACCACTCACTAGCACAAAGCCACCAAATCCTGTTGCACCACACACCGCTGAACTTTTTTTTTTTTTAAAGGGTGTGAGACCAGTTTCAGCAAAACGCTCAGCTAATGAATACCTCGATGAGGCAACAGGCTGTAGGATATGCACAGATGCAAAACAGAAGGCCGAGCAGTAGTGAAGTACACTGGCAGGAAAGAAGGGGGTAAGTTGATACCATGACCATCTTCAGCTTCTGCCTCTAGTTACATGTAATCAGGGGTGTAATTAGCCTAACGTTTAACTGCCTTCTTTTAAACAAATATTTGATGCCTCTTAACAGTATATGCACTTAATGTCTTGCTCTACAAAAAGATACCATCCCAGTATGGCAGACTCAACTCTTGCAGCACCTACACATTCATTTAAGACGCACCTCTCCCGGCTCACGAGCACAACCAGATAATGGCTCGGGAACACACAGCCTCCCCAGAGCTTTTATTAACGTGACCACAGTGTCAGCCTGACCCAAACGACGTCCTGTTTGAGCACCAGCACTAGCTATTTCTTGCTGACCAGACGAAGGTAGGAACAGGGCAGGAGAAGCAAGGAAAGCAACACTGCATGTGGCAGGGCCAGGGAGAAGGAAAGAATGAAATCCCAGCGGGGACGGAAAGAAAGAGAAACCAGGGAAGAAACCCAGCTCGAAAGGCACATTCTCCCCTTTTGTTTCCCAGCGGTGCAACCACAGCATCGGTGACAGCAGCGAGGAATTGGCACCACACGGCTCCAGCTCTGCCCTTGCGCAAACTGGCCACCAACTTCAGAGACATTCCAGCTGGATTAGGGACGGAGGCACTAGCTGATGTCTGAAGCTGTCATCTAGAAACCAAACTTGGCCCTCTCCAAACAGGGGCAGGGACACAAACCCGGGAGGCTTTGCACCAGCCCAGCCTTGCCCTATAGCTTCTGTACACCTGCTTTTCGGGACCCCAACAGTTTTTACCTGTGGCTTCCAGTGCAACCTGGAAGGAGAGCCTCATGCTGCCTCTCGCCACAACCCCCAGCCAGCAGTGAGCGAGCCAGGGTACCGAGGGGTGTGCAACAGACAGCAAGCAGCGCAGAAATAACAAAGGCCCAGCTCCAAGTCTGGCTGGGGAGAAGATGGGAACCAGTGTGGGAGGCTGGCATCCGAGTAATCCCACGGATTTGCGCCCAAGAGCCTTCCGCTCCAGAGGGGACAAGACCCCGTCCTTCAACAGCCGAGCTGTAAGTCACAGACCCAGCAGAATCCCTCACGAACACAGAAACAAAGCTTGGCTTCATCTGCAGCAACCGGTCACATCTCGTCGTAACTTGATTCAACCAAGACCAACATTATGTGATAATAGAGCCTCAGTCCCACAAACTTCTGTGCATGTGCATAATTTTAAGCACATGACTATAACCCCACTGCGACTGAATGGGCTATTTGACATCCGCAGCATCTGAACTGCAGTCCCGATTGTTTGGAGAAGGAAGATAGAGCCTCCAGAGGGCCCAGCCATTAGAGGACGATAGGTTGGGAAACTGCAGTTATTTCTGATCCCACCCCATTCAACAGAATTAAGCATGGGCAACATGTGACCGCAATTTTCACTCTCCGAGTACTGCAAAGAGCAAACTCTGCTGTCTGGACCACGTACTCCTGAATAGCAGCTCGCTACCCTAAACTTTCCTCTTTACCCCAAACTTTCCAAAACAACGGTCAAGCCACATCCCCATCCTTCTCTTGTACGTTTGGCGGGGGGGGGGGGGCAGGAACTCAGGGATGTTACATTCATCTTTCTGTTACCTCCAGGGCTCATTCAGGTCTCGTTTCCGTGCTTGTACTGAGCAGGACAGAACACACACTTACACTAAACTCAATTAGAATTAAATCGAGGAGGAAAATAAATAAATAAAAGGAAGAGCTCGCTTTTCCAGCAAAGATTAACCGCTCCTCCGGCGCTGCACGGAGGGGAAGCGGCACCGGGACACAGCTCCCCGCCACCCCGTGCCGAGAGACGACAGGGGCGGCAGGCTCGAGCCGAGCCGAGGCACATGGCTCCCCGCGGGGCTGCTGCCGGCACCCCAAACCCGGAGCGGGGCAGCCCCAGCCCAGCCCGGCCCCCCTCTCCCGCAGCCTGGCCCCCAGCTCCTGCCCTCCCGAGGCGTAACAAAAACCAAATAAAGAATGAAATCCCCCCCCCGCCCCCCAAACACTCACGCGCTCCCCAAGGAGCCGGCTGTCGGTAAGCAGAGCCCGGCTCGCTCTCGGCACCTCCTGGGCTCCGGGCGGGGCGGCCGAAGGGGCCGCGGGTGCGAGCGAGCGCTCAGTGCCGGGGCGACAGCGGCGCTGCCCGGCCCGGCCCGGCCCCTGCCCCCGCTCTCCCGCCCCGAAGCGAAACCGAGGCGGCCTCGCTCTCCGCCGCCGCGCCGCGCATCCCTCCCCCCGTCCCCCCCTCGCACTCCCCGGCCCCCGAGATCGGCGAGGGGCCGGTGCCCGCCTTACCGGGGCTTAGCGGGGGCGGCCCGGGCCGGCGGGAGCCCGCCGGGCCCTCCTCGGCCGCGGGGAGCGGCGCGGAGGGGAAGGGGAGGAAACCCCCCAAAGTGCTGGTTTTCCGAGGAAGGAGCCACGGGGGAGGGGAAGGGGAGGGGTTTCTCCCTCCTCCACCACCGCCACCCCGTCTTTCCACGGCGTGGCTTTTGCGAGGGAAAAAAAAAAAAAAAAAAAAAAAAAAACGTACAGAAGAAAAAAAAAAAAAAGTTAAGAAAAGTTGGCCAGGTTGGGAGAAAGAAGGGGAAGGAAAAAGCAACGGCAAAAAAAAAAAAAAACAAAACTCCGAAAGCCCCTCTGCTGCAGCCTCGGCTCCGCAGCATCCCTCGGGGAGCGCGCACCGGGCGTGGGCTCTTTTCCCCCGGGGAGGTCGGGGTGGCCCTGCCCGGCTGAGCCCCGAGCTGGGCCGGGCAGCGCTGGAGCCCTCCGAGGGCAGGGGGCAGCTCGGGCTGGGCAGAAACGCACGCCCCGGGGAGCCGAAGGGAAATCGTGGAAAAAAACGGGAGAAGGCGCAAAAGTTTTCAGAGGTGGGCTATGAATAGCTGCCGGCGTGGTGCGTGCCGTAAGCGTACCGCTGCTCGAAAAGAATGGGGGAGAAGATTTTTTTGCAGTTCTGTACGAAACACACCATTGTTAAAGGCCTAGCCTGCAATTAGGCAATGGCTTGACTGCACCATCGGAGCTCTAATTCACCTCCACCAGATCCCCCCGAGACCGCTGCATGCGTCCCCTGGTGCATGCATGCTAGGTGGATTGCCCTGTTGAAAAAGCCACACACAAATGCAGAACACGGACATGCTCTGGCTGCTTTGCACCAGTCTAGTGATGCAAAGCAGCTGTAACTCTGGGTTAAGCAGCTGACTACAAGAGCTTTACAGCTGCTTCGCATTGCTGGGGAGCACGAAACAGTCAGAGACACGCTGAATCTGACCTGCAGTCTTGCCAGAAGTTCCACCAAGTATTGAGACATCACTCCTTGTTTTTCCTTTCAACCAAGCATGAAGATGCTGCTGACCACAGAAGAATTTCTGAGCTTCCCTGAGAGTCTGGGCAAAGTGGTAATTCTTTTTTAGGGAGGCTTCAGTGGGAGGATCTGCCACTGGAGCGCTAAATCACGGCAGGGACGAAGTGCTCTTCTGTTCCATTTTTGGTTTATGAGGAAGCTTGTCACACTTTTCTTTGTATTTTTGGATGGCAGCTTCAAAAATATCCTGTGGTTTGCTTTACAGTTGCCTAGTAGGGAGCCAGTTTCCCTCTGTGGGTATTTATAGCATTTACTGGGTGACTTCATAGACTCTACCGGCCACCTTGCCTTAACATGAGTTGGACCAGTCTAATTCTTCCTTTTATTCTTCCTCTCTGTCTTTCCTTTAGAAAAGTAACAACCGGCCTCACTGCTCTGAGCCTGCCCGCGTGTCTCGCTCTTCCCTCCCTCATCCACTTGAAACTGTGACCTTGCAGCGGTTGTGGCTGAGCCATATTGCGGCGATCCTCTTTGGCAATAAAAGCCGTGAGACGTGGCACGGTGGCACCACTGACCGCAGTTTTCCAAAGCTCAGACTTGACTCACGAGGACCAGGATCGAGGTGCCTCTCAAGTGGCTTCATGATATGTGGAAAACACAAGGACGCTGAAATAGCGTTGTGTCTTCCGACACAAAAGAGAGAGCGAACAACACATGCTCAAGCTTCACTAGTGCTGCTTTTCTCTCCTGCTAGCCTGGATGTGATTAAGCTGACAAACAGACCCTGCCTTTAGCTGAGTTTTCTTAAGAAAAAAAAAAAACAGCAAATTCCCTAGAACCAAGAGACCCCCCTCTCTCACACCGCTGGATTGGTGCCATTTACCCAACTGCTCGTAGCACATGGACACCCATCTGAAAGGCTCTGTGCAGTGGCAGGGAGGACACAGGCAAGTGAATGGTCCTGCTGTGTGCATCCCACTTTGAGCCCTGCCCAGGACGCTGATGACAGTGAGGAGAAGAATAGCTCCCTAGGGGAGGCCAGGATTTGTTCTTATTTTTACATGTAGTATCAATCCCCTTGTTTTTTCTTCTGCCTAAGGATGTGTACACTCTCCCTATCCCTGATACTAAAACTTTAAAAAGCATTAAACATGAAAGCATGACGTGACAAAGCTGTTGACAAAACGAAATGTTTCCACAGTGTTTTCATCTCAAGTCCAGCTGCTGCAGGCAGTAGGTCTGAGGGCCTGACTATACCTTTGGATCACAGTTGTGCTTTGTGGCATTTATTTGCTCGTTGTTCAGCAACCCCCAAAGCCTTTGGTAAGTTTGGAGATGTTGATATCCAACAGCTGGATGAGGATGGCTTTCTGGGAAAGCGAAGGCTTGCATTGTCCCACAGGAAGAGAGAAAGTAATACAATGAGGAAAAGAACTGAGGTGGGGAGAACGAAGCACTGAAAATCTGGAGGAGAGGTGCAAAAAAGCAAAACAAGAAGAACGTAGAGGGCAGGGGGTGTGCTGGGGGTGGGAAGGTGGGTGGCCACGTTAAGTGCATGGAAGCTCAGCTGGGGCGGGAGCATCATCTCCAGATGATGAAGGGATGACCTAGAGGCTCAGTGCTTTACTGGGTTGCCAGCCAGACCCAAACCTGCTGTCGTCCAAAAGTGTGCACGCTGGCTTTGCGAGTGGGACCTGGGTGGGAGATGAACCACACTGCATGTAGCCTGCCCTGGTGATGATCGATCAGAGTGGCCCAGACACAGCCTGGGGGGTTCCTGCCAGCTGGTGAAATGGCAAAAGAAAGGAGAGAAGCAAGCACAGGGCAGGCCTGGATACCCCAGCACGAGCAATGACACGGTGCACAAGATGTTGTGCAGAGGAGGACGAAGGATGCTTGGGGCGTGGGTAGGAAATGATTGCTACAGCCTCCTGATGTGCTCTGTGTCCAGCCTGCAGACAGCAAAAAAATGTACAGCTGTTTACTGCATACAGTCGTAGATAGTTTTTCCTTTTCACTCTTCTGCCCTTTCTAGGTAGTCCCATAACTTCCTAAAAGCCTCCTTTGGGGGGATGCAAACAGCAAAGCATTAAGAAGAAAAGAAAAAAAAAAAACACAGAAAGAGAAAGCTGGGAGGACAAAACCAACATGCAGAAATCCCCCAGTCCCCTGCTTCCCCTCCCCCCTGAAAAAAAAAAAGAATCAACACCAAACAAAAACACCTTTCTGTGGTTTCGAGTGAGCGGAGGCTGCATTAGTTCAACTCTTATGAGAAAAATTAGCACGAGTAGTGGCCCCTTTGCGTGAAGCCGTGGCCAGGCCCCTCCTCCCCCTCCAAGAGCAAGGCTCTTCTCAGTATTGAAGAGAAGCTGCTTTCCAGGAAAGGAAAGGTACACGCTGCCCGGCGTGCACTGACCCGGCGAGGCTGCAGCAAGGCAGCGAGGCCGCTTGCAGGCTGCTGGCCTCCCGCACCCAACGGCGTCGGGGCTGGAGGCCAGGGATCCAAAACCCACTGTGCCATGGGCAGCTGGAGAAAGCGGCATTGGCATTTGGTCTGGCCCGCAACACCCTCTGCTGTTCTGGCAGAGGAGGGAGAGGAAAGGGAGGGCACTTCTTGCTGGTTGCCGGCGTAGCTGGGGCTCCTCATGCACCCCTGGGTCGTCTGAGGAAGGAAGGCCCAGCACCTGGTGACCTTCTAGGTTTTCAAAGAAAGCACCAGGCTGCATAGCCCAAAAGGTATTTAGGTCAGATTTAAGCAGCTGCAGACAACACAAACAGCCTCGTATAACTGTACAGCCAACTGCTCCCTAGCTCCTGGCCCACACATACAACACCTCAGAGCACTACCAGAGGATCCAGGGCAGAGGCGAGGTGCCACCAGCCCGCTGCACCATGGACCCAGGTGTAAGCTCCCTGGGGCTCTGTGGACCCATGAATCTACAACCACCTCAGCTATCTCCTCCTAACGTTGCCACCTATCAGACACAGAGGGAGAAGCTCAGTAAGGACTTATTTCATTGTGCCTGTGAGGCCTATCGCTTCTCCCCAGTATCCTGTGTTTTCAGGCCATGTTCTTAGGTGCCTAGGAGTGCTGTCCAAAAACGGTCAGCCAAGCCTGGAGCCCTCTGACCTCATTTCTTCTCCTGGAATGTGTGGCCTTACCCCTGTCCTTGCTTCCCCAGACTTGTTCCCCCACGCTGAGACAGGAGGTGATGCTGAGCCCCACTCAGAGGAGACAGGCGCCAAGTCCTGACCTATGCCCACCTCCTTCAGGGTTTTCACAGAATCAGAATGGTTAAGGACCTCTGGAGGCCAACTGGGCTGATCCCCCTGCTAAAGCATGACCTGCTAGCGCAGGCTGCCCAGGTTCATGTCCAAGTGGCTTTTGAAGATCTCCAGGGAGGCAGAGTCCGCAACCTCTCTGGGAAACCTGTGCCAGTGTTCCGTCACCAAAAGCCAAACAAAAACAGCCACAAGCAGCCATCCTGAAAGGGCAATCCAAGACACAGACACACTGAGGAAAGGTCCGAAGTGATTGCTGGACCTAGAAGCAGGAGTTTCCTCAAATGAATAAGCTGAGCCTCTAAATGAAGAAAAATAATGTAGAAGACAAGAAAGAGTATAGCTATGAGCTATAATTTTAGGAGTGTTTGTAGCAAAAACACCACAGGCTGGTACCATCTGACAGTGGTGTCTGTTGCACTAGACTAAGTTCCAGACTGGTCTGCTTTCTTGATAATTACATAGCAAAGGACTGTGTCATTATGGTTGTTTTGTAAAACATCCCATCTTGATTCAAAAGTTGCCAGTGGTAGGGAAGCTGACACCATCCTAAGTAAACTGTTCAAGTATTTAACTACTTTTACCATTATAAAATGTATACCCTGTCTCTAGACTTTTTTCTTGAGCTATTGTTGGCCCCAGCAGCTCTCAGAAGAGCAAAAACTTAATTCCCACATAGTTATATTTAGGCTTGATCATATCAGTCTTAAGCTCTCCTCCCCCACAAGATGTCTTCCAACCTGTAGGCAGCTTCTCCAATTTCTTAACTTCCTCCCTGAATTGTAGATGTTAAAATGGCAAATTCTTTCATGCCAACAGTCACAACCGTAGAATTAGCAGATGCAATACAATCTTCTGCAATATAATCTCATTCCACCTGCTCCACATCCCCTGCTCACACATCTGAGGATCAAATTAGCCTTTGCAACTGCAGCAGTGCAAGCTCCCATTCAGTAGCTCCTACACCATGAGTAAAGCCTTCACCCGAGTCCCTTCTCCCACGAACAGAGCTGCCAGCCCACGAGTGGGGCCCATGTCAAATAACTTACCAGTGGGCTGTTTCAAAAACACACATTGTACTCTTCTACCTACTTCAACATTTGGACACGTTAGCTAGCGAACTTTCAATCCAATTGTGACAAAATTTGTTATTTTGGTATCACTGTAGTTTTTGTTTATTTAATCAAAACACAAAGTTAAGACCATGTCAAATTCCTTGCTGGAGCCCTATTACAACAATAGCCTTTGTGTTTATTAGCTAAATCCATATCCTAAACCTATATCTCCATAAGTTACCAGCTCAGTTTTATGGATTTTTTCCATCAACACAAGACTTGGTATTAACTACAACTCTCCTCTTGCTTTTAATGATTCTTGTATGTACCATTTCCTTATTTTGTCTGAGGTCAATAAGGAGCTGGTAGGCCTGTAATTACAAGTGTCAGATTACTTCGTTTTTTTGCTATTATTTCTTCTCAGCTTATGGGGAATCTGCCAGATCTTCAAAGTGAAGCAGGGTTAAGCCTAGACAAGAGCTGGATAGAAACTCCTCCTCTTCCCCCTCAATTAAATACATCAAAATAGGTGCTTAATCTATCAGCAAGTACAGGTTTTGCAGAGACCTGGAGAGCAGCGCTCCTCACTAGTTAACCAAAACAGGCCCAAGGGATGGGAACCAGCAGAGACTCCTGCATCTGAATCCTAAATATAAAGGACTTTCTGATTAAGGAGGAAGTGGAAAGCTGAGACAGGAAAGAGTTTATTTGTATGATGGGTGCTCATATATAATTTATACGCAATAAATGTTTCTAGCTATTTCATTAGTTGCAAATAAAGTAATACAAATGTGCACCACTTGCAGCTGATGCATGGTGTGTGCCTGAGGCTGCTGCCAGCTGAATAGCGGTGATTCACGTGGGGATGATTTAACACTCCAGCATCGTCGCTATCCAAATTCTGCTGCAGGTTAATCCCTGGAGCAGATGCTCACCACTTTTTCAAACACTCGTAGCTTGGCTTATTAACTTAAGCTGCCAAAGATTTCCATTTAAACTATCACATTGGCTCCAGCCTGTGGTGGGTAAAGAGCCAGCATATATTTGTCTCTCTTACCTTCTGCAGGGCTGGAGAGCTCTGGGACAAGGAGTGCAACGGGCTTGTGTGTGCCTCGAGCCAGGCGAGAGAAAACAACCTAAACCATCACAGCCTTTTCTGAGCTTAATATGTCAGCAGCTATTTCACAGTCATAGAATGGCTTGGGTTGGAAGGGACCTTAAAGACCACCTGGTTCCAACGCCCCTGCCATGGGCAGGGACACCTCCCACCTGACCAGGTTGGCCAAAGCCCCATCCAGCCAAGCCTTGAACACCTCCAGGGATGGGGAACCCACAGCTTCTCTGGGCAACCTGTTCCAGGGCCTCA
This sequence comes from Cygnus olor, assembly GCF_009769625.2. Classification (NCBI taxonomy): domain Eukaryota; kingdom Metazoa; phylum Chordata; class Aves; order Anseriformes; family Anatidae; genus Cygnus; species Cygnus olor. Next base: position 43,736,469 of record NC_049169.1, read on the forward strand.
CCACCCTCTGAGTAAAGAATTTCTTCCTAATGTCTAATCTAAAGTTACCCTCTTTTAGTTTAAAGCCATTACTCCTTGTCCCATAACTGCACTCCCTGAAAAAGAATCCCTCCCCAGTTTTCCTGTAGGCCTCCTTTAGGTACTGGAAGGCCGCTGTAAGGTCTCCCCGGAGCCTTCTCTTCTCCAGGCTGAACAACCACAATTCCCTCAGCCCCTCTTTGTAGGAGAGGTGCTCCAGTCCCTTGATCATCTTTGCGGCCCTGCTCTGGACTTCTTCTAACACTTCTGTGTCCTTCTTGTGCTGGGGGCCCCAGAGCTGAACGCAGCACTCCAGGTAGGGTCTCATGAGAGCAAAGTAGAGGAGGAGAATCACGTCCCTCACCCTGGTGGTCATGCTTCTTTTGATGCAGCTCAGGCATCAGGAACTGATGGGCTAAAACTAAATGGACTGCAGAACATTCATGTCCTGCTTCAACTCTTCCCATGTGGGCAGCACATTTAAACCCTTGTGACTCCGTGGGACTATCTCCAAGGCAAGCAAGGTTTACAGATGGGGCTCGAGAGGGGAGATGTCCACTGCAAAATGTCCACAATGTGCAGATCTGTACTTCAGCCCCTCACTGAGACCTCTCCTTCTCAAATGTCCTCCTTCCAGAACAAGCCAGATTAGGGGATGAAGTCCATACCACTGCAACCTTGTGCAGAGGGCAGAGATGAGAGGACACTGTTCCTCTGCCAAGAGGATACCAAAGAGTGTGCAGGACAAAGGGCAGATGGCCCATTAGGGATCCATACTCTGAGGAGCAGGGGCTTCTCTGTTGTCATTGAGTGCCTCTCTGCTTCCCCCAGCCCCACTGTGGGCTGCCCAACCAGTGTGGGGCTTTATATACTGGTTGTGCTATCCACTGGAAAAAAAATGAGTTAAGCTAGCAATAGCATGCTTTTTTACTCATATAACTGTGTGAGAGAGTTTGGGGTACAGGGCTATAACTAATAAATCACCATAAATAGATCAATATGCCAGCACTTTAAGGCTTGAATCCGAATAGCTATGGGGAATTTGTCCCTTGGTAGCAATCAATCTGCTGTACTTAAAGTTTCCTCACCAGATCTGCAGCTAGCACAAACTGATCAATGCTGTTCCAAGTCAGCAGAGCGTAACAGCTTTGCATGTCCCACGATTTACACTTGCAAGTCTCCTCCTCCTCTGCAAGGACACAGAGGTTGAATTATCCTTTGCTAAGTGCATGGGACATCTCAAACTAACTCCCAGTCTTTTATGCAAAACCAGCCTCTTACCACTAGCCCAGCAAACACCTCAGCACCTTGCCAAGTGAAGTCTAATTTGCTCCCACACCGGCAGCAAATCCACTGCAGTAGCCTGCAGCATTTCTTAGAAGTAGATGTTGCAGAATGAATTCTGTGAGCCACCCAAATTTTGCCATGCATCCTCAATAGTCCTCTCCTCGTGGGAAATGGTTTGCCAGGCGGTGTCAGAGGGAAGATATGCAGTCTTGCAGGATACTGGGCTGCTCTTTCAAAATGGCTAAACAGCATTGCTAGAGTGGAGAAGAGTGGATATGAGGGACCCGGAAAAGATCTCAACAATCTGCCTTTGACTTATAGGGTGATAGTGATGCTGCTGAGGAAGGGTCTAGGGCTGTATCCCAGTGCATTGTAAAACCTTCTTCACTTGGAGCTCCAGCTCTGAAAGGAGGTCCTCTCTGGGACAGCTGTCTTTGTTTGAGGAAAGTGTTCTCTCTGTGCTGCTCCCATGGGCAAATCTGTTTCTGTATCACAGATCTGACTGGTGTGCCAGGTGTTTTGTGCCTACCTACAGTGGAGACAGGAACGGTGGGGAGGGAATGAGAGGTGAAAACATCTCACCCAGGCAAATGGAAACACAGCTAGAATGGCTGGGAAGGGGGAAGCAAGAGTAGCCATTTGGGAATTTGAGGTGGGACCATCCTACCAGAAACATGTTGCTCATCCCTGGGAATACCCCTCTGTCCCACATCATCTATTGCTGGTGATTTCTGTAAGGAATTTTCCCTTTCCCCTGAGGTTCCTGTTGATGGAGCCTCCTACCAAAAAGTGATTTGAGATGCAAGACATGGGAGTCAGAATTCACTGGAGGAGTCATACTTCCCACCCAACACCCAGAGGTCATCTCTGTGACTCAAAGCAAAAAAGCCCAGATTCTTCTGGCTGCTTGATGCAGGATGACTTCTGGCTGCAGAGTGATGGGGGAGAGGGTCCAAGACCTGTGAGTGGTGATGCACATACCTGCAGGGCAAGCAATTAGAGCAGGATCCCCCAAGCATGGCTTGTGCCTGAAGACTTGTGTTAAACGGAGGTCAGGGCTGTCTGATAAGCAAATTTGATAACTACTATCTACCTACAATCTCTGTCAAGAGCTCTAGGCTGTTAACGAGCTCCCTGGAACCAGCTCTCAGCATGTAGCTCTCAAAGGATGTCACCTACAGGCACAAAAGTTCTCAGAGGTGAAGTTCCCCATGCCCTGGGGACATGTGGCAGCTGAGACCTGGGGACTCCAGAGGGGTACGCTGTGCTGTGCTTGTATGGCTGGCTGGCCAACACCAACACCTTTGATGGGCTTGTTCCAGTGTCCCCCAGAGATGACTCTGGCACACAGGTATGGGCTGTGTGTTGTGCTTCAGGTCTGCATGCCTGATGCTCTCTACTTTTCAGATTGCAGTTGTGCAGCAATAGATTTTCCTGGCCCATGGCCTGTTGTCCCACCAACTGCAGAGATTTGTGTGAGGGGTCCACATCACTCCTGATCCTGACACAGGGTCCCCTTCCTCAGGAGCTGTCACAGACAGAAGAACTGCAAGCCTACCAGCCACTGCCTGTGAGCAGCCCCTTGCAGCCACTGCCTGAGTTACACTGCTTTTGGATGGCTTCTTATGTTCAAATCCTAGCAAATCAAGGGAAGGCCCTGCCCTCCATAACGGCAGTAGCAATGATTGAGTACGTATCTGTTCTGCCAAGTTATTTCTTGCTTTTCACCTTTTGTAATCAGACACCCACCTCTGACAGATGTAGGAAAGAAGCTGTATAGATGGTACTGTGGCCTCTCTCCCTTTGCATGGTTCCCCAGCACTCGTGGTCTGCTTGCCTGCTTCTCATTGATGCAGAAGGCCTAAGAAAAAGCAAAGCGTTAGACTTTCCAAACCTAAAGGAATTCACATTGATTTCCCTTCTAATGGTTCACCTGGAGGGGAGGTTGTGAGCTGCACAGCACTTTCATTTCTTCTGTGTGATGGGTCCCCAAGCTTTTTACCTTTCTGCCGTGGTACAGAGCCTACTTTGCCAGGATGCGTTTGAGGTAGGCAGGAGAAACAGGGCTGTAAGCTTCCATGTTGGTTTCTTTCAAGCTTCACAGGCTGTTCTAAAAATGTATTGTGCAATTTAAGAGACTGATGTGCTGAACTGAGCACAGAGATTTCAATTACCAATATCAAAATGAGTCCCCAAGAACAGATATCCATTCTGTTCTCTCCAGTCGTACCAGCAAGGTGTCCCACTGCTCAAAGCGCAGTCCGACTTTTCCTCTTTTGGCTGCTCGAGTCCTTGACTGAAGGTGAACGGTTGTGGTCTGTGTTAGGCCTGAAAGACTCTGCTAGAGGGAATGCTGGGCACCAGCAAGCAGCATTCACAAGGGTACTCAGGTATTGACTTCATCGTGAACTTTTTCTTGAAGCCTGGTCTATGTAGCCAACCAATTTCTGGACAAATAATAAATATAACTGTGTGGAAATCTCTCGGGCTGAGAGGGGTCTGCTTTTGTAGAAGAGTAGAGCTGCTCATGCAGTGCTGTCTGTGATGTGCTGCAACTTAGCCCTGCAGTAGTCAGCTCATGAAGATGGGTCACAGTATCAGTAAGTGACTCTTGTCCCTGAAGCAATGTGATTACAACAAATGTTAGAGTTCAGAAGAGTTTCTCCGTCAGAAAGTGATGTCAGTCCAGCATTGGTGTCAAGCACAGAGCTTGTTTGATGTCCCTATGATACTCCTGGGCAACATTTAAAACATCTCACACTGTAAGGCTGCAGTACAGGCAGTTTCCACTAGCAGTAATGTGCATTGTGAAGGCAGTCAAGGATGCAACAGTACCTCCATGACTGAGACTCCTTACAGATCCAGTAGGTGGATCACAGCTTCAGACCCTTTGTTATTCTCGTTACAGAAAACGAGCTATGAACTTGATAGCACGTACCTCAGTGAACACATTTAGAGAGAGATCTTACATAGTAAGTGGGGTTCCCCTTCTGAGCTTTAACAGCCTAGGGAAGCCAAACCTGCACCTCATTTCTCAACTCCCAGCACTTCCTCTCATTTCCCCTGCACAATGTGGGCCAAGGTAACCACAGCCCTGCACATCTCACCCTCCAAGGACATGGCAAAAAGGCAGAGGAGGACAAACAGCACCCACACCACACCACACAGACAGATAATGGCTCGTGGGGCTCCACATAAAACACTGGCTGCTTCCCTACCAACTCCTCTCTGCCCTGGGCACTGAAGGCTAGAGCTTGCAGGAGCTGGGTCAGGCTCCAGAACAAGATAGAGGAGATGGAGGCTGCAATGGCTTTACTTGCTTGTGTAGATGAGAGATTGGAGGGCTGCGGAACTGGGCAGGCTGGGTTGCTGCTATTGGGAGAGTCTGACCATGAGGAAAGCCCATGGGACTGGTGTTGGGAAGGGTCACCCATCTGCCAGGACACGTCCTTGCTCACGGCCAGAGCTCCCTTCTAGCTGCCACCCCCTCTGCCCATGGCTGCGGGACAGCAACGAGGCAGGACCAAAATGGCTGCGGCTGCCCCGGGCCGGCGGCGGGGCAGGGGAAGGAGGCGGGGGCAGCCGGGCCGCGGGGCGGTGCGGGGCAGCCGGGGTCCGCCCCGCCGCCTCCAGCCGCCGGGCTCCGTCCTCCTGCCGCGGCCTCGCTCCGCAGTCCCGAGCAGACAGAGGGGTAGGAGGGCAGCCGGGGCCGTGCCTCCCCCCGCGGCGCTCCGGGGGGGCCGGTGCCCGGGGAGCCCTTGGCTGGGGCCGGGACCGGGAGCCCCCGGCCCCGCTGGGGTCCGGCCGTGCCCGGGCTGCGGGTGTCGGGGGGGAGCCCCGCAGCGCCCGGGGGTAGCGGGTAGGAGGAGGCAGGTCCAAGGTCTGTCTGTCCGTCCGTCGGTCTGTCCGTCCGTAGCTGCCGGGATCAGGCCCGGCGAGGGCAAACGGGGTCGGACCCGGCCATCAGCGGGCGGGGCGAGGGTGCTGGGCTGAGGACGGCGCTGCTGCAGCTGAAATGGGCGCCTGGGCGGTGGGGGGGAGGCTCCAGGAGCATCTGGTCAGGTCCGTGATGGCCTCCAGGTGCCCTCAGGGCCCTGAGAGCGGTGCCCTTTTCCAGTTTGCTCCCTCTGTCCTCCTCCATCAGGAGGGACTTGCTGTAGGGTGATTGCAGCGGGGTGTCAGAGGGCTGTGTAAGGGGGCACAAACCCAAGACGAGTGACTGGGAAAGGGACACAGCGTGAGAGAAGTGGGGATGGGTTTATGGGGTGTCAGGCTGCCCATGAGGGGCTCCAGGGACCAGATGGGCTTGGGGGTACTGGGAGGATATTCAGGACACCCCTGGAAGAACCCCAGAGGCTGGGCAGTACTGGGGGGATCACTGGAAAGCCTGGGGCTGAGTAAAAGGTAAGGTGTAGCTCGGTGACTGCCAGGGCGGTAGGTAGCTGTGAGAAGGTGGCAATAATCTAATACTGAAGACAGTATCCTGATTCCCAAAATTGCCTTCTTGGTCCAAGACAGGTGCCTGACTCCTTGCAGCTAACTGGGGAAATTCTGCTTGCTTCCCTCTTGCCAGATCGCTTGTGCCTTCTGGTCAGGTCACAGCTGCTGCGGAGACACAAGAGGAGTTTTTCTCCTCCTGCGCAGGGAAAGCTTGTTTCTTCCTAGGAGCATTGCTGGTACGTGCTGGGAGGGGGAGTCCCCAAGCAGGCAAGCAGGAATGGCAGCTTGGGATGTTAAATGGGGAGCTATAAATCAGCAAGCTGCTAATTAAGACCGCAGAAGACTGGTGAGTTACTAAAGACCTGTATTACTCTTTTCAGAGCTCTGGGCCATTAACAAGCTCCGTGGGACCTGTTTCAAGCACGTGGCTCACGGGAGACATTGCTTGAGAGCACTTTATTTTGGGCATGTTCTCAGAGATGAAGTTTCCCGTGCCCTGGGGCCATTTGGCAGCCAAGGCCTGGGGACCCCCGGAGGGACACCCGGTGCTGTGCTTGCACGGCTGGCTGGACAATGCCAACACCTTTGACAGGCTCATCCCTCTGCTCCCCAAAGGTGGGTCTGGCTCACTGGGATGGCTCTTGCTGTGTTGCAGGGCCACATGCCTGATGCTTTCTCCCTTTCAGATAACCATTACGTGGCAGTGGATTTTTCTGGCCATGGTTTGTCGTCCCACCGACCTGCAGGCTCCCCCTACCATTTTCTGGATTATGTGAGCGATGTGCGCCGGGTAGCAGCAGGTGGGTAGTTGAAGGAACCCTTGAGGGATGTTTGTGCAGGGGGTGCTCTATCTTTGCTGCTCTTTGGAAGAAGTAGGCAGCATTTACTGGTTCTCCCCATTCTGATGTTAGCTGGTGCTCTGGTAATGCAGACTGAATAAACATCCCCCTTTATCACTGTTTACTGAGGATAGGAAATGTTTCTGTACTGAAAAGCAGCAGTGACTGAATATGCAGCTAAATGGTTCTGCCAGACTGACTTTTTGTAAGCAGCCAGCGACCACTAACCAGTGTTAGGTGTAAATTGGAGACTCTTCTGGTTCTCCCCATTGGCAGTTTGGTGCTTGCTTTAGTGCCATACAAAGAAATGTGAAAGGCAGGGTGTCTCAGACTCCTAATAACTCCTGGTCTAACTGCGTATCTGTGTGCTGATATTGGGAGAGCCTATGGCATGTGCAGTTTTGCATCCCTCGTTCAGCATACAAAGAGCCTGGAGAAGAAGTTCTTTGGCGTGCCAGAGGGTAAAACACATCTTTCAGTGAGGTATGTTTCAGATGGCGGCATGGATGAAGTGGTATTTTCCCATGAGCCTCTCAGAGTGCCTAAAAATGGTCTGAAGAGCCCAATTCGTTAAACGGCGTTAAGAGCTTTCACTTGGAATGATCCTCCTTTCACCGACACAGCAGACCTGGCTCAGCCTCCTCACGGCTTCTGCTGAGCGCCCTGCAGCAGGGTGCTTTGTCAAGGTCTCCCCATTCCAGCAGGTGCTGCCCAGTCAGGCTCCTTTGCTTATTGCCACTCTCATGTCTGGCAGAGGGTGGAAACGTGCTGTAGTTTGCCTTGCAGAGAGTGCTCGAGAGCTGTGTGACTTAACTACCAAGGAAATGAGGTGGTGGATGTTCTTTTTTCTTTAAAACTGGCCGACTTAGCCACCTCATTTCTGGGTTGGGAAGCAAATTAAGCTTTGCAGAAGCCCTCCTGGGAGAAGGGGCCTGTGGTGGTCGAGAAGCAGCAAGATGCCGCTGGTCTGGTTTCTAATGCAGCACTGTCTGTTTTTGTCTGTTGCCACTTAGCATTGCAGTGGAGACGGTTCACCCTGATGGGTCACAGTATGGGTAAGTGGCTCTTGTCCTTGTAAGCCGTGAGATTCACGGAAATATGAGTAGATAATTAATTTACAAGGCATGCTGCTAGGGGCTGGGTTGGAATATTTATTATATTGTGTCAAGTACCAGGTTCTTGCTTGAGTGATTCAAAAATCTGCACCCTTGTTTAGAATGCCTCTGTTTTCAAGACACTGTAGTACAAACAGCATGGCTCTCCCTGCGGGCACTTCCTGAACTCCCAGGAGGGAACAGGGATGGGCAAAGAGGGTTGGTCTAAGGCAGCAATATTCACAGCAGGCCTTCCTGCTGTCCCCGGGCTTTGTGGCCTTGTGGGCTCCAGGCAGGGTCTTGGTGGGTTACAGGGCTTGCAGAGGGGAACCACGACTCTGTGTCCTGGGGACATAACTGGGTTTTGCCTTGATGTGGGTTTTGTTCCCCAGGGCTGCTCTGTACCTGCTGGCAGTAGTGTTTTAACTGGTAACTCTTCCTTCACCTTTGCTGCCTGAGAGGGAGATGGGGATGGGGCAGGCTGGGGACTCCAGCTGGCCTCCAGTCATCCCGTTTTCTGCTTGTGTTCTCCCTGCCGGGAGAGCTTTGCTCTGTAGCTTGGGCTTTGTCCCTTGGCACACGGTGCATTTGGGCCTCTAAGGCAGCTCCTGCTGTGGGGAAGGAGAGCTCCTGTTACCAGGGGGTGTCCTGCTTATAACTGAGCACCATTCTTTCCTTTGCAGGTGGGGCTGTGGCAGGAATGGTGAGTAAAACATTCTTTCTTCATGGGGTTTGTGACTTTTGCAGCTGGAACAACAAATGGGAGAGGAATAAAGGGACAGACTGTGTGAGACTTGGATCTCGGGGGAGGAGAGGCCATTCTCTGACTCCTCTCCAGTGTAACAGGATGAAGACAGCGCTCAGTGCGCAGCTTTTTGCTTTGTCTCATAATGTTTCATCTTTCCTCAGTTCTGTTTCCTTTATCCTGAGATGGTGGACAAGCTGATCCTGCTGGAAAATCTGGGCTTTCTGCTGGCTCCAGAGGTTAGATTTCATGTGTTGTTCCCCTCCCTTTTATTAAATAAAAAGAGAGGTGTTTTTTTCCATCATTGTTCAAGGAAAGCACTGATGTGACCAGTCCTTTTGGCAGGCACAGACGTGCTTGTTGTTGCATGAAGCGTGGTCCCTGCTTAGGGTGGCCCTTGAAGAACACTTGGTAGTGCTGAGCATCCTGTAGCCCCGTAGCATTGAAATTCACTTGTCTGTACCGTGCTCGTGTGCAAAAGGAACTGGAATGTCTGGCCAAGCAGCTGCTTGCCAAGGTTGTCTTTTTGCCAACAGCTTGTTGGGTGACCTGGGCGCAAGACTGGCAGATTTCTTTTTCTGTTCCTGGCAGGACATAAAGCTGCATTCCCAAACTGCCAGCATCACTCCCAAGTGCTGGGGGGTGGTAGGCAGAAGGGGGGGACAGAGGCACAGGGTCAGAGAGACAAAAGATATCAGATTTTCCTTGTTCTTTTGGACACTTGTCCTCAGCTCAAAAGTGAAGTGGGAGAGAGTAGAAGAGATTATACAGGTGAAAAGTTAACAACTTTAAGCGCTGCTGTATAGGTTTTCAGCTTCTACCTTGCCTGTTATGTATTACTGTTCTCTTTGCCCCAGAAGTGTGCATGATATATGATGTCCGTAACTGGTAGGAGTTATGAGAGATGTTGAAGGGTGAAATACCTCTTTCTACCCTCTTGATTAGGGGTAAAATGACTCAGAAGAGGGAGGTTACTCCTGTGCTCTACATGGCTTTGTTTTAGGACACTGAGGCGTGGCTGAAATCAAAACGGATGGTTATCGACAGATTACTGAGCTTAGAGGCAAGGCAGCAAGCTCCCAAAGCACGTAGCCCTGAAGCAGCATTGCAGAGGTGGGTTCTCATCTGTCTCTTCATTTGCTGCCTGCCTTCATCTTGGACAGCTATGGTTGCTTGAACAATAAGGTGAAACTGTCTCTGTTCTGCCCGTTCAAGTCCTCCTCTGGCATCTCAGCAGTCTTTTGGCTTCTGCAGCCACCTTCCTGCTCTTCTCTGAAGCAGCCCAAGGGCTCGCTGTCACCTTGTCATGCCATTTTCGCTTCGCTTCCTCCCTTTTTCAGCAGCACAATCTCTCTGCCATGTCTCCTCCAGGCTGTTAGAAGCAAACAGACATCTGACAGCTGAGGGTGGGGCGATCCTGCTGCAGCGAGGAGCAACTGAGACACCCGCTGGTAAGGGGCTGCTTGGAGACAGGGCTCATCACAGCGCCGGCCCAACACTGGGTGTAGGAAGGGAGCAGTGCCAACAGCCATCATCTTCCGCAGGGTACGGGGTGCCCTAGCTACAAGTTTACGCAGCCTGACTGGGATCAATTAGGTCTGGAGGCCGAGCTCTCCTCTCCCAGCAACTGAGGTTAGAATGGGTAAAGAAAAAGACATCTAAAAAGGAGATACCAGAAGTAATCCTGCTCCTCTTGTCTCAGAAAGCCTTGGGCAGACCCAGAGGTGAGGGGCAGAGGGGGCAGAGCAACTCCCTCTCTTCTGACTCATGGAAACCTTCCCTTGTTTTCATTCCAGGGCTGGTGTATAACAGAGACATGAGAGTCCGTACGGTAAGCGGTGCAGTTCTGACTTGCCCCCTGCTGCTTCTAAGGCCTGAGCTTACAGAACACAGAGGTAGCGGAGGCCCACTCGCTGAGCCCCGGCTCTGCCTCCACCCAACCGTTTACTTACTGCTTCCCTAATTCCCACACCTCTTTTAAATGCTGCTGTTAAAAGAGCCTACACTTGATCATTAACTGACTCAGCTTACAGAGTCACTGGAAAATGTTACTGAATTTTTTAGCAGTTCCTGAGCCCCAGGGCCTCCTGGCCACGTTTTCCTGCTGTTAAAACTCTTAAGGCAGCAGATGGATGGATGCTTTAGGTTAGCTTCTTTGTCGGGTCACCCTTATAAGAAGGGGGCAGGGAGTGGAACAAAGTCCCTTATATTTGATACTTTGATAGCTTTGTGCCACTATTGCGCAAGTAGGGCCTTCTCTACCTGTGCTACAGCCAGGCTGTGAAAGCCAGAGCATTGTACTATCTCCTTTTTAGTAAAAGGATTTTTAAAGCTTTTTCTCTGCTGTGAGATCATTCCCATATGTGCTGCAACCCAGCAGGCAGCGTTGTTGGCAGCCCTGAAACGCAGCTGGACAGAAGGAGCAGTTGCAGAGCCAGCCACTCTTGTGTGCAGCCTGGCAGCTTATCCGGTCTCTGCGCAGCAGCCGTGGGGCCTCAGCCTCTCCTGCCTTCAGAGCTGCTGCTGCCACGGGGTTTGGGGACGTGCTGCGTCCTCAGCTGCTGCCCCTGACCTTTGTTGCTCTCCCTGTCTTTGCACCTGCAGCAGAGTCGAGAATCCCTCACCACGGAGCAGTGCGTGAAGCTCTTGCAGAAGATCCAGGATCGTGTTCTCATCATTTTGTGAGTGAAGCACAAGCACAGCCAGCCCTCGCTGCTGTCCCACAGCCCTGGGCAGAGGGGGTGGCAGCTAGAAGGGGCCCCCGGTTCCCCCGGGCTTACAGCTCCCTTCCCACACCCGGCCATCCCCTGTGGTTACCTTGGCCTGTGCTGTGCAGTGGCTATAAGCAGAGGTGCTGGGAGTTGAAAAATGAGGTGCAGGTTTGGCTTCCCTAGGCTGATCGAATCGTAAGAGCGGAGTCCTGTGCACTTAAGAATTTTCCCGTGTGCCCAGAGCAGAGCAACACAACGTCATAGTGAGGCCAGGTGCTCTGAGCCACTCAGAGCACATCTCTCGGAGCCTCAGACATCGCTTTGTCCCGTCACCTGCAGTACAATCGTAATTCTCTAGGAGGTCTAACGCTGGCTTCTCCACGAGGACTGCCCTGGTACCTCCTCCTCCAAGCAGGGCACGACCTGTGATTAGTGTTTAAAGCAGCAGTATGGAGGGGGGAAAGGGACAGAGAGCTGCAAAAGCTGGCTGGAAGGAAAAAAGAGCAGAAGATAGGGTGGGGCAGGGCATGATGGGCAAGTTAAGGAGTCAGCCCCAAGAGGATAATATTTAACCAGTCTCCACTCTGATACTAGGCAGTGGCCTAAGGTCTTAAATGAATAATTTGGCAGATAATAGCTGCTCAGCCAAGCTGTGCCTTGCTCCTCTGACTGCCACGTATGAACAGGTAACCGTGCTGTTTACAAGCAGCCGATAAAGAGCAGCTGGGGCTGTCACCCCAGTGTCCTGGGGACACTGCTTCTGCCCAGGACAGCCACAAAGAGAGGCACACCGTGTGCTGTACTGAGCCTCGCTCTTACTTTTCAGAGCACAAGATGGACTCTTGGTACCGCGCAAGCTGGAGAGCAAAAACCACTTTGTGATAGCCCTACGGGAGGCATTCGAGCGTACCCTCAGAGAGGTGAGAGCAGCCTTCATCCTCGCATCTCTGCGGGGCACCAAACCGGGAGCAGCTAGGAAGTAGCTTACCCTAGTGGACACCTGCACTGGGGGATTTGTCCTGAACAGCCCAGTCCTCACAAAGGGGGAAAGCCAAATTTTCCCCTGCTGCCAAAGTCCTGGTCAGCACTGCCCTCTGGAGCCAGCTCATCCCAGGTCCTCCGGTCCCTGTCCTGCCTCCAGTCTGCTGGATTGTAATCTCTTTATATGATGCTTTGTCTGTGACTGGCATACGGCAACATAAAACCCAACCCTTCTTTGAGACACCATTTCCTCTAGCTTCCTCCCGTGGTGGGTGCCACAAAGCAAGCGTAGCTTGCCTGAGGGAACACTTTCCTCCTCTTTATCTGCTTGTGTCTTCTCCCTCCAGCACATCCAGCTAGTAGAGGTGCCCGGGAGTCATTTTGTGCACATGAACGAGCCTGAGGTGGTGTCCGGGATCATCAGCAACTTCCTGACAGCGCACGACACCAGAGCAAGGCTCTAGGCAGGTTCCACTGCAGCAGCAGTTCAGAACAGGGAGCTAAAAGCAGACTCCGGAGGAATTGTCACCTTTCCTACCTCACATCCAACAGCGGTTTCACGATGCTCATTCCTAAGCTGAACTTGTTGAACGGGTGGAAGCAGATCTGCTCATTTGTCCAAGGGAAAAGGAATTTTTCCTCCACTTCTAGCTCTGGCAGTGCAGGGTTAGATACCCAGTGGCCTTCCCTTTGCTTACTCCTAACTTTTGCACCCTGAAACAGAGCAGGAATACAGGCACAGGCATCCTCTGCGGGAGCAGCAGCAGCACCAGCTGTAGCACCGCAAGAGAGGGGTGGGGTGGCTCATTCTTGACTCCCCTCTGAGCATGGTGTGATCAGTCTCTTCCCAGGGTTAGACCCTCTGAAAAACACAGGAGCGTTCTGCTTCTCTGCTTATTTCCATGAGTACCTGAGCTCAGAGCGCCTCAATCTCTCTGTTCTACTGCTGCTTTTTAAAAAAACTTGGCTTACATGAGAGCTCACCTGAGCACAGAAGGCCATTTCAATGAACTCGTAGGGAATGAGACATTAATCCTCTAGCTGAAACAGCTGGGAGAACTACTAGTAATGGAAAAGTTGGCAGAGATGATTTCTGTCCTTCTAAATAAAGATTGATCTTCTACTGTTAACACTGTCTTTGACTGTACAGGAGAGTGGACTTTCTTTCAGGATGCTCACCCAAGCAGCTGAAGTGCCAATCTTAAGAGGCAGCGATTTTAACGTGCCGTATCTAAAGCAGAATGCATGTAAAGCATCCATCTGCCTTGTAAATTGATACAAAAAGCCAAATGAAGCAAGCAGGCCTGGCAGCCTCCCCACGCAATAGAAACTGCATTGACAGTGGGTTTTCTAGGGGAGGGCGAATCTATTTCAGCCCAGCTCTGTGGAATTTATCAGCACTTCCTCTGTACACTCACGGTCAGCCCCTTACCAAGGCTGCAGGCAGTAAAATAAACGTGTAGAAGCCTGGGGTGGCTCCTTTCAGACCACAGCAGCAGCAGTCACAGACTGCTGGGGTGAAGTCCAAGTTGTGTGGGCAGCAGCAAAAGCGCTACCCCACGGCTGGATGTGCCTGTTGCCATCCTTACCTGCCTCCTGTTGAGGCCGACAGGAGGCCTGGGAATTTACCAGTCATTTTTGCCTTTTTTTTTTTTTTTAATTCCCAAGGTCACTCCCTCCCCTTCTTCCTGACCCCCAGGTAAACGCATAAAGGAGCACTGAGAAATAAGCCATGACTTTTATCACCACCCCAGTCCAGCACATAAGAGGTTGCTTCCCACAGCAGAGCAAGGGGGAGAGAGGCATTCCTGTGTGTTGGGAACAGAGCAGCAGTTTATTTACAGTGCTTCAGCCATTCCCTGCCCCTGCAAAGGCTGTGCTGGGCCAATTCTGTCTCTCACCAAGTTTCGGGAAGGCCTTGGGTGGCAGGGAGATACAGGTTGTCACTGGACATGCCTCAGCCCCCTGGACCCACACCATGGAAAATAGTGACGATGGCAGCGCAGACGTGGCCAGGAGAGCAGAAGGATGCCGGTGCGAGCGAAGCCAACTCCCCCTCCAGCTGTGGTTGCTGGGATCTCCCACGTCAGGTCCAGGGGCAGGGACAGCATGAAACTGCCTCAATTCCTTGAAACTCTTTGGCATGTGGAGTCTGTTGGCATCTCTCCTGCCCTCTTCAGCGCAGGCATCTGAGGAAACAGCTCGGCATGGCTCAGTATGGCCTAAACTTGCGCTGGGCTCGCATCAGTGCGATTCTTTGCTTGTCCTCTTCAAATTTCTTCCTCAACTGGGCAATATCTGGAACAGGCAGAAAAAAAAAAGAAGGGATGTCACACAGGAGCAGCAGACCTCCCTCTCCCTGGGGAGCTCCACCTTGGCACCCCGTGACGGGTTCAGTCCTGCCACTTAAAGCACACACTTCCCAGAGCAGGTCCCTTTGCACGAGGGCTAAGTGCAGAGCTGAGGCTCTGGCTGTTCTCCTGCAGCGCTGCAGCTCCCTCTTGGGGACAGAACATGCTAGTTTTCCCTCTCAGCGGCTGCCTCTATGCAGACTGACAAAATCTGTTAGGAAGCCGTGATCTGTACGCTCTCCCACAGATTGTTAGGCCGGGTGGTGGCAAGGGGCCCACGGGAACTGGTGAGGCCATTCACACCACCACCAAGCTGGCTGCTCACCTGCAGCTGGATGTAGTGGCTGCTGAAGGAGAAAGGATACTCTTTGGACCACAGTGTGAGAGAAAAAAAGACAGGCAGGAGGGGACTCAGACACTCACGCTCTCTCTTGGTCTCGCGATGCTGCCAGGCGTAGAAGTTGAGCAGCTCTTTGCGGGCCCTTTTCCGCTTCTCCCTCTCCAGCACCCGCAGGTTGGCGGCCTCTGTCCGGGGCAGGCCAGGCTTCCGGCCCTTCCGCGTTACCTTCACCCAGCCCTCCTCATCTGGCACGCCCTCCTCCTGGGCCGCTTTGGCTTCTTCCTATAAAGACAGGAAGGCGAGACGGCTTAGTGCAGCTGGGCTGCCAGCCAGTCTGAAGCACGGCTCCCCCCAGGGTCCTGCTTACACACATGAAAAGTTACAGCAAGATTTGAAGGAAGGCATGGAACCAAGGACAAAGGCACTCAAGTCTCAGTCACAACGGTGCATGCCAGACAGGACCCATTTTATTTGGGGATACCAGGTGCGATGAACCAAACCTTCCACCACCAACCCTTCTAGCCAGCGTGTTTCCCCTCTGCCATTTGCAACAGGGCCTGGGCACTGAGAGATCCTCTCTCTCTTCCTTTCCTTCTCCAAACAAACTGCTTAGGCTGGGTTCCCTCCCCAGCCCGGCCTCACCTGTGCTATCTTTTTGTCATAGTCTTGCATGAAGGTGTCCACCTCAGTCTTCAGTTCTTCCTGATCCACTACTGAGTCTGCGTATCTGGCGATCCACTCTGAGACACAGACAGCAGAAGTCAGCCACAGCCTCTGTTAGAAGCAAGCTCTAGTGCGGCACATTTGAGCAGCTCTAGAGAGAACTGCTGTGGGAAACAACACGCTCCATTCCCATTTCTGTTCAGCTTCCCCGCTGCATTAGCTCATGAACAATCAATTTGAGGCCCAGGCCACAGGCAGTAAGCAATGGGAAGCTAAATGATGGGAAGAGCTTGCAACTTTCCCAAGCAGGAGCGAGCTACCTTAAGCCCAAAAGGTGCAACATTCAGGGCTGCCTTCCTACCAAGGGGTCATCTTGACAGCCATCTGGTGCCTGTTTATGAGTCTGGCTTCCATTCTGAGGGTAAAAAACAGCCAGCTTCTCTGGAGCTATGTGAAATTGAAGAGATGTGGGGAAAAACTGCCCTTCCATTGGACCAACTGACCGCATCCTCCTGTAGGGTCACTTAGGCTCTACAACGTCCAATACAAGATAGCAATAAGATAGAGTAAAAAAAAAAAAAAAAATAATGAAATGCTGGACATCTCCCCAGCTCAGGCTCATCACAAAGAGGTGAGAATGAAATTGGAACACGCTAGGTAGCATTCAGCAAGGAAAAGGTTTCCCCTGCTCTGGCTAACAGGAAGATTGCCGCTGCTTACTTACTGCTAATGCCAGTTTTCACAGGGTGACTGTCTGTTGATATCAGCAAGGGACCTTCCTCTGCCAGGGCCTTGACTGCTTGGACGCTAGCTGGTTTCTTGAACACCACATATGCTACTCGAAATCCCTAAAAGAAAAAGACCCACCCAGGCCAGTCAGATATACCACGGTGATGCGGCAAGGAACTGAAGCATAAAATAGCAATCAAAGCACAAGTTACAGAAGAATGGATTAAAAAAAAAAAAAAGATAAGGCAATTTTGAATCACGTTGCCAAGTCTCCCCACGCAGTTTTTCCACAACTCATGCTAAACAGCACGACTCGATACTCGAGATTTCTTCCCGTTGTGACCACCGAAGCACCGGTTCTCTCTCCCCCGAGCTTTACCGTCGCAGTCCTGCGGCTGAAGAACTTGGAGCTGAGTTTTTCCGTTTTCTCCCCCGGCCCCGGCTTGTCCCTGACGTCCACGCCCTGCACCGGCCCGCAGCTGGCGAACAACCTGGACAGAGACTCCTTGGCACGGAGATTACGAGACAAGCGTCAGAGCAGAGCGGGAGAGACTCGGCCCCGGGTCAGCGGTGCGGGAGGCCCCGCGAGGGGCCCGGCCGCCGGCCGCACTCACCGGGCCGCAGTACGGGGGCACGTTGAGGACGAAGAGGGTGCGGCCGGGCGGGTGCGCGTCGCCGGGCCCTTCCCGCACGCGGTGCTCCTTCACCAGCAGGCAGTGGGGCGAGCGCTGCCGCTCCCCGAACTTCACCGCCAGGGCTGCGGGAGACACAGCGGTTGGTTAGAGGCCCCGCTCCCGGCTCCCGGCCCCCGGCCCGGCCCGGCCCTCCCCGCCGCCCCTCACCCGTGTAGCCCGGCGGCGCCGCTCCTGCCGCACGCTGCTTGGCGGCCGCCATCTTAGCGCGGCGGGAAGCGGCGGGCAGCGAGGGCTGCCGGGAGCTGTAGTTCCCCCCGCGCCGCTCCTAATGGCGGCGGGGCCCTGCCCTGAGGAGGGGCCGGGCTGCGCTCACACGGGGCAAGCCGGGGACAGCTCGCCTCGAGACTTCCTTGAGGTAAAGCCAAAATCCCCTGGCTCAGGGCTGCTGACGCTAAGGAGGCGGAGGGCACTGGGACCTGGGGGAGGTGCTGGAGAAGAGGAAGGTAGCTACTCTCCTGCCTCAGCCCCAAGGAGGCGCGCAGCCCAGCTGAGGCATGGCTTTCCTCACACCTGCGGATTACAGTCTTTCAAAAGTCTGCTACCACGTCTGACCTCCAAAGAAAGCTGTGACTCACCTGGGCTGGGAGGTTTTGACTATTCCTTAAACCTTCCTCGTAAGGCAGCAGGCAATTTACAGCTTTTACAGGTACACTAAACTCGAGACAATATTGCACGCACTCTGGAAGTGCGTCACAGGAGAGAGAAAGCCCAGGGAAAGATGGTCATGAAAACAGTGGCTAACACTAATGCATGAAGACAGCAGAAGGAATACAAGAGTAGCACACCAAGGGAACAAGATGTAACATGAGGTGATGCACCAATAGATGTGGAAAGGTAAAGGTTTCCCTAGAGACAGTTTCCACAGGTACAGGGGGTGCTATCTCAAAACCTGATTTATTTTTGATTTTTTTTTTACCCCAGGTGGTGGGGCACATTACACAGTCATGGGAAATAACTGAGACAGGCACAGGGGAGTAAACGGAGACTGAAGCCAGGGCAAGCAAAGTAGCTGTTGGGTTATGTCGCCCAATGATTTGGCATTAGAGGTGTATTTCTACACTGAAGTTCCTCTGGAAATCCTTGGCTAAGGACTATGGAAATGCAATGCTATGAAGAACAATACCTAGGTAGAGTCTCTAAAGAACAGCACGCTTACTGTTAAGGAAGCTTATTGCACACAGTTAGTTTAACAGTTCTGAAATGAAGACCTGAACAATGAGAACAGTATAAAACAGCAAATGTGCTTAATGCTAGAGAGGCAAATAAAAGAATAAAGAAATGTTAAAGACTTGTAAAAACACTCAGAAGACAACAGTAAGTACAACTGTTCTTAAAGACCCTTGTAAATCAGGAGAAGATAAAATACAACCATTACAGAGGAAGTTATATTTATGATTGGATGGAAGACAACTCCAAAAATAAAGATCTTGAAAGAAGACATGTACAAGGTGAAAAAATGGCTTGTGAAAGTAAGAAGTGATATGGTTAGTTGACTCAAGATATCGAAGTTAATGAACATTTATCAGATGATATGGTACATGCACAAGCCGTAAAAGTATACCAGGCAAACTCACAAATTGTGGCATCACTTCAGAAGACAGCATATTTTTGAAAAAGCAAAGGAAGTTTGAGAGACATTATTACATATTACCTACCACCTGTCCTGGACAGCCATATTGAGTTAGTGCAAACCATTCGTATTTCATATGTGAGCTTAAAATCTCTTAGTAGCCCAGAAAAAAAAAAAATATAACCATGCTGCATAAGGACAAATGTGCACAGATGTTAGGTCAGAAGATGGTAGGTGAGAACTCAGTGGAATGTAACAAGATTAGCATGACAATTCCAGAACAGTAAGAAATTTGTCAGCTGCAAGGTGAGCTGCTTAAAAAAGCCTAGAATAACTGCAGGTTACTCTTCTTTCAAGCGCCTGCTGAAACAAGCAACACTACAAAGAATTAGAAAGCTAAGATGACTTCAGAGAGCTGACTGACTACAGGAGCAGGCAGAGCAACGCACAACCAAGACATTGCTGTAAGACAAGTCATAGAGTGGCGTTTAGACAATCATCGACCTGAACAATTAAAAAAAAAAAAGATTTACTGCACAGATCACAGAGATAGAGAACAAAGCAGTAGTTCTTCCAAGGAAGTATGTTAATGTCATCATAATTCATCACAGATAACCTAAACAATGCATGATTTAACAGCAAGTTACAAAATGCATCTTCTTGCTATTTGGCTTTTGGAATGGATATAAATCAATTAAAAAACTTGCTTGTCTCCCCATTCTTTCAGAAGAGACAAGATATGCAATCACAATACATGTCTTCACATTTTCACAGCCGTATCATCTTATTACCTAGCTGATTATGAAAGCACCCTACTTTATCTGGAACAGGTACTCTAACTTCACAGCTGCACTTTTAAAATTATTTTTAAATCACTAGGCTGTCAATAACAAATTGCCATTGCTTTCATGTGACAAATAAATTGGGACTAGGTGGGGTCACAAATTGTTCCCATTTCGACAGCAACAATCAGCTATTAATTTTGATGAGATAATCTAGATGAAATTACTTATGAGTATCAATCGATTATCCACATACTCTTCCTCTTGGTCTTCCATCACACTATCAGCTACCTATGGCATTTACCACTGAACCAGCAGCATGATTAGAGATTTGAAGTTTCTATTTTTTTTTTTAAAAGCACACTTGATTCAATATTGAACAACTCTACCTACTGATCTTTCAGTTGCTTCACAGCATCTAAAAAGGCTTAGAATCCACTCTCCGTATAACAAACGTTTATTCAGAAACAGATAATACATTATCTTCTCCAACCCTAACATTTCTCCGCCCTCCCCCCAGTTTTTATTAAAACACAGGTGTTTGGTGGGTGATCTAAGAAAGGGGAACAACAGCTGTCTTAAGTCCCCTCCCCTACAAACATCTGCTGTTCAAACAAAGCACCCTACCAGAAATGGTGTCGTTGGCTTCCAAACCAAGGAGAGTACTCCGGAAAAACAAGTCCTGCCAAGTTCTCAGTTATCTCCATGGCTAAAAGGGATGCAGTGAGATAAGGAATGGTTTGCACCAGCTAGATAGAGCAGAATTCATACAGAACAAGAAAGCAAAAGAAACACAGGGCTGACCAAGAATCGGGACCTGGAGAATCTGGACCTACACCGATTACGGAAAGCTCACTGAAGTTCTGCAGACCTGAACCGAATGGGTTAGGTTAATCTCCTAGCTAGAAGGATCAAATTCAACCCCCAACCAGCTTCTCGAAGTGGCTCTTTCCTTTCCTCTCTTATAATACAATTTGAACTAATACAAACAAATGGAGCTACTGGGACTTCAAATATCCATGACAATAATGCTGTACTAACGAAGGAGGTATTGGAAGTGCCACCTAGTGGCCTGTGGCTCATCACAGATGCTCACTGGCCGAAGTTTCATCCTTGCTGCTCAGCAGGGGACTTGCTTAACACTCCTCTCCAAGCGTCCCTTACACAGTGCTGCCTGCTCTCCTCCAAAACTTGCAGCAACGAAGCACAGTGATCATCCTCCAAATCCATTTATGTGAGCAACAGGCCAGCACAGCAGCCAAACATTGCCCAAATTATACCTCTCAAGAAAGTGATTTCTCCAGGGCAAGTGAAGACTGCTTCTTACATGTTAGTATCAGAAAAAGGCCCCAGCTCCTTCCTTTTCATAAAAGGAGACTGGTTAAGTCAGAAGGTAAGAAAAAACTTGATGTCCCTGCATCGGCAGGAAGATGCAATACAGTCTACTGGGAATGAAACACTAGGATTTCCTCTAGCTCTGAACACAATCCTGGTTCTTAATTTTCAGTCGACACAGGAGAAAATAACTCAGCCTCACCCTACGGGGCTAATATGTTCACTGTACAAACGGCAGAGCCGTTTTTTCCCCCGCCTCTGCGTATTACCAGAGTTGAAGCACCCCTCCTGTAGCACAATGGGTGCTGCATGATGTCCTTTGTGCCCGATGCCTCCACTGGCTGGTACACACGGTGGGAAGCTCAGTTTTTCACACTTCTCAACGTCACAGCCGCTGAGCAGAAAAACACCCAGCAGTCAGAATGAAACAGTATGCTACCAAATGCATACGAGTCAAAGATGCAAGATGGCACTTCCTGTATGTGGCCACACCTGACTTCGTACCCGGTGCAGCAATTTTGGAAACAGTGTGTTGTTCTTGCCTGTTGAAAATCCAGGGGATGCACCTTTTAGTTAAAGGTAGGACAGAAGAGAAGGAGATGGCCACCCCTTCCCTCACAGTCTATGTGCACTTTTAATGGCCACTAAGGGCTTCGGAGTAAAGGAGGGAATTACATGGTATATGCTTAGTAATATATTACCGGCAGAAGGGCGAGGTTATTCTCTTGGAAAAAAAATAGTGGAAGAAAACTCCAACTATGAAAACAGAAAATACACACACAAGAGGAAAACACTATTGTACAGTAAGGTAGCGATCATAGAAAACAAAAAAAAACTTCGAGGCAGGCAAATGCAAACAACATCTGCACTCCTGCACTTTTCTCATTCCCCAACTTAATTGAGTTTTCCAGTCCACTGCTCACTCCTCCTTCTCAGAGTTTGATTTTGAATTCTGTGGGCTGCACAGAGGAAGAGACCCCTGAGGATTTGAAGAGTGCCTTCAAGATGGTGTCAGGGTCCACCTCAGCTGGGGGATTTGACGCAGTGCTTGCACTTGTCCGGCGTGGTTCCCCTTCCTTCTTCACTGAAGGAGTATCACTCAATCGCCTGGAGGATTAAAAAGCAGTATTTAACCTTTCATTATAAAATAAAATTTAACACAATGTCCATGTTTGGTGTTCTCAGTGTTCTTCCTTTCCCATATGTTCTTCCTTTCCCGTATTTCCTTCCTTATTCCATATATTCCCAAATGTTTTAAATATACTTTCAGACACAAGAACATCCTGATCTCAGTCTCATTTTGAACTCATTTCCAGGGCTGGAAACGCTACAGAGTCAAACTGCACTCAGCACAGAGAGCCACAAACAAGAGGAGAATATTCAGGGGACAATAATTTGCCGGCAGTTTTCCTCCCCTCATATTCTCTTCAAAACAGAACCTGGAAATGTGTTTGATTCTTCCCCCCACGCAAAGGGACACTTACAGCAATATAGGCTGGTCTGAGGTGATGACATTCCCATTCATATGAAGGTTGCATTTCATTGGTTGACCTAAACCAAAACAAAGAGTCCTTATCTCAGAATCCCAGTAAGGAAAGACACCAGAAATATCATGCAACAGTGTAAGCAACAGAGTTCCACGTGTTGAGGAAACATGAGAAGGAACAGCTGATACGTCTTTTGTTGCAAAATTACAAGGGCAGAAGTGTCACTGAAACGCTGTACAACAGGAAAAATTGCACCAAGTAAGAGAGCACATATAGATTAAAAGCCCTTAGCATAGATGCAAGAGAATCTCCCATTCTGAGCTCTCGGCTCTTGATCTGGTATTTTTAACTTGTCACTCACTTGTCAAAGGAAAAACACCTCTTTCCAGCTAAGTAATTACCACCTAATTTTAGCCTATAACAGATGGCAGATCCAGATCAAGAAGTGCATTGTTCAAAGTTTAGAGAGAAGCTGACACTAACTGTTTTACAAGTCTCATTCGAAACATCTTTGACTATGCCCTGAAGCTTTGAAATGTCTTTGACTATGCCCTGAAGGAATGGTGTCAAGCTGAGGCAGGGGAGGTTTAGGCTGGACATCAGGAAGAGGTTCTTCACCGAGAGGGTGGTTGCACACTGGAACAGGCTCCCCAGTAGTCACTGCACCAAGCCTGTCAGAGTTTAAAAAGCGTTTGGACTGTGCTCTTAGTCACATGGTCTAAAATTTTGGGTAGACCTGTGCGGTGCCAGGAGTTGGCCTTGATGATCCTTATGGGTCCCTTCCAACTCGGGATATTGTGTGATTCTATGAAATGTATCTGTCCTCAGTGCAACCCCGCTCAAACTTACCATCTAAGCATCTGTTGTTGTATTTCTTATATGCTGTGATTGCATCTTCTTTCTTCACAAAGACTACTTCAGCCACTCCTGGGTGCACCAGTCGGGCTCGCTTCAGAGCGCCACACACACAGAATAACTCCTAAGGGCAGAGCGTTGGTCACGACCGCGGTCACATCAAAGGCACCACACGAACCAGACAGACACAACGAGCGAGAAAGGCTCGGTTTCCTAATTACATCCCCACTCCCGTTCAGTAAACACATGGCAGAACCTGACAGCTGCCACTTGTCTTAACGTGTTTGCTATGTAACAAGTACTGGGCATATTTCTTATATGGGAGCGCATGCAGACCTGGGTTGTTCTCTGCCTGCTGAGCATGGAAGGACCTAGGTAATTTGCATGGGAGCATTAAGTTCAGGGAGAACATTACGCATCGCTTAGCATGAAGTCTTCTAAGTGATGTCAGGTAGCTCTAGAAGTGGGATTTTCTACCATCTTCTTGAGCATACATTTAAAAAAAAAAAGAGTGAACAGCACACCCCACCCTGCCCCCCCAAAAATCAGGAAACACTCAACTTTTGCAATCCCTCTTCACCGTATTCACCACAGAGGGATTTATCAAAAGAGGTAGGGTAGGGGAAGGAAGCTTCATTCACCCAGAGTTTGGCAGTAAGCAACACTCACAACAATGTCCTCCTCAGTGACGCGAGGATGCAGATTGTTTACGGTCATCTTTGTGCCTTCCAAGGGACTGAACGCCAGCTACCGACACAAACAAATACATTACACGCAGAAGGTCAGAAATGCGGCAAAGACAGCACAGCAAATAAAATAAACAAAAAAAAGTCACTAAAAGGGTGTCTGGGAAAGTTTGTACACGTGCATAAAAGAAAACTACAGCTAGTAATGGAAAATACTAATGCTTAGAAAAGACCAGCTCATCTGAGAATGAAAAAAAGCCCCTTTTTCATATCAATTTCTCTCTGAAGTAACTTTTCCTCTCCTGTTCCCAAGTATAACACTAACTTAATCTGCACACATACACAGTACTCACTAGTTGTGTCCGCCCTCCCTTTTAACAGCACATCTAAGCTACGTTCAGAACCAGCCAGGAAATCTGAAGCAGGGCTCCAGCCTCTCCAGAGCACGCTGAACTCGACCAATGTGCCTGGGAACATCCGTACCTAGCAGCAGGCAGTTTGGCAAAGCAATCCCAGGCAGGTTTCTCTACAAATTGCCCGAGAAGTCTTGTGTAGATAGCAAGAAGCTGCTCTTGGAAGAATCCTGTTCTTTTTGCTAGCAGCAGAGGACAGAAGACTACACAAACTAGTGTTAAAACAGTATTCCTAGGGACATGGAAGCCACCAAAGGGTGTCCAGATAACAACTGCCATCTCCTGGTGACATCCACCTGCTTCCTCCAAGACCACGTGCTCCCTCCCACACTAGAAAGAAATAAAAGAAGTGAGACGCACTGTCTGAGAATTCCCAGTCTCTCAAACGCTGGAGAAGAGGATGTTCAGACAGGTTTAAAATTCTCGTGAAACAGGTCGCAGCTATCGGAATAAGCCTGAAGGACTCCCAGAGGTAGTGGTGCGAGGCGGGCAGAAGCAAACTGCTCACAAATCCAATCAACAGCAAGCTTCAGCTGTTTCAGAGGTTTCTCTAAGGATCATGTCCCCACTTCCCGGAGCTCACCTCAACAGGCGCTGGCTCTTTTGGAGGCTCCTCCTTTGTCACCAAGGTCCGGGACATGTTTGTCAAGGCCTTTGTCCGCATTGGGGAAGGAGGTGCAGGTGGAGCCGTGTACGTATCATTCTGGACCACTTTAGTCAGGGGAACAGTCTTGGACAGAGAGAACTTATTGCCACTCAGCCCAGTCTACAGAAGGAGAGAAAGTATCTCTGAGAGCTGCAGGTGACAAAAGTAAGCCCATTTTTTCAAGCACAAGAGCAGAAGAGCATTACTGGCATGCATTAAAAACTTCATGTCCTTCCCAGTGTCAAAACCACAGCAGTGCTGGAGACTTTCAGCTGTGAGGCAAAAATCAACTGAAGTTTTTTTTTGGCATGATTATCTCGAAAGAGCACTTCCCTTGCAAAAGAGCACTTTTTCGACACACTTAAGTTTCATACTCTTCTTAAATGAACTTCAGCAGTGCAATTTGAATTTGGAAGACACCTTTTGTCCATAGATTCTCAAGTAGTTGACACAGCGTACACAACAATTGTTCATTTAGAGTAAAATTGAGCTTCCCTAGTGCAAACAGTAGTAGTTCTTCAGAAACATAGAGCTAGGGCACGTGAAGACTTGGAGCATGACTTTTCTACTCGCAGCTACCCGGGAAGTCTAAAGCCAGAATAAAAATTGTGCTTAGTACCTGCTGTGAAGTCTGGAGCTCTATTCTGAACACCCACACGAGAAAAGCCTGCGATAATCACTGCAGAAG
This sequence comes from Cygnus olor, assembly GCF_009769625.2. NCBI lineage: Eukaryota > Metazoa > Chordata > Aves > Anseriformes > Anatidae > Cygnus > Cygnus olor. Next base: position 43,761,824 of record NC_049169.1, read on the forward strand.
ATTGCCTGGGTGATGGTAAAGCTGCACTCATTTGCTCTCTTAAAACCACTGAATAATTTAGGACAAACCCACGTCCAACCCCTGGGTCTGAAACAGGGCTAACTTCAAAGGTGCATCAAGTTGGCTCAGGGCCTCATCCAGCCAAACTTCAGCATCTCTGAGAACAGATTTCACGACCTGTCCGGGTCCCTCTGCCAGAATCTGACCCTGAGAATTGCACAATCCCTTCTTACACCTAACTAGAACTTAGTTTGCTGCAACACATTTGTTGGCTCATCTTCGCTCCGTTCATCTGTGAAAAGGGTCTGGTTTTTGCCCTTTCTGACCACCTAATTAAACAGTGAAAAAGGAGCAGACATCTCACAACAGCCTTCTCTTCTCAGCCTGAAGAAACCCTGCTCTCTTGTCCTCTCCTCATCCATCATTTTCTGCAGCCCTCTGCCCGTGCTGGTGTACTGGCATCAGTCTGCCTTGTATCATGGAGCCCCAAAATGGGCATAGCATTCCAGGTGCATTCTCACAAGCGCCAAATAGATGGGAATAATTATTTCCCTTGAGTTGCTATGATCTCACTAATACAGCCTAACGTGCAGCTGGCCATCATTGCTGCGAGGCTGCAGTGCCAGGTCATTCTTAGCATATCACCCAGCAGCAGCCCCAGGTCCTTTCCTACAAAGCTGCTTTCTAGCCAGTCCTCAACTTCAGTTGCAGCGGGACCTCGCATTTGTGTTGAACTTCCATCTTCTTCAGAGCGTGAGTATTCCCAACAAGCTGTCAACTAAGGTTTTGCATGGCAAGAGATTTCCTGCTTTGATGTCCAGTCTCTAGGAGCAGCAGAAAGCTTCCCTTGCTTGCCTGCTCAACCGAGATAGATACAATGCACTTTCCCAACACGAAGAAAGTCGAGAGCTAACACGCAGCAACCTGCCAGCGAGGGAGAAAGCCCACATTCTGGCTGCAAAAGGCCTATACAATCACAGTTAGCCTACAAGGGAGCCTGTCCCAAAAATAACACTAGCAGCACTGACACAGAGAGAAGGGCAGGGTGAAGAGCAAACATTTCAGGGTAGAGCATCGTTTACATACTTTAAAAGAACACAAGCCCTGTAAAGCCGCAGCCTGTGCGTCCACCCAATGTGAGCATGGCGCGGTGGGGACTGTTCAGATAATCCCTTACCGCGTTGTGCAGGAAACTGTTTGTGGTGGTGATTTTCATCTGTTTGCTAGGAAGGGGAGAGACACTTTCATCATCATCTTCCATGTCATACAGACCCTGAAAAGAAGCAAGACAATAGTTTACAAGAAGGTAGATTTACTTTAGACGTGATTTCTAAAATAAGGGATTTTCTCCTGTCTTCAGCCTTCTTCAGAACGCAGGCGGTAACATGAGGAAATGGACACAGAACAGTTTGGGTTGGAAGGGACCTTGAAGACCACCTGGTTCCAACCCCCCTGCCATGGGCAGGGACACCTCCCACCTGACCAGGTTGCCCAAAGCCCCATCCAGCCTGGCCTTGAACGCTTCCAGGGATGGGAAATCTATAACCTCTCTGGGCTACCTGTGCCAGAGCCTCACCACCCCCATAGTAAAGAATTTCTTCCTTATATCTAATCTCAACCTACCCTCTTTCAACTTAAAACTGCTACCCCTTGCCCTATCACCACACTCCCTGACAAAGAGTCCCCTTCCAACTTTGTAGGCCTCCTTTACGTACTCAAAGGCAGCCACCAGAGCTCTCCCCAGAGCCCTCTCTTCTCTGGGTGCTCCAGCCCTCTGATCATCTCTGTGGCCCTCCTCCGGACCCACTCTAACAGGTCCACGTCCTTCTTATGTTGGGAGCCCCAGAGCTGAACGCAGCACTCAGGTGGGGTCTCGAGAGCAGAGCAGAGGGGAAGATTCACCTCCCTCGCCCTGCTGGCCACGCTTCTTTTGATGCAGCTCAGGATACGGCTGGCTTTCTGGGCTGTAAGTGCACATTGCCAGCTCGCGTTTCATCAACCAACACCCCCAAGTCCTTCTCCCCAGAGCTGCTCTCCACCCACACCCAGACTGGATTCACGTTTAGCATTGCAAACACCATGTTTGCATGTTTGGGAATGCTGTTTGGGAATGCACAACTACTTTGGACTTGGCTCTTACCCTCACATCTAGGGGACAGAGAGCTGAGAGAATACAAGTCCATTTCATAACGTCAGTGTAAGATCTAACTTCTTTTCCAGAGATGCGATTTCCCTAGGTGTACTGAAGTCACGTACAGATTCCTCTAATCTCTAGACCTTACCAGCACTGACGAAACCGCATTACTAGAATAAAGCCTTAATGGCTTATGTTTTAGCACCCTTCTACCTTTAAAGTTGAAGCCTATGCATCTATTTTTTGTAAAAGGAAGCAGATGCCTGTGGAATACAACTGAACTGAACGTTCCTTTTGAATCGGCTGCGTTCCTCAGCACAGCACACGGCCGTCTGGCACCAGAAAACACTGTACTGTGAGGTTACTAAAGAATTCATTTCCCAGTTCCGCATAATGCCCATAGCCCTGCCTTAAAATACCGAGGCTAGCACCTATCCAAATATTTTTCATAGACTCTAAACAGTATTTCTAAGAAAAAAAGTTTATACGCATATGGCACTGCCCAGAACATAGGAAGTCACAACTTGAAAGAGCTTCCTGTTAATTCAGTAGAAAGGTGAAGAAAAATGAAGAGGTCAGCAATGACAGCCTGAAAAATAAGTGGGTTTTCATGGCCAACGAGATTCTGGTTTATGAGCAGGGAGGTCGTTATAATCACAGAAATGCTATGAAGAAAGAAAAAGGGATGGTAGAACACAGACCCATGCAGAAAACTGGCAAAAACGCCAGGCAAGAGGACAATGGATTTGAGTTAAAGACAGTGAAACAGAGTCAAAATGTTACCTTGTTACCTTGCTGGTAACAAGGTCAGAATAATGAAGACACTTTCTGAAGTGATAGCACCTGGGATAGGTGAGGGCAGCAGGTCAATGAAGACATAAACAGCTAAAGTTACCCTAATCAAGGCATAAAATAAACACGACATGGTATTGTCAGTGCTAGTTCTCCCGTATTTCATACCACAATTTATGCATACAGACATACAAAGTAACATAATATAAGGATAATTCCTTTGAAAGAACCCAAGGTGGTAAGGTAGCCAAACACTCGGGGGGCTGCGGCAAAGGCCTTGAAGACTGATCCCAAGACAGACAGCACAAATTCTAGAGTTTTCCTCAAACAAAGGCTGCTTGATATAGTAATGTTGACAGTACATCAAAAAAAAACAGTTAAAATCATTCATCAGCAGGTTTCCAGCAGGGACCCACAGCTGGGGTTTCACAGGAAGGTAACACCCTCTCCCATCTCGCTGCAGAGCATTTGACAATGCCTAACAACATCCACTCCGTGAAGAGGCTGCCAGGACGCTGAATCAAAGCAACCAACACCTGGACCCGACGCCGTATCAGCGAAGCATTTATGAAAAGACATTATGGCTAAAGGTCTTGGTCTCTGGAAAAAACACGTTCTCGTAACAAGAACTGGGAATACCTACACTGTATTCATGTAAGACACGAGGAATCAAGTTCAGTTAGACTAAATGAAAGCCTCAGTTACCACGGAAGTATCTTACTGCACTCGAACGAAGAGCCAAGCTGTCAGAGACCTTGTTAACTCTCTCTTCTTTCCTATCTTAAGTTCTCCTTGCACCCACCAACGTGCACGGACACCTTCCTGCCCCCTCAGTTGCCCACCCCACCCCTCAAAAACAAGGGTTAAATTAGAAGAGCACAGAACGGGCACACACCTGCTTGTGTGTATGGTTGTTCACCACGTTGATCCTCATTCCTGCTGGATGAGAGTGTCCGGGGACTGGAGCTTTCTGCTACAGTTGGAGGGAAAGAACCAAAGCGTTAAACACTGCAGTCCACCAGATCGCCATTTCGAGAGACTGGCGCTGTTCATTGATCCCCTGAGACCACTTAAAGGAGACACTCCCCTGCTCTTGAAACATGCTACACCACAATATTAAACAACATCTATGTCTCCTGTGATACGTTCAGAATGAGATACCTGCACTTCATCAAAGAAATTAAAACCCAAGGCCACACAGGTAAGTTTTGATTCAAATTACTTGAGTTTTACTTCAAGTTTAGTAGGAAAGATTTATTTCCAGCTTCGACAGCATTGATTAGATTTTTATTGCTGCAAATACGAAACCATGAATGGTCTAAATCAGTAAGAAAGCTTCTCTTCCACCACGTTATGGAGAACCAGAAGATATCTATTTCCATTAAGCTCAACAAGTTGGGACACAACACCATCTAGTCGGTCAGTTCCATTTCATAGAAGCAAATTACATCACTTCACGCTAGAGCTGGAATACACTGTACTAGAATAAAATGACGCACAGGGTAGTGCACCTGACCCTTCTGCCATCTCATATGTTAGCCTGTGAAACGAGGAAACCACAACACACAGGGAATGTAACTGCACTAATCAGTGACCAAAATCAACCCGCAGCTACCTCAGAAATGCCTTCTTGGTATTTGAAAAAGCTGGAAGCCGTCAACTACAGAAAACAATGTCTCACAAAAACACTCAGTAAATGCAGTAAAAAAAAACAAATTTGCATTTTCTCTAGAAAAACATAGTTTCTAGCACAGCACCCTCACGTTTCAATTTGCTAGTTCAAAGACAGTTCAGTTCAGTTTGATTCTGAACAGCTAGTCCAGTTTGATTCTGCTCCCACAACTGGAACATAGAGGAGGGCCACTGGCAATTTAGAATTTCAGTGTAAATCTTGAAACAAGTTATAAGATAACTGCTTACGTGCACGGTTTTGCCTACAGTCTTAGTCACCACATGATTCTACAACATTTTATAGCAACATGCGAACAAGCACTGTAGGTCAAACCAAGCGATTAAAAAAAAAAAAAAAAAAAACCAGTCAGGTCAGAGCACGTTGCTGCTGCACCAGGCCTCCAGAAACCATTTAACTCCTGGATTTCTAGCAACGTTCAGCTCCTAACAGCGGTGATTTGGCAGAAAAGGCCAGGATGAGGATTAATTACCCTGCTAATTTGAGGCTATTGAACAGACTGCTCTATAGCTCTGTGATTAGCTCTTCCGACTGCCACAAGAATCCTTTCTCAGGCCAGCCTTTCACTCCCAGCCTGGCATCTGAAGACGCCAAGGGGCAATTTTCTGCTGAGCAGAAAGACTCACCCAGGCTTTCAAACTGATGAGGACAGCAAATGTTCCGGTGCGTACAAGCACACGGGATCTCCAGGAGACAGGAAAGGAAAAGAGGTAGACTGGGAGCTCGAGTTATGCCCTTGCAACGTGCTTGAATAAGTGAGGAACGCAAGCGCTCCTCAAACAGCAATCCTGAGGGGCTGAACAGGAACTTCTCATCTGACTCTACTCACTGTGTGTAACACGTGGAGTTCAACAGGAGCTGCTAGCCTGAGAAGTTAAATAAGAATCAACGGTCTCTTGCAAAGAACGGTGGTATAAGAACAACAAAAAACGTATACGTTTTCCTTGCATTTTATCTGGGGAAGAGAGACTACTTAACAGCTCAAGGTAAGTATTTTAGTGCTGGCAGGAGCACTGCTTTCGTCTTTATTGGGCCCAAAATTTAAATAAAAGCTTAAATGAAAGCTTGGATTCTTCAACAAGACCCAAAAAGCCAGAAGGACACGAAAAAGACTGAATCCTGCCCTACAGACTGTTGTAAACAAGGGAACGTATTCACGCAACTATTATCATTTCCACTGGACTGCTGCAGAATAACTGAGGGGCTCAGAGATGGCTTGCTTGACCTACTTGAATAGTTTTGGTGATTTTCACAGCTGGATTTACTGTCCCCATAGCTGGGCTGATAGCAGCTGGAGTGTTCCTTTTCAAACTGATCTTCTCTCTGGCATCCACCACTTTGGTCACCTTTTCAGCAGCAACACTTTGCTGCTTACGGGAATTCAACATCTCTCGAGCATCCTGCACCTTCCCTTTTATTTTGAACCGAGCGTCCTTTTGCACCAGTTTTTCCCGAGCATCTTTAACCCCCAGTTTGTGCCGGGCATCAGTGAGGCCGATCTTCTGTCGGGCATCGAACGTCCGCTGGAAGTTGACAGCTGGTGACGATCTACTCAGAAGATTTTGCTGGATCCCAATGCGAGATCTTACACCTCCAAATACTGGCCTCGTGTTAAGCCTGAAAAAAAAAAAAGGTTCAGACATTATAAGGTGTGATACAGCATCCACAGAAGTATCTGTGCTACTGCTAAGAAAAGCTCACGATTACTGCACAGAGCTCTGACCAGGTTACCTGTCCCAGTACAACAGTACAGCTCCTGAACTGTTTTATGCCAGATTTTACTTCGCTTGTAAATAGCTAAGGAACCGTTCTCCAAAAATCCTTAAGCTCACATTTATGAACTTCAGTAAAGGCCTGACTTCAGCTGTGCTAAAAAACCTACTGTATTTAAACAAAATTCATCAAAACCTTACATACTTTGGGGAACTCTTTGAAGACAAATAGAAATAGATTTTCTAGCGTTAGGACTGAGCAGCTCCGCTAAAACATCTCTCGTAGTACAATCAGATGCCTTGGAACAAAGAAAGCATGGAGCTATATGTCTGATTTCAAGAGCTCTGGGCAGCAAGTGCAGAGTTCTGGGACTGCAGGAGGTGTGGATTCTAGAATGCACAAGCCCCATTCTCAGCTCAAAGCCACTAGTTCCAAAACTGAGGAACTGCCAGTAAGAACACTTACAAGTCAAATCACTTTTCAGCATCGCTGCCTCTCCTTTGATCTGTTGACAGAGCTGCTGCACTCAGTGGCCTTTACTTTTTAAGTACATCATCATCATCGCAAAACCGAGCACAGAAGCTAACAGTGCGCAGGAAGAACGGTATTTGTATTTGTACACGCATAGTACTAAGAAGCAGCCTGTTACATAGCGAAGCAGAAACCAGCTTCTTACTAGGTCTGATTTACTTGTCCAAAATTTCCCCTAAAAGGAAGTAGCTTGTCTAATTTTTTAATACTGGTCTTCCTTTAAGCATTTTGTAAAGTTTTAGGGTGTAAAGTTTTTGTAAAGAAACCCTTTTAACTGGGCTTCTTTTTTGTAAAGATGAAGAAAATGTAAGCAATTTTAAAGCTATGTTAGTGAAAAATATTCTAGATGTCATTTCTTTTTTTTAATTCCAAGTAAGCTACAGCACTATAGTGTTCATCTGCTTTCTGAATCACATCACACAGTATTATAGTCTAAAATTAGGTATCTAGAATTTGTTTTAATACCTAAAAGTCTAATGTCACAAATTCAAATGATGATGCAATTCAAATTCTCCATATGGCTTTCTATCAGTATTTCCTGATCTAACCCTACTATCTTAACATAATTTTCCATCACCTATTTACAGCGGAGAGATGTGTGGAAAGGAGATGAAACAGCCTGAGACTGGACACCCACTTCCACATCTCTGTTCTTGCCGTGCCCCGAACTGGAAAGCTCAGACTGGGGTCCCGCTGTGTTACCCAGCTTTGAAATCCTACAGCTGCTCTCTCATACAGCCAAAGCGCACCAGCTCCACACGGCAGGACTGTTACAAAGACCATTTATTGAAATATATCCAGAACAATATGAAGGTGTAACGGCACCCATAAAGCAACAGCCACAAAACACGACTTCGCTTGCCATTTTAAAGAGCGTTAACATAGCAAAGCAGAAAGCACTTGGTTAGAGTGCTGCAGAGGGCTTCGTGAGTGTTCCTTTTAATAAGCATAAAAGAAGTCAAAGTAAAACCCGAAATATGCGTATCAGCATTTAAGCCAGAATTAGTTAGACTGTTAACAACATGCATGATGAAATCAGTTAGGAAACTCTATACTGAAGACTACACCTTCTCTGAAGGCTTTGTTTACCCTAATAAGCAACTCTTCTCTGGAGAGAATTGCTTACCCTGTAACAGCACAAACCGTTCAAGCATTTTCTGCCAGTTTTGTGCCATGGCACCTGAAACACAAGGGAATCTCAAACATCTCATTTCCTTTCAAAGACTATGAGCTCTGACTTATTACACAAAATGGTATTTTGTGGGTAAGGATATTTTATTTATAGTTGAAGATTTTTCTGTTATCATTTCGTCTAGATTACTGAAGAGCACATAACACGATCAGACGAGTTTATTCAGTTTGTCCAGCCTTCCCAAAGGCACATTAGCTACCTCAGAAATCTCATAAAGCAAGCTAAGTGCGCCAAGTGAAATTTAAGGTACACGAACTTCAGGGATTACTGCTTGGCAGACAAAGCAAGGAGACTTCCCGGAAGAAACGAGAGTAAAGGGGGAACTTGAGAAAGGCAAAGGGAGGTGCAGCGCAGCCTCAGCTGCATGAAAACCGTTCCAAACATGGAGGACAGCATGAATGAAAGCGCAAAGCCTTGTGAGGACTGGGATTTAAAGGTGCTGGAATATTTCCGCTATAACATATTATCGTCAGACTTTCAACATCCTATAGATATAGAAGGAAAGGTAAACAAGTGGTCGTTCCTCAGTGAGGAACGGGCCACACAAAGCCAGAGGCGCGCTCAGGGAACCGAGGCGCCCCGCTCACCTCACAGACGGGCCCTGCGCGCCGGCCGCCGCCCCCGAAGGCCCGGCCCGGCAGCGGGCAGCGGCCTCCCGAGCGGAAGGCCCGGAAGGGAGAGCGGGGGGAGCCCCGGAGGAGCCCCGGGGGGGCGCCGTGTACCGGCGGGCGCCTACCTGCCCTTCCCCGTCACGCCGCGCTTCCGTATGAGCTCGTCCAGCGACAGGTCCGCCATCTTGTCGCGGGGCCCAGCGAGGAGACGCAGCCAGCGAACCCCGGACGTGACATCATACCCCTTCCGGCGCTTCCCTCCCCCTCCCTCCTCCCCGCGGCACCGCACGAGGACGCCCGCCCCCTCCCCAGCCCGGCGGTCCCACAAACCCCAGCGGCGGCCCGGCGGCTCATTTGCATACAGGCCCTGGCACAGCACGGCACGGTTCGGCCTGGAAAAGCGCTTACCCGGCTCACAACGGCACGAGGAGCGGGCAAAACGGCAGGGCAGCACGGACACAGCCCGTTCTAGCCGGGGTAGTGAGGGCGAGCTGCTCGCCCTGACCCGCAGAGGTGACGCGCAGAGCCCTGCCAGCGAGCCGGAAAGAGTCGTGTTATGCCTTAAACTTATGAGTAAGGAAAATAACGACCCGGGGTGACGCCCGGGTCCTCACTGCTGATGTGAGAGGAATTTTTGCGCGGGTACAGGTCGCCCCCGGGTGACCCGCTTACTTCGCGGGATGCCCGGGAGCCGCGATCTGCCCGACCCTCAGTGCCCGACGTCCCAACGACAGAACCGGCGCGGCCGCCGCCATCTTGTGCTGGCGCTGTGGGGCCCTGCAGGGGCAGCTGGCACGTGACTGACAGCAGTCAGAAAAAAAAGCGAAAAATTCCCGAAACAGACAAAAAAACCCCGCTGTTGCAGCCAACATTTCGAGCAAGTTCACGTAAACGTAAGAGCAGCCCCCGTGGTTCAGACTTAAAGCTCCATCTCTCCAGTTTCTGTTTCCCTGCCTGCAGGGAGACAATAGGATCAGGAAGGTGCCTTCTAGTGTCAGGCCCGTCGCCCTGCTGTGCTGACCCCTGAAGTTTCCCCAAATGTGAGAAACTCAGCTGCCTCGTTTGTGGATGGCTTTTACTCCTCTAGGAGGTAAAAATCCAAGTAAACCAAAGCAGTCCCTGTAAGCCGATGCTAAGGGAAGAATTGGAACGGAACAAGCACTCGCGGTACTCCCCCTTCATGCTCCTCCAGGCACTCGGATTTGTTTAGTAACCCACTGGAGGTCTCTTCCAGACACCTGGCCAGATGCCCTTGATCCCAGTGACATCTGTGCAGACAGTATGCTTTGACAGGCTGCACAGCCCCTCTGCTCTTTGTCTCGTGTAGAAACACCTCCTTTTTGTTTTTCTTCTGCCAGCCTAGCTCTTGAAGGCAGAGTGCACACATGGCTCCAAACAACCTTCTTTTCCACCTTGCAATCTAACAAGTCACCTACTTTCCAGTTGAAGAATCCAGGCCTGCTCACCCATTTCTTTGGTAAAAGCCCGTTCAAACTTCCAACAATTCCTGTTGGGCTTTACTGTTTCTTTCCCAGTTCGCAATGTAGAGAGATCACAAATACAGAGTGGCAAATCTGGATGCTTTCTGTCTTGTTTCCTACTCCTTTGCCAATGATTCCTAATACTGGATTTTGTTTTTCAGCCGCTCCTGATGATTTCATGCATCTATCTGTCAAAACCCCCAAGTTTTGTTGCTGAGCAATAGTGATCAGATGAGAGCCTGTCCTTTTGTCTGTGCAGTGAGAATTGTTTTCCCCTGTAAGCACCACTTTTATGTAAATGCACACTGAAATCCAACATTTTATTGCCACTCAGTGTGTTAGATCTTTCTGCAGTCCTTTCATCACTTTCATGACCCCAAATAATTTCACATCAGCAAACTGTAATCTCCTGGCTCACCCTTTTTAAAGACCACTCACAACTATGTTAAACATCACAGGTCCCAGCACAGACCCCAGCCATACTCCACTTGTGGCTTTTCTTCATTTACCCTTCCCCTCTGTTTCCTGTTTTTTAGCTAATCATTTATTCATGACAGGCTGTCTCTCATCCCGTGACCGCTTAGTTGCTTTGAAAGCCTGTGGTGAAAGATTTTTTCAAAAGCTTTGAGAAATCCAGGGGGATTAGACCAACCAAGTAGTATGCTCCTGTTTGCAGACTTTTCAAAGAAACTCACAACTTTGGAAGTCTTTGTACAGAAACCATGCAAACTCTTCCCAAGTAGATCATGTTCATACAGCAGTCACTAATTTCCCCCCTGTGCTCTCTTAAAGCACTTTATATACCTTAGCTCTTGGCTACAGAGCACATTAAAAAGGGAAAAGTACAGGCTGCAACTCCCCCTGGTTCTGGGTGTGCAACTCACACAGGGTCTCTTGGCTGGGGGTTAGTTTCTTGCCGTGGGACATGACGAGCAGCAGCTCAGCTTTCACCGATCTCTCCCAGTTCCCCCTTTCAGCTGTGAATGAGAAGTCAAATATTTGCCTGGGGAAGGGCCCAGGCCTCCCTTCCCTTCTGATGGCTGTGAGGGGGAGGAAGATGCAGGCAGCAAAACAAAGAGACCTCCTCGAGCTGCTTCCACAAAGGGGTCCTTGTTGAAACGTGCCGGGTAGCTTTTAGGCCTGCCTGTGGGCCAGGGGCTGCTTTTTAAAAAGCAGAATCCTTGAGAGCATCTACCTGGTCAGCAGCTGGCTGAGACCCAGGGTACAGGACTCAGAACAGAGGAGCTCCTTTCCTTGCCTCACAACAATTTCCTTTTAAGAATATTACTTTGGAAATTATGTGAATATTCATCTTGGGGTAGTATGGGACTTACAGCATTACCTTCATTGAATCTGACAGAGGTGTATGAAGCAGCTAAAAGCAGAATGACGTGGCTGGCGAAAATACTTGATAAATTGCCAGGGAGCAAGATCACATTATTACTTAGTCCAGAAGTCCGTTTGTCCCAGTGACTGTAGCGTTTGTCCCAGTGACTTTGGTCTTCAAAGGACAGCCCCCTGCGTGCCCGCTGCCCCAGAAGCCAGGTAACCTTTCTGGCCAATGTCAGATAGGAGAGCCCCTAACCACCTACAAAGTTAGAAACCTTATTTCTGCTCTAATAGCTGTAACAAAACTATTACACACTTCATATGAAGGCAGTGCATTTCTCCTTGACTGCATTAATAGCATCACCATACTTACTGCCTTGACACAGAAATATTTTGTATGAAAGCAATTAAGCAATTTTGTAATTAAACTCAAGAGGGAACTAGCTGCTGTATGGGTAATTTTTCTACGTCAGGTTCTGTACAGTGAAGCAGAATCCTAATAATTACAACAACAATCTCCTGGCTTACTACATTTTCCTTTTTTTTTGTCCAGATTGAAGACAGAGAGACATTAATGCTTTTGGAGGTTACACTAGAGATGTCAGTTAATGTAAGGTTGAGTTCTCTCTCTTGTTTATCTCTGTAAACATACTTATTTATTAAGATGCATGCTATCTAGCAGGAACAAACTCCATTCTTAAAAATAAGAACAGACAAAGAGAAAGGGCCAGATTTGGGATTAGTTTGGAATACAACAAACATTTGCAGAAATAAAGGGATATTCTTATCATGGTAAAAGTTTAAATGACTAGCAAATGTGCAGCCCTGGTTATTTTTTCAACTTCTAATTTCTCTGCTGGAGTACTTCAGTTATTTGCGTTGGATGTAATCCAGAAGAGAGCGGGACATGTCAGGGTTAGAAGCTGGCACACTGCATGCTGCGCCTGGGGACGCCAGTGCCTGGCAGCCAACGGGGCTCCGTGTGTCTTGCATCAGGCGTGGCGCTGCCACTGTGAACTGATCACACAAATACTGGGGAGGACAATCAAGCCTGAGACCTCTGTATTTTTAAGTTTCTGTATATATATATATAAAACTGCGAGCACAAAACCCTTTTTTCCTTTTTTTTTTTTTTTTTGAGAAAAAGGAGGGGTAATGCCATGAAGCAAGCTATGAGATTTTAGTTAAGCTTTAAATTTGCCTTGCTTTGAAGTTCTGCAATGATTTTGAATGAAGCATCTTACATATTCATCATAGGTTGAGCACGCTGCTTTTTGTAACTGTTTTGCCTGTCTGTTATAATCTGTTACTTTTATTTAATGTCTCATTAAAGAGAGCCGCTTTTAAAAGTATTTTAAATTTTGAGCTTTCTTACTGAGTAAGCTTGTATTATTAAAAATTATGCAGCGAGCTACTTGACACACCTATTTAAAGGAAAATCAGTTCTGCTTTTTTAGTGCCGTTCTTTTACTTTCAATTTCAGTTGATGTTTCTGCAGCAAGCAGCCCTTTTCATTTGTTTAATAGTGTACTTGAGCAGAATATGTTTTTCCTTTTAGCCCAAATTTTGAATCCTTTGTGGGATGGGATGTGGGTGGGATGAAGAAACATTAGCAAGCAGAACCAGGTTCCAAAATTAGCCTGACAAACTGAAGAACTGTCTGAGAAGGTATGATACTATTCAGTTAGGGCAGGGGTAAAAGGCTGTATATTCAATGTCAGTTATACTGGTTTGTCCAAGAAGAAGAATTTCCGCATGGAGACACCTACCAATCATTTCATTTTTAAGAAGCTGGACAAAGACCGTCTTTGTTTTTTAAAACCTGCTGGTTATTGCTTGTGTTACATTTAAACTGTAGCATTTTTTTCCTCTATTTTTTCTTTTTCATTTTTTTCTTTTTTTTTCCTTTTATTTTTCTTTACCTTTTTCTTTTTTCTTTCTTTTTCTTTTTTTTCTCTTTTTTTTCTTTTTCTTTTTTTTTTTTTTTTGAGAATATTTATTCTTCAATCTAATCATAGATGGGAACTTTTTTACTTTATAGTAGTTCCCTGACTGTAATTGCAGGGATCTTTCACTTTATGGCATTTGTGCCCTTTTTGTCAGTTGTTCCCAGTAACCAGAACCCACTGGCAATGCCTGCAGCAGCTGCTCACTTCGCAGGTAGAGTCCCACCAGTCTGCCGTGCCTTCCCTTATTAAAGAGAGACATGATCAGGTATACTAACCACACAAACACTGTCCTCCTCTAGCTAAGTACAAAGAGCTCTGTTGCCAACCAAAGGTGTCTTTCTTCTTTCAGCTGATTTTTTCCTCCTCAAAGTCTATTTTTTTATTAATATTAAACTCCATTACTGATGTGGGCATATATCCTAGCCTTGAAAGCACAGCCTTGATTCACAACTGAAGTGAAAATAAATGGAAGAAATCAAGCAATAAGCTGTTTAGCATGTTAGAAATGTTTAGGAAAATCGGTCCCTGATCTTCATGACTACCTTCAGAGTATGTGGTCAAGAATGTAATCGAAATCAGTCTTAAAAGAGGAGCTTTGGTCCTCTTCAGTTCCTCTGTTCCACTGTTGCCTCTGCTTTGCCAGTGTGTGTCAGGGGCATCCTAAATCAAGTAATCACTCAAAACTAAAAGTTAGTGGTGTAGTGGTTTCCACGCATATGGAAATAAAAACTGTCCACTGTTTTAGTCCTTAAAAAAATAAATAATGAGAGCTGTGCAGTGCCCCTAGGGACATGAGTCAGTAGGCAAAACCACATGACTGAAATATGTCCCAGGGACCTCACCCAGTATCTGCACTAATAGCATTGACCAGGTACTTCTAATGATCTAAGTGGGGCCCGCTGGATAGTCCCAAAGCTTTCTTGTTCCTTCTTCCAAGAGCTGAGCCTCCTGGATTCTGGCCCCACCACTTTCTTGTAATGGGTTGGAGGACTTGCTCAGAGCCAAACATCTCCTTTCACTTTCTCTCTCCACCTGTCTGAACCAACGAAGCCTGGTCCTTTCCAGCTATCAGAAAGTAAGAGACTGAGTGACAAGAGACAAATCCCAAGTGCTGACTGCCCTCGCACTGTGCACATCCTTTAGCCTGCTCTCTTCTGTACCCTTGCTGTTATTTTATGGAGTGCATGGGGCATTCCTGTTGTAAGTCATATCAAGGTCCAGAATGTGAGACAATCTGTGAGTGATGTCCCAGGGTGGCTTTGTCCCATCTTACATACACCTCCAGGGCCCTCCAGGGCTGCCAAGCTGTCAGAAGTCAGTCCTTCAGTGTGGAGAATAATGGGAGAAATACCTAGATGCCTAGACTAATGGAAAAAGACAAGACAGTGTAACTTGTTTTTTGGACCTCCAATCTCTTCTGCAGAATTTATTGTGACTTTGTCCTTTATGCCCCAGAACATCAAACTGATCACCAATTGCTTTTTATTTGAATGTGCTCAGCATGATAAGACCCTGCAAACATGTCTAACGCATCTGAAGAGGAGCTGTGGCTCACTGCCCTGTCTGTTCTCTTACCAAAGCTCACTGCATGTGTGAAATAAATAGAAAGGAGTCACACAGAGAGGGAAAGGTCAAACCACAGCAAACAGCTAAGCAGACTTCTGTGGATTATAACTACTGGCATAGTTTTCCTCTGATGGAAAATATACTGCCTTCCAGAAACTGGGTCTCCTTGGGTTAGGGAGCAATAGATGGCAGCTATGCACAAGGTTATGAGACCTCAGACATCATAGAATCACAGACTATCTCCAGTTGAAAGGGACCCACAAGGATCATTGGGACCAATTTCTGGCTCCATGCAGGGCAACCCAAAAATCAAACTATACATCTGAGAGCGTTGTCCAAATGCTTCTTGAACTCTGTCAGGGTTGGTGCCATGACCACTGCCCTGGGGAGCCTGTCCCAGTGCCCAACCACCCTCTGGGTGCAGAACCTTTCCCTAACACCCAGCCTGACCCTCCCCTGTCCCAGCTCCATGCCGTTCCCTCGGGTCCTGTCGCTGTCCCCAGAGAGCAGAGCTCAGCGCCTGCCCCTCCGCTCCCCTCGTGAGGGAGCTGCAGGCCGCCATGAGGCCTCCCCTCAGCCTGCTCTGCTCTGGGCTGAACAAACCAAGGGACCTCAGCTGCTCCTCTTATGTCTTGCCCTCTAGACCCTTCACCATCTTTGCTGTTTTCCTTTGGTCACTCTCTGATAGTTTTATGTCCTTCTTATACTGTGGTGCCCAAAACTGCACTCAGTACTTGAGGCAATCACTTCCCCCGACCGGCTGGCTATACTGTGCTTGATGGGCTGTGTTTCTTCCCAGTTACTTAGCTGATGCAGTGTAAGACCAGAAGCACCGAGGATCATTGCAGTTATGGGATGTTGCTGCTTCAGAGCATGGGAAATACAGAGCAGGATCAGAGATTCTCTGAGTCAGAATAGTGACGGGCTTGTGCAGGAGAGGCAGGAGAAGACAGAAGCAGGATGCTTTTCATTTACCTGTCCCAGCAGGCCTTGCAGGTCACTGGCATGCAAGCTGAATAACAAGGTCCATACAATAGCCTGAAGAGACACCTCTTCTTATGAAGACCCCTGAAACTGGGGAAGGCTTCAGTCTGCTGCACTAGTTATGTTATTACTCAACATTATGTCCCAGTAGTATGGGCTAACCTTTACCTCTTTCACTTCAGTGAGGATACAGCAAAACTATTTTCTTGGTCAAGTGGAGCACTGAGTAGACTGCTGATGTTTTGAATAATATTTCTACCAGGATATGAATGATATTAATTTTTATTTACATTGAAATTTTGCTGGGAACAGGCTCTTCCTCCCTCTCAGAACAGCAGGGAGAGCAGAAAGGGAGAGAACACCTAGGCTGCGTCTTTGGTGGGAGCAGACAGACAGATCTCCCACCAAAGTCTGAGGGATTGAGATGGCAACCAGTTACATCCCACAGAGCTGAAAAAAAGCCATTGTGCCTCAGCTCCAGAAATAATCCTGCATCACTGTTGGGATGATAGTGTAAAAATGGAATAATATTTTCCTGATGCTAGGCCAAGGATCTAACCCCCTTGGCTGTGTGAATTCATCTGTATGGAGCTTTTGTCTTGCAGAACATAATGTCTCTGGCAGGGATGAGCAAACTTAGACTCTCATCCTTTACCATCCATCTGAGAGACATAAGGTATACAGGTATGGGCAGACTTACCTTCCACCAGCCTGGATGAAGAATCTATGAGTAGGGATAGGGTCTCAGGGTTTCCACTGAAATTTCTACGGAGTCTAGATCAGAACTGTCTCAGCTTGGCTTAGATAGCAAAAGAGACCAAGTGAGGGAAAGCTTTTGCATGATTGTGGTGACTGATGAAAAGGGAGGGGAGGAGATGGTGGGGAATAGAAAACACTTCTCAGTCAGACCATGGAAGAATCTATTTGTCCCCACGAGGCACAGGGTGGAAGAAGCTATGGTAGAAAAACATTTCCGTTCAGGTAGCAGTAACATTTCTCCACGCCTCTTAATGATAGTATAGAGCCAAAGTAGGAAGGGAAGACAACACTAGGTTATTTCACGGTTGCATGCTATTATGAAATGGAAAGAGATGGGACTCACCCTATTCCTCTTCAGGGAATATGCTGACATTCTTGGTCAGAAGCTATATGCTATCTCAAGACAGCACAGCAGCAGACACAGCTGTTAACCCTTCTCTTCCCCCTTCCACTCTCAAATGTAATGTCAAGATTTGGGAAAAGAGGTCAATTTGAATCACAGGCTGGATGTTGTCCTTTGCACCAGGAGATATGAGTGTCTGGCAGTAGGAAAATTTCACACACAGAGACACAGGAAGTACCTGGTCTGTAGTGAATAGTTAAAAATCCTGTATCTGGGCAGGAAGGAAGCAGCCTTGGCTACTGCACTCTAGGCCAAATGAAACCTTTTGCAGGGAGGGGGAAATTGTTGATCTTTTGAGATTGACTGAGCATATGTAACAGGGAGAGGTATTTCAGCAATACTCAGAGTCCAGATCTGCTAGACTCTGCCAGATGCTGTACAAACAGAGCAAAAAGACTACTACTGCTGTTAAGAGAGACTAGCGAGCGTGTGTGAAGCCTGCTAGAAAGAATGCAAAGAAGGCTTGTAGCCTTCTGGAGGCTTTTGAATCAGCCTTTGAAACATAAAGCTTTGTAATTTGAATGTTTCAGCCTAAAGACGAAAAAAAAATGTTAAGGAAAGAAAAAAGTCAAAGGAAAGGGCCATGTATGAGAACTGTAGAAGCAGTGAGCTTCAGAGATAAAGCTGATCCACAGAACAGCACCAGACTGACTCAGGGAGCCACAGGGTCCTAAAAATTAGGCTAATAAAATTCATAAGCAGGCAACAAATGGAGCATAAGAGCTTGTACTATTACACATACAAAATCATGGTATTTGGCTCAGGGTCATGCTGAATGTCGTACTTGCTAATACAGGACAACTTCCTTGTCATTTACCTTCTAAAGCCTGGACAAAAATCAAGTGTTAATGTACTGCCCACCTTCATCTGCAACACCTTAAGAGGAATGTAAAGCTTACTATTGTGGTTCTTTCTTTTTTTGCTAAATTTGTAGGAAATAGGGTGTATATGTAATTTTAATTCAGCTGCTCTATTTCATAATAAATATTTCTAGTAAAGGTCTTTTACAATCAGTTTCTCAGAATACTGTGTTTTTCTGAAAGCCAGGTTTTCAGATCATCCCTGGATCCCAGCTCATGCTGTCAGGTTCTGTGACCTGCAACATGCTCACAGAATGCTGGAATCCTGAGAGAAGGAGCAAAAATTGCTTACAGCAGAGAGCTGCAGAGAAATTTACTTTTCTTCCTGGGCCCCTTGAGAAAATGCCAGAGAGTTTCTGCAACTGAGAACACTAACAAAAATTGCTGGACTAGAAAGCAGAAATGGAGGAAAGGTCTTGGAGGGCACACAGCAGGTTTTCCAGTCTTTTTTATTTGTCACATCTCAAGATTCTCACTGAAAATTTCATCACACACATTCATAAACATACATTTGCCTCTTTTCATCCCTTTACACTGTGAAATGCAACTTTAAGAAAACTTTTAGAGCTGCGGAGAGTATCTAGGTGAAGGGCCGTGGAGCAGTAAATCATACAGACAAAGGAAAGCAGCTGAGTACTAGCAGGCAGGCAGCATTTGTGTGGACACAAGTAACCTTTTGGTATGCAAGAGTGGGCTTTTGTGTCTGTGTCTATATACCTATGAACACGTGTCTTGTGAGAGTCTGTAGCCTCTGAGAGCTCTGCTTTATTTATTTTTTAGTTCCTTGCCCTCTTTCTCAGCTAAGCACATTTTTACTCTAGAGAGAGACCTTTTTCCCAGCAGGTCATCTTTATCCTCACTGCTTTTTCATTAGCAAAAAGCAAGAGCCTGCAGTATGTGAACTGGGTGTAGACACGGGAGGGTTGTGATACCGTTGTCAAAGTGCAGTTCAGAGCTGCTAAGAGTAGGAGCCCACAGTTGGTAAGGAGGCAGGTGCCTCCACAGCGTGGCTGAGAGCCCCAGTGTTATCTGACAAGGTCATAAGCACCTATGAAGAACAGATAAGGTAGGCTACAAACACAGATTCTCTCTTCACACAAGTGCTGTTTAGACAGTGACAACAAAAATTACATAAAATGTATGCATGCCACCAAAACGAACATCTTCAATTTTTAGTAGTTGCTTGTGAATAGCAGTTTATCCTAAGCATCCCAAGCCATGCACATTTAACTAGGTATGGAAAGCAGAGTGTTCATGTGAGAAAGAAAAGCAACATATTGCACAGCAGCTGTTTCATCTTCTTATAGCCATTTAAGTGTGCATCTTGACTCAAAAATCATGTCACTTTTAATCCCAGACTACACCTTTCACAATAACTTCTTCCCCAGATTTCAGTATGGGCCACAGAAGCCTTGCTTTCTTCCAGGGCTTCAAGTCTTTCCTGTCCACATGCTCTACATGTTGAGGAAGGATTTCCTGTGTGTCCCAGACGGCTTTAACTGGTGACTCCTGAAGAAGCATCAGACAATAAACTCTGCAGCACTGCAGTGCGAACTGTTTTTGATCATCATTTTCCAGAGTAACTCTGGCTTGCTGAAAATCAGATGAGAACAGTTTTGAAAGCTTTATAGTGTTACTTTGATTAGCATACATTGCCTCCCTCTATTCTCATTCTGTGCAGATGCTCCGCATGATCTGAGCATTGAAGAATTTGATTTGTGAAAGCTGGTACTGTTCAAGTGGGACAGACACGGGTCCCAGGGTCACCTTAAAGGATCTTTTATTTACTAAGTCCTGGTTGCTGGACCATTCCAGCATTCAGCAGCTGTCTGTATTTCCTCATATTCAACAGAGTTCTGCAAAGACCTTGACAAGGCTGAGCTTTTGAAAAGGCCTAGCAAGCTGCAAAAGGAGGAAGCTGCTCTCTGGAAGCTTTGTATGTACATATCTCCTGGAAAAAAACCACTAGTCTATAGTCCGTTTGTATAGCAAGGGGTCTCAGAGCACACCAACAGCTTCTGCAAGCTTTCCCTTGCATCCCCAAGGGCTTGACTGCTTGTGTTCAGGGTCTGCTCTGATATAGCATAGCTGTAAAACCTTGGATCAGACTGCTATGAAAACAACAAGGCTGGCAGAAAGAGGGATGTAAGAAGTTATGAGAAGGCTCAGCTGGTGCCTCTACCCACATAACCTCTGCCCCTCAGTCCAGTGGTTGTTTCAAGCTCGGGTGGGTGGTTGCCTGAGCTATGATGTTGGGATGCCTGTGTCCAGCCTTGTACCGTTTCTTCTGACCCATGGACTGAATTCTCAGCTCATCTTGCCCCATCACTGTGGGCTTGCCTGGTGATCGCTACTCTGTGGCTGACCCTGATCACCATCACCAGCCCTGCTTTACTCACCTGGTAGGACTGCACCCTTGTTAGGGAGGGCACCGCCCTGCCTCTTCTGCCATTCCTCACTGCTCCTGATGCAGTTTTGGGGAGGTTACATGTACCTCTGTGCATGCCTGGGGGAATATATGGGAGTATACGGGCTAGAAGACCCTCTCTACAAGTGGAAAATAACTCCAAGCAGAAGAGAGACCTGTCCTGTTTTGTACCAAGCTGCGCAGACATAAC
Organism: Cygnus olor; assembly: GCF_009769625.2. Classification (NCBI taxonomy): domain Eukaryota; kingdom Metazoa; phylum Chordata; class Aves; order Anseriformes; family Anatidae; genus Cygnus; species Cygnus olor. Next base: position 43,782,436 of record NC_049169.1, read on the forward strand.
CAGAAAACTGAATCTTTGCCCCTGTTTCTGGGCTGTATCTTTACTTACCTCAGTAATGATTTTGTTAAAGTCTGAGTAATGTTGGCAATAGGCATTTCTTAAGAGTTCCGTTACAATTGGCATCAGCTCCTACAAACCAAAGACAGCACAAAGCGGACTTAGCATGTGATGCCAGCAGTGCAGCCCCTGAGTGCTAGAAATTTGTGTTTCTCAGATCATGTCAATCAGCAATGGAGAAACTTCCAGTTTCAAGCTTTGGAGGAAGGTCCTATAAAAGCAATATGCATCTGGGAAATGTCTTCTGCACTTGCTTATGTGCCTCAGCCAGCCACACAATTCAGACATGCAGCATATGTCTGTGGGACACAGAAGGGTTGCTGAAGCTCAACTTTCCACTCCCCCATCCCTCTCAGCTCATGACTTATCCCCACTGTCATCACCGGAATACTTTAACAGTGTCCATAGCAGAAACTAAGCTCTAAATGAATGGCAGGCACAGACAGCCCCGTTATCCCACTGCCTGGTCCCAGTTACACAGAGACAATAAGTACTTGTTTGCAGTTGGCAAATTCCTGAGATTTGTAAGCGTAATTCGAAGATGAAATGTCAAGGACGTTAAATATGTCATTTTTTCTCTTCTCTATATATTCCTCACAGGCATCAAACAGCTTCTACAATAGAAAGACAACAGCTGATCAGAGCAGCAATCACAGCGAAACAGAAAGCATGGTGTGAGAAGCATGGGCTGAAAACACATCAGCATTAGAGTAAATTGCAGGGTCCCTAACTGACTGAAATATGTCTTTAATACTTGGGAAATAAACTGTTTCAATGAGCTGTCTGCATATTGAAGCCCATTCTTCAGCATCTGTGGGGTCCTGCCATTGCAATCAATGGTAATAATGGTTTCATCTCAGTTTTGTCCTTTAAGGTTTACCATTTTCCTTTAGATCATCTCAGAATCAGAACAAAGAGTCAGACATCAGAATGGGATGTCCTATCTAGTAGTTAAAGCATTAACCATAAGAAAAATAGACTGATTTCCCACTTGTGCTTAATATGGGTGAGAAATGGGAGTGGGGTTTGAACGTGCCCTTTTGAAAGGCAGGAGAAAGCAAGTCTCTGTCAGTTTGCTCTCTACATCATTATATGGGCCCTGCTGGACTGGAAAATAACAGACAGTAACATAGTACCCAATCCTGTCTGATATAGAAGTACTAAATACTCAAAGCCTGCTGTACTGGCTATAGCACATCAATTTGATAAGATTCAGATTGATAAAACGGACATGAACAAACCTGAATTATGCTTCTGCCATTTTTATATGTCATATTGGTTGAGGATTTCCTGCATTTTTCCCAGTCACGTAGCCTAACCATCTCATACAAATACAGCACAGCAGACAAGCGTGAAGGGTCATTCATGTTCTCTGATTGCTTGTGCATGCTCATCAATTTAGACAAGAGCTCGTGGTTTCTAGAGCAAGAAGGATATTCAAAAAGTTAGCTAAGACAAGATGAAAAAATGAATAAGCATAACTATTTTTATTAATCTATTTCAGGAATATCATATTTTCTACATCGCAATTCCCAGCTATACCATACTAGCTGGTAAGCAGCTTTTGTGTGGGAAATAGTACTTTCATGTCTCAATCTTGCATGGTCACAGTGGAATGTGATCAAAGAGCAGTATTTGGACTATGTCTTTGTAGGCTGATTCTTTTTATTAACACGTTCACCCTGGGAACATCTCCTTCCCTTTCTAGAACAACCCAATCCATCTTCCAGGAATCAGTTATAAAGAGATGCTGACAGGCCAAAGATCTGGGGAGAAGGTGTCTAGGCTGCCTGCTCAGAAAAAAAGAGTCTCTAAGGACTGGAGAAAGCAAGAAGTGTGTGGCTTTTCAGTGTAAAAACACACACTGCATCAGAAATCTGAATATATACGTTACCGTGCCTCTAGTAGTTTGATCTTCTCTTTCATCTTCCGATATTCTTCTTTGTCCTCAGGCTCTTTTTGGGTGACCCTTCCAGGAAATGCTCTGAAACAGATTTATTTCATGAGATCTCTTCATTTGTATTTGGATATTGGATAACGGTGGACTTGCCCCTGTGGAATTACCAAAATTTCAGCAAAAACACTGTGAGGTGGGAGGGCATAGAGCACTGAGGAAGGATTTCACAAAACCAGCTTAACAACCTCCCCTAGAAGCCCCCACATAGGATTTATACTCAAAGCAAGGGCAGAGCTATCTACAGCAGAAGAAAGAGAGGTAGGGTTGTGAGGATCAGAGGTGAGACAAGAGAAAGACAACGGGCTTGAAAAAAAAAACAAAAGTATTCTCCACTGGTTAGTATCTACACTCATCTTTTCTCTAGTTTTCTGTATTTTTAATATCAAAATATTACCACCAAACATCCCAAACTCTTCAGCGAGTTTCTGTCCTCCTGGATTCCTTTCTCCACAGATATATCTGGGTAATTGCAGTCTCTCTCCAGTGGGTGAAATTCTCCCATCTCCAATGCCTATTCTTTAGATGATACTGCTAGAGCTTAAAAAAGCCCTTTCTACATGATGACCTAGATATTTGGTCTATTGCATACTCACACCATAGAAGTGTTTTGTTTCGTTTTGTTTTTTCCTTATCATTCACCAGTTTTTTAGAAGTTATGTCTCCTTCTGTATTTTAGATCTCAGAGCAAATACATTCGGTTCTAATGAAAAGGACACCTCTTGTCCCATGTTTCTTTCTGCTCCTTTCAGAGTAAGGTATGCCATCTTGTATTAATATTTTGATCTTGTGAATTATCCCATCAAGTCTTTATGCTGTCAATTAAATTACCTTCATTACTGCACACAGAAATATCATGTTCAGAGACTGTCTAAATTTGGAGGTGGTAAACATAGTATGTTTATTGAAGGAAAATGACTGGTTCTAGGTGAAAGGATACTGAGAAGAGCAAATACAGAAAATCCCAGCACTTACTCCCAAGAGCTCCCTTGTTGCTGGTTGTAAGGAGGGTCAGGTTTGCTGGTCGCCTGCATCTTGGAATGATGTACAGTACTCTGCCTAGAAATGGAAGAAGCAACCTATGTTATACAAACAGACCTGGGAATAAACAAAGAGTGAGGACCTGAATGTGAGAGGTGTAATCTGGATCTATATTGGTTTCCTGACAGCCTTCCACAATTAAGCAAACTAACTCCCTTGGTCACACAAGTGACTCAGCTTGGTCATTATCTGAGTCTAGGCCCAGGGTCTGGGAATTGTTGCCTTACACCATCAACCCAAGTCTCAAACTTGAGTCACTCCTGAAGAAAGCTCTATGGTTTCAGAAAGTCTGACTGTTTCTCTTGCTTGCCTGTCCTCATTATCAGGCTATCCATAACTGATCATATGCAAATCCTTAATGACTCTACTGATACTCCAAACAAGATCAGAAACTTTAAAATACTACGACTTGTCCTCACTGAAATCCCAATAGGAAAGCCTCTTCTCCACAAGGCTGTGTGTAGTTTAGGAAGGGTTTGGAAATCCAGCTATGCTATTTGAAGTTTATTAACTCCTGGCCTCAGTTACTGTGAATGATCTATGTGTGTATTTTTTTTGCCCCAAATGTGATTCATTAGGCTATTATTTCTTTTCCTTTACTCCTGATCAACAACTTCCCTCCTTCCTCCCCATATCCCAGCTACCATGTCTTCCATCGATGCATGCTTAGCTCACAAGGGCAGTTTTCACAAACAAACAAACAAACAAAAAACATGACTGACTGCACATCTACTCCAAATGTCTTCAGAGGTGCTTTTACCACCTCTCCTTTCTTTGTTGGGCTGGATGCCTTTATCTTGGGCAATGCTCTTGTTAAAGGAGCCATTACCTATTCATAAAAGTATTTGCATAGAAATGAAAGTTTATGTCACAAGATGACTTAGAATCATAGAATATCCCGAGTTGGAAGGGACCCATAAGGGTCATTGAGTCCAACTCCTGGCACCACACAGGTCTATCCAAAAATTCAGATCATATGACTAAGTGCACAGTCCAAATGCTTCTTAAATTCTGACAGGCTCGGTGCTGTGACTACATTCAGGGGGAGCCTGTTCCAGTGTGTGACCACCCTCTCAGTGAAGAACCTCTTCCTGATATCCAGCCTGAACCTCCCCTGTCGCAGCTTGACACCATTCCCACGGGTCCTATCGCTGGTCACTAAAGAGAATAGATCAGCGCCTGCCCCTCCACTTCCCCTTGTGAGGAAGCAGTAGACCATGGTGAGGTCTCCCCTCAGCCTCCTCTTTTGCAGGCTGAACAGGCCAAGTGACCTCAGCCGCTCCTCATACGTCTTCGCCTCTAGGCCCTTCACCATCCTAGTAGCCCTCCTCTGGACACTCTCCAACAGTTTCATGTCCTTTTTGTACTATGGTGCTCAGAACTGCACACAGTACTCAAGGTGAGGCTGCACAGAGGCGCAGAGTAGAGCAGGAGAATCCCTTCCCTCGACCGACTAGCAATGCCATGCTTGATGCATCCCAGGGTATGGCTGGCCCTCCTCGCTGCCAGGGCACACTACTGGCTCATATTCAGCTTGCTATCAATCACAACCCCCAGATCCCTCTCTGCAGGGCTGCTCTCCAGCATCTCGTCGCCCAGTCTGTACGTATAGCCAGGGTTGCCCTGTCCCAAGTGCAGGACCTGGCACTTCCTCTTGTTAAACTTCATGCAGTTGGTGATTGCCCAGCTCTCCAATCTGTTCAGATATCTCTGCAAGGCCTTTCCAGGTGAGAGGGCTCGCCTACCACCCCGAGCAGAAACCTGCTGCCACTGCCCCCCGTGACCGAGGTCCCCTCCTACTGCCTGGTGGGATGGGGGAACCTTTGTCTGTTGTGTAGTGGCTGCCTGGTGGGATAGGGGAGCCTTTGTTTCTTGTGTGGCGGCCGGCTTGTGAGTCTGTCTCAGGGTGGGTAGAGTATGCTTTCACCGGTCAATTTCCCTCTCTGACTCCCTGAATTTCCCTCTCTGACTTGATTTCCTGTAATGTACCCTGTACCCTGAGCTGCACTCCAAGACAAACCTGTCTGGGATCTCATGCCTATCCATGAAAATGGAACCAAATAGGAGAACGAAAGTTTGGTCCGCCCTGCAGAAGAGTTCTGATAACCAAGGTTTGAGTACGTTTTAGTGACAGTCGCAGAAACACGTATGATTTTCCCCTCGTATATATTCTTAAAATAAAGAATCATGGTACCTGTTGCAGTTCTCCTGGAATTGTTGCTGAGCCTCAGCGTTGTCACGCCAAACTCTCTTCTCGCTGTCCCATAGTCCACTGGGGAAGAAAGAAATGATAAGACACATTACAGTCGGTAAGAAAATGTCCATTAAAGACCTATGAAGTGCATAAGCTAAACTTCCTCCCTCCAGTTCCTGGTCAGCTTTTAGGTTAAAAAATAATAATAAAAAAAAGCACTCTGGACCAAATCTTCTAAAGACCGTGCTTTGCCAGGTAGGTGGTTTGTGATTTTCTGAGCATAAGGACAGGGCAGAGCTAGCACCGCAAATAAAATACGCTCAAAGTGTAAGAGCTGCGTGCTATATGATGCAGATTAAACAGCGTCCGTAAGCTGGCTTTGGCTTCACAATATAGCCCCCACAAATGTTGGTGCCAAGTCAGAGCCACCCTTGTGTTTGGCTTGTTTGTAATCTCCTGTCCAACCTGTACCAGCATACACCAGATGCAGTTGATCATCAGGGCCCTCATTGTTTATAGGGCAGAGAAGTGACTGCTCTCCGTAGGGCATTAGTGCCAGCCACCAGCAGGTAAAGAACCCGCAAAATGACTGCAGTGGTCCTACTTCCTTTGTAAGCAGGGCTCGGCAAGGACTTGGAAGCATGGAGAGCCCACACCAGTCCCGGGGAAAGCACTATTAGCTCAACAGTTTCAGCGTGTCTCAAGTTTAGGGAAATCATCCAGAGACAGTATCCCTAAAACAGAGGTGAACTTGCAGAAGGTTGCAGACAGGACATTGATGTTTCTTCTCCGGGAACTCTCACCACTCCTTGTCAGAGCCCAGTGTTAGCCCTGTGCTTTCTCACATAGCACACTCAAAGAATAATTCATCGGTGTCGTCATCCTGGCCGGGTGGTCTGTAATAGACTCTCACAACGACATCCCCTTTATTTGACTGTCCCTTAATCCTTACCCAGAGCCTCTCAGCTTTGCCACTGACTTTGCCACCGCCAACTGCAAGCACCACACAGTCCATCCCCTCCTTTAAATACAGTGCCATCCCACCTCCTCGCCTGCCCTGCCTGTCCCTCCTGAGGAACCTGTAGCCATTATTGCAACACACCAGTCACAGGACTCATCCCACCAGGTTTCGCTGATGCTGATGATATGGTAGTTCTGGGACTGGGCCAAGACGTCTGGCTCATTCACTTTATTCCTCATACTGAGTGCGCTTGTGTAGAAGCACTTCGAATGCACCTCATTGTACGCAGCACCTCGTGGAGCAGACCGAAGGACCTCACTAGCACACAGTCCCTCTGATTCTAGCACGCCATCCCTCAGCTCATCGCCGGTGGGCCTGGTTTTATTCCTCTCCCCCTTCGACTCTAGTTTAAAGCCCTATCTATCAGCCCCGCTAACTCCTGGGCAAAAATCCTTTTCCCCCTCTGAGAGAGGTGCATCTCATCTGGTGCCAGCAGGCCTGGTGTCGCATATGCCTTCCCTGATCAACAAAGCCAAAGTTCTGCTGGTGGCACCAGTCTCAAAGCCACATATTGATGAGCTGAGTCTGCCCGTCAACATTGATCCCTCCTATTGGAAAGGCAGAGGCAAACACGACCCGTGGCCCTGATCCTTTAAGCAGGCGCCCCAAAGCCCTAAAGTCCCTTTTGATTGCTCTTGGACTTCTTGCTACTTCGTCATCACCAGCCTGAACGAACAGTAGCGGGTATTAGGCAGAGGGCCGTACCAGGCGAGTGACTTTCCTGGCAACGTCTCTTACCCGAGCCCCAGGGAGGCAGCAGATTTCCCTGTGGGTTGGGTCTGGCCAGCAAATTGGGCCCTCTGTCCCTTTCGGAAGGGAGTCCCCCATGACGATAACCCTTCTTTCTTTCTTGATAGAAGATGTAGCGATGCAGGGGTTACATTGCCTTGCCTTAGGCACCCCTTCCAACCGGGATGGGCTTTCGTCTACATCGCTGTTTTGACTGTCAAGTTCTAGAGCCTCGTACCTGCTAGGTAAGGCTAGTCAGGAAGGTGAGGTGGGCAGGGAGAGGGCTCGCCTACCACCCCGAGCAGAAACCTGCTGCCATTGCCCCCCGTGACCGAGGTCCCCTCCTACTGCCTGGTGGGATGGGGGAACCTTTGTCTGTTGTGTAGTGGCTGCCTGGTGGGATAGGGGAGCCTTTGTTTCTTGTGTGGCGGCCGGCTTGTGAGTCTGTCTCAGGGTGGGTAGAGTATGCTTTCACCGGTCAATTTCCCTCTCTGACTCCCTGAATTTCCCTCTCTGACTTGATTTCCTGTAATGTACCCTGTACCCTGAGCTGCACTCCAAGACAAACCTGTCTGGGATCTCATGCCTATCCATGAAAATGGAACCAAATAGGAGAACGAAAGTTTGGTCCGCCCTGCAGAAGAGTTCTGATAACCAAGGTTTGAGTACGTTTTAGTGACAGTCGCAGAAACACGTATGATTTTCCCCTCGTATATATTCTTAAAATAAAGAATCATGGTACCTGTTGCAGTTCTCCTGGAATTGTTGCTGAGCCTCAGCGTTGTCACGCCAAACTCTCTTCTCGCTGTCCCATAGTCCACTGGGGAAGAAAGAAATGATAAGACACATTACAGTCGGTAAGAAAATGTCCATTAAAGACCTATGAAGTGCATAAGCTAAACTTCCTCCCTCCAGTTCCTGGTCAGCTTTTAGGTTAAAAAATAATAATAAAAAAAAGCACTCTGGACCAAATCTTCTAAAGACCGTGCTTTGCCAGGTAGGTGGTTTGTGATTTTCTGAGCATAAGGACAGGGCAGAGCTAGCACCGCAAATAAAATACGCTCAAAGTGTAAGAGCTGCGTGCTATATGATGCAGATTAAACAGCGTCCGTAAGCTGGCTTTGGCTTCACAATATAGCCCCCACAAATGTTGGTGCCAAGTCAGAGCCACCCTTGTGTTTGGCTTGTTTGTAATCTCCTGTCCAACCTGTACCAGCATACACCAGATGCAGTTGATCATCAGGGCCCTCATTGTTTATAGGGCAGAGAAGTGACTGCTCTCCGTAGGGCATTAGTGCCAGCCACCAGCAGGTAAAGAACCCGCAAAATGACTGCAGTGGTCCTACTTCCTTTGTAAGCAGGGCTCGGCAAGGACTTGGAAGCATGGAGAGCCCACACCAGTCCCGGGGAAAGCACTATTAGCTCAACAGTTTCAGCGTGTCTCAAGTTTAGGGAAATCATCCAGAGACAGTATCCCTAAAACAGAGGTGAACTTGCAGAAGGTTGCAGACAGGACATTGATGTTTCTTCTCCGGGAACTCTCACCACTCCTTGTCAGAGCCCAGTGTTAGCCCTGTGCTTTCTCACATAGCACACTCAAAGAATAATTCATCGGTGTCGTCATCCTGGCCGGGTGGTCTGTAATAGACTCTCACAACGACATCCCCTTTATTTGACTGTCCCTTAATCCTTACCCAGAGCCTCTCAGCTTTGCCACTGACTTTGCCACCGCCAACTGCAAGCACCACACAGTCCATCCCCTCCTTTAAATACAGTGCCATCCCACCTCCTCGCCTGCCCTGCCTGTCCCTCCTGAGGAACCTGTAGCCATTATTGCAACACACCAGTCACAGGACTCATCCCACCAGGTTTCGCTGATGCTGATGATATGGTAGTTCTGGGACTGGGCCAAGACGTCTGGCTCATTCACTTTATTCCTCATACTGAGTGCGCTTGTGTAGAAGCACTTCGAATGCACCTCATTGTACGCAGCACCTCGTGGAGCAGACCGAAGGACCTCACTAGCACACAGTCCCTCTGATTCTAGCACGCCATCCCTCAGCTCATCGCCGGTGGGCCTGGTTTTATTCCTCTCCCCCTTCGACTCTAGTTTAAAGCCCTATCTATCAGCCCCGCTAACTCCTGGGCAAAAATCCTTTTCCCCCTCTGAGAGAGGTGCATCTCATCTGGTGCCAGCAGGCCTGGTGTCGCATATGCCTTCCCTGATCAACAAAGCCAAAGTTCTGCTGGTGGCACCAGTCTCAAAGCCACATATTGATGAGCTGAGTCTGCCCGTCAACATTGATCCCTCCTATTGGAAAGGCAGAGGCAAACACGACCCGTGGCCCTGATCCTTTAAGCAGGTGCCCCAAAGCCCTAAAGTCCCTTTTGATTGCTCTTGGACTTCTTGCTACTTCGTCATCACCAGCCTGAACGAACAGTAGCGGGTATTAGGCAGAGGGCCGTACCAGGCGAGTGACTTTCCTGGCAACGTCTCTTACCCGAGCCCCAGGGAGGCAGCAGATTTCCCTGTGGGTTGGGTCTGGCCAGCAAATTGGGCCCTCTGTCCCTTTCGGAAGGGAGTCCCCCATGACGATAACCCTTCTTTCTTTCTTGATAGAAGATGTAGCGATGCAGGGATTACATTGCCTTGCCTTAGGCACCCCTTCCAACCGGGATGGGCTTTCGTCTACATCGCTGTTTTGACTGTCAAGTTCTAGAGCCTCGTACCTGCTAGGTAAGGCTAGTCAGGAAGGTGAGGTGGGCAGGGAGAGGGCTCGCCTACCACCCCGAGCAGAAACCTGCTGCCATTGCCCCCCGTGACCGAGGTCCCCTCCTACTGCCTGGTGGGATGGGGGAACCTTTGTCTGTTGTGTAGTGGCTGCCTGGTGGGATAGGGGAGCCTTTGTTTCTTGTGTGGCGGCCGGCTTGTGAGTCTGTCTCAGGGTGGGTAGAGTATGCTTTCACCGGTCAATTTCCCTCTCTGACTCCCTGAATTTCCCTCTCTGACTTGATTTCCTGTAATGTACCCTGTACCCTGAGCTGCACTCCAAGACAAACCTGTCTGGGATCTCATGCCTATCCATGAAAATGGAACCAAATAGGGGAACGAAAGTTTGGTCCGCCCTGCAGAAGAGTTCTGATAACCAAGGTTTGAGTACGTTTTAGTGACAGTCGCAGAAACACGTATGATTTTCCCCTCGTATATATTCTTAAAATAAAGAATCATGGTACCTGTTGCAGTTCTCCTGGAATTGTTGCTGAGCCTCAGCGTTGTCACGCCAAACTCTCTTCTCGCTGTCCCATAGTCCACTGGGGAAGAAAGAAATGATAAGACACATTACAGTCGGTAAGAAAATGTCCATTAAAGACCTATGAAGTGCATAAGCTAAACTTCCTCCCTCCAGTTCCTGGTCAGCTTTTAGGTTAAAAAATAATAATAAAAAAAAGCACTCTGGACCAAATCTTCTAAAGACTGTGCTTTGCCAGGTAGGTGGTTTGTGATTTTCTGAGCATAAGGACAGGGCAGAGCTAGCACCGCAAATAAAATACGCTCAAAGTGTAAGAGCTGCGTGCTATATGATGCAGATTAAACAGCGTCCGTAAGCTGGCTTTGGCTTCACAATATAGCCCCCACAAATGTTGGTGCCAAGTCAGAGCCACCCTTGTGTTTGGCTTGTTTGTAATCTCCTGTCCAACCTGTACCAGCATACACCAGATGCAGTTGATCATCAGGGCCCTCATTGTTTATAGGGCAGAGAAGTGACTGCTCTCCGTAGGGCATTAGTGCCAGCCACCAGCAGGTAAAGAACCCGCAAAATGACTGCAGTGGTCCTACTTCCTTTGTAAGCAGGGCTCGGCAAGGACTTGGAAGCATGGAGAGCCCACACCAGTCCCGGGGAAAGCACTATTAGCTCAACAGTTTCAGCGTGTCTCAAGTTTAGGGAAATCATCCAGAGACAGTATCCCTAAAACAGAGGTGAACTTGCAGAAGGTTGCAGACAGGACATTGATGTTTCTTCTCCGGGAACTCTCACCACTCCTTGTCAGAGCCCAGTGTTAGCCCTGTGCTTTCTCACATAGCACACTCAAAGAATAATTCATCGGTGTCGTCATCCTGGCCGGGTGGTCTGTAATAGACTCTCACAACGACATCCCCTTTATTTGACTGTCCCTTAATCCTTACCCAGAGCCTCTCAGCTTTGCCACTGACTTTGCCACCGCCAACTGCAAGCACCACACAGTCCATCCCCTCCTTTAAATACAGTGCCATCCCACCTCCTCGCCTGCCCTGCCTGTCCCTCCTGAGGAACCTGTAGCCATTATTGCAACACACCAGTCACAGGACTCATCCCACCAGGTTTCGCTGATGCTGATGATATGGTAGTTCTGGGACTGGGCCAAGACGTCTGGCTCATTCACTTTATTCCTCATACTGAGTGCGCTTGTGTAGAAGCACTTCGAATGCACCTCATTGTACGCAGCACCTCGTGGAGCAGACCGAAGGACCTCACTAGCACACAGTCCCTCTGATTCTAGCACGCCATCCCTCAGCTCATCGCCGGTGGGCCTGGTTTTATTCCTCTCCCCCTTCGACTCTAGTTTAAAGCCCTATCTATCAGCCCCGCTAACTCCTGGGCAAAAATCCTTTTCCCCCTCTGAGAGAGGTGCATCTCATCTGGTGCCAGCAGGCCTGGTGTCGCATATGCCTTCCCTGATCAACAAAGCCAAAGTTCTGCTGGTGGCACCAGTCTCAAAGCCACATATTGATGAGCTGAGTCTGCCCGTCAACATTGATCCCTCCTATTGGAAAGGCAGAGGCAAACACGACCTGTGGCCCTGATCCTTTAAGCAGGCGCCCCAAAGCCCTAAAGTCCCTTTTGATTGCTCTTGGACTTCTTGCTACTTCGTCATCACCAGCCTGAACGAACAGTAGCGGGTATTAGGCAGAGGGCCGTACCAGGCGAGTGACTTTCCTGGCAACGTCTCTTACCCGAGCCCCAGGGAGGCAGCAGATTTCCCTGTGGGTTGGGTCTGGCCAGCAAATTGGGCCCTCTGTCCCTTTCGGAAGGGAGTCCCCCATGACGATAACCCTTCTTTCTTTCTTGATAGAAGATGTAGCGATGCAGGGGTTACATTGCCTTGCCTTAGGCACCCCTTCCAACCGGGATGGGCTTTCGTCTACATCGCTGTTTTGACTGTCAAGTTCTAGAGCCTCGTACCTGCTAGGTAAGGCTAGTCAGGAAGGTGAGGTGGGCAGGGAGAGGGCTCGCCTACCACCCCGAGCAGAAACCTGCTGCCATTGCCTCCCGTGACCGAGGTCCCCTCCTACTGCCTGGTGGGATGGGGGAACCTTTGTCTGTTGTGTAGTGGCTGCCTGGTGGGATAGGGGAGCCTTTGTTTCTTGTGTGGCGGCCGGCTTGTGAGTCTGTCTCAGGGTGGGTAGAGTATGCTTTCACCGGTCAATTTCCCTCTCTGACTCCCTGAATTTCCCTCTCTGACTTGATTTCCTGTAATGTACCCTGTACCCTGAGCTGCACTCCAAGACAAACCTGTCTGGGATCTCATGCCTATCCATGAAAATGGAACCAAATAGGAGAACGAAAGTTTGGTCCGCCCTGCAGAAGAGTTCTGATAACCAAGGTTTGAGTACGTTTTAGTGACAGTCGCAGAAACACGTATGATTTTCCCCTCGTATATATTCTTAAAATAAAGAATCATGGTACCTGTTGCAGTTCTCCTGGAATTGTTGCTGAGCCTCAGCGTTGTCACGCCAAACTCTCTTCTCGCTGTCCCATAGTCCACTGGGGAAGAAAGAAATGATAAGACACATTACAGTCGGTAAGAAAATGTCCATTAAAGACCTATGAAGTGCATAAGCTAAACTTCCTCCCTCCAGTTCCTGGTCAGCTTTTAGGTTAAAAAATAATAATAAAAAAAAGCACTCTGGACCAAATCTTCTAAAGACCGTGCTTTGCCAGGTAGGTGGTTTGTGATTTTCTGAGCATAAGGACAGGGCAGAGCTAGCACCGCAAATAAAATACGCTCAAAGTGTAAGAGCTGCGTGCTATATGATGCAGATTAAACAGCGTCCGTAAGCTGGCTTTGGCTTCACAATATAGCCCCCACAAATGTTGGTGCCAAGTCAGAGCCACCCTTGTGTTTGGCTTGTTTGTAATCTCCTGTCCAACCTGTACCAGCATACACCAGATGCAGTTGATCATCAGGGCCCTCATTGTTTATAGGGCAGAGAAGTGACTGCTCTCCGTAGGGCATTAGTGCCAGCCACCAGCAGGTAAAGAACCCGCAAAATGACTGCAGTGGTCCTACTTCCTTTGTAAGCAGGGCTCGGCAAGGACTTGGAAGCATGGAGAGCCCACACCAGTCCCGGGGAAAGCACTATTAGCTCAACAGTTTCAGCGTGTCTCAAGTTTAGGGAAATCATCCAGAGACAGTATCCCTAAAACAGAGGTGAACTTGCAGAAGGTTGCAGACAGGACATTGATGTTTCTTCTCCGGGAACTCTCACCACTCCTTGTCAGAGCCCAGTGTTAGCCCTGTGCTTTCTCACATAGCACACTCAAAGAATAATTCATCGGTGTCGTCATCCTGGCCGGGTGGTCTGTAATAGACTCTCACAACGACATCCCCTTTATTTGACTGTCCCTTAATCCTTACCCAGAGCCTCTCAGCTTTGCCACTGACTTTGCCACCGCCAACTGCAAGCACCACACAGTCCATCCCCTCCTTTAAATACAGTGCCATCCCACCTCCTCGCCTGCCCTGCCTGTCCCTCCTGAGGAACCTGTAGCCATTATTGCAACACACCAGTCACAGGACTCATCCCACCAGGTTTCGCTGATGCTGATGATATGGTAGTTCTGGGACTGGGCCAAGACGTCTGGCTCATTCACTTTATTCCTCATACTGAGTGCGCTTGTGTAGAAGCACTTCGAATGCACCTCATTGTACGCAGCACCTCGTGGAGCAGACCGAAGGACCTCACTAGCACACAGTCCCTCTGATTCTAGCACGCCATCCCTCAGCTCATCGCCGGTGGGCCTGGTTTTATTCCTCTCCCCCTTCGACTCTAGTTTAAAGCCCTATCTATCAGCCCCGCTAACTCCTGGGCAAAAATCCTTTTCCCCCTCTGAGAGAGGTGCATCTCATCTGGTGCCAGCAGGCCTGGTGTCGCATATGCCTTCCCTGATCAACAAAGCCAAAGTTCTGCTGGTGGCACCAGTCTCAAAGCCACATATTGATGAGCTGAGTCTGCCCGTCAACATTGATCCCTCCTATTGGAAAGGCAGAGGCAAACACGACCCGTGGCCCTGATCCTTTAAGCAGGCGCCCCAAAGCCCTAAAGTCCCTTTTGATTGCTCTTGGACTTCTTGCTACTTCGTCATCACCAGCCTGAACGAACAGTAGCGGGTATTAGGCAGAGGGCCGTACCAGGCGAGTGACTTTCCTGGCAACGTCTCTTACCCGAGCCCCAGGGAGGCAGCAGATTTCCCTGTGGGTTGGGTCTGGCCAGCAAATTGGGCCCTCTGTCCCTTTCGGAAGGGAGTCCCCCATGACGATAACCCTTCTTTCTTTCTTGATAGAAGATGTAGCGATGCAGGGATTACATTGCCTTGCCTTAGGCACCCCTTCCAACCGGGATGGGCTTTCGTCTACATCGCTGTTTTGACTGTCAAGTTCTAGAGCCTCGTACCTGCTAGGTAAGGCTAGTCAGGAAGGTGAGGTGGGCAGGGAGAGGGCTCGCCTACCACCCCGAGCAGAAACCTGCTGCCATTGCCCCCCGTGACCGAGGTCCCCTCCTACTGCCTGGTGGGATGGGGGAACCTTTGTCTGTTGTGTAGTGGCTGCCTGGTGGGATAGGGGAGCCTTTGTTTCTTGTGTGGCGGCCGGCTTGTGAGTCTGTCTCAGGGTGGGTAGAGTATGCTTTCACCGGTCAATTTCCCTCTCTGACTCCCTGAATTTCCCTCTCTGACTTGATTTCCTGTAATGTACCCTGTACCCTGAGCTGCACTCCAAGACAAACCTGTCTGGGATCTCATGCCTATCCATGAAAATGGAACCAAATAGGGGAACGAAAGTTTGGTCCGCCCTGCAGAAGAGTTCTGATAACCAAGGTTTGAGTACGTTTTAGTGACAGTCGCAGAAACACGTATGATTTTCCCCTCGTATATATTCTTAAAATAAAGAATCATGGTACCTGTTGCAGTTCTCCTGGAATTGTTGCTGAGCCTCAGCGTTGTCACGCCAAACTCTCTTCTCGCTGTCCCATAGTCCACTGGGGAAGAAAGAAATGATAAGACACATTACAGTCGGTAAGAAAATGTCCATTAAAGACCTATGAAGTGCATAAGCTAAACTTCCTCCCTCCAGTTCCTGGTCAGCTTTTAGGTTAAAAAATAATAATAAAAAAAAGCACTCTGGACCAAATCTTCTAAAGACCGTGCTTTGCCAGGTAGGTGGTTTGTGATTTTCTGAGCATAAGGACAGGGCAGAGCTAGCACCGCAAATAAAATACGCTCAAAGTGTAAGAGCTGCGTGCTATATGATGCAGATTAAACAGCGTCCGTAAGCTGGCTTTGGCTTCACAATATAGCCCCCACAAATGTTGGTGCCAAGTCAGAGCCACCCTTGTGTTTGGCTTGTTTGTAATCTCCTGTCCAACCTGTACCAGCATACACCAGATGCAGTTGATCATCAGGGCCCTCATTGTTTATAGGGCAGAGAAGTGACTGCTCTCCGTAGGGCATTAGTGCCAGCCACCAGCAGGTAAAGAACCCGCAAAATGACTGCAGTGGTCCTACTTCCTTTGTAAGCAGGGCTCGGCAAGGACTTGGAAGCATGGAGAGCCCACACCAGTCCCGGGGAAAGCACTATTAGCTCAACAGTTTCAGCGTGTCTCAAGTTTAGGGAAATCATCCAGAGACAGTATCCCTAAAACAGAGGTGAACTTGCAGAAGGTTGCAGACAGGACATTGATGTTTCTTCTCCGGGAACTCTCACCACTCCTTGTCAGAGCCCAGTGTTAGCCCTGTGCTTTCTCACATAGCACACTCAAAGAATAATTCATC
The DNA here is from genome assembly GCF_009769625.2 of Cygnus olor. Classification (NCBI taxonomy): domain Eukaryota; kingdom Metazoa; phylum Chordata; class Aves; order Anseriformes; family Anatidae; genus Cygnus; species Cygnus olor. Next base: position 43,798,521 of record NC_049169.1, read on the forward strand.
GGTGTCGTCATCCTGGCCGGGTGGTCTGTAATAGACTCTCACAACGACATCCCCTTTATTTGACTGTCCCTTAATCCTTACCCAGAGCCTCTCAGCTTTGCCACTGACTTTGCCACCGCCAACTGCAAGCACCACACAGTCCATCCCCTCCTTTAAATACAGTGCCATCCCACCTCCTCGCCTGCCCTGCCTGTCCCTCCTGAGGAACCTGTAGCCATTATTGCAACACACCAGTCACAGGACTCATCCCACCAGGTTTCGCTGATGCTGATGATATGGTAGTTCTGGGACTGGGCCAAGACGTCTGGCTCATTCACTTTATTCCTCATACTGAGTGCGCTTGTGTAGAAGCACTTCGAATGCACCTCATTGTACGCAGCACCTCGTGGAGCAGACCGAAGGACCTCACTAGCACACAGTCCCTCTGATTCTAGCACGCCATCCCTCAGCTCATCGCCGGTGGGCCTGGTTTTATTCCTCTCCCCCTTCGACTCTAGTTTAAAGCCCTATCTATCAGCCCCGCTAACTCCTGGGCAAAAATCCTTTTCCCCCTCTGAGAGAGGTGCATCTCATCTGGTGCCAGCAGGCCTGGTGTCGCATATGCCTTCCCTGATCAACAAAGCCAAAGTTCTGCTGGTGGCACCAGTCTCAAAGCCACATATTGATGAGCTGAGTCTGCCCGTCAACATTGATCCCTCCTATTGGAAAGGCAGAGGCAAACACGACCCGTGGCCCTGATCCTTTAAGCAGGCGCCCCAAAGCCCTAAAGTCCCTTTTGATTGCTCTTGGACTTCTTGCTACTTCGTCATCACCAGCCTGAACGAACAGTAGCGGGTATTAGGCAGAGGGCCGTACCAGGCGAGTGACTTTCCTGGCAACGTCTCTTACCCGAGCCCCAGGGAGGCAGCAGATTTCCCTGTGGGTTGGGTCTGGCCAGCAAATTGGGCCCTCTGTCCCTTTCGGAAGGGAGTCCCCCATGACGATAACCCTTCTTTCTTTCTTGATAGAAGATGTAGCGATGCAGGGATTACATTGCCTTGCCTTAGGCACCCCTTCCAACCGGGATGGGCTTTCGTCTACATCGCTGTTTTGACTGTCAAGTTCTAGAGCCTCGTACCTGCTAGGTAAGGCTAGTCAGGAAGGTGAGGTGGGCAGGGAGAGGGCTCGCCTACCACCCCGAGCAGAAACCTGCTGCCATTGCCCCCCGTGACCGAGGTCCCCTCCTACTGCCTGGTGGGATGGGGGAACCTTTGTCTGTTGTGTAGTGGCTGCCTGGTGGGATAGGGGAGCCTTTGTTTCTTGTGTGGCGGCCGGCTTGTGAGTCTGTCTCAGGGTGGGTAGAGTATGCTTTCACCGGTCAATTTCCCTCTCTGACTCCCTGAATTTCCCTCTCTGACTTGATTTCCTGTAATGTACCCTGTACCCTGAGCTGCACTCCAAGACAAACCTGTCTGGGATCTCATGCCTATCCATGAAAATGGAACCAAATAGGGGAACGAAAGTTTGGTCCGCCCTGCAGAAGAGTTCTGATAACCAAGGTTTGAGTACGTTTTAGTGACAGTCGCAGAAACACGTATGATTTTCCCCTCGTATATATTCTTAAAATAAAGAATCATGGTACCTGTTGCAGTTCTCCTGGAATTGTTGCTGAGCCTCAGCGTTGTCACGCCAAACTCTCTTCTCGCTGTCCCATAGTCCACTGGGGAAGAAAGAAATGATAAGACACATTACAGTCGGTAAGAAAATGTCCATTAAAGACCTATGAAGTGCATAAGCTAAACTTCCTCCCTCCAGTTCCTGGTCAGCTTTTAGGTTAAAAAATAATAATAAAAAAAAGCACTCTGGACCAAATCTTCTAAAGACCGTGCTTTGCCAGGTAGGTGGTTTGTGATTTTCTGAGCATAAGGACAGGGCAGAGCTAGCACCGCAAATAAAATACGCTCAAAGTGTAAGAGCTGCGTGCTATATGATGCAGATTAAACAGCGTCCGTAAGCTGGCTTTGGCTTCACAATATAGCCCCCACAAATGTTGGTGCCAAGTCAGAGCCACCCTTGTGTTTGGCTTGTTTGTAATCTCCTGTCCAACCTGTACCAGCATACACCAGATGCAGTTGATCATCAGGGCCCTCATTGTTTATAGGGCAGAGAAGTGACTGCTCTCCGTAGGGCATTAGTGCCAGCCACCAGCAGGTAAAGAACCCGCAAAATGACTGCAGTGGTCCTACTTCCTTTGTAAGCAGGGCTCGGCAAGGACTTGGAAGCATGGAGAGCCCACACCAGTCCCGGGGAAAGCACTATTAGCTCAACAGTTTCAGCGTGTCTCAAGTTTAGGGAAATCATCCAGAGACAGTATCCCTAAAACAGAGGTGAACTTGCAGAAGGTTGCAGACAGGACATTGATGTTTCTTCTCCGGGAACTCTCACCACTCCTTGTCAGAGCCCAGTGTTAGCCCTGTGCTTTCTCACATAGCACACTCAAAGAATAATTCATCGGTGTCGTCATCCTGGCCGGGTGGTCTGTAATAGACTCTCACAACGACATCCCCTTTATTTGACTGTCCCTTAATCCTTACCCAGAGCCTCTCAGCTTTGCCACTGACTTTGCCACCGCCAACTGCAAGCACCACACAGTCCATCCCCTCCTTTAAATACAGTGCCATCCCACCTCCTCGCCTGCCCTGCCTGTCCCTCCTGAGGAACCTGTAGCCATTATTGCAACACACCAGTCACAGGACTCATCCCACCAGGTTTCGCTGATGCTGATGATATGGTAGTTCTGGGACTGGGCCAAGACGTCTGGCTCATTCACTTTATTCCTCATACTGAGTGCGCTTGTGTAGAAGCACTTCGAATGCACCTCATTGTACGCAGCACCTCGTGGAGCAGACCGAAGGACCTCACTAGCACACAGTCCCTCTGATTCTAGCACGCCATCCCTCAGCTCATCGCCGGTGGGCCTGGTTTTATTCCTCTCCCCCTTCGACTCTAGTTTAAAGCCCTATCTATAAGCCCCGCTAACTCCTGGGCAAAAATCCTTTTCCCCCTCTGAGAGAGGTGCATCTCATCTGGTGCCAGCAGGCCTGGTGTCGCATATGCCTTCCCTGATCAACAAAGCCAAAGTTCTGCTGGTGGCACCAGTCTCAAAGCCACATATTGATGAGCTGAGTCTGCCCGTCAACATTGATCCCTCCTATTGGAAAGGCAGAGGCAAACACGACCCGTGGCCCTGATCCTTTAAGCAGGCGCCCCAAAGCCCTAAAGTCCCTTTTGATTGCTCTTGGACTTCTTGCTACTTCGTCATCACCAGCCTGAACGAACAGTAGCGGGTATTAGGCAGAGGGCCGTACCAGGCGAGTGACTTTCCTGGCAACGTCTCTTACCCGAGCCCCAGGGAGGCAGCAGATTTCCCTGTGGGTTGGGTCTGGCCAGCAACTTGGGCCCTCTGTCCCTTTCGGAAGGGAGTCCCCCATGACGATAACCCTTCTTTCTTTCTTGATAGAAGATGTAGCGATGCAGGGATTACATTGCCTTGCCTTAGGCACCCCTTCCAACCGGGATGGGCTTTCGTCTACATCGCTGTTTTGACTGTCAAGTTCTAGAGCCTCGTACCTGCTAGGTAAGGCTAGTCAGGAAGGTGAGGTGGGCAGGGAGAGGGCTCGCCTACCACCCCGAGCAGAAACCTGCTGCCATTGCCCCCCGTGACCGAGGTCCCCTCCTACTGCCTGGTGGGATGGGGGAACCTTTGTCTGTTGTGTAGTGGCTGCCTGGTGGGATAGGGGAGCCTTTGTTTCTTGTGTGGCGGCCGGCTTGTGAGTCTGTCTCAGGGTGGGTAGAGTATGCTTTCACCGGTCAATTTCCCTCTCTGACTCCCTGAATTTCCCTCTCTGACTTGATTTCCTGTAATGTACCCTGTACCCTGAGCTGCACTCCAAGACAAACCTGTCTGGGATCTCATGCCTATCCATGAAAATGGAACCAAATAGGGGAACGAAAGTTTGGTCCGCCCTGCAGAAGAGTTCTGATAACCAAGGTTTGAGTACGTTTTAGTGACAGTCGCAGAAACACGTATGATTTTCCCCTCGTATATATTCTTAAAATAAAGAATCATGGTACCTGTTGCAGTTCTCCTGGAATTGTTGCTGAGCCTCAGCGTTGTCACGCCAAACTCTCTTCTCGCTGTCCCATAGTCCACTGGGGAAGAAAGAAATGATAAGACACATTACAGTCGGTAAGAAAATGTCCATTAAAGACCTATGAAGTGCATAAGCTAAACTTCCTCCCTCCAGTTCCTGGTCAGCTTTTAGGTTAAAAAATAATAATAAAAAAAAGCACTCTGGACCAAATCTTCTAAAGACCGTGCTTTGCCAGGTAGGTGGTTTGTGATTTTCTGAGCATAAGGACAGGGCAGAGCTAGCACCGCAAATAAAATACGCTCAAAGTGTAAGAGCTGCGTGCTATATGATGCAGATTAAACAGCGTCCGTAAGCTGGCTTTGGCTTCACAATATAGCCCCCACAAATGTTGGTGCCAAGTCAGAGCCACCCTTGTGTTTGGCTTGTTTGTAATCTCCTGTCCAACCTGTACCAGCATACACCAGATGCAGTTGATCATCAGGGCCCTCATTGTTTATAGGGCAGAGAAGTGACTGCTCTCCGTAGGGCATTAGTGCCAGCCACCAGCAGGTAAAGAACCCGCAAAATGACTGCAGTGGTCCTACTTCCTTTGTAAGCAGGGCTCGGCAAGGACTTGGAAGCATGGAGAGCCCACACCAGTCCCGGGGAAAGCACTATTAGCTCAACAGTTTCAGCGTGTCTCAAGTTTAGGGAAATCATCCAGAGACAGTATCCCTAAAACAGAGGTGAACTTGCAGAAGGTTGCAGACAGGACATTGATGTTTCTTCTCCGGGAACTCTCACCACTCCTTGTCAGAGCCCAGTGTTAGCCCTGTGCTTTCTCACATAGCACACTCAAAGAATAATTCATCGGTGTCGTCATCCTGGCCGGGTGGTCTGTAATAGACTCTCACAACGACATCCCCTTTATTTGACTGTCCCTTAATCCTTACCCAGAGCCTCTCAGCTTTGCCACTGACTTTGCCACCGCCAACTGCAAGCACCACACAGTCCATCCCCTCCTTTAAATACAGTGCCATCCCACCTCCTCGCCTGCCCTGCCTGTCCCTCCTGAGGAACCTGTAGCCATTATTGCAACACACCAGTCACAGGACTCATCCCACCAGGTTTCGCTGATGCTGATGATATGGTAGTTCTGGGACTGGGCCAAGACGTCTGGCTCATTCACTTTATTCCTCATACTGAGTGCGCTTGTGTAGAAGCACTTCGAATGCACCTCATTGTACGCAGCACCTCGTGGAGCAGACCGAAGGACCTCACTAGCACACAGTCCCTCTGATTCTAGCACGCCATCCCTCAGCTCATCGCCGGTGGGCCTGGTTTTATTCCTCTCCCCCTTCGACTCTAGTTTAAAGCCCTATCTATAAGCCCCGCTAACTCCTGGGCAAAAATCCTTTTCCCCCTCTGAGAGAGGTGCATCTCATCTGGTGCCAGCAGGCCTGGTGTCGCATATGCCTTCCCTGATCAACAAAGCCAAAGTTCTGCTGGTGGCACCAGTCTCAAAGCCACATATTGATGAGCTGAGTCTGCCCGTCAACATTGATCCCTCCTATTGGAAAGGCAGAGGCAAACACGACCCGTGGCCCTGATCCTTTAAGCAGGCGCCCCAAAGCCCTAAAGTCCCTTTTGATTGCTCTTGGACTTCTTGCTACTTCGTCATCACCAGCCTGAACGAACAGTAGCGGGTATTAGGCAGAGGGCCGTACCAGGCGAGTGACTTTCCTGGCAACGTCTCTTACCCGAGCCCCAGGGAGGCAGCAGATTTCCCTGTGGGTTGGGTCTGGCCAGCAAATTGGGCCCTCTGTCCCTTTCGGAAGGGAGTCCCCCATGACGATAACCCTTCTTTCTTTCTTGATAGAAGATGTAGCGATGCAGGGGTTACATTGCCTTGCCTTAGGCACCCCTTCCAACCGGGATGGGCTTTCGTCTACATCGCTGTTTTGACTGTCAAGTTCTAGAGCCTCGTACCTGCTAGGTAAGGCTAGTCAGGAAGGTGAGGTGGGCAGGGAGAGGGCTCGCCTACCACCCCGAGCAGAAACCTGCTGCCATTGCCTCCCGTGACCGAGGTCCCCTCCTACTGCCTGGTGGGATGGGGGAACCTTTGTCTGTTGTGTAGTGGCTGCCTGGTGGGATAGGGGAGCCTTTGTTTCTTGTGTGGCGGCCGGCTTGTGAGTCTGTCTCAGGGTGGGTAGAGTATGCTTTCACCGGTCAATTTCCCTCTCTGACTCCCTGAATTTCCCTCTCTGACTTGATTTCCTGTAATGTACCCCGTACCCTGAGCTGCACTCCAAGACAAACCTGTCTGGGATCTCATGCCTATCCATGAAAATGGAACCAAATAGGAGAACGAAAGTTTGGTCCGCCCTGCAGAAGAGTTCTGATAACCAAGGTTTGAGTACGTTTTAGTGACAGTCGCAGAAACACGTATGATTTTCCCCTCGTATATATTCTTAAAATAAAGAATCATGGTACCTGTTGCAGTTCTCCTGGAATTGTTGCTGAGCCTCAGCGTTGTCACGCCAAACTCTCTTCTCGCTGTCCCATAGTCCACTGGGGAAGAAAGAAATGATAAGACACATTACAGTCGGTAAGAAAATGTCCATTAAAGACCTATGAAGTGCATAAGCTAAACTTCCTCCCTCCAGTTCCTGGTCAGCTTTTAGGTTAAAAAATAATAATAAAAAAAAGCACTCTGGACCAAATCTTCTAAAGACCGTGCTTTATTCCTCTCCCCCTTCGACTCTAGTTTAAAGCCAGGACAGGCTTGCAGACAGGACATTGATATTTCTTTTCCGGGAAGTCTCACCACTCCTTGTCAGAGCCCAGTGTTAGCCCTGTGCTTTCTCACAGCACACTCCTGCCAGACTGAGTACAGAAGGAAAAGGTGTGACAAAAGACATCTGCAGGTTAGGGAGGAACAGATTTTGCAGAACTGGTAGAGAAATCAAGTGAGAAGGCTGGAGAGGTGAGGGAGCTAGGGAGAGCAAGCACGCCAGACAGTTGTGGTGTAGGGAGAGGGAACAGGGTCCCAACAGTATCCACCAGCTCTCCAACCCGCAGCTACAGGTGGCATCTTGCATCACATTTTTCAGGCTTAGCACAGTTATTCTTGTTGAGGCATGCCCAAAGGACTTGCTTGCAGGTCTCTGTCAAGAAGGAGGCCTTGTCTGCCGGGGCATACCCAGGCCTTTTCTTGCCAAAAGAGGAATGTGGTCAAATCCTCCGCTGGGTTTCTGTCCCACAGAGAGCTCCCTCAGAGGTATGAGGAACGGCTATGCCTTCCCTGGCTCCAGCGCCAAAGGCTGTGGAGGAAGTGGGCTTCTTCCTGTGTGAGCATTGCTATGTAAACACCAAGTATATGGTTCCCAGACACCCCTGCACAAAACTGCACAGTAATATTCCCAAGTAGCTGTCAGCAATGCTAGAGCCTGCCTTGGCCTGCGGGTTCTTTGCTTCTGCTACTGAAGGCGCGGTGGGTAGTTGAGGGAATCGAACACTCTTTTGAAAGAAGAAACCCAGGACACATATGGGCACCATGAAAACTTGTGCCCAAAACTGTGCTGTCACAAGAAACCTTTTATTGCTTGCTTGTTTGCTTTCCTTCCTTTTATGGCTAATCTGTGGTTAATTTTAGGACACAGACATTAACATTTTAGGGTTAATGTCTGTGTCCCAGCCCATGCGTGCCACAGCTGGGCTGTGCAGGGGATGGCACTAGGCCAGGAACTAGCTGTGTTGTATTTTTCTTGGTGGCACTGCCAGCCTCAACAAGCTGGACTATGGTCTTAGGGTAGGTAACAGTCCACATGGATCTGCTTTTATCTCTGTAAAAAGTCCTCAAGTTTCCCTTCCAGCCAAAGAGGTGATTATTGTCCTAACACCCCTTGCCATAGAAGCTGGGAACATGAAGGACAATGGTGGAACTGCAGGGGTCCATAACTCTGGACCACCAGAATGAGGATATAGAAGATATTTTCTGCTTGCCAGACTCACCTAAGGTCTTTTTCCACCTTCATCCTTTCTGTCACATTGAGATGTAAGGCCTCTGTCCCTGAAGTCATGTTTCCACAGGCTGATTTTTGCCATGAGCCATTTAATATTTCTCTGTGGAAAAAAAGGAAAGGAAATTCTTAAAATGAAGGGAAAAAAAAGATCACATACTCTAAAGAGGTACCTTATAAAAGACAGCCAGCCTCATGAGCAGATACCCCATGGCTACATCCATGACAGTGAATAGATCAGAGCCAGGGTACAGGCTCCAGGGCATATGATGGCACAGCACATTCCTGGATGCAGTTTTGGCAGAAGTGAGCTAGCCCTCTCCCACATGATGCCTAGCACAGTTCAGGGGACTGTACAGGCCAGGGTTTCCTAAAAATAGGTGGAGGATTTGAGCAATCATTAGGGCTGGATGAAGTGGGCAGGATAAAGGGAGACCTCCCAGAAAAGAAACAAAACCCAGAACTGTAGAGTGTGGGGAACAACAAATGAAGGTGGCTGGTGTGCTGAGATCAACTTCATACGGTATGTGTTGTTTTTGTTTTTAATAGAGAAGAACAAAGCAATATGTTCTCAAGGTGATTTTCATTTCTAACCCGCTCTGTGCCCCGTTTCCCGATGAGAACCCCAAACATCAACTACTATTGCAAAGGCAATCCCAGATTCAGGTGCTTCTGCAGCTCAGATACAGGTAGAGCAGACAGCAAGGTCCTTCCCACAGCAAGGCAGCATCAGGGGAAGCCTATGCATCACTTTATGCTGATCCACATCTACATGATCTCTGCAAGGGGCTGTCCTGCCCCTCTCTCCCAGGACTTCCCCATTTCTCTCCTGCTCAAATGGATTTTGGATTTGTTTACTTGAATGGCTTGGTTTTCAGCCAGATCACTTGATTTACAGCCTTTAACTGAGGATACCTTTTTTTTTTTTTTTTTTTTTTTAATTTGAGCTCAACATTTCAGTATAAAATCTGCATTTAAGTCAGCCTTTCCCCTCAAAACAAAGGAGCACAGAGAGGGAGCCCCTGAAGTCTAGGATCTATTACACTGTTTATACTGTTCTTTCCAATTTCTTTTCCTTTCACATGCATTCAAGGTGTGCCTTATACTTCAGAGCTGAATTTGATCACAGGGGATTGACTGACCCTGTGACTCCACAGGGAAGCTCCACAGGACAGGAGGTAGGAAACAGAACTGTTTGAAATAATTTAGTCAGGAAATGTTTGAAGTTCCCTTCCTGCAAGCCCCCAGACCTACTAGGTATAAGTTTAAACTATAAGTCTAAAGTGTAAGTTTAGCCAGAGACAACCCCTGTGCAACATACCTGTCAACTTCTGAAATCCCCTCTATATGATAAGTATCCGTATACTCTCCATGCATCCTGATTTGGCTGTTGGAAAAAATGCCAGGTCGATCCTTGTGGTTACAGGAGGAGAAAATATTTGCCCACATGAATGGCAGCACTGTGCCCCTAGGAGAGCAGAGAGCAAATGCAAGTGCCAGGGACTTTCTTGCTTACATACTTTGAGTTTCAGCCCTTCTTTTTACAAGAAAGGGTGCTCTTTCCTTTCGTTGATATCAGAATCTCCCTCCAGCCAATAAAGACAGGGTGGGGGTGGCTTCATGCTGCAGTAGCAGCCAGAGCAGGTTCGATTTCATCCCAATCCGGTATATTTATTCCTGTGTAACCCCAGAGCTGTGCTCGTTTGTGCTGCTGTCAGACATGGCCAGCGATTCAGTCTTTGTCGTTGCTATAGATTTTGGCACATCCTACAGCGGGTACTGTTTTTCCCTTGCTTCAGGTACAGACCAAATCCGCCAGGTGTTCTGGGGAACAGAGCATGGTCTCAAGACCCCGAAGACACCCACATGCATCTTGTTTGACCAGAAGCAGGAGTTCAGGAAATTTGGCTATGATGCTGTGATGAAGTACAAGAGCCTGCCCTCCAGCGAAGCTGACAAGTGGTACTTCTTCCAGAACTTCAAGATGATACTGTACAACATGGTATGTAGAGTGGTTACTGCTAATGCAAGTCAGAGTTATTTTGTTTATTTGAGGGGTGTGGATTAAAGGAATTGGTGAAGGGAACAGAGTAATCTGGCTGGCCAAGATAAATGAACAGAAGTCAAAGGGCATTTTGATAAACAGAAGAAGAAATGATATACATTCTTAATTAGCTGAGGGCTTCACGAGACTGCAGACCCCGTTGAAGCCAAATACTTGTTCATAACAAAAAACTGCCCTGCTCTAGAACTTAGCAGAGAAACTAACCTCTCTCTGGAACTTTCTACCTCAGTCTTGTAAATAAAACAAAAGAAGTTTCTTGTAATTCAAGATGGGTTGACCCAGGGTCAGCTTGTCTATCCCTCCCCCAAAGGAATGTGCTCAAGCCATTTTTATGGGTGTCTGTCTGTCTTTCAAGCAAGTAGTAGTTATCGTTTTTCTCCGAAGGCTCTGTGCTAGTTCAGAATTCTTCATGGCTTTTTCTGGTATGGTTTGTTCAACCAAACATCATGCTACCTCAGGGCTTCCTTGTCTGTGCTCTGGGGTCCCACAGGACCTCCCACAGGTCTTCCACCTTTTTCTGCTTTTTGCCTATTGAGATTAACTTTTTCTAAGTGTCACCATCTACTTTTATTAGTTCACTTTGGCTCTGTGCTTTTCATTTTACTTTGTATGCCCTCAACATTAGTGTTTCTCCACTGTGAGTGTTTGCACAAGGTCTTTCTTACTACTTGATGTGTGCTTGCTACTAACCCAGAGCACAGAGTCAGCCCCAGATAAAGTCCCTTGTCTGCTTTTTAGCATTCTCCAGTGCTAAGCAATGAGTGCTGATCCAGGTGTGGGGGAGGTGGGAGGCCGCTGTAAGGACTTCCCTCCCCAGGAAAGGTGTGAACGATGTGGTCTGACATATTGTCACCCGTAGAGTGATAGGCTCTTACTCACTTTTGGGGCAGGGCGTTTGGAGAGAGATTTTAGTTAAAGCCCATTTCTCTGCACCCACGGAGTGAGTGGTTAAGGGAAATTTCATCAGAAAGAGACAAGAGAGGGAAACAACAGTTTCCAGATACCTACCTTGTTATTTCTGAATCTCCACAGAAAGTGCCCGTGGAGAATACGCGTCACCTTCTGTTGACTGAGCCAGGAACAGTGGCAGGAAATGAGTTTATAAGTAAAAATGAACAAAGATTGCTTTTCTTTCCAGTGGCTGCACAGAGCCTTTTCTGGTTATTATAGCTGGGCAGACCCTGGACCTGCCTACTTACCTACATTGGCTGTAAAGGGTCCCAAGTTGACGGAGTTGATTATCCAGCTCATGATTGTTCTGATTTAGGGCCATCTTTCATAGAATCATAGACTCATTTAGGTTGGAAAAGACCTTTAAGACCATCTGGAGATATTCAAGGCCCGTCTGGACGCCTACCTGGGCAACCTGCTGTAGGGAACCTGCTTTGGCAGGTTGATCTCTTGACCCGATGATCTTTTGAGGTCCCTTCCAACCCCTACAATTCTGTGATTCTGTGTGTGTGATCTGGTCCACCCTTTAACCTAGCACTGCCGAGTCCACCATTAAACCATGTCCCTAAGCTCTACATCTACATGTTTTTTGAAGACCTCTAGGGATGGTGACACAACTACTTCCCTGGGCAGCCTGCTTGAGCCATCTTTGATGGCTGCTGAAGCAGAACAAAGAGAAACATGTGGTAAAGGCTGGCTTACAAAACTTCTTTGGATACAGGCAACAATTTCCACATTCCTAGACAGAGCAGGGAAGCAGGAACTGATGGAGGAAGTTTGGGGCTCCTGGAAGAGACCGAGAAAGTGTCAGAGCAGCCATCTGCCTCAGGTTTCACATATACCCAGGCAGACACATAAGCCCATAAACCAAGAGGACACATTACAGATAAACTGTATTAGAACAGACAGATATTTGTCTGTATATTTTTCCAGTGTATATTTTGTTAACTGCATACACAAGAGCATAGGAGCAACCTGAAGTCACTGTACATACGTCTGGGAAATGTAGGATGATGTCACATAGAAAGTACAATTATCCCCACTATTGTTCAGGAGGATCAATAGGGTCTTTATAAAATTTGGAACATGAGAAACAGTTGACTTATCAACCACACCAGTATTTTGCCTATTGAAATATAATAGGTAAGCAGTTTGGTAGCTGACCTGTGTCTATTAGACTTCAGTTTAGATACATAATGAAGCCATTTGGGGGAATTTACTGAGATTTGGAGACAGGACCTCCTTCTGTAGCATGTTCTGTGCAGTGCTCAGTGTAAAGAGGACAGGACTGTTACTGAGACTTCCACATTTAACCCCGAGACATTTTTACTGTTTTCTCTCAATTGTAGAAGGTCACTCCTGACATGGAGATAGAAGCAACCAATGGAAAGACACTTCCTGCACTTATGGTCTTTGCTGAAAGCCTACGCTACATGAAGCAACATGCCCTGAACACTGTCCAAGAGGCCTCTTTCCACACTGTTTGTGACCCCCAGGAGATCACCTGGGTCATTACTGTCCCGGCCATATGGAGTGCAGCTGCCAGGCAGTTCATGCGGCTGGCAGCAATAGAGGTAAAAGCAGTGGTTATCCCACTTCCTCAGATTATCTTCTCAGATTTCTTCACCTATCAAGGAAGAGGAAATGTTCTTTTTTTAAACAACCTGCATTTCTAATTTCTATCCATCAGGGAGATGAATCTCCCATGATATGTGTGTAGGGGGATGTCCTGAGCTGGAAGTAACAACTGCTCTGCCCCTTCCCCTGCCACTGCCTAGAAATGAGCCCACAGAGATCAGTGGTGCAAGAAGCATTACTCCAGTGTGGGTGAGAACAGCCTCACTAGCGGATGGTGTTCATGCAGCAATCTTGCCACCTTTCCTGAACTGACACTTCTGTTGTGATTTTAGGCAGGACTCATCTCTGACATGATTTCTGAGAAGCTGATTATTGCCCTGGAGCCAGAGGCTGCATCACTCTGGTGCAAACAGCTTCCACAACAAGGGTTTATCGTAGAGGCCAGTGACAAGAAAAAGTTTGAAGACTCCCCTGGGATCCAGTATATTGTTGTTGACTGTGGAGGTAAAATTTTCCTTGTTCAACAGGTACAATCTTTGCTGGGTGCGGAGTGTGGCTGTTTTGCCATGTCTAACACAGAGGGCCCCAAAGGACTGCAGAGCAGTCCCAGAGCTTGAGCAGTCCCAGAGCTTGAACTCCACTACTGTGATTGTCATGGTATTTTTATTTTTCTTTCTTTCTTCATGAGATCCCATGGGCAGGCAGCAAAATGGGAAGAAAGGACAGGTCTTCTAAAGGCTTGATCCATGGCAAATGTAGGTCAATGAGCGTCTGATGTCTTCCAGCACTTCAGGCCAGCCAGGCGCTGCACAATCTCCTGCCATCATGCCAGATCAGCCTGCTCCCTGTTCCAGCACTGACCACTGATGCACACCCACACGCTATTGAGTAGCTTCCTCTATAGGAGCAAGTGCAGCGCCCACTGAACTGGCCAAAGTGATTAACTAGTAGGTCCTGTAGAGTAAATAATTAAGAATAGTTAATAGAGCACCACTTAGTAATTTCTGTTGTTTTCTGTGGGAGTTTTTTTAGAGTGACATGAATTTACTACCAAGAGCACTCTGGTGATTGCAAACAAATACTGACAAAGTATCAAGAGCACCACAGGTTTCTCAGAGTCTCACCACCACTGTTCATTTTAACTCAGAGCTTGTATAACAAAAGGCAAGAGTCAACTTAAATTTAGTGCTTAAATTTAGGAAATCTAAAGGCATACAGGCAATAGAGAAGGAGAGCAGATGTGAAAAAGAAAACAGCAGAAAAGCACACCTGAGACCCAGGAGTTCAGAAAGTAAGACTATATTCAGTGAAAAGTAAGGATCTCATGTAATTCAGAGAGAACATCTAACTTCATTTGTCTTTGCGTATGTGTCTGTGTAGGTGGCACAATAGACATCACAGTACATGAGATCCAAGAAAACCATTATCTGAAGGAGTTACACAAGGTATCTGGAGGTGGATGGGGAGGCAACAGAGTGGATGAAAACTTCAGTGCATTCCTCAGAGAAATATTTGACAATGGTGTATGGGATAAATATGTAAAGAACCACCCTACCGAATTACAACATATGATGTACAACTTCAGTCTACAGAAATGCTCTGCCAGCAGGGAGGCAGTCTACATACGTTGCTACTACAACTTGACAAGAGTGGCAGAAAGCAGGAAGGAGATCTCTCAGTTCTTCAAAAAAGTCACAGGAGCTGTATGGTGTGATGGGATGATCATGATTACATATGAGAAAATGAAGAGCTTTTTTGAATACAGTATCAAAAATATTGTTGGTACTTTGAGGGAAATCCTTGGCAAGCCTGAGATGGCCAAGGTACAGTATATTTTACTTGTGGGAGGTTTTTCGACTAGCATCATCTTGAGGGATGCAATCCATCAGGCTTTTAGCAAGAAGTATCATATCCTTTGTCCCATGGAGGCCCAAGCTGCTGTTGCAAAAGGGGCTGTTTTATTTGGAGTCAATCCAAAAATCATTGCCTCAAGAATCAGTGCTCGGACATATGGCGTAGAAGTATGCACAAGATTTGATGCTGCTATCCACGACTTTTGTAAACGATTTGTCTCAAAAGCTGATGGGCTTGTTTATTGCAAAGGTATCTTCAAGAAATTGGTGGGAATTGAGGAGTCAGTGAATATAAATGAAGTTGCTGAATATATTTTCAGTCCAGTAGAACCAGATCAGACAAGTGTATGCTTTGCTTTCTACTCCACAGAAAAGCAGTGTCCTCAGTATGTAGATGAGGAAGGGATGGAACTGCTTGGCTCATGCACAGTACCAATGCCAGACACAAGTCTGGGGAAGAAACGCAAACTGAGGCTGGATGTTAAATTTGGGCTTACTGAATTTAAAGCCACAGCTACAGACATTACTTCCAAACAAAGTCGGACAATTGTGATAGATTTTTTAACTGTGTAAATGCTTGGTTCTTAGAGCAGCAGGGACAACAAATTCAAGGGACAGCCTAAGCGGTAGGTACCAACTACTACAATGGAAAAGGCAAATGGACCATAAAGGTTATTAGCCATTCTTAATTTGAAATCAGGTCTCTTTATCTGGAGTCCAGGTTTAATTCTGCCAGGGGTGACATTTAAATGGATTAGAGTTTTCTTCAGAACATCACTTAGAAATATGTTATGTATAATTAAGGGGCTTTTGTCCCAGTCAAAAGTACTATGTGAAGCAGTAATTCAGTGACATCTGGGAGCTAGTATCCAAAACCTATGTGAGTGTTGTGTTTCCATTAAACCATTTGGTGGTTTTATCTCATTGACTGGGCAGATACTACTGCTAGATTGTAATATTATGGATATGAATAGTGCTTATGCAGTTGCCTGAGCCCTTATGTCCAGCTGAAGATACTCCCTATATCACTGACTTGGGCTTAATGTTTTCTATTTCCATAAAAGCTCATTTCTTTGCCTCCTGTCTAGAGCACCTGTGAGCAGGCTCAGCAAAATGTGGCCTGTGTGAATCCAAATTTGTCCAAGAAAAGGATGTAATAATGAAGTGTGCTGGGTCTGTCTGGGATGCAGTTAACTTTCTTCATGACTCTAATGTTTGTGTTTGTAACTTTACCAAAATTCTAGAATGTGATTTTAATTACTCAGCTCCTGTCACCTCTTACCAACTTATTACACCCAATTATACTTTACTTCATGATCTGCTGCCTACTCTTATTGGAATGAACCTTACCCTGGTGAAGAAATTGCAGTTATATGAAGACTTGAAGCTGTTGATGAAACAAGTTTGAGAAAATGGACAAAAGACTGTCCATCATGATATAGAAGAAATACACCGAGTGATGGAAAGAGTAAAGAAAGATGAACAGCACCGTTGGTGGGACACTTTGTTTGGATGGTCGCCAACTGCCACAGGAATCTTCAACAAGATGTTTCACCCTGTTGTTGTTTGGTTAACACTCTCTGCATTATGCTTTATACTAACAATTAGTTTGTATGTTAAACTCTGGACTGTGATGAAACGTTTAGTATCCTTACACGAAATACATACACTCAATAATCCTCATCCCGAGAATGTATGTGATATACCCGATACATTTCAAATGTCATGAAGCTTGAGTGACTATAGTCATGGGGTGGATTATACTTCCTCGAGCAGGAAGTCCTGCCTACATAGCAACAAGTCCACTACCCAATCAGGCCTTAAAACTGTTATTGTATATGTGTGTGCTAAGGATATAGCTTCTCTGCCTAATGCTGAACTGTCCCCGTGTAAATATTCATTCAGATACACTGAATTAAAAATCAGCATTGGAATCTACGTTAGCTGCAATGACTGTGTTAGAACCACTGCTATCCATCTACTTAATGCTTGTCAGCCATTAGAACAGGATTCAGAGGTTTAATCTGTAAATATGTTATGCCTCATGCTGTATAAAAGCTGAACTATTTTGAATACAATACATGTGTTTTCATGTTTACAATCTTAAATGCACATTAAAAATACTCACAGCAGAAACCTGAGTAGATTTCTATAGAGTGAGATGATATTTTTCTGTAAAATACATAAGGGCTATTCTGGGTGGCTAAGGTCCACATGGTTTGCACATTCCCCATGCCATTATTTTTGTCCCTCTTGCTCCCAGTCTGGCAGTGGTTGGTCCCCAGACCAAACCTGTTTCAAGTCTGTCTGTGCCACTGGAGAGAGAAAAGGAGAATTTAAGACAGAGCACTCTGTATTTTTCTTGCCCTTTTGAATTTGCACTTTCGCCAGTGCAAAGTACAACACAGCTCCACTCAAGTCCACAGTGCTCAATGTAGGAGGGAACTGCCAGACACACCTGCAATACTAGTGAAAGCAATGTGGAGATTATAAGGTGCTTCTCCGTGCAGGACTATATTTTTTCATAGCTATTTTTTGCTCCCTTCTTCCTTTTACCATGACTGTGACGTTTCCATTAAGTTCAGGTTAGACATTAGGAGAAACCCAGTGCATTGGGAGAGAATTAAACTCAACAGCTGCAGGTTTGTTGCTTCCTCTACAACCTGTCATGCACTCAGGGTCTGTTAACCAATGGTCCCACTGTCGCATTAAAGGGGACTTACCAGAGTCCAGTGTTTGCCTGTTTCAGAGCCCTGCTAAGGGCATTCACTGGAACAGTTTCACAAAGTTGAAAGTATTTGCAGTCCAACGTTTGCCTGTTTCAGAGAACCGCCAAGGACTTTCACTGAGACAGTTTTACAAAGTTGAACGTATTTAATAAGGAGACAGATATAACAGATTAGGAATTGCCGTTAATAAATACACTTACTGCAATAGCACTAATATATAACAATAGTGCTAGCAAAATGGTATCCTGGGTATCCCTCACCACAGTGTGAAGGTGAAGAGCTTACCAAGAAGGCATCCCTGTCTTGGTGGAGGAGAAAGGGCACAGCCTCTTCTAGGTTTCCAATTTCTTCTTTTCTCTCCCAGCTCTTCCTTTTTCCTCACTCCAACTTGATCTTCACTTCTTTTTTCTTCCTACTTCCCCTTTTTTTTCTTTCTTCTTCTGTTTTGTTTTGTTGTTGTTGTTGTTGGTTGCCTTTTTCTTTTTTTTTCACACTAACTCCTAACACTTTAATATCCTAATCTTATCTGTTCCCTCCCTGCAGTGACATTTTGCATTATTTGGGTGCAGAGTTGAGTACTGTAGTCATATATGTTTAGCATGTACTCCTCTAAGCTCATTAACATATTCAGGGTTGTGAACTTTAATATTCATTTTACAACTAATGAAGCAAAACGTTTCACTTGGGCACCGTGGCCCTCAGGGTTCTCTTCTGCCGCCAAAACAGGGCTGTCCCACCACCACAAGACTCCCTCCTTCAGCAACCTCTCATACCAAGCTTGAGGAGCTCCATCCACAAAGGTTGTTTAAGAGATGAACAGGAGCAAGCTGCTCAATGCCCCTTGGCACAAGGTCAATGCTTATCAGTGATGCTGCCAAATCTGACTGTTCTCCACACCCACAGGATAATCTTTACCACACATCCAAGTCAGGGCCGGTGAGTGCTCTTTGCTTCTGGGTGTGGGTTGTGTGTACACAGCCAGTGAACCGACATATCAGTCCCTCCATGGCACCATGGGCAGGGCAGTTATGGGCAGCCATAATGGGGACCATGATCCAGACATGGCTGTTGGGGCAAGAAGGGCAGCAGCACAGCCCCAAGGGTACGCTTCGGTTCAGCTTTCTCCTTGGCTACTGGCCCCCTTATGCCATTACACTCCTAGTGTCTTAGTGGGCATCGACATTCCCGTTATTTGGAGAAAGAATTCTCTTCGCTTGTCTTTTTGAATTCCTCAGATATGTATTGTATTTATCGGGCTGGGGATTAACTGCTGTTCCATAATAAAGTGACTTATTGGTCTTAAACATGAAACTTAACATAGCAGATGACCAACTTTAAAGGAGGATCAAACACGGACAGTCTCGCAGCTCTCATGGCCTAGCCATCAATGAGCTCTGCAGGGAGAGTCCCTGCTGCCAGAGCCTGAAGGAGCGGATGGCCAGAAGACGACACATGCATCTGCCTCCAGCCCCGTGTACCCCCATGGGGCCACGGAGCCTGCCAGCTGGCTGCTGTCTAAGCCAGATGTTTCTCAGAAACTGAAAGGGAAGCAAGCCCGCTGTGCAGAACCGCCACCGTCGCGCTGTGCTGCGCTGCGCTGCACCAGGAGGCAGGCCTGCTGCTTTGCTGGCAGGAGAAAGCTGGGCCACGAGCACCCACCCCACACTCTGCTCTCCTCCAAAGGCTCCGGGCTGTCCCCATTGGAACCCTTCCTTTTGGCTCTGTGGAGTAATTGCCTAAGGCGACTAGGAAAAATAAACTAATATTCACATTTTAAAGAAAATGTACAGCACTGGAGAAGCTTTCGGGGTGGAGTGTAGCTGCGTTACCTAAGTGTTCCCTAAGCCTTTAACCTTAGATGTTATCGCACTAGGGGAACCTGGTGTGCTGACTCTAACAGGAATTATACAGATGGTGGAGCGGAGTGAAGACACCATGGCCAGGCTCTGTGATAAGATGGGAACTCAAAGGTACATTGGAACCAATAAGCTGCTTATTTGCTACCCTGGGCCAACAGCCTGCTTTGTTTTTGACAAAATGCTCTCCTTTTGGTGAACTTTTCTCATTATAATACCATTATAATACCACAACTCACCTCCATCCCAAAAGCTACCCGCTTCCAAGGTGCAATCACCCCACACTGAGCACGTGCTCTGAATTTCTAGGAGCCTGTGCCTTTAAAAAAAAAGCGAGAAAATTTAGCACCAGTCATAACAAAGGTACGTATGACTAGAGTCAGTCAATCTCCACCTAAAAGATAGAAAATAATATAAATTGGCTTAAGAGAGAGGGGATGTTAGGGAAGACACCATCATGACTTCTGGGATCAGTCAACGGGCTGACTCTCTCTTCCCCTCCCCACCCCCTACTCTATTGGGATGCCTTTGTGTAAGATTTGAACACTTGGTTATACCAAGTGCCTTCCCAGGAAAGAGAAATCTCTATAGAGTCTTTGTGCCTTATAACACGTTAATAGCCAGGCTGTGTGCCTGTGTATTTTATGCATGCTAGCTTGCTTTTTCAGACAGTGAATTTATTGCCAGCAATCCAAAGAACCTGTGTACCTGTTGCTGTAATAAATTGCACTTAATTGCATTGTTCCTAGCAGTGATAGTTCTCATTGAACCCGACTAGAGTGAGGGTGTGCTACGTTATTGGTGAATCTGTGACCGTGACAGTTCCGTACCCTGAACCCGACCGGACCTATTATGGTTAAATGCCTACGCCCCTTAACGTGACAGAGAAATTGGCGTAGTCAGCAGGATTACCATGGATAAGCTGCTGCAAAAATGCAAATGTGTCCTTTCCCAGGTTGGGAAGGAATGGGCCCAAAAATTTTTGAAAAATCAAGAGAAAGTGGTAGAAAGCATTAAGCAGTGTCAGGCTGCACGAAAGATTGGAGTGAGAAAAGGTAAAGGTGTAATCTATGCAGTGTTAGGAGCCTGTTTGTCTTGTGCTCAGCAAGAAGCTAAGGAAACTCCTGCTCCCAAACTAATTTCTGATGTGGAATATACAGCTCTGAAATCAGAAAATGAGGTGTTAAAGTCATCATTGGCCTTTGAAAGGGAGACGGAAAAACATTAGGAAACAGAGTGGGTAAACTTTTGAATGAGAATGATAAACATTTGAATGAGAATAACAAACTTTTGAATGAGAAGAATCCTCTTAAACAATTACTGGAAAGGTTTAATCACCTGTTAAATAAAATACAGCCTTCTGCTCCAGTTAAGCAGGTTTGTATATTAATGCATAGTGCAGACCCTGAAAGCTGGGATGGTGATATTTAGTCTGACAGTGATGATGAGATCAAAGAGACTGTTGATTCTGAACCTCAATCGAGTTCCTTGAGGCCTTTGGTTAAAACTGAGAGCACTGTTGATGATGAAGATGAAATCTGCACTACTGTGCGAACAATCCCATGGTCACCAGCAAGAGTTGATTAAAACACAGGAGAAGTTCTCCAGGCAGTCAGGAGAATCGAAAGTCGAGTATGTGTGGTGAGTTCCTCTTGAAGGAGGAGACCGAATTATGTTGAGTGAGGAAGAAGCAGGAGGCTTTTGGGGATCAGGAGTATTTTTAACCACCACACCAAGAGACCATAATTACTCTATAACTGCATGAACTGCATACTGGGCAGGTGGTATAGATCCTCAGGAGAGAGGGGAACCACTGGAAATTAGAGCCACAAACTATTCTGACCTAGCTGTAGCAGTACAAAAAGCAGCCTGCATTCAGGCGATATATGAAAGAGATGAATTCAGGAAATCCCTGATCTTAGCTCTTATCGACCTAGCTCGATTAACCCCTCTCATCCGTGGACTCCCTGACTGTCTTAAGATGTTTGTAGTGAATATCCAGGACTGCATACAAGCTGCTTGTAGGGATGGTGATCATGGTCGTAGATGAAATCCAAACTCCCCTATTCCCACCTGGAGTGAATTTGTACAATATATAGATAAGTATGGACGCCGAATGGGCTTGATTAGTTCTTCCAGTACTAAGCCCCAAGACCACTACCAGCAAGTCTGACAAATCCACACTCAAAATCCCAAATGCCCCAACTTGAAAGAGAGGTTCAAACATAATAATATGGAGCCTGTGCCTTTAAACAAAAGCGAGAAAATTTAGCACCAGTCATAACAAAGGTATGTATGACTAGAGTCAGTCAATCTCCACCTAAAAGATAGAAAATATAAATTGGCTTAAGAGAGAGGGGATGTTAGGGAAGACATCATTGTGACTTCTGGGATCAGTCAGCGGGCTGAGTCTCTCTCCCTCCCCCCAAGTGGAACCCTCCATTTTGGCTCCCATGGCCTGGCAGCCGCCACCCCCTGCGACTCTGTTCTTGCTGGCCCTCTGGCACTGCCACAGCAGTGTTGTGTTGTGCTCAGCTGACCGGCATTCATGGTTTCACGCCTGCCTTCACCGAGGCAGCAGTGCCAGCAGCACTGCGTCCCCATCCACCCCCCCACCCCAGGCTCTCCTGAAATCTGGGACATTTTTCTGAGGATTTGGGGATGAGAAATCAGAAGGCCGTGGGGCTTTGTACCAGACCACTCTTTGTTGGTGAAAAGGGAGAGGGAAGCAGGGGGGTACTTGGCTCCAATGAAGTCCTTTGACACAAACATGTCCAGACCTGGTGCTGCTCCTGACGCGCTTCCCTCCTTGCCCTGCACCCTCATGCTGCAGCCCCACGAGGAGCTCCGCTCTCCCTGCTGCAGGGACGAAAAGCATGGTTCCATAGGATCCCCCTCAAAATTGTGCCCTCCTCAAGCACAGCAGCCTGAATTTCTCACAGAATAACTGCAGAGCAACAGCACGCAGAGGCCAGTGCCTTGTGGTGAGGCAGGAAACACAGACAGGGGTTATGAGCTAGAGCTGGGGCAACCCTTCCCTTCTGCCCCACCACTACAAATTTGTAAGGACTGCTGTGCATTGCTCTCACCTCTGCCGGGTGAGAGGAAAGGAAGAGCACAGGGTGTGAGGTGAAGGAGTTCAGAAACATGCTACAAAGGCATTGGAGCAGCCTCTATCTTGCCGCAGTGTTAAGCACCTGTACTTTCTCTCTCAGCATTTTAAATGCCGCCTCAGGAGAGGTGTCACACACCTCCACCAAGAGGTTCCTGTGCGGTTGCAACCACCCCTTTCCATCTGCCCAGGGGACCGGGCTGGCTTTGCTCACTGTGGCACACTTTTCTCCCTCGTGCCCACTCCTTCCCTCCTCCAGACTATCCCAAACAATAGGAGGTTTTGTCTCCGCTCGGCATCCAGCAGCGGCGGTTCCTCAAGTCCCTAAGCCCTGTGTTGTGTGTCTGCCCTGGACTTAACCAGCACATTCCTGCCAGAGGTTAAGACTGGGTGCCACGTGGATAATCTGAGCTTTTTTTGCCTCCTGCTCCTCCAAGTGACCATGACAATAACAGGCCCGTGTGCACCGGCTGTTCTCCTGCCCCTTATGTCTTCTATCCATGGATGCTTTGTCATGACCACCCACACAATGGTAAAATTCAGCACTGGAGGTGTCTTCCACCTGCCTGGTCCCAAAGCTGGCAGCAGCCAGAGCATGAGCCCCAACAGACCAGAGGGCTGTGTGGAAAGCAGTGGCCATGTCATGAGAGCGGGGCTGGAGTGAGCTGCCAGAGCTGCAAAAGGGATCTTTGGAGTGCAAGAACAAGAAGGGCTGGAAGCTGGGAAGGCAGGGCACCACGGTGTCCCGAACACAGCAACACTTTTGCGAACAAAGCAGGAAATCAGTGCTCAGGCAAGGATGGCAGTTGGGAAAGAGAAGCCAAGTGCTGGCCTTGGCAGGGGGCGGGAGGGAAGGAGAATTTACCTTTTCCTTCCCCATTGAAAATTCCCTTTTTTTCCCTTCTCTCCTAGACATCAAGCTCTTTGCTCTGGCACTGGACTCCAGGCCAGAGTGCTAGGCCTCCCTCCTCATGTGGTTGCTTTATTTCCTGATTAAAAGTGATTAGGCAGCCCTAAAGCCCGCAGAAATGTGACCGATGGGGACGGAGACAAAGAGTCCATTCAAGATCTCTTAAATCCCCAGGGCAGTATTTAGAGAGCCCTGAAGAGAGCCCTGGAGCAGAACCACCCCATCACTGCCTCCCTGTTCTCCCTTCTCCTTCTGTGCCCTTCCTCACCAGCATCTCCTCCACCATGCCCTTCTCTGAAGCGGAGGTGCAGAGTGCCCGTGGTGCCTGGGAGAAGATGTATGTAGATGCCGAGGACAACGGGACAGCAGTGCTGGTCAGGTAAGGAAAGAGCCTACCCCGCTCTACTGCAGAGGGTTCAGCCAGGAATGGCAGGAAGGATGGAGTTGCCACCTAGAAGCACCTCTCGATGCGTTTGACGCAGCCCTCGCCTGAAACATTTTGGTTTGCTGTGGTTTATGCCGCTTCAGGGAGGAAACAGCGCAGAGGAGGGATCCATACAAAGAAAAGCAAAAGGAAAGGGAGGAGGGGGCTGGAAAAGGAGGAAGAGACTGGAATGATTTCTTTACTTTTGCACCCTACCAACCCCCCAGTAAATAGTGATGTATTTAAGGTAAAGAAAATAAGGTATGGTATAAAACAGAACAGGAACAAAACACGGGCCCTATTTTCCAATTTCCCTTTACCTCTGAACTACTTGAAAGATTTTTTTTCACATGTATATCCTCAGTATTTCTCTTGTGATTCCCCTTCAGCCTTTCCAGTCTATAACTCGTCTGTTTCACTGTATTTTGTCCCTCCTGTGATCTTTCCTCTTTTAGTCCTCACCCTGTTTTCCTCTCATCTTCCATAAGACACACGTTTCTTCTATTCAACTTTCACATACCTTCTCTCAGGTGGGACTTACATCACCTCCATGTGCACTGGTCAGCCCAAATACTCCTTCTGTTTAGCACACCTTTATCATTACCTTTGGTCTACTTATATATCACACCTTGTGCCTCAACAAATGTTATTCTTTGCTCTTTCCCTCTGTGGTCTACATACCCTGAGGACAGTTAGGGTCAGAAATGCAGTTATTAAATGTTAGTATCCAGTGGTTTGGCTCCTAAGGGTGTTTTACTGTAGAAGGTTTATTGTTAGTGTCCTACAGACCCAGCCCGACCTTTAGAGAAGCTCTGGGCCCCGCAGTGCAAAAGAGACATGGACATACTTGGGAGAGCCCAACAGAGGGCTGATGAAGGGACTGGAGCACTTCTGCTGTGAGGAGAGGTTCAGAGCTGGGACTGTTCAGCCTGCGGAAGAGGAGGCTCAGGGGATTTATCCATGTCTATAGGTACCTGAAGGGAGGGTACAAAGAGGATGGAGCCAGGCTCTTGTCAGTGGCAGGACAAGAGGTACTGGGCATAAAGTGGAACACAGGAGGTTCCCTCTTAACATCTGGAAGCACTTCTTTACTGTTGGGGTGACTGAGCACTGGCACAGGCTGCCCAGAGAGATTTTGGAGTCTCCCCTCTTGGAGATCTTTGTGTCCACCTGGACATGGTCCTGGGCAGCCTGCTCTGGGTGTCCCTGCTTGAGCAGGGGGCTTGGACTAAATAACCTCCAGAGTTCCCTTCCAACTTCAACCATTCTGTGACTCTGTGAAATGCAATCTGGAATTTGCTAATGCTGTTTTAGGCGGATAACTGGTTTATCCAACAAAGTAACCTGTTTTCTTAAGAGCTTGACCAAAGTGGCTGTAATTGAGATATTATAAAAGACAATTCTTTATGAGAGGCATCGAACTGTGTTACATTTGAATAAATGAAATGAGCAGTACTGAGTACACAAACAATAATCCATCACAGGCAGAGGAAAGCTCTGGGATGGACTCCAGGAAGGGGTTAACTAAGAAAAACAATGGTTGGGTTTCTCCTTGAAAATACCCATTAAGACCAAAGTGGAGACATCTGCTGTCCAGAACATCCTTGTGACTGTGCACCGTCACACTTGCCCTGCCTGAATGCGCTCCCATGTCCCTGTGGATTGTATCTCCACCTAACTCCGAAGAGGTGTTTGCTTCAGAAGCAGTGGAGTAAACTCAGGACAGGGCAGGCAGGCTACCTCAGGCAGATAGCACAGTTTCAGGTGCCTCCTAGCATTAGGATGGGGAGCCCTGGTTGCACATCCTTGTGAAGAAATAAGCGAAACTCGGGAGCAAAAATAAAGTTGGTCAAACTGCTATGAGTGACCCTCTCAGCAGAGCAGAGGCCAGCAGCAAGGGCAGTGGTTTTAAGAAGCAATGAGCAGAGTGCCCTAGGGAGACACAAGGCGGGGTCAGGCTGCTGTGGGCACAGGGGTCATGCATAGCTGGGAAGGGCAAAGGAGAACAAAGAAGTGCACGGGAAAGAGAAGTTTTTTCTGATAAAGGGAAGGAAAAAGGCCAACAAATACATAACACAAGGCCTGGCACATGAATTCGTGTCTGCATTGGTGCCTCAGTCCGCAAATTAGGCCCTCTCTCATTTCTCAACAGGATGTTTACCGAGCACCCAGATACCAAGTCCTACTTCACACACTTCAAAGGCATGGACTCTGCCGAAGAGATGAAACAGTCGGATCAGGTCAGGGGCCATGGCAAGAGGGTTTTCACTGCCATCAACGACATGGTGCAACACCTGGACAACACTGAAGCTTTTCTTGGGATACTGAACCCACTCGGCCAGAAACATGCCACCCAGCTCAAGGTTGACCCCAAAAACTTCAGGGTGAGCCAGCATCCATCTTCTTTGGGGGGTGTAGTAGTGATGGAATGATGTCCTCCCCTTGGAGGGGAAGAGCTGAAGAAAACAGGCTTTGTATATGTAAATATATATAGGCCTCAGAGAGTGGAGATAGTGGAAGGTGAGATGGTCAATGTTGGAAGATTGCAGGAACGAGATGTCTGGCATCTGTTGGGAAGAAGGCTGTGCAGCAGTTGATGTACAAGCAGGTCTGCGCTGGTGGGAGCTGCAGAGCTGCCCATGAGTTGTAGCAGGTTTTCTCAGTGCAACAGGATTCCCACACAGTTGTCATTTAATCACGAGACACAGAAAAGCAGCTTACACTGAACTTCAGTCCATGATGTCTATTTTTCTCTAATATCAGGAACTGAGCTTTTCCAAGACAACTGAAACACCTGTTATTGAGCAACAACAGCAACAGCATTGCCATCACTAAACAAACACACATGATACATAGAGGACCAAATGGCTTTTCCAAGTCCACCTGAAGTCACCAGCAGAGTGCATTTGGCTCTTCTTAAGTCTTTAAGTGACTGTGTATATCGGTGCAGTCAACATTAAATAGAGATGGGGTAGTTAAAAATACAACAATGACTGCAATTTGGGGTGAATTCTATGATGCATCTAATTTCCCACAACCTATTTCCAGTTCTGCATGCTACATGCTCCTGAATTGTTTTTGTACCCCCTTTCCATTCTTCAAAAACCACAACTTAAAAATATGTTTTATCGTGCCTCCATTTATTATGGAGGAAATTTCACACTGTTTCTTCCCTTCTCCCTGTTTAGATCATCTGTGACATCATCTTGCAACTGATGGAGGAGAAATTTGGTGGAGACTGCAAAGCCTCTTTTGAGAAGGTGACCAATGAAATCTGCACTCACCTGAACAATGTCTACAAAGAAGTGGGTTGGTGAGGAAGTGCAACCTCTAGCCTCTTCAAACTTCTCACTAGCACTGATTCGCTGCTTTTGGGCCTCCAGCCACAGTTGGAAGAGCGAAAAAGTAAAAAAAGCAAAAAATATATAAGATAGGTGTTAATGTCAATAATTTCTGTAGCACACTGAGTTTCCACAGTTAAATGAAAACCGCAGATACATCAAAGCCAAACAAATCCTGACGTGCCTTGCAGCTGAGGTGCTCCAAGTGGGCTCCTCTGGCTACAGTCCTTGGAGACTACATTTTAAGACCAAGACTTGAAGCTTGCTTTTCCTGGAAGACTTTCTCCTTTCAGCAGCAACAGCCCAGAGAGAGAACCAGCAGCTCTTTACCTTTCCATCCTCATCAATGACGAGCAGGAGACCATTTTGAAGCATTTCCTGGGTCAGGGACTTTGTAGAGGTCATTTTTTAAGAGACATGGGAGTTTCCCATTTGAACTGCAGCAATGGGAGCAGGGGGGAGTGCTCCGTGTTTGGAGAAGACTAACATCTGAAAAGGAGACGGGGAAAGTCCCAACCTGGGCAAGTCAACGGAGTCCCCCAGCTTGGGGAGAGGTGACTCAGAGCAGCTTCCAGTGTGGGTGGGGACATCTCCAGCGCCTGGATTTCCTGCTGCTACTCCCAGAAAATTGCTCTGGCCATGTGCCCAGGAGACAACAATAGCACCCAGCTCAGTGCCGCCCACACTACCTTTCCTGCCGCAAGGCCTGCATCTCCCTTCAGCAGTAACCGAGTCCAGAACTGTTTAATTGCTTTTCCTTAGACGTGGTGAAATCATCAGCTGATAACTGCAAATAACCACATGCCGTTTTGCTTAAGTGTAACACAATAAACAAAAAGAAAGCTGGTGCGTCCTCTCCTTTGTGGCGTGGAAAAGGCCCTTGCAACACACAGGCCTTGCGGGAGCAGTGGCTGGTTACAGTGCACGGATACTGGTGGTACTGGGGGTACCAAAACCAGCTCAAGCCACCACCTAGACACCCATCACACTTGCAGTAAGCAGGCTCCTCAGATGGTGGGAAAGGAAATGAAGTGAAAATGAAAGTGAAACAATGATTCAATGATTTTGTAAATGGTTAAAAATGTAGAATTCCTCTTCATCCAATGCATAGTTTTCCTTTACCCATCCCGTTTGTTTGGCAAAGGATGCTGAAACCCCAAAGTTCAGACCATGAACTCTTGCCAGAGAGGGAGGATAGGGCAGGCTGTTGTATTGGGTGCAATATTCTGCCGTGCTAGGGGAGAATGGGAAGCATATTGCACAGCATCTTCAAAATCTCAAATCCCTTAGAGGCAGCACAAGTAAATTCAACACTCTGAAATGCTTAAAGTGACTCCCCTTTTTATTTATGTGTTGTAATGCACATGAAGATGCCCTGTGCCATGAAATGGATGCCTGGCGTGGCAGGCTCCTCCTTGCCATCAGCATCCTGAGCTGACAGAGTCCTGACAGCAGTGGCTGATAGTGTAAGGCTCATTTAAAAAAGCTCGGGCTTAAGAAGAGAGGGAAAGGTCTCAGTGAGACAACAAATTTGTGACGTAGCATGGGTTGTATGACAAGTGCCCGTGACAACTTGAATCAGCTAAGTTTGTATCTAAAGCCAGACTAGGGCAAACACATGAAAAATACCACAGAGGGGAAGGGGAGTGAGAGGGAGCTAATGGAGGACATTTATCACCTGGGCTAATTAAAATCCAGATGCTTTCCAGTCATGTAGCTGGAGGAATAAAGCATCCCCACAGGTAAAACTTGATCTTGTAGAGATGAGCAAACAATTTTCTGATTTAAAATATAACCTAAACACTGTAGAAAGATGTACTTAAATTCAGTTCATCAGCTTTGATGAGTGAACTCAGACCTTCCAGTGCTTCCCTACAGGTGCTGGGGTGGGGGCAGCTTTGGTAAAATTCAGGGAATAGAAAAGAAATAAAGGAACACAGGCAAATCAGTGAAAGAAGTCTGAAAAAAATCATCCACTGTAGTGACAAAGCAGGAACTTGCACTCGCTGGGCATCCGTGTGCCCAGCTGCGATGGCACAGCTGGAGGAAGGTGGTGAGGGCACGGCCCTGGCAGGAACATGCCGCAGTGTTTCTGCCCCGTGCTGGGTGCCAGGGAGGTTCTGCTAGAGCAGGAGAGGAGCGGCAGAGCCTCAACTGCCATACCAAAGCACTTCTGGCATATGCAGTGCAGTGGATTTGAGCCAGTTCGGGGCATGGTTACACTATTTGATTAAACTAAGTTTTGGTTAAACTATATGATTGCACATGGCCAGCATCAAACAAGCCTAGGTCACGTAAGAGTGATTTTTTTTTTTTTTTTCCCCAGTACGAGCCAGCAGCATCCCAGACTGAACCACTTGTTTCCTTGGCGGACAGTAGAAATAGCAGCCCTGTTGTTCTGCAATATTTTGTATGCTCACCTCAGAGAGCCCAGACTTCTGGCATCCCTGGCAGCACGTCCCAGGAGGAAGCACTGCTGTGGTGCAGATCCCCTTGCACAGCCCCCAGGAGCAGGCGAGCCAGGAGCACGCTGCTGGTGCTGCTGATCTCCATCCGGCTCCCCAGTGGAATCCAGCTCTGCACTGCATTATAGACAGAGGCAGAACTGCAGGACAAGGCAGATGATGGCTGCAAAACGTCAGAGCTGACACCCCGATTGCGGTCCCACCATCCATCAAGGCAGCTGCTGCCCTGCCCTGATGGAAGTCAGCAGTTCTTTATCCTGTTGCTCTGCTGCAAACCAGCTTTAGCTCGGGAAGATGGCAGCACTCTGAGAAGTTGCAGCAGTTAGATGCAAAGCCCCCAAGCCACTTATCACCATCTAGTGATGGACACGCAGCCTCTCTGAGCCAGCGACATGAACAATTTTTAACCTTTGTGCTCCTCACTGCCCATTGCCATCAATACTTCGCTACAGTCAGCGTTGGGCAGATGATTTCAGCCTGGGAAGGGGCTGTATGGTGACAGTGACTTCTGCTGTTGGTCGGGCCATTTGCCACCCTTGTGTTGCTGTGGGAATATCCTGCCTGCCTGCTGTGCAGGGGGCAGCGCTGCCAGGAGCCTGGGAAGCCACCCGGGACGATGGTCACCCCAGTAACAGGAGGAGAAAAGCCGGAGCCAGGAGGGAATTTTGTAATTGCCCTTGTGTGACTGTCCCTTGTGTGCCCACAAAGGGAAAGCAAGGATAAAGAGAAGAGCTGGGGGTAGGAACAAACATTTCTTCCTCTCTGCTCTTGTTTCCGGCTGCTGATACAGCTCCTGCCCAGCAGTTCACTCTTTCCTGGTTTTGCAGGCTGTAGTGAAAGCCAAAGCTCCAGGTCTTAGTGAGAAGAATGAAAGAATTGCACCAGCAGTCACGGCGCAAAAATTTATTGCTAAGAAGCAGGTAGAAAACAAGTGATCAAAGCCAGAAAAAAAGAGCAAGAACCACGAGACTCACGGAGGATCATGTTGATGCTTTTTATAAGCCACTGCATCGAGAATCACAGAATGGCTGAGGTGGGAAGGGACTGCAATCTCTTCTCTTTGCTGAACAAAGGGCAGCTATCCTGATGAAAGTGGCATGCGAAATGTGGGATGAACAGCAAAACTGAAGGGTTGTCAGCGCTGCCGGTGCATACAGGGCCATCACCTCTGGCACGTACATAGCTCATTTTGCAGTTACGCTTTGTTTAATGCTGACTGCGACTGCATTCATCATCACTCCCAGCTATGCAGGCAGCACATGCCAAGTCATTTTCTGCACCACGGAAGAGCCTCATTGCAATTCTTAGTTTTCGCCATAGCTAAAATCTGACCGTAGCCACGCAGGGTACGTACCCACCCTTAGCTGCCTCGCATTGGCCCCAGGTGCCTCAAAATATGTTACAACCATTCTCCCCTCATCTAAACACCTAATCCCATCCCCAGGGCTGTTTAAGGCTATCACATACACATTCGCACAGGCTTTGGGGGGTCAGTACACGCATTTTCTCTTGTTACCCCTGGGGCAGAACAGAAGGTGCAGAACTGGTGCGAAATAGATTGGACAGACAGGATCCAGGACTATGGTTTGTGCCGTAGCAACAGGAGGGTAAATCCCAGATCTGTGACAAGGCAAGAGGACAGACAGGAAGGGTGCCCTCTGCCACCTCCACGGGTGAGTCTGCTGCTGGGCCACATCAGGTGGCTGCGCCAGGCCAAGCCCCTTTTGCTCAGAGATGTGAGCGCCCTGCCATGCAGCTCCCTCTGCTCCAGCAGGAAAAGCACCTCAGGCATGCTCAGGAGACCTCACTTCTGGTAAGGCGCCACATACCATCTTACATATTATGTTACTTTTCATTCCCTTGACTAATCCAGTGTGAGAGCTCTCTCAGACACATCTAATGCTTGCAGGGTCACATTATTTCAAACGCTTTAAGTAAGTGAAATACACTACCAGTTTTTGCTTTATTTGTACACCTGCAGTCTGGTAAAAAAATTGCCATGAAGCTTTAACTGTGTCAGCAAAATCTCAAATAATAGATGCTCTGCTCAAGCATCCTCAGGTTCACTCAGGAGCTCCCAGGCTGCAGTAAGCTTCCTTGCTCAATAGGAAAGGTGTTTTCCTCAGAAGAATGGCCTCAAGCACACTCAGCTCTCAGGGCCTCTCAGGAACCTGCATACCTCTAAGACCTCTCTGCGAAGAGCTCATGTTGTGTGCTGCCAGCGACACATCACTGCACAGCAGCACACCCCCAGATTTCCTGCAGGTCTCTCACCCTGCCTCTGGCTCTTGGTGAATAGAAACAGACTCGACCCACACTGCCTACATACAGGGGCAGGTTGGAGTTGTATCTAGCACAAGTTCTGCCCTTAGGTGTGACAGCACCATGCTATCACACTGGGTGCTCCACATCATCACAAATGGTGACATCTGCTGGCAACGCGATGTGCAAGCAGAAAGTGCAGATACCCAGGTTCCATCTTCTAAGAATCAACAGCCAAGCAAGAACCTGAAGGGAGAAAAACCTGGCAAATAGGCTTGGGGGTTAAGTATGGAAAGCTGTAGTTAGTATGGACTAAGTGTGACATGAAGTTAGTACGCCCCTATCCATAGGACATACTTGAGCAGGGTTCCTGGGTTGAGTGGTTTCTCTCTTCCATGATCTGGCCATTGTATTTCTGACCTAGTTCTAGACCAGAAGATAAGACTCAGCAGTTGCCGAACCCTTTAATGGAGACTGGGAAGTTGAAGACCACGTCACCCTCATGGAAATTAAGGTGTTTCTCATGTACAAGTGTAAGACCATTACTTACACGTGCAGTTAAAGCAGTCTTGCTTACTGATAGACTTTTCAGCTCTCTTGCTTCAGAAGAACGGGCATTATCAGTCACCTTAATTTGGTTCTATTCCTAACTGTACTCCAGTCCTTGTTTCAGACACGAGGCAGTATTTCCACGTGTAATTCAGAACAAGCAGTAAGACTTACCTTCTCTCTGCTTAGCAGTTGTGCAGCCCTTGGATACTGTGAAGCACACCACCCTAGGAAAACCTATAAGGAAATGCCTAATTCTAAATATATTCACCTTTTTAATTACAAAAGGGTTAAGAGGAATTTGTAAAATCAATGGCATGTTATCCAGAATTTGCTAGTAGTAAAGAGTCTAAGCCGTGTTTTGTCATAGTGTATATATATATATTTTTTCTTTTTAAACACAGCATTCTCTAGTCACTGAATGCATGGGGAGACAGGTACTCAGTACTTCTGGAATGTTTTTATTCCAGGAACTAGCAATCTACTCATCTGCAATCCTGCTGTAGCAGATGCATTTAGAAATGACTGTTCACCTTTTGTCACGCTAACAGCTAGAACTCCATTAACAACAGTGTGACAATAGATTTTAGCAAGCACTTGCAGTGCGCTCATACCACAGGGACAAAAACTGGTACCTTACACTTGTCATGCAGTCGGGCCTCAGAGGAAGTCACAAGACATTCCCAGGAAGGAAACCCACATTCAAATCTGAAGTGGGTGAATAAAAAAGTGCTAAGTAGGTAGCCATCATTATTACAGTATTCCTACAGAAGCTTACATAGATGTGAATTTGAAGTGGAGAATATAAACCATGTTGGATATAAGTCCTTGCAGAGATGTAAAGGTCCTGTTCTGGCTTTCAAAGCCAAATGAAATACTGCCTTCAATTATCTACTGTGGAAATTATCACCCACATGTTCTGACTATAATGAAAACCAAATGCTACAAAAAAGACATTGTAGAATAAACGCACACTGAGCTCACAGCTGTATTATATACCCATGATTAATTGGTCTACAGAGGCCCTTGGATTAGGACAGGTAGAGGAGATATTTTCAGAACCTGCTGAAAATGCCAACAATCATTGCAAACATTGCTCTTAATGTTACGTAACTGACTGGTGCCATCTCAAGAAGTTACCAAGTTCTTCTGCGTGACGGTAGGACATGCCTGAATTATTTATACATCCCAAAGCACTTTCAGTCCAACAGAACCCACTGCACGTAAAGGCAGCTTGCACCTAAACTAAGTAATGCTTTTTCAAACTGAAGTCATTAAGGAGTTAGGGGTTGTGCCATGATCATTATAATTCCACATTTTTGCCCCTACAGATCTAAGAATGGTCAGAATCATAGAGACTGCTTCTCCTAGAGCATGTTGAAAACTCTAATAACCGTATGTTAGGTTTTAAGCGACTGAACTGCTAAGTAATCACCTAAGAGACCAGTATATTCTTGTTAAGTTATCGACAATGTGGTTGGTTTTCCTTTTTATTTTTTTTATTTTTGTTCTTAAGTTTTTGTTTGTTGCTGCTGTTTGCTTTGTTTCTTTTAATACAATTAAGGATGTGCCATTTACACCCCACAAGAAAAAGCAGAGAGTCCTTATGGAAAAAAAACAAATATATTGAACACATACCAATCAAGTGGTACAGATACGGGACTGGCTTTGATTTCAAAAGTAGAAATAAAAAAAAGATGTAATGCAACAGCTGTTCAATTTCCAAGTCTAAATAGGCACTGTAAAAAGACATTTCAGCTTTCTCCAGCACATATTCCTGTCTAAATGCTCCCACTGTAATCAACTCCTAGGTTCCCAAACAACAACAAAAAAATCACTGGGAACATAATCTTAGAATAAAAGTTAATATCCATCCACCCACCCTCTTACAAAAAAGCAAACAAAAAAATTCCCCCAAAGTACAACCTTTCAATGCTGCTGTTTTGACTGGAGCAGAATTGGAGAATTTATAAAGGTTCAAAAGCACCCAAGGCAAGTAGTACAATATAATTTGTTCACTAACTTGTATTGGAAAGGAGATTAAAAACATTAAGATCTGCATCTTGGTACATAAAACTGTTGTCCTGAATAAAGAGAAATCTTTCAGGAAAGTTTTACAACTTGGTGGAAGTCCAGGACCCAGCTTTAGGCATCATTAATCAATGGGGTTTAATTCTGACTTAGTTATAACCACTTTTATATACTGTACATCTACCCTATAGTTGGATCAGTGTCTCAAACTGCTCACTGGTGTCCCTTTGAACAACTGTAAACTAAACCATAGTATGCAACTCCATAGGAAGCTAGAGATCAGGTGAATATACACAGCCAGTTATATCTCCCCTGCTTCACGCTCTTCTGAGCTCCTCGGGTCTTCTGATCGGCCATTAGCACTTTCATAAGAACGTTTCTTGTCTTTGAAATCTCGCGGTGACCTCTCTCTTGAGCTTCTATCTTTATCACGTGATGTTCTATCACGATCTCTTGAACGTTCTTTGTCTCTCGAAGATCTTTCTTTTGAGGATCTGAAAAGTGCAGTAAGTTTGAGAATTCTAATTAGTCACGAATTCATAGCAGTCAAACAGCATTCTGATTTTACATTTTTCTCCTTATTCCAACACAACATTAGATTTATGTCATATGTGAGAAAACATCAGAAGTCATTCTCTTCCTTCCCTACTTTCAATTGCAAAACACAAATATTGTTAGGGACAAAATTTAATCTACTTTTATTACAGAGTCCAGATTAAGGTCAATATGCTTCATTTAATCTCTTTCAATTCCCATCGTCAACCTTGCAGTATCAGAAGTTCCACCAGAATTTCTCATATGCAGTTTTTAACTTGAGAAAAATTGACTAGCATCTCTCACGCATCAAAGTTACAATTTTTTTTTTAAAGTGTACTTAAAAATGGGAATTTGATCAAAAGAAAGGGGGAATTAACTTGCAGAGATTCTTGAAGGAGGCTATTACATGACCAAAAGCACATCTGCACTCCACTTTGTTTTTGTAAGAAGAATCATCCCTTGAAGATTTTAGAAGGTCGGTGTGGCATTCTTTATAGGTATGTTATTGTGATGACAGGCATTTCCAAAACCTTTACAAAGAAGCCAGAAAGAGCTGTTGCATTAAACATTCTACATGGATTTAAATTAAATGAGCTGCCTGCACTGAAAAAAGTTTAAATCAAATAAGCTGCCTGCAGCTAAGCTTGTCATTGAAAAATATTACATTTTCATTTTAAGATGTCCTGCAATCATAAAAGAATCAAATTCATACTTTCACAGAAAAATCTTAATAGCATCCTAGCATAAAGCTAGTTACTAATTTCTTAGACAAAATATCTGCTGTATTGGACAGCAGACTGACTGTACTCTTTCCACCTGGAGTAAGTTACTGTCATTACCTCAAAGCTTCAAACCAGAAGCCTGCAAAATGCTTCTTCAATAAGTGTCCCTTTATAAGCTTACAAAGAAGTGACCTCTCAGTTTCCCAGATAAACAGATTACTTTTCCTACAGCGTAGTGTTTCACAAGATTTAGCATTTGCAAGTGCTGAAATACGCAGACAGTAATTCCATACCACAAACTACATGCCAATTAAGAAGTTAATACTAGAGT
This sequence comes from Cygnus olor, assembly GCF_009769625.2. Classification (NCBI taxonomy): domain Eukaryota; kingdom Metazoa; phylum Chordata; class Aves; order Anseriformes; family Anatidae; genus Cygnus; species Cygnus olor. Next base: position 43,834,371 of record NC_049169.1, read on the forward strand.
TAATATAGCTGCTTCCCAAGTATTTTGAACTACATGTCTACTGCAGAAGTAACAATGTTCCCAAATCAGCTGACTCAGACTAATTCTAGTAATTAATGCTAGAATAGGCAGACAGACAGGATACAAAGCCATCAACAGCTTTGGCTTTTCATTCAATACGTTTTTGGAGAATACGAGATGCATTTGTCCAGCTGTCCCACTGCTCCATACAGGTGAGGCTCTAATCAGGTGACAAGAAGGAAGTCTGGCTTTAATGGATGTTTGCACAACAATGTGAGAGTTTATATAATTCCTTTAGCAAACAGTATTACTACAAGGAGACTCAGAACTAAAATACCATTCCTACCTTTCTCAAGGACAAGGTATAGATAGCCTTTAGAATCAGAGCCTCTACTAGATTTACATTTTCTGGAATGCTCAGTAAGGATTATCTCCAAACGACGAAGTAGATGCTTCATCAGAAATCCTGCATTTGCAAGATATGCGGGGCAGCATCTAAACTGTCACATTCAACAATTATGAATCACATTATAACATGCGATACTGGTTCCAGGACAGCATTTGTGGATGCCTGCATTGGGTCTGAGGACAAAAAATGTAGTGACCTTGGACAAAAATCCTAAGTAGCCTTGTCAGTTTAGTGTGAGATCTAGGAAAGCAGGGTATAATGGAGCCAGTTTCAATTCTTCCAACAGGTGAGAGACTAGAAGCATAGGTCTGCGATGTGTCATCAACCCCAGGCACTTTTCTCAAAAGAAAGAAAATGAGAAAACTTCACGACCACTGCAGTGAATAAGAATAGGGCTAGAACATTCATTCTGTTGTCCGCCAGAACCTGAAGAATATTTTAAAAAACATGTTTGTCTAAATGCTGAGAGTATTTATCTCACCCAGCTTTAAATCTCTGCAGTATAGACATCTAAGATAACCAGATTCCTTTAACATTAAGCAAAGAAATGAGACAAATCATGCCCTAGAAGCTTCTACTTTAAAACAGACGCAGAAATATGTCAGATGAGTCTGTAAACGGGACTCTTGAGATTTACATGTGACCTAGTCATCTAAAAACAGGTGACGTGAAATCCCATCTTATGATTTCAAATACTCTTTGTCCATACAGTATCTACATACGTCATTAGCCCTTGATATATAAATTCTTGCAAGAGGGCTCAAGCACACAGACACAAGCATCTCAATGGCTTTTAGAACATGAGTCAGCAGCCTGCAAGAACTTTAATGATGCTATTGGGTATTTTACTCTAGCCAAGCCCAAAAAAAAAATCACACTGAGGGCTTTAGGTTAGCATAAAACGTTGTGACTCTTCCCATAGAGAAGCCACAACTCCACAGTTCTCTCAGTGGCCTTAAAGTTAATGGCAGCACGTGCTGCCACCACTGCAGCTTTCAGCAGTCCTTCTACTGCTTCTGATGTCACTCTGCTGTTCGGTGATCTGGCAAAAGCACCACAGTCTCCAGATCCTACTTTATTTGGTTATGTCACTCAAAAAAAAAAAAGGGAGGACTCCTTCCTGAAGTATGCAACTTGCTGGAGTGTCTTTTCTCTTCCAAACTATACTTGGCCACAATCCCTTGGACAACTGAATCTTTTGAGATTAAGGAAGACAGGTTTGAATAAAGGTACTTTATATCTGCATTTTAAGAAAATACTCAAAAAATATTTAAAAAATAGGATTTGGCAATATGTACTTTCTTGGATTAGAAAAAGAGTTCTTAAGAAACAAGAAATGTGATATGTTTGAGTCTACAAGTTCAGGTTTATTTTGGATTCTGGCATCAACAGTGGTATTGTATTTGATAGGAAGACTTTTCCTCACATTCATGTAAAAAGCAGATGTAACGGCTAAAAGGGCACCTATAAAAGGAGGTATCGAGGCTGCCTGCAAGGTCAATCATTATCCTGGCTCCAGTGAAGCAAGACCGTAGCTGTAAGGACACATTAGCCTCTTGAAAGCACAATTTACATAATTTAAATATAACAAGTATTGTTTGACATTAGAGAATTAAGACATATGAGCTACTAATGATGGCACACACCTTCCTCAACTTAACAGTAGTCAAAGACTCTTATTTGTGCTAAGGATTGTTCTAACGGGTCTCTCTTAGGTTGGGAAATAGCATCAGAAGAAGTATTTCCAGTACTGAATTTCATAAGGTTGAAATCTTGTGCCCTGAAGTCTGGTATTTTTACTCATTCACAAACAAAGCTTGAAGGGCTTATCCTTTAATAGTATCTTGTAAAAGGACACCGATTTCGTCTTCAAAGTACCTTGTCCTTTTTCAGGTAATCTTTGGCAGCTGATAGGTTTAGCATTATATGGATAGCACCAATAGTCAAATGTTTTCATGCCATTTCCTTATTCTTACAGATTTCTCTGCCAACATACAAAAATAATGCATCATTTGTCTTGTGCTTATCAAATTGGAGAGTTTGAACAACTATGATGAGAATGACAGAACAATCCACCAGTATAATTTTCTCTAAGTGCTGAAATTCAGTCTTGCAAGGCTGGACTTTGATGTCAAAGTATTAAAGGCAATTTGAGCATATACTTTATGCAGTGGTTTATCCAAATGAACAAATGTGTTGATACAAATTAAAATGTCTGTTTTAAGACTGAAAAACTACAAGTGTGAAGCGAAGATTTGCTAATCTGCCATTGCGACCACCTTGAAATGGCAGTCTCGAAGATAACCATGATGACAGGCTAAAACGAAGGCGGAAATTGCTGAGTGCGAAATGTTAACTTTAGGACACTGAAGAACATCCTGAAGAATTTTAAATACCGCTGATTATATCAACTAGAGTGCTGAACATTTATGTTTTATTCATATGCCACAAAAAGAAGGAAACAAAAGGCTTGGACCAACTCTGTCTTCTATGCTCTCTTAACAGAGCACAGTGGGACTAGAGTCACCTAATCCAGAAAGAAGAAAACTCACCTTTAGGGCAGAGAGCACACTCGAATAAATTCAGCAAATACTTCTCCATCCTTGGAGGTAAAACTACTAAATCATTTGAATTCTAAAACCTGCATGTATGGACATTTCAAACTAGATCTCTTTTCTATTAAGCCAACAATCTGTCAGGGCTTTAAGACTAGGCACCCTGTCTACTACACTGCACTCAAGTATCTGTCTCAGTGGCTGACCTTTACAAGAACGGAATCCTGGTTATGAGCAGGTCTCCCTACCAGAAGCCTTGTTTTGCAATTCTAACACTCTAAATTACGCTTACCTCACTCATCTAAAATAAGCCAGCAACCCTCGGGAGAAGACAGCAATCAAGTCATTCAAAAGCAGCTGCCCCAGACTGCTCTTTGCAGTAATTCTTTCAACAAGGGATCAAGCCACTTTCCTCACAAAGCAGTATCTTCATATTTGATACAACAACTTTATTTAATGGCACGTATAAACTTGTCTTTATCTAGCACAGTACACAACAGATGGGTTCCACCACTGGGAATAAGAGCCCAAAGGGAAAACTAAATGGATAACAGAACTGCTTATATCCCTAAGTTCAAATGGAGATCAATTATTTCACTTCACTACCAGCTTTCCTGCAGTGTAGATTTATTAGCTTGACAGCAATACCCTGGATCACTCCTTCACAACAGAAGTAATACACAGACCTATTACTTTTATTTTTAAACAAAAAAATCACTACTATATATTAAATCATAAATATACAAATGGAATATACAAAGGGTATAACCAAAATCTGAGACAGCCTCAAAATAAGTATAAATTATTAAGTATTTAATGTAAACTTCATTTAGCGCAAAAAAAAAATCTGACCATGCGCGTAGGAAAAGCCATTTGTTTCCAGACCAGTATTTACCTCTTTTTGGAGCTGCGTTCTCGGCTTCTCTCCCTGGAACTATGCCTGCTTCTGTGATGGCTGCGACTCCGGCTGCGGCTGTTAGAGCGAGACCTGTGGCGATGGCGTTTCTCACGGGACTTGGAGCGAGTTCTCCTCTTTCGTTCCCGGGAGGCTGAGCGAGACCGATGTCTGCGGCGATCTCGAGACCTAGATCTAAAACAGAAAGGAATTAAGACACTGCATTCACCTAGCTACTCTATCAGTGTACTTTGAATATTACACACACTATGCATAAGCAAATTTGTACAGAGAATAACCTGCAGTGTTCAGACCTACTGCACTGCCCTATCACAGGCAAACAAAGAGGGGAGAACAACATTTGATGTGCTACAAACTTTTTTTTTTTTTTTTTTTTTACTAAATCAGACAATTTTACAGTTGATTTATGATTATACTTATGGTTACAGCATAGCCAAGTCAGGCTTCGGAAAGGAAAAATATTTGTTTTGTTTTAAAATCTTGCATTTATCAGGACAATTTTGTGATGCAGTGACAGGGATCATCTGGCAGAAGCTGTGTAATTATGATGTTCCCAGAACTTAGGACTATATTCTTTCCCCACAGCTACTGCAATAAAAATAGCCTGGAAGGTTCTAAACACCATATAAATTCTTGATTTTCTTTCTTTTTTAAATCACCTTGCAGTATTATCTCACTGGTGACTTTCAACTGTAGGGTAAGAAGAAAACTGGCAATATAAACAGGAGTTAACATAGCACTTTGTGCTTTAAGAACACAGGTTTTCACCAAAAGGTATTGAACACAAGCATCTGTTTTGAAGAAAGTAATTCTCTGCGTTCCAAATGTTATCAGGGACAAAACGTTGCATTGTAGTAGCCACAAAATAGACAGACAGCTCAACAGGAAATGCTAAATGCTGTATAAGCACACAGAGATGACTATGTAACAAGATGCTTTTCCTGTGAAGAACATCTCAAATTAATAAGGCTAGACAAATTTATAACGTTCCAGCTTGTGAAAGGCTGGCATCACTGGTGGTATTTCTCGTTTGCAGATTTGTATACCTTTTGGTATGTTTGCTGTGGGATCTTGACCTGAAACAAATGGAAAATGGTAAATCAATTTTTCTTACAGAGTCTCATTACCAAATATAAAGTACAGTTTAGTAATAAGCCAGACTAGTTGAGCCTTTACTGTATTTCTCATTTTACTAACAAAAAATTTAAAGGCCTTTTATTTCAAGTTAACATCTTTGCAACACATTTATCAGGAAATAGATCCCCCAACAACTCTTTTTTGTGCTTTTGTGTGTGTGTGCATGCATGTGTGTGCGTCTGGGGGGGATTAACGGTAAGATATCTACTCCACTTTTTAATTCACACCCCTTCAATAAGAAAAGCTTACTGTTAAATAGAGCCAGTACTCCCTTATTTCTTGTAAGGCACACTATTAGACTGCAACAGATTTCAAAATATTCATTATTAGCTTCTGAAGACAGTATGTCAAGGGAACTGCAGTTCAGGTCCCATTCAACCCTACCCTCACAAAGCCTGGAAACAACAGTCTATTTCATAGAAAAACAGCAAATTACTTTGCTTAAGTCAATACTATTCAACTATTCCCAATAAGGAAAAACGTTAACACCTGTCAGATCTCAAAACAAGGTACATACCTGAGAAACATATCGCATGTAAAAGGCATTTGTTCAAGTTTTGTTCAAGTGTGTAGAGACACTGGTATTTGTAGATTTTAAAGAAAAGGCTTTCTATAAAAATAATTTAGGTTTTAAGTGAATTCAATGCTTAACTCTTTCAATACTTTTAAAGTTTCCAAGGAAGGGAAACTCATGATTCTGCAGATTTATAAAAAACAAACGTTCATGAAGTATACTGCAGTTTTTCTATTAAGCTTATATAGGACATTATGTAAATGCAATCAAGTAGATCCCTACCTTCTCAGTTTCTCCCTTTCTTCTCTTTCCCTCTCCTCTCTACGTTTCAGGCGCTCCTGGTTTCGTTTTTCCTGTTTATCAGCCACAATCCTCTAAAAGAAAAGGAACATATTCATTAAGTTACACTTCAAAATTTCTCAAATGAAGGTGTAAAAGCTATAAAAATAATCTAGACAGTTAATATTCAGGTTCTTTCCCTTGTGTATATTTCTCCCTCTCTTCCTCAGTATATATATATGTATTTTTTTCAAGAAACACAAGTTATTGCAGAAGAGCTGCAGCAAATACGTGGGTGTTACACCAAGACCTGAAAGATGTAAACTAAGTTTTTTCATGAAGGGGAATTCAGAGCAGTAAGTCATGTCTTAATGTGAAAGCTTCCATGCCAAACCTATCATATTTTGGCTACTGGGGAAGGGTAGAAGGGAATTAGAACAGGGATAGTTAGGAATTTCATTAACTCCCTCAGCTATCCTTTGAAATAAAGGAACTCAGTCTTAATGGACTTGGTTGGGCTGATACCTAGTTTTGAGGCTACTTGTTTCTGTGTTGTGAACAGTACACATAGAATTAGAAAGGATGCTTCAGCTGACAGCCCCCAGGTTGAACTCACTACTACTGGGGACAAGGCACGCTCAGTAGAGGGCCCTCAGATATGGAACTCACAACTGGAGATCTGGCCAAACCCAAGTCTCGCCACCTTCTGGACATGATGAAAGAAATTCAACTCTTTGTAAAGACCTTCTTCTGAGATGTGGAATTGCCCCAGCAGCATCTTGATTAGATCTCTGAGGAGAGCTCTGAGGAAGGAGGGGATAATTATTGTTTTCTTTTTTGTTAGGAGAAGTACTTCAAAAGATTATTTTATTGATGCTTTGGGAATGTGACAATTATCCATGCATATTTTTTCCAAAGGTTGTAAATAATCAGTTAATTAGCCCCTTTATGTCAAATTATCTCTCTACTTCCTTGCACAGTATCAGTAGTTTAACTACAAGCAAGGTTTCTTCTTCAAGTGAACCTGCATAATTTCATGTAGGTATGAGAGGAAACACACATCTCCTCTAGGTATCTAAGGCTTGAATTACAACAACTGTATTTAGGAGCCTAAATTGCCAATATAGTTAATAGAAAGAGTTGAGCTTTCCGAAGGGTAAGTCACAGTATCCATGCAAGACAGCTGGAATATTATGAAAACCAAACCAATTCACTCAAATTCAGCAGCAACATTCCTTGCTTTAGGGCTTCAATTCACTTAGCGATTCTCTTTAATGATTTCTATAGCAACATGCTTAATTGAGCCTTAAAGTCCAGAATCTGTATATTAAGATCATAAATGGCATAAGCGTCCAAATCCATCCTCTTGGATACCAAAAGTCTGGAATATAATTCCAGTAAGTCTTTCTTCAAGCATGTGATTTCTGGTCAAGGTAGCATTGTTTAAGAAAATATTCCAACTGGATTCAAAACTTGAAGCTATGGAGAACATGCAACCTCCCTGTAACAATTATTTTAATAGTTAGCCTCACTTCAAGATACACACCTTTTTCTATTTTGACTTTGGATAGCTACAGCCTTAAGTTGTTGGAACTCATGTCACCTATTGTTAGTCAAGCTTAAAAGCTGTGATAACCACTTAAAAAACATTGTTGGTGCCTATGAAGTAATATGTCTGGATAAAATAAACAAGTTTCTGTAGTCTTTCACCATACAGCAGGCTGTTGAAGCTCCAAACATTTCTGTAGATCTTTTTGAAATCCTTTGCTATGAATTACTGTCCTCTTTATGTACGTGCTCTTTACTGGTACCAAAACTGAGCACAGCATATCAACAACAGCCCTATTAACATTTTATCCCTAATTAAGGGATAAAATATCACTCCCTTAGGGTCACATGTTCTTGTACTTTCAAGAGGCTCATTATTACTTTCATCCAATAAACCAGAGTAAGGTAAAGTTCATTTGTCTATCTCCCAAGTCTTCCAAGACACAGATACTTCCGACAACACTAATTCAGAATGCAGTTCTCCCTTTGACAAGTGGAATTGCACTCTTTGTTCCCAAGATGCATTACTATGAGCAGGTGTTTTAACACAACTAGTCCAAGTGAGGCCATCTTATCAAATTATCTAGGTAATTGGTAAGAGATTAACATGTTCAGTGTTTATAGACTAATGAAATATCTCAAAAGGTAACATGAAAAAAAATCACACAGCCAGAGATTCCATTAAGACTACCTTATTAAGTAGGAGAACAGGCACACACACGAAATAGAGAAATGATTTACCCTGAGTTCCTCAAGCTTCTCTCTTATTTCAATAAATCCTAAATGTAGTTTTCCTCCAAAGTGATCAGCGAGACGTCGGTCATTGTCATGAAGACCAAGGTAGGCCGAACACACTTCACAAACCCGTAGCTTCTGCTGCTGAAAGCTAGAGGCAGGCATAGAATTTCTGTATACCTCCTAGAAAAAGCAAACTTGTTAGTCTTACTTCTCAATGCACACAAATACAAAAATGATTTTTTACCAAGAGTATATTATTTTTTACGACAGAATTCAAAACAAATTAGCACACCCTTTAGTTAATTCACACCATTCATAAACTAACTGTCTCATTAATATGAAGTGCAGGTTCCTCATTTTGAAAATTGGATATAGTAAGAACAGGGCATTACCAAATGGTTTTGCAAATTAAACAAAGTGGAGCAATTATTATCTTTATTTCAGATTATACTGCTTAGAACAATGAGTAACTTTCATAGATAACATACGGAATACATATTAACACAAAAATTACTATATGTTAACATTATGAAAATATTGTATGTTTTCTTTGTGAACGCAGTTTAAAACAAGAGAAATCTACTTGCATTTTAGATTCTAATTAAACATCAAGTTATCTAAGCAAAATTTACCTACACTCAGATGACAGACAAGCAAGACTGCCAGCTACCCCTCTGGTACCATTAAAGCAACCGCAGATGTTTGTTTCTATGAATTCAAGTATCTTGGTGAAATATGATAGAAAAAGCTCTTGACGAGATTTGCCACCCGAACATTACTACAAAGACTACTTTGACTTGCCTGATACACAAGCCATTGACTATCTTTCAATGAAAACAAACTTAGCAGAGTCTGAAATGGCTCCCCTTACTGAAGCTTTCCAATATGAGCCACACACCAGCACACCCCAATGTACAGTGGGGTTACCACGGCAAGAGTCGCGAGACCCAATGAGATGAGCAAGTCCAACACACACAGACATGACTGTCATGTCCACAGATGTTACCAGCCAGTACAGCTAAACTAAGGTAAACACATCATCAGTGGAAATTAGTATAATTTAATAGTAAAGGAGTATATTTAAAAGGCAGAAACTTTTCCCAAACAGGACGCCACAAAGCAAATTCCTTGGTTTATATAAAGCAGTTAGCTAAGGAAGTGCCAGTAGCTAAGGCATCTTGCACTACACAGTTACTGACCAATTTAATTTGGGATACTGCCCTCTTTATCCCCCAAACCTTACACAATCAACTTACTTCAGCTTCTCTCTTCTTTACCCGGGCCTTCTCCACTTCATCCATTACTTTTTGAGATTCTTCCACATTTCCATCAGCTCCCAGCTGTTCTACTTTGGCCAGTAGTTTCCCAATTTCTTCATTCAATTCATGAACTCGTTCAGCCTTAAAAGAGAAAAGGCTCAATGCAGGAAATGCTTTTAAGTTAATTATGGAAAAGAATCTGAACTAATACTAAATACTAATTAGTATTGCGTAATACTAATACGCAAAATCTGTAGGGTGAAATTAAAGGAAGCATGCATAGGTAACCTCCTCATTTAAAGGGAAACAGAATTGCCTCATGTCAAAACACACAGAGAAAGGCTGGGTTACCAAGACTATGTAGCAACTCCAGAGAACGATTTTGTTCAGAGATTTCAAATAATTCACACTGCTGTCTTGCAAAATTAGTATTCATACAACCATTCTTCCTGGCTTGTGCATGTATTTGCAGAAAAAATGATTTTTTTTGATCAAAAAGTACAAAAATTACTAACATTTGTGTGGCATCGTGTCACAGAGATTGAAGTTGTCTGAGCTCAAGAATATCAAAGAGGTCTCTTCCATGCCTCCTCCTCTCCCTGCTTTAGAAACAGGTTTGAGGCATCTTTTTTTGCTTTTTACGTGTTTATTATACAACTTATTTTTATCCTTAATCAGCATGAATTCTCAGATGGGATAGTCTGCCAAAGTCTAAATTTGGTTCCTTAGAAAAACAGACCACCAAAAAACCCTTCAGCAATTAGTTTTACACGCTTACTTTAGCTGCAACTTCAGCACTGATCTCTTCTTGGGTTTCTGCTAATCTTTTCTTAGCCACTTCTGTTCTCCTGTCACAGTCTGCAATAAATGACTGCAGGTGGTCCATTGCCTAAAACATCAACAAGAACATCAATCAACATTGTAAAGAACACGACTATTTCATTACCCTTAACAATTTCCTAGTTTAAGGCTAACCTTTCAGAGTTTTTCTTAGTGAAACCTTTGTAAAACAAAAACCTAGCTGTTTATGGTATATAATCGCATATATTAATATACACTAACATTTTAAAAACAAGTCTGCACACTGTCAAAATTCTTAAGTATTTTCAGAAACTTGGAAATGAATCTGTCTTAAGTCTTATTCCTGTAAAAGCAGTAAGCATTTATAACATGTATTAAAATTCTTCAAAGGATAGTTAGGTTCACCTCATCCTGCCAATACATGCAATACCGTAACATTTTTCCCCTCGTTTTTTAAGCTATTAATCATATTAATAACACCATATTAATATTAATCATATTAATAACATCATATAAATAACACCATGCCCCCCAATCAACAACCACCCCGAATTTTTTTTATCTGCACTGAGGACAGACTTCCTAGCTGGGAGTTTGGAACTGTATTACTCAAACTATGGTGTACTGAGACATAGCATGTAATTTGTTATTCCCAAGAGAAAACGACATTTTTATTAACAAATAGAGAATTTAAGCCTCTCTTCAAAGCATTCATGACATTTGCTTGATAATTGTTACCACTAAGACAGCATACAGGTTTATGATAATTATTTTTGTGAAAGGATATTAACTGTTCTACCTAGGAATGACTACCAATACAAACATAATACTCCCGTATAATCATGAAGAGGCACGTAAACGTTCCCATAACTGTGGAGGGATTTCTCTGCCTCCACTTACAAAGCTACTTTACGTAAGTTCTCCTTCTTTGTGCACCAAAGCTTAACTTTTGTTGCTCGGTTTATCCTTCTAGGCACACAAGTTATGCTTTCTCTCCACCAAGACAAGATACATACATCAAGCTCAAAGAAGAAATCTTGATCTTTGGATGCTATTTCATAGTCTGCCCTTAATGCCAGGTCATGCACCTTCAGACATTCTCCAAGGTCCATTCTCTGAAAAGAGACACAGGGAAAGTAATATAATTTTTCAAAAGAGTTACAAGGAACAAAGCAAGCATGATTTCCTTTAATAGTCAAATATTCAAAAGCAAATCATCTCCTATATGGGAATAAAAGGACAGTTTTAAAAAGCTGCAAGACAATCCCAGATCTTTAATAAACATATATGAATGATAGAAAAATATGTAGACAGAATGGAAAGCTTATTCTATGATGATGGCTGTTTGCATTACAGAGTATCATTATTGTCCTGCAAGAGTTTTTTTGTTTGTTTGTGTTGGTTTTTTTTGTTTGCTTTTTTTTTTTTTTTTTTTAACTTTCAGGAAAATAGAAGGGACTGAAGTGGAACATCCTGTATTGAATTAAAACAGCTTAGGAGAACCAAGATCCCTGAAAATAATTGGCAATTAAATGGTCAAATGCTTGATCTGATCTATCTGTACACTCCATGTTCTTGCTGTAACAATCATCTGAAATAGTTGCAACCACATCATCACCGTAAGTGCTGCTTAAAAATCATTCTCAAAGCACATAAAAGGTAGCCAAAAATCAAATCTATCCAAAGGAAAGGCGAGAACAACAAACTAAAGTAGATTACATAATTAGCCTTTAATCTCACATAGAATGCTGCTGAGAAGAGCGCCCAGAATTTTACCAGGTATAACAGGTACTTTTTTCAAACTGAAGTTTGCAGCTTGCACAGCAAAAGGAATTTTGATGAAATCAAAATTGTTTCCTGCAAGTTTGTTTGGTGATCAAGAGAAAGTAATATGCACATGACAAAAATCAATTCATAATGGAAATAAAATTAGAAAAAAAACAAGATAAATCAACATGTGACTTTGTAGAGAATGTATAATCACTGAAAGTGATTACTATTTGCTTCACTTAAAAACAATACAGTTTCAGTTAGTTCTGTGCACTGCTCACTTCAGAAAAACTAATCCTTTCTTAGCATTAAAAACACAACAGAAGTTGAACTCTAGTAGAAAAAGCTCTTACTGTTGTAGTTCAGTAACTGTTTTAGAACTAAAACTAACATAATTGGTAATTTGTGTTTTTTCATAAAAAAAGATGAGTGTTAACTTGGAAACTGTTGGAAGTCACCTGATATCTGAACACCTAATTTCAACAGGAAAGAAAAAGATTAGCTCTTTCCTTCATAACTACACAGAACCTCAGCAATTTTGTTAAGTGATGCAAAACCTGGAAGACACAGAAGCTGAGTGATATATCAAATTTCCACGTCATTAGGTGCTAACATTACTGCATTCTTTCAGAAAAGTATTTCACTATCAGGAAAGCAGTATGAAAGAATTTTTAGATAGTTATAAAATGTTAAGACACCCAAGAATACTCCTAAAATTGGGAAAAGCTTGTCTTTATGCCATTTCATCACTTGCACTCATATACGTTATTTAAGGTTGAATTGTAAAACTCGAGGCCAATCCTGTTTTACATCAAACACACCACTCTCAAATGCATAGATGAAGCTACTGACACTAAGAAATCTGTACACAAAGACAAAAAGCCTGAAACATTCATCACACCATCAAAAAAAATGCGATTTCAATATGAAAGCTACATATAGAGTAAGTACATGAAATGTAAGTTCTTCCATCACACCCTAAAAAACAAGAATTCACGTGACACTACCATGACATACTTTGTGTTGACTTTACAATTCAGAATGGATTTGACCTCTTCAAATCAGTCTATTTTCTGATTTCTTTTTAGTCTAACTTGTAAATCCATAGCTCAAGAGGATGGAAATTACTTTGAGCCAGCATTTCTGCTGAAAAAAATTCTTCTCTCCCTTTATCACTATGCCGTGCCTCCCTATGCTACCACATGTGCCTGTACAACTGAACACCATCAGGGTACTGACTGGGTAAAATGTAGCTTAGCAAGCCAAAAACAGAGGCAATTTTTCAGCAGCATATCTTTATCCAATTTGTTAGGCAGCTATACAAACAGACATGCTGACATTACGTAGGGGGAAGTGTAATAGTGGTCTTGAGCAGCTGGGATCTCTTAACAGTACCTAGATTACACTTCACAAACTCTTGAATAACTTCAGTAATATTAGCTGCAATTTTTGGGGGGGTGGAGGAGAGGTGATGTAGGACTTGTTATTGTTAGACAGTGTCCCAGTTAGAAGAAAAGAAGCATTGGATCCCTTCTCCCTCTCTGATCCAGCTTGGAGCAGTCATACAAATACTCGCATGGCTAACAGACAGGGAACAACAAGAAGTACATACAACAGAAACGGCCTCCTTTTCATTGGCTTTGCTGCTAAAGAAATTGTATGTCATTGTTGGAATCACTCCTTAGCGCACTTTGTACTAGTCTTGACTAACCCTTTGAAAGTACCTTAACAGAAGTATTACTACTAAATGTCTGTCTTAAAAACTCTATCAGCAAAACGAAGTTTTGAGAGACAAAAAAGTTTAAAAACTTATCCCAGTTTGTACATTACAATAAAAAATCAGGCTAAAAAGCACTTCTGCTGGTATATGGTAAGGAATATTTGGCAAAGAGGATTCCTCTTGGGGATGATTTATTACTGTCAAAAGTCTGCTCTGGATCGGGATTGCCCAAGAACCTTGATAGCCACAGAGAAGCTCATAATGTAGTTTGGCTCATATGGCTATCTGCAAAGTAGATGGACAGCTGATGGAAATGGCCAGAAGATACAGTAAGACTATTTTAATTTTCCACATGTCCATGTTGCAATTTGGTGCCAAGCCATGCCCTTCCCCAGAGGCAAAGAACATGCATTGGTAGCCAGCCATTTAAGATCAACGGTATTTGAAACAGAAGGTGGCTTTAAGACAGCCTAATGTTCAGACACTGAGCTACTTAAAAAGAATGCACATAAACTTTGTCTTTCATTGCTGACACAATGATTTTCAGACAAACTTATGCTACTTAAAGTGATTTACAGGAGTCCCAATGAGCAAAGCAAACAAAGAAAGGGACAAACAACAAAGCCCCCAGACTAGACAGAACTAAAGTTTATTGAATACATGAAGCCATATATACTTTAGGGCTTTTTGCAGATATGCATTTTTACTTAAGACAAAACCAGAAAAAGATTCTCCAGGTATGTGGGGATTTACTACAAGCAAAAGCTATTGCTTAAGTTTAGTCTAGAAAATAGTCCAGGCAACTGCATAGGGGTATCAGTAGTCATTTGCTTTTGCAGAGCTTTGCTTAAAAAACAACTGCCTGCTACTTAACTTGATAATCATTTGCTGTAACAATTTCTTCTTCTTTTAACCACTGTTAGATGAACAATTAAAGATTTCCCAGAGCTGAGATTTAGACAACTCATCTTTCATCCCAACAAACCTCGTATTGAAATGATTCAGAAATCATTTTTGTTGTTCCATCCATGAAAGACAGACAGAATGCCTTTGGTGTTAACACAGAAAAAAGCTGGCTTACTGCTGATGCTTAGCTCTGCATCAATCAAATCGGGCGTAGAAAAAGATCATCACCCAAGTTCACCATAAACAGACAAGGAAGAGGTGGTCCAGGATGTAGGCAGCACAGAAACTGAAGAGCTCAACTGAAAAAAAACACCATGCACTCAAAGTTGCTGACATTAGTAACTGAATCAGACTAAACTATCAGATATGATGCTGTTTCTGGAAACATGAAACTAAGGTTTTCTTTTTCAGGTCTTGAGCAACCTACAGGAAAAATCTCATTTTGGTGCTTTTACAAATACTGCATGTTCCTTTGACATCAGAGATTAGATTACTGAATGCACACAACATGGACTACAAGAAGAGCACAGAAAAGCCAAAGCTACTTAAAATGCAGATGTTGATACCAAGTGTGACATAGTGGCACATACTATCAATGCTTCTAAAAACAGCATGCACCTTTGATAGGCTTTGAAAGATGATAGTCTTTTAACAGTGTTTCTGTAGAGAATTCTTCCTAGCTAAAAAGATATCCATACCAAAGCAGCTTACATTCAGCAAGAGAATTTTTTTTGTTTATGAAATTATGACATGATTGGAAAAATTAAGTTGTCTGGAGGAACCAAATCTCTCCCTTTATCAAATTGTCGGGGCAGCTATCAAGAACACCCTTGTCAAGGCAGAACAAGAACACCCTTGCTACAGTCAAAAAGATGCAGATATTCTTTGCTGAGATCTTCCTCATCATGGAATTCACTTCTCATCTGCAGAAACAGTTTTGTTTCTGACAGATTTACAGACCTGCCACAAATCCTGTCCCTTCTTGAAAGCACCACAGGCTCATAAGAAGTAGTCTGGGGACAATGCATGACTTCACACTTCACTAACTAGGTTAACTTTTGAAGGACTTCGCAACTAGGAAAGAAATACTGAGCTGAAAAAAGGCAGATAAATAGTAAATTATTGGGTATTAAAGTCCTTAGCAAACACCGAACATTCCAGGTCTCTTCAGAACTGTAATACTTCTTCGAAGACCTTTCTACCTTTAATCCTACTTTTACTTCTGAAGACCTCAATGATTTAGAATAGATCTTCACTGAAAGACAAAGCTAGCAGCAGTATTCCTCACTTGTAAAGGAGATATTTTAGTGTTTCCACAGCATTGTTTTATAGACTGATTATATATTAACATTGAAGTCAGATAACCATATAGAAGAGTTAACCAAAAAACACCTTTCATCCAGACAAATTAAGCCCATTAAAATAGGATGTGATACATTCAATTCACTTTACTGGCACTGGTCAAAGAAATTAAGAATACGACTGAAGGGACTGATGTGATAACTTGCTGTCACAACAGAGCACTTCAAAATTCATCACCACTGGGCTGAAGACTATGAATTGAGGTGGCTTACTCAAGGCTAACTTAATTTGATTTGCAAAGCCTAAAGCAATTCACATGATCGCATTAGACCTAAACTGAAACACCGATACCCTCCAGCAGAATGCCTACTTTCTGCAACACTGCAGGATATAATCACATCCACACAGCTAACTTCTAAGCATGGAAGCAGTTCCACTGAGCCAATGGAACTACTGGCAAAGAAATCAACTCCAGATTACAACACCTAAACGCAAATACTTAAATGCACCCATCTGCAGATGTGTGAACTATCCAAACTGCTCTTCCACAGTAAAAAGGCATCTAGACAGTACAGTCAGTGAGCCTCGATGGATTTAGCCTATCTTGAGAGAAACACCCAGTGGAGATGAACTGAACCTCTCCTCCAGGCTCCACTGCCTAGATCCCTTCTGACTCCAATGCAAGCTAAGACACCTAGCTCCTCTGATGAAACCCAAATTTAGATGTCTTTATCTAGAGCCAAATTCCACCCCTAATAAGCTTAACTTTAATCATGTATTAAGGTAAGTTGCTAAACCAAGGTCTCAATCAATAGCATTTTAGTCAGCACAAGTCCTGAAGAGCTGAGTGAAATAAATTCATGAGCACCAAATGATACACTTAACTGCAGGACTGTGCCGACAGCATAATGAGGTCTGTATAAACAAAATGCAAAAAGCAACGTTCCTCAAATGCACAGAAATACAAATACAGATAAAGTTCATCCTCCCTGTGGAAAAAAGTTTCTCAATCAGTTTGCAAGACCATACACAATATTTGTTACATTTTCTTTTCAACAGGGAAATACAATCAAGTTAATAAGAAAGATAGATCACTGCAAAAGCATTGATCTGTTTGGACTCTTCAAAGGTAGCTAGCAGGTACCTATACTGTAAATATTTAGGAGATTAGTACTTTTAACTTCACTAAAGGCATTTGGCTTAAATCTTACCACACTATCATTTTCACTAGTACTCAACTAGTGAGTCCTTTAGAAATAAACAAACAGAGAAAACACTTTCTTATCCATTTTGTAAAACTTGCAGAAGACAGCAGTGCTTCTATCCAAAGAACGTTGCTTAAGAGGTTCACATCATTAAAAGGGAGTCATCCGATTCCTACTAGCTTCCGTCCTAATCTCATAATACACACATATACATAGATATAAAAAAATATTTTTGTAATGATGATGAAAGTCACTCAAAAAACAGTTTGAAGAAAAAAACACAAGCCTGAGTGTCATCATTTATTAAGGATAAAAAGGTGAAGTGTTAAACCTTTAAGACAAAAAATTGAAATTAAAATTTAGTGGTAATGATTTACTGCATCCTAAAAGACTAAGAGTAGCTAGGACTTAAAGACTTATAAATCTATCTTCATAAAATTCTCCAATTGAAATGAATGAGCAAACCCTTAAACCACTGAGTTACACGTGTGAACCAGTGACAGTGATCAACTTCACAGAGCAGAACACCAAAACATGAAAAACTCAGTTAAAAACAGAAGCTTTAGTGAGAAGTATTGTCAAAGGCAAGTTCTAAAAAGACACAGTTTTACAACCTTGAATACAAAGCCATTTCAGTGATCTTACTGACTAGTTTAATATGTGCCTCACACAAACTTCAAATACAAGTAGTCACAGAGCACAATATGTTCAGAACTATGATTTTAACTTATAACAACCTCCATGAGTGTATTCTTCGTTTACATTTTTGTTGTTAGGACTCACTATTCTATCTATATCTTCCATAGTCCAACACTTCTGCTGTCCTTAGAAACAGATGACAAAAGGAAAAACAAACATCCTCTCCATCTCTCCCAAAGGAGTGACAAAAATCACCCCCTGCGGACATTGATATACCTCTGACTATTTGACTTAGAGTTTTCAAGTCTACAAAACCAGAAAGCTAGTAGTACAAAAACATGTCCCTAAAAAAATTAAATACTTTGAAATACCAATGTAAACAGAACCTTCTGACTTAAGTAGGTAGCCACTTAAACTCATCAGCAGACAACTAGACAAGTCTATCCATAAAGGTGGAAGAAAAAGGTAACTGATACAGAAGAAATGTTCTGGTGGCAAAGCACCTGGAATCAAATTTCAAAATGCAGTTAGTTCTTACGTCTTTACAGCCTAAGTCAAATATTTAGGCTTCTCTTAATGACAATTTTACCATAACAAGCTACTCCAAGGAAGCAAGACAGAGGAGTGCAAAAGAAAGCCGTAAGAACTAGGAATCTGGGCATTATTGCCAACGTAGACATTGGGAATCTCCTAGCAAAAAGTCAAAATTCAAACCTTTAGTAATTCTCCAGAAATGTTTCTGATGTTAACCAAGAGTTAAATGTGATCAAAGAAGCTTGATGAAAATAAACTACTACAAATGTTCTTAAGAAGTCCAGAAATAACAGAAGATTTCATGAAGTATTCTTAAAAATAAAGAGACAACACTTATCTAGAGAAAGAAGAGATGATGCATGCAGAAATATGGACAACACAGAGTAAGTTTCCAACCTCCTAAGAAAAGTGTACGTGCACTACTGTTGTTGATACATACTGCAGCCTGGAGAACACGATTTTATTATCAAGGGAAATCAGTACTCTTTTCCTTGGTGGAGTTTTGGGTATTTGGTCATTAAGGAAAAGAACACACTTAAGTAACAGAGCTTACTCATTACAGTTATTTCATTTGTCTCACATATCTGTGAATGTCTTCCCTGAGTGCTGTTCAAAGAGTGGGTGGATTGGAGTAGCACAGAAATCTACATTTTGCAAATGGGAACAGTAATGCAATTTACAGGAAGGCAGATAATCTTACGACAGTTAAAAAACTGGCAATTCGTGCCTGGTATTTTACTGATAATGCAGTCACCAAAGAGATTTAACTTTATAAAATGGCTCAAGAGATTTTTTTTTTCTTTTTTTGAGAAGTGTAAGATTCTGGTTTTGAACTAAAAGCCACTCAATACTCATCACCTACACTTGAACACCAAGATGCATCAAAATTTTCCTATCGAAACTTAGGAGAGAACTCCACGTTTATTTTCTAGATCAACAATAAACTGTTCAGACAAACTACATGTTTTTTGCCCTTTTAAGAGCTGTGCTATTAAGACAGAAGGTCCATTTCCTCAGACCCATAACTAGGTGAACAGCAGAACGTTGAATGGGTCATATAAAACCTGTCTCTTAAAAGTCCCTTTCCACTACTCCCACTTAAAGCATTAAGTCAGTCACTTTTTCTGGAACCAGAATTACATCATGGAACACGTTTTGTCGTCTGATGACTAACTGCATCATGAGGAAGAAAGTAAGTTATGGAAATTCACTGCATAAATTGTTTAGTTTAATACTCCAAGAGCAGCAGCAGAAGAATCCAGCAGAAGATGGAAAAGACCTTTCAGCAGGAACTAACAGATTCAGTAGACAGGCCCAACCTAAAGCTTGGGTTTGCACCGTAAGAGGTATTTTTGCATGATACTTATAGCTTTCATAATTATAAACATCTCTTACTTGCTAATGACAGCCATTCTAGGAATCTTTGCTTATACAGATTATACCACAATAAAAAGCTTTTTAATTAACCTTTTAACAATATTGTCTTGTGAATTCTGAACTATGACTTCAGACGTTTTTATAGCACACATTTACATCCCCTATTTTCCGCCCAGCCATAAGCTCTTCCGATCATTGCAAGACCACCAAAACACTGGACAACATAATAGATAGGGAAGACACCTTCTCTCCCTTTCCCCATTTTGTTTGGACAGTAACACATATGTAAGTTGAACAATAAAACCACACATGCAATGATACACAAAGCATTGTCATCAAATTGTTATCACTTATTATGCACTATCTTTAGCATGAATTATCTTCACTGAATACCAAATATCTCATGCACTTCAAGAAGCCTGAATTTTGGTATAAAACAGATCTCTGATATAAAAAAAAAGATGTCTTTAAGGATGGGGAAAAAATAATTTAGAAAGCTACAAGACTTATAAAAGAGCTCAACAAGAAGGCCTTTTCTGTCCCACTGCCTTTTTTAAGGCAAATCCTGAATTCTCTAGTTCAGTTCTTGTATTTAGTTTGCTTCTTTATGTGTTACTTAACAATTATAGTTATGCCTGCTTTTCTAGGGACTCTTCAGAGGTGGGAAGGATGGGCTGTACCTGTAGCTCCGTCAGCACAAGAGCCTAAATTAGTAAAACATCATTAGTGTGGGCATGAATGTTTGAAGCCTTTTGAATAACCAAAAGTGTTGTGGTAATGTAAAAGTCACAGCTACTTGTGAAGAGCATTAAAGGAGAGATAACAAGTAAACCAGTTATCAAGTCTACATATTTCAGTTTTTCATTTTGCAAAGGGACTTCATTCTGTATTTCATTAAAGGCTCCGATCAAGTCAGTCATTTGGAAGGATTAGGCACAGAAAACCAATAATGCCTCAAATAATCCTTAAGACATGTTCTTCTAGTACTTACTTTCCCCTCTGTCATGGGGTAAGAAAACACGCCAATGTGAGTGAGAAATCTACTCAAGTGCTACATTAAGAATGGAAGGCATATGAGACTGTCTATCATCATACTACATCTCTCTACTGTTAATTCCTCTACCACCACAGAGCATTAGGTTAAAATTCTTCAACATTTAGTAACAGCCATGGTAGAAAAACAAACTTAGCTAAGCATTACAAAAAAGGGGGAAGACCCAAAGCAACCCCATTGGATTTTCACAAAGAAAAAAATATATATTGTTAGATAACGAGTCCCCATGCATATATTAAGGTAACTGCCTATATGTACATCCTTTTTCCATAATCAATGCAATGCAACTTACCTTCCTTTCACAAGGGGTAAGCTACCTTAATCAGGTACCACAAAGTAAAACACCAGTGTACTGAAAAAGCTACTGGCATGTGCCAAAGCCCTTTGCTATATTCAGGCATAGGAGCTTCTGATATAGAGTACTCAAAAATCCAAATCAAGCAAATGAATTTATTAATATGCCACAAATGGAGATTTTCCAAATTGCCGTAGAATTTGTAAAAATTGGACAGTAACAGGATGTCATACGGTGTGTCTCTATATTCAACTTAGCTGCTGGAAATATAATTATTTGAACTTTCAACTGCTTTCACAAAAATATAGCTGAAGAAATATCACGTCTCTTCCCTATACAAGTATTTGCGTGGGATACTTTCTCAGTACAACAGGAAGTTTTAGGAAATTAACTTCATAATTTACGTGTTTATATAGAATTTTAGAGGAGTATTTCTGCTAGTTACAATAGTACCAGTGTAAAAACACTGCTACAGCATAATGAGTAACTTCATGTGTTTTACACTTTATACATTATAGCAAACAATGATGAATTTCTATGTAATGATTAGCGTAGAGAACAGAAAACAAAAAAAGCCTTTGTAATGTTGTTTTACATAAAAGTTGGTACAAATGCTATCTGAGAGCACTAGACAGATATTTGCTGAAAAACATGATGTTAACAGAGATATTACAAAGAACAAGTGTAATTCAATTTCTCTGTTACTATCTGAATAAAACAGTACTTAGCTACGTACAGTTCCAGAGAGGACATCATGAGGGCAGCAGTTGAGAAGGTGACTCTTGCACACTCTGTCATCACTGAATTTGATTCGCTGGCGGGTCGTGTCACCTGCAATATAGAAATCAACGTATTCCAGGTTAGAAATCTGGAGAAGCCAAATATGTTATGCAAGTTACATGCAAAGCTTTAACACTACCCTGTCACACAGTGAAGGCCTATGGAAACTAGAACTTAAAACACTGTATGCTTCTTTGCCAAATAAAACCAAAACCAAATATATATTTTAATGCTCTACAATGCTATTTAAAAATCCTTTCATACTTCCCCTTCAAAAATGCAGTGTGAGAAGTGCTTGAAACCAGAAAGAGAATATTAAACACTTTGCTACAACAGCATTTATTAAATGAGCTATATAATGCTCTATTCAGATTTTACATGAAATAGTGATGTATTTGTATGCAACAATTAGCAAATAAAAGCAGCCTCAAACAAAATGAAACACGGTGAGTCTTCACTGAATCCCACCTGATACTCATTTTATTGTTTTGCTCTTTGAAGCAAAGCACCCTCTTACTTCTGATGGGAGTAGCATAAAGAGTTGGCAGAAGAATGAATTTAAATGCTTACAAACCTGAAAAAAGTCAGTCAAACATATGGACTTAGCCTACATGCAAAGTTATTTTACAGATGCTTGTATATAACCGTCTCGTAAACCATATTTTTTCTACACGCTGTTTGTTGGGATGGGAACATCTCAATTGCATCTTCATCATGGCAGGTTGTAGTTCCTGCATCAGCAGAAGCATCAACCTGCCCACACACTGAGGGCCAATTCAAAGTTTAAATGACCCCATCTGGGAGCAAGACCTGAAGTCTTCAGATCAAAGTAACCAGCTGGTATTTTGGGGGTGAGGGAGGGAATGGGTTTTCCTTCGAGTCATAACGTCATTGTCACTTTTTGAGATTCAGAAGAGAGATTGCTGCTATGGCTCTCTTGCTGTTGAGACACAGGCATGATAAAACCTTAATCTCTCTCAGTATTTATCTATTTATACATAAAAGTTAACAACTTGTTAAAATCTTTAATCATCGAAAACCTACTGGTGAATTACTGAAGCAAGAAGGGCTGCTGGGGGAAAAAAGATGTGTAATGAGTTCAGATAGCAACCTTTTCCATTTCATCAAGTATTTTAGAGAGTACGGATACATTCTGCAGTTTTTATGGCTTCATGATTGGAAATGCTGAGAATTTTGAATCTATTATACAATTCAAGAAGCCCAATTCATTACTTAGGTAATTACAACATAATAAAAATACATATTCAAGCCTTTCTTACAATTATGTAATTGGATTTTTTAAATATCAGCTCTATGCATAGGATGCTAATATATAACATCTTCAGATGGACCAAGTTTCAGATTATTAAGCAAACAAAAATTTCCAAGAATACCACATCCTTAATATGCCTGCAGAATGCAACAGTTAAACCCAGTAATCCACAGGCTGAAGACAGCTTCAAAGCAGTTCAACAATAGGTTTTCTAGAGGTAAAGCTTACCGTTCACTGTTATTTACACTACTAAAAAATTAAAGCAATCCCTTTATAATCACGCCTGCTACTGCAGTAAAGAGTTTTGAGTTTTGTTTTGCTTTTTCGGAGGTGGATCCATATTTGTTTCTTTTTTTTTTTTCCTTTTTCTTTTTTTAAACACAACTGCGTTTGTTCCACATTCATTAACACATCTGAAAAGTTAGCGATAACTCACGGCTCGGCGAATGCGGGGCCTTTCTGACACTCCCTTGCAGATTGATGTAGGCAGGCAAAGATACATTGAACCTTTATAAATAAAACAAGGGGCCAGATTGTTCAGTTTGTATAGAATAATAGACTCTGCCAGCAATTTTAACACAGCATCTAGAAATACATGTTGACTGTAAAGATTCTTCTACATAAAGACAAATGAACAAAATCAAGAAAAGTATTAAAAAAAAGACAGCTGATAGCCTAATCGCACTAACCCATCAGGAGTTAAGGAGTTATGAAGACTAGAAAATTGCCGAAAGACTTATATGGTTCCTTAGGTAAAGTTGGAAAGAATTATTTTCCCAGACATTACCTCAACATCAAGAGGTCATTCATTTTCTTCCTACTTCTAATACAGCTGGTGACTGACTGTACAGCTGCAATACCCTCTTTATTCCTCTAAGGGGCTAGCACGATAATCACAATTGGCAAACTGGGACAAGACGACACAGAAAAAAAATGGCAGCAGGAACTGACCAAATTACATCCTTAAGGTGGTGTTCCACATTTACACTTTAACTGACAATCTTTTTGCATCATGCCTTTGGTCTAGCACTTTGGAGCTTGCAGAGAGGCTCCCACACACAGAACGTCCAGATATTCACCTTTTCCTGTCTATGGATAGTGTTGTCATACATTCACATTTCTTTTTAAACTACGGTGTTCCAGCAGGAAAGGCTTATCAAAAAGATAAGGCACCGTGTCCTATGTTCTACCAATGACTGAATCCCGTGTCCCTCTTGGAGCCCATTCCAGAGTCTGACAGCCTCAGAAGGAAGTGCTTTTATTTCTTCACGGGTTCTGTGGGCTCCAATACCCCTAAAATAGCTCAGACATGTTGTCAAAGACAGAAGATATGTTCTGCCGCTGATCTACAGATGAATCATCTTGAGGTGGCGATGGCCTCTGGGGCCTACATGGGCTGCTGAGTGGGGGGAACAGAATCTACAGACCGACTCTGCGCCTGCCATTCAGGCCTTTCGCAAGAGGCTTGCGGATGCCTCCTAAGAATTCAAACAACAGAGGCATGAACTTGACTGTTCCTAACCCCACAACTTGGTTTAAGTGGTATGTCAGATAGCTGAGATGGTACTTCTTTACATCAAACTACAGTCAAGTTGGTACACTCTTCCTGTGGCCAAACTATCAACTGAATGCTAAAGAATCTCTATGAGTACTTAGGAAAGGCTTTATATTTTCTGTAGAAAGAAAATAATACACCTGAGGACTAAGTAGGTGCAGTCATTTAAATTTTAGAAGTATCCTTAAACAGCTGCAAAGAGGACACTCTCACCAATATTTCTGATCTTATTACAAGTTCTATTTAATAGGTAAATCATTATGTTAGCTCAGAATAGCAACTTATTTAACCCTGCCTCTAAAGAACAGCAAAATATTCAACTGCTTGATCTTTAGGACTCACTCATTAAAGAAGTCCAAGGAGGCAACATTCATTACTGTAAGCCACTCCACTGTTTCTGATTAGATTTTCTCCATTAAAAAAAAAAAAAATTATGTTGGATAAAATTTATATGGAAAAAAAGAAAAAAAATCCCTCAAGAAGTAGCAGCATTAGTTTTACTCAAAGTATCTGGCCCAAACCACATTTCTACAATGTATTACATTATTTATATACATATACATATATATATATAAAATATATACGATGCAATACATCATAATACATCATAGTGTATTAAAAGGAAATTTCTGCACTTATACATCTTATATTGAGATCTACGACATGCTGGATGCAAATACCATGGCACTATATCTTACAGATGCCAGCACTGGAGTCACCTTTCTGAAGGAGGTTTTCTAGTTCACATTAAGTATGTTGACGACAAAACTGACATCAATATTCATACAGCTGATTAAGGAACATCCAGAGGTTAAGATCACAATGTGCACTTGTGACTACGATCCACTCTAACTCCCAAGTCTAACGTATTAACAAGCCTCTACAATGTCATTTCTGCGTATTTTAATCACAAACCAGCAGCATGTCTGTACTGACACTGCTTAGCATTAACTGCACACTATTTATTTCACCCAGCATTTCTTACAATTCTCCTGTATCTTAACCTTCTCCCAACAACAATCCCAGTGCACTGATGAGATTACCATTTGGAAACCAAACGTAACCTCTCATCCTAAACAAGAGGTGCATGCCATGCAAAGACAACAACGCACCCGTTCATTTTCACACTGCTGACTTCCTGCATTAAGCTCCGTCAGCCAAAACCGGTTGGGTTTTCACCCAGATTTCTGAAGTCCCACCATTTTGGCGAGGGACCCTCAAAGCTTTATTCGTGAGCAGCTACTAACTGGGGGGAATATCAGGTTAAAGGCTGCATAGCAGATTTCATCAGCGAAGCAAGCCTTGTTTAACAAGGACTCAGCATCTTTATTTAATTGAGGTTCATGCAGTCACAGAAGGTCCTGTTCCTGCTGCAGACTGAATGGGCAGCTGATTTCGATTTACTGTCACCAATGCCAGACACACCTTCACCATAACACTTTTAGTATAACACGTTTCTAAGCAGGATTTCTTCTGTTTTATGCTATGACTGTATTAACACTTGTGAATGCTTAGTGTAATAAAACCATTTTTAGCTAATGAATTACAAGCAGAATGTAACAATGATATCCTACCAGGCAAGGATATGCCTGTTTGCACCTGAAGTGTCATTCTAAACAGTGTCCCAAAGCTGTAGTAAAAAAATAATAACAAACCCCAAATCCTTCACTGTTCCCCTTATTTTTAAGGGCTAAAGTACCAAAAACTTTATAATGAAGCCAGCAAATACACACAATTCACTGAACACAATCATTGCTCTTCAAGCCACCTAATCACTCCTGATTAACAAATTATCTTTTCATTAAGTGTATCTGTTGCTTCTACTTCTGAGTTGGTATCAATTCCACGTTCTGGGTAGGTTTTGGAGAAATTCACGTATACAAGATACTTTTTTCCACCTGTATTTTGGTGTTGATCCGTATCTGAAAGACAAGCTCTCGGAGGAGGCTCTTGGCTCCCTAACCTGGCTCTCAGCCTGAAGCTACCAAATTGGTTAGCAGTCCTCCAGTAACGGAAACAACATACTGAGTTCAAAAGCACGTGCTACGTTCCACCTCCAAGTGCAAAACTTACAGAACTGGAAAAATGTAACCTATATACCCTTAAAATACCAGCCTCAACCCACTGCCCATCGTAAGTACTTGTGCAAAAATATTTGCTGCACTTCTTGGTTGACAACATGTCCATCTGTCACCTGCATGCCAGCTACAGCAATACAGCTTCAAGGTGCTGAGAAGTTTTAACCTACCCTAGGAAGACAAGGCCCCTAACATTTCCCTCTCTGCTCCCCAAGACGGGAATGAAATACAAAGATAGGTTCTGTTGAAGTGAAGGCACTACAGGCAAACGTGAGCACAAATTAAAAAGCTGGTCTGCTGAAGTGAAGCACTACAAACACAAATGCTAATTAAAAAATAGGTTACAAGTTCTAGATTACGCTTCTGTTACCATATAATGAGTTTCACTGAACAAATGTAACTTCAAGATAAGCACGGGGTGTCACTTCAGCTTCTCCTCAACAGAGAGGACAGAAAGGTCACACATCAGGAACCACTACTACGGATAACTGAAAGCAGCTAGCGTAAAACTGATAAACTGATTAAGATGTGAGCAGATGTCAAATGATATTTTCAGTGAAATAAGAATACCTAGAGCAAGAAAACTCTTTGCTATTATCATCTAAGAACTTGGTCAAACACTCCAAGCCCAAAGGAGTAGCAGGTGAAGCAAAAGAGGTGCTGACTGACACTTCGTACATATGGGTTCCATACATCTGAAGGCTCCAAAGATTAAAGCTTCTGCTATTCATATAGCGCAATATTTGTTAGTAAGCTTGGCAGAACACTTTCACAACCACATGTAAACTTCAAAAGCACATACAAATTTATTTGTCTACAAAGAAGACTAACGAACTGCTAGTTGGTCATATTTTTAGACTATAACCTCATTTTGATGTAGTGGCAGTTGTATAAAAAAAAAACATTTCTTTGCGAGGGTCGAGTCCTGGCAGTTTCAAGATGATGTGTTTAAAGTTACAGGACGATTCAGATCTCATCTGGGCCTGCACCACTGTCTAAGGCAGTGACCCTTCTCCACCCTCTGCTTCTAGCCTATTCCTTGCAATGACTCCAGCATTCACGCGGCGAGGCAGATCAGGTAACCAAGCTGGCACAAAATCAACCCGTTGAGCAAGATATGCTGATTTGAAACAAAATGGGATCTTTACAATCAGGCCTTTTAGGGAAAACTTGACAATCTTACCCAGTTCTGCTACGCTCTTAAAAAAAAAAAAAAAACGCACCCCTGGGGTACTAGTATCAATTATATTAACGTTTCTTTTAATAAATGAAGTCACTTACAAATTAACTTGGGAATGATCCTTGCACTAGGATAACTGTTACGTTTGACAGAGAACAGAGGTGACAAAAACAGGCATACAGAAATATGTAATGAACGTCTGAGCTAAAAAAATCATTTAAAAAAAAATAATGCTTTATCAGCTTATTCCTGATACTTCTGAATGACAAATTCACGCAGCCCTGGTCCTCAGCCATAAATTCAACTTCAACTAACCTCTTAACTACTGTCAGGCGTTACAAAGCCATTGAGTTTAACGGCTAATGGTGAGAAACAACATAATATGAATAAAACATTGGGATGCAAGTACGTAAGGTCAGCGACTTCACTTCAGCGCTCGTTATTTCTCAATATTTGGGAAACCCACGCTACATACTCAGTAGTTTATATTTAAGCCTCTCTAGGTATGCCAGCTTATCAGTGCCCGCAGTGACATACTTCAGAGTACGCTGTTTTCCATCTGTAGTCACAACTATATTCAATTAGTCCAGCTTTTTACTGACATCTCAATCTAAGCTGCATTTATTTACTTATTTTGGGGTATGGTCCACGTCCAACCCAGTCTTTTTTACCTCTTATCAGAGAAGCATGCAAGTGAGCTTCAGGTTAGGTAAATTTATTTAAGATGTTGAAAAATACCAAACCGCTCATTTTTAAATAATGTGGCTTTATGGGTGCTTCACAGAGCTCTCTTTACCTGTCATTTACAGCACAATTTCACCATAGCGGCTTTAGCAATGCAACTGCTTTTTAGATATCCCCAATTGCCTCTAAGAACTGCAACTCACCAGGAACACCTACAGAGCACCTGCCACGACCCTTCTACTCCACCTCCCCACCAGGGAACGGGAGGGCACCAGCAGGGTGGCTGGCAGAGCCCGTCCAATGTCACACCCCAGCAGGTACCGGGCAGCGAGCGATGTACCACGCATGGAGAGGTGTCGCGTGACTGCGAGCGTGTCTACCCCGCTGCCCAAATTCAGACCAAGCGTTTGATCTGCCTTTTCTAATATAACTGAGAATTTTAATGTGAAGTCCCTCTTCCAACCAAAAAAAAAAAAAAAAAAGACAACCAAACAAAAAAATCCACCAGACTGTGTGATAGCATTCTGTTAATTGGGAAATTCAAAGGCACGTTGGTAATTTTGAACATAATATAGAAATGGTATTTTTAGAAGCATTTTAAGATCCATTCTATTGCCAGGTAGAGCAAAATAAAAGGCAATGGGGACAGGTGAGGAAACAAGAGCTCCGCTCTACCAAGAAATGCAAGGACTGCCATACTCTAACAAAAAGCCGTGATTTGCATATTACTAGAAACAAGAGTATTTGTCAGAGGTGATGGGGGAGCGAAACAAAAAAAAAAAGCCAAAACCCACTACTCACAAGGCTAGCAATATTTCAATGACCTTGAACCTGGCCTTGAATTTACAAGGGTACCAGCTTCACAGAAAACGATGGTTTTCAGTCCCTGGAAGCACTCTGGTTTAAATAATGCTCCACTGGAATTTTTATTTCTTTATTTTTAAAAAAGAACTAAAATGGTGCTATATGGAGATCCCCAATTCTCCATCTAATCCAATAATGGAAGCCAGTACTGCAAACAGCCTTTTTTCCTTATCCTTCCCCATCCTGACAACTTTGTTTAGATGCTTCCTCTCAGTAAGCCACTTTCGCTTCAGCACACGCGGCTCTGGATTTACAAGCTGGGTGGGAGGGGGCAATACAGTTATCAATAAAATGACTGCTTTCTCACAAAGCTAAAGGAAACCTAGTATGCGATTGGTTTTCCTGGCTTAGGTCTTAAGTGTAACTGTCATTTAGCATCTTTAAGCAGCTCTCACATGTCAGTCGCCCTTCTTCCACCGCCAGTGAAAAACGCATTCAAAAACTGCAAAAGCCTTCACCCTTTTTAAGCTTCCTGTGCGGTCTTAGGTACCCTTTTGAGACAGCCATCTGGGTACTAGCGCTGGGAAGCCTTGAATTTCATGAGCACCATGCTACATTGCCAAGCTGAGCACTCACACCACAACAGGAAGCATTCAAAATCTTCTGGGACGAGACAAAAAAATCACTCCAAGTCAGATCCTGCACGCTGACTACTCGCTAACCAGCCTTGCCCTGGAAGGCAACCTCTCCATAATAGCAATTTTCCTATGAGGTTATCATGCCCCTGTTTAGAACAGCTGTAAGCACGTAGCAGGAAGCATTCATGACATCCTGGGTATGTGAAAACTCGTTACATTTATTTAAAATTCTAAATCCTATCAAAAAAGCTGAAAAGAAGATCATATTGCCCCAGTTCCAAGAGATGACCAGCACATGCAAAGTAAATCCCAGTTCATACATCCTACCCAGTGCATGGGAACACAGATAATCATTAATAAAGCATGAAGCTTCAACAAACACGTAGCGTATCTGCGAGAGTGAGTACAACATGCAGAACACTAAAATCATCTGTAATCAGAGTCTACCCTCAGGTGCAGCATCCTCTCGTTCATAAATGAGATACCACACATCACACCAGGGCCTCCTCTTCCCTAGCAGTCGCCACACTACCTACACTTATGGATCACTGCTGTTCAAACATCACTGTGGAGCGTGAAAAAAAATAAATAAATCTGAGAACCTGTACACAGCGATTATTTTCTATTTCACGATGTGACCGCAAAGTGATCAGAAGCCTGATTGTAGCTATAGTGTCTCTCTGTCTCGGGATTACTGCCTCTAGGTGTTAAAATGTGATTTTTTTTTAACAAAGGGGAAAAAAAAATGGGGGAAGTTCATCCGCTGGGAGCGACTAAACCCTCTCTTTCAGACAGCAGCAGGCAGACCCACCCAGCCGGCTGAAATGATGGTTTGGGTCAGACTTCAGACAGACCTACAGTGACACGAGCGCCCTGCTCCGCCGAAGGGGGGGTGGCTCGGGCTGTTCTGCCTGCGCCCCCCCGCCCGGTCGGGGCTGCCCGCTGCTCCCCGCGGGGCCGAGCCACGCGGCCGGGCCCTGCCGCTGCGCGGTTCCGCTTCTCCGGGGGCCCCGCGGGCAGCGCTCGGCGGCCGGGCTGGGCCTCAAGAGCGGCGGCGGCGGCGGCCCCCAGCGGCCGCATCGTCCCCGCGGGGCCCCGGGCCCGCTCCTAGGGCGGGCGAGCGGGCGGACAACGGCGGCGGCGGCTCGTCGAGCCCCCTCCCGGCCCCCGCCCCGGCTCCGAGCGCGGCCCCGGCCGGGGGGCGCTTACCGTCCCGGGACGTGCCCATGAGCTGGTCCAGCATGGCGCGCATCTGGGCCTGCGCCGACATCTTGAGCGCGGGGGGGGGGGCCGGCCCGGCCCGGCCGCCTCACGCCGACTGCGGCCTACAAGGCCCGAGGCCCGGCGCGGCCCGAGGCCCTCCCCCTACGCGTCACGGTGCGGGCCCGGGCGGAGCCCCGCTTCCCCGCCGAGGGCACGGGGGGGACGCGGAGGGCAGCGAGAGCAGCGGGCGCTGCCGCTGAGGGCGGAGCGGGGGAGCCTCTGCCCCGCGCCCGGCTCGGTGCTGCCGCTGCCGCCTCCCCTCCCCCCGCCGCTCCTCCCGCCTGCCACGCGCGCGCGCCGGCGCTAACGGAAACCCGCGCGCACGCGCCCTCCTCCTCCTCGCCTCCCACCTCCCCGCGAACGTCAGCGCGGCCGGCGCTCGGCGCCCACCCATTGGCCGCGACGCGCGGCGCGGTGATTGGCGGGGGGGCCCCTCGGAGCCGCTGTGACGCGAGGACCGCTCTGGGCGCCCCGGAGCCTCCCCCGCGCCCCGCCGCCATCTTAGGGGGCGCGCTGCGGGCGGGCGGGCGCCTCGCGTCCCTCCCGGCCTCTGCTGGCCCCAACGCCTCGGCCCTGAGGGGCTGCTCCGCCCGCCCGCTGCCCCGGGGCTGGGCTGGTGTTAACTAAGGGGAGAGGCGAGCGAGGGCACGCGTTGAGGGGAAGCGGTTTGGCTCGCAGCGTGTTTCTGGCAGCACGCTTTGTCTTCCCTCCTGGCAAAGCCCAGCCAAGCGCTCTTTTGTTGGTGGTTCTTTATTAAGCTCCTCCCGCAATTACAGCCCAGCCTCGCATTTACAGCCGTTGTAAGTCGCCCTCGGTACAGGTTTCTTACGCATCTTGCACAGAACAAGCCTCTTCTGACAATTGAAACCAATGTTTCTTTCCTTATAAAAAGAAGCTTGCTGTTCCAGGTTGCAGGACAAGAAAACAGCATTATTGCTTGGACTGTAACTCATTGTCGTCTGACTTACACATCTGGTGTTACTGACAGGCATTTCACTGCTAAAGGAAGCTTCTCCAAGATTCACAGTGAAACAGGCATAAGAGGCCTAGTTTGAGCCAACCACTTAAAGGCATTCAGAAATTTGCAGTTCACTAGGAAGCAGTATTCTGAGTAATTATCACTAGGTCATTGCCATGGATGAAAATCTTCAAGGTGAGGAAGTAGTACAGCAGCACTCACAAGAACCTTCTAATGCCCCAAAGAAAGGGCCTTTCCTTTGGAAATTGGAATTGGAAATTGGGCTTTTCCTTTTCCATTGGAAAATTCCCAATGTACAGAACATGGCAGGAAAACCCTACAGAAAACGGGCAAATCCCTTCACCTACAGATTTAGGGAAAGAAAACAAAGTTGTAACTCCTTACGACAGCTGGACGGTGAGGTTTTTGGCCTAGTTTTCCATTATAGGTAACCCCCCTCATTCCCTGAGGCTGCCTGTCACACCGCACACCCAGACGAAGAGGCAGGTCAGGTACACTCGATGACCACCGGGAGGGGATTCCCTGTTACTCCCCTTTCACCCCACACCCGCTGACTGAAAACCTCCAAGAAACACAAGCCAGCAGGGCCTCGGCGGCTCCCCTACCGGGGCACGTTTATTGGGGAACCGACGGCAGGCGCACGGCGGCCGCTTCAACCCTTCCCTCCCGGCTGCTGGGGCAGGCGGAAGCCCACCAGGCCGGCCACCTCCTCGGGCGAGCGCTCCCCCCTGCCGTGGTACTCGTGGTGCAAAGCGGCCAGGTGCCGCACGCTGCGCAGCAGGCACAGGTAGGTGGCGGCCTGGAAGTGCAGCTCCTGCTGGGCCCGGCACAGCTTCTCGGTGGTGACCTGCGGAGAGGAGGCGACAAGGACCGGCCGCTTCACCTCACGCCGCCGCCGCCGGAAAAGGAGGCGGAGCGGGAGGGGAAGGAGCCGCGGCGCCCCCACCGTACCCGGTGAGCGCGGAAGGCCGCCAGGAGGTGCCGGTAGGCGGCCGTGTCCCGGTAGGGCCGGCCGGGCGGGCCGCTCGCCAGCCGCAGCTCGCGGAGGAGCCCGCGGAGCGTCCGCAGCGGGGAGCCCAGCGCCGCCATCTTCCGACCGGCCGGCAGCGGAGCTGCACGGCAACGGGCCCGCGGGGCGCGGCCACCGCCAGGGCGGGCTGCGGAGCGCCGAGCGGAGTGATCGCTTCCCGCCCCCGCTCCCCCGAGCGGCCGGGGTCGAGCGGCGGAGGGCGAGAGGCGAGGCCGGGCTCTCGCCGCCTGCTGGGCAGGGAGGGGAGGGGAGCGACGGCCGCGGGCGCTCAGGGAGGCTTCGTGCGGCCCGCCCCGCCGCGGGGGCTTCGGGGTCTGTGTTTTGGCCAAATTTAAAAAAAAATAAAATAATAAAATAATAAATAAATAAAATAATTTTTAAAAGGTAAGAAACGGAGAGTGAAAAAAAGAAGCCCACCCCAGATGGGACTCGAACCCACAATCCCTGGCTTAGGAGGCCAATGCCTTATCCATTAGGCCACTGGGGCTACCACGGAAAGCGTTTCGCTGCGGTGCTACTTCTCTCATTTCCCCGCCCCTCTCCCCTTTTATGGGCGGTGCCTCCCGCCTGCCTCTCGCCTCCCGGGAGCGGGGAACAAGGAAATGGCGGCCGCCAGTAGCCGTGTGGAAGGGCCAGACGAGGAGGGCACGGCTGGCCCTTGAAACAACGGCCTCCGGAGGAAGAGTCCCCTCCTTCTAAAACAGTTTTGAAGTGCTGCCCTTGCTTCGGGGTGGCCCCAGCTGAAGGAAGCCATAGCAGCCGCTCCCCCCATCCAATTTAACAACAAAGAGAAACGACCCCCCTCCCCCCCAAAGCCCCCAACCACATCTTTATTTTGTGAGAAATAACACAGACAGAGCTAATATGTACATTCCTCTTTATTTAATACAGCACAGACACATGACATAAAAAAAAGTACACATGAAAAATGCCTGTCGCCATTACGGACAGGGAACAGCTACACCCAGTTGCGTAAGGCTCCTACTGCAGAACAGGGGGCTGCTGCCTAAATGTGGATCCCAGAGCAAAACTGCTGCCAAAAAAATCTTTGCACTCCTTTCAGGAAAGCAGAAGAAAAAGAGGGAAAGTCCCTCCAGGAACAGGTGGTGAAGCTGGTGGCATCTGCAAGGTTCATAGGACACAAGCCCCGTTACTGTTTGGAACAAAGCACTGATAAAGCAAAAAGCGCTCCAGCTCTTCTTGCGGAGGGCCAGTCGTCCTGACTTCTGAAAACATCAGACTTCTCAGGGAATGCGAACCTGAGTATCTGGAAGGAGTGAAAACGTCAAGTAGTCACACACGAGATTTATAGTCTCCCTGATAGGGCTCTGCTAGCCACAACTGGGAATGTGCAGGGGAACAAACCAGCTTCCCAATTAAAAATAAAAAAATAATACTAAGGACTAACAGCCATTAAACTGACCAGAACAGTATACACATTTGGAACTGATGCAGGCTTTTGTGGCAGCAGCTTCTTCCTTTTCCTGCTTCAGTTCAGGATGGAAATTAAGCAGGCACCAGTTCCTCTGGCAAAGAGCCTTACACACTTTAAAAAATTAAAATACAAAAAAGGGAGACAGGTGTATTTACAAAATCCATGGCTGGTACAGTACATCATTTTTAAGACACACTAAATGCTACAATCTTTCAGGTCCTGAGATTATTACCAAAAAAAAAAAAGCAACAACTCAAAATTTGTGTTCAGGTCCAGTTTTATAAGGAGAGAGGAAGGAAATCACACATTTAAAACACAGTATCCCTTGAAGTTAGTGGAACACGCCTCCCTAAAATCCAAATGAAAGTGGTGCTAACCACCCAAATGTAGCTGCATTTGGTTGTTCAGGCTTGCTGTCACAAGAGGGGAGCATTTCGCAGGGGAGTTTCTCTGGAGAGCTCAACCAGGTAAGCACGTGGCTGTTAGGATCCTCTCTGTCACTAAGCCCTATGATCTGAAATACGGAAGTAATAAAAGGAGGAAGGTGACCTGATACAAATTCACGTGGGACTGAGTAGAGCATCACAGGAGTCACTAACTCAAGAGGTTTGCCATCTCTTAGTAGCTGTGCGTTCCTTTGCTTGAAGTAGAGGACTACAAAGGTTTTAGTTTTGCTTGTAACAAAATGCTCAGGCAACTGACTGACTGACTGCTCTGAGCTACACAGAGCAGGGCAGGAGAATGCTCGGCCCACCGGTTTCTCAGCTGTTCACTTTACATAGCCTCCTTCATTCTCCTGGGGATCAGCAAGTCAGGTAGGGTTAAGCTGGCTATATCCAAAGTTGCTAAAAATATATACGCCACATGTGACAACAAAGGATACAGAGGCCAAACCTGTCTGTGGGAGGACCCCCACTGCCCTTGGCGGGGTGGGCAGGAATTGATGTGGAAGCTCTGCTCTTGATTAAGCCTCGTTACCAGGCAGAACTGAAGGGACTTGCAACCCACACCTGTATTTTCAATGAAATATTCGTAACATAGTGCTTTTGTATCATCAGAAGTTATAATCACAGATGCCCTTTTATTGTAAGCACCTGACTTTAAGCTAGAAAATACCAACATTTTAAGGATTACTCACGAAATGCTTCTAACCCTCAGTAAAAAGAAGACTACAAGAGACAAATCACAGAACAGGGTACTAGTTTAACGGCTAAAATATAACGAACGCTGCTCAGTAGACTTTTTGGGGAAAATAGCATTAATGATTTTTGTATTTTTTTTTTTTAAACAGTAGTCCAAAAATATTTCTCCATCTATTTCCAACAGGGACCTTGAGAACTATGCAAGAACATGGTACTAATTGCTACATGATGGAATTACTGGCAATAAAACACACACTACAGTTCTCACCTCTGAGCTAAATTGTTATTTGTAGTTACATACAAGACTACAGGATCAGTGAGAAATACCTGGGGAATCACAAATTAGCTTTTATTTGAAGATCCAGCTACTGGGTAGCTGATACCTCCTCTTGTTTAGAAGCAACTTCATTTAAGTCAGGAAATGATTTACTTTACTTCTGATATTGGAAGGAAACACGAGATCTCATTAGCTTCTCCCCAAATCCAATCAGTACATTAAAAAAACAACATTGCTGCGGCTTCTTTAAACCCATTTTGAGAGCTGAATATTCTGAAAGCTCTCAGACTAAGACTTGTCACAAGTGATTTTAGCTTCCCTCTTGAAGCAACTTCATGACACTTGACACTAGGTGTTGCACCAGCAAAAGGGTTTCTTTTTTGAAATACAAACTTCTTTCTTCACTGTAGCAAAAAGAGTTCTGCAGTACAGACATTCAAAAAATATTCCATTTTCTTTGGGTAAAATTTCAACATGTATTAACAGGGTAGCTGGGGGAAGGAATGCATGTAACACTGAGACATGTAAAGAATACTTATCTGCATAGTTGATATTATTGACTACTAATCAAACTAAGGCCTTATCTGGAGAAAGCTGAGAACACAAGAAAGTTTCTTCCCCCACCTCCCACTCTACTGGTGAAATCTGAGAAGTCTCAAAGCAGCTCTGGCTGCCTCAGCAGCTACTTGGTTTGGCCTGCAGCAGTGGTATCTCCCGACTGGTTTGGTTTGATTCTCTTGCCTTTTTCTCTTGGTACCAGACAGTAACAAACGTTAACTGAATCTGTTCAAAAAATACATCTGCACATGCTGCTGGGCCAAAAAAAACCTTTAGTAATGAGCATGATAGAAGACAATGTGCACTGCTTGTTTTGGATTACTTCAGCATAAAGAAAAACTTCTTAGTTAATGGTTATTAAATAAACAGGAGACATGGCAAGGGAAGAGGCTGAAATTCACTTCTAGATACAAAACGAAGCTTTTTTTTTTTTTTTTCCAGAGTTGCTCTGTAGAATTATAGCTGTCAAAAAATGTCTACAAAATAACAGACCTATATCCTCCACTACTGACAAGATCAGCACAGTATCACTTACGGGGAGTGTGCAAAAATGGCCACAGGGAATCTTTGTGCATCCCCAGTTCCAGGCCATGCTGATCTCTCAGCATAACACATAGCAGCAGCGGGGCATCCTGTGGCCCCAAAAGGCTATTACAGCAGCAAGGAATCATTGGGTCACAGAAAAAGGATGGTGGAACCGCACCAGACGTTTCCACAACCAGAGTGTCCCCCAACAACGTTTGGTTATATTTCCAGTGGCTAAGCCAGGCTACTTCTGCTGCTTATTTTGGCAGTGATTTTTTAAGCAGCATCAGACTGACAGTGATTTTTAGAACAGCCACAGGTGTTAAAAACACCACAACAGTCAACCAGCAGTGCCAGCTGTAGATTTCCAAACTTTCAGATCAGCATAGAATAAAGAGCACACGTGCCTGAGAGGGACTGAACAGCAACAGAGGAGCCCAGTCACCGCAAGTCACTGCCACGGGTGGATGTGGCTAACTACAGAAGTAACTCTCTCACACTCACCTAAGGCAGATTAGGACGCACTCTCACTCCAACTGACCAAGCTACCAGCAATAGTACTATCCCCAGCACTGTTAGATCAGTAAAAGAAATCTACCTATGGCCTCATTTCAACAGGTTCATTTGAATGTGATAACTGGAATAGCAGTTAGGCTATTTTCTGCCACAGGAACATGTTGCATTTGGTATCTTACTGTTGGTTATCTAGATGGGCTCTCCACTGACGTATGAAGGACTCTTCTAGCCATTCCTACTCTGGTTTCTGAAAAGAGAAGGTAAACACTTCCTTTTCAGATTGCACCTCAAAATTAGATCTTCCCCAGTGGAAACATCACAGAACTAGCACAGTCTGGTGATGCTTACATAAGTTACCTTAAGTTTAGAAATGAATTGCTAATTTCAGGTATGCGTGTTTATAATAATAGTAAGTTAGATGTATCCTCAGCACAGAATAGTTAAAATCATTAGAAGATCTATTACAGATCACTGATTCTGTCAGAGAACAAGCAAACAAGCACAGACACTATTTGAGTGTTCACTTGCAGCCAACAATACACGAACTTACTGTTCATTATTTTAAGAGAACAAACCATTAATGAAATCTCAGCAAGAAAAAGTACAGCGAGAAAAGTACTCAAAGGTGAATGATTTAGGCAGCTTGTGAAGTATAGTCAGGTTTAACTTCAAAGAGTAGCTGCATTCTTGCAGTTTATGCCAAGTTCCTTCTCACACGTGATGCCTGGTAGGAAGTGACAACTTTGGTAAATGTAAGAATCCTTGCAATAACCAGTGCCAAGCAGACATGGCTAGCCATACACAAGATTCCTTGCAGTTCATCTCAACTCAAAATTGTTACAAGCTATTTTAACCTTCTTCTTTCCCCACTTCTTTCAGTTACGTTAGCCACACATCTTTGCCTCAAGTTCAGTAATAGTGTGAAGCGGTCCGGTATTTAAAGTTGTCAGCTGTACTTGTGAATTAAGACCCAAATTTAAAACCTCCAGAGAAAAATATAACAAGTTTCAATCTCATTAGCCACTTCCTTTCTCTCACACACATTTACACATTCACACACGCACGCTTTTATTGTACTGCCATCTTTGCCCAAAAGTTCCCCTTTTGTATGTAAATGTTTAACAGCGCCAGCAGAACATAGGAGGATGAACACGGTTATGGGATTCTCTGGAATATTGCTGTGTATGTACGTGTGCGCACACGTGTGTGAGCGTGAGAGAAAGAAAGCACAAGCATACAGAACCAACGCCATGGTACAGCAGCTACGAAGTCACATACATTACACACTTTTTTTTTCTTTTTTTTTTTACAAAAGGGAAAAATAGTATAACAGCATAAAGCCATCTATCTTGGCAAGCTTAAGATTTTCCTCCAAAATGCCTTCCAGCACTTCAGGATCTCTGAGAACAGTTTAAGAGGGTAGGGAAATAAAATAAAAAAAGGCACTTAAACAAACGACAAAGGCCTGAATCAAGTAAGTCATGGAGGGTAACAGCCATTTCACCAGAGCTAGGACCAATCAAAAAGCTACCAACTTTTTAATTTCTATAAAATTAAAATTGCATAAAGTGTTAATTAATCAGTCATTTACCTACTGCTTTCACTTTCTGGATCATTTTATGAAACAAACAAAAAGCAAGTGTCCCTTTAGTGATTTCCCCCTAATTCAGCAAAAGATTAAAGGTAGGTGTGGGAAGAAGCCTTCCGCAGCTTAGCCTGACTGCAGGTTTTCCTGCAATTCCATCTGCAAAAAAAAAAAATCCAAAACAAAAACAGCAGAGGGACCACTGTGCCTTTAGCAATTCACTCAAAAAAAAAAAAAAACAACCCAAACACCCCAATACTTCTAATCCATCTGTGGGCAAAAACTACTCAAAAGAAAACCAAACAAACTGTAAACTAGATTAAAATTTGCTAATAAATACAGCTAAAAGTTCATTTTATGAATGTAGCAGCAAATGTGATAAAGTTAGTCGGAGTCCAAGATGACTCCCAGAGGGTTAATGGTTCACACAACTGATGGCAGCTTGGGAGAGTTGCAGGATTTCTGTTTTCATGTCCTCAAGGGTCTTGCACCAAGTGGAGAAGGAGTGTGGAGGAAGGGTCAGGTGATGGGACTGAGGAAGGAAACAGGCTCTTGGCACCTGTCCCACCCCCCAATTCTGTGCATCAGACAACTTTGATTGGATTCAAACAAGAAGTAGAACCCAAGTAATTAAAAGTTACTTCTGATTAGCAGAAAACAGATGTGAAACCCACAGCATCCACACTTGTGACTCACTCAGTATTAGTCATGTATCTTGAATCATCAGAGAAGGCTGGACAAAGTGATTTAGGCCATCTTGGAGTAGGAGAACACTGCAGTTACAGTCCAAGGTATCAGAAATTTTGCAGCCTGTTTTTCATGTAGCCTGCCGCCTTCTTTCTTACTTTGCAAGTGTCTCAGAAGGATTTACAATAGCTACCATGACTTTGGGGACTTTGGATCACGTAGCTGAAAATATTACTCAGAGGGTTTTAACATCTAAGACCTGTGTGTGAAATTATTGCTTGCATTCGTTTGGGGCTTTCAGTGAGCTTGACAAGCTAGCTCATATACAGACCCCAAACCGAGTTCAGCCCTGCTGCCTGGAAAAGACAGCTCTACTTGGCTTTCTTATTGCTTGTGAATACTGAGGGTTACTTAGTATGTACAACTACAGTTTATTTATTACCAGAGGCCCTTAAAAAGTAGTAAAAAACTGGGGGAAATGTTTTTAGGAGAGCTGCTGTGCAGAAAATAGTAAAACATTAACCTAGTTTTGCATTTGGACATTGCAGAAAATTTTCACTTCCCCACCCTGTTTGTGCTAACCAAAAATGTCTCTGGGAGCCACCCTATTATTCCCTTTAATTTGGCCTTGCTAGGTTTAACACAGAAGAATAGGGAAAAGGCAACACCGACCCCTTCATCACTATGTTGCTGATTCCAAAGCAGCTCAGCAGTACAATGACTGAAGGCGAGTTATCCGCTGGGGGACTGTCTGAACTGGCACAAAGACTGTATGGTCATCTTTATTCTCACCATCAGTATTAGTTTACCCATTTCCAAAAACTGAGAAGCTCAACAGGCCATACAGACAGGACTACTTCCTATCCTCAAGGTTTGGAGAGGATATCCCTTAACTGAAGGTGAGTCGTACCTACAGAAAGAGAGGGAGGGATATTGAAAGGAAGTTTGTGCTGTTATTATAAAGGGCCACAAGTCTCCCAACTGAACTTTCATTTAGCAACTACGAAGACAAGAGATGTAAATTTGGATGAGATGCTTTGATGAAGAAAACACAGAAGAGGTAGAACTCTTAGGACATTTTGTTTTTTTGGTGGGTTATTTTGTGTGTTTTGTTTTTAATATATTGCTGCTTGATGGCTCACTGCTGCAACTCCCTTAGCTACACAGGTTGTTTAAAAGTATCAGGTTTGACAATTCAGAAGAAAATAAATCAACGTTCTCTTAGGCCTCAAAAAAAAGTTTTCTTCCTTCAACCCTTCCTGGAGAAAAAGAAAAATCAGATAAAGCTTGCACTCTAAATAGGTTGTGGTACTTAATGTTCAATAGAATTTGCACGTTAGTAGGAATGCAAGAGTCTATGTAGCTGTATGTTTCAACTCTAAATAACCTTGACTAAGATGCAAGCTTATCTAATCAACATGCCACATACAAAACATTAGCATTAGCTAAAAGGCATCTAGTTAACTGATGCTATGGAGTGAAATTCATGAACTAATGAATCTTATTTTAATTCAATGTGTCTTTCACAGAAGTGTTGTGCAAAAACATTTATTGCTGAGCTCAACCCAACATCTTTATACTAAATACACAATATATATTATTTTAGATTCATGTATATATATATATATATTTATATAAAATTAAAATGAGCTCTAAATAGAAAAGAAATTGTTCTCTGGTCTAAGAAAAATAAGTCACATGTAAAAGTAACCTGAAAGCTATAAGTTAATCTAGCAAAAACACTGAAGATTCATTATCCATGGTCAAGGTATCTCTGGAAGATGAGATGACCAGTAGTCACTGGTTCAAACTCACCTCAAACTACTGGAAAGACTAGCTAGTAGGAATTTCAGCATCTCTGATCAGGAATGTTTCAGGGTTGAAGGAGAAGGGCATCATATCATTTTAGTTGCGTCTTTCCCCTAGGATTTATTTCAGTTTCTGTCATTCTCATCTTTTATCTAACAGCACAAGGGACTCAACAGCAAAGTTCTGTCCTAATGTCAAAAGTGCAACATGTGCTGGATACTTCCTAACCTTACAAATGAACCAGTCCATGTATTGCTATAAAAAAATAGCCAGCTTTGCAGTTTTGTGCTACCATGTAAGGAACAGTTCAGGTTGGAAACTCTCCAGGCCAGCAGGGGCTGGAAATGCTGAAGACGATCCATTCAGCCCCAGAAGAGAAGGCACCTCTGGTCGCTTTTGAACGACTCCTCTTTGGCTAATGCCTGAAGCAGTATTAACCTGGCTCTGGAGTAAGTCACATTCAGCTCTCTTTTACTAGCAAATCAGGATAATGCATGGCTTTTGGGAAGAGTTACGTGACAGATGAGGAAGATCTAGAATGGGTAAAGAACTAACTGTATTTTATGAAAGATGTGATAGAACATTACTAAATTTCAGTAGCAGATAAGCACAAGGGAAAGGAAAGTTTAACAAATGGAGGGACTGAAAGAGTCCTAGCATGCCTTTAAAAAAAAGGATGTGGGAAAGAAATGCTAGTGTGACCAATAAAATGTTGGTTTCCTTTTTACATACGATGAAAAATTTCCACACACCCTTCCTCCCTATGTAAGAGTCATGTTAAAACAAAGAAGAAAAAAATAAACAAGGAGCAAAGGGTTTCCCAGTAGCCTGTCTCTCACATCTCATGTACCAGGAGATCTGTTTTTGAAGACAGCTCTCTGGAACTGAGACTGCATACATCCATAGGCTCTCTATAGCCAAATAGCCTTGTAAAGCTGAAAAAATGCCCACATCACAAACTGCATTTCTGTAAGGTTTTAAATACAACACAAAGTATCCCAGCACCACTTCTAATCTGTATAACCTTTGGTCCACAACCACGCGGTACACTCAGGACCTACATATAATCTTACATGGGGCACTTCAGGAACTCGTGAAGTAGATGATTCCACCTCACCCAATGGATGGAGAGACCTATTCTAGCTCCTCTCATGCTTTCAACTCTTTATTGGACATTACCCAGAAAAAAAATGTTTGTGCTGCTGTGGGTTTGACAATCAATTTCTTTTAAAAGCCAATCAGAACAGATGAAAAAAACGTTTGTTTCTTTAGGCAAGATCAAACTATGACCAGTCTGCATGACCAGGAGCACCAGTCCCCCTTTTCCTTCTCTCTTTGATCAAGTATTGTTTTCTTTTTCTTCTTCCTCTCACCACAGTGCTTGGGATCAGAATATGTAAACATCGACAGAAACAGCAGCCCTGTGACAATAAGCACTTTCCCAACTGGGCAGATTCTGTCAGCCAACCAGAACTGCTTCAGCTCCCTTGCTTGTCTAGAAGTCACTGGTTTTTCCGCTGTAACTTAGTGTCCCCTTTACTTTGGCCTCCATCTGCAATTTAGAAACAGGAAAAGAAGAGGAAGAATAAAAGCATGAACAAACTTATTTTACAACTTACAAAATAAAAAACATATTTGGAACATTCATCTTTAGAATCAGCAGAAAATGCATTGTCTTTATAGCATGTTGAACTTTATATATTTTCAATAATTTTCTGGTTTTGTTTTCTTTTAAATAGGACTGATGAAACCAGAGACATCAAGCTTTACACCAAGATCTTTAGAGATGTGGTATTTTAAGTTGCAGCCTGTGATACTGCAAAAACAAAGCAACAAAAATCAAGCTTTTCTTTAGAAGTCTTTACTCTGTAAGACTTTTAAGTCAAACCATGGCACTCACTGTGACAAAAAAAAACCCAAGGTTGATACCACATAAGCGATTGGTTTGTTTTTACAGCCTCTTACAACACTGCCCTGGTTCTGGAGCTAAGTACTGCAAAATCAGTATAAAGAACCCACCGTGCCACTGCCACCTTTCGTGTTCCCTTTTCTAGCTAAAAAATCCTTACAACTGGCAAATAAAGGAGCACACTCCGCCACCTTCTATAATTTTATGATAGCTTTTCAGCTCTAAGGCCTTACAAACAGAAAAAGATTTTATACTTCAAGTTACTCCTTTCAATCAAAAATATGTAACTTAAAGCATAAGATTCCCAGGGAAGATTGGTCTTCCACTAGGAAACTATCACATTTATTCACACATGCATACCCAACTGCAAGAATCATGAAGAGGCTTCTAGCTGGAAGATATTAAAATGTAGTGGAAAAAACAACCCTTTTTCCTCCCAGTATAGACTATACAGTCTGCAAATAATCATGTTAATATCTAGTATGTAGTAGTCCTTTCTTCCATTGGCTGAATTTGAATGCTTACATTTCTCAAACTGCTATAATAAAGTATTATTGAGATCTTTGAGCTTTTTTGTTTCTGGTATTGAACATTGTTTTTCTACTTGTGTTTGGGTTCCAAAAATACTGCTGTAATAGAATGTGCACCATCTGCTGCTACCAGGGCTTGTTCCTGTTTTGTGTCTTCTCTAAACCAATTTTGATTTTGGTGTATGTTTTGTTTCAGTCTAGGGCATAAATCTGTTAAGTAGTAAGAGAAATATATCTTTACCTGTGTAAGCTTGCTGCAAGTGAGCAGGCAGAGGTGAGTGAGACAGCGTTGCTGCGTGCTGAGCACCTGGCTGTAAACCCTTCAGTAAGTCTGGGGGTAAAAAAGAAGGAGACAGACAAAGATGAAAAATCTTACAGACCATATCAGCCTTAGTGAAATAGGAAGCTTTTGTTTTTAAAATTACAGCTATCGTAACACGATAATTTGGCACAGATTTCTGAAGACATTCCACCAACAACAAAAAATAA
The DNA here is from genome assembly GCF_009769625.2 of Cygnus olor. NCBI lineage: Eukaryota > Metazoa > Chordata > Aves > Anseriformes > Anatidae > Cygnus > Cygnus olor. The sequence goes on from NC_049169.1 coordinate 43,879,055, forward strand.
TACCTGATAGGATTCTGATGGCTGGTAAACAAGTCAATAAAAACAGACCTGTTCAGATATGGTTAATCAAAAGTCAGACCCAGGATCATGTGTCACTATTGGGATGCAACTCTTCATACTATTTCATTTGGCAAAAAGGCCAAAATTGCTACAGATTAAAAGTTTAAAGAATTTCTTTTAAGCAATTGCAAATAATAAACCCCACCTAGATTGATGCCTTCCTGTAAGAAAATGGTTTGGTATCAGTGTCTAAGCCATTACTGAGCTAAGGATATTTTGATGAATCACAGTATTAAGTCTCGTATCTGAATTGTGAAATTGAGAGAATCTTAAGATACATTTATTTCTGAAGATACAGGAACAAGTTAACCCAAAAATGCATGTTCAAAAGCAGCTATATATTATGAATTTAATAGTGAAGTTAATCGTCTATCAAAGGTGATTCATAACATCTGGATAATTACAGAAACAAAGTTTTAACAGAGAAGTCACATTTACTCTTCTGTAGGGATTTTCATGAACCAAATCTAAGTATCTCAGAACCGAATGGCTTTTCGCTTCTTGATTTCCACATTCAGCAAGCATGTTTCCCTACAGCATAGTGTGATAAGGAATTCCACTCACTCTGAGTTAGGCTGTGGTGGAAAGCCGCTGAGGTAGATCCCGAGGTGGTTGTCACTCCAGCTGTGTCCGTCCCAAAGCCAAGCAGCTCCAAGGGAAACTGGAAGGGCACGGTCACAGGAACAAGGCCACCCAGCATCCCGAAAGGAGTTAATGGTGCAGACGTCACATTCTGACTGGTTACGGACAGGGGAGATGCCATGAGCGTCAGAGGTGAGGCGTTAGCCAGTAATGATGCTCCTGCTGTTGACTGTACAGAGAAAAGTAGTACTTCAAGATTTTAAAGCTTTGAGTAGCATCCTCTAAGGAGATAAGAATCAACTATTTACTGTTAAGTGTGGTCCTGTTAAAAAGGACATTATATTATTAATAAATATCCACTTACCCACCTAGGATCAGTTCCCACTATTCATCTGCTCAACAAGCACAATTATATCTCACATTCACACATGACAGTATGGTTCATCTCTCGTTTTTCTTGTCAGCCTCACAGGTAAATTCCTTTAAATTATCCCATGCAGATCTGAAGTTCTTTAGAAGCAAGTTACTCTCCCCTCTCGAAATATGGGTCTTAACACAATGCTAACTATTTCTAAAGTTACTTAGAAGTAAGGATTTCTGAAAACTCAAATTTGTACTTAAGAACCACCACACTTCAAAGGACAAAAGTTAGGTTACCAAGATGCAGACATATATATATATACACATAGGTAGGTGTTCATACACAAACACACATGCATATGTTAGAGCAAAAGGCAAGGAAGGAAAATTCTCCCCACCCTACGTAAGTCACAACTTAAATTCACTGTAGTTTAAGAAAATGCAAGATTAAGCCAGAATATTTTAGCTACAACAGCTCCCAAACTACATCAGTTCCTTTGTAATTAGCAACTGTCCTGGCTCATTCCCATTTAACACTTCCATTCACTAAACATACAGTAATTTTATATGGTATTATAATGTTCAATTCTCCAATTATCACAAAACAGTATGTATAGAAAGCATTTCAAACTAGACTCAAGCTTATATTTTACAGATATTTGAGCTATCAAGATTCAGAGACTGAACAGGACTTCAAACCTGTGCGTTTTGATAAGTCAGCCTTAACTAAAACCAAAACTCATTTTAACGAGTACCCACAGTTCAAAGTGAAAATGAAATCTCCTTGAATTCTATAGTATCAACTTTGTTTCTCTAAGTGATAAAAACTCCCAGTGAGAAAAATTTTCTATTACCAGGTTTGGTCTTAAGATGTTTAGATGAAAGCTGCTAAAGAAAGGTTACTGCTTAAGACATTTTAAAACCATATCCCTGTAAATTTAAGCAACTACAGATCAGATGTTCATAAATAAGCATCTGTATTTGTCATTTTAGGAGTGACAGCTTCTAAGACATTCTCCATCCCACGAGTAGAAAACCATGGATGAAAGACTTTATAAGAACATACACGCTTATTGTCTTTAGCCTTTGAAAGTACTAATTTCAAAATAAGCCTATGTACAAAAAATAACAACCATTCACTATGTAGCTCTTCCTAGTTACAAACACATTTTTATTACCAACACGAAATCATCTAGTCTGATCTTCAGTGTAAGCAGACCAGGATATTCTAATGAGCAACTCATGTACCACTTGTCTTCTGATTAGCAGCATCAGGAATTAAATCCCTAAGCCCTTAATGGAAAGGAAATTCACTTTCAGTCTCATTTAATGTATTAAGAAGGGTAACAAACGCCTTAGTACATTGTACCCAGCTGGCCATTAGATCTTGAAGACTAAAAAAGTGCTGTTACCACAAATCTCTTCCCATTCAGTGTACTTGGACTGAGAAGTAATTTGATTCTCATCTTCTCCTGAATATACTGCACTGACTGAGCCTCAGTCTGCACCGTAGCAAAAGTCTTATTGAATGTTTTATCCTTGTACCACCTCTCCCAAACTGTTTCAGGTTGTCAAAGTACCTTCTGAAGTGTCAAGGAAAAAAACACGTGTGAAGTCACAATTAACTTGGTAATATTATATGCTGCTCAGTCCCTTTAGCTGTTTTCCCCCTTCTATTATACCAAAACACTTTTACTGTATTACAGTGTACACCTATGATAATTATCTACCACATTCCCACCAGTCCTTCTTTTCAAGATCACTGTCTGCCAAGATGTATTTCATTCCCTAGGTGATCAGTGTCTATAAAATAATGATTTGCCAGAATTCATCTCATCATCCACACAATACTAATTTCCCATGTCTATCAACTTTAAGCACTACAACAACAACCATTTCACATTTTCTTCCACATCACAGCAACTATATCCATGGGATATCAAGGATTGCATCAGATCCGAACTCTGTTCCCAGTCCTTTTGCTGCAGCCTCATTTGTGTCCTCCAGGCACTTTCTGGAGTACCCAAAGTGCACCACAGCTGGCTCAGCTCTTCTGCAGACCCTCTGCGATACCTCTGCGGCCCTTACACAGAACATGGATCGTGTGTTTTTTTTGTTTGTTTTCCTCTCCATTCAAAGTACCCAAAATTAATGAGAAGGCTGTATCAGAGCCTGTTAGACAACTCGTTTACTGTACCAGACTTAAGGTATTGTAGGGTGAGAGACCACAGAAATGCCTCATGAAAGTCATCTTCTTCCTGTTACTCAGCTGTACTAAGAAAAATTGATAGCAGGCTAAAACATTATTATAAAGCATCATGAAAAGCTGCGTACACATCACCACCATGAAACAATAGCTATGTACACCATTCAGAAAAATACATTGCTGTTCTGGTTCGCAGTAGAACAAGGTTTTGATTTGCAGTGATATTGCCTTTCTTAACGTACATTGTGCACGCTTCACAATAGAGAGAGCAATAAAAAGAGAGGAGTACCTCAGATCTTCTCAATAATTAAATCATTCCCAGTAAGAAAAAAGCACAGCTTGGTAAAGTAGGCTGTCTTCTGTGCAAATAATAGGTTTGCACAGGTTTTAGAACAACAGTATTTTCAAAATATTTGTTTTATATTACTTTTTAACTCCAATGAGAAAGTTCTGCACAAGCTCTTAAATAATTTCTATGAAGTTTATATATCAATGACCTCTCATTCGATTTGACTAGATCCTACAAAATAAAACACACACTTAATCACAAATACTAAAAAAAAGCCCTTGCAAACGTTAAATACGTCTTGCATTACACTCTAACCACAAACAACTGAACTCCAGTTTTGCAAACTAACCACAAAGCTTGGCAACAAACGTACCAAGATACCTCTACATATGAGCTCCATCAACAGAAATAAATACGCAAGAATACAGAAATCTAATAATGCAAGACAATACTGCATTCCCTGAAAATATAGCCACAGAAAGCCCACCTTTTCTAGTGTTCTTAAAAAGAAAAAATGACAAAACTGAGTTCTGTTTCACACTACAGACCAACCAGTATTTTACAGTGAGGATTCCTTCCACCCTGATCCCTGGATTTCCCATCAGCTGGAAATACCTGTTTACTAGCGTGAACTAGTTTCATCAGTATTAGCATTTATACTAGGGAAAGTGTAAACATTAACCTTGTGACTCATTTTCAAATCAAGATATTGTAAGCCTGTTTACAAAGCATGATAAATATTAATGTCTGATTTAAATGTAAACATGTTAGATGCATACCTGCACACTGGCTGCTACAACTGGAGACCCTGAGGCAGAAGATGGTCTGTGTGGAGTTGACAATTGTTTAGTAGCACCCTGTGTTCCACTTCCTGCTCCCCCAGACAGACTAGTCCTACTAGCTCCACTTGAGTTAAGGTTACTGCCTCTGCTGGCAGGTACATTCATTCCAACTCCACCCAAGTTATTTTTACCAACAGTTCCAGAAGGAGAAGAGTTGGGCAATTTTGAAGAAGCCTGAGGGTTCTTTGCAGGCTGAAGGCCTGAGGTGCGATTAGAGGGCAGCAAATTCATTGTGGGAGACTGCCTGCTGATATTTACACCACTGGTTTGTTTATGAAGGGGGTTGTTGCTGGAGTGACTACTCTGGGAAACTAGTGCACTTGAACTGGAAGAACTGGGTGTTGTTGCAGGCCTGGGGGATGAGGTGGACTTAGATGAAAATTTAGGCGATGCATTGGGCTTGGGTGTCACAGAGGGCTTAGATGCAGTGGGCTTGGGAGAGGCAGCAGGTTTAGGAGAGGCAGCCATGGAGAAGGGAGGCTTGAAACCCTGGGAAGAAACCTGTGACACCATAGCCTTGGCTAAATAGTTACTAGAGGTAGAGGTGCTGGATGTTGTCCGAGAAACCAGTGGGTGAGATACTTGAGAGCCACTTCCAGATGAGGGGTTAGACAAAGGTAGGCGATACACTACAGACTTCTCTTGAGCCTTGATGACTGGTGATGAGCAGGTCAGTTTGGGATTACTGCTCAATTTCACCACTGGATTGGTCTGTGATTTACTAATAGTTGCTTGTAAAGGAGATACATATTTCTGCTGTACAGCTGAATGCTGGTGCACCTTTGTCATTTGTGATGTTGAGGAAGAACCACCTTGAATCTCAGAAGATGATACCAGGATATTAGCATCCTTGGGTCTTTGAGAGGAGGTGGAAATAGCTGCTTGGGTCTTAGAGGAAGAAACATGGGTCTGTGAAGAGGAAGCAGCAGCTTGGATCTGACTTGACCTCTGTAGTCCTTGCTGAAGTAGCTTGGCTGGCAAAGGCTCTAAGGAAACCTTAGGATTTTGAATTGAAGATCCAGCAATAAGGCCTGAAGAGATACCAGTGTGAACTAAGTCCTGGGGTTTCTTTGGTACTGGCCCCGTGTGACCAGCAATAAGACTTGATGAATGGGGTGTTTGAGTGGGCTCTACTTTCTTTGAAGTTGCCAGGGGCAACTTGCTCATAATGCTTGCCAGTTTCTCTTCCCTCAGCCCAGGGCGAGGTCTGGATGTTGGTGTCTCTATGGTGGATCCAAGAGGTGATCCCTTGGCACCATTATTGATAACTGCCAGAGCATCAGAAATAGAGTCCAGTGATGGTGGGTGGAAAGAGAGGTCTTCATCCAGTGAGTCGTCCAAGCAGATAGTCTCTGGAGCTGGTGTGCAGCTAGAGCTGGCTGGGGTGCAGACAGGTGCGCTGGTACTCAGTGTAGTAGCACAAGTTGAATTGACTGAAGACGTACAGGTTTTCTGTTCTTTCTTTGGACTGGAGTCCTGAGAATGAAGAGATAAGAAAAGACAAGTTTAATAGCCTTTCTGGAGGAGATCCAAAGTCTTATTTCATTTAATACTATTATTCTGTACATTCAGTGGAATCCAAGATCTGAAATTTTTTATATTAAGATATAGATAGATATTTAGATGTCAGATACTTGTGTGCTAATTCAATATTTGTATTTTAAAGTCTAGTGCTGTTGCTCCACATACAAAAGTGCCCCCCACAGTTAAGAATAATCTGTGCTGTGAAGAACAGGATAGTTAATCTGACCACTAAGTAAAAATTGCTCCTAGGCTAAGACAACACCTAATCATGTCTAATGAACATCTCTGTCAACTTATGCTATCCTCCCAACCACATATTTTTCCAGTGTTGCCGAATTTAACACAAGCCAAAAGCAAACAAACCACATATTAAAAAAGGGAACTTTGATGGAACTATTTCCTTCTTCATAGTCAATTTTCAAAAAGCTATATAAGCTTAATGTCACAAAACTATACAGAGAAGTCTCTTGTATTACTTAGCTTGGTAATGTGGGCTTTAAACTAATAAGCTCTTGCAGCATTTTCCTTAAATTAGCATTTACTAGTGGAACCCTTCTGACAGATTTTTTTTTCTGGAACAGAGGCAAGAAACTGTTTGGATCAAATGGTCACATAAAAGTCAGACATTTACCTTCGCTTTGGGTTTAGGTGCCAGAATCACCTTCTTCTTTGCCCTAAATCAGAAGAAAGCAGAGGAGATAAATGTGCATTAGAAGACAAAAGAAGGGCAAGTAATTTTAGTTTCAACTGTCACCCTGATTATATCTCAGTAAACTAGAAGGATAACTACTGTGGTCAAGCTTTTATAATAAAGCATTCTTGAAATAGAAAAAATCTCTTAAAATAAAGGGTGGGGGACAAGCACATGGTTAATCCATTGTTGTCATGTATCTTTATATAAGTTAGATGCAAAATTCACTGAATTGCTGATATAACCTGATGTATATCAAAAGTTAAGATACTTGTTTTGTACTTTCTCCATTTAGAGAAGCTTCAAAGCATCAAGGCATTTCAGCCTCTCACAATCTTAGGAATTTATCTTAACAGAGCTTTATCTGAACTGACGATACCTATAATAGTCATACTACTTCACCTTATATTGCTGTTTTTGTCACTGAGGAAGGGATATACTTTATGCTCTCATTTATATTTCAAACCACAAACCCATTTTTTCTCCTGACAAGTGTTTTGTTGCTTGTCAACTGTGAAACAGCATACCTAAATTCTGTTTGTTGCAGCAAGCCATTTAGCAAGGTTCCAGTTTTGGTTCCTCCTCCCCCTCCAGTGTAAGTGAACACCATAGGACCAACTTCAGTTATGCAAGCAAAGACAGTACTGAAGACTATTAGTTGTCTGCTTCAGCTTAGAATTTAGACATTCCACATCTTGTCTATTTCTATTTCTTCAAAAGGATCACCAGATTAACACTTCACAGCTCTTTCAGTCCTCTTTTCTAAGCAACTAGGAGCATACCTAGTTAAAAAGACCTTTCTGTAGATGGACCACAGCTCAGTTTTGCCATTATGTAGAAAAATATCCTATGTTAATCTCAGCTATCATGAGAGTTGTAATTTGGGTGGTATTCAAAGCTGTAATTGGTTATTTGAATTCTGTTTAAGCGAGGGTAGCTCCTGAGAGGGCTGTGGCATTGTCTGAAAATCTAGAAGGTAAAATTTCACTAAGACACACAACCTACTGGAGCTACAGAGACTTATTAAGAAAATGAAAGAGTAGAAAGTGCTGGGTTCAATGTAAGATGCTGCAAAGCAAAATTTAGGCAGTACATAGTGCTTTGGAATAATTTGAGAAGGTGTTAGTCCACAAAAACATCCACCTAAGTTATCTAGCCACTTCAAAATCAAGTTAAAGTACAATACCACAAGAACATTATAGGTATAAGCCTAAATTAAACAATCACATTTATCAACATTTTAAATGGCTTCAAACAAATCCCGAAGTATTTCCCTTTTCTCCCCTCTGTCCAAAAAGAGATTACGTGAAGATGGGAAGAGATACTATGAACTGAAGATATTAGTAAGTTGTCAATACTATACTCACGGAGCAGAAGTGAGGTGATTGTGAACACTCCGACTTTCTTTAAAAAGCATCCTGGAAGAGTGGTGAGAAAAGAAATGTAAGGTGATTCTACAGGGACAGTCAACATACAACCACCTCATACACAAGTACACTTGAATTTTTAGAAGAATCCTTTGACTGTCTGTCCCCAAAGTAGCCAGCAGGTGGTTTGTCTGTATTACTACCATGATGCAGATACAGGCATAAACAGAAGAAGGATAAATAAAAAATGGTTAAGCATACATTCAAAATACGTGTGTCAATGGCCACAAAGAAGTTTACGTAATACAGTACCACCTCCTTCAGCAGGACAGAATAACATTTTGAATTCTGTCCTCAAGGGCTAAAAAAATATTTAAAATACGCAATTAAGGATTATTGCAAACTCTTCTACATGCATGTTTACATGTTGAACACAGGTTTGGGTTTTGTAGGTTGTGTGTTGTTTTTTTTAAAGCTTACTATAGTAAAGTTAGAACACAGGAAACAAGCTTGTGCCTAGTTGTCTTCAATATTTTGTATAGGTCATTGTGTACCATTTCTGTGACTTCAATTACACTGTATTTACACACATACTTTACTACAGAGCCAGTGATACAGCTCCATGAGTGACAGGAGTTGCCATGATAATGTTAGCAACTCCTGCTCTGGGAAGTGAGAACAATTCCTGACCTGCATCTATACTACAGCTTGCTATCCAAATGCAGCTATAAATGGACAGTTAATGAAAACTCACTCCCCCTTCCCTACTTCCAGGTAGGCAAACTAAAATAGACAAGATTTTCCTACATCACTGCCATCGTGCTGATCACATCATGAACAGCTGTCTAAACAAGAGCTTTTCACCACCGAAAACACATCCTGTAGAGCTGCAACAATTCTGAAAAAACAGTTATCTACAAATCTCATATCTGTATTACATTGCTCCCCATCAAAGACTACTGAATGCCTATGAAAAACATAAGAAAACAAAAGGAACTTTCCTCATTACAAGTTCCACATGCCACTTTCTGACCCATCTGGCTTCACCAAAGTATTTTCCTCCATGCCTTCTGCCCGGTGCTTTGTCTACTCCTTGATCTTTTTCATTTTGGGGGCATCCCAGGCATCAGTAATTTGTAACATTATCCTTAAAGGTTTAAGGCAAAGCGTAACTGCCACAGGAACAGAAGTCAAAGATACAGTACAAAGAAGGGCAGCAAGAACACACTTAAAAAACAATCACTCCACTGCATACGTATATTTAAGCTATAACAGCTGATGAAAGAGGTCAGGATGAGATTGCCTCTGTGACATGATTTCAAGTGTGCTATTCGACCTGTAAGAAATAAATTTGCTGCAAGCCCACTTGCAAGACCTCAAAAGAAGAGAAACTCTTGGAATTAAAAGGAAAAAAACTTCCTGTTCTTTTGACTTCTTTTAAACATACACATATTTATATTGCAGGCATTTTTAAAAACAGATGTGGAATGAATACACAACCCACTTAAAAGTGGGTTACATTATCTGAAAAAGCTTTGAAATCCTTAAGGACAAGAAGAATTTCTTTAAATCCATGAATATCAGTAAAAGAATCTTAGGAGGCTGAGTATGAAAGTTATACACAGGAAAGTAATGTGACAAAGCAACACTACAGTTGTGATACACATGAAGAAATGAACTTGGTGCAGTTCACAGTTATATCTATACCTCATGCTTCTACAATAAAGTATGTGGAACGTAATACTGTTAACTTTGGAAGAGCAAGAAAATTTTCCTCTGGTCTGAGCTCACGAAGTTCTAGTAGTATAGGCCTACTCTTGTTAGTAAGCATTCCCTAGGAAATAAACAGGCATTTCACGTTAAAAATGACCTACTGATTTTTTTCTCCATTTCACATAGTTTCTTCTTACACAAGGCCATATATAAAGGTTAAAAATTATAAACCTTCAGCATGATCTCTACCCTAGCATCCCCCCCAAAATAAATGTGAATCCAGCATATGAACAACACATGCTGTATTAGGAGTTATCACTGAGACAACAGGAAATATTTGCTTTTCCTCTTTCCATGCACAACTACCTACAAGTTCTGACAGGTCACTTCCTAAATAGAAAGCAGGGGAGAGTACTCCCCCAACCAGAGGATCTAGAACCATTTCTGTAGAAATTTATTTACAATACCATGTTGTAACATCATTTCCCCCAATTACTGAGATGGCCTCTGTCTGCCAAGAAAGATACTTCTACTATTACCTCACAGAAAAAGGATTTAAAAACAAGTTTATTTCCTACATACCCAATTCACTGAAAATTATTTACTTAGTATGCTTTATAGCCAGAATTCTGTTTCTCACATCACAACTTCTGACAAACTTTTCTTTTTGACCAATTCATTTTATTTTGGTCATTGCCTGTTTCAAAGTTGCTTACTACTGCTTGAAACATGCTTTTAGACAGAAAGCAGGTTGCTTAGAACAGTTGTGCAAAAGCCACCTGAACATAGTGGTCCTGGGCTCCAGTTGGTTCTGTTTGAGCAGCTGAGTTTGAGCAGAAGAGCTCCAGCAGTCCCTTCCAAACTCAGCCATACTGTGAAAGCAACTTGGATCTAAGCAGAAGGTAAAACCCCTCCCATAAGAGGTGAGGAGAGGTTTTACCTTCTGCTTATATTTATATTTATTTATATACATTATATATATATATATGTATATATATATCACATTGTATTTTGAACCTGTCAGAAGCAAGTCCAGTACAGATGCTGTGAGGTCTTAAAACAAACAAAGAAGTTCTTTTGCTTCCACTGACAAATGAGAACATCCACCTTTCTGGCAGAACTGCTGAAAGGAATGATGGTATATGTTCCCATTCTAACCATCAAGCTTAACACGCTATAAGGAGATGGCTGACACTTGTGCTTTGAGGCCAACAGTTCTGTTGCTTGATTACTATTGCTCCCACTTTATTCTTCCCCCTTTGCACCGTTGTTCTCTTAACAAGTTGTTAGGAATCAAGTGTAAGTTTTCATCAAGAAGCTGATTTATTTTGAACCACAGCATCAGAGCATCCTAAATGCACACACAAAATAAGATAAAAATCTTAAAATCTTAAATGTTTTTTAAAATCCAGCCTCGAAGTTCCCACTCATAATTCTAAAGTCTAAATCACATTGCATTATCAGACTATTAAAAGCATACCAACAACATGGCTTTATCATTTTACATCACAGGAAAAACTTTCCAGTTACCCTTTTCTCTGTCTCAGTATTTCCCTCCAAGGAAGCATCACGGACTATGTTATGAACTCCAGCAAATTAAGTATCCAACAGATGACAAAAGCAATAGTTCTCCAAGAAAAACAGCATTTTTTCAGCTCTTGGGCTTGCAAAGATGACAAATCTAATTTCTTAAAAACTTTCACTCTTTTTTTTTTAAATATTCTATTTCCACTGACATATTTTAAAGTTTTGAATCAACAGTATACTTTAATGTTGTTTAAACCTATCTCAATAAATAAGGCTCAAGAAACAGTTTAACACCAAAAGGAATAAATATAAAAAACAGGTATATTACCTTGCCTGCATCCAGCCTTTAGGCCAAAGTGGTTTCACTTCTGTTTCCATAAAGGTTTTGAGGTAATCTTCAGCAGACTGACTTCTATTTGGCTCTAGCTCATAGCATCCCAGCTTGATCTTAACAAGATTACACAACAGAGACCTGCAGAAAGAAATACAATAGATATACTGAAAGAAACAATCTTTTCAAAAGTTCAGCAAAAAGACTGAGAAATAGAAGCACTGATGCTGTATAGCTGCTGTCCACTGGCAGTCGTAGAAAGAGTTCAACTCTTTTCTCTCTAATTTTTTTTATTTTTTTTTTAAATTTACCACTGTATAAGTTGCTACTACAACTGGTATGATCTGCTGCTGTTTCCAGCAGACCACATGGTTCATCTCTTTTCATCCTCACCATCATTTAATTAGTTTTACATCTTTGTCATTGCCTCGTAACTGAAACATCTTCTCTCACTTTGCTCACAATTACCTTGATCTCATTTAAGATGGAAAATGTCTGTGATATGAAAGCAAGTGAAATCCACACTACACTGAATTATTTCAACACAATATTCTTTCTGACAAGGATGCTGTCTTTTACTGTCCTTAAAGATATAAAAGTGCGCACAATTAAGTAACATTGACCCTTCTAAGCCTTGTGAATGAAAAAAACGAATTTACATATCTCATCATTAAGTATGGCTCCCTTCAGGTCAGCCCAAGTTATACTGTTTTATACAGATATAATATTTATTCCATTATACATACATATATTCCATGAAGATTGCTTCCCTACTGTCTTAACATACTATGGATGAAAAAAAATTCAATGTGAGAAGCCCAACAGCCCCTTTCAATATTTATACTTGTTCTAAAATTAAATTAATAATTTCCCATGCAAGTTCTAAGTTAGAGGGCTCTGCCTGCTTAAAATTGTTGAAATCTAGATAATCTCAATTTTCAGTAAAATCTACTCTAATGAAACAGAGAATTCAGCATGTCAGATAAGAATCTGTGATGCTCTTCTGAGAACTTCAGAATGTACTTCTGAGAACAATTATTTATTAAACACCACCATGTTATAAAAACACACACACACCTGTATGAAGTCAGTGAAAAACTTTGATGGCAAAGGTAGTTTTGTCTCACCTCACTGTGTCATCCCAATGAAACTTCTTTCTGGGCCCCACAACCCTCTTTCCAGGTTTCTCATCATCATCTTCCTCTGATCCATTCTTCTCTCGTTCATCTTCTGCTTGCAACCTACATTTAGAACAGTTGTTTACTTTACAGGTGTACTACTACAGACAAAACATTTAATTAGAGGAGTGTTGTATTAAATGTTAGTAAAAAAGAGACCTGTCTTCAGATTCTCATTATACCCTTCCTGAAAGGGTAAACAGCTCATCTTGCCCTCCTCACTGCTTCACGGTCCTCAAAGACAAGTACAAGTGAAAAGGACACACTGTATGGATGTTGCCAAGGATGCTGATCAATCTGCTAATGCTTCTCCAAGTCTAAAGTCAGCTAACTCTTACGGAAACAACTGCAATATAAAGGAACAAAAGATAACCGTGAACCTGAACACACCATCCTCCTACTTTTCCTCCAATAATCCATCACACTGGGTATCTCTGGTATCCTTCTCACAGTTCACAATTTCTTTCCCTCAAGATCTATTTCATTCAGTTAATGGGATTTCTTTCTGAAGTCCGGTGATAACATCACTTAGATAATACTAACTACTTTGCACAACTCAACTTACAGGCACCTGTAAACGGCAGCTGAGTACTTGGCAGAACTCAGAGAATGAACAACATGGAGACAAACTTCCGGGTAAACTCTAGAATGGAAATGTACAGACTCCAGAAATACCTACTTAGCATTCTTAGCTTGATTGCGGGCCTGACAATCCTCTTGGTATTTGCATAACTGTTCAGGCATGACATTACTGACAGCCAGTTTCAACTTTTGCAGTGGTTCTCTCAAGCGGTCATCCTGTGAAAAAAAGAAACACTGAAGTAGTCCTATTAGATGTAATGTAAAGGTCTTTTCAGAAAGTTTCACAGAAATTTTCCCCTCACTCCCAACAGGCAATATTTCCAGTACTAGCTATTGACTGCAGCAGTACTTGCCCACGTGATACCTGAATCCTGTGAGGTGCACCAGCGTTATAGAAATGCATATACTTGAAATTTCTCATACAACTAATGAAATCTTGAGATCAGAAATGATGAAGGATAGGCACAAGGAAACAAGTCACGAATATCCCAAAACATTATGACACAATCTCATTAAATAATCCTTTCTAATCAAAATAGGGAAGAAAACTTGAGGTAAAAAGCAAGATGACTTGACTGATGAGCATCTCAACACTTGCAAATAAGTATCTGATCAATCAAGTCTCCCCCAAAACCTCTGTGGTATAAAAACATCTCAGTAATGATGAAAATCTATGTATTGGATTATTATTGTCTGTGTATAGGTTATTATTATTATTAAATGTAATTTACATACCTCAAAAGTAAGGACCATTTATAGAATCATCTCCAAATATTAAGAACTCCAAACATTAAAGTGATATCGTACTATACACTTCCCTACATGTTTTAAATTATCTTCCCACATCTAACTTCACATTCTTAGTCATAACTGTTTCCTGAGAAGAACTAGGATGCTATATGCTATTATATCTTAACGCTTAATTTAGAAATAGCATATGAAACCGTATTCCCTCTAAGCAGACTGAGTTCTCTGCACACACGATCATCAGATCCTCTGCAAGATTTAGACCTGATTCTCATCTAAAGAACCAGGTCAGGATACTTCAAATCACAGATACCTCTTTTTATTTGAGAGGAACACGCACTCTTTAAGGAAAAAGCAACTGCAAATGAGATATAAAGCACCTGTGAGACTTAGCCATAAAAGCAGTATATTTGCACAAATAATATTGGCTGGTCATCTATTATCAATCCACCCTTTTTTTCTTGGCACAAAAATGTATGAATGCAATAGCAATTTTAGCTTGTCATAACCTTGATTATTATGGCTTTCTAGTTCTTTTGCTTTGATATCTACCCTGTGTCCAGCTTTCAAGATGAAAGCATTCCATTCTCAAATAGAAAGGTCTGAAATACTTAAAATATTTGTTCTTTAAGTAGAGACAAGAGCACTCACACAGGAAAAAAAAGTATTTATGCTGATCTAGCAACTGTTCCAAAATCTTTTGCTTTATCGGAGACAGTGGGGGCTGTTGCTCTTCTCTTCTGCATTCTTTCCTTACTGTTACATAACTGACTCACACTGGAGCTACGCTCCCCCCCATTACCTGGACATTGAGGTGTAACTTCTTCAGACGCTTTATCAGTGTGTCCTTATTGCATGGCACAAAAGCCTCAAGGTGAGAGTACACTCCATTGCGGATGGCAGGATTTATCTCCTGTAACTGTAGCTCAATACTGACAAACAAACAAGAGACAGCCAACCAGTGAGGTACTCCAAGATGAAGATGACAACTGAACAAAAACCTAAGGAAGCTTTGTATGCATAACAGGTTTTAGCTATGCATACTAGAAATAGCAGCTTGGGACATATTTTTAGATATGTTAAACTAAATTTTGAGCAAAGGAGGAAGTCTTAATGGCAAGAAACCACTCAAAAAAGACTTTCAAATACATACTTCCCTGGCAACGTTGAATATTGTATTTACGAATTGTATTTACTCCCACCATCACACATCAATCTTGATAAAATTTTGGCTGCTTGTCTTCTAGAGGTTACTTTTTTGTTCTTTAATATTATTAAGAACATAGAACCCTCTATATTAAATGTTTAGTTGAAGGATTACAGAGTAAGAATAGTCAGCATTTTTCTTCATGAAAGCTGAAGATGTTTTGATTTATGAAGATGTGGGACAGGAAAAAAAAATGGCAATTTTGTTGAATTTTACACGAAGTCAAGGACATAGGGCACTACAAAACACTTTACAGTGGATAAAGACAGACAGATAGTCATGACAGGAGCTGTATTCATATATAAATCTCTTTAGCTAGTAACTAGCTTAGACTGATCTACCTTCATTGACTTTTAATGGCTTTGTTGGAACAACCTCATTAATACTTCCTCTTCTGTACTTTTCCTTTCACCCCATTTCCAAAAAGGGAAGGTTGTACAGATAAGCACTTACTCCAGCAGAATATTATTCATGTCTTGTGTGAAAAACTTCTTCCTGCCTTCTTCATCAAACATCTTGGCGGCCTGAAAATACAGCAATAAAGAACATTCAAAAGTTCATAGAGCTCATTTTATCCCAAAAACATTTGTATCTTTACTTTTACAGCTATATCATTCCTTATTTTTTCTTCTTAAATTTGGAAAAACCTTACTACACTCAGCTATTTAGAAAAGAGGTGAGAATTACTGTTATATTCAAATAGAAACTCCTTGCTCTAGTGCAAGCAATCATTCTATTTAGATTCTGTCTGGATCACTGATGTTAACATACTAGTCTTTTCAATAACCATGAAGGGAAAAAAACAGAAAAGCTGTTCTATTAGCTTAGAGCCAGCAACATCATTATCACTGATGACTTTAAAAGGAGGAGCATTGCTTGATGCTCTTGCCTGTATGACTCATCAACACTTTCCTACTCTCTTCCTTTGTTTGTCTGTTATGTGCCTTGCCCAGTTACAGTTTTCCAGCTTTTAGATCCATCTCAATCCTGCAATTTCTACACAATTCCCTTGCATCATCCCTCTTTTCTGGTGCTGTCCAGCATACTCTCTATCTTTAGACTAGGAGTGAAAACTGGAAAATCTCTGTCCCACTAACTCTTTTGTATTCCTCTCTGGTCTTTTCCTGACTTATGAGATGGAAAAAAAAAACAAGATTACTCCTACACATACTTCCTTTATTTGAAGTTTTTCCTGGTCTCTCAGGAATGCCAATGCAGAATTACCATTTTTGCTCCTATCACTTAGATTTTCCACAAACCATGACAGCTCATGTGAAAAAGCCAAATCAATTCCCTATACTGTTCAACAATTCAACAAAAATCAGTAAAATCTCCTCTCCAATGTCGCTTCACTCTGCAAATTTATGAAAGTCAAGAGAAAGAACACTGAGAAGTTTGTTGTCTTAAGATATTCTAGCACTGGGATGAGAGCATGAGTATTTGAAGGGCTGGAAAAGGATATGCACGCAAGTGTGGTATCATCATACTGACTGATAAACATTAGAGGCAGTCAACATGCTATGTGGCTGAATATTCAAATTAAAAAGGCTCTTTAATCTTGTCTTTAAAAATTTTTAGTTATCAACTTGTGACAACATAGCTAAAAACTAAAAATTCAAGCATTAACTTGACCATATTCCTTTATTACTATTAAATACTTACTGTTCTTACTCTCTGTAAATGACCCATGTATGTTTGAAATTAAAGTATTTTCTAGGAATGTAAACTCTATACTGCACAGGGAAACAGGGGTCTGTTGCTCCATCAGAAACTGTAAGGTAACCAATCGTCTTGAATGCTTTACCATTTCAGACATGAACGTATACCAGAGTTTTTTTAGTTCCTGTAAGGACTGCACTCCGCTCACTACTTTCTACTGTACAGTCAGCTGCTGAGGGGATGGTACTATCTGTTTTAAGATTACTGAAGCATTTGCTCTGCTAAAAAAATAAGAAAGGTTATAGGTGTTTACAAGCGATAAAGATACCAAAAAGACAAGTTTGAAAGTATTAAATCCAGTATCTTTCAGGATAATTAAAACAAGGATTGTTACTTTATGGTTTATAGAAAGTGGAAGGAAAGGTGCTTTGACATTTCAGTCCCAGGGAGATCTTAACGCTAATTTCATCATTATGCTATTGTACTTAATAGTGTTGCTGGTCTTTGAAGCAAACAACACCAGCAGACTGAAGAAACACATTGCTATCAATGTTTTTTTTTTTTGTTCCACAGATTATCTTGACAGCTACCATCACAATAGAAAGTAGCCAATCTATTACTTCTCTGCTTGTGTGCAATGCTGTCTGTAGTTCAGAATTGCATGCTGAGGGAACCAGAAGACATTAATCTACAAGAAGAGGTCAGGAAGTGTTCATTATATACAGCCAGTGGCTTTCTAATTTTATTTTATTTTTTTTATCTTATCTAAATATCTAACATCTCCATTCATGGAACACAGGTTTTTGGCTACAGATTCTTAACTTTCTTTGCATTAAAGAGCACTAAAGGTATGAGACTGATAAGTGTCTAGAAAAAACTGTACAGGAACCATTTTTCTTTTTTCTCCTTTCTAAAAAGATTTTCTCTCTCACTGATAACGTCTGTTGATGGCAATTTGTAGAAGGTAAGGAAGTTGCAACCCTTAAGTCATTACAGTCTAGTTCTTCCCCAAGTCTACACGTAAACTTGCTCTGCTCACCAAGGGCCAAACTTTCAGAAAACATGCTCAAAAGTAGAAGACTGTAGAGTTGGGTTTTCCAAGCACCACTGAATTAAATCTTTTTTCCAACTGCGTCTGTTTTTTATTTATTTTAAAAGCAGTGAAGCAGCATGAATTTTGGGAAGGCCACTAACACTTCCTTATTCTTGGTCTAATCCAGTTCTACTGCTGTTTTGCTAGAAACTTGTTCATTCACAGCAAAGAATCTGAAAATTCAAAAGGTAGGCAAAAATCATCTAATTTCAGAGAATACTAATCCTTGTCTGTATTTAGACAAGTATATTTTAAGACATCTAAGAACATTATAAAATGTTTACATACAGCTAAGATAAGCATTAAGGTTATCGTTACTTTAAGTGGTAGCAAAGCAAGCTCTGCTACTGTTTAACTATTTTAATGGAAAAAAGTAAGTTCAACTAGTACTACAAAACTTATTCTGAGTAAGGAAAAGCTGCACTTTATTCTGAGTAAGGAAAAGCTTAATAGATAAAATCAGAATCTGAACAATCAAACAACAAATTTATTCTCAACTTAAGATAACATTCACAACTGAAACAAGGAGCATATAATACCTTAACAGCTCTGACCCCTTTCAATAAGTTGTAGGAATGTTTGTAAGCTGGGAATTTAA
This sequence comes from Cygnus olor, assembly GCF_009769625.2. Taxonomy (NCBI): domain Eukaryota; kingdom Metazoa; phylum Chordata; class Aves; order Anseriformes; family Anatidae; genus Cygnus; species Cygnus olor. The sequence continues at coordinate 43,897,611 of NC_049169.1, forward strand.
TACTTTTTATTAATATTTGAGTAGTTTGGGCTCCATTCCAACTTTCCAAAAGAAAATATTTTTCTCCTTTTAAACTGTCAAGTTAACATCATTTTGTGTTACAAAGGCAGAATTCCAGACTGACATTAGATCACAAGCTGCAATAGTATTTTGGGTTTCTTCCTCAAAACTAAGTGAGGAAGCACAAATTCATTTTACCAACTAATAATTCAAGTTAAAATAACACTGATATTCCCATTCTGGAAAAAACATCACAAGTTCTTGTACATGCAAGATTTAGTAGAAAACCTTGTCTCCTCTGAAATAAACACTGCTTCAACAATTGACCTGCATCATCTGTGCCCATTTTCAGGAGTATAAATACAACCATTAAGACTGACATTAAGATCCATTCTACATTTTTTAGCATTTCAACCAGCAATTCAAGGATGGTAACTCAGACCCTAATTAGTCTTCCTCATTATCTCAGATCCTTGAACGCATTCCCTCATCATTGAGTTCATACTTACTGTTCGAAGGTCTCCAATGCGCTTTTCAAGTAGCATAGGCAGACCTTCTGGGAGGGCAGGCACCTGCTTGGGTGTCATGACCTGAGAGGTGTAGGTTGCCTGAGTGACATTTCCATTTTCTCCTGACAGCTCAGATACTGGGCTGCCATCAGAAGTGCCATCAAGCAACTTGTCAAAGTCAATGTCTCCCAACATCTCCAGGGCACTTTCAGCTTCTTGCAGGAGCTCACGTTCATTTGTGCTACCAAAAATGGAGAGGACAGGATCATTGATCCTAAGATTCAAGTCAGAGATATCATTTCCTGCACTGAGAGAGGAAGAAGGAATTTTACTAGGGGTAGAGGTTGCAATAGTCACTGGAGGTTTTGGACTAGATTCCTTCTTCCTCATGGCTTCCTTCTCCTTTTGAAATTTACGGATCATGGCAGCCAGAGAGAGTGAGTCTTTATAAAATTTCTTTTTCTTCTTTTCAGACTTGTGTGAATTTAAGGCCATTACTCTGTAGAGGAAAGAAATCTTTCATTAGAATGCATGTGACTTTGCTAAAGGTGACAAAGGCCTTGAAAAATTTGGGAGTTTAGCGCAATTAAAAAGTTAGCAACAGTAAACAAGTACTTTGTGTTTCCATCTTCAGACTCTTCTACCAATCATCTCAAACCCTTGCTTGTCATGTGATGTCATGTTCAACAGATTTTTTTTGTGGGCACACTAAGTTTTGCGTACATTAAGGTAAATCTCATTTACTCTAGACTTCTATTTAATTGTGGAGAAGTTGGCACAGTTGTTAAACTTACAGGTAGACTGATGCTACTAAAACACTTAAAACTTGCATCTCTGACTGATGAACAAGTATCAGGTTGCTTTAAGTTTAGACACACTGCATATGTTAAAATAATTCTCTTCACCGCTAAGAATTTTGACATGCAGGGTCAACATCTATATACTACTCAAATTGAGCATCTCTCCCCCCAGTTCATCACCTTAATAAAAAAAAATACTATCAACAGATTTTCGATACCAACTTGAATATTTGTAATAAGACAACTTTCACTCAAGGACAATTTTACAGAAGGCACCATCTTAATCCTTCCATGCTAACCTCAGAATACCTTTGTGTGCTTTCCTGTGTTAAGAAACACACAGGATAATCAAGGTATGTTTGAAGTTTTCCAGAATAAAAACCTAGGGATAGGAAATTAATTTTCGTTAGAAGGTGGAGAAGAAAGATGCAATTCTTACTGTCAGAAAACTCTGGGTAGGACAATGATGGATAATGCTATTCATAGACTCAACATTTCCATGTTTTCCATAATTCATCTTTCTCTGTTTAACTACTCATTCAGAATTTTAGGGGAGAAGAAAGTTAGTTCATAGGATTTACTTAAGGAAAAAAAAATTCAAAATCAAAACCTGTTAGCTACTAAATATAGCTTAACATTACAGTATCCCGAACAGCTATGATAATCTTGCTACCGCATGTGATCTCTAAACCAAACTTCATACACAATTCTAGAGTTTATCTGAAGAAAGAAACCTACCCCAACTGCTTCGGAACTTTCATTTTCCGAGGCTTCTTCTCCTTTTCCGTCCCTTCATCTTTCCGCTTGCGCTTCTTCATTCCACGATCTTCGCTTTCTTTTAACTTTGCTATCTACAAAACAGATTAAATAAAAGACAATGATTCTTCCATCCTAAAGCACTTTTACAGCAAGAAACCTTTCGTTTTCCTTACACTTTCCAATTTGGAGTCATGAAGAATATCTTGATGTGTGTAAAGACAAACAGTACAACTGCATTTACAGCAGCAATTGAAGTTACTGACAATTCTCCATCATTAATTTAAAAAAAAAGTTACTGAGTTCAGCGTTCTCAGTAAGAAAAATACTTTGAGGCACAGGCAGACTGATACCCAACCAGCGTGAGCAGCAGCCACCTGGGAAAACCAAACTTGCCCTACCTTCTTTTGCTACCAGTTCCATTGAAATGTACAATATAGTACTGTATGGAACATATTTTTCACTAATTTACATCATCAGTCTCCCCTCCAAACTTCTTGCCCGTCCTTAGCTTACTTGCAGAAGCTGGGTGGGAAGGCTGAGTAGGGAAAAAGAACCTTCACGCAGTGCTAGCATTATGCAGCAACAGTCAAAACATTGCTGAGTTATCAACGCTGTGTTAGTTACAAATCTAAATCACAACACCATACAGGCTGCTATGAAAACAGTTAAGCGCACAGAACAGTAAGCTGTTTGTGAAAGACAGTACATGTACTTCTAACACAGCTACTCTTATGTTCTGAATTTATTTTAATAGGTATTTTGCTTTAAGTGTTATGCAGAATATTAGGAACGATTTCAAATCCTTTTTTTTCCTGCAGAATTACAAAAGCAGTTAGAAAACTTATGTTTTCATCATATGTAATGAAATTCTTATAAAATTCAGGAATCATCTGTCACTTATTTAAGATGGATAGACATAACTTGCACGCCTGCCTCAACAAGTAATTAGACTTCAGTCTTCAACGACTAAACAACCTGTGGATGTCAGGATTTATTTCCTAAGTGTTTATACAACAGCCACAAAACAGAGATTGTCATGAAACAATACTGCGTATCATTCTGCTTTCAGTCTCTTCATTTGAGGCATCCTAAGCATATCAAATCTTCCCGAGCGTCCACTAAGTTTGAAGTGCTGTATAAAAAGCATAATTAAAATCACTCACTTTAGGTGGCCTATGCTTCTTATCTTCTGCAAAGTCTTCATCCTCTGAGTCAGACGCCTGGCGGAACTGCAGTGTACCAGTGTTGATATAAAACCCTCCGTATTTGGTTGTCAGGGATGCAGGAACCAATTCATCATACTAGACAGGAAAAAAGAAAATGAGTTTATCATCACCTCTTAATAAAATGAACATGCAGTTCACTTACCAGTTCCTATACATGAAAATTATACAGAAGTGTATTGAAAAACTTATTGGCTAGTGCACAGAACTCTAATATCATAGAATCACCTTTGTACTTCCAAAATAATGCCTTTTTCTTTGAAGTAAAGATCTCAGTATTAGGAAAAACTGCTTTCTGAATGAAGTGAGGATGGACACAGAGGCTTCTTCTTCTGAGGAAAACACCTTTCAACGTTTTTTTCCAAAATTCTCTCTCTGACAGCACGTTACATTATACTAGAAGTTAAACCGCATGATACCTCAGCTATATGAACAATGACATACCACCTGCTTACAAGCAATTTTACTACTTACTTCACTACTTACGAGTTGTTTTTGTCCTGACACTAGGTAGGTACATTGCTAATTATTTCTGTCTACTACAGCCTTACAGGCATACCAGTGACATCATTGGTCTAATACGAATTCTGTAAAAACACTGCCTCTATTGATTTTAAATGGTAGTTTCATAACTTTTATTGAACGTCCTTCAATTTTATCAGAGAATTCTATAGTTCAAACTAATAACACCTTCTGTTACTCATACACTTCTCTCACAGCCCTTTAAGTTATCTGCAAATGATAGCTCTGAAGTTATTTCCAGAGCTTATTTCTCACCTTTTTAAAAAAAAAAAAAAAATCAATCTGAACAATCACCATTTTGCAACAGAAGAAACCTAACCTATATCAGAATTTTTATGAAATTGAATGTTATAACCAGGAAATAAGACTGGCGGAGTAGAGATGCTTAAAACAAGCATTAAAAAGTTCTCTGATGATATGCTTTTTTTCTTCTTTGAGAGCCACAGTAAAGCTCATCTTCTTCCTGATTATTTTTCATTAATACAAAAACTCTGCAGCGCATTTGACACACAGACTGTTCCAACACACTTAACGTTTCTTACCAACTCTAATCACAGTGCCTACTCAAAAACCTGTTTCTCGTACAAAGTTCTGTAGTTTTCTTTTGTCTGGGATAGCATTTTTAACATGACAAGCATAGCCACAGTATCTGCCAGTTTACTTCCAATTTTGTATGTTGAATATGACATCCCCTCTTCTACAAATACTACAATGTTAGGACTTGCTTTGTTGAAAATCAAATGTGTTTTCATTCTGTTTAGATAGTTAAAGCCGCAAGAAGTTTCAACCTCTTTTAAGCACTACTTTGTATCGTACTTAGCTTATATGAAGGAATTTCCAAGTTAGAATTACAAAGCTGTATCAAAAATATTGAAGTCAAAGGCATAGGAAAAGTAGTCAGTATTAGGTAAGGTAGAAGATAGGATTAATCATATTTCTCAACTGGCAGCATTTTCAGATTACGACATTTTCCCCCAGTATTATAAAAAAAATCCGTCAATCTCTATGAAATATATTGTAAATAACAAAGTTTTGCAAGAGTTGAAAAGATGAGTAGATCCATTCAAGTTTTATGCATAAGTATCAAAAAAGCAAGCCATGACAGTGTCTGCAAGCAAACTGTGGGAAGGTTGCCTTGACAATGTCATTATCACCACACTGAAGGTCAAAGTTGCCCTGAACTACTCCAAATTCTAACTACTGGACTTGGTTTTCAAATACTGAAAATGGTAAAATGGTGAGCTTAATAAACAACAAATAAAATTCTGTAAGCCACAGCCTGTCAAGAAGGATAAAAAGAATGCCTGAGACCAAGCTGCTGACAAAGATAAAGAGGAAACATTTTCAGGACCTACAAAGAGTTACAAAATACCAAAAAGATACAATGACAATGCAGTGACTAAATCAATTTCTGTCCTTCTTCTGAAAGAAAGGGTAGGAGCATGACACACCTTAGATGTACGCACTCGGCAGGGGAAAAGGCCTATTGTGAATTACAGCTGCAAGCAATAAATATTTGGTAGCAAGGCCAAATGATTAAGAATTAAGTAGGATACTTGAGAAGGAGACAATGTGCTTCTTGTTTTGAAGCTTGAACTAGCAGGCCTTCCACTGCATGTCTGTTAAGACAATACCTGCCAGAATTCAACAGGTTGAAAAAATTAGTAGGGCAAGTACACACAGTTTTAACTGAAGACCTGAGATCACTTACAGGAAGGGAACACACACAGTGCGAGGCACAATCAGCTACCAGGTTAGTTCATTTCCCCTGCACACGATGAAAGTATACTGAAGATACTAATAGAGATACGCTTTAAGAACTAAAAAGCCCGGGCTACCAAAAGCATTAAAAAAGAAAAAAGTTATGCAGAAGAGGAAAACAGTTAAACACTTAAACAGGTAAGCTGGGTAGAACAGCCTCAACTGGAGACATACGTGAATTTGATCTGAGTAAGTGATTAGAGATTTCAATGAGTCATTGCCTTTATCTTCTTGGAATGGAAGACTTAACATGCAGTAGAGGAAGGCCAAAAAAACAGAAAAGAAGAGCGATGACAATCTATGAAATACCCTGAGATCACATGAAAAACTAGTACAAAAAAGCAGGAGACTATTAATTGGATAAATTGAAAGCAATTGAAAGCAAAGTGATTTAGTTATGGACTTGCCATTCGCCTAAGAGACCAGGAGAATCATGCAAAGTAAACTGAAGAGTGGAGGCTGGTTAAGAACTTCAGAGAAATCTGATGTTTTTCCACAGGCTCTCAGAACCAGCTTCATTAAGTACAAGGAGATGAAAGGGAAAGAAAATAAGTGATTATCCACAGTACTTAACAGAGCAGGCATTTCCCTTTTGAGCTGACAGGGCACGAACTGAATTGGTGAGGTTGGGGCCATATGGGATCAAACCAGAAGAATACACTAGTTGCCAAGTTTGGAGGAGAAAGCACACAGTCAAAGCTGGGACCATTATTGTAAATAGTAAAGAACAAATGCAGGGAAACACAACAAAGACTTGGCTGCAGAGCAGTAAAGGAAGCCCTGGAGAACATAAAAGTAAGGATTAAAGACAGTCCACAAGTGAGAAAGCCATGAATCGCTGCAGATCATTAGTATGATCAACATGCTACGTGGCACAGATCCATAAGAACAAGTCAACTGCAAAGACAGAATTCATTTAATATACAGATGAACAAACTTCCATAACAGCCAGCAGCAAACAAAGACAGCAAGACGTGGAAGTGCAACTTATCAATTGAGGTTTCAACAGCTTCTGCTGAGGACTATGAATTTAATCTGACTTTCAAAGACCTTTTTGACATTCACTTCTCCTTAACCCTTGACAGAATTTACTTTTTTCTATTAAATTTTGAGTTTTCCTCAACCTACCAAACAAGGTATAACTTACAACTTTACATTTCATTTTCTTTCCAACCTACCTACCTACAAGGGGGTCCTACAGACTACAACGTACCTCATGTCTCGCCAACATAACCCATCTCCTACTGCCCTAATTCAACAGAAAATTTGAATACGATTGTATAAGATATTGGCAACAGCTAGATTAAACTTCATTTTGAAGTTTCTTCAGGATTTTCAATTAAACAGCATACAGCTTCTGCAACTTCCGAATCTTCTGATGAAATCATTTCAAGACTTTTGCTTTCAATTAGCTTTTTCTGTGCATGAAATCAGAGGATGCTCTTCTCTGATCCTATTATTTAAGGAAAATGGTTTAACCCCTTTCCAATGGTCTAATCTTTCTTATACATACCAAGAGTACTGCATCCAGGTCTGGGGCCCCCAACACAAGACAGATGTAGATCTGTCAGAACGGGTCCAGAGGAGGGCCACAAAGTTGATCAGAGCGCTTGAGCACTTCTCCTACAGTGAAAGGCTGAGAGAGCCGTGCTCAACCTAAACATAAGGCTCTGTGGTAACCTTATTGCAGCTTTTCAATACTTAAAGGGAGCTTATAAAAAAAAGAAAAGATGAAGAACAACTTTTTGCTTAGTCGGATAGCGACAGGGCAAGGGGGAATGGTTTTAAACTAAAAGAGGTGAGATTTAGATTAGAGGTTAGCAGGAAATCCTTCACTTAGAGGGTGGTGAGCCTTCACTCAGAGGGTGGTGAGGCACTGGAACAGGTTGCCCAGAGAAGCTGTGGATGCCCCATCCCTGGAGGTGTTCAAGGCCTTGGATGAGGCCTTGACCAACCTGATCTAGCGGGTGGCATCCCTGCCCATGGCAGGGGGGTTGGAAGTAGATGATATTTAAAGTCCCTTCCAACCTGAGCCATTCTGTGATTCATATGACTCTACAGTATGTTTTCAGACAAAAAACTGAACTATCTTCTAGAAAAACAACATAATAGAATAGGCAACGTAATCTTGAACAAGGTTAAGGGTGAACTATCCGTTGCTTTTCTAATCCAAGACGACATCAAAAACAAGCAGGAAGAACTTTCTAATGCTAAAGAAGGGTCCTCTTCCACAACGTATAGTTAAGTTTTTTGTTTGTTTGTTTAAAATCCTGGGACAAAGGACAGCTGGCAAAACACAACAGAATAAGGCATAACAGACTATTAAATAAAGATTAACACATGGCTCAGGATAGTCTAGTCTACAATAGCCTCCTAGAATACCCCTAGCTGTTAGCAATAGTTAGTATATTGTAATCTGTCAGCCTACCTTGAGTCAAATATCAATGTGTTATACATTGCCTTATTTTGTTCTTCCCCTAACCACCTTTGATACTCCTCCACCAAGTACCAGAGTCAGGCTAATAGCGTAATTGACCTTCAGTACCCAAGAAGAAATTCTTGTTGCCTTGAAAATGTTTCAGCCTAAGTTATAAAATGCATGGCCACTCATGTGACTACCTTTATCTGTTCAACTTGATTCCTTCTGAGATTGAGCTCTGACACACACTGCATATTTAGCTGTAATAAAAACAATCAACTGTACTTTCAGTGTAATGTTTAACCCCTCCAGCTTTCATGTTTCAGAATTGCTAGAACACTATTGAAAAGTTATGCTCTCCTTTCCCATTCATTTACCATGAATGTGACCTGCCACTTAAAACACTTCAGACAAGTGCTCTTATCAAAGACCTATGATTTTGGCAAGTTAAAAACTGCTTTATATTACAGTAATAGCTATGTTTGTATTTTTTTTTTTTTTTTCCAAAACACTCAACTTCCTTGTCCTGCTTAATAATGAAGATGAGTTGATCCTTGACCAGGATCTACTGCTCCAGGAGCTCCAATTACTATGAAAATAAACTTTGTGCTTTTCAAAAAAAATGAAGTTTGACACAAAAAAAGGCAAAAAAATGCTATACCTATTAGCAATATTATTTCTTATTTCTCACTCCAAAAGTCTTGACATTACCAATTTAAACAATACTACAAATGCCAGATATATGTTTGTTTTTTCAAGTAGCTAAGCAGATGCTGAGCTTTGTTTCTGAATTGTCCCCCTGAGTTCTTGAAGTACATGGAACAGTCCTAAGGTATCTGGTTGAAACACAGGCCAGAACACGAGATTAAAAAAATTATTTATTCCTTCCTAAAAATGGGTATGAGATTTTGTACTGGGCTTATGTGGCAAGGTTGATAGCGGGGGGGCTGCAGGGATGGCCTCTGTGAGAGGCCCCACGTCAGGTAAGAGCCAGTGCCAGCCCCCTCCAAAAGGGACCTGCCACTGGCCAAACCTGAGCCAATGAGCAACACTGGTTGTGCCTCTGTGAGAGCATATTGAAGATAAAAAAAAAAATGCTGCAGAGAAGCAGTTGGAGAAAGGAGAGAAAATGTAGAGAGAACCAGTCCTGCAGACCCCAAGGTGAGTGCAGCAGGAGGTGCTCCAGGCACGCAGCACAAGTTCCCCCGCAGCCTGTGGAGAGGCCCCTGGTGGAGCAGGCTGTCCCCCTGCAGCCCATGGGTCCCACATGGAGCAGATCTCCACGCTGCAGCCCGTGGAGGAGCCCCCGGTGGAGCAGGTGGATGTGGCCTGGAGGAGGCTGCGGCCCATGGAGAGCCCCCACAGGAGCATGCCCCGGGCCGGAGCTGCAGCCCACGCAGGAGCAGGGGGTCTGGGGGGAGCTGCCACCCGTGGGGGACCTACGGTAGGTCCAATGGTACAGACCTATATTGGAGCAGCCTGTGGAAAACCCAAGTAGGATCAGTTTGGGAAGGACTGCATCCTGTAAGAGGGACCCCATGCTGGAGAGTGAAGAAAGTGACCATGAAGGAGAAGAAACAAAGTGTTATGGACAGGCTGTGATTTCCACTCCCCTGCACCACTTGGGGTAGTACAGTGGCGGTAAGGAGGCAGAAGGTAGATGGAGGGGAAGTGGTTTTAGTTTGCTTTTAGTTCTCACTACTCTAGGCCGCTATTAATTGGCGATAAATTGATCTTCCCCAAGTCAAGTCTGCATGGCTTGCAGCAGCAACTGGTGAGCAATCTCCCTGTCCTTATCAAAAGGCACAAGGTTTTTTTCATTGTATTTTCTCTTCCTGTTCTGCTGAGAAGGTGGAGTGAGAGCAGCTGTGTGATGCTTGGCTCCCTCACAGTGTTAAACCACAACAGTATATAGTTGTATATAGTTCTGCATTAAGCAGAACAGTATCTGCTTTGTTTGGTACTTCGCTTTACATCCTTATTTATCTTGTAGGGAGGAGGGATACAAAGTAAAGAAAATCTCCTAATTGAAGTTTATCCCTGTATTCATAAGTATGCATATGACATGTCAGCTGCCATCTACCTTGAAGACACCTGGGAAGCATGCAAGATATCTTTTATTAAAGGTGACACTGTGCACTACTCCCCAGCCACTGGGCAAAGTGACAGTAAACAAGGAAGACAGGACAGTAATAACACAAGTCCATAGCCAAGGAAACAGCTAATAAGTGAATCTCTTAAAAAAAAAACACAACAAAACTTTAATGCACCCTCATATGTTTAGTGAGGATGAGGTTTGTTACAGAGGCCTACAAAAGCAGCTTTTCCCCTGTGAAAAATACAGCAAAGCTAAATTTATCTCTCAATCCAACATGGAGGATGTTTAATGATAAAACCTATGTAGCATTTCTCCTGTATAAGCCTCTATAGCATTAGCACATCAATAGTTTGGGTCATTTTGTTTAAGAACCAGTATTTTTGCTTGAGAAAAACGTTTTCCATAGCTAGGTATAAAAAGGCTTCTTAAAGTAGGAAGGATGGGAGAGCAACATCAAGTGGGCCTAGAACATCATCCGGCCCAGGACTCCACAAGAAAAAAAAAAGGTAAAAATGACAACCACCACACTGAGCTCTGCCATTCCCCCAGTAGGTACCACTCTCACTGGGAAAGAGCATCTGAGCTAATCGAGATTCTTGAGCAAGATGCTGTTACTGACAATCAGGTTGAAGTTTTAGATCACAACACCGGAACTCTTGAGAGGATGCTATGGTGGGAGAGAAGAGGATATTAAATCTATCACATCTTTAATAACCCTAGAGATTACAAGATGAAGCAAATCAAATTTATCCTGCGAACAGGGGAAACTGTATACCACAATACAGAATTTTTGCAAAGACTAAGCCCTTAAATTACAGGGTCTTACAGGGAAACCGAACAGGTAACAGCTACTTTACCAGTGTGTTCAGAATCACTACAAATCAACATAAGCCTCAAAAGGCTGTCCTTTAAAGAGGGTCTGAGCTCTTGAGGCAAGATGTAGCTAAACAAAAATGAGCTCTTCCTAATTTGAAGTACCTGTTTTGGAAAAACTTCCCTTGAATGAGAAAACACTAGTAGATTAGTTTCCTCTGCGCAGCAGCAGAGGACTCATACAGCAGTGCTTAGAAGGCTGCTGTGAAGTCGTGAATATAGAAGACTGGTTTAAATACATGGCCTTGGGTGTCCAAACTACTGAACTGCATGCTACCCAGTCAACACCTCCACTGCTCTTGACATTCGTGTTTTGCCTCAGTTCCTGTCAGTATGGCTGCTTCAAGACAACTTATACTGCTTACAGATTTCTAGGTGGACTGTTCTCCCTCTGTGCTCATCTACCCAACAATGGGGAAGGTGCTAGGTGGTCTTGGCTTTGGATGTGCAGGTGTTCTTACCTACAAGTAAGAGGTAACAGCATACTTGTTCACTAAACGCCATGTATTACTTCAGATGCCTGTTCTATATGACAGCAGAAAATTCAGAGAGCACCCCTTGGAACCTCTATCAATATAAAGCTTACATAGTCATGAAGGCATGCAACCAATCAAATATTCAGAGCTCATCAAGAAAGCAAGCAGCCCAGCCAAACCAGGCGCACAGGCAAGTGTACACATGTCCATGCAAGAAGAATATAGGGGAAGCAGAAACCTACAGAACACCATTCTGCAATGAATGTTGTTGTGGGCAATTTACAATATAGCAAAACCTATTTTTAACATCGAAGCAGTGGAAACAGTGAGGAGGGACAGCTTTGTTTGCAGTTTATAAATACTGTTACTACTGCAGAATTCAACTGTTAAGCAAAGATTAGGACTTAACGTCAGACTAGCTGCTACAGAACAGCTAGAAACACCTGCAAGATTGTTTTAATGTAAATTTTATCCGGAATGAAGAGTTCAGTACTGACTTCATACAGTCAAAATGTTCAACCCTACAATATCTACTGAAGCACAGATTTCCCACTTGTCTGCAATTGCATTCAGAGGGGAAAAGCCACTTCTGAACAGACTTTAAAAGCTAACAAAATTATCCAGCGAGGATGGCAAGGTTAAAAACCAGCATATATACTACATACGTCCAAAGCAAATAGCAACCTGTAACCATGCACTTATTCCCATAAGAGGAGACAAGTCTGAAGAATAAGTGACGCAAGAATCATCTGTGTCACTTAGGGTAATATGTACCCAGGTACTTTCCCTCCAATATTTTCCTTTGGCTGGCTTAATGTTTCAGTCCATTGAATTGCTCTTCAAGAGCCCTTACCTCTCTGTGTTCTGTAGCCACAAAGACTTTGACGGTCTTAATGACGCCATACTGCTGAAGTCTTAAATATGCAGTAGACAAGTACTGATTCTTTCCAGAGTAAACAATGAAAGCAAATCTGTAAGAGCAGTAAGAATCTCACGCACAGTCTTTTTCACAGAAGGTGGGGCACCGGCAACCTAGTCCCAAGCCCATCCTACTCTGTAAGGACAGGTACCAGTGCGCTTTAAGGACACTGACCAGAAAAATCCCTTAAGCAGCCCGCTATTATCAGAGCTTTCCAAGAACCTTCCTCCAGAAATACATACCCTGTAGCTGCCTGTACTCCAGTCATATTGAAGTCCATTACCTGAGAATCATGTCATTATAAGATTCCCTGCACTTGATCCTGGTCCCTCCCCCTCAAAAAAGACAGAGAGGAATGATTGCATTCCTGGATCCTTAGAGAAGCCAAATACTGTTACATATGCCATTTGTTATATGCATCTATGTTACGTGTACAAAATTGCTTAATTGCAAATGGATCCAAAGGAAGCAGAATTCAGTAAATCACTTAAGAGTGCCTGCTTTTAAAAACGGGTCTAGTTTTACTGGTTTCATTTCTTCAATAGCATTTTATAACGTTACTTCAACAGTTGGTTTTAGAAAGAAGCTCTCTCTAAAGGTACAAAGAGAATCTGTTTCAGTCCCAAAGACTTCAGACTTTCACACCTGTGACAAGTAAAAGGCCTACAACTCTAAGGAAGCTTTCAATTATTTTTTCCTAGGATACAGAGGGAGACAACAGGACTCCAATCCTGGAGCATTTCAAGAGGTACTCATATGCATTCTCAAGTGTTTGCGTCCTGGACATTAGAGGGTTTTGTATGTTTAGGAAAGCATGTCTTCCAAAAGGAAATAAATCTAGGCTGGGCCTGGCTCTGCATTTCTCAGGGTAAACAGTGATTTAATAGCTGGACACACAGAAGATGAGCAAAACAGACACGCAGGCTTTCCTTCTGGACATTTCCCATTTGCATCTGATAGAATGAGAGATTTCGTTGAACTTAACTCCTACATTACAGGACCCTTAAGCTCTGCAACAGCAACTTAAGACTGCAGCTGGTATACGGTATATTTTTTTCTTCTGTGGATAGAGATGTGAATGAAAGACAAAACAGAGATGGCCTCTCACTAATCTGAATTTATAATGCCGACTCTAAGCATAATGATTTGTTCAGGAGAGCAAGCTTTAGAGAATACACCATTCTCCCCAGTAGCTTCCACAGCTACCACATGACACAACCATCTGGTCCTCTGACAACTGCCTTTTGTATGTTCTTACAGGAGTCTCACAAGAGATATCAGAAGTAAATGCTTCTGCAAATCTAATGGATCTGCTGCTAGTAAAAAGAACAGCATCAGAAGCCGGCACAGTATAAGAAAACTAAGTGGTCAAACCTGATAGACTCACATACAGCTCTGACAGAGACCTGTACACGTACTGAATGTTAATCCAAACCACGTATCAGATCTGTGATAGGTCACAATAATTTTAGAAAAAAATCAAGGTACAACTTAGGTCCTATATCATAAGACATCAGAAGTGATGATGGTTGTCTTCAGCAAGAGCGAGACCCAGGTAAGCCTATAGGCTCAACTGGTTTCTCAGCCAGAGCGAAACATCTGTTTTTACTGATCTGAATATCAGAACCTGACCATTGGAAAGCAAACAGTCTTAGGCCTCCAAATTGTCCCAGTAGCACAACCAAAAGCTGAGGGATATGATAAGAGTTTAAAATTTTAAGAGTTTAAATTTTAGTTGACATTGCCAATGTCAAGCTAGACTAGGAAAAAGGACAACAAATAAATACAAGCTATGATAAGCATCTACAGTAAACTCACTTTCCACACAACTTGCCCATGTGCCTTCAGACTGACTTCACCAAAACAGTATGGAAAGATGAGCTCAGCCTACTACCCACTGTGGTAAATCGCTGAACTTCTCTTGCTCAAGAAGGTACGAGTTCTGCAGCATGCCTTCTGTGTAGCCCATACTGTTCTCAGCAGTATTCAGTGCAACAGCTATATGCTAGAAGCCTCACAGCTCAGTGTTCACAGGATTTCTTTAAAGTTTTTATAACCTTCCCAGATCTAATACCCCATTCAAACTGAGGCTCAGCATAATGTTAACCAATGCACTTCACTTCTATGCTTCTCTTACTCTTTTCTCAGAATTCCTTTTCATCATCATCTCTCCCACTCAAACTTCTAGCACTCTTCTTTTCAGAGCAGCAATCACAGCTGCTTTCTCCAGTGTCACTCAGCAGAGGAAACCGAATGCTGGCTAATATGTCAGGTGGTGTTTTTCAGTTGTTTTTGTTCATTTTTACTTGAATGAACAGTACATCTACTCCTTCCTGGCACCTAACAAAGAACTATAGGAGATTCCCAAAGCTTTTATCATCCACTTGTTCTTCCAAGCTTCTTCCTCATTTTCATTATTTCCTATATCACCTGTAAGATACCTTCAAGTGCCTTCTTATAAGCTTCCAAATAGCCTGATATTGCCTGCACCTAATTCATTTTTTCCTCTTACGTCATTTGAGGTGTGTTCTCATTTCTGAAAAACATTCAGATGAAATAAGCTGTAAAACCCTGCATTTCAGGCAAGCTATTTTATCTCAATTTTGTCAGACACATTCAGTGAATGTTTAGAATTACCAACTTATCCTTATGGGTTTTGGAGAGCAGAATAGTCTCCTGATCTAATACTGGAAATCTAACACCAGTATTAGACTAATAATCCAGACAGCTAGTACAAGAAAATAACAGACAGTATAATTTCAGATCACAGTAAATAAAGTGCACAAATACAAATAACTTCATTTCTAGAACTGTAAAATTAAATACGCAGTATAGTAATGGCTGTCTTAATTCTTGGAGTGCATAATGACATCTGAATCTCACTGCTGAGAGTCTCTCTGAACAAGACTACAAATGCAACTGTTCCTTGGATGTCCAAAGTAACAGGCCCTACGGATTCACACTGGTTATACATGGGCACAAAGTATTTGCCCTCACATTTTTTTCCTCTTTATCAAAAAATAAAGAATTATCTTATTTCTCATTGCTACTTTAATGAGGTTTACTTACTGCTTCAGAATTATCAATGAAAGGGTCTGTTTCATCATAACCATAACCTATATCAATTAGATCCTGCAGGCGATCCTTCCGATGTTTGTGGGGCTTTCCACTCTGGGGGGAAAAAAAAAAGTGTTATATCAGTTGAGAAGAGAGTAAGACTAAGCGAAGTACTGAAGTCCACATAACGTAAGACATTGGAGGGATAGTCGTTCAGGGAATTAGCAGAGTTCCGCTTGCTTTCACGGTTCCTTGAAAATAGTCTATATGAATTAAAAACCAGAAGGCTTAACTTTCATATAGGAAGGAATTCCTACAAATATGCTAAAAAAATGCTGTACAATAGCCTTACCAGAATCATTTCTGAAAGGTATTCACTAGCCACCTGGTTTCTGGGTGATTGCAATACACCTAACATTTTCTGTTTAGAGATGTTTCTCATGCTTTTAAAACTTCTGTTAGTGATAAAAGGACTGAGATAATTTAAGAAGTGTTAAGTTTTTCAGTATGCTACAGGGTCATTACAAAGGAAGAAAAATAGCCTAGCTCTCCCACACAAGATGGATTGCTTCTCTACAACAAAGTGAAGCCTAAGCCAAAACAGAAAGATATTGATCTGGTACTTGCAGATATGGTGTGTATGAGTTTTCAAGAAGTTATAGCATTCACGTAACACAACTGAAGAAAAAGATGCTATGCTGAAATCCTTTGAAATGCAACAATCATCTTGGTTGATAAGCCCAGACATGATAGGGTTATTTGAGTAAGTTAAAGCCAGAAACTGCAGTGCAGACTGTGGGATTCCCTTACCCTAAAATTTCTGTTTGAGCTTGGTGTGACTTTCTACTTGACTTAAAAATAACACTTCCATATTAGAAAAGTACTCAGGTTAAACTGAAGTTTACTTTCTCCTAGACGTATCTATAGTTTACAGCTACAAAAACAGCAATCTGCTTATGATATAAGGCCTAGTCCTCTGACGCCTGCATATTGTGGAAATTGTCTATATATAATTCTCAAAGATAAAATTCTCCTAAAGGCACCACCTTTACTAAAATAGTATCAGGTTCTGCCGTGAATTCAGGACTTGCTCCCCAAAGCTTCTCAGCAGTTCCAGGCATGTTTAGAATGAATCTCTCTTCATTTGTAAGATCCTTCCTATTACAATCCAACGACTATGCAGATATTGTTCAAAAGAGCTATCATCTTTGCTTTTATAAACATAAGCATCCAAACACCACCATGTTAACAGTATATTGCAGAGTTTAAGTTTATACCTATAGCAAAGCACGTGCTCTTGCAAGCAAACAAGAATCTCTCAGGTATAATTAAACAAATAAACACAATAGTCCTGCAAAAAAAATCAAAAGTGAGTTCCATTTCTAATTTGTGTTTCCAAACTATATAATAGGATTTCTAACCCTTCTTATCATTCCTGTTATCCCTTATTCACCTGAATATGATTAGCTATATGACTATATAATTAGTGACTATATGTTCCCAAAACATGCAGGTTTTTTTTGTTTTGTTGTTTTTGCTTTGTTGTTATTTGTTAAGTTTGTACTAAAGACGGAAATCTTAGAAAAAGAGGTAGAACTTAACTCTTCTTAAACTCCAGTGCATGTCATGCAAAAGTTTGTAATTCTCACTACTCTGAGGCACCTGAAGGCTGTCTAAAGAGCACTATATAAACTACACTTTACTTTACTACAGTAATGAGATAGCAGAGGCAAAGTGCAACCCACCTCTGTACCATCTCTTTTTAAGTCCAAGTAACAATTACTAAAAACAGACGAGTGCTCATTGTTCATGAGTTCAAATCTTTCTGCGCCAACGGCTATTTCAGTGTGTACGGCCATTTAAAAAGACTTCTCCCATCTAGTCGATCAAGGGAAACCAGCTGATGTATCTTTTTGGATTTCAGTAAAGCTTTTGACACAATTTCCCATAGGATCCCACTGGACAAAACGTCCAGCGTACAGCTGAACAGAAACATCACACGATGGGTGAGCAATTGGCTGACGCGCAGGGCTCAAAGGGTTGTGGTAAATGGGGCCGCATCAGGATGGCCAACAGTCACTAGTGGGGTCCCCCAAGGCTCTATTTTAGGGCCAGTCCTCTTCAATGTTTTTATGAACAATTTGGATGTAGGACTAGAAGGTGTTTTGAGCAAATTTGCCAATAACACTAAACTTGGAGGAGGAGTTGACTGTTGAGGGTCGAAAGGCCTTGCAGAGAGATCTGGACAGATCGGAGAGCTGGGCAATCACCAACCGCATGAAGTTTAACAAGAGCAAGTGCCAGGTCCTGCACCTGGGACGGGGCAACCCTGGCTATACGTACAGACTGGGCGACGAGATGCTGGAGAGCAGACCTACAGAGAGGGGTCTAGGGGTTCTGGTTGGTAGCAAGCTGAATATGAGCCAACAGCGTGCCCTGGCAGCCAGGAGGGCCAACCGTATCCTGGGGTGCATCAAGCATGGCATTGCTAGTCAGTCGAGGGAAGTGATTGTCTACTCTGTGCTGGTGCGGCCTCACCTCGAGCACTGTGTGCAGTTCTGGGCACCACAGTATGAAAAGGACGGAAACTGTTGGAGAGTGTCCAGAGGAGGACTACTAGGATGGTGAAGGGCCTAGAGGGGAAGACGTATGAGGAGTGGCTGAGGTCACTGGGCCTGTTCAGCCTGGAAAAGAGGAGGCTGAGGGGGGACCTCATCGCAGTCTACAGCTTCCTCACATGGGGGAGTGGAGGGGCAGGCGCTGATCTATTCTCTTTAGTGACCAGTGATAGGACCCATGGGAATGGTGTCAAGCTGAGGCAGAGGAGGTTTAGGCCAGACATCAGGAAGAGGTTCTTCACCGAGAGGGTTGTCACACACTGGAACAGGCTCCCCAGGGAAGTAGTCACTGCCCCAAGCCTGTCAGAGTTTAAGCAGCATTTGGACTGTGCTCTTAGTCATACGGTCTGAGTTTTTTGATAGACCTGTGTGGTGCCTTGAGCTGGACTCGATGATCCTTGTGGGTCCCTTCCAACTCGGGATATTCTATGATTCTGTGATTCTCAATACATTCTTATTGCCTGTTATTCATAAATATACAGTGCAGATATTGGACAAAATCAATAAATGAAAAAAGTCTCAAAAGAGCAGAATGAATAAAAGTAGGATTAAAATAGAAAGCTTTGTGCAGACGGAACAGATGAGAATATCTGAACTCCTATACGTGTAGTTTGAGAATTTCCTTAATGCCTGACCCTACGAAGTTATGTTTAAGGATGCATATTGAAAAATTGTAGGATCAGGACGTTAAGATCACAATAGCAAAATTGAAGGGATTTTCTGCATCCATGTTTACTATGCTACTTAGGGACGTTTTACCATTGGCGCCTTTCACCTCTCCCAAAAAGAAATCCTCCAACCTTTCTGTCCCAAATCATAGGCAGCCATGATACTAGAGCAAATTGAGATATTTAATTCCTGAGGCTGCAAATTGTGCTTGTGCAACTGTTCAGGAACTCAAACACAAATTCAACAATGGCACATAACATGAAGTTTAAACAACCTTTGCAGCACAACTGGACCAGAAGGTGGCAAATAATTTATGAAGAATCTTCTAAAGGCCCCAGGGGAGTTGTTAAACCTTATCTCTGTATTGGGCACATTAATAGAAGTTAAAAAAAAAAAAACAGAACCAGCAAGCACAAGAATGCACATTCCAGGCCAGAAAATCTTAGTAGAAGGAAACTGTACTTCAAATATTTTAAAGGTCCCAAGGTGTTCAAAGACAACAAGCTATCATGGGATAAGAGGTAAGGTCCACTCAAATTAATGACTGGTGTAAGGCTGGTAAACAAAGGGTAGGAATGAACAGTTCACCAAGGAACTATATTCAGCTACAGAAGCCACAGAGAGGGGGGAAGGAAGGAGAGAGAGATAAATTACTCAGGACAGTGAATACAAGAGGCAGCTGAAGAATCACCGAGACACCTTGGTTGCTCAGTACTCTGAATGGTAAATTTAATCCCATGTTAATAAAAGCAAGGTAATCCACACAAAGGAAGTATAACTCCCACAACAAAAATACAGTGTGCTTCCAATTTGTTATGCTGCTCAGGAAGCACTAGAGTCATTCACATGTCACACATTCGCTCAACAATCAAGAGTGGTCAAAAAAGGAAAGAATTAGGATTTATGAAAAAAGGAAGAGAATAAAACCAGAAGTCATCATTGTATCGCTGATAAATCGGCATCCTACTGTTAATGTCCTTTCATTTAAAAAAAATAGAACAAAAAAGGGAACGGAGTAAACCAACAAGGATGTCTGAAGGTAAAAAAAACAGCTACTGTACAGTAACAGAATGTTAAGACACTTCAGCTGTGGAATGAAAAGGCTGAGTTCTGATAGCTTCAGAATCACAAGCAGCATGCAGAAGAACAGGAAAAATTCACTTTCTCACAATACAGGAACCGTGGAGTACCAAGTGACTCATCAGCCAACAGGTTTAAACACAAACCATGTTTGTATACAACAATCATCATGGTACTCAGGGCCACAGAACAAAACATTAAACATCAGTAAACTCACAAGATGGCCTGGCAGATTTATGGCAGAAAACTACACGAATGGTAGTTAAACACACAGCCTTTGGCTCGGAAAGAAATTAAATTACAATTTAATAGAACAGCACACTGAAGTAGTATCAACACACACTTTGATAAGCTTTCAAGTATAAGGTTACAGTAGTGTGACAGGAACATATTGCCATTAATGGACTTTTGTTTTGATCCAAATACTTTTCTTTAACATAAAATATCATCTGAGATTCGACATCATGTTTTTACAACACAGAATGTTTGATTTTGTCTAGAGAACAAGAAATCAAGAGTAAAAATGGGAACAGATTCAGAGTAGATTTTTATGCTGACATTTTAAAGTTGGCAGCAACCACAAAAAAGGTCTAAATAATCAAGTAAATAAATGGTATACTAACTTTATGCACCTGGCTTATAAAACTACTTATTTATAGGCTTTTCTTTAGTATCAGCAAGATATATACAATCAGTACAGTATTGGAAGTACGTGAATTTACTTGAAAAGAAGTCTTTAAAGACAACTTTTTCACGTATTGCATTTTTTCCAAAAGTACTACAGCATCAACATTAAACTGCCACACGTGCTATGATTTAAAAGATCATTTGACTCCATTTCAAATGGATATAGGTTAGTAATACCTAATTAGTTTAAAGAAGAAATAGCCCTTTATGTAAATTTGAAAAAACTCTTCTTCATTCTCGTACAACTAAGTGATTACTTTTACATTAAAGCATCCTTAGAGCATTAGAGAGATGAAGAGAATGGGTGTCTACATCATGGGATCTCTATCCTAGTTTAAGCTAAGGAGCAAATGTCTCACTGCAGGAGAAAGAAGATGGCTGGATGTTGTCAGAGCATGAGCAATTACACTGGATCAGTGTACAGACATGCAATTCCTCCTACCCTGAAGTGTAAGTAGAAACTGATGGTTCTTGTATTGGAAGAGAGAAAAGACAGGGAATATACCTAACAGAAGAACTACTAATCCCTTACCACCTTCCATGCTTAGTGGTCCTAATCTAACAGGTTCTTCTTTATATAGAAGATATTCCCCTTCTGAGAATTTTGTGGTAGTAGGGGGCATAAGGTATTATTATTTACTGCTTTTCTAATGGCTATAGATATTTGCCTTTTTTTTTTCAACTGAGCACTGAACTCAAATCTTCATAAGTTTAATAACACCATGCTTTGTCCATAAATGTACATGTTTAGTTTTACATATACATTCATGCATCAAAGCTATATTGCTTCCACCACTCCCACACCGTCCTACATATATTGCTTTACATGCTCTACACTGGCTTTCATCTGCTATAGTTAAGCAGCTTGTCTCAGAACATTATAAAATCTTTAACTTATATTATGGAAATTAGTTTTCTAGAAAAGTACAATTGAAACATTTCTCTCTGAAGTTCATGAAAATAATTTATCATTTAAATGAAAACCAAACAGTATTACGGAACTGCCTTCAGAGTATACTGGGTATATTGAGTTTCCATCAATTCCTCCAAAACTGATTCTTTTCACTTTAAGGATTTCTTTTGTTACGTATCACAGCAAACATGTTCTGAAATAGTAATTACTTCTACAGAATATTTAGGCCTGACATGCTGAGAAATTTGCCTTTGACAGGGGAAAAAAAAAGTAAAATTTTAATATGTGTATTAATAGTAAAAGATACAAATGACTGTTGTTTCCCTTTCTTTTTTATTGAGGTACTCTATTAGTAATCCAGAATATCAACGTGTCTAGGCATGATGAGTTTTGATTGCCAGCTCAGAATTAATCACCCAACCCTACCCATATGAATTCTTAAAGACCTGTCTGGGTGTGGTTTTAAGACAACATTTTTTTGATTTCTACCTTTATTTATTAATGAAAGCCTCTATATTAATACCTAGTGTTTTTCAAGTCATTCATGTTACACTTTCAGGAGTCAGCAGAGTATCTTTAGGCAGCTGGCAGCTACAAAATAAACTCAAGTGATGACTTAACAACAGCTTCCTATGGAAGCATTCTAAACTAGTCAGAAATTCATCACGATTCATCAGTATTTAGCACAAACAGCAGAACTGTTCAATAGTGCACAACAGCATTACGTACAAATTCTTTCCTCCAGCACAGTTATTTATCATTAGTATCGATCTGCATCTATTAGTCAGTTGTATTTATATATGAAGCTTTTCCAAGAATAGCTTCACAAGCTATAACGTCCTATAGACAGATCTATTTTGCAGACTTGCCTAATAAGCTTGTAGAAGCTTCAAGCTACTTAGATGAAATATAAATGAGATGATCAGCTCAGATATACACAGAAGTCATTTGACATTACTTCAGCAGCTCTATCAGGAAAAAAAAACCCTGACGTTAACATCCATGCCACACTAAGTTACCACGATTAATTATCTGCATGTTTTAACAAAGGTACAGTAACTCACATATTTTGCCTCAAACTTCTTGGCTAGCATTTCCACTTCATGCCGTTCACGTTGTTCATCATTAAAAGGATCTTCTGAGTGAACTGACTTCTTCTGAAAAAGGCAGAAGTATACATTTAATTTCAAGAGAAGCGCAGAGTGCATCTAATAAAAGCCCATGAAATGTCAATAAACTATTTAGCATTAATTCTATACCCTGAAGACTGCGTCCAAATGTTTATTCTCTAAAAATGAGTTTAACCCGTTCAATTATCATTCAGTTACTCTTCTTCTAATGAGAACACAAACAGAAAAGACTCAAAGTTATATATATACATATATATATATTCAAGTATTCCACTACAACCTCAGCCAAAAGTGAAAGCATGAGAGAGCTAGCACTATTTGAGCTCACAGAGAAAGAATTCTCTCTAAACTTAACTTCTTTTCACTTCAACGTACACTGGTGCCTATCCTACTGGTGCCACAATCCTCTCAGACACCACATGCAAGGTGTACCTGGTAGGCTAAGCAGCAAGAAAGCAACTAGAAGACTACAACACAAAATCATAGTCATAACTAGTAACATAACTCCTTGAAGTCTTACTGTTATTTTTTTCTTCAGAAAACTGTAATCATAGCACAAATATTACAAGACTGCCACTACAGCAGCCAGAAGAATGATTTAATACTCCAGCTGTACAAATAAGCAGGAAGCACACACTGAGTTTTCACTGACAAGAAGTCAGTGAACAATAATCACGAGTATGACAAGTTTTGCCTTTTTTTTTTTCCTCCTCTCAGAAAAAGTACAACAGAAGAATGGAGCCACAACCTCCAAATCAGAGCCTATATATAAAATACAGTAATTCTTGTACAGGGGAGGGTGTAATAAGATGCTAAAACGTGGCAGAATTAAGTTAAGCCTTTATGGATGCCAACTAACTTTACTGCACGCATGGACTGCTCAATGAATGAAGATCCATGGTAGACTAACAGGAACAAAAAGCAATTTCCTACACTCTGAAGAGCAAGATCCTCCCCAGTGTGGAAACTGAGTACTTAGAGGGAAAAAACATAAAAGAGGGTTATAGTTAAACGTGAAGCAACTAATAGGTTACATACACATTTCCTGCAGGTGTAACTTAATATAAAATTAAAAAAACTGCTCGGCTCATACAACACCCTTTTTCCTCCTTTAGTGGGAAAAACCTACTCCACACTTGCTAGGGAAATGGCTTTTTTTTTGAATTGTGATATAAAGACAAGTTGAGGCCAGAGGTCAAGTAAAATTTAGTACTGAAGTCTTTAACTTTCCTCTCTCTACCAAACTCTCAAAGCCATAGCTGACTATTGCTTTGAATACTTACGCATTATTGGCAAATTTTAGTCCTGACACTATATCTAAGGGCTCTGCCAGTCAAGAAACTTCAAGACATTACTACTTCAGTACCTTCACAGCCTGCCTGACAGAAGCCAACTTGGGCTTCTGGCTCATCCACTTCAAGTTCAGTTTTACACAGCAAGATTCAAATCGCACCAACAGCATAGGAGGCATACTTTTCTTTCTGCCAGTTGAAGAGGCAAATAAACTCTTCGACCACACTACTCTGTTACTCATGTGCCAAAAGTTTTACATAAATAATTCCTACCAAAACATGAACTATATCAACAACTCTATCAAAGGATGCTGTTTTTCTGAAGATAAAAAAGTAGGACAAGGACATCACAAGTTTATTGTAAACACTTCCACTAGCTTCTCATTCAGACTGAAAACCCGACTTTAGAATTAAAAAATGCAACGCTCATACTGTCAAGCAAGTTTGGGGTGTTTTTGTTTGTTTGTTTGTTGTTTTTGTTTTTAACTGTTTAAGGGACCTATTAAAGCAATGTTTGAAGTTATTCCCATACATCCTTTACAGAACAGCCAACCTCTGGAGAACTGTTCCGGGTTGCTGCAGTTCGAAGCAACACTACAAGATGAAGATGTGTTCCTAATTATGTAACGCTGAACTCAAATAGGAACAGTTATAAGGAAGTTGAGCAACTTATAAGGGATAAGGAGCAAACAATAGCCTTTGGAAAACCCAATCAATCTTTACCCTACAAAAACAGTTTGCATAACTAAGTTTGCATGAACTGTTCACATCAAGCTGATTCATTACAGAACTAAATTCTGAAATCCAGAACTCAGTTTAAAACTACAGCATTAACTGCCAAATAGTTACTACCTACTCAAGAGTAAATCTCACAGATTGGGTAGGAAAGTGGCAGAGGGCAGAAGTTTCCTGGTCAAGTTCCATTTTAACAAGGTAGTTTTCTCTTCCATAGCTACTGTACTGATCCAAGCAGGATCAGTTTTCCTTTCCTATAATTGTTTCTATTTTAGCACTTTGAACAGGTTACATAATTCGTTGGTCTGAGAATGAGCAGGTAAGAGACACACTTCTGTCATCCTAAGCCTCCTGCATTATGCAGAGCAAATTCTCCTCTTAAACATGCTTTAACCACAAAAGAACCTTGACACACTAGTTTTATGGGTGAGCAAAATGTGCTTCCTCTCTCTTTACATGCTGACTGATACAAGATTGTAAGTCCTTCCTACACCATGTCAAAGAAGCTTTTTCAATTTCTACTCTGTAACAAGCAAGAACTTAAACTGACAGGACAACTACACATCTGACACTTTTTACATAATCAGTTGTTTTTCCGTACAGTCCAGTGAGAAATGGGACATAACTATCTATTGACTTTCAATCTGGACTCTACATAGGGCTGAAAAAAAGATGGGATTTCTTATAAAACAATTCTAACACTGTTTCTATCTTAAAAGCATAATTCTCTGATTCTAATTGTACTAAAAATCCACTATTTTTTTTTTCCTTTCCTTCTCTCCAGAATACATTGAATTTGCATCAGAACTACGTTAAATGTCATTTTGTCCCCACTTATGCAATTAACATATTACCAACCTACAGAAAAAAGCAATTATGGAGCTTGAGACTGCCAAAGGCAGAAGTCAGCCTCCATACACTGAACCTCTTCTAAACACTAACACAACTTCTACCTTCACACAGGAATTGCTCAGAAAGACGGCACTTCACCGAGCAGCAGACTACTACTACAACAATTTGGAGCAGTCGTAACGGGAACTAACGGCTGTAGGACAGGATGAACAAAAGGAACCTTTTAACTTGCATCAGAAGATCTCAGAGGGATTATTAAAATCAGCCATTGATTTTTCTGTCTTCTACATTTGACAACAATCCAATTCTACAGCCCTCGTACTACTGTGAAAAAAGCGAACAGTCTGGTAAGTACCGTTATGGAATCAGCATCATCTAGAAACGCTTTTCTTCATAAAACAGGAGTTTTAACCAATCTTGAGTTTGTGATGATTCAAAAACCTACTGACAATATCAGTACTGGTACTTGATATTTGCTTTTAGTTTTCAACCAAAGCTACCACAACCTTGTCAGTAGCAGCTGCCCCTTCCCTTTTCCAAGGAGATTGGAACTTTCTGTAAAATTGATCACCGAAGTTAAGAGAAGCCACAACTACCTAAATCAAGCGTAACTTTATCATGTCCTTAACTCCCTGTGAGTGACTGGCTCAAGTGTGACCAGCTTAAGGACATGCATCTCTCATTCCTACTTGAAAGCAGAGCCTCTACGACTGGCTGATGCCACTTGCTTCTTTAAGTTGTCCGTACCAGCTTTTCTCCTTAAAAACCAAAGCAGCTCGAGTAGGAAGTATTTTCTGTTTGGGAGGAAATGGGGAAGTACTTTCTTCTGGAGTGAAGTTTCTGACAGTTACAGGTGAGGTTACAGTGCCAACAACGTTAAATCTGAATCGCCCCTGCCCCCCCCCCCCCCCCCCAGACTGCAGAAACTCATCTCCAGGACTGCTTAACGCGCACTTTACTGCTCCACGAGGCTCGCTGCGGAGCCGGGCTAATAACTCTTCATTTACTTGCACAGAGCCTATAGAGAACCTGAAATAAACGGCCCGGCAGCGTAACAGTTCCATTCCGTTGGCAGTAAAGTAAAACAGAAATAAACCCTCCCAGGCACAGAGGACACAGGGCAGGAAACGGCCGAGGGACAGAGGGCTGAGTACGAGGGGCACGGGACGTGCTCGCCAGCTCCATGCGGGATCCCAGGAGCTGCGGGGCGCCGCCTCGTCTTCCCCTTCAGGCCAGGAGGAGGCCGGAGGCACGGCGAGGCCGCCGGACTTCCCCCTGCGGCGCCGCCCCTCCCCGGCCACCCCCGGGCAGGACGGGGCGGGCGGCTGCCGGCCGGGCCTCGGGGAAGGGCCCGTGGGCCTCGGGGGGGGGGTCCCGTACCCGCGAGTCCCCGCAGAGCAGCAGCTCCGGGTAGCTGAACTCCACGCAGCCCTCCTCGGTGGGGTCCTTCAGCACCACCTCCAGGCGGACCGTCTGGCGGAGCGGGAGCGCCTCCTGCGGCGGCGGCGGCTCCTGCCGGCTGCCCTGGCGCGGCGGCGGCGGCGGTAGCTGCGGCGGCGGCGGCTCGGGCCGGGGGGGCTCCCGCTGCGGCTGCGGCTCGGGCCGGGGGGGCTCTCGGGGCGGCTCCAGGCGGGGTCCGCTCTCCCGGGGCGGCATCGGCGGCGGCGGCTCCGGCCGGGAGGCTTCGTGCGGCGGCTCCGCCAGCGGCGCCTCGCGGCCCGCCGCCGCCGCCGCCACCACCGGCGGCGGCGGCGGCGGCTCCGGCTCCCGCTCCAGCGCCGGGCTCCCGGCCTCGCGGCGCCTCACGGGTGACAGGCTGATCAACGGCACCCGGCGCGGCTCCGCCATCCTCCGCCGCCTCCCCCCACCCCCCGCCCGCCCCGCTCGCCCGCCCGCCGGCCGGCCCCCGCCTCCCGCCTTACGGTGACACCGCGCTCCGCGCTCCCTCCCCCTCGGCTGCTCCTCCCTCCCTCCCTCTCCCCTCCCCCGCTCCGCCGCCCGGTCGGAGCTGCCCCCCTACGTTCTCCTCGCCGCCCCCGCCATCTTGGCGCCCCCCCACATAAATAGAAGCAGGCCCGCAGCCCGCGCATGCGCCACCGGGCGGCCGAGGCCGGCGCGCCGCCCCGCGTCGCTGCTCGCAGCGCTCGGCTTCCCCCCCCCGCCCTTCTCCCTCCCCTCGACGTCACCGCGCCCGCCGCTCGCCCGCCCGCCCGCCCCCGGTTGCCTTGGCGATGTGCACGCCGCCCGCCGGCCGGGCCTTAAAGGGGCCGCGCCGCGCGGGGCAATGGCGGACCAACGGCTGCTGCTTCGCGTTGTGGGGGCACCGGCCCCCGGTATGCAGGGGGCTGCGCCGTGCTCGTCCTGTACACCGTGCTGGCACCTATACACCGCAGAGGTGTCCAGAAACTGCACGTCAGTCACCAAAATAAAAACCTCCAAAATCCGAAAAACGATCAAGACTCTTTAATTCTGGGGGGGAAACAGTCGGTTCCAGGTTGTGAGGTGGTGGTGTGGCGGCATCTTGGCTCATCCGCACCGACATGCTCAATGAAGCGCGGCTGGGCCATCTGAAGGGATGGGCTTTGTCCATGCTGCTCCTTGAGCTGAGGCAGCCTGTCCCTGCAGGACGCCGGGGCCTGCCGTGGCAGCCGGGTGGTCCTGTGAGGACAGGGAGCTCTGTGGCCACCTCTGGTGCGTAGGGTGCCAGTTCTGGTCACAGGAAGAAATTCTGGGATGTCGAGAATGAGGTGTCCTCTAGACACAAGGAAGGCAGAGTAAGAGCAGCAGCAAGACTCCCTCCTCCACGAGCAAGAGCTGCCTGCAAAAGCACAAGTGTTTTAGTCTGTCACCACCTACTTTGACAGACTGGGTGCTGGTATCTCCAGACGGAGGTATGCCACCAAAACTGGTAGGTTTCAGGAAGTTATAAACACCCTCATATGCACTGTATTCTCCAACTGTTTTGGAGCGGACAGAAAAATGTTACAATTTTTTCCTCTGTAGCCTCAGCATTTCTGGGAAGGAAGAGTTTTGTTCTCTTTTTAAAAACATACTCATGTTATGCAAGACAAGTGTGATTTACATATCTGTATTATTCTGAATAATTACAGCAGACCATTCTGTATAGCACATTACCTTGCTTTACACTCTGCATCACAGCACATGATGGTTTCCTCTTACTGTGTATGAAGTTTTTTGACTTGACTTACTTTCATCTAGACGCCAGAGAAGATTCATGACACTGGAATGGTGTTACTGAAAAATTTGGTTCACTACAACGGAGGACATTCCAGAATCTTACTTGCAACAGGAAGTCAGTGGAGTGCCTGACCTGATCTGAGAAAGAGGCTGTCCTTTTGAAGTCCTTTTGAAAGCCTTTGTTGAGCTTTGTAGTCAAAGGAACTTGATTTATCTTAAAACCTTGCAGGTTCTAGTGCAACTAGCAAGCTTGGCAGAGATATTCCTCAAATATATTTTGACTTTCAACTTCATAAAATTATTTGTAAATCCCACCTGTTCTCCTGTTGAAAATTTCATACAGCTATTGGAGAAGACACGTAATAAGCAATGTGTTTTTGGACTCAACTGAGCATTGGTAAGCTACAGACCTGCAGATCCTGCTAGGCAGATTCTAGTCCCCACCAAAGCTTCTACACAGTCTGTATCATTAAGCCTTGCGATGATAGAAGGGGGCCTTTCCTTGTCAAAAGAGCAATTTAGTGTTCAGAAAGCAGACGTCTTAGGTAGAAATCATGGGCTCTTCTGTGGCTCTGCTGAATGCTTGTTTTCAATTACCAGATGGGAGACTAGAGACTGAAATAAGTACAGTGTAGTAACAGGAATACAACAATTTATGTTCACAGGTAATACGTGCACATATCCTTGGAAAAGGGTGAAGATAAGTTGTGCATTGTAAGTATCCAACCTAAAAATCAATTCTATCTTTCAGTCTCATAAGATAAGTATTTAGAAGTAACAAATTCAAGACAGGTACAGCACAAGAAAATGAGGCTTGCAAGTATCTAGAGTCAGTACTTTAAATTCTTGATGGTTGTGTAGATACACTTGGAACCACATCCTGGTCAGATTTGCAACGTGCTTTTTAAATAAGAAAAAAGAGATAGATAGCAATAACTGATCAGACCTTTGATAGAGTTACAGAGAAAAATAGTAGTAGTTCTTGGAAATAGCAGACAGCCATTTGTTCTAAGTTAAGACATTGCAGACTTTGATAGGAGTAGCAGCCTTTCACATGTAAGGTTTTTGTAGATACTTACTCTTTCGTTTTTATTCCCTCCTCTTCTTCCACTCTTCTAGGAGTTTAATTAGACAAATAAATCATCAGAAATCTATTTTGTCTAACCTCTGATCAACTTGGAGCACACATTTTTTACGAAGCTCAACATTTGTTTATACAGCTAGACAAATAACAGTTCTAAATCTTTGAATTTAAAGTGAAGTTAGCAAAGACAGTTGCTAACTGTCAGGGGCTCTGTATCTTGTTGTCTTGAACTAAACCAGAAAGAAACAGCTGCAGATCCAAGCATAGCAGGCACTGGAATAAGTTATCATTACATTTTGTAAAAGATGCTGGAAGCAGCTAGAAAGACTTCCAAAAAAACAAAGCAAATCCACTAGAGCCTAAGTTCTTTATGAATTTTGTTTTGAATACACCAGCTTGTGCTATACCAAACAGTTTCAAGAAGATTTGTTTTTGTTTTAATCATTGTTTTCCTGTTGTGCTACCTGTTTTGTTCTTTGGGGTTTAGCCCTGCCTCAGACTACATATTGTTTGTATGCTCTATAATGTGCATAAAATGTAGAAGAAAAAAAAAGTGTTTTATACTGGAACCTCCACTGAGGTAGGAGCTGTACTGAAAGCCACCTCATGCCTGTGCCAGTCATAACTCAGCCACTCAAAAGTCTCCAGAGGACACCCCTATTCATCTGGGGCTTTGTTTCTGTGAGAATATCATTTTCCATGTGTTGTTTCCTCACTACATCTTCCTGATATCTTGGTTTCTTATGTCCCAACCAGGCATCTTGTTGATTGTCATGGTCCTTCCTCTGAAACTGCCGCCACAGCAGCTGCAACATTCATCGCTGTGTCAGGAGTTGCTCCAGCTGCAGGTAGGATGATGTTTGTGTAGCCTTTGCTAGAGCTGTTTTTGCATCACAAGAATCTGCTGCACCAGCAATGTGGGAGGCATTGCTGTTTTGTTTTTTTCTTGCTTGTTTATTTTTTGTAATGAGGCTCTCTGAATTCACATACAGTTTTTTTTTGGACTTGTCTTCCCTTCCTACATTTTTCCTATGTTGTCTTCTGCTAGATCCAGAAAACAAGTGCCATGACCACTCTGAAATAAAGATTGATCAAGAGACTTTGAATAAATGCAGAAGAATGAACACAACACAGCTCAAGGAATAATAAAACCCTCCTATTTCTCTAAACCAAGCATTAACGCCATACAAACCATCTGGAAAAAATAATTTCTTTTACTCAGAGGATACTTCCCTCTCCTCTTTTCTTCTTCTAATTATAAATATAATTTCCTGCAGTACATACCTCAAACTTTCTCTATCCTATCTAAATAGGATTAAATACCACTTAATCCTGCCTGGCAGGAATCGGGCACATGTTTTTAGAGTTGTCACCTGCTACCACATCCTTAAAAGGTCCAAAGTTCTCTATTTAGTGATGTAAACTGTGCTTTAGAAGGACTGTAGGCAGGTAGAGAAATACCAGATGTTGAGGACTAGAAAAAGTACATTGGCTTCAGGTGATTAGGATATACTTTAGAAGGGCAGTTATAGTTCTTATTTATCACTATTTCAAGGCAGAGGAACAGTGATGGTCAACTTTATCCCATGCATTGGTATATTGTACCCTGTGAACTGGTCAAACCATACTTCTTGGAGAATTAAGGTTTGAGGCTACAAGACACTGGAGATCTTTCAAGAATTTTACGAACAGCTTTGAACAAAAGTTCAAAAGTGAAAAAACAAGCTCAACTTTTCAATGACAATAGGAACTTTTATTTTTCAAGTAGCGGCAATTTGGAACTAGAGGCTTCATGCTGAAAATGGTTTTTGCCTTTAGAAGTGGATTTAGGTGCTTCACTTCCTGAAATCAAGAATGATCTTCTAGAACCGTTGTGTGCCTGGACAGCATAAAAGGCAGCACTGGGTATCTAGTAGGTAGCTGACGAAAACAGAATGTCGGCTTTTATCTCAGCAGGGCAAGTCTTCACATTACAAAAGCAAAGGGATTTACAGGACTGCGAGTATCATAGCGGTGTGAGTTCCCCAGCCAGTCAAAGGGTTAGTGTTACCTAAATCTACTGTCTTTACTGTTCATGTGTAATTTCTCAAAGAGAATTTCAAACTGACATTACTGCTGCGTGATTAGTGATTTTTATGATCTACAGAATATTGTAATATCCTTTAATCTAAGCTAATAAAAAACAGAAGAAGATCATAACTTAGAGGAACCTTTGAGAAAATTCAAAGCTTCAAAAGCTGCATTGCCATGGAATTGCAGCATGAGCCAGGTTAGGAAGAAAAATGGTGAGAGAAAATGGAAAGAAGAATTGCATCTTGGTCAGGGAAGAGCAAACTTGGGAAGAGCTTTTGATCCTGAAGAGGAGGTGAGATTTAAGCCTTCTAACGTTAAACATCAGCTCTTAAGTGTGCACATTTACCAAGCAGAAAGCTGGCAATTTTTTCCCTCAGGTAACAGCAGCAAAGTCAATCCTAACTAGCAAGATAAGAACAATTTTCTAGGTACATTTTATTTTTTATTTAATTGTTAATAATAGTTTCTCCTTCTGTTGTTAAGATTCCTTGCTGGAACAAGAAAAGCAACTTTCTTCTTTAAGCTCTCCTAACGTTAAGGGTGATACTCAGCTGAGGCTGACAAACAAGCTGCAAACTTCTCCAGTAGTAATGAACCTAGGTGAAGTGTGTGGCCTCTGTCTTAACTGAAATTAATTAGGGAACATCAGCATCTGAGATACTCTGCCAAGCAGCGAAGATTAGTTTGAGATCTAAAATCACTAGGAAATTCCTCCTTGCAAATACACCTTTTGCTAAGGAAGAGGAAGGAAATAGGCAAAAAAAAATTAAATACCTTCTAGGTGGTCACAAGAAGATTTAAACAAACAAACCACAAAAGATGAAATAACCTTTTACCTAAAATCCTGGAATTTTCTTTGAGTAGCAAGATGAAATACATCAGAAATATACACTGGATTTTGTGGAGGAGTGCCCAGTAACACACACACACACACAAAGTTATTTTTTTAATTATAAATATACAGAAAGAGAACAGAACTCAATGAACTGAGGATCATCTGCCTGTAACATGTTGATTGTGACAATGTCACTTGAACTGTGCTTAAGCTGAGTTTAAAATTTAAAATCAGCTGCCTTTAGAAAGGTTTCCTTAATGGTAGCTCTTTTATGATTCATACCTGCTCCTTTTACAGTGTAAAAACACCTACATATTTACAGAGATTGAAAGGGATTATGTGCTCAGGAAAGACGTCTCATGTTTTTTTCTCATTTGCCCTGTTTCTTTAAAGATGCTTGCTGAATGGGATACTTATCTGAGTGAAAAGCCTGTTCCATCAGGCCAGCACCCCCGGAGGCAGCCGAAGATTACCAGCTTGGCTGAAACTTTGGAGTCAGGTTATTGTCTTATCTTCACAGTGCTGTCTGCTGGTTTTATTCTTCCAATAGTAATTAAAAGCACACAAGTATCTCTGAGTCACAATTTTAAGTAGCTACCCCACCTACCTGTAAAGTGAATAAGAAAGATTGGCTTTGTATAGAATTCTCAGCTTGAATGGCAATTATACACTAAAAGCACTAGTAATGCTATTTAATGGGGTAAAAGGGTCTGGAACGAATTCTCAGCGATGCGAAAGCTAATGTGCCACTTACTCTTGTTGAGGTTTCCCTTGTAAGTGCTGACCTAGGACAAGACAAATACTGCTGCACAGTGCCCATGAAAATGGACCCAGTCAGATTGCAGGCCAGACTGGCCTTAGTCACTCACCAGGGTGATATTTTCTGGGTTTAGTGAAATATAAATATTTTAATAATTATAAGAAAATGCTTTCATGTATTAAATACTGTAATATATATATATATATATTTTAAAGTATAGTCGCTGTTCAGGAAACAACTTTCAAGCAATGTTCACCCTCCCAAAAAGGAGAATTATATATATTATATGTAGATTGCAAAACAACCTTCTAGGAAATGTTTGACATACAAAGTAATATTTGGCTGTGACCTTGGAAGACATTTTTTTTTCCCCTTCTTCTTCTCTAGTTTCTCCTTTGGCTTTCAGACTGGTTTTACAAAAAGCTCAGATTTCCTAACCACCTCTTTCAGTGCCTCTCAGCACTTTGGAAACTGCTTTGCCTTACATAAAGTACTATATCTAAATAAGTACACGTTATCACAGACAGCTGAGGGTGATTGCATAAACAAATTACAACACTTTTAACATTCATACAAGCTTATGATCAGAATAGTCAGAGGTACACTTTGCATGCACGGTTCAGCATTTTCATACTTCCATGATTATATTTCCAAACCAAATTGCTTTCAAAAAGCAAAGCACATATTCATCACCAAGAATTAACTACATACCAAGCTTGCAGATTCAACACAAAGCTGCTTTTGAGTTGCCACAGCATTAAAAATAGCATCTGAAAAATTACTTGTGACAAGTGATTTTCCATACATGAATAATTTAAACAGACAAATGAAATTTTATTAAACTCTGTTTTCTTACCACCTCATGTTGTATTTTGAGAAGATGTATGAAATTTAAAGACTTTTCAGAATATTAAAGTGTAGCAGCAATAGCAGTGAGAATTTTAAGAAGAGTGGCTCTTACATACCAGAAATGCTTTTGACAACAATCTACATTTTCTGCATGATGGCTGTATTTCAAATGCTATTTTCCCAGCCTTGATAGAATTCCCCCTTACACTGATAAGTAATTATACAGTCGGATTTAGCTTATATTGAGTACTTCTCTGAAGACTTCCTCATGGTTTTAAGAGATTTTAAAGTTACTTATTTTGTAAGTGTCGTACTCATTTGTAGTCCTCCATAGGATTTAGCATATTTTACAAATTTGAACAAATGTTAACTAGAATGTTTCTGTGAAGTAGGGCAAGGCAAGTAAGAGGTGGGATGAGGGGAGGAAGAAATAGGTGGAAAACTTTATGACAGCACTTTAGGGCTAGTCACATGTTAGTGGCTAGATTGGAAGGGAAAACACTTGATAGGGAAGGGGAAACATGCAGAAATGAAAAACAGACACAACAACAGGACCTGTTTGAGAATAGCTAACTATACTGAGTGGGAAGTCTCGTAAAACTGGCCTCAGAAACTACTTTGCTCTGACCTGAAAATAGTTCTTCAGCCTTTAAGTGGTGGGGAATACCACATTGTTTTTTATATAACTAACTTCCACCTCAGTTTGTTCAGTGACAACTAAAGCACTTGTGACTTCATGAATGAGTCAGACAAAAGTAAGATTGAACTTGTAGAATACAATTCCTATGATAACCATCAGTAATGCGAATATACCAGACAGTTTAAGACCTTGTTTATCAGATTTTCCAATTTGATTATTCTAAAGTTTTCTTAGCTAGAAAGGTAGATTGCTGTTATAGAGGGATGTTTACTTCAT
Source organism: Cygnus olor (assembly GCF_009769625.2). Taxonomy (NCBI): domain Eukaryota; kingdom Metazoa; phylum Chordata; class Aves; order Anseriformes; family Anatidae; genus Cygnus; species Cygnus olor. The sequence continues at coordinate 43,932,718 of NC_049169.1, forward strand.
GTAATATTATTTAATTGAACAGCTCTGCGAAGTTAGACAATCTGTTTTTGTCACATTATGGCTACCCATATAATGGCCTTGACCTGTATGCACACCCGCCGATGAGAGGCAAGGAAAAGATTACCAGTAGCTTTGGAGCAGACATGCATAATGACCCCGTCATTTTTAAGAAGCACAGAATCAGCAAATAAAATTAAAGCTGTAGTATTGCAATGTGGAATGCAACTGTTAGAACTGAAGCCTGGTTCTTTTCTACATAACATAAGCCATCTCTACGTTATTGTACGTATTATTAAAATGATATTGTATACTATATAATTCTGCATTGTTGTGTGTCGTTTTTCACAGAACTGACCACTTGAAAGTTGATTACCGTGATCAAGGAACAGATGGTGAAGTCTGAGGCTCATCACTCTTCCCTAGTTAAGGGCCAGCTTAAAGTGCAGTTTGAGGACTCCAAAAAAGGCATACAATTCCTAGGTCCATAAAAGTGCAATTCAGAGATGACAGCATAGGTACTATCCCACAGTTTGATTTAGCTATATCTGAGAAGTGCTACAATCTATCCCATAAGCTACTTTGACAAGAAATACGTAAGTTGCAGGTTCCTGAAGATCTAGTTGTAAAAACATTTTAAAGGCCATACTAACTTTATCACATATGTTATTTTTAGTTACCTTAAAGATAACACAATGTGGGGCAATTAGGCACAATAGAGTCTAAGTATGAATTGAAACAGAAGTTCTCTTCTAATTTGAAAAATAAACTCAGTTTTCTTAAAAATCAAAGCTTTCACTGAACATAGACTTTTATTTTTAAATCCATAAATAGATGCGAGTGTAATTTATCAGTTAAGCAAGTTCTGTAAGGAATTTGAGACCTGACCGTTGCCCAGAGATGTCAAGTACTTGCTTTATCTGTTGCAAATGAAACAAAAGTTTAAAACCGCATTGCTAGTTGGTCGAGGGAAGTGATTGTCCCACTCTACTCTGCGCTGGTGCGGCCTCACCTCGAGCACTGTGTGCAGTTCTGGGCACCACAGTACAAAAAGGATGTAAAACTGTTGGAGAGTGTCCAGAGGAGGGCGACGAAGATGGTGAAGGGCCTAGAGGGGAAGTCGTATGAGGAGCAGCTGAGGTCACTGGGCCTGTTCAGCCTGGAGAAGAGGAGGCTGAGGGGGGACCTCATCGCAGTCTACAACTTCCTTGTGAGGGGGAGTAGAGAGGCAGGTGACCTATTCTCTGTAATCACCAGTGATAGGACCCATGGGAACGGTGTTAAGCTGAGGCAGGGGAAGTTTAGGCTGGACATCAGGAAGAGGTTCTTCACCGAGAGGGTGGTCGCACACTGGAACAGGCTCCCCAGTGAAGTAGTCACTGTCCCAAGTCTGTCTGAATTTAAGAAGCGTCTGGACTGTGCACTTAGTCACATGGTCTAAAATTTTGGGTAGACCTGTGTGGTGCCAGGAGTTGGACTTGATGATCCTTGTGGGTCCCTTCCAACTTGGGATATTTTATGATTCTATGATTAACCTACAAACTCAAAAGTAAGCTTTTGGTGGGTGGCTTCTAAATGTGATCTGAGTACAAAGGAAAGTAGTAATATCTTTAAAATTTGCAAGCAGCTTTAAACAATGGGACTCCATCTCCAGTAATCTGTCTGGGATGCTGTAAAATTGATGTAATAAAGAATGAATGGGAATATACTTGACTCTGATGACATGGCTCTTCTACAAGTTTAGCTGTGCAGCAGTTATACAAATGCAATACGTACATTTCTAATGTCGTATTACTGATTTAAAAGAGTAGCGTAACAGCATTAGTAAGGCACACATTAAATGAGTGTAGAATGACAAATGGTGAAAAGTAGCTGTCAGTCATTAACAGAATGTTTTGGGGGTTTACCTTAGTAGGGTCCTGGAAGAATTGATGATTCAGCATATGCCTTGATCATTCAGATATAAATGTAAAACAGCACTAATATTAGGTTGTAGAGAATCGTATTAGTAATGAATGAGGCTAAAATAGTTGCACACAGTTATGTGCATAAGCTGGAAAACTGATACCATTCAAACAAAATACATTTTTCATAGAGCTAAAGGTAGGCTGATTCTTCAGAAGGGTAGAATGTATCCTGGAAAATAATAGTTCTGGAAAAACCCTAGATGTCATGTCACAGTTGAGAAGCAATTTAATGTGAGCTCCCTCTGTGATAATATGGCAAAAAATGTGAATACAGTCTTTGAGTACACACGTAGGAGAATAGTGAGCTGCAGTATGGAGGAACATATTCCAGTGTCACATACAGTGATAAATTACCCTCAGTGCTACACAGCCACATTAAAAAAAAAAAATCTGTTGACAAACTGATTGCCAGTTTTCCAGGCTGGAAAATATCCTTACAAGAGATGTTCTTTTTAATACAGAGTTGACGGGGTCGCATTTTATACCTCAAGAGGGAAAAAGAAAAAAAAAGAATGCCAGTCTTTAATGACTATTTAACATAGTAGACATGAACACTAGAAGAAGAAAATAATAGAAAATGAGGCCAAATGAGTTTAGAATTAACGGTACAATTTTTAAAAGAGCAAAGGTGATTTATGAATTTGAACAAATGGATCTTTCATTATCCACCTTTGCGTTTCTGGCAAATATTTTTATGGAAAGCCAAGTTATTGGATTCAATACAAAGATTAGCAGATGAAATCTACCACCTTGCAATAGGTAGGGTCAGACCAGATTATCTAGTAGTCCACTGAAGGCTTGATTTTAATGGTTACCAGTGATGCTTTCATGTAGTTATCTACTTAATCAGGGATCATATGAATAAATGAAATGTGGGGAAGGAAGTCTGGAAATGAAAGTGAAAAAAGGGTGACTGGAAATTATTTCTGGAGATATTTGTTTAAAGAGTAAGCCAAAAAGCAAAAAAACAGGTGTTTTCTTCATGGTATGTATAGCTCCCATCTAGTGTAACTACATGTAACAACAACTATACACTTAACTGTTTGTTTTCCATCTTATTATCTAATGGCCAACCTCCTTGCTCAACCTCAGACAATTCTCTTATGAAAATCAATGAGAGATCTTCAAGTTGAAGGCACCACATAGACCTAAATGCCTGCTAGAGTGCATGGTCAAAGTTGGAATATGAGATTACCTTTGTTTCACAATGATCTTGACACCTCCAGATTAGTACATTACTTGGATCCAGCTGCTTGGATCCAGCTGCTGCTGCACTTAGAAATTATAGGATAGATTCCAGAATTAATCCAAGAGGGTTGCTACTATATTGTATCAATTCAGATGCTGGCCAAAGTGGATTTTATCCTGGAACTCACTTGCAGCAGTAGAAAGGATAAATGTCTATACCTGGAGTATAATTCACATGGATATTACTGGCACAAACGTTACCAATTACCAAACTTAAGGTCATCATCCTTATTTACCAGGAACGGGTCAGCGCCCAACTAAAAGCAGTTACACAGTGTTTTGGTTTTGTCTTTCTCTAGCTGTCACTGTATAGATACGACTGCTAACACAGTACCTTCTGTGCACTCTCTGTGTACTATTTTCCAGATTTAGATACTTATTCAGGATATAAAGAAATAGCTGTGTTTTCCATACTCTTCCTTGTAATTCTAGTGATGCAGCAATTTCTTTTTGCCTCAGTCTCTCTTTCATTACATTACCTGAAATACTGTTTTCAATTTTATATTCACTTACTAGTGACCCAATAAACTTAACAGTTTCCCTGACTCTGCACATGCATTCTTCACTGCCTGCTTGTTCTATGTAAGTCCCTTTTGTTGTTACAGTTTTTCTCCACATCTTCCTCCCTATTTAGATTACTGCAACTCCTTAAATTCCCACAGTACAGGGAAATATGGAAAAGGCCAGGGATAAAGCTCTGCTAACTACCTGACAAAAAGGTTTAGAAATTTTTTATTCCCTTTCTGCATCAGCTAAGGCAACTTCTATCACATTTTTATTATTTGAATATTATTTCAGATTAAATAGTGAAAGACATTATTTTAACATAATTCAAAGGTAAAATAAACATCAATATATCAGGACTTTTTTCTGCATTTTAATAGTACTTACCTATCTGTTGTATTTCCAGGACTCTAAATAGTAGGACAATATGTAACGTATCTTTTATTTCATCATTGCACAAGACAAAACCCTGCAGTCCGCAGTTCTTTATGCCTTAAATTATAAATATTATCAGTCAATAAAATGCACTGTGCTAAAACCCACATTATTTAGTATATTAAATATGACTTTGTGACTACAGTGAACAAAGGTGACATTTTCAAAAACTTCTTCACTGGTCATGGACAAAGAATGTAAAGTTAGTTCCCATGGCCATGTGCTGTAATGCCATCACACTTACTTCAGAAGATTCATCCAACATTTAAAATGGTCTGCAATGGATTTGGAGCTGCTCTGCAGCTCTCCTGCAGGTTAAGCTTCAATAAAGGGAGTAATTAGAAGCATTTAACATCTGCTACAAAGCCACCAACATGATTTTTTGAAGCTTTGTACCAAGACTTGCAGTATTCCTGATCTGTTTCCAAGTTAATTAAACTGGGAGGGAAGAGAAGAATGCCTTTTTCAAGAGAAATGTGTTTCATATCTGCTTTCAGTGAAAATATGTAATGCTCCTTTCACACCTTCTCTTTTGAATCAGTGTATTGTTGCCACTACCCTTGCTGAATGCCTTTATTATTGTTGCTTATCAGTTTTCTAGGTTTTACGTAAATGCAAATAGCCACAACTACCAGTGTGCTTCCAAATATCTGAATGATGATACCCACATTTTTTGCTTAAAATAGTAAAAAACACTTAACATGTTATATGGCAGAAAGGTGTATATGGAACATATACACCCAGTCTCCTTATTTTCAGCTTCAAACCGTCTTAAAATCAGGACCAAGGCCACTGGCTTGCCTTTGAATAATTACTGAACAAACATTTAACAACCAGTCATAGATTTACGCTTTTCCACAGCAAAATGAATATACTATTTCAATTCCTTCAGCATGAAGCAACACAGACCGACATTCAACTGCAGATTCAATTAAAAGCTTTAATTAAAGCACTGACAGCAGAGATTACTGTACTCAAACTCCTCCCCCGATACAAAAATACTTCAGAAGTATTTTACAAATTTACAAATTGCAAGTTTTGTTTTTACAAAAAAATACAAATGTTTTTCACTGCAAACCATATAATACATTTCTATGTTACAACTGTTGCCTTCTTTTAGAATTGTGTGTTTCCTAACTGCTCTCCTTAGAGCACATGAGAGTAATTATCTCCAAAAGGATAATAAATATATTTGTAACTAGGGTGGTAAAAGCTGAAGAAAATGATTCTAAACAGTTCCTTTATCCATAAGACTATGAAACTAAATGGATTACTCACATGAATTACATTAACATGGATAAATGTTTTGAGTGTTGATTTTGAGTTTTGAGTCAAATCTCAAAGCAAGATGGAACAATCCAGTAAGTCAAACCTCCGTGCCCTGAAAAAGATGCTTTGTTACTAACCCAGAAAGCAAGTAAGCCATTCTGAATCTTGGCATTTGGCATTGATTAACCCGCATCTTCAGAATTAATAGTAAGAGAGAAAACAATCCTTACAGACAAAAATAAAAGAGAAGTTTTTAGTTGTTGAGATTTATCCAGAAAAGGACAGTGCTCAAAATATGGTTTGTATTTTACTCCAGGCAGGTAATATATGTTCATTCTTTACGTGTTACCAGATATCCTATTTTGGTTGTCACAATCATGCTTTCTACTTGCCACATTCCATCACTTGCTGAAGTAGACTTGTCTCAGTCATTTAACAAATTATTCTTCTCTAGAGGCCAGAAGACTTACTTTTCAAAAACTTGCACAAAGCACTCCAGTAACTTGTGCAGAGAAATCTGGGGAACACCTGAATAACACTTTGATTTGTGGACTGTTGCAATGACTACTAAAAAAACCTGAGAAACTTAGAATGAGGAAATAGAGATTGGTACAACAGGAAAAGTACCAATCATACTTTAATGAAAAAAAGCACTTGCTGAATGTTTTGCAGTCTCACTGAACTACACCATTACTCAGCTGGGTTAACCTGCTTGATGTCCTAAAGTCCTGCAAAGAAGGAAATACCCAGAATGCACAGGAGAAACCAAGACTCACATCTTACAGCCACAAACAAAACAGTAATCGACACGGTTCATTTTATGACACTGGCTTAGACAGGGACTCGGTTCTCCTTGGCCCACTTTTTCATAATGCGAATAATGTATTCTACTTGAGAATTGCCGGTGCTTCTCAGAAGGTGCAGTACTTCCCGTAGAGTCTCTCTACAAATGTGAAAAGCAAAGATTTAAATGCGTGTGAGAACCAACTGATACAATAAACAAGCACCCACATCCAAACTATTTTGCAAAACGTGGTTCCTAGACAGAGAGGTCCATTCATCTGCGGAGCACAAATAAGTAAAAATGCACAATAGTTTAGATCCAAGGGGGGAAAAGGTCTTATATGCACTGGAACAGGGAGAGAAATTAAAAGTAAAAATCAGCAAAATGTAACTACTTAGTTTGGAATTGTGTGCGTGTCTATGTATGCATTTATATGTAAATCCTTACTCTTGCAAAAGAGTTCCCCAGAACAAAACAAAATATTATTTTTCTGTTACGCTACTTGCTAGTCTGCAGTAGGGCAACATCTAGTTTAATGGTGCCAAAGCACCTTATACCTTACAAATAAATAAGTAGCATGGAAACAAACATTACCAATAGGATAAACCAATATGAACCTGCAGTTTGTTAGCTACTTTACAGCAAGAACTTGCATGCATAATGTAAAACAGGCAAGCTATGTATATTTTACTGCTTCTACTGCAGTACTTGCCAAAAGGACACTTGAAGGGTGTTGTAGTTAATGAGATTATTCCAGCAGAGAAGGGAATACAAGGAACGTACAGAAGCCAAGATACACACCTTCCAGTCATGTACAAAATAGCAACTTTGGTCAGGGGAGAATGGCCATCTGGCATCACAGCAGAATATTCACGAGGGAACAGTTCTTAAATACAACCTCACTACTCTTTCGCATTCTCCCATTCAATGAAATGAGCCAAAACCAAAATTATCAGTAAGACATCATTTCCTTTAAGCTTTCATCAATACGTATCTCTGACTGACACAGAGTTTTCAGAAAGCAAATTTTAGCAGTCTCTCACCTATTCATTATTTAGAGAAACCATGTCCTTCCTCAAGTGCTGAGCAAACACTTCCTTATTTCTGTTCTATGAACCTTAAAATGTCATGGGACAGTTTTCCATTCTTAGGCCCTCAACATGAAATGAGGTCTTTTCCCTCAGGATACAAACTTACTGCATTTGTAACTTAGCTCTTCCTAGTAGCATGACCAATATATTTTGGTTGCCTACAATTCATAGCATTCACTGATAAGATACTCTCTACCACTTATTCTATCACTGTCGACGTGGAAGATACATTTCAAATTGAATACCGCATAAGGAACCACGGGTCAGAGTTTCTGTTCACCAACAGGTCAGTAAAGAACTAGGTGAGAATACTGACTCTCAAAGCTAAGATTCTAGTTTACAGCTAACTGGAAATAGGAAAATTGTAAAATAAATTCAGATACAATGAAGAATACTCACTTTGCTTCTCGGCCAGCTAAGATCATTTGAAAGACACCAACACAAGCACCTCTCTTGCCTTCCCAGTATTCAGGATTACTGTCCAGTCTCTCCAGAACATCAAATGCTTTGGCTGCATAGTAAAACTGACGCATCTGCATAGGAAGAGAAATATTATGTATTCCTGACTCTATGACTATCTTTCAGAAGGGGATGAAAAATTCTGAGTTTAGTTTTCTGAAATCAGCATTAAGTCATAGAAGCAACGTGCATTTATTTTCATGTTTTTCCACTGGCAGCAAGTGACACAGAACAAGCACATTTCAGTTCTATGTAGGGAAAAAGGTAGTATTATGTTATTATTGCTACATGTCTTTGAAGGTATTATAGACAAATTGCATTGTGAACTTCTATTAATTGGTTATGATCAGCACTGTTCTTGTTTTGATCATACACATTTAACAAAAGCTAGCAGAACATCTTTCCTACCTTTACTTCTTTTTTTCTCCTCCCCAACAGCATTAACTTTTAAAGTATGAGTTGCTCTATGTAGTCATACCAACCAAAGTCCTTGATACAATATCAACTCAAACTAGTCCAAACATTTTAAAACTGAACCAGTTTTCCTCATCTAGAGTTGGTCACAAAGGTGTATTTGGATGTCTTTTGGGTTTAACTCAGAGCTAAATTTTATATCTCAGTGTACTTACAGTATGGTACAAATTATGATTCAGTGACTCTATAACCTGAAATTTTCCTAAGCATAGAAAAATTGACTGTGTACCCTATTTTTTTCTGCCTTAGGTTCTCTGCTTGTAAATGGGACCAAGAAACAAGTTGGTTGATAATAGTCAGTAGGAAAGGAGTGACTGCAGTAACTGTGGCTTTTGAAGTCATTATAACTCATGTGGACCTTATCTATGACTGTGAATGTTCTTCAGGTGGGCAAGCCCAAGTAGCAATGTTGTTTGTGTCTAGCATCTTCCCAGAAGAGCACACAGAAGGTAGACTGCACACAACCTCCTATTCTTTGGTAGCTGGAAGCCTGCATCTGACAAGAAGAAAGGATAGGCTGTGGGAGTTATATTTAGACACTTTACTAGGAGAAGCATAGGTACTACAGAATAATTCCATTTTCTTCACATACATGGTGACATTAACCACAGGTAACTTAATTGAATGGGAATAAAGGTGGTCAGTATAAACAGACATCTCAGCTAAAAAGAAAATACTGAAATACTGATCTCTCCAAACTGGCATCTGATTTAGGTCCATTAAGCAGATACCAATTTAATGTCCTCTTTCTATCTCACATAAAAGCAGGAATTGCTTCACCTTAAATCACGTACTGCTCCCTAGATGGATAGGATGGCCTATTTCATGTAAAAGAAGCAAGAAATTAGCCAGAAGTCCTGCATGCCAGCTTCCTCATCAAACAACTTCTATCAGAATAGACAGCAATGGCACATCCAGCTACACCTACTCTCTGATAGCTGTTAGCTTTGCTCCATTAACACTCGGTCAGCATTTTGTTGAATGAAGCCTAGCATGATTACCTTAAGTTACAGCTACGGTGCTGTCTGCAGCCCTCCAATATAATGTATTTCAGAAACAACTGGAGAATGCTACATAGACTCAAGCAATGCAGACGTTGCCATTTCATGGGAAAGGTAGAAACAGCTGGTAGTGTAGAAAGACAAGTTCTAACGCTGCATTAATTATACATACTTTGATAGCCTTTGAAATGAAATTTCTTGGTCATCTATGGCCATATGTATACATAAATAGCCAGAAAAATTTAGTCCTGTCAGTGCATTTTTTAAAAGCTCTAGATAAATCCGAAGTGTGGAGCTGCTTCTCCTATAGCGTACAATATAATTTTGAGAAGAATTTAGGCAAAGTGATCAACTGATATAAATGCGACTTAAAATTGCCTAGAGATAGATTTTATACAAGCTCTGACTATCAACTTTCTTTCACAAATTGCAGCCAGGGGAAATAACAGAGTGAATAGCCACTTGATTAAGCAAAAAGACTTTTAGTGTGGGATGGTGGATAGAACACTTGAAATAATCCCCTCCGTTTTAGAAGAATGCTTTTGAAATCATAAGGTAGATTTTCTGATTTACAGTTGTGTGCTTTAGTATGCAGGTATTGTTGCTCTTTGGAGAGCTTAGCTGAACTGAGAATCATTGGGAGGTTTTCAATAGGACTCAAGTTTACTATCTTTCCTATATGATGGCAAGTTTTGTTAATGTATCTCTAATAAGCCTATCCTAATAGCTGCTAGTTCTTGTGTATTCACTTAAATTAGGAGTCTTCACTGAAGCAGTTCCATTAAGTTTATACCTATGATCTGTGTTCTGCTCCTCTCACATCTGCCTTCTTAAAGCAATGAACTATTCTATTTTCACAATCACAAAATTACAATCTGTCTTTACATTCTATATTTAATTAAAATTAAATATAAAATGGCTGCTCCCCAAATAACTTCAGTCCACCTTCTGATACAACCAGCTCTGGCGAATACATTCTGAAATGTGGATGATCTGTGTCTCACCCTGATGATTTTTCCAAAAACTATCCTTTTCTCCTGTCACTGCGCTGCTACTTCTCTAGGTCCCAAAACAGTGCAATCTTCCTGGTAGATGGTAGAGAAGATGCCTGATAGAGCATCCTGCTATTGTCTACTGACACCTTGCACAGCAGGACCCTGTACAGGGCAATCAATTTTTCTTCCTCCTACATTTACACTCCTCTCAAACCTGTTGGTCTTTGTATGTCTCTATATCCATCCTATGGATAAAGCTTACACGTTTTCTTTTACATGCTTTGCAGAACAGCATCAAAGTTGAATCTGAGCTAAGTCTCAATGTCTATAGGCACAATCTGAAGAATCAGATGCTAGGAATTGAGGCAGAATTGCATTCAGCTTCCCAAGATCTCTTCACTTACTAACATAGCTTTGTATAAACTAGAATTTGGAGGTGGGCCAGCGGTATATTAGCATGGAGCATTGGAACTAGTAAACATGATCTAGAAGCTTAGTACAAGTGAGGTAGCATATATTTTATCTTGTTATAAAATGTTCAAAGCATTCCTGATAAAGTGGACATTGGCTTGTTTAGCTTCATTTTTAAAAATGTTAGATTGCTTAGTCTAACCTCATCCCTTTCAAGTCCCCTCTAAAAACAGTTCAAAAGAACTGTAATATGTTAGCATGGATCCAGCTGTAGACAGGTAAGCCACCATTTTTACTGAGTAGTTTAATTCCTAATGACTACATGCATACACCGTGTCTCTTTGCCCCACTTGGACAGACAGAATACTGGTTGTGGGAAATCTCTTTCCATTTCCTTATCATTAACAAAAAAGAATATCCAATTGTCATTACAAGCTTTAAGGAAAAATATCACTGTCCCAGAAAAAAATGCAGCATGAGGCACCTCTCTGAATCTATGCTAGTTTTTTTTTTAAGTTTCTTGTCTATCAACAATGAATCGCGAGTTGTAAACTAAACTGTTGTTCTTGTTATCAATAGCTCAAGCATGCAGTAATTTGCCAATATTTTAATCAGTGGGCTGCCTATCAAGAAGGCCTGTAGGTTAAAATGTTTGCCAACTTATCTGCATTAATAACCATGCTCCTGTTGTGCAACTTCAAGTGCACAAGTGCAACTTCAATAGTGATGACAAAGATGTGAAGTATAAAAAAATGGCCGTTAATGCCATCAGGGAATTAACATGCTGTACACCAAGCTCTAAATCACAGAATCATGGAAAAGCCCTGGTTGGAAGGGACATAAGAAATCATCTGGTCCAACTCTTTTTTTTTTTTTTTTTTTTTTTTTTTAATTATTAAAGAGAAGACTCACTTTGTAGCAATCATTTGCAATGAGCTGCAAAAGGTTAAAGGACTCCCCTGAGGTCTCCATCTTCAGATAGAGCTTCCAGGCCAACTGTGGTTTCTTATTCATAATATCTGCAATAACAACAAAAAGCTGGGATCATGAAAAGAATATGCCACATACAATACTCAATGGAAGATGGAATAAATGTTTCTGAATCTCTTTGCTCAATGTAAATGCATGCCTCACCCTGTGCATGAGGTTGGGAAGGGAAACTCATCCTTATCTTCTGCCTTTCTAGTGATAACAGCAGCAATTCATCAGAGAACACCAATGTCAAGAAGAATAATTATGGAGTTTACATCTCACTTGATATTTCAAAGATACAGCAATAAGCACAAATTGCATGATTTCAGATGTGAATAAGGAACAGAGTGGAAAGCATTAGAGAAGGTATTTCAAGCAGGACAATGAACTGGAGCAATCTATTTAGATGGTGAGATTTAGGATTGTGTTCTTATACACAGAAAGATTTTAATTGGCACTGAAATAAGGTTTTTAATAATTGGTGCCCACTCCAATCTAAACATTCAGTTCCCATGATTTATAGCAAACCAAAGGAGTGGTGGAAAAAAATGCCTGTACAGCCTACAAGGATAACAAAATGTGTCATTATGCATCTGCTAGAAAAACATGTCCAAATTCCTGAGATTTTGTGCTAGTTTTAAATTTCCTTTTTTGACTGGAAATTTTCAGTGGCCTTTAAACATCACTGTTAATACACAATGAGAAATAAAAGAATCTGAATCCTCTATCTCAGCTAGCAGAAATCCTGCTAGAACATCTGAATATAAATAATTCTAAAAATTGCTTTTCTGAAGAATAGGCGGCAATCATCAATAATAAACACGTAACATAAAATCACAGTATTTATAGGCACTTCTCATTTAGGAAGCTGCAAGACATCAGATTAGATTTTTCTTTCATCAGCTCTGGATAACATTCACAACAAAAAACAGCCAGGTCTTCATTTCCATATACTAACCCATCTATCTAGAGAGATGGACTACCGTGGTAATTCAATGGCTTTTTACCTTCTCTTAAGGAAGAATTTGATACAAGTAGTATAACAGGATTAAACAAAAAATATTGTCTAAGATGCATCTCTAGTGCTTTTTGCCCTTTGGAAATATTTCAGGAGTGAACTGTTTATGACTCAATACCTAATCATACTCTGACATGAATGTATTGTAACGCTTTGTAATTTCCATTGCAGCTTTTATCCAGAAGGATCTAATAGTAATTTACATACTCGACACTAAAAGATCACTATACTCATCAATGAAAGTTGCTTCTGCAAAGAATTCTAGCAGCTGTTTGGAGTGAAAAATCAAAATCTTAAGACAGATAAGAATACAGCATCCCTACCGAAACTTCGGTAGGAATTCAGAATGGTGAAAGGCACACCTGAGAATAAATAGCAACTCTTATGAAATTGGTACAAAATTTTTAATTGATACCATGGTATTAATTCTACCTCTTTTATAAAAAAGTTAGCAACTTCAACGAGTTCCGCACTCCCAGATGTATGTCAAAGAACTACTATAGCACAAAATCAAAAAGGATGAACACTGTCTACTGAACAAGCATCAATTCCCTTTGCAATGGGAGTACTCCTATAAAAAAGTCAAATATAAAACATTAAATATAACCAGAAATGAAATGATGAAATGATTTTTAATGAAACAAACAAACAAACTGGCATGTCCTAAAATAGAATCATAGGTAGGCATCTGTAAGTGTTATGTGCCTGTCTGGGAAGACCACATTAGAGATGTTAACCACATCTTCAATATGACATAATGCCTTGAAATGTACATATTTACATTCCAAGCACAACTACTCAAAATTGTTTATGATAAGAGAACATTTTTGTATTGAGATGCTGTGAGGAAAACAAAGCCTAGGAAGTCTCAGGCTAGAGTCATTAGAAAAAGCCTGCCTCCATGCTATTTTGCATGTGATACTGTAGATGTATCTGTACTGAGGTGTACTCTGCAATGCTTTAAAAACTGGTTCAGAAATATTGAATAAAAATTGCTATAGAGCATTAAGTATATCAAAAATTTACTTTGGTCAAGGGAGGAGCAGACAAGTTTATGGAAGAAAAAAACGTGCTGAAAATTATAAAGGAAATTCCTTGGGCACTGAAGTTTGGACAATGCAAAGTATAACACAGTACGATGAAAAATACCACATATGCTTGCCTGGTGCTTCTCTTCCTTAGGCATCTGACACTGGCCACTCTGGGAATCAGACAGACCCTTGGGCCTGACCCAGTATTGCTCCTTCTATTTGGTGTTTTACTCTGAACATTTTAGATTTGTAACCCAGTCTTTTAAGACAGAAAATCTTCACTCATACAATTGAGTAGACAATTGAGAAGAAAAAGGTTCATTGGTTAGGACAAAGCTGCATTGACAGAACCGTAACAGCACTGCACTGAAGCAGTAATTGCTTAGTGAAGCCAGACATTTGAAAGGTGGAATAACCACCCACACTGTAACTAGTGCAATCAGCTTTTCACTTTCGTAGTTCTGAATCCACCTACAACATTAAATTAAATTAGGAGAGTGGATTGCCAAGACTGATGCAATAGAGGAGGATCTGTATTCTGCAATATTGAGAGTAAAGTGACTCACAGCAGCGAGCTAGCCAGCTAAGGTAAACAAAATCATTCTTTATCTTCTCACTCTGGATCAAAAGGAACACCTGCAGGAAGAAGGAAAATAAAAGATTATATTTGCATGTACTTTTAAACAAACAGAAGGCAGACCTGCCTCGTTTCAACGTGCAGGTAAGGCTCAAGCCACACAAAAAACTGCTTCATGAGAAGAGGTCAGGTATGGAAGTGTAGTGCAGGGGCATATTGCTATGTCGGGTAAGTGGAGGTCTCAAACACTGCAATGCTTATCAGGGGACTTCTGCAGCTTCAAAATGCCAAGCTGTGCAGAGGGTGCGGCCTGCTCTGAACAAGTGCCAGTGGGCGGCCATGCAACACAAACAGCACAAAGGAACACTGGGCCTGTGGGAAAAGCTATTTGGAACATGTTTGTTTAGCAAGCAATTAAATTAGCATCATCCTGAAATACCAGAAGTTTCACTATATATATAAGAGCCTTTCCTCCTTATACATGTCAGAGATCATTTTAGGTGAGCAATAAGCCATTTCTTAGCCTTTCTGTTTCAGTAAGGTTCTGAGGCTAAACATTAGTCTTTTGTAACTTACTGTACAAACACAGGTTTGTTACATTCTACATTGAAAGGGATGTGGTGTGTGTGTGTGGGAAGCTAGACATTTTAAAGCGTACTCTGGCTTTATATGCAGAAAAAAGCTACTTATGCCTCATTGTCTGTAACTATACTAGGATGCTTCTGGCAAAAAATTCAAAATACCTTTATGTATTCCTGATGTATGTACTGGAACAGTGAGTTCCACAAATTACTGACATTTTTATTGATTAAACACTGCTAACACACTAATAAAAAAAAGTAAAAAGCATTATCACTGTGAATAGCAATTTGCTATAGGTTTTATTTTATTATGCCAGGGAGGTAAACTGTTTAAGGAGTTATGTATATAAAGTGCTATATGTAGATTTAATTTACAAGTTTATGAGATGATGGGGAAGGGGTAATCTTTATATGAAAGTGTCATCACAGTCAGAGATCAGATGCTAGGACACGCTAATCAATTTAATTACATAATTCAGTTATTGAAATACATCTGCTACATAATGTAAGTTTGTACAGAATTATTTGTAAGAAGAAAAGTAGGACAAATGTGGATTAACAGCAGTTTACAGCTTTGTGTGTCTTTGTTGCTTGGCTGCAGCTGAAGTTGTCTTACAGCATTATCGTTTTTATGAAGTCTCAGGTTTCAGCATAATCTGCTAGCATAGTTTCAAAAGATACTCACCTGCATTTTCATTGAGCTACCTAAAATAAACTAGGTGAATTGAAATATATATCCATTTTACCTGATAGTTTGGGATATTTTTCTTAAAGAGAGATGCAACTTCAGGTCACAGAAATTAAGGGTGTGTGTGTTGGAAAAAAAAATGGGGGGAAGGAGAAGTTGTCCAGGGACCCAAAGAGTTAAAAAAAAATAATTAAAAAAAATAGGAAAAACTGGGGAAAAAAATCTATATGATTCACTTTAGACTACATGTATTTTTTCTGGTCTGTCTTCTGATAGCCTTGTGGAAAATGTTGCTTCCATCTTCATAATAGCAATTTGCTTCTGCATATTTTAGTTGTAATTAAGTTTCTACTGCACATAGACACAAAAAATGCTGTGTGTAGAAGTTAATCTCTTCCAGCTGCATCTGGATGCTGCTGAATAAGATAGTGAGCACTTCCTCTTCTCCTCCCACATCTCCCAAAGGAAGTAAATGTGGGGTTTTTGTTGTTGTGGTGGTGGTGGTGTGTGTTTGTTTTTTTTTAACATAAATTTCTAGGGATACCTAGCAGCTCTTAACTATTAAGTGTCTTTTATTCACCATACTTTAGTCAATCTGAACAATAGGACTGCCTGAGATCCTAGACAAAGCATAGGAAATCTGATTAAGAATGCACTCTTTGATCAATTAGACTGAGCTGCAAAGCACTCTTGTGACGCACCACAAGCGGCATGACTCCCCATATACCTCATATTACAAGATTAGCTAGATAATCTTTTCTAAACAGTGTTCACTGTGAGTTTCAGTTCCTCTAGGAAAGTCCCACAGAACCTGCTTATTTTCAACCAACATGAAGATGTAGAGAGAGAGAAAAGGAAGGAAATAGGGGAGTATGCGGGAAACATTTCCATTGTTGCTTTTTAAAGAAAGTAAATACATACCTCTTCAGCTTCACTAAAATTGCCCATGGCAGCTTTGGCTTGGGCGTAGTTGAAGTTAAAAGTGTCATCATTGTAGAAATAACTCTGGAAAAAAAGCCGCACAGAAGGAAAAAAAAATAAAATCCAACCTCCAATGGTACAGTAACATTAAAAATAACACCATCCTCCCCCCCACCCACCAAATCTGAGTCAACAACAATCGAGACAACAGGAAGGAAAAAGAAAAACCCACATTATGAACATACGACATTTATAAACAGTGGGTAGAAAATTACGGACTGCCTTTCCATCCTACATTCGTGACTACAAACACAGCTGGAACATTCCACAGTGTTAACCATGAGAGATCTGGAGAACGCTCCAAGCTCTAAATTGCAGTGGTGGCTTTTATGGGTGTAATTTTCACTCTGTGCATGTGAAGACATGCTGTGCTGCCATGGTCTCTTTCACCTCGCAAACACTTACTTCACCACTAGGGTGGTAAATAGGCAGCTGAGTTTCTAATGGCTTAAGGAGACGAACAGTTTGCTTCTCCAAGACTTCTCAAAGTTCAACAAGAGATCCTGTGGATCTGGTTATGTGACACGTGCACTGGATGGAGGTGGAGCTGCAGTACGGGAACACACCTTGTAATAGGGCTTCCTTAAGCTCAAGTCTTGCTTACAGGCACCCTTCTCTTAGTGCAACACTAGGTTTTTCTCTCTCACGGGGCACACCTGGTTAATGATAGATCAGGTTGATCTGGCTGAATATCTTCTGAAACACAGCACGGGCCAAAGTAGGAAATAAAGCTTTAGATGCCGATTAGCCTGATGTTTGAGTTTGACCCAAATAGCTTATATTTTTGATCATGGTCAGATGTCCACATTAAAGTACAACTCAAACAACTCAAAGTCAGCCAAGCACGTTCCACATTCACCACTGTCACCACACTACTGCACCGATAGACCTAGTATAGGTTAAACTAGAATGTGATACCACAACAAGAAGTGTGACAGGACTGAGGCTCCCTGCCCAGCAGCAGAGGTGCAGGGTTTATGGAAGAACCCATGAAAAAAGCAAGACTGTTTGTCCACTGACCATAGTAACTGCAAGAAAAGCTTTCCTATGTACGTAACAGCAAGGTGTGTGGAAAAGTACTTGTGTTATATAAAGAAAAACACTAAGAGAAAGAGAACTTGTGTTAGGAAGATCGGTTTTTAGATAACTTTTGTTTTGTTCCCTCATTAAGAGTGAGGAGAAGGTAAAAAGCACAGTTGGGACTGTGTAAAAGATATGGAAAGCAAGGGACAAGATCCTTTGCCAGGGCTCTCATCTTCTTTCATTACGTAGAGACACCTGAGGAACCTCCTCCCTTCCCTCTCACAGGCAGTTGCAAAGGGTATGGACCCAGTCCACCCACATATTTAAGTCAAGCTAGTGCCTTGAGAGGAGAGGTGAGGGGTTGCCAACATTTGCCAAATGTCTAGGTTTCACCTAAATAGTCTATACGGAGGTGCAAAAGAGCTGGCAAATACAGCAAGCTGTGTGAAAGCATGAGGATGAACTAGTTGGGGGAAATCTCCAGCTCCGTTTGTGAAAACATTTCAGTACCCTTAGGGTGAGTTAACTGGTTTCACCATATGAGAATTACAACACTTTACTGTATTCTTCCTCAATGATAGTTTTGTATGAATCAGCACAAGTCTCAGGTTAAGCAAAGCTGGTAAGCAAGATGCTAGTTTTACTCCATGAATAGTTCCTTCTGTTCAAATACCCCTCATTGTATTTTTGAATTAAAACTGAAAAGAAGCTCTGTCAGCAACCAAACTCAAAACTGTCATTCTATCCTGGCTGTATTAGTGCCAGAGACCAGAACTGCTGCAAAAACAAGAGTGGTAGAAATGAACCCGTGTTGCTCCTAGTAAAACACATTCAGGACAGCTAGATGTTTTGTCTTTTTTTTTTCTTGACAAATTATATTCCTGGACTTCACCCTTTTGTGGTCTTTTTACTGGCCTTCAATCTTTCCATAAAACTGTGCTCTGAGTGACATCCATTTCAATGAGTCACTCAGATACCCAGTTGAACAATGAAGCATTCGTTGTGGCCAGACCTCAGCTGAGCTTGAATTAGCTTGTCTTCTCAGATGATCCTCAGTGTTATAATGTCACCCTCAGGGCAGCTGGCAATACATTTATAATAAAGTGTCCTTTGAGACATTCTCATGCCTACAACAGTTTTAATCAATCATGGATGAAGGTGGTGTTTCCTAAGAGAGTATCATACAACTATCTTCACAGAGTGCACAGCTCTACTTAAAGAGCTGCAGAGATTCTACTGAAGTTGGTTTCTGTCAATGAAACACAAAGGTTACTGTAAAGTCACCTGAACCTTGCCTTTAAAATGGTACAGGAAGAATGACTTGCATCCCTGTGACGTGAAGAGCAGGAGTGACCTAGCTAAATTTGACTAGTGGCTACTCTTAGCTAGAAAATGATGAGGGTCAACTACCTCAAAAGGAAAAGCACTAGTAGGCAGAAAATGTTTGTCCCTAGTCCTTGCTCTTTATCAACTGCATTATGTCTCAAAGTACCAATATTTATAAACCCCTTCACGAAATTAAGAAATACATATTTTACTTAAGCTTGATCATTTTGCAGCTTGCTAGATACAATCTATAAAACCTTCTGAACTTGCAACCTTGGAGATGAAATATGACAACGAGTTTCACAAACCAACTGTGTTCTGAGGGACAAAATTCATTTTCTTAGGAAAGATGTTGTGAATTTACTGCAATTCCAGCAAGCCATATCTTGTTTTCAGTCTCTCATAATACAAATGGAGGTTTCAAATCTCTCATTTATTCTAATCCTTATTTTGTATCATTTTATTTTCTTACTTTCTCTATAGCAAATAATATTTAACTTCCGAATCTCTTAAGGCAATATTTCAATTTCTGATAATTTTCTGAATCACCTTTCTTTTTGTATTGCAGGAAGGAGTGTCCAGTATTTCAAATAAAAGTAAACCACCGTGGAATGAAATGCATCAATCATTTTTATATTGAACTTACTTTACTTAGCTTAGTATTTTGTTTCATCCTTATAAATGCATTCACATTACAGCTGTAAAAACTAAGGGAATGGTTAAAAAAAAAAAAACTTTGCCTAAAAATGGGTCAAAACAGCTGAGTGCTGAAGACATGTATATATACAGAATTTGAGTGTTACATATCGTAGAAGCAAAGGACTACAGTCATTAACACACAAAATCTCTCTAGTGTAAAACAAGTCCCAGAAATCAAGTGGCCATTAGGTTGACCTGCTGTATGCAAAGATCAAAGTAGTACTGAATGGCATCACCTGGTTGATCTAAACACAGTGCTTATAATTTGCAGCTGGTACCATGCTGTGGTAAGCAATGTGCAGTCAAGCAAATTTCTGAAATCAAGTTTACACAATATGTTAGTATGCTGACACTCCCAAATCTGACTGTCATTGTTAGCTTCAATAAACATATATGTACATGTATGCTTACATATGTATGCATACATATATACAACCGATGTTCCTTAAATTGTCTTTATTTTAAACATCTTAGCTGCATTTAAGTTTTGCTCTTGGTTTCTTCCCTAGTTACTTCCTTCTGTAAATACTTCAAACTCTGTTACATTATCCTGGAAAATATGTAACACTGAATTAACCTGGATGGCAGATCAAAGATATGGGAAAAGCAGATCATACATACCTGCATGCCTGTGGCTTTCTAAAAGGTGGTCTATGAAAGAGCCCCCTAACAGTACGTCCCACCCTCTTGGCCAATTTCCGTAACAGAAATGCATCTTTGAGTAAGGAAAAAAGGGGCATATACAACATTGCTTTCCTGTATGTGGAATATAAACAGACATTTGTTGTACATTATTCTTTTTTCATGATTTATTTTGGCAAACTGCTGTTATGAGTGGAGGAGTTCAGTTTGCAAGCAGAGATCCACATATATATGTGTAATAAATGTGCAGCTGTAATGATACATACCTGCAGCAAAACAGCTAATTTAAAACAAAAACAAACAAACAAAAACCCCAAAACAAAAGACCAAGCAGTCAAATAGCCCTTTCCCTCACTATCCCGTGTTGGAATGGACCCACAAGGATCACTGAGTCCAACTCTTGGCTCCAATTCTATCCAGGCCTAAAAGACAGTTGTTCTACACTGTGTCGGAGTATCTAGATCTCAATCCCTGACTCTGCTGGAGAAGTCAAACAGTACTAACCAAGAAATTAAGCCTTCCATTCGGCTATACTAAAAACACATTTTGCTTGAACACTTCCAGCTCAACAACCACACAGAACTTCCCCCATTTTTCTTCTTACCTATCTACCAGCACTGCTTCTATCTGTATTGTCAGCCATGATCTCCTGTCGATCTCCAAAATCACTGAACAACATCAAGCTTAAGACCTTCTCTACCAATTTCTGAAATCAGTCACCACTAGCAAAGGACAAGCAAAACAGTAAAATACAATAAGCTGTTTCCTACTACAGTGATAACACCTAATGCTAAAATTAAAAGAACATAAAAGCTCCATGAGAAAACACTAACAAATTTGGAAGTGCCAGAAGTAAGATCATCTGTCACCATAATTTGGCTCCACAATGCAGGCACATTCTGATATAGCCTTATTGACTGTTTCCACAGAACTGCAACCTTCATGTTGCACAGATGGATATTATGTACACATAATAAAATATTTTCTCTCAAATCTAACAAAGAATAAATACTTCTTCTTCTAGTTGATAAATATAGCAGGAATGAAAGTTTGTATACCTGTACCCGTCACTATTTCTGCCTCCCTTCCAGCAGGTTTTAAACATCAGATCTGTATTTCTGATACAAATCTGATATATATATATCTGCATGGAATCTTACTAATGTATTATGAAGTAACACCGACTATCCTGTGTTCTTCCTTTTCCTTTCAAATTTTCTTTCAAACTCTTCCTACAACATTTTCCTTTATACCCTCACAAATTGTCTCACCTAATCCCCTCCCTGTTGCACTTCTTTTATCTCATGACTCTGTCCTATCCTCTGATCAACCTATTGCCCACTTTCATCCTTTTAATTTCTGTTTAGTGTCTTGTTCACTTCTGGCTTTTCCCCTTACAAGCACTAACTATGCCTTATTTTCCAGTATTAATGATGACTCCATTTGCCTCCCAAGATGCTATTATTCTCTCTCTGATTTCTTAGCTTTCCCGTATACCTTGGAGGTGGTGATTAATCTCATATAACTTTAGCCTTTTCAGGTTAGAACTAGTTGTTTAAGAACTTCTTGAAGCAAATGGAAAGAGCTGGGCATTTCTGTGGAGTGACTCATTCCATTTAAGATAAGTGTAAGATATACACAGGATGAATTCTCGTCTGGAAATTAACATCTGTCCACACTGACTATAGACTGGGACCAGATGATCAGTTTTAAGTCTGACTTTTAGATGGCTTAAGTTAGGCAAAACATATTTCATTGCTAGTTTCTAGTACTCCTGTTCTCCAATTACACACATACATACTCCAGTGTGGAGTGAAGGGTATCTATCTCTTCATTCCACCACAGTGGAGCCATTCCAATGGCTACAACCATTTGGGATTTTTTCATGGTCTCTTCCCAAACAAAGTTTAAAAACATTACACCTTTGTCATTCTTCACCCATCAGCTGCTTTTGGCACCAACATAACCACATGCTTTTTCTTTAGGTCTCACCCTCCTTAGAACATCATAATTCTCTCACCTAGTGCATCTCCCTAATTGTTTCTTTTTATATTCTCATTCTTCTTCCTACCAAATACAGAGTTCTTACTACTCTAGAGTTTCAAATCACTGCAACAAAATTACAATCACTTAACTCCATAATGAGACCCCAGTCTCTCTCTGGGTCCTCACATCTCATTTACAACTGTGTATGTCATGATCATGGAGCAGATTGTTCTGGAAACTACGCTAAGGCATATGGTAAATAAGGTGACTGGTGACTGCCAACATGGCTTCTCTAAAGGCAGATCATGCGTGACAAATCTGGTGGCCTTCTGCGACAGGGTTACAGAACTGGTGGATAGGGGAAAAGCAACTAGCATCACCTACCTGGACTTGTGCAAAGCATTTGACACTGTCCCCCATGATATCCTTGTCTCTAGATTGAAGAGACATGGATTTGATGGATGGACCATTCAGTGGGTAAGGAACTGGTTGGACGGTCACACTCAAAAGAGTTGCAGTCAACAGCACAATGTCCATGAGTGCTGTTCCTCTGGGGTTGGTATTGGGACCAGCACTGTTTAACATCTTTGTCAGTGACATGGACAGTGGGATTGAGTGCATCCTCAGCAAGTTTGTCAATGACACCAAGCTGTGTGGTGCGGTTGACAAACTGGAGGGAAGGAATGCCATCCAGAGAGACCTCGACAGGCTTAAGAGGTGGGCCTGTGAAAACCTCATGAAGTTCAAGAAGGTCAAATGCAAGATCCTGTATCTGGGCTGGGGCAATCCCAAGCATGAATACAGGCTGGGCAGAGAAGGGATTGAGAATAGCTCTGAGGAGCAGGACCTGGGGGTGTTGGCTGATGAGAAGCTCAACATGAGCCAGCAATGTTCACTTGCAGCCCAGAAAGCCAACTGCATTCTGGGCTGCATCAACAGAAGTGTAGTGAGCAGGTCAAGGGAGGTGATTCTTCCCCTCTAGTCTGCTCTTGTGAGACCCCACCCAGAGTGCTGTGTTCAGCTCTGGGGCCAGCACAAGAAGGACATGCAAGTATTAAAACGACTCCAGAGGAGGGTCACAAAGATGATCAAGGGTCTGGAGAACCTCTCCTACGAAGACAGGCTGAGAGAGAGTCGGGGTTGTTCAGCCTGGAGAAGAGAAGGCTCCAAGAAGACCTCATTGCACCCTTCCTAAAGGGGGCCTACAAGAAAGCAGGAGAGGAGCTCCAAGAGTGTAGTGATAGGACAAGGAATAATGGTTTTAAACTAAAAAAGGGTAGTTTTAGATTAGTTATTAGGAATAAATTCTTTACTATAAGGGTGGTAAGGCACTGGAACAGGTTGCCCAGAGAAGCTGTGGATGCTCCATCCCTGGAAGTGTTCAAGGCCAGGCTGGATGGGGCTTTGGGCAACCTGATCTAGTGGAAGGTGTCCCTGCCCATGGCAGGGGGGTTGCAACTAAACGATCTTTAAGGTCCCTTCCAATCCAAACCATTCTATGACTCTATGACTCTATATGTAAGTCATAACTATTTCTATCCATCGCATACAGGTGATCTGATAATGCTGCAGTATGGTAACTGCAAACTCCTCCTTTCACTTTGAAAAATGTAACGTTGCCTGCAGTGTACCACTCAGATTACTTCTGCAAAAATAACATTCTTAGTTCACTGCTTTGGTATTGGTAATACTGCACTATCTTAGCTCTTCAGTGACTGTTTTCTCTATAACATATATTTCTCTATAACATATAAACTTTATTACTTCCAGGGTCCTTCCTGTCTTTTCTTCCTTACATACTCTCGTTCATCATACTCATGTCTCCAGTCCTTCACTAGTGAAAATTATCTCCATCACTCATTTGATAAACCTTTAAAAAAAACGTGTTTTTTCCTCCATGCTGCCCAGCCCCATAAATATCCATAAATTATTTCATTGTCTTCCTTTAATTATCTCTATCTTCGTCTGTGATGCCACCAGAAAGCCTGATAATGGTTAAGTTACAAGTGTGTTGAGACCACCATGTCCACCATGCTGCGCAATGCCACCTTACAAACTGCATCTGTACATTTGGATCCATTTGCTGTATTGACCAACTATGTGCCACTGTTGTTCATGTGTTTTTGTTGTTCCTGTTGTGTTTCTGTACCTTTTCCTGTTTACATGCTGTCTCATGCAGTACAGTATAATTCCATACGTAGTGATTCTATGCATTATATTACTACCAATGCTAAATAAATAATACTAACCTTGACTGAGTTAAGGTAAATCAGGACATTACCAAACTGCCTAAGAAGAAAGAAGCAGGAGGCCATGCACTGTCTCCCTGGAATGGTATCTAAAATTCAAAAGAGAAATGTGGATTTGTAGAATTTAAAAATTATGTGGTAATGGAAATCACTGCCAAGTTTGCTGACAACTATGAAAGCAGTTAACTTCTAAAAATAGTGTAACTTGCCTTTTCAGGCAAAGGACTACACTAGAGGTTAGAAAAGCTATTAGATCATCTTGTCAACTTTCTCTACAGCATACAATAACTATTGCAAGACTGCATTCACCAGCACATTCTACAGAGACGAATTGTTTAAGTAACAGGACTTTTTCCATGACACAATCTTTGCAGCATTATTTTAATGTGATTTATTCTGACTCTTAGGAAACAACACTTGATACAAAGCCTGAGTTTGTTATTCTAAGCTTATACCCTTTTTGCTTTAAAATTACACTCTTCACTTATCCTGGACAAAGAAGCTCTACACACTTAATTTTAGTTCCAATAGGAGAACAAACTTGAGACACTGAAAACATTGTCAAAAATTTTCAATACACACACAGGTTAAAATACAGTATGAAAATTCATTTTCAGGCATTTGGGATTACCACATTGCTCACAAGATATAAAGCCATAAATAAGTCAGACGGATCAACTCAAATGAGTGTCAGTAAACTTTCCAGGCATCTGTGTCATCATTAACTTTGCTGTCATGTACTCTGAAATTGTTAGCTGTGTTACTGAAACATTAATTCAAAGTAAAATTCTGATGCAAGTTTACTAGGACTAATTCTTTTTTGATCCAGCCAGCAGAGACTGCTCAGAGATGGATGAACCCAAGTAGCGGCTGGGAAGACATAAGCACAAGTAGGGTACTACATCAAATGATCATTAGAGAACATGCTGCTCCGTGCTGTTTGGGGAGGTGACAGGAGCTAAGATTCTAAGGCTACCAACAGCCCTGAAGTAATCTGTTCTTTCAAGATAGTTATCATCAATCCATCCTCACCAGAAAATTAAAATATATTTTCTGTATACAGAAATATATATCTGAAGACCAATATTTTGACTCTGCACCACAGCACAAAGCATAGCTATCCACCGGAAAGCTGCAAATTCTGTCTTCCAAGGTAAGGTAATAATTATTGCTGGAAAGCTCTATATAAGATATCAAAATATATTTCAGAGGAAAGCAGAATATTCTCATTTTTCATTCTATAGCGCCAGAAGATACTGAGCTTGGGTGTCCTAATTTCCATAAAGGGACAATCCATCCTTATCCATGGCTGAATGACATCATTAAATTCTCCAATTTAAGAGAATCATTTAGTTATTTATAAAGTATTTACCTGGGAGAAGAAACTGGTCTGTGCATTCATCTGCCCTTTTTCACATGTAGGCATACCTATCGTGACATATATATGCTTTGATGGGACAGTAAGAGAAACACTTTTCCTCTGTTCCTCTACTCTTTTTTGTTGTAATGAGAATGCAGGTACCTCAGGAATGCCCTTTTTCTCTCATATTCAATTTTTGAGGCTCAAACCCCCAACAATTTAAACAAAACCCTAGAAAATGCAAGTGAACATTTAAAGACTTAAAACTGAGAATATATTTTCCAGTAAAAATGAATAACTAGAACCATGCTTTTCTTTTCCCATATATGATGAGAGATTTTCTGCGTTTCAGTATCTAGTCTCATATCCACATTTTGGCAGGAAGTTATATTATCCCAGCATACAATCCTTTAATGACAGATTTCATGAAAAAAAAAAAAGTAAAACATCTGTACATCTCATACATATCAGCACTTAATAGTATGAATGACATGAAAACAAAAGTTTTATAGTTCTAATCCATCCCGTGTGTCTTATGCAGGAAGAAGGAAAAGTTCTCACTCCGAAAAGTTACTTAGAGTGACCTAAGAATACCTCAAAGAAAAGACTGCGAAAAGACTGCAGTCCAGAAGAAATGTCTTGTTCCTCCCATGCAACACCAGAGCTGCCTGACTTGGTCCTAACAAGACCACAGAAAATGGAAAGGGGTGCTGTTCTCCACTATGTTGTCAGTATAAATAGGGTAGTTTGTAAGACTTACGTTCAGCACCAGAAACACTGTATTTAATGGAGATGTTATTGTTCATTTACTTTCATTAATGTTCCTCTTGCCTCACTTCCTCCTTAACTTATCTCAGAAATCTGATTTCCGTTTCATTTTCTACCAAGCTGAGACACTGAGAGAAGATCACTTACAGCATGTGAATTAACTGCAAAAGTCTAGTTATATCGTCCTTTGTAATGTCAATTCTATTTCATGAGCCATTTGGGATTACGAATTTTTATTAAATATTAAAACACAGCTGCTGTTCTGTGTGCTATTTATTGCAGTTAACAGGTGAGTATTGACTGCTATGCTGTGCTTCCAGGTTTTGCTTTTTGATGTCCCCTCTCCTCTTAAATTACATAACTTACAATACATCTAAGCATTTCATCTCATGTTGGAAAGGGCTTTCACATTGAATCTGTTTGCTTTATGTTCCTCGAACCTCTGTGTCACAGATCTAATTAACAGCAAAGATTCGATTGATCAATCTAAACGACATTGCAAATACATGACAGTATTCTTCATAAACTGTGAAGAATATTTGCGAAATAATGCAAGAATAAAAATTCTTGCAGCTTTTCATCTAGTCATAAGATTTCTACAGTTAACAAGAGCAAGTCAGAAAGATGGAAACTTGTTTTGAGAAAATATTCAACATCTTCATTTCAATCCATTCATTTTTTGATAATCCATATTGAAGTCAGGAGCCTTGTAGGCCCAGTTCCAAGAAAAGAAAGAGCATAGGATTTTCCTCACTGTAGTGAGCACAAGCTACTTTTCCACTCTAAGTCTGAAAAGCAGCTAAGTAATTTGATAAAGATCTCAAACAGACAATGTAACTCCTTGCTAGGATTGGCACAGTGGGAAGTGCTGAAGTATGACGTACATGCTTGAATAGCATGGCTGGCAACTTAGCGAAAGCCCAAGTGTACAAACAGTGAGAAGTCTGTTCTCCATTCTAGATGCAGCAAAACAAAGGCAGCATATTAGAAATGACCACAAATACACAACATAATGGTTAATAAGCTAAGTAACTTAAAAAACATTAAAATGATCATATGGAGTGGATTCCAAAGTTTATCTGGCTTAGAAGCTTGCTTAGTAAGAATACATGGCTATGGAAAGAATATGTTCTAATTTCATATATAATACAGGATATGGTAAATAATGCAAATTCCTTTGAAGCTTCTCCCAGCATCCAACAATCTGACAGATCTGTGGTTCCTAACCACAACCGAAAACTTTGTGTTCAACAGCCAATGTACTTTTCTTCTACGATTTTCGTTATATCTTTTGGTTCTTGCAAGACTCTATATCCAAGAAGTTGTGTTATATGAAAAAGTAATTTGTGCCGCTTGTTTTTAACTACCTTGCCTGATGATTTATTTCAATGCTCTTTAGGCTTTGTATGGTACAGTGACTAATGCTTCTCTATTTATCTCTACCACATCATTTACAGTGTTCTGTACCACAATCATAACTAAACTCAGTCATCACTTTTGCAGGCCATGTACCTTCTTTTATATAATCTCTCCTTATGCAAGAAGCTATTCCCTTTTCCTTAACCTTGCTGTCCTTGTACCT
Organism: Cygnus olor; assembly: GCF_009769625.2. Taxonomy (NCBI): domain Eukaryota; kingdom Metazoa; phylum Chordata; class Aves; order Anseriformes; family Anatidae; genus Cygnus; species Cygnus olor. The sequence continues at coordinate 43,960,836 of NC_049169.1, forward strand.
TTTCTTGTTCTACCATATTCTTCTGAAATGTAAGAACAAGAATTGCAGGCAATATTCAAGAAAGGGAACTATATCTGTAACAATTACACAGTAATGATTTTTGTTTTGTTCTCTCTTTCCTCATCAATTCCTATGGCTCTGTTCAATTTTTCTGATGCTTCTGATAATTTTGCAAATATAAAGTTTTTTTCCTCATATGTACTACTTTGTATTTATCAGTATTTATCATACTAATAACTTTAACATACTAATACTTTGTATTTATCATAAATAAAAATTTAATTTGCATATTATTATCCAGCCTCATATATTCTTCCACAACTTTCATCATTGTGGAAGCTTTCATGCCTCCTACCATGAGTAATTCTGTACCATTGGCAAAGGTAGTCATGTCCTTATTTGCCTCCTACAGCTTATTAATTATGAATATGAGCCCTTTCTTTAGGGAAAAAAAGAAGGTTCTTTCAGGTGTTTGTATTAGGTTTGCTTTATCCTGTTCACTGCTACTTCACTATAATTTTTCTGTTACAAATGAGAAAGGTTATTATGTAGCTACCCTTCAAAAATTAGGTAGAGGAGAATTTTTTTCATTTTCTTTGCTAGGAAATGGATTTTGAATTTGATTATACTCAGATCATTGTAACAGAACTGGATTTTGATCATAATATTTCAAATCAAGTTCTACGTAATAATCTCTGTATTGGTTAGAAGTCACCTGTTCATTTGTGTGCTCTTTCTAAGAAAGAAGAAATCTTAGAGTTTAAATTTATTGTCTCTGTATCATGCCATGTCATTGCATCTACCAGGACAGTATGGGCAGAACAGAATTCTCAAGCTATTATTTAATTATCTATAAAATCTCTAAGCTCCTTAATATGCCAGTCACTGTTCCCATCCAGGCTGGTTGGTGAATAATTTAGCCTCAATGCTATGTATATCATATTAACTGAGCGTGCAATTTAAAACAGGTTTATGTTACTCACTGATAAAGAAAGCATATTTACTTTACTTTGAGAGAAGGTTTCTGTAATGCTTAGAACCACTGGCATCATCTACTTTGTAATGCCCAGTTGGAAATTAAATCTGAACAATATCCTACACATTACCTTCCTCCCATCATGCTTTTTAAATGATTTTAGGTCTACAGCCTCTTCTAAAAGCAAGTGTTCCACTTTATTCACCCCCTTATAAAACATCTAATATTTGTACAAAAACACTTTCGTATTTGGTTTTTATGTGTTTGCTTTCTGTTATGTCCTATCTCAACTGAACTCTGTTTATTTCTTCTTCCTTTCTACAGTTTGTTGACCTCCAGCTGTCCTTCATTTGAGGATACAGAAATCATTCTATTTCGCCTTTAAAAGAGGAGTTACCTGCTCTTCTCTATCTGTCAGCACTCTTTCACATTTTTAAAAAGGTAACAAAGGTTTTTAAATGGGAATAACAACCGTGTAAAATGCTTGTGGTACTAACATTTCCATTCAGGTTTACACAGTACCAATCCTTCCCACAGGCTGTTTCCCTTCCTGCCCATCCCCCTGAAAAGCACCTTCCTAACAAGACAATATTTCTGTTCCTTAATCATATCTTAAATCTCAGCCTCTCTGTCTTGTTTTGCAGATTGGTTTAAAATATTTCAGAATAAAATTAATACTTTTAGCTTCCTAAATTTAAATTTTGCTTTTGGGTTGTATCTTCACTATACATCTTTACAGGATATCTTTTCTCTGGCTTTCTCTGTATTATTGTTATCCATGTGTGCTATGATCACTCATCACACTTGCATGACTGCCTTAAGAGATCCAACAGCATCATATCCATCACCCTGTGACTTCACTGGCATCACAAACCCAGTTAGCTCTACATCCAGTAACAAGAGTCCTCCACCACTACAGTTCACATTGCTTCTTTCTGTTAGCTAGGATTACAACTCCAGAGGGATAAACTCAGGGCAAAAGGAATGTGTTAAGGAAGGCTCATTTATAGGATCACTTTCAGTGACTGCAAGTGTGAGAACAGAATGGCTCAGAAGTATTTCTGGGAGTTTCATCAGGGCTCTTTCTCTGTCTCTCAAACTCCTTCTCTTCAGGCACTATGAACAAAGGAGACACCATTCTGTTTCTGAGGGCCATGAGCTGCCTGCTCCATAAGCACGTATAAGTTATCTGTCTACAGAAATACTGACAATACTGTCAGAAATATTATCAGTATTTCTGCCTATAGAATAGTGGCAATGCCCACATTTGATCTGTATTTGAAGCTGTATTTCTGCTGAGCTTGTTTTCCAACTACTGTCTTTTTTGATTTGGGACTTTTGGTTTTGCTTTGGTGAGGGGGAGGGAAGACAAGGTCTTTTTTTGGCTGGTAGTTTAGTTATTCTTTGTTTTATTTAAATTTATTTAATTTACTTATTCTTGTTAGTCTATCAGTTTTTGTTGTTGTTGTGTCTTATCTTTTTTTTTTTTTTAAATTAAACCAGCAAGTTAGTCCCAGAGACTCCTTTTCTCTCTGTAGCCAAATTCCTCTCTCTCTTTTAATCCCTCACTTCCAGGGACACACTGTGCTAGGACTCTACATACTTGATAGGCTTGCAGGCTTTCATTAGCAGTCCTAGATTTGTACCTGTTAGTGTTTCTACCACGCACTTCATCCAATTATGCTGTTGTCTTCTGTTTCTATGGAGGGGATTATTAATATAAGACAAGCTGCCACAATGTCTGTCAGTGAAGACTAGCAGTTTGCAGTATAGCCTCTTTTCTGGCCAAATCCATATAGTAAGGTTCGGAATAAATTGAGCCTTCTAATTTAAACTTGCAAATTTATTTTGTACTATAAATTAGACTTTCTGTTACTCATTATAGCAACAAAAATCCTGGCACTAAGCAAGCAACAGTTAGATGAAGATATGAGGGTATATATTTAGATATCATAAGAGGGATTACGTAATGGAGAAAGAACATTTCAGACATACCACATTCACTGGCTGATTCACCCACCAACTGGAAGAACTGCTGAGCAATTTTCAGGTGATCTCTCTAAGAGAGGGAAAAAAAATCCAGCATGAGTTCCAGAGTTGATACTACAATAGACAGTAAAAATACACTTTGAGGACAGATAGATGAGAGAAACGAAGCACAATAAGCAGGCAAACTGTGGATGAAGTAAAACCAGAAAAGGTAAAATAGGCCACTGTATGAGCCTAGATACACTGGAATACAGCAGAAAGCAAACAGGGTTCTGGAAGCAGGACAGGGAAGCCAAATTCAGCTTGATTTATTTTCAGGACTAGTAACAGCGATTTGCAGTTCATTCATTATGGACTGAGAACTGCGGGGAGGAAGATGATGAGACTTGGAGATCTTGCAGTCTAAATGTGAAATGACTGCCCCTTTCAATCTATTCCAGTTCCTACAGATCTGTTCACATCCTACTGTTGAAGAAGCTGGAGAACCTCATGGGTTTAACTCACCGAAATCATTTCTTGTCCAAGAGCTGCATTTACCACTCCTTTGAGGATGTACTCCTGGAAAAAAAGTAAAGGAGATCAGAGAAGACAATGTGAAGATTTCACAAGACATAGAACAGTCTACTTGTACATCATTTTCTTCCTAAAGTTAACTCTATCCCAACTCAGTTTAATAGATAACTGATTATTATGATAACAAGTGCTTCAGCACAGTGTTGTACATGGTTACCCCTCAAAAATCCATTCTACTTGTTAACAAGTCACTACTGTTAAATATCTGGTCTGCAGAGAGGAAGTGTGTTTTCTGATAAAAAATTATGCTCAAAGTTGATACACCAGAAGTTACACCAAAACATAGTATCATGCCCTCTTCACCATCATCTGGCCAATAATCAAGTGCAATATTGTTATATTAATGCACAGATCCCACTTCTAGTATGCACATTGGTTACCTGTAATCACCACCAATCATGCACCAAAATGCATGGCATTTCTCATCAGGGTAAAAATGTCAAGAGGTTTGTGCTCATGCTATTCTACTGAAACTGGGAATAGGAGCAGAGTACATTGTAATCTCTACCATGAGCTACGATGATGACTTCTTCACAGAGCAAGATTTTCTCAGCATGTAATAGACTTACTTGTCTTGTTTAAATGTTGTAATTCAGAGTTCTAGCTATCAATCTGTTGTAGTAGGTACTCCTGATAAACTCAGACAGCCCTAACAGATGTAAACACAGGAAAGGAGGAAAAAAAGACGTACAAAGACCAAAAACAGAGTGTAAGGAAACAATCTAAGAATACTAGCCTGCATACTAAGTAATCATTTCAGTACAACAACTCTCTTACAGATGCAAAATTAAATCCTACAGACCCCATGAAAAAGAGGAAATTTGAGAAGAACTGCAGGAGGATATACAAGTAGTTTTGCAAGTCCTAATCGGGAGTTCATTTCAAGTGTGAGTGAGAAAATGGAAAAAAAAAAGCACAGAGATTCTCATTTTAAAATTTATCAAGTGGGTTATCAAGAACGATATAATGGCATTTATACTAAGCATGTATGGGAAAAGTGTAGGGAGAAAACAGAGGCTAAAGAAGCAATACCTGCATAAAGCTGCTCAAGTGTTAGCAAGTATTGCTATAGTGAAAAATGCAAGAAGTAAAAAGCAACAGCAGAAGATATCCTCAGCACAGAATCACCAGATCTGTGCTCAAGGTTTAGCTTTTCCCTCCCTCCATTTAATCCTCACACATACTCATGAAAGGTCTCTTTCATGCCCAGCTATGTGATCTTTGGAAAACAAACTGCAAAAAAGAATAAATCAGAGACTGAAGATGTTGGAACAACCACAGAAAAAAAATGACAGTATCAGTTTTCACTCATTGCAGTTAAAGTGAGACGGGATTAGAAAAGACATATTATTTAATCTGTTTAATTTAATTTTGCTACTTTTATTGAAATGGCTTCAGGACGAACCACATGAGCACCTGAAGTAGCAGATCTCAGGGCTGGTAACCATCACCAAGGCAGAAGTGACAAGGAGCTGTAGTTAGAAGAGGGCTTTTGAATACGCACTAATGGTTGGCTCCGTAGAACCAAGTCTGAACACAGAGTTGTATTCTTAGTTGACCCTAGGTGTGCAGTACTAAACATGCTAAGTACTCATGTACATACATACAATACTCTATACATGAGTGTTAAGTCTAGGACTGATAGAAGGATAAATCACTACAGTTTTAAGAGTGGGAATGGGGCAAGCTGTCCTCATGACACCAGTTTTGTATGTGGCAGATTTCATACCTATTTATAACCTCTGTCTTTATGTACCATGACATCAGTTTCCAATTACCTGTGGAGCTGTAGGTTCCAGGTCTTTAATCAGGTTATAAGCCTCCTGCACATCATCTGAAATACCACATGTTAGAATGCACGTCAAACCATAGCACACTGTATTAGAACAAATCACTCTTCCTCTACAACGTTCCCCAATACACAGCCAAAGAAATAAAGCATTTAGACAGGAGGAGAAAGGTAACTATAAATCACTGTGAATTTATATCACAATGGTGATGGTTTTCTAGAACTCAAATAACAAACATGGAGTGAGTAATAGCTTCTTTATTACTACAATTTTCCTAGTAGAGATGACTTGGCCCCTTATTCATAATCCAGTGGACACCTTCTCAACAGTACAAGGTCAAGATAATAAATACATCGCTTTCCTGTCATATCTCTTCTCATATTTATTTACCCCTCAAGGAAAATAAGGTAAGATGGTTCTGGAGGGAGACTTCATCTCTTCCTTATCAAAATTTCAAAATCTAACCAGCAGCTCTTACCTGATACTAATTCTAACAAGCAAAAAACACTACTAGTACAGACGTTTAACTGTAAATTTTGAATTCAATAAACAACTTCATGTCTTCCCAATAAATAATTGAAAAGATCCTAAACGTTACCAAAATGCCTGCTGAACTGACAAAATTTTGTTAATACAGCATTATAGTCTGCCTATAAGAACAAGCCTTATCAAACAAAACGTGGTTTTTTTTTGCTAGTACATACCAGCCACACACTGTGGGGACAGTATTCCAGGGTGACTTAAGGCAATACACATTGGAGCTGCCAGGCTACAATTCAACACCTGACCAACACGTCTGCTTTCCTACCCACCCCCTTAAGCAGTCACATAGTAAGGCAGCACAAGGTACTAGAATAGTCAAAAGTAATCTCATTTTATAAAAAGTTAGAAATAGGGTTTTTGTTTTTGTTTGGTTTTTTTTGGACTAGCTCACCTCACCAACATCCAGCCTGCACAAGCATAAATGCTGGCACAAAGGCAAGTGACAGGATCACACTACTCAGGGTAGCTGGCAGGGTATGAGAAGAAGCCCTGCAGCAGCCCTGGTTTTCATTGGTGTAGACCATTAACACAGAATTATGTTCTTCAGGCTCTGACAGAAGCTCTCTCGAGCAAATCTAGGAGATTAAGACTGGATATCTGGCCCAAACCCCTAAAACTTACTACCTTAAAGAGATGAAAAAAATGAGATGCAAGTTTGTGTTTCAGTCACTCCAATTCAGAGCATCTTTATCAGAGACCCTGTAAGTTTTGGAGAGACAGCTGTTGTCATTAGAAGTAATGATTTCTAACATTCTTAACTGATCTAGATACACTATTAAGACTTTTAAATATTACATATTAATATTACATATTACTGTAAAGAAGAAGAAGAAAAAAAACATTTCAAGGAGTAATCAGTTGAGATCAGATGAGTAAAAGTCATCCCTGAAGCCATGAATGAGGGAGAGGAAGGTGTATTTACCTTGCCGGAGATAATAAATCACAAGATTCAGTCTTGCCTCAGGAATAACATCAACCAGAGGAGGCAGGACCTGCAAAGCCCCTTCTCCTCCTCGGAACACAACCTGCAGATAAAAGCAGAGTACTGAAAAACTGTGTATTAGAATACTGTTTATGATCTCTTAATTTAATGAAATTAGTTCTTATAGGCCTATAATAATAGCAGGAAAAGGTCAATGGGACTGGCAGTAGTGTAATCCCTGCTTTAATATAACAATAAAATTAATATGGGAGGCAATCTTTATTCTAAAGAATATTAAGCATTTAATCCATCAGCTGAGATTAACCGATTTCCATTTTTAGCAGCTCAAAATAGTGATACGTAACACATTAAACATTTTTAAGAATATGTCCTAGAATAAAAGTGAGGAGAACACGTACAAAATTGTAATTTGCTTATGATGGAAGCTTAATCAGGAACAATCAATGCTTTATACTTCAATCTTACATGACAGTTCCTCCAACAAAATCTAATATACTGCTTCAATAAACTCCTGACAAAAAGACCAACACGCAAAATAAAGAATGTTAACTTCTGAAATCAATTTTAACTCTTGGTGCAAACAAGAACAAACAAACTAAACAAAACAACAAACAAACAAACAAACAACAAAGAGTTAGCTTGTTGTGACTGTTCTTGAAAAATGATAAAACAAGCAACTGGCCATCATTAAATAACAGCTAGTGCCAGTTGTTCAGCAAATTAATAATACCATTGTGGGGAACACTAACAGGTGATTAGAGACTCTTACTAAAAAATACACAAATACTTTGGCTTGTATCAGTATCTTTTTCCCTATGAACTCCTTGTAAAGTACTTTTTAGATAAAGACCATATTCCTGAATTATCTGAATTCCACTGATACTGTAGTCATACTAAATAACAGTTCAGGGGCATGCATTCTGGCTTGCTTCTATAGTATCCTTATTGACTAGGCTCCACAAAATAATTTTGCAAGGGTATTCTTACAGGCCATAAATTATTCTGATATGCCTTTAGGGTAAAAGCAACAACATTCCTATTTTCATAACACTGTCTTGAACTGACAAGGAAAGAATGCCAGGGGAAAAAACCACACTTGACGGCACATTGATTATACAGGTAGGTTTTCTGGAATGGGACTAATACGGCAGTGGAGATTCAAAGGTTTGCAGTTCACAAAATATTCCCTTTTGCAAGTCGTCAGGAAAAGCTCTACAAATGATGGCAGACCATATGAAATCCAGGAAATACATTACTCACCAGATTGTGCTTAATGAGTTCCTTGCCAAACTCAAAAGATGATGAGGCACTGTCTGTCAAGTTCTTGAGCTCTGCCTGGATTTACATACATCAAAAAGTTTAACGAGAAAATAAAAAAAGCACACAAACATAAATGAAAGTTCGTATTAGTCCTAAATCTGACAACAACATCTCCAGCAGTGCTGGGTCACTGGAAGAGTTATGCCTTCCCACTTCTACTTGATTCTTTTTACCAACTGGGTAATATTTATAGAAACTAGGTCAAAAGTAGACCAGGAAAACTGTAAGACCACTGTGCATGCATGTGGACTGGTGGCTTAATACCAGGGAAACTGAAATACATGAAATTTCTAAGAGGACACAATGACATGATAAAAGGCCATTATCAAAATTACTGATTAATACAGATAACAAGGAAAAGTAAGGTTTAAGTGATCTTGAACTAAAACAAAGGCAAGCAAAGGCTGTCCAACAGATACCTCAGCAGCCTTCCCATTGTAAAGTCGGAAATAGTTGCAAGCCTTAAGGTTAAGAGCAATGGTGCTATCAGGAACCTGCTGAAGATAAACAGCTAGCACTTCCTGTGATACATCGTAGTAGTCCAGTTTATAATAGCATAGGGCCACATATACATTCAGAGCCAGGTACTCCCTGCAGAGCAGAGGAAAGAGGATTAAAGACAACATTTAAATCCACTAGATTCTATACATCTTTTACAAACACATCAAAATTGAGGTTTCCAAGAAATACTTTCTGGGTACTTTTCTACCTCCAGATTGTTATATAAATTGCAGAGATCCAGTTACAGATGTACATTAGTTTTTTTTCAACGTCATCTATTGCAACTTTAAAGAATTACATGCAAAACTGTTGTTTTGCAAATCTTTGAAAAGGTGGTAATTCACACTAAGGAAATCCACAGAAAATAAGTACTGTACTTTTGGCCTGGCAGAATAAGATTTTCTATGCAGTATGTGCAAAAACATTTAATACTGACATAAAACTGAAAATATCTGAATGGGTCTGAATTGGACTTCCAAAAGATGGCTATATATTCTGGGGCAGCAGTTCCTATTTACCAAACCATACTTCCAGCCACTTGAGAATTCATTTGTTCCTTGTTAAATTATGAACTCAGAAGTTGCAGAATGTGACAGAAAAAAACGAGTGTTATGAAGGATAAATAGAATGGAAATAATTCCAGACTAAAAGAAATGTAAGGAGCTCTCTACATAAACACTAAGACTTTTACCGATTGGGTAATACAGATAGACACAAGGTCAAAAGCAGACAATATGAAATGTTACAAGCGAAGGAGGAATCAACAATCGCAAGCAAGAGTCACCAGATGGGTCATCAGAGAAAGAGCGAGAACATGAGAGACAAAGCAGGTACATAACCATTTGTGATTTCAGAAGAAATAAGTAACAAAATAAAGAAGGCTCTTTTTTAAAGAAGGCTAAAGAAAATGAATTACAAGAAAATATCACTAAAACAAAGAAATACAGAACAAACTTTTTTCTTAAACATGCATTTTTCAACAATGATTTGCAATGAACAAAATTGAGGGGTCTGCACCTTGTGCACGTTTTGCAGTTGGAAAGGGGCATAGTAACTGGGGAAAATTCCTACTTTCAGAAAGCAAGCAACTAACTGGAGTTAAATACCAACAGTATCAGAAGCACTACAGTAAGGTTTAAAGAAGAGATGCCAACCGATTATCAAGAAGAATGCGCTTGTAGATATCAATAGCTTCTTGGTAGTGGGACCGCATGTAGTGGATAGATGCCAAACTAAGCTGATCTTCTGTAATGTCTTGCAGATTCTGGTGAGAGCTCATCAATTTCTTCTCATCACTGAACTAAAACAGAAGGTGTGACATTCTCAGAAGAGTTCAGCGAGAAATACGTTTTAAGTTAATTAGCTGGATTAGTTTTGCCCTTGTTGGCAAGTAGCAGGTGACTCATTTTTAACATCTGGAAGAACTCTGTTACTTCAAAGTTAATTTGACTGGTGAAGAAAGCCAGACATTAAAAGGCAGACCAGCTGAAACTAGATAAATATGAGGCTAAAACTAAGTACATATTTTCCTTTAAGGTGTGATTTAGACATAATTACGTGTCACTTGCATTGCTGGATAAGAGAGGAAGAGCTGAATTAATTATTTCATAATCAGAATTTTACAACACAAGATTTGACTGTTACTTTTCAATCTAGCTGATTTTTTGTTGCTTATGGATCCAAAACTTATTTCTCATTTCTCATGGATAAACATCAAAAAAACACAAGCCTGGCCAACACACAAGAACTAATCTTCACAATACTTCTTTACAGCACCAACAAGTTCACTTTGATCATCTCTTTAAAATTCCAGTTTAACTAGACCATTTATTTTTAAAAGCTTTGCTGTTTAATGCATAACAAACACACAAGGGTAAAAACAAGCACCAGAGTTAAACAATCATCTTATACTTGTATTACAATAGTAAAGTTGAGGCTATTCAGCAATGACGTTCCTCAAATCACTTATTCCAGTGTTTCCCTTTGCTGGTTCTGCTAATGTCAGCAGCAGTAATTACGAATTTCTCCTACACACAAATTCTATCTTATGCAACTTCATCCAAAAAATTTATCTGCTCTGTTTTTCTTTGAATCCTTTTTCTCCCTTTTTGAGACAGTCACACAATGATACTCTGGTCTAAAGGCAAGAGAACTGTTTAACAGAACTAAATGCAATGGGCTTCATATTTTCATAAAGTCTTTTATTCCGAAATACTAACTACATGAACTATGAATTATTCAACTTCTCTTTATCATAGGCATCTGTAAGAGCCAGTGCCACTACAAAAACGTTTAAAGATTACTTCCATAAACTTACAGAGATTCAAGTAAAGAGAATCTAGCATCAAAACTAACACTTGGTATTTGTATTTTCTTTCACCCAAAAGTCTCTTCAGTATCACATTACTTGTTAGGTATAATACAGGATGGCATGAAACCAAATTTAAGGGAAGACAGCTATGTGTGGTAAGCGAAATAGTCATTTAATTGTTGAAATTAAAGTAAATCTCATGCCATAAACATTATTACTTCTTGGATACTGAACAACTTAAAGAGGACCAGTAATAACATGCGGACCTTTCTGGTCAAACTGCTAAGTATAACACAGTTGCATTAGGAAATCTTGGTACACTTCAAAGAAAAAGAAAATAGTAGCTTATACATTTGCGATTCTGTTCAAAATCCTAGGTTCCTTCTAATTAAAAATACCATCGAGTTCTTATTTTATGACTTACATTAAATGGGTGGTAAGACTTTATATACTTGCCGAGGGCAATTATTCTGAGATCCTGTTTTCACACTTACTTTCTCCTCCACATTTTAATACAGTAGGGTGGTTGTAGAAAACCTTTGTTCTCCTGCCACCACAGATATTTAGTTATTTGGCCAGGTTGCAAGCATAAATTACACATTACCAAATTGAAAAGAAAACAAAACAAAGTGTGAGTGAAGAAAAGACATTATACCTTATGTGCCAGGTGAAAGAGTAAACGGTTCTGGAGACGACTCTTAGGTGCTGAAAGGAAAATTCATTAAGTAAGTATCTCTGCAAAGAACAACATAGGATATATATATATTTTTATTATTATTAATTCCCTTTCTCAACAGCCATGCAAAAATCAATGCTTTTTTGCCTCCCATCTTCATTCCCTGTCCATTTCATTTGAAATCCCTGATGAAAATACTTTTTAATTGGCCTCTGCCTTCCATGAGACTTACAACTTCAAGAATTATATGACCATTTCTCTGCAGGGCCTTCTGGTTAATTCTGTGTTTTTGCACAAGTGACACACAGCACAGCATCTTTTATATAATAAGAAAGCAGCAACAGAAACTCAAAGTTCTTTCTGCAACGTTTAATATTTGAAGAAAATTGAGATTCGTAATTCTAGGAATCTTTTCAACTTTCAGGGTATTGCAAATTCCATTGCTGCTGCCTTTTGGCATACACAGCTCTAATACTACTTCTGTCCTTAGGAACAAAAGGTACATGAATGAATCCTATACTCCAAGCAAATAAGATTCAAACTAACATATGGAGAGGAGTGGCTCTCTAGTGCCACTGAAGTTCACAAAATTTCTTGCTCTAGCAGGTTCAGGAATTCCATTTAATACACTTCATATGACACAAACTGTTAACTGTGGAGTTTTAAGTCTCTAGAGAGAGCCTTGTGCATCACTGAGAGTGACAAAGGTCCTTGGCCAACAGAGCTATTAACTTCTTTTGTGAGCAATCTTCCAAAAAGCCTTCCCTTGTTTCCTGTATTTTCTTTAGCCTACTCAGCTAATGAGCACTCTCATTCTTGCTCAGACCAACCAGCTGGCAACCCATGTTCCACAGAAAGGATTTACATGGAATCTTTACAAAAAGCAGAATTACTTACTGTGTTTATGAGTCCAAGAAAGTGCAGAGTTAGCAAAGCAATGGCCTGTAACACAAGGCTATAATTCTTCTGACATCCTAAACCATGAAAGAGGGCTCAAACCACCAAAACCTCTTTCTCTTCCCTCTCAAAGATGGAAGTTTCTGGTAATAAATTAGATTTTTTTGAAAAGCAGTTTAGAGAGGGATTTCCAGACTTACTCGTTCTCCACATAATAAGGAAGCTCTGTAACTCAGCAAATAATGCCAAAAAAAATCAGGCTGTTCTCATCACTGTAAGGTTCTCTACCTACTTCTGCTAGACACAGCAATTGTTTCTCCCCTCTCCTCCTTTCCAAGCTGTTTTATTAAAATGTGTTCCTCCGTACCAACTATTCTAGAAAAAGAGGACAGTCAATTTTACCTTTAAAGAACTGCTAGAACAGAGGAGTACCAAAAGGAAAAGGTTGTATCAGAGTTCTCACAAAATCACATCTTGCAAAGTATTACTAACAGAGCATCAAGTAGTTAAGAAGCTAAATGGTCTTCAATCTAGAATATATGTGGGAATTCTCATTAGCCTAATCATTAAGGAATGGTAAGTTTTTCTGATCTACAATCAATATTGTGTAAGCTGCAGTAATATTATAATTGACATCATAGTACATTCCAGAAATGATTTTGTCCATTGAGTTTGAAGGTTAGAATACCTTAATTTAAATGCAAGTTCTTCAAAATGTTGGCAGCAGTGATACCACAGCAACTCCCCACGTGCCTCTGCATTAATTGATAGGTTTCAGTACCAAAGTTTCAGAGGGTTGCACATGGACCCCACATGTGCTTTTGAGCAAAACTTAAACCAACCACAACTGCTTTTCACAATTCAAAACATTTGGTCGTGAAAGACTCCAAAAATACAAGCAGGACAGACTGGTGAATTTACACTGAAAATAACATATTGTATAATCACAGTGCAAAGAGTAAAGACACCAATGTTCTTTTTTTTTGAGTAGGTTTTGTTTCTTTTCCTGAATAGGTTTTAGCATTAATTCAACTCCAAGTGACTTGCAAGCAGCATTGCCTCAAGAATCTAAACTGAGGAATCCTTGTTTCACTGGTCAACCAGTGACTGTCGTGCTGCCCTCTCAAACCTGGCATTTGATCTGACATTGAAATTATTATTTACTTCTTGGCAAAAACTAGAGTTACTCCATGTTATCCTATACCTAAAAACATGCAAAAGATAAAAACAGAGTTCTGGTGGTGTGTATGGGCATATGGAGGAGGAAAAAAACCTCCTATTTCATAAATTACATGATGCAATCCATTTGATATTCTTTAAAATAAGACACTTTTACTTGATACCAGCCAGGTAAGAACAGGTACAAAACCCAAAAAATGTAGTCCTGTTGATATAGTAAGCAGAACCATGGAAACATTAAATATCAGTTTCTTTTCTCTCAGTACCAAATGCATTTCTTGAGGAAGACAGAGAGACATACAAACAAGGTCATGTTAATTTCCAGGTAGACTTTGGTACTAAGTATTGGATATCGTTGTTGTCAACCACTGGAGCAGGAAATGATGCAACTGTCTCATCAGAGGTGATGATTTTTTGAGGAATGCTAGGCTCATTCTTTTATTACTACCTGCTGCTATCAAATTTCATTGTCACCAACCTATCAATGCCACAAAGAAGCACAAACATCTTTTACTATCCTACTTTTTCAAGAAGGAGACTGTTTGTTTGTTTAACTCAGCATTGAGCAATCTAAGGATCATAACAAATATGATGACAATGCTGCACTGCAATAAACTGGACCCTGCTCCAGTGCCTAGGATTGGCCTGGTACTGATGACATCATGCAGGAGCTGGACAGGCCCTCTTTCTAGTTTAGAAACACACCAGTATTTCTATGCTAGAATTTTTGTCGTGATCAGTGCTGATGTTCCAGGCACTAAAGTCATAGTTGATGTGGATCTTAAAAGTCTTCTCCTATCTTTTATGTGCTGAAACTGAACGGACACCTACTTGAAGTATTTGTTAAAATATAATAAGCAGTCACAAGTGTGAAGGAATTTTTTTTCACTAACTCTTAAACAAAAAGTGAAACTCTCTAGAAATGGCAGCTCAGACTCTTGGTGAGTTCCATGTTACTGCCACAGGCAGTAAGAGGACGATGAACATGGTCAAGAACAATCTGGCATTTGTGCCCTCTCGTAAAGGTGTAAGGCAATGTTGGTCACGCATCCAGCACTGACAAAACCTATCTAGCAAACATAATGCCTACACATACTCTACAGAAGTACTTCACATGCTGACAGGTGTTGAACTCATCCTAAACATACAGAGCTGGGAGTGGGTAGGAGTGGAACAGTGCTGAGAAGGTTCCAGCCAGATAACACAGGAACTATGACCAGAGAAAACCCTATTCCACTGTTCCTTAGCAAGAATGCCCTGCTCACCTGAACACAGTAGCTGAATGAAAGTCTCTGTGCCTCAGAACCACAGCCTTGCTGGTGGCGGGAAATCGCAAGGGTAAGGGAAAAATGTGAGGAAAAAACACGGTCCGACAGTGAAGCTCACACTTTCACACACTTGAATAGCTCAACTGTTCAAAATTTTCTTGCATGAAATCTACAGAGGAAATTCTCTGAAATTTTCCCATTCCCAAAATATTTTTATTTTCTCTCAAACTTAAAAGTTAGTTCAACTATGCTCAGTTACTTGCAATATATACACATTTCATCTCAGTTGTGCCTAAGCAGAGTAACTTGAAGATAACTGAAACAAAAACAACAAATTATTTGTTCAGTAGATTCCACTATGTGTTAGAAAGCAAAACAAGAAAATAAGGTTAGTAGTTTTTAAAGTTAAAATATCTATTTTCTGATATTTTCACTTGTGCACTTTGAAAGTTCCATATATCAAACTCTGCTGCTTCAAAAAATACAGCTAAAATGCAATGAAGATGAACTACTGTACTCAAGAAATACAATACTAGCAGAAAGCTGATAATTTTGCACATAGGTGAACACGCAGCCTAAAGAAAAAGAAAACCCAGCAGTTTTTCCATGCCCTCTTGCAACTGCACATTTTCACTGGTGACAACTATCTGACACCTGGCAAACATTAGTGCATGCATAAGCAAAACGGGTTTGGAAAATGCCACTGTTCTTACTAACCCATCTCTGTTCTGCTTTTGTGCAATACTGCTCCTTCCAGTATAGACTGAAAGGAGAAGTTTCACTGTTCAGTTGAACCACATTCTGAGCTGACACAGACAGCTGTGAAGAAGCAAAGTAATTATAAAGCTTTGCCATCAAAAAATAGAAGGAGGGGAAAAAAAAAAAGCAAAACAACAAAAAAAAAAAGAAAGCTCTCATGACTGGTTAAGCAACACAACCCTGCCTGTGCATGAATCTTAAATTTAATTGTAAAATTCCATGCTTATCCTAAAAAGACTGTTTTTCATAACAGATTTAACTGCAGCCTCACTTATGTGCAAATCACATTTGCTGGCATATATTTTGCGGTTTAACATAACACTGTTGGTTCTTGTATTTTTCATATTGCAGTGCTAGCCAATGGCTTCTGAGAGCACAGTACAGGCTTTTAAATACTAGGATTAGGTTGCCAGGATCTCTGGCAAATGTGCCCAGCTGAGTTCCTGGTCCTTGTCATTTATTTCTTGAAGGCACATGACCTGGGAATGCAACATAAGACTATTTTGTTTTATAATGAAAAAATAGCAATTAATTATTATTTATTAAGCCAAGATGAAGACTTTCAGCCTCATTCTCCCAAGCCTGGATGGGCTCGCACACACTAAGGAAAACATTTGTTCAACGCACGCATGACAGCACAGATGCAGAAGGAATAAACAAAGCATCACTTGGCAGCTTGGCTACAGGATGACTACAAAACAACAGTAGCTGACTTGAAGTAACTCTGCCTTCATCACAAAACCAGGAACATTAGGAACTATAACGTAAGGGGACAGCAGGGAAAAAGAAGAAGCCAGAAATATCGGAAAGGAATTTGGAAGAAAGCCTAGGGGAGATAAAGTACAACTATAATGAAAAACCTTCAAAGGATTCTTCTTTACTGACTTTTTCTTCTACTTCTTAGCTTATATTTGGAGCAATTCTGGTTTATATGACTTTTGATATACACATTTATTCTTTCCTGAGAGAATGTACCATGAAGATTTAATTAAGTAATGACAAGCTGAGAGAACACTTCACATTTAGTATAAAGTAAACACAAAACCTCACTCCACAAGAGAATGCAAACTATCTATCTTGTGTGAAACACAATAATTACCTCAGGGCTTTTCACCCTAATTTCCAAATTTTCAAACATCCTGCATATTTTTCCTCAGACAGCTAACAATAATTTTCTTAAGCAGCAGCAAAAGTACGTGGCAAGAAGGAACTTCTATTTGATTTCTAGATACTTATATTTTTATGTGGAAAAACTATTCCAGAAAGCTACTCGACATCTATGTTCCATTTCATGCAGATTCCAACACTGTAGAAATTCAGAACTATAATTGAAAATAAATTATTTCTCTCTCATTTGTTTTAGCACTGTGCTGCTTTCAGGGGCTTCACATGTCAACTGCAGCAATAAACAGCAAATAGCATGCGAAAATTCAGGTCAAATAATCCTGAAACAGCAATGGTGAGCAGCCCAACACAAATGATATCTATCATTCGTATAGCAGTGTTAAAGGCTAAAAGGATAAATGATGCTCTAGAGATATCACCTGTTGTGCCCACTACCCAGGGAAATATTTTGCTTCTTCTGGATCTTTGCAAAACCACAAAAGAAGTCACACGATGTTATGGCCTCAGCTGTTACTAATCATCACTTATGCAATTGAAAGATACTAAAAGCACTAAAAGAGGATATATATTGAGTGAAAATAAAATGATTCAACCACAATGTCGGAAAGCCTAAAGTGACAGGAGTGAAAAGGGGAATATACAACACTTGTCCTTTCTCCATTGAAAGCTTCCAAGTGTTACAAATTTTCAGCTGTGACTGCCTCCCCACCAAGCTTAAGTAGACAGGAAGCATCAGTATTACAGTACTCACGAGAAAGGCTTAGCATCTCACTACAAGAACAGGCATGCTACCCTACTTAAACAATTACATAAAAATCAGGAACCAACATTACCAGTGTTAGCACTAAGCTATTTTCTGTTCCCTCCTGCAGCTACTTTCCCTATGTCATGCGCTCCTTTCTTAATATTCCTGCCCTTTTCTGTTAGTGGTTAGAGTACCACTAACCGCACCACGTACCTTACCATTCGCCATGCTGCTAAGCTGATCTGAGGGGCAGGGAAACATTAACCTTCCTCACTTCCAGCTCACAGCTAATAAAGATGCATGCCCAGCTGTGCATCTGTCATCTCTAGAATGGATTACTGTAATTCGCACTACGCGAAGCTGATGACAATGAGCAGGCTCCAACTGGTACTGGACACAGCCACTTGCTTTCTCCACCGTTTAGGTATAGTGACACCTCAGGATCTATTGTCCAGTTATTTTTAATTCAAATCCTAGATTGTGATCTCCTAAACCTCAAGCTTGTGGTACTTTAAAGATAAAATTATTACCTGTGAATGCTAGAATTTTACACACTTCTTGAACAACACGGATCACTTCTTGAACAATACAGATCACAAATCAACAATACAGAATACAAAGCCTTGCAGGAAAATTTTACTTTTGGAAACAAAACATTTTCAGTTGTGGGAATCAAGGTCAGAATGCTCTTTCAGAGGACTTAAACGAGATACCAGAATCTAGCTATTTCTAAAAAATACTATAAAACTGTCCTCTTTGGAGGGGGTCCTCCACAGTAGCAGAAAATACACAATTATTTTCTCCCTATTTCCAGCCCAAGACTAGAAAACTAAAGAAAGAAACAAAAAAGAAAACAAAAGACTCATTCAGAATCTTATCCTAAAAAGGCAAGAGTCAGAAGCTGACTGAGAACATCACTACTATTAATTCAACTTAGAAAGCACTGAGATACTATGGTAATGGGAAACAATATAAATCACTAAGATAAACAGAAAGTGATGGGTAACAAAATTAAACTGCAGAAACATTTTTAGGCAGTAAAAAATGCCTTGGAATCTAATTTCCATTTCTCTTTTTTCAATGATCCCATGCATGTTCAGATTAGAGTGGAACTGTAATAATGTGACTGCAGCAAACTCCACGCCTTGAAGAATCAGATCCCTAATATCTAACTTACAAGGCAATAAGACCACCTACTAAGTCACTCAAACTGTGTAAACAGAATTCTTGTCCACATAAAAGAGAATGCTGAATTCTCTCATATGCTTATTTTTTGATAGTATCACTATCCTAATTAGCTTCATCTGCACTGGCTCAGAGACATGGAATCAGTCAAAAGAAGAGTAACTTTTTGCTGCTGGTCAGCATATGCTGGGTTTTGTATTTAGAAATTAATCAGAGAACTTATTTTCCAGATGCTTCTTTCAGTTCCAGCTGCTCCACCTGCCCAAGCTATTTTTAGGGAGAAAACTGCATTATAACTCTCACGTTGATTGGAAAAAAACAAACAACAACAAAAAACACAGCTCAAAATTATCCTTTATTCCTCTGAAAAAAAGCACCAGATACTTCCTCTGGAAAACACTTTTAAGTGTTCAAGTCAACAAATAGTTCTTTCCATCACAGACATACATCTCACCTTTCAAGGCTGCTTGTTCAGCTTGTGTATACATCCCCAGGAAGAAGTAGGTACATGCCAGGTTTACCCAAACATCAGGATTGCAAGCTGGTTGTTTGGTCAAGGCCTCATATTCCTGTAACAGAAGAGGGGGATGATTTGTTTTTAATTGTTTAAAAGCATAGGTGTGTATTAAATATCATTTTTTCTTCCATCATTTAACAACGTATTTAATTTTTTACAGCATATATTTAACAGCATATCAGTCTGACGTTGGTGCTGGGGAAGCTCAGTGCCATCACACAGCACCTACAGGGCAACCAGGCGATCAGGCCCAGTCAGCACAGGTTTATGAAAGGCAGGTCCTGCTTGACGAACCTGATCTCCTACAACATGGTGATGTGCCCACTGGATGAGGGAAAGGCTGTGATGTGGTCTACCTAGACTTCAGTAAGGCTTTTGACACCGTTTCCCACAGCATTCTCCTGAATAAGCTGGCTGCTCAAGGCTTGGATGGGTGTATGCTTCATTGGGTTAAAAACTGGCTGGGTGGCTGGGCCCAAAGAGTCATGGTAAATGGAGTTAAAACCAGTTGGAGGCCAATCAATAGCGGTGTACCCCAGGGCTCAGTATTGGTGCCAGTTCTCTTCAAAATCTTTATCAGTAACCTGGGCAAGGGGATTGAGTGCACCCTCAGTAACTTTGTGGACAAAACGATGGGTGCGAGCGTTGATCTTCTCAAGGCTAGGAGGGCTCTACAGAAGGATCTGGATAGGCTGGACCGATGGGCTGAGGCCAGCTTTATGAGGTTCAGCAAGGCCAAGTGTCAGGCCCTGCACTTGGGGCACAACAACCCCAAGCAGCGCTACAGGCTTGGAGAAGAGTGGCTGGAAAGCTGCCTGGCAGAAAGGGACCTGTGGGTATTGGTTGATAGCCAGCTGAACAGGAGCCAGCAGTGTGCTCAGGTGGCCAAGAAGGCCAACAGCAAGCAACCTGGCTTGTATCAGAAATATTATGGCCAGCAGGGCTAGGGAAGTGATTGTCCTTCTGTACTCAGCTCAGGTGAGGCCTCACCTCAAATACTGCGTTCAGTTTTGGGCCCCTCACTACAAGAAGGACATCAAGGTGCTGGAGTATGTCCAAAGAAGGGCAATGAAGCTGGTGAGGGGTCTAGAAAACAAGTCCTATGAAGAGCAGCTGAAGGAGCAGGGGTTGTTTCAGATGGAGAAAGGAGGCTCGGGGAGACTTTATCATGCTCTACAATTACCTTAAGAGAAGCTATAGTGAGGTGTGGATCAGTCTCTTCTCCCAAACACCAAGTGATAAGACAAGAGGAAACTACCTTAAGTTGTGCCAGGGGAGGTTGAGGTCGGATATTAGGAAAAATTTTTTCACTGAAAGGTTTGTGAAGTATTGGAACAGGCTACCCAGGGAAGTAGAGTCACCATCCCTGGAGGCCTTCAAAAAACACGTAGACGTAGAGCTTAGGGACATGGTTTAATGGTGGACTTTGCAGTGCTACATTAAAGGTTGGACTAGGTGATCTTACAGGTCTTTTCCAACCTAAATGACTCTACAATTCTATATAATTAGATTATTCAGATCACCCAATTTATTCCTAAATTCATTGTCCTTATTACAACTGTTACATTTTAATCTAAGATATGTTCAGCAGCCCTCTTTTGTTTACAGAAATGGAACAGACAATGGGGACAAGCAACATTATAGATCTTCACTGCAGGAGCATGAATTTTGTCACTGTTTTAACAGTTACAAAGCCATCAACATAACCAACCCTTCCTCCGTCTTTTCTGATGCTTTCCTAACTCCTCCTTCAGTCAGAGGAGGAGTCATATGCACTCAGGAAATCTCTGTGAATACTTACTGAAGCAAGTGTTAAATATCCTGTTATAAATCTGTAAGTAGTGTCTTGGTATAGATTTAAAAAGTGGTCTCCAAAGTGGGGGTGCATGAAAGTTAACCCAATGATGTGTGAGAAGAAAATATTTTGTATCATTAATAAATAAAATGAGTATTTTCAAAATAGTGTTTAGTTCATATCTATATCTTTTTAATTTCTATTTTTGTGTATGTTTTATAATTACATAATATGGTAGTACTGTACATATCAATAATATTAGTATTGATAATACATTAGTACATTTATATAGTTTATAAATAAATAAATACACATATACAACAGGTATGTGCTCAAAAATTTTTTACTGATAGAGGGGCACAAACAAAAATGTTTGGAGTCTACTGAAGTCAGTACTGGGCACATTCAATACTTCCTTATAGAGAAAAATGTAATTATAGCAAATATACTAAAGTGTGCCTAACCTCACCTTTTCTCATATGCAGATTTACAGCCAAGAGCTATCAAAAGCCACTGGATATCATATTCTGATATTTCTTACACATCCACATTCATTATACATCCCTTAAAACTGCTACATAAATTGCTTCATTTCTTGTTATTTGTGGAGAAAAACAATAAGTAAAAACTAAGAGATAAATCTTTCAATCTACTTTTTTAATGAAGCAAGAAATCACTGCAGCTACCAGTGATATTCCTAAACATAAACATCTTTGCTCTGCATAAAAATAGGTACTAAAAACACAGCCAGGGAGATCCCTTGATGACATTTTTTCCTCTGTCAGGCTTCTGTTAAATTACTAGGAAGGACCAGCCCAGTGAAAGTGCCTCTTGCTGGTGCTCCCACTCTCCATCCAGTCATGTCCAATAAGGCAAAAGCAGGCCAGGTCATTCAAGGTTCTCACAAGACCTGCTTAAAGAATGCAATCCCCGTAATTCCCAACCAGCATAAGCCTCTCATCCCTCCCAGCAACACACCCCGTTGCTGACTCCGTATTCTTCCTCCAAACATATGAATTGGGATTTCCCCCTTCCTAGTCAGAGTCTACCAGATTGTGCCACTATGGGAAGAAGTCTTCTTCCCCTGGGGCAAAGACACATATTATATATATATAAATCACTACAGAAAATAAGCTATGCCCAAAGGGCAGAGAATTCCAAGAACAGACATATGCTGAAAACAATGAAGTTTATAGTTTGCAAGCATAAAGAATTTTTTCTGTTGCCAAGTGAAAGCAAACTGCACTTCCGAACAGAGAAGCTATTGGTAAGGTGTGCCCTTGAAAGCCAGCCCAGTCTTCCTAGTCTTCAGGGACTAGCTGTCCTTCAGGAAGACCTTAAAATAAATCAATAAATTAATTGATCAAAAACCAAACCAAAGCAAACAAACATTTACATACAGGCCAACTTTTCCTACTGAGATCAGCTCAGTCTTGACACAGGCCTGTCACGGAGCTCTCAGAGACAGGCCCCTGCTCTTTATTGGGACCATCTGGAATCTTTCAAAATCCATTCAGATTAAATGCACCCAAAGGTCTCTTTCGGCTATGGCTTCAGGGAGATTAATTAGAAAAGACAAAATGCATAAACACAAGTCATCTTCTGGCTTTGCCTTTCAAGGCAAGCAATAAATAAAGTGCTATAGCAGTACCAATGTCAATCTATGGAAACACAGTAAATAAAAATGGGGACCATTAGTCTTCTCTACCCTGCACTTCTAGGCCACGAGCCCAGGCTATGCGCTGTTGCCCCTTCACTCAGCAAAAGGCATTCAACATTACATTCTCTCAACAACTACTTCACAAGAGCTTTCCGTCCACCTTTCCAAGAAAAAAAATAACACAACACCAACCAAACAAACAAAACACTCTAAAAGCCTTCCCAACAGTCAACCTGTGGCATATTTTTGCCAACTAGGGCCATAACAGCTTCTTGCTCTTTTTTTTTTTTCCCCACTCTCCTCCACCTCTCTGTCTCTATCAGGGGACAAATGCACCTTTCCAAAGAAGCAGGCTGCCAGGTAGATTGTCTGTGATTATAGACACTTACTGACAATGTTGAGGGTGCTGAGCAGAATCGTGCTGGCCTCATTGCTAGTCAGGATTCTCCAAACTCATAAATGCTGGTCCTGAAGAGCTATTAAACAGGCCCACACACAGAGGCCTCTTATAGTTGCCTCAAAAGTGCTCAAAGGAGGTGTGGAGATACTTGTTTCCTGATTACAGTAATGACAGAGAAGCCTAGAGAACTTCCCAGAACCAAAAATCCATCTTTCACTTTCTAGTTCCAGCTGCCAGGAACTTGAGCGTTCATGTATTCTCATAGTCCCAGCAGAAGCACTCAAGTAAAACCAGATATTGCCCATGTGTGAACCATTACCCTATTATACTCCTATTCCTGTCATGCTTCATTGTTTGACTGAAATAATCCTGAGTCAAGTCAGGTTACGTAGGAGGTCCTGTCCAAGCAAAGAGGTGAAGCAGCTCCCGATTCTCTGCTGGAAGGGAGGCAGTCAATAGGAAAACCTGCCTGAATCCCTTGCTGTAGTTTGTTTCTGCCAAAATCTCACAACGTATTGAAGGCTCTGCTCTCACACATGCAGCGGATGGGCCGAAATGGCTAAGCATTACCATATCTGGCAGCTCCCTTTCTTAGGTCCTGGATGCTTCAGTTTAAAAGAACAGGCAGCCCAGAAACGGACTCAGACTGATGTTCTGATTCTGGCTGGTCCTTAGGTGACACTGGGAATGTTTTCAGGAAAGGTTTAAGACAAGTGCTATGAACAAGTCATGTGAGAAAGACAGATGGGGGGGTTCCCCCATTAGGAACAGAAGAGATGGAAGACTCCACAAAACTAATTAGATCTTCTCATTGACTAGGGGGGTCCTGGTTGCCATATAACACCAAGAAGTCTGTAGCCACCCACTGTTAGTAAAAAATCAATTTGTGAGTGTGAAGGAAGCTGACTGTCCCCAGGGAAGAACTACCACCATGAATGCTAGAAGGGTCCAGTGCAGGGTCACTTGTAAATAGGTGCACAGCAACAGTGATGATCCCACCAGACAAGTGTTGGTGGTATACCCGTTGAGAAAGACTTCTACCTGCTAAGAAGGGGAGAGTGTGACATTAGTCAGGCTGAAGTTAGAGCTCAGCCTAGAAACTGACAGTTGGTGTGCCTATGATAGGAAAAGAACCATATCTGATTGTGCCGTCATTTTCAATATTGCTGTCATTCTCCCTGAAGGTATTCGTGGAGTTGCAGGTCTGTCTGTTTTTCACTTTTTTCCCCACCTCTCCCAGTAGATGACGGAGGCCACCTCAATCCAATTTCCAAATCTCTCCGTAAGTTGCCATGCAACCAGCATGCCTAGCTCATGTGAAAGTATCAATACAAATAAAAGGAATAATGAGTAGCTGGATTTCTGAAGAGCCTCATCAGGTATGAAGAATATAAACTATGGACTAGGACTATAATGACACAGGCTATATACATTGTCACTTGCAGGCACCTGGGATTGTGAATCATTTGGTCTGTGTGTAATGTTACTATGAGGATCAGAAAATTCTTCAGAATTCTCCAGAGACTCATTTACTGTGGTCCCAGCACACTCCAGAGTGCTCCAGGAGTTCAGATAATCAAGGAATTTGTCCTTGAGAATACACCAATGCCTCTGTAAAACAGCAGTGAAGACTCTGCATTGCACTGCGGCCTTGAAGCTGATAACTGAAAGGGAATTCAGCCTCCACAGTCAACACTCTTTCCCTTGATCACTACAACGTTGGGAATTGCAAACACAATGTTCTGTCCCAAAAGAAACTAGGCTGAGACACACAAGCTCATTTCCCACATGACACCAAAGTGACAAAGATATCAGGATTTGTCACTGTGCCAAAATCAATTGTAAAGGAGAAAAGATAGTCCTTGTGATCTCTCACTTTAAAAGGTTTGTATGCATGGTTTATGGTTGGCTTTTTTTTTCCCCCTACTAGGATAGAAAGATGGAAAAATAGAGCGGATTGTAGTTTTTAAAAGCCTGAAGCAATAGCATCACCTAGTGGTGAATCAAACACCACAGACAAAATGGAATTTCTACAAAAATAATGCTGTTATTCTTTCATTGAAGGAAGCATTTAAAATCTGCTCTGGCTATTAAAGCACCTACTGGGTATTCCAAAGAGCAGAATTTATTTCAAAGAAATTCCAAACTATTCTTCATTTGTATGCAAACATTTTTTCCTCTTTTTAAACTTCCACTTCCTATTAACACCCTAACATTTAAATATAAATTACATAAAGCCACTGATTGTTATATTCATAACCTTTAAATGACAACTCTAAACGTGAATATTAAGTTAATGTTATGTTTTATACTATTGTTCTACATTCTATATACTATATATACCATCAATTTAATTACACTGACCAGTTCTAACTTCTCCCAATAGACGTTTCCTTTTTAATTTTTAAAGTAAGGGGAAAGTGCATTGTGAACTTGGAAGCTATAAAAATTCTATTTCTGCCTCACACATTAATCTTGTGCACATAATCACGTCTAACTATAGTTAAACATCTAATGTTATACATAGAACAATGATGATATTTTGTCTTTAAATCTATTTCACCATGGTTATTTTGTTTTGTTAATACTTCAAATTATCATCTGTTTTTAATACTTCTCCCAGGGAAGGCAAGTTAAAAGACTGTTAAATGTTTTGTTAAATGTTTTCTCAGAGTATAGCTATACCTTTACAGCGAATTGTAATGGAGATCTCCACCAATTGACATTGGCCAAAACAAATACGCCTTAAAATGGTGCAATACAGCCTTGTATGGATGCAGAAATTCACACCTGTAAGAATACAGCAATGAGACAACCACCACTTAGGCAGACTGAGTTGTTTCCGAATGTTCACTAGCTTATATGCAGCCTTATGGGTATCACCAGACAAGTCTCCATAACGCTCTCTGTTCTGGGGTGCACACTGATTCCAGCCCTCAAAGGTACAAAGCACAGTAGGCAACAAAATCTGTTAACGCTTCTACAGAGAAATATGCTGGCACAACTGCGAAAAGGATTCCAGTGACATTGACAATAAACTGACTGCCAACAAACTGAGCTTCAATGGAGATATAAATGGATGCGAAAGAGAAAGAATTACGCATGGAGTCATGCACAAGAAGTGACACAACAGCACTGTATGGTGCAAATATTGGTATTTTATGCATGTCTGAATAATCAACATGTCTCTTATTAACTTTAAACTTTTGGAGAATAAGAATGTCTTATTTCATTGAATTACCTCATATAAGAAAACATGCAGAAGAACAATAAAGTACATCAAATGGCCAGAGACATCAACCTCTACAGACAGTTAAAAATGTATGCATATTACAGATAATGTACACGATGAAGGCATAATTAAACCTGAAAACAAATCCATGGAAAGTTAACTGCAAAAAGTGTACTGAAAATTGAGGACACAAACTATGACATTAGAAGGGACAAATTAGGTTACCAAGCCTACTATTAAATAAGAGTAAATAACTGCAAAAGGTCTATTTTCAAGGGCAAATACCTTTTTTTCAGTCCAAACTGCTTTCCTACCATATGTCTGTGATTTAACTGGCTGGCAGGACGGTTCCCTATTGCAGAACATCCTCCTGCTGTCATCCCTTCAGCCCAGGTTCCCGACTCCCTACTCGGGGAGCAAGCTTTCCTCACCTTACCTCTAGCGCTCTCTTGTAGTCACCCAAATGAAAGGCAGAGTACCCGATCCAGAGGTCGGCGTCCTCCTCCTGCTCACCCACATGCCGTTTAAACTTCGGAGAGGAGAAAGAAAGAACGTGAGCGTTTTGCCCGGGCCCTCGGGGGGCTCCCGCCTACAGTCCCCGACGGAGAGCCGTTACCTCCAGCAAGGCGATGGCGCCGGTGAAGTCTCGGAGGGCCAGGAGCTCTTCCAGCTGAGGCACTTTCTTCCCTTTCTTCCTCCGCCTGTCTCCCGCCGCCGGGGCGCTCCCCACGGCCGGCTTGGCCCGGGAGAGCATCTGGGCAGAGAGCGGAGCGGAGCCGGGTCAGAGGGGGGTCGGGGGAACCCTCCCGCCCGGCGCCCCCCCGTCCCCGCCCGCCCCCTCTCTCACCATCCTACCGCCGGGCCCGCGCTCCCCTCTCCGCCGCCTTTGCTGTTGCCGCGGTAACGGCGGAAGGAGGCGCAGGCCCGAGCGCGGCTGGCGAACGGGCGCCGGCTGGAGGCAGGCGCCGTCCCCCGGAGTTCCGCCGTCGCAGCGGCGGGTGTGGGTGTCGTGTAGGCACCGCCAGAGGGGGCCGGTCCCTCGCCGGGGCTCCCCGGTGAAAGAAGGGCACCCTAGGGAGCCGCCTCGCCCGCTGCAGGCGCGGAGGAGCTGGCCTTTTGATCCTCTGGTCTCCAGTTGCCTCATGCACAGAGGCACGGTCATGCAAATGAGTCTTCTGGTTGTCACCCACACCTCATGATCGCCCCGGTGCTTGGCTTGGGGGTCCTCGTCCTTTCAATAATCATCTTGCAGACCCTCTCCAGTATCTGTCCCAGTCTTACGGTCACTCTTCTACTTGGCTTTCAAGTCGTTTGTCCTCCTTTCCAGCTAGACCATCTTCATGTTTGCTAGTGAATACACATGGACAGACACCCACACACAATATGCACACATTCAGTTTCTCCAGTTGCTGGCACCCAGACACACGGGTCCCTACAACTTGTGGTCTAATTCCAGTTGCTGGCACTAAAATCTCCATACACACACATGCACACAGAATAGAGAGTCCCTTCATACAAGAAAATAGTTAAAAGTGGAATTTGATATGAAGACAGGGCACAGCCAGAGAAGTGTACTGACCATCATTTTCTTTAAACATGGGCAGCCCCTTTTATCCCCTTATCTATCCATACTGATTCCTTCCCAAACCGCCTTGATCCCTCCCTTTTCCCACCTGTAGTCCTTCCACTAAATATCCCATACTAAGTTCTGTGCAATCCCAGAACGCTTTTCCCTAACATCCCATGATGAGTCTCATACACTTATAGTCAGTACTGCCCCTCAGTCTCTAAGGTGCTCCACAGAGCTCCCATTGATCTTGATGGACTGATCGCTCTCCTGTGACAGCCCTGGGAGGAGCTAGGTCAAGGCGGATGAGATTTTTGGGGTTCCTCACCTGTCATTGCTCCTCTGTGCTCCTTTGTTTTTGTGGTGATGAGACTTGATCACATAACCTTACACAAGCCTGTCCCTGAAGGTGGCGCAAAAGGCTCTTGTCCTCTGCCCTGTGGTGTTCGTAGATAATGAAAGGATGAGAGAATAGGATTTTTAATTGCTAGAATACTCTCACCTGGCCATCTTCAACAGAGTCAAGGAGACACTGACCAGGACATGCCATGGTGGAACCTCATGTTGGAAATGGGACACCAGCATAGATGGAGCTTTTGGCTGACTTGACAGGGCTGTTCATGTGCTCCAATAAAGAATCACGGTTTGCTGGATTGGTGCTGGTAATATTCTCTTGGTAGGATGCTATGTAGCCAACAGGTGATACCACATAGATGTTTATCGTTTTTTGGTAAAAACTACCATCTGGTAAAAAATACCAGATCTGGTAAAAACTACCAGACGGTAGCCATGCCATCTATATTACCGTAAACATGATCAGAGAGTATAATATAAAATGTTAGGTATGCAGTTTGCATACGTTTAAACAACATACAGTAGATGATCTCTTTGGAAAATCCAGGAAAATTTTCAAGCACAGTGGTGACCTTGTTTCTTGTAGCATTTCTGACATTGCAGTTTGCTGCAAATAGAGCAGATCTGTTCTAGTTACAGAGGAACACCACGCAATGCAATTCACAAAACTTTGTTCTTTTATGCTATCTTAATTGCACCAGTAGAAATTCCAGTGAAGAGGAGCAATAAATTATGCTACTGTTGACAACTACCCAAAAACACCTGTCCATGGAGTGTTTTAATGATGTATCTGTATTTCTGGCATTTCTGCTTCCTTGAGAATAAAAATTACTTTGCACTCCATCAGAAAGAAAGAAGGCTTTTGTTGTTATTTGCTTGTTTTGGTACAAACAAATATATCCTGTCACACTGCAGTCATTTGTAACATAGTTCAGCAATAAAGAACTCTGTATTTCTTCAGAGCATGGATCCTATGTTCACATTCTCCCAGTTACTTCGAACCAGCTTGGCCCTTGAAAAATACAGAGTACTAGCAACTGTCCCTGAGAAGGTATCCTGCAACTGGAATCCTTGGGAGCACAATAGCATTGTGATGATGTCCCTTGCTTATGAATATGTTTTCATACCACAGGCCGTAAAGGAAAGGAAATAATCTACTCTCCCATAGAGGATTTTTCTGTAAGAAATTAATTTCAAGTTAGTCAATCAAAGTGATAAAAATTAGGTACCACTGATTTGGCTTCCTTTCATAGCTCTTCTGCATTAAGTAAGGTATTATCTTTATCAGGAGGAAATTCATTTTCCATAAATAATTCTGAAATTATTTTTCAAAGATTTAAGTTTTTTATTTTTTTAATGCTGTCCAGATTGTATATATAAACTAATTCTTATAATACACATATCTGTCCTCTTACCAGTTGTCTAGGATTTTCTATTCCCTAGCAGAAAAAAAAAATAAAATTGTTCTGCAGGCCAGAACAGCGTTGCAAGTGTAAGAATCTCCTTGTCAAAACCCTATGAAATCAAGAAAAACATGTAGATTGACAGGGATATCGTAAGATGTCTTTTTCCTTTCAGATCTTAAACAAAGCCTCAAAGTACTTCATTTCAAACTGAAATAAAACAATAATTTTTGTAAATACCTCACAGTGATTTTCAATACTGCCATGGAACATTCTGGCTCTGTACAGAAAGCTAGGAAAAAATGAAGACTTTGGTTTATTTATTTTTTTAGTATACAAATGACAAAGTAAACTGGGTAAATAAGGGGAAACAGAAGGAGCAGAGATGTCACTGCTGGAGGTTTTGTATTTTTGACCGAAATGCAACCACACAAGCACACGGTATGATTAGACAAGATTATAATAATAACAATAATAATAAATTAAAAAAAAAAAAACACTGAAAATATGTATTGACTACATTGCTTTCTCCCATCTTTTACATAGATTCTTTCACAATATCTTGCTGATCTAAGAATCAACATACTAAATACAGCCAAAATATTAACAGAAATGGAAGAAAGCTCTCAACTGCATCACTGGTTTCTGCCATTTCCCAGTGGCTTCCTGAATTCTTACGTGGTGGATCCAAAGCTGAGTAATGTCTGAGAGCTAACAGAAGTGCAGTACCTGTGGTTTAGCTGTGGGCACAAGGGGGATGGTGTCAAGTGAGATAAAAATAGCAGCCAAACCAGTTCCTTTTTATTTGCGTGGCACCAGTGGGATTCCAGTATCTATCTGCACTGTGAGGGGGACTTTCTTGACCAAACGTTTTGTGGTGGTGGAAAGCAGCATGCACAAGTGTGAGGTGTTTCTCTGTGGCCAGCTCTCTGCTCATCAGAGGGAACTCAGAAGGGAGAAGTCTGACCTTAATGGTGCTTCAGGAGGCAATTCCCCTAAGCACTGTTTATACAAGCACACCTCTTTATTGTGTAATTTCTTTGCCTCCGAAAAGATAATGTGTTCCATATGGGTTAGTTTCAACTGAACTTCAACTCACCTGCAACATGGGAAAATAAAAATGTATTCTAACTGGACTTATGGTCTATTTTTCAATTATAAAAGTGGAGACATAAAGTAGAACTGGAGGCTACATTTAATAGCAAGGATCCTTCTTAGCTGCTTCAGCATGTCTCAAACAGAATTCTTCTGGCATATTCTCAGCAAGCAAAGATGTGACTCTGCCTGTCAAATCATTCCCTCATGTGTGAGGTCTACAGTAGTATTAAAGGCTGAGGTGGTGACTTTGACTGTGATTTTGTGTCCAGCCTTGCTGGCTTACACACTGAGGTGTATACAGAATGCTGATAGCCCAATAGCTGGTGATTTTCTAGTCTAATCACAACTAGCTGTCAATCAAGATCACAGACTGCCATCAGAAGGGTTGCTAATTGCAAATTGCACATCTTAACTGGTAGGGCAAGGGTTTGAACACATCACAAAAATTAACTTATTTCCTGACTTCTAGAGTTGCTACCTGTATGTTGTGTGGGGGCAACAGAAGTAGGGGGTAAAATGCTAGAATTTGGCATTATGGCACTTGGTGTGGGCTCTCTGCATATAGGAGTGGTCTAAAACCTGTTCAGAGCAGTAGGGGGTCTCCATTCAAATCTAGTGTACACTAAAGTCAGTTATGGAGGAGGACTGAAGTTGTTTAATCCTGTATTCTCACTAGCATCAAATATTTGTAGCAAGTCTGGTGTAGCATTTACTACTAAGATGCAGATCAGAGTGGGTACAGATATTACAATATTTTCCTCCTATGAAATGCCAAGATGAGACTTTGTAATTATAACCAAGTCAATAAATTCAGCTACTCTATTAATAATGCTGGAAAACTGCTGCAGTTCTTGCCATCACCATTGTGTTAGCTAGTGGCATTATCTTGGAGGCTGTGAGCTGTAGCATGATTAATGATCGTGTTTATTCCCACACAGAATTGCTGGGAGAGAGGGAATTGGCCTATACTGACAGCAGTAAAAGGGAAGTCATACACCTGTGATCAAACACCAAGATAAGCATGAGAGAGTGTAATGGCTTTAATTTAAAACCAACCAACCAACCAAACAAAAACAACAACAACAAAAAAAAAACAGAGAGTAGAAAGTGAGGTTTAAGAAAAGAAGAGGAAGGAGGAAAAGAAAAATAAAAGGGGAAAAAAGAAAAGGCAAGAAGTGGAAAAAAATCATCAACTAAATAAAGCAAGAGGTTATGAGGTGGACTTTGTACCAACAACAATCACATGCTTCAGGTTCCGTAATGTCTGGGTAAGATCATGATTTTTCAGTAATGATGCTTCACCATGTTCTGCTTCTTGTACCTTTGAAAATGCATCTGACAGCATCTCAGGAGAAATGATTTGCAAAAGTGAGAGTAATGAAATATTCTCCTGCTAAAGCTACGAAGGCAATCTCCTGAGATGAGTAAATGGGAAATGATTCCTATAAAAGTGGGAGCTGCACCTTCAGAAGTTCCTGATACTTCCAGCACCCAATCTGTCATCAAGATTCAGTCAAGTTAGTAAATGTAACTTAAAAGCTGATATTGTATTGGATTTGAGCATCACACTTAGGAAGTTTAGGTATGCAGAACCAAGAGATGACAACCAGGAAATTTTGCAGATCCAAACTGCCCCAGCACAAGTCAGTCTCAGAGCTGAAAATGTAATGAATGATTAGCTGGATCAACATCAACTTACCCAGGTCAGAAAACCATTGCAAGTGCTATGTCTTGGAAAATGCACTTTTCCTGGTCCAGGACTTGGGCTGAAATATCTACACAGTATTCCACTGCCATATGGATTTATAGGGATGCACTAGCTCGAAGATCTCGTAACTCCATCCCATCAAACAGTGTAAACCTGTGAAACATTTAATAATAATAAAAAAAAAGAGCTTAAGGAAACTTAAGTATGTGTCCAAGACACAAATTATTACACATATGAGCCATTTACCTTTGTAAGGTGAAACAGAACAGATAGCTTACATTCGTCACTTGACAGAGCTGTATCCTGCTGTGCCTATAACAGTGGCTAATTCTTACGATGAAATTAAAATATGTCCTGTCACTCTAGAAACAAAGTCCATTAAGGGTCAGCTTTGTGGTTCCGTTTGGCTGCTTGCTCTGCTATGGTGAATATTAGAATATTGTTTGACTCTACTGAACTGTACATTTCACTTTAAATGTCATCACTGTATTTTTGAGCTTTCAGCTATCTTGGTAAAATGGTCCCAGGCAGAAGCACTGATTTTGAGAGCTGCCTTTAGCTGCATTGTTGCTCTTGTTCTGAACTTCCTCACCAAGCTGTCATCTCTGCATCACTCCTCACATTTCTCTGTGCTAGGGTTAGCTGATAAGACCTTATATCCTAAATCAAACACGTATCAGGAGGCAAAGTAATCCCTAACCAGCACCTGTAAAGCTGTAATCCCTAACTATAGGTTAGGAGCCTGAAGACCCTCTGAAACAGTTTTTGAAACCTGATCATCTGTTGCCCACCAAGGTTTTCTACCTCTGCAACTGCAGTAAGTACTGAATTGGTTATCCAAGTGCCATCTGCCAATGGTTTCTTCATATCACCAGCTGGTCCACTGTCAAGTCTTTTCACAAGGATCACCTGCTAATTCTTTTATGAGTAGTGGAAATTCTGTCATCCTGTCTTTATCTGACAAAGTTTGCTCTGTGATTGAATTGTCAGAACTCCTTGGTTTTCTACTCTTAAAAAGGGACAATATTTCACTGAGTTTGATGTCTTGTATTAGTTAATACCACAGAATATTTTTGCTTGGCAGGAATGCCTGATACAATAAACTGTATATCAAAACAGAGATTGTTCAGTTGATTTAATGCCAGTTGCAGCTGTATCTTTGCACAAGATCTCATTTTTCTTCTCCTGTGCTGCTGATTGGAGTAATTCAGATTGACAGCAACAAAAGACTGACTCAATTGAGCCTGGTACTCACAGGAAGGGGATGGTCAGTCCTTTAGAGAAAGAATACAAAATCAGAAGTTGAGAGGGAAGACTTCTTAATCTTTGGTTAAGTAATGTACAAGTTAAATGGCTGAATAATATTCACTTCAAACTGTGTATGAGTTGGGAAAGGGTTAAGAGGAAGAAACTTTTCTTCATTGAGCTATGTTTGATATATGATATATTTAGCTTCATATTCTGGTATGTGGCAACAGATCAATGGGAAAATGGGGCCACCACCCAAGCTCCTTCTAATATGATGCAATCTCAATTACAACTTCTGTTATCCTTGTCTGTACATTTCCTCAAACTAGATTGGTAGCTTCTGATGAGAACAGTCAGTGCTTTGCACCTGTACTATAATTCCACTCTAATCTATGGTAGCAGCTATGAACTCCAAGGACAGACCTAAACTCGTGATAACCCATGGAAATGGCAATATAATTAGGATTTCTACTTTATCAGGACTTGTTCTGGATCAGGATCATGCTGTGTTATCAGGGTCATGCAACACATGACCCACATATTTGCTGTTTTACAGGCTTGTTATTTATCAGGAGATAGCTTCAATCCCAAACAGTAATTTTTTTATTTTTTTTCCCATGTTCTTGTGTAGTCAATGAGAAAAAAAAAAAAAGCTTAGTTCTGTAAGTCAACATAGCTGCTTTACAGCTGTTTCTCATTATTAACATTGCTTTATTCCAAATATAAATAGTAGAAATATTGTCAACAACTGTTTAAAATACAGAAAAAAAAATCATTTAATGTCCTAGCTCTTCCCTACTAAAAGAAAAAAAAAAAAAAGGAAAGAAAATAATTGAAAGATAAAGAAGACATCCTTATACTAGGCAGACTAGACTTATGGCAAACTGGATTAAATAAACACAGACAGTACTATAGCATTTTCTTTAATGTCTATAATCACATTTTTGATTCAAACCTCTACATTCAAACCTCTACATTCAAACCTCAAACATTTCTATTTTCTTTTTTCTACATGATTTTCTAAATCTTTTTAAAGATGGGTTAAAAGATGCTAAAGCCCTAGACAATCAAAATAATTTAGGAATGAGCCTTGGTAACACTGAGGAACTTGAAAACATTGCTGTTTGAGTGTTTTCTACATTTATTCATTTGGCTAAATATGGCTACTGCTGCAAGGTATACTGTCTTATGCAAATTCTGTATTACAAATTCTGTATTTTAAGGAAACAATATTGACAACCTTAGTTATTCAAAAATGTAAGCATGTCCAATGGAACAAAAAAAAAATCTGTTTTAAAGTAATTGAGAAATAAATATATAAATGTATCTGTTGTTCTTTTTATTCACATGACTTTTCAGAGTTGTTGTTTTGTTGTTGGTTTTTTTTTTTTATGTCCTTTCTTCACATTTCCCAATTATGCAATGCTAGAGATGCAGTCTCTGTTATTTTAATGGAACCTCAGATTATTTTGCAGTCTCAAAGTTCTCAACTGTGGAGAAAATAAAAAAATAATGTAAATTTGTGGGATTGATAAATTGATCATAGCAATCATAACTAAGTGATATTGAAAATATAGATAATTGCAGCAAAGATTAAAAACTGATTTAAAGGGACATTCAAAATATTTTATTCCGCAAAAAAAGACAATTGTATCAAAATGCATGCTTCTTCACAAAATAGTGGCTTGAAAAATGGTTGTCTTTGGGACAGAAAAAAACTGAAAGATGAGCTGGCAATCTGTCTACTTTGTCTTCAGATTTACTAAGACTATTAGTGCCAATTTCCACAGTAATAGTTTGAGTTACTGTTGGTAGCTGATACTTTTGTATAGTTTTTTGGTTCTTCTGAGTTCTCTGAAATTTCCATTCCATATCTTCTATTTTCTCCGCTCCAAGTGGTCAAGTGGAAATAGTGATTTGCAATTAAGCAAAAATGAAATTAGGCTACAAGCCAGTGAAAAGGTCCAAAAAATGAACTTGGCAAAGGTATTGGAGACAGCTGGTGCCTCATCCTGAATACAGTTGCACTTTTACAGCATGAGCTTGCTAGACAAAGGGACTCTGAGACACCCAGGCTGAACCATCACTGCCATTTTTTTCAGGAGTTTTGCACCTTGTATAAAAGAGAAACCATTGTAATGAGAAAAATCCTTTCACGTGGACCATTAAAATAGGACTGGAAAAATATTCTGTAGAGAGTAATCTTATACAGGTTGAGAAAGCTTGAGGAACAACTCTGTGGGTGTTTTTGTTCTTCTGGTTTCCGTTCCACTCTTTGTGTGTCTGTGAATATTCCAGAAGACTGAGAGGATCACTCAGAGTAGGTTTAGATCAGGAAGTCAGTGCTGATTAACTGTTTCAAATACACCCTATAAAATCTGGTTGTTTATTATCCAACAAAACAGAGGGCATAACAAAGCACCGAAGAATCAGGAACCAAAAATAGCTTTTCACTAAATTACATGATACAGTTATTTGGTGAGATAATTTAAGCTGGTATTTCTAATCTCAAACAGATTATAAATACACTCACACAGAATTGTCATGATGTTTTGTAACTATGCCATATATGCACAGGTACTATAGTTACTAACAAGGAATGAATCGACAGTATTTATTTATTCAGACAAATAAATGCAGGACCTTGCTACCTGAATGTTAAATGTCTTTGTGCTTCTGAAGACAGAATATGTAATAAACTTCAGGGTTTGTATTCAGTGATTCAAGGGAAGAATTCCATCACCTGTTAATGCTAGGATTACAAAGATGAGCTACCAACGTACACCTCAGAACTGACTTTTTAGACCGACTTGCACATAGTGAACATATTTAATGCTGGGGTGTTTTTGACCTTTCTGATAAACTAATAACAATAATTGATGCCCAGATACCACAGAATAATAGAATAATCCATCAGGGAATTCAGATCCAGTTTCTTAGCAGTGTATTCCTTAGAAATTGATTAAACCTGGAATCTTAAGACAGAATAAGTAGTTCTAGAAGATGTGCTTTAAAGAAGTTTTTGAGATAAATTTTTCTGGTTTATCCTAGGGGGTGTCAGGAGAGGTTATCTTTTGCAGGATATTGCTGGTTTTTGAATCTCTTGCTCTGCTTCTCCATGTCATCACATTCTTTCATGGGAAGGCAGTCATTTACGTTGCCTTTGTTATGCTCCCATTACTTCTAGTTCTGTTGTAAGACAGTATTTCTAATTAAAGCTTTTGCTTTATGCTACAGTCACCTGTAGAAGTCAAAAAGGGCTTTTTTTTTTTTTCTCTCATTCCATGCATAATTTGACTTCTGGGTTTCTAAGCTATGTCCCTTCATGACTAATCTTTGAAGTATGAGACCTGCTTCATGGTTGAAGCTGGAGACAGAGGAGGCAGTGTCCTTAAGAGATATGGAAGATTTTTTGAAGCATCTGGCTAGTTTGTTTCACTGGTAAACTCCTGATCTGGTGGATTGGGCATTAGGAAATAATTTTCCCTTGGATTAAATTGGCTGGGTTCTTATGGGGTTTAGCTTCATTCTGCAACCAGTGCACTATGACTGGATGGGCATTGGTGTCTTACCTTTCTTATTTCCTGGGCCTACAGAAGTCTTTGCTTTTGTTTGTGGCAGGCCCATCAAAGTTTGTGCTTTACATATAAGACTCATTTGTCTACTTTTTCTTCTCTCAACTCTCATGAGGTTCTATAGTATCAGAAATTCTCATATTCACAGCACAGTGCCACAGCTTGTCTTTGTCTCTCTTACCCAATGAATCAGATGCTATTGATCAGTCTGCCAAGGAACTTTATCTGAGGTATAAAGCCCTGAGTTACAAGGGAAAGCGTTGTGTTCAACAGGTGCTGAGGATGACTTGCTTCACTCCACCTGCAGCCCTCCCTTGTGCTCCAAGTCACCTGAAGATCAAGGGATGCTCCTATCATGGGACTTGACACAGAGAGACTGCACACACACCTGGCAATTAGGGAGTTGAGAAGTTAACAACTCATTTTTAGCTGCTTCTGACTGGGAACTCCCTATGGCACTGTGAAGGCAAGGGACAACGGAAAGAGTAAAAAGAGATGCTGCTCTAACTGATGCTGTTATAGCTGATTTGAACTTTTGTTTTTTAAAGAACATTTTTAAGCCGCTATGAAAACCAAACAAATAAACAACTAGATAGACAATCAGAAGGACCTTAGCGCTATTACATGCTTCCTGTGTGACCAGCAATGTAAAATCCTCAGTTCCCCTTGCATTATCCATGTTAGCTAACTGTTTCTCTTAGACAGGCTAAGAAGAGTATAAAAATACAATGATCTTGTTTTACTAAAGTTAATGACAAAACCTCTATTGACTTACACGGGTTAAGTTTCAAGCACTTTGTAAATAACTATACAACGGGCCAGTGATAAGCAGATGGTCTCAACGTGAAAAGCTATATTCCATTCTCTAACGAGCCATACTAGTCCAGATCTTTGTGACCAATAACTTAGAATTACTGCATTACTAATTCCAAATGCTAGACCAGAAGTGCTGAAGTGTTCAAGGTCTACTCTTAAACGCTGGTTCATGGTTTCCCTTGTTGTTAGGTATAAGAAACATTCGAGCAATAATTATTTAGTATTAAAAACAAGGTCATGTAGAAAGTCTGTGGAAAGATATTTGAACTGTATTCATCACATTTCAAAAGCAGGCTTGGAAAGAAAGCATAGAATTGCACCAAAAGCCCTGCTACTTACACCATTGGTGATTATTTTCCTATTTTGTTTTAAAATTATCTCATGAAAGTAATAAAAATAAATGGATGTATTCTCTGACAGCCTCAGATTTCAGTAGAAAAACAGAAGCTGCTGTAGTTGTGCACAAACACCCCAAGTTCAGACTGATCACATTTAGTACTTTATTTAAATTTGCCTGTTGGTTCCTTTTCTCTTGCACATCTCATTTGTGCCCAGACTTATCTGTAAGGCTTGTTTTTTTTGTGTGTTTTTTTTTTTTGTTGTTGTTGTTGTTTTGGTTTGGTTTGTTTTTTTTTGGCTCCCCTTCATTCTACCTGCCTTCTCTGAGACTATTCTCAGGAAAAATGCTCATGAAAGCTTACGAAAAATACCCCAGTGTCCTTTAGTAGGTGCCTTTTAATGATGCCATTTGCAATTTGGATTTTGGTCCTGCCAGTCTGAGATGGGTCTGTGCTGCCTGGGAGCAATGTATCAGGGGCAGACCTGGGACACTCTAGTGTGCGATGCTAGGTGAGTACTAGTGGACAAGCTTTGTGCTGAGTCTATTCTGTAAATAGAAATGAAGGCTTCACTCTTGAGGACTGCAAGGCAGACATTTTTGCCTTGCACAAGAAAGGTACTGTGATGGTAAAAGCTAAAGGAATGAATTGATAGCTTATCACAGAACAAAATATACCCTTGATTTATGAGCCAAGCCAGCAAAGATGTTACAGCAATATAATGAGAGATGTAGAACAATGCAAACATGTAGTAAGCAACCGTTTTCTTCTAGGCTTTAATGTACCTTCTATTTTATTTATTCTATTTCTATTTAAAGAGTCTTTTTTTTTTTTTTTTTTTTTTTTTTTTTACGGTCCATTTTTCCCCTCCCCTTCCTTCTTTCAGCTCATCACTGTGATGAAAATTTAGTGCCCTTATCAGGCAAGGTTTCGAGTAATGCTTCAGTTTTACAGCTTCAGCCTTTCCATGAGCAAACATTCACAGCAACCTTTAGCCTCTCTCCTTCCCTGAGTTCTGCTCTTGTTATTTTTTCGCAAACAGAAGTGCCACCTAGGACACCGGAGGGATGGGCAAGAAGTGAAGGAAGAGAAGGAGACGGGGAAGTGCCTGAGAAGGATAGTACAGCCTGTCCTTGAATCTACAGTGTGGAAATCTTTTTCTGTCATAGCCAGAAACAACATCGATGTAGAGTATCTGGAAGAAAGAGGGTTGGAAGAGAAAAAGAAGAGAGAGAACACCCACAATGGGTCTAAACTGAGCAATAATGAAGCAACGGATTCGGGGTCTGGCCCTTTGGCCTTTATTTCTCTCATTTCACCTGCTGAAGCAAGTTGGTTCAAATAGGTGTAGCAACAAGAATTATGTGATCAATGTGATGCTCATGGCTGACTCAGACTTCCCATCATCTGCTGAAAATTTGACATCAGCTGTGGAGGAAGCCTTGACAACAGTACAAGAAGAATTGCAGATGACAGGTAAGGCAATGGGTATGGGTAATCTCTTTTCCACTATGATTTCTTCTTAGACTTTTTGCCATAGCTTTCTATGCAAACTGCTTCTCAGACAGGCTCCTTGGTTCTCCATTCACGGTATGTAGATCTTATAGAAATAATGGCCTCCGTCTGTAAAAAAAGAAGCTCTCTACAGATAGGCAGAACTATATTTGCTTTTATGGTAGCTGGGCAGACTTTTTCTGCATGCTTTTCAGTAGGGATTGGGAACATGGGAATTGCTGACATGGATCAGACAAGACCAGAAATCCATCCAGTGCAATAACTTAGATGCCCTTGCTTCAACACCTAGCACTTATTCATCCTATTTCATAATTGCTTGATTATGACATGAAAACTGAGATCCTTTTCTCTCTTGGCCAGATTAGCCTGTAGACTCAGAGAAGAATTTAATCCCTTGACCCCATACGTTGATCACACTATGTCTAAAAATGTGAAGAGTCTGCCACCCATATATTTTTCCCTCATTTAGAGTCACTGCAGATGATCTTTTATTCGTTTGTTACCTTACCTCTCCTTTCAGCATCACCAACCTACTGTCAGTCTCCAGAATATCTCAGGACAAAGAGGTTCCAAAGAAATGATTCCCTTTCTGTCCCCTAGCTGCAGACGTTTTGTCCAGTTTTATCGGAAAGTGATATCTCTAATAATGGCCAACACTAAAAACAGTGTGTACTGAAAGTACTAACAACCGGCAGTCAGTGCTGGAGCAAACTCTTTATCTCATCCTAAGTAATGGGAGTCAGGTAGGTGGGCTTTCTGGTAGCTTTTTGGAATAGAAGTCATCCTAGCATTAGACTACACAGACATGTCACAAGAAGGATACCATTTTTAGTGGTTATCTCCAGCTCTTGAGGCTCTTCACTTTTACATTGCATTTCAGGAGAAAATGTTACTGTCAATGCCACCTTCCACCACTTTAAATCATCGCTATATGTCTCACAAGGCTGTCGCACCAGCACCTGTGAAGGTGTGGAACTCATCAAGCAAATCTATGTGAGTATCAGGCTTCCCTAGGTTGATTTCCTAAGAAGATAAGACTTTATCTTTCTGCGTTTATGTGTGTGTGCATGTATGCATAAGTATGTATGCATCTGTGCTTGTATGTCTGTCTTTCCATGTTAACTTTTGAACCTGTTGTTTAATTTCAAACAAACTTGACAGGCAAAGTTTTCAAAGATATTCCTGTAGATTTTGTGAAGACAAGCAATCAAATACAGAGAGAGACCCTATTAATGCCTCCCAGAGGCTGTTATTAGACATTTGGTGGCAGTGCCAGATAGAGCAGCCACCTGCTTCAAGCTACTTTTTCCATACTTAAGTTGTCACCGCCATTGTATCTGCACAGCTCTTTGTGGGGCCACTTAACCAAAGTAATCGATTAAAAAACAAACAAACAAACAAACAAATAACAACAGCAACAACAAAAAAACACAATCCAAACACTCAAACTGCCCAAGTGGAACACTTGGTGCCCATTTTCAACTGGATTAGTTCCCTGATGTGGTTCTCCATCAGGTTACACAAATACTTGTGCCAGCATGAAGGAGAGAGCTGTGTGACAGCTGGGGCACGCAGGCAGAGGGACTATTAGCCTGGCACCAATACCAATGAAACACATATGTAACTATGCCCAGAGGGCAAAGACGAACTGCGTGCTTGCTTCTCACTAGAAATCAGAGACATCGGTTGGGAGAAAATGTGTGAATGCCCTAGCGGTGGGAAAAGCTTCAGTTAGAACTGGTGTCTTATAAGATATTCAAGAAACTGTGTTTCAGTGGATTTTCTCATGTCAAATAACTGTCATCTCTCAGTGAGGCTTTATCAATCCGACATGAATTCTCACATCTAACAATATATAATCACATGCTGTAGACTTTGCTAAGACAAAGTCCCTCATGACACACAAAGCTACTGGTCAGGCCTCATTAATTTCAGTGGTTATTCAAAGATATATATATATGTATATATATATATATTTTATACAAGCTTCATATGTACATAAAACTATTTTTTTTCCCCGATTCACAGTATCATGTAATTCCAATCCCTCTGTCTGCTGCAAATGCAAGCAGTGCCTTGGCCTCTAATTTCATATACGCATTTGCAACAATTATGACATTTTAATCCTAACTTGCGCTCTCTCTCTCAGTGAAGGTCATACTTTCACAGGCACTATTCTGTCCTCTGTCTTTTCTTGGCTCTCTGTGACTCCTCCTTCCTTCATTCTAGGTTTGTTCTCTTTACCTTCCTATGTCTTCTTTCCTACTCTGTCCTTGCTTTTGCAGGGTAAATTCTGGGAATCCTTCTTAAATCTTAAAGTTCTCTTCAATCTTCCATTCACTTCTCTGCCAGTCCCCTACACTGTCCCAACTACTGACCTTTTCTGATCTCTTGCAGAATGATGGCACTCTTGGCTGTGCTGTCATAGGACCTGCTTGCACTTATGCCACCTACCAAATGGTCTCGTAAGTAGCACCCCCTCTCTCCAGTACTGTGATGTGAAAGCTATCAACTGTTGAACAAATTTATTTTGTGCACAAGACAGCAGAGACATTGGGGTTTGGGATATGTGAGATACTTTGATATATACAGTCAAGGCAGTAAGACTGTTATGCATAGCCACTGTGTTTGGCAGGGAGAAGAAGATCCCTTCCCAGAGCCTGTTGATGCAATCTCATTTCTAGAAGGTAAATGTTCCTAATTGCTGACAGTTGGTTCATTATTAAAGGGCTCAAAGGATATAACTTGTCAACAACTGCAGCATGAAAGGGAGATGTTAGCTTGAGGCACATAGACATTACAGCAACAGGAGTCCGTCTGGGTGGGTTTTCAGTTGCAGAGAGGGGCTTGAGTTTCATGTGTCAAGAGAAGGTCCAAAAACCCCAACTATCTTCTGTGAATAGTGTTTAGATAGGGAGCAGCCAGTTTCATCCTAACTCTTGTCTAAGAAAACATTCCTGAAGAATTAGTCTCTCTACTAGTGTATTATACATGGATCTGTGTGATTCTGTATAACATAATATAACATATAACATAACATAACATAACATAATGTAACAATTATATGTGTATTATATATTAAATATGTATCATATACTGTATATATTGTATTACATTATATTATATATTAATATAATGTTATTATATTATAAGTTAATATGTTAATTTTCACATATTAGGAAAATCATGAGCTGAATCTGTGTAGCCTTAGCATAATTAATTTAAAAAACAAATAAACAAAATGTCATGTCTGACAGAACACTGGAACAGGTTGCCCAGTGGGGTTGTGGAGTCTCCTCTGGAGACATTCAAAACCCACCTGGAGGCATTCCTGTGTGACCTGATCTAGGTGTTCCTGCTCCAGCAGGGGGATTGGACTAGATGATCTTTCAAGGTCCCTTCCAATCCCTAACATTCTGTGATTCTGTGTAACATCAGTCACAATGTACCAATCAATATCATTACCCATGTGAACCACTCTCCCATCTTTAAACTTTGGTAGCCTTTTGGTTTCACTGAGAAATACTCACAAGATTGGGAATCTTTTACCTCAAGCTTTATCAGCTTTTAACTTTATACTTTTCCTTGGGTGGGATGACCAGAAGTTAGGTCAATATTTCCAGTGAAAGCATGCTATTGATTTATAGAAGAATCAAAATAATAAAGTCTTTCTTATGTACAGGACCATGATAAAATATTATGCAACATGCCCCATTTTATTCATTGTGCCTCCTAACTTTAAGTGTTTTATTTATTTATTTATTTATTTTAATCTGCTGGATATAGAGCTGCCCAGAATAATGCCAAAGTCTTTTTCTTGGACTCTGGCACAGTTAAACCAGTATACAGTAAAAAGTATGAGTAGTGGAAATTTATGCAAAGTAGTGAAGAGCACTAACAATAAGGCAGCCAGCTTTGCCCACTGTGCAATGGATTTGCAAATCAAAACAAATGTTTTACTTTACAGCACTTTAAGTCAGCCAGAAAAATGCCCATTTCATTAGTGAAATCTCCCTGACATTACTTATTACATCATTTATGTCTGCATTATTGTCTATCATTTCTGTTGCAACAACTATAAGCCCTGTTATTAAGTAAGTGGCCCTTACCTGAAAAATAAAATTTTGTCATAATAATGCCAACAATGATGATGTTTTTCACAGGCAATATTGCCTGTCATAAAAAACACTTCACATAAAGGAATGAGAATATTTTGAGTTTAGTCTGATAAGATTGCAGCATCTAGGAAAATACTTTTATCCAAATGTTTGTCTGTCTGGACAAAAAGTACCAGTGTTTTACATATTCGCTGCTAGCAGAGGGCTGCCTTGTTTGGTCTCCTTGACTGCTGCTGCTCTCCAACTCCTAAAATACAGTGAAAATAAAAGACTTTTCCTTTGATTTGTAGGAGTAAAGTTCTTTTTATGGCAGCAAAGCCCTCACCCTCCAGCATTACA
The DNA here is from genome assembly GCF_009769625.2 of Cygnus olor. Lineage (NCBI taxonomy): Eukaryota > Metazoa > Chordata > Aves > Anseriformes > Anatidae > Cygnus > Cygnus olor. The sequence goes on from NC_049169.1 coordinate 44,005,299, forward strand.
GCAATAAAGAGATAAAATCCATGCCATATTAAAAATTATGTTGGTGGGCAGAAAACTACTTGGCACCGATCACAGATCAGAGAAGAAACAAAATCCCCTTGTTCATCCAAAACTGACTTCACAACATTACCAAGACTTTTGGACTTCTGAGCATGCAGCTCAGATTTGTAAATACATTTTGTGATCAGTCTATAGGCGTGACTACAGGCACCAAAGATTTGATTGTCACGTGTAGGTTGGCAAAAAAATTACTTGAGAAACTGCTAAAAGGGTACAGCTTGTATCAACAGGGTGACACAATAAGCGGGGAGTTTTCCTTGAAATAACTCCTATGCCCCCTTTTTGTGTTTTGTTTTTCTAGCCTAGCCCTTAGAATATGTCATATAGATGATCTCATAGCTGTTGGGTAGATTGTTGAAAATAAACATATCCCTTACAAACCAGCTCCTGACACAGACAACACCTCATCCTTGACATGAGCCTGGCAGCAAAACTGGATAGGTTCTTGAGCTCTTGGAGTCCCATCATAGCCCTTGGGCTGAAATGGTGCATGGTACCCAAAGGGGCTGGATGAGGAACGTCTGTGCTGTGCAGGGAATTAGGGACAGTGGGAGAAGCTGCATGGTTCCATTCAACAGGGCTCTGCAGTGCCAATACCTTGAAATCTGCTTGTGTTCTTTAGGAGCTTTCTGTTTTAGGTTAAGCTAATGCAGGATGCAAGAGGAGAGGGAGCTGGGGATAGAAATCATGTGGCGGATGCCTTGATGCAACAACAATACATTCAGACCTGTCCTCTTGTCTCTCCCCTCAGAGTTGAAACAATACTGAGCCTGCCTCTGATCTCTGTAGGGAGTTTTGGACTGTCCTGTGACTTCAAAGAAAACCTAACCCGCCTTTTGACCCCAGCCAGGAAAGTGAATGACTTCTTCTATTCTTTTTGGAATGAATTCCAGCTGCCATTCAAAACCAGCACCTGGGAATCTACCTACATTTACAAGCAGAATGACAACTCTGAGGAATGTCTCTGGTAAGATCCAGATCCAACTCTGTCCCAGCTTTTAACTTGATAAATTCCATCTCTGTCCTCAGGCATGGTTCTTACAGGCTGTCCTTGAAGTCCTATGTGCTGAGAGGTGCCTTACTGATATCAGGGAATGAGAGAAGGGAAAGATGAATTACATCACGGAGCTGACTGCATGTCTGAATGTTGCACTCTATCTACTTTTAAGTATTCTCAAACCTTTTCTCTCCCTATGGACAGTGTAGCCCCAAAGTTGTCCTTGCTGCAAAAACATGTTTACCCCATTCTTGATGTAAATATTGTGACGTGAGAGTCTCCATCAAGGTCTCCAGAGATGCCTTTTTAGGTCAGGGGTCTTATAATGTAATGTTTCTCTATATTAATTGCTTCAATCTGTGAGCACTATTGTTTCTCTGAAACATTTCCAAAGTTCAAACTGTATCTTTCTTTGAACAGCACGACCCCCGGTAACTGCAGAGTTGAAGCTATGCTCTCACCAGTTTTGGAGCAAAGGAGACAGATTTTCCTTTGTGACCTGAAATATCAGCCTGTGATGTTTCTTGAGAATGCTGGGTTTTCTTCTTGCCTGATACCAAATGTCATTTTAATCAAGTAGATATTTTCATATACTGACACTTATCACTACTCTTCCTTTATGGACTCTTATTTGATTTTCAGTTCATGTGGATTATTATTTTTCCAATTTTAGGACATAAAATTCTGATTATTTTTTTTATTTTATTTTTGTAAAATCAGCTATGTTATACTTAGCTTGCTTGCTTCTCCTACCAATTTTATAAATGTAGCTTGAAGGCTGACAAGAATTCATGGAAATAGCTGTTATATTTCCAATTCATAACCTGAGGAAGTTACAGATTTTTAAGGAAAATTTACAAATGTATTGGCTTCAGAGTGATAAATATCTTACTTACAGAGTATCTTGTATGGAGAACTAAAATATATATACATATATTATTATTTTTTTTTCTGAATTAAGGGATCTAAAATCTGATCCCAATTCACTATTTTGTGAATATTTAGGAATTTTTATTGTTTCCTTCTTTTTTATTTTTAATGGACAGCAACTTGATAATTTGATGTAATTGCTATGAATACTTCTCTTTGATACTTTGAAACATGAATGTACTTCACTCATTTGCTACCACAATCCCTGTTTCTCCATGTTTGTAGCTATAATTGCTAATGTACTATACATACTTCAGCTAAATCCCTTTAGTCCCACAGGTTTAATAGTTTTCAGGCAAGTTAATGTATATAAGTTGTTATTTTCCAAGTGTTTCTTACCTGGTCTTCATTAATGCTTCTGTTCATGACCTTAGTTATAAATTAAGAAATCTTCAAGCTTCTTTTCTTAAATGTTGAATTAACAAAAATTTTAAAATTAATTTTGTATTTCTGCCCATTTTATTGTCTTTTTTTTTTTTTTTTGCATTTTAATACGGCTGTAAAATGCATCTAATTCTGCTTTAATAGAAACTGTCAGCTTGCTTTTTTGACTGTTTAATTTAAAAAATCCATTTTTGCTAAAGCATAAATTATACTGCATGGGCTAATTGTCCCTTGTGGGTATAAAAGCACGTGAATGCCTACAGTGACAGGAAAATCAAGTCATGTCTCAACTAACCACATGTTCCTACAAATTAATGATTAACTATTCTATTCCTGAAAACAGTGGGGAGCAAAAGATATTAGTAGTTTATAGGACAGCGATCTCAGTGTTGCTAAATCAAAAGTTAAACAGTTTGAAAACACAGAAAATTCTTCTTTTTTTCCCCCTGCATCAACTTTATTTCAGACAGAATATCTCTTCTCAGACACAACGGGTTGAAGCAAGAACAGGATTTTCTCTGTTATTGTTACAGATAAAAATGCTCCATTCTGCCTTACAAACAATTGTGTACTGTAAACAGCCTGTCTAGCATTTTGACTTATTTAAGAGAAAAGGCATAACACAAATGTTAGGAGTTGGCCATTTTCTGACAATGTCTGTGCTCCCTGCATTCTATCAGGTACATGAATGCACTAGACGCTGGAGTCACACACTTCTCTGAAAAACTGAAGTTCAAGGACATATTGAGGACACCAGAGCAGCTGAAAAAAGTTGTGAAAGATCCAGATCGCAAAAGCAATGGTAAGGGTGTGTGTGTGAGAGCGTGAGGGTGCACTCTCCCCTGCAGGCAATTTTCTTTTCCCTGGAAATCAGACTGACCTCTTAGTTATGTTTTAAGGATGGTCTTTCCACAGAGAAGCACACACATACTGTGTCACGTGGGTGCAAATGTAAGATGGCACAAATTCTGTCCCTATCCCAGAGGCCTTCTGGGATGAATTATCCCACCTAGGTATGATGTTGTCTTCCTACGTGCTCTGTTTTGTGAAAGATTCAGAAATCCAGGAATCACAACTCCTCCTAAGCAAGGCCTTAGATATTACAAGAATGCTTAGTTCTCTACCATTCCTGTGTTTGCAGCTCTGATACATATCTGGGCCTTGCTTGTGCCATCAAGGGGCACTTCTTCTGGAAGTGATCCATCTAAACTAGAAAAACAGATGAGTAATACCTCATCTTCTACTAAGACTAAGCACCAGGCATCAGCAGGCCAAGTGAGTACAAGAGCGATAAGTAAACCAATCAAACTATTACCTGAATGCCATTTGACTTAGAAAATTTCATATTCAGTAGCCTGTACTACATCAGAACTGCTACTGCTTATTTGAGTGAGATAATGGTGCTCTGGTACAATCAGACGTAAAATAGACCAGGTGTTGGGGCACCTTCTACCACTTGACTTTCCCTCAAATATCCCCATCTTACTACAGACGGTCCCAGCCCAGCGCAGGTAATGTGCCTTAGCCCAGCACTGCTACACTGCCTGCCACTCAGGCACCAGGGAACAGGTGAATGTCCTCTTCTAATCTGTATCTTTCACCAGTCTCTCTCCATTTTTGCTCAATCTGTAGTGATCATCATGTGTGGTACTCCAGCCGACATCAGCAGAGACCTAGGGACAGAGACCGTGGATAAGGACATCATTATAATCCTGATAGATCTCTTCAAGTAAAGTATCACTTTTGCTTTTCTTCTTTTCTCTGCACTTTGCTGAAGGGTAGAGATAATGGAAATATTCTGTGTGGAACTGTTTTGTTGAAGAAATGCTACCACAAAATATTTTCCATCGTTGCCTTTCCTCTCATCTTGCCCTTTATCTAAGTTGTTTCATGTTTAAATCGTGGCACATCCTCTACAACATCCCATTTAGTTCACGTGAGATTTTTCTAAGGCAGTGACCAGAACAAGTAGGGTTAACTTCAACCTATAGACTCAGTGCAGGAAGCTGTGAGAGAATCACAGAGTCCAAAGTTGGAATGGTCATGAGCTGTTCACATGAAGATCGTAAATTTTTCATAAAATCTATCCAACCAGACAATAATGTAAATGTGACATAGTATATTTTTCTAGCATCTACTTACTCCTTTTTAAATGACTTAAAAGGGTGGTACAGTTGTATCTTCCAATGAGCAACATCTTTATAACTACATAACTCTAACTTTTCAGAGATGTTCCTTAGTATTCAGCCTAATTATTCTGTTGTTCAATTTAATCTTTCTATTACTAATTACCTCGGGAATTCATGGTCTGGGAGAAAGCTAGTTGACCTAGCCCAAAACCATGCCCAGATTTTTCTGATGTTACATTTGTCCTCTGGTATGCCCAGATGCCTCAGATCATCTTATGTGCTGCCCTCCTTAAATTTGCTACATGTCCCTCTGGTTTTCCTGAATATCTCAAACCATGTTAATCTCTGTAAAACAGAAACAAAATGCAGACATATGTTAGATCCATGCTTGAGCCATAGAAGACAGTAGGCAAGGTCCTATGTTTCCACAGGTGTCAAGACCCTCAGACGAAGTGATGAATTTAAATGTTTGTCAGATCTGAGTCCTGTTGCAACCAGAACACACACAATGTTTAAGCCTCCCTCAGGGGAGGTGGGATGCTGCAGAATTATCCAGTCTGGTGTACTCTAATGAAGGTTCCTTTCCATCTGGTTAGTTAAGTCCAAAAGTGAATGAAAAGCACTTTGAAATTATCCAGGATTTGTAAAAGTCATAAGATTCAGAGAAAGGCAGGGACAGGGTTGTGTAGTCAGGATCTCACTGGATGGCTAAGGAGTGGAGCCTGTGGTCTCCAAAAGCTCTTAATACTGTACTTACTGAAATAAATAAAAGGATACTCAAGCATGAATAATTAGAGAATGCTCACACACAGTGAGTTTTTAATCAGTCTAGCTATAGAAGTGACAGATGCTGCCACTTGACACTAATATGCATTGCTAAATTCCTCTGTAATACATGAATCCAGTGGTTGCCAGTCTGGGAAGCACTTCAGATGTCCTGTCAGGATAATGAAACCAAAGACACCTGAAAGCTACAACCTTTCCTGCTTGTTCTAGCACAGTTTTCAAATTCACATAGTTTCCCCCAATTTTCCTATCTCACTGAATTAAACAAATCAATAAGCTGCCCTCTGCATCTTTTTAGTTCTTTTATGCCCTCCTATTAAATGTTTTTAGTGCAACTCCTGCTGTGATCAATTCTAGCAGGAAATATCAAAATTAGAGGAACATGTAAAAGTATGTAGAAGAGGTCAGATAATAAATAAACAGGACAGAAACCAGTTACAGTAATAACAATAATTCGCTGCAGGCTCAGTGTTTCAGATTGCCAGATCTCTTTGATATTACCTTTTAATGTAGGTAAGCACAGAAGCTGGCATGAGGGAATGAACAATGTGAAGGGTTCTGTCTATGATGAAATTTTATTTATGTAACTACTGTTTTAAACAGTAGTTTAAAGGGGAAAGTAGAATGATTCTGTCATGGTTACCACTGCCCATATTGCTGACTCATGGGGTTTTGCACTTTGCTTTGCAGGAACACATACTTCAGAAACAACACTTCAGCCCGTTACATGCAGAATGTACTTGTCCTGACTCTGCCACCAGCTAATCACAGCTTAAGTACTGCAAAGATTGTGGACACCAGCCTGGTAACCACACTATTTTATATCTGATTATTGCCTTCAGTTCATTCATGTTCATGCACTAGGAAATGAAAATGGAAAATGTAGCTGTAATCATCCCTCATCGTGGTTTTTGCTGATATTTTATTACATTCACGCAGAATGACATTTCATTCTGCTGCAATTATATAAAAATACAACATCATAAGGCAAATATTCAGGATCTCATATTCCTGTTTTGTGAAGTTCTAGTCAACCTTTTCATGTGTTCTGCAAGTGTCATGTTCATGGGACTTGGGGGAGACTTGTAGGTACATAACTTTCTGACTCCACTCAGGGTGACTGACAATCTTATGTAACTGGAAAACATCACTGAAGGAAGATCTATAGCTGTAATAAGGATGTGAGCATGGAAAGATCAGATTTTTGTCTGCAGATATACCTAAGTGGTGGCAACCATTACTGCTTCTGTCCAGGGACATTCTAGTTTTTCAAATTCTCAGAAAACAGTGTGTTTTTTTTCTTTAGGAAATACTTTTTAAAAATTATTTTTATTTCTATTTTTTTATTTCCTGAAAAGCAGAAACTATCCAAACCCTGTACCTGTTCAGTGAAACTGATATTCCTGCAGTTTGCCCAGGAACCAGACTCTGTGTGAGAGTTCCTCCCAGGATTTGTGGCTTTGAATTTCAGCTCTCCAGCAGAGACCCTAAAGCTTCTGGCTGGATTTACAGGGTCTCCAGATCTCCCAGCCTGGGCTCAAAAATTTTTTTTGGTACCAGCTCTGTGGCAGGCAGCTGGAAATTCTGGCACAGCTCCTTGCCCCTGAGCTGTGGCCATCTGAAAGCCCAGACTCACTGACATCACACCAGATTATCTGCACAGGAAGTCTAATGCAAAGCCAGAGGCTTTGGGTCCTGCTGAGCACACCTGCCCAGAACCCACAGTGTAGTATTTCTTGAATCCTTTGCTCAAGGGTCAGCATGCCAATGCTTTACGTGGGCCTCATAAATTTTCCCCCAACTGCCTGTCTTCATACACCAAAAATGTATTGTGTACACCTTTATTCTTCTAAGAGACAACGCTGATATGGCATTGCCCATCATTCATATTCTGGCCTTCCATGCCGGAGTTTTTGCCAAATGGAGATCAACAAAGATATTGTAGCTTTAAGATAGAAATATGAACTCTCAAATTGTCATTGTTCTTTTTCTTCTCTTCTAGATGGAAGATGACTTTGTTATTGGCTATTACAATGCAGTCTTGCTCTTTGGACATATTCTGAAGAAATTTATCTTCTCTCAGAGACCCGTGTTACCTCTCAGTCTCATCAATGAATTCCGAAATATCACATTTGAAGGTAAAAATGACCAGTCATGAGCAGGGTTCACTAAATTGAAGAAAGGAAAGAAATTTGTTTTTAAGCACTCTTAGGATAAGCCCCTGCTATTTTAAAAAAGTCCAAGCTCTTCAGTGAGTTTTATTCCCACTCTTATTTTTCTTTCTTCTTTTTTTTTTTATCGTTTTTTTCAAGTATGTTATCTTCAGTATTAACAAAAGTTCTACATAGCAGTCATGTGCAGAATTACCTCAGCGCATGCAACATACAAGAAGCAGAAAGTTGAAATGATAAAAATGTGTAACATTACAATTAGCAACAGCTGATTTGAGGACCAGACTTTTCTGGGCCATGGCCTTTTCATGCTGATCTGAAGTACAAAGAACATTAAAGAATATTGTTATCTAAGAAGAGGTGGGAGAAGTAGGAGAGACAGAATTTTCTGGACAGCAGAGTTTGAAGACAGGGATGAGGCCTGAATCTGGTGTCATTCCTTTGACAAAGAACTGAACTCTCTGTAGGGAGACTATTTGGAAAATGAAAAGGCAGCTGGAAGAGTGAAGTGTGTAGGTGGGTTTCAGAGTCTATGCTTTCTCCACAGACAGCCTGGCATTCAGGTCTCATTTTCAGCTCTCCGCAGGTTGTCAAATTGAGGCAGTGTCATTTCTAAGCTTTGTACCAAAGATCTAGTCTTGACTTGAGGCCAGTACTTATGAAATATGATTGATGTTCAAACAACTCTGAAGTCCACTTAGCAAAGCTTTACCTATTAGTTTCAACCTTTTCCCAGTTCACAAAGCCATTGTAGGCCTGGGTGCCTGCGATGAAAACGTAAGCCAGCTGGCAATGCATTGGCTCTTAGTCAACGTTCTTGTTCTTACAAGTTGTCTAGCACCAGAGGGCTTTTGTAGGCCATAGGCTTAAAAGTCCCAGCTGTCAGTTCACATCAGAGATCTGTACAAAAATGACTACTCAAACCTTTGTATATGTCCCACCTCGTTTCAGAGAACACATATATAGAAGTTACCCAGTTTTTCCTAACAGATTTTGGGCATATCTTTTCTTTAACTATGGTATCCCAAAACCAGCAAAAAAAAAAAATTGTTTACTTATGCTACTTATGGAGTCTGCACCCTTTTTTGAATATCAGTGGTCATCTTTCCAGTTTCATTCTAAGTTTGAAAGGTAAGTTTCACAGACCTTTTTCCTTATCTCAAATTAGTCTTGCACTGTAATGACACGTATCAGTTATAGGTTTAGTATAAAAAAAATCCTAAAAGTGAAAGGTGTTGAATCACCTCCACTATTCCTTATATGGGGGTTGGCAGAATATAGAGTTCATGCCATAATTATTTTTATGCGCAGAAGGTCAACCATGAAAAAAATAGCACCAATTTTCAAGGTGAAAAGGGGTCATTCCCAAGGAGACTTTCAAGTGGTGGGTACTGGCATGACTTGTGCTCTTGTTGAAATGCCTGGCTTCATGAGAACAAAGTCAAGCCAATGCTGAGGGACTTAGAAGGTTCCACACCAAAATCCTTGGAATGTGCTACACAGGCAATTTCTGAATGGGCACATGTGCACATTTGCTGACATTAGGAGGAAAGAGGTTAAAGGGAAAAAGAACCTGGTTAAAATAATTTTGCTAGAGCCTAGCAGGCAGCTCTCAAAAGAGTAAGAGGAATGAAAGTACCTCTACATTTCCTTTCTTGCTGATAGACTCAAACTGCAGAGGGAAACAGCCTATTTCCCTTCTCACCTATAAAATTGTCCTTTCAAGGGAGGTTACTCTGCCATTCTTGGTATGCTGAAGAAACCTGACAAATATATCTTTTCTATGGCTAGAGGGAGACTTTCCTCTTCAGTGCAGTCAGTTCAACACCAGTTACTGGATTTTGTAGAGAAAATGTGGCATGCTATTAAGGGAGAAGCAGTGCCACGCTAAGCTGGTATGTGCTCTAGCATGTAGATGAAGAAGAGAAAGATCATGGGCATCAGAAATCCTTTTATTTATCCCATTCTTCCTGCCACATGTTTGTGTTTCTGAGAACACAAGCCTTCTTGATTAATTCCTTGTGTCCACAGGTGCACAGGGTCCTGTGACTCTAGATACATTTGGAGATATTGATACCAATTTGACCCTGCTGTACACATCACAGTCTACAAATGAGGTACGTATGTCCAGGGAGTAACTGTTCCACCTTGTATATGAAAGAAGAAACAAAATGCCCTGCACTGTTGCATAAGGATGATGAAAATAACCACACCAGAAGTGGTGGCATGCCAAGGCATGCTGGGTGTGCTGGGAGAGGGTCATGAGAGGAGTGCTGGAGATTGACAGCATTGATGTCATCCAGTGATTCAGTAAGTGAAGTGCAGCTAGTATTTTGTGAGGTTGATGCATTCCTTTTAAAGGAAAAGAAAGTAATGAGAAGGAATATGGAAGCCAAATACATGGCTAAGTTGAAGAACACACCACTGTAGCAGAAAGAGCAAGAATTACTCTATTGAAGTTTGGGCAATACATTTATTAAAAGTAGTTTGAAGCAAGGGACAAACAAGGGAGAGCACTACTGCTGACTGCATTTCTTCACTCCTACACCCACAGTTCAGAGTTCTTCTTTATTTCGACACTCACAAGAATGAGACACGTGTGGAAACTGCCAGTCCGGATTTCATCTGGAGGAACCACAGGCTGCCTAGTGATATTCCAAGCACTGGTGAGATACCCGTTAAACCTACCTTGTCTTCCAAGTAAGGTCCCACAGTCCTAAGATCCAGTTGCCCCCAGCCAGGGAGTCAGGAGCTAGCAACAGACCAGACCAGCACCTTTCCTTCCCCTGCCTCATGGTCTCTGCACCCAGTCCATCTCTAAACCTGCACTTCTGTTTAGGCACTAACAAGTCTCCCAAAGACTCCACACAGTACCAATGACTGTGGGGAGTGCTGTGACATGTTTGAGAAGAGGTCAGCTTGTATTATAAATGCTTCATTAGAAGATCGTGGTGGTGCAAATTGCTTGAAGGACTGCTCAGGAAAAACAGTAGGGTTAAGGTTATCATGAGTTATCTGATTCTGCATTTCTATATCCCTAGTGCAGCATGGTGGCTTCTGCTTGCCCCTTTATCCTCCTTGTAGAGAGCTGTAGAGAGGACATAGCACTGTGCAGATTCAGGGAGTTTTTGCTTTTTCCTTTCCACAATTTCCCAGTGCGAGCCTGTTCCTATCAGACAACCCAGTACCAGAGACGGGGAGGAGGGAAGGGCGTGGGAATCAGCTCTTTTCCCGTTCACAGCTTGGCTCTATTCTCTCATTATCTGGAGATGTCTCTTAGAAGAGCTGGCTCCTCTCAGAAAGAAAATGGGAAACTAGGTTATTGCTTGATCTTCACCCATACATTGAATCTGAAATCCCAGAAATCACCACCTGCTTTTCTTTTGAGTTTTTGGTGACTCCTGGATAGAACAATTGAACCCCCTTGTTATTCAGCATAGCAGAGTGCAGCCCTGTTAATCAGAGCCGAGTGGGATTGTTTCTCTGTTTGGACTCCTGCCACATGGTGATTGGCAACGGAAAGGCATATTCCTCGAGGTATGATATGCAGGATAAAAATTACTGCGGTGGCAGTGGTTGCAAGGGTTAGAGTGTTTACCTGAGTCATTCCCACCAGTGAGCGTCCAAAGGTACCACGGTGCTTGCCTAAGGCCTCCGTTAGTTTGTTGTGCTGCTTACCTCCGTTAGGTAATCTTATAACACAAACTGGTAAGTGGAGGAACTAGCACTCTCTGCTAACTAGAAGTCATTCACACTGAGGTGTGCACTTTATTCCTCAGTAAAGTAAATCAGATGGTTTCAGATTAGGGTTTGCCTCTCCTACAAGAAGCAGGAGCAGCAGTTCGTTGTGGGGACCCATGGGAGCTGCCAGGAGCAGGCAGCAGCCACAGGAAAGAAACAGAAGATTCAGCAGCACTGACAAGACCTGGGTTAGGCAGCTCTGGGATGAGCAGAGCTCTCACCTTTCAATTCTGGTCACCCCTTTGGTCTTCCTTGGTTTGACGGCAAGGACTGCCTGTGCAGACAGCAACCTGCATGCATCCGCCCAGGGTCTCCCTGCACCAGCTCCCTGCACTGTGCTGCCAGGCCCCAGCCTTCTCAATGTTGCTCTAGTCCCATTCTCATCCATCCCCTGGGCCCCACATGTACTGTGTTATCAGAGGACCTCCGTATCTTTGATACATTCCCTTGAGTATGTCCTTCTTTGAAGCTGCTGCACAAGGGCAAAAGAAAAGTGTTTGGCAATTGCAGAAAGTTTGTGTCTACAGACTGATAGCTTAATATTCAAAGCTTAATGAAGGCCTGACTTTGTGGCCAGGCTATACAAAACCAAAGCAAAACCGCCTCCCACAGGCACTTGATTATTTTATTTTCTCATTTTTAAAAATAAGCATTCCTCAGTGTGATTCTAAATAAATACATCCCCCCAAAAGGCAACTTTTTACAGCCAAAATTTAAGTAATCACTATGCCTTGCCAGTCAAAACTTTCCAACCAAAAATATGTATTTTTCCTCTAGGCAGGTGAGTAAATACAGCAAACAAAGCCCTGCTCCTTCCTAATCTGTAATTGGGAACAGCTGACCCAGTTCTGCTACCCTCCTCCCTCCTGGCGTCCTGTAACATTAGGGATTTCATCCACATATTGCCATTATTCAGAAACTTTTAACCCTCGCTCTAAGCACGGATAAGGTCTGCCTTCACCACACGAACGTTTTTGGTTCCAGGCAACCTAAAAACAGCTGTTCTGTGATGCGGGATGCTTTTGCAAGTTGTAACACCAGCAGCCAGGAGGTGGGAGCAGAGTATCAGGAACAGGAAAATGCGGTCCCACAGGGCTTCCTTAACAAAAAATCAGCCTGATGATTTTGGAACTATAAACCCCTATTTATAAAGCTTAAGTCTCAGAGAATTGTTAAGAAGTTGCTTCAAAAGTTCTCCTGTATATGTCATTTTATGGAGGTGGCGATATCCTTTCCTGGTGAGAGGGAATGGTAGTGCAGACAGTTTTCAAAGGAGAACGTGAGACTAGTATTAACAGTTACTTAAAGACCCTGAGACTGATGCTGTCATGAATGCATGGAAGGTGGGGAGATGTGAGGCACAGAAAAAAAAGACAGAAAGCTGGGTCCAAAATCCAGAGGAGTTCCTAAACTGAGTTCCATATTGGATGCAGACACAATAGTGTGTTCAAAATTCTTGCTTAATTGCCGCCTGATTCTGAAGGCAGCTAGAGAGTATCTTGTTGCTTTTCATTTCCATTTTTATTATATTTTATTATTTTTATTTTACTCTTTATCATTTTCCTGTATGCCTTTATTTCTCTTCCTGGGCACATCCAGAAGTGCCTTAGCGTCAGCAAGGCTGAGTAGCTTGGCTCCTTTCCTAACCATCACCAACATGGTGATCTGCAAAAACAGATTTTCCTCTGCCTTCTTTGTCTGAGAGGCTCTCAGAGTGGAGTAGATGCACTCTAGATGTGTGCCCACCAGATGAAGCTCTGCTCTAATGGCATGTTGTTTTTCAAAGGAGGTTGGTGGCCACAGCTTTCCTTCCCAGTACCCCTGAGCTCCATGAACTGAACCAAGACAGGAATATCAGGCGCCATTTAACTGTACTACATTAAGAGAATAAAAATTACAACTTTACACAGTCAGTTAGTTCCCAGACTTGTCGGTCCTGCCTGCCTGCTCAGGGATAGGACCCTCAAGTTTTCTGTGTGTTCTAAGTCCTCAGATGACTGAACAGCCCAATTTTTAAATTGTTTGGCACCTGCCAGTTTCCAAGAACATTGTATTAGCTTTGTGCTGCCAGCACATTAATTTCCCTCTATAGAGTAAGTACTTGCTATTGAAGAGCACAGTCCACTCAGTAGCACTTGTTATCCCAACACAGTGTTTACAAGAGGAGTTCATAAATGAGCCCACAGTCTCTTAAACTCAGTTTAAAACATCTATAGGATGACTTTAAACAACTGGGTCGATAAGGGGAGAACTCATCTGTGAAATGTTGAAAAGTCTGCATATATTAAAGGCTGCACCATGATTTCATCCTGACTTCCCCCTGGATAACAAGTCCTTGCAAGAAATGCCTTTCAAATCCACAAGTGGTTGTACTCTGTATCAGCTGAAATTCTGGATGGAAACTGTGGTCTTCAGGCATATCCCATCCTGAAGCAAAGTATTTCAGTAAAGACTCTGTGTGACAAAGGTGATGGTTGTGGGAAATTCACTGCCAGAGAGGCACGTCTTTCTTGCTGGGTGGGTGCTCAGCAGAACTGGAAAGGAAAGGACATACATTGTAAAGCCTAAATCAGAAAGTCATCACTGAGTATTGCTTTGAATGATAAAAACAGTAGGGACCAAATCCTTGTTCCCAGTTCAGAAAAAGCCTTATCTAAGTGAGTCAATCAAAAGCCCATTTTGTATTAAACACTGGGTATGCTTGGGGAAAATGTTTCCTTCCTTCTCGTAACTGATTACAAATGGCCAACCCCTTACCCCATGTACATCCCTACCCCACAGAGAGTTGTATCCTGGGTTTGCTGCCACCACCTATTCTCACGAAGTTATCTGTCAGTTTAATTTTTTAGAATGTGGTTACTAAGAAGCAGTCATTTTTATTCCTTGACTACTTTAGTTTCTTTTTAAAGAGGAGAAACACTTGGAAGCTCTGCTGCTGAGCTGATGTGAGAGATTGTGTTGTTAAATTCACCTCCCACCTGGGTTCCCTACAGAGTGCCCATGCCTCAAGTGGGGCCATAAGACTGCACTGCTCTGGGCCATGCTTCATCCTGTAGTGAAAGAGAGCAGCTGCATGTCATCTCTAGGGAGTGCTGGGCTTTACCAAACCTCTCAACTTGGATATGACCAAAGAATATCATTGTTTAGCTACTGCAACTTGCATGTGTGGGTGACGGTAATTTCTTAAATTGAAAAAGAATATTATTTTTCACTGTCTTCCATTAAGTTGTTTACTTTCTAATTTTTCCTTTCTGCAGGCCCACACATGTTGACTATTGCCGTCTTTACGCTCACGGGAATTGTGATTCTGGTTCTGATAATCTCTTTGCTGATTCTAAGGTACCAACTCCCTTGACCCTCTGTTTGTCCTTGAAGAGTTTTCCTCCTAGGGCAATGCCTTTGATTTCTCCTTGAAGAGCTACTCGTTTCCTTACCCTACACACTTAGGTAGTTGTGCTCATTGTGAACTGATTAGCATATGCCAGGTAGTGTTTGCATCTTTAGTGTTGATATGTCAGGTCACTAACCAAGGGTGAAGATACAGCAGGGCTCAGAGTTTTTGCATCTGCTTAAAAGCTTTGATCCTGACACATAAACAGAATCTCATATCTCAGGCCAGTCTTCAGACTTTTTCCACTTACTGCCCACCTTTAGCCCACCTGGGGTTCCCCTATGTTTCTTTAACCTACTGGTGATATAAAAGTTCAATCTGGAAGGAGGTTTCTGTCTTGAGTCACTGTGGGATTCAAAATACCACAAGGTTCTGGTGTTTTCATTGCATGCATGCATTCTGTCTCTCAAGTTTCCTCCAACTCAGTCCAATTCCTCACATACAGACTTTTCTAACAGCTAGAATTTCTTGAGTAAAGCCATTCATCTTTATCATGACAGAAAATGCAGAAATTGAAATCAATGGCATCTACGTTTGATAGAAGAAAAGTCACTCCATTTCTAAAATATATGATTTTCTTTCATATTTAAAGAAATTGCCTTACCTGTGCATGTTTTTAGTAGCTCAGAACCCATTTTTGTTATGTATCAAAGAGCTTCAGACAAAGGGAGAAAATCATGTCTTAAGAAAACCTGATTAGACACAGTTACTACCCAGGCTCCCTTATTTTGAGTGGACTAATCTGCCTTGTGAACTTAAGCTTTTCATGAAGAAAAATTAAAGACAAAGGCATGCAACTCTTGCACATCCAGATGTGCTTAAGAAATGAAAGAGCTAACTATTCCTACATAAGCATTAACATAGACAGGGAAAGTTAATCTGTTTGAAATGGCTATGAAAATTGACAAAAGTCTGGAGACAGTTTGGACTTGTTGTAAAAGGTTCTGTGCTCTTTCATATTTGCAGATGTATAAAATCTAACCTTTACGTTACTAGTCAATACCATCAGTTCTCCCATTTGGAGCATTTGCCAGCAGTCATCAGTGTGTTGGGATTCCCCTGCAGTTGCTCTAGCCAGTCCTGTTTCCTGTTTTTTCTTTTTTTACAGAGGAAGGATTTGCACAGGTAAATAGATAATTTGATAAGTATCAGTATAATTGCAGCTTTTCTCTAAGAGAAGACAGCTTTTGCTCTGAAGTTCTGCAAGAGACACAGCAGTTTCCTTTTTCCAGCTCCAAGGACACTTCCCTCATTTTCACAAAATATGCAGAACACAGGGGACATACACAAAAGGGGATCTCATCACAACACTTTTGTTACCTCCTCTCCTGGCATTGTATTCACACCAGTTCTTACCACCCAGCATTGATGCCATGACTTCCTTTGGCTCATGTTTGTTTGAGACACCTCCCTTCAGAGTACATTCAATAACATAGAGGAGAAAACCACATAAAACCCAGACAGCCATTTGTACTTTAAATTGTTCTGACATCCCTTGAGACTCTGGCAATTGCCCAGCAGCTGTTCTGCTAAATCTCTTCTGTTCTTCTACTACATCTATGGTACTAAATCAGCATTTAGGCTTTCCCAAAGTTACGGGAATAAGAGCAGCCTCAAAGTGGAAAACTGTATGAGAGACACAGGGCTTGTGCTTGAGCCTTGTCAACCTGACACTTCACCCTTGCATCATCCCAAAGCTTCCGTGTCCTAATCTCCTGTCGCAGGTTTCAGTTCTCTGGGAGGATATTCTGAAGTTTGCTTGTTTCACAGGAAGTACAGGAGAGATAATGAGCGTCGGCGGAAGAAATGGTCCCATATATCACCTGAGAAAATCTTGCCTCTGGAGACCAGTGAGACAAACCATGTCAGTCTGAAGGTAAGAGGAGCATGATGCGCAAGGCTGGGTCTTGGATTCTGTCTCCTAAAGACATGCTGGGGCATTGGCATGCTCCGACTACAGAGCAGGCTATGGCTGTGGTAGGACTGGGATCTGTTAAAGTCACTGCACAGAAACAGCTGGTGGAGGCCATGGCAGCTGTGGGAGCTGAGTGGATGCCCCACACTTTCTGTGGCATGCAGTGACACTCCCTAGAGAGAGCCTTATGTGCCTTATGGCACATACTGACATGACTTCTTTCTCTCTGAACCTGCCGAGTGGGGAGCAGGTGATAATTGCAAGTTAATGATCCTTCTTTGTTTTCAGATTGACGAAGATAAGAGACGTGACACCACCCAGAGACTGCGCCAAGGCAAATATGACAAGAAGGTAAACTGACTGAGTATCCATACACTTCCTTCCTCTGCTTAGGACAGCTCTTGGTGAGACATTGCACCTCCTTGGAGTTCAGGAGACAACTTCACCTTCCTTCTGACCTTGCAAAATGGCTTGAGTTTCTGCAAGGAATAAGCCACATCGGGTGCTTTGCATTTTGCTTTCTGCCAGGAAGCAAAATATCAGACTCCGTGAACCCTGGCCTGGTCCAAAAGTGCAGAAATGGAAACAGAAAGCACAAAAATCTGATAGATACACTATGATACCACAGAGATTAATGGATTAACAGAGGACAGGTCATTTACATGTAATTCTTGTACGTTCATTTGGGCTGTCTTATCTGCCTGATTAAGGTATACTCATGTTGAGTTAAAATCTGCATCATTGACAGTTCTAAATAGTTCCTATCTATGTGCTAAATCTTTTGAGGGAAATGAAACTCCATGGCTCACTAGCTGATTAACTGAAACTCCAACAGCACAGCAGTAGGCAGTTGTTGCTGAAATACTTCTGTCTGGGCATTTCTTGGAAAAGAAGGATGAATTGCTCTTGTATTAAAACTACAGTTATTTTCCGCTGGTATTTTTTCTTCAGGTGGTGATTCTGAAGGATCTCAAAAACAGTGACGGTAATTTCACAGAGAAGCAAAAAATTGAACTGAACGAGGTAAATGTTGCACACAGCAACTGGACTCTGCAGGGTGGGATGAAGCCAATGAGTGAAGTCATTGCTTTTGATCAACAACTCCAACAATCATGTGCTTTTGCATGTTTGTGAGGCGGATGCGTAATGAATTCCTCAAAGTATATCGCTTGGTGACCTCTCTCTCTCTCTCTCTGTGATCTCATCACCAGCTCAGAGTCTGAAGCCAGTGAAGCTGAGGATGAATGAAGTAATTAATGCATTGTCATAAAGCATTACTAAATGTATTTTTATAGCCAATGCCAAAAGACTATGTGCTCTCTTTGCTTGTATCATGCTAATTCATTAGTAGTGGAATGCTGTAGTTAAATCTTATTACTGAGTGCCAAGTGCAGATCTTTTAGTATAAGTAACTCTCTGCTGACTTGTGCATAGACACTTCCAGCATGAGAGATGAACTTGGCTGCAGTATTGCATTTTTTTGAATGAACAATTTTCCTTTTTACACGACACAGCCATACTTTGAATTCAATAAGCTCTAAAATATTTCAAAGTAAACTACAGTTGTCTATATATATGGACAAAGTCCATAATATCATGCAGCATCATTACATTTTTATTACTTGCTCATTTGCTGACTGATTCACAACATTCTGTCTCTCATAATGGCTATTTTGATCAGCTGTGAAGTTTGACTGGAGAGGCAATAATGGAGATTACAGTGAGCTATGGAATTAACTTGCAGAAACCAGCAACAACCACTCTTATCTCCCTAATCCAGAAGGCTCTGGAACGACAAATGCCTTCACTCAGTGCGTAGTCCACACTGGTTCAAAGGGAACTCCTACATCTTATCAGAGCGTGAGATAAAAAGTCCTGTCACACAAGCATCCTTGACCTGTGTTTCTATACTAACAATGATTGCTTTTAAAAATAGATGTAATGTTTCTGTTCCAGCTTCTACAGATTGATTATTACAACCTGACCAAGTTCTATGGCACCGTGAAGATAGACACCATGATCTTTGCAGTGATTGAGTACTGTGAAAGAGGTTCTCTGCGGGTAAAGAATTTTGCATGTTCCCTTCTACCCCCCAGTGGTCAAATTTCAAAGAAAGAAAAATAATCTCCTGCTCTGTGTCTCTGACTCCCATGCAACAGCAATTGGTGACAGTTTTCTGATGTTCAGGTCCCTCTCCCTTGCTTATCTTTCCCCAGACTTCCCAGCTGTGGCTCTCATCAGCTTGATGGTTCTCAGCAGCCAAAGCACGCAGTGAGGTGCAAGCAAAGAAGTACAGGCAGAGCTGTGCCCAGGCAAGAGCAGCAGACAGCATTTGTATTGTTTTCCCTATTGGGAGCATATAGTATATTATGTTTTCTTTATTTTCCAAGCCATAGCTGTTGTCTCTGCTGATGCTCTTGCAGCCCCTGCAGTGGCCCCAGAGTTTGAAAAGACAGAGAAAATAATATATTCCATATTAATAAGGGGAAAACGGTTGAAGGCTACAGTATGGTAAATCCCATGCTGTAAGGGACAGCATTTTATAAACAGAAACAGTAAACTGTTACCCAGCAAGAGTACGGAAATATTTAGGGTTTATTATTACAAATAATGTTTCAAAGCTAATCATGACAGCATGGTAGCATCAGATTTTCTGCAGGTACAAATAGTCTCTGCTTTTCAGTCCGTACAATGACTTTCATCAGTAGTAGTGAACTCTGGAACAATCTCACAGCAAGGGAGTAAAATAACAGCTCTATCCCCGGTTATTTTCTTGTAAACTCATGGAGGCTTACTTTTAGCAATGGAAATCACAGTAGCTGGAATTAACTGCAAATCATTGGCTCTTTATGATAAAGGAACAGTCTACTTTGAACTTACAAGGCCATGAGTTAGTTGGAAGGAACTGGACTGTGAGCATAAAACACAGAGAGTTTTCTTTCCCTTCCTCTTACATACCTTACTCATTCTGTTTCAGCAATTTTGCTTTATCAAAGGCTTATCTTGGCTTTAAGAACAAATTCACTATTTACCTTTAATTACACAAAAGCCTCTTTTCTAGACTCCTCACTTTTCTAGTTCTGTGTAAGTCTAAAATTTATTTCATATTCTTTGTCTTCTGAGTCAACTCCTGCTCTAGTGCATGTACTCCTAATATGCAGGGCTATTCTTTTCAGTCCTTGGTTGAAAGGCTGTGTGATACTCAGAACTTGTCTTCTGCTTTTTCCCTAATGTAGATTAGAGCCAATTTTTTTCCTTTCCTTACAGGATGTTTTAAATGATAAAATCTCCTACCCTGATGGCACATTCATGGACTGGGAATTTAAAATCTCTGTCATGTACGATATTGCCAAGGTAAGCGGGCTACTGACAGGTCAATGTTAATCAACCTGTCCTTTCTTGCAAAATGGATCCTCTGGAGAAGAGCAGCAACCAGGAAAAGGTATTTTCCTTTCCTTGTTAGAACTGTATGCCCACTCTTTCCTCCTCTAGTAATAGGTTTAGGAGGCCTGAAGAGCTGGTGGCTTTCAGACTGAAGGAGCAGATGGGGGCCAGATTTGTCTTTAGGATATTTATAAATAATAAAATATGCCCCAAAGAAATGTCACCCAAAAATCAGAGGGTTACCATTTGTTGACAGGGCTCTGATTCTTGTGACTCCTGGGCAGTCACAAGACCTGCAAAACAAACTGTGCTGACTGGCCTCAGGTAAGGCATGTAAAGGAAAACTTCATTCTTTCAAAATGATGGAATTATTGCAATTTGTACACAAAAACAGGATCAATTTTTTATTTTTCTGAACAAGCTCTGTTTATTTTGCATCCTGATTTTCTCACTCATCATAGAGTCTAGTTTCTCACTAGGGCAATCCATTTCGGGCAGTGAGGGAAGAAATTCATCCTGTACAGAAACCAAGACGTGCTTTCAGTAACTTTCGGCAGATATTTGCACTTTAGGTCCTTGTAGTAGGAAGAATCGATACACACAATGAAGCAAATTCTATTTTTCATTAGAGACTTGCATCTGATTAGCTAGTAGTTAAGGAAACTTTGCAATTCACATATATTATCTCTCTGCTGATAATGCAGAGATTTAACTCTTCCTTTTGCTAGTGCTCGACTCTTGTCCTCTTCCTATTGCTGGTTTGCAGTTGGATAGTCATTCCATTTCTCTACACGCTTCAGTTCTGACATGGTCTCCATGATGAATGACTCCACTGTGTCTGTTCTAAAGAGATATTGAAAATCTTGCTCTTTACTAAAACCCCCTTAATCCAAATTGTCACAGTTTGTTGGCCTTGGTAATGACTTTCAAGTTCAGTTAACATTCAGCATTAAGTTTCATTTTAAACAGCAGCAGTACAGTTTCCCTTCCTCCTTTTAGCATATCAAAAAAGCAGGATACTTTTTAACCCTTTGCAGTTCACCTTCAGATATTTCCGAGGAAAATGATGATAGGCACTGGATTTGTTTATGAGAGAGGGGGAAAATCCCAGTCCCTCTGAAGGCAGTGACCAAATACCCAGTGACTGTATTGGGTGGGACCAGGACTTCAGAACCAGTCATTCACTGCACCATTGGTAATGAGGACGTGGGCTCTGAGGGTGGGTGAAACACTGCATTGATTCTGTGGAATGGCTCCTGAGCATTATTATGTTAGCCATGTTAGGAGAGATGGTTCACAAAACCTTCCTGAAAACTCATACATACTCAGGAATATCTGACAACTTACAGCCATTTGGATGATCTGCCAGCCTCTCTTTTTCCTTGACCTGATGCTGTTATGGTGCCTCTCGGACCTAGCCATTACCATGAACTTCTTGTACTGGTTTTCCCAAACTGCACCTTCCCTACCTCCGGGCACCCTGCTTTTACTTGATCAGCTTCTTGCTTTACTTAAGTCACTTCATGACCCTTCAGCTCCTGTTCCACTCACTCCAGCACCTGCCCTTTTCAAGCCCTCTCCCATCTCTCTAGGCTGTTAACATCCCTAAAACCAATTCCTGCAGTTCTTTTGCCTTCCTTTTGAAACACTCCTCCCTCTCCACATCACCACTTTCCAGCACTCTGCTTTTACCGTTGCTCAAGCAGTCTTTGTACTTCCCCTACTCTTCATCTGGCACAGAAGCTGCTGCATCAGTGTATCTGAACAAGTTAGGTAATTTCTATTCCCTGGGATAGCTAGTCAAGCAATGACAATTCCTAGAACAGCCCTTAATACTTTGGAGGAGGTGGGGTAGACCCCTTCCCTTCCCTTCCCTTCCCTTCCCTTCCCTTCCCTTCCCTTCCCTTCCCTTCCCTTCCCTTCCCTTCCTTTCCCTTCCCTTCCCTTCCCTTCCCTTCCCTTCCCTTCCCTTCCCTTCCCTTCCCTTCCCTTCCCTTCCCTTCCCTTCCCTTCCCTTCCCTTCCCTTCCCTTCCCTTCCCTTCCCTTCCCTTCCCTTCCCTTCCCTTCCCTTCCCTTCCCTTCCCTTCCCTTCCCTTCCCTTCCCTTCCCTTCCCTTCCCACTCTCTCTAGATCTGATGGCACCACCTGTAGCTACATGTATTTGGGTACTTGTGACAAAAGAGATCTGATGAAAGGTCTGCTAAGAAGGCATTGCAGTAATCAAGCCTTGCAGTTACTAGTGTATGCATTGTCATTGCAAGACTGTTTATTAAATAAGGGGCTGCTGCAGGATATTGTGCAAGGGATTGTAATAGTCTAGCGCTGTGTCAGGAAAAGCGTTTTACTCCAAAGTCTCAGTCAGACTAAAGCTTCATAGCGGAGGTTACAGGAGTGCCTCAATGATTTAGGAGTGCTGCACTCACTGAAAGTCAGTATAAATTTTGAAAATCACACTGTGGCTTCTTAACAGGCTCCTTGTTTTCAGGTAGCTGCACAGCATAGGTAGAAGGAAAGAGGAAAGTGTTATCAGGCACATCTATAAGACTTGTGCCTCCAGAAATTGTTAACAAGGAAGCCCTGGTATAAGGAAATCAAAATTACCCTTGCCTGCCATTTGATGCTGAATCTGATTAGGAATTCTGCTATAGCAATGGTTATATTTCCTGGCTGATGTAAGCAGGAACAGGAAGAAGGCACAGCTGGAGCAAATAAACCCTGAAGTAGGCAAAACATCCTGGATAGTGTCAGCAGGGCTGCATGATAAAAAATGCTTAATCAAGAAACACAAACATGCTCGTTGGATACAGCATGAACACAGTCTCTGTAAATTTTGGCAGGGTCTAGACAGGCCCAGGATAACCAGTCCAACCACATTCTCAAGGGATTGCATCTCTTGCAGGCTGCCTGTGTCTCAGACATGCATCTGCTGTGCCCAAAACTCAGCTCATGTCTCAATGATCTCTTGTAGCACTTAACTGGTCCATTCCCAAGGAGAGAAAGGTGCCAAAGGAGAGAAAACCCAGCCATGTCCTGTAGTGTATGCCTGACAACATGATCCGTGTAACCCAGATTAAAGTCTATAAGTTATCATCCAAGAGGATGAGCTGCACATGTAGGAGGTTAAGTGGAAGATCAATCACAGAAGAAACTAAGCAGATAAAACATACCTGTTGTGGCTTCCACAGAATATAGATTGTGATTCATATAGTGAGCTGCAGAAAAGAGGACTGTAGGAAGAAAAACAACCAGCAGGAGGCTGTAAGTAGGTGTGAGCTAAAGTACTGCAGAAGAGAGAGATGAAACAGAATAAAGAATAGCAAGAGGGTGCAAATTAGCATACCTAATTCCTTCCTTCTTACACCCACTTACTGATGTTCTTTTCCTGATATGCGAATCAGTGCTGGCCCTGTGTTACACCTCCATACTGGCCCATTATACCACATTCGAGGTCTTAGATTAAATGAACCAAATTCAAAGGTGATAAGTAAAAAGTGGCAAACTACACACCTTTGTACACATGTGTGTGTTATGAGTCAAGAGTCAGAATCTCAGGATGTACAGCTGAAACTATATTGGCCCGTCCTCATGGTGCTCACTTCCCAGTTTAGCTCGTGGATAGCTGATGTATATTGACTAGTGCAGAAAAAAACTATTAACATTCAAGTCAGAAGACACCCTTATGACTATCTAGTCTGATCTCCTGCCCTATATAAGCCATAGTACATCATCTAATATACATTGCCCCTGCTATGGTCCTCTGCTTTGCAGAAGAGGATCTGCTGCAATGTTTCTAAATGGAGTCTCTGGTGAATGGTAATCTTCAAAGGTGATACAGACATAAAAAGCAATTCTTCTTACCTCTGGTGACCATTGGTTGAATGTGTAGTTGGAAACATACTTTGTTTGACATTCCAACAAATCTGTACTAGATTCACCAAAAAAACCACATTTATTTCAATTGAAATCAAAGCTTCTGTGGGAGGGAGGAAATAAACTTCCTTAATCCCCAGTTGTGATCTAATCTCATCAAACCCCAAGATGCTATGTCAGGCTTTTGTTAACCAAGAGGAAGGATAATCTTTAGTTAAGACATGATCCTTCTAATGATCCATCCTCATTTCTTAACATTGACTGCTCCTGTGATCTTGGAAAGTCTTCTCTGTAAAATAATACTTCTCTCCCTCCATGACAGGGATTTGTGATTTATGCATGTGTATTACTGATGAAGGCCATTTAATTACTTGGACACATATTATGCTAATACTTTATATTCTTGTTGACTCTGGTAACAGCTGAGTGTCTCACACATAGTCTTGCCTTTTACCTCTTTTATTATCACAACCACAGGGGATGTCTTACCTGCACTCAAGCAAAACAGAAGTTCATGGTCGACTCAAATCCACGAACTGTGTAGTGGACAATCGCATGGTAGTGAAGATCACTGATTTTGGCTGTAATTCAATTCTGCCTCCACGGAAAGGTAAAAACAATACTCAGCTGGACTCTCCTTCATGCTTTCCAACCCAGTGGAA
The DNA here is from genome assembly GCF_009769625.2 of Cygnus olor. Lineage (NCBI taxonomy): Eukaryota > Metazoa > Chordata > Aves > Anseriformes > Anatidae > Cygnus > Cygnus olor. The sequence goes on from NC_049169.1 coordinate 44,029,720, forward strand.
TTTTCTTATATTCATAGTACAGTAGGGCCTAATTACATCTTGTACAAAGTACAAAACATACAATACAACTTTGTTTCGTGTAGCAGCCATCATTACAAATTATATCTGAAAACTCTTTCTTAAATAACACAATCAAAGAGAATTATTAGCAGGTAGAGAAATTAGTGTAGGGTGAGAAGGAAGGGGAAGATGAATTTTCAACTTATATTTGAGAAGACGGAGACGTTTCACATGTGGCTGAGATGCAAGAAATATTTTCAGCATCCAAGGGCTTCACACTAACAGCTCACATAAGCAGTAACAGTGAGAGAAAAAAATTACTTTCAGACATAAGCATACTCAAGAGTTGCAATGGGAACATAAGAGTAGGAAAAGTGCACTGAATGAAAATGTTCTATTCTCTGGTTTGCAAATTTTGCACTTAAATTTATATTATTATAATATTTTAATGTGTTTATTTTATTTCATTGCTCATAAACACTTTGACAAGCAACCACAAAATCTCTGGCTACTAGACTGCTTTTCTCAAAGAAAACTTATTGCTTCACAAGAGATCTACAGATTCATTGTGGCTGGACATTGCAGCCTGATATCATAATACTGTCTTCAGGGTCACTGTCTGTCTGTTATGATAAATCATCAGCATTTCATGCCATGCTGTCGTACCATGGCACTAGTCTAGTCTTGAGGTTCAATAGTGCTTGGTACACTAGAAATACAGATTAATAATTTCTGTAGAAAGAAAGTGGTTATGAGTAGGTAATATTTACGTCAAGCTCAAAGGCACTTGGGGATTATTTCTGCAGAGTCATGATATCAGGGCCACCAGGAAATATTACAGTCTTCTCATCTGACATCTTGTATAACACACTCTGTGCATCTGGCTCAAGAATTTATGCCTCAGCTCTTTTTATTAGCACTGGCATTCCTTGGTCTTATACAGATGCATGGGCTATTTCTAAGAAGCCCATGTGAGGTAGCTAAGAAAAGCAAGTCCATTGCCGATAAGCATAACTTTTCTGGAGGTGTGAGGGTCTGCACCTACAATGGAAAATAGTAGTTTCAGAAAATTCCTTAACAATTACAAACTACCACATCAGAGGTTTATCCAATCTGTGTTGATATCAGCCTCTGAAAATAACCGCTAAATGGGGAAATAAACAGTAGCAGTGGGCTCTGGTTTTGGTATGAAAAGAAAAAATGGATACACTGAGAAGGATCACCCTTTTCAATTACTTTTCTCCCTTACCCATTTACCTTTTCTCCCACTGTCATCTGGATTTTCAGACCTGTGGACAGCTCCTGAGCACCTCCGTCATGCTGATGTATCTCAGAAGGGTGATGTGTACAGCTATGGGATCATTGCCCAAGAAATCATCCTACGCAGAGAGACTTTCTACAGTGGACACTGCCGAGACACCAAAGGTAAATCCACAAATGTCTCTTCTGCTGTAGCCGTGCAGGATGTTGCAGCTCTAAGTAGCCCATTTCCCACAGGTTTCTGTGAAAAGCAGTCTCTTGTAGGTGCTTGAACCACTCCTTCTTTCACTGTGTGATGAATGAAGAGCATGTTTGAAGGATATCATTGTGGGGCAACTGTCATTATTCTTTCTGTAAATAAGATTTTTATTGAGTTTTCTTGCCCCTTCTCCTCCCTCTCCCACCTCTGCCACAGCATTACAGAAGTTAATATTATACAGAGCTGTCCAGACTTACTGTAACATTTAAAGGATCAATTTTTCTATTGAGTTGTGCCATACATTGTGCACTAGTAATTCACTCAAACTAGGCATCACAAATCAGCAATGTCAACACAGAACAACAAAAACTCAGCAGCATGACATGAGAACAGCTGGCATTTAAAAACTGGCAATTCAGACTTTATTCCAGCCTGTCAAAGTTAACTTTAGTAATTTCTCTTCTGTCAGAAAAAGAAAATCATCTTGTAGTGCACCCATTAAACCCTATTTTGTGCATTTTGTGACACTGTGGCTAACAGCCCAGACAGTCCCAGTGTCCAGAATCCATGCATTCTTGTCTATTACAACATTACAATCACCATAAATGCGTGTGGGTTTGGGATTTTCCTAGTGACAGTTACCAACAACAAGTTTAGACATTGCCTTTATCTCTGAGTCATCCTGATAGATCCGCCTCACATTTGTTAAAACATCTAGAGCAGCAGCTGGCCAGCCTAATAGCTCTTTTCCTGAGTAACATTTCAGAATAACATCTGGGCCAGGCTCATCATCCCACATTATTGCAAATCTATGTTCATATCCGGGGAAATACAGTATTTCACATCACCAACTCTTTAATATAAAAGTGGATCTAAGAGAGATTAGAAATGCCTGTTGCCCTTTGACCAAACTCTTCAAGACTTTATGCTGTGTGACAGATGGTCTCCTGAACTGCATATGAATAAAACAGCACAGAGAAAAGAGAAGTCCTTCTACTCCTTATCTTTGAGAAGAGGCTGCCACAATCCTCACGAATGCAAGGATTTTACAGACATCCCCAAAATAGATGGAGAAAGGAAAGACTAATGCTCTTCCTTCCTGATTTTGACTTGCAAAGCAAATCCAGAGCAAACTGCATTCTTTTAACTGTTTTCTGAGCAGTTACACTCTGTGTTAGCCTCAGGCACTGTGGTTCTGAGATGTGGTGGCAACCACAATGGTCTTTGTCTGACCATGGCTGTCATAGTCACAATCTCATTCCTTGTTTTAACTTTGACCTGTGTCTTGACACTGTCTTGTCATTTTAGAAAAACTGTCCTATTCAAATAGCATTAATTTAATCCGTCCAGCTGAAAGTATTTTTAGCACTTCTAGGTGCAGGCTGTCTGCCGCTAGAGATGGTCACACATATCAACATGTTTAGTAAGATAGCAGTAAACCTTCTGGGCCTAAAACCCAGTAAGTCCTGTGTTGAGTCTGGATTCAGGGTAACTTGAAAAAAAAAATACAACAACTAGTTTCCAAACTTCAGTGAAAATATTAAGTTTTCCATTGGGTAAGAAGATTGTTTTTCTCCCTGAAGCTTTTTTCTTAAAATCATTAGTGGATGTCTAAGCTATCTATTGCTGTTCTAATAGCTTCTTATATTATTCATGGGTTTTGATTCTGCAATTTGAGTAAATATGTTCAGCATGGTTTACGTAGTTCATCAGATTTCATGTAACAGAAAGGAATGACTTATTAGATATTTCTGAAGTGGCTACTCATTTAAAAGTCTGGATTAATTCATTAGCCAAGACAAAGCAGCAAGAGGGTAGACCATACTTACTCAAATATCTCTGAAATGTGTTTATGGCATCATCTATCCTTGGAAGAGAGTAGCTCAGGCTTAGGACGACCATTAATTTTCAAATATCCAAGATAAAAAGACGGGAAGAATACCAAATCAGAGTCAATGGTAATAGGTAAGGAAACGTCCCCGTTGCACGTTAGATTCATTTGTTATTAAGTCTCCTGCAGAAAGTCTATCAGAACAAATCAGAAAGGCTATCAGAAATTAATCTCTGCAAGTTAGAAGACATGATATTGATAACTTGGGACAACTGATACAACCACTTCTGCAGGACTTCACTGGCAGCAGCAAAGACTGTTTGAATTTTAAGTTGTTTAAAAACTCTGTACCTAGCCTCCATCTACAAATAGGAAAATTAAACCCAATTTTCAGGTACTCAGCAAATTCTCTCAATCTGCAAATATGTATTGATCAACTTAACATATAATACTATTTTTATTAATGAGTGAAAAGAAGTCCCACAAAGAGGATGAGGATACAAAACGGGATTTATAATGTGTAGAAGTAACTAGGTCATAGTCCTCTTCACTGACGGCTTTGTGAGACAGCTGTTAGACCAGCTGTTGCTCCACTCTTCTGCAGAAACACCTCATTCACTGTTCAAGACTGAAATCTTGTCATGTACCGACACTCAACTCAAGCTGCCTCATTGCTCCACTACTTTCTGCCACTGGCTAATTGCAGTGTTGCTAATAGTTGTTGTTACTTCCTCTCTCAGGTGTATGTGCAGCATGGAAATTTAACACATTCTTCTTGCATACATGAGGCTTACAGAGGTTCTTCTGTCTCTTAGTCCACAGGAGACTTCTTTCCCCTTTTGGAGACTCGTAAAGTCTCCTACTCCTTCTCTAGTCTGTAACTTCTGTACCGCAAAGCTGGAACCTACTGCATCTTTTTAGGGTGATCGTGCACACTGAGCATGCTTAGGCATCCTTAGCTACTCTAGACATACCATCACGATTACAAACCTTCCTCACATCATTATATGCTTTCTTTGGCAAAACTGTCTCCCAAACGTAATCAGACATTATTAATACATGTGTTTCACACTTGCAGTTTCTCTCTCTTCCCTAGAGGTCAAAAAGTGCTTCCCTTTTTGTACTCCCTTCCTCTGGAACTCTGGAGGTCTGGAGGCGAGGGAGAGAGAGAAATTTTCTGCTTTAGTTCTCAGTCACTGTGCTTAAATTGCTCTGCAAATGCAACCTGCATTCTGATGTGTTCAGAATCCAGATAACTTTCATAGAATGGATTTCATGAATATGAGTACAAAACAGCTAACAACTGCAATGTTTTTATACCATAAATATTAATATCCTAGTTTTAAGGAAGCTGAGCATCCAGAGGATGACTTGAACTGATCTGACGAGAATTGTGGTTCTCCACACTTTTGATCAAGTTGCAATATTCTAGTGGGCTCCTAGCTTTGTTTTTTATTACTGCTATACTTTATGCTGAGAGGCACATTAATAATGCCTAACGTTCATTTGGGAAGATGCCATAACCATGTCTACCGTGACCAATAAATACTCACGTACACTCCTATTCATTTTGCTTACAGGGGCCTTCAAGCCAACCTGTTTTGATCTTGTGCCATTTGTTTAGAAAAGCTTCAGAGCTGAAATTCACATCAAAGAGAAAGGAACTGTCTTCAAGGTTTCTGTTTGAACAGTGACTTGCAACACATCATAGGACACTATCCACAAGGAATGTTCTTTTTTTTTTTTTTGATTAAAACTTTGCATCTTTTTCCTTGCTTTAGAGAAACTTTACAGAGTGGAGAGCGGCAAAGGAGTGAAGCCCTTCCGACCAGACCTTGCCTTAGAAACAGTGGGAGAAAAAGAGATGGAAGTAAGCTAATAATTAACTAAGCCATTTTCTGGGTGAAGGATAGAAGTCCTGGCCAAACTAGTGCTCATGATCATGGGAGGATGAAAGCTATGCACATTTTATGCCAAATGCCTTAACCTCATGGGAAGAAACAGTATTCTACAATTGTTACCAGTGAAATGAAACACAACTCGTGAACATTTTTTCATCCTTCTTTAGTGTATTCTCTTCAGCATCTCTTTAGTTTTCTCCTAGTGGTGGTTTAACAACTAATACATGTGTTAAAATTAGATCCCTTATGAATTTGCACATTTCATTAGGTTGGTTATCTTGAAAAAAAGCAAATGTATCAGACAGTGTTCCCACCTCTCTTTCTGGAATTCCCTAAGAACTACATGGAGTTTGGTTGAGTAAAAGGAGGCCTTAAAATAAAAAGGGAACATGTATTTATTTAGTTTAGCACAGTCTTAGGGCTATGAACAGCTAGCTATACGATAAGGAGAGTGTTATACTGCTATACCATAAGGAGAGTGTTATATTGATATATGAAACATTGCTTATCATCATATTGTGAGGGTTGTGTAACTGTGTGTGGGAAAGCAGCAGTCTGACCTGCATATGAAAGGATCCAGGATGGATCAGCTTTCTGATATACTCACAAATACATTGTGTTGCAATAATTCAGGGAAGGACTATCATTATCTTTTGAAAGTGCTCTCAAGTAGTAGTACTGCTTACTTATCTTTATATTACAGTGGTGTGTCTTTTGAAATCTGGTATTATTCCAGAGTGCTAGAATGATATATGGACTTTAAATAATGCATGAGGATCACAAGGGATAATATCTCATGGAAACTGGTGGCAGTACAACACATTTCACAGAGGATTCATCTCACCTATCTTTAGACATCTAAGGGCTGTTTATCTCAATCTGACCTAGTCACCACAGGTCTCTTTTACATTTGATAGAGAGAACACTCATCCAGATGACTACTTGGACCTATTGTATATTTTTAGACCAAGTTGCCTTTCTCTCTACTGATTACAAATATTACCTAGGGTGACTATGGTATTCATAGGCATCTAGCTTTTAAACAACAAAATTACGAGTGGGATTTACCTCAAGTAGCTTTAGAAGTCTGCAATGCACATATCTGTATTTGATCTGTTTACTCCATAGTCTCTGAAAAGAAATGGATACTTACATGGTGCCACTCTTCTGACCTCTTCTGGATAGCTTTAATATGGGATGAATCACACCTCAAATGTACCTCTTCCCATAGGTTATATTGCCCCTAAGGCTTCTTGCTCAGGTGCAGATGCAGACATCAACATATTCAGTAGATGAACCCCATAATTTTTGGCTGAATCACCAGTTTCAGAAAAATCCCAAACTCAGGGTATTGGAGATATAATTACCACAGCATTTACCTCCATGTCAGTAACCATACCTGGCACGAGTTGCAAGACAGGATCCATTTATTTGCCTTTCATTTATGTATTGAAAATTCAAGTGAAGAGCATGTCACTAGCCACTACAGAGTTAAGTTTAAGATGCCTACATAAGTTTAAGATGTCCCACTCATAGATTCATAATAGTTAGTCACACATTTCAATATGTTGCTAGTCAAGAGTAACTGGAAATTCCCTAATGATCTAGTGCTGTTTAGCACCATTATCCTTGTATACCCACTACTCAGTTGGACTTTCCTTAAATTTTTGTTTGAAGGTATATACACTAGTCAAGAGCTGCTGGGAAGAAGATCCAGAGAAAAGACCTGACTTTAAGAAAATTGAGAGTATTCTGGCTAAAATATTCAGGTGAGCATCAGAGGCTCCATTTTTCAAGATGCTCCAAACTCCTTCTGGGTGTTAGAAAGCTTGTATTTTTAAGTGTGTAAGCTGATGCGAATATAGTTCAATCAGTAGAAAAAATGAATGTCTTCACTTAGACTTACTCCTTGCCAGAAAATTAGGAGAACACATGCATATGCATATGTACATGTGTGTACATGTGCATCTATGCATGTATTAGCTGAGTGAGGGTGAGATGATCGCCATACCTCAAATTGGTACATTGTGAAAGTTGCAAGCTGGATAATTAGAGATTCAAGCCATTCAAGTAATTCACCCCCTGTCTCTAGTCAAGAGTTGCATAGTGAGTCATGTTGTCCAAGTTTCGGGAAACGAAGGCGCATAAATGTTTGGATGATGATTAGAAAGTTTGGATGAGCTGGGTTGTGCCATAAATGAGTTCGGATGGTCCCAAATTAAGCTGACTAAAAGTGTTGGGTTGTACCTCATTAGAAGAGTTAATTACAGGGTTTTGTAGGTATAAAGTTGTGGGATAATAAGGGCCATACCTGAATAAACCCTATGAAGTTATACAGACCTTTCACCTGGCCACTGTTGCATTGTTCCTAAGAGTTTAGTCTGAATTGATTATTTAGATGTTCAAACAGTGAGATTTTAATCACTTCTCTTGGGAAATTACTCCCCAGTTTTTGAAGTTCTCCATATTAACCAACGCTAACAGTAATCACACTGTGTTATTTTACATGGGGAGAACAAGGTGTCCTCCTCATGAAGGGTCATGCATGATAGTGTGTCCCTGACATAAAGATTTATCTAAAGTAAGAGTGGCTTTAAAGTCCAGTTAGACAGAGCACTAATCTGAATCTTCCAGTCTGGCTCCATCTACTTTCAGACTACTCAGACAAACAGGGGTTATGAGTAGCTCATATTACCATACCTCTGCTTCCAGTTTAAGCTTAAGCTTCTGGCTGGAGTCTGCAAAATCTTGTGAGCAACACTAACCTATGGGCTACTAATTGTTCCATTGAATTGTTTTGTCTTCTACAGAGTTACCCCAAAATTGTCTTAATTCTTCTGGCTAAAGTCCCCATTTAAATGTTACATGCAGTTTTCTACCCATCTTCTTTAGCTTCCTCTTGGGGATCTGAACTTGCTAGTTACTTTTTACAAATCAATGTTCATGGATTACCCAGGATAACCTGGACTTGACAATATTAGCAGGGTGAAGTGATTTGAAGGTGCTTTAAGAATTAGCAGCAGTGACAAGCATGGACCACAGACTTTCGATTCATAAACATAAGCTCTCCAAGCAAGAAAAAGAATGATGTACTTAAAGCACTTTGCATTCTGACCACATGGAAGTTAAACACTGGAGAAGTTTTCTACTGCTCATTTCTTGCCTTCCTCAACCATATACTTCCATCATCCTTTCTTGTTGGCTCCTGTGCATTTCTGTTATTCCCAGTAACTACCATGGCCAGACCAATGAAAGCTACATGGATACCCTGATCCGGCGTCTACAGATGTATTCCCGGAACCTGGAGCACCTCGTGGAGGAGAGGACAGAGCTATACAAAGCAGAGCGAGACAGAGCGGACAGGCTTAATTTCATGTTACTTCCAAGGTTAGTATTGGCCAGCAGGATTTTCACTGGCATTTTATTTACATATATCACCTGATTATTGGAGAGTGAGGGTTGGATTAATATTAATCTTATATTTCTTCAATTTAGAGAATGAAATGCTACTTCCTCTGTCCTAATTCTTCCCACCTTACAGACAAAATGCCAAATTTAGGAGTTGCCATCAATTCTCACAGTACCTCTTCTGTCTCTCTGTGCTGCTCATTTGAGGACAGTGCACAGCTACAGGAAAAACGTGGCTTTCTTTGCTTGGACAGAATCACAGGCTTTCTATAGACTTTGCTTCCTGGTCTGATTTCCCATATAGGTCATTGGAGCATAGCTTGGCAACCTCCCTGCCTGAGGCTCCAATTCCATTCAGCATGTGCTTAGATTTAAAAAGATTTACTGAATTGATGCCTTAATTAAAATAAAATAAAAAAGAAAGAAAGAAAAAGAAAGAAAGAAAGAAAGAAAGAAAGAAAGAAAGAAAGAAAGAAAAAGAAAGAAAGAAAGAGAAAGAAAGAAAGAAAGAAAGAAAAAGAAAGACAGAAAGAAAGAAAAGAAAGACAGAAAGAAAGAAAGAAAGTAGGAGCTCAGATAAACTTGATCTGATGTACAATTACAGTGTAATGATCTAAGCCAAGGAAGAAAAACATCTCAGCATCTCAGTTAGGAAGCCAGCGTAAAGTATCATTGTTCATCCATAAAATGTATTTGCCTAGGAAAGGATGAAACTGTGGTGAGGACATCTTTATTCATTTCTTCTTAAGGTTAATAGTGTCAGATATGTTTTGCTAACATTTTATCACAACAGATGAACACCTTCACGCTTGTGTGTACCACCCTAACCCATAAAATTACATGTCCTACTTGAATATTACTGACACTGAAGAAGGTTTTTTTTTGGTTTTTTTTTGAGTAAGAATGACTAAATGAGTCCTTCTCGTTTTATCAGTGTATTGATTTGTTCAACAACTTGGCAGTATTTTGAAATATTGAAAACTCTTAATTTTACATAATTATTGTAAGTTCATCATTGTAAGTATGGTATAGGACAAGTATTATTGATATTGTAATATTGGTAATCCCAGTAATTTTGGTATAGCATACATTAAGAATACTAAAACTGTCATGGTACTTCATTGCTTGTTTCAAGGATATTTATCTAGTGAGTGTATTGATTTTGTCACTCATTTGAAAAGCCAGTGTCTGTTCAATCCGGTTTTGGGGAAAATTTGAAATGATTTGTCTGTGCAAGCTGAGAGACAAGGAACCCGTGTTTCCTTCCACTCTTTGTTGTTCCCACCACTCTATTACAATCTTTATTGTACATGAAATACAGCATTGTGCAATACCTATATTTTATGGGTCTCTTTCAGTTATTGTCTTTTAATATCTCAGTAGGAACAAGTATTTTCCTGGAGTTAGAAATGCAAGAAAATACAAGTCCCTCTGAATAGATATTGACTGTCATGGTATTGAATTTTTGTTCCACAAAATTATCAGACTATGATATCTCGTCTGAAATCAGGATGAGTTGATGTAATTATCAGGATGCAATTACTTCTACATTGGGGGAAACAGAAAAAAAGATGTCTTCTTACTTATTGGGAACAAAAGTGCAGGTAGAATGTGGGGCTACAAGTCCACAGTTTCTGAATTTTGGTTTTAAATTTGACACAACTTCCTAATTTCTGAACTTAGCCAAGAAGCTCAGTTGCTTGTGTCTCAGTATCCTCATCTCTATGATCTTAGCACATTTGGATTTTGTAATTAACTAATATTAGTAAGTGCTTTGAGGTCCCTGGCTGAAAGGCATTATGGATATCTAAAATGCTATTACAGTGGAAGTTTTCAGCATGCTATTTGATGTTTCCTACCCAGAAAGCTATGATGTGGTTGAATTGCATGAGAAAATACCTTTAATGTTAAACACAGACTATTCATCTGTCTTCCTGCCTTCTCTATTTCCGCAGGCCAGTAGTAAAATCTTTGAAGGAGACTGGTCTGGTAGAGCCAGAGCTATTTGAAGAAGTCACTATCTACTTCAGTGACATTGTTGGCTTCACCACACTCTGCAAATACAGCACCCCTATGGAGGTGGTAGATATGCTGAATGATATCTACAAGAACTTTGACCACATTCTTGACCATCATGATGTTTACAAGGTGATTAGCTCCTCACTTTTGCTCAGCTAACAACCAGAGGACACAGAAATCAAATAGGCCAAGATTACCCCATTTCAGTATGCTTGTGTGCCAGCTTATAGCAAACTTTATATACCAGCTGGTCGCAAATTCCTTAACTGAAATGCTGTGTACAGTTATAAGCATTCATATACCAAAAAGGTGTCAGCTACCTTAAACTAAACAATCCTGCTGGCTAAGGAAGACCTGTTCAATCACGAACAAGAGGATCTGATAAAAACTTTCTGCTCTCAACTAAGTATGTATTTTGCTACGTCTGCAGGTTGTGACTTCTAATCGTGTTTCCACAGGTAGAGACCATTGGTGACGCTTACATGGTGGTGAGTGGTTTACCAAAGAGAAATGGCAACCGTCATGCAGTTGACATCTCCATGATGGCTCTGGACATCCTTAGCTTCATGGGATCCTTTGAGCTGCGACATCTGCCTGGTCTGCCTGTTTGGATTCGCATTGGAATTCACTCTGGTACGCAGTGATGCTAGCTCAATAGTGACAATGTAGTCTCCTTCTTTTTGAACTTAATAGAATAGATATCCATGGAAGATGTGGTAGCACATCATAAACAACTGCTCTCCTTGTGACGAATCACATTGAAAACAATGTTCCTGGGGGAAGAGTAGCAGAAATAAATAAGCCACTAGTTTGCTCCCCTACAGTGCAATATCTATTCATTTATACTTTGAATCAGTAGCTAGTAAGAGCAACTGCCATTGTTCTTGGTTTGATTAAGTCAATTGTAAGCCTTTGAAGATTGTTCCTCCCTGACCAAAGCGGAGGTCAGACATGGCCAGATATGCTTGTCTGGCCACAAAACACAGGCCCATGTCTTATGATTCTGGAGACAGAAGTTCTGACTGAGTCCACGTGGGAATTTGTGTTTTAATTAATCCATAAAATATTTTTTTCTCAAAGGGCAACTGCAGATAGCTCAACAAGCCCAAGGACTTTGGGAAAATATATCTTTTCATTTTTGCTTCTTTCAACAATAACATGAACACCAGCTGCCAGGGGCGGAACATATCAGCGAAAGCAACTGAGGCACTAGGATACCCCTTGAGGCACCAATATGAATCCCCTCTGTAATAATGCTTATTCTCTTTTCCTCTTGCTTCCAAAAGTATCTGTATTTTTTCCTGCACAGAAATTGTGTTTAAATACAATTAATACTGTGCAGCAGCATTCGCCTTATGTTCTTACTGGATTCTGCAAGCTGAAAAGAGCTAGGCTGGGTTTGAAGTGGAATGGGAGATGGTGAGATACTTTAGTGGTAGAGAGCATTCCATCGGTGAGGAACACATTGCTCCAGCAGTGCTTTGCAAAAGGGAGAGACAGCTTTCAAGTAAATAGTATCTTGACCAACCTTTTTTTATTCTCTGCATCCCTTTCCTAGGTCCATGTGCAGCTGGTGTGGTAGGAATAAAAATGCCTCGTTACTGCTTGTTTGGAGATACTGTGAATACAGCTTCACGGATGGAATCCACTGGCTTGCGTAAGGATTTAGGTTTATCTGTCGGGGTAACAGGACCAAAGGCTATTGGTTAATTTGTGACTGAAGTGTCTGTTTTCAGCTCAGAACAATTTGTTATCAGCTCACAGATGTTTTAAAGATGAAGCCCTATTTGTTCTGATTACCAATTGTTTCACTGTCCTGTTGAGCAATGAAGAATTGCTCCTTGTTCCTGTTCCAGCCCTGGTAACAGGGAGTACATAGGCTGGTTTTTGCTGTCTGAGTTCCTCTGGAAGATATGCTACTGATGTGTTTAGGATTTAATTCTACTATGAATTTTGGATTTTAGTTCAACCTAGAATTGTACTACAGCTTTGTTGTGTAAATATGGCAACTGCATATGTTAAGTTGAAGCAACTTCTTCTTCAACTATGCCATTAGGGAACTGTGCCAAGAGCCAGTTTGTCTTCCTTCTGCCCAGTGTCTTCACAAACTATTCCCTTTATAGGATACCTCCCAATTATTCTTTTCCCTTTTGGTATCTAAACACTAGAGATTACATTTTCAGGTCGAACTTTCATTGTCTATTTAATTTTTAGCTTTAAGGATACATGTAAGTGGTTCCACAGTTGCCATCCTGAAAAGAACAGACTGCCGATTCCAGTATGAAATGAGAGGAGAAACATACTTGAAGGTAACCTTTACTGTATGCATGCACAGAGAAGAGGAACGGTATAAAAGTATTATACAGCTGAGAGTCCCCTGCTACTTAACAGCTGGGGGAACAAGTGTTACAGATCAATTGGTATCATAATCTCCATTTGTTGAAGACAATTCTGTAGAGACAATGCAAGCAATGAAGAGCTGCCCAACTTGTAAATAAAGTAATGTCAAGTTGTGGAGAATAAATGAAACATACTATTTATATTAGAGAATTACAGAGTGATAGTAACAGTGAATCAGTCTCGTGGAAAATAAGCTGAATCTATTGCTAATTTGCTCTTGCTCTGATATCTGACTGCCCACCTATCTATTTATTTCAGTCTATGTAACCAGGCAGATATGTGTACTTGGGAGCTAATGGAAGATAGCACAGCTCACCTCTCCCATGGTTTCAGGTCATGGAACTGGGGAGTGAGTGTGCAGCTGCATCTCACCCATTATTCTTCTTCCTACATCTAATTTTTAATCCTTTGCTGTGAGCATCACTTACTGAAAACAAGCAAAGGCAAACACAACAATGTGCAATACAGAATTATTTAAGTAAATGAACTACAGGAAATTGCGGTCTAATCCCTAAATTGTGCTTTCTCTTCTTTGTCATACCTATTTAGGGCAGAGGAACTGAGATTACCTACTGGTTGACGGGTACCGAGGACAAGGAATATAATCTCCCAACACCTCCTTCTGTGTAAGATGGTCCTTATATGTGACAAGGAAAAAGAAATTCCCAGCCGTTGCACTTTAGGCTTAACTGTTCTTCCCTGGCACTTGTTGTTTTTTGTTTTTAATAACACTCAGCTAGCCTTCAGTAGTTAGAAGGCTTAACATTATATGTGCTTATAAACATGTAAATATTCATGACAGTATTAGCTCTGGGACTATGCATGCGCTGCAGGTTATTTGTATGTGTAAGTGCGTAACAGGTTCGTTTTCTTGGAAGGAAAATAAGACTTTCAGGACAAGTTGCTGATGTGGTAAGTGCAGGAGATGGACAGAAAAATGACACATATTCCCCCAAACTTTAGTCTTAATACAATCTGCATGTGACACTACAGTTAGAGGATACCTGCAACTAAAATGTGCAGCTCTCTGTAGTACCATGTTATGCCTGTGAGTCTTGTGGGGGAATCTGCAGATGGAATGAAACATGCAGGACTTTGAGCAGTATTCTGCTAGAAGGGGCAGACGAAGTTGATGATGATTAGTTGAGACTATCAGAATTATTGAATTGTCAGTTCTTCTGGAATTCAACTGCTGAAAAAAATACCTCTTGAGCTGGATCACTGCACTCAGTAATGTTTTTGTTTTCACTTCCTCATATAGGCTATGACTCATAAAATTGCCCCTTAATATTCTCATATGCAGAGTATTCAAGTAAAAGCCAGGCACACTGCAGAAATTTATGAAAACATGGCAACTCTGTTACCGAAGACCACCTGAAATTGAATAGTGGAAGTGCTGGTACCAATAATGGTGTTGAGAAATAGAATCTACTTTGATTGGGAGTGAATTTAATTTATGTTTTCCTTTTCATGCAAAGACAGTAATCTATACTATCTGGATTTTTATTGACATTGCAACACTTTAAGATAATGACACTGCCACAAATCTCCTCTGCAAAGACTGTAACCCATATTATCTGGAAAAATTACATGTAATTCCTGAGTTATATTCCCAAATCCAAAACCTGGATTTAGTTCTGCCTACACTTTGTATCAGTAGTGTTTGAATGACATGAAGATAAAAGTGGGGTAGAAATGTTTGAAAAACACTTGAGATCCGAGGACCACTAAAAACATGTGAATCAGTGACTTTTTTTTCATCCTCTTGCTTTCAGGGAGAATCAGCAGCGGTTAAAAGATGACTTAGCTGAGATGATAACCAATATTCTTCAGAAAAGAGAAACGGAAGGGTTCAAGACACAGCCAATCTCACGGGTAGCAAGCTACCGAACAGGTACCCTGGAATACCTTCAACTGGCCAGCACAGAGAATTCTATGACATATATTTAAAACTGGACATGTAGCATGACTCAAAAAGCTGCAGCAACTCTCTTGAGTACTTCACGTAAAGGCTGGAGGCTTATATTCTCAGCTTGTATTCTCAGCTGGAGGGGAAAGAAAATACCTTTTCAGGCATCCTTTCTACCACTCAAAGTACATCTAGCAGCACGTCAAACCTCTCTTCACTGTGATGTCCAAATTGTCAGATGACTCAAGAAGGACACATGCAGTCTGAGTTGAGAGAAATGAAAATACTTACACAAGTCCTGAAGATAGCTTATTTGTTCTGGTTTGTGTTTTAAATGTGATAGCCTGTTCAATAATCCACTTCTGAAAATATTCATAGCAAAGTCTTAATTTGTCATGATTTTTAAATGTTGTATTTAATTTGTCATTTTTATTTGAAGAAAGATTTGCTGTAATATATTTGAAAATAACATTAAATATATCATATGTAAGTCCTGGATATTTGCCTTTTTGCTTCTTCTGCAGTTTTCCCCTGTGCCTCCCATATTTTGTTTAACTGAGTTGTCTTTGCTCAGGAGATAGCATTTGCATTATTCACCTTGGAAGATAAGTCCAGAATTTGTATGGTTTCTAAAGTTTATCTGAATGTCTTGGGCCTGCAAAATGAAACTCGAAATCTTGCAAAAACAGACTCTTTCATATCTTCCCTCCACTTCTGCTTTTGCCCTCAAACCAGAAGTGCAACAGAAATGAAGAAAATAAACTTATCTGTATTTTTTAAACCTCAGAAACTTTCAATTCAACTTTTGGATGAAGTTTCATGACCAGGCAGAACTCACATTTTACTGAGATGACTCGCTCATTACCTCACACCATGGCATTTATATTAATAATCAGATTTAAAAAGCAACTAAAGAACAGCAGACACATGTAAAAGAAAACCAGCATTCACATGAATAAATAACAACTAGTGAGCAAAATTTTTGCAAAAGGCTTTTGTGTACTGGTGGCTTTCAAAGCAGAATTACTTCTTTCACAGTTGTCAAACACTGGTCAATATTCAAACTATAAACTTTGCTGCATAATTTGTCCCCAAATCATTCTGCTATGGTTTTGAACAGCATTTTTGTCCAAGTAAACAATCTTAAAATAGTCAAAAAAGAGCAAGCTAGTTGCTTGTGTTTTTCCTTTGTTGACTTAAATTGACTTTGGGCAAACACACACAAAATTAAAACACTCCAAAAATAAAACCCAACAAAACAACATAAGTGTACATACACATGTTATAAAATTCAACCAGGTTATGCTGTAGGGCTCTTAATACTGCCTGATGAATGTAAATTCCAGAAATAGCAGGAGAATGAAATAGCAGACAGCATGTAACCAACAGCTACAGGTTTCAGATTTTATGTAAGCAATCTTAAACTTCGGCTGGCACTAATAACATACCATTACTGCTCCTGTCTGTGTCATAATGGAAGCATTCACTGGGATGAGGATAGAAAAAATGACTGGTATTCTAAAACTGATATGTACTGAAAAGAGTACCAGTACAGTAGCAAAGCATGAAGTCAGCACGTCTGCTGTTTCCTGGCCCAAGCTGCCAATCAACAAGCTTCGTCTCCATGTCTGCATTCTTTGGTGTGACTACTGCTCTGCAGCGATACTTGGCATCACTGGACTATTCTGGTTGCTGTATCTGATACACTCAGCAAACGTAGCTATAATGGCAGTGACAAGTGTTGGACTTCTAGAGCCTGAGGAAGCCCGCTCCTACTACATTAAGCAAAGTTGCTTTGTTCTTTGAAGTGACTTAAGTCTGTTTTTAAAGAGGAGTTGTATGGGTTCCATCCTTGACACTCCAGAGATAAAAATTATTCAGCAAATGGCTGCTGACACAGCAACAATAAATTTGGACAGTAGTTAGTTTTCAGCAGCCCTTCTTTCCTGCATGCTTCAAATTATAAATTTCATATAATTCCTTGAAGATAAATAATAACTTTAACACTGAGTTGATCAACCCATTTTCCAACATGGTTGTTTTCTACTTGCTTTCGTCCCTGTACATTTCTGTCACCCATACATCACAACAAAATCATTTTTTACTACCCTCTTTAAAAGTTTGCACCTGGTTTCTGCTTTGAATCTGTCTCATATTCAATGTCGTATTATTGCACCTTGATATTAAATGTTAGATCCAAGTGCCCTCTTCATTAGAAATCTGTCACCAAAGTCACAGTCGTTCCTTTTTTTTTTTTTTTTTTTTTTTTTTTAAGCAGTGAAACATTATATCAAAAAATCTTGCCTGAGATGTAATTTTGCTCTCCAAGTGGAAAGGATTTTGGCTGCATCAACACCTGCTCATTTGAACTTACCTCACAAATCAATCTGTGAGTCCCTGGGCTGGGAGCAGTTGGAAGTGAATTTTTCTAAATACACATCAAGAGATTTGTAGCTTTGGTCAGACTCCCCCCTTGTCTCCATCTCATTTTTCTCATACATCTGTACACACCTCTTGTTTTAGCATTGTATATTTGTGCTTTTTATCCTAGTTCACATGTGCTGCCAGTTTCCAGCAATGTTTACCCCTTGTACACGGAGAACCTTTTAAAAAAATATTTTCTTTTTCCTGCTGTAATCCTATCCAAGGAATTCAGTTTTATCCTTGTCTCTTACAGAAAAGTGACCCTGAACAGTGATGGGTATAGAATGGTTCCTGGAGCCGGTGGCGTTGTACTGCTCTCATCCAGGGCTTGAGGCCAAGAGTTGCTATTTGGCCCAAACTGCTGGGCATGTGACCTCTCTAATGTGAGGCTATTACAGGCCACCAGTATCAAATTTTAACTATCTTAAACAATTACCAGAATACAAAGTCCTAATAGGGGCTGCTTTACAACAGTGGTAGAATAACAGTGGGGAAGTTTCCAGAAACAATCTGAACCAGCGGGGCAGCGAACGACCACATGGGAAGTGAGTGGCCCATGGCTGTAAACCCCGCGGAAAGGATTTGGATCCTTCCTCTGGTCAGAAATACGCAGTGGTTCGGCCCAAGAAGGCCAAAAGTTGCTTCTCCTCTTCGTAAAGTGTGTGGTTTGACAGACACCACCTCACTCCCGGGGCTTAATCGGAGCAAACCCCGGAGGTTAACCCGTCGGGGCAAGCCCGGTGCCCCTCGAGGCCGGGCCTCGGCCCTCACCGAACCTAACCTCCGGGGCCTGAAACAAAGCCAGGGGGGCTGGGTGGGAGGCAGGCGGCCGACCCGGCCCCAACGGCCTCCGCAGCCCCCAGGCCGCCGCGGCGAGACCTCGGCCGTGAAGCGCGGTGCCAGGCGCGACCCCACGGCACAGCCCGGAGCCGAAAGGGGCGACCGGCCCGGGGTCAGCCCTCGTCCCGGCAGGGCCACCCCCAGCACGGGGCGCCGGGGCGGGCGCCGGAGGAGGCGGGGGCAGCGGCGGGACCTGCCCTGGGCGAGGGAACTTCTTAAAGTCCCGCCGCCGCCTCCCGGTGCCCAAAGGAGACGCGGGGCGGTGGCGGCATGGCCCGACTCGGCGGCGGCGTGTGCTGCTGCTGCTGGGGGCTCGTCCTCCTGTGGGCGGCGGCGGGGGGCCGAGCAGGTGAGACGGGGCGGGCGGGGAGACAGTGGGGCTGCTCCGGGCCCTGGAGGTGCCAGGCGGCCGGGGGGGGGGCTGTCCCTCTAGCGGAGCCCGGCCCGGGGCTGTGCCCAGACTCCGGAGCGGGCAGCGCGGCGAGAAACAGGGGGAGCCGCCGGGCTCCGCGCCCCGCCTCGGGCTCCTCCCGGGCTGGTTTTGGGGGAAAGGGACCCCCGCATACACACTCTGTGACCCCTTAGAAGAAGGTGCGAGGCGGCTGGGGGGGATTCCCCCCGGCCTGCGGGCCGGGGAGGGGGCTGCAGGCGATGGGCAGGGGCTGCTGGAGCACGGCCAGCCTCTGCCGGCCGGGGCAGGCGTGCCGGCGGCACCTCCGAGGTGTCAGGCTTCCCCACGTGGGCTTCCAAAACCTCGTCCTGGAATGGGCGAGGGAAAATAAAGTGAGCTCGACGGGTGGGAGAGAGCCTCTGGCTCGCAGCCGTGCTCCGTGGCGGTGCGGGATGCACGCACGGGAGCCGCTTGGGATGTGGTTGGTGCTGGCTGGGGCTGCCGGCAGTTTGTTTTGTCAGTTTCAGAACTCGTACCTAGGCATGAGCTGGTGTTTTCCGACCAGAGAGACTTGTGCTACCACTACAGTAATTAATTTGCCAGTGTCTGGTTAAGTTTTAAAAATCTGACATTGTTTTCTATGGTAGAAACACCACTTCCATGCTATTTTTATGCTCACCGTTTTTTAAAATCATATTTACATAATATATATATATTAAGCCAAAGTTATAAGGCTGCAATTAAACTTCTTGATCTAATGACTGAAACTTTAACAACAATTCTGAGCTTCCTTGGAATGCCATAGCCTTTCTGTCTCCTGATCTTCAAGCTTTATTCTTGTAACTCCTATCAGTCCAGAGCCAAATTTGGGTGCAGACAGAGTTTGGCAAATGGCATAATGGCATGTGTTGCTGATCTTCACAGTTTTCCATAGAATCTTGGCTTCTTGCTTAAAAATTGAGTTTCTGCCTGAGTTTTGAGAAACACTACGGCTGTGGACACATGCTATGGTATGTAACTGTGCTAGAAAAGAAGTGGCAGGGATATATGAAGATAGTGTTTTTTTTCTAATTTCAAAGCACATGTAATGGGTTACCCAGCACCTGAAAGGATGTGGAGAGGAATTGTTAAAGGAGGGAATTTAAGAAATGCTGAACAAGTGTGGAATATATGAAAGCGAAGCTGCCTCTGGGAGATCAGTAAAGGTTGGTGACAGCAGCGTTCAGAGCACAATGCCCAGCGGAGAATTCCGGATACCACTGGTATTGATTGCAAGAGTAGGGTTGTTGGGGAGCAAATCTCAGCAGTGGCATATCTCACACTTCTTCTGCTTTTAATGAATTCTGCAGCTCTTAAGGGCTGGATTCACTGCTTGTCTTCTCGGAAATTCCTTGTTAATAATTGCCACAGAACAAGGGAAAATTAGGTAGCAGTTTGTTAAACATGTCCAAAGTATTACAAGCACCTCATTTTGTGGGCAGTCCTATCTCATCTTGGAGACCTGCTTTTCAAACCTTACTTGAATTGGCAAAAACTTTCATTACTGCATCAGCAGGACTGAAGGAAGGGTCAACCATGAAGCATGCAAAGGAATTAAAAGGAAACATAAGATATGAAGTAGTTTCGGCTAATACCTGACCGATTCCTCACATCATTAAGATACAGGTAGAAGACTATGAAGTAGCGAATAGAAATGCCTTTAGGCTATTCAATAGAATAAATTTGGCCTTCAGCATTGAACTATCAATCTCTGATTTCCCCTCCCACCTTTATTCATTGTTCTTTAGTATTTTGAACTCCTTGAAGAGATTCTTCATTATACAATTTGGAAACTGTTTATGGGGAATATTCTCTGGTAAAAATCGCTTCAGGGACTAAGAGATCAGTGAAGCTACTTGTGAAAGTACTGTTTTTGTTTCCTCTGTGCATGATGTGCGCTGGGGACCTACAGTTCTTTTGGCAAGCTTTCTGTATCAGCTGGGTTTTACCATTAAGTATCCTTGTGAACATGAAAGTCATACAAGGTTCGAACTCCTAAATCATCTCAGTTCACTTATTTGAATATTGCTTCTCTCTCTCATGTAAGTACAAATCAGGATTAGGCTTCAAATAATAACAGGCCTGTTGGAGGCAAATTGAAAAATTACTTAAACTTGAAAAGAATGAGGAAATAGGATGAATTAAGGCTAGTAGAATAGAAAACGCAAATAGCTTTGTATTCAAGCAGAACAAGAAAGCATTTACTTATTTAATTGAAAATTACTGGGTTTCACGTTAAGTTCCTGTGTGGTTTAAGCTAATCTCTGAAGAAGTCCTGAAGTACTTAACATTCATTTTGTAATGGATTCCAGTCATAACTGTGGTGTGAAATTGCAGCTGTACTTCAGAGGTATACAACCTTTCTAAACAGAAGGATGGTTCTGAAATTTTGGTGGGAAAATAGGACAAATTCTCTCAAATTACAAAACTGAACAGAAATATCAGATGAGGTGTTTCTTGTTATTGGCTGACCTGAAACATTTACATGAACATCTAACGGAACAGTAGCTGTAGGACAGGCTGTGCTGAAAATGGGAGGTGTGCTACTTTGCGCTAGTGTTATTGTGTTCCTGGGTTGTGCAAAACTTCTCAGTGAAACAGAAGAAGGATCGCTTCCTTAGTTAGTGGAAAGTGTATAGGTTGAAACTAATAAGTACATCTTAATACCTGTACAAAAAGGCTTCACTTTTCAAAAGCCAGAGATAAAAATAAACATGTGAAATGGAAATAGAAATTAGAAGCTGAGGAATCCAGTGATTTTCCTATTATTAGGTGACACTTGCACTTGTTCACTCTAACTTAATTTAGCTTGTTAAATGCAGCCTCAAATACATGAAATGATTGACAATGTCCCCAGTGTTTCCTTCATTGTTTGTGAATGGACTTACTGCTCCAAGTAAGGAAAGATATGAATATTAATTCTGATCCCCAAACCTTGTGGCTGTTTTATTTTCAGGGAAAAGGGAGTTCTGTTAATTTCTCTAATTACAAGGTCAAATAGGCTGTCTAGATGTATGATATGTTTTAAAAACAACTTACAGTTGGCAAAACCATAAGGAAAAGTATCTGTTGCATATTTTCAAAAGGATGTTATAGGTGTTCGTAAGGCATGTCACATTTATTTTTGTAGTTTTAATTTATTTTAATACGTATAGGTGACAGTCATCAAATAATGCATTTGGGCCATCTTGCTGCATTTTTCTTTTTTGTCTGCCCATTTTGTGCTTTCACTGAAAGTTGATGCTACTCTTTCATGTCCTCTTCACAGCATCTTCCACCTTGTTTCATCTTGTCTCTGTCCTCTCACTCAGTAATTGTTTTCTCAGTGTTCTGTCAAGTGTGTATGTATTTCCATTCTGCATCTGCCACCGAAAGATAAGCTCTGCTTTTAACGTAAACTTGGCAATGCCTGTATTGAGCCAAAAAGGTAGAGAAAGGTTTTGTTTCTCAGTTTGAAATGCCAAGGATACCACCACTTCCTAACCACACCTGAAACTTCACTTTCCCATTATTCAGGGTATAATCTTTGCAAAATACCTCTCACGTATTGAAGAAATTCCAGCACTCTGCCAACTGTAGTCCTATTTCTGGATCCCTGTTTGGCAAAAATACAGAATCGTAGAATGGTTTGGGTTGAAAGGGACTTCAAAGATCATCCTGTTCCAACCCCCCCGGTTTCAGGAAAGGCTTTTCCCATTTCCTACTGCCTGCGGGAAGGAGAAGGAACACTTATGTATTTACAGGCTTATTTTGTCATTGCACTTCATCACTTCTATCCCGTGTCATGCAGCGCACTGGTGGCTGTGCTGGAGCTGTACATTGCCAATGCTAAGCAGTTCTGACTTGCTAGTTGCACTGAGGGAAGGAGTGACTCCACTGACCTACCCTGTCCGCAGGGACTTTGAGTCATTCATTGCACTAAATAGTGTCTGCTTCTGCTTTTTACTCAGGTTAACCCTTCTGAGCAATACAGGTATGGAATTACCCTAAATTACCACAGTAATTTCTGCTCTTCAGAGTCCTGAGAGCAGGAAATAGGTTGAAACTTGTCAGTGTTCTCTGCTACACACTGGGAAGTCTAAATCTTCTAGAAATCATCCTTCTATCATGGATTCATGGAGACATTGCATTTGGTTCATATGTAAGGTCTTACCAATACAGTTGCTGGGATAAGAAATGTTAGGGTCTCTGCATCACCTTTCAAAAATAAATATAAAATGCCAGCATTATTCTAGATAAAGGTTCATGTTGTGAGACATAGGGGATTTTTTTGGAAACATGCAGTTGGTTCTTAGATATCTGTATTCTGCTACGTATTTCAGTTCTGGATGGTTTTCTTGCTAAAGGTAGTTCTGCTAGTTTAGATGAACACAGATTAAAATTGTGACAGACCGGGTGATAGGAAATGCTTCAGTTACACGGTAGTGGAAGTTGGTTTTGAGTGTACAGAGATTTATAAGCTTGCAATTTTAACTGCATCTGTAGCAATATAAAAACTTATATAACCATATAGTAATTGTTACAATTCATATAAATATATATTAATTTAAATAGATGTAGCAACTTCATATATAAGTATTTTGACATGTTAGACCAGGACTGTTAGATTGTCAGAAACTGACACAAAAATGAATGAAGTGAAATCAGATGAGTGGCTGCCACAAAAAAAAAAATCAGTAGTGGAAGATGGTGTCTTCCAGCATTGTTTTTGTGCCTGCCACATCTACAGCACATACCTCATTGCTGTTCCTCTAAAGGCCTCTGCCTTTGTTGCAAATCATCATGTATTTTCATGCTGTCATTTCTCTCACATCCCCTTCTAGTCCTGATTTTCTGCAGTTTAAATTCTTTGTGTAGAGAATTTAGGGTCAGGGCAAACTCCAAGGGTAATTTTGAAGTTTGTTCTGCCTTCTGAAAACAGCTCTGAATCTTCATGCTGTGGCAGAGAATAAAACAAAGAAACACAGCCTGCCATGTTACAGTACGTCTGTTCAGGGTACGTCTGTCTCTGTTCAGTCTGTGTTGCACTGGCATCAGTATTTTTTATTTTTTTTTTAAAGAAAGCAACAGCTATTTTGCTTTAGGCAGAAGGTTTCTTTGGCATGCCTACCTAGTCTGTGGGCTCTAATAAAAACACCTAGCTGCCCTGATTCCTCTTAACTGCTTGCATACTTCCCCACTTATGGAGAGCATCTTTCTCTTCCCCTGTTTTGTCCTTGTTCTTATTACCTGTTCCTCAGGTGTCTGTACTGAGCAAAACCTGTCTTTTCTCTACTATGCAGCGGGCTGCTTTGCTTGGAGTCAGCTTTGCCCTTTACTGCTGGACAGCCTCTTTGTGCTCTGTGCTGTGACCTCTTGCACCACTTGTTCACAGGACCTTACTTACTTTCCCTGTCCTCTGTGCTCTTGTGAGTTTTAGCTTTGTAAGATGGCCTTTGTCTGTTTCCAGCGATAAACCACACCAGCTTGCTCTTCTTTTTGTGGATTTTTCAGGGTGAGCAATTCCCATGTTTACACTTAAACTAAATCAGGGATTACCTCATGTATTACTAAAAGATAGTTAAGAAGACAACAGAAAAGTGAGGTTATAGCAGCTTGAAGAGATTTCTAAGGTCTGTCATGTCTCCGTCCTTTAAATAGACTCAGTACCTGGCAGATAATAAAACATGTTTTTAAACACTGTGTTCCAAGTCCCTGAGATGACTTCATCTCTAAATAGACTCATGTAAGAACTCTTCTTCATAGAAGGGGGTGAGAGAGAGAAGAGAAGCCTGGAGAAGAGAAGGCCCTGGGGAGATCTTACAGTGGCCTTCTACTACCTAAAAGCCGCCTACAGGAAAGCTGGGGAGGGACTTGACTCAGGGAGTGCAGTGATAGGACAAGGGGGGAATGGTTTTAAACTAAAGGAGAGTGGGTTTAGGTTAGATGTAAGGAAGAAATTCTTCACTATGAGGGTGGTGAGGCCCTGGCACAGGTTGCCCAGAGAAGCTGTGGATGCCTCATCCTTGGAGGTGTTCAAGGCCAGGCTGGATGAGGCTTTGGCCAACCTGGTCTGGTGGGAGGTGTCCCTGCCCATGGCGGGGGGGTGGAACTGGGTGGTCTGTTAGGTCCCTTCCAACCCAAAGCATTCTGTGATTCTATGACTAGAGGTTTTTCTGAAAGCTGTTTACCTTGCTCTTAATTCTTCAGTTCACTGGGATTAAAACCCAAATAATTAAGAATGTTTGCTAAACAGCAGCCCAGGTAGAACTCTGAAGCAGTCTAATGCCCTTCTTTTCTGTTCCTTTACCACTTGAGATTGATTCTATTCCAGTTGGGTGATCGGTATTGTGTGCCTTAGAAAGGGTTGCATACCTGTGGTGCTTTGCTCTTTCAGTCTGTGATCCACTGAGTTCTAGTGCTCCTGTTGGGTAATACTATCTCCAGGATCAGCTGCCCAGAAAGTTTAAAAACAAAAACAAACTTGTCTTTTGAATCTTTAGGTAGAAAATTAAGTTAACAGTAGCTATAATCATTAGCAATTGATCAGGCATGCCATCTTTTAAAATTGCTTTCAGTGAGATTCATATAGGGTTTCTTCTGGGCCAGGTAAGGAAATACTTTTTTGAATTTTATGTCAAGACTCAGCTATGGTGGAGCTTTAGACTAAAGAGTTGTAGATAATGTCCAAAAGAGTAACATGAGAATATTTAACTGTAAACTTTTTTGGTAAAACTCTAGTTGGTTCTCATACCACTTCTCAGTATGTTAACATCAGTATTTCTTTCCATGGTGGAATCAAACCTGTTGGAAAGTTACCAAATTTAACTTTTTTAAATTGCCAAAATATTGTCATAGCATTTCACTATTGGAGAGGAAATATCTACTCATTCTTCCCTTGTTTTAATCTTGCTTTGCAGCAACTACTTTATTAGTTCTCAGTCTACAAAGACTGTGAGTGAGACTTCCAAAAAGGTGGTAGACCAACCCATTCTGTTTTATTGTATAAATCTGCATATGGCTGTTTAATAAATCTGCCTGGGATCTTTGAGACCTGGGTTAGAGCTACCAGGCTTAAAGTAAAACCTTCCGAGCTTGTTGCAACTACTTCTCCGACCCCTGTAGTCCTCTGTAACAGTCATCAGTGTCTAAGTAAATTGAAGTTCCTATAATACTTGTTGCTTTTCAGGTTTATTGTAACACTAATTTCCCTTGTCTTTGTTTTTGTTTCCCTTGCCTTCTTTCTTCTTGGCCATAGAAATCCGTTACGCAACTGTGTACTGGAATAAAGCTCAAAAAACACTTCAGGTCAGGAATATACTGGACAGGAGCGGAGATGCCTGTGGCTTCTACAACAACACTATACAGACAACAGGTTGGGGAGTTCTGGAGATCAGAGCAGGCTATGGCCATCAGACCTTAAGCAATGAAGATATCATGTATGCAGCTGGCTTTTTGGAAGGCTATCTCACAGCTCCGTAAGTACCTCAGGAAGCAACTCAATTTATGACACTTCCAGTGGATTTCTGTGACTGTTTGTTTGTTTTTCCTTTCCCTTCATTCCTATCCATTTAAACCATACACTTTTGTGGTTGTGTGCTGTTCTTTTAATTAGCAACAAGTATGAAATATAGCATCTTCTTTACAGTATCAAGATGTGGTTTCTGCTTTGTGTTGTCTTCTCATCCTGCAGGCTCTCTTCTCACCTTTGTGAGAACGATGAGTACTGCATCTATATTACTAGTTAAGTAATGTAATCACAGAATAGCATACGTGTAATGATGTGAGTAAGCCTTGTGTTGTAAATAATTACAAAAGGGGTAGCAGAAAGAATAGTTATTTCCCCAGCCTGGAGGTAGGTGACTGACCAATAGATGAGAGAATTGAGAGCAGATCAGTCAGGGAGAGGCAAAGGCTGCAGGGCTTCCTTAAGGGGCTTTTTAGCAAGCATTGTCAAGAAACTGCTGGGGGAACAGATGCTGAAGCTTCATAACATGGGGAGTTTGGTCTCTCTTGGACAAAGTAAAAGAAAAATGCTGATATTCTGATAGGCCAGGAGGTAGACTGGTACGTGTCTAGAAGGGCCACTGTACTCCTGAAAGCCCTGTGAAAAGAGAATGAGGGACTGAATCACTCCCACAATGCACATTTGTGAAAACTGACGGTGTTTTGTGCTTGTTATGAATCCAGACCAGCTTTTTCTGTTTTTTCTAAGTTCTTTCTGTTACTAAGCAGGAAGACAGAATTAGTGGGATATAGCTAGTGGTATAACTAAGCACATGACGTGGTTTGTTGGAACAGGCTCTACTTTTCCTCTATGAACTTAAGAAATTTTCTTTTACTAAGACTAAGTTCTGTTGTGTGCCTGGGGAACTGTTGAGAGATGCTTATGATGGATGCTGTGACAGGAATTTGGCTTCACCATCCTTTCTTCCAGAACACTGAAATACCCATAGGCTGCATTGAACAGTCCAGCAAGGGAGAGTTTTGTCAAACAATTGGCAAGTATGGCTTCTGGACCAGATGATATTAATTTAATGAGTAGTAAGGCATGTTAAGATTTATGGATAGTTTACTGATTGTATCATATATTAGTGTGACTCTCTAGTAGACTTTACTGGAGAGGTAGCTAGGACTCAGGACAAGATTTTCACAGTATGACAGAGATGCAATACAGCATAATTTGTTGATTAAGAAAACACTTTGGAGGGGACTGGGAAGGGGAATCCTAGAGTTCTGAGTGCACAGCATTTATACCAGGCAGGAAAGAGAATGAAGTACATGAGAGATCTGGATATGTGTTGTTAGATTATTGGCATGAGAGGTTATTGCTATGGACTACTTAGTCAGTTTATGTAAACTACATATGGATCTGGGGGAATGCTGGCATTAAATGAGAATATTGTTACAGAATCACAGAATGGCTGAGGTTGGAAGAGACCTCTGAAGATCATCTACTCCAACCCCCCTGCCAAGCAGGATCACCTAGAGCACATTGCGCAGGATGGCATCCAAGCGGGTTTTGAATATCTCCAGAGAAGGAGACTCCACAACCTCTCTGGGCAACCTGTGCCAGTGCTCTGTCACCCTCACAGTAAAAAACTTCCCCCTCATATTCAGCCGGGATTTCCTGTGCTTCAGTTTGTACCTGTTGCCTCTCGTCCTGTTGGTGGGCACAACTGAAAAGAGACTGGCTCCATCCTCTCGACACCCTCTCCTCAGATATTTATATGCATTAATTAGATCTTCCCTCAGTCTTCTGAGTTTTCTTACAAGTGGGTGTTACTTGAAAGATTTTTTTCAGCGTTGTTATGTGTACTCATCTTTAAACTCATCATTAAACTTAAGTTTTGTCATAGTACGTAGACAGCTCAATCCATGCTAAGACTAATCAGATGACAAATCATATTTTAAACAACACGCTTCTGGTCTACTAATGCCTCCATAGTAGATATGTAAGTCTTCCTTGCTGGCTTTTTAAACAATCTTAACTATATACCCATTCCTTTAAACATAGCTTGAATGTGAAACAGTGTCTGCAAGGACATTATCTGATGTCTTAGTCTATGCTTAGGTTTAGGGGAGGGAACTTTCTCCAACACCCTCCCCCACCCCCCCCCAGCCATTGCTACTGCAGGGCTATCAGCTCTGCCACTAAATGGCCCATCATAGAGAGTTAGAGCAGAAATAATAACAATCAGAGGTCTTAAAGTCTTCAGAAAAGAGTTTGAGGGTTTCTGTCAAGGAAGAGGTTGGAGAAGTATGTTTTGAGACTTTGGCTTTTAAGTGAAGTGGGGAACTTAACTGAACTTGTTTTAAAGGAGTTGAAGTGTGAGGGTGGGTTAAGAAGCAAAACCAGAAGTAGCCAAAGCCTTTGTTTTCTGATGAGACCTTTTTGAGAAAATCTACTGAGAAATTCTCTGACAGTGCAAAGTCTGAAAATGCTTCCCATCTCTAAAATGACTATCATATATTATGTGTACCATCTGTTTTTTTGGCTGTCTTTGCTCCATTGTACCATGGAAAATGCAGTGGAAATGTATTTCTCACAGAGGATATAAATATAAGCATTTTCTGTCTTGTAAAGCTATTTTGGATAAAAGGATTTCTCTTTGAAGCTAAGAATATCTATTGAAAATGCTCCAGTTAAGGAGTGGAAATGAATTAGTGATAGACTCCTCTGACCCTTGAGAAGGCAGAGGACCTATTACTTCAGCTTTTAGCTGTACAATCTTGATGTTTTTATTCAGTAAACTGCAAGTCAATAAAGTTCTCTTATACAGTGGATTTGACATTTTTTTGAAGCAGAGAAGCGAACTCACCAAGTTTGCACATGTTAAAAGATTACTCTCAGGATGCCATTTCTCTTTTATCCTGTCTGGAGGGTCACAGAATCCTAACTGACATGCAGGAAGATATTTTTTCTTTGGGGTGTTTACACAAGTCTCCTGCAGCGAAACAGGTAACCAGCATCTCTCAGACTGTAACCCTGTAGCCATCACAACCTGGCAGCTTGTATCCAGGGATGCTCTCTAGCACCATCATGACTTCCCTTATGAGAAGGAGTCTCTGAACACTCTCATTCTGCCTTTGCACACATCAATGCACACAGTAGCTGCATGCAGCTCAACCTTCCTTTTGAAGGACTCATCTGTCCTGGTAACAGCAAGGAAGAGTGTAACGACATGTTTTATGGTGTTCAAAGCTTTATTTGCATCAACAACCACTTAACCACCAGAGTGCTGAGGCTTATGTCACTTGTCTGTATGAGCACTGCCACCATGAGTGGCTCTGGTACAGTTGTCCAAGGTGAATACACTAGGTATGTGTAGTAATTGAGGTGTTCTCCAGTACATTGTTACATTAACCTGGATAACTCCAAGGTCTCCAGCTGTCTCACATCCATTTGTGGCCATGCCATTTGTGGCCATGACTCCATGAAGCAGAAATGACCCAAGGTATCTCTTTGTAGAAACCCTGAAGTCCTAGGAGTGCTCTGATCTCACCTGTTGCGTTAATGGGAAGGATACATTCTTTCCTATGATCCCAGTTTGAAATGCAGGTTCCTGCAGAAGCTGTCAGGTGAGCAGTAGCTCCAGATTGACAGTGCCTGCAATTTGGAGACCTTCAGGAATTCTCAGCTAGCTCAGTTCTTTCATTGCACCTAGGGTGTGAGTTAGGTTTCTAGACACAGCCAAGCCTTTGATGGTATGCATAAGAACATCAAAATCTTTCTTAAAAGCTTATGTTTTGTCCTTTGTAGTAACCCAAGCAGAATGTAAGATAAATGGATTTTAAAAAAATAATCAAAATGAGACATGCTGGGGCTGTCTTATTTCAGATTGCTGGGGAAGAATGTATGCCTGCTATAGTTTTATAGGTTTGTGGTATAAAAAGCAATTGCTAAGCAAGTCAGATCAATCTACCAGTGATGATAGAAACAGGCATTTTCTAGAGCATGATTCATCTTTGTAGTGTAGGTACCTGATTCAGATAGCAGCTATCTATTTTGAAAACACATAGGAGGAGGATAAATCTAATTCTAGTGTCTAGAGAGCCAGACATCTGTTTTTCTCCCCAGTCTCTGGCCTCTTTGTAAGGTCCAATCCTAGCATCCAGCCAAAGCTGTTTGCTATGGTTTTCTTGGGTTATGAATTCTCTTCCCCCATTACAAGCCGTGTTACTAAGGCCTCGCTGTACTCGGGCAACAGCAGAGCACATCCAGATCGGTGATGTGAAGCACATACTTTTAGTCAGTCCCAACTGGGACGTGCTTGGTGCCTAAGAGCAGTATTTAAATTTGAAGCAACATTAATTGTACTCTTTTCTGATACAACCTCAGCTGACCTGAGTCCTGTCATCTTCCTCTCTAATTTGAAGAACACAGCTGTGCTTCGCTGTTTTTAGACTTTGAATTCTTGTCCCAGTATTGTAATTGCCTTGTTTTTGTTGTTAGATACAGTTGCAAAGCACTACCTTACTATAATGATCCAATTTACTTTGGAGGATAATACCTATGCCTTACAAAATATGCAAGCCATGTACATAGAAATGTTGTTAAAGGGAAAAAAAAAGTCACAGGGAATTTAGGAGGAAAAAATCTTGGGCATTAAAAGATTAATCAGTCAATCCCAGGAATTGTCTGGCTTCTATTAGTATATGCAAGAGGGAAGCCCATTAAAGAAGCTGCTTTCAGTCCCCTGATTTTGAACTAACCCACTCTCTACTCCAGTCATCTCTGCTTAAAGATGATACCAGTGTAAAATCTGCATTCTGTTGCATAACTTTCAAGTGCACCAAGTGAAGAGAGTATGGCTGATGGCTGAACCTAGAAGTCTGATCAGAGTAGTATCCAGGCTGTTTTTATCCTCCTAATCTGGTTCTTGTCCCTGAAAGACCATCTGCCAGATGGACTGTCTTCTGCTACTCCTTCCCCATTTCTAGTGCCATCAGAACTCTGTCTTGTAGTGTAGCATATGTTATGCTATAATTTCCTTCCTAAAATTACTTAAAATTTTTATTTGCCAAATTTCTTGTGACTGCAGGGGTGCAGAATGTTGCTCTGTTTCTTCAACTTTCTTGTCTACTTCAAGAAATAGGTTATGATTATTGCATGTAGTCTTGTGTTAAATGGGAGGAGAACAGCTAACTCTAGAACTAAAATTGGTACCATAGCTGGAGTTTCCTGAAAGGTGTGATGGTGTGAAGCTGTTGAGCGCTCCCCTCTCTTGCCTGAACTCCCCAGATCCAAACCCTCTCACTTGCATCTGCCCACGCACTGATCAAGCTCTTTCATGTTGATTCACTTACTAACATAGCAGAAAGTTGCATTTGTATACTACCTCTATTGCTTAAACAAGCGTAAAAACCAAATTCAAGCTACAAACTGCCAGAAAAATAATTTACATTTTTTACTATTTACATTTTTTTGTTGGGTTAGGGTTTTGCTTGAATGTATGCAGACCAATTAGACTGGGTAGCCAGAGGGGTACCAGACCTGACATAAGAAACAGTAGGGTCATGCAATCAAGTTGTGCTTAAACAGCTGAGGATGGGGTAGGGGACAAAAAGAGAAGGGAGAAGGTCAGTGGATCAGTATCTCTAATCATCAGCAAACCATTCAGTCATCTCTGGGTGTATTCTCTAATTATGTCCTGAAAGAAACTGGGAAGAAAGAGCATTCCTCTCAGAGGAAGTTGCCCTTGTTTAATGGAGGGAATCCTGTCCTGCTGGCATGCTCTTTCCTTGAGGCTGGTATCTGTTTCTTAGCTTGGCTTTCTTTCCCTCAGAGCTCGGTAGGAGATAATTCTACTTATGACTGATGTAGTTCTATCAACGCCAGAGTTCAGCTAAATAATTTCCTGCTGAATTCCACCTAGAACTAAATATTCCTCCCCCTGCGTGTTTTTTTTTTTGACTCAGTAGCTGAAAAAGTGTTGGCTCAGTTTGAACTTGAAAATTAAGAAATGTTGATGGGAGGAAAAATTAATGGACTGAGAAAATTCGAAAGCTCTGTGAATCAGATGCATGAATTAGATTAGACCTAAAATTGAAGGGTGATGTTAACTTTTAGGCTCCTGAGCTTTTTTTGTCAGTTAATTTTGTCTTGAAAGGTAAAGTGCTTCACTTCAATACAAACAAACGAACCAGTCAACTAAAACAAACAGAAACCCAACCTTTTGTTCCTTCTAGTTAATGGGGATGAAACAGCTAACTGAACTCAACTTGGGGGGGGAAACAACGTTGGTTTCCATGCAGCTGAATCTGTTTAGGGCTAGCATGAGTCTATTGTCTGTGGGAATGCATAGGATTCATTTACACCTTAAAGTAGAGATATTTAACTTATGTAAGGAAGGAACATGATTAATAGTAAGCAAAAAGCTCTGCTAAATACCAGGCTAAAATTCTCACTACTGAATCAGCAAGTATTTTCATCTCCATGCTCTCTTGGTTCCAAATTGAATAGCTCTCCAGTAAACTATTCCTGTTACACTTTAAATTAATGTGCTAGAATTTCCAAGATGGTTCTGGTCTTCAAACATTTCCTGAATGTGAAGTTTTGCTAAGAAGTTGTTCAACCTCACTCTTGCTTCTCTTTGCATTGTAGAGCAGTTTGAGTGGGCATTAGCAAGGACTTCTATCTTTATTTAAATTTCAACAATACATTTGTTTTAACTTTGCTATTTGACATGCCTTAAAGATATAAAACCATTTCATGATTAGAAGAAGCTGACTTTGTGGTGCTTGGCTGTCAGTATCTGCTGACAAATGGGATGGTGAGGAAGAAGGGAAGGTGCAAAAGAGTAACTTCTACTACTTTTTTTCTTTCAGGCATATGTATGACCATGCTGCAAATATGTATCCACAGTTAATTAAGAATCCCGCAGTTCGAAGTGGAGTCCAGAATTTCATGGCGTATGTATTTAGTTCTTAGAAAATAAATTCTTCAAGACTTACGGTTGACATATATAAGGATTTTTCAATTTTATTCTCTTATAGGTGAAAGAAAATACATGCTTACTTTTCCTCTGACTGTATGGCATTAGTGTGTGTGAGGGAAAAATTCTAAACATGTTAAGGAGGTCATATATCCTTCCCTGATTCTGATTCTTTCAAGGAAATATTTATTACTACAAGTGGGTGTGGATAACACCAATGAATTCTGTAGTTTATTCTAGTGAAAATCCTTTTCTAAAAACTGGTATTTTGAATGTTACAC
The DNA here is from genome assembly GCF_009769625.2 of Cygnus olor. Lineage (NCBI taxonomy): Eukaryota > Metazoa > Chordata > Aves > Anseriformes > Anatidae > Cygnus > Cygnus olor. Next base: position 44,063,039 of record NC_049169.1, read on the forward strand.
TGAACAGTGTGGTCTCTTGGCACCTTAGTCTTTTTAACACATTCTTTCATTCCACTGTTAGAGTTTTGTTTACTATACCACTGATGTGAATTCTGTTCTAATCACAAAAGTCCTGATTCCTTTTTCTATTCAGCGGTATAAATCAAAAGTAATTCTGCTCAAATATTGCAGCTACACTGTTGGGGAGCTACAAGTGGGAGAACCAGGACAGGTACTGGGAGACTCAACTGTATTTAGCACTTATAAGTCTCCTTAGACTTGTATTTTCATCTATTATGAATACTTCTGTGAAACTTTGGTCATGTCTGCAGACTAATTTTTACATCTTACCTTGTTTTGTTTCCTCAAGCAATGGGGCTACATATCTGACTAATTTTGTTTATTGCATGTGTATCTTGTTTGTTTTTAGTGTATCAAAACAGAGTAGAAAAAAGCTCTTAGCACTCCCTTCCTATCATTGTATCCTTCAGCATTGCCGTCCTTTCTGTTAGAAAGATGATGTAGCTATCATATCTGTTTTTGTTTTGTTTTCTTCAGTCTAACTCACAACAGCAGCTGTGTTCCCCAAGATGCATTGTTGTGATGGAGGGGGCAATAGTAGGTGGCCTTGTATCTTTTTTTTTTTTTTTCTAATGCCAGTATCCTAGACTCCTGCTGTGTTGCTTCATTTTATAGCAGTCTTAACATGGGCTACTGTGTTGTGTTGAAAGCCATAGCTGTGGATGCTCTGATCATGTTCCTGTTTCCTCTGACATATGTCTTGTGTCTTTTAACTTTCAGACAGATAAATACGGCTGGTTTTATCAGCCATATACTGCTGGAAGAGTTTGTTTCCTTGCCAGATTCATTCACTCCTTTTTTTTCTTTTTTTTTTTTTTTTCCTTGCTGTACATAATGCCAGATAGATTAAGTCTCTGGTCCTGTGTTTATCTGGTCTTGACTTACTCAGGTTCCTCGTGGTGTGCAGCAAAGGAGGGAACTCTACGAGTTCCTCCTAATGTTGACTGCTCTTGCCTTTGGGTCTGTTCAGCTTCTGTTTTGTGCTGTAAACCTGGGTTATTTGACTTTGGCTGTAAACCTGGGTTATTTGACTAGTAACCTCTTGGTTGGATTTGGCACGTAGAATTATTGTTTGGCCTCCCACCTTTTCCTCAGAGGAGAATAGCAGTGGTTCTTAAGCAATGTTTTAGCACTGCCAGCAGAAAGCCTTTGTTGCACTTGTACCCAGGGGAGAGAAGTAAGGACTTCAAAGGTCAGTCTATTTTATAGAATAGGCATTTAAAAGGAAATAGGCCAGGTGAACAATCAAATGCTTGTTTCTCTTTACTGACTATAAGGGGATGCTAGATCTTCTATAGGTGGGGTCTCCCACAGAGGTGGAGTTCATCTCTCTCTTTGGCGCTGAAACGATGGATAGGGGTAGAGGCACACAGCTGTAGGGTACACTGCATGGATCTGAATATTTGCACCCAGACGATACAACCTTCATCCATGTCTACTGGATTTCCAGAACATGATTTGCCTCAAAACACTAGGAAGGTTTTGATCATCTGGGTCATAATGCAGGCCAACATTTGCCCCCTTCCCTGCAATATCAATTATACTCTAAAACAAAAGCAAGAAAACCCCAACCTGTTTGTTCCTCTGCAGGAAACAAGATCAATGGACAAGACAACAAATCAGAAATAATAAGGATGACCCCTTTTGGAGGCATGCTGGCTATATTATTGCACAGTTGGATGGTCTGTACATGGGAGCCCTCGAGTGGGCTAAACTGCACAAACAAACAGTAAGATTACCACATCTCTTTTTTAGTAGTTGGGTGTGGGATGTCAGAAGATGAAGATGGGAAAAAGGAATCTGATATTTTTAAAAAAGGGTGTTTAAAGATTAGTGACAAGTGTTCATTCTGCATGTCATTCAGCAAAAATTTCAGTTGCTGTGCAGTGTGGGTAGTGTAATTGAGCACTCCTGTCATGTCTCCCCAGGTCTTTGCACTGGACTTGGAACTCTTGGCGTCTTACCTGCTGATTAGATTGGGGGTGGCTTTTGTATCAGAGTGTGAATGTTGGAAGGGCAGACACTTCTAAGGTGTTTGCTGTCCTCACTTTAGAATTGTTATTGAGCAAATGACTCTAGGCATAGAGAGTAGCTGCAACAGTATGAATCAGCAAATAGGAACTGTGTTAAAGCTTTTGTTCTTATTTCCAACTGTTAGAGCTTCAAAGCTAGATTTTGCAGGATATCTTTCTTTGCTAAATTGTATCTCCCTTTCTGTTTTCCAAGTGTTCCGTTGCAAACTATATGGTCAGTGTTGTGTAAGGCCAAATGGGATGATTTTTACTTTTTTTATTTTTCTGAAAATTATTTTCTTCTTGTTGTTTTTAAACTTGGATAGAATTGTGTCCAGGATCATCAGCTTGTGTGCAATACCAGAGCTCCTTTAACTCCAATAGAGCTGCAGTAATTATAGTGCTTTCCCCGTAAGTCTAGTATGTCTAATTGGTTCCTCATTGTGAGAGGGAAGACTTGAGTAATTGCAGTTGACCCTTTTTTGTCTTGATTTCATCATACCAAGAATTTAGAGAAGGTGGCAGTAAGGAATCATAAGCAATTAGGTTTTGGTAAAATGCAAGAATCTCTCGCGTAGTTCTCATTCTGGACGTTTCTTTAGCAGGAACCAGTCCATACTGAAAGAGAAGACTGTAATGGAAAGATCTATCCTGTTGGGTCTGAATTATAGGGATGTTATTAAGAAACCTTGACTTTCTAGGAAAATAACTCATTCATTCCTTTTCACAGCACCTATAACTGTAGAGCCCTGCAAGGCTCATCAATTTTTTGTCTGCTTTGGAATCCTTTAGATGCAGATGGACAGGAAAAGAACTAGCTTGTATCTGAGCTATTTCCTTGAAATAGACAGGAACATCCTACCTGCAGTGTGTTTTCATTGATACTTTTTGTGTTTGGTATTAAAAATCACCGACCTCTGAAGCGACCAAATGATTCTGATCCTCTTTCAGACAGGGCATATTGTATGTCACCAGCACGTCTATACAAAATGATGCATTTAAGGAAAATTCAGTCATGGTTCAGTCTGAAATAACTGTGTCCTTTATTCTTGGGTTATATGCAGTGGATATTATGTGTGTGTGTATATATACACATATAATGTATATATACATTATATAAAATATTTATTTTCCCAGATGTGCTTGGAGCAGACAGTGGGAATTATTTCCACTCCTTCCTATTTCTTTCATGGATGATACTGCCCAAAGCTAAACTTACGTTTGCTTTGAATAAAAAGATACAGAACCAAAATTTTCCATGCATATATGTCACTTGTACTGCAGTTTCGTCTGTTTGCCAGAGCTAGTAAGTTAACATCAATCTAACTTTTGAGTATGGTTTGGACAGCTGTATTTGCACGTAGATGTTTGGTTTTCCTTAGCATCAAGGTGATACCTTACAGCTCTGCAAAAGTACATGCGATTCCCTTTGTTGGATATCATGTTACTTTTTGAATATTTTGAGGAGAGTAAGCCACGTAAGTGCTGTTTGTGCGTGTATTTACCACTGTTTTGGATCCCCTTCAGAAAATAAAGGTCTTGAAGATTTCTTTAAGGATAGGTCAAAAGATCTAAAGAGGATGGAGAAAAGGGTCTGTGTTTGCAAAGTCTGTGAATTTCTACACTGAGCACTGGATGAAATTGAACAAAACTATTTTCTCTTTGGAAGAATGGGAACAAGAGCTGTATCAATAGCTAATCAGCTTTTAGTCTTACCCATCTCATGTGCCAAGGATTTTTATCAGCACTAGGTACACCTTTTTGAACTTGCAAGTGTTTGAAGTCTTACATTTGCTGGATTAACTGGTGTGTGCTTATCTGATGAAGACATGTGAAAAGATACGTCTTTGCATTGTCCTGTACAATGTGTGGTAGGTTGAAACTATGCCAAGTCCACATAGTGCTTAAATGAGTGTTCAATTGTGTGAGTATAGATAAAAGTCACTCTGAAATGTGTCCTCTTCCCCCCTTCCCCCCCACAACTTCAAGATTACCTCACTTGAGCATTGTAGAACCATTATCTGCCACAAATAATCAGGTCTTACTATAGAGAGAAAATTGGTTTGGACTCAGAACTGTTTAATAGTAGCACTAGTATATAGCTTTTATTCTCTTATATATGGAGCATATGTATAATAGTGGACTGTTCTTTCTTTTATTATTATTATTATTTTTTAATTGCATTAAACATCCTGCAGGGCTGTTCTAGGTAGATACTTCCAGTAAGATCTGCATGAAGGCGGTGCATAGTGTAAATTTCTGTATTTTAAATTTGATGTTTACTGGTATCATTAAGAATGATGTCAAAATCTGAATACATTTTCATGTTAAAGTGTGAAATTATTCCATCTGGTTTAGCAACATTTTATATCCAGTAAACAAACCCAACCCTTTTGTCAGGATGATTTCTGAAGGAGGGGCACTCAAAGAACATTAAGGCTTTTCATCTGCCTAATGCTCTACCAACGCTGTGATTAATCTTGGGCTTGTCCACACAGGGAAATTACTCTTGAATAAGGAGGTGTAAGAGTTTTAAATACTACAATGATTCCAGGACAGCTCTCTATTTGTACTTCCTTATTTTGTATTGAGAATGCTCATGCATGGGGAGGTCATTGGAAAGCAATTGTTTCAGAATAACTAGTCTATTTTATTATACCACCTGGGCAAGCATTTAAGACTCGTTCTCTTATCTGCTGCCTTTTCTAAGTTTTTCTCCTTCAAGCTGATGGTAAGTTTACAATGGGAAAGGAAAACTCAATATAATCTTTTTCGCTTTTCAGGATAGTATCCCAGAGGATGTGCAACATATTCTAGCTAAAGGAGTTTAATGTCATGGCTATATCACCTCATTGCTTGTCATTTTAGTGCATTCATTTGCTCTTCTTCAGGATGTAAACCATGGCACACCGGGGTTTTCCTTACAATGCTATGTGAGATGAGAGAACGTGGATGACGAGGTTATAATATGCCCTATATTATGTACTGGTTATGATGTACACTCATGGAATCCTTGCTGGTGGCCTCAGATGATCTCCTCATAGGGAAGACTTCTCCATATATCCTGGAAAATCAGGTGTAGTCGTTCCCAAGCTGGGGCTTTCAGCCTGGTGGGAGGGAGATGCATCAGGCTGCTCCTGAAATAACCAGATTTGGCATACACTGCAGATGCCTGAGTCTCCTGTTTGAATGCATTGTTTTAGTGAGAAGCCCTGTGCACTGAGCATGTTAGATTTCTCTGATGTCACTTAGCATCAGACAAAACCAGATTTATCCTAGCAAAGCTAAGTCATGAGTTCTTGGAAATATATTGGAATTAATCTTGTTTGCATCTCAAAAGGGGAATGAAAACAGAACTCTGATGGATACTTAGCAACCTAGTTCCTCTTTTGTTTTGTCTGGCTTTGGGAGAAAGCAATTTCACCCAGTGGAACCCTAGGAATTTACATAATCTTTGCTGTTTTGTTCAAAAGGGTCTTTCGTTCCAGCTTTCTGTGGTTATAATGCTGTTAGCTTCCTTCCATAGCACCTTTGTTCTGGTTTGGATGGACTTCCTGGAATTTAATGATTTTATTTTTTTTTTAATTTCAAATGACCAAAAGATAGCACATAAATAGGAAACTTTTCAAATATATAGACAATTCTGAGTGATGCTGTAGCAGTGTCAGTAGATGTTGCAATGAAGGCAGGTTTTATGGAGGAGAAGATGGAGTGGTAGCAAATGGATAGAAAGAACAATTAAAATGTCTAAAGGCTGGCTGAGCATTCTCACATGCAATCCTGTTTCCTCCTCCTCCTGGTGGTAATGTTCACTCATTACTTTGCTGCCTGCCGTTTCTGTAACAGTTACGGCTGTAAATTAAACACTGGAAAACAGCTTCTCCTCACAGTGTGTTTGGCTTGCAGTCCTTTAAGTACAGCTGGATGGGGGGGAAAAAGGTGCTGAAACTGCAGCAAGTCTGTCTGTATGGATTCTACTAAGATAGCAGTTGTTGGGACTTGTTTGCAAATGATTCATACCACTGAGTTGCTTGAAACTATCCAAAGGTACATCTCTTGATTTTTATCAGTTGTGGCCTCTGCTGATCCCTGTCTATGACATCAAAAATATGATGAGCTAGAGCAATGTAACGTGTTCAAATTTGCTGTGGATTTTTCCGTGAAACTATAGCTGCTGTTAGGGCCTTTCATGGTGTGTAGTTTTAGTTGTTGTTTTTTTTTTCTTTTTTCTTTTTTTCTTTCCTTATCCTTTTCTCCCCTTTACTGGGGTTTGTAGCAAGTTCAGCTTTATGGTTTACTAACAGTGAGTTGTATTGCAAGCAACATGTTTCTTTGCTCTATGATTACATTCCATTCCAAAATTACTAATCATAATGCTACAATGATGTGTATTCTGTCTTTTCCTTGAGCCTTGCCTTAACTAAAAGCATGGTGCAAGCAAGAACAGGAAAGAGTTAGAAAACGGTCCTTGAAGGCTGAGGTTAGACCACTGTTAAGGTTTTATGTTTGAAGAGGCATTGTAAGAGAGGATGCTGAAGATTGCAAAATGAGCTGTGCATAATTAACCATGGCTTTCTCTAACCATAAGGGTTTTTTGAAATCCTGTAGTGGAATGCCTTTTGACTGACTTCCTCTCTTCAGCTTGTTCCATGCTTGATTAGTACTGTTAATGTATCTATCTTGCTTCCTTCCTTCGTTTCCTCCTTCTCAGACATGAGGATCTTTAATTGCGGTCTTTATTAAAAAAAAATCCAAGAGCTCACCTGAATGCGTGCTAATGTAAGGCTTTTCAAAGGCATCTAGATAAATAGGGGAAAAAAATCTTGTTACTGTGGGATAACAGTAACAGTAGATTTATCATAATATGCAATATGCTGTTGGCAAAGACACACAAGGTTTCCTAAATTACTGCTATAGCATCTCCTTTTTGTCCTCAACAATGTTAGCATTGGTAATGTCACTACAAGGGCCAGACACTTAAAGATACTTAAGTGCCTCATTCCAAGCTGGATTTTAGCATTTGGGCCTTGTGAACAGGTATTTTGTAGAAAGTATAAAAGATTCCTTTGAGAAGGAAAAAGTTCTTAACAGCTGAGTTTCTATTGACTGATGCTTCTGTCTGAAAGTGTTTGTTGTGGTCTCTTCTCTCTTTCTTCAGCCCCTGAGTATCTTTGATGTCCAGTTTCTGAATGCAGTTGGAGACCTGCTGGATCTCATTCCTGCATTATTTGAGTATTCTACGAGGAGTGGACAATGCAATGTGGATGCAGGAGGTCATGGGAAATACCAGTGGGATATGGGTCACTGCTCTGCACTCATCAAGGTGAGCACCAAGAAATTCAGCTCCAGTGATTGTGTTGATTCAAAATGCCATGAGTCTGTGTTTCTGTAGTCTTCACTGTTTATATTGCATGTGCCTGAAGAGATCCGTGTTGATCAAGGCGCTTTTATGCGGTTACAATTTGTACCTTCATGGCATTCTGGGTCCAGTTTTGCTCACTGGTGTTTGGTGGGAGGCAAACAACAAAAATAAAAACCACAGAGGCTGGCAGGGGAAAAGCTATTAGAATTACTAGGGAATGGGAAGCTACTGTGGAGAGGAAACTGGATGAGAGTAACTTGTTTCACCTAGCCAAGTGAAGGTCAGAAGGGGATACCATGAATGTTTACAAATACATTGGGGATATAAGTAGGGAAAAGGTTACTTAGTGCTGGCATAAGAACAAATGGGTGTGCGAGGCTGGTGGATGAATACAGTCTAGAAATTAGAAAAAGTTTTCTTAGCGTTAGCAGTGATATTCTGGAATAGCTTTCCAATGGGGGTGATGACAGGAAGAAAACTTCTAATCTGAGGTTTTAATACATCATGGCTGCAATTAAATTTTTCTATTAAAATTGTCAAGCATCTAGTCAGTGTATGGAGATTCATGTATTCCAGAGCAACAGTACTTATCTTCAACTGAGATGCATTCATTCAATATTTGACTGTAACAAAATGTTTGAGGTAGCAATAAGTCTTAGAAACAGGGAAATACTTTGAGAAGACATACTATCAATATGTATTTCTTTTCAAAATATATATGTACTTGCATTTGCTTCTGTGCTTGAACGTTTCCCAGAGGTGTTTTCACAGAAAGAGCATGTTCTAAGTTAATGTTCAATACATTTGTAGAGAGATGATTTGAATGCATAAATACAAAAATTTAAGAGGAAGAGGGAAACAAGACATGTCTTGGTACACAGGTACTCCAAAAAAAAAAAACCTAAGCTGTTTCATTTTGAACAATGACAATGATTTGAAAGCGACACATTGGAAAGAACTATCTCCAAAGGTTTCAAAAATTCATTGTTCAGTACACAATTAAAAAGCACAAGAATCTGCTCTTTCTTGAACAATGCAGTTAGTCGGACTGTTGTTCCTCCAGTTGTTCCCCCAGTTTCTATCAAGTACAAAACATGCAGAGTACGGTAGGGCCTGAAATGGTTCATCATTATGCTTCTGTTTTCCAGGTTCTGCCTGGATATGAGAACATATATTTTGCCCATTCCAGCTGGTTTACATATGCGGCCACTCTGAGAATATACAAGCATTGGAACTTCAATATAGTTGATCCATACACTAGCACCAGCCGTGTCTCATTCAGTAGTTACCCAGGTAAGGTCTCCTCCCCCCCCCAAAAGGTATTCAAGATGACAATGACTGTCCTTGGCTTGCAGATATCTTGTATGTAAAAAGGTTTATACCTCAACAAGCACTGGGTTCAACCTACTTTAATCCTTTTAGCCACCGGGAGGACAAAATGCCATGTTGAATTTTCAGGCCTAAACATCTTTTTTTTTTTTTTTTAGTTTTTTTTTTTGCTGTTGGCTAATCACATTCAGTGCTCAGAGTAGTACTAGTTAAATATTCTACTACCTCTCACGCAAACACGCTACTTTGAGTTCTGCTTTGTGTAGTGCATGGCCACCTCAACTTAGTACCTTGTTGACAACATTCATACATTTGTTAATAACGAGGTTTCGAACACTTGTGTGTAGTACCACGGTATGACTTGTGCTGTAGTAACATTATTAGACACTATCAAACACTAGCCATTTGAAATTGTAGAGACCTTTTTGATGTTGGGTTAGCAAACCTTTTTTTTTTTCCCCCTTTTGCAGCTTCTCTATAAACTGGCAAAGGGAAGTATTTTTAATGCATATTTTACGTGTCAGAAATATATCCAGCCAGAGTATTTAAAATTTCCCTTGGGAAGATGAGGCAGCATGTAGTGTTCTCAAGTTTCCTGGAAGAATATTAGAAATTATCGGTACTTAATATTTCAGTGGTAAAATATGTACTCTTGCTGTTTTTGTTAGCTTTTTAGTTTTTTAATAATGAACAAACAAACAGCTCAGATTAGCACCAAGAAATGTGAACATGGAAAAACAAAGCAAATTGAAGATTGTTTGGATGAGTTAGCCCTGCATAAATTTTTAAAGGTGGAATTTCAAATTCAAAAATGGCCAAGCACTCAAATCTGCAACTTTTTAAAGTGAAATATGTACTGTAGAAGGTCATTTGATTCTGACAATATTGTGTTGGCTGATGATTTCAAAATGTGCTTTGATGAATTACTGTGCTTGTCTTACTACAAAGGCAGGAGTCTTTTTTGGCTTGGACTCCTGAAACTGTTTCATAAAGCAGTTGGATTCATTTCACATTGAAAGCAATCTTTTTTTTTCTTTTTTTTCTGTGGGTTTCTGACCCAGTAACCCTCAGGAATACAGTTTTCCTGGGATTTTTGCTTTAGGGAAGGAGTCAAGAGTTATTTTGGCAAATGCTTGTAAAGTGTACAGCCTTTCAGGAGCATGGGTTTTCTCTGAGGAATTTGACTTTCTTGTTGGAAGGAATTTTGCCAAGCCTCTATAACCTGGTAGAAAGCCAAGGCTTTTGTCTGAGCTCTCTGTTCATCACCTGAATGTACAGGAGGTCATTCTGATCTTGTATCTCTCAGAAGAAATACTGTTGAAGATAGTATTGTCCTTTAGGAGAATGTGGCTATGTTTCCCAGCTATTGCATGCTGTATTGTGCTGCAGATGCAAACCTGGGACCAGGTTTTGCCACACAGAGTGACTTTTATTATTATCGTTAATGTTACTGTTTTGTTTTTTTTAGAGGGTGTATATGCAGATATCTTTGGGTTGTTCCTTTTGTGGATTCTTTATAGAAAGAGAAATATGTATCATCTGCTTTAACAAGACTGATAAAGCACGCTGTATGGGAGGGTACCTGAAAACCAGCTACTGCTGTGCTAAGATGCTCGGGGTCTTCTTGCTAGCGCACAAAATCCCAGTGCATTTTCCTGAGACTGCTGTCTGCAGGGAACTTTTAAGAGAGGGCTTATTTTAAAGCTTGCTTGTCCTAAGTACTCTGATGCAGTGATGTGGTAAGGTTTCATTCTACCAACAAAATTCAGTGAGAACCGTTGCAAAACATACTTCCCATGGCTACAGTGGAGTTTGAGAGACCTGTGGTATGTCAAGTGTGCTCACTGGCCACCTAATTACAGGGTAGTATCGCAAGCACTAGGCAGGTGTGATCCATTGACTACAGCAGATTACATTAGCTGTGGGTGTAGCTCACAAACTTGCAGTTTTCCAGAAGATGAGCAAACTCAAAATCAACTGGCCTGGTAATGATCTCAGGGCATCACGCAGGAAGGAGGGAACTACCTGAAAACTCTGCTTCATGTTGTGATGAGATGAAGCCCTAAATTTTCAGGGCATCTGACCATGAAATCCACAAGTCCTGCCCATGGCTCAACTTGGCAACTGTAACTTCTCTCTGCATGTGAGTTCCTACTCCTGTTCTCTATCCTGACAGGTACCTCCTAGGGTATTCTTACTGGTTCTTAGTAAGATCCCCTGAACAGGAGGGATCCATATGATCCTAATGTACATAGAAGTATTGACTTTTGGAGGAAACAGAGCATTAAGAAGCAGGTTTCCTTCCAGGCCTTCAATGGCACTTAACCGAATAATTCATAGCTCTCTGTCATCCAGTAGTCTGGTTATGAAGTAGAACTTAAGCTGTCAAAAAGCTGTGTCAGAAATGTTTCAAGGAAACACTAGTCTTCTGAGAAGGAATGTGCTGACTCCCTGATTTCTACTGAGATCAGAGTAAAGTTGTCCAGATCATTTATTTACTGAATTTCAAAATAAAGGCAAAATTGTGAAATTAAACTGCAAAAAAAGAGTATTTGTTACATCTCAGGTTAGAGGATTTAAGCCTACTGGCTAGTAATGATGTACACCAGCATATGCATTATGATACAGCTAGAGGGCCTTGCACGTCCTTGCTTTTGCTGAGGCTCAGCAAGCAGAGGATGGTCCGTAACTGCAGAGTCCATCCCTGTTCCCTCAGCAATTTTGAATATTCTTGCCAGCATGCTCAAACATTACTGCTGCAGTTTCTTTCAAGTTTCCTACTTTCTGCTTTTTCCCTTTCAGACCCACAGTAGCACTGCAGGGGTACTGGCAAGGGGAATGAGTGTGAGCAGTAATCTCTGCTCTTGCAGAATGATTTAACCACCTACGCTTGTTTCCACACTAATCCTAATCCTCACTTGAACCCTGCTCATCATTTTAGTTTTCTGTTGAAAACATCTGTGCAGAGCTGCATGCAGAACATCTCTGTGAACCTCTGGAAAGGAAGAGTGGCTCTGAGCTAAATGCTTGGACACCTCTTGACTTCAGTGTCTTGTTCAGACTGAGCATAAGTACTTTGTTGCTGGTGAGTTTCTGCAGAGCAGTGAACTTAAAATGTAGCATTTGCTAACATGTAACATGCCATGTAACAATGCCATGTAACATTTGCTAACAACTGTTGAGTGAAGCTCTGCTCATTTGGAGGGATAAGAAATATGATGACAGAGACTAGGTGGGTGCTGTTTTTGCAGGACATGTCTAGTAAAAAAAAAATAAATAAACGGATACAGCCAAACAAGAATTCCCCTGGCTGTGCAGTCACTGTTTGACACTGCCCCACTGAGTCATTTCCAGATATGAGCCCTATTAAGCTGATGAAATTTCCCTGTTTTCCTTGGACAACAGGGAGAAGATTGCAGTTTCCAAGATCCCCATCCATTTGGATGGAGCTCTTCTTGAAGAGTTAGTTTTGAACCCCATTTAAAAAAGGGAATCTACCATTTGGACCCAAGCCACAGTAGTTTGGGTAGTGACCTGCTTTCTCTAGGTGAGCCACAGTCTTGTTAAATATGTTGTATTCTGGTCTCAGGTGCTTATTCAGGGGAATAGCACATTCTCCACTGGCACCAGCAAGCTCATGAGTTTTGCCAGATCATTTCTTGCCTCCCAGCTCCCTCCAACATCTGTCTAAAACCTGAGGGTGAGCAGAGGAAAAGCATCTGATGCACTTTATGACTGTGGTATCTCATCTCCGTTGTGGGGTGTACCTTTGCCTAGTACCTAGGAGAGATCTGCAAGTGAAAAGAAGGCAGCTGGCAGGAGATCAGTCATGGTATGAAAAGCAGCTGCTGGTGGGATTAAGAAAGCTAATCCAGAGAAGGCATCTCCCTTCCTGTTGTTTGTAGCCCAGAGCACTGAGCATCTTAGCCTGGAGCTACTCTCATCCCTGTGAGGTGATGGCTAGGGCTCTTGTCCCTGACTTCCAGACTATGCCACTGCACCTTTCTGACTTTGAATGAACACAAGGACCCTTTAAAATACCAGAAAAGTTGATGCCATCTGGTTGAGAAAGCAGCAACTACGTCTTGAGGACATCCATGTGCTTTCTGTCCCCCCCATTCTCATACTATTCAGTGTGATAACTCCCCAGAGAACACTATGGCTCAGATTTCAAAAAAAAAAATCAATGAAGCAAGCCAAAATATTAATAGTGTTATGAATGAAGTTCCAGAATCTGGAAACTTCAGTTTTCCAGTGGTGTTTGGAAACAGAATCTAAATGGCTCAGACCCTGAAGATGCAGTCAGAAGTGCTTGCTTTTATTTCTTTCTTTTTACAGGAAGAGTCAGGTTCATTGAAAGGGGAGGAAAAAAACACAAAGCAACAAGATTGAGAGTAGTTGATAAAAATGGGAAATGGGTTTACAGAGGAAAATATGTCACTGTTATCTCTCTGTACAGTTTACCTAAAGGGCAATTTCAATTATAGAAGATTCTCATACATAGTGGAAAAACGAGGATAACACAAGAGGACATCAAATATCTGCTGATATCTCTAGGCTTCATCTGGGTTTTATTTTTGTGGATACCTTTGTCCTTAGTAAACCTGTCATATGTGTTTAACTTTCCTTTGTCTCAAGGGTGCCTGTACCTTAAGTCATAATGGTGTATGTTGTCTCTGGATAACTGAGCTAATAGTGGTGTATCATGGAGGGCACACTCCATGTATTATGTATTATAAAAGTACTGCGGGATGAAACTTGGTAAATACTAAGTCCTGGAAAGAAATCCACTTGTTTTCAGCTCATCTTAGCTTTGCAAATTATTTGAACTACAGAATTCATTCGACTTAATTCTTGGAGTTGCCACTTACTTTGAGTTGAGTTTTATCTCAGCTTAAGTTGATTTAAAAAGGAGACAAAGCTATTCAGTTTATTTTGAAGTAGGTCACTTGGCACTGGTATCCACATGGGAATTAAAGCTCAGTTCAAACCACGGTTGTTTAACAGTTTCATTTTTGGTCTCTGGACAAGCACTCATCTTGTTATGCAGCAGCTTACCTCAGGAGTAGTCAGTGTCGTGGTATAAAACAGGCTGACAGAGCCAAGTTTAGAGTGTTTCCCTTCTTGTCTGTATTTACTTGAGAGAATTCTGCTATGGATACTCTTTACTTATTGCCACTCTCTTTCTGTTTCCAAGAATGAAGCAGTAGGACCCACAAGCTGTCAGGGTGCTCTGCCTGTTCTACACTGACATATCATTAGAGAACAGGTGACTGCAAAGTATATTTTCCTGGATCTGATTTGAGATTTTGGGATTTCAAAGAAATCTTGCTGAAATTGAGCCCTTAAACATTAATTTTGCTAGAAGGAGGTCTGCCTTTTTGATGAGGCAGGACTGGATTGTCTTTCTGGCTGTCACAGGTTGCTGACCTCGCTTTGTTTGCAAAATGTATTAACGAGGCTTGCTGTACAAGATGCTGTAGTGGGACACAACTATTATGGTATTATACAAAGATTTTAGTATTGTGTACTCTTTAAAGAGCAATGCTGTTAAAAGCTTATTGACAAGAGACCAGGTTCTGGATAACTTCTCCATTGGTAGCTCAGTTAACAACCTTTCTTCCCCAACCTGGTGACTGCCGGCCCTGTATCCTTCTGGAGAATCTCAAAGTCAAGTTATTTCTGCTTTGTAAATAGTTGCCAAGCTATCCATGGCATTATAGCTGACCTTTGCAGTTCTGTATACCACCTCCTGACATGGGATCTGCAATTGGACCTAATGTTTCTGTTGGCATATAACCTGGAAAAGAATCCTGCTCTGAGAGTCATGGTTGTGTTGAGTTTTGCAGGGCTGTTGCATGTCACAGAGAAGAGTAGGTAGAACTTTCTCTTGTATACAGGAGTTGGCTTGTAATCTGGGAGGTTCCCATTTCTTAGAGATGCTTTTCAGAATAGTTGGATTGGAAAAGATTGAACTAAGTAGGAAGACTTTTCTGTTTGGTTTGTTTATTCCAGAAGAGATCCTTTTCTTTGGGAAAAAAAAAAAGAAAGGTTGATGATCCATTTAAAAAAAAAAAAGCTGATGAAGATCTGTTTGTGGAGCTTGTATTTTTGTTCTGTTTTTGTCGTTGTTTTTGAAGGAATTTGTTAGGAACAAACACTTGCTAGCCATTTATACTATGTATTCACCAAAATAAGACATTGCTTGACATTTGAAGGGGAAACTTCCAAGTGGAAAAGGTTGGGACAAACCTGAAGCAAATGCTCTAGACAAAGCAGGTTGTGTGTTGAAAGCATGGCAAGTGAGAAACTGTGCTGGCAGGTGGGCTTAAAATACTTGCAGAAGTTGCCATCTCACCTTTAATATTTTTACGGCTTTATTTAAAATGTCCAGGCACATACCCAAGCCAAGGGGATATAAATGAGTCTCTATTTTGTTCTGTGAATACAACAAGGGTTGAGAGATAACAAATCGTTGTCTTGTTGTTTAAGGCTTTCTAGTGTCCTTGGATGACTTTTACATACTAGGCAGTGGCTTGATAATGTTGCAGACCACCAACAGTGTATTCAACCAAACCCTCATTAAGC
Organism: Cygnus olor; assembly: GCF_009769625.2. Lineage (NCBI taxonomy): Eukaryota > Metazoa > Chordata > Aves > Anseriformes > Anatidae > Cygnus > Cygnus olor. Next base: position 44,078,390 of record NC_049169.1, read on the forward strand.
AAGTGGTGCCTGAATCCCTGTTTGCTTGGCAGAGGGTCCGCATTGCTAACATGATGGCAGATGGTGGCAAAGCTTGGGCAGAAACCTTCTCGAAGTGCAACTCTGGTAAGTACACTTTCATATGAATCTTAAATGAAAGGATGTGTTCCTTCCCATGCCCTGATCCCCCTTTCCTTCCCCAGGTAGGGCATGTAACTCTTTGCTCTCACACCTAGGGACCTACAACAATCAGTACATGGTGCTAGACCTGAAGAAGGTCAAGCTGCAGAAGAGCCTTGATGAAGGTACATTGTACATTGTTGAGCAGATCCCAACCCTTGTGGAATATTCCGATCAAACAAATGTTCTACGGAAAGGTAATAGCTCCTACAGCATTTTCTGGCTTAGGAGAGCCATCTCTTTGTGCCAGCCGACTGTGCTTTGTACCTGGGGAGGGCTTGTTGAACATTGCTGCTGAGATTTGAGTTAGAAAGCCTTGTGTGAATGTCCCGCTGATGCTATATCAATAACACTATTCACCTCTCCTGCCTGCTGTGGCAGAAATATGGTGAGTGTCTGTATTTCTTAGAAGCAGGGGAGGGAATAATAGACTTCACCTTCTTTCTTTCCTTTTTTCCTTTTTTTTTTTTTCCCTTTGGTAATATTTTGCCCAGTCTTCCTGTGAGGAGGAAGGTGAGGTCTATTTGCAGCCTTGCTGAATAACTGTGATGCTGCAGGGAGCTTGGTGAGTGTGTTGCTGTATAAGGAGATGAGTTTTTAAATTGAAGAGAAGCTTTGCACTAGATTTAGCTCCTGAACTTATCTGGAGCTCTGTTATCTAATAAACATGTGTTCTTCAAAGGATTCCTTGATCACCCAGCAAGACTAGCAATAAGTTTTTGGAAAACAAACAAAAACCTAGGTGAAATAAAACACCCACTGTCAGGTTACGTTCACAAGTGGTTTATAGACATATTATGCCAGCATCCAAAAGCCTGATTTCTTTCCACAAATTTAAGCATGTGCGTTTGTGTCCCTTCCTCTAATCATGTGCTGAGGAGTTAAGTTGACGAGAATTGCTCTTTATCATCAAGATCACCAGAAATGCATTTACATTAGCAGCTAGGGTTGCTTCTCTATGGAATTTTTCCTTGTGTCTGGGTGCTTGGAAGAGTCTAGCTTATTTGAGGCACTGCTGCAATGTCAATATGGTCTTGAGATGTTTCATACCAATAATGTAGAAAAATCCCCTCCCTCCCCTTTATGCTTCTCTGGCTCCTTTATCCATGGAAGATACAAAAGCAGGCCATTGCATTTTATTTTCTAGTATTTTTATGTGGTTCAGTGGTGAAATGCCTTGGGCTCCTCTGCAGTGTGTCGTGGATCGTAGTGCAGACAACCAAGCTAAAGAAGACATTTCTAGCTCTTGCACTTGAAGCAGCACAACCATGTCACAACAGTGTGACATCTGTGCAGGCAGGCCAGTCTTAGCGGGTTCCTTTTCAGCAGTGACTCTGTAAAATTGCTGTGTGGGATTCCCTTAGGGCTGAGTCTGGTGGGGGCTTGGACACCCACTAACCACTTATTCCCTCCTAAGAGATCTTGTGACTGCTCTACGTGGGAAAGTGGTGACACACATTAGAAGTTTGATGATGTTTTATGTTTACTGTACGGCGCTTCCCAGGTGTGTAAATGCACCTTGTGTGCAGCAGAAGTCACCCAGTCTCCAGAAGCTTAAACGTTTAACAGCACTCAGGGTGGGCTGAGCTCTGCAGAAGTGCTGCCTTAGAGACCTCAGCTGCTAAAAGTCAGCGCTGCTTCTGTGAGCACCAGTCTTGGACTCCTCTATGCCACCCAGGACACCAGGGCAGGGGCCCTGGGGGGATTTGTCTGTTCCCGGATGCTCAGAGCAGCCTGGGTGAAGGAAGCTGCCTTTCTCAAGCACAGTGCTGGCTTACAGCGTGTGGAGTAGCAATCCCTGGCACACTCCATAATTGCCTTGTAGCTGGTATCAAAACATCTCTCACCACACTGGCCTGGTCGGAGAGAGCAGGCATCTGTTTGCACCACAATCAGTTTTCTTAAGTTCTTTCAGGCATAAACCTAGGAACAGCAGAGAATGAGAATTGAGTCCTCAGGTGAACAAAGGCAGCCATCACTCTAGTATGACCTGTATCTGGAAAACAAAAACTTCTTTTATATGAGTTTGCAAATGGAAAGATTTTTATGGCTTTTGTCAGCTTGTCTGTTAGGCCAGTGCAAGTGACTTCTAAAAACCAGGAACCTTTTATGTTGCCCCTTCCAGGCAACAATGTCAAGGTGCTTTCTGTATGTTGATGAAGAAAACTCAGGAACCCTCTAGAGGAAGTGGAGGAGGGCAGTACTGGCTCCAGCTTAGGGACAGGGCACAGGAATGGCTACAGTTCAGATGTTTCCTGATGATGAGTGAGTAGCGCATCCATTTCAGTATCAAAAGCACCATTTCCAAACAAAACTTGTGATCTCGGTCTCTTCCACCACGCGCTTCTCATCTTTTCACTGCCCTTCCTCTCAGCACTGCTGAGATCCTCCCTCTGGGCAGAGGAAGGTATTGTCTCAGAATACTATTGCTGTCTTCATACCATCCCCTGTCCCCCTTCCAACATTACATCACCGTTTACTCTTTTCTCCTCACTGTTCACACTGGCAGACCTAACAGGCAGGTTTCACTGGCCCGTTTCAGCCCTTGGTTTAAGCCTGCCTTAGGTTGGATGCTGCACTGTCTGTGTGGGATTTGCAGTCTTGCAGGGCCTGGGACACAGAAGAGCTTTTTCTGGAGGAGAATTTGAAATGACTTCCTCTGTTTTAGCAAAATGCCAGCAGACAGGGTACTCCCACCTCTGCTGCGTGCTGAGCAGGAGCCAAGCTAGTAAGGCCTCTGCTCAGGCAGCTTTCCAGTGCTGATGCTGTCTGCGTATCTGTCCTTCAGGAAGTTTGGTTTGTGTGGGTGCATCTTGCTCTCAGTGAGTCTCAGCTGACTGACTTGAGCATTTTACTATCAGACTCCTCATGTCGTGCTGGGCTGATGTTAATAAATGGAGTGCTGCGTTTACCAGTGTTGAGATAGTAGGTCTCTAAGCCAGATTCTTTCAGAAGCAACGTTCCCTGTTGACAGTGGGAACGTTTGTGCTGTGGAAGGGAGCTGAAAGCATGCTGCTGTTGGCACTGGCTCACACTGGGACTAGCTCATGGTATATAGTCTCTGCCTAAAGACTCCTTGATGCCTGCCTTGAGGAGTGTGTGTGGGGAAGTATAGATATCTAGTGCATTTCTCCTAGGTCTTGTGGTACCCAGATGGTCTCCTGGCTCAACACAAGTTTTTTTCTTCCTAGAGTAGCCTTGTTTCAGACAGTTATATCGCCTGCCCAAAACTCTCTGGAGTTCTGGCTGGTAATCCTGCAGAAGTGCAGGATTGACACTTGCTCTTGGAAAAGTTAGGATGGGTCTTTGCTCTCTTGAGGTCAGTTGCTTCTTATCCCTCAAAGGCTGATGGGGGACAGATGTGCACTTGTCACTCTCTCTTGTTCCATGGTTCCTGTTTGTCTGTCTATCTCCAGGTCTTTTTGTTGTTGTTGTTGTTGTTTTTGTTGTTTTTTTCCCCCCTTCCCTGGGGCCTCTTTCTATCTGCTGTTTTTGGACCTTCATTATGTTATTAAATTTGTGTTTGTTTAGGAGATTTTATATTCTTTTCTAATTGTCAACTGCCCTCATTGCTGCTCTGTGTGGTGTCTGTGTTTGTCCCTGGCAATTCAGTACGGTGCATGACCCCCTCGGTGAGATGGGAGGAGTGGAGAAAGGGAGTGCATTCAAGTCTTTTGCAGGGAAGTTTGGTGGAGGGAAATGATCTTCCGCTGCTCTCAGGCTCAGAGGAGTGTAACCTCTGCAGAAGGGCTGTGGCTGGTCTGTGTGTCCACCTCAGGCTCCTGCAAGTCTGATCTTGGCTGCTTTGCAGGATGAGTCCTCGGTGGAAGTCTAGGGGCAGGCTGGGCTGCCTATGCACAGTCCCCAGTGGTGTTATGCAGGGTGTCAACCCCAGTTGTTCCAGTGACTGTTGCCTTATTTTGTTGCTTTCAAACCAGTTGGACCTGTTATTCCTCGAAATGCTGTTAAGGTGATGTGCTATGGGAAATGGTTTATTTTGCTTTTGTTGATATAAACAAGAGTGTTCAGCTTTTCCAAGTGATTAACAGGTTGTTTTGTGTCTCCGGCAGGTTACTGGCCTTCGTACAATATCCCTTTTCACGAAAAGGTTTACAATCTCAGTGGGTATGCAGAATATGTTGAGAAGTATGGCCTGGATTTCTCTTATGAGCTTGCTCCAAGAGCAAAAATCTTCCGTCGAGACCAGGGCAAAGTGACCAACTTGGAAGACATGAAGTACATCATGAGATACAACAGTAAGAAATACACTTGTATATTGTGGAGCTGATCTTAGTAAAGCAGTATGATCTTTACTTTTTTGTTTTAGTGGGGAACTGCAGCTTTACTTACAGATCAGAGTTACATTACCCTAGGTGCAGAGTATATACACAAAACAATAAACAAAAAATAACACAAGCTTACCCTCTAGGTAGGAAACAAGGCTAAAAATTACTCTTAACAGAGAGAGGCTGGGTTCCCTTCAGAATAATGTCCCTTGGGCTAGCTGTGTGAGCTTTGCAAAGAGCTGCTGACACTCCAAGAGACTGAGGACTGCTGTTACCCTGCCACATGTACAACCTACAAATCTTGAAAGCCTTAAATCCTAAGCAGCAGTATGTCAGATCAGAGAATTTGGTGTAAAATTTCAGGTCGGTTTGGTGCTCTTCCCTCCCTCCCTGTTCAGGAAGGGTGATTTTTAGTAGGTAATGTTCTGATCTGCTTTTCCCTGACAGGGTTCTCCTTAACCGGATTAAAAACAGCTTAATTAACTTCTGGCTAAGCCCGTCTTTAAGTGCAGATAGCTTTAGATGCTATATTTTGATTCCCAATTACAGGGAGCACTCTGATTACTGGGCTTGGGGTTTGGGAGGCCTCTCCCAGGGTGGGGTATTGCTGCTGTTTGGGCTGTGAGTAGCAGCATGCTCATAGATGTTGAGGCTTGTCCTTCTTCCCCTTCTAGCTCACAGCTACTGCAGTGGGTGTTTGAAGGCTTTGCTCCTTGCCACTTATTTTAGTCCAGAAGAGGAAAAGAAAGGACCTCACTGCTATACTCTTCCCGCCCCCCCATCCCTTTCTCTTCCACTTTTCTCTCCTCACAAAGTTCCCACAAGCTTTTGTCATGCAGAATTACAAATGTTTGTGGTTACAGGTTGGTGGTGGTGCCCTGGGAGGCAGAAATAACTGTATGGATTTGGATTAGGAGCTTGTCTACTTAATGTCCCATTTTGAGCACTGATTTTCCAGTTAGTACCTGAGGAGGAGCATGAAAGCAGTGTGACAGACTGTTTCTGCCAGCACACTTAGCCAGCATTTAGTGGTTTGGGGACTTTGCTTCAGTAGTAGAAGCTTTGGGTGAAGGAAATAATTTGATTATATTTCTTCCCTCCCTGCCACGTTTCTCCCCAGACTACCAGCGTGATCCTTATGCTGAACACAATCCTTGCAACACCATTTGCTGCAGGGAAGACCTGAATCCTTCCTTTCCAGTGCCTGCAGGCTGCTACGACTCCAAGGTAAGTAACCTTATTCTCACTATCTGCTGAAGGTTTGCTGCAACCTGTTTGTGCTCTTCTCAAACCTGTGGCATATTTCCCTGCGCTAGGATGGGCAGGGCCTGTTCTCTTTTTTCGTTGTCCCAGTGCTTGATGGGGAATGATGTCCATGGGGACCTGTGGTGTTTAGGGATTAAGTCCCAAGGCCTTCCAGAAGGAGGAATGTAAGTGAAGGTTGAAATAAGTCCTCACATCACTTGGAGGATGGTGGGGAAGGTAACTGTTGCACAGCCCTGGCCTCCTGTTTATGGGAGCTGTGTGCGTGCCTCCCCAGAGCCCACAGGAATGTGTCTTTGTCCTCATTTTAGTTTTACCTTTTCAGAAGCCTGGCTTTCTAGTGAGTCACCTTGCTCCAGGTCTCCACCTTTCTGTAAAACTGCTTTGAGCAAAGTTCCCCAAAGGTCACCCTGCTTTTTGGGTGAGAAAATCCTTAGACCCACTGTCCTGGAGAAAGCAGCAGTTTTTCTAGGCAGTTTGTACAGTATTTTCACTGTGAAGGGCAAAACGTGTGCACACAGCTGACCAGTCCTGGTGTGCTGGTAAGTTGTGCAGTGCTTTATCCCATGGGGACCAGCCTGCTGCTCCTATGGGTAGTTTAATTGCTCAGATGGGCCCTGTGGAGGCTGCTCTGGCACTGCTAGTGCTGAGCATCTCCTCTCAGCTTGGCTCTTAGGCTGCCTACCCAGACTTTTCGGGGCACCCAGACACAGGGAGGACTGTCCTGAGGGCAGACTGACTGCCTTTCTCACCCTGCATAATGCAAGGGCTAGAGGGCAGCGTGGACTTGGGCTGCCCTTCAGCACTGGCTGTTTGTGGCTGAAGATGCCTCTGCAGGGGAGGAATGCTGCCTGACCAGCATGCATTTCCCATTGCTCAGTTTCTTTACCTTATTGTTATCAAATCTCCCCGAGCTGTTCCTGCCCTGGGATGGGTGCATGTCAACCACGCAACCATATTGCCCTGAACTCCTGTCCTCTGTTACAGGTATCAGATTTCCGCCTGGCTTCAGCATTCACAGCCACTGCCATCAACGGCCCCCCCGTCCAGGGTGGTCTCCCTGTCTTCACCTGGAGACGGTTTAACCACACACGCCACCAGGGCCTGCCTGAGTCATACAACTTCAATTTCGTCACCATGAGGCCAATCCTGTAAAATCAGCATTGATATTCCAAAATGAGATTTTTTTTTTTTTTTTTCATGGAAACTTTCATTCCTGTGTGTAATAAATCCACCTGGATGTACCCGTCCCTGTGCCTTGCCTGCCTCCCCCTGTCCTGCCTGCTGGGTGCTTTGCACAGAGGTGGGCTGCAGGGCGGCCCTTTGACTAGGATTGAGGGGAAGTTGGCATGTCACTGCTTTTTGGTGATCTGAGCAATCATCACAGCTACTCCCAGGGGGTGAGTGAATGCAGTGTGACCAACTGAAGTGATCTGTCTCTAGGCATGGGACCTGGCTTTTCAGGACTGTGCCAAACCAAGTAGCTCTGTCTCTGTGCCAGCTTGATGTTTGCCTCGTCTGAGCAGTGCCTGAAGCATGCACTGCAAAAGTGCTTGTCGTCTGGTGATGTTCCTAGTGAAGAGTCACAGCTGTGTTCTCCACAGCAGGTAACTGAGCCTGTTGTTTACAGGGCCCCCCTTTCAGCGGCTTGTGCGAGGTTTCCTTTGTTGTCTCACTGACGTAGCATGCAAAGGTGAGGCATTGGGAGGCAATGAAGGGATGCGGTCAGTGAGTTCTGAAAGCAGCCTGATGCTCCTGGACCCCCCCGGGCTGCAGTGTAGCAGCAGGAAAAGGTAGGTAAGGGTGTGTGTGTGTGGCAGAGGTGTTGTACACATACATGTGTGTCTGTCCAGTTGTTCAGTGACATTTTTGCCCGCTCCCAGTGGAAGGTGACTGGGAGGGCTGGGGCTGTATGTATTACTGTTAGCTGTATGTTGACACTGAGGAGTCACCTGGGCTGTTTTGTGCTGGATGTTTGTGTAATTAAGAAAGCAAAACAGAATAAACAGCTCTTTCCTCGTGGCCTTGACAGTCCAATCTAGTCAGTGCACAGTACTGCCCTGTATTATGAAGGCAGAGGATGAGCAGTGTGAGGTTTTGGCAAGCCTTTGGAGTTTCTCATGTGATGGAGAAGGGAGTGGGTTACTCCAGTGTGGTGACACACTACCCTAAATATTTGGCTGTCACAGTAGGGCTGACTTCTGCCAAATTGCAAGGGTTGACCAAAAGTTTTTGTCTGAGGCTCAAATTCGAAGCTCCGAAGCTTTTCTGAGGCTCAGCATTGGAGCAGGGAGTGAAGTGATTTGTTTGCTGGAGCAGGAGGAGGTAAGTGAGGCTGCAGAGAACATCCCTGCTGTGTGCAGGGGTGGGTGGGGTAGAGGGGCAGGAGAGCACTGTGAAAAGTGACTGTCACTGCCAATGTACAGAGCTACTTTTTGCACTGCAGTGCAGTCTGTTGTTGGGTTAAGCAGCTACCATGGCTTATTAATTTTGCTGGGCACGTGCAGCTACACCATAAGCATATACATTGGTGTACATGGTGTACATTGGTGTACACTTTCAGCTGTTCCCCTGCTGGAGGAGTGAATGTGGCATTCCCTTGATGCCATAACAGATGGTAGTGCTGTGTCAGTGCCTGCACCCAGAGGTAGTTGTGAGGAGGACCCCCCCCCCCCCCCCCCCGCACAGCTGTAAGGGAGAGGATGCTCTGCCTTCCATGTGTTACTTACCTTGTTGTTGCTTGGAGCTTGTGGACATGGTTACTGGTGGCCCTTGTTCAAGAGTAACTTGCCCTCTGCCTGGTTTGTCAGTTTTGTGAGCCCTCACTGTGATGCTTATTGCAGGTTCTGGCCTTTCAGGGCAGCAGGCTTAATGCTTTTGGGATAAACACCAAATATGAACAGGTCACTGCATTCTTCTTACTGTACTGCCCCATGTGCTTCCTTTGGCAGCAGGCCAGCTGCAACCACAGCAGCTGGGGTCCAGCTTCTGCTGCCAGCACAACACCGTCAGGGAGCAGAGAAGGCTGTGAGTATGGCTGCGCTGACCTATAGGGCAGGGTGCGACAGTGCTGACAGCTTAATTCTCAGGCAGCTGAACAGTGAAGAGCTCTCACTCATCATCTCATCTCCCTCTACAGAGCTTATTTTCCAAGGGGAAAAATCAAAAGGTATGTGCTAAGCAAAAGGTTTGTTGCAAAAACAGTCCTGTTTTTCACATCCCCCACATGCTTTTTTTTTTTTCTTTAATGTCCTGTGGTTTTTGCCTTTTAAACTTAAGGTTTTTCAGGCTTGGCTGGTGGGGAGGCAGGCAGACTTCTTTTTTGTCTGATTTGGGGAGGGCATGGAAAGGTGGTAGTGAGGAATGTATCCCTTGCATGAATGTAAAGAAAGAAACTTGCTGTTGAGGCAATAGAGACCGCCTCCAGATGCCTTGTCGCCTCCCAGACACGTCCCCAGGAGTGTCGTATCAAATGTGAGCTCTTGCTTCCTTCACCACTCCCCTTTCCTGAAATCGAGCAATAGCCTCACCCCAGCCCACCCAGCCCCAGCCCGCCCTGCATGGCCTCAGCTCCCATGAGGGGACAAGTTCTGTCAGCAGTGTGCTCTGCTAGTAGCTGGAGATTGCCACCAGTTAGCCTGTGTGTGGGTGTCCAGGCAGCATTGCACAGAGCTCCCCGGGTAGTAACGGAGTGTGTTTCTGTGTCAGTGACCTGGTGCTGTGCTGCTGGCTCTGATGATTTCTTAGCCCCTTGCTATTTTACAGTTTCCATGCTGTTACATAACAGCATCACCTGCGGTCTGTGCACTTTGCGGTACACATGTCCTGCTCTGTGGGTGTAGCACCCCTTTCCAGATGTACCACTGAGTGCATGGCAAGGCTGCTCCGCAGCAAAACAAGGGCCCTTGATGTTCACACTTCCTTCCCTTTCTGCCCGCACAAGCTGCAATTACAGCAGTGCTGGAGCAGAGTGGTTATGCTACATTTTTATGATAAACGCAATGGTCAAAACTATGTGCAAGATGTAGACTCTAAATAGGCCATTTGAGAAACTCTCTGCACTCTCAAGTGTGATTGTATTCAGCCATCACTTACATGAGTCCATACTCTTTTGGTCAGTGACTTGAAACAAGTTTTAATAAGTGCTGTGAAACTACTTATTACCATCACCCATTGATCATGTGACCCTTGAAGTGTGGGCTCAGCACTAACTCAGGGCAGGCATGTCTGTGTCTCCCAGGTACTCAGTCTGAGTTCTCTGCCGTTCAGCAGCATTGTTGTGTTGGGCCCAAAAGGCAGCTTTTACCATAGTGCCTGTGGGTAAAGCAGGGCGTTGGTTCTAAGGCATGCGACCCAGAGTTCGATGCTACCCTGGCTTCTACCCATGCCCTCTCCCCACCTCTTGCTCCCCTTTTGTCAGAGGTTAAAGCCAGCCCTTTGGAGGGAGAGGGGAGCACCACCAGCAGCCCTGGGGCAACTACTGGGGGCAGGTTACTGGATTGCTCAGGACCCTCAGCCTCTCCGTTTTGCAAGGGTCTAGAAGGTGACTTCCTGAACCTCACAGCATTGCTTTAATTTTTGCTCCTTTGAGATGGCTGGGAGAGCAGCATCACGCACCTGACTTTCTGGGAAGGAGCTGGAGCTGCTCCATGTTCCTTGATCAAGGTGGCAACAAGCCTGCACCGCTGATGTGCCTGCACTGCCCCCTCCTCCAGGTGGCAGCATAGCTGAAGAGGATGAGCACACACGTGGCACGTTTGTCTCCTGAGAGGTCTGGAACTAAGCACAGATGACTCAAAACGTTAAAAACCCAGTAGTTTATTTCAAAGTATAAATTTCAGGCTTGTCAGACAAAACCCCACTACAGGTACCACACACACGCGCACGCATACACACGCACACACACAAATCTACAGTACATACAAAATGGGGGAGTGCTTGCAACTGCCCAGTTTAAATTGGACATTAAAAGCAGTCCTACATTTTTTGTATTTACAAGTCCAGCTGCAAAACAAAACAAGAAATCAGATTGAGTTGCTTGCAAAGACTTTTGCATGTTTGACTCACTAGTCAATAACTTACTACAGCTGAACAGGCCTCCCCAAACAGCTACTACCCAGTTACCTTATTTACAGCTATACCCCATTAAATTAAGACAGCACTTCAAATATATATATATATATATAATATATTAAAAAAAAAAGCTCAGCCTGCACAATGACAATGCAAAATAAAGAGGCATTTTAATGGGTGTGTAGAAGGTATGAAAAGGAAAAATTCATTCATTTGCTTTTTCTTAGGTGTCATTTTTTTCACTCTCCCCTCAGAAGGGAATACAGGCAGGGGCAGGGCTGGCTCTGTGAATGTCATTTGAACTCCTCCCTCCAGTGTTTGCACACAATGCCAACCCCTACCCAAACTAAAAAATATATATATATTTAATATCTTAAGCTTCTATTTGAAAAAAATCTGGATTTTTTTACTAAATGAAAATACTGAAGAGTTTATAAGAAGGCAGAATCACAGATTGACTGTACAGTGTATACAATAGTCTAGAACTGGGGAATGGCTGTTTGGGGAACAAGAACAGATTTGACCTGGTCCTACGTATAATACAGATTCTGATATATTGGACACTTAAGACAAACAGTGTAAAGGAAAAGGTGAAGGGATATTTTTGTTACAGTACAAAACAGTGTTCAGATCCTACTATTGGGCCCAGTCATGCTCCCACTGAAGGCACGAGGGGTTTTGCCATTGCTTTCAAAGGAAGCAGTCAGTATAAGACCCCTTATTTTTACAGGGAAGACACCGTGGGCATTTCCAGCCTTGTGCTAAAAACATAGGGGTGGGTGAGTGTCTTGGTGCTTGTGCTCAGTGATCTAACGTGGCAAAGTGCAGCACAAGTAATTACAGGAGAAAAGACCTGGGCCAGCTGCTACTCCCAGGGAAGCTGGGTTGGAGCCCAGAATTACACAGCCTGAGAGGAACTGGTCCCTGCACCCTCCCATTTTCTCAAGTTGCCATGCAGCTGCAGTAACAGATGCTATACCTACAGTCTGCACCCTTCCTAAGGGTTTAGTTATTTGAATCCAATAAAGCTTTTTAGACTTTTACTGAAATAAAGGAGGTCAGTGAAGCTGTAGCTAAGAGAAACTCAGAGGAAGATAAGGGCATTTTGCCACCAGTATGCCACAGTAGGGCTTCCCTTCCAACTGGAGACTGAACTAACTCGAATTACTTTCAGCCTGGACATCCACATGCCCATGTATTACACAAAGAAACCAAACCAAACCTAAAACAAAACAGAAAGGAGGGATGGAAAACACTAGTGTAGAATCAGTGCAGTGTTTTCCAAAACGTGGAGAACTAGATCCAAGGTAGTGCTGCTAAAATGTCACATACCCAGTGGCAACAACGCAAATCATAAGCCAGGAACAAATTTATACCAAGGTACTGAAAATAAGATGGAAAAACGTGCAGGGAAGGCATTTTGATAATGCCCCTTTTGGTTAGTCCTGAAAGTGGCCTGGCAGTGGGACTTGATGATCGCTGTAGGTCCCTTCCAACTGAACTATTCTATTCTACCACCTGAAAGTCACATAGAGATTTTTAGCATATTTAAAAATGAATTACTGGAAAACTTCAGCAACTAACATTTTTATGATGAGCCCACTCTAAAAGCACTGTGTTAATAGATCTGGACTGAATGTTCCTGGATATTTTGGTAATACTTTCAAATAAAGTCTATGAAATGAAGCCAATTCTTTTTGAATGTGTTATTGGCAGAAATTCATTTCCCCAGTATTTTTTATTTTTCCTGGGAGATTAAAGGATAAATTAAAAATAGCCACCCTACAACACTGGGAAAAGTGCCATTTGAGTTAAGGAACTAAGCAATACTCCTGTTTGTTAACATAAGGGGTAAATATTCACTGCAGAGATCTGGTCCACCATGAAAATAATTTTACAGCAGTAGCATAGTCCTCTCTTGGCGTGTGTTAACCAGCTACCTGCAATGTCTCCAAACTGAGCTAGACATCTGGAAGTCAAGCTAGGCTCCGTCACGTACTTTGCCACCACCACTTGCGTAAGATCCTGAAATTGGATCTTAACATCTCTGCTGCGATGAAAGAAGAGTCTGCTTTCACCCTACAACACTGATGGCTTCAGTCAGCAAATAGTAACTAGCTGGTTTGCTCTAGTCACAAAAATCAGCTGCACTTTGCCATACATAGCAGAAACAGATCTATTAAGCAAGAAGCCTGCTTTTACTCTGTTCAGTTGAGAACTACATCTTTCTTTAGTAAATAAAGATGAGTCCTCTCTCTAAAGATGCAGTCCACATAACCTCCAAAAACAGTACCAGATCATCCCTAATAATACCTCCATTGGAGGAAAGAGAGAAATTCTAACACAGGACTTTCACCCCCCATCTAACTCGAGCAAGACAAAGCTAGTAACAACCATGACCTAAGAGCAAGCACAAACTATAAAAAAGTTGATTTACAGATTGGGCTGGAATCAAAATTAAATAAGCAGCATAAGTTCCAGGTTGTATTCTAATATTTATTTTAACTTTCAAACTATAAAACCTCATTGTACTGATATGGCCAACGGCCCTTTGGTACCACCTCAAAGACATTAAAGTAATTGCCCAAGGAGGACTTAACAGCCATCAACTGGAAGAAATTGCGCTAAGCCTCTACTACAGAACTGGCTTTATAAGGACTCAACTTTCCATAAGTAGACTAAATGCATTATTAAGTAATTATTCCTTGAAATAGGCAGACAAAACATTTAATTAAACATAGAAAAATTCAAGGCATTGTTGATTATTGGCACCAGTAATACAGGGACAACTGTTATTCAAAGGAAGGGTAACACATTTTTCATACATGAGATTGAGTGTGAACCTTCTCTCATGATACTTGGGTTTAGACAGAATTTTTGCTCTCCCAGATCAATAAAACTGCCATACTTTAAATGCAAGTTTCCATACAGAGAATATTTGTTACTCACCTGACAGAAGTGACAATCCCAGCTATGTGAAGGAGTGCAGTAAAACAGTATAGACAAAAGTCTACAACGGACTGTCTTTCACCAATAAGGTTCTTGAAGGGAATACAACTGAAGAACCCATTATCTCATAGTTTATTTCACCAGCCATATTTGGGGATTTAATTATTCCTGCCCTTTTTCAACCTTGCTTTATATTTAAAAGTTTCTTGGTTTTACGACAGCCAGCATTGGAGTTGTGTGTGTTCTCTACAGTTTTGCCAGATGGTGAACTAGATTAAAAAACAAAAGAAAACCACCTTTCCTTTCTAAATTCACTGCTTAGTTCTGTTGGAAAGGAACAAGACTGCTGTCCTTGTTCTTATAAGTGCCAAAATATAAACCTTACATATCCTTTCTCGTCCAGGTGTGTTAGAATTTGGTTATGCAAAAAGCAAGTTTAAGATGCTGACAGGATAGTGGGGCAGATGTACCACTTTGTTTTCTCAACTCAGAAGCATCGTGAAAGCTTCTAGTAACATTTGCAGTTGCTCACAAGTTTTGGGCCAGTTTCTGAACTACTTTGGGTGTTTTAGCTTTTTGCAGAGGCAGACTGGAACAGAGAAGAGGACTGGGAAGCCAACTTCATATCTTTTTGTACTAACTGAACATCCAAACTGAGTGCTAACAAGTAGAAGCTTTCATGGTGCAACACCACAGAGGTTTCTTTGGCTGAACTGCAACATACAGCTTTCCCAAAAGAACAGGGAAAGACAGGTGGAAAATACTGTCTGTATATTCTAATGTTCTTCACAGGACAAAAACAACTACTCAATAATTACAGTGAGGAAAGGGTTGAGTGATACTTTAGATAAAAACGAATCCAGCGTCAGCAGATGTCATACTTCCTAGTCTTCACAGAAAAAAAAAAACAATCACTGTGGGTCACAAAGCAGTAATGAAAGGCTAGAGGGGTGAAAGGAGAAGTAACTCCGAGCAAATAAAAGAACACCACAAGGTACCTGGCTACATTTATTTCTGAAATTACTCTTTAAGGCACAAAATAAATCTAAAAAATAGGGCTGTGTGTATGAGGAGAGGGGCAGAGAAATTATCTGAGCTAGAGAGATAGGAATGCAGTCTCTACAATCCAGTTTCAGATCTGACCTAGGAATGCTCCCAGCGTGAGTGAGGGTAGACGGTGATAGTAGAGGAGAGCTCTTATTTAGGAGAGGCAGGAGGTAGTGGGACAATTTTACTTTCCAACACCTCCAAATTCACACACATATTGGGTCCCTGGCCAGACTAAAGTTCCCTTTCCTCCCCTCAGACAGCTGATTACAGTTTGTAAAATGAGAACGGACCACTCAATCTTCCAGTATGAAAGTGAGACCTTGAATCACCTTTCACATCACAGCCTGCTCACAGAGCGGTGGGGTGCAAGATGCAAATCTGTTCTTGCCCTCATGTTAGTGCCTTGATAGATACTACAGATGTGTATGCTTTGCTTCAGACAAACTGCAATTTATTATTTTGTTCCCACTCTGAAGCAGAATCCCAGGCATCCAAGGTGCCCTTGAATAAAAGGTAGGTGGAACAGCTGTCATGGGAGGGAAAATAAAATTTTCAAATGACCCATGACTTGAGCTATCCAGAAAAACAGGTTCTCTTGCTGCAGGTGAGACTTTATTTTTCTTTTGGTTCTCAATGCATGTAGTGTATCACACAGCCGTCTAAAATAATCCTGCAGAGAGTGGATTTAAAAATGAATTTCATGCATGGGATCAACCTTCCCAAAACCGGGGGTAAACTCTTGGTAGTAGGACAGGTTTAAAGGCTCCAAAGATCTCTAGTTTAACTGCTCTGGGAAGAGATCACATCTGTGGACTGGGGGTCACAGAAGGGTCCGAAACGTCCATAGATGTCCTTAGCCCGGACAGCAAAGTAGTATTTGCTGCCAGACACAAACTGAGTGAGAGTGCATGCCATAGGTAGGGGAAGGGCCTTCACTTCCCCTATCTTCTTCCACTGGGAAGGCATAGTGGCACTCGGGTCCTCGTGGTAAGCATAGAGATGGTAACTGTCCACACTGGCACAACTCCGGTCCACTTCCAAGACACTCCATGACAGCACAATACCATTCTGGCTCTGTACCCGTGCCAGCTTCAGCTGTGGCTTTTGAGGCAGAGAAGTGTTGGCAGCTTCAGGGGGCAGGCGCGGTGGCTGTGGTGCCTCCGGGAGTGGGGCAGGATGTATAGGGCGTGGTGGCTCCTAAGCAATATAAGAGCAATAAGGGAAAGATAAGAGTCTACAGCAGTGGAAGGAGGTTATAATTCATCATCCTCAAAGCAAACAGAAATAAATCAGCCTGCAATTACCCAACCATCATGACTGTGCAGGGAGCACACAGGCACAAGAGCAACAGCAAACGGCCAAAAGGCGTGGGACCAAGGATGTCAGAAGTCATTATTCACATATAAATCACTGCCTGTATAGAAGATCATCACCACAGCTACTTCCCTCTTTGCTTCCCACCCATGAGGTGATGGACTGTGAACACTGAGCCATTTACCAAGACTAAGCAGTCAGGTTCACAACCTGTTGGAGCTATTTTATATCTGAGCTGCTGTTCCCACATTACCCAAGACACCCCAGACATTGGATTGAGCTGGCAGTTTAACATCATCTTTTCAACAGGTAGGTCTTCAGCCAGAAGAGGAAGAACAGGTAATGGTACAACATGGATATTATCACCTTAAATTGATCACAAAATTTCAGCCTCGGTTTCCAGAAATTTTTGAAATAAAGGCACAAACGTAGCTTTCCATTGAAATTTTTTAGATTATAGAAACTTTCCTAGGACTACCATTTATGTTAGTTAACTTGAACTTAGGAATGTGGTTACGACAAGTATGACATTTTGTTACTCTCATGCCAGGAACTTCTTTTATCTGTGAATCTGAGATAATTTTTGTCCTCTCAATTTTGTGTGTGTGATATTGGCTTGATTTTTTCTTGTTATTTATCTCTGAGGAATGCATGAAGTTGAATGATGTCTAGATCCAAAGAGTGGTTAGCCATCTTGTTGGTAATATATTTACCATTTCAGGAGATTGCAAATGATGTCACTACCAAGCAACTGAGTATGCAGACAATGTATATATTCAATAGTCTCAATACCCAAACCATATGAAATTCCAGAGTAAATTCTGCAATACTTAGCAAAAAAGGTTTGAGGTGAGGCAGAAGGAATCAACCCAAACACTAATTAAAAAACAAAAAACAACAACTCCAAAATTTGGGAGTTGGCAACCTTAAAGATGTTGTCTGCATTGTGTTCTTCTACCTAAACTTTACAATCATCTGTACAGAAAAACTGGTCACAGAATCACAGAACGACCAAATGGTTGAGGTTGGAAGGGACCTCTGGAGACCATCTGCTCTAACACCCTGCTCAAGCAGGGCCACCTAGAGCCCAGGACCACGTCCAGGTGGCTTTTGGAGATCTTCAAGGAGGAGACTCCACAACCTCTCTGGGCAACCTGTGTCAGTGCTCCATCACCCACACAGTAAAGAAGCGCTGTCATCCAATTCATGACAAACAGTCAAACACATGAATTACATTTTCAAACCATGATAAAACTTGTTGTGGCAGCTCTTTTGTACCCTTGACTACACAAGTCACCTGCAGACAATTCATGCATCATTTTTCAATATGCAGTACTGGTGATCTGGAGAACTGTGGTGTAAGCTAACAAGATCACATATCTTTCGCTGTTCTTGGCAGAACTTTCTGTAGGTGATATAGTGGTGTTATACACGTAAACTATTTGGAAAGTGTCTACAAGACATTTCACTTTTCTGCAGTTCACACTAAGAAGCAATCTGAGACATGCTAATGCAGAGACAAGCCTGTAAATTGTTTTAACTCATTTCAAAATTACTGTACCTACCGCATGCACTTGTGGTGGTCGATGATGCACTGTAAGCTGAGGTGCTCCAGATCCAAGACTTAGTCCGTTGTTCACAACATACGCAGTTGTTTGAGGCATTCGTACCGTCATGCCTACAAGAAGCACAATGAATACACTCCTGGGTATTCAATACTTAAAATCAGCCAAACAGAACACTGGAAGCCTAACTCCTTGGTTCAGCTGGATGACACCAAATTTCAAATTGACACACGCTCCTCAAACTGCCACCAGACCTACTAATTACTGTACTAAAACAAAGCCACCTCCCCTTCCCTGAAGCTGTAAAACAGAGTAAGTACTCATGTCTGCAGAGGAGACAGAATAATGTTTTTATCCTTTGTAGCATGAAAGAAATGGGTGAGGAGGGGAGGTTGGGAAGATTCAGGGAGCTTGAGTATGAAAATGAAAATCTGATCACTTTGGGATTCAGATAGGAAAAGACAAATACTGTTGCAGCAGGATGTTATCAGTATTCAAATGCTAGAAGACTGTGCTGTGTGTGGCACAGAACCAGAAAAGATTAAGTCATTGTCCAAGAAGCTTGTTTTCCCTCAGAATGAACACCAATATGGATATGTACTCACAGGAATTACTTTACATGAAATCCCATAGCAAACTGACCTGGATGGCAGGAATAAACTAGGTAATTTTATAGCTTTGTACATAATATCCAGAACTTTTGCAAATGACCAAGTAGTCATTCATTTTATACTACGTCTTTCTCTCTTAAGTATTATTTTGTCCATTTAATGGTGGGACATGCATATTCTGTGAGCTCAATTTTTTTTCTCATTCTTATCAGTTGCCCAGCATGTTCTTCCGTCTAGAAATACAAAATCTGGGGCAACCTCCACTACTCCCTAGACCCACATTTGTATGAGATCCAAGCATTCTAATACTTCTGAATAGAAAGAATGAGTAGCTCACAGAGAGACACATTTCAGGAAACCATGGCTATTCTTTGATAATTTCTGTCTATGAATAGTCATTAAGTTATGACCATGGGTGATGAGTATCAGAAGTCTAAGTAAATCATGACTCTGAGACAGCTGAAACAGAGTGCTAAATCTTAGTGCTTTTAGAATGCAGTAAAAAGTAGTTAAATTAAAGTGCTGAACTCTAGTTAGCTGCTTCACATCTTTTTCCTATTAGCACATCTGTCTAAGAAGCTAATTAAACTATGCAAACTCCTATAGGATGAACAAGCATCAAAACTGGCTATTCCTTATGTATGAAAATCCTTGTGTATGAATATGTGCTGCTTTAGCACAGCTGTGATACTAAATTACATTACATTAAATTACATAAATTATATGAAATTAAAATAATCTGAAGAGAGATGGAGAGAAATACCTTAGGAACATATAATGTACAAATTTAATATTATTTCTGTCTGAGTGCATCTTTGTGAATATCAGGTAGACATACTACTTGGATGAGGTAGAAGAACAAACTACAAGTATGCAAAACACGTTGGATGA
The DNA here is from genome assembly GCF_009769625.2 of Cygnus olor. NCBI lineage: Eukaryota > Metazoa > Chordata > Aves > Anseriformes > Anatidae > Cygnus > Cygnus olor. The sequence goes on from NC_049169.1 coordinate 44,097,551, forward strand.
ATTCTCAAAATTAATCTTCTGTATACACAGCATAGAGATCTTACTACTTAAACACCTGCTACTGACACTAAAGAATTTCAATGATAATATAAACCAACTCATCATCATCAGCATTTCTGTATAACAAAGATGGTAAAATGCAAGATGGGCTAAAAAGTGAAAACTCATGACAGCTAAAAGGGATCAAGGTACACAATTAAAATATACATGTATATATATATATATATATATATATATATTTATTTGCTATCACAGAGTGAAACATCTGCATCTGATATGCAATTGTAAAGCCTTGGAAGAAATCTGTATTCCAAATAATCTGGTCTTCAACCTGCTGAGGCTAACTATCACCTGTACCTCAGGACAAGAACACCAGATGGTTAGCCTCAGCAGGAGAAAATGTTGTTAAAAATAATTAAATAAATGAACCATTACATACTCAAAACTCCTTCCAAAACAACAGGTAGATTACACACGTTTGACTTGTAGTTAAGGGCAACAATGATGAAAACACAGCGTGGGTAGAGGTTACCCTTGCCTTTTAAGGCCTTTCACCAGCAGGAACACAAGATGTAGACATACACCTCAGAAGAAACTGCCAGTCAGAAGAACCTGAACTCCAGTCCGCATGGCACCATGGTATCAGAAGTTCAATGAATATGAACAAGTAGTCTGAGAGGAACACTCATTTCCTCATCCCAACACTTCACAGACATAGCTCAAGAACTGTCTGATCGAGTTCTGCCTCACTAGCACGGCTGATTTTTCACAGCCTAAGGCAATGCAGTTGAACCTAGTCATAAGGGATGCTTAGATTTAAATCGCTACAAACATACATGGATATTCTCTTTTCCAAAAACAAGTGTTACAGAACAATGAATCAATTATTTTATGCAGGCACAGTCTTACATTGTTCAAACACACAGTGTTCCAAGTCTGGCTTATACAGATGGTGTCTAAAAAATTCATTACCTGGAGGTCACATAAGTGTAGCCTCATAGTGCAACAGAACAGGGAAACATGTTTAACCATGTTGAATTAAACATAGTAGAAGTTGTGGGGAGCTAAAAAAGGCAATTAAAATCCACTGCTTACTAGCAAAATACAAACTATAATTTAACTTAAAGGCTTTTTATTGTGAACATATTCTATTCATTCCAGAATTTTTTGTTACTGCTATGGGAAGACACTGGTTACATTTGCAAATTCAAGAGAACCTTGCTGACATCTCTAGTCAAACTCAATCATGTATCAGAATCACATTAGGATGCCTGATATAAACTGAACTTTTAGACAGGAAATCAAATATAATTTAGTACATATGAATAGATTTTAATCTTACTGCATAATAACAAAATGGTCTCTAACTATCCTTCTACAGAAGGGCTGTGCTCATTACATTACTTTCTGCTACCTTGTGAAGCATTGGGCATGTCATCCAGAGATGCACAGCTGGCAGAGACAGTGCCTGAGATAACTTCATGCCATTTTTTCCTCATCTACATATCTACAGGGGGAATGATTTCTTAATGGTTTGAGATTTTCTCAAGTCCATTACTTGAAAAAAATAAGAAGAAGAACCTCTATAATTTGGACTAGCATAGTAATAAATAAATAAATAAATAAATCCATATCCATCAGGCAGAATGTATCAAGCTGTGCTGTGCTAGAATGGAATGTGTATGGAATAAAGAATCCCCTACCTCCAGTCTGTGGATTGACTGGCCTTAAATTTGGGCTTGGCATAACAGCTCCTCTTACAGGATTCTGAGGTGGTGGTGCAGGAATAGTGGTATAGACCACCTGATGGTTAGCAGGGGCCCGTGGTATAGGAAGTCTTGCAGCACTTTGAGTCACTGGTCGATGAGTTACATTCACTGTTGTCGGAGCTGGAAAAAGAAAAACAGACGACAACCTAGAATGGAATTCCACAACATGAAAGTGATATCTCTATCTCAGAGTGCATACCTCCTTTGGAAACCGAATCAGCTGAGTCATGCGAAATAAAAGCTGTCTCCACAAATTTCTATCTGCTTTTGGTAACGCAAAAAAGGAGAAAACAACCTAAGCAAATGGTAATTTTCACCTGAAATAATAATGCCAACATCTATCCAAATAAGAACAGAAAAGATAAACATAATATCCAAAATAATCAGACTGATGACTAAAAAAACCTATATTAAGTCCAAATACAATAATTAAAATCAAACCAAACAAAACATCCTCCCACCCCCTTTGCTTTAATAAATAAATAAAAATAAAGTTTAAAAAAAAACAGGATTTTTTACTATTACTAAGTCTGATCTGTATATAAAAGAAGTCCTGAATGTAAGGATAGCTGTAGAGAAGATAAAAGCCAACACTGAACACAAGCTACTAAGAGTCTGTAAAACTGGTCATAAGACAATTCTAATGCCATCTAATCTTCAACAATTATCTACAGAAAAAGAATTAAAGAGGATCTATGTTTCTTTTTCACATTAGGGAAAAAAAAAAATCACTGCATACAAAGCATGTTCCATATACTTCCAACTAGGTGTGGAACTTTATTGTCAGCCTTGTCATTCACTCTGCCAAAAGAATTAATTGTGAAGTGCAGGTAGACAAAGAGAGGAGTTATGTTGCTAATGCTTTTTCCTCTATTACTCAAATGTAATTGCTACAGATTTTTTTTACTTATGCAAACAAGTTTTGTTAAGAATTTCCATGGCTATCCTATTGACTGGTCTCCTTTTTGCTCTGGACCATCCTTAGCAGAATTTTCTCCTCTCCGTGGAATTCGTTCAATCCTGAATTGTTTCTTTCCAAACCAGCTGGACTTAACTATCTTTCCCTTCCACTTCATCCACGAAGAAAAAAAAAAAAGGAAAGAAAAAAAGGGATATTGACTAGAATGGAAAATTCTTAAGCGACTCAAACATTTTCAATATTCACCTGACAAGTTTACTACAATACAAGAGCACAGGAGTCTAGCTTAAGAAAAAGCAGTCAGCACATTCAACGATGTAAAATGAAGTTACCTGTAGGTACTACATGTATGGTGGTCTGGGAAGGCCCGCTTGTTGGCACACCTGTTTGCTGCTGACTGTTTGGTTGCAAAGACGGCACGGGGCGGGACAAGGTCGGGGTAGATATACTCAATCCTGAAGCAGGTGTCTGATTCTGCTTCTTGGCCTCTGCTTTAAAACAAAACAAAGTTACAGACAATAGCAAACAAAAATTAGAACATCACAGAGCTATTTAACCTCTTTTTTTTCCCATCATTCAGATTATCAAAAAATATTTCCTCATATGACATTTCTTTCACCTTTTCATACTGCAAACCAAACTGTAGGAATTTCATTCAGTTCCCCATATTTTCATCCTCCCAATCTTTTGCCTCCCTATACTCCATAATGTTTCATTCTATCATCATGAAGTTTATGTATTTCAACAGAATTTGGAAACCTGAATTTTTCCATTAAAAAAAGGAATGGCCTAAAACCTAAAAAAGGGCCTAAATACTGCTGTACTCAACTTGTTTTTTAAAAAGTGATAATTCTTGTCTATCTTTGATGCTTATATTCTTTTATTTGCTGATTCTTTCCTTTGTTCAATCTCTATTAGTCAGCCCTGTCTGGTGCTGTTTTGAATTTTCATGCTATTTTCTTGATAAAGGGGAATTGCTTTATTAATCAAAAAAATTTTTTTAAAGTTTTATTTTCTTATATTGTCACTCTCCTGAACATGACTCATTAATGACTGGGAGAAGTGAGAAATACAGTGTCTGTATCTGTAATTTTCTACAGCAATATTTTTTCCTACTTTATAGTTTATCTGTAACATCATAAAATATACATTTGAGTCCAAGCCAGACCTATCCACAAGGAGAATTGAGAAGCTGGATTTTTAAACTGGATTAGAGTAGCAGTAGGCAGAGAAGGTACCACCAAAACCCACAAAACACAAGACAAGAGAGTAAGTTTTAAGGGCATCCATCCAAATAAGCTTTGCCCTAAATAAAAATGCATACGCAGCAACCACTAACTCAGTTAAAGAACACACAATGTAGAAATAAAAAATACTATACTCTTGAGAAAATGTATCAGCGATACACTGAAGAACATGTTAGAAATTATCCAGTAAGTATGCCATTTAGATTACAAAGCATTAAGAACAGGGTTAATAGCGGTGTGGCTCAACATGATTAATTTGTTTATTTATTAGCAATTGGAGACTACTTTGATGGTCTCACTCAACTATCTTTAACACCAGGTACTAATAGCTTGAAGTAGCAGTGCCCTTCACAAACTGCTATATGATAAACCTAACACAAGATCTCAAAAATAATATAATAGAAATTGCAGTCTTTCTGCATTGTCTTTCTGCCTGTAAATGAGTAGCTGAGCTACTTCTCTGAAGCCATTTGATGAAAACAGTTTTCTTTTGATGAACAAAGGCTATAGAAGCAGCAACAAAGGGATGCTCATTTTGAAAACACGAATTGAGATATTTCCTGCTCTTTCATCAAATAACAGGTCTTTGTGATTAGTTCAAACTTCTTATATTTCACATAGGTATGAGAGATTTCCCAGTGTCCAGCAAATTCTTTGAAGAGATTCATAGAATCATAGAATATCCTGAGTTGGAAGGGACCCATAAGGATCATCAAGTCCAACTCCTGGCACCGCACAGGTCTGCCCAAAAGTTTAGACCATGTGACTAAGCGCACAGTCCAATCTCTTCAATTCAGACAGGCTTGGTGCAGTGACTACTTCACTGGGGAGCCTGTTCCAGTGTGCAACCACCCTCTCGGTGAAGAACCTCTTCCTGATGTCCAGCCTAAACTTCCCCTGCCTCAGCTTAACACCGTTCCCATGGGTCCTGTCACTGGTGATAACAGAGAATAGGTCATCTGCCTCTCCACTCCCCCTCACGAGGAAGTTGTAGACTGCGATGAGGTCCCCCCTCAGCCTCCTCTTCTCCAGGCTGAACAGGCCCAGTGACCTCAGCCGCTCCTCATATGTCTTCCCCTCTAGGCCCTTCACCATCTTCGTTGCCCTCCTCTGGACACTCTACAACAGTTTAATGTCCTTTTTGTACTGTGGTGCCCAGAACTGCACACAGTGCTCGAGGTGAGGCCGCACCAGCGCAGAGTAGAGCGGGACAATCACTTCCCTCAACCGACTAGCAATGCCTAGAGATTCCTACAGAGATGCATACACATGCTCACTTTGAATACGTACTTTGAATATGTACAGATTTCTGCACATTTCAACTGCCATTGCATAATTTAAATAATGCATAATTTGAATGAGTATATTCTTAGTCATGACCTAGAGAAGATGTGCTCATGATCCAACTAGTAAGAATCCAGACGTACTACAGCTATATATATATATATATATATATACAGACGTACTACAGCTAAAAAAACGTAATCCAAGCAACAAGGATAGTCTGGGCTAATATTTTTTTTCCCGGTTTGTTTTTGATTTCACATGGAAGCAAGTTCATTTGTCCCTGACAAATCAAGAGTCCTGCTGAGATTCCAGCTGCAGGAAACGATGAAAGATAACCAACTTAGATGTCACTAAGTAAATAGAAACAAGTAGCAAAAGATTCTTTAGCTACATAAATAAAAAATAAGCAAGGAAAAAAAATGAAAACTAGGTACACAGTAAGCTAAGGATTAAGGTTAGAAGTAATAAAGGAACCGTTCCAATGATGAATAAACAGTATCATCTTCACTAAAACTCTGGAACTGGAGAAGACAGGACAATCTGATTTATGGAAACGAGCATAAAATGGAAATCATTACTACTGGAGGCATAACTAAAACTACAAATCTAAATCACAAAATGGAAAAGAAGAGGGGCTTAATTTCCATGCCAGAAAATGGGCTTGCAACATTGCAGGACAGCAATGAAATGCATCCACACTGCCAAAGGACATAAAAGCACAACTATATTTACTCTAATCTTGGCACACAGACCCCAAGCCATCCATTTGGTATTTAAACTCTTGCACACAAAGTTGTTTATTCAGGGGAAAAAAGATTAGAAGCTGTAACAATCTAATGTCTGAATATCAACTGTGGAAAGGTTCTTAATTAATTGGTAAACAAAGATGAAATCCATGTAGAGGAAGTTTCAAAAACGTAATAAATAATTCAAACTACTTAGATTGTTCCACGAGTTTAACAGATTTAAGCATAGACAACAACAATGCTTAAATTAAGGGAAAGGTAAAAACCTTAAAGACGGTATTTTACACTGTGTAAGATTCCTTTTATTTAAGGCCTTTCAGAATACTTCAGTAACAGTCTTGCATAACAGAAACAACAAGGAATAAAATACACTGAACTGAAACAGATGTTTATTCCTGTCTATCATTCAAGGGGATGAAATAACACTTGCAGCTCAATGCCCCTGCTGCTAGCAAAATATATTTCTCTTACCTTGAGAAGAGCCATCATCCTCATCATCCAGTGTAAGGTCAATGACACCTCCTGAATCGCTTCCTGCGACCTTCCCGCTCTGAAAGACAAAACTCCTTCATTTTGCAAAAGCAAATCCAGGGAACACAGATTGAAAAGGGATATGAATTGAACATTGTGTAAGAGAGGTCTCAGAACTGAAGCACTTATTAGAAAGGAAGTGATGAAATGAGGAGGAGGAGAAGGAGATTTCAGACAAATTTCCCCAGACTTGGAAAAACAGGCAATGACCAAATGACTGGACTGCAATATCAAAATTTGAAGCACCTTTTAACTTTCTAAGGAGTAGAAAAAACCTTGATGACCAGTAGTATGTTGTTATTTTACAGGTAAATAAATTAACAAAATGGTATTATAATCTTTATACATCTTTTAATTAGGACCCTTTTAATATTTTAATCCAATTGTAACCTGTGCTTTTCAGCATAAACCTTTTGACAAAATAGTCACCAGGACAATGTATTACTCATCTTGAGATAGTCTGGGCCTACCTACATATGGTGAAATTGACTTCACAGTAAGAAAACCTCTTACAAAACCTCTACGCTGATAAAATACATCATCAAAAGCCATCAGAAAACTCCAAAGGTTTCCAGCTTTTAAGAGTAACTTCATTATTGTATTTTATCCACTATCACAAAATTCATCATTTCTTATTCTATATGTGAAACCATTTGTAACCATCTCTTTAGAGAGGATAAAGACATCTTTTATGTTATTGTGAAGGCTTAAAGTTATAAAAACCTAGAGGACCATCAAACAAAATTTATCTTCTGGATCAATGACTTTCCCTTAGCTGTTCAGACTAGAACTGGACCACCAGCTTCTTCCTTTAGCTGATGAAGTGAACGCTGGGGAAGGCCCTATATATTTCTGGGTTTTTAAATCTGCTTTCTAGAACAGATCTTGAATGAAGTCAATGTTGTCTTTCTTAAATTTGATGCAAAAATTTGTGTTTCTTTGGTTTTACAGAAAAGATGATCATTTATTGTTGGGCTGGACTGCTACTGACTCATGGATTACAGTAAGCCAGGTTCCTTGGGACAGACAAGGGGTTAGGAAAGCAACATAATTACCAACATCACTGAATAATTAACATTAACATGGAAAAAAAATCGTAAGAGTTATCAGCCACACGTCGCCAGCATGATAAAAACTAGGAAGATTAGAGTTATTGCTGTGTGGTCTGATGGGGACAGATGCAAAAAGTCCAAGCACTGAGATTATCTACTCTGTTAACTTTAATTAGGGTAAAGCAAAACCTTTAAGAAGGTCTTAAAGACAGTTCTCGCACAGGCAAGGCTTTGAGGAGAGAGAAAAAAAAGCATCATAATAAATACAAATGAAAGCTGTCTCTGAATTATTGGTCACTGGATTTGGACAGCCTGACATGAATGATCTCTTCATTATGCATTTAGATTATAACCTGATTTCTGCTTAAGCTCTAATGCTGCCACCAATGAAATTCTGCTGATAACCTACATGATTAAAAAGAAAAAGAGGAAAAAATAGCTAAGTACTTATGTTCCAAGGTGGCAGAAGAGACCTCTATATAGACTCTGTCTTTTCTATTCATAAACATCTGAAAGATGTATTAATCATGGAATTCTTCTGTTGAGTGATTTCTATTTCAAAAACCTTCCAGCTTCAGTTTTCTTAGTATGATGAGCTGATTTAACCACTTGAAGCTTAAGATAAAAGCCATATTCAAATAATCAATGAGTACTTGATTAACATAAAGTCAAGAGGAATTTCATTCCAACTTGATTATCTTCCCAGTCAATGATGTGTATTTTGAACTACAGCTCTCTTTGCCAGGAGAAAGCAGACTGAAAAATGGAGAAGGGAGATTTATGAAGAACTAGAGAAAGAAAAAACTAACACTAAGCTATTTATTTTCCCCCACTATAAAATCTATTAGTCTGAAGTAATTTCCTTCAATTCTTCTTCTAGAAGGAAATCTAAATCCCTAGAAACAAATAATCTGTATAAAACTGTTTTGAAGTACTACTTAACCATGCCAGTTGAAAGTTCTTTGAATTTCCAAGTCTGCATGTGTTACTGCATGCAGTTTTGATTTTGGTGTGTCTGGAAGGCCAGAATCTCTAGTTATCTAAACAGGCAATACTAAACAAATAATCCAATTGGCCACTTATGTCTCAAGCATGCACTTTTCAGAAGGAAAGACCTTCTTTGAGTTAGTCACTTCATTTAGGGTTTTGTACTGAACAACCTTGGCAGCAATCTCCTGACAGGCAATATCCGTAAGTGGTTTGGTTCTTTCCACAACCTGTACTAGAAGCTGTGGATCTGCAGGGCACTTTTGAGTGGTGCTCTATGGTACAACCCCCAGTTCCACTTCCACGGCACGCAGTTCAGCTACTCCAAGAGGAAGCTGTACTCCACACACAGCACTCCCCAGCTAGTTTCTCCTAGTTCACCTGCCATACATCACCTTTGAACGAAATTTAGGGGTACAGGAAAATTTTAAGGAAACTTGAAACACTGAAAATGCTACATATTGCGTTGCTTACCAAAAGCATGTAGGGAAGTATGGTGCTGTCAGGGTATTCCCTCACAGAATAGACTGCTGATTATGCCTGCCACAAGGGTCAGAATTTTGACTGTTCAGAGCATCAGTTAACATTTACAAGGAGAAGCAGGGTCCCTTTCTATACTCTGTAGCATTGGCAGGGTTTTCAAATTCTTGTAGATCTCTCAAGTCCAGAAAAGAGAAGAGATTCAGAAAGAAATGGGAATCAGAGACTGGACTGGTTCATACTACATTCCCACAGGGAATAAGTTAAGCATTTCCATGACCTGAGAGAGATGCTGTATCACCTGATACCAGCTGTTTCTGGAGTGTCATTGCTTACCAACTGAATGGTTAAGACCTACAAATGGAAGCATTTGGAATCACCCCTGCCAAAAGCAATTAATAAACGCTTTTCTGAATGTTCTGTGCCCAACCATTTAAGAAAATAAAAACAGCTCTTTTGGGTATCATGACTATATTATGCATGAATTATCTCCAGGAAATTTTTGTTGCTACAAGGACTTGCCAAAACTCTAGTTTATAATAGAACTGTTTGAGAAAAGGCTAGAGAGAAACAACTGCTATTGCTTCTGTAAAATGAAGAAGGGGATGGGCCCTGTTGCACATCAGAAGAGGAGAGTCCAACATGCTGCTCAGAGCAAAACAATAAACCACCTTAAGAAGGCTTGAAGCCCCGGTGAAGGGAAAAGAAAGTGTGACATTGGACTTCCAGACATGCACGAACAACCTTCACATTTATATCAAAAACTGAAATAAGAGAATACGTTTTTCAGCTCCTACTATTAGATTTCAGAAAGCTTTTCGCTAGAAACTGGTAACACAGAAAAGTCCTGTCATTCCGGTCTGCTATGAGTTTTCAGCTTTCTCCAAACACAGGAAAGTCAAGAACACCTGAACCTGCTTCAGCTGATCTCAGCAGAAGAGCAAGATGATGCAACCATGACACGTTTTCATCACACTAGTGAAACATTAAAAACCATTTCTTGAGAACCCAAAACAAACATGTCTTGTGCCTTATTTCACATGCCTAGCTAGTCTGAAGTCAGTGTCCCAGAATATCAAATAAACTGTAACTAGAACAAAATAACCAAAGTAATATTAAATGATTTGTATCTATTTCAGGAACATATTTATAAAACAAACTTAATTTTTGTAAAAAGCAAACAAAAACACAACCAACGAAACCATAACCTCTAAAACCACTTTTTCTCAGTTGTCAGAAACAAAGCAGTCTCCAAACTGACCAGAAGTGGCTCAAGAAATCTGTTTACAACAGCCACTGGGTAGTTTCTAGTAATCAATAGAAAACTTAAAATTTTACATTGGGATTTAAAATAAATTTAAAGACTGCCTTCCATCCATTGTAACAGCTTACGTATGTTAACGTATATGCTTTTAAATGCTCCAAAATGCTGTCGTGCACACTTACATTTTGCACCAGTTTACCCAGAGCTGACGTTTTAACTTTGTGCAACCAGGGAGTAGCAACACGGGGACCTAAACCATACAGTCAACCACAACTGTACCTGACTGCCTCAGTTTGAATCTTTTTCTGCTTTCACATACCAGCCAGAAGTGCAACAATTTTACATAAAGCAACATGACAAATACAACCACATACACATCATGAAAATAAGAGTGCAAATTCTCTGTGCCTGCTGTCAGGATACCAAAGAGTGTGAGACCAATGCTGACCACGTTCCCATCTAAGCTTCCAGTTTATAAGGGAACAAGAACAAACATTAAACAAAATGTAGAAGAGTTGTTGATACAAATAAGTGGGTATATGCAGGCATCACGTAAAAGCAAAACAAAACAAAACACAAAACAAAACTGAAAAAGCAATTAATCACAGAAATGTGTTGGGCCTCATCTGTCCCAAAGGCACAAACATGGTTTTCATACTTTTAAAATGAAAATAGAAATTAACTATTACTAGCATTTATGTCTATTTAAAATCTGATTTTGTATGATCTGCACAAATCTATTGCACTTTTTTTTCCCGCTTAGGTTTGAATTGCTTCTTATATGTTTATTTCTGCAGTAATTTTTCTGCAGTGAATAAAACAACACATTCTGAAAAACAATAACAAAAAGTAAACAATCTTTGTTTAAAACATATTCTTCTAACAATTTCTAAATTATTATTGGGGGGGTCAGGATCGAGAAAATCCTCTCCTTTGGGAAATGTCACATTTTACAGATAAATGTGACAAAAATTTTAGAAGATAGCAAGAGAAATACAAGACTTCATCTCTTCCCAACTTCCTAATTTTAATATAGTCACATTTTTATTCTTCACCTGGCCAGTGAAGTTCCATTTTGCAGTAAGATACTTTGCATAAAAACAATGTGTCCTGTAACTGAATGTTTCATGCCCAAGAAGATTTATGGAAATTGGAGTTGAAAAGTAAAACACATAGAAACATAGCATATCCTGAGTTGGAAGGGACCCATGAGGATCGAATCCAACTCCTGGCTCCGCACAGGACCACCCAAAAATCAGACCACATGTCCAAGAGCATTGTCCAAATGCTTCTTGAACTGTCAGGCTCGGTGCCATGATCACTTCCCTGGGAAGCCTGTCCCAGTGCCCGACCACCCTCTGGGTGCAGAACCTTTCCCTAACCCCCAGCCTGACCCTCCCCTGTCCCAGCTCCATGCCGTTCCCTTGGGTCCTGTCGCTGTCCCCAGAGAGCAGAGCTCAGTGCCTGCCCCTCCGCTCCCCTCGTGAGGGAGCCGCAGGCCGCCATGAGGCCTCCCCTCAGCCTGCTCTGCTCTGGGCTGAACAAACCAAGGGACCTCAGCCACTCCTCACACATCTTGCACTCTAGACCATCTTTGCTGCTCTCCTTTAGACACATTCTAATACTTTTATATCCTTATATTGTGGTGCCCCAAGCTGCACACAGCGCTAAAGGTGAGGCCGCACCAGCACAGAGCAGAGCGGGACAATCCCTTCCCTTGACCGGCTGGCAGTGCTGGGCCTGATGCACCGCAGGATACAGTTGGCCCTGTTGGCTGCCAAAGGACACTGCTGACTTGTATTCAACCTGCCATCAACCAGAACACCCTGATCTCTTTCTGTGGGACCACTCTTCAGCCTCTCCTGCCCCAGTACAGCCAGACTTGCCTCATTCCAAGTGCAGCATCTAGCACTTGCTCTTGTTAAACTTCATGTGGTTGGTGATTGTCCAGCTCTCTCATTTGTCAAGATCTCTCTGCAAGGCCTCTCTACCCTCAACGGAGTCAACAGCTCCTCCCAATTTAGCATCATACACAAACTTACTTAGTATACCTTCAAGTCCTGCATCCAAGTCATTTATAAAAACATCAAAGTGAACCAGCCCTAAAATGGAGCCCTGGGGAACCCCACTAGTGACTGGCCACCAGCCTGATGCAACCCCATTTACCATAACCCTTTGAGCCCAACCATTCACCCACTGCACTGTGCATCATTTATCTAACTGTATGCTGGACATTTTGTCCAGAAGGATACTGTGAGAAACTGTTTTAAATGCTTTGCTGAAATCCAAAGAGATTACATCAACTGGCTTCCCTTGGTCAACTAGATGAGTAACCTTGTCATAAAAGGAAATTAAGTTCACATCAGGTGAAATGTGTGAAGACGACTGCGAGGTATGATGAGAAGCAGAAACACAGGTGAAAAAAATACAGGAAAAGAGAATTACAAGCCAAGGAGCAGCTGAGCATGCACTAGTCCAAGTATAGAAGGACTATGTGAGTGTTCTGTACTGTGACTTCACTCATTCAGTGTTGTGCATTTTTCCTCAAAAAGCCAGCCAAGAAGAAGGAATCACACATTTACAATTTCACGGTCTTTTGAAAAGTGTATTCTTTAAAGAAAATCTTGTCAAATTCCATGTCCCTGCCCTGGCTTCTTCAGTTCACACGGTGTTACCTCTACACCTGCAGCATTTAACAATACATATAACTACCCTGGGCTTTGATTGCATGGCAAATGCCCCAGGCAAGCATCTAATTTGGGAGGTGTGGAGGAAAAGTATTTTAGTACCAAGCAGCTCTTCCACATAACTGTGAAAAAAGCAACTTAAAGACTTGAGAAGATGGGCAAAACCAAAAGAGTAAATTTTTATCCCTTTCAAATATCAGAGTGAAACCTCCTAAGTCCTGAAACAGAGGCTAAGTCATAGGCTCCTCTCAATACCACTTAATCAGTTAAGCTTAAAATTGCTTTACGGTGCCTATGGAAGATAAAATAATGAAAAGCATGTAAAAATTGAACAGAATTTTCAGATTTTTACATTTTTCTTTCTTACGTTTACAATAGAAATAGGTATTTCTAAATGTTCTAGTAGCTGTAAAACTTTTCATGAAAAGTGATCTATTGCACTAATTCTTCAGAGCAAGACTTTTAATATGAAAAAACAGAAGTAGACATTAATTTCTTGTATAAAAATTATATACAGTAATTACACTACAATTTATGGTTTCCTACAAAGGATTGGTAAAAGTGACTTAGAATTTCATGCATTTTCCACTGCATATACTATGACAACATATCATCTCACTTCTTCCAAATTCCAACTACAAAAATCTTTTTAACAATTAAAGGAAGTACTGAGAAATAGATGTACTGACAAATGAGACACAATTATGGGAAGAAATGCTAGGAAAAAGAAATAATACAACTTTCCTTGAGAAAGAAAAGAACTATGCATTCTAGACAGTGGCTTTCAAGAATCAATGCCATGTGAATACTACACAAATTTAAACAGAGGTATACAAGAAAAGAGGTCTTAGAGGAAGTCAAAACCATGGAACTTTCTGAAGACACAGAGAACAGGGTCACCTGAATTTGAAACTTTCGCAAGATTTGCCAATTTGTGAGTGGCTATGAAGTCACCATTTTTACTGTAAAACCGATGTAAATTCTATATAATTAAAAACTTTTTCTGATTGTTTTGAAGACTTTCATTACATCCCGTATATAATTGATGGTAATATCAGGAAATACTTGAGTTTATAGAAAATGAATAAATGAAAATCAGAAAGGAATCAGTCTTGCAATAAAATGACAGTCTGCCTCTGGTGTTTAAGGGATTCTGAAGCATCTGCCTCTGGAAAACTAGGGACATTGACTCAGGCATCTTATGTACTATAAGGGACATAACTAGGGACATTGACTCAGTACATCTTATGTACCACGCTCAATTTTTCCACATGCTGAGACCATTTTCTACGTAAAATATGTTCTAGTGGGAGAAAGAATATCAACTTTTTCAGACAGCACTGCTGCAAATTAGGTCAATTCAGTTGTAATTTTGAAAGGAAAAAAAAAAAAGAGGAAGAAAAGTTATTCCAATTCCGTAAAGAAAACAAATACAAGGAAGGAGACTGAATTTAAAGACCAAAGCACATATGGCAGATGATGTTGAGAAAAGAACAGAGTATTTTTTCATCATAACTACTATTGTGAAATTTAACCCCAAAAAAAGTGGTTAGAAGATTATATATGTCAATGACAAACTACTGAAGAAAACTGTGAAAGAAAACTCTAGAATACAAAGTAAACAGAAAATGTTATCTGTTACATCATTTTATATAACAAAACTCATACACACACAAACATGCACATATATTTTACCACATGAAATACCAAAAGGTGACCATTGGTATTTTGAAGAAAGTTTTGAATATGCACTTCTCTATTCAAGTATGATATTCGTGATTCAAAAAATAAAAATTTTGATATTATATAACGCCACGGTTCAGTTCATCACATTGAAGTAACTACACTATTAATTGTAATGCCACCTGCTTTTCATAAAGGAACATTTTAGTAAGTAAAAGTGAAAAAAAAATGGAGAACAAATATCAAACCAAAGCAACCAAAAAAACCCACCAAAAACCAGTGCAAAATCAAAATTAATTCCAGGGTAGCAATGATCAAATTTCTGAAGATTATTTGTGGCACACTGACGCAGTGCAGACAATTTTATTATTAATAGCTTCTACATTATCAAAACAGAAAATAATTAGGGTTTGTAAAACAGACATTCCATGAAGCATCACACCACCACAGTCATACATGACGCACCAAGGCGTTATATAATAGCAAAATCAATCTGAAATTACGGGGAGCGATGTTAAAAGTATGTTCTGGAATTGGCGTGTGCGTGGGGGTGATACTGTGTTCGTATGGATAAGTACAAAGCCCATATTTTGTTTTTTGTCATCCATATACAAAACTACAGATTTCAAGCACAGGCGAAGAAGCTGCGGAAAACATCTTTTTTAGTACATTTTAAAGTATACTTCCATCACAGACTGCTTCAAACTTATCACTCCCTAACAGTTATCAATTCCAACGCAGTTAACTCCCACAAAATTGAAATAATTATTCCAGCCTTACAAAGCTGTCATGGAAATTTATTTGATCAGGCACCAAATGCATTCGTCATCTCTTACCACAACGAAAATATAAATGATAATGCAATAAAACTAGCAGTTTACCTAGTTTGCATTTTGCACAAACAAAATTTCACAGGGCTGCAATACTTGTTTCGATAGTGTGTAATACTCACCTATCTCAGCATTTTATGTATTCCATTTACCAGACCATTCCCCTTACTCTTATTCAGTATTGTGCAACACTTTCTACAGAACAACAATGCAAGCATTCAAAAAATGAGTAGCCAGTCTTAGTAACCCCTATGTATTATATACCCTCTCACTTCTTTGTTGCAAAGAATAGACATTAGCTCTGTGACCCCCACCAGTAAGAAACATAAATCAAGGAACATATATGAAAAGTTGATTCAGTTTTTAGGTACTAGCAATTGTAATTCCAACTAAAACTACAAAGGAACACTTGACACAATGCTTAAAAGGATTTCCGTACTGCTATGATTTTTTCTTTAATCAAACAGTTAAAAGGGTATATAATAAACACATACATGCATACATGCACACACACACACATCTCCTTACTGGCTCTTACTCTAGTAAGGTGAAACATCTACCTTCTTTCCCCAAATCCCACTGAAATATACTACTAATCAGTAAATGTATTTTACTTACAACATGTTTCAGATTAATGAAGCCATTTATAGCTATTACTTGTGTCTGCTGTAATGACATCATCAGTTACACTGTTTATTAAAAAAACTCTAGATTTTTTTGGCCCAAACTGACAAATTGGAGCCTACAAAACACAAGTACATGTACTTATTGAAAGCTGCTCTCAGTAACTGGGGGCTGGTTTAAGTAACACAGATATAGTCTCAGGGAAAGACAACCCACTGTAAAAAAATGAGTTTAAAAATCATCCAAAAAATTCTCAACAGGACATCATGTAGCTGAATTGGGTAGCTGTTGTAAGGGAAAAAAAAAATCCAGTGAACCCATTCTTGAATGACCTTTAAACTGCTAACACCTTAACAATGCAGAGTTCAAATTAGACTCAGGTAAAGGTTTCACCTTACAGATGAGAGCTAGGTGCATTTTAAACAGCACAAACATAGCCCCAGGATCAGAGACAAAAATCAAGTATCCCATTTTACATATATAATTATGCATGTTTATTTTCAGTGACAAAGCCATGAAATGCCAGGAAACATTTTCATAAATAATGCTTCAACAATATAGAATTAATAGCTGCTTATACGTTTTAAGGTGATATGTCCACTTTGTTCACATTGTTTCCCCAATAGACACTCACAAAGTTCGTTACACATTGCAAATGAAGGGAAAAAAGTTATAAATGTATTTTATTAACATTTTACCAGATAAACTTCCAATAGTCAGCAAAATGGCTTAAATTAAACTGTAGACAACCAAACAAATCAAGGCATGTCAGAAACAATGGGAAATGGATTGGACATTGGTGTTTGTTTGTTTGTTTTTTAAACCTAATGTTAGCTGAAAAGGTGAAATGCACAGATGAAATTTAGACTGTTTTGCTCCGTAAGAGGATAAGGTGCACGCAGAGTGAGGAACAAGAAAAGACTATTTGCCTGACTTGGTGGTACAACAAATATAACATACTCATTCTTGAACAGGCTGATTTTATGACAGCCATTTTTAACATATCCAACCCCATTCAAGTTTGCTCACTGTTATTTTGTCACAATGTAATAAATCACTTTCATAGATTCCCTCAGTATGCCATGTATATATTTATATATTATATCTTATATATATACTTCCTGTATCTATAACTGGGATTCATAATAAAATACTTTAAAACCATTATAAAGACTTGTTATATAATTAAAAATGCCTTTCTGTAACAATAGTATGTACTGTAATACATTAAAAGTGCTTGTCTTGTGTTCAGAAATGCAGTTCTGGGACCTGAGGCATTGGAATGGCCATTAGCAAAATGACTGTGACTGAATAGTGTGCTTTAAATTTCTGTGCAAACAGGAAAAAATTGAAGTTCAGAGACTACCACAAACACAGTAAGACGCCCCCTCCTACATCCCTGGGACCACCCCTTTTGGAGCAAGAAGCAGTGGAAGGCTGAAAAGGGAGCAGTAGAGCAAAACCATGCGTCCACCAAGCTGCTTACTGATAGCTTTGACTATACTAATCCAGACAATGTTCAACTACTGAAAAGCTGCATGATTCTGGAGGATAACCAGAGATGTACCAGACTAAAACCACAAAGCTAAGAAAGCTTTCCGCTTCAAAGCATCGTTCCAATGCGTTCAGATATTTGACATTCTGCACAACTGAGCTCTTCAGTGGGCACAGGAAAAGTGCATACAGTGAAGAACATTTACCTTCTTCATCTCCCACACTGTAGATCACAGTATCTTACAGTGGGGATGAATTGCTTACATAGCAATAAGAGAAAAAAAACTTATACTGTCAGATACTACACTAACTTCATAAAAATAAAAAATAGGGCACTCCTTGAAGCAACCAACAGCAGAGATTTCCAAATTTACAAGGAAAAACAACACAGAAAACACAAGTTCACACACACACGCACTGAAGCTTCATTGTGAAAATGAGATGATAAACTAATAATATTTATTATTAAAGGTCACTGTCATTTCCCCGTTTTCAGAATCAGCTCCAACATGGAAAATGGAATTTAATCACTGATGTGGCAGCCTTTGTTGGAAAACAAAACAAAGCAAATTAAGTTGACTTGGTTAAGCCCAAGTGCATTTTTTTTTTTTCAACTGAAATGAAAAATGAATTTTACAAGACAATCTAATTAGAAAAATTCAACAGTGACAGATGATAAATTTACTACAATGTGTATTTGCTATATTCATTTTTAAAGTGAATTTTAAATGATGACTAACAATTCAATACTAAGATTTGAACCAATGGTGCCTTAAAAATCACAACAAACAAACTGTACTTAACCTGTTGGTTCACTAATATGCTCTACTGTGTAATGGAAATACAATGGAAAGAGAAACAAAAAATAACAAACTTAGTTATCATGCTGTTTGAGATTCTCTGCTGATACTGCCACCGAGGAGTCCAATTCATGGCAATTGTGATAGATTTAATGAACTCAGCACCCCTGTACTGTAAAAAATGGGACTGATTTAAAATTTTCTCAGAAAAGAAAAACAGGGCAAAAGGAGAGGGAGGAAGGAGGGGAAGACCACTTCACCCATATTAGTGCACACATGGGCAAAGTTGACCTTACAGAAGCAGCCAAACACCTGCTCTGTTTGGCTACTTCAGGTTTTCTAGAGAAGAAATACATGTAGGGAAGATCCATTTAATACTTGGAGTGGGAGGAGGCAAAGGGAAGATTTTTCAGTTGCAGAAGGCTAGAAATACATTCTACTAACTAGAATTCGTTCTATTAAGCTTTCCACCAATATTTAACGACTCCAACCCTTTCAAAGCAATCCTACTTCCAGCCCAAACTAGGAATGCTTTTCCTCAGTTTCAAAAAATTTTACTTTCACATGACAATAAAAACATAGCAGTACTGCAGTCAGTAGCTTTGAAGTATCAGGTTCAAACTGAAGGTAGTAAGAAGACTTTGTATATAGTTGGTGTCAGTAAAATTACAATTTAGCAAATGAGAAGCTAAAAATACTTAATTAGCATCCAACAGAATGGAAGTCAAATTAGAAGCTAAACAGTAGTTCAGATGAATCAGAGACATGCCCAGATTTGCCACAAGAGTCCTTTTTTTTCCATTCGAATTACCTACTAGATTTGTGTTAAGGAACGAAACTATTAGCAATATGCTGTTACAGTCAATTACACAGATGCAGTTAGGACCAGAGCAAGGCATGTGGTCAGTATGACCATAATAGTATGCAGCAAGAGGGAACAAAAAAAGAACGATCTCCTGGCAACATACTTTTCTTGTTTCTGCAGGATAAATGTTCAACTTTGGTATGCCAAAACAAGGAACTATCTAGACAATAGGAAATTTCTATGCCAGAGAAAGTAATAGGTTTCCATCTCGGTGAAAGTTTGGAGCAAATCTTTTCAAGCAAGAAATGAAATCTGCCAGTCTAGTTGAATTATGAATTCTACGAAGCTCTAAAATTTGAAAACCTATGTTATGCTAAAATATCTTAGAATAAGTTACCACATAATTCTCCTTTGCTGTGAGAACTGTTTGCCCTTTGTTTTTTTTCAATTTTTATTTCTAGTTGCTAGAAAGGATTGCTTTGCCATTTCTGTTTGATTTATTACATGCTTGATAAAATAATTCTGGGTGTGTGATTTCCTTCCTATAGTCAATGATGTCACAAGCTACTGCTGCAACTAAGCAAATGTAGGACTGTGTGGCAGAAGTAATTTTTATATTAGAATTATACCTGATCAACTTGCTTGTTCATTTATAACAGCAGCAAATAAAACTGACTGTAAACATAAAATAAATACATAAGATGTATATAGCAATCTCAAAACCTCTTAATCTTTAATGAGATCAAGCAGAAAGTTGAACACTCCACGCTGCTCTTACGCTGCAGAAAACTGATGCAGTAAGTATAACTGATCTACCCAAGGCCACAAAGATAATCATCACCAGCCAAGATAAAGATTGCTAAGGTCAGGCATCGGCTTGATGTTTGTTCAGATTATGACAAAATGCTAAATCACATTCCATATTTGGAAGTCTTTTTCAGCAAGGAAATTCTGCAAAGAATTAAGATTTTTTTCCTGGCAAATTTATTATTTCAGCTGGAATATTTCTCTAGCTTGTTCTACTACTGAGCAACATAAACACTTCCAGTTAAGTCCTCAATGTGATAAACTATGTGCGCATACATACACAAAAGTATGTATGCATGCATTTCAAAAGGATGAAGCCATTCTTATTTTATTCAGTTAATATAACGGAAAGCAGTTTTAAATGCTATACTGTTTCTTCTCCCAACCTAGACCATGATTTGATGGCCACATTTTCATTTTTATTTATAGTAATATTTCTCAATTTGTCAGAGTCTCTAATGAAAATTCATGGCATAGAAAAGGAGAGACAAACCACGAGTCAAGTCAGGTTCTCAAGTATGGCTCATTAAAAATGAACTAAGACTAGCCCTCGTGGTTTGTAAATTTTTTCATTAAAGAACCTTTTTAAAGTACAATTTCATTTCTCAGACATAATTCATATCCACTTCCCTGTGAGGATTTCTGACCTGTCAAAACCTCCTATGCAAAATGTAATGATAGGATCAGTTTATCAGAGTGACTAATGAACTAATCTAAAGTTAAAACTAAATAGAGTGCTTTGATAGCGTTTGGTGGGAAAGAACAGGACATACTTCCTGAGAAATAGTTCTGATGGACTGTCATATTATACTCACAAAGACTATACCGCAAAGGCAGTGTGAAACGTAATGGAAGAAAGGGGATGGTGAGAGGGAAATACAAAAAACACCTCTCATAAGATAAGCACACAGAGACAACACTTCAATTCTAATTACTGGCCATTTAAGCAATAAACTTGTTCTCAACTCTTTTGAGAACATTTTTCTCATTTCATGCACAACTGAAGAGATATCAATTTTAGTATAAATTTGTATCAAATAGTGCTTTTGGAGAACAGAACGAATGAAATCTTAGCCAGAAATCTGAAAGAGGAAAACGACGGCCCTGCAACAGAAATCTGTAGCTCACAGATGAAATAAATTTTAAGTGTTTAAAACAACAACAACAAAAACAGCACAATCCTCTGGCAAGTCTGGTAACAATTTGAACAAAGAGAGTGACAGTGGTCAAGCAATTCCAGGTGTTTTCATGCATATGTATCTATTTGTAGCATATCTCTGTCTGTTTCATTCAGCTTGTACATTTCTCTGTGATTTCCAGTAATCAAGTATTTGATTTGTAAGATGCTACAGTAGTGCCAGCAGGCACAGAGTAGTGTAATAAATACACTCTTCACAAAATATAAAAGCCATGCACTTAGTGTAGAAAGCATAGCTCTTCAGCTAAGTGGAAATCAATATCCCCCTTTCGTTTTTTTTTAAATAGCTCCGCTGAGCCACTTAAAAGTCCCAGCTGCCACAGAAAGTCATACAAACTCCAAGCCCTGCTCTGTTTTAAGTTTCTGTTCCATAGCTCCCTTCAGGAGTGCAAACAGGATACTTCTTGCTAAACTAGACCACAAGAAATTTCCTTAGTAGACCAAGTGAAAAAACAAATTTGATAATTTTTTCCATTTTAGTAACTCATTCGAAATCAGTTCCATTACAGAAGCATCAAGTCATCGGTTCTTGTTTTATCACACGTTTTATGAAGACAGGTTCATTACAAGAGCCTTGAAGGGGACTGCCAGTTAGGTTCACACTGTCTATGTTCGTGGGGAGAAACACCTTGGAAGAACTGTGGTTCAACAGGATGGGGCTTTTAGATTTGAGAGCTGTATGTCCCTCAGGGACTAAAGTCACAGAACTATTGCCAGGTAGCACCCCAGATTTCTTAGGAAATAAAATTTTGCCTTGTTCTACAACCACATGCTTTATAGAAGAGGTGGAGGCACCAGACAGTGATTCTTTTACGACTTCATTTGGGATCTTGCTATATAGGTAACTGGGGGCATTATTCTCCATTACATCTGACCAAGCCCTGTAGCGAACTTCTGCAGCTCCCCAGTAGTGTCTAATAGCAGACTCTGAGCGATGGCCCGTCACTGCCATTATTTCTCTAGGCCCCAGTCCTGCTTCACACAGTAGCTGGATGGTGGTAGTTCGGAGCGAATGATTGGTATATCGCTGGGAGAGCCTGGCTGCCACACTTATCCTGGGCATCATCGTACCTAAGTAGTTCACACCCATTGGTTCTCTTTTGTACCATACCGGCTGTTCTTGCATTTGCTCTGATGTTAGCTTTAAAGGATGCAGGTAAAAGGCAGGGGGCTCCGGAGGTAACTTAGACAAATAAAGCTCCAAGGAAAAAACAGGACAGTTTGGGTCCCCTGGCATATCATACATTTTACCCATTTTATGAGGATCTTCTCCATTTTTTCCTTTGCCAGGATACCTAAACATGGCATATCGACGCCCGTTCTTGTCCTTCTCAACAACAAAAGCATCTGGAGCCAGATCTCTTAAAATTTCCCTCCCTCGCTTGGCAAAATGCAACTGCAAATCAAACCACACCTTGTTGACGAGTGCCAGGGGACTGTGCAATCCCAACACACCAGATTGTTTAATCTTACGCAAGTCCTCAGCAGCTATAGGAGGATGGTGGTGAGTCTCATCCTTTCCCTGCATGCGCAGCATCTTCAGCACACTCACAAATACCATGTTTGCACTAGCAAACTCTTTGTCCTTCATTAAGCAAATCTGACGATTATACGGTGGCATTTTGAGATGCCGGTTTAAGCCAGCACGCATTGACTTGTAGCTTGCCACACTGTAGGTATTTCCATCGTGATTCCTTATTGTGTAATAGAACTCTCTTAGAATATCATTGAGTTCACTTACTGGGACCAATTCAAAGCTAGGATCCTTGCCATTTTTGGCCAGCCACTGTTTTAATAGGTTAGCTGCCCAGCCAGTCTGCTTGTGGGTGTTTTTGATGCTCTTAGCATCTTCTTCCTCTTCCTCCAAGCCAAAGAGGACATCCTCAGGGAAGTTAAAATTCATCTGTGCTGCTTCTACCGCTTCTTTATTTTCTGATGAAGTCTCTTCCTGTTTCAACTGCTTTTCGAAACAATTGATCAAAGTTGTACCATCAAATATGCCACAGGTATACGGCACACAGCGAACTACTTTTTGTTCTGAGAGCTGTGAAGTGCGGAGCAATACATAATATTTTGGATCTTACATAACAAAAAGCAGGTGGCATTAACTGGATTTTTCAAATGACATGGCATGTCAGTTTCATACCTCACTAGCCAATTAAAATGCATCTGGTCCTTCTTTATTAACCATGGCATTACACATGCTTTAACTGGTTTGATTGAAAGCAAACCTACAAACATATACTATAACAAAAAGCTGAAAACCGGAAAGCATCCTGTGTCTATCAGCTCCCTCCTCCTTGCTCACCTTCCATTGCTAAATACCACTATCACACACAATCTTTTTTTCCAAAATCTTTTCCGGGTTTCAAGCTCTACCAAAGAAGAAAAATTTCAAAATATGCATCTTATACTGAAAATTAAACCTTAAAACCATGAATCTGTCAACCATTCTGATACTTAATTTCCTACATACCAAACACTGACAATTTTTTATAGCTATAATCCACAGGTATCTTTTAAAAATGACAACCATTCCTTATTAAATGCTTTAATTAAAAGGTTCAGTATGGCATGACTTATGATCTATAATACTGGTCATCTCTGCCAGACTATTTCTGCGACAAGTGAAAAACAGAATATTTTCTTCTTGCTTTGAAATACAATTCAGATTTATCTGCACCTTGAAACACCATTAAATGTGGAAATTTTGGCTAGAAGAAATTCATTTTATTCCCCACAGTAAAATGTCTTCCAATCAACAACAGCGTAAGTATGAGGTGCTTTGTGAAATATCTGTATGCAAAAAAAAAACCTTAATTACAAGTAATTTTAAATAGCTTAAATTCAACCTTAAAATTTCAAAGCAAGGTCAACAAATTTTAGATGAAGAATCCAGAAGTTCCCCTTTATCATGAAGTAGTTATTCCTGAAGTTGTTTTTTTTTTCCTTTTTCTTTTTCTTTTTTTTTATGACATAGAAATGAAATATAACTCCATTTCTTAATAACTTCTGGATTAATGTGAAAATGAAAGAGCTGCAATAATTTACAAAATACTTGTATCTTTAAGTTCAAGGTCTTTAGACAAAAACTGAGCAGGGTTTTCTTTCATGTTAGCTCTGTTGTATCAGACATGGTTTTACTGTTCTCTGGAATTACTAAGTCATCTACTTACACAAACACATTGGAAAACTTCTGAAAGGATTACCAGAAGCTCATGCTCCCAGTAATACTCTGGTTCAGAAGAAGAAGAAAAATACAAATGGACAGAAACTAGAAAGGATGGCACAAAAAGAAAACTAAAATAGTTTCATTATGAGCAATAAAGGTAAAGAGCTTATCTCCTGTGGATTGTAACTTTAGAAGTTTATATAGAAACATAATCAACAACCTACCTGTGTTGTTCCCTCAGCAGTTCGCTTGTTTGCCGAAGTATCTGTTGGTGGCCTGCTTGTCTGGTTTTCTGAGGGGTCAAGAAATTGTTCATTTGCAGTATCTAATCAGTACTGAATGCTGCTATCCACTATACAAACTGGGAGGCAACATTTGAAGTTGTTTGATACTAAACATTCACTACTTGGTACATTTAATATTTTTCAGCCCTGAGTGTCAACTGCAAGTATTCAAGCTTAATTACTACTATTTTTTCAGAGGGAATGGAAGTTACAAAAAAGCAAAATGGCACTTTTCAGCATAGAAGTAATATTCATTCCCTTCCCTGAAAGTCTGACAGTATATTCCAAATACTTTGTGAACAATTCCCTTGGTTATCTGAGGACAAAACATAGTTCCAGCCTCTCTTGCCTCTGTATGTAAACAGACAAGATATTAAACTGAAAAAAAATTATTCAACATTTTTATGTGAAAACTGACTAAACAATGGACGATTAGACTGCAAAATATGTAACTGAGGCAAACTGTGCAGGGAGAGAGTATTCTTCCTAGCTCAACTAAACACACATCTATACTAGCAACTTAAGCAGAAGTTGCTTGAATATTTGAAGTAAACATTTAAATCCAAATTTTCCCTTCTCGCTCCCTTTCATTTTAACCAGAGCTTATCAGTAACAGTGCTGGCCAAAAGCAGTGTTTCAGTTCTGGTGAGAAAACCACTGGGGGATCCACCAGGGCTATGCGAACTGCAGAAAACATGACAAATTTCTGGGCACATAGAGCCTTCTGTTGGTCACTGTCCCTGATCTGTGCCATGCAACCCTTTTTAGGTTGTATTATATATCATTATACTAGCTTTACAGATAAAAACTAAATACAAAGTGTATAGCTGTCATGTTGATGGAAGAGAGATTTTGACACAGGTATTTTAGAGACGGGAAAATTAAATTATTTCTGATGTCAAGCTCTGCTTGAGTTAATCCTAACATCATACTGTGCCAAGTAGAAACTCTCGGCTATGATTCCAACTCACTCAGGACCACTTAGAAAATCTTGAGGACCACTTAGAAAAAGACATCAAGGTATGTAAAATCAGAGGTGCAGAGAATCACCATGGCATGGCAAAAGATGGAGGGAAAGCATTTTAAAATAACTAATCTAAATACCATATTTGGACTTTCATTGTGCTCAGAGACTTTGTTTTAAAGACAATAAACGTACTTCTTTGGAATTAGATTAATATTCAGTTGTGTCTTTTCCCCATTGTGTTTACTTTTAAGTGTTGTAAAAATTAAGTCAATTAATATACTTTCTTTTCTGCCCTTAGGAAAGGCAACCACATTATTTTGTGAGACTGTATTAAAAAACATAAATATCAAGCTGTTAATAATAGAATGGAAGTTTCTGATTTCATGCCAGAAATAATGTAAATCAAGTCCTAAATAAAACAAAGCTTACAGAGCCACACTGTTTACTCCTTCTAACAAGAGATGATTTTCAACAAGGGCTGAAACATTTGTGACAGATGATTTTGATCTTGACAATTTCAACAGAAAGACCACTCAGAAGACACATCTCAGTAAAATACACTAACAAAATTTCCAAAGAACTAGATGTTTATGTTTCCCTTTGACAACCATTTTCCTTTCCCAGTGCCAACAGTCAAGCATAACTTACCAACTCTGGGCGCTGTAATGGCGGGTGGTTCAATAGGAGCTGTACTACTAAATGCAGAGAGGGGAATCTTCATCTGTAAGGGAGTTCGACTGCTGGTAGAATTATAAAGTCCTGAAGTACCCACTGTGGGCAAAGAAGTTCTTGTGGTCTGTACACCAGGATGTGCAGTTGGAACAGCCTGTACTGCCAAAGTTGTCCCTATAGATCCAGCACTGGCTGGAGAGGTCCTCTGAACACTGGGACTGGGCACAGATGGGCTGTTATTTGGCTTAGTTGTGTTAGTTGATGCCAAAGACACTGTAGTTTTGGTAAGGCCACCAACTGTAGATGAGCTTTGTACAGATATAAATTCAACGCTGCCTGACTGCTGGTTAGTGACCAAAGTTCCTGTGTGGCCTTGAAGAAGCTGAGGCTGGGATGACACTGCAACAGGTACATGCAAGATTACAGGCAAAGACTGCAATGAGACAGACATTTGCTGAGTGCTGCCACTGGGTACTTGGCTTGTGCCAACAACTGCAGCTGTGTTAGCTGTGGAAAGAACTGTTGTTGTCAAGGGGCTGGAGGTCACTGGAGTCTGAGGCTTAGGCTGTCCACTGCCAGGTATTTGAGGCGCAACGAAAGTGGAAGCTGGTACTACACATACACACACACCAAAAAAAAAAAGAAAAAAAAAAGAAAAAAAAATTAAGTATTTGAACCAAGTGGGAAGTTTCACTCCAACACAACAGATGCAAACGTTTGGAATACGATTAACTTTTTGCAAAGAAAGGCTATATATACTCTTTTTCTGTTGTACTGATGTATGCTGTGATATTCAATGGCCTAGTTAGTCAATACTTTATTTTAGTTTGAAAGAACTATATACAAATGACAAAAAATGCAAACAACTATGACATAAGGTCTGAGAAAAGCTCTGAGATTTAAATGATGAAAACACGTGAAGTATGGCACTTTAAACACTCGTTACAGAAATGGTAGAACAACTGGTCCTTCAGAAAACACAAGAAAAGAAAAACCTAAATCAGTTGACTAACTTGCTTTGTACAGGTAGGACATCATATCCAAAATGTTCTACTGAAATCATGGATTAATGTGCCAAAAAGGACATTTGCTTTTATGCAACAGAATCTCAGGATTAAATCTAAAGATTGGGAGAATTACACACTACATATAGGCATTATACTCCCACTATGAGATGGTTCTGTAGGAAAAAAAAATCAGCATTCAATATTAAGCAGTTTTCAAAACTGAAGATACAGTGTCTACATGATGGTAATTAATGGTGCTTTTGATTCTACATTCCCTACAAAATTCTAATACAGGAATTCCATTTGTCAACGTGATTCCCTTAAGAACTGAGGCTTGTGACTTCCCTTAGTTCCCCACTCAACTTTTGTAGCCAATAGTCAGAGGGGATGATAATCAGCACCCTACTACAAGCAAGTGAAAAAATGGCCTGGGAGCCATATGTTTTACTTCTCAGCAGCGGAGAGACTGCAAGTTTTCCTGTCTTAGCCAGGCACGCACTCTGCTGAAGCATTTCATTTACCCATACGTTCTGGTTGGCCAAGTAAATGCATTTTTCGCCTTCCCTGATAATCGCACCTATACAGATGAAAGCACTAAAATGCCCTCCAGAGGAGGGCAACAAAGATGTTAGAAGGACTGGAAGGCATGCCTTATGAGGAGAGTCTGAAGACACCTGAGTGGTCTCATCTGGAGAAGAGAAAGCTAAGAGGTGACCTCATTGTTCTCTACAATTTCCTGAGGAGAAGAAGTGGAGAGGGAGGTGTTGGTCTCTTCTCCCTGGTAATGGATGACAGGATGCGCAGGAATGCCATAAATGTGCACCAGGAGAGGTTTAGACTAGATAAGAGGGAAAAATTTCTTTACTGTGAGGGTGGTCAAACGCTAGAACAGGCTTCCTAGAAAGGTGATTGATGCCCCATGCCTGTCAGTGTTCAAGAGCCACTTGGAAAATGCCCTCAATACTGTGCTTTAAATTTTGGTTAGCCCTGGAAAGGTCAGGCAGTTGGACTAGAAGACTTAGTCCCTTCCAACTGAACTATTCTGTTCTGTTCTATTCTATGCTGTTCTGTTCTATTCTAAACTGGGAATGTATTATGGAGCTGAGAGTAGTGATTTTTGATGCCAGGAAAAAAAGGTCACAGGAAACAGTTTTACTCTGTTCAGTTAATTAACGGGAAGCAATAAAACTTTTAAGAAGCGTATTTATAAAGTCTGTAGGCAGTTTCCCACCTGTACTTAGAGAGGCTTGAAACGTTGCTGTTGTGCTCACTCCTACACTCCTCTTTGACTCCAGCATCTGCCTCACTGTGCCGGCATTTCTATAGAAAGAAGTTTCAGTTAGTTTTTCTCAATACACCACCATCAAATATAATGATACACAGTACAATGGTGGGGGAAAAGTATTTTACAACTGCTCTTTTCATTAATATTTTCTAAACCTATTTATTTTCTGCCCCCTATGCAATTGACTTTGGATAGTCCCCTACTAAAAAACAAAAATCCTCATAAAAACAAAACCCCACAGAATTTTTTATTTGTAAGTTTCAAATGCTTGCATTGAGTCTGCTTTCTGACAACAGAATTTTTCTTTCCTTGAAGTTAGACTTCCATTTCAATCTATTATTTCTAACTGCTAAAACAACCCCCATTTTACCTAGGAACTGATTCAATACTGTCCATTTGTGAATTCTGTGAAAGAAAGTGGAATTTTCCAGTTGAACAGCAAAATGAAGGAAAAGGCAGAACACTAATTAAAAAACAAAACAAAACAAAACAGGAACGATCATCCTTTACACGAGGTATGACAAGTGTCCTATTCTAAATTTTACCATGGTCACAGCGACGTGCTTTGCTTACCGGTATGTCATATTGGTTGTGCTCACAGTGTCACTTGCTGCTTTCACTGGAGACAGAGGTGGGTTTGGTGAGTTCTACCAAAAACAAAACAAAACCAAAAAAAACACACAACTAAATAAGCTTGCAAACTCATGGTTTAATTGTACTTCATATTCATTCCTTTCTGTGTGAGGTACAAATTTTCTGGAGGCAAAATTGTACATGAACTTGACAGAATTTACAAATCGCCCAAAGCCTACTTGGTCCTACCTATCTCCTTTTCTACATCCTCCCTCTTTATAAGTCTTTCGTCTTCAGGTTTTTATAGCATGAGAACCAAAATTTCTTTCTGGATTTTCATGGATTTTTAAGCTTCCACTTCTTCAAAGTAAGTAATCCAGAATATTTATTCTGGACACAGAGAAATACTTCTGTTTGTATCCATTCATCTCCTCTCCTCCCTCTGCCCCAATACCTGGGATTCACTCTGTACTCTTCATATTGCAGTAAATTACATTTACTTACACATAATTTAAGGAACTTTCACACTAACGGTGTATAAAGGACATTCTGTGCAAGTGAGAATTACCTAATAGGTGTTAAAGACTCTTTTCTTTCATATCACTGCCTTTTAGCCAAGTAAGATGAACCTATTTGTGAACACCACTGAACCAGGTCACATCTTTCTGCGTATAAGATTTCTTTATTCTTCTATACAAAGCTTAGGCTAGCTCAGAAAAACAAATACAACAAATGCAGTTCTTACTTCCTGTCTTTTCTTCAAGTCCTCCTTGGCTGCACCAAACCGCTTTGTCAATCTAGCAACCTTAGCCTAAATGGGAGGAAGAGGAAAACAAACAAACAAATCCATAAATATCCTCCCCAAGAACCTTTAAAGAAATTATACAAACCAAAAGATATACAACTTAGAAATCAATACAAAACTATTGTTGTATAAGGGGAAATTTTTCTTTCCATGAAATATAGTGCTACTGCATGACTTCAGAGCAGCAGAAAGACACGTGTGTATCACAATCACACCTTAGATAAGAATTTTCATTGCTATTCACAACTGCACAAACATAACCCATCTACTTGTTTTTGTTTGTTTTTTCTCTCCTCCCCACTTCTCTCCGTGGAGTCAAAATGGCTTCCATAAAAACAACTACAGGAAACTTAATACTAAATGCTGAAGATCTTACTTTTTAAATTTGACTCTAGTATGCAATTCAACACACAACCACTCACCTGTAGTTCAGTAAGCACAGTTTTATGCCTCTTGTTACATTCTATTTTCTCTATTCTCATTTTCAAGTCTGCCAGAGTCTTGTCAAATACAGCACACTGTAAAGCAGCAAGTTTTTCTTCTAACAGTCTCTGGATAACCTGCCAAATTATTCATAAAAATATATATGTTAATATAATCCCAAAATTCAGGAGAATGTCTATAAAAATATTCTCGACTCAAAAAGAATCTTGCCACAAAAAGAACAATGACAAGGGCTGCACCCTATCAATCAAAGTTATTATAGTCACCAGTAAGCACAGCTAAGCAAGGTTTCTACATCTGTTTTGCCAAATAAAATGCCCCTTCTCTGCCATTAAATCAAGAAATTAATTTAATTAATTTAATTCAAATATATATGGCTTTATTACTGCTAAATAGAACACTAACAGAAGATACTATCATAGTGTTGTGTTTACATAGGTTAGTTTTTCCTCTTTCTTTTCTAGTCTTGAAAGGGACAATGGCATTCAAAGAATGGAAACTAAAGATGTTCAGCAAAACTTTACTTTTTGATATGCACTTTCCCCTAAGCAGAAATCGCCTGTATAGCTTTTGCTGCAGAAGCTAAACAGGGAAGAAGAGACTGATTTCTACAAAGTTTACTTATTACTTTTATTATTTCTCCCCCACTCCTAAATCATGACTATTGCAGCGTAAAAATCTTCCTTAGGAAAAAGAAATAAACAAGGAATAAAAGTGGTTAAGTTTTCTGGATCCTACATCAGCAAAGCTATAATACACATTAGTATAGCCTGGATCCTACATTAGTGAAGCTACAATAGTACTAGCTAGTTAACTAATAGAGTAAGTGCACAATTTTTTTCTTCAAGAACACAGGTTTCTTCACATGCCAATGGTGCAGTCAAATAGACAAGTAATAGCTCTACAGAAGTCTGCAAAACATTATGTTGATTACACTTTTATTTGGAGAGAGACCTTCCTTAAAGCTGGGTACAAAAAGCACACCACATAAACCTGTATCACACTAAAATGTCTCCTTCACTGAGATTATTTTGGTCTCCATCTACAGTCACATGAAGCTAAAAGAGTTTAAATGCTTAACACATTCCAAATATAACTTTTGCAGCACAGTTTCCAAATGATATGTGCTTTCTTCTTAAAAGCAGAGTTATGCAGAATTTTATAAATTAAACCACCATTGTTATTTGAATTATGTACATTTTTAAACAAAAAAAGAGAAAATGTGTGGTGGGGGGGGAGCAAGGACTGTGTGGGAAAAGACAGTTAATTCTAAAATGCTAAGACTAGAGACAGATCTGGTGTGGCCGTCTTCATTCTGCACCTCCTCTCTACCTTTTGTAATTTCTGGTCAACATCTCTTCTGGCTGTAATTTTTACTTGAAGTTCTGCTTCATAATCTTCTTCTCCCACATACCGACGACGTTTAGAATGTACACTGTCCATGTCCTCAGATTTCGAACGCTTTCTCCTGGACACTTCACCTGAAACAATTAGATACAACTGCTGGTGAGGAACCTTTAAAAACACAAAACAAAGAAACAGGTATCTGCAGAATAACATGGTTATTACAAAGTTTCATTTTTTCTTGGTGTAAGCATTTTTCATTCTAGAGCAGTAACAATGCCTTCAGGAAAACAATGTATTTGATGACATTGAAACAGAACAACAGTCCCTTTGATCTCCATACACTGCTGCTGAGTTCTGCTTTGTGATTCACCAAACCACTTCCTCAAATCTAAGATCACTCTACACCACCACTATTCCCTTCTCACTTGCCTCCACTTCTTCCTGCTCCTACCAGCACCATCCTATAATGCAACATGGCTTCTGAAAAGCAAAACACAACAGTCTTCTAAAAAAGGTACCCTTTTCTCAGTAACCTCTTCGCCAAGTAAAACTTCTGCTTCGTTCTGCCTGTGTCAGCACAGAGCTCTTTCCTACCTGTCCTGAATTTTTAACCTGCACCACCAACCCGTGACTGAGAAAACACTCAAACCTTTTTTTTTTTTTTTTTTTAACTCTTTGAGCAAGAAGGAAAGTAAAAATCTGACTAAAGAAGGGGCCTAAAAAATATTAAGTTTAAATGTAATATTATAGATGTTATTTTCATTGCAGTGATGAAGTATATAGAAGAACCAAAGAGAGGCCTCATTTCCTCTTCCAGCTTCTGGCACAGTATCCTCTAGTGACATGGATAAAAAATGACACGCCTAGGTAAATTATCAGTAAGGGATGCTACAGAGCATACTGTGGGTACGTTCCCAGCATCCAAACACCATAACCCTCAAACCCTTCACCTCAAACCTGAGGACGATTCAGAAAGACAGAATTAGTAGTAGATAACGAAGATTCATTGAAACTGAAAAAGCACAAGAAATAGCTTTTTTTTTTTTTTTTTTTTTTTTACTTTCATTATGTATGCTATGCGAGTTATATTTCTAACTTTACAGAAGCAGTGGTAGAGGAAGATGAATTTCTTGCCTACAGGAGGTGCAAACTAGCGGGACAGTTATGTCACCAAGCCAAACTAGCTATGGCAGCACGTTGGGGAATGGAATATCAGAGATAATTAGAAACAGATTGACTAGATAAACTGTAAGATCTTGCAGCTTCAAGAACTAGAACCACCAGCTATATCAAAGGATGTACGGACACAACCTGAGCTTATCTAGTTGTGAAACAGAGACTCCCATAATGACGAAGGCTGGAAGCACCAGCACAGTGGCTCCTGAACAACAAGACTGGTTCACCACTGTCATGGCAGATGGCTGGAAGCTGTGCCCAAGGGAACACCTCAATTGCAAGCAAAAAATGAAGCATGCAGGGATGGGGTTAAGAAAGGCCACCTTGAGCTGAATTTGGTGAGGGACATAAAGGGCAACGGAATTGGCTTCTACCAGTATACCAGCAGTATAAGGGAAACTAAGGAAAACATGCCCCC
Source organism: Cygnus olor (assembly GCF_009769625.2). Lineage (NCBI taxonomy): Eukaryota > Metazoa > Chordata > Aves > Anseriformes > Anatidae > Cygnus > Cygnus olor. The sequence continues at coordinate 44,130,911 of NC_049169.1, forward strand.
CATTGCTGAATAAGGCAGGGGAAACAAGTGATAATGGACGCAGAAAAAGTCTCAGATGCCTACTTTGTCTAAGACTTTAATGAGAAGTCTTGCCTTCAGCTATCCAAGCTCTCAGACCAGTGGGACAGCCTGGAGCAAAGGAAGACCTTTCAGTGGAGGAATGTAAGAGTTAAGGAACACTGAAAGAAAAAAAAAAAAACAGACATAAACAAGCCCATGTAACCCAGAGGAATTCACCCACAAGTGCTAAGGGAGCTGGCTGAGGTGATGGCAAGGCCACTCTCAACCTCTGAAAGGCTGCGTCAATAAGGAGAGGCTCCTTGAGGACAGGAGTGACATCTTTTTTCTTCATTCTTCAAGACGGGCAAGAAGAAGGATCCAGAGAATTACAGGACGGTCAGTCTCACCTCATTGCCTAGGAAGGTTCATTGTGGTTTAACCCGGCCGGCAGCTAAGCCCCACACAGCCGTTCGCTCACCCTCCCCCCTCCCTCTCTGGGATGTGGGAGAGAATCAGGAAAATTAAGCCTGTGGCTTGAGATAGACAGTTTATTAGGACAGAAAAGAAAGGAAAATAATAATGATAATAGTACTACTCATAATAATGTGCACAAACAAGTGATGCACAATGCAATTGCTCACCACCTGCTGACCGATGTCCAGCCTATCCCCGAGCAGCCGGCCCCCCCAACCTGGCTAGCCACCCCTATATATTGTTTAGCATGACGTCAGATGGGATGGAATACCCCTTTGGCCAGTTTGGGTCAGCTGTCCTGGGTCTGTCCCCTCCCAGCTCCTGCTGCACCCCCAGCATGCCCGCTGGCAGGACAGAGCGAGAAGCTGAAAAGTCCTTGGCTTAGTGTAAGCACTGCTCTGCAACAATTAAAACATCAGTGTGTTATCAACATTATTCTCACCCTAAATCCAAAACACAGTACCATACCAGCTACTAGGAGGAAAATTAACTCTATCCTAGCTGAAACCAGGACAAGGTGATGGAACAAATACTATGAGAAACAATATCCAAACAGATGAAGAACAAGATGAGACTAGGAATACTCAGAACCAAGGGGAGATCATGCTTCATCAGCCTGGCAGCCTTCTATGATGAGATGACTGGCTCGGTGGGTGAGGGGATGCTGTTTACCTTGTTTTTTAGTAATGCTTTTGGTACCCAAAACATCCTAAGAGAAACTGACTGAGTATGACCTAGAAAAATGGGCAGCAAGAAACTGGTTCAGCTGCTGGGATCCAAAAGTTGTGATTGGGAGCATAAAGTCCCATTTGAGGCCAGCCACTAGTAACATAACCTGGAGGTAACTACTGGCACCAGCACTAGCATCTTCATTAATAACTGACGTGACGGTATAGAGGGCACCCACAGAAATTTGCAGAAGATACAAATCTGGAAGGAGTGGTTGCTACACTATATAGTTATGCTGTCAGACTGATTTTGACAAGCTGAAGAAATAGGTAAACAGGAACTTCATGAAGATCACCAAAGGAAATGCAAAGCCCTACACTTGAATAGGAGTAGGCCTGTGTACCAGTCTAGGCTGGGAACTAACTGGCTAGAAAGCAGCTTTGCAAAAATGTCCTGGTAGTCCACATGCACATCAAGTTGAACACGAGCTAGCAATATGCCCTTGTGGCAAATAGCCAACAACATCCCAGACTTCATTAGAAAGATTATCATGAGCAGGTCAAGGGAAGGGATTATTCCCCTGTAATCAGCATCATGAATGGTCTATCCAGTTCTGGGCTTCTCAATGCATGTAAGATGTGGGCATACTAGAGAGAGGCTGGGGATCCAAGATGTTGAATGGACCGGAGCATCTGTCAGATGAGGAAACAATAGCCTGTTCAACTGGACGAAGCAGTCAGAAGGGATCTTATCAATGTGTGTAAAATGCATGATGGGTGGGGAGTGAAGATGATAGAGTAAGACTCTTACTGGTACTCAGTGAAAGGACAAAAGAAAAAGGACACAAACTGAAATACAAGAAATTCCATTCAAACATACGATATTTTTTTTATGGTAAGGGCAGCCAAACACTGGAACTAGAACACTGGAAGCTTGTGGCGTCTCCATCTGTGAAAATACTCAACACCTGGCTGGACATGGTTCTGAGCACACTATTTGCTTGACCATGGTTTGAGGAGGGGGTGGGTAGACTAGACAATCTCCAAAGACCCGTTCCAACCTCAATGATTCTGTGTTTCTAATACATGCCATCAGTGAAGCATAATAGTTTTAACATTACATACTTCTCTCTGTGTGTTTATCTTCTTTGTGGGCGTCTTCACTGTCTTTATCCTCTTCCTCACTCTTTCTTCCCTCCTCCACCTCTTCTACAAACACAGGAGAAAAACACGCATTATTTATGTTGACCCACAGAAAGTTGCATATAGAGTCCTATCTTGACTAGTGAGCTTAGAATACTTTTTTTTTTTAAAAACACAGCAACAAAAATCCAGGGGAGAGAGAAGTAGGCACAGGGAAGTATTTAGAGATAAAAAACTAGGATAACTTCAGAAGAAAATTTTGAACTACTATACAACACAGACCCACTTCTGGATTCGCTTAGCTTCAAAATCAATACAGTGCCTCAAAGTTACCTCTGAAAGTTACATTTAGGAAGCAAGTATAAAAATTCAGTAAGAAAATACTAACATGTTTATTTCCATTTGGAAAATTTGTCCATAATCTTTATAGTAGAAAAGGCCAAAATTCTTTTTTCTTAGCAAGTATTAATTTTCATTTAGTTTCTTCCCAGTAAAAAGCATCAGAGTTTAAATCTAGTTGTTTAAAACCTACAATTCAGTTAGTTCTTTAAACACACAAACAAAAACAACCACACCTCATATCCACACAGCTTAAAAGGAAACACACTAACACTTCCTGAAAGCAGCATGAAGTGACAAATTTCCATCAACTTTTATTGCACGTTCCATGAAATTTCACTATATTTCACAGAGACAGTATTGCTGCTTCCTGTACTTGCTAGATAGAAAAATAAAACTATTATGCTAAAATTTATTCAGAATATAACAGAATAAGTCAACACTAGTATATAACACTTGATCTCTATATTGCTGTAATAAAAAAATTAAAATAGAAATTGAAGAAGAGTCTAAACATGATTTTTTAGAGGAAGTTGCAGCTGCACAGATATACTGGTGCTCTATTAACACTAGATTTTATTTCTATTATGAAGACTATTTCAATGATTTAAAATAAAGTTACATAATAAATCAGCAAAAAAACAAACTGAAATTACAAGTTGTTTTTTTTTCACTTAATTAACCTATGCAAGAAATCATGGAGACTGAAATCACACATATTCCTCAAAATCAGCTAGACTTTTTTTTTTAACGTAACAAAAGATCATAGTGCCAAATACCAAAAAAGACCTATAGATAATCTTCATGGTTCTAAAGGATACTCCTGAAGTTCAAGCGTACTTTTTCCAGAAGTTGCAGATTTTAATATGCAACTGAAAGATGCAAACACTTCACAGAAAGATACACATACGTAGGGTGTCTTTAACATAACACGTTACAAGCTTCAAAGCTGCAGTGTTTTGTTTTTCACTTCTGTGTGGAGACCAAAGCCATTTCAGGGATGAGGAAGGCCACCACTTACACATTTCGATTGCTCTCTCTATGTGCCTAAGTTAATTTGTTTAGTTAGAAGTGGTTTAAACACCAACCCCGGCGAAATCCCTTTAGTTAGGAATCATAATATGGACAAAAGTTTTAAACTGCGTTAACAGTTTATTTTTCACTGACAAGCTGTGATTTTGTCATTGTGATGCTAGACAGGTAGAAACAATGAATGCAGTCCTTACAAAAAACAAAGAATTTGGTAATATTATCGCTTTGTTTATCACAATCTTCCTAGTTAGCCACATTATTTGCTGTAGATGTGAACAAAAAGTTTGTTTTTTTTTCCCCTACATTTTCCTGCTGCTGAATGGCTGAAAATACCTTTTAATAGCTTCTACAGCTGCAACCATTCAAATCTGCTTAGTAACTGACTGAATGCGTATTTGGATGTCAGCTCTGCCAATATATATAAATATAAATGGAAATAAAAATACTGAATAAGCTTAAGCTTAGGGAAACACGAAGTATCTGCAAATATTCTGCACTGCACAGTAATACTCCCACTATGCCATAATCCTGTAACCACAACACTCTCCTTATAGACTGGCTGCAGCTCATGTGCTCAGACAACAGCCACAAGAAAGCACAAAACCTAGCCCTCATAAGAAGTGATAATCCTCAATCAAGCCCTACCCAGAAGTTTTTACAGAACAGAAATGCTGTTTTAAATGATATTCTAATTATTAAATGCTACAGACTTCTACCCACATGATATATTTTTGCAAAACAGTACTTTTCATGCTGATGTCTAAAATCAATTTTGCTGTTATTCATTTGGACGCCTTGTGCATCACTATTATTTTTTTGCTCCACAGTCTAAGTTTAGTCCCTTCAGCGGACTAGTTTTTTTCAGTAGATTTCATTCAAAAGGATCACACTAGAAAGAGATTTGAAGTCCTCTCTTGGTATCAGAGTATCTCTAATGGCTTTACAAATAATTACATTTTAGTTTCTTACGTATTTGTCTTACAAAACAGCAATTCGTGTGCTCTCTAGGACATGATGAATACCCGTTACTTCCACACTTCCACAAATGGCCAGTCTCTCGCTTTCAATGGATACTTTCTCTATATAAAGTTACTTATGAATTACCAGAACACATACAGTTTTTGAACAGGATCTGAAAAGTTACCTGGACATTACTTTTTTTTTTTCTTTATAACCAACATGTCTAAATTGTGTGTCTGAAGTACATATTTATTTAATTTAACACTCATCTATGCCACCTTTCAGATTTTTAACTTTTATTTATGAACCCCAGAGAGGCCAGAACTGTATTGCTGGGGATGTAGCAGGTTTAGTAGTGGATAAGTCACCGTGGACGCTCACCAACTCAGGGGGGATGCAACAGAGCACCACCAGCATTCTTTCAACTGTGGGATGTACTTCACATTCACACAGTGCTGTGAAGATGACTGATCTATGTACCTTCAGTACACTGCAGAGCTTAACACAATATTCATTTCTGACAACTGCCAGAGATCAGATCTTTAAAAAAAAAAACAAAGGCAACAGACTACTCAATACAAGTTACTCAAACGATTGCTCATTCCGGAGAAGATGCTCTACGGAATGATGTCCCATGGAATGATGTTCCATTTTGCTGGTTGAAATAAAAAAGTCTCTTCCAGTCTCTTCCAAGGGCTCGCTGTCACACCACCTCTATCTTCTTCAAACTGACAATCAATCTGAAAGCTAGCAACATACCTATCTAGCAAGTAATTTTACTTGTAGTTGGCCAACAATATAAAATCAGTGGCACACAAGAACCATAACCAAAGAGTATAGGTAGGGGCTAGGACCTGTATGGAAATCTTGGGGAGCAGCCTTGCTGAAAGGGGCCTGGTAAGCTAGCTGAACATGAGCCAGCAGTGCACTGCTGCAGCAGCAAAGGCAAGCTGGATTCTGGGCTGGCTCTGCACGGGCATTACTAACACGGATGGGAACGTGATCATCCTGTTCTACTCAGCGTTTGTCAGGCTGCATATGGAGTGCTGTATCCTGTTCCAGCCCCATAATTCAAAAAGATGCAGTTAGACCAGAGAGGGTCCAAAAGGCTGGAAAAGCTGCCTTGTGAGGAAAGACTCAACACGCTACGTCTTTTCACTCTGGAGAAAACTCAAGGGGACCTCACCATGACATTCAAGTACTTAGAGAAGACAGTGTCTCTCTCTTCACACAGAGCCACATGGAGAAGACAAAGGGTAATGGGGCAAGTTGCACAGGGAGAGGTTTTGCCTTGGTGTAAGAAAATTTTATTTTATTTTTTTACAGTAAAAACAATCCATCACTGGAACAACCTCACCAGGGATGTGGTGGAATCCCCATCCCTGGAGGTTTTCAGGATGCGACTGGACAGTGTTACGTAGGGGCACCTGGGCTCCCTTCTCCCACAGAAGTTTGCTGATCTTTTGAGATCCCTTCCAACCTGGGCCATTCTATCATTCTTTGAAGAGTCTCTCTCATGCAGCCTTGAAACTGGGAAATTAAATATGAATGTTTTCTTCCTACAATGCAAAGGAAAGAACTGATAGCCACATGAAGTTTGTAGGTTACCTAGTCTAACACCTGTGAATTTGTGGAAACATGAGACTCGAGAGGCAGTAGCAGAGAACCCTGATTTAAAAGGATTGTTAACAAGGGAGATTATTAGGCATAAGTCTGCTGACTTTACCTATTTGGTATCACGTACAATGCTGTGTCAACACAACAGCTTTTCTGCAGGAGGCACCACGTCTGAAGTTTTTTTTTTTTGTCAGACTCTCATTTCCACTGTAGAAACTGGGATTTCTGCGTCTAGCAGCTCTTGATCTGCTACGGATGTCTAGCTCATATTGCTACTGCAAGGACACTGATGTTATCTTAAATGCATTCAGTGTACCTTACGGGTATTTGTTTTTGAAAATGTGGTGTTAAGTGAACATTAATTGATGCTTGATTACAGAGATCTAAAATATTTATATTGATCTTGATGTTTTCTATTCTGTATTTTCCTTACACCCAAAACCAAGCATAGCATCACTCTCCACACATACACAGAAGTCTTCCAGAATAATACATTTGTCAGATTTCAATCTTGCGCTAACAAGAATATCAAGCTCCTTATAAAGCATTTTCACTTTAATTTACAGGGTCTGTCATAAATACTGCCCAATGCTTAGAAAATGTGCAGTGCTTTTTCTAAACAGAAGTAGGGCTGCATATACAACACTAAAGGAGGGATTATGCACCTGAGTAGCTTTCCAAGTTAGTGGAAGTTTCAGTATCCACAAAATCCACCGTGACACATCCCTCAGGTTAAAGTACAAGCGAAGACACTGTCAATAGGCTCTTCCAGTTCCTTTTACACAGTCCCAATGTTTTCAGGCATTTTAAAATGTTTTACATGTTTTGAGAGTCCTCTCAGATAGCGCTGTCTTAATTACTATGAACAATGAGTACAAGGATAATTGTTGTTCTGGAAAATATCAGATTAATGTATTTTCAAAGAAATCACCATGATCTAGACAGGCTGGAGAAATGGACCACCAAATGCTTTGTGATATCCAGCAAGTACAAATACAATGCTCAGCACCTGGGAAGGGACAACCTTTGCAATGACACGAGGGGTGACGGCCATGTGGCTGGAGAACAGCTCTGCACTGAGGACTTGCACAGGCAGCAAGCCACATGTGAGCTGGCAGCGTGACCTGGCAGCAAAGGAGGCCAACAGCATCCCGAGCTGTATTTACAAGAAAAATGGCCAGGACATCATGGGAAGTGGCTACTGTCCTGTATTTGGCACTTGCTATGCCATCGCTCTCTGCCTGGGACAAGAGACTGTTAAGGTGGCTGGGGCCTAGAAAAGAGGCTGAGGTTGCACTTGTTCAGCATGGAGAAGACAAAGCTTAATGGGGACACCCCAGCTTTCCAATACCTATAAAGATGGCTACTGAGACGATGGAGCCAGACTCACTGTAAAGGTGCATGGCAAAGGATGAGAGAATACGTGCAAGCACAAAGATATCCCAAGTGATAGAAGGCAAAACTTTTCCAACGAGAAGACAAGACACTAGAACAGGTTGTCCAGAGGGGTCATCCAGTGTTCACGAGTAGTAGTTTTTAAGACCTACCTGGACCAAGTCCTGAACAGCCTGATCTAATCTCACAGCTGACCCTACTTTGAGCAGGAGAATTAACTAGAGACCTACTGAGGTCCTTCCCAATGAAAACTATTCTCTTATTTGGTCACTTCTCCTCCCCCTGCCTATCACAAAGTACACAAAAAATCTATCAAGTGATTCCAACACGAAGCACAATATTCTCTTCTTTATTTTTTAATTGCCATATTTTTAGTTGGAAAAAATCTGTGAAGGACTTCAAGATCCCAACTGATGAATCCAACATTCCTGAACCAGTCCTCCAAAGTCCATCAGACAGAGGGATGCCCCATTTCTGGTGTGCAAAATCCCATGGATTAAAGATGCAGCAGTTGTGTCTTTGTCTGCCACATTAAATAAAACTCTTGTACCGTATATTCAGCTCACAGTTGCAGGTACTATAGACCTCCTAAATCTTTTATTGGATGAACAAATCATGTCTTCTTAAGCTTTCCAATATGAAGTACGTTTCCTAAGTGCTGAAACATCACTGCACCAGATCTCTGAAAGCCCTCTATTAATTCCTTTTAGATGTAAACACCAGAACTGGAAATATTGCAAAAAAAGTGGTTTCATTAGTGCCATCCAAGTATAACTCACTTTCCTGTTTGTTCATTCAAGAATTTTGAGAACTAGCTGTGTTATACTACAGGAACAAAAGTTCATGTTTACTTGTTTATTTGCCACTCACATGCTCTGAAGTTCTCTTAAACGCTACTTTCTAGAAGATGAGCTGTATTCTTCGAAATGTTAACCGCACCATTTATTCTTAACAGGTTGTACTTGGGTGTCCTGCTTGACTTCAGACTGTTACCAAAGACCAGTAATAAGCGAGCTCTCTTTCAAAATAGCCCTGAAGGGCGTGAAACAGCACTGCTGCAAAGAAGCCTCAAGTCAAGGTGTCTAGAATGTAGGATAGCAATTCTGAGAAAGACTTCAGGTTTTCCTTAGCAGTCATCCTCACCTGGTCAAACATGAGAAGCTAGAGATAAGGCAAGAGAAAGAACGCGTCAGCAACTCCACTAGGTAAAACTAACAGTTCACCTAGTCTAGAATCCTACATCCAACGCTTTCCTGACAACAGCAGATGACCAAGTAGGAAAGAATGCATGGAGGGTTAAAGAGCATTGTTGCACTGGCCCAGAAAGCTCCTTCAGCCTTCTGAGACGCTGCTGCTGGAAGACCTCCAAAGATTTAGGCTTCTTTTGTTTGATAGCCCTCAAAAAAATCCTCTTTCACAGAGAAAGTAGGTGAACTTTTAGCAGTCACAGTGCTTGCTGTTAGCAAGAAGCTCCATAGTTCTCCACATGGAGAATTCTCTCTTCAATGAAGGCTTTGATCCCGCCTCTCAGTTTTTATCCTTTCTTCCATTTGCGTTATTCTGGAGGAAAAGGCAGCAAATACTCTCCATACTAATGATTTTACAGGTCTTTGTCACAGCCCTCCTTCATCTCTTCTTTCAGGCTGATAAATACTTCTCTATTATATAGTTCATTCTTGCCTAGAAGTTGCCTCTCTGACCTGCCATTAATCAGAAAGCAAAGAAGCTGTAGGAAGATATGAGTCTACTGCATTGAAGAGATAAAGAGGAAATAAACTGGGACCCCGCAATCCAGGTGGTTTCTGGAGTGTGCTGAAGACAATTTCTTGACATAGGTGATTGCTGAGACAACTAGGGAAGATACTCTGCTGGGTTTGTTATTCACAAACAAGGAAGAAATGGTCCAGTACATGAAGACCAACAGTAGACTCAGTTGCAGGAACCACAAGACTACTGAACTTAAAATCATGCAAGAACTCAGCAGAAGGAAGAGCATTGCAGCCCATGCCTTCCAGAGGGCAGTTTTCACCTTGTTCAGGCTGTACATGGCAGCATCCAGAGGGAGACTGCCCTGGAGAGAAAAGGGGCCCAGGAGTGCGAGTTGTTCTTCGAGAGCCACCTTGAAACACAGGAACAGTCCGCTTCAATACGTACAGTGTAGAACCAGGGTGGAGGAAAGCCAGCATGGTTGAACATGGACCTTCTGACAGAGCTCCAGCGTAAAAGGAATTGCACAGGAATAAGCAAAAACATAGGGACATTGCTCAGCTCAAAACATATCAAAACTTGATGTCCCACAGTGACATTGTTTTCCTCAATTTCTGTATTTATTTCCAGCATTCTTTGCTTTCTTCAACTTCCACTTAATTGATGTTTTCACAAATCTACTATAATCCTGGAAAATTGTTCTTGAATAGTTAATTCTGTCTTTTTATCAAGTTACGAACATTTTTGTACTTATGTATCACTTTGTAGTTAACCACAGTGAGTTTCATCTGCCATTTTTATATCTCAGTTACTCATAATATCATCAAACTGTCACCTCAGTAGTCACCCTTCATTTTCAATAAATCATGAGCTCTGTTGCACAGTACAGTCTCTGGAACACATGCTTGTGGGTTTACCTTTAATTCTTCAAAAGACTATTGCCTCCATGAGGACTTTCCATCTTATCCCCAAATGGTTCAGTTTCTGTTAAGTTTTTGGTAAGAAACTATTTGTGTTTGGATATCTGAAATAATTCAAATATTTCAATCAGATCTTCTTTGTCATGTACTTACTTACTCAAGGAGCTCCAAGGTTTTCTAAGGTATGACTTCCCATTACAGAAATCTTAAGTGTCACAGCATAGCTATTATACATATACTAATTTTACTTGAAAATCAAATTATATTAATCTTTCAATTTAAGGAAAGCCTTCTAGTACTATTCTTTATATTGTTATTTAGCCATGCTCGTTTTCTTCTCTTTTTTCAAAGTTGTACATTTTAATTGACAGTTTGCACCTGTGTCCAAGACAGCGTCCTTAAATAACGTCCACACCATCTCCGTAGATTTGATTCTAACAAGACTCTTTCCAAATGTTAGTCCTTTTGTTCCAAGATAATATTTTATTTATTCTACTTGGTTTCTCATACAATAGCGTTTCCTGTCCCTTCAACCTCTCTGATATTTGTTATTGAAATATTTACATCTGTGAAAGGACTGCAGAATTTTTGTATTAAAATCATGTTAAATTTAGTACAAAATGGATCCCCAGAAGATTTGTTTAAATATTTCATGCAGAATGTACTATCTGGAAAAATTTAAACTCCTTCCTCTGCAACTTAATGGGCAAGCTTTAAGCAGCTTAGAATAGAATGCAGAAATTAACGCGTGTCCAATAGTTAAGGACAGAACACACTTCAGTGGCCAATTTTCTCTTCACGAACAGTCACGGTTACATCCACACAACTGTAGAAGTCACAAACTGTTATAGCCAATAAACAAACTACTAGTCGAGAATTTATTGTGCCACTAAAACTGATAAAAAATATTGCTGGATACGATCATTTAAAGGCTTCTGCAAACTGTAGTTCAACATTCAGCACTCACTTACAGTCTTTTGCTTCAGAGCTAAAACTACACTGTGGTCACAGCAAGTTTCCTCCTGACTGGCTAAGATGAGAAGAGCCACCCTGATATCTTAATTTCATTCACATCCAATAAAAGAAGCCTTAAAATGTGGTAAGAACAAGTATCAACGATTTATTTGGAACACACATTTTACAGAAGGGACTCATAATACACTGTAATTTCTACCCAAGTGCACACTGTTCTTTTCCTGCTGCCATCCCCCCACCCCACAACAGCGTACAGTTTTGCAATCTCAATGGAACATGGTTTTTATTACCTCAATAAAATCCTCTGAAGGAGCTATGGAATCTACCTTTTCTGTGTTTAACTGTTATAAATTTAAGGGTAAACACCAGAAAAGAAGGAAGAGTGAAACATGGCTGAAGAGACATATTCTTGTCTCCCTGTCTCTAGTTATGTAGACACTCAAGACTGAGAATGTTTTTACAAGTTAGTGAAACACAGTTTCATCACCGGTGAAAGACTTAAGAAATTATGGGTGCTAATCTCCCAGAGACAGAAAGACACCTGGATCTTGTTTCATCTATGGAACTCCTACTAAGTCAAGTAGGAATAAACACATTTGGCTTAGTATGGTTTTCATTTCATAGAGAGCTACCTAACAACAAAACAGCAGCATTGAAACAACAGCCTTCTTTAACCACAAATAAAGGGCAGCATCAATGTATCTGTAAATTATTCATGTTTTATTTTTCACAAGTGAGATAGCATGATAGAGTGCCCCATTGCCAAAAGATACATCAGATCCTTCTAAACTGTATGACAGCACCAGAGTATAGAGAACATAGGTTTAACATCAAGAATCTACACCTGTCGCTTCTGCTAACTACACAGAAAGACTATAGGACCAGTTTCATATACCTAATGCTTTCAAATGCCAGGCAGTTGCCATTATCACCAAAATCAGATAAAAAACATCATGCATCAAATCATGCACATGAACTGTGTTTTTTCATGAAGCCTTTCTAATATTGTCATTTGGTGAAAGAAATTTGAAACAAATGGGAGTTGTGGCACACCTGGATTACCAGTATGCTTTCATTCTTTCTATTTACATGCATGTCAATGAAAGCTGTTATCTCTTCTACTCAAGAACAAAAAATTAACACATTACTTTCTTTTCCTACAAATCCTTCTGTTCCGTGTCTGTCAGCAACCCACCTTTTCTATCCCCCTCCCTTCCCCAATTGACCCAGTTTGTAAAAAGAGAGGGGAGACACGACTGTGAGGGGATAGAAGATCTCTAGAATGACAATTTTTGGTATTATTTTCAGTCTTCCAAGGCCTCAAATTCCATCTGTCAAGTCATAAGACTACATAAAATTTGTAAGACTCACAAGAGGCCTTTTGTTAGACCTCTGAACATGTGAATTTGGATACAAACTTTGGAAATTTTCCTCATTCAGAATATGCCTGACTTAAAGTCATACAGGAATACACATTGCTAGAATTGAATCCTTAAATAAAATTAGTTATGCAAAAAACAAGAGGGAATGATGGCTATCATCTAGAATACAGTTTGATTTATTGAACAGTTGTGTGCTGTCGGACACAGGTAATCTTAGCACCTCTTTTTTCTTCTTATTAAGAATGACAAGAGGTAAGAAAAACACCGTTAACATGAAAAATTAATGCTCATCTTAACTTATGTCAGTGTGATGTGTTACCAACACTTGTTGGCTTGCCTTCTCTATTTGCTGCTTTTTAGAGTTTATCTATAATAAAATATAATTTAAATGCCTTTGATATTGTTTCATATTTGCTGCTCACAGTGCTAATTCAAGGACAAATGCTCACACCAGCAATGTTAAAGAACACTGGTAAGAATTAAAAAGTGGATTACTTCATTAAATATGGATTTCTACCATCATTTACAAAGATACTGATCCTAAAATTAATTACTTCAAAGGAGTTCTTTGGAGGAAATGTCCACATAATCCCCCATATATATAACTGAAAGACTGGAATTCTTAGTTATTGATTTAGAAACATGTCACAAGCGCACTACTTCAATAAATGAACAAAACCCAAGACTCGAATCAAAGCTACCAACTTAGAAAACTCTTACCTGGAAGACTTGACTTGTTTGATAGTATCACTTCAGCACACTCCTTCTCATCACAAGGATCCTCTTCATCGGACAGTACTAAGAAAGCCTCCTTTGGCAGACTTTCATTGCTTTCCTGCTTTGATGGTGAACCCAAACAGTTGTCCATTTTCTCATCTAAATCTGGGGCTGTGTCATCCACTGGAAGCAGAGAACTTTTAGAAAAACAGCTCAGCTCATCTTCAGCAGGGGCTAATTTTTCCAAAATTGGAATAATTTCATCTGTTTCCATAGAGTCAGTATTCTCCAGGATACCTCCACTTGACTGACCTATTGCCTTCTCAGCTGTGGTTTCTGAAAGACTTGCAGTGCTGTCTGTATCATCCTTTGGTTCTTGGTCAGCTTCCATACTGCTAGAGATGGCTTCTTCTCCAACAGCATCTTCAATACTTACTTCTTCATCCCTCTTTTCCTCTTCAACAGATGAATGAGAATTAACAGTTATGTCATTTATCTCTCCTGTCTCTTCAGAAGAGTCACTATTATCACAGCTTGGTTTATTTTCACCTTCTGATGAAGTGTTACTCTCTCTTTGGTCCAAACGATCTTTTATATTATTTTCTTCACGGAATTTATTGCTACCAAGCACTCCATTTTCAGCCTCACGAGCTACTGCAGTATCAGTTTTCTGCTCAGGAGTACCATTCGCTGGAGACAGCGTTCGAGGTTTAGGTTCTAGGTCACTCACTACACTCTCTGCCCTACTTTCAGGACTTTTGACTTCCCTAATTTCATTGGAAGTTATTCTTCCTTCTTCAGAGTTAAGACAAAAATCCACTAGGCCATTAACTTCCTTCTTGTCCTCCAAACAGTCTGTATTGCTTAGAGAGGAATTTAAATCAGAATCTCCATTCTCATGCTTTCCATTTAACAGTTTAACTTCAGCTGTCTTCAGCAAGTCCTCTTTAGCCTTATAGACAGCCTCAAGTTGTTGTCGATCACTTACTCTCATTGTTTTTCGTGCTTTGAAGACTTTTTTTTGAGGTTCATCTGTGCCATCCATCTTGACCCTTAAAAAACAAAAGATCAGTAAGAATGGTGATGGTAATTTATTAACATCACATTACAGGTATTTCAAAGAAATACTGTAGCTGCAAGTGGCATTTAGCACTTTGTAGAGCAGATTGGTTTAACTGTATCTATAGAAACCAAAACACTTGAATTTTGTTTGCCTTCATAAGAAGTGAATGAAAGCTTCCACACGTGTTGCACAAATATGTGTATGTAAAGATCACTGAGACTACACTATTACTTTAGTAACATTATGCAGTAATACCATGACTATATATTTTAAACCAATCAACTCACAGTATTATTACAGCAGAGCCACATAATGAAGTTTCTAGCAAGAAAAGGCATTGTGCTAATGTAAGAGCCAGCACGCTCTTTTCCTAAAAGAAGACGATCTTGCTCTATCAGTTGATAGCTATTTTATTTTACTAAAACAATGTAATGTCAGGAGTTTCAGATGGAATTTAATTTAAAAAATGGAGTAAACAACAAAAATCTTTGTATCAAGTAATTAAGAAGATTTCAATACACTGAAAGAAGTTAGAATAGTTCAGTTGGAAGGGACCTTCAAAGATCATCGAGTCCAACTGCCTGACCACTTGAGAGCTAACCCAAAGTTAAAGCATGTTATCGAGGGCATTGTCCAAATGCCTCTTGAACACTGACAGGCATGGGGCATCAACCACCTCTCTAGGAAACCTGTTCCAGTGTCTGACCACCCTCATGGTAAAGCAATTTTTCCCAATGTCCAGACTGACATTTCTGAATGAGTCATTTTTAAGACCCTGTACTCATTTCACTCAGTCACACAGATACTAAGAAAAAAGAACATTCTATATAAAAAAATAAAATCGGAAAAAGATTTGAAAGTCTACTTTTAACAAACCCACAAATCCAGCATTAACTAGGAAGTTAAAATAGTACCTCTGAAATACAAGAAAGTCTTCTTTCATTTGTTTCTACTATACAAAAAACAGACGGGTATTTTTAAACTATTTTTTTCTACCCTGTCTTATTTTAGGACCCAGTTTTAAAGGATTAGATATGATAATATTGTTCAGAATCAGAAACTTTCTGTATCTCAAATGAAACTCAGTAACTAATATCATGAATCAGTTGATGACAATCAGTTGACATCTACTGAAGTTAGTATACCATCATAAATTAGTCTTACCTAGCATATGGCTTAAATTTCTCAAAAAATGCAAAAGGTCACCAGTGTAACACTCATTAAAACTTGTTACACAAAGCAGCCAGAAGTCAATTTATGGGATTTGCTGAAAATACTGATTTTTTAAATCTTCTTGGCAACTCTTGGCCCCTCCCCCTTGAAATCTACTGTTCTGGATTTTTTTCAGAAACAAACAGTTCATGCAGATTGCTGTTTTATACAGCCTCTTTGCAAACACTGTATGATTTGCCAAGAAAGAGTTCACTGTCCTCCAAGAACAGGCTAATAATAATCTGTCTGGTAGAATAAAGAGAAATCAGGAAGTTGATCCCCATATGATTTTTTTTCCTCTTACAGGCATCAGATAAGCAAAAGTTTACACCAGTGATACAGAAGAATCATTACAAAGGGATGCATTTAAAGTATTCAGTGTAGTTCATTTTGCATCTTCCTCCAATTCACTTTCATTTACAGACCTCAGAAACTCATTGAATGCTGTACTGTCTTTTCAGGTGGGGTAAAAAAAAAAATATTATTTTTAATAATAATTCAAATATCCAACTAAATAAACATGCCTAGAGCTTTCAAATATGTCCGTCTCTCCCTTAGGCCCCAAACATCCAATTGCTCCAAGAATCAATCATGTTTTATCACCAGAAGTATCTGCAGTATTCGCCATCATTACAACACCTTTACAGGACAAGGAAGTTTCAGAGACTCACACCAAAAATATCAGTCATAAATTGAAACACAGTTTGTATCATCAAATCACTGCATTCATTAACAGGAAAGCAAGAGTTACATAAATAATTAGGCTATTGCTCTGATACCTTATTCATTTTAAATATACTTATCTTCAGTGACAGTGCACCATCTGAGCTATGAGAATCAAAGGCTTATTGGTTTGAGGCAGGTTAAGCTTCGTCAGCTGAGATAGGTATCAACAACTATTCCAGTTCAGGCTAATATATCATACATATAACGCTTAAGCACTACTTGATTAAGCTACTTTAAAGCCATTCCTAACTTTGGGCAGTAACTTAGGGGAGTGGCCTGGTGGCACAGTACTGGCTCAACATGGCAGCTGACCTAGAAGCAACACCTTAAATCTACTATCAAAAGTTCTTCAACATTTCAAATATTTTGCCCACAGAGTAAACCTTTGGCACAGGAGTTCCTTGACGTCTGAGCCATGCTCTGTAGCAATGACGGCACATCTACTACATCTACGTGAGAGCTGATGTCAAATGTGTTTTTAAAAGCCACAGCCGTCATTGTCATTGATACCAACTCAACCTGTTCTTCCTAAAGATGATGGTAGCAATGAGTTTACTGACCGTGTCCTAAAGGATTTAAGAAAGTAAGTTCCTTTATTTCAAAGCAGACCTGACAGAGAGGTGTATCTGGGGAGGCGGACACCGATACACAGTCTCCCCTAGAATTCTGAGCAACTTCCCAGAATGACTGAGAAAAGAAAACTGCAGGATACGATTGTCCTATATAGCCACACAGTTGGTTACTTAAAGGAATCAAAGAATCATAGAAATGGTGGCCCAAAGAGACCTGTGGAGATCATCTAACTCAACGTCCCACTCAGAGCAGGACTACTGCCATGGTTTTGTGCATAAATAAAAAGTCATAAAATTCACACAACAGAGATTCCACAACCTTTAACTAACCTGTTCCACTGCTGCACTAATGCCTCTTGGGGAATTTTTTCCAGCCTGAAACTCCTACACTCCAACTCATGGCCACTGTACCATCCCACACCACTACAGTTGGCTCCACCCTTTTTATAATCAAGCCTGTCTACAAGTACTAAATAGCTGTAAGACTGCCCTTTATAGCCTTCTCTTCAGCAGATTAAAGTCATTGAGCTCCTTCAGTGTCTCTTTGTAGGTGCTTTAGGCTCCTATCATTTTGGTAGTCCTCTACTGGATCCTTCCTAGTTTACTGTGAACAGCTTGTTTATGAAGGAAATCTAGCATTTCTGCGTTTCCTAACTGGAATATTTGAAGATACAAAAGGAATATATATTCTGTGGTACAATATAAATTCAACTCTCAAGATAAACTCAAGACCTTACAACCATGACATACTGTATTACATAAACATAAGGCTTCTACCATCCTTAGGTACCATAATTTATCAAAAATACAGGTAAAACGGAAAGAGATGTGATAAAAATTTTTTTGTTGTCGTTTTCCATTTCTGATTAACACTGAATTCCCTTATACTTTGTTTCGATTCTTTTCTGCTTGACAATGTAGAATCTTCATATTTGAGTAACTGATGGAGCTTAAATAACAGATGCATTCACACCTTGCGAACAGATGAAAAAGATCTTCACAGAAGATTTTATCAGCTCTATTTACAGACTCACCATAATACCATTAAGAGAGTCTGAACACGATTGTCTACTACTGCGCTGCCACTAGTGGAAGCAAAATGCAACACACCTACAGAAACACTGATTTGGAAAATCAGTTTATCTGTTGTAAGAAAACATTCTCATCCCATAACCATTTCCAGTCAGATGAAGTACAAACTCAAGACGAGTTGCTAATAATCCTTCCAAACCAGTCTACATAGTAAATACAGTATCTTTATATTCCTCTAGAAGAGGACACATGTGACACAGTAATTTAACACAGTCTAGAAATTATGAGAAGCACAGAAAAACCTCTAAATATTTTAGAAGCACGCATGCAGTCTCTGAAAGCATACACATTCCTTATTCCCAAGAACTTCAGCAGAAAGCTTTTTTATCTCACTATAAAAGCCTGTATCAGGCTGTCACATAGAGCACTGATTGTCATACTCACGGTTCCATGAGTGTAATCCCCTACAACATGCATGCTGTTTCAGAAGTATGTCTTGCAGAGTCGATTTTGAAAGGAAAAAAAAGGTCAGGCTTGGCTAACCTCGAACAATTCTTAAGACTCATGATAGGCAGCAGCTAAAGCCTTCTGTTCATCTAGTACAAGGATATAAGGCCTTTGTATCAAAATTAAGTGAGTACATGTAGCTTGATTTCCCTGACTACAATGCTTTCTTTTATAAGCATTACACTGAATTTTAAAGTCTTTAAAGAGTTTGTGAATTTTGTAATATCTGATCTTACTCTTACTGTAACCAAATGATATTTTAACGATCAATTACAAAATTTCACACACAATTTAAAATCAAGTTTGTAAATGCATCACTTGTATAATCATAAAATTCAATTTAAAGCAAAGTAGTATTTGTATGCTCTCGTTTCCTTAAATATCTAAATGGCCTTTCATTCATATTTTTAACATAGCATGAAATATGGTAAATAAAACTAAAATGAAAGACACTTCCTTTTTCAGTTTACCGAGAATAACAATCTTAAAAATCAAACATCAGAATACCTTTTTTATATTAATGCGCATCTTTACTTTTTTTCTTAGAACAGAAAAATACTGAAGGAATAAGCTTGAGTTACTAACGTATTTCAAAAATGTGTTTAGTTTATATCTAACAATATTATCGAAAATATAGCTAAAAGACAAAACCCTAATACAGTTCTACAGTGAAACTGATACAAAGGAGCCTTACAAAATTCCATTGTTAGATGGCTATTTGAGTTAATTGATGCACATTTTCAGCTCAATCCCACAATCTTTCACAACCAAACACCACCAAGTAAAAGCTACAAAACTATAAACATAGATGAGATTTAAAGATGAAAACTAAATGCTGGTTAAGTATCACATATCACAGCAGACCACACTTAAAGCGTTTCCAGCCATACCCACAAGGGAGCACACTGCAGCCAAGTAACAGATCTCATGTGAGAGCTGAGTAAAATAAGAAACAAATTAATCAGTAACCAGTTCAGACAGGTTTGGTTGTATGGGTGCAAGCCTATGAGCAATCATCTTATAAATATCTGCCTTCCAGTCCGCCAAAGGGGGTAGAGGCTGCCTTTCAGGGAGGAGAGCAGGTTATATGAATTCAGTCTTAACACTTTATAAACTCTTAGTGTTTTAAAAAGGAATGGATTTAGATAGTCTCCTTTTATACTCAACAATTAACACAGAGTTTAGCTACATTTGCTATACACTTCCCTCATAGTACGCTTAAGTAGTTTCAGTTTTTCATCATCACATTTCTTTGTTGTGACATGGTCATGAGCGGCTCAGGCACCAAGCCAGTGAAGTGGCACCTATTATTTCAAGGAAAGGCACTTGTGCAGAGCAGTACGAAATGACTCCTGCGTGTAGAGCTAAGTATGTAAGGGTTAAATTCTGTAAATAAGGTGGTTTTTTTTAATAAAGTTCAACAAAACAATAATCAATTTTGAAACACCAACACATGAATATTGTATGTATTTGTTTAGGTATCATTTATCAAAATTCTTCATTTTAAGCTTTAAAGTCATACGTACTTCAGCATGACAAACACACCATCATGCACCTCCCTCCAATTACAAATCTGCAAATATTTCTCATTACCAAACATGTGATGGATGGCAAAACCAAAATGTACCAGTGTAGCTAAGAATACATGAAGGACTTCTCTTGCAGCCAACTAGAAATTTTTCCCTCCTCTTCCCCTTATACATATATATATTTATTATTACCATGCAAAGAGATTGCAGCTCTGAAGCAACAAAGGAAGGTATTAGCTTAGCTGCTATGGATTAGCCTATAACCGTGAGCTCTTATGAGCACAGCCCACGAGCTGCTCAAAAAGTGAGCCAATCAGCAAGCGGCTGCCTGAATCCTGCCTGGTAACAGGCAGTAGACAAAGAGAAGGTCATGGAAACACACTAGGGAAAAAAAAACTGGAATCTCTGCAACAGTGCACAATGGGTTTTGCATAATATAATCAGTCTAGAACAGCGTTTGCACAGGCTTCCTGGAATGTATGTAGCGCTAGCCAAAAGCACCACCATAAAACACTTGCAAAAGCACAAGAACTACACGGAGGAAGTAAAAGCCTTTGATCAGGAAAACCAGTGCTCAAATATTCAAGTCTACTTAAAATGTAGCACAGCTGAATCAAGGGAACGGAGACAGTTAATGGTCAGGAGCATGATGTTCTAGATGGAGAGTCCCAGAGAATGCACGTAATGAACAGAACCTACCTCTTCAGCGGCGGTTCACAATAAGCAGTTTTCAGTTGAAACCATCTATAGCAATGTTGATACAAGTCATCAGAAATTTAAAAACTATTTTCAAAGAACAAGTAAGTTTGTGATCTGGTTTTCCAGAACACGTGCTGAAATACCGCACCAGGAATGCGCTTTCATGCCCCTAACTCAAGTCTGCTTATCGGACCAAACGCAAGATACACACCACCAGTGCACGAACAACACTATGTCTTAATATTTTGAAGTAAATGCAAAAAACACAGCTGAGGAGATACACTAAGCGAAAACAGTATTTCTTCTAGCACACCATAGGCGATCATAGGTTTTGTTCCCTTCCAGGCTAACATTTTGTGTGTGCTGGCTGAGCGGGGCAACAGAACGCGCCGTTTTCTGAGAGAAAAATCACGTCGCCAACCCGTCCAGCTCCACCTCCTGTACCTACAGCAAAACGAGGTTGCTCTGACTGAACCTCCGGCCTATTTTTTCGCCGCGTTGTCCGGGGCTGAGGGAGGTAGCAGGGCGGGTGGCTGGTTGGGAACCGGGCGGCATTTCCCGCCGCAGAGCCCTGCAGTTTCCCGGCCGCACCCTAGGGGGCGCCCACCCCAGCCGCGCTCCCGTCCGGCCACCCCCTCACAGCGACAGGCCACAGGCCCCTCTCTGATTGGCTGGATGCGATCCGCACGGCGGCCAATCAGGCAGAGGCTCCTGAAATTCTACCCAGCAACAGAAAGCCACGAGGCCCTGAGGCAGAATGTGGGCAGGGAATGGCGCAGGAGAGCTGAGTGCAGTGCTAGGAACGACCTGAAGCAAAAACTTACAGGGCTCAGACCCAGGGCTTCAGAACACCGTTAGCTCACAAGTGCAGCGAACAGGAAGCGTATAGCCTGGCTGCACATTCCCTCTTTAACTCTGTCATGCTGGTTTAAGACTAGCGAGTTTGTGTTACGTTAAATGTTGAGTCAAAAAATGCAGAAAAACAAGCCAGGTCCAAGCACGTCTGTTTTTATTCTTTCCTCTGTTACTGGGTAGCAGCTGTACCCTTCTACAGAAGCATCAAAATCCAGTTATTCCCCATGACTGCAGTGGGACGTCACCATGATTGGAGATCTGCTTGTCCCCACCCTTGTGCTCTGCCTTTTGAGGAAGCAGTTCTGTATAACACCAAACCCACATGGATCTATGCCTACTGAGAAACACACCAAGAAGTGGTTATGTGCTTGGTAAACTGGAGTATGTCCACAGTATAGTTTCAGACAAGTTGAGTGGTCTTGGTCTCGTACACTTTCATCAATGGCCTAACATACAAAGTTGAATTGTATTCTCATTACTTTGGTGCCACAATTAAATAAGCAATTGTCCCATGTCATCTGTACCTCTAAGAGAATGACACCACCTCTGACTTCGGCTCATGAATCCATTTCTCATCCTATTATAGCAATTTTAGATTCTTCTCTCAGGAGGAATGGCAGCTACTCCCTGTTAGATCCATTTATACAACTGAGATCTTTCCACTTGCTGGTGGTTTTCCAGAATTGTCCTTCCATGGTTCAATAGTTCATGCCTCCGTAGCTATTACACGTTAAGTATATATAAAAATATATATACATACATATATTGATAATGGAAAAGAGAAAAACAAAAGCGAATCCTTCCTAGACAATGTTTAATTACATATTCCAGCTAACCTCATTCAAACATGGCTGCCTTAGAATCACCAGCCTTTAAAACACGTGAAGTTTAAGCTCTGAACCTTGTTCTCCAAGAAGAAAAGAGAGCTTTGTTGACTTCTGTAAACAACTTTTAACAGGCATTTCAATCCTTGTAAGAGTAAAATTGTTTTGGAGTGGAACTCAGCCAGAGCAACAGTGGTAGATACTGCCTGTCTTCTAACCACAAAGTGTTAGGCATTTCAACTTTTATCAACAACTGAAAACATCAGCTTTCAATTCAGCTGTGAGATCCTAAACGCTAAACAAATATTGCTGTTTCAAATTCCTGTAACAGCAAAATTCAACATTACTAGAACTCATTTTTAGCATAAGCTAAAAGCACTAGGTACGTTTCTCTCTGTAAAAATGGATTAACTCAAATTTTATATAATTTATGCCTTTTAATATACGTGTGGAATATTTTCTCATATAGTTTAAATGTTATACTAAAGCTATGTCTGGCACTAGACTGTTACATTATCCTAAATACAAAGCAGAGCTAGTAATTCCACATAAGTGGGCACTAACTGTGATAAGACATTCACAACTTGAAACTTATCCAACTTCTGATATTCCAAAACTAAAGGCTGAATAACCTGGTTAGTTATTCATATACTTGCAGATAATAATTAAGAAAAAAAAAAAAGAAAGAAAGAAAAACTCTGGAAAAAATCATTTAGAAAAGTAATGCAAGATGTTCCATTCACGGTTAGTTTTTTTCTATGCATTACAAAATACAGAACTTTGTTCTTCTGTAGGTGAAATTTCAAGTGATAATTTGATAGACTAAGGCTGAAAGAAGATATTAATGTATGCAGAATTGCATCCTTTTAAGGCAGACCTCTTTAGAAGCCTTGCTAGATGAAATGACACGATTCTAATAAGTTTACTCATTACGTAGTGCCTTTTCTAAATTAGTTCATTACATATGCAACTATCATTATGCAACCAACTCTCAAACACTTGCAGCTTGGCATCAGACAGCTCACACCTCTGAAGTATGATGTCACTTAATCACGGGCCCCTAAGGTCATTTAGAAAACGCGAGAAGAAACTGAAAGAAAACTAGAAACAAACAGGTGATGCTGATTTTATGTTACTAAGTGCTTGTTGTGCATAGAAACACACGAGAATCACTGCTGAACTCCCAAAGTCATCGTCTCTGACTGCGAGCAGCAAGCCCCTGGCAGACGCAGGATGCGGCTGTCTCACAAATTCCGCTCACTGAAGCCCGGTCTCCAGGGTAGGGCTCGGGAGGCCGCAGCCACCCCACGGGGCCCTCCCAGGCCGTCCCTCGGGACCGCAGCGCGCAGCAGGGAGCCCCCCGGCGGCCGACCGGCAGATGGCGGCGGGCAATTTGCGTACTGGCTGCGGATTGGCTGCGGAAGAGCCGCAACCGCGAGGCGGAGCCGCCGCCGGGATTCGTCTGTGCAAGTCTGCCCGGCAACCGGCTAAAAATAGAGCCGGCGCCGCACCCAGAACGGGCGTGACGGCGCCGCTGCGTTTGTGGCGTTGTGCGCGTGTGGGCGCACGGCGCGGGCTCCTCCTGCCCTGGGGGTAGCGGCGACGCTCGGACTGGCGAGGGGACAGAGGTACGGGAGGGGAAGGCACACTCCTCTCACTGGCTCAGGGTGACGTAGCTGGTCTTTGGGTTTTGGATAGAAAAGGTTGTTTTAGAAGCGCGGTGGGGTCAATGTTTCCCAGTTAAACTATTACAACTTCTTTCCTTCATTTTTAAGCAGGTATCACTCAGTCTGGTATACATGCCGAGTCACCTCAGTGACGTGAATGGAAGCGGAGGCATCCACTCACTGCAGCAGACGTACCTGAATCTTCACTAAGCACACATACTGAGACCTGGCATTATGGACTGCTTTGGGCTTCTTCCTATTTTATTTCTCAGTACACCTGATGTCACGACAGATAAACTGGCAGAATTTGTGCTCGCAGACTACAGACAATACTAGATGTGGAAGGGCGAGCAAGCCAAACCAAGGAATGAAACTAAGTGGTTAAGTCATCTTGATGAGAAAAATCAGATACAAAACTGGCTAAGCAAAGCACACAACTTAAAAATACTTATCTAAATAGACATCCTGTTACAAGTAAATTCATCCACGATCTATGTTTTATCATTTTCAACCTACAAAACACAAGCTCAACTTCTAGTACAACTGAGCCGTAGGCACAGACTCTTCTGACTGCAGCAGAAGCCAGAAGAGGTTTCCAAACTTTCCTACGCACCACATCTGCGCGCAGATTTCTATTTCATGGAACTGGCTGCAGGCAGGTCAAAGCCAATAGAGCACAACGAATTAGAACAGCACCCAAGGCATGCATGAGGTGCTCATCCAGGTCTTCTGCAGCCTGAAAAGCACCATCTGACCACGTCCAGCGCATAAAAGATATCTGTATTCTCTACAGGGTCACAGCAATTAAATGAGGAGAGAATAAAGAAAGGTGGCTAACACAGTCACAGTGACCACTGACAACAGCTGATAGCTTTTGAATGACTCAACAAAACAGAATCACAAAATTAATGAAAAGTCACAAGAGGAAAAGAAATCTTCAAAGTAACATCAGAAAAAAAGGTGGGGGAGGAAATATTTTTTTTGTTGTTTGCAAAAGCTACAATTTATAGAACCTCTACTATCCATATATAGTCTTAAAACCGTTTGTTACAAGCATCCTTCTGTAAGGAAAGGCAGCTCACTCCATGAATGTTAGCTGGCCTCTGCTAATACTCTTAACTCAGCAATCATTCCTCCCTACCCACATGACATTTTTTTCATTAATCAACAAGCTAAATGTTTTCCAAGAGAAGCTAATGTTGGGGAGTTGGGGAGAGACAGCAACTGAAAAAATAAACTTATGAACCTAATATTCTATTCATTACTAGATTCAAGAAAACAAACATGTTTTCAGTGCTGGTAACCCAGTGTATTAATAGGCTAAGAGTCCTAGGTAATACAGGTAGTGCATGTTTTTACAATAATAAGCAGTCTCCCTCTTTAATAAGTTTCTATAGCAATCAATTTCTTATTATACCAAGCATACAATAGAATAAGATTTATTTACCCTACTAGAAGTGTACAGCAACAGATTACATTTTCTTGGGTCGATGGGTAGACAATTATTTTTCGGTATTCACTGCTAGGCAAAGATTTGTCACATGTCTGCAACTGTAAGGGCTTAAAAGAAAAATTACCCAAGATATCACCGAAACTACACTTTAAATGTTTTATAATCAAATATGTAAGCACTCATAAAATAGATGATTCTTCAACTTAACTCAGAACAAGCTCTGCAGAGACAAACAGATCGCCAGACTTAAATTAATTCTTTGCTAAACTGACCAAGGAACAGGAAGCAGAGAGTGGACAAACACAGGATGGTTTCTTTATGTAGTTCCAGTCACAGAAGCAAAGGTCAAGAACAATACAACTGCTTTTGAAAGGGTTTTTAATAATAAGAACTACCCTGGAATGGTACTGATTCTAGCTGTATCCTCCCTTTCTAGAGCCCTCAACCATGCCGCCCCTTGTCTCGCCACACTCGCTGGCTGCACAGTCAGTAGCTTCACAATCTCACTATAGACAATCTTCCAGAGTTCTTTCAAGACCAAAAAGCATTTTATTTTTAATCCTTACTGTATAAAAGAATCTGTCCTCACAGTACTATCTTCTTGAGACAGTTGAAGTTCAATGCAAGTACATAAGAATTTTGAAATAACACTGGCTGTAAGTGGCACAATTGTATGCACTTTTTATTCTTCTTATCAATGTTTTTGACTGAACAAAATTGCATCCACTCTGTATAAGCTTTGTTGATATTGCATGACACTATGCAGTTGTGTGTGTGTACGAAGAATGAAATTAAGTAAAAATACGATGCAAGCATTTGCGCGGTTGCATGTGAACTCAGAGTTCAGGCACATTAGAGCTAACCTTTTTGATGCAAGTTTAGCCCAGTGAATTCAGAGCAACCCAGCAAGCAAAAAAAGCCTTAGCCCAGATCAGTTGTCTGATGCTATTAACCATGCGGCTGCTCTTAACTCTTATGCCAGCACAAAACAGCGGGCAGGAAGGGGAACAGAGAACTGCTTCAAGCTGACCTTGCTGCATACCAGCCTTCACATGCAACTTACATTACCTGTACAAGTATAGCACCGAGCTAGATCAGTTGCTCGGTTAGTAAGATCAGTGCTTTGTTGAACTTGGCTCCTTGAGCTGGCTAACAAAATCATAGGAAAACCAGGGCTGCCACACTGGAACATGCAACCGAACAGCCTTGGGTTTTTTGGGTGTTGGTGTACGAGTTGAGGATTACTGTAATGGAAAGGAGATCTTCTAGAGGCTGACATGTCCTATGTGAAGTCAGCTCCATTTGGTTATTCGGGATTTTAGCGATATGGCAAGGAGGCTGTTCCCACGTAGAAATATATTTGGTACGTTCAAGTAGATGTCATCTTAATTGTTTTTAAATGCTTACAACTCCTCTGATATAAAAGCAATATGTGCAATAATATTTATTTCATATGTAATATGTAGTTATTTCTTGAATGCTTCAAAAATAAACTGTTGTAAATAAGCAGATTAAAGATCTAATTTGACTTCTGGTTTTAGACTGTACCAAATTTTACAGTGATGGAAGGACCCTGAAACACACAGCAGCTTTCAGACAGATTATTAAAAAGGGAGAGAATTAAAAAGGGAGAGAAAGTTTGCCTCTGCCCTATACGTAACATCAAGCTCCTAATGTGAAATTTACCCTAAAATATTTCCAGATCTATGTACTCAGATACAGATATCAAATGTTGATTATATTCAGTATTATGAAATCAGTCCATCCATTTAAAACGATTTCAGTGAATATCCTGAAGCATGTATAAGTATTTTATTCTCTACTTAAAAAAGATTTTTTTGTTAGTCCGTATAAATACACACGCGTGCTAAGCTCTTTGCCAACTGACCTGGTGGTCATCAAATATGTTTTTGCTAAACATTACTTTGGTGCTTTCAATGGGGTGACAAGCTTTATTCTATAACATTCTCAAGTCTTCCTGGTCACATGAAAACAGAGTTACATGCGCACAAACTGTAGAAGTTTTCTGTGCAAATTCTCTACTCACACATCTGCTTGGATCATCCATTAATTTAGTGATTTGGTATCTATTTTAAACATACCAGGAAAATGAATTAAGGAAGGATATATTTATAGCCCACAGTTGGTTTGGATGGTTCTACTTAATATTCAGTTATCCCAAATAAACACTAAGTGTTATCACCACGAAGTTGAGCACTGCATCAACAAAAATGGTCAGACTGCTAAGAGAAATCCACGTCTAGTGTTCCAGAGTATACTTAAGAAAATGTAACTATGAAGCTTGAAAAGGCTTAGCCAAAAATTAATTATATGTTACATAAACATGATTTGCAAGAATCATTGTCTACATTTGATAATCAAAGAAAGAGTCATTTGTGACATGGACCAACAGGGAGAAGCAACTCCCTTAAGGAGTCACTTTATCCCAAAACTTGAGATAAAATTTCTAATCTTTAAGGAAGGTTGACAGCATTAAAGCGTTCCCCCAATTGTTTTTGCTATGAAGCCAGATAACTGATGTTTCTGGCTCTATTCTTTCCTGAAGATAAAAGAAAATAATAATTTGAGAAGTCATATTTGGAAAAGATAAAGAAAAAAAATCCAAACTAGTTCTGTTTGGAATATACCAAACAACTGGGAGTTTTTGCGCATCTAAGGCTCTTCACTAAGCATTACAAAAAGCTTACAAGCAATCATTTTAGTTTTTAATTATGCAGTACAATACAACTTCACAGTAAATACAAATAATAAATTTATCTTCCTGTATAGCTAATCGTCATGTCATATCTTGATTCTGGGATTAAAATTACTTCTAGGGTTTATAAACTTCCAACAGCTTTGAAAACACACAGAAAAGCAAGCAAGCTAACCAAAGCGCACTAGCAAGAGGTGCATTTGGCAACAGCCCTGGGCTGTTTGTTGATTTGTAACCATTTGTGAGGTTGTAACTGCATATAACAGAAGCCCATCAATGAACAAAATCTTTCTAGAATATTTCAATATTTGCAGGAGGTAGGAGTGGAAATTGTACGGTTTAGGCTTTTTTGAGCCTAGATCCTAGGCTACCATACAGTGATCAAAGTTTCGTAGTTATTCTGCATGACAGCTGGTGACATTAACAAAATCACATCCCTTTTCTTATATTAGCAACTCTTTCAAAAAGATCAAGCTGATAACCTGCTATGGAAAGGAAAACCAACCCCCTCCAAACTACACTACATGCATAAATACAAAAGATCAAGAATGTGATCATCAGTACCGTTCCAAACATGTTTCTCAGGGTGTGAATCCTGTAGTAGAAAGAACCTGAAGAACCAATCTCCATTTTTTCGATGATATACCCAGATAACTGAACAAAGTCTTTTTTCTGTCGAACTACATTTATATTTAGCACAGCTGAAATACAATCAAAGTAATCTGTGCAGGTACCGCCAATGAACACATTTAATTTTCAGTGTTGGGCAGTGTCTTCTCTGGGAGAGGTCAGTACAAAGCAGTCCCAAGAAGCAGCAGTACGAAGATGACCATGGTGACTGTAAGATGCAACGTAAGATGCACTTGTATTCTTCTGGTACCAGACCCATAAAAAGGCAAAACCAAAAAAGCTTTATTTTTGTTGATATAATTGCAGGCTAGTTTTAAAAAGTGTCTGGGAGTAAGAACAAACAATAAGCAGACAGACAAGCTATGTGTGTACACAAAATCAGTCATTTCTATACATTTTCACATGAAAAAAGTAACAAGGAAGTAACAAAGACATCAAAATAAGAGATTCTTCTAGTTCTGTGTAACTTCCTTCTACCTAATGAGCAATTCTCATAAGACTTGTAGGTACTATCTCCAAGGTTTCTATAACTTTTTCAAGTTTACCCACCAACTGATTTTGGCCAAACATTTGTGAAAAATTTGAAAGAGCATTAAAACTGTTTTTATTACCAAAATATTAGCATTAGCTGCCAGATACTGAAAACTGCCCTCTAAAAGGGGGCCTTCAAAGATAATCAGATGCACCCGTCTTCTGAAGGAGCGTGACATCTTCAACAAGGAATTAGTAATTGCAGAGTTGAGGTGGCACTTTTCAAGCAATTATCTACCAATGAGCTAAGAGATGTAAAACCAAAAAAAGAGGTAGTCCTCCAAATATGCTATACACTTTTATACATATATGTAAGAATACTTTTTAGAAAGTGTGTGCATACATGTTCATAACCTTTATGTATTTTGTATTTATACATGGTTGTAGAAAGTGTGATCAATTGTCTGTCTTTTCTGATTGTAATTAAATACTGAACTTCTGGAATAAGTTATATTTGCATAGCATTTTAAAAGTGATTCTCTATGGAGGCTGAAAAACATGCACACGGTAGAAGATAAGACAGACAAAAAAGCAAACTTATCTTTAGCCACATTTCCTTTGGGAAAATGAAGTTTGGTATCTCTAGTCAGATATGCAAAAAAATCATACAACTGAAGTCACTGCTTCTGAAATATAACTTTTAGCTCATATAAGACGCACAGACTTCTATCAGATCTGAGATATGAATTCTAAACGTCTGACTTCCACTTCTTTAATCAACAAATAAGATGAAAGCTTCACTTTGCATCATCTTATTTCTTTTGACTATTTACCATTCTGACATGGTGAGATAAACGGTTCATTCAGTGAATGCTGCAGGTAAAATAAAAATACAGATAAATATACTTGAAGACACTGCAAGGAATGCTAGATTTAAGAGGATCTTACAAAATTCTTCAAGTTGCCTGACATACTTTAAATGCAAATATATAAATATAGCAGCTTTCAAGTCTAAGGGTGAAGCATAAGTAAGGAAGAGACAGCTTATGCTTCAGGAACATCCTACATAATCTAGACCAATAGGATGCCAAACAAACACTACTGAGAAGTTCTTTGTTTTAAGGGCTAGGTACATAGAAGGCTTAAAAGATCCAATTCTAGAATGAGAAGGTAATTTAAGTAGTCCAAACTAGGAGACACTGAACAACTCTCAGAAGCTTTAGAATGCCTGTCAAGAAACATAACCCTTTTTTGTTTGTTTCAACTCAAAGAATTCGAGTGAAATAAGGAGGAATTTGAAAAAGTGCAGCATAGTACATTCTTTGATTCAGATCCTCACACCTACAAAATGTGATTAAAATAAAGAACAGTTAAGACTTTAACAAATTTGTGCCATGCTTTCATACATGTTTCAGTCACATTTCATTTACTCATCTTTCTTTTACAATCTGAAAATTTTAATTTCAGAAGAATGTTAAAAACAGTTCAAAAGTTGCATCAAGAAGAAATGGAAATTCAAAATACACTTGCAGAAGGAAATCTTTAACTGAGGGGAAGAAGAAACGAGGCTGCTGCCAGAAGGGTTTGTAGAGCTTCTCTAAGAACGCACAACACAGTGCAACGGGTGTACAGCAGGGAGCACTGTAAAAGTCACAATATATTAGGGCTGATGCAATGAAAAAAATATTGAAAGCAAGTTATTCTTGGACATAAAATCTTTTTCCCCCCTGGTCTGCTACTGTAGCCTAATCCAACAACTAATCCAATGTAATCCTGCCTCAAAATGCTGAAGACAAGTCAACCAGTCCTAATGTACCATTAGGAACACAGAAATTTACAAAATCAGCTTTGTTGCCAGTTTGTTTCCCATCCCTGACAGCTTGAAGGTTCACCACCTTCTGGATGGGGAAGAAATAATTATTTAATCGTTATGGGTAAAACTAGCTTTTATATAGGCCCTTCCCCAGCCAGACTTGCTTTCCAGAAGTGCTACTGCTGTATTTGCTCACTGTATTCATCTGCAGCCAAGAGACCACCACAACTGCTAACCAACGCCTCTCAGTTCCATCTCAGTTTTGACGTTTGCCATTTGGGAACACTCGCTGGAACCTAATGCTCTTTAAACAACCTGATCTCATTCCTCTTCCTTTTTCCAAAGATCTATAATACACTGACTGCATACTGTCAGGTATCAAATGAAAAAGCAGGCTTTTCACAGCTGTTTTTACAAAGTACAATCAAGTAGAATTTTCATGGAGCAGTGAATGCTCTTTCTTTACATATAGGAATTTGCCTATACAACTCTGTTTTGATGGTCTTCTCCTATAAGTATTTTTTTTCCCTTTACACACTAAGGCCATCAAAAAATCAGAGGCAGCAAAACACTTAAAAAAAAAAAAAGGGAGAAACCTCCTTCTCTCCTATATTGTTCCATTTTTTTTGACAGATAAAACATATTGAGGTATTTGCATATGGCAAGAAACAGACGGTGCTACAGAAATCCCCCTCAAAATTTCAGCGACTCTCTTGCCCTTTCCCATTTCTAGCTTCTCCGTGTAACATAGCAAGAACAGAAAGAAGAGACTTGCAGAATAAAGGCAGTAATAAACACAAACCAGATGATAGCTTATTATCTGGTTACTATCTTACTAGCTTACTATCTAGGTTTATTCTACTCTTGGAAGACATACATTCAGCGCATGAGATTGAGAAGGTTCAAGGAATGTTGCTATACATGAGCCTACACGTGTTCTTCTATCTTACCAAGCAGGGACTGACCTAAGCAGCTGTGAGTGAGCATGTGACCAATGCTCAGTCATCTAGTAGTAGATTCCATAGAGGCAGGGAAGAAAGGAAACGGCAAAAATCCATGCAGAGTACGTACACCTGCAGATGACACAACTGTTACCGTGACAGACTGCCCACACAGATCACCACCTAACTCGGAGGGGCTTACAACAAAACAATGCCTATAGGAGAGTAGCCTGTACCCTGTGTCGTTACTTGGCAATACCTGAATACAGTTCCAGTCTTCAAGAGAGGCAGCAATGAAGTTTCTACAGCTCCAGCAGAATCAACACCACCACTACCGGGTAGCACCACCTTCAATAGTTCATCAGAATGGGTCTCTATATGAACCCTGTTTAAGCTTTCTCCTAAAACTAAGTAGCATGTAAGCATTAAGTATTCCCAATTGACTTGTAACATGAGTTCTGTTACATGAACTATACGCTGTATCATGTCCCTTTGGGTTGGATAAGTACTGAGGAAGAAAGAGAAGAGAGGATGAACTTGTAATAACTAGGGAGAGGCTCTTGGAAAGAAAATGATGCACGGCTATACTTTTATGAAATACTAAATAAATGAAATGAGGTGTGCACTTCAGGCAATAGCTCTTCAAATAATAGCCTTAATCAGGGACAAAAAGCAAGTGCTTAGGTTAATAAGTTTGAAAGGGGAGACAACAAACCTGACTAATATTGCACAGGTGTCTCAAGGATGCAGAGTAAAAATATTTTTATTTAAAGGTAATCCAGCTATTGCACTTTCTCATCTTGCAAAAGAAGACAACTAGAAAGTTTTATATCACTATCAGAAATGAAAGGCCTGGAAGATATCAGAGCAGTATCAGATTGCCAAAGAGAAAACTGCAGAGAAAAATCTTCCATTTTTATTCGTATAAATCTTTTTCTGATTTTACATATCTGATTACATTTTACATATCTGATTACATTTTTCTGATCATATCTGATACATTTTTCTGATTTTACATATCTGGGTTTTCTGATTTACAATAGAACCTTCAGGGGTATACGCTGCCAGACTGTATCAGCGAGCAAGAAATCAAGAATGACCTGAGTTTGTGTGTGCTGAAACTGCATGACCTACTCTATTATAAGCTTTCTTTTGTCTCAGTGACAACATTGATTCTTTTAGGTAGAATTACCTAGCAGATCAACTTGATGGCCTTATCTCCCAGAACACTTCTAAGCATTTTAAAGGGAAAAAAAAAATCATCATTTTAAAAGATAATGGAAGTCCAGCTAGAAGTATCCTTCCCAAACACCTTGATAAGGGCAAATAATGGATAGTACGTGACATGCGTAATTTTTTCACTCATTTGATGAGAGGGTCTGACAGGATGCTCATAACTGACATATTCTAACACTGTCTCTGGTCTAGATATAAGCTACTATAGAAATTTCTGCATGTAGGTGTGTCTGCAGAGGACTTCTGAAACCTGGCATATTACTTCATCCGGTTATTGAATTAGTCCAAGAAATCAGAAGTATACTTTTGGTAATATCTCTTTAGTAAAAAGCTTCACTTCAGATAGTTACTTTACTAGTAAACTCTTACTAGTATAGGTTTCCTTGAAAACTGGATTTCTGTGACCAGTAAGCCATAAAGAACATTAAAATTACTCAAAGAAAGTTGGTCACTTAACAAGGGTGACGCCACTTGAATTAGTCATAAAGAGTGATGATTGCAAAGTTAATGAGCTCTAGCTGATAAGTACTTTGCATTTATCTTCTGTGTTGTGGGATAACCAAATGTCAACAACTGTACCTGTAGTAAAACACCAGTACAAGGAATCTGAAACGTTTTCTGTGAAGTACAGGCTTAGTGTTAATATAGCAAAGGAATATGGTCTCACATACATCAAATATATACCTATATATATGTTTTATATATATATATATATATATATATATATATATATGTATCAGTTGATATTGCAGTCCACAAACAAAGCAGACTTTCAGGCTTGAGCAATTTGGGGGTAACATAAATAGTGAACCTGCATGAAGACATATAACTGTCAAGTATTCTATGCTGCTTCCTCTTCCACAAAAATATTCTAGATCTTCATACATTCTGGAATCTGCCTTAAAAGGCAAAAACAGTTATCAGTACTTCCCCAGTTGGAGATAGCAAAGAACAGTGGCTTGCAGGCAAATGAACACATGCCCCAGAATCTTTAGCAGGAACGACTGGTAAGGTCATACATACTAGCTTGGTGGACTAGAGAAAGATATCTAGAGATAGGGTCCTCGTAGAACTCATGCCTCTTGTACTCAGAAAAATATCTGTCTAAAGCCACCTTCACTGCCAGTGTTGCATTCATAAGGGAAAAGGATGGAAGTAAACAAAAGCAAAACATTCTTCCATTGTTTTGCTTGCTACTGCAATTCTGTAACATTGTCTTAATTTTTAAAAATTCATGAAGTACTGATAGTCTGCATAAGACATCAAGCTAACATTCACAGTGGTATATAATACCCCCCAAAAAAAAAGGAGCTGCAGGTGTAGTTTTAATATTCAGCACTGGTTTTGCCAGAAAGGCCCATAAAAAGTGGTTTGGAGTCTGAACCTAAAAAAAACGATGGCTGTAGCGATACCACCAACACTTTCAGTAGTGGCTAATACTTGGTCTCTAAATGACTTCTCCAAGCTGCTGTCTAAAGGGCTCAAAATAGCTCTACAAAAAAAATCCTTAATATTACCACTGTGGGAGGGAGAAAGGCAGCTGCTGATGAAGCAACAAACCAGAAGCACCATCATCACAGCCATGATGAAGTACACACATGAGAAGTATGTGAAGAATTTATATAAGATATATTACACATATTTATAATATATATTTATATATATCTTATTTATTTTAGACTGCTTGTCTTTCTAAGCACCACAGAAAATTATATGGAGAAAAATGCATCCATACATGGTCACTCAGGTTGAAAGCAAGCTTTCTTCAAGGAAGCTTCCCAAATATCACCCAAAAACCAAACTGCCAGCAGCAGACAGTATTAATGATGCTCAAGAATGCCTCTACAAACAACTGGTACAAAAACCTCAAAGGGAAAGCCCTCTCATATTCTAAAGACTTAAACCTAGCTGTAGTGCAAAACCTCCACAAAGTTTCTACTCAGTTTTAACATCTGAAGGAGTACTCTGAATATAGCTCCTCCACAGGCTGACTTTTACCTGCTGATCCAGTGAGCCACAATGCTTGTTTGCTCCCTGTAAGCAAATGGCAGATTCACATTATCGCAAAGCATAGAGTAAATTTTGCTTAGAATGACTGCAGATGTCAGTTTTCAGTTTCTTTCTCTCCTTTCTGCCATGCCCATAAGGTAGTTGAGCTGCTTCCTGATAATTTTGCAGGCAGTAGCTAACAGGCTCTCCCAAGGGTTTTGTGTGTGTATCAATCTCTTTCCAAATTTGCATCTGTAATTATAAAACTATTCTATCTTATTTATGTACCTAAAAGGTGAGCATTAGCTGGATCATACTCATTTGTCATCACACCACTGGACCTTCTTGGGGAAGAATTTCTCTAAATAATAGAATGCTAAAGAAAGGCTTGAAAAAGTGATTCAGCTGGACAACCTCCTAAGAACCCTTCCAATCTGAATTTTCTTTGCTAGTTATTACTAGCTTCTTTAAAGTTGTGTGCAGCCCCAGTGAAGACTGTCTGCATAAGAACCTACCGATGTTTGAAGGAACAGTTAAGTATTTGTTTTGAGAAGACAAATACTCCTACAAATTTTATTTTCCAACTTAAAATAAGGCAAATTTCTGCAATCTTCTGTGAGTACACAAGACTCAATGTAGCAAAACAATGTTAAGACTTCCTTCCCTATTTATGAGAAAATGGATACAAAAACTCTACTTTCAAGCTGCAACATTTTGATTCCGACAAAAAAGACTTCAAAAAGGAAGCCATGCAAAAGAATGCCACAAAGATGTTAACCTGCAATCTCCAAAATGCTAATCAAGAGAAACAGATTCTGCTTAGCACGTTTCAGCAAAATCCTTACATGATAATGACAAAAATCAGAGGAAGCAGTTTTCTTTTGTTCAGTGTGTTTCAACCAGAACCTTGATGGATTTT
The DNA here is from genome assembly GCF_009769625.2 of Cygnus olor. NCBI lineage: Eukaryota > Metazoa > Chordata > Aves > Anseriformes > Anatidae > Cygnus > Cygnus olor. Next base: position 44,167,094 of record NC_049169.1, read on the forward strand.
CTCATTCTCCATCTCAAAGCAGTTCAAGATGGGGACACTCCAGTGTGTATCCTTTTTGCTAGAGGTGCTGTTTTCTTATTATTGTTACACACACAAAATCCAGATTTAATCGTTCCTGATTCCCCTTATCATGTAGATCAAAATTTGAGTTAGAAATCCCTGGATAGCAGTATTTTGGATTTACTCTTTCAAGCAGGTTTTTTACGCATGTTTGAAATATTGATACTTCACAAGGGGCTTCCTAGATGCTTTTGCTTGGTTTCCTGGAGGTCCTGTCACAGTCTGAGTGTATTCAACCAGGCTCTAAACCATGAAATCCAACAAGCCACAAGATTTCCTTCTCAACTGGACTGGCGTTGCTAGCATGACACAGCTCTAGTTCACTTTGAAACTACACAAAGATGATGAGGTTGACAAGGAAGAATGAGCAATGAGCTCTTATTAGATCCTCTTACTCATAATTCTGTTGGCAGTGCCTCACTGCCATAGTGGCTTCAGGAGAAGAGCTGAACAACTGTTTCAGTCAGTTCAAATTCTTCCATCTTTCCATTCCTATCAAGAGTTGCTTCTTTTAAAGTGGAAGAGGATTTTCTAACAAAGGGGGCTGCCAGCATTTCTTGTATAATCTTCTTTAAAAAGGCTGAAAATCCTGCTCCAGTACGAACTCTTTAGAGGACTTGAGACTTCTCCAAGGGAAAAAGAAAAAAGGATAATCTACATGCTCAAATTTAAGAAAATACAAAATTTAGTTTGTTGCTCTTCTAGTGGCTTTTTGTGTTCTGCACTGTATTTGAGTATGCTGAGGAAACAAAAAAGAAGACAGACCCGGGGCAGGAAGCATTTCAACAAAAGTTAGACTTGAAAATATACAAGGCTGTTTAGTCAGCCGGACTAAATGACGTTGTAAGAAAGAACCACCTCATGTTACACCACAACATTTTTACATTACAGATCTCATTGTGACATTACATGGACATAGCTTTCTGTAAAGTTAACAGAAGAAAAAATGGTGTCCCAAACAGTAGAAAACATTATTTGAATCCATCCCTCTCCCCAACCAAAAGTAAAACTAAGCAAAACCATTATGTTTTGTGAAACAATGACTTTTTTCATTCTTCCATATCCTTTTTAAATATGGCCTTTACCCCCAATCCATTAAAAATTGTTTTACAATTGCTACACATATACACAGGATCATTGACACCGAAAGTGAAGGATCCCTGTATGTGTATACTACATATGTGTACATACATATTCAGACATCTCAACTCAGTTTCTGCCTCCCTGTACTCACACAGCACAGCTGTGCATCCCCTTTTCCCAGGGCTCAACAGTAAATGGGTAAAAAGCACAAGTTTTTGGCTCATCAGGGCAATTTTACTGCCACAAAGATGTCTGAACTGTTCAAGACTGAGGTATTTAATGATAAAGCAAAATTAGCAAAATTAAAATGACACTATAAATCAGAAAAAAAAAAAGAGCAGAAAACTATCAAGCAAGTAAAAAAAAGCTGTGTTTAAGCTGAACAACAGTAAATATACCAGCTGTTCCGAACTAAGCCATCCCAGCTTTATCTTTGACTTCGGTCTTCTTTTAGTACTGCTGGGAAGTCAAAAAAAAAAAAAAAAAAAGAAGCCAGAATTGGTGAGAATATGCACTGCAAGGAGTTTCAACTACCATCAGAACTCTTCTGAATGCTTGCAAATTTTTGTCTGAAGTCCATGATCACCTTAATGCACCAGCAGACTCCACTTTTAGAACCTGATGTGAGCAGGTGCTGAAACAAGTTTTATCTTCAACCCACTATGGCATTTGCTTTATGCATTTAATATTTTATCCCATTTCCAAGGGGCTGCCCGGAAAAACATTTAATGAGACGTACTTCTTGGGACGGATTCAGCTTTCACTGAACAGAGAAATTCTGATCATTCTTAACCAATTTACCTCTGTGAGCTTTGGCACACTTCATCATTCAGCTAAAGAGTTCTTGGACAGATGTAACAATCTTTGTGATTTATTTTTTTTTTTGTAATGGAAACCAACAGCTGAGAAAACTTCCAAAAGGACTTGGCTCCACATGGATAAACATCAAGACTCATATCATACCAGATTTATCTACAGATGCTTCAGAACTAACGGTTGTAGAAAAATTAAGAAAAAACTAAATAAGACGAAGTACTGTGACCAACAAAGAGGAAAGCTTACAAGAATTCCTCAGCGGTCTTCCTCTGTGAAAACAGTACAAACTACATCAGTGCTGTCTTGACTCCCTCTCCCCTCAAACAGCCACACACAACACACACAGAAAGGCATCTAAAGATTTGGATGCAAACTGTTAAGCTATTAGGGCAAAGACTCTGTTTACATCTTACTAAGCCATCACAACTAGAGCAGAGGAAATAGATTGGTTAAATATACAAAAAGCAATTCATCACCACGTAGAAAAGAACTGATCTTCCACAAGCAGGGAAGTAACACAGCAGTTATAGTTTTTTTGTTTGCTTTAAAAACAATGTGGGTAAGTCAACTTGCTTTGGATTAGCAAGTGAGTTGAGAAGAACAGAAATCATGAGAGATGAGTTCTATCACAGCAGCATGCTGTGCACAGAGCAGCTTGCTGGTTCTTCTTTTTCAAGAAACATGCTGCTTCTGATGTGCAAAACCTATTCTCCTTCATTCTCTGGGGGTAGTAGAAGCAGGCCTTGCCTCTGGCATTGTACAGAAAATGTGGGTGGTACCTGGACAATAGCAGGAAAAATATCCATATATATATATATATATATATCAGAATTATTCTGAGGTAAGGAGCTGTCTGTAGGCTTCCCATAGAAATGCGTATATCTTCGTAACACATGACTGACCATCCAATTTTCGCTGAGGAAGGTGCCACTGACAATTATGAAACAGGGTAAGACAGGCCAAAGTGGATCCTCTCTCATATGGGAATCAAACCAGTTTCTTAGCATCTGAAGCTGTATCTCATTTCCACACCACTTGCTAGGGAGTACTGTGCGTCCTTACTCTGGCCATCCAGATATCCTGGAATGTAACCTTGAAGGTCTGAAACATGTCTGTTGGGAGGAATGGGTTAAAAGTGGAAGACTGGCAAGGAGGATGGGATCAGAACAGAAGACTGGCAAGGAGGATTGTAAATACACTCAAGTGACCTTGCAGCTGGGAATGTGTAAAGTCTGGGGAGCAGTAATGTAGACAAGCACATAAATTGTACCTACTGCTGTTTATGCTCTGCGTGTTTGGCAAGTAGTGCATCTGTGTATAGATAACATAGGTGTTTGCTAGACTCGGAGGCACTCTATCAGACACACTTGAGCTCCCAGACTTGGTACAGAGAAGATCACAGAAGCACAGGGAGAATCACAGCATGGTGCTAAAGACTGCGCCTGCACAAGCCTTTGATAAACAAGTGTAAACAGCAGGCCAGTGATCTTCCATCAGGGACAGAGCTTAGCAGTGCCTGCGTCCCTGCTTGTGTGCCTCTGCCAGGTGCTGCTTTGGGGATCCCCTGGTTGGCGAGGTAACGAATAAATCTACTCTGCATTTTAGCTGTGGGTCTGTGGTTATTCCCGCTGCCTGCCTGCGCTGACTCACACCGTGTCTTAAAACATTATCAAGAGACTACGCAGGCGTGATCCATTTCTCTACCTCAAAGCCACGTGGATAGTTAGAACACTGCACAGAGGCACTAGAGGAAGCAATGGTTTCTCTTATCAAGAATGGAATCCTTAAGGACACACATAGCACAAGAGTGTGTTTTGGAATAGAGTATTTTGTTCTTCAGGTTTCCTTCTCTTCTAATTTTCAATTCCCAGAGAGAATCAATAACCACATTAGGCACAGACGCAGCCTCACAAAAAAGTCAACATGATCAGATTCTTGCAGAATCTGTCGTTCATCACATACTGGAAACTGCTGCCTGGTTTTCAAGGTGTGGCTTTTTCAGCTTCCCTGTTGTAGACTTCTTCAGATGGAGACATCTGAGGTTCCCCTGGAAGGGCTTTAATTTCTCACAAAGACTCATAATGCTGCCAAGCACATAATCTTTCTGGTCATCCAGGCAGTGGATTGAAGGTGAGATGAAGGAGACAGGGTATATGTATATTGGATTCAGCTCTGAGCAGAGAACATCTGTCAGTCTGAGGGGATACATGACAATTTAAACCAGATCCAGGTATGGTGAAGCCCAAAGGCCTTGAGATTCCAGAGTTTCCACACGCCAAAAGCAGAGCTTCATTAGCAAAGACACACTCATCTGTAAAAGCAGAAATGCACTGAACACGAAAAAGGAGTGAACAAAACAAAAGACTTCAGGACAAAAATGTAGTAGCAACAAATTCCCTATGGTATGCTGGACAACTGAAGTTTCATGGCAAGGTCTGCCTATTTTCCAGCAGGATGTTATCTGTATGAATACACATGGCTTTGGCCAAATGGAAGAGGTGGGATGAATGGGGTGGGGGGGACACAACACATCAGATAGCTGTTCCCCAGAAACCAAAGCAAACCTTGGGACTGCTCTAATCTTCTTTTCCTACTCACAGCATCTGTTTGTGTGCATGCACAATGACATGTCTTCCTTCATGGTTTGTCATCACCTTTGTCACAAGAGGCTAAATAAAGTCCCAGACTGGTGCTGGAGATTATTTACTTTCCATTTCAACTCCAATAAGTTATCAACAATTTAGCCTTGTCAAATTACTGTATCACCAGCCTCGTTTTTTCTTGATTACAAAGTGAGATACAGAGATGATTTTTTTTTTCTGTAAATGACTGTAAAATTGTCAGGGATTGTGACAGATAAAGTGAACTGAGTGTTACCTCTTGTGTTTTCGTAGGGAAAAACAAAACAAAATCCCTCCAGCTAGTCAGCAGGTACAGTACAACTGACAGATATAATACTATGTAAGTAAATACAAAAGCAAACAAAACATTTATATTGAGAAGACAGCTTTTATGTAGTTTATGCTCTCCAAGAAAATAACACACATCGAGTTCAAAACTGTAACGGAATTTACTTCATAGTCTTAAAATCCACACCTCACATCAAAACAAGCCACTGCTTTGCAAATAAACATGAATGAGAAAAAGGTTTCTAATATATCTGAAACACGTATCATGCAATTCTGGAACAAAAACCATCCAAAATCCTTTTCTTGTAAGATTACGTGGTATTATTTGAGGGGAAAGGAAAGGTTAGATGACTGTAAAGTTATGATTGCCTATGATCTGGTATGTTCTTTGAAGCTTACTGTTGATTCTTAATATCTTGGGCTTAATTCTGGATCTCAGAGCCATTTTAACACTGTGCAGGAGATATATATATATATATATATATATATATATATATATAAAACCAAATATGGGGCTTCCTCATAATTTTAGAATGTTACACAAACTGAAATCCTTTTGAAGAGTGACAATTGTTATTAATAAATTCATTGTTTCAAAGAAAGAAAATTCGACAAACTAAGAGTTTGTTCCAAATGCCACTGTGCGATCTTTTTTCCACAAGGATATTGAAAAATAATAATAATAATTAAAAAAAAAAAACACAAAACCACAAATAATCAAATCCAAGAGATCAGTTTTAGCCTTTTTCCTAGGGATTAGAATGCTTTTCCTAGAGAACAGTTTCTAGAAAAATACCAATCACCAAAAATTTTACACAGTGCTTCTAAAATCCATTTGTTCTATCAAATCATCCAAATTTACGTGAGCACAGACCATAGTGGCGTATCTTCACAGAGGAAGACAGAACTTGTCTTCCATTATCTTAACACACACAACGTAGTTTAAGCAAAGTATAAAGCCATGTTTCTCTTGAAGAGTTCTGAAATGCTTGAACCTTCCACCTTTAAGGACAACAGAATACAGAGACTAGAGCAAACTGTGGTAAATGTAGAAGTTCAAAAAGGAACTTACGATCGCACAAAATAAGACTCAGTAAGCAACTAATCTAAATAGGCAACTAGTGCCATTTTTGATGCTCTAGACTCTGTATGAAGCTGGCAGATGTAACATGACCTAGAAGATACCAGGGCCCTTCTGGAATCATAGTTCAGATCCAGAAGTCACATCCAAAAGCACCTAAAATGGCTCTCTCCCTAAGACTGCCTGTTAAGCCAACCCCATCCTTGGAAACTAAACTAAACAATGAATTATACTCAGACAGACAGTCATTGCTGCTCAGTTCCAGAAGAGTGTGAAGCACACAGTAAATACTTCATTTCTTTCTTCAAGCTACCAATAAACCATTCAACTACTGTAGGGAAAAGCCTCTCAGGGACTAATAAAAGCCAGTATTTTGCAGTATATTTTGAAGGAACCAAACCCCCAAAACATCGTTTTATTCACGTTTTTACACATCAAAAACAAAGTCCAATTCAAAATTATCCTCGGCCTTCAACAAAAGGACATCATTAACATGGGCTGTACTAGCTCAATAACAGTAGCAAATTAATATTTCATATTGTATATAAAGGAAGGTTTCTTAAACCTCTAAAAATGATAGGTAAAGAAGAGCTCTAAAACAAATCAATACCATTTCTCAATTTTAACTCAAATAAGAAGTCCGTGTTCATTGTAGTCTTCTTGCAAAATTGGGACTGAATCTCGCATGAAAAGCTCAGATTATGTAGATGGGAAACATCACCACTACATGCTTTCAATTTAACTTCCACAATGATAGCCATCAAGAGCTTAGAAAATGACTTTGTATTAAAAGTTTTTGAAGTTGTTAATAACCCCTACCTTTCCAAACAGAAGAAAAAAACACCAGAAATCACTTCATGTTGAGAAACCACTCATCTACAACACCGTACTTCTAACTCTAATTACCTAACGCTTTTTACCTGGTGACTGATCTCCTAAAGAAGTGATTTTACGCACGATAATGAAGATGATTCACAAAATAAAACATCTGCTTGATAGATAGCAGAAAACAAGCTTCTCCTTTTCACCTTTTACAAAATACATAACATTACCATTATTTGTCATAACATGACAATCTATTCACAAATGCAAGAGGGGAACAGAAATCCAGCTATAAGTTACCATCAACTTGAGACTGCTTTATATTAAAAAAATAATCTCTAAACTGCACTGCAAATCAAGATGCAATTCTACAAGCAAACTATAAGCTTAGAAAGCATCTTAGTTTGGTGTCCACAGAAACCTTCTCACTAACCACAACTGATACCCAGTTGCAGAATTTTAGTGAAATCTCTTTACATTATATCAAGACCACAACATATTTGCATATAATTGTTTGACTAGTCATATGGCACAGCATGGTGTAAAAGAGGTTAGGGAAGCAGATGCTGTCATTTTGTGTATGTATACATATGGTCTTTTGTGTTAGAGTTCTTGTAAATTTAGGATAGTCTTTTTTTTTTTTGGTGAACCTTGTCGTTATGCAAAAGTTTCAAAGTACTGCTCTACATCTTAACATCCTAGTGTTGTGGGTTCAGGTTCATAGTATTGACTCAGCTTCACAATACTCTGACCTCAGTGCTTGTGCAGATACTTTTTCTAGACCAGCCTTCTTTACCATCACGACACATGCAGGGGATGGCCAAATAGTTTCTTCTCAAAACTCAAACAATTGTAAGCTGACTTTGTTATTCAGAACCAACTGAAGCTTCAAGTCTAAGCACAGGTACTAACATGTTTGTTTTTTTTTAAATAGTCAACAAATCCTGAGAATTTCCATCTTGTTCTCAAGGTGAAAAATTCTCAAGAAGAAGGCTGCTGCTAACAGTATTGTGGCCTTCCCCGAGTGATGCAGGGGCTACACTACTATCACAGAAGGCCTTCAGTCAGTAGAAATAAAATCCTACCAACAATTGTCAAATTACTACGTATGCTGCCTTTGAACAGAATAATTAACTACTACAGCTATTTAGGAAGAAAAGTTTGTCTTCCATTTTACCATAACTAGAGTAGTGATCACTGAAGTTCTTCCATCTCCCTCTAGGGAAAGTCAACAGCAAACATGGATTAATGTCACAGATACACACTGTGTTCATTAGCAGACCTAAGATTTAAAAATAAATAAATCATTGTGCTTAAAGATCAAAAACCTCTCCGACTCCGCATATAAGCAAACGGTACTGTACCTACTAAGAGATAAATAATCTTAGCTTTTGACTGCTCAAGTATCAGCCAGTATTTTATCAGGTTTGTACACATTAAAGCACTTTCTTTATTCTGCAGGCTGTTTTTCTAACACCTTGCTAAATGAATGCTAGCTGTGTTAGAGACAATCATTTTTCTTTAGAAGGTAGAAGCAAAGCCTTACCCCAGAGGAAGCTCATCTCCCTTACTAAATTAGAAATAATCATGGCATGTCCAAACCAACTGAAAGCCTGCATCATCTGCTCTAAGTGGCACTAGAGTTAAGTTTTAACCTTTTAACTCTGACAATTCCTATGATAGCTGGATTTTCTGTGACAAATGAACAGCCTTAGATGTGGTTTTGTAATGCCTACTCCATTATTGAGCTCACTCCTAGGCTGGAGAATGAATTATCAACCAAATTTGCCATATTACCATCACCAAGATTTCCTGGAATACACATGCAGCAATTGTGCTGGTGCATATGATACTTGACTTATCCTATCCAACAAAAGAAAGCAGCTGTAATACTACAACTTTCTTCCTTTGCAATTAGCTTATGAGACATTAGTTTAATTCTCCATGCTGCTGTCAACCTTGTAATAGATGGATTAAGACAGTTAATAGGAAATCTTTGGCTACAGCATGTTTGGAACTCTTTCCATCACGTTGTGTGATAACAAATCCAGAAGGCATAGCAGAGCTTCATAATTTCCCCTTCCTGGCCCCATAAAAAGAAAGAAAGAACTGCACACATTGGAAGATGCTGATGCTCTAACTGAATGAAAGTTGAAAAACTGCATGAGCGTAACTATCTTCAGTAAATGTAATACATGCATTGTCTGCAGCATAGATTAGCTGATCTTTCCTAAACAGGGTTAAGATCTACTCCGAGTAGCTGAACAAGGCATCATCCTGTCCCTCCAGCTTCACTCCCACATACAGCGTAGGTCTATACTGCAACTGATAGCTATGCTTGTGACTGATCATAGACAAGATGAAAACGCCATTTAAGTTCTAAATCAAGGCAGTATAAAAGTCACACTATTCACAGCTTTATTATTGTTTTTGATTTAAAAACAAACACTCAAATGCAGAAGAAAAACATCACTTAAAGTGAAATTTTAGGGCAGATCTGACCATAAGTTATGAAAAAGGCCAACAACAAAAGAGAAATTAAAATTTTAAAAGGTAACTGACTATATGCCGCTATGATGACTGAATATTAAGAATTTTGCTTCTGTTGACCTTTTGTGATTTCATCCAATAGTTACAAGTTTAGCTGCATGGAGATTAAGCCTTGACCATTAAATGCCCTTAGCCATCCATTTCCTGAAACCGAAATGGCACATGACTAATGTACACTTGGACAATTTTCTTGACCTTTTCATGCAAGTATCTTATTTGGCTAAGAGCCACAGCATGAAACAGTTCAGAAATTATTCTTGGGCTGATGATTTTGACAACTTTTGTGAGGTCTCACCACAGTAGTAAGTGAAAGGCACCACATTAGAGGGCAAGGTTTGGCTAAATACGTAGCCAGGTCTGAGTCAAACTAGTGATACCAATTGTAATGGTTCCAACCAGAGAACTTTATCAAATAATCAAAAATTTAGATTATATGGAAGACTTCACGCCAACGCTATCCCATGTAACCCAGCTGCAGAGTTGCCACAGTTGTTAAGTCATACATTAGCTGCTCCAAAGCCATACACCATCTGTCACAGGTTGGCCATCCTTTCAAGTGAAGCCTGTCTCCAAACGAAGACTGGATGTCTTTCTGGAGGAAGACAAAACACGAAGACTTACTGCTTCTTTATTCACTTACAACATAATTAAAGAAAAAAAATCACCACTTTTAAACATTAGTTGGTCTCCTTCCAGTCTCCCATTACTTCTCTTTTGTCTCTAGACTGGAGATCCTATTTAAGTAGATATTTTTGCTTTCTGAAACAACTTATACACTGGAATTACTGCTTTGAATTACTGCTTTATCCCGATTATCTCTTTAATAAGCTAAAACAGACCCATTCTGTCTTACAAACAGAAGATTACACTGCGTAAGCAGAAACATTCTACAAGTCAAAGGAAGTTATTATGCCACTCTGTTTGGCACCTGTGAAACTACATCTGAATTATGGCACATCCACTTTTGCCACCCCTAATATGCTACAGAGATACTGATGAACTGGAGACAGTCCACTGGAGGACCACCAAGATGGTTAAGGATGGAGAATGTGGCAGATGAGGTTAAACTAGTGAGCTGAATTTGTGTAGCAACAGGAATAGGTTGCACAGTGAGAACTAATTGCTCTCTTCAACGACCTAATTGGCATTTATAGAGAAGACGAAAAGAGACTCTTTCCAGAGATGCACAACATACTGACAAGGAACAACAGATACAGCTTGCTACAATGGAAATTCCAGATAGACGTAGAGAACAATTCATGCTCTAAGGGTGATCAAACACTGAAACAGCTTATCTGGAGAGGCTGTGGAACCTCCACCCTTTCAGACTTTCAGGCCTTACATTGAGGAACCCTGGAGTAACCTCATCTGAATTTGAAGCAACCCTCCTTTGAAGATGTCAGAGTAGACGACCTTCAGAGGTCCCTTGCAACCTGAATTATTCCGCGATTCTACGTTCTTCAGCCAGAGTCACTTTTGTGCTTTTTCCCAGGACCCTTCCTAATTTTTTGACATTGTTAAAATCTATGGACAAGACCATAACCTGTAGTGATACAGATTTCATATCATCAGTACAACTAGAGGAGTTTAATCAAGTAAAGTAAGTGACTTCCTTAATCTTGCTCTATATTCATCAGAATTTCAGTCCCTTTACATTAACTCTACCCTTGGGGCTTTGGTACAACTTTTTGGCTCTATGATCCCTACTTAATCCCAGGGTCCAGCTTCTTCTTAAGCATGTATGTACATTTAGAAACTATCCATTAAAGTACAATTTCAGATTTTGCTGTGCAACAGTAGACTGAACAGGTCCCACTGAACAAGTAATCCAGGTGATTCCATTCTTTTTTACCATATACAAATTAACAGAACTTCTTTACAGTACCCTTCATAAAGAAGCTTGACTTGGAACATGCTTCCTTCATTAACACTGTTGTCAGTCCCCCACCCCTTCAAGCTTTTAAAAAGGTATTCAATTTACATGGTACAGGTGCTTTTTTGTTCTCCCTAAGAAGGCTGTACCAAGGCATAACTGCATTACACATAGTGAGTGTTTACACCAAACAACTGTGTTCTAAAACAAATGTAGTATTATTCTAGATATAATTTTACTTCCATATTTAGTATTTTTCTAAATAAAAAAAATATTTCCATTAAACTTTTTTTGGCATTTTTTTTCCTCTTCATTTCCTGAATTCTTTATATAGGTCATCCTTCTTGAGCTTTTTTAAGCAAGCAGTCTTCCAGGTCTTCAGGAATTTCTTTTGTATTTTAAGAGTTCTTGGGGTGGGACAACACACCTCAGATGAAAAATATTTTCATCCATTTTTTATTTATTTAACAGACATCCTGGGTGCAAGTTACAAAGACCTGTCGGTAGCTTCTGTTTAGAAATGTCTGTCATGGACTTTTCTGTTATAACTTCTAGATTATGTACCTTAATCACCTGCAAGATACTCAACCACCCCACTTCTACCTAAAGAACAAAGGCAATCACCATAATATCCCGTCTTTTCTATTTCACTACAAACCATGGTACCATTGTCACCTACGTGACTAATAAAAGTGATGAAAGAATCCTAGCAATCTCGCCTTTGTTATCATTTGCCATATTAGTCAGGATTTTCCTCTCAGATAACCAGTTTTCTAGATTCTTCATGTCCCACAATGCCGTTTTTCCCCTCTACCATCCTCACACTTATGCTCTGTACTGAAAATGAGGGAAGGGCCCTGAATTGCTTCTGTCACACCGCAATAAAAGGAAGACAGATTTTAACAGAATTTGCCTTTTATGTACAACCTCTAAAACAGTTAACTGTGATTGCTAGTGTAATTTACTCGGAGAAATCCACCACATACCTATTTATGTACTTTCTTATACATGCGTTTGCATGCACATACACACACCATTTTATTGCATTTTTGTTTTAGTCTGGACATGCATGCAAGCAAGCAAAACTGCATCCCATATCAAATCCTAAGATACCACTAAAGAAAATGGTTACTACACATTTCAAAGGAAATTTGATACAAGGAAAAAACTCGGCCCAAGTTTTTGGCATGCAGTGTTTTACACTGTCATATCAATACCTTTCTCTATTATCATTAACTTTCCCTCTCCTCAATATCAACCAGCTGTAGCTCTTTCCTAGCATGTTTATACCTTTTCTCTTGATCTTAATTCAAAGGCCATTTCAGAACAGCTCTAGTATTTGTAGTCTCTATCAGTTCCTCATTTTAAGCTCAAATAGTCTGCCTGCCTACTTTGCCCCTCTACCTTTTTAGTTTCACTTTGATTAATCTCATTTTTCCATCTGGACCCACCTCCTGTCTATTGCCACTTGTATATCCCTATCTTCAGCTGCCATTTACCTTTACAGGAGATCACTCTTTCCATGTATTGCTTGACCTGTTCGAGCATCTCCAAGTCTTTACTTTGTTTAGCTTAGAGACTTCCCAAATCCAGTCATTTCCTTTTACTGTCTCCACTTTCCTCTCTCCCACTCTGTCCCAAATTTTTCAGGCTATAAAATGGCAACAATGCAAATACACTAGTGCAGAACCAGCACATCTGCTCAACACATTCCTTTCATGTTACTGCATGCATAACTACAGCACAGTATGTTATGAAGTTAGCAATACTGTAATTTTGTTAAAATTTGCTATTTTAACAAGCCTAATATCTTCTGAGGTTTATCTGAGGGGGCAGATCAGATAAATATATTCTGATATGGTTCCTATTTACAAATAACACCTTTTAAAAATTCACATAAAAGCACTTGTGAATGCGCATTTATACTAAAAGATACACAGTTAACAGTTCAGCATCCAGGATTTTGAACAGCTTTGCCATCTCAAAAAGATGACTGTTTAAACCACAACCAGGATAATTAAGTTCCTTCAAAATACTGTGAAGCCAAAAAAAAACCAAACCCACACAAACCAAAAGAAACCCACACCACTGGTATACTCCACCTTCTTAATTTTGCACCCTTTTAGGGGTGGGCTCACAGTAGTGCTATGCCCCCATTTGCATCAACTGATGTCGCTACAGAGACAAAAAACACAGTAGCAGAACAGTGGGGGATTGCAACCAAAAAAAAAATACCAACAATAGCAAAGAGAACACTCTAATACTAGAACACTATTATTTTTAAAGTCTTCAGTTTAACCTATGCAAACATTTTACAATAATTGTTAGTTAACATTCCTTCCAATGACAGTGACCCCAAATAATTACATCAAGAAGCGACTTCCAGGCTTCCCAAAAAATGCCTCTTCAATTTTAATCTAGTACAACTGGTATATAGCCAAGGTGGGGGCTGGGCACCTAAGTGGAAAAAATAACTTTAAAGGCCTCGGAAACATTAATGCAGAAAACAAGTTGCTTCTCTTACCTGATGAGAACTTGACACGTGCCAAATGAACTTCCTCCTGTGGGAAAGCCACTGACACGCAGCTCATTTGCATAAGTAGCATGAGCTACAAGTAGGCTTCCAGGTCGGCCATCTTGATACTCAGATCTTGTTTTGTTTACACAGCAGCATAAGTACTATTTTCCATCCAGCTATGCTGTTGTACCTCCCAGCCAGTAGCCTACAGCAGCTTGTTGCAGCACACAGGAACTCCCACTCCCCCACACAAGTGAATGAAGGTGTCAGGAGTGTCACTGCAGCTCACTGAGCATGCCACAGCCTCCAAGGGAACGTTGCAACTGCAAGTGTCCATAATCAGAACTCTTTGTGCTGCCTTCTGTGCTGCCAACTATTTAGCACTGCAGCAACTATGTGCAGCGAGGTACCTCCCACATACCACACGGTAGTACCAACAAGCATAAATTTATTACAGCTCAGCATAAGACAGCACACTAAAACCAAGAAGCGAGCTGAAAATCTCCGCCGTGTTTTCACGCACTAGCAATCTAACCACACCGAGATTCCCTTGTATGCCTTTCCAAATTCATCGGCGTGGCTTGCTCTGCCCAGAAACCAGACTGCTCCTGCAATCCCTGCAAGGGAAACTCCAGGACACATGTTCCTTGCTGCCGAGGCAGAGCCAGACTGCAGTTACAGCTAGCTGGCGCCAGTGAAAATTTACATAAAGGGGGCCCCAGTTCAAGAGGGAGCTGCAGCAGGATGCTGCCAGGCAAGGCTCCCCCCCGGCCCCCAGAGACGGCCACGAGTTCTAGAATATGGAGGCTACCCTATCTGCTTACTGACAGTCCAGAGTCACGCCAAAAGTCAAGTAGTAATCTCAGTGTTTATAAAAACTGTCAGTGGTCTCTGACAAAGAAATGCCCCCTTGAAACAGGTTCCTAGCAGAACTGCAAAATGCTGCACTGGTCAGGAAGGTTTTGGTAAGCATTTTATAGTGATTTGCATAATGCTGAATAAATGGCTATGCACATGCAATCAGCTTCTCTGTAACTGGTATTTCCAATAATTCACAGCCTACCAATAACAAGGAACTGTAGCCTCCAAAGTAGAGCAATCCGGTTTTAACCTACTGACAACAGGTAACGTGTTTGGCCATTTCGTTTAATTTACTGTTAAGACTTCACTCACCCCCAGCCCACCCCCCTTCACCGGGCAGGTGGAGCTGTGGGCTCTATCCAACTACCTAAAAGGGTATACTGACAGGTAAAGAGAGAAGCTCAGATTTCAGCCTTGCTCCAACTTCAAATAGTTAATTTCTTAATTCTTGCCTTTTTCACTTCCAGTCATAGGTCCCATTATATTAACAAATAAGTTATATTTTACAAATGTCTACTCTAAAACTCACCTTACTTTCTGGGGAAAAAAAAATTAAACCAGGCTTTGTTTACTATTAAATGTGTTTATGTAAAAGATGAATCATTATCCAATACCTTCCCCTCCACATTTGTAGCCTTACGAGAAACTCCTAGCATATGACACAACTCAAGGCAAATAAATATACCATTTATTATACTGCTTATAAATATGAATTTGCAAACCCTAAAAAAAATAAGTTAAACCACAGTAATGTTGGGCTATGCATCTAGCAACGCTGCTGTACTTGCAGCATTGCACCATTCAGTGGCATATACAGGGAAGAGGACAATGATGGAGACAAATGCCTGCAATTTGAGTAGGACAAAGGCAGCGCCACCTCAGGACCGGGAAAGCCTGCTTTGTGCTCCTGGCCTCTTTTGTTGCCCACATTGCTTGTCTTCAGGATGCTAACAGTGTCGGGGATATATATAATCCAATTACTTTGAATGTCCCTTTTCCACTGTGGAATTACAATTTGCTGTATGGCTGGTTCTAGGTTATTTCAGCATAATGCAGTTTGCTTATCATAACATCACAAAGATTCCAATTTCATGTCAAAGTATTTAGTAATGCAAATTATTCTTCTCTGGTTGTTACAATTCAGGCTCAGATGTTGCGTCCAAAAACCTGAAGAGATGCACAAAGCAACAACTGATATTTTCCCACAATGATTATCACATTAGAGTGACAACCATTAACCATGTAAGTGATCTGCTGTTACTCGTCTATTATTTCACGTGCATCTTTTGATTTATATTACTTTCAGACAGATTTGTGTAAGTTAACACATTTAAGCACTGTGCAGAATACATCTTTCAGTGATGCTTTTGTCATTTGCCGAATGAGTCATCAGCTGAACAGGCTCAGTACTTGGAAATAAAGGGCACCAATGCTGCCTTAAAAAAAACACACACACAGAGGCAAAACCTGAGCCTTGTGTTACCTACATGAAATTACACACACCAGCTCTACTGCCTTATGCACAAATCCCAGCACAACACTACCATTCTCAGCACTGAAGGAGACAGTATAAAGTCAGATCCTTGACTCGGTGCGTTTCTTGTCTCCACTCCAGTCCTCTCAGGAAAATCCGGGCCGGAGCTTGCAGGCAGCCCCGCGGCCGGGTTCTTCAGCTGCTGCCTGGGGGCGGCACCACCCCGCTTCCAGAACGTTCCGAGTGACGTCACGCCCACTCCCGCTGCTCTGCCGTCTTCCCTGTGCCTTGTTGCGCGGCCAGCTAGGGCAGAGGCGATTTTCAGACGCGGCGCGTTTCCACGCGGCGGGGTCATCGTCCAGAAACGCGCAGGCAGGCTGCCAGGAGCAGGGCGGGCTGCATGCTCGGCACGGGCCCGCTGACAGGGCAGAGGGCTCGCAAGGCCCCACCACGCCTCGCAGCCCAGGCGGGCCGAGCCGGCCGCAGAACCTGCGCGGCCGCCATTTTAGGGTCTTACAAAGGCAGAGGGCGGCTTTGGTGGTGGTTGCTGGTTTTGTCTTTAAGTGTCAGAGTAACACTGGAGAAAAAGACATAATCATAGTCCCTTCCATTCTCCAGTGATTGCCATTACAAAATAAATAAATAAAGTGATTGTTTTTCCTACATTCAATGCAATATGTTGAAAAGCTTCTACTACTTTGAGTACTCAAAGCCGGTTTCTCAGTCTTTTCTTCACACATGCACACAGTTTTCTAGCCTGTGATCAGAAAGGCCCTCAAACAGCAGATGTTACAGTCAAAAGTAATAAAGCCAGTTGTCTTCAAAGTAATTATTAGCTGTATGGTTTCAGTTGGTACATATGGTAGACAATATCCTCATTTTAAGTGTCATAGTTGATACATCTCAGAAAGGTACAGAAAAAAATCTGCTACAAAATGATTTGGGTAAGTATTTCATAGGCAAAATTTGTCTTAAAAAGAGTAAAAACATCATGATGAAACCTGTCTTTAGTAGCTCAAAAGAAAAATAAGGGGAAAAAAAATCACGGAACAAGGGAAAACTCTTTAGGCAGTACATAGCAGCCCAAAACATCCCTTTTCCCTCTTTGCCTTTTTTTTTTCCAAAGCATGAAACTGAACACTCATGTAACAGCCAGAATCTTGGTAGCTCCCTAACCTTCCTTGAGTTAGTCTTTGGACAGCACAGAAAATCGTGCTCATTGCTGTAATATGGAACTGCCTGTCAAATCACATGCTTATCTTAGCCACTATGGTTTACTTCAAGATATTTTACAGCAGAAGCCTGTAGCAATAGAAGGAGCAGGAAAGGCAGGACTAACACTAGTTGTATCTGGTTTTCTACTATATAAAAGGGGTTAGAAAGCACTTAAAACAAGAAACATTCAGGCTGCACCACAGTAAAATGTTGTGTTCCCTTTGTTTCAGAAAAGTAAAATACTGGTTGACTCCTTAGCAACCACAGAGAAGAAGAAAAAGTCATATTTTACTCAAATTTACATGATTTTTTTTTTAAATTTATTTACTGAATACTGAAAAACCGAAAGGCCTAAACATGCAAGTCAAGATGATGCAGGAAAAAAAATATATATATATATATTTGTTTAACTCATAAATCCTTTAAAGACACTAAATTCTGGAGAAAACCATAGTAAATTTTACAGCTAAAAATAAACTTGGATTTTAACTATTCCAGAATAATCATGATGTGATTAAGTATTTAAGATTAAAAACAGTTTTTAGTGCTCCACAACCATTTAGTTCTACTACTTAAAGAACCAATCAAGTCAGCTGTTTGAAAGTGACTTGCATAGATTGAAGAATATTGCATTAATTCAGCAATCCATTCCAGTTTGGTTTGAATCCTGCCTGAGATTGTTTTCTCCCAGAATATCTTCTTAAATAGAAGATGCAGCTGTGCAACTTCAGACAATTCTGAGTTTTAAGAAGAACATAAAAAATAATCAAGCCATGTTAGAATGGTTCCAAGCAGCTACAATTTAGGAAGCATTTGTATGTTTATTTGCTACATGAAGCACAAATGGAAAAGGAGAATAGTTTTCTTAAATACACCACTTGGAAAAAAAAAATAAACTCCTTCAGTGTTGCACATTTCTCTTGGAAATTCACGTGTATTTGACACTGCTACCCTATTTGGAGTTTGTTTATTTCTGGAAGCCTACCATTCAAGTTCAGGTATCAGCACTACAAAACTAATTGTTCTAGAATGCAGCAGGTCTCTGAAGTGGAGAATCTGACAACGCATCTCACATTTAAAATGCACAGCAATCAATTCAGTTAAAGCTGATAATTCATTACACACAACTGTTTCTAATTTAAGTCATGCACATATAAATTATATATTTAATAAATGTATCTTTGTATTCTTTAGAGTGCAGTGTTCACATACAAGTAAATCAAATGTTTTTTGTTTGTTCTTCAGTAGTTAAAAAGGCAACTATTAACAACATTGGAGAGAGGGAAAGAGAGTCATACTGACAGTTACCAGTGTATTCTGCACACCAACCGTTACTGTATCCTTGAACTTCTGGAAACAGGAATGCGTTCCATGTTAACACAGGTTTCAAAACCCACCATACTTTATGCATTCCAACGCCCACTTTAGGGACGGAAAAAAAAGAGAATCATCCAAACAAAAAACCCCAACCACATCACACACCCACACATCTCACTACAACAGAAACACTCTATGCCTCCCTGCTGGGCCAGTCATTTCCTACAGCACTTCCAAGAATGATGTTTTTCAAAATGGCCTGTTAGAAAGTAAACCAAAGAACAAAGGAAAAGGCAAACACTGCAGAGCTGAGGAGAGCTTTCCTCTGAACCCTGGCAATCTCTCTGGGCATTGTGCTTTCTGTAAAATGGGAATAACCTTACTTAGCTCATAGAAAGTTCCTGGGTTTTTTTGGGTGCCAAAAAAGGCACGAAAAGAATTGCGTGAAAGACACGGTGTACATGTACGTTACTGTACTCAGATCTAACACATGTGAAGAACTACTCCTTACAGTGAATGTCAAAAAATATGCCATTTTCCCTTTTCATGTTCCCATGAAAGAGGGGTTAACAAAAAAACCCAGCAGAATCAATAGTGCTTGACAGCTTTCACGTATATGTATGGTAATATATGTTTTAGACAAAATTTTGTGCCCTTCATTGACTACCACATAGGACTTCAGTTGTCTTATCATAAAGAACGAATTATTTTTCCTTGTTTCAAACAATGACTTATTAACATCTGGAATTAATCAGCAACAATAACTGACTAAAACCATATAAACAAACCTCAGTAATCATTTTTAAGACAGGGGTCAGGATGACTTGACTCAGTATCTTGTAAGAAATCAAAAAGATTGTTTGGGGGATGGGAATCAGGAAATCTCATTACGTTATGAATATGCACTTATTAAATGAGGCACTCCTTAGCGAAATAAGTAGAATTTGTCGTCCAACTTTTCAGACATTTGGAAGTGCCCAACTGATTTCAGTATCTTACCTACCTTCTTAACCACGAAAGTGACTATGAAGTAAAAGCTGCCGTAAGTCAAGACCACTGAACAAAATTCCACTAGCTATAAATAAGTAATAAGACTACCTACCTAATTGCATTTCAGCATCACCTGTGATTGTACATTTGCATTATTTCTATCACTGACTTGTTACCCTAATGCAGGGAGAGCCTATGACCACTTACAGGTTTACAGTTAGCTGAAGTCAACAATCAACTTAGCCTTAAATTCCTGACTTTCACTGACTTCTTTACTATTGTATTTCTTACACCAAATACACAGGTAAACATGCAACAACATCTTCTGAAAACCTGATGTGCACTATCTGTTCAAAATACTTTGTTTCTTCAGAAGAGTGCACTGCCATTACCACTAGAAGACTTATGCAAGAAAGTATTTAAAGACTAATTTAACCACCAAGTGCTTTGTTACAGAATATGCTAAAAGCACCAGGTCAATGTGCAAAAATACTGAGGAAGAAGTAAACTTTCAGGCATTTAATATAGACTTTCACAACCTTTGCACTAAGTTCAACTTCAGACAGGAAAATATTATTAACTATATACTGATGAGTTATCCAGCTCTTCTGCTGCTCCTAATATGTTTGTGGAGAACTTCAAATAACTCCCTATATAATTACAGTAAAATTAACACGTGTCTAGCTTAAGACCCCATGAAGATCTTAGTTAGGTATTTAAGACAAACTCCAAAAAAGAAGATAAGTGAGTCATGAGGAAAAATGTCTTAACCTCTTCCTCCTGTATTGTTCTCTCCCTCCCCAATGGAAAAAAAATCTGAGCACTGCTTTTCTCCCAGCTACATGCCCCTGGATGCCAACACCCACCAACAACCTTTTAATGAGAGTCAAGCATGACAAATAGCTAGGCCTCCTTTAACCAGTAACATGCACAGGAAATGCCTAGGTCACATGAAGCCACCAGCATTTTGAAACTCAGATTTCACCTAAGAAATAAAAGAACAATTTAACTTGAAACTTTCACTCTATTTTTTGCAGTACTTCTACAGGATTTATGCTACTATGATTGTTGAATAGCAAATAACTGGTACCTGCAAAACGGTTAACATTTACATGATCATCACTATCCAAATGTATTTACTTAGGTTTTGTATTTCCCAAATGTTAAATGAGAACAAATTAACATGTTGAAAACATGGTATCAAATGTAAATCTAGCCACTCAATTACAAAAGTGCAATTAAGTTCATAAAGAATTTATTTTAGGTGTTAGTTAAACCATGAGGCAAGTTTTTGAGAAATGGCAGCATGAAGCAAGAGCTCTTCTGGCCTGGTAAGGAAGCAAGCCAAAATTAATTTGTTTAACAAGACATGCAGGTATGACCTCTGACCTCTCCTGTCCCACCCGATCTACTCTGTAACTGAGAAAGGATAGAGGTCTGTGAATTAATTCAGGGAAGGGGGGGGGGGGGGGGGGGGGGGGAGGGAAGGGGGAAACCACACCCTCCTGCTGACAAAAAAAACTACAATTCTTTAAGGTATTTTATACAGGTTAGAATTCTAACATTTTGATGGAACAAAATTTGTAATTGTTTCTCAGCAAAGCAGAGCTAGTGCTTACCTCCAAGTTCTGAAGCATGTGGTGCCAACAGCTCTGCTCATTTGCATACAGTCAGGCTAAACTGCTGCAATGAAGAACACTTCGGCAGCCATTTTGAAACTGCACTGTCTCAGCTGCACTGAAAACGTGATTAAGATGGCTGCACTGTGCACTCAAGACCAGCCATTCAGTGACAACTCAGCAGTGGATAAGACATTTATACAGCAGAGCACCTCCCTCTTTGCCACACTGCAACAAACGGCACAGGGAGAGGAAGGCCAGAGAAATGGGTTTTTAGGCAGAAAATGGTTAACGCATGGCTGCAACGTTGCAGCTACTGAGAGCACCACTGGCAAAGAGAACAGAAAATAAACAAAAACCCATTAGATATTAAGGGAAGCAGCCTTGCTAGGCCTGCAATTAGGATTTGTATCACATACTTCAAATCCTCCCTAACTCCAGGCAGTTCGGAATCCACTTCACATATTAACAGCCATAGATAGACCCACTTCATGCCTAGAACTGACAAACATTAGGGCATACTTTTCAAGAGTAGTCTCATTTCAATCCTTTAAACAAAAGGAAAGTGACAACAAAAACGAATACCAAACTATATCCATACCTTCATTTCAAAAGGGATGGTATTGTTAATTTTGAAATTTGAAATATTAGTTGTCCAATAAAAGTTTTACTTGGGAAAAACAAAAAAAGACAGTTTGCTTTAGAAATAAGGAAGCTAGAAAACCCCACAACTCAAGAACACTCAGGAACTTCAGTCACCACAGAAACCACATATCTAATTCTTTAAGTCATACAGTATACAAGTTCACCCTCTCCAAAGATCTAGAATCCCTTCAGCAATTTTTTTTAATGTTTTTGTTTTTTAAATGCAAAGAAGTCTGTCCTTAAAGAACAGATTTGGGAACCTGGTGGGGGGTGGGCATAGGAGGGGGAAGCGGAGTGCCAGATGAATGTACAATTTTAATGCAAGCTGAAGTTAAGCTAATAAGGTTCCCCTTTAGGTTTTGTTCATTAACGCCAATCATCTGCCGTCATACAGGCAACAGTGCATCAGATCTGGAGGGAGCACTGCCATATCTGCCTTGCTGCATCACGTAACCTGTCCTCTAGAAAATCCAAATACAGCTCTTTTAAAAAAAACTGCAAGAGCAGATGGGGCTATCTTGAAGGAAATAATTTATTTTTTTTTTTTGTAAAGGTTAGGAGAATAGAACATGCCCTCCATCCATTCTTCTATTAAAATATCTAAACTTACATAACTGTGCATGTATCTGTTGCCAGTTGTAGCTGGTTATTTCAGGACTGATTAATCATGCCAGCAGTAGTTGTCTGATGCGCTCATCAGTGCTAGTATTTCAAACTTAGTATGTTTGAATGCACTACCTGGCTAATACGAGGACAAAGGAAAGCATGGTTTGCAACACAAGGGAGAGAACATCTAACACCTCTAGTAAGCTACATTAATTATTATGTTCAGAGGATTAAATTAAAATATGCTTTAAGTTCAAATGCCCAAAAGACCAGTCTCTTAAGCAAAATTTTGAGGACTGGGGCACAATTTCATTACACACCAGACACTTGAAAATTACCTACTACACTGAAGCTTTTTTTGGTCAAGATCCATTACCACATCAAAATGAACTTTACAACAAATTCAAAAGAAATATTTTTGAATAACCAGTTATAACCCCAAGTTGTTTACTCCAAGCTTTATACATAAAATGTCTTCACCTTACAATGATTTACAATAACTTTTAACATTTCAAAACTCAAACTTACTATTTCATTTATGACAAATATGTTCACTCTGATTTCCACAGTAACAGGTGTTTTAAATAGAAGAGAATTCTACAATTAGCACATCCACAACATTCCTAGATCAAAATGTGAGTTCTGATCTCCAGTCCTGGAAATTCAACATAAACCTAAGGAGGGGTCACCACTGGAACCCAAGAGCTACACTTGTGCAATACTGCATTCTCTAACATTTGGTCCTGGAACTCTCTATACGGAAACTCAGTAACTTAAATAGGTTTGTATAGGCAAAACTACCTTGGCCTATTTGAAAAAAAATAAAAATAATAAAAAAAGAGAGAACGCTTCCCTCTGACCTATAGAAAACAGTATCCACGTCACATACTGCATGCAGTCAGTCACCTCATCAGAAAACTTCACAAACACAGAGGTGCTGACATGTTAATACAGACACCCAGTCTCAAGAAATCTAACCAAATGCCAAGGAACCATATGCATGTACTCAGACTTCATTTCAGCATACTTAACTCCACAGGCATGTTAATTATTTAAAAATATTAGCCAAATTGAATATTAAAATAAAATCAGATATTTAATTAAACATCAAATTGAGATCTGAATAATGCATTTGTGAATACTTTGGCCAAGGAACCACGAAGTGAATCCATATTAATGCAGAACTGCTACATAAGCGTGAGATTGCAACTTCTTATTGCTACTTTGGGTAGCATCTATACAAGTTCTACAGAACTCAGAAATAAATGTGGAAATCAGGCATTTTTAAAAGGATCCGAAATTGAATTTTAACTTGTTACCTCATACGTTTACATTTCTCTTACACACACAATAAAAACTCCCAACATTCTTAATTCTGCCCTCTTTTAATGACAAGACAACCCACTGAAGTACTATTTCAGCAAGTTCAATTATTCTAGTCACAAGTTAATTTCTAAAATGGAGCTTCCCTTTTCCAACCTTATCATGAACATCAAACACGAAACTCAGAGAACTGTAGCCTGTCATTTCCCTGTTTCCTTCCTTACAAGGAAGTAATACAAGCAGGCACTCCCCTCCCCCCTAATGCCATTATGTAGGGTCAGATTTTATACTATGGCTCTGACCCTAAAGAATCAATTGATAAGGCAGAAAATTACAGATTTTCAGACGGGGTTTTAAGTTTTCACATTATAATGTCAGCAAAAAGAAGCCAAAGCACAAAAACATTTATTTTGCTGAAGTTGTAGATCCAAAGATCAGTCTACTACATATCATCCACACTTCTTTGGGCACAAAACACACCTCATCCATATTATTTACCCTTTTCTTTTGAGTAGTATCTTTATTAAGTGAACAAAACAATTCCTCCACTTAATGAAGTACACATCTGATTTAAAGTTTCAGTGGACCATCTACTGAAACCCTCCCTTATGCCTGTATTTACACAGTCAAGTAGACTAACACAAGAAAAAAAAAAATCACAGAGAACTGCAAGAACTTGGTAGATTAAAGTTACTTTAACTACTGGGGGGGGGGGGGGGGGGGTGGAAATCCATGACGCCCATAAGACAAGGAACACTAGAGTCAGGAAAAGTCAAAGTTTGCACAACACCCAAGTTCTTCCTGCAAGTCCAAACCACTTGATGGTAGGACCAATGAAGGAAACTGTTACCATAGTCAGCAAGTGTGTATGCCAATGTGCTAGTTTTCTAAAAACACTTTGAAATGCTCTTTAAAAAAAAAAAATAGTGTGCAATGTTTATGTAAAAGTGCCTTGTGGAAACTGCAATAGAATCACAGAATCATTCAAGTTGGAAGAGACCTCTAAGATCACCTAGTCCAACCTCTGACCTAACACTAACAAGTCCTCCACTAAACCATATCATCTAAACGTCTTTTAAAGACCTCCAGGGATGGTGACTCAACCACTTCCCTGGGCAGCCGATTCCAACAACCCTCTCAGTAAAGAAGTTCTTCCTAATATCCAAGCTAAACCTCCCCTGGCGCAACTTTAGCCCATTCCCCCTCATCCTGTCACCAGGCACGTGGGAGAATAGACCAACCCCCATCTCGCTACAGTTTCCTTTAAGGTACCTGTGGAGTGTGATAAGGTCGCCCCTGAGCCTCCTCTTCTCCAGGCTGCACAATCCCAGCTCCCTCAGCCGCTCCTCGTAAGACTTGTTCTCCAGACCCCTCACCAGCTTTGCTGCCCTTCTCTGGGCTCGCTCGAGCACCTCGATGTCCTCCTTGTAGTGAGGGGCCCAAAACTGAACACAGTACTCGAGGTGTGGCCTCACCAGAGCCGCATAAAGGGGGACAATTACTTCCCTAGCCCTGCTGGCCACACTGTTTCTTAATAGGTTGGAGACAACTGTGGAAGGAATTTCCTGTCATGGCAGGTGTCTTTTTTTTGTTATTATTAAACATATTGCTTCTTTATGGTATTGTGAAATTGAGGATAACGCAAAGGACAGCACAAAATGACAGCATTGCAAATATACCGGTTATTTTAACAGCTAGATGAAATACTTCTGTTCATGTCATTCATATACCTCTGCATTAAGTATGTGAGTTTACTTAAAATTATCTTCAGAAACTGAATCTAGAAGAGAAAACCTTTTTCTGTATTAAATACATAAGGTTAAACATAAGAAGTAAACTGTACTGGTACACCTAAGTATCATAATAAATAAGTTATTAAAAATTATTCTGCAGACAGCCATCTAATTTACTTAAGACCTCCTGTGATTTGATGTTTATTCCTGGAAGAAATAAGAGCTGATACTCATCAGTACAGTTTTTAGACATTTATAGCATACACATCTCAAAATCAAACATCGTGAAGGGCAAAGCTAGTGGGTGTTTATTTATTTATTTTAAACGTTGTTTAAGTTGCTGGTAAATCACAAAGGAACATCAAGGGCATTTATATGAACACATATGTATACACAGTATCCTGAATTGCTCCACAATGACACGATGAAAGCTTTCAAACAACTGAGGATCAGGCATTTATTTAATACCACATAGTTACTATTATGCCTTTAGCTACAACACCAAGGAATCCTTACTAAAAAAAGAGGGGGGGGGAGAGGTGAGGGGGGAAGACCTGCTGTTACAAACACGGGCAATTTTTTAAAGTTTATGTCAGTAATACTAAACAAGATAATGAGCACGCAACAGAAAAAAACAAAACCACATTTCCTGCAAATTTGTAAACACTATCTTGTTACTTTTTTATCAGAGTAGCCCCAGGTTATTATCGGTGCCTTACCGCACCAGGCAAGCATCTGTACCATACAGCCTGAAGTTGTATGCTAATGCAACAGCCTCCATACTGCTTTAACAGACAGTACCTATGTTCTGGCTGACCAGCTACTTATCACCCCAAAACAATGTGTTCCTGTGAGGTTCTCCATGCCTTTTACATCATTGGGGATAGTGGTAATCTCTCCTCACCCCAACTGCTTATTTTCACAAATTTGCTGGAATTAATTATCTTGGAGACCTACTACTGTCAGATTTATTGACAACAATCAAGTCTTTCAAGAATTTTTGAGGACAGATCAATCAACAGACAATGATCACACAAAGTTGGGCTACCATACTAGAAGTGAGCAGGTTTCTGCTAAAGCCTGCGGGCTGTGACAATTAAAACATGTTTTGTCATGTACTTTTTGCAATTTTTTGCTTAAGAAACACATATATTTGTTAAATACATATTTTATTAGTGGCACAGCACAAGTACCGTTTAATAGCCTTTATGCACTTACAAAAATTTCATGCAAACATTCATTTTTCACTAACAGCATTCTGGTTTTAGTGTCGAACGTAACCTCAGATGAAAACATAAATAAAGCCATATAAAACTCAAGTGTAACTGCAATTCTACTGTCCATTCTGGGATTTTATAGTTTTACTGTATGTACACAAATAGTCAAAACAGACCATTAGTAGCAATCAGAAATAAAAACTACATTAACTAGAGCCAGAATATGCAACAGAAGTAAAAACAGAACTAGACCCACATTTCTGAATCACAATTCAACTGTTTATACCCTGTAAAGTAAAAAAAAGAAAAAAAAATCACTGGTCTAGCTCAGTCCTTATCATTCTAAGATAAATTATTAATGCATTCTGTAGATACAAGTACCAATACAGAAACTGGATCTCTAAAATTCATGACACTCAGTTTTATTATTTGATCTGTAGATTAAAGATGAGCTTGAATAATAAGATGCTTCCAGAAACCTAAAACATCCTATACAAAAATCAAGGATTTCCTGATTCCCATTGCTGCTGAAAGGGGAAGAAATGAAAAAACATAACAAGAAAGGTACGACACCTGAACACACTATAATCACAAAATAAAATCTCTCTGTAAGAATGAGAATTAAGATTCCAGAATATTACAGAAAATTTGTATTTTGAAAAGATACTCAGAACTCAAAGGGTGACAAAAATACACGCTCCAGATAGTCCTGACTGAAAAACTCAAAGCTAAAATACTATACAGTTACTTTCTTTGCAATCAGCCACCAGGCTTTAACATCCAAAGCAAGGACGGAGCTGCAGGAATTTTAAATATGATGTATTACACAATTCTCTTCTGAACTTTATGCAGAGATTAAGACACTCCATAACTGTCCAATTTAACAAGAACCACTTGTATACAGAGATTGCTTTAGAGAAGAACCTATCTCTCTGCTTCTTAATGAGCTGTCAAAAAATAAGTAAATCAAAATTAAAAAAGAAAAAGAAAAACCACCACTACCCTATCCAAATACCAGATGGACAAGGTAAGCCACTGGAGCTTGATAAACATTGTTTCTTGAGGTATGATAGAAACAAGAGAGCGTTTTTTTCATATGCTACAGGATATAGTGCACCAAATATAACTAAAATTCCTGACTTACAAACATACATTCTGAACACATCATTTGTGTTGGGCAATTATCAGTTGCTGTGTATGTGTAGATAAGTCTCTCACAGTAACATCACATACTGAATAGGAGTAATAAAATAGTCCAAGCACAGTTGTAACTGAGAAACATTAACAATCTTAGATTTCACTACATTTAGGAGAAACATATAAAATATATTGGGGAAAAGAAAAAAAAAATAAAATTCACAAACCTTAATGGTTGTAAAATTTGCAACTCATTTTCCTCAGCTAATATCTCTTAGAAAAATTGTGATTCACATCTGTATCACTGAATTCATTGTGGAAATGACCTCACGATATAAACATGACTAGCACACAATATAGAAAAACACTAAGCGGAGAGCAAATAGGAAAAAATATATTGTTACAAACTAACACCAACATACTAATCAAATATCTTCTGGTCTTACTGTCCACATTTCATAACTAAGAGATTTTTGGCATAAATAAAATTCCTGACAGTAGGCACAGATAAACCTCATTAGTATTTTTGCTATTATAAAAATTCTAGATTTGGGGAAATTTATGTTTTCTTATTTTGGAAGGAAAATATAACATCAGGTTTAATTAACTATTTTTCACCTTGGAAATATCTTCTATTTGCTACCAAAAAAATGTCTTCTTCCAAAAATCATAATCAAGCATACTGAAAATTATGATTTAGTTACCAATTAAAATCACTTACTAAAACAGCATTTTAAAAACCATTTAACATTTTAAACTGTTTGTTTCATAGAGATTCTGCAAAAATCAGTATTTAGAATTAAATTATTTTTATTCTTAGGTTGTTCAGGCTCTTGGCTAGCAAAATCACCTTCCCTGGTGGGGGGAGAGGGGGGATGCATTTGTCTATAGGAGACTATGTTTCCTGTCCTTGCATCCCAAATTCTGGAAGCATAACAATGGACCCTTTACAGGAAAAATAACATATTATAATTGATGCTGAGCTTCTACATATGTGAAATGGGCATAACAACGCAAGCTAAAGCAGGAGGTTTCAACAAAACATGGCATGTATGAATGTCTATTGGGATTAGTGTCTTACTGAAAACAGACTTCATAATGGATGGGAAATGAGATGTAAGAGGTCCCTCAATAACAGCATAAAAATGTCTGTTTTAATTGATCTATGTAAATAGGGTATCCTACTATGAAACAGGTGTTAAGCACAACCAGTTTCAAGCCTATACAACATCCAAGATAGTCCTGTCAAATGAATTCACACAGCAAAACACAGAACTGTGCTACATTATCAGAAGCATCAGTTCAGCACTGCTACACTTGGTGGCAAGGTTGCAACTGATGAAAATACTTTTACTCTAAGCAAGGTAATAAGTCTGCTAAACTGAAAATACAATTAAGAGAACAAAGATCTCTTGATATTTTTTGAAAAAGAACACACAATGAGCAGTTACTTATAAACAGTAACAAATTTTTCTGTATTTTAATTATTTGTTGTTTAACTAAAGATTTACTGCTATCCAAAATAAGCAATACCATTCTTTTCTGGATTACATGTACATAAGAATTTAATTTGATGCTTCTGAAGCATATAAAATAGTAACATAACCGCCAATCTTGAGGAATAAATAGTGGGTTTAATTGCCATGATTCATGAATTGCACAAGTCCACATGAAAGCATTAGTGATTTCATTTTATGATGGTCCTGACAATCACCATTAGCCCCATTTCACTGATTTGAAAACTGAGAAATTGCCTATCCATGATCACATATCAAATAGCAGTTCTCTGTGTATTTTTCCTCCTCCAAAGAATTCTTAATGTTCAAGGCAATATCCTCTTTCATGCCTTCCCCTGGGACTGCACAAAACAATACCCAATCATAAAGCCTTACATATTTCTTACATTCTTATAAGTTTACATCTCTATCAAGTTCATATTTAACTTTTAAATTTCAGATTTAAATGGACATTAAGTACATTCTCTGTATTATATAAATATATATATATATATATTAGTAACTGTAATAATTTTAACTAGAAGAAAGTGGTATAACAACTAATATCCCCAAATATATTCAAACTTAAAAGAAAATATTGTAGAAGCACACTGACTGTGATCTTGCAGATGCAAATCCCAATAAATTTATTCATAATAATACTGCATTTATTTGTACAATCAGGGATATTGACCAAGTATAATATGTACTAACATACCCTTATTTCTGCCATTCTGACACTATGTTAAATCAGACATCCAAATGTGCAAGTGTTATTTTTGCATGATTGCATGAAGGCTGCTGTTTTAAGCTCAACAATTTTTGCCTAAAACATTTGAGCTGTGCAACGTGCATCTCACCTCTTCATTTTAAGAGAATATTTTTCCCCATCAGCAATTCCATCCAGTTTTTCCATCCAACAAGCCTGTCTGTGATATTGTTACGTCAGCGTGATCGTTATGTTATAGTTGTTTCACCATTACTACTATGCAACAAAATATTCTAATGGAGGCATTTCCATCGGATATTTGTCAAGGATTAAGCAATCAAGAATGCTATACCTCAAACAGACCCCAATGCCACAGTAGTGACTAACTATCAATATAGTTTCAATATTCTAAACACTTAAGTTCAAAGAAAGTTAGAAGTTCAAGTGTGCGTTCTTTACATCAGTATACTATTTACGCTTCCACCATTTTGTTTGACACGGGCCTGCATGGCGGCCTTAAGTAGTAACTCTGGCCAAGTTCACTGAGGATATGACATAAATAACTTACGCACAACTGGGCCTGTTTTTTAATTTTCCTCACTGAAACACGCGTATTTCCAGAAAACGAGCAAGCCCATTTGCTCCAGGAATGTCAAACTGAAATTCCACCCGCGCACACTGCACGCAGTAACACCAGATGCGTTTGTCTCTTTGCTGTTTCCACTGCCCACCCACCGCAGCGCTCAGCGTTGACGCCAACGATGTCTTTTGAGGCCCTTTGGTAGGTGCAGGCGGCCGCTCCCCATTCCCACAGGGAGCCGGGAGGTGCTTTCGAGGCGCAGGGCGTGCTGCCATCCCACCCCGACACTTGCCTGGTGCGGGCGCACCACAGCACCCCTACCTCACCTCACCTCTTCGCGCTTCGCCAAGGCACGCGCCAGACAGCGCTCAGGCTCCTGCCGGGTGTCGCCCAGCTCTCCGCACCTCACAACCGGGCGCAGCGCCCCACGCTCGCCCTGCCCCACGCCCGACCTACCTGCGAGCCGCAGCAGCCGCCGCGGGAGCCCCCGACGCGCAGGGCAGAGCGGCAGGCGCGCCCCCGCGCCACGCTCCCCACCTGCTGCCACCTCGGGGCGAAAACAGCAACGCGCATGCGCGCCGCCGCCTGCACTGGAGCCGCGTCACGTGCTCCCATGCAGTATGCGCGGAGCTGCGCTGCGCTGGCGAGCGGCTGCGCCGCGCGGCGCCTGTGCAGACCTGCAGCCCCGGAGCATGCGCACTGCCGCCGCCGCCACTACCACAGCGCGGGGCAGCGTTCCGCGCAAACTGCTGCCGCTGCCCGGCCGCCGCGAGAACGCGCCCCGCCGCCCGCCGGGGCCGCGCAGTACCTGTGCCGCTGCGTTCCGCGGCAGTCCTCCTGCCTCAGCGTTCGGCCGCCAACGCCGCTCCCGCCTGCTCCGCTGCTGCCGCCGTAGATTCAAAATCGGAACCCGCTCCGGGCACCGACACCGCCTCCCCCCGTCGCACGCGCCGGGCCGTTATGCAAATGAGGCCCGTGTCCCCTCCCCTCTCCCTGCAGGCCCCGCCCCCTCCGCGGGCACGGGGGCCGGCAGCGAGGGCTGCCTCGGAGCCGGCCAATCGCCGGGCCGGCCATCTTGGCGGCATGCAAATGAGCCCCGGCGGTATTTAAATGAGCGCGTGGCTCCGCCCCTTGGCGGGCGGTTATCGGCGGTAACGCGCAGGGGCCTGGGGGCGCCCTGCAGACGCCGCTGCCAGGGGGCGCTGTCGCGGGGCCTGGCAGCAGGGACCAGGGGCAGCCCACCCGCGCACCCCACGCTTGGCCCTCTCTCCCTCGGCTTCCCCCTACAGCTGCCGTGGGCTGCGTGGCCCTGGAGGCTCACTGACATTTCCAGAAGCCAGCCAGAGGTCCATTGGGCTACCCTGAGAGTAATTGGCGTTAGCCACTTCATGCGGCGCTGGTGGCAGCATCAGTACCAGAGCATCCTTACGGGGGCTGTGGTCCTGTGTGCTGTTGTGGGGTAACTTCAAGTTTTGTCTATGACAGGCAGTGCCTGGCCAAAACACAGAGGGTTGGTTGGTTGGTTGGTTGGTTTTTAATAGCTAGCTTTGAGTATTGAGAGTGTCAAGCAACCAAGCAGCGCTGCTGTCCATCTAAGGCACGTGGTTTGTCCCAGGTGACCTGCAGGCCAAAGCCATAAGCGGCCATTTCCCATCTGCCCTCCATTTCTACCTAAGGAGAGGGCGGCAAAGCTCAGCACATGCTTTAGTTTTAGCCATGACTTAGCACGCTTTGTACTCAGCCAAAGGCAGAAGTGACTTGTCAAGAACTAGTCTGTACCCCAAGGCACCGGTCAGTTCTAGTGGAGAGAATGGTGATTATATCCTTAGATAAGTACAAGAGTATAGAAAAACTTGTAGTATTTTCAGAATAAGTGTTTACGTACTGCCTGGGTGGTAGTGTGGAGGCTCAAGTACCAGTCATCTACCAACCCTGTAATGGAGAGACCCATTCCCTCTCTGTTAATGCCAGTAAAGCTCCCATTCTTCCTACTGAAGGCACAAAACTGTGGAAAATGGCATCTTGAGTTATCTGTTTCGAGAGAATGCTAAATGTGGAGTACGTTTTTGTCAGTCATATACAAAACAGGCTGACCAACACAGTTCTGTGTTCCTCTACCTTGTGAATCAGTACCTATGGCATAGCCATTACACACGTTCGTCAGCTGCGCTTGACAGATTAAGTGATAGTATTTTAAGATGCTGTCATTCCTGGTGGTTTGCCTGACCTCCCTGCTAAGTGCTTCCACTGACAGGGCCAAGATGGCAGAAAGGAATGTATCCGTGTGCCCATAAATTTGTGTAAACACATCTGCAGCAGTGCTTTATGCAGGTATACTAACCCTGGAACTTGAACCACTGAAGTGTGAATGTACATCTTAGTCTGCCATCTCTGGTACAGGCACAGCAATTTCTGGCAGACACCTGAAACAGTAATTTTGTAAACTCTCGCAGCTAGCCTTTGAAAAATGTTGAATCTTCTGTGCTTTTACATGCAGATGGAGGCAAGCACTGCAGAAAGAAAAGGCTAGAACTATCCAGAAATGGGCAGTTACTAACCCTGCCTGTTGTTCAACTTGAAATGTTGCTGCTGGTGAGCACTTTAGGAGGTCCATGCATATACATCCTTTGAGAGTCAATCAGGAGTGAAAGCTTTGTGGCTAAAAGATGCATGTCTTCAGAAGACTAGGTATTAATATAATAATCTCTTTGGATAACTGCTGGTGGCATTCCTAGTTTAGTATGGAAACCCTTAGAGCAATATAGTGTTTTATTGATGACAGTGCATTTCCTGTGCCTAAAGGGAGAATGAGGAAGGAGGCTTTATCACCCTAAAGAACATGGTTTCCTGCTATTAGCTTGATTTATTTTTTTTTTTATCACAGATAAACAGAAAATTTGGAAATGCACCATGAAATGAATGATTACAAAAATCTTTCTTGGATCTCAGAAGAAAAGATAGTACTGAAGATCCCAGTGCCTCAAAATATCCTATTTGTCAGGCCTAATATCTCTCTCCATGTGGTGACAGGGGACAGTTTAATCAGCAACTGAGAGGACTGTTTGATTACTAATAGAAGAGATGGAGTGGTGTTGATTGTGATTATCCCCAGCGTCTAGATTGCTGACGATTTCTGGGAGATTAAAAGTCTTATGCTACTGTTCTTTCAAATTCTGAAGAATCCAGCTGTCCAGAGTTCATACTTTGTTCATGAGAACAGAAACCGAGAAATCTCTGAAGGAAGTTCGGAGAGCCAGTTCTGTAATGAAATATACAAACATAAAAATTGCCATTGAAATCTCACACCTAAACACATGTGAAAGTGTGTACCAGACCTGGTAGACTGATGGCTATTTCTTAGGAATTGGTCATAAATATGTCAAATCCTGTTTAGAAAGGAGTTTTTAAAAAATCATCTATTAATAAATTAAGTAGTGACTTGAAAGGTGATAGGAGACAAATGCATTCAATGTTTTACATAGAATTACCTAAAAAATTATCTTGTTGCATGTATTCTTTTTTGCAAAGAATGTGATCTTTTTCTTCAACAAAGCTTTACAACAATGACAAAAGTAGAAATAGTAAAATAGTTAAAGAAAGACAAACTATAAAACACGAACAAAATCAGTTAATTTTCAGAATTACTGTTGATCACCAAAGACAATAGTTTAACAGAACGCCACCATCATAATTATTTTTAAAGGGAAATATTTATTTTCATTCTTTTAGTTAGCACAAATTATGACTTATTTTTTTCAAAATGGTTTTATGGAAATATAATGTCAGTGGTGGGTTTTTTTTTTTTGTTTGTTTGTTTGTTTGTTTTCCCAGCTTCTCTCTCAGGCAACATTCCTGTTCAGCCTTGAAAGAAAAAGAAAAAGAAAAAAAAAGCCCCTTCTCCCCTCCCCCCCCAATGTATTATTACATACTCCATACTTCACAGTTGTATTAGTTAGGACTAAAGTTGTATTAATATAGCTGCTACAGTAAGGAAGTACCCTTGCTATGCCCTGCTATGATATTTTAGATACCAGTATAAGCAGTGGGTTAACATCCTTAAATTTGACAAGTAATGACCATATAGAAATTATCAGCTCAGCTGTCTGAGGAAGGGAAAGTCCAGATTTCCGTCAGCTGTTACTGCTGAAGGCAGTGTGATCATAAATTCAGAAGAGCAATTGTATCAGTTTATATTGCTCAGCCTCTTCACAAGAAGAAATTTTATATAAAAAAGTTGTTGAGAAAATACGTCTTCAGCAATTTTATTTGCAAATTTTTTTTTTTAATTTTTTTTTTTGCTGCAAAAGTGACATGTAAAGCAAATGCTACACTGGAATTAAATGTAAAAGATACTAATCTTATAACAGCACAAAAAGTAGATTTTCATGTAGGAACATGTAGAAAAATGAAACTTAACTTGAATGTTTCCCAAATATTAGCTGTCTCCATATGATTTAGTAATTGCTAATTGAGACATTGCCTAGTCACAAATGGGGATGATAAAAAGAAGAAAGGAGAGCCATGCACAGAAGAGTTATAGCTCTCAGTATGAAAATGAACTTTTTGAATATAGAAAACTAATTACTTTTAAAGAAATCAAAATATGACTGTAAGAAGTAGTTAGCAATACAGAGAAATGAAAAGTAATTTTCCTTGTATGTTTTCTTTTTAAATCATTGCTCAAAAATGTGTAATTGCAAGAGGCTACCTTGCGAAACGGATGACTTCTGAGACAAGATTTATGTTAATTTTTCTTGGTAATTGATTAGATTAATAAGTATTTATTGCATAGTGATTTAATAGGATAGAATGAATGTGACTTCTCTGATTATAAACAGGTTCTATGCAAGGCTAAAGAAACACCGTAATACCAGAAAGTAATTTCACTGACAAAAATATCTCTGGCAAGAAAAGAAATACATCCCTATCTGAGAAAACAATCTGTAATTTAATGACTCTTTTGGGACTTCAAGAATTTCACTAGGAAGGCCTAGAATTTCACTCAAGAAGGAATCATATGATACCTTTCTGATGAAGAAAACCAGAAGAATTTCAAAATTCTTTTTAATGTGTGCGTGTTTTTTTTAAATACAGAAACCTAAAGCACAGCCAACAAGAATAAATCAATGAGAATGTTTTAAGACATTTCCTAAACATTTTTACACATCAACATGACAACAAACATTGAGCGATTGAACATTGAGTGATAAATGTAACTAAAATACCTGAGGTTTTTTCCTATAATTAAGTGAAACTACTACAGGCATTTTTACTTAGGTTACTTTCCACTGTTGGTTAAGTACCATCCAGTAGCTTGACTTTTGTAGAATATAGTATCATTGTCTATTTCCTTTACTGTTGACAAGATACAGAATTTGGGGAAAAATCCTAAATCCACTCTATTCCTCTCAGATTTAATCATAATTAAAAATAAATAAAATTCACTGATCATCAAGAAAATGTTGCTCAGCTGTTTTCTGATAAACTGAGTAATATTGCTGTATTAGCTAATTCATCTATCTACTAAACAGATATGTCTAGGTTTAACACCCACCAGTCTTTTTTCAGCTTTGAATTGTCTTCTACCTTTGCTACCTTCTACCTCCACAAAAGCAAACTGCAACTACCTTAATTTCTGTTTTTAAGAAAAAAAAATATTTTGTACTATATAGGTTGATGTAGTTCAGTCACAAGTGCAGAGTTCAGTGACAAAAACATATTTCTATAGCTTGTAAAACTAATTCTACTACACTAAAATATCGGTATTTTGAGATACACACAAGTACCATCTACACTGCACATTGTTGTTCTTAATGTCTAGCTAAAGAGTCTATCAGATTTCAAAAGAAGTAATCTTAACAACATTGACCTGATGGATAATTGGTGTGTATCGTATGAAGATCCTTTTCCGAAAAAATCCAAAAAATTAGTCAGTTCTAAGCACTGATCAGAGTTCTGTTGGAAAAAAAAAAAAAAAAGTCATCCATTGTCCCACTTACTCTTTGATATGAGAAATTTGTGAAACCAAGTTGTAAAAACAGCACCTAACACACTAGAGAACCTTAAAATTGTAAAAGCTCTTTTGGGTCTATTTATTTTTCTTGCAGCTTATTTTGCATCTGGAACACAAGTCCTATGAGGAGTGGCTGAGGGAACTGGGGTTGTTTAGTCTGGAGAAGAGGAGGCTCAGGGGAGACCTTATTGCTCTCTACAACTATCTGAAAGGAAGGTGTGAGGAGCTGGGGGTCGGCCTCTTTCTTGCAGATAACTAATGATAGGACTAGAGGGAACGGCCTCAAGTTGTGCCAGGGGAGGTTCAGGTTGGAAATTAGGAGACATTTCTTCTCAGAAAGAGGCATTGGAACATGTTGCCCAGGGAGGTGGTGGAGTCACCATCCCTGGGAGTGTTTAAGGAATGGTTGGACCTGGTGCTTAGGGACATGGTTTAGTGGGTGACATTGGTGGTAGGGGGATGGTTGGACCAGATGATCTTGGAGGTCCTTACCAACCTTAGTGATTCTGTGATTCTAAGTATTCACATGATGGCAGCGGACAGTCTTCTTTTCATCAAGTGTATTAACGATGTACCTTCCTGAACGCAGTTGTCTATTCATTACTTTAGAGATAAT
This sequence comes from Cygnus olor, assembly GCF_009769625.2. Lineage (NCBI taxonomy): Eukaryota > Metazoa > Chordata > Aves > Anseriformes > Anatidae > Cygnus > Cygnus olor. The sequence continues at coordinate 44,204,357 of NC_049169.1, forward strand.
GGCTCTGGGAGAAGCTAGGTTTGGAAGAGCCCTCCTTGCCCCTAGAAGTGTAACGTGATACCGTGGTAGCATTGTTATTACAGCAGAGGTTGAGAAATTAGTGCTCAGTTCTAACTCCCATGATACGTCTTAGATGAAATGCGCTTGACCTCTAAATTACATAGGTAAAGTTTTATGAATACGTCTCATTAATTTATCCAATATATTTGATGTATTTTTTTTTGAAATGAAGAAATGTGAAGAATATGTCTGATGTTCCCTCCTGTAAGTACTCTGTGGAATATGTTTTGACCTGTTGGAAGAAATATATTTGAACATCACTGTGGAATGTAATACATACAGGATGTCTTCAGTAAATGAGCTATACAGATGATCTGAAATGCATGGACTCATTTTTTTTTGTGGTCACATTATTGACTGAGTTTAAATGAATGAGAAATATTTGACCTTTTCTAATGTTTATAAATGGAAATACTTTTTTTAAGAGAAAAATTTCCATACCAGTTAAGAAGACTTATCCTCAGGGTGAATATCTTATGTCAGTTTCTCAAGTCTAACCTTGGACTTTCTTTTTTTTTTTTCCATTGTAAGACCTGCTTTAAATCTTTCCAGCAAGTAGAAGACTTATGGTTTAGTGAATCTGAGTGGTAATATATAAATTTCTCAATAAATGATGTGTATCTTCAGGAAATTGCCAGTGAAGAAAAAGATGCAGAGTAGTTTAGTAACAACTCACAAAGGTAGAATACTTGGACTTATCCACAATGAACTTTTTCAATAAGAGGTTAATTACACAATAACTGGAACTTAGGAATGTCTCGTGGTCCTCGGTTGTGTTTTGAAAGGTCTCTCTTTTCTTTCTCTCTTTTTCTTTCCTTCTTTCTTTCTTTCGTTCTTTCTTTCTTTCTCTTTCTCTTTCTTTCTTTCTTTCTTTCGTTAATTCCTTCCTTCCTTCCTTCCTTCCTTCCTTCCTTCCTATCTTCCTTTCTCTTCCTTTCTCTTCCTTTCTCTTCCTTTCTCTTCCTTCCTTCCTTCCTTTCTCTTCCTTCCTTCCTTCCTTCCCTCCTTCCCTCCTTCCCTCCCTCCTTCCCTCCTTCCTTCCTTCCCTCCCTCCCTCCCTTCCTTCCCTCCCTCCCTCCTTCCTTCCTTCCTTCCTTCCTTCCTTCCTTCCTTCCTTCCTTCCTTCATATGAAAAACAAAACAACAAAACATTTTCAAGTTTTATTTTTGCTAGAAGTCATTGTGAATAAAATTTGAATTTCAAGACATTATCTTGTCCTTAGAGGTTTTCCTAATTGAAGTCATCATCTGGTATTTTTGCTGTATTCTGAGTACTTTCTCATTACTTCCTTCTATAGGTTCTTTTATCATCTGGTAAAACAAGATCAATATTTCATCTCTTGTATAAACATAGCTAAGAAAATATTGAACAGTTCTTCTAATACTGAGGCAGGTAACCAACCAAAACACATGATATCCACTCATCCTCATTCAAAATCATCAACAAATAAAAAACTCAGCACCCATCCATTGCCAGTTACCACTGTCTTACATAATGGCATAATTAGTTTCCATGACCTAGCAGAATAATTTGAAAGGATTTCTCCAGATGTTGGTGTACTTGGGGAAGAGACAAAGGAGCTCTTATATTTTTTTGAGGTAATGGGCCTGCAGATCATAATATATACACATATGCTCTTGAACGAAGCCAGAAAGGAAGGACGAGGGAGATGAAGAAAGGGAGGGGGAGATGGGAGCTTAGGTTCCCTCTTCTGCCCCTCTCACCACGACAGGCATGGTCCTCAAAATTTGAATGAAGGAGACACTAATGAGAGATCTTCTAAGAGTTTGACTAACAGGCTAACATGTACACTCAGAGACAATTTTATCCTTCTATCAATGTAGCAGAGCCCTCTCACAGCGACATTCCCTGTGATATGGGGACCTGAGATCACTTCTCTATTCCCAATTTTGTGTGAGATGCGTCTGTTCTATGACTACCATTCCCGGTGTCTGTGGCAGCTTTTAAGATCAGATGGATGCCTATGTATGACAAGGGAGGAGTAGAAATTAAAAGGAAGGGGAACAGTTGGTAACAGCAGATATTAGCATTAAAAGTAGAGCTGCCATTAAATAAATTTAATTTATTGCCATTTATCTTTTCCATCCATTCCTTTTATTCCATCCCTTAATATACTTGCTCTCTGCCACATCTGCAGATTGCTCTCTTCACACTCTTTCCGCTTCTCCATTCTCTCATATTTATTTTCCAACAATCTTCTACATGCTTTCATTCAATAGCAGTGCTAAAACTGTAAAAATCTGCATGTTCATGAGCTGTATGTCTTGTAAGCCCTGAATCAGGTGTTACCAAAGCTTGTTTTCCTTTGATCACAATCAGATCCGCTGTTCATTGTTCATGGGATAGGATTCATAATTTCAACTATTTGTAAACCAAAAACACAAACAAACAAAACCCCAAAAGCAAACCAAACCAACAAACAAAAAACACTTTTTTTTTCATGGATCTTGTTAAGGAAAATAAAAACAAAACAAAAAAAAAACTTTTTTTTTTTTCCTTAGCAAGATCCATGAAACTTACCTGTTCTACAACTGTATAGTTCATTGGAATTGCTCATTGGTCCTTTCTTTGTGCAACTAGGTTGCTACGGAATGCAGACTGGATTTAGTCCTTCCATGGTTGTTGGTGTGTTACTCAGACTTCTAGTTTCCATTAGTCAGAAATCACACTGGACAGAGATAAAGCTGAAAATACTTCATAGTGTTTCCACCCTATTATTCTGCAAAAGTGTCTTAAGATTTTATTTGCAAAAATAACAGTTGAAGCCTGAATTGAGGCTGTGATGATACTATATTATGCACAAAGCACGTATAGCAGCTGTATTATTTAATATAACCAATAAAACAAAAAATATATAATAGTTTTCCATTGTTTCCAATAGCATATGGTATTAAAATAAAAACATCATTTTAAATAGTGAGCTGTTATGAAATTACTTTAAAAATCTTAGGCTTGGACTGCATGACATGACTGCACTAATTACTATACTGTGATGGGTTAGCCTTGGCCAGCAGCCAGATGTCCACCCAGATCTCTCACTCCACCTCCTCAGCTGGATGAGGGGAGAAAATACGATGGAAAAGTCTGTGGGTCATGATAAAGACAGTGAAATTGCTTACCAGTTACTCTCAGTGGTAAAACAGACTTGACTTAGGGGGCATTAATTTAATTTATTGCCAATTAAAATAGATTTGGGTAGTAAGTAATAAAAACAAAAATTAAAATAACACTTTCCCCCTCCCCTTTCTTAATCCAAAAGAGTCCAAAGTTCCTGTGATGTAATAAATCATATATTTTCCTTTATTCCCTGCTTTCTGATAAAAATGGTGAAACATTAGTTCCTTTTAGTACTTATTATTTAGTATTATTCTGCTGTATTCTTATAAGTTGACCTTTTAATATTTTCTTGATGTAGTTCACAGTATATCATATTATTAAAAAGTTAACAACTGTATTTTCAAATGTGTCTCATTTGTTTCAAAAAGAAGTAAACAACAAAAATTTCAAAGCAAAACATTCTTTCATTGTATTACATTTCTTCATTGAGATGGGGTAGTGACAGGTTTCTAAAGTGCATTCTCCAGCAAAAGTATTCCTCTGGGAGCAGGGAAAAGAGAAATAGACCATGCAGAAAATCTGTAGATATGATGAAGACATTTTGCTGTCACTCAACAAAATATTCTAAATGGTTATAACATCCTTGAGCACATTGATGCTTTACTTTGCATTTTCACATTAGCCCAACTTTCAGATACCAATAATACTTTATTATTTAACCTGAAAGACACAAGTTTTATATTAAATTGTATTATATTAGTACTGCTTAAAGAAATTTCAAAACTGCTAAAAGTATATTTGATTGTCAATTCAGACATTTTTTAATTTATAAACAGTCATTGACCTCAGTTTATCCTGGCCTCATGCCTCCACATACACACACACACAAAATAATCTCTGGAACTGGACATACTAACCAGAGTTAAGTATTCCACCTTCATCATGTGAACTGCTGAGTTTCGTGAAATCAAGAGGAATACATGGGGTTTAGTGTATCCAATTGTATCACTGTCAGCTAGCAAAATAAAACTTTTTGTGTGAATATTTCACAACATTTGAACATACTTTCTACATAGTATTTGATTAACAACAGACCTGGCCAACAGCAACGTAAATAACTGTCTGAAATACCAAATACTGAAACTTGATACAGATTTAAAGAATGTATCCATTAAAACCTGTTTAATCATTATTTTTTTTTAAATTTTTTTTTGCCACATCATTTCCTTTTTAGCCTTTTTTTCCCGGACTACTCCACACTTCCATTTTCCTAAATGGTTTGCAGTCTGCCCAATCTGAAATGTCCCTATTACGTTCCTTTGCAGTGGTCCTATGTCATCCTGCCTTCTTTTATTTTTTTTTTCCTTACATTCCATATCCTGGTAAATGTATTTCTTCCAATTCTTTGTATTACAAGCTTTAAAATTGTAGAAAAGTCTATCTTTTTTATTCTTATCCCCCTTTCCACCATCACATTTCCATTCCTGTCCTCAGAACCTGACCCACAAAATTGTATTTTGGAATTGCATTGGAATCTGGCCAACAGTCTCACTATCAAGGACAAAGCTGTAAACAAAGGACGTGAAACAGGTGCAAAGTCAAATCCTTTCAACTTACTGAGATTTTTTAGGCATGATTTCTTTCCGTTCTCCTTTGTAGTCCTGCCTTTTGTACTAGTCTCATGCTAATAAACAGCCCATTTACTCCTGAGATGAGGCAATGGGGATGTGCTACTTCTGTCTCAATTTATCTTACCTCAAAGCGTTCTAGCTGCTCCGGGCTCTGGTATCACTTTTGCTTTACCCTTCCCAGCCTGCTTGTGGGTTTCACTTTTCTCTGAAACATGAAACTGTTGAGGGCTTCTCTTATCAGTTGTGGAAAGAACAAATTCACTATCATTCACTTTTTTGATCACCCAACAGTGAAAACAGTGAGCAACTAAATAGCCAGCACTTGGCAAACCTGTAAAATACAGCAAAGGCATTAGAGCAACTTGAGAAAAACAAAATATTTTACCTTATTCCCATTGTAACTGTAAGAACTGGATTTATTATACAATAATACTCAAAAAGACTTGCTATTTGTCAAGGAAAGCCACCTACCTGTTACAAAGGGCCAAAAGGTTTGCCTTGTTTTGCTTGGATGATTAATTTTATTTTGATTGCAATCTTTTTAGTGACTCTGCTCCCTCTGCTTTTTAACTGTCATCTTCCAGTTGCTAGAGGGGTTTTGGTGTTCCATTCTACCATTTTGCTTCTTGCTAAGGAATAGCACCATGGTTTTACTTTTTTTTGGTTACTTGCTATTTCACCACTAGCGGTAAGAGAATGTTTCCCTAGAATAGGAGAGCAAGCATTTTTAGGGCTTTATTCCCACTCAGGGTGATTCCTTTACAATCTCTCCTCTCCTGGCTATGCACACGTGTGGGTGCGCGCCCACATGCGTGCTCTTGCTGTCCCTCTGGCAACTGGAGAAAACTGTTCCCACCTATGTATGGCATGTACGGAAGTAAACAATTTGCCCAAATTGCCTTCCCCAAATGCCCGTTCTGTGCTTTTATTGAACACTTCTTGTCAGAGGTCAGTGGTCCTGGAACTGTGCCTGACAAGCGTTGGGAGTGCTGCCTGGCCTTGGTGCCTGCGGCCACAAGACAGAGGGGAGGGTGGCCTGGGCTCCTGCCTGAGGTGAGGCGAGGCGGTTCCATGTCCCCCGTGTAGCCGTGTGGGGCTCCGACGGCCGCCGTGTGAGGAGCTGCCATGGCGGCCCGCCCGCCGGGAGCTGTCACCATGGCAATGCGCGTGAGGTAAATGGTGTTGCCTAGCAACCGGGGCTTCGGGCACGAGGAGTCTCTAGAGAGTTCGGAGAACAGCCGTTGGAATGGGGGGAGGGGCAGGGAACTGGAGTGGGGGAGGGGAGGGAGCCGGAAGCTGCTTTGACACCAGGCCCAAAAACGGACCCAAAACTGGTCCCGAAACCGTCCCCAGGAATGTGCCAGGAATTGGCCTAGTGCTGCAGGGTGCTGTGGCCGTCCTTGGAGCAAGCTCTCCACAGGCGCTGCTCATCCTCTGCGTTTGTCCTTGTTCTCCCCTTGCTAGGGGGAACAGCCAGGAGCAAGTAAAAGAGTGCACGGCGATGTGAAAGGAAGTTACAGAAAGTCCCTGCCCCAGTTTTGGTTTTCTTGGCGGAGACTGAGGTCAGAAGAGCTCCTTGAGCACGTCTCCTTCATGCAGTTGCTTTCTAAAATTAAATCACAGGGACAGAACTTTTAATCTTTCAGTAATGCTAATAGGTAAAATGTAATTCTTTAAAACAGAATTTGTTTGGGAGATTTGTTTTGCTTAGATCTAGGCGTTCGTATCCCAAAAAAGAGGTCTCGAGAGAGAGAGGTCCAGAAGAAGCTGATGGAGACAAGCAGATGTCTGTGTAATGACAGTTATATTTCTTTGGTTTTCTGTGTGTAAGGAATGGTCCAGCAATTCGTGCCACTAAGGGATTTGAAGGGTTAACATTGAGGCCTGGGTTTAGGTGAGAAGAGAACAAAGGGATTTCTTCAGAGGAAAACTGCTGACTTTGCACGGACGTGCAGTAACTTCTGACATCCAGCCAAGAGACCACTAGATAAGGAGGAAGAATATGAGCCTCCCTGTCCGAGCGGCCCCCGAGAGACTAACAGAGACTGATAAGCAGGTGCACCTGGGAGGACTTCGGATTCGGGAAACCAATTATAACCTTGGCTCTTTTAGAAGTAGTAATAAATATGTATTAGCCTAGGAGTATAAAAATTAGCCACATTATGTAACGGGCGTGCGTCCTGGTGGAGCAGAGACTCCCGGCACACCCAGCGCTGTTTTGCTTGCCTCTATTCGTTTAATAAATTGTAACTTTGATTGTAATCCTATTTGGGACTCAGTCATTTATAACATGTGCTAGACAACAGATCGGAAGAAAGTGGAATACAGAGACTTGATGATAGCTTCTACATTGACTGATTCCTCAGGAAAGACATGTGGTGGTTATGATGGAGAGGAACATCTAAATCTTCACTTAATATGAATTAAAAATTTAAAAAAAAAAACAAACGAGTGAAATAGAAGAAGGCAAAATTTGGAAGAAAAATTATATTGATGATAGTAGAATATTAGCTTGTCTATCTGTACTTCTGTATCATATGCACTCATATGAAATACCATTTTCAGGTGTGATACTACCATCTCAAACACAGGCACACCGTTACAGAAATTTGAGTTCAAACGTAACTGAAAACATTGATGGAAACAAAAATGAAAGGTTGAGAATGTTCTGTTTAGCAAGTAATAAGTGACAACAACTATGAAAGCTATGAAAAAATACTGTGTGGCATAGAGATTTCAGGCTGACTTTCCATTTGGCCTTTCAAAAAGCCCATCAAGGGCAAATTGTGAAAACTGAATGACACAGACTGTGGATGTACTAAGTTACAAAAGTCAGGAAGCCTGATGGGGTTTGTAGTCTCCGTATTAGAACTGCCTGGTGCTGCCCATGCACCATCTGATGTGAAAGAAGTTGCTCCAGTATACCACCTTTCTGGGACCACTGCAGCTCACTCAGACGAGATTACACGTATGTAATTTCTACACCACATAACAGAAATTGGTTCTACAGGTTCATAAGATATCTCAAATTTAAATGTATTCATTTTTGATCTTGTTGGGTTTAATTCTACTTCAGGCATTAAATTTGAGTCTCTGTTTCTCTCACAAGATAAAACAGTTCTGAGCTTTTTCTATTACTGTCAAATTGTGCAATGAGGAAAAAAAATAATTATTTTGACAAAATCCCCACACAGCAATCTGAATTCCTGATACTAGACCTATTCTACCAGTCTTTAGTTTAGCATTTTAGAATTACTATTTTAGTATAAACCTTGCTGCTACCTGTGAAGTGGGCATTTTCAAGGAGCTGCTGAGGAGCCACGCCAGAAGCAAGTATCTAGGCAGACTCACTGCCATGGTAGTGAAAGCAAATTTGTGAAGTCCCAGATTTAGTGCTCCCTCACCCCTCAATTCCTTTGCTAAAAAAAAAACAACAACAACAACAACAACAACAAAACCCTTTCCCTAATTCTTCAGACATTAGAATTTTAACTGTAAAGTAGAAATCATTGTGCCCATAACTTCTTTTTATGATTCATGAGCACACTTTATAGCATTTCTGAAGTGTAAAATTTTATAACTGGTTTCTAGTTGATGTGATAAACTTCCCTGGCTTTCTATCTCCCTTTTTTACCACTTCCACCAGCACCAGTTGTTCAAATTGTGGTGTGCTGCATTAGAAAAGGATGTACACTATTCAAGATATATGGAAGAGAATATTTCCGTCTGTTGAGATGGTGTTTTACTGTCACTTGGAGTTTTAACTGAAAGCACATTTATTATTATCAAGTACAGAACAGTAGCATTTCTATAGTCATCTGTGCTATTGAAAGTAACATTTTATTACATATATCCAGCTTTTGCATGTGCCCCCTCTGGCTATTTAACAGTGCTAAGCAGTTACATATAAAATGTACATTTCCTCAGACCCACAACTGACCATTTGTATTGGTATGCTGGTCTGTTAATTTACAATTCTGATTTTGTAAATGATGTCATAAGCTTCAGAGTATTGAGATTGCAGGCCTGTAGAACTTCACACATTCATCTGACTGGCAGTGACAATGAAACATACTAGGAATAAACATGGATCCCTGATTCAGGAAGACATTTCATGATGTGAGCTTTACACATATCAACAGCTTTTTGTCTCATTTTACATCACCCATAGCTCACGTGCTGGCAGTGCAGTGCTGCTTCCTCTTCTCTAGGACCCCAGATCATGCTCATCAGCTCCACATGGCACGTAGTGAATGAGGAGTTGGAGAAAGCCTGTACAGACAGTCTGTGTACACAGCACATCTCCCAGAATGCTGCAGTAGTTCCTCTGCAAAAGCATGTTCCTTGGCTATAGCGTGTGATGTTACTATCAAGGGGAGCTAGGCATAGGACAAAATGTGCCATAGTCTTTGAACCACAGGGTCTGTTGATTCTGGTCTTTAGAAAGCTGAGAAGCCTATGCTTGAGGAAAATGGAGATTTCAACTGTAGGTGCTAGACTGTGCACCAGGACAATTACTAATGATGCTCTAGTTCCTGAGCATTCTAGGCTATTTTTGCTTTACTTTGGGGATTAAAAGCTATTTTTGCTGCAGGGCTGCAAAATCAATGGGATTTCTCTTAGGAATGTATGACTAAAGTAACCACCTTTCTTTCTTATGAAAAGCAACAGAACTCCCTGTTTATACTTCTAATAATTTCTTTTGTTGTTGTTGTTGTTGATGATGTTGGTGGTTTTTTTGTGTTTTTTTTTTCAAGTGTGAAGTTGTTGGGTCCAGTTTGATGGCCGAGCTTCACTGTAGGTAAACCATATTATTCCTTCTTTTTCTTTTCAGATTCAGTTTGAAGATGGAATGTAACTTCCATGCATCTTCAGTGAAGCCAGACATGAAAATAGTAAGAATGATAAGTATTACATTTGCACTGTTTAAAAGTGAGATCCAAAGGGAAAAAAGTCCTACTATTGCATCTTATAAAGATATAAACCAAGTGTTGGATTTACTGTAGATCTCTTCAGAAAAAAAAATACAGTTAGTATTCTCAACTCTACAATTGAAGGAAAAGGTTAATTTTCCATAATTTGTTTTCTCCCAAGCATATTACAGATATATGAATTTTTCAGTTGCCCACAGACTATTATTTTTAATTATTTAAAAAAAAAAAAGGTGTTAGTGTGGGAGAGAAAGAGGAAACTTTTACAAAGTGAAATTAGCTAAAACTTTAAGCTTTTCTATGCAATGGTTGCAGTTAAATGTTCTGTTCTGAAAGAGTACAAGCTCGATATTTGGTTGAGCTTCATAATACAATGACTGTAATTACACTGAAATTATAGCATAGTTACACAAGTAATTTTTTATCCTACAATTACCACTAATTCATGTAACCACAAAGAGCATGGCTGGAAATAATTATAGAGTGAACACAATGGTGTTAGTACATTGAGATACATACACATACATTTATATAGATGTGATCGTGTGTCTGTCTATATGTGTATATGGAATTCTGATGTAGAATAGACACATGTGTAGTGCAGAATGGGAACATCTGGCTTACCTGTATAGTTACTTTGTATTTGTATTGGCATTAATTAATCTTGAAAAAGCATGACTTTATTGTAAACGGGTATCAACTCAACTGCAACTACACTGTAATTAACCACTGTGTGATAATGTCAATATTCTATATGCTTAAAACACAAAAAGTTTTAACCTCCTATTGCCCATCACATTAAAAATTGAAATAGCTACTTCATTTTAATCTATTATTAGCAATAGTTTATAAATGGTCATATGTTGAAATGCTACATTAAAAAAATAATAATCATTGAATTATTTGAGTCTGATGAAATTATTTGAAACTTGGTTTTGATACTATTGTAATTCTCAAAGAATCAAGATATAGAATTTTAGGTTTGCAATATTCCTGGTTTTGTGTAAGAAACGCTGAAAAATCACTGCAGTTTGAACCTATTAGAAAGGCTAAGATATGAGAGGTTCTAGCTTCTTACTTGCACATTTCACGCTAGCTATCACAAGATTATTATTTTTTTTTAACTGCGTATTACTTAATTTTTTATATTGCACTAACACTTTCACTATAGAGAGTAAGGAATGTTTATAAACTGACATAAAGAAGAAAAAAGACAAAGGCAGTGCAAAATAGTAGCAGTGATCTTTTTGGTTCCATGATTTCGGTCTCAGTTTTTCAGTTCTGGGCTGTGTCTTTCTGCTTTATAAGGCAAGGATATTGCAGAAAAACGGAAGGGATTAGTTACAGGAAACACTAAGAGAACAAGGGAAGGAAGGTTGCGCAGGACCACTGGAAGCAGGAAGTGCAAAGCTGATAAAAGAAGGCAGTGAGAGAGTGCAGTACAGGAAGCAGTAAATCAGATAGGGTCAGAAGAGACAAGAATAAAGAGTACAGTTCAATGACATCATCAGTGAGACCATTGAAATTACTTCTGAGTTTGTGTCTGTGTCTGCCAACACCAACCTTTGGTGGAATCCTTACAGAAAAAGGAAAATGTTTATTCTTCCCCTTAGCTCATGTAAACACAGAGTGATGGTGTGGGGGAAGATGACTACATGGAAACGGGGTCACTGAATGATGAGGTCTGAAATGATTTTTGGCCTACAAGGCTAAACTACAGCTGCAAATAGCATGCTGATGAAAGGGCTTATTTGCCAATGTACCTGCAATTCTACTTCTGTATATTTTGTGATTAATGTAGAAATATGCAGCTAAGTCAAAATATGCATTTACCATTCAGGATGTCTTTGCAACTTTATCTCTGTTGTGAAATTGTACTGCTCATGCTAGTCCAGTTCTAACAGCACGTTCCTCTAACTTCCTGCCTGTAGAGGCAAGAAAGCTAATGCAACCTTGTACACACATACTCTGCTGCATTATATTATTCATCTGTAAGTGGAAGATTATATACTCAAATCCCTCCTGTAGCTGAATGCCTGCACAACAGTGTGGCAAGGCAGTATTAAATACTTGGAATGAGGCTCTCATTAGTCACAATTTAGTGCCTCAGGAAGACTCACTTTGTAAGCTACCAAGCTTAGTCAGTCAATTAACGTCTAAGCCTTCTCACCTTACCTGCATTCAACACAGTCAGATTAATATACCTATAAAAACATGTATCTCTGAAGTACCTAAATTGGGCAAGGTTTAGTAATATTTATGACCATTATAACATCTTATATATATTCATCCATGTACAGACTTGTATATTCCTAAGCGGACCTTCAGTAAGTGTGTCACATATATACGGTAATAATTATTGTATGGGTGGGTCTGTTTTATGATGGCATATATAAATATGTCATACTATTGATATGAAGAGTGTAGACAACCGAGGAGCATTACAACAAATGTGTAACAACACTGATGATTACACTGCATAACTTCTAGTGCAGGAAAACTCATTCTGAAACAGAACCATGTCTGAGCTGGAATGGTGCAAGCCAATCACATAATCATTCCCCTTTTTAAAGTATTCTAAGGTCATTTTTTAATGAAACTTATCAAAATGAAAACCACAGGGGGAAAAAAAAACAACTAGTCTTTTTACTGAAGCAAATGGTTTTTCTTTGGAGGTTTCCTGTATAGGCATGATAGCTTGTGAGAACTGATGAACTTGGAACTCAAGATAAGATCCTATAAACAGCTTACTTTTATAAATATCCAGCATCAAGAGGCAGAGAAGAGGGAAACAGGAATGGAAAAGCAAATTGCACCATGTTAATGCTGGAGTATCCTACCAGTTGATCACTGGATGTTACATTTGTCTTCTGACCTAAACAGACAAACAGATGACAAGACATTTTTAATTTTAAGACTGCTCTACTTTATACGACAAAACATGTAATTCCTTAGGAGGTAAGATCCGCTTAAGAACCTGGAAATGTGGTAACAGTATGTGCAGTTGCATCCAAATTACTTTTTTAAGAAATATTTTCAGGGGCAAACTGGCAGCTTCCTCTTAATATTACAAATGTTGGTTGTCTATTTCCTTCCAAAGAGGTTCTTGAAGTAATTATTTGATTTCTTCCCCATGGGAAAAACAAAACCAAAACCCAAGTAAACAAACAAAAGACATTGAAATCATTGAATATGCATGCCACAAAAACGAAAAAAAAAAAAAAAAAGACAATTTTGGAATGCATTGGTGGTATTGATGGCCAGGATCTAACATCAATGGACTCCTTGAACTCCTCTTAAATTAAAATGGCTAGCAAAGAAAAGGCAAAGAAAAGATTTGGAATACAATTAGAAACAGACCAGTGAGTCACAATCACAGTACAACAGACTCAAGAGTGTTCGTTCTTCACTTTAGAAGCCACTTAATCTATATAAAGAAAGCCAAAGGAGAACTCATGAGTCAACATGATTCACATGATTTCAGGAAATGGCCATATACCAGATTACATGAAAAGGAGAAGGAATGACCTCATCACACCTGAAGACCAATACAGAAAAGACCCATGTAATCTTCCTGCTGGTTTCTTTCTTCCCACAGTGGCACTGACAAATACATCCAAGCAGCTGGTACTAAGTCATCTCACCTGTTTTAGTATTGCACATATGGAAGTCCTGGAGGAAGTAGGGTCACAGTGAATTATATGTGTCAGATAAGTTATTCTGCTGCTTATTCCCTTCCATCCAGCATTCCTCTGCACCTGGATCAGCTTCTCCATTTTACTTGTATACAGTTTTCTCCTGACCTCAGATCATCTCGTCCTGATGTCACCTCCCTGTTCCAAACGCAAGTGCGCCATATGTTTTCAGTTACAACCTGTTTGGAAGTAAATGCAGAAAAGGGTACAGAACTCCTCAGAGTGGCCACATTTGTACTTCTATGTGACCTGATTGAGGACCCTCAGTTATAACCCTATTCTCTAGAGAGAGACATTTATCGTGTCCTCTCTAAGCAAATACCAACTCTGCATGGGCCTGAAGGTCCAAGAGAAATGAGCTCCAAGTGAAAAAACAAACAAACAAACAAACAAAAAAACTCCTCTCCAAGTACACTTCAAACTGGCGAAAGGAATAATCAAAAAGCGATAAAGAAAAGCTAATTTCACCCTTGCTACCATTCAGACTAGTATTTGGACAATAAAGATTTGTGTTTTTTCTTGTTCATTTCCACTTGTAGTTATACTGCTCTCGTGATAGACAGAGGCAGTCATCTGCTGAGTTCCTGATAAAACACTAAGGAAGAGAGGGGGATGAAGGACAAACTTGCTGAGTTCATGTTTGCATCTTAGCAAAATGGCCAGAAAGCTGACAAGAAGACAGGTATTTCACAGCCTGCCAACTGCAATTCATTCAGTTGGATATCCATCCAACATATGTATCCTAAAATTTAGAAAAGTTGTTGTAAAACTGTTAACACATTCTTACCATCAAACTACCTTCTTGGCTTTCCACTTCGTTACTTTTCATCCTGTTCCAATGGATATGAAATAAAATAATCATTCTGCTCCTTTCTGCAGATGTATTTTCAATATTTCAACATTTCCCCTCATTCTTCACTAGACTAAACATGTCCAGTTATACCAGTCCTGGGTTAGTCTTTCTAGATTCCTTACCATTTTGCTGTTACTCATCTTTGGATTTTCTCCAGCTGAAGTGTATTTGCTTGGAGTGTTGTGCCCATAACTGGACATGCTACTTTATGTAAGAATTAAAGTTGTGTTTTTGCAGTGGAAAATTCCACTAACCTTGCATACTCAAAAGTGATTGCGCAGGCATACCGGTGGGGGGTATGTTAAGATAAGCAGATAAGGGGACAGTGGAAGGTTCCGCTGTCCCAAAATAAGGACGATGGCTAAAAAAAACAAGACAAGCAGTTGTGGAATCAGCAAGAACGAGAAGTTATGAAATCACAGGCCCTCAAAAAAAAAAAAAAGAGAGAAATTAAAGGTTGGTCAAATAAAAATGTACATACAGAACATAGAAACAAATGTCGGGTAGGTTGTGAACCTGTAGTACTCAGCCAATGAGGAAACAGGGGAGGAATCAAGTGTTGGGTAATAGAGGATATAGGGCTGTGATACACTTCCGCTGTGCACTCCTACTTTCAGGATGCCCACCATGGCAATTGCAAATAAATTAGCTCCACAAGAGACCCTGTCTTAGAAAATTATTGGGATATTTCTCACATTTAGAGATAAGTTTTTAGCAAGTTTTTACTTGTTGCAAAGGGGGAGGAAATTCTGTCATTGCCCCCCATTCACTTTAAATGATTAGTACTACATTGAAGAAATAGGTGGGTTTTTTTTATTATTATCATGTAAAATTTTGCTTAGGAATTTTATTGGGAGTTCACTGACATACGGTTTCTCTCCATTAACTTCAAATTATATAGTATTTAAAAATCTTTTCTTCAGTATCGTTGGCATAAATACCTTCTTTTCCCATTGCTCAAACTTCAACTCTGAAAACACAGTAACCATCTAGCAGAACAGGCAGAAATTGTGTGCGTGCATCCTCATGGGCTACTTCATAAATCCACAAAGTCCCTGCACCTTTATCTCCTAGCCACAGACAAGAATTTCTGCCACTGTTAGTGAGCAAAACCCACTAACAGACTGCCTCCCAGAGCAGGTATGGCTCAGAAATTACCCACTGATCTTAAGGAACCCCACCTGCTCAACAGGTTTGTAAATGCACTGTACTGTTACTCGGAAGATGATCAGTTTGTAGCCACGCAGCTTCCTTACTTCCTCTAAGATCCACAAAAAGCTGACATTTTCATCCAACGGAAGTGGACGGTATACTGAAATCTACATTGCCATATCTATTTTGTCTCTATATTTGTCCACTAAAGAGAAACAATCATAAGTACTGCCAGCTCCTGCTTTCTGACAACAGCAAAGAGTTTAAGCCTTTTGGTTCTTGGTTTCCATCCAGTCAGGTAAAAACCGGCAACACTGTTAACTACACAAGTGGGAGGCAGTCATCTAACTATTAGAAACTACACTTCCTAACCCTATTTTGCACAGGGCAAGAAACAACTCTCTGATTGTAACTACTTTCTGGTCACAGCAGACACAGTTCTAAAATCACTCAGTGTACAGCAACCTGAGCACTCAATTATCTGGTCAATTATTCAGGCATTTTGCATAACTTTAGTTATGTTGAAAATCCAACTTTGACAACCAAGTGCTATTTAAACATTGTGGAGAAGCTTACAATCAGGCTATTTTGTGTTCCTAAATATTTAAAATGATACAAAAGTAAAAAAGCAGGATGTGGAACTGGCAAATTTACAGATTAAAGAAATTGTTTTATTCATTTTTCTGATGGAAATGGTGTTATAATGAGCGCAGTTAAGTAAATATGGAGAATTGTAGTGAAAATAAAATTATATCTGTTCTTGAACATGCATAGTTCAAACCTCTTTGCTATTTATTTTCCCAATTTTTTTTATTTTTTATTTTTTATTTTTTTTTACTGTGCTGGCAGCAGAAGCTTGAAAGGAAGAGAATTTATGCTATTGCAGCTGAATGCTAGGGGATGTATTTGTTCTTGAACTATGAACAGTATCTGAAGGCAGTCAGGAGATTAACCAATGGACATCAGGATGAGGAAGAAATTGTCAAAACCGAAACCTATATAATTTCTTAGTATGCTCAGGTCCTCAGCTGGCATTGACAGATCTGAACAGCTCGTGTTCACACAGCTCTAAAGCATGACAAGTAAACATCATGCTACAATTGCAAAATGTCCTTGGCTAAGACCCTGCAAATGCAAATTCAGTGGCTAACTAACACCATGGGAGAAACAGTGCTTAGCAATTGAAATCTATTTCAAAGCTATACAGATCTATTTTAAAACCTGCACTAAAGTAATTACATAGAACTCAGAATTTACAGTATAAAAAACAGATGGAAACCTTTTCCATCAGATAGTGCAATGAAATCTGTTCCCCATACAGCCCGAACACAACCCACAGAGGCTGAGACTGGGGTAACAGAAAGAGAAAGCTGAAAGGAATTCGCTGAGGTGATGCCGCTCCTTGACAGGGCTGGTGAACAAGAAGTCTAACTGGGTGGAGCCTAAAGAACCGAGACGGATAATTGTCTCCAAGAACCACAGCTGACACCTTTTCTTTGCAGTACAGAGCTCATTTCAGTCTCTGCATAGTTTGTCTGACCCTATTCAGACCTGTCTCTGTGTGACTCCTCTCTAGGCCAAAGCAAACAGTCCTATGCCCTCAAATGGGAGAGGTAAAATCTGCAGCCTAAATAGAGGTCTCCTGACATCTGGATGTGACTTATGTTTCCCAGGGACATAGCGTGCATTTGATAACTAGCATTTTCTAACAAAAGCATATTTTCAGTGCTGCTGCAAGGGAAATATATTGAGTATGTTGAACAAGAACGTGCATCATTATTTTGATTTGGACCTTTCCCTTTCAGTTCCACCTTTGTGATCAAAGTGAAGTCAGACTTCATCTCTTCCCAGTGCTTCCAACTTTACTCCATTTACTCATGTAGACTGAGGCACAACAGATACAAACTGGTGTGGGGAAAACAGGCTCCATTTCTCTATTCTCTGTTCAGTGCACATGCAAGCATATCCACACATATTCTACCCTTCTGGCAATATAAGTCTTCCATAGTTACAGGTTGGCTTTAAATCTTGTCTCACTGTGGCAAAATTCAAGGTCCCAAATTTACCCAACAATATTTTGTAGTTTTGTTGGCAAGGGGAACTTTGTTGGTGAGTTGGATTTTGGTTCCTTAAGTATAAAGACTGTTTAAAAACACTTTTTCCTCCAATTAGAAATTATTTTTGACGGCTAGTGTTCACAGGTCCAGGGTAGCTAAATTTGCTGGCACTGCAGGGCTGAATATGTAGTAGAAAGAGTAGAATTTTTCCTAAATGGCCCCAGGAGAGCTTAAATAGCTGGAAGAGTAAAGCATAAGATCACTGTAATTAAGTAGTGTTATATTACCAGTTCAACTGAGAGAGATTATGGGCAGAGAAATTTCTACATTTTGAACTTATGAACTTACCATTTTAGGCACAGTCAGTCTCACAGTTTCCCTAATTTGTGTTTTCCTACTATTGTACTTATGAAGACAATCTGTGAAACAGGAAAATACGATTGTAAAAAGCTGCAATAATTGACACAGTAGAATCATATGTAGGAGTAGTACTTGGAAAAAATGACTTCTAGAGTGGCTGCATAGTTCTGTGTTCTTTTAAAGCAGTAACCAGCTTTACATCAACCCAAGGGCAGCTATCTGTGAAGTCATCAGACAGCTAACTTGCCCATGCATGGCTTCCAGCAGGAAGCCAGTGTTGTGCCTTTCGGAAGTGAAATGGCAAACCAAATTATACTGTTGGGGCTTTATAACTTTTTTTTTTTTATCCTTACAGATAGGGTGTATGTTTTTTCTATGTGAATCATAGATCTTTTCTATGTGAATAGCTGATAATGTTGAAGAGGCTGTAACTCTCTGTGAATCAGAGATAATCATCTGTGATACAGAGGTGTCAAGGCAACAGAAAGAGCTGGACAGTGTAAAAAGTTATTTGGGACACCATCCAGTTTTAACGTTTGTTTATTTTTAAGTAGAATTTGCACATCACCTATACTCATGCTGTTCTCTAGTTCCTCCACCTCCAGACAACTTAGCAAACAGTAATAAGAAACTACTTTATTTCTCACAAATGAGGTCTCCAGATCTTTTCTTGCAAATGCCGTTCTTTGCCACTGGGTTTCCCTTTTGATTTCAGGACATAGTGTTTCATCAGCACTTTTAGTATTGATGAATGCTTGTGAGTGTAAGCACTCACAATGCGGAATGCATTGCATTCAAGCTTGCAGGACAGTCTGTACATGTGCTCCTGGCCTACATAGGCCTTCTGGCTCTTGCGCAAGGACACAAGGCAGCTCTGTTTCCTGCCATGAGTCATCATTCAAGAATGGTATTTAAATAGATGAAAAAAAGAAAAGGAAAAAGAAAAAAAATAGGAAAAAAAAAGTAGGAAAAAAAAAAGATTCCAGGGAAGAGCAAGTAGCAGCGGCCCATGTTTTCTACAGCAGAATTATTTTTTTCCTTTTAAATAAACAACTTGCTAGGAAATCCCAGGAAAGTCAGAGCTTTTTAGTTTTTATTATGTTACAACTAGGCTGGGTAGAAAGCCTATATTAGAGCATGGTGTTGATCTTGTCTAGTGAAGTAGACACTGTCCATGTATTTGTCTACACTAGAGTTTCACAGTGATAAATTTTATGAATGTAGACATAAACACCTTTTTTTTTTTTGTCAATAAAGATACACTCTTAGGGTAAAGAATATTTAGAAACTAGATGAGTTCTGTGAGGAGTGCACACATTAACCTTTACAAATATCAGGTGCCTCAAGTCAAAGGGCTATCAGTTAACTTAAGGTAAAGTCAAGTGAGGCTCTGTTGGGGAGAAGTGCTAAAAGAGACTTTTTCTGTGTGAATTATTCTGCATTTCGTACCTTCCCCTGAAGCAACTAACAGTGATTAAGAGGGGAGACAGCATACTAGATTAACCACTCTAATCTGTGAATGTAAGGCTTTTGTTGCTTTAGAGCATCCACAGAAAGATCTCTTGTTTCTATCAAAGTGTTTTCCTCTCTAATATACAAGATCTTTTTCCTCTCTGGGGACTAGGAGCTTTGCAAATAAAATTATTATTTTTTTTCCCCCAATGTTGTCAAAATTTGGTTAGGTTTTTACTACCATTTTTGACAGAAACAGGAAAAAAACACAACAAGAAATATATGGCAGTTATGATGTGCAGCAAGGAAGGAAAGAGAACGTGAAGAACAGCACAGGGAGGAAACAGGACACGGCTAAGAAAAACAAATAGAGCATGGAGGATGAACAGCAAGAGGGAGCAGGGGAGGGCCCTTTTCATGCTCTTGCTGTGGAAAGGCAAGATAAGCATTTCACACGTGTTAAGAAACTAAACTAAAAGGATCGATATAACAGGATCTGTCACCCAGATTTTTCCAACTGTTCTTAGTCTAGGAGTGACTGAACTTAATCAATTTGCTTGGTGGCTCTTGGCAGTCTGTAAAAAATGAGCTGGTGTTTATTTTCTGAGGAAGTAGTGTCCATATCCTTCTACTTTGCAGGGCACTAATCAGTCCTTGGCTTGGCAATCTCTGTAAGAAGGCCTTGTACAGCAAGAAAACGGAAGGTAAACTGTTTTGCCTTAGTAGCGGTCTCGTGGGCTCAGCGAGGAACCACAAGGGGAAGGAAGGAGCAGGATGTAAAAGTTCATGTGCTCCTACCCACACCTCACCTCTTCTGAGGATAAACACAGTATCAGAGATCTGTCCAAGGCAGAAGGTTCTCCTTCAGAAACTCCTGTGGGCAAAAATACCTTATTTCAATATTACTAACACTTAGCCTGAGGGGGAGGCTTGTACCACCAGCTGTACTCTAGCTGACATCACAACACAGGTTAGGTTTGAGGCTGAAGTCAGTTTACCAGGACCTCAAAGACACCCTTGTCAACTACTTGCTTCTACCCCCAGCTATCTGGCACCCTCTTTATTGTGCTGATTACTCTCTTTACAGAGACATCTTTCACAGCAGCTCACAGAAATTATGTGTTTTAAATGCAGCTCTGGGAGGAGGATGTTGGGTGTTTTTTTTTTTTTTTTTTTTTTTTTTTTTTTTTTTTTTTTTCACCTCTCCAGTGACGCAATCAACAGTGCAGCTCCACAAACACACGTACTGACTCAGCCGAGGAGGGATAAACAGCACTACTGCAGGGAGAGGCAGCAGGACGAATAAACACCTTGAGTGTGAAGATCGGTTGCTGAGAAGACAATATTTGGAAGGACCGCCTTGAGTCCTGCTGAAGGACTGGCTGTTTGTAGGAGCATCGAGAGAAGCTGTGCCAGCCGAGGTTTTGAGATCCTGAAGAGCTCTGCTGCTGGTCCACCACACCAGGCCTGCACCAGCAACTCTTATTGTTTTCCTAACAACTGTTCCCATGGCACTGTCACGTGCAAGACATTAGTCATCCTGGCTGAAAAAGGTGGTGTAGGAGTCAAACATTTACAGTCCAGCGTCAGCCACGTGTGGTGGGGGAGGGCAGCAGCCCGTCTCAGCAGATGTAGGTAGGGCTGGTTTCAGCAGGCTGGAGCTTCTTTAAAGAGCTTGCAAGCCCAAGATCCATGTTCAGCTGAGCCGGCTGCTGACACCAGGCAATGTAGCTTCTTGCATTCGACACATTATTTTATTGGCAGCTGTAATGGCAACGTGCTTTAATTTAACATATGAGATGGTAACAGCTGAAGGTACGAGGAGTGGTTAGAGGCATTTCTACTAGTAAGGAAACCCAACCCCAATTCCTTGGCATTGACACCAAGCACTGAGGTAAAAATCAGAAATTTTATTGACTTCTGCTGTACACTTTTGGAGGGACAGGCTGTGAGCAGCAGTAATACAGAGGCATCCCTGCAGAGCAAAGCTCTGGAGTATGGTGATTTGTGTGAGCTGCTACACTTGTTTAACAGGTTTAGCTCGTCCAGACACAACCCCCCTGGAGTTGTCAGCATTTCTGGCAGCATTAGCAATCACCTCCTGGAAGCTGTGAACTGGCAACGTTTTCTCCTTCCTCACCCAGAAGAAGGACAAGGCGCGCAGGAGTTAGAAGGCTCCTCTGTATCGTTTCCCATACAACGATCTGTACATTTCTCCTGGTGCTGGGGGGAGTCCCTCCTTCTAACAATAAAGAAACACAGCTAAAGGAAGTGGGAAACCCATACATACAAGCCCAGACTTATATCCTCTCTAAAACTGGTTTGATCTGTTGAGGATCAAAGGAAGGCAGCACCGACTCACTGTATTCTCAACTCTGGCAAACCAAAAACATTTGTGACTCATTCAGTACTTCTGTACCTGTGCCTCTTTGACATGCATGAGCTGTGCTCCAGCATCTCTGCTATTTGCTCCCAAGAAGGTCACTCCTCCCTGCTTAACTGCACCCTCAGAACTCTTTCAGTCACAAAACAGATGAGTCTGGCTTTAAGCTGGTTTTAGTGGCAAGGGAAGAAAGTGGTGGCTCGCAGATATTTTGACGTCTTGTTCTCCTAATGCTCTAGTCCAGTTTCTATCCAGAAGCCTTGCTTAGATTCAGTTTTATAGCTTCTAAATAGAATGGAAAAACATCCGCTCTTCAACTGTCCAATTCTGTCACTCAGACTCTAAATACTGTATTATGAATTGTTTACTCATGAAGCTTTTCCTGATTAAGTCCATGTGGGGATACTTTTGTTCTGAATAAGGAATATCCATGAGCAATTATTTCAGAGCACTAAATTCATTCCCACCCTGCTCTAAAAAGAAACATATTTTGGAGAGCTTGTCTATCTCCAATGTAACAGAAAACTGAAGACGGAATGAGTACTCAAGTAGTCTCATGACTTAAGAGAGGGTGAGAATAGCTGTTGTGCTGTTAAGTTCACACCCCAGCTTGTTTTACAATATTTTATTTATACAGACAGTCCTTGACCTTTTTTTTTTTTTTTTTTCCTGTGTCACACTAAAATGCCTTGTTTTAGTAGGGAAAACTATCTTAATTCCACACTTTCCAGGATGACATGATATTAAGAATGTTTATTGGACAGATATTAGTGGTTCAGGGAAAAAAAAAAAGGTATTTGAGTGGTTATTTAAATCAAAATTCCTGGCTAATGCCAATGTCTTATATTTGCCAATGTCTTCTATTTATGGATGTTTAATGTTTAGTTCATTATATTTCCATCATCTCACTAGGTCCAGCCATTTTTCTATATAATTTCCATTGCTTCATCACACCTAATTCCATGGAAAGATCCTCTTGCAGTTAAAGAAAAACCCATTTGGGAATCAAAATATATTCCAGTATCCACACATTGACAGAGATGCTGTAATTATGGCTGATGACTAGTAGTATGTGAAATATTTATTGGGAAAAAAAAGATGGGGGAGAAGAATAGCAAAAATATTCTTGGCTTTTATAAAACTTCAGTAAAATTGGAGCATTCTTCATTTGAGATTTTCACACTGTTCTTCCTAATTTCTTAAAGTTTGACTGACAAAGCTAAAGATAAGTCAGCCCTCCTGATCTCCATGACCAACGGAACTTACAGAGTCAAAAAGTCTAAACGTGAACACAATTACAGCTCAAGGGGCACTACTGCCAATGTATCTGTTTTTGTTCAAAGGATGGGCAAAAGGGACTCAACTACAGAAGCATGTTTACTTGCAAAGTTTGCAGGTAATACAAATATGTACTCTCTTAAATACTTCTCAGTAGAGGCAAGACCTATTAAATGTTCAGTGCTCACAAGCAATAGCATCATCTTGACGTCCTTTTATAAACTTTGCTTTTATTGATCCAAATCTTGTTTGTCTACCAGATGTGAGCAGATTGCCTAAATCACATGAGAACAACAATCTGGATTTGGCTCTAGGACTTGATCACATGAGAACACAGCAATAGGTCAGCCGCCATGGCCTACTTAGCTTTCTGGGAGGAGCAGCGTGGCCTCCTGAGTACGGTAAAGCCCCTGTACAGGTATCTGTGGGGAATAGCAAGTTCACGTCTTATGTAGACGCAGGTAGGTGTGGGGAATAGGGGGCAGTTAACAGTTATGCCTCTGCTTTTCTTTTCAGCAAATTATGCTCCTACAGTCTGCTGGCTTCCAGCTCAGCTCTGAAATATGAGCTATGGTAGAAGGGGGAGGGAGGGTCAGCCTGGAAGGGTGTGGGAGAGGCTTTCCATTCCAGACCCAGGCTTTTGGTTAGGGCACTATTGTTCAAATGAGAGTTGTTCACATGATCAATGTGAAAAATTCTCTCTGCTCACCCTTCCCCCCATCCTTTTTTTTTTTTTTTTTTTAGCAATCATAATGTAAACGCAAAGGAAAATAAACACTTTTTGCTATATTGCACTGGTTTCATAGTCCTGATTGCACTGAGCATTTCACAGTGACACTTCAACATGTTTCTGCCTGTTCATTTTACATATGGATGTACAGTTTGCTTGAAAATATATGTCCTGCTCAAAATACATTAAGACAATATTGGATCTATGATATATGCTCATCAGTTAGACATAAATTAGCATTATTTTAAATTCTGCAGCAGTGTCTCATGAACTTTCAGCATTTTTTCTCTCACCCTAGGAAAAGGTTTTTTACACACCTCTGCTGACATTCAGTGAGTTTAATCTCTGTGCTGTCAAACAATGAACGATTTGTGAATCCTCAGAGTTAAAGAAAAAGTACCCGCAAACAATGAGAGAAAAACTAGAAATAGCCAGTGCTGACAAACGAATTGCTCTGACAAGAGGCACTGCTAAAAAATAAGCATGTCATTTAAGGATATATATACCCTGTTTCTGGCAAAGGCAAATACAATATGAATGCGGTGCGATGTATGATCCAGAACTTGTAGCATATCTTATGTGCTAACTCAAGTTACTGCTTTAATAGGGAAACTCTGAATTACTTTTAGTAGGTTCAAAAAGACAGTGGAGGCATGAGGCTTTCTGAACAATTCCAGTTCTTCAGAAAGATTGCACATAATGATATTGTCTGAAATCAGCAGGAACCTAAAAAAAGGAGACACTTTTTTTTTGCTTACATTTCCAAGCTCCTTTCAGGAACCACTTTATCCTAGAGATTTTGGTCTTTTCTGAGAGCTAGAACAAAAATCCTTTTTACCTCACTTCTCTCTCTCTCTCTCTATCTTTTTTTTTTCCCCCTCAGGATAAACCATCCTGAAAAAAAAAAAAAAAAAAAAAAAGCTGCCAGCAAAATATCTTCCGCTCATACTCGTCTCATATTTGCCTGTTTTTTGTTTTTTTTTTCTTTTCAAAGATATGTATATGTATGGTGGAGATCATTCTATATTATGCTATTATTCTATATTAGAGCTGTAGTACAGCTGAAGTAGTAATAATATAGAGATACTTATGAAGGACCACAAACTTCTCATCCTAGCTGAAATGGTGTAGTTGGTGCTTAATTGAGGGGAGATTGTCTTAATGGAAAATTAATGCTGAACGTTCCTTAGTCCAGTTCAGGAAAAGAAGTTTTACAGAGCACATTCATTGACACATACACACGCGTAAACTACAGAAATCAGAAAACTGCATTTATAAAAAATATAACTAACGCTGTTGTCCAGTCAATAGAATATCCTTTAGACTTTTTTTTTTTTCAGGAATATCACATTAATAATCTTATCCTTGCTCTGTGACAAAACCCTTACATTCTAATGACCAAATGCATCACAATTACTTGGTCATTCCATAGCTCAAAGAACTGTAAACTTGGATGCTTATAAGCCATGGTCTGCACTGCTGTACCAAGGTACATCATTTTTGTGCTGCATGTGAACTCTAAGCTACAGTATACCAAACAAGACTTTATATCACTTAGAAGATAAAGCTGGGAGAAAAAAAAAATAGACCTGATACTGAGGTCCATGGAGATATTTTGACCTCTGAAGGACTTCTGGAAGGAAAGAGTATGCAAATCTACTTTGTCATTAATTCCTAGGTTTTCTTTTGGTGTTGCCCTTCATTTATTCTCCTTCCCATTTTATTCCTTTCCTCTGCAGTCAGACTTTCCTCCATCACTTTTTGTATTTCTTTAGTCTACAATGCTTTCCCCTTTCATGTCTTGTATAATTTTTCCATCCCTTACTTTCTTCCCATTATCTTCACCATACTTACTCCTCTTCTGGTGCTATCTCACAGTACCTGTCCTTGACTCATCTAATGTGACGATTACACTCTGCAAGAAATGAAACTGATAGTAGTTTCATTTTCCTGTTCTGCTCCTCTTACCCTGTTTCTGTTAAGTTCTGATTCACCAAAATACTTAAGACACTAAAATACTTGTATTCACGACTATGCAGCCATTTAAAACTATTGAGATGTGTAAACATGTTTCCTAATGTAAAATCTTTATTACAAAATCTGCAGAGAGGGAGTTCTTGATAGCTAACCTTCTCCAACCTTTCTCAAGACATTTTTCATTTTCTTTTCAGCTCAGGGCTGGGCGTGGCCATGATATTAATGAATTAGGAGCTCGTGCAGCAACTCAGGCTTCCACCTCTCGGGTGTATAAGAGGAACCACCAGGCTATGCCAACTGCAAGTTATGTGGTTGAACAGGAGGTTACTGATTCCCTAAGCCTCTCCAAAAACTCTATCCTGGTATCAATAACTACAACTTAGATAACATTAATGGGAGTTTTATAGCATGGGAGCTCTGGAGAAAAAAACATAAAGCCTTGCCTTTAAAACTTATTTCTTGTGAGTCTCCATTATTCATTAGTTATGATTACTTGTATCATAGCAGGCATTGATAGCGTCTCATAACTGAAGATTCAGAATAGTTTGACTTACAACAACTTTTTATTCATGGGAGTTTGTGAAGCATTTGAGTGTTTAAGTTTTCCACATTAAGCCTTAAGAAATTTCCATGTTTAATCTCAGATGGAAAGTATTTTGAAATGCTGTAAGCAAAATTAATTAATCTTCTCTCCTCTCCTCTCCTCTCCTCTCCTCCCCTCTCCTCTCCTTTTTCTCTCTTCTTTCTTTCTCTTTCTCTTTCTCTTTCTCTCTCTTTCTCTTTCTTTCTCTTTCTCTTTCTCTTTCTCTTTCTCTTTCTCTTTCTCTTTCTCTTTCTCTTTCTCTTTCTCTTTCTCTTTCTCTTTCTCTTTCTTTCTCTTTCTCTTTCTTTCTCTTTCTCTTTCTCTTTCTTTCTCTTTCTCTTTCTCTTTCTTTCTTTTTCTCTTTCTCTTCCTTACCAGGAGGAAAGAAAGCTATTTAATTCTCTAAATAAATTATTTTCCAAGGTTCTCATTGCTGTGGAAGAACCCAAGAACCCAAAATGGAGAACAATCTGTCTTGCTCTCAAAAATGTGGAGAACTTTGAAGAAATGGTAAACTTGCCCCGAAGCCAGACCACTTCTGGTCCCCCTTATCCCATAAGACATTGCCCTCCCTTTTCCAAAGAGTGGTAATTAGAAGTCTGTAAAGCAAGAGAATAAGTGAAAATGTTTCTACCCTAGCTATTAAAGAAACCAACGCTAGAATCAATGAATTCCATATAAAGTTTTAACATAGGTTTTTATCTATAAATTGCAATAGAAAATGAAGAAAACATAATAACAAACAAATAAGCAATTGCTCATCCCAGAAATACATCCTGTTGTCTGTATTTTAACCTCAACACTAACAGGACACAAAGCATCTCCTAAATGAGGGAACCTTGTTGAATTCGTAAGAGGAATCAAAGAAAATGTCAAACAAGCAGTGACCAGTCAGGATCAATATGCCCTCAAAGAAAGAAAAACAATGC
Organism: Cygnus olor; assembly: GCF_009769625.2. NCBI lineage: Eukaryota > Metazoa > Chordata > Aves > Anseriformes > Anatidae > Cygnus > Cygnus olor. Next base: position 44,231,507 of record NC_049169.1, read on the forward strand.
AGTCTTCAGATGTCATAAAGAAATGGAAAAAAAAAGAGTTCATATTCCTTTGTATTACCAATAAATTAGAAGCTGACCAAACACCACAAGCATGAATCAGGCTTGTTTACAATTAATAACAACAAAAGCTATTAGCCAAGGTGTAACTTAATAACAAATCTAGAGACTTCTCAGAGGTGTAAACTGTTAAAAAAGTGAGCAATATTCAGACTACAATGGTGAGTTACTGTACAACTTCTAGTTCCAGCAATAGACACAAGGGTTCTGTGGATGTTTCTGTTATTGTATTATCTTGATTCATTCCTACAGCACTGTACACTGAAAGGGACAAAGATCTTGTGAATGACCATAATACTTACTCAAAGTACGGGATTAACTGGAGTTGTGCAGGGAACCTTCATTCTGGTATTTTTGAATATTTGACTTCACAGCCTGATGGTTTTAACTAAGATTTTTATGAGTAATTTTTAACAGAAAAAAAAAAGAACAAAAATAGACCTATTTTCTTATTTTTCCCTAGCAATTCAATCACATGATGTCAGTTTGACACTGGTCTTAGACAAGACTGAATTACAGACTTTTGCAACTTGTACTCACAGAGAAGTAAGTGATGTAGCATGTTTTCATCCACTATGCAGAGTGCCATGCTACTATTTGCTTCCATCTGAGGACAGGGGTGATTCAAAATTCACAAGTTTATTTCAGACCTGAAATAGAAATCAGGTAGATCAGTCTTAAGCTCCTCTGCCTGTTTCTTTTGAAATTGACCCTTTCTGCTTCAGTTTTTCCAACTTGACTCCCAAACCCTTGGTCTCTCTTACCTCAATTTCTACCCCATACTTTCTTGCCTAGCATATCCAAATTTCTACCATTTTCCTCCCAGGACAGCTCCACTCTCTTCCAAGATCCCTGACAAATGATTTAATAGCCTGTATCACTTGTTCTAGACCCAACAGCTCATCACTTCACAGACTCCACTTCTTCCTCAATTCTCTACCCAATTTTCTCAATCAGCCAGTCTGACTTCCATATTTAATCACAGTCTCTGGTTCTATTTTCTATATCTGCTGTCACAGTCATATTTCTGCCTCTTCCCGTGCCTCACATTACCTTCCACCTCCCATATCTAGTTTTTGCCCCTTTTCTATTTAAATTACGTCCTCACTTTTTGCTGCTTGGGCATCGATGGGGTAGAGAGTAACTGAAACAGGCATTGTGGTTTTAGTCCTTTTACCTGGCCACAATCCAACCCACAAACAGCTCAGAGCTACAACAAAAGACCATGCTCCATCCTCGGCTGTAGCATGCCTAATGTGGATGCCAGAAATGTGACAGTGGCTAATATATGGGTGTGCTGAGACCACTGTTTATCCCACTGACCAGTGTCAGTTCATTAACTCCTTATGCCTTAACTCCTTTACCAGCCTGTCCACATCCATCTGCGGTCCAGCACCGTGTAACCTCTTCAGAACATTTCTGAGGCAAGGACTGCTTTGGAGTTCTGTGTCTTTACAATGTACATGGTGGGATCTTGGTTAAGAGTGACAGCTAGATGGGATTATGATTATCATGATGATAATAAAAATTAGGATGCCTGCTGAAAGCATGAACATCCTATATTATTTGAAAGGGCCTTAGCTTGCCACATCTTTGTGGAGTTTCACAGGAATACTAAAAAGCACAAGCTCAGCACAGACATCATTTCTCTCCAAAATGTCAAGTTACTTTGGAGGTTCCTAAAGTTTCCTAAAATTTCTAAATGGAGAAAAACAGTCTTTTCTTTTTGCTTGACCTCATTCTTGGAAATAGATTTTTTTTTTTACTGCTATTTTCCAAATAAATCAAAATGTAATCAAATGAAATACACACACACACACACACACACATTGCCAGACACATAGCCAAAAGGTTTTAGCCTTAATAGTTAATACTTGGTGGAGGTTTTTGCAACTGGTAGTGGGTTTTACCATAGGAAGTATGGTCAACTATAATAACAGGTTGTGATCTTAAGTGCTATTTATAAGATAGAATCACCCATACAAATAAAACTTTTATTTTCTGGAAAAAAAAAAAAGATTTTGTTATTCATTGTTTTCCATATTATAGGTATAGATTTGTTGGCAGAAGAAGGTGCAGATTTGTTGGGAGAAGCTGAATGCATATACACAGCTGTGTGGACAATAATGTCCATGAATTGCCTTTAAAAGTAAAAAATAATATATTAGCTGGAACCATGGTAAGGTATATACTTCTATAGTATTTGATGGTTTTACTTCTTTATTTCTTCCTTTTTGTATTTGTAACCACAAATATTCAGGTATAATGTGTGTGTACCAAACTTCTCTTCCTTAATTCCATTTTATCTATGGCTTCTTCAGAATCTTAGTTCCATTACTGTTAGTAAAAACTTAACTATACGCTTTTGTTTCTGCTTTGCTGTTACATATTTTGAGCTTATTTTCTACCAATAGGGCATCTGTTGAGGCATAACTGAAAGGGCTGCTCAATGAGAAGGCTTTACACCCCAAAGATCCTTCTGCTTAGAAGTACAAGAGAAATACAGCAACTATAAAATGTATGTTTGAGGAAAGGCAACTCATGTTAGGCAGACTAGCCTTAGGCAGGTTTGACTGATAATTTGAAAGACAGTCACACATTTTAACATTCTGCTATCAACATATATGCTACTTTTGTGAGGCCAAGTATCCCCTGAGTTTCCAGATAATCTGTTTTGACAGTCACCAAAGAAGGAAAATTGAAGATAACTGAGGGAGGCAAACCTCCAGAGCAGTCTATGCATTTTTTTTTTAATTTTAATTTTTATTTTTTCCTGCTATAAAAAGGAGCGAATGAGTGTGGGGATAGTCACCTCAGGTTACCCCAAAGAGCTTTGTCTGCATGCTTAAAATTCAGCCAGGTCTGAAGGAATATTTTATCTTTGTAATACTGCACATACATTGTGTAGAACACAACACAGTGGCTTAAGGTAGGCAAGAGGAATCTTGAGCTGACCAAACCTTTGGTGAAGGACCTAGAGGGGAAGACATACGAGAAGCAGCTGAGGTTACTTGGCCTGTTCAGCCTGGAAAGAGGAGGCTGCGGGGAGACCTCATTGTGGTCTACAGCTTCCTCACTCGCAAGGGGGAGTGGAGGGGCAGGTGCCTATCTATTCTCTTTAATGACCAGTGATAGGACCTGAGGGAATGGTGTTAAGCTGCGACAAGGGAGGGTCAGGCTGGATATCAGGAAGAGGTTCTTCACTGAGAGGGTTGTTGTGCACTGGAACAAGCTACCCAGGGACGTAGTCACGGTACCAAGCCTGTCGGAATTTAAGTGTTTGGTCTATGCTCTTAGTCGTATGGTCTGATTTTCTGGGTAGACCTCTGTGGTGCCAGGAGTTGGACTTGATGATCCTTGTGGGTCCCTTCTAACTCGGGATATTCTATGATTCTATGAAACCTAATTACACAAATTGGAGAATGGTCAAGACATTAGATTTAAAAAAACATTCCAGCAACAAGAAAGAAGATACCTCAAGATCTGGGGTCACAAACTTGTTAGGCCTCCAGTTCTATAGGCCATTAAAAATATCAGATAAAATGAAGACTAAACCAACAAATTCCATTTATAGTGTTCAAATATACCAAGCAACTGCTTGCAATATGTTTGTACAGGTAGTATTTATGCTAAAAAGACAGTGTTTCTCTTTCCTTTCTCTGTCAGGACCCATATTCATTGTTGTTGCCTAGGAAACGGTAGATAAAAGCCATGAAAGAGGAATATTTCACCGAGCATCCTACATTGTTTTAGATGCCTTTTGCAGATAGGTGAATAAAGAATTGCAACTCTATTTCATTTAAAACTGTAAACCCCAGTAATTTGAGCAGTACAGTCTAGTGGTTAACCATCAGATGACTGATTTTCTGTGTATGACTCAGTCTGACCTGACTTACCATGACCATCAGCAAGTCACTTAGTGCTATTCTCATGCTAACATGAACAAACTTTCTCATGCCTACCCTATAAAAGGATCTGTGACAGAGGTGATACTATGTTCTTTCTTCAAAGTGCAAGAACATATGCTTCCTTTGCAATGTGTTAAACAAGACATCTAAAATACGTGAATGACTAAAATAATCTACTTAATGATTGCCTCAGTTATAATATCTCATGTGCAATCTTCCAGATATGAATATCTCACTGGAACTCCAAAATGTTATACTGAATGAACACACTGGGGGAGACATTTGGTATAGAAGATGAGAGAAAGATGCTGTTTTATAATTTAGGATTTTTTTTTTACTTGTAAAAACAAAATAAGTTTAAAGTATGACAAAATTAACAAAGCAACTCTGAATGAAACACCTCATATTCACCACTGTTTAGGAGACGCATGTTTTCTATAAACCACCTTGTTCGTCAAGTCACAATTCTCAAGTAAACATGGGTTAAAAAATCTGTCTGCAACAAATTTACAGCTCCTGCATCTGTGTCATAGATAATCAGGTCTGATTTTCTCTGTTCCAAAAGTATGTCAAGACAAAACAACCATGAACTAAAGGAACAGAAACATTTTTTTGTCTTTTTTTTTTTTTTCCCTCTGATGATACACAAAATAACACCCCATGGCAAGACTTCTATTCTTTTGTAATAAGAAAACAAACAACAACAAAAGAGGCAGCTCCAGAAGAACTGGAGAGTACTAGGAGGATAAATCATCCCATGCATTTCAATATAGTTTTAATTCTACAGTACAGCATGGGACCCATCCCCACCCTTTGATGATACAGATGATACAAGAGGAGTGCAGCAAGAGTGGCTCACCCAACCAACCAGAGGTAACTGCACTGTAGCAACCAATGTAAAGGAGCTCTTTTGCTTCATTATCTTTCACCTCAAGGAGAAAGAATACCTGCTGACAGCTGCATTTATTTGTAGACCTCCTTGGAAGGGAATAAGGATCTGAGCAACTGACACATCTTGTACTCCAAGTACTAAACATATTGAGCTGAGACACAAACACATCTGCTCCAGTGAACTCTGTCCATATTTAGTGCTTCTAAAAATATAATTTGTCCATATTGACATATGCTGACTCCTTTGGGCTTCCAAAGAACAAAATACAGCTCCTATCTCTTCCTACACGTTTAGGTTCTTTCTGAACTAGATTATCTCCTGTGACTGCTTTAGAGTTATCAGAGCAGCTCTACTTCTGATAAGACATGCAAGAATACTGCTGCAGGCAAAATCTGGGCAGCCACAAGGATTTTTATTGTGAGACTTTAGGACTGTGCTTTAAATGGGTCAGATAGCTAAACAAGGGAGCACCTTTCCTGCACTGCCATTCCCACCTCCCACTAACTTGTGCCAATGGTGAAAAAGTGACATGTTGGTATGCCCTGAGGGGCAAAAAAGAAAGAAAAACTCTTGATGACGGACAGGGAGTGGCCCCCATTTATCAGGGTTATCCAGAGAACGATGTAACATGAGCTAAGACAGCGAGATGAAAGACTGAAACTAGAAGTAAATCAAACACATATGAGGAGATTAAAGACACATGGAGAGATCTAATCTAATAGAAAGGGAGGGGACAAGGCTGTTCTTTTACTGATTCAGTATTATGACTGAGTTAGCCCTTAGGCTCAAACACCATAGGCCAGTTTATGTTCCTGTTAACAACTTGATGTGACAGAAAGGTTAAAATAATATTAAGACCAGAAATTGTGTATGTTCAGAGATACTGCAGATCTCCGTGCAGGTAATGTACAGATGAAAAGTATGACATTTGTTAAAAGTAGGTTGACTTACTATGCTATAGACAGCCACTAATACCTGTTCTAGAAAATACGATGTAATAAAATGGTACTTTAGGCTGGGGAAGCGAAAAGAACGGTCTTCTATTAAGTAAAGCATTAAAGTGTGAAAGCATTTCGCAAAGAAAGTCAGGAGTCTGAATGCCTGTTCCTCCGTGCTGCAGTGATGGGCACTTTAATAATGAGATTTTATCAGCTGGGGAGGAAAAAAAAAAAAAAAAAAAAAAAGCAAACGTGTTCCAGGGGAGATTGTCACTTCCCGTACAAAAGGGTTTGGATGATTTTTTGTACTTTGAATGCGACCACAGTAGATCAAATGCAGTATTTGCATATGCACAAATAAGGTGCAAAAGAAACACACACACAAACAAACCACCAAACAGACGTGGTGTGAAAGTCATTTCAAAGATTCTAGGTAAGTCCAAAAAAGCTTGAGTTTAAAGGACCACTGGGAAAACCTAGCTCCCTTCTCCACACACCACAAGAGGCTTCCTGCCCCACGCCACCTCAGCAGCACCCGTCCCACCAACCGATGCCCGACAGGGGCATCCCAGGACTTGGGGTGGCCGTGTGAGGGACAGACGGAGCTCCATGGCCGGTAAAAGCCGCACGCTGCCCTCCCAGCCGCCCTCAGGCCACCCTAGCCTAACCTGGCTTTGCCTGCCCTGGCTTTGCCTGGCCCGGCCCTGAGGCGCCCCCTCGCCGCCGCCGCTCCCCTCCCTTCCCCTCCCCTCCCCTCCCCTCCCCCAGCAGCCACAGGACTCTGGCTGAAACCCGATACCGGGGCCTCCCTGCCCCTCCGGCAGCCTGCGGCCGCGCGGGGCGACACGCAAAGCCAGGAGCGGATCCCCGCATGCAGGCGGCTCCGGCTCCGCGCTGCGGCAGGGCCGGGCCGAGCCGTATTGTGTCTGCCGGCAGCAGCCGCGCGGTGCCAACTTCGCGCGGAGCTCCGCTCCGAGGGCTCGGAGGAATCCAGTCCGAAGAGTGCCGCTCGCCCTGATGCAAGCGGCAGCCTCCGCAGCTGCAATCTCCTTGCAGAGCCACAACCGGCTCAGACCGGCTCGAACCGGCCCGGGCCGGCTGTGCTGGCTGCGGGCAGCGCCTCCGCCTTCCTCTCCCCCGCCTCCGCCTCCTCCTTCCCGGGCCTCCCTCCCACAGCACCGTGACCCCTTGTCCCTCCACCGCCTGGGTGGGCCTTGGCTGAGCCCCGCGCTGCCCTCACAATTGACATCTTGCCTGGGTGCCCTGGCGCTTGACCCACATTTTCCTCTCTGCCACAATGAGGAAAATACTGTGTGCTTTACGTGTTTTTTCCACTTCTGGAAGAAATGAACGTGTCACAAACCATGCCCTTTTTGGCCAAAGCCACCCCCCCCCCATCCACAGAAGGTGTGCTGCACATGGGCTCCTTGCTGCCCCGTCCCTCAGAGACACTCCTGTCCTCTCCTGCCTGTCCTGTACACTGTCCCCCCTCCTGTCACAGCCCCAAAAGGAGGAACACAGCTCGGTTACCTGCCAAGGTCATGGCAGACAAAGGCCCCTCTGTGCTCATCTCACAGCCGCAGGCTGTGATCACCTCAAGGCAGTACAGGAGGCAAGGAAACCTGGGTGGTACCCTGTCCCTTCTGCCCCACCTTTCACAGTCACTAGGAGGATAAACACACCCCAAATTTTGTTGTTCCGTAACCAAAGAACACTTAATCTTTTTTTTTTTCTTTTTTTTTTCTTTTTTTTTTTTCTTTGCTGATCCACCCCCCCTATTCTTACAGATCAAAGGAAACCTGATCTGGCCACGTTTCGGAGAAGAACTGAGGTAGTGTGACCCTACAAACTGCAGGGGGACATTTCCTACTTCCTCAATGGTGAGAGACATGTATATGGTTGCCACTCTCTTTCCCTGGCATTAGTTTGATAATTAACCTGAGTAGATCTGTCAGTTGGCTGCTGCTGAAGGAATCCCTCCCATACACCTGCATTAGCTCTGGCACTGGTCAAAGGAAAAGTGCTGCCAGATCCATGAGTTGAGCTGGCACACCAAAGAGTCAAGCAAAGGCTGGACACTCTAAACTAGGTCTGTTACATGTAGCCACAAGGGAGGTGTGGGCAAAGGAGTGATGCAACCCCCTTTTTGTGGCAGCAAGATGTTTATTTGTCTCACTGATACTGTTAAACTGTTTCTGAACAAGGCAGATACCCGAGCCACTCCCCCTGACCTTAATGAGGAGAGGCAAACACATGTGGTGATGTGTACATCCACCTGAATCTCTTTAAGTCAGTCATTCACCTGTATGCCTCATTTCCACAGGCTTCATGTGGTAAAACGGCTCTGTGCTGCTTCCATTGTCCTTAAGGGCATAAGTGCTAGGTTTTGTAAAGACTTCTGCCTTGTGGGCATGCCATTCACATCCACATCTGGAGATAAAAATATGTGTACTACAACTACTGATTTTGAGGATGGCACAGACAGCAGGCACAAGTCATCTGTTTGGTATGCTGTGACAAATGTATGCAAAATGTAGAGGCTCCCAAGGAAAGTAGGAAGAAAAGCTCATACATGTGCAAACCGTTTGCCATCCACATGTAAAAGGAGTTGTGATGGGTTGGCCCAAGTTAGAAGCCAAACTCTCACCCAGCTGACACCAGTGTATAGTTAACTGTTTTGTGTGAAAGTGTTAAAATATGCAATTTGAGGAAAGGGCAAGATGACCCAGGCCTTGGAGATGTCTAAAGGATGATTAATTGAGGAACTGCTAATCAGGAAAACCATTATATTGACATTCTTGAGGAAAACATCCTGTCTCATGCCCTTGAATATGTCATCAATCACGTGACTAGTTGGCTGAAAGACAAAGATCAGGAGGATTCTAATGTGATTTATCCATGAACTATCCTCGTTATAATAGTAAAAATCATGTGCATAGTCTGGGAGGCCTGGGCCTAACAAGGGACCTTCCTCTGAGGATGCGCAGAATGATTCTGTCGTGTCAGCAGTATGCTAATTATGTATGGAGGGTAGGGGATTGTACAAACATGTAAATATTGATAAAGGATTGTATAAAGAGTGGCATAGAAAATCCTTAGGGTGCTAGCTTTGTTGGAAACCACCTGGTACCCAGACTTGCACAATTCTGAAATAAACAATATCTCAACCTAGTGTATGGATTGGCTTATTGCATACCAGGTAACAAATCTAAACTTTTTATCAGACAACACAGCCACTCGCTCACCCTCTGTCCACATCAGGATGGGGGAGAGGACAGGAAGAACAAGAATGAGGAAGCTCCTGGGTCAAAGATGAAGACCTGGAGACCACTTATGAATTACCATAGCAGGCAAAACAGGCTGACCTTGGGGAAATTAATTTATTGTTAATTTGTACCTATACATAAAATTACTGGTTTGGGTATTGAGAAACAACAACAACAACAACCAAACATGGGAAAACTCCTTTCCTTCCCCATTTCCTAGGCTCAGTTTCACTCCTCTCCTCTCCCCTTCTTATCACCACAGGTCACACCTCTTTCACCAAGGAAAAGAATGGTTTCAAAGGTGCTGGGGGATGTTATGGTCAGTACATAACAGTCTCTCTTTTCTGCTTCTTTCATCTCACACTTTACATCTGGTCTGGCATGGGGATGGGAGGGGTGCAGGTATTATCTGCTTTGTTATGAAGCACCTCTGTCTCTTTTGACCTCGGTGCCCCCTCTGTTTTTTCTCATTAATTTTTGCTGTTCCCTCTTCTTCTGACTGTGGCATTTTCTGCTCCTTTCAACATTTTTTTTTCCAGTGGTGCCACCATCTTGTCCTCTGGTTTCAGCTATGCCTTGCAATGGGCCTGTTGGAACCAGCTGGACCCGCCTATATCTAGCACAGGGCAGACCCTGGTCTCTTCTGACAGATGGCACTCCTGAAGCCCTCCCACTACCAACACCTTGACACCTACAACCAGTAGAGTACTCAAGAGTTGTGGAACCACAGAATAATTTAAGTTGGAAGAGATCTTTGGAGGTTGTCTGGGTCCAGCCTTCTCTGCCTCCCTCACACCAAAAGGGCCAGCTTAGATTAGTCTGTTCCCAGCCTTACCCAGATGAATTTTTAATGCCTGCAAAAGAAAGAGATTCCACATCCTCTCCAGACAACTTGCCCCAGTATTTGAGCATCATCACTGTGAAAACTATTTCCTTAAAATTTCCTTTGCTTGTGAGCATTGTCTCCTGTCCTTTTGCTGTGCACCCCCAAGAATGAAACGGTTCTCTTTACTCTGTAACTACCAAGTTTGACACATCAATTTGATTCCCTTGTGGCTGCATTTCCAGTGTGAACAAACCCAGAGGGCAGTAACAGTAACATTAAGTTTGGTATTAATAGGGAATGAATGTGCATGGTGGCATCAGGAGTGAGAGAAAAAATGGCTATAAAACGACCTGTGTTGATGGCACCTAGATTAGCAGGTCATTAAGATCCCAACACATCTAGGGGCACCTTCCTGAGACACAAATGACTGTCCTAATGACTCAGAGATAGAAGGATGGAGAGATTAATTAGTGTCAACTTCTACACTTTACCAAAGGGAAATAAATAAATAAATAAAACAACCGTATCCTGAAACTAAACCACATCCACCCTAACACAAAACTAAGAACCCAGGAAAGCTGAGTACTTTTCAGCAGGCATCGTTTCTCATAAGCTTAAGTAAATTAAAACAGTTTTTCAGTAAAATGAAATCACCTTTCCCTCCTGTATTATGTCCCATTGTTGCTACAATATGGCAACATTATTTCCTGCATTTTCAATCTTTCCTCCTACCATTTGTGATTCAGGACCCCAACCATGTTGCTGGCCCTCCACTGACCTTGCTCTAGCTTGCAAATACTTTTCTAGTACTGGAGAGCTTACATCTGGACACAGTACAGGGTGGTGCAGTTTTGCAAGTGATGAATAACAATTCCCTGGATTCTGCTGTCTGCGCCTCCCGGTAATGCACTTCCAACTCAGTATGTAGTTGACCTTGATTTCTGCAAAAGTGCGCTACTGAGTTCTGTTCAACTTCTTGTCTACCAGAAGTCACAGATTTTATTTATTTATTTATTTGCTAAGCTGCTTTCTGATTGAAAGTGCACAGGACTTTACACTTGGTTTTATTGAACTTAATGTGGTTTCTGCTGGCCCATTTTTTTCAGCTTGCTGGGACTGCTGCTGAGTGACAGCCCAACTGTAGAGCCTGTTGATCTCTCCCTCTCTAGTCCACAGCGCAGGCACTCCCTTAATCACCTGTGGAGTGTTTTACATAAGGCTGTTCGCACACCATGCTCACTGCCTGCTAAAGGAAACATATCTAGCTGCTGCTTTTCTCTAAAATAACTGCAGCAATGACCTTGGGGGAAAATTTATGCATGTGTGCGTAAGTACAAACATGTGCATGCACACATACACACACATTACCAAGTAAAGTCTGAGGAAAGTGGATTTAGTAGAATTCATTACACTGTCGGAAAAAGCTTGCATTCTGACTTTTATTTTTATTTTTATTTTCCAGTAGAGTTGAAAGTATCCCCTCATTTTCAATTTATTTATAGCTTTTGAATGTTGGCAGACCTGGCTCTGATTCTGGGAGGCCACTCCAAGAAAGGAAAAGTCCCTACTCTACCTGCCTGCCCTGCTGCCTTGTTCTCTCCCTGATTTACTTGGAGAAGGCAGGTCAGACTGCCTCTGAAATACTCGAGGGAAAAGGTTTGGATTTTTGCCTGTAACTGTAGGGATCAGAAAGAAAAAGAAAGAAGAAACCTTCAGAAATTTGGGGAATCAGAAAATTGTTTTATCTTGCAATTGAATGCTGATTATTTGGAAACTGTCTTGTCCCAGCCACCTTCTTCGAAATAGGACTTAAGGAAAAAAAAGTCTTTATGGTACGTTATGCCTTGGGATGAGACCAACTGTTCTGATTTTGGCTGTTCTCATTTGTCTCCCTCTCCTGGTCAGTGGCAGTTATTTTTTTTTTTCTAGATTTTGTGTAGGGAAGTCTTTGGCTTTTGTCTGTACACAAAGAGTTCAAAGGATCTGTGTCTGATTGGAATAGATTTTATGTGTACATACTTGTTCTCGTGTACTGAAGGGTTAAATCTACATAATCAATATTTATCTATTAAAAAATTTACCTCTACAACTGTTGACAAGAAAACATAAAATCTTGCAGTATCTCAGAAAATGAGCCAGGGGAACCTGCTAACTGCAGTACTCACATTCAGTCAAGTTTGACACCCTGGAATGATGCCAGGAATAGTGGAGCCGAGAGGTGACTACATTTCTGAAGAGGTGGTGACAGGGATAAGAGCTGGAGTCAGTCACTTTAAGAGATTTTGACAGTTTTGGTACAGTAAATTGAATTCTTCTGGCTTTTAAAGGCTTAATATTGACATAATACACTGCAGGCTGCCAATTTTTACCTTTTGCTTTAATGAGTCGTATAAATAAAATTAAAAAAAAAAAAAAAAAAAGAGAGAGAGACAGAATTAACTTATTGTTCTGTATAATGAAGAGCCTGGGAATCGACTGAAGGGTACTCAGGTAATACATAATCTTCCTGCTGTAGTTTTGACAGTACTCTTTATTCCCCAAATGCAGTATCTTCTCAAGGTCTACCCAGCAACTGCAGTTTTTGGCAGTTCACCTACTGCACATGGGAATAAAAATGTTGTTTTTGCAGAGTTACATTGTTTAAAGGTAAGGAATGGGGTATTGAGGTATGCTTGCAGCGATAAGAAAACTTAGCAGGCGACCTTGTAAAATGCAGACAACCAGACTCCTTAGAACAATTAGGTGAAAATCATGGTGTTAAATCAAGTCAGATAAGTGAGGAAACATTACCACTTCAAACAGTAAAAAAAAGTCAAAAGAAATTTGAAATTTAACAGGCCGGAAACTGAAGGCCATGCATTGTCTGTGAAGCATCAGATAGATTGTGAACCTGGATTACCCACTCAGTGGGGAAACAGGGGACAGTCCTGTCATCAAAAAGTATATAAACTGTGTTTTGGAACCAGTAGGTGCGCTTGTGGGACCTAGGTGGGCTTGTGCTTGTGGGACGCCCGCCATTGCAATCGCGAATAAATTACTACTTCACTGAGATCCTTGCCTGAGCCTAAGTTATTGGCTACGGAGTGTTTCTCAAAATCTGGGGGCTCGTACAGGATCCAGTCACTTACTGGGGAGCCCCACCGCCGCAGCAGCAGGAAGGCATGCCCCGCTGATTTCAGCGGTCCTGTGCATCGATGGTGGTGGTTCTGTGGAGAGCTGACAGAGGGCCCGAGACTGATTAAAGAGGCAGGATCCATGAAGTAGTGGGGAAGGGAAGAAGGTAGGCACTCCGGGTTTAAGAATTGATCTGGTAACTCTGTGCACAGACCAAGGTAAGAAATATTAAGTATTGCCTTGGGGGTCGGGTGAGACTCTGTGTGATGTGTGATTGAGATGTACTTTTGTACGAAGTGAGTGTGGAGTCCTGATCCGCAGTTCCGTAGCTCCGCGAGGGGCGCGGCCAGAGACGGACGAAGCATGAGATAAGGGAGAGAAAGGAAGAGTCTTGGGAAATTTGGTGTACGGTAAGCCCTTGCACAGGGAAGTGCTTGGCAGTACACCAGGGAATCTGGTAAACTCACAGGTGTGCGGTACCCCTTGCACGGGGAAGTGCTTGGCAGTACACCCCCATTTTCCAGAATCGGAACGTTAGTGTGTGGTACCCTGCAGGAGGGAAATTTCTGTAGCAGCACACTGACAAGGGCTAGGAAAAATGGGAAATATGAGTTCCAGGGGACAGGGAAATATCCCTGGGGGAGTGCCTACCAAAAGTTCTTCCTGAAGAATGATATGAAATTGGAAAAATAATCTCAAAATTAGAGGAGATGATAAAAGAAAAAAAAAAAAAAAAAGGTTAAATATTGTGTATCAGTCAGGACAAAAGAACCAATTAAGGAAACAGCAGTATTTTGGCCAAAATACGGGTCTGGTGAAAATTCAGGCTTTAAATTTGTGTGTAAACAATAAGATTCCTTTTTTTTTCGGAGAAGGAGCCAAGTTATGCTCCCTATAATCCTAATATTGCAGCGGTGGCAGCAGCAGTTGCTCCAGGAAGGGAGACAGGGACTGCAATTAACACTGTCCCTAGAGAAGAGCGTACTCTAGGCTCTGGTAAGAATTAGAACAAGGTAGAAGAGATACTGAGAATTTTGCCTTCCCTGATACTAACAGTACTAACACTAACTGTGTATCCTCTTAGGTGAACTCCCCCCCTCTCCTTACCAGCAGAGAGGTTAGGAGTTTTAAGAAGGAGATGAAGTCTTTAATTGAGGACCCCAACAGGCTAGCTGAATTATTAGACCAGTTCCTAGGACCTAACTTATACTCTTGGGGAGGAATTATGCCTATAAGTATGTTGTTTACAGGGAAAGAAATGGGAATGATCAGGAGGAGAGCTGCTATACAAAAATGGGAGAGAGCTCATCCTCCAGGACCAGGAGTAATACCGGCAGGGCAGAAATACCCACTTGCCGATCCTGGCTGGAATAATAATAATGCTCAACACAGAAATCATATGAGAGACTTGGGGTCAGAATGAGAAAGTACTCGTGGATGAATCCCGAGGACCCGGTATCCCAAGGGCTCTTGAAAGTTCATTTTGTGATTAAAGCCTGGCAAGATATGCAGAAAAAGCTCCAGAAGGTGGGGGGATGTAGTGAACAGTCACTGTGGGGGGCCCTCCTGCAGGAGGCCCTGAAGGCATATGTCAGGAGGGGAGATGAGAAGGAAAAGCAGAGAGCGAAACTAATGGTACTGACAGTGTAGCGGGCAGTGAGGCAGAGGGTTGGAGAAAGAGGAAGAAAATTTTCAGAAGGAGTCAGGGCCAGGATGGAAAGGAGAGGAAGAGAGATGATGGAATGGCAGACAAGGAAAGATCAGGGACAGCCTTTGAAGAGTGGCCAGGCTGGCCACTTCAAATAGGAATAGGAGGAGAGAAGGAAAATGGGAAAGTACAGGCTGGAGAAAGATGAAAAGAAGTGTTAAAAAGGGTTATTGAAGGTGTTAAAGGTGTGGTATGTAATGTTTGACAGAGCTGTTTTTTGAATGAGTTGGGAAAGTTGAATGAGCAGGGAAAGAGGATGTAGGCATTATCTAAGTAACAGTCTAGAAGTTTTGGTATATTTGCTGTGGTGTTTGGTCAGTTTCCCAAGTATCGAGAAAGGGGGGACGGGAGGGGGCAGCCTGCTCCACCAGGGGCTTCTCCACAGGCCGCAGGGGGCTTCGGCTCCGGCGCCTGGAGCGCCTCCACCCCCTCCTTTTGTGCTGACTTTGGTGTCTGCGGGGAGGTTTCTCGCTCCTCGCTCTCCCAGCTGCTGTTGAGCAGCAGGTTTTTGTTTGTTTGTTTGTTTGTTTTCGCGGATGTGCTCTCACAGAGGCACGGACTGTGTTGCTCATGGCTTGGCTCTGGGCAGCGGTGGGCCCCTTTGAGGCCGGATGAAATCGTCCCCTATCTGCCACGGGGCGGTTTCTGGATTCTCCTCATGGGAGCTGCCACTGCAGCCCCCCCCCCAAACCTTGCCATCGAACCCAATACACTGGGGCTGCTAGGTCATTACTGGCCTGTAAAGTATCAGGGATTAAATTAACTAACGAAACCCTAAAAAGTGATGGGGGTAGAAGGGACTGGGATAACAGTGCCACCTTTGGGGGGTTACCAAACTGAGACTAGGGGATAAAATGATCACTGGGCAATTACTGTATGTACCCAAGGCAGGGACTAACTTGTTGGGAATGGATTTGATGATGAAATTGGGCATTCAAATAGTAAATTGTTAGACTGGAATAACAGTGTTATTAATGGAGTGCTCTCAGGCCCTGAGAGCAAAGATATATTCACCTCTGACTGGAAAGACCCTGAAACGGGGGCGGGGTGGAAGCAACAATACAGATGGACAGTTTTACCTCAGGGGTTTACAGGGCCACCAATTTATTTGGGCAAAGTTCTAGAACAGATTTTGGAGCTATTCCAACCTCCCAAGGAGGTATTACTGTCACAAAAATGTGGATGATTGTTTATTGTCAGGACAGGAGAAAATAGTTGTGAAGAAAGCTACTAACAAGCCATTCAACTTTCTGGGAAAGCAGGGCTTGGAAGTACTGAAAACTAAATTACAGTATGTAGAAAGAGAAGTCAGGTATTTAAGGCATCTAATGTCTGAGGGAAAACGGAGAATAAATCCAGAGAGGATTCAGGGCATTGTTGAAAACTAAGAAAGAACTAAAAAGTTTTAAGAGAAAGATTTTTTTAAGGAATCAGGAGCCACGAAGTCTGAGGGAAAATGGATACTCCCTGACGGGAGAGAAATGCTGAATAAAGGACCAATGAGGCAAATATTAATCATTTTACATCAAGAGAGTCATTGGGAGGTGCAAGCAATGTGTGATGTTGTGCTAAGACAGTATGTCTGTGTAGGAATATACACTTTAGTGAAGCAAATATGCAGAGGATGTACCATATGTCAAAAGGTAAATAAAAAGGTCATCTGTAACCCACCTAGAGGGGGACGGGAGCCAGTGATTCGACC
This sequence comes from Cygnus olor, assembly GCF_009769625.2. Lineage (NCBI taxonomy): Eukaryota > Metazoa > Chordata > Aves > Anseriformes > Anatidae > Cygnus > Cygnus olor. The sequence goes on from NC_049169.1 coordinate 44,247,918, forward strand.
TTTCCAAAGTATACAGGTAGACTTTACTGAGTTACCTAAAGCAGGGAGACTTAAGTACTTGTTTGTCCTAATTGACCACGTGACTGGATGGGTGTAAGCTTTCCCCTCTGTATCTGCCACTGCAAACACGGTGGCTAAGGTATCACTGGAGCAAATAGTCCCTAGATATGGGATAGCTGAAAGCATTGATTCAGATCAAGGAAGTCATTTCACTTCACAAGTACTGCAAGGGTTAATGCAGGCCTTAGGGATTGAGTGGGAATTTCACATCCTCTGGCACCCCTCCTCTTCTGGGAAGGTAAAGCGAATGAACCAGACATTAAAGAAGCAATTAACTAAATTAGTGTTAGAAACCCAACTTCCTTGGGAAAAATGCTTACCTTTAGCACTCCTACAGGTTCAAACAGCACCAAGAAAGGATATAGGAATTTCACCATATGAGATGCTGTTCAGATTACCCTATCTGGGCAGAAAGGATGAGATACCACAATTCGAAACGAGAGAGTTTTCTTAAGAACTGTATTCTGGGGTTGTCCTCTTCTTTGTCATCTCATCCAATTTACCACGGGTCCTGATTCGGACCTGGAAAGGGTCAACTCCAGCCTGAATGGGAAGGACACTTCCAAGTACTACTAACCACTGAAACAGCCGTAGGAACTGCAGAAAAAGGTTGGACTCACTATACTCGAGTGAAGGCATCCGTCGACCCTAGTACCTGGGAAGCTGTTCCTACAGAAGACTTGTTGGAAGTTGAAATCGAAGAGAAGAATCTCATAGTGGACTCTGAGCGGGATAAAAGCTTACAATTGTAAACTAACCTTTTATTTTCACAGGTAACTGATGAGTATGACTTGTGATTGAGAGAAAGGACAGACCTATAGCGAATTGAAGTGCTCCCAAGGGGTTTTTGTTATAGTAGTAGTGTACATCTTATTCTTTGTATTGATAATTATTTGGAAACCTAAGGTTTAAAAATAATGACAGGGAAAAATCAATTATTAATTTGGTATTTAGTGATTGTAGGCCTCAGAGAAAGCCTTGGTCAATTGGCAACTTGGAAAAGGCATGACCAGATAATAGTAAGATGGGATACCCTGTAAAAATATGGGTGAATGTGACAGAGGGTTATGTACCACAATCTGTCATGTTTGATGCTTGTGAGGTGTTAGCTTGTGGAGATTTAAATGCCCAACAACAATTGAGCAGAGAGAACAAATAACTGGGAGAGACCCAACAGCCAGATTGAGAATAGCTGTATGGAAACGATCCTCTATTTCCATCAGAGAAAAGGAAAAAACTCAAGGAGAAAACAGGAGAGAAAACAGGAGGCCCTCTTTGAAATGCGGCAGTTCAAACATTTGAGATTGAAACAGGGTATGGGGATGTGAATGCCTGGATAGAATGGGTCAAATATACTGTCCAGAGTCTCAACCATAGCAATTGCTATGCTTGTGCCTCGGGATGACCAATTGCCTCGATAGTGCCCTGCCCATTGGGGTGGACCAAGGATTCCCAGGGGATGTGATGTATGATTGCATTGTACCAAGAAAAGACTGCCTGGGGAAATGAGGCCTGTAAGCCTCTCTCTTTGCTGTTCCCTTCCTTGCGTGATAGCAATATCAGGGTTCCCCCTGCATTCTCTACAGCTATAGGTAGCCATACAGCTTGCCCCTCATGGCAGGGTGTGAATGCTACCCGGCATCTGGGAGAATTTGCCTTGTGCACGAGGACCTTGAATGCTACCAAGGACTTGATGGGGAACTGCTCAAGACTTGAGATCCCCAGGGCAGATCTCTGGTGGTACTGTGGAGGGAAGATCTTACGGTCCACCCTACCATCTAACTGGGGAGGCACTTGTGCACTTGTTCAATTAGCTATACCCTTCACCCTGGCATTTGAAAGAGAAACATCACAAATACCCAGAAGAAGTAAAAGAAGCTTAGGAGTATCATTTGATGATAGAGCGTACATAGATTCTATTGGGGTGCCTAGAGGAATTCCCGATGAACAGGAAGCCAGGAATCAAATTGCTGCAGGGTTTGAGTCACTGTTCTGGTGGGTAACAATCAATAAGAATGTGGATTGGATTAATTATATTTATTATAATCAGCAGAGATTCATAAATTATACAAGGGATACGATAAGAGGAGTCGCTGAACAACTAGATGCCACCAGCAAAATGGCTTGGGAAAACAGAATAGCATTAGATATGATGCTTGTGGAGAAAGGAGGTGTGTGTGTGTGATACTGAGCAACCATTGTTGCACTTTTATACCCAACAATACTGCCCCAGATGGCATAGTAACTAGAGCATTGCAAGGGTTTACCACCCTTGCCAGTGAATTGGCAGAAAAATTAGGCATATTTACATTCTTGATCATAGTAGCAGGAGTTTTGACAGCCGTTGGTTGTTGCGCTATCCCCTGTGTAAAAGGACTAGTACAGTGGTTAACTGAAACTGCACTATTGAAACAGATGACCACGAAGCCACCACCTTACTCAGATAAGGTGATGATATTAGAGGAGATGGAAAGCAAAGAAGGTGAAGAAGAAGAAGAAATCTACAAAATTACACCTTAGAGAAAAAATTTGCAAAAATCAACAATTTATAAAAAAAAGAAAAGGGGGGAATTGTGGGAATAAAAATGTTGTTTTTGCAGAGTTACATTGTTTAAAGGTAAGGAATGGGGTATTGAGATATGCTTGCAGCGATAAGAAAACTTAGCAGGCGACCTTGTAAAATGCAGACAACCAGACTCTTTAGAACAATTAGGTGAAAATCACGGTGTTAAGTCAAGTCAGATAAGTGAGGAAACATTACCACTTCAAACAGTAAAAAAAAGTCAAAAGAAATTTGAAATTTAACAGGCCGGAAACTGAAGATTATCGCGAATAAATTACTACTGTGAGAAACACTCTGTAGCCAATAACTTAGGCTCAGGCAAGGATCTCAGTGAAGTAGTAATTTATTCGCGATTGCAATGGCGGGCGTCCCACAAGCACAAGCCCACCTAGGTCCCACAAGCGCACCTACTGGTTCCAAAACACAGTTTATATACTTTTTGATGACAGGACTGTCCCCTGTTTCCCCACTGAGTGGGTAATCCAGGTTCACAATCTATCTGATGCTTCACAGACAATGCATGGCCTTCAGTTTCCGGCCTGTTAAATTTCAAATTTCTTTTGACTTTTTTTTACTGTTTGAAGTGGTAATGTTTCCTCACTTATCTGACTTGATTTAACACCATGATTTTCACCTAATTGTTCTAAGGAGTCTGGTTGTCTGCATTTTACAAGGTCGCCTGCTAAGTTTTCTTATCGCTGCAAGCATACCTCAATACCCCATTCCTTACCTTTAAACAATGTAACTCTGCAAAAACAACATTTTTATTCCCCCACTACTTCACTGAGATCCTCGCCTGAGCCTAAGTTATTGGCTACGGAGTGTTTCCCACATGCACAATGCTAGGCCTGTTTCTTCTACAACTTACGGCTTCCTATCAGATACTTTAGCCACTGTTCCATTACCTTCCCTTTCCAGCTTTGAAATCCACCTCAGCCATTACCCACGGAAACTCATTTAAGCACAGACTTCCACAGACCTCTCTCTGGACCCTGGAGTCTTCATCCTCAGCACCTTGAGGTTCTAGTCAGGGATTTTTCATTGACAGAACAGCTAACTGGTCTAGTTAGGCAGTTTATGTAGACTAGATCTGTTATTTACGTTATGACAAACAGACTTTCCAGTTTAATTTAATTTGTGAGCTACTGAAGAATGTGAGTATCCTGCAGCCAGAAAGTTTCCAAGTAGTTAAATATCCCAGTGTGCCACTGTGGTGGTTTTACCCTTTTGGGCAGCTAAACTTCACTACGGCCGCTCTCTCACTCCCCCTCTTCAAAGGAAAGGGGGAGAAAATACAATGCAAAAGGCCCAGGGGTTGAGATAAGGACAGGGAGATCACTCACCAATTATCAAGGGCAAAACAGACTCAGCATAGGGAGATTAATGTAATTTATTGTCTATCACTAGCACACTAGAAGAACAGTGAGAAACTAAAAGCAAACTAAAGACACCTTCTCCCTTTCTGCCCTCTTTTATCTCCTTTCCCTGAGCAGCGCAGGGGAACGGGGAATGGGGGCTGCGGTCAGTCCCTAATGTTTTGTCTCTGCCGCTCCTTCACGGTTCCTCTCTGCCTCTGCTCCCCGTTGGGTCCCTCCCACGGGATGCCGTCCTTCCTGAACTGAGCCTGCGGAGGCTGCCCACAGGCAGCAGCTCTCCAAGACCTGCTCCCACATGGCTCCGTACCACGGGGTCCATCCGTCAGGAGCAAACTGCTCCAGCACAGGTCCCCCACGGGCAGCAGCTCCCCCCAGACCCTCTGCTCCTGTGTGGGCTCCTCTCCACGGGCTGCAGCTCCGGCCTGGGGCCTGCTCCTGCGGGGGCTCTCCATGGGCCACAGCCTCCTCCAGGTCACATCCACCTGCTCCACCGGGGGCTCCTCCACAGGCTGCAGCGTGGAGATCTGCTCCATGTGGGACCCGTGGGCTGCAGGGGGACAGCCTGCTCCACCAGGGGCCTCTCCACAGGACGCTAGGGAACTTCTGCTCTTCACTGACCTTGGGGTCAGCAGGGCTGGTTCTCACTCCCGTCTAGCAGCTGCTGTTGCAGAGCACTTTTTTTTTTTCTTCTTCCTCTGTCTTAAATCTGCTCTCCCAGAGGCCCAACCAATGTCACTCACTAGCACGGCTCTGGCCAGTGGCAGGTCCCTTTTGGAGCCAGCTGGAGCTGGCTCTAATCTGACATGGGGCAGCTGCTGGGCTCTGCTCACAGAGGACACTCCTGCAGCCCACTGCTACCAAACCCTTTCCATGTAAACCCAATACAGCCACTAAGCTTTATTCACTTACACAATACCTATGTTGACTTCCTGCCACCATTCCACCATTTCCTTTTTCCCATATTTTTAAAAATGGAAGCTATATACAAACTTATTTCTTATGAACTTAGAATAGTCTTTTAGTCTTAAGGAGAAATCTGTTCTTCAACTGCAAATCTGCCCTGATTTTGTGTTTGGGATTTTAGCAATTAGTGTTGATATACTCAGCAGAGAAAAGGACAGAACTGTAGAGAAGAGTCAGGAACTCTGGAGACTGAGTTCTAAGAAAGGAGCTTTCTGGATTGTTTCATTATTTAGGAAGCAAAGAAAGAAACAGAGTCAAAATAAAAAAGTTTTGAAAAATCACATCAGAGAATATGGAACATAGAAGACGTACTAAGAGTTCGAAGAATTCTGTTTCCATGTTTCAGTTTAGCAAGTTAAACAAGAATTTAGCAACTGTATTTTTATGAGGACTACATCAGCATTTGCTCTGAGTGCAGAAAATATATTCTCAGGAAGTTCAAGTGCAACGTTTGTTAATTAGTTAGAGTCCTCTAGGAAAGTTTGTAAATTCATATCTTTTTTTTTTTTGTTTTGTTTTCCTGAATTGTCTCATGATAACTCTTCAAACATTTCAGCTCATTAAACACACTCAGATCTCCTACTCTGACATAACTAGGAGTTTTTAAATGTGTTGTTTTTTCTATAATTTGTCATAATTGAATGTTTTCTCTTTAGCAAACAAATGTTCTACTATGGAAATTTTAAGGAAAAAAAATGTCCATTAAAATAGCCTCCCTCTTTTGTTCACAGTGGTTTAGACTGTCATTATACTGCTATTTTAATCTGACAGAAGTACAATCTGCTGTTGAAAGGAGTTGGACAGTTTTCCTTCTTCCACTCTCTCCTGCCACTTCATCCCACCACTTCCCTTCTGCCATTCTTATGTCTGTGGCTTTGGGATGAGTTGCATCAGGGAACCACTCTGGCTGAAAGCTAAATTTTTTGTTGTTGTTGCTAGCCTAGTTTTCCACACTGCAAGTAATACAATCAGTGCAAGGGGAGCAGCAGGAAAATGTGTCTGGAGCCAGGCAGGGAGGTGAACATGATTATCCTTCAATATTAATTTAATAGTTTAATCTAAACAGAGATTACTGAAGTCATTATGTACTAAAGTTGGTTATACTGCTACTGTTTTGTACAAAATATTGATAACTTGGTAGAGAAATGATTTTCAACAGAATTAATTTGTCTGCTTTTTGAACCCGTTCATTTTATAGCAAAAGACCAATTGCCTGAGAAATGCACTATTTCAGTTTGGATAAGCTGAGTAATTTTTACAGCTGCTGGTAATATAATCTTGGCGAGCCTATAAGAATCTAATAGAGGTCCAGGTAGACTGTGCCTGCAGCCTTCAAAAGACGAATCTTCAAATGTGTCTTGATATATTTGGGACCTATAAGATCTAAAGGTTTGGCTGGTGACTAAGAGCTGGCCATGACTATAGATCAATCTTGTTTCAGTAGAATCTACAGGAGATTCTTGCTGCCAACTGCATTTCTGCCACTTTGCCAAAGGTTTCATTATTTCATGTATAACAAAAGTATAGTTAAGTGAATAAGAAACTAAGAAATATATTAGTACATTAAAATAAAGAGAATCTAAATCACTGCTCAAATAAGAAAGATGGTTAGTTCAGAATTCACACGTGTAATTTTGTGTCAAGTTGTATTGTCATACAGATTTGCAAATCTTCCTTTTTTCTTTATCCCTCTGATTTAGTTCACCTAGGTCTGAGAATTTACTAGTATCTTCCATGATTACAGAAGGAATTCTGTTCCCTAGCACAGGATTTGAAATAAAACAGGTTTTGAATCCCTACAAGAAATCCTGATAATACTCCTTGAAACCTAGGTGAGGAGGATAACCATAAGTTGGCATGGGATCTTTATGTATCACCTCTCTTTAGATTCCTCAGAGTGATGCAGTCATCTTCAAACATCTTGAGGTACTTTTACATTCTGAAGGTGGTCAGTATAATTTCAACTTTAAACCATATGCCGAAACAGATATATACTTCTTTTGCAGCACTATATTTCAAGTGAAAGAAACATAAATTTTTATTCACAAATCTAATTTGTCACAAGATTATGGATAAAAAAAAGCTGAAATGAGTATTGAAAAAAAATCACAGATGGTTTAATTTACTGAATTTCCTCTGGTAAGCTTTCTCAAGAGAGTGTTCAAGTATATTCAGTAGGCTTGAGGACAGGGAAGTGTGGGTGACCTGGAAGTTGAACAGATTGATCAGGTGGTGCAAAGTAATCTTAGGGGAGCTAGGAGTCAAGCGGGGATGGGGAGCTGAGATGCAGGTGAGATGAAAAGGTGAATGAGAAGGATGTAAGGGACTGGAAAAATATACTTTGAAATGTTCTCTCAACAAGTGATGAAGCCTGCAGATCTCTGACAAAGGGTGCTCGCTGAGAGCTGAACATACTTGCTAGTTGCTGGCAGTACAAGAATGCTTCCTGGCATGCTCCTGTACCGTGCTTACATAGGAATAGTAATGTTAGCCCTATATTTTTCTACAGTATAGCTTGCTTCTGCTTTCAGAAAATGAATGCAATTTCTCAGTCTGGAAAGAGTGGGAATTTTCTCTTAAAAATAAAATAAACTACTGGGAAGTCATGCAGGTTTCCTGTCCTAAAATTAACTACTGGATATCACTCCCTTTTCTTGAGCTTGATGAAAATACAGTAACATTTTTGCTTTCGTGTTGTTTTACACTCACAGTTAAGCTCCTGTGAAATCAATGTTTGTGTTTCACATGTTTTTCAGGGAAATAGATTAATGGTTTTGCATGAGTTAGACAAATGCATGCTATATGTTGACTTTTCATGCTCCATGGTGCTTCTGTTACGTTGATTTCAGATATGGTCACAGATGAAAGACTGGTGTTTTGCAATGGCAGCTAGTGAGACAGCAGTGACAGGGAGTCTAATAGTAAATTGATCAAGGCTGAAAATCATTACACATTATTCTAATGTAGCCAGTGCAGCCTGTAGTTGGCACATGCAATAGTTGGCTTAAGTAACCCAGAACTGGACCAGCAAAATAAACCAGAAAGAAGAATAACTGCTGTTGTGTGATTTCAAAGCTCTTAAGCAGATTGGAAGGAGATAAAGAAGCTGAGAAAAATGTCATCATAAGGAATTAGAAAAGAGGCAGGAAAAGCAAGTTGTGAAGTAGGGGGAGTAGGAGGAAGTAGGAGGAGAAGACTCAAAAGAACTGGGAAAAATACAAATGTGACAAGAAAAGGTCAGCGAACACTAAAAACACATGGATGTCTGTTGTACAACATCTCCAGATCCCCAAGGCTGCTAGGATAACTGAATTAGATATGTGACATTAGGATAGCTGATATCTAGAATTAGTGAGGTCTTCTTAACAGAGCTCTTAATTCCCTGAAAACTTGTTGGTTTTGAATCCAAACCATGTCGGAGCAATATTTACTTCAGATTTCTCTCTAAAAAATATTGAAGAAAGAAGATAAAACTGGAAGTGGAGTTCTTTCTCCCTAGAAGTTTGTATGTCATGACAGAAAAGAGTATCCAGAGACTGGATACACATTCAAGAAGAAACACTAATGAAGAAAACAATCACCATCATCTGTACAACATGGGAATTGTCTGAAAATGGGGAAGTAGGAATATTTGAAAATCATGCAGGCTTTAGGAACTTCATGAGTTTTATTCTTATCATCCTGTTTCAGAAAAGTAGAGAGCAGAAATAAGCTGGGCTCAGAGATTGTTGTGAGGTATTTTGAATAACTATGATCTTGTTGCCCTCAAAACATGATATTTTTAGCTCTTTCTAACTCTGAAATCTTAGGAATGCTTCCCAGCTCTTGGGTTCAGCTGCGCACCCTAGCTGTGTAAGGTCCATATTAAGGAACATGGTAGCATTTCCTTCTTCCCCACGTTTCCTCCTTGTGATTCACATCCATGGATATACATTAAGAGTGGCCATTGTCCTCTCTCACCTCCAGGCTCTTTCTTGGTTCAGTAGAGGTATGCTGCAAGCTCTCGCTTGACCTGCATCACTGGAGTCCTGCAGACCAGGGAAACTCTTACCCAGACAGCAGGCAGGGGAAGGGTCAGCACCTTGGTGGCATTGGATGCTGCTTTCAATTGCAGCCTGCAGCAGCTGAGCTCTGCAGTCAAAACTTTGGTTGTGAGAGGAAGGAGGGGTTAAATTTGGTTATTTCCAGTCCTCCTGGGTTCCTTTCAAAGGGTGAATGGTGGAGCAAGCTGCCTTCTGGTTGATCTCAGTGTTAAAGCACTCCCTGAAGCAATAGAGCTGTTACCATCCTTTTGCTTCTGTTTTTCTTGGCCTAGGTTTTCACTGAAGCCTCCTAGGGCACCAGTCTCTGCGTGTCTGACCAAGGGAAACAAAGCTGTTGTGACATCTGCCCCCAAGTCTTATACCCAGAGCCCAGACTGTTCACTGGCTGAACTTGAGTTAGAGGTTTGTCTGCAGGTTGTCTGTGGGAGTCACCTGTGCCACAGGTTGAGCAGATAATGGGGATGGAGACTCCAGGCATAGGAAAAGTCTGGTCTGCAAGATGTGGCATGAAAGCAAGCATGCAGGGCCCAGGCTGTTGATGAGGGTAATGAATGAAAGTACAGGTGAGAGAAGTATAGCAGCAGAACTGGGGAAACATGTGACAGGAAATTAGGCTGTAAATTAAAGAAAAAATAATGAGTGGAAGAGAACAGTAGGATGGCAAGGAGAAGGGTAGAGAAGCAGGAAGGGACTTTAGGAAGAAGAGTAAAACGGAAGTTCCCTAATTCTCTTAAAAAGGAGAACAGACAACATTCTTCCTAAAACAGCCAGGAGGAAGTCAGCATTTTTGTGTGCAAATTTAAGATTTGATGTGGGGGTAGGTTCCCTCCCAAAAACTCAGAATGAGAAAGTTTACTGAAAAGGGTGCAAGTTTAAAAGTGTTATATAATTTTGAAGACAGTTGTATTTTTTTGGGGGGAAGGGATGTGATACAATAATTTTGTATTCTGGTTTTGATTTTAATCAAAATGAAGAGATTTAGATGGAGAAAGAAGTAAGTTGTTGCTGAGAGATCTGTAGTCAGGATTGGACCAACAGCCATTCACTGGACTAACAACTAAGTGGTAGGAGACAAGTGGGGATAGGAAAAAAAAACACAACCAAATAAAACCTAGTTAGATACAGCATGACATAGTGGGTAGAGATTACATCCCTGTAACATAAAGGAACTTTATTTAACAATGCAGAGGTCTCTTACGGCCAGCAGCTGTAATCTAACTAGCCTAACAAGCCAAAGGAGGTTAATTTGCTGAGGGCAGGGAAGAGCTGGGTGTTATTTATAGCACAAATTGCTGAGCCTGCAAGCATCTCCTATGCCCTCATTATCCTTTTTGGAAGCATCATAGCAAGTGTGTTTTTCAGGCTCTATCCTCTCCAGCTAATGCAGTTTTGGTTAGCCCAAGTCACCTGAGCTGAACCGTGCCCTTCTGAAAATACTTTTTAAGGTTAAGCATTACTTATTTGAATAATTACAGAAATAATTGCCAGAGGACTTTGAAGGCTGAAGCATCATCTGCCTCTGTGAAAAGGAAATGGCCTATGTGCTTCTGAGAATTTTTATGTTAGCTTCACAATTAATTTCTGTTCCTGAATTACAAATGAAGAAGCTGTACAGGCTTTTGGCAATTCTGGATATATTTTCTCCTGTCTGTGTAGTGGGACTAGGATGTTCTGAGGCAGGAGTAAGCTTTTGAAAAAGACTGCCAAATGATGTTATATATCCCTCTATTCCTAAGACTGTACTGCTAAAATATAGCAGTGGGGCAACAAGTAAAAGGAGAAAACACTCTTTTCTACATAAGTACTGGTGAAATTATTAAATCAAGAAAATAAAATACATAATTTTGATAATTATGCTTAATGTAATACACTTTAAGGCTAGATGTGAAAATGACATACCTCTGTCCTCCTGCTTCAGTAGACTGTGGAACTGCCCCTCTTTTTTTTTTTTTTTTTTTTTAACCAAATTTATTAGTTTCTGTTTAAAGTTTCAAAATACTCACTCTTGGATTAAAAATTCCAATGGATGTCTTTAGAGACATTGTTTCTATGACTGATTTTTCTGATAGATAATATTTTGTACTACTTCAAGCTAATTTAATCTTTGATTTACAGCTTTCAGCATATCTTTGACCGTTTTTCTGCGAGTTCAAAGGGCGTTTCACTAGGGGAAAAAGAAAAACAAAACACCATTATGTAAGTATGTCTCAATTACTGTGAAGCAGATTCTTATCTTTCCATAGCTGCAAAACTTATTCATATGGGCAAATAAATGATCTTTGTAAAAATAAAACATAAAAAGATAAAGTTACTATAATTTATTTTTTTTAAGAAAATATTTTGTTAGCTATTACTGTTTAATTTTTAACATCATAAAGAGCATATTATAATTTATTTAACACGTGACTAACAAACATTTGAAGTTTGAATAGCTATAATAATACTAGTCTGTGAAGGACAGTGTTATATGTGCATGTGAGCAAAAGTCTGGCATTTTCTAACTTTTAAATAGTTAATGGTTTCAAATGTAATTACCTAACTATTTTAAAGCATCATTAAATATTAACGAGGCACTGACATTAGGCAACACTATATTTACTTTTACAGTTTAAGAAAGATATTTTATTAGTTTTCCCCAGAAGTAGAAGGAAAAGAATATTTCAGAATGACATAAATTGTTATTCATACCAAAAATACAACTCTCAGAAATAAACAGCATTCAACACAACTTTTTAGAAAATAAAGCTCTCAAATAGCTGAAAGGTAGTTATCTTTTACCATTTTTGAGGAATGCCAGTATTCATTTCAATTTGAAGCCTCTTAAAACCAATAAAGAATATTCTGAAAGAAGCAAGGATAAAACTTTTTTTTTTTTTTGATTCAACAGTAACACTCCTCACAAGTTATATTTTTGTTTTAACAGGAGAAAATCTGTGTTTTCATCAGCATTAGGGCAGAGTGCCTCTCCACTGCCCACATGCGAGAGAATGTTTACATAAAGGCTAATGTTTTCTCTTTGTTACTATGTGAATAAAGGCAGGTATTTTTAGAGCAAGTACTGATACTCGTCATATATATATATATATATATATGTAAAGTAGAGAAATCTGTACTCATTTTTTTTTAAATAAAGAGATTCTTATCATCTGTCTGAAGTTCACAAACGTTAGAACTTCTCTGCAAATTAGCTCAGACAGTTAAAATAAGCTCTTCAAGAAACTTTCCTTCAGAATTTTGACTATGTGGCCACTCCACACTGTCAAAAGCCTTTTTATTATTTAAAAGTTGTGTGTACTTCCAGGAGAACAGAAATATGGGAGAAAATATAGTCAACAGTTCCTTCATTATTCTGGAATTAGTCCAACATTGGATGGGTTCTGGGTTATCAGGTTCGTGGGTTGAAACATCTTTAACGCCATTGATGAATAAAAGTCAGGCCAATGTAGCATAAATTTTTGTGATCTTTATTCATAATTGCATCAAGAAAGTTCTCAGGTGCCAAGAGTACCACTGTAAAATATGCAGAGTGCCTTGGAATTAGGACAATGTCATAGTCTGAAATGAACCCAGCACTGGTTGTTTTGTCATTAACAAGGTTTGCATCTCAGATGGAGAAAACAGGTAATCTAAAAGATCTAGACACACAAGACAAATGGGTTTCAGAATTTCAAGAGACTTTGCATAAGCCTAGCAATCTTTCTTCCAGAGATAGCGGCATGTTCCATCTAAGTAGCTTGCAATTTTAACTATTGCAATCAGATAAGTGCGGGGTTAGTATTTTACAGATGATACAAAAAACTGAAGTCCAAATAGAATTTGGAAAGACATTTCTTAGGCCCACCATTTAGACAATCACCCTTAGGATTTGTCAAACAAGTCATTTCAAAACCAACAAACCTAATTTTTTAATTGAAGATGAGGAAACTGTACATTAAATGAAACACAAAGGCATACGCAGAACAGCGTAGATGTAAAATTTGTTGTTAAATTTGTCTGCTGCTGGCTTGAATATTTTTCTTTTGTGGAATGTGATATCAAATGTGAACTTTCAGCTGTTAGCTTTCTTTTTGCTGAAGTTGTGGAAAATACAGTGTTGAAAAGTGGACGCTGACTATATTTGTTCTGTTTGCTTCATTTAAGGTCTGCACTGAGGAACCTCTCAAAGGTGGCTTCCTTTCTTCCTCTTGATGAATCTCTGAGATTTCTTTCTGAGGGTGAATGTATGAACCTTGCTTCTGACTATGTGGAATACAGAACATAATCTTACTTTATAAGTGAGATTACTTTCACAGAATCACAGAATTGTAGGGGTTGGAAGGGACCTCGAAAGATCATCGGGTCCAACCCCCCGCCAAAGCAGGTTCCTTAGAGCAGGCTGCCCAGGTAGGCGTCCAGACGGGCCTAGAATATCTCCAGAGGAGACTCCACAACCTCCCCGAGCAGCCTGTTCCAGTGCTCTGTCACCCTCACTGTGAAGAAGTTCTTTCTCATGTTGGTGCGGAACTTCCTGTACTCTACCTTGTGGTCATTACCCCTTGTCCTGTCCCCACAAACAACTGAAAAGAGGTTGGCCAAATCCCTCTGTCTCCCACACCTCAGATATTTATACACATAGATGAGATCCCCTCTCAGTCTTCTTTTCTCCAGGCTGAACAGACCCAGGTCTCTCAGCCTTTCTTCATAGGGAAGATGCTCCAGGCCCCGTATCATCTTTGTGGCCCTCCACTGGACTCTTTCCAGGAGACCCCTGTCTTTTTTGTACTGGGGAGCCCAGAACTGGACACAGTACTCCAGGTGAGGCCTGACCAGGGCAGAGTGGAGGGGGAGGATCACCTCCCTTGACCTGCTGGCCACGCTCCTTTTAATGCACGCCAGGATCCCATTGGCCCTCTTGGCCATGAGGGCACACTGCTTGCTCATGGTCAACCTGTTGTCCACCAGGACCCCCGGGTCCTTCTCCTCAGAGCTCCTCTCCAGCAGGTCGTCCCCCAGCCTGTACTGATATGTGTTGTTGTTCCTTCCCAGGTGCAGGACTCTACACTTGCTCTTATTAAACCTCGTTTGGTTTCTTCCTGCCCATCTCTCCAGCCGGTCCAGGTCTCGCTGAATGGCAGCACAGCCTTCTGGTGTGTCAGCCACTCCTCCCAGCTTTGTGTCATTGGCGTACTTGCTGAGGGCAGACACTATTCCCTTATCAAGGTCTTCGATGAAGATGTTGAACAAGACCGGGCCCAGCACCGACCCCTGGGGAACACCGCTAGTCACAGGTCTCCAGCTGGACTCTGTGCCGCCGATCACCACCCTCTGAGCTCGGCCACTTAGCCAGTTCTCAACCCACCTTACTGTCCACTCCTCTATCCCACACTTTCTCAGCTTTGCTATCAGGATGTCGTGGAAGACAGTATCGAAAGCCTTGCTAAAGTCAAGGTAGATGACATCCACTGCTCTCCCCCCATCTACCCAGCTGGTGATGCCATCATAGAAGGCAACGAGGTTGGTCGAGCACGACTTCCCTTGGTGAATACTTTGATGTAGTTTCATGTAGTTAGGCGATTTGTTATAAGATGATTTGATGTGGTTAGATGGTATTGATAAAATCAAACTAATCTTTCCATTAAAACACAGTAGCATGAGTAGATGACAATGCATTTCACACAAAAGAAAAGCAGTCTGTGGCATTTCTGAAGTGCAAAGAAGGATAGAAACATTTGGAATGCACTTTAGAACCACAATGTTTTAAGTCTACTGTGAGACTATGAATCTAAGTCAATTGGTAGTTCTGCTAAGGTTTACATCATTATCACTAGCATACAGAGTCACATACGATGATGTTACTTGAAAATATCTTGTTGATAGTCTTCAGATATTAATTATGGGTGATGATTCACATGATGGTTGAGTTGATCTAACAGCTTGTGGCTATTGAGAGGGGCAGTCCTGCTTTCCCTTCCTCTGCTTCCATATGTGCCTCTATCCCTGTACTCTTGCATGACTTTTAGTGATCTGCACACTCACAAAAACAGCAGAAAACCATTGTTGCTGTTCTGTCAGGTTTGCTTTCTGCACCTGAGCAAGATACACTGATTGACCAAAGGGCTAGTTGGATGCTGTAGGGGTTAGACCATATAGATAGGTATGGAAGAGTGGGAAGGAGTGAAGCTCCCCTTTTGGAGGCAGCTCTTACACTGGCTGAGGTGTCTGATGAAGTCTCAGCCTGAGAGGTGCAGAGGGAGAGCACTACTCTGCCCCTAGACTTGGCTTCTGGTCCTCTGATGTCTCCCTCCACCACTGTGGGGGTACATGCCTGGACATCCACTGCAGTAGGATCACTGGTTCCCCTTCCTGGTGCTTGTGGATGTATGGGTACAACTCACTTGTCCCAATAGACTTCCCAGCCCTATGACTGGGTGGTTATGTTACACTTAAGTGATGGAGTCAAAGACAATATACCTAGCTTGTGTGTCCATAGAGTTAGTTGGATGACTGTAATGCCCTCAAAGCTATTTCTTTAACAAAACTTCTAACACCTGTCATGAATACATTGCATACCACAAAATGGTCTTGACAATAATATTTGACAGTGGACCCCATGGTGGACAGTCACCTCAAAAGTACATGCATTCCTGTAGTGGGTGAAAGTTGTGAAAATGTGCTTGATTTTCTTCCAGACTCTCATGTGTCTTAAGTGCTTTGCAGTCATTGTTCACCTTTCAGACTGAAATTCAGACCATCTAGAGCACAGCCCAACCAAATGTTTACATTTGTGGTGGGCTGAAGTACTACTGAAATCAAACACTCTAGCTTGTACTGTGCAACCATTTTCCTGTATCTGAATAAGACTCAGATGTCTAGATTTAAAAAAAACATTGGACATACTGAGGTGACAGACTCTAAATATAATTAGAGATATCTTTAGATAAAATGTGATTGTTCTTTTTTTTTTTTTTTAATTTTTCTTTATTATTATTATTTTTTACCGTCCATCTTCATACTGCTACAAGATGCATGTGTGAGGGTGGACTATCATATGCTGCATGATTTTTCTCTATTGTCTTTGTACTCTTGCCATTCCTTTCAGTGATTTAGTGAGTTTTCATTCTGCGTCCTAATCTACATTGTAAATTTCTGTGGCAGGGACTGCCTTTTAATATATGCTTTTGCAGCAATACTACAATTAGATGTAGTTCTGACTGGAACGCTCGGGGTCTGCCGTAAGACAAATAATTACTAATCATAATTATACACATAGCAGCAATGTGCCTGACAATTCCATTATTTGAGGACTGGCTGATGTTCCGGTAAGAACAGTAGTTATTCCTTCTTTTCCAATACTACTTTTTTTTTTTTTTTTTTTTTTTTTGCCAGTCCACATATAAGCAAAATCCACAAAATGACAGCAATTCAGGGAATGTTTAATCAGAACATTTTTGAGGTTGGACTTTTAGCAACATGGAAGCAATGTATTGAACAGATCTAATGCTGCACAGAAAACGGAACAGGGCTGAGTGGTGAGATGCTTTACCAATGCTGCCATCTTTTGTTTTGTTTTGATATTGCTACTTAAAAAAAAATAATTCCTGGGAGATATGGTCAGGTTCTATAAAGTAAAATACCCCCTCTACAAACACCTGAAGTTATTATTATTTTTTTTCCCCTAAAGTCTCTCAATTTTTGTGTAAATAAGCTCCTTCAACACATCACTGCATTTCCCTCGAGCGTGACTACGTGCAGTCTTTTACGTTTTTAATAACTTCATCAACTGGGTCACAGAAACAGGTTGTATTGAACTGCTGTCATTCAAATTAAAAATTAACACTGAGAAACAGAAGTCAAAGGAATGACAACAACAAATTTGTCCAGTAGTACTAGATGCTTCTTGAACTCTTAAAAAGTGTCTTCTACGGCTGGAAGTGGTGATGGGAGTAAAGAAAACAAACTCCTTCATTCTGAGTTTGTGGAAGTCAAGAACCCCTTTTCTCTTCCCAAGCAATGGTTGATTTGAGATTTCTGTAAGATAGGGTCTTAGCTTAATTTTCAGTCAACGATTCAAAATGTTGATTCCAAATTAAAATAATGTGTGGAGATTTTTGAGTTTTATTTATTTATTTATTTATTTAAATCAGAAAGTTTGTCACTGGATGATATCAATTTCTCATATCTGAATGAATTAATAGAAAAAAGTGATTTTGAAAAGGCTTTGGTTTTCCAGAAGCTTTACAAAATGGTTATTTCAGATTTTGGCTTACAATGATAATTGTTTTTTAGTCAGTGAACATGTAAAACTGAAATCTGAAGGTAACATTTTGAAATTACAGACATACTTTATTTCGATTGAACCCTACTGATTTTTCTGTTTGTTTTAATTACAACCTAGTTTTGTCTGTGTTTTGATGTATTTTGAAAATGAATATGGTTAGATGTTGACTTGAATGGAATATAACATTTCTCAACAGCTCTAATCTTCTCAGCCAGAGGAAACTGAACTTTGTCCTTGTTTCTAAATATACTAACTCCTGGACAGATTGAAACAAGCTGGTGTGATTATAGTCCCTGTCTTGGCAACTGCATTTGGTATGTAAAGACAATTATGCCAGTCTAGCTATTTCCAGAAATGCTTTTTAAAATCCATTCAAAATATCAAAATTAATAATAAGAAAATACAAGTTTTCATTTGGATTTCTGCTGTTTTCCTTCTCATTCTTATAATACATTTTAAATGAGATACATTTTTTTCATGGAGGATGACCTTTTTATGAGAACTGGTTTGTGATGTCCAATACAGCTCACAAGTTATGTGTTATAGAATAATGATCTGGTTGGGAACAGACTTGATCACCCAGAAATATTTGGATCTGTAACACAATTTCACATATGCCCCCTTAAAAAAAATAAAAAAATCCACTGTAATTTCCTTCTGTAACATTGCTACTCTGGCATTTTAGGGATGGAGAAAGACAACTTTTTGTTTTCACATTCTTTTTTATTACTATTTTTTTCTTGGACTTTTTCTACTTGTGGTGCTGTTGGCTAGGTAATTTATGGAATAATATCAGAGCCCTAGACAACTATGCTGGTTGCCAGAGGCTTGGCAATTGGACCTAAGAAGTGTTTTAAAGATGTGTTTTATTTGAAATTCCTTTTCTGTTCTTCACAGATGAAATCCTGCTGCCACACAAATTTATTATGGAATGGGAAGAGAGCAGTGGTGAAAAGAAGGTGTGTGTTTATAAAGGCACCTGAAAAACAAAACTTTTGAGAAGCTGAAGACTGCTGGGAAAATAAATGGGCCACTTGCAAAGTCATGCATTTGGACAATAGATGGTGTTTTCAAAGATTGCAATGGGTGTTAGGGTAATACTTCAAAGGCTATGGTTAACATTTGCATTTGTACAAACTAAAGCAGTGCTCAACAGATGTCTCCCACCCTGATTCTTCAAATGCACCGCTGCAGCCCTGTCTGTCCTGTTGTCCTGCGACCTGCTGCTGAGTCCTGAGTCCTGTGCCTTTCTGTGATCCTGTGCTGGTATCTGGCTGTATGCTGCTGCCCCTGCGTATGTGAGCACTTCTTACTGACCAGGTCCCAGTGGCCCTGGGGCTTCTGTATCACCAAGCTTTGGGAACAGGGCAATAGTTGTTTTGATTAAGGGCTCTTCAGAAATGAAACATTTTTTCTTGGTTGGCTTGTGTGGAAGAGAGCATGGAGAAGAAAAAAATGAGGTGAAGCAGCAAGTAGAGCCAAGACTGTTTTTGTTTCATGGGATCTTGTTATTTAATAAAATGGATGAGCTTTCTAGGAAGCTCTAGAGACAACCCTGGTAGTTTTTTATCCCTTTTCTGATTGCTTCTTCTTTCAAATGGCAGCTCCCAGGTGCTCTCTCTTACTTCCTTTTATTTTAGGATGGCTCCTCACTGAAGCTCCAATTCAGGTCCTCAGCTGATCTTTGCTTGTATCTCTGCAGAATTTCCAAATCAAACTTGTTTTTCCTTTCCCACCTGGTTGCATTATTGACTTTCTATCTCTCTGCTTTTATACTGAGCAAGTGCATGCAGTGTTAGCAACAAGCTATGTGAACAGAACCTCTCTGCAGCAGAATTTTATCCACATCCCTGTACCCCATTACCACTGGGAGTACCCTTAGTTTTGACTAACATGTTACCACAGCCTAAGCAGAGCATGACTGCCCTTTGCATGGGACAGAAATGTAGGTTTCAAGTTAAAAAAAAATAAAAAGAGAAAGAGTGCGAGAGAGAGACACAAGAATGCTTGATAAATCCAGTTTTACTGGAGTGCTACCTTGAACTGAACAAGACAAATACGTTACATTAAAAAAAGAAAGGCACGTAGTCTAAACATCCCCAGGCCAAGCTGGAATTTCAACACAAGAGCACTGAGTGACGTTATGTCTGGGCTGCAATGTCCTGCTGACATAGCCCTGTCATGCTGTTATGCAAAATTTCCCTGATTTCCATGTGGAATACCTCCATGCTGGCAAAGGTGCAGCTACACAAGGAGAAGGGAACTGCCACCAGTTAGGGGAGCATTCACTGCTTGTACATAGGGTGCCCACTAGAAAGTTAAGCAGGGTATGGGCAGAGTCATAGCTCTGGCAAACTAAAGGTAACTGTAGTGAGAATTAACAGGAAAAAAAAAGGTAGGTTTTTCAGTCTTAACAGCCTTTTGATAGAGGAAAGATTCTACTGTAAATACAAAGTGTAATTTTTATTTTAAAATGTATTTGACTCAGCTTCCTACAATCCTTAAGTCATGAGGGATGGGAAAGTGATGGTCCTAGTGGCAGCTGGCTTGGAGGAGAGTGTCACTGTAATGCCAAGCGTATCAGAGCAAACCTCAGACAAGTCAGTTCTCAAACTGTACTGAGAAATGGGGTAGTGTCGGCTGTAGCAAGCAAAGCGAGTAAAACAAAGACTTTTTACCTCAGGGAATCATGGGTATGTCTATGATGTATATTGTGTGCCAGCATGAGTTTGTGACTACCACAAGTATGTTGTGTAAAGTTACCTGTAGCAAGTTTGTCCCTGAACACGGGCATATTTAGTATGGCAGAATGTTTGCTTATTGGAAATAATGCTGCCAACCCAAACATACAGAAATTGAGTGCCAAGGCCCCCCCCCCCCCCCAAAAAAAAAAGGAGACAATACTGCCTTTAAAATTTTTTAAATTACGAGATTAAACCACCACCACCGACAACCTAAAGCAATGCATTTTTTCTTCTTTTTATCTGCTGTCTGCTCTTGGAACATTCATTATCTGCTTATAAGCTCACTGCATTGTGTTGTAAGCTAGGAATATGCTTAAAAAATTAAATCTCAGACTCCTGGGTAATTACCTGACTATAGCCTCCGCAATACTCGAAAAGCTATTGGGTAGCACAAGAGTTGTGCTGCGTTTGACTACTCTGGGTTGTATAACCGGGGAGATCCTCACTTGTGAGCCATGAGGAAAGTGGATTTGAATGCTGGGTTGGGGCATAAACATATTTACATGTGTACAGTAGAAGGCAAATCTTGATTAAGTTTAGAGGATATGTAAGATGTTTAAGGATGTGGACCAGCTTCCTCTTTGGGTCTCATTAAGGCAGTTTAAGATGCCCTAGCCCCAGCTGCTCAATTTCCTCCAGCTCTGGAAACTTCTGCCTCCCCAGCTGAGCTGGTGGGATGGGAAGGATGCTATAGCACAATGTCATCACCTTTCCCTGCAGTTTGAGCTCAGGCAATGGACTCTGAACAAAGGTGGATGAGGAACACTTGCATCTTCTGTCCTCTTGGTGGTGGAAGTGAGGATCCTACCTCACAAGAGTGAGGAGATGGAGGGTGACGTGCATCTGGAGAACAGTAATATCTTAAGTCACCTCCAGTTCTCTGTAGAATAAGCATGTGTCTAACCCAAGGCAAGGCTGTAAAGGTGCTGGTAACGTGGCTTGATATTACAGACACTGAAAGTTACTGCCTCTAAGGGGCTTTCTGCTTTCTCAAGAGAGATTGCAGTAACGGGTAGTGCAGGAAGGAGTGTACATGAAAAGCAGAGGATCAGGTGTCACCTCACCGGAATGTATTTGCTCTTCAGACTGAGGCTGAGCCACAGAAACCATTTGGAGTTTTACCTCTGCATTAGGTAGGAAGCTGCATTCCAACCGAGTAGCAATGTGTCTTCTGCTCCATCACTGCTCGTGTCTATCTGTGATTAGATCCAGATGGAGCTGTCTCACACAGGGCTCTCAGGCTGGCTACTGCTGCTGCTGCTGCTTTGATTTTAATGCCCTGTATTTGGAGTCAGATCCTGATCCACATCAAAAAGCAAACAAACCCCAAGAGCAGGAGTGCAGATGATGTATTAATATAAGCTGTCTGGGTGTTTACTCCATTTCTGACATTTATGCAAAGCTCTTTCTTGTCCTGGGGATATTATTACCCAACATAAGTATTTAATGCAGTTGGTATTAGATTAGCCTTTTTATATTCATTGTAATTTTACATAATGCTTGCCTGACCTCACGTGCTGGGAATGATCACAGCGGTGTGTGTGCATGTGTGAGGATATGCACTGCTCCATCCTGGCTGTCCTGCTCCTGCCCTTCTGTCAGTGAGACAGCAAATGGCTGCCATGGTGGTCTCTGCCAGTCTCCAGGGTTTTTCAAATCAAGTTCCTGGCTGAGGTGGGAAGAAGGAAAAAATGCTCATTTCTGATCCTGTATGGTAGAACCCAGAGGGCTATGGAGATATACTGAGAAGTGCAGCCCAAAAGCTGGTGAAAACAGCTGGGTAGAAAAAAATCACTAGGGTGAGGAAAACGTCTCTTTCAAGACAGCTACATTTCATAAACTGAAAGTCTCTCTATGCATCCATTGCCATGTGACAGAAAACCACACACTGCATAAGGCTCACACAAGATTGTCATGTGAGATGAAGACACTTTAAACCTTTTTACCCTTGCAAGGAAATATGAAAGGGTTCCCAGGGCAAAAGTGTGTCATGAAAAATGTAGTTGTCTAAAATGAACACTTTTCCTTTTGACTTGTTATATACAGTTAGGTAAAGCTATTGTTTCTAAATAATGTTGCTGCTCAGCATTCAGGCATGTCCTGAGAAATTGGTAATATTTTTGTGATGCCTCAAGTGTGACCGGTGAATGTTCCTTAATCTGCAGCAGTGCAAAATTGCCTGTATGTAATGGGGAGGAAGGCTGATTTTTCAGGATGGCAGATGAGGAGTGCTCTTCTGTTCCGTCCCACCAGCACCACTCTGATGAGCCCATCAGAGCACTGAAGATGCATACAATGAATGCTAAGCACATCATGCAAATAAGCACCATAATAATAATGTTGAAGATGGGAAATGAATAATTTCTCTAAATGAAGCTTGGGCAGGAATTCAGATAGAAAGTATGTAATTAAACCAAGCTGGAACTTGATCAAAATACTGAAATGGTACAAGGGAAAAAAAAAGTTCTTTAATGACTATTAACAGGAAGGACCTTGGCTTTTTATTTCATCCAGAAAGAAGACAACTGCTAGCACCAGGAAAGGCTGGATTCCCAAGAGAATGTCCCTCCTACTCCCACATGTTTTTCCCATGGAGAACTGCTATCTTGTGCTGCCAGGATAATATCCATCAGTTCTGGAAGTGGGGCAGAGACTTTGGGGCTTGAGCCTGATTTGAGAGGGGGAGGGCTGCTGGCTGAGCTGAGCACAGCTGGTGCTGCTCCTAGCTGAGGATGCAGGCAATAGGGATGTCTGGAGGCAGGTTTTGACACCTGGTTCTACCAAAGTGGGTGAAATGACTGCTTATGCCATCCCACTCTAATCCAAACTCTGACAAGACCTGACCCTTGCTTAACTTGGACTCTCCCTTACAAACGTTACTCGCAGTCCTCTGACAATCTTAGGAAGAAAGATGGGCAGCAAGGATCTTCACTCCATCACAAACCACAGGGACACATTTGCTACTATGTGATGAAGACTCAAAACTGCTGCTGACTTTATGCCTAGTGGTTGCCCTCTCTTCTGCTCTGATGGCTGGAGGACATAAAGTATCCAGAGAGCACTTCTGTTAGCTGGACAAAGGTTGGACTTTGGTTGTGTTTTTGTGGAGCTCAGTGCACAATTAACCTAGCACAATTAACTGTGGCATAGTTCACTGTAAATCCTTACACTATAAATGGATTGTAATCACTACATTTCAGTGACTACTGAAAGGCAATTTGAAGACTAAATAAAGCAGGATGTTGAGATTAGAGACTGCAGCACTGGTCTTTTGAAAGGATTTGAGGTAAAAGGAGTGTGCACTACATGCAGTGCTGTGTAATGCTTACGAGGAGGCTGTGTGTGCTGGCAGGGGCTGGTCAGGCTGCACATGGCTGCATGGACTCATGGGGAGAAGGAAAGTTTAGGCCATCATTCCAGTGCTGGAGGCAAAGGATGTGGGAATCCATCACCAACTATGTCATGTACCTGTAGTCAATAGTCAGGGGTGGCAACCCTACACCTTTTTCTTTCAATTCCTGTAGAAGACAGATGGTGCTTAAAGCATGGTTTTATTCCATTGCAGGAGTACAGTCTTGCTGCTCAATTGACCCTACCAAAGCCAGAGTGTGACTTTGCCATGCTCGTGACTCTGAGGAATGGTTCTACAGCCACAGGGGTGTTGTTGTCTGTGTGAGACTCAGCAGGCAAGGAAGATTTTGCAGAGAAAGGTACTGCTAAATGCCACAAGGCCAGATCCTCAGTGGTGTTAAGGTCAGTAATGTTATGGGAGCTTCTAGCAGCTGGCATTCTGTCGTGAGTATCCAGGTGATGATATAGCACAGGCCAATGCTCTGTGACTACCTACATCTGCTGCTGGGCTAAGACTGAGGGAAATTAAGACATTGGGAGCAAAGTTGTTCAGACTTGGACAATCAAGGGAATGGCAGCTCAATTCATACCAACTACCTGGGAATCCCAGAATGGGAGCTGAGGGAGTGTCCTGTGGTAGCTTTCACTAGCTGGTCTATGACTTAGGCGTGGTGAATGCATGAGCATTTGGCTATAACCTTTCCCGGAGTTACTGAGTGCAAGTCTATAATACAAGACACATCCAGCTTCCTTCCCACTGTGCCTTCGTGATCAGGGCTGTGCTGAGGCCTATCCATTCTTAAGGTGCTATGAATCAGATCCAAACATGATTTAAGGTAATTTTCTTCTAATTCACAGTCAGGCAATGGATTAGATCTATCTTCTGAGAATCAGAAGTATTAATAACTCCCTTAGACACAGTTTGGAAGCAAACGAATACCCATGTTTTTTGGTAAATTTTCAGAGTGTTATTTTACTTTATGGAGATGAACTCCATTAGCAGAACACATGAATTAAAACAAAAGCAGCTTATTTGCATTGTGATTAACCGTTCCTGAGATGAGAAGCTTGTCTAGATGTGAATATATGGCAACAAAGATTATAAACGGCGCGATGGGGCTTAATCTTTGGTTTTTATGTTTCTACAAAATGGCTTTCATACAGAAACATTTTATTCTTACCTACAGCTGAAATTTGTCACCATGGTAACCTTCTGGATTTGGAGGGGCGGGGTGCTCCAGGCAAATCTGTGGCTGCAACCTCAGAAATCGTTATCCAAATTGGGTTTCATTTTTCCTCTTGTTCACAGCTATAAGGTTCTTGCACACAGATCAGAGGGAGGCCATATGGATTTAAACTCTTGCTTGCTTTCTTTGAAAGAAAGTGTTTGGGGCAATTTCATCTCTTATTCAACTGGCTCCATCCTTCCCTGGCTGCAGCTCCAAGCCTGCCCAGCTCTTCAGGAGCTACTGGACCGGGCTCTGCTCAGGTGCCTTCACGTCACCCACTGTTGCTGGGAAACAAAAATCCCGAACTGGGGTCTTAGCAGCTCATCATTGGAGAGTGTGTTGCTCATTTGCTGGCTTCAGTGTATACATAGTTCTATTCTGTTTTGTTTGACAAACACATCTGAGAATGACTTGGGGCTTGGCATTACTTTTTTTTTTTTTTTTTTTTTTTTGTATTTTTAAGGGAAAGAACCTGACACAAATGCGCATTAGGACTTCCGAAAATAAAATAAAAACTTTAGAGAACCTTCCCCTGTAATATTGTGTCAATGCACTGTATTTTAAGGAGATGTCACCATCTTGATCATTCAACTCCTGGTTTTTATTTCCCATCTTATGTACCAAATTATTTCCCACTGCTTGCCCATGTTCTCTTTCTGGCTTTTAGGTTGCAGGAAAAAGGAAGAGTTTATGATTAAAACTCTGGACAAAGGGTGTGTAGACAGAAGTTGCTACTAATGAACTCATGGCTCTGCTTCTAACTCCTGAGGTAACTGTGGTTGAGTCATTGCAAGTGTTCATGCTTTAGGTCTAGTCTGTAGACAGCAAACAATCTTTCTTCTTGTACTTTTGCTTTTTGTGTGGGCATACAATGTGAAAAGTGTGCTGGAGTCAGGGATATTCCTAATCTGTGCAGTAGTGCCTTGATTTTATCTGAAGCTTCCTGTTGCAACTAATATATAAATAGTAAATAGCAATGATTAGAGGGAGTACAATAACAAGCAAAATGGTGACCCCACTTTTTTTTTTTTTCTTTTTGAGAAGCTTTTGGCCCAGCATGGGAGCTGTCATCATTAATTAACTGCCTATTATCTGAATACACCCACTTCCCTATTCCCCCTGCAACTAACATTTACACCTTCTTTTCTTCCCTCTGTGAGGTGGGGGCAATCACAAAATTCCTTCATATTCAGGTTGGGTATGATTCCAAGTGTTGTCTGGCCTGGACCAGCTCTGCCTTCTGTGCCCATCTTTGCCCCTTGGTAACTGTCTGCTAATCTGAAGTACTTCATCCTTTACTAGGAAGAACAAAAAACACCTAGAATTCATCCCGAGGAGAGGATGTGTTTCAGAAGTTACTGTGAGAGCTGGGTTATGATCTCACTTGTATGTAGATTTTTTTTAGAAAACAACCAAACTGATGGTTTATACTTTTTGGAAGGGCCCCATCAGCTCCTGATTTGTACCTGTATTTGAATATGCTGGAAGTACATCAGAACAAGGCTTCTTAGTAGGGGCAAAGCACTGAGGGGGGAATTGCAGACACCAGCAGTTCCTTTCTCAATGGCTCATAGCTGGTGCTTTGCCCCATGACCTGCCTGACATAGCCAAATAGCTACTGGGGAGCGCTGCTGGTGAACGTCATTTGGCTCCTTCTGAGCTGGCAAGGAGCGTTCAGTGAGCAGAGGGGCTATTGCAAGGCCACCCCAAATGCAGCAGCAAGGCTATAATGTTAGGTGGCACATACACTGTTTTCTGCTGCCAACCTGCTCTTCTCGAAGGTAAAACCCTGCTTTTATAGAGTTTAGCAAAAAGCTTAAAGGCCTCATAGCCATTGTCAGGCAGAGGGAAGTCTCCTTAAAGAGAAAATGCTAGGTCCACTTCTCAGTGCATGAGGCTGTGATGACTATAAATATGCAGCCACCCACCATGCTGCTGTGCCAGTAGGGCCTGAGGGCGGAAAGCAGCATTTTGGGGACATTACAAGGCACAAAATAGCTGTGTTAACAGGTTGCCATCCGCAATCTCACTTTCTTTACACCAGCCTTTCCTCTCTGTCAAGGGCAACACAGAATGAAAGGGGAAAAAGACATGGTGTGCTGAGGCTGCAGTAAGCTCTCTGGTGTCTCTTACCCCCTTTCCCCTCTTCTGTTACATGCTTCCCTCCTTTCATCTTGTTTTGAGCAGTGGATCACCAAATGACCATAATTCAGGAAAGGACCATGCCTTTCAGACCTTGCCTATCTCCCACATTACCAATGCCCTTGCATCTGCAGAAGGGGGTGGGGACATTTGTAAAGATGTGTTTTTCCTACCAGAGATTTTTAGGGAAAACTTCCTTTCAGGTTTATTGCAAAAATGACAGAAACAGCTTTCTCCAAAGGGAGTATGCCCCAGTCACAACCCCCCTGTGGCAAAATGTAAGGCAGACAGGGAGGTGAAAAGCAATGATTTCCAAAGTTATCTGAACTTTTTTTCAAGTCACTTAAATTGTTTTCAGGCTCAGATTGGTATGGGGGATGAGCGGAGGTTCTGTTGGGTGCCTGGTGTGTTCAAATAAATAGATCCTCTCCCCAGAGCCCCATCTCTTGTGTGCAGCCAAATCGTGTGTGTTTGCAGGAGACAGTATGCTTGTGTTTCTCCCACGACCCTGCTGGCTCATTAGTGTTATTTCTGGAGGTCTTGTTTCCACAGTAACAAGCAATTACCATTGTTCCTTGGACTGCCAAAGTTACCACCAGCAACGCAGAGGAAGATGCGTTATTCTCTATATTGGGATAAAATGCCTTCATATGTCTTGCTATTCACTGAATGCCAATCCTGACGCAGGTCCTGTGCAAATAGCACACTCCACCCCCTGCCAATGCTGCTTTTGCTGGTATTAAGAGGTGCCAAATTCTCAGACGATCCAAACTGATCTTCTCAGATCTGTGGCTACACTGGCAATGACAGGGTCAGGATTTCAGCAGCAGGATGACTGTACCAATGGTAGCTCTGGTAGGAATATAAATAGAATAGCTTGGAGGCAGTTCTTTTTGCAATTGTGCTTAGCCCTGTTCTAAGTAATGCTGGCTAGTGACGTCAATAAAATATACTCTCTGTCTTTACCTTATAGCTTGTACCAGTACAGTGGTGGAGCTCCCACAGAGGAATCTGGTGATCTTATGCTAGCAGGATGATGAAATGTCTGTACTGCACACTGCCTTCATCATCTCCCAAGGGGAGAAGTGTGTTCATCCACTCCAATCATTTCTTCCATCAGGGGCTTCTCCTTTCCCTTTTACATTGGACACAGATTCAGCTAGAATGGGCTTTAAACACCCTAAAACATATTCTAAATTTCATGTGCATATCAAACAAAATATTAGGTGGCTGGGATGGGCTCTTGTAGGTGAGAGAAAGGGGGCAGTGGGTCATCAGGCAGGCTGGATTGGATTTCCTGACTCGGACAGTTTTTGTGGTTTTCAGTGACTCCAGTTTCTAGGTGTGATTCCATATTCTAAAAAGCTCTGGGGCAATGTTTTAAGCTCTGAATGCCTCTCAACAAAGTTTTCCTGAGAATGTGTGGATCTACATATACACACGCATTTGCTCAAATGACTAACAACAGGTCTTGGAGGGAAACATGGCCTCTAGCCTCCATAAACCAGAGAACAGAGGAGTGCAAGGAGGTTTGTTTCATGGTAGCTGAAGTAAAAAGATCAGGACAGATGTTTTAAAACTGGCAAGGAACAGGCTTCTACAGCAGGTCATGGAAATACCTGTACTAGAGATATTTGAAACCTGGACTTACCAGAGAAGGTAAAGGACAGTTTTATATCAGGATGGTATATGAGTGTGGCAATGGACAGAAAACGTGCTGCTTGGATAGCTGCTGAGATAGTTCTGCTTTAGCTGCCCTTGAGGAAGAAATACCCAATAAGAAATATGTCATCTTTTCTTGCAAATGGAGAAAAGGCTAGGCAGAAATGATTGGTGACAGTCTTTGAGAATTTTGCTGGCTAAATCCCATGAAGCCTGTGAAATTAAGGTAGAGAAGGAAGTCAAACACAAGTGGAAAGAATGCGCCTGTATATCAGATATCTTTTCTAGAGGCCAGGTCTAATTCTTAAGTGTCTCCTACAAGTAAGGATTGTAGTGTTAGAAAGTCCTTATGTTTTCTCAGAAGCTGACCATGGCACGAAGGCAGCACCATAGAGCAAGATAGGAAGATATCCCAGGGCATGGAAGAATTTTCTTGGTGGAAATAGTCCAACCTAATCCAACAAGCTTTTCTTCTCTTCTTGTTTCATGTTGCATCTTCCTAAAGCCTCAAATTATAGCATGATCAGTATGGGGAAAAAAAAGCTAATCTTATTGTCCACAAGTAAACCAGAGGCTCGTGTCTGAGTTCTAGGTGACAGCACACAAAGCATGGGTGGATCATAAAGAGTTGAGACGCATTTTGGTGTTGCAAGGAAAACATTCCCCTCTCGAAAATAAACCAAGCTCTTGCTCTTTATCTTTAAGCTTCAGTGCACCCACTCGTAACCCGCATTTTCAGTCGAGGTGGTGTGCCGAGCTTGCCAGCAGACACTAGGTGGAGGCCTTGGGCTGCAGTTTCACTTCAGTCACCGAAGGCAGTGAGAGCAGACCACTTGTGCGCAGGGAACGTGGACCTTTTTCTTTCTTCGCTGCTCTTACACGCTAGAATGGAAAGTCCAAGTTCTCCGGATGCGGAATGGGATGAACTGTGGAATGGAGGAGAGTCTGTCCCATCCCAGTTCTTCCCAGCAAAAGGATTTTGTGAGCATAGCTGCAGTGGGAGCATTGAAAATTTTGTAGTTCTTGGATATGGCTGGGTTGTAAGATCCGTTTAATTTATCCTCATTTATTTTATCCTCATTTATATATCCTGATGAGAATAATTTTGAGATCCCCAAAAATGCATATAAAAGGTATTAAAATGAGTTGAAAGTGAATACTGGTGAGCTGGTTTATCTAGCAACAAATGCTGGCAGAATGAGCTAAGATGAATAGCATGCTATATTTTTGACATTTGCTTTCAGGAGATCCTCCAGTCTTAAAGCTATTCCAAACTGGAAGACTTAGAGTTAGTCTAAGAATGAACCACAGGTTAAGTGAGAGCTAGATGAAACTCAAAATGTTCATTTTTGAGGGAAATTTCAGCATTTATAAATTCAAAGCTTCTTGTTACCTGGAGTGATGAAAATACTGTCTTCAGTGTCTTCCTCAGAACTGAAAATTATGAGCTTCCAATTAGATATTAATTATTTTATTATCTAATAATAATAAATATTATTATCTAATACTATTAGATATACAACTGATGTTTTGTTTTGAAAACTAGTTAAATTTTGTTACAGTTTCACATCAATGGTAATGTAGAGTTATGTTATGCCAAATCACGTCTCATATGAGGACATGTTATGCAATCCTACCAGTAATGTAGTATACTGGGAATATCATAATGAAATATTCTGTTATATAATTTAGTACAGGTGATCTTTTATTTTCAAAACAATTAAGTGATTTTGCTACCAAGCAATAAGTAATGAGTTTTCTACAAAAAGTGAGCCAGCTTTATTAGTCTGTGCTGAATGAAACAGTTGAAATTTTTATACTCAGAAAAAGAAAAGAAATGTGCTAGGTACTAATAAGGGACCAATTGGTTTTAATATCCAACAAACCTGATTCCAGGCTAATGGTAGGATATGGAACACTATAGTTAACTCACTGTTAACTGAAGGATGTAAAACCAACTGAAGAAATAGAATATGATAAGAAAATATAAGGTTGCATTTTTTTCCCCGAGGCAAATTTTCCAATACAGAAAATATTGCTGGAACCTCCTTTTCCATAGGGTTTTTTGTTTGTACTTATAATTTTGTGAAAAATGTTGATTTTATCAAAATAGTATTTTCTGGTTGAAAACTGTTTCGATTAAAATTTTCTCGCTAGTGCGAGCTGTTATGACACTCTCCTCCTCCACCCTCTGAGCTGTGGTAAAAAGGTGAGTGAAGTTATTGATTTATCTTTCCTTATTTTTTTTTTTTTTTAGTGCAATGACTTCGAGAGCTCCATTGCTGTTCTGCAGACAGATGCACAATTGTGAAACATCAATATGGACTGCAAATCTCTACTGTCAGTCAGCTCCTCTTCCCCTCAGCATAACGTAATCCCTATCTTCGCAATGCCTGCACAGAAACACACTTGCAAAGATATTTTTTTTTCTTTTTTTTTTTTTCTGGAGATAGCATGCACAGCAAGCCCTCTTTTACTTGTTCTCATCTCTTCTTGCAAGATTATATGGAGTTTCAGCTCACTGTGTTCCCCCTGCTACTACTGAAATACAGCCAACTGTGAGCTATTAAGCATCACATAAGCAACACCACAAAACAGATTGTAGAAAGTGAAGAAATTCTGAGAAAGGCAAAAAAAATGACTGAGGACTGCAAAGGTTGTCTGGAAAGTGATATCGAAGTATTATAGGGAATGTGAAGTAGTTAATATAAATGCAGAATAGCCTTCACCTTGATGTTCTGGAGATACCAGCCTCCAAAGGAGAGCTTTTGAGGATGGCACAAAGAGATGCCACTACGAATAGTCAGGTTTCATCCAGAGAGACTAGCAGGTCAGCTTCCCTAGCCAATGAGATTTGTTAGACTGTCAGAGTCACAAGGAAAGAGCTGCAGGCATCATTGCTTGAGGTTTTAACACTGGCCAAAGCTTCTAGACAGAATCAATCGGTAGCAGGACAGCTGAATAAAAGAAAATGTAGCAAATAGTTGTATCTATCTCCACTTTGTATGAGTCTGTGAAAACAGGTGGAAGAAAGATAAACAAAGTCTGAAGGAACCTAATGTACAAAGTTAGAAAAGAATGTGAACTGACATGACAAGAACTGGGACATGGCAAGAGGAAAGCTCTCAAAGAGAGTGCTCTTTGACAACCTCTTGACCTTAGGGCAGGAAAGGAGGAAAAAGGGAAAGATATGCAATGAGCTAGAGGAAAGGAGAAATGTGTGTCAGCATATGTAGCTGTTTATATGAGTGTGGCTCAACAGGAGTCTCAGTCAGATTGGAAAACAACATTGTTGGTGTCTGCATCAGTTTGCTCAGAGACTAGTGGCTGGAAGAGAGCACCTTGGCACAAAACCTGCACGTGAATTCTTGCTGCTTTAGGTAAAATGATGAGGGGGGAAGGTTGCCAGACACTGTCACTGCACATTCAATGAACAAACAAGAAGCAACCACAAAAGTCTGTTCACAACTCAAGTTGCATAGCAACACTAAATTGTCAGATTGCTGTTATGGCTGTCCCTTACATTATCCCCATTATTAGAAGCCTTTGTAGGAATCATGCGATATGAAGTTGGAAGCTCACTTCCAAGCTGGCTGTTTGACCTTTGTCCCTTGCTGAATTGTTCCATGTAACTTGCTGCAAAGGTGCTTCAAAGTAGTACGCCAGAGAGAGAAGTTCCTGAGGATCCATCAGCAAAGGCATTAGGGAGAAAAAGATGTGTCCATGGAGGACGGGGCAGGGGAGATGGATCAGGGAGCAATATCCTCAAATAAGTCTAGTGTCTGAGAAACTCAATAGTATGTACTTCACCCCTTCACTCCACTGAACTGAGTCTTCATTGATCCAGTTGAAAGGTTATTTTGAGGTGTGAGACAAAGCTGCTCCTAAGATGTGTTTCAAACTCTACCAGAGTAAACGCTTGTGTCTGGTGGTTGGATCACTCCCATTGACCATTGCTTTTGTGAAATCCTAACTTCCAGCTAGCTGTTTCCTGCTTTTCAGCAGAAGCATTTCGTGAGCTGTCTCCTGGATGAGCAATTGTTCCCAATGCTGAAGCAAAAAAGCAGTCACAGCATCATCCTCTTGTGGTGCACTGCCACTGTCTGAAACGACACTGATAAGTCTGCTTGTCTTGCAGGATGTTGCTAGTGTCCTGCATGCTTTCTTTCCTGGATGTCTTGTATAACACAGCATCCTTCTCCCTGTTTCATTCTGATGCTGTTTCTTTTGCTGGCACAGGATCCTGAAATGCCCCTGACACCTCTTTGCAGCCAAGGCAACCATGCTGTAAGGTGTAGCTGGAATTTTAAGGATATGAGTAAACTGAATGAACTCCTTTACTGCAAATATCAGACTGACATGGACTTTGGACACCAGTTAGAGTGGAAATTGGCTTATAGGCCTTCTGCACTGGGTAATAGGGTCTCTAAAGATGGTCATCTTAAGCAGATAACTCTCAGTGATCTATCTCCTTTCTGAATAATGCCTGGTTGTAAACTGTACTGTTTTTTGTTTGTTTGTTTCTAAGATCACCACTGCAAATTATGAAGAAGCAAACAGACCTGAGAAGGACAAGTCAAACTGCCCGTCCCCTCTGTTTAGAGTAATGGAATTATTCTGCCTCACTCAAACATCTGATGAAGAAACAAACAGCCTCAAAATTCTGTTTTTTATGTTTGTATGCCCAAAACTCAGAGCACCCAAATGGCATAACACCTGGACTATACACCACAGTTCACTTTTTCTTGATATTAAGGGAATCAATCTTGGGCAAAGTGTAACTCTGCAGGTGATAAATATCTGTGCATGACATTGCTAAAAGAGATTTGATAGCCATGGAGTTCTTCTTGATGAAGGAACATACTCTCTAATGCAAAATAACCCAAGAGTCATTACAAAGCAGGAGGAAAAGATGTTTATCTGACCTTCTGTTTTCTTCCCTTGAGTATTTCCCATGAACAGGATCTGCGGGATGGGACACTCCAAAGGTCTTGTTTCTCTCTCACGGAGAGAGTCTTCCTCTCTCTGTCTTTGTTTTGGATTTTTCTTGCTTCCCCTGTGAGCCTGAGGGATTTGAGATCATCAGAGAGCTAGCAGGTATTGGAGTTGTCACTGGTACCCACAAGCTCTGTAGCTCAGACCTCCTGAGGACCACCATCAGGAGGGATTTATCAAAGAGCTCTGCAGTACAAATAGACTTGGATGCTTCATAGCTGCTCCACATGTGTTTGCTGACAGCCCTGGTACTTCAATGAAGGAGTCACTCTTGAGTTTTAATCTGTGTCACCCAGATTGAAAGAGTTTTGTATCACTTTGCTGCCATGGACTATCCAGAGGTACAGATACAAAAGGCTGTTCCATGGGGCTGGTTCTCATTTGGGAATCATTATAGCTTTTTCTTTTTAACTTGGTATTCTAGTTTTTAGTGGAGGTAGAGCTGAAGGTCCCCATTGCTGAGTGGAGGACTCTTTTATTAGACCATATACAATGGTGAGAACTCTCTAAGACTTTACGTCCATTTATTACTATCAGTCTCAGCCCGTATGTCTTACTAGGTACCGTTTTTGCAGTGCCCCAGCTTTATTTCCCAGTCTGAGTTTCCTATGACCTTTTGAGGATAATGTTTGCAGGTTAAAAACTGCTGAATAAGGACAAATGATAAATGCAAAAGAAGTGAAAATAGTCAGGTTTTAAAGAAGATTTCTTTAAATCTTCTGTCAGCATTGTGTGCACGTGTGCTCATTTCTCATAAACATTCAAAGGCTTGAGTTTTCTGATGCTAGTAGACATGGAAAACAAATGTCAAAGCTGCACATGACTACTTGCCATAAATTAATATTAAATGTGCACACACACACTTCATCTGGAAGTGCTCGTACGCTCCTCTTGTCAGAAAACAGAATAAATAACAAACAGAATAATACCAAGAGCTGGTGATTTCCATTTGCAGATGTGCAAATGCTCTACAGGGAAGGTCAGGATCATTGCCTCCAATCTTATAAATGGGACACAGTTCCTCAGTAAAGTGACTTGTTCGCAGAGACATAGTCACAGAGCTTCCACCTCTCTAGCTAACCTGCATTGGCAAATGAGGATGCACATTTGATTATTTTCTCTTCCATTCTTGACTGCCCTTTCAAAAGGAGTCACTCATCCCTTCATTTGCTGCTCAGGGCACAAGGCTATCCATCACCACCCAGCACAGGCTGCCGTCCATCCAGGCTGGGTGTGTGCTTACTGGCATCTATTTTTCTCTCCGCCTCTCTTCCTCCTTGCATTGCAGGCGTCTTGATGTTTCCCTTCAGGTCACCTCTGCTTTAGCCTTTGGTTCCTCCTCCCCGCAGATGATCTCTTCTCCCCTGCCTCTCTTCTGGGCTGGCTGGAGGGCTCATGCAGCATGTTTTCTTGCAGAGCAGGCCTGATGGTGTGTTTGGCTTTTCTGTACCTCTCCCACTGGCCTTGTTCTTTTCTCAGGGAAAGGGTCTCTTGTCTTCCAGGGCTGCCAGAGGAAGACTTGTAGTAGTGAGTCCTCTTTGTTCTTTCTTGTTTGGGTTTTCCTCCTGACAGCCCCCAGACTGTGCAGAGATGCAGGACATGGGAGGATTATAAGGTGAGTGTCTTATTTCCTGCCAAGGTGAACTTTAATAACGGGCTTTACAAGATTCCCTTGGGAGGATGGGCTTGATAGTACCCATTTAAGAAATTTAAGATTTAAGAGATGAAATTTAGTCAGAAAGGACTTGATGGAAGTGTCTAAAGTAATGTGTAGCAGAAGAGGTCTTTTGGGAACACCTTTTCACTGTGTCTCTCCACAAAGCAACAAAGGGCCATTCAGGGAAAAAATGGGAAATACAATTCTTGAGTACTTCACACAGGGTGAACTAAACTATGAGGCATGTTGCTATTGGGTATTCTGGAGATCAAAAAAAACAAAGCAAAAAATCCCTGTGGCTCTATGGAATAGGCCAGTTTCCAAATTCCTAGGAATTAAAATGCTTCTTGAGACCCTTCCTACAATGTCTTCTCAGGGTGCTGAGGGTACCCTCAGCCTTACTTGTCTCTGCCCAGCCTTCCCGAGGCTTCCCCAGCCTGCCCAGGCCTGTCAGCCCCTGCCTCTCAGCGAGGCCGCAGCAGGGCAGGCTCCAGCTCGCCACAGCCCTGCCCAGCCAGGCCTTGGCCCTGTGCAGCTGGACCCTCCTGTGGGCCCACATCGCAGCCTGGCCCCAGGGAGGTGCCTGGGGCTGCTCCAGCTGCCCTGGTCATGGCTGGGCAGTGGAAGGGTCCCTGTGAAGCCCCCAGCCCTCCCCGTGCCCTGACATGTCTTATGCTGTTTGGCGTGGGCATTGCTAGGCTCTGTCAGCTGTGCCCCACTCCACTTGTGTGGTTTCTCGTCAGCACTGTGAAGTCTATACCGTCACGTGCCATAGCCAATAACATTTTTAAATGGATGATTCCCTCCCAATATACTGCTTTTATCTACAGCAAGGGTGTTAATGCCTGCCAGGATGTAGAACTGGTTGCGGAGACTGCAAAAGCGATACTTGGACTAGTAAGTCATTTTACCAATGCAGTTCCTCTTAAAAGTGATCATTGTTAGAAATCATTGATCTTTTCCTTGTCCTCTTAGTCCAACAATATCACAGCTCCAAAATGGGAAGCCTTGCTGTGTGAGCGGAGATACACAGATCAATATCCCTTCTCATGGCAGCAAATGAAAGTGAGTGGTACAAAGGTAGCATTCCACAGCCCTGTTAGCAGGAGCAGCTTGGAGGCAAGCGTCAAATGTCATGGCAGTTGAAATGAAAATAAGTGAATATAGATGTTTTTGGCATCAGTCTCCCTTGGTTTGGAGTTTAAGGATTATTATTTTCAAGATAATTGCAAAATTTCCTTAAAATATTTCTAGAATTTTTGGGCAGAGGGAGGCAAATGAGACTAGAAATTTGTGTGGAAATAGCTGTATTTCACAGTGCTCAGGGCCATCCATTTCAGAAAGGCAGGTAGTT
This sequence comes from Cygnus olor, assembly GCF_009769625.2. Classification (NCBI taxonomy): domain Eukaryota; kingdom Metazoa; phylum Chordata; class Aves; order Anseriformes; family Anatidae; genus Cygnus; species Cygnus olor. Next base: position 44,284,314 of record NC_049169.1, read on the forward strand.
GGTTAGAGGAGACTGAGGGGACCCATGCTTTTGTGAATACACGCTCCTGTGCATACTAAAACTGCAGGCTAAAATGTCTTTGCTCTAGATTTACAAGCTGTTATATTGTGCACCTCAACAACCAAAGTCCCTAATACCAAAATCTATTAACTAGGTGAATCCTTATCCAGGGTGAATTTGGTTCCAGATTTCCCATTGATGAGATGTTTGCATAACATTTGTTGTATCCAGCGTGGATTTTTTTGCACCACATAAGAGAGAGAAAGCATGGATAAAGTCAACTTCACTCTCCTTCTTAAAAAAAAAAAAAAAAAAAAAAAAAAATGGTAGGGGGAAATAACTTTTCAGAGCACAGTTAAAAAAAGTTAAAAAAGTTGGTGTGCTGACATCCACCATTTGATTATGTTGGGTTGTGGTAGAGGGATAGTTTTTTTCCCCACATTTGGAGCCTTTTTGCACTTTCCAGTTTTGATGTCAAGGTCAAATTCACAGTCCAGCTGCTTCATGTACTCATGGGGGGGGATGGCTGGGCTGTTGCTTGCATGCTGCTTCATGGCGTTGGCAAGTATGGGACCGGCTGTGCGTGTCAGGTCTGAGGAATCCCATCGGAAGCCTCCACTGCGAGGACTGAACTTGTGATTAAAAGCAAGACAAGGCTGCATGTGTGTTAACCTCCTCCCTGCAAAAACCAAGAAGGTCTCCCAACTCTCTCCTCCCCAAACCCCCACCGCTTTTCCTCTTTCTTTGGTTTTTCAGCTAAAAATAGGGTGACAGAGGGGCTGTGGGGTAAGCAGCTGGAGGAGAGAGGAGACAGTTGCCATAGAAACCAATGAGACACTTAGCAGCACTTGCCTTGCTTCTTTGCTTGCTGATTTTTTTCCTTCTGGTGCATGGTGTGGAGCGATGGAGGAGCCTAGCTCCCTGCCCCACCACCCAGGTTGCCACCACTGCCTGCCAAGAGAGGAAGGGGAGAAGGAAGACAGCCCTCATGCAGACAAAGGGTTTGGGTGTGAATGCACGGACATATGCTGAGAGCCTCCTCCTCATCCTAAGGGCTCTTCCTCTCACATGACTTATGGCTTGGATGGTGTCCCAAATATTCCGAGAGGGCTCTCCAGGCCACTGGTGCTTTGCCTTGTCTGTAAAGACATGCTGGTGGCAAATAGTTATTAAAGCAGGGTTTTACCTATTTAACCATGTGCTGTATTATACCCTGTGCCTGAGTGATCCAACAGTAGTTTGGAGGTGAATGTGAGGTTTAGAAGAGGGAAACATTCCTCTCCTCTCCGGTCTTCCTTCCATTGTGAAAAATTAACATTCGGGTGATTATTTAAAGTAGCTATCCAACCTACTTTTGGTTCACATGGGGCTAAAGTTGCTTTAATTTCACTGCATATACATTTCTCAGTGGGGAAAACCTATTTCCTTGAAAGATCTGAGGCTCTAAATGGGATACCTGAAATGTATTAAACTGTAATTTGGTTATACCTGATACTGGTTTGCAGTGCCTGGTATTCAGTCTGTTTTTTTCTCTCTCTGTCTCTTTTTTTTTTTTCTTTTCCGTGACTGAAAAGACATACATTGTTAAGTAGCACATACTTCACTAAGTTTATTTTTAAACTTAGAAAATATTATCACTAGCAAACAAGTACTGGATTGGCAGCTCTTTGGAGAATGAAATCTTCTCTTCATCCTTGGTGTGGCAGAATCCATTTTGGTAAGACCTTCCCACACTGCTCTTCATCTGTGTGCTCCAAGTGTGGACTCCTTGTAACCTGAATCATACGAAAAAGCCCCAGCTGCTCACACCTGGATGCAAACCCCAGGTGACTGCTTGCAGGTGCTGTTTTCTTTCTCATGCTGTGCAGTGTGGGAATAGTAGTGGCAAAGACAGATATGCATTAATGGGCATTGCCAAAACAGTAAAGCTGTAAACAATTTGCCAGAAGAACCTTATCTGGTGAAGCTTGTTGTTATAGAGCTGCTCCTTAAGGTTGCACATTACCAGCATTTCTGAAACCTGGGAGAGAAAGTCTATCAGCCAGAAATCATGGTAAATAAAATTGAAAGCAGTTGCTGGAAGTTGGGGATGGATTGTTTTCCTGTTGGTGGTCTGAAACTGGCTTCTTGTGTTCAGTTTCTTTTCTTAACATGAATGGTGGACTAACATAATGAATGTCATAACATGGTATTACATGTAGGGAAGTATAAATATTAAATCATGAATCCTCATAAAATACCTGCAAAGTCAAACGTGTCGTTTCACTTCTCCTTATCAGAGGTCAGACAAGACATGCATAACAGAGTTAGAACTGGATCTATACCTGGACTGACCTGAAGACCTTATTCATTGAAAGTTGCTCTGCCAATGTAAGTATGGCATTTTGCCACCACTCGGTAGTGGCCAATGGAAAGTCCAGCTCCAGCTCTTGACGTTGGCTTTTAACATTATTCTCCACTATATCACTGACAGAAGCAGGACATACCTTCACCCCAAAGAGCTGAATGAAGACTTGTGTAGCTAAATAGGTCCACAGACCTGTAACAGAGAGCACAGCAGAAACACATACGGGGTCATGCTGTGTTCTGGTGTTACGCTGGTTGTCACAGCAATCTTTGTACCCATTGCCATGAAAATAATGGAAAACAACCTTGGGGTTTTGCTAACGTGTCACATTGGGGCCTTTTGTTTAGTCACTCATGCTTTCTCCTCTCTCCTTAGGTTAGCATAGGGCCTGTGCAGTCATCTCATGTGCAATTAACTTCTTTCCAATATTGAACTGAGAATGCAGTGCAAAATTTGGAACTGAATTAAAAAAAAAATGTTCCCAGATTTAGGCAGCTTGATCCAGGTTTGGTGGTGGCCCATTTCTCTGTGAAATGTATAACAGCAGCCAAGTGTCTTTTCTTGTATATTATTGTGTTTCTTAATTTCATGGTGTGTTTTCTTTGTTTGTTGTAGTAGCCTGAAGTCATGCATCAAAACTCTAACTGCATTCATGAAAACATACCAAAGGCGAGCTTCACTGGCTAATTAAATCTTCTCTGTTGCACACTGGCATGACAAATACAGATTTAAAACAAACATAATTTGCTATTATAGAGCTGCTTCTATTCTACCCACCTGATGTTATCAGAAGGCTCTGGCCTAGGAGGCAGGATGTGCTCAGTGCCATGCAGGAGGCTGGAGGAGCAAAAATTTGGGGCAGGTGGGTATAGAAGAAACGGGGTCTTTGTACACAGAGGAATTAATGTGTGCTAGAAGAAAGAGATAAAGATTACAAAGCAAATACTTCCATCAGCAAGATCAGAAGCTGCATGTCTTCTGTTCTCTTTAGGAGTCATTCAGAGCTGCAGCTTGTTGGCTGCAGAAAGCAAATGAGATTTAGAATGAGAAGAACTGAACCCTACAGCAACAGCTTGTGGTGGAGGGGAACAGAGAGCTGTCAAGCACGCTGAACATCAACAACAGATGGGTTTTTGTGCAAAACATGGTACCACAGTTAGACTGGGAAAGAAAAATGATGGCTTTCCATCTCAGCCTCAGAGTATGCAGAAGGAATATATGTGTTCTCGATGATTTGAACTAAAAGTGGGGATCAGCTTGTTTCTCCTTCCTCTTCTCCCTGCTTCCTAAGGAAACCTTTTCACTTTCTCCCCACTTCCTCTAGGACACTAGCCCATGAATAACTGCTATTCTCAGCCTTCAAAGGACTGAGATTTTGGCAGCCTCTAGCCCCTAATGCTACTCACTACCACCAGTGTAGTGATCTGGGTTTAATGCCCTTTTTTTCCAGTCAACAAGCTGATGTGTGCCATGCTGCCTCCTGTCTAGAAGAATTGGTGAAGAAGATACCAGTAGATGGGATGTGCCAGGTAGGCAGAAGAGAGAAGAAGTGGCAGAGAAAGAACTGCCTGGATTCACTGCAGGAACCAGCTCTGAGATGGCCTTACCACCTAGCTGCTAGAAACAAAACTCATGTTTCTCCAACAGCTGCATCTCAGTTATGCTGCAAAATTCCGTACCTTCCACAGCATTCTAATTAATATTGTTTCCTTTTCATTAACAACATTAAGGTTACATTAAACTTGTGTTCCATAACACCTCTGTTTTCAGTATGGAATGAGTTTTTGCACTGGTTGAAGTTTGTTGCTGAACCAGCTGACAGGGAAGGCAATGAGGGAGGCGATGCTAATGTGGAGTTTAAGTCAGCCACTGTCCTTACTGGGTCTAGGGAAACCCGGGTTCATTTAGGTGTTTTTTCCATTAAGATGAACCTAGTAGAGCTAATGTTTCTGTTTTAATTAGGATTAGTCCAGTAAGCAAAAAGAAAGGTTTTATGCCTTTCTAACAAGTGCTGAAGTGTCATTTAGCTGGCTAAGATAGAATACTGGAAAAGAATAGAAAAGGATGCCTACACACTGGCCATAGATTCAGGAGGACAGCATTGCACCAGATTAGATCTCTTTGGTACTTTACAGTTTCTTTACAACTGTGAAAGTAGAATGTTGTTCCCTGAAGAATGCAGTCCTGCAGTTTAAGAAGAAAGACTCTGGCATAAAATGTATTCCATGGGAAATTCTGCTGCTGTGGAAAATGTGGGGCCTTGCCAGAAACCCTCCCACCCTGGAGAGAAACTGAATCCCAGGGAAGTGGATGGAGTCCACAATATTAAACACTAGGGGAATGGGTTCAACTCTGTTGCCCTTTTTGGTGAGATTGCAGCTGACAGTTCAGGCAGGAGGATATGTGCAGTGAGTAACGTGAAGTGGGATAATGCATGCAGAACACTATGTGCTGGAAGACTTACATACGGCTCTTGCTCAAAATAGTGTCTTCAGACATAGTCTGCAGAGTGTGTGCATAATGGCTCTTTGCTGAAATTTTTGTAATGTATGATCTTTGATGTGAAGTAGAGGCTTTGCTTCTGCACAAAACCGCATCTTCCATTGCAGACTGCTGGGCATGTTCTGTGCATAACATTCTGACGTTACTGCATGTGTGCATTGCTGATGCATAGATATACGTCTGAAATGATGAAGATTTTTCCTTTGTTATGATCTAGTGTAATGGCAATTCCTTACTGAAGTGTTAATTTCAACTGCTCCACACTTCAGTGCAAAAGGATCTGATTAATTATTTGTTTAAGGCAGCAAATATGCTTTCTTCCATCTCTTCCTCCCTCATTCTCAGATAACTCAGGCATAATGTCTTCACGGTTTTTCCTGAGGCTTGCCAGAATACTTCATCACTGGGATGAGGCATGGGTATCTGCAGTTGTGCTTCAGAACCAAAGGAACTGTTCTGGACTTTGTTCACTTTGCAAACAAAAGAAAACCTGGCTGCTTTCTACTGTTCCCTTTTCTAGGCTGTTAACTCTGGGTATTGTTCACTGTCAGTGCTAACAGAAAATGAATAAACTTAAAATATGGCTCCTTTGAGCAGCTGAACAGAGAATTTTAGAATGAGAGCCCTTTCTCAAATTTACTTACTGAAATCCATTCAAAGCTTTCTAGACTGCTCTCTGTGTTCTGTGGTGCTATGGATTGTGACACAAAGACACTACGTAAACATAATATATTATTATTAGCTCTGTCCCGTGTTCAAGCTGGCTGATAACAGCAACTGTCCTTTCATTGATGTACTTGCGAGATCCGTCAATCAGGGCTATGTCAGCAGCACAAGATGGGGAGGGTGCAAGCATGTTTATTTTTACTGACAAATATATTTGCTAATGAGAAAGGAGTCCATCACTAGAGAGGAAGCCTGTGCAAGTTGGTGACTGAGTCAATTTGTTATCAAGTGCTGGCTCTGGTGCCAAGTATTGCTTGGGAGAACTGAAAATCATCATTCCTCCACCCCCAGCTCCCCTCTGCCTAGCCTCTCACATTCACTCCTGATATTAACTGGAGATCACAGCTGCTGGGAAGCTGGCAAATACAATTTTACAAATGGATGTTGTCTGATGTCAACCTTTCCTCCTCCCCTCCCCGAGCATCTGACATTTCTCAACCAAACGGACAGATGATAGAGCAAAACTGGGATTATTTCTTTATGTTCATAATAATAATGACTTATTTTCAAAGTGCTTTTGCTCAGTAAGGAGGGGGGATAGCATAGCATTTATCCAGCTTGCATTCTCCCATCTCATCTGCTGTTTTTTTTCCTTTTTTTTTTTTTTTTCTGCACTACAGCATCCTTCTTTTTTTCCATTAAAACTCCTCCTCTTTCTTCTTCCTTTTTACACTTCTTGTCACCTGAACATAATGTTGGTTTGGTGGTGGTCCCCTCACCTGAGATGTGACACAACCCTAGTCTGCTTTGCTTTAGAAACCACCTTTCCTTGCTTTCCAGTCTCTTTTCCTGAACTGAACCTGTTCCTGACCCAGCCTGCTCTCCATGGGGTGCCTGGCAAATATGTTATTGCCTGGGGAGACACACTTCATTCCCACTGAAAACAGCGGTGTGTAGCAGCTACTTTCGGTATAATCAATATTACTGCTACCTGCAAGTGGGAGAGAAATAGCAGCTCCCATACTGAGTGCTGAGCCTTCTGCCCCACTGCTGTTTAAAGCAGATGAAGCCTCATTTTTGCATAAGGCAGGACATCAGATCCCTTAAAAAGGAAGAAATCATGACAAGGTCCAAAGCCTTGGGAGGAATTTGGGGCCATCTGGCAGACAGCATCATTCAGCTACTGTCTTTTGGGGAGGTGCTCCTCCAGAGCTGTCTCTGGTGGCAAGCGCTGTCTGCAGAGCCACCAACACAGCTCCTGCTTTGTCTCCTCATGCTGCTTGTACCGCTGCTGGCCAAATCTAGGCTGGGCTATTTCTGTGAGGATGAACCCTGAGGCAGCGTCAATGCAGGCAAAGTGTGTGGCCTGCATATGCCAATTGTCTCAATTCTACCTTCAGAAAAGCCCTTATTTTCACTTAAGATCCTCTTTGTCCATTGCAATACCTTTCTCTCCAACAAAGCAATTCCCATGCGATTCATGAGCTGATTTTTGCAAGCTCTCCTTATTTCACAGCCTCTCCTAGCATTGCCTCACCTGATCACCAGGCAGGTCTGTTTGGAAAAGGTCCCCTCATGCTATGCTCTGCACTCTGGGTCTGTGCTCTCTTACATCTCTGGCCATGTCGTGACACCCAACCATGCCCTTTGTTTCACTGAGCAGATGGCTACTGTTTTTTTGTGGATTCTGAAAAAGACTGGAAAACTGTGTTTTTAACTGGAGAGAAAGGACGGCTGACCTCCTGTTAGTGGAGAGCGGAGGGTGCCACGCAGTGCTCCTCCCTTGTCATGTTTGTTCACTTTGTTTTGCTTCACTCACTTTTAGCATTGTAGCTTGGAAAAGAGAAAAGGTGAGACTCCAAACTCTTTTTCCCTGGGCAAGAAAGAAGCAGGAAGTCTTGAATGCTCCTGTGTCTGTGTTGTTTTACCCCATCCTATTCCGCCTTAGTTCACCACAACCCATGCGGCAGGTTGCAGTAGGGGTAGGAGAACAGAGGAGAATCTCAGCAGAGGTGTGCTAAGGAGTAAACGGGAGAAATGGGGAATAAATCCTATGCACCAGGACAATGTCAGGAGAGGTGGGCCTGAGAAGTGAATAATTCACTGCTGGTTTTTGTACGTGGGGAGATGCATGGGGGAGAAATCACCAACACTTGTGGGGAGAAGCTGGATTTTCTGCATCTCTGAGTGAGTGGCCAGTATCACTGCTGGGATGATCCAAAGTCACCACTGACTTTTGTGAGTGCTGCTAATTCGGTGAATGTCACGTTAGGGAGCTGAGAACAGGCAGTTCATACACGGTGGCATTTCTAGGAGAAAAAAAAAATGTAATGACCTTGTAATGACATTTCTGGGTTTCTATTCCTAAACCTCTTCACACAATCCTTGAAATGCCCCATTTGTAAGATCCAACCCTCTGCCCTTCCCATGCAAATGGAAAAGCTGTTAACAGAGGAGGGACTTGTTGCTAGATCCAGGGTGAGGCAAAGTTTCTGATTCAGGTTCTTTTTCTTGTCTATTATATCTGCTAGACCATAACCTGCTTCCTACCCCTTCCTTCTTGTGCATCTCCTTGCTTTCTTCTACTTATCTACCACAGTCAGTGTGAAACCCTCCTCCACTGTTGGTTTAGCCATATAAGAACAGTTTTCCTGCTTTTCTGCCTCAACTAATCGCTTTTTAAAACATTTCAGCTGAAAGTGCATCTTCATAGCCTACGCTCTTGAATTTTTCTCTTCCTCTGCAATTATTTACCCCTCGAAAGTGGTTTTATTTAGCTGCAGTATGTACATTAAATATGAAAACGTGGTTGACTTTTTTAGAATAGTTATTATTGGATGATTTCAGATTGCATGATGAACATGAAGTAAATAAGTTTTGCTAAGTAGGTAGGCAGTATAGTCAAGGGTCACTTCAATATCTTTCACTAGCACCTGGCTCTAGGTGCCACAATCTTTGAGGGTATAGGCTGCAGAATAGAGTTGTAATTTATGGTGGATGTTTTCAGATCTTTGTCTTTATTTTGTAGTTTCTTTAGCTCCTATATATCATATCCTTTACCCCCAGCATGGTTTATGGCACAGCCCAGGAGGTAGGTTGGTGAGGCAGTAAGAAGAGTGATGTCCTGCAGAAGGGATTAAACAGCAATATTTTTACTTATCTAGATACAGGAGTACAAAAACCAACCACACAAAAGCAAATTCCAGACTTGTACAGTGGCCTCCAAAATTCAAGGTAGTTAAAAAACCTGTTCAGTTAAACTTGACCTAAAACTTGCTGGATCTGAAATTTAGATGGGGTTTCAGGCAGTCACTTTTGCTGAGTGGGTTCAGTCTCATGTGGAACAGGCTTTGGAATGGGGTTGATAGAAATACAGCAGAAATCTGATCTCTCAGGCAGTATAGCTGATTGGGATCAGCTTAACTGAGCTGAAACTAGTTTGAATTTTGAGAAAAAAAAATTGCTTTTTCTGCTGTGATGGAACAACATCTTTCAATATCAGGGCAGGCATGGTTTGTCATAAGCACACTGTTTATTGTTTGCTATCCTGTCCAGTTTTCATCAAGAGCCGGTAATGGACTGTGCATGTTATTTTCATTAATGTGTTTGTGTAATGTATATCTATTTTATACTTCATCTAAATAATTTGCTGCCCAGAGAAGTTGTGGATGCCCCATCCCTAGAAGCGTTCAAGGCCAAGTTACATGGGCCTGGTCTAGTTGGAGGTGTCCCTGCCCATGACAGTGGGGGTGGAATTAGATGGTCTTTAAGGTCCCTTCCAACCTAAACCATTCTATGATTCTGTTAATTTTTTACAGTTCTGTGCCCTTTTCACTGTTTCAGCTTATAAGCCAGCAAGATTTGAACCCTCTCTGTTATTTGGCAGAATGTTAGGACTCTTCAGCTTGGGAAAGAGATGTCTGAGTGGGACATGACAGAGATCTATGAGGTTCACAGAGGGGGGTAGGAAATGACTGTTTTAATATGAAAAATAGGATGCTTAGTAAAATAATCACTCAAAACCAAATAGAGGAACATTTTTTTTTTTCATATGGTGCATTCTTAAGCCATAGAATTCACAGGATGGTGTGTAGGGCAAAATTATAAATAGTTTTAAAAGATTCTTGACACATTTATGGGGAAAAAAAAGGACATTAAGATCTATTAGACACTGACGCAGATGTGATCCTTGCTCAGGAAATCTCTCACGGAATATCTCAGTGGATAGCTGGCTGCTGGGAGAATACAGTGGGAGAAGGATCACTGTGTATTTGCACTGCCTTTCCCTAAGCCTCTGCTGTTTCCTGTTGCAGTCAGAGCACTGGGCTAGGTGGTCCTTTGGGTTCAAACTCAGACATATGCTCTGACAACATTAGCAATATTTCTTTAAGAATATGCAAACAGCTTGTTCTGAGTCAAGTTGAAACATTAGTGTTTAACTTCTTCAGTAGAGTTTTTTTTTTTTCTTTTTCTTTTTTTCCCCACTATCTTGTCACAATTGTTCTTAGGTATGATCAAGGGACAAAACAGCATCTCTAAAGTTAGGACAGCCAATAATCCTTTGGAATAAATGTTAACATGCCTTGATTAAATATTAATGTTATGAATCATAGGGAGTTCTTGGAGACTGAGGAGGGCTTAAATCTCAGTGGAACCCCACGAGGGAATTATGCATTTAAGATAAATAACATATCCAGTATGTGTCTGTGCAATACCCAGTACAATGGTCTTTCCTAAAATTTGATCCCTGATACAAGGACTGTGTTCTAGCATCTTTTTAACTGGATGAAGCAGAGAACTCCTGGCAGCTCAGCTATCATAAAAGTTTGTTTTTCTTTAATTGTTGTATGCCTCTCTCTAAGCTTAGCAATTCTATTCTTATTATATGAATTGTAGCAAATATCTTTATTTGTATCTTCATCTCCTTGTCTGCTATTAGAAGAGCCTTCCAGGAAGGTTGAACTTCAGAAGCTCTATTCCCAAGGGAACGGTGAACCATAAACCACTATCATGGTAGCCTGGGACAAATTCAAGCTCCCTCATTATGTTTTCTGGGCTAGTGTGAGAGCTAGCAAAACAAGATGTCAATCTGAAAAGGCTGTTTTCCATCAAGAAAATTTATTGTTGATGACTAGCACAAAGTGAAACAGTGAGATGAGTTCCTGAAGCTTAAGGCTCTTCCATGAGTTTGCAAAAGCAGGCCAAGCAAATTTGAAATGCAGTTGAGGCAAATCTTAGAGAGAATAATTGGGGGTGGGAGGATATAATGTGCTTCTTTGTTACTGTTAACTTCTATAGTGTTGTTTTTCCTCTTTTTTTTTTTTTTTTTTCTCACTCTGACCAGCAAAACTCTTTATCCCTTACAGTTAGCAAAGACATTTGGTTTGATGCAAGGGTGATAATGTTGGTGTGGATGGGGAATAGGACAGTAGAGGCCCAGCATAAGGACAGGCAGATTTTGTAAATAATTCTGATGTTCCTAATGTCTGTTTAACATGAAAGATGGAATATCACCCAGAAATAATGAACACTTCTTGAATCCTGATGACCTGAGCTTTGACTGACACTCGTGGAGATGCCATGGGAAAATCAAGAACTACACAGAACACATGCACCAGTTCATTGCCTTCCTATCTGAACTCCTTTCATCTTTTGATCTCTTCTGCCTTCCTCCATGTTCCCCACCAAAAGGACTAGTCTGCCCAACAAGTGATTGTCTCTGACATACCCAGCTGCCCTCTCCCTTCTCTTCTTCATGCAATATATACTAAACAGATTCTCATTATTGTTCTCTGGTAACTAAGCAACCATGAAATGTCAGCTTGGCCTAAATAAATATAAAAAGATACATATCTTTGCAGTATATTTATATCTACGTATGTGTAGTTACAGATATATATGGTCATCTGAGCACATGTGCATATGTTTATATGTGAAATCCATCTCAATGTGACAATAGTTTGTACCTCCACCTGTGATCTTGAAGCTTTTTGTTTAAACATACCCATGCTCTTGTGATGGAAATATTATCACTACCTTGAAGTGACGGGTAAGTAAGCTGTGGTATAAAGAAATAGAGTGACATTTCAAGGTCGCAGAAATAGTCAGATGGGAATGCAGGAACAGCTTCTGGAAAAATGTGTACATGAATATCCTGTACCAAGTCCAAATCTTTCACCCCATCATTGTTTCCAGTGTTGCAAGCAGCAGGCTGGCATCTCCATGTCTTTTCTGCATGCATCTGCTCCTTTTTTCTTCTCATTTTGCTCACTCATTTCATCTCTGCTGTTGTTCCCCAGATTTTCACTGTTGTTCCCAGTGACTCTGTTCCCCTTCAGCGTGTCCTTTTCTTTCATATAGATACCCTTTTCTTAGACCCTCTTTGGCTTCTTGTTCCTCCTCCTTCAGTGTCATGTCTCCTTTCTGCTCCCCAGCTATTCTCCAGTCTGCTCTCTTGCTACCCTTTACTTGTATATTCAGAACTGGGCCAGCTGCAAAAAGCGGTCATTTGGAGAGAAACTGGTGGTGTGTCCTCAAAGCTGGGAGTGGATATAGGTTGCAGGGAAAAGTACTTTCCAAGTTGGAGGTAGAGAATTCCTTTCAATGAGAATGAGAGACACAAGGATCAACTGGGGAGGGGGGAAGAAAAAAGCACTGATTTTTGTTGCTCTTCTGTTTCCGTAGCTCCTCCTCAACTCCAGAAGAGGAGGAGGATTCCTGGAAGTTTCTTCCACGTGAAATGCATCTGTGCGGATGTTTATTGTGAGACATGAGTCCTTGATCTGGCAATGCAGGACTAGTATTTGATACTTCAACAACCCTGAAGAATTTCATGATGTAAAAAAAAAGCCCTTTAGAGAGTCTTGAGCTGCTCTCAGTAACCTGCCTACACGATGTGCCCAGAGCATCTTTGCACACTGATAGTCCTTTGTTACCATCCTGGACTTTTCCCAATACACAGTCTAAAATACAGCTCACCTCACAGTGAACACTTGGGAATTCTCCAGGATCTGTCCATGTCCTACTATTGTGTGTTTCCTAGAGGCTTAACCAAACTATAGTTTGGATGCTGTTCCAAGACCTGGTGCAAAAACTGAATCAGACAAACATCAGGTGTCAGTGGATATTTTGGGCTCTTCATTGGTTATGTAGAGAAGGATTTTAGTTCTCAGGCTCAGGATCACTGTGTTATGCTGTTCAGTACCAAGAGCTGGGAAAAACTGGGGATCAAGGGTTGGGGAGTACAATTTTTTCGTCCATGCAATGTGCACCTGATGAACAACAGCACGGGGAACAACTGTATGCTTAGGGTCCTGAATTTTAGTTAGGAAGGCATTTATTATGCAGTCAAGAGGTTTGCCTTAACATCACAACTACAACAGCTTATCCTGCCTAAGTTGAGTGGGCTTAAAAGAGGAGTGGGAAGAAAAGCTGCAGCAGAGCTGGAGGCAAAAAGGGCAGGAACGGCTGGCTACCTTGAAACATTACTATTTAGAGTTCCCTAGCCCATACAGGCACCACTCCCCTCCCTTAGCAGAAAACACACATTCAAGGCTGTGTGTCTGAACAGATCTTCCATCACCCACATTCAGCCATGACAATCTTTGTCCGTGGGCTGGTCCCAGGGGTTGTGAAGGGGTAGAAGAGAGTGGCTACAGGGACACAAGCCACACTGTGCTCCTTGCCTTGCAAATGGGCCCTGATCCATTTTAGCTATCTGGACTGACTGAGCCAGCTGATTGCTAGGAGCAGAGGGCCAGGATGGGTGTAGAAATATTTCCTTTCTAGATCACAAGGGAAAGCAGATGTACCACGTCCCTGTCTCGGCTAGTCAGGCTAGGTCACCCAATGATGTTAAATTGCTCAAAAAGAGAAGTAATGGCTTTTAAACGATGTTTCCTACAGTAATTCCTCTTTTTCCTTCTACAGGGAAAGATTTGGGGCAGCTGGTGTTGTAGCTCCATCTACCAGGAAGCAACGAGTCAAGCTCCACTGTCACTCACAGATGGTGTAATTAATTCTTCTAGGTAGTGTAATTAGTCCGTCCTATCAGCTACATATTTTCTCAGTCAAAATTATGCTAAAGCTAATAATACATAAACCACAGAAAACAAAAAAGAAACCCAAAAAAGGGGAAGCAATAATGGGAGGAGAAGGGATTAGAACAAAATTTACCAGTGTATAATTTTTTCTTGTTGTACATTTCCTCTTCCCTTCAGCTTCAAACACAATTCAGAACAACTGGTGAATGTAGCAAGCAGAATGAATACAAATTGGCTTACTTTAAATAGCAGCGTGTAGGACTTAGCCAAAGTCTGCTTTCAGATGCTGAGGCGCGATAAGGCATAGATCCTGCAACGAACTCCGTGCGGGCATTGTGTCAGGGCTGCGCTTCTGCACCGCGCCGTGCCCGAGAGTCTGGGGTGCAGGAAGGCAGTGAGAGGTGTGTGTCCACTGGTAGTCTGTGCTTTTCTTCATCTGGGGTCTCAGAAATGGTTTCTCTAGGCAGGATCTACTGTCAGGGCTGCTGGTGCATTGGGTGTCTCTGCCTCTGAGGAGGGATGAGGCATCCAGGAGCAGCAGGTGCAGGTTTGGGTGTTGGTTCCCAAAGCAGGGAAGGGCTGGTTTGCTTGGGATGGAGTCCATAAGAGAAGTTTCATGGCCACCCACAGGTGGAAGACTGTAACCCAGAAAAACCTTCGTGGGCTCGTCTCCTTTCCAGCTCAGATGCTAATGCAAGAACAGCTCTCTCAAACGGAGTTTGGCTTGTGGGAATAAAGAACCACTCCAAAATGTAGCTGCTGTGGGAATTTCCTTGGGGCTCAGACTGGAGGGTTGCACCCAAAAATTGCTGGGTGAAACCCTCCTCCACCATGACATGGACCGCTTCCCCAGAGGTCAGGCAGGTGGGGAGAAGAGGTGGCAACTGGCCTGAGCGAGCTGGAAATGGTGCCTGTGGGTACCTGCAATGAGCTCAGCCTGTTGTCACATGGTGTATGCTCACCCTGCGATGTTTTGGGCCCCCAGCTTGCCCAAAGCATCCCACGGACTTGTGGTGACAGGATGGGGATGGAGTACAGAGGGGAATGGTGTTGGAGATGGGGGTGCTGTAGTTCAGCTGACCCATGTTGGGCAGTGAGGGGGATGTGATCACGGGTGGCTGGGGAGGACTTCTGTGAGCAGGGCATGTCTGGCTCTCTGCAGAGGGAGGGAGGGCAGCGAGCGTGCTTGCAAAGAAAACTGGTGCTGAGAACATGAAGCTATTTTGGGCAGAAAAGAAGATTCAAAGCAGACTGCACGAGTCAGTCTGGGTAATGAGAGACTTCTGAACACGGTTAATCTCTGTGATCACTCCTGTGTGAGCTCTCCAGGACTGGGCAGGCATGGGAAGGTCCTGCGGTAGCCCTGGCTCCGATGCAACGACCAGCCCATGTCAGCTTGGAACATCCTGTGCTCACAGTGCTCCTGGCCTGGGGCAGCCTGCGAGCCTGACATCCCACGGTGCCTGCATGCTTCAGCCTTGCTACTGAGTGACCCCACTGCAAAAGGAGAGGGCGAGCTGGCTGAGTCCCTGAGAGCGCAGAGCGCCTGTTTCCCTGGAGATAGTTATCTCTTTCTAAGAGTGGATTTAGCCCAGATGGGAAAAAAATGCTGAGCAGGAACGAAGTCCTTTTTTTAGAGCTTGAGGAGGCACAGCCTTCCCTAGCACTGACCCCTGAGTCTCTGAGAGCATCCTCTCCTCTGGGAAGAGGTGCTGGGGCAGCCCAGCTCCCCCCGGTCCTGAGCCTGTCACCAGCAGTGATGGTGGCAGCATGGCATGGCCTGGGAGAGGGTGCAGGGCTCTGGTCCCTGACGGGAATTATCCCCTGGGAAATGTTTGGTGTCGCATCTTCCCATCCTCCCAGTGGCTTCACTTTGACCAGCTGAAAACATCTACAGGAATGCTCACCTCTGTGGGCACGGCAAGGGCTGCATCACCACTACCCTTAGACAGAATGCTTTGTGCCACATGCTGAGGCAGGTTTGTGGTGAGCTCATGCACAGCAAATGACAATGCCTTTTGGTCATAGCTGAGCTGGCCTGGAGCTTCTGACGTGCAGGCCAAAGCGTACAAGCCCTCAGATCCGCAGCCTGGCTTGAGGGAGAGCTGCATGTGTCCCTCATCCCATGAGACATGGCCATGGTTTCCCAGGAAGGTTTAAAGTGTAGAAGGGACTCTGCTACCTGCAAACCGGTCTTTGTCCTTTAGACACTCCAGTAGCTCTGGGCACCACACCCACCCCGCTAATCTCCCTGACAATTTGGTTTCTGTCTTTCTCATCTCATTGTGCTTCAACGTCTCCTAACACCTCCCCCCATCCATCCGTCTCTCTTGTTGCTAGGCGAAAAACTCAGAGCAACAGCAATGGAAGCTGACTCATGGCCCATACACGGTAAATGGAAGAACTAAGCATTGCCTGGTGCCCAAAGTGAACCGCTGCTGAGCCCTGACTGCCCTGACAGCCTGTAATTGTCCTGAGCAGCCTCACCTGAGACCCCCACCCATGCACTGGCTCTGCTCCTTGGCCTGCGAGCATTTATATAGTCTCAGCCTTGCTCTCTGCCTGAGCTATGCTGTGAGCAAGTCTGCTTTCAGCTTTATTGTGCCTGCTTGGAATCCCTGGACTGGCATTTGACCTGCTTTGTAGTTGTTGGGTGATTGCTTGACCATTTTTGCTAGCCTTACTTGGGTATTCTGGGGCTGTGCCTGCACTGGTGACACCACGGTACTGCTGTCACCCTTGGCTCACCTTTCCTTGCAAAGCGGTCTGCCCCTTCTGTTCCCTGACAGCTTGATGGAAAATAAAGGTCTTGGGAGATTCTTGGGTCTTGACTCAGAAATCTCCCCAAAATACTGTAACTTCCTTTCGTTCATCAAAAGTACTTTTCTAGGCAGTATTGGAAGGAGCGGTGATGTTTCTTGGGCTTTCCTTTTGCTGGGCTGTCCAACCTTATGCAATGTAAGTATGTTCATATATCAGGTTAGCTATGAAGTGGTCAGGCAGTTGGACATGATGCTCTTTACAGGTCCCTTCCAACTGAACTATTCTGTATCAGAACGTTGCTATAAGGAAGATACTGCTTAGCTTCTTTTTGGAAACCAAAAACTTAATATAGCTATGAGCCTCTTATTATTTTTTTTTCTGGTAATATTGATGCTTTTGCTAATTCTTGATTTCTTTTCTTTTATGCTAGTGAGCGGAAAACTTTCTGCAGCGGCCTGAGATTCCACCTTGGACCATGTTTCTCCAACAACTCAATGGTGCAAGGCTTCTCACTCACCTTAGGACAGTGAGTACAAGGGAGCACAAGAGGTGGGGCTCAGGACACTGTGATGGTAGATGTTTCCAGAAGAAATATGTATGTGAGAGTGCAGGATTAATAGCCAAGGAAAATGGAATTTAAAACTCTTTTCAGATTTTTCTTTCTTTACTTTAGAGTTGAAACTATGCAGTGACTTGTGGTATCCATGGTGATCTTCAGTCACATTGTTAGACATGGCCATCAGTTAGGGTAGCATGGCAACTCTTCTCATTGGTACATAATGGAAGGCATGGTCCGTCCAGCCTTCATGTACCTCTAGAAGGCTGGTGTGAAAGCTAACCACCAGCTCTGGAGTGGTTGGCCTGGCTCAGAAGGTATTGGAGAGGATGCAGGGTATGTAACTCTCCATTATAACTCTCCACTTCTGCTTCTGTTATCCAAGTACTACGGGTTTTTCAAATTCATGCTCTGAAGTCTTCCTAGAGTGCAAGGCTGAAGGCTCAATTTGGAGTCAGGTTAAATTAGCACTGTAATTGCTTGAGTTCTCAGAATCCTGAGAGGAGAAACCAATTTTCTATATGTAACTTTCTGGCTTTGTAATGACTGCGCATTGCACAGAACAGGAGCTTGTTACATGTATTTGAAGCAGCCATGGAAGAACTGGAAGGGATTTCCACCAGAGTCAAAGAATGGGCTGCATTATGATCTTGCCTTAAGATCTTGCTCTTGGGAAGAGCAGGGATAAAGCAGCTGGACTGTGGCTAGAATAGGGTGGTGGTACAACCAGAGAGCAGGTTCATTGAGGAAGAGAAAGGCGGTTCACTGACAGCATTATGCAGTGGAGACACTTAGGTGTGTTGCACTGAATGGTCTTTTCTTTTCCATGTGTGGTTCTCCTAATGGGGTCCATGGGGCTCCCATATATTGACTATAGCTTCTAAAATGTTCTAGATCTTGAGTACTGCCAATTGTGTACATGAGGACAGGATCTGTTCCCTGCCATGAAAAGAGACTTTAATCTGGCTCTCCCATGAGGTCCAGCACTGTGATGTATTTGCATTTTACATCAATAAAACAGTCTCTCTCTTCACTCTCTTACTTATGTGCATAGCTTGCTATTTGAAAATAGTTGATATTTTTAATGTTTCAATAGCTTTTTATTAAAAGAAAATGGAAATGGAAACCACACTTCTTAAATGAATTCTATCGCTATGGCAGTTCCAGCGATTCAGATCTGTGTCAGTGCTAGTTTATTGCAGTCTATTTTCTACTCAGTGAGCATCTGCTTAACAGTTCAGTGCAGATACAGACAGATAGGAACATTCTAGCACACACCTAACTCCACCCTGGGGCATGAGAGAAGTTACTTAGGTCACTAATTCATTTTTCTACCACAAATACTTTGGTCAAGCATAACATTTTGTCAACCAAACAGGTTAAAAAGATCTTGGAATAACAGAAAATGAAGATTGTGTTCTCCTTCCTCTCGTTATTTTTCTGTAAGGTTTTTTTTTTTCTTCTTGTAGCAGCAGTATTTAGAAAAAGTAGTATGAATTTTATATTAATCTTTGTATGCTTTACCCTCTACTACATATATAGGTACTGTGTTGTAACAACCTAACTGCTATGACCTATTATAACAAACTGCAGAGCAATTGGCCCTGAAACCACCTCCTTCTATGCCTTTCCCTTTTTTTTCTTCCCATTTACTACAGGATTATAATTATTATTTTTTAACGATTACTCACTCTCAAAGTAGGAAACAGATCTTAATATCAAGTGGAAAAGAAGTGCAAGATTGAGAGAAGTGCTTTTGTCTGGTTTTATGGAATTGTTTAAAAAGTGCCACTTTGGCTAAGCAGAGCATGGAAACAGATATAATTATCCATGCTATCTATACTGGAAAGAGTGCTGCGAGGGAGGAGGAGGAGGAAGGCTTCCTGCTCCAGCAAAGGCAGGGCTGTTTCCCACAGCAGAAGAGCTGTCCGTGCTGCTGAGCGGCGCCCAGTCAGCCATAGACAATGCATGGAACAAAATGAGGGCAAGGTGCTTTAAACAATAAAGCACAAAATAGGTGTCTAACAACTCCTGTGTCTTTTTTTTTTTTCCTTTAAGCTCCTTAAAAAGGAAGCTGTTTTTGAAATGTTCCTCTTATGCCCTACCTTATATGGGTGCATGGGTGCTACCAGCTGAAAGCCATGCTCCTTTTGGCATGCATAAGCACAACTAGACTCACCTTTAAGGGTGTTTGTGGAACTGGAGCCTGTGTACATAGTAGGTAAACAAGGATGTGTCCAAAAATGTTGTTTTGCCAAATAGGGTGTTCAGACTTTACAGTTGGGAAAACATACAGCGGATTATACCATTATCTCTAACATTTATTTCAGATACGATTTCAAAGTCCTCCTCAGGTTTCCTATTGCTGTGTTATGCTCTCCATTCAGTGAAAGGAGTTGGCCATTCTCTCCCAGGAGAGACCACTGCAGCAACACAGCTTTGTACTTGCCAGTAGCAGGTCTGGCTACTGGAACTGCATGAAGAGGCAGGGGAATATCACGTGGGTGACTTTGGGCCTGTTCTTGACAGCACCAAGGGCAGCCAAGCCAAGGTTTTCTGCTGTACCTTGTTTTTTTTTTTTTTTTTCCTCCCCTCTCTAAGCCTTATCTTTAGTCTGTAATTTTTGCTCCCAATCTTTCCTACAGCAGTAGGAAACAGAAGGAAGTGCATTCAGGTTTCAGAGCTCCCCGTTCTCCTACATGAGTCAGCTATGTCTCTGTCTGTCAGACAAGAAAGGTACCTGTGCCACTGTCCCAGTGCTGGTGCAGTCCTGACCTTGAATGGTCCTACCAGGTCACCCTCTGGCTTCTGGGGAAGCATTGACTTAGCACTGCTTATGCCACTGGCTTCTCTCCTCCTTTAGGCACATGAGTCTTGAGCTGGCTCCCTCCTGCTTCTCAGCCAAAGGAGGTAAATCTGGCTGCAAGAGCCATGAGGCTAGAAATTCCTCGGAAGGTGGAAAGCAATGGTGATAAAGGCATGGGGTCTCATGGCAGAGCAGAAGCCCTCACGACACCTGTTTTGGGCACAGGGATCCCTCTGGAAGCCAGTGGATGGTTCTCCAAGGTTTGCTGCAAGAAACTTTCAGGAGAGAAACCTCATTTCACATACTAAGCCCTTAAAAGCACTCACCCCATGCTGACTTGTACTGGGGGCTGGTGTAGGCGGGAGGCTCCCATGGGAGGTATGTGGAAATTTGGCATCTGAGCATCTGTGGCTGAGACTTCTGCTCCCTTATAGCATGGAAAGTCTTTGGGCTCCTTGTGTCCCTGTGACCTTGGTTTGGCACAGAGTGAATACAAAGCAAGGAGCAGCTTAGTGCTCAGAAGTGTAGCTAGCTAACTACAGCTGTCTTAGATCACCCTTATGCAAGATCTACAGATTGCAAGGCAGAAATGGGGGTGTGGGGAGAGGATTTAGTCAGCTGATGAGCCTGGCTTCTCTGTCTCTTTTAAGAAAGCGGATTTATTGGTATTAAACATGTCTCTCTTAATGTGGGTGATTTAAAATGGAAATTGCCTTTGAAAGGGGATTTCCTTTTAACTAGCTGGGAAGGAAAAATAGGATAATACCATCATCCCTATACAGCACCCATAGATGAGATGCTGGAACAGCATTCTCTGGTTAACTGCTGTTTCTCCAGAAACTATAGCTTCTCTGTACGAGTGGAATCGTAACCTCGCCCAAACTCCTTTTTGAGGAATGGTTGTATAGATGCTTTAAAAAAGCTAATTTTATGGAAAAAGCAGCTATCTTACTGGGTTCTTTGTTCAAGGTAAGAATTCACTAAATATGAATTCTGAGGGCAGGATCAGGATTGTACACAGCTCTTCCATGCCTCATATTTGAGGCTAGATAAAGACACAGATACTAGAAGACTGGACTAATGATTCACATTTGTTATCCTGTAGTTAACGCCAATCAGAACTTGGATTAGTGAATGATATTAGTAACAAAAAGAAAGTCTTGTCTATACCCAAACTTGCACTAATTTAATCCTGGTTGGCACAGATAGCAATTTAATTAAGTCTGTGCACTTTATGTAGAAGAAATTATTTACTTTATCTGAACCCTCTATTTAAAACAAATCTATACAAAGGGATGTCCACGCAGCTGTTGAAGGTGGATATATGTAGGCAGGGCCTGAGCAGACCAAATCCAAGATTCATATCAGCAGGGTCCTATGCTTGGGCCGATTAATGGCAGGTCACAGCTGCATTAGCATCATAAGTCACAAGCTGGAATTTTAATGTCAGTGTACTATGACATGGTACAGCATGGATATGCCCTGTCAAGCCTGTTGCTCAGTTCTGGAAACTTTTTGAGATCCATTTTTTTGGAACTCAAGTTCCTGAGTTAGGACATGAGGCAACATGTAATGAAAATAAAAAATCTTCCTTAATTAGGATGAAACATCTTTGCTTTCGTTACTCATATCTGGGAGCAAACTGGTCTCTTTGCATCCCCATTTCCTCCTTACCCTCCCTGGCTGTGTAGATGCCTCTCATTGTGCATACTAGGGAAGTCTTTGGTTTCCCATTGGAGCCTAGGACTTGTGTGAGATGACAGACTAAAATGTAAATAACTTCAAGAGAAGACCCTGCCATGGCCCTCTGGAAAAGCATTTAAAAGGTGCTCACAGAGCTGTCTGTGTTTGTACAGTCAACTTAGAGCAAACTGTTGTGGTGATCCCAGCCCCTAACAGTGATACACTTGGTAAAAACAGTGTCCAAAGTGTTTGTGAGTAATTAATGCTGGTCCAAGAAGGTATTGTGACTGCCTCAGGAAGAGGCAAAGGGAAGAAAGAGCTGGGCCAGAGTGGCTGCAGCAAATAATCATTTGTGGATCTCTCTGCTATCTCTGTCTCCTGCAGTCGTGGTTTATATCCACTGGTGAGCTTGTTCCAGAAGTTCGAACCACCCTGCACAGCATGATCATGCCCTTGCATTTGCTCAGGGTCTGCAAGGACAGTGTGTGCTTCTGTAGGCAGATGAAAACATTGTACTTCATCTTAAAAGGTTGGGGTAAGGCTAAAGAAGTTGCCCTGTATAACGCAACAGCCCTGTTGGGGAAGGAAAACATGAGACGGGTAGTGAGCACCTTGATCATTTGTCTCGGGCTGATGTGGAGGAGCTGACCCCTGGTGTACAGGATGATTATGGGAATGGCAGAGAGACAGAGCTTGGCCGAGATCAGTGCCGAGCCTCTTCCTTGGGTCTCAGCCCCGGCTACGGAGACGCAGGCAGGGAGTCTGCAGCAGCTGTTGGGATGCAAAGAGGCCAGGGAGTGAATTGGGTGGAGGTAGGGGTGGGTACACAAGTGTCCTGTAAGGCCTGCTTTGCGGATATGGCTGCTACACTAAAATGCTCCCATCTGTATGTTGGATGTGTGCTTATACAGCCCAGGGTAGTCAGCATGCCGCTGGGAGATGGGACAGCTCCATGATGTCCTGACTGACATTGTCACTGAGGCTGGGGAGAGAGAGGCGATGAGGGCACAGAAGATTGACAATCCATGCAAGTCAGGGAGGTGCTTGGTACACATGTGAAGGCCATTCCTACTTGAACTTCCTTGCCCTCTATGCATGCATGCACTGTCCATGAGTACGTGTTGATTAATTGTGTGCGTATGGCCTGCTTGGCCATCGCAGGAGTGCCTGTGTTGGTGCTTTTGGATACTGAGGGCAGAGAAGAGGGTGGACCTGTGCAGATACTAGCTGTGTGCGGGTGAAAGAGCCTCTGAGAGACAAAATAGTGTCAGGTGTGCCAGCTTTCAAGGTGGTCTGTGGTGGGTTGCTGTGGTCTGCCATGGCTGGCTAGTTGGAGGATCCATGTTGCCTGGCTGCCCTACTGTGGCTGTTCAGCTGGCAGTGTCAGAGGAGGGGGCACTTCAGGGGACACCACCACTGGGAGGGGAAGGGGGATCAAGGGGAATATGGTGTGCATGGTAAGCACAGTGATCCATGCTGGCTGTGCTTTGCTCAGAGCTGTGTGATGGAGATACCCAGTCTAGTCATGGCCATGTGTGTAATCCCTCATGGGTTTCAGAGGGGTAGGGAGCTGGCAAGCATTGTGTACAGGGATGTGGGCCAAGCAGGGAAAGGGAGGCTGCAGCCCATCTCGATATCGACCTGGGCTTTGGAGAGGTATGGGACATGAGAATGTGGATACCCTGGGGCATGATTCGAAGGTGTGCCTCCCCATGACCTTGTGGTGGAATGCTGGTAAACATGGGGGAGGTTAGTCTGTCCTGAAGTAATCAGACAGGTTTCCTAGAAAGGCTGTGCAGTCTCCACCCTTGGATATTTTCAAGACCCAACTAGCTAAAGCCCTGAGTAACTTGATCTGATCTCACAGCTGACCCTGTTTCAAGCAGGAGATTGGACTGGAGCCTCCTGAGTCTCCCCCCAACCTGACATCTATGACCCTTGACCTTGTGCACAGGGAGGAGCAGTTGCTATTCCTTTGTGGCTTTACTGCCACTTCACTGTAACACCTGCACAGAGCCAAGCACTTCCACATGGACAAAGTTTCCAGACTTATGTTTCCAACCCTCATGGCCATCAAGAGAAATTTGAAAACAAAAATGTTGCAGATGCAGTGACAGTCAGATACGTACTTAATAATGAAGCCAGTTGCTTCTATTCATCCCCGTGAAGGAAGGCAGAGATTACACTCCTTTCATTGCAGCACATCAAGAGACCAAGCAGTTCTGACCTCTGTTGGACTTCAAAAGTAAGAACATAATTTTAAGGAGCTTGTCCTTTCTGATGTAAACTCTGAAATTGGTCTTTTGAGTGGTAACTCCAGGGGACACTTATCATCTCTATGTATGCTAGACGCTTGCAATCTTAGATTGTAAGGCTTACCACTATTACCTGAGGTAGTGTGATTACTTATTTCAATTCTGTTCAGCTGAGCTACAGCTCCTGGTAGTACACAAGAGTAATGCAGATCCTGGTGATGGTTTGAAAGGGGATGGGGCTGTCACCTGCCTTGTATTGTTCTTCTGTGTCCTAGGAAATTAGCCAGTCATCAGCAGTCTTGCCAGCCTGTTTCCACTAAGCAAAGAAACTGTCTGTACAGTTAGTGTATCTTTTGTGTGAACCTATTTATTTACAGTGTACCTAAGGACTTCTTTCCCTGGGTACTGTAGAAGCAGATGATGATAGCCAGTTTCCTTGCTCACAATTTCCCTGGCAGCCTTACTAGTCAGCCTGAAGCCAGAAGATACCTAACTCTGCTCCATGTCAATGTCATGTTCAAGTGCACTGATGTCTATCAGAAAAGCTGTCCTTTCAGAGCACCAGTTTGCAAAGTGGTATTATCACGTGTACTCAACACCAACCTGCCTCCAGATCAAGGAAACAAGAATGGCCCACTTGGGTTTAATGCTTTGTGCCAAATACCACCATTTCAGACTGAGATCCCTGCAGTCACTTATGTGATTCTGTGGAGATGTGTTTGGAATGATGATAATTGAAATCAAATTTTTTTCTGGCAGTTATCATCCCTTATGCTTTCCTTAGCATGTCCTGAGAGGAGAAATGCTTGTTTTGCGTTTTTGGGGGGATAAAGGTTGAAGGAGACAGTGGAAATTACCTAAGGAACACAGAGCTTGTACTCCTCTGCTATCTTTGCATTGCCTATATGCATGCACCAAGGCCTCATATAATCCTCATTACGCTTTTTGTCAGGGATCCTGTGTGTGTGCATTGCTGGCTTTTCTTCTGGATCAGGAGCAAGTCCTTTTCCAGTCAGATCTATTCTCAACTCTGGAAAGAGAAGAAAAGCAGTTGTTGCCACAAGCCACAAGGTGCTGCTGATATTGTTAAGATTTTTACCTGACTGGGTTGTGGTTGATCCTTGTCTCTCTGCTGCAAAGCATCATTTCTAGGAGATGGAGACCAGCATTCCATGGGACCATGCTCTTCACCTCTGGGATGGACAAAAGTGGGTACAGGGGGATTTGTATACATATGAAGACCTTCATTTGGCATGCTGTGTTGCGAGCTTGCATACATTTCAGACTACTGGCAATACAGCCTTTAAGGGCAAGTGTGCAGAAAACAGAAAACTGTTTCAGTCAATGGCTGGCAAACCAGTGTGAGGCAAGGAATTTCATCACTGAGGTCGTCATAGTAGTAGTCAGTGCCACGGTGCATACCTCTTATCCCTTCACGCTGTGCCCCCATGGCACTGCATACCTTGTAGCTTTCCAGAAACTAGCAGTTTCACCCAAAATATTTTCTGCAGCTGCTGGAGCTGTGGTTCTACAAATTGTCAACCTGAGCTGATGAGTCACCAAATGAATAAATAGGGGCCCTATACCATTATAATGTAGGAGTCCCTACATTAAGTGGATAGCAGTGTAGGATTAGGAGGCTTGATCAACTCTGTGGACATTTATTTTGGCAATGCTGGATGTATCTATGCCTACATCTTCAGAAGTTGTTTTTGTCATCAGAGCCTGATCAGGCTTTTTTTTTTTTAACCTGTTGACAGAAACTTTTATGGCACTACTAGCAACCTCTATTCCAAATAATGCAACACATCTTAATTCTTTTATCCCTTTCTGATCATACTGGCTGTGATATGATCACGCTAAACCTTTGGCTCCTGATGAATTATCATAATTTACATATTCAGTCAGCAGTAACAGCATTCTGAGGTTTGCTGATGTACCTGTAGCTTGTTGTGGTAAACACAACATAGCAAGTTCAACCAGGAGCCATTCCATGAACACTGGATTCACTGGAGTCTGATCTGCCTTTGCTCAGCCCAATGGAGCCACCAGCACTGGATGGCTCCTGGCAGGAAAAGGGCCATCTTGATGTAATATATCTCTATGGCGGAAAGGAATATGATAACGTAATTGACAGTTGGAACATAATTGACAATACATGAATTTGTCAAATACCGCTTCCTCACACTGTTCTCATTATCCTCTCCCAGAATATCTCTTCCTATTTCGACATTCCCTGAGATGCCACCAGGGAACAATATAGCTGAGAATACAGACCTCCTCTAATGGTGCTGAAGAGAAAAGTATGTGGGAAAATTGGCGTTAGTGACAGTGTCTTTTCCTGTGCTTTTCCTTCATTAGGTTGTGGGTTGTTCCTTGTGAAATAGAGGGTATGCCTCTACTGAGACGGTGTCCTCTGCAGAGAGCGTGCTCCAATTCAATAGAGCTGTTAACTGGCAAATGCAAGAAGATGGGTGTCTGTGGAAGTTGTCATATTAGAGACACAGATCAGTTCAAAAGGAAAAAAAAAAAAAAGTACCATTCGATCAGGTAGTATGAAAACACATGGCCATCCTTGACCTAAAATAAGGACATGACCAGCAAGGACACAACAGCCTGCAGGCTTACTCTTTGTCAGCACGAAAAAACTGGATAGCGTGGCAAGCTCACAGTACTGACTCCTGACCGACATAGGGGCTGGAGCAGAGATGCCCAACTGCTCTTTTGCCAGGGGAACAAGCCACAGCTCCACAGGAGCTTTATGCATGTGTTTCTAAAGGGCACAACAAAGGACAAATGGCCTTGTCAAAAAACTAAGCAATGCAACAGCATAAATACAGGTGAATGGCATAAAAAGAACATGGGATATAACCAATTTAATATGGAATATAACCCCTTCTCAGCCAAACCTATCTACAAGGGCCAACAACAAATTTTTCACTGAGACACTTTGTGCTGTACTTTGAAATAAACGTTGCCTTGTGCTAATGCCCAGCCTCTGTCCTTGGGCTGGGAAAGTCGCCAGAGTGTGGTGAAAGCTTTGGGCAGACCTTTCCTAAAGATGATGAGGGAAGGGTTACGAAACAGTTTGTGCTTTTCTGAATTCAGTACTTGGTAAAGGATGAAGAAAAGGTGCACCCTGTGTATGTGACAGGTTCATACATTCTGTTTTCCTACTACTGGGCCACAAAAAGCACACAACAAGCAGTTGGGTCCTGGCAGTAATGCCAAGGAGAAAGCAAACTTGCAGGCTTGCTGGAAGACAAAGGCTGCTCAGATGAAGCCAGGCCTTGCTCTGTTGAAGACCTAATTGTTTTGAAGGTGGAAGAGAGCTTATATTTGAGTAAGGCCTGGTGGGCTCAGGTTTACAGCTGCTGCATGGCATAGAGCACCCAGAGCATGAGACAGTCTGCGGGTAGTGTATGCAATCAAAATGCTGAGGCTTGAGTTTGAGTCAGACCTAACATGAGAGCAAAAATGGGCTGCTGGGTTTCAAAGCAGTTGAGGTTAATGTCCTCCATTTCAACTTGATGGCAGATTAAAAGAGGCAGCTGAGGTGTACCAGAGGTATTTTGCTTATTGCCTCTTCCTAGATGTCTAAGTAAGGGTATGTTTGAGTAAAGGAGAGAAGAAGGTGGCAGTTTTCTTTAGGATATAGAGCAATCTGACAGAAATCTTAATGCTTCTTACTGCTAGAGGGCTGAACTATTGAGTCAGCTGGCTCACTGAGAAAAAGCTCAGGCAAGGGAAATCTATCTCCATCTGCATAAAGTAATTTTCTAAGGGTGGGTGTCTTATTTTTTTCCTGAAAGGTGTGATGGTGGTGGGACAGCACGATAACCTCAGTTGCTGGGGGTAGATACTCTCTGCCTGCTCTGTGAATATTCTGGTTTAGCACATACTTTTTATTTAATGAGACTACAAAATGAGTGGTTACAGGAGCGGGTGACCCTGATCCTGCTGGCGCAATGCTGACCATGGACACTGCTTTTCGGAGCTACTTTCTAGCTCATTAACATTTCTACTCTGTTTGCCCCTGGGCAAGGAGCTATCTCAGGGACCACAGCTGCATGCTAACTGAGATCATGTTTCACTTTAAAATGTGTCTACAGAAAACATTTGTCTTAAATTAGATGGTCAATACAAATGTACAATAAATGCTGGAATGAGCACCTAATCCAAACCCCATGGGAACATCCCCAGCTCATAGGCTTTTGGCTTGCTGGTGAAATCACTCTTTTGTTTTGAAGAATGCTTTCAGACCCATATATTTATGTTAGAAAAGCAATCTGCTTCTCTAACGCCAAGCAGATACTGGTTCAGAATCTTTGTCAGTACGAATAATACTTTGCTTCACTACCATTTCTCCCCCACTCCTGCTCAGCAAGTTATTTGCAATGCCATCTGCTTCACCTGAAGGAGGAATGAGAAGAACAGAGAGACTCAGTGCTGTTATCGACCCCGAACATTTCTGGAAAAGGCCAGGTCTGTTAGGAGGTTGTGAACGACAGTGCTTGTCAGAATGGCTGTACCAGCAGGGAGCCCGGCTGGTGACTATAACCGGTGCCTCCGCTTTGCCACATTTCCATTAAAGTGAGGCCCCTCACTTGCCTATAGCAAAAGCAATGTTGCTGTCTTTGGGTACAGTGAGAAGGGAGTCAAATCTGCACCTCACAACCCAAGGCCACTGCAAAACAGAGCCATGCCCTCTGTGCCTGCTCACCTGCTGGACTCCTGTGTTTAGCTGCCCATGTCTTGGTGAACTTCGCATAAACTGAGAAATTCCTTGCAGAGGTGGAGAATGTGCAGCCCTGGCTGCTTCCAGCTGCGTTCTTAGCACCCAGTGATCCCTATGTATGCATGTGTGTATTAAATGGTAGCAGAAGGGCTGGTACAGCTTGTGGGTGAAGGAGGACATGGAAGGTGGATGAAATTTCATTTTGGCTTTGTGTACATCACTTTCCTGTGTTAAAGAGTGTAAGGAAGCCCCGCACAGAAGATACGAACCATGTGTTTGGGGAAAAAATAGGTATGCTTTGGTGGCAGTATTTTTAGGGTCATAAGGTATTTAAACAAAAAATACATTCCTTGGGAGAAAATCGAATATTTGTGTATACTGCTACTGCCAGCTTTTGCCTCAGTGGTGACACATGCATATTTTTCTGAGGGAAGAATTTATTTTTTACCCACTGTAACTTAGTGTTCTGAGTGAGTTTATAATAGCACTGATTAACTGTTAGCATTTAGTCTGAGTGAAATATCAGCTCTGATGTCTATACTCCTCTTTGCTCCAGACACTTCTATCTGTCTTGGAGCTATTTCACTTTATTTGTTCCTTCTTCAGGAGGTGGTTCATGCTGTAGCGATGTGCCATTGAACAAACATTACGGATTTGACATGTATATAGGCTGCATAAGTGAAGTTGAGGCATTCTGGGTAGCTTGAAGAAATCTGTGGAATAGCAAGTGAAAAGCTGGATATGTCCCACTGCTTCATCTAGATGCCATTTGAATGGAATAGGGCTTGCCTGGTGTGTAACTAGTGTGTAGGCCTTCTGTGTAAGAAAAATAAAAGGGCTTATTTATGGTAGCACCAATATTGTAGTACTTTGACCCTACTATAACATACAGAGCAAAGAAGTGGCATGTTATTAACTATTCTATTATCCACAACAAAGCAAGATAAAAGGTGAAAAGCAGGGAGTTTAAGTGACTGTATCATATTGCCCTACATTTTGTAGTGGGCGGTTTCTCTGTTAATAATGGGAGCCGGGAAGCTAAGTTTCTTGGAATGCAATGAGCTGAGTTTTTGCCTTTATGTGAATATTGTGTTAAAGACAAGACTGGCTAGGTAGAGCTGTGGTATCCGATCCCTCAGGGTGTGTGCAGCAGCTCTCAGTAGCATGAGCAGTAAACTAGATAATTGGTGTGTTGATTCTCATCCAATAATTTATTTCCTGGGAGCAACTTCAAAGCTTAATCCTAGAATTAAATCCCCTATTCCTCCTTGGGATTTTAATTTAGTTTTGAATGCTCTGATGGATCCTGTGCTAGAACATTGAAGACAGCTTTCAGACATAAGGGTGATTTTGCTGGCTGCTGTACACCCTGTAAGGAGAATAGGTGAATGCAGACACTTTCTTGAAGAGACTCTTTTTTCGCTTTTCATCATGATAAGCTGGCAAAAGCTACACCTTATCTCTTACTGAAAGCGGTTTTCCAGTTTCCTTTAAACCATGAAGGCAATCTACCTAATCCATTTTGCAGCTCCTCCAGTAAAGAGAAGAAAGGGTGTCATCGCTTAAATCTGGAGAGAACCAATAAGGTTTTCATCAAGCAGAGAGATGATTTTAAACAAGAAAACAGATAATCTGTTTGTCTCGTTAGGGTTGGAACAGGACGGAGATGACTGCCTGGAGGGCTATGGTTTCCCATTCATTGAAGCGTATCAGGAAGCCGTGCCTTGTTAAGACTAACGAGGTGGGACAAAATCTCCAGCCACTGGAATGATCTTTGCACCCTAGAGGTGGAGGAGAAGGGCTTCTTTCTCAGACCTGTGTGAGGCAGTGCTTCGACCTTTCCTACATGCACATTATGTGTAGGATGTCATGCCAAAAGGGACGACATACATGACTAATGTTTGTACAGTGCTTTGGTGATGTACAATACAGCATCTGATGATAATTACTAGTTATTATGTGTGGCGGCTGTCAACAGAGAGGTTCTTTGGTCTGTTTGTGCTATGGGTAGTAGAGCCATACACCATCTTAAAAAAGTGACAATGCCAGTTTGAAATCTTGTCTGTGCTTCTGGAGTTTAAAAATAACTCATTTCCATTTGAAAGAAAGAACTGCACAGTTTCTTAGTTTAATATGTATGCATTTCACATATAAATGACCATCCAGAAAAAAACAATTTCAGTGAGCCTGACATTCCATACTCAAAAGAATAAAACAAGTCTATAAAGACACAGGGAAAGCTGTTTCTCTTTTAATCTACTTCACCCATTTTTTGATTCTGTGTGACAAAAAAACAGTCCGCTAGTTGTTTAGGATTTCTGGGGACAGACTGGCCATGGTGGAGACAGCAGGGGATGCTGCAATTATTGCAATGTAAAATGATGGGAGCTCATTTAAGTGTACTAGTGTGACAGCTGAGAGAACATGTGTATCACTTCAAAGCAAATGCAACAGTGCTCACTATTCTTTTCTGCAAGGCTGCTGGCAGGCTGAGTGTCCTCTGAGGTAGCAAATGAGACAAGCGGTCTTGTGTCCAGGTGTCTTTGAAGGAGAACAACCAGAACCCCCACCATTGGCTCCTGGTTCAATCCTTCTCTAGCGTCTCTTGGTTCTGAGCCATGTGCAATAGCGAAGATGAAAGGTTTCATGACAAAACCCAGCCCAGTCCTTCATCCAGGTGATCATGACACTGTCAGGTTTGTTTTTCTAGTTGCTTTATTTGCTTTCCCTTTAATTCTCTGATAAATCTTGTTCATGCAGTATGACATGGCATCCTTGTTTGTGGGCCTGTGTGGTCATTGTTATGGTGATCTTCCAAAGATGTTATAGGCTTAGAACCTGAACACTAGGATTGCCACAGTGTCTCTTCTGCTCTGAGAGTGGGAAGGTCTGGGATACAAGCATGGATTTATTTTGCCATTTAATAATCAGATTGACTGGATGGAGCAGGGCACAGAGCACCATATAAAAGCAGCTGGAGATCTGGTTACTGTGCTCTGCTATATGCAAACACCCAAAGGAATGTTATTACGAACCCTTTTTTTTTTTTTTTTTTTATATGGTGTGAATTCTCCAGAGCAATCCATCCATTTCACTGATCATAAGGCCTTGCTCTGCATGGACATGCCTTTTTCTTACACTGATGCAACTGGGTCGGTGCTTGTGCAGATGACCCATGAATTGCCCATCTTTTCCCTTTTCTGACCATAGTGGGCAGATAGAGGCCACTTGTAGTGCACTGATTTTATGAAGTCAGGGGTATTTACAGAGGATTAAACACAGCACAGGTACTTTCCTGTCAGTGGTGGCAGATGCTGTCCTGTAGGCCCAATGGCTCTGCTGCTGTGCATCCTCCCCAACACCACCTCTGCCACATCCAGCCCTGGTTGCTTTTGATATAAGAACTTTCATCCACATTCATTTATCTTAGGCAGGACAAGAATAATATGGCCCTTAATTTATAGTAAACATGGACACATTTAAAACAAATCCCTCAATTTCTCTTACAAATAACATTTAAGTGTTTTTGAATTGAAGAGATGTTTGAAAAACCAATTTCCCGTCGGAGTTGCTATTTGTTTCATTTTATGCTGTTCATTCATCTTAGCTGATTGAAGAAAAAATAAGTCAGTCACAGCTAGTGAGAGTAAACCCTGTCATAGTACTATGTTGCTGGAGATTTTGTAGCAAGTTTTATGTGCCTCCTATCTCCACACCCATTATTTATAATAAATATTACATCTTAATGTGAAAGTAATTTGGGGTTTAGATGCTGTGCAGAATCTCTAGAAGAAGATATGCTGAAGCAATCAGAAGTGTTGTGTGCCCAGTTTCAAACTTGCAGGTGAACCTGATTTCTTTGGCAGGGGCAATTGACCACCTTTCAAATCAGACACTCAGACCCCTGAGCCCTATAGGGAACTTGGACCTTATGATTTTTATGTATATGCATAATATGTTTGTATAATGTTTCTATATACATCCACTAAGTGGAAAGGCAATTAGTCTTATCCTTAAAAGCAAGCAATAATGCAGGCTGCCATGTAGCATGCAACTGTGGAGCTGTGGTGTTGCAGAAAGAAAACTCACATTTGATTAATTCCTTCATCTTAAGGTCACAGAGAATGATAATCTTAAATATTGCTGACTTGCTGAAAATAATTGCAGCTGTTCTCTTTTGATTGATGGGCCCCTTTTCAGAAATAGTTCCTAAGATACTTCTTAACCCTCCATTTTGTGTTTCTATGTAATGTGCTAGCTGAAAACCGTTCTCTCTCATTTCTGTCAAGCTCCTGCTCTTGTTTCAACTAGAAGAATGCAGGAGGACCTGCACAGTTCCAGCGTATCCCTTCTTGCCATAGAGAAAGGAAAAACATCCTTCGGCCAAATTCTGTCTGCTATTCTTGTATCACTAATATCAGTGAAAGGAACAGGAAAGTCAAATGACTAATCTCTTCAGCTATTAGCAACTTCTGTATGCAAGTATCACTCTACATTTCTTTCCTCCAACTGTTCTGAGATAATTTCAGATTACTTCAGGCTTTGGCTAATATGTCTTCCATTTTTACTGAAATTAGAATGAAAAAGATCATAGTCACTTTTTTTAAGCATGCCTAAAAATGTTAGGAAAATCTTTCTAACAGAACAGACCTCACCAGCACCCTCAGAAAGATCCTGGCTGTCAAAATTAAAATCTTGGTATATGCTTTTGGCAAGGAGATTAAGCACACATTGGCATTGCTTGTGGTCACTGTAGTTACATGGAAAAACACCATTGTACACCCAGTGTACATGGACACAGCAAGCTCCATGTTGCATATCAGTATGTGCATGTGATGCCATGGCCACATTGCCATCCATAACCTTTTCTGCAAACCAGCAAACCCTGTTTGACCCACGAGGTACAAAGTGGCAGGACCCTGGGGTTGAGAGACGATGTGGTGCTTTCAAGTGGCCTTTCTCCCTCAGGAACCTTGACTGTGCTAGTGTGGACCTTTGTCTTATCCATCTATTGCCATGCTGATACATACCTGCAACAAAGAGCCAGAATTGAGTTAGAGAGTGATTGACTGCTTGTTGGAGCACAGCTCTTCAGCAAGTGGGATCCAGCCCTCCTTGCCCATCTTTTGAGGGGTACCTTCGTCACTGCTCCTGGACACAGAGCTTGCTTAGATAGGTAGAGGTCACTTTGTTTTCCTGGAAGGGTGCTTTTGGTGAGGGGGATGCAAAGGCTAGACAATGCCGCCCAGATGGGCACTGGGGCAGAGCACATGGTGTTGGACTTGGGGTCTGCTTTACTGCAGGATGAGCATAGCTGGTGGGGCAGGATGGGGAGGGCTTTCCCCACTGCTCTTGTCTCTAGGGGTTTACCAAGATCTGTCTGAGCCCATCCAGACCTCCTACCAAGACCCAACCTGGGGCAGGGTGAGCCTTTGTGACCCTAGGATGACTCTGTGTCCTGAAGGATGCGCTTGGCACGTCCTCTTGGAGGGGCTCTGCATCGGTATCTCCGCTGGCTTGCCCCAATTGGGACAGACTTCCCCCAGGGCCGTGTTGCAGGGCTGTGTGGGGCAAGTGGGCGCGCTCTGCCCTGTCGGGCGCTCAGAGCTAACCCCAGGTGTGGAAAGGACAAGGACAGAGCTGTGGCCACAGAGCCCTGCTGCGGATGGCACTGCAGGGGCGAGGCTGCAGCACCCCAGGGAGCACGGGCGCAGACACCCGCGGGTGGGCAGGGCAGCGCAGGCAGGGAGGTGTGCGCAAACGCACTTTGCTTTCTGTTCAGGCTGATTTCACGTTCCTTAGCTTCCAGGGGGCTCTGAGAATAGCAATTAAAGCACCGGGCTTAATTGCGGAGCATCCAATTTGGATATTAGCGTTATCTCCGCTCTCACTCCTTTCTTTCCATTCACATCCAATCCTGCTGCCTGCCTGCTGGCTGGGCGCCTGTTCCTTTCTTCTTATTATTACTATTTTACGGTTATTGTTAATATTTTTTTTCCCAAGCACCCCTTTAATCGCTCGCTTCCAACCACGGGTGCCCCCAGCTCTCCACGCCGCCTCCCCTGGGGCCGGACCCGCGGAGCCCCGGGCGCTGCCCCCCGGCGGCGGCGGCTGCGGTCTCGGCCCCGGCCCGGAGCCCGGGCACCGGCACCCCCATCGCCCCCGCCAGGAGCTTGAGACCCGCGGCGGGAAGGGGTTCATCTCCCATTCCCTCTCCCTCCTCCTCCTCCTCTTCCACCGTTTTCCCTTCGCTCGCTCGCAGAGTCCCTCCCTCCCCCCCCCCCCCGCCGTGATTTTTCCCCCTTCCCACCGTTATCCGCGCGGATATTTTATTATTATTAATCATTAAGCCGCTTTATTAGTTCGCCTAGTTCGCCTTCCTGTGCTTTCTCCACCTCCGGGTGCTTTTACATTGCAGAGGATTTTTTTTTTTTTTTAATTCCGTATATTTTTAGGGTGATGCTCTGAACACTTCCCCCTCCCCGCCCCGTATCTCCTACCCTGGCAGTAGCAGAGAAGAGAGTGAAGAAGTTGAGCATGTCTGAGGTGGAGCAGCCTTGCAGGGAGAGAGAGAGGGGGGCAGTAGCTGCTCAGAGCAGCCCGGGTGCTTGAAGCAGGATTTGCGGGTATGTATGTATGTGGGTCTGGGTTTTGTGACAGCTCCAAGTGTGAATTGTTCTCCGGGCGAGATGGGAGGGGAAAGGGGGAGAAAAAAAAGAATACCTGCGAGTTCATTAAATAAATGCCTGCATAGCTAGAAGCCCTGTCACCAGTGGGGCGTGGGGGGTGACCCCCAGCCACCAACCCACCCCTAAAAAAAAAAAACAAAAAAACCCAAACCCAACCCAAACCGCAGGGAGCCAATGGATGCGTTGCGGGGGGCGATGCGTGTGCGGGGCCGCGTAGTGCAAAGCGGCCACGTTGCAGGTGAAGTCCCCCCCCTCTCCTCTTCCCCCCCCCCCCCCCCCTTTACCCACCCCCCTCGTGTCCGTGCGTGTGCGCGCCCGGCTGCGCGGAGCGCGCCCCACGCTGCCCATTGAAGCCGGAGCGCGGCGGGCAGCGGTGCCGGCAGCACTGCAGAGGGGTGGGCACGGCCCACGCCAGCCCTCCGGGGGCTGGGCCCGGGGGTGGGCGAAGTGCTGGGCGTGCGTGGGGAGGGGGCGGTGGGCAAGGCGCCGGGGGGGGGGGGCGGGGGGAGCTCGTTTAGCTCGCCGCGATTCACATCGCGCCCGCTTCCCCGTCTCGTATGCATGCCTAGCCCAGGAATGGTGTAGTCAGCTCGTATCTGAATTATTTATAGACCCGTGCCAGCTGTTTTTTTTTTTTTTTTTTTCTTTTTCCTTCCTTGATTCCGCTTGTGTGCACTGTTGGGAAATGCGTTTTGCTTCCCTTTCTTCTCAATGTATTAATGTCTTTGTTGGGGAGCGGTTTTTATCCCCTTCAGACCCCTCTAATACAAAATTGATGCTTATTTTTCCCTTCAGGAAGGGGACGCTTTGAGGATAATCATGCTTCACAGAAGAACAGCACCGACCTCCAGTTGCTTTAAACACAACCTTCTCCACTAGGGCTCCAGGAAAAAAAAAAAGAATAATTACAAGAATAATCATTAAAAAGGTGAAAGGAATGCTTGCTCTGGAACCTGCATTTGACGATCCTCACCACTCGCACTGAATACCCTCTGAAGTGATTCTCTCCTGCTTTTGAATTTGCACCGCTTCGAGACGATTGCCACAAAGAATTCTCTATTTTTTTTTACGGCCAAATAGGATTTTTTTTTAAACTCATTCCCCCACATTTGTCCCCCGACCCTTATTCTTCTTATGTGGATATGCAAGCAAGAAGAGGAGACTGGACATTCCCAACATGCTCTCTCCCTTGATCTGTCCGTCTAGAGGTTCTGCTTCTACAAACCAAGGTAGGGAAATTCCTGTTTCTGTGTTTCTAGTGGCAGCTCGTTTTCTGTACACAGGTTTGCCCGGGGAGGACCACTCACGGTAGAACAAAAGATTTAGGTTTGCTGCTCTTAGCAGCAGATACAGCGAAAGAAAAGGAAGAAACATTCACCAGACATGTTGATTCCCTCTAGGCTCATCAAATAGGACGGGAAGAGAAGGCGAGAGGGATGCTTTGAGTTGCATATCGTGTTGGTGCATCGGGAGAAAGTCCCTTGTGATTTTTTTTGGGGGGGTGTGCAGGTGGGGTGAGGAAGACATGGGAGAAGGAACACGGATTTGGAAAAGGGTGAAAATGCCGATAATTCCTGTCCATCCATCCGCAAATTTTCTCTTTCTCTTCAGTGGTTCAGCGGCTCCTTGTCATGCTTTGATGAGAAAATAGAGCTCATTAGGAATACCAGTTCATGAAAACCGGGTTGTCGCGTGGAGGGTGGTGCATTATTTCAAACCCACGCTGGCCTCTCGATCACGAGCGGCCTAATGTGGGGGCCGGGGACCTGGGGGGCCGGGGCCGCCCCTGGCACCGCGGCAGGAGCCAGCCCAGCGCCGGGACGAGCGCGCCTGCTTGCGTGGAGGTGAAGGGCTATTTTAAGTCCAAGCACGTCAAGAGACTTAATCTCAGCCTACGAGGTGCCGTATTCAGGCAACTTCACAGGTTTTAATTTATCCCTGGCTGCGGGGGCTGGCAGTGGGGCATCGTGGCCCCTCTCTGCTACACCCCCTGCATCCCCATGCTGGGAGCCCCTTCCCCAGCCCGCTCTGGAGGGATGCAAAATGGCTATCGTGCTGTCGGTACGCGAGAGACACCGGTGTATCCCAACCGTAGCGTGCCATGTGAGTCTTTCCGTAAGATGGTGGCAAGACAAAGGGAGCGGAGCGCTGTGGGGTGCGGGAGCGTGTGGCTGCCGTGCCTCGCCATGAGCGCTGGGCGCAAGGTGTTGAACGTGTTGGGGCTGTTTTAAGTGCCCCCACTGCACGCCCCCACGCTGGGAGAGCAGTGGGGGGGATGGGGGCGAGCTGTCCTCCCCCCCTTCCCTTATCCCCACCATCAGCTCCAGTGTGGGCTCCCCGCAACCCACCTTCCCCTACACCAGACCGGAGGCCTTCAGTGGGCAAGAGAGGCCCCCAGCAGCAGCAGCAGGAGGAGGAGGAGGGAGAGGGGCTGCATCCCGCAGCCCCCTGCAGCCCTGCCAGGCGAGCTGGGGGCTGGGGCAGCAGCGGGGCCCCCAAGGCACCCGGAGCATCCTGCGGTGGGAGTGCGCCGCTGCCCGCCCCCTCGCTCGCCTTGGTCCTGCCAGTGTCTCATTTTCCCTTTTCTGAGGGGTTTCACTGGGCTATTGTTAAAAACCAGGAGCCATTCCCTGTCGAGGGGCTGAGAGCCACCTACCCTGCCATATTCTGACTGTGCTTCTATAAATATCGAAGGCTTCCCAGGGTTTATCCGCGCCTGGATCCTCCCTGCCAGAGAGCTCCCTCCCTCCCTCTCCCTCCGCAAGTGGGAGTAGAAAGTTTACCTGTGTGGAGCGAGGAGGGCGTGCGGGAGCCTTTTTCCCATTTTTGGGAGGAATTTCTCAGGCCCCGCAGCTCGTGGCTGCTGCCGGATCTCCCTGGAGACTCCAGCACTGTCCAGGGTGGGGGGTGCTGCCCCCTCCCTCAGGTCTCATTTCCCCATGAGAGCCTCCAAAAGCACAACCCTTGGTGTGTGTGTATGGGGGTGCATCCCCACCCCTCAAATGACCAGGGCGAAAGGAGAGGAGGGGAGGTGCTGGGGGAGCCCAGCTCAGCCCCCGCCCCAGGTTTTGCAGGGAGGTTGGAGGGCAGGGGAAGGATGCTGGGTCGGGCTGTGCGATGCCAGCCCTGCCTGCAAGTACCAAGCTGGGTGAGCCCTGCATTCCCCTGTGGCACTTCCCAGAGGTGACCTGGGACAGGTTTGGGCAGAGGTAGGGAGGGTGGCTGGGGAGGGGTCTTACAGCTCTGATGCTCATGAGGGCAGGCAGCACGGGCTGCATCCTCACCCCCTTTTACCTCCCAGTCTTTCGTGCTGCCACCTTCGCCTGGGATTTTTCCTCACTTTCCGGGTAAGCTCCAGCATGGGCAAAAGGAGGAGCCCTCCAATACTGCCCCCCACCGTCAAGCACAGCCACCCCCAGGTGGGTGCAAGCAGTGCAGGGGTGGCGGCTGGTCCCCCCTCCGTGGGCAGGCAGGGAGGCCTGGGTACACAGCACCCCTGGCTCAGGGGACCCCATGCTGCCCCATCGCCCAAGCCCGAGGGAAGCAGAACAGGGGCTCACCACCCTGGGGTGTCCGGTGACCCAGCATGCCCCAGCTGCAGCTCTGGAGAGCACAGCAGCCATGCGTGGGTGCAAGGTGCTCTGTAAGAGGGGAGCTGTGGGTATGGGCGACTTCCAAGCGCTTGCCTACGCCGCCCCCAAAGCAGCAGCAGCTCGTGCTGCCTCCACATCTCCCGCTTCTCTCTAGTCCCATGCCACACCAGCCTGTCTCCCAGCGCTGGGTGGGGGTCTCAGAGGGTTGGGGTAGGGTGAAATTGGACAACAGCCTGCGAGGTGAGACCCACTTCAGCTTTCCCTTGGCTCTGCCTTGGCAGGCAGAGGTAGGTCTCAGCAGGGAAAAGGAAAGAAGCACGGTCACAGCCACTGCTCCTCTTCCTGGGGACCCTGGCCCGGTGACGCACACCTGCCGCACCCGCCCAGCACTGCCTGCTCCGGTCCTGGTGCCTCTTGTGGTCCCTTTGTCAGCGAGCAAACCCCAGCCATCCTGGCCTGGGCAGGGTTCTCGGGATACCTGCATCGGTGGCTGGGTTTTTATATCTGTGCACATAAGAGCATGAAGGAGATGGAAATGCAGAGCAGGGGTGAAAATCCTAACCCCTCATCCTCATCTAATCATTGAGGCTTTGATTTGTTTCATCTTCATTTTGGATTATCAACGGCCCCCCTATAAAACCCCTATCAACCTACAAACCGGCATTCTACCTCCAAAACCTTGCCTATAGGGGGAAGAGATGGCGACATTCGCTTCTGTTTTTCGCCTTCTGCTGGAGCTCAGCTGGGGCTGTTTCTTGTGCTTGGTTTGGAAGAGCGCAGGTGGACACCGGCTCCAGCACCGGAGCCATTCTGCGCTAGTGCACAGAGATGTGCTTGGGTTT
This sequence comes from Cygnus olor, assembly GCF_009769625.2. Classification (NCBI taxonomy): domain Eukaryota; kingdom Metazoa; phylum Chordata; class Aves; order Anseriformes; family Anatidae; genus Cygnus; species Cygnus olor. Next base: position 44,323,796 of record NC_049169.1, read on the forward strand.
GGTTCCCACACCGGACTCTCGTTGCCTGGGCTGGCACCAGGATTCGGTGCTTTAGCGCTCGGTGTCTCTGCAGTAGCATGTGGGAGGTCTGGGTTTGATTCCCAGCGCTGTTTTCTCATTCCCCCAAGCTGGCAGAGGATGGGTGAGCTGTACAGACAGCGCTGCTTGCCTCTGCAATGGGCTCCATTCCCCGCTCCTGTCTTTTACTCCTTAAGATGCGCAAAAGCTGCCTGTGAGATGGTCCAGTCCGAGGACTGGTCTCTAGAGCTTTAATCTGCTTGGCCTTTAGGGATGCCACAGCTCCACTCTGCCTGCACTCTGCTTCTCAGCATGGCTCAGTGGCAGGGTGGGCAGCAGGGAGAGAGTTGTCTTGCATCTGGAGAACATGTGAAGGGTTTTTTTTTTTCCCCTTCTTTGTGTAAGCCTCAATTTATCATGAAGAGATGGATCAGTTTATCGGTGAGATGCACTAGGTGGTCATTTTGAGAGAGATGGTTCCACGTACCCTGACTGCCTAATCTACAGTGGGATGCTGGTAGTATCCACTCAACCTGACATCTGGGCTCCTGGCCTGCCTGACTCTTCTGTGATTAGCCTTCTCTGAGATACGTTTGTACTTGACAGAAAAGCAGGGAGTGATTGGGAGAAACATGGCTGATGTTATCTGCTCTTGTCCTGCTCCATCCTTCACCCACCCGTCCACAAGAATTCTTTCAACCACCATGAATGCAACTTATTCATTTAGTTGCTTTGCTACAGTCTAGCTACTGCCCTGGATGCCTTCCTGCATAAAATGAAATGGCAGCGTGAAGATCACAGCGCTGAAATATGTGGAAAGGGAACCAGAGGAAAATAAGAGATTAAAAGCCAAGCATGGCTCTCCTGCTACCATTGCCTCCTCTCTTCCTCTGAGCCTTGTGTTCCTGCTTCAGCTAAGTGCATTGTAATGGGAACTAAAAAGACCATTTCTCCAGCCATGAAGAGGGCCACAGTGCCCCTCTGTCTTGTCTGCCTTGCTTCTCTGTTCATCCGAAGACAGGAGAGTAGGTTTCTGGCAGGTATGGACTGGCACTCGTTCTGGCAGAATTAGTGGCATGGTGCTGTCTGGGAGTCAGGAGAATGACCCAAACAGGTTAATATCAAAACTACCCTTTTTGTGTTGGAAAAAAATAATCCAAACCAACCCACGCCTTATAGTTCAAGAGCTCATGGCTTAAGCCACAAACCGCCAGCTCCCAGCTAGAGTCGTGCATGGGCTTGTGAACTGGTGACCGTAAAAGTCGACCAAGTGCACAGTCGGTGCAAACCAGGCTGTGTACCTCCATGGTCCTGAGGTCACCTGCAGAGAAAAAAATCATCCGTGTGCTCAGAAACAAATACGTGGCACTCGGCAGTGTGCAAACAGCACTGTGATCTTCGTCAATTCAAACCACGGCTAATTTGGACCTCTCGAGGCAAGGCTGCGTCTTGTTTAGTGTTTGGTTTTCTTAGAAGCAGGAGAGAACACTGGCTGTGGGCAGGAGGAGAGGCTGACTGATGTTTCATTAATTCTTACACGTACACTGAATGCACTTCATGTGCAGGGAATAAAAATACTGCTTTCTCTGTACTTGGGGCCACTAAAATAGGGGAGAGGGAAAGGGTATGCATTCTGAAACGCACTGCTAGCTGATGCTTCCTAACGCAGAGGGTACTTGCAGACTGTGAGGTATGCTGGGTGGGTCTCTTTCCTTTCTAACGCAATCAAAGACAATGTTTCAGAGCCAAAAATACACATGGATTGATTAAGCTTCTGGGAAAAAGAGAAATTACGAATGAGAGCATTGTTACCGGCTTAAGGTGAAGACCTTAAGCTGAGCCTCTCTAAGCTGAGACCTCTGTAGCATTCGCTCACTGTACCTCCAGCCCCACTCACAAGAAATGTTCAAAACTGCAAAGAATCACTGAAAGTGGCTTAGGTGAAGTGCTAGGTTGCCAGCTCTGAACACTGAAGGTGCTTCCCCATTCCCCCAACACGTAGAATGTCATTGATGTGGGTGTGCATGGCTGTTCTGAAATGTTTATAGGGAAGAAACACTTTATGGGGAAAAATGGGAATTTGATTTTCATGGTCTGTTTGGTGGCTTGTCTCTGCTGATTGCTTACCACCAAAACAGGCATGGGGCCACCAGCTTGTCTGACCTGAATAATCCATGAGGTAGTTCTGTTGTTCTGCTCACCCCTGGCATGTTGGGCACACAGGAGCCCATACACAGCTGACTCTCCATGTGCCAAACTCCTAAATTACTTCTGAAGGTAACAGTCAGCCTGTACTAGTTTGTCTGCTTGTAGCTATCTCGTTGTGAGATGGGAACAATTCTCTCTTACCACACTCCTAGCCTGGATTTGAACTACCCATCAAGAAATGAATCACTCTGGGTACTACCATCCTTCACTGAACCTGCTTTACAGTCCATGTGTGAGCTTTGTATGCAATCTTTGTTTGTACAAAATGGTGAAGCTGTATGTCTAGAATCTACTTAGAGATGTGGTTAAGCCTTACTTGGATAAGTGCACTCTGTTTGGGGGCTGCAATTCCATGAGTGGGAAGGACTGGGGAGAGCATGGGGGAATGAACAAAGACAATGATCACAAATAGAGAAAACAAGACCTGTAAAGAAAGGTTGGGAGAGCCAGGCAAGTTCAGTCTGGAGAAAAGACAACTGTGGGTGTATGCCTAACTGTCTGCAAATATATAAAAGACCATTACAGAAAGAGGACAAGGGCCAATTATTTTCATTAGTCACCGAGGATAGATCAGGAAATAAATGAGTTTAAGATGAAGGAAAGAGAATACAGATTAAACATCAAATTAAATGATTACTGAACGAATGGTTTAGGTGATAGTAGAAGATGCTGATAAACGTGGCAGAATGGCTGTGACTGAAGCTATTTAAAACTAGATGTAGGTGCTGAACTATCAGGATTGTATCTAATAAAGTCTGTCTCCAGTGAACCATAGATCATGATATTTGCATGCCTAGCCAAATAACTTTGGATGAGAGTTAATGAGATAATTTGTTCTGTGTGCAGGAGCGAGGGATTGACTGCCCCATTTGTGGAAACCCTCCCCAAGTGAGTGGGTCTGACACTGGCCCTGTGCTTTAAATCTCATTTGGTACGTGTAGGAGTGAATATGAGTGATGACTGGTGCCACAGCTTGGTTTCCATTCACAAAGGGTATCAGAAGCTCCTCAAAGCTGTCCAGTTTTAAAAACCTCTGGTATGTTGTGACAGCATGTCAAGACCTAGGGAACTGCTAGAGCTTCAGTGTAGCGGTCTTTGCAAGTGGGGGTTTCCAAACCTGTCCTGCGTGATGTTTAGAATTTGCAGGTACAATTCTTGAATCCTGGAATAAATTGAGCTCTTCTAGATTGAGACCATGTCCCTTTACTTAGGAAACTTCACCCCTCTGTAGCCATTGCTTTCAAGGTTTTACACCCTCACAACGTCTAAGGGTGTAAAACATGCTCATGTGCCCAAACGTGATACCGCAAGGGGAGGTGACGTACATCATTGCGTACTGAACAAAGTGAAAATAAATGCCTTGCCATTCTATGATGTCATTCTTCTGTCTTGCAAAATGAGCTACAGTTTAAAGGTGCCTTATCTTCACTCACCTTTGCTGCTTCCAGAAGATAATTTGAGATTCTGGGGAGCTATAAGCATAGTGATTTCTGAGAATCATTGCTTCGCTCAAGCCATCCTTTGCAGTTGCATCTCTGTGCTCTGAGTTGGAGGATCTTCCTGTGTAGAATTGGGTTTTGGATGGGAGGTCTTATTAATGGGTTCAGGGAAGGGTCTCCTCACTTTGAATCATTAGAGGTTCCCCTGCAGGTAGCTGAGAGAGGTGAAGGTGCCATTTTGAGACTGTGAATTCGGCTAGCACTGGAGGGACGTATGGTGTGAGCTTAAGCCTATGCCAGTTCATATCCTCCTGTGCATCAGCAGAAAGGGGGACTACGATACAAGTCCCCATATGATAAAACAATTTTTTAGCAAAGCATCAACCCTGACCTCTGATGTTTTTCGTGAGAATCAGGAGTTTTCTGTGCAGGTGTTCAGGACAAACTCAAACTCAAATGGAGGAAATGACATGCTAAACTGTCTTTGTTATTATACTTGGATTAAACATTTTTATTTCACCTCTTCTCCTAATCTCTTTGCTAGGGTTGCCATGCACTGTTGAAGAGCTGGTACGCACAACTCTTTTTTTGTGGACATATTGTTTCTTGCATGTATGACCTCTGAAGAATTTGGAGGATTTTGCAAAAGGAAACAAATGCATGACTTATGAGTTCAGTATTTCAAAGCAGACCAGAAGGTGAGATGGTTACTAGGAGCCAGCTGAGACAGATAAGGTTTTGTGTCATGAACCTGCTGATAATTTACTAGCACAAATGCCATGTCCTACATCACAGCTGATTGCCTAATGAACAGAAAATTGTTTTCAGGTGATAGGCATAATAGCCTAATGATATCTGGAGACAGCTGTGGCTGTGTATTGCTTCCAGCTATTGGCTATGAGCAGGACACAGAGGGATGTGAACGGGTGAGAAGAAAATCTCAAAATCTACTGTTGTAGACTCATGTAATAAGGGACCATGGTTCCTTCTGTTGTGTGGGCTCTCTGCTTCACCAGCATCCCCTGCTGGGAATAAGGTCCTGGAAATGCCCTCTGATTCTTGGGGCAATTCTAAATCTTCAGCGTAGGGGACTTTTGAAGTTTGGGTGGTGAGAAGAGCGGCTTCAGTGATGTGTGGAAAAGCATACGTATGCTGACAGCCATTCCAGAAGGGTCACTGCTGCGGATCTAGTTGTGCCAGGTAATGCAGAATGTTAGTTAACTGCAAACAACTAGGGGATGTTTGTCACTGGACTTTGCTGATTAATGCATTTCAAGTCCGTTGTGGTGGAGGAAATGCGCACAAATGCGCTAACTCACAACTACTTGTACGTAGGCATGAGCTTGCGTGGAAAGCACACAGGAGCGATCTGCACGTCCCTGTGCCCCTCTCTCTCCTCCTCTATGTTTCTCTGGTATCGCTGGCTGCTGTACTCACTGGCCTAAGCATCTCAGGGGAGATTCCCTCGTGTCAGACGTGTTTCAGCAGAGTTAAGCTGAAACATCAGAGGCTGACAATCCCCAAAGGAGAGTCTAATGAAAGTGACAGAATGACGTAATTCGTTCTCTTAGTCTTTCCTCTCCAGCTCTTCATGTCTTTGGTACAACTTAAATTTCTTCTAATTTTATTACTGAATAATTAAATATTATATTTAATTACAATCGCAAAGATAGCGTACTGAAACCTTGAAAGTCAAAGTATAAAAGCAGTTTGGATGTGGTCTGAGGTGCCACATATTCAAGTATTTTGAACGGAAGCTTTTAAATTTCCGTCTGAAAGTAACAAAGTGGTAAATGCCACAAAAGCATAAACGGAATCTTAGAAAAGACATTAAGATCGTTTCATTACGTGATGGGGGGCCTGTGCTCTAAACAGGAGGAGATAAAAGCTAAGTAGCTTAGAAAAATAGGATAGCTGTGGGATGGCTGCCTCTAAAGATATAGCGCCTCTTACAGAACGATCTCTCTGTATCCCTCATTTGAAAGTTTGCAAAGAGTTATTATTTTCTGAAAAGTCGTCTTTTCTGAAAGTTTTGCAAGCATTCAAACCAGGGATTCAGAGTGAGCTGTAAGGATTGTGCTTCATCCCCTTTTAATTTGAACCATTTCAATGGGAAGTAAAGGGTTTAAAAGGCTCTCTGAACCACAGGGATCGGGGAACTTTGCAGGAGCTAAATGCCTGTGCCTCTGCGCTCTCTGAAGCAGGAGCTGCATGCCCGCAGTGGTGTCTGATAGGATCAACTCTTTCTGTGCAATGCTTGCTTTTCTTTTTTTTTTTTTCTTTTTTTTTAACTGGAGGGAAGAATAACTTTCGAAGACCAGGAGGTGTACAGTGGAAGATGACTGTTGGTTAATGACATACCTCACGCTTTTTGTTAGGACATTGAAGTGAAATTGTGTTCCTTGCTCACTGCTTCTCGGAGAGACCCTCAATTTCAGCTTGTGATGTCAGAGATGGTGATTAAGACTTCTGACACGAGAGGTTTGTAATGGAGCAAATGTGGCAGAAAATGGATTTACTGCCCCACAGAAAAATATCAATTTCATAGACTTTGCTATTTCTGTGCTGAAATTAATTAGAGCACTTGGTATGTTTTCATTTAAAAACAACAAAAAAAAAACCCAAACCACCACCAAACCAAAAAATGGAGAAAAGCACAGAATGCTTAGCAGCCTAGTAAACAGAAAAGTGACTAGGTTTTGGGTGATACATTCCTGTTCTGAGCATTTTGGAGTGGGGACGCATTCTAGCTAACTTGAGGGCCTGGGCTCCTGGGTCCTCTGCAGTAATGCTTTCTCAGTTGGAACTTTTCCAGTTGGAGCCGTTCTACTTTATATAAATGCCTATTCATTGCGCTGGAGAGGGAGCGCTCTAAAGACTGGGTTGTGGAGGTAGTTTGTTTCTTTGGCCTGGTATAAAGTAATTACTTTATATGAAGGGAAATGACTTCAGCGTGAAAGAAATGGAGAAGCAGTCTCCGTAGCCCAGAGGCTGTGGAGTCTTCTGAGATATGGGAGACACAGGAGCTAATTACTCCTCCAAACTAGCAGTGCAGGTTTGTTCTTGTTCCGCTTTGGGTGCGTTCGTATTTCCCAATCACAACAATTTTTTTTTTTTTTGTATCCAGCTCCAGTGCTGACCCCAGGTGGGAGAAAATGTGATGGGAGGAGCTGAATTCCCAGGGAACCAAGACATGATCCTCAAGCAATTGCTCTTAAACAAAGGCTGAGGGATGAGAACTACAGAGACTCTGTGACAGGAAACCAGAGTTATTGAAAAATTTCCTCATTTTCTGTGACTTTCTGTGATGTGCAGGCAGCTCTTTAAAGCTGTCTCTAGATCTTTAAAATCACTTGAGATTTTCATTCCTGCAATTCGTATCCCTTAGTGTATCCCCTCTCGTTGTTCGTTATATGTTGGCTTTTATAAGCTTGGTGAGATGTTTCCCTTTTATATAGGAAGGGGAGTGTTTGCAAAGCTAACGCTAACTGTGGGAGATTTCTTTCCAGAGGTTCTCCACTGAGTCAGGGGAGAAAGAGCACGGGGGGTCCTTTGAAGGGCAGCATAGAACAGGAGCCCAGTGGATGTGCTCCAGCTTGCTCTTTGGAGAAACTAATCTCTCTTGACTACGAAGACAGCTTATGCAGGCAAGCTTTCTGAAAGACTTTAAGACAACAGTTTGTTCTGTGTATGTGCGTGTTAAGGGGGTACTACTAGGTTGGGGGCTGGAAGAAGCATGAGCTGTATTAAACTATCCCTCTTTCACCACCCAGTTTGGAACAGTTAGGAGCCAGGAGGAACTGAAAGTCTACTAAGCCTGGGTCCTATGCCGTGTGTTTTTCCACTGTAAGAAAATTGGCTACTTGATAGTCCATCTCTTTTTGAATATGAAGGCTTGGAGATCCCTCAGTCTGGTTCTGATGTTAATGGTTCCCAAATGTGATTTGAATTTGCAAGAAACGGTAATGTGTATATAACTGATTCGTTGCTGGGCTGTGTGAACTGATTTCTGGACTCCTCTGACCTTAACTTCAAGCCATGGAGTAGCAAGTTAGTAGAAGAGCTCCCTTGATGTGACCAGGTATCATAGGGCTGGTCCTTGGCATCCCACAGAGAACTGTCTCTCAGGATGCTGCAGGAAAGTTAAGGAGAGATGGCCAGGGCTTACTTCATCGTTAGCCAATGCTTCCCGGGAGGGAGCTGGTATAAGAACAACATTTAATAATGCATCTTTGTACATCTCTGCCTGCACGTATTTAGAAGCAGTGCCTGTTTCCACCAAGGCAGATGTTTCATAAGAAAATATTGCTTGCATGATGAAGCATAAAAATCGAACAAAACAGATAATTAGCGCTAAAGTTTGCCCCAGCAGTCTGTATCCTCTTAAGTGCATAGGGTAATACTGATATCTGTGTATGTTCTCTGAAATAAGTCTTCCCTGATACTGTAGTTTGGCAACTGTGGCAGAAGAAGTTGTGATGTGTACCTACAGAAGGATTTAGCTGCAGACCAGAGACTGGACTCAATACCCCTTTGAAACTGGGTAGAATCTTGGCATTGACTCTGCTGAGGTCTGGATCAATTTTGGGTGCCTGCTATGTGATACTAGACACAAGTACTTGCAATACATATTTTTTTTGAATCAGCTTCATTTCAAAGTATTACTGTTTATAAACTCCTTTGTGTTCTTCATCTGAGGAGAATCTCAGTTATTGAAGTATTTTCTAGGTTGCTGTTTTGATGCCTGCAATGAATGCCATATAGATTCTTGATATTAGCTGCATACAGTGGCTGCTACGTCTTTTGCTTTTGATAATTTCCTTATTTTTCAAGCATGATTTTTAGTGATAACCAACAGATTCATCAATGTTTCTTTTGCTGTATAAATAATCATGTGTTTTCAGGACAATCTATTGGACTGCTTTTCCTGCAGTATAAAACAGCAGTAAGTATAGAATATGGTTGAGATTCAGTTTGGGGATCAGATTAAGTTGTCATGTTCCTTCCCCCAAATCCTCATGGACTGTGTCTGGAGGAGAAAAATCAATGACTTTCTGGTAAGAACTACTTAAAATGGCTGTATTTGGCATCACTGTGTTTTCCATTTGAACAGAATCTGAGACTTTTAAAGCAACTTAATGGTATTTTCTTGTAATCTGAATGACTTTGGAAGAACAATATAAAAGCGTTTTAAATGCTGTAGGACAAAACTTGCTGGAAAATCAAATAATTTGATTTTACCATCAGAGATCCAGAGGGAGAAGAAAAAATAAAGGTTTAAAGACCTAAATTCCCTTTAAAAGTCCTCATTTCCTTTATTATAGAATGTAAGAATATGCAGTGAGATTGAAGAAAATAGCAGAAAGAGTGTTTGGTCCAGTGCTCCTCCTGAATGTGATGAACTTACACCTTGTTTAGAGAAGTTCATATGCAAAAGACTTATCTTGAACCTTGGCATTACTGAAATATCATGTCTATTACACCTGCTAAAAAAAAAAAAATGTAACTTGGACAAAAGAATCTAGAGATATGCTGTCATTTCACTGAACAGACTCTCTATATAGAGAGGGCAAATTTTGAGTAGAAGCAGCAGGTTAAGCTGTGCCTCTTAATATTGCTGGAAATAAGACATTATACATTCATGCCAGTAAGCAGAAAAGCATACTGGGGAAGAGCTTTGCAACCTTGAGCACCACTTGCAGTATGCTTAGTGGATGAAGTTTTTTTGGTGCAAAACCAGAGGACTTAGTGAAGATGTAATTGAGAATCGTCTCTTCGTGCTAAAGCAAGATGGTGAGAGCTGTTTTAAGATTTTTCTTGGCCATAGGCAGCTCCCAGGTGGCTGAAGCCAAGCTGACCTTCTTCATCCTGGCAGAGCTGGTCCAGTATATGCTGATCAGCATTTGGCAGAAAGTGCCCATCCTTGGTCTGTGCCAGCAGATACAACCAGGTGGGTTGGCTGGAGATCCTCTCCTCTAGATGCATGCATAAGTCTAGTCTCTGTTTTGGGCTAAAAGCATCCGTAGATCTTCTGACCTAGCCTCCTCCAAGGAGGACCCATTGGCTTCAAGTCAGTGCAAACTGTAGAGGTGAGAGTGTGCATCTGTGCCCCCTTGCATTTTCTGAACATCCAAGGAATGGGTACTCTTTGCGGCTTTGTACTTTTGTTCAGTCCACTTGATTTTCCCTCTGCTCAAACTGATCCTGTTACTTGTAGCTAAGATCTTTGCAATGGTGCTAAATGCTGTCATAAATCCAACCAATTCACATGCTCTATGGCTTTTCAAGTGATTTGGGTTGTGCTAAGTCTCTTCTCTCACTCCTTTCTGTTGGCAGATAGGATGGAGAAATTAAGCAAAAACTCCTTGCTGCTGGTGTGGAGGAAGTGGGCTGACATGGGTCATGAGAAGAGGTGGTGGCAGATTTATGCACCTCCTTGGACTTTCACTGGCAGTAAATTGCACTCCGATCCTGGGAAAGCCTGGACTGTGAGGGACTGAGAGAACTGGCTCATAAATTTCCTTGCACCAGCAATATATATGCATGGGAGAGGGTAGGAGGGAGTTGCCGATATATTTTTTTTTTTTTTTTCTTCCCCCCCCAGGTTTTGTTGGGAGAGAGAGCCTGGTGCTGCAGCCTGCTTGGTGCGGGTAGGTGCCTCTCCCTGCACCTAGGACCTAGAGCAGAGGGGGAGCAGGGACTACCAGAGGCACAGCAGCAAGGACCCCCTGCCTGCTTCATTTAGAAACTGCTGAGCTGCGGCTGCCCTGTGGCCAGGGGAAGCAGGAGTGCGCTGAGCAGCATCTCCCGCATGGAGCTGAACTGCCGCGGAGGCGATGCATCAATGCTGCCCTCACCTTTTCCTTGCTCCTCCATCCTCTTTTGCCCCCTCCTTCAGGCTGGAGAAACACAGTTTGGTGCCGTCCCCACCAGCTGGGGTGGTTTGCACAAACGTGAAATCTCACAAAAAGGCTTTGAAGAAGCCTTCTCCCCCCATCCTTTGGGATGAAGGAGGGGAGCCTGGACACCTCCATTTAGGAAGCTAATGCACGGGTTATATAGGAAGGTGCTGTGCTGCTTGGAGGGTGCATACTGAGAGAGGCAGCATTTCTGCCTGCATACTAGTGGCACGTTTGCCTGATGCTTAAGTTGTACTTGCCCACTGCTCCCTGCTGCTCTTTCAGGGCTTTGCACAGCTCTCCAAGGGCTACTGTTTTTTTTCTGAGAGCAGCGGGGCCTGATGCGAAACCCTTCTAGAGCGACACGACGCTGATACGCTACCAAAGCCCAGCTGCAGCGTTGGAAAACCCTTTGGCAGTTTTCGGTGAGGGGCTGATGCTGAGGAGAGGTGTGTGAAAAATCCATATTGTCTTGCAAATTTAGGGATGCGCTGTGGCTTCATTCTGATGACAAACCCCGTGCCTTTTCTTTGTGAGAGTATTTCCATTAGAAATCAAAGAGATTTGAGATATATAGCTGGCTAAGCAGTCATACCTCAGAATAGGATTTGGGGATTAGCAGAGTGGATAATAAATTGAATAGTAGGAGTTAAAATCAGACTGCACTCGTAAAGAAAGCAAAGATGAGAGGTACACCCCTGGAAAGCAGTAATGCCAGAAATGACGCTGGGGTTACACTGGTGAGCAAATGAGATATGGGTTCACAATACAATGCGGCAGCAAAGAAGCTGATGTGATTTCTGGGTTGCATAAACAGAACTATTGCATGTTGGAGCAAGGGAATGTTTTCTACGTGTTTATAGTCATGTTTTCATGCACCTGGTCTGAGCGTACCTAGGCTATCGAGTTCATTTCTGGAGAACTCAGTGCCCCAAAGATTGCAGCAAATTAGAACAAATTCAGTGGAGCAACAAAAATGATTAAGATGCTGGAGGGATTGATCTAAGAGGGGAGATTAAAGTAACTAATTACATTTAGCTTGGCCAAATGACAATTAAAAGGGAGATGTGATGACTGCCTTAAAGTGTGTGCTTAAGAATGTAAACACTGCAGAGAGGGAAAGGGAGTGAAGAATCGTGGAGCACTGCTGCTTCGATGCCCGGTCTGTGCAGTGCGGGGAGCAGTGCAGGTGCCGAAGCAGAACCGGAGGAGGAGGAGCTGTAACCAAACAATAGCAATAGAGCGAACACGGGGAAGTGCAGAATAGACAGCATGGTCCCTGCTGTGCAACGTGGCAGAGGGTAAAGCACTGCTTCCTGGGAAGTGATAGTGGTCTCAACAAAAGTAGCCTTAGGAGCTTTGCTGTAAGAGAAGAGGAGGGAAAGGATTCAGCATTCCCACAGGAGTCCTCCCCATCCAATTTGCAGGGCATGGGGCGAAACTATCTGCATGTCCTTTTGGCTGTGATTATGCATCTGTCTTGGGGTGCGGTTTCTTTAATAAAAGCCCTCCCAGCTTTTACAGGCTGGAGGGGGAGCAAGCCAAAGGGATGGGGTTGGATGCTGTCAGACACCAAGTCCTGTAAGAAAGGCTAAGAGTCTTTCAGTGGCATGTTCGGTCTAGGGGAACAGCAGCTGTGGGTGGAAACCTGACTGTCGGCAATCCAAAAAGGACTGTTATAAAAAGAGGACAGGGGCCAATTATTCTCTTTAGTCACTAAGGATAGATCTGGAAGTAAGTGGGCCTGTAGCTGAAGCTACAAAATGAGGATCCCTGTGAGGGAGAGTCTAAATGTTAGATGGCACAGAGGCTAGGAGGGGAGTTGTGTGAGTATAGATACTGGGGGTGACAGTAGACACCCACTTACAAGCAGATGACATGGGCATCAGGAAATCAATCTCATTTCAGCAAGGGGGTGGTGCCCAAACCAGCTGCTCTGCCATGGAGGGCTCATCTAATTTCAGTGATTTCAGAGTATTTAAAAGGCTTTTGGGCTTGTAAATGAGCCGGTGCTGTGGTGCTTTTTCCATACAGGTTATTTGTTTAGGACACATTTGTTAGTGTTTCTGTTTAATTATGTTTTTGTCTTTGATGCATCTGTTTGAATGCTTCCTTTTGCAATGGAGGGATTACAGATGAAATGAATGCTTTTTATTAAAAAAAAAAAAGGCAATGAGAAACTAGTTCCAGTGAGAGTAGATTAGCTGTTCTTTTTCCCTTTTGGTGTGAACCTTTCTCGAGGTATGAAATAGCTTAATTAGCTTAAAGAAAAAAAAAGTCTGTGCAGTAATATATCTCCTTGTTTTGACAAGCCCAGGAAAATATCAAGAAGCAGAAGCTCTTCTCACAGTGCTTCTCATCTAGTTGTAACTAAGAAATCCTGCACGTTTTCTCATAGAAAGTCCATTTTTTCAGATGTCAGGTGGATATCGCATGCCTGGAAATGTTAATTTCCTGAACAGCTTTTAAAAGCGAGCAGTAGGGAATCTCTGAGGGAAACGAAGAGGTGAGGATGAGAAGAAGAGCCACGCGTCTGCGCAGCATCTCAGCTGGTGGCTCCAGTCTCTCTGGGTAAATGGCTCTGTCGTGCCTGATATAAAGAGCATCACAAATTTATTCTTTTGTGATACCCGATTGGAGGGCTGTTTGTAAAATAAATGCTTCAGATTCGTTCCCTGTGTGACAGCGACTGTGTCCCAGTGACACAGCTAGTTCCTGGGCAATTTTAAGAAGGAGTTCAAAGAGTGACAGGAACCCAGCATCAAGAAAACAGATTTTTGCTGTAAACTCAGAAGAGCACCTTTTTAAGGCAAAGGCTGAAGCACTGCAGGCAAGTGGGGTAATGCTGTCCTGGGCTATAGAGAAGACTTTTCTTGCAGTATAGATAGGAGGCAGGTCAGAGGGATCCCATATCTGACTTTTCCATGCATTATTCATCGTGCTTATTCAGTTAATAAATAGCTGTGCTCATTAAAGCTGTTTCCCTTCCCTGCCCCAGCAGTTTGTTCTTGCAGCAGTCTGGCGACGTCATGCAAACCCACTGTCGTTGCTGGCTGAAGACAGCGTATCAGGCTGTCATTGACATGGCTGGAGCGCAGGCACCTCTCCTTCTCCCTGTCCAACTACAAGCAGTAGCCTCCTGTGAACGCGGCCAGCTGGGGGCAGCCACATCTAAAACCATGGTAACAGGGTTTGTCAGAGCTCACGGACAAATTGCCCAGCATACGTGTTCGTCTGTGGGTTGGGATGAGGGATGTGCACACAGCAAAGCTGTGTTCTGAAGTTGTGCTTTCTTTTGTGTTTGTGAGGTCCATGGGACTTTGCAGCTGATGATGCCATAGAAAAATACTTGCTCTTCACTTGGTCTTGACTTGCAGAGCTCTATCCTTGGCATTCTTCAGTGGTTTGGCACTTTCTGAAAGAAATAAAGCAGAACCATTGTACAGAGCAGTAAAGCACTTCTCAAAGCATATTCTGATGAAGTCAGCTCCTTGAACAGCTGTGACATGGACAGGGAAGCAGTCAGAAATACAAAAAGGGAAATGTCATGGGAGATTCATGCTGGGGAATAGAGCTCTGTGATGGGGCTCTAGTCCTGCAAGTTCTAACCCTAGGGAAGTTATCAGTGCTGTTACCTCCCAGGCTCCCAAGGTTCAGCAGCCAGTGTTAGATTTGCAGATGTCCTACGTGATACAGGATTTTAGATACAGCCAAATCCTGTGCCCTCTGTGAAACAACCGTGGGGCATGTTGTTTTCCTCTAAGCTTTTGTAATAACTTTTAACTACCTATGTATATATTTATAGGTAATACTATGTTTTTATCCTTTGGAATGTGGCTGCTGGGCTGGTGCTATTTGTGACTTGTTAGTGCCAGTGCAGTGTCCGCCCTGTGCCCAGAATCTGTAGGGTCTGTACAAAGAACTACACTCCTGTTGCTGGTGTGCTGCATGATGGTGAAGAACTTGGTCTGGGTCTCTCTACAGAAGAACATCTTTATCTTTGAGTTAGCTTTGTAAAAATTAAGCTGTTATATCTGAAAAATAGTGAAGACTTCCATCCAGAAATGGATATGTATAAGCAATACGAGAGGGTTAAGAAGAAAGTCTTTTTTTTCCTTTTTTTCCCAGAGTGTCTCAGAATGGCCAGAAGCCTCTGAGAAGAAGCTGGAGTGGAGCTGTCGTTTGAAAATACAAAAGCTTTGCCTAGATGTCATCCTCCTCCTTTGTGCAGCTCCAGGAAAGGGCTATTTGGGAGCAGATCCAGCTTGGGTGCTGGCTTAGGAAGAGCAGAGCTGCCACAGACAGCAGCTGCTCTGGAGGTTGTGTGTGTGGGGTCAGCAAGCAGGAGCTGCTGTGGATGTGCAAATGCATGCGTGCCCATGCCGCTGCTAGCAGCTGGCTGTCCTGTCCCTTGCTGTGCTGCACTACTGCCTGATGAAGTTTCCTGCACCCAAAGGGCCACATACCTGCGTGCACCCAGCCAGCCCTGCTGTGCTTGCATGTGCGAGCACTGGGCAGCACCAATGTAGGGTGTTCTGACTTGCTTCCTGCCTGACAGATGGTAAAGCTGATCGCTGGAGGCAACCATTGGTCTACTCCAGACTGGCTTCAGGAGCTACATGCAGGGAAGTGCAGGCCATCAGAGCTGCAGCTTCAATGTACACACACTGCTGTGTGACTTTATAGTGCTCAAGAGGCGTGGACTTTATTGTATGAGATCTCTGAGCAATGTCTTGTCATTTCTGAAGAAGATACTCATTATACCCACCTTCCATGTGTCCCTCAGCTTGCAGTGGGAGCCAAGGTACATAAGCCGTGCCTTTCCCATACCCTTTTTCTGCTGGTTTTAAATATCCATCAACAACTTTTTTTTCCCTATGCAGTGCTGCTGGTTGGAAAAGCTGATGGCACCCAAGGTGAATCACTACGTGTTGATGTATTTACTTTACCTGTTGCTCTGTAGAAGCCTGCAATCCAGACATGGAGGCTTTAACAGCTCCCTGCCAATCAGATTAAATATTTAGCAGCAATAGGTTCTGGGCATCACATTCCTGACAGTGTGTTTTCATGCATCATTTGCTGTAAACGTTGGGAGACTTTTAGCTACAGTTTGCAAAGTAGCTGCCTCTCCCTTCTCTCTCCGATTTTCACTGTTCCTCTGACTTCACCCTCATTCTTGGCTCCACTTTTTCTGCCCTTCTGTGTCCTTCCCCTTGGCTTTTCCCCCCTCTTTCTCTAATCATTATTTGCTGCTGTGTGGTTGTGTATGCTGCACCTGGAATGGGTGGCTGAGTGTGATAGAGGAGTGGAGGCACTGACTGCATCTAGCTGAGCATTCCTGCTCCAGAAAAGCTAACATGACTAGAGGTGGGTGCAGGCTGATGGCCCTTCTGGAGAGTGGGTACCACCTGAGCCAGGGAAGCACTCTGAGAACAAGGAAAAAGAAACTTTCTCCTTTATTCCTCTCTCCATCATACAGCTCTTCATGTGTCAGCCAGTTTAGGGCTGTGACTATTGGGTAGCCTCTATTAAGTCCATTTCTGGATGAAAACTTAGGAGAAGAGGGGATAGGCTCAGTCATCCAATGGGAAGCATGGCCACATCCATCCCCTGCGGTGTCCCCTTGTTTCACCAATGGTGGGCTTGCAGATTTCTGGGTCAGCTGTGCCCACACAATTGGCTGACACTCACAGTATGGTGATGAGGACCACCAAAACCAAAAATCCAATTAAGATGGGGTGGGGGAGAAGGTGGGACCGCTCCAGCTGAGGTTTCTATATGTGATTGTATTTTCCATGCTGCCAGAGATCTGCCTGCTGGAACATAGAAAGCACTGCAGAAGGTGCAAGGACCTTCCTCTTGTTCCTTAAGTGTGTTGGACAACCACAGGTTTCACTTGTGCAAAGTACATTTGGCTGGCCATCATCTGAAATTTCAGGCATGGTGTCTAAGGTGGTGGCCCTCTAGAGGGGATGTTTGAAACATGGACGAGCACCAGCACTTGCAGTGGTTCTGAGATGATACTGGGGTGGAGAGGGTAAAGTCTGGGCTAGTGAGCTCCATGGGCTGGTACTCTGCATGTCTTCTGCTGCAGAGTCTTCTCTAGAACTTGCTCTTCACCCATTGCTCGAAGTGTTTTAATGCTGTTCAGATGGTTTGACTCATTATCCTGCTCCATTCACTGATACATGCATCTTTTTCTCTGCTGTTGCTACAAAGCAAGTTCCCTGTCTGAACGTGTTTTTGTAGCCCAGGGTTGCTGGTACACCCAGAAGTCCTGTAGAGAAGGTGTGTGGTTCTTACCACCTCTGTGTGATTGCTGTTCAGCATCCCCTGCCTTCTCACACAGGTACCCAGCTGTGACTGCCCCAGCAGTCCTGTGCTGCCAGTCCAGGAGACATGTACTAGTGCCAGGGCCAGGTTTTCCAGGAGGGCTTCTCTCCCCACCATGACCAGTTTCCAGCTATTTGGTGAAGCATCGTCCTCTTCACTTCATGTTTCTGTTGGCATGGGATGTGTCCTCTGTTCGTGCCACCATTACTGTTGCACCAGTGTGCACCTGAGGGTGTGAGGGAGATGACTGTCTCCTCATGGCCTCTCTGAAGGGATGGCTGGGGAGGTGCATTGCTCTGAAAGCTGACAAAATGGGATGTATGTGCATGTTTATGAGATTATTTTTGCTTATGAGAGAAGTGGCGGCCCTTCAGGTAGAAGGAAGAGGAGATCGGGCACATCAGGCCAGAGTGGCTGGATAAGATGGCTCTTCTTTGCTCTGCTGCAGTAGTCACTGAAGCCTTTTTGGCTGGGAGTCTGCTGGGATGGGTGATGGCAGGCCAGATGATTTGAAGCAGGGACATGAGCTTTTGGAAAACTGCTTCAACAAAGAAGAGTGAAAGACACCTGTGAATTCTGTAAAGTGTAATAACTATTGATGGGCAAACCAGCCTGCTTCATTTCTTGTTTTATTTCTTTTTTTTCCCTCTTTCCTCCTCATTGCTCTGGGCCTCTCCAGTCCATTGCCCTGCATCTGGTGGCTTATTTCCCTACAGATGTCATCTTGGCAGTAACTCATGCCTGAGCACCTCCCTTGGGGAGTTTGTGCACTGCCTGAGTGCTTTTCTTTCCCTAATGTCAGGACACCTGTTTATTTTTTTCCCTGTATGTATGTATACTTTTAGGCTGTTGCTCTTCATAAATAAATAAAAATTGTAGCAGTGGGGGAACCTGTAAGGCAGATGGATCTGGAGAAGGTGGTCCCTTAGCCACATGGCAGAGCAGGCTGGGTAAATGATTTGGCCGGTGGGGCTGCACAGCTTGCCCACCAGCTCACCTCAGCTCTGGGGCCAGGGGCTCAGCCATGGTCTTATATATCCTCTGATTCCTTTAGTTAGGAAAGGAGTGATAAATGTGTGCTGTGTTTAGTCTTGTTGAAATATTGCCAGTCTCTGGATGGGGCAGTGACAGGGCTTTGTGAGGAGTTTGGTCAGGGAGGGGGTATAGGATACCAGAAGTCTTACAGACTCGGAAGATAAAATACAAACCAGAGAAGAAGGATCCCAGAGAACTCAGGGGCAATGCAGTCAAGTGGTAATGCCTATGTAGCTTGTTTGTTGCAGTTTCTCTTTCTCCCTAGGTGAAAGTCCTGTGGAACGATAGATCCCTTCCATGCTACCCAGTGCCTCACAAAAGTGTTAAAACCCAGGCAAGTGGTTTTAAAACACTGCCACATCAGATCATGGCCTTTAAACCCCTTTAGCGCAGGGGTGCATGGAAATAGTGCAAAAGTGTCTGTGAATTTTATTCTACTTGGGCATCTTTATATTTATAAATCCATGCAGCTGCATGGAAAAACACCACCTGGTTTGGAGGAGAGCTCTTGTGTCAGTGTCGTTGTTATGGGACGCCAAAGCAGGAACTGTCAGGGAGAGGGAAGCAGGAAGCTAGCACAGCATCCAAGGACTGATTTTATTTTTTCCCCTTTCAGGGGACTTTGAGATGCTTGTCTCTAAGCATGGGAGCTTTGTCTTAGGTTTCTCCAGTGTGCATGTACCTGGTTGGTGCTGGTCTTGCTGTATTTGGTGAGAGCCATGCTGTGACCCTGCTGGGCTGCAGCTCAGCCCTGTGGCCTGTGTGACCTGGTGTGCTTTCCCCACACTATTGTAGGGGCCGGGTGGTATTTGCAGCCAGTAATCTTTGGCTGCCCAGGATGTCAATATTGGTACTGTCATATACAAACAAGGATGAGACCTAGCCAAAGACCCCAGACTGCTGCTGACTGAATGCTTAAACTTGATGGTTGTATGGTGCTACAACCTTGGGTTTGTACAAAAGCTCCTCGTGAGACAGGACTGGCATTCCAGTGCTGCTCCAGTGCTTCAGGAGGGGCAGTGTAAAATCAGCTTTGCCACCGTATCCATTAAATCCACACCTCTTGGCTGAGTGGTGCCTCTGTCCCCACTCCTCTCAGGAGGGAGAGCAGCTGCTCTGGGCTGGGGCCTGACCCCCAGCATGGCAGCAAGGTTTGGGTTCCTGTCTCTAGGAAGCTGTGTTTCCACAAGGACCGGCCTGGATGTAAAAGGGATGCGATTGAATGTTGTCTCCACCAAACCTATTGGTTTCCTATCCTGGCTCCTGGGGCTTCATAGGGTTTGCAGCTGTGGGGTGCTTTCACTTACAGCCTGGTCTGAAGCTGTGGGCCCTTTGAATTACATCTGAGGACTTCTCTATGAATCCCAGGCTTCTGGGACCTCTGACATTGTAGTCCCAGCTGGGTCTCTGAGTCTTCAGGCTTGCTGGTGTAAGACCAGGATTTTTGTTTTGGAGGGGATCAGAGCTCCCAGGACTTTCCAGCCATACTATACAAGCCGGGTGATTCTGCTCTGGCACCTTCCCTAGATCTGTTAAACCCAGGGTCTGAGGGTCTCCACTTGTGAGACCACCAGCGAAGAGATCTTGTACTTTGAGTTTCTGTAAGTGAATTAAGACTGAGCTGTGCCCTACGTTTTCACAGTCCAGGAGCTGCTGGAACCAGACTGCTTGGATCCATGGCAGGCCCCCAGGGCAGATCTGTTGATGAAACAGGTGTTCAGGTTTGGATTAAAAGTGTCAGAAGGATGGCACCTGGTGCCCCAAAGAGCTGCATCTCTAGATCAGACCCCAGAGGCTGGCTGCCCACTGCAGCTCTGCTTTGCTCTACAAAGCTTCACTTATCTCTTGCTCTTCCTTGTCTGGCCAGGAAGCTGCTTTGGAGTAGGTGAAAATGTATCATGAGTTGAGATATTTTCATGACAACAGGCTTAACAAACTGGCGTTTGCTGACAATGTGTTGTTTCCTCAGAAACCACTGATCAGCAGTATTTTGCAGTTTGAGTTAATGTGGCAAAGTCGATATTGAGTATCAAGGGTTTTGCTTGGAAACCAATAACTATTTATGGTATTACAGCAATTCCTTTCTCTCTGCTCCTAGCTAAACTAGGATTTATTGTCCTGAAGATCTTGGACAGACAGGTTTTAATACACTCTCTTGGGATCCTGTGAGTAATGTTGGGTATGATCTCACAAGAAGACATTGCTGCCTTCAGGGAAGTGCAATGGAAAGCAATAATAATAATCTCAACTCCTGTAGCTTCTATCACTTGAGAGCCAAAAGTACTTTAAATACAATAAATAATTAAACCTTCTAGCTCTGTGAAGCAGGGAAGATGCATCTCTGTCTTCCTGATGAGGAGACTAAGGCAAAGGGCTGAGGAAGAAAACAATGGTGTTTACACTTTCAAAAAATGCTTATTGATTTTTGGATGGTTGTGTAAGGGATTAGAACCAGGTTTCACTTGCTGTGGTTCATTCCCTCCATGCTTTTAAGATTTAAAAACAGATACCTAACGGTGTGAATGCAAGTGAGCTAAGATGGATCAAAAATATAGCAGTGCTTAGAGCGAGGAATGGAGTGACTGTGGGAGCCACGTAGGACAAAATATTCATTAGAGATAAGGGATGGATGCAGAAAGCTGAGTAGGATAATAGATTTGGGCATGCATTGTAGACTGAAGGAAGTTTATGGGGATATTGAAATTCCAGATTTTCTTCTATACTTAAGTCCCTTTATGCTGTTCTAAAAGTGTAAACTGACCTTAAAGCATAAGTAACTCCCAGCTACACTTTTTCATGGGATGAATTTTTATTTACTGACAGTGTATTCTTTACTGTGACCATTATTTAGTTTTGGAGGTTGTTCCTTCTTGCTTTCTGTCAATATTTATTTTTTTCCTGCTCCAAATGTAGCCTATAGTAACTTATGTGTAAAAAGATGTGTCCCAAAGGAGTGGAGCTGCACCTTGAGGAGGCTGGTGATGGAGCTGGGCTGGGAGGAGGAATTTGCAGGTACACATCTTCATATGCATTGTGGAGGAATGAATAGCTAGGTGAGCTGCTGGGAAAGGGGGCTGAAGCAGCCAGCATGAATGAATTTGACAAGCTGGAGAAAAGAGAGAGGAGAGGAATCTGGTGGGAAAAGATGCATGGAAATGGCATTCAGCTCAGCCAAATCTAATCTGTTTTCTTGTGCTGGATTGGGCCTTCCCATCCCCATCCCTGCAGCATCAACAGTCAGTGACGAGCCATGGTCCAGATGTGGCTTTTCTCGTATAAGTTTCTGTCACTGCAACTCCATAAATATGATGGACTGCTGAGCAGAGGGAGAGGTCAGTGACTGCTGGGCTGGGTCCCTCCAGCCAGGAAAGCTTTCTGGATGCTATTGATTGAAGGTCTCCGTAAGACGAATTGGCCATGACTTGTCATACAATCGCAGGTGCTGCATGGTCCGGTGCACAGCACTAATGTAGTGTGAAAACATATTGTATCCAGTGGCTTGATGGCTGGTGCCTTACTGGTTATTGAACTGAGGGAGAGAAATACAAGGAAAGGGGAGACTGGGGTGGGAAGAGTGAAGAGGGAAAGAAAGGAACAGAGAAAGGAGAAGGAAAATGAGGCCACCAAAAAAAAATCCTAACTTGCAATTGTCAATTCTACTTTCATCCTGACTTTAGTATTTATTTGTAAGGATCAGGTTTTTCTAAAGGGATGAGTGATTTTTAAGATACTGCTGAGTTGGGAACGTACAACTCCAAGCATCTTGCATGGCATTCTTTTTGGTGTCACACATTGGGTATCCCCTGTTACTTCTCCTGGGTAAATTTTGTTTCGCTTTTCTTAAAGTAGTGATAACAAGAACAGAAAAATTCTTTACTGGGAATCAGAATGAGGAAAAGGGAAGACACGACTTTGCCAAGGGATAGGCAGTTATAAAGAAGCAGACCTGAGAACAAAGTTATCTGAGTACTCATCCATCCTTTCTAGTGGCCTCACCAGAGCCAGCTCTCAACCACTTTTGGCTCTGATTGCTGTGGTCTACCTTTTTGCCCCTCTCAACTTCCAGTTAATTTCCTGGCTCATTTCATGAGCAAGGCTGACCTTATTGCAGGGTCACTTGGTGACAAAACCCTGCTTTCCACAGTGCTGCATACCAGTGTAAATCAAGAGGCCACGAAGCTCCTGAGAGATGCTGGCAGTTTGCAAAACACGTACCAGTACCCATCAGTGTCTAGCACTGTGGCTTTGCCCTGGACCAGCTCACAAAACACAATTCCCACTCTCCACCCCCTGCCTTCATGTAGCAGCTTCTTTGACCCTCTCACATCTTGATGTTTCAGGCATCAACTGCCTTTTCTGCTGTTTCTGCTGTCTGTGACACCTTTATGAGGACCCGATCAGGTCTGGTGAGCTCTGGCACTCTGCTTAAGGCTGTTTAAGATTTGCTACGATGGTGCCACAAGCAGCAGAGACAGTGCAGGGAGTTTCTCCTAGACTGCCCTTGCTGCATGGTCTTCACGCACTCATGAAGATCTTTTCTAAGAGACAGGCTGGTTAATGCTTTAAAACTTTGCCCACTGTCATACATTATATCTGAGGAGATTGTCAGCACACTAGACGGCTGAATCCAAAGTGCAGATGTAGTTTAAGGCTGTATCCCTCTGGTTCAGATGTCCTTCTGGGGATTCTTAGTATGAAGGACAAGGACTCCCTTGATTTGCCTTATAAAAAAAAAATCATATATTCTTTCCTACTTATTTCATGTTTTAAGAAACCTTTGTGATTTAGCTTTTACGGTGCTTATATGTGGCATAAAAGGACAAAGAACATCAAGAGACAGTCTTAAGTATCCCATGGGATTTCAGCTTTGGCATGGTGTTTGGCAGCTGCCTTCAGCAGACAGAGCAGCCTTCACCTGCCTGTAGAGTTTATTGGAAAACCTCAAATTAATACAGCAAGTAATCAGAAATGCAGAGGATGTTTCTCCAAACCACCTAACCGAAGTTAAAGGTGTGGTTTTTTTCATGGTTATTAATGGATTGGAGTTATTTAAATCCCTAGCTTTTGGAAATCCTAGTCTTTAATGTACTCAGGTTGTTAATATGCTGTTGATTTCTGCTTGGAAATGAAAAGTGGAAGCAGAGAATTAAGAAGGGAAGGAAGGGATTGCAGCATGCATCACCAACTTGTTCCAGTTGGATTTATTTGGCAAAACTGGTGTTGTTCTGGGTGCAGCATTCTGCTGTATGTTTAAGTCTAGCTTCCCTCAGTCCTGTGTGCCAGGAGGCAAAGCTGGTTTTAAATGTGCTGAAATCCCTTTGGAGGGGTTGTGCGCACAGAGATGCATCCCTTGCTTTGGATGATTTGCTCTGAGCCTGAGATGGGGCAGGCAATGGTTGGAAGTGGGAAACTGCATGGTGAAGAGACCTCTTGAAAGCCTTGAAACCCCTGTTTGAACTGGAGCATGCATGGAGCGGCAGCTGACCGCTCCAGACAGCGAGGACATTTCCTTCCCTCTGGCAGGAGGGCTGGTCTTGTCCCTCTAAACTTGTCCAAGCGGGGTGCTGGGGGTGAGATCCCGGCAGGGGAACGATGGCTCCAGCCTGGCTCTGCCAGCCAGGCTTGCAGAGTGATGGCCATGCCAAGCCTCTCTGCCCTGGCATTTAGAAATTGGCACTGGGCAATGCCAGACTGACCTGCTGTCTCTCTTAATGGCTTTTCTGTGTGTTACACTGGCTCCCGCTGCTCTGTACTTTTATGCCAGGCTGGGGAAGCAGGTCAGGCTTGCTCCTGCTCTCCCTGGCCCGGCTGCTACCTTCCTCCTCCCTCCCTCATCCTGCTGAGGGCCCTAGGGGCTCAGCATAAGAGGGACACGAACACAGCTGAACTTCAGCTGCAGCAGAGGACAGTCCCAAGGGGTGATCAGATAACCATCTTACAAGCGTTTTCAGGGTGGAAATGGTGAGTCAAGAGGGAGAAATTGTTTAGGCTGAATGAAGGAGATATTATTGAAGTAACAGGATAGCTGAGTAAAGGGAAAATTTAGGCTGAGTTTAGAGAAACGCTTCTAAATGTGATCCTTGGAGTCATCTTCTAGTGGTGGTAATCCTATTGTTTGAGTTGTTTCAGGGCAGGTCGTGTGCTAAAGCAGATGCTGCAGACAGCAATACTGAAATGACTGGGGGAAGGGCAAGACTATTAAGGAGAGGATATTCACGTGTAATTTCTCTGAATCACTTGATGTTGGACTCAACAGAATCTCGGAGGCTGTGGCTGTATCAGCTATCCCCATGATATGTAAAATATGTGGGTGGGAGGAAGTGGGAAGGACACTGGGAATTTACCCTTGGGCAAGCTTACAATAATGAGACACAGTTCTTAATCTGTTGGGAATGATTTGGGTCTAATTGATGATCAAAGTGTTCCTTGTACCGCCTCAAGTGCAGGGAGAGAACTACTCTTCTCCTTTATGTGGGGCAGGAAAAGGGAAGTGCCTTTTGGACCTTATCCTTGGATAGACCTGTTGAATGGATAGACCTAAACAGAAGCAATCTAGGTTTTGGAGATGGGGAGGAGTAAATATGTGATCTATGGGATGAATTTGACACTGGCCAGGCCGGGGAGGAGTTTCTATCTGGTTTAATAAAGAACGGACAGGTTAAAAGAAAATAGATTGTGAATAGAACTGAACCTACATACCACTTTCCTTCCAGGGGACGGCAAGGGATTTCAGTCAGAGTCGCTATAATGAACCCTTCTGGTCCAGGTGTTGCATTGCTCTTTCATTCATCATTGGACGTGGAACTTTCTGATATCTGTAGACACTGCCATATTCCTGCTCTGAACGTACGGATATTTTCCTGCAGTGTCATTTATTCTGTTTATCAGTACCTGAAGTGTGCAGGTGCTTCCAGGACACATCCTTTGTGCCCCAGATTCATCCTCATCTTTGTTTCTGTTTACAAAGTTCCTGGAACAACAGGGACACGAGCCAGGAGATTTATGCGCACTTATGTCACCTACCTGGTGAGCAGTAATATGTGGCACAGCAGCACAGGAGCTGTCAGTTTACAAATAGTCTGGGCTGAAGCTGTGGTAGGACAACGCAGCATTAGGAAGGGAGGACTGCTTCTTCAGAGGTAGACTACATGCAGTGTGTTTGGAGTGGGGAGGTGGTATTAGCCGTAAGAATGGGATGCTGTCCTAAGTTGAAATTGGATTGCCAAAAATCAGTGAGTTAGAGAAGGGTTTGATTTACAGCCTTGCACCCCAGCTTTTAGGAGTAACAATATATGGGGTTTAAATCAATCCTACACCTTTCTTCTCCTGGGTCTTCTCAGCTCCTGCAGCTTACCTGTAAGGCAGGTAGCAGACCAAAACCACAGTCTTCTGCAGTTAATTAGCACAGAAATAGTGCTCTCTGGTCCAGACATACAGGTATTTTCTTGCCAGACAGCCCAGTAGCTTGTCTAGTGCAATGTTAACTTCCCTACGGCTCCTAGTGCGCTGTGCTGTTCCCTGGTGGTGTGTTGGATACAAGGCACAAAGCACCTGCCAGCTTTCTAGAGTATCTCACAGCTGAGATGGATTTCTTCTTACCCACAACTAGGGCTGGAAACATGAGGGTTGGTTTCTGATTCATTGTCCAACAATGCTCAAACGGTCTCCAGTAACACTGGAGATGGTAGGGCATCTGTAGGTAGTAGCTCGGCCACAGGTGTGGTGGTAAGTATTGGAATTGGGCTAGTGATCAGGTAGGGTTGAGAGTTAGCATTACAGTTGGTGCAGATGCAAAACTAGCTGTTGAATTCAGATTCTGTGGCTTGAAGTCCTGTGACCTCATCAGAGCTCCCAGCGGGCAGAGTCCAGAAAGCACTCTGGTATGAACCTCCCCATGGCTCCCCAGGAAAGTCTGGAAGTTGTAGGTGATGCTCTTCCTCCAATGTAGAGCCCGCATCCCTACAAAGTTCCCTTCACACTGCTGATGCTGTTCAGCCTCCTATCTCAACCATTGTCTTCCTCCTTACTAGGAAAGCTGCCTTTAATGTAGCTTTTAGTCTGAGACCACAGTATTACAGGAATTCCTTTCTTTTTGCTAAATTTAGCTTGGAAGTGGGGTTTTGGGGCCTGCAATTACTCTCCCAAGGGGCTGTCGCATGTTGCTGCCCTTCTGGCAAAGCTGCAGCGGATGGAGGCACCAGCATCAATACACAACAGAACTGACCCTAAGCTCCTGGGACCAGCCCACCTTCTGCCTCAGTTTCTTTATCCCACCTAAAGATCGTCTTGCCTTGCTGTACGCTGAGCAGCACTTTATTTACAGTTTGCCTGGCTGAATGCACAATGACCTATTTGTGTACTTTCGGTATTTTGAAATATAGTCCAGAAATATCTCTAAATGCTGAGCTGTATTTTTGCCTGTGCAGCCTAATAATTTTCTATTAATACTTATCTTAGATATGATCCACATAAAATGCAGTGTCAAATAAAGTTCTCATGATATTTTAAAGCAATCTAACCTTTGGTCCTGGCCAAATTCCAATCCGAATAATTACTGTCTGACTACCTACCTTTCTCTTGTATTTTCAATTGGGAAAGTTAACTCTCCCTCCTCGTTTTAACAGTGATTGTGTAACACTGCTCTGCAGCATTAAGTAGATGCTGCATTCCTCTACAATGGTGGATGTGTTTTATTGGTAAGTAAAATGAGATTATAGAGGTATAATGGTTTTACAGGCATGTTTATACCTAAATATAGATATGTCTGTAAAACCACTTTATCTAATATCCCTGACATATATTGTATACCAGGGAGTAAGGGAGAATGTAATAGCGTGGAATAACGTGTGAAAGATGTTACTGGCCAGACTGGAGTTTAGGAATTGCTGAATTGTTTTGGAGTGGCAAAAGCACAGAAAAGCCTCCCAGACACTATGCTGCCCCACATCACCAGCAAGGGAAAAAACTACTCACGTAAAATATTTTGTCATAAAACATCCTAGCACATTTTTAAAGTCA
The DNA here is from genome assembly GCF_009769625.2 of Cygnus olor. Lineage (NCBI taxonomy): Eukaryota > Metazoa > Chordata > Aves > Anseriformes > Anatidae > Cygnus > Cygnus olor. Next base: position 44,350,746 of record NC_049169.1, read on the forward strand.
TTCTTGACTGGTGAAATTAGAGTCTAGGAATATTGAAGTTACTTGAAACAACTAGGAGCAAATTTCCTGTTCTACAACTGCAACCTTGTCACGTGCTTATGAATTTCTCCATGTGAATTTGCAAATGCTCACTGGAAAAAAGACAGCCCTCAAGGAGGGTCCCTATAGTGCCTCCAGTGTTTCCTCGTTTGGGCGTCTCAAACTTTTGCACTTAAACGTTGCCAAAATTAATGGATAAAACTCGCTGCTGTGTATGCAAAAACACCTTCTCACAGTCGTTGTGGGTCATTTTAATCTTACAATAAGTCTGTGGTTGTGTACCCCTTCACTAGCTTACCTTCAAAAAGAGCTGATAGTGAGCCAGACCAGAGGAGGAAGGAGAGGTGGGGTTGGTGCCAGGATGCCCGTTCCTATCTCCAACGGACTGCACTTGAGCAGTGCAACTCTGTGCTGTGAACCTGCTGCTGCCTTGTGGGAGTGTGCTGGGGCTGATTGGTGGAGCTAATGGGGTACCACCAGCCCTGTTTTGGGTGTGATGTATTGGCATTCTGCCTTGTTACATCCCTGCGTCCTGTCCTGCCAGGGGGCCCAGTCTGAACCTGGTACCTGTAATTGCTGCAGACGGATGCTGGCTCCTGGCACGTAGGCCATCCGTGTTCCTGAAACACGTAGTGAGCATGACAGAGAACTTATATATGAGCAAGAGACAGAGGAAAAGTGCCTTGGGTGGTTGGGTGGACACAGGCATCTCTCTGCCTGCTCTTGGAGAGGGCTCATGGCCAAGGTTCCAAAGTGGAGGGAGATGCCAGGTCAGCTGTGGAGGCACTGATGACCTTTTTAGATTAGATTTTTCCTAGGCCTGGCTGCTCCCTGTGTCTCTGGCTGAAGGCTGAATTTCTGATGCTTTACAGGGAAACCTATCATCTTGTATTGAAGAGAAGATCTGTCTGGGGGGCACATCCCCTGAGCCAGACATGCAGTAGGTTGGCACTTAAGTGTTCTTCAAGATCTGTGTTCTCATCTGCTGGCCCTTGAAGGTAGATGCTAGAGATTTATTGGCTTTGGTGCAAGTGAAGAGAAGGGAACGGGTTTCTTGGCCAGCATTTTTCCCTGTGGGAAAAGTCTGTATTTGGGTGTGAAAGCAGACAGCTGCCTCATTTGCCTGCATAGCTCCTGCATTGCTGCTCTCTGAACCCTGTGTTGGAAGGCCCTGTAAAGCATTCCTGGTGGGAGAGGGGCTAGGAAAAACCTACACTCTGCTCCCTGGGCATCACAGCTAGCCATTGCCTAACCAAGCGTAATATACAGTGTGAGACTCTGCAGAGAGATCGCAGGAGACATATTTTAAAGAGAGCAAATATAGCATTAAAGGGACTGAGCGAGAGAGTGAGAGACAGAGCGTACAGAGTGCATTAAAGTTAATAAAGCATTGCAGGAGTGGGGACTGCATTTCACTGTGAAGGAATCTAATTTAGTGACTCGTAATTGGAGGATAACAGTCCTGCTGGAATGAAGTTAGCTGTTCATTTTGCCAAACTCTTGAAGTCCCTTGGTTCTTGTGAGCATCTCTCAGAAAGTGGATCCGTCAGAGTTTAGAATCGATTGCTGCTTCGTACCTGTGGTTCCTTTCAGCCTCCTAAGTGGATTTGGTTCCTCCGGTGCGTATTTATTATCTATTTTATTATGTGGTTATTTATCTGGTGGTAATAATGCAGGATACATTCTCTCTGCTTAGCATGGCAATGAGGGAGCACATGCTGAGCCTCTGTGTTATCCTGGGCAGGGCATGATGGAGTCCCTTGTGCCCTCTCTCTAGGGGTGACTGGTGTTCGGTGGGGTTGTTGGATGGACTTCCAACTTCCCCAAAAAATCCTGTTTTGTCCCTGCTGCTGCAGCCTTCTATCCACTTGACAGAGAGACATGCAGCAGTCAACGGTATGGAAGGTTCCAGTTTCTTGGTTCCCAAGATGAGAGGGTCAGTGATGTAGTGCAACGAAATGCAGGGTGGATGTGTTTATTCTAAGTGTACCCGGCTGTTGGTGAGCAGATTTATGGGCATGAAGAGCTGATAGGAAGTCTTTTCTAGTTTGAAATGCTTGGCATCTACCTGGGACAGCAAAGTGGCCCTGGATGGGAGTGCTGAACAGTGCTGCCTCTCACAGAACAGCCACTGCTCTGTTTTTGTCCCCAGACCAGGAGGATTTTGATAACGCTTACTCCTCCTAGGTGCTGCAAGTATTAATTCATTAGTGTCTGTGAAGTGTCTTGAGGATGAAAAGAGCTGTGGAAATGTGAGGTATTATTAAAACAAGACTGAGTAAAGAAAGAGCTAGGAACAATCCCACAGGGAGCTGTCCTGCTCAGGCAGGGGCTGGAGAGATGACCTCATCGGGTTTTTCCATTTCTGCTGTTGTGATTACAAAATAAAGTGGACGTGTTCAGGGAGAAGATCACTGTAACATCCCTGGCTGTGGTAGCTGATGGTGAACCTTTATGAGCTCTGTGGATTTTTTCTCCTTTTTAGCAAAAAGACTTGGCATGTTGGTCTTGAAGGGAATGTCTTCGCCATGTTACACTGGTCCATTTTTAGCTATGACCATTAGGAAATTTTGTGTTCTTGGCGTTTTAAAAAGAAAAGGATGTTGTGTTGGTGAAAGGCATATGACTGAACTACTATGGACTGGAGCAGTGTGTATTCCTTTAGTACGAAGGCTGCATGCAATGCATACACAGAGTAACTCACACCCACATCCATCTAATGGCCTTGACAATTGTCCTCGCTTTATTCTAGAGGCACTGTGCTGAGAAAGTAAAAGGGTGTCCTGTCTGCCTGGTCCCTTCAGCCTCTCTGCTATACCTCCAGCTGAAGGCCAAACCGATCACAAGCATCAATAATTTCTTTGTGTTGAGGGCAAGCACTTAGACATGGGCTTGACATAAGCAATTAGTTTCACAAAGACAGCTGAACAGCCGTCAAAGGACAATTCTCAATCAGTTTTGACTTTGGTCTCAGTGTGACATGGGACCAGGGAGATGACATGATCCCATCTTCTGCTGACAGCTGTTCTCTGAGGTGACTCCAAACTCTGAGGTAGAGACTGCGACTCTAGTTTGAGTCCCTCTGACTATTTAATAGAGTCCTGAATGCAGCTGAAGGACTGGCCATTGAGCAAGAAGGGCTGGTGGGAGGATGGCAGTGGCTGAGGAGGATCGATGGATCTGCCTTGAAGGGTTGAGTGCATGATTGACTTATCAATTGATCACTTTCTCTCACCTTCCCCCCTTCCTTTTATTTCTTTGTTTAGGGAGTGTAAGAGCCGAAGATGAGGCCCAGGGTGGAGTGCTACTCTCCAAAGTTTTGGCTGGTGCTGGCAGTCCTCGCGACAACAGGGAGCGGGGCCCATGCCCAGAAAAGCCACCCGAGCATTGGCATTGCAGTCATCCTGGTGGGGACCTCAGACGAAGTGGCCATCAAAGATGCACACGAGAAAGATGACTTCCACCACCTCTCAGTGGTGCCCCGGGTGGAGCTGGTGGCCATGAATGAGACAGATCCCAAGAGCATCATCACCCGCATCTGTGACCTCATGTCAGATCGGAAGATTCAAGGGGTGGTATTTGCTGATGACACAGACCAGGAAGCCATTGCTCAGATCCTGGACTTCATCTCTGCCCAGACCCTCACTCCCATCCTGGGCATTCATGGAGGCTCCTCTATGATCATGGCAGATAAGGTACATTTGAACTTTCTTCTGTTATAAACCCGCAGATTGAAACTTAAAACAGAGAGAGCTATCTGAGTCTGTGATCCTCAGGTGGAGTCTCCTGGGGCCGAAGGGCTGGGGGATTAGAGAGACTCAAATTCAAAGAGAGATTAAAAGAGCTAACTGTGTGTAGCACTGCTGAGAAGAGCCTATTAATCATGTGGAATTATCTGCAACAGAGGAAAAACCAAGGAGGTAAAGGAGTAGATAGAAGAGAGCTGCAAAAGAATGAGCTCTCTTCTTCCTTAAGAAGCGTAAAGAGCCTCTGACAATTCTGATTTTTTTTAGGGTTTTATTTTTGCTAGTGTTTTACCTTGGGAAGTGCCAAGAATGCTAGCTTGGGTTTTCCCTGAACGGAGCTGGAGGACATTGTGGCATTTTCAGAGATGCTTAATACAGCTCTTACATCTTAATTGAAAAATAATTGAATCTTTAATAAAGCTATCGTCTCTCAGAAGTGTTCATTAGCTCCTGAAGTTAAATAGGTGTTAGCTAATGCAAATAACTGGTCTGAACCAGTCCAGCTGTTTCCACTTTATTTTATTCCATCATATCACTGACACTTCGCTGTTTTCCCCAACCCAAGCTAGTATTCTTGGCAGTTAACTGCACAAACAGGCCTTCCTGCCACTGCTTTGGAACACAGCAAGATGCAGAGAGCACTATCTTTGGCCAGCTGGTAAGTGTCAGCTTAGGGGAGCATGCATGGTGTACAGCTGGACCTGACAGAAATCTCCTCGGCAGGAGGAGCAGGGGACCCAGAAATTCATGCCTGAGCGTGCATTGGGCCAGACAGCGTGGCTGACAATGGCCTCCAAGCTGCTGTGGGCTGGCTGGAATATCCAAGAGAAGTGAGCTGCCCTTTTCCCTGCAGGCTTGGTGCAAGAAAGCCCCTTTATTGAGAAGAACCTCTTGACCACACTTTCATAAAGAAACAATCTGGGGATCAAGCTGACAGTCTTTTCCTTTTGTAGGTCACTCTTCAGCAAATCTGAGAGATTTAACTAGGCAGAATCAGGTGTAATTGAGTGAAAGGGGGAAGTAAGCTGGCCAATGTGGCAACTTTTCCTCAGAAAGAGATCTAGTGGACTTGAGAAATCAGGCATTTTCTGTTCTATTTACCTTGTAAGTAACTAATTCAGTGCAGGTTATCATAGGTGAGTAGCTGGGAATAGGTTAATCACAAGATATTTTCTCACTCTTTGACCAACTGTTCAGTTGCCAAATGTACATTTAATATGCAGGTTTTCTCAGATCAGTCTTTGAACTAAAGTAGGCATTGAGTAATAGAATCACAGGCATTTCTTTCTCTGTCCTTCAGTAGTTACAGTTGTGATAAAGTCATTATGCCCCATTCTACCCACAATGAGATTTTTCTTTCTTGAGAAGAATTAGGCAACAACTCATTGCTCTCCTGCGTTCTGCGGTTGTCAATGTCTGTGCAAAACAGGTCTAGAGTGTTACTTTCAGTGCTGCATTTCATCCTTATGGTGGCATTTTATATCCTCTTTGAACAAGCAGCAGTGTCTCTGTTGCCAGACATCCTAAGCACTGGGAAAAGGTCCTTGCAATTTTGAGCTTGGCAGGCCAAGTTCTGATTTCTGATTCCTGCAGTGCAAATCCAGCACAGCACCATTGCCTATGGTAGGATTAGATCAGATTTACACCTCTGTAATTCAAAGAGGAATTTGGCCTATTGAACTTGGCAAAGATTTTTTTTTACCTCCCTCTCGTCTCTCCTTGGGAAGGTGGCATCTCATGCGGCCACCCTGTGTACTCCACCAGCTTGCTTCTAAAGAGCCTTCTGGCAGGCAGGCAGCCCACAGGGAGCTCAAAGGTGGAAGCCTTATAAATAGAGATCTTTGTTTTATCAAGCTCCCTTTTTCATAGTTTTGCAGGCAGGAGAAGCAGGATACATACAAAGATCTGTGGCTTTAGGAAAGGCCAAGATTTCTTTTCAGCATAAATCGAAAAGGCTGACCTTTAGAGCTTCTGATTCACAGGTGTGTAATCTTTAATGGATAATATTTGTGTGATGAATTAAAATATGGTGGACAGTAAATACATTGATATTCTCCTGAAAATGCTGAAGTCTGACTGGTAAGTCCTTAACAATCTATTTTCCACAGAGGGCCTTGACAGAGGCTTTTCTTTTACTGACCCTTAGTCATGTAGTTCGCAAATGAGTTGTGTGGCTGGGGTTTGATCCTGTAAGCACACATTGCTTCTTTCAGCATCCCTTCAATGCTCACAGCAGTCAGCTGTGATCGAACTCGCTCAGCATTTCACAGGTTTAGACCTGCACTTAGAGTTTTGTTGTGCTCCCTGGGCGTTTGCGATCAGTAGCACCAATGCAAACCTAAAGAAGAGTGCAAACCACTGACGCCTTCTCTGGTGGTTAAAGCAAAAACCTCCTCAGTTGAACCACCTTCCCTGGACGAGCATGAGAAATTCTGTTTAACCTTCAATGAGGGTTTGATAAGTGTGTCTGTGAGGAAATTTGGGTCCATGTGTGAAATTAACTTCATAATGTTCTGTAAAGCTGGTGAATTGAGACATGAAACTACAGGCAAAAAAGAAAAAAAGAGGATTTCCAGCCTGAATTTATGCCCCCCCTCCCTCCTGACAGAAACATTGTACAATGTGCACCATAGGCTGCCTTCATCTCAGTTAACATCCATCTGAAAGTTTGCTACCTGCTAGCTGTAGGCATCACATTGCTACAATCAGTGGGGAAGGAGGCACCACCTAGTTCATCCCCATGCACCTTGGGGTGCAATGAAATGTTTGTAGGACAGTCCTGTGTCTCCACACTGATTCCTGAAGAAGGCATCAAGAGCAATTTGGGGTAGAGCCTCAAGTGAAGTGCCACAAATCTTGTCCTAGGTGTAACACAGCAGGTGGAGGTATGCTGCTGAAAATGTAACATCTGGATTTCCTGATTGTTTTGTTCAAATTTGTGCTCTTTAATATTGCATCTGATTAGATTTTGTAGACAATATTTAGACTTTGTTTTCCCTGTTTTTCCCTTGTACAATAACTATATAGTCATTTGCATATGTTTTTGCTGTTTCTCTCCTCGGTGCTCATGTCTCTAATCCCACCTGCTTAGCTGTTACAAAGCATTGCATTTAATCTGTCTAATTTGGCATCAGAAGAAATTGACCAGATGATGTGTGTACACTGAGATCTGGGTTTAGTTCCAGGAAACTGGTACGGCACAGACACCATGTGCCGCACTCGAGTGCTGGAGGGACCACTTTACTGAGGGAGACTCTCCTCACCACTGGTTCAGTCCCTTTAGTCTCTGAGATTGCCAGCAGTGATGCCAGGTGTTGGGAGCTGCAGCAGTCACTTTGATGGGGCTGGATGGCTTGGGAGTGACGGCTGAGGGGGTTCAGTAGCCCCTATATTAGCTCCTCTCAGAGGAGCAAGTCCTGCAGTTGTAGGACAGAGTGTAAGAATGGCCGCACCGTTTTGAGTCCTACAAATGAACATCTATCTGGTCCTCGTTTTGGTGCTGACACCTCGAAAAGGAATTAGGGCCACATGTCCAGAGGACTGCAAAGCACTTGTGACCAGTGACATCTGCTCCCATTCCAGTATTTAAAATTACTTTTCCTTTCTCCCAAGTTATTTTTAAAAGCAGAAATTCAGTCCTATCACAATGTGGATGTAGTTGGTTGATGAGGATGCTCTGTGTTAGGAGACTGACGGGAGGAAACCTTCAAGGCTGCTAATGCAGCTTCAGTTCAGATAAGCACTCAAACCAGTATCTTGTGTTTGCAGACATGAGACTGGAAACCTGGGCTGGGCTTCTCTTCATTATACTTTAAATATTGCCTTCTATCACTTCTTCCTAGAACTAGGAGGTAAAGGAGCAGTTGCAGAAAAGGAAATAATAACAATGTAAATTTATATGTATCTTAAAGGAAGAGTAAATTGTTGTTCAGATCTAGGACACTTACTGTGTTGGAAAAGACATGCCTAAAAAATGACCACACCATTTGGCTGACTGGTCTGTTTTGTAATGACAGACTTTTTTCTCTTTAATAAGAGGGAAAGTCAACTTGCTGATAATGAAAGTAGAAAAGGTAAGAACAGAAATTGTCTTGGGTTGCCTTGTAGCATAGCTGGTGACCATCATTTTTGGCAGAAGTGTCTTTTTGCAGTTTTGCCCGGTTTCATTGCTTTACTAAAGCTGCTTGTCCTGTTCAGCTTTATAGTAACATAATGGTGCACAAGCAGCACCCAGGAAAAATATTGGAAGAGGAGTGTGATTATATTTTCTTTTATCTCTGTGTCTCGTGCTATTTTCTCTGGGACTTGTTCACACAGGGTAGCCATGCTGATGGAAATAAAATGATAGGGAAGAATAATCTATGAAATAAGGCTATGCCTATAATAAAATCTATATAAAAGCTGTGTGAAACTAACCTGAAATCTAAAATCCTTGATCCTTTCTGGGCCAGGTTCTCCTTTCTTTTCTTACACAGCATAGAGCTGAATTTTCCACTACTCCCTTTACTACCTTGCATTCCCACCCCCCATTCACACCAAAGCTACAATTTTTCCTCCAACTTGCCAGCCCTGCTTCATAAGTCCTTGTCCCCTTTCTTTTTGTTTTGTCAGGTTTCCAAGATACACTCTCTCTCTGTTTCAATGCTGAACATTGAGGTGATTTTCCATGCTTGGGCCATGCTGCTTTGGCAATGGTGGTATTTGGCATTTCAGTGGGGAGCAAGCATGTTGAAACTTGGTCAGTGGGTGTAAAGCACCAGAGAAGGGATCTAGCTATAGGTCAGAGTGTAGCAAAATGATGCTGCAGGTAGAGGGAAGCCAAAACTAGTTGGATAAGCTGAGCACCTAGATAGATATAGACTGAAAACCAGGACAAAGTCAAAGACACTGGGACAGTGCTGCTAAAAGCAGAACACCTGTAATTAAAAGGAAAACACTTTCACTCTCAGGTTTCCAAAGGTTAAATAATAGAGATGCATGGGGAATGCAAACCTCATTTTTCAGATGGAAATTTGATTCATTTCCATTAGGGATGACATCAGAAATTTTTAGAGCCTTTGTGTGAAAAATTCAGTAAAAAACAAAAGGAAAAAAAGGACAAGTTCCTTTTGAATGGTTATATGAAAGGAAGTGAAATAAATTCCAAACAAAACGATGCTTAGAAGGGAAGAAAGATGCATTTTGATCTGCAAATGTTGAAAGAGTACGATTCAGTGTTGTTAGAAGACTTATATCCCTTTTTTCCCCTCCAAAATGATGTGCAGTTGATATAATTTCACAAGGCATTTTCATTTCTCTGAAAATGCATTTGATGATAGTAATAGCTTAAATGTTTCTTAGACTAATCTCGTGATTAGCAAAGATGAGTTTGATCTTAAAAAAAAAAAAAATAAATAAATAAAAATCAGCAGTTCCCCTTCAAGCTTTTAGTATTTTTATTCAGGACACTATTAATCTACTTCTTTTGCTTTTGGTACTTTGTTTCCTCTTGCTGCCAAATGAAAGCTCTGTGTAGCTCACAAATAATGAACTAAATTTCATGTGTCCTCAAACTATAAGTCTGCTGTAAAAATTGGAGAGGGAGAAAAAAGGTAGGTCACAGATATAGAGGATAAAAGCCTGTATTGTATGTCAATGTTGCTTTTCTCTTGAATATACACATGTAATCATAGGCCAGGTGGATCAGTAATTTATGTTTGTGTGTGTGTAGAATCCACCCATATAAAAATATTTTTTTTGTATAAAGAAATATAGGTAGCATTTTTCTGTGGAGTTTAATTAATATCTCAAACTTTCCCTAGAACATTTTTATTACTTTACAAATAAATTGCAGCATTAAAAAATCCCACAGATATTAGGAAACCTGGAAATGAACTGTTAAGAGCTTTAGCCTCTCCCCAGGGCCATTAAATCCTTCAATGTTAACTCTCATTTCCTAAACAAGAGCTCAAGTACTCTTGTTAATATTATTTCAATGGAAAAAAACAAAAAGACCTTTCAAAGAAATGTATTGTTTCTTTTACTAAATATCATAGTACAATAGCATATTTTCTAAATTTTTCAAGCTTCCCTCTACTTTCTCTCCTATATGCTTCAAATGGGAATGCCATTTGAAGACTTTCACTTCTTTGAGGAGTAGTGTTCTTGAGAGTCACAAGAGAAGAGTATGGAGCTTGATTTTTTCTTAAAAAAAAAAAAAAGCCCCCTTTTATTTTTATGAATGTATTAGGTACGTATTTAGGGTAAACATAGCTTTCCCCCAGATATTCCTGTCCTTTTTTCCTAATCATTTCTATTTGATGCACTTCATATCTGCCCTGAGCCTTGGACACCTGAAGCCTGAAGGCACCACCTTTGCTTGAATGGCACAAGGCTGGGGAAGGGGAAATCTGGAGGGACCCCAGTGAGGCTCATGCCCTGCCAAATGACCATGTGGAGCTTTTGAGCAGTGGCAGTGCTGGGACAGGAGTAGGATGCTGAATGTGAAGGAGCTTACAGGGGGGAGTCAATTCCTTCCCTTGGCAGAAGTTGTCCCAGACGATGTACATCAAGCAAACCTGAAGTCTGATTCCTTTACATCAGACTTTTGTAGCTATTTATAAGCTGTTTTATTTTGGGTCATATAATTCTTCTTCCAGGAGTACTCAGTGTTAGTTTTCTCCTATTGTTATAGTGATGTTTTCTTTTGAGTGTTAGAAGACCTTTCCTTGCCTAGCTCTGCATGCAACCCCTGCAACCTGCCTGGGGGAAAGAGAAGCTGTTAACTTTTTTCCTACTAATGTTTAAATGAGGTGTTGTCATTGTCTACATGGAAATAGAAGTACTGAAATGAGGACAATGTTGTTTCCCACCCAGCTTGGTCCTGGCAAATAATAGGACTTTTGTGGAAAAGTTCTTTCTTACTAGATTTCTAACCATGACTTTCATGCTGCTGGTGTTTGGGTAGATGTCCAAATCCATGAGCACTGTCCATAGAAAATCTGGGAGCTTGATGAGATCTTGACTCGTCATTATTTGTAATTATTATTACTCTTTCTTCAAAACAGACAAACTAAACAAACAAACAAAACAACAAAAACACCAAAACCAAACAAAACCACAGAAACCCCAAAGAACACAAAAGTATTAAATCAATTTGTGCCATCCCCAGCTGGACAAGGAGATTAGTTTCTTCATTCTGGAGCAGGCAGTCCTTTATTACAACCCCAAGCAGTTACTTGTCTCACAAAATCTAAATTAATTACACTCAAATTGTCCCTACCCTAAACTGGCCTCAAAATGAAATTGAAAACATGGAGTGTGAAATTGCCCAATGCTGCTGCTTTAGATCTGCGTATCATTCCCCTGTAACCGCGGGACAGGGAGAAACAATTCTTTTCAGGGAATCTCTTCTCTTTGCCTTTTATTTTCTTCATTAACCAAGTTTGGAGGGGATGGATTATGAAGGAAGTTAAGGGAATTAAATATACACTGGCTGGGGAAAAAAACAGTACAGAAAATATTATTTTAGTCTGTGAGCCTGTTAAGGGTCTGGAGGGACTGATGTATGAAGAAAGACTGGAACAGCTATACGTGTATGTTGTAGATAGGCTGAACAATGAGTCAGGGTGTGATTTATATATGCTGTGAACAGAGAGAGACTAAAATTAGAGAAAATTATACTAGGTAGTTGCCAGAAGGAGAGACAGGATGAATTGAGAAAAGATATCATTTGTATGTGTATCAAGAAGAAAGTTCAGACACTGAGTTTTATTAGGATGTGCTGTAGTCTCCTTGTGGAAGAGTGTGGAAAGCACATTGCTTCAGCTTTTTTCAACCAGGTTTTCAGCCAGGACTGAACAAAGTGCTAGAGAATGTGTTATATGGCTGGAGAGGTGGTGGAGAAAGAAGGTGGCAAAGATCAGTTACAGGAAAACTTCTTATGAATCTAGGATCATGGGGTGTAGGGAAGAAAAAGAAGACTTATATTAAATAAAGTTCTGAAGGTGATTGGAAAAAATATACCCCAAATACTCTACTGAGGTACTTTTTTTTCTGTGCTTTCGTAATAGCTTCTAGCTGTGTATCTATGAGGTTCCTGATAATAAATGTATGTTTTGGGGGAAGGAGGAATGAAGGAGGTAGAGAGTCTAAAGGCAAGCAGGAAAAAAAAAAAAAAAAACAAACACAAAACAAAAGAACACACGATGAGGAGGAGTGATTAAGGGGTTCATTGTGGCCAGCAGAATCAAGTCCCGTAAACCAGAGTGCTCATTGCAGCTCTGCTCTAAAACAGCCTTCTACATGACTTTAAGACAGCTACTCAACTTCTGTCTACGTTAATTTGCCCTTTGTAAGAAGACAGTAATGATGTTTTTGTAAAGTACTTTGAGCTGTACAAAAGCTAAAGGCTACCTAATTGCCAGGGAGCAATTAATGAATTTTTCTAGCTGAAGTAAATACAATGCTTGATATGAAAATCTGGACTCCAGGAGGAGAAGCTGTAACCCCCATTAGAGGTGGCTGAATAGCTGCAGCATGCAGGAAAGCTTATTGTATGCAGGGCTGATAGCACCGTCTATTGTAAGCTTGCCCAGCATTCCCTATTATAAGATCCTCTTGGGGGTTGCCTGTAACTTTGCCAGACGATGAGTGTTTGAGCAAAGTTTCCTATGCCAGGTGTATGCCTCAAGCTGATTGATTTATTTCTCTATTTATTTGGAGAATAAAACAGCTCTCTTAAAAATGTGGCAAGGAAGATACGTGACTTGTTCATGTTGAAAATGTTAGTGTGTTTTCCTACAGCAATTCTGCCTGGCCATCGCTGGCCTCTAGAGCAAGGGCTGAAGTCTGGAGATGTCTTACAGGGAAGGACTTTTAATGAAAATGTGCGTTTGCTGCCACATGGCATAGGTTGCTCCAAGTTTGGCTTTGGTATAAGCCATGAGAAATTGCGTATATGCAGCAGAGTCTTTTTAGATGTTTGCTACAAATCTCTTGAAGAGATCTTGCCCTTTGAAGCTGTGTTTCAAAACTGCATGTGGACTGGGGGCTGCACAGGCCTTGCTGGGGCTGGAGGTGGGTGGAACTGGCTCTCCTGTGAGATCTTATCAGGATCCACGCAGGAAAAACTGTGTGCAGCAGAGAAAAAGACAAGTGTGTGAAGGACCTAAACTACTCACCCACAGAGGACTAGAAACCTGACGTGAGGAAGGGAGCAAGGGAAGTCTCTGCAGGGATGTGGGGCATGCTGGCAGCAGTGCTCCCCTGGGGGAAAGGCTAGTGGGTCTCCCAGTGCACGCACAGGGTGTACTTGGCCTGGTGCCTCTTTGCCAGCATGAGGCCCCCACGGCCTGCCAGCGCCCTGGCTTGGGGCCAGTGCAGTGCTTTGTCCGCTTGCTTTGCTGCTTGCTTCCAGCAAGGCAGGGCCCTGCCTGTGCTCCCCAGCTCGCTGGGGGAAGCGTGACGGTGAGGGCTGAGGAGCCCCGTGGCCACAGGGCTGGACAGTGTGTCCTCCAGGCTGGCAGCCTGCTGGGGCCTGCAGTGCTGCGCCTGCCCCCTTCCTCTCCCCTCCCTTTTCCTCCTTCCCTTTCTGTCACCCGCTCCTCTCTGTCATTCTACCCATTTCTTAATTACTGTTTGCGCTGTGCTTTGAAAATGCAAAGTATAGTATAAATGTTAAGTGTTTTTATTATTGTTATTATTTCTTTTTCATTTGCATTTGCATCCCTCACCCTCTATTCTCTTGGTATTGTGGCTTCTAGAGAGAACGTGTGGGCCTACATTATTTATAACTGTGTGAGAGTAATTACAGAAATGATTTAATTACTCAGTTAATACTGTTCTTCACATCACCAGCTTGACAGGCTGGTGATCCTCTCACCACAGCCAAGCATGCAGTCTGGTGGTGCCTGCACCATGTCACAAACCAGCGGGTAAGAGGAGGCAAAGCTTGGGGAAAGCCTTGGGAATGCCTGTTGCTTCCCTCCAGCCAAGGGCTAAGGCTGCTGAACCTCTGTGGGCATTGCTGGGGTGATTCCTGTTGCCACCTCAGTTAGGGGCGGCCCATGGGGATGTGAGCACCTGGCTATGGTGATCACTTGTGTGAGGGTTCGTGGTGCCCTTCTGATGGGGATTCATGCTTAGCAGGCTGGCCATGTGTCTGCACCTTGATTGAAAGGGGCTAGTGAAGGGTTGGGAATTGAGGAAAGACATCATGAACTTGCTCTAAGCCTTTTCACCTGTCCTAATGATGCATATAATTCTGTCCCAGCTAATCTAAGAGGGAATCCCCCGGTGAGTTCAGTACCCATTGTGTATGTGTCTAACTTTCTTTCCAACATGAACCCGCTTGAGATGAAGTTTCAATATTATGTGCTACATTAACCACATTTGCCATTTATTAGAAGTCAGTGATCTGGGAGGCATTTATTGACGTAACTTCTGTTTAAGCCTTCCAAATCATGGTGTTCACACACTCTGTATGGGCCTGAGTGCAAGTTAAGATCACTATAGCCAGAAATGTTCGTACATATAAGCGGCTGTGTAATTCTGAACCTATTGAAATAAATGATTTTTCTCTCTGAATGAAATGGCCTCCTTCTGCTGAGATTCAATCCATTGGAAATATGGTGGTTTCCGTCACTTTCAGTTCAGAAAGGCTTGTCGGGAGCAGGGAATCTCCTGTCACTGGTGCAGTATGGACAGCAGTTGGAAGAGGGGAGTGTGTGTGTCCTTTCAGGGGAACACACTTGAGCTGATGGTTACCAATACCTTGTAGTTATCTACTCAAGGCAGTAAAAAAAAAAAAAAAAAAAAAAACCAAAAAAAAAAACCACAACAAACCTGCACCTAGCAGAGCACAGAAGAAATGTAAGGAAGATGATCCTCTTATAAAGGTACTGTAGATTTGAAAAAAAAAAAAAACAACCAAACAAACCAAAAAACAACACAAATGAGGGATCAATGGATTCTTAACAATGGAGATAGTTGCTCAGAGAGGGGGGAGAGAGATTCTTGTGGGATAATGGTGTATTTGCCAGATAATGGCATAGGGAGAGAATCTCAAAAGTGCCTGCTTTCCTGTTTCTTGAAGTTGCCTAGTTCCATTTGGGCTCCTTCGCAGCCTGGGCTCTGGGCCAGGCTCAGCCTGTTCCTCAGCGCAGCAGCACTGGGTGGGCGGCAGGAAGGTTGGGGAACAGGTGGCATTAGGGCTGGTGGAGTGGAGAGCCTTTTCCATGCAGTACTGTGTGCCAAGATGCCAGGCACAGGACACCTGGTATCTGGATGGGCTCTGCCCGCCTCCAAGGAGCAATGGAAATCGAAGATGTAGGCTAAAGTCTTTTGAGCGTGAACAGTATTTCTAGGTGCTTCTTTTTTTGGCATCCAACATGAGGCAGGTTAAGGCAGCCCAAATTTGAAAAAAGCTGAGCATCTCTACCTTCTGGAAGTTGGGTATTTCATATTGTATCTTCTGATTGACACCCAGAGTCCCTCATTGCTTTTGAGAATCTGTGCTAGAGGCTTTTCTTTTTTTCCTATATCTGGTACACATAAAAGTGAATTGTATGACCTGACACTGGAATAGGTTGTTGAGAAGACGGAGTGAGTGGAAGGATGATGGAACAAATAGTTTTGTCAGTTCCCAAATGAATGAATCCTGTTTTCAGTGGATACATGTCTCATGGTTAATTGATTCTTTGACTGAATTATATGCTGAGACTCTAATGTGAGCTTATCCTTTAGTAGACACCAGAGAATCCACAGAGGAGATAACTTGAGCAGAGTGAAGAGATTTCAGAAGAGCTGAGCTCAGCCTTTACACAAAGGTGAGGACTGGAGGCATTGAAAGGACCTAATTTCTCCACCCACTACCCTGTCTCAACCAGGATATGTCCAGTCCAAAGGAGTTGGTGTGCCCATAGAAACTTCAGTTTTTCCAGGAGTTGACTACACCTTCTCCCTACAGGAATTTCATTCCTCCAAGGTCCTCTATTGTTTTTTTCCCCCAGTTTACTCTGTGTATTTTATGGCTACTGTCTGGGAAGAAGGGAGATGTACTGTGGTGCCCTAAGGACTGCATGTATAGGGATTGCCCACTACAGACATGTTGCCTGGCCAAGATGAAATTTATCCGACTGCCTAGTGAGCCATAGCGTGTGCCTGTGAGTGGATGAATCATACATACTGCTGTGTGGCCAGACAAAGGCTTTGGGACTGCGTGCAGTTGCAGGCTCTATTTTGTACAGGACTGTAAGAATTTAATTCTCCTTGAGTCCTCTGCCCCTTTGTCAAATCAGGTGGAAATTTGCCAGCAGGTTCAAGAGTTGCTGGGAAGTCTGACTCATGTACACATGAACACATGTACCAGGTTTGCAAAAACTTCATTTCCTCGCAAAAATGAGCTAAAAACACACTCAGAAGGTGAGCAAAGCCCTGTGTTGGAGTGTCTGACGAGCTGTGATTTCTGCACAAGTGACCCATGCACAGCGTGTCCCAAACATGCTTGCAGCATGCTTACCCTCGCTGCCACACACTTGCAGGGTGACTCACTGTGATTCACCCGGCGCGGTCCTGCTCTGCGATTCGCATAGGCGAGCATGCAATGCGAGCTGCGCTGTCTCTCGGGGTTGGATGTTTGGTTCACACTTGTGCACAGCGCACATGTATGCGCTCTGTGACTCACGCTAACATGCCGTGGTGGCTTGGATCACAGAAGCAAATGAGACATAATCATGAGCAGACACTTGTTCAGTGTCTCATGCTCCTATCGGTTAGATTTTGAAGGAGAACATGGCACAGGGCTTGAAGATTTTAATATTTCTATCCTGAAACAGACCTCTTGAGAAAAGAAATTAGCCTGATGACAGTAGCAGTAATTGGATTATTCCGTTAGTATTCTCCATGGAAGAGGAAGTTGCGTGACTTTAACTATATTTTCAACGCAGAGACTTAAAAATTGCACTTAAAATGTGAATTACGCCTTACTTTCTTTTCATAACTGACAAGCAGACATCTGTTTTCTGCCCCACTTTCCTTCTGCACACCTTCTGCCTTTGGTCTGCCTGAGCTTTCTGTATAGCCTTATTCTTTGCAAGGCTACAGCAAACTGTGGTGATTTGCATACCTCAAATGGTACTGAAGGAGATCAAGGCATGGTCTAGCCAGTAGGTGGGCTGAGGAGGTGCCAACCTGAAGGTGAAAACAAGGGATTTATGTATCCCTTGATCTAGAGGAGGGGATTTGCTTAAAGGCCTGGACATCTTGGGGAGGTAGAGACAGGAAGGTCTGGAAAAAGTAATGTGAAGAAATGCGGGGCAGGGAGGTGCTGAGCAAACATTGAGCAGATCTCTGAGCACTGAGTCCTCTTTTGCTCTATGGGCTAATCTCCTGCAGCTGCAATATCAACGCTAAAATGATTTGTAATGGGACTGACAAAGTTCTGGAATATGTGCACACCTGCAGTAGACAGCACTGCTGAGGTGGAAGGAGATGGGGAGGAACTGGACAGATGGTAATGAGCCAGCCTTCTATTTCTGCTAGTTCCGGTCATTTACAGGCTTCCTATACGCTCATGGCCTCCCTCTCTTTTATTTTAAAAATCTCTGATTATATTTTGATAAACTTTCTGTTTATTTGGAATCTGCCAGGTGAGTTTTGCTGGGCTTTGGGCACATCCAAATGTTTGATACAGCCATTATCTGGTCAGAGAGATCACTTTTTTTGTTATTCAGTTGTTTCCTTAATTTAGATTTAATAAGTCACTTTGTGCTCCATTAATTAGGCCATCATGCAAAATGTTTAATGCCAAAGCATGCTTGCTTGCAGATGGTGGAACAGCTTCATTTAGCGAATGGCTGGAGACCTCACCAGGCTGTGCTGCTCCTCATGCCCACAGTCCATTCTCCCCCAATGAGCCATGGTGCCGTTAACCTTCTCTATCTCTGTGTCCTGGCGTGAATCCACAGGGCTCATCTTCACCACAGCTTCTAAGACCCTTTTTCTCTGTCCGATCCTCCTGCCCTTGCTGGAGCTCCCTTGGAAGATTTTATGTGCACGCGTGGGTTTTATGTTTCATCTCCTTAATTGTTATAAACCGAAGCTGTGGCTGTCAGCTTTCTCAACAAAGGCAAAATGGACTGGCAAAAGCATGCTGTGATACTGGCCGCTGGAGGAGGAGGAGGTTGTGAGCAGTATTTGTCTCCTGCTGTGCTGAGGACTGCAATTCTGCCCAACGGTGTCACTCACTGGTCACTATGCTAGTCCAATAGTGTGTTGCTGTATGGCTTGAGATATGCCTGTAATAATACTCAGTAATATACAATACAATCTGTTGGGAAGTATTTTGTGCTTTCAGAGTGCCAGGAACCAGCCAGCAGCTCCTGCCGTGTGCTGCTATAAAACACACAAATCTCTCAAATCATACGTTGATGGCTTTTTTTTTTTTGGTTGGTGGTAGAGGAGTGAGTTACTTTTTCAGTTTCCCTATTTCCTGCTCCAGTCTAGACTTCAGTACTTGGAAAAGGATTTTCTCAATTGGCGTGTTAGGGTTTCTGTGGCCAGAGAAAAGTGTTTTTATATAGCAAGGGGTAACAGTGTGGGGAACATGCGTAGCTGTGTTGCTGTGTAACTGAGCCCATGTGGAAGCATGTCCTCTCCTCCTCCATGCTGCATGCATCCTTGCTATCAAGGAATCCTTTTGGCCAAATGTTTTGCTTTCATGTGATGAATAAATTGGATATGGAAATGAGCTGACATGAGTAGATTAGACACAAGGTGATAGGGATCTTGTTGTGACAATCAATTTACCTCTTTGCACTTACGAACCTGTAGGCTATGGTCTTCTGGGAACGTATCCCTCAGGACTTGCTCCTTCAGTTATAATTTGTGAATCTCCAGAGGATAAAGCTATTTTATGGTACTCCTTCCTTGCTGTTTGCCTTGCCTTCCTATTCTTTGTAGTAATCCACCTCCATGTGCTAGCAACCTTTGAAGGATAGCCCCTGCAAAGTCAGCGTGTCTTCTCATGGGGGCTGAGAAAAGGTATTGGAACTGTGTCTGGGATAAGAAAAGGATGGAGGAGACCTACTGAATGGAGGTGTTTGACAAGGGTCAGCATTGTGGAGGGGGAGGGCTTGGGGTACCCCAAGGGTGAGGGTGGAAAGAGGCAAGGGTGCTGGGGAGAGGAGGTGTGATGGGATGTTCAGTCCTTCATAGAATAAAGTGGGCAGAAAGGCCTCAGGGCAAGATCAGATAATTAACAACCTCCGGGATGCATCTGCCTCTATCAGGCAGCAATATGTGCATTGTGTGACCTCAAGTGAGCGTAATTCTTCCACCGTCTCTCCCACTTCCCCCTGGTCAGTCGGGCTCAGCAGCCCGCACCTCTTTTGCAAACAATCCTGTACGTGCTTTGCAGGGCCCTGGACCAGAGGCTGGCCCAGGCTTTTTCCCGTGTCACCCAGGAGGCAGGATCTGGCCCTGCCACTGGTGCATGCCAGGCTGGGGTGGGAAGGCAGTGCAGCGAGGGAGGGGGAACGTGTTCTTCAAGCAAGTGCACAAAGATGTGTCTGCACCTAAGGGCAGGGGAGAGAAATACAACTTAAGCCTCAAAAGGTTCACGTTCCTTGTCAGGAAGTCCCAAGGCAAAACCTCTTTGCTACCAAATACATTCCAGCCCACAGCCCCGTTATCTTTTTTTTTTTTTCCTCTTAACGGTTGAACCATTTAATGCCACATACGAAGTCAGATCTGGCCGCTGAGGGGCGATTCTGGGTTGCCATGGCAATGAGGCCTGTCTCTCCAAATTAGGACATTTTTCTGCTGCCTTTTCCATGCAAGGCTTTCTCTCATCTCTTTCTCCCCCTCTTCCTTGATGTCTGAAGTGCTGAGAGCTGCCTCCTCTCCCGCACGCTCCGTGAAAGGGATCAGACTTTGCCTGTCTGAATTAATTCCTCTGAAGCCCGTGCCAACTTTGCGTGTGCCGGCTCTGTGAGGGGGAGCTTTGAGCTCCCCAACAAAAGCGTGGCAGGACGGGGTCAAGCAGGGGCGTAGAGACATGGAGGTTAGCGGGGGAAGGCAATGTGTGGCTGTGGGGTGCTAATTGCCTTCTCCTGCGCCATCACCTCATTTCTCCACCCGTGCTGCCAGGGCTGGGCGCTCGGCTGAGTTTAGCTTAAGATATATTTTAGGACTGGAAAAGCTAGCAGAGTAAAACCTGGGGAGGATGTAAATGTGCTGGCATGTCTTGAAATCTACTGGGCAGCCTTAGCTTCCCAGGGTCTGATCCATTATGGCGCAAGCACTTGCGATGACACCATAGGAGTCATCCATCTCTTAGGGGCATTGTGACACAGGGCCTCGTCCCCTACATGGGCTGAGCTGCACCTGGTACGTGTCTGCACTGAAGCAGTGAAGTGCCTTTACACCACTTCTGCACCTGTATATTCCCCATACTGGCTTGGGATTTGGCGTGAGTCAGACCCAGCTCAATTAATTCTGGCTGCTGACAGATTCCCAAGGCCCCAGTGGCAGCTGGGATTAGTCTGACACAGGGAAGCCCCCAGCCAGACTGCCTTCCCTGGCCTACACCTCCGACCAAGGGAGTAGGAAGAGAAAGGAGCTGGCATAGGCAGTGCTGGAAACTTGCAGAAATGGAGGCATGCCTGTGGTGGACAGCTCGGGGTGGCTGAGTATTGTCATGGACTGATGCATGGCAGAGTAGTATGGTCCAGCATTTTCTAACCACCAAGGCACAAATGAAAAGGTAATGGAATGAGGTTTCCTTGCTTCTATTTTCCCCTGGCCAGATGTGTTACTACCCCAAGACCAATTTTTTTTGACCTTGTAGAATATTTTGGGACTTCCATGTATAGCCATGAGCAGGAAATCAGGGGAGAGCAAAATTAGCAGATTGTTAATGTTTGGAATTGAGATGAAGGTGTAAGTTTTGGTTGAGGAGACAACTGGCCTCAAAGCCTGTTCCAGCCTGGCCATGCTTTAGCATCGCTGTTTTTCATAAAAGATGCTCTGGAGCTGGGGGCAGTTGGCTGTGAAGTGAAGAGCATAGCAGAGTGACGTGCCATGGCTGAACTCCTTGGGCTCAGTCCCGTGTGCTCTGCACCTTTGGCTGCTGTGGGATGGCAGTAGTGTAACGCTGGACTGATGGTATGATCAGACATACATCTGTTCTCCAGGAAGCAAGAAGTCTTGATTCTCTTTAATGATGCAACATTTAAATAAAATGAAGCAGGTGGACTTGTGAATTGGTCTGAGCCATAACCACAGGGACACCACCTTATTGTCCAAGTATACTTAAACTTGTCCAAACTTCAGTAAATATTAATTTCAAAATTTTTTTGTAACGATATATGAACAGGTTTAGATCAAAGACTGATTATCCCAGTATTGTCTATCCAACAGACAGAGGATCAAGTAGTGATACTTCCTCAGAATATTCTTTAAGCATCCAGTGGGTTATGGTTTTGGACTTTTTAAGCTAGAAAGTGCTTCTTTGTATTTAGTAGTCCTGGATGTTTTTTTCTTCCAGATATTTACCTGCATGCAAGTTCCTGGTATTTGTGAACCCATGTAAATTTTTAGCATCCAAGAGACAAGCTGTTCCACCACTTAACTGCTCATGGGGTGAAGAAGTACCTTGTTGGAAACTTGCTGCTTGACATTCTTGTTTGATATCTCCTCATTGTTTTACTGGAAAAAGCAGCTAACAGTTATACCCTTTTCACCTTTGTTAACCAGCTCCTGATTTTAGAGGTCCCTAACGTGTTCCCCGCTAATTGTCACTTTTCTGCAGGAGAATTGTAACTTATTTAGTTGACTCTCAGGAAGACCTTTCCAGTTGTCATCCATCCTCATGCTTTTATTTTTCTGGCTCTTCTGCATCACTTTGGGGAAGGAATTCAACATGAGACTTTTCAGCAGGAAAAAAAGACCTGTAGACCATAGACCATGGGTGTGTTACTTGCAGTGGCTACCTGAGCTGGTCCTGACACAGATACAGCATGCCCTGTTCTGTCCTGAGGGACTGTTTTTTGGCTCTGCCCTCTGAGCTCCTGCTGCTGATCAGATGATGGTCAGAGCTTGCAGCACATACCCTGTGAAGAGAGGCTGATGGACCTGGGTGAGAGGTGTAGGTGCCTATTACTATCTGAGGGGCAGTTACAGAAACAATGGGGTCAAACTGGCAGTGCCAGGCAGTGTAATGAGAGGCAAAGATGGCTCCTTAGGCATCATGGAAAAAACAAACAAACAAAACCCTAAGAGGCTAGTGCTGACCTGGAACAAGGGGCCAGAGTTCAGCCACAGCTGATCAAATCTACTGTTGGTGATGGTCCCACTGTAAGGGGACTGTTTGAGGCCTGTCCAGCTAATATTTCTGTGATGCCATGAAGGGTCAGAAGTGATACGTGACTCTGAGATGCAGAAGCTTTCTAGAATTGTCCTTACGGTACAGAGACTCTTTATCGCTCTCTTTCCCTGCACGCTCAGTTTATATTGGCATTGATCTACTCTGCTTTAGTCCATTCCTGCTTCCCTCTAGCAAGCACGCTGCAGGCCTCTGAGGAGCTAATACACAGATCATGCTTTTGGGCTGCGATGCTGAACAGGCGATTATTTAGCAGTCCTGGCCCAGGAACAGATCCTGCATCCCAGGGAAGCTGCCGTGTGCTGTATTGCTGCTGTGGATGGGCCCTGATGTCTCCAGCAGCCTCCTGTCCAGCTGCACCAGGATGCTCAAGCAGAGAGCAAGGCATGGGGCATAGCTTGGAGCAGTTGTAGTTTGCTGAGCAGAGCAGCATCTGGGTCACAGGGGGGAATGCAGCAGAGGTCTTGTAAGGAACAACTGACGCCTGATTCACTGATGCCTGTGGGAGGGAAACGCCAATTAAAATAACAATTAAAAAGAACAGAGCAAAGCTCCAAAGACTTCCTGTAATTGCAACAGATGTAGCTGAAGCTTCCTCAGGTGATGAGCAGGTTTTGGTGGTGCAAGCTGGAAAGGTGGCAGAAAACTCAGCTGTGCTGGGATGTGGACTTGGGATGCATCCCAAATGCCAACTTTTGCCTCCTAAATTTTCAGTATTTTCTTCTTCCAGTTGTTACTGAGATCCTGACATTTGTCTTTCTTGTAATGCTATTATTCCAGCTGCTTGCCCTGTCTGGTATGCAGAGAGTTTCAGCAGTTATAACGTTCAGGATTTAAAGGCTGAATTTCTTGCCACCTTACTTTGTTTTCCCTGACTGTAACTGTTTCTGGTCCCAGTGTCTTCATTGTTGTGCTGCTCTTGTATCTTTGTGTCTTAAAGAACATCAGGATTGAAAACAAATGGGGAAAGGGAAAAAGTATTCACACTTAACAAAGCAACAGTGGTGTGTGTCTGAGTTTGTGTCTGTGTCTAGGAGAGGCTACTGTGAAAAGAATTTGTTCTGAAATGCAAAATGGAGGGGATTTCAACATTAATAATGCTGCATTATACATGTAAATGGCATTATTAAAGGCTTCTGATTATTTCAGAAAAAATAATTAGAAAACTTTGGGGCTACTTGTGTAAATCAAACCAAGGGAATGAGCTGAAGGCAAGAATGAATAATTATTCCCTTGTCTTCTATTGCATCCCTGCCTTCATTCCTACTGCATCCTTACCCCAAGTCTAGAACAAACAACCCCAGAACAAAACAAGAGCACTTGGTGCTCTGAGCATCATCTGGAAGAAGAAACCAAAATATTCAGAGTTCTCTCTCTGAATGGCTGAGAACTAAGGGAAAAGCAACATGAAGAAACTCAGGCCTCCCCAGAAGTGCAAAGAATTTAAATCAGTGCTTGTAAAATGCAACGATGAATAAGACAGGTAGGTAAAATTCTTGCATGTAATACGCAAGTACTTGAAGTTGGTGCCAGAAGGGAACATTTTCACCCCCTTGCTTTCCTTGAGAAACAATTCCCTTTAAATTGGATTGAAAAATGCAGGATGACTCTTTATGTGTGGATTACTGCTACAGGATGACTGCCAAAACAGTCAACTACAGTGAACAAAATAGGAAATATAATTATTGCTGCAATTTCAGATCACAGAGAAAGAACTGTAGCAGCCTCTAGGAAAAACAGAGACTTAGCATTTGAAGGAAACAAAATTTTAATTTTCCCAGCCACAGAGTCCCACAGGAGAGAGCTCATGGGGCTGAGGAGAGCTTTCAGGAAAAGATGAAGTTGAGACTGCAATCCAGTGTGCGAGTGCAATATGCACACGTTTCTGTGCGGCAGAAAACGTACAGGGACGGCGCACTTGGATTCTGCGTGTTGATAATGCGTGTCTCTGGCTCCCTGGCAGATCCTTATGGACTTCAGGGAGGCTCTTCACAGATATGGCAGAAACCGCTCTGCAGTCAATAGTGGGATCAGAGCCCAGAGCAGCTAAATGCTGCTAATCAAAAACGAGGAAGCAACCAGAGCCTCTGGATGGAGATGAAGTGAAAGAAGGAAAATTAGAGTCCAGCTTAGAGTTCATCTCACAAAAGCTTGTGCTGATCATTTGCTATTTTATGTGGGATTGGCATTTTAAGGGGCATATTTTACTTCATTCTTTCTTTTGTACAGGCATTGAGAAGATCTGGAGATTACAGAATGTGAATAGCGTATGAATATATATGCCCAGTGTGCTCGTATATATGAAACACTTCTAAATATACAGTAGAGCTGGCTGAAAGGTTTCTGGTGGAACAATTTTCTGCTGGAAAACGTTGATTGTACAGTATTGAAAAGTCCCCTGGGAACACATCAGGCCTGTCACAACGGGGATGGAAATGGGGCAGGTTGGGTTGGTCTGCAGAGAGGCTCTGGCTCTGCCAGATCCCTTGCCTGCAAGCTTAGTAGATGACAGGCTAAAAAAAAAGAATTTTCTTGTGATCTCCTGAAATGGAGTTTTTCAGGTATTTATATTTTCATAAAATGTGTCAAATGTTTGACTTTTCATACATGATAATGGGAGAATTTTTTTACTTTCCATCTGCAGACAAAGCAGCATTGGTTTTCTGGCTGCTACAGGAAATGCAGCACAGTTACTCACATGTGCCCCTCCAGACAAAACCCACTTCTGAAATTCCCCACAAGCTGCTTGGGGTCCTCCCTTGTCAGCAAAGGTTGAGGACGCACGATAGAGAGGGGCTGAGCTTGGTGCTCAGTGCTGGTGTCCTGCATAACTCCTCATTCTGTTGCATTCAAAGTGAGCTTGTGTGGGTCCAAGATGGCACGCTGGTGTATTTGCATCTGCAAATATTTTTTTGGGAGCATAGCTAAAAAGGATGCTTTCTGACTCGGATATGACATGCTGCTCTCTGGGTCTATTTGTAAACTATAGCTATGAAACAGATACATCCTTTTCCCATATAGGTCTCTGTTCTTCTCTCCAAGGCCTAATGAGTAGCCTAGTGCATAGGAGAGGTGCTTCGCTTGGACTTTGTGTGCTAATTGTCCAAGATGCTTAGATTTTTACCTCCTGCAATTGGTCTTACCTGCAACTGGACACATTGTGTGACTGCGTGCACCATGGTGTCATCTTGATCATCCTGCAAGGCAGTGTTGATCCACACTACATTGCTATGTATAATACCCAGGAAATATGGGGCACAGTAATGGCAGTTCTGTGAGGGGTACAGCTGATGAAATAATTGAGCCTGATGTGCCTGGTGAAGGGAACACATTTTGCAGCTGTGCGTGGGTGACTGAATCTGCTTCCAAAGTTTGTAATGAGGATGGCCAGTCACTTACCAGTACTTACCAGTAGCATCTGCTTGTGTTTCTGCATGAAGACCTTGGAAAATGGGATGATCACCAGGTCTTTTCAAGAAAGCTTTGGCCACTACCAGGAATGAATTCTGAAGCAGGCCATGCATGGGCAAATCCCCTGCATACGGGTCATGTTGATTTGTAATGTTTGCTTCATTTTGGGTGCCTTTTAGGTAGTTATTTTTGAGCTGCCTGAGCAAGTCCTTGCACAAAGGACTTATTGTCCAGGATTTGTGGGAACATGCAACTTTAAGATGGTTTGGCAGGAGCCAGCTGAAGCCAGTTGTATTACAGGGATGCTCTTCATACTCCTGTGAGTGGCCTGTGAATAGATGCTGAATGAGGTGGGCTCTTTGGCGCTGAGCAACTGCTAGAAAGCACATAACACCGGGAGTAAGATGAGGTAAGAAAACATGAGTAGAAGAACAGAGCAGACAAAAAGCCTTGCTAGTGGAAATAGCAGTTATGCAAGGGAAGACTTGTCTGGTAACTGGCGCTAAACCTGCAAGCAAAATGAAAAGAGCAGGTAGCTGGGAGCAGTTCCTATGCTAGGGTGTTGGCTATTCTTGGGGGCTTCTGACATAGTATGAGGTTAGCTTTGGACTGGGAGCGTGTAAATAGAATGATCCAACAACCAGTGCAATTTCAACCTGTGGTTTTGAACCAGAGCGTTAAAAAGACAGGAAAACTCAAGAGGGCTTGTGAAAGAGGAAAGATTGAAGGCCCTGTCTGGCAATTCTAAGAGGTTAAGCCAGTCCCTGGTAAAAGACTGGGTGGTAGTAGGAGGGGACAAAACTCTGTGGATGACAAGAGATCACAAATACAGGACTTTCCATGGTAAACCTTGGAATAATACTCTGAGTTTCCTGAGGGGAGAAATCACCAAGTCCAGAGAGAGATTAGACTTGGTGAGGAATCCAGTATGCTGCAAAAAGAGAAATCTGCTAAAAGCGCTTTGGCCACCTTTCTTCTTCGAAGTCAGCATCCTCCAAGAGTGGCACAGGGAACTACTGATGTTGCAGCAAATAATAACCAATACAGGGCTGACATCTGAGAAAAGGGTGTAAGAACTGCAGTGCTGTGCTATACTTTGCAAATGCATTCCCAATATAGTTAAAGAAGATGCCAACATCATTAAAACTGGGCAGCTCCTTGTAGCTGCAAAAGACAGTTTTGCAATAGCAGATGATTTTGTTGTCACCCTCAAAGCAAGTGGGATACTTCTTGAAGTGAAGTTGCATGGGAGTATGTTAGTCTGATGCCAGGAAAAAAAATGACATTACCCTTGAAAGAAAAACTAATGGAAGGAAGTGATAAAGTAGAGAAATTCAGGATGTATGGGGGTGAGTTAGTTTTTTGTAGGGGAGTGACTGAACTAAAAGCATGGCTAAAAACCCAATGAACTTGAGAAGGAATGATCCGTACTAATGTTATTCTAAGGTTAAAATCAGTTAAACAGAGATCTCATCAAGATACCGTATGAGGGTGTTTTCCAAGGGTGCGGAAAGCTGCCTGGCTATAGGGTAGAGTGGGAGGAGCAAAGTCAGCCAATGATTCATGATCCTAGAAAATTCCCTTTTGGTAGTGAGTGGAGAGAGATTCGAGTAATTCAAAAGGTTTATTCCTCTGGGAATCATCAGATGAAGAAGGGAAGTGTGTAAAGCTGGACACACAGGATCTGAAAGAATAAATAAATGTTTATAAATAGATCAGTTCCTGCCACTGCAGCCACTGCAAGAGGAAGGATTCTAATACTGAGGGCATGAACATTTAGACAGTGGAGATTTTGAGCTGCCTTAAACCCCTATAAATCTATTATCAGAGGATCTGAGAAGCTTTATGGAGAACCAGAACCAATGTAGTGTAAATGACATACTTGGAGGATTTGTTAATGCAGGTAGATCACAGTATCACGAATACTGGCCCACTGACATGGAAAATAGTACCAGGATCTTTGTAAGCAAATCTGTGCCTCGTTTGGTTTCAGCAGCCTTGGTCTTGACAGCACTTCTGTGTAAAGATGTCCAGTGAATATGAGATGAGAGACTGAAGATTATATAAGGGTAATTTAGGGATTTAAAAGGAACTTGAGAGGGGCCAAAGAGGTTTTATCCTGAGCTCAGAAGAGCAGTGGTATTGAAGAGGCTGTCAAAGCTTTTTACTCATATTGAAAAAATGTAGGCTAGGTTGAGTGAAAGAGTTAGTGGTAGGAGAAAATTGGCCCCTTGCACCAAAGTAGCCACTGATCTTTACATACTACCTGGAAAACAAAACCCAAAATAAAACAATTCAGTGTGTACTTCTCCTAAGCTGTTATTCTCAATTCCTCAAGTTAACCTTATCAGAAGACACATTGGCTAAGTAGGTGATCATGCATACCAAATTTGTTTTTCCAGACATGGTACACCTGCCTTAGTAGCATCTGACAATAGGCTAGTTTAGCAGGCATGAATTTTAAGTAGTTTGCATGCGTTTTGACATGAAGCTGCTAGTTTTCTTCATCCATGATTTAACAGATTTGTGGAAAACCTCACTAAAATAATAACAGAGTGAAAGGGATGGGGGGGCTGTAGTTTCGTCTTCATTAAGCTTTCTAAAATCATAGCGTGGTATCAATGGAGTGAGAGCTGCCTCCTGTAGGTTTTTTGTCCAGTAGAAATCAGGATTCCAGAACTGAAGTCAAAGTCACTTGGGATTCTAAGTTAGTTATACAAAGGGACAAGTAAGGCAAAAAGAAAAGCTCAATGCATTTGGGGTCTGAGAAGCTTCCTTTCTTCATTAAAAGGATATTGTGCATATACATGCTGGAGAAGAAGAGCTAGAGGTAGGCCCAGTAACACAGGAAAATACTCTGTTTAGGAGACTGTCAGGTCAGCTGGACACATGATGGAAGATAGGTGACCTTCACACTCCATAATGAAATGCAACGAATCAGTCACTTTGCTCAGCAAGCCCTCAAATGGGTTACAGCCAGGACAGGTGACAGAGATGTGGCCCTGCTCACAACAGGACTGATACACTCAACACTGCTCAGCACATGGGTCTCAAAGGGAGAGAAGCTGGTTCATGTGACAGCATGGGGCACCTCAGAGGGCAATGCAATATGCTTGTTATAAATATGTAAAATTTGGTATTATCTTGATATTTGATGATTGCTGTTATTCTGATGCTTGCCTGGGAAAGGAGGGTTTGAGGGTCTGCGCCCTTGGTGGACTCTGACCTAAGTCAGTTAGAACTGGTCCTTCTCCTCTCCAAGGGCCCTTTGCTCCACGCATGTCAGATGAGAGCTGCTATTTTTGACAGTACATAATGCAGCTCCATATCGTTGGCTGTGGGTGATTTCCAACACACCTGGGACAAAATTTCTGAGCATGGCCTATCCTGGTAACATACCCTTTTCAGTAATCTTATAAGACACCATGATTTTGGCAGAGGAGAGATGAGATTTTTCTCTCATTCTGGATACGGTTCTTCCATGAAGATCCATGGTGCAGGGACATGAGCAGAAACTTTTGCCATTTGCTCCTTTTCTTCCTTCCTACTTGCTTTTCCAGTGCTTTCCTTCTGAAATTTAGACCTTAATTTTTTTGACCCGATTCCTGCGTAAAGGGTCAGAGGACTGCAATTCAAGCTCCTCACAATGACCAAGATGGTTAAGGACTGACATATCAAGCTGCTGGGTGACCTGTGGCCTCCCAGGCAGGGGAGGTGGCTTTCTAATGCTTGTAGGCTGTAACTCTTACAGGTGTGCCATTTCCACGAACCTTTTGTCATGCACTTCCACAAGCAGTCAGCGGACTCAGGGAAGAAATAGCACAGATCTTGCGTACATACATCATATGACTTTTCCTTCCATTTTATCAAGCCCTTGTCATGAGATTTTTTAATATGAGCCATAGGATGGGAAGAAAAAAATATAAAGGAAGAGAAGATTGAGGGGAGCCTGTTCCACATTCCAACAGTTAATTAAATCCTTCAGCCAGTGTTCCAGGCAGACAAAGGAAGATAAAAGAACCCATTGCATGAGATTATTGCGTTTGCACCTTAATATATTACCTGACAAGATTTTACTCATGCAATTGCAAGTTGAGGAATTTTAACTGTACATTTTTCTACTTTTTATGTATGGAAGAGGGGGAAAACAAGTATGCTGTTAGTATTTTTCTTCCAAAGACAAATTTGCATGTTATATTCCAGGAAGGAGCCAAACAGGGTCCACTTTTGCTTTATGCTGCGCCCTTTAGTCATCTGAGACATGCAGTGAGGTTTGGGGGCTTGTAATGTGGAGGTGGGTGCTGGGGATGAGCGAGAGATGCTTCAGCCGCAGAGGGGCCTGGAGGCACAGATTCGCAGAGCATGGTTTCCATGGCAGTGCTATGGAAACCAGGTTCTGCTGCTCACTGCTGCTCAGGGTGGAATTTCAATGCTTTGCACAGCCCTGGTACCCAAGAAACAGCAAACCCGCAAACAAAACCGCAGCAAACCTGTAGATGCCTCATCAGAGCACCGTTTCTCACGCAGCCCATACGCTCTGCCCACCACCCTGGGGGAGGAAAGGACGAGCAAGCCCAAATCGGCTTAGATAAAATTAGAGCTTGTTACACACCTGTGTCCTAGCCTCTAGCTGGGCCCCTCAGAATAGTTTTGGAGGTTCAAAGAAGTTTGGTCAGCTCTAGGATCTTTGATCTGCTCTTGTACCTTGGCTACTTAATGCAGCCTGGAAGCTGAGCAGCTGCATCATGAGGAGTGGGGATGTGGAGGGCTGTGGAAAACCTAAAGCAAGAAAAGCTGTCTTCTCTTGGTTCTTCTATGTGATCATCTCTGAATCATGTGGGTTCCCGTACCTTGGTTTGCACATATGCAGAACAGATTTGATAATGATACCTGCTTAGCTCCCAGGGGCTGGGCAAGTTTAACTTTTGCTGGTGAGTGCAAGCTAGAGCTTGGAGGATTTGGGCTACTGTGAAACCCATTTAGTTAATGTTTGGAAGGTAGTTTGAGGCCCTCTGATGAAAGTGGTTAGAAAACTGCCAAATTTTGCCAGCTTCCAGGATAACAGCCTGTAAACAGTTGTACTTAAAACTTATAGAGGCCTTACCCTGATGTTCCCTCTTATCTATATTTCTCCTGCAGGACTAAGCACTGGCACTGTGATACTGTAGCACACAGAGACTGGAATATAGTCATTTTAGCAGCAATACTGTGAGCTAGGTCTCAGTACCAAAACCCTTTACCTTCCTTTGCATAGGAAGGAGAAGTAAAATAGCATAAGGGTTGATCTTTGATTTTACAACTGTTCAGTGCTTGCTGACAGGCAGTGTAGCCTGAAACCTAGTAATTAGTTTACTTAAACCCAGTTTAGCTTACTTAAAATTTGCCAGTGATTTGCCCAAGATGATGGTGAACATGCCCCCATGCCAGTTGCCAGGTCCAAGCACCCTTTGGCTGGGGTGGTCAGTCAGAAGAAGCCATAGGAGATAGCCTTCTACCGGCTCTCATCCCAATTCTGTACCATCAGTGCCATTTTAGGGCTCTGGAGCTCCTGACTGGCACCTCCCAGAGGAGGGTGGGCTCTGAAATTCCCCTGGGGGCATGCCTGGGGCATCCCGCTGCCCTCTGAGCTCTCCCTTCAGCCACCCAGGCAGTTTTGGCACACCGTGATGGGTCAGTGAGCGCAGTCCCTGCCTGCGGTGAGGCAGTGGTTTTGGAGTGTGTACCCTATGGCGTGGAAATGCGCATAGCTGCCCGTGACAGCATGGATGTGCAAAGTCATAGCTGTGTGGTTTGCGGTGCTGCACAGTACTGGAGAGGCAGCAGGGAGGGAAGTGTGGTGCTGGAGGTCCCTTAGCGCTCAGAGCCAGCAGGCAGGGAGGACGCGGCACCTTGCAGCCTTGGAGGGCTGTCAGGGTGATGGTAATAGTAAGCGATAGCCTCCCGCAAAAGCGGCCAGCCTTATAAATACCAAACTCATGGCGGTAACAGCAGGGTGGGCCTTACTCGTATGCTGGGGGGAGGATTTGGGAGAACCCTGGGGAGCCCATGGCTGTGCTGTCAGAGCAGCACCCCCTGCTTGCCAGGGTTGCAGGCAAAGCCGGGGCAGTATCTTATCCTGGGAGCAGCCTTCCCTTGGGAATCAGCTGCCCCTCTCCCCCCGCGGAGGAATTGTCTTCTGCTTAATAACGTCTTGCTTGTAATATTCTGAAACAAGGAGGCTAATCAAAGGCCCCGTTCCGTGGAACAGGGATGCTAAGTGACAAGATTAATTTCAGTAATCAAGCAGCTTAATTTGGACATTTTTTTTCCCCCCTCTTCTCTGTTGCTGATGGAAATTGAGGCAAATCTCATTCTGGAGAGACACTCCTTCCCTGCCTGGTGGTAGCACTACCCTCCAGTTCAGAAAATGGTTGTGTAGGGACAGGAGGAGGGAGAAGACAGGAGAGAGGAGTAGGAAAGGGTCATAAAGGACAGTGTCAGAGAAGGTGCATGGACCGCTATTGCTGATGTTTCTCGACCATCTTCCTTCTGGAAAGCTCCCAAAGTGTTTTATAGACTGCATCGCAAAGGCTCCAGTCAGCACTGAAATGCAGTCATCTTGTCTGGATTGCAGCAAGTCTTTGAAAGGACATGGAAATTTGACAGTTTAGGAGAAGGCAGGCGGCTATGACACCACCAAAGGGAAAAGGTTAGACGGGAGACTGTGCGATGGGATGGGACTTACCTGAAATACACCTGTGGCTGAAAGGTCTCACTCTGGCAACTAAAAAAGAATTAACCTTCATCCTCCAGTGATGCAGAGCACTGAGGGCCCCTTTCCTGTGCTCAGCTGGGAGCTGGTGCTGCCAGCACAGTCTCCTGCAGTGCCGGGACCTGGCTGTCCTCCACCAGCCCAGCCACTGCTGCTGCTGCCTCACCTGCCCCGGCCTCCCCCCAGGACTTGCCCGATGCTCTCAGCAGCCATGATGTCACTGAGCTCCGATGTCACAGTGACCCGAGGACATTTGTCCCTGAGCACCTAGACAGCCTCACCAGGTTGGTGTTGCCCCCAACCTGGTGACAGAGGGTGGTGGAGGTGGCTGGTGAGAGGGTTGGGAGATAACCCAGAAAATGTGCTTTGTGCTGAGGCAGGAAGAGCTGGGTCCATGCTGCTGCCCCATGAGGAAACCCTTCCTCCGTGGTTGCAATATAGATAGGGGAACAGGTCCCCAGGGGATATAGCAAAGCATAAGACTGGGTAAAGCCCTGGGGGGATTGTTTTCTGGGGTAGTTTTGTGCTGGCCTGAAGGGTTAGGTGTGTGCGTGTGAGTGGGCTGGAGAGGACAGTCTAATAATAGCTATTTACTCATTCAAACGCCTGTGATCTGTGGAAGCCTGGACAGGCACCCAGTGGCGTGTGACAGCCCTCCAGAGTGAGCGGAGTGGGTTTAAGGGAATGACGTCCTTGCCCGAGGCAGTGAGGTTTCAGGTCTGGCAGCTTTCCATGGCCGGTCTCTCCAATCCCCCCATCAGTGCACTCCTCCGGTGCTGGCACCTCTCTCGCACGTCCCCCCCCCTCTCTTTTCCTCTCCGTGGGGGGCATCTTTAGCTTGACTGCATCCCCTGCCATCTTCTGGCAATCGATTTTTTGGAGACAATCCGTGACGTTCCTGACCCCCCCTTCCTTTCCTTCTCCTCCTTCCCCTCTCCCTCTCCCTCCCGCTGACTTGTTATTATGTACTGCAGCTGCCCGGAGGATTTTAAATAGACCCATAATCGCACAGCAGCTCCTCTTGGAAGTTTAAATATAACCTCCTTGTTAATCTCGCGTGTGGCAGCAGCACGGCACCTGGGGAAGGGAGTAATGGACAAGCGCTAACCCACGGCTTTACATGAGGACTGGGAGGGCTCACCATTTTTTTCTTAGTGCCCTCTGCCTTGAAATCATTGGGAAATTGCCTTGTTTGTTTTAACCAGAATAGCTCTGAGGCTGGTGCAAGATGGCGAATTGATGGCTTTTGCAGCATGAAATTCTTTTCTTAATCACCATCCCAGGTGCAGCACGAATGAAGACAGCCCACAGCCACCTCCTGTTTGTCCCCTGCTCCGAGGAAGCCCCCCCTGGAGGCAGAGTGCAGCTCAGACCTCACCCACCCTTTCCCTCCTTGCAAGAGGGTACCAGCAGCGTACATAGGGCTGAAAGAGGTGTTTTGGAGTGTTGGGGACACCTATCTGTAGGGAACTAGGCAAAGATCCTGCATTTGGGATTTTCATCCCAAAGCGGTAATGGGCTCGTCTCAGTCTTATTTCTAGCTCTCCAAATAACTAAATTACCCCTCAGACTGGAGAGCGGTTTACTGAACGTCATAGTTCAGTGACACTACAGAAGAGATCACAATTAATAATGGATTTTCCCAAAGGACCTTCTAAAAGGGCAAATCTAGTGCTCACTAGCTCATTAAATGTGGTGAGACACTTTCAAACAATAACTGTTGCCTGTTGCTTTAGGCTAATAGGATCCCTACTCTTCCTGCATCCCAAATGCAGCCATCTTCTTCTACAGAGGGATGGGATGTGCATGAGGGATCCCTTCTTAACTAGTTCTTGTGCTGCAGTTGTTGGTGGAGGAAGGATCTAGCTGGCTGTTCAGGGATGTGGGCTGTGTTTCCTCTAGTCTGCTGAGCTGGTGCATACCAGGAAGGTTGCTTCTGTACTTTAGTTTCCTCCTCTGTAAAGAAGGGGAACACTGATGTATTTGAGCAATGCAATAGAAAAACTAAGTATTATTATCTGAGTACCCAGAACAAAAAATAGTACTATTGATGCTAAATTATCCATCCATTTTAATAATCCAGCCATAGTAATTGCTAGAGCTGGGGGACTAATTCACAACACATAATTTATTCAGTGAATTTAGCTTCTTTTTCTGCTCATGGAATATCAATTGTGCAGATCATAATTTCCTCAAATTTATTTGAATTTATTCAGTGAACTTCTTCGAAAATATTTACTCTGTGGATTGATACAGGCTGCATTACTTAATTTTGGTTGGTCAGAGAGATCTATTTGGTATTGTTTCTGTTCCCTTGTTGAATAAGCACACAAGCACTTCTGGCATAATACTTGCATAGGAACATGGAAGATGTACACTTTTGCAAGTTTTTGCACATTTCCATTCATGAATATGCAGGTAAAACTTGTATGCAGCAGCACTGACAGCAAACAAACACAGACAAGCTGGGTCTAAGTAATTTTGCATTAAAAATGTGAATGAATATTTTTAAAGGGCCTGAATTACCAGGACAAAAATCTGATTTTACACAGAAGTAACCTGGTCCTCAGTAAATGGCAATAATGTTATGTTGAATAAGAACCTAATAATTTACCTCTTTTCTTCTCTTTTCTGCTGCTCAGTACCATGATTTTCTGTATTGATATAGACCCCAGCCTGGATCTATATTATACAAAGATTGTTTTATTTTTATTTTTTATTTTTATTGCTATATTTGTTTATTTTTTTAATTGGCTGTATTCATGTGACACCCACTGTAAATGTGCTCATGACCTGCAAAGGGTAGTGCTTGTCTGTTTGTCTTGCTTCCACTAGTTACCCATTTCCAAACTGGCGCTCTCACTCCCACCTCCCACCTCAGAAATGAGATGAAGTGTAGTGTGGTTAATCTGAAACTTTCTAAGGCCCAGAATTTCAAACATTTCCAAATGTCTGGCTCCGGTTTATGGTTGTAGGAGTGTGAAGGATTAGGTCCATGAGGTCATTTTTGCATACTTGTGAGCAGTGTGATCAGTGCAAAGTGAAACAAGGAACATGCAGGAAGAACTGGACAGTTTTGAGGACTATGGTAATAGAAATGGGGTGGAATGCACTGGTGTGAAGTCAAGGGACATGCAGATAGACTGGTCTCCAGTGCCTGGTTTGGGTCCCTGTGGTGGAACCCATGCTAGATCTGAAGGACTTGCAAGGGAAATTGTTTGGAGAATGCAGCACTAACATAATTCCATTTCTTCTAGCCGGTCTGGGTGACTTTGCACATTCTGCTGGCCTATATGGGAAGATTTTTTTTTTACTCCTACTAATTGATCCAAAACAATGGGATTATCAGTTGGAAGCAAATGAAGAAGAGAAAAAGTGGGAGTATTATTTACTGGTGTGATGACTGAGCCTTCGATATGAGACATCAGCATAAAAGGCAATTATGTTCCTAGGTGTCAGGCAGGATATTCCCTGCCAAGTCAGGGAAGAATCAGTATCAATGTAAAAGGCTCTACTGTAATTTCCTCTGGGTAAAATTCTGCATATAACTCCACTTATCCCAACTGAAGCAAAAAGGAGTTGGAAGAGCACCTGGTTGGTCAGAGAAGGGAGAACATGTTTTACAAAAGGAGACTAAGACAACGTGGCTTGTCTAACCTGGGAAAATGTGGGCTGAGGGAATATAAAAGACTGCCTTCCATTAAAACATAGTGGGGTAAAGCACTCAGGCTGTTGGAAAGTTCTTTGAGGTAAAGAGCGTATTAACTGGTCAGGAACAGGTTTCAGCAGAAAGTCAGTCCAGAGAGGTTCTGCCCCAGCTACCAGACTGTGTAAGGAAATCAAAGAACCTAACCCCTCTTCAGTGAGAGCATGACAGGTTCCTGAAAAGAGTAATATGGAGAGGCTGTCTGGCAGGGCTGGGCCATCCCTTCCAGACTGCTCTTCCTTAATTACATCAAGCCCCATGCAGGCACTCTGTTCTTCAGAATTAAAAGGACCTTAATTCAGTTTAGTTCAATTTTCTTCTAAGGGTTGCTTTAATTTGGAAGAACTGTGTCCATTCAAGGCTAATGTGATTTAATGAATACATGCTAAACTCACAACTTTAGTTAATTTGGATTAATTTTCCCAATAATTCCTCTGTAGACAACCCTTAAGACATATAGTAGAAATGGCCAAGAAATCACGAGCGCTTCAGTCCTTCTCGTGATCCAGCTCTAAGCCAGCAAGGAGCTTTTCTGACTGCAGGAAGCCTGAAGAAACGTCTGGCTGTGCTCTGAGGAGGTCATCAGGTCCCAGAGTCGGTGTCTCAGCTGTCCTTGTACATTTCACCTCCCTGCTTTGGGGGCCCAGCGGAGCGGCCAGGCAGCCCAGGCTTGTCCTTGTGGGACATTGGTCATCATTGCCAACTTCCAGGGAAGAAAACACATTTTTCTGCAATACTGTCCTAAGGGGTTTACTGATGGCACTGCCATCGGTTACAGTTTCCATTGCCGCTGTTAGTGCATCCTCACTCTCCTCTTGCAGGACAGCACGTCACAGGCAGGAGATCTGCGTGCCCCGATCTGCGGGGCTTTAGGAAGTGTGAACTGAATTAGTTGCAGCAGGCCAAGCGGGTCACTGCCAGCACGCTGCGGTGGTGGCCGGTGGTGGCACAAGGATTTAGTGGCACACAGGCTGGCCACCGCTGCACGAGCAGGAAAGGCCCATGCTGCCGCGGCTCTGCCCGTTGCCATGGGAACAAAGCTGGATCCCTAATTGGGAAGCACGCGTTAACGTGGACGCGAATGCACCGCACCATCTGCTGTCCTCTTGGCCTTGCCTCCTGCCTCCCTAGGCCCAGTGCGGTCACTGCTGAGCATGGGTGGGAGAGGAGCTGCTGCTGATGGACCCCATGGGGTTGGGGGGTGCAGGAGAAAGGTGCCAGGTCACCTGAGAGCCAGGGGTTGAGATGGTCACCATTTCCTGTGTTGTGGAGAACAACCCCTGCTGAGGTGATGGGGGCACCTGGGGCCTTTGGAGCTTAGGCAGCAAGCCTAAGTCCTATGGCGGCTGTGGTGGGAAACACCTTGAGACACCAGGGTGCCCAGGTATTGCAGGAAAGGAGAGTCTCTCAGAGAGCATTACTGCGTGGCAGTGTGTGTGGGCCCTTAGGCAGTGCCCAGCAGGCTAACTCCAGGGGTGGTACAATCATGTCATCGCACACGTAGCTCAGCTTCAGGACAACTTCACTCCTTGTGGATCCAAGCTAATACCTCTGCAAGGTGCTGGTGTTCCTTGTGGGCTTAGTAGGTTAGCTCTGGCATCTCTGACAACGGGGCTCGGCATCACACCATCCAGGCATGCCTTGAAGAGGTCTGGAAATGTGAGGAGGCTGTTGCTGGGAAGTTGAAACAGTTGTACAGTGTGATAAAAACTAGCTTATGCAGATGTGATGGAGCAAAAAGATCCCATGTAGCATATTCCTTCTGTGTTGAGTACATCTACTGAGAAGAAAAAAATGCTAAATGAAAGTCTTTTCAGTTGTAATACCTAGCCCCTTCAATACCTGGAGGGGAGCACTTCAGGGAAAACCTAGAAGCTGTAGCAAAAGCTTTTGGCACTTCAAGAGGCAATAATCTCCTTTCTGAGCCTGTAAAGACTGCACGATGCTGTTAAACTCTGAGGAGGTGGTTTGGTGCAAGCTGTAGGATGGAGAGGGTTGTCCACTCACAGTCCTGAAAAATCTCTTTCCGAGACTCACCTGGAATGGGACTGGTTTGTGTCTTCTGTCCACATCCCAGCAGTAGGGATTATGAGCAGCCTGCTTAACGTCTTCCTGCTGTTTCTGTTTGAAATGTTGTTCATCTTTACTTTAGATGCTTAACTGTTGCGCAACACTGCTGTGTGCTATTAAAATGTTGCTGTCAGTGTGCCTAGAGGACCAAGGGCTTCCTCTGATGATGTCCGAGAAGCACAATTGTAAGGAAGTAAACTGCTCTGCGGAGAGAAGCCCTGAGAAGGTTTGAGTCCAAGGCTGGGAGGGCTTGTATGATTTGTCTCTGCTGAAACAGACATGCTGGTGCTTATGGAGTGAAGTGAAAATCATCTGAGGACCCAAGAATTTGCTTGCTGCATAGCAGTGAATTTGGGGAATATGCAGTCTGCTGTGCAAAGTCTCACACAGCGGTCAGCTGAAAGGGAACTCATACCCCTCATAAAGCTCCCTATAATAAAGGAGGTTTAATACCCTCAGCCATCTATTTATGGATGAAGTATGTACGTTTTAAAATACGCAAATACGTAAAAATGCTACATTTCCTTCCTTGGTCATTCTAGGGATACATTAGAGAGATTCCATAGGAAGGAGGGGCAGTGAGGGATATCTGCCTTTTTTTGCCACTGATAAATACAGAGGTTGTATCCATAACCTACTGCTGCATGCATGAGGAGGCTGACCATACTCTCACTTCCACCCTGGGAGAGTATTGTGGCTTTGAAGTTAATGGGATTAGCCTGATGAGTGAGAGGAGAAAGAGATCTATTATCAGCCCTTAGAAGTTACTGGATAACATAGCAAGAGCAGCTGGACGCCACATGAGCTTTTGAGCACTGGGCTGATATCTCCTATGCAGTATACTCATTCACTCTGCAAGGTTGCATGTCTTGGAGAGTGCTGATGCCAAGATGATGAATGTGCGTAGTTCTTCAACTTTGTTTCTTCTTCTCTTAGCACAGAAAAGAAGAGGGTGTCATTTGAGATGAAGGGTGCACAGCTACCACTGCAGGCTGCTATGCAGTGCAGATGGATGCACAGTGTAGGGATGTACACATCCTGCATCCGTTGAGATAATGAAAAGGTTAGGGTGTCTTACACTAGCCAACAGACTTGAAAGAAATGGTTTTCAGCTGAGTACTTCTCAGGAGTCAGATATTCAGATGTTTGCATGGAAAGGAGAAAAGGCACTTCTTTCTACAATGTATATAGAAAAAAAAAAAGGAAAGATAGCCCTAAAGCTAGATGACCAGACTGATGACTTTCTGTCAGCTTCCAGAATTGCTTAGCTGCACTCTGAAATAGACCTTTCTGTGGCTATTGTTTTCCCACAGGTATTGGTTATTCTGACCTGTCTAAAGGAAAGATAGATTTTTTTTTTTAAACCCAGATCTTCCTGGTGTATATCAATTAGATAACTACTTGCCTCCATGAAAGATGAGTCCTGAAGGGCAGTACTTTGTTGGGAAGAATAGGGTCTGTTAAAAGCATGTCCCTGTTCCTTTCCCCCATAATTTGAAGGTATGCGAGTTCTCTTCCACAGGGATGTGACCAGGGCTGTGTAGTGAAGCAGCTTGTATAATCCTTGGCTTCTCTCTGAGAGCACTAACCAGAGGCTTAATTAACTCTGAACGCATGTGTGGTGATGTAGACGCTAATCTTCAGAAAGGCTGGACTGCACCATCACCTCATTTCATAGGGATCATTGTCAGATGCTAATCCACTCCAGGCTCTGCCAGCCTGAGCTGGAGTGGAACTGGCACATCGGAGATGAGGCAATTTGCCTACCTTGAGCCATCGTGCATGTAGAGCTGCCTAGGTGCCCATGTCTCTCTCTCTCTCTCTCTCTCTCTCTCTCTCTCTCTCTACCTGCATTCACTAAAGAAACCGGAGGCAGCAGTGTAGAGGACGACAGGAAATAATGAGACAGAGTGAGACAAAGTGGAAAGAAAAGACAAAGCATCACAGCCAACGGCTCTTCGCTTGCAGGAGGTGCAGTGCTGGATGTGGCTTTTTCTTTCCCTTCTCATATCTTTATTTGTCCATCTTTTATCACGAGCCCTGGCAGGGCAATGTTCGGACTGAATAGCTTGTTTCTCCCTGGCTTATGGTAGCTCCTGCTGAGGCTTCCATCTACTTCCCACTCCCCCGTTGTGCTAGAGTGTGTGGTTAAGAAAGAGGACAGACAACAGGAGATACAGGAAAACAAGATGCATTGGCTTTGCCTTTGAGTCAGTCAAAGAGTTATTTCTATACCTTACATGCCTCACCCTGGCTTTCATTCTCACAGATGCTTTTGTTACTCTTATTATTAATGGCCAGCAGAGGCAAATTCTTTTGCTGCTCTGTCAATCCCTTTCTCTGCCCTGCTGATCCTCAACAGAAATCTCAGTGCTTCATGTGCATGTGTGATCTTGAAAAAGATATGGCAGTTCAAGCTCAGCCTCAGGTTTTGTTTAAAAAAGCATAAAACCTAATATAGATGGAAAAACTTGAATTCAAGTACAAAAAGAACATCTTATTTATTATGCTGCTGCTTTTAAGTTATGTCAAAGGCATAATGATTATATAGATGGCACCTTCTATTAATATGCAGGTAAGTATAGAAAAAACAGTGTATTCAATTACATGTACTCTGGCACAGAGCTAAGCTGACTAAAAATGAGCTCGCTGACTTTTGTTGCTGAGTTGAAGAGAAATGCAGAATTGAAACTTACTGCATCCTTATTGCAAAGTCAGGCTGACTGATTTGCTCCCCTAAATCCTCTTCATCAGGCTATGAGGAGTGTAAATGTTCATCTGCTTAGATCATGGAGATGAGTATAATAGTCCTTCCAGCACCAGTCACTGTAGCAACTATGAATATGAAATGTTTCTGGAACTGCGGGGAGATTGCAAGCTTTACCTCTCCTGTGATCCACTCTTTTACCAACAACAAATTCCAATTCATTGGAGTTCAGAAATGGCTTTTCCTAGAATAGCAGGTTTGCCATAATTTCTGTCTCACTCTCATAGCAGCAAGGGGTATAGCAAATGGCTGTTAATCATCAGTGCAAAGAAAAGGAACTAAAGAGCTATGATCCCAAAACAAAATAATAGGAAGCAATAATTCAGCAGGTGTGAATTTGGCAGAACATCCTGCAAATGTTTGGATGGGCATGTGTGCATGCAGGGGACTTCAGATATTTGCGAGTGTTTTTGTCTGTAAAGCTGTAGGAAACCTCCTATTGAGTTTCCGAGACTTAATAGATGGGAGCTCAAGAAGAACATTTGAAGAGGGAGCTTCTTTCCTTTCTAATATCCGTGTAAATAACTCCATGTGCTTTATTGGTCTCAAGGTCTTCACAGTGGGTAGGAGGAGAATCAATAATCGTTTAAAACTTTGTGAATCAATCAGATGAGCAAGACAGGCATGACAGCAGCTTTCTGACAGGGGTGCTGCTCATTGGTTGACTAGGAAGGAGATCTGGACAGGGAGAAGGCAGGTATTTCCATGCTTTCATCCATCCTGGAGCATGAGAGGTAACTAGCTCTGGCCACAGCCTGTTCTGATGGGGATCAGGCCTTCAGGCATGACAAATGAGGCTGCATATTGAACTGCCTATTGCTTGTTCAGCCAAGGACTCTTGTAACACACTTCAGTGATACGGTTGCTTTTCAAAGCAGGGGTTGTATCCAGAGTCCAGACCCTATAGTTCAGGTGTATACCTCTGGTTCTTCTCCTAAGGCTCTGAGAGTCACCAGCCAGATCTGAAGCCAGGAGGAGTGTCACAGGGGCAGTGCAGGCCAGGATTTGAACTAGTTAGCTCTCCTGAAATGGCAGCTATACTGGGCCTGTGCTGGAGTGTCCATGCAATGCTAATGCATGGATACCTTAAGGCCAGCTCAGGGTTTCCGTGTCTCCTGGTGCAGACATGCACATTATGCGTTAATGAGGCAGCTGCTTGCCAGAAGCGTGTCTGAACAAAAACGGACCAGGGTGCTGTTTCTTCATTTTATGCCCAGGCAGCATGAGGAAGGTGGTAGAAGCCCTCTTAAAGCATACCACAGGGAGCTGGCCTTTCTGCTGTGCACAGCTAGGCTTTGACACTGCTCCTGTCCCAGCCTCTGCTGTAACACACAGGTTGGAGTGAGCTGGGGTGAGTCATGTTTGGGAGAGTTCAGGGAGGGGAGGAGGTGTACTCTGAGCAAGCAGCACCTCCTTACCAAAGTGATAGGATCTAATCTGGAGCGTGCAGTGAAGATAGGGTAGATCCTCACAGTCTAAGAACGCTATATGAAATGGCTGAATGCTTACTCTCAGGCTCAAGAGGAGAAAAGACAGACTGGATCTCCAGCCTCACATCTTTCTGAATCATGAGGCAACCTCAAGGCAGGAAGCCAATGGCCTGGGCTAACCGAATAAACCTTGCTGTATTTGTGTGACTGAATTCCTGGGTATAAATGGTGTATGAATAAAGTGAAGCAAAGACAGCAGTGCATATGCTCCAGATGTTCCTCTCCCACCACGTAGGAAAACAGTGCCAAGGAGCATAGAGGGAGTCAGGAGCTACTGTGGAGAAGGAAGCCTGGGTGGGCAGAAGGATGAAGGGAAGTCTTGGTTTCTGCAAGAAAGAGGCAATGTCTTTTCTTGCCTGTAGATTTGGGTCTGAATACAGAATCCTGCAGTCTCCTTCTACTTCAGAAGCCTTGGATCACATCCTTCACCCTCTGTCTGGTGGGGGGAAGTGAAGGTGTTGGGTGGGCTTTGTCCCTTTTGAGAGGGATCAACAGCTCTTCCCGCTCATCCAGGTTAGAGTGGGACAAGAGGAAAAGAGAAGGGATACTATCTCACCCAAGACCTTGTCTCCAAGGAGCCTCAGAAATGACCCATTTCCCTTCCTCAAAGACTGTGAAAGACCAACCACCTAGGTGAGCATCCCCAGGCAGTCCTTGCAGATGCTACCTCCCCTCAGTCACCCTGCACAAGAGGTCCAGACAAGTAGCTTGTCAGGCCCCCTCCTCCTCTCTGCAATCCCAGCAGGCTGACAGAAGAGCCAGGGTGGGTGTGTGGATGTGGGTAACAACGCCTGGCCCCAGCTGTGACAGCCACGACACCAGCGGGCCGTGCCATACCCCGTGCAGTTCTGCAGGGAGCAATGCAGTGCCGTCCTCTCTGGCTGCCGGCACCAGCTCTAAGGAGCTTATGGCCACGGCTGTATTACGTGTGCGTGGTTGCCAGGGAAACACTAGTTCTGAACTGGAACCAAGGCGGTGGGGGCTGGAACTTTTTCTTTCCTTTTTTTTTCTTTCTTTCTATTTTTTTCTTTCCGCATTTAGAGCCTTGATTATGACCCTCATAGAGAAGAGGCAGCTAGGTGTGTGGGGCAGTGGGAAATCTAGAGTGTCTGTAATCTAGTCAGATCTCAGCTCTTGGTTTTGTCCCCTTGCTAGAGAGCATTTCCATTTTAAGTTTTATTTTCTTATTTTTTAAAGGCTGAAGCCTTTTATTGCTCTTTAGCTTAAGAAAGTGGAGGGCACATGTACACAGGCTTTGCCTTCAGCTGCTTGCACTTGCTGTACTATGATCTGAGGCAAGCTAGCTCTGATCCAAAGGTTATGTAGCTATATCAGAACATTAGAAGTAGCCTAAACTGGTTAACAAGGACAGTTTCTGAGGAAAGATTCAGTCCTGGTACAGCATTACTTTAAATTGACAACTTTACTTCGGCTGTGGTCTGGCCAGCTCGGAGCATGGGCACAGCCAACTTCACTCTGTCCATAAAAGCTGAGTAGACCTTGGCATCATCAGGACTGCAGGTGCCATGTGGTAGGACACAGAGGAACCAACAGCTTTTCCCACAAAAGGTTACTGCTTTAATAAGCAATGCAGAATTTGAGAGGAAGGAAGGTATCGCTACTTTGTGGCTGAGAAGGGGAATGAGGGTCCCCGCAGACACTCCCTGGATACAGTACACAGCTGGGCTACAGTGGGAGGAGATCTTCAGCTCCTGAGAGGCTCAGATGGCATCGGACACAATGCTGAACTTCCAGGGCTTATCTAAATAGACTCCGTGAACCTTTGCACGTTCAGCTCATAATCAGGTTTGCTTATAATAAGAGACCAAAGGAATATTTGATGAAATGGAAGAGCAGTTAATTTAGAAATGATAAAAAGAAATAGTATTTCATCCTGGATAGTTGATTTGCAAAATTTATTCAATGACATCTTGCCAAATACTGTGACTGGACTTTTTTAAAGAGAGCTGGAGAGTTTTATGGCTGCTGTTGATTGATAAGGCTATACCAATGACATACCATTCAGCTTACAATCAAAATTCAGTCCTTAGTCTGGAGGATAAGACAGCCAGAAAAGAATCCCTGGGCAAACACCATGATGTAATTGGGTGGATGGGTAATGGGGCAGTCCGGCTTTCCTCTAACTGTTTTGGGCTTGCCATGTCAGGATATTAAGCCAGTCAGTGGGTTTGTCTGAGCTGGGACTGTCTAGATTGCCAGTGTGGTATAACATGGCACCTGACAGGGGGAATCTACCCAGAGTGACCAGTGGCTTAAGCCATTTTATGTAAGCTCATCAAACAAGGAAGAACACACATACAGAGGTGAAAATGGAAATGCAACATGCCTGATGTGAAAATTGTTTATCCTGGCAGCTTGCTAACTGACATTTCCCCTCTGTGGAAAAGTGCTGGCATCCACATGTGATGCTCTGAGAAGCTGGTATGTCATACCATCATATACTAGTTTGCTTTGACCAGTGGCTATGTATAAAATTCACAAGTGGTGGACCCCTCACTGTTGGCAAACAACCTTTGGTGTTTCCTCAGGATT
The DNA here is from genome assembly GCF_009769625.2 of Cygnus olor. NCBI lineage: Eukaryota > Metazoa > Chordata > Aves > Anseriformes > Anatidae > Cygnus > Cygnus olor. The sequence goes on from NC_049169.1 coordinate 44,395,643, forward strand.
CCACTGGACAATGGTCCTGATGTGTTTGACTCTTTCATTTTGTTCATTAAATGCATGTGGTAGTGAAACATTCCGAAGATCAAGATAACAAAATCTAGGGTATCTTGTTTCCTCTGTTGCAAAATGTTTCGGACGAATGATTTCTGCAGACTCTTAAGTGGAAACTGGAAATCACTTAGCTGTTTTCAGCCCTTGAGTCATCTTTAATCAAAGACCTTTTCATTATGGCTCTCAGGAGCTCCTTGGTGCTAGAGCACTTACACAGTTGCCCCTGGGCTAAAGCTCTGCAACAAATCAGTTTCACTGCTACAGAGAGATTAATGCCCAAACCACAACTGGAGGCTGTGTATACGATGATACTTAAGAGTATAGTTAATATCACCATACATGTGAATCTTGGTACCTTTGTTACTCTTTACCAGTGTAACAAAACTGAGCTAGACTGGCAACTCAAGATTCCTTATCACAATTATTCGCAGCAGCCACCAGTGATGGTTACTTCTAGAGAAGACCTAGAGAGTCAACAACCATTCTGACTGCTGCAGACCTTTCTTGGCCACTTGGGTGCACTCCAGCAGGGACCAGAAGGATAGCAAAACGCTGGCCTGTAAAAGAGGGGTCTTACTGCCCTCTACTAATTTGTCACAGTGTTAATGGTTCTGTACAGTATTTATCCTGTCAAAGCCTCCTGGTACCTTGTCAGTCTGGGCTTTGTTTCTGCTACGACAAGTTTCAAATTGTGTGAACAGTGGAAAGAATGAGGCCTGGTTTCCTCTGGTTTTGTGTTGTATGTGCCTGAAACACTCCTTCTCCAGCTGTGACAACCTCCATTTTCCTTCCTGTCTCTTATGATGTCCCTTGGTGTGTTGGCTTGTCTTGTGCCATGTGTGCCCAATGGCCATGCTGATGGTGTCTTGAGTTCTGCTTGCCTTTTGCTCAGCGGGGACATTGAAACATGTCTCTCCCTTTCAGTCATATACCAATATTTGTAATAATTTCTCTGTGACTATCATCTCTTAGATGTATCTTTCTGTCAAATAAGGCCAGTGCATTCGGTAGTTATTACTAGAACAAGTGAGGGAACTGATAAATATGGTTATGTCAACCACATTTCTGCATCTAACAAAGTTGAACTTCCCAATGACAGCACGTTCCCAGGGCAGCTCTGAAGATTTACACCAAGAACGATTTGCTCATGAGAGAATCAGAGCACTGGGAGGGGACTGCAAGAGGTCATCTGCTCCATCTGCTGTGCAAGCAAAAATCAGTAATAACCATAATCAGGGAACCTACTGTAGCAAGATAGGAGAGTTTTGAAATCCTACTGAATAGTATCAGCTAGGAAGAGCGTCATTAACAAATGACACAGTCCAGCCTTACTTTGCGTAGGCTTTGATGTGAATGTGTGTTTTTGTGGAAAAGTGAGTGTGTATCTTTGTGATGGATGCAGAGACGCTGTTCTAGTCCCCAGTCCCACCATGGGAACATTGTGCTAGGGCTGTAGCGCCACTATATTCTCATGCTCCCTAGTGCAAGCATTCAAGAAGAGGACTCAAACAGAATGAGGCAGTAGGGTAATATTAAAAACAGAGTTTTATTGTATTGAGTTGTTGAAAACTAAATAAAAAAATTAAACGTGGAGAGGAAAAACAAACAGGCAGAAGATTCTGACTCCAGGCTAGCCTGAAGTAGTGATGCATTTGTGGTAAGAATAAACAGAAGTAAATGAACACTTAAGCAACAAAGATCCTGATTTCCTGTCAGATTTGTTATAACAAATGGACTCAGAAATATAGAAAATTTAATTATAAGACCTTGAACTGTTGTGGCATTTTCCATCCCGAACAATAAAACTCCTTCTGAATCAGGTATCCCACCAGGACTGTGACAAATAGGTACACAGTGGTGTCTCAGTTTTGAAGAAGAGAAATACATAGGTAGGGAAATTAAGGTCTGTGTTTTCCCAGAAGTTATTTGGTGCTTGCTCACTCCTTTTTGCCCCCACAAAATCTGTGGTAGGTAGGGCTTAAGTCTGTACAAGAGGCAGCCCTATATGATTTGTCTGTAGGTCATAGAGGAATTTTGCAAATCAAGACAGTACTAAAGACACGCAGCTTTTCTTCTAAATCAGCAAAACGACAACAAGGCTTTGAAAAGGGATAGTGGCCTGGGATCATGAGGATCTTACAGGATCCCCTTTGCAAACCAGAGCACTGGAAAGAAAGTGAAGGGCACATCCCAGTCATTAAATTATGGCAGCACAGGTCCTTTAATACAATGGTAAATGGGTATCAGGTATACCGATGCTTTCAAAAGCTTAATGAAAAGGGACCACTCCCAGAGCAGAACAAACTGTATTTCTCTTGCACCTGTGCAAAGATAGCAGCCGAGGGCATTTTGCAAAAATATGCTCTTGACTTGCTCCTCACACACTTAATCCTTGTATATAACTTGACACACCTGGCCCGTGTGGGCTCTGGCACTTGCACTGATGCTAAGCAACTTGCTACCAGTACCGTAGATCTGTTTGAGGCTCAGCCATCATGTCAGCTCAGCGTGACACACACCGCCAGATTATATTTGAATAATCTACACAGAGGAACCTTAGAAGGAAACATAAAATGCCAGTCTCCTTACTTCCTAAGTCAGCAGCTGTGGCTTAGTGGAAGGCTCTCTAGTTCCTCAGGATGACTGGCTCACTGCAACTGTTTTTGGGGATCCGGCATTCTTCTGCTTTAGGGACGTTCTTGAGATTGCCCCATGCCGAGCAGCAGTTTTGCTCTCAATAGTAAGATGTTGTTTGCAAGGCAGTAATTGCTTTTGCTTGTCTGGGGAATCCAGAAAGGCTGTTAGGAAGGAACTTGTGAGAAAAGCACCCTGGGGACCTCTCCTGCCACGGCAGAGGTAAATGGTTTTCTAAACAGCAGAGGTTGGTTTCAACTGGTGCAGCTGCAGGAGGGCTCCTGCAAGAGCCTTGTCAGGGGCTATCACCCCAGGTCTGGGGCGGGGGTCACATCTGGCCCCCAGTGCAGCATCTACATGGGTGTGCCCTTCAGGGACAGAAGGCATTTGACAACTTAGAAGTGCTGACAATAATACTCGGTTATTTCCTGAATCTTGCACCACACTCATCTCCATCCACCTAGGCACCTTTCTCAAAGAGGAGTCCTCAGTGTGCGTGCCTTTGCTCCCTCACCACGTGCAATCCAGCCTCCTTCTCTGAGGGGTTAAACGCGCTGGAGGGGGAGGCAATACTTGTCCCAGCATTGGTAAACTCTGAGCAGATTTTCTGTGGGAAGCCATCTGTCAGCTGGGGAGTGGTGCTGTGTCAGTCGATCGGCTCCACCTCCAGCTCAGCTCTGCAAACCACAGATCCCTGACCTTGCAGGGTTACGGTGGGGGAGTAGTAGGATCTCTGGAGGATTGAGATCCTGTAATGGAGCCTCTCTTCCTCCAGACTGGGTGAGGGACACCTCCGCTGCATCTTAAAGCATCTTGCAGCAGTTAGCTATGGGGGAGCCCAGGCTTGCAGGTGGAGGGCTGTAGGAGAAAGACAAGCTTTTTTTTTCTGTAGCCAGGGGATTGTTTTTAACCTAGGTATGTGCAGCGTGAGGGACGTCTCCTTTTAACTCAACCTATCCCAATCCAAACTTAAATCTGTCTTCAGTGGCGATGTTGAACCATATTTTGGCTGTTCCAGGGTGAAAAAGGGGAGGGTGGAATATGAAATTTCTGCAGGAGAAAAATAAGGGCTTGCAATGTTTATAAAAGTCTTTAATATTTGGAGGGGTAAGATACTCCTTTCTGGTTTTAGACTAATAAAGCACTAATGAACTATAGGTAAAAAAACTTGGATCTGCCTCCTAATCTGAAGTCTCTCATTGTAACACCACAGTGAGGTCAATTTCCACCTCTGATAACCCTGTGGTTCTCTGTCAGTTCAGCTTCTTCTCTTTTTCCTTGGATTTCCATCAGGTGTGGTCAAAAATCAGGAAACTGGCTCTCAGGAATATTTCTTTCTTAGCTTTCTGTACCCCAAAAGGCACTCACTGAGATTCTCATCCAGCTCCATCAGCAATTCTCCTGATTTATTATGAGAGGGACACTTTCTTCCACGCTGTTGTCTGTCCTTCTTCCCTTACCCCTCTTTTTTTCTGAGTGCTGAGTTGGTTAGAGAATGAAGAACATTTGGCTACCCAACTATTGTGGTGATTAAGTGCTAAGAAACATCTTGCCAAGCCAAAAGCTGGACTGGCTTGCACCTCCTTAATTCTCGCATTTTGAATAGAAGTTGCCTCTTCTTGCTGCTTCTGTAATAAAAATGCAAGCAGTTGCTCAAGAGCAATTATTACATGCACAGCCAAGTGGTCTGTGCTCTTTGATTTAAGGACGGATGCATATGTTTCTTGATGGAGAGGAATTGTTTAGCTGGATTGTCATAAAGCTATCTATTTAGTGTATTGATTTTTGATGTTCTGATACGCTCTGGTTAGTAAGGAGTGCTGAATTTTCTGCCTGAGCCTTTGGGACCGAATTTCTTTCAACTGTGCTGTGCTATGTGGAATGAACTACCAGCACGTGCTTTAGCTGGAGCATCTGACTGCGTTTTGAATCACAGTGAGGGCAGAACCTCCTGCATTTCCCTACCACGTCTAGTAACTACAGTATGCGCATGTGTCTCCGCAGCCTTGACATGCTAGTGGATTTACCACCTCATGTCCCCTCTTTGTCACTGAAGAAAGCACCCAATATTTTCTTCAGACAAGACTTCAAGATCCTGTGTGTCCAATCTTCCCATAATTCAGTAGCCGGGTCCTTCAACTCTTAGACTCTCTGCTAGGAACTGGAAACTTGCATTCAGTGCAGAGATTCTTATGCATAAGAATAGAAAAGTTTTTTGTTGAATTTAATATATAAATAAATGCTAGTTACCACTGTGGGTGTCTTGCGTTCTTATGGTAAAGCTGAGTCTTCACACTGTAGCATTCAGTTTGCTACAGGTGGCTTTCAAAGGCGCAGTGCAATGAAGGGCATTGGAGATGCTTGTTCAGGCTGTTTTCAATATCAGACAGGTGCCGTGACAGCTGTTCAATCTTTCATCTGGCTTTCCTGATTTTCTCCACGAGCTTCAAAGATAAAGCATATCTCTTTATTGAAAGAGTATTTTTTTTCCTGAGCGCAATTGTAGGAGAAGGGGTGAATTCCAATGATTAGAAAATATGAGCTCTTTTCCACAGATTGTGAGGCTCAGTTGCTGTTCCTGTTTTTTTTTTTTTTTGTCATCTTGTCTCATCTCCAATTTGCTTTTTTTTTTTTCTTTTTGTGTACATTTATTTTTCCAGTGAGCAAAGAGCAGCCCAAGAGTACTTTCACAAGTGGGTGGTGAGCTGTATGGAGGAAGTGAATAGAGTTTAATCACCGAACGTCATAGGAAAGGCACTGGGATCTGGGAGCAAGGACTCTTTGGTATAGGTTGTGACCCACAGGGAGTTCAGGAAAGAGAAACAGCTGAAGACTGGTTACAAGATCAGAGATTTTTTTCCTGGAGTTGCTGAGCAATGGCATGTTTTGCCAATAGAGAAAATGACAATAGGTTATAAAAAACATGACTAAAGAAGGGATGGATGGATGTCTGATCAACTGTCACCCTTGCTGAAAACCATCTCTACCTGCTAAATTGTCGGAGAGTGAATTTGGTAGAGAGCTGTTCTAAATGTGAATGTCTTGAGGTAATGCTTTTGGGGCATTTTCACAATGAGTTCCCCCAGATGTAAAACTCCGTACTACCTTGTTCTGGATCTCTGGTTCAACTCTTCTGGCTGACTGAGAGAAGGCAGAGCTGCTATCTTATTCCTAAAAGTAGTGATTGGATTTTGTTATCTTAATGTGAATCTCTGTGGAAAGATAACATTAATTCTGACATTTTTTTGTTTGTTTGCTTGTTTTTTTTTCTTCTTTGTGATCAAATCCTATTCTACAGAAGTCAGTGGGAATTTGCAGTTGACTTTAAAAGGCGGAGATCACTTTATGGGATAACATATTGGGAAAGTGCCTTTTCCAATCCTTTCCACCAGGAACCGTGCAAAAGTGGGATTTGGATTTTACCAAATCTGTTAAAAATTGAAAGCCTGGTATCTTGTGAAATCTCAGGGCAAAGAAAGCTTGCATTATGCCATTGAAGAGATGAGATCTGTATATAACCCTTTTGTAGTCTTGGGAGTTATAAAAAAGTGCATGTTCTGATTCTTGCAAAGATGAACATGGCATGGTGGAAGGATATGAAGGCAATAGCAAGAGAAATATTAAGCTAACATTTCTCTAAAACATGGTATAAACAAAACCCTTGATGGTTTAGAATTCTATTTCAATTTTAGTAGGTTTTATATTGTTCTAAGACTGAGTCTTCACAGTCATAGTACCTTGTATTACTGCTTGCTCTGAGAGGAATTTGCAATAGAGGTTCTCAGATCTATTTCTGCCCAATGGTTCTGCCTACTCTAGGTATATTTCAGTCTGGATATTCAGACTAGAATGACTGTCCAAAACAATCAAAATCAGAGCTGTTTATCCCATATATGTGGTTATGTATTTGTAATTAATATGTACCCTGTTTATCCTATGTATGTGGTTGTGATAATCCTGGGATTAAAGCTGTTAATTTCTGCAAACATGGAATACTTTGCATATATTCCCTTTCTGGCCTCACTTGTGCACCACTTGTTCCCTGTCTGTTAGAATCATGCCTAACATTTGAAACCTTTAAGTAATTTCAGCAACCTGCCTTTAAAAATAAATTAAGGACAGCTGGTCATAAAAAGGCTTTTACTTCCTTTCCACTTGCTTCACTTTGTTAAAAATCCTTAAACTCTGGCCAAGACATGAAGTGCAAGATTCTGACTGCATGCCTCCCTCTACATGCTCAATGGGTTGACTAGCAATGTTGTATATTTCCTTTGACCTATTCTTGTTTTCTCTTTCTCTTTTTCTCTTTGGCTTTCTATTCTAGGATGAGTCATCCATGTTCTTCCAGTTTGGCCCATCAATAGAACAGCAAGCCTCTGTCATGCTCAACATCATGGAAGAATATGACTGGTACATCTTCTCCATTGTCACTACTTACTTCCCTGGTTACCAGGACTTTGTGAACAAGATCCGCAGTACCATTGAACACAGCTTTGTGGGTTGGGAACTGGAGGAGGTCCTCCTCTTGGACATGTCCCTGGACGATGGGGACTCAAAGATCCAGAACCAGCTCAAGAAGCTCCAAAGCCCTGTTATCCTCCTCTACTGTACCAAGGAAGAGGCCACCTACATTTTTGAGGTGGCCAACTCTGTGGGTCTGACAGGCTATGGTTACACGTGGATCGTGCCCAGCCTGGTGGCAGGGGATACAGACACAGTGCCATCCGAGTTCCCCACTGGGCTCATCTCTGTCTCATATGATGAATGGGACTACGGTCTTCCTGCCAGAGTGAGGGATGGAATAGCCATAATCACCACGGCTGCTTCTGATATGCTGTCTGAACACAGCTTCATCCCTGAACCCAAGAGCAGCTGTTACAACACCCAGGAGAAAAGGATTTACCAGTCAAACATGCTCAACAGGTACGGGAGAGGGCTGGGCTACCCTTACAAAAGAGGGGTCACAAAGGACCTCTGACCACTAGAATAACTTTGCTAGGACATGTGGTGTGCTGGGGCAGTGCGTTGTGTTGGCTAGAACCTGGACAAGGGGAGCTGTGCTAATGGTGGGGCTTGCTTTGCTGTAAGTCCTGAATGCCAGTACTGTTATCCTGTTTGAAAGCAGCCACACCACACGAGGAGGAAGCCAACACATGGCAAAGGCACAATGAAGGCATGATGCAAATATTTGGGTGTGCCCCTTGATGCATAACAGGTTTGTTTCCATAACAGTGCTGAACTTCTTGGAGAGTCTTTGCACAAATGGGTCTGTAGGTGTCAGGTGGGTTCTTGCTGCAGGCAGTGGGGATTTTTGTATTTATATCTAGACGGCCCCAGGTACTGTTCCAGGCACCAGTGATACATGAACGGGTGTCCTTTAGAGGTGATAGTTGTGTGACCCACCTGGGATATTTTCATGGCACCTGTTGTCTGCGTACTGAGTGTCTTGCTGCCTATTACCCCTCAATCACAAGAGTGAAGGAAGTGCATAGTGGTCTGGAGAACTAGAGCTGTAAAAAAAGCTAGGGTCAACAACTCTGGTGAGCACTTGCTTTATCCTTGAAGCTTTTAAAGCCCTCAGGTGCCTTAAGCATCCAGTTTACTCAGAGGATGGACTTGTGCATCCTGCTCACTGGCATCTCGCTGGCCGGTGTCTGCTTGCTGTTTTGTGTCCCATTCTCTATGCACATTACATAGAGAGCCTAAGCACCTCCATTAGGACTGGGAGTTTTTCTAGATGGCAAAGGACATTAAAAGAAAAAAAAAGAAAAGGAAAACTTATTAAAACCTATTTGAATTAATCATCTTTGTCTAATTCAGATTCAAATTTTCTGAAGAAACAGTGCTAAGATGTCTGCTTGAGGCCACAGAGGAAGCATGTGGTGGAACAACCTCTGATTGCTAGATCTTCCTTTTTTGTCCCAGCTAGAATTTTAGTGTGTAGCTAAGCAACCCAGATAATTAGACATGGGAAGAACTGGGGGAGGTGATATCTGCAATTAGCCAGATGCCCCCTGACCTGCTCAGCTGTCATTCTCCAATGTTTTACATATAAAATCTTCGGGCACATCGGTTCCTTTGCAGTAGGATATGGGGAATCCAGGTAGTAGCTGTTGAGAGTGGTGGCCACAGAGAGCGCAGCATCTTTATTCATTTGTTCCATGAATCATGGAATAGTGTAAATGTGATGGATTGGTTTCTGTGCTGTGACCTGTCACTGTAAACTGTACTAGGCAAATAGAGGGACTGATGGACAAAAAAAGCAGAACGTGATTTTGCTTTGCCTGAAAGTTGGGGATTGAAAGAAGTCTCCTCTTTGACCCATTAGATTGCCCATGACTCTGTCTGCTATTTGTTCTTTGTCTCTGTGATCCATTGACATATTACCAGGTCTCATTGCCTTGATTTCCTCTTTCCTACACTTTTTGTTGTCTGCAAGCCTTGGAATCACCAAAGATGCCCAATACTTTTATCAGATTCCTTCCCAGTTAGGCTTAGTGGAAAGGGGTGTTTGCTGCTGCTCCATTGAGTCATCCCCGGAATGATTAAACAGGGAAAATATATTTAATATATACAAACTTGTCAGAAGTAGCATAAAGGCAGACTGCTTTTTACCTTTCCAAATGGATAGGGATTTTGGAGGGGAGTTGTGTTGTGACTTTTCAGCATTTCTTTAGAAAAAAAAAAAAAATGTTGTCCCCTGCTGTGTGATGCTGTGTTCTGCAGAGACCTTCTACTAATTAGCCTGTGCATAATATGACACCCATATAGCTATGCTTCTGCAAGGACTCAGCAGATTCTGTATAGCACTCCTTTGCATTGGATAGGAGGCACTGGCTCAGAGACTCTTGAGCCTCTAGATATGACAGCACTGTTGTGCGGCGTAGATATGCCCCGAAGCCTGGGCACCCCACACTAAAGCAGCTCTTGTCGCTTTTGAAAGAATTATATTTCTTCTCACCTTCATGGCCCAAATCATTCTGTTCCTTCTCCCTTGTCTACTTGGGGTATAACATCCACAGCAATGACTGCAGATACGTGTAGATATACCCAACTTAGTTTGGGTACTGACATCAGTCTCTCTGAGAAACAGTCAATTAGTCCATGCCAAGCTCCATTCTGCCAGTGCTTAGATTGCTGCAGGCACCTGAACTAGCTCAGAAATCATTACACCGTGTTGCAGTCGCTTCTGTGATCACCGTGCAAATACTTTCTTTGCCTTGCACAGAGCTGACCTGTGCTCTGCTAGTCTGGGGGTTCTGCCTCCTGCAAATGTTTCCACCCTATCGGTACTTCTGAGTGAGGTAGTTAAACAGTGTGATCTCTAGTGGGTTGTGTGCTTGGTCTTCTTTTTAAATGAAATTATTTTCAGGCATCTTTTGGCACATAAAAGCTAGTGGTGTCCAAAATTAGCTTTTGCTTTTACAAATCCAAAGTTTCAATAGAAATGTGATAGCTTCAAGCTCAGCCTCACAGACTGAATCTGGGCAGGAGGAAAGGCAGAGGAGAGCGAGAAGGAAGTGGGAAGAAGCAAGCTTGAAGGTATGAGTTCACCTCACTACCTGAACTAAGGTCCACAGAAGTTAATGGTTATAGTCTGTGTTCATACCTTCAAGTCGTTTTGAACCACTGGAATTTACTATATCCTAAGCTTTAAACCTCTCCTGATATACTTCGGACTGGAATGAAGGTTCTGGAAAACTAATTATAGTCCTGCCCCGGACCTGGCAATACTATATTCAGCCATCTGCAACTTACAGTTCCCCCTCCACATGCCTACACAGAATAGAGAAATGTATGTACGTGGGCTTGATGTCTGGGGAGACTGCAAAGTGTGTGTGACCTCAGATAATACATCACCATGTAGCTGGTGTTTCAGAAGCTCTTGAAGCTAATCCAAAGAGGTCTGATTTGCTTCAAATCCATAGCTGGGAGGCAGTACAATAAAAGAATTTTCCCATTTTGTTCTTTGGAGAGTGACACATACAACTAAAAAAATGTGTAATTTAGTTCAGCTGGGCACATTATACACTAACACTGTGAATTAGTCATTTCCAAAGATCTGTCTTTGAACCCTGATCATTTCTTACATTTTTTTTTCTTTTCTTTTCTTCTTTTTTTTTTTCCTTCCTCAACATGCAATGGTTCTGGATGCAACTAAAATCAAATGGTCCTGCTCTATGGGTGTATGATGGATTGAGGAGGAATTGGACTCAATGTTGCTGAAATTCAGAAAGAAAACTCATTTTCTCTATGTTTTTGCCCCTTCTTTCATTGGCACTTTAGTTTGTTTTTGCAAGTGCTTGGGCTAACAAAGCTTTCCTTGAGGTATGGCTGCAAGCACAAAAATATAAATAAATAGAGATGGACAGTTATCTAAATGCCATTTCTCACCATTGTAGGTGTTTGGTGTGCATCTTCTCATATTAATAATGGTCTCATAGCAACTGTTTCTTGTCTATCTTGAAGCTGATACTCCTTTGTGTTAGACTGGAACTGCAGAAGTGCGATCTTGAGCATTGAACATTGCAGATTCTGTCCTAGAAAAGAACCTGCTGGCAAGATAACTCCACTAACTAGTAGGAGTATGATACATTATGGAAGGTTCATGCTACAAGTATTGTTATTTTTCTTTTTGAAGGATTCTTGAGGAAGTTTTCCTCTGTGAGGGATATATCTCAATTTATGCTAATAATAGGCTTAGGTGATCAGTTGGAGTCTAACTATCCACATGCTGTTTTCCAGTTCAATTGCGCTCTTTAATTCTTTGTTTTGTTTTTAATAGGTATCCGTTTATTTATTCCTCCACTGTCCCAGAAAGTGATCTGGTTTGAATATTCCAGTCTACCAAGCTTATAGTTATCTTGATGGCTGGTCTTCCCCTCTCCATTCAGCAAATCACTGTGCTTCTACTCTTTTCTGCCAAGCGAGAAAGTTTCAGAGGTTGGGAAGGAGTTTCTAACAGGGTTTTCCTCTGGAGAGATGCTCAGATTTGGAGTTCTTCCCTCTTGGACCTTCCAAGTGGAGTTGCTAACCTTCTAGGCATTCTGCAAAACTCATCTATTCTCCCTTCACCATGACTGCTAAGGAGTGAGTGGGCAGAGGTGGATGTGTTTATAGGCAGCCTTCTGTTTATTTCGTTATTTTAATTGATGGGACAGATTTCCTTGAGCTCAGGATGGGTGCTTCTCATTACATTTTAGAAATGGGAAGAAATAACTAAATGACAGGAGTATTCTTGAGAGAGGTATTCAGGGATGAGTCATGAGAAAAGAATATGATTTCTGGCACATATCATTTGAGAAATAGAAGATCAGCCGTTTTGTATGGATATTCAGATGTTGGGCTACATAAGCTATGTTTTTATTACAGCCTTCAACGAGACCTGGGTTCTTCCTACTGGTTGTCATGGCTGCTTGTGAATGCTGGGCCATAACTACTAGTTTGTTGTTGTAGGGTTACTAATGAGTTCTCCACTGATTAGCTTTAATAGTCTCTCATTTAACACCAGGCTGCACACACCAGATTTCATTTCAATAAAAAGTGCAGTGAAGCATTTGCTTTGGAATGAAAATACAAATGTGGAATTATACTGCCTTTGCAAAGAAATAAATTAAGGGGGGAACAAAGGTAAGTTCAATTCTGCACCTCAGATTCCTCAAATTTGAAAAAAGCTGGTAAGCTAGCTTGGTGCATTGTTTGGACATGATACTTCCACTTTGGGTGAAATACTTTCATCTGGAGCTTTCCATGTCAACCAGTTAAGCAATGCAAAAGAACCCTTGATGAACAGTTGGAAACCATTTTTCCTGAGACATCAAGAGCAAGCTCTGTTTTCACAGGACCATGTTCCCCAAGTGGAAATTAGGAGTCGCTGGGGCTTGGGACAGCCGAGTAGTGAGTCGGTGAGTACTGAAAGTACTTGCAATAGGATTGTACAATAGGATTGTTGCCCTTTTTACTCCGGCGACAGTAAGTATTGCCTGTCACCTCAGATGCAAGGATTATCATATGTCATTTGCAGATACTGTCATGGAGCTTGTCTCACAGCCAAGTGAGCCACGTACCTCCACACAGCTCAGCAAGGCAGCTGAGAGCAGGAACAGAGAAAGGAGAATTTGTGCCGTTGCCCTTTCTCCATTTGTAGGACTAATGAGTGAACCTTGTGCTATAACCAAGAGCACTGGCCAGCCCTGAGGTCTCACTGGCTTCGGCGGGACCTGCTTGCCCGGTGTCTGGGAAGCCCTGCTCCAGCCCTTAAACCCAGTGCCACTCCAGTGGTGGGAGGCACAGTGCTGAGACTCGCTTCTTAACTCCTGTGAGGAGGAGAGAGAAGATATAAATGGCATGTTCCCACGGATGCGGAAATCGCCCTTTTCAGAAGCTTGGAGGGTGAGGGAGCATATGTAACTTTTGACCTTTCGGAGCCTTTAAGCCGGGGTCTTGTTAGCAGCTCGTTATGTCCCCGCTGGTCTGTGTACCCGGCTGCTGTCAGGCTGGTGCTAGCTGGCAGCACGTGGCATGAGCGCTGCTGATGGATTAGAGATCCCTGCTGCTGAAATCTGCTTGTTCTTGTCACCGCTCCAGCAGCAGCTGGACGCCGGGGCTGGCCGGTGCCTCTTGCCTCTGCCAGGGTCTCTCTGCCTCCCCATTTTCCCTGCTGTACATCACCTTGGTCTCTGTTGCTTGCGTAGCACCGTGGCTCTCTTTCTTTATTTTTCGCTCCTCCACCTTGCATCTCCTGCTCAGTGTCTTGCTCAGGGAGGTCTAACTCAAGCCAGCGTGGCATGCTGGTAGGAGACTGAAGACCCCTGGCTTCTGAAAGAGAGTATATGATTTATATGATTTGGGGCAAGAGGACAGCAAAATGTCTGTTCCTCAGCAGATGGAGCAGGATGCCTTGGTCCTGAAGAGCTGGGCTTTCTGTGAGTGGGAGAGGAGGCACCTGCTCTGTGTGGACAGCTGGATTTTTTATCGTCTTTGCAAATAAAATAGTGTGGGAGGATTCAAGTGAAGTGATGGGCTTTAGGCAAGGGTTATCTTTTGATTAGAGGACAGGCCCTTTCATAAAGGCCTCCAAAATCCACCAGCTGGGAATGAATTTCATTATGCGCCATCAGTTTCCAGACGGGAAAATGTCCATGTTCTGCTTCCAGCCCTCTGAGACATCTCCTGCTCCACAGCCAAGTCCAATTAGTGCTAATACTGTGGCAACTTCGCTTGCTGGTGACAATATGCTTTCACTTGTGCACTCAAGCTCTCCGTGCTCTTCATAAAAAGTGAATAAAAATCCTTCCTCTGTGGTGGAGCTGAAGGAAGCGGTGTGAAACCACCAACCCAGCTCTGGCTGTGGTTTGGCATCAGCCACAGCAGCATCTTCCCCCGATCACGAAATACAGCCGGGGTTCTGTGGATTTTAAAGTGCCCCAGGGAATATGAAAACCTGCTTTAGCAGATCAGGGGAGAGAAGGTGAGAAACAGCCTCCTTCCTTCAGGGACTGGCTTGTTGCGGCTGTGGGTATTTCGGAGATGTGCACACCTGCAAATCAATGGCTAGCCACTTGTGGTTTCATCACTGGATCCTGTAAGGAATGTGTGCTTTTTTTTTTTTTTTTTTTTTTTCTCCCTGATAGAAATGCTTTTTTTTTAACCCTCAGACTTAATGTTCTTACTATCTTTCAAGTTTTTAAAAATAGGAACTGCTGCGTTGCTATGGCTCCCTGTGCAACTCCGGAGCAGCTATCTCATCGCTTTGATGCAGGTTGGGCTTGCGATGCGGTGTGACAAGGAACCAGCCCGGCACGCCGCCTAGTGGCTCCGTCCCGGGGGGCTGGGACAGCGTTCATCCCTGGCAGAAATCCATGAATAAAAGGAAAAAAAAAAAAAATCAGATGGCCTTTCCTGGCAGAATCTAAGCTTTAACCCTGGCGTGTCCGAGCTGAGATTTATTGGTGACATTTTCAAGCCTTAAAACAATCCCTGCGGTTTTAACTTCAGATGGGATATTCTTCTCCCCTTTCTGCCCTACACTGCTGTGTGATGGTGCCAAACCCTGTTAAGGAGCTGGTGTGCTCCCCTCCAGAGGCACCTGCAGCTCAGGGGCGGGTGAAGTGGTCTTTGCTGCATGCGCTTAGTCTAAGAAATCATTGTACACATTTCAAGCTAAGCTCGCGGTTAAGTGCTTTGCTGAATCGAGGCTTAAAGTGCTGTTGACTAGCTACTGCTGCTGAAATTCCTCTCAGAGCCATTGCTTTAAGGGTGTACTCGAGTTTTGCATCCAAATTTTGGGAAAACATGGATCTGCATATCTGTGGTACAGCTGAATACTTATCTCAAATAGACCAAACCGAGCTGTGCAGAATCCAGACCTCTTGGTAGCTCACCGCCCTCTGCACTGGCCTATTTTCAAACAGCTACAATTTTAAAAATACATTTTGTTTCATGTAGCAAATTTCATTTTCATCCTCAGTCTGAAGGTGAACGTTTTGGAAAACCTGAGCAAAAAAACCTGTTCATCCAATTTTGAGTTGTGAAAGTGTGAAATGAATGCATTTGTTCTGCTTTCAAATAATTATCCAGCAGTGGGATTTTTGTTGGTGTGGACAAATAACTCAAAGCTAGCTGCACTTCAAACTTCAAAAATCAATATGTAGTGTTGGACAAGGAATACTTGTTTTGTTAGGGCTAGAAAAATAGATTTTGCAACAAATATAAACATTTGAAGGGGGTGTATGTTACCTTAGTGTCATTCTTGTGTATTTTACATTCACTGCATACTATATTTCACAAAATATTTGAATGACAGATAATCTAAAAATGTGGTATTTAAAATGCTTAAATGCAAATGAAATAGGAAAAAAGAGACTAGAAATGGTAGAGACCTGCCAGCTTGTCCAGTCCACTGCCTGCTCTGTCATTCCTACAACATATTATCTCCTCATTTAAATAACAGACTGTCCCTACTCAAGCCTGCAAGCAGCTTAATATAAAATGAATATTAAAATCTGACCACAGTGCCCTTGAAATGATCAATCAGGCTGAATGCTGCCACCCCTCTTTCTACAAAGAAAACTCTTTTCCACCCCTGTGGAGAGGCTTCTGAGCTTGCTATATCACGCTTAACAGGTCTCCACACCTGTCGTGATCGAGTAAAGATTGTAAGGTGATTAGAGCTCCTCTCTGCAGTAACGCAGCATGGAAAATGCTTGAAAAACAGATTTGGGTTGGTCTGCATAAGGATCTGGCAAGATGGCAGGTAATCCGGTGAGAAGTTTACTCACTGACGGTATAGCTGGTGTGGAGGAGAGCTGCCACACTGGGCTGAAAAGCCACAAACCTCTGTGGCCTGACAGTGGTTAAAAACAAATGCTGACTCGAGGCTGACTTTTTCTCTGTTTTCTGAAGCAGTATTAAAATGAGATGGAAATGAGTTTTCAGTGTCTTGCCCGGTGTTCTTGCCTGTGTTATTAGCGTCACAAATGAAATCATTTTTCAGCAAGATGGCTACCTCCAGAAGCAGTGTCAGCATCTTAACATTTATTTATGACAGGCTGTAGTATCTTTTATCTGCAATTCCAAAGCACTTTACAAACTAGAAAGGGATAGCTTAATTCACTACTAAAATTCAACCATCTCTGGGGTGAAATAGAGCAATGGTTTAACAGCACATAGTATGAAGCAGAGATGAATACTGCACCTCACTGGAGCTGTGAGAGGCGTTTCAGCTGGCAGAATGAAATTGCTGGAGGTGGATTTTAGCCAAGACATTGGGGCTGTTTAATAAGCACAAGAGATTAGTGGCAGTGCCACACATGCTCCTCATGTGCCTGTGTGAAGCAGGCAGCCAGCAGTTCCAGAAGTGGTTTCAGGGGGGAGGTTGGCAGCTTTTCCAGCCTGCAGAGTTCACCAGCAGATGATATGCGCTTTCAGAGACCTCCTTCATCACAAGACTGTGACGGGTTTTGGACAGATGTATCCAGATTCTACACCGATTATCTGCTTATTGTCCCTGGAAACTCAGCCCTGGGCAAAGGGAGAGGTCCAACAAGACTTCTGTGCACCTGCCGCAGGGCATAGACAATGAGAAACAGAATCAGATGGGGAGCAAAAGGGTCAGATGTAATGAAGCTCCGGGAGGATGCAGCCACGTAGGTAATAGATGCCGTAAATAAAAGATGGTCCCCCGAAAGGATGCTTTTTATAGCACTCTTCCCCTTTAAAATAATGCGACACTGACAGATTAAGCCAGATGAGTGACATGAAGTACCTCAAATACAGACTGCTGCAAGAAATGCTTTCCACCCTCTTCTCGAAGATGCTGACGCTGCCCTTCTGCATCTAAGTGGTGATGTGTGGCACGGTGAGAGCTCAGAAGAGCTGGTGCTTAAGCCATGAAGGAATGCTCTCCAGTATCACCAAGGGACTGTGAAGACTTTGAGGTGCAAAGTACAGACGCTTACAGCCTCTGAATAAATCTGAAAATATAGCAACTGCTCTTCAGTATGCCTTCTATGTATTCTTGTCAAATAGCTGTTCTGGGGGGGAGCGTGGGATGCTGGGCTCTCCAGCCCTTGAATTGCCCAAATCCAGGAGGTGCAGCAGGGCCAGTCTTTCAGGGTTCTGCATGTTCTGCTGTCCTCTTCTCAGTTTCCTTTTCCTTGAGACATGTAGTTGAGATGGCTGGAGGGGACTCTACTTGCAGATCTGTTTTGGTTTTAATGTAGCTGTGAGGTAGAGGAGGTCTTGCTAATGTGAGATGACTGGTCAGATGAAACAAGCGCCTTGGAGATGGTGCCAAGTCACAGTTTCTCTGGTCGCTGTGGAAAGATGCTAGTTTTGGGAAAGGCTCAAGTTTGACTGGCTAGAATGAGTTTACTTAAAAAAAATTACTGATTCGTATTTATTTCTCCAAGCAATTTTTCATGGAAAGCTCAAGTTTGAATTGATGAAGGCACAAGCTTAGCAAGGCTGTAAAATTGATTTGGGATAGCTTATTATTGTTCCATGAAATTGTTTAACACGAAAGTTTGGCAGAGTGAAGGAGCCAAATGAGAAGACCATAGCACTCCCAACAGTGGGTGGTACTGGCAGTACCATGTAAACCAGTATGGAGGTATGTGGTCCTTCAAGCCACAGGACAGTGGAGAACTGCTTAGATGAGAGGCACCCACCATATTCCATTGGCAATCAGGCTGGTTTGCCCAGTTCTGTTCGTTTTTGCCACCTCCTTCTGGATCCTTGCAAGGCACGGAAAAGGCATCCTGTATGGTAGTGCTCAGCTGCAGCAGCTCTGAAATCTGTGGGTGGCACTGACCTTTATTCCTCCGTGTGGTTTGTAGCCTAACTTTTTGATTGCCACAAGCCACGAGCTGCACAGATGTTGTGACCTTGGCTGTGGCCATTCTGCTGAAGCTGGGCCATGAGGACTGTTACACCAGCAAGTTTCTGCAGCCTTCTGATATCGTCTGAGGAGATGTTAAGGGAAAATAGCCATATAAATTTGTCGTGCTTATGACAGAGGGATTTGCTGGAAGCTTTTTTAAGCCTCAGAAAAGAAAGCTGAGTGGTAGTACCTAGGGTCTCATACGGAGGTGGTTGAGTGAGAACTAGTCCTTGGTCCTTCTCTCCTCACCAGTATAAAAAGCACTGTGTCCCAGAAGAAAGGAGTTGTGGGGCTTTTTTTTTTTTTTTTTTTCTTCCCTCCTGCATTGTTAGCAGGTATGTGAGTCGTGGGCTTGTTCTGGCCAGTGGGTGCAAGAGCAAATTTAGAATACATTCTTCTGCAGTTCATCTAACCAAGGATGTAAGCGGTGGGTAGTCAAGTAGACAAACAGATGATTAAACAAGTGCTTAGATGTTTGAACGAGCAATTTTGTGACTTATGCAGTGCATCTAACCAAGGATATAAATGGTTGGTAGGCAAGTAGAGGAGCAGATGATTGAGCAAGTGCGTGGATGTTTGAACTAACCATTTTGAGACTTCCTCCTCTACCCACTGATCCTAACGGGTTTCCCACTGTTTGCCTGAGAGAGTGCTGAGAGGGGCTGGGAGCAGGACTCTTGTGAGCCTGCCAGATCAACGGTAGTCTTTGCTAATTGACATTTTCTGCTTTTTTGACATAATTTTGGGGCAGGCTTTCAGGAGTACGTTGCAGAAGAAAAGAGTAGAAGGGTTGCAGGGGAGGTAATAACCCATAGGCAAGGACTGCACTGATGTATCCATGCATCCATACTTATGGTGATTTGCAAACCACCAGGGATGAGCCCACTGTTCTTGTTATTAGTCCTGTCCCCTTTGTGTGTCTCTGTTACTCCCTTCTGTCCCTCACTCATTCCCATCCTCCATCTTTCTCATCCTTCCTTCAATAGGTGATTCTCTTCTACAGAAATACTAAATCTTGTTTTAAAACAGAAGAACCACCCCATTTTCCCCACCCCCTTTCTTTCCTCTCTTTCATCTCTTCATCCCGTGGAAGTGTTTGATGTAGCACAAGTTCCTGAGAAAGGCATTTTTTTTTCTCCCTTTGTGCTTTGGCTCTGTGTCCCTTCTTCATTATATCTTCCCTTTGTTATTTTGTTCTGCTTGCCTCGCTTCTGTGTTTCTCCCCATCTCTCAGCCCCTCTTCAAGGCTCTTTCTTCATTAATATGTTAATTTCTAGCTTAGGAATGCTTCTTGCAGCTCACAGTTCACCAGGGAGAGCCAGGAGAGAGGGAGGAAGGGAAAGAAGGAATAAGGAGAAAAAAGGGGTAGAATAGTTTACAACAGGGCTGGACAAGGCACGTAAGCAAAGGAGGAATATGCGCTTACTGGCATCATGATGCCAGGGAGAAGAGGATTATTCGTGTGTCTGTTTTGGGCTGGTTTGGTCTTTTAATATTGTTTTGATCTTTGCAGCTTCTGAAACACATTCTTTATAGGAAAAAAGTTCAAAATTTAAAGTTCATAAACTCATATTTTTGAAGTAGTCCCTCCTTTTTTTTTTTTTGGGGGGGGGGGGGCAGGAGTGGGAGCAATTTCCAAATTGTCTTTCCCTCTGCATAGAGTCTTTGAAACATCAGCCCCTACTCCCACCCTAATGTGTTCAGGCTTGGCAAAGCTGCCTAACTGCAGCCAAGAAATATTTTGCTGGGCGATTCTCAATCCTTGCTAAGAAATAGGTGTAAGAGGGGTGTCTGTATTGCCCTGGCTGACAGTAGGACATTAACTTAGTGGTAAAGGAGAAGGGGCCACAAGAGCAGGTGGAGATGAGAGGCAGGGTGGTTGTGACTGTGAGCTTAGCAGGTCTCTTGGGGAAACCTTGGGGACCCCCAAAGGCTTTTTAAAACTTTTCCCTTGACTCTTCTTTTCTTCCTGAATAACATCAGCATATGCAAATGATGTCAGCAGAGCAGGTCAGAAACAGCGTTTGGTCTTCTCTAGTCTCCCATTCTGATATGTTTGGATGTGGCTAAAAACAGAAGTAATATCTCTGGAGCTTTTTGATCTGAAAAGTAAATGGTGCCTTTTGTTTCATTTGATGCAAGTGTATTGCATGCGGTCTTTACATTTGCAGGATAAACCAAACCATAGCAGTTCTCTGAATGGGATTTTACCCCCTCAGGAGTGCCCAGAGTTTTGTCCTCTTCAGGTGAGGAGTAGGGGATGGTTTAGCTTCTGTTCAGGTAAAGAGATATGGAAAAGGACGACAAGACCATAGCAGCTGGATAGCAGTGACAGTGACGGGGATTTGGGGCTGGAAAGGGCCTGAGAACTGCAGTTGCAGGCAGGTTTGGTGAGCCAAGGATTTTCTTTCTGCCCCCCACCAGTACAGCTACTGGGTAGAAGGTCACAAAGGAGCAAATGGTGGAGGCAGGAGCCTCCGCTGCATTAACCACGTCAGGGAAGGATGCAGAAAGGCAATACACACTATTGCAGTTCTGTCCTGTAGTTAGGGAATCTCTAACTATTGTATTTGCTGCTTTATATCTAATGCAGTGAGACTTCTGTCTGCTTGGAGTCCAACGATCATGATTGCCCAAGCAAATAATTAACAATGCAGCAGTGAAGGCGCAGGAGAGCTAAGCTGGTGGGGTGGGTGGCTGGAAGTGAGAAAGCAGGGCTGAGGAAGGACATGTAGTAAAGGAGGGAGACAGAAAAGACAGGCTCTAATACAGTGCTGCAAAACCGGTATGAGCTGGAAGCAAAATAACCAGGGAGGAAAACTCAGGGGGACTGCGGCAATGTTCTGTGAAGTCCAAGGCCCCCGAGCCAAGAGTCTTTCATATATTACGCACACACAGCTGTGTCAGACAAATATTATTTAGGTTGTGAAGGCAAGCACTTCAAACAGAAGAAAATGCCAGAATTAAGGTTGCAATCTTAATTTGGCACTTATGTGTCTACGCATTACAGAGCAATGGTTTCAAGACTGTATACTATCTTTCAACACAGGACCCCTACCTGCTTTTGTATGCAGGATGGGTGACATTTCCCGACTGAGGAGTGATTCAGTATTTTGTTTTCTTCTCTGTGTTTAATGTGCAGCCTTAAGCTTTGTATTGTGCCTGCTTTCACAGGCTGCTGCAAAGAGAGAATTCTTCATCTCCAGGTGTTATCTGTGGCATACCTTAGGGTGGTATCTCAGTACATCGTCAAGTTTGTGGATTTTCACCCTACTCCGGTGAGATGAGAGGACAAAAGCTGCGTTA
This sequence comes from Cygnus olor, assembly GCF_009769625.2. Lineage (NCBI taxonomy): Eukaryota > Metazoa > Chordata > Aves > Anseriformes > Anatidae > Cygnus > Cygnus olor. The sequence continues at coordinate 44,417,013 of NC_049169.1, forward strand.
TGTAAATCCATTGTATAGGCGGAGAACTGAGGTGCGGCAAGATTAAGGTCAAAAAACGTCTATTAATTTTTTATGGCCCATCTGAGACACCTAGAATTTTGTTATTCAAAGTACTGATCATTACAGAATGCTTTCTGAGTTCAAAGCAAATTTCTCTTTGACTTCAAGTCAGCAGTTCCTTGAATTGAGTCCCCACTCCCAAATATTAAATAATATTGAGCACCATTTTTCATTGATTTTTTTTTAATGCAAAAATGGAGATTTGGTGGCATGCAAGTTATATGGGCTGGTTTTTTTTTGTATCCTGTTTAATTGTTTTGCAGAAATCATCTTGAACCCAGGAGAAAAACAAAAGTCTCCGAACTATTTCCCTTTTTAAATTTTAATTTGAATGATTTCTTTCAATATATTTTAGATGTAACATTTAATTTCTTATTCAAATTAGTTTATCATTTCAATACGTCTCTTCTTTTTATTTGTAAAAAGATATTTGAAAATGTTCAGATTCGAAAGATACTGGGCTGAATGACGTTTTCTCTCAACAGAGTCAAAACTTAATACTTCCTGGTTTGCCAAAAATCAAACTCTCAATACAGTACCTATTATTGTTTGGAATTGCCACCAGACAAAAAGGAAGCCAGAGGCTTTGTCCATCTTTTGTCAAGCATCCAGAAAATGAGCTGTACAGATTTAGTGGCTACTTGCAAAGAATCTGGTTTAAGAGGTTTTCCTGACATCACCCTGATCCTTGTGTAGAGGCAGGGATGCAGCTTTCAGTTGGCTTAGCCATCTGATTGTACTGTTTATTCCAGCCATTCTGTGCCTCTCCTTTGATTAATGCCCACTTTTCCAAACAGTAGGTTTGATTCCTAATTCAATCCATTTGGTGCACCGAACAAGACAGGGGTCCTGCAAGAAAAAATGTAGTTGATTATATCATTCAGGACTGACTCGCAGTGGTTATGCAAAATGGGCTGCATTCAGGTTGCTTGAGCGACTGTAGTGCTGACATTTCCCATTTTGCAGTGCCTGACTTTGTGTAATGAATAATCTTTTTCATGTAGAATCTGTTGTGTATGTGCCTACAATTTCCAATGTTTTGCAGAAATGTTGCAAAAAAAGAAACTCTCAGAAATTCCACCACGTGGCATCATTTTGATACCTGTATGCATCAGCAGCCACGTGCCCTACCCAGACAGCTTCTCTTTGAGTCAACATTAACTGGCTTCAGTAGCAGAGGGGGAATGCCAGCCTGTTTTTTTTTTTTTTTTTTTTTAATCAGGTCTTGAAAAGGACACATAACCAGTACATTTCACATCTGTGTTGGTTGCAAAGAAATGTGGGAACAAGGCTTGGAGGCCAGGATCTGGCAAAGTGCATGGTTTAATGGTTTAGGACTTTTCAGCCTTTCTCTCCACCACCGACATCCTTTATCTTGTCTCCCCCAGCTTGCCTCATCTATTCCATCCTTTGGGCACCTTGCCTCAGTCTGGTTTTTACCTAGCAAACCTAGGATCTGCCTCACTTGCGTCTCATCTAAGGTCCCATCACTGGGTCTAGAAAAATCCAGCTTCTAATTAATTCTGGACTATGTGGCCCTGGTTTTCATCCATTTCCATTTATCTCACATTCTGTCTCCTTGTCCTTGTCTTCCCCTACCCTCAGCCCCAGCAAGCCCTAGTATCTTTGCCCAAATACCCCAGGTGTCACACCTCCCAGTTTTCTTCTCCCCTGCAGCATTTCAGTCACCTGCTTTCTTCTCCCAGTGCCCCAGGTCAATCTGTCCTGATTACCTTCACAGCTCTTTTTCCTTTTCCTCTGGAATTCACCAACCCTCTCTCTTAGCTGTCCCCATGTGTGGGGAGCAGGCTGGATGAGTGGAGATGCAAACCTGAGAGGTGCAGTCCTCCTCTTCTTGCTTCCCCAGTCTAGAGATAGACCTTTCTGGAGCTGGTGTGTGGACAAAGTCCCTCAGCCTACAGAAGGCCCAGTGAGGAGAAGCTTTTAGAAAGGTTTTGTTTGAAAAGCTCTATTAAGTCCCTGCTGAACAAGTGTAAATTGCAGTTTTTCCAAAGACTTATGACCTGTCTAGGTTTTCACAAGTACGGCAAAAATCAGCATGTGACACATACGGAACCTTTTCTTTCTACTCTCATAAAAATTCAAGTCCCTTGAAAGCAGAGAGCTTGCTAGAGATTTTTAAAAAGGTCACAATTTAATGTTGGTAAAACAGCTTCTTTCCTCTAGTCTATTCTTGAACAGACCCTTTTTGCATCCATTTTCCTCAAATATCAAACCTGGGATAAGCATCTCACGTGGAAAATTTCAATCCAAACAATAAAGTTTGGCATAGCCAGAGGAATCTGTGAAGAAGGCTTTAGCAGAGGGCAGCCTGATGAGACAATAGTACAAGCCCCTGCAAATGCACATTTCACCTATGTCTGTGGGCTTTCTGGGGCATTTTTAGGAGGTCAGGGAAGGTCTTCTCACTGTATGAACATGTCCTTGTGCATAGGGGCTCAAACCTGGGGCTCAGTCAGCAAGCAGAGAAATGATTAGTTTTATTTGAATTTGAATTAAAAGCAAAATTTCTGAAAAAAAAAAAAAAAAATCCTACCCCAGGCTTCCAGCACCTTTAATACTCATTTAAAAATTCATGTCACACAATGAAAGAAAACCAGTGCCAGTCCCCAGCGTGGAACTAAAACCAACCAGCCAAGCAGTTAGAACAAACAAGCAAAAGAGTGAAAAAAATCCAGTCCTCCACAGGCCGTCTTTCTCTTTCTCCTCGTTCTCTCCCTCCCTCTTTGCTTCAGCCATGGGTGTTTGGCTATGGGGCTGTATTTTGCAGTCCTGCATTCACCTAAAGTGCTTTAATCCATGCAGCTCATGATTTGTCCCCTAACATGAGAAACCTTCATGGAAAGAAAGCAATACCAGAGCTACTATTTCTTCTCACGTTTTGTACAAAATTTCTAGGAGACAAGTGGCATGATGAGGTTACAGACTACAACTGAAAGCTATGGCTATACATTACAGAGCGTGGCGGTCTGGAAGAGGGGACAAATTTGGGGTCAAGATGCCAAGAAAGATTTGACAATTTGCTTCAGCTGCCCGGACATCTTCTGACACATGACACACCCTCCCTTCGTGTACTCTTGGAGAAAGCCTAGTGGAAGCATCATTTGCATGGATGCTGGGATAGGCATTCTCTTCTCTAGAAGATGGTTTCAGGAACAGAAACACCATGGTTCTGGAGAATGGGTGATGGAGCCTTGAACCTTGCCATTATCATTGACTAGTTCAACGACTAATTAATTCCTGTTTGACTAATTCATTCCTGCTCACCACCAGCAATGTGGTGGGACTTGTGAGATGAACAAGATAGTCTCCGTCCAGTTCAGAGATGACATTACCCTTCTCTTGAGCCAGTTCCCTTCTCATTTAGTTCACTTGAATTGTCCACAGCAGAAAGGGCAGGGGCTTGAGTAGGACTAACTACGAACTGACTTCTCATGGCAGGTAAGTAATCCTTTCCGGCTGGCATTCAACGTAGCAGAGGGAACTTCCCTGCCTGCTGCCCACTTTATATCTTTCTCAGAAATAAATAAAAATCTCCAGGGCTGTTATGATGCTTCCTCCATGAGCCTGAAATGTACTGAGCATAGATAGAAGAAAAAGATGAAACAGGAAAAAACATCAGCATCTCAAATGATGTGCAAGAGGGCTGGTGCCTGTGGCACTGCGTGTATTCAATTTTAGTGTGCTGTTTCCCCTCTCTGAAAAGGCAACCTTCAGGCACTTCACTAAATGGATTGAAAGGTTTGTCTGGTTTTAATGATGCTACTGAAAGAGCCTGTGTGTTGTTCCTCCACTCAAATACTTCTGAGAGATTTTGCAATGCCTCTTGGTAAACCAGAACATTATGAATACCTTGGCATTTAGCGGGTAGGCAATGTTCTGTTCTGGGACTACTTTAGAAGGAATGACTGGGGTTAATAAGCTAATGTTTTCTAGGAGAGGGTATCCTAATCTGGGAGAGTATGGGAACAATCAGCAGATTAATTAAGATGTGTGTAATGGAATGGTATGAACATTTAACTATAGCAATCAGATGAATTGGAAACACGGTTTCTGTCTCAGGTGGGATTCTTTAGGGACACAGAATCTATTTGCCCAGTGAAGTACAATTCCCTATATACTTTTACAGCAAACCTGCCTTAGTGGAGACAGACTCAAGCTCTTCCCTTGATTATTGTGATGTAGATCTGTAACACCAGAGCCTGGAAGGCTGAGGAGGACTGAGTCCCACAGAAGAACTGGGCAGCAGAGGAAAACTAAGTGAAGCCATGGCAGGTTTACACCTGCAGAGCAGAGATAAAATCCATCTCTACGGCTTTAGCAGAAGAGAGGGGAACTCAGTGAACTGAGTGAAAGGATATCATTCTGGTTTCTCAGCATCATATTCTTGAACCAGTATCCAAGGAAAAATGTTGGAGCATTTCTTTTTTTTTCTTTTCTTTTTTCTTTTTTTTTCTTTTTTCTTTTTTCTTTTTTTTTTCTTTTTTTCTTTCTTTCTTTTTTTTTTTCCCCTCACATTCCTGAGCAGTCTGGGCTACATACCGATGGAGAAGGATGGAAGAGCCTTAGAGAGAAAAGACTGATTTGGTCCCCTGGACTGGTATTATTTATGTATGCAAGATGTTTGCAGGACTGAGGGAAGAAATCCTGCTTTGTAATTCTGTCATCCCAAGGAACAGCCGCTGTGGGGAGGCACACATGTTTCTGTACCAGTACAATCACATCTATCCTTAGCCAGACTGGGGCTGGCGGTATACCCCGCTGTGCGGGTACTCTCCTTGGATACTGCGGACTCAGGCTCCAGGTGCTGCTCCAAGGGATATTTAAATATTTTCTATGATATGAAAATGCATCAGAAGGAGGGATTTAGTGAAACTGTATTAGTATATATGATAACTTCAAATTTAGGGGACCTTCCCTGGGAGAGCTTGGTTAATGTACTTATCTGAACAGATAAGCATTTCCGATTTGAGGTCCCCATGCATTTGGGTAATGTCTTTAACTACTGGAGCCTTTGGAGGAGGAAGGGAAGTTGTTAGTGAGTGACAGGAAGGCAGCAGGGAGAGCAGAGGACATTTGCAACTGAAGACTTGTGAATACGATGCAAATTGTAAATGGCTGTCTACACAAGAGCATCACCTTCTATTGAGCTCTGAAGTGTGTCTGAAGCCATTTTCTCTCTCACACCTTGTAAAACTTGAGACTAGTGTTTGAGAACTATCTTTTAGAAATGATGGATCAGCACCTGAGCCAAAATTCCTGGTGTATCCCTATAGCACCATGTGGCCATAGAAAATTAGCCAGGAGTGGGTCCATTGCCTGATTTTCACTCAAGTAAAAGGTAGTGATACAAATAGCAGTAGCCATTCTATTTCTAAGATGTATCATGTTAAAGAGCTTGTTAACACCCTCCTGCCTCCTTCCCATCCCTTAGGCAACCAACATGGCAAAATTTCATTTCAGCTCAGGGTATTTTGTGATGTAGCAAATATGAAGTTAGAAATGCTAGGATGGAAATCTGCAGCGCTCCTTCCCAGAGCTGGAGGTAATTGTCAAAGGCAGACAGAGCCAGGGGTGTGGATGGAGCTGAGTGGGACTGCGTGAGTGGGAGAAGAAACATGCCTGACCAACCCTGGTGATGGGGGGGTGCCTATTCTGGCAGCAGGTGGGTGAGCACGTGGGCAGCAGTGAGAGCATGGTGAATATGCATGACTGAATTATTAGTTTGTTCTGCACGTGGCTGAGTCAGGCGGGGGGAGGAAGGTGGTCAGTGGAGCAGATTTCTTCTGTCCTTCTGGTCACAGTGTGAAGAAAATACAGACCAATATTTTGAATGTGCGGTGAACATAGCAGGGCTTCCAGTGAGCAATAGCTCAGCATTGAATCCACTTTTTCTGCTCTCTGGGACATGACAACATCCTAATTCCCTCTGGGCCTTTGAGGACCAGTTTCCAGCTGTTGTAAATTGCTGCATGGCAACAAATCCATTTACATGTGGGTAATAGAAAATAAAAATTTTGCGCCATCTTCCTTGTCTGTCCATCTGTCTCTCTTGGCCTCCTTTGCTGCTTTGTCTTCATTAGCTCTCCCTGGCTGTCACTTGAAGCTAAAATGGACTGTCTTGTTACCCCCATTGATTCTCCCTTTCAAATATGGTTAACAGTGATCCTGGTTTCTTGGCTATGTAACACTGCAAAGAGGCTGCACTGTGCCTTGGACAGAGGGGAGGGCAAAGCAGGACCAATTTATGACGATAAGCACCTGGAAACCAGGGTAGAAACCAGGCAGAAAGCAGTGAGGATAGCTCTGGGCACGTGTGCCGGAACCAAATCAGTAGCAGTGACCAGAACTGGAGCTATACAAGGTGGAGACTGGGTTTTTAGCAGCTGTCATGACCTGGAGAGGGTTCCCATTTTGACCCTTGCCTTGGGTGATGTTGCTGTGCTGGAGCATGGGCACTAGAGTCTGTGCTGCCCTGAGTCTCTTGAATCACAGAGGTTGTTGAAATGTGAGAGACACTAGCACCGACAGAGAGTGCAAAAGCCAGACGACTGGGAGCAGGAATGAAGAAGGGAGGTAGATATGGGGAAGGATTTAGATGTTCCCAATCTGCGTGCACTTCCCACGGGGACTGTGTGGCCCTTCTCCATTTTGCACTGACTGGCTGTGTGCTTGCTTGGGGGCTGGAGGAGGTGGTCATTTCTGGGCTAGGACCAGTCCTGCTCTGAGATAAGCACTCCTCCTTACAGAGATCTTGCCTTTAGTCTATGGTTTAGATACCTGCTCCTCTCCAAATGTGGGAGGCTGAGTATGATAGGGTGTGTGTTCATGTGGTGTGCGTGTGAAGAAAACACCCCAGACAATTGGGCTTCCTAGTACCAAGAAGCTCTAGGGCAGGAAAAGTGGCTGATATTAACCTTGCGCATTTTTTAGCTGTTGCTTTTCTTCTACTGAATGAATATCACATGTCCTCCCTTCACACATCATCCCCCCGCCTCCCTGCTATGGGCTTTACATCAGCCTCCTTAATAAGAAGTGCTCTGTTTTTAGTCCCAAGTGAGTGCCAAGCCCTTCACTGCAGGGCTTGCTGTTGCCTGAAGCTCTCTTCTGAAACAGCAAGCTGGTTCTTCAGGCATGCTGCATACCCCCAAAGAGCCAGTCAGAGCTGGGGTACCCTCTGTTGTGCATGGGGGCTCACAGCCCTCTCCCACCCCAGCTCCTTTTATTCCACTTAGCCATCAGTGACTGGGAGATAGGAGTGAAGAGCAAACTCTCCAGGTTTGTGGTTTATAGTAAATTCCTTCGTATAGTCAGCTGCCACACTGAAGACTCTAGAAAAACTCAGTGACTGGGCAAAAAGATGGCAACGAGCTTCAACACAGACAAATGTAAAGTAATGAATCTACGGAAAAATCATCTCAACCATGCCTACTCCCTGCTGACTGCTGGACTGACTCTTGCGGCTCAGGGAAGAGATATTGAGGTCACTGCCAGAAGATCTCTGAAAATACTGTCTCACTGTGCACTTTGGTGGCCAACACCAACAAAGTGTTGATCATCAGTGTTGATCAACACCTGGGGTCTTCACTTTGGAGAGGAGGATGTGAGGGACCTCTACATAAACTCATGGATAAGAGCTCCCTGCTATTAAAGGGAATAGACAAAGATATATCTATACCAAACCTAGCTCAGGACTCCTATGGGAGCAGTGGGGAAATGTCTCCTCATCAAGTGCCACTGACCAGCACATGCACCAAGAAGGCGCGCCCTTTCTCCCACGTATTTCCTCCCCCTGCCATGATTATGCCTTTGGCAAGGTGCTCTCAAAGCATTGTGTTTCTTTCATATGTGTTTCCCACTCCTTCAGCAGGGTCCATTTTTATCTTTGAGAGAGTTTGCTAATATTTCTTCCATCTCAGTATTAATTTCTTGAGATTTCCTTCCCTGACCCTCCCATGCCTTCTTCAATAGTCCTAGAACAAATAGTATTTCCTGGGGTTAAGATACAGCAAATGTAAAATGCGTGAAAGGGAAAAGACTAAAAGGAGAAGACGTAAAGTACAGTGTTTAGTTAAAGTATGGAAATTACTGCCTTAAGCGAATATTATGGCAAATAACTTAAAAAGATACCAGCATGGATTAGCTAGTTCTCTAAATAGGACTAGCCCCAGCTATTACACAAGGCTCAATAGGACCTGATGCATCAATCCTGCAGAGACAGGAAGAAGTTCATTTGGGTTGTGATGGGATGAAGTCACAGATGCTTTCGTAGCTCTGTTCCAGGATGGGAATCCTCTGTCACTATTGTCATGGATAATGATGAAACTGATGCACAGGACAGGACTGTGAGGTGGAGAACAGGCTTGTCTTTAAGTGACTCAGCCTGGCCATATGTTCACCGCTCACTCTGGGTCTCTCATCCCTCTTTGTTTTCCTCTGTGTGTCCTGGAGTGAGGATGGGAACTGCTTCTCCTTTCTCTGTGTCAATATTAGCTTTTGCCTCAGCTTTGTATATGTGCACCTGAGTCCTTTCTGCCATGGGTCCCTCTACCTACACCCAGGGTAGCTCCTGACTGAAGTGGAGAGAAGATAGTATGAACAGGCAGCTGGCACCCTGCGAGTCTCCATGGGAAGGAGTATCTGAAAGCAAGGAGGTTCCCTTCAGTATCCAAAACATGGCTGCTTAGCTCAACTGTTCGTACATGTTGGCTCAGAAGTGCTAAGCGAAGAAACTCAGAAAAACTAAACCTTACTTGAAAGATTCCCAGTGCTTCTTGCTGCTGCTAGAACAGATCCAGAGGTTCTCTGCACCATGACTGTCCACCTCCTCATCCATTCCTGTCAGGCAATCTCAGTTTTTGCCCCTCACTCTCTTTTATTTGCCCAGCCTCCTTCCTACTTGTTACCCATCATACCTGACTGCAGTAAGATTTACTGTTTTTGTTTGTTTATTATTTTTTATTATTCTATTCATTAGAGTGACTGGAAAGTCCCATTGATTCTGTTCATATGTGTTTGAAGGAGCTAAAAAGTTCTGTGTGTGTGTATGTTTTGTGCAGGTATATGAGAATACATACATGACTGTGACATTAAACAGTAGGTGAAGAGCAAGTTAGTGATCATAGTTTAATCTTTGGTTATTTCATTGGAAAGTGGGTGTGAAAAAATGATCTAAGTTGGCCCTCATTTGAGTGGAGGACTATAATAGATCACTTGCAGATGTCCCTTCCAACCTGGATTTTTCTGTTACTCTAAAAGTTTGCCGCAGTGGTATTTTGGTCCTGAGCTGTGTTTTTATTTGCTTGTCTCACAGAACATGGGGTGGTGGAAATGGATGGTATATGGAATCTTGTCTTCTAGGCATAGAAATCCAATCAAGTGTTTCTCCTTTTACTGCCTAAACAAATCTTACTTTGCAGGAGAGCACAAAATTACAATTTGAAGAGCTCATCTGTAGAAGTGTTTTCCCTATTAAGGGCTGCAATGCTAAATGGGGTTAAAGCCTCTATGTTTTTGGAGCGAGTGTTTGCTAAATGAGGGCTTACTGTTGGAAGTGGAACTACAAGGCTGAAATTTTTCAACATAGTTCCCACTTTCCCCACCAAAATGGTTCCCCTTGAGAATCTCTGTGGGCTGCACTCAGTCTCTTTAGTCTCCGAACTGCCCATTGTAGCAGCTCAGCTTCTTCCTAGAACCCCAGGTATTCTTGCATGGCTTTTCCCATGTCAGAATAAACTGAAGGGAAGTGGAGATGTGAGGGTCATGGTGGCAACTTAAGTGTTCCTAATCATCTAACATTTTCCTTCCAAGACACCATGATGGCCATCATAACCTCAATTCTCTCTTTCTATAAAGACTCAGAAGGATTTCCAGGGATATCAAGCTGTGCAATTTTCTTAGACATTAAGAAAGCAGGGTCAAGAAGCCCTATTTTGAATGACTGGCTCCTTGATGTAGCATGGCAATTTACCCTTTGGAGGCACTGCAGGGCTAGCTAGCCTCTGACGTCCCTTCTCAGCTACCCCGGCAGAACTGCTCTGGAAGGAGAGAGCCTAGGATTGACAGATGACATTTGCAACTTGTGAGTCCAGGGATGCTTGGAACATTATTCCAGGGCCCACACCACCAAGCTGCATTCCTGCACAACCTCCAGTGTGTAGGTCTCCTCTTCTTTAGTCACTGGCTACTGTTCTTGCTGGCAGTGTCTGTGAGTGGGATCCAAGAGCTATGAAGTTCCCTTCCCAGGTCTCAGCCTTCCCCCTACTCTGCACCAACAGACCCTAAAGAAACCTTTAGTGTTCTCACCCTGGCTCAATCTGTTTTCTAACATATCTGTCATCTGTGGCCTTCCTATAGCCAGCATAGGCAGCAATTTTTGGAGAGGGTCAGCCTCCCCTCTTTTGCAGGAGCTATTGGAAGAGCTGACTGCAAACAGATTTTCACTGCCCTGATGTGGACTTATGTCAAACAGTGCCCAATGAGAGCTGACAAGCTGACAGACCCAATCCATCAGTGGAGGATGAGGGCGGGTGAGGTGGGGGGGAAGAACGTCTCTTATGTACGCCTTCTAGAGACAGAGAACAATTTCACAGATGGGACAGCAAAGCTCCTGTAAGTGATACGGGTATGTATTTAATAGTCTCGTCATTTCTGCGAAGGGAGAGACAGACGCAGGAGGTACAGGGACAAGGTAGTCCATGGGAGTCCAGCTTCCATGGGGAGGCTTCTGTTTGGTCCTGACTCCGACCAGTAAGTGATGAACAGAGGTGCTGGGGGTGAGCTGCCAGTGGAGCTCAGAAGTAGAACGTCTCCGGAACCAGGTTTTGGGCCACAAGAAATGGTTCTTTCCACTTTTGGCTCATGTATCCCATACTGAAGATCTCTTGAAGAGTAATTGTGATGGTGAGGTCAAGGAGAAAACATTTGGGATTAGCTCTTTTTGTTGGTGCACGGTTCATTGTTGTACTCACAATAGACAGTTGTGGGGTGAGAGCTGTCCTTGCAGGAGAGCAGTGTCCTTTGGGTACTGTCCTCTCCTTTGCTGAAATCAGATTCAGGTTTGCTGGAGAAGGATGCTTGTGCCTGTTTGAGTTGGGGTCACAGTGTCACCTCACTGGGTCAGAATGAGGGCAGAGAAGGAGTCCTCACAGCTTTCTCCTGCCCACAGAGCACATTACCTTATCCAGGCTTTGAATCAGACCCTGTCTCACTGCTAGCTGTGACACTGAACTTGAACTTATCTGGGCCTACTACCTTGCTTAATATCATCCCTCATATTGGCCTGCAGAGTAACACCTATCACCCTATTTCAACTTTTTAAATGAGCTCAGCCTGAGAAGAAACAGCCCTTATGATCTTAGCTGTTTGGAGCTGGTCCCAGCTGAGCAGCTTAACAGGATCTTCTCAGTAGAGATCTGTAAATCAACAGCAAGTTGGATTTGATGTGTTGGTTACTGCCTGAACTCTGTCCATATTAAAGAAAAAAAAACCCATGCGGACTTTTTGCACATTGAGCAGTTTACTATGCAAGTCCATAATGGGTCATTATTATTATTTCCTCTTTGTTCCACAAAACTGTGACTGGTTTCAGGTCCCACCAACAGTCCAAGTAGGAACCTGGTACAATGGTGACAATTTTCACCCTGATGCTGAGTTCTTGAAGACATCAACGATTGTGATACCCCTTATCCCAGGTAACATGACCAGCAGTGAGGATAGTGTAGAAGTGGTGTGGTGGCCTGGGGTTGGGCTCTAATATCAATAACAAGCAGAGGTGTACAGATGAATCACTTGGTGGTCCAACAGAGCTGTGGTTGGGTACTGTGCATGGAGCTTAAGGGTAAAGATTTTGCTTTTGTTGATGAGCTGTGTAGAATTGCCTGTGCAAGATGTCTGCATTATTTCATCAGTGCATGTGACAGAGAGAGATGAATGGTACAGAGCATTTTGGGATCCTTTGCTCTGAAATACATGTGGGAATACCGAGTTGCTGTTGCATTAAAAGGTAAGTTACTTCATTAGTGGTATATTATCAGTAGTTATCCAAACACATAGTTTAAAAGAATGAAAACTGTGCCCTTTCTCTTCATCTGGTTGATGTCCTTTGCCCTGACAAAGTGGAAACTGACAACTCCTCGTTTTATAGCTGATTTGCAATCTTTTTCTCCTTCTCCCCCCACCCCCAGAGTGCCCTGTCCTCATACTACTGATTCATTGTGCACTCAGATGGGTGATAACAGATGCTTCAGGAGAAGGGAATCTTCCTCCACAATTTGCTTAGCCAGTTGTGTGGTTGGAGTAGGAGTCAATTCCTTCCTGCCGTCTGCAGCCGTCTGCAGCCTGAAACGACTCATCCATCCCTTCGATCCTAGGGGTACAACTATAAATACTAGCAAGGGTTCATTGAAGTTGCCATTCCCTTTTAAGTTCTTTCTCCAAAACCTGTCTTTAGCAGTTTCTTATGGCAGCAAAAGGCTTCTGTTGAAACACAATGTGCAAAGGGGTGTGAATGGCTGATCATTCATTTTACCGAGCTGCTTGCCCTCTGAGTGCTGCAGAAGAGGCTTGGAAGGCAGTGTTAACTCGTTTTCATAGCGTGCTTCATTTTCATTAGCAGAATCTCCTCTAATTCTTCACCCGGCCACAATGTGGTGACATCTGTCACATCTTTGAGGGAGGCTGGGACATTTGCTGTACTGTGTGGGATGGGCATGGTTGAAAGTGACATGCCCCTGCACAAACGGGCACCCAGCGAATTGTAGTCAGGCACAGCCCTCCTTCTTGCCTCAGTAGCTAAGTTTGCAGGGAAGTAACATTTCCATCTTGATTTTGGTGATTAGGAGTGACATCCTCTTTCTACAGCCATCTGGGGTGTGAAAACAAATACATCTGCGTGGTCCAAATCGATCCAGAAAGGTGGAAAGCAAACCAACGGCTACCAGAAAAATTATCCCTCTCTGTCTTGCTCCTTACCGCCCGCCCTGGTTGCTTCACTTGCCGAGCCGTATTTCCTCCCACTCTTCAGCTGGGCCAAATTTGGCTCTGTCTGGCGGGGGCGAGGGCGGTGCTGCTGGCAGGGAAGGGGGAGAGGAGCAGGGCCCGGGTTCACAGAGACAGGGCACCCTTGGGTCTCACCGGGCGATGGTTGCCACCCCCAGCCCCTCCTGGGCCCCCTTCCAAGCCTGTTTCAGGGATCCTGACTGACTTAGGCAGTTGGCTGCCGATGCAAGAGGGTTTCCATGGCAATGTACCAGTGCTGCGCGCTCCCTCCTCGCTCCCTCCTCGGCGCTCTGCCTCTCTCCTTCTCCTCGCCCCCCTCCCCAGCCCTACTGTTTCTGAAGCATGTTGCCATGGAAAAGTTATAATCCATAAAGAATTTCAGATGCCCCCTTCCCCCCTTTTTTTGGTGCTAAAAGTTTGCTTTTCAATCTTATTATATTGGGGGGGGGTGACTCTGGATGCATCTTTGAAACCCTGTCTCTGGGCAAGAGGGAAGTCTCCGTCTTGGTGAAGTCCTCCTGCAGGGAGGGTGGTGGGAGGCTGCAGAGGGAAGCTGCAGCCGATGGGTGCCCAGCAGGATTATGGCTTTGAGAAGTGCTTACATGACGCTGGAGGCTGTGACCATTTTTTTTTCAAGGCACTGCATCTTTTGGAGCCTGGAGCATGGATCCATGATGTTTAAGCACCCAAGTCATGTTGGAGTGAAAGGAGGAGTGAGAGATTTCTGAGAGATGCCTCCTCTGGAGGCTGCTTTTTCTGAAATGATCATAGTGAGTGCTGCCAAGAGAAAAGGGTGCGGACAACTCATGCACTGCCACAATATGTGCATGGTAAGAACTGCGGAAATGATGCAGCCCAAGGTACTGAATGAGACCAGGACCAGAGCTCATGTCAGCCCACCTGGTGCTCATGCTAATTCCCAAGCTGCCAGACTATGTCCACACTCTGTCAGGACTTGAGTGTGTGGTTTGTGGGTTATGTTTTAGTTTGTTAACTTAAGCACCAGTCAAAGGTGATATCAGTGAAGTGCAGGTTTCTGCTCAGATTGAATAAACCCACCCAGATATCTTTGATAAATGCTAGGGTGCTCTGATAACCTTGCTGCTAGTTGGTTGAATTGAAGAGAGCTGTGGACTGCTGCTAGACATGGGAATTGACCCTCTGTTGCACTCTTCATGGAAATGTTCTGGTCGCACTCTCAGCACACTTGCTGTTTCCATCTGTGCTGTGTTCAGGCTTCCCGCAGTGGGCACTGTGGCTTGGGAATTTCAGATGCATGTTGCAAAAGCTCATTCACAGTATTTCTAGGTCCAAGGAGTCTTGGAAGTCTCCTGAGCAAAGAAATATTCTTGGGAGATTTCCCACTCTGACTGTTTGGGAGGGAGAAGGGAAAGAATTCAGGTAATATAGGCCAAATTTGGACCTTGTACTTATTTCAGACCTCCTGAGAGTCTTTTATTGGAGGCGATGTTAGCATCATGCCTGGGGCTTCTTTAAACTGACCTTTTCTCAGAGAAGAAGCAGAGAAGTAATTCAGGATCAAATGCAGCTCTAGAGTAAAATGGCACATTTACTTCATTGGAGGTGCAGCAAGTGGGGGTGAAGTTAACTCTCTCTCTCTCTTCTTGTTCAGGAAACATTGAGGATGCAATTTTTTATATATATATACAACTACATTCAGGCAGTGTACTGCAGACACCTGACCTGCACACTGTGGTTACCTTTCCCTATTGTCAGCGTGTATCAGGTATCTGAGTCATTTGCTGCTTGTCTGGCCTCAGATGCCGTAATAGTCACAGAGTCTAAATAGGGCATGCAGAGTAGGTGATGGGGTATAACCTAGAGTCTTTTCAGACTGTTGCAAAAATTATTGATTTATGAAACCATAAAGTCATAGTGTTGGGTCATTGTAACTCCTTTTGTATGAATTCCTGGAAGGCGATGGATTTTCGGCTGCCACAGATTGTTGTCTGTCCTGCAGAAAGCAAAAAGCTTGATGCATCAGCAATGCTCTACCTCTTCCTCTGTCAATGTACCTTTACTCTGTTCTAGATTAACATAATTTCTTCAGTCCTGCTAACTGGGGTGTTGGTCTCCTTCTGTCTTCAACCTCTTTTCTGACACTGCTGAGGAAGAAGCCTGAGTAGTCACTGTGCCGTGTTGGGCACCTGCCAGGTGGACCCCATCTATGCGTTTCACAGAGGTTCCTGAACATCCAGCAGCAGAGAATAACTCTTCAGTCACTACCACTCTGGGCTAGGAGTAGAACCTGTGACCTAGGGTTGAATATTGTCTTTCTTTTTGTACTTTTCAGGGAAGGATCCCCAAAGGTTTTCTAGAGCACTGCTTGAGAACCTGGGAGTGGACTGACCACATCAGCAGACACGGTCACCCTCTTAGGTTTAGCAAGAGCTTATGTAGCCCCACATATCACCCTCTCACCAAAAGGAAGGTAGAAAGGGTGTGTAACTTTATTTAACAGGGTCTGGACTACAAACTACATCACAAAACACTCCACAGAGTTAATAATACAAAGCATAAGTCGGATGTGATATAAATGATGTAAATGTGTGAACTCTGAGTAGGACTTTGGCAGTTTTCCCAGCCATGTTCAAAATGTACCCATGATATTTCTATCTCCCATATTGGGAACCCACTAGAGACAGGCAGAAAAGACTTAGGTTGAGTTTATTATCCATATTTATCATTCACTTCAGAATAGCATCCTCCTCCCACACCGATCCATTCTCACGGCACTACATATGCGCCCAGCTCAAAGCAGGAGGCTTCACACTCTGACTTTTGGGGCAAGAGTTGAGAACGGTGAGATATGCTCGAAGTGTTCAGAGTGTGAGTTGGGCAACCCAAAATAGATGATGGAAGGGAATATGGATCCTGTAGCTGTGCAGGTAGAGGTAATAAAAGGGGGTTGAAAACTGTCAAGTCATGGGACTTGTGGAGCAGAAAGGGGGCATGCATGAATGTAGGTACCCTGGCAAAATATTGGAAGGAGATTCTTGGTATTTATCTCCTTTTTAGGTCTTCCCAGTGTTTGAAGAGGGGATGCTGTCAGTGAAGGAAGGGCTCGTAGAGGTTATGGCTGTGACTGGGGTGAGGCTAAACAAATGCTCCAGGCTGAGGATTTGTAGAGTAATTTTGAGTAGGGACATGGGATCCAGGAAGTACCTAGAGGGGAATTCTTTGAGTTTCAGAGCCTTGTTTGCCCACAGTTGGGTCACAGAAAGGGCTGTGTGATCGAGCTGGCTGTAATGAAGGCAAGCAGTGCCCTTGTAATGGCTTTGTTGGAAGTGCTGGTGGCTGGCATTAAAGTGCCGATGGAAGGATGTCAGAGATGGCAATTTGGGTGGAGAAGCAGCGGCAGAAGGACGGGTGCTGGTGGTGATGAGGGTACTGATTGCGTCAAGCATTACAGTGGTGTTTGGAGTGCTAAAGACAAAAGTGGCTAATTACAGACATGATTGTGAAGAGGAAGAGGAGGCAGGCTCGAGGAGGAGTGGTGAGGTCTGCGATTATGACATTTAAACGAAGAAGCTGCTGCTCAGTGCGGTACTATGAGGAGTTTCAGTGCTTCGACTCTGGTATTAATTGGAGCTGTTTTCTTCCCATGGGCCAGCTTGTGGCTGGCTTGCTGCTTCTTTGCTATTGCAGCATTTTCCCCGTTTGCGGGTTGTGTGGAGAGAAATGCATTAATGGCTTTGTGTAAAAATAAATGAAAAAGAAAATAGAAATCTTAAATTAGATGCTATCCCAGTGCTGATGCATCCTGCACCCCTCGTCAGACAGATGCTAGCTGGGAGGTCTCCTCAGGAAGAATGAGGTTTTCCTAATGCTGCAAGAGAAAAAAAATCACAAGGAAGTTTAAAGGAGAGGGAAAAAATTAAAAAAAGACCCAAATTGTTCTGAGACCTTCCTCAGCCCAAGGAAGGGTTAATGCTTTAAATGCGATGTAATTTCAGTGGCACTAAAGAACATGTTTCCATGGAAACATCAACCCACGGAGGAGAGAAAGGGAAGGGAGAGGGAGTGAGCAGAGAGCAGCTCCTCTGACAATGGAGGAGCAGCAGAATTCAAACGAACCCCTACACGGTCACTGACAGGGGTGATTGTTTGTTTGTTTGTTTTAATTGATTCCCCTTGGGAGATGTGATGGGGAGGGGAGAAATGAATAGGGTGCCGTCTTGGCAGAACTGCTATGGACTGAGGAAAATCCAGTTTTTAGACCAAGAGTCCTTCCAGGCAATGACTTGTAAATGCCACAAATTCACTCTTCTTAGGAAAAACATATTTATCATGAGGGTGGTCAGAAACTGGAACAGGCTTCCTAGAGAGGTGACTGATGCCCCATGCCTCTCAGTGCTCCAGTGGCATTTGGACAATGCCCCTAATTACATGCTTTAACTTTTGGTTAGCCCTCAGGTTTTGGTTAGCCCTCAGGTTGGGCAGTTGGACCTAATGGTCTCTGTAGGTCCCTTCCAGCTAACTATGCTGATATTTCTGATAGTTCTTGCAAATACTTTGGATGCTTTCAACACTCAATAAACATCAAATAATGGAATTTTTTAGTGGGTCAAAAAAGTTAAGTTAGTCTGCTGTTCCAAAGAATATAATAAACGGATTTATTTCAATTTCTCCAGTTAGTTTAGCCTTGCTTGGCTTCTGGCAGCAGTGAGGGGGACCTCTCAGGCAGATCTGGGGGGAGGTTCTGCAAACAAGAAAGTCCTGAAAGCTCTGGAGGAAAATTGGTGTGCTCACCCATTTATTGGTCTTAACTTCCAGGACAGAAACTGGAATGAACTCTAGGTGCATACGGAGATATCTTTATGGTTAACTTCCAGCACACAAGTCTCCTTCAGACAATGAAAGGGGCTGTTGAGGTATACGTTCACTTGGCCACTTGGCCATGGCTATGTGGACCAAAAATGATTAACAGAAAGAAGTAAGACTGTTGTCTATGTGTTTAAATTCACTGTATGAGGCCAGCAGTTCAACAGGGATATTTTTTAAGGCAGTACAGATTGAGAAAGCTCAAAAAACCATCATCCTGGGTGAAAAATCATGAGGTGAAGAGCCCCATGTGACTTCTGTCCTGTGACTGCTTGTCCTATGGATGTTTGTATGACTGTGCCCTAAGACGGATAAACAGATCTGAACGACAGTGCTTAACCTTTCAGTATTTGACCGTTCTATCGGTATGGCTTCCATCAGTGACCTGTTAGGTGGATGCCAAGACCTAATTATGACCTATTGTCAACTGTTCTGACAAATGTAATTTTCTGTGCTTTTACTGCCCCATGTAAATCTGTCACAGCAGATTTGTAGTCCTTTCTGACAGGAGAAATACATTGGAATATTTTCTCCAATGTTTTTGCTTTGGAGAAAAGTGGTATGTTACCCATTCTTGATGAATAAGGAAGGATGGGAAAATGTGGAAATTAAAAATAATATATTTAATCAGTAATTGGCAGGAATTTAGTAACTCAGTAAAGCTCTGTGGCTTGATACAACTTTGGTCTGAATGTTTAGTTTTTAT
This sequence comes from Cygnus olor, assembly GCF_009769625.2. NCBI lineage: Eukaryota > Metazoa > Chordata > Aves > Anseriformes > Anatidae > Cygnus > Cygnus olor. Next base: position 44,435,644 of record NC_049169.1, read on the forward strand.
TTTATCCAGTCACTGTAACAATTTTGACCTTAAAGCTATTTTCTATTAGCTATTTTATATTACTTAAAGGTTTGATGAGTCAATTCAGAAGTATATTTATTTTTATCAAAGCTTTTTGGTTAAAAAAAACTTTCTGAGAACAGGATGATTTCCTATGAGATTTATAGATGTTTTCAGCTTTAACCAGAATATGTTCTTAATACTTTTCCTTGTTTCAGTTTTATTTCCAGTGAGGCCAGAAGGTGTAGAGGTGTATTCTCAAGCTAGTTGGGACTGTGTCATTTTGCCAGCAAAATTGATAGTTTTTGAACAAAAGTTGTAAATCAAATATTTTGGGTTTAAAATGGAATATTTTGACATGGAAATCCTATTTGCTCTCTCTCGTGATTAGGAGCACGGGAATTTTATGCTCGTATTTCTCCTTCTCAAAAACTGAACAGATTGAATTTCCAGTGATATCCCTTCCCTTGCTGAGAGGGTGCTAGTCCTTGCTGGACTCTTTCATGGTGGCCCATTACATGCATTTGGACTCTTGTCCAAAAAAAGAAAAGGGTAGAAGGTGTCACACAAAGGACAAGACTGTATGAGGGCACAATCATGCCAGGAGCTTCATTTTCTGTCCAATGTCATTACAGTTTTCAGATCTCATGGTTCTGTCTTTCTGACAAAACGTTAACCTCCTCATGAGAAAATGTTGTTGCCAAGTTGTTATCCCCCTTTCCCATTAAAAAGGTGGTTCTGATAGATAATTTTTCTGGCTCCAGCATTTGTCAAAATAGGTTAGTCAGGAAGTGTGTAAGAGAAATTTGGCTTTGGTTGGCTTTTCAAGGTATTGCTGGGACTGACATAGCAAACAGGAGGGAAATGAAGATTTGTCCTGCCCTTTTCTTCATAAACAGGTCACCTCATCCTAATCTATACATGTGTTTCTTTCAAGAGACCTAGCACTTAAAGGATGGCCTTGGTACTGTCAGCAGCACCCTGGCAAAGGAGTGTGAAATGCCACAGGACCTGATGGACACCATCTCTTTCCCCCTTTCTGTTAAGGACACTGACTGCAGAGGATGAAAAGCAAATGAGAGATCAGGTCCTTGATAGTATTAGGTACATGGAAAAAAATGTTGTTTTGGAAACTCTGAAGCTTACCGAAGAAATGGGACAAACAGCCTCTCACCTAAGTGTCATTAGTGTCATTTCTGCCCTAGGTTGGGGCTGACCCCAAGTTCCCAGTGTGGGGCAGTGATCCCCACTTCCTGACTGGACAGGTGCCTGTGCTGCAGAATCCTGTGATGCAGTGCTTGACTTTCCTTTTAGTATTTTCAGGAGGGAGCTGGGACTGCATAGGCTGTGGAAAGTGAACTTCTCATCCTCAGGAATGGTCCTGACTCATTAGGATCAAGCAATGCATGTAGGAAAGTGGCCCTGCCATTGCTCTGGCTCCCTGCACACTCTGCAGATAGATATATTAGCAGTCCTCAGGAACTGTCAGCTCAGAGTCTTTCTGAAGTGACAAATTCATGGCAGATAAATAGACGAAATGGGAGGGAAAGTGTAAGTACTGTTTCATTTATGTTTAAGAGGGGGAAATGATGAAAAAGTTTCACCATTCCACTGTATATGGAAGGTGTTACTGGGAAGTTTCAGCACACAAGTACGTTTCAAAAGTTGTTTTCAAAACAACTTTGCAGAATATGATGGAGAAACAGCAAAGACAGATCAGCAGAAATTTCTCTTCCACCAGAAACAGATATTTCACAGGTCAGAACCAAACACCGAGAAAATTCAACATTCCTAAAGGTGAGAGGCCAGAACCTCAGCAGACCAAACAGTATCACCCCCTTGATATCAGCTGGATATTTACTCCTGCCCAGTATGTGCCCTCTTGTCTTTTAAAAAGTTGTGGACGGCAAGAAGGAACCATGTTAATCTCTTATATCTCTGTTATCTCATAGCCTGAGGGATATTTCCTAATCTAGTTGCTCTCCTAACCTCTTTGCTTAATGAAAACAATCCCAAGCTCTGTGTGTTTCTCTAAGCCTGCTGGTCAGGTTGGTTCTCAGCAGCACAAAATGGCTGGAGCCTGGACAGATTTTCTGGTGTAGGATACCTGCGTATTTTGGAATTTGTTTGGCCTTTTTTTCTATGCTTGCTTTCTTTCTTGCAGCACATCTCCCCAGAGTCAGTGGTAACACTGACAGTGAGGGAGAAAGGAGCAAATTAAAAAGAGCGAGATGCTATTCCTTTAAGTTTTAATTTTTCCAGTCAGCTGCTGCTTCTATTTATTTTTTTTGGTCTATTTTGTTTTGAATTTGTTCTTATCATCGCAGAAAGAACAGAGTCCATGCCCCTTATTATGTTAAATTAGCTGCTCTCATGCCCTTTGCGTGGAATCTTTTCACTGTAAATCGTACGTGACACTGGCCAGATGTTACACGGATGTGGCCAGATGTGCCCGCCTCGCACAGCTCCACGAGCACCGCAACAGCAGGAGCAGCGCAGGGGAAGGAGCAATGGGACAGCCTTCGAAAGGCTTGGCCAGGGTCGGTATCAGGAGTGGGAAAGTCTGATCGAGGGCCCATGAAGAGCCTATTCTCATCTTTTTGGGAATGGGCAGTTGGATTCAGCATTCCCTGGGGACTGCCTTATCTAGAGGGACCTTATGTGCTCGCAGCTGGGTCCGGGTGGCTGCGGTGCGTGTATTGGCTGTCCTCTGAGGCACAGGCAGCCATGGAACTGCCAAGCAACAGTAGGGAGAAATAATATCTGCATTATTTTAAGCTTCCCATGGGTTTGGAGAACGGAGGTTTAAATTAGAAGTTGAAGGGATCAATTGCAGTTTTCTCATTACAAAAAAATCTACACTATTTCAGTCTCAGATGAGAGAAGCTATTAACAGCAGAGTTAGTGCTGGTTAAACCTGTTTATCGATCACTGGCCATCTGAAGATCAGAATTCCCATCTGTAGATAACTACAGTGGTCCTAAGCCCCCTTTTGCCTGTCCACTGAGCCCACCCACCTTTCTGTCTGTCTGTCCTGGTCTAGCAGCAGGCGTGTGGAGCAGGCAGGAGCTGCGGCAGGCAGGGAACGTACTCTGGAGCTGTGGGGCACCTGTGCTGGGATGCAGCAACACACCATCCGTGCTCTTCCCTGGGCATGAAGTGGGGCTGGGCAGGCACCTCTGGCCAGTGGCTGTTTAATCCTGTCTGTCAGGAAATAAAAAGGCTATTTTACCATGCAGATTTTTTTGGGGAAAGGTCTAGCACTGCCTTCCCCTCACTGCTGTTATGCTGCTGAACTGGCTTCAGTGTTTCACATTGTGGTGGGTTTCCAAAGAGACTGATGCTAGTCTGTGTCCCCCTCCCCTTATCCCGCAGCAATCTCCACCTGCCTTTTACCCTGCAGATACTCCCCGGCAAAGGTGTCCTGTCACCTTTCATCCCCACCCTCCACCTGCACTCCATTTCTCCTTTTATTCCTTGTTTGTGTGCTGGGCTGCAGAGATGACTCCCTGATGCTGACAGTGGAGAGGTTGGTTTATTTATATGACCTGTCTCACTCGGGGAGGCGGTCAATGTTAGAATAATCATGCCTTTTCAGGCAGACCGCTTGTCGCATCGGAGTGTAACAAGCACTGACAGGGCACAAGGGAGTGCGTGTGCATGCACACGTGTGTGCGTGTGCACGTGCGAGGCAGGGAGCGCTATGGACCGAACGAGGGCATTGCCCAAATTTGCCCACACGCTCAGTAGCTTTAGGAGGAGCTGATTCCCTGCAGTGCACTGGAGGCAGAAGTCGGAGCGGTTCGTGCTAATTTCAAATGCATCCCCTTCAGAGCTGTCTCTAGGGCAGAGAAAGACTCAGTTAACACCCTCCCTGCCTCCCCCCACATCCCCTCAGCCTGCCATATTTGCCTCTCCAGGCTTTCCCCATCACTAGCTGAAACCATTTAAAATGTCATCATCTCTCCGCTGGTCCTAAATTGGCCATCTGATGTGGTTTTAATGCTCTATTTCCTATGCCAACCAGCTCTGGAAACACTCTCCATTCGCTCACAGGGCTGACAACCTCACATCTAGGATGAGTGATGTTACCTAATGGTCAGAACACAGAGCCCAGTCCCCCTGAGCCTGACTTGCTTTGTGCCCAAGGACATGTCCTGTCCTGCTTTGTTCCTGCCTGCTCATCTGTACCATGGGACTCGCAATGTCACTCTGCTTCCACAGTGTCATGTGCATCTTGCTCCCATGTGGCTGTGTGCTGGCGTTGTGGCCACTGCACCTCTGCTGGGCTGGGGAGGGGTCGGACCCTTCTGTGCTTGCTGTAAGCAGCTCCAGAAACACCTGTGCAAGCAAAAATCTTTGCTGAAAGGTGATTCCAGCAAATGAGATTAATTAAAATAATCTCTCTCCTTCTCCGTCTCGGAGTTGCATACACTCAGGAAATCACAAATTAAGCCCTCGCTGCGTTTTACAGGCACAGCTTCATCTTGCGTTACCTCACCCACGAGCACAGCCTGCTGCCTCCGTGCTGTGCCCCAGTGCAGTGTGGCTTAGTGCAGATGTGTCAGGGAGTCTCCTAGCCCCTCGGCTGCCTCTCCAGGGACTGATGCACTTGTAGGCTGTAGGGAGGAAATAAATCCCCCCGGCCAGAGCAGGCGGTGATCATGCTGGCGTACCAGTGATGGAGGACAGACCCACCCAAGCAGGGCTGCCTTGCAGCATGCTGCCAGGTAGTCCTTCAAGCCCTGATGCTTTGGCTCCAGCCTGCCCCTGTCCCACTCCCAGACCTACCTTCCAGGCCCATCCAGCATCCCTGCTAGAACAGCCAGTGGCCACCATGGGCGTGCAAGTTGCCTGTTCATGTGTGCCTCCATCTCACTGTGGCGAGCCCACATCCCCCAGCACCCACCCACCGTGCCTTCTTCTGCCCAGCACCAACTTGGGCTCTCGGAGGGAGGGTGGATGGAGCCCAGTGCACCTGAGCAAGCCCAGCAACTCCTTGGGTGCCACTTGCCCCAAACCCTAGAATTTAGGACCCTGTGAGCTGCGGGAATGTGGGAAAGCTGCAGGGGGAGCTGCTTTTTCTGCTCTCCTCCTGCAAAATTTGGTAAACATGTTGCTAATGGGTTACAGAGAAAACCCTCTGAAGAGTTATTGTACCAAATCTGGAGGCTGATTTCAGTCATTAAGGTGCGAAGTGAGGGATTTTAGTGCCGCTTTAAGTGTAAATCTCAAGGCAGCTCCAAGGATCGGAGGCACTGATGATCCCTTCTTGATTATTATTAGTGGTTCTAATCTTTCCAGTGGAAAATGAACAGGAATGACACCCTCTTGTGTCATCTCTCTCACTGATTTATGTGAACTCTTGTCAGTCTGTGCAAGGGAGATTCCCGCAGTGGCATCATTCTTGGGTAGGAAGGGAAAGAGGACCGAGAATTGTCTAATATTGCTGTTTGTTTAATTAGATATTGGCACTGCTTTCTAAATACTGACACATAAAGCTGCAATTCTCGTCATGCTAATGGAATCCTCATCTCCTCAGAGCCTTGCTTTGTTGTTAACTCTGAGCGCCAGTGCAGAGAAGTCATGAAAGGAGTGTAGCTGTAATCTTGGTCCCTTGGAAGGTGTTTCTCACTGCCAAAGCCTTTTGTAGGTCTGGTAGGTTGCACATACCCATGGCGGTCTGTGTCTGGCATTCACTGTACCAGAGTAATGCAAACAGCTGGGAAGGGAGAGCCAGAAGAGCATGTGTGATCCTAACACTCGATGTTTTACACCATTACAGTTGCATGGCTAAGATTTTCCAGGTGGCTGATGATTTGGGGTTTGCTCAGTGTTTGGGTGCTGAATGGGTCTGGCTTTTGGGAAATGACAAATAGTCTGCCTTTGAAAATAGATAGGCCTATTGCAGTGTTTCACCCCAGGCTCCAGTATGGCTGTTCCCTACATTGCACACATCCCCTGAAGGTCACAGCATGTATGGGGAAATAGTGGGTGAGTTTCATCGGGTAGTGGACTTAGGACAGAAGAATTCAGGAAAAGGAAGAAGCTGAAAATATGACCTGCTTTTCTATTTGTTTGAAGAAGTTTGCCTGTTACCCGTGCTTTTGTTAAATTAGTAGGGACTTTTCTGTGTGCAGACGGGTGGAATGTGTGAACCCCTTGAAAGAACAGAAATTTGAGTGCCACCCCCTCCCACCCCCCCATATTGGTTCACATTGAGTTCACAAGGGACAAACTGAAGCTGGGTATCAGGAAATATTTCCTATTGTTGTGGTGTAATAGAGCAGAAGAGCTTCTCGTGTCTGCAATGGAAATGTTGCTTGTGTAATTTTAGGAGAACTAGGCGAAGCAGGGGCGGGCGATGTCCTGGGGCTAGCCCTGCAGGCAGCTCGCTCACCTCTGCCTCTCGCAGTGATGTGATGCTACTGGTGCTAGAGCAGGTGTACAAAGGCAAAATCTACTTCATGCAACAGGATTGTGAATTGAAGTGAAATATATGAACAGGGGAAACGGTCAGAGTGCCACGGAGATGTCTTATAAGCCAATGAACTGTGAAATGTATATTTGCCTCCCCCTCTTCCCCACAGTGTCATTCTGGATGGTCTGACAGTTAAGAAAACAATAGGCTTGATTCTCTTTTACAGCAACACCGCTTCAACATGCTCTCACAATGTAGAAAGGCCTTGAAATGAGTGTAGCTGTAATCTTGGTCCACTTAAAGGTCTTCCCCACTGCCAGAGCTGAGTGAAGAGGCCTGAGGATAAATGAGACTGAAGCCCGGACTGTTTAATAGTCCATTTGTACAGCTGACATGAGATGGCCCAAAGCGGGGTGCCTTGCACAGAAGCGACGGAGCCTTTCCAGACAAAGGGAATCGTTAATATTGGCTGCAGGGATCTGCAGGGCTGATCACCCTGTAGTTTGATCTTGCAGAGTACATGGCATGACTCTGTCCCTAGGGAAAAGGACGTTCACTGGGCTATCCCAGCACCCACTGGCCCTATTCCTAAGCTGCTTGAGAGGATCACATTGGGCCCCCTAAGGCATGCTGGCTCTAATAGGGACAGAGCACTCACAGGTGCTCATTCCTCTGCTCACTGCAGCTTCCTTCATGTTTGAACAGGGGAGGCTGTATCCACTGCTTTACCTGTGGGCCATCACTGTCCTCAAATGCAATGTGAAATCCCCCTTGGACAGTGAGCAAAATGTAGGCTGTGGAGCATGTTGACACAGCTAATTGCTATGGATCCCTCTGCGCTTTGTGGAAAGGGGAAATCAAGGGCTGTGGGCACATGTGTTTGCATGTGACTTGTGCTTTCAGGAATTCAGTGAGCACCAACATCTTCTTTATCCTGGTCCTAAATGGGGGAAATTTAGGCCCTTTGAGGCCCTGCCTCAACTGATGGTCCCAGTTCCTGGAGTATTTGTCCTGTTTCTACCACCCACTTCCTCTTAGATTTTCCTCTGCTGTCCCCAGCTGGACAACAGCTGTTTGTAGTGTGCTTCTAATGTCCTGGCACAAACTGCAGACGGGAATGCAGACTCTTGTGTTGGGTTCAGTTCCCAAGCATTAATGTTCTTCTTGCTCTTTTCTCTCTCCTACAGGTACCTGATCAATGTCACCTTTGAAGGCAGGAATCTGTCATTCAGTGAGGATGGATACCAGATGCATCCCAAGCTGGTGATCATCCTTCTGACCAAGGAGAGGAAGTGGGAGAGGGTAGGATATCTTTGATAATTCTCAAACTGTACCACACAGGAGGAGGATGGAGGAGGGCTCTGAGCAAATAATCCTCCTGCCTTCTGTACTCTGGAAGAGTTGGCAATCTCCTGCTTGCATCCTGGGCCACTGGTATCTCCAATACCCAGGATGCTGTCATCTCCATGCAGGATGCCATTACATTCTTCCATTAGCATGCATAAAGAATTAATCAGCTTCCCTTCTGTCACCTCTGAACATAAGTTTCCCTGCCTTTCAGAGAAAAGACCTCCTTTGAGTTATGAGTTTCAATGGCAGAGACAGAAAATACTTCTCTGCACGGCTTGAAGGCAGTGAAGTTATGTATGCTAAATGGCTGTGACTGAGCTATAGCCACACTTAGTAATATGCAGCTGTTAACTGTGCTTGATATATCTGGTCACTGTCATTTGCAATGGGATGGTGCATTGGGTAGGATACGTACATGAGATCATACCAAGTTGCTCAAAGATCTAAATTTGCATATTTCCGAATAATTTACATGTAACCCAAACCACCATTTTAGAAATGGTGTGGATTTCTGTGTTAGTGCAAAGCTTTGGTTCATTTCACCTCCCACATAAGTGTCAGTGGTCCAGGCTCAGAACAAGCATTCCCAAAGGGTTTGAATCAGCTAAGTAGAGGGGGTAGCTTGAGGTAGTTATGAGATATAAAAAAGTGATGGAGGTGAGAAGTCAGAGCAAAATTAAGAAGAATTCAGCAAAGCACTCAACAGATATGAAGCAGAGCTCAGCCTGGATCCGATAATGTATATGGCTTAGAAAAATGTCCCCTTGACCCACCAGGCAGAGAAACCCTTCTCTCCTTGGCTGCTTGTCTCCTCTATGGACTTGCAAGAAACCTGCATGGCTAAAGTCAGGAAGAATTCATGGAGAAATGAGAAAGAAACAGAGGGCTGTCAGGAGAAGTGCATTCAGAAGAGGGTTGGAGGAGCAAGTTTTGAAGTAAGCAGAAGAGCCATCACATTAGTACCTGGCAGCAGAGGTCTCAGTGGGACAGGAGCAAGGGGAAACATACAGCATGGCAGTAGCATGTGCAGACAACCTTTGGACATGTTTGGAGGCAGGCTGGCTGGATATTGCACGGACTGCTCCGGGATGCATCTCATGTCAAACTCTGCCCATTGCATAACTTCACTAAAGCCCACCAGGCAAAGCGGATTTGTTTCTAGCTAGCATCAGATTTGTTCTCACAGAGGAAAACTCCATTATCATAGCAGGAAATCAAGGCAGTTGCAGCATGAATCCAGCTAGGGACTGTTAGCAGTGCAGGCTGTGGTCAACTGGTTGCTGGAATGCATTGCAGGCCTCTGCGGAGGCACAGATAAACACAGTCTTGTTTTCGTCCTGCTTCTCACATGTACTACCCTGCTGCACCCTCAATGAGGGCTCAGGGTCTTTCATTAGCAGTAAGAGAACCTGTTCAGTCTGTGAGAGAATATCTGGGGTCTCTGAGCTGAGCCAGACCATTAGTGGAAGAGATGCTGGTGGGCTTGAGTGGTGGGGATTGGACCTAGGACCTGCCTGATCCCTGCTGTCTATGGGGACCACTTGGTGTGCATTAAGCCAGAACAGCTCTTCATTTTGTAGAAGCTGGACTGAAATGAGACCATAATGAGCTATGGTATTAGTTGTATGAAAAGCCCTTAGCACTTTCTAAACACAAATTTTTTACCTTGAAGTGGGGTCCCACTCAGTGGGAAGATCAGATTGTTATAATCAAACTCTGAGGTGTTCAAATGTTTTCTTCCTGGAAAACACAGAAGTCATCTCCATCATGCTCTGATCACAGAAAAATACATTTCATAGCTGGAGCATCATAGACTTGTTCTTAATTTTCTCCATTCACCTGAAATGCAAGCATTAAGATGTAAGGGTGAAACAGCCCTTTGTGGCAATGATCATAATTTTGTTCCATGTTTACAGAGTCAGACAAAGTGGAATGCTGGCCCTTAACAGCAGCTCCCAGGCAATGCCACGATACAAACCATAAATTATTCATATATTATTGGCCCACAATCCAAATAAGTTTGTAAGTTCATTGCTTTGCAGCGTAAAATCATCCAAAGTCTCACTATTTTTTGCTAAATTAGCAAGGTGTTTGGTCCTAGCACCTTCTAGGTAATACATAGAAGAAACTGCACAAAGAACAGGAGAGTTTCCCAAACACTAAGGCAGTAGGAGATGAAGGATGAAAGCAGCTGCATGGGAAACACTGATTCAGTCCACTTGTGTGCATTCACAATAGCTCAGTCTTTAATTACATCGCTGCACACTTTTATCCATTATCAGATGCTGTGCCTGGAAGGAACATCAAGAGGTCATTTAGTTCCTCCCTCTGCCCAAGGGAAGGATCAACTAGACTGAAATTATTCCTGACAGATGTTTGCTTCACCTGTTCTGAGAGTCCTTCGATGCTTTGTGAAATCCTGAGGCAATCTCTTCCATGGCTTCTTTCTCCTTACTCTGGAAAGTATTTCTAACGTCTACCCCAGATTTCCCTGAATGCGGTTCAAGCCTATTACTACTTGGCATCTCCCTTGTGGACACAGAGAATTGTTTATTCTCTCTCTCTTTTTATCTTCCGTATGTATGTTTGAAAGCTTCTATCATGTTGTCTCCCAGTCTCTGCTGTAGATTAAACAAGAATTTGTTCAGTCTCCTGGTAGGTCATGTTTTGTAGTCTTCTGATCATTTTTATTAGTCTCCTCTGGATTTAGTGGCACAATTTGCTGCTCTGTACAGGGTGGTGCAGATGATTCTTGAAAGATGGCAAATAGATTGGGAGGTGTATGTCTCATGGTGTGTGTATATATATGAAAAGAAAGCTTTAAAACAGGTGTGAAGCCTTCCATTTTCTGAGCAGCAAAGATGCAGACAGTGAATGAATCTATTTCCATATTTCAGATCTGTGAAATTTGCCGAGATTTTGATTTTTCATCCCAATATGGAAGGAAAAATCTTGAAAAATGCACCAGTTATTTCAGAACAGGATTTCATTTTCCAGAAGAGCTACGGCTGTCCCCAGACCCTGATGCAGACAAATCTCCTGTGCCCTTCAGACAGACTGAAGCCTTGTAGAGCTGACGATCACAAAAGAACCATTTTCTGGAAAGGGGCAGTATCCCGAGGTCTTCTGCTATTTCAGCTATGAATAACAATTCATCTCATGATAACAAATGTTTTGTGCTTCATTCACTTCTTAGCATGACTGTTCCTTAGAGGCAGAAGGCTACATGCCTTCTCTCACTAGCTTTTAATTAGCTGATTAGTAGAGCTCGTTTCATGGGCCAGATGTAGTCTAGGTGTGTTTTTGGGTGCTTGGATGCCTCTGTTGTATTGACTATAGAGGGACAGGCATGCGAGTACTGGTGAAGGAGATCTGCCCCATGGCCCTGCCTCAATACAGGAATGAGCTGAGGCCAGAGGTCTTGTAAGGTAAGCCAAAGGCCAGACACTGTACTAACTTTTGTGTCTGTGGTGTTTTGTGTAGGAATAATTTTCACCCAGGCTTTCTCTTTACTGATTGCCTTTTTCCTCTACTCTCCTATAATCCCACATATGATGAGGACTTATTTCGGGGTCTGTGATCCCTTTGTGAGAGCTGGCAGGTGCTTCTCTCCAGCTCTTGCTCACATCCACCCTCTCTGCTGAGGCAACGCACAGCAGTCATGTCCCATTAGCTCCCAGCTCCTCCTGTCTGCTGCCTCCCTTTCCTCCAGTGACCTTGGGGATGACACAGACCTCACTTTCTCTGAGGCTCTCTTTGAGATTCTTTCTCTGCTTTAATTTCTACCCATCAAACATTTTTTTGTTTCTTTTTCCCTTCTGAAGCATAGTCATTAACATGGGAGAATTGTGAGTTTTGCATCACTTCTGTCGCTCGGTTGTTCTCAGCCTCTCCATTTTGCTGAGGCTTTTCTGCCTCTTCTCTCTGGTGTGTCACTGGGGATTTGGAGCACCTCTCCACATGCTAATGACAGCAACCTCTTGTGCTGCCCAAAAGATCCCTTTGATTTGGAAGTTTCCCAGGGCATCTCTTCCCATGAATAACCCAGTAGCTCCTGCTCCTTGCTGGGTATGCAAAGCCCCAGGTGATGGGTTTGTCCAGGGTACCACTACAAAACATCTTAGAGGGGACAGATGGGAAGCTTATGCCGAAAGCTTCATTCTCCCTGATGCATGTACTAATCCTTTGCCCATACCAACCCTCACCCCTTCTGCAGATAAAATGTTTGCCTGCTGCTCCTGTAATTATCATTGTCTGACTTTTGAACTCCTGAAAATCAATTAGTAGCATCTGTTCCACTTCTTGTAGCCATCGGTGCAACCATGATTAGAAGTTCACAGACTGGCTGCTCTTAGCCTGTTCCCCTACACCACTGCACATGTTAGTGCTCCCTGGGAATGGGGCCATTTGCTGTGACATTCTGTCGGCAGTCTCAGTGACCGCAACATTGCAACAGGGTGAAAAGTGGTCCCACTGCTTGCTGCCGCATGGGCATTCCAGAGCTGTGTTCAGCCTGGGTCATAGTCCACATAAGATGAGTTTCTAAATCAGTGAACTTGTGTGACCCTGTTCCCTGCTTACCACAGAGATGTGTTATGCACATCTGTGCTCAGGAAAGGTTCCCTCAGGATGTAGGAGGGAGCTACAAAAAGGAAGAAGGATTGAGGAAAGTAAAATGGAAAAATAAGATTTGTTTTATCTAAAAAAAAAAAGAGAGGGGAAGAAGGTACATCTTTGGACATCTAAAACGTTGTTGACAAAGGACTTCATGGCCAGTTGCCTTTCATGTCCACAGTGAGTAGGATGAAGAAGAAATCTTGCTAAATTTTCAAGCAGAAATAGTTCAGTTATAGATGTAGGGAGCTGTCTAATCATTAGCATGGTGAGACATGGCAAGGCTCATTTGATGGTGAGGCTCATTTGCTGGAGGACACACAGACCCTGCACTGTTGGGTATTTTTCTGTCTCTATCTTGTCCTGCCTCAGAGCAGAAGAATGCAGTAAATGATCTCATGTGGTTCTCTGGCAGCCTACATTTCTGTGATTAGGTGAGCAAGATGAACCTGAAGAGTGTCTCGCAAGAGACCTCTTGTTTGATAGAATGGAAAATCTAGGTCGTGGATAGACTGATCAGCAAAAACTTCAATCCTGACCTGGTGAGGAAGTCGTTTCTGCACCCTTTATCATGTACCTTTTATATGAGCAGGCAGCTGTTTGATGGCCACAAACAAAAGCCCTTATGAAGGCACATGTCACCTCCAGGAGTTTGCAGCTTTGGAGGTCCGATGGACACCACAGAGATGCTAAAAAGGCTGTAGCTTTTGATAGCTTTGCAGCCTTCAGAGCGGTAAGAAACTAGACACCACCTGCTTCTATGGGACCAGGAGACAGTAGTGACCGTGACTAATGTTGTTTGGGAGCATCTCTCTGTGAATCACAAGCTCAAAAAGAGAATTATTCTCTCTGTTAAGGAAAAAGATGTATAGGCCTAGTCTCAAGTCTTCCTGCACATTAAAAGAAGTATTCACAGTCATTTCCTTCAGTGTTCCAGTGGCAGAAATAACAGAGAAGGAGAGAAGAGGACTGAAAATCTGATTGGTATTCTTGGCTTTTAGTAAGGATCTGTGTGGTACTGGCCACTTCATGAAGAACCAACATGAATCGTGTATATGTCAAGTTGCCCAACAGAAGGAAGGATTTAGATTTATTTAATTATTTCATGTGCTGAAGAAGGCTCTTTAAAAATAAGAGAGGAACAAGCATGTAGGGCTATGAGGTGAAATCTGCAGCTGTACAAATGTAAGCATCTTCTCTGAAGGCCCTCCTCTGCCTTTGGAAAGATGACAAGATCGTTTGAGACAGTTTCCTCTTTGTGTTGTCTGGTGTCCACCTGATCAAGCCTTTCTGATCATTTATACATGCATGCACAGGTATGCTTGTTTCTGTGGGGTGGAAGTTTTTCTTTGGGCCAGGTTCTGCTCTGTGTGCGGAGTTCTGGCATCTTGATGTCCATGGACTTCAGAGAGGAAATGTTTTTTATCCCACCAGCTCCTTTTATGGTGAGACAAGATTGGATTGTTTTTGCCAATCAGTCTTGTTTTGCTAATTTCCCTGTGTACATGGGGATTTATGACTCATTGTCCCTGAAGAGAAATGGCATAGGAGTTTGCTTAAACCTACTCAGATTTAGTGACTGATTCTGTTCCCATAGAACCAGTTTTTAGAAGGATATAGCTTCATTTAGGGCAGATGGACCACTTTGGATTTAAGCACACATAGCTGAAATTAGAATGGGACTCTGTACATGCATTTTCCCCCTTATTTGTGGAGTGTTCTTTCTGGACATTTCTCTAAGAGATCATAATTTGCTGAATCCCCTGCTTCTCATTAGACAGCAGGCTTGCATCAAAGAATACATATTTTATGGATGCCCCACTCCCAAGTGAGTGTCCCTTAGATACCTGATCTAGGTCACATCTGATGGCTTTGTTGATGACCATGATTCAATCAGACAACCAGATGGCTTTACTTGTGCACCTATGCTGCACCCACTGCCAGGATTTGGCCTGGCTTCTCACAGTTGCCCAGGATGCAACAGTATGGATTTATGGCTAATTATGGCCATGTTAATCTTACACTGACTCTTAAGGAAAAGGGCAGCTGCAAGTGCGACACAAAGCTTTCCTTATCAGGTGATAAATGCAACGATCTTTCTGAAAAAGCTTCCAACTTAAATCTTGTGGACATTCTTATCAAATGGTATCTTTGCTGACTGATTGTATCAGAGTGTTAGATTAGATTACTGCGTCCTGCAGTAATGAGCTAGTCTATCTCTTTGACCAAAGAGGACACTCGCTGGATGCCCCCTCCTAACCGTACAACAGTGTAAGCTATTTGTTCTCTTTGCCTCTTGCTGAAGCAGTTCTTGACTTTGCTTGAATTTTGGAGTATATTTTTATGATTCATGAGCCTGCAGAAAAATATTCTGGCTCTTTTCCACCAGGCCCTACTCTTTGGCTACCAGAGGGAATTCTTACATTGAAACAATGACAGCTTCTTGGAGAGACCTCGTCCTTTAGTGCAAATCAGATATTGGAAAATATGGAGATCTTTATTAAGCACAGCCAGTATTGGGATGCTGCCTATCATTTCCATGCTGGTAGAGCTGATCTGAGTGCTTGCAGCCGTCTGACCTTTACTGGGGTTGCCAGCCTGACTCCTTGGACAGGGCAACCCTAAGGACCATGGCTGGTGTACTGGTGCTGTAACACTGTCCAGCCGGAGGAGAAGGAAGGATGATCTTGCCTTTGTTATTTGGGAGGACAGCTCTAGTCTGGGGCTTTCTTCCAGCTGACTTGCCCGTGCCACACAGCGAGGTGCTCACTGTTCATGCTTCTACATGCAGTTACCTCTTGTGTGTTGTCATCACTGTCCCCAGCACCCAGTTACGGACCTGGTACTCTGCTGTTCAGGGAGCTGCATGAGAGCTAACCAGAAAGGGGCTCCTACCCCAAAGCGGTTACACTTTAATTAGAAGACAAAAGGCAGCAGATGGGTACAGATGGACCAACGGGGGAGTACAAGGGAACAATCAGACAACATTAGTCAGCATGGTAGGCAGCAGGCTTTACACACCAACTGCCTAACTCTTCTGAAGGGTTTGATAGGCAGAGGAGAATTATAACGGGCTTCGTGCAGGCTTATTGGGCCCCGTCGAGAGTGTGAAGGGCAGATGGGAAAAAGCAGTAAAGGTGCTTTTGCGTGCTTTAAACACAATGATGCTGAGAGGGTGCAACAACTCAAAAATACTCAGTGTTGCTGGAAAGTTTTTAATCTTCTTAACATGCAGTTATAATCCAACTTTACAGAGAACCAAAACCACCTAGGGTAGGGCTACACCTTCTGATTCAGTATCTCCTGTCTTTGCAGAGCTGGTGCCAGAACCGCATTGCTTGTGGTCAGAACCACTCTTGCTTGCCACTGGCTTAGAGATTTCTGGGGCATGTCCCCTGCTGGTCTGTACCTGTGTCCACTTCATTGTGAGCGTTTCATTGATTGTGGGGATGTGTTACCCCAGGTTGCTGACAGTAAATACCCATATCTTAATTCAGGTGGTAGCTGAGCTCCTGTGGGAAGATGAGCTTTAAAGAATGAGTGTAGTAATTAAATACTTCTATCACAAGGCCTTATCAAGAATCCAGTCCATCATTCCTGATCAATCAATGACATCCTCAAAAAAAATGGAAAGGGAGGTGTGACTGGGTTAGAAATGAAAGAAAGAAACATAGCTGTTTTGTATTTTCTGGTGGATGAAAAAGATTCAAATTTCTTTTTGAGTCAACACAAAATATTTTTGGACCTGAAAAATATTTTTTCTCAGGTCATCTAAATGTATCAAAACCATTTTGTAGCATAGACAGTTTTTGACAGAAAAATGTCACATAAAAATGAAAATTTCTAAAGCTTTCATTTTGTGCACGGCCATTTTTTAGCAAAGTATTTCATTGTGATATATCTAAGTGATATATACTGACATTTTAAGACTCTTCTCCCTTCCACTCTCTTTAGGCCAAAACTCTTCCCAAATATGCAAAAGAAAGACAGTTGAGAAAAACACAAGAATTTTGGTGGTTTTAAGGTTTGAAATTCATGAAGACATCAGGGTAGAGAGGAAGCAACCAACCAAACTGAGCTGGGAGAAAGCACTAACATAGCTTCTGCTGAAGGAGCCTCGCAGGGGGTGGAAGTGCCCCCACTGCCTGAGGGAGTGTATTCATCTGTTAGGTTGCATTTGCTTGAAGCTCTGTCTCATGTTGATGTCTCTGCTTGGCCTGCGATTCCTTTGCTTTTTCTATTTTTATATTTCCTGAATATTATGATTTGGAGGCTCCATTTTCTTTCCATTGGGCTTGAGAGAAAGGAGGTGATGCTATGCCCTCATTTGCATATTCATACGGCCCTACATTTTTCTTTCTTTTTCTTTTCTTTTTGTTTTTCTCTTTCTTTTTCTTCCTCCTCCTCTCTCCCCTTTTTTTTTCCAAGGGCTTTGGCAGTTTGCTTTTCCTGGAGTAGAAGCCAGACCACATTTGCTTCTGAGAGCATTTGAAACAATTTTTTCTTAATATGAAACCGCTCAGACTTTTTATTCAGTAAGGAGTAGCTTGTTTGTGGTGTCTTTGGCTTGGTTTCAGTCCTCTGGTGTTGGTTCTGGCCAGTGTTCCTGTGCTCGGTTCTCACATGCTTCTCGCTTGTGTTTGAATCCTCTTTGTGCTTACTGGCTTGGCTTGGCTTAAAGCTGACCTGCATCTTGGCAGTATTTTTTAGAAGACCAGGACAGTCTTTTCCCTCGTGGTTTTCTCTGCACTGTTATGTATTAGCTTCTCCGCTGCTCTGCAAAGGTATCTCGGTGTTAAAACGGTGGTTATCACTGCAGCTACTGCGTGCTTGAGTTGCTCTCACTGCTCATGAACTCTGGCATGCGCTTGGTGCCATCGATTTGAGCATACAATATGTTCAGCGTCGCTTGTTTTCCCTCTGCCTCAACTGTGTTTTCCCTGAGTCTGTAATTTTTTCAGACTGCCTTCAGTTATGTTAGATGCCAGTGCTCACTCGTTCCTTGCTGTGCCGTGGTGTCTGAGTTTTTGTCACTGTCCCTTGGCCTTTCTTCCTTGGGAAAGGGTCTGGCGTTTACAGACCTGGGTTTATTTCTAAGGTGTGCTGGGGGTTGTGCTGCCTTCTGCTGCGTCAGGAGTTTGCCAGGTTTATTTAATTTTCTTCTGCTGGGCTAGCTGCATTCTGCAACGTCTCCTACCATGCCAAGCCTGGAAGATTATTTGACAGCCTTTCTTGCTCCCGTTTAAGCTTTCGACTTGGTCTGCATTGTGTGTGACAGTTTCTAGTGCTTGTTTTCCTTAGGTTTATTTCCTCAGTTCCTGTACCAATAATGACTTACATTTCTATTGTTCCTTCCTTCGAGAAGGATCCTAAGCACTTTACAAAATCAACATACAAGCAACATTTCACTCTGAGTAATGTTCAGGCACTCATGTGGTGGAATGGGGTTAGGCTGTTTAATGATGCAAAGCAGCACCGTGAAGCAGTCTAGGATAAGAAAGAGGAGTCTCAAACAGAAGGAGGTGTGGAGTTTTTAAATGGACTCTGGCCAATTTTATCCCCAAAGTCTGTTTTGGGAAAAAGTGACGTGGATCGAGACCAGGAAAGATAAAGCCTTTGTCCTTCTCTTTCCAGATGATACTGCCTAAACCTCAGAAATATGATGGGAGGAACAAATGATTTTGTGAAAAAAACATAGTTTGGGATCAATGAAAATATTCATTAATTTTGGTCAGATCTGAAGGATTTGTTTTGGAAGTTTTACTGCTGTAAATGAAAACTGACATTTCAGTGTTTTCGTGTAGGCTCACAGAAGTCTTTAGATGCTGTTCAGAGAGGCGACGTGGAGGAGGAGATGGCAGCATCTCCCTCAGATCCCAGTTAGCCAGACGGTGAGGACAGGCTCCTAGGCAGTGGGAAAATGGTGTTCAGATCCATTCTGCCTGATTCAAAACCAAGGTTGAAACTGAGGTCTCTACCACCTCTCAGGACAGAGGTCTAACCCTTGGGACTGGGATTTTTTTTTTTTTTTTTGAAAAATGCTATTCTCTTCCTAGTGAGTGGTGGAAGCCTTTTCAGATTTTTTTTTCATCCAAATTTACGCCACTTTTATTAATAATGTCTGATTACAATACTTTTTTGTGTGTGTGTGCTGAATGGAAGAGTTTGATTAGTGGAAAATTAAAAAAAGCAAACAAACTTGGCTTTATGCTGAAACAATACCTTATTTTTATTTTTTTCCTGTGTTGTTCAAACCTTACTTTAAAAAATATGTTTTTGCATAACTAATTGCCTAATCAGAGTGCTGTCGTGGTCAGTATTGGAGCATGCAGGGCCAGCACTTGCAAGGGTGGGGAAACTTGCTACCCACTGTGTAACAGGACACATGCTGCAGCAGGCAGCACTAATAGGTGCTCCAGATCCTTTCAGTCTCCTGGTAAGTCCACCTTAGTATTACTTAATCCTATGTATTTTCAAAAGAAATAGCTTTTGCTGGCAAATCAACTTATATTGGGTGCAGCAGTGGGCAACAGAGGTGTGATTGAAGTTTACCAGTCTGAGCAGCATCATACGAGAGTTTCACTGTCCAAGCTGGGACACTCAGGAATTTCAATAGAAAGAGTCCTTTCTTCTGCAGTTATCTTTCTTTTCACTAAGGCTGGAGTTCGTTGTATCACTGCATTTAATTGTGTTTGCTTTCTAAAGACTATTGGTATTATAGCAGCATCACATTTCTGCAGTTTTTCTGCCTCTGAGAGGCTACCTGTGGACAGCTGTTTCCCATGAGCTTGTCCTGTGCATAGATCAGCCTGCATCTGCAGGTTTCTCCAGCTCCATACCTTATATCTTTTCCTACAGCTGGTTGGTATTTAAGGTCCTGGCTTTCGGGATGACTGAGGAACAAACCCATACCAGGCCGTGTCTGTATTTGAACGGTTGCTCTCGTTCGTCCTCTGTCTCCTGTGTTTGGTCCCAGAATAAATCCTGCGTGTGTATATATTTTCCTGCTCATTGCCCAGACACCTTGCTCCAACCTGGGACTAATGGAGACACTGTCTTACAAATAAAGATTAAAAGAGTACAGTCTGGTGAAATCCACACCGAGGACTCTCTCCATTAAGAAGTCCCCTGTCTCAGATAAACACTCTGAAGTATTCCCAGGGTTTACTGTGTAATGTTACTTGAACTTTAGTTAAAACCTGCTTTCTCTTGGTAGCCTGTGTCTTACTGGACCCTCAGCTGGTTGCTGAGGACAGATTTTCCTGAGGCTATATTTTTGCCAGACAGGGAGTATGATAATTTTCTGCAAGTGTTTGAAGGGTGTAATCAATAAGAAAAGGATGGACTTCTTTAGGACAATTCAAGTGAGTGCAATTAAAGAGTAATGGGGAGGCATGAGGTAAAGCAAAAGTGCATTCAGGCAGAATATCAGGTATGGGTGGGTTCTTTTAGGAGATGCAAACCAGTTGTCTGGGGAGCACGGTGGGAGCCTGGTTGCTGTGGCTATCAAATATGGGACGAGACAGACCAAATGGGAGGGAGGCATAGTGGTACTGACTGGAGAGGCATCCACTGCATTTTTTATTTTTGCTGTGCCAGGCCGCTCTGTGTGCGACTCTGGAGGCCCAGCAGCACAGCACCCCCAGGGAAATCCTCCCTCTCCCAGACACGCTCTTCCCCCAGTCACCCCCTCTGCCCTCCTGCGAGTGGAAGCATGGAGGACATTTCCTTTACCCTCTGCATGAAGGTAAGGAGTCCAGGTTGTGCTGTGACGCAAGGAGAGGGCTGAGAAGCCCTCCAGTGCCCTGACAAGCATGGCAGAGCTCTGCACCACCCATCCTGTACTTGCGCGGGTGGAATTTTCCAGGAGCGTCCCCCTCCGCTGCCACCACTCCTCTGCAAACTTCCAGAAACGCAACTCATGAAAATGCATTCTTAGCACACAGCTGACATGGTCAACATCTGGTTTACAAAGAGAGTGCTGTGAGAGATTTGAAATTGCTGCACTGTGGAAAAAAAAATGGTTTGGGGTAATTATAGACACCTAACAATACAATTTAATTTCTTCTGCCGTATCTTTCATATATAATGGATGTGGTAATGCTTCAAAGTGCTAAAAAATTCAGATAGAGGGCAGTGAGAGGGGTAGGTAAGGGAGAGAAAAAGCCCCCCACAGTTTCAGTTAGGATCTGAAATGAAAGCAAACTTGCGTGGAGGAATAAATGCTTTGCAGTCCTGCTTCAGAAAGCAAGTCTTACTGTGTGGTGGACCTTTGCCTTTATTGCCTTTATTGCCTTTGCCTTGCTGTGGGTAGAGGAGGAGGATGAGGAAGATGATGAGAGAAGCTGAGAAAGACAGGACCTCCAAGCACAAACTCACTGGACAGGGGAGCTTAGCAGAAAGCCTCACTGGCAGCTGGGGCACTGTTTGGTCCCAATTCTGCTGGGCAGGATCAGAGCTTGGGACCAGAGGGGAAAGGGAGGAGATACTCGTAAGGTCAGACCTATGGGCAGTGGTGGGACTGATTGCTCCAGGAGGCAATTCAGAGTGGCTAACTCAGACCCCTGCTCAAAAAACCCTTTGCTTCCTCTGATACAGAGGGAGCCTGCAGAGACCAGCCCCAGCAGGCTCAAGTCGGGACAAGCCTGGATCCCAGCAAGGTCTCCTCTCTGCCTCCAAAGTGCTGTTACAGTTGGCACCACAGATCCTGTGTAGGCTGTGTGTGTCCACAGCCAAGGCTCCTGCTGGTATTGCAAAGCCAGCTGCAGTGATAGGTTCTCCCCCAAAAGTGAGCACAGTCCCTGGGGGTGCTACAGCATGAACAGCACTGGGGACCATTGAATGTTTCTGCAGAGTCCATCGGCAGCAGAATGCTGCAGGACTGCTGTTTGAGTTGGCCAGGAACGCAGCCAGGGTTGCAGTGGATGGATGGAGAAGCAGAGTGAAAAAGCCCATGTCTTGAGCTCCTGGGACATTGCATGCTGTCTATCTGCCCCTGTGCTGGATGCTGGATGCTGCATCCCACTTCAGTTGCTGGCTCTAAGAAAATTACAACTGTGCAGAGGGGAATTGAAAGGCAGTAGAGGTTTCCTAAAGCAATGATGGAAGGTCCGCAAGAGACTTCAGGCTGAGGACTTGTCAACTGATACAGCTTCTACTGGTAAATCGTCCCCTGTGGGCAAGCTCCTAGTATCATTTAATTTAGAGAAATGCACCAAATGGAATATAATGAAGATATTAATATTATGAAAGTGTAACCGTTATCCTGGAAGAAGCACTGGTTAAGACTCATTTGTCTATCATGCTCACTGGGGCTTGTCTCAGTGATGTAATCCTATGAACTGCTGATGCTGGTGTGCAACAACGCTTATATGTAGTCCTCTGGAGGGAGGGGACATGCATTTTTGAGTGACTCTGTCCAAAAGTAACTGAGATTACTTTTTTGTGAAAAAAAAATACCTTTTTCATATGAGGTGCTTGTTTTTCTTGAGACATTCCAACTTTTTGTGGGAAAGCTGAGGAGTTTGAAAGAACTACTCTAGAGTCTTTTGTTGCTACAACCAGTACAAATTGATTATTATTTTTTTTTTGTTCTCAAATTTTTGTATACAATTTTAAAATTTTCAGCAAAAGAAATGATGTCAGGGACCTCCTCTCATTTATATTCAAATGAATATTTCTGTATGTTTCAGGAAGCCAAGAACCAGATGATTCTGGTATTAAAAGAAAGAACATACTCTTTGCCAGTGTACCTCCTTCGGAGGAAATTACCATCTCTGCTCCAGAAAGTTATGCAATGATAAATGCAAAACCATGCAGACACTGACAGGAATAACTGAACCTTGCTTTCTGAAGAAACAGCTAAGGATAGATACCAGTGCAAGGTCAAGGTCCTGAAGCTGCAATCTCTTTCCTATTGAGGGCTGATGAAGGGTATGGTGAGCATGGGCACAACTGAGTGGCAGAAAAACGTAGAAATGGTTGGAATGGGGTATAAGAATTAATGCTAAATATTTATGCAGCCTCACAACTTTACAAGATGGTTTATAAAAATTAAAGAAAAAAACATGGTGCTCTGTGTTTGAAAGGCCTCTCTCATGGGCCACCTAAATGTGAACCTCTAGAGAGTGTCATGCAAAGCCTTTATCTTTTCTTTGCTGCCTTGCACCCTCTCTCTCTCCCCTTTCCTTACTCCAGAAGTTTCTATGCTGCTGCAAATTGGACTATTCTGTGTTGTAATGATGCTGTAAAACTGGTACTGCAGTTCCCCACCCAACCCCTCTTTGTGGGGCCAAGCAGCACCTTTGTCTAATGGTGGGTTAGCGCCACTTGCCTTGCTCTTTCATGTGAAGTGTGCAGGCCTGGGATGCCTTATGAGGATTGTTTCCAAATTACACCTCCAAATAGTGCTGGGCTGGACAGTGGTGCAAAGCTCAGCAGCTCCAGAACATGAAGGCAGACAAGGAAAGGGAGAAGGAACTAGAAGTGTAAGGGTTAAAATAAACAACTCTCATGAGATCTGTGTTGAAAGCAGATCAATTACATCATTGTTTGCAAACCCATGGTTTGGAGAAGAGACTAAAAAAAGGTTATTTTTGCTTAGAATTTTGCTGTTGCTGGTCATTTCTTTCTGAAGCAGTTTGCAGAGCAGTGAACCGTATGTATGCTTGTCATGTGGCCAGTCAACTATCTACCTGCAGCATTACAAACAGTGCTAGAAAATGTAACTGGCTTCAAGGATTTTCTAACATCACCCTGACCTCTGTAGAAAGAGGAGGAGGCAGGTTACCAGCCTCACAGGAGCAACTCTAGGAGATATTGCAGAGCTATTTTTTAAAGTAGATGAGCTCTCTCTCTGCCTGCTTGCCTGCCAGAGGGCTTCCTTGCAGGAGAAGGTGCTTGCTGAAACATCTGTGTGGAAGCAGATCTGAAGAACTCTGATTTTCTTCACCTCTATCAGGCCAAGTTTGGGAATGGCAAGGCTGTAAAGGTTGTAATAACCAGCATTCAGTTGCTGGATCGCACACACACCTTCTATAAACACCTATTTTCTGCTCCCTGCATTAGCTGCAGGGCAGTTTGAGGTAATTGCTTATCTATGCAAGGGCATTTGGTCTGGGGAATAAGACTTCCATATGAGTGCTAGGGGCACCTTTTTGGTAGTTTAGGAGGATGAGGTTTGGCTGGAAGAGGGCACAGAGTCTCAGAAGCACTGGACAATGTTCCACTTTGCCTGTGTAGCCTGTATGGCTCACCTCCAGGTACAGGGGCCTCTCATCTTTTTGATGTTGGGCAGACAAACAATAGCACCATAGCTATTAAAAGACATCTCTGTTTTGATTTGTGTTTTGTGCCCTTCATGCTGAGGTGATTGTCTCTCTTGCTACTGTGTGCCACAGAGCACTGTACAAGAACCTGTGTCGAAGTCATAGTAAGGTTAATCCATTTCAATGAATGATGCTCATGCACTGATCCTACAGCACATCCCTTTTTCAGTGGTGGGCCTACTCTCTTTTGTGTTTCTGGGTGCAGCTGAAGGTGCTGAATTTGCTCTCCAAATCCCTCTCTGGCTTTATAACCTGAGTATTTGTTAGCTTTATATTACAGCCTGCATTGAAATTAGCACGATTAGTTGAGCTAAAAATCTGTGTATTTGTGCATGTATCTTACCAGTGGTGTGATCTTGGCACATGGTGCTAGATACTGATATATTCTTCCATGCCCTTGGTAAAATGCAGATGAAGGTTGTTGACCTTTAAGACAAGTAGCACTGCCTGTTTGCTCAGGCTGTTCCTGAGGAGAATAGTAGTACAGGGAGGTGTTGGGTATATTTCTTCTTTATGGGCTGTGGAGGTCTCTAATGTCATTTTCTGACCTTGTGTTAATTGGAAGTGTTTTCATGGGTGTTTTTCAATTTTATTGCTATTGCACTTGGAGAGATTGAAATAATACATAGTACTGAATGGGAAATAAATAAAGCCAATGATCTTATGAGGTTTGGCAAACCTTACGTCTGTGGTGCCTGGAGCCTCCTTGTTGGTTAATAAACTATTTGTCCTTCTTTCTCTGGCTTCTCTTCTGGAGAAAGGGTTCTCACAGGATCTCTCTCTTACACACACTGAACACCAGAAATGCTGCTAAGGACTGAGAGGCCAGGCAATGAACAGGGGAGGCATACTTTGACTTGGGGGGATGTAGGAGGTAGGAAATGGAAATGGAAATGGAAATGTGCAATATGAAGTGACAGAACAAAGTTGAGGGATTTGTTGACTTCTTTGTTAATTAAGAAGACAAAAGCTAGAGAGGTGAGGGGAATGGAGGGGAGGAGGCAATCAGACAAAGTGGCCTTCTTCTGGGTTAGGTCAATGCCTCTGATTTTCCTAGGAAAATGACTGATGGACTGCGGACAGCTTACATCAAAAGTCCCAGGGAATGGGACTTGACTGGTAAGTGAGGAGCAGCACAACAGCCTGGGGAAATCCTCAAGCCCTGGTGCTCTAGCAGTGCATGAAGTTGTTTCCTCTGTTCTGCTGGTGCACCAGCAGCAAAATCACATCTGGCTGAACCTTCTGGATTGTGGATGGATCGATCTACGCAGATTGCTTTTATCATCACTTGCCATTGAAAAAGGTGCTTCATGTTATGGAGACAGCACTTTCCTTCCCATTATATCATGGTCCTCTGAAGATACCTGCACCTGCATAACCATGGCTATGGAAGAAGAATTTGGCTGAAACCTCATAAGGACGCCCCTTGTAGTTTGCCACATACAGAGTAAACCTCTAAACTGTTTTGATGCAGTTCACTAAAGCTGTCCTTGATAAGCCCTTTTCTGAATCCACTGAAGGAGACAATTTTATTTACTTTGATTTCCATCTTCAGTCTTTGACAATAAAGTTTACAAAAGGACCTGTTTCTGGGATAAATAAAATTTATTGTTCAAGAATGAAAATTTTCTACCTACTCCCATTCTCAACAAATTAATTTATTTGAAAAAAAGGAATGTCTTGGCATTTTATAATTCTCTGTCCTGAAGCTATGCTGAGTATCAATGGTGTTCTGGCCCGTGGACTGGGGCAAGTGTCTTTTCTTATTGCGTGTTTTTCAGTGGTACTGTTTAATGCAACAATGTAAGCGGCAGCTGACTCTGCGAAGGAGATGCTAAATATTTTGAGGTCTTTCTGGTAGTACCCCTGGGGTCTGTGATGGAAGGCATGTGCTATAGACCAACTCATTCCTCCTTTCTCTCTAATCTGTGTACAAACTCTCCATGAGAAACTGTGAGAGGACAGATGAAACTATCCTTGTATGACAATTTCCCTTACTTACCTCCTCTTGACACTGGGTCCAGAAGTCAACTTTACTGGCTGCTGAGAAGGAGGCACTTGGAGAAATGGTGGCTGAAATTAAACTTGCAAGAAAAAGAGGTGACAGAGAGAAGTACTATTTGACAGAACATGTCAAATCCAGAAGAAGTCCTTCAGGGCAAGGCCTCTGCCGTTTGGTTTCGTGGCAAACACAAGCCAGGAGGCTTTCACTGGTGATGATGAGAAATGGGGATTTTTTTTTTTTTCAGCTGCTAAGAAAGCTCTATTCTATGCAACAGGTTTTTCTGTCCTTGGCTATGAGTGTAGCATCTCCACAGCAGGTTATGTGTTCATTGTGTTTTAATATTGCCAGTACATGATGTGGGAGACTTCAGAGTGGTTCAAGATGTCTTGTTTTCTCAGTAACAAGGTAGGACTGCCTTATGCTCTCTGAAGAGCAAAGTGAGTTTGATTTCCGGGATGTCATTCCAGTCTCTTCCACAGATCCTGAAAGCAGTTTAAAATGCTGGTGGAGTTATATGAATGTCCAGTGATTTGGATTCAGAGGACAAGGCCTTGTCCCTAGGATATTTTGAGTATGATCTCCCGGCACTCAGGAGAAGAAAAAAAACTTAGTGATAGAGACAAGCACTTGTCCTGGTCCTGCATGTATTACTATATATTGGTTAGAGATACTGGTCCATTGCAGTGTGTGCAGAGCACTGCCTCCTTCTCTGCGTGTGCATGCACTGCCTAATGCACCTTCACTTCTTTCAGTCTTGATTTATAACTTGTATCACAAGAGTTTTTACTGCTTCTGTAACTCCAGGTTTCTTTATTTGCTTTTTTTCTAATCATTGACGTTGCAACTTTGGGCATTGCCCTTGATGCTGGGAATGCCCAGTCCTATCCTCACCTGCATTAAGCTGTGTCCCTCACTGTTGTACCATGACAGCAAGTTCCACAACCTGATGTTCCTGTGTGTGGAGAAGTATTTCCCAGGTCTCAAAAGCCCGTATGTGTGATCCTAAGTAAAAGAAACTAATGAAGAAAAGAATCTTGTAGCTACCTGTTAAAGGTTCTTGACTCTGAGGATAAGACTCGCATTTCTTTCCTGGACTTTGAACAACTTGACTCTCCAGACGTAATGTATTGCCTGCCATAACTGTATCTAGTCCTCCACAAGCTCATAGTTGAGAAGACTCCTCCTTTCTGGAAGCCATATTTTCACTTTTACATGATAATACAAAATGCTCTTATTTTAGCACACACTTGACCCAAGGTTTCTTCAAAAACGCAAAACTATAACAATAAAAATCTGAAACAAAAAAAGCTCTTAGAATTTGACCTTTATATGTATTTTTCAAGTTATATTATTGTAAAGAAATAACTAGCTCTTTTTATTAAAAAGACCATTTTTAGTGGTAAGATAACTCTATGGTTGGTTACATTTTAACTACATTCTTGTTCAGTGGAAAATGACTGTTCACATCTTAGGAAATCTAGTTCATAAATAGAAAAGTTCTGAGTGATTGTGAATGAATGTTCCTTGAGATTGCAGCTGTTCCTTGAGATTCGTTCTCATTTTCTCATTTTCAATGTGCATCAGCTGTGAATCTCCTTAGAGAGCTGCACCTGGACATGTGAGTTTCTGGAGAGTTGTACTATGTCTCCAAAGCAATAATAAAGATTAAATGCTGTCTGTGGCCAACATAAACAAAAAATTTAGGGGCATTTCTACCCAGAGCACAGTCTTTGTTGCAGATCCATGTGAAGATATGTTTGAATACTGGCAGCTGGTTTGGGATAAGAGCATCTATTTACCTTATTGGAGTTGGCATAGAAGAACCTGGGATGTTTCATAGCACATTGAATTGCATAAACATTGCACTCTTATTAAGGCTGCAAATTCCACTGAGGTCTGGGGCAGCAGAGCAGTGGGGATGTGGGAACAGCGCTGCTGAGCCAACAGTGTGTCCTTGCCTTCCCCCGCCTCCAATCCAAGGTGTTCTCATCCCAGAAAGTAGGAAGACAGGGGAGAATACTACAGGAATGATACTACCAGGCAGCAAGGAGGCATTTCCTGTCCCACATGTGATATCCTTTGGCAAGGGGAAGGCTCTACTAGATACTTCCCTTTTCTCTGCCTCTCCATCTCTACTTCCTTATATTCTTTTTTTTTTCTTTTTTCTTTCTTTCCCTTCTCACTGGCTGAGTTTCTAAGAGCAGCACAGCTGGGATTGAGGTAGAGCTGCAGACCAGCCTCTTGCGCACTCTCCTAAATGCCTTTTCAAGCAAGCTCAATAATTGATGAGCACCTGGGTCCTTGTCCGCACTGAAGAGTGCACGTGGTATTTAGTACATGAAAATGCTATTTTGTCCATCAGAACTCATCCCTGGAACAACACCATTTCCCCAGGATACCAGTTAATTGTTCTCTCAGTAGTTATAGAGGAGCTTCCTTCCTCCAAAGGTCTCAGCTGCTTGACTTCTTTCAGCCTACAGCTTGTGCGTGCTCCCAGCACATGGTTGTTGACTTCCACTTGGCACACCAGAGCACAGCTCAGACTCCTTCTTCCTCCAGCAGGTTGCTTCCCAACCACTTCTGTCCAGCCTGTCCTCTGTCATAAGTGAAACAAGTGCAGCAGGGCTCAGGTCACCTCCCAGATTACTGCCATGAAACAGTGCACAACTCATGGCTGGCCTGAGATTAGCTGCTCTCCATCAGTATGGAGGGTGCACTGACTTAGCTGTGGGTGCAGGAGGGAGCGGGAAGTCGACGTTGAAATGTTTCAGAGGAGCTGGAAGAGGACAAAGAAGAAGAATAATTGAGAATTGTTGTGTCAGGGAAGATGCAGGCCGTCAGTTTATCTTCAGTCCCTGAACTCATGGGTGGTTTTGGGGTGAGCAGGACTGAGTAGCTAGGGGTGCCACTGAGAAGGACAGAGGCGTGTTGACAAGATGTGTGGAGTGGGAGGAAGGACTAAAATAGCTGAAGTGCCACAGATGGGGTCTAAGGTGCACTGGCCAAACTGCTTATTGCTGTCAAGGGCTGAAATGGCAGGATATGCGGCAGGCCAGGATTGTAGGACAGGAGGTCTGGGGCACGTTAATACCAGTCTCTATTCTGCTGTCAACGTGACAAGGGAGATGTGCTCAAGGGCAAGGGTGCATGTTTCCCAATACAAGGTAACCTCCTCCTTTCTCCTGTTGCAGCAGCACATTACATACACAACCTGGTCCTTTATTTCTAAAGGAAATGTATGGAAGGGGTTTTCTGTGAACAAACTGCAATGGATTTGCACCTGTAAAGCTGTCCCCAGGTAGTATCTGCCAGATACTGGAGAAGCCTGAATGCCTGCCTTTAAAAAAGAGCTGGGGCAGGGGGAGAGAAGAGGTGGGCAGAGGAGGAAGGAGCTTGGGAATTGCAGATTTGTGGAATCATTGTTGCTTAACCCTCATTCTTTGAAAAAATATGAAATGAATCAAATATGAACATAAATTAACCAAACTCCTTGTCAGCACCTGAACAATTACAAGGAAACATGTAAAAGTGCATAAGAATTTGCTGAGAACAAGTCGTGTCAGACCAATCTAATATCTTTCAGTGACAGGGTAACAGGCATTATGGACAGAGGTGAAACTGAAGGTGTCATCTGCTTTGACTCCAGTAAGGTTTTTTTACCATCTCTTTCATCACACTTTGTTAGCAATCTAGAGGAGCAAGGTCTCGAGGAGAGGTAATAACAAATGCGTGCAAAATGGATAAGAGTGTCAAAATGGAAGAGAGCATTGAATGGGGTTCTGTGAGGGTCTGTCTAGTGCTCAGTTCAGTTCAATGTTTTCTTTAACAGCTTTGGTGAAGAATTTGAATATCAAATTTGAAGATGACAGCAAGCTAGTGGGGGACTGTGAATTTGTTGGAGAACAGGATTAGAATTCATAATGATCTTGCAAATTGGAAATACACTCTGAAAAAGTGGGATGTAATTCAATAGAGACAAGTGCAAACTATTGTACTTTGGCAGGAATAATGGTCTACATAAATACAGTGCAGAGAAAGATCAACTAGATCACAGTTCTGCAGAAAAGGATTGGGCAGGATAAAAGAAGACCACAAGCTCAACATGGTTGTTTGTTGTTGAAAAGGAGGCAAGTGCTGTACTTGGATGTATAAATAGGAGTTCAGCCTGCAAGGCGAATGATGTAATTTCTGTGCTCTGCTCAGCGATGGTAAGGCTGAAAAGCTCAGTGCAGTTTTGCAGATAGCACTTCAAGAAAGGTCTGGACAAACTGGACTAAGGCTGGGGGAAGCAGTGAGAATAATCATGGGTATAGAAAATAAGGCAAACAAGCAGTGATTTAATGAATTGGGATTGTTTAGTCGTAAATTGAGAGGACTGGGGAGAAAGGTGGACAGACTGGACAACAGGCAAAGAACTCTGAGTCTCCAAGCTTCCTCGTTGACAGCTGCCTTTGACAGCACTGCGTGACAATATTAGCAAGTCCTGTGCCAGGACTCTAACCTGGTCCCTGATGGAGGAAGAATTTCTATCATGGGGTTTGTGTGGGTGGAAGTCCAGGTGGTTCCCATCTGTTTGAACAGCTCCTTTGGACTCTGGTCAGCATGATAGCACTGGAGGCTGTCACAGGAGGGCAGGGGCAAGGAGCAAATGAGCAGGCTCACAAGGAACTTCTCCCACTCAGAGCATGTGGGCGCACTGAGGTCAAGGGGCCACTTGGTTTCCGAGAGTCATTAGAGCAACTCAATGTGTGCTGCACAACAGTTGAGGTCTTCAAGGTGAACATGAAAGGTTGGTGAGGGCACACCATTTTCTGTACAGCATCTGTAACCGTGGCAGAGGGATAAAGGCTTCATATGATCTCTTATCTTTCTTTCTTTAAGCCAGGCTTCACTCTTGATTGCCTTACTTGGTCTTACCAGGGACCTTGCCTTTTTCTTCCATCTGCGTTTTATGTATGTATGTATCTGTCTATCTGTCTGTCACCACTGTACATTCACAGTGGTTTAGTTTGTCTTCCACTCTCCTGGACTTGTATTTATCTTCAGTCCTCTTCCATCGGAGCTACTGTAATTTCCTTGAACTTCCAAATCTCAACTCTCATATCTTTCAATTTAGTATTAAGGTGTCTTGTATTAGACACTGCAAAAACACCTTCCAGAGATCAGTTTCTCAAACTGTTTAGTGAAGATGCTGCACGCTACAAGTAGATAAACTAAATATGGGTATAGAGGGAGTGGGAGATCTTGAGGGCAAAGAGGAAATCAAATATCTGTACTCTAGCATGAAGAATGGTGCTTGTAACTTGCTGCCTGACTAGCTGTTGTAAGCTGGGCTGGCAATTCTTGTAGATATCATAGCTGAAAAGAGTTTGAAAGCTGAATCTCATGGTGTTTAAAATGATGTCTAGGTTTCATATGGATGCCAGAGTGGCAGATTTAGTATCTACCATCTCAAAGGAGCTGGGAAATAAATATATTCTTCCATGCCTGAAACCATATCCCATTCATTCCTAATTTTCAAATTCAAAATGTATTCACCACATGATATCTTGACATCCATGTTTTTTTGTTGTGTCTATTCATAGCCCCTTTTCATGTGCAGTACTTTAAATATACTATGAGCCTGAGACCCTGTGAACTCTCTGATTAGTCTCGTCTGATAAAACTTAGAAGCTACATAAAACAGCCTTGAAGTGTGGAGGCAATGTTTGGGCACTGAGGGGCAGGTGTTTGTTCTTACTCTTTTCAGAAGATCTGAAGTCTGTAGTTGGTGATAAAGAGGGCAGGCAAGAAAGCTCCTAGGAAGGCAGAAAACAGAAACGCAGCATTTTTACAGATGAATGAGCTTTTATGCAGTTGCTTTTAAAAGGCAAAATTATATGGCCATTTGCACTGCCTCTTGATTGCTCAGTGCACCAGCTATTCTTTATGCTGCATGCCATTTGCTGTCTTGTATTTAACTTTGTGAAATATTCTGGGATACAGTTTGCATGAAGGCGCCTGTCTTAACACTGTGTGATTTCGTACTGTTAGATGGGGTAAGTTTTCCTCCAGGAGGGCTCATTAATTTCCAGTATTTCTTGCCCTTTTTTATGCCATATGGTTTAGTTGAGCTCTAGACTTGAGTATGACAGATGGCTATTCTGTTGCAGCCTTTTTTGGCCCCTTTTCTCCCACTGTCATGCTATGGCAGCAACATAAGCTTTGAAGGGTCATTATCTAAATGATTGCATAGAAAAGTCCTTTGGGAGCCAAATTCACCTCTGGCATAAGTATCTGCAATTCCATTGACTTCAGAATAGTTTCATTGCTTGACGTCAGCAGTAAATTTTTGGAATGTAGACATCAAAATGAACAGTACTAAGACATAATAGAGTGGTTTCTGTCCCAAAAGTGACCCGTTCTTGTGCTCGATTTGGCTTGTTGACAGCACTGCCCTCCATCCTTGCACATTAAGAGCCCCCTCTTCTGTTTCCTTCTGTCTTCTCTTCTCCTAGTACTTGTCTTCTTTCCTTTTAGATCTGTTTGTCTGCAATCCCACACTCCCTTAATCTGCACATTCCCAACCCTCTGCTCCCTCCTTGCAGCCAGCTCTGCTGAGTCCTAGCAGCAGGTGTTGTTGGGACAAAGCTGAAATAACCATCCCAGGATGATCACTGCCACTAGGTCTTAGGCGGCTGTGGAAGATGTTGTAGACCAAAGCCTGCAAATGCTGTCTCACAGGTATTGCAGTCCAGGACTCCCATATCTCCCTTATACAAGGGAACAGAGACAGGAAGGACCCTTGGAAGCCTAATTTACATTAATATTACAAACCTGAGGTATTTTCAGCAACTGATACATAGCTATTGGCCATATTTAGAGCCTTACAACCCTTCTGGAAGGGATGAGTTATATCAGCAGCCCCTGGGATGTGGGGGACAGTAGATGTGCAGGTTGGCAAAGCCAGAACCAATTGACACTTATTGGCAAGGAACTATTTTTGGGAGCCAATGATGAGAACACCCTGTACTGCTGCAAGTTTGGCTCTGCCTTGCAAGGTTATTATCTGGGAGTTTAATCAGAGTCTGTCAAATGCATGGAGTGAGCAGCTAGTGCCTTAAAGTGTGTGTTTTGTGCTGGGATGGGGGGAAGGAAGGACAGGGAGGGAGACTTTTGAGGTATGAATGGAAGAAAAGAGAAATCCGTTTTTTGAGTTTTTGCCATGTTTTTCATTTACAATTATATATATATATATATAAAGGACTAATATAAATCCAGGACAGACTTTCCACATCGCTGTGATCTTGTGCTGGTCAGGCAGAGGAAGATCTGTGACACTGCAAACCTAGCATAGGGGGTCCCTGAGCTCTCTGTGGTTAAGCTCTGTTTGTAGACATCACTTTCCCCTCTGTAGGGAAGCAGCCGTACCTCCTTGGGGTGAGATGTGGCAGCTGTTTGTCAGTGCAGAGCCATTCTAACTGGCAGTTAGGCAACATGTGAAAATGGAGGGGTAATTAGAATGAGAAAGGCTGTAATGAATAGCAGAGCAATATGGCTGTCATTCACTGTCTTGCAAAAAAGCATCCATGGTTAGTTTGATTCATGAACTGTGCAGAACAAGCTTATGGTTACTTTAATTATTTGTATTACTGTAGTCTCTGAAAATCCCTGCCATTAACCAGTGCTCCATTGTGCTGGGAGCAGCACCGAGAGACCAAGATGATGGCCATAGCCACTAAACACTGTAAGTAACAGCTGAGAAAACATGAGTATATAGACAGATAAGAGGGTCAACGCACAGGGAACACAGACAGGTTAAGAACAGTAGTAAATAGCCACGATTTTCTTGCTGTGCTTACTTTAGGAAGAATCTGTAAAGAGATGGTGTTATTTTATCCACTGATGGCTGTGAGCATTTTTGCATTGATCTGCTGGGGACTACAAGGGGAAAATTGGTCAGTGTTTGTATGTTTTGTGGACTTAATGTGTCAGCAACCTGACCGTTTTCAATTATCTGCAGCCATCTGGGCAAAAGAGAGACTTATGGCAGGGTATGAAGAAAAACAATGTCATAACTTCACCGGTATTCATGGGACCTCCCTCAGGAAGAAGGTCAAAATGGAAGAAACCTACATGGGTCTCTAAAAAATGTACTGGAGAAGGTGGAGCAGGTCAGCATTAACATCTCGATACTGACTGAGGGATTAGAGACATCAAGCCGCTTGGAAAAGGAACGCCTGATGCAGCTGAGTGGGGAGGTAAAGTGAGACTGAAAAGAAAGGGGAAAGATGATATTTTGGCAAATGATCTGTGAAACAGCCTTTTGAATGGATGTGCAGGGGGTCTGAGAGGCATTTGTCATGGCCAGAGAGAAGATGTTAGAGTAAGGGAGAGAGCAGGATTACGATAGTCTGGGAAGGTCCTCGATCCTAATCGTGTTCCTCACACCTGCACTGTTGATGACAAAGTGGTGTCAGGAACCTGGCTGTATTCCTCTCCAAAAGCCAGTCTGTCCAGCAGTATGGTGGCTGCTTTCCTACACAGAGGATTTGGAGCACAGAAGTCTCCTTCACTCAGTCCCACTGATCTGCTGTCTGTACTTCCTCAGACTAATGTTTTTGGAGACACCTTGTCCAATCCTCACATGAGACCTGACTTTTTCTTGATTTATGAGATCATAAGCACCTATGACAACTGCTTTAAGAAGTTACAGCTGCAGAAGTGCAATAACCTCCTGAAAGAAGCAGAAAAGTGTGCTTAGATGCAGGTAATGTTATGTGTAGTGAGTGGAGCAGGTGAACCTTTCAAGAAATTCCTGTTTCTTCTCTATTTTAGTGTCTGCTCTGATGGGAAAGTCTTTTTAAGAGAGTGTTCTGTAAAGTGAGAAATGGGAGACCCGGAAACATATTTATTGCAGTGCTGACAGGCAGTGGTAATCACAGACAGGGAGAAGGTGATGGGTGGAAAGGGCTCGATGCCACAGCGAAAGCAAGCTACAAGGAGCCTGACAATACAGCAGCCACTTTGGGGAATCATCAGCTGTGACAGCTGTGTGGGGTGAAAATCCCAAGGGATCCCAACTGCGCAAATGCAGTTATGCTTTGACATCTCAATGACTATTTGTGGGAAGGGTGTCTTCATTTTCTGTTCTGCTTACAAAGAAGTGGGAATGGATGGCAGAAATGGGCTGGTCTCTTGTGTTCAGTGATACATGCCACACTGGCAGGGCAGCTCCATCTCCTGCTGTGCTGGACACTGCTGGCTCTTCTCACTGTTCAGATTTCGGAGGGAAGGGGTGCTTCTCCATGCAATACAATAAGGCTGCCTAGGGGAGAAGGTACATTTCTTACTGCACAGAGTTCAGGTAAGAAAACATCCCCTCTGTCATTCCTGTAGAGTACACTTGTTTGCATATGTGCAACGGCTGTTTTTTGATGCCTATAAACAGAGCGGGTATGTTATTTTCTAATCAAGGAGGACATCCCCAAAGGATGCTGATGGGAAGCAGGGTAAAACGATGATACACTGTGGTAGGGTAGAAGAAAACCTGCAGAAACTGCTGAAACAGAGTGAAGTAGTGGCTTTGGCTGGTTGCATTCACTTTGGACACAAAGCTCTCATTGACGGCTTGCCTCCTACCAAAACTCAAATAGCAGCCAGCATCTGTGTACCCAGAGCAGAAAATAAAACTTGTGATCCTGCAAGGGGGCCTTGCTTGACCTTTTCAGCTCTCTGGGGAAGTGAGAAATCTGGGACAGTCTCCTGAAGGAAAGATCTCCAAATCCCTCAGAAACATCACCCTCTGACAGCTGCATGCCAGGACACAGAAAATGTCCTGCTCTGACCATCCAAGTGGTGCTTCAAGCCTGCCGGTGCCCGCTGTGGGCTCTGTGTGAATGCCACAGTGTGCTCCCACAGCTCAGCATGAACCTGGCTCTTGACTGGATTTTCTGAGGGATTTCTAGCTCTTCTGGATGTGTTGGGAAGTACAAAAGTAGTATGTGGCTTCCTGGGGTATGGCATATTTTATCTGCTTATTACCCCTCAAACTACCATCTTACATGGGTGACATAAGTGGCCAATTTTATGTGCTATTCCCCATAATACCTACTTTCAAACCAGTGTTTCTCGCATAGTCTAGAAATGATCCAAGCTTTATTCTTTGATATCTCAGAGAGACTTGTAAAATCTGTGGTGCTGTGGGCGTAGGCACAAATAATTCTACAGGGGTATAGGATCCACAAGCTGGTACACTTGACAGTGCTGTTGATATGGAAACAGCACCTATCTTACGTCAGTTAGCTCTGGTCTCAGGGTTAAAAGCACCACTGGAACAGGGAAGAGAAGGGGATGCTCGTGTTTCCAATTCAAACTCGCAACGCTTTTCTCCTCCCAACCCTCCAAGCTGTGCCTCTGTTCATTCCCCCTTGTGCCCTGAATTCTGCAGCCAAGTCTTTCGCGTGCTTTTGTGCATCTTTTCTGGTTTAGTGGCTACTTAAATATTTATTTTTGTAGAACGTGCCCCCAGGGAATGTCTTATGAATGCAGAGGAGGGGTATTGTGAGAGAAGGAGGGAATGAGCACGCCCTAGAGGGGTCAGTATTGTCTATTGCTGAGTATTGTCTATTCTGTCTATTGCAGAGACTGCATGAAAAAAAAACCGTTGTCCTGGGAAAAGATTAATATGCAAAAGAACACAGACGCACATGCATGTGCACACAAGCATTTACACAAACTCAAACAAAAAATGGCAAAAAAAAAAAAAGGCACAAGGAGAAAGACAGTATTTGCATCAGTCAAGTTGTCTACAGAGTCAGCTCTGTTCAGTCATGGAATTTGCTTTCTTTTAACTCATAGGACACCAGCATTTTAACAGACCTGCCATCCAGAAAGCACTGCAGAAAGATATATAAGGGCTCAGCAATTGTCTGAGGGCTGCATGCAGGGACAGCTGGACTTGAATTTCTCCTAGGCTACAATGAGTTGAAGGACAGGCTGTACATCAATGGGAAGATGAGTTTCCCAAGGCTTGCAAACACACTTGAATTTACCCATTGATTTAAGTGTTAACAATCTGCTTGTAGATAGGACACAGGAAAATCTGGGCTCTTTTTGTTGTTGTGGTTAGTATTGCTTGAACTTTAATCATATGCAAGAGGCAGTTCAGCTTGTTGAATTCATTAATTGCTAAGGCGTAACATATTCACTTAATTGGATTCTCTGCTAGATAGAGATGTATTTATATGTATTTGTATATGTGCTTAGTGTATATATTTAGCTCCACAAAGACCGATATTAATGGAACGTTAAGGTTGCCTGGTGAAATAATCAGAAGACGAGAAGTGATGAATGTTCAGTCGCAAGCACGATCTTGTCTGTCGCAAGAGAAGTAAAGCCTGGCTCACTGGATATTCTTGGCACAGCAGATAAACAGCCAGGGCTAAAGTTGGCACCAGGGCACAGTTGTGCTTGTACGTGCCTCCAGCTGGCCACGGCGCTGTTCTGCACCTGACGGGCCACCCCACTACAGTGCCCATCTCACCGCCAGGGACAGCTGCTCACCTGGTCCTTCTCCAAGACTGTTTCTCCTGCACAGCTCTTGGATGCTCCCTCTGTTTGCTTCTGCAAGACAGCACCACACAGTGAGCTACAGCTCTCAGCTGCAGCTGGGGAGCAGCTTTGGAGGAGTGCTCATAGGAGAGCAGGACAGAAGAAATCCTGCCTTCTGGGGAGGTTGCAGAAACTCCTACATAGGGTTCTGGTGGGGCAGAGAGGTGGTGCAGAGCGGTGAGGGAGATCTGTGGCCCAGGGCATGCTCTGGTTGAGTTTTACTCTGAGCGCAGAGGTCAGATGGGCCTGCTTCCCAGAGGCTGGAAGGGGCAGGGCTGAGCACCGTTGTGCCAGCTCAAGCATCGCTGTGCTCCCTTTTCCAAGAACGGTGTCTCTAGAGCCAGGAAAGACAGCTGCCTGGTCACTTGTGCCACTCCAGCAGCTGGAGAGGACCCAAGTACGTGCTCTTGAGGTTTAGTTAATCTCCTGATCCCAAACTAGTTCTTAGCGAGTGCTGCATGAAATCCTGCTGTTCCTTTTACAGCCGTCGATCCACATGCCTGCCCTGCTCACGGCCGCTCTCTCAATAATCAGCGCGATTTCAATGGCTGACTGCTGACGTGCATGGCTGCCCTGCAGCATCTGGCACCCTTCTGCAGCAAAGCCCCTTCCTCGGACACGGGCTGTGAGGGTGCTGTAGCGACAGCCCCGAGCTGCTCAATTTCCTCTGGGGTGGATGGGCTGAGCCATCCCCTTACTGTACTGGCTTACGTTGCTGCTCCCCACTGTCATGTCTGTGTTCAGATGCTTTAACAGAATACGCAGCCCCCTTGCAATGCAGGATGGATTCTTAAGAGCCTTCTGTAGAGGGGAAAACTGAGCTTCAGAAAGCTTAAATGGTTTTCTTAAGGTCACACAGCAAGCACAGGACAAGATTAAAGCCAGCACTTGGGTCCCTTCACTCCAGGGCATTTGGGGAGAAAGCATCTGCGCTCTGTGCAGCTGCTGCAGCTGCTCAGGGCAAGTCTGTGCTGTGAAACCCAGCACAGAACTGCCTGTGCTGGCGTAGGCTGGCAATGGTAAATCCACGCCATGCAGAGCAGTGCCACAGGGACCCAGCAGCACAGCAGGGTACAAGGCAGCTGTGTGAGCCTGGCGAGCTGCCTCAGCTTGCAGCTTAGCTCTACTGGGCTAGCATGGCTAGATGGCATCTGGACCGTAACTGGCTTGCATCCAGCCCTCCTGGTGTCCATGTGCCACATACCTCCAGCCCCATGTCTCTGCTGTAGGGCCATACAGACCAGGTCTCCTGCTCCCTTAGCCAGTTACACACCTGTTGCTGCAACATGAGAAACCTGCCTGCAACATAATCTGTCTTAATGCTTTCCTTTCCTCTCACCTTCTGGCCACCATGGCCATGAGACACCTGCCAGCTTCGCCTTGTTCCACCTCCCTCTGCGCTCCCTTCCAGTTTGGCTTCTGCTTTCTTTGCCCCTCCAAACCCTTGGCAAGGTCAGGGCTGCTGCTCTTGTAAAGTGGGGTTGCATAATATCTGTGTTGGTTCCTTGGTTTGCTGTCCATCGCTGTTTCTTTATTCCTCTCTCCTCTGCCAGTGCTTGGTGATTCAGTACCTCACGGACAGCTCTTTCTCCATCTTCACTGATTCTTTCTTGGCCTGCTTATTGGTTTTGTAAGGGCTCGAGCACATTCATAGAGCTATATAAGTGATTACGTACAGAAAATAAAAGAACAGTGATTTCATTTGTAGCTTGCAAAGCCAAGCTAGGAACTGCCAGTCTTGTTTCACAGGCCACCTTAATTCTGTTGCTTCAGGTACCTTCCCAGCACAGGGATTGAGGCAGGGACCCCATGGAGAAAGTTGTATGCACTCATTAATTAAAACTTGAATTGAAATGTCCACACACATGGGATGGAAGAAAGGTTGAAAAAGAAACCGTAAAGCTGCCGTTTCCTAATATTTCAACCTAAATAAGTTCCTTTCAGTGTAGTTTGATTGATGTTTTTTCTTTTCATTTCTTTGTGTTGCCATTTTTTTAATTATTATTATTATTATTTTCTAAGGGAAAAACCCAAAATCTTTTCTGTAGAACTGTATTGTTCATTCTCACACACGCTGAGCCTTCGGCACTGAGTCTGACTGCTCAAACCAGTGACTAACCCATGTTTATTCCACAGACACTCATGACAGCTCAAACTGGTTTGACTTTCTTCTGCATCCTAAATGGTGGAGTGCAAGTGACCTTTTCACAGTGGGGTACATTTAAAAGACAGAGGAGAACCTGGATGGCTTGTCCCCATTCTGTGGGCTGTCTGATCTGGCTTTTGCCTTTCCCTTGCTCTGCTAAAGCTGGGGTGTTCCTTCTTCTGACTGGTACTGGCAGGGGTGTCCCCACTGGTTTACTGGGTTGATGGGCTTAACTCTTAG
This sequence comes from Cygnus olor, assembly GCF_009769625.2. NCBI lineage: Eukaryota > Metazoa > Chordata > Aves > Anseriformes > Anatidae > Cygnus > Cygnus olor. The sequence goes on from NC_049169.1 coordinate 44,475,339, forward strand.
AACATTTATGCTCAAATGGCATTTGGGCCATCTGCCAGAATTTCTGCAAGAAAGTGACGGAAAAGAAATGATGGTTATTTAACAGTTTATAACGCAGTTAAAACTAAATGAAATTTGATGGGCCAAAGTAAAAATCATGTCCTTAGCCTCGGGTTTTTTTCCCTGCTGACTTTCAAATGCCTGTTGCAAAATGTGGAGATGTTGGCTTTTCTCAGAGAACCAGCCTAAAGACTCTTGTAATGGAAAGTGTCAGAGAACCTAATTACAGGCTTACTACCAACTCTCCCTATAATAGAGGTAACTACACAGTACACACATATTTAAATTCGCATACAAAGTCATCCAGCTAATTCCAGACTGCAAGAAGTCATTCCCTGTGTGGACTTGCACGTGTCACAAAAGACCTTTTGCAACCTGCCGAGGGCCTTAGCTTCATCTTATGAGTCTAAGACTGCCTGCCATGCCTGTTGTTCTACTTCCAAGCTGCAGAAAGGAAATAGCACAATATCTGCTTTGTGTTGCCACTTGTAGGCACGAAATGACAGACAAGTCTTTGAAAAATAGGTGCTCCTGAGGTCCATCAGTGCTGAGAGAATGGGAGGATTTTATCTTCCTGAGGCCATGCTCCCAAGAAAGCAGTCCTTGGCTTAACCCTTCCTTGCTGGCTAGGGTTGGCAGATAGCCTCTTTCCCAAAACGCTGATTTCAAGGTTACCTTTCTCTATAACCTACTCAAATCTGATTGCACTCCTTTTGCGCAGAGATGACTTGTAGCCCAGATGGCCTCAGCTGGGCCCTTGGCAGCTCTGTCTGGACTCCAAGCCCAGATCAGCTTAGGATAACTGCTGCTGGGGGTACCTGTGTGGGTGTGTGTCTGCACCTGTGTATGGGGTTGGAAAGGAGTGAAATCTGGCAGAGCAGCTCCCTGCTGCTCACAGCATGCTTCCTGGCTCCAGCCAGCATGGCAGCAACACACACATGTGTAGTGAACCAGCTGTCCCACTGGTGGACTCCGTCCAAGGGTCAGGCCTTGCATGTAGGGTGCAGGTAGAGCTGGCGGGTCTTGTCTCCTGCTCTGCCCAAGCAGGGCAGAGTGCCACGGTTTTCAGGCAAAGCCCAGTACTTGGCTGTAGCAGTGGGTCCTGCAGCTCACAGGCTGTCCTTCTAGAGCCTTCACCCCCTACAGAGGTGGCACCATGAGCGCTAGAGGCTGAAGCGCGAGCTCCTAAAGCAGGACTCTCCAGCCGGGGGGAACAGCCCATGCCAGCGCCTAGGAGACCCCAAGCTGGCAGCTGGCCTGTGTGCTGGCCCAGTGTAGAGCACACAGACAGGAGTACCCTGGTGGTGCTCACTGCTGTTGGAGATGTGCAGTGCTGACACTGCTCTGGTTTGGGCCTCCATTTGTTTTCAGGACAGAGGTGAGGCTGCTGTTTGGGCAGTGGCTCAGTTGGTTGCCCCTTGCAATGGCCCAGCTGAGCCGTGTCCCCCTTTGTCACTAGCGAGAGAAGAGCTGAACATGCCATGTCTCTCTGCAGAGGGTGTGCATGTGTCTGTGCCAGCCCAGGCCCTCTGCATGTGGGGTCGCTGCGCAGAGGGCAGGGGGCTCTGGCTGGTGTGTGCTGGGTGCTGTGGTGCTGCACCAGCCCTGGCCTCCTGCTCCTGAAAGTTAAAGGATCTCTCTGACATTCTCAGAGATGTTTCTCAAAGCGATGCTTGCACAGCTCAGAGAGCAGTGAGGTTTAGGCAACCCACCCCCTCTCTCTTCATGTTGACTCCTCTCCCCCTGTGGGGGCCTGCTTTGACACCAAAATTTTCTCAGCACAAGGCTGCGTTTGGATTTGCATTTTTAAACATGCCTTCAGCCATAGGTCTCAAGACATGCTGTGAGAGATATTTGCTCTGTGTCAAGAGGAGGTGTCACTGGACAGAGGAACACACATCAGGGGTTTGCATGCTGCTGTGCAGGACCCACTTATCAGCTGAAGCTCTAACCCATCTCCCAGACTGCGGTGTGAATTGGCAAGTCCATCTCTCCCTCTATGTAACATGTTTTAGGGGAAGAAAAAAAGCCTGAGTGAAAGAAATGAAAGCTCAGCAAAATGCAAACCCAAGCCCAGCATGCAACAGGGAAAGCCAAGGGGAAAAATCATTAGATAGGGCATTACATGCATGGACACGTACTGGATGCAGACACACACCTGCACAATGCGGATGCCCTCCCAGAGACTGCAAAATGCTTCCATAAAGCATTCAGATGCCTATACATGCACATAAAAATACACTTCTCTTTAAACCTTTGTGACTGCTGAACCCTCGTCACACAAATCATGCAGCGTTACTGGTATCCCTGCTAAATTTCCCCCCACCCCATGGTTCTGCAGAGGAGAGCAGTAGAGATCCTCAAGGTGAAACCTTAGATGAGCAGGATAGGGGCAATATAAGCTCTCTGGATTTAGATTTTATTTGCCAGACCTGAATCCGAATAGCCTGATGTTGGTGTTTAGGACATCAGGACAACTCTGCTCGCCTCACCTAGAGTCATTTCAGAAGGACTTGATGGCTCTAAAGGATGCAATATTACTGAAGTAAGAGGCTGAGTCAGGGGCTGTCACTGCCTGTTAACTGGAGGTGGCTTAAGTTGGATGGTACAGTCGGTCTGCAATGTTTGTCATATATACTTTTTTTTTTACCCCCTCTAATTCTTGCAACATCGTAACACCTGATTTTTCCCTCTAGAAACTATGACTTTGCTGAGTTACATCCTTGAGACTACTCAGATCACAGTCCATACTACCATGAACAGCTTTCTCTAACCTCTCCCCTCATGTCTCCCAGTTATGCCTGTGCTGACTGCGGTGTGGACTTCCATAAATCATGGTCACCTGTACATCATGAAGTACTGAGGACCTTGAGCTAATATGTCCCTCTGGAAACCATACAGTTCCTGCCTGAGTCAGCCTTGTCAGGATAAACCCCTTCTGGACTACCAAGTTAATGCTACCACCAGGAGCAATACCATCACCTAGAGAAAACAATCAGCTGATCCTAGCTGGTTTTATGCCTGTAATGCTCTCTTGGTAACTTCTGTTTTGGAAGAATGATTTACCAAGACAAACACCTTGGCATTCTTGCAGTCCTGACCTTTCCTTGACACCAGTGGAGCTCCATAGTTCATTGACTTTGCAGAAGACAGAAGCACTCAAAGTATATCTCATTAACCTTCTCATTCTAATCATGGCAGGGGACAGGACCTCAGCAATTGCAAAAAGGATATAAATGCACCAATAAAGAAATGTTTCAGCAAAAATAGCAAGAGCTGTGTAAATGCCAGACCTCAGTGAGCTGGGAAACTGTGTTCCTGCAAAGTGCTTTTATTCCCAGAACTTCAGAAATGAGTTGTAAAGCCAGAGCAGATACTTCACCCTGTCTGTACTATGCACCAAGCCTCTCCCTGGTTTATGCTAGGTGCTGTATAAATATACAGGGAAGAAAATTGCACCATCTTTTGTAATCTACATGCTTAATTGAATGGCTATTAGAAGCAATTCCTGCTTCTGCAGGTGCAGTGGAGAAAGCAGCCTTCCCCAGGTGGCGGTGGAAGGTGAGCTTGAGGTTCATGAAGGAGTGTTGTTTTTTTGTGAGTTAATTTTGCACGTGGAGCATTCACAACCATTTCTTGCCTGTTTTGGTTGATGTGGCTAATTAATCACCCTAAGTGTCTGTAAACAGGAGATTTTTTTTTTGTTCTCCGTGGCATCTCTTTACCTGCTGCAGACCAGCCTATGCAAGGCTAGAGACCTATAGCATCCCAGGGATTGGAAATAGCTGGGAAGTCAGCAGTGTAAGTGTAAGAGTCGCAACTTAACCAGCTTGGGTGAAGGCTAAGAGGGATGTTCTATTCTCAGGGCCCTGGAGGAGGTTACCTCATTCCATGAATGAGAGAAATGTGAGGTTAGGAGGTGAAGACATCAATAATAGGAGCCTTTGTGTTCACATGGATTAGCTGGGGGACAGATATATGATGATTAAGATTGAGTTATGACATCTGCAGACTGAGAAGGTGAAGAGAAAAGGCTTTCTACAAAGGAATTACTCCTCTTGTTCCTGCTTAGTTAAGCCACTGGACTAGAAAGGCTCATCTGATCCCATCCCTGCCACTCTAGGCAGTGACATTGCGTAGCCCTATACAAACCAGTAGTTCTTCTTCTTGACCCCATTTTAGTTTTTTCATTTCTCCTTTTGATTTGTTGTTCCAGAACCTCCCTCCTCTGATGGTTAAAAAACATCTTGTTTTCAAGGCAATTTTTCTCACAACCAGTTGTTCTTGTACCAATGTTGTTTTTCTGCTTTTAAAAAAAACCACAACTTTTCTTCCTCCCTTGTGTATCTGTCCCCCCTTTATTTATACAGAGCAATCATATCCCCTCTTGGCTTTCATTTATCTAGGTTAAACAAGCTTTTTAATCTCCTCCTTCAAGGCAGGCTCTCTGTTTCCCCTAATCACTCAAGCCAAGGTTATTTTTGATAACTAGCTTTTCTGTAAGGTTCTTTGCTGCTCACCCAAACTGAGTGTAAAACAGCATGACCTATTGTCTGTTGAGTAATTTTGAGGTGAAGAAGAGCGTCAGCTACCAGATCCAGAAAAAAAAGACATCAGGGTTCTGCTGTTAAAATTTGCATTTGTTCTCTACCTTATCTCTGTGAAGCCAAAGCCTCCTATGATGACTTGGTTCCTGATATAGTTTATGTTTAATAACAGTAATGACATCTCTATCCACCAAGCCTGTGGATCTACAGTAGTTCAATTCCAGTGGAATATCTTGCACCAGCCTTCCAAAAACTCTTTATCCCCAATGATTTTATTTATGCATGACTTATTTCTTTATAATCTACTTCAGCATTAAGGTTCTAACAGCACCCCCAAGGTTTACCATTACTTTTATGTACCCTAATCAGCACATACCTCCCATTGGCAGTGTCCCAGTTATAATTGTTATTTCTATGGCGTTTCAGTTATTCCTACAGTAGTCCTTTTCAGGTCCTGCCCAGTTGTTCTGGTTTTTCTATGTCCTCATTCAGGAGCTGTACGAATTGTACTGACAAGGCTCATCTTTCTCCCTAGACCCTCCCTCTCTCCCAGAGGGGTTAGGTATGCTTTTCCATCAGCTCTATTGCCAATAACACTGCTATTTTCTGCCAGCTGCCCAACATCTTACCTTTACCTTTTCTATATTTGATTTTGCCTTTTCCGTGTATTAAAATCATATGTAAAAGTTACATAAGCTCTTTCCAGTTAACTATATTACAGGAAGGTAAATGGCAGGTAGCTTTCCATGCTTGCTATAAGAGTTCCCTCATCTAGATCTGTCAGACACATCTTTGTTTGTGTATCTCCTCATTTCAATATTATTTTTGAGTCTCATGACCTTTTCTGTATTTATCCACCCAGTGCACCCAGACATGAGAATGTACCATTATCTCCATTTTACACAATGGGGAGTGGAGGGACAAGGGTGTTTGCAGATCAGGTCCCAGAGGTCCCTGGCAAAACAGGGAACGTGCCTTCTAATCCCTGCCCTGTGCTGTTGTCTTTGTGCTTCCCCACTGCAATGAACAAGCCCCTCAGCTCCTGGAAAACAAAATGTAATAAGGGAGGAAACACTGAATTTTCTGGGAAAAGCAGAAAGCATTCGAGTTCTAAGTGAGTTTGGAGTGGTCTTTTATTTTGTAAATGAGACCAAATACGTTTTGTTCCTTTTCTTGTGTCTCTTCTATACCAAGAGTGGAAGGAAGTGAGAGATTTAAAGAGTAGTGCAAGATGTGGTGCAAATAGGAGCCTGAATCAAAAAAAAAAACAATCAACAACAATCTTCACCCAGATGTAGTTCTCCTAAACCCCAAATCAGAACACAAGGCCTCTGAGTATCTTGTACAAGCAATGTATCTGAACCTCTCCTTTTTTCACCCAGAATTGTACTCTGCTGCCTAGTCCTTGAAAGCCGTATTTCTGTGAGGTTTTGTTTCTCTACCTATTGACATTAGTTGGAGGTTTCTCCAGATGCTTTTTTTGTTCTGTGATCCTTCCTTAGCGTACTAGGAGATACTCAGAGGTTGGTTTCTGCCTTGGCTGCAGCAGACAGCCTTGGAGATTCATGGGAGTAGCTTGTACTTGTCTGTACTACAAATCTGAGTGAAAGCTTTGTAAACGCTTAGACTGGGTGCTGGTCATTTGGTGGTTGCTTTTGCCAATGTAGCATTTAAGGTATCCACTGAAGGAGACTACCAGCTCTTGTGTTATAAACATCTTACTGACATGATAACACTGAAAAGAGCACATGCAGAAGAATAAAGAAATATACTCTCCTGGTATAAATTTCAACAAGAAGATTTAGGTTAGAAATCAGGACTTATTTTTTTTTTTTACCTTTTAAATAGGACAGATAGTTCGACTGCCCACAGAGATCATGGGCTCTCTGTCAGTGAAAAGGACAGGTTGGACAAACATCTGTCAGAAATGCCTGTTACAAGTCTTAGCTTCTCTTGGTAGCGGAGCAAAGCTTCTGTTAAGAATTAGTTTCAGGGAGCTAACATGCTACAGCACCTTTCATTAAGAATGCGCATTAACATACTGCAGAACACTTCTATTCTGGCTGCATTATACTGTGTTTAAGGCAATTTGCCAGCCGGCTGGAAGGTTTTCGGAAGGCTCTGTCTTTTTGTAGGCAATCTTACCTTTTGTCTGTCCATGATAGCTTATACACTTAGGCAAACCAACAGCATATATGATTAACTTTTTGTTCTACAATAGCTCTCATTTTCTTGTTTCGCAAATGCGTTGGACTTCTCCCAACAGCTCGTTAATCCAAAGTAGGATCCTATATTTGAAGGTGAAAGTTAGCTGCTCCCCTTCCTCAATGCCTCCAAATTAATCCCTAAACCAAAGTGACTTCCCTTTCTCGATAAGATCAGATGTGGTACAGACAGACTGGGGGATTTAAGGTGAAATTCTGGCTCTTAGGAACCCTTCCCTGGCATAAAGGATCATACTTGGGTTTTGGAGAACATGATTAGAAGGTGTTTTTTTTTTTAAGATCCCTAGCATCCTCATTTTTTGCTGATTCTGTAACCCTCCAGTACTCCTGGTGGGAGTTTGGATAACTGGGCTCTGATCAGAGAACACCCAGTGGGTCTTGAAAATGCAGGGTGACAATATGTAGGATGCCCGGGATGGTTTATTTTTCCTCTTTTTGCTGAGGCAAGCACTGAGCAAAACCTAAGTAATAACAGTTTACAAGCTGTTAATACCAAATACCCTGAGACTTCAGAAGTGCCTTGCTCTGCTCTGCACAGCTTGGCAGGTTATATTCTTTACGAGCTAGCATCATTACCTGGACAAATCTGTGACATTTAATTCTGTTGTGGCTAACCTCTGTCCCCAAAGTGAATTGCTCCTTCTCTCTCATGCCAGATTATCTAGAATACAATGCACATTTTTATTTTCTTTCTCTTGCATTGTCTCTGTCCTCTGCACATGGGGCATTTCTTATTATCTTTACTGTCCCTGTCTACATGTTGCTTAAGTCCTCTCTTTAACTACATGGATACACATTTGATCCTTACATGCATGAGCATCTAAAGAAATCTGCCCTCTCTTAATTCATAAACCTTTTCTGACTTTGCTTGTTCGTATCATTGACTCATATCAATACATGCCTGCAGGTGTGTGAGTAATTATATGGCATGCCTGATTGTTCAGCTTAGCAAAGAAATGTAATATTTGCACATACTCTTGAGACAGTCTGTAGTTCATCTGAAAATGTTGGCCAGCACATTTCCTTACATCCTGTTTTTCCTCCTTCTTGGTTAATTTATAAGGACTTTATTGGAATAATAAGGAAAGGACATGTACTACTGTATTTGCAGGTGAGGTGCTCCAGCGCGCAGGAGGCCATGGTAGGACTGTCATTGTTGTCCTCATTTCATAATGTTGGCCTGTGTAGTACAACGCTGTGAAACGTGCTTGGCATGCAGCCTTACAAAGTCCCCTTTCTGTCCCAGAGAACTTCTGGGTAATTACGAGTTGGGTTTGCTTATCTGATCTAATTTATCACTTAAGGGTTTATATCATGCCTATTACTGTGATATCTAAGTGCTGCTGAGATACTGCAAGATGTCTCTTTCATCAACTGCTTATTTCTATGATAAGTTAATGTTATTGAGCTGAAGTCTGGGCTGTTCTGTGCAGCATCTTAATCATTGGTCCTTCCTGAGCCCTGTGTGTGTGGTTATTCTGCTTGTCTGGTGGCCTCATTGAACGGGTTTTGGGGATTTGAGCTCAGTTACTTGAAGACTAGAATCACACTGCAGAAATCTCTGGCTCAGATGATGATAAATTGATCTGCTCTGTCAATGAGCAGGAAGGGCAGGGTTGAGCAGACCCTGGGTGAGCATATGAGTGTATGCTTTCTATACCCTCAGAAATGCACTTTGCACATCCAGGCTTAGACAGGGGTGTGAGTACAGACCGTCTGCTGTGGTAGCCAACGCTACTTGCCTTTTGTGGATGGAAGAGGCCACCAGTTCCCTGGGCTCCCAGTCTGCCAGCTTCCACCTGCTGCTCAAAGTGCACGTAAAAATTAAAATGACATCCCCCTGCCCAATCAAGTGAAAAAAAGACGAAAAAAAAAAGAGAGAAAGAAGAAAAATAGCTATGTACCCTGTTTGCTGGTCCAAGCAGGATGATTCCGGCAGTGGGGGAAGCATTAGGGGCAAACTTCCCTTAAAAAATTTTGGCAGCTGCTGCTTGTAAGGGTTCATGGGGAGGGTAAAGCCTGCTGCCCATCCATTTCACCCGCTTCTTACAAAAACTGCAGGCCTGCTCTCTCCGGTGCCGTGTTCACACTTCAGGGATGGATGGGGAGGCTGCTGTCTCTGGGTGATTTCTTCTGCCTTTCTTCTCCCTCTACCAGCCCCCAGTGTGGGTTTTTCTTTCATGGCCAGATGAAGCGGTTGTTTGTTTGTTTTGAAGGTGACAAGTGTTTTATGTGAATTCTGGCTGCTCTCAAATGCCAAACCCCAGCTGGGCTTTGAGTTTCACAGAATAACCGCTGACACCTAATGAGCCTCTAATAAGTGCTTCTCCCTCCCTTTCTGTCATTTAAATAAATAAATGACGGAAATTTGGCAGTGGTGGGAGGTGGTGTTGGACTGCAGTGGAATGAAGCTTTTCTGTTTACCCACTGAGCAGGTACATCACCAAAAACAGTCACACAAGCCCCCCCTCCACTGCCTGTCCCTGTGAAGGTGTCTCAGCCCTGGCCTGGGAGGCTTTGTTTGAGGATCGAGCAGGAAAGTTCCTTCTTGAGCACAGTTAGTTTCTTGCCCTCCCAGCTGAGCTGCGAGCCAAGGTGCTAATTAGTGTCAGCTGTGATGAGGGGAAATGAGAACAGAGGCGAGACTTTGATAGTTCAAAGTGTAGTGGTTGTTCAGGTGTTTTCTTTTCCTGGAATTTTTGCAAGGAGCAGTCTACCATTGGCAGTGGGTGTGCTACACACATCATCTCTTCGGGGAATGGAGTGGCTTCAAAACAACTCTTACTTGTGGCAGTAGGTATAAGGTGAAGGGGTCCCCATCCCCCTTTTCTGGTCTCTGAAGGTGTGATTTCTGTTTTCTGAAGAAATGGCAAATGAAAAGATATAAAATGGCAATATGTCATTATGGAAAAATAGCAAAAGTAGAAATAACAGATGCTGCTTGATTTTCATGTGTCAGAAACAGAACGATTGCTTGTTTCCAGCTAACATATGCAACCAAGTCATTGTGAAAGGACAAGAGCAGGTATTTTAATGAGCCCTTAGCTGAGGATAGTGAGAACAACTATTAAACAAGCATCTCTGTCTATGTTCATCTCCTGTGAAGATACTCCTGAAATTGCTGAACACCTTCAGTTGAGCCTATCTCCTTTGCTTGCCTATCTCCTCTGTCACTTGGAAGAACTCAGTCCTGACTAGGAGTTGGCAACTTTTTTTCCAGAATGAGTTATTTCTGGACAAAGGCAACTTTGGTTAAAATGAAACAATTTGATTAATTTCACTGAAAGCAAGCAAAGACAAATTTTTTGAAAAAATGTTTTGGCTTTTTCAAGTGAGGTATTTCAATTTCTCTGTTTCAAAATTGCATTTTGTTTCAGGGTTGCTGATTTTTTTTGGCATATATTTCTCCTTTTTTTTTACAGAAAAAATACCATTTTTATTGTGGCTAGCAGACTGAAATCAACTTTTCAGGAGACAACAAGCTACGTGGTTGTTGCTTGACTGAGAAAGCTCAAAGACGTCATGTCTATTTGACTAGGGTGATGGTATCCCCTTTGTCATCCACTCACTTGCCCAGAGGCTGAGACCATCAGAGAGATGAGACACCCCCACACTCTTGCTCTCTTTCTCTCCCTCTCCCGTGGTTTGAACCCATTTCCTCAGAGCCTTCTCCCCAGAAATATCTCTGTCCAACACAGCTGTGAACTTGGGTACTCCAGAGTGGTTCTCCTGCCTGGGCCTGGGGGAATGTGTTTGATGCAGAGGGACGGGGCAGCTAGAAGTCTATTCTGTGTTGTGTGTGTCTCCACAGGTGGGGAAATGGAAGGAAAAAAAGCTGCAGATGAAGTATTATGTGTGGCCCCGCTTTGAGCTGTATCCTGACTCTGAGGAACGCGAGGACGACCACCTGAGTATAGTGACCCTGGAAGAAGCACCGTTCGTCATTGTGGAGAATGTGGACCCCCTAAGTGGCACCTGCATGAGGAACACTGTCCCTTGCCAAAAACGCATTGTGACCGAGTATGCACCCCTGGGTTTTTCTCCTCCCATTGGGTTCTCCCTTCTCAGCAGAAAGTAGAGCCTATTGGGCCAATACTGGCACATCCTGATAATCCTTTTTAGAAAAGTCACCTCGCTTTGCTCAGTCTGGCCCGTGCCCGTTCATGGCTGGCCCCACTGGGCAAGTCACTGCAGTGTGTCCAGCACAGATATCACAAGTGGAGTTCTCCACATTGTGTTGTGGGAGGGGGAGCACATACTGACAGCAGAGGGGAATTAAGGGAATATTCACCAGCCTTCTAACCCATTATTGTTGTGATTGTTCAGGAACAAAACTGATGAGGAGCCAGATTACATGAAGAAATGTTGCAAGGGGTTCTGCATTGACATCCTCAAGAAAATCTCAAAGTCTGTCAAGTTCACCTATGACCTCTACTTGGTGACTAACGGCAAGCATGGGAAAAAAATCAATGGGACATGGAATGGAATGATTGGAGAGGTCAGCAGCAAAGGGAGGGCATGGTGGGCTTCATTCTTGGGCTGGGTGCTATAGGTCAGGTCCAATCTCCCATCATTTATTGTGTGCCCTGCCAGGGAAAGGACAGAGGTGACTCTATAGAAGTGATTGGCTTGGATTCTTTCTGGGCGCTGTGTGAATTAATCTGCTCTGACACTCTGACCATGACCACCTTTCCTGTTTGACGGTTAATTATTATTCCCTATAGTGTCACAAATTTTGCCTTTATAGTCAAAGAAAGAGTGTGATATCTGTGCACCAAAGAGGCTGCAACCTAGATTAAGCTTAGATCATATATAAGATGTATAAAGAATGAAATAAGACTTTGCAGTGTTAGAAGGAGGAGAAAGCAAGGACAGAAAAATGAGATAAGACGTCTTCTCGGTGGATGATGTGTTTATCCTAAGACCTCTGCGGATTTATTTTTTATACGCATGCCAGCTTTGAGGGGAAGATAAATGTCTATAGATTCTCTGAAAGAAAAAGGTGTCCTGATGAAAGATTAGAAAGGAGAAATGATAGAAACAATATAGGGAATGGGATTACAAGAGTAAAAAGGACTGCATGGAGAGAAAAGAGGGTAAGAAGGGGCTAGATTGTGGTGCTTGAGAGGGGCTAGCCTTGGGTCTGTGCATGTGAACTCCTCCTTTCTGTCTTCTAGGTTGTCACCAAACGGGCCTATATGGCTGTGGGATCCCTCACGATTAATGAGGAACGTTCAGAAGTGGTGGATTTCTCTGTGCCCTTCATAGAGACGGGAATCAGCGTCATGGTGTCACGTAGCAATGGAACTGTCTCACCTTCTGCCTTCTTAGGTATCATTTTAGTCTAAAATTAAAATTTCACCCAGTGTTCATAAAAAATTAGGTGAAGGTTACTTGTGATTCTTAGCCTGAAAGTCCCTTTTTGGGAATACCTGTGGGACAGGTATATAAAAATAAACTGTGAAGTTTTAGTTCTAAATCCCAAGCAAGCGAAATCCAGGCAAACGCAAACAAGCACTGCCCAGAAGTTCCAAGGCATTTCTCAGTAATCCTAGCAAAGAACGGGCTCACTCAGGGTTGTCATCTACCCTACAGCATGTGGTATCCCAGTGACTCAACTAATAGCATGTTCAAACAGTGTAGGCCAGAAAAAAAAAATGATTCAAACCTTAGAGCTGGTATGCGACTGTACTTAGTGATAACAATTAGCAAAGAATTGCTGTGCTTTCAGAGACATTATTTGTAAAGAGAATATTAGCTTGATCCTCCCTTGACAAAGCAACTGGAGGAAGTTAGAGATCTAACAGAGCTTTTGAAAAAGGGTTGAGCCATCAGTTCTTTGCTGACACTGTGCATCCCAGTAAAATGGTTTCTGTTGCTCTTCAGTGGTGGAGGGTGGTTGGAGAATGCAGAAGTGATACTGCATTTCCCCCAGGCATCCATGCCTTCCTAGTAACTACTATTTGGCTTTACAAAATGCTTTATGATGCAGCAAACACAGCATATGACTTATATAATTACTGTCTGCTCTCTGCCAGGAACCTGAGAACACTTACAGAAATAATTTTATATGGGCAAAGAAAGTTTTCCAAACTCCTCTTGAAGAAGGAGTTTCATTACTGCTTACTCTTCAGCAATTTTTGCCTTTAGCCAAGGCAAATTGGCTTCCAATATTCCATTCATATTACTGGGGTGTGTAAAACCAACAATAAACTAAACTCCAAATATTTAAATTAAATTTAAAATCAAGTTGCAATATTGAGTATAGTGTGGACCAACGTCCTAGGTTTCTTTGATCTGGTACAGTATCATCTTTACCTGTTCGTGCTTGCAGATGGAGAAAACCTAGCAAAGATCAAGCACTTGCAGAATGTGAATGCTAACATTTCTAGAATGAGCCAGTGTTCCCATTGCTACAGGAATGGAATAGCTGAAAAACTACTATCATTATGGCTGAACCTCAGAAATTTGGAGATGCTCTTTGGCTCAATAACATCTTGAAAGTTGGATCCTTGTTTGAAACTCTGCCAGTTCTGTTTGATTTTACCCCACTCTCTCCAGATGGTGCTGGAGGACTTCCTGGGAACAGTCTTTTATCAATGCATTTTATTTTATCAATGCATGTCACAGCGGCTGCATGTGGTTCCAGATGGAGCCATGTGTCACAGATGTAGCTGTAAGAATGAATGCAGTCATTACAGGAAAAGGAAACTACACCTCTACTAATTCAGGACATTTTTCAGACTGGGGTTGAAGGCATCTCCATAACTCCTGTATTTCCCAAGCCACACACTCTCACTGGGGTGCTCTGGAGGGCAAAGGAAGGGAGGGGCGAGGTAGCTGCGCTACATTGGGCCTTTCAACATGTTTTTTTCTTCCTCTCTAGAGCCATTCAGTGCTGATGTATGGGTGATGATGTTTGTGATGCTGCTTATCATCTCTGCAGTGGCCGTCTTTGTCTTCGAGTACTTCAGCCCTGTGGGCTATAATCGGTGCCTTGCTGATGGCAGAGGTAAGGGGAGCCGCTCCTTGCCATGAACCTCTCTTGCTTCCAATCCCGGCTCCTTCAGCACCAGCATTTCCTTTGTATTAAATGTGATGCAGATACAGCCCACTCTGAGCTGTGGGTTCAGACTGAAGAGGACAGGGAGGGAGGTGGAAAACGGCTCTGAAGAGAACAGATGTAGATAATAGATAATTTGCTTGGCTTGGGAGACTGAATGTGGCGTCTTTCATCTCTAAAGCACACACTAGCTCCAATTTGTTTCTCATTGAGGGGAAATGGGTGCTGGTAACTGGTGCTGGCAGTGTCTGCGGTGCTGCTCTCTCTGAGGCAATCAGTGGGCTCTCTGTTGTCAATCTGCCCTTCAGTGCTACGTCTACCCAGAAAACAAGCAGCTCTGCCGGCCCCCCGGCATAGTGCTGTCCTCCAGAGCCCACATCTGTCAGCTGGGCACGTCCCTCCCCTGCTTGGCTCTCTGGCTTGCCAAGGCCAGCTGAGAAAGTGGGAAGTTTATTTCCCTGGCAGTGGGCGAGGAATTATCTTGTAAAGGCAGGAGGAAAGATGGGAGCAAGTGAGTGACCTAGCTGTGTGGTTCTGAACTTCAGAAGACAGCCCGATGAGTTAAGGAGAGGATGAAGAGACAGCCTGATAGACAGCATTTTTTGCCTTATTGGCATGAAGACAATTAGCAAGTTTAACCTGCTGTCATCTTCTTATCTTTCCCCCCTTGCAAGTCAGCACTTCAAACCTTTCTGGGACTTACTGGTCCCAAAATGGGACCAATGATGGGAGAGAGTCCAGAATGATGGGTGGGAGACAGTTACTGGAAAATGCACTCGTATGCTCCCCAGTCTAGTACTTTGAGTGAATTCATACTATCAGATTAAAGGGGACTGAAGAAAAAACCAAACAAGTGTTAATAGGAATGCAGGCAGAACCACATACACAGGGAAGTGGAGAACTCCCTTATCGTGGAACTGTGTAAGGCCTCCATGGCAACTACTCTTAACCACACAGATCTTTGGATACAAGTAAATATTGTTAAACCTGTGAGTCTCCTGGGAGGTGTTAATACAGGTGTGTAACTGGAAGCAGTTTTTAACACAGGTGTGCAGTCATGCAGTTATTAAGTTAGCTGAACTGCAGCTGCAGTATCAATATTTCTGAGTAATTAGGAACGGTAGTGCATGATCAGGCAGATATTATCGCTGACAGACGTAACATGAAGATGTAGAAAGCAGCTGCAGAGACTGCAGTGCCTGTTTGGTAATGAACGCTCTTGCTAATGTTTCTTTGGCTGCATTCAAACTAGTCTACCATGGTATAACCCTGCTCTCACACCTGGATTTTCTCTTTAAGGACATCCAAGAATTTCTTTCCAAGACAGGCAGGCATACCTTAAGGC
Source organism: Cygnus olor (assembly GCF_009769625.2). Lineage (NCBI taxonomy): Eukaryota > Metazoa > Chordata > Aves > Anseriformes > Anatidae > Cygnus > Cygnus olor. The sequence continues at coordinate 44,490,558 of NC_049169.1, forward strand.
CTTAGCCCCCAGTTATGTTGGTTTGTTTTTGTTGGGTCACTCAAAGTTTGAGAGCTCAGAAGGATTTGGGTCCCTGGTGTGGACTGGAGACCCCCATTGCTGTCTTGGTTTGTGGCTGACAAAGTAACTGTGAAAGCAGATGGGCTGATTGGTGGAGAAGGAACTTGTCAAGATTTCCTCGCACTCTACAATTCCCACTAGTGTTTTGCAGGGCTTGCACTCATGTCTTAGGGCAAGTCCATACCTTGCAGTACTGCACCTTACATATGCATGTGGCTTAGATATCTCACTCATCTGAGTAAAGAAGAATTTAAAACTACCACTCCAGAATGTAAAAAAGGCAAGGAGTGTCAAACCATGCTTCTTATAGCAACTTTGCCTCCCTGGCATGTAGAGGCTCCAGTTTTGCCAGGTGATGATTCTACTTAGAACTTGGCGTGCAGTTCCCAGAGTGAAAAATGAGCCCCTTGAACCTTTCAACTGCATTTAGAGTGCACGCAGTTAGTGCTTTGAGATGATCCATAAGGTTCCCTGCTCAGCACTTTGGAGAGGAGCTATCAATAGACTTTCTTCCCTTTTGTTTCTGTGCTGGAGCCAACTGTAACCACAGGCAGCAGCACCAGGCTCCAGCCTACCCAAGGAAGGAGGTAAAACATGGGATGCTAAACTAAGGGGTTGCAGAGCCAGGGTAGCACCACTGGAAAAGTGACAGGCACTACTTGAACTGTGCCAGAGGGCTCCAGTCCTAAGAGGATCTTCTCAGTGCCTGAAGCAGGATCCTTAGAGTAATTCCAGCTGCAGTCTCCCTGACAGCTTCTCTTGTGCTCCAGTTGAACAAATTTTGGTTTTGGTTCCCACTAATGGCACCGGCGTATGCTGGGAATCTGAGATTGCTGAGAGTCAGACAGGATTTCATGAGGTTTCAGGCATGGTGCTTCATGAGCACACATGGCTTTTGGGATATGAGTGAGTTTCTACTCTGAAAAGTGAGTTAAGGGGAAAATATCAACTTCGTAAACATTGTATCTGCTCTTGAAGCTGCTGATTTTCTTGAGAGACTGAAGTATATGTCACATGTTGCTTAGATGCAGCACATGGAGAGAGGGAGTTAGTTCTTCTCTAGCTTGTGCATCATCTACAGACTGGGTAATGAAATGCTCTTGCAGAGGTATTTGCTGAGCCTTGTTATTTCAGATAGTGCTCTTTCATGCATCTGTCCAAGTACAGTGGTGGCCATATTTTGCACAGGTGTATATTGAGAGTTCAAGAACAACATCACTGTTGAACAGCTAGAAATGAGGATAGAGTGTTTCTAACCAAACTCTTTTTCTATTGACTATACTTGAACTGAAATTTAATGTTTCGAATTCTACATTTTCTAATCAGGTACAAAAAAATCCTTATATAAGGCTTCATTGGAAATCTGTGAGATAGAATAAATACAGAAGCCTGAGGATGTTTTAAAAAATCACTTTTCATGGTCATGGTTTGCTTAGATATAGTGTCTTGAACACAGGGGAGCACAGCTGTGGACATTCATCTCACGTGGGAATATCTCTGCTCTTAACTCTGAAGTCAAGGCATGTATGTAAAGAGAAATGCATTCTTCTCACTTGTTTTGAGATACTCACTGTGGGGTCTTGTTTCTCAATCACTCTAGAGCCAGGAGGTCCCTCTTTCACCATTGGCAAAGCTATCTGGTTGCTGTGGGGGCTGGTGTTCAACAACTCTGTGCCAGTGCAGAATCCCAAGGGTACCACTAGCAAGATCATGGTGTCAGTGTGGGCCTTCTTTGCTGTCATCTTCCTGGCCAGCTACACTGCCAATCTGGCTGCCTTCATGATCCAAGAAGAATACGTGGACCAGGTGTCTGGCCTGAGCGACAAAAAGGTAACGGATCCACCCAAATGCCCAAAGCAGCCTTCTTCACCGAAGAGACTGCTCTACCTTTTCTCCTTTGCTTTTACTGGGAAAATGTCCAGGTTTTGTCAGTTGCGACCTTTCCGTAGTCCCTCATTTAAATAGCACAACTGCTCTTTGCTGGTATTCAATTGCATTTTTACACATTTTAAGCACTTCAGAAGTGAATTATGGAAACTGAACTGAACTGTGTTTACTTGAATGATCCCAAACAACACTTTGATTGGCAGCAAGAAAGGAATTAATGCTGCTTTGGAAGTGACGTGTATAATGGCTGTAACCTGTTTTTTGAGGATGAAATAATTTGTCTGTGTGGGAACTGTGACCATTAGGCTAGCAAATGTGACCTGTTAGTTTATTCTGGGGACGAGTTCTGCCCATGGGGCTAAATCAGCTTGGCTTTGATGATTTACTGTTGCTTGCATTTTAAGTTATACTGCCATTTTTTCAAGGCCTTTGGAGGCTTAGCACAAGAGATCGTTCCCTTTTCAGAATGTGTTTCACTGCCTTGTTTACATGCACTGAATTTTGTTCTTGCAGAGCATTTGCTTTTGCTGGGCTTTGCACACCGAGGATTTTGAGGAGATTGCTCATGCATGCAGGGTAGCACTGTCTGGCTCATGAGGGTCTGAAGCTGTGCACACTGCTTTATTTTTGTTTTGTTGCAAGGTTACTCACAACGAATTGAGTTCTGTGAGGCTCAATTACCCATGCTGAATTTGTTACTCAGTCACTGGGGCTGCTTAAGGGGTCATGTCATTGTAGGGCAACCAAATGGCAACAGCCTACACACATCGCTATTGAGGATGGCAGCAAGAAGAGGAATGCAGGTGTCAGTCTGCTGCTGCTGGACTGGTTTTAGTTACTGTCTCTTGAGTCCCCCATGACAGTCTAGAAATAAATTGCGGCCAGGCCCCCTGTATGTACCGTGTCCTGTGCAGCAGGATGGAAATTCTGTAATGGATTCATTTTTAAGAGATTTTTTTTCCTTTTTTGTTGTTTTTTTCCTGTAATGAAATATGGCACAGATAATACAATCCATGCAAAAGTGCTCCTGTTATTTGTTTTAATTCCAACCTCAATTTGTTCCACAGTGTCTCCACAATTGCAACGTGCTGTGTTGAGGGGGGGGGGGGTGAGAAGGAGGATGTTTTTCTGACAGGCAGAGGTTGTAGCAGAGACACCTGAGAAGCTGTGGACTCCCTCAGACTGAAAGACGCTGTTCAAAACCAACCAGCCCTACCAGAGTTAACAGTTTGTCATCATTAGGTTTTCAACTGTTTGAGCTAAATAAGGTAGTTCATACCTGTGATCTATTGTTTCAGGCTGTGCCTAGGCTCATGGAGAGAGCTATGCTTTCATCCTCATGTTTTTCAAAATACTTTCCATACCTGCAGAGAGATGTGTGTGAAATACCAATTGAAAGTGGTAACTCCTGGAGCTTCACAGAGACTTTTGGATATAGGTCTCTAGTCCTATTTTGGTCAATATCACTGCAAGGTTGCTTGTGTGTATTGGATTGAGGTCATTTTCTTTTGCTTTTCTTTGCTTACATACCTCTGTTTGCTTTTGCTTACCTAAAGCATGTGCTGGGTGTCTTGGGGAAGAAAAAGGTCACAGCACATACTCAGATGGTTGTGATGTGCCTCAAACACAGCTGCTAGTGCAAGTGCAGCATATGGGTAAAATTATGATCTACCACAGCATCTGGAACCAGATGAAAATTTACTGGTAAAAACTGAAGGCCAACTGCTGCCTCTGGAGAATAAAGACAGGTGGGAAAAACTCCATCCAAAAGGCTGAGTGAGCGAGCTTCATCTGCTGGGCTCTTGGATTTCCACTCTGTACATGCAGAGGAGCCTCGCAGAATTTGAGAGCAGCCATTCAGGTATCCATTGCCTTGCTTCAGGATGCCCTAGCTGGGAAATTCACCTTTCTGAATCTCCTCTCTTTCCCTGTTTCAAAGCTGGCACACTGCTTGCAACCCCCTCAATGCACATACCCCAGAGATGGAGGTGTGTTGTGCTCTTCCTCCGTTTTCCTGACAGCTTAAATTAGCCACTTCAGATTTTCAAAGGAGGTCTCCTTGGATGCTGTGGGCCCTGCCCAGGAAGAGCTGCTCCAAGAGCTGCCTACAGCTGTTGACCTGCTGCTTACCCACAAGAGCAGGCTGAAATGCTTCAGCCGTCTAAGAACTGGGATGGTGTCTTGGCTGTGCCCCAGCATTTCCTTCCTAATTCAAGACGGGGCCAATGACAAGCCCCTGCTGTGCTAAGGGGATGCTTGAGCAGACCTGTCTGAGCTAGACAGGGTGGTAGGTTTGATGGAGGGTGCCTGGAGACTTGCTGTGCTGAGCTTCATGACCTCTGCTGCTCCCCCCCCCCCGGCCCTGAAGGTGCACTCTGGTGGTGTTCACCCTGCTCAGTGCCACACGTTTGTGCTCAGCTGGCCAAAAATTGATGCCAGAGCGGGCCCAGGAACCCACGTTCCCCCACATTAACTCTTGCAGCTGCTAAATAACACATCAAGCTGTGTCTCTTAAAGCCAGTGCAGGTGTGGGCAGGTTCAGGGAGGAGAAACTTGCTCCTCTTGGGCAGCAGCGCTGGCCCTGTGTGTCCTGCAAGCGAAGATCTGGTCTGATGGCATCTCCCTTCCAGCCATGCGCTCCTGGCTTGCCCTCCTCCTGCACCGATGCCAAACCATCTCTTGTCACCTCCTCCAGGCCACCTTGTGCAGCAGCGTGGCTGGATGTGGTCACGGCTGCGTCTGTCCGGGGGCTGCTGTAGCCACCACCCCCTGCAAAAGCCTGGCCAGCAAGGTGGCCTGTCACAGGGTACCGCGGCCAGCTCCCAGGTCTGGATCTTGTCTGTCTGTAATCAGGAGATGTAACCCAATTTCCTATAACTGGAGAGCTTCAGACACATTAGAGAAACAAGTGCCTGCGGTATTTCGGTCTAATGAAGGCAATAAATACAGGAAAGATTACATAAAATGAGCTAATGTGTGAAATAATCTAATAGCTATACATAATTTCCATTCATATAAAGTAGTAATAGAATAAAAGCAAATGTGGACAGCCAGCAGGACATTTAAATAAAATAATTTAGAATGCAGTAGGTTAATAATAATAATAACAAAAAAAAAGTATCCGTACCTATAAATTAGTTGAAAATGCCAAAGAAGCTAATAAAGTATCAAAATGGTAATTTTGTAATTGACATAAAAAGGAAAGAAATGGATTTCTGTATGCCTGCAAATTAATACAGATTGTTGGAATTTTACATGTATTTGATTTATTTGCTTTTTAAGAAGTTAATGAAATGTTGAGACAATGGGTCTGTTTCTATGCAGCATAGGTCAGCAGATTTTTTTGAATTGATAGCTTTTATTTCCAAAAAAAAATAAGTTTTGGAGTTTAAACTGGCCAAATTTTGTTACTGAAAAAAATCTTGGGAGTGTGCAAGAAGGCAGAGAGAAATTCTGATATTTGCCAAAGTAGATCATTTTAGTATACTTTTAACAAAACATTTTGTTTGATATTTCTGATGTGTATTTTTTACTTACTTATTTTCTAAAGGCACTAATCATAAAATTGACCTACATTTAAGAAAAAGGAAACAAAAAAGATTTTTCTGTAATGAAGGAAAGGGATGGAAAGAGATAACTGAAAGACAAAGAAACACGGTATCCTGAGGTGAATTAAGCATTTCAGGTTGATACAAAGCAAAAATCTCGCTGAAGAATCTGCAAAAATGAATCTGCTTTATTCCTGCACTAATAGATGCTTGGCCATGAAACTGAAAAATGAATTATTTCCCACATTGTACTCTGCGGCACATTAAATGTAAATTATACAAGGATCCTAGATATCCAGAACACTTAAGCATGTGCTTAACTTTGCGCTCATGAGTGGTGATATTAAAGTCAATGGGCTATTATTCACATGATTGAAGTTAAATGCCTTTCTGAGCTTGCAGCTTTTGTACAACAAATACCTGCTCTGGAGAAGGCTAGGAGAAACGCAGAGCAGATATAGCTGCCAGTCAGAAATTTTTCCAAAGAGACTGTAAGTGGGGCTCGGTCTTCAACCCAGAAAGGTGCGTCAGAGGGAAGACTGTCTAAGTGTATGGCTTAGAGGCAGCACAAATCTTCCACAGGATTACACGTTTACTGTCTATGGACAGTTGTGGTACTTTCACAGATTTCTGCATGACACAAAGGAAATTTTATGTGGCAATGTCCAAAAGCAGAAAATATGTAATCCTCTCAATAGCAGTATGATTTTTACTGTCAGGAAACCTCTGTGGAGATTACAAATTAGCTAGAAACAAGTAAAACCATGCCATTTCCAGTGGAGTCCATGCCCAGTCCTCTTTTGATAAATCAGAACCTTTCTTCAAAATCCATAGAGTCCTAGCCTGAGACACATCCTACTTGGCCAAAAAATAACGAAATAGTGTCCCCAAACCTTACACCATGAAGTTGAATTTCTTTCCACAGTGCTTCTCTGCGGGTAACATTTTCCTGTAAATAAGTTGAACTGCATTCAGTCTTTTGTTTCTGTATGACCTTTATGTATAACATTAGCGGTACTGACTAGTGGTTGATAGGACAAATGTTGGTTCATAGTGAAGTGCAAAAATTCAGACCGCTGAAAGTCTCAAATTTTATGCCTTAAAATTTGATGATTTCTCTATTTGTAAATCATCATATAAAAATAGTAAATAGTGCAGTATATGCAGTTTAATTGCATATTATTCTAAAATCTCCAAAGGAATAAATAAGTACAGCTTATCACGTTAGTAATACATCTTTCTAACCAGTGACTTACATTTACTGTGTACATAAATATGAACACAGATAATCTTTTATAATTGTAGATAAGTCCATTTATCATAGATTTAATCATCCTTTATTCTTCAGCTTGACATAATCTTTATGTTTTTTGAAATCCTTTCAACAAACCTCCATGTCCATGTGCTAAAAAGTGATTCAGTAGTTTTATGGCTATAAATCTATAAATGTTTAAAGTCAGTGTGATTTCAAGTGTGTGCTCCCCCCCGCCCCCTTCAGTTCTACTTTCTTTGTCATTCCCCCTCTTATTTAAGTTCAGTGCTGTGTAGCATTGAGCCGCAAGGAGGCTGCGATATGCTTTAGCTTCGGCTGAGCCTCTCAGGATACTCTCTTTTTTTGTCAATCAGGAGGGATTTAGCAGCAGTAAAAACTTGTAATGGGACTCTTCAGGATTAGTGGCAGTTTAAATGCAGTTGGGAACTTGAGCAGGTAGAATGCAAGGGGAGGAGATACACAAAGCAAGACCGTAGGCTGAGTCTATCCTTGCTGGAAAGGGAAGAACGCAGCACAACCCCACTGGCTTTGCCCATGGTGCAGGTGGAGGCTGCTGGAGGAGGGAGGTCAGCTACATAGCCACACAGCGTTCCTTAGCTTCCAGCTTTTTCATTCCTCCTGGTGTTTCCTGAGCCTCAGCCATGGCCAGCCCTTCCTTTTCATCTTCCTTCTCACCACCTCTCACAGCTTGCCCTTTGGAGATGCTGGGAAAACTTGGTTGCTTCTGTGCTAATTGCTTGGCAGCCTGGAAAATGTTGTCTTTGGAGAGTTGCGTAAGGGGAGGGGGGAGGGAAGCAAAGGATTGTCCTGCTTCTTGCATTGGTGTAAGTCAGCAGAGAAAGAGGCGATGAATATTTTTATTTATTATTTATACAGTGCCATAAATGTACTTGGCACTCTGCAGTCAAATAAAAGATAATGGCCCTGATGCCAGGATTTGGCAGCCTGAGAAGTGAGAGCTGACCTCCCTCATCTGAAAGATCAGGGATGAAATCCTTGTGGGAAAGGGATGGAAGGATGAGATCTACAGGATTAAAAAAAAATATATAACAACCCAACTCACTGCAAATTTCATTGCTTTAGTCTAGCATCAAGTTGCTGAAGTGGGTTGGCTACTATTTGTGCTTGAAAGATAAGAGGCTCTGACCTGCCTTTCTTAGTAACGATGGCTGAAAACCAGAGTTCCTCCCTCCCCCACCAAACTACATCATCTGAATTTCTCAGAGAGTTTCATAATTTGTTAACCAGCTGTCTCATGTGCAAACAAAGCAGATTTCAAATTCCTCTCTACTTAGCTGCCACCTCTCCTCTCAAGGTCTTTTTCATCGGTCGATTTTCTCCCTCTGAATGAACATGTACACTTCCAACAGTATTAACATAAGCGTGCTAACCAGCATCTTTCTGCCTCACTGATTTCTGTTTTGTGCTTGTCTGAGATTATTCAGAATGTGCCTTTTGCCCCATTGTGTTTGACTTCCAAAGAAACTGACTTCCAAGGATGAAATACATGGCATGATTTGATGCTGGGAGAAGAAGGTTATCTCCAGCTTACATACATGCAAGCAAAACTTGAGTGTCCTGTAGGTAATATCACGTAGCCCACATAATTGTAACAGATATGACTGTGTGTATATCTAATACCACACCCACTAGTATTGGGGCTGTGCAAGGAGCTTTCATGTCTGGCTGGTGAAGCTCAGCGATTCTACTACAGGTGCTGTTTTCTGGTCAAGCTTGAGAGACACCTAACAGTGTGACTGCCATGAAGCCTGTAGTCTGCCAAATGTGTCCTGAGGAAGTTTTAAAGCTTAGTGTTATCTTTTGGGCAGAGAAGCTGCACAGGTTCCACATAATGCTCACACACTCGGCAGCTGGGTGGTACAGTCTCAGGAAAAGCCTGTTTTTCTGGCAGTGGGTGGACTCTGTCCACATGTGAGGGTGCGATCCCTGAATGGTGGCCTAGACCTGGGGTGTCCATAAGGCCTGGGCCAGCAGAAGGGCCGTGTGGTCCCAGCACGTGCTTGTAGATCTGGCTGTGGAAGATGTGGGACCCCTTAAATGCCATCTGTGAGGCATCAGGCTTCCCTGCCTGAGGTTTGCAGTCTTCTGCTCTGTGCAGAAGCAGCACAGAACAGGTCTGCACGGAGCAATCCAGCTCGCAAAGAGGCTGCACAGTCCTACTGTGTGCACTGCTGTGGCAATAACTGCATGTGGTGGAGGCTTCTTCCACCAATTGGGTTTCTGCTTTCATCTCAGTTATTTTACAAGGGCAACTATTTTTAAAGCTGCTATATTGGAACTCCTTTCTTTTGCTTTCACCTGCCACCACCCCCCACACCTCTGCATTGTCCCTAGTTGCTCTCTTCCCTTCCCTGACCCACATGTGTTACTGTTTCATCACTAAACATTCATAGACATTTTTCTTCTATTTGTGGGTCTGACCCACTCTACATCTTCCTTTAGAACTGGCTTTAATCTAATTCTTTGCCAGCTTTGCTGCCGTCAGCTGCAATAACTGATAACTCCTTTCTCAGACTTATCTAGAGGAATTCATGGGTGAAAGTGCTATGCAAAATAAGAAACATCACAAGGTATTTAACAATACGATAAACAACAAAATCAAGGTCTGAGGAAGCACAAGGATTTTTTATGACCTTCCGAAACTAACTTACTGAGTTGTATTGGATTTTGTGCTGTTCGTTCCTTATTTATTTATTTATTTATTTATTTAAAGTCAAGGGGTGTTGTTTGACTGGTGAAGACAAGAAACTGAGATTTTGCCACTGCAGTCTTAGGGCTGGTTTCTGCTTTGGGGCCTGACAATCAGGAAGAGCTGATGAGGCCACTGGGTTCTGACCTGTAAGGAGTCTCAGCCACTGCTGAGGGGGTGGAGAGTCATATTGTGAGGGAATGTAGAAGACGAGGAGAAATTGGAGCTAGGAGAAAAGGAAGGTCTGAAAATTTGTAGTCACTTGGAAGCAGCTGTGAGTTCCATGTTGGTAGTTAAAAAAATGTCAGTAACGTCAAAGCTTGGTGACTGTGCAGAGGAGAGAAGGATGCTTTAGGAGTGAAGCTTGAGAAAACATCTGTACAAGAGATTCATGAGTAATAGAAGAAAGAGCAGCACAGTCTCTTTAGTCTGCTGTCCTCACAGATTATTGTACCAGTGCTGTGATTTAGGTTTGAAGTATGATTTTTTGCCTATGCCGTTGTGCTGGCACACTCCTAGCTGGGATGCTGTCGTAGCAATATAAAAGTGCCCTGAACCAACATACCAGTACAGCAGCCAGCTAGGAATCTGTAGAGCACTTCCTCTACCAGCATAGGTGATGGAACACAAGTAGGTGGAAGTGCCTATGTGCATGGTCAAGCTAGATAATGAAAAGAATACAGGAAAAGCCCTGCAGATGATGCTGGCAGTGATGACTGACATTCTGGAAACAAACTGGTCACCACCTGAATGCAGATCGGGATACAGTTACAGCTTTGAAGACCTTGCAAGCTGCAGATGACAAGAGTAAAGGACAGGGTGGAAAAGATAAAATATAGAGAGGCAAATAGGAGAATAATAGTGAGCATTATCTCTTACTTTGCCTTTATTTCCTTGGCTTCATGTTGCTGTGAGCTTTTAAAATGTAATGTTCTTTCAGCATCTCGGGGTCCTGATCAGATTGTTCTTGGTACAATGGAGGTTGGGAGCAGGTCCACTGACCAAAGGCAAGTCAAGGAAAGCCATACTGGATACAACCAAAGGACAGCAGCAAGAACAGATGGAGGTGTAGATAACATAGCAAAAAAAAGTCTGAGAACTGGGCTTCTTTATCCTCTGTGTGAGAATATGGGGGAAAAACAGTTCAACGGTGTTCAAAAACGTAAAAGTCACCTTCAGAGAGGAAAAGACTATTTTGATTTCCCTATCCATGGTGAAGGTCACAGAAAAATAGTGTACTTGGATTGCAGCAGGAAGGCTTTAGTTCAGACACTTGGATGAACTTCCCAATAGCAAAGCTGGGGTAGGTTGCCAAGGGAATGGGGAATCTCCAGTGGTAGCCATCTTCCACAGAAGGCTGGGTGAAGAGCTGTCAGGAATGGTGGTGTCTAGGAGAGTCCCACCAGAGAAAAAAGGGGCAGAGCAGACCTCTTCTCGAGGCCAATTCCAGCTCTGTGATTTGTGGCATTGTTCATGGCGTGGCTTGGGTGACAACAATGACGTATTTGGGAGATATGAAAAGGACAGGGCTCGTCTCTTTGAGAGTCATCCATTAGCTGTGAAGGGGTTCCTTTCTTGGCTGAAACAAAGGATAAAGAAACACAACATCCTGGGCAAGATGTGCTGCCGCAGTCACAAGTAGTCTGTCAAGACGTAAATGTAGAGACAGAGCTACTTTGGAGTTAGACCTGAAAACCACTGACCTAGCCTTTAATTTTTAACAAGTTCTGGTCAAACTCCTGTGCAAATATCCTGACTGGACTCTTAGGCAATGAGAAAGGTGCAAGCTAACTGCAGTGACATGCAGCTGAACCAGAGCAAAAGGGGACAATCAAGGATGTTTGGGCAATGCAGAGAGGTTGTGCTAAAATTATGCACTTGAGCATGGACTATGCTTTTCTAGCCTTATGTCACTAAATCTTATGTTACAGTTCACTAATAAATGCCATCTTTTTTAGAGATATTTGGCCTGTGTCGCAACAGATATGTGCTGGTTGTAAGCCTGCCAAAAGAACAAGCAGATTGCTGCTTATAGGTGCCTGCGCAAAAGCTTGTGACTGATGCCCTGATGGGCAAGTTCAAGAGAGTGGTGAGCATTTTGGGCTGTCTGCTACCCACATCTTTTGGCTACCTATGCTTTTGGTGGGAGAAGCTGTCCAAATGGTCCAGAGGCTAAATTTAGTTGTACAAATGCAGATGTCTAGAGCCAATATAGGTGCACTGGAGTATCCAAAATACCCTCAGGTATCTGGCAGATCTGACACTGGGGCTACAAGGGACCTGCTTCCAGGGTGAAATTCCCTGGGGTATTTCAAATGGCACTTACACACCTGGTCAAATGAACTGAACCCAAAGTATCTAACATGGGCTCAAGCTCTTTTGGATTTGCAGGTAACAGTGAAGCTGAACCTAGGGACTTTATTTTGGAGGGTCAGAGCTGTGGAGCTTCATGCAGTAGAAAATTTAATCTGAGGGTGTGGGCCTTACAAAGTGAAAGGAACCACCACAGAGAAACTGTGTAGGTATAAGATACTACACACACACACTTACCCAGTTTTACCAGCTTGTTATGTTATGCAGCAGAGGATTATTTTTATTAAGAAGTGTAAAAGTGGATCGAAAGATGAAAAAGAGCCTTTTTGCTGTAAGACCTGCTGAGTTTGGGAAACTGCATTCAGTGCTATTGGCAAACACTTTACAGTGTAAACAGGGCCTACATCAGGCAGATAAATAAGTGCAGATGCGCTTTTCTGTATGAACCATTTGGTGATAGACAATATCTTTAAAAAAAAATCTCATCAGATTAATTGTGACCAATTAGCTATAACCCTTTCCCCTCATTCCTGAATCCCCTCCAATCCTGGCTGCCTGAATGGGAAGAGCTCCTATCACCTGTTTCATTATGCAGATTGATATTCGAACATCTGAGAACAATGCTGCTTTCTGCACGGCACGGCTCCAAATTGCTAATGAAACGTCTCTGCCAGACAAGTCACTTAAACCCGCTCCCACTGCTGCTGCCGACAGCGCTCACGGTGAGCTGCAGAGAGTGAGCAGGAAAGAGGCTCTCCACTTGGGGCGTGCTAATAGCCCCCAGCCTGTGTGTTTATGGCTCTCCAGAGCAGTGAGATCTCTGCCCTCTGACTCCGAGGGGTTACATTCACAAAGCTGTGGTCTGATTTGGACTTAATGTTCGTTGATTTCAGTTTGTTGAGTGAGGGGTTGAGGAGGTGGGCAGCCTCCAGGCTCTGAACATTGTCACTGCCTGTCCCAGAGCTGCCTTCAGTCTTGCCCCTCAGGCATGCTCAGTGTCTGCATCCCGCCCCCAAGTCAGATGAGGCAAGGACCCATCTGTAGCATCCACCTCCTGCCTAAATTTAACGTGAAGCCAGCTGTCTAAGGGATCTTCTCTCACAGGTGAGAGGCTGTCATATCACCTCGTGTATGATGGGAGCATCTCATGACTGAGATCCCACAGTGAGCAGGAGGCTGCAGCTGGGGTGCACCTCCACCCAGGGCTCCTTGGGTGCAGGTCTGCCATGGAGCCTTGCAGGTTTCCCCTGGGTAGTGTCCCCTTGAGGTCAGTAGGGCTGAGTGGCAGGACAGGTCCTACTGCAGGCAGGTGTGAGGTGGGGCTTCTACACGAGCAGACCTTGTTTGCCACTCCCTGTGACTCTCTGCAGCCAGGTTTGCTCAGCAACCTGTGTGGTTGCTTATCTTCCCTTCCCCTGGTATCACTGTATTTTTTGCAAGAGTCTCACATAGCTCCTGTTTGCAGATGCCTGGGGCATGGTAACTGTGACTTAGGGCCCTGGCAGAGGTAATGATTACATGAAATTATGCGAGAGCTCTCTCATTAATCTAAATTCTGACCATTTCTGTCAATATCTGCAGTTAATTCCTTTATCAATATTTACTGAGGCCTTGAGATTACCTCTGCACAGGCTGTCTCCATGTAATGGCCCCGGCATTGTGCCTCAGCTTCTGCCTCATGTCTCTCAGACTCCTTTTAGATCAGTGTGCCAAAGCACCCTGCTTCCTGGGGCTGACACCCTTGATGCAGACACACTCTCACAGCCTTTGGGAGAAGCCATATGAGTGTCTCTCATTACTAAATTCTTGGACAGCAGTGCCAATGAACTTTCCTCCTTATGGGTCTTCTCCAGTTCCTCCACAGAAGTTCCTCTGCCTTGTTGCCAGGAGAGGACACACTACATCCCCGGCTATCCCATACATTTTCCCTTACATGCCTTCTTGCTCCTTCACTATGAGTTGAGTTTTGTGGGGCACAAGTGAGCTAAGGTAGATGCAGCAGTTTCTGTCTCTGGAAAGCTCTTTGCAGATCCCTCTATCCCTGGACTGAGCTGTGCTCAGCTACTGTTGAGCAGCAAATATCAGTAATTTTCAGCTGCCATTTCCTGATAGGAAGTTGCATGCAGGTGCCAGTATTAGTCTTCAGACATGGAGAAGTTAGGTACTTTTTTACTGTCTCCATGGACTGTGGAGTCAACTGGGCATCAGTTGCTTTCAGCTTTGTGAACACAAATCCAGGAGGCTGGGGACGAGTACATGTGTTCCCCTTAGATATTAAAGCTAAAGATCTATGGTGTAGGTCCCATGTGGATCCTTTCAGACTGTTTCCTGTCCCGTTCTCCACCACTCTATGGTTGAAATGTGTGTGCATGTGGGTGTGTGGAGAAGAATTTGCATTTGCAGATCTGCTCTGACTGAGGAATGAACAGGGAGTAAGGGGTGATAAGTGAATGTGCAGTACATGGGTTTGTAGAAGCCATCAGCCTGGCTTTCTTCTCTGGAAACACACTTTTCCAGTTGCCAGAAAAAAGTCTTTTTCCTCGGGAGGAATGTTTTCATTTGCTTATTGGTTGCCTGGAAGGTTAAAAATGAAATATAGGGCCTTTTGCCCCTGGCTGGTTTATACTAAGACGAGCCATAATGAAGGATCATTCAGAGATGTCATTTTCCCTATCACAGCTCTGCCTGACTCTATAATCCTTTTTTGCTCCATTTCATAGGCAAGCAATGGAAGCAGACAAAACTAGAGATTGCATCACAGGATGGAGGGAGGAGGTATACACTGAATGTTGGATGGAGCCTATTTTTTTCCTAACACTTTTTGGGCTCATAGAGAGGCTCTCACAGCTGCTGAAGCTGAAGGCACAGCAATGTTTGTCAGGCTTGCTGTCTTGCGTCTGCTGGAGGGCTCTGTGGGGATGGGGGTTCATCTGCCCTCAACTTTGGGTTCTGCAGCCTCTTGGGAAAAAAAATTGCCACTTTTTCCAAAGTTGCCTACTTTAGAAACTCATGTTTTAGCATGCCAGGAGAAAGACTGTGTTTCTTTGTGCCTGATATGGCAATGCCCTTCTCATGAGGGGTCCCCTAAGCTGCTGCTATAATCAGCTTGGTACTAAAGAACGACTTTTTATGCTGCAGTGATTTTTCTCCCATCAAAGTTTGCTTTCAGTACAGGTTTTGATAGCTATGAATTTGTCTTCATCCCTTGAGAGTGTGACAAGGTTCTAAGAGGCACCTTACTGCCTGTTTTATGCTATGTGAAACCTTTTTTTTTTGCTGATGTGCCAACACATGTTTCAAAAAACAGATCTGATGTTTCCTACTGGCTTAAAGCAGTAGGACGTGTTCTGTCTCACACACATATGCACATATGAGCCAGCCCATCTCTTCATCCAAATTGGAGAGATGATTCCCTGCACAGACAGATCAGTTAACTGATACAGAGAAATAGGTGCAATAAATTCATTCTGGTGATGCGAACCATGCCTTCAGGTATCCACAGACACAGGTCCTAACTGGTCTGTTTCCTGAAATGCTGTGAATGAGATACACTGCTTTAGCAGCTTTGGATTCTGCAGCTGGGTTGAGGAGGTTTAGACTGGCTTTGAGCAGAACTCAAGAACCAGGCCTGACTGCAAGCTTTTGAAGCTATACTATAGACAGTAGCCAGATTTTCACCATAGAAGACAGCAGTGCATGACTGTATTTATTGATGTCTCAGGTGAACTGTTACCATTAAATGGGTTTGGTCTGACTGTTACCATGTTCTTAGCATGCTTCTCAAGATTACCCAAATATACAGTCACAGTTGAGAATGAAAAACTAACACTGTTAGATGCATCAAAAGGTGAGGGGAGCTTCCCTCCATCTGATCTACCTGTGCATCTTTTCCTATACTGCTTATTCAGTTCCTGGCTTACAATTCTGTGCTCCTTCCTGTCTGCTGGTTCTAAGGGTTTTAAGCAGTCTTGATAATTGACAGTCTAAATTTTACTGCTCATAAAACCCCAGAGAGCATTGATTATGACTTGAATTAAGCAAGTGGCATATAAAATCTCACAGCCTTGCAGCCGTAGGGGAATGTTATGATGAATGTATTTCTTGGGAGCAGCAAAAGGTTTTGACTATTCTGCCAGCTGTGTTCTGGGCATCAAACGCTACTAGTGACTTGCAACCACTGATAGGATTTCATTTGGGACATTTGCCCAAAAGTTTGAAAGCTGATACTTCATTTGGTGAAATGGGTGGGAGGTGTTTTGAGAGACGTCTCTCCTCATTAATTGCTTTTCCACTTCAGTCAGAATCAGGAAGTGCAAACGCATCGATAAAACTGAAAAAGATACTTCTTAGAAACTAAATGACACTATGTGGATAAAATTCACATAGATTTTATTGAAAATCTTTCTTTGACTGTGTTCCAAAGCCGCTGTTACCTTTTTCTTTTCCTTTTCCCTTTTTCCTTTTATCTAACCTCCTTCTAATCTCTGATCACTGGCTATTCTATGTACTTTATCCAGAGTAGACAAAAGACCAGATTGCTCAGTTTTGCTTCTTGGTTCTTAGACACTAACAGGAGATGCTTGTCTTTGAAAACAGTGAAGCATAGTATCTTCTCTCAATAATGTTTTCCACCTGATAGTAAAATAAAATCAGAGCTACCTTCTGTGTTGCAGTGGACACAGGGTCTCTGGTGAGAGTGTGTTATCCCATGCAGATGACTGCTTCTTGCTGAAAGATTGTGAGAAATGTTCTTTTTTTGTTTCTCCAGTTCCAGAAACCAAATGACTTCTCGCCCCCTTTCCGTTTTGGGACAGTTCCCAATGGCAGCACAGAAAGGAACATCCGCAACAACTACCCTGAAATGCACAGCTACATGGTGAAGTTCAATCAGAGAGGGGTGGATGATGCACTATTCTCACTGAAGACTGGGTGAGACTTTCTTCTTCCAAACTTACTAACAATAGAAAGACTTCTTATCATGCTTGTCTGGGAAAATTTTTGTGGGTTTTGGAAAGTGAACCTCCATTGTCATTCCATGATTACAAGTGTAGCTAGACTGCACACACCACAGGAGAATATGTTTGTGATTCTCTTAGCCTTTTTGCCTTTTTTTTTTATTCACATCTGTATAAGAGTTTCTGTTTTTGCTATACTTACAAGACCATTAGAAGAAGAAAAAAAAATTCTGTACCTTGTGTATATTAGCCTTGTGTGTATTAGCACACTTGTATTCAGCAAGCTCTTTCATGCTGATGGGCCCTTTTGCATAAACAGGAAAAGCTCACAGACCTCTGTGGGCAAAGTTGTTTTCAGAGCATTTGTGTTGTCATCTGGAAATTCCTTTATTTTCTCTCCTTCTGTGTATAAAACACATTATGTTTAATCAGGACGCTGAAACAATCTTTAGACTAATCCCACTCCAGTGTATCACTAGCTCATATAGTGTAATGGAAGGTGTGCTTGAAGCAAATAGTTTGCAAGTAGCCCTTCTCTCTGGAATATTATAGTATCAAGAGCTAACCAAAATGTTGTTTGAATATTAAGGAACTATATAAAAAGGGAGTATTTCCTTGGGTAATTTGGGAAATGTGGGAAAAATCATTAGCAAAAAGTATCTTCGAACATCTCACTCTATTTTAATAGCAGTGAATCTGTAGAGGAGCTAACTTAAAACCCCAATTAGTCTTTGTAAGCCTTTGTCCCTTTTAATTAAAAGCCTCCTCTTAGAGCTGACCGTTTTGGTTGTCAGAACCCAGCCCCAGTGAAAAAAAACATTCTCTCTTACACCCATGTCACAGTGTTATGAGAAAGTTCATTCCAAAGCACGAATGAAGATGTTCAGCCAATTTAATTACTAGATTGACTGAATATTCCTAAACCTGTTTGCCAGGTTCAGAGGCACACAGCCCATTATAAATGATTGTACCACTTTTGGATACCATCCTGGGAAGGTACATTTGCCAGTATAGTCATCATCCAGGAAATAAATATGCTCTGCCCTGGAAATATATAGATGAAATAGAGCTCGTCACTTGCGGTAGATGTCATCCTGGCTTCATATCCACCCTTAGACAAACTTCCCTACAGATATGCAGTTAAACTGAGATAATCACCATCCTGGAAATATACGTTCAGGAGGTGGACTGAAAAGATATTGTGGGTGTGAGAATGTGTGAGGTGGAGGGTCTTTGGTCTTTTACCAGAAAGAGCTTAATTTCAGGTCTAGTGGGAGGATTTACTCATTGGCTGTCTCTGGCTGTATGGAAGATGCAACCCCCTAATCCCCCACTCCCAAATCAATTTGTTGAGGTGAAAGGAAGGTTCTCATCAGTCTGTTGTGCTGTCTGCCCACCCCAAACTGTAAAGGGTATTGCTCTGTGTTGAAATAGACACTTACTTGTGGTTTTCAGCTGACAGTCTTTACAAAAGAGCTACTTAGCATGGTAAGCCATACAGCTGTTATCACAGCCATTTGACATTGGTAAATAACTGGTAGAGCTTTTCACAGTAACTGAGGAGTTAAACATGGTATCCTGGCTACATTTAATTTGAAAAAAATATATTTTGCTCAGCTAACTCATTCCAGCACTTTGAATTGGAGAAAATCTTTTCTTTATTTCAAGCCCTACTTTGCTATCTAATATTGATAAATTTTATAAAGTATTTAAGGTTCCTTTCAAATGAAAGGCAGTACAGAAATATAAGCTATTCTTAGGACTATAGATCCCTTGGACTTTTTCTTCATTCGTCTTTATCTTGTGCTATGTTTGTCTTCCAAATTTCCTTTCAGATCAGAAATGACAATTATCAAAGAATCAGAGAGAAATAGGCAATTGTCATTTATAATCTACCTTCACCTGGAAAAAGGTTCTAGCCTCAGAGCTGAGTTAACTTTAAGGAAGGTGAAGTTGCCAACCTATTGTACTCTATGTAGAAGAGGTTAATTTTGCCTTAGTTAGCTGAGAACACCTTTGCACTCATAGATACTATCTTTTCTGTGCTATACATCTCTTGTTTTTTGTACCTGTGCAGGAAGTTGGATGCTTTCATATATGATGCAGCAGTGCTGAACTACATGGCTGGCAGAGATGAAGGCTGCAAGCTGGTGACGATTGGGAGTGGGAAAGTGTTTGCCTCCACTGGCTATGGCATTGCCATCCAAAAGGACTCAGGCTGGAAGCGCCAGGTTGATCTTGCCATTCTACAGCTTTTTGGAGATGGTAAGTGACAGAAAGAAGAGGAGTTGCAGTTTTCCTAAGAAATAACAAGCCCTGCATATATGGAGTAGAAGTCCTGTCTCCCAAGATCTGGTGTTTCAGATCTGAGCTGAGAACAGGAGATTATTAACAAGGGTTTGTTGGAGACATTGCACCAGAAATGTGCAGGAAGTCACCTGTTTTTATATTGTTGATGTAGAATGTTATCAAAAGCATTAGGGGTTTCATAGAATCAGCTCTGATGTGTGTTTGAACAATATCTTGTGAGAAGAGTGTCTTGTGAAAACAAGTTTTCTTTTGTGAATTTTTCGTTAGCTATGACCAAACCCACAAATGATACTGGACTTCCCATGGTTGCCCAATGCTTCATAGTTCTAGACATGACCAAGCCATGCAGAGTTTAGAAAATAACAGACTAATTATTTCTTGATGAAAAACTTAACTCAGATTTCCCCAAATCTCAAAAAACAGCTAACCAAACAAACAAACAAGGAAGGAAGATCTTGAGACTCAGAAGAACATTTTGGAATGAATTTTTAATCAGAACAGTATAGTTACCACATTCATCTCATTATTTACAGAGAAAAAGCTGTTATTAAAAAATTATTCATGGGGTAAGGAATTTCTTTTTAGTAAATATTTTCCTGGCTTTCCCTTTCCATTCCATATTACACCTTTCTGGGTTCTTTTTTTAATAAATAAAATTCACAGGTTACTTTATATATCAGTATTTCTTTTTTTTTCCCCTGAAACCTGAAAATAACATATGGTATAATAAGTATGTAAAGAACATAGCTTTTATATACTTCAGCAGACTATTGATCACCTGACGGATAGGGTGTCTAAACTGTCTAATATGTATTATTTCAGAAAAAGACATGGGGTCTTCATAAAGCTTTTAAGAGCGTACTATGATGCCATATAAATATATGGATCTTTTTTTCCCTGACACTGGACTGGAGGTTGAAATAACTTCCCTAGCAGAATGAAAAGAATTGCCGACCTGTAAAATTAGTTTGTTTCTGAGTGTCTCAGTATGAGCATGTGTATTCATGTGTGCTTCTCTCTCTCCTCATGAAATACCATAATGGGAGTAAGTGGGGTATGAAATTAGACTACAGAACATTTGTTCCTAGTTGATACAAATTAATAATATTTTTGATTGGTCAACGGGCTTGGAAGTGTCAAATATGGGCATAACTGAAGGGAAGATAACCACGTAAAAATGCAAAAATATTTTGGAGAACATAGCAGCTCATTTTAGTGAGCTATGGATATGATGAAAACACATTCAAAATCAGTCATTTTGATGTAAAAAATCAACATTTTGAATTTTGAGCTGGCAATGTTTTCATTTAGAAATGACTCATTTCTGTCTACCACTATCAGTCACTGATTTTCCCTTCATTGACCTAATATGAAAGTGGAAGTTTGTGAGGCGAAGTCTTCAGTCATCTGGTGGACAACTTATTCAGGGTCCTACAGCAGACATTTGGCAAGTGATAGCTGTGTCATGCAGCACAGAGTTTTGTGCCTAACATCACTGTGGAAAAATCATGTTGCCTTCCCAGTGACTAATTGCACCTGCCCCTATCAGAAGAGCAGTTGGGATATTTCACAGATGTAACAAATGTGAAAAAAGAGCATGGCCACCAGAAACTACCTTAAATCAGCTTCTTGTATTCAGTCTACCTCAGATTGAGCTTCTTAGCCATTGCAGGGTGGGTTAACCTGTTTCTTTCCATCTCCGTGTCTTTACAGGGGAGATGGAGGAGCTGGAAGCACTGTGGCTCACTGGCATTTGTCACAACGAGAAGAATGAGGTTATGAGCAGCCAGCTGGATATAGACAACATGGCAGGTGTCTTCTACATGCTGGGAGCAGCTATGGCCCTCAGTCTCATCACCTTCATCTGTGAACATCTCTTCTACTGGCAATTCCGCCACTGCTTCATGGGCGTCTGCTCTGGCAAGCCTGGCGTGGTCTTCTCCATCAGCAGGGTAAGTGCCATTAGCTAGCAGAGGGGAAAAGGGTCAGGCTTTATTCAGACAGTCCTAGGTCCTGGAGATGGGGAAATCCACCCAGGCTGTCTAACACACAGGTGGTACAGAGTGATGATCTGCAATGTAAAGGCTGGTGTCTTTTCTCTGTTAATGTTGCAAAAGTATTTACTGTTTTTCTCTGACATTTCTGGTCTCTGCCTCATTATAATAGCAGAAATGGAAATTTCACATGGAAATGAAAATGCAATATAAAGAGAAGTCAACTGTAATTGTCTGCTCCTCCAATGTGAGTTGTAAGCAGGCCAAATTTAGGGACAATAGGTCGAGTAATAGTGGATAATGATTAGAAATTCAGGAGTTTTTCATTGTCCCCTATATTACAGCTGTTCACCTGAACTTGTGTTAACTAGAACTGTGCTACCAGGGGCAGCCAGAAGCCCCCAACCACAAGCCATGCGCTAAACTATGCAAAAATCCTTCCAGCGAGGATGACCACATAAACTTAGCAATTGCTCTATGCAAATCTACCCTAGGGGATACTATTTACATTTAAAGCAGATTCTAGTAATTTCTGAGTCATCTTCCTGCTATTACTGTCGGTAGCAGCATCCCATTTGGAGCTTCTTTTTCTTCTTTCTGTCACTGGTCTGTTCTCTTGATCCATTCTGAAGTGAGGTCAAGTCTTGGCATGTTTGACCTCGGTATCTGTTGTAGCAGAACTAACTTTGATTGTACTAGGAGTATATAATTGCTGCATAACATATTGTTTAGGAGAAATGACAAGCCTTTTGTATGTAGGGACACATCTCTCTTCTATACCATTAGTTTTTAACCTGTTCTAGTCTGGAAATGAGATGTGGGACTGTGCTTGGTGATCCTTAGCTGAATACAGATCCTTTCATTCTGGGGTTATCTGTTACACTTGGCTCAGGTTGGTGAAAAGTCCAAAAAGCATTAATCATCTGCTAGCTGCTGAGAAACCATGGTAACATGACGTAGTGGTGTCCGTTTCACAAATGACATTAATCAGCAGGCTCTGTTTGGTAGGCCAGGTAACAAATGAGCCCCTTTCCTTCTGCTCCTTGGGGTAGTCCTTGCAAACCGCCTATCACGGATGAAGTGATCTTTTGGATGAAGTGAGCTAGTGGGGAAGGTGGAGGAATCAGGCACTTCTGCTGTCTGATTTAAGGTTGAATCGAGAACTTTCACTTTCAGGGATGTCAATTTGGAGGCTGTTATCACCGTTAAATTTAATAGAATGCAATTAAAAATTCTATTGTACCTTGCTCAATCAGATGCAAAAGAACCAAATACCTGTTCAGCAGTTCTGCTCTTTCTCTGTTTCCTTTTCTAATCTGTACTGGTGATTAATGTAGCTAAGTTTATGACAAATGAAGCTGTTTCCTTTTTAAGATAGCTCTTGTCTTGTTGATTCACTGATGCCCAGATGAATTTCAAGGGGCAAAATAGACCTTCTTCCTCTTGTCTACACAGAATCCTTTGTCTAGGTGCTTTCATTCCCAAGGATATTATTTTCCCCCATTTGCAATTCTGTGTTACACCTACTAAATTTGAGTAACTCTTGCGGATGCTAGCAGTTATTGCTGCATCCTACAGATATGACATGAAGCAAAGGAGAGGAAGATAAGTGGAGGAAAAGGAAAAAAAATGTGAGGGGCAAGAAAGAGAGGCAGAGCAGCTAGGGTTAGTGGAACTGATCTAGCTTCATTTTATTTGAGTGTGTTTCGTGATGGAAGGCTGACAGGTGTACGCTACAGAAATGTGCTGTACATGCACAGGGTGCTTCCGAGCCCACAACCCCTTTTGTGTATTCGTAGCAGGACCACTCACCTTCATGCTTTCTCTCATTTCAGGGTATCTACAGCTGCATCCATGGTGTGGCCATTGAGGAACGCCAGTCAGCAATGAACTCCCCCACGGCGACTATGAACAACACCCATTCCAACATCCTCCGCCTGCTTCGGACAGCCAAGAACATGGCCAACCTGTCAGGGGTCAATGGCTCACCTCAGAGTGCCCTGGACTTTATCCGTCGTGAGTCATCGGTTTACGATATCTCTGAGCACCGCCGCAGCTTCACACACTCAGACTGCAAGTCCTACAACAACCCCCCCTGTGAAGAGAATCTCTTTAGTGACTATATTAGTGAGGTAGAGAGGACCTTTGGCAACCTCCAGCTGAAGGACAGCAATGTATATCAGGACCACTACCATCACCACCACCGCCCCCATAGCATTGGCAGCACCAGCTCCATCGATGGGCTCTATGACTGTGACAACCCACCCTTCAATGCCCAGTCGCGGTCCATTGGGAAGAAGCCACTGGACCTGGGGTTACCCCCTGCCAAGCACAGCCAGCTGGGTGACCTCTATGGCAAGTTCTCCTTCAAGAGTGACCGCTACGGGGGCAGTGGAGCCCACGATGACCTGATCCGCTCGGATGTCTCTGACATTTCCACTCACACAGTCACCTATGGCAACATCGAAGGCAATGCAGCCAAGCGGCGGAAGCAGCAGTACAAGGACAGCCTGAAGAAACGTCCAGCCTCTGCCAAGTCCCGGCGGGAGTTCGATGAGATAGAGTTGGCCTACCGCCGGCGCCCACCCCGCTCGCCCGACCACAAGCGCTACTTCAGGGACAAGGAAGGGCTACGGGACTTCTACCTGGATCAGTTTCGAACCAAGGAAAATTCACCGCACTGGGAACACGTGGACCTGACGGATATCTACAAAGAGCGGGGAGATGAGTTTAAGCGTGACACAGGAGGAGGAGGGGGTGGATCCTGCACAAACAGGGCCCACCATAAGCATGGCTCGGGTGAGTTTGGCGGAAGCAATGAGCACAAGCATGGTGTTGTAAGTGGGGTCCCGGCGCCGTGGGAGAAGAATCTGACCAACCTAGACTGGGAGGACCGGCCTGGGACTAATTTCTGCCGTGGTTGCCCTTCTAAGGTGCACAACTACACACCATCAGTGGTGGGGCAGAACTCCACCCGCCAGGCTTGCATCCGGTGTGAGGCCTGCAAGAAAGCGGGCAACCTGTATGACATCAGCGAGGACAACTCACTCCAAGAGCTGGACCAGCCACCTGCCCCTGTGCCCGTGGCCACCAGTGCCACCTCCTCCTCCAAATATCCTCAGAGCCCTTCCAATTCTGCCTCCAAGGTGCAGAAGAAGAACCGCAACAAGCTCCGCCGGCAGCACTCCTACGACACCTTTGTGGACCTGCAGAAGGATGACTCAGCCCTGGCCCCTCGCAGCGTCAGCCTCAAGGACAAGGGCCGCTTTTTGGAGGGGAGCCCCTACGCCCACATGTTTGAGATGCCAGCCAGTGAGACCACCTTTGCCAACAACAAGTCCTCAGTGCCCGCCACCAGCTACCACCACCACAACAACCCCGGCAGCAGCGGGGGATACATGCTCAGCAAGTCGCTCTACCCTGACCGGGTCACCCAAAACCCTTTCATCCCCACTTTTGGGGATGACCAATGCTTGCTCCACGGCAGCAAATCTTATTTCTTCAGGCAGCCTGTGGTGGCAGGAGGGCCCAAAGCCAGGCCAGACTTCCGAGCCATCGTCACCACCAACAAGCCGGTGGTCTCAGCCCTTCATGGGGCTGTGCCAGCCCGTTTCCAGAAGGACATCTGTATAGGGAACCAGTCCAACCCCTGTGTGCCTAACAACAAAAACCCCAGGGCTTTCAATGGCTCCAGCAACGGGCATGTTTATGAGAAACTCTCCAGTATTGAGTCTGACGTTTGAGTGAGAGGGGAAGAGTGCGGGGAGGGACTGGGGGTGGATGTGGAGCATGGGAGGGTGGGGTGGGATCACTCCCATCGGCTACTCTCCCTGGTCGTCCTTAGTTTGTGGGATACTGGAGTTCTGAGTAGTGCAGCACTGGTGACAAGTGCCACCTCTTTGGTTTCCCCTCTTCCTCCTCCTCTTTCCCACCCCTCCCCTTTTATCTCTTTTTCCATGTTCTCGCTCCTCCCATTCTCCTCCATTCCTGGCCATTGCACTTTACAGTGACGTCAGAGTTGGATATCCTCGCTCGTGATTTCAGGAGGGGGAGAAAAAGACAGGGAAGGGGTGGGGCGAGGGGGAGCAGCAGTGACTGTAGTATTTCACTTTTGCTGGCTCCCAGCAGAGAAAGGCATGTGCACGCACAAACGTGTGTGGCAGGAGGAGACAGCAGAAGCAGTGTAATGGACATGCAGGAACACATGCTTGCTCAGGCAACTCTTCCTAAAACTGCCTAGAAAAGAGTAATGTTTGAAGATGTAGAGAAAGTGAAGGGGGAAAAACATGATTAACTTGATGATGCACTTATATGTTAGGTATACTGAGGTTCTCGTTACATTATTTTGTGAAGACTATGGGGGTTTAGGGCTGAAATATATATATATATATATTTGCGTATATGCTGAGAAATTTTACTCTAAAATTTTGAATTGTTTGCTGGGGGTGTGGGGGGAGGGAGAGAAGATTTGTCTGCAGGTCTGGTTAGTGTTTTCACTATGGCTATTACAGCCACGGAATCTGTGACAGACCATTGGGACAGCTGGAAAGGAAGTGGGGTCTGAGTCTGGAAAAGCAACCCTGGAGTCAGGGAGGCTTCTGGGAGCTCTGACAGAGGATGCAGGTTTGCACTGAAATGAAAGGAGATTGGAGAAAGGAGTGCAGAGCTGGGTTGTTAGCTATGAATTGCTCACTAGTTGTGGCTTATTTCAAGGGTGGGAGCAGTATATCATATGGGTTAGCCTATACGCGAGTATATACAATAATCTTATACTTGAAATGTCTGTGGAGAAAGCAAAATAAACCCACAATCCTATAAGGTGTCTGGATAACAAACAGTGGAACAGAGCTAAAGAGTAGGGAAAGGTGGGGAGTTTTGTCACTGTCACTTCAGGGGACACCAACCTTGTTTTGGCATGTCCTTTCAGCAAGGAGAGCAGGACAAGAAAGGTTTTCATCCTTCTGCCCTCCCTACCCTTGGCCAGCAGGATGGAACAAAAGGAAGAGGGTGCCCTCTGCCAATGCTGGCATGGTGCTGGAGAGAGAAAAATAAACACCATGAAAGGGTGCATGTGGTGGCGTTGGTGCTGGTGGACTGTTTTGATGCCTTCTTGGACATGTGGAAGTGGGAAGAGGGTGTGCACACCCATGGGAAATACATATGTATATTTACTATTGAATGTACAAGGGAAGTACATGGCTTGTCTTCCTGGCAAGGGGTGTGCTTGAATAAATGCCAGAGAGCACAGAAACTTGTGCTGAGGGCTGAAGACAAGACGTGCAAGGCTGAGATGTGTGTGTACATGTACGTGTGCTTCTGTGTGCAAGAGAGATACTAGCACAAGTGCAAAGCTGGAATAGCCTAGGGTTTCCCATCCCTGCAGTTGTAGTGACAGCTTTCCTGGTGCACCTAGTATCGATAAGAGTGATTTTTTTCTTTCCATTGTATCATTTTAGATGCAAGTTAAACTAAAGGAAAGGGAGCAATGGTAGGAGTGAGAAGTTGAACTCCCCCTTCATATGTCTTCTTTTTCCTGAGGTGGGGGCATGGGTCAACCTGTCCCATCCCGAGAGATGTGGCAAAGTCCCTCCTGTTTCTCCTGGGTCTGCCCCAATCTCACAATTACCATGGCTCACCAGGGGGAGGGTCAAGAGAGCCCTGCGCTAAGGACATGGGGACATTCCAGGGGACTGACTCTGAATGGAGATGGCAGCCCCTTTATGAGCCACATTTCTTGGAGCTGATAGCCACCTCTCTCGCATTTGTCACCGCACCCTGGTTGATTTTATCTTTCTCTTTTTAAGCCAACAGAAGGCCTTTTATTTATTTACCTATTTATTTTATTTATTTTTTAAAGCTGGGGTGGGGGGAGGGTGGGATTTGCCTGTAAAGTCAAAGAGTGTGAGGAGAAGGTGGGCGGGATTGGTGAGGGGAACATTTTCTTAGATTTCACTGAGGAAATTGAAGAGGGAAGAGGGGGAGAGTCTTTGTAATGCCACCCCTTAATCTTTGGGGTAAGGGAACTTCTTATTCTTTCCCCTTTCTCTCATTACAAGGACAAAAAGGAGAAAAAAAAAGGAGAAAAAAAAAAAAAAAGAAACCAAACAAATTACCAGAGCGATCTGCAATCCAGAACACACGGCAGCTTGTCAGACGCTTCTGACAGCGGCCACCGAGAAGGCGTTCCTTTCATTTGTAAATATTTCTTTTTTATTGCGTTTTTGTATAAATTGGTGTTTCTCTTCTCGTGAATATTCAGGTCGTGGGGTGGGAGGGAGGGGAGTTTGTTTCCGTTCTGTTTGTTTTCTACAACTTTTCAGGCTGCGTTTTTGGAAGCGGTTTACGCGGGTCGAGGCCGTATGAATGAGGGAGAGAGAGAGAGCGAGAGAGAGCGAGAGAGAGGAAAATCCTGTGTGTATTGTGTTCCCCCAAGGCCCCCCGTATCGCCCAGTCACCTTATCTTCATGAATGGAAGACGCCGGAACGTCACTTCAAGCCTTGCCAGCAGGGTTTCATGTTTTGATGGGAACACCCCCAATTCCTTTTTGCATATAAACTCTCTGTACCAGCATCTCTCTGTGGAGTTTGGGCCTCAAGGCACTACGCTGTCTTGATAGTGGTGGGGTGAACCATCAAGTTGGCCGCTCAGGTTGGACCATCACTTGACATTAAGAGACTTCTCCAATGCTACTTTGGTTTAGAAATCTTGGACCTGGGAAAGCTTGTGAGAATTTCTGGTATTTCCTAAGGGCTTGGGGGGGAGCTTGACAGCTGGCAAGGGCAGCTAATCTCGTTGGTGGTTATTTCAGTACTTTACATCCCTCCCCACCTGGAACAAGGAAACCTGGAGGGTGGCTCTGCAGGGAAATTAAGCCGAAAACAAACCAAAAAGAAGTTAACGGAACTTTTTTCAAATCTCTTCTCAAAGGTTCTGATTTTTGTGTTCTGGGGTGAAAGTTGGTTCGTATTTTCTCCGAACTGGTCTGTCCCTTGTTCCACTGATTGGCAAATGATAGTTTGCCAAAATCATTATCTAGTGTTGATACTGTGTAGCACTGTTAACACTGGGAGTGCTCTGCAAATATTAACTGTGCCACAAACCACTCAAATGAATGCTCTAGGGCAACCAGAAAAGAAGAACTGGAAATTCTGGACTGAACCACTGGTCTAACTACAGGAGTCTGGTATTTTGCCTTCTCCCATAATAAATTAGGCCACGTGTCCATCAGGTTAATTCTTTCTCTATAAGTGATCTTTTCTGGTTGCTTTGTTTATTTTAGTTCTGACAGGTCAACAAGCTTTGGGACAGAGGTGAAGGGGAGGGGAAGGGAGGGGTGGGGGAGGGTGTAATTCATAATCCAGAAAATAAATCGATGATGTTATTAAACTCTGATTATATATTTAGAATTTTAGATTTGGTGTATTTTCATTCTAAGCATTCAAGTGAATCAATCAGGTAATATTAGCAGCAGGTATCATCTATACTAGAATACCACCCATGTGCTGTTTATTACCTGTCCTGAAAAGAATGGGATTTCATACCAGAGCCTGACAATATTCCATTTCCTGTACTTTGCCATTTCTCTCTCTCTCCTGTGGAAACGCCAGAATTTTCTGGGGTAGTGGCTGGGAACATTTCCCCTTTATGAAAGTTTCTGCACACAAGAATAATGATCAAAAAACATTGTGTCCTCTACAGTTTGTTGACCTCTACTGTATATTTGCAGCCAGCCTCCTGGGAAAGATTAGGTGTCTTTGGCAATGTTTCTGACATTTGCCCCCTCAATCTAGCCCCGGGCATGTCTCCCTGAGAGGTATTTCATGAACCATGTTCTTCTGAAGTGGTACTGGAGTGTATGTACTTAGCTGAAGGAAGATGTGTATGAAGGAGACGGAGGAAATATTCCAAAAATATCAGAGATGTATCATGCACAGTGGAAAGCAGCTGGCAGGTAGACCTTGCAGCCGTGGATCTCCACATCATAAACCTTCTTGGAGTATTCACACCAGCTTTTTACTGTAGCGCAACACAACACATGCTGGTGTAGCAGTCCTCTGTCTCCCATCATGCCTTCCAGTGAGGGCACTATCAGAACTTGCCATGTCACATCACAAATAGGAAAGAAAAGCTACAGTCAGGACTTGTTGTCTGTCGAGACAATGAAGCACACCAGCCCCACCTCCTTGGCAAAAACTCATCCTGTTCCTTCTGAAATCCAGCATGCGCTGTCAGAATTCTCCAGGTGAGAACCCCAGTGGGTTCAAAATGCTCAGCAATATGCAAGTCTGAACTTTGCCCATAGGGAATTGGTATTTTGATGTCCAGTGCACGGGGGGAGGAAGGCTCCTTTATGTTGTCCTGAAGGATTTGGTGGAGTTAAGAGTTGCCAAGCTGGCCCTCTTTGCTTAGGACTTCTTCAGTAATGCATGCTGATGTTGAGCTCCTCACTCCAAGAAGACTCTAGCATCCATTTTGAAAAAAGCCCCTTTGTACCTTCAAATCAGGATTGTTTCTCACAGTAACATTGCCAGTAAAAGAGAGGGGGAGACAGAGAATGTATATAATGGTGGTGACAGGTTAGAGTGACCAGAGATACCTCAGGGATCTTTATAGGCAAGTCTTTGCTTTAGAGCTTTCTATCAAATGTGGCATATCCTCCCACCTCCATTGCTTATCAACAGATGGAAGCAAGCCTGGGAACACAGCCAATGATCAGACTTAGGCCTTTCACACATCCTCCACTCCAGTCAAGCAACCTTTGATGAGCCCTTCCCATGGAGAAGGGTGGGAGGTTGCACTTCCCCGTGTATTTTTGGTTGCCAAAAAGAAAAGAAAAAGGGGAGGGGATAAAGATGACGAGTGTTGATGAAGGGACTTTGTGCTGACTCTTTGCGCCACTGCTCTAAGGAATTACACTTCACCCTTCCTGCTCAATCCAAGCTGGCAGAGGGTAGGGTCTGATTATGCTGCCTCTCTGTGGCATATGCCTGGCTCATGACCCGAGCCCCTGGGAGCTGTGTGCAAGATAGGAGCTGGATTGCTGGCAACAAATGGGGACAGACTCCAAGCCACGATCCCCGCACCCACTCTTTCCCATAAGTGCTTCCCTGCTGCTGAACACACCTGGCGTGTCCACCTGGAACACACCTACCATGCTGCTGGATGCTGCAGGGCACATCGAGATAGTAACTAGTGGGACCCAATTGTCGTCCCCACAAGGGCTTATTTTCAATTTGCAGCCAAATAGATTTCCAAGCCATAGACCCTTGCTGCATTCATCCACCTATACTCCCTGTGTTTCCCTCCCTCCTTCCCCCTCAAAGGCAAGCTGGGGCGCTGACTGTCTCACTGGCAATATGAATGCTATTGCTTCATCCTCATCACAGGCTCTCTGGACCTCCCTGGGGCTGACTGCAGACAGACCTGGGTGTCTGCCATTAGAACAGCAACAACAACAAAAAACACTTAGCAATTGGCTTTGAGTTCTTTATTCATATCTTCAGCATCCCCAAATTCCTCTCCTAGCCATGCCATTTGAGTGAATTCTGGCACCCTTCTGTCATTGCTGACAACATAACTGACACAGCATGAATCTGCTTGTGTAACAAAAGGCGGTGAAACTGTATCTCAGAGAACAGGA
The DNA here is from genome assembly GCF_009769625.2 of Cygnus olor. Classification (NCBI taxonomy): domain Eukaryota; kingdom Metazoa; phylum Chordata; class Aves; order Anseriformes; family Anatidae; genus Cygnus; species Cygnus olor. Next base: position 44,521,249 of record NC_049169.1, read on the forward strand.
CTCAGGTCTGCCGATGCCAAGGGTACAGTCTCCTGGGTGCTGAGGTAAAGGAAGGTCTCTGCAACGTGTTAGTAGCTACAGATCTCTTAACCTGCTGGCCTCCTGCCATTCAAAGCTCACAGCAAGCGCTGGTATGCACTCCAACAGGTCAGATGAATTCCTTGCTGTGGGACAGGGGTTCCTCTGGGCATGTGCACACATACAAAACATACTGGGGAAGTGAAACACACATGAACTAGCCTGTAAGCTGTAAGGCTTGTGCGCTCGTACGCACATAAACACACATATATATGGTACATTGCAGTACACTTAATGACTCTGTCCCACAATGTGTTTTTGCCAAGTAGGAACAACATGACCTTTCCTAAAGTTCTTCTGGTAGTTATTTAATTTATGTATTCACTTTGTGACTTTTACATATCTGCTTTCTTGACTGCAGCATTATTGTGTAAATATATGTGTATATATGTACAGAAACTAACTCAAGCAATTATATTCAGGTTGGGAAAAGGGTGGTTTTTATATCTGTACAGTATTTCCTTATTAAATAATGGCATGGGGGGGTGGGAAAGTTAACTTCTAAATTGTGGTTTTATTGGTCTGTGGTGTTTGAAGTTGTTTCAGTGGTTGCTTTTGCTGGTTTGGAAAGTTTATCTGGATGTTATATGTGTGTGCCAAGAAAGGGTCCCCAAACAGGGGAGGTTTGGGATTGGTGAGGGGTGGTGGGTAGCAGAGGGTGTTAATAATTTCCTGTAATAAAAGCAGTGTTGATTGCTAGGGACTGTTTGTGTGAGGCACAGGGCTGTTTCCTTCTCTATGTGCTTTGCTCTTTGATTACTTTCTCTTCCCTGGTCCCTATTGTCTTCCCTCTGGGATGTCAGCAGACTACATTTTTTACTACAGGGATCTCTCTCTGGGCCTTCATCTCCTCCTGACCAACTCTTCCATCTCCCTCTTTTCATGGCCTTTCCAATACCTGTGGGAGGGGAGGTGGCACCATCTCGGACCCTTTGTGCCAGTCTTACCCACTTTACTTCCTCTGCTTTAGGCACTCTTTTCATTCTTCTGAGCAGAACCTCATTTTCAGGTGTTCTGATCTCTTCAGCAGTTTACTGCATCATCTCCCTGGCCTTCTATCTACTTATTTCCCATTTTACTCATGTGGATTTTTCAATTTCATCTCTATGCCTCTTTCCTCAGAGTGACTTACACCGGCTGTTCACCCACTGTGCTCCTCTTCTGTCTTGTTGCTCTGTTGTCTTCATTGGACTGTGCAATGCTGTGCAGAAGAGTAAAGGCCAGGCCTCTTCTCATCTCCTGGAAAATTCTAGCCCTGACCAGGATTATAGATGGTGATATTTGGTAGTTATTTTTGACTTTTCTGTCAGTTTCACTGAGATGGAGTTCTGCTCTTACTTGCTCAAGAAATAAGAAACAATCAGTCTGGCAAATTAATTAGTGCAGTGAAGTAAACAAATTGTCTTTTCTGAGAAAGCCAAGCAAGAGAATATCCTTTCCTTCCTTGATGGCTGACTGGTGAGTTTATAGCAGGGGGAGTTATAGTTTTTATCCAATCCAGTTTGACCCATATCAGGGTCAGTGGAGTCTTTCCCTTTTACTCTACATCAATGAAGTAAGGCTTCTGGAAAGAAGTATGCTATCTTTTAGAAGCACAGGGCTCCCTCCCTTTATTGACTAGACACCATTGGCTTCTAAATGCCTACATGATGTTTTGCCATTGCAAACCTGGGAGTGAGTGTCTGGTAGTATTTTGTCCCTTTCTGTTTGGCAAGTCAATATGAGCTAGTACTTGACACTAGATAACTAGGGTTTATGGTCTAGCACCAGGAAAGAGAGTGATGGAGTGTGACACAGTGCATATGCAGAAACAGAACCAGTGTGAAACGGGTAGGGGCTCTAGGCAGATGCCAAGACGCCTCCTTCCTTCCCTTTTGGACAACTTGCATTGGTCCTTATTGAATCACCATCAACCAATCATCCTCTGCAGGCTGCGACTGCCATGCATGCTGCCAGCTGCTCATCTGTGAAGACATTTGGGTCTGCTGGTCACAGTCTGAGAAAGGGTCAGTCAGCCTCTCTGTGTATGTGCATGTACTGCCATGTGCCATGGTCTCTGAAGGTTCAAACTGTACTGTGTGAAAGTATATGGGCAATGAAAGGAGCAATGGAAAGAGACAGCATACCCAGAGGTTATCCGGAGCAGTAGCCTTCTCCCAGCTGGTTCTGCCAACTCTTGATCACCATGCATCTCTGGTTTCTGGGTGGGAGGAACCACTACAGCCACGTGGGAATGGTGCTCTACTCAGAGGAGTGAGCTGGGTGGACGTCCCCCTCATGTACCTTTGCTGTGACCTTGGCATGGCTGCCCCAGCATGGTCCACAGTGGGCTGTGTACTTGTGAATACATGACTGCAAATACCCAACAGTCTGGGAGGAGGTGTATATTTGAGACTGTGCATCTGAGTGACTCCTGGCAGAACTCTAAACATAAATGAAGTCAGAAACCACTGGCCTGTCTGGTGCTACCCCAATAATGTGCATCTGTATGGCAGCCATCTCCTTAGGAGTACATCCCATAAATTAGCTTTCGGCCAAAACATTGAGTTACCTTTGTCACTGTCACTAGGTTCCTTTCTGTGTTACCACTGCTTATTCAATGTGCCATAAACATGACATACCTGCAGCATCTGCAGGCTGTCTGGAGAGGGCACATCTATTGCGTGGGACTTCTATCTAGATCCATGGGCAGTGGCTGCTAAGTCCCATGTCACCCAAAGAAAGATTATACCTGCCCCTGAACAGACAAAAATTAACTGAGGGGTAAGATGATAGCTTTGTGCTTTCTCCCTCTGTTTTCCTTCCAGGCCTTGGAACCAGATCCATCAACACAGGCAGATAACTGTGAAATTCAAGCTTCTCAAAAGCTACCTGGGGGTTTAGATGCCTAGAATGTCCTTTGTGGATTCTCTTGCTTGTGTGGGCCTCTTCCTGCAATACATTTTGCCAGGACTCATCTCCCAGGAACTCACCGTGCTTGAACATAGCTTTGAGAGATTCCCTCTGCTTGGGATCATCATGTGTATGTTGCATGCCTATTGCTACTTGTCTGTATTTCTTGCATGTGTCTATTTGTGGGGGGCAAGGGTGGGTTCATATTTGTATATGTATTTATGCAGCCTGCGCACATTTGTATGTGTGATGCCACAGCCTGTATATGTGCTTAGGTGTGTGTATGCATGTTTTGAGCTGAGCAAAAAGTGTTTGAAGCTGTATGCTGCTAAAACCAGGTGATGGGCACCCATAGGTACCTTGGCAGCCCTGTTGTTGCTCTTGCTTACCTGGTAGGCCCTGGCATGGCTGCTTTGTTAGGAGTCTGGGGGGCCAGTCTGAATCACTGACAAGGCTGGGACACAGACTTCTCCTGGAGATGGTTTGAATACAGCACTATAAACTTATTCCATGCTTTCATTCACGTCTGTGCTGAATCCACTGTGCCACATTTTCAAACCATTGTGCCACACTCATTACCTACTTAGGCCTTAACTGGCAAGTGGAGCAGGAAGACAATCCTGAATTGACTGGTAAAGTCTTTCAAGAGACATCTGGTCAATCCTGCCCTGTGACTCAAACAAGAGGCTTCCTTGCCTGTGTTTTTGCCGCTTTCCAGGGCAGTGCAAGCACTGTAATTCCACTTGCAAGCAAGCACTAGCCTGTCCTTTCTTGCTTTTGGATCAGACACAAGCTGAGCTGTGTTAGCCTGATCTCCCATGCCCATTATATAGAAGAACCTCACCATTGCTTCTTGGATCTGGGTAGGGATCTTGCAAATCCCCAGTTCTGGGGGGATTCAATCTCTTCAGAGGAGATGGTAAATAGGAAGGGTGGGAGGGAGTGAATCTTCTGCAGCCATCCTTCATCCCATTCATTTCACAGAGAGATCTCTACACTGGTAGCACCAGAGAGAACAACCTGTTAGGAGGGCCCTACAGTGCCAACCAGTACAGCGCTTTGGCCAAACTGCTGGACAAGACACTGCTGTCCTCTGTCTGCAGCCAGAAAAGACAATCAGGACCTGTTGAAGAGATGCCATGATTAATCAGATGAGGAAGGAGCAACACCTAGTGACTAGTGCCCTCATCATATACACCATCTTAAGTCTGCTTAACCAGCCCATTAGTGTTGGTATCACTGGGCCTCTTTGATGGTTTATTTTTATGTATATATATAAGATGTAACAGAATAATCTTTGGACTCCAGTGACTCCTTCAATCAGACCACATCCATTCACCTCTTTTGCTTTCTACCACGTTCAGCCGCTCTTTCCTCTCCATCACATTGTATCCTGTGCTCTGCCAGGCTTGTGTTTTATGGAAGAGAAGATATATGTGTGTATGAGTATATGTATGTGTGTATTTTATGTATTATTACTGTTATCAATGTGCTATACACCTAAAAGCTCCTAGCAAGCTGGAGCCTTCAAGAGGTGCTGTAGGAAATGACTTTCCCACTAGACAGCGGTCAGAGTGGACCTTAGCAAAGAAAGATGTTAACTTTGAAGGCCTCTTTGCCTGTCCAGTTGCTTTTCTTATCTTTGGAGCAGGCTCTCTCTCACATGCGGTCAGAAATGCAGCAAACTGCTCTTTTTAGCTTTGCATTTTCAAAGTTTCTAATGTGGAAATAATGTCTTTGTTGATTAGTTGTTGATTTCTTTCCTTTGTTTGTTTGTTTTCTGCAGTCCTTTTAGTGGGAGCAGGGAGGTGTTTTCAGCAATACAACTTTCCGAGACCTCAGTTCTGTGCAGTTATTGTTTGTATGGTTCAGCTGTGTTTGGGGTCTTTCCTTTGTATGTGTTTTTCCTGAAAGGCAGGGCTATCTTGAAACGTCTCTTTGCCAGTGACCAAAGCACCATCTGTATTTGGAGGCAAGGGCTGGTCTATAGAGGAGGCAGCAGCCTTTTGGGAAGTAGCTTTTCACGGACTTCCCTATGCAGTCACAGAAGGCAAACTATTACACTGATGCACAGATGTTTGTTTGTTTTTTATTTGTTTATTTGTTTTTCTTTTGTTTTTCTTTTTCTTGGTACTCCCTCTCTTTTCCTTCATTTTCTTCTTTTTCTCTATTTTTCTCTGAAAAAATGTGCATTACTTCAGTGAGCTTTGGCCGTTGCCCCCAAGGCTGCTGTGAGGTGGGGAGAAGGTGGGGAGAAAGCGGGGAGGGAATCTGACCCCTGGGTCCCTCCCTCCCAAGGCCACATGGAATTGCCCCTGTGAGGAGGGAAAGAGGCCCTTTCGGGTGGATTCTGTTGTGATTCCTTGGGCAGGGGCCTTGTGGCTGCTGAGGGACCTGACCCAAAATCCATGGGTGCCCAAGGGAGAACCCTTGCTTTCATGGGTCTCTGGTCTCAGCCCAGAGGGTAAGCTGGAAAAAGACTCTTACCCACCCATGTGTGGGCCGGAGGAGGGGAAAAGAGGACAAATAGGCAGAAAAGAGGCTGACTGATCTGGAGTGGCCTGAGCCACCCCCTCACTGCCCTGTGTTTCCTCCTCCCCACACAGGCCTCCCCAGGCCAGAGTGGGAGCAATGCCATGGAGACAGGTGAATAACCCTGCCCGGGCCAGAGCTGTCCAGCATTGCCTCCCCTGAGATATCTGCAACTGGACAGGGCTGCCCCTCAGCTTGGACAATGCCATTCAGGGCCGAACAAAGTCTCACAGACCATGAAGTAGGAGTTAAAGGTGGGGCGCGTGTATCTGCCCAGATCTCGATGCCATGCCACCTAACAGAAAGCCCGTCACCTTCATCCTTTGACACATGGAAGCGGCTGAGAGCTGTAGTGGAGGACTGCTGTGTCTACTAGGGTTGGGGCAGGTAGCGTCTCTAAAGCTGGCACTGGTCAGCTTTGACTGTATTTGATTTCTAACTTATGTACATTTACTTTTGAGAGCATGTTTGATCAGCTCAGTCTATCAACCAAAAGGAAAAGAAATACTCACCTCTAGTGTAAGTCTTCTACTGCCCAACACGGCTACCTCCTCTTCTCTTGAGCTGTTAGTATCTTGTGGTGAACTGGCCACCCATCAGGCTGTTGTGCACAGCAGATATTTCCCTATCCACTTCTGAGACCATCTTTGCCTAAATTTTGCCTCTTCCTCATCCCCTTTACACATGCACATGCATGCGCGTGCACACACACACACGCCCACCTCCAACCTCTCCACTGGTGAAAATCAGAGCCACAGAGGCATGAGTGCCAAATGACTTTTTATTTCTCAAGTAAATGATTAAAAAAAAAAAAAAGGTTTTGCTCTTTTTTGTTTTCATTTTCTTTTGTTTTTTACATATGCAAATGTAAAAGGGAACTGACAGCGAATTGGTGGTGGCGAGAGGAAATGGGATGTTTTGTAACCCTAGCTGCAGTAAAAAAAAAAAAAAAAAAGAAATAAAAATAAATTAAAAATATTTAAAAAACACAAAAAGGAAAAAAAAACTTGAACTATTTTGGAAATATTGTGAATAATTTTTGATATAAAAACTAATTTTTATGTAGCATGAAAACCACCAAAATAAAATGATCAAGAACAAAAGCTGTGCAGAGGGTGTTTTTGTCTAGTTTTTGAGGGAAAAAAGAAAGAGAGAAGCAGTGTTATATGAGAGAGGGATGATACTGCTATGGCTTTTATAGCAAGTTTAACAATATTTGATGTTTTTCTTCAATCTTGGTTACAGGAGTTTTGTGATTATGTTAAAAGAAAAAAAAATCACAACTCACATTTTATATGAAAAGAAGTTTTTATCTCTGATTGCTGTGGAGAAAGTCTTGAAAATAAGAATGGAATGAATCCAAAAGACTCAAAAAACAAAAGGCAAATTAAAAATAATAATGAATTGCGTTTGAGGGTTAACAGTGTTCATGATTCTTTTTCTGCTTGATTTGTCCTTTTTGAGCATTTGAGGTTGCAGTACTGTAGAGGCAAGTGTGAAGGAGGTCAGACAGTAAGGAAGGGTTAACAAAGTTCTGAATTTTGCTCTGTGAAGCACAGGAGTTAAGCATGGAATTCTTCATATCTCCTCCTGAGTAAGGCATAATGGTACTGTCTTTTTGCAAGCTATATTGGCACTGTCATTCATTCCTCTTAGAAAAAAAATCAAAATACAAGTGTAAAAATAAAGGAAGTAGTCTGTCTCTCCCAATTCCAAAGAAAACAGTTTGTTTTCTTAGCGCTCCAGTCCCTTTTAGAAATGATGGATATCGTCTGCTCCCCTGAAGGAAGCGGGGTGCTAGTGCTCTTTGCCTCCTGGGAGGCTCTGATGCTAGGTGCTAGAACACTGGATGGGTAGCAGCCATCCCACCCTGCCAAGGAGCAAGAGATTAGTCCTTTGAATTGTCAGAGGACAGGAGATACTGGTTTCTGAACTGTCCCATGGAGTCTGGTGGGTTTCTCTGTCCATTCTGTCTTAAAAACACTCCTTGTGTCTGTGTGAATCAGAGCTGAATATGAATTTCATCTTCCATCCATCATGATTTCATCTTCCACTCAGTCATTAGAACACTTCACCATCAGCTACCAGGGGACCTTCTCTGTTACCTCTGTCCTTTCTGTCTGAGAGTCTTCTACACTGTGGGATGCTGTGCTAGTGTGCAGTGTGTGCTCACCAGCAAGAGAATGTGGTATGGGGCGAGAGCAGCACTGTGACTCTATGACCCCCAGGCTTTCTTGTCTCCTCCATCTGAGAGGTGCTCTATCACTCTCTCTTCTCTAAGCAGCAGGGTGCTCCATGGAGGATGTGAGGTAGTGGACCAGGCAAGGGACTGAGCATCTGAGGGACGTCAGCTTCAGCACGGAAAATGCATTCTGCACATCAGAGCCCAGGCAGCTGGCCTGACAGCACATGGCTGGCTCTGGTAGTAGGAAAGGAAAAGTCACAATGAAAATCTCAGCTTTGGGGACTTTCTTCAGGAAATGTCTGCAGCAGAATGAGTGTAGTGGAGAAAAATAGGTAACATTGCCACACAGGTGGCTAGGAGTAAAAATGTGGCCTGGAAATACGCATCTGGAAATATGCACAAACAAAGCAAACAAAAACAAAACAAAACGTTTGGCAAATGCTCTGAAGACTCGGATTTCCAAGCATAATATTTCAGAGTCTGGAACCAGGGCTTTGACCATGTGTTATGCTAGCTGGAAGTTCAGCCAGGGGCCATTCTTGCACTCCGGCCTCTGCACTCACTCATGTTCCTTTCCCTAGAGTGCATCAGCAGGCTCATCTCTTTCCTTAGACTCCAAGGGCTGGCTGTGCCAGTAGTGATGGATAATTTCACCCTGATCTCACTGGGAGCAGCTTGCACTTTGCCCACCCTATCTCTGCACCTCACTGCTCAGATCTCCCAGGTTTTTAGAGGCAGACATTTTACAAGGCCAGAAGAAGGGCAAATATCCTTCCAGTACACACATATGGCATGGGCAGGAGTTTGGAGTTTTTGAGTGCTCCAGCCCTAGATGTTCTCCTTGAAATATCTGTATCTCTCTGTCTTTGTCAATGTGAGTGCTGCAAGGTTTGTTTGCCCTCACAGATGATTTGCATGGTCCATCACAAAGCCAAGATTCTGTCAGTGGAGAAGAGCTTTTCTATGTGTCTTTTCTGCATTTGAACAAGGGACCTAGAAATGTAGTTAAAGAAAAGATATCTGCAAGTATGCAGGTCCCATACCTATGGGGTATTTGCTAATGTATTTCACTCACTGGAATAAACAGGCTCAGAGCTCCTCTTTGGCCTTCCACAAGTATGGACTTTTCCAAGTGGTAAATCCACTTCCACTGGCTCTGGTGGCCCTTTCCTCTACCAAAATGTTCCTTTTTCAGCTATTGCAGCTGAACCTTGCTGTGCTAAGACACAGGTGGAAGCATTCCATTTTGGGACTAAAGAGAGCTAGTTGTAATGAACCAGCCACTTCTGCTGGCTCTGCAGCTTCATATTGCTTAGGGACTAACCATTCAGATGCTCTCCTTTCTCCCCAAGCCACTTCAGGGCTCTCTGCATGCTGCAGTGACAGCCTGGCTTGCTGTCCCTGCTGACCTTCCCCTCCTTTATATGCAGAGAGTAAAAGCTTCATGGCCACTTTCTTATCTGAGGCATTAGATTAAAATTGGAGAAGCATGACGTTTTGGACCTGTCTCTGTGGCTCTCTGATTAGTTATCCTCGCTGAGGAGGCTAGAGACCAAGGTCTGCCAGCTGCAAGGTTAAGCTTTGGGTAAACGATCGCCCTTCGGCTGCAGGTTGCTGCTGTGCTATTAGCAGAGGGGACATGCACTGAAATGTTAAACGACTTCCACCACACGCTTGCCACTCTTTCAAGATTTGTGTGTAGACTTATGTCTAAGCAGAAAAGAGGAGGCTGGTTTACTTCTTGTCTATTTGCCTTGCCCCCAGAAGAAAATTTCCTAAAAAAAAAGAAGAAAGGGAAGTTTCTTTCCTCATTTGAAACTCAGACTATTGCATCTTTGTCTAAACTAGAGTATTGTTTTGCAGGGGTAGAATAAGGCATATCTTCAGCTGGTATCCACACATAAGCGTTGAGTATGTTTCTACAGCCTTTCACGGAAGGAAAAGTCTAGCTTCTGCTGAAAAGGGCAGGGGCATTTTCTCTGCCTCCTTGACCTTGAAGGATGAGCTTCAAGTCCAGAATCTTAAACACTTAGTGCTTACATGGCTTGCACGGCATGCTGACTACACCCCCTGGTTAGATGGGGGGATGCATGGGGGTCAGCAGCACTGAGTGCAAAGAAGAAATCATTAGCTAATGCTTGTGCCATATTTTCAGCAAGTAGAGAAGGGTTTTTGGAAGCACTTGAGACGTTAAAATAAACCCCATTTAATTGAAAGCCAGTAGTGCTTAGCTGTTCAGATGCTTGCTAAAATTTCCACTACAAAATTTAAGAATGATTATCCTTTTTAAAAATTCCATTATAAGGGACCTGTAGTTTTCAACAGTCAGGTAGACTAACAGCTCTCCTAAGCCTACAAAACTGTGGTAATAATCTCAACCACCAGCTCTCAAAGGGTGCGGGAGCTCCCTCCTCGACAGTCAGAAGTGGGTAGCATACTGGCTGGGATTTCATCAGAAAGGGGATGCACGTTGCATGCAAGCAGTGGCTGGTGGCTTCAGAGCTAGTTTTGTGTTGCTCAAAATGACTCCATTGTTCCTAACAACAACAGTGTTGCTGCAGAGTTGGACGGTGTCGGAATCAGTCATTAATCTGGCAAGTACCAAGTCAAGTGAGATGCTTTGCCAGGAAGGTGAAACCCTGACATAAAATTGATCAAAAACATTTAGGTGCTGCTTTCAAACAAGATTTGTCCCTTCGATGCTTTGCACTGCTGTAGTCCTTACTTCAAAGAGTTTGCAGTTTTGATGCCAAACTAAAATACATTGATATTAGCATTTACAAGTTAATTGACAGATGCCATGGTTTACATATATTATGCAAATTTCCTGAAATCTTGCATGTATTTGCATCTAATTGAGATTAAATGAAACATGTACACATTATAGGGGAAATAACTGAAGCATCCAGAGATCTGATAAGCTAGGTGACTTGATGGGGCCTGTTGTATGAACTGTGGTAAAGCCAAGGAGCAGGGGGAAAAGACATCTAACATTTTCATGTACTACATTCATGGTTGCTGTTTGGAGAAAGTGCACAAAAGTGCACAAATTTATTTGGGATATTGTTAGCAGCAGTGTAGGAAACTTGTGCTGGGAGACGTGATTTTAGATGCTGGGACCTCAGCCTGAAGGGACAATCAGGGGTTCAGCCTGTTTTTGTGTTCTGTTTGTTTGATTTTTTTTTTGGAGAAAGAAATACTCACTTCTTTGCATCACTGTGCAAACATCACCCAACTGAGCTCCCTTCGCATGGTAAGGGAATGAGAATTTCATACTCAGGCAGGGGAACAGTGAGGAGGTGAGTGTGTAATCCATACAGGAGCAGCAGGCCACACAACAGACACCAGACTTGCCTGTCACCATTTCGGTACCTGGCAGGTTGTCGTTGTCTTCTTCTCACCCCTCTGGAGGTCGTGAAGGGAGGACAGTGCTATTTGCAAAGCCATGCCCAAAACAATCAGCTTCTGCTTCAGGTGAGTTTTGTGAGAAATCTTGCTATTCTGGCAGTGCTCTGGTTTTCTAGCTTCTCTCCACTTCTTCCATTGAGCAGAGCCTTGAGGGTGCTATGCCTCATCCCAGTCTTGCCAAAAGAGAGGTTTTACTGGCTACGGTAGGTTTTTTTTTTTCTAGTTAGTTCTGCTCTTACAGGCAGAATAAGTAATGGCATGTATGGGCCTTACCCAGGGAGATGCTGGGCAGTACAGACTCTCTAGGACATGTGCTGTGCATGGGGTCAGCCTCTTCTGCTACCCTGAGGTAACTTCTCTGAGCTGATCATGGAGGCTCTACCACGAATCAAAACACAACTCATGTCCCTTCCTTGGAAACTCACACATCAAAATCTTAGTGTACACCTCATGGGTAGTCCTGAGCATCCCTCTTCTGCTTTTGTCAGGCTGCTACAAACTCTCAGCTTTTACAGGGAGGCTGTCAAAACATTGTATAGAAAATAATTTCGTTTTTCAGTTCCACCAATGTGCAGTAACACCTCAGGCTGTCATATTGGCGAGGCTTCATCAAGAACCTCTTTGCACCATGCACAGTGTTCATCCAACTTGCCAACTCTCGATGAAGTTTGTCCAAGACAGCCTGGTCTCTGAATAGTGGCTGAACTTCCCAGACTGCTTCTTCTCCAGCTTTGCTTCCAAACCGTGCAGGATGCTTTGAAGTGCAAACAAATATGCAACTGGACAGAGGTTGACCGATCTTCCTTCCCTCTTCAAAAGCCTAGGTTGATAAAAACAGTTTTCCTAAGGTTACAGTTCAGCTTAGTACAAGTTCCAGCCTCATAATCACACCAAAATTTTAGGTCTGTCTTGCCAGTGCCCCTTTAAATTATGCATACTCCTGCTTACACATTCACTGCCACTCTGCAAATATTCAAGGGTTCCTTACATTTAATTTCAGATGGTTTACTCTCTCCAGGGAGGAGGCAGTGTTTTAAAAAGAAATTGCTGACGGGAAAAGTAGAGCTTACATGACTTGCAGCAAGCAGCAATTTGAGTTCTTAAGAACATGCATGTCTTGGACATGTAAATTTTACTCATTTGCACTTCAAGGGCACGTGACATACAACACTGCTTTCTCATCCAATAACATTATCTAAGCTTAATGGTTAATGTCAAGTTTTTATTAACATTTACAAGTGCATTGGGAGATTAATTTGTTTACTTGTATTATGCAAAACTGATTTAAGATCGTGGTTTGCATTTACACACATTTACATAGTGTTTCCTGATTAATACATTATAATACACACAAATCATGTGTAAATTGCAGGCTCACATCTGCAACATAAACTTCTTTTTGTGCAGTGTAATATTTGACTTGTCTGGCAAAACTTTTCCAGCAGGTTGCTGTTGGAATCGGGATGTGATGGGGAGGGAAGGAAGGACAGGGATTAGAGGTGGCTTTTCCATGGAGAAATCTTTCCTTAGCACCTGTTACTTGCCGATGCCCTGCATCTGTGAAACAGAAGATGAGGATGCCAAGGACAGCTGGCAACAGGATGAGTTTCATGTAATGCTGTGGCCCTGGGGTCAGACTGCTGTGAACAAGCAGTTTAGCTGACTTGAGGCTTGGAGTGATATGGGTGAGCAGCAACAGTAGGGAGGAAAGGGCCAGGAAACGTTTCTGCCTGTCATGGCCTCGTAACCTTGGCCATGGCCCTCCTGAAGGGGCTCAGCTGGGTGCAGTGGAGACCCCGATGTGCTCCGCTCTGCTCCCCAGAGCACCTCTGGCTGGGGACAGAGGTGAGTGCTGAGGACAGCGCACAGCCGGCTGGGGTGGGGATGACCAGCGGAGGGTGCAGAGAGAAGGACAGCGATGACCACCAAGCACCTGGTGTGGGACTGAGAAGGGGACCCAGAAAGGCAGCACCCTTGTGCTGAACATGGGGGCAAGGGGACACTGTGGATATTTCCCCAGTGTAGCGTCTTCCTAAGGGAAAGCGCGGTCGAACTCAGGCTTGCCTCATCTCTCTGAGGCCCTAATCCTACTATCCTTCCTTCACCAGTCACAACCTTATCCTTCTCTTCCCTATGCCCTCACCCCCCTCCGGTTCTTCTTTCTGTAAATAACTCTTTCTGATTTTGGACAAGCAGGGATCAACAGATTCTGGAGGTGGGGCGGGGAAGACACTTGTTTTGTTTTGTTTTGTTTTCCTTTCTCTCTTGAATTTTGGTGTTTGAACTTGAAAAAAAAAAAACTACTATTTATAAATATATAAATATATATATTTAAGCAAATGGATTTCCTGGAAAACTATGAAAGGAGTTGATTTTCCCCCTCTTTGATTTCTGTTGTTTTTCATTGCGGTTTGTTTTTTGGGGAAGAGGGTTTTTGTGAACTGTTGAGATTTCCAGTTCAGCGTTGTTTAAAGGATGTGGAGGAAAAGAAAAAAAAAAGAAAAAACAAAAAGAAGAAAAATCAACAAAAAACCATGAAAACCTTTGTGATGTACAAAATCTGTAAATAGTCAAAGATACTTTCTCTTTTCTAACAACAAATTATTTCTGTCACTTTATATTCAAAAATAAAGAAACCTACCACAGAATATCAGGGTTAAAAAAAATCTGAACCCATACTCAGAACATTTTCTTTATTGTCTCTGTTCATTTTACACTTGTACTGGAGAATGCCTGGGAATTTTGCACTGTGTCTGTGATGTTTAAAAAATCTGAAATGGGGTTGAGTTGAAGTTAGGCTACAATGTCACCTGAGAGGGGCTCTTCCCCTGGCATTCACTAGCAGCTGTAGATTGAGCCTTGTGTCTTGTGGTTACCTGGTGAGAGTGGCTAAGGGCATAACATCTGGCATCTTTTCCAGTCAAGAAGCACAAACACATGCTGAGGAAGATGCATGGATGGGAGACTCCCTCCATGGGCTCTATCTCACTATGCACTGCCTGGAAACTGGATGGGGGCTGAACGCCGAAGGCCAGCATGAAGCTGTTGGTAAAACCACTAAACAAAGTGTCATATTTTGGAGCTGTCTTGAATGCCTCCTGTCAGGCCAGTAAGTGACAAGACATTGATACCTATTCTTCATAAAACAAAGCCCAGGCTATAGAGGAGGACAGGGTGGCAAAGGGAACTGTCCAACAATGTCGGTTTGTCTTGGCACCAGCCACATGAGTCATGGCCCCTGAGACTGCGGGGAAGTTGGGGCAAGAGGTAAGAGTGGACCTTTGCAGAGGTTGCCCTGGTCCAACCAATAGAAAAGGACAAGGAGGATATTTTTGAAGAAGTGCTAAGAATTATCTGGTTTTGGAAACACAGAGCAGTGGGTCACCTTTAATGGTAAGAGGGTAGTCAGCCTGTAGTTATTTTTAGGGGAACTAAAAATAAATAAAATGGACCAGATGAGCTACTCAGAGGTTGTTTGACTACCTATGGGGTGCAATTAAAAGGGTGGAACATGGCAGAAACACTCAGACATGGTAAGCCAGACTCAGTATAAGAAAGCAGTGCTCAGCTGAGGAAGCTTCTAACAACAGCTGATGGAAATTAAACATTAGTAAATGCAGATAATTGATAAAGGGAGCAGAATATGAACCAGGGAAAGAAAATCTATGGCTATTAGATGTAAAGGTAAAGAGGATTATATTTACATAAATACACTAGATAACAGAAGGGGAGGGGGAGGTGTCAGTACTTTTATTTATTTATTTTCAATCTCAGCCCATATGTGCTAGCTACTAAGGCAGAGGTGTTCACCCTTGTATTTCTGAGTTCAAAACATCCCTATTTTGATGGGGAATCAAATTTATTTCCTTTTGACACTAGCTTAGATAGTGCAAAAATGAAATGTGATTGTTTGGGGCCAATTCAGCCAGAACCTGATATTTTTGTTTTCTTAACAGGTCAGGGACAGAGTTGCATTAATGCAGGACGCTGTCAGCAAAACTGACTAAACTCCAACACATAACTGTAATATAGTATACATCATTCAAGATTTAGTTCTTTCCTCAGGTTCCTCTGCCAAAGGAGAAGGAGTATTTCACTAGATTTCACTTGCAAGACAGAATTAAATTCTTGTTGGAGGTGCAGGGGAAATGTAAACAGTTTGAAAGTTTCAAAAAGTTTCAATATTTTATCTTTTCAAACAAGGCCAATTTTCTGCCTTTTCAATATTCATCATAGTATGCCCCCCCCCCCCCCTTTTTTTTTTTGTTACTGAAATGAATAATTGACAAGTTCTGCTTTGAAATAAGAAATGTCTGCCAATTTACAGTTTCCAGTCTGAAAAAAATCAAATTTGGGCCATACTGCACACTTACAAACTACTAATAGAGTAAAAGCAATCCAGCAGGAAACTAAGTGGCGCGCATAAGTGAAAAGCAAAGATAATCATCCAAAGGGTCTGAAAAAATACTCTTCTCATTAAGTTTTATTTCTGTAAATATCATTGAAATAAAATCCAAGCAGAACTTAAACAGCTCAACTGGCAGCTCTTTAGCTGAAGCAAATAATTTTTAAGAAGTCAGGAGATGCTATCAGTGAATGAGATAGCGACCAAAAAAGTCAGGTTCTTTCTGAATCTCCTAGACGCACGGCAACAGACTGGAACTGGAAAAAGATTTATTAATTTTCCTCCTTTTTTACTTTCACCTCCGCCAGAATCTGGTAGCTCAGGAGTAGCTATGAAAAAAAAAAATGGGAAAAATGGGAAAAATGGGGGGGGGGGGGGATATAATCACATTATCACTAACCTTACGATACTCAGGTTTCATAAGTATAAGTTTGTTCTGGTGTTATCAGCCCACACTGTCACCTTTTGTTCTTCTAAAGCCAAGGTTTACAGAAGTGCTTTTAAACACAGCACAGTATGACAATGATAGGAAAAAGCTATTCGCTGCTACATCCAGTGCCTGCTACCCTTGCCACCTAGGTAAGCATGTGCCTTCCTAACATTAGGTGTACAGCAAGGGATGTCTCCAAGCCTCTTTCCGTGTTCAGGGCAGAGCAGGAGGCATTTCTCAAACATAAGCTATGCCTTGCCTAAAGCCAGTGGCTGGATTCAACTGTCCCCAGATGAGCCTTTCTCTTGATAATTGCCAAGATAACTGAGACCGGTGTGAGTATATGTGCATGTGTGTGTGTGTATATGTGGAGGGTCTCACCTAAGCATTAGGGCTTGAAATCTCAGCTATATGCTTAGGTTTTCAGTGAAACCAATTAGCACCTAGACACAGTCCAGCCAATGGACTCAGAGATTTTTTATATTATCTCAGATGCCTCTTTTGGCTCAGACAAATCTCCCATTAAACTCATTGCTTGGGCAGGTCTCTGCTGGGAGCCTGGATCCATGGACACCTTTACTGGAAGACAGCTAAAGGTAGGCCAACCAAAGTTCACTTCTGGTATCTAAGTTAAGGTGGCAGAGATGGTAGGGGAGATATGCCTCCCTGGCAGGTATGTTGCACTGAGTGCCAGACCATGAGGGAGAGGGGCTGAGATTTCTTTCTAGGACAAATTCTCTGACATGGAGTGGCTGAAAATGCCTGGGACATGGAAGGGGAGGGCTGAGTGATGTAAAAAGGGAGCAGGAGAAAGCGTAATGAGCTCTACTGCCTGATGCATCTCTTGGCAGCCTGTACTCAACAGCAGATCAATAAGTAGTAAAAGGAGTCAGAAAATTATGTGTGTGTTTGGGGAAAAAATGTAGCTGGAATCAAAGCTATATATGAGTGCAGTAGCTGACATTGTCTCAAATACAGCAAGGAGATCCCTGCACCTCTGTCCCAAAATATGGCTACTCTGCCATCCTCCAGGGGCTAATCCTGACACTCCTTACCATGCTGTCAGTGCAGCTGTGGCTGGAAGGAGCTTTGCTCCTCTGCCTGTCTTGGGGAACAACACTCCTCTTCTGGGTGCAGCATCTCTTGAGGGCATCTCTCAGCAAATGCTGGCAATTGGACTTACCCCACTAGGAGTGGGGCAGGTTTCCTGACTCCTTCCCTCAGTGTGACTGGGAGCCTCCATTTCCGTAAGCACGGCCTACTCAGACCTTTTCAGCATTCATCCCAAGGTATCCAGAAATGCGACTGCTCCAGTAAAGGCCCTGTGCCAGATGCCATGTTCTCCTGTGCAAGGTGTGGGGAATGAAACCACTCCATCATGTGCCATCAGTAAAATTTGCGGAGTGAGAGGGCTCCTTTCCATCCCAGGAGGACAAGTGAGAGTTTAGCAGGCAATTAAAATGTACTAGTGTCCTCCCCAACTTCTACTATCCTGGGCTGCCCTCTTCCTTGACTGGCCTGCGGGATGTGAACCCTTCAGCCTTCATTATTCTCAAATTAGGAAGGCTTATTAGAGGACCCTACAGCAAATGTCATTGCTGTGGTGCTTTGCATAGGATAAAGCTTTAATGGGAGAGGGAAACTAGGATTCTGCAGGTTGGTGTAAGATGTGCTTAATGCTTTGAGCCAGGACTGAAAAAGCTGAATGAGGTCTGACAAACAGCTGTGATGTTGTGTTTTCTCTTCCTTTCCCCCATTTTCTGACACATGAGATGTAAAGGAAGCACTGTGCAAATGGAGGGATTGCAGGTCCCCATGCATTGTTCAGCAGTGTAAACTGCACAGGGGTGTTTTCCCTATCTAAATCCTACAGAGCTATCTTCTCAGCTGGTGTAACATTAGCACAGATGTCTGCAAGAGCATGAAGGACAGTGGTGCTTGAAGATGACTGTGTTCAGTTGGAGACTGGATCTTGACTGATTTAGTGGTCAGCAGGGCCTTAGAAAAAATGCATTGAAATGCATGATGTCCCATGACAATCAGACCAGAGTGACCCAGAGGGGGAGTGATGGCTTGCTCATGCTCTCAGAGGAAAGTTGTGCTCAGCATTGTGTCCTCTGTCTCAATTAGATACGAGCATGTTCAAACATGATAACGTTGTGTAGTATAGAAAAGGACAGTGTCCTGGCCCAGTTCCAGCTTGTATAATTAATTTCTTCTTATCTAAAAATTCTACCTGTAATTTTGAATGGGTATAGCCGGATTTCTTTTCCCAACCCTGACTTCAAACCACCAACTTCCTTTTTTTTTTCTTTTGACTTTTTAAATACCTTTTCATTCCTTTATATACGTGTACATGCATATTTATATTCCTCTTTTTATCTTTTGTGTTGTTCCAGCAACAAAAGATGTAATTCACTTTTGTTAAATTATTGTATGATTGTGCAATGTACTATATAGGGCTATATGCAATAATACCCTTCTAAGAAAATATAAAAGAAAGAATGTTCATCCATATATTGAAAACACCCTGAACTATCCAAACCTCTCATAGACTGACTTCTTACTACTGCATAGTGTTCCTTGCACCAGCTATCTGAATGCTGCTCTTTATTCAGTAATCAGCCACATACACAGCACTGCATATTCATTTGGATATGTCTGAGCTCAGGAGATGCAATCACAGAAAGATTATTGTGTGAGACGATACCTATTCTTTGCAGACATATTCTTCAATTAACAATGTGGAGGAAAATGTCTGTCCCAAAACTACCAAAAAGTTACTGCACAGTCCTTGTTCTAGGGCCTGACTGAAGGGCTGCCGTGCAGGTTGTCTTAGTTAAACCCTGCCCAGGGGAACTGCCTGCTGTAGCCCCTTCGGTAACTGTGGATGAACTCAGCAGCTCAGATCATAAAATCACAGAATCATTAAGGTTGGAAGAAACCTCCAAGATCATCTGGTCCAACCATCCCCCTACCACCAATGTCACCCCCTAAACCATGTCCCTTCTCTGGACACACTCCAGGGCCTCGATGTCCTTCTTGTAGTGAGACCTCACCAGAGCTGAGTACAGGGGGACAATCACCTCCCTGGTCCTGCTGGCCACAATATTTCTGATACAGGCCAGGATGCCGTTGGCCTTCTTGGCCACCTGGGCACACTGCTGGCTCATGTTCAGGCGAGCATCAACCAACATCCCCAGATCCTTTTCCTCTGCACAGCTTTCCAGCCACTCTGTCCCAAGCCTGTGACGTTGCACGGGGTTGTTGTGGCAAAGGTGCTCTGCCCGGCTCAGTACAGCAGTAGCACTGTATAGTTAATCTAGCCAACACTGAAACTGTCCACATTAGCACATCTGCTTCGTGAGTGATAGCATTAAACATTTTCCAGTGAAGGGAAGCCTTGCTTGACTGCATGACAACATGTGCCCAGAAAGCAGTGATTGCTTGCGCTGTGAGGCTGCTCTCCCAGAGCGATTAGGTGCATCTTTCTGTACATCCTTTTTCCACCTCTGTCTGATAACAGGCTGTGATATCCTGAGTGCTTGGGTACCACTGACTATGAGAGCTTGGTGCATCTCAGTTGCAAGTGAAATGTTCTCTGCATGTGTGTCCTGTCACACGGGATTTGAATTTGAGCCTGCAGAATTGCCAGTGACCCTTTTGCAAGCACAGGAGGTGCTTGGGCTTGCAGCTCAGCTAGCAGAGGGTATTTCCAACGGCACAGCAGCTCCCGCCACCAGGCATCAGCGGTTGGGAGGGCTGTTCGATACAGCTGTAGGTTGCAGAAATAGCATCCATGCCCGGCTTCCTTAGCAAATGGACAGTCATGAGATCACAGCCCCACTGTGATGCCATTGCTGATGCTGGGAACAAACAGGTTTAAGCATCTCTTCCAAGCCCTGTGTCCTCCTCTTTGTGGAGGAAGGAGGCTGCAGCTCTTCTCTTTATCTCCCCAGTGTTTCTGTTGCTCTGCTCTCACCCACGCAGATGGGAGCTAGTGCTGCTTTTGGCCAGGTGCATCTCCCCATTCCCTCAGCTCAGTAATGTGGTAATCTGAATGTGTGCTGTTGTAGGTGACTGGGTGTCTGAGCCAATTCCTCAGTCAGCAGCACCTGTGTACCTAACGTGGCATTTTGACGGCTATCCAGCCCTTACTAGCTAAGCTGTTTCAACACGCTGTCATCATGTGTTGCCAGGTGGTTGTAAAACAAGCAGAGGTGTGCCGATACAAACAGAAGGATAAACACGAGGAGGGAAAACAGGAGTGGTGTAATTAATGAGGAGTGCAGAAATCACAGAGGTCCAGTGAAGGGCAATTCAAATGATCTGAAGCAAGAGGGGCTGGGGAGCTGTCAGGGGGTGAGTAAGGATCTGATACATGGAGAGACTAGGGATGCTGGAGACTGAAATGAAGGCAATAAACAGGTAGATGATGAATGATCAAGAACAGGCCAACAGACACTCCCAGTTAGCCTGGTATAAGAGAGGAAGTCTTAAAGGCAACATGCTTTCCCTTTTTATAGATTAAAAGGACTTACATTTCTCACCCTGCAATTAATCAGTCCCTGGGATTTGCTCGTTTCATACATCAAATATATATAATGCAACAGCTTTTGTGGAAAGCCAGGCAGGGTATTTATTCACAACAAAGCTTCTGGGCAATGCCCTCAGAGAGACTTACAGCTCTTCTCCCCATCGCTCCAGCTGGCTGGAGTTCTCATTGCTCAAAACACCCCTCAGAGGGGAACAGCTTCATCAATTCCCTCCTGTCCAGAGCAAAACCACTGTCACAGACCACCACAAGGACTAGTAAATTTAAGGATTAGACATTTATATAGGAGTGCTGTGACCCAACAGGTAGTTTGAACTTGGTTAAAATTTAGCAAGCGTATGATTAAAAACATAAATTAATCCCTGGCAGGGATGGGAAGACATTAGAGGAATACACAATTATGAGTAGTATAAGGCTCAGATAGGGGAGAGAAACTGCGACATCTCCAGTTGATGCATCTAAGGCTATAGCAAAGGCAAGCTGCAGAAGTAGGAGGGATTGCCCAGGTTTGCTGAGGGGAGGTGGATGAGCCCAAGCAGCCACCTAAAGCAGGCTGACTGCTGTTAGTTACCCTCAACAAAAAACACAGCATTTCTCTCATTGCCTTTTCACCACAAAGTCTGTGCATGGAGACACCAGTGCCCATAATGAGATGTGCTACTGCTGACATTAGCAAGAGAATGCTCTGGCGACCCTTGGGTGCTGGAACACCCAGCAAAAAATACTCATGTTTCTTAGTTATTTCAGCCATGAAGAGGGAGGAAAGGTAGCTGGAACAGGCAAATGTGTCTACTCCTTCTTGCCTCCATCTCACTGTCAGAGTCTCCCTTGTTTCCAGTTTCTTTTCACCATGATGGTTAAATAAGTCCTTGACAGTGGGTATGGCATGACCACAGGTTATCATGCTGTGGAGTGGTCAGGGAAGTAGAGCAGCTGGTAGGGCACAGGTGCAAGGCTTGAGAAGGGATCTCCGCTCTGGGCTGCTAAGGCAGCTCTCCTGCCCCTTCTGCAGCTGGTGGACCGTGCCTCCTCTGGCAGCCATGCTGTGCCAGCGGCTTTTCACCATGTCTGGTATGCAGAATTCATAGGGCAGGCCTTCCTGTCATCTGTGCTTGTACAGGGTCTAGCAGGTGGGGTTCAGGTCTGTAGTAAGGTCACCTCCAAAGGCATATGCCATAGTACAAACACAGTGTAAGTAAGCCTCTTAAAAAAAAAAAAAAAAAAAAGAAAAAAAAGTGTTTTCACTACCTACATCACTTCTGTAAGTACTTGAGCAGGGACTCCATCTCCAGTGAGGCTTCTTTTTCCAGAGAAAGAAAAGAGGAACTCTAAAGGGTAGGCTAAATGCTCTTAGGAACAAACAGCCATGCAAAACCACATGGGCACTCTTGAAAATTAATCCCAAATCAAAAGTAAACTCACAGAGTGGGTTAGCAGCTAGAGGCAGCCCTGCATGGGAATTCCCTGCTCTCGGGAGTAACAAGGAATCCATCCTGCTGGCAGGATATAAATGCAATCAGTTAGTGAGCACCAGGGCTGGTTTTCGGCTTTGGATAGAGCTACATATTTGGTACCGGGACTCTTGTACTGTTCTTAGACCTAGAGTTCATCTGCTTTGCTTTTTTAAACGCTGAGGCATTTAACACGAATAAAATATTTCACAGGGAACTATCACCTGGCAGTGCATCCCACTGCTCCACTTTTCCTGTGACAGACAGAGGGAACACGAGCCATTTCCACGGCCTTCTGTGTCCCTGCAGCTGCAAGGATGTGACAGAGGGTTTGTTCAAGGAGAGCTGCAAATGGCCCAGTGCAAGCAGACTATTTTTGATCGCTGGCTTTATCTGCCATGTACATGAGTGATTTACTTGGTGCTTCAGTTTTAAAGGTAAGGAATCTATGGATGTGCAGGAGGCAGAACTGACAGGGGGAGAAATTGTATCTTTACATAATCCTGTAGAGGGGGTGCAAAAAGGCCTTGAGACACACAAGTGCTTCAACATTATTGCTTTCAAACCCCCAAACGTATCTGTGTGAAATATGTCTGAAAATATGTTTGTTTTCAGCAGAGAAGAAGGCACAGTACTATGGGAGTACAAGTGAGTGACTCCTCAGTGCAACATATTTTGATCCCTGTTTGTTAATGTGGCATTCTATTAACTTAATAAAAGCAAACATATTGAATCTGTGAACACCAGAGATAAAATCCTGCTAGCAAACAAAAGTCAGACAGTGGGACCAAACTATTTGCATGTCTTTCTGTCCACTTCGGCCACTTGGCTGGTTCTGGTAGCTGGCAAACCTTGTTCAGTTCCCTGAGGTATTGGGTTCCTTCTGCAAACACAGAACAGCATTAGCAATATTGTGTGTGTCCTGGAAAAGGAGGTGCCATTTTCTGTCTCTCTTATGTGGGTGCCTCTGAGGAGCATCACAGACATGTAACCTGGATGTGTGTAGGAAGAGGTGTTTTATTGGTTAGCCTTTACAATTTCTTTCCAAAACTATTTGCACTGCTCTTGAACCCTTGATCAAACTGTGATTTCTCCACTGTCAGGCTGTGTTTTAACCCAGACTCATGATCAGCCTTCTATTTCAAACACTGTTGGTGTCATTTATCTTTGTACAAACATGTCACAGTCACTTGTGCCACATGGTGCCATTTAGTGGGTTATGACACATCTAATTCTTTCTCATTTTTCTAGCAAGTAACAGTCTGACCATCTTTTTTAGAAAGGTTTGCTGTATGTCCTGGCACATAGGTTTTTGTTTATTTGTTTTTGTGGGGTTTGTTGTTGTTGTAGTAGCAATTTCATTATTAATTAACCTTAGATCCAGAGCAACAGGTAACTTCATAGAAATGAAAGCAGTTTTTTTTTCCCATTTCATTCTTAACAGTACCTGGAGCACGGACAAAGAGTAATCTCTAGGACCTCTGTGGATCCGTTCTCAATTTGTCTTTAGACATTTTTCTAGATGCCACAGTCTGACAGCTGTTCCAACAACCACTTCTCTGTGATCTCACACTAGCCAACACCTTGGACTATTAATCTTGAAAAAGTCATCTTTGACAACGTATTTTTCATCCCCAAAGCTTTTCTGCTTGCCAGTTCAGTTCACACAATCACAGAACGGTTGAGGTTGGAAGGGATGTCTGAAGGTCATCCAACCCCCTGCTCAAGCAGGGTCAGCTAGAGCAGGTTGCCCAGGACCACATCCAGGTGGACATGAAGATCTCCATGGATG
Organism: Cygnus olor; assembly: GCF_009769625.2. Lineage (NCBI taxonomy): Eukaryota > Metazoa > Chordata > Aves > Anseriformes > Anatidae > Cygnus > Cygnus olor. The sequence continues at coordinate 44,544,977 of NC_049169.1, forward strand.
AGGAGTACATATCTCATCTGGGCAACCTGTGCCAATGGTCAGTCACCTCAGCAGTAAAGAAGTGCTTCCTGATATACAGAGGGAGCCTCCTGTGTTCCAGTTTGTGTCCATTGTCTCTTATCTTGCCACTGGGCACCCTAGAGAAAAGCCTGGCTGCGTCCTCTTTGTACCTTCCTTCCTCTGATGAGATGACCCCTGAGCCTTCTCTTATCCAGGCTGGAATGCACCAGCTCTCTCAGCCCCTCCTCATATGAGGAACTCTGTTGCAGCAACTCAATTGCAACAAAGCAGAAATACTTTGTTTAAGTATTAATTTATCCATTATTTATAGTCCTGCATTTTTAGCAGATTTTTTTTTCCCATTAGTAAAAACATTCCTGGATTTTTATCAACTGCCTTTCCCACAGAGGTTCTATTTAACTAATTCAGTCATTTCTTTATGCTCTACTAAATACTCTTTTCTTAGCATGCAGTAGAGAAAAATTCATGAACTTCTGTTGATTTAAAGAAAGGAGAAAAAAGCAGTTTTGAGAAAATAAAGAAGTGATCCTTTCGCTGTGTGCCAAAGGGAGTTCTGTTCCTCTGAGTAATATCTCGGGTCAAGCAGTGATGTCTTCACTGGCACATTGTTCTGTAAACTAGGCCCAGGTGAGGTTTTTAACTCCAAACTCTAGTTGTGTAATTGGTCTTGGTAATGCAAAGATGTCAGGCTTAGTTTTGCCACATAAACCCCCTCGGTGGCTGTTTCAGAAAATTATTTTTATCAAAATAGGTCCTTGCTGTGATGTAGCTGTGCTTGGCTCAATCTCTGTCATGTTTCCTTTGCCTTTTTGTTTGTTTCTTTCTGCCAGTCACAAACCAGTTTGTGGTAAAGGCTGGTTTCAAAACAGTTATTTAAATCTTCAGCAGGGCTTTGTCCTTCAGAGACATTTTGTTAATTCATTTTACATTTCTGTCTGCTGGGAACAATATTTCTCTCCAATGCTTTTCTAGCATGCACAGCACAGAGTCCTTGTGCCTGGATGCCTTTTCGTTGTGTTGAGATCGTCTCTGCTTTACTGCAAGTCAGTCTAGTCACTGCTGTTTGTCTGCCCCAATATTTGGCCTTTATACTGTGGCTTCTTAAATTAGATGTATATTTGTTCCTGCAGCGTTTGCTTGTGCTTCATTCTGGGCAGTAAGGAACTGTTAGCAGTTTTCAGCCAGAGCATTATAAACATTTATTTCTCACAAGTGCTGCTGTGATCATTGCTACAAACACATCTCAGCTGAGAGATGTAACATCAAAAATAAGGCAGCTCAGGCCCGGCAGTCATCTGATCCTGCCCATTGAGGCACACTCAACTCTCACTGCCATCACAAGCACTCACGGTCACTTCAAGGTCAAGTGGTCAAGTCCACTTCTTGAAATAACTGCTGTTTTGTAGCATTAATTATAACACAAATAATCCACTTTTAAAACTCTTCAGATCAGATTTGTATAATGTTGTTTTATTTCCCCGCTGTACTCTCTAACAGGACAATCGATGTATAGGCTGCCAGCTAGACTCTGGCAGAAACAGGGCATCTTTCCCAAGTGGCATTCTTGTCCAGATCAGAAAGTTCTCAATGATTTTTGCCTTGCTGGTTGCAGCTGCTGTTGAACTGTAATCCTGCCAGATGCACACACTTACACTGATCTCTAATTTACAGCATTTTACAATGCCTATGCATTTTTAGATGAGATCTATACTGCAGGCCTCCGCTGCCTCTCAACCTGCCAGATCTCACCTCTGTCCATGTAGTTACACTCACATAGTCTCCATGGTATAAGGAGAAACTGGAAGTGGGACAACTTTGCCATTAAATCCACCAGTACAGGGATCAAATGCTTGAATCCAGAACTGCTTTCATGAGCTGGAGAGTTGCAGGAGGCTCTAGCATTCTGTGTCTTCTGTACAGTGGCACTCAGGCTGGTGATCCCCAACTTTCCAGTGGTTTACACCAGCTCCCCCATCTCTTCCCTTCTCTTCTAGGAAGAGAGATGACCTGTCCTCCATGTGGCAAGGCAATGACAAGAACTCCTCTGTGTTACTGTACATGTGCATTTTGAAGTAGTTCCCCTATTGTGATGTGAAATAGGAATACAAATGTGTAAATCCCAGAGTGTGAACCATCTAAAAGCCCAGTTCTTTGTTGGGTTCACCTATTACATGACCTTCCCAACTTCTGAGCCTTTCAGCATCCATGTGCACCTACAACCACCTTAGACTGTGTATCTCTCCTATCTCTGACACTACTCAGGGCAGCTTGTGGGCTGTCACCTCTGTGGCTGGCTGCAAGCCTCAGAGATGGAAAAGGCAGGATTTAATCACCTGCTTGCATGAAAAGCTGCTATAGCGGCGACGTGCAGTTCTCCTCTGCTGGCAGATTTCAAAAGCTGCAAAGCATCAAATAAGGGCAGCTCTGCTGTCTGCAGCATTACATGCTGCAGCAGTTCAGACAAGTTTGGGCCACCAGTGCTGTGCTGTGTTACAACACTTCTTGCTATCAGCAGCAGTGTGAAGGAGTAAGTCCCTAGGTGACCTGCCTTCCTGTATCACTGTACATGCTGGCACACGGGAGCACTGATTCAGTGCTGGTGGAGGTGGTGCAGGGCAGCAGAGGCTGTTTTTCAGGCAGGAACACAGACTGCTTAGGCTTGAGGTTCTCCTTATACTGTGGCTGCCCCATTCCTGCACAGGGCTGAGCAGATCAGTGCTGCTTGCAGGAGGAGGTACTGTCATGGCAAAGACGCCATAAATAAATAAATAAATAAATAAATAAAATTAGCTCAAATGTTAACAATCAGAAGAAATGTGTAATTTCTGGGCAGGAAGGAAAATGCTGGGGGGTGGGGGTGGGGGTGACACAGACAGATGGAAGTGATTCTGGAGCTCCTATACCACCGTGCTGGGGGGTCCCATAGCCTCCCCTGTGTGGTACCACCAACCCACTGATGCAGCAGTGCTTGAGCTTTCTATCTCTATCGACAACTTTCACTGAATAAAAGGCTGCTTGGGAATGGATATCCTCTTGGCCCCTGGCAACCATGCTCTTACAGCCAAGCCCTGCTGGCTTTTGCTGCCCTATCTCACCCACAAATCTGGGGGGCTGGCCTTTACCTTGCTAGTAATACTCAGTCTGTGGGTCTGCTACAGACCAACCCCACAGCAGTAGGTATGGGGCAAACCCTCCAGGGACTAAGCTGTGGAGTCAGGTAGGGCAGGCCTGTACCTCAAGCCCCAGCTTAAGGCCTTCTGCAGCGCCCAGGGGTTTCTGAACAGTCTCCTCCCTGGTCCCCAGCCCAATGTCTTCTGCTTTCTCTGGAGGCTAGGGAAGGTGACAGACCAAGGGCAAAAAGTTACAGCACGCAGTCTTTTAGCAAAATTGCTTCAAAGCAGCCTGACAGGCTTCTTCATTATAAACAAAATATTTGTTCCAAAAGGGCTTCGTTGTTTTGTTTTCTTTTATTTTCTTTATCATTCTTCAGTGCTGCTTAACTACGAAGGCTGATTCCTGCCTAGGAAGGAGCAGGTGTGGAGAAGCCCAGCTGGAGGGATGCTACTGGAGACAGTTTGTTGCTAGGAGGGGATGCGCCACTGCCTTGTCCAGCCTGGTGTTCCCAAGGCCTGCAGGTGTGTGGGAGACTGAGACAGCACACCGCAGCAGGAGCCAGGAAGTAAACCTAAGAGCAGGAGATGATCTGTGTGAATTTAATTTGTCATGTTCCCTGTTATGAGAGTAAAAACATGTTGTAGTGTAAGACTTGCATACTGCATAGGGTTTACATGGCAAGGGCTTGGTAGCAGGGGGGGCTGCAGGGGTGGTCTCTGTGAGCAGAGCCCAGCAGCTGCCCCATGTCAGATCAGAGCTCCAGCCAGCTCCAAAAGGGACCTGCCACTGGCCAGTGCCGAGCCAGTGAGCGACACTGGTTGGGCCTCTGGGAGAGCAGAGGAAGGAAGGGAAAAAACTGCTGCATAATAGCAGCTGGGAGAGAGGAGTGAGAACCAGCCCTGCAGCCCCCAAGGTCAGTGCAGCAGGAGGGCAGGAGGTGCTCCAGGCACGCAGCAGCAGTTCCCCCGCGGCCTGTGGAGAGGCCCCTGGTGGAGCAGGCTGTCCCCCTGCAGCCCATGGGTCCCACATGGAGCAGATCTCCACGCTGCAGCCTGTGGAGGAGCCCCTGGTGGAGCAGGTGGATGTGGCCTGGAGGAGGCTGCGGCCCATGGAGAGCCCCCGCAGGAGCAGGCCCCGGGCCGGAGCTGCAGCCCGTGGAGAGGAGCCCACGCAGGAGAAGGGGGTCTGGGGGGAGCTGCCGCCCGTGGGGGACCCGTGCTGGAGCAGTTTGCTCCTGGGGGATGGATGGACCCCGTGGTACGGAGCCACGTGGGAGCAGTTCTTGAAGAGCTGCTGCCTGTGGGCAGCCCCCGCAGGCTCAGTTCGGGAAGGACGGCATCCCGTGGGAGGGACCCCTCATGGAGCAGGGGCAGAGAGTGACCGTGAAGGAGCAGTGGAGACGAAGCGTCAGGGACTGGCCACAACTCCCATTCCCCGTTCCCCTGCGCGGCTGGGGAGTGGAGGTGGAAGAGGGTGAATGGGGAAAAGGTGTTTTTAGTTTGCTTTTAGTTTCTCACTGCTCTAGTCTGCTAGTGGTAGGCAATAAATTACATTAAAACGAGGCTGTTTTGCCCTTGATGAACATTTTTGAGTGATCTCCCTGTCCTTATCTCAACCCTTGATCCCTTTCCATCATATTTTCTTCCCTTTTTTACTTTGAGGAGGGAGAGTGAGAGAGTGGCTATGGTGGAGTTCAGCTGCCCAGCAGGGTAAAACCACCAAACACACAGAAAACACCAGTAAGGCCCTGGCATGAACATGTTCCAGAGTTGTTTTGCAGTCTGCCATGGACCTTGTTAGTGATTGATTGTTCAAGCCACTAGCAACGCCATTGCCCATGGCATAAGCGCTGCCTGAACAGATCTCACAGACTGCTGAGCAAAGCAGAAAGGAAAGCTTGAAAGTCAGGGAAGAAAGCCCAAACCTAGGAAGAAAGGGACAGCGGGAGAGAGAAGGGCTTTGCTGGAGAGTTATGAGAAGATAATGGAGTTGGGTAAACCAAATATGGCCATAGAGAAAAGGTCTGGGATTGAAAAAGAAGGAATAACTCTGCCTGTAGCTCATGTGTGTGCTCACATGCCCTTTGAACATGTCTGAGAGGTTAGCTCCTCACCACAGTCCGAGGAGCAGGAACAGAGGTGACCAACAGCACTTAGCATCCGTCTACCCTCTATGCATGCCATGGCTACGACCCACATGTAGTCCTGCAGAGCTCATCCCTCCCTGGTGCAGTGGCTCACACAACACCTCCCCTGCCCGCATGCCTTTGCCTTGAGGGGTCTTGCCAGTTGGGTCAGACAGACAGCTCCTGTGCATAGAGATTGCTCTGGAAGAGGGATTTTGGCTGTCACCCAGAGCATGGCTCACTTTTGAGTCTAAAAATGCATAACTAAACATAAATAAATAGCATTCCCTTCCTTACTCTGCTTATTAGCATCTAGGTGCCTTCAGGAGCAGCCAGTTAAAGTCCTTGCAAGACACTGGCAACAGGACAAATAGGTTGGCTGTAGAGAAGCAGCCCAGGCACTGCTGTGCTCCTTCAGAGCTCCCTCCTCCCTCTACTCCTGCATTTATCTTTGTGAGTTACAACTGAGGGCTCTGAAAATGAAGGCGCACAGTGGTATCAGAAGACAGAAAACGTATTTCCTTTTGGAGAAAGAGGAGGGTCCAAGTCATGGATCTAAAACCCACGAAGATGGTTGCCGCTCCTGAAACTTCTCCTGTGTTGTAACGTCTCCCAGGATCTGCAAGGCTTTGTGGCTTGGTGAGTTTTTCTGACAGAGTGTTTTTTTTGTTAGAAAATGCTGATTCATGAGGCTATTGCTGTTTGGCAGAGTACACTGATCCACAGATCCCAAACCACACATGGGGCTTGGTCATATTAAATATCTGTTTGGTGGGACAGGAAAATAGCAGGAAGACAACTACCATACTGCCCCTCACCTGGGCTTCCAGGCTTCTACCATGGAGTCCAGAAGCTATAGCCAGGATAGGATTTTATTATTATTATTTTGGCTTCCAAAGTTGTAGCTATCCCATAGGCATTTTCAAAATTAAACATTTTGAACGTTTCATTTGTTGGAGCCACATGGGCTTCAAACAGTGGAGCCAGGGGGGCTTCAGAGCCCATTGCTGCCTCCTGTGAATGTTGCTACCACTTACTGTGTCCCTGCAACACGCTGCGTGCTGGCTCCTTGCCTCATGCGGTGCAGGGTGGGAAGGGATCACTTGTACATCTGGCAGTGGTCCCCATCTGTAAGCTTTGCATTCAGGATTACACAAGGGAAGGTAGTTAAAACTGATGGTATCTTGCAGATGAGAGAAAGATCAAAGGAGGAAAGATTCCTTAGCCTGACTGAAGGCATAGAAATGGCAATAATTTAGGAATAAATCTCTGATCGTGGTGAGCTGGCTCTGCTTGGGTGTGGAAACAAACGCCTTGTCCAGCACTCAGATGGGAGAGGACCCACAAAGTCATAAGAGATGTAGGAACCAAGCAAAAGGGCCATTGCTGGAAACACTTGGGGGTTGTTTGGCTGCAAAACCTGTGTGACTCAGACAGAATCCGCTGAGCTGATGGGTGGGAGGTGGGGGGAAGCCAGCAGTGGACAGGGTGCAGAATAGCTGCAAACATCTGCACAGAAAGCCCTTCTCCCCCAGATTCCAGATCCTCTGGCTGGCTGTAGGTGTTTCTGCCCATGGGGGTTTATCACAGGCAGGCCCCCCATCGGTCATGCCCAGCTCTGACATGCCAGAGCAGCATCAGGGCAGAGAGCAGGGATGGGCAGCAGCAGCGCTGCGGTGACTTGTGAAACGCCTTAGCTGTTCCCAGCAGTTCTGGGGCACGATCTATAATTGAAGAGCTCCGGGAGGTTTGCTGGCTTGTGGTTCTCCAACAATTAGGGCTAAAAGGCTCCACTTATTAACAACTGGCTTGCTTAAATAGCAGCTCCCATCAAGTGTGTTGGCTGTGTGCTCGGCTGAGTGCTGGGAAACTCGAGCGCTGTCTGGGCCATTGCCCTGTGCTTTGAGGGTACCTCTCTGTGGCCCCTGTGCCTCCCCCGCTGTCCCTTGCTCCCCTCCAGCCCCCAGCTGGGGGGCATCGATCCCTGCCCACCACCTCCTGCTCCCATTGATGCCTGTGCATGCACAGACCCACAGTGCTTCCCCCTCCTGGTAATGTGCTCACACTCCTGTGCATCAATTAGGCTGCTTTTTTGAGGAAAAGTGGATTTCACATTCAGTGCTGGCACTAGAGGGACGGTGTGTTGGGTCTTGATAGAAGAGATGATGAGCTGGATTTTTCTTTCTTTTCCCCCAGCACTCCTGAGACACACTCATGCGGTGCTTGTACTGCTCCTGATGAACATTTTCCCACTCTTGGACTTCACAGAAGCTTTGCAAATTTTCTTCTTTTTCTTTGCATTTCAGAGCCTCCTCTCTTAGCCAAAAAGATATATCCTAACTAACTAAAAAATATATCCTAACTTTTAGAGTAAAACTTCTACCAGAAGAACTTGCTGAATACTCAAATGGGAGACCCTGACATGGGGGGAGATGTGGGGTGAAGCTGGGAGGAATGAAGCTGTGTCTCTGTCAGGTTTGCTGCAAGAAGGAGCCAAGGAGGGAAGTTCTGGTTGCCAGGCCTTTGTGCGACTTTGCAAAGTGCAGTGTGCTCCGTGCCAGGCTATCATCATGTCCTGTGGGCCCCAATGCTCTTCATTCCCACAGCAGGCTCCTCATTTCATTGTGTGCAGGCTCCTCATTTCATTCACGCGGCACTTGCAGGGCAAGCAGGCGATCAGGCCCAGTCAGCATGGGTTTACGAAAGGCAGGTCCTGCTTGACGAACCTGATCTCCTTCTATGACAAAGTGACGCGCTTGGTGGATGAGGGAAGGGCTGTGGATGTGGTTTACCTTGACCTCAGTAAGGCTTTTGACACCGTTCCCCACAACATTCTCCTCAAGAAACTGGCTGCACGGGGCTTGGACTGGCGTACGCTTCGCTGGGTTAGAAACTGGCTGGATAGCCGGGCCCAGAGAGTTGTGGTGAATGGAGTCAAATCTGGTTGGAGGCTGGTCACAAGTGGTGTCCCCCAGGGCTCGGTACTGGGGCCGGTCCTCTTTAATATCTTTATCGATGATCTGGATGAGGGCGTCCAGTGCACCCTCAGTAAGTTTGCAGATGACACCAAGCTAAGTGCGTGTGTCGATCTGCTCGAGGGCAGGAAGGCTCTGCAGGAGGATCTGGATAGGCTGGAGCGATGGGCTGAGATCAACTGTATGAAGTTCAACAAGGCCAAGTGCCGGGTCCTGCACCTGGGGCGCAACAACCCCAAGCAGAGTTACAGGCTGGGAGATGAGTGGTTGGAAAGCTGCCTGGCCGAGAAGGACCTGGGAGTATTGGTTGATAGTCGGCTGAATATGAGCCAGCAGTGTGCTCAGGTGGCCAAGAAGGCCAACAGCATCCTGGCCTGTATAAGAAGCAGTGTGGCCAGCAGGTCTAGGGAAGTGATTGTGCCCCTGTACTCGGCTCTGGTGAGGCCGCACCTCGAGTACTGTGTTCAGTTTTGGGCCCCTCGCTACAGGAAGGACATGGATGTGCTCAAGCGAGTCCAGAGAAGGGCGACCAAGCTGGTGAGGGGTCTGGAGAACAAGTCTTACGAGGAGCGGCTGAGGGAGCTGGGCTTGTTCAGCCTGGAGAAGAGGAGGCTCAGGGGAGACCTTATCGCTCTCTACAGTTACCTTAAAGGAGGCTGTAGTGAGGTGGGGATTGGTCTGTTCTCCCACGTGCCTGGTGACAGGACGAGGGGGAATGGGCGAAAGTTGCGACAGGGGAGTTTTAGGTTGGATGTTAGGAAGTACTTCTTTACCGAAAGGGTTATTAAGCATTGGAACGGGCTGCCCAGGGAGGTGGTGGAGTCACCATCCCTGGAGGTCTTTAAAAGACGTTTAGATGTAGAGCTTAGCGATATGGTTTAGTGGAGTGCTTAGTGTTAGGTCAGAGGTTGGACTCGATGATCTTGAGGTCTCTTCCAACCTAGAAATCTGTGTCTGTGTCTGTGTGCACTGTGCACTTCCTTCTCTAGTGCTTCAGAGAGTGTTTGGTCCTACTAGAGCTGGATGGGGGAACATTTTTAAGTAGGACTGCCAACGCTCAAGAAGCATCCAGTCCCAATGGTGCTCTGGTTTCCCTGCTTTTCTGGCTGGACACAGCCCTCAGTGCCATGCTTTCTGCAGCGTGTTGCTGGTATGTCTCCAATGCTGGCATGAGATGAGGTGCTTGAATATGAGGAGCCCTGACTCCCAGGCAACCCTCTGCCAGCTCCTGCTCCTCCACCTCTCCCTGTGCTGCATCCTCAGCCTCTCCTGCCTGCGAGGGGTATTTTGGCTTGTCCTGCACTCTCAGGCCCCAGGGAACAGAAAGGGAACTGAAGTTTATTGATAGAACTTGTGAAGGATTTCTTTTTCTCTCCTTGAGCTGCAGGGAGAGAGGGACAGAGAAAGACAGAAAGGTCAAATTATCCTCTCTGGCTCTACTGATAACGTTTCATTCATCTATGGACAAGATGAATGTACTTTGTATCCTTCAGGCAGTCTGGCACAAAGTCTTAGCCTCTTAGTTCCAAACCAGACTCCCTAATTCCTCTGCTCTGAACACCAGTCCCTGGGACTTTGTGAAGTGATGCATCTGGGGTTTAGTGTCAGTCATGATTTATATCTCTGCTGCCATCTTCTGCAATCCCTTTGGGCGATGGAACTGGTTTGTGGGGCCAGTTTGAATTTCTTGTTCTGTGCTTGTACCCTTGGTCCAGGTGCTGCAGGTGAGGTGCTTCCAAAGATGGTACGTGCTCACAGAAGGCAACAGCTGAAAGATAATGGGGCAGAGAAGCCATGTGCTGTGGACAGGATAGAAGGCAAACAGCCTCATTTGGTCTGTGTTTATTTTGCAGGATGCTTGCTTTTGTAATTTATTTGGAGTAGAAGTTACAGACTGCAACCAGGGCCTTACAGATAGCAGTAACATCAGAGACTGCTGAAAGTTGTTGAAGTAAGCTTCCTAGCCTTGCGTAGGATTTTACGAAAATGCTAGGCTTGGGCTCTGGTGATTTCAGGAAATCTCAGGAGGCTTTTGGAAAGTAAGCTTCTAGATCTGGTGTTTTCAAAACAAGAACTAAAACTTTCTTAAGCACATCCAAAATGAATGGCCTCAACCTGCCTTGTTTCAATGGAGGGCTGTTGTGATTGCAGTGCTAACAACTCATGCATATCAGACCATGATTTTTTTTCTGAATGGTTTAGAGGGGGAAAATAGGATGCCTATAATCTACCCCTAGCACGTGTGTCCTGCACAGATGAGATGATGTGAACTGTAAGGGGAGCTGAGATGCAATAATTCAGGCTGGCATGTGGCCAGACCTTGGACAGCACACACAATTTGCAGAGAATCCCCATTGACACCTTTATGCAAAGAAACCTGGCTTGTATCGTTCCCCCTGAAAAGCGGTTTTCCCCCTGCCCTATCCTAGCAGTGAAATTTTCCTTCATCCCTAATGGACCGTCAGGGTTCTTTCCAGGTCCTGTCTGAATTGTGTCACTTGTGGCCACTGCCCAGACTACTGTATCTGCACAGAAGACGGAGAGGAAATTTATGCAAGAGAGAAATTACTGTTTTCCAGCTTTGTAAGCTTGTTTTTATGTGGCCAGCACATGTGCTCACACATGAAAAACTGACAGCTTTCTGCAACTGGAACTAATTGCATTTTTGTCGTCAGTCTCTGAGGAGATGCCAGAGATGGAGCAAGCCAGCTTCTTCCCTCAGAGAGCAATGCTGAAGAACTGGGGGGAGGAAGCTGCTTCATGCCTGCAATACAGGGTTTCACTCTCCAACATCAACACACAAATATTCCCCCCTGGAAATCAGCAAGATAGCTTATATGTAGAGGAGGGAGGGGGCTCCTGAGCTGTCGCTGTTCACTTGCATGTGGCTCCTGTTAAACAGAACTCTCTGAGTCACCCAGAAAAGGAGATATTTTTCCTAAGAGCATCTTCTCAGTTTCTCTGTGAAGTACCTCTCAGGCACTGTATCATGGCACAGCTCTCCTTGCCTGCACCTAGCTGCCAGTCAGACAGAGAAAAGGCAGATAATTGCTTCAATTGCCCTTTCTTCAGGTTGTGATTTTGGGCTATTTTCCTCAGCAATAGACCCTGCTGCAGCCTTCATGGGCCAAGTTTAGCAGACCCTGAGGAACAGAGAAATGAGAAAGATGGCATTGGACAGATAGGACAGTAGCTCCTGCTTGGCACTGAGACCATTTGTCTGATGGAATAAACAAGCTCAGTTTTCTCATGGAGGAAATGGAAACAGCCTGTTATTTTTCACTTCAGTGGAAGGTGGTGGTGGCCCCATGTATCTGGAGCAGTGTCTGCAGGGTGATGAACCCCTGCTTTCCACAGCTGCCCGTTTACTGTGGCTCTGTTGGGCCTTGGGAGGAAAGCATCTGAGCTCTTGATCGGAAGCCAAGGCAGCCCCACGGGCTCACTCTGGGGTGAGCGGGGTGGTGGAAGAGGTCTTGTACTAGCAGCAAGCAAAGTGTGCACATCTTCACAAGTATATCAGTTTTAGCAAAAGGCCCATGACACCGGTGTCCCAGAGACAATGGACGAGGCTATTCATTACTGCCACTTTAGCTGTGCCTTGGCCTGGGAACTGGAGCCTTTCAAAGCTGGTGGTGGGTTTCTCTCTCTAAGGATAGATGTCTACCACAGTGCCAGGTTTCCTTTAAAGCCACGGGGCAGGAAGAGCATGTTTCAGCTCTTCCTTATGTACCTATCTCAAATAGATCAGAAGAACCAGTGTAAATGTACCTGTCTCTTCCTTGACTGCAGATGGGTCTAGCTCCATTTCCTATGTTATTCTTTTATCTGTATTTGGACATCAAAAATTAGAGGACATTAATCCCACCTGGGTATCTAACTTCTTCCTCTCATCAGAAGTGGAACTCTTGCCATCTCTATTGCCCTCATCTCCAAATGACAACATGACCTTTGCCTGCTAAGGAAGAAGCTTTGTAGGCAACATGTCCCAGGCCTAACTTTTATACATGCACGTTGAATTAATAGCCAGCCTCTGCAAGTGGTATGGAGCCTGGAGCTGGTGATAACAAAGTCATCTGGGGGGAGAAAAACCAACCTTCCTTCATGCCAACTGGGAGCTTTTTCTGAAGATTGAGCCAGCCTGGTGGGTGCAGGTTGTAGGAATTTTTTCCTGCCTCTGTTGGGAGCTCCTGGCAATCGAAGGTGTAATTGCCTTTGAGGTTTCACCATAGCAGCTGAAATCCTTTAAGGTCTTTGTGATACGATTTTCCTTTAAAGCAAGATTAAATAATATTTACCTGTGGCTGAATGCATTGTGAGGTATCACTAATTGCTTTCAATATATCAATATATAGTACAAGAACGGTGTGTCTGTAAGTGGGGGATAAAGATTTGAGAACACAGTAGTCTGGAGATGCTCTCATAGTTCTTTGGTTGTCTTTTTTTTTGTCCTTGCAAAAGTCAATGTGGGGTCAAGCTAAAAGGAGATGCCCAGCACTCCTACAAGAGTCCAGCAGTGATGCTGCCTCTTATAAATTCTCTGGATGTGTCCTGAACAGCTCTATGTCACTCTTCTGAAGGACTTGGCAGTCTCCAGTTCTTGATAATGCTGGCTAAATCTCTCATATATAGCATTATGCCTCCCAATAAACTGAGCATCAAAGGCTTTCTTCCTCTTCTCATAATACATTTTTTCTTCCTTCCTTCCTGGGAAAGTCCGCAGTGTTTCCATCGCTATCTGGGGCCAAGAGCTCAATTGGAAGCTGCATGTCTCCCCACATGAGCCCTGAGACCTGCTGTTCCTTGAAGTGCCCATGCCTTCCCAGCCAGCTAATCCAGTTTTCTGGGACTCTGCCATTAAATTAAATTAAAAGAAAAGCAGGTATTGTCACAGTTACTAAAAGAACAAGTTATTATGTATAACCAGGAGCTTTCTAAGATCATTGTCTACAGCTGTGTGGTCCACTTGTTGGCTTCCTACAGGCAGGGGTGGATGATCTGAGGTGACCAGTCTGCCTAACACTTCTCATCTCGGGTCAAAACCTGCTGCTGATAGCCACCAAATCCACATTACTTACCTATCTGGGAGTGGTGACGGGGATGGGACCACTGTGAATAACACACACCTTTTCACTTTGATCTTTGACAGTGCTGATGGTTGAGTTGGTACATGAAACTCAGGCAGAGGGGAAAGGTTCATACGTGGATGTGCAAGATGGTTGCAGAGAAGCCTCCTCGCTTTGGGTAATCCACCCCTGCCTACATCTGTCCTTTAGCAAAAGCTACATGTGCAAGTCTCGTGGTGGAAGAGTGAGCCCTCTCTACCCACACCAATTTCTCTCTTTCCTCATCAGGATCTGTTCCTGTTTCCCCTGTCTTACCTTGACCTTGTTCTTCTTTGTCTACATTTATTTTTAGTAATGGATACTTGGTACACCTTTCTCCATCCCTTTTTTCTCCTTACTGTTCTAACACAGCTTCTGGGTTGAGTTCTACATCTGCATCATCTCTCCATGCTTTCCTTTGCTGTATATGCTGTGGCCTGCTTTATCTATCTATCTATCTATCTATCTATCCATCCATCCATCCATCCGTCCATCCGTCCATCCATCTTTGTGTGGGATATTCTCTTTCCACTCAACATATACAGCAAAGGTGCTCTCTTTCCCTTTATCCCTGCATATTTCTTGCTCCCTTCACACTCTCAGGCCGTTGCAGTCAGGTTGCTGTTGCCTGGTGGGCACTGAAGAGCACAAACTCCTAAGGCAAAACATCTGTTTCCAGGATGATCTGCCAGGAAGAGGCATAGCTGTGTCCTATTGCTTCTGTCTGACCTGCCTTCCCACCAAGTGCTGAGAGCATCACAAATATTAGTTCCTGTCTCCATCCCCTTGGGAAATAGATGCACATGGGGCAAATAAATACAGTCCTTTCACATTCTTCCTATCAAGGATAAACATATTTTTTTGGCCTTTTTCCCTGCTGCTGTATGAGCTGGTCTTAGCAGTATCTCTTTCTAAACTACAAGTGTGCAAAGGGAGAAACCACCCATATCATCTGAGGAGCCTTCCTGAGCAATGCTTGCTGTGTGGATGGTGCTGGATGTGCAAGGGGAGGGCATGGGCACTTTCCTCCCATGTTCAAACCATGTTTTCCCCACTGCCAGACAGACTGGGACAGCAACTCTGCCTAATTAATCTTCATTGAAATAATTTCTGTCTCCAGGCAGCATGTTCTGTATTTACCTGATGACAATGTCTTGTACATTTTTTTTTTTAATTACAGGCCTTTTTCAAGGGAATTAATTTATTGGGTATAGAAAAGGGAAGAAGAGAAATCTTTGAAGAACTGGTAGGAAATTTAGGCCAAATAATTTCATATTGTGGGAGTTAGGGTCAGTGCAGCTCTGAAAAACTAGGCAGTCTTCTTCTGCTTGCTCTCCTACAGGAGACACTGGAGAAAAACAAGATTTGAAGTTCGTGACTGCCTCTACAGCTCCTCCCAAAGACCTCAACACCACATTTACAACCACCCTGGCCATGGCCTTTTCCCTGACTGGAGAAGAGCATGCTGCTCTGCTTTTCTGGAGATGCAGGGAACCATCAAATGTGCCGCTTGTCTGCACTGTCTACAGCTTGTCCCCAGGGCAGGGAAGAAAGACAGCAAGGTGGGATGGGGAGCATGCCACGCTCATGTTGCCCCAGCAGTCTGTGTGTCTGCAGTGCCAGCATGCTGGGGCTGTCTCCTGAAATGACAGGAGACCAGAGACTGAGGGCCCTGAGCGCTTCATCTCCAAGCTAGCACTTCATCCCTGACATTGAGCCAGCAGGCTGCAAAGAGGTTAAAACTCATCCTACACCCCTGCCTTGCTCTGGAAAACTCAAACCAACCATCTGTGTCTCTCTTCCATTCATCCTGTCTGATGGATTTATCCCTTACAGAATCCCAGCTTTCCTGATACACTTTGAAAATTTTCATCAAGTTTCAGAGAGGCTTTATCGAGGATTTGTTCTATCTTCAAATATACTCTTCATTTGCTCTGCAATTTTCAGCTTCATAATGAAGCAGGGGAAAAGCCTCCTCTCTCTTTTCTGCCTTATCGCTTTACAGGCCAAAGAGCAGCAGCAGGATGAGAGTTGGTTATTTCCTTCCCCTGATCTATTCTTTTCCTCCTACTTGTCATACAGTGAATTTAAACAACCGGCATTTGGAGAGAAATCAACACCAACTTGCTTGAGCCAAATGGAAGCAGCGACGGGTATGCTTAACCCTGCCGCCGCCTCTTTCCCAGCGTGCTGCTGTGGTGTCAGTCTCTGCAGCTCTGCTGGCTGTGCAGGGCATCGTCCAGAGGCAAAGGAGGGAGATAAATTCCCTTAGGTAATCCCCGGGTGCTGTGGGAAAAAGGGGCAGGGATCGGTGATGCCTCTTTTCCCTAGACCACAGGGATTCCTATTAACTCTGATATTGGACTGATGGTGGACGCCCTGTGCTCTAAGCTCTCCTCTGCCACATCCATCCCCACGCCGGTTTCCTGGGAGTGTCCTGCTCACCAAGCAAGGGGTCACTGTGTTCCCAAGGGCCTTCCATCACTTGTAACTGAGGGACATTTTGCACTCAGAGATGTTCAAACAGTGTTGGGGCTGGAAGGAAGGTGGAAAGAGAGGGATGGTACTCAGGCATTATCCAGTTCCTCCTGCTGGAACCAGATGAGAAAGCCAGATCAGATGCTCCACCTGATGTGCCCTTGGCGCCCTCTGAATCATAAGGGTCTCTTTTCCTTTTGGTCAGAAAATAAAACCCTAAAAAATACATAGGGGAAACGTGTTTACTGTCTGCACAGGACAAGAAGCTCCCTCCCTCCTCCCCTGCGTCACAGCAACACCCTGCTCCCCCAGGGGACTCGCCTCCCCGTGCTGACCAGCCCTGCTGCGGCAAGATCTGACAAGATCGGAGTCGAGGTGGTTTGGCTGCCGGCAGAATAATTCTTCCTTTTATGGAATTCTTCTGCTTCTCCCCCGACAACGGCCTTCAGATCCCTGCTTAGTAACAGAGGAGGTTTTTCTCCTTCTCCAGAGCCCTCACAACAACAGTCTCACCCACGTAGAAACCATCTTGCCTTCTGCAGGGAGCCACCCCTCCCAGGTCTCTGCTGCACGGAGGACCCAGCTGTCAGAGAGGTGGAAGGGCTGTGGGCAAGGAGGACATCCTCCCAGTCTCCTTTACTAGCAGCTGCTCAAGGCACAGGTGTAAGGGCAGAGGTGTGAATCTGCTGAGTAGGACAGGGAAAGGTTTTTCGAAGACCCCCAATCGCTAGGATACAATATTTTGTTGGTGCTCATAGGCTGTGGCAGGATTTGATGTTAGCTACCGTTAGGATTAAAGGTTGTTTGCAGACTGTGCCAGCGGTACGTACACCACCAGCTATCTCTATGCTCACTGAGCCAAGGAGGATTCAGTTTCCCATCTGGCAGCATCTTCACCCTATTTGTTCTTTCCCACTACGGTGACGCTCCCCATCAATCAGGCAGCTTCTTCCCTTAGGCTGAGTGGAGATTTTATCCTATAAGTTCAGACTTTTGCATTTAAACACCCTCCCCTTCACCCCCACCCCAAAATAAAGCTCACAAAAAAAATAAAAATATAACTGTCAAGGGATGTGCCCTGCCTACGTAGGATTGGAAAAGCTGTTGTGACTTCAGTTGAATGAAATCATAGATGAGATGGGGGAAACCAGGACAAAGGAGCAGATGTGATTCTGCAGAACCTCAGGCCTGCTGGGTCTCCCTGGCAGGGGTCTGCCCTTGGAGCAGGAGTTACAGCCAGGCTGTGAGGCACGGAGATGAAGGGGGTCTCTGGCATGGGAAGGGTATGAGCACAGGCACTACAGACAGTAGATATGGAGACTGCTGTGCCCTGCAAGGCTCAGATCAGGAGACTGTTCAGTTCTGATTTGCTGCACCAGTGAAAATACAGGTTGGCTGTGAGACCCTGCCAAAGGTACAGGCTGCCAGTCTGCTTGCTGGGAGCACTGGTCCAGGAATTGGTTCTGAGCTTCAGGGGATAGGAGCAAGGAAGGATTAGAGGTGTCGGGGTTTGGGGAGGCAATGTGGCTCTCTAATCTGATGCAGACAGATTTAGCTTTAGCATCGACTTGGAGATGAGGCAGCATGTACTAATTCATCAGCAACTATGGGATTTTCTTTCATGTTGCTTGTATTTGAGCTATGGCAAGATCAGAGCTTGCGGGGGAAGGGTGTCTTGTGCTTAGGTAGGGCTGCTCCCTGGAGCTTGGATGAGGAGTAGCTAGGCTGATCCGTTCTGCTGGTTGACTTGTCCTCCAGGCCAAACAGAAAACTCTGGAGATCCAAGTTTCTATTTATTTGGCAGCGGCGTTTGCTTTGCCAGTTCCCCTCCCACACATCACTGCCTGCACGGATGTCCTCTCCCAGCTGTGGGAACAGTCACCACTGGGGTGCAAAGGCAGTTTGGTAACACGGCATCACCACTGGAGCGTCTCTATCAAAAAATGCCTCCAGGGCAGAGGTCAGCACCTCTATACAATGCTCTTATGGGACTCCTTATGATGTAACATTTTGCTAAGTGCCTGCTCAGATAACTTTGAACATCGCTGTGTAAGAGTTACCCTTGAATTTTTCTGGGATGGTGTTTCTGTGCCCCTTCAGGTGGAACTGGACAGACCCTTTGCACACAGGTCACCAAACAGGCACTCACCACAAAAACGATTGCTCTGTATGATGGTGTCCTAGGCTGGCTTGTAACAGCGGCTCCAAAGGAAGGCTCTCAGTGTCAAGTGTGGTAAAGCTCTTCTGCTCTTTGCTGGAGCTTCCAGGGGGCTCACCGGAGATTTCCTCGTGTGACACTGAACATGTCACCATAGTGCATATGCATGCCAACCCTCCTAACAAGCAGCTCAGATAATCACTTTGTCTTTTTGCCCTGCAAATTCAGACCCAAACCCACAATCTCACTGTAGCTCTACCCCAAGGATGACTGCCTTAAATTGTTCCTTCCTCTTGAGCGACGCATGGCTTGAAACAATGTCAAGCATTACCTGCCAGTTATTCAGCCACCTGTTACTCAGGTGTTCATGATTCAGTGGACTGTCAAAGAAATCTCTCTCATCTTTTTCCAGTTCTGCATATTGGCATCCCTTGTCCTCACTGAAATGCAGGAAGCCTGGTCTGCAGAGCATGGTTGACCCTGGACACTCCAAATCTGAGCCAATTACTAAGTACCAGAGAAAACATAGGTGGACTGAATTCAGATCTCAGTGCTGCACGCCTCCACACATGTACTTACTCCTTGCATTTGAGGCTGTGCATGGACTAGTACCTGATTCTGGTCCATATCTGGATTGTAACATCCCTCAGAGGGGATATTAGAGATATTTGTGATGGATTGGTATGCAAGGCCATGTTTGTTGTGCCAGCAGGATGGGTATATGGCCCTTTTCACTTTGGGCCTGTAGAATAAGTGGGTTTTGTATTCCAGGTTTTCCACTTCCATCATATAGGATACATATGGGGAAACCTGAAAGATGACAAAGGGTATTTTAATTGTATAGGCAAGTTGGATCAAAAGCCCTTGTTCCTTTTCCAATGTATAAAAACAAAAGAAATGGATTATTAAATGCAATGTAAACTCTAGATGGGGAAAAAAAAAAAGAAAAAAAAAGAAAAAAAAAGAAAGATTATTGTGGAAAGAAAAGAACAATTAAGTGATGAAGCTCAGGTATCCAAAGAAAGAGGTCAGGAAGATTCAGGAAAAAAAAAGGAAGCTGTGTTAGATTTCCCCTGATCCTTTCTGAAACCCCAGGCTTCTTGGAAAAGTTTACGGTTAAAAAAAAAAAGTTCACATTAAAAATAATTAAATTTTAAAAATTGCATAAAAAATAAATCTTTCCTATTGTGCCATGACCCAGGATTACTCCTGAATGGTTTCATTCTGTACACAGCAAGCTTGATGGAAGCAATTTGTTGGGCTTCTCATAAGGCCTAGACTTGTCTCATCTAATGTTAGGTACTTAACTATTAAACTCAATTAAATACTGTAGGACCATCTTACTGTTAATGGGGAGGGCAGGCAAGTGAATTGTCTTCTCTCCCTTTTACTACTGACTGCAAAGCGAGGCAGTGTGACAGGGTTTCTAACTCTGCGAGGCGAATTTGGCTTCAGATGCCTTCTCTGTGGATGTGTGATTGCAAAAGGAGGGAGAGGGTTGCTGGCAGGGGTACTGAAAAGAGAGAGTGTTTAGCAAAGAATTTTTTCTGAAGCATTCAAATGACTTGCTGGGGGACCAGGACAGCCTGCCAGGTGGCCCATGCACTGGTGTCTGCAGCAGGCAGGAAGGTGCCAGATTCCACGTGCCATCAGCCCTTCGGCAATGTTTCATGGTATTTTGCTCTGGCACTCAGAGGTCCCTCGAAAATGCCTTGACTCATTCAGAAACAATCTCAGAGCTGACCCCAAACAGCTCCTCTGAGTTGTCCCTCTTGCATGCAGCCCGCGTTGTGCTGTCAGTGAGTGAGGAGCAGGGGGAAGGGGACGGCTGCAGAAGCTCACAACTTCCTCGCTTTCTCTCTCTCTTTCTCTCTTCCTTTCTCTCCCTTTCTCTCTGTCTCTGTCTTTTTCCCTTTCCTTCCTTTTTCCCTGTTGGCAGCAAAATAATGTCTTGTCTCTGAGCAACATTCATGGTGTATAATTTACAGCCTATAAATAGATCACTGTTATTAACCAATATATATATATGGCATACACACATTTTATTCCTTTTCCAAGCACTAACAAAACCATTTCAGGCAGAGAGAAGCCACTTGCTCTGTGAGGTGTGTGATGCCCCGCTAAACGGCCGGGTCTCTTTCTCCTGAGATTCCTCATTCAACTCATTCCACCCCATCTCTTCATCCCCTGCCTCCCGCCAGGTTTTCCTTTCCCCAGCCCTTGCCCCCGACCTCGGTGTCCCCTCCCTGCCATCTGGAGCCACCACCTGTCTCCCTGCCTTTGCCCCACCGCTGTGCTTTCTGCTCCTTCCCCCTGTGCTCCCAGCTGGTTGCTCCAACCCTGGCCAACCCTGAGTGAAGCTCCTACTTAACCAGAGAAGCAGGAAAGTGAATGAGAGACAGAGAGCAAAACTCAGACATAAAAGAAAGCAGACGGACTGTCCACAGCTATCTGGGGGCTTGGTGGCTCACCTGGAAGACAGCAGAGAAAAATTAAGGGCTGAGCACCCTCCACTGAGTCACCTGCAGCCCCTGGGGCAGGGCTGTGACTCGGAGAGGCGCTTGCTGTCCCCCCCCCCGCCACCTGCTCCCCTTTCCAGTGGTGCAAGTGGCTGAGTTACCACTGTGCAGCCCAGCCATGGGTGGTGGGAGAGGAGGACGTGGGTGCCCACCCAGTCCCATGGCAGGACACGTGCTGGGGGCAGCCTGGCATGGCTGCAGGGAGGCGACTTGAAAGGCCAGGCCAAGGCGGGTGCACCAGCACAGCATGTGGCTGCGTGGTCCTTGGAGATTTGGGTTACTGTTTATTTTGAATAATTTCCTGGAGATTTGCAAGGTTTTCACTATAAGAATATTGAGGAAGGGTGGTCTTTCTATGTTATATGTATATATTTTATTATACAGTTGAATATCGATCTAAGTTACAGGATCTGGCACCTTGGAGTATAGCCCTGAGCAACCTTCCTGGGCTCTTGAATGTTAATGCAGAAAAAAAATAAATCTCATGTAATAGCTTCCAGAAATAGCATATTGAGTCATTGCCAACGTGGACATAGGGGCTCCTTCTCATCTCCACCCACAAACACATTGGCACGTGTTCTAAAGGGAGGGAGGAAACCAGTCCTAAAGCCAGGACCTTCATCCTCATAAGGGGCCACAGCTAATGACCCTGCTGCTGGGTACAGGCAAGGCAAGTGAGCTGGAGGGCTCCTACCTCCTCCTGATGCCCAGAGCATTGGAGCTCACACATGCACCTTTTTTATGCCACAAGCCAAGTCTTGTCTCCAAAATGCATCAAGAGCTCTGGGGAGCTCCAGTGGAACCTGTTCAAAGAGACTGTGAAAAATTACATTTACAAATTAAAAAAAAAATTAAAATACAAGGTCTGAAGTGCCAAGCAACTACAGTGGCAGCTCAACAGGGACTGGTCTGGATTCCCTTCTGGAGATCAGCCTAGATATACCCTTTTCTCAGATATCCTAAGATCGTTCTGGCCTTTTGGCTTGGTATAGATTTATTGCCTTTTACATTTAGACAACTGCCTCGGCTTTCAAATGTCAGCCTTGGCTCCTCTATTGTGCCTAGTGAGAAAGAGTTTCAATAAATCTTGCGAGAAGTGAAAAAATAAGAAAGCAATAATGCCCTGGTTCAGAGAAGTGTCCCATCTATGACGAGCTTAGGCATGCCTTTAACAATTTAGCAATGTGTGTTCATGTGCTGGGTTGTATGTTTGTGCTCCGCTTGTGTTTCTGCCTTTCAGATGCCAGAGAAAACTCATTCAGCAGTGTTACATGTCATGCATCACTTTCACTCAGAGTGGCTGCTTTGTTTGACTAAGAGCAGATACCAATGCACAGTAGAGATATCATGATATCTTCTATTACTGCTCATAGCTAGGCCACAGTAAATAATTGTGTGGATGTTAATAGCTCAGTGCGGATGGGAGATAAAGCATCTTAGTTGTCATCAGCATGGAGATGCGCCTTCACAGCTACAACTTTCCACTGGCCAGAGAAAATTGAAGCAGCCAAGAAAAACTTGCTGTGCTATTGCTTCAGTGCCATCAGTTGTAACTGAGCTTCTGCTCGGGTTAGCAGACTAGGTAGCTTGCAAAAGAGCAATTATTTAAACAAAAGTGAGTGGACTGAGTGAGTGCTAGACTTCTGCAGCATAATCTTCAGTGCTCGCTTGGACCCTCAGTGCCGTGTACCATCCACTGGATAGAAAGCTGTACCATTTGTTGAAATGAAATGGCTCCCACAGCCTGTGTAAAACACCCCTCGCTGGTGTGTGCCCATCTGCCCATCTGCCTGTGTGTGAGCCCATCCAGGTATGCCCTCAACGTCCCACTGACACGTGACAGGTAGATAAAACCCCTTTAAAAAATACAATTAGCTGGTCAAAAACAAGAGAACTTTGCTGCCTGGAAGCAGGAAAAGTAAATCAATGGGAGTCCTGATGTTCCAGATGAGCTATTTTACTTCTGAAGTCTTCAGGCCATGCATGGAGATCATTAACATTCCTGGGTGACACGTTGACAAATGCAGAATTGACAAATTCCAGCCTCAAGGCTTGGTTGTACATCACAGAAGTGACATTCAGGTGGGCGCAAGGAGAAACAGGGGCTTTGGGGTGTGACTTGCCCATGCAAAGTGAGAGCTTCCAATGGGACCCAGCTGTAAGATGTAGCAGTGCCTGAACATCTCCCCCGCACTTAAGTTGTCCAAATGGTTCTGGAGCTGAAGTGGACCAAGGACTACCCTGTGCTGTAGCCTGCAAGTGGCAGCTCTTGGTGATGCTCTCTAAAAAGCATCGCCCCCAAGTGTGATGAGACTCTGCAGTGAGGACAGGACCATCTCCTCTCTGCTCAAGGGGGGAAGGGTCCCTGGGTGAGTGTGGGGCTGGGGGTCTCCCAGCTGTCCTGGGCTGTTTGGAAGGGGTGTGCTGGCACAGAGGAGTCTAAATGCAAGACAGTGGTGCCGAAGTTCCTCTGACTAGCCACTGAAACACTGCCACCACCTGTTTAAAAGTAGAGCTTAAGGGAGCTGAATGCTTTTGCAGTCCTGTGAACAGCGCAGGATCCCTGTGGGTGTGCTAAGGAGAAAAGGAGAAGGAGACGTGGTGTTAGGAGAGGCAGGAGGGAGAAGAGAAGAAAACATGATGGAAACAGGGAAAAAAAAATAAAAAGAAAAAAAGGAAAGAAAAGAACAAGGTGAGAAGGAGACAAAGGGAGACACAAGCTTGCTTGGGCTTTGGGTTGCTTTTTGTCCCCCTTCTTGCTGCGCCTGATAAATTCTGTTTTTAAAGTGGTTTCTTTCCCAGCAAGAGAGGTGAGATTATGGGAAAAAATGTCAGTGTGGGCTCCTGGCACACCCCACTGGTGCCATGATATGCTCCTCACCTTTTTCTCCTGCCCCAAGAAAAATTCTTGGCCAGAGCCGGACCATGAAGAGCTGGCATCCCTTTTTTGTTTGTCTCATCAGCAGAAAATCTGGATGCCTCTCCAGAGCTCATCTGAACCCACTCAGTTCTCTTTTGCATGACAAATTTTTTGTCTGAAATTAGTCTGATGAGAGTGCTTGACTGTCACCCTGGGAGACTGACACTTCCCTTTCATCACCCCGTCAGATACAGCACTGGCAGCAGCAGAGCAAGCATCCCACCAACACCTCTCCTCTTGGTTGGCCATTTCCAGCAGCAGGAAGGGAGTTTGGTCTCTATCCTAATGGGACCTTTGCCTTCTGGGATAGGGTTGCCAGCAAAAGGGGAATTAGATTCAGTTTTTGGGTGCCCACAGTAAGCCACAGCACCAAGAAGAACACCAGAGCATTGCAGTGAAAGTGTTTTGTGACTAAATGTGTGGGCTGCAGGGGAAAGGCTCATGTGCCTTGTCATCCCCGTTTGTTTAATACTTTGACCCAGGGTAGAAATAGTTGAACTTCAGCTAAACAGAGATCTATCTCTGTACTGTGCCCATTTCTTACTGCAAACAGTCACATGGGTAGATTTCCAGCCAAGACAGAGAGCTCATAAATTACTGAGACATCAATAAATGACTCAATGATTTTAGAGTGACTAAAATGAAACATATCTTATTTATGTTAATGAAAATGACTGACATCCCCAGCGCCTGTCATCTTGAAGAATCGCTAAGTGCTTTGCAAACTACGTACACAGCGATCATTCAGCCACAGCTAAAACACAGCTACCTCTGGGCTGGACTGTGACAGATGCTTAATAATGTCTGGAAACCCAGTAAAGGCATGCACAGAAGGAAGCAAAAAAAAATGCTTTGCATGGAAACCAGTAGGCAGAATTTGAGGTAGCCAGCGTGTAGCAGCAGTCTGCAGTCTGATGAGATACTGAGCTCTTGTTGAGCAGTGCCTAGCACTGAAATCTAAGGAATTTGCTGTTGGGAAGCTAGGGAATGCTGTCCATCACCACTGGGGGTAGTGTGTCCACTTGTGAGGAGTCGCATGCTGACTTTATGTATGTAATGATGGCAGCTTTGCATTCAAATGAAGCTGAGTAAATATCAGTGTGCCTGTGCAAAATGCTTGGTTTGTACAGGCAGATCTGCAATTGCAAATGCCAGTGCAGAAATGCACGTGCCTCTGGGCTCTGTTTCTACAAACCTGAATGATCCAGCACAGGCAGGCATTTGCCTTTTCTTGTCATTCAAAGCCAGCACATTGCATATCTTCCCTGCACGCTGTTACTCAGAGCCGTGAAGCAAAGTGATAGAAAACTGAAGGCTTTTCCACATAATTCAAAAGTCATATTTATTGGTTTGCTTTCAAGTCACCACTGCAAGCACCACCTTAGTAAAGCTATAGATTATTGCAAGGTTAAGTGAAGGATGATGCTTGGTGTACGTGCATGAATTGCATTGCAGGTGCTGGGATGTAAATACGCCTCAGTTTTGCAGTCCTGTCATTTAAAGCCATTTAGAGGTGTTCATATAAGACCAGTTATGCCCCTAATTATGAAGGAGAGAGAGGTTCAGGAGATGTAAATGACTGCAGCACTGCCCAAGTCAAGGCAGATGGGCCATTTTACATCAGCAGAGCACAGTTGGAGGATGGACGTGTCAAAGGAGATGAACCAGGACACCAGCCCAAGAACTTCTGTGATAAATGAGAATTCATGCAGAGAAGTAAAAAGGACTTTGTGACTGCTGTGGGGGACTCAAACACACAGGTCACAGTGCCACAGAGGCTGCCTCTGAGCCGTAGTAGACTACTGGCACAGCTCTCCCCGTCTATAGACCCATCTTTCCCAGCAGCTCCTGCAGCATGAGGACCAGAAATACACCCTCTAGAGGAAGGCAAGAAACTACCCCACCTTGTCCTATCCCAGAGAAATGGGTCAAGGAAACAGCTCTGTCAGTGGCTTTTGCCTTCTGATGCTGTGAGTAGAGCAATGGTTGTTTCTCTGGCACCATGCTGAGGCAAAGGAGGGTCCACCAGTGCTAAGCTAAACATCTTCTCAAGGAGAGAGATGCAACCATGTCCCCTAAATGACTTGTCTGCCGCAGCACAGCTCTGGATAGATGCATACAGTTGCTCTAAAGCAAGCTCCCTCCTTCTTGTATGCTAATGCCTTTTGCTCAGCAAATGCTCTCTAGAGCATGCAAAATAGGGAGGGGTGCAGATGGTGATGCAAATAACAGGGGTGTGAGTGTGTGTAGTCTATTTACTGTGCCTGCATTTCCCTAGCTCCATGCTATGTGCCTGCCCAGCCCCTGACCCATTCCCCCTGCCCTGGCACACACGTATCTCACATCTCGGTGTCGTTACAGGCCCCTGGAGCACGGCTGCACTCCGCTTGTACCCAGCCTGCATTACAAGTCCAGAGGAGTCCATGATGCAGAACAGGCAGGGCTGCTAGGCAGGAGCGGGAAAAGGAGAAAAGGGAGGGGGAGGAGAGGCCACACCACCCCAGCTGCCGTCCTCAGCCACTGATTTGCAGCCCTGGCGATGCACAGGCTTCACCTTCCACATGTTTATCACCTTTATTTATTAGTCTGCCCAAAATGATTGCAGAGGAGATGACCAAGCACTGCTAATAATTAACATGGCCAAATGAAAGCACAAACAAGTATGAATAGGAGGGATATGGGGAGGCAGGGGAACAGGGGAAGAGAAATGTTAATCCAAAGAGCAGACTGCCAGGGTCTCTTAGGCACCCTATTTTGCCCCACCACCCCAGCTGCCTGCAAACACCCAGGAAGAGTCACCCTGCTATCTCTTTCCTGGCTCAAAGCTGAACAGCTTTAGCTCTGCAGGTATTGCAGTGGGAAAAGCTCTTGCCAAATTTTTGGCTGCAAGTGTTCTGGAATCCCTCCCTCGCCTTCTCAGATGAGGCTAGTGTCACACTTCCAGCATCCTGGCTGCACTGCGTTGCCACATCTATGAGTTAGATTAGATACCAATGGATTTTTTTACGCATGGGAATGCTGACACCTGAAAAGCACTCTGAAACTCAGACTGCTCTGGGTCAGACACGGTTGTCTGGCACTTCAAGTCCCAGCTTAAAGAAAGCAGCAGTAAGTGAGGTGGCCCAGGAGCTTTAGACTGTAAAGATCAAATTGCCTAATGAGGGGTGTGAATGAGATAGGATAGACAATTATGGGTGTATAAACTTCAGTAAATAAGGGCTTAAATTGAGCTAGTGCCAACTCCTATGGGAATTAGGTAAAATCCTGTCTCGTCCCTTCCCAGATGCTTTCATTCAACCCCACAAAACCTGGAGGGCTGACCCACAAATCATTCCCATGGGCTGTCATTTCTAGACAAAGCCTGGCTTGGAGACACTCAATAAAGACTAGCAGAAAATAAAGAACTTAATAAAGAATAGCAGAAAAGTGTTCTCTTTTTGGCCAAAGAGCAATGAATGCTTTTTGGTAACAGTGCTTTTGTATTCATTTACTCCTGATTTACACTAGTGTTCACAAGAGCAGAACAGGGATGTGAGCACTGGTTCCAGTACAGCCCATGTTAGCAAGGGATGGACTGCATCAGAGCTGTAGCATCTCCTTTAAATTATAGCCAATGTCCTTACTTCTGCATAGCTTATAGGAGCCAGATAGGTACTGCTCGACTGTGCCTGAGATCTGTGTTTTCTGCATCACCTGGAGGTATCCAGCCAAGGGGGCCCTTGCTTGGCATCTCTTGCTTGCACTTGGGATTTGGGTCTGCAAGTTTTTCCTACTGTTTGGACATTAACTCACTGAAAAGCCTGGAGAAGGCAGTAAGGCAGGTGGCAAGGAGCGGGATTTGTGCTGGAGTGAGAGGATAGTATATATTTTAAGACCACAGGGAAGCTGTAGGGCATATGACCTTTAGTAATCTCCCTGCTTTCAGGCTCCTTTCTTCCCCATTGAGAACTTCTCTCAACTGTTCCCCAGGGTATTTCGAGCGTTGCTATTATATATAATTGCACAAAAGGAGAATTCTCTGGCCCATGAAAGGAATAAGAGGGATAAACTAATTAATTCCAGGCCACAGACGTGGAAAAGAAAGCAAATACTCGGCAATTAATCAGGGGCAGCTGAGCCCTTCGCTCCTATCAGATATGGCAGGAAGTGCTAATTGCACAAGATAAGCCACACAGTGGGACACACCAAGCTGCCTTCTGAGTGAGGGGGAAAAATAAAGCGTGAGGCTGGCAGTGATCGGAGGGGGAGCAGCAGGCACTCTCGCTCGCCGCAGCCAAAGCGAGGGAGTGGTGTGGTGTGAGGGGCCTGCAATTTGGGAAGGGCTGTGGAGCCAAGGGGGTAGACCTATCTGGGTGAAATTCTCAAAATTCTTGCCAGTCTCCTCTCTTGATCTGGAGAAGCTTTCACATCTGGGGAAATAGAGTCCAGTAGTGGTTTGGGGGACTAGGAAAAGCCTTTTAGCACCTGGTGCCTGCTCACTTGTTCTCCTTCTCACTCCCGCCTTGCCTGAGCCTGACCAGTAGGCCTCTGACACGGCTCACAGGTTGCCTCCTCAGACACAAGGGTTCAAAGAGCACCCACAAGGTGGGGGTGGCTCTCCTGGGCAAAGGCTGTGTCCTGGGACCTCTGCAAGCTGGGACTCAGGAGCCCTTCTAGCTGCATCCCCTCCTGCCTACACGCTGGATGATCATGAAGGGCCGCAGCGCTTCCACTTGGAGGCCTATGTGCAAACACCACCTCTTTGATGTTCCTCACTCAGCGCTCAGAGCCCAATTATGCACTGAGACAAACAGGCATCAGTTTGCTCCTTGGAGGATGGAAAGAAAAGCGCAGCTCCCGAAATGTTATGGGTTGTTGTTGGTTTTCTTCTTCCAAGTACTCGGATCCCCTGGGAGCAGGTCTTTTACACTAGATCCGGAGGGAATTGATTACCAAGTTGTTATGCATGCGTTATTCCTGCCAGTGCCCCCAAAAGCTGGACATGTGCAGTGGTGCCTGAGATGGCAGAATTCACCGCGGAAAACTACATTTATAAGCCCCCCGATGACAGTGTAAATGTGAAATAACTGCTTTTTAGCTTCAGTAGCCACAGATTTACATCTGTGCTAAGAGCAGCTTGGCCCTCCTCTATAATTCAAGTTATATTATAGGAAGCTTCCTGCTCGTTCACCGCATTTCTGCATCTTGCTGGGGAGCTGGGAGGGTGGGTGCTGCTCAGGCAGATCCCTGCCCTGCTGCTGCCTGTGCCCCTGCGCAGAGTCAAATGTGAGCTGGCAGCTGCTGCAGCAGCCCTTGCATTTCACTGCCCCATCCCTCCCAGGATTTCAGCAAATTTGCATCCCTTCTGCTCTGAACATGAACTGCAGGCTGCTACTCCAACGAACCTTCATTTAGGGGAGCAGAATTCACCAATATTTCACGCTGAAGGAGAAGAGAAATATGTACATGTGCATATATATATGTAGGGAAGGAAAAGGTTAGTGCAGTGAAAAAAAGCAGATAAAGCTGAGGAAGGAAGGAGGGAGGGAGTGTTAGAGGAACTGTTCCTGCATTTATTTGACCTCTCTTACGCTATGCATAATCCTAGGGAAGGAAAAATCCACATGGTATTGAAGAATCCCTGTTTAATCATTCTTTTATTTGTAGACATCAGTGCTGGCAGTAATTTCATGATAGCCAGGCAGAGACTGCAGATCTAGATAGGGGAGAGGGAGGAGGAGAGACAGAACAAATGACATGGGGAGAACAAGAGGCAGCGTGAGCAAGTAAAACACGTGTGCACATGGACTGGGGGATTTTCGGCAGCAAGTCTCCTTTCGCTAAAGCCCCTGCAGCCCTTACTCAGCATAATGTGGCCAGTCGAGTGCATACGATGCTTTTAAAAGTCTCAGGCAGCTCTTTCATTAAAAACTTGACCGCGAGGCTGGGTTATAAATAATTTGATATTAAACACACACGTCAAAGAAAAGGGTGGGGAGGGAGGGAGATTGTTTCCAAGCCACAGAATAATTATTCGGGTGTATAATTTTAGCTTCAAGCTTCTCGGGGATGAAGAGGCAGCACAGGGTGAGGGGCTGGTGAAGAGTAATGGTTTCAATATCAGGCAAGGCTGCGTTGGTGCTCGCTGAAGCACAAGGTGGGGCTGCCAGCTGGCTGAGGTGCTCCTGTGTAACGCATGGGCAGAGGCTCTGCTACCCAAGTTCTATAGGATGTGCTCGGAAATAGGTGTTTGGGCTTTCACTCAGTGCCACAGAATATGCATTTTGTGCCCCTGCACCCACCCTGAACGCACATGGAGCTCACATCTGCCTCTAGCACATGCACCTACATGCTACTGCTGCTAAAGGAGACTCTTCCAGCCAGGAGTGCTGATGCCCAGGGCTGTGCATCACAAGAGGGTTTCTGTGGGGCCCAACACAGTGTGTGCAGGAGAAGGGCTACCTACTGCGGTTGCTTTAGTTTGAGAGTCCCCAAGGCTGTCAAAGCCCCTCCTTTATTCTGGACACATGTGCTCAGCCTCACACTGCCCATTTTCAGAGGTCCCTACATGCCTAGGGCACTGGCCTGTCCCCTGTGTGCAGCCCCATGGTGCACACATGTGCTTCTTTTCATTTCCCAGGGCAAGGCTCCTCTCAGCCCATGCCGCCCATTGCCATCTCAGCTCCGTGCTTGCCTCAGTGCTGCTTTGTCTACCAACTCTGAGCTTTTCTTCAACCTCTTTCCCCCAGGCCAACCCCTCTGGCACTGCAAGAGCCAGAAGCCTCAGCCCTGGAGGACAGACCAAAACCCCTCCAAGGCTGGGCAGGCTGTGGCTTGGGTGACCTCCCCTGGAGATGGCACCAAACCGCATCTACCTTGTGCGAAGACATAGGGCCCTAGCTGAAGGCCTGGTTCCCTTCAGGCTCTTGGTGCTCACTGCCTTGTCCCAAAAGCACATAAACCAGGGGTCCCCAGCGCACCCTATGCAGACCTGCACCTCAGTGTGTGATGCACATGAGCTCCAGCTACCTCAGCTCTCTCATTTCAGCCCTGCAGGGTTTGAAACTCCTATGCTGCCTAAACCTCCTTAGTTGTACTGGGGACTAGCCGCATCACCTAGTATTAGAGAAAGGTTCTTGGTCTGACCTGGAGATCCCTCAGCCATGGTGCAACCAGGCTCTGTCCCATCTCTGTCCTGGGACATAACTGCTCCATCTGCGCAGACCCCTCCTTGTCTCCCACCACCGCAGTAACTGAGCCCTGGAGAAGGCCAGGCTACAAGTACTAAAACCCCTCCTGGGAGCCAGAGCCACAGTGTGGGTCTGTGGGGAAGGACACAGGCAGACAGGATGATGAGCAGCCTTTTGACTTCAGGTGGAGGAGGGAGAAAACACCACAGGATTTGAAGAGAGCATCCACTGTGGTACTCTCCAAGAGGGTTTCGTGTCACCAGCATGTCCAGAGCAGATGGCGTGGTATCACCCTGCCCTTTCGTCCTGGTGCCCACTGCATGAGGTTGCTGAAGCATTGCATCTCCCCTGTGCCACGTGGGGCTTCTTGCAGGGAACAGCTCCCACCCGTGTGCTGTCCACTGCCTCCCAGCCGTTCCCAGCAGCTGCTTTCTCCTGTACAGCCCTGAGCACTGGGTGCGCGGTTACCTTAGAAACTGCTTTTTCTCTTCCTCCTCCCCTGGCTGTGCACAAGTTAAGCAGTGGGTAGCAGGAGGCATGCAAGCTTCTGCCTCAGGCTGGAGAAAAGACCCAGCGCTCTGCAGAGTGGTTTATCCCTGCCAATGAGGGGGTTCCCAGCTCTTCTGACTGCATGGAAGGCCCTGATGTTCTGCTGTAGGTTGGCTGAGGTGGCAACGTGGAGAAGGAGGATGATCTTTGGGGTGACTGATACTATGTCAGGTTGTGGATGCTCTTGTTTCAAAGCAAGCATTTCTAGCCCGGGGCAGGCATTTTTAACCAAAATTGGATTCACTGAATAAATAAATACACTACACTTTACATGAAATAAACCTGACTCATACTTTTTCCAACACGGAAACACTTTCCTCTCTTGTCTGAAAGCACTGAGGCTGTAAGGTGGTGCTTGGGAAGCACTCAGATTTGCTCTCTCAAAATGCCATTGGGAAATCTGGGACTGGGTAAGGTATTCAGTCCTTATTACCTTGCAACAGTCAGTTTCTTAAACCCCTCGTTAGGGGGGGGCAATAGCAACAGGTCTCACCCTCTGAAGTAGGCTCATGGATCTCTGGATGGTTTTTAGGCAGGGAGAAAGAATCCATATCAGGCTACTAATGAATAGCTAAAGGCAGTCTCAGCAGGAGAGAAAAAAGGAATGAAAACCAGTGAATACTTGATCTACATTCCTCATTAATTTCATACTGGAGTCACCTTATCCTTTTTACAAAATGGATGAATAAGTAAAGAGAGCTCAAGTTCATCTTCCGTACTGACATTCTTATTCTATATCCATCTAAAACCAAGGCCCAATAACAAATGTTTATTACTATCACTTTTATTGATTTATTTAATTATTTTTATTTTCCAGCTGGCTCATTCACTCATGGGCTTGGGAATAGGTGTTGGCAGATTTTGAGGAGGGACGAGCAGGGCGGCGTTATTTTCTGGAGCACCTCTTGACGTGTACGGACAGCCTGTGGTAGGCAAACTGCAGGGAGGCAAGCATTACACCGGGGAATGGCTTTTCCTCGGGTGCTCTGTGGATGCAGCCGAGCTGTTTGTTTTTAAAGTTTGGGATTTTGTGTTTGCTTTGTGGGTGTTCTTACCCCAGTCCCCTTGAGCAGATTTCTGCTTCTCCATCTTAGCTGCGTGTGGCTTCAATTACGCTGAGTGTTTGTGTGTCTCAGTGTGCAGGGAAAGGCTCCGAATCATTACTGTGAAATGTGTTTGATCTCCTCTCGCCTTCCCATTTGAAATGGAAATCGCTGCATTTGTCGGTTTGTCAGGTCCCCAAGTAATCATCCCACCACATCCTCCGGCAGCCTCCCTCCCCCTCTGCCACTCGGGAGAGCTAATGTCCAGCCCACTCCACCTCAGCAAGAGGCTTCTTTGCCTTTCTCCCAGTGTCATTTTGATCCAGATTTGATAGTTTCTGCTTGCTCTACTCATTGCCGATGAGTTCCTCTATTCAGTGATCCCCCTTTTTTTGTGCTCCTTCTGCCCTTCAGGGCTTGCTTAGCTCTGATACCCCTCAGAGCAGAAAGACTCACAATTTCCTTCCTTTAGGCTGTGAATACTCCTCAGGGCTGTGTGAGTGAAGGAATAAGAGAGTACCTGGGTCCTTCTACTGAGGTCTTCTCTTTCCCTGCATCGTGTAGGTGGGAGGGGAGGGTTAGTCAGCAGAGCCATCTGGAGGGCACCCAGTGAGGCAGTGGCAGAGAGCAGCAGCGGCGAGGTGGGAACGGCTACCAGGCATCAGTAGTGTGGGACACTGAGGTATTGTGTTCATTCCAGGATGCCAAAGCTAGTGCAGATAAATGCAGGTAAGTATTTGAAGAATGAACCCGATCCCCAGACTTGCTGGTGATTGTGTGCTCAGGGTGGAAGGTCCAATCCAGCACACAAACCTCACATCCCCGTGTCTCCTTCCCATTCCTCCCATGGGGAAGCTGATGGGGAGAGAGGGCTCTGCCTGGGGGTGTGCATTGCCCACTCCTTCTCTCCCCGCCCTGGTGTGTGGCTGCACAGACAGCCCAGGACCTCTGCCCTTGACATTGACCTTTGGTTCTTGCCTCTCACTTGCCATCGTGGACTTCTCTGAAGAGCTGCCATCAGTATACCGCAGCTTTCATCTCCAGCAGGGACACTTCTGGTGTGACGGGATGAAGGTGGTCCCTTCTGGTGGTGGTTGATTGTTCATCTTCCATGCCTTTCTGTCTTCCAACCAGAAACTGGCACCAGCAGACCCTGAAGGCAGGCCAGGCCAATTACTTTATTCTTCTAGCTCAGGAGCATGGAGAAGATGCTTTTCTGTGTTAATCTCTCCCCCTCAGGCAACCTTTCAAAAGAGTCCTCCTGCCACAGCTGCAAGCCAAGAGCAGGGAACGGGTTTGGGGAGCAGGGAAGGAGAGCTCAATTTCTACCTTTAACATTTTATGACAGAAGGAACTGCCACGACATTTGAAAACATCTAATGTGAAACAATCAGTTTCTCAGTTTCTGTAGGGGTGTGCACTCCTTTATCCCCCTCTGACGCTGGTGTCATCTCCTTCCCACCCCATTCACCTCTTTGCCTGTCCCTCACTATCATCTTCCCCTTCTTTCTCCTTGTAGCTTTCACCCCTTAGGATGCTGGAGCTGTATTCTGCGGTATCCACAGCTCCCATGGTGAGGGAGAGACCAGGGGCTGGTGCACAGGCACCCCGAGGTCCCTCCCAGCAGCTGGCCCCAGCTCTGCAGCAGGTCCATGTGCAGGGTCTCCTCGGGCAGGTGTGAGCTCACATCTCCCTGTGTCACCTCCACGTCAGCAGAGGGGAACAGCGGCAGGCAATGCCCTGGGCATGCAGGCAGAGAGGCTGTGGTGCCACCAGCCATCAGCCCCGTATTCACCTCCACAGAACATAATTAACGCTGCTCAGGCATGCTCCCTTATCTGAAAGGCAGAAGAAAAATGAGCTGCGGGGAGGGAGAGAGGAGACAGAGGAAAAAAAAAAAAAGGAAAAAATCCCTCCCCCTGTTTTTCGTTTGGCAGCGAGGTGAAGCAGCAGACGGACAGCCCAGCATCCTATGGTCCTGGCAGCCCAGCCACCCCGTGCTGCATCCCCAGCACTTCTTACTGCCAGGTGGGGTCAGACCCTGATGCCCCTCAGTGGAGCAAGGCCAGGTTTGGAGGATGGGCTGCTGCCCAGTGAAGCATGGTACAACTGCAGCCTCCTCCTGCTGGGAAGCTCTGACCGCATATGGCATTCTCCTTTGGGGACCTCCCCTCCCTCTCGTCCTCCCTTCCAGGACAGTCCCTTCTCTCCTAGGACAGAAGGACCAGTGATACTTGTTACAGGGGACATGAGTTATACAGTTCTCTGAGGAGCACCAGCTGTGGAGATGTTCATGCATGGGTCCTGTCTCCTGCTAACCTCCTCCTGTTTCCTCCTGTCTCCTGCTCTTTTTTTCAGGTCTTTGTTTCCCAACCCAAGGATCCCTGAAGCCACAGGGCATCTTCAGCAGCCCCAGGACCTGGCTGCCTGGCCAGTCCTGTCCCTGTGAGGATGAAGCATGACTGGGGAACAGGACAAGGGAAGGGAGGTTGGACTATTTCTGTGGTCACATCTTTGGCCAGAGCACCTCTTGGCAATGCCTACTGCTCTTGGGTGCTTTCAGGAAATGCTGGGAAGTGGAGGGGTTGCTTTGGTGGGTGTCCACCATTTGATTTCAACCTTTAAGATGCTCAGCCTCTATTTTTGTATGTGTTGTCCCCCTTATGCATTTGTTCCCCACGGAAGCATTAGATCAGCCTTGGTGTGAGACACAGTAAGATCTGCCATGTGTGTGTTGGGACTTGGACAATCTGGAACTGTTTCCAGCTTTACAACAGGTGCTATGCGGGACCCCAGAGGAATTATTTACTCCTTCCAGGTCCAAAGCTCCCCAGCTATAAAACTAGCTAAAACTGCAGAGAGGGAAGGATATATGTCATTGGACCTCTGGTGCTCCTGATGGCCCAGGCTATGTGTCATGGAAAGAGACAATAACCCAGATCTTTCTTGGGGTCTTTTCTGCCTTTACCATGTCCCCAGACCTTTTTTCACTTATTCCCTTTTCCTGCTCCTGTTTTCCTCCTTTTCCTAGCAGCTTCATCTCTTTGTCAGTCTCCACGGCTCTGTGAAGGCAGAGCTTTGGCTGTCCCTTAGCCCACATCTGCTCAGCTGGGTGCTGTCCCCTCCCTGGGAGGCTGTGACCTCTGCCATGGGGCTGCCTCCAGCTCATTGCAGTCATGAGTGTGTGCCTGCCCTCAGCCTGCCTGGGCTGCACTCTTTCAGGCAGGGTTATTCGTTCACGCCCATAACTAGGCAGAAGGAGTCCAGGCATAACTCGGCATAGAGGTGGCGAGGAACTGACATTTTTCCCCCACACAGTGCGTTTTTGTGCACCTTTTTGTGTTCAGTGGGAGAGCAGAGGTGTGACCTGACTGCCAAGCTCAGCCCTTTTCCAGCAATGGGGATGTTCACCTACCTTGCACATAAAAATCTGCATACTGCAGTGCACACAGTGTTGCTTCACTTGCAAGAAGCTTTCCTACTTGGGATGCGCTCCAACTTTTCTGGCTCTCTGATGTAACTGGGTCATTGTACACAAGGTTCCACCACTCATTTCTGGCAAAATCACTGGCTTGCGGACAGTTTATATTCTTTTTAAAAGACTATGGTCATTTGGCTTCCTTTTTCCACAGTTTTGCATGCTCCTTCTGTTGGTTTCCTCCTCCAGTGGCAGCATGGGGTGCTGGTCGTCTCCTCTCCACCATGCCTGCTACAGGATGGGGCTGAGCACCCGAAAGGCTGAGCCTCAGCCGTGGCGCTCTGGGTTGTGGCACCGTGTGCCTCTCTGGGAGGTCATCAGCCAGCAAGCGCCTCTCTCTGCTTCCGCGTTCGCTGTGTCATGCTTCTCAGCTGGATTCACAGCAGCCTGCTGCGGGCTGCTCCTCCAGTCCAAACCAGGCCTGATAATTGATGCAGTAATCCTCTGGATTCCCTCATTAACAGCCGCTAATGGCCAGCATGTTAGCGATGAGCACTGCGAGCAGGACCAATTCAATTAAGCCTCTAATAAACCCATTGTAAATGGCAATAACCACGGAGTTCAAAGGCAGGATTACAGAAACTTTTTGCAATGGCTTGTGACAGCAGACAGGGCGTAGGACTTGCTCTGATTAATTGACTGCAATGGGCTGAATGACTTTCTCAGAAACCCTTTGCACCACAGGCTGGCTGGCAGGAGAGGGCCACCAGAGGAAGGTGGCAGGAGAGGCTGTAATTGCTGCACAAACTCCACATCTTCTGTCCTGCTCCCAAGCCAGGCAACACCGAGGTCAGGCTCCAATGAACCCATTACCCCAGCGTTTCTCATTCATCCACAGGCCCAAACTCATCTGCCCAGTCCCAGTGCCTTTATCTTACCATCTCAACATTCCAATTGCGCTTCCATCGTGTCCTCTTTAGTTGTGTCCCTTCTTTCCCAGGTCTTCATTCCTCTTTGCCAGCACAGCGAGACTGAGTGCTGGCTGGCAGCTCCCTTCGTTACAGCTGGGCAGTCGTAGATAGTGGAGAGCAGAGGTGACTCTGTGAATTATTCAAGAGCACATCATGGTTTCCTTGCACACTTAATTTGAAATGATTTGGCATGTGATTTCTATAGATAATTCGTGACCTGTCACTCATCCAGAAAGACTTTGCATTGAACAATGCTAGGCAGAACTGCTTCACTGAAAACTTCATCTTGAAGGCTGGGGGTCTTATTTCTCTGTTGTTTTCCTATTCCCTGGATAAGAGTTGAATGAATTTTGTGAAATTCTTGTTGAGAGGATGTGGGAAAAGAAAACTTCAAGATGAAAAAGATTTAATTGCAGAAAATGCTGGAATAGCATTTGAAAATACGATTTTAGAATACAGATTCCTCACTTCTTTTTTTCACATTATTTTTTGAGGTGAAGATTACATGTGCTGACATCATAGTACATTTAAAAGCTATAAAAGGTAATATAAAACTGGAAAATGAAATCAAATTGAAATATGAGAACTGAAAACATAATTTTGAAATGTTTAAATAATTGAAACATTACCAAGTTCTACTTTTTGAGAACCACTGGCATATTCATTTCAATTTCTAATTGTTGTAATTAATTTCATTCAGTGTTTGAGCTGATTAGACTGGGCAGGTAGGTCACTTAATAGGTCTTTGTTCTCTTGTTGGATGTAATTCCTCGAATCAGGTTTCTCATGCAAATCCTGACTACAGTGAGTCTGAACTCTCTCTTCTCATGTCTCCTGTAGGACTCATTTAAACGTTGCTGCTTCTGCAAACACACGCACGAGTGAACTGATTTCCCTGAAACCTGGTGAAAATGACCATAGATGGGGTACTAATGTGCAAGATGATTTTGTAATTGAAATGAATGGTTACAGTTGAGTATCACTTGCCTTTTTTTTTCTTTTTTTTCCAAGTCTTCCTTGGATTTTACCACCTCCTGGTTCACCTCCAGACTTTGCAACACCTCGTGGTGGATACTCCTTACATGAACCAAGAGTCAGAGCTCAGCCATGCATGGAGACAGCCCAGGGCCACGTGCATCTCACGCTTGCACCTGGGCAGTCTGCTGGCTCACAACCATGTCTGCTGAAGCAGAAGATCACATCTGAATTTGTGAGGTTTAAAAAGTAGGATTTGCCCAGCCGTGCCTAAAAGTGAGTTGGGCAGGAAGAGCTGTTAGCAATGTGGAAGAGTAGATGGGCTTGATCTGCAATTAATCTCAAGTGCTTCTGAATCAATTCAACACTCTCCCATGCCAGCTCAGGGATCATAATACCTGTGATAGGCATGGGGTGGGAATGCCTTATCATGCAGTTCTTCCAGGCGTGATACTACAGTCTCCTTCTGTGGACAACTCCCAGTACCTAGAGAGAGGTAGGAAGAGCTGTTAGCTCTTGGTGATCCTGCGCTGGGTGGGATTTCTGAGGTAATGGCTCTCTGCAGTGTGTTCCCAGGAGAATTTATCTACCATGCCTCTGACTCAGCCCAGGAGTAACAGCAATCTGCTATCCTCTGCTGGTAATGCCATGAAGAGCACTTTTAAGTTAAGAGTCCCTTTTTATTATCACATGTAAATCTAAAAAAAACCTATAAGAAGCAATGTAAGTTTTTCATTAAAAAATATAGGGCCTGCACATAACAAATGAGAGAGAAAGAGAAGAAACGAAAGGAAAGAAAGCAAGCAGGTCCAAATCTGGCACTGGAGGCCTTGATCCCACTCATTACAACACTTAAGGCCAGGTTTAATTCTCCTTACTTCACTCATATGAGAAAGTGAATCTCTCAGTCTCTCACAGGCTCCTTTACCCTCTTTCTTTGTCTTCTCACAATGCTCTCAGAGGCATCTATCTGTACTCAGTCACTCTTGCTGCACATTTCTTTAAATTGAAATTGGAAAATCTTCCAGACTCTTGGGGACACTTTTGTCAGAGGAATTCCTGGGAATATAGCCCCTATATGATGAAACCAAGAGTTGTTAAATTAACAAAAGACCAACTAAAATTATGATTCTTTGTTCCTTGTAGAAATCTTGTTTTACCAGCAAATATTTTTAAGGAACTCTATAAAAATACGTGCTTGTACATTCGAGGTCTTCAATTTTATTTTCTGTCAAATAAGACTGAATTTATGAATATGGTGATCTGTGTGTGTCTCATTAGGAATCTGCACCTTAGCTTGTGTGCTAGATACTCTGACACCTTGGAGATCCCAAAAGTGTATGAATTATTTGAACTAATTTCACCAAATCAGTTTAATTCTTGTTTGGCTCTTAGTTACGTGCCAAAAATCTACCCATAGCACACAGGAAGGAGGGCTGCAGTGCTAAGAGAAGTACTGTTTGGGTTGGAAAAGCCCAGCCTGGCTTATTCACCCCAGGAGGATGGTTTGGATGCTGCACAGCAGTATCAGAAATCAGGGCAAAATGCATCAGAGGGCCAGGCAGGAGAGGGCAAAGCATGAGGAAGCATTTCTTTCTTAAATTATACCCTTGTAGTGCATGTCGGCAGGGACAATGCTGAATAACTGAGCAGTAACCTTGCTTCTGGGTGCCTGTCGCCACCTCCAGCTACTGTCATGTCTTTTTTCCTTTTCCCTGCCCCTCGCTTCCTGTACCCTTTTGTTCTCTTAATTCTTACATATGAAGAACACCACAGCATTCATATGTAAATCGCACAGAGCACTGCTAGAGGGAGGGTGTCTGAAGGAGAAAATCTATGCCATGCTCCTCCCTTGCATTTTCAGCTCCCAGGTGGGCTCCTCTCCCCCGGTCTCTGAGAGAGAAAGCACAGAGAACACTGTGAGCTCTGCACATGGCCTCTTCCTGCAGCTCCTCAGCACCTCTGTCTGCGTGGTCCCCATGTCCATGGATGGCAGTTACAGATGGATTTCTTTCAGTGCCTGCAGAACACTGGTGGTCTATACGAATGTACCGCCCTGCACTGAAGTCACCCCAATAATGTATCTAGCACAGTCCTCAGCAGCAAATTGGTTCCATCCCCTTGACACAACGGTGGTGATTGTGATAGTGCTGTTGATTGCATAGGACTATGTCAGATGGAAAAGTCATGTATAGACACACACATGGAGTGATTCTCCTTTCTCCATCCCATCCCCCAAATAAAAGGATTTTCAGAAGTCTCCCTGAGGGGACTGGAAACAGAATTTCTTTACGTGTAGGCAGCGTGCTGTCAGATTTTTGTCAGTTTCATTCACTCCCTAGATAGGTTACCAGGGGCTGAGAGCTACTGCTCTTCTCTTCCCTGTAATCTCTTAGCTGGATAATCAGCTCCAAAATCAATGATTTCTGCCCTGCAAGTCAGTGGAGCAAAGCCGTGTAGCTCAGCCTGAAAGAATGGACATCTACCTGGACAGCCTTCCCGTTCTGCTGGGTGCTGACGCATTTATTCTCACCACACTCCTCAGTCCAGATTTAGCTTATTCAGCCATAGCAACCCAGCTGTCTGGGACCTGAGCTGTGTTCTCTCCCAGGCTGCATGTGACGTCTCCCCACTGCTCTTCCTCCCCTCACCCCGTGCCGAGGAGCAGGCTCTGAATCTGGCACAGGTGCAGGGAGGGATGAACAATTTTCCTCTGAACTACTCACCCCTTCAGTCAGTGCTGCCAGGGTGCCTGTGCTGAAATATCAATGCAGCTGGTTAGAGACACTCACTTCTGTGAGCGCAAGGGATGGCTGTGCAGTAGTACCAAGGGTGTATTGTTCTGTGAGGACACCCAGCCTCTTCCAAGTCTCCCCTAGAAAGTGTTAGCCCATGCTGAAGCACTGCAGGGGTAAGGGGTGTAGCAGCTCCAGGCAGACCTGGGGTACCATGGTGGGATATGCTGGGCACTAACTGTGCTCAGAGTTTGACAGGGCCAGAGCAGGACGGTGAAGACACAGAAGACTGCGATGGGATGTGGAAGGTTCCTTGCCACACCACAGCTTGGCGGCTGGCCCTTTACACACTTTTATACTGAGTCCAACACCAAAGGGCAGTGCTGTCTATGCCCCAAGTGAATTCAACCTGACTTTGACAAAGCCATCCTGTTCTGTGGCATCCCAGTAAGTGGTGTTGAAAGTGGAAAAGATCTGGGTTCCTTGACTGGGATGTCCTCTGTGAAACACTGACCTCCATTTGTCTACAGGTACCACCTCACGTTTTAAAATGTTAGTTCCTCCCATCTTAATTCTGCCCAGAGACCCTGAAGGAAATGCTTTGGAGCTGGAAAAATGTTAAAGGGTGAAGGCTGATGTTGGCACCAGAAATGTTTTAGAAAGCTGTTTGGGTTGGTGGCATAAATGTATTCCCTCGGAAGTTGAAAAAACAGCAATGAAACATTTTAGGCAGAGTCTGTTGAAGGGTGTATACTTGCATTTGAGCATTAACTCATCAAGAAGAAAATTAAGGCCCAGCTCTTCCATCCTCCTACACCCAGTTATGTTCTACGCTCTGCTGTTGTTTCTCGAGGCTTTAGCCCCAGGAGTAGTCTATTTAGGAGGGAAGGAAGATCAAGTGGTCATATTTGCAGCCCCTGCAGGGCTGAAGGCAGCTGATATGGCTGGATGCAGGGATTGGGCAGCCCTGCCTCTAGTTACACTGAGAACAAGCAAGGGATGGGAGCAGTCTTTCAGGAAGACGTGATCCTTAGCACTGGCAGGTATATGAAATGCCCATCCATTAGGAAAGAAGTAGCAGCTTTATGCTTTTGATGTCAGCTACTGATTTACAGTGATTTATATCAACAGCTACAACCTGTATTTACATAGTATTCCTCACAGGACTGTCAGGGCTCTTTACAGGAGAGAAAAAAAATGGTCTTAGGTTAAAATCATAAGCCCTGCAACAAGGGAAAAACAGGTTCTTGCCAGAACTCTGCCAAAGCCTTCCTGCATCCATTTAGAAAGGCTGTTTTAAGCTTAGCCCTTCATGCCTGAGTTTCCCCAGCTTTGAAATGGGGACAATAACGCATTTCATCTTCACACGGAGGGGTGGGCGCTGTGAAATTTAATGAGACGTGCTCAAAAAAGAAAAAAAATGCTTGAAGATCCTGCAATTGAGAATGCTAGGTAGCTGCATGGCTCCCAGCAATGGCATCCCTGGGTGAAAGAGTACACTAAATTTTTTAGCAATCCTGGCTTTCTCTGGGTCTATCTACAACGAAGAGACATGCTGTCTCAGGTTGGATTAGATGGGAGTGCCTAGGCCAGGAGGCACTCCTGCAATAGGTGCCGTACACGTGCTCTGTTGTTTAAGCAAGTGAAAAAGGACATGGTGGGGTTAAAACCCACACGACAAAGACAGAGCTATCAGGGACCCTGTATAGCTATGATTTCTGCCCAGAAATGTACATGCATTCCTAACAACCCTCTCTGCCTGCAGAGTACAAATTCACTGTCAGAGCCTGGGGCCTAAGAGTCACTGCTGCTGCACCACCAACAAACCAGGCCACTTGTCAAGGGGCTGAAGAGTGGGGTAGGCCTGGGTGGCTCACGGGGAGCGAAGTGGTTGCTGCCTGGCCAGAGAGGAAGCTCTCTTCTAATTTCAGGATGACAGAGAATAAGCAGTGCAGTAAGAACCAACATGTCCAGCTCAGCAGATCCCCCTTTATATTTATGTCCAGATTCTGCCAGCCCAGATGAAATTACTTGTCTGAATCAGGCCTCTTAATTATTCCCTTTGTACAGTTCTGGGAGAAGTAACCCAGTTTAAGCTACTTGAAACCATTCCATCTTGTTCCAGCTCTTACTGTCTTGTAGACAGCTAGTGTCTCCAGACAACAAAGGAGAGGCTGCTGGCTGCAGTGAGAAAGAAAATACATGTTTGGGCCTACAGTGGACTGTGGTGAAGATACGAGCGTCTTGTGGGGCTGCATTACTGTGGTATTAGATAATGCTGTTCTGGATGGCGGCTCTCTCCAGAGCACCATACTGCCACTTGCATCACCAGAGATGATAAACAGATGAAAGACCTTTGATCCGTATGTCTTGAATATGGCCACATATAAGGAAACATTGATCTGTGGTGATGAATGTAATTTCTAAATTAACTGAAGAGAGATAGCATTCTGCCTCTAGCTGTGCCATTTGCATAAGAATGAGGAGATCACCTTAAACAAGAACAAAGAGACCCTTATACATAGTGAACTGTGAAAAAAAAAAAAACAATAAATTAGCTGGAGGTGGGAGAACTGAACAGCCACTGGCAGAACAAAATTAGCTAGTCTGGATCATAGCTGTTATAGAAACAGCAGAGAGAAATGAAAACAGACCTTTTAAGAAAATATAGATTTTTCTCGGGAAAATACGCTCATGGAGTACATCTTGCTACATTTCACTTGATTGATAAATGACCTAATAAAACATGCAGCAGTATCTGCCATTAGCTAACTCTGTCCAGCTCTTGGTGCAGCGATAATGCACTCGTGATAATTTGCAGAACACTTGAACGTCATCTGGCGAAGATGTTTCCATCTCCAGTTTCTTCCATAGGACTATTTATGCACACTGAAATGTTTATGTCCACACAAGGTGCAGATTTGAAAGACTAATCTCTGGATGTTTCCTGAATAACTTATAATCGTCTACAAGCATGTGATTTAGCAAACCTTACTATGCAATGCTGTACATACACTCCTCTATGAAATAATTTTGTTTTAGCAATTCCCGGCTGACAGTTATGGACATGGGCAGATGCAATTGTGACCTCCATGGAGTGGCAACACAACCTGCAAACCTTGTGTGTGCTCCCTGCAGGCAGAAAGGGTGAAGCTCCCCTGCCCCTAGAAAATCCACACCTAGCACATTCAGGAGCAAGCTTTATAGCAGAGTCCATATGTTGCAGCATCCCTTGGCAACGCTTTCCCTGAAACAATTTCTTGAACGCATGCTCAGCAGGAGTCCTGGGTGTGTTTGTCTCATGTAATGCCTGTGACAAACCTCTTAGCTGCACCCTGGCATCTATGATGGACCCAAATTCAGGGCTGGTCTTGGATTTTGCTGGGCAATGTGTTACTTAAGCAGACCAAGGTCACAGCTAGCAGCAGAGCTTAGGATCTACTGCTTCCCAGCTCTGCGCTCAGTTCTTTCTCCAGCTTCCATCCCTCCACGCACACGCACAGCCTCTCACTTCATGTCTAAACTTTGATAAAACTATTCCTGGATCCCAAACAGGCAAATTTCACAGAGATGGGGGTAGGAAAGGAAAAAAAAAAAAAAAAGAAACAATTTATATTATTTCATGGCAAAGGTTTGCTCAGCTCTTCTTCTGACTATGACTAAGAATATTTCATACTCAAATAATCCATCACACTTAATGCGGTTAACTTTTCAATACCAAGTATACAACCCACAGAATATACAAAAACAAAAACAAAAAAAACCCTTCTGGGATTCTTTATCATCACAGCAACAACTACAGAAGAGACTTGTCCTCCTGGTGAAAGGCATTTAAACCATGTGATCACCTAAAGCCCTTCCATCCCTTTTCAGGCCAAGAAAGAGAAAAACCAATTCACAGATAAGGCAAATCCTCATTGTTTCTCTTGTTTTATGGTGCTTCTGGGGTGTTTTGTTGCTGAAATCAGGGGTTATTAACTATCTTGGAGAGGTGATCTGAGGAGGATGGTATAAAGGGAAGCAGTACAGCAGTAGGTGGCCCTTCAGCTGATGGCCTCGTGAAGCTAGCTTATTCTAGAGTTTGTCCATTGCTGCAGTGTCCTGCAGCCCTGTGAGGGAGCCCCATGGGAGGCTGCTCTGGGCCCTGCA
Source organism: Cygnus olor (assembly GCF_009769625.2). Taxonomy (NCBI): domain Eukaryota; kingdom Metazoa; phylum Chordata; class Aves; order Anseriformes; family Anatidae; genus Cygnus; species Cygnus olor. The sequence continues at coordinate 44,589,398 of NC_049169.1, forward strand.
GAGCTAATAGCTTGGCAGCCTTTTGTTGCTGTATCTCCAGTGGCTCAGAGCTTGAGGAATGGGGAAGAGAGGGAGGCTGCAGTGCTGGCTGCAGCTATCTGGTTGAAGAAGCTACTGATGGTGTCTACCCATTCATCCCAAGCTCTCTGATCCATTATTGCTGTAACTGTGTGTGTGTGTGTGCACATGCACTTATGGCCTAACCTGCTCCTGGGCTGGGGAGGCAAATCTCTTGACTTTGTTTGGTTATGCTGGCTTGCTTTAGCACAGCTGTGATGTTGGTCTGCTGGAAAGTCTGAAGGTGGCAGCTTCTCAGTCTCCCTGAACTGTACCCAGCAAAATGTGTCTGAAGGCAGCCTTTGGGTGCCTACAGGTACATGTGGTTTCACTCCAGGGCTGGGGCACACAGACTTGGCTGGGTGAGGATGGCTACTGACAGATGTGAGTGTCAAAGCTTGCCTGTGAGAAACTAGGGGAGTACATGCTGTGTCCTGGCTATGCTGGTAACATAAGCCAAACTTACCCAGTTTAAAGAACTAAAGAGGGAGAATGTTAAGCTGAAAGGAGTTTCAGGATTTTCTTAAGTGTGAATAGTCCTGGAATCTGTAGCTGGTGTGCGGCTCATCTCTGCCAACTGTGGTGATTCATCCAGCAGATCCTATATGTAGGAAACCCAGACATTTCTTGAGAATGCCAAAAACCCGCTGTGCGCTTACTACAGGTCTGAGTGCAAATCCTGGATACCCAGCCTTACCTCAAAAAAAGTGCATTTTGCTAGCGCAATCTCTCCCAAGGGCTGATGCCTAGATGACCTTAAATAGATTTAAATAAATATTTGATGTTAAAACAGTCCAAGGGAAGGCTGGCTGCTTGACAGAAGAAGCAGGAGCCTAACTCCTGCCTTGCCCAAATCTCTGCTGCCACGGGCCACTCCTGCCATTTCCCTCCTGAAAGGAGCCCGGCGAGGCAGTGCTGTTTCCCTCACAGCTGAGGCAGGGCAAGCAGGTGAGAATAGAACCTAGCTGTACAGGGAGCTAGTACCTTGTCCAAGCCTCGCGTGGCTGCTGTAAGGTCACTCTGACATCTACAGGAAGCTCTCAGCTGCTCTAAACGCTGCTCTCCTGGGCAAAGAGGATCTTGATCAGAACTATGAGATTTGCTTGGGAAGAAGTTGCACCAAGCTGACTCTTGTGTCCTTAGAGAACATTATACTCCCTGATTTAAGTGTCCTGCAACCCTCCCACATAGAAACCCATCTGTGACGCCCATGGATACAGTTTATCCGTAGGCTAAAATTCAGTTCTTGCCTCCCCAGCAGGCACCCAGCTGAAGGTGAGGTGGGTCACTGGCCATTGAGGCTGCCTGGACTCCAATTAGACCCTGAAGGGAAGGGAGTCCTGGCTGGGCTTTGGGTGGCCATGCAGCACAAGACAGGAGATGCAGGCAGCAAATCCTTTAATCGTATCCTATATCTATATGGATTCCTTTAATTTTCTGGAAATCATGCTCACTCAGTATAATAAAACCTGAAAGACCTACTTGAAACACTGAATGTCTGGAGTTAATCTGGGCATTCAAATAGCAGTCTCTGTGTTTATTACAAGCATTGGGAGCAGCAGCAGCACTTAAGCTTTCAAAATTGTTAAATGCAAACTGTTTGGTAAATGGAATGAAGAATGCTCTAGGCCATCCAAGTGAGCATCACTTTAGGGCACTGACAATTAAACTGTTGCAAGTTTAAAATCTTATCGTCAGTCTTAGAATAAAAAGGAAGATGTACTTTGGTAGCCCTTTCTGCGAAATGTGTGTTGAGGTCTGGCTCTACCTCAATAAAGGTAAAGGCCTAAGTAAAGACATTTTCAGGATCCCGTTGTGTTAAACCTTCTTCTCATCCTGCATAAAAGATGACCCTTTTCACCCTCCTGCTTTCTCAGAGCAAGTATAAAAGCTGCCAGCTCAGGTGCCCGCTGCAGGGGAGGGGGAAAGAGTCACGAACAGGAACCAGAACAGCTGATACAAATTACCTTTCAAATTGGAGCAAATGCTCCCAGAAATGTCACCTATTAAAAGATCAACTAATAACTTCCTGCTGCAGCCCAAATAGCTTGACTAAAAAAAAACACAAATGTGCTGGAAGTCTTCAGAATCCCCCCCTTTTTTTTTGGTGAGCTTTGCAATTTGATGTTTGTCAGTTTTGTACTTAGCACAATTGATGAGGCTCTGAGTAATATTTATTACAAAAACCTGCTGGATCCCTTTGGAAATCTGGATATTTAAGAGCTGAGAACAGACATGTGACTTCTTCCCTTTGCCAAATCAAATATGAGAACCATAACGGATAGCCAGAGTCCGCTGGATGCCAGGGATGGGTGGTGCTTTGCTGATTCTTTGCCTGCTAACTTGGTATATGTTTAATTTGAAAAATGCAGTAAGCCTCACAGAGCTCTACAGCCTGAAAGACCAGTATGGTTTTGATGAGGTCATGCTTAACACAGTGTATGTTATTCCTACCACTTCCAAAATGAACATCCTTTGGCTGCAAAAGCTCTAAAATAAGTATGGTTTGACTGCATCCTAATGGGTAGATTTCATTTTCTTTGAGTGACTCCTGATCACTTTTCAAAGTCGTGTGTAATCACTGTGAAACCTACAATTTTCATAATTATAAATATTGTCTATTTTAAGGTTTATGGAATCTTCCTATCACACATTTCTTGTTTTCCCAGTTAACTCCTGATGCTACCAGCTGCAAAGATGGAAGGTCTGCACCTTGTTGGCATGAACAAGGATCTCATGGGTAAAAAGATATTTTAGCTATGAAAAAAGTCTATCAAAGATGGACTGACTGGTAAAACAAACCTCTGTAATTAGCAGGTTCTTAGAGCTAATGATAGAGAGACCAAGCCCTAAATTAGAGGCTATACAATCCAAAGGTCACTTGATCAGCTATTTGACAGGATTATGTCTCTTCGTGCACCTCCTGATTGCAGCTATAGTTGAGTCTCTTAAACTTTTAGTCATCTGCTTCCTGACTCAGGGCAGCTGCTGCTATGGCTAACGCTGAAGCAGATATGGCTGAACGAGGTCTATCTGCAATAGGCCGGAACTAGCAAGTCAGGTTTTCCTGCGTAAACCTTTACAGAGTCCTTGTATATCAGCACAGTGAGCAGCAGAGCCTAGCAGAAAGGTGCCAAACAAGAGTGATGTGTTCGTGATATGTCATAACAGAAAGTAGGAAGTTCAGGTAGGCATGCAAGGACAATCAGCGCCTCTACTCAGAAAGTGTGTGGCTTGGTTGGGGAGAGCACCCTTGCTGTGATATCATAGCAGTCAGCATCAACAGCTGATAAGTAAGCTCATTTTCTGTCTGTCCTTATCATCCTTGGCAGAGATCCCAGTTGTGGTGGGCTGGTGGCCTTCAGCTGCTGGTGGAGGAGGGCTTGCTGTTGGGGTTAGACCATCACCCACGTAGCCTGGTTTAAAATTAGCGAGGATGCTTCTGCATGGGTGGCAGTTGCACCTGTGCGTTGCGGTGCAGATGTGCTTGCAATCAGGAGAGGGCTGGAGGGAGACGTGTTTTTCTCCTGTTGCGCAGGAGGATAAGATGAATGGTCGCTTGAACACAGCTACAGCTTTCTGTGTGGGTGAGTCGCTGATGGTGTTTATTTTGAGACACTCCACCTGGGGGAGGAGTAGGACAGCAGAGACTTCTGTCTCCCCCCAAGCAGTGTGCAATGCAAACACTGACAGCAGATGAATTCTTCTGTACTTCTGCCTTGCTACCATCCCTGACATATTCTTTGTAGGAAGAGAATTGGTGCAGACTCTTACGGAAGACCTTCTGCCACCACACTCCATGTACCACGTGAACCAAGAGCCATATTTCAGGTGAATTGCAGAGCTAATGCAAGTGGCTGTGGTCAAGAGGTAAGGAGATAAAGCCTAAACCTACCTATGCCATGAAAAAAAACACCACTGTGCTGTCTATTCAGCACTGCCTCCAGACACCTTGATGCTCTGCTGTTTGTGCCTTAATAGCTGGGTGAAATAGGGCTTTCTCCTGCAGAACAGAGACCACTTGCTATAGCGTTACTGATGTGATATGGACAACAGGTGACCACTGATACTCCATTCTTCCACTCTCCAAAGCTTTTGTTCTAGCTTTCTAATCATCTGTGCACCAGTATTTGACTTTGCTGGGGTGCTTCCTGGGACGATCATTTAGCTGTCTCATCTATGATGCCTGAGCTGTCTTATTCTCAAGTTGCTGCTCTTGGTTGACTTGTGGCCCATCTACCAGTCCTGTAAGGGGGATGGCACATCCTGGAGGGCAGCGTGCGGTGGCAGGGTATATCGCCCTCCATCCTGGAGATGAGAACGGAGGTCATACTCCTGGCTGGGGGAGAGAATTTTGGCTTGTCATCTGGGGAGAAGTAATTGTTTGCCACCACTTTCCCCTCCAGATCCTCTCCAATGCAGGAACAAATAATTTGTTCTCCCCCTCTGTAGTGATGTTTCTGCCAGGGGTAGCATAAAAGGGAAATAACAGGGTATATGGAGCCAAGAGGCAACTGAATGTCTGTGCTGTGCCAAACAAACCAACCCAGTGCAATATATTAGGGGAGGGCTAGAGCCAAGAGCTCTAATTCATAGTGGCTGTGATGCACCGTGTCTCCAAAGGCTGGTACAAAGCCTCCCCTTCCTCTGATCAGCCCCCTTCTGTGAGCAAAGCAAAACTCACAAGGCTCTCAGTATTCTTTCCACACAGTTCATGGGGAGAATAGTTCTTGCTGTGAACATTAAGCCTCAGAGTCAGCTGAATGCAGGGGGGAGAGCAAGGTCATGGCCCTTCTGCTCCCCCTTCCCTGACATTCCTGGTTGACCGAAACTGTGGAGCAGGATGCTAATAAACCATCAGTCAGCCATGCCTTTCTGAATAATCATCTGTTCCCATAAATTATCTCTTCCATCTAATATTGGTGATTTCATATAATTAACGTTAGAGATGGAAAGGCTTTGGATTCATGGTCTATAGGAATGCAGGCTCTTGCTATTCAAGTTTCCCCTGCATCTGAAATAACTCTGCCTTGAGAAATTGTTGCCCTGATTTTAGGATTACTGCTGAAATACGATAAAACACTCAAACCGAGTTCCCTGATGTGTGGCAGAGGGGGCTGGCCCATAAGATCTTTGCTTTCTCCTCTCTGCGCTGGCGATGCCTTACATGAGCAAACTGCGCTAATTCCAGAGCAGTGAGAAATCTCGCTGGGAAGGACACTGCTTGCCACTCCTGTATAATGGAGATGGAGCAGTTAGACACACGCAGGCTTACATAATTTTCCTGACTAAGTGACTTCCTCTTTGATAATGTATAAATCAGATGTACCTTAAACTGCTGTTCTGTTTTCCTGAAAGCCTGGGCAAAGCTGTGCAAGCTGCAAATAATGATTTCTTGATAAATGAAGGATCTTAACTTCCCATGCAGGGGAGAAATGGTGCAGGTGACATTCTCATGAAAAGCACAGAGAAAGCCTTTGCAGAGGTTCAGCCGATATCCCTGAAATTAGTTTTGGTTACTGTGTGATCTTCGGGTGGAGGGAGAGGACTTTTTGGAGGGGATGATTCCCACCCCACTGACTTGGTGGGGAGGAGAATACATGAGTCTAGGGACTGGGAAGCTGCCATCCTGGCTCAGCCACAGCACGGTAACTCTCTCTGTCCCCTTCAGTGAATTTCTGCTGATTTTCATCAAAATTCTTGCTACTCTGAAGGGGTGGGTTGGAAATTTGTGGTTGTATGGGTTTAGGGAAACATTAGCTGGTGTGATGAACATCTGGTAGAATGACATATGGGCAGAGATTATACAGTTTCCTACACAATCTCTGTGCAGAAATGGTCATGCTTTATCTGTAGAGAGTTGTGTTCTAGAACCAGTAACGAGCCCATAGATCTCATGAGTTTCATTTGTATGACATGTTATGAGGTGGTTATAAAAATGTTGCAAACTGAAGCCACACAGCTGCATTTGTTGAGCTTCTTTGGGAAACGGGCAGCTCTCACCAGCTTCCTGTACTTGTGTCCAGCATGGAAGCAGCAATTTTTGATGAAGGTGGTGGCATGTCTCTCTCATGTCTCCACTGTTTTGCCCCTGCTTGTGGTGTCGACTCTGAGTAAGACAGATGAAGAGACATTTTGACTTGGCTTTTCTCTGTTTTATTTTGGAAGGCTTAAAGTGTCTGTTTTGAATCCTGCTCAAATGTAAACTGTTTGTCTATCTCTACACAGATGTAAAACACAAGGCTTTATGGACGTAGAATCTGTTCTTTACAACTCCTTGGGTAGAAGGTATAATCCTCTCTTAAGGATGAGGAAAGACACACAGATAGAGTTTCAATGACTGACTAGAGGCCTAATTATGGGTAGGGAGTAAGTTTCAGATTAAAAATAAGGCTTGAATTCAGCCCCTTAATGAACGCTCCTAGATCTCGCTGCCTCATTTTATGCAGATGTACAAGCAGCATATGTTTTACACAACAGACTCATCATGTTGACTCATCGGAAGGAACAGATAAAGGGAGTGTTTCTGTATTACCCACTATTTGCCTTTTGCGACGCACTTTCCCTGTCTCTGTACCTTAGATGCCCTTCTTGCTGTGGTCTCGAAGTGTGCTCGTCTTCGTGAAGTGTAGGCTTCCTTGTCAGATAGGAGTCTATGCAATTACACTTCAAAGGAAGGGGGATAGGTGGGGAGGGGGAAGGAGGGGATCTTGGCAAGGTGGAGCCAGTCATGGAATCTGCCCCCTTGCCCTAGGAATGGTGCAGATGGGAGTGCTGTCTGCCAGTGCCAGGACTGTGTTCTGGGCAGAGAGGGAACCTACAAATTAGTCTTTTTCTTTCTCTCTCTGTTTTAACATTTATTTATTTGTTCTTCCCTCTCTTCTTCCTCATCCCTCCCTGCTATTAGCTGCAAAACTAATGGCATCATGTCAAAATCTGTTAATGCATCTGCTGTGCAGGTTCAGGTTATCGGAAGTATTAGCTGAGCCAGTCTCCGAACACCTGGGGAACATCTGTCTAGCATCACACAAAAGACTCTGGGTGGCAGGGAAAGTTAACAAATCTAATTGGCTATGAAGCAATATTAGGCATTGAATAATACCATCTTGGAATTCTTTCCATGTCCCCCAAGTTGTTGCATGGACTCTCTGTGCCTGGACTGTGACCATGGGGGAGCCTGGGGCAGGCCTGCTTTGGGTTTGCCGTGTCTCAGATAGGTTGATGGCGGCATTAGTATGAAATTCTTGCTCTGTCATTGCATCATCTTCTCTATAATGACTCCAGTGATAGGGATAATGAGTGACTTTGCCCAGCCCATAGATGTACTGAAATTGGTAGCAGGTATGTTTTTTGTTTCTCTCAACTGCCTTCTGAGACTTTTACTATCAGCTGCAGAATCCTCCTTGTTTCTCTGGGTAGCAGATGCTAACTGTGTCTCTAGTACAAACCATCTCCTCCTTTCTCCCATAAGAAATAAACTATAGTTATCCATGCTGAAGGCAGGCGAAGGATTCATGAGATGGAAATCAAAGATGGAGGTCTTTTTAGCACATCAATAGATTTCTGAAGAGTTGAGTAGTACAGCGAGAGCTGTTGAAGGACTGACAGAGAAGATCAACAGCATGAATCCATCCAGTGTGAGGCACAGTCACTTGCATTGACTCAGCCTCCTGCCTGTTGCTAGAAAATCAGAACAGGAGGAGTTAAAGCACCTTCCCAGAGAAATCTCTCTTGTGGAGGGCCAGATATGGTAGCTGAAAATCTGCTCCCCACTAGACTGCACGGTAGACCAGGTTGTTATCGTTTTCTGACTTCAGTGAAGCATGGCTGCCTCAGGGAAAAGGGGAATGTGAGTAGCATGAGGAGGAAGCACTCCCAGAGCAATGGTGGAACATCAGTCAGGAAGAAGCTGTCCTGTGGTGCTGACCAGGGGATCCTACTGCCTTAACTCATCTACTGCTTCTGGATCACCTGTCTGAGCCATGATCAGGTGTGAAGAAAGACTAGTACCCGGAGTATGGCTGGCTCTCTGGGTAGGATACAGGTGAGGGAGCTAAGGAAAAGACTTGGGGTGTGGCATTTTGGGTCAGTTTTTGAAGCTAGTGTTAGTTGTGAGTACTATCCAGCATTACATGTTTAAAGTAGGTGGTACACGTTTCCTTTGTCTGCATTTCAAAGTGTCTACTTCTCCTTACGTCTGCAAAATATGGTTAATGCCCTGTGAGACCCTCACAGCTGGGATATGTGCACCTCCTTGACTGTATGCCAACACCAGAATTGGCAGTGTGTTTCAGGATGTTCTAGTTCTTTGTGGAGGTTAGGGTGAAACAAATCTGCAGGGGAAACTCACTTTCCGAATCTGCAGCAAGTTTTCTTTGCTAGATCCTTCTACTTGTTCTGGGGGGTTATGTCCTGGGTTAGTGGCTGGTTCCTTTTAGTGGTCTCAAACATCTTATCTCAGTCTAATGACCAAGAGGGAGATACTGAGGAATTTTTTTTATCTCTCCTGCGCCCCAGCTGGATTCTTTCCTTTTGGCTCTCCAATGAGCCTGGGAGCAGAGAGGCCAACCCCAGCGGGCTCAGTCCCATGCTCAGCAATGATGCACGAGGAGACAGCGCTGGCTGATGCCCAGCATGCTGCTGCCAGGGAGCTCTGTAGGTTGTGTGGGTTACTGTGATGAGGTGCCCCATGATCCAGTTGACCCCTTTGGATATCCAGTTCCAGGAAAGATGCATTTTTTTCTCTCTCTCTTGTAGGATGTGGGTGCTTGTGTCTGACAAGTTTCCACAGGCACTCACATGCCTGACAGTGTCTCAGGAGACAGAACTGGGGCAATGGGGAAGGTCACAGGCCAGCCTTGGATCTGAGTGGGAAGAGGTTAAGATCCCCAGGGTGCCTGTCAAGACAGCTCCAGTGAGTAGGAAGCTGATCCTGCTGAGAAAGCTCCACCAAGGAGACTGAGGAAGGTTCCTGCTTTTGTGCACAGGCTAAAATCACTGCCCTTGGATCCAGACTGGTTTTAAGGCTTGCTGTGATCATCCTTTTGGTGGCTGTGACGCCAACATCCCTGTGTATGAGGCCATTCCCCACTGGAAGGGTGCTCAGTCCTCACAAGACACCACTTTACCATCTGCTCCACAGTCAAGACTCACTTGCTTCTACTCTTCTTGGAGCTGTATCAGTGCCTTACAACCATAACTGCTCTTACCCCTTCCCCTCAGTGCTGGGGAGGTCTGTCTCTGTGCCACCTGGCAGCCCCTCCTGCGGTCCCAGTGCTCCCAGTCTCCTTGTCAGGCTGGGCACGTCAGGCTCTGCTCCCCCGGGTAGTTTTGTTCCTTGCCCACCTGAGTGCTGATGCTATGGTAAAAATAACTCTGCACGGAAATGAGAGCACTGATTGGGATTTAAATAAAATTTACATAAAACTGTGCCTTGAGTACTAATTAATTAGATGTTAAAAGCCCCTGAAAAAGTAGAGGGGGGCTTGCTTGCCTTCTCAAATGTGGTAAGCTATTAGGAGGGAGAGGCAAAGGCTTTCTGTGGCTTAACTGGAGCACCACGCTCCAGCTGACAGGCGCGGTAGGAGATTTGCAGCTGGTAGGCAGGAAGAAAGTCTCCCTTCTGCTGCGGTGGGTGCTGCTTACTTGCACCCACCAAATTAGACCTTGAAGGAGGGGGTTGGTCCCTGGCCAGGCTGCATGCCTGTGATGTACAGGATTTTGTGACTTAAAACAAGCTTGTCTTTCCCATCTTCTTTCCTGGATGGGATGCACATGACTGTGGTCAGTGCAGTGCTGAGCCTGGAGCAGAAGTGCTGAATGCAGATGAGCCCCATGCCTCCCAGCAGAGCCCTTTCCTGGGGTCAGCATGGCAGGAGCTGTGCTCAGAGCTTCCCATCACCTCTTGGCGTGGGAAATGCAGCCTGCCATGACCTGCCAAAAGCAAGGTAGGCAGACCCTTGGTGTGGCTGCAGGATGCCTCCCCAGCTCCCTCGGGTACCAGGAAGGACCCAGCCTCACTCGGATCCAGGCCTCCTTCTGGACCAGGTAGTACTCAGCCCTGAACTGTGCAGGAGAAGAGGCATTTAGCTCTTGATCTTGTCCACTATGTGGGGCTGTAGGAGGAAAATGCAACATGGAGAGGATGAGGGGCTGTGCTAGTACTTGCATGCGCTCCATGGTAGCCCCTCAAGGCAGCTTTTCCACATCTATTACAAATATTACAAGGGACAGCTCTGCGGCTCGTGGTGACTTACTGGTTAATTAAGCAACGAGATGTACCAGTTGGGGTGACACCACCAATTAACTCGCTCCTCATACTGTCTATCTAATTTAATCTACCTAGGATTTTATAGAGTGCTCATAGCCATGGAGAGGATGAGGGTAGGGACGCCCTTAAATTTTACTGCAGTTTATAGTGTTGTCTGAATCCCTTGGCCACCATTAGAAAATGGGTCATATAAATGGACAAGCAGGGACGTTCAGTTGCTGGATCCATTTCAAACTGGATTGAACCAACTTTCTGTGTCAGAGAGAACATTCGGAGCTCCCTGGAAATGGACTGGACTCCTCAGGCCCCAGTAGGTCTTCAGTGAATTTAAGTGAGCTGTGCTATAACACTTCTCCACTCAGTAGCTGCTTGTTACGTGCTGCAAAAAGTCTCACTGCAGCCAGTGGGTGTGCTTGGAGATAGGGTCTGGCAGGATATTTATAACAGCTGGCAAAAGCCTCCCATTTGGGTATAACCGGAAGAATTCAAACCGACTGTTCTTTCCGCTTTCAGAACCGTCCAACTCAGAGGATCACAGTGCTGTTTTGATCTTGATGGGTGTCCTGAAGGAGCCACCAGCCACATCAGGCTCACAGTCTGCCTGGTTCCAGGCAGCTCTGGGAGATGTCCCCGTCTCCTCCTCAGCCCACCTAACCAGCGAATACCCTTTGAGTTGAACAAGGTCAGGCTTTCTTTTTCTATAGGCAACTCACTGGTTGCCCTAACCAAAGCTAAGAAGAAATGTCCTCCTGTGAAAATTGAGTGTTTGTTCCAAACTGAGGAGGGATGGACAGACATATAGATACAAATATTTAAATCCTCTTCAGCATGGAGTTTCCTCTCCTTGCCCAGCTGTACTCCCAAGGAGTGCAACAGGCTGCTGTGCAAATCTGAAGATGGTACTTCATGTGAGTCAAAATCTCTGTTCAGCTTTGATGTTCAATCTCTTTGGGCTTTTTTATTTCATTTCCGGAGATGTCTGGATCTCACAGAACCCACAGGCAATGAGGAATGTCCTTGTTATGCCATATTAACTTTTATTTGTATCTGGTCATTAATTACACGGGGGATGCAATAAGCCACAGTCTGTTCCAACCTTGGCATACACTACTTTTACGTTGAGATGACAACAAATCCCAACATGGGAGTGCTTTCTCATCTTTCTCACCCCAACTCCCCAAGGCAACCTTTTAGATTCTGCAAATATTTTGCTTGCATTTTCCGTTTCAGCATTTCTCCCTAGATACGTCCCCAAATATTTTGAAAATTCCAGTGTCCCTGGCAATGACCTCTACCTTTGTGAGCTGTTTTTGTGAACATAACCAAGGCAGACCTGACCTGATCAATGTATGGATGTGGAGCTTTCAGGGAAAATAAAGTGTGGAACAACCCCACTATGGGTATGTAGTGGATCCACCTGTTCTTGAGCCACTGCAGCTCCAGAAAAGATGTGATCAGAGACCCCAGTGCTTTTTCCAGTGCCACAGAGGTTAATTCTAGTTCACATGCCAAATTCCAGGTGAGGTTGTTTTGTGCTCCTTATCTAATCTTTTCTTTGCAACAGCACTTAGCTATCGCTATATTATTGAGGATTTTTACCAGAATGGTAATGGCCAAAGGCCCGGGGAGCGAAGTCCAACAATCCGGAGTAGAGTCTGGCAGGGCTGAGTCCTGTCCAGAGAGGGGAGAAACCAGCTGGAGAGAGATGCGTGGCTCTCTTCTCCTGCCTCAGTTCTTACTCACTTTTGACTCATGTATTTGAGCTGTTTAATTTTCAACTTCAGGCTGAGCGAGAGTGCAGTTAGCATAGCAGGGTACACATACATTTGATAAATACAATTCTTCCTGGAATTGCAGGTACTCTCAGTTTTCATTTTCAGGTTACATATTACACCTTCCAAGTGGTGTAAAAGCAGTTTCTCTATTCTGTTTGTATATTGAAGAGCCCACAGTAGCTAAATTTTTCCAGCAAGAGCTTTCTCCTTTTCAGTGTCCAGTATCTCTTTGTCCTACTATGAACAACATCCTGCCAGCCTGTGTAGTGCTGCTGCCATCCTACAGGTTGCTGATGCAGGTCTGGATATACCATTCGCAACAAGTTTTTGGACGAATTTGTGTGGATAGATTCCCCCCAAAAAGTAACATCTCTCTGCAACTGGGTGGTGTGTTACAGAACAGTTACAGAACTGAGGAGGGGATGACTGAAAGCAGCCACACCTGCATGCAATATGCTTATTTTAAAGTGTTTCAAACATGTCTAGCTCTCTGGGTCTTTAGCAAGGTATCCAGAGCTGCTCTAGTGCTCAGTTATCTCTGATTTCTAACACGACCTTCACCACAGAGGTGTTTGAGCCTCACCCAACAGTAAATTATGTTAGAATTTTGATAAGTGTGTGTGTAACTAAATAGGTAGATTTCTGAAGAGAGGAAATAACTTTGAAATATGAGTACTTAAGTATCCGTTGCATGGGCATATCAAATGGGTTTGGAAGGAAATTAAATCTCTGTTTGTTTCCATTATATTTATCTTGTATCAGGCTTATAGTTTAATGTTTCTGCAATTATCAGGGCTTAAAAAAGGTTTACTCTTTCCCACCTTCTGAATTTTGTTTCTTTTCTACCTTTCTCTACAGCACTGAAAATAGTTGTGGCTCAGGACAGGGTGCAGATCAAAGTGGTGGTAGATCCTCAGGTACCCTTGGTGCATCCTGTTTGCATGCTCAGGGTGTCTGCTGAGCCTATGAATTTTCCTGGATGTCAGATTCTGGGCACTTTTTGGCTCTTTGATGAGGAAGAAAGGATCCTGCTTCCTAAGATCACCTGGAAATTTTATTTTGCTAATTTCCCTTTTGATGCAGAGATCCACAACAGTGACAGCACTTGTGATCTAACCTCTTCCAATGCTACATTATAATGGTGGCACACTAGTCTTCTAAAGCTTGTAGCAGGTTGTTGGAAGCGTCTTGTAGCCCCCTAAACTGAGCATCTCTTGTGTGGTTATCTGTGATGACCAGGCAGCAATCTCAATGCCACGACTGGTCTGGTTCATACTTGCTCACAGCATTTCACATCAGGGAGGGATACACAGTGAGAGGTGAGGATATTCAGGATAAGATCAGTTCTGCATTGCCATTCTTCCCAGGAGAGGTTAGCCTTAAATGCAATTACCTCAGCCTTTTCATTCATATTCTCCGTTTGCTAATGTTACCCTTCTTCCTCCACTGTAGAAAAGCCAGTGATTTTCTCTCATTGATGGTGAATGGAAAGGAAGGCATGACTGCCTGGTGGAGCAGTGCAGGCTCACTGCCTCCAAAATGGCTGCATTTTATTTGAGCCATTTCAGCCACCTGCTGTTAGTCTAGTGGCCACAGGGGAGCTAAATCATTCTTAACTCTCTTAAAACCTTCAAAGCCAGTCTATGTTCCTGGGTGATGCTGTTTTTCATTTATTTTTCCCTGTAAATCCAAGCTCTTTTATCCGTGTGTGTTGCAGCACGTCTTCCTGGTTAACGGGTATTTTAAGTAACACCTTTTAAAGGCTTCTTAAGGAATGCTACTGCAAAGAAAGAAAGAAATCACTTTCCCATACATGAGATGAAGTCAGAGCCCAGTATTACAAGGTTCCCTCAGAACTGAAAACAATTACTGTGTTCTGGGTGCAAAATCATAGACATTGGTTGGAAGGGGGTCATGTAAACCTTACTCAAGCAGAGTCAGTGTTTTTACTTACACCATCTTGCTGTCTTACACACCATGTAACCTTAACTCTGACCATAGTTCTCAAGCACTGAAGGGAAAAAAAAATGCCCACATAATAAGAATATTCCTTTAGGAATCACAGCTGCAAGCTCTGAGTTTTTTCCCTCCTACAATATAAGTGATCACCTCTGCTGACAGAAAACTGCCACTTCCCCACCTGCCAGCACAATTCCTTAGAAATCCGTAACATGCAACTGCTGCTGGTTTCAGTCCAGACCTGCTTCTGTATTCAGAGCTGCTAGGAAGCGCTGCGGGCTGAATGCTGTGAGCTCCCTGCTCAGGGGGAGAGGCTGTGTGCAGCACATGGCAGCAGCGCTGGCTCAGATAGCGCAGACACAGTGTGAGACTCTGCGTAAGGCTCTAAGCCCCAAATCCGGCACAAGTAAATTTTGGCCCAGATGTCCTGACATTTAAGGTGCCTGCCCTAAGGGGTGGAGGAATCAAATCAGCCTGCCTGAAGTGAGCGATTTCATCTCTGCTTTGTCATGGCTGCACCAGGGGAGACCTTAGAGGGCAGCTCCATCCGTTGGAAGGGGTCTAGAGCTGGGAAGGGGCTGTGGTGATTTTAGTCCTGTTCTCAGCTTTTTCTGTGAGCAGGGTAAGTCCCACAACCCTTGAGAGAAAATTTCCAATAGTATGTAAGTGCCTGACAGGGGACCTGCTGGGGTCTTCAGAAATTCCAAGGCACCCAAGCACATCAGAAAATATACACCTCATCCAGTGCCTCTCAGCAGGATCCTGAATTTATCCATAAGGAAATACTCTGTGGGTGAAGAGATCAGTCGGTGAAAATGATCCTGTAAGGTCTAAGAAGTTCATGTCATGGCTGTAAGATGAGAGGGTGTACCCAGTGCCTGCTTGGCTTTTCTGATACGGTTTAATCACAGAGGTGGCTGTGTAGCAGGTGCTGATTTTTAATGAGGTTCCAGGTTTCGGGATGCCTTGAGAGGTGCAGGCAGCCTGTTGCTGGGACTGTGATCTTGCAATGTATGAGCACGCTTCAATGTCACTGAATCTGCTGGATGCATGGTGGGCTAATGCTTTGGGGAAGTAGGCTCTGCTTGAGCTTGGGAGAGCTGAATGACAAATGGCAGAAACGATGCAGTGCTGGAAACTGAGCTCACCAGAAACCTTACCCAGCCTCACTAGTGAGCTGCCTCCCTCTGCCAGCACTCAGCCCAGCTTCCAGCCAGGCAACCACCTTCAAAGAGAATTGATTTAAAAAAAAAATAAAAATAAACTCATCAGTTATTTTTTTACTTGCCTAATTTTTTCCCCCCCTCCTAATTACTGTGGCCTATAGTCCAGATTTGACAGCGATCTGCCAAGGGAGAGGTTTTCTACACATCCACTTGTCTCTTGGCGACCAAAGTCCTGTTGACAAACTCTCTGCACTGGGTTACCATGCAGCCAGAACATGCTTCTTACAGTCATAAGAATCACCAGGGAGTGAAACAGCTTTTCTTTAGCTAAATATGCAGCACATTTTAAATGTCTGTCCTTTATTATAGGATCTTCCAAGGATAGTGATGTAAGGTGTGGGGGCTGGCACTGTGCCTTAGCCAGAGATATTGTAGACATTTAACAGAAACATTGAGAGTGGTATGAATGGGCATGAAAGGCACCAGAGGATGTGGCAGAAGGACAGGAGTGGCAGGCGTTGGTGACACCTACGCTAGAAGATCATCAGGAACACAGCACTCCTTACAGCTTCTCAAAACACCCAGTCTGCAGAGAACAAAGGTCAGCTGAAAGCAAACCACAGACTGAAGCTATTAAGAGGTGGGAAGATAAAAGACAAGGCTGGAGCCATTAAAGACATCCAGGTAAGGAAACTAAAGGCAACGAGTAATGTTTCCTAATACTCCTGAGAGGTAGAACAGGATGGGGTGACAAAAGACCACAACCCCTGTGAACCCTTAAAGTAAGCAAAAGGCAAATCCCAAACCAACTCATGGTCAACTACCTAAGAAGAACTCAAAAGATGTGAGATATGATGACTTGTTAACTTGTGTCACTCATCCTTCTGTCTTTGCAAGCAGTCCTGGCTGGAGCATGTGGGCACGGATGTCTTGGTGCCTGAGAACAAGCGGGCATGAAAGAATGGGCGTGAATGAAATCAGTAGTTTAGAATAAAGTCATCCCCTCCGATAAGGTTTCTTTCTCATTGAACTTTGCTGCATTAGTTGAGATTTGTGCAACAGTAGAGCGCTCCTGTTCCTAGCCAAGGAGCTGAAGTGTGATAAACCTTAAAAGAGGATGTTCTGCATGAGGAATGTGGAATATTCACACACATCCCTCTGAAGGTAGGTGTGCGCTCCAAAGCCTGTGGTTAAATTAATTCTTAAAGCTCCTCAATTTGACATGGCTTTCCTTTCCATACAGAATGTAACTGGAGGAGGGATAATTTTCTCTCCTCCTCTGCTTCTTTCTTTCTCTACCACCTGTTCACACATATGATGTCTTCTGTCACCAGAGACTATCTTGAATGAAACAGCACTGATGCATGGCTGTGGTCTTCAGGCAAAGGTGCATGAGGAATATTAAAAGGCAGGCTGTGAATGAGGGGAGTGAGACTCTGTGAACTATATATATTCCTCCTTGTCTTCTTTCTCTGTAAACTCTGGCTCTAATTCATGTGTGAGCTGCAAGACAGCTGTCAGACTGAGCACTGCTTCCTAAATACATCTAACAAGGAGCTGAGGGTTGGGCTAGTGCTACAAGGAGAAGCAAAGCCTTCACCCCAGCTGGCAGATGGAAAAGAGCCTGGCTCCTGGCTGGACCCAAAGCTTATCTTCCTAGGGAGACTGGAAGTGACTGTGACTTTACTTTCCTCTCTAAGTGCCTGGCTAGACTTCAAGGTGCTCAGATAACTCTGAGTCTGTAGTCCCTACACACATTTTCCTGCATGCCATTATCTCTCAAAGACTCTGGGGATGCACTCACTGACTGAAGGCAAAATGGCTTCTTTACGGCTTCTGCTCAGCCACATCCCTGCTGATTTCAGGCTCAAGACCTGCTGTATGAGGCTATGGCAGAAGGTAGGGAAGGAGAAGTTTTGCGTCTGCACAAAGGAGTCAGTGCTTAGAGAGGTGCCTGGATCCTGCATTCATGGGCTTATGACCCTGCTGACCGTGGCTGCTCTCACTGCCTCCTGGGACAGCAAAGTCCAGATGTTCCCAGTTATCCACCTTAAATATTTTTTCCCTGATTTTAACCAATTTCTTACTTGTTTCAGGGAGTGCCCTCATTCTAGAAGCACGGGATCTGGTGAGTAACAGTTCTGCTTTCACCTCAACTGCTGTCTTGGTGCATCTGTAAAGCTCCCTCACATCCTCTTCTCCAAAGTGAAGACCCCAGGTGTTTCTCTCTCCTCCCAAGGTGCCTGCTCCTTCCCCCTGGCCATTACAGTTGCTCTTCTCTGTGCCTCCTGGGGAGCAGGGACCAGAACTGCCCACCGTTCTCCAAAGCTGAGCTTGTCCGGGTTTTTCATGGGAGCAAAACAATACGAAGGAAGAGGAATGGTACAGTGGTATCCTGTTCCACTCAGGACTCATCAGCTTTGGCCAGTGCTGCCTTTGACCTCTCTTCCCATCCACTCCTGTTTTTGGACAAAACTATTTTCACCAATCAATTTTTTAGCTGTGATATCTCCCCAACCTGTATGTCCTTGTAAATACGACACAAAGCAGACAAACTTTCACTTCTGTGCATCAGAAGAGAGACCTTGACCTCTGGTGCTGCAAACGTGAATCAGTCAACTCAAAGCTCAGGCTCCCTTCCAAGCAGTGTGATGAAGGAAGGAAGCCTCAGGTAGGTGCATCTTTGAGGCTAAGATTGCCCTGCTCTGAATGCATCACTAGTGGGGTATCTGGGAACAGGGTGGGCTTCACCTCCCACCAGCCCTTCAGTCTGTAGGTTGATGCACTGGCTGCAGTTTGCAGCCTGGTTGCTCTTCTGCAGCTCTTTCTCTGAACATTTTAGGAGTCTGACCACGGGAGCAGCTTCTGGCCAACTATCCAATGAGACTGATAACTCATTTACAGCAGGGAGATAATGCCCACCAATTACTGGAGCCAGCAGTTCAGGGGTGCAGCAATGAACTGTCTAATTAGGGAAATGCAACTACCTCTGGGTAGGATGCCTACCTCAGCAGAGTGGGCAGAAGCATGATGGCCCAGAGAGGAGTGAAGATGAGGGCTACTGCTGATAGAAACAGCTTGAGGGAATTTTGAGACAGACTCAAAATACTGAGATAGCAGTCGTCTGGTGGAGAACCTCCACCAAACCAATCTTGCACAGTGTCTATCAGCCAGTATTGCTGATGACTTTGCTGAAAGGTCTGATGTGAGGGAGAGGAGAGAGAATGAAGGAAGGACAAAAGACTTTCCTGGCTCTTTTCCTAAGTGTGAGATGCTGAACTTCAAGACAGTTTTGAATTTATGTGGAGAAGAACAACCAAGAGAGGAAGCAAAGAAATCACAGGCAGTTTCTGGGGACAGAAGAGCATAGCAGTGACTTACAATATCTAAAGCTGAAATGTCATTGCACAATGGCCTTGCTCTGTTTAAAAAAGATTTGTAGCACATATAAACTGCATATATTCTCTAGGTATTGCTAACCTGACCATGGTAGGGCTTCAGAGCATCACTTTCTGCTAATAATATGGCTTCTAGGGCAGTCAGTGCAGACTTTTGCTGTTTCATTCAACATCTTTCAGGCCCAGGAAAAAGTGGGAAAACAGAAGACAGGGGGTTGTATGTGCTCTACTATTGCATGACTGTGGCTTCTGGAAACCTCCTTGAGTCCTGGTGGCATTGCGTGTGCCAACTGGGTGCTCTCACAAACAGGGTCAGTGTGTGAGGGCAGCACTCACCATGGGAGGGGTCCTCAGCTGAGCGAGCACAGCACAGGCACTTCTGGGGCATGGCAGGACCAAGGCCCCCTGTCCTCAGTTCCTGAGGGAGGGTTGGGGCAAATGTATGTTATGTGAGGGGCCAGAATGCCCCTTAGGATGGCAAAATGGCCTAGAAAACATATTTGCCCATTTGCATCCTGGTTCTTTTGCTTAACTCAGCTCCACGGTAGAAATAAGTAACTTGGGCCTTCTGCATCTTTGTGTCATCAGCTAAAAAACAGGGCTAATATCAAGCCTACCTACCTTCCAGTGAGTTGCAGCTAACTAGAGTTAGCGTTAGTTAATGTTTGCACAGCTCTGGGATGTGAAAACAGCAATATCATGCTAAGTATTACCCCTGGTTCCTAGACACCATGATTCTTCATAACCGGGGCAGTCAATTAAATTAGCTGCAAGAGAAGAGATGCAGGAATGAGGAAGGCGGAGGAGATATCCAAACATAATACTGTATGCATGATGATCTGCAGCTGCAGAAGACAGGGGAAGCTCTGCTCCTGCTGCTTAGGGAGCACGAGAGAGCAGCCTCTGTTTGTACAGGAGGGCAGGCGTTCCCCGATGGACTTGCTTGCAGCATCCAAGTTGAGGATGGACTTCCTCAGCACTGGCTGAGGAAAGGAAGAGCCAGTTTCTTACACATTTCTGGGACTGAAGGCTCTGCTCAAATCTCATGTGGGCCTTGTTCATAATTTTCCAAGGATGCTGATTCTCTGTGATGCTTTTTTGGTTAAAGCCCATAGGAATGAGACTGGCAAGCTGCTGGATGGAGGAACAGCAGCTTTTTCTTCCCAACCAAGCACAGATTGTAGCAGGTTGGTTGAGCTACAGGACCAAGCTGAGCAGCACTTCCAAGTGCTTACTGCCTCCTGTCTGTGTGACGGCACCATCCTCAGTGGGAAGCAAGGAAGGCTCTTCACAGCGTGCTTCACAGCATTTCACATGGCAGTGCCCCGAGCAGTGCAGGACACCTCTGGGCATAATGCAGCCCAGGAGGCACACTGGCTCCACCAGGAGACCTGTGTCACCCAGGGCCTTCACATCACCTGCGGCCAAAGAGCAGGCACCCAGGCAGAGCGTAGGAGAAGCAGGGTGAGAATGGAGCAGCCTCTGTTCCCAGCAAGGCACCATTCTGAACAGGAAAGGAAGGCAGTGGGACTTGGTTGAAACCCAAAAAGGGGATTTAGAATTGTGTGATGCCATGTCCCAAAGCTGGATTTTGTCCAAGATCAATAGCCTGTATTTTGGTCATTGATCCAGAACAATTACCCGAGTCAGGACCTTGGCTTGCAGCCTCTTTCAAGAGCCGTCCCCAGCCACATAGAGGTCTGCCCCCCTGTAGGGATGTGATTCACTAGGGAGGCCAAGGGAAGATTGCCATGCTCTGAATCACCAGCGCTGTTTCTTACAGCTCCCCAGCACCAGCGCTAACCTACATACCAGCAGAGGACTTGGCCACAGCTCCTGGCCAGCTTCCATCCTCTGCAATTGCACTCTGAAATACCCCTCCTCACACATGCACACATGTACCCCACAGCTTCAGAGGGATACAGAAGCTGTCGCTGTTTTCTGTCCAAAACTCCTGCACAGAGGTGGAGCTGGCTCATCCTTCTCAGGAACAAGGTCCATTTCAGTGCCAAAAGACATGAATTATGTGTCTGGAAAGGTTATAAAAGCTCCTTGGGACCCTTTGGAAGGAAGTCACAATCTTGAGATGTAAAGTGATATTAAAATGTCACCTGATCTGACTGCTGGTGAGATCAGGGTCTGTGGCCTGTGGCTAGGGAGGTGTCCTTGTGATGCTGAAAGACAAAGATTGCTGACAGTAAGCATATTCCATTTATGAAGTCATAAAGGTGTCCATACTTGGTAACTGATTTAGGGTATTGTTCCTCCTTCCTCCTAACCTCTCCTTGTCCTGTGGTTCTTCTTCAGTCTCTTCCTCCCTACACTAGCTCTTCTTCCAGATAAACTATCTCCTGCCTTCAGCTGATTATTCTCCCCTGTATTATAGTGAATGATTAGTCCCTGTCTAGTTGCCTCCATAATTAAGTGTTGCTTGAAGGAATATTCTTGTAAGTAACCAAGGAGGTTGCTCCCTCTGGGGCTGTTGGAGCGTGGTACAGCTCTCCGCTGGCTTACGCACCAGGAGGTGGGTGTGCTGTGTGGATGCCCGTTCACACCCAGCCCCTGATGGAGGCACCTCATGCACAAGCTGCCCTGCCTGCAGCTAGGGCACGGACCTCCCCACGATGGATGTGTGCACATGATGAGCTCTTCACATTCATTTGTGGGCTGCCATCCCAGCCAACATGCGTGTGCAGAGGGGCATGTGCTCAGCTCTCCCCTGACAGGTCCCCAGCCCTGTGTAAGCCCGTATGCTCCTGACCAAGCATTAAGGCTCTGCATACTTCCAACTCACCCTTTTCTCTGCTCCCTTTCTCATTTCTCTGACTTAAAAAACACCAGTTTAGTCCTGTCCTGTCTCATATAGCCCCTTGACAACTCCCCACATTAGGAGGAGGCTCTCTAGGGAGGACTAGGATGAGGGGAGGGGTGAGGAGCAGAGAATGGATATTAGCCAGCAGTAGTGTAAAGAACACCCCACCCTTCCTATAAATATCCTATCAGTTCTCCTGCTTCCTAGCAGCACTAATGAGGCTCAACAGGAGTGATGGAGGGCGACAAAGGAATCACTGATGAACAATCAGAGATGGTGCTCTGCTGCTAATGGGACTAATGAGCTACTTTGCATAAACTGAGAGGGAGGGAGGAAGAAGAGCAGAAGAGCTCCTGGAGGGAAGGCCAGTGGCAGCAGGAGCACCACAAGGAGTATCCTGCAGTGAGGCAGCATTTGCTGATGTCCATTTGCCCCCCTGACCACAGGAGAACCACCACCGGGCATCTCTCCCTGAGTGGCACAGGCGCAGCCCACGTGGCATGCCTTGTGTAGTTCTTGTGGGCAGAGAGGTTAATCCAATCATTTGCTGAGGAAGGGGGACACATCTTCCTTAACTCCAGTGGCCAAGATATGGACCTGTGGACTTCCAGAGAACAATTTGCCCTACTTTTGGGGAAAGTATATCCAAGCTAAAGTAGAGCTGTCAGACTCAAAATGCATTTACTATGGCAGGCTGGACTGATTCTCAACCTGTCTCTCTCCTGAGTTGGCACCAGATAACCCAGATGGGGTTATTATCCTGTTTGGAAGGGGATTAGCATCTTCTTTCCTGCTTTTTGCCAGTAGGAACTGGGGGCAAGCTGTAGGTGAGAAAGTCAGGTTTCACTGGGGGCTGGCAGCTGTGATGGAGTTGAGGAAGGAGCATGCAGGAGAAGGAGCAAGAGACAGAGGCAGGACCTGCAAAGGGGAAATGCTAATGACTGTGCCTCGGTCAACCAGGGATAGGCAAGGAGAGAGTCTAACCCCAGCCCACACTGCTAAGGTTTGATAAAGCTTCTGTGTCCTAAAGTCAGGGTGGCCTGGTGTACTCTGGTTATTCTTGGGAAGTACAGAGTTGGTTTCCCAGCTTGAGAATGTGACACAGACAGACCATACCTGGGTCACTTTTCCTTGGCACATTACTACTACATCTCCCGTGACTGCTGTGTGAGACTGGAGAGACCATGGTGCCCTGTTCTGCCTCTTACTCCTGTCTGCCTATTGTTCCAGCACTGCTGGCTGGAAGCAGGAATACCATCTCTGTCACCCTATCTCAGTCCTTGACCCCTTTGCTGAGGCCATGGGCAAGCAAACAAGCTATGATCTCTATTACAGTCTGGACAAGTGTCTGCTAATAGCTGGCCTGTGCTCCATTAATGCATTTCCCTTTCACAGAGGCTCCCCAAACAGCTAGAAGATGGTGACAACTGTGCGGCAAGAGCAGCAGGTTAGAAAGGCTGCAGCACTGCTCTCGTTTGAATTCAGAAGCAGATGCTATAAATTATCTTGCAAATGGAGCTGTAGGAATGATTTTCTGCCTTGCCTCCATAATTTGTTGGCACTTTATCTAGGTGCACAGCTGCGGGTGGGGTGTCCTCACAGGAGGGAGAAGGCACTGAGCTCTCTGCCCACTTATTAGCTTGTACTGGGAGAGATGATTATGGGCTGGGTGCAGCTCCACTAGCAGAGTGGAGCTGACGAAACCTTTTTTTCCCCTAGGGCAGAGTGTGCACAAGGCTGTACACTGACTCCCAATCCTGATATGACGTTTATGTCAGTTTAGTGGGCATCTCTAGCAGGAGAGGAAACTAGAGAACTACTTCTGTATTCAGAGCAGCTTGTGGGCTAGGTAAAACCACCAGAAATTCAGATGCCAGATGTTCCTCTGTCACTGCCCTGACCTCTAAGGGCTACTGAAAGTGCTCCTACAGGATTAGCTTTTGGGAGCTTTGCATAGTTGCAGAAGAGCCCTATAGAAAATCCATGCAGGTTGACTTTGACTCTGAATGGAGAGTACTGCAAGAAAAAGAAAAATATGTGGTTGGCTCAAAATCTGTTCTCCATCTCTTCAAATGGCCACCATTCTGTTCTGATGCCTGATCAGAGAAAGAAATCTCTCTCTTTGGTGATGTGATGGGCAATGTGATGATTTACTTAATGACTGCAATAATACAAAGCTAATTGAGGCCAGAACCTTGTGCACACACACATGTAGATGTGTAGATTTTGTGTGTCCTAAGAGCTCACAAGAGAAACTTGTGATAGGGATCAGGGGCAGAACACGGATGGACAAGATGCCACATGGGTTTTGCTGTAAACATTTGTCATTGACGTGCTGCTGGTGGCGGTAGGGGTGAGTGACTGGCGCTTGTCTAGGTGGAATGAAAGAGGGACTGGAGCCCAGCCTGTAGAACTAAGGAGGGAAAGCCTTGCATTGGAAAACTGCAAGGAGCAATGGCGGGATGTTATCTATGGCCATTGGTCTCTGCCTGCTCTGCTTTCTGTAACTTCTTTGCCAGCTTCAGGCTGTGATTGGCATTCACTGTCAGCTCCTTCCCCAGAGAAAAGAACGGATCCTGCTGTGTGCGTCCTCACACCTATGTACATTTTTCCCATCAGGATCCAGAGGTGCTAAGACTGTTCATTTGGAGCACAGTTTTGTAACCTGTTTACCTGCTGATGATCCTGGCACTGGCACCTGAGAGCATATGTACTTGTTTTCTCTAGCTATTAGCACACTTCAGTCTCCACTTGCCTCCTCCGCACGGTTCCTTTCCCAAAGGTTAGACAGGCAGAGGCAAAAAGAGGAGGATGGGCACCAGATAGACACCCCCAAGAGAAGTTTTTCCCAGCATGTCCTTTCAGGGTCTGGCTCTTAAATACGGGAGAGAGAGGCTGTTGCTGTCTCCCTGAGTAACTATACTTCAGCTGATCAATGTTGAGATATCTTCCTTCCAGCTGGTAAATGCTCTCCTGCTTCCTCTGTGTAATATACTATTATGGCTGAAGGATGCTGTTTTTTGTTTGTTTATTGGTTTGGTTTTGTTTAGTTGGTACTGTTTCTTGTTTGGGAAGAAAATGTCTTTTCTGAAATGATGGTGGGCAGAGGACTGTGGATAAGGTTCTCATGGCCATGGAGCTATTGTGCTGCCTTATTTACTCCATTTATATAATTATGGTGGGTCTCAGCAGCTGATCTATGTCTGCTGAATTCTGCAACTGAACACCTGAAGATACTATTCCAGAAATATTCATATAGTTTAAAAATTTGGTACAGTTCAGAAGCTTTAGATTCAACTACTTCTATTGCAAACTTCCAGTGTAACTTTAGACAACGTGTTTCAACCTCTTACCTCATCTCTGACTGTCATCTGCAAAATACAGAAATCTTTGTCTTACACATGGATTTTAAGTTCTTTGGAGCAAATGTTGTCTTTTACAACATGCACAGCAGTGTCTCTTTGGACTTCTGACTATAAGAGTGCTGTAGATGGATATTTTCAGTCAGTATTAAAACTAATAATTTTTATTAAGCTATGATCTTATGATGCTGTTTGCAAGAGCATGAAAGCTGTGCTTGGAGTCCTGTTCCAGTTCTTCTTATATCATTATTCTTGGTACCCCTAAGTTCCTATTTCATATGACTTTTCTCTTAAACCTTTTTCATGCTGTGCTACCGGTGCAAGGTAGCTGCCACGGACCACCTCAGACTTGACATACATATATGTGGGAAATTGGAGGTGACAGATGAGAACAAAGTCCTCTTATCTTGGAAGAGAACGGCAACTTTGTAATCCAAAATTTGAAGTCAAGAAGGATTTTAACTCTTAAGTTTGTCTTGACACCTTGGGCTGCATTCATTCACAGACCAAGAACAGTGAAAGGGCAAAAAAAAAAACTGCTACGTGCACAAACCTTCACAGACCTGTGGCCTGTGGCACACCTACACATAAGCAGGAGTTCATTCTCTTTCATCTATGAAGACATCCATTTCTGGGGGCTGTGTAAGATCTGAGCACTTAAATGCATCAAGTAGAACATTTACAAATGTACCCAGTTGAGGCAGAGGGTCTCTGTAATTATCTTTCATTTCACTGGCATCTCTAACAGGAAAAGACCTCTTTCTCTGGTAGATTGCTCAAGCAGAAGCACCATAGACCCTGTTACCATGGAAACAAAACCTTTTCCATCTCATATTCCAATAATATACTGAAGGTTTTCTGGGCCTTTTCCCCTTTTTCCTCTGCTTGGCCTTTCAGCATTTATTGTGCATCATATGCTGAAAGAGCAATGTTCTTATTCTTCAAAACCCAAACAAAAACCAACCCACAAAGTTGTTCTTCCATCTCAAATGACTCTTTCTCTGCCATCCTTCCATCTTATTCCTTGTCTGTCATTTGATGGCTTAGACTTTTTATGGCAATCTAACTCAGAAGCAGCAATTTGCTTTGTATGACACAAAGGTCCTCTGCCCCTGCCCAAAAACTCTCCACGAGGGTGAAGGAGAGCCCTGCTGCTGTGAAGCTGTATTGCAGATTCAGTTTCTGCCCGTTACGTAATGCAGTTGAATGTCTTCTGGGGTATTGGGGGTGAGGAGACAGGAGCTGTAAGGATTTCTACTCATGGGAAGCAAGTGATGAAATGTGCTCTCACAGTAATGATTTCCATCTCTGCAATTTCAATGCCTTACATCCTCTACTGTGCAGCCTACAATCTGAGCGTGCTTGCTTCGTTGCATAGAGCTGGGTGTACCTGCTTATTAGAGTCTTGGTTGTTTGGTTGAGAAACACAATAGATGAAATTAAGTAGCGATATCTAGGAGCAGTTAAGCACTGAGCTTTTAAGATGGTCCTCACTGCTCTATGCAGCTGCCTGTTTCCTTGCATAGTCTATTCCTCTAACAAATCCTGCAGTTCCCTTTAAACAATGCATATCCCACTGCAGCAAGAGCTCCTTCTGTGTAGTCCAGAGGCCATTCACAGCACACAAAACCTTTGTAAAAAGTCTAGAAAGGGTCTTATATTAGTGGTTGTCATGGTACTTCACCTGAGCACTCACGGGCTGCACTTCAGATAAACATTATTATGAGCACATCCACTCATCACTGCTTCCCTCCACTCTTCATGTGACCCTCCACAAGCACAACTTTGGATACCTTTGCTCTTACCCGCTAAGCTCACTATGATGAATTCAGTGCGTTTGTTTTTTTTTGCTTCTGAGTGTGTGTGAATAACTGTCAGCCCTAGAGGGCAAATAGTGTTTTCTAGATTAAAAAAAGACAATTTATTTGAATACAGCAGGAGCCTGATTGGATATTTTTTTTGCCTGGACAGCACTGAAGGCATTCTCTGACCCATCAAAAGAATAAGCAAGGACATCAAAAAGCACTAGAGAAGGCAAAGGGTTCCTGTGTTTACCTGCCAAGAATAAAAACATGAGCTGTATTTTACTTTCATAGATGAGATATTGAGATAGGATGACAGGAGAGCAGATAAACAACCACCAGTCCTAATGGGTGTTGGGCCCACTGCAAAAAGAGAGAAACATAAAAGAAGAGATTACTATGATTCATCATGCTCCTCCTCAGTAGTACTGGAACACATGTCCTAGACCAGTCATCCGCCATCATCACTTATTCTTCATCATCTACATCAGTTTCCCCTTGGCCTACTCCAGGAGAGGGGTCAGAAGAAGCATTACCTGGCCCTGATATGTGTACTGTGAGGATTGAGATTGCAGTTGTACAGCATATGCGTGTGACTGTCTCCCAGGCAGATTAGTATCTGCTGTGTTCTTATCTGTGCTCTCAAACTGAGTCAGGCTGAGCTAAATCATTATTTGGTTAAGAGACCCGTAATTCGGGCAAGAAAATGGATTTGAAGGAAATACGGCATTGGTGAAATTCCTATAGTCTGTGGAAAAGGCAGTTCACAAGTCAAAGGTGTGCATTCGGATGTGGGAGGAGCCCTCTTTCTGGGGAGCAGAACCACAGTGCTGAACACTTGCAGTCATGAAGGACTTTGCTCCTCAGGTCCGAATGGCACAGGGAGGCAAAAGTGCTAAGCCCCACTTTGAGTTCACAGCCTAACAACAAAATTGTCTAACACCAAGGAAAGTGCCTGAGACTAAATGATTATGTAATTGTACTGTAAACTCATAATTACTTATTGTGTTTCCTTCCAGAGATGCAGGGCTGAACAGCGTCTCTTATTTTGTAGCAGCTACTGATAACAAATGGTTTAGTTAAAGCTTAGTAAAGATACTTTTGGTCAAAGCCTCTATTTTCCAGCGTGGACTGGAACTTATTTTTGGCTACAACCCAAAGAGGTGACATTTTAAAGTATGAATAAAACTAGCATAACAACTTGGAATCGTGCGAGGACAACTAAGATCTACATTTCCTGTAATTCCTTCTGTTGTCTGCTGTGTTTTTTTTTTGTTTTGTTTTGTTTTGTTCTTTTTTTTCCTTCTCATGATCTGGATCATCTCAGTATGGTTAAATAGCCAAATAAAAAGGCAAGATCCATCCTTCTGCTACAGTTTTGTTTAATGCCTTGAAGAAGAGCTTCTGGGAACCACTGCTGGGGGTCGAGGTGTGGGGTCTCACCAGCAGAGATGAGGCTAATGCTGTGATGAGCCAAGCCGAGATGGACTGCACAAAGCTGGGGGTGTGTGGGTGTCCCACGGGGAAAGTAATCATCACGCTGGTGCCAGTCGCAGTACAACTAGGGCTTAAATTCCCTTCATCAGGGTTATCAGAGAGTGATCAGTGCTGGCAGGAAAAGGGGAGCAGTCTAAGCAGATGGGATATCTCTAATCTTCCTAGTAGTTGTGTTTGTGCATTGGTGCCATGAGGGTGAATAATCTGGACATCTAAATCCCTTGTCTACATTTGGAGTGTATCCAAACGGATGTCAAGGTAAACAACCACAAATCCCGGTTGGGACGCTCTCCCTTTGAGGTCTCCAGTGATGTTGCCAGGCTGGGTGGCTGTGGACTGTGGTCCCTGCCAAATGTACACACGGCTTACTTTCTCCTTTGGGGAGAGCGGCCCTCCCGGCACAGCTTTAAGGAGATAGCTCATGCTCTGGCACCCAAGGTGGGTGAGGTCCCACCTCCCTGTGCCAGTCTGTAGCCTTGTCTTGCAGTGGAAAAGGGCTCTGGCACTGATAACGAGCAGGAATTTGGGACAGCTGGCAGTGAGTGGGTAACAATCTCTTCCAGGAGATTTTGTGTGCACACTGCTTTCCCCAGGCAAGGGTCCATGCTCTTTAGACAGCAGCAATGTTGGGTTGCATGTGGCTGGCTAGGGTATAAAACACAGAGGTGCGTGCCTCTGCATGAGATGGGTAGCAGGCCAGCCTGGTTTCTGGGGAAGGGGGAGGCTGCCTCTGAGCGCAGTCTGATTAAGGTTGGATCACACAGTGGATGTGCCTCTGCCCACCAAACTGGAGTCTTGGAGTCTTGGCTAGAGGTGCATGGGGACATGTCCCAGCCAATCCACCCACCAACTTGGCACTAGTGGCCTCCCTCATCTCTGAGCCCATAGTTCTCATGCTGCTGTGCCTGGGCTTAAGTGATTCCTGCTTCCCTACCTGCCCAAGGACTGCTTCCTGTCCCCTCCCTGCAATCTGGCCCCAGCCCACCTTGCTTCTGTACCCCTCAAACCCTGCCCCATCCCAGGCTCCTCCTAACTCCTTCAAAGCTGTCCAGCTGATTAGAGAAGTCTGCTACAACTACTCCAACTTCTTTTTTTTTTTCTTTCTCCCAATTGTGTCCCACTTTTCTTCATTCTTGTCAGCAGCAATTTCTGCTGGTTATTGTGGCTGGTCTGGGGAACAGTAGCCCCAGCCCATTCTGCAAGTGTGCAAACAGCCAGACACAGGAAGCACTTGCCAAAATTCCTCCTCTGTACGAGAAAAAGATCGCAAAAGAAAAACATGTCTGAGGAAGACTTGTACCTCAATGCTAGTCCTATTGTGGCTGATTTCAAGTATGAGTTCAGTGATGTATTATTATTATTTGTTAACTCTATCATGCATTTGTTTTAAAAAAAATGAGGGATTTGGAGTGGAAGAGACCAAACTACTTGAGCATTTGTGAGAAGATCTCATATTTTTGCTACACTTAATTTTGGACACAAAGTTTTTATTTGGTTGATTTGGAACGGGACTCAAAAATACTGGATCATTTTTTGTTTTAAAAAGTGACTTTGCTGAAAACAAGAAAAAAAAGCAAACAACTTTTGGTTAAATAACTCCAAATTGTAAGAGGCATCGGTTTGAAAAGAGAGTTTTGGTTAGGCTGGATCCAGCATAAAATGCTTTGCTTAAAGTCTACTTAAAAATATTGTTTTGGGTTTAATCTTGGGGGGGTGGGGAGAGGGGGGAGGGGGGAGAGGAGTGTGTGTGGGGAGTACCTATATAAAAATGAGTAAATAACTCCTCAACTCTAGTTAGAAATACTAGAGGTGGACTCACATGCATTTGACAGCCTATTTTTATATGGCACAGAAAGATAGAGGCAGGACCAATGCAGAAAAATGTACAATCTCTAAACAAAAGAACAGAGGGAGTATGAAATACAAGGAGAAAAGATATATCCTGTCAGCAAAAAGGATGCTTTCGTAAGTTGTATTTGTTTTATGGTGATATGTTTTATTAATAATTTTAACACTATTTGGGCTTGTTTAAACACAAGTTTTATATGGATTTAACTAAATTGGTTTACAAACACAATTGAATTAAGTCAGGCAATCTCTTACAGTGCAGACACCTGTATCAGTTTAAGTGTTTATATTGGCTTAGCTTGTGCCAGTAAATCATCCTTCCTTTGCCACCCAGCTTCTTCCCCCAGCAGCCTGTCTGCTTGCACTGCAGGTGGCTTTGCCTCCTGTTCTCCCTCTGGAACATGACCCTGTCCCGCTGTGGCAGAAGAGCAGTGAGCTCAGAGACGGAACTGGGGAGAGCAGACCTGTCTCCCTGGTGGGGATTTCAGAAGGTGGATGCTGAGGTGGAAAAAGAGGCAGAGGGGAGGGCTAGAGCCTTTGCAGATGCAATGCCTGCATCAGCTCAGAGATGCAGCCTGCAACTGACTACAGTGGAGCACTGGCTCTCCCAACAGCCATTTTAGTCACAGGAGCTGCGGCCCAAACAGATCAGAAGTTTTTTTCAGAAAGCAAGCAGTGCACCTGAAGACACAACTTCTGCATGTTTTGTCCTCTGTTTAATTTCCCCTGCCCCAAAAGGCCTTATGAAAATGTCTTTTTGTCCTGGTCACGGTGATGCTGTTGCTGTTTGGTTGCCTGTGACTCGCAGTGATGAGAGATTCCTCCGTGGCTTTTGCAGCGTGGGCCCCAAGAGGAGCAGAGCAAGCACTCTTGAACGAAGTGCTGCTGCTTGCCGTCCCTGACATTTTTGGACCTTCCAGTGCTTTACATTTTGCTGGTCCCTGTATGCTAGCAGGAAGTGTTTCAGCCTCAATCTATGGCTGACGCAGACGGAGAAAAAGAGATGGTGACCAGCGTATCTGGTGGAACCGTGTGGTTCCCAGCAAGGGTCTGAGAGGATCAGCTGCCTCTTCTGGTCTAGGAGCTGCAGGTGCTGCACCTATCCATACATCTGCAGGTGACATCGCTGTGTGGAGAGATGGGGAATGAGTTAGCGGGGAATGGAGCTTTTCTGCAGTACAAGCGCACCTTTTATAGTTGAAATCACTCATGTAGGTCTTTAATCAGAAAAAAGACCATGTTGTGCTCCTAACCAAGGCCAAGGGCCAGTGAACCACCTCCCTGGGGCTGAGGGGAATGGGGGAAGCCTCCTGTTTTATCAGGACAAAGCCAGCAGCCTGTGTGAGGGTTGGGTAGAAAAAAGTGGAGGTGGGAGTGAGCAAACAGAGGGGCTCGGCCAGCGCAACATCTGCTCAAGGCAGCGGCCTCCCCCCACGGGCCACCGGGGGCTGGGCAGGGGCAGGCGGCCGGGGCCGGGGCCGGGCTGCGGTGCTGCAGCCGCGGCTGAGGGAAGCGCTGAGACCGGGTCGCCATCGGGGGGCGGCGGGCGCCATCTTGTGGGCGGCAGCGGCGGGAGGCGCGGGGCAGCGGGGCCCAGCCCAGCCGGGGTGGATGCGGCCGGAGCCGGCCAAAACGCCCCCCGCACCCCGGTGCTGCCCCCGCTGCGGCCACCCCACAGCCCCCGCCGCCACCACAGAGGCTGGGCTGGGGCCGGCTGAGCCCCGCGGGGCCCTGCGTGGTGCTGACAGTGGACATGGCCACTTCGAGTGGGGAGCATCTCCCTCCAACAGCTGCTGCCCGGCTCGCGGTGCCTCGGTCCTGCTGCAAGGCCTGCCTCACACTCCTTCCTCGGGCACCCCTTGCTGAGCAGCGCATCTCGTGTCCCTTTATTAATTTCTGCTTCACACTTCCTCTCACCTCGCCTCTCCGCTACAACTGTCCAAGATGTTCGTTCTCACTAGGGCATCTTTCCCAATCTGGTACAGATCAAGCTAAATGAGGCATAATTAGGAATAATTATGACATGACATGGTCTGGAATGAGAAGCAGATGGGGCTTCCCCCAGGATGCTCCAGGTTTGATGTCAGGGAGGAGAGGACAGGGGCAGAGTGGAGACATGGCAGTCCGTAATGATTTCCTGCTTTTCGTTACCTGCACTGCAGGTGGTGGTCAGCAACGTACTGCAGCGAGAGCACTATGTGCGGTCTCTCCTACGAGATGCCCGGCCTGGTCACTGTGGCTGTTTTCTAGTACAAAGCACTCCTTCTGTATTGGAACAATGTAGCAGCACTTGTGTTTGGCTATGTGTTATCCCTCTTACTTCCTTCCGCGCAAAATTAGCCCTAATTTTACAGTAATACATGGAGTGTTTCACTAGGAAGAAGATGGAAGAGAGAGAAGGTGGGATTATTAGCTCTATAGTGCAGACAAAAGAGTGGTGTTAAACTGCAGAAGGCAGGAAGGTGTTTTCACTCATCCTCTAAGTCATGTCCATTCTGAAGGACACTCAGCTGCTCTGTGTTGTATGATGGGCTGTACATCATTCTAGTGGTGCCAGGCACCCCTAGAAGAGAAATATTTAAGACAAAATGCAGCCTTTGTATCTTCTGTGAAGATGCCCCTTGGAAGAGGCAGTGAGAGAGAGGACCTTGCTTGAGAATTTTCTGTCATGTTAATTTGCTTTCGTGTCCATACAGAGACAGGAGGAAACATGGGGTTTGACTAGAGATGTGTAGTACAGTGAATCCGCACAGCTGTGTGGTGGAAGATGCACAGGATGGGTGTGAGTGTGAGTTGTCATGTGAGCATTAGTTTCTCATTAAAAACTGGTGTCATCCACAAGAAAATCTAGGACTAAGGGAACCTAGAACCACTGTCTTTCCCCATTACAGTAACATAAACTGTTGGAAGGCTTTATCTCCATGATTTTGTCACACTTGCATATCTGGGCACATCTCTCTGGGAAGAGGACACATGCTGCTGTCACCTTCACCAGCCCTCTGCCCTCTGACTCACCAGCCATGCCCCCAGGACAATATCTGACATGCTGAACAAACGGTTTCATTCCAATGGTTGCTATAGAACCTTAGTTGCAGGGAGAAGATCCAGAAGGAGTAGCATCTTCTGTTTCCTCCACCTGGGATACATCTTGCTTGTTGTGGAGAGGTGTTTTACACTTAGATTTTCAAATAGACATTCTTCAAGCTGCTCCTGCTTTTAGTTACCAAAATTACAGACCTACTGTTCCCAGCACACAGCCCTTTTACTACAAAATGAAGGCAAAGTGGAGCTTTCTTAAGACTGTTCTTGTAGATGCATAGGTACACTTGGGAGTAATCTGAAGCTGTAGGCTAGTTCTGCTCAGAGATAAGGTCATCCCTTATCTTGCTTCTGTTCATCTCACAGAGCACTGAGTGGGTGATACTGCCCTATTCCTGTTTGTCTTGTGTTTAGACCCACCAAATTGCACCCTGGATGTTCCTGTTTCTCTTTTAGTATATAGGGAACCAAAATGATTAGTTTTGTCCAGATGCCTAATTTTTAGATATCTAAAGTTGGTATGATGGATCTTACCTCACAGGCCTAATTCAAACTTGAAAATACAAATTAAATATTTATGTCATTTGGACGTTTTCAAAGGTGTCCTCACTGGTAAACATAGTCATCAGTACCCTCCATACCTCTTGAGTATGTGTAACTCAAGCTTGGCTTCTTCAAGATATATTGCTTGGCTTCTTGGAGAAATATTGCTCATGAGCATAATGTCATTGTTTGCTTATACACTGTGACACATGCTGTGTTCACACACACTGATTGTGCCCCCCTTGGGCATCTTACATAGCACTTCCTTTGTTATGGCATCTTTCATCATGTCCAGTTTTAAGAACTATCTTCATCAGCAAGACAAACTAGAAAACATTTTGTGCTAGAATCATTCTAAGAATAGAAATCTGCTGGATATCTATGCATGATGCCTCCTGGGTTTATTTATTCGTGGGCTCTTGAATCCTTTCTTGGAGTACAGGTAGATAATCTCTTCGAGGCAGATCACACTGGAAGGCTTCTCTGTGCTGGCTGTTTCATGTAGCCCCAGAGGTTATAGACTTGTAGCAATGTATGATAGCGTGGGGACAATCCAAGTCAATGGTGGTTACAGAACACAAATAATCTCACCTCCCCTGGCCTGTTGGACACCTGAGGGTCAGCATCTGTACTTTAGATAGCAAATCAGATTTAGAAAAGATACGTGTGCCTAAGGTTGGTTTATCATGAGATCTATCGAAGCCCCAAGGTAAGTTAGTTAATAAACGTTGATGAGTAGATGCCTACCTCTCTTAGAAATTCTTTTTTAAGATAAATAATTCTATCTGCATTTTTAGGTTTCTGGATAATTTTGTATATATGACCTGCTCTCGTTTCTATCAATCCAGCTCTGTTAGAAAAACCCAATTTGGCAAAAGCAAGTATCCATTCTACTTTCTCTTGGTTCTGGCTGGAGATTGCTTCTAATAAGGAGAAATGACGGGGCAGCTTAGTCCAGGTAGGAATTGCTGTCTTTACTATAGTCTCTGCACTGCAGGCTGACCCTTATAAACAATAGATAATGCAAACTACCTCCACTTTCTCTGTCTTGTCCAGAGTTCTGGCAATTAAGTGATACAGGGACATAGCTCTGCCTGAGAGAGTTGGGAGGAAGCACAGCATTAACTGCTTACTAATTAAATATTGTAGAGACTCCTGGTTACTGACTATTCCCATGGTGTTTTTGTTCTGCCTTCATCATCCTCAGTTGTAGCAATTGTTAGGATGTGCACCAGTAAAGATATTTACTGCTCAGCATATGGCTGAGTTTCACCTTGAGACCTCAGTTCTGTCAGCAGTTTAAAGATTAAATGACACTTTTCTAAGTGAGTGTCAGAATCACCACAAAAATCAGTGAGAGGTAAGAGACATAATCCCTTAGGAGCTTCTCCATTGATCCTCCCATGGTTCCCAAGCATTGTGTAGCCCTGAACGCATGACTGTCCATTTCTCCAGATTAGTTGATTTAGTTACTTACCCCTTGGGCTTGTCAGAGGAAATTTGTATCCTTGGAAAGAAGTAAAAGTCAAATAAGAGCCACTCCAAACCATACCAAACAGCATTACTCGCTGCAGTAAAATGCAGGTATCCTGTGGGACTAGAAAGCAGCTGTTTCTGTGGGTCCTGCTGACATAAGCCTAATGCCACTGTCTTCAGTGGAACATGCTACGCAGCTTGGTTTATTCAGCTAGTGTCTAGCATAGTGTCTAAAAGCTGCT
The DNA here is from genome assembly GCF_009769625.2 of Cygnus olor. Taxonomy (NCBI): domain Eukaryota; kingdom Metazoa; phylum Chordata; class Aves; order Anseriformes; family Anatidae; genus Cygnus; species Cygnus olor. The sequence goes on from NC_049169.1 coordinate 44,624,644, forward strand.
GTGCTGGAGAATTCTTTATGTTTTCACCCAGGTTTAGAGACTCTGAGATCACATTCTTCCCTAGACAGCTGGCAAATGGGTGCGTTGATGTGCAACACCCTTGAGAATTGTAAGACATACCCAAATGATGCTCTCCCAAGGAAACATTGTTCTCTCTCCCTCTCTTTCCTTCCTCTCTCTGTTATTGTTTGCTGAACTGTCTGCTCTTTTCTGATATTCAGCTTGAGAAGATGCAAGGTCGTTTGTAGTCCTGCATGCAAAGACATGTAGACAACAGTCACATTACTGGGAGCATGTTCAAGGGCATTTTCTCCAGAAAAAGTGTTGAGAAAAAAAATGCCATTTTTTAATTTTATTTTATTTTATTTTATTTTATTTTATTTTATTTTATTTTATTTTTTAATTGCACAAGAGGAAAAGCAACGAATGGGGAGACTTGCCTGGCATTTTGCATACACGTGTTTTGATATGAATTAAGGACTCAACTTCAGCTGATCATTTCTCAGACATACCCAGAGCCCTCTGGTGGTCGTTGAAGATTTTAAATTTCTTTTTTTTTTTTTTTTTTAATTTTATCCAAATATATAAGGCCTTTTGTAAGACTTGTTTTGTGTCTCTGTGTTTTTGAAGGGGGAAGTTTGCAAATGTTAGTGTAATTTGTTTCATTATTTTCCCACACATTTTCACCAGTTCTGTCTATTAAAAAAGGTATTGTTCTGCTGCCCAGTAATGTTGACTTGGAAAATTGGCTTGGCCTGAGAAATGCTGTATTTACTCTGCAGGCAATGGAAGCTGTCACTGTGCAGTTAAAGAAAATTCAGGGAGTGGTTTGGAGTTGAAAATCATTTCAAATTAGTATGTACTGAAACTTTGACTTTGCCATAACATTTCCTTTTAAGCCTCCAGCTCACAAGCCAATTTTTAGCTACTCTCCAAAGGTGGCTGACTTTGTGGAGAAGAGGGAAAGTGCTGGAAGAAGGGGAGAGGGGGGACACGGGAAAAGTCAATACAGAGTGATGTCGAGTTTTCTAGATCCACCCTTCCTTTAGTCTTCCCTTCTCAAGCAATTTAGCTGGGGTAACCACTGTCTGGTTACCCCAGATTCTTAAAAACAAGATTGGCCATTCTTGTTGGAGCAGAGAGACATCTCTTTGGGAGTCATGCCACCAAGCGACATCATGATCAGAAGGTGGTTCTCCCAGGTTAGACTCACATCTTGCATTTCATGTTTGCTGATCCGTGTATTAGTAAGCTATGGGGTAGCCCACTGCCTGGCTGTGAAAACCAAACCTTCTTGTTTGGGCTGTTGTCAGATTTTGACACACAGACTATAGGACACATTTTCTCCCACAGACTATAGGACACAATGGGTGTCATTTCTGCAGATCTGTCTAGAGAAGAGGAGCAGCTCCCTTTTAAAAAATCACAGAACAGAATCAACTGCCATGGGATCACTTCCCTTGGGGTGTCTGTCATGCAGAGTCCCTCTCCCCTGTGCTCCTAGAGCATCCAAGTACAGACGAAATCAGGACCTTTGGAGGACACCGCCTTGCTCTGAATGAGTGGGACTGTGATCTGTGTCTGGGCTGGCTAGTGAAAAGCTGCTAACAGTAGAAATCCAGCTACTCCAACAAAGTATTTCCTTTTCTGTCAGCTGAGGAAGGAGGCAGCTGCCCCGTGGGAGGAAGAGGCAAGGGTCAGTTTGGAAGGAAGGAAAGAGACTGGCTTGTGTCAGGAATAGAGTAAATACTGCTTGAGAGGGCATGTGATCTTTTTGGTATCCAACATGCACTAAGCTTTTGTGTGTTTATGTACATGCACACCCAGGGGAGTTTAAAAACCTGTTCCCAGATGGCTCTAATAAACCTATGCCTTTTACCTTCGGGGCAAAGCAGCCGTGTAGTCCTTTTGGGATGCTGGCAGTGAGTGAACGCTGTGGCAGCTACATGACGGCTCTGCAGGAAGGAGCAGTAATTGTACAATGCCCTGGTTCAAATGTGTCGCAAAGGTGCTCCCTACTGAGCTCATTGTTCAGTGGTCGCAGGGCAGAACTATGAATGATGTGGTGTGTCCAAGGCCAGCCAAGGAGCAGCCGGAGGGGAGATCTGCTGCAGAGCTGGGGCCAACCTGATGCTGCTGCTCCTGCCTGCCGTCCTGCTGAGAACTGTAGCAGATTTGTATTGTTTGTTTTCTGGGTAGGCACCACCCCGATCTGATTACTCAAACACTACCTGTGTACACTTAGTGGCTAACAGAACGATTGCAGTCACTTATGAGATATTGCTCTGGCAGCACAAGGTGTCTGAAGAAGCAGCAGGGGTGGGTGGGCAGTTTGTATAAATTTCCTCATGACATGGGTTGAGTCTTAATCTTGGTGCTGAGCTGGGTGGAATCTGTAGGGGCCAGGAAGCAGCCTGGTAGCTTGGCTGATCTCAGATCACTGTCCTGATTGTGCCCTGCATAATATATCAACCATAATTCACTCTTGCATTGAACAGTAATAATAGCCATTACCTGGCCTTACAAGCTGCTGAGAAAATTGAACAGTTAATCAATATGAAGATGTTAGGATATTGCAAGCCAAGCACATCTGGGCCTGGTCTGCCTTTGGTGGCAAGATCTGAGTGATAGAGTAGGTGACATTAGTATCCTGTCTGTGACATAGTGCAGAGGTGATGGACTTGATGGCCATTCTGTGGCCCAATCACTTGTATCAGGCAAGAGAATCTTAGTTCTCTTGCTTGTTAGCATTTTCACAATGATGTGGCTTAGTTTGAACTGATGACCTTGCCTTTCTTTAGTCTTCTAAGCCAGCCCCAGCTACATGCTAAAAAAAGATTCTTTCTTTTCCAATCTCAGAGATAATAAAAATCAAATCCCTACAGAACAAAGAGCCTCGAAGCGCTGCAGAGCTGTAGGAAGCCAAGTCAAGCCATTGGACAGCATGAGAGCTTTGAAAGCCTGGATTAAATTGCAAGCTTGCTGAACAACCCTCCTGAAGAGAAGAGATGTCACCTTTCACTCAGAAGTAGAAACTTGTCCTCCTAACAGTGTGCATGCACGTGTGAAGGCAGGCAAGGAGTGGGAGGAACAAGCCTGGTGTAGCACTGCAGACTCCTATCAGGAGCAGATTGCAATGGGTTAAGCAATTTTCAGCAGCTGAGCTGGTTTTTGCTGGCTTATGAGGTGCAGAGGACATATGTCCATGTCCTCTAGCAGGTAACTAGTTTGTCCAACTGCCAGCTCTCTGTTATATTCTTTCAGACAACAGTTGTCTGTTTTCCCCCCATTATGTCCATCTTTTAGATTTCTGTGGTGGTAAGGGGAGCAGGAAGAAAAAGAAATTATTTTGCTCCAGAGAAATAATAACGTTGCATTGTTGCTTTTGAATATCATAAAAATGCCAGTTCAGAACTTCTAAAATAGACACAATCTTGGGTTTCTCTGTTGTCTAGAAATAAGGGCTAGTGTGGCAGAAAGTTTTTCCATTGGTGTCTATAGAAGGGCTGTGATTTACATTCTACAGGCAAAAGGCTTTATATTTAGAGACTGTAGGCTCATCCCCGGAGTGTTCCTTTTTTGTGAATCAAAACTGCAGGATCCAGCTCAAAAACCGATCTGCATTCCCTCTCTCTCTTCTGCCATATCCAGGCATGGTGGCATTCTCCCATACAGCTGCTGCTAAGAAGAGATGGGATGCCTGTCTCCAACGTAGTCTCTGTCCCCCTTAACTCTGCTCTGTTCTTCCAGCTGTTGTGGGGCCACAGGCTGCTTGAGTCACTCTAGCACTGCCGGCTTAGCTCCCCCCAGGCAGGCAGAGCCTCTCTCTCTGTTCAATAACCTACGCAATAGCCTTAAGCCATGAAGCTGTGGCTGCTACTCTTGCTTTGTAGCGTTGAGGTATGTAAGGTCAGCACTTACTGTATTCACATGTGGTTCTGTAGGTCTGTGCACTTGAGCCTGGGCGGGACTTTTCCACTAACATCACTGGGAACTGAGACAAAATGGTACTTTCACCTGGGGAACTGAGAGGAGTTGCCCTTGGCAATCTGCTTCCCTCCTGCTCCAGGGAGGGAACATGGATTTGGGGCAGGGACAGGAGGGAGGGCCCCCTTCCATCTCAGCAATGACAGCATGAGAATTTGGTCTATGTATCTTTTAGGGCTGTTGCTTTCCTGATGTTTTTCTGACAAAGCTCTTAATTCCTTTTATTGATGTAATAATTGATCTCCTGACAGTGCAGCCTGAGATGCTGCTAAGTGTTTCCAATGGGTTCAGATTAAGTAGCATAAAATTTCTCTGTTCAGCTGCGAAAACACCTTCCTGGAATTATCCTGCAGGTGAAATCAGGATGAGGTAGGCTACCTCTGGCTTGTCTGTAGCACTTCAGAGGAAAGGGGAGTATCCCACAGGACACTGTTTAGGGATAACCTTCCCAGAGGGATACTTTCTACTTAATCCTTGCTGCTTAGACGTTGTTTTTTATGTCCTGCAGTATAGAAAAAGCTCTTAAAACTCCCATCCATTGTAAGATGTATGAAACCTGCTCTACATTTTGCTAAATTCTTAGCTTGAATGACATCTTCCAACAATAAGTTCCACACATTATTTAGATGCCATGTGGAAAACATTTCACTGTACCTGCCTCCATTGTAATTGAATGCTCTTCCATTTCCTGCACAAGGCAGTAATTTTGCCTTCTCCATCCTTTGATATTTTTATCTATTGCAGCTCTCACTTATTTATTGCCTTTTGAAACCAAGTAAAGCTGATCATTCTCATCTCTTTTTATGCCATAGTCTTTCTACTCCTCTGCTTTTTGACTCTGGTTCTGGTTCAGTTCCCTTTCTGTGATGTCATTCTTGACATCTTGGTCCCAGTGAAGTCAGAGGCAAAGTGAGTGGATGGCTTTGTCAGTGCCCGAGTTTCACTTGAAAAGCTCGGAGGGAAAATGCTGTTTCAAGTGAAGGTGCATAGCACTTTTGTCTTCTGTAATTTCCATCCTGTTCTTATGTGCATTTAAAGTTGGTAAAACTGCCTTTGCAAGTTACTGATGCTGCCAGGTATTTGGGTTATTCCACACTTTGGGTTATTCTTCCATAGGAAGAAATACCAAAGTGCTGTGATAATTTTAATTGCTTGTCAAGTCACTTGCAAGAATTTAATAGCAGCTGCTGTTTGCCATCCAAAATGTGTGCTCCAGTTCTCTAGTATGAATTATGCTGGAAGAAGTGAATTCTTCAGCTTTATCAAAATTATCAGCTTGCTTTACTTTCCATAAAAATAATGACTTCAACTCAACTAAGTGATTTCTTTGTTTTAGCCCTGAAGTGCTTCCTGCCCTCAAAAGAGTTAAATCCACCACGAGCTTGGTATTGGCCTGAGAGAGTTTACAAGAAGGCAAACTGGTATTTAGTGTTGTTAGTTTTTTCTTGAAGAATAGTAGTCTTTGCTGTGGGTACCTAGGTCTGTATTTAATTGAGGGACCAAATGCTTGAAAAGGTGTGGTTGGCTTCAGCTCTGTGATGTCTGACACACTGAAGAATGAATCACCAGGGTGGAATAATTGCTTTTTTTTTTTTTTTTTTTTTTTTTTCCCCTCTGTAGCCCCAGCATGGTGTCAGGCTGGAACCTGCAAATTTATCACTTCAAACCAGCTCTGCATATGTAGCTGCCACGTGGAGACCCTGTTCCCTTCCAGGTTAGACCCCAGGCCTGGAGTGCTGTGTGTGGGCCGCTGTAGACACAGGGGCCCAGCCATTCATGAGTTCTGAGATTGTTTTCTGTCCTCTTCCTCGGTTCATCTACAAAATTTCAGGTCTCTTTCTTTGCCAGGAATTCCATCATTGTGAGACCTTAAACACTTGGTCTCTACCAGATTTGGAGCAAATAAATTGTAAAAATGCTGATAAGGACAAAGATGGTAATAAAAATCTCCTTTGAATGGTGAAACCCCATTCTGAAGGACAAAGATTGATGTGCCTATGAATGAATGTGGGCTGGCAAGAGGCTGCTGAGCTCACGATCTGTCAGACTGACCAAAATTGCTTCATTGTCTCTTCTTATTCCCCTCCTGGTTGGTATCCATCTGTCGTCTCTTGTCTTGGCATATTAATTTAGGTTTGTAATTGCATCCCATCATCAAAGAGAGAGAGAAAAAAATCTTTTAAAATAAATGAGCATTTGAATTTAACCCCATCCATAAAACTCTCCAGTCTTCATGTTCTCCCCCAGCTCTGTTCCCTGGTCCCACTCCTGGCCATCCCACTTCACTAGTCCATTATACCACTGCCCTGCTCCTCTCCCCCTTTCCCACTTATGTCATGTCATTACCCATGCACGAGGTAGAGGACTCCTGCAAAGAGCTGGGACTTCAGGGGCCTGTGATGTGACTTTTGTTCATGGATGTCCCCTTGAGCTGCTGATGTGCTCCTTTTGAAGGGCAGATGGTAGACAAGGGTTTTCTTCTGTATAGTCAGTGGCTGGACATCTACTGTTTTCCTGCCCTTGTGGTCTTTTTCTTAGGCTTCTCTTCCTTCACCCTCATGACATCCCACAACAAATACAATATCCTCCCTTTTGGGAACTTCCCGTAGTGTCCTGCCTCTGAGACATGTGCCCCTCTTGAAGACGCTGGCCTTGGTCACTTGCAGGTTTCCTTGGGGGGTGGGGGATGTGTTGGTCACCTTTATCATCTAGGTTTTGTGGCATTAACCTGTCCTGTCAGTGACTTCTTTGTCAATGTGACTCTCCAGGGTAGCTTTCACAGTGCTGAGGAAGGGGAGAGTACAGGAAGGATTCAACAGTTCTTCATTTTCCAAACAACACTGAGGGTTTTGAGTCTGCTTTCCCTCAAGGCACCATGATGTCACAGATGACAGGAAAGAGTGACTTGCTTGTACTGTGAAGGCTTGAAGAGTTACACTATTCACAACAGCTCTTATGTTTTGTATGGAGGCATGAGGGGCTGGAGATGCTGGCACTGGTAGACATGTTTGTGGGTTGAGATGCTTCAGACACTGTCCTGATGCTTGATTTCTGAAGCCAGGCTTGTCTGTAAGCAGCTGAGCTGTTCCTAAACTGAGCCATAACCTCAGCCTGATCCCACAGCATATCTTGTCCTAACACCCTCCTTCCCAAATAGCCTTCAGTCTTGATCCTGAACCCTGTGTATGTGGCTGTTGGGAATAAATCATAGAATCACAGAATGGTTTGCGTTGGAAGGGGCCTTAAAGATCATCTAATTCCAACCCCCCTGCCAGGGGCAAGGATACCTCCCACCAGACCAGGTTGCCCAAAGCCCCATCCAGCCTGGCCTTGAGCACCTCCAGGGCTGGGGCATCCACAGCTTCTCTGGGCAACCTGTGCCAGGGCCTCACCACCCTCATATTGAAAAATTTCTTCCTCATATCTCGTCTAAGTCTGCCCTCCTTTAGTTTAAAGCCATTGCCCCTTATCCTGTCACTACACTCCCTGGCACAGAGCCCCTCCCCAGCTTTCCTGTAGGCCCCCTTTAGGCACTGTAAGGCCGCTATAAGGTCTCCCTGGGGCCTTCTCTTCTACAGGTTGAACAATCCCAAATCTCTCTGCCTGTCCTCATAGGAGAGGTGCTCCAGCCCTCTGATCATTAAATTAAGCTTAAGGATGCATTAATTGTTTAAAAATTACCAGGTTTCTATTTATTCCTAGCATGTGCAAATTATTTTATCTCATTTGTCTCTTCCTCCTTCTACCTGTCTGAGCTCACAACTGCACTGTTTTAAAAGGAAGCTGGGGGAAACAAGTACTTAGGACAAGACACACAGCCATACAGGCTTGCTGACAAATCTCAGGCAGGCGTGTGGTCTGACGTGCACACTTGTGGGCCAGCTGCAGGCACAGGCCATGTGGGAGGTTTCCGAGGGAAGCAGGCTGTCGGAGCAGCAGAACGGCCCTGGTGAGGGGTAGCGCTGGCTGTGCTCATGCAAGAAGAGACTGTATGAGCCGCTTGAGCAGTAAGCAATGGTGGTCTCTGCCTCCTAGCACTACAGGCAAAGCAGAGAAGGCTGGTGTGTCTGCCAGGAACAGGTTTGATGGTATTTGGCCCTCCTTTCTCCCTGGGTGGGGTTTGTCCCAGCACCAGCTGCTGCTTCTTGACCCCAGCACAGTGGCAGACCTCTCACGTGGCGGGGACTTGGTGCTTTCACTGCTGGTGCTTGGGTTCATTTTCCTGCCAGGGAAGAGAGGTGTTCTGTTTAAATACAGCATTTCCAGGGTCTTGTCATGGCTAATACACAAGACCTCTTGTTCTGGGTGTCAGCAGTAAATTTTGCCTGTGCATAGGGGCACCTTTGAGCTAGCTCTGAACCTGCCTTCACAAGCACACACATGCATGCTTGTACTTCTGCAGTGCCCGTTAACAGGAAAGAACACTCAGTGTAAACATACACACACACAGAGCCATATGGACACATGCTTGTTAATTGAAACCAGGCCCATGTACTGAATCTCTTTGTTAGAATCCAAATCCTGGCCAATCTGCCAGTACTTATGAGATGCAAGACTGGATCACTTCCATTGTCTGTCACTTAAAAGCTGAAAATTATTTTGCTGGCCCCTGGCCCTTACTCCCATATTCTTTGAGAAATAGCATTGGCATTTTGTTTTAATGCACATGTGGATGTATTTATATTTTGTGCAGTATATTACATGTAAGCTATAGCTGATACTTACTTCTATGCAGATGGCTAGTGTAAGGCATACAAATCACTTAAGTTATTGTCAAATCCATCTTAAGTAGATCGAAATGCAGTGAACTCCACAGGAGGGAATTTTTCCTTTTAAGTATACTACATGCACTGAAAAGCAGTCTTTGGATGATAAAAAGAGTTAATTTGAGGAGCAAAACCGAGTACCCAGGAAATACCACAATTAAGTTTGGTGTGAACCTAAATAAAACGCTTTAGCATCCCAAATAATTGACTGTATTAGCACATGGCATTTCAGCACAGGACCATTCCTCACTGAACAGTGCAAACCTTTGCCTTATTCACTGCTGGTATTGAAAAGTCTGAAGACAATGAGCTAGCAGTCCCCAGGCTGGACACAGATGGACCTTCATGCTAAGGCTGATAAATGCTGTTGGGACAGTTCAGAGTAACTATGTGCCTGTCCTACAGCATTCTGTGTGTTATTGTGGGGAGTCATGTAAAGCAGCCAGTGCACAGACCTCTGTGGATATTTACTGTGACCAAGTTTTCACGTGCCACTTTATCCTCTTGCCAAACGACAAAACTATCTTATGTGGCCACACATACAGATATCTTAAAATCTCTCTCCTGTGTCTGAGGTCTGGTCTTGTGAGCAGACTTTGTGAGCAGACTTTTTGTGAGCAGACTTTTATTCTTCGTCGTGTTTTGTGGGCAGAAGATGCAGCTGGCTCTCATGTCATGAGCATGTACATCTCCTGATCATAACTTGGATATGTAAAATTCTACTCTGGAAGCCATGGCTCTAACAGCCTCTGTGAGAAGCACCTGACCTTTAAACAGACTAGTTTTACTTCCTGATTTTTGATTTTTTTTTGGTCTGCTTGTCTCTGCTAGAAGAGCATTTCTTTGGAGGAGGTAGGGAACTGAAGTGACCAAGAGCTGAGTGAGCAAGACAAGCCTGGCACAATCTTTGCCTAATGAAGGCAATAGGTGAAGGAAACAGTCCCAGGCATGGGGACTTGGGAAGTGTGGGCTGGCAGGGAAAGCTGATTTGCAAGCATTTTATGTCATCCAGTTGAATCCATGCCCTTCACCAATGTTGCAGACCATAATTTTCCCAAGGACTTGGTATTTTAAAACACACTATATGTATTTGATCTGTCTTCTCTCTAAAAGACCATTGGGAAGATTTGCCAGTGATTTACTGTGCCCATACTGGGGGGAGGGAAAGCAGATCATTAAGCCTCAAATACAGCCTGCCATCTGGATGGGCTCAATGCGCAAGAAGGCGTAAAGTTGGGATGCAAATGTGCAGCACTTGGTTCTCAGCCAAGACAGAGCTTGTGCTCAATTGTTTAAAAGCAGATCTAAGCAGACATGAGTTATTGCAGCAGAGAAAAAGGGCTGATGCGAGTCCTTGGGGACTGCTTTGCAGAAATCACTACAGATGAAACCCATAGGAGCTGTGCTTTGAGTGCATAGAGGTTTCTACATGTGGGCTATTGGTGTCTTGATACTGGCACATAGGATTAGTTGATTCTATTGACATTCATCTTTGTATCTTTGTGTTTCCCATCCAGAGGGTTCACATCGGTGGGAATTTTCCCAATGTCTCCCAGGTGAGGTGTCCTGACCTGAGGCGACTGTTGGCTTAAGGAGATGCTTGCAAAATTATTTCCACCTCTGTGTGCAAGCAAGAGAATGAGTAACACCAGCCATGATGAGAATGTTACCGTGGTTTGTAGAAATCCTGGCTTTTCCCTCTGCCTTTGCCATGGACTCTATGGGATGCTGAGCAAACCACATAGACCCAACTGTTCTGCAATGACCACAAGCTGTTTCATTTTGTGTGCTGGGACAGCCAACCACTGTAGTGCCCAAAGTTAAGGGTCAGCATCACAGATTTTTGGCTGTGATCTGCCTATGACTCAATTCCCCTGTTTCTAAAATGGCTGTAATAACGGTTTGTTTTTGTAGGGGTGACTGGAAGACAAAAGTCCTTTTGAGTTTGAGAACTGCTCAGTGGTAATAATAATGAGGCAAGTCGGAAAGCCCAGGAGGGGAGCAGGATTCTGTGTTGTGCAGTGCACTGCTGGCATGCAGATAAGTATGGCCACAGCGTGGAAGAAAGATAGCCTCATCCACAGAGCACATCTATGTGCTGGATGAGGCAGCAGGTCCTGTGAAAAGGAGAAGAATATAGGATCAGGCAATTAAAACTGTACCTCTGTTATTATTTCTGTTTCTAGAGCTTGGTCTTTCTGTACAATCCATTTAGTATCAAATCAAGAACGGCTGGGAATAAAATGCTTATTTTTAGAGACTCTTGTGGGGTTGAAACTTACATTTGATATCAAAAGGCATTTCCTGTCCGTATTTGAAGTTGGTATCATGCTATTCTGCAGCAGTTGCTAGTGGAAACTGTTGATGTGTTTGGTACACTTCCATTATCCATCACTCTGCTCTGCAGTTTGGGAACTGGAAGGCGTGCAGGTGACTTCATTTTAATATCTATTTAAAGTGTAAATGGCTGTCTGCAGCGCCCTTTGAAAAGGCAAGGGTTGTTGGAAGCTATCAACACTTGTGGGAATTAGGAGTGCACCTGTGGTAGAAAAGAGTGGTAAATGTGATACAAGACAATCACTGATGGCTTTGAGGATTTAAGCTGAGACCTTTGTCTTTTGAGTACCTGTGGGAGCTCTGGGAGGTGGCAGCACTGTGAAGCAAGAGAAAAGCAGTCCCAAAGGAAGCTGTGTGGTGCTTTACCAGCTGCAGGGGTGACATGGCATGTGTTGGTGAGCCCACACCTGGAAGGGTTAGGGATCATGTTGGGTGCTCTTGGTTAAATGACAAGTTGCACCTACGCTGTTAATCTGACAGTCTTGAAGGTGGGCATGCAGATAGTAGGCCTGGTCTGCATACTGGGAACAGTCAGTTCTTTGGTAGATTCAGAAGGCAGATGCGTCATAACTTATCTCCTAGTAGAAATCTGTCTTCCCAGGCCTGGTGGATGTGACTTTGCAGCCACGCTCTCAACTTTTGTAAAATAGGGTATGTGAGCTATAAGAACTGAGATGAATCCACGTGTATGAAGGATGCTGTCATGAATATAGCAATTTTTGACAGTGAAAGAGATGGAAAATTTCAGGTTCTGTGGCTTCCCATCCATTGCACCTTCTCAAAGGGAGAGCACTTTGATGAACGAAGAGCTCCATTTTGATTGGATCCCATTAAGATCAGTGATCCTGGGGAAAAGGGTGAGGTTACGATGTAGGAACATGGATCTGTTCTGTTAGCACCACCCAGCCTGACACATGCATGGCTATGTAGTCAGTTTTCTGCCTGAATTGCATCTAGATCTGACTCTGCTATGTCACAAACACTTTGCTGATGTTTGGAGACCTGTGCAACACAGCTAGAATGGTCAGAAAGCTAGGAGTGGGCTAACTTTCCTGATTGTGGCTTCTCTGAGCAAGTGGTGTGTTTATCTATAGCATATGTGTTGGTCTAAGTGGCATTGATTTTCCCCTGGGCCACAAAGGGCTCTTACATGACTCCCAGCTTGCGGCTCTGCCAAGTTGTATTTCCAGCTCCACAGCAGGGAGAGGGTAGAAGTCATTCTAGGGAAGGATGAAAGGAAAGAGACATGGTAGAAAGCATTTGGTTTTCATTAAGCTTTTCCTTAGAAGCAGATATTGCACATTTTTTTATTATTATTTTTTATTTTTTTACCCTTTAAGTGGGAAAATAAAAAATGTGACAGAGAGAAACAGCATGGGAGAAGTTCAGCTTGGGTGCTTAGTATATGTCAAAGCTATAGTCATCTGAATGTTCACGGGCCAATGTGCAGTAACTGTTCCTTTGGCTCTACAGATGAGCCCAGTTTTGCTCCCTGGGCTTCACTGGTTCTGCTCCAAAGCACACTGGATCTGGATGTGGCTTTGCTTGATTTTTCATAACCAATATCTGCTTGAGGGTTTATGAATCCTGACCCAAATGCCCTTGTTTGTTAGTCACACTGTGAAAGTAATATGGAAAGGCTCTCCGTGGGGGCCTGTCTCCTTTCACCGCTCATTGCTGCTCATTAGCTGCAGGCATGGCTGAAGCCAGCAGCACTCCAGGAGAGCAGCTGGGGAGGTAGCAAGACCACCAGCTTCACCTGTGCTGGCACACAGCAAGCATGGCCTAAACAGCTGATCCCCAGTCCTTGTTGGGGGACAGCATATCCCCCCCTTGCAGCAAGAGCTCTCTGCTGCCGAGGGAGGCATGGTTGAAGGCTGTGGGGTAGCTGGATTACGGCTTGCAGTCCTGCACCCTTCCCCTAGGATCTCCTCTGAATTGCCTGTTACACTTAAAACCTTTCCCGTTCTTGTCCCAAGCTCTGCATTGCAGAAAGAACCCAGCAGGTCCACTCTGATTTCCCACTCCTGCAGAAAGCAGCTTGGGAGGTGGCAGCTAAGGGAGCTGTGTGCAGAGGCTGAAAATGGCTGGAGGAAAAGGGAGGTCCACCTGAGGAATTAGGCTGAGGGGCAGGAGACGCTTCTCCAAAGCTCCACAAAAATTTCCAGAACTCCCCAAAGCCAGTGCCCTTTCCTCTCTTACCTCTGCCAGAGCTTTGGTGACCGGATCAAAGAAATGTTTTATAATTTGCAGAATCCTCGGATTTATGTGGAAAAGATGATTTTTTCTTCTCCCATGCTCAAGTTCATTTATCTCCTGTTGTTTGGGCTGTACCACACTTCCACACCATGACTCCCTTTTCCCCAGTAAGACAGCAGTCAAACTTCACTGTGGGCGTGCAATTATACAATGGGGACTCCTCGATTTACTGCACTGCAAATACAAACTTTGCCTTATTGCAGCAAGTTCATTGCAAATTGGATTGTAGTCTTTCCCTCTTCAGGACACTCCAGCACCCTCTCTCGTTTCTCTGCTTCCAGCCTGCTTGATCCAGGTCAATGCAATTTCTCTGCCTCAGCTTCTCTGACAGAACAGAAGGAATGGCATTAACTGCAGGAGTAAGGGACAAACCCATTTATTTCCTTGAGTGCAAAACAGCTCTCAGTGGCCAAAGAGAATTGAGCCGTGATCATTTGTTCAGGCCTGATGGCTAGGAAGGGTACATTCATTCCCCTTTATCTGTAAGGTAGGGTTTCTTCTTCCATTTCCATTTTCTCTGTAGGTTTCTCACTGGTGATAAATACTCCCACTATGTTACCTCTTATGTGGGACAAGCTGCCCCGACATGCCTTCTTCTACGTGACATGCCACAGGCTAGGGAGCCTGGCTCAGGGCTGCCAAGTGAGCCTGGGACATGCTCCCATTTCTGAATTATACTTCAACAGAACGGCACTGGCCTTGGCTGGGGACACTCATGCCTCAAAACATGATATATTCAAGCAGAGGCATCACCGGGCTTGCACTGACCTCTAGTGACAATGAAGGGGACTGGGGGCTTTGGTCAGCGAGGAGCTGAGAGGGCACATGCAGGTCCTTGGCACTGAGATGGTTACAACAGTTTGCCCCGGTTATTTTTTTTTTTCCACTGTCCGACCACCCTCTGCGTGCAGAACCTTTCCCTAACACCCAGCCTGACCCTCCCCGTCCCTGCTCCATGCGTTCCCTCGGGTCCTGTCGCTGTCCCCAGAGAGCAGAGCTCAGTGCCTGCCCCTCCGCTCCCCTCGTGAGGGAGCTGCAGGCCGCCATGAGGCCTCCCCTCAGCCTGCTCTTGCTCTGGGCTGAACAAACCAAGGGACCTCAGCTGCTCCTCATACATCTTGCCCTCCAGATCCTACACCATCTTTGTAGCCCTCCTTTGGTCATTCTGTAATAGTTTTATGTCCTTATTTTGGGGCACACAAAACTGCACACAGTACTTGAGGCGAGGCCGCACCAGTGCGGAGTAGAGCAGGGCAATAAATATCCATCTGCTGACCCCAAAAGTCAGGTGTCTGTCCATATGTAGATTTGTCTGGAAGGTAGAGAGGGGTGGGAGTACCCCCAACATCCCTCCCTTTAGCACCTCTAACTGTGTTATGCTCTGCAGGTCTCATGGGGCAGAGCTCCACTGCACTGCCTTGTCCCCTAGATCTCATTGCAGATTAGCCTAGAAGATCAAATGAAGCATGCTGAGTTCTCATAAATCTCCACTGAAGAGCATGCCTCCTGATCTTGCTTCTAGGCTAGCTGGAGGCCTCTTACCCTGTGGGTTGACTCTTCTGGTCCCTAGAAGCCTGAGAGGGTGTGGAAAGGAGGAAGGCTGCCAGCTACAGCCTTCCACACTAGGTTGAGCAGAAAGGTAATCAAGTTTCCTAAGCAGTGTAACAGATGACAAGGTGTATATTTATCCCAGATACCCACATACTTTGGGTGAACTGTGCAACATGAGATGTGTCATCATGCATCAGATCACTGGTGTACCTAATCCAATACTATGGCTCTGACAGTGTCTGGGAGCTGAGCTGCCCGCGGTGATGCACCTTGCCAACCATGCAATGCAGGAACAGAGGGTCTGGGATTTAAAATTCCTCCACAGTTCCTCCGGCAATCAACTGGTACCCCTGGCTGTTCTTATATCTGAGCAGGCAGAGCTGCAAATGTAAATAATCACAAGATTAGGCAGCCTTCTGAAGACAACTAGCACAACTACAGCATACATTTCTCAGTTGCCCCCTGGGCTGGATATGCTTTGAATGGGATAGTATTTCATGCTGATTTCTTCTTACTTTCCCCTGTTAAATGATTCTTGGTATAACTGCATCATGGATGTCAGGGGTGGAGAGTTACTGAAGTGCTGGAAGTGACCCATAATCTTTTACACAACTCCTAACATCACCTCTAATGCCTCCCATCATCTCTCTGTTCTCTGCATGCTTGTTTTTTGTGTTGTTGCTGGTGGTTTTCCTTTTTCATCTGCTGTCTTTGCTGCAAGGGAGTCAAGCCATTCTCCCATTCTGGCTGTGCTGGCAGGGAGCTGCATTCTGTAATGGTGCTGTTGCGTTTGTGTTTTCAGTGCTGTCACCACCTTTGGATCAGTCCAGGAGTAGTTACTTTGCTTGGCTGATTTGTGGCTTCTGTCTTTCACAGAGAAGGAATCTTCCCTGAACTGTCTGCTGCAGCTTTTGCAACACTCCTTTGAACATGTGCAAATCATTTCAACCTGTTAATGTGAGCACGTACTGGACTGCTTCTTTCCAGCCTGCATAGCCTAATGCTCCGGTCAGAGCAAGAGTGTTTCTTGCTGTCTCTTGTCTGTCTGTCATTTTTAGCTCTTCCTGCAGCTCCCTGCTCTGCTTACTTTGTGGGTGAGTATGGAAACAGATTCTACTTGTTCTTCCAAAGCATGGCTAACAAAATGGTTGGAGCTGGCAACACCCTCATTACACCAAGCACCTCCTGTTTGGAGAACGTGTACTTATCCTCATTACTTAGAGGCTCTCAGAAAAGTTGCATCCGGCAGGGCTTTCCTCTGTTTATGGAGTCTGTGAGCTCCTGGTGTGATTTTAGACAGCACTCTCATGTGGTCCATACATTTGGTCTGGTTGATCTAATGTAGTCAAATGCCATGAATCAGTCAGTTGTTTGTCCATGGAAGAGCCCTTCCTCCTAGCACTGCTTTGGCTTTATGACCTGCAGATAAAGGATCAGCAAGGGGGAATCCTTCCTTTGGTGCAGGGGTACCTCAGGAATTTTGTTTATTCCGTTTTTCCTCTGTCTCAGGCCTCTCTTCCCAGTGCAAGGATTCTGTGATTTGTCCCTGATGTAATGGAGTCCGTTTGGGTCCAGGTCCTTGTGAGGCTTGGTTCCTGAAATCCCTATAATGGATCTTTCTGGAGTGCCATGACTTTGCATCTCACAGTCTTTGTGACGCTGGGTCAGTGACCCTCCAGGTTGTGTTGAAAACATTTTTTGAGCAAACACCAGTCATATGACACAACCAGTAGTGCTTTTTGCTCATATCCTTTTCAATTTCCTTATGTTTGTAATTGATTTAGTTTTGTGGCATCTGCTTTTCTGTTTGGTGTGTTCTGTTCTGACAGGGCCAAATGTAATTCCCTGACTGCCATCCTCCTAATGTAACAGGACTGAGAAGCTGGTGGTGAGAGCTACCAGGTGTAAAGCAAAGACTATCTCAGTTGCGATGGGTTATACTTAAGGGACTGGGTTGACAAGGTTTGCCAGATGCCAGAGGATCCAGTGATTTTTACTGACTATAGATCAGAGCACTGATTGTCTAAAAGCCCAGGTGTTTTTTCAGGCAACCAAGCTGCCCAGAGTATCAAGTATCATTCATATCCTTGCTCAGCTGCCAACAACAATAGTATGCAGCGAGGCAAAAGGAGACTAGTGTTCAAAAATTGAGACCATTGTCTTGACCTGTCCTGGGCATCCCAACAAAGTTAGGATTGTCTTGTCATCCTGTAGATGTTATATTGTCAGTGTGATCTGGGCCATGCTAGAAACAGGGCACAGATACCAGCCTAGCAGTGGAAGCCGCGCCTGCAGAGCTCTCTGGCTAGCATCCTCTTAGATTCCCCACCTGGAGCCAGAGGACTCTCATCCCCCAATGCCTGACCAGTCTTTGCTTACCCTGCACTTCTAGGAGTGCCAAGAGGAATGAGGCACAGCAGGATTCCTGGGGCCTCCTAGACAGACAAATGTCCCACCCACTGCCACCATGATCCTTCCCACACCCTGCTGCATGTGATGTCCTTCCTGATGAAACTTCACCTTCCACAGTTATCATGTGCACGGTTCTGCCCTTGATTAGCCTGCATTTTAGATTGTCCTAAGGTGGCTTAATTGATTTTAAAAAAATAATAATAATCCTACCAAGCGGATTCCTGATAGGTCTCACCTCAGAGCGTATAGGATTGTGCCCACATTTGGTGAGACCTGCCTGTGTCCTGGTCTTCGGACTCTTTGTTCAAGCTCTTGAGCACTACTGTGTTAGATCAAATCTAAGGAGCTCTACCAAGTCCAGTGGCCCAGACAAACACCTTGGTGATATTGCTTTAGGAATCACTTGTACTGAGGGTTGGTCTCAGACATAATAAATATTGCACCACCTTAGGCACCAGTTTACACAGATACGAGATTCAGCCAGAGTGAGAAAAGTACAACTGCCAGCTCTCCTGGATGTGAAGCAAAGCCTGGCTATAGGACTGAGTGTTACCACTGCCCACACTATCTGCTTGAGCTTGCGGAGAGCCGGAAGCAAGAACTCTAACAGTTGTTCTGCTTCCTCCTCCCCTCCAAAAAGGGAGAATCTTTTAGACTGAGGAAAAAAGAGAACATGGTTGTTCCATCATGCATCCTAAAGGAGTGAGCTTTGATTCACTGAGTACAGTGAATACCTGTTAACAAGTATCTGAAATACTATGAAAAAGCACCGAAAGCAAACTCTTTATTATAAGGGAATCAGATTTTTTATTTTTATTACCCTTAAAAGTTAAAAATATGCATTTCAACGTATTTACAAGTGACTATATATAAATACCTCTGTTAATGAACAGCAACGTACAGTAATAGAATATATCCACCAAATTGATAAGTCTACATAGAGAAAATGTAACAGAAGGGGGGGGTGAGGTAGGGGGTGGGGAGAGGGTAAACAGGGTCCATGCACAATCTGCACCTATACATTGTTAGATACTCTGCCTTTTAGGGTATGGATGGAGTCACAGGAAGTTTTGACCTCTTGTCCTTATAAAGTCAGCTTGCAACTGAGATTCTTCAAACTGACAGAAATGTGTGGGTTGCAGCAGTAACAATGCCTGACTTACCCATGCCAGCTTTTCACATGGGGACCTTGTATTACAGAGTGGACTCAAAATATCTCAGCAACCCTGGGAGGTAGGTATAGGCAGATGGAAAAGCACCGGTTTGTGACTGGCCTAAGATTGTGCAGCAAGGAGGAGAACACACAAGTCCTGTCTCATCTCTCCAAGTCTCTCATTAGGGAATACCTTTCCTCTGCTAACAGCATCTGCTTTTGTGACAAGTTTTGTCACAACTTGGGGCTCTCAATTAATACTATGTCCTGGATGACGATGTGGAAAAACAAAAAAACAAAACAAACAAAAAAAAACAACAACAAAAAAAACCCACCTGCCTACAGATAAGGACTTAAAAAAAAAAAAAGAAGTGATGTTCCAGTGTTGTTGCTATGTTCTAGAGCTAAATAGAAGATTTAAATGTAGACACACACACAAATGATTCCCTCCCTGCATATGCATCATTGAGCAACTGCATCCTCTGTAATTAGGAACCCCTACGTACCTTCCCCCCCCCCCTCTTTTTCTCTCTCTCTATCCGTCATCCATGCCTGTATATTTGCCCTTCCTAACTGTATTTGATTCAACTGTGGGAATATCAGATAGGAAACAGAACAGAAAAAAATATTGCTGCAGTGTTCATGTAGCATTTTTAATACTAATTTAATCTGATTTCTATTGGGTTGTTTCTCAATTTAATGTCTTTAACCTTCTTATATGTGCATATATATATATATATATATAACTGTAACAAAAGGCCCATACCATTTGTTTCAATAGACAAAAAAAGGAGTCATAAGCCCACTGCCCAACCCACAAGGCACACTGAAAGGTAAGTGGGAAGGGCTCTAGACAGGGAAAAAGATGTAGCCCTTGTTTTTGTGGTGCTCTTCAGTCATCACTGCTGGACTTGAATGTTTGTGAAGGTATCGCATAACTTTGCAGAAAAGGGGAACAGCTGTCTGGGTCACTTGCAGATTTCTGGTGCAGCAGCCCCAGGAGTGAGAGATCAGTTGGAGCTGTTTTTCCCTCTGTTTGGTGAATGAGTTTCTGAGGATTCTAGTTTTGTTAGGTATCTTTCTGTAGTGGTGGCAGAAGTGATGATGGTGGCTGTTTCTTTCTTTTTTCTTTTTTTTTTTTCTATTGGCCCAACAGTTCTCTCAGCAGAGCAATTCTTCCCTGTCTCCAGCAGCCCCCTCCCCAGTACTCCCATCAGCCTTATTTTTTCCTAAGAACAAGGTAGAGGATGCCGATGATGAAACTGAAGCAAAAGCAGATCCAGGCCAATATGAAGCTGTAGCCGTGGTGAACATTTCCAAACCCTAACTGCAAGCCTGTGAACCGAGCTGTGAAAATGGAGGCTCCAATCAGAATGCACAACCCTGTGGGAAGGAAGGGAAAACAGAGAGTTGGAAAATGCACAGAAACCAGCATTGCTGCAGGACATCTGAAGTCATGTTGTCCCCTGAGGTTGCAATGCACGTCTTGTGTCATCCGAGAGAGGGGCTGCTGCCCATTAGGCTTATTTCTAGAGGGTTTCTCTTGCAGGCATGATGACTTGGGGCTTGCTTATTGGGTGCCATGTGGAATAAACTTTTGATAACTGGGAATCAGCAATAAGATCTGCAGACAGTTTGGCGCTACATGTTGAATCCTATGAGCAGTAGCTGTCTAACTGTTTATTCCCCTGCCCCCTGAAATACTTGAATTCTTTTTTTTTTTCTTCAAAGGTATTTTGCAAAACCCACTGGGAATTTCTAATGAAAATCTGGAAATATTTTCATAATCTAAATTAGATTAAAAATATGTATATATCACTTTCCAGTTCCTCTATGCTTTATTTTATCAAAAAATTGGGCCACTGGAAACTTCTAGCTGGCTGACAACTTCCCTGATGGCCATGTGTTGCAGACACGTGTGGCTACTTTTGCTTGCGGAGGACTAGGAAGCATGCAGAGCTATTTCAAGGTGTGCATACTTACAGCAAACCAGCATGATGGCTCCAGTGATGTAGAAACGTTTGCCTTTCTCTAGGGTGAACAGCTGGACAATGAACATGACAAGCGCGATGACGGAGAAAATGATTGAGAGGATCATAAAGGCTTGTGCTGCTTTGAGGGAAGCTGTGAACACACAGGGAGCAGATCTGAGGTCAGGACTCTGCCTCGGTATTGTGTACCAAAGTCTGGCAAATCATTGCCACAACGAAAATGCAGATGTCACTCACCCGCTTCGCTGCTGCCGACTGTCAGCTGCCTGCAGGTGCCATTGCACATTAGCCAGAGTCCCCACGAGCCTTTTCCCATGGTGGTGGTACCCACCATCCAAACCTGAAATGGGATGACACAATTGTGTTGGGGGAACGTACCGAGCGGGGGGGGGGGGGGGGATACAACCCCGGGCCCGGGCGGCCCCGCGGAGCCGCCAGGGGTCACCATCGCCCCGGGCACGGCGGCAAATGGCGGCGGCAAATGGCGGCGGCCTCGCCCCGCGGCTGAGGGGCCCGGCGCGGGCGGCGCGTCCCAAGATGGAGGCGGCGGCGGGGCTAGGGCCCGGCGGTGCTTGGGCCGCGGGCCTTCGTGGGTGGTGATAAGGGGTAAAATGTTAGGAGGTGTGTGGATGGCGGCTCCCGGGAGCGGGCTGTTATCATAAAAACAGACAGGCACGGGAGAGCGCATAATTATGTAACAGCCTGACAGCCAGATGGGATGATAAATACCACTTCAAAGCCATCAGCTGCTGATCTCCTCTCGCTTGCACGAGGAGCGTTCAGGTGCTGCCGGTTCTGGGATGCAGCACCGGGCATGGCAGGCTGTCTCCCCATACCACCGCCTCCCCATACCACCCCAGTTTGGCTCACATGCCCTGGACTCACTGCATCGCACCCTTACTTGCGAGCAGATGTCCTTCATCTACAGACCTCAGCACCCACCAGCCTGTCCCTCTGCCAGCCGTATGATGGGCTACTGCTGCAGCAGGTGACAGCAGCCCCCAGGTGTCTCCTCCAGGGTGGTCTCTACTTACGTTGGCAATGGTGGAGACAAAGAGCATGATGACGGTGGCGATGTGAACCACAAAGATACCAGCCAGTAGCACCAACATCTTGGCGTCCTTCCTAGGTGGTGTCGCTAGTGCAGAGAGCTCTGGAGGAGAACAAGAGCAGAGGGATGATGAAGGGAAGGGCTAAATCAAAGAATGACATTGTTGTAAGCTTTATTTACATGTGACAAAGCAGGTTGATCTTAAATCCATTCTGGAAGCATGTAGTCACAAAAACATAGCTAAAACCTTTGTCAAAATCTGCAAGGGAGTTGCTCAAGCAGTTAAAGAAAGCCTGGAGGTAAATGAACCAGTCTGGGAGGAGATGTAGAGCAGGGGTAGTTAGCTTTATAGCATTTTAAAAATAGCCTGGGTATATACATAGGTTGCTTAAACTGGTGTGTGGTTATGTAAAATAAAAATGACATACTCCAGGCCTACACTCCAGGAAGCAGAGTTTCTGCTCACAGGATTCACGGAGGTCAGGAAAGATTTTGTCTTCCTGATCTCTTTTCCTTTTGCAGTACAGCCTTCTCCAGCTGGTCTGGGACATTGACAGGTGGTGCGGAGTGGAGGAATGGTTGTTCCTTGGGTACATCAGGTGCTGAGCAATGGTAGAGAATGGACTGGGGGACTCCCAGTACTCACTGGCCTGCTCCATTATGTAAAGAGAATAACTGGAACAGAAACACCACTGAGGTGTTCTGGAGTAGAGGAAGATGCTTAATTTTGAAAAGAAAACTACCCATTTCCTTTTTAAAACTTGAGGCATGCAGATCACTTTATTACTGCAGTAAGATTCTCTTGTAATGCAAATTCTTTTTTTTATTTTCCCCCCCTCTGTACCCTGCAAGTTTTTACTTTTGTAATATTCATTATCATTGATGAACATGTCATTGGAACGACAAGGCTTTTGGGAGGGGAATGTACTTTAGATAGCTCTCGTGACACTCTTTATGAAGTCTGGTGGCTTTTTCCCTGAAAATGTGAAATACAAGGAATAAATCTCAGCTGTAAGAGTGAGTGCAGGCAATTCACACAAAGTGAGTGAGCATATTTCCTCTCCTTCCAGGAATTTAGTAGTAATCAGTCAGTATAGCCACAGATATCAGGCAGGAAAGTTTGCTAGGCCCATTCTGTGGCCATTGAAAGACTCCTTCCTAGAAAGTGTAACAGGCTGTGTTGCTCTGTCTCTTGGTAGGGATGATACTGAAGTGCTACTGAAGAGCAGCGTCAAGCATTTGATTAATGTTGGCTGTCAAGTTATTTTGGTCCATGTGACTCAAGTAAGGTTTGATGCTGTCACAATTTGTACGGGGTGTGGTAACATTGTCAAGGAACAACACAATTATATTTCATGATGTCTTTCATGCAAATTGTGACAAAAAGCTTTGTAAGGTCCTATAAATATTTTCTTTATTTACTCACTGACTCCACCTTCTCCACTCCTGTCTTTCATTGTGGCTGTATATGGGATTGTATTCCTTTAAAGTGCTGCTGCTATTCCTTGCACTGCTTTGTATACAGTTTCCACAAACCACAGTGGGCAGGCAGGCTTCTCCATCGGTGGCACTTTGTCCAAATTCAGGATTAGCTTTGTTATGCAGCCCCTACCCAAGAAAGATCATTCTTTAGAAGGATGAATTAGGTTTGGTGACTGGTCATATCTCCTGAGTAAGAACTTGGCCACCAAGTGGTGGATGAGAACAGATCTGAATACCTCCACCATACCTCGAGCTGTGAAACTATTGCTATCACTGAACTAAGTTTATAGCTGCAGCAGGTACCTTGAACACAGCATCTAAGTCAAATACTCCCATCCGTTTGAATACTTGTCATCCTTGTTTCTGATTACCTTGGCTCATACACAGAATGTAACAAATGCTATTGCCACTACCATCTACTGTTATGTATATACCAAATTATGGCAGACCTGCCTGCTGTGCCTTTGCTGAACAGTGGCTAAACTGTCTTCCTTTCCTAGATGAATGTTCTTTTCCATGTTTCTTTAAAAATGAGTTCAGTGGTTTTTTTGCTGATTATTTTTGAGGACCTTCAAAAAAGCCCTGTACTGAAAGACTGAAAACCTACTTTCATGACATCCTAAAGGACTAGAATAGTCCTTTAAAATGCATCTTCTGTTTGCATTCAGAAAGGAAAATGAGGGAAAATGTTACTTTTCAATGTAAAGAAAAAAGAAAGAAGAAAAGGAGAAAACCAAATCCTTTATTCCCTTTGCTCTTTCTGCCCAGTTTTTGCACTGCTTTAGAGCACTGTCAGTTCAGGTGATTTCAATGTACCTACTTCCTGAGAACATCAGCACCTCTCCCTGAATATACATGCTATCAAATGCATCCCCCCCGGGATATATGTTCATAGCTTAGTTTTGAATCTTTGTGAGTTAAAGCACACACCTCCCTCTCTATTCATTCACTTTCCCCTTCCTTTGCCTCTGTCTGCCTTTTAAATAAAACACTGGAGAACAATCCCAAAGGAACAGTGGGTGAACAGCATTGAAATAGAGTCATCTCTCTCTGCCTATATGACATGGACTTTTCCTCCCATTATGCAGAGAAATTGGCAGAACGTTAGTGACTGACAGGATACTCTTTCCATTTGTTAAGTGTGAGACATCTTTCTCTGCTACAGGGTGGGGTCACACTGCTGGAGCAATAGGACACAATTGCATGCAAATGCCTCTTCTAACATTCCCCTTCCTAAACTGCAGTTGGATTTGGAGTTCCTTAGGCTCTTCTCGGATTATGAGTCAGTCTTAACCTTCATAGATCTGCCATTTTTTTCCACTGACTCACCCCAAAGCTCTCAAAATAAATTATTTAACCCTAAAAGTGTTCAGGACACTGTTAGTTTTAGGGCTGCTTCTCAAGAACCAGTCAAGCAAACAGGCTGTGAATCCTGCAGTGAACCTCCTGGTGCATTTTCTTAAGGAGAGACTCCAGCTAAGCCAAAGAAAACAAGGCTGAGATATGAGAGTAGAATGACTGCTGAGGTAGGACATTCTGGTGGGGAAGAAGGAGCCAAGATCATGCACCTGCTGAACTGCATGGGTGAGTCAAGAGAGAAGATCTTGCACTGATGACAGCAGGCTGGGCTGACAGATGAGGAGAAATAGCAAGTCCCACCAACAGTAACCATGAATAACAATCACGATAGAAGCCTTCAGCACAAAAATGCCTACAGATAAGCACGACAGACTATATCTACACAGAGACTTTTTCTCTATCCACACAGGAGTGCACAGAGGAGGAAACAACACACAGATCTGCTGCACCCTAGTTCAAGTTCAAGCAGTCAAGCACTCCATTAAAAACTGAGACAAAGTTTTGCCATGCAGGCAAAATGTAGCCACCCATAACCTCTTGCTGTCTAGTTAAGTGTTTTGGAACCTGCTGTCTGGAGGGCAGTCCAGAGTGAGTCCTTGCCCTTAGTTTACCGCTTAGCATAGCATCAGGTTGGAATGCAAAGTGCCACTTGGAGATATAACAAAGTATAATTCCCATATTATAGTTCCTCAAATACCAGGAGTGGATTACTTAAGAGGACAAACCAGATTAGGTAGTGGTCTTTTGTTTCTTGCAGAGAAAAGGAGTTGAGAGGAAGTGTACAGGATGTTTCCACAGGAATGATTGGGTTGTTTGGTTGAAAAATCGGAACACTCTCAATTAAATCTGAAATATTTTGGATCTGAAATGTTCCTGAGGGGTGGAGTTGTCTGACTTGCATTCCCCTTCTCCTCTCTGAACTGAAGTTTCTGCGTGGGACTACCTCTCCTAGGATGAACTGATGAGGTACTGAGAGATGCTGACTGAGGGGAGAGCATACAGCGTCCACAGAGCACATGGCATCTAAACCGCACCTTCTGTGAGCACTGTGGTGACCTCCGACTCCCCTGAAAATCAGGTTTTCTGCTGAATTCCCTTGGGATTAAGACATTCCATTTTTCAACATCTTGGGGAAAGATTATATACCTTTGTGTACACAACAAAAACCTCCGTAGATTGAAAGCAACTGAGATGAAAGAAATTCTGCCTCCCCTGGCTGCCACCACAGAATATAAAAAGTGCATAAGTCAGTCAGATCAGTGGTCCTTCTCAACCAGTACACTGTCTCTGATGGTGGCAGTAGGATATATTTCCAGTATTCAGAGAAATCACATGAACTTGGCCATAGACACGGGAATACTGGTGCTTTGAGTCAGGGTCAAGGCCACTCGGAAAGGAAGGGCAAAATTGGAAAGAATGGGACAGAAAAGACAAAGTATTTGATGCTGTCTGAAACTGTCACAAACTGCCACCTCTGTCACTGGTGCATTCCTCACAGCAAAGGTAGCCTACAAATAGCAATGCTGCCATGATGCCATCAAGTAGGGGAAATCTCAGGGTAGAATAAAACTTTCTACTGAGTTCATAGATCTGCCTTTGACTGAGGTGAGGCCATGGCTTCATATTAGCCCTGCTACGATTACACGCCTTGTCGCTGTGCATGATATGAGCGTGAATTCTCATCATGCCCAGGGCCACTTGGCTGACTGCAAAGATGTGACGTTCTCTGTGATATTCTGGTGGCACAGTGACTTTGAACCCATTGCACTGATACTAGAAAGCTCATGACAATTTTAAGCAAGCAGGTTTTTTTTTAATTATTATTTTTATTTTCAACCTTTGCTCTGCTTCTTGCTTTAAATCCAGCTGAATCTGGAGTCCTTGCTGACTCCAGACTTTTACAAACCACTCTACGCCAGCACAGCTGTTGAGAACCTGGTTTTGACAGACCGGCCTGACTCAATTTACAAGTCAGATGCTTTTTATAGAGATGCAGATGAGTAGGCTGGTGCCTCTGGAAAGAGATTTCACATGTGTGGGAAAAGGGTTGGGCAGGAGGCATGTGTGGGCACATAGAGACCTTTGGAGCCTCTGGTTTATGGCAGTGAAAAGATTTTATGTGTGCATGGGTGTTGTCTGTCTGTGGTGACCACATGGGGTACAGCAAGGCTGTAGAAGTAGCAGATGAATGTCAAACAAAAGAAAAGAGTAGAGCCCCGAGGGGTTAAAAGTGAATATAAGCTTAATCAAATGAAAGATTTTGCCTGGTTCTTGGGAAGCATTTCCTGGTGGTACAGTCTCCAAGGGATCAGGGGGAATCGCTTTCCCAAGGGAGTGGTTAAGCCTCAGCACGTGAATCACTTCTTGTGGGCCAGACAACGTCCTCGAGAATGCACCCTTGGTAACGAACCTCCCCTTGCTGACAGATGCAAGGGGAGTCAGAAAAAATGAGACACTAGGGTTTTCCAGCTCTCATGCTCATGATTCATCTGAGAGTGGGGAAATGCCAGAGCTCCTAGGGCAGACACTGAGAAATTGGCATTTTCTCCTGAAGAAACCACCCTGGAGCGCTCAGCCATGTGACAACATCAACAGAAACTCCAAAGCTCACTTGGTAGTAGGAAAGGGAAGAGACAGCTGCCCAGGGCTGGGCAGGCAGCCAGCAGCTGATGCGGGAGGAAAACACTGTCAGTCCTTACACTAGACATGCTGTGGAAGGGCTGGGACTGGCGGGCAGAGAGCATGGCAGTGTTGGGAAGGAGATCTCAAAGCTAGCAGCAGCACAGAAGTGATCCTCCGCACCTTGTGAGGTTCTCTGGGAAGCACCCTCGCCCCTGATGCGTTGGATGGTCCCTGGGTGGGTGAATTAGATATAGGGAAAGGCTGGGAGTTGCTGGGACTTGCAGGGGCTCAGACAAGATGCCAAGATATGCAAGAAAAATTGTGGGAGGACTGACGGTCTGGGAGATGACACAGTGTGTGTAGGGGTGTTGTCGCGGCTCGGTGTGGCTCCCTGTATGAATGGGAGTGTGTGTCTGTGGTTTCTCTGTGAGCAGAGCTGAACTATGTGTGTGCATGCATGCGTGCTCGTGCATGGATTCCTTACAGGTGCACATATTTACCTGCACGAGTTTGACAGTGCCCATGTGGGAGAAACCATCTGACAGCTCTGACAGGGAAGATCAGGTTACAGCGTGGTGTGAGCAGAAGTGCACATACCATTTCTCCATTTCTCTTGGGAGTGCCTGTTTTTCTTCCTTGCTATAGCCTTTAGATAGAGGTGGAAGGTCTGTGGAGCCCATTGGATGTTTTTGGCTGCATTTATTAATTTAAAACTGCAAATCTCTGATTTACATAGATAATTTTATAAGGACTGTCCTTTTATTTGTTTATTTATTTTTAAGGAGAGTAAAGAAATGGTTCCTCATCAGATAGAGTCCCTGTCTCTCAAGACTGAAAAACCTCTGAATGTGCCAGTACAGACTATGAGACACTGAGGTCAACGTGACTTAGACATCTCAAGAGTCTGAGCTTTTGGGTCAGTCTGCCTCCAGGGTGTCCTTGTTCCTATAACCCAGCTTGGAAAACACAGTGCAGGACTAAATTGCAAAATTGTTCAATGGGTCTTTCCTTCAACCTCCAGTGCATATTATGGGGGGAGGAGAGGATGAGTGAAGTAACACCTCCTGGGTATAAAGAACAAGCAAGAGGATGCTGTGCAGCTTGGAGTTGGGCTGTGGTCTTTGGGGGGAAAGGGGGACGAAGGTGGTCATGAAGTAAAATGTCCTTTCTGGCTTTGAGAGGGCTGCTTACGCCTGCAGTTACTACAAGCTGGCAGAACCATGTAAGACAAGGGTTGTTTGAGCTCATGTTACATACGGAAATGGCTTTCTGCACAAGAGAAGTCCCCTTGCTGGGGCACACCACGCTGGCCTGGCTGCAGCTGCTGAATCCAGCTAGCAGGCAGGTTGGCACCAAGTTCCTGGAGCTGGTCTTCAGCAGCCCCCTGACCAGCTTGCTCCCAGCTCTAAGCATTTTGCAGCTCACCCCTCTTTCTCCCATGGCTCTCACTGTCTTTTCCTAGGGCTTGTTGGGGCCCATAGGGGAGATGTCGATCAGGAATGAGAAGAATGTGGACGCTGGACCCAGTCCTGGCAGTTGCTTTCACAACTCCCCACCTTAAGCAGACTCTGCCCTGTGAGGGCAAAAGGGCAGTGAAGGCCTTCACCCCAGATTTCTTCAAATCCAAAGATATCCTCTATGTCACAAGAGCTAAGCCTTGAGCATTAGCCACTGCTCACCTGCCTTCAGCCACCCAGTGCTCAATAGCCCATTGTGTTTCTCTGCATGGTTGGGGATGACCTAGTCCAGGATCTGTCCCTGGAAGCTCACTGTGGGCATATACCCATCCATGCCTGTGGAGCAGACCAATTTTTATGAGGGAAAAAGGTTAAATCTTAACTAAGAACTTGGAGAAATGGTCAGTCCATCAGGGAATGTGGGTTCAGGAGCAGAGTTGTCCTTCCCTACCATGACAGACCATGGACTACGTTTGATCTTACTCAGAGAGCAGCTTCCATGTACTCTCTGCCCTGCTGCAAATAGTTCAGGAGGAGGAGGATGTGTGGAGCTGTAAATTTGGCCCGGGTTTCCTTTGTTCATTGACCAGCTGTTCAAACTCAGGAGGTACTTTCCAAAACTCTCCCGGGGGGGGCTGAAGAAATCCTGCTCCAGATTGCAGCCCCCGGATGTACTGCTTTGCTGCCCTCCCTGGAGAGTAATATCAGAAAGCAGTGTAAAAGAGGAGGTACTCTAGACTTCTCTCTGGGCTGTTTATATGGGGAATTGCTGCTGGACCCTTCGTCATGCTATGGGATGACTGGTGCTGGCAGAGGATCTGTACGGTCACATTTGGGCTGGTGCCTCAGCTCATTCATTCGGGGCTGGTGTTACAGCACTGTAGCTACCGGTTAGCTATCAGTTCAGCAAGGCCATGGAGAAGAGTCTCCTTTACTGTGCATGCTGCTTTGCCTCAGCAGAAAAGACTCGTGCTGCATTAAGCATCCATCTTTAGATGGAGAGATGGAAATCTACTTCCTTACCCCCCTTTTGGGTGTGCACCTCTGGGGCTCTTACATCTCCTTGCCTAAAGGAAAGGTGAAGAAATCTTAGCTTTTAGTCCCTTTTCATCATTTTCTTTGCATGAGAACAGCAGGAAGGAAAAAAATTGGGAGTACCACACCCTGCAGCCTGCCCTGCGTTGTGCTGTGTGGCAGTGCTGTCACCTGCCTATCAAAGGGTACAGGCAGAGGAGAGATCCAGGGGGTCTAGCAGTGCTACTTCTTGCCTGGTGGGGTGCCTGAGTGTCTGAGGGCAGACCCCAGCTGGGCACTAGTCAGGTCCCTTCCCCTTTGTGAAGAGAGCACCCATCAGGCAGCCAGTGGGAACTGGGAGGGAGAAATGTGCTGCAGATCGAAGAGTTACATCTGCAGCTTGGGGCTGATGGGGCCTGTGGAGCCCTGTGAGAGTGAGGATAGAGCTGAGGAAGCAGCCTGCCTTCCAATGTGCCAGCCCTGTAGCTGGGATGATGAACAGAGAGATGGATTCATGCCTGCAGCAAACCCCTCCTCTGTGACTGTAAGCAAGGCCCTCAGGTGGGCATTTCACCAAAAAACACTGCCTATTATCAGCAGATCTCCCAGAGCTGTTTCAAAACAGTACCTCCGCTCCACCCCAGGGCGCCAAGCAGCAATTCCCGCGTGCACTCGCATTGCTCACACACCACAAGACCCAAAGACCAGCGGCTAGGCCAGCAGGGCCGGTTCTCCAAGCCCCAGTCCTGAGCAGGGCAGCGGGCAGCGCCAGCAGTCCCATGGCACCCACCCCAGAGCTGGGTGTTTCCCGGCGGGATCCCAAACCCCCTGTCCGTTAGCGTGCTCTTGGGCGCGGCTCGGCTCCACCTCTCTCATACGCCTGCCTCGGGACGGCCCGTGCCCTGAGATGCCCAGCTCTCTCACGAGACGAAGGGCCCAGCCTGCGAGCCAGGCATTACTCATAGCTGGGGAGAGCCGGCCGCAGGAGCCTGCTGCGAGGAGCTCCTCAGGTGGGTGAGCAGCAGCCGCCTGCCAGGCTGTGCTTCCACGCACCGTGGTGTGAGCAGGAGTGAGCTGCGGCCCTTTGGATGCTGCTCCCCAGTGGGGCGAATGGAAGCAAGCTGCCTTCCAGCCCGTGCTCCCTCTGCACACAGTCCCCAGGTTTGGCAGCTGGATGAGGTGTGCTGGGTGGGGGCATGGGGTATTTGGCTGACTTAGCCCCCTGTTATCACAGGAACGATAGCTAACGAGCTCTGTGCTCTCACACTCTTCATGCCCTGCTCCCTCCTCTGTGTTTGCTCAGGAAAGAATCCCACTCCATCCCAGAAATGTCAAGTGGGCCAAGCTACTCTCAAGAGGTGCCTTGAGGAATTCAAAACCTTTGAGTAAAAGTTGCTCTGTGGCCACAGCATTTACTTATTTATTTTTTTAACAAACCGATTTCATTGTTAATCATGACAACTCCCCCAAACACTTTCCACCCAGACTGACTGTCAGCTGTCTCAGTCAGCTTCCTGACCACGGAAACACATCTATTTCTCAGGCAGGAGGCATCCCTGCGTGACCGAGCTGCAAGCGAGAGGGGACCTCAAGAAGTCACAAAATCCATCCTGCTGCCACAAGACATGGACAGCCCAGCTTCTTGGACATCCCTATTGTAACTGTCCACAGCACCAACCTGAGCCCCAGTGATTCTCAGCTGGACTGAATATGGTTTCAGGCTCTTTCAGCCCCATGAAACTGTAGGGGCGGGCTGGGTTCCTGCTACGGAACCAAAGCCTGCTGCCAGCAAACTGCGCTCCCTTTCTCAGACCTCAAAAACAGTTCAGGGGATTTGACCGCAGGACACGAACCACAGCAGACTGATGAAGTGAGAGAAGTGGTGAAGAAGGGGAGGGAGAGGGGGAGGTTGCATGGAGAAAGGCAGGTGAGTAGGGAAAACTGCCAGTCTCTGCGATCCCACACTTCCCATCAGCGCCTGCCCCCACCACACCCTATCAAGTCCACGCTCTCCCTTGCTTTGCCTCTCAGCGCTCCCTGCTCCTGGGTCTGTGCTGCCAAGGGGGGGTGCAGCATGCATTTCTACCCATCACAACGCTTCGGCTGCCAGCTGGGGCTGGCTTCCGGAGCTGGGACCCCCAACGGCATGAGAGAGCTGCTCGCCACTGTACCCCAAAGCCTCTCCGGATTCACTTGGAACAAGGGCTGTTGTTTTAAATTAGAGCTTGGCAAAATACTGACGGAGCGAAGAGAGAACAGAGACATGCAGAAAAATGTGAGCAAGAGCCAGAAGTGCTGAACCAGCAGTCTAACTTCGAGCGGGCATTTTCCCGTATTTGTAAACAATGCCAGTGCCGCTCCGAGGAGTGTGGCAGCTCCCGTGTGGCTGCTGGCCCAGCCTGGGTTCCCCGTGCTGGTGTCCCAGCTGCACATGCCCTGGAGGCAAGAATTACACTGCCGGAGCTAGTGCTATATATTTGCAGCATTGCTTTGCCCCGTAACACAGCTGGATTTCAAAGCAAATACTGAAAGGTGAGGTGAATCCCGTGGCGAGCTCGTATGCCAAGTCGAAGTGGCAGAGCAAGGGAGAAAAGCAAGCCAGGGGCTGCAGGATGAGGGAGCAGGCACCAGCGAGTGAGAAAATGTCGTTGAGGATTTGGAGAGAAGCTCTTACCGGGTGGCTGGGGGCCGGTGCTGGCACCTGTGGAAGCAGGAGCGTGCGGGGGCCGCGGTGCTGCTGTGCCGGAGCGCAGAGCCGTAGTGAAGGGGAGTGACCTGCTGGTGGTTTAAGTTTCCTCGGTGGTACGCGAGGGTGTGTCTCCTCCACTCTGTTTTAAAGGAGTTACTATGAATCAGTCTGCCTTTAAAGCGAGGGAGAAAAAAAAAAAAAAAAAGTTGCATAAGCTACGCCCTGCTTTGTTGGCAGGGTGTCAAGAGTCGCTGGGAGGAAACCAGCGATTCAAAGAAATCTGTGTAGGGTTGTGTCTGACTCAGAGCTCAGCACAGAGACCACAGCCTGGAAAAAAAAGACTGACGCTGATCCAGCTGAGTAATAGAGGCCCACAACAGCATCTGTTTATAAACTCGAACTTCTGGTTGTCATAAAAATATTGTGTAGTTACAAATGTGGCAACGAGACTTCAACAATACAATTCCCTCAAACAAGCAAACAACCGGTTGGCATGGGACATAGTGAGGCTGGGTGAGTCACCACCATCCCTCACCCCTCTTCTGCACAGAGAGAAATTGCCAAGGTTGGCAGTGTGAGGGAATGCAAATCTGACCTGTGGGATGGGCACGGGCAAGACTTTTGGGAACATACCAAGAGCAGAGGATGCTCAAAATGAAGCTCTGGCCTGGTGGTGACTCTGGAGCAAGGCTGGCCAAGATGGAGGTGGTTTGCTTCCACAGGGAGAGCATGGGAACAGGGAGTGTTGTGATTCAGTTTTCTGAGGTCAGCATTTCTTGTCAACTTAAAGACCTCTAAAAATAGATTCTTTACATTTGCAGAGAATTGAATGATGTCTCGTGGATGCTACAGCAAGACTGAGCTCAAGATGCTGGTTAAAGAGGACGAAGTTTTGTCAGAAATCATTTTGGTTAAGATGTGATCCATATTGTGATAGAGTTAGTGATCTGCTACTGTAAGGAACCAAGCCTTCCTTTGCAGAGGCCAGAAAGAGATGAGCAGTTACTGATAAAATAACTGGCAAAGTTTTTTCTCTCTTTAGTGAGGAGGACACTGCATTGCTTCTATTCAAAAAAGAAAGCTTTCTTCTTTGAAGACTACACAGATTAATAAACTTTGCTATTTTTCAGATTATTCATCCTCTCTAGTGTTATTGATATGTCTTGTCCCAGTCTAATTTTAGACTATAACAACCAACTTAAAAAACAGATTCTGTGGATGAAACAGCAACAAATATGACACATATGGTGGGCAAAGACTTTATGCCCAGACAGTTTCCATGGGAAATTTGCCACCGATGGAAAATAAAGACAGAATTTTGTTCCCCAAGGATGTAATAAACCTATGTTTATTACATATGGGTTAGAATGTGTTTTTTTCGGTGATATACATGAATATGATATCCATGGAAAGCAAAATACATTCGCTTACCCTGCAGAAGGAGCTGGCATTTGCATTGAGCTGCACTGCCCATTTGCCCCTCCCTGGTCTCCCAGCAGAGTTTATTGGAGTGAGGGATGCTAAGCTCCACACAAAATTCTGGACCAGGTGGTCATAAAGTAGCCCCTCTGGTCCACTTACCAGAGTTTGGTGGTGATTGGTTTGCTCTTTGCCCCAGAGCTGCTCACAAGTGACTGCCCACTTGCCCCAGGGTAACTTGCTGCAGAAGTGCTCATCTGAGACCCAACAGCCCAAACACCTGCATCAAAAACACACTCACACAGGGCGATGATAGTGAATTCTGCTAAGAAATTGAGTGTGAAGTGACCCATGACTGGCAAAACATCTTTGTCCAGAGAGAGCAAACTCATTTTGTACAAGTTGCTCTCTAGCTGTGCCAGGCAATGGCCAGCATCAGGCTCTTTGCAGGGAGGTAGCAGCATTCTGAGGCGTCAGCAGCAGCTTGCCCACAGGAGTGCTTCTTCCTAACTCTCCTTCTGGAAAAATTGGTGCCTGGCCAGAAGAGTAAAGAAACATAACCAGCCAGGTCACATATGCTGTGACTGTGGCCCTGGAGGAACACTGCTACGCTACCAGCAATTGGCTTCATCCCTGTTGCTCTACCTGTCGAGCTAGGTGTGAGGGAGGGTAACAGTGAATGTCAAGCAAACAAAGGTGCAGATAACTGCTCCTCCTTGGGAGCAAGATGACGGTTTAAGCAAGTAAGGGGTCCCCCTAATGTCAGGGTATGATGAGGTCAGGGAACAGCTCAAGTTCCGCTGAGCAGATCAGTAGCTCTTTGGGATATTTCCATCCTTGCATCCACCTGTCTTTCTGGAGAGGGATAAGACAGGGTATAATTAAGAGAAGTTCCTACTGATAGGTAAAGGCAGGAGAATATTTCAAGTTGATGACATTTGTCTTGTTTTCTGTCACTGTTTGTCTGTGGATGAAGCGCTAGCTCAATGAGCCTTTCTGTATGCGTGAGGGAGAACCAGCCAGAGGCTGGTCTTTCTGTGTGCCTCTGGCAACTTCTCCCTTTAGGGTGTGTGGTTTTCATAAGGGAGGTTGCAATGGAAACCGTGACGTGAAAAGTCTCATCACGGGATCTAAAGTGTAAAACGTGCTGCCAGTTTGACATGTGAAGGTTGAATTGCCTAAGATGCACACCCCATAATTCATGGTGT
Organism: Cygnus olor; assembly: GCF_009769625.2. NCBI lineage: Eukaryota > Metazoa > Chordata > Aves > Anseriformes > Anatidae > Cygnus > Cygnus olor. Next base: position 44,659,401 of record NC_049169.1, read on the forward strand.
CCCTTGACCTAAGCATCACTCATTTCACAGGACTTTCTGAATGCCGACTAATAGGAGGCGGTCAGGTCAAGCCATGAGAACTTAAGCTATGGGAATCTGGATTGGCATTTCCATGGGCAATGAGAGGGTGAAGCTTTCCCATGCATGCCAAGCCTTTGCTGAAGCTCTTCCCAAACAAATAGCTTGCAGCTGCTATATGTCTGCTTATTTTGCCATACATCTGCAGACATCACTACTGTGTACGACCATAGTCCTTGGTGTAACGAGAAGAGCATCTACACTGACATTAGATAAGAAAGACAAACATTAAACTTTGACAAGCCCAGATCAAAGGAGGAATGGAGGAGGAGGAGATGAAGTGTGGAGTTAGCTATGGGAAGGCATGGTCAGGCTCAGCTGGAAGCATCCAGAAGAGATCATTTCTAGAGAGGGGGTTGCCAGGGTAAATAGGCCATGGTAGCAGAGTTCCCATGCTCTCTGCAATGCTTTCTGATATGAATTCAACAGGACATACATGTGCTATACAAGTGAGTTTGTCTGGATAACCATCTGCAAACACACATTGCGTAATAAGTCCCCCCAGTCTAAACAGCATGGCTTTCAATCTGAAAATATTTAACCCCTTTCCTCTCTCTTAGATTGTGTTATTTGCTCTGTGCAACATCCTGCTGGCTGGCTGCGAGACAGGTGGAATTGATATGCTCCATGCTGTTCGCTACTTCTCTGCTTGTCATGACATGGAGGAAGTGGGGCTGAGCCTGAGCTCATGTGCGGGTTTAAAAAAATAGAAACCAGCAAGTTTCATACTGCTCTCTGATGGTGCAACTGATGTGTTTGTGTGTGTATCCTGGGGTTATCCGTGTGATACAGTAACTTGCAGAGACATATGATACATCTCAGAGCCCTATGATAAACTGCATTTGTCACGCATGACCCTGCAGGGCTTCAAATGGAAGCATTCATCCACTGGAGAGGAGAGGGAGATGGTTCCCCTATTTATAGCTTTGCTGTGCTCTGAGGAAACAGATATTGGAATTCACACCTTTATGGTTTTGGTCATTTCTCTAATGTTTGTTGTCATGCTCCTGTCCCCCTAAGGATGCTAGATTTCCAGCACTTAGGGAAGATGACTTTACAAGCTCAGTGGTACAAGAAAGAATGGATTGCAGTCAGCAGTGAACAGATGTAACTTGCCCTGTACTCAGCTGATTTTGTATTTTTACTCTTTTTGGCCCAAATTCTTCAGTAAACTGCTTGAAGAACAAAACCTATGGAAAAATCCGTATCAAATTTTTCTAAAATCAGCTAGGGCTGCCAGTCTGACTGACCTTGGAAAGCAGGTGATAGGTACAGTGTTCAAAATGCCCTGAGTTTGTAGTGTTTGAGCAGTATGGCAGAAAGCTTTGATGCTGAGGACTTGCTGTAGTTCCCCCTAGGAGTAAAGCATTACAGATGGGTTCAATGTCATAATGCATTCCCTGCATCCCACCTACCACATCTGGGAAGCCCTAAAGTTGTCCATGTTTCTTAACAGGAATTAAAAAATAAAATAAAAAAGAAGGACATGAGATAAGGAGAGCATTCCTTCCATACTTTTCATAGTGATTAAAGTTCAGTTTTGTCCCCGCATGTGAGACAGGCCATACGCTTCATTCTCATGTTGGAGAGGGGGGATTGAGGATGGGTTGATTCCTCCATGCAGTGGATGGACTGGCATCTCACACTGTCTTGAAGTACTGACATGCACATTGTGGTCTCTGCAGCAGGTCTGTAGATTCTGCCAGACTGAATAAATGGTAATTCACTCGTAACTGGCTGAGGGGTTTGGACTAGCTCTCAGTGGATCAGTTAGCTCAGAAGTGCTCTGCCTTTCCAGGAGCTGTTGGATGGGCTGGTTGTGATCCTCAGATGGAGGTGTTAAACACCTGGAAGAGGTAGTGTGAGATGGCTGGTGCTGGAAGTAGAGACTTGAAGCAGGGAAAATGTAACTTTCTTCCATGTTCTGGAGTAAAAGAGGGTGTGGTAAGATGAAAGCCATCTGAAATGAAGTCCTCTCCTGCTTTTATGAGAGCGGGGGAACAGCATGCCCCATCTGTTTTCCCTTCCTCTAACTTCTGCCTCAGTCTCTTCCCTTTATTACATTGGAAACACGGCAGCTGAAGACATTTGGTTGTAATGTGCAAATGGTACCTCAGCCCCAGCAGCCCTGAGCTGTCACTTTCCCCAAGAACCTCTCCCATTCCACATCAAAGAGGTAGTGGCTGGTGGTATTTTCCACCTGCTCATGAAGGTCTCTCTCATCCATTCTGGCAGCCAAGGAGGTTTTCTTTGTTGTTTTTTCCTTCTCCTGGCTCTTTTCTACTTCTGCCTTCTGTGGCTGCTGTATTGACAGTACACACTGTGCACCAACAGGTTTTACTGTGTTGGTGGAGAAAAAAAATAAAATCCTGCAAGCACCAAGAAATGGCATGAGTTGAGAGTGCTTTATTTTTTTCCTTTCACTCAGTGCTGACAAAAGGAATTAGCTGCATGACCATGGACTGCTATTGTGTCATTGGCTGTAGAAACAGACCTTAGCTAAGGGGCAGTGCCATTTGTGCTGTGGATGAGGTTTGGTTATGGGACATTTGATAATGGAACATTATGCACTGCTCCCATGGGCTCTCTGCTGCTGTCAGCTCCACAGAAGGTTTGTTGGACTTTCTTCTTAGCGTAGGTGTTGGTGTCCTGGGAAGGTCCTAGGATTCTCCCTCTGCAGACAGAGATAAGATCTTGGAGGGTGCATCAAGAGTAAGTGTACTTGCCTCTCACTCTCTGCAATATCACTTATTTAAGTAGCATTGTAATATCGCTGGCCCTACACGTATGCAAGAGGGAAAGTGCTAGCCTAGAAAGATAAGAAACAGTAGAGACTGCAAGGCAACTGGCACATGAGTAATCCAAGCCCGCAGACTGCTTACTCAACTAAACCAAAGGAAAAGCCCAGGGAAGGCTTGCTTGGAATGGCAGTGGTATCCGTATTGGTCTTGGGGTGAGGGGAAGGGATGGCGGGAGGGGAAAAGCACACAGCTGAACGTGTGGTGAGGAGGGAGGAGAAGGAAAACAGGGAAGTGTAGCTGAGAAGTAAAGACAGATTGGGCATTGACTGGGTCAGAGCAGGGCAGAGAGGATGAACACGGTGGGTGATAAGGCCAACAAGGAAAGTGCCTCTGAGCTCCATGTCCCTGAGCAAAGTGCAGAGGGCAGGCAGGAGGTTGGGAATTCCTCTCTCTCATGCTGCTGCTGCATGGCAAAAGGGAGGGGAGGATCTCTAGGTTGCCTTTTTCATTCCTTGACAAAGAGGGAAATGATTCCTATGTCTGCAGATGCATGGTTCCCTTCTGAAAGAGGAAATATCCATACGTGTTACACTGTGGGCCACCTTCTGAGCTTAGCTGTAGCAGCACAGAACTGGAACAACTTGCATCGACCCCATGGCAGTCTTTCTGATTTTAAATCAGGGATTAAACAGCACCACTGTGTAAAGAAAGTGGTGGTAAAGCAAGAACTTGTGAGGGGGAAAATCCTGTCACCTCAGTACAGAGACTGAGCATCAAACTAAGGTCTCCCTTCTTCTTTGCTCCCTGCTTCCCTGCTTCTTGCCAGCTGTCCATTGGTCTTTTCAGAGGGAACATAAATTATGCTTTGCTTCCCCTCGTACACACGTGCTCCCTTTCTGTGCCTTGTGCATTCACAAACACAAAAATGTTCATGACTCCATTCCTTCTCCTTTTGTAATGTACAGTCACCACATTCGTGGCTCCCTTGTGTTTGAGGCAGGATATGGGCAGGAAATAATAACGCAAGATTCAAACTGGAAAAATGCAAACCTATTATCTGGGGGAAAATAAACCCAAACTTAGCTATTCAAAGGGCGGGAGTCTTTGGAACTTGCAAAAGAAAGAAAATTGGAAGCAACTTAACAAGGACAGCAGAGCTGGAGAAGAGTTTGCAATGTGATACAGCACTTAGTAGGGGAACAGGCAGACAATGTCATTTAGAGATCTTGAGTTGCAGATATCCCTCTCACATACACAAATTTCAGAGCCATATTTTACTCTGAGAGGTCGTCAGTGGTAATGACAGCAAAGGCTGAAAGTTTTCATTGCTGAAAGGATTTACCTCAAGTCCTATGACAAGGAATCGCTCTAGTCCCAGCAGCACTGTGGGACTGAGGAGTTGCCTGGCTGTCTGTGACACTTCCAAAGTAGAAGACACAGTATCACATAGTCACAGAATGGCTGAGGTTGGAAGGACCTCAGGATGTCATCTTGCCCAACCCCCCTGCTCAAGCAGGGACACCTACAGCACATGGACCAGGACCATGCCCAGGTGGCCTTTGAAGATCTCCAGGGAGATCTCCACAATCTCTTCGGGCAACCTCTTCCAGTGCTCAGTCACCTGCACAATAAAGTGCTTCCTGCTGTTCACAGGCAACCTCCTGTGTTCCAGTTTGTGCCTCTTGCCTCGTGTCTTGGCACTGGGCACCACTGGGAAGAGCCTGGCTCTGTCCTCTTTGCATCCTCCCATCAGATAGTTAGATATAGACATTGATGAGATCCCCACTGAGCCTCCTCTCCCCCAGGCTGAACAGCCCCAGCTCTCAGCCTGTCCTCACAGGAGAGGTGCTCCAGTCCCTTCATCATTTTGGTGGCCCTCTGTTGGGCTCTCCCTTGTATATCCATGTCTCTCTTGTACTGGCAGCCCAGAGCTGGGCCCAGCACCCCAGGTGCGGCCTCACCAATGCTGAGTAGAAGGGAAGGATCACCCCTCTTGACCTGCTGGTGATACTTTGCTTAATGCAGCCAAAAATACTGTTAACCTTCTAACAGAGGCACTATATTCCTGCACAGCTCCATGCTGGAAGCATGGGAGAAGACATGAGCTAGATAAGGAGGAGGAAAAAGGGAGCATTCACCACATTGCCTGGCTCTGAGGATGATTAACACAGAAAATCCTGGGCTTTTTGACTGCAAGTGTGCTTATAAAGAATCATGCTTTATGAGCGTGGAATGACAATCAGCCAAGTATCTCAATGGCACAAAAGGCTTTCTTGAATTCGATAGGTATGTCTGGGTACTGCCATTCCTGTAGGATGCATGGTCATCTGGACAGAAAATGAGAATGAATGAATTGAAGCAAAGTATGTGAGCAACTGTTAAAGAGAGCTCTCAGGTGAAGGAGGACTCTTGGAGGTGGGGAGAAGAAATCTTTAAGAGGATGTGGCTATTTGAAGGGATTTTTGAACCTTTGATGGAAGCTTAAGGGTAACCCCAAAGCTGCAGGTACTACCTTTCAGAGAACAAATGCTGCGTCTTCTGTGATATGCAAGAGCGTGGGTCTACTTTTCACAACTGGTCCTAATTGGACTAGAGGATGAAGCTGAGCAAAATGAGACATGGGCTGAATAACCTCCAACAATAAATTTGCAGTGGCCAGGTTGGCTGTGAATATTGAGTGTACTGTGACAGGGTAAAAGACAGGGGGATGAGAGGCACCATCAACTTCAACCCTTCCAGAAGAACAGGGCAAAAGCCTTCTGAGTGCAGGGTCTGATCCTCTTCACAGTGCTGCTCTGTGTGTGTCAAGGTGAGCGATATGCCAGCAAGGTGATGGGCAACTTGGACATCCTATTTCCGTTACTGTGGCTATACAGGCAGTAAGCCACGTGTTAGGAGCACCTATGTGCTAAGTTATACTCCTTAAAGTGGTGATGTTTTCCACACATGATGTAGAAGGAGGCCTTTTGGCTTTGTGGACCACTTGCAGAGCAGCTGTTATGACAGGTATCACCTGGCTGTAGAGTCCTTTTCTCTGTAAGAAAAGCAGTCAGGGTGGAGGGGAAGAGAGGTCCCAATCTCCTTTGGCCCCTCCAAGTTTTGCAGCAAGGACAGGCTCCATGTGACAGAAGCAGCAGTGTGTCTTGGCAAACCAGCTCTGACCAGGCAGTGAATGCTGTGGGCTGCTCATGGAGGTTCTTTGAGCTGTCTTCCACCCATTTGTTCCAGTTCCATGCTTCCACCTTCGTAGCTCAGTGTAGAGACTGTCTCCATGCCATGGGCCAAATACTGGGCATGATGGAGCTCTGACAATTAACAGAGACATCTGCATGTCACAGCCACCAAAACAAGTGATAGCAGAGTGAAAGCAGGGTGGAAACAGCAATGAACAAGGAAGCTGCAAAGACTTTGGTAGCTGACCTTCACCTCCCTTTCTCAGAGAGGTTTTACTGCTGTCTCCGATGTCTCCTTTCGAGGGAGCCGAATATGTGGGTGCACTGGAGACATGAAATCCCGGCCTTTCTCTTTCCTGGAAACCAACGCTATCCACTGCACTCACAAACAGCAGCTGCTGGTTGTCCCACTCCCAATGCTGAAGGCAGCTGACCAGCCTGTGCCTTGCTGGGTGCCACATGCTATTTGTAAAGCTGAGCCCTTAACACAAGAAAGGCCAGGTTGTCGCTGTAATTTTAAATCCTTTTGCTGTGTAGGGAAATGTCAGCGGGCAGTAACAAGTAGCGGAGGGTCTGACCTAGACACAAAGAGGCTGTTGTTTTCTGCCTGTCCCAGCTGTCAGCAGTGTTGGGTTGCTCTGTGCTGCTCAGGAAAGCAGCTCTGGAATTTCTCTGCCTTCCGTGAAAGCTGAAGACATGTGAAGTGAAATGCCTCTGCCTGAATAAACACCTGCCAGGCTGCCATGGGAAGAGCCGGGATGCTGAAACACAACAGGGTAAGGGCTGGCACCGGGCCCAGACTGGGAGCCAGGGAGAATCCTCTGGCAAAGCTGACACCTTGGCTTTGATCACTTGTTTTCCACCTGCAGGTCTAATCGATACTCAGGTGGTGCAGTGACTAAACCTGTCCGCCGGTGTTGCTGCTGGGTTTCAGCTGCACTGAGCAGTGGGGGGAATGGAGGAGTGGGGTGGGGACACAACACACGTGTGTGAGAGGAATTCCTGTCTCAAGGACCACAGAGGCATTTCATGCCTGGGATACTTTCCCCCGAGGTGGCCCCTCTCACCTCGGAGACAGCGTGGCACCTGAAGCATGGGCCACATGACCACGGTGTTATTTACTGCTGCAAATTCAGGGGCAGAAGGCAGATTTTTCAGGTCAGAATCCCAGCTGAGCTAGGGGAGTCTGAGGGGCTGGATGTGGAGGAGCTGGGGTGTTTCAGAGGAGAGTATCAGGGTGACAAAGCTCTGAGCGATTCTGGCTCAGGGAGCCTGTGGTTTGGCAGGAGAGGGTGGAGAGTGTGCTGTGCCCACACTTGGCCCATTGATGTGTTTTCTGATCCATCCCACTCTTGATGGATGGCTCGAGGAGGATCCTTCTGTGTGCAGGCTTGTTCACAGCGGGTGGAAACTTGCCCAGGGCATCTTTGCCTGCCACTGCCAGCTGTTGAGAAAGGGAAGGGGCACATCAGGCATGAGGCAAGCCAAGGGAGCAGAGGAGATGTGCGAGGGAATGGTGCAGATCTGCACCCTGTTCTCCACTGATGTGAATAGTCCCAACCCTTCCCATGCTTTAACTCAGAGATTTTTTCCATGTAGTCCTCACATAACCTGGAACTCAGCAGTACAGAAACTAAGTGTCTGTGTTCATTTTCAGCCATCCCCGTGTTTGCTGAATTGAAGTTCCAGGACATTAAAAGGGTTAGGTCTGGATATCAGCAAGAGTGTCCTCACACACTGCGTCTGCCAAAGGCTGGTGCCAGGCAGTCCTGTGCACTGGGCCACTCTCAAAGATGGGAGGGAGCTGTGGGGAGCTCTGCCAGATGGGACTGCAAGTAACAAAACAAGCATCAACCTGAGCCCTTCAAGTGGTCAGTCTCAATAAAGAGCTCATCAGAACTACCTCCAAGGGCTCTGTGCTAGCAATAGTGCTATTCAACACACTTGTAATGGTCTGGAGAGGAACGTGAACAGCAAGTTAACAGTTTACTTGTGCCCCACAATTATTCCAGAGAGGCAATTTAAAGCTGACTGCGAAGGGTTGCAGAAAATTTCCTGGCATGAAGGGACGAGGCACTCCCTGACAGATGAAATTCAGTGGCAGCAAATGCAAGGGAATTCCACAAGGAGGAAAACAACCTGACTGTGCAAATACACCAAGCAGCTCTCAGTCAGCTACTGCCAGCAGAGAAAGAGACCTTGGAATTGTTGCAGACAGCTTGCTGAAAACTGTCTTAAGGCTCTGCGGAGGTCAAAAAGGCAAACAGAAATGTGAAGAGTGAGTACGGAAGAAGGAAAGAACATGAATATGTCTGTGTGTACTGAAAGTTTGAAAGTTGCAAGTGGTTCTGGTCGCTTCTTTGAAGAGCTTAGAGAAACACTAGCAAGAATGGAGAGGACATCAACAATTATCAGAAATAGGAGACAGATTCTGGATAGGCATAGATTTGTAACCTTGGAAAATAGATGCCGGAAAGGGAATCATGAATGGTATGGAGAACTTAACAGAGAACTAACATTCATGCAGTCTCGTATCACAAAAACTAACGGCACCTGATAAAATGATCAGGGAACAGGTTTAAAACAAACAAGCTATGTAATTTTCCACGCAGGCATCAAGAAATAATGGAGCTCATTGCCACAGAATGTTGTAGAAGCAGGAGCAGGTTAGGCGCAACTACGCAGCATATTTTCTTTCATGACTGCTGAATGCAACAGCACAAACACTAGGTTTGCATCAGAAGTGTCCTAAACAGCAGGCTGATGGAGGGTGAGGAGTACTGGGATGTAGTTCACCCTTTCTCTCATTGTTATATTATTTCCTTAACACCTGGTGGCAGCTAGAGAAGAAATGCTGGGTCTTTGGTCTGGGCTACTACAGGTATTATATTTTAGTAAATCTCTCTCTCTCTTTCTCTCTTTTTTTTTTTCCCCTTTTTTCCCAATTTATTTATTTATTTATTTTCCCCTGCAGTCATTTCCCAAATTATTATCTGACAGCTGGTCAGATATTGCAGGAGAGGTGGAAAGTGAGCCAATGAGCTGGAGAAGACTGCAGACAGACAGCTGACATCTCTTGTGGACATTCCTAATGTTTGTTGCACTGGTGTGCTAGGCCACACCATAAACAAGAAACAGGGCCATGTGAGTGAAAGTGAGCAAACACTGTGGTCATGTTATTAAAACGAGAAAAGCATTGTTTTCCCTACTAGCTCTGACAGGGCAGTAGATGCCCTTAGACATTTAGGAGATAGAAGACAGACTTAGTCTTCCCTTGCTGAACAAATGCTCTGGTTTCCTATGCTCTGGCTGTCTGATCCAACAGTCACACCTGTCCAAGCAGGAAATGTCAAGTTCCATATCAGCAATGAAATCTGGATTCTGTGTATTTGCAACCATGAGCAGAACATTTGCAGAAATAACTGAGAGTAAAATTTGTCCCCAGGGATGCTGTCTTTCCAGCTTGCACAGATCCATTGCTTGGGGCCAAATATTAGTCGAGGAGAGTAATTTTGCATGAATCAGCTGGAAGGAGACCATCCACAGACAATCTTTTCGGAGGAAAAGATAGCTAGGTACAAATACAGGACTGTTGGGTGCTGGCAACAGAAACGTGCTGGTTGTGGCTTAGCACAGTTTCAACCATCACGCAGTCCTGGCCACAGCCTCCTGAGCAGCCTCTCCATGGGTATTTCACAACTTAAGATCCTGGCTGAGCTCTGGGAGGGGAAAAATATACTTTCTGCAAATAAAATTGCCTTTTGGTTTATTCAGTGCTTTCCATGTCCATTTACTGATATCTGCTGTGTTTTTTAATGACCAGCTCGGAGACTACAGCTTTTAGGACAATATGTGTGCCAAACCGTTTAAGCCGTGGTTCTGCTTTTCTGTTCTGTGCTGCCCAGTTTCTGACTCCACCTTCTCTCCCTGCCCAGCCTACTCAGTAGACAATGTTTTTCCATTTAATTTTGTGAGACAAACGCAAGGCGTTCTCATCCCTTCCCCCTCGCCTGGAGAAGAACAACCCACATCTGGAGGCCATTCACGGCTGGAAGATCTCTTCTGACATTCCTTGCTTTGAAATCCAACCCATGTAACCTTCTGTCTAAATACTCTGTGCATGCATGGCAGAAAGGGGCTTTGTGAAGGGAGTCAGTGAAGCAGCCTGTGATCCCTACATCCTTCTGAAAGTGCCAGACCTCAAGATCGCAGACATTTTTCCCCACAAGGCAATTGTTATTTGGTTTAGGGCTTCCTAGCTTAAAGTTCTCCAAATCTCCACTTTGAAAGCAAAAGTAACGTAAAGCTCAGGGGACTTTATTTTTTCTGTGGTGTTAAACATGCACAGCAACGGTTAAATGAATCTGTCTGAAGCACTTTGTAGGTTCCAAGATCCACAACTGATTGTGTTTGAACTGTCCAGCTGGTGGCCTGTGGGCTGCATTTTGTCTGTCGAGCAGTTCACCCAGCTCCACGTGACTCTTTCACCACTGAAGTTTTATTCTTTCACGTTCCCCTGCCCAGTCAGAATAAATTCCTGTAACATAATCTGACCCCTGCTTACCAGGAAGGTGGATAATTCATAATTCCATTTTAAATACTTTGGAACAGAGACTTGCTTGTTATCTCAGTGTTTGCTTAGCCCGTATATGCTTTCGTCTGTGACTGCATTACTGAGTGGTTTACAATGCTAGCAACCACACTCATCATTATCATAATTGCCCCTGTCGTGACTAATAGGACAAAGATCAATGAGCTGCTGCTGAGGTCTTTCAGGCCTGTCACAGAGGAAGCAGGTGTGTCTTTTCCTTAAATAAAAAGAGGTGAGGAGGTGTCCTGTTTGTTTCCCGATGAGATTCTGTCCGCTTTTATGTTCTGATAACGTCAGCTGCTCCCCATGCCTTGTAGCACAGCCCATTCATGGGGGAACTCACTGTTCTGGCTGTGCAACAGCCTCAGGCGATGTACAGTGTGCTGGGTCTCTGGGACCCAGCTGGGTCCAGCTGCCTTTACTTCTAGCCTCACACTGAGGCTTTGTTGCACTCTCATTGCATGCTTGCTTGCCTGGAAACACCCTTCCTGATGTTGCTTCTTATGCTGCAAACCTAAGCAGGCTAGCAAGGCTATGTTCTTGTACAGTAGTATAATCTGGGAACTGTTCTTGGCTGGTTGGTGAACTTTTACCCTGAAAGTAAGTGGGCCTGATTACGAGAAGAATAGCCGCATGTGTAGGTGCATGCACATCAGAGGTGGGGGAATATCTTATAAAAGAGTTGTACTAATTTTCTAATTCTGAACCCCTGAGACATTAAAGGTATGCATTCACCTCTTTAAAAGTTAACTACCGCAGCAAGTGATTGATGCTGTCCTGTTTTACTTCACACTATTACAGGCACCCTTCAGCTCACACAAGCTGAGAGGATGGTAATAAACCACTGAACAAGAGTGGCTTAAGCCATGGCACATTTCATAAAGACTTGTCTTTCTAGGCTGCCCTACGTAATGTAGTATAATGGTCTGCATGTGTCTGAGCCATATGCAGCCTATCTGCTACCTGAGTTTGACTCAGGTGTTGTGACTATTTTCCTGAGTGGTCTGCAAAGGAAACAAGGGTTTAATAGCTTCAGGGAATAAGTGGCCTTTTTTTTTTTTTTCTTTTTTTCTTTTATCATGCTGGAATTGTTCTTTGTATGATACAGTCGTCAAAAGATCTGGAATAGGCATGTATTTTGGGGAATATGGTTGGTTGTGCTGTGAGCTGAATTGTCCCTAAGGCTTCATATACCCAAAGGAATACCTTTGTAGCACTGGGATTAAATTTACACGGGTAGGAAAGACAAACACAGTGCTTAATACTCTTACCGACTCCTTATTCTATCAGTTTGAGGAAACAAGACAGTATTATTAATTGTTAGTACTGTTATCTGCACTATGGCAATGCCCAGAGGCTAGGGCCCCAACGTGCTGGGTGCTGTCCAGAAATATAATGAGCCACTGCTATACTTAGAGGTAAACGTGATGCTGAAATGCAGTAGTGATCACTAACGTGGCCACCATAGAGATCTGGGTCCCTGTTTCCAAATGCAAAGGCCAGACTGTTTGCTTTTCATACACTATTCAGTGTGGATATTTTGGGAAATATTTCTAGGCCTGTGATGTTCATGTTTCCACCTTGGTTGCTTTATTGCTGGTGACTGCATGGCTGTTTTGAGGAGCCCTGAGAGCTGCCTCTAGAGGCAACCAGGCCGGTCATACCTGGACTGCAGGCTCTTCACTTGCTGTGGGCAGCTAGAGATGGTCACAGCTGCTGCTCCCAGAGATTGCACTGGAATTGTGGCTTCCTATCACTTCTGAAAATCTGGCTCTTGCTCCCAGCATGGCAAGCAGCATGCTTCCTTTTGACAGGAGGGTGAACCAGGGTAGGGCAGGGATGGGACAGGCAGTTCTGAAAAGCTGAGCTTTCAGACACTGAAGAAATTTTATCTTGGGAGGATGGAGGTGAGTGGAATACACTGCTTAAGGGAGAAGCTCCAAGAGAAAATAACTGGAGTAATGGAAAGGCTTTGAGTGAAAGGAAATTTTCATCTGAATATCAGGATATCTTTGCAATTGACTTTTGTTAATGTGTGGAATAGCTTCGCAAGAGAAGCCCAGTAATGGAAGCCTAGCCTATCGCTCCTGGTCTCCAGAACTGGCCTGGACACAGAACACACTTCAGGCCAGGAAACGAACTTGCTTTGGCCAGGGCAAAGAGTGTGGGTGTAACCCTCCACCATAAAAAAACAATGTGAGTGTAGCCAGTGACCTCAGGGAACACAGACTCTTTCCAAGCAGTAACCCAGTGCTGCTTTTGCATCTCTCTTCTGCACCCAAAGGAGTTTCTTTTCAATGCACTGGTGGTAGCAAAGTCACCAGGATATCTGAAACCATGTCCTTCCATTCATTTCTGCTTCTCATTCCCTTCAGCCAGTTGTTAAGGAATAGTGCAAGAGTCTCTGAGATGCGCGAAGCATTGGGAAGAGGGAGCCAGACCTACTTCACACCCACAGGGATGGGAGAGCGCATATCCATCCTGTGCACCGTGCACGAGGCCTTTAAAGCTGTATTTGTTCAATTAGCGGAAACTCACTCCGTCCTCTTATCTGGCAGGGTCAGGGAGTGGGGAAGGAGGAGATGCCTTCTTGCTAGGCTTGGTGTTCACCTGATCCCTCTGCTCCTCTGGGACTCCTGCCCAGCAGCCCTTACGGCAGAGGCAGGTGACACTTTTTTTGCTCTCTTGTGCTGATGACTGGCCCCGCTGGAAGTCTCACATCTTTCGTCAGATGTGTCCCCGAGGAGCCACCCTCCTAGCACTCTTTATAGTCCTTCCTGGTGTTCCCCAGCTATGCTGAGGTGTGTTAGAGCTCAGGTGCACAGGGCAGCATGAGGAGGGTGAGGCAAATAGCTGGGGTTTTAAAAGTAAATAATTTAAGCAACAATAACCTCTCCACCCAGGTAATCACTGTGAACAAACATTCTGCATGTCAAAGGTGTTTCTGGAGATAAGAGTTAGCACAATAAGTCTCTTGCCTTCTTGACTTTATCTAATGCTCCACACTTAATGCCACTTAGCTCTTTGCTGAAGGAAAGAGCTGTCCCTATAAGCAGCAGTGCCCCAGTGGAGGTTACCAGTCATTTTTCAAGGGCTGACAATGAGATCCTAAGGTGGCATGTATGGTGTTTACCAGAGGGGGTAGATTTAACTTCTAAAACTTCACCTCTGGCTTAGAGAGTGCAATGGAGAGGGAAAAAAGCACGGAGCAGAAGGAAGGGACAGATATGGAGGAATATTCATTCTGATGGCTGGGAAATTCACATTCAGAGTTGCAGGCTGCACTTGTGCTTGCAAAGCAGGATGAGGCTTTCATTCCTTACCCCCAACTTATTATTATTATTATTATTATTATTTTTTAATTATCCATGCAAATACTGCTTGCTGGTGAACATCTCTGTTTCCTCAGCTGCTCAGCCAAGGGGAGCTCTACAGAAGAAGTCCTGGAGGTTGCTGCTGAAAATCTGGCCTTGTGACCTTCGTGCCGTACACTGACAGGCCGCTGCCTTGTTTTCAAGGTTGCTTAGCAAGCTGGTGACAATTGTGCGGCAGCACTGTGACAGCTGTGTCACACCAGAGGGCTGGTGAGGCTGTAATGTTTGCTTTGCAACACTGCAATGCTTGCATCAGTGTATCCCCGAGTCATGAGAGCAGATGTAGTAACAGGGTGACACTGTCTACATGGTCACGTAACTTCTCTCAGTGCGTGCCCTGTAGTGGCTCTCTGGCTCTGTTCCCCCGACGTCCGTTCAGACAGGGATGACTGAGCCTTGCTGTACTCGTAAAGTTCAGAGATGAAGTGGTTGAGTGGCATTTCTGTAGATCTGTATAGCTGAGCTTGGAACTGTGCTCAGAAGCAATGGCTTACACAAAAACATCTTTTCGTTTGTAGTACAGTTATTTTTGCTTTACAACGGAACAGTCAAGACCATAGCAACTGAGAGTAAGTGGGCTGTGATACAAAAACTTTCTTGTGGATGGCAGTGTTACAGGCACAGACAATCAACACCACCTCTATTGTACGGCTTGAAAGCTTGTCAAGGTTAAACTTCAGAAAGTACCTGCCAGGGGAAATCAGCAAATACAGCCATTAATGTTGATATGGGGCTAAAATTTTAGCCTGATGGTACTGAACTCATTTGTTAGGAAAATGTCAGGCCATTGATGACAATATTTGCATGTCGCACAAATAATAGTGGGGATGGGAAAAACAGCAAGGTCAGCTCAAATTGTGCAGGCAGAGCTGGATCTCCTGAGGGCATTTCAACAATGAAACATGAGGGCTACCTTCTTGTAACAGTGCGCGTAGGATGCAGCAGGGAACTAGGAAAGCTTGGAACACAGTGTCACTATGGAGGATATGGAATTCATGGAAAATAATCTTCAGAACCCCCCCCCCCCCCAAAACAAAACAAAACAAAAACAAAAACAAACAAAACAAACAAACAAACAAACAGAAGCAACCAACCAACCAACAAAAAACAGTTTAGGAACATCATCACTGCTAAATGTATTGGTAGAATAGCAAGAGGGACATTTTCCTTTTTTTCAGTCCCACTAACAACTATGTCTAGCCTGAATAGCAGAAGAGTACAAAAGAGTAAACTTGGCGTCCTGCAAACTCTTAGTTCCCTGCGAATTCATATCAGGGACCAAACTAGTGTATTGTGCAATTATCCTGTAGGATTTCTGACCCTGGAAATGAGGTACACGGGTGAGGACAGGGAGAGTCTGTTGCCTTATTGCTGTGCTTATAAAAGGGAGAGGAAGCTGGGATGGACCTGGAGTACAGACATGGTTATTGAGGTCATGCTGGAGTAATGGAAGCCAGTCTTCCGTTTTCCTGTTTGTAGTTCTCAAAGGATGCTGAAAACTGGAAAGGACTCAAAATATAGTTTATATAAGAGAAAGTTAAGAATCGACTTAATCGCAGTCTACAAATACTTCAGTTGGGAGAGAGATTTCTAATAGTAAACAATGCTGGCAGAAAAGGTCTTGTTGAAATCTAGGTTACACCTACACTAGTAAATAAAGTGATCCAGTGCCAGTTCTCCTAACCTGAGGGCAAGTGGCATAGCATCCCTCTGAATAAAATTTCTTCTCCCCAAAAGAAGACAGCCTTGCCCAAACCACCTGCTGGGAATGATGCCCTGATATGTGGTATCAGACTTTGCCCTGCTGTTGTTAGGAGAGTAATAGCTGGCACAAGCCAAAACTTGCCAGGAAGCACACTAACAGTTTAACAATGCAACAAATTGCATGCCAGTGTTTGAGTGCATGGCCTGAACTGTTTAGCTTACTAATACAGAAGTCATTTCAGTGGCTGGCAGTTGAAATCCATCTAGAAAAAGGGTGTGCACTCCAAGTTGCGAGGCTGGTTAGCCAGGGGGACAGTTTAGGAACATAAGCTCCTCACCATTCAAAGTCTTTCAGTTCAGCTTGGATGTCATTCTAAAAAGACAGGGATGTAACAGAAGCCATGGCCTCTGTGTGAGCAGGAGAGAGCCTGAAGGTGAATGATGTGCAGAGGGTTAGATCAGGCTTCTGCCGTGTCCAGCAGGTGAACCTGTGTCCCTGAAGGGTATGATGACTATAGGGAAAGTCTCTGTGAGAAAGTCTTTAGGATCAGAAGGAGGCTTATTGTTCTCCATCACCTCTGCTAGGAGCCCTAAGCTGTGTGGAAAGTGCTTCATTAAATCTCTCCACCTCCAGGTTAGGAGATGGAAGCTGCATTCCCTTCTGCTCTCTTCCGTGGGAAGTCTCAGCGCCTACACATAACCTGGAAGCCAAGGGTGGCTGTGGGGGCTTAGAATAAGAGAGAGAAACTTTTTGGGGGTGGATGTAGGCATTCCAAACCATGGCTGTTTTCCAAGCAGTGATGGAATAAGCTGGCTGAGATCCTGCAGGTCTCACGTCACTTTCCCTGGATGCACATTTTGGCTGTGCGCTAGTGAACTGGGTGTCTGAGTCAGGGCCCCTGAAAGCCTGGGAGTGAGGAGGTGGAGAAGGAGTAGTACAGGGATCTTCCCATGAGAAAATACAATACAGAAGGCCAGATTGGAGGTACAGCTTCTCTAACATTCCTGCTTCGGTATGACAAGATACAGCCCCAAGACACCACTTGGTGCAGTCTGGGCCTCACTGTGCCTCACCAGCTTTGATTTGTGACCCATGTGTTTTTCTTTAGAAACAACAAAAAGACTTCAGTAGCTCTTCCATCCCAAAGGATCTCAAAGCTTCTGGAGGACTTCAGTTGAGCCTTTAAAAGAACACTCTCCAGATCTTCAGTGTTGAGGTTAAACTAGCTGTAAAAGTGGCTACAAAGGATTGTGGGGAGTTTCAATCATTCCATAGTTTAATTTTCCAACAAAGCTGTGAAGCAAACATTTAGGTCTGTAATAGACTGGAAGTGGAAGGAAACACCAGTAAATTCCAGAATGGTTTTATTGAGAATCTTAGAAATACTGCTCTTCAAACATTGCCGTCTGCCCAAACCCAGAGCATGATGATCACAGAGGGAAGTGTTATTCTGGACTGCTGCTTTAGCCCAAACCAGAAAGTGCTTCAAGGCTGGAATAGTCAAAGTACAGCAGGACAGATTTACTTTTCTGGGGTTGATTGAGAATTGCTTTGGACTTCAGGTGCCCGCTTTTAGAGCCAGGGCATCCTTAGGATTGAATCACAGGTAGACTTACAAGAGCAGTAAAGGGTTGTAGCATGGACCAGTGACCTGCTTTGAGTCTCATTAGAGCAGAACAGCTGACCTATGACTGCATCCAGCCATAAGCTGAACTGTTAGGGATTTTGAAAGTGTGACGCAAAGTTAAAGATGTGTGTGAGGCCTCAGGACAAATCGGAATAGGACGTTTGTTGTGTCCAGCACTGGGTTAATGAGGGAGCGAAAGAGCAGCTCTGCCATCTGTTTTAAACCAAATCTTAGAAAAATGATTTAAAAACAATGCAAAACAGAAAACTCTTTTTTGCTTTAGAAAGAGGGTGGGAGAGAAGCCCCAATCAAATGTTCTGTTAACTTAAAAATCAGGCAGAGAGCTAGAGCCGAGTCTTCCTACTTCTTGCCCAGTGCTGCAGACTGACAACAAGTGACCACAAATTGTTTAATTATGGTCACAATTCTCTCAAGACTGCCCTCTTCACCATTTTCCTAACCCATAGTCCTCACTCAGGGTGTTCTTAGTGTAGCTCAGCTGCACAAGTATCAGCCCAGAGGGAGCAGCTCCTCTGAGCTGTTTTCCCTCCTGTTCTCTCCAGCCAGTCTTTCTAGTTCCACAGCCTCTGCAAGGCTGCAGGCTTCTTCTATTTTTTTTCCTGTGTCATCCAAGGAACACACCCACCTCTTCTTCTCCAGTCCTATCTTTTGCCTCGTTCAGAGATTCTGCAACTCCTGTGAAGGAATTTCAAGCAATGCCAACTACAGCCAATAAGGAAAAGGAAAAGGAAAAGGAAAAGGAAAAGGAAAAGGAAAAGGAAAAAGGAAAAAGGAAAAAGGAAAGGAAAGGAAAGGAAAGGAAAGGAAAGGAAAGGAAAGGAAAGGAAAGGAAAGGAAAGGAAAGGAAAGGAAAGGAAAGGAAAGGAAAGGAAAGGAAAGGAAAGGAAAGGAAAGGAAAGGAAAGGAAAGGAAAGGAAAGGAAAAAGGAAAAAGAAGAGAAGAGAAGAGAAGAGAAGAGAAGAGAAGAGAAGAGAAGAGAAGAGAAGAGAAAGTAGAAGAGAAGAGTAGAGAAGATAAAAGAACAGAATAGAATAAAAGATAAAAGAAAAGAAAAGAAAAGAAAAGAAAAGAAAAGAAAAGAAAAGAAAAGAAAAGAAAAGAAAAGAAAAGAAAAGAAAAGAAAAATTACAGGGAAAATCTTGCTAGCTCATCCAGTCCATCTTCTCACATTCTTGTTCAGCCCAGTTTCTGCAAAATTCTTGCCTACAGTACATTTTCCAGTGCATTATCCAGTCTGGTTGCGTATGACCTAAGCACCGGGCATCCATTGCTTCCCATGAGAGACTGTTCCACAGACAACTACGTTTCTCTCTTTGGAAGAGGTTTCTGATTTCTGAAGTTTTCTTTCCATTCTGCCTGACCTAATTTCTCTAAGCTCTGCCCTTGGTTGCACGCTAGCAAAATGCTCTCCTTCCTTCATGCTTACTCTGTTCAGGTGATGGCAAATAATTTGTGTTTTGTCAAGCTGTTCAGCCACAACGCTTAATACTTAGCTGTAAAGCTCAGCAATTATAATCCTTGGCTACATGGGAAAAGCTAATGGTGAAATAATATGTTAATGGTGTGCAGAACATGCAAGACATTGCTAGTAGCATCGTCTCTTTATTATAGTCACTTGACATAACCCATCACAAGATTTGGCTTCGGTTGCTTTTGACTTTGCCAGACTCAGAGCCAACATCTCCTAGCTCATGTCTGTTTCAGCTGTTTTATTGGGTTCTTTTTGGTTTTGTTTTTAATTTCAGTCAAAACCACTTAGCTGTTTCTGAGAGCAAGGCTGGCAAGGGAATATTCTGTTTTATCCATATTAAAAAAAAAAAAAAAGCCACAACTCAATGACGTTTTCTGTTAAAAAAGTGCCCCTCTTAGCAACATCTCCCTCTAAAATAAATCACTTTTTTTTTTTTTTTTTTTTTTTTCCTGTCAGGAAGGCACCCTGTGCCATCTATCACAAAATCCACGCCCCGTATCTGGCTAAATAACGAGCCTTTGAGTAATTGCAGCTTGAGCCTACTCAGAAACAATACTGGGGAAGGACGGTTGTTTATTAGTTGTATTTTTATTTTTTTTTAACAGCGTGACTGATGGAAATAGTAACGCCGAGGGCCCCGGGTTGCCCTGCACTTGCATGTAGGGCTGGGCAATGGCTGCAGGGCACCTCGCCCCGGCCTGCCCTGGCCCAGGAGGAGCAGGAGGCAGCGGCCTTGCTCATGCTGCTGCTGGGCTTGTCGGGAGGGCAGGGGGGGAGCTCTGGCACCCGGAAATCTGGCTGTAAGGAGGGGAGAAAAATGCAGGAGAGAAGAGGGAGACGCCCAAGCTCTTCATGTGCTGTCTCCAAAATACTTCTCGTTTCCGTTTCCACCAGCGGGGAACTCCCTTCCCCCTGGACGCGTGGGGAAGCCTGGGCGCCCCGTGCTGCAGCTGGGCCCTGAGGCCCTTGCTGCTGGTGGGGAAGTGCACACAAGAGAGTGCTGGTCACCGAGCTCTGCTTCTCCCCTGGGGGCCTTCAAACAGCACTGCCTGCTGCCCCCAGGCCTGCCATGGTGCGGGGCTGGGGGCTCAAGCTTGTGCCACCACTGCCCTGCGTCCAGGCCCGATACCCTGCCCAGTGTGCAGGCAGCCTTGCCGTGCTCCTGGCACAGCGTGCAGGGGCAGGGGAGGCATGAGCACAGGATGGTGCTCAGCGGCAGGACCATCTGTGAAGAGGTAGCTCCAAAGCACCACGAGGGGATGGAAAGGGAGCTGAAATCCTCATTAAGTCTGGGGAAAAGAGAAGCCCTCAGGCCTGAATCCTGGATTATTACCAGGTCCAGAAAGATAAAACATCGAATTTCAATATTTAGCACTGTTGCTTTCAAAGCACGCTCTGTAATAAAACCTCCACTCAAAGCTCTAAAGAAGGGTGCTTTTATTATTCCCTTTAGACCAGCATCTTTGACCTCAGCTCCTCTGACCTGCACTTACTGCCAACGCTGTTCTGTCAGGGAAACCAGCCTGAGAAACTCCCTTGTGCCTTCTGGCTGCCCAGGTCACTGTGCCTCTTGCCATGCTGCCTCCTTATTCATGAATCCTTCCCTTCCCAGTTCTCTCTCTCTCTCTCTCTCTCTTTTTTTTTTTCTTTTTTCTCTTTTCGAATGCCAAAGCAAGGAGTTTTTAATAGCTAAAGAACGAAAACACCTCCCACGCCTCACCTCAAAAAAGCTAACTCTCTGTCTTACTCACTCTTTTTGATTTCCAAACCTCTCCTGCTAGCTTAGAGTCTGCCTTTGAAGCATTGGTTCCTCAAGTACTAGCTCATGAGTATAACTTTAGTAAACCATGTAGCTTCAGTGACCTCCAGGGGACAATCCATGTGAGTAAATAATTCATATGTGGGACGGAGACCTTAGGCATTTAGCAGAGATGGTAAAATTTTCTGTTGGATATTTTGATTAGGTTGAAATTAAGATATTATAAAGGAACAGATTGATTTTAATCCAGGATGTAGAAGTATCTGCCTTACCAAAAATGTTAACCGTAGGCTTGAAGGCCTTCAGGGTGCCTACATCATGTTGATACAGATGGACTGATTAGGTGATCTTTGGAGGCTTCCTCTGGCTCTCATTCTGATTCACCATAGTGAAATGCAGGAAAATATAAATCAAAGCCCAGAACTATTGCTTTGACTTACCCATTTCCATACATGAAACCCAAATGCAATATATTTCAACTGTACTGTTTCAATATATTTTTTTTTGCTTTAAAATTGGCATTAAATACTACTTTGAAACCAAGATCACCTACATACGCAGTGCACTCTGTGAACATACTAATTTTAGATCCCTGAGATTTTTCATTATCAAAATAGTGTCTCTTTCCCACCAGCTTTATGCTTATTCCAACATCAATGAGGATCAGCTGTGCTATAGATTTGTGTCCATAGGAATGACTGTGAAGACCCAACTTTTTAATGTAGAGAAGCAAGCTATTTTTGACCTATCCGTCTAGACGTTGCAATGTGGAATTCAGCACAGCTTAATTTACTCTCTCTCTGGACTGAGGTTTGTATCCTACATTGTGCTCCTTACTGCTGGAGTGAAATTGCTAGCAACACCAAATTAAAACAAGCACCAAATGTTTACTCCTCATCCCTGCCACTGCTTTGACTGCAGTGTAAACGTACCACTAATGACTTGGCCTATAAGAAGGGAAAATTATGTGTCACAGCCAAGTACAGAACCAGGAATTTGGGCTGTCAGCCAGCTTATTAGATCACACTGTGTGCCTCTAATGAAATGCATTGATTTGTGACTCCTGCAATAACATTTTTAGGAAATCATTTCACCGGCTATTTATTTGTGTGTTGGAGCAGCCTGATGAGGTGGGAAAACCAAAGCAGACACGCTGTGATTGCAAATCAAGAACAAAGTTTTAAGAATGAGGTTAACTAACCATTGGAACAACTTCTTTAAGGATGTGACGGGTTTCCCATCATATCCTGTTGCACGGCATGAGGTAGCTTTATAAAATATGTGCTGTAGCTCCAGCAGAAGCTCTGTGTTTCGCTAGAAATGATTGAAGTTCTTTGGTTTCTGTTACAGAGGAGATCAGACTGTTGTTGTAGTGGTCTGTCTTGATAATAAAAAAAAAAAAGAGCCCATGACAGCCATTGAGTCTGGGTGTTTGTGATTCTGTACAGGAACAAACTGAGATCCCATAACTGGTAGATTTAAAACTGGCAACAATTTTCATAAAGGGGAATTTTATAATTTCCAGATTATAAAGACGCATTCTGCAGAGGTGGACGCCCTGCTGGTTCTACAACTGTGATGAATTAGCAAGCTGAGAAAAGAATTAACCCATCAATAAAATGACAAACTTGCTACATTTCAAAGCATCTGGTAAGATCTCATAGAATTTCTTGACTGTTACATGTTTGGTCAAAAAGAAAGAAAGAAGTGGGGTGAATCCATGCTCACCTTGTAATATTTCACTGGATGTCTCAGAAGAGCTGATGAAGATAGTGAGCAGTGGGTAAGGTAAGATGTTATATACTTGGGTGGTACGGCCCCTGTTCTAGGACTGGATCTTATTTAATGTCCTTACAGATGTCTATAAAAAGTTGTCTTTTTCTTGTCTGCTTATAGTTTGCAGTTGTCTAAATTTAATAAAAAAAAACATTTTTTTTTCTGTGTGCTCAGCTAAACACATCCTAAAATAGCCCAAGTTTAAGTACTCTGTGAAAAGCAACCTCCCTTTAACTAGTCTTATACTGCAAATCTAAAAGTTGTGGCATTTAGAATCTTTAAGTGAATCCTCAAAGTCTGTGTTGTTGCATCTTACTTTTTTCTTTTCTATGTCTACTTCTATGTGATTTTTGAATGTTTCAAATAATACAGATTAAATAGAAAAAAATCTAGCCAACTAAGACTTGTCTGGGGGGAAAAATAAGTTAGGTTCAAAATGATGGCAAGCTTGTTTGTTCATTTTTAAGATGAATTTACTTGTTCCAATTCAATCTTTATGTCTGTTCTGCCACAGACGTGCTGTCTAGCAATGTAAGCTGTTCATGTTTAAAAACAGAATTCACCTTTAAATGTGCTTTGACTAAAAAAAAAATGCCTGGTGAGGTCATTTGCAGAGCAAGAGTTAATGCATCATGCAAACAGCTAAATAAAGGTTACAATCTGAGTGGAATTATTCAGAGCTCAGGAAGAAATCTGGCATTTGCAGTCTGTCACTGGCTTAGAGAAGTCTGGCTCTCTCAGTGTCACTGCCACCCAGAGACATCCTGCTCTCTGTGTGGCAGCAAGGGAGGGGACTGCAGTGCTGGACCGTCTTCCTGTAAAAACAGCAAAAACAGGAGCAGTGGGTGGACGGAGCACGGAAGTGTCATGTGTGAAGAATGTGTGGAATGAGGGGTGAGTATGAGCATGCCTTTGTCCAGGTTTCAAAGAGCAACTTTATGGGTGTAAATAGCGACTTTATGGGTGTAATTCTTTCTCCTCTGTCTTCTTCTTCAGGATGGCTGAAGAGCTGCTGTCAGGACAGCGTATGATCCCTGGCACCCTGGGGGAGGAGAGCTGCATGGAAGGCTATGAAGAGCCATGTGCCTCTTGAGATCTGCCAGTTAAGTATTGCAGTTGTTGGGCCCTATCTGGTGAGGGCTTCTTGGCCTCCTTTCCCACCAACATCCCTGGGAGCTGAGGGTGTCACTGTTGGGCACTTACGCCCTAAGTGATAGGGGCATAAATGATTTGTGGCACTTACGCACATATGTGATACAGACAGGATGAAAATGCATCACTTCTGAACCCTCAAGCTTTTGTAGATTTGGCAATCTCCACAGAGGTGTTGTGCTAAGATTGTGCTGTACATTTTGTTTCCTCATTTTGTTTCCATAAGCCAAGCACTTGGCTGATAGCACAGGAAACCAACTGCTATGGGCATTCACTTCAATGGGTGAACTTTAAACGAGTCACCAGGGACTGGCTGCTGCTGAGTTCAAAGGGAAAGAGACATCCAAAACCTCTAGTGAAGCCAAGCTATGGTGGGAAATGCCAGATACAAAGAGGAGAAAACTGCAAGGCACAGTAGGGTGAAAGACAGACAGAGTTACGTTTTCCTGTCCCTAGTTGATCAGATTTAGGCGAGGTGGGAATGCAGGTTTTAAAAGAAATAACATAAAATTTTGCTAAGGGAAGTTTGTTGAACATCAGAAAATGTGCTCTGGTGTTGATGTTCTATGAGCTGAGCACAATAATCTGGGAATGGAAACATGCTGAGAAAGTTAATATGGTACTTGACAAAATACTGGAAAATATATTAGAAAGAATAGTTTTGTGCAGGGCAGCAGGTGGAGCAAATGACCCGCTAAGCTTCTCCATTTATTCCGCTTTTTTTTCTTTCCCCATTGATTTCAAAAGTCTCTCGTGTTCAGATAACTGAAAGAGAAGGAGCCACCCCCCACATCCTCAAGTGAGGGAAAGAGAGTTTGTTCATAGCAATGGAAAAAAAAAAGAGAGGAAAAAAAAAGGGAAGGAATAGAAGTCTAAACTTGGGTGTTACTTCCCCCCAGCGCACACGTGAGCATCAGACTCCCAAAAAGAAGACTAGAGTAATATTGCCATCTTCTGGAAGGATAAATATTTGCCATTATTCAGAATACTAAGTCTGATATATTTTTGAAAGCATAGCACAATTCTGATAAATTTGTTTTCTAAACCTGAATTCTTATCCATATAAATCTAAATCCAGTCTCTTTTCATCAATATATATGCCACGATCTTAGCTTTAGAAAGTGACATAGCATCCTGGATTTTAACGAGACATTCATCATACTTAAAATTAAGAACATGTTAACATTAGGGACTATCAGTAGTGAGATTAATTTTATGTATTTTTGAGCTTGAAAACCAGTTTTTGTTTTGTTTTGAGCATTTAGAAGCCAAACTGAGCATTTAGAAGCCAAACTTAAGGTGTCCAGTTGCAGAGAGAATGAACAATGAAAAAATATTACCACTCCCTTTTTAAACAGCATCAGCTGTTACTATACCTCCTTCAGTAAATTAAGTACATCTGTGTTGAACAGAGCCTTCCTATTAATCAAAAAACCTGCAGACAGCCTATGAAGCATGAAAACATTCAGCATTACTTTCAGTTGGCCCATCTTAGAGATGATTATCTATATTAGAGGAGCTTATGCAGTGGCTAGGATTAAAATAACCACACAGCTCCCAGCTGTACTGCTGAGGGCAGGGAGGGTCAGGAGCCTGTGACAGCACTGCCCATGTGCAGGCTCCTGAACCTCTTGGCTCTCTCTGCTGCCTGTGCCATACAGGGGCTGCCCCGGGCTGTGCTGCACCCAGAGCTATTTGTACACCTGCCTCTGGTGCTAGATGCAGGGGATGAGAGTAGCTGGACCGCTGGTTTCCTCCATCCCATCAGAGCCGTGGGGCACCTCCTGCCTTGCTCCCTTCCTGCAGTGGTAGGAACCTCACCCCAGCACTGAGCAAAGCTGTGGGGCCCTGTGGGCATGGTGCGGCGTGCACCTTTGGGATGCTCCTCTCCCTTGCACTTTGATTCGGTGTGAAGCAGCTCCATGTCCTCTAGCGACTGCTCTTTCTCATGAGAGGTGATGCCATTCTTACTTGCTGTTCTGATGCCAAACAAGCTGTCGCAAAGCCCTCAAGTATTGTAGGACCTTTACACTTTTAGGATAAGAGCTCAGAGGTGACTTTGAGTGAATGTGAATCTTCTGGTGTCTCTTACTAGCTTCCCAAATTCATCCGATGTGAAGCTTCTGGGAGCTGAGATTCCTGGTAAACTTTATGCCTTGCTAAAAGCTGCCACTATGAGGGACAGCATCCTTTGAGTACTGGGCTTGTTTGACTTGTCACTGTTTCACACACCTCTGTCCCTGTGATGCCACAGTGCCAGTCTGTCACTCAGCACTGGTTCTGCTAATGGGCTTCTTTTTTCATTAAAACTCCAGTGCCCAAGGGAAGGGCTGGACTGACATCTCTTTAGGGTCTGAAACCGCAGTCCTCAGAGCAGATGCGGTTGCATGAACTTTCTTCACCCGATTTCTCCCCTTTCTATGATTGGCAGCTCTGGCCAGGAAGATATCCTAGGGCTGGGGGCTTGTGGTCTTTGTCATCTACTGAGGCTGTGCACAGGGCAAGGGGCTAACTGATGCCAAGCGTGTTGGTAATTTCTGAGCTAAGGTCATGCGTTCCCTGCAGCACCAGTCAGAGAGCTGCAGCTTGTTCCATTCAAGCTCCCAAAGATCCAGTGCACAGAGATGGCTGGGATTTTTTCATGTTTTACTGAAACTTTTTACTCAGTGAATGCAGGTCGCCCTTTTGCATTTAATCCCAGCCCACAGCACCAAGCACTTTCCATATAATCTCCCAGAACAGCTGTGCTGTGATTGCATTGTGGATTATAAAATGACCATTTTCCACAAAACAGCTGCTGGCTGGAGGGATAGCATTTTATAATCATGGGGAGAGGGGTGGGCAAGGGAGGAGGGGAGGAGACGAAAGAGAAAGAGGGTTTGGAGCAGTTTGGTTTCTTGGAAAATTTAGAGGTGAGAAAAACAGAAGACAAAGCGTGAGTTCCATTTCTGTATTACTCCTCCATATTAACAGGACTTCAAGGACTTCCTGGTAAGGTAAATTCAACCCTCTTTCCTTTTGGGGCTATCTAGATACTGTGGTCAGTTATTGTCAGTAAGTGTTTGGCTTTTATGGAATGAAACTTTTCTGAAAGTATTCTCATCAGGAAGTATTCCAGATCTGCTTCTTGTCTCCTACATCCTCGGCATCCTTGATCCAGTTCCTTCTTCTGACTAGTCCTCTCCTCTCCTCTCCTCTCCTCTCCTCTCCTCTCCCCTCCCCTCCCCTCCCCTTATCACTTGTTCTGAAATGATATGGCCTTTGACCTACTAATACAAATCAAATGGAGAGAATATTTTTCCCACTATTGAAGATTTAAATTAGAAGATTTTTTTTGGGTGTGTGTCAATATTATGAGTGGAAAGATTATTTTCAGTGAAAGTATGAGCAAACTGAAACCTGGTGACAGAAAATATAATCAAGAATTGATGAAAAACTGAAACTGTGCAATGAAGGCTTCTATTTTCAGATGAAAAATCATGTTTCTGAGGCAATTTTATCTATAATTTCCTTTTAAGTCATAAGCCAAATTTTCTGCTGAACAACCTTTCTGAAATGAATTTACCACCAACCTTAGCCAGAAAGCTTCATATAATAGTGCGTTCCTGGCAAATATCCACTCTATGAAAGTTGATTGTACCCAGCATGCCTTCAGATCATGGAAGTCATTTGTTATTGTATCACTGAGACAGTACCATCTCCAGGGTGCAGCATCTCCGTTGCTGAAAGAAAGAAATGCTGTGAAGAAGAGACAAAAGAAGCTAGAGCATAAGACAATGTAGGAGTTTCTCAGGAGCTGGGTATTTTCTTGCGTTTGATGAGAATGTTCTGGATTAGGCACTGTTTTTTCATTGCGATGAGATGCTAATCGAGTCCTGTCTTCCAAGCAGAGTTTCAGCACCATCTTTATTGACCACATTTCTGAGCTTGCTGATTAGAACAAATGCTTCTAACTGCACTGCTTTTGGCTGTATCCTGTAAGACTGTCACAAACAATGCAATCATTTATTTATCATTTATTTATAGTGGTGTCCACAGTGTGCTGGGCCTTTCTCACACATTCAATGTTGGGTGAGTCAACAGAAGTTATGTGAAGAGGCCCAGCAGCAGGCAATGTCTGTACAAACTGAATCTATTCATGGCCAAATAGATTTTAAGAGTCATAAATAGGAAAGGGTGGGAGTAGCTGGATGAAGTTGTGCCAAACATAGGGAGTGCCATGTGGGAAGAGGTATGCGTTGATTACATGAAAGTTGATGTGTGGGTAGATGACATCTAATCAATCCATGGCGTGATAAGATGGGGTTCTCAGAAGTCAGTGCAGGGTTTTGCAGGAACCTTAAAATCTTAAGCTTCTCTCTGAGTGAGAAAGACCAAAGGACCCTGGTATACAACCTGCTTTCAGAATTCCTTATTTTGATGAGATGAAACTGGGAAGAGTGTTTGTGACAACATTCACTCTTAAAAAAAACAACTTTTCGCACTTGGTATGAAAGCAGAGACACTGTCATCCACCAACCCTACCAAATTTCTGATGTGCAGAGCAGTGCTTGCTTCAGGTGGGAGGTGCTGCTCTGTGGCTTGAACTCAAGCTGCTGGGTGTGAATACCTGGGTGTCTCTCTTGGGCAGGTCAGTTTTGAAGTGTGACCTTCCCTGGGATCTGGGAACATTTCCCTGCCTTTCCCTACTATGAAATCAATATCCTACCTGCCTCCCTAGGTACAGTATGAACGGTGCTGGAAGAAGTGTTTTGGGACACTTGGCAACAAGAATTCTCACTTAGTTGGACAAAGCATTCATCATGCCCCATCTAATGGAAACACACGACATTCTGGGGAAGCTGGTTAACAGCTTTTCCTTACCCTCTCCGAGATGGAGTGAACATGATCACCCCTTGCACGTTGATTGTGCTCACACACACTGGTGCACTCAGCCATAGTAGATCCACTGGGTCACCCAATCTTCCCCAGTACACATATTCGGTGTATTTTGAAATGGTTGAAACTGAACTATTGCTCTGTCGCCCTGGCTTTTAGGAAATCGTCCTTCCTTGCTGGGTGAGATGTTGGGACATCGTGGGGAGGGCAGAGTGCCTCTCCTACACGTATCCCCACCCCACACGTACCCCCTGGGAAGAGCTAGAGTTCGTAACACTAGGTGGGACAAATGGCTGGCGTGACAGTCCCTCCGTTTGTGTGTTGCAGATGGAGCTGCTGAAGGTGTTGCCATGGCGCCGTGCTTTCCTGGCAGTCATCCTGAACCTGCTGGCTCTCAGCCTCTCCACCACCGCCTTGCTCAGCAGCTACTGGTGCACTGGGACCCAGAAAGTGCCCAAGCCTTTGTGTGGGAAGAGTAAAGCCACCAAGTGCATTGGTGTCCCCATGCCACCCGATGCAGGTGCTAGCAATGCTTCATCCCAGGATGTGGTGCACTACAGCTGGGAGACTGGGGATGACCGCTTTGCCTTCAGATACTTCCACACGGGGATGTGGCTTTCCTGTGAAGAGAGCATGGAAGGGCCAGGTAGTGTCTTGCCCAGCCAGACACAGCTTCTTCCCTTGATTTTATTCCACAGGAGTTTGGAAATGAAAGGCAGAGGCTGACAATGCTTGGGAGAAAAGCCATCTTCATTTTCCTAGATGGCACCAGCCCTGCGCACCGTCATTGTATTTCTGTCCTTCGTTGAGACGTTTACAGGGGGTGGCAAGGGACAATTCCTGTCTCTGGTGTGCCCTTCCGTCTGGAATACGGGATGCGAAGTGAAAGTGGTGGCAGTGGCTTTGTGGTGGCACCGTTCATCCTGATGTGAACTGGAGTGGGCCTCCTTTCCCTTTCCCCAGAGCTCCATTCCTACACAAAGCTCAGTTCATGCTCTAAAGGGCTCATTTGTGCACATCTCCTGGGAAATTCAAGCACGGTGATTTTATTCAGTGTTGTCAGTATGTAGTTGACAACTGTGAGGACTGCAGTTGTTGGCATTCTCCTTAAATCACCAAACTGAGGAGTTACATGAATTGAACAGGGACTGGGCTTTTCTTAAACAAATGCAAAACAATAAAGAGAAAAGGAAGTATTACGTTATAGATGCAGAGAAAACCTTGAGGATCTGACCATAGAGGAACCAAAATTAGGATGCAAATTGACCTGAGGATTAGAGCTGCAGTATTGTCATTTTTAATAATTTTTGTGATATTGTGATACATTTGACTTGTGATTTTTGACCATTTGTGGCTGTCACAGTAGGCCCTGGAGTGCCAGGGGCTGGTCATGCAGCCTGTCCTAGACCCCTTGGTGTCTCCGTTCACCCTTGATTTGCTTCTGCCGAGCCCTGCTGAAGTCCTTCTGCAGGAATCAGTGCCGCACCAGTACAGGTGGATACTCTGCAGTGCATAGATGCTGTTTACAGCCTGGTTCACACATCAGGGATCAGAACTGACCCAGAAGGTGGCCAACAGAGAGATTTGTAACTAAAGATGCAATGATGAAAGTTTCTTTCATCAAGCCCATTCCCCTGAGCCTACTGCCCTCCCTTCAGTTCTCCCCAAACATAAGCATCTCATCTTCTTTTAACTGACCAACCATTCTAGTATAGCATTTCTTGCTTTCTTATCTGTTGCTGTCAGAGTTTGAAAATTACATAAGTAAATAGGGATGAATAAAAGCAGGCAGAAGAGGGACAGGAGCAGGAAAGTGCTTGAAACTCTCATGTCCTAGTGAGGCGATCGCTTCGTTATGAGCATTTCCAGATATGCTGTGGAAGGAGGTGTGTTTATTTGGGACTGGTTTGGGCTGGAGTGTGTTTCCATGGTGCTTATGGAAATGGGACTACATCATTTGACAGCTTTCTCTGAAAGAATTGTCTGGCCACCAGGCAGTCCTGGAATAACCCCAATGCCTAAAGGAATGCTGAGAGCAGGTTACATCTGGATTGCAGCAGAGCATGAGGTAGAATGCAAAGCCAGCCTTGGTCCCCAGCTTCCTCTGAATTGACTACAAGCCACCCACTGTTGTGGGTCTTGGAAGCAAGTGCGGAGACAACAACAACAACTAAAAAAGGGGCTATGATCAGCAAAAGGAGTTTGAGTTGAGCTGGAGAAAGGATTTCATTATTCAGGCTAATCTCAGGATCAGCTTTAGATGAGCCATTACTGAATAACCTCATTAAAGTTCTAGGTGAAGTAGCAAACAGCAAGTTAATGAAGACTGCAGATGGCACTAAACTGGGTAGCATCCTGAGAGCCATGGATGATAGAAGTAATATAGGGGATTGGGAGAGATTAGAATTGGGGATAGAAATCAAGAAAATGAGATTCTTACAAAAAAAACCCTGCAGGCTGGTATTTCTGGGAGAAAATACCATGCCATGTAGAGGACAGAACCCTCAAATGCAATATAGAGTAGTGCTAAGAAAGACTTACAGATAATAATGGTGGACCCTCAGCTGAGATAACAGTTTGCATCTGGCCACTATAAAAAGCCAAAGCAAACACAAGCACCATTTGTCTAAATAGCATTCCTAAAATGTGAGGACAGAAGACTTGACTTCTGTGTGATTCTCTGTCACAGGAGAACTTCACAGGAAAGAGATTTTTTCTTCTTCTTCTTGGGAAATCAGTGTTGTAAATTGCTTTGCTTGAGACTGAGGTGAGTGAGAGTGCATGTACTCAGCAGCAGTGCTGGGTCTGTGGTGTGTTATAAGCTACACCTTAATTGGCCTGAACAACAGTCATCAAAGTCTTGTAGCAATGTGGTGAATATGTAGCAACAGATTTATATATTTACCAGAGGCTTGTACCATTTACAGACTGCTGAAGTTTTTCTAGAACGGCCACCTCCTAGAGAGAGGTGGAGACATTGCCTAAGAGATTGCCTTCTCCTGCCATGCCCCAGTGAAGGTATGGAAAGATGGTCAGAAAGGGAGCAGAAGTGAGAAGATCTGGTGGGTAAGCTCAGATGACTGGAGCTATGCAGTGAAGTGAGAGAGAGGGGGAGAGGTTTTCTTTTGCCTTACCCTACAGTATTTTACAAACTAATACCCTTGTTTTTGTGTTTCAGAGGAGAAATGCCGTAGCTTTATTGAGCTTTCCCCACCAGCAGAGAGAGGTAAGAGCAAATCCCTGTATCGCGCCATAGCTGTCCAGTGCACCATCCCCCTGGGACAAGCGACCTGCAAAACTTCATCTCCGTGAGGACAGCAGGGTGGGTCCCCGAAGTCAGGTGTGAAATCCTGGCCTCATGGATGCTAAAAATCAAAGGATTTCCTCCCAGATGCTTCAAATTATCCTGGGGGAAACTTCAGTATACCTGGATGTATGTGCACACGTGATGGAAACTTCATTTAGGATTCTTAACAAAAGCTTTTCAAGTGGTGTGGGGTTGCTAACTGCTCCCGGAGCTGGAGACTGGAGGCATGTTATTTCAGAGGACATTCACACTTGAGGGGAAAGGCCTGGGGTGCAGGTACCAGTGGTTAAGCTGTGAGAGCAAGGTATCTGAGAGAGCTGGGGTATCGCAACAACCACCAGGGAGACGAGTGCTTTTGGGGAGCTCATCTTCTTTCTCTGCCTTGCTTCCCCTGTTATAAAAACAATGGCAAAGAATGACGACCTGCTTTTGTAAAGCCCTGTGCATTCACAGTCTTGGAATCCAGTGTGAGTGGTGCGCTGTGG
The DNA here is from genome assembly GCF_009769625.2 of Cygnus olor. NCBI lineage: Eukaryota > Metazoa > Chordata > Aves > Anseriformes > Anatidae > Cygnus > Cygnus olor. The sequence goes on from NC_049169.1 coordinate 44,691,539, forward strand.
AGTCACTGTGCAGATTAACCTGGGTCAGTATCAGCAGAACGGCATGGCAGAATAATGTCTCACACTTATTCTTTTTGGAAACAGCATTTTACAGTAATCAAATGATGATGATGTTACAAGATCATTTTGAAGTCACATAGATCTCCATTTTGTCATAAATGAATGACTTGACTGCAATAAGAATTACTTTTGCATTTAGCACAAGCTGCTCAGTTCACAGGGAGCAGTAATTCATTTTTCTGCTTTCTCACCATCTTGTGGTCCGTTACCTGGCAGGTCTCTGGCTCTAGTGCTTCCAGTGTCTTCCTTATAGCCAGTTTTCCTAAGAGAATAGGTTTATGCAACCAGAGTACATGTCTTTGTAAATCTTTCTGTCTGTCCCCCCTAACACTCCTCCTACTGCTCCTTGCCTAATTTCAACACAAATCTGAAAGAAAGTCCCTGTTCTGTAAGACATTGAGCTCTTCAAAATTAATTGGAAGATCACTTTGAGCGACACTCACAGTGTAACAGCTCCATCACCTGCCTTCACCCCTTCCTGCACACAATAACACTTCAGGATGGCCTGGGCCTGCGGAGCAGCTCCTCTAAGCCGGGAACGCATCCCATCAGTTGCTGTTGAAGAGCTGGGTGACTCTATGGGACTAATGATGTTAAGGAGTCAAGTCAGTACCCCACTAATGAGGGTTTCTTCACATTCGTTTTCCCCAGTGGAATGGCTCCTCTAAGGCCATTAACAGTTGCTAACAGTAGTGCTCACAGTGCTGCTTCATTTGCCTTTTTCAGCGAATCCCATGCTCTTCCAGAGCCCAGCGTTACAGAGAGCCTTTCCTCATTCAGCTCCAAGTCCTGGCACACAGTGAGCCATGCTAAGAACTGTGCTATCACCCATGTCCCACTGATAAACCCAGCACGAACATTACCTGCTCTCCATTTAAGCAGCAGGGTGGGTGATGAATGTTACTGTTCCAGCTGGGTACCCACCCCCAGGAATGCATTTTCAATTTAATTGAGGTTTCAGTGAGAAATACAGGCCTGCTAGGGGCTTTGTGAATTCCAGAGTCCCAGGTCCCAGCTATCACCACGGACATGCAATGCAGTTCTTTTCTTAACCAGTTGAGCTCCAGATTGAAATTAATTTTGTTCCATTGTTGTGATTATAAATCTGCTCTGTATGTCACTGCACTAATGGTTAAGAACCTTTCAACGGCCAGCTGAGATGTTTATGGCCAGCCTATGACTGCTAGGTCTTGTGCTAATACTCAGTGGTATTGCCTCCATCTTTCCTCCCATGGCTTCTTCGTTGCTGTTTGTGAATAATGCTGGCTTATATACAGATAGCTATTTTAGGTCCTCTCATCTTTTGCAGTCAAGCCATCTTCTGTGGCAGATTCTCTGTCCCCTTCAGCATCTTTCAAGCCCTTGCTCACAAGCTGGGGGGATTGCTATTGGGGGCTGGTTGATTTCCTTCTCTCTCTTCTTTCCAACAGACATCCTTTCAGGTTTGGGTTGTGAAGGGGGAGTACTCTCCCTCAAACAAGCCACCTGGCACTGATATGAGGGGTTTCTGATTCCTGGCAGGAATCCTGTGGCTGTCACTGGGGTCAGAGATGCTGTACATCAGCCTGCTGCTCATCAGCTTCATCCTCCTGATGGTGGAAATGCTGCATACCGGCAATCCTGTCTGTGGACTGAAGCTCAATGCCTTTGCTGCTGTCTCCTCAGTGCTGTCAGGTAAGTGTGTTACCCTAAGGCACGGCAGCAAGACAGGCACATGTGGGCAGAAAAAAATCATAAAACACTGAGAGCCTCTCACATTCACTCACCTCAGCTGATGAGAATCAGAGTGAAAAGGGCAGTAAAAAGCATGTGGCTAAAGAGAACATGAGCAGGGAGAAACAGTGATGGGGAACTGCAAGGAGATGACGGTGTAGATGCAACCTTGCAGAGGTGGTGTTCCAGCTTCTGGCCATGCACAGCAGCAGGAGTGCCGCTCTCCCACACAAGGCTGAAGAATGCAGCTCAGGCTCCTGCCATAGCTTCCTTTCTTTCCTGTCTCCTTCTATCAGGTCTCCTTGGGATGGTGGCACACATGATGTACACTCAAGTCTTCCAAGCCACGGTTAATCTGGGACCAGAAGACTGGAGACCACACTCATGGGACTACGGCTGGGCTTTCTAGTATGTGAGCTCTAAAACCATCTTCACTTGGTCTTTAGCCATACCATACCTTGCCCAAACCCTCTTCCTCTTCTAGACTGTTTGTGCTTCCAAAGACAGGTGTACCATAGTTCTCACACTGCTAAATCTCCTGCCTTTGTCTCATCCCCTGCTTTAACAAATAGTTGCTGAGTTACTTTAATGAGTAGCTACCAAGGACTCGTAAAACAATGGAGTCACACCTCAACAATTACCTTCTACCCTGCTGACTAATCAGGCCTGTCCCTGTGCTGGTTTGCCCTGTTTAGTCTCAGCTCTTCCCTATGTATAGAGGCCACAGTCACACCTGTGATGTTGCTCTCAAACACGCCCTGCTTTTCTGCAGTTTAAATAAAATTGCACGTTGGTTTGACATCTTCACTGAGCAAGGTCCAAAAGGCCTATTCCTGTAGCACCAAGCCTAAACACATGGTTAAAGATTTGAGCACTATAACCAGGAAGAGCAGATATAAAAAGCCAGTGGCTCAGGATTATTTTCTCTGAAGGCTAAAGAAGCCAGCCACAGCTGGTATACCATAATTGACTTGAAAAACAGTTGGATGAGGCCTGCAATGTCCGTGGAAGGTACTGATTCAGTTTGCAATGCTGTACTGATGATGGCCACGTTGATTTTTAAGATGTAAATGCTCCATTGTCACATGCCAGCTGTGGACATCAAATGTCAGCATGGCCATCTGATCATGCTCAGGTACATATGCCTTGTGTCCAGGAAGACACTGAGCAGCCCTGCTTTACAGAGCTTGCTTCCAAGCTGTGCTGCCCTGCTCTGACCAGTTGTAGCCTTTCCTGTTGCCCTTTTTATTTTCCCCATAACCCTTCCTCCCGGTGACAAGGATGACCAGTATTTAAACCACGACTCTAAGGAGAAGGATTGGTGGTGGGATAGCACTGAAGCACTGTAATGTTATAAGCCTGACACCTCTGGTCTTTCTCATTCAGCAGCTAGATCATTTGCCCAGCAGCTTCTGCCTGGCAAATCGGGGTGCATCACGGTGCATGCAGTTCAGTTCATGGCATGTGTTATTCTTCTTTCTCTCTCTCCTGTAGCATGGCCTGGGCCTCCTTTACCTGCTGCATGGCCTCTGCTGTCACCACTCTCAACACCTACACCAAGACAGTGCTGGAGTTCAAACGGAACCACACCAAGGGCTACGAAGCAAGCTTCAAGGATCAGCCTCAGCACCAGCAGTACTTCATACAACACCAAATAAGCAGCTACTACGAGCCCCGAGACAAGCCCCTCCATTCGGTGTCTGAGGGAGTTGACTTCTACTCTGAGCTGCAGCAGAAAGTGCTACAGCGAGAACCAGAGCTGGAGCTGGATGAGGTCTTGGGGCAGACGATCGGGGAAGATCGCTGTTAAGGATCAGTGCACTGGGGCAGAGCAGTGGGGCTTGGGAGGCAAAGAGCTCTGAACCAAACACTAACAACACTGTTAGCAAGTTCTTGGGGAGCTCTTCCTCTAATGTTCAGGGAGCGAGAAGCCAAGGTGGGCACTTGGACAGGGCAACAGCAGTGCCAACAGGAGCAGCGTGGGTCCTCTCTGACCACAGCTTGAAGGGTGTCCTCAGCTGGGAAGGATGAAAATGGGGGTACATGTTGTCTGTGCCAGCTGTACCCAAGCATTGTCCGACAGAATTGAGGCAGGTGTCCTAATCCCGACAGTACTGCACTACAGAATAGATACATTCAGTGCAATCCAGCTGGCAAATTGTAGTGGTGGGCCTCTTTGGGTGGTGTCGCATTGCCATTCCAGCAACCCACCTTGGTTCAGTGCTAAGGAGTTGGGCATGGGTGCCCATACTGATTTGCTGCAGTCCTCTCTGAACACTCTATTTATTCTTCATTTCCAGGCCCAGTCACCTCTCCCCATCCCCAGGTTACAAGTGCTGCTGAAGAATGGGGGGTTGCTTTCAAACACCTCTCTCTTTCTCTTTCCTATCTGTAACAACTCCCATATACTCCCCCTCCTCGTTTTGCCCCCTCCAGCTCCCATTCTGAGATACTTTCCTGTCTGTCTCTTTCTATTGTGCTTCCCCACAACCTTTAAGACTCTTGTCTGGACTTTTTCCTTTTTCACTTGTTTCTTTACACCAGGCCCCTTTTCCCCTACTGTAAAAATAATACCAACAGGCTCCATATCAAGCAAACACGTAATCCCTCAAAAGTGAAATGGTGGTTCACATGACACACTGATGCTGTACACAGTATTTATTTGCTCCACTGCAGTTCACTGTTCAAATACATTTTCCCAACAATATACAGACAGACTCTTTATTCACAGTGGGGACGTGTGTGTGCGGGTGGGGTGAATTCACATTATGGAGGAGCTAGTGTCACTGCACTCAAATATCAGTTCTCTCAGGAAGAACCTCAGGAGAATAACTACAGGTAACAGATGCCTCACCTTTCCCAGCAAGGTGGTGGCTAGACAGGAGGGAAGGTGCACTCCTGTTTAATCTTCTTATGTTACTGATCCTCACGCTTTTAGTCCCTATTATGCATCTGTATTAACTAACTGAATATTATAAATACTAACCTCTGTCTGGAGGAAAACGCCAGGCCTAGAGCTGTTGCTACAGTTGTGCTAATATATACAAAGCTATTTACACAAAAATACCATTAAACATATATAAACTGTTCTCAGGGTCCGACATTAGGAGAGAAGGGCCCAAGGACCAGCCCTGGGGTTTGCAGCTAATCCTGAAGAGCTATCCTGGAAGCTTTGCACAGAGATGCAGCGAGGGAGAAGAGAGGGTGACATCACAAGAAGAGGTGTCAAGAGCACAGGAGAGTAAACCCATGGTAGCTGTGCCCATGTGGAGGCAGGATCAAAGTCCTGCCATCATCGCACCACTCAGAGGAAAGTGTGGGGAGGCAGGAATGGTTACATGCCAGCAGGAGGACAGAAGAGCCATTTGCAGTTCTCACCTCAGGCTGGCTCTGCCTAATGTCAAAGGTCAGGCCTAGAAAGGCATATTTGGGAAACAGGCAACATGCTGTTGTCCCGCATTGTTGGGAGCTACTGGGGCACCAAAGTGGCCAATTTATATATGGTCATTTCTGTTGCAGGAAGCTTCATGTAGATGCTCTGCAACTACAACGCAGGAGACTGATGGAACACTCACAGGCACAGTTCAAAGCACTAAATGTACAGAGAGCAAACGTGCCCTGGGGACAGTCTGCTCCTGGAACTGCACACAGAGCTGGGCTGGCAGGAGAACGGTCAAGCTGAGCCCAGAATAGGGGTCAAGTGCACAAAAAAGCTTTCCATCTCTGCTTCTCTGTCTGAGCCTCTAAAACCTGAAGCAGTGGTGTGAGAATCAGCTTCTCTGCAACTGGATCTATTGTGATCTTTACAGTACTAGCAGGGATCTGCTGAGAGTCTATCCCAAAAGGGCTGCAATGCTTTTCAAGGGGGGACTCAGCCCACTGGACTGCAGTATGACATTACAGTGACACTTCAGGTTCATAAAAAGCTTAAGGATGGATGAACAGGAGGTAGAAATGACATATGAACCTTTTGCTTCTACGTCACCCACATGAACTTGTTTTGAACTTGGGACTCGGAAAAGAAATACACAAGTGCAAAGGCTGGGAAATGCTATTGCAGCCATCTTTCTCTAGATCAGATAATTCAGCAAAAGAGCTAGTTTGTTTGCGAGGTTGGCAACAGAATGGAGAAGAGGACTGAGAGCACAGGAAAGGCTGTAGACAAGACTTGCCCTGCAGGAGCCAGACGGAGGCTTCTTTCTAAAAATATAAACATTAAAATAGATGCGTCCTTTACCCACACCACTTGCCTTGAGTCATCATAGCCCACCTTAGGCCTAGAGCTTGTTTGTCTGCCTGGGAATACTGTTTGGACATAAAAAGGAGTGTCCCAAATCTGTTCATAAATTAAACATACAAAAAATATACATGTATTGTATAAATTGATACATACACATATATATAACTGGAAAACAACAGTTTTCCATATATATATATAACCTAGTTGTATATATATGTATGTATATAAGCTCTAAATTCACATTTCCATGTTACCTGGAAGGAAGCATGCAAGAACAGCATATGGAAGGGGAGACGCTGAACAAGGTTCCTCTGGTACAGGACAGGTTTGCCTGGGACAAACCTGCCTCCAGCAGCATTCCCCAGAGAGCTGAAGAAAGGCGAAGTGCTTTTAGCCCCCATTCCCTCTACACAGCATCTTTTCCTGAAGATCCACAGAGCAGCTTCCTCTATTCCCCATGCAGGCCATAGGTCCAGCCAAAATCTGAGGAACCACTACGCTAGAGCTGGAAAAGGAAAGGGAAACAAAAACAAAGCCAAAATCCATTATCATCCAGTCTGGTAGAGAGAACTGGTAATTCATGGGACAGCAACTGAACCTGGGCACCACTAAAGAGAGGACCGATGTTTGCCCATGTCAAAACAAGGGATCTCTGTTCTATTTCTCCATTCCCTCTGTGAGTCCCTCAGTCCCTTACAATTACCATCCCTGGTTCTTTTTAAGATCCCTCTCCTTGTCCAACTGTCAAAAGTACAGCTTGGCCTCATACTCTGGCCAGCTTATGCCCAAAGGGGCAGGTGGTCATCTTGCAGTCAATTTGCACCCCGCCCCATAAAGAGCACCTAAATGTGTCTGTACAAAAGAGATCAGACGTCCTCAACAACCTGGATTCCATCAGAGATTCGTGCACAATCTCACCTTGTGAGGAAAGTCAACAAATTTTAGCCGGGCAAGAAATCGCCTCACTTCTCCACGGCTGATTTTGGGAGTGGTGGAATCCTTTAGCCACACCATTCGACCTTGAGTCATCATGGCCCACTTCAGGCCCAGCTTGCTGACTGAGAGAAATCCTGGCTGTTTTTCAGAGGTTGCAGTTGTTGTCACAGTGATGTGAAATGCATCCTTCTGGAGATCATTAATTCCAACTGGCCCATCAGAAAAGGGAGAGAAAATATCGGCAAGGAGTAAAATTATGCTTCTCCCAAAAGAAATCTTCCTCTTTACTCAGACAAAACATCCACTGGACTGAGAGTATATTCTGATTTTCCAATTGCATGGGCATGTGTTCATTAGGGCAAACAATTTTAAGTTAAAAAATTTATATGGGAATAAACTGAAATGGAGATCAGAAATGGAAGTTTTTGGTTCCAGGTGCTGGTTTTGAGTTTGACATATGGGATGTACATATTTAATTAATGTAGTTCACTTGAATAGAGCATCCCTTCCCAGTCCTATTAGCAGATATTGTTACCTATACAGAATGGGAAATTGGTAAAGCATGGGCAAGTCAGTTCACTCCAGCCACCACAGAACGATCTGTACAGATCTCAGAAATCCCAGTTTCTAATAAGCCCCTCTAAAATGATTTCTATTTATTTTTGACCAAGCTGTGTTTTTTGATATAACTGTGGTTAAACATACTGCTATGTAGCATCTTCTTCCTGCTTCCTGGTCAACTGGACTCAGTCCTACATGAACTGTTTTTTTATCCCACATCCTGCCATGCCCAACAAGTTGGCTGTTGATTGAGCTATTTTAGAAAAGCAAGGAAATCCAACAGGGACTGCATGATCTTGCATAGACATTAAATCTAGATCCACTGTTCCCTAAAATTTATATATTAAATATTTTGGATTCTCACTTTCAAAAAGAAAGTGGAAACAGCAACACAGCTGCTATTCCAGAGAGCAGGAGAAGACAGCCAACAAAGGCAGAAGTGTATCTGAGGTAACAAAGAAGTTCCATAGTGATTCTTCATGCACTGCCTTAAATAATAAACAGCTCCATGGAAAGCAAGGGAACTTCTCTGGTACAAAACATACATGAAATCAAACTCTGACTTTCCCATGTTTAAACGTGTAAATGAAACTTGGTGGGTCTTTTATTTGCAAAGTGGAGGTTGTACAGAGCCTTCCTTCAGGAGGAACAGCAAACTGATTTCCCATTGCTAGCTTATGTGTGGTGGATCACAGATGCTACATTTACTATAGGCAAAACGATACCACATTGTTTCTCACAGCTACCTCTCCCTTCCTCTTATTTCTTTTAGCATATGCAGTCTCTCCTCCATTTGTACTCACTTGCTGAAGCAATGACTTTGTCTGTTACATTGGTGAGGTCCAAAAGGACTGTAGGAAAAACAGGATGGAGGAGATAAAGATGGTGCAGCCCTGGGCGTTCAGATCTGGGACCAGGTTGCTGTTGGAATGAAATGGACAGAAATGTTACAGATGGCTATCAAAAAGAAATCTAGTGTTACCAAAGAAATAAAGAAGTTTTCTGACACTGCACTAACTTCATTTGGTTCAGAGAATCAAAAAATTAATGGTTTTGCAGAGCTGAAAGCCTGGAAAGTTTTCTTTCTGAAACAGAACTTGCTCCCCCAGACTATGTTTGGTAAAGTTGAGATTTGGCTCTGTGAAAGCCATCCTGATGGACCAAGCTACAGTCTGAGAGTTGGGGTTTCCATGCTGAGTTGTGTGCCTGCATGCTGAGAAGAAGCTCTCAGGGGCAGGGAACAAATCTGCAGTAAGAAAATCCCAAGGTTGCAGAAAAAAGGTGAAATTTACATAGAAAATTTTCGTTTTGAGAAAATGAGCTTTAAGTCAATGAAACTTTTTGGTGTATAATTTGGCTTATAACACATATAAGCTCCTGTGTGCAGGCTCAGAGAGGTCTGACTGTCAAAACAAGAGGAAAAGATGTCCCTAGCAGTCTCATATAGCAGGTTTAAAGTCAAATTACATTAGGAATAAAAGCCAGAAATTGCATGTGCCTCACAGACAAGCCTCAAAGTGAAGAAAGAATGGCTGCTCACCAGGCTTTGTAACACAGGCTGTGCTTCATCAGCCCAGAAGAGAAAAACAGATTTCTTGTCCAAAGTCATGACTGATAGTGCATCAAGTTGCTGCTTCTGCCATGGGAGTTCCTGGTTCCAAACAGGGATGCCAGATTTGCCATCTATCACCACCACCTCAAGACAGGGAAAGAGATATAGCATCAGTGGGTGCTCAGATGTTGTCACAGAGGGAGCCTCCTTCCACTGGCACGGCCTGTGCTGTGCACTCTCATGACTGTGGCCACGCAATGACCAGTGTCAGCCACAGATATGGGAACAGCTAGGAGCGGGTAATGACTGCCCTTTTCAACCCAGCCTCCCTCACTATGTTGCTACTGCCCTCTTTGCCTCCTCTTGTTTTACCTTTTTGTTCCCATCTCCAGTCAGTGCTTGCAGCATGAAGTCCAGAGTTTGATCAGCACTGAAGTAACCCGGCACAGGCTGGCTGTAAATTTGGACAAAGAAACACTCAGCCCTATGTCAGAAAAGCAGGAATTGCTTTCATAGTCCATTCTGCCTCTTACAGAGGCAGGATTTGCAATACTAAGTAAAATCTTTCATCCACTGAGAACTGTTCTTACAGGCAGGAATCATTTGTTGGTGGATCAGAAAAGTGAAAAATGATCAAGCAGCCCATTGTGCTTGTTAGCCATTCTTCAGAGTTGTCTGTGTGTGGGGCAACCCTTGCAGGGCTGTCTATGACCCAAGACTCTATGACCCTTTCCCTACCATGAGAACTTGTAGTTTTGTTACGGTCATTAAAAAATTCCTAACCCTTTCAAAATTCATCAGCAGATTTGACCTCCTGCTCAAAGTGAATTTCCCAGCCTGCCTTAGCTGTGTAAAGTTGCTCTTAACATCCCCACCATTAATGTCAGCTCATGATTCCTTGCTTTCTTACTGCTGGTGGTTTTACAAGCCTTTTTATAACCTTCAGGAGTTTAAATGAAGCCCCCTCGCATCCCTTCCCTTCTGGGCAACATACCACTACTACTTGAATGTCTCTCATTATAACTCTTCTCTAACTGTCTTACTTGCCTTTGGCTTTCTGAGTCTCAGCTCTGCCTTTCTTAAATTCAGCACAGCTGGACATAAGGTTCTAAGAAGCATAAATGATTCCTTTAAATCATATAATCATAGATTTTAGGGTGAGATGATCACACCATGCCCTCCCTCCTCTTATTTATGACAGATTACTCTATTTCATCCAATTAACCAAGTATCAGTAGGCTGCGTCTGACTAGATCTACCCAGCCCTGAGGCTTGCTACAGAAATACAAAGAGGAGATAAATTCATCACTTCTTGTGACAGTCAGTTCTAATGATTAATCCCATCCGTAGAAACATGCCTGCATTTTCATTTTCTTGAACATGAGTGGCTTCTGCTCCAAGGCACTTGTTCTTGCTATGGCAAGATTAAAATGTCTGTTAGTTCCTGTGACTTATATGCACATATGAACTCACCTCTCAGGCTTCTCTTTGATCATCTAAGCCCACTAACTGAAATCTTCCATGCTAAAGCACTTTTCCAGCCCTTTTCTCCAAATTTTTCAGCTTCCACTTTAAAACATGCACACTAGAATGGCTCCTGAACAGCAATGCCACAGTACAGCAGTGGCTTCACTATTTATACTTAATGCTTCAAACGATGTAATTCACTTTACAGACACCTTTGGCAACCACAACCAATGCTTTCAAGGCAGTATTGTGGGATACTCCTATAGCTTGAAAACTCTCCTGTATCAAAAAGAAGTAGTAGGTAGTTCTATCCTATGGGCATTGACTTAAACTCTCTCCTGAGACGACACATCTCATGTCCCTTAAGGGCTACAGTCAGTGACTGATCCCACAAACCGAACGTAGACAAGCAAATGTATTTCAGACGCTACCATCAACTGAAAAATCCCGTGGGCACTTTCTCAAATGAACCAGAAGGCTGGTAATTACTCCTGCCCAACAGTAATCCCCTCAGCAACCTGCTATTAATCCTCTCTCATCTGAAACATCCATTTACAACACAATTTTCAACTGCTTACTCAATTTCATGGTCTCTGAACTTCACTCTTGTTTTATGACTACTGGTTCTCCTTTAGGGTCTTCCAGGGATCTTGTCAAAAGGTCTTTGGAAATGCAGCACACTTGCAACAGCCAGGCTGTTTTTATCAGAGAATGTTCCCAAAAGGCTGGAGTTAGTCAGCTTGGCTGGAGCAAGATGGAGCTTGAGGCAGGTTTACCCAGGTAAAGGGGAGCTCTCAGCTGGTTCTGTACACTATGGCTGATGATGACCCGGGTTTCACAGAATCACAGTTTGAGACTGTTTGAATCTCTTACGACACCTCTGAACTGAATTGGTTCCCCACCCTGTGTTGCTTACGCAGAACTTCTAAGTCCTATAAAAAATACCCTCTTAAATAAATGCTTCTCCACACTATATTCAACCTACTAGATTTTATCTCCCTTAACTCTGAGAAAACAGACAGACCAGGACTTTAGCACAGTGGCCTTGAATAAGAATTGCTTTCATTAATTTTCAGTGACCTATCTGGCAGCTTCTGTACACATACTGTACTCTGTCCCTTGGGACATCACAGAAACAGAAAAAACAGGGCTGGAGTGCAGCAACCTGAAATACAAGTTGCCCAGAGAGGTTGCAAAGTCTCCATCCTCAGAGCTATTTAAAACCCAACTGCACACAGCCCAGAGCAACCTGGTGTAGCTGAACCTGCTTGAGAAGAGGGGTTGGATTAGATGATCTTCAGAGGTGCCTTCTATTCTCAACTATTCTGTGATTCTGAGAATGGAACAGGAAAAGCAGTTTTCAACCCTTCTTGATTCAAACCCCTACAATTTTTCCATTTAGAAATTTCTTCAGTATTCTTGCTTTTACAGCATCTTTGAACTGATTTTGTTTAGTCAGCATACATTTACTCTTTGAACTAGATTCCAGACACATCCAGAAGTCTGCAGACTCTAGGCCAAAAATACTTTTAGTCCACCACCTTTCCCCACAGCAAGATCAACTAGCCATAAGCCATTCCCTAAAGCCACTGCTTATGTCACCCACCAGCCCTCAAGATGCTCTTGACAGGTAACACTGAGCTGAGAGGTAACACTGCAATGAGAGCTGCTTTCTTTCCTCCAAACAGCAGAGCAAGCAATCTGTTTCCCACATGATTTCCTTGAACTGTGCCCAACTGCCCTTTGCATACATTTAATATGGGGCAAGCTGAAATTGCTGGTTATTATCAACATATAAATTAAGCAATTTGCTAGATTTAATATGTGTGAAATAATAAGATGAGCAATATTGTTTTAAGGTTAACATTTAGTATAGACTGACTACCATGAGAGTGCTGACTTTCAGCTTTCAAGGAATATTAATATCTGTGGGCCATATTCAGACACCTTCTCTAAAGACTTGGATGCTAACATGCCAATGCACCTGCTCCTCTCCACTGAGCTGGCAACTGGCAGCTGCGGACAGCAGATGGACTGAATCACACACCAGTAGTCCCCTGAGCTTCAGTGCCACAGTAGTCATGACATCAGTGCTGGGTATCTGAATCAAGCCCTTCATATGTGAGCACACATCTCAGAAGATTTCATGCCTTCTGCTCTTTGCTTCCTTTGCCCTCCTTGTTTGCACAGCAATGTATCCACATGCCTCCAGTTCTTAGATTTCCCTGTGGACTTTGTTTTTTTCTGGACTTGATTGCTTTCCAAGGAAAACATGTGCTTGAAGTTGAAAGGCAGGAAATGGTACAGAAAGATATAGGAAAGAAAAATGTTCCCAGTACGTAACCTGCTGATATTCTGCATGTCCAAAGTCCAACGGGGCTCCAGGTCCTGTCCCTGTAGTAGGATCAAGCCCTCTTTGCTGGTGATGAGCAGGTTGCTGCAGTTTGTGTCACGTGTCTTCATCAGGAATTCAACACCCCCACTGGGACAAATGGAAAGCAGAGAGAAGATTCCTAGGCTTGTATTTCTGCATCTCAGCATTACCTGCTTGTCCACTTAACAATTCATCCTACTTAAGATTTGAACTATTCTTGGAGAAGCCCATCTTTTCCCCAGTGATGGAGCTTAGCTTCCTGTTGTGGGTTTCTTACTTAAGCAGGCTAAATTCAGGTCTAGGCTCTTCTGAACATCTTGAGTTACTATAAAAAGCACGAACTGTGGAGGCTCACATTTGTTTCCTCCCTTTATTCCTAACCGGGCTGACCCTGACCACAATTTGCCAGTAACAGAGAAGGGGCTGTGAAATCCAGGCCCACAATGCTGTACAGGGACTAGGCTTCCCAGAAGGACTCTATTAGCTGGAAATACTCCTTTTTTCCCTCCAGAAATGCACAGGAGGCAGAAGAAAGGTACAAGGAGCAGGAGAAGCAAAGGAGTCCATTTTATCATACTTTGCATTTCTTTTCCTAGGACAACCACAGGATAGGGAGGAAACAATGTACTCTAGAGTGCTGTTGTCAAGGAGGCACTGAAAAGGAGAACAACACTGAAGTAGGAGGGAACGTCTCTAGGAGCACTAAAAAGTGCTCACCCTCCTCTACCTCTTCCAGCAGAAGCAAGATGACCAGTTTATCTCCTACCTGTAAATGTCAATGAGCTCTGACAGGTTTACAGATCTGCGTTTTTCCCACTCCGGCTCCTCCTGCTGCAGCATTGCAGGAAAGCTGTCCCGGTTTCTGGCTTGGGTAAAGATATCCCTCAGGGCAACTGCTTGGACATTACCTGCCAGGAAGCGTAAACATGAAGTCATGCCTGCAAAGGTTAATTGTGTGATAGTACAGAGGGTCCTTTGGACCACTGTAGTTGTGGTAAAAGGCCACACAAAGCAGAAAGCAAAAAAAGAGCTGAGAGTTCCTTGGAACAATGTGCCACTGGCAGAGCTGGCTTCGGGAAACTCCAAGATATTCCAGCCGAACAGGCATTGGTACTCTTTCACATCATGGCAGTGAGACTCTTTCTCATGCTCTCTGCTTCCAGATTTTACATTGCAAGGTATGGTGCAGACATCCCAGGGCCACTGAGCAACTTTAGGTAAAAAGAATGTTTTCTCAGTAATGTGAAGTACTGAAGAGGCTAGGTGTGTCTTACCAAAACCAAACAGGATGTAGATGGCTCCCCGGCTGGTGATATGGACTTGAGGGCCAATCACTTTCCCTTCTCCATTGATGTTGTACTTCACAGGCCCACCCAAAGCAGTCCCGGTCTTTCCTGACACCAAGACGAAAAACACATCAGGCTGCAAAGAGAGAGATGTAGAGATTTCTGGCAGTGATTTCATGCATTTGTACTCTCAGAATCTTCCCTGGTGCCCACAGCATGAAGCTCTGCTGCCCCTTCACTCCACAGCAAGGTCTAACTAGTGGTGTCTCTGCTTAGTTTGGCTTCCTGGGAGTCTCACATTCATGGTTTTCTCTTGTCTGCAAAAGCATCAAAGATGGAAGAGACTTCAAAAAAAACAGACTCCTCTAACAACAGCAATGCTAGAATCATGGGGATGAGCATAGAGGAAATCTGCACTTAAATTTATCACACAAGTACTTATTACCTCTGGATAAGCTGAGTGCTCCTTTCTCCAGGGATCTAACTCAACATGACTTCCTACAATGCTGCTAAACACTCACTTCAAAACAAGCATTCACTGAGCAGAAAAAGATAGTTCTCAAGTCTCAGCCAGGAGTGAATAATGACCCTTCTGTTCATTCACAGCTGATAAGAAATGCAGGTAGTGTCATTATTGCTTGATCTCACTGCTCTGAGCCAGTGAAAGAAAGAAGGTGTTTTTCAGAGAAATCTAAAGGAACAACAATTAGGAGCTCTTGTATCTCCTGTTATAACCTTTCCATGTCAAGGGTCCCTGTTCTTCCTCTAAGTAGTTAAGGTCCTTTCAGACCTGTAGCAGGGACATGCTGTACCTGTGTCTCTTTGAGAGCCAGAACAACAATATCCCTAACACCATCTCCATCTACATCTGGAAGAGTTGCAGCCGGTGCAGCCAGGATCCCATCAGAAAGGTGGATGGAGTTCAGTGTCCAGATGGTCTTGCCTGTGGGAAGAGAAGGATGAAAGAGCCCTGCAGCACTTGGGGAAGCAGTGGGCATCCCCAGAGAGTTCCTCAAAACCTACGAGAAGGACAGAACAAGAGAGCTTGTTTTCCCCGTTCCTGGAGAAAAGGGAAGACAAGCACACAGACTGGGGCAACATGCAGTGGGAAGCAAAGTTCTTCCCCTGGCATTTCTTCAGATTGACTTTGAGACATGCCTTCATCCTGCTGTGCTTCCTTCTCTGCATCTCTCTACACAGACCTGAGCCCAACTAGCTTCCTGAAATAGCAGGGAATATTTGAGGTTCACTCGTGGAAGGAGAACCTAAACAGGAGTGCTGGTCTGCAGGACTGCAGTTGTTTTCCTCAGCCAGCAGTAAAGCCTGTAGGTGGATGCCAGGAAAGGGAACAGATGGGCAGTTCTGATATTCAAAGTGCAAATCTGTGTTTCAGTTAAATTCCCAGCAGCAAATAGCCACTCCAGCATAGCACGCTCACTCCACCTCAGGGTGAAAGCATGTTAGCAGACGTCATGTCAAATGGTTCAGCAGTCCAGCATGGACCCAGCTGGAAACTCAGTAAAACCTGATTTGCAAATTGGCAGATAAACAACCAAAAAAGGCATAATGAAATGTGATGCTTTTACTTCTCCGTAAGTCTTTTGCCAGCACTTCCATTTTTCAAATCAGTTTAAAAATGCTTTGCTGCTGCTGCTGCTGTGTAGGATATGGTTCATCCCTGCATGACAAAGGAAACCAAAGGCCAGACCTGCAAACACTAGTTCACATTATTAACACTACTACTGCTGGTAAAGGAGACAGCCTATGGTCCTTATGATGCAAACACAGACCTGTGCACATGATCTGGTCCCTAAAAATATTTGAAAGGTAAGTACTGCTGCTCATTGACTGAATCTGTCACTTAAACCCAAAGTTTCTTGTCTCTCTCTATCCTCTGTTCTGATTCCAAAATCATTCTCCTATAGTTACCTATCAATATTTCTGTCAGTGAATTAATGTGGCTGAACAAGCAGCAATCAGAGAATGGAGATGTACATGACCAAGTGATTAAAAATGCAATATCCATTCATATTTAATCAATTTTTCTATGGGCCTAATTTCTCTGGTGGGTTTACTAGCTGTAGCATATGCCTCTATGTAACTTCTCCAGGACTGGTGCTCAGCTTTCCAGTGCTGCTACATAGGTGCAGAGCTGTACTAACAGCTCAGTGTAGATGAAAACAGACCTTATATATCCTTTATGCCATGCACCTATTACAGATCAACAGATAAGATTAACACTTAGAAATGTTCCGAGATGGTAGGATGGAGATGCTACCAGAGAGTGGCAATGGTCTGGAGTCTCTCTCACCCTTTGTAACTAGAAACTTATTAGTGTTTTCACCCTTTCCTGTGCGTCACTAGATAACAGTCAGCACAAAGTGCCAACACTGAATCACTCATGCTTATTGGCCCTTCAAAGGAAAGGAAAAAGCAGCAGCATCTTTCTAACATGCTAGTAGTTGCCTCTACCTGTGGAGGCACTGAGAAGGCTGAGGAATTTAGATGTTCCTGTCACAAGGCAGGTGGGCTCTGCTGGTGTCCCCAGAGACAGCCCTTTGCACTGCACACTCCGAGTCTCCTCTGGAAGTTGGATGGACCACAGGGTGCTGCCGTTCATACCAGAAAGGGCCACCACAGTCACAGAGGGCCTAGAGACACCTGGAAGAGACAGGAGAGAGAGAGTGAAATCCCTTGGCTTCAAAGGCTATCCTCATAGTGTCTTTGGTCCTCGTGCTTAAGTTCCAGCTCTATCTCCTGAAGCTGAGTGGCTCAAGCCAGCTATCTCCACACTGCCTTAAAGGAAAGGTCAGATCCCACCCTTTGGATTAGTCTCTCTGCCTGCAGAGCCTAGCAGTGACCTGAACTCACTGCAAGAACTGTGGTCAGGTGGGCACAGAGGAACCAAGCTACTCTTGGGGCCAACCTGCTGAGCTGTGCTGACTTCCTGGTGTGAAACATATTGCTGTCAAACCAGACTAATCCTTTCGATCCCCTCTTCCTCAAACCAATGGACACCACTGAGGGGATGCCTTAAGTGCCTCCTTAGGCAGCTGCCACCTTGTGGAAGGACTGGGCTGTCTGTAATTCTGAGGCACCATAAAGTGACTCACAATCTGGGAGCTTTTTCCTTTGTTTTCCAACTTTTTGTCGTTGTTGATGTGAAAAACAGATTGAATGCAACAAATTGGTGTTACTCGGGGTCTTTTCCTAACTCACCAGTTAGCACAAAATAATAGCGAGAAAAGGCGTCCTATGCTGTTTCAATAGACTGTTGGCTCTGATTGCAAATGCCAAAAACTTTTAGCTCAGCCTCTCCTCAGATACAATTGTGGTTACTGTAATCTCCACCCTGGACATTCATATCACAACTTAAGATGAACTCCCATACATTTCAAGATAACAACAGTTCCTGTTGGCTCCCATCTTACTTGCAAAACTCAGCCTGACTACATGGAGGGCGTAATTGGGCCACTGGCTAAAAACAAGTCTGAGCCCACCCTCTAAATCTAAACTTACCCTCTTCTCAAACTGAAAATCATACAGCTCATGCTAAAGGGTTGCCTCAGGATCAATTCTTTTTGTTGGGTTGGCAGGGATCTAGAACACCTAATTCTTCGATGCAGCTCACAACTGCCGTGTGTATAAGCTGGATAAATATCTAACAATGTCACAGCTTGGTCCACCAGAACCTATTCTAAGCAGCCACCAGAAGGAAGAAGGGTGATCCCCGCTGAACAGTCAGGCACAGAAGCTTCCCTACCATCAGCCAGTTTATTGTACATGAATTAACATTTGGAGCCTAGCAGGGATGTGCAGGGATCTGGAGAAAAAGACAGCAAGGTGGGGCTATTTCCTGCAACACCAACCTACAGCTGCTCTAAAAACAACAGTATCACTGCAATAAAATAAGTTTGTACAGCCCTCTTTGGCCCCAGGGAAGACAGGGAATCAGAGTAGCTCCAGGGAAGAACATCCATAATGCTCCCTGTTGGCAAGCAGTGAGCTAGCTCAGAAGAATCAGAGTGCTCAAGCAGTCAGTCTGTCATCACTGTTCCTATTGCCAGCTACCCTTAGCAATGGCCAGGAGACCAGATCATGGATCAGGAAAAAATCCAGACTCTACTACTGAATCCTGTCTGCGATCTTTGTCAAGCTGCTTCCACCTCCCTGTCTGTAAAATGGAGGTAGAGAAACGGAGCTTTTTAGTGAAGAGCTTTGAGAAGTAGCAAAGGGGGAAAAAAACCCACCTTATTTCTAATTGCTATTTGCAGTGCAGTGCTTTCTGATTGCTTTATCTCTGCCCTCAAGCCAACTGTGCACAAATACAGGACAAAGAGATGGACTTGCCCCAAGATGAGATGAGGGGAAATAGATGACTGACTGGCTGAGAACAGGTATTGGAGCAGAGGCTTGCAAGGAAAATTATGAACAGCATGACAAAGCACAGCCACAGAACAGAAGCCATGTTAATGAAAGAAACAACAAGGTGGATTTGTAGTGGTATAAACTCTTCCCATGAGTTAGATGAATATACCAAGGTTTGTACTGACAAGTACGGAAAGGGGAGTGGAAGGAACTGTGGTGCTTACCCATGACACTAGCATTCATCAAGGCTGTGAAGACGATGAGGATGTCAGGAAGCCCATCGCCGTTCACATCACACAGCTCCAGTGGGGATAACACTCCACCTGCAACAGTCACAGAGAACCACCGTGCTGTTGACAAAGCAGCCACTCAGCCCACTCTTCACACTGGGAGCAGAAGGCTGGCACAAAAAACAGACTCATGGAGTCTGCTAGGGAAGCAGTAATGCCAGACAGCTCCCACCACAGCTAGATCTTTCACTGCATGGAAAAGCAGAAATGTAGCATCTGAGTCAGAGGAAGGAAAGGGAAAAATACAGGAACTGACAGAAAAAGATATCTGTTTCCCACTTCACTTTCTGAGGTGATGTGGGAGACACACATCTTATGAAGGACTTAGATTTGGAAGCCAGGGGCAGAAAGCAAGGAGGGAGAGACATATCTAGACCTGGCAGAAATTATTTCACAAACTACTGTTACTTCACTTCAGAGGTCAGAATGGGAGATACTTCAGAAATGTTACCAGTGGCCTGTGTAAGTTGACAAAAGATCCCGACCGTTGATTTAAAGATTCAAGCAGGGCAAGACAAAAGAAATAAGGTTAGTTGAGCCAGTCAGGAGACACAAAGACTTCTATCGTCTCTTCCCAAACACTCCCACACACTTCAGGGTGGAGGTGCTGGTACAACCCAGGGTCTAGAGAGGGAGGGACTATGTTTTAAGGTGGGCTGGGCCATCTCTATGTGAAACAGACCGCACCATCCAGACAAAAAGGTAGGATGGGAGAAGAGTCAAAATGCTTTTTGGTGTCGACAGAAACAAGATTTTGTGGTACTGCTATCTACTGATGCCAGATTTCACAGGCCTCAGCTTGAAGAATAAGCAGGGCAGAGCTGCCTGTCTATTACCTTGGAGCATCTGCAGTGGTGAGGAAGGGTCTCTGCTCTGAGCTGGCTCTCCCAGATAGGTCTCTCCCGCCGATGCCCAGCCTGGGAGCTGCCACCTCCCCCACGCCAGACGCTGTTCCTGGGGCTTTCTCACCTGTTCCCTGACCTAGGTTGCGGTTCCAGGTGTTATGCAAATCTCTAGGGGGACAGGGAATGAGAAATGCGCACACCAAAACAAGAATCATTGAGATCACCACAGTGAGCAAAAAGACCGCTGTGCGCAGGTATGGCATGAGGGAGGGAGCAGCCTTCTGCTCCAAACTCCCAGCCGCCTCTGCAGGATAACCCTCGGGCGCGCTTTCTGACGTGCGCTGCTTTGTCATCCCAACCTCCACATCGGAGTCAGGATCCTGCACCTCCTCAGGGGGGCTCTTCCCATTCTTGACACCCCCATTTTTCTGTATGTTGAGTACGAGGTCATCTTCACTTTCATCACTATCAGCCTGAGTGAGGGGATCGTACTCCCCGAGGTCCGGGCTCTTCTTTCCTGAGGAGAAACGGAGATAGACAACAAAGCATTAGCTCCTTGCTTTTTCAGGATTTCAGTGGAGAAAAGGCTACAGTGAGCCAGGTGAGATCCCAGTGAGAGTTGTGAGAGAGAAGACAGGGTCTGTCCAGGTTTCAGAGTAGCAGCTGCAGGAGAAGTGATGCCAACAGTTTATTTCCCCAAGAGAAAGGCATATATATATACAATACCTATACACATATACAGATACAAGTATGCATGTATACTTTCCTGTTTGGTAGTGAGCTACACGGACATGAATCGTGCTTAGTCCTCTGAGTACCTAAACTGCAGCACTCTCTTGACTTCAGACTGAACTCCTTTAGCATTTGCCAAACCCTAATCCTGACACAGCCCCTCTTCACTTGTAGGCTATGTCCTCCAAGGGGGCCTTCGTCTGCAACTCATTTTTCCCCTGCTCCTTCTGCCCGGTCCAAGCAGCACTGCTGCCTTCTGGTGTGCTGTATTTGCTGTCCTGCTTCGTGAGGGATGGAAGGGTCTTGGCTGGGATGGAGCACTGTGAAAGGTTTCTCTTCACTGCTGGTAAAAATGGGTATCAACTCCGTGAAGATTATGGCAAAGTAAGTGATTTCGGCCTGTTGGGTCGGTATATCCTAGTATCTGAAGGGATCAGGGATGCTCCTTTAGGACGCCACCTTCTCCGCATGGCTCAGCCAGCCCCTACAGTGGGAAACCAGTGCTCCTGCTCTGTTCCTGCCCCCACCTCAGCTGACAGTTGTGCCCGGCCTTGCTGAGATAGATACCATAGCGCTGATGCCTTCAGGTGGTGGTAGAAGAAACTAGCTAAGCTCTCGGTGCCTTCCCAGCTCCTGCCCCTGCGCCACAGATGCCTGACAGATGGATGACTTCTCCCCCAAGCCCTTGCCAGCCGCAGGGAGCGCGATGAGGGCAGGTGCAGAGCCCGGTGCTACCTGCTGGCGTAAGGCCAGGGCCATCTGTCCACGGGGGCAGGCAAGATCATGCAGCCTTGGGCTCTGGGCTACAAGTGGAGGAGCGCATCTCAGGGAGCTGCCCCGGGCCACCCGGCTGGGCACGGAGCCATGGCCACTGCTCGGATGTTTAAAGGGTTTCGGTCTGTTTCTTTCTCTCTCCAATTCCAAGCTGGGATCTTGTTATCCCAGATATCTATCTCATTTCCCTTTGCCTAAAGCCGACCTGAGACAAGAGCTAACTTGTGCCTGGAGATGCTTGAAGGGATACATGCAAGGCATAAATAACAGGCAAAAAAACACACGCTGTAACCATTCTCAGACACCAATATAACAGTAAGGCTCTACTGAGCAGAAATTTAAGGACTCTCATGGTTATTCTTACTGCATAAGATAATATGCCTTACTTCTGGTTTTCCTGTAAAAGGCAGACCTGCAGTTAAACAGGTCCTGTAACATTTAGTTAGTGCAACACACCAGAATCTATTTTGCAGCATATGGATCTCATTTCTTTCTCATTTCTTGACCCCATGAAAGGATCTTCATTTCTCCTTTCTATACTACTTATAAATGGTGTTTGGTGTCAACTTTAGGATTTAAGAAAAACTGTCAATCCCAATACAGGTCAAAAGCCCCACAGTACGAGGAGCAGCCAGGGCAAGCCACCCATACTGATCAGAGGGAAATAAAGATATCCAACCAGGTCGTACGTCTAAATCAGACCCTTCCTTTCTGAACCACGTGCTTCCGCATAGGACTCCCATTAAAACACCCTGGTGCACATACCCACTCAAAAAAGTGGTAGAGCACTCAGCTAAAAAATACTGCATTCCTATGGGACTGTGTATCCCTGTGAGACACTGCACTGTTTGCCATAGTTCTGCCCTGAAACAACATGCACTCACAGTGTGTGCATTTCAGGGAAAGTCTTGGCCTGACCTCAGCGGCACACAGCTCTCTGCTTGGAGGTTGCACTGAGAGAGCAGTGTGAATTTCCCAGACGTCTATGCAGTAGGTTGTGCTAAGCTGCTAGAAGAGAATTCAGCAAAACCAAGGAATTCCACAGAGGACTCGCTGGCAGGGTATTTACAGCATCACACTACAAATCCAGATGTGCCAGTTCGATCCAGGTCACAGTGGTATTAAAAGTAAATGCAGCTGACCCAAGAGTAAGTGGTATTTCAAATATTTGGCCTGGGAAGTCAAAGGTGGACAGTTCTGATGTTAAGCAGACTGCTCCCGATTTTGGACCCTGTATACTTTGAGTACAACAGCCCAACAGCATGCTTACACTTCAGATAGACTGCGATTTGCTTAGTTATTTTAATTCCAGACAGTGGACCCAGAAGACTGAAATTTACTGCTCATCCTTGGAGCAACTAAAAGTATTGGCAGGAATGAACTTTATCTATTACGGTTTTGCTTTGGATCTCTAGGAAACAGAAAGGACCTTGAAACTATGGCTCACCCACTCCTTGCACTGCCTGGGACCGAGATGCTGGGAACATCGACAGTCGTGTCAGCCACCACAGAGGTTCTGCAACAGGAACACCGTTCCTGCTGAGAACCAGGTAAGAATCCCAATCCACTTGTCAGATGTTAGAGAACAGCTACTGTACAGGTAAAGAAAGATTAATTGAGACTCTCACAAGGCACACTAAGGGCAGGCAGAAAATGCCCTGCTGAGTGGTTTTTTTAGCCACAAGGAGAGAAGATACTGCCCTTTAACAAGAGCTGCTGGAGCACTCACCTAGGCCATAGGAAACCCAATTGTGTATCTAACCTCAGAGAATTCACATGCTCATCTCCCACTGCTCCAAAAATACCCTAACAAATGATCTGTCGGTGCTTTGGGAACACATCTGGAGAGCTGGTGTGCACATGCTCAGCCCAGCCTCCTGAGGCTGTTCTGCAGTGCAGTGAATAAGTAACTCTGGATTCACCTGGCTTGAGAGAGAGCAGAAGGAATGTGACTCTTCACCTGAGTTTTAGGTCACTTGCTGTGGGAAGGAAGGATGCCACACCAGGCTTCCACTGATCGCTCCAAGACTTTTAAACAGAAAAGCACAGAGAGACCTAAATGGAAGTAGGGTTTGTGAAAACAAGGCCACTCTCACATCATTTAGAGAACTACGATTTACTAGGAAGTGCTCCTGAAGTGAAATTCTTTCCTTTTTGGTCAGCTCCAAGGCTCAGGCAGGGGGAAGACAGTTTGTCCACCAAGAGATTGCTAAAGCTGCCGCTGTTTGGTAAGTGATAGTGTTAGATAGAAGTGTTTGACAGTGATAAGCTGTCAGAAAATCCAATATTCCTGTGAAGTTTTCAGCTTTCCACTGTGCAAGTAAAAATGTTAAGGCTTGAGACAGCTTCTTGATCAAACTCTTCTTGACCTCACCCTATCTCCTGAAACAATAATCAATGTGTAACCCTCACGATCCTGCACTAAATAAAACAGACGCCAGACGAGCCTGCAGCAGTTCTGGGGCTTTGTCCGTGTAAGAGACTTGTGTAACTCACATCCTGTTATCTACCTTTGGCACAGCATCTCTAAGTGTATATAAACTTCGCGTCCACTCTACTGGGACAGCATTCTTCTCAGCAGTCAGCTTCTCTACTGCTCTGCATACTCACCTGTGGCTATTGTAAATGAACAGCTTCTCTTCTGACCTCACCTAACTGGTATTCGTGTTTTTTTTTTTTCTCCATGACACTAATGATAAAACAGAGGTTCCCAGTCAGTGGCCTGTGGTTACAAACAATCAGAGGAACTGCTGGTTGTGGTCTGCGGATAAATTATCAGTCATGATACCACCGACTTTTTTTTTGCAATCACTGGTAGAAAAAGTAAATACCAAAGAAGGAGATTTTCCAAGGCAGAACAGAGAGAAAATGCCTCAAACTTGTTAACTTTCAAGGGCAGCAGGACTCCAAAATGCACTTTATGAATTTGAAAATCCACTGTGCATTTATTTGCCTGACAGTACTTTTTGCACAGGCTGCTCTTGTGACTGCTGCAGCAGTAGAATGTGACCTCCCATAGAAGAAAAGATGAATTGTGCTACAGCTTGGAAAGGAAGCACCTGTGAGGTGATCCGTGTTAAATCGGGTCCCGCTCATAATGAAATATTCATTGCTAGTACTGATGCCTTGAAAGATATTAAATTGTCATATATTTTTCTTTTTTTGACTTACTGGAAATGCTTTTTTTTGCATCCACTTTAGAGTGAAAAGAGCAAACCTTGGACTTCAGACAAGTGCAATTTTCAGCGCATTATTCCAATGATGACACACTGGTTCCAGTATTCTTTGTACTCGCTTCAGGCTTCTGTTTATTCTTTTGTTTTTTTGCAGTTGGCAGGCACCAGTCATTGGGTACTGCAGACATATCTCTAAGCCCGTAGGGAAGTAAGTTGCCACATACTGATGTAATTAATTTAATGAGATGCAGCAGAAAAAAAACAGCTCTAGCAATAGGCTTTCTGCTTTTTCACTGCTGTTGAGAGCTGCATTTTTCAGGAGTTAACCACACAAACAAAATATGATTCATGCAGTTTCACCTAAGGACTGATACAAGAACCATTTTCCTCACGGCAGCTACAAGGCCTGTGCCCTTTTCCCAAATCAGTGCCTCCCAATGGCAGGTCTCAAATAGATCTTGCTAGTGCCAGAGATCCCAAGAGAGATTTGTCCTTGTTACTGTACAGTTCCCCAGTGGTCACACACCAATGCACACACACACCAGTTCGCACTTGTCCTAAATAAACTTCATGTAAAATCAATTCCTTCCCACTGACATGAACAACAGTCTCATGAAACCAGGAAGAAATGGAGTAGCAAGTGAATCTGTGAATGAGACCAGAGAGGCATGATATAAATACAAAAATAATGAGCACTGCTATGGGTTACCAAAGGCTGGCAGGAAGGGCCCTGCGGACGTTATTGTGACCTTCTTGGACCAACAGAGGAAGAAAGTACCACCTGCCCTGGGTGCTGCTTCATGGACCGGAGCACTGCAGGGTCATATTGGGGTGCAGATTTGGGAAGGAGCCTCTGTCCCATGGCTGTCCTGAAGGCAAGACGTGGCTGGGAGGGGCACCAAGGCACTTTGCCATTGGGGTAATGGGGCCAGGTGCTTTGGCAGCATCCCCAACTGAGTCCTGCCAGTCCTTCCAACAGCAACCAGCAAACTCAAGGCGTGGTTTAGCAATGCACCCTGATAACCTATAATATCCGTGCCAAAGAGAATGGTTGGACCGCTGCTGGCTGCCTTATCTTTGGAAGATCTGGCTCCCAGCACAATAGTCCCTTATGTTCCCGTATCCTTTCATCTCGCTCAACATCTCCGGCTGGGAACTACGCAGAAGAGCGAGGCAGACTCCGAACACCCACCTGGCTAACCGCAGCGACACGTTCCCAACTCCTACCCTGCCTTTTTGGGGTAAAACCGGCAGGAGGGCCTCAGGCAGGGCCCTGCGAGGCTGCCTGGAGCCCTACGCCCCCCGCAGCCAGCCCCAGCCCCAGCCCCAGCGCCAGTCCCGCAGGAGGCCCCC
Organism: Cygnus olor; assembly: GCF_009769625.2. Classification (NCBI taxonomy): domain Eukaryota; kingdom Metazoa; phylum Chordata; class Aves; order Anseriformes; family Anatidae; genus Cygnus; species Cygnus olor. The sequence goes on from NC_049169.1 coordinate 44,717,266, forward strand.
GCGGCCCCGCGCCCCGGCTCCTTCCCCGCCGCCGCCGGGAGCAGGCCCGGCACCGGGCGCGGCTGCCCCCGGCCCGGCCCGGCCCCGCGCTCCCTCCCGGCCGGCCGCGGCCGCGGCCCCTCACCCGGCAGCTTCAGCGCCCGGGACAGCACCGTAGCCATGGTGGAGAGCGCAGTGAGCAGGCGCTATGCTCGCTCCCTCCTGCTCCCTCCTGCGGCACGCTGGGGAATGTAGTTCTGCGGAGAGAGGCCCCCACCCCCCCCTGCCACCCAGACCAGGGCTCTTTGCTCCTGTGGGGTGCAGCGAGGCATGATCCTGGCTTCGGCAGCGAGCCGTGACCAGGGACAGTCCGCATTTCTGCAGCTCGCACAGGGTGCTGGGCACAGATGCGTGCAAAACTGCACTCCTTGTCCCAAGTGGTTTGTGCAAGAGCCGGTCTTTTGAGTTGTTCCTAGTATAAGCGCGTGCCTTCACTCTTGGGAAGACTTTGGTTAGGAGAAGTCTTATTTTGTGGCTTGGTTTTGTTTCGGAACATATTATTTTTTTTAATTACTGTACAAATGACCACCAAGCCATTTTCCAAAACTCTCCTCGATCTTCACCGTAGCCTAAGGCAAGCGCTCGAGTGAAGTCTCCCCTTCCCACAATGGGGAAGTTGAGCAAGGAGGCTTTTGTGGTTTCCCCAAAGCCACAAGGCTCCAGCTCCCTGATTCCCAGCCCCATGCACAGGCCTTCTGACACAAGCACTTCTTCAAGTCATGATTTGTGTGAGAGCTCTCAAGCCTGTCTCTTTTGTCAGAGAAGAGTACTGGCTAAATACAAGAACAGAAAGTCCGACTGCCTAAAGACTGCATCATGTTTTCTCAGCAACTGCTGCTGCAGCCTTCCCCCTATTCTGTTCCTGGAAACAATATACCACCCTTTCCTGACCAGGTCTGTCCTGAAACTTTAGATAATAACAGTAAGGAAGGAGCAGAAGAGAGACACCAAGTGGTTTAACCGTTGAAGAGATTTTTTAATTATTTATTTATTTTTAAGAAACAAACTTGAAAGAGGGAAAAAGAAGTAGCTCCTGATCCAAAACCTTTTGGTACCACTGGAAGTTTTTCCATTGATGTCATTAGGCTTCAGATCAGGACTTTCCTGAGAACACAGCACATGGTGGGACAATCCCAGACGGCAAACTCTGCAAAAACCATCAGAGTTACTCTTTTTCCTTCCTTTCTAGGTCCTTCTGAGTACAGACTCCTGTTCCATATTGCCATTTCCCCTCCTCCAGTTTTTGATTTAGGAGCCGTAGTGATCCTGTAACTATGTCAATATTTACGGGAGAGATCCTGGATGCTTTTCAAGTCTCAGCTAGAAAATCTTGTGATATACAGGGACAAGAACTGTCCTACAGAAAAGCTCTTTCTACGAAAATGCTTCTGGCACCAATTAGACTTGGGAGCAAGGTCGCAAGAGAAAACAGCCAGAACTGGGAACTGGAAAATCTGTTGTCCTCATTTGTGGTCTTCTAACATCAGGCACACACACATACACTGCAAGAGTCTGTAGTTTACAGTGCTCGTGTGTTTGTGGTACAGCCTAACCCACTCTTAAATTCATGCATACCCACAAAAATGTCTCTTTCCCCAATCCCTGAGATCTCTGTGAGCCTAATGGATAGCAAGGGCAAGTGATCTGCAGCAAAAACTGATGCATTTGAGGAACATCTGGCTGAGCAAAGTGTTCAGAGAGTTTAATGATATCCAAAGCATGAAAAATGAAGTTTTTCTTCTTTAGACTGTGAATGTTAACTGATTTGCATATAAATTGGACCTGTCAAGTGTACTAATATCAATCAAAAAGCTGTGAAAATAAAACTGAATAAATCATCCATTTATGTGAATGTTGCTTTTACATGAATTGTTATTTATTTTTTTCAAAGCAGTTTGAAGAAGCCAAATGCTGAAAAATGGGATATTGGGACATAAGCATAGAATTCTGAGAGCTTTGGCTTGCAATGCTTTTTGTTTTTTAGAAAAACGTTACAAGCCAAAAAGCTTGGAAATGTGCAGCTGCAAGCCCCTCATCAGTATTACACTTGTGCAAGCCTTCTCTGTCCAGACTGGCACTTGTTGTCCTGCTTAGGTTCTCCCTGCCTGAGGTAAGCTGTCTGTGCCCTGCTGGATGCCTGATTTCTGACCTGACCCATGTCCTTTGAAATGCTGGTGTGTTGAAGTTGCTGCTTGGGTGTGCATTATTCATCTGACTACACAATTTGTAGCAATATCCAAGCTTAAGATGATCAGTGCAGGATACTTTGCACTTGACTCAAAAATGGATGACACACCAGTAGGAAGACTTTTCACTGTCACCTCTTGCGTTACCTTTTCACTGTCAGTCTATGTGAACAGAGAGGGGTGATGTCCTTGAACAGCAACAGGAAAATGATGTGCGGGGGCAGCTGCATTGTGCAGCAGTCCCAGATAATGCATTCTAACCCTAACCCTGCATCCAGGTTGCAGCTATATTCTTTTTTTTTTCTCCTCCTTTATTTCTTTTGGGGACTGGCCATGTGTCATCCCCCTCCTGCCCTGAGGTCCTTTTATTCAATTCTCTTCATCTTTAGCCACCGGACCAACCTACACTGAATGTCCCACAAGTGAGAAGTGCTGCCCTTTCTGTGCAGTGGTAAGTGCTGCCCTTTTTCCTCTGTAGGAGCTGCCAGATGCTGGCCTGGTGTGTCCCTGCTGATCCTGCCGTCTATTTCCAACATCAGCTGCCTTCAGCATGGGTCCAAATGGGACCGATTTTCTTCCCTCTTTGCAGCTGACGGCTGACCTTTTGATCTTTCCCACTGAAAAGTGATAGTGCCACATGTAGCTTCTGTGAGCTCTTTGCAGCAATGGCAGTCTTCCCGCTGCTCTGCTAGGCCCGACTCTTTCTTGCAGGGTAGGTGCAGAGGCAGCTGGGGCTAGAGGAAGCACGTAGTGCTGTGAGAGCAGGAGGACCATGAGTGGTTGGTGAATTTCATGGCAAGGAAAGTGATGTTGGGAGAGTCCTTGCTGAGCTCACCCCTGGTCTGTTGACCCTACAGAACAAGCATGCAGGTTCCCATGTGTGGTGAAGTGGGGTTGTTGGCAGCCCTAGGTACTTAGTGCTGTTTTAGGAAATTAGTTCATTGCCAGGAAGGCAGCAGGCACCCCTGTGGCTTGGGAGTTTACACCAACCATAAGGATAGCTCTGTGCTACACCCCTGTCTCATAGGCACCAGGATGTCCTATCTGGTTTTGCATCTGTGGGCTTCTCTGGCTGAGCTGGAGCAATGGATACGACACAGGTTCCACCAGCTGCTCTCCAGCCAGGTATGGGCCTTCATCGCCTTCTGCCACTCTGTGTTGCAAGGTCTGATAGGCCCTATGGCCACTTTATGGCCCTTCATGTCATGTCTCCTCTAGGAGGTGCCTGGCAGCCAGCTGTCCCACAGCTCCAGCCTGCAGCACGCAGTGTGTTTTGGGTGTCTGATGCAGACAGACTCGCCATGGCCTGCCTCAGGGATCCTGCTGAGCCCTCTCCACCCAAAAGAGGGAGCCACGCACAGCTGACGTGGCCAGCCACTGGGAAAGTCCCCGTTCCTGCTGCAGCCATTTCGGGGCTATCAAATGTGTGCTCGGCAGCTGAAGGGGACAGAGACGCACAGCTGCCTTTGGCTTCTTGGTGGCACCCTCCCCACCTAAGGAAGTTCTGAGAACCTGTGAGAGAATGTGGAGGAAATGGTGACAAGGGGAGACGTAAGAAAGGATGTTTCTCTCCCCTTGCTCCAGTCAGTTGTGGTAGCCAGGAAACTGTGCTGTGGTGGAGGCCTGGCTCACTCTTGTACGGAGAACCAGCTGGGAGGTGCACACAACAGCTGGAGCAGCTGTTCTCAGCTGTCCAGAGGGAAGAAATACCTGGTATTTTTGCACTCCTATGTGTGCTAAGCTAATGCTTTTACCTGCTCTTCTTGTCCTACCCTTCTCATTTGCTGGGCTGGCCATGGCTATGTGGGCACGGCTGGGAACACCATCCTTGTTCCTCCTGTACCTGGCTGAGTCTCTCCAGGATGGGGAACTCACATGGGAGCAGACACTGCAATAGATAGGAAATGCTTGTTCAAACAACAAAATAAAGTGCAATCAAGCAGTGAAAGCTAACAGGAAGAAACCATAAAAGCAAGTCAAAACAGGAAAAGTGGCGATAACATTCCTAGCAGGTGCAAAACACTCCACTTTTTCTGGTACCTACAGCAAGAGTATTTCAGGCAAGTTTAAGCCTGAATGTGGAGAGATTTTTCAATGAGCCCAGGCATTAAAACCAGTTCCAGCCCTGAATCCTCCTCAGCATAATCAACAGGCCAAAAGATAGTTGGAGCTGTGCAGATGTTTAATTTGTGGAGCCCCAAGGCTGTGTGGTGTGCCTGTGTGTGGCCATGGGGGCAGAAATGGTGGGTGTTTCTGATGCAAAACATCTTGATGCACCCTTGGGAGTCACCCTCTTCCCTCTAACAAGCCTGGCTAGATAACACCTGGTTAATCCATGCTCTGAAGTGATTTGCAGGCCTGCAGAGCCAGACCTGTGGCCCCCATTGGTCTTTGAGGCATCCTCTGACAGCCAGGACTCCCTGTGCAAACACCTGGCCTTGGCATGGGAGGTCTGAGCGCTGCTGCAGGTGCCCATGCCCAGAGCACTGATGTGGGAGCAGCTCTTGCTGTGGCTGTCGGACCTCAGGAAGGAGAGATCCAAACCTCTTTTGCCTTCAGCTTGCACCTGCCCAAAGGCTGCAGGCTGGACCAGGGTCCAGGGAGATAAATGTAAATGTTTCTGCAGGTGTTGCTCTTGCCAGAGGGATTTAACAGTCTTGGAGCTCTTCTGTGGCCTGAGAGACCCACAGACGTGCAGCAGCCTGTTTGTATGTTATAAGCAAGCTTCAGACTGAGGCTGCTTGAGTTTAGAAAAACAACTGAAAGTGGCAGTCCTCAGAGAGGAGATCAAATTAAACGCCCTGCGGTTGCTTACAACACAGTCATAGAGATGTTCCAAAAAAAAAAATGGGGAAGGGGGGGGGAGTGTTTCTCGTTGCTTGGTTGTATTAACATTCCTGATCTCTGCTTAGCTCGTTGCAGTGATGGCACATTGGTGCTGGTGGGCTGGGCAGTGCTCCTCTTTCACATTACTGGAAATGTGGAAGGTACACGGCAGGCAGCAGAGAAAGGAAGTGCTGCAGCTCCCTTGGGTCCTCCTTCCCTCCACAAACCCCAAGAGCTGCTGCCAGCATGAGACCAGGACATCACGCACACATTGCCACCCTTCCCCAGCACAGGCTGTGTTTGGGGTGTTTCAGGTTGCACTGATGTGCCTGTGTGAGTTTCCCACCAGGGTCATTCAGAGCTCAGCTGGGTCCTGGTGTCCATGTGGACACCCTGGAGGGCTTCTTGCACTCATCCAGTGTCCTCATCCCACCCTGTCCCACAGCAATTCATTTCCTCTTCTCAAGGAGCTACAACAGCAGCATGACCGGACTGTGTTTGCCCTGTGCTAAACAGGGAACAGCTGGAGACAGATGATTGTTTGGGTTATTTTCTTGTTGCCTGGACATTTTATTTGCTTGTTTGAGCCCTGACAAAATAGCTTTCCAGTTCCTCCTGAGGCTGGTCTATGCTAAGCCTTCATATTGTGGGCTGCTTTAGAAAAATGGTGTTTTATAACTCTGCAAATGAGCATCCCGCTGCTTCAGTGGCAAGGCTCTGTAAACCAGGCAGAAATTTCCTTGCCACAGAGCCAGAGGGACTGGGGGTGGGCAGAAGCGGTCTGAGCTGTCCTTGTCTGGTGTCAGAGATGTAGATATCCTTTTCTGTAGTCCTGGCTGGCACTCTGTCTTGAGTGGGATTAAATGGCTGGCTAAATGCTAGTGGTGAGCGATGTTGATGGGCTGTGCTCAGAAGGATGCCACTAAGCTTTCCTGCCAATCGGCTCCTCACCTTGGGTAAACCTGCATCACCGAGTCCCTTCCAGCTGGGGATCTGCCTCTCCATAACGCTTGCACACAGCTTCTTGCTCCTTCATTTCTGGATGTCGGCTTTTATTCTGAGCAGCTGGACGGTCCTTTGCCCTGTGGAAAAGGATCTTTTTTCTCACTGCCGAGCGCAGACGTTTTGGCAGTGGAAAACAGAGTTAAATAAGAATAGACTGATCAGGAAGCAGAGAGGGCGTTGCTGCCAGCTGATACTGGAGAAGTAATATCAGGAAGAATGCAGATTTGGCCAAGGCACTTGCAAGCAATGCCTTGGTAGGTCCAGTCATGAGCCTGGGTGTGCTGCTCAGGGCCACAACCGTGGCGGCTGCACATCCTCGAACCACTGCAAAATGTCAGTCTGACACAGAGACGGGACCAGACTCGGGGTCCCACCTCCTGCTTTACAAAAATCATCCCATTAACACCTTGCATTTATTTCTTTGGGAATGTTTTTATCAAGCACTGACCAGACCTGAGCCTGTTTGCTTTGGCAGGCACAGACCTGGGAGAGGGGGAGGGGGGAAAAAAATAATAACCCTGCCGCCGATTCATCCCTCCTTGTTTATTCCACCAGAAATAGATTTGGCAGAGAGCATCGGGAATGAACTAATCAGCAGGGAATTAATTGGCATGTTTGTTAAAAGGCAGGAACAACGTGGTGAGCAAATTCATGGCTGGAAGGCTGGAGGGTTCAAGCAGCCAGAGAGGAGCACTGCATAGTGGAAACTGTGACTAGTCGGAGAAGTCAGACAGCTGTGCCGGAGAGGTTGAGCGCTGCCCAGAAGGAACCAGGGGCAAAGAGATACGGGCGTCCTCGTGGGCTGGGCTGCTTTCAGAAGGGACTCCATCGCTGAGGCTTCCCTTCCCACGAGGCTGCCATGTGTGGGGGAGATGGCCAGCTTGCAGGAGTGGGAGGGAGGGGTAGGAGAGGTGCAGCTGGAGAAGGCTCCAAGGAAAGGCTGTGGAAATGTGGAGAGCAGGGAAATGACGAGGGACACGTCACTCATTGCAAGCTGAAATGCAGAGGGGGTGGTGAGGAGAAGAGGAGCAAGGAGGCAGAGATTTGGAAGCATCAACACAGAAGGACTGTCCTCAAGAGTGCAGGTAATGCTTGTATGCCCTTCTCTGCCTTCTTTCCCAGGAATGCTTGCTTTCTTCCTCTGAACGAGACACTTCCAGGCACCTAGGGCAGAGCCTGTTTGGTTGAGGAACTCTAAAGGCACCTGTGAAAAGAGCCAGGAGTGGAGGGAACATGTGCAGAGTGGCATAGACTTGGAGGCTGGAGGCTTGCTACCTACATTTCTGGAGAATAGTGTCCAAAGTGAAGGAAGGAGGGAGAAAGGAAGAGTGAACAGATCCTTAGAGACAGACGGACAGACAGACAGACATGGAGAGTACCAGGTCTGTGTATGCCTGTCCAGGGAGAGAGAGGAAACTTCTTAAGAGGGAGCACTGAGCTCTAACTGGGAGAGAGGTGGAGATACGACATAACCTAGAAAAGCACGTATACCTGGAGAAGAGGCAGAAGGTATACATTACCTCCTCCAAACATTTACTAATGCTATGATTTTCAGTGGATGTGTGCTATGCACCTGGATGGCTTTGTTTTTCAGCATTGGGATGCCTGCCTGCTGGCAAAGCATCACCCTGACTGCCAGTCACTGGGGCTGTCTCTGAGATCCCTGTGCTTAGCAGGATGGACAGGCTGTTCGAGGGAGTTGGGTGCTCTTTGCTTTCACAGAACATGCAGGTAGAAAACGAACAATTTAACTCTTAATTATATGCAAAAGCACTACTGTTACTCTGGTGTCGACTCAAGTATGTCCTCAAACTTGGAGAAGTCAGGATATTGCTACTGCCATGTAACCCAAAGATGTGTGTGCATGTGTGTACAGCATTTAACCCACATGCATATAAACAGAGGAATAATACATTACAGGGGATTATTAACTTGAACTTTTTGGGCTTTTGAAACAGGTGATATTCCAGCTGTACCAGCGTGGCTGGGTTAATACTGTAGGCTCCAATTTTTAAATTGCTTTTGGCATTTTTCTTGATCTTTCCACCATTACATAATCCTACAACCATATGCTAATGTTTATATTACCCTGTTCTTTTGCTGAGAGAGCTAACAAATGCCATCCGCTTCGCAAGTAGGGCTTGCACATTCTTTGTTCTGGACTCGCAGGCTTGGCAGCTCTCTCCTCTACACAGCTCAGAGTCTTTTCAGGATCTCAGCCCGGGAGCTCTGGGAGAACTGGCATTAACTGAGAAATTGCACAGCTACTAATTTTTTTCTATTTTTTTTTTTAATGTGAAACTCTTTCATTTATAACACCTAAAACTTCCTTGACATTATACATAAAACATAAAATTTTAGTTGTGTATGTGTAAGTAACATAACCTTAAAATCTCCTTGAAGTGTTTCATATGAAAATAGAGAAATTTGAACAGCCTGCAAAATATCTTTATTATATATTGAGATACTTTACAAAATTGAGAGCCTTAAGCTTACTTTGTTGTTTAAATGTCCATTACCATTGGGGTGCGAGTTATATTTTATGCATTTATGATTTACCTGACATCAAACTCCCTGATTCATTTAAAAGTATATTTTATTCCTCTGCAAATAACCTCAAACCCAATATCACTCTTCAGCTTTAGTTTTAAAGTGGCTTGAAAGGAACTTGGGAAAATTAGAAGAGTTGAAAGGGTCTCAAATGCAAACCACAAAGCTAATTCACTTGCAGTCCAATATTGCAGCAAAAAAATCCTTCATTTTAGGTGTCACTACAGTGACTGCTGTCTCTAACTGACAAAATCCTCACCTCAAAGCAAGCATGAGCTTGAGCTGATACACTGAGCTGCTCACACATGGCATCAGGAGAGTGTATGTGTTTGGCGCAGTTAGAAGTGCAGGCAGAGGTTTCAAGCCTTGCTGTACACGGGCAGGCAAGCTCTGAATCACAATGCAACATCTCACGTCTGCAGCAGAGACAGCATGTACTCCTCTCAGAAACGAAGCTGTGTGTAGCACCAGGAGGGCGTAACCTAGAAAATTCCCTGATACCCTAGCAGCCAACACAAGCCGTGGGCAGTAGGGAACTCAAGTCATCACCTGCTTTCCCTCTGGGTGCTGAAATCTGGGGCAGGTACCAGTGAAATCTCAGTGCTCTGTCATGTTCCCTGCTGTGTGCAGGGAGGGATAAGCACTAGAAATGGAGCATACTGGAGCAGCCAGAAACAGAAAGGGTGAACGGCAGAGGGACACAAGGATGGGAGCTCAAATTCTGGCAGCACGCCTTTGCTTTGGGGCAGAGATTCAGTCTTGGATAGCACAACTGCTGATCCTGGCTGTGCTGTGCTTAGGGTACTGAGCTCGAGGAGCTGTATTATCATGTCAGAGTGAGGAACTGAGAGGCCAAAAGAAGAAGAAAAAATATTGGGTAATAATGACACGAGTACGTCTGTCTTCATTGCTTTCAGATGAAGGCAGTGAATCACTGCGCCTACCCTGCTCCAAGGGCAGAACATGATGCAATTTTCTGACAGAGAGCATGCCATGCTATTGTAATTAGTAGTAGCGATAACAAAGCTACTATATCATTGTTATTCTCTGGACTTAGAAAAGAGATGTGTGTGTTTTCCCTGTTTGTGAATCTGCTTTCTACCCTGACAGTATTTTCCAGTGCAATACTGCAACAGATCTGAAGACATAATTTCCATGGGCTAGGCATCTGGTTCCTGTTACAGATGACCCTACAGACTTTTTCTGCTAGAAACCTTGTTAGTAAAGATCCAGTTGCCTTCTACAATTCCACCTAAGAGAAGGAGGACTGCTTAATTTCTGTGTAAGTATCTGACATATGGGAACCCTTTTCAAAGATGATTACAACCTGATGTTTATCATGATAATAAATTACAACACGCATTCAGGAATGCAGGGAGCAAAGCTACAAAGAAATTGGTCCATGAGGGACCTCGCAAACAGACCATGTGTGTCTTGTGATCCATTTGAACATGTGATGCTTTAAAAGGTTTGAGGTCAAGTAGGGTGGATTTTCAGTACCAGATGCAGGTGGAACTTATCACAACCCTTCTTTTAATAAATAAATAAAGAATATATCCCTTGGGTATTGAAACAAGTGGTACGTGGAAAGGGTAAGGAATGGAAAATCTCTTCAGGATGTTTTAAAATGAGCTGGAAAGCCACACTGCCTCCTTGATGTTGGCAGCATTTTAAAATCATTTTCAATTAGAGACATTGGCATCTGGGAAGTCCTTTCCCACCAAGGAAGATTGAAAAGGCATGTGCAGTGCATCGTCATCAAAAGAAAGAAAAAAAAAAAAAAGAAAAAGTTCAAAGGCTGGAATATTTATCTGGAAAGACAGAGAGGCAGAGGATTTTTGGTGTCAATGGTTTTTTAGTTTCAGGAGTGTCTATAGAGACCATTTCATTATGTGCCTCGGTAATATCATTAAGCTCTCTTAGAGATCTGCATTCTGGCAGCTCTGGCTGAGTTGGGGGGGAAGAAGAGGTGTGTGCATGTGAGAGATAGGAAGAAGATAATTTATTTTTTTTCCTTTAAATGAACACTGCAATTAGAAGAATACAAAATACATCCTGACAGGTGGAAAGTAATATTTTTAAAGTAGTATGACATTTCGCATCAGTATGGCTATATTCATACTGCTATTTTAAATATACAGAAAAATAAATGCAATTTCAATTAAAATACACTAGTGATTAAATGCAAGAACAGCACAAAGTAAAATGATTTATTTATGTTCTGCTTTATCTGGTACAGCTCCTAGTAGCTTTTGAGGTGGCTGAATTCTTCCCAGATGGTTAGGAGATGAGGATTATATGATACTAAAAAAGCAATTTAACATTCTCGTATTTTGCAGTGAGGTCTTAGACTTTTGATGCGTGCACATGAACAGGGGAATAGTTTGGGTTTTCTCAATGTGCCGACTTCTCACATGAGCCCCTCCATCACTATGACTACGGATGACTGAAAAATCATCACTAGAACTCATGAACTTGGCAATGCATATTTTTCATTTGTTGTGTGCAATATGTGCATAATTGATATTTCCAGCCAGTTTCTGCCACAACAGCTGTCCATGACATAAAAATAACCAGTTCAACACTGAAGGACTACTTAATTAAGACAGAATAACAAATTAGCATGAGTAAACTGAGGAGAGACTAATCTATCCTCCTACACTCAGAGATGGTACTTGTCCAGGAGGGCCTGTAGGTTAGGGTTGACTTCTGTTGACTTGGAAATGATGATAAACTTGAAAGAAGATGAGGATCTTAGGTAAATGCTCACATCAGTTACATCAGTTTATCTACCTGTCTTGTCTATTCTGCAGATTTGCTCAGGAGGAACAGACCCCGCCAAGTGCAGGGCAAGGGGGAGACAGCACATGGCTTTGTGTTTTTATTTATTTATTTTTCTGTTTATTTATTTGTTTTGTTGCCTTTTTTTTTTTATTTATTTATTTTCCTTTGAGGCCCATCACTGGGTAACATTTCAATTATGCAGCTGGGTTGCGGATCAAGTCAAAGAGAACAATTTCCTACTCTTGCCTCTATTAAATCCTTGATGAATTGCTTCACTACTTTGTACCTTGCTTTCCCTAACTGCAAAGTGGGGATGCAGCTGTTTTTGTACCTCCTAGTGCCTTCTCCTGACACCCACAAAACATTCATAGCTAAAAGGTGCTATCCCAGCATGGCTACATATGAAGCAAAGCTACTTTCACACAATTACATAATCACAGGATGGTTGAGGTTGGAAGGGACCTCCAGAGATCATCTAGTCCAACCCCCCTGCTCAAGCAGGGTCACCTAGAGCATGTTACACAGGATCCCCCAGGTGGGTTTGAATATCTCCAAATAAGGAGACTCCACAACCTCTCTGGGCAGCCTATTCCAGTGGCTTTCCTACCTGCTGCCAGTTGAGGAAGCACCTCTGTACCACTCAATGGCTTGACAAAAAGGTAAGGCACTTTGTACTTGTGAAAAAGAAAAGCCCCTGTGCTTCTGTAAAAGCTCAGCTGAGCAACTTTTAAAACATTTTAAAGAAATACATCATCAGAGAGAAAGGTGGTGCTGGGGTGACAGACGGCAGATGGAGAAAGAGGGGAAAGAGAAATAAAGCAGTTAGCAAGATTTTCTGTCTCCACAGAGCAAAGAGAAGGTCAAAGCCCTACGAACCACCATCATGGTGACTATTCCTCTTTTCCTCTTCTTCATCTTCTTACCCTGCTGTAAATCCCAGGAGGACTTTCTGGACCAGTATCAGAAATGGGACTACAGAGAAGGCGGTAAGAGGTGGTGGTGGTTCAACCTGGGAGGCATTAGCTAACTCAGGGCTGAAGATTTGCCTATTTCCCCCTTGGAGTGGGACAAACACTGCTCACTCATGAGCTGTCTTTCTTGATTCCTGGGTAGCTGCTGAGATTTTTGGAGAGAAAAATGGTTTTAGAAATAATCAACTGGGGCATTCAGTGACAGCAGAAAACTCTGGCAACAGGAGGCAGAGAATTACATAGCAAGGGAGAGTTATCTGCTTTTTAGATTTTAGATTTTTAGAATTTAGATCCTCCTTATATTTGATATTTGGCAATGAATATTTCATTGCAACTCATCTGAGGTGAAGAGGAGGGGAATTAAACTAAGACCACTGGCTCATGTTTTCTTATTCTGTCAAATTTATTTTCCTCACTTTCATGGATGTCCTGCTAACCTAGCTGACAAGGTCAACATAGAAGGTGTTAACAGCATTACTCAAACACTTGAGAAATGGGGAAACAGCATCTTCTGGCAAATGAAACACACCCTGCTGAACAACCCAAACGCTTTACTGCCGGAGATCTCCAGGTAATTCCCTTCATCTGGAGGCGTGATTCAGTCCTGCCCTGGGTGTCCTTCTTCGAGCAGGATTCATCTTTAGCTTTCAGATTGGTCAACTGCAGGGAGATGAATCCCACTCTTGGTATCTGTTGTGCTAGCAGCTCTGAGCACCCTAGTAAACTGAATATACTGCTCACTATTTATTGGGAAATATTGCCAATTGCCATGATTGTATTGTAAGAATTACCCTGAAGAAAACTCAGGCTGTCCTCAACACCTCATTCCTGTGAGGTGTGAGAACAGACTGGAAAAAACGAATTGTGTTACAAATCCACACATGGATTTGGCCACAGGGTAGGGAGAAGAAGCTGAGCTGGCCTGTGATATTTTGATTTCAGTCTCTGTAACACCTAAGCAGTGGAAGCTATTCTCTAGTCCATCTCCTCACATTTCTCCCTTGGCATTACAGGAAGTATTTCCTATTGAACACACTCAAATGTTACTTTAATCTGACATTTCCAAAATCAGAGTGGAAAAGGCAGAGGAAGATAGAGAGAAGAAGGGAATATGGGGAACTACAAGAAACCTACTATCTCTTAAATCAGAATTGTTCCTAAAGCAAATAGTTCTCTTCCACAGCTCAGATTTCTCTTTAGAAAAAACAAAAACAAAAACAACAAACAAACAAACAAACAAAACAACACGACAACAAAAACAAACAAACAAAAACAACCACACACACACACAAAAATAATCTTTCCACAACTGCTGTGCATTGAGCCAGTTGAAAAGGAAAGGCTACAAGGATAAAATGACACTAATGAGAAGGTCACACAATATCAAATTAGGGTTTAAGGAGGATATGGTACATAGATTATATGCTGGTCTTTGTCATCAAGTAGATTTCTCCTCACCTGCTTGGGGGATGTTATTAGCACATAATTGATCACAACTTTCATACCCCCAGTGCAGAAATTTACCAGTGCCTAAGATTTTCAGGGCAGACATTAAGTCTTACATATTTGGAAATATCTGACTTAGTGACTCCTGAACTGTCATGCAGGGAGAGGTAATGAGACTATTCAGCCACATTTCTCCCACAGGACTTTGAAGTACGAGCTCGCTGGTAAGGACACAGGTTGGTCCACTTTAAGTGCTGAGGATTGGCAGCAGCCTGTGGGAATCACTGGCCCAGCCTCCATTTCTGGTTAACAGTGAGGCTGATTAATACTTATTAATATCATGTGAGATTGGAATGATGGTCAGAGCTTGGTAATACCCAAAGGGAGCCTGAGAGGAAGCCTTCCAAAGGAAGGGACAGGGCCACTCCCAGGCATGCCAGTGCATCAGTGCAGCCCTCACCTTGCTAAATCCTGTTGGAAAATTCAACTGTCCCCTCCTCAGCTCGGGGAGAGGCACAGCCTGCAGAAACTGGTGAGGGCGCTCTGCAATCACATCTGAACCGTGGCAGGCAGCAGCTTGCTCTTCATCGGGAAGTCCCCACAGGATTTCCTGCACATTGCTGCTCTCGACTGCTTAGCCCCACTGGTTCCAGCAAAGCAGGACGGTTTTCATCTCCTCCCTGAAAGCAGCAGGGCTGTGAAGTGCTTTTGGGAGCTCATAAATCATCTGTCAACCTGCACTGAGCCAGCTGTGCTTTGGCGGAAATGGAAAGAGCACATTGCACACACTGGTCCTGTAGTTCATGGTTTCCTGGGCTCAGAAAGGGGCATCTTACATAAGTGTTTTGTAAGCATCTTTTAGCAAACTGCTTCCAGCTCTTTCAGCTCTCTCCCCCCCCCCCCCCCCCCCCCCCCCCAAGAAACACAAGGCCTGGTAGCCTGGTAATTTATTTAGCATGCTCAGGAACAGCCCCCAAACTGACTTATTCTGAGTTATTCTTCTGTATTACTCTTCTGTAGTCTCCGCCCTGTGTCTGCGGCTGTGGACAATCTTGTGAGGGAAGTCCAGTCGATAAGGAAAAGGCTAGAAGAACTCAATGAACGTCTCAATGTCATCAGCAAAGCTGTCCTCCCCATCCGACTTAATGCTCTGCAGAGCCAAAGGCGTGGAAATACTCAGCTGCGGAGACTCCCAATGCACAGGAGAAGGCTGTATGCTCGCAGGAGACTTCAGAGGAGTTAATTCTCTACCAGAGAAAAAAAGGAAATCTTTATTATTTTTTTTTCACCTGCTTAAGCCTTTCCTGATAGGATGCTGCTAGACAGAATAAAGCAAAGCACATACAAGATGGCTTTGCTGAGGAGACCAGAACTTCTGCATTTTGTTGCTCTCTTTCAACCCTACATTGGTAGGTCAAATCTGACCCTGTTCTTCAATGAAAGCTGTTTTGTGTCCCACGCAAAATGAGTTGAGAAGCTCAGTCTACTTGAGTGTGAATACCTTTAGGCTATGCAGTCATTCTTTCTGCTTACCAGGGTAAGCTGTTTCTATAAAGATCAGTTGAATTTCTCTGTCCTATTTTCACAGCACTCTGTCAGAAACAGCTGGGGAATTCAATCTTCAAAAGTGCTGAATGCCGGATGAATGCAGGAAGATAGATCAGTGCTTTGTACTTCCAGCTGGGTGGGGAGGGGGAGAGGAAGCTGTGTTTTAAAATATGGCCTTAACCTATTCTCCACCAGTGCAAAGAGCGCCCAGTTCATGTGTTCAGAGAGTGGGTGGGGTTGGAGAAACTTGGTCTATGTATATTGTTTCAAGAGTGAAGACATATCAGATTCTAGGAACCAAATTTCAACATCTTCATTCTGCAGAGAGCTTTCTTTTAGCTACCTGAAGGTGTGCACTGAAAACCTTGTTATTCAACAGATATGTCCAGAACTTCCAACACTGTGAAAGACATCACAGTGACTTCTGCCAAGACCCTTGGAAAACAAGATGTTTTTCCAAAACTATTTAGATACCTAATAGCATAAATAGATGTCTACAAGGATTTTCCGAAATCGCTTAGGAGACAGTTTAGTTTCCAAAATCACAGGTAATTCAATTGGTGTCCGATAGGTAATTCAACTGGTGTCTAATTCACAGAGGATCTTCTCCACATGCAGACACAGACCTCCAGACATTTCCCCACATTCTTTAGCACAATTAAATTATATTAAAAAAAGAATAGCTACATACTACCAAGGTCTCAGGGAGTACACAGAATACCCTGCCTTCAGTTTGTCTTTGCCTGTCTGTGGCTTCTTGTCTTCCTGGTGACAAAAAATAGTCCAGAAATCAAGTTATGCACTGAATGGAGGATAGAGTGTGCTTGTTCTTCAGGTCTCTAAAGAGATTCTTACCCAGCACTGTAGCCAACTGCATACCTGAAATCTTTTGAAATGTAGATAGAAGAGTCAAATAGAAAATAACTATTTTTAAAGGTCTGAATGAAGCAATTTTAAAGGTCTGAATGAAGCAATTTATGAGAATAAAAATAAAGAATGAATTATGCCTAAATGGTTGTGGGTAAGGCTGGCATGAGAGCTGTTTTGCAAACAGTCTCCAGTCATAAATAGAGAGGATTTAAGGATTCCCAAGGCCTGAGTATATGGAAAGAAGTTCAGTGACATTACAGTAACTTTAAGAGGGAAGGGGAGAATCTAGCTTCATATGAAATCTTTCAAAATGAACCACAAGAATTAACTCAGTGAGCATTGTGGCTGGGATCTAGGAGATGAGTGGGGGAGTATGAGGAGTGTATGAAACAATCTGGTAAATATTTCCCGAGCGTAAATTCTGAATTCGGGTTTTCAGAAAATAACAAAACTCTAATTTGGTAAGTCTCTCCTTGGTTTTTGCTTAGGAATCTGAGACACTGTTTAACTAGAAAAGGAAAAAAATCAAGCCTGTAAAAAGGCTGTTTAAAAAAAAAAAAAAAAAGTCATGCTTTTGGCAAAGCTTTCCTCATAATTTCTAAGGAAATGTAGACTATTTTGATTCCAGAATATATTTTCCTTAATGACAGTGAATAACAGGAGAGAAAGGCCCCATCAACCTCCTCCTTGCTGCCCTGCATTCAGCGCTACGAGGCAGTGCTGGAGCACCAGCTGTACGCCTGCACCACTGCTGCTCCCTGCGCGGGCTGCTCTGCACACCTTGCCTGGGGCTGTAGGGACTACTGGCCATCTCGGCCTTTCTGGAGGAAAAGTACAACATAGATGTCAGCTTTCATTACCTGTTCACATTTCAGACACAAGCATCTCACCAGGCAACCTGAAGTTGTATAAAGTTGTATAAAATCCACCAAGGACAACATGAAACAGGACGATAAGACGTCTGGCCCAGGGAAGTCTCTCAGTCACAGGTGGCTGGAGGTGGGAGGCCAGGCCAGGCCACCACTGGCTTTGCCTTTTTACCCAAATGTCCACCAGCATCCCCTGTCGCAGACAGAAGACTGGGCACGATGGGACCCTCTGGTCTGACCCAGTCCATGTTTTCCTCCACTGATAGGTACAAATTGGTATTTTTGGCAAAACTCAGCCCAGCAGAGAAAGTCAGCATTCGGTCCAAAAGAAAACAAACAACCTGCAGCACGCAACGTCTGTTACAACCACAGCTTCTTGCGTAACAGCAAACACACCAAATTATAATGGTTAATAGATGACTAGATCTGCACCCGTGTCACCCCTAGTCACCCTGTCACTGCCGGTCTGAGCACAGCCGCTGGGCTCGGCTGGTCACTAACTGCTTTGTCGTTGTAGGAGGGTCCCTATCAAGGGGGAAGCGCCTTAACGCCACATCTCTTCTGTCACATTTTTTTTCTTTTTTGCTCCTTAGCAAAAGCCCTGGGGCTCCTCACCGGCACCCCTCTGCCCAGCTCCTGTCCTTCTGCACCCCACGGGCCACCACGGGGGGCTTCACCCACGTAGATCGAGCCAGGTGTAAGAAAGCAAAATCGACAACAAGAATTATAACAAACGCAGAGTTTTTGCAGTTTTGGGAGAGCTAGGCCTACCCCCCTCACCCCGTCCATGTCCCCCCCCACACTTTTGGCAGCCCTTGGGTCCCCTTTAGCCACTTTCCCCGACCATTTCCCCTCCTCTCCCCGCCCCGCTCCGCCCCGCCGCGGCCCGCGGCCGCTCCCTGCCGGCCGTGCTGCGCTGCGCTGCGCTGCGCTGCGGGGGGACCGGGCCGGGCCGTGTCGGCGACATGCTGGGCATGATCAAGAACTCCCTGCTGAGCACGGTGGAGGCATGGCCCCACCGGGTGCTGAGGAGGGGGGAGAAGGTAGGGGGCGGCCCGGCTGGGTGGCGCGGGGGTCCCACGGGAGGGGAGGCAGCGCGGAGGGAGGCTGCCCCCCCGGCTTGTGCCCCGGCTTCTTCCCCTTCGCCTTCGTCTTCGTCCGCACCGGCTCCTGACCCTCGGCCTTCCCTCAGGAGCAGCTCAGCTACGAGGAGAGGGCGTGCGAAGGTGGGCAGTTTGCTGCCGTGGAGGTGGAGGGCAAACCCTTCGACGAAGCCTCGAAGGAAGGGGTGCTGAAGCTCCTCAAGTACGTCGGAGGAAGCAACGACAAGGGTGAGAGGCCGGGCGGCGTGTTCAAGCAGGAATGTGTTACCTTGCAGCTGGGATAATGCAAGGACAGGCACATGAGGATCTGTCACGGCGCTCAGGGTGCACGGTAGCTGATGAAATCCAGGGTAGCTGGGGCGCTTCGGTTCTGTGATCACGCCTGCGAAGTCTGCCCTTGTAGGCAGGGAGATAACTTTTATGACCTTGAATTTTTATCGTGTGGCCTGGTTATTTTTATTCATGAAAGGGTAATGAACAATGAGCGTGCCTTTTAATGGTACTTCGCAGTGTTTTATAATGGTGCTTCCAGGTGATTGCCTCTAGTTCTCAACTTACTAAAGTATGTGAATCAATAATAATCCGTAACAGGCTGAGAAGACCACTGAGTAGATCTGAGGCATCTCATACCCTTCTCAGGCATGTGGTAGAGGGAGTTATGTAGTCTATATGGGAATAGGAGGTGGATAGAGAAGAAAAGGGCATTTACAGCCCTACAGTTTCAGAAAGGTGATCACTGTTGCTGTAGGAGAAAGGGTACCTTCTGCAACATGGCACGGAGACAGGTATGGTATCGAAGTGCACAAATAAATGAGAAAGATGTCCTGATCTCAGCCCATTCTGTGCGTGATCAAGAACTCCCTGCTGATCACAACAGAGGCATGGCCCCACCGGAAAGTTGCAGGTTCACTACTGCTGAAAGAAGAGGGAAGAAAAATGTTCTTGCATGCCATGTACTTCTGGGAAGTAATGAGCAGAAAAGAGGTATGCTATTCCTGGACTTGGGGAGCATATGGACAGTCCTGTTGAAAGCCAGACCAGCTGTGAGTTTTGGGCCACTGGAACTCGTAGGACATGTGGAAGCATTCGGAAGGGTTTGGGAGAAAGCTTCTATCACCCAGTATTGGCTACGGCCTCACCACCATAGATGATAAAGATTTAAATACTCGTGTATTTAAATACTCATATATAAATGTGTCACTGCACAAGAACTGTAGGTCCTGTTGTGTTAGAGGTGATGTGTCAGAAGAGAGTGTGGCATGAGCTATAAAGTTGAGAGCCACAAAAACAAAACCAGTCGTGAAAAACCATCCAGAAGTCAGTCACCTGAGGCCCTTACCTCCCAGGCTCCCCATGTAGTTAGTGGGAAGAGAGGTTTGGCTCAAGCAAAAGCCTGAAGGTTGTTCTGCATGCCTCAGAGTACCCTACTCTCTCAACTGGCTGTGCAAGGAGATCATGGTGAGGAGCCTTCCTAAAGCAAAATTAGCATTTACGAATCCCCTGTTAATGCTTTGAGTTCCTGAGAACCTAGGCTTCTGTAGTAATTTCTGTGTGTCTCTTTCAGGGGTTGGAATGGGCATGACTGCTCCTGTCTCCATCACTGCCTTTCCTGCTGAAGATGGATCCTTACAGCAGAAAGTGAAGGTCTATCTTCGAATCCCAAATCAGTTTCAAGCGAGTCCTCCTTGTCCTAGCGATGAAAGCATTAAGATTGAAGAGAGACAAGGGATGACCATTTATTCCACGTAAGGAACACATCCTGGGATTCCCAGTCCCAAGTGCTCAGGTCTCTGGGGTGCTCTGAAGGGCAGTGGTGTTTTTTACCAGGTGACTTGCTGGACAGGGTGTGCATGTGGTAGAAGGAGATGGCAGGGTCTTTCTAGACTGTGAAGGCAGGTGCTTTATGTCATTTCTTGTCATGATTCATGGTGCACAGATTTGGAATATGGATTATTTTTTTTAACTGGTAAAACAAGTGCAGGGGTTAGCCCTGAAAGGCTCTTTGTTTCACCTGAGGAGGTGAAGAGCCAGGGAGGGTGAATATGAAGGGACTGAGTCATTCCTAATCTCTGAAAACCATTGTTTTCCCCATTTTCTGGGATCAAGATGGTTCTTAGTCATCAAGGATGTCCCTTGGTGTGGTTCACATCAAATTATAGGAGTCAGATGAAGCCTAAATGTCAGAACCCATCATGGAGACAAGTGGCCATTGCATTGCTTCAAATCAACTTTGAATGGCTTTTGCTGTTGACTGAGTTAAGCTGGACTCAAGCCAGCATCACAGTAGTGATAAGCTCTTTATCCCATTTTTAACCCCTTGAATGTTCCCCTGCCTCTTTGCTTGAACTATTTTGGCTGACTGAACTGTCCTGGGCTGCTGTCTCCTCCCATGCCTGTGACTGCTGCCTGGCCTTTGCTGTGGGTGTGGGCTGCTTCTGTGGCAACAGGCTGTTTTGTCTCAAACCTTGGCACTAAAGCAGGGCTGCTAGGTGCAGGCTGATGTGGAAACAATTTCTGTTTGTGGGAGATAAACATAAAACAGACCAATTCCAGCCCACCCCTTTAAAATAGCATTGTGGGCTGTAATTGCTAACATTTCTGTTCCCCGCCTCCCTTTTTCCTTGGGCTAGCTAGAGTTTGGCTTCCCTTCATGATCTTGCTTCCAGCAGACGGTTGTTCACGCCCCAGTGAACATGGCTGTTGACAGCATTGGTGGAAGGACTGTGGGCTGAGCAGACTTGGAGATAACCTTGCTCTCTGGGAAGCTGTTCCTCTGATATGGCATTCATTCCAAGGGCAGGGCCATTCTGATGACTGATATACACGGGTCCGTTTGGGGTCTGTCAGTGGCTGTCAGTACCCTGGCTGTGTGACTTTGAGACTATTGATCTGTTGCAGACAGAGTGTGCTGGTTCTCAAAGAATGGTGCCTACGCAAGTGCATGCTGGTGGGACCTGGACCAAAATGAGTGGCTAAATATATTGTAGCTGTGCATTGTTCTCCTTCTCTTCCGTGCTGTGTTATTCCAGTGCTGCTCAGTACTTCTCCATGTTTGGCTTCTTTGCAGGCAGTTTGGTGGCTACGCCAAAGAGGTGGACTATGTAAACTATGCTGCCAAGCTGAAGTCTGCTCTGGGAAGTGAAGCTACGTACCGCAAGGATTTCTACTTCTGCAATGGTTACGACCCCCCTATGAAGCCTTATGGACGACGCAATGAGGTCTGGTTTGTGAAAGAGTGAGCATCTGGATCCCGGTGGTACTGCCTTGCACTAATAGCTTCCCCACACCACGTCCCTCTTCTCGTCAAAATAAACTAACAATTTGGCAGAGGCAGAAAAACATAATCCCCTCCCTCTATACCTGTGCATTGCTCTTTTAAGGACTAACCATTTTAGAAGAACACTGCATAACCCCCCCGATGATCGTGCTCCTTCGTTCGAGACTGAGTCCTCAACCACACAGACTCTCACGATCTCTCAGCAGCTTGCTTTTATCTCCCTCATGCTCCCAGAGCTCAATGCTGAGACAGCTGAAGTACTTAATTACCAAGACTGGTGCCTGACAGGAGTCACGTCCAAGTGCTGGCAGACTATTAGTCTTACCTGAGGCAGGCAGGGGAACATGACGAGAGTGCATACAGGGACTTTTTTATCTTCTTGAGCTTGCTGCAGCTGTAAGATTCTGCTTTTATCTGTGCCATTTGAAAGGCGGTGTAAAGGGACATGAGCTATTGCTACGAAAACAACACAGTGAAAATAGGCATCCTTTACATTTTCCAGTGTGTGCAGGAAAGCACCATTTCTGTCATCTGACCAAGAAAAGTTACTTGAGGGAAGATTTCTGTTTGCAGCTGTCCCTTCTGTCTAAGGTGGGACATTTTGGGTTCTGTTTTGTCCTGATCTCAACCAGCAGCTGGACAATGTGACACAGAGACCCCAAGATCATTTCATCACCTTCCTATTACTTGTGTGTAATGTTTCTTTAAAACTAGCCTACACAAGGACCAAATTTGAAATGCAGGTGGTAATCTAATTGAATTAGAAAAATACAAACTGTGAAAAAAGCGGGTACCTATTACTTGCAATCTGAGGGTGCATTTGAAGAACAGTGAGCATCTAGTGGAACTGCTGTGGGTGCAGATCTTTATAAAACCTCTCCTTAAATGTTGTGAGTTTCAGAAAGGCTTCTCTGAGCAGCTGTCTTTAAAGAAAGAGGAAAGTCTGGTTCTTGAAAACTGGGATTTACACCAAATAATAAGTAGCCTTTCTGAAACTTCAAATACAATAGTAAGGGTGGGTCTTGTTTTAGGAACACTGTCAGTGTTTAATTGGCAGGCATCAAACCAACTTTTTAGCTGTCAGCTCTCTGCCAGGCAGGAAGCAGAATGCCTGTAATGGAGACACACACACACTGTGCTACAGTGGGTACTTGTATAATTCCTTAACTCCACTAAAAGAGATGCACTCCTCTGATGCTAAAGTGCCTCAAAGGTCAGGTGCTTTCCAAAAGCCATTTTCCTCCTAGAGCTGAGAGATTGTTCTGATGGAGTCCTGGGTTCTGACCAGTTGAGCTCTTTGACCTGTGCCTTCTTTTTGAGAACAAATCTTAGCAGTAATAGGAGAAAGCCTGAAGTTCTGATGTTTTTTTCTTTTCTCTTTTGCTGAGCCATATAAGAACTTTGCTGTGGACCTCACGACAGAGTTTCAGTTCCTCGTGTGCAAGAACTGCTAGCCAGGATGGGTAAAAAGCAGATGAGCAGTTAATTTTCAAAAAAAAAAAAAAATCAAGGGAAAAGTTATTCACCATGGTTAGTGATTGCAGCACAGAGGAAGAGAAATCGAAAGGAAATCAAGGATATGGTAGGTTATGAAGGCTCCTTAAAGGAGCAAAGGCCCTTCTAAGGCCATCCCCTGTGCAAAAGGTACCTGTTCGTGTCACATATTATTTTTGCCTGCATGGGTGAGGAATGGAGGGGTGTACTGCTGCACAGTTTATGCATTCCTGGGTTGATTTTGGAAGTCACATGTAGACTGACTGTGGATACAGACCTTTCTGGGTACTGACAATGAATGTACTGCAGTGATCAAAATCCTGACATTTTTTAAAATTTCTCTTGTGAAATCTCAGATGTTAGGAAGACCAGTAATAAACCTGGTATGAACAGAGCTGCACATCTCAACAGCATGGTATAGAAGGAAGCTGTTTTTTCTGTAATATGCATACACTATCTGAACAGAGAGCAAGCATGTCTTACCCAATAGTGAGAGTAGCCAGGTCTGTAGGCTCTGCCTGTGCAGTCCTGCTCCTGGCCTTTTACATGCAGTAAACAGGGTACAGTTTCATAAACAGTGTTACTGATATCAAAAGCTTATGCAAATTCAATTGCCTTTTCTATAAAAGCAAAGATGCCTGTGTTCTGTCTGCATTTTCTAGAGTTTTACATAAATATAATAATACTGTGAATTACAGTTTTTGTGCTGATCATTGACTTTGTGAGCTCAGTGGGAGTTGTTGATTTGGAAGACTTTGGGTTGCCAGTTTGGGCTACTAATCACGTCACAGTATCTGTATGTAGTCATAATGCTTTTTCCAATAAATTGCTATGTTGGGTATCTTGGTGTGGCCTTGCATTATCTGACTGTATGAAGTGGGAGCTGATGGAGTAATCTCTCTTTTCTTTTTCTTTTCTTTTTTTTTTCATTGGTTTTAACCACCTAAAGGCTTTGACTGATTTATTTGTGTTAATGTAGGAACTTGGAGAACTCACCTAAGGAAAACTGTGTTCACTTCTATGTTCCAAGGGCTGGGATTCATAGTGTTCAGGCAAATATTCGTGACTGTGCTTTTCAACATGCACTTCTATTCAAAAATGTTAGACATACTGTCACATGAAGGTCCAGCCTGCTTCCAGTGATGGACAGTACAGGAAACCTGAGGCAGAATACAGGATCAATGCAACTCTGTACTGATAATCCCTCTAAATATTCCCCTGGTCTCTAGGGGAATACACTCTCCACAGTGTGGCTCAGGGCATTTTGTTACTGTGTGTAGTAGACCCAGATAGACTTTTTCCCATGCTTTTGTGCGGTTGCATTTTGGGCAAGCTTACTGTTGGTGGCATCCTTCCATCCTTTGGCAAGGAGCTCCTTGCATGTGGAAGGGCAGAAATACTCTTGATGAGGTTTCCAGCAGGTTGGCTCTCTGCTCTGGGCAGCAGGGCCAGCCAGCTTTTGGATATGTCTCCATCATTGGGTGGATGCTCCATTGCCATTAGAGGTGGTCTGGTAACCTCATTTTGCTGGGGCCAGGAGTGTAACCAAGCCAGAGGAACGCTCTGGTTTTTTGACCCAAGACCAACATGGATGTACAAATACAGGGCAGGGGAAATCAAAAGGCTTGCTCCAGCGCTTCAGTGCAATGGGGGGCTGCTTGGTGCTGGAGGTGAGCACAGCGAGGGCCACGTCTCTGCCCGTGCTCCTCTCCTGCAGCTCTTGGCATCCCTGTGGCAGCCGGTGCTGCTTCCTGGGGGGGATGCAGGCAGCCGAGGTCAGGCTGGGGGTTATCTCTGCCTGCCAGGAACAGGTGAGACAGCGCTGATAATTAGCTGATAGCTGTAATGCTTCTCCTTGTCAGTGGTGCCAGCGCTCAGCCCCACACTCAGAGTGCTCTCCTGCCCTCCCCCTCAAATGAGTGGTGGTAAATGAGGCCCTCAATGGGTGGATGAGGCGTGTGAGCAGAGCCCTGCGTGGCACGGAGCAGTGCTGTGATGGCAATGGGGACAGCCACAGGTCAGGACAGCTGAGCATGGGCAGGCTCAATCTCTCATGAACCTCCAAAACATATATATCGATATATACGTATGTGTGTGCACGTGTATTACTACATGGATACGGTCATGTATACCTATATAGGTCATGTACAAGTAGGGGCCTCCAGACCTGATGCTTGCAGCTATTAGTCAGCTTCTGCTGTCGCAGAAGAACTTGCCAATGCAAACACAGCCACAGGGCAAACATTTGCAGACCAAGGCTTTAAGTCTGCTAGGATCAGAGCTTTGTTAGCTTCAGAAAGAGATACTTTCTTTTGTAGGCACATGCCTAAATATATCTAACACTGCATTAAGAAGACGACAGCCTTGATAAAAGAGCTAATTGGTTAAGTTGTCCATATAAATCCTGGCAGGCTTACAATTCCCTAGCCACTTTGAGGGGATGGTTGATTTATGATGAATGGAGAAGTAACATCATTGTTCCTCCATTTTCATCAATCACCATGGCAAAGGGTGCATGAGCAGCTATTGTGCTTGCGGTAGCAAATTTTCAGCTTTGCGAGGCTGCCCAAAGGCAAGGGGACAAGGGAAGAAGATGGTGGCTCCTAGCTCGCATCATCCCTCTTGCTGTAATTACAATACTACCTCTTTTATAATAGCACTCTGAGCAGTGGCTCTCCTCTCTGACAGCATTTCAGCCACACTGAGCTAAAAAAGAAATGCGTCTCTTAACAGGACCATAAGGAGCTTTGGATGTATAACGTCTCTATAAAATTGCTTGGCAACTTGATTTATGTGAGCAGGATCAGTGATAAAAGTGACTTCTCTGACAGTAATGGATGAAACACTTCCAGTCTAGCTGCTCTGTCTCTGCTCGGTGCCTATGCCAGCAGCAGGCTGGTTTTGTCAGCTCATTCATAATCTCTCTGCTTTGCTCTCAGTTTGCTCTCTTGTTGCACAAGACAGGTTTTGGCCATGGTGGATCCCTTTTTGCTAGTCCTCTGTGGGAGCTGCTGCAGAATATGGGTCAGTGCAAATGCTGCTTGATTTCTAGAGCAGCGTTTGTCTGAGTCCACACCCAGGTGAGAGTTGGGTGCATGCTGCTCCCCTGACCCTCGTTCCTGCCCACCCTTCAGTTTCTGTGGGGAGAAACTTGAGTGAATGGGGTGGAAGGAGGCACACTCTTCTTAGACTAAGTGCGGAGTTTGGCTGATCAGTGGCCCTAGGTCCTGGGGGAGCTTCAGGCATACCTTTCATGCTATCCAGATGACTGGGTTCAGGAACCTGAATTTTAGGTGGCGGTTTTTCAAAAGTACAAATGGAAGTGGAACATCCCAGAAACAGCATCCTGAAAGAAACCACTGGGATTTAGGTGCTTCAGCATCCTTGAGGACTTATATTCTCATGCGTATGGATCAACTCAGTGCCATGCACCGAGCATGTGATTCAGCGCAGTGTCTCCTGTTGTACATCCCCTGCAGCCTGGCCTGCCGTCTGGACTTAAAAATGCAGTGGCCCTTCTAATTCTCCAGGATCCTACGAGCTGATGCAGCTGGACATCTTAGGCTGCAAACCCCTCACCAACCCCACTTACTTTGTGTGACCAAGACCCAAGAGAGAGAGGTGCAGAAAAGCAGTTCCTTGGCCATGCGCTGCAGCGCCCTGACCCTGCATCATGGCTCAGGTGTCAGGATGGTGTTGGGAGTGTGACATTGGCAGTGTGGGCTGCTGCCTATGTTGGAACAGCAGAGCCCAGTCCCACTCTGTGTGGGCAGCTGCACCACCCTGTCCATGTCTGAACCTGGAAGCTCAGTGGGTTTGAGCCTCATCCGTGCCTGGAGCACTGGAGGGGTGCTTGGTCTGCGTGAGGTGTGTGGTGGGGAGGTGCCTTCCATACATACTTCTGTTATCCCAAGGGAAAACAGAGAAGCATTGCCATGGCTACTATTCTCCCTTGAGTATTTTTCCAGAGCTTTCCAAACCAGTCTTTTTTTTTTTTTTTTTTTAATATCCCTAATGTTTAATTTAAGGTCTTTCTTAATTGGAGTCTGAAGAACTAATTGCAGTGTCTTCTGCTATTAGACAAAGAGTTCAGTCACCTTCCCACACGACCGATGAAGTACAAGACTAACAGAATTAAATGTTGCTCTTAGTATGAGAGGAGAGGATCTGAAATTTGACATGCATCATACTCAAACAAATGAGACAAATGAAACCTTTTACCCAAAGCGAAGTACCGAAATAAAAGGTAGTGTACGGCATGACAATTTTGGACACACTTTTCTGCTGGCAGATCTTTCTAGCTGTTTAATCACTGACTGTAGATGTTTCTCAATTCTCTTTATGAGTCATCTTTGCAAGGGAACATCTTTCCAAACCATCATGTACTGGCTCATTGAAATGTCTTCCATGAACTGTAGTATTATTTAGCAAGGGTACCCAGAAGAGGATGGTAGTTGGGATTAGTTACTGCACTGGTGTTTATTTGGGGTAATTGAGTTCTTGTAAATCCACATCTTTCATTCTCCAGTACCTTGCTTCTACCTGCACAGTGGTACTTGTGCATGGGAAACCCAGGAGGAGCAGAAATCCTTTGAAGATGTAGGAGAGCGAGAGTTGTGCTGTCTCAGGGGGAGGATGGTGTGAGGCTGGGCTGGATGGACACAGCACCTTGGTTGCCCCATAACTCGTGTCTCTACCCCCTCCAGATAGGGTTTATGCTGTGATGGGTGCAGCACACCCTGCCTTGTGTAGGCCTGTCTCCTCCCTTCATTCTGGGGAACGAAGATCTCCCTGGAAATCCCCAAAACAACTCTGCTCCTGCTGTGTTGCCATCTGCTTTGTGCAAGACTTTGGTACACGCCTTTGTGGAGAGCCATGCTCTTCCTGCCCCAGGGAGGGGAAAAGCAGCAACCATGATTTTATGAGATACTGTGTCTTGGGAATCTGGCCTGAAACACCCTCCGGCTGGAAACCCAACCAGCCGATTTCAAAATGACGAGGGCCGTCCTGTGGATTTAGGAATGTGAATGGGGAAACAGGCCTATATAACTGGAAAATGCAGTTATGGTTTCAGGCATATGGAGCATCCAGGGGTGGTTTTGTTCTTCCCAGGTGTATTTTTTTGCTCTGATGGCGCATGGCCCTCTACCTCCAAACCTTGCCTTCAGGGTAGGCAGTGCCCTTTTCCCCCTTCACTCCTTGTGGCCCACTCCAGGCACAGGTGGTTTTGACTTTTTAACAGTTGCACAGGAGTTGTGTCTGAGATCTGCCTGGATCCAGGAATGAAGCCCAGATCTTGAACCAGGGGAGTCATCTGGCTGAAGACAGCTCTCCACAGAGTTGGTTTTTAACCAGGGGCACGAGTTCATTTATATACATTGCAATGGTGCTGTGTCTGGAAAAGAACAAGAGAGAGTAATGCAAGTGTTTTGTTGTTGTTGTTGTTTTGTTTTGTTTTGTTTTTAATATATATATATATATTTTTTTTTTTCTGTAGTATATGAGTTAGGTTTTGGCTTTAAAAATTTTGTTTGTTTTGAATGGAAGCCCAGAATGCACAGAATGTAGCAAAATTGCATACACACAAACAGGGATTTTTGTTTCACCTTTCAAGTTACTCCTGCTCATGATGGTAAGGCAATAGCATTTGAAAAGGCTATGGATGTTTTTCCTTTCCCTGGAAAGAAATATCTGAAAATAATAATCCTGAAGGAACAGTGGAAGCAGCTGCTTTCAGATTACTTTACTGAAAGCCACAAGATGCAACCAGGCACACCAAGGAGGTGGGGAGCTGCCACCCACCAGAGGGTCTCCTTGAGACTGCAGCTGCTTGTCCTGGGAGATGCAGCGACGGGGAGGAATGGGGTCTCTCCTGACAGTCCTCATATGGAGGCAAACACAATTGCTTTCCAAAATCCTGCAATCAACAAATCCATTTATCATAAATAGCCGATGCACAGCCTACTGTTATGACAAACTCTTCTGGAACAAATCCAGCACCAGAATTATGATGAGCTAAAAATGATGTCTATTCCCATGGCTATAGACAGAGAGCTGCTACTCAGCAACAAATGTAACACCAAGTGCCGTAAAAATAGCCCCTCTGGAATAATTCAATGCTGGGGAGTTGTCATTTCAGAGGGGTAAAAATGGATCCGTTTTGTCACAAAATATGCATAATATGTATTCACAGTCTTATAAATAGCGTTTATAAAATTATGTGTGTAATTTTATCTTAAATTGATGCTGAGCAAACAGACAAAACAATCAACAAGAACTTAGCCCACAACTTTTGTTCTAGGGAGAAATCTTGGTTCCTTGTAACACCTTAGATAACTTCAACACTTTTGTCTTAGAAATGCAGATGTCAAAAGTGACCTTTCCTTCTCCCTGTCCCTCCTTTCTTTCTTTAGCACAGTTTTAGTAAAAAAAAAAAAAAAAATATCTTGGTGTCCCAGATTTTGCAAGTGGAGTCAAATGTGATGGAAATTCAGTTGCTGAAATGGGGCTCTAAGCCAGAGTTGGGGTCAGTAGCTGTGATATAGCCTGAATTGGCTCTAAAAGGAGCATTTGGGATGGTGCTCTTTGGATTCCTCTATCAGTACTCTCCTTCCTGATCCAGGTCATTCATCTCACTGCCTGTGCAGCACTGATGTAGGGACAAAGCACTGGCACTGGTGGGTAAAGTAGGTGAGGAGAGGTACAAGTCTGACTCCATGGAGGCTGCTCAGCATCTTTCCTTTCCAACACGTTGGCTTTGCTGAAAGGCAGCAGATGCAAGTGTAAAGGCTTCCCTGCTGCCCTGCCCCAGGCTTTCCTTCCTGCCGTCTCCCCTCAGAGCCCTGCTGAGGGTCCTTCTTAACTCTAAAGGTGGTCGCATCACATAGTGGTCAAAGCCCTAGGGAGGAGAAGGAGTTGGGAGTGGGGAAGAAGACGTGCAGGGAAAAAAATACTGGAACAGTGGAGCCATAGTGCAGCAGATCTCAGTGTGCCACCTCATAGGAGAGGGTGATGATTTTATTTGAAAACAAACCTGGCTTCATTCGTTCACTCTCTCATATCTGTATAGATATGAAAGATATATTTGTACATATCATAAGCAGCTGGATGCCAGTATCTAAGTGGCAGTCTACTCTGGGAGAGATGGCCACAGCTGTCACCAGTGGGACAACGTCTGCCGGTGGGGTTGCCATCAGTGTTGCTGAGGAGCAGCAAAGCCCTAAGAGCAGAGCAGTTGTCCCCTGTTGGTAATTGATCGCCTCTGCAGCCTTTCAGAGCCTGGAAGAAGCAGGAGGCACATACCTGCCTGCAGTCTCCCTCCTCCAGCTCCGTGCCAGATGGCCATAGGGACCTTCAGGCCATAGGGTAACTGCAGGGTGGGGATCTGGGCGCACACATCAGGGGTGTCACCCCCCCATGACACCGTGCCTCAGAGCTGTGTTTGTGGTTGTGGCATCTCCTGATACAGTGCCCGAGTAGGTGCAGTTATTCTGTGCTGACCAGGAGGGATAGGGCAGTTTAAAAGCAAGATGCAGTGACTGAGAGAGGAGAATAAAATGGGCTCCCCAGAACAATGCAACTGCACAAGACGGCAGCTTTGCTAAACTTGGAAATCATTTAAATTGTAATGCTTTTCTTTAGAAATCAGCATTAAAAAGCACCTCTAATGAAATGTGATGTTTTTCTTTGAAAAAAAAATCTTAGAATTCTACATTAAAAAAAAAAAAAGATTTTCAGCTTTTTCATATGAATCCACAAAATTCAATAAATATTTTCTGGGGAAAATGACATCCCTCTTACCATTTTACTGAAATTGTCAAGTGGTTGCCAGGACAACTTTCCAATAGCACTGGGGTTCACATTTCTGCTTCTTGAAGGGTCACGAAGGTCTTGGTCAGAGAAATCATGGAATAGACAAAAATGTCAGAACAGTGCTTTAATGTTTTCCCACCTCTTGCTAAATCAAGAAATATTGCCTGCTAATGTGATAAAAAGGCGTGAGGCTAGCAGGGGATTTATGCCCTCCTGGAGACATGGTGTGCTAGCTCTCCTCCAAGTTCTCTCATGCTATTTCCATGGCAACTCCATATAATGATAACTCCCACTGATTTTCTTCTTTTATCTGTTATTTTGGTCCCAGATAGTGACGGAGCTGAGGAATACATTTCTTTCACACCATTTGATGCCCATCACCAGCCTAAAGTAAATAATGTCCTCATTCTTCAGACCTTTAGGAAGTGCAGTTAGTTCACAGCACTTTGGGGAATTCACCTGCAGAGCTGAACAGAGCTGAGGCAGGAAAATCAGTGCTACAGATGCTCAGAGGAAGCTGCTAAGGGTGAACGCTCACTGTCAGCACAAGGTGACAGGAGCACATCCTGCTCCTGCCCTTCTCCTCCCCTTGGCTGGGATAACAGCTGGAGGAGAGGTAGAAGGTCACTGTGCAATGGGGGAATGCATGACCTGTGTGCAAGGAGATGCTTCTCTCCTGCCCACGGAGAGGAGGCACCCATGGAGGTACTGCCACCCCCTTCCTCGCCCCCGCTCTCTGCTCATGATCACAGAGACGATCCAGCTCACGAGGCAAGGGGCAGGAGCTTCTCCCAGGCAGAGCTGCAGCCAGAGAGACCCTTGACCAAGTGCCTCCAACCCGTGACTTCCTCCCTCTTACGAAATCCCTGCAGCAAGCTGCTGCTGCTGGGTGATTTTACATAGCAGAAGTGGCAGGCAGGCAGCTTGTTCAGGAAAAACCTGGGCTTGCTTCATTAGGACAGGACAGGGCAAATTGTCAGGACTGGTCAGAGAGTCCACTGGGAGCCTGAGTCCAGCTGCTAGCATGGGCTGAGCCCAGCTTCTGTGCTTGGGCCAGTCAGTGCCAGTGTCCCCTGGCCTGCCTTCCTTGCTTCATGCCGTGAGAGCACACAGGTATCTTGGCTTTCTTCATTTCTTCACATGGAGATTTCCTCTCAAGCAAGTGCTCAGTGCCAGCTGAAAGAGCGTCCTCCTTCAGGAGGGAAGCTTAAACCCCACCGATCCATTTGGTGGTGGTGCCCCTCCTGAGTAAGGCTGCTGCACCAGAGAAGAGCTGTCCTACTCCGACCAGCCCTCTGCCCTGCAAACCAGCAAGAGCTTGGCTGGGGCTGTTTTAGCAGCGAGGCTGATCATGCAAGAAGTGATTCGGTTCTCTGCATGTAAGGAGCCACCGGTGTGTGCATGGGAGGATGTGTGGCTGCAGGAGCTGGTGTGGATCAGCTCCTGGCTCCCCTGCAGCCGCCCCTGAGCCGAGGCAGGGACTGCAGGCACACGTGTTTCCCTACACACCATCTCCACTGCGTGAGAGGAAAGAGGGCTCCATGCCCTGAGTCTGCGCCTGGAGCAGCCTGGGTTTGAATCTCTTCTCCGAGTGTTAGACAGCACCCTGGGTGTGAAGGCCAACAGCCACCTAGGCACGGTGACAATGTGACCTTCACCCTGTGCCCTGAGTGAAGCAAATTGCATTTCCCCATCATGCAGGCAAGCCAGAAGGATAAGCACGTGGAAGGTCCCATGTAGGAACCTTGGCAATTCAACAGACACACCAAACACACAATAGGAGCATTACTAAATGCCAAATCTGAGGTCACCAGTACAAACTCAAGTCCAGTGCCTTGTCCACATGTATTACGATGATCCCATCAATCACAAACAGCTCCTTATTCCCCACGGCAGAACAGGGGGTGAAGTCACAGGGTTAAAGACAGTGGCACATCTTTGCTAAAAGGGAGGCCACGAGGATGCATTTCCAAACTCCCTGTATAAAATTTTAACAACATACACGCATATTTATTTCCTAGGATGTTGCTAAGACACATATACCCATAAAAATGATTCTTTCCAGCCATACACACACAGATGCCTCTAACATGAGAACTAAAGCCAAAGAAACTTTTGTCAGTGATTTTAACATCAAGTATTTAACTTTTTTTGTCCCAGATTCTCACTTCAAATACATCATGATGCTTCTATTAATTTCAGTGTGAGCATTTGTATGCACGGCTGGAGATGGAGCAAGCCTCAAAAGCTGATTACATTTGAAGAGTGCACTGTGAAAGAGAAATCAGGAGAGACACTACCAAGCATTTCATCTCTTTGGGTTCCTGTGAAGGAGCATATAGCTTCTTTTAGCGTTAACACATTTGTTCAATGTAGAGAAATTTACTTCCACTTTTAGAATTTGCCACCAGACAATAAAGGCAAATGTTATTCAAAAAAAGACAAGGTGTATAATGAAACTTGCAGAGAGGCCCTTCCTCTGTCCCACCCCTCTTGTCTCCAGGATTTGGAAAAAAAAAATCACTTGTAGCTTGAATCAGGGTCAGACACGCTGGTAAATCTTTAGGACTCCTGTTGGACGAAAAATGTGGTGGCCACAAGATCCGAAGCGCTGATCTTGCACGAACTCACTCTAATACTGTGAATTGGTTACAAAATGTTTAGTGATCCATCGTCCTGGCTAACTCAGCAGACACGGGCGTGTGTCTGTGCTGGCTGGACATGCCCCTGCCTGGCTCCAGCAGGTGGCAGAGCAGGAGCCTGATATTGCACCAAAACGGAGGTGGTTCTAGGTTTCAGGTCCTCACGTGGGACAGGTTTCACCTGTCTTCCAGGGAACTCACCAAAGCGCAGCAGGAGCAGGGTGGCAGGGAAGGCATCGCCAGCGCTGCGGTGCTGCAAGAGCAGCAGGCCCCAGGCCATTTGGCATGGCATGATAAGAACCCACAGTCCTTCCAGCAGCCTAGCAGCCACCCGTGCCTCACAGAACCTGCTGTCCGAGCAATACAAGCTGGAGGAGATGCTCCCCACTACCACCCCAAAGTCAGGCTCCTCCATGTGTGATGTGGGGCAGGCTGTGCGATGTGCTCAGCCGCTGCATTTCGCCCCCCCGAGAGTCGTGCACGCTCCCAGAGGGCCTCAGAGGGAAGGGGAGGTGCTGTGCTTTTCTTACAGAGAGCTCACACCAAGCTTGGCTGTGGTGCAGCCACGAGGTGCTCAGCAATCGAAGCATGCCCCCAGTTCTGGCTGTGGTTCTTCCCCAATAGACTCTGCCTTTTCTGGCCAAATTCTTGCCTTTCAGAGCCATCTCTTGGGCCCAAAGCCGTGTGGCCCAGATTGGAAGCACACTAAAAGCCAAACAGATGCTTGTTTATATTAAAGTCATGTGTCTTCTGCATGCCTGTTACAAACAGATTCTGGGGCTGGGGCTGCCAAGGCAGGCCCAGATGCAGAGCTGGCCTTTCCCTGCTCTGTGCTGTGCAGCAGAGGATGCGCAAGGAGTGGTAAGGCAATCTCCTCAAGCAAACCTTCCAGATTGTGGTTAGAGCTGCTTTCCAGCCCAGATTTCCTCTTTCTGTGGACAGTGACAGCAAAAAGCTGCTTTTGATGCAGCTTGAGACTACTCTGAAACAGATGCAATCTCATATGGCTGAGCATACCTTGGCCCGCCAGACTCTCTTCTCACAAACCAATAGCTTACCATGCTGCCAGAAACTCCCAGGTAGATCTGTCATACTGGAACATTTGCATGCTTTCCTCTGCTCCCTAGACCACTCAGAGAGACAGATAGATGGGTTGATAGACTTTTCAACCCTTTTCCCTTTGAACAAGCACACACATCCTTGCAGAAGTCACTACATCTTCTTTTGAGGTGACCTGCATTTAAAAGTTGGGCATTTAATCCTGGCTCTGCCAAGGTGTCATCTGACAGAAAACATTTGCCATCTGACACCCAAAATATTGGACATAGCAAGGGGAACCAGAGCACATCCTTGCCATATAGTGGTGATGTTGGTTGCGGGGCACGGGGAGAAGTGACACGGACAGCGTGTGTTATCTACCAACAGCACCTTGCAACGTTATCCACCTCCTGCCTCTCTGTGTAACAAAACTGTCCTGCACACATCGCTGCCATCTGTCACCAGCTCTGCTGCTGGGGACCTCCTCTCCTGCTGACCCACACAGGCAGAAGTTAGCAGCCTCCATCTGAGAGGCTGCATGGCATGGGGAGTGGAGCTGGTGAGCCAGAACCTGCCTGGACACCCAGCCTGCTGGCAGCGTGTCCTCCCACACACTCGCTGCTCTGTCCCAGTGGCTGTCCATCTCCCACGGCCTCATGAAGCACCATGAGTTTGTGCCCTAGGCTTTGGGGAATGACCTATGGGGAATGGCCTCCTTGCCACAGACACCTCACCAGAGCTGGGCAGGAGGCTCCCCAGGCAGTCGTTTCTCCCTGGCAGCTGCAGTGCAGTCAGTTAGGAAGAGGCTGGTTGAAATCAGACCAAACTGTGCCCAAAATAAAATGAGCTCAGAGAAGCTTTTTGTATTGCTGTGTAAAACAAGCTGAGTGGCACAGTGGAAAAGCTTCCCCTTTAGGATGGATATATATTTTTTTCTTATTGGAACATGCTGAGTCAAAGAAATGAAGTCATTTCATGAGAGCAAAATTGCAAAGTTTATCGAAGTTCAAAGAAAGACTGATTTATTTTATTTTGCTTTTTTATTTTATTTTATTTTGTTTTATTTTATGTTATTGTTATTTTAATTTAATTTAATTTAATTTAATTTAATTTAATTTAATTTAATTTATTTTCTTTTATTTATTTTCTTTTTCTTTTTCTTTTTCTTTTTCTTTTTCTTTTTCTTTTTCTTTTTCTTTTTCTTTTTCTTTTTCTTTTTCTTTTTCTTATTTTATTTTATTATTATTTTTTCAAGCAGGACTCCAGCCTGTTGGCTCTGCTATGACCCCCCCCCGGAGGTAGAGCCCCCCCAGCCCCGCAGCCCCCCACCGGGGCCCGCTCCCGGGGCCGCGCCGCGCTCCGCGGAGCAACGGCTCCGCCCAGCGGCCGCCTGCGGGACCGGCCGCGGGACCCGGCGGGCGCTGAGAGCATCCTGCCCCCCGTGCACCCCACAGCACCCTCGGCACCAAGGTCAGCCAGGGGCAGGAGCTGCGGTGGGGTCTGCCTGGGCAGGCAGGCGGTGAAATGAAGGAAACAGCAGACACCGCTGTGTGTTGGAGGCAAGGTGTTCTCTTTTTCACTCCTGAGTATTCCATTAGAGAACAAGATGCCCGTTTTGGAAGACACAACCTTTGCTTTCTCCTCAAATACACCTGTTACTGGTTTAATGGGAGAAACTCCTCAGCCAGGTGGAGCCCCAGATGATGCAGGAGAGGCACTTGGCCCCTCCACACAAGGCCAGCCTGGCCAACTCAGATTGCAGCTCCTGCCGGCACTTCAAAAAAAAAACTTTTGCAGGAAACAGCGCTCCTTGTAGCTAGTGTGGTGCTCCACTTGTCACCATAGTGAAGGCAAAGCAAACACCACTTTCCCTCGAAAGGTTGGCCAGGAGACACACACAGCAATGTTGACTTTAAGGGAGGACGAGGATCCCATGTAGGACAGAGCTTGGTTCAGAAGGCTGAGTGTGCCGCAGGCAGGGAGAAGGGACAGGGCCATATGGGGAACCAGGACTCCTGGAGCGGGGCAGAGACCCCTCTCTCCCCAGGGGAGAGTTCCCATGGTTGTGTGGCAGAAGAAGGGCATAGATCCACTGAGGGCAGCTGGTCACCAGCATCTCACTAACCCCAGCCTGGGCAGAGTGACGCTGACCAGCTGGTACCCAAGGGCTGTGCTTGTTGAGGCTGAGGGCACCTCTGCTCTGCCTCCAGAGCCCCCAGGAAGCTGCAAAACATCAGCAGGGGCCCTTGGGCTTCCTTCTACAGTGCCGCCCACCAGGAGAGGTGCCTGCAGCCCTTGGCTCACGAGTAGCCTTGGTTGCTGTTTCTGGCTCCTGTACACATGCCTTAGAGATGAAACCTCAGGACTGCATCATCACTCCTATTTATAGCCACACAAGTTCCTCCAGGGCAAAGGGATTAACTGGTTCTGGGGAAAATGAATCTGAAGAAGGCATTGCCCAGCATTGTGTGCTCACGGCAGTGTAGGCTGAGCACATACCAGGCTGCATGAGTAAGGGTGAAGTCAGCAAGGTGAGGGAATTGGTTCTTCCCCTTTGCGTAGCACTTGCGAGGCTGTATCTGTAGTACTGTGCCCAGTTTTGGCCTCTCACTGCAGCAGAGAGATTGATCAAGCTGAGTAAGTCTGTCAGGGGGACCACTGAGACATCACAGGCTGGCTGAAGGCAACACCAGGAGGAGAGACTGGGGGAGCTCAGCCTCAGAGAAGAAAGGCAAAGGGCATCCTGCTGCTGTTGGCTATTTAGCAGATGGGGGCTGTAGAGAAGATGGGAGCAGACTTTCTTAGAGGTTCACAGTGAAAGGACAAGGGGTGACAGATACAAGCTCCAACAAGTGAAATTCTGCTTAGAAACAAGAAAAAAAAGTCCCAATGAGTGATCAAATCTCCATCCTTGGAGATATTCAGAGCTTACCTAGACAAGGCCCTGACACCCTGGTCTAGCTCTGAAGTAAGCCCCGCTTCGGAGCTGGACTGGACCCCTCCAGAGGTCCCATCTGACCCAACTGTCTGTGTGACTCGGCATTTCTGCTCAGATGCAGAGAAGAGCTGGGAACGAGGAAGAGCCTCAGAGCCACCAGCTCCCTGCTAGCGTGGGAGCTGGTTCTTTCAAGGGAGCTTGGGGCAGAATAAAACAAGAGGCATCCAATGCGTGACCCACACACTGCCAGCTTTTAGAGCTCGTGTTTGCCTTTCTGGCATTGCAAAAACAGTCCCTCCCTAGGGGTTGTGCGTGTCACTGGGGACCGGACACCCCCCCGTGCTGGGGACAGTCACCTCTGGCAGAGGAGCACCACCACATTGGGCCAACAGTTGCCACATCTGAGGTGTGTCCCCAGGATTTGGCTACCCGTGGATCAGAGCTGACTGAAGAGAACTTCACCCTGCCAGTCCCCCTCCAGCCCCCGTGAGTCATGCACAGCCTGAGTCACCTGGTGACACCCCTGAGTGTCCCATACCGAAACAGGGAGGGGAGTGGGTGGCAGCACAAGGGACATCTGAAGGAGGGAGCTAGCTGTTGCTTGTGGTAAGCCAGGGAGCCCTGGGGAGGTGAAGGAATGAGGTCCTTCCCCATGCCAAGTCCTGGCCCTGCTGGCCCTGTGCTGTGCCCTGAGATTTTATGGCACCCCCTGCACCCGTGTCTGCCCAGGCCTGTGGAGCCTGACAGCCCTGGCAAGGTCCTGCACCCCAGCAGTGGTGCTGCCGTTCCTCGCCTTTCTCCTGTGACACCCTGACCTGCAGATGCTAAAAAAATAAAGCAGCCAGAGCCTCCTCCACTCACTTGTTCCTTCCAGGTCTGGCCTATCCTGCCCTACCAGTTCAGGATTTCCCTGGGGCACGTGTGTGTGACTAAGTGGCTGTCTGGGTTGGCTGGCTTAAGTTGCTGTGCTGTCCTCTGCTCATTTGCAAGGAAAGATGAAATTGCTGCTTTCCCCAAAATCCTCTCCTGAGGTTTATGGAGCCCCGGGCTGCCCATGGTGCCTCCTGCAGGGCAGCACCATCCTGCCTTCTCAGCCAGCTCCCAGTGCCACCGAGATCTGTGTTTAATTTGGCAACTGGAACAGCCCTCACCCAAAGCTACCTCAATATTGAACTACTGCAAGATATCTCTGTGCAGATGAATATTTGTCTCATTATACAGTGTTTAAAAAAAAAAAAAAAAAAAGGACTCTGAAAGGCACTGTAAATCCATGGGGGGGTGAGGGGAGGAGGGGAAGGGAATTTCACTCTGTGTGGAGTAGTGTGCACAGTAACAATCAATTAATCACAAAAATTATTGTCCCCTGCACCAATGGAAGTGCGTATGATATACCTCATCCCTCCTGGTTGTGGTGCCTCTGGGACCAGGTGCATCTGAGAGGCACCTTTTGGTCTGTGCCAGTTGATGAAGGAGTTGATTTATGCCTGGGATCCACGGAGGTGCAACACACGTCCCTTGACTTGGTTTCTCTTACTCAGATGGCACCAAGCTCCCCCCACACTCACAGTGTCGGCAGCAGAGCAGTTTTGGAGGCAGTGTTACCTTGCCGTCAACCGCACCAGTGGCACTTCACTTCCATGACTGGGAGTTGGATGGAGAAGTTTTAAAAGCCAACACGATAGAAGAAAACGTACCTCTGTATCCCATGGGTAGCCAGACCCCAGTAAAACCCTTGTATTTGGGAAGAAATGGAGATTCACAGAAACACCCAAGTGCCTCAGAAACCAGGAGTGAGGAACTCAGCCCTTATTCTCCTGTTAGCCTGCTCCTTCACTCCACCAAGCCCCACTGAAGCAGGGGATGGCTCTGTCTCTGTTTACCACATTTTGGGCTCCTCCTGGAACACCCTCTAGCTACATTTAAGCCATCAGTGTCACCACACCAGCTTAAAAAGCCCATTCCTTGAAAGTTTGCTCTTGTTTCAAGCACATCCCACCTACCTCCAGGCTGCAAGTCAATAACTTGTGTCATGGTTTCACCTGCCCCCTTCCCAACCTGCTCACTGATATTATATCAGTACCCCTGAGTTTTTTCTCCCATTCTCTGTGTTACTTGTGTGGAACTGGGTAGGTTAGAGGAGAGAGGAGTAGAGGAGGGATATGTGGGAGCCTGACATTCCATGGACATACCATGGAAAAGCTAATGGGAGAGAAAGTCTCTAAATTGGGAGACTACAGCATCATGTCAGCAGGAGATAGTTTTTATTATTATTATTGCTTTGATATTGTTTCTGCTTTCAAATAAAAATGTTACATGGGTTCAGAACATCAGAAAGATATCTTTTTACAAGCTGAATTAAATAAACACCTACAAATTTATTTCCTGTCCCTGATAATGCGAGTACCCAGCAAGATGTAAGCAAATAAATACAGAAGTATAGACCCAGCAGACACAAGCAAATGCTGTGATGAAAAGATCACATCCTTTCTCCTTCATTTGCTTGTTGTGGCTTGAGTTTAAATTTCTTCATTTCTTGTGCACTTGCAGCATTGAATCAGCTCTCTGTATTCAGGAAAAGTAGCATGGAGAAGGTCCTAACTCCATTCTGAATCCTCAGGCAGCTGATCACTGGTCCATAGCGACAGCTCTGAAGAAGCCAGCAACTCTTTCCCATTTTGCCCCCAAATGTAATCTCTTAGGTGGCCCACTCCAAGCCATGGAGAGCTGCTGCTGTCAACTCCTCACCCCACCTGCCATTGGAGGAACCATGTCCCCGAGGAAAAACACCAGTCTCATAGTCAGGCTGTTCAGGTTTTTATTAATTAAATATTCCATATACAAAGTACTAAATAAATATATAGCTGTGTCAGACACCAGTGTACCATACACACAGATCTGGAGAGCTCTGTGTATTTATATGTGAAATTCCATGGAAAGCTATTTGCCAAATGTAAAGCAGGCTGCAGAGTGATTCAGCTCTGCAGGCTCATTGCTCATCGCCAGGGTGCAGTCCTTGCAGCACAAGTGCGGGCACACGTGTGCACACAGTCGTGTTCGCTCATTCCTGGGACGAAGGGTGCCCATCCTCCGTAGCCTGGCTGATTGGGAAATGTCGGTGTTAATGCCACAGAAACATTTGGGAGGAAGAGCTCAGAGGTGCATGGGATGGGATCCTACTGGGGCACTGCAGGCAGCTGCAGAGAAGGGGTTTTGTCGGCAGGCACCCACAGGCTGGGGTGGCAGGGAGGGTCTGTGGGGCACAGCAGGCTCCCTGGGGGGCTCAGTGAGGCTCGTGGTCAGGAGTCAGAGCTGGTGGGGAGGCTGATGCTAGAGGGCAAATCAGAAAATGTGTTGGTAAATATGTGTGGATGTTTTTATGCCTTTTAATTTTCTTCATCACGTATGGTCCCTAGCTGATGGATCTAAGAGAAAAAAAGGAATACTATTTATTTTAATTTTTTTTTTTTAAATCTCTCTCTGTATCTCTCCTCCACTGATTCTGCAGGAGAGCCAAGCAGGGCTGGGGGCAGGCACAAAAGTGATGGTGGTTAGATAAGGGCACCTTGCTAGTACCTGCGATGTGCTCGCAGGTGGGTAGGAGCCAGGACATGTAGGGCTGATGCTCTTGCTCCCTCCTGTTCTCCCGTCAGACGTGGGCAGCCACATGGGCTGATCTGGGGCAGAGCAGGTCCCATGCCCAGCTGATGATCTTGCTACTCTAGCTCTGCAGCATTCCTGCTGAAAATAGGACAGGACAGGCTCTTCCCGGGACATTTCTCTATCTGAAGAGATGAGCTCCATCCCACGGAGAAACTGGGTGAGCAGGGACAGGATTGCTAGAGCCATGTCTGAAAGTTGTGTTCGAGGAATGAGAGGGGGCTACAAGGGTGCCTGTGGGAGAACCGAGGGAAAAGAGGGCCCTTCTCCTTATCATCAGCATTGCCAGTAGGGGTCTGAGACTGTCTCTTCTGCAGGATCAGTGCACTTGTCACCGTGTGGCCCATTCCCCAGGCCTCTGCTGATGGGTGCTCAGTCTCTTTGCTACCTGCAGAGCTGTTACATGGGGCCTTTCCCACCAGTGTAGTCATGGTACGGGCTTGTCTGTGCCTTGGGCCGAGGGATGGAGAAATCATTCCGGGTGTCGATGGTCTGAAAAGGAAGTGAGAAAGTTTTTACTTTCAAAAAATGGAAAAAAAGTTACGAAATAGAGATAAAAATACAGGGGGAGGGGGAAACAGAACTGAAGGTTTCCCAAGAGTGTGACTGATGACGCTGCAGAAGAAGATTCTGGCAGCAGAAACCAGCTGCTGAGACATGCCTCCAGAGGACATGTGAGGACAGAAGGTGAGCTGCTAGTCCTGGCCAGGCTGTGGGCTGAAGGAGGACTGGTGAACGCACACTGCATCATGCAGGCTGCCACTCTGGGCCTGCACTACCAACCTGTGGTGATGGCTGGTGGGAATACATTCAGGTCATGGGCTGGGAAAAGGAGCAGTCTACTGAGGAAGGGTCACAGACTATTGCAGGAACTGTGCTCAAAGAGGGGACTTCTTATGTGATGTCACATCAAGAATTATTGAAAACCAAAACCTGAGATTTTGCCTTGGGTTCCTCTTGCCTCCCATGGTCACAGGCAAACCCTCCCCCAGCCACAGGCACCTCCATGAGCACACATCCTGGAGTCACCTAGCTCCATGGGAAGCATCCACCTGCTTCTGCAGAGCCTGCTATGTGCCCATCTGGCTTTGCCCCTTCTCCCCTTCCAGTCAACCCCTGGACTGCAGCCTGCTTCTGGTGAAATGGGTGAAAAGGGGTGTGAACTTACCTTCAGCTGAAAATGAGAAGAGTACGGGGAGTAGCTGGGGTCTTCCCTGTCTCCTGAGTCACAAGACAAAATGGGGGAAAAGGTAGTGAGTTAGCGTCACTTGGTAGCTCAGAAATACCGCACCAAGGGAAACTTAAGAGCCTGCAACTATGTTAGTAGCTGATTTTAGTTTAACCAAACTCGATGCAATATGCAGGCAGGAATGCATTAAAATCCGTGGGTGAGTTTCTTATTAAACATTTCCTTATGAAATCAGGACTGAATAGTATTGCAAATAATAGGACATAGGTGGCCTTGGAGTTTAGACCACCTCCTGTTGTCTCACGATTACTCTCCTCCTCTCTGGCCAAATCCCTCCAAAGGGCATTCACAAAACCCCCTCTGCAGTACCCCCTGAGAGAGCACATCCTTTCTCTGCTATTCTTTGACAAACCAGGAGGTCTGACTGCAGTGGACAAATGCGATCTCAACAGCAGATCACTGGGATCTGCTGAGAATCATACTATTCACAAGGAGTACAGTCACACCTCCCCTCCATAGCTTTGGAAGGTCTCAGCTGATAAAATGTTTTGCTTTGTCCCAGTAGGGATGAGACTTAGATAGCAAAGTAAGACCTCCTTGCCTCCTTTTTGGATGTGGGATTTTATTTTTAAATGGATAATGGGAACAAGATCTGAACTGGAAGAAAAAATCTCCTAGGTATAACTTGGAGAGGTCCCAGGTGCAAAAGCATTGCTAAAAGACAAACAAAAAACTGTCCTGATTTTTTACCTGGACTTTCCAGACATAATAGAGTCATAGGAAATTACCTCTCAGCGTGACACACCAGGACACTCAGTCACTCCTCCTACACATCTGTGGTTTCTGCTTTGGTCCTTACTCTTTTCCCTGGTCTGTCTAGAGATCCATTTCCATTTGCATTTCTTCATCAGTCTGAAACTTTTCTCTGTCCTACCTCTAAATTATTCATCATCTTCAAGTCTTGTCTTGTAGCCCTCCTACCTTTTTTAACTCATAAGTGGTGCATGCATGCTCAGGGTTGAGGGAGAGTGCAGTCAATCAATTCATCATACCTCGCACAATTTCATCTTGGGTGTAGGC
Source organism: Cygnus olor (assembly GCF_009769625.2). Classification (NCBI taxonomy): domain Eukaryota; kingdom Metazoa; phylum Chordata; class Aves; order Anseriformes; family Anatidae; genus Cygnus; species Cygnus olor. The sequence goes on from NC_049169.1 coordinate 44,760,590, forward strand.
ATGGTTGTCCACTCCAGTAGTCTGCTTTATGAATGTGGGCTGGCAGAAGTCATTTTCTGGAGGGTAGTCCTCCAGCTTCAGAGGGGCAGTGAGGAAGCAGATTTCAGGGACAATATACATTATCAAGAAGATCCATCCATTGGACACCAGAGCAATGGCCACAACAGGATCATCCCAGGCAGGTTTATTTAAAAGTTGGTTGCCTTTTATGAGCATAGTGATCCACACAACCCAAATGGCAATGGAGAACAGGACAGTGACAAAGATGTGTGCCCCGTGTCTCTTCCAGCTCTTGTATGGCCCACAGAATGTGAACATGGACATCAGGAAGGTCAAAGCCATCAGGAAGAGCACGTAGATCAGAAGCATGACAAAGTCCTTGTTGGCCTGCTCTGAAAGCATAAGCAGAAAATCATCTCTGTAATTTACTAGCATGGTGACTAGGTACTCAATGTTGATCACAATTTGCACGAGGGCAAAGGAAACAATGAGTAGCAGCAACACCAGCCAGGAGAAGGGCTTTTTTCCTCTCACTAGTTTGATGAGGTTGAAGGCATGGGTGAGAAGGCTGGAGAAGCAGAGTGCAAAGAGGACTCCAAATAGGAAGAAGCGAGTGGGGCGAGTATTTTCATTGCTTTTAATGATGAAGGCAAAAGTGAGACCAAAAATGCCGAGTGTTCCTAAGAGGAAGAAGAAGTAAATGGAGATCATGTGCCTCTTGTTGTTGTCTTGGACTTTACAGATGAGGAAGAAGAGGGAGCAGATGAGGAAAATGGTGACGAGGACTCCAGCTGTAGCCAGTGACTCCAGGACAATCCCCCAGGCCTGCTCCATGTCACAGAGCAGGTAGTAGTCAGAATGGATGCTGCCGCAGCCTCGGGGAACTGGCGTCGCCATCCTGGTGCCTTCTTGAACAACCCCACTGGGAAATGTTTCCTCGAAGCTGTAGAAAGAGAAAAGTCACAGGCTGTTGCATCAACCACCTGGGTGCTGCAGCACTGGGGAAGGAGAGGACAGATGTCCATCCCCACCTCACCAGGCAAGGACACGACAGTGCTAAGGACATGGGGCTGTGGCAGCAGAGCTGTCCCCCTGTTTGGCTCTGGCTCTCTATCAAAGGCAAGCCAAGCCCCTTAGCAGGAGGCGATTCACCTTACAAGTCCTCTGCACTGTGCACAAGGTTGTGCAATGCTGCAGGAGTGTGGGCAGCAGGAGGAAGGTGAGGCCCTTTTGCAGGTGTTAGCCTGGCGCCCTGTGGCACTGAGACTGAGCTGCCTTGTCACTTTTGTCCCAGGTGATACAAGAGCATGTGTTAATCATGATACAATTTACACTCTTTTGACAAGTTCAAACAACATCAGTACCCGGTACTAGTGAGCTCCAAAGATGAGCAATACAGAACAGGAAACTCTCCTTAGTTTGTTTTCCCTCTATTACTTTCTCTGAAACACTTGTGGCTTTTGTTTATGGGTATGAGTGAAAGGAAGCTTTAACTGCCTTTTATCCTGCAGATAACTAACTTGGATGCCTCCAGCACAACTCTTCTCAGTGCAATTTAAATAGAAAATAAAGGAAAATATTGGGGTTGTTTCGCCTGGAAAAGAGAAGGCTCCGGGGAGATTTTATAGCAGTCTTCCAGTACCTAAAAGGGGCCTACAGGAAATCTGGGGAGGGGCTCTTCTATCAGGGAGTGTAGTGATATGACAAAGGGTAATGGCTTTAAACTAAAAGGGAGTACGTTTAGATTAGATATTCAGAAGTTCTTTACTACAAGGGTGATGAGGCACTGGCACAGGTTGCCCAGAGAAGCTGTGGATGCCCCATTCTTGGCAATGTTCAAAGCCAAGCTGGATAGGGCTTTGGGCAACCTGGTATGTTGGGAGGTGTCCCTGCCCATGGAAAGGGTGTGGAATTAGATGGTCTTTAAGGTCACTTCTAACCCAAACCATTCTGTGATTCTATGACTCTAAGATTCTATGAAACTAACCATGAACCCCAAGCTCACAGTCCTCCTTCTTCAGGGTAGTGCAGCAATAAGAACTATTCCAAATATCTCAGCCCCCTCCCGAAATTATTGCCTTGTGTAGCTAAAGGCCTGACATGTCAGAGCTAATATTGTCATTACATGAGAAGTAACCAACAAGTTACTGCTCAAGGAGTCCATGAGTCAAGGGTGCGCACAGTCTTCCAACACACCTAGCGTGTTCCTGCTGTCTCATCACGAAGAGTTCAGTGCTGGCTGAGTAAGCCTGGTTTAAGCCTGTCTCGCCAGGGGATCAAAGGGCTGTTTAGGTGAGCTCCGCCCATCACCATGGGGAATTAAGTTGCCTACTTCTTTGGGAGCCTGAAGCATGTGCAGAAACCACTGCAAGAGGACATTGGACACTTTATTGCCCATTATGCAGGCACTGAGTGAACTTAGATCCCAGCGGCAGGTAGTGCTTTGTAGGTCCAAATTGTTCAGTTAGATCCAGTCTCTAAAATCTCTCAAAATAGGAGTTTAGACACAATAGCAGCATGAAACATGGGAAAATCTGGCCTTAACGGTGACCTGCACTGGAAAGCCAAGGTCTTTCTTTTCTGATATATCAACAAAAAAAAAAGTTGATCTTGCTTGCTGTGCCATTTACCTTGATTTTCCCCCTCCAGAACAACATACTGCAATTACAAGGCTAGTGTTAAGACACATTCTGGGGAGAGGAGGTTGAGTCTTCAATAAATGGCAGCTGACCTAACCAAGGGATAAATGAAGGGGGAAAACATCACTGACTGACTCCCAGCCCCACATACACCTCAATGTTACCTGATTAGAAATGGTGAAATATATTTCCAGCTTTTAACCTCACTCTGTTAAAGGAGATGTGCAGCTCTTCAAAAAGCTGGCTACAATAAAATGCAAAGTATGAGGGAGCTCTGGAATCTTGTGGAGAGAATGACGGTGAATAATACATGCAAAAGTTTTTGCAAATCATTATTCATAACATTATGGGGATTTACAGTCACTTGTACAAATAGTTGAGAGTTATCTTGACATTTGTGAAAAATGAATAATGAATCTTTTTGAAAAACTAGAGAGCAAATGCTACAATTTTATCCACAGAAAGCTGCTGTTGATCAGATCAGTTTGTCTATTCCCAGCTCCGACAGGTCCAGACCAATGCCGGCTGTCGGGGCAGGTAGAGAGCCCAGAGAGCCAACGAGACCCCAGGGCAGCACAGAGTGCACACCTAGCTGTGGGACCTGTCTGATGCTTACTGCAAGTGGTGCTTGCCACACCACCAGCTGTTTGTTCCAGGCACTTGGAACAAACAGGATGTAGAAAACCTTCCTGTCTTGGAGAACTGGGCCACTTACTGTTATTTTTACTCCTTTTTCTTTTTTCCCAGGATGGATGGCATACGAGATATGAAGAGTCTCTGCCCTGTCTCCCTCTCCCCAGAAGCTGAGCCTGCCCATCTGGCACCTACATGAATCTCCAGGATTTCCAGGGGCTCTGCAGTCTGTGCAAGGAAGCCTGTGCTGCGGTAACTTCACTACTGCTGCATCTGCATCACAGCTCACCCCAAACTGTGGTCCTCACTGTAGTGCTGAGTCTTCTCCCTCCAGCCTGAGCCTGTTCTCTCATTGATACTCGTGCATAAAATATGCTCATCCAGCCACAAATTTCAAATCACATCCCAGCAAAGTCTGTCATAACTCCCCCAGCTCCAGCTGGCAGTCCCAGGTTAGAGTCAGGGGTGGGAGGCAGTCTCTGTTTGCCATGGCACCCCACGCACCCTCCTCTCCCACCCCTATATCCGTGGTCCTGCACGCCATCCCACCCCGGGCGCACAGCATGGGTCCACTCTGGATCCTGTAGGATATTGCCTGGAATTACCTTTGTGGGTCCTGCCCGGAGAAGGCAGCAAAGAGGCTCCAGCTGGAAGAGGCCACCTCCCAGCACACCAGTAACACAGTCACCTCCTCTCCTGTGACCCCAGTGGAGCAGCAGCCCTGCGCTTGCGCTCCCTGGGAGCTTTAAAAGCTGGAGGGCTGTGGAGGTGTGGCTGAGCACACCTATTCCAGTTCCACTACCTCTCCGACGCTGCTATGAAAATACGGTCCCCGTGCCAGGAAATGAAGCCTGGGCTCCTGACGTCAGCGGGGCAGTCACCCCTGCGGCAGGGTGGGGATGGAGCCTGTCCCAGCCCAGGGTCTGGGCCAAATGCTGCTCAGCCAAGTGTCTGATAAGGCGCTTCTCTGTCTGACTCCTGGCACCTGTAGAGGAGGGCCATGGCTATGAACAGAAGCGTGTCCCCTGTCTGCTCTAAGCCTTTTGCCTGGGTGCATGCTTTCTTGCCAGATAACTGCTTTCGAGGTGGACATGGAGGAGGTCTCAGGATGCAAATGGCCCCATAGCACCTGGAGGAAGAGCAGCTGCAAGCCTGGCTCCAGGGACAGTTTCTCTGGGCTCTTGCTGGGACCTGCATCCGTGTGTGGGCACACGTCCTGCTCTCTCTCCTCTCATCACTTCCACGGGTGCCAGAGAGAGCCATGTGCTGCTTCCCAAGGGCAGCTTGCCTTTCCCGGGGCCTCGCTCTGCCCAGCCCTGCTCTCTGGCAGTGCAGCTCTGCCTGCTCGCAGGCACTGAGTCATGTTGTCCAAGGTGCTGGCCCAAATGGTGAAGGCAATGACAAATTCCCCCTTGCTCCACATTGTGCCTCTGGCCTGACACACCCATCAGCACAAATCCATTCAAAGCCAGGGGGGGTATCTTCAATGGGTTCGTGACTTCATCTACTGCTTCAAAAGTTACTCACTGGGAGTATTTTATTATTCTGATTAAAGAAACGACATTTGGGCCTATCCACACCAAGCCCCTAAGTCTGGAAATCCCTCCCACCCCATGAAGGACGTGATCCTTCCCAGTACTGTGGGAGTGGCAGCAAATGCCTGTGCGGAGGTCTGGGTACCAGTGGCTACCTCACCTGCATGTTCGTTCTTACTCGCTTAGTCTGGAGTCCCTGGTTTATTTCATTTGAATGTTGCACATGGAGATACTCACAAGCCATGTACAAATGTGTTTTTCTGAGTCCTCTTTTGCACACTCCCTAGAAGCAGACGGGGGACTGCAGGGATGCCTGGCTCCTGGAGTGAATGGCAACACTTGGGGCAGCCGCTGTGGGGTGGGCTGCTCCTCGTGGCCTTCCTGCTTTCATTTCACTGGAAAAAGCTGAGGCTTCTCAGGAAAGAGCATAGCGGGTTTCTTTATATAAAATTAATCTTAACTTGAAAGTAGGTCCCAGGCTCAGTGGGCCAGCCAAGAAGAGGCAGCTGTGAAAAATGAGAGGAGGAAAGAAGGGGGTGATGGAGAGGAGTTTAGCTCTGGCTCAGTGGGACCCAGCTGGTCTAGGAAGAAATCCCTAGAAGCTTTCAAAGGTCACCGGTCACTCACCAACCCATTTGCATCTTGTCAGAGCACATTATGGATTGTCAGCTACTTTGCTACATTTACACAGACACACAAGACCCCATGGAAGTCAGCACGTCAAATTATATCAGGTTTGTGGGTAAAAAATGAAGAAAAGATAAGAAGATTAACACTGACATTTTCCAGAATGCCTGAGAAATCCTTGTGAGTCAGTCATCAAGCACACTCTGTACTTTCAAGATACTAACTAATACATAGGGCTGGATTTTTACAAAACATCCCAAGTGACCAAGGAGTCCAAGGGCTGCTGAACTGTGGTAGAGTGAGAAGTGGTGGCCCATGCCCTCATGCTGTGCTGAGGAGGGTGGAGAAGTGTCACCAGTCTACATGAGAGCTTGCAAATGGCATGATGGTCACACTGGAAAGGTGAGGTGACTGTCACCTCACTTTAGGGATGGGATGCAACTTGCAGATAGAGGCACCTAAATTTAGATGTTTATGGGTTATTACCTAATTGTGAGCTGGGTGTCTCAGAACTCATTTGAGATGCCACAGGGTATATTTCCAGCGGCTGCTCCAGGAGCACATACATGGATTTCCCATACCTCCTGTAGCAGATCTGGCAGCTCTGTGCAGATGTTTTGGATATCCTAAGGCATCTCAAAACACCTTAGTAAGAGTACATTTTTCCACTGAGTACTGATGTTCCACCAACTATTTCAGAGCTGAGATGTCCGGCTTATATGTAGGCACCTGGGTGTAGATGTTCACCATATGGACTTCATTCTGGCACATCAACACTGATAAATATGTCAAGGTACTGTAGAGTAACTGAGTCACCAGCACGGGGCTGGCATATGGGATACAAGAGCTGTGGGAAGCTACCCTTCTGGAGCATCTGCTGACACTGGATAACCCAGGGGATCTCAGACAGCAGTAGTGTGTAGTCAACTGAATTGAGTCCCAGGTGTCTACAGAGTAGCCTTCTTCATGTGAGCCTGTTGTCCAGATTGCCACTGTGGCTGGTGAAGAAAAAGAAACACTTCCAGTGGAGTTTCAGTTGACCTGCTCTGGATGAAACAAATCACACCTAAGAAGTACTATTTTCCCTCCATCAGAGAGAAAGTGAGATAAGAAGTAAGGTAATTAATTCAGATATAGATCTTTATACCTGTCGTCTGAATTGCATACCAAGCCTCCAAAATCATTGCAACACAAGACAGTAGCAAAAAACTGGTGATGTTGGCAGGTCCCTTGGGTTGGGAGGCTGTTGGTAGCAAGTCGGTTTGCTTTGGCCATAGCATGGGCCTGGAAAGCCAAGCTGGCTGCCGGTGAATGGGAGGGAGCAGCAGCTGGGTTATCCCTATGTGTTGGCTCTACTCTTTTCCCCTTCTCTGGTCCTGAGGTGCCAATGCCTGGTGCTGCCCACAGTGCCCTGAAGCCCGGGGCCAACCCTGCTCCACCAACTTCAGCATGGAGCCATCTGCCAAGGGCAGAGCACTGCAGCCCCTCTCATCACAGCCAGGTCTGGAGGAGAGAGCGTACCTAGGAGGTTCAGGGAGTGAGTTTGTAACTTCTATAAAACCAAGTAATAAAGCAATTAGACACATGGGGAGAGACGGTGCTTGGTGCTCTGGAATGTGTCTAAATGACGTGTATTTTTGGTCAGTGATATTCGCTGAGTTGTGAATGTGTTTGTGTCATTCCTTCTGCTTAGCCACCTGTGCAGTATGTTGACAACACAAGAGCAGACTTTCTCCTTGAAAACTCCTCCAGCCAGCACTTATCTCCTTCACACTGAGCTAACATTGCAGCAGCCTCCACCCTGTCCTGCCCCTTCCATTTCCTGCGGTCTTAAATCAGATCAGATACAAACATTACAACACCCTTGGAAATAGTCATGGGACGGGACTAGCCCAGAGGTGACAGACCTCCAGCCCAGGTAGCCAGCTTGGAGCACTCTGCCTTAGTCGGGGGTGAAGACAAGGGCAGGGGCCGTCATTTCTGGGTGCCACCTCCCCATAACACTGGACTTTGTTCTGGGGGTCCCATCCCTGAAGCCCCTCTGCTCTGGCTCTGAAAGCATGTATCCAAGGATTACCCAAACCCCTACCTAAGAGTCAAGTGCTTTTTCTTTGGAAATGAATACTTGACACCAAGAAGTGAATGTTTTCTAAAAAATTTGAAAAAGAAACTCATAGTGGTGTCCTTCAGAGCTGTTACTTGTCTCTGCAGCCATCAGCTCTTCCAAACTGCACATGTGCTGCTTACCATTTTCAGTTTCACTAACAAAATAAACATTTCTAGTATGTAACACTGGTGTGCTACTTTTCCAGGAAGCGTTGGTTGCCACTTCCTTCTCTCAGAAGCTTCCTTCATTAAATGAGTAGGTTTTTTGCTGCAAACGGGATTGCTTCCTTATGCAAACCCAAGTATGGCCACCCTTCTGCCTGGAAACCCAGGGGATGGCTCCTGAAGCACCCACCAAAACTGTCCTGACTCTATGCCTTAGACTTGCTCCTAGGCCATGGCACATTATTTTTCATACACCATAAGTGCAGAATCCTGAGCAAGAACAGGAAGAAAGAAGAGGAAAACAACTATGAGCATCTGTGGCTGGGATCACTTTGGCTAGGAAGAGCCTTCTCATGAAACGGGGCTGGTGCCCTTGAAGGCTGTGAGCAAGTTCAATGAAAAATAGATTTAGCAACTCCTTTTGGACTTTCAAGCATATACTGATAAATGCTTCACTGATGACAACCAAGTCATTCCTCCAGGTGTAGTTTTCTGGAGATATTCTGTACCCACCACCTGGGGAGCTAATAGGGTTCCAGTCCTTTTGGCATTAACATCATCCACTTTTGTGCTGATGCTGTGTGTTCCTGAAGCAGAAAGTTGCACTGGTGGGTCATGTATGTAGACACATATCTGGGGAGGAGCGTGCAATTTTCAGGAAACAGGGGATCTGAAAGCATACCAAATGGTAGGGATGTTACCTGACACCCCTGGAAAGCAAGACATGCCAAATTTGAATCAGAAGAACACACATTTTCTCTCTCCCAGAAAGGATGATCCCAAGTCTGGGCAAACGATTTAGAAGGGAGGGGATGTCTGGCTGCATCTTTAACTGGTGAACCCTGGCAGAGAAACCATCTGCAAGTACGCCAGGAGGAGCTGACTTTTGCTTTCCCTTGTGCCAGTCCTTCTCATCTGAGTACCCTTGCCTGGCCTCTAACGGGGTTCCCTTTGGTATTCCTTGCCCACTAGGGTTTGGGTAGCTTTCCTTTTTCACTCCTTGCTGGGGGTTGAGGTGGCTGGCTGAGATGCTCACTGGGAGATGATTAGACCATCTCTTTGCACAGGTGGCTGTTGGCAATAGATTTTCCAAGACACACTTTCTGCCCTGGAGTGTGAGACTGATCTCATCTGATAGCTGTGGCTTGGATAAGAGGCTCTGCAGAGGGCTGTTTTTGTGCAAGAAACATTCCTGAGACCTCCAACCTCTGAGTATCACCAGTGACATTAAGCTCACTAAGAGCCATAGCAATACTCATTTCATGCACGCCTGCTGCATCTAGTGGTTAAACAGCGTTGAAATCTATGACATAATGATACACATTCAAATAGCTGCACTTGGGGAAAATGAGGAGGAAACAGTGCCCTATTGTATCTGTTTAACCGAGACAGAAATTTAAATGGGTGTGCCTAAGCAGCCTGAGAGCATTCCAGCCCCAGCCGCTTGCTTCTGTAAGATGATGCCTCTCACTGCAGTTTCTAGCCGATCTCGGTGGGCATTTAACCGCAAACGAACACACATTCTTGCTCGCAGGCATGCACACGTAGCAGCCTGGCCGCACCCAGTCCCACGCCACCTGTGTCTCTCCTGCCTCTGCTGTTGCAATAGGTATTAAAACTAGATAAAAATGTAGGATTTGCAAGGTGCAAGGGTACCGCTGTTGAAGGCAGGAGCCAGGGGGGCTAAGAGAGCGGACAATTGCAAGCCACTATCACCACTGAAAACGTTTTCCCCTAAAAACTCACTGCAGGATGTTCTTCCCATGCTCCATTGTTACAGGACCTCTTCCCTTGCTTTCTGAAGCTGAATCTGAAAAATCTACCCTCTTTAAATGCTATTTGGTTCAGTGTCTGCACTTTGTAAGATGGAGCACTTAAAGGCCATAGATTTGAATCCTAGCCAGAGAGATTAAGTACTTGAGAACTGAAGCTGAGGCCGTAATGTAATCCATTTCATTATTTTCCCTTTAATTCTATCATAATAAAGAGTTGAGATCTCAAGGGGAGAGCCGACTGGAAAGTGAAGTCTATACATAAAATTCCCATTCTTACTGTATTAAGCTTTCCAACAAAAGCAAAGGAAAAATAACTCAGCATATGAAGCCTTACACATGGAGTCAGACACAGAGAATAAACACACACACTCTTCCTCACTCCTTTAACCAAAAAGCCATCCTTTCATCAAAAGTTCAAACGGAAATTTCCACTGGTGATTCAGACCAGCTGGCAGGACTTGAAGCGTCTCCTCTTCTGCTGCTGGGATTGATTCTCTGATTCACCTCACACTTTCATTTCAGATAAGATTGTGGGGCTGCCTACAATCGAGCCAGGTGCCTTTCTCTTCTCTTGCTTGGTGGTCACAAAAGACTTCGCAAACTTGCTGCGTGTACACAGATTGAAACAACAAGCAACGCTGGGTTAGAAAAGAGTATTACGCTGTTAAACATCAACTAGAAACTTGTGCTTTCCAGGAACATCCAGTCTGGATGCTGTGCCCGGGGCTGGGTGAAGGTGAAGGAAAAGAGAAAAGGGGTGTTTGAACCAGACAGAATACACAGCTGATTGCTAAATTTCTGGCATTACTTATGTTTCTTCCAACCTTCTTGACAATCCAGGAGCTCCTCTAAGCTAGGGGGAAGAATGTCAATATGCTGTCATTATTAGTAGCCAAATGGAGAGAACTTGGCAGGAAGAAGACAGGTTTGCAAAGCTTCTGGCTTGCGGTACGGAGAGAAAGAGAACGTGCCAATGGATTTTTGTCCAATTTGGACCAATAACCTCAACTAAGGAGCACCTTTTAAGCTAAAAACTGGCCCTGCTACACTCCTCTCCCCTCGCTCACTCTCACCTTTCCTCTAGGAGGGATGGGTCAGCAAACTCTCCCTCTGGAGCCTCTGGGCTCCCTGCTGCTCTCCAGACCCAGCAGCCCTGGGATGCTTTGCTTAGTAAACAAAGTTACACACACCCCCAGTGACAGCCATGCCCCAGGGAAGTGTTTAATGAAGGCTTAGTTGCCAATTAACCTCTTTAAAAATGCAAATGCAGCTTCAGCTAATGATATCAGCAATCCAGCAACGCATCAGAGAGATGAGACTGCTCTTGGTGTGTGCATGTCTTTGCTTTCCCATGGCAAAGGGAAGCTTCAATCTCCCCACAGCAGGTTCTGCTCCTCTTCCACAGTTGTTGCATTGCCTGATAATCTCTTCCTTGTTCATTATTAACAAACTGCCATAACAGACATTTGTTTGCAGTAATGGAAAAAAACAACAACAACAACAAAAAACTGGCTAGTGTAGGAGCAGCTCTTCTGAAAAGGCTGTGAAGCACTTTTCCAGGAATCCCTGGCCACATATAAGACCTCACCCCAGGGTAAAACCAAGTCACTGTTGGGCATCAGACAGTGCCACCACATTTCAGGGAGCAAGTAATAACCCATCTCTGGGACCTGCGGGGAGGCTCATGTAATCACATGAGAAAATTATTGCCTGTGTGATTACATTCTTAGAAGGCTAAAGGAATTGCCAAACATTTTGGCTCTGACCTTCTGTTTGGCACATGACACATCATATCACGTGTGGGATAAGCTAAAATACATTCTTGAAAAAAGTCTATGCTGTAATGGAATGAAGGAATTCCACATATGCTATGGATCTGAGCAAAAATATTGCTGATCCCAAGGGTTTTACCAAGTTACAGGGCCATGATGTATGTATGGGCAGAAGTTACCATGAGATCTTACATTACATGGGATTAGAGTCTGGATGTTATTCTGGATTGGGTCAACGGATGTCTTCATCGCCAGCCCTATGACTTTGCATGCTAGGCTTTCATAGACTAAATAGCCTTTCCAGCTCTAAGGAGCCAGCCTCAACCTGATCAGCCAGCTTACAGTTAGGTTTCCTTGAACCAGAACTGAACTCACACAGTGAATTTGAAGCTGTGTTGAACTGGAACAGCACTAAACCAGCTTCAGCTCTTATCTGACAACCCAACTAAGAACTCAATCCAGTTTATAATGATTCACCTGTCTGACCAGCAGCGTGTTTTTACTAGAGGTAAATGCAAAGGAAAGTGACAATCCATGTGTGATCCTGCCAAACAAAACACACATTCTGGATGTATTACATGACAGTCTGGCTTCTTTAGCAAACACGGCATCTGTTGCCATCCTGTTTCTAATTAAAAAATGTTTGCTGTTACATAACAGTTAATCCCCAATCTCCAAAGTGGTTAATCTAGATGTACACATGGTTAAAACCTCTGCCAGCGAATTGAAATCTGATTTTCCTAACCACTCATTTATTACTGTGAACCAGAGAAACAGGGCTGTTGAGCGTTACTGGTTAGGATGTATCCTGATCTTCCATGACAGCAGAAAAATTTGATAGGTTTGCCTTCTATCTAACCATCCTTCTCTTTACTCACCAATCAGATTTAAGACTAATACAAGTTGCTGAATACAAATTAACCACCACTTCCCTAACAAGCAATCCTACATTATCAAGCAATGAGAAGCTGGCCCTGCAGGCCCAGCAGGGTCTCCATTGCCTTGTTTCATTTACCTCATTGCTTTGCATCTTCTAGAGCATCTGTGAACACAGACCCCAGTCTGTCCCTGACTGGATAAGATAGTCCTGCAGCTGTGCAATGGAGGGATCTCCACCTGCACAGGGCTGTAGTGGTTTCCTCTAGCAAGAGGCTTCAAAGTGCAATTGCCTCCTAAAATGCCATCAGTACAGGGAGAGCCACAGAGGAATTGCTGAGGCAGCTCACATCTCCCCCTGCCCTGGAAAACACAAGGCAGGCAGAGCTGGTGGCAAAAGGGCCAGGCAGGCACCTGCCCATTGCCAGGGAGAACAGCCTGCAGGACCACATCATGGTCAGATGTGAGCAGCAAAGCAGAGAACCATCTCTTGGGCAGCTTAGGGACCTGCTTGCAGGCTGCTCAGATGGGCAAGGTGAGCAGGGAAGAGTGCAGGAGCTACTTTAGAAAAGGGCATGCATGCATGAGACTGTCTTGGTGAAGGCAGGAAGTCAAACATGTAAGAATGGGTAAGAATGGGTAAAGAGGGCGAGGAGATGGGAGGTCCCAAAAATGCACCAAATAATGGAGGCTTAATAATGCAATGTGTTCTGGGGCATGCTGAGCACGAGGAAACCCTGCTCAGGGGGGATAGCAGCAGGGTTCAGCAGGCCTGAACCATCTGCATTTGGGTGCTGGTTAAATACACGAAAGGAGGCCTTGGCTGACGCTTCAGAAATAATCAGTCCATGCAAAGAGGCCTGCAGACAGGGAGGGAGGCAGCACCCAGGGACTCAGGGGCAGAGGGGCTCCCCTACCCTAGGCCACGCGGAGAGATTCCTCCACGCTGGCAGAGTGCCTCCCAGCTCTGTTCCCCTGCAGCTGGCACTGCCCCAGGACTGCAGTCACCAAATGCTTCCAAAGGTCAGTGGAGTCCCTTGTTCAGCTTTATCTTATCAGATGATGGGAGAGGACTGTGTAGTGATGCAATCCTGCAGACAATACAGAAAAGCAGAGCTTGCCTCTTTCTGCTCGTCTGGGCAATGAGATTTTGCTGAGGTACTGAGCAAGCAGGCTAACCTGCTCAGAGGGGGCAGTCCCGTCTTCCACCTCAGGGCCCAGCCCGTTGCCCACTTCAGTCCGAGAACACGTCCAAGCTGAAGGTGGACCTGGGGCTGTGCACAATTTCACAGGCTGTTTCTTTCAATCCAAGATTCATTTTAAGGCTCAACATGGCTTCTGGTGCAGTTACCTTGCTTCAGCAAAGCAGGCAGGAGATGACACGTGTCCTGTCATTGTGAAGGTCAGTGAGATGAGTGTCCAGATCCTGAGAGACAGATCGCTTCAAGGCAAGGTCACCTAGCCATGGTTGGCTTCAGATCTCTGCTTGTCAAAGGTTGTTTAAAGCCCCCAAAGGCTTTAAACAACCCCCCAAACCAAGAACCTCCTTTGCTGTATGTATAAAACAGAATTACAGAATATCCTGATTTGGAAGGGACCCACAAGCATCATCAAGTCCAACTCCTGGCTCCACGCAGGACCAACCAAAAATCAGACCATGTGTCTGAGAGCGTTATCCAAATGCTTCTTGAACTCCGTCAGGCTTGGTGCCATGACCACTGCCCTGGGGAGCCTGTCCCAGTGCCCAACCACCCCCTGCGTGCAGAACCTTTCCCTAACCCCCAGCCTGACCCTCCCCTGTCCCAGCTCCATGCCGTTCCCTTGGGTCCTGTCGCTGTCCCCAGAGAGCAGAGCTCAGCGCCTGCCCCTCCGCTCCCCTCGTGAGGGAGCTGCAGGCCGCCATGAGGCCTCCCCTCAGCCTGCTCTGCTCTGGGCTGAACAAACCATGAGACCTCAGCCACTCCTCACACGTCTTGCCCTCTAGGCCCTTCACCATCTTCACAGCCCTCCTTTGGACACACTCTAATAGTTTTATGGTCTTCCTATACTGTGGTGTGCAAAATTGCACCCAGTACTCGAGGTAAGGCTGCACCAGCGCAGTGCGGAGCAGGACAATCCCTTCTCTTGATCAACTAGCAGTGCAGTGCCTGATGCTCCCCAGGATACAACTGGCCTTTTTGGGGCCAAAGATAAAGAGATAACGACACTCACCAAAGAAACTATGCCCATCAGCAAATTGCCCTCCCTTTGCACAACAAGTTTATCAACAATTGGAAGCTACCAGACCCTCATTAGCCACATCTCCTTCTACGTCTACTGCTTCTACCAAATTTAAAAGAGCCAAAACTGTCTGCAGTAGGATTTTAAGAGGAACGTGGCAGTCACATTCACCAACAGTCCACATAAAAACAAAACCAAAAAGAAGAGATAATGGATAGAACAATTGCCTTTCCATCAGCCTAAACAAGCCACCATGGAGAGGGAGAATCCTCATTAGTCACAAAGAGACATCCATAGGCCAGATCAGATGTCATCATCTGACTTGCAAAAGCAGCACTGGCATTTTCAAAGAAGTGAGGTAGCCTGGAAATCTGAGGGTGGGTCTTCAAAAAGTCATCCTCTGAGCTAAATAGAGGCAATTTAACTGGAGTAAAAGGAATCATATCTGAGTGGGAGCCTTGGAATAGTCAAAGGATCACAAACCTCTGTCATGCCTCACAAGGGCTCTCTAACAAACCTGACTGAGAAAAGCAAGCTTGACTGGAGCAAGATCACCAAGCAGGCAGAAGGGAAGCTCCCTCTACATTTGATCTTAATGCGAATAGGCTGTCAAACTACTGCTGACATTTCTTCCACAGATCATTTATAAACAGTTACTGTATTATCCATTCTGGGCAGTAGAGCCAATACTCTGAATTTTTAAAAACTTGCGTTTTCACCTAAACTTTTCTTGAAAATTGGAAAAGTGACTCCAAGATTCCTGGTCAATACTAAAGTAATCCTCGTGAAAGGGTGCGGAGAGCCTTAGATAAAGATACGTATACACGACAAGTCTATCTAGTGGAAAATTGCCCATAGATCTGCAGAATCTCTAAGAGGCTTTTTGAGACCTGCAATTGCAGGAAAAGAAAACTGATTCTGTCTAGGCTCTGTCAAAGGGGTCTATTAGGGTATCTGCTTTATATTGTTGATTGTGTTTGGGGATGACTAGTCTTTAACAACCATATAGAGCCTCTGGCATGCACCAAGATAAGGGTTTAACACACCTGCATGTATGCACATGAACAGAAGGAACAGAAAATCAGTCACTAGTAGGAAATTTATCATTCCTTACTTTTTGTTGCATTAAATAAAACTCCATAATAAATAAATTAAACTAATAAATAAAAAACTAATAAATAAATAAATCTCTCCACACTTTCTCTGCAAGGCTTGCTCCATGGATATTGCACTCACATTCCATTGCTACTCTATAGAAGTTATTTTTATGACACCAACTTTTATTATGCAAAAGACCTTTTTCTATGTTAAAGCCAACAGATTTCATTCATAAGCCCTGGTTCATGGGATGGATCAGAAGAAAAGCACACAAGAATCATTTCCTTCTGGAAAGCCAACATAAAAGTTATCATGCAACCCTCCCTCTACCTCACATGGAAGACTTGCAGAGCGAGTTTTGCTATTTGCCTTTCTTTACACAGAGATGTGTTTGTGGGTGAAAAATCTTAAAGAGGATACAGGAGATTTAAATCAGTCTAAACGGGAAATGTGACGACTAGCTACCTTTCTTAAGAAGAATATATAAAAAGGAAGAAGTGTTGGACAGAAGAAATAGCTTCTGTGAGAGACATGTCAACAGGGTTCTTTTTCTGCCTTTGCTAGGATTTGAATGGAAGACAAAGCATTTCCCCCTTTTCACATAGAGAGCCCACATTGCATCTCCTATCCTCAGGAACCTTCACAGAAATACCAAGCCAAATGCATAATGAAAGGCAGAAACTTTTGACAAAGTTCTACCCCTACAGTTTGTTATAGAAAGGCAATGAAGCAGCATGTACATCTCTGCAATTATGATGATCCTCCAGCAGAGAAGGCAAAGATAAAATCTTTGCCGTGCGCTCTCTTCCTTGTGGGCACATAGAATTATCCTGCATCAGCCTCTAATCAGCTTCATGTTTACAGACACTTCCCCCAAAACTACTGAACAAGCTCCAAGGGCACCCACCCCTCCCCAAGGATCAACAATGTCAACAGCTGAAAACTGCATAGTGCCGCCATCTCCTATCGCACAACTAGGCATGACCTTGGCACAGTCCAACATATACCCTCCCATGAAACATGATGTGCACTTGCCTGTCATAGGCAGGAAGGCACAAACCCAGGTCCCAGGGGGCTTTGGCAGCAGAAAGCACTATTGTCATTAGCACGTCTCCACATCTGGAGGGTTCTCAGGAAGAGGTACAGCTCTAGAGACATGGCTGTATCTATCCCATGGCCAGACAGCGAGACTATTCTCATTTCCCAGATGCCAGAGAAAAAACATCCTCTACACTTCCTGTCAAATAGTTATTTAGAGGGAGCTTTCATAGCTTGACCAGGAGAAAAAAAAAATTCTAAGGACTAAGTTTCCTTCAACTTTTTTTTTCCCCTTCTCAAAGCTCAGGGGTTAACCCAAAGCTTGGGCTTCTATGTCAAACTCATATTCTGATTCTCTGAGTTTCCACGGTAAGAGTTTTTTTCCCCAAAATTATCTGGTAAGTACTTAGGCAAGAGCCCGTAAGAATTCAGAATGACTATTTAACTACTTCTGGCACCAAAACTGTATTTTTACAGTATTTATTTGCTCTGCAACATTTACAGGAATTAATTGCTCACTTCAGTGTTCACAGAAAGTCCTTGCATGCCACTGCAGGCAAACCACAACTTCACATTTGTACAAGATCAAAATGCTTGGTACATGCCTGTGTCTTTCACAGGTCATGTAATCAATTCCATTCCTTTTCAAGTACTTCCAAGAGCTTTCAAGTATGTTGGACATTTTCCTTCTTCAGTGCTTGGCTAAACTGTGAATGTTTACTAATTTCAGACCTGCTTCATAACTAAGTCCCTCCAGATTCCCAATCACTTCTTACTCAGAGTTCCCACGTAACCTGAGGCTCTTCACAGCACAAACAGTGTTACTGGAACATCACCACTCTGTCATCCCTGGTTTTGGGGGCTGACTGAAAGGCTCTCAGGTCTTTGGACCAGGCTGCATTCCTCACATAACCTTCAAACTGAGCTGATATATCCAGCTTCAGTCCTATGACTACTTTAAGCAGACTTAGGCCGCCACCACAGAATAAAAATCCCTGGGATTTCCCACACTGGTTCCCAGCTGTGCTTTCCTGCCTATGTCTGGTCATGCAGCCCCTGGGCAGAGGGCACTTCCCTCTGGAACTGATACAGCCAAATCCATTTCAGACAGGTCAGATAACAGCTCTGGATCATGGCAGGGTTGCAAGGAACCATGCTACCTTTTTGCAGCTACCCTCATAATATTTATGTGGCGTAACAATAAAACAGAAACCCAAATTTTGGTTTCCTAGTACTAGGCCTGCACACAACCCTGCTTTCAACCCTGACATCAGTGTTTTACTCCTCCCCTCTGAAAGATTGTCCTGCCTCTGCTAGCTCTGTAATATTAAAATGAAAGACATTATATTCCCATTCTTTACCACTTGAGGTAAACATCTGTGCAGCATTAGAAATCAAAACTATAAAGCATGAAAATACTTATTACAAGTACATAAACCATCACCCTCTCATTATTTCACCTTTGGGGAATGCAGAAAACAGCTTTTGAGAACAGCGTTTGTTGAAACTTCATTTGAGTTTCAACTACAAAAATTGGCAGGTTGTGCTACCCTGATCCTGTTAAAACTTCCACCTCAGCTCCCTGATGAGCAGGGACTTGAGAGGCTTTTGTAGAAGTACACTTCAGAATTGCCCCTCAAAGGTCCTCCTAACTGAACAAACACACCCGCATCGGTTAGTACACAAAGCCACACACGTATCAATGCTGGTGTTTTCTTTTAGCCAGAGAGAGACAGGTTTCGCTCCATTCTTTTCCCCTCACATTTCATTAGATCAGCCACAGATTTTACTTTAGTCTGGCTGTAAATTGTTTTGACCAAATTCGTCTTTAGACACTCCCTATTCCACTTGGGTTGTATAAACACCCTCCAATCTATCCCTCGTGGCACAGTCACAGTAAGAAACTATTTCCTGCCACTCCAACCGGCTGAAGTATTTTTAGTTGAAATTGAATGCACATACCTGTGGCAGGTGAGGCACCGGTGAGAACGTGGATGTGGGCAGACCTGTGCTTTTCTAGTGCCAAGGGTTTCTACAGCTTATCATTCCAACTAAAGGGAGGTGTCCAACTGTCTAGGCGTCACTGCTCTCAAGGAGGCTCTGCACCTTTTACAAAGATTATACTACTACTCTCCTGCACTATTCTTGCCACTGGGGGCAAGACAGATCTCCCCCCCGCTAATACAACCTTCCACACAAGAAAGAGCACAGAGATTGCTGGAGTCTCTAAAACCTGTTAGGAAAGCCTCATGCAGCTTCTGGAAGGAATGACCCTGCCCCATTTCCTCTGGCAGTAAAACTGCCCTCCACATCACTTTGCGAGATTGGTTCATGACTGGCTCTGTGTGCCACCAAAGTTACATAGCTGAGATAGCACTCATGGGTTTTCAAGAGACCCAGAAACTTAGGGAGTTTTCATTTAGTATAATACAATATTCACATAATCTTAACTTGCTGATAACAGGTCTAATCCCATCCATTTTATGGATCATAAATTCAAGCACCCAGCAGACCAGAAGAGCAGTCACAAGAGTTCCCTTGCTCCATAGGGAACAAGCATTTGCATCTCCACCCATACGCACACTCATTTTTATTCCTCTATCTCTGGTACATTTTATGGCTGTTTCCTCTTACCCAAGGGGGTGCTTACCAAAGGACCCTGTAGAATTAACATTGTTAGTGTGCTTCTACTCCTGCCTCCCTGCTGCAAAGCCCACAGGAGATGTACACTCTCTCCTGCTTTATAAGAATGCTTTCAGCAGTTAACATACCCGAGTTCTGCACTGATCCTAGATTGCTTTAGAATCTTCATACTTGAAGACGAATATTTGGAAGATTTGAGTTAACTATTATAAAAAAGGACAAAGTTAGGACTCAGGCACTCAACACCAGTAAGTATGTTCCTCACAAAGATAAGAGAGTTAACTTAAAGAAAACGCATTGCCCTTATTACAAAACACAGCTTGATTAGCATTCATGTTTTGTAAAATGTGTTGCTTTTATACTTTTGTTTGGGGGCATTCTGACTAGCATACATGTGTGTATTAGATTTATGTTTACACTATGAAAGTAACTATCCTTCTGGTTTTAACTACTGCAGTAGTTTCCACTTTCCATTTACCTCTTAGAGAAGAAACTTTTTGCTTTTCATGGAGCAGAATGCCCAGTTTCTGGTTCTAATGGACACTACATTTTTGTGTTGAATGATCACAAAGGAGCTTCTCACCCTTCCCTGCCCACCAAAGAGTGGCCAGTATAAATATGTTTATTGTCAGTTGGAACTAGCACTAACCTTAAAGTCTGATATGAAAAGTACATTTTTTCCATTCTCACAAGAGTCTATTTATATGATGCTGATCTCCGTACAAGACAAAGAAAACTGCCACAGAAATAAATAGGGCAAAAAACCTCTTACTCTCCACCATCCAGCTCGTTGGTTGCTTTTCTATGTAAATACCACCCTCTTGTGTTAGTTTGTAAGTACTACAGGAATCAGCCACAGAACAAAACAAAACAGTACTTGATCTTGCCAATCTTTACATATTCCGGATCGAATTCCAGGCAGTAAACAGCCCAACCCAGACAAAACTGGCTCGATTTCTGTTGGTCCACTCTTCAGCTGACACATTTAAAGTATTTATGTCACATGTGAATCACTAATAAGACCTGAGGAAAACCTTCTGGCATGGCTGATACTCAAAACAAGCATAACAGGTCAGTGACAAAACACGGAAAACCAGTTAGCTTTAAAATTAAGCTATATTTGGAGTTGTCCATGTCACATGTCCCTTCTCTAAGGCAAAATCATCACAACTGTGCTGTGGAAACTCAGTTACTTCTTTTAACTTTTTCATCTCTTCCTTCTTCTGACAGACCTATTTGACTCCACATGTACTCGGTGAGTTTGGGTTGTGAGACACAGGCTGCAGCAAAAGGAAAGTTGCACCACCCTGGACCTCTTTGGGTCCAAACCACATCTGCTTCCATGCCCTGAGGAGATGGTCTGGTGTCTCTGGAAGGAAGACTGACCCCATGGTACCACAATGGACCAAGCTCAGTCTGTAACTTGCAAAGCAGAAGTGAGGAAGGTAGTTTCCATCTGGACTACCCAATTAAATGTTAAGCAGTCCAGAAAAAAAAAAATCCACTGGAGATGGATGCTGAAGGTCGTTTTTGCCAAGCTCATGTAGCCATAAAGAAGAAGGTAAAAGTTTGTCCAAACACTGAGCTAGAAGGCTTTCCGTTTCTTCTTTTTCCCACCTGTCACCTTTTTCCTGACACCAAGAGCTTCTTCTGTGTCATCATCATCACCATTCCGAGATCGCTTCTTCTCTCCCTGCTCCCGCAGCTCCTGCAATGCAATCAAGAGATCAGTCAGAAGTTATGTCAGACAAGGAAATTCAGACTACAACAAGTACAACAACAAAATGATACCACCTACCATTCGAGCAAATCTCTGGGCCTCAGCCACACGTTCCGTCAGCATCATAACCTCCTCCTCTTGCATGGGGAATGCTGGCAGCTTCTTGCCAATCAGGTGCTCAATGCGTTGAAACAGCTCTACATCATACCTGAGAAAAGACATTACCCTGAATCAGCCCAGCTGGGACTCCTTCAGCTGTCTCTAACTACAGACACTGCCCCTTAATTCCTCCCAATAGACACTGCTGGCTTGTGCTGATGGTCTCACAAGCAACTCTTAAACGCATCAAAAGAATGCTATCCTTCACTGATTTACTTCAGAAGTATTTGGCAAAGACTTTGCTTAGAGGAATACTTCAGCATTTAAAAACAAACAAACAAACAAAAAAACAAAAACACTTAAACCTGCATATATTATAAAAACGTACATATATTACACAGTGAAGTTATTAACAATTACTTCTGGTATTTACATAGATCCAGGATAAATTCTAGAAGCAGCTTTGTCCTTCCCCACCCCTGTGGGCTTTGAACACTCTCCCCTATAGCTAAATAAATCCAGCTGGTGCCTCAAAATGACATACATTATTTTCTTCTCAACCAGGATCAGGTCAGATGTATTCTACACTAAAAGACAACTAGGAAGAATAAGTCTGCTATATTTTAACACTTACTGTGTGACAAAGGTGATAGATTTTCCAGACCTCCCAGCTCGAGCTGTTCTCCCAACACGATGAATGTAATCCTGAAAGCAATTTTCTTGATAAGCAATATCACACCAAAAAATACACACCAAGCACAGAAAAGAAGTTGGGGAAAAATCAGACTGTATGATTGTTTCTTCAGGACAGAGGAAGAAAATGGGGAGAAAATAGGGCCAGGATTATAGACTTAAACTGTGTGCAGCATTAGGGTTTGATATGACGTGGCTTGTGGAAGCATCTTTAACATTTCTTTTTTCTTTTTAAAAGAAGAGATCATTTCTGATTATTCAAGACTACAGAACAGAAGTTGTGCCACATGACATGTTAATGGAACTATCACTTCCTTGGAAAGCTAATATTTAAAATAAAAGCGAGCCAATGCCTCCATTTTCATTCTAAGGATCTAGTGCTCTACATCATCTGTCTTCCATACAAACTCTCTAGCAAGTAGATTTAAAACTGGCAAACACAGTGAAAGGGAGGATGGATGAGAACAATTTGGAAGCTTCTATCTAGCACCTTCAGTTTATACAGCTCTGGGCTGTTTTCCAGGTTTTATACCGCATTACAGAAGTTAAAACACTCTAACCTCCAAGCAGTATCTGTGGACATCACTTTTAACAAGAGAAATCAAAGGACGTGTTCTGTGACATGGTGAGCTGAGAAGGAGGTGCACAAAAGTTAACGATGTCGTTCATGTGCCTGGCCCCCCAACTTTAACTTTTGTCCTTTTACGATGGCAAAAGCAATGTCCTCAAAGATGAGCCATACTTTCTTCTGTTTGCAGTGTACAGTACCTTTGAGCATTACAGGAAACAACAGCAAATCCTTAACTGCACGTTAATAGTGTGCTTTCTGAAACTAGGCTGGTGAACAGTCACAACCCTAAGATAATATGCTTTCTGTAAGGAAGAAACTTAGTAACTCGCTTTTTTTTTCCAGTTTGCTATAATATTGTGATATGAAAGTGGAACGTAAAGACATCTTTCTTGATCAAATAAATCCTCGAAGAACATTGGAGTGGGAGATTCTTTTTTTCCCTTTTCAACAGTTCAAAATACAAAGGCAAAACCTGTATCACAGGAACAGAGATGCCTTCCTGAAGCTTGTGATAAGGTAAAACTATTTCCAAAGTCTGTAATCTGCTTGATGCAGTACAACAAAACACATGCTCTAAGCAGAAATATGAAGACAGAGAACATCCCTCACTTTTCTTAACTTATAGGATCAGTTCTGTAATCCAGATCAGAACATCCAGCCAAATAATAGATAACTCAATCGCAGAGGCTGAACAACTTCTTTTCATTAACACAAGTGTGAACTACACATCCAGTCAGCAGAACACAAGTTGTCTCTTTGTCTAGCTTCAACACTCAATGCTATGCCTCGCAGTGACAGAAAACCCTCAGTTGGCACACAGACTAACTTACCTTAGAGTGCGTAGGAATATCAAAGTTTATCACCACATCTACGTGTGGGATATCCAGACCTCTGCTTGCAACATCAGTAGCCAGCAGAATAGAACGTGCCTTTGCCTTGAACTTGTTTAGAGAGCCCAAGCGTTTGTTCTGGAACAAAGGACAACAAAAAGAGAATGAGAGAATAACGTTCACTCTGGTTAATATGTTCTTGTTGAAATACTGTTAGAGAAGAACTGGAGGAGAAACCGCTGAAAAAAATAAAAAACTCACTTCTCGGATTGCTTTTTGAACTATTACAGAAATCAGTGGCAGCATTCAGATTAGATTAGCTTCTAGGGATCAGTCCAGTCCACTAGTTGTGAAATACTCCTTATGCAAGGCAGTTCAGTATGGTACAGCCCATTTCCCAAGAGACATATCTCCTGTCTATTCCGTTCTGTGGGATATGCCCATACCTGACTCATCTGCCCGTGAAGCGGAATGGCAGTGAACCCCAGGTTTCGGAGCAGCAGAGCAGTCCTCTGAGTATTGTTACATGTGCTACAGAATATCATGAAAGAATTTCCAGCTAGTTCATTCAAGATATAAACCAAGTAGCTGTCCTGTAAAGAAAAACAGGGAAGGGGAAAAAAAAGATAATCACATATGCTACATTAAAGAATAAGTTCAGTATAAGCCAGAGAAAATGACAAGATATTTTGCAGATGTGGGAACAACAAGACAAGATATAGAATAGAGAAGATAAGGGGTATTACCTTGAATTTGGATGGGATGAAAATGTAGTACTGCTGTAGTTTTTCAACTGTCTGATATTTGGAAGAAACAGCACATTTAACAGGATTCTTCAGAGCAGCACGCTGGAGTTTTTGAACCTTGGAAGATCAAAGTAAGTTAATGCCACATGGACAGAGACTTTGTCAGAAGCCTGGGCATGCACCAGGCAGCCTAGACAACAGTGTAGCCTGATGGAAGGATAATTAAAGCAGAGTACTCTGCTCTTACCTGCTTGGTCATAGTGGCAGAAAACAGGAATGTCTTCCTGTCTCGAGGAATCACTTTCAGTATCTTATCTACCTGTAGAAAGACGAAAGAAAGAAATGCTGTATAGAACAGCAATCAAGATCTAACCCCCCTCCAAACATCACAGTCGTCCAAATGAGGAGTTCTGCCCCATATGCAACTTCAGTTCACACTAGGAATAAACTTCCCATCTTCTCATGGGAAGTTCTGGGCTGATACTTTGTTGATAGTCATGCAGTCTGCACTCCAGAAGTCAAACAGCAGTGCAAATAGCAATCAATATTCCTGCAGGAAGGCGTATGTGATTGACCAATGTGTTCCTGTAGAACATGTCAGGCATTCCAGAGAAAGCAGTAGACTTCATAATAAAATGCCTCCTAGTACTCTGCTGCAAAGTTCAGCTCTCACCACAGGCTTCCATGCAATTATCAGATCTTCACTACAATTTGCTATTAACTTCTACAGAACTACTCACTGAAACATTTACACGACTGCATGAAGCAATTTAAAGGGACGCCCCAGTGGTGTTCCAAAAAATCTTCCTTTAGCACATTCCTACCTCTGTCTCAAAATCCATGTTGAGGATCCGGTCAGCTTCATCCATCACTAAGAATTTCAGAGCTCGTAAGTTGAAGCCCTTTGTGTTCTCCAGATGATCAACTAGACGGCCAGGGGTTGCTACCAAGAGAATCAGAGAGAGGAAGTTAAGAATGAAAGCAAAGGAAAAGATCCAAAGAGGTACGTCATCTGTCACAGAAATGGAATTCTTCACTGAAGAGAAGGCAGACTGCTTTGTGGGAAGCACTCTTTCAGAGGTTATCCTTTAAGTGTTTTGAAGTAAGACTAACGGAGTCAGACTCTCTGAAGAGCAGCCCCTCAAAAAGCAAAACAAAACTGACCGCATACGAGATGCACTGAGAAGAACGAAACCAGGGTTTTGAATACTTCAGTAGAATGAAAAGCCAAGACAAAGGCAATCTAACAGGCATGCTTTGGAATGAGCTCATAGCAGCAAGGTTACTGATGCCTACTCTACAAACATAACAAGCTAGAACTCAGTTCTTTGGATTAAAACAAATGAAAGATGTACTTTCACTTCTTCAAATGCGCAAAAGCTTGTGTCACTCTTTGGATGACTGCAATTTTATCATATTCATACCCCATACCTCCTGCACATTGACTTACCAATTATAATATGTGGTTTCTTGGCTAAAGCCAGAGATTGAGACATCGTGTCAATTCCACCCACAATAACCGCTGCAGGACAAACAGAATAGTGTCAATCTTTCAGTTTAGCAACAGCCAACCCCTGGAACCTTAATGTGCTTCCTCCTACTCCTTGCCACCCACAACAGCACTAGACAAATTAAAAACTTGTTTTCTTTGTGAGAATTCACTCTATTTCCACACACCTGACCTTCCCAGGCCTCCTAAGCTATACACTGAAGCCCTTACCAGCCCCAAACATTTTTTCACAGTTCAAGAGCTACAGACAGAATCTATTCCTTGCAGCCTAACTCAGATGCAGAGTCTCAGAATTCTAAAAATATCCACAAAAAAAATAACAGACAGTTTGAAGGGAAGATTAAATTACAACATGCTACAGAGCAGATCTCTATGCAATTTAACTGAACTCATTATTGGGAAGATTCTCTCATACTTCCATTTCTAATGGTTTGGACATAAAATGCAGAAGAACTGCAGAGTGTTCTATAAGGGAAGACCACATTGTCACAAGTATGGTTTATTTCCCACAACTGATAGGTCTGTCTTCTAGGGAAGGCTACTTACCGCTGTGGACACCAATGGAAGATCCAAGAGCTTCAAACTGCTCTGAGATTTGGAAGGCCAGCTCCCTTGTTGGTGTGAGGACAAGAGCAAATAATCGTTGAGGTGCCTCCAGCAGTGCTTGAAGAATTGGCAAAGCAAAAGCTCCTGTTTTACCAGAGCCAGTTTCTGCCAGTCCAATTATATCTCTACCTACAAGGAAGAGGAAGAAGGGCAAGAACACTTACAAATCTATACTAAAGAAAGAGGGCTTCAAGGAACTGTGTGAAAAGCACAAGAATTCCCTAAGGATAAAAAGAACAGCCTCTGCAGTAACTCCACCAAAAAAAAAAAGAAAAAAAAAAAGATACTCAAAGGGTGAAGAAAGAACTTCAAAACATGTCTACAGAATTTTAAGAGTTTAACTTCATATGTACAACAGCAATAATTACAGTCCTGATTCCTTTCATTCTTCAGTTAAATTTGTGCCAATATACAAGTTTTCATACATCTCACAAACCACAATGTATTTTGTTCCATAGATTAAAACAGTAATCTAAACCTGCTTGCAGCCAGCAAGGATTAAAACAGCAAGTCTTCTACACAAAAACCAAAAACCCACAATATATGCAACAGAGTAGAATTCATCAGCAGGATCCATTCTAACTTCCTAAATTCCAACATCTGAGAAGAACGTGCTGCCAACAGGCCTTAAAGAGAAAACTCAGGAATACAAAACTTTTGTTTTTGAAGAAAATATTGTATGTGGATTAAAAGAGTATGACAACAGTTAAGTACCAGGACAGAGCAGACACTAAGTTTATTTCCATTTTTAAACCAGTGTCACTATATTAAACTGCTGTTGTGAATTCATGACAGATTCTTTTTTAATAAAAAATATTCCAGAGGCAAAAATATTTGCTGAATTTAATAACGTATTTTCCAGCATCCCAGTACGATTATAGAAAGTCATGGTGGCTTCATTATTTCTCACTCTAGAACTCTGATTTCAAGAAATTGTCTGCTCACAACAAAGCAGATTACACAAGCTATGTAATCAGTCAAGGTATCTCCAATTTCAGACGCACGTTGTAGATCCCTAACAGAAGATGCACAGTCCTAAGTCTATCAGAAGCATTCAGCATATCCCTGAGTACTTCAGAAAGACCATGGGCAAGGGTGACTAGCAGCTCAAATAATTGAAAACAATTATATTTAACATGGAGTGCCAGAACTATCCAACAGTAGTGAACATGTAAGAACCCACACGCTAATCTGAAAGTCTGAAATTGCAGGCAGTGTCACAGGGGAAATTAACATTTCAAGCTCCATCAGGAAAGGACATAAGAATGAACACTGAGATTACTTTTATACAGAAATCTTCCATGATGAAATGAGAATGCTTTCAGCCCTGTCAATAATCACTCAGCAAAGGTAACTCCCTCAGAGCTCTTGAGGCACCCATACCCATACTGGGATCAGAGAAGCAGGCTACTCACCTTGGAGAGCCACAGGAATAGCCTCAACTTGAATCTTTGTTGGTACCTTCCATCCTAACTGGTCACAAGCTTCACACAGGACATCTGTCACTCCCTGAATATTAGCGAAAAGAAGAAATGGAAACAAATGTCATCAGGGAGTTCTACATTAAGACACTGACTTACATACATACTGCAACAGAGCCAAGCTTGTCTCTAACACGGCCAAATCCCATCAGGCCCTCAAATCACCTACACGGAAGCGTGGGTTGCTCACAGAGGTGCTCAACTCCACCAGTAACATCCTAGATCCTTTCAAAACCCTTAGAAGTGACTGCCATCAGTAAGAGACTAGTCATTCCCCCCCTAGTTTACACAAGCAACTTTCCACACACAGACAGCTGCCTTCCTTCCTCCGCGGGCGGATGGTATTAGGGCGGAAAAAAGGAAAACTCCGAGGCAAGTTGCTGCAACTGGAAACAGGGGCAAGCGGCCGAGAGGCAGAGCCCGGAGCAGCAACACCCCCGCAGCGGGGCTGGGGCCTCGCTCTCCTGCAGACCCGCGGGCCGGGCCGGGCCGGGCCGGGCCGGGCAGCGCCGCCACGCACGTGTCCTCCCCCAGCACCGGCGGCTCCGCCGGGCCCGGGGCGCTCCTCGGGCCGGGGCAGGGAGCGGCAGCGGCTCCGGCCGCCCCTCACCAGCTCCTTGAAGCTCCGCGCCGCCGCCTCCTCCTCCTCCGCCGCCGCCGGTGCCTCCGCCGCCTCCTCCTGCTCGGCCGGGCGCCCCGGCGCCTCTCCCGCCGCCATTTTGGGCCGTCCCTTCCCAGCGCGGCTCGCAGCACGCTGGGAGCTGTAGTCTGCCCCGGGGCGGCTGTGGGACTTGTAGTGCCGTGGCGTGGGTTGGCCCTCGTGGTGGTTGGGCACTGTGTATGGTGTGCAGTTTGTCCCTGCTCGTGAATCCTGCGGCTATGGAAGAAGCAAGCAAATGAGCGAGCCAGCCCCCAAAATGCAAGCGTGCAAGGAACAATTTAACGTCTTCAGAACTTCATTTTGAAGTACCAGTGTGGGGAAAAGAAGTCACAAACGTCAAAAACTCTCATTGTTCCCCCTTGTTTTCCTGTTTATGGTAACTACCAAAGTGGCAGAAACACAACAAAACACGCTGAACTGTAGCGACAGAGCGCAAAATGCGAGAATGGGCATTGGGAATGGAAGATAACTCATGGCAGGGCAAGAGGGAACGGCCTTGAGTTGTGCCAGAGGAGGTTTAGGTTGGAAATGAGGAGACATTTCTTCTCAGAAAGAGTAATCAAGCACTGGAACGGGTTGCCCAGGGAAGTGGTGGGGTCACCGTCCCTGGGGGTGTTTAAGGAAAGGTTGGGCCTGGCACTTAGGGACATGGTTTAGTGGGTGACACATTGGTGGTAGGGGGACAGTTGGACCAGATGATCTTGAAGATCTCTTCCAACCTTGATGATTCTGTGATTCAAACACTCCCCCAGCTCTCTCGATAGGTGCTGTCACCACCCAGGCAGGCAGCCTGCAGGTGCACAGTGACAGGTGAAAATGGCAGTGGATGTGGTGCACTTTGAGGGAAAGCGGTACCAAAATTCCATGTCATGGCTGTTGTTCCTGAGCTCCCCGCTGTCCATCAGGTCTGGGTGTGCCCTCTGATCTGCAGTCCCAACACCGACTGCAGCAGGGCACCCTTGCAGCTAGGTGAATGTCCTTTACTTTAAGGAAGAATGGTGCTACAATATCAAAGGGTTTGAGCCTGAAAAGGACAGCAGAGCTGACTGCAAAACAGAACTCATAACTGTGTTTCTGAGCAGACCTCCATCTCTTGCCGCTTGGGAAGCCTGTCTGGGTGTGCTCATAGTGGAAAAGCTGACGTACTTGAGCATCTGTCACTGGATTCCAAGTGTGCCATTTCCTGTGCTCCCAGAACAATGAGGAAAGTGAGAGGAAATCCGAACAAACTCTCTGCATGACAGAGAAAGGAGAGGAAACCTGAAACAATTCACTGTGCAGCAGTGGAAATTAAACTGCTGCATCCCACTGTGATCAGGAGCAATGATTTAAAAAAAAATAGAAAAATACCACAGCACCCGATGTAGATGCTAGCTATGACCATACATATGTTAAAAAAATTATAAGGGTTTGAGCTATGAGCTTGCTGTATCTGAAGGGTAGGCCTGGCCAGTACATAGACATGAACCCTTGTAAGGGTCACTGGGACGCCTCGGGAAATGGAGTCAGGGATGTGAGGGAAGTCACTGTTTCTGATTCTTTGTTGAGCTTACTGCACAGATAATATGATAGGTGCTGTTTTTGTGGGGGCAGGGGAAGCAATTTGCTAATTATTCTGGTAAGTTCCAGTTTAGGTGATTTCCTTGTGTACAGACTCCCTTTAGTACAGGTATAATAGCAACTGTTTCATAAGCGATGCATAATAAGATGTGTATAGTAGGTGACAGTTAATGTTAAATGGTCCAGTCCACTCATTGGGATGCACAGAGAGGCTATTAGAATATCCTCGCTTCCTGACTCTATTCAGACTCCTTTGTCATATATACTTTTTATTATGCTTTCAGAAGGTACTATGGGATTTTGTGTTAAAATGATAATTGCATTCCTACCTCATCACCGAATCAATCCTCCCTGCAGCAGTTTCAGCAAAAGGGGAGTAAGGATGGCATGAGGAGGCCAGGATTCATAGCTACCAACCCAGGCTATTCATCAACTCACACATACACACTTCTCTCCCCCACTGCCCAGCTACTGAAGGAAGAGTTCAGCCAACACATCTACTGATTTGAAGGACTAATAGCATAACTACTATTAAAAAAAGCTGCTTAGATAAGACAGTTCCCTAAATGTTGCTTTTGACTCCAAGGGAGTCACAATATTGCAGCTAAGCCAATACTGGGGTATGTGCTCCACCCCAACGCCCCCCCCAAAGAAAATATTTTTTTTTTTGCTTGTGTAGCTGAGAATGGAAGTAAAAGTATCTCTGATTTGTCCTCAGCTACTGAAGAGGTGGCTGTGCTTGCAGTGCAGGACTGTGTTAAGAAGAACAAACCAGCCCTCATGAAGCTCTGAGCTATCAAATTCAGATCTTTCTTTCAGATTTGTCCATTCAGATCTGTGTTGTTGTTCCTATGTTGTTCCCTATGATGGGACGTGAACACAAAAGATGCATTGCCAGAAAAACTGGGGAGAGGGTAAGAGAAGAAATAAGTTATATAATTTTGTCTGTGATGATGAAAACAGCTGTCTCCAAAGAATCTAGTGTTTATGGTACGGAGCTGTCTGGTGACATGCTGGAGCACTAAGAAAAATTCCATACCATGCCTGCCTTTGCACAGCATGCAGTTCACACTCCAAAAACATGCTTATGTGCTCACATGTATGCACCTCGCAGCATTTGCATGTCAGAGACCAACATGCACAGGGTACATGGGCTCATGTGCACACCAGGATATGTAGTCACACAGACGTAAATGCAGACACTCATACACAAACACCATCTGGGTAGCATGGAGCTGATGATCTCACTTTTCATTCTCCCCTTTTGAGCACATCCAGCTGCTCATACAGTGTCTGGAGCTGTGGGGTGAGGCAGGGGGGCAGGAATGTGATCACATGCAGGTTTGCAGAGAGACACTGACACAAAAGTGCTTCATATTCATTTAATCAAACTAGCAATGTACTTGTTCATTTATGGCAAACAAACATGGGCATTACAGAAATCTGAGTCACATTCTATGGGACCAAAGCTTTTGTTTTACGTGCCAAAACAAAAGTTGAAGTCATGAGAGAAAGAGACAAGGTAAGGAGAAGTAGTCAAGCTTTGTGAGATGGAGTGTTGCCCTTCCCACGATTTTCTTGGCGCTACAGAATTACAGATTGGCTTTTCTGATAATTTTGATTCATGTTTCTGCAGGAAGTTCCCCTACGGATTGGGGTCTACCTATGGAGGTGGAATTGTCGCTGTGTTAAGTCCTCTAGCTGTCTCAAGCTAGCTTCCGGGGTGTCTTCCATGTACCTCTTCCAGGTACTGACATGATCCCCATCATCACTGCACTTGAGCACTCTGCGATATTTGTCCCAGAAACACCCTTGTGAGGTAGGGAAGTGCTACTATCCCCATTTTTAGACAGGGAACTGAGGCACTGAGCGGCTGAAAGTCACTATGTACTTAGCAGAACAGTCACTTGAAACTGGATCCCAAGTCATTCCTCCTGCTTCCTAAGGGCTCTGACCACTGAATCATCCTGCTCCTCTGCACCCCTCTTGATTATTAGTACCAGTGTATGTATTGTCAATGTGAAGCCTTCCCTTGGAAGCACTGCTAAGAGTAAGTGTAGCTCTCCGCGAGCACTGCCTCCTCCCTTCCCAGACAAGTCACTGTGGGTTTCACAGGCTGTTTGACTGCACGGAGAGTGGCACCTCCATCTCTCAGATGTGCTCCCATCAGAGCTGGGCTCCAACACAGACCAGTGACACAAGCCTACTCTTCCCTCCCTGCTCCAAAAGGTACACTTACTTTTCTCCCCTGAGAGTACCCCAAGGCAGTCCCTGGTCCCAGGGTCACTGACCAATCTTTCTCCCTATTTTGTTACCTAAGATCTGTCGCTGATTAACCATAGTTCCCCATATCTTATAACTACCGTCATTCAGGCCATGCTTTCCATTTCCTATAGGGGTTTGCCCTCCTTCACAGACAAAGATCGTGTAACTTGCTCTCACATGCCACAGACTTGCTTTGCCTCTCAGAACAGCTGTATCACCTTGGAGCAGAGATCTTTTTTTTTTTTAAAAAAAAAAAAAAAAGCAAAATTTTTAAATACAACATCAAAACCCTAAAATTTTCCTCTGTAAATAAATAAAATACAAACATCACAGTTCTCAGCCAGGAGAAGTTTCTTTAAAAGACACAACAGTTTCTGGCCCCTCTATTTCACCCTGGGATGATGAGCCATCCATAGAGTCTATCATATCTGGGGCTGCTTGCTTCAACAGCCTTTCCAGATGTACCTTGGTAATGGGACTGTACTCTACTGGAAACTGGTGGCTGCTGGCTCTTTGAGGGTATCCCAGCCCTCTCACTGTTCATAGATTCATGAGTTATTTACAATCTAGGGTCAGTGAGTCAGCACCAAAACTGCAGGGACTTCATGGGTCTACTGACCAACTCCTTTCTGCTGCCATGTGGAGGCAGAGTTAGGTGGCTGGGGAAACGAGACTCAGGAATGGCCACCTTCCCCTGTGATCAGGCTCTGGGATCTGCTGCCGTGTACCCGATAGTCCATGTGTCCATCATAACCTGGTTAAATTATGGGACAAACACTGTTTCAGCTGGATGGTCTTGGGGTCTCGGTGGTGGTTTTAGCACCCAGGCTGTTTCCTCATTCGTGGGGAAAGCTGTGTCCTGGACTCAAGGAGTTCACAGACTTCGTCCATTGCCCTGGTACAGGTCTCAAGGTTGGCAGCCAGCTTCTGGATTTTGGCCTTCAGCACGGCCTGGCTGACTTTTGTGACCTCCTTTGTGTATTCTGGCACAAGGAAGCTGTGGGAGCCGCAGAAGACCAAGAAGCAGACGGAGTTGTACAGCGAGATGGAGGCCCTCTTCTCTGACTGGAGCAGTGTGGGGTCCCCTGGGCCCTGCCCCCGGCGGAGGAATTCCAGGCAGCCGAGGATTTCCCTCATCTGTTTCCGACAAGTCGTTGCAATTTCCTGCACCTTTCTCACCTCCCGGGAATTGCAGAGCACCAAGGAGAGATCGGAGGTGATATTGACAGCCCCCCCAGCAGTGGCTAGGCCCAAACCCACAGCCGATGCCAGGAGGGAGGCTCCCAGTGTAGCCGGGCTCAGGGACAGCCCCACGATGGCTGTGACTGCTCCCGCGGCGGTCAGCGAGCTCCCGCTGATGTTGGCAATCAGGGACCTTTTGCGGAGCTTGTTTATTTTACGAGCTGCCTTGTGAAGGTGAGCAATTTGACCACGCAGCCTCCGTCTCTGATCCAGCAGTGCTATGTGGAAGTGGTGTGTGGGGTCCACTGCCTGGGGAAGGGCAGCACCGTTCCTCTCCATGGCCTCTGTCCAGAAACAGAAAAAGCTGGGTTGGGATTTACAGAAAAAAACGCAAGACATGCTCAGCCCGGACTTCCATTTCAGGGATGGCACGCAGCCAATTTTCTAGTTTCTCTCGGCTACTTGAAAGGTTGGCTGTCTGCACGCACGCACATGCTCACGTACACACGTGCATGCACACGTACACACGTATATGTTTAATTACCACATTCCAACTTTCAGACAGAGGAATTTTTAAATGTTTTTCTTGATCCTTGAGAAGAATAACATATCTTAAGGGCTGGCATCTGAGGTACTGTACTTACTTCTGTGAGGACACAAAATATCTCCTCCTGCCCTGGGAACAAAAATTTCCTTAAGATTAAGTGACTTGGTGTCCGATTGCTGCCAGAACTAATACGTTTTGTCCCCACAGTGGGATTCAGAGAATTTGCAATATTCAAGGGCATCTTTCACAAGAAAGGACAGACTCTGAGGAGATCTCAGTAGTAGAAAAACCCTGTCTCAGGACCAGCTAAGCAAAACTGTTCATTAATGCAGCCATCTTTTCTCTTCTAAGTGTTCTGTACTGTGAACTGGAGGGGCCTGGTCCCTCACACTGGCACACTACGACTAGGTCCCCTGGGGCTTTAATACTGCAGACTCCCTGTCTTACAGAAGGAAGAAATCACCTACCAAAGAGTCTTTCCTTCCTGAAGTGTGTAAATAAATTATTCTTGTTGCATTTTTTTTTCCTTCTGCTTGTCCTAATCCATCTCACACAGAATCCTTTAGGGCCTCCCCTGTCTCCTGTGACTGTCAGAACAACATCTCATTCTCTCTGAGGCCCTTGGTATCATCAGGCTATTTAAGCCACTTGAGCTTTTCTTAGCTGGAGGCAGTGTCCTCTTATTTTTTCAATATGACTGTAGTCAGAGATGAAGCTGAAGGGACAAGGACACTAAGCTAAATAAATACCAGTGTCGAAATGAGCAATGAGCACATCATCAATGACTTAGCAACAGATCAATATGATGATCATTAACTATATCAATTTCTGTAGCATCTTAACTGTTTGTTCTGCATATTTTCTCTCTGAGAACAGACTCTAGTAATACCAGCAGCCATCTAACTGCACAGTTAGTAGAACAGTCATTCAATATATAGCCTCAGCCATACAGTGAAACATTTCTTTTGATTACACTGATTTATGCCAGCATAAAAGAAAACAAAGCCATCTCCTGTTTTTAGGGAAAAATCTTCCCAACAATCATTGTTTTATTAATTTACTATTATTAAGAAATTATAAATACAGTTTATTAAGAAATCATTAATAAATAATAGCTTTAAAATTATTATTAAATACTGTGCACAATAGTCTCAAATCGGTTTCTAAAATGCACATGCTTTCCTAATGCAGGTCTCAAACAGATTCCAATGAAATACTGGTTCAAACTTACCTTTAGTTTCCAGCTGACCTCCCAACAGACAGATTTTGGTCTGTTTCTGGAGGAGACCAATTTATAGCTCCTGTGGACCAATTGCTGCAATGGGAATGCTTTGCCTCATACTGGGAGTTTGCCATTTCCTGCTCTCCCTTGTGCAGAAGGATGTGACACACTGGAAAGTGACCTGAGGGACAGCGAGCACACATCATGTTCAGGAAACGATCCCTGCGAATGAACATTGTGTGTTCGCTTTTCCTGAAGTGTAGGGGGGAAAAAAATAATAATGAAAAAAATCTCGGCCTATTCCTGGCTCTGAGCTAGTGCAGTCATTCCCCCCAGGGAACAGTTGCCTTTCCTTTCCCTGAAATAGCAACTGACTTTACTCTATGCTGGAGCCGCCAATTACTTGATGACTGAAGTTTCCCCCCACCCCACATCTAGAGCATCAGCCAGCCAGCTACTTCATTCAAGGCCAGTGTACTTTTAAAATCCCAGCTCTTTGGGATGATCGTGCTTGTGACTGGCTGGAACGCAGCAGTGCTGCGTGACAGATGGAGTGGTGCTCAGCCCATGTAAGGAAGCAGCAAATGGCAAGGTGACGGCTCTGGATTCCCATCCCTGCCCCTTCTCAGTAGACAAAACCATGCAGCAACCTGCAAAAGGGGTAGCATCCCTGTGTTTTTGCTCTGTTTCTCAACCATGGGCACTGTTATTTTCCTAAGCTGCATGCCCAGCAGTTGATGATGAGAAAGAAGGGGTCACTGGGATCCTCTCCATTGCTGCCTGCTATTGCCTGGCAGCCGTGCCCACCTACTGATGTGGCCAGAAGGAGGAGGTTGTCAGGGTGTTGGGGAGGAACATTCTGAGTGACACTCCCGGTGCTGCCTTTCACACTGTGCCAGGGCCAGCTTGAATTAAAGACAGGAAAAGGAAATGACTTTTTGGTGGCACTAAGTGGTGCAGTTCACCTCAAACCAGAGTGGTGTGTGTCCCTCTTGACACAGGGTCTGCAGTGCCAGGGACATCTGTTTTGAGCAGCTGTGCTGGAAGACAGAAAATCTCTTGCTTGGTGGTTTCTTCAGGATGGCTTGCCTCTCATTCTGCCTCAGGGTCCCCCCAGTGTGGCTAATTGAAAGCCACATAGTTTTTACTGAGTGTCAAGTCTTTACTGTTGAATATGTGAGCTGTGTAGCCACGCAGTTGCTGCAGCAGACCCAGGGAAGGGACAAGGACTGTGAAACAGCAAGCAGGGAGAGGAGAAGGCTGGGGTTGCTCATTTCAGTTCAGCTTGGTTTTAGAACACCTTAAACTGACTGTGAAACAGTATGCCAAGTGTTTTGTCATGGGTGGATGAGATTGGACATGAACTAAAAAATCGATAGCATTAAAGAGCTTCTTCAACCTGTCACAGAATGGAAAGAGAAAACATTGTTTTGAAGATGCTTAAATAAGCAATCTTGGTCTGTTACACTTTGTACATATTACATGTTAACAGGAAGATGACTTTTGACACTGGGGGAAATTGTGCTTTAGCCTTTCCTTTTGTTTTAGCAAAAATATGCTTGAATTGGAGCCCATCTGCTTTGGCAAAGGTTTGCAGTTGATAGACACGAGAGTTCTTTCACACATTGCCAACAGAAAAAGCTTTCTTGATGTAATTGCACCTGCATTGTGACTTGTCTTGGCATAGATGATCTTGTTAGAACAGTGAGTTTTCATAAAATAGGAGGAGAGGAGAGGAGAGGAGAGGAGAGGAGAGGAGAGGAGAGGAGAGGAGAGGAGAGGAGAGGAGAGGAGAGGAGAGGAGAGGAGAGGAGAGGAGAGGAG
This sequence comes from Cygnus olor, assembly GCF_009769625.2. Classification (NCBI taxonomy): domain Eukaryota; kingdom Metazoa; phylum Chordata; class Aves; order Anseriformes; family Anatidae; genus Cygnus; species Cygnus olor. Next base: position 44,797,234 of record NC_049169.1, read on the forward strand.
GAGGAGGATGACGACAACAGTGATGGTGATGAGGAGGAGGAGGATGAGGATGAGGAGGAAGACAAGGAGGGCAAGAAAAAGGGAAGGGAAGGGAATGGAAGGGAAAATAAGAAAATATCCCAGAAAAAAAGGGATTCCCATTAAGTGCTACAAATAATAATATCAACTTGATTTTTAAAAGGAAATGTACATTAGAATAAGAAACTTTATTTCCTATGGAGTCTTCAAACAGCAGTATGCTGTGGTCTGGTTTTGTTCCTGCTCACACCCTTACAAGCATCCCTTTGTTGTGAGCATTGGTCTTCACTCCCATATAGACCACACCAGTGAAGGTGAACAGGCAGGAGTGGGAGCAGAACCATCAAGGAACATCTTCTCTGAACACCTCCCAGGGAGTGAAAGGCTTTCAATGCCATTAGCACACCTGCCCAGATGTGAGCACATCTGCTGGGTCACCAGGCAGGTCCCAGGGACGCTGACTGAACCAGCTGCCAGGGACCTCAAGACTGTTGGGTTACGTCTCACCCTCCCTGGGCAGTCCTGCAAGCTAGTGGAGGCCTAGCGATCCTGCCTGCTGTACATGTTCATCCAAACCCCTCTGCTGCTGCTGCAGTCTCTTCATTCTTGGCTCATGAAGAGCTGGTGCTTGAGGGTGGAGGAGGTACAGCAGGTGTTTCACGATTACACTGGCCAAAAACCATCCCTCTGCTCCACCCTTTCCCATCTAGCCACATCCTCCTGAAATGTGCAGAAGCCAGACCCATGCAAAATCTGCCCTGAAGGCATTTTGAGAGAACAGATGAAAAGCAACAGGAAGGAAGGATGTTTTATGGCCTCAGCTCTCTTCCTTCCAGTGGATTTTGGCAGAAGTGACTGGACTTTCTGCTCTCGATCTCTCCGGCAGAAGGGATGTAGAGCAGAGTGAAGCTGTTTGGATCTACTGCAGTGTAGGATTTGATGGTGGAGTTTCATAGATGCACTTCCTTTATTAACACTATTTTGATAAAAAGTACATTCACATTCAAATACCATCTTTTTAACAGGCATATTTTGTCATGTTTGGTGCTTTTGTCCTTAACTGCTTGAACCCAAGATTAAAAGTTGTCTCTCTCTTTTTTTTTTTTTTTTTCTTTTTCTTTTCTCTCTCTTTTAGTAGAAAAGAGAGAGAGAGTTCATCTCTTGCTTCTTTCAGATTAACCAGCTGTTGCATTGCACAACATTTGCAGCTTCTTGAGAGAGGTACTTAATATTCATAACAATACATGGGGATTTAATTGAAAAATAACTTAGATAAGAGAACTAGCTATCAAATATAGTTATTGGAGGTGGAAAGTTTTAGATGGAGGCTGCACTGCAGGTCTGCATATTAATTCCATACCAGTTTTACCAATGATGATGACTTTTGATAATATGTGTGGTGCTGTCATCCAGCTTCAAAAACTGGAATTTCAGAAAGGGGGATTTGACTTGCCCTGGGATGGTCACAGTCATGTGTCACAGTTGCATTCCTTCATCATCAAAGATTTTATCCACAGTTCATAAAGAAACTGGTGCTACATTTGAAGATGAATGAAAAGTTGAGCAGTTTGCATTGTGATGAAAACCACAATCCTGGACTCCTCTAAAATCTTCTGGTCTCCTCTCATTGTTTTGCAGGGGTTCTTAAACACTTCCAAGACTTGGCGGATGTTGTTGTTTTGTTTACTTTCATATTAAAGTTTTACTACTAGGTTTAAGATTAAGGAAGAACCATTCTGTATGAAAATACATTGTGATAAAAACAAAATAATGAAATTCATTATACTGATTAAATTCAGAATGAATTTGTCTCAACCTAGTTCCTTTGTCAGTGAGCATGTTTATGAAACAAATGAAAAAAAAAGTCTACAGTACTTTCTGCTTGCTACCAGAGAAAATTAAAGTTTTATGGGAAGTCAACACCTCTTCCTACCCTTACAGTGGTCTTTTACCTGTTACAGGGGGGTAATCTGAGAGCCCGCTATGAGTGGATAAGCTGCTGTTTCAGCCTTTACTCATAAAGGCAGGATTTGTTTCACCTATCTTTAGCTATCAACAATTTATCTAAGAACAGTTGTCTAGGCTCTCTCTATGGGCAGGCACCTCCAGAATTAAAATCACTTATTACAGAGCAGGTGCCTGAAAGAGATGCGCTGAACCAGCCTTTGGAGATGGCTGTTGTTCCTTCTTGCTCTAGAGAGAGCCTCAGCAAATGAATTAATGGGCTGGGTGCAAATTTCTGAAGAGCACTGAAATTAGGTGAGATACATCCCTGCCTGAAGTTCAAGGAAACAGTTTTTAACTCCTCCTTGACCTTTAGGCCTTTGTGTGTCTGTCATGTTTCTGCGGTGTAAGCTGGGAGATCAACCAGCAGTACATTAATTCTTTATCTCTCTCCCACCTCATTCAATGTCCCCAAGGCTTGTTAGGTTTATGCTCCAGTTTCAAATGCCTCATCCCACAGAGAGAGCTCTTGGCCAGAGATGGTCCTTGTAACCCATCACCTGGAGTCCTACAGCACCAGTAGGAGATGCCATTTTGGCAGCGTGTGGGAGTCTGCTCTCTCTCTGCAGTGCCTTTCCTGTGCACCCCACCAGCACCCACGGGCCTGGGCTAGGGGTGCAGTGCTACATCCCTCACCATTCCCTTGATGATCAGGGCCCTCTTGCCCACAGATTTACCCAGTACCTTTTGACCCTGCTGATGCCAGCTGCCTCTACCACCTGCTGTGACAGCAAAGCCCAGAAGTTCTTGGTTACTCTAGATATAAAGTATTTTGTTTTGTTTGTTTTCAGCTAACATACCAGTTTCATAGAGTGACCCTTGTTCTAGCAGTGTGGGATTTAGGAAAGGAGAGTTCTGCTTTTCCCCTACCCATGGCTTTGGTTATTATGCACTGCGTGGTGTGTGGCACATGGTCCCCCCTCATGCTTGCGAGTGACAAGTTGTTAGTCACATCTTCTGGTTTAGTGGAGGATGTGTACAAGCCAAACACATATAGAAGAACAGAGGACTTTGCTGATCTACAACTGGGAATGCCAAGAAAATGTGTAACCTGTAATATCATTGCATCACAGTCCTAATGGTGTCTCCTAGGTCCGGAGAGACTAAGATTCAGATTTAAAAGGCTGAATCTGAACTGAATAAACAATTCAAATCTTTTTATTTTTTTTCCCCAAGTCAGACTTTTACTTTCAAGCTATATTGGAGTTGAATAGATTCAGGATTAAGACAGTTTCATTCATAGTCAAATCTGGATCAGAACTGCACTGAGAAACAGGTGGGCTTGACTCCTTCCTTAAAGTAAAAAGCACAAGCTCCTCATTGCAATATTAGAAAACAAATTGCAGGGTATACTCTACACTGAAAGAAATCACTAAAAAAACAGTTCAAACAATAGGTGCAGTGTTGTATATACTCCTGTATATTATATATACTCCTGTATATACTCCTGTGTGTATCTATCGGTCCTTCTGGAGAAGGACATGGAAGGGCACTGCACACAGTTACAGCCAAGATAGCAGAACTCCCCTCCTTCTGTATGGACTCTCCTGCCTTTGGGCATTTGGGGCTTTCTCTGGCCTCCACGTACCTTGATTAGTTACAACTATTTTTTACTAAGTATTCCCTGTTCTTTCCCAATGAAGAGCTGCTAGCCTGCAGGGAGAACTGGTCATTCCTACTCCAGCTCTTCTCAGCACAGCTGAAACTGGCTGAAAAACAAAGTAGAAGTCTGATCCCTAGCACATCTTGGGAAGGGAAGGATTCCCCTGTTGCATTCTTTAGGGCTTGAGTTTCATCCAAAATAATAGGGACGGACTCCTAGTAAGAAACAGTCTCCAGCTGGCACCTATACCACCCAATGAATGCTTGGATGTGCATCCAACACGGACTTGCCAACCCTGCTGTTGAGGGACCTGCTGCCTGCTGGCAGGCAGGACAGGAACAGGCAGGTCAGAGAAGGTGGGGATGAGAGCGGCAGCTAGCTAAGCTACCCAAGCAGGTGTGCTGGCTTGTGATGCACCACGTCTCCAATTTTCCATTCTCAAAATAAAATACCTCTGAGGCGATTCCTCTTGGTAACACATGAGGACTGGGAACAATAATCAGAAATGTTCTGTCCTATTGCCAGTGTGCTTAGAGAGAGGAAGAAAGGGAAATGCTTCCTTGCTGAAAGCCAGGCAGATCTTTTTGTATCTTTCTTAGCATTAACATTAAGGCATAATCTTGTGCAAGAACCTCAGAAATTATTACATGTTCCCCAGACCTGATGACAGAGTAGCTGTTGGTGACATATAGTTCTCTGAAGGGAAATTTATGAAGAGAGGGTGTTTAGGATGGCATAAAGAATATCCTGGTACACTCATGAAACCAAGGACAAAACCTGTTAAAGGGAGATCTGGCAAGAGCAAGTCACCACTCCCATAAGGCCCATGAGCCTGCGTTTCCAGGAGAGGGGAAGATGCCCTGCTACAGAGCCAGGATGTGATGGGGACTGGCACTTGACATTTCTCCCAGGCCCTTGGTTCAGATGTGCGCTGTGCCTGAGCACTCTGCTGCCCAGTGTCCCTGAAGCAAATTGTTAATAGCACAGGGGTGGTCAGCAGGTGTTCTTGGCCCAGGAGGATTTGTCCTGCTTCCTGACACCCTGGACAAATGATCACAACATGGGAGGGAGGAAAGGAAACCTGGGAAAGAGTGTACTTCCCTGCATCTGCAGGTACACCTTGCAAGATTAGCAGAAGTTATAAGGGCAGGGCATGTTTGAGTGACCTCTCGGTGTGCAAACACATGCAATTTTAAAAAATGCTTTCTAAAAATGCAATCATTCTGGGAGGTACAAAGATTTGGAGGGGTGGTATACCTCTCTAGTAGCATTTGATCAAAAGTAGCCTTTCGAAAGATCAGATAGTGCTTCTTGGTTCTTGTTTGGAGAGGCCAGTTGGGTCCTGTTCAAGTCCGTTCAGAACCAAAATGGAAGTTATTTTCCTTGCTCTAAAGGAAGATGCTGATATGGTAGACACTTTGGAAGCCTTGAGCAGGTTAGAAAGAAGCTCAAAGGAACAGCTGAAAGGATTAAGTTCTCGCAGGTGGGTGGAGATGCCTGAAGTGACCATGCTAGGGAAACAGTGACAGGAAAAAAGGGAAAGAAGGTGCTGGCACTGGTAACAGCATGGAGGGCTAAGGGTAAGAAAGCATCATACCAAAAGCTGCAGGTGTGTCTGAGCAAGGAATACAGATAAGAACATAAACTCTAGTGGATTGAATATAAAAATATAACTGAATTGACCAAAAAGGGATTAGAAGAGCAGCTAGGTAAAAAATAAAAAAATAAAAACTAATACTAGTTCCTCCATCTGTCACAGCAGCAGCAAAAATCCTGCCTGAGAGCCTGTCAGGTCACAAGACTCCAGATCTGTAAGCCTACTGTCTGTGCCAGATGCGCTGGTAGAACTATAACAAGGATAAGAACAACCTCCTGGATAAATACAGCCTTTTCAATAAAGTCAGCAAAGTTTCAGTTTGCAAAAGGAAGTCCTGCCTCACAAACATCGTGAAGGGTTTTTTTTGATGGGGTCATCTGGTACGTAGAGAAAGGTGACCTAGTTGACATGATTGGCTTGAGTTTCCAAAGGCTTTTAACAAAGCCTCACTGAAAAGACCCTAAAGAAAAATAATCAGCGGTAAGTTAAAAGGGAAAATCTAGCATGGATAGGTAAGTAATAAAAGAATGGAAAAAGCACAGAACTAAATAGAGAAAGGTTATCAGGGAGTTCTGCAGAGGTCTGCATTAGGATCTGTGCTACTAAACAGAGCTACTAAATGACCTGGAAAACGGGGTGAACAGTGAGATGATGGGCTTTGCAGAAAATATGGTAAGTTAAAATGCTGATGCAGTTATATGTCTAAAGAAGCTTTTGTTTCAGTGAATACCAACACAAATACAACATGAGGTTGATGTCCACTAAGTGTAACCGTAATCCGTGTCTGCTCTTACAGCTCTGGGGAGGACAGAACAGAACAGGAAAGAGAATAGAGAAAAATGAATAAAATAAAATAAAATAAAATAAAATAAAATAAAATAAAATAAAATAAAATAAAATAAAATACAATAGGAAAAGAAAAAGACAAGACAAGAAAAAGACGAGAAAAAGACAAAGGGAAGGGAAGGGAAGGGAAGGGAAGGGAAGGGAAGGGAAGGGAAGGGAAGGGAAGGGAAGGGAAGGGAAGGGAAGGGAAGGGAAGGGAAGGGAAGGGAAGGGAAGGGAAGGGAAGGGAAGGGAAGGGGGAAGGGAAGGGAAGGGAAGGGAAGGGAAGGGAAGGGAAGGGAAGGGAAGGGAAGGGAAGGGAAGGGAAGGGAAGGGAAGGGAAGGGAAGGGAAGGGAAGGGAAGGGAAGGGAAGGGAAGGGAAGGGAAGGGAAGGGAAGGGAAGGGAAGGGAAGGGAAGGGAAGGGAAGGGAAGGGAAGGGGGAAGGGGGAAGGGGGAAGGGGGAAGGGGGAAGGGGAGGGAAGGGGAGGGAAGGGGAGGGAAAGGGGAGGGAAGGGGAGGGGAGGGAAAGGGAAGGGGAAGGAAGGGGAGGGAAAGGGAAGGGGAGGGAAGGGGAGGGAAGGGGAGGGGAGGGAAAGGGAAGGAAGGGGAGGGAAGGGAAGGGAAAGGGAAGGGAAAGGGAAGGGAAAGGGAAGGGATTAGAAACCTTGAAAGAAGTCATCTGGAGCCTCAGTCCAGAAATCACATATCTCAAACTGCAGCCTTTTAGTTGTTGTTAGCAGTCCTAGGCCTCATTTAAGCTGAGAAGCTTTGGCATAAATTTACATGAGAGGTAGCAAAGCTGCAGTGTGAGGGCACAGCAAAGGAAGATGATAAGGAGTAGAGCAACCTGGAAAAGCAAAAGCAGCCACTAATAAGCACTAGATTCTAACATGCCACGAGGCGAGCAAGCCCCATGACAAGCACAAGAGCCTGCCAAGTAACAGCTAAATTAGTAATTCTGTAAATTTGTAATCCTGCAAATTTGTTTTAACACACTCCACACTCCAATCTGCTATCATCTCAAACCTTTCATTCCCCACACTGGGCACCAAAAGGACTGTTGTGGTTTAACCCTGGCGGGCAGCTCAGCACCACACAGCCACTTGCTCTTTCTTCCCAGGTGGGATGAGGAGAGAATGGGAAAAGTAAAAGTCTGAGAACTCATGGGTTGAGATAAGGACAGTTCAGTGGGTAAAGCAGAAGCCGTGCACAAGCAAAGCAAACCAAGGAACACATTCGCTGCTTCCCATCGGCAGGCAGATGCTCAGCCACTTCCAGGAAAGCAGGGCTCGTCATGCAGAGTGGTAACTTGGGAAGACAAACACCATCACTCCCAATGTCCCCCCTTCCTCCTTCTTTACCCCAGCTTTTATTGCTGAGCATGACGCCACACGGTGTGGGACATCCCTCTGGTCAGCCTGGGCCAGCTGTCCTGGCTGTGTCCCCTCCCAGCTCCTGGTGCACCCCCAGCCCCTCGCTGGCAGGGCAGCGCGAGGAGCAGGAATGGCCTTGGCCCTGTATGAGCACTGCTCTGCAACAACTGAAACCATCCGTGTGTTATCACCACTATTTTCATCACAAATCCAAAACACAGCATCATATATGCCTCTGTATGTATTCCAAGAAGCTTTGGAATAAGGTAACATGAGAGGCAAAGAAATTGCTCTGCCATTTGCTGTTGCTGCTGGGAGCAAGGATGCTTTTGCTTAGAACATCCCCACCTCCAAGAACCCCAGATCGTCCTGGACTGGTGCTGTGCATGGCGGTGATGTCTTCAGATGGATGAGATCTTAGTGGAGGTTTCCTAACTCCCAAGTATTGCTCATACAGGTACCACTGCTAGCATCTGTGCTGAGCTTGGTGTTCGGCAGGGGGTATTCGGGGTGTATTGGGGTGGCCTTTAAGTCCACTTTCTGTCTCCCCCTGTGCCTTGCCAGTTGCTGAGCTGGAGACCTTGCACCCTGATACCCCTGAACTGAGAGGGGCTGTTGAGAATGAAGGACATTTGAAAATGTCCTCTTTTACATCATATCAGATGCAGGTTGGAACCCCACAAGGTGACTAAACCAATGTTGTCCTCCTTGGCGATGGGCACAAGGGCTGCGCAAGCTGTGCTTGTTTCTGTGCATGTTTCTTCAGGTTGGAAATGAGATGCAGGGAAAAGCCCGGCAGCAGATATGCAAAGCCCTGCAGAAAAGTGCCCATGAGCATTTTTAGTTAACAATCCAGTGTTGCAGCCCAGACATGTTTCGTCGCTTGTGATGTCTGCCTTCCTCCTTCCTGCTGCTGGCTGCAGTGAGACAGCTGAGCCCTGCTCCCAGCCCCAGGGCTGTGCTGTCAGCACCCCAGTGCAGCTCTGCGGGAAGCAGAGGTGTGGGGGTGGCACTTCCTTGCTCATCAGGCTTCTCTCTTTCTGAAGGGACTCATATCTGACCACTTTATCCATCAAAACTTATATTTTGTTTTATCAGCTGTTCTGTCTTCTCCCTCTTCAGAGGCCAAATGCTGCTGGCTGCACTGGAGGTTCATATTTTTGTTTCTCAAGGAGTACAGATTGCAATACAGATGTAGCAGCTGGTATAGTTGTTTAGCTGGATGTGTATTTATGCTAACACCATTCAAGAAGGGAAAAATACAGCTTGCTTCCTACGTCTCACGTGGGCCAGTAAGGTTGGAAGTTTGCAAAGAGATCTGATAAAAGATAAACTGATACAGCTTGTCTATGAACCAGGATGTGATCCAAGCTGCACCTTAGGGGCAGAGAACTTCAGCTGAAGGTGGCTGACACCAGTGCTTTATGTCAGATGTTCTTGAAAGGTGTGATAAAGCCACTGCTACCGAGTTTATACATCTCTGGGAGCAGAGATGGTCCCACTGAACTCCCTTGAATCACGATGCCAAATTTGACAAAGCTGCCTTGGAGACTGGTTGTGGACTCTGCTTTTAAGAACAAATCAAATTATTGATGCCTATGTTAGATTTTAATCCAATTCCATGACGTTAAATTTATACACGCCTACATCTCTTGAAGTGTCCTAGGGCTCCCCTCTATTATTTTTTTGGGGGGTATTATTTTATTTTTGCAGCACGAGAGATTGAGTGACTACACAGATCAGACGGCAACATTTTTTATTGACTGTCAGAGCTCTAGAAAAACTTTTTCACACCTGAAGCAGCTCTGCAGGCTAGAAGTGGAACTGAGAAGCATATGGAGACTGATGCATTTCCTGATGTATACTCAAAAGTTGCATCAGTGTGAATGTAAGACCTCTGATATCAATGTGAAGCTACAAGCTGCTCACGCTTCCTAGCTGTTCTGCAGCAATCTTCAGCTAGAGAGCTCAATGAACTTTGAAGGTGCCTCTTTGTACAAATCCTCTTAACATGCAGGGAAATAAAGGTAAGGAGAAAGCTGGTAGTTTGCTCTTTGCCTTGTGGGCAGAACCAAATGTTGAATGTAGGTGGCCTCAGTTTCAGGTGACTGCTTGCTGAGGCTACCCTGTGACCCAGCATAGCTTTTGTAGCACTGGTCAGGCCGTGATTTTAAATTGTGTTGTTCTGGGCCCCTTCAAGACTGGAGGGTGAGACTTTCCATTTCTGTGTGTACTTCGTACTTCTGATTCTAGACAGCTGGATGTGAGGAATACTGATTCAGCCTTCAAGGCCACGGCATTCTTTTCTTTACATTTACTGGGAAAGAAAAGGCATCAGTAGGCCAAAAGGAATGTTTCCTGTGTAAAGAAAGGGACAAAATTCCTGTGTCCTCTGGGACAAAATTTCATTTTTGTCTGAATAGGACATCTGTCATAGGAATTTCTCATTTGAATACATGCCAGCAATAAAAAAGGAAAGAATGTTGCTCACATAGGTAAAAGGAACAAGAGGCATGGATGCCTTCAGGGTCCCAGAACTGAGCACTGTACGTAACACACGCTCCATGTGCTCAAAAGGAAGGTGGCAAAAGAACCCACTAGAGGTATCCCTCCTCCGCCGGCTCTTCTCTGAAGATGTCCGCTTGTCCAGCCCCACGCAGCTCCCCTGGCTGTGCAGGAGCGGTGATGCCAGCAGCTAAAAGCGCTTCAGCGGCTGGACGTCGGCGCCCAGCTGCTCCTTTCCTTTGCAGACTCTGCATCCCAGCGGCCTCCTGGAAAAGTGCAGGGAGCATCAGCCTCAGGCCCTGCCCTCCAGCAGCCCGGGGAGAGGAGCCTCCCCCCCCCCGGGCGGTGGGCATTTGTTCCAGGAGCAAGGCGCCAGCCGGCCCCTCGTCCGCGCAGGGCGCAGCGCATCTCCCCGGCCTCTGCGCAGAGCTGAGGGCTTGCTCTTGGCTTTGGGTACCGTGGGGTGCTGGCTGCTGAAAGAAGGGAAGTGAGAAGGGTCAAAGCTATGGGTAAAGAAGGAACAAAGCTGGCCATGAATGGTCTTTCCATGGAGGCTACAGGGTGCCTAAACGCAGCGCGTGCTCTTCTCCAAGCAGTTGTGTTATCAAACCGTAGGCCACAACACTCAAGAGAGCTGAAACGGATTCAAAAGACAGCTCTGAAGCATTTAGAGTAATTGGGGGAGAGCTAACAAGCTCGGCTGCTACTAGCAACTAAAAGAAGTTGTCCTCTCCTTGGCAGACCCAGTGACCACTGCTGCCTCTGACTCTTCCCCTCTGGAGAGGCTGGGAGGGGAGGCCCAGGGCGGTGAGACCCGAGGGGCATGTACCAGCTGGCGGCGTGAGACCAGCTGCCTTCGAGGAAGCCAGCCCGAGGTGGCTGAGGCAGCCCTGTGGCACGGGGATGTGGCTCCGAGCGGGCTGGGTGCCCACGGGTTCCCACCTGTGGTTACCAGGGAGTTGGTGTGGTCACCCAACCCACAGCCCTGCAGCGGCATTTTCTGCAGACAGCAGCTAAAAGGTGGAAAAAATGGCCCTTGCTACTGGTCCCTTTATGGTTTGTGTTTTGCTGGAGGAGATGGAAATGCTGTTATCTAGAAGGACAGGTTGGCAACTGAAACTGGCTGCTGCTAGCCCACATCCTCTCAAGGTGTTTCCCCATGGGGCCAACCCCACCTGCGGGTTGACATCCCCACTCGTCCTATGTGTGCACAGAAGGGAGCTGAGGTTTGTGACAAATTGGAAGTGAAAATAAGCAAACAAATTCATTGCATTTCGGCTTTTCCTTTTCCTTCTTTTTCTTTTCTTCTTCTTCTTTTCCCCTATTAAATTAAATGAAAAACTCTGAACTGTTTTCTCCTGACAGAAAATGTTGAGAGTTAACATGTTAACACCAGGAGGGCAGAAAATCTGAACCTGACAAAAGCTTGAGGATCCAAATATGATTCAATTTTTAAGAAATGTGGACAAGTGACTTGCAGTTCTCCCACCTCTAAAGTGGAGGTGGCCTCTACTTGTTTTGGAATGATGTGGAAACACAAAAAGAACAAACATAGTGTGCTTAAACACTAATGGCACATGGAAAACTCATAAGGAAGGGCAGGAAGAGGAGCACAAAAAAGTCAGGAAGAATTATCGTGAGCATGTGTAGACAGATAAATGCTAGGTTACTGTAAGGTGATCTCCCTAGGGCCAGTAATGACATTGATAGTGGCCACTATGCTTCATCACCTAGAGCAAGGTGACCATAAAAGGGACATGCAATAAATGGAAAACTACCCTAATATTGCAACAACTTCTTATTGTCTTGCAGGCTTTAAGTGTGGTTTGAATTACTATATTTTTTTAGAGTTAGTAGGCATGTGTTATTGGTTACAACAATCTATATTCTTCACACTGGCTGTGCTCTGTAAAGGCTTTCAGGTCTAGTTTTGCAGTCTAAGCTGGATCACGTTGATAGCACTAGCAGCAACATTCTGGATGATTTGCTGGCAGATTACCCTACCAGACACTCCATGCCAAGAGCGGCCAGAGACCGACAGCTGTGACGTCCTGTAATTTCTTGATGGTCGCCTCTTCTAATGTGAGGCAGCAAAGCTTGCTGTAAATGAGATGGTAAATGGATGAGAACGGTAAGGGAGGGAGAATCTCTCGCAGCAAGTATCCTCCCTATCTGCTGTTCTTGTGTGTCTGCATTGCAGGAAATTGTGTACTACTTCTGTGTATCCTAATTAAGCCTGATCATGACTAGAGTAATAACCTTGGTACATAACTTCAGGGTGTTTTTTTCTTTGTGCTACACACAAGGAATAGCTGTGTTTGGGGGAGGAGGGCAAACCACTGTCCCTGTGGTTTCTCATTCACTGATGAATGAAGTGACACTATATTCAGCTCTTCCTGTGTGCCTTAATTTTTCTCTGGTATTTATGCACCCTCCGCCTTCATACGCACTGCTTTGCTGCTTGTTTGTGAGATGGTCATGAGAATATACTGTCTTCTAAACAAGAATGGAAGGGAACAGTGGAGTAAACACATAAATGGAAAATCAAATAACCAGAAGCAGTTAAAATAATTATAAGAATGGCTTCAATTTGCAAAATTGCCATTTAACATTTGATGAAGATCAATACCTTCAAAAGTGGAGTGAGGGCTACAGCAAGGTGCTGTAGCATTGCTCTGGCACATATTGAGAGGCTTTTTCCCTGGAGATGGTTGGTGTTGTAGTTATCACTGCTATATAAGATTTAGACAGACAGCTGTATTCCATCTGACTACACGTGTGCAAGATTTTTAATACTCAGAGGAAAACAGTCTTGAGAATATCAAATTACAGACTGGAGAAAAATCTTGCAGAGAATGGGGGAAATTGTTTTATTGTGTTGTAGAAAGGTTTCCATCCCAACCCCCAGTCTCGGCACCAGCGATGTGAAAAGAGTTAGTGAGTTTTGAGAGATTCAGCCTATAGACATTGCAACAAAATCAGTTTTTAAAGAACATTAAGGGTTTTACCAGACCTAGATGGGATGGGAGAGAGGTAGCCATCCACATGATTTCAGGAAATGTTAGGAGACATGATACTTATTTCACTAGTCAGTTCTCTAATCCCCCTATTGCTATGTGCAGTAAATCTGGCTTACAGTTAAGTACTCTCGCCCTTGTAAAATTCCTAGGGAATATCACTATATAAACCATCCTGCTTCCAACACTGCTTGGATAGCCCACATCCAGATGTGATGGATTTTCCATCTAATACCCTCCTTTCCTGTGGAATAACTCCTCAGCTAGGAAACCCCAATGATGAGGAAGAGTTAGATAGAAAGCATAAGTGGGAGAGATGAATATTTTTATTTTCCTGAAGTCATTTTTACCATAAGGATTGGAGAAAAGGTCAAAACATGTATACAAAATTTTTTGAGAATGGGACTTTACGAATTAACTGACGATGATGGGCCACTCAAAAGATTCAAGAGGTTAATTTGCCTGCCCTGTAGTGGAATGAGAGGGGTGATCATTTTGTTGAAACAATGAAGTTGAATTTCTGTTCAGCACCGTGTGCAAACTGTACAAGAACAATTTTTATACATTAGCATAAAGGCGGCAATATAATGACAGGGTGCTAAACAGGGTGATGGCTATTAACAGACAACCTTTGAGATAAATAAATTTGGAAATCCTGTTAGGTTCACACAAATATATACAAAGTTTTAGCTGATAAGGAGGCATGCATGCTAATAGGGTAGTCACCACAGCATGGACAAACAGCTTTGGGTCCCTGTATACTGCAGTCAAAGATTTTGTGTACAGAAATTGCTGTGACTTTATCTGTAATCTGCAGAATGAGCAGTGAGCAAAGATTGTGATTTTTCTTCTTAGTTTGGCATCAAAATATGCACAGAATGGTGTTTTATGTCTCCCGCAGATGTGATCTCTTGTCAATTATTTCCATGTTACTGAATCACACCAACATGTTTTACAGAAATAGCACTATGTGCTTTATTTAGAGTGTTGTTTGTTTCTGTATGCCAGAGACGTACATGAAGCTCAGTGATTCGACACAAACGTTTTCATATTTGGTCTTTGCGTCCCTGTTCATCCCATTAACATTAAAGAGCCCTGTGCTGTGCGAACAGCAAAGAGTTGCAGAGAAAGTTGCCCATCAGGAGGTGAATAAAGTGTACGCTATCTACTGCTTCACACGGACGCTCTGGAAATCGTAGCTCGGAAAGTACGGGGAAAAAAATCACTAATTCAGTGTTTCTCAAGAGCCGGAGGTACAACGCTCGGTGAGAAAAGCGGAGGCACGGCTTCTGGGAGCTTGTGCTACCTCACTCTCTTTGAAACCTTTTCATTTCAAACAGGTAGTTTCTAAACGCTAGCTTTCTTCTCTGACGGGAAGAAGACCCTCTGAAGCTTAGCACTGAGTGTCCTGCCGCACGTTAACATTAAAGGACAATTCCTAATTTACAAAGAAAAACAAAACTTTCGCTCTCTCAAGGACCGCTCGCTTCCAGAACGCGGGATTTCTGCTCCCCTCTCTCCCCAAACTCAACTCTTCCCGGAACGAGACCCCGACGGGCGAAGGCAGACACCCCCACGGTCCCCCAGGGGCAGAAAAGGGGCGACTTGGCGAGGGACAAAATATAAAAAAACCGATTTATTCTCGCCCAAGAAACACAAGCCGAGCCGCCGAGCGCCGGGCGGCGGCGGGGCGGGGCGGGGCGGCCGCACCAATCAGCGCCCGCTGCGCTGCTATAAAGGGGGCGCCGCCGCCGCCGCCAGCACCGCGATCCGCGCCCGTCGCGACATGGCCGAGACCGCGCCCGTCGCAGCGCCCGCTGCTGCTGCTGCTGCCGCCGCCGCCGCCCCGGCCCCCGCCGCCAAGGCCGCCGGCAAGAAGCCGAAGAAGGCGGCGGGCGGCTCCAGGGCGCGCAGGCCCGCGGGCCCCAGCGTCACCGAGCTGATCACCAAGGCCGTGGCCGCCTCCAAGGAGCGCAAGGGGCTCTCCCTCGCCGCGCTCAAGAAGGCGCTGGCCGCCGGCGGCTACGACGTGGAGAAGAACAACAGCCGCATCAAGCTGGGGCTCAAGAGCCTCGTCGGCAAGGGCACCCTGGTGCAGACCAAGGGCACCGGCGCCTCCGGCTCCTTCCGCCTCAGCAAGAAGCCCGGCGAGGTGAAGGAGAAGGCGCCCAAGAAGCGGGCGGCCGCGGCCAAGCCCAAGAAGCCGGCGGCCAAGAAGCCCGCCGGCGCCGCCAAGAAGCCCAAGAAGCCGGCGGTGAAGAAGAGCCCCAAGAAAGCCAAGAAGCCGGCGGCTGCTGCCACCAAGAAGGCTGCCAAGAGCCCCAAGAAGGCCGCCAAGGCTGCCAAGCCCAAAAAGGCAGCGGCAGCAAAGAGCCCAGCCAAGGCAAAGGCAGTGAAGCCCAAAGCTGCCAAGCCCAAGGCAGCCAAGCCGAAAGCAGCCAAGGCGAAAAAGGCACCCAAGAAGAAATAAGCCCCTGCGGAAGGAAACCTTCCACACTTAAACCCAACGGCTCTTTTAAGAGCCACCCAAGCTTTCCTAAAAAGAGCTGAAACCCTGACTGAGATGGCTTTGTTACAGACTACGCGAATGATACCGAGGACAGTGTACGTTTTGGTTCGGGACAGGCAGAGCAGGCTCGGAGCAGCCGCTCTACGGACTTCAAATCACCCCCGTCGCTTAAAAGCGGAGCGGCGGGGGAGTTAAAGCTCCGCAGCGGCGCTTTGAAACACCCGCACAGCGCCAGGATTGGCGGCGGGCAGCTGCTGCCGAGCTGCTCCCGCAGCGCTGCGAGCGCCGCGCGGCTCCGCCCCCGGACGGGGCGTGGGGAAGGGCGGCAGGGCCGGTAGGGGCTGCGCCCTGCACTGCTAGGGTGCTCAGTACTCCGACCGGCTAAAACTTTAGGAAAAACTGCTGCTTTTACTGACTTTGAACAGTGAGATTCCAGCTCTTTTTCTGGACTTGTTGGTGGCTCTGAAAAGAGCCTTTGGGTTTCGATGGGAAGGACTTCCCGGGCGTTATTCTCGTTGTTCACTTAGCCTTGGCCTTGTGGCTGTCGGTCTTCTTGGGCAGCAGCACAGCCTGGATGTTGGGCAGCACCCCGCCCTGCGCGATGGTGACCTTGCCCAGCAGCTTGTTGAGCTCCTCGTCGTTGCGGATGGCCAGCTGCAGGTGGCGGGGGATGATGCGCGTCTTCTTGTTGTCGCGGGCCGCGTTGCCCGCCAGCTCCAGGATCTCGGCCGTCAGGTACTCCAGCACGGCCGCCAGGTACACCGGGGCGCCGGCGCCCACCCGCTCCGCGTAGTTGCCCTTGCGCAGCAGCCGGTGCACGCGGCCCACGGGGAACTGCAGCCCGGCCCGCGACGAGCGCGACTTGGCCTTGGCCCGCGCCTTCCCGCCCTGCTTCCCGCGCCCAGACATCGCAGCAACAGACAGATCAACACCGGAAGACGTGAAGAAATGCCGCCCACTTCACTGCTCGGCCTTATATCCCTTCCCAGTAAAAGCAGCGTGATTCGATAGGCCGAGAAGGAGATACTGCAAAAACAGCCAATGGAAAGGCGGATCGAGTTCTAACCAATGGAGACGAAAGACGGAGAGTAATGAGAGTAAGGAAGCGAGTCACCCAATGGAAACAGAGACTCGAGGAACCCCTAATTTGCATACGGTCACTATATAAGAAGGGAGCGCGTAGTCGCCGGATACACCTCAGCGGTTTCTGGAGAGGTGAGAGGAAGAGCAAGCTATGCCTGAGCCGGCTAAGTCTGCGCCCGCGCCCAAGAAGGGCTCCAAGAAAGCCGTCACCAAGACGCAGAAAAAGGGCGACAAGAAAAGAAAGAGAGCACGGAAGGAGAGCTACTCGATCTACGTGTACAAGGTGCTGAAGCAGGTGCACCCCGACACGGGCATCTCGTCCAAGGCCATGGGCATCATGAACTCCTTCGTCAACGACATCTTCGAGCGCATCGCCGGCGAGGCGTCGCGCCTGGCGCACTACAACAAGCGCTCGACCATCACCTCGCGGGAGATCCAGACGGCCGTGCGGCTCCTGCTGCCCGGCGAGCTGGCCAAGCACGCCGTCTCCGAGGGCACCAAGGCGGTCACCAAGTACACCAGCTCCAAGTAGAGTGCCGCGGATCCTGTTTTTAACCCAAAGGCTCTTTTAAGAGCCACCCACCTTTTCAATAAAAGAGCTGAGGCAGTGGTGATGGCTTGTAAATGCTTTTTTTCTTTTTTTTTTCTTTGTTTTTTTCAGATGTTATCTATTTGCATTAAGGCATAAGTTGCAAACATACCAGAGGACGTTTCACACAACCCTAAATGGACATGGAAGTTCACTTGTTTCTAGTTTGAGATAAACAATAACTAAGGATCATCGGTGTTCCTATCGGTGCCTGAACTAAGTGTTCAGGAGAGAAGACATTTGCTTCCCACCCCCCCCCGACCCGACGTTCTCATAAGGGGCAAGACCGCTAAAGCAGAGTGTTTAATCTCGCTTACAGCAGGCAAGAGGCTCGCGTGTGCACGACTTCACCGTTACCGTAGTCGTAGGCTAGCGGTAAAGCAACCCGGGCTGTTTCATTGCGCTGTTGCCCCCCGAGCACGGTGTACCCGCGGCCCGCTCCTGCGCTCCCGGCCATTTCTCTGCTCAACCCCCGCAATGGAAATCACCGCGCCGGGGGCATCGGAGGGGCGGGCGGGAGGACGGCGCTGGCGAGCCCCGCCGCAGTCCGACCTGAGTGAGAACTGCGCGGAGCCTCCCGGCAGGCGGCCCCGCCACGGCTCAGGGAGGGGGCGGGGACTGGCGGCGCTCGGCGGCTCGGAGCGCGTCCCCGTTTCCCCGCGAGGGGCAGGGCCTTAAGGGGAGGGGGGTGTGCGCTGTGGGGGGGCAGCATCCAGGAGGCGTTCCCGGTGCCGGAACGGCGGCCGCGGCCTACGCTTGGGAGGGTCGTGTCGTGGCCCTGAACCGGCAGCGGTCGGCGAAAGAGCAGAAGCAGCGATCTCTCGGGAGAGACGGAGGCCGCCGAGCCACAGATTTTTTTCCGGCAGCCCCAATGTGTGCGCGGGGCGGGGGAAGGGGGGAGAGGGACCCGCGCAAGGGAGCGGTGGGGAAGAGGCCGAGGCGCGGGCGGCGGGGCCGCGCTGCTCCCGTCCCCAGCATCCGCGTCTGCCGGCCTCGCCAGGCTGCACGCCTCCCACGCCGCTACTCGTGGGGGCGGCTCCGGCATTTCTCCTCGGGCAGCACGGCAGCCGGCGCGTAAAAGCTCCGGAGGGCCGGCCCGCCCGCGGAAATGAGCGGAGCGCTCAAGCACGGGGCAGGCTGCGGCGGGCGGGGGCAGGGGCAGGGGCAGGCGCTGCCGGCTCCCGGGGGGCGGGGCAGGCGGGCGGGCTTCCCGACCCCGAAGCGCGGGCTTTTCGAGCGCGCGCCTCGGCCAATGGCAGCCGGCCTCCCGCGGGCGTCCAATGGGCGGGGGCCCTCGGCTATAAATACCGGCGCCGCCGCCGCGCTCTCGCCACTGCTCGGTGCCGGGGACTGAGAGAGGGCGGCGGTGACTGGCGGGCGATGGCGCGCACGAAGCAGACGGCGCGTAAGTCGACGGGCGGGAAGGCGCCCCGCAAGCAGCTGGCCACCAAGGCGGCCCGCAAGAGCGCGCCGGCCACGGGCGGCGTGAAGAAGCCGCACCGCTACCGGCCCGGCACGGTGGCGCTGCGCGAGATCCGCCGCTACCAGAAGTCGACGGAGCTGCTGATCCGCAAGCTGCCCTTCCAGCGGCTGGTGCGCGAGATCGCGCAGGACTTCAAGACCGACCTGCGCTTCCAGAGCTCGGCCGTGATGGCGCTGCAGGAGGCGAGCGAGGCCTACCTGGTGGGGCTCTTCGAGGACACCAACCTGTGCGCCATCCACGCCAAGCGCGTCACCATCATGCCCAAGGACATCCAGCTCGCCCGCCGCATCCGCGGGGAGCGCGCCTGAGGCTCCTGCCCAGCCCTTCCCCCCTCTTCTGCTCCGGCAGAGGAGGCTGCACTCAGACCCAAAGGCTCTTTTAAGAGCCACTCCATCCTCAGAAAAGACTGTTATTACTTACGTTTAGTGGGGACGTTACATTAAATCTAAAATCTCTCTAAATGCATGAAAAACTGACTTCCTCAATGGGGTTAATTACAGTACATGTTATGGATAATAGCAGCTTGCATACCAAAAGCTTTCCAAAATCAGTTATAATCAGGCATAAACTAGGTCTAGATTGTGTGATTTCTAGAAAAAATGGATGTGATATTAGATGATAGTAACTACTGTATTAATATGGTAACCAGCAGAACCGTTACACTGTGTCAACAGCTTTTTATTGTGTCTAGAGTGGCTCTTAAAATGAAGAGCCTTTGGGTTTGGGGGTGGCAGGGCAGGAGCCTCAGGCATAGTGTAATGGTTCTGCTAATTACTATTTTCATAGAGTAGTTAGTTCTTATCACATCTACTAATACTACCACATTATTTTTTCTAGAAATCACACTATCTATATGAAAAAGCTAGTTTATGTCTGATTTTGGAAAGCTTTTGATATGTAGGCCTCCGTTGTCCACGACGTGTACTGTAATAATTAATTTCAGTGAAAAAATTAGTTTTTCATGAGTTTTCAGGAATTTAGGACTTAATGTAACGTCCCCACTAAACGTAAGTAATAACAGCCTTTTCTGAGGATGGAGTGGCTCTTAAAAGAGCCTTTGGGTCTGAGTGCAGCCTCCTCTGCCAGAGCAGAAGAGGGGGGAAGGGCTGGGCAGGAGCCTCAGGCGCGCTCCCCGCGGATGCGGCGGGCGAGCTGGATGTCCTTGGGCATGATGGTGACGCGCTTGGCGTGGATGGCGCACAGGTTGGTGTCCTCGAAGAGCCCCACCAGGTAGGCCTCGCTCGCCTCCTGCAGCGCCATCACGGCCGAGCTCTGGAAGCGCAGGTCGGTCTTGAAGTCCTGCGCGATCTCGCGCACCAGCCGCTGGAAGGGCAGCTTGCGGATCAGCAGCTCCGTCGACTTCTGGTAGCGGCGGATCTCGCGCAGCGCCACCGTGCCGGGCCGGTAGCGGTGCGGCTTCTTCACGCCGCCCGTGGCCGGCGCGCTCTTGCGGGCCGCCTTGGTGGCCAGCTGCTTGCGGGGCGCCTTCCCGCCCGTCGACTTACGCGCCGTCTGCTTCGTGCGCGCCATCGCCCGCCAGTCACCGCCGCCCTCTCTCAGTCCCCGGCACCGAGCAGTGGCGAGAGCGCGGCGGCGGCGCCGGTATTTATAGCCGAGGGCCCCCGCCCATTGGACGCCCGCGGGAGGCCGGCTGCCATTGGCCGAGGCGCGCGCTCGAAAAGCCCGCGCTTCGGGGTCGGGAAGCCCGCCCGCCTGCCCCGCCCCCCGGGAGCCGGCAGCGCCTGCCCCTGCCCCTGCCCCTGCCCCCGCCCGCCGCAGCCTGCCCCGTGCTTGAGCGCTCCGCTCATTTCCGCGGGCGGGCCGGCCCTCCGGAGCTTTTACGCGCCGGCTGCCGTGCTGCCCGAGGAGAAATGCCGGAGCCGCCCCCACGAGTAGCGGCGTGGGAGGCGTGCAGCCTGGCGAGGCCGGCAGACGCGGATGCTGGGGACGGGAGCAGCGCGGCCCCGCCGCCCGCGCCTCGGCCTCTTCCCCACCGCTCCCTTGCGCGGGTCCCTCTCCCCCCTTCCCCCGCCCCGCGCACACATTGGGGCTGCCGGAAAAAAATCTGTGGCTCGGCGGCCTCCGTCTCTCCCGAGAGATCGCTGCTTCTGCTCTTTCGCCGACCGCTGCCGGTTCAGGGCCACGACACGACCCTCCCAAGCGTAGGCCGCGGCCGCCGTTCCGGCACCGGGAACGCCTCCTGGATGCTGCCCCCCCACAGCGCACACCCCCCTCCCCTGAAGGCCCTGCCCCTCGCGGGGAAACGGGGACGCGCTCCGAGCCGCCGAGCGCCGCCAGTCCCCGCCCCCTCCCTGAGCCGTGGCGGGGCCGCCTGCCGGGAGGCTCCGCGCAGTTCTCACTCAGGTCGGACTGCGGCGGGGCTCGCCAGCGCCGTCCTCCCGCCCGCCCCTCCGATGCCCCCGGCGCGGTGATTTCCATTGCGGGGGTTGAGCAGAGAAATGGCCGGGAGCGCAGGAGCGGGCCGCGGGTACACCGTGCTCGGGGGGCACTGGCGATGCTGTCCGGCACGGGAGCATCAGCGCGATGAAATCGAACGAGTTGCTTTCCCTCTCGCCCCCAACAACGCTAACGGTAAGGCTGTTTGCCCTGTGAGCCTTATGCCTGCTATAAACACAGGGGAATATTAAACCCTCTGTACTTGACAGGTCTTACTCCTCATAAGGAATTCATAGGGGAAGCAAACGCTCCCTCTCCAGAACACCTTTATTTCAGGCACCCGTGGGAACACCGACGAACCCTGGTTATATTCTGAAAGTCTCAAACGAGGAACAAAAGAGGAAGTGGACTCTGTGTACGTTCAGTGACGTGTAAAACATGCCCTGGTAGGTATGCAACTTGTGCCTTACTACAAATGGGCAACGTCTGAAAGAGAAAAAAAAAGTATTGGCAAACCATCACCACTGCCTCAGCTCTTTTATTGAAAAGGTGGGTGGCTCTTAAAAGAGCCTTTGGGTTAAAAACAGGATCCGCGGCGCTCTACTTGGAGCTGGTGTACTTGGTGACCGCCTTGGTGCCCTCGGAGACGGCGTGCTTGGCCAGCTCGCCGGGCAGCAGGAGCCGCACGGCCGTCTGGATCTCCCGCGAGGTGATAGTCGAGCGCTTGTTGTAGTGCGCCAGGCGCGACGCCTCGCCGGCGATGCGCTCGAAGATGTCGTTGACGAAGGAGTTCATGATGCCCATGGCCTTGGACGAGATGCCCGTGTCGGGGTGCACCTGCTTCAGCACCTTGTACACGTAGATCGAGTAGCTCTCCTTCCGTGCTCTCTTTCTTTTCTTGTCGCCCTTCTTCTGCGTCTTGGTGACGGCTTTCTTGGAGCCCTTCTTGGGCGCGGGCGCAGACTTGGCCGGCTCAGGCATGGCGATCACGCTCTCCCCACCAACAGCACCGCTCCCGCTCTCACTCGCAGCAGCGCAGTGCCGCACCCGCCCGCCGCAGCCGCTCTTATAGCGGCGCGATGCAGAGCAGCGGCTCCACCGCTGCGCGCCGCCATTGGCTGGAAGTTTGGCTTTGTGTCGTCACCGAACGCCGGACTTCGACATTGGACGCCTTTGGATTCGCGCTGCCATTGGCTGCCGGCGTTCTGCCTCCTCCGCAGCCAATCAGCGCCGCCGCCGCCGGTCCGCCCGAGCTGAATATAAGGGGGCGGGGGCGGCCCCAGGCAGGTCGCTGCGTGCTGCGTTCCCTGGAGTGGCTGCGATGTCTGGGCGCGGGAAGCAGGGCGGGAAGGCGCGGGCCAAGGCCAAGTCGCGCTCGTCGCGGGCCGGGCTGCAGTTCCCCGTGGGCCGCGTGCACCGGCTGCTGCGCAAGGGCAACTACGCGGAGCGGGTGGGCGCCGGCGCCCCGGTGTACCTGGCGGCCGTGCTGGAGTACCTGACGGCCGAGATCCTGGAGCTGGCGGGCAACGCGGCCCGCGACAACAAGAAGACGCGCATCATCCCCCGCCACCTGCAGCTGGCCATCCGCAACGACGAGGAGCTCAACAAGCTGCTGGGCAAGGTCACCATCGCGCAGGGCGGGGTGCTGCCCAACATCCAGGCCGTGCTGCTGCCCAAGAAGACCGACAGCCACAAGGCCAAGGCTAAGTGAACAACGAGAATAGCGCCCGGGAAGTCCTTCCCATCGAAACCCAAAGGCTCTTTTCAGAGCCACCCACAAAATTCGTAAAAGAGCTAGATTGCTTTTTTTTTTTTTTAGTGTTATTTACTAAAAGAAATACCAATTTCTAACTGTATGTGAAATTATTTTTCCCTTACATGTGAACATTATTTCCTTTACTAGTCTCATTTTTTTTGGGGTAGTTGCACATGTCGATGAGCAAGGGAAAGCAGTAAGTAATGGCTGCTATCCTATTTTGTAGAACAAGATAAGAATTCACTTCTCTGGAAATAAAAGCAAAAAGCTTTCCCCATAATTGCAGTGAAAATTGGGAGTAGTATCAAGAAGTGTCCATATTTATCTCAATGGAGAAGTCATATGCATCAGTGTGAGTTGCCTCAATGTGAGTTATTCAGCAGATTTTACTGTATATTATGTTAACGTTGAACAGAGTATTTCAGCTCCTTTAGAGAATGTGTGGGTGGCTCTTAAAAGAGCCGTTGGGTTTAAGTGCGAATCAAGATTTTTCTTCTATGGGGGCTTACTTCTTCTTGGCTGCTGCCTTCTTTGCCTTGGCTGCTTTGGGCTTGGCAGCCTTGGGCTTGGCAGCTTTGGGTTTAACTGCCTTTGCCTTGGCTGGGCTCTTTGCTGCCGCTGCCTTTTTGGGCTTGGCAGCCTTGGCGGCCTTCTTGGGGCTCTTGGCAGCCTTCTTGGTGGCAGCAGCCGCCGGCTTCTTGGCTTTCTTGGGGCTCTTCTTCACCGCCGGCTTCTTGGGCTTCTTGGCGGCGCCAGCGGGCTTCTTGGCCGCCGGCTTCTTGGGCTTGGCCGCGGCCGCCCGCTTCTTGGGCGCCTTCTCCTTCACCTCGCCGGGCTTCTTGCTGAGGCGGAAGGAGCCGGAGGCGCCGGTGCCCTTGGTCTGCACCAGGGTGCCCTTGCCGACGAGGCTCTTGAGCCCCAGCTTGATGCGGCTGTTGTTCTTCTCCACGTCGTAGCCGCCGGCAGCCAGCGCCTTCTTGAGCGCGGCGAGGGAGAGCCCCTTGCGCTCCTTGGAGGCGGCCACGGCCTTGGTGATCAGCTCGGTGACGCTGGGGCCCGCGGGCCTGCGCGCCTTGGAGCCGCTCGCCGCCTTCTTCGGCTTCTTGCCGGCGGCCTTGGCGGCGGGGGCCGGGGAGGCGGCGGGCGCCGCCTCGGCGGCGGGAGCGGGCGCGGTCTCGGACATGTCGGCGCGACGCAGAGCGGGGCGCAGCGGCTGCCGGCGGGCGGCGGGGCCCTTATTTATGGGAGCGCAGCGGGCGCTGATTGGTGCGCTGCAGAGCCCGCCCCGCCCCGCCCCGCCGCCCGGCGCTAGCTCTCGGCTTGTGTTTCTTCCTCCTCGAAAAAGTGTGTTTTTCGTAAAAATTCGTCACCGCGGCACCCCGTTTCTTAACGGCGGTGCTGGGGACAGAAGGTAGTTTGGTCTTTTCGCGTTTCTTTCGCCTCAGGGTTAAAATGGTTTTCGTGCGAGGCTGGAATCCTTGAGTTTGGGGATTGCACGCAGAGCCGGACAGTAAGATTTTTATTTTTACTTTTGAATTACAACTCTGCTTCTGACAGCACTGCCATACTGGCAGCGGATTCGTGTTCCTGAGACGGTTTTTCATCAGCGTAGTCTAAAATGGAGGTAATCCCGAGTCATTTTCATCGCTTAAATTAGCTTTAAAAAGAAGCAAGTAACACAAAGTAGCCTCTGAGCTCTGAAACTGGGTTATGAGTTATTTCCCGTAATACGGCTTCATCTCTTAAAAATAATGAAACCTTCGGGCATAGTGCCCTATATAGCTTTACACAGGGCTTATAAAAAGTAAAAGAAAGATGTATTTCACCAGAAATGTTTACATTAAAACCAGGTCTTTTCAATTAGCTGGTATGTTCAACATCTTGTAAGAAGATAGAGAAGTTTTTCCTGTTTCCTTTATTTTTCTTTTCCTGTTTCCTTTATTCTTCTGCATTCTTGCATTAACCTTTTGCTTAATTATGTTTCTGTTTCTTTCTCCAAAAGAGTTCTTTTCATTAAGCAAGATAGGCACATTTGTTCATGTTTTTGGATTTTAAGACCAAGTGTCTATTTTTGTGCTTATCTTTGTACTGTACTTCAGGGCATTTTGTCAGCCCAATAGAGCACTTGAGCAAAAAATAATCAAAGTGTGATGTGCATGTTTTCCCTATGAAAAACAAATAATAAAATGTAGCCAGGTTAGACTGCAGGAAGTTCTTTAATATTATGATTTAAATCCAGTGGCTTAATCAATCATCTCCTTAGTACTACTGAGGTAAATTAGAGCAGGGAATTAAAGGAAACCGTAAAGAGGAAATTCTACAATACAAGGATAGTTCACTATTTCTCATTAAAATGTCTTTTTTTTTTTTTTTAATTTCAGGTCAAGAATGATGTTAAATAACCTGTGAGAACTTTATTTTGCATATAAGTGCATCTTTCTAAATTGAATTTCAATATGGCACAGTATTTGCTAAGTTTTGTAAATACGACCAATAGATTTCTCAATTCATATGCATGTACTTCCTGTCTCCTCTCCTTCTTAGCACTTCTTTACTCCAGAAGATCATGTGTGGATCTCTAAAGTCATAATTAGTATTATGAGTTTTAATAATGTCCAGGTTATAATGAGAGAGATGTTTCCGTTGGCATGTCCTCTATATCATACTCATTTTAATATTCAAGTTATTATTATAATCCTGTATTTCATTTGTCCATGAATACATGAAACACAGCATTAAATATGTAAAACATAGCCACAAATCTTCCATCTTACAGCACATATTTTTTTCTCTGTATGTAAACATTAAAGCATGGATCAAGATAGCCAGTGCCATAGTCCATGAGACTTGTAGAAACAGGATCCAAATAGGACCCGTCCAGACAGAATCTGTCTAGTGGCTACTGGATGAACCCTCATGAAAACAGAAAATAACCCCCACTTTGCCTTCCAGTTATTAACTGCTGCTGCAGAAGAGATCATAAACATAACTAAGGTGAGAAGACAGGATGCAGCAGCAGGCGTTTGTCTTGCTATGAGGCCTCACATGAGATGGAATAACATACAACCACAGCACAGATTTTCCATTTCTCAGCACTTTTCTCAGCACATAAAAAGCCAGCAGGCTTTTTTTTTCCTTTTTTTTTTTTTTTTTTTTTTTTGTAGGTCATTGGGGAAACTGCTTAAACAAAGAAATGAGGCCATAGCAGCTTTTGGAAAATTCTTCTCTTGGCTTGTCCAGGTTGCTGAGGCAGAGCATTGTTCGTTCCTGTTATCATGAATTTCCCTTCCCCTGTTACAAGGTCAGAGAATGGCAAAACATGCACACGCACATACATGAAAAGGAGCTCATGTTTTGAACTGGCAGATGAGAAAAAACAGGGTGGCGGGGGTGGTAGGGGGTGCGGTTTCTTTTTCCAAGCCGGGAGTCTGTGATGTGGGATAAACTGAATATGTATAAAATGAATTTCTTAGGATGGGCTGGATAGAGGAGTTACTTGTTCAGAAACATGCAGTACAATGCAGGAAAGAATAGGAGACCTTAGTAAATCATTCGATATTATGAAAATGCAGTCATTTGACTTTCTTCAATTCTTCTTTCAATAATATAATATCACACACACATTCTTGTAGATTGGGGCAATAGTGGGGACAGTTTAAAGATCGTTGGTGGTGCTAGTACCCAGTGTGAGAAACTGCCAAGAGATGTGGTAGCATTCAAGAGTGGCTTTTTTCTACAAAAGACAAACAACAGAATGGCATCACATGCAAAAGTATAGCAACAACAGAAGGAGATCAAGTGAATTTGGAGCTAATATCTATACCGATGCTGAATTTCATTAACACTTTTTATATGTGATTCATTTAGATTAATTCTGACTTTTGGGTAGTCCAGATATACCCAGAAAATAAATGAAGTCACAAAGTCACTCAAGGCAATGGAAATCTGTCAGGCTTAGGATGGTTTGTGGTACACTTTTCAGCTATGGATGTGGGATTTTATTTAAAAATTGATTTATCTTGCTGTTCTAAATAATAATACATTTTTACACAAAAAAAAAAAAAAAACAAATAAAAAAAAAAACCTTTTGTATCTCGATAGGAAAGAGTTACTATTGCATACTGCTCAGTGCCCGGGACTGATTCTTCCCCATAATAAAAGGATTTTATTATTCATAGAGTTTTAAAATTCCCAGATAGATCAGTATTATTTTTATATAAGAAAATGATAGCCAGAGGCAGAAAGTTTGCCGTTATCTAGTTAAAGAGGTCTATACAACCTTTTCCATTTTTGTTAAAATGAACTCCCTGCAAAATTATTCAGATTTCAAACATTCAGTTTTAGTTTGATGCAAAGCAAAAGAGAAATAGCTCCTTGATCATTCCGGGCCACGTATTGAGTCATTGAACAGCTTGGTTTGGAAGGGACCTTAAAAATCACCTAGTTCCAACCCCCCTGCAATGGGCGGGGATGCCACCCACTAGATCAGGTTGCCCAGGGCCTCATCCAGCCTGGTCTTTGGCACTTCCAAGGATGCAGCACCCACAACTTCTCTGGGCAACCTGTTCTAGTGCTTTACCGCCTTCTGAGTGAAGTATTTCCTCCTAACATCTAATCTAAATCTCCCCTCTTTTAGTTTAAAACAATTCCCCCTTGTCCTGTCATTATCTGCCTGAGCAAAAAGTCACTCTCCATCTTTTTTATAAGCTTCCTTTAAGTACCGAAAGGCTGCAGTGAGGTCACCCTGGAGCCTTCTCTTCTTCAGGCTGAACATCCCCAGTGCTCTCAGTCTTGTCCAGGTAGTATAACCATGTAACCACAAGATGGTTTGCCCACTTTGTCTAACTAGAAACAAGATAACTAATGTTAAATAAATGAAAGTTTTCAAGCAGGGCTATCAGTCAACCTGTAAAAGATAGAGTTGCTGTTGGCCAATTTCTATCTCACAGCTTCCTTTGAAATTAAAGGGGTGTCAGCATAGCTATCTAACATCAGCCAATTGCTTCTTATAGTTACATATCATTTGATGAATTACTTTGGAAAGAGCCTGAAGAATACACTAGCAAGACACAAAAGATGGAATAGTTTAAGATTTTGCGGCAATTGTTGATTTAACTTTTTTTTTTCCAAAATGGGCATACAACCTATTTTCTCATAATTAATATAAAAGTTGAATTTTATAAAACTTGTTATTAACTATTAAGTAATATATATATTTTTTCCAATTGTAAATTCTATTCTACACTCTAAAGTTATCCCTCTTGACTTCATTGGTACCTCCATATAAGCTTGCATTCCAGGTAATTGGTTCTGCACTATCAACGTCATTACACTCTCCCTGCCCCCCAGAAAATTACATTTTAAGGAAAGATTAAAAGCAAGTGTGGAAATTGACAGAAGTTGCATGTGGGGAAGATGACAATTAAAAAAAATCAGCACAAAAGTAGCATAGAACTCGAGCTACTGACAAGCTAAAAATATGAAAGTAAAAAAATAAAATAAAATTAGAAATATAGGAAGAAACAATGGAGACTAGAGAAGTAGAGAATAGGCTAACAAGGCACATCTGCAAGAATAGGAAGTGAAAGCATTGTATGTTTTCCAAGAAAAAATAGAATAAACGTGTAGTTTTTGCTAGATTCCAAGCTCCAAATTAAGGCATAATTTCAAGAGTCAGTTCAGCTCAATCAGTCAATATAAAGTTTCATTTCAATGTGATATAAATACAAAATGAAATATGAAAATGAAATGAAAAAATACAATATGAAAATACTACTGTTCTGGATTACTTTATATGTGTATATCAATGATTTCTAAAAAAGTTTAACTTTACTGATAAGAAGTGCAGATTCAAGTAGAAAGTAGCCATTCATCATTTTTCTTTTCCATTTACCTTATTCCTTTAATAAGCTGGGCATGTCACAGGAGACACAGCGTATGACATGTCTGGAAAAAGTATGCAGCAGTTTGGAGACCAGAAGGATGTGTAGAATGGAAACTCTGTGTACCACTGATACTGAATTTGAATATTTCTAGTCGTTCAGGCAAACATTCAGGATCTTTTTGGCAAATGCGAACATGTCAAAAATCACTTTCCAATGCCACATTAACTTGACTGTTTCTTTGCTGCAGCACACGTTGCGCGTGTCATCCAGCATCTCCCAGTGCTGCATGTTTGGACCACTGCTCTCTGTCCTGTCCCTGGTGGAACAGCGGCTCCTTTCCACTGCAGCTTTACTCTGGAGAAGGAGGAGGCATTCTCCTAGGCTGTCCACTCCACAAACAGCCTCAGTAGAAGTGCTGGTTTACCTGGCCAAGTCTTTACTTGCACTTCAAGACTGTGAGAACGAGATGTTAATTTTGACTTCTAACCGGCACCTGCAGGAGTGTGGGTATATGTTTTGTCAGGGTGAAATAATAATTGGCAGATGTGTGACAGTACACCTCGTTGCAGAACTCCAAAGTCCTGCATGGTCTTCTACATCAGTAGGCAGTGCAGGCAGATGCGGTGTGGTTGAGCTGCTTCCTAATTGCCTGGTGCCTTGGCTCAGGAGAAAATCTTTGATCAGTTCTGGAAAGAAGTACTAAACAGATGGGAATAGTGCCACCAGCTGCGGTACTTCAGGAGGAGGAAGACATCTATGCTACCCTTCCTCCTTGTAGCCTGCAGTGTATGAGCAGCAGAGGACTGCAAGATGAGCACTGAGAACACAGATGAGATGCTGAAAAGTTGGTATTCATGGCTCCTTCCCAGACTTTTTGAGGTTGGGAAACCTATGTATTTCAGGAGTTGGTAGTCCTTTCCTTCTTGGTGATACCCAGCGAATTATAGTATTGTGTTGTTATGTTTTTTGTTTGTTTGTTTCTTTTTTGTGTGTGTGGTTGGTTGGTTGGTTGGTTGGTGTTTTTTCCTCCTATAAGCTTTTTCACTTGTTTCCTCCAGTCCCTATCCTCTGTTTCCTCCTTCCCCCTCATAAATAAATAAATAAATAAATAAATAAATAAATGTTATAGGCCTTACAGAGCATTCTGGAAACTTCCCTAGCAAGATTTCTCTACATCCAGCCCAGTATTCACAGGATGAGTCTTGGTACCAGCAAAAGCACCGGGATATTCCTATTTTTGGTGATGCCTTCCTAACATGGCTTGTGGGTCCTTACCCTGGCTACGTCACCAGTCAGTAGAACCACTGCATAGGACTGTGTGGGTGACCAGAAATATCCACTTCCCTGTAGGACACTGCCAACTATCTCCTGGGCATATGGGCACCTGAGGCAGGTGGTCAGTGCTGCTCAGCTTTGGTTCACAGGTTCCCTGGGGTTCTGGTCTCTCCTTAAACTATTCAACCATTTACATCACTGTGTCACCTCTGCCACTGTCTACCTCCTTTGTCCATTCTTTTCTTGCTGTAGATCAACCCCTGTGTGCCTGACTGCACACAGACAACTGAGGCAGGGTGGGGAGGGTGGTATCTGTTCTTTGTTCAGTTGGACAAAGGAATGATAAAAATATCTTCTTTGGTGCTTAATACCTGCTACAAGCTTCACCTGTCTGTCTAGACCAACCACAGTGATGTTCAGCACATTTCTTTGCTGAGTTGCTATAGTTCAAAACCTCAATCCAGGGACACAAAGTGGGCGCATTTGATGAGGCAGGGAGGAGGTAGATTTTACATGTTTAATAATGTCAGGCTTTGCTTGCATGCTGTAGAGAAGAAATGGTTCATCCCTGGGAGAAGGAGTGCTGGTGTGTAGCAGATTCCTGGAAACGAGAAAAAATGAGCAGGAGGCACCTTCAAATGGGTGAGGTGGATGAGAGGGAGAAGAGGCGAAAGAAAGAGGAAGCAAAGACAGAGCAGGCCGATGGGCGGTACTGTTGACACCTATGATACTTTGCAGTCAATATTCATTCAAACAGCAATCCTGAACTGGGTCGTTCCAAGTAAGCAATAGGTCATCTTTACACAAATCAAGGGGAATCTACCCTGATATTAACCCAGCAGCGGGTATCTTGAGAATCCAAGATATCCTGCCACAAGTTGCCTTCAAGTCTGGCAAACGGAAAGGGGGGAAAAGGACCTAGAAAAATGAAGCATGGTTTCCTTGTGGGAACAGAGTCCTGTCGAGTGCAGAGGCATAAGCAGAACTGGAGTGAAATCTTCCTCTATGCAGTTAACACGGTGTACAAGGCATTTTTGTTCTGTATTGCTGGATAAGGGTCGGATTTTCCATCCCATGGAACCAGAACCCAAAACTCTTCTTCCAAATGTTATTCTGTGCTCAGGGAATCCACTCTTCGGTAAAAGTGGAAAGCACACAAAAGGCCAGGGGAAGCACAGGCTGGTTGTGTCTCTGCGTGCTGTTCCTGTGGGAAAGACAGTGCTTCAAGAGAACAAAAGGGTGCTAAAACCGCTTCTTTAAAATGTGCAGATTTCTTTTTTGTCTTAAGTAAATTCCCATTTCCTTTGACATCAGGTTGGTAGACCCATGCCTGAGGAATGATTTCAGCTTCCTCTTTCTCAGCTTTCCATCTAATTTAGCACAATGTGTCTAGCAAGGCATCTAACAAACCTTGGTGACTAATATGTTTTTGTTTTCTTATGCTTGTGATTGCCTGATGAACTCCCAAAAGAAAACTGGTTTATGCTGCCTGGTGAACCTTATGTTGCTGATTCCAGCTGTTTTTTACCATCTCTTTCCATGGCATTTACCCTTCTCTCCCAGACAATATGTAATACGCACCTGTGTCTATTAGAGAGAGTATTTGGCAGGCAATAAGTGGCAGAGAGATGACAATTGCTTGTCTGCAAAATCCAATAATAGGGTTTAAATTTAAAAACTCTTCCTCTTATAAATAATAATAATAGTAAAAAATGAGAGTTTCTAAGGGTACAGGTCATATGCAAATCAAAGTGTTAAGCTATTTGGTAAAATATTTGCTCATATCAGTGATGGTAGTCATAGCTCTGAGGAAAGGAGGCACTTTCACACTTTGTCTTCATCTCATGCCAAGATGTTCCTACAGTTGTTAACTATTCAACTATGCTGGGCCCATATGAATTTGTTCTTGTGTGGCTAACGATAGCACAGAAAATCAATGAATGATAACTATCATGTGTAGCTCTTAATTAGGCAGAGGGTGGATTTCCTGCATAATTTGTGCAAATGAGAAAGTGTTACTGATGGATGGGAGGTTGGAAGACTCCTGGAAAACTTGCCCCTAGTGTGGGCTGAGTGAAGGATATTGGCTGATGAAGGGCACGGTGCTGGGTTGTCCCAAGTGCCGCCTATGCATATTGCCCTGTGCCACACAGGGTGAGGGGCCACTTCCTGCTGGGAGCTCTGCTGGAACCTCCCTTCCCATGCAGAGATCCCTCCTGCCAGGCTGTCCGTGTGTGGAGCTTGGAGCTGCAGGTGTAGCTACCATGTGAGGCAATGGAGTGAGTGTGCAGGCCTAAAACTCAAGGGAACTGAGGAGGAAACAGCTGGGGAAAATGGGGAGGAGAGGGAGCAGTGGGGGCTGGTGCTGTGCAAGCAGGTCAGTGCCCTGCTGTGACTCAGTCCTGAGTCTGATTGCTGCGGGCTGTCCTCTCTGATTCTTCATTTGTGGTTATTTGCTGTGAGGGATGGGCTCAGTAATCCAGTAAGAAAGGGGTGAACGATGCTGTACGTGAGGTGGACACCACAGCACTCTGTGTCTTGACGCAGCAGAAGGAAGACCTGATGTCCTTGCCCAAGCGCTCCGGGGTCCCAGCACGGAAGACTTATTACAGTGATCTTTGAGACTGCTTGGTGTTGCTGCATCCCAATTTTCATCCAGAAAACAACCGTACACCCCCTTAACGGTAACATCCGTGGGTAACAAATACCCTAACATCTCCGGCCACGGGCTAGGGCCCTCCCGCCGCTGGTTTTTCTCATCAATGAGTGACGCAACCCTTGGCGGCGGCGTCCATCGCCATTCCGGCCAACAGGGATCGACGCTGCACGGGCTTAAATTGCGGCCTGAGCTGGCCGAACACGCTGTCTCTGAGGGCACTAAGGTGGTCACCCATTACACCAGCTCAGGTACATCGCTCCCATATCAAACCTTTGTGACTCTCATGGCTCTTTTCAGAGCCACCCACTTTTTCATTTGAAAGGCTTCTTCAGTGTTCTCTGTCCTGTAAACCTAGCTTGCATAATGCCTTTCAAGACCACCTTAAATATATATATTTTTTTCATTCTGCTGTTGCAGTTTTCCCACTGAGGATGAGATCTGTTACTTGACCTTATAAAACGTATGGTGCCTAGAAAACTCGGGAAAGCCCGTCAGGGGGCAGTAGAGGCTGGGAAATCACAAAAAGTAACAATGCTAGACCTCATCCGTCTGAATACTATTCCCCGCTAAAATAATTCATGGTCTTGCATTAGCAACCTTAGAATAGAGAAATATTATGAAATACCTAATAATCTCCTCTAATGTATGTTTTAAGTATAAGATAAATGTTTTCTTATTGGATTTGTTAAAGATTTCAAAGGGTTTAAGTATATTTGCTTATGTACGTTACTGCTAAAGTAAAGCCGATACAGGAGCAAGAACAAAGGACTGAGCATCGACACAACTTTCCCTTTCTGCCCTTGCACACACCAGGGATGCTCATTGAGCAGTATCACACATGCACAAGAATTGCCACAAGTAACTAACAGTGTAGCCCAGAGTAGTACAGTAAAGGGTGGTGGTAAAGAAGCTACTAAAATCAAGTCATGACTATGGCATAGAAAGCAATTAATTTGTGTGCAACCAAAGCATCAGGACCAGCAGACAAAATTATAGCTATAACACAAGGACTATTAAGTCATCCATATTGAAGATGTATTTAAGTTCAGAAAACATGCTCTTGGTAATATTTAATGGAAATTAAAGCCCTTTCAGTGAAAACTTGGGTGGCTCTGAAAAGAGCCTTTGGGTTAAAAACAGGATCCGCAGCGCTCTACTTAGAGCTGGTGTACTTGGTGACCGCCTTGGTGCCCTCGGAGACGGCGTGCTTGGCCAGCTCGCCGGGCAGCAGGAGCCGCACGGCCGTCTGGATCTCCCGCGAGGTGATGGTCGAGCGCTTGTTGTAGTGCGCCAGGCGCGACGCCTCGCCGGCGATGCGCTCGAAGATGTCGTTGACGAAGGAGTTCATGATGCCCATGGCCTTGGACGAGATGCCCGTGTCGGGGTGCACCTGCTTCAGCACCTTGTACACGTAGATCGAGTAGCTCTCCTTCCGTGCTCTCTTTCTTTTCTTGTCGCCCTTCTTCTGCGTCTTGGTGACGGCTTTCTTGGAGCCCTTCTTGGGCGCGGGCGCAGACTTGGCCGGCTCAGGCATGGCGATCACGCTCTCCCCACCAACAGCACCGCTCCCGCTCTCACTCGCAGCAGCGCAGTGCCGCACCCGCCCGCCGCAGCCGCTCTTATAGCGGCGCGATGCAGAGCAGCGGCTCCACCGCTGCGCGCCGCCATTGGCTGGAAGTTTGGCTTTGTGTCGTCACCGAACGCCGGACTTCGACATTGGACGCCTTTGGATTCGCGCTGCCATTGGCTGCCGGCGTTCTGCCTCCTCCGCAGCCAATCAGCGCCGCCGCCGCCGGTCCGCCCGAGCTGAATATAAGGGGGCGGGGGCGGCCCCAGGCAGGTCGCTGCGTGCTGCGTTCCTCGGGGTGGCTGCGATGTCTGGGCGCGGGAAGCAGGGCGGGAAGGCGCGGGCCAAGGCCAAGTCGCGCTCGTCGCGGGCCGGGCTGCAGTTCCCCGTGGGCCGCGTGCACCGGCTGCTGCGCAAGGGCAACTACGCGGAGCGGGTGGGCGCCGGCGCCCCGGTGTACCTGGCGGCCGTGCTGGAGTACCTGACGGCCGAGATCCTGGAGCTGGCGGGCAACGCGGCCCGCGACAACAAGAAGACGCGCATCATCCCCCGCCACCTGCAGCTGGCCATCCGCAACGACGAGGAGCTCAACAAGCTGCTGGGCAAGGTCACCATCGCGCAGGGCGGGGTGCTGCCCAACATCCAGGCTGTGCTGCTGCCCAAGAAGACCGACAGCCACAAGGCCAAGGCCAAGTAAACACATCTACAACAGATCTGGAAACAACCCCAAAAGGCTCTTTTCAGAGCCACCCACAAAATTCATAAAGAGTTGAGTCATACTTTGTAGTTTTGTTTTTTATAATGAATGCTGATGCAAATGTGTAAGTTGTTTCATGTTAGTGTTTGTCCTAACACTACCTGTCTGGGTGGTGATAGTTACTTTTGTGACTTTTTTTTTTTGGGTGGGGTGGGAGAACAGATCTTTCAGGGTGTTAAGCTTTTGCAACATATCTTAGCAAATGTACTTTGGTGTTGCTGTAAAGTCTCCATATGGCTGTAACTACAGGGTAATACATAATAAAATCAATGCATTATTCTGTATTATTTTTGCTCTTATTTGCCTGTCAAATGCAGGGCTGAGGCGTTCAGCCTGGGTGCTGCATGAGTTCTACTAGGGGTTGTGGTGTTTCCACCGATCTGGAACCGGCATCCCACAGCGCTCGTTGGCTGCGTGTGCCCGGGGTACGGAGCCTCTCGCAGGCAACTCATTTTCAAACAGGGGGAGGGAAGGAAAGCAAACAAAAAACGCTAACAAAATAAAAACATACCGAAAAAATAACATGCAGCCCTGGTTCTTTCCCAGGGGGAAGGATTATCGTTCCCTGCCTCAGGCCCCTCAGTAATTTTCTTTTTATATCGGCTCGTTAAAGCTGTTACATAGCTTGGCAGAGTTGCCCGAGGCTTTCAGGCGGAAGAAGGCTGCCGTCGCCCCGCTGCCCCCGCGCTGCGCTGTTGCCGCAGCTTTCGGTTTCGTTTTTCCATCGCTCCCGGCCGGATGCGCCGCGTCTGGCCCGGAACGCGCGGGGAGCTCCCAGCTCCCGGCCGGCTTCGGGAGCGGCTCGAAAGCTGTCGGGCTCCCAGCGGGATGCGATGCGCCCTTATGGCAGCTTCAGCGTTTTCTTTTGTGTCGCTCTGTTTGCCTCCGGCGTCTTCCTCCTGGCTTCAGCGAGGCTCCTCGGATTTCCCTTCCTCTACCCCCCGGTACTTCCCAAGAAAGATGTGGGCTAACACATCTGTACACCTGGTGTTAATTGACTTCAGCTTTCCTTAAATTGATTTGGGAATGTTTTCCCAGTCCGGGGGAGGAAAGTCTCCACTCCCCATCTGTTTGTTCCACGGTGCGAAACTGTCTTTGTATTGGCCACTGAGGATTGCAGCAGAAATGCAGGAGGGGCCCTTTGAACCCCCCTGGGTACACCTGGATCATCCCGATGTTGTGTGAGAGGATCTTAATTCTAGCTCCTATACTGTAGAGACTTTCAGAAGAACAACCTTGGGGATTTTTTTACCTTATAAATGAGTACTCTGGGATCAAAAGTTCAAATGCAAAGGTATGGAAGATACGATATTCATAATTATTTTTGTAAATGTCCCTCCTAGTTCCCTGTTGCATAATTAATTTTTGCGTTATATATCTGTAGTTTCCAATCATATATTCGGAAAACAGAGCCTTAAAAACAGTAAATAAGCCTATAGGGCTGTGTGAGGTCTGAACCATGAAGGGTCTCAGGCCTCGAATGCATTTTGTACAGCCAGACACTTCCGTGGAGGTGCTTCATAAATGTGAACTTCCAGAACTGGGTAAGTGGATGGATTTTTGTTTTTATTTTTGAAAACTTTTCTTATAAGGTGAGCGTGAACACACTGCGTCTCGCCTAAAGGGCCCAGAGAAATTATCGGTCGCTTCCGTACTGTCACCTTGGTTTCTGAAAAGGCATAAAGAAGGAGGAAGGATCGAATGCCTGCCACAAGGAGTCACGAAGGACTCAGCACCCTGGGCGAGCCGGGGCTGCGGGCGGCCTGGCCCCGTTCCGGGGCTGTGAGGACCGGTCCGGCCTCGGGGCGGAGGGGGCCGGCGGCCGCCAGGGAAGAGCCGGAGGAGCCAGCAGGGCACGGCTCGGGCCGATTCAAGGCGACAAGCGGGGAGGGACTCGGGGCCCAAGCCTCCGAAAAGCCCGGGGTTGCAAGAGACGCCTGGGAAGTGCAAGAAAAGGGTCGGGGGTTTCCGCGAAGGGCAGATTAAAAACTGTAAATAACCCCCCGTTGTTCTGAAGCTTCCCGATGTCCACTGTTCCTTAAGCCCTGAACCATTTCCTCCTGAGACATCCGTTCTGTCATGCAAATGTTCCCAAGCGGAAAACTATGCAAAATTAAAGAGCTGCTGAAGACTCCTCTGCCTTCGTGGTGTTGTCAGAAGGGTTAATCGCTCTGATTGTTTTTATCAGCATTTTAGACCACATCAATGTCTGATTTTTGTCCGTATCAACAAATGTGCAATTGACGGTTGCTATTATAAACCTGCAGTACAACACACGCTGTTTTTCCATGGGGTTTTGTGACATTTTAAGTAGCAGTGTAAGACTAAAACTGCTCTAGCTTTGGTAACTGGCCTGCTCTTTCCTCCAAGACCTAAATGTGCATTACAACCATGTGACCAGCTCTGTTCTTCCATGGGCTTGTATCAGTGATTTCAAACAGCAGACTTTACGAGTTTCTCTGTGCAGGGAGTGAAACAGATTTGGACAAATTGGGCTTCTTGAGCCAGCTTGGCTCAGCCCAGGCAACCGTATTTGCCTGCAGTGCTGTTAGCCTGGTCTTGTGCAGAGCACACCGGGAGCTGATCTGTCCAAGGAACTATTCTGATGTGTAGAAAGACTGGGGATATCTCATTCCTATGGTAATGATCGAAAAAAAAAAAAAAAAAAAAAAAAACCACTAATTGCAGAACAGAGAACAAATGGGTTGGCATCGCAGTGGTTGCTACTTGCTGCAAAAGGAAAAGTGAATGCACACAAGAGAGGTATACATTTCTTCATACCTCTGATGCTGCACAAAGGTAGTGCATGTGTTTGTGTTTGTCAAAAATAAGTGGAATTAACTTTTTAGTTAAATTTCAACGTCATTTTTTACAAGGAATATTTTTTTAAAACCTCTCTGATAGAAGCAGGAGGAGGGGTCATGAAGTACAAGTTACTTGCAGCCACAAAATTATAGTAATAGTAATAAATAGTAATAGTAATAAAAACGATAATGCAGCAGATGACTTCCAGAGGTTGTTTTGAACCTATGTAGGCCTCTGTTCCTGTGACCCCTGTCCCCAAGGACAGAGCTGCCCTGCTCTTTATGTTTCTTCTCTCCTTGTATGTATGTGAACAAGGAGCATTCCCAGATGGATTCCTCTCTACTTCCAGACATTTTATGCACTGAGATTTGTGTCATGTCTTGAGCTGCCCTGTGTTTGGATACAGCGCAACCCGGAGATCACATTTTTGGTGCTGAGGACTCCACGTTTTCATTTAAAATCTGAACTAGGCGTATTTTCATTATTGATCAAAACATTACATCAAGGTATAAATAAGACAAAATCTTTTTCCATACTTGTTGCTAATAATTTCTCTCTTAATTCTAATTATTTTGAAATATACTCTTTCTTAATAAAACTGGAAAATAAAGTCTCTGAGAAAGTGGCTAGACTAAAATAGCAATAATTGTCACTATTTTTAATAATAAATAGTCTCTGGCCATTAGGACAAATAACTCGATAAGTAGGTGAGTAAATATTGACTTACTCAAAAAAAAAAAAAAAAAAAAAACACAACAACAACAATAATAAAATATGAAGTAGTATAAAATGGTTATAGCAGGCATGTGTTTTGTTCAGTTTTTGGATCCTGTCTATGACATCGATCATTTTATTTATCATTTCTGAAACTTATTCTAATTTAGCGCCCCATCAGTTCATCAGAGAAGCATTGTTATTCTAGGTGGTGTATTTAACTTTAGCAAAAAAATAAAAGCATGTTTTTGTTTCATTTTGCTTAACCCATAACGTATGATAAATATAAAATTTACTGCGGGTATACTGATCTAGAGAAGGTATGTGTTTCCAAAAATGCTACAACTCTACTAGTCTATTGGAAAAAAAAAAAAAAAAAAAAAAAAAAAAAAAAAAAAGACTGGCATTTTTTTGACTGTTTAGATTGTTCTCTTTACAGATTATTGTGGCTGATAATGCACTACAGGCATAAATAACAGCATAACTCTGACCATTTCCTATAGAAGAAGGTACTGATATATATATATATAAAAAAAGTATTTTTACATTTGTATAAAAATATATATATGTACACCCTGTATTTCTGTTGCTGTGAATAGAGAGAGATTTTAAAGATAGGCACAGACAGTAGAAAAAATACAGTATAAACGGCCTGTTTAAAGATCACGGTTTATAGCAATTCCTAGGATGATGTATTTGAAGATTATGCCACCCTACAGTTCCTGGGCAATATAATCCGAGAAAAATGTCTCATATAAGACAAAGAAAATTGCTTTGAACTGAATAGTAAATATTAAATGACATGAAAGATGTATGAATGCACTATCGTGTGACTTTATATTCACACTATTGTCTTGATTAATTTTCAATGTTCATCCTCCTGTGGAATTAAATTGTTACGTTTGCCATTCTTGCCCAGCCTAAATCCTACTGCTACTGCTGCTGGTGAAAAAAGCAAGTACACATTTTCCACAGTAGTTGGGTTTCATCTTTGCAGTGACTTGGGTCTCAGCACTGGGATACAGAGCAATGGTTGGATTACAAATAGATCTGAGGATGCATGTGTGCAGGTTGAAATGCTTTGTTCACATTATAGCCCAATAATGTTCCTGAGATTTAAATATTGTACTAAGATTGGAGGAAGAAATCATAAACAATATTTTCTCTGGAGACAAATTTCAGGACTCCAGCAAGAACTGCACATACTGAAACAGTCTTATTGCATATACTGAACAGTCTTAAAATAGAGAGACTGAAAGAACGATCACACAAAATTTATGTGAAAGCTACATAAATGAAGCAGCCAGCATACAAAGACAGGAAAGGTTGTAATAATGCTTGTGGATTCCTGAGTTAGGGGGAGGAAATGCACCACTGGGCTCCTGTGACAGGTGCAGTTTAAACTAAGGTTTTTATCATTTATTTATTTATTTATTTATTTAGGGACAACAGGAATGAATTTGACTTTTACATAACTGATTACTAAGAATAATAGCTTCTGACAAATTGTTCTAATGATTATCACCACTGTCAAAATATGAGCGCTTTTAGATATTTTCTAGATTCCCTCTCTAGCCACCCACATATTCCATTACGTAAGAGCCTAGAGACTGGAACACAGCATATTTTATTCATCCTTTTAAGTACTGGATGCATAGAGAGGCCCAGAAAATGAAAACTATTTCAGAGTTTATACTAAGGCATTTTGAGAGCGGATCTCCAGACACAGTTTGAAACTGCAGAACAGGGAGCGTGGCTCTTACCATCAGATGTCTAAAATCCAATCCAAGATGTCCCCCACCAGCCTTCAAGCTGAAATTAATTCCAGTACATTAACGACCAATGTAAGAGACTTAGTGCCTGCCCCTGTACCAGCACTTCCAAACAACAGTCAGTCAGTACCAGAAAGCTTGACTTTGGGGTTTGGCTGTCCTTGTATGGGGCCAAGCGTGTTGATGAGGCTACCAGTTAACATTTGGAATTAAGGATTATTCAGATCCATTTGGGGAAGAGGATGATTATGGCTCAGATCTGCATTTGCAGCAATGTCTAATTACCCAAGAATATATGTGATGGGGAAATTCAGAAAAACAGTGATTTGGGGAATGAAAGACTTCAGGGCTGCTCAGTAACGACAATAAGCTCATGATACACAGTGGCTAGTTTTGAAGTTCTTAATCATTTCACTGTAACTGAGATATAAATATAGGAAACATGAAGTACATATGAAATAATATTCATCTTCACTTGGCATTAATGAGGGGAATATTCTCTCCTAAAGAAGATATAGGGAGAAGCT
The DNA here is from genome assembly GCF_009769625.2 of Cygnus olor. Classification (NCBI taxonomy): domain Eukaryota; kingdom Metazoa; phylum Chordata; class Aves; order Anseriformes; family Anatidae; genus Cygnus; species Cygnus olor. The sequence continues at coordinate 44,837,956 of NC_049169.1, forward strand.
GTGCAAACTACTGCAAAATTCACATGTACAGAAGAAAATTGCTGAAGATAAGGAACTTTTAGAAAAAAACTTGTGTTTTATTAACCATTATATGCTTTTTTAGATGTGGAGGCTGGTAGCTAGTAACAGTGATTAACAGCTTATCAAGAAAGCAATTGTTACTATTTAAGTTTCTACATTACAGTGCACTGTGGACACCTGCTTCAGTTCAACTCTGAAAATATATACGGACTGAGGCACCCTCAAGCAGTAGACGTTGTTACAGCAGCTACAACACCGTACACAGAGCTTCCGTTAACAATAAAGCAAATTGAATTCTCTCTCAAGAGCTAATAATCTACACAAAAGTTTTCCTTACATTTGCAGCAGATACATGAAAACCGTAGGGAAACTGAAACAGGACATTGATCAGAATGCATTGTACAATAAATATATAATTTTTAAAACAAAAGTGAAAAAGTAAACGGTTAAGAGTTTCACCTACAGAAAAAAAAAAAAAAAATCCATTACAATAAAGACATTACTTGCACATACTTTTTTTTTCTAAAAGAAGTTTTCATTTCTTGGTACACAAAACTAGCTGGGATTTTTTTACTGTAATTAGTTTTAACTGTAACTTCGGATGACTCTATAAAGCACGATCACACTAAATAACATCTCGAATTGTCCCCCCCACCCCTCCTTATATGACTATACAGCCCTTTTATTGAAAAGGTGGGTGGCTCTTAAAAGAGCCTTTGGGTCGAGCAGGTCTGGCATGGGCTGCAGAGGCAGCTTACTTGGAGCTGGTGTACTTGGTGACCGCCTTGGTGCCCTCGGAGACGGCGTGCTTGGCCAGCTCGCCGGGCAGCAGGAGCCGCACGGCCGTCTGGATCTCCCGCGAGGTGATGGTCGAGCGCTTGTTGTAGTGCGCCAGGCGCGACGCCTCGCCGGCGATGCGCTCGAAGATGTCGTTGACGAAGGAGTTCATGATGCCCATAGCCTTGGACGAGATGCCAGTGTCGGGGTGCACCTGCTTCAGCACCTTGTACACGTAGATCGAGTAGCTCTCCTTCCGTGCTCTCTTCCTTTTCTTGTCGCCCTTCTTCTGCGTCTTGGTGACGGCTTTCTTGGAGCCCTTCTTGGGCGCGGGCGCGGACTTGGCCGGTTCGGGCATTGCTGGCGGCGGGAACGTCTCAGGGACCAACTTCCGCCCAGCTGACAACAGAAAAGCGAACGCAGGGGGAAGCGGCCGCGGGCCATTTATTTATAGCTCCCCTATGCAAATGAGCAGCATTCCTTCTGCCTCCTGTCATTGGTCAGTATGCGGCGTCGCGTCATCCCTCCTCTACAGCCGTCCTTTATTGGTCCGATTTGGATTCGGTCCCTCATTGGCTGCGCGGCGAAGCCCTACGTGCCAGCCTATCAGCGCGGGGGCTCCGGGCCATAGAGGGGGTGTAGCCGAGCGCCCCTGGCTGCGCGCTGTCTTCTGCCGCTGGCTGCTTAGCGGAGCGGCTGGCAGCGATGTCTGGGCGCGGGAAGCAGGGCGGGAAGGCGCGGGCCAAGGCCAAGTCGCGCTCGTCGCGGGCCGGGCTGCAGTTCCCCGTGGGCCGCGTGCACCGGCTGCTGCGCAAGGGCAACTACGCGGAGCGGGTGGGCGCCGGCGCCCCGGTGTACCTGGCGGCCGTGCTGGAGTACCTGACGGCCGAGATCCTGGAGCTGGCGGGCAACGCGGCCCGCGACAACAAGAAGACGCGCATCATCCCCCGCCACCTGCAGCTGGCCATCCGCAACGACGAGGAGCTCAACAAGCTGCTGGGCAAGGTCACCATCGCGCAGGGCGGGGTGCTGCCCAACATCCAGGCTGTGCTGCTGCCCAAGAAGACCGACAGCCACAAGGCCAAGGCCAAGTGAACGCAACAGAAAAGCTGCACGTTGTCGTGCCTGGAGACGATAATCCAAAGGCTCTTTTCAGAGCCACCCACAAAATCATAAAGGAGCTCAGTAATCCGTAATACAGTTATGCAGTTGCATGAATTACTCAACCCGTGCTGTTTTTTTTTTTTTTCATACGTTTATTATCGGTATTTTTGTTTGGGCCATAGTAGCAACGCTTTCCATGTTTTCGTTAACAAAGTCGTGCCATAACGTTCTCCCGAAACAAGTTCTCCCTGGGACGAGGCAGAATACGTTTAGTTCTTAAACCGGAGAAAGTGAAAACAACCCACTTCGGTGTCAGGTCCCGCCTCCATCCCGTCCCCCTTCCGCGTTTTCCTTCCTTACGAGCGGCAGCAGCCGCCGCACCAGCCGCGATCTTCTCCGGGGAAGCGCGCGGGGAGGGGGAAGGGGGCAGCGGGCTGGGCTCGGCGCTGGCCAATCCTTGGTCAGGGCGGGCTTTTCCAATACCTAGAACTGCTTTTCTTTCTCAAAGGGGACAAAAGGAATTGGAGAGCTCAGGGCTGTTTTCGGGACGGTAAGAAAAGCCTCCCCTCCTCCCCCCGTAGTACACAGAAGCATTTAAGGAGGCACCTTAAGAAATAATACAATACATTAGACATGGCTCAGTAGTAGCGTGCCTGGCAAATCCATTATTTTTGTTACAAAATATATACTTAAAAAAAGTTACATCCGATTTTTATCAAATCATTATAAAACATTTCGTCATGGCAGTCAAACCAATTACTTGGCAAAAGATGCAAAAGTCTACACTTCCCTAAAGCCGCCGCGTTATACCATGCTTGTTAGGGTTCACTTCAGAAATCGCAGGGGAAAAAGACAATTGACCTCTGACGACTTACGAATTTCTGGATCCTTGCTGCAGGTGACTGACGACCTCGGTGCCTCAGCTCCTTTAGGGAAAGTGTGGGTGGCTCTTAAAAGAGCCGTTGGATAACAAAATATGTACAGCAGGACTCTTCTAGGATATTTTACTTCTTCTTGGGCGCCGCCTTCTTCGCCTTGGCTGCTTTCGGCTTGGCTGCCTTGGGCTTGGCAGCTTTGGGCTTCACCGCCTTCGCCTTGGCCGGGCTCTTTGCTGCCTTCTTAGGGCGGCCAGCCTTGGCGGCCTTCTTGGGGCTCTTGGCAGCCTTCTTGGTGGCAGCAGCCGCCGGCTTCTTGGCTTTCTTGGGGCTCTTCTTCACCGCCGGCTTCTTGGGCTTCTTGGCGGCGCCGGCGGGCTTCTTGGCCGCCGGCTTCTTGGGCTTGGCCGCGGCCGCCCGCTTCTTGGGCGCCTTCTCCTTCACCTCGCCGGGCTTCTTGCTGAGGCGGAAGGAGCCGGAGGCGCCGGTGCCCTTGGTCTGCACCAGGGTGCCCTTGCCGACGAGGCTCTTGAGCCCCAGCTTGATGCGGCTGTTGTTCTTCTCCACGTCGTAGCCGCCGGCGGCCAGCGCCTTCTTGAGCGCGGCGAGGGAGAGCCCCTTGCGCTCCTTGGAGGCGGCCACGGCCTTGGTGATCAGCTCGGTGACGCTGGGGCCCGCGGGCCTGCGCGCCCTGGAGCCGCCCGCCGCCTTCTTCGGCTTCTTGCCGGCGGCCTTGGCGGCGGGCGCGGGCGCATCGGGAGCGGCGGCGGGAGCGGTCTCGGACATCGCGGCGGCGTCCTCTGCGGAGCAGGCGAACACAATTGGGCTGGCGTGGGTCAGATGCTCGTATTTTTAGAGAGGAGCCGCGCGGTGATTGGTGCGTTGCAGAGCCCGCCCCGCTGCACGGCCGGGGAGCCCTTCGGTGTGCTCGATTTGTGTTTCTTTGGACTAACAAAAGTGTATTTTCCTCGGAATTTCTGCCACCAAATCGCCCCATCTCCCCGGGGAGGGAGGAGAAGACCAGGTACTTGCGTTCGGGAGAGTTTTCAGCCGCGGACACGCGCCCTGAGATAAAGGAGAAGCCAGAAATCCCGTGTGCTGCTGCTGGAGAGACCTCTGAACAGAGAAACTTTTGTTTTTCATTGCAAATTAAAAATTTCCTTTAGACATAAATGTCACGGCAACTACTATGTCTGATTCTTTAGAGGGTTTTCTTGTGGTCCAAACCGAAATCTGCCGATTTAAAGCTATTTTGACTGTTTAAATTGATTTTGAAGAGGAGGAAGTAACACAGACTCCTCTTTCAGCTCTGAATATGGATTAAGAACTGGTTCCTTTGACCATGTGTTTTACCTCCTAAAACGCTAAAGTCTATTGAAATAGCGTCTCATACTACCTCCTATTGCACTTATTATACAGCCATAAGCAATTTGTTAATGTTTGGAAATCTATGAACATGTAGTTGTTTTATTTTGTCTTCCTGGAATTTCACTAGAAGGGAGGCAAACTTAACTTGCTGCCTTGTGCTTTTTTTCCTTTGTTTGTTTTCCATATGAATTTCTGTACTAATTATTAAGTAGATCAAGATTTTTTTTTTCATGTTGCATTTCTATTTCAAGTAACTCAATACCCTACGTTACAAAACAGCAGCTTTCTAACAGAAAGCAATCTCCTAAACTTCTGGTTATTTTTACTGATATTACTTTTGTGTCTCTAGTAATTTAAGATGTGGAGGACCTAACGTAGCAGTTATGTAGTTAGGTTCTTACTGCCCAGAAAGCATTATCTTGTTGTGTATTTTCTGTAATAGCTGGAAAATTTAAAACCACGTTACTTTTTTTTTTTTCCTGTACCTCTCACACAGTGTATGTAGACAAAGGTTTCAATAAAGCCAATGCTGAATCTTCTTGCCTGTCAAAAAAAAAAAAAAAGAGAGAAAAGAAAAGAAAAAAAAGCCCACCTAATTCTTTCTTATGCATTTTACAGTCATAGAAACGAGGAACTGCTTTCCTGACAAGAACTCATTGTGATAACCTGGGTTTCAATTAGGGGAGTGGTAGGCCATAGTTCACTCCTAAAGAACCAGGAAGAATTCAATCAATATTGATATCTGCTTGAAGATCATGTAATCTGCTGAAAACAGGATGGAGTTCTGGAATAATACTACTGAATCTGTACCTGATTATAAAGAAGTATATTATCCGTTGCCTTTTAATAGTTATTTAAGAATCACACAAATATTACACTTTTCTCATTTTCTTTGATATCACCAGATATAGCACATAATGTAAACACAATTTATGCAGATATTGGCAACCAAAATTTCAAATTGTATGAATGCTTAGCTTTAGATAAGTGTAATTCTATTTCCACCTCATTTTGTTTTTAATTTACAGCTGCTGTTTTGTCAATACTAAACATGTATACAACATGAAAACATTAGTTTTCTGAGTTTTCTGTTAAATTGGGTTTCACTGGTTACAAAACTGTAAACCAAATACAATAAAGAGAAACAAAGCAACCTGCATCCTAGAAGACAAAACTATAAGGAAAAAGATTGCAGGAAAAGTGCACCTGAGCTCTGTAATGTTACAAGAGGAAGGTGATAGAAGGAGGTATCTCATCGGAGCTTTCTGGATCTTATTTGTAAAAATTATGCAGCACAAGATAAGGATATGAGAATGAAATATATCAGAGTGAATGGGGATATTGAAGACATACCTCCATGAGTTACCAAAATTGAAGTAAAATAAGAATTTTTGTTAGCTCATTTTCTACGTGTGTTCATAAACCAATGAATGAGATGTTTCAGTGACTTGATTACATAGGGCAATATCTAGCAGGGCTTGGAGATGACATTTAACAGCTGCCAAGAGACTTCACGGCACATCAAGACAGAAGAAAGGTGTAGATCATGTATGAAGTGCCCGCAGCATTAAAATTGTTCCTGCCCAATCTTGTTATTTTGAACTCATAGGCATTAACTTCAGTAACCTTCACTGAAGGAGATTTAAATACTGCACCCCTCAGTTGTGGCTTCACAAGGTATTGTTTTGTGTTTATTGGGGGCTCAAATTGAAGTGGTTAAGATGGTCACTGTCCCAGTTGTCTGCCTAGCTTTTCTCCCAGCACTTGCTACCCTTTACCTTTCCCAGCAGGGCCAGCTAATAATATGGGTAGCAGCTTCTGATCTACAACAGTTACAGCTTGCCACCTTAAAAGAAGCTGAAGTAACTTCAGAAATTTCATGACACGGGTATAACACTAAGTTCTGCTCTTTCTTTTCTAGTGGCTCTGCAGCAAAGGTGGCAAATAACTTCAGCAACACAGAACTGATGTTTGGAACACATCTTCTCTATGTGAAAGAAATACATGCAGGACCAATATTTTGGAAAGTTATAATGCATTTGGCAGTTTGAAAAGGTGTTTGCTCCACAGTCAGAACAGATAGGTAAGAAGGAATGGAGAAATGTAATCAGACAATTAAAAAATGTGGTGAAGGATTCTAAAGAAAACAGGAATCACAGTTTCACCTCTAGGTCAGCAAATGAGAAAAAGGAAAAAAAAATCTTATTTTATGCATGTTAGGCATTTTAGGCATATTTTGTTATAGAAAGACCTCAACAAGAAGGCCCTACCTAAACTCTTGCCTGCAGTTTGGTTTTCCCAATAAGGAGAGTGGAGGGAGGTAGACTCCCTCATTCATTAGAAAAGGAGGAGAATGACATCAGGATCTCCAGAGATGCCTTTGGAGAGATCATCACTGTAATATCTGCTATATCTGAATGACTTCAATTCTTCTCACCTCATGGGCAGCCCAGCAGGCCACACTACATCACAAACCTGTACATGATTGTAATCTGAGCACTACAAGTCACTTCCCTTCAGATGCCCAGCTCTGTCCCACTTTTGCATTTTTCTATTAAGACCTCTTGGTATAAGCAAGGAGACACGAACTACAGCCAAGAGATGGTGCAGCACATGAGAACTATCAAACATTCCCATCTCCAGTTTAGGACCTGCCAGTACTTGTTCCTCAGAAAATGATCTTTGGGTTATATTTAGATATGTGTGCAATAATGCAGGGTAACATGGCAGTTGTTCTCAAGGAATTGGGTTAGGAGGCATTAGCATGAGAGCTAGCCATGCAAACATGGTTCATGGGCTACTCTACCAGCTGTAGGAGATCCAGAGAGATCCAGTGATGGATCTTTCTTAGACACCTGGAGAAAGTACAGTGGGTATGCCTGAGCAGCACAGCCCCTTCCTTTCCTCCAAGCAACAACTTCCAGAGATTTAGGTGAGGGTCTTTACGCTGTGTGCTGCACTCCTGTGTACATGTTCCCCAGGAATGAGGTGTAAATACTCCCTGCAACCATGATTACACTCATATTACAACGTTACACCCATGTCTTACTTGCCCTCAGTGACTTCATCCTTTATCCGAGTTACAAATGTAATAGCTCTTGTGATCCAACCAGCCAGCACAGTTTAACAGCTTTTTAACCCTTTGATAAGCAATTTTAAAGTAGTACCTACCAAACTACAAACTCATTGCAGTTCTGCAAGTCTTTGCCTGCATAATACCAATGTTGCTGCCGATGCTGTTGTTAAGACTCCCAGGTGTAATGAGGCCATGCAGGGCTTTTTAAGCCAGCATGGGGCTAAGCATCTGTAGTGGGCAGGACAAGTAGGGTAGGGCAGTGGGTGACTGTCTCTGTAGACTCAGCTTCCTGGAATGTTGCACACTCCTCCCTGTACTCTTGGTTAAGGGATGGGGCACTTATTGAGGCCTCCCTGCATCATTGCTATGCCATGTCATTTTGGAACTGAAAATCTAGTCCTTAACCTGGATATGGCAATAGAGGAACAGGGAAGGATGCCCTTCTTGGTGTTGTCTGTAGAGGGAGGGAAAATAAGCAACAAAAATTTGGAGGTCAAAACCTTCCCCTGGAGCAAAGGGGAAAAAAGATGCACTTTGCTCCATACCATACAGGAGCCTCCACTGTCGACCGGGTTAAAATATTTTTACTTTTCTCACACACCAGCAGAGAAAAGGTCCTCATTGTCAGTCAGCTATCAAAGAACAGTATTATTCATGTCTTAAAGAACTTTGGTCTTCCAAAACTAAAGTAAGGCATTTGACAGATGAACTTCTGGACCACCCTGGCACGCTTTGAATGTAGTCACCAGCCAGAGATCAAGAATGTCAGGCCCTGAGGCAAGCTGTCTGTGATAGGTAAGAAACATTAACAGAAGCTCAACCATCCATGGCTCCCCAAAGAACGCCTTTCCACCCGAATTGGCAGTGCTTTTCTTCTACCCTCATTTAATAGCAGTGAATGTCACCAAGAAAGTGGGCTACCACATTGTCCTTTCAAAGTAGTGTCTCCATCAGCACGGAGGCCTGACTGCTCAGACCAGTGAGCAGCCCACACAGAGCAATGCTGAGCAGCCTGCTCTTACTCCCCACAACCCCTTGGCAATTCTGCACCCTTTCTGCTCTCCACCCTTTCCTACTTGTGTGCCAGTGCTCCCCATGAATGCTGCTAAGAGCAGCACTGGTGCTTGCAGGGAACAATACGATCAATCTACATGTTCCCCTACCTCCAGTTAGAGCTATGTTTGACATTTCTCAGGGGACAAAGTGACTTTGGGCTGGTACATGCATACAGAGCAGGTCCACAGTTCACCATCTCCTTGATGGGTAACACCCCAGGTGCTGATGAGACAAGACGCAAGGTAGATTTGGGTTGAAACCCAACAACCACCCATTTTTTTTTGTCACACAGGCAGTGACAGTGGTACCCAAATACCATGTAGGCTGGGCACGTGCCATCACTGAGAGCCAAAGTGTTTTGTCATACACCTTGTGAAGTTGCTCTTGCTAAGGGATGCTGCCTTGCCAGTTTTACTGAGCTGTGGGGGTGAAACAGGTCCTTGCTCCAGATAGGGCTGTTTATGCCATCATTCTAGAGCAGGAGTATCACAAAGTAGCATTAGGTTGGCAGCGATGTAGGCTGGCTGCCTTCCTGTAGAAGACAGCAAAGAAAGTTTTGAAGAGGTATTCAATGTTGTGCTGTAGCTTATGTTTTTTATAGCACATGCTTTGTAGCTGTGCAAGCTAAGTGCTGGTGCTGGAGAGGCACTGTCCCTGGTTAGGAGGTCACCCAGACTGCCAGGGACAGTGGTAGGGCTGGCTGGTGCCCCTATTTTCCCACAACAAACAAGTGAGGGCACTCACTCAGCACTTCTGCTATCAGACAGCTAGGAAGCCAGGAATTTGGCTTCACAGGCTGATGAGTGAGATATGTGTGTACAGTGTGGGCACATTCAAGAAGTCCTGGCGTTTTATTATTTCATGTATTTTGCCTGCAACTTGCCATGTGTATGCTAGTCTGAGGAAGTAGTTAAGTAAAGTGTATTAAAGTCTAAACCTTGGCCTTCCTGATACAGATATTATTTTTTTTTTACATACTGAAAATGTAATGAATCTTTTGTTGATTTGTACATGAAATAAAGAGCAGAATAACAAGCTTAACTAGTGTGTTGTTCGAATTTAGAAGTCTGTAACACCTTCCATTTAACTATAAGGTTTAAAGACCAGGAAACAAAGCCAGCATTGAGCAGCTATGGGCAGGGATGGGCCTCTGTCCAGCTCTATAGAGTTAGCAAGTAAAGAGAAGCCAGGTGGGTTTTGGGTTTTGTGGATTTACCCAAACTGCAATAGGAGGCCCTTACAAGGAAGGAAGCTTCATAGGCCCCATAATCCAAGTCTGTTGATAAAAGGGCCTGCTCATTATTTGAGTAATTCTGATACCAACTGTCTAGATTTAATGCATGTTCACATAAATAAGCATCTTCTGGTGGGAGGGGGGCAGGAAGAGAGAGAAAGAAAAAATGGAAACAAACAAAAAAAAAAGTGTAGGATAAACAGTTGTACCAAAACCTAAGTGGAGACAAAGGTGTAATCTCTGCTTGTTCTTTAATTAATTCTTTAGAAGAAAAGAGGCTTTGGCATGCTTGGGTGCATGGAAAGGCTTTCAAGGGTTACTGCTGTCAGCCACATCACTCTACAAGGCCAGAGTTATTTGTTTGCTTTTGACACTAAGGAAAAGGTAAAGGATTCTTGTACTTAAAAAATATTACTTTTTAGGTTTTTCTGTTTTTATTTTACAACATGTGCTTATTCTCATAACGTGGTGATTCTTGAAAATGATTTTAGCTCTTTTTTGTAACTTCCTTCCCACTAAGGTGATAGGACCACCTGGTTATGGCCTCTTCAGTGATGAGGGAGACATTTGCTCATGCTCAGATAGGTCAGGGACACATAAGATGTAGCTCTGGAAGGGGACAGAGGAGGAATACAAGGTGTAGTAGTAGAACTTGATTCTGCAGTTAGGGAATCCTGGATCCTGAGCAGGGAGAAATGAATGAGCAATATGAATGGGGCAGCCTTGAGATTCCGCTGCCCTTTGTAATGGATTCTAGATAGCGACTTGTTATCATAACAGTGCAAGAACTCAGTCATTTACAAAAAACTGTCTTGTGGGCCAATATCCCATCTGTGACAGAGGCCAGTTAAATTAAAAAATTAAAAATAAAAAAAAGAGTATAAGAAGACTATCTCACCAAAATGATCCCTTAGCTCCTAATGATTTGTAGGCCGGAGGCACCCTGAGTCAGAGGGGATGTCTTTGAACTGGAGAGCCCTGAATGGATTTTTTATCCGGTGTTTATTGACTTTCTCTGTATACAGCATCTCTCATTTCTCTTGCTTTAGGATATGATTTAGCATTACAAATAATAAAAGGCTGAGAAACAGGGACATTGAAAGTGAGTGTGGGAGATGGGGAAACAGTTGATGGACATGTATACTAAGTGGGGTTTATCCATTTCATTGAGGAGAATCTCGTTTATATGCAGTTAAGTGACTTGTCTGTGTGTGTTTGCAAAAAGCTGGAAAACGTACTTTCTGTGGTGCAGATGAAGCAGGACAAAGTGGCAACCAGAACAGTGGGAGAGCTGAACACCCTTTCTTGTGGCTGAGGAGAGGTGAAGAGAATATGTCTATAGGGGAGAGAACGACAAGTAATTTGAAAGGACAGAGGAAAAAATCAGAAGCCTTCAAGGCCAGGCAGAGAGATTTCTGTATAAAATATCTGAGCTGAAAGATGCTGGGAAAGAATGACCTCATCATTATATTTTTAGATCCCATCACTTGCACAGACCTTCCCTCCTGGAGTCACCAGGACTGAGGCAGAACCAATGCCAATGCCAGCGAGAGAAAGGCTTGTCAGAGTTCCCAGAGCCTTTCAACTTGACAGGCTTTCCTCTGTCTCTGGATAATGAGGTGTGTATCAGGATTGTAGTCACACTCTCCATACTGGAATTATGCAAATCTTACAGCCCCAGAGGGCTTCGAGCTACTGAAAGGAGCCCTACAAGGACAGACAGCAGAAACTAAGGTATGGCTTTAACTGTTGTGATGACTGATTTTCAGTCATGAGGTTGTATCACAGCAACGAAGACATATTACATGGAAAAAAAAAAAAAAAAACCTATCCACTCAGAATGATGTCAGATCTTTGCAGTCATGGAGGTACATATGCACATAGCTGAAGTAGCCACTTTTGTTGTGCATTTGATGTGCATGACTAATTTTCATCCAATTAGTAGCAGTGATCTAGATGGATGTATAATCCTTTTTTAAGCGTGACCAGGATATTTGTGACTTAATCTTAAGCAACACTCCAGACACAGGAGAGAAAAAAAAGGATCAACTCCAGCTCCATGCTGCTAAAACCCATCATGGACTCAACAGCGATACCACAGTCTGAGAGTCAGGCATAGCCAGCTTCTACAACAAGATGTACACTTTTCTCTGACCTGAGGTGAAAGCATAGAAGTGGCTTTCTTAATGCCCTGTAGCACAAAGCAGATGCTAGCATAAGACCATGGAGGTGACCCATCACACCTTACATTTAGCAGCCAGTTCTCAGCACTACCATTTAGTTCCTGCAACGTGACCTCAGAAGTACTGAGACATGGTTCACATCTTAGCAACAGCAGTCGTCAGCAACACACACACAAGTTGCTTGTTTCAAAAAGTGGCTAACATGGGTCTTTGACTAATTCATGGTTGTGCAGAGGTGAGCTAAGAATTTCTTTCCCCATCTGGAAATTGCTTCTCTCTCTTACTTGTGCTTAAGTTAGTTCTCAGGCTCATGTGTATCAAAGTGATGTAGCATAGTCACTTATATAAGGAAATGGGTTATCTATGATGAAGACAAATATCTTGGAATGAATGACAAAAGGCTTTCTTGAACTTACAGCAATGGATTGGGGGAAAATGGCTTTCCTACAGTTGCCTAGTGCAGCATGCAGGGTGTTTTGAATGCAGTAATTCAGAGAAGTTATCATGTGGAATCACAGTGGCCCAGTGGGAGGTGACCTCCCAGCTTCTGCTCTCAAGAGCAGTCCCCAAGAGTCATGTAAACATGACCGAAACAAGCCACTGGAAGTGGCCATGATAATTCTAAAGTCATGGGTGCTCCAGGGGATATGGGGAGACATGCTGTGTGCATTGTCCCAGCCACAAACTTTATTACATGCCACATTCATTTATGAATTGAGGAGACTGTAGGACTGGATTTAGAGATTTGCAGGGACACCAAAAACAAACTTCCCTGTGAGTAGCATGCATAGTAAGCATGTACCCAAATTAGTGGACAGGTATTTTAGGCTAGAAAACTGTATCTGCTTATTATACTTACTAATAAATACATGATCTGTGTAGGTAAAGTTCAAAGTTTTGGTTCCAGGTGCAAGAAAACAGATTGATTTCACACAATTGATTGCCACTCATGTACTCCTTGGCTTACCAAGTACTCTGTGTGTCAAACAGGCCACTTAACAACAAATAAGAGAAAATTATAATCTATTATACAATTCACAAGGAACAACAGAGGCAGTTATTTGCTGAAAAGTTGCTGATCGTGCAACTAAGAAATCCTCTAAAGTAAATATGTCATCATTAACTTACCTAGAAAAATTAGTAGTTTTGGCAATATATGACATGGGAAACAACTCCTGGAGATTTTATCAGTGAAGTATGAAATCAGACTTCAAACATAATTTCACACAAAGGTAATACGTCATTGGTTCAAGATTAGATTGCTCCAAAAGTACATTGGGTTGGCCTCTTTATATAGCTTCATTTGCATTTTACTTAGAAATGTAAATAATGGGATGAAGTATTTACAATAATATTATTACCGTAGATCATAACTTGCAAACTGTAAATATTGGAGTCCCTAGTGAAAAAATAATAATGAGAAAGCTAAAAAATGTTTGAAGATAATCAGATGTCTGATATAAACCGTATACTGTATTCACGTAAACAGTAGCAGAAATCATCTGGATGTTTAGGTAGAAAAAAGGAAGAGGAAAAGGAAAAGGAAAAAAAGAAAAAGAAAGAAAAATTCTCGATAATATGAAGTCTCTAAACTGATTTCAATACCTGCTATTCTCAATGACATGCCCAGATATCACTTTACCGCTAGTGCTTTTATATGGGAAAGCATGAGAAATTAATATCTGTGTTTTGTAAAAGTGTTGGCTGTCTCTAAGTGCCAATGATGACAGCTATCCCCAAACAAAAAAGAAAAAAAAAATATTGAAAAATAAATAAATAAATAAGAATTTAAAATAATATCGGAGAAGTGTATGCAGTCGCGCTGGGCCCCGGAGGGAAAGAAGGAGCGCCACCGCCCCGCCCGGAGCCGCCGGGGCTTGGGGGGGCGCGGCCGAGGCGGGGCCGGGGCCGCGGCGGGGCCCGTGGAGGTGCCCGAGAGCGGCGGAGGAGGGCGAAGGCCCCGCCCCGCCCGCAGGAGGGGACGCGTCGCCGGCACCGCCCCCCCCTCGCGCCCGCCCCTGCTTCCAACCAGGTCGGCTCCCGCGCTATAAAAGCCGCGGCGCGGAACCGGGCCGCTCACAGCTCGGCTCAGGCAGCAGCAACAGCAGCAGCAGCAGCAGCGCCATGTCCGGCAGAGGCAAGGGCGGGAAGGGGCTCGGCAAGGGGGGCGCCAAGCGGCACCGCAAGGTGCTGCGCGACAACATCCAGGGCATCACCAAGCCGGCCATCCGGCGCCTGGCGCGGCGCGGCGGCGTCAAGCGCATCTCGGGGCTTATCTACGAGGAGACGCGCGGCGTGCTCAAGGTCTTCCTGGAGAACGTGATCCGCGACGCCGTCACCTACACCGAGCACGCCAAGCGCAAGACGGTCACGGCCATGGACGTGGTCTACGCCCTCAAGCGCCAGGGACGCACCCTCTACGGCTTCGGCGGCTAAAGCGCGCAGGCAGCTCTCAGACCCTCTCGACACACCCCAAAGGCTCTTTTAAGAGCCGCCCACCTTGTCTTCAGAAAGAGCTGTGTCGTCTTTGTTTCGTGTTGTGAAACGTTAGCCGCGCACAAATCCGTTGATTCTTTTAATATCCGCCCCACCAACGTTTTGGTGCCTAGCACCGGATCGGTTTGTCACGGTCCTTGAGGCCGTTCTGCAGTGCTGTGTTACGTGATTCCCTTCCCACTTCCCTTGCTGCTCCTTGCTTTTAGTAGCCACTTTTGGGAGACTCAGCCGGGCCGCTTCTTAACTGAGAGCGCTGTACGAGCCGGTGGCTCTTCCGAGGGAGGCACCCACCCACCGCTACGAAGAGCAAGCCCGCAACGTGTTGAGGGCAGGCTCCGCCTCTCCCACGGCTGTAGCCGCACCCGGAAAAGCCGCGAGCGAAGGGGCACCGAGCCCCTGGCTCTAGCGACCAAGGCGGGGGGAGGTATCCGCCTTGCCAAGCACCATGAGGGCGCGGGGGAGCCGCTTCTTTCCTCCCATTGACTCTGCAGCCCGCAGGGAAAAAGCGCAGCGACCACGCGCGCTGGGCTCGCTTCAGCAGGCAGAGTCCGGCAGCTGCAGGGCCGGGCCGTGGCTCCGGCGGCGAGTGGGTTGAGCGCCCTCGCCCTTCGAAAAGCCCGCGCGGGGCAGCCACGGGCTCCAGCTGCTCCCGCACCGCGGGAGGCTCGACTCGAGCCCGGCTCGCCGGAGCTGGTGGTGCCTGGGCTCAGAGCGCTGCTCCGGGAGGCAAGTGCGGGGCCCACGAGGAACGGCCGGTACTGCTCGGCCGCAACCGAGCTCTCCCATGTGGAGCCTGGACCCGGGTGCAGGGGAAGCATCCCACACACTTCCAGCCAGAAGGGCGAGTTCACCCCCACTCCCTCCTCTACCCCTTCAACACGAGCGTCTCAAGCTCTTTCTCGAGGCTGGGGGTGGCTCTGAAAAGAGCCTTTGGGTTTTACTGGTTTGCTCCGCGCCTGTCTCCGGGGCCTCTTTACTTGCTCTTCGCCTTGTGGCTTTCGGTCTTCTTGGGCAGCAGCACGGCCTGGATGTTGGGCAGCACCCCGCCCTGCGCGATGGTGACCTTGCCCAGCAGCTTGTTGAGCTCCTCGTCGTTGCGGATGGCCAGCTGCAGGTGGCGGGGGATGATGCGCGTCTTCTTGTTGTCGCGGGCCGCGTTGCCCGCCAGCTCCAGGATCTCGGCCGTCAGGTACTCCAGCACGGCCGCCAGGTACACCGGGGCGCCGGCGCCCACCCGCTCCGCGTAGTTGCCCTTGCGCAGCAGCCGGTGCACGCGGCCCACGGGGAACTGCAGCCCGGCCCGCGACGAGCGCGACTTGGCCTTGGCCCGCGCCTTCCCGCCCTGCTTCCCGCGCCCAGACATCGCCGATCGCTCCCTGCGCGCTGCACACACACGCCTCACGAACCGCCCTCTCCGGGTGAATCACCCGCGCCCTGCGGCCCGCCCTTATATCCCTTCCCTTTGCGCGGCCCGCGCCTCCTGATAGGCCGAGGCGCTCCCGGGGAGGACGCAGCCAATGGCCGAGCGAATCTCGCCCTGACCAATCGCGGTCGGAGCTCGGCCGCTGAGGCGGGAGGGGATGAAGGGAGGGAAGGGCAGAGCTGGGGGGACTTGGGGGGGAGTACGGGGGTTGGGGATGGTGTCTGGCAGACGAAACGCGGTAAACTTCAGTCGAATTCACAAAGATTCAATGACTTTAAACAGCGCCTAGTCCTCATTTTCTGACTAAATTTAAAGCGTTGTTACTATATTATCAGAAAAAGCGAGTAGAAATTTTCACTTTAATTCCATTACGCTCTTTTCCATTTTTTATGTCCCATCGATACCACTTTTTGCTACCTCCTAATTATTTTCTTACTACAATATTTAAAAAAGTTAAAGTAAGGCTTCCTAGAAATTAGTGATCAACTTAAGCCTTTCTGCATGAAAACATCGATGTCGAAAAAAAATACATAATTTTTTTGTATAGGGAAAATAAAGAAATATAGAAAACTTAAAGTAAAATATATTAAATGCTTTGTAAAGATTCTTGAGATAGTATGGGAATGTAATCCAGAAATAGAAGAATCACTTGATACTGTGTATAAGAAATTGTCCGCGTGACTAAGTGCATGGAAAGAACAAAGACCAAACCTGTAGGTGGTCCGTTCCAAAGGCGGTAAATTTAAAATTAGAATCCACCAATGAGATTAAGCGTTTACGTATCCGCCTATCAGAGCTGGGAACGCTGCTATATATACAGGCAGTGTGCAGGCGCGCTCTCACTTCCCTTAGTTGCTTCACTCGCTGTGGCACTTGTTGGCGATGGCGCGCACGAAGCAGACGGCGCGTAAGTCGACGGGCGGGAAGGCGCCCCGCAAGCAGCTGGCCACCAAGGCGGCCCGCAAGAGCGCGCCGGCCACGGGCGGCGTGAAGAAGCCGCACCGCTACCGGCCCGGCACGGTGGCGCTGCGCGAGATCCGCCGCTACCAGAAGTCGACGGAGCTGCTGATCCGCAAGCTGCCCTTCCAGCGGCTGGTGCGCGAGATCGCGCAGGACTTCAAGACCGACCTGCGCTTCCAGAGCTCGGCCGTGATGGCGCTGCAGGAGGCGAGCGAGGCCTACCTGGTGGGGCTCTTCGAGGACACCAACCTGTGCGCCATCCACGCCAAGCGCGTCACCATCATGCCCAAGGACATCCAGCTCGCCCGCCGCATCCGCGGGGAGCGTGCATAAGCAGTTTTAAGCCACAAAAACTCACTTGGAGAAGAAACTATCATCATCCCAAAGGCTCTTTTAAGAGCCAATACGTAAACAATCAAAAGAGCTGTGGCACTCTTTATTGGAACTTAATTCAGAACTAAACCTTACTTTAAGGTATAGGTATTGGGTAAAACAGACTACCCTTCTGAAAGTAGTCTATAAATTGGTTATTAATTAGTACAAACAAGGAGTATCACGTTTCCTTTGCCGGATCTCTCCCTACCCGCTAAGAGGCGCCCGCCCAGACAGCCCGCCCCATACTGAAGTCCCCCTCCAGGTCTGCCCTCCTCCCCCACCCGCCTCAGCGGCCGAGCTGCCGTAGGACAAAGGAGCGGTGACAAAAGGGACGAGGAGGAAGGGGGGGCGCGGGAGCGGGCAGCGGCGGACGGCGCCGGGCAACCGCACCCCGTTCGGAGCGGAGCCGCCCGCTGCAAACAGCGGCGTCATTGGCTGGGCCGAGAAGGAGAGGTGGGGCGGGAAGGGTCGCTGGGCCGTGGCGATTGGTCAGGACGAGATTCGCTCGGCCATTGGCTGCGTCCTCCCCGGGAGCGCCTCGGCCTATCAGGAGGCGCGGGCCGCGCAAAGGGAAGGGATATAAGGGCGGGCCGCAGGGCGCGGGTGATTCACCCGGAGAGGGCGGTTCGTGAGGCGTGTGTGTGCAGCGCGCAGGGAGCGATCGGCGATGTCTGGGCGCGGGAAGCAGGGCGGGAAGGCGCGGGCCAAGGCCAAGTCGCGCTCGTCGCGGGCCGGGCTGCAGTTCCCCGTGGGCCGCGTGCACCGGCTGCTGCGCAAGGGCAACTACGCGGAGCGGGTGGGCGCCGGCGCCCCGGTGTACCTGGCGGCCGTGCTGGAGTACCTGACGGCCGAGATCCTGGAGCTGGCGGGCAACGCGGCCCGCGACAACAAGAAGACGCGCATCATCCCCCGCCACCTGCAGCTGGCCATCCGCAACGACGAGGAGCTCAACAAGCTGCTGGGCAAGGTCACCATCGCGCAGGGCGGGGTGCTGCCCAACATCCAGGCCGTGCTGCTGCCCAAGAAGACCGAAAGCCACAAGGCGAAGAGCAAGTAAAGAGGCCCCGGAGACAGGCGCGGAGCAGACCAGTAAAGCCCAAAGGCTCTTTTCAGAGCCACCCCCAGCCTCGAGAAAGAGCTTGAGACGCTCGTGTTGAAGGGGTAGAGGAGGGAGTGGGGGGTGCACTCGCCCTTCTGGCTGGAAGTGTGTGGGATGCTTCCCCTGCACCCGGGTCCAGGCTCCACATGGGAGAGCTCGGTTGCGGCCGAGCAGTACCGGCCGTTCCTCGTGGGCCCCGCACTTGCCTCCCGGAGCAGCGCTCTGAGCCCAGGCACCACCAGCTCCGGCGAGCCGGGCTCGAGTCGAGCCTCCCGCGGTGCGGGAGCAGCTGGAGCCCGTGGCTGCCCCGCGCGGGCTTTTCGAAGGGCGAGGGCGCTCAACCCACTCGCCGCCGGAGCCACGGCCCGGCCCTGCAGCTGCCGGACTCTGCCTGCTGAAGCGAGCCCAGCGCGCGTGGTCGCTGCGCTTTTTCCCTGCGGGCTGCAGAGTCAATGGGAGGAAAGAAGCGGCTCCCCCGCGCCCTCATGGTGCTTGGCAAGGCGGATACCTCCCCCCCGCCTTGGTCGCTAGAGCCAGGGGCTCGGTGCCCCTTCGCTCGCGGCTTTTCCGGGTGCGGCTACAGCCGTGGGAGAGGCGGAGCCTGCCCTCAACACGTTGCGGGCTTGCTCTTCGTAGCGGTGGGTGGGTGCCTCCCTCGGAAGAGCCACCGGCTCGTACAGCGCTCTCAGTTAAGAAGCGGCCCGGCTGAGTCTCCCAAAAGTGGCTACTAAAAGCAAGGAGCAGCAAGGGAAGTGGGAAGGGAATCACGTAACACAGCACTGCAGAACGGCCTCAAGGACCGTGACAAACCGATCCGGTGCTAGGCACCAAAACGTTGGTGGGGCGGATATTAAAAGCATCAACGGATTTGTGCGCGGCTAACGTTTCACAACACGAAACAAAAACGACACAGCTCTTTCTGAAGACAAGGTGGGCGGCTCTTAAAAGAGCCTTTGGGGTGTGTCGAGAGGGTCCGAGAGCTGCCTGCGCGCTTTAGCCGCCGAAGCCGTAGAGGGTGCGTCCCTGGCGCTTGAGGGCGTAGACCACGTCCATGGCCGTGACCGTCTTGCGCTTGGCGTGCTCGGTGTAGGTGACGGCGTCGCGGATCACGTTCTCCAGGAAGACCTTGAGCACGCCGCGCGTCTCCTCGTAGATGAGCCCCGAGATGCGCTTGACGCCGCCGCGCCGCGCCAGGCGCCGGATGGCCGGCTTGGTGATGCCCTGGATGTTGTCGCGCAGCACCTTGCGGTGCCGCTTGGCGCCCCCCTTGCCGAGCCCCTTCCCGCCCTTGCCTCTGCCAGACATGGCGCTGCTGCTGCTGCTGCTGCTGCCTGAGCCGAGCTGTGAGCGGCCCGGTTCCGCGCCGCGGCCTTTATAGCGCGGGAGCCGACCTGGTTGGAAACAGGGGCGGGCGCGAGGGGGGGGCGGTGCCGGCGACGCGTCCCCTCCTGCGGGCGGGGCGGGGCCTTCGCCCTCCTCCGCCGCTCTCGGGCACCTCCACGGGCCCCGCCGCGGCCCCGGCCCCGCCTCGGCCGCGCCCCCCCAAGCCCCGGCGGCTCCGGGCGGGGCGGTGGCGCTCGGGGGCCGAGCGCGCCCCCGAGGTCGGCGTGCTGCCTTCTCCGTGCCTCGGTGGACGCCCCAGTACGTCCCTGCGCAGGGAGCCGGTGGCGGTGGCGGCCCAACGGGGCGATTCGTCGGGCCCCGGGCTCGTCCCAGGACAGCGGCTCCGAGCGGTGCGGGAGCCCCGCTCCTCTGCCTCTGCCTGGCTTGTAGTCTTCTGCCATCTGCTGGGCGTGAGTTCATTTTCATCAATAGATTCCGAGACTTTTTAGATTTGATGAGAAAAGTTCTGCAGCATGTATTGAATTTTTTGGTTCTGCTGATCTTTTTTCGTAGTTATCATGAATATTTTGTTTATTACTTCATTTGTCTCCCTGCATCACAGCTTCTTCATTATTAACATATCTACCCTTGGGTGTAAATTACCCTGTAGCTCTTGAGTAAGTTTTATTTGTAAGACAGATTGCAGGTCTTACAGATTTTTGATTTCTTTTCTTCATTTGTGCATTGCAGAAAATCCTTGAACTTTTTATCTGTAGTTCTTTTGTAGTTCTTTTGTAGTTCTTTTATAAATTACAACTAATATATTTTGTAAAGAATTTATAAAAAGAATAGGCCAACTATAGCAAATATCCTTTTAAGTACCTGTGTAAATTCTGGATGCATTCCTTGCAGATTTTCTTAATGATCACTGTTCCCTGTTCTCTTAAATTATCTCCATTTTTACTTGTTCTTACAATACTCTTCTTAGCTTCACCTTCATAAATCATCAATATAGACTATTACTACAGAGACCAGAGAGGTTTTATTAGTGCAGAAATACTTTTAAATGAGGGTGAAAATATTATTTATAGGTTGCAAACACAAAGTCAACCTCTTGTGAAGACCAGAGTTGAAGACGTGAAACGTGATCATCAGATGTAAGATGAATGTCAAAAGGTTACACACAGAAGCAATAAACAGTAGAAATCACTTCAAAAGGTCTGCCTTCTCCTTTGTTCTTGTTTCTCTTCCCAAATTCTTTCAAATATTGGAGCCTTAGAAAGCAGTACTTCATGCACATCTTATTTCACACCTTTCTGAAATATATTTCCACACACTTATGTATCACCTTGCTACTTTTCCCTACTGTTTCCACTTCAGTATATGCTGAAGTATTCACCTGTGAATCTATTCATAAGTGCAAGGGTTAAAATATTCACAAAATAGCAAAGCAGCAGGGGGCCTATTTGAGATTACAGAAATCCACAGTCCCCTGAATTTTGGGGGATTATTCATGAATGCCAAGCTTCAAGAACTGGATGGAAGCTCTCTTGAAAGCTTTCTCTGATTCCAATGTCAGGTCTCATAGTTGTGGTTACTAGATTTTAAGTAAATAGTTCTTTTATGCAAATGATCATTTGAAGGTTTCATCAGTCACGGAGTTAAAGGAGAAGAGGAGCTTTAAGAATTATAGGACAAATTTCCATCTCTGTATCCTAGCAGAAGATCCAAATAACATTTTATGTTGATAGAGTAGAAAAATAAACTCTTAAGTTTTTATGTTGCAATTACATTTATTAATTTGTTTGTTTATTAAATAGTCAAACTAAAGCAGTGAACTAATAGGCATTGAACTAGAGAGGCACTCCTTTTAGTGTAGAAATACCTAGGCTTGGGCTGCAGTAGGCCGCAAAAGAGCTTGACCGATTATACCATAGAAGGAATTAGGCTTACTGGTATCAGTGGTGTTGGGGAACTCCATTTACTGCTTTTGCCACTTTTGGGAAAATAAAAGACATTCCAAGTGCATTAGGATTTTCCCCAAGCATCCTTGGCTTCCCTCACTACTATACTCAAACTTTGCTTGTGTCATAACTGGAGTTTCCAAAGGGCAATAACTACCAGCTGCCTGTGGGCAAGATGGCCCCATTCACGTCCTAACTCTGCAATTCTGGATGGAGCTCTAATCTGATATTTAGAAAAGTGCTCTAAGTCACCTCATTCTTCAGCCAGCTTAGGGAAACAGAGAACTGAAAAACAATTCTTTCTAGCCCATCCTTATTCCTAGACCTACACTGTTGAATAAGCAAAAATTGTTCCTTCTTATCATTTCCACTCTTGTGACGCTGTGTGAGATTCAGCTGCAGACGTTTGGTCTAATGCTTTATCAGAAACTGTTCTTGCTCCACGCAGGAGAAAGAGAAAAATTAGAAGTTCCAGCCCATTGGAGCAGCATGCAGCTTCTGTTTCCTCAGTAGCAATGTTTCAGTCCTCTGAGAGTGATAGTGAAAAAGGCTGGAAGGACAGGGAAGTAGGTTTCATCTGTATTTTAATAGCATTCCTGTGATTTAAAAATGGTAAGTTTTCCTGATAATAAGTCAAGTTCTGTTGTATGAAGAACAACGTGATTTTGAAATTTCCTTCAAATGTAGAATACAGGTTCTTTGGAACATTTTCTTGTGCATATCTCGCCATGAACTACAGCCAATAAGCCACAATTTATGGTGAAGTTTATTAAGAATCTTTCAAAGACTGATAAGGATGACAATATTGCTTACTGTAGAAGTCCAGAGAATTGACAGAAAGCTGGCATTTAATGTAATAAGTTTGAGCAGAAAGAAAGCAAGAAAGTGAGCAAGAAAGAAAAACAAACGTGTGCAAATGTTAATGAACTAGAGAGTTCTTAGCTCCTCTGTCTCTGCGAGGACTTGATATTCATTGTTACAATGGGGTCACTGCTACTAGTTTAGAAAAATCTTTTCCTCAGAGTGTCAGAACTGCTTACAAGACAGTCTTCAATAATGTCACTGAGGAACTTAATTCCCTGAATTTTAAGAAATAACCACCAGATAAAATGGGCATAAAAATTATTTTTCAGTTTCTGTGTTCATACAATACGCAATACTGCAGCCTCATACCTAGCATTTCTGTCTTGCTTGTTATCACAGCCAGATCTTTCAAAAGACATATTTACCTTTGTTTTACAGGCTGATCTGCATTCTCTGGGACACCTCACATAGCCATGTATTTCTTCATTCATTTCACCTCCAAATACAGAAAAATAAAATAAAAAATACACATATTAAATTACTGAATAATTCAAGTCCATACCATGGTGTAGAGATTCCACATGATTTGCTTCTTGAGTGACTTTAAGAAAATACAATTATTAAAAAATGTTCAGAGGGGTCATACGATATTCCCATCTTTCATTTAGCAGGAGTTACTCTCAGGATATAGTTACTGTTATTTCTTAGAGACATGCAGTTTCATATAAACATGTGTAAATAGAAAAGAACATGACACTTCCTGAATGTAACATGGTGACTCAAGACAATGTATTTGTATATTTTCCCAGCCCCGGGCTTCTGGAATTCTATGCCGTACAGTCATTTGATTTACTTTGTTACAATTTCTTGTAGCCCTGGATAGATCTGCTATCTGAGTGGCTGATGATAGCCTACTATCTATTGCGTGAAACAGTTTTATCGCAGGCAGGCTGTTAAATGTTTCATATCAAAAAAAAAAAAAAAAAGGCAACATGCCATTATAAAGGAAGGGAAGATTTTGAAGGCTTGAAGGCAGAAACTGAGAATTCTTTTTGTTTGTTTGTTTGTTTGGATATGGAGCTGCCACTGTCGAGGAGAAAGAGACCTCTTGAAATGGTGTAAAAAGCTATCTTTCTTCTAAAAAGATCAAAGCGGCAAGTCATCGGATGCTGTCAGCAAAGCAATACACTTAACCATCAACGTTCCCTCATTAGAACAGGGAAATCAGTTCTGCATAATAAAGGGCCCTGATCGCACTCTCCAAGGAAAGGATTTGCAGCGTTACCTCACCAGGTAAAGCTCAGGTCAAATTTTCACTACGCCCCAGATTCTGCTTCTCAAGGAATGTTAATAATTTGCGATACACAGGACATACTTCTTACATTTTAAGATTAAAAGACGGTGTACTGCAATAGTAAGTATCCTGACTCGCGAATTCAGCAGACGGAGGCAGCTCCCCGTAGTGTGTATCGAAAGCACATTCCCAGGAACATCAGCCCTCAGAGAGGCGCAGCGGTGCGTTGCGCCGCTTCACACCCAGGCGGGCGCAATGTAACGCCGGCTTTCCCACACGCTGCTGGAGCGCCGACTTCTGCCAGACGCGGGGGCGGCCGGAGGGCCGCTGAGCTCCCGCACCCGCACGGGGGGCCCCGCTGCGTTACTTCCTCGGCGTTACCCCCGCTCCGCGCGGCGTCCGCCCCTTGGAACCGCTCCGGTGTTGGCCCTGCTCTGGAGGGGACCTCCCAGAGCGCGGGATGCCCCGCGGGCCGTGCCGGCGCGAAGCTGGGAGGGTTTTAACCTAAAAGACAAAGCCAAACTTTCCCTCGCCCTGGGTAGGAACGGCCCCGCGCGGTGGGGCCTCTCGAGTCGCTGGTCGCTCGCCTCTCCTCCTTCCAACAGGAAACGCTGGCAGCACCCGCGTCCCCCTCCCTGCCGCTGAGGAGCACGGGCGGAGAGTTTGGGAGGAGAAGGCGCCTGGGGGAGATGGCGGAAGGCGGCGGGGCCGGGCCGGGCCGCACCAATCAGCGCGCGCGGCGCTGCTATAAAGGGGGCGGCGGCAGCAGCCGCGCCATTGCTTCGCCGGCTCCGCAGGAGGAGGAATGGCTGAGACCGCTCCCGTCGCTGCGCCCGATGTCGCCGCCGTTCCTTCGGCTCCGGCCAAGGCAACCCCCGCCAAGAAGCCGAAGAAGGCGGCGGGCGGCTCCAAGGCGCGCAAGCCCGCGGGCCCCAGCGTCACCGAGCTGATCACCAAGGCCGTGGCCGCCTCCAAGGAGCGCAAGGGGCTCTCCCTCGCCGCGCTCAAGAAGGCGCTGGCTGCTGGTGGATACGATGTGGAAAAGAGTAACAGCCGCATCAAGCTGGGGCTCAAGAGCCTTGTCAGCAAGGGCACCCTGGTGCAGACCAAGGGCACCGGCGCCTCCGGCTCCTTCCGCCTCAGCAAGAAGCCCGGCGAGGTGAAGGAGAAGGCGCCCAAGAAGCGGGCGGCCGCGGCCAAGCCCAAGAAGCCGGCGGCCAAGAAGCCCGTCGGCGCCGCCAAGAAGCCGGCGGTGAGGAAGAGCCCCAAGAAAGCCAAGAAGCCGGCGGCTGCTGCCACCAAGAAGGCGGCCAAGAGCCCCAAGAAAGCGACCAAGGCTGCCAAGCCCAAAAAGGCAACGGCAGCGAAGAGTCCGGCGAAGGCGGTGAAGCCCAAAGCTGCCAAGCCCAAAGTGGCCAAGCCGAAAGCGGCTAAAGCAAAGAAGGCGGCGCCCAAGAAGAAGTAAACGGTCCTGAAAAACTCCCGTCTGCCTTGCAGACAACAACCCCAACGGCTCTTTTAAGAGCCACCCAACTTTTCCGCAAAAGAGCTGAAACACTGTTTCTTACTTTTTTATATGTGGCTGTCAGTGGAACTCCCGCTCTCTGGCACTACTGTTGCTGGCAGTCCCTCAGATAACGGTGCACACAAGTGCTTCCGCGTCCTTGTTCTCCGCGGGCGGCTCCGGCAGAGCGCGGCACCGCTCGCTGCAGCCCGGCGCTGTGCGAAAAGCTCCAGGGCAGCCGCGGGAAGCCCCCCGGGTGCGATCCCGGACACGCTGGGCTTCGGGCAGCGCTCACCGACCCGGCCGGTGGCGGGAGGCAGCTCTCGCAGCCGCTGCTCCCTCCCTCATCAGCCCGGGCACTGCGCCGGGGGGGGTCCGCGCTCGGGGCCGCTCCCGCCCGCGCCCCTGGATCCGTGCCGGTTTCGAAAAGCCCGCGCTGCTCGTAGATTGGCTGCGCCTCTCGGGCTTTTCTGGTGCACGGGAGTTTTCGGGTTAAACAGACGTCCCGTCTCTAATCCGACAGGCGGGGACTTAGGTTCTTCCCTCGGAGGAAGAGGTTTATGAGTTTCCTGCTACGAGCCTGCCTCACCGCTGCGGGCTTTTTCACTCCCAGTCTAATTCTGCCCCCCCTGGAAGTCGTAGGGTGGGGGGGCTCCGCGCGGCAAGGGGATGTTCCGTGCCGCCCCTTGAGCTGCCCGTATCCCCGCTGTCCGGTTGAGGTATTTGTCCCTTAGAGCCGCTAGGCTCAGTCCTTGGCCGGGAGCCAGGGGCTCGTTTCGCCAGGGGAGGCGGCTCCGGGCGCTGTCGGAACCTGCGGGGGGGTTGGAGCGTCCCTCGCCTGCCCCCCAACATCTCCCCCCTCCCCCCCCTTCTGCAGCCGCCGCCTCCTCCCGGCGATTTGACCGTGCCCTCCTCCCGCTGCCTTTACCGCATTCAAGGGATGTTTTCCCTCTCCTTAGCGGTGGCTGGGTGCTTGGTGGCAGGAGAAAGGAAAAGGGACGGGACGGGAAAGCTGTTTCCTCGCTTCTAGTCATGGCTCTGGTATCAGCGTTTCCCCAGCAGAAGGAAGAAGGAAGAATTTCGTAGAATTATCTGCTCAGCTCTCAACAAAAACGGTTGATCTCAAGTCAGTAGCTCGTAAATCCGAAGCGATTACCCCAAAACGGGGTCCCTGCAGTTTAGAGAAGAAATTGAGACCTGATTACCGTGTTGTTGAAAAAACCAATAAGTAAACGTTCTAAGTCCCTGTGCTACAAGGGAATGAATACAAAACAGACCCTTCCCTATTTGTGGTTGCGGAAGGTGTCTTAAAATAAAGACATTTTCCTGAAACGCTTCTCTTATGCTTCTTTTGCATGTCCACCTAGAATACGGCTGACATTTTGGCCCTTGTTTGAAATTGCCTCTTCCTCTACATAACGTACAAACCTGCATGCACATCACTTATTTTTTTTTTTTCTTCCCCTAAGATTCTCGGGCCACGTCCCTGCACCCTGACAGCTCAAATTCTTGAGCTGAGATGCATCTGCCTCTGGAGTGGAGGTGTGCCTAACACGCTCTTGTGGTTACCGTAAGTGAAGGCTGTCGGGTGTCACACCAACTAATTTTTAGAGAGTTTCACCCTACTGCTGACACTGACCCGATGAGACTGGGTCCGATGCGATTCTCCAGCTGCCTACACCGGGTCAAAAAGGAGTGGAATTTGGCTGGGTACGGTCAAACAAAAAGCTGTGCAGTGAGAGAGAATGGGGGCAGTGGTGGTGGGAAGAAGCATGTGAAATCAAAGGCCGAAAATGTATATTGTTCATAGATTAATGTGAGGTGCTATCTTTATGGAAGGATACATTTTATGAAGCCTCTCAGCTTGAAGGGAGGGGGGAATAAAAAAACGTCCATGAGAGGGCAGCAAACACTCGATAATGGAAACATCTTTTTCACATGATCCTTTTCAGCTTGAAAGCCAGCTACTTAATGTCGGTCGCCGAGATCTTTGTTAAATACTGCTTGCAACAGTAATACCGCAGCAGATTTTCCACCCCAAAAGAAAGCAAAGTAAGAAGTGAATACCCTCCCCCTAAGGATAAAAACACCTTGCTTTTTAGGTGTTTAAACTACCATAGGAATGGAAAATATTATGCAAGTATTTGTCTAAAGAAAACATTTACTCATAAAAAATAATAAAATGCAGTAAATAAGATTAAAATCGTTTAACATACATTTTTTGTTGTTAGACTTTCATTGAACCAACGTTCAGAAAAGGCAGGAAATAGAGATTAGAAAGAAATTCAAGGAGGAGGAAAAAATTCTTAGAAATGTTATTGGACAGATTTTGCTGCAAGACACTCCATTAAAAAACCCCGAGGAGCAGCTTTTTAAAATACTACATCCATATATAAGAATCAATGCTACTGGAAAATTAATCGACGAGGTTAAATTCCAGTACAAAATACGTACCCATATTTTAAAATAAAAATTATAGGTGAAAGAGAAATTTCAGAGTTGCAGTAACCAGGATACCCTTATATTACAGAGATTTTAGTTCCAACTGAGCGTGACATAGCAGATTTAGGGGGGAAAAAAAAAGAGGAAAAATAGAAACTTCTACAGGTATATCTTACCCGATACCTTTTTAATCTGGGAAAAAAAAAAAAAAAAAAAAAAAAAAAAAAAAAAAAAAAAAAAAAGACCACACACCAAAAATGCGAACGTAGCGTCAAAAGCTTGAGCCCCAGGAAGGACAAGTCTCCCGAACCCCTCATTTTTGTGCTACCGGGCCTCGCTAAAGCCACGGCAGGGAGATTCGGCGGGAGCGAACCCCAGGCTCCGCCCCTTGCCGGCGAAGTCCCCAACCAGGTCGGCTCCCGCGCTATAAAGGCCGCGGCGCGGCACCGGGCCGCTCACAGCTCGGCTCAGGCAGCAGCAACAGCAGCAGCAGCAGTAGCGCCATGTCCGGCAGAGGCAAGGGCGGGAAGGGGCTCGGCAAGGGGGGCGCCAAGCGGCACCGCAAGGTGCTGCGCGACAACATCCAGGGCATCACCAAGCCGGCCATCCGGCGCCTGGCGCGGCGCGGCGGCGTCAAGCGCATCTCGGGGCTCATCTACGAGGAGACGCGCGGCGTGCTCAAGGTCTTCCTGGAGAACGTGATCCGCGACGCCGTCACCTACACCGAGCACGCCAAGCGCAAGACGGTCACGGCCATGGACGTGGTCTACGCCCTCAAGCGCCAGGGACGCACCCTCTACGGCTTCGGCGGCTAAAGCGCGCAGGCAGCTCTCGGACCCTCTCGACACACCCCAAAGGCTCTTTTAAGAGCCGCCCACCTTGTCTTCAGAAAGAGCTGTGACATTGCGTGTGTTGTTTGAAAGGGCCGTCTGCTGAAGTTTCTGTCTCTTAGTAGAGTCTTTGTATTGTTAGTTACTGTTTCCTAAGAGCTTATGGTAATGGTGGTTTCATGTTTTCCCTTCCCAATATTAATTACAAAGTTGCTTGTGTTGTGTAAAAGATTCTTTCTTCGGATTTTTAATTCCCCTGTGAATGCTGAGCACGCCGCTAAAACTTAGTGTGCTTTGTGACCAAAACAATGATTTCCTAATCACAAATTTTTCCTTTTCACAGAACTATGCGTAATCTGGAATACTATTCAATATATTAATACTTACAACCTTTTCTTATAGCTGAATACAGGTTATCTACATTTAGAGAAAAAGGGGAAACTCATGAAAAAAATGAAAATTCGTCCCATATGAATGTTACCTTTCTGATAATATTTCTAAATAAATTTTCTTAACTGTAATCTGGTCTCAGTTTCTTGTGAATTATTTTTAAGTCCCTTTCAAGTGTAGGTATTTAATACAGATTTTTTTTTAAAGTACTTTTTAAAAAATATATTAATTCAACTTTCTCCCTCGTGTATCTGACAACACATCTTAAAAAATAATCCCATTTCTTTAGTTATTTTATCAGAAGGATATTTGTCCACAGGCTCTTGTCATTATACGGCTCTCCTTCCCAACTGAGATGTCCAGGAAGTCTTAATGTTTTCTTCCTTTCATCATAGAGGAAGATTAAATGTAAAAAACAGATAAAACTTCTTTTATATTTATATAAAAATATTGGTTACAAATGTCCACTCACAAATGGGTGTCAATAGATGCTCATGGTCACTTCTGGGTTTCTTACAGATTAAGCTCTCACCAGTGGAGTAGAGCCAAAACAAATAAGTCTTTATTCCAAAGTGCTTTTTATTACACCAATATGTCCCTTGTCTAAAATTTCTCAGTCAAGATTTTAGCTGACAATGCTTATGATCTCACGTTACTTTTGTTACATCATTTACTTGTTGCTAAAGAAAGTTAACTGAAAAGACTCATCTTGATTGTTACAGCTCATAGCATAATGCAAATTTGTAGCTGTGGCAAGTATAGGATTTCTTAGGCGTTTCTCTCTGTTTGGGGAATTAGGGGATTTTTCTTTGAGGCTGTGGGGTTAGCGTGCCTGTTACTGTAAGAGGGGGATGTATAAAATAGTGTTAGTAGTAGTAGTATGATAATTATAATTATAATTATTCTGTAATCAGCTTACCAAAATAAACTATTAAACTACTTTATATAAAACTGCATCTTCTTCCAGCCTCCACACGGCTCTTAATCGGTCAGGAACCTGGGAGAGAGGGAAAGCCAGAGAAGCAAAAGCGACGTGAGCGCTGTGTCTGAAACGCGCCCCCTCCCCCCCCCCCCGCCTGGTTCGAACACGGAGGGCGCCGTAACTCGGGGGAAGGAGGGGAAGGGCAGGCAGCGGAGCATCCGCCTTCCTTGGGCCCGGGCCGGGATTCTCAAGGTACCCAATGGGGTTGGCGCTCCTCTCGTCCAATCAGCGATGGGCCGGCTCTATAAATAGCGGCGCTCCGCAACAGGCTGCAGTCTCCTGTTTGCAGAGGCGGCTGATCCATCAGTGGCGGGCGATGGCGCGCACGAAGCAGACGGCGCGTAAGTCGACGGGCGGGAAGGCGCCCCGCAAGCAGCTGGCCACCAAGGCGGCCCGCAAGAGCGCGCCGGCCACGGGCGGCGTGAAGAAGCCGCACCGCTACCGGCCCGGCACGGTGGCGCTGCGCGAGATCCGCCGCTACCAGAAGTCGACGGAGCTGCTGATCCGCAAGCTGCCCTTCCAGCGGCTGGTGCGCGAGATCGCGCAGGACTTCAAGACCGACCTGCGCTTCCAGAGCTCGGCCGTGATGGCGCTGCAGGAGGCGAGCGAGGCCTACCTGGTGGGGCTCTTCGAGGACACCAACTTGTGCGCCATCCACGCCAAGCGCGTCACCATCATGCCCAAGGACATCCAGCTCGCCCGCCGCATCCGCGGGGAGCGCGCCTGAGGCTCCTGCCCAGCCCTTCCCCCCTCTTCTGCTCCGGCAGAGGAGGCTGCACTCAGACCCAAAGGCTCTTTTAAGAGCCACTCCATGCACAATAAAAAGAGCTGTAGCACTGTTCTTAAATAGTTTTCAGAAATACTAACTTTAAATATTTATTTTTTCCAGACTGCGGCACTGGGTTTGACGCCCAGCCCCTCCAGATTCTTCTT
This sequence comes from Cygnus olor, assembly GCF_009769625.2. NCBI lineage: Eukaryota > Metazoa > Chordata > Aves > Anseriformes > Anatidae > Cygnus > Cygnus olor. The sequence continues at coordinate 44,868,469 of NC_049169.1, forward strand.
CAGTTATTGCGCGTATAAAGATATGTATTTCCCGAGTATTTTGAGGTGCTGAGGATTTCTGTTTTATTAAGAGGTTTATAAAAATCTTAGAGCAAAGATTGTATATTCTTCCAATAATCAGCATATCTTACCTGTTTGAACTTGCACTTCCATATGCATTAATGAAAAGATAGGTACTCTTAAAGAGTTAAAAAATATTGAGCAGCATTAGAATTCTAGGATTAAATAGCAGGTAGCGGTAACGTAAATGTATGTATACATGGCTTTCTCAGTTAAGAACATCTCCGATATAAGGACTTGCTCAAATCTTCACTGACACATACACAGGCCTTGTATTAAGCTTTGGATTTGTAACAGAGAAATAGGAATTTCTCCTATTAATTTGAAAAACATTTTCCCCTCCTCCCTCGTTTGTGAAAGCTCCCATTCATTACCTGTGGTATGACACTAAACCTGGGATGGCACTGAACATGGGCTAGGAGCAAAGGGTGCTCCCCTGTCAGAGCAGTCACCTGATTCTAAGTGGTATTTGCACTTTCTCTTAGACATACTTGCTGTGCCTTACAGTCTCAGAGATAACACTCCAATGGATGAGAAAAGGAGATGGCAACAAACCCTGACTGTAGCAATCTGCCCAGAATGAGGTTGTGGATTCTTTCCTTCTTGTGCCCACCCCACCCCACCCCCACCCCCCAAATAACGAAAGTCCCCCAACACATTTATTATCTTCTTGTCCTTAGTTTGAAGTTAGGTTGTGAATGGAGTAGAGATGAAAAATTACCAAACGATAAATGGAATGGATGGAGGAGCTACTCTGTTTTTTGTTTTTTACGTGTTAGGAACAGAATGTGTGTGTATATATTTATATATATAACATAGATTTCATCCCTATTTATGTGTAAATAATGTAATAACGTTTCTAAAGTCATATTCAGTCAAAGAAAAAGAAACTCAAAGGATACAAAAGAATATATTGGCAGTTTTCGGAATTGAAGCTTTATGGTAAGTCATAACAAACATTTCTCTTTATCGTGCCATCATGAAGTGAGAAGAAATATTTAATTTACAATCTGGAAGTGAATAAAAGTTCCGTGTTCTCTCAAAATTCAGGTGACAAAAGCATAGCCTGACTTCTTATTTGTATTTCTGTTCTTCTAGAGCATATTTAACATTCACCAGAAGGAAAACAAACAAACAAAAATGCTGCACTGTTTTATTTCAAGTTCTGTCCTGCTAACTCATCATACCTACCTAGTCTTTTTGGAGCGATTTTGCTAGATACTGCAGATACATGACCTGGGAACACAGACAAGATATTAATTAATCATCAGTCAAGATGAAAATTTTCCACATCTGCTGTAGCAATTAGATTCCATGGGCTACTATCAGTGCAGGCTCCACACCGTGCCCAGGCATGGCACTTTACATAGGCAGCAGTGTCTGTTGCAGTAAGGTAATTTTTGTTCATACCATGATCTTCTCCTTCATTTAGATACATACATAACAAGGCTGCCTGTTTTGCCATTTTAACCTTTGCTAACCTCAAAGTGGTACTTTGCTACAAATTTAAGTCATTTCAGCAAAGAATCTCCTGCCAGCATGGAACAAGAAGAACAAACGGGATGTAGCCTATTGTCCAAAGCCTTAGAGTATAGTCGGATACATAGTTCCTTTTAAATTACAATTAATAATAATTCCTTTTAAATTACAATTATGGGCACAGTCTGTATGTTACTCTAGCCCAAGCAGTTCCATTTAATCAAATTTTCACCCCTTATTGTGCAAGTGTTAATGCACAAAAAGATAGAGTAGATTCTTTTATTTTTTTTTTAATCAATAGAATAGATCAGAACCTTAAAGAGTAAAACCAGATAGAATAATCCAGGTGGTTCTGAGACATAGGGAATTTGGAAAGAGAGGATGGTAGATGGATACTGTGTGAAGGATAAAGCATACATATATGTATATGTACATTCATGTCTACATATAAGATACGTATGTCTGTATGTATGTACTGCTACCCTACACGTGACCTTCACAGCAAAAAAAAGGATTGCTGTTTTCTAGTCTCTATCCCTTTCATATCTATAATAATGTTGATAATATTTCTTGTGTTGGGTGTTTTATGTCCTGTGTAGTGTTTCTGACACATGCCCTGTGAAACTTATCACAGAGTTCCCCAGATGCCATCCTCAAATAGCTAAATTTTCATTTCAGACCAATTTGGATGATAACATTTACAGCAGCTTATTGGATAGGCCGGACTGCGTGATCAAAGGCAGAGGAAAAGATGCCGTAAGAATCAAAATCACAGGAATCTGAATGTTTTATTTGTGAATGAAAAGAAATGGTGACTTCTCTGAGATGTTAAATAGAGACTGAAAGACTAGACAAGATAAACTGGGAAATGAAAGTGAACTACAGGCCAACTGTAATTTCCTGTATACAAAAATCTTGCACTAACTAAATTCTAGTAAATGTTGACCTCACATTGTATTCCTCTTCTGACTCTACCTTCTTTTTAGAATCAAATACAAACTCTTATCCTCAATTCTCAAAGCCGTTAAAGATGTTTCCTACAGGCCTCTAACAGAGCCTCAAAGGCTTGGCAGCTGCTTCCCCTCCCCTAGCTCTTTTGGTCCGAATGAACCACAAATATTTCCCCTGTGCCAGCGCTTCCTCTTTGCAAAGGGCAGGAGGGGGGTGGGGGGGTGGGAGAGGGGCCTGAAGAGGGGCGGGGGGCAACTACACTTCCCAGGAGCATCCTCCAGCTTCTCTTCCAGCTTCTAGTTTGTCTCTAGCTTGTCTCTAGCTTTCCCAGTCTCACTGTTTTCCAGTACTCCAGCCGGATTTCTCCAAGTCAGGCAAACAACATTGAGAATATAAAGAGCAAATAGATTCATTTGCTTGAATTTCCTATTAACCCTAACATAAGGATTTCTTTAGTAGCGTTTTTTATTCATGTGAAACTTAAGGAAGTAGGACTCTCAGATATCTTATTAAAGTCTTAAGTGACCGAGTATATTTGTATCAATTTCTTCAATTAAAAAAAAAAATGTAATGTTAATCATCGATATCCTAACACAGATCATGCCTTCCATGTTCCTTAAAAGTAGAAACCAGTTCAGGGGACAATAAAACTGCCAATCTTTTTACTTTTTTTTCTTTTTAATGAACAGTATAGTTCTCAACATTCTTAATGAGGAACTTATTTGCTGATTTTCTCAATTTCTTATTCAGTGTAGCTGAACAGATATATTTCCAAGCCCTTCAACTAAGACAGCACATAATGCTGTTTGCTTAAAAACCCAACGGGATACTCCTTAGAAACATTTATAAACGTTTTTCTCTCTCGACTGTTGGTAACGAACTGCAGAGTACAGGGTGGGGAAGCTAACTAAAAGGAAGGTTTAGGAGTACTTATAAAACAGTCCAAAATTTACAATACCTTCTAAGAAATCAAGAATTTTATCATATTCAAGTATCAGGTAAGGCAGCGTCACAGCTCTCTCGAGTGGTGAAGTGGTGGCTCTTAAAAGAGCCTTTAGGGTGCAGGGATGAAGTTGAGGATCAAGGGGCGGGAGGCTGGCGCAGGAGCCTCAGGCGCGCTCCCCGCGGATGCGGCGGGCGAGCTGGATGTCCTTGGGCATGATGGTGACGCGCTTGGCGTGGATGGCGCACAGGTTGGTGTCCTCGAAGAGCCCCACCAGGTAGGCCTCGCTCGCCTCCTGCAGCGCCATCACGGCCGAGCTCTGGAAGCGCAGGTCGGTCTTGAAGTCCTGCGCGATCTCGCGCACCAGCCGCTGGAAGGGCAGCTTGCGGATCAGCAGCTCCGTCGACTTCTGGTAGCGGCGGATCTCGCGCAGCGCCACCGTGCCGGGCCGGTAGCGGTGCGGCTTCTTCACGCCGCCCGTGGCCGGCGCGCTCTTGCGGGCCGCCTTGGTGGCCAGCTGCTTGCGGGGCGCCTTCCCGCCCGTCGACTTACGCGCCGTCTGCTTCGTGCGCGCCATCGCCCGCCACTGATGGATCAGCCGCCGCTGCCAAGGGGAGCCTTGCGACGAGAGCGCTGCGGCTCCGCGGCCGCTCTTATAGCGTGCCCCCGCTCCTCGATTGGCTGGCAGGAATGTTCCGGTCCCATTGGGTGCTTTCAAATTCAAAAAGCCCGCCTCGGAAGCGCGCCTCTTCGCTAACCGCCCAGCGGCGCCTGCCCTCCCCCTCCTCGGACTCGCCGCTGCTGCTTTCAGCTGCATCTGTTCCTTGCGGAAGGAGATCTCCGCGTTCGATCTCCAAAATGGAGACCTGTAGCGGTCTGCGGGAAAGAAGTTGTTACGCTTTCTCCAGGGCATGGGCGATTCACGTTCCTTTTCTTTCAATTCACTTGGAACCGAGCTCTGAACATTAAGCGTGCCGCAGATTTTCCTTAACAGGAATCCTTGTAACAGATCCTTTCTCACAAAGAGAACTTAGTCCTTAGCTAGTATAAATTAATACTGCGTCGTGTGTGCTAGATGCCTTCCAACCGATATAAACTGTAATTGAAGATGCTCTAATCCAAGGAATGAGGTTTTGAACACACGGAATTTCTCTTAGCACAGAGATTACTATGAAGCTTGCTATAATAATCACGCTTATTTCTGTGCTACATTCCCCAGCCGAGAGAGATCCTGAAACAGGGAGGGTTTTTCGGGTGAAATGAAGAGCGGTGATGAAAACTGGATGCGCGGAACTGCTCAGGCATTGCATTGAAAGAAGAGACTTGAGAAGTTTTAAAACACTGGACATACAGAGCGTTTGGGGACGATTTCTCAAAAATACGTTCGGACACTTGGGGTCATTCCAGTATTTGCAAGTTTATGAGGTGTTCAGTGGACGAGCAGCTGTAGGTATATGTCCCCTCCCCCTCCTCCAGCACCCCTCTCCCCCCCCAGCACACTTCCATTTGCTGTAAGGCAACGCAGGGAGCACGGTGATTTAAATATAAATAGCTGCCTACATCCGCTCTTTGTTTACTCAGCGTTTGAGAACAACTGCCCTGCACAGGAGGCCTCTGCTAGGCGGCGCAGAGCTGCCCCCAGGCTAGTTCAACAGCTCCAGCCTGGAGCAGTAAGTTCAGGGGGTTTCCCTTTGATATTCGATGTATTTTTCGGAAAATAAGCCAATCCTAACCTTAAGATTTCCGTTACACAGATGAAAGGGAAATCAATTACACTGTATATTCTCTTGCCCACTTCAGAATTAACTTGCTTATTATGAAAATAACCAATAATTGGGTCCTTAAGTATGTCTCACTTTAGGCTGCTTAGCAGATAAATTATGAATTAAAATAGGAACTTCTAACAAAATCTAGATGCATGGAACTCTCTTTTACTACGTCTAAAGCAACACAGCTCTTCTCAGGAATAGGTGGGCGGCTCTTAAAAGAGCCTTTGGGGTGTGTCGAGAGGGTCCGAGAGCTGCCTACGCGCTTTAGCCGCCGAAGCCGTAGAGGGTGCGTCCCTGGCGCTTGAGGGCGTAGACCACGTCCATGGCCGTGACCGTCTTGCGCTTGGCGTGCTCGGTGTAGGTGACGGCGTCGCGGATCACGTTCTCCAGGAAGACCTTGAGCACGCCGCGCGTCTCCTCGTAGATGAGCCCCGAGATGCGCTTGACGCCGCCGCGCCGCGCCAGGCGCCGGATGGCCGGCTTGGTGATGCCCTGGATGTTGTCGCGCAGCACCTTGCGGTGCCGCTTGGCACCCCCCTTGCCGAGCCCCTTCCCGCCCTTGCCTCTGCCGGACATGGCGCTGCTGCTGCTGCTGCTGCTGTTGCTGCTGCCTGAGCCGAGCAGTGAGCGGCCCGGTGCCGCGCCGCGGCCTTTATAGCGCGGGAGCCGACCTGGTTGGGGACTGCGCCGGCAAGGGGCGGGGTTCCCGCCTTTTTTGCTTTCTATTCTCTCTCACTGACTGAGGTTTAAGTTACTTTGAGCTATTAATTTCTTCCTGTTGTTCGTTTACTGGTTTATTTTGTTTATATTTACAGATTGATGAACTTTTCCTCAAAAGTTTTAATGTTTTGATATCATGCCTGACTGGCTTTGTACTTCGGAGGATTTTTCACAATATTTGTGCTGACAGATTTTCTGATACATTGCTTTTGCCTTTTGGTTTCCAGCTCTTGTTTCTAAAAAGGTGACTGTGATACTCTTTCCCCATTGTTACATAAGTAAGTTTCAGTCTATATACACACATTAACCAGAAGACAGAATTGAATCTATTTATTTATTTATTTATACTTATAGTAGGTGATCACCTTTATTTATTTTGCTTATTTGCACTTACTAATTTGAGCACTTTTTTCTTATCTTTTATCATATTTTCATTATTACTACTAAGCTGAATTTCTTCTTCTTCTTTTTTTCTTTTTTTTTTCTATCTAACATGCATTACCGCAGGAAAGCAGTATACTAAAAAACAGAGGAATTATCTTTGTTTTTTCTGTCTTCCTATGTGAACCACCCCTCACTGAAACCTTCTAATCAACTGCTACACTACACCTAGTAGAAGCATTCACAGTTTTTCTCTAAGCTGTACCAACTCTGCTTGCTGTTCCAGAGGTACCAAGTAATGTTAGATATAGTGGTATAATCTACATTCCTGTAGATTTGCTGTGGTCTTATTAATACCTCCTTTCTCTAATTGGGAGGAGTTAACAGGCAATGTAAGTACAATACTGGGGCTTTAAAAATATTAAAAAAAAATAAAAATGTATATATGTATTCATTATTATGATTGCAAGTATTATACTTGCTTCAGTTCCTGTCAAGACACAAAACACTAAACAAGCTTGGGCATTTTCTGCCGTTACTAACCTAAAGGAAGATTCCAGTACCGTGTAAGGTTTTTGTTTGTTTGATAGGTCATACTGTCTTTATTTCATTTAGTAGTACCTTGCTAGCAACAGAACACATTTCAGAAGTCTTTCACTTCTGCTCCCCAACATTAGCCAATACTTAGTAGTGACAGTGCTCTTGCAAGAGCATTTAACATTTTTTTAATGTTTTGTACAAATGCATACTAAGGAAAGATTCACAACAAGATGGAATCAAGACTGATTTAATTCTGTGAGACAGAAGCAAATGACTCTGGTGTGTTGACAACACTTGCTATCTATGCATGTGATAGGTACTCTGGATTTTTTGGTTTCCATTTGTAAGATTTTGACTGCTACACTTATATTCTGTTTGTGTTGTTGTTTGTTTTTTGTTGTTTTTTTTTTTCACCCTCCAGTTAACTAATGTAGTTTTTCATATGTGTTTCGCACTATTTGATAGGGCTGGAGGGTTTTATGTATGCATTGATAACTTCAGAGTAAGTAATTAGAATACACAGTTTTTAATTTAATCCTGACCTTAAAAATAAAACTAATATCATTAGTGAAATGGAAAAATCATTTCAAGCATCAGCTCTTAGATCAATATTAGGAAAAGGAAAAAAAAGTTAGACTTCCTATGGTATGAATACATACAAATAAACTTCTAGAAAAGTGTCTGTAGTTTTCAAACTAGTAGTTGTGAATGTGTAGTCCCAAAGCTGGAAGAAAAAAAAACAAACACACACAAAAAAACAACACAACAAACAAGGAAACCTTGAAGAAAATAGGAAGGCCTGTAGCTTGTGGGTCAAACTACAGGGACAAAGGGTAGGGCCAGGGCCAGTTATCCAGGCTCTGTTAAGATAGGAAGTGGGACCAGGAAGAGAATCTCTTTTTGTTCATGTTCCGTTTACAACATTGGATTTGTTAAACTGGAAACACTCTGTCGGGCCTTATAGGGAGAATCCAACAGAAATGTACCAGTTGTTATAAAGTATTATGATTTCTCATAACCCTAACTGGGTGGATATGCAAGCCCCGTTAAATACATTGCTGACTGTAGAAAAAAAAGAGAATAGTTGTAGAAAAAGCTCAGGCAGAAACAAAGAACTTGTACCTGAGAGAGGATGCAGAAGAACTATTACCTGTTACAAAAGATCCTAAGTGGGACCCAAATACTAGCAGGGGTCAGCGATTAATAGAACAATATCGGCAATTAATCCTATATGATCAACAAAGTCTATAAGGTTTATAACAACTGGGAAGCAAAGAAAGACAGGGAGAGAATAGAAGTACAGGCATCACTGATAGCAGTGGTCATGAGAGACAGAGGTAGGGGTAGGGGTGAACAAGAGGAATTTTCAGGGAGGCAAGGGCAAGAGAAGGCGAGGAAGGCACAGTGAAAAACTCACTTGGGCCACAACCAGTGTGCTATCTGCAGGAAGGAGGGGCACTGGAAGAAAGACTGTCTGCTGAGGAAGAAAAAGAAAACATCAGGCAGTGAAAAACAGGAGCAGGCTTTGATTATGCTAGAGGACCCAGACTGAAGGAGACCAGGGGATGAATTTCCAATTTCCCCAGCAGATCCCCTGGTTCCAGTTAAGCTAGGGGGGGAAATAATTGATTTTCTTTTAGACACTGGAGCAACTCATCCAGTAATAACAGATTGCAAAGGACCCTTAAATAAAACAAAAGTTCCAATTATAGGAGTGACTGGGAAATGGACTTTAAAACCCCTTTTACAGCCTATGGATTGTGAGATGGAGGGAAGGTTTTGACACACCAGTTCTTATATATGCCTGAATGTCCTCTCCCTTTGTTGGGAAGAGATCTGCTGTGCAAACTGCATGCACAAGTAACCTTCTCCACAAACGTGATAACAGTTAAAATTCCATCTGAGAATTCATGGAAGGCATAAATTTGTTTATTGACAGAACCAAAGGCAGAGAAAAGGCTACAGATCCCTGAAGAGGTGTTGAATGCAGTGAATCCTGTTGTATGGGCAGGAAAACAGCCTGGGAGAGTGAAAAACACACTTCTAGTTTGGACTGAGCTTTAACCAGGAGCTGTACCTGTATGGGTGCCACAATATCCGATTAGCCTTACAGCACGGAAGGGGCTGGAGCCTCTGATAAACAGTATCTTATCTTATGGACTAATCCACGAATGCCAATCTAGCTTTAACACCCCAATACTGCCAGTAAAAAAAAAAAAAAAAAAAAAAAAAAAAAGGCAGTGAATACAGATTTGTGCAAGATTTGTGAGCTATAAACAAAATAACCAGACATCCACCCTGTATTGCAAAACCCATATACCCTTATACCCATATACCTAACAACACTATCTGAAAAAGATTTTTATTTCACAATATTGGATCTTAAAGATGCCTTCTTTTGTATACGCCTGGAGCCTGATAGCCAGACTACATTTGCTTTTGAACGGGAAAATCCCACAACAGGAAAAATGACTCAAATACGTTGGACTGTACTACCACAAGAACTCAAGAATAGCCCCACATTATTTGGGACCACCTTAGGGGCAGATTTAAATAATTGGCAAAGCAAGAATGAAGGAACACACTTTGGTGCTGATGCCACGGTAGATAGTCTGAAACGCTTTTCAGTTTGGACCAAAAATTCAAACTATAGCAAACCAAAAAATGTCCTGTATGCTGTGCTAACAACCCCAAGATTCAGCCAAAACAACCACCAGACAAGAAAAAGAATGAAGTCTGGGGTGCAAAAGCTGGGAAAAAACAAGGGCACCTTGAAGAAAATGGGGAGACCTGCAGCCTGTGTAGTGTTTCTACAGGTTACGAGCCTTCGGAGGCCCGGGTAAGACTGTTTGTGCTAGAATTACAAAAACACACTTTATAGGGTGTTTCTCACACACAACAACAATAACAGCTCTCAGGACTGAAGTTCATGGTCAGACTAGCATGCCTCTGGAGTAGTGAATCTCCTTGTAAGGAGAAGGCTTCCACGGGCCTTGTCCCCATCGCACCATACACCAGCTGCAGGCTAGCTGAAATATAGAGGTCCCTCTTTCCCATGTCACTACACTATATAATAGCCTAGTGGGTAGTATTGGTGATAGAAGGACGGTTGGACTAGATGATCTTGTAGGTCGTTTCCAACCTTGTGTTTCTATGATTCTATGATTCTACAGTCTTAGGAGATGTCCACTTGTGATTACAGCCTGGCAATTCCCCCAGGCTACCTAGGCATGGGCTGGTGCTGGCAGGTTAACTGAATAGCTGGTGTAGCTGAATACCTCTATGAAGAAAGGCTGGAGGAGCTCCTCGACCAGTACTGGGGAGTTGGGAAGATATTAGCGTACCTAGTTCCTCACATGAAGCTGTTTTAGGAAACAGCAGAGAAGGGACGGGACAATAAGTTGAGACTGGGGACAGGTTACAACCTTACCCATCCATGTTGTCCTCCCTGGGCTCTGGGCTTCTTCCAAGAAGAAAACAAAGGATTGAGCCCAGTCAGATCTCACCAACAGTTGCTTCAAGTGGTTTTCCAGGAGCAGGGTGGTCGATGGAGGTCAAAGCTCTGGAGCACACCATGCATATCTGTTCCTACATTCGGGTGAGGGGCAGCCAACCACCTGCTCAACAACTCTGCTGATATTTAACTGCTTCTCTTAAATTCTTACTTTGCTTTCTAAACTGGCATTTGAAGCAGCACAGGTCTCCTGATATATTGACCATTGTTTAAACTAGAGAAACCTTTCATTAATACATTGTAAGCATGAAGTTTCCTACATAGCAGAGACTGTTAAATTTTTTCCCTTGCCTGGGATCCTGCAGAGCTGCACTGGGCAGTAAGTTTTCTTGCTGAACTCTGCCAACTCCTATGCAGTTGTAAATACTTAAAAGCAGCTAAAGTACTGTTCAATCCTAGCAGTCATTCTGGGGCATAGTTTTCCAAGAAATGAATCTACTGTAGGCATGCCTATAGAAATGTCTTGAATTTTGTCTTGGGCTGTCTGTTTTTGGAGGAAGCTAAGTCTGTAAAATGGTGGTATGCATCGTGTCAGTGTCTCCAGACACTACTGCTGTGCTTTTGTCTTTGTCTCTTTAATATTTTGGTTGGAAACCCAGATGTGCTTGGTGGGTGTGTTTTTTTTTGCCTTTTTTTTTTTTTTTTTGAAACCCCAGCTGCTTACAGAATGTTATTTATTCTTAAGCTCTGGACACAGCAATGGACTTCCCTTTAAGCACCCAGTCACCCAGTACTTGGGAAAGATGACCCTAAGCCCCAGGTCCTTTGCAGGAGGGCTCAAGCCAGTCATTTCCCAGACCATGCTGATGCAAGTATCTGTTCTGCTTTGCATTTTTTTTGACAAACTGCATGAAATTTATCTTGGCCCAATCTTCAAGTTTATTAAAGTCCCTTGGAACCAAATATCTTACTTTTGTCTCTCTACCCTCCACCTAACTTAGCGTCTATCACACAAGCTATGGGAACATTCTGTCTTGTCATCCAGGTTATTACTGAAAACACCAAATTATACCAAGTATTAGGCCCTGGGAATTTCTTCTCCTTTATGAGTGTCCACAGACATTGAGTTGTTAACTGCAGTGCTTTGACCCCATGCTACAGCCAATTTTCAAACATCTAATGGCCTGCTGATCCTGCCCATACTCCCTCAGATCCCAAACGAAAATGCTGTGGAAGATTGTTCCAAAAATGTTACTAATTGCAAAGTGTAGTGCACTCTTCCCTTGCACACACAGATTTTCTCTGATCTATAATTCTGTGCTAATCACCAGTATCTAGACATCAACATTTATTTGTTGCCCTCCACCCATTATCAACAGTTAATTGTACCCCTTTTATTTCTGACAGTTGCTCAGTGTCACTGATTCTTGGACACTTCACAGTCCTCCCAAGCTACATTTTCCAGTGTGTCACTCTGTATTAGAAATTATTTCCTTTTATCTAATTTGCTGCAGCAAATAACATTGTATTGTATTTCCCACAATGTACACTCAGCAAAGATAATGCCCCTCCTCTTAATATTTTAGGTGTGCAAGAAGGAATTTCAGGTTTTCAGCCTTCTCTTTGAGACAGGCACCTGCAATTGTATGTGCCTTTCTATAAGAGAATACTTCTTAGACTTCTGATAGTTACTGTTGCTTTCTTTTGTGTTTTTTATTATTTTTTCCCTTATTTTCCACTTCTTATTCCCTGATGTTCTGTACTAAAAGTTAGGCATAAAATACACAATGAGATTATACCAGTCCTGACTACAGCGGAAGATCTTCTTCATCTGTGATGCAGATACAATCATTGTATACTCACTACACATATCGTGTTTTATCCTTAATACCTAATAAAATAGTTGGTTCATTGTCAAGTTACAAATACATAACTTCAGGTTATGGGTATAACCTAAAGATACAGATCTACTCAGGTACTAGTCAACTACTATTGCCCAATATTTATAAAACTGATATATTTTTTTCCAAGTGAATTTCGCATTTGGGAAGACAGTGTCTCCAATTTATAAGAATTTTTTCACTTCATGACCTGTACCACATCATTCTAGCATTTTTTAGCTTGTTGACATCCATAACACCTCTAGTTGTGCACTGTAGACTATAATTCAAATCAATAATAAAATTATACCAGGCCTAGGATAGACCCTTGCAGGAGTCTTTTTGACACAGCATTTTAATTTCATAAATGACAATCATAAGTATTCAAATATAAATTTGTACCCACTGCATGTACGTGTTTGTTTTGTATTAGACAAAGTTGTCCTGATTAGTAGTTTCACTTATAATATTTTTTGTGCTTACAAAAACTTCCAAAATTGAGTAAAATTGAAATGGAGGGAAAATCTGTAATATATTAGGCAGTGATTGAGAAATATTCCATCCTCTACTGAGAATCTTTCTAAAGTTAATTTTGGAGCAGAGCAGGTTTATATCTTCCTTGAATTTGGCTGACCTGGTAACTAGTACAACTCGATGTCAATGAGTTATTCCTATCCCAAGGTATGTAGCCCCGCAGCTTAGCTCTTGCCCATGCTCTTTAGGGATCATAAGAGTAAGAGTGGTCAACTAGGTAAGGAACAGAACTGAGTATTATCACAGGTGAGCTTCCTATTTCCCTTCACTCAGCATGAAAGGTTAAAACTACGTTTGATATCTTACGAAATGGCACCTAAGAACATGCACAACCTCACTGCCACTGAAGAGGTAAGAATTAGATTTTCTATATTGATGACCTAGTTTCGGTTTACATCTCTGACACCAAAATTAATATTTGCAATGTGACTCACACACAAACACACAAAAAGGCACTGTTTTGTGCATCTGGGAAAATAGCATCAGGCATAGTCTCAGCTACCTTTTTTTTTTCCCCCTCTCCAGGCACTTAATGAGAGCTATGAATAGGGTTACATTTCCACACTTTTGTATATAGGCCCCTAGTATTTTTTCTTGCCTTTATTTACCTGCTTCATCTCTTTCTTCTACAGAAAACAAGACAAAAGTATTAATAGTAATTTTCAGTGTCCGTGAAGGGAGGATAGAAATAAAATGTGGTTATGTGAGGATTTCTGTTCCACAGGCTTTCAAAAGTCAAAAAGGACACATTGATGACTTACTGTTGTTTTCCAGGCAGACAAGGAGATTTTGGGGCTTTGTTCATGAAAAGATACAACCTTGTTTTATTTTCTGTTTAGCAAATATTCAGCAATGATGGCAGATAGGGGAGTCACCTCTCCCTAGACTGGCTTTGTTGATTTTCTTTTGTCTACTCACATGAAAGATAGAGGTGCTGAGTAGGAGAAAAACAGAACCTGCACTAGATCCCTGTTAGATATTCCAATCACCTTATTTTTTCTGAGTTATTGCCTTTCTTGTACCAACCTTTTGATCAACTGTGGATGTGGGGCTTTTGTTTTGTTTTGATTTGTATTGTTATCTAATGTGGCAGTTTGCTGAGACTCCAACTGAGCTTAACAAATCCTACAGCCATGGACAACATGACCACAAAGCCAAACCAGAGTAGTAGCTACTTTTATTTCACAACCAGAAGTTACAAGTGGTAGGAGTATAATTCGGCATTAATCTGCATATAAATTTCACAGCTTAACCTGGATAAGTGCTGTTTGCAAACTAGTACTGGGGGAGACGATCATTGCTCTCCACTCGGCACTGGTGAGACCCTTCTGGAGAGCTGCATCTGGTTCTGGGCTCCCTGGTGCAACAGAGACATGAACATAACTGGAGTGAGAACATTTGTGAATGGTCACAAATATGAGAAAGAGATAGGAGGAGCATCTGTCATACAAGGAGACGCTGAAAGAGCTGACTGCTCAGCATGGAGGAGAGATGTTTCAGGGAGATTTTACCCATGTGTAGACACCCGATGGGGAAGTAAAGGAGACAGAAACAAACTCTTCTCAGGCTGCTCAGTGGCAGGATGGGAGGCAATTGGTACAAACTGAAATGCAAGATATTCTACTTAAACAGTAAAAAGATTTATTTATTTATTTATTTATTTATTTATTTATTTATTTTACTGTGAAGGTGGTCAAATGTTGGACCAGGCTGCCCAGAGAAGTTATAGTGTCTTCCTGCTCCAGCTGACCATGCTTTGACCTTGGGGTTCGGACTAGATAATCTTCAGAGACACTTTCCAAACTTCATCTGAACTGTCATTCCACAATCACTGTGGTCTTACAAATCATTGTTGTTATCCTCAAGTGCATCGCTGACAGCAATCCTGCTTTGCTGAACCTAAGCAAAGATGAAAACTGCTATGGAGATAGCCAGATTCTCCTATGATGGAGAGATTGTGGTAGGAACATTACCTTCATATTCCAACTTTTAAGAACTCAGCAAGACGATGGTCCTCAAAGTTATTTTCCTTTCTGCATATATTTATGAGTTCACTTTCTTAGAATTTCTTTGTCTTACTTTGAGTGTAGCAGTGGCCAGAATTGTTCCTGAACTCAAGGATTAAAAAGTATTGTGGCAATGTACTTATGTTGAAGAAAGAAAGCAGCAGTGGCTATCCTACCACTCCACAGCTGCAAAAGAACTTTCTTATATTCACTTTCTTAGAGATGGCTCACAGTGTTTTTCCAAGTGTCTGGACTGGACCATTGACCATGGGTCAGTTCTTTCTTGTATATCTTTAGAACTATATTTCTTGGCTTATACCAAATGGAAATTCATTTTTTGTAACCTTCTAAGCTGTTATATCAATTCAGGTAGTAAACTAGACGGCAAGATACTTTTATTAGGACCCATGATGCCCTAACATCCAATGATGTATTTTTGTTAGCTTTATTGAGATATATGTAAAGGACAGGTCACTTTATCACTGATAGCTCTTTAACATCTTAACTCTTCCTTAGTATATAAATTTTGCAATTGCTGAAATAGCATGTCAAGAAATTTGCAGAAACTTGACTAATGTCTCTTGATCTTTTTATGTTTGTTTTTGTTATTAATTTTGGGTGCTCACCTAAATGTGTGCAAAAACATCCTTTGTCAACAGAATGGGATACTTAAATTAAAATATCATTATTTGTCTTTGTCTTCACCATGCTAAGAACAGTAAATATCATTAGTGTAGCCTTTCAGCTATATTTGGCTAATCGTCTTATCCAGATTGCTTCCCTGTAGTCTGTAAATCCAATCTGTCTCTATCTGTCTAATGCCTAACTAATCTGCTTTTCCTCCAAGTGGAGCCTATGTCCTGATAAGGGAAAAATCAAACAAACAAACAAACAAAACTTTCTTTGTTATACAGTTGTAGGAATGACTTCTTATATAGGAATTAGTTTTGTTTTGAAGATCCTTACATTGGACCTCTCTGCATTGGCATTTTGTAGTACCTTCTGTAATCTACATTAATACCTCTACTAGTAGGCAAGGAAGGAAGTCAGCATACATTGCATGATTATGGTTGGAATTTAAGTTCTGTTTTCAGGGAGTAAGGCTATGTGATGTAAGGAGACAAAAGAGATTGGTTAGAGGTGCTGAGCAGGAGAAAAACAGAACCTGCATTTGAGCAGGATGCTTGGAAGGGAGAAAGAGAAAAAGGAGAATTTTCAATCTTTGCTGTTTGGTTGAAATTTGGTATAAAATGAGTAGCATTTAAATAACTGTTTCTTCACATGGAAACTGTAAAAAAATCATCATCATCAATCATCATGATCAATCATTACCATCAATCATTATCATCATTATCTCACTCAAAAACTTCTGTTTCAAGTAATATTGCTTGGCAGTAAGAAATTTTTCTATGAGTTTGAAAAACTGTTTTCTGTTCCATACTCATTGATTTGCTAAGTTAAGTGCTGAGATGATTATTTTCTTTATCTTTTTCTCTCTTCTGTAAAACACCTGGGGCAATAACCATGCTATTTGTGAAGTAGATTTTGATTAGTCTCTAGAAACTGAGAATTGCTATTTTGGTTCAGTGTTGCATTTAACAACTATATCCAGAAAAGCTTGTCAGCTCCAGTAAACTTGTCAGAGCTGCCAACAAATTGGTTTTATCTAATTAACTGAAAATTTTCACATCTACATGCAGGGGAGGGAAAAAAATTGTAAAAAACAACTCACTTTTTCACACCACCTAAATCTCTAGAGGCCTACCCTTTAAAACTTCTGCAGAAATAGTTGGTAAGACCAAGAAAATTGTCAGTTCTCAGAAGTAGGCCAAGGATAAGGCTTTGGGTGGAACAGGGCAGGTTTGATGGTTGAGGAGCAGGATAAAGTATAAAGGATGCTGACACTTAATGCTGGAGGCCAACTGCCAAGAGTTCATGTGTCTCAAAAAAACAGGGAGCAGCAAAGAACTTGAGAAGTACAACTCCAAATAGTCAGCACCAGGAGGAGAGAAATAATTTTAAAAAATTAACCCGGACCCATCTAGAACTAAAACCGGGAGAAATCCAAAAATCTGCTCCTTGCAATCCCCAAACCGGGACCTTCTTCACCATCTTCCCTTACCAAAGCCGAGGCGATCTTGTTCCTTGAGGTCTTGGCTCGGGGCAGGCGCTGCCATCCCGATCCGCCGGCATCCTGCGTGGGGGGAGCCCGGCCAGAGCCGCTCCTTAGGGGAGCAAACCCCAGAGCTGCCCTATCGCCTCTCTCCGCCTCCTGTCTCCATCCCTAACCTACAGCCCATTTAAGGGGAGAGGGAGGACATTGTCTTCTGGTGCTCTGAGGACACATTTGCAAAGAGCGAGCTTGGAGGGAAGCGTGCTCCAAGGTGCGGAGGTGAGGGATGGAGCTGGAGCAAGACCCGTACCTGGGGCTGCCCAGCCCCAGCTGCTCCCAGCGTCCTGGCCAGTTTGCGTGTACCAAGCCTGACTTGTAGAGATCTAGCCCTAAATCGTCCGAGCTACAGATTAAGGTACATTAAGCACCCTCCAGCCTTGTTCCCAGAAGTGTGCGTTACATTAAGCAGATCCGAATACCTGACAACCCTGGCTCTGCCTTCTGTGTCACTTAC
The DNA here is from genome assembly GCF_009769625.2 of Cygnus olor. Lineage (NCBI taxonomy): Eukaryota > Metazoa > Chordata > Aves > Anseriformes > Anatidae > Cygnus > Cygnus olor. Next base: position 44,885,813 of record NC_049169.1, read on the forward strand.
AGCCTGATTCAGCTGCATGGACATCTTCATCCCACCAATCTGGAAAATTATCACAGTGCCTTCATCTTACTACTCGCAACAACCTTTTTGCCTCCATGAAACTTTTTCCTATTATTCATTTAGATTACCAGCCTGAGATCCCAAAAGCTGTGTTTTCTGTGGATTTGCTCTGGTTGCTTCTCTGGGAACGACATCACGTTCACAAGAAAAGAGTGGCAGATTTCACAGCCCAATTCAAGGTGCCATTCAGTCTGGCTTTTACAGTAAGGTACTGAAAAGCCTAATTTTCCCCTTTCTCTGCGTTTACCTCCCTCTCCTCACTTTCAATGTATTTATTAGCTGGCATAGATGCAGACACAGCAATTAAATATAGAACTAAATCAGAATATGACAAGTGAAGATGACACTCTAGCTACTCTAATGTATCTCATTTCTCCCTGACGTTGTAATATACCTCATTTCAACCAAAACTACACACTGTTCAGAAAAATTTAATGGTATCTTCAATATTTGATCAATAAAACTAAATATCAGGGCCTTTTCTAGCATTTTACTTGACTTTTAGAGTCTCAAATTCATAAGTGCTGGAAGAAATGCTTCTCTGCTGAAATAGCACTCTGACGTTTTGCATGGCTCGTATTTACAAAGTATGGGGCAAAACATTAGGTTTGGTCTTAATTTGATCTTTTCAGTGAAGGAGTCTTCTGATTAAATCCAAAAACACTGACAACAATCCGTAGTGCTCCTTAAAATTAATAAATAGCTAAAAAAAAAAAAAAAGAAGAAGAAGAAAAAAAGAAAAATTATTTTCTGCCGTCACTTTGTAAGATTTAATAATTAAATGAAAATCAAAGCTGATTCTTATTTATGAGGATTATCAGGAAAATATTTAACTATTATGAGGATTTGTAAGAAAACTTAAATTGACGATTGTTTTCCTTTGCCTTTAAAGAAGAGAGTGTCAGGTTTTCTGAGTACTGTGGAAAAAAAAAAAAGAGTCTATATGCAAACATTTGTAAGTAAAATAAAGTCTGATTCATTCTGCTCACAGAGGCCAGATTTCCATTTTATTGTATTTATTTGGGGATAAGCGAGGCTTCAGCTTGCTCCATTAATGTTTAAGAAGCGTGTGATACTTATTTGTGTATCTATACCTGTTTGACTTTTTTACCCTGCAAATCTGTTTACTTAAGATACAATAAGATACAATAAGATAAGATTTACAATAAGATATTAACAGCTTCGTTTTTATAAACACAAACTGTTTTCTGCCCCAATTAAAAAAAAAATAAAATAAAAAAATAAAAAATAAAAATCCTGCCATTCATTTACAGCACACCACAAGACATCGAGCCATGACAAGTTCCAGACACTTCTAAGTAGTATATATATTCTTCTGAAGGTCTCTTATCTTCCTCAAACATGAAATTCTGTGGAAATACAGTATTCTTAATAGTTTAAGATGTGGTTAAGGGAGCCGATTCTTTATCCATATTCAAAGCTCAGCCACGAAATTGTGTTACTTCCTTCTCTTCAAAATCAATTTATGACAAAAGTATTGAAGCTGCCCCCTCGGTACCTGTCCTAATCTGGAGAAAAGCCCCTAAAGAACACCCCAGCATTACGGGGGAGGTTTTTTAACTGTGGGTTTTATTTTAATTTAGAAGGAAAAACAAAAGTTCGCCTTCCCCGGGGTCTCCCTAGCTGCAGGACGGGAGGTTAAACGCATCTTTTTTCCCTCATCGTGGGTGTCTACAGCGAGAAACTCCCCCGAATGAAACTTCACACTCTTCTCTTTACTCCCCGAAGAAACGGGGGTGGTTTGGCAGCAGGCATTTTCCAAAAATTATGAATTTATAACTCCGAAGAAACACAGACTCGGAGGACGAAAAGCTCTTCCTGGCTAACAGTTAGGCGGGCTCTGCAAAGCACCAATCACAGATCACCGCTTCGCTATAAATTCAGGCATCGGGGTTACTGTAGCCCAATTACTTTCTTTTGATTAGGAAGAAGTCTCGGCAGCGATGTCGGAGACCGCTCCCGCCGCCGCGCCCGCTGTCGCGGCCCCCGCCGCCAAGGCCGCCGGCAAGAAGCCGAAGAAGGCGGCGGGCGGCTCCAGGGCGCGCAGGCCCGCGGGCCCCAGCGTCACCGAGCTGATCACCAAGGCCGTGGCCGCCTCCAAGGAGCGCAAGGGGCTCTCCCTCGCCGCGCTCAAGAAGGCGCTGGCCGCCGGCGGCTACGACGTGGAGAAGAACAACAGCCGCATCAAGCTGGGGCTCAAGAGCCTCGTCGGCAAGGGCACCCTGGTGCAGACCAAGGGCACCGGCGCCTCCGGCTCCTTCCGCCTCAGCAAGAAGCCCGGCGAGGTGAAGGAGAAGGCGCCCAAGAAGCGGGCGGCCGCGGCCAAGCCCAAGAAGCCGGCGGCCAAGAAGCCCGCCGGCGCCGCCAAGAAGCCCAAGAAGCCGGCGGTGAAGAAGAGCCCCAAGAAAGCCAAGAAGCCGGCGGCTGCTGCCACCAAGAAGGCGGCCAAGAGCCCCAAGAAGGCGACCAAGGCTGCCAAGCCCAAAAAGGCAGCGGCAGCAAAGAGCCCAGCCAAGGCAAAGGCAGTTAAACCCAAAGCTGCCAAGGCCAAGGCGGCAAAGCCGAAAGCAGCCAAGGCGAAGAAGGCGGCGCCCAAAAAGTGAAGTATTGAAGTGGAAATACTTAAAACCAACGGCTCTTTTAAGAGCCACCCACTACTGTCCGAAAAAGGGCTGATACACTCAGTCATCGTGCTCCGCGCCCGCAGCGGTGCTGACCACACGCAATTATCCGTGCGGGACGGAGCGTTCGGCTGTGGGAAGGACGGGACGCCGAGCTTCCGGCCGTGGAGACTTGGGAAAAATAAAGTTTGCGATCCCTTCGAAAAAGCTTTCTGCAGGCTGGCTTTTTTGAGCACCGCAAGGGGGTGCCTTTGTTAAAGGGACCGGTTAGGGCGGGTGTCGCTGTGGGGCGCGCAGGTTTCTCTCGGTGCTTTAACCGGCACAGCGCGGTTCCTAACAGCAGCTCCTGCCGCACCTTTTAGGGACCGTAGCCGTCGGCACGGCTCCCCCGCGTCCTTGGCCATGACCTTTCCGCTCGGCAGCGTCGTCAAGGGTCGGCGGGGCGCCTCCTAATTTCTGCCTGACCTCACAGCACCGCTTCTAGAGCAGGAGCTGCCGCCTGTCCTCCCCGCAGCCCGGGCGCAGGGGCTCTGCCGGGAACTGTCCGGGCCGCGCCGGGGGATCTGGAGCCGCAGCCCGGGCGGAGCGGCGCGGGGCTCCCCGCGGCTGCCGGGGCTCAGCCTCGGGCCTCTTCTGATTGGCTGAGGGGGGAGCCGCGGCCGCTGATTGGTCGTCTGGGAGAATTCGAAAAGCCCGCGCTGCTGCCGGCAGACGGAGTTTGTTCCCGGTCCACGCGTCCCCGGAAACCTCATCCTCCGAAAGCCTCCGTCCCGCCTCAGGTCTGTACTCTTTTCCTGGCCTTCAGCGTTAATTGCTGTCTCTCAAAAAGAAAGAAAATAAATAACCCTGGAGGACTCCTAAGACTACTACGCAAAAAAAAAAAAAAAAGCTTCTTTTAAAATATCATTCGTCTTTTTTTTTTTTTTCCCCAAGTGGATGTGTTAATGAAGCTCTTAAGACATTTGTTAATTTCTATTTGTAATCTACTGGTGTGCTGCATCAAATGAAAGTCATTTAACGGTACTACTTGCATTTCTTGGAACAGGATTTGTTCTGAAGTGATTGTCAACACATCTTAAACTGCTTAAAGGTATAAGATATTGACCAATAATTCCAGAGATTAATCTTTTCATTTAGTGCAAACAATTATAAAGATTAATCTTTTCATTTAGTGCAAACAATTATAATTGGATTTAAGAAAGCAGGTGTTTTTTTTTACCTTCCTTATGTCTTTTGTTATTTTTCAAGCCGATTAAACATTGAGACACGCTACTGTGTTAAAGCTCTTTCAGGGAAAACGTGGGTGGCTCTGAAAAGAGCCTTTGGGTTAAAAACAGGATCCGCGGCGCTCTACTTGGAGCTGGTGTACTTGGTGACCGCCTTGGTGCCCTCGGAGACGGCGTGCTTGGCCAGCTCGCCGGGCAGCAGGAGCCGCACGGCCGTCTGGATCTCCCGCGAGGTGATGGTCGAGCGCTTGTTGTAGTGCGCCAGGCGCGACGCCTCGCCGGCGATGCGCTCGAAGATGTCGTTGACGAAGGAGTTCATGATGCCCATGGCCTTGGACGAGATGCCCGTGTCGGGGTGCACCTGCTTCAGCACCTTGTACACGTAGATCGAGTAGCTCTCCTTCCGTGCTCTCTTTCTTTTCTTGTCACCCTTCTTCTGCGTCTTGGTGACGGCTTTCTTGGAGCCCTTCTTGGGCGCGGGCGCAGACTTAGCCGGCTCAGGCATTTTGACAGCGCTTTCACCCCGTTCGGAACAGGAACAGCAGCTAAGATAGCTGCGGCGCCCCGCATTTATAGCGCTGTTATGCAAACACAGCGGCTCTGACTCGTGCCGCGCGATTGGACCCCGGTGCGCGGCCGTTCCTTTGTGTCTATTGGCGGCGGCGCGATCCGGTCTCGCATTGGCTCCTGTCGCCGTGCCCGCTTCCAGCCAATCACCGGGGCTAATCCCGCCCAGGGAAGGGATAAAAGGCAAGGGCGCAGGCGCCGGGAAGGCTGCCTCGGCGTTCTCTTGGCAGCGGGGTTGGTGCTTGGTTCTGTGTGATAACAGCAGAGCGATGTCTGGCCGCGGGAAGCAGGGCGGTAAAGTCAGGGCCAAGGCCAAGTCGCGCTCGTCGCGGGCCGGGCTGCAGTTCCCCGTGGGCCGCGTGCACCGGCTGCTGCGGAAAGGTAACTACGCGGAGCGGGTCGGGGCTGGAGCGCCCGTCTACATGGCGGCCGTGCTGGAGTACCTGACGGCCGAGATCCTGGAGCTGGCGGGCAACGCGGCCCGCGACAATAAGAAGACGCGCATCATCCCCCGCCACCTGCAGCTGGCCATCCGCAACGACGAGGAGCTCAACAAGCTGCTGGGCAAGGTCACCATCGCGCAGGGCGGGGTGCTGCCCAACATCCAGGCCGTGCTGCTGCCCAAGAAGACCGAAAGCCATAAGGCTAAGAGCAAATAAGCTCAGCCAACGAAGCTGCTCAGATTTTTTGAAAGCATAATACAACCCAAAGGCTCTTTTCAGAGCCACCCACGCAGTCAGAAAAGAGTTGGGTTGCTTCTTTGTGATAGTGCTTTTGGTTTCTAGGGTTTCTTCTCTGCTGCCTTTGTTTTCACAGAGTAAAATCTATGATCTGTAACAGTGTCTCAATTTTAGGTTCCTACATAAGATGTCAGATACTTAATTAAAACTCATCCTTTTCAACAAAGAAAAGCTGAATATATTTGCAGTTTTGTACTAGATGCTTTTTTTCTTGTAAGTACTTGTTTTATTCAGTCTGTTCAACATTATTGATCTTCTAAATTGCATGTTACGGTTTTATGCTGTGAAATTAAGGGGGGTGAGAGGTAGCTAAAAGCTGGGGAAAATATCACGGTACGTTATGAGAGAATAGGTGAATGACCTGACTCCACGTAACTATATCTAACAATGAGGAAAGGTTTCCTTAGCAGGCCTTTGGCCTATTTAAAAAAAAAAAAAAAAAAAAAAAAAAAGTAAAGTTTAACTGTGGCTGTACTTTGTTATTTAGGTATTGAATTGGGAATGCCTTAGGAGATATAACTTATTTTGATCTGGACCCTTAACGAGTCAGACTTGGGCAGTAAATCACCAACTGTAGAATCTTTTCATTCAGAAGAAACTGGCAGTGATATGTTCCTGTTTTAAGCAGGATTTTCAGATGTGAAAGTCTCTTTAAATTACATCAGTTAACAGTGGGCAGCATTACATGTGTAAATCCTATACTTTTCTGGCACAAATGTCACCCAAGAACACAGTGCTAAAGCACTTTGGATTCTCTGATGTGGATTATTAGAAAGACTGCTGGATTCCTCTTGTGAAGGTGTTCCCAGAAGCTGCCCATGACTGCAGTGAGGCCATAGCTCTCACCTGTGCAGCGGGTCTGTCCCCTCCATCCCCTGAGGAGGAGGAGCAGAGCTCTAGAGGAAGAAAAATACCACGTATAGCAAGGCAAACACCCCCCAGCTGTAGGAGAGATGCTCTTTAGGTAGGGCTCTCATATCTGAAGTTGGATATTGGGGATAATTTTGGAGAGAGACAGAATGGAGGAGAGATACCTGGGGCAGAAAAGTGCTCTGACCATGGTAGCAGTATCTGTGCTTAATGGTTCTGTTCTGCAATGCTATAAAAAAAGTGTTCTAACATGCACATTTCTTTTATATTGAGTCTCCAGAACAGAGAGTTCTTTGTGTATCTGTGTGTTTTGAGGATTGCAATAGCTGGATTAAAGCATTGCAATGCCATAAAAAGCCCAGGGGTTGGAGGCATCTGTACCCAGGTGTGGGATCAGATCATGAATGAGGTCCTGGACACGGCAATCAGTTGGAACCATGGGAGAGGGCCCCTGCCCTTTGCTGCATGCAAGGGTAAGTCCAGCATGGCTCACACAAAAAGAAAAATTCTCTGACCAGCAATTCACCATTTTTCTCTACAATCTCATTCTAAGCACTGCCTATTTCTCTCAACGCTCTTCTCAAATCTGTAATTTTACCCTCTGTAATACTTATGTCCACCTCGAAGCATTCCCTATTTTTGTTCTTAACTACTAGTGGTTGCACCAGTTGTGATTCCTGTGCTGCCACCACACTGAGGATCCAAAGCTACGTGTCCTATAAGTCAGATAATTCTGAGGTAAAATGAGTTATGTGATAAGAGTTCTGGCCAGCCTTCAGTAATTAAAGACCAGTGGCTTTCAGGCAAATTATACTGGATGAAAAAAAAACAAAACCCTCCCCCAAACAATGTAGGTTAATTAGATTCATCAGTAACTCAGTAATGCCAGTCTATACATCAAGCCTTAGAATTGCATAGGTTAAAAGCAAAATTAAAGATTTGTGTATATTTTTCACCTTTATTTTCAATGTTAAGAATAAAGGCATGCTAAAAAAAAAAAAAAAATCCCACATCTCTTTAATTTGCATTATTCCAGGTGTAATAGATATAGACACAGATATAAATGGCCACTTAACCTTTCAAGAAAATCAAGGGTAACTTTGAAGTCATATATAATTCACTTGTGATGATTTTTTTTTTTTTTTTACTTATGATGATGTTTGATCCACGTAACACTTGCTTTTCCCAAGCCACAGTGAAAGCAACTTTATGAGAAACTTTACTGAGCAACATCTTTTTTCTTTCTGCCTCAGGTGTTTTTTGTATAAGAAAAGCTGCTGGTCCATGACAGAGCTGGCAATATCACTAACAGAAACACTTGGGAAACACCTGTCTGTGGCCACTACAGGCAAGGCAGCTACCCAGGAAGTATGATATCGAAGTATTTTAAATATGCTCCACACCTTGGGGAAAGGGGGTTGCAGTAACCAATCTGTAAGCTACTGGTCTCAGCCTCTGCACCACTGTTCTGCCAGAACACTTTGGAAGGTGATTTTTCTGGTGTTTCAGTGCTTATACTGCTAGAGCAGAAAGTGACACAAGGATATTCACCCTGCGCTAGGAGTTATGAAGAAATTATGACTCTAAAAGAAGAAAATATTTTCTGTAATTCCTTTCAGATTTGTTAAGTATTCAGGTGGTGGTTTTAAATGTTTTGACACTCCACTGCTTCAGGAAACATGTCTAGACACAGAACTTCAGGTATAAAGAACAAAGCAGACCATGCAGCCAAATGGTAATTGTTGGTACCAGCTTGGCAGGTCCATCATGGGCATGCCTTCCAGGTGCTGTGTGAATAACTTCAGTCCTTTCTGTTCAGTCACAAGGTGACAAAATGAAAGCTGCTTTTTACCAATTCAGGTCATATACATTTGATAGGTAATTCTTTCACTTTATTTACAGTGAGTTTGAATTGATATGAAATTGAAATTGTTGTAATAGTTATAATAATAGAAAAAACTTGTACTTTCTTGGATACCTGTAAATTAAAACATGAAAATCTCTACCATATTGTCCCTCCAATTTAATATATTCTGCCAAGAAATATAATGGAGATGTGGCCTAAGTGATGTAAATTATGTTCAGAAATTAAATTATATAAACATCTGTACAAATTTAAAAGGAATTCAATCATTTTAAGAGGTAGAGAGGTTGGACATGCACAAAATGCTAATAGTATAAGTAAATAGCAAGTGTCACTATCAAAGGTTTTATTCTGAGTGTAAAATAAGATTTAAAAATACATTGTAATATGTAGGCTCTTCAGTCTTGGCTAATTCATCTACTTTAGAATACAGCCTGACATATTCTCAAAAGCATACTTGCCAAGTTCATTAGCAGAGATGTGAAGCAACAAACTTTTTGGCCATGTCAGTTGAAGGAAATATATTTGGTTGTCGTTCTTTTTTTTTTTTCAGTGGCCATTCATACATGCTCTGGGAATGTTCATAAAGTTTTCTTTCATTTGCTGTCTCCAGCCACGCATTAGCGAGCAATTCCCCATTTCGGGGGCAGCGCTGGGTGGGGGGGGTAGGGACGAGGACCCTCCTGCGTGCCTGACTTGTGGATTTGCGCCCTAGGAGGCTCAGGGTCGCGCATTTCCCACCCGAGCCCCCCAACGACCGGTCCCCGTGTCGCGTAGCGCCTCGCTCCCCGATCCCCCTCGCAACGAGCTGCGGATGCGGGCACGGAAGCGCCGAACGCTCGCGGCCCGAACTCCGGGGCTGGGCGGACGAGGGGAGCGGCTGCCAGGAGGGGAGCTCCCGAGAAGGCGAAGAAGGCGCGGAACGACCGCGCTGGCGCCGAACAAAGGGAGAGCGGCCGCGGAAATGGCCCCCGCTGGGCCCCCGGCGAGCGGAAGCGGGAACGGGCGGTGGGGCGGGGCGGAGTCGTCGCGCAGGGCCCGGGATTGGCCGGATTTTGCCGCAGACCCTTGGGCAGGGCCGGGCCGCGCCGGGGAGCCCCGGGGCTGCTGCGGACCCGACCCCACGGTCCGCAGGGGCGCGGCCGGGACAGGGAGGGACCGAGCCCGGGAGGAGCCCGAGCGGGGGCAGCGCGCGGGGAGCGCCGGGCGGGAGCCCCCGAGCGGGCGAAGCCGTGGCTGAGGGCGAGGCCGCGGCTGAGGGCGAGGCCCGGGGCGGGCGGCGCCGGGGCAGAAAGCGGCCGAACGCCCGGCTCGGCTGCCGGCCCGCGGGAGGGGAGCGGAGGGAGCGGAGAGCAGCGAGCGAGGCAGGGCGGAGCCTGCGGGCGTGCCCCCGCCCCCTCGGCGCCCGCCGCAGTTCTCAACCAGGTCGGACCCCGCCACTTATACCGCGGCCCGGCGGGGCTGGCGGCGCGCAGTGTGGTGTGCGGGCGGAGCAAGCATGTCTGGCAGAGGCAAGGGCGGGAAGGGGCTCGGCAAGGGGGGCGCCAAGCGGCACCGCAAGGTGCTGCGCGACAACATCCAGGGCATCACCAAGCCGGCTATCCGGCGCCTGGCGCGGCGCGGCGGCGTCAAGCGCATCTCGGGGCTCATCTACGAGGAGACGCGCGGCGTGCTCAAGGTCTTCCTGGAGAACGTGATCCGCGACGCCGTCACCTACACCGAGCACGCCAAGCGCAAGACGGTCACGGCCATGGACGTGGTCTACGCCCTCAAGCGCCAGGGACGCACCCTCTACGGCTTCGGCGGCTAAACTCTCTTCTCATACCATACACTCTTAAACAAAGGCTCTTTTCAGAGCCGCCCACGAATTTCACAACGAGAGCTGTTGATTACTAAAAAGTAGTAGTTACATAATATCACGACATCTTCTGAAATATTAAATGTTTCAAGATACCCGAACTTAGTATCCAAATTAATAACTTCTTTCAGTTACATTTAATTATAGCATTTACAAGGAAATTTAGGGGGAGACAACTGAAAAAGAGCCATAGATATCTTTTTCAGTTTATTTGTAATTACAGCTCTTTATAAGAAAATTTGGGGTGGCTCTTAAAAGAGCCGTTTGGTTTGGTTTAAACCGAATTACTTGGAGCTGGTGTACTTGGTGACCGCCTTGGTGCCCTCGGAGACGGCGTGCTTGGCCAGCTCGCCGGGCAGCAGGAGCCGCACGGCCGTCTGGATCTCCCGCGAGGTGATGGTCGCACGCTTGTTGTAGTGCGCCAGGCGCGACGCCTCGCCGGCGATGCGCTCGAAGATGTCGTTGACGAAAGAATTCATGATACTCATGGCTTTAGATGAGATGCCCGTGTCGGGGTGCACCTGCTTCAGCACCTTGTACACGTAGATCGAGTAGCTCTCCTTCCGTGCTCGCTTTCTTTTCTTGTCACCCTTCTTCTGGGTCTTGGTGACAGCTTTCTTCGAGCCTTTCTTAGGTGCTGGGGCGGACTTCGCCGGCTCAGGCATCTCTCAAACTTTCTTTCCAAGCTCTCCACCGTACCTCAACAACACTGAAAATGGCGCCTGATCCCCTATTTATAAGGACGTTATGCAAATTAGAGGATTGTAATCGCACAATTCCTATTGGTGCAAAAGAGAGGAACGTAATTAGCGGCACTTCAGATCTGTTGCCATCATGGCTTTTATGACGTGTCCAAAGAACAGATTTGTCGTTACGATGATGTCAGTAACGTTTTAAGCAAAAAGTTTATTCAAAAACGTAGCGAAATATGTAACGCGTTTTTACTAACGAAATGTAGTATCAGAACTCAGTGTGCACATAGTACGCTATACATTTGAACTGTTGTTCCTGCTTTCTGGGACTATTTATAAACACCGTACTTGGGTTTGTAAAAGAAAGTTATAAGCGTAGTGACTTGCCCTAAATGAAGGGAGTAATCAACAGCTCTCGTTGTGAAATTCGTGGGCGGCTCTGAAAAGAGCCTTTGTTTAAGAGTGTATGGTATGAGAAGAGAGTTTAGCCGCCGAAGCCGTAGAGGGTGCGTCCCTGGCGCTTGAGGGCGTAGACCACGTCCATGGCCGTGACCGTCTTGCGCTTGGCGTGCTCGGTGTAGGTGACGGCGTCGCGGATCACGTTCTCCAGGAAGACCTTGAGCACGCCGCGCGTCTCCTCGTAGATGAGCCCCGAGATGCGCTTGACGCCGCCGCGCCGCGCCAGGCGCCGGATGGCCGGCTTGGTGATGCCCTGGATGTTGTCGCGCAGCACCTTGCGGTGCCGCTTGGCGCCCCCCTTGCCGAGCCCCTTCCCGCCCTTGCCTCTGCCAGACATGCTTGCTCCGCCCGCACACCACACTGCGCGCCGCCAGCCCCGCCGGGCCGCGGTATAAGTGGCGGGGTCCGACCTGGTTGAGAACTGCGGCGGGCGCCGAGGGGGCGGGGGCACGCCCGCAGGCTCCGCCCTGCCTCGCTCGCTGCTCTCCGCTCCCTCCGCTCCCCTCCCGCGGGCCGGCAGCCGAGCCGGGCGTTCGGCCGCTTTCTGCCCCGGCGCCGCCCGCCCCGGGCCTCGCCCTCAGCCGCGGCCTCGCCCGCTCGGGGGCTCCCGCCCGGCGCTCCCCGCGCTCGGGGCTCCCCGCGCGCTGCCCCCGCTCGGGCTCCTCCCGGACTCGGTCCCTCCCTGTCCCGGCCGCGCCCCTGCGGACCGTGGGGTCGGGTCCGCAGCAGCCCCGGGGCTCCCCGGCGCGGCCCGGCCCTGCCCAAGGGTCTGCGGCAAAATCCGGCCAATCCCGGGCCCTGCGCGACGACTCCGCCCCGCCCTCATCCCCCGCCCGCCCACCGCGGTTCCGTTCCGCGTTGGGCGCCCCGGGCGATACTTTTGAAACACACAAATCCGTGCCCGGCTGCTAGAGGCCTTTCTCAGGCAGAGCGAAATAATCTCTGCCTGCCTTTCCCTATCCGACCTCCAGCTTCTTCTTATCACTGAGTGTCGCGCTTGGTGGGACGGAACTGCTTAGCCCTCATGAAATAGCTTTTTCCTTTTAAAATGTTCCGTAGCATTTCCTTCACGTGGATGAGAACGCCTTAGGTTCACCAGCGCGCACACGCACATACACGTTTGTCATGCCTTATCCTGTATGGAACCATTGCGAGTAAAGGTGATAGCCTGAAGGATTCTTCCAGAGAAGGGAAACAACGTAAGGAAATAGTCAAGCCGTCATGGCTGGGATGAGCTCTGCTGGGAAGCAGGAGACCCGTGCTTGTGAGGCCCTTTAATATTTAAGGGAAAACAGAGCGTATTTATAGTAGCCTTGCTCTAATCCTTGGTTTACCTCCTTGTTAAATATATGTCAATTAAAATAGTAAAGCAACTTATTTTTTTAATGGTTAACAACAAACTACAGGACTGTTCTAATTTTACTTTTATGGGTTAGGGCAGATTTATACAAACTAGTACACTTTATTTCCTGACACAGAAAACATTCATCCAATTTTCACTGAGATTAAACACATTTGTGTGGGGCAAGGGAAGTGTTTTAGGTGTAGGTGGGGTTTTCTTTTATGTCTTTTAGCAGCACAGATTTTCCGAAATTTTTACTACAGCACTAGTAAATATTTTAGTGATTTAAAAGAGCAGTAATGAAATAAATAGATATAAGTTTTCAAAAAGTGTGAAAAAATAAAAATATTTTTTGTGTGTGCATTTTGTTTTTGTGTCATTTGTTTATTTTTCATTACAATTGGCATTCATTCTTCATATTTTGAGACTTCTTTCATGATCACCATTTAATGTTATTATTTGGAAAACAGGGGAAATGTTCAGTGGAAACCACAACACGATCCTGAATCTTTCTTATTTATTAATTGTAATAGGCCCCACATTTCTGCGCTAACAAGTTCATCTGTTTCTTTCCCATTCCCGTTCCTGCATTCCCAGAAAAGTGAACTAGGCACAGGTGCCAAAAGAGAGAAAGAAGAAAAAAATTTGTCTCACTCTTTCACCTTTTCTAAGCACAGAGACAAAAACCAGTGTCGTGCTTTTGTTTGTTTGATTTTGTTGGTTTTTTATATCTTTGTTGTTAGCTTTTATTCTTTTTCCATTTCTTGTCTCACCAGACACAATCTGGTTCAAGACACTTCAGATGACTTTTCTGAAATTGTGTAAATCTGTTGATGTAATCAATGTTATCATTTAGACAAATGTCTGACTAGGAATTGTGATGACAGCCTTCAGGGAAATGTCATAAACCTTTTGAAATTCTTTTCTTGATATAAGGTCCCATTGGCTTTCCAGCTTAGTTGTCACCTTAGAAACATCACCAGTCAGCTTTCTATTTGATTCCCATGTTTAAAATGATGAATCTTAACATGAAGGGATAGATTCTTTCACACATTGGAGTCAGCATCAGGTCAGACAGTAAAACACTGCATAAGCCTCTGATATTTACCAAGCAAAACCAACAGCAACTGCACAACCCAAGTCAGAACACTATGAAGACATCTATAGGAATGATGGACACATGAAGCAATTATGGAAATTTATTCCAGGGAGGAGACAGGATGCAAAATGATCTCCCCTGCAACAGCAAACACCTAAAGGAGCTCCATGAGGGTCTCGGGGAAGCTGGGTGAGGTCCACTTTACCAGTACTTTACCAGTTACTGTACGGTAACCATTAAATATTACTTATAATGCACTTTAAAAGAATATAAGAAAGAGAGAAAGAAAAAGAAGTGAGAAAGAGAAAGAAAAGGTGTGTGTGTGCGTGTCTTCAGAATGCAAGGTACCAGAAACTGGAAGTGCTGTAGGCCTCAAAATGCAATGTATTCTCAAATTTCTCTTCTGTGGCCTCCATGCCATTTTTTCCAGGGCCATCCAGCCTCAGAAACTTTGTATCCTTTGTATCCTTGAGAACTTTCTATTTGGGCAAAGAATAAATATTCCAGAAGTTACAGATATCTAAAAATGTATAATATGTGTATTATGTCCTTACAGCATGTAATCAGTATTGACTACTTTGCGTTAAGCTGGCTGTTCATTTTATTTCTATGAAGGCTGCACTTGCTTTGCAACTAAGTCTTCACAAACTGCACTCATCTGTCTAAACAACCAGTGAAACAGCAAGACTTGGCCTTACAGTAATGCTGACTGTTAAAAACGTCAGGTGTTCCATGCAGAGTTGTGGTGATACTTTGTCTACTGAAATTTCTGTACTGTATTGTCCTGTATTGAGATTATCAAAGTACCCTCAGATAATAAAACAGTGATATCCAAATCATTTTCTTTGGTACCTGTATCATCAACTCTTAGACTTTTCTCTCCTGAAACTGGAAAGGTCTAAATCCGGGTAAATGAGCGTCATTTCTTTTCTGGAATTGTGGCTTTTCATTTCATTATAAGCAGAATAAAAATTCTGTGTCCCTCTCAGAAGAGCTGATGGATAGATAAAAACGCACAATGAAGGAAAATAGCATTTGATTTCAGCAAGCAGCATACGTTGATTAGGGGAAAGTAAAAAAAAAAAAAAAAAAACCTTTCTTAAATGTTTCATACAGTATATATCTAACTCAAATTGTGGATAGCATTGTTCTTTGCTCAGAAGTCCTCTAATCTTGGTGTGACAATGATTTTAACACTTAGTTGGTTGACTTGAGCAAAGTAAATAGAAATTTTCAAATACTGTGTATCATGGCATATGTACACTGTGGATCTTATCTTCTCACAAAGTATCTGTAGTCTGAATTCATTTTAAAAATATTCAGCACTCAGCTTATTGCATTGGTATCTGAAATGCGCTGAAAGGCTTGCACTTGATTAGTGGCCCTTCCTGAATGGCTGTTGCACTGAAAAAATCCTTCTGTATTTCATCGCACTTCTTATACTGTCTTACACTCTGCATCCCTGTGGCACCGCACCTTGGGACTTCATTTTTTGTTTAAAATTTGAACACTGAAAATTCTTTCGTGCCCTCTGGAACAATTACCTCCCTAGTGGCCTCACAGATTGAAGCTATTGCAGGCCAGAATTTTTAATAGCTTTGCTGGATCAGTGTGCTTGGGATAACATGCAAAAAATGCAGAGAGAAGATGTCTGCAACTATCTCAAATATTCATAATAGGGCAGGTATGCAAAGAAATGTCAGAACGGTCTTCAGAGATGTAGAGTGATGGATCAGGATAAGCAAGTAAAGAAAGCAGTTGAAGAGGATATACAGCAGACGAACAGCTTTGTGAACATTTTGACTGTACTTCATCTCCACATGTGCATCAGTGTGTTTAGCACAGAGGACTTAGCACAGCATGGTACCATCATTGCTGACGTATAAACATGGGGTGATCAGGCCAGGACAAACACATTCTTTAATACCCTCTGGTTCCATACTAGCAACTTGACACAGTTCGTGGGTGTACAACAGTCTCCAAGACAGTTCTGGAACTGAAGCCCTATGCTGTCACTGCATGGTGATGGATAGTCCTACATCTGTTATTAATTATTAAACAATGTTATGAGAAGAGGGGAAAAAAAGGGAAGGAAAAGCACCCAATACTGATGTGTTGTTGCAAAACACAGTGCAAGAACATACAAGGAAGGGAAGGCAATCTTATTTTAAAAGAAGTGATCTCACTCACACACCCTAAACACACAGACACTCCAAACACCAAGCAAGTTTCCAAATGGGCAGGGCAGGCTTGCTTGCAGGGACAGGCAGGACCAGGAATGCTAGCGATGTGCCCTCAACAGGTCCCAGGAGGGGCAGGTCTTGCGCTCACTGCAGCAGGGCTGGTGTCTGAGTGCACCTCTTGTGCAGCTAAAAAGCTACCTGACATTCTGTTATTTTCTCTTTCTGGCACATAAATCCGTTAAAATTCACTCACTGACCAACAGCTGAAAGCCTTATTGCTCCGAGACTGATTGTTATCTTCCTGTCATCTTCTCTCAATTGCTTTATAGTCCATCCCTTGTTTTATGCTGTGCTTTTTTCTAGCAGCCTGGATATCCCAGAGAAACTACAAGCAGATATTTTGGGATCTTGATTATCTACTGTATAGGTGCAATTGTCTACTTCTGTGCTTATAGCTACTTTTCTGCTCAATCTGGTGCTAGCACACACGCTATTTCCAAAGTTCTTGGAATATGTATTTTTTCACATCTCTGAGCAAATGTGAATTCTTTCACATCTATTTCAGCTATTAATGCTGTGTCAGTACTCACAGGAGTTCTGAAGGCCACTGCTTTTCCCAAGAAAACATAAGGCTCCAAAGCTCAGCAGCTGCTGAATGGTGAAGTGGGTGGAGTGCATCCCATGTAGCAGTGCTGCATCCTAACCCTGCAACATCACCCAGGACATTTCTGCACGGAAGTTGAGAGTTTTCTTTCACACTGGAAGAGGGGTGCTTAAGGACTCTGCCACAGTGCAGTCCTAGGAGCAACAGCTGTGCCCGGATAAAGGAGATTACGAGGCAAGAAATGTCTCATCTGCTAACTTTCACATTACCAAGAGGGTTCTAAAGGGTACTGCTTACAAGCACAGTTATTTGTATTTGTACTGTGGTATATTGTCCTAACCTTTTGAAAAGCACAGAAATGCTTGTTAGACCTAATTTTAGAACTTCCAGGGCAGTGTCTATTTTTCATATAGTTTCAAAACACTAATAGAACTGTTTGGTAGTTAGAAGAACTTGGGTTTCAAGGCCAAATTATCACATTAAGCTTATAGTTCTCAGCTTCCAGCTGTTCTGATCAAATGGTTTTTTTACTGCATTGATTTATATACTGTGTTCCACAGTAGGTTTTTTTTATTATTAGTCATTATGCCTTCAGTAACAGCTTCTCATTTTACTGTGGCTTCCTATTAACTAGGAAACAGTGCTTCCTAGAGTTTAATGTATGAATAATATGGAAATACAGCAAGTGTTTGCTCTGTGCCTCAACATTTGTATATCTACAACATTGAATATGCTTATGTTGAGCTGAAGAGACAATGTAACTTTAAAGCCAGAGAGAAGAGAGGGCGGAAAATGCAACAAGGCAGAACAGCCCAGGGTGGCAGAGCTCATATTCAGGCTTCACTGTTCGTAGTTACTGAAGACTGGAAACAAAAAAAATGACCCATTTATGTGAGGAAGCCCTTAAGAGGGATTTGCAAATGAAGAGAATATGATAGGCTTTATCTTCCCCTACTGGCTTGCAGGAACACAACCATACAACCTCCACGTAGATTTTACATTACAATGGTGAATGCAAATGAAAGCTTTATCTCATTTTTTCATATGGATAAAGCCTTTGCTTAGATCTTTTTCTGAACTAATAAATGTCTGAGGTAGAGCTGATTCATGTATTTTGGTTTGAGAAAGATATTTTGATCAGTTCTTCTTCTATACATTTCTGATAAATGAGGACTAATTTCACCAGAATCTCAGTGGTTATGGTTTATCTTAACCATTGGACTGATTCATCCAAGCAATGATTTGGTCCAAACCGTGCCAATAAAAAGTTGTGGATCACTCACTGTGGATGGAAGAGCAACCAGGAACAGTCTCAGTCATATATCTCACTGAGCAATTAAAGCCACATGCAAAAGCACTTTACATGTTAACCAACAATCAGAATGCAAAGCAACAGCAGTTTGCAAGCCAGTCCTCTGCACACAGCCAGCTTCTACCTGGCAGCATTTGTTAGGTCCAGCCCTCTCCTAAAAAAACCTCACAGAAAAGTTCCCTTCTATTTAGGAAATCTTAGCATTAAGTTACCTGTGTGTGACTTGGTACCATGCAAATGCTAAGTCAAAAAATCTATAGCAAATTCTGTTGTTTTATGTTGCTGCTGTGTTTGAAGGCAAACTTCTTACCAGATTTATTATGAATCAGACTTAACTGATATTCAGGTTTTGAAGTTTGATAGAAATCTATCAATCCCTAAACTAATATATCTCTGGTCAAAATACCTAAATATTCCTATTACTAGTTCTTATTCATGTATTATGAAAGGAACCTCTCTTCTACCTAGATCTAATTTGTTATTTTGTAGTTGCTCTCTTACAGTTAAATGATTTAACATCATATGCAAACTCACAGGATTCCAGACAGAAATTATCACTTATGTAAGGAGGGAAGAGCAAAGCCTATTTCATAAGCTACAGTCAGTCCACCGTGGTTCCCCATATCACCACTACAACCATCTGCAACTGACATCAAAATCCATTGCTGGTCTCATCCTCTGGTACAAGCTGACAGATTATTATTGCCTTTCTAAGGTTTAATCACAAAACTTCAGGACCCAGCATTACAATTACAAAAATTACAAGCTCACCTTTCCTGCAAACCCTTTTACTTCCTTCTCAATAGATTGTGTGTTAGTGTTTATCATCATTTATACAGGTCGCTCTCACAATGGGAGAGAAAATAATCCTTTATTTATTAAAAGTCCATAGTCTTTAAAATAATAGAAGAAAACTGATAAAATTTAAAATCAATAAAGCCTGCCTCGTCTTCTCAAAATTTTTTGAGCATGCAAAAAAGATTCAGCATTTTTGCCCAAATTGCTATTTTCACTGCTGACTTACATAAAATACTCAATACCCATTACATAGTAAAAATGGGCATTAGTTGACACAGTTTAATCTTATAACTGAGTTTAATGCTAAATATATTTTGACAGACAGAGATAAATAGACCCCTTCTCTTGGTATAACAGGCAGCAACAGGAAATGAATTGTATTTCACTAAAACTCATTTCTACAATCACGTCAGAAATTATCTACTGCAAAAATACGTTCCAAAAAAAGACAAGTCTTATGCCATAAAGTAAGGGCGGGAGAGGGAAATCAATAAAAAACACTGATTATCTTACTTCCCAAAGCAGTCTTCTGAGATTCCTTCCACCCCACCCCCCCACCCCCCCAGCTTTAGTGCGCCAAGAGTGAGTACTAGAAAATGGCTGAAAGCAAGAAAAAGGCAAGGGAAACAAAATGGTGCATCAAGGAATTTGATTGGTCAGATTTTGCTGCAGAATCCAAGTTCCTGAAACAGAGAAAGGAATCTTTCCTGAGAAGAAACATATCACCAGCTAGCAATAAATAAAAAGAGCCTAGAAAGCTTAAAGTATGAGGCTTTGGAAAATATTTATTTCCTCTAAGCAATCCTCCCTACTTTCTTGTTTATCCGCTTAAGCGAAAGCTGAATTGAACTCAATCCAACTGCTTCTTACAGATACAGCTGCTCAAGTGCAGCATTGCAAAACCGAGACTTGATTTCCTGCTTGAATGGAGCAGAAAGCTCTCTGAATTGCACAAAAGGCCTACTGCATTGAAAAAGAAATAAAACACCATGGAAATCCAGAAGGAGTTCTGGAAATAGTTTTTTTGGGTGCTAAGTCCAAATCTATTGAGTGGGAGGGCAAGGGTTTGTGCAGGTGAGCACAACAGTCAGGGAGAAATATTTTCCTGGAAGGTCTACAAGTGCCACTGAATACAACAGGTGGGTAAGAGTCTGCATTTAATGATATTCTGGACACGACATCAAGTTATGAATCGTTAATATTCCATGGGAAAAACACTTTGTGCGCTGAGTGCAGCAAATATTTTGGGGGAACCTAAACATTCCCAGGAAAAAATTGATCCAGATACACATCCCTAAGTATTCAGACCCAGAACCATGAAGGACGCCCCAAGTGCGTCTCAGAGAAGAGATTTTCTAAAAATTTTGGGTAACATTTGGAAACATTACCCAAAACAAGGGGTAACGTTTTTCAAAGTTACCCACCCTACGTTCCCACTGCCCTTCACCCAGCTCTGCAGGGAAACATCACATTTACCTCGGGAAAAAAAAAAAAAAAAATTATACCCTGAGAAGACCGATATCGCTCATGATAGGGACATTCAGACTGCGAGTGATAAAGAACTGAGAAAATTACTGACAGAACACCCGTCATTAAAGGGCAGAAAAGAAACGTTGCTGCTTCAAAAATAAGAGATCTAAAGAGAAAAAGCATTTGAAAAATGAAACACTCTTGCTACTACCAGAATAACTGTTAGTGGTACTATCAGAAGAAAATAAAAGTACTTGCTGTGTAACAAGGTGTGTTTGCAATTTACTAACCTCATAACACATCGTTACTAACAAAACAAAAAAAAAAGCTGTAAATACAAAGTTGCATTAGTGCATTCCTGATTGCTTTTAAGAGCAGACAGCAAAGAAAAGAAAACTAGTTTCACTTTCAGCCTGTGAAAGCCTGCAAAAAGAACATCTTCATTAATGGTTCAAAAGCAACTTGACTGATAAAATCTATGAAAAGATGCATCCCTTATTAACGGAAATTTGTCGAGTAACTACCACAGCAGGAATTCATCTATACTAGTTTAGTGCCCTCAACACAGAAAAAACGTCTTATGTTGTTTGGCACTTACCTCACAAGAAACGTGTTTTGGCCCCTGAAAAACTACCAAAAATGCAGGAAAGCGCATCTTCTACTATATAAGAGTTTACAGCTCTTTTTAATGGCCATGTGGTGGCTCTTAAAAGAGCCTTTGGGTTTTCGAAAGTCAAAGATCCTTTTGCTAGAAGCTTAAGCGCGCTCCCCGCGGATGCGGCGGGCGAGCTGGATGTCCTTGGGCATGATGGTGACGCGCTTGGCGTGGATGGCGCACAGGTTGGTGTCCTCGAAGAGCCCCACCAGGTAGGCCTCGCTCGCCTCCTGCAGCGCCATCACGGCCGAGCTCTGGAAGCGCAGGTCGGTCTTGAAGTCCTGCGCGATCTCGCGCACCAGCCGCTGGAAGGGCAGCTTGCGGATCAGCAGCTCCGTCGACTTCTGGTAGCGGCGGATCTCGCGCAGCGCCACCGTGCCGGGCCGGTAGCGGTGCGGCTTCTTCACGCCGCCCGTGGCCGGCGCGCTCTTGCGGGCCGCCTTGGTGGCCAGCTGCTTGCGGGGCGCCTTCCCGCCCGTCGACTTACGCGCCGTCTGCTTCGTGCGCGCCATCTCCCCCGGAGCAGCCTCCCGGCACTGAAGGACAAGGAGCTTTGGAGAAAGCGGCTGCGGGACCCGCTATTTATAGACCCGTCCGCGCTGTGATTGGCTGGCGGGACGGCGCAGATTCCATTGGTCTGCGGCGGGCGTTTGAAAATCCCGCGCTGCGGGGGGAGGTAACGGCCGCGGCCCGCCCGCAGCCCCCCCGCAGGGCCCCGGCTCTCGACCCCCGCGGCCCGGCCCCGGCCCCCCTCCCCCCCCCCAAGTCCCGTTCACCCCGGGCCGCGGTCATCGCCGCCTCCGCCCCGCGCAGCCCGGATCCCAGCCCCAGCGTTGAGCCCCCCCGACGCATCCTGCGCGACCCGCGCTTTGATACAGCGCTCGCTGTCGTGGTTGCTTTCCTCAGGCGAAGCCTTTTTTTCACTTCTATCGTTCCCATTTAATTTCAAGCGCTGATGGTCCCCTTCGTTCCCCCGCATTTTTATTTTATTTCATTATACAGACGGGAAAACGATCTGCCACACACTTGGGGTATCCCCGAGGCTCGTTAAAATGATACTTTTTTTCTCTGCATTTTGTATCTTCATCTCTCTGTGGCGCGATAACCCCCTTGAAACAGCGTTGCCTTGCCGAAGGTCGCACAAACGCGGCTTAACCCCCATGGAGTACCCTAAGTAAACAACCCGCTCGGCGGCGTTCGGCCAAGTCGCCTGGGAAGAGCAGCTGATGTTTAAAGGGGACGGCGGCATTTTATTAGAAATGGTTTATTTCATACCGGAGGGACAGAGACTACCGTGTGTATCTCTATAATTACCGAAATCCAGAGTTGAGATAAATACCCTAATGAGAAAACAGGAAAAATATGTAATAGTTTAGAACTTGAATTTCAGTATGATATTATCTTTATGGATCTACCCTTTCAAGAGCCCAGTTGTCACGTACAACACAACCACTAAAAATCCGTTTTTGTCACACGCAAAGCGTGTTTTTTCCCCTATTAATCAGAGCATCCTGATCTGGAAAGCAAAGTTAATACCAAATAGCAGTGCCACTCACCGAAACGAGCAAGTGTGAAACACTCTTTTACTGAAAACGTGGGTGGCTCTGAAAAGAGCCTTTGGGTTAAAAACAGGATCCGCGGCGCTCTACTTGGAGCTGGTGTACTTGGTGACCGCCTTGGTGCCCTCGGAGACGGCGTGCTTGGCCAGCTCGCCGGGCAGCAGGAGCCGCACGGCCGTCTGGATCTCCCGCGAGGTGATGGTCGAGCGCTTGTTGTAGTGCGCCAGGCGCGACGCCTCGCCGGCGATGCGCTCGAAGATGTCGTTGACGAAGGAGTTCATGATGCCCATGGCCTTGGACGAGATGCCCGTGTCGGGGTGCACCTGCTTCAGCACCTTGTACACGTAGATCGAGTAGCTCTCCTTCCTGGTCTTTCTACGCTTCTTGTCGCCCTTCTTCTGGGTCTTGGTGACGGCTTTCTTGGAGCCCTTCTTGGGCGCGGGCGCGGACTTAGCTGGTTCCGGCATTTCACGGGTCTGTCACTACCTGTCTACCGCAGGAACGACGTAAATACAATAGCGGCGGCGCCTCTATTTATAGGGGCGGTATGCAAATGAGGCGGCTCAGGATTGTTCTCTCCCATTGGGCGCTCCGGGTCGGTGATGTCAAAGCCATTCACGGCGCGCAATTGGCCTGTGCTGCATCGCTGCCCCCATTGGCCAACTCCGCAATCGCAGCCTCCGCCAATCACAAGCGCCACGGAACCCCAGAAGGAAGGGATAAAAAGGCCGGGTGGAAGCCTTTGCTCTACTCCGTTGGATTTCGGCGCTTCTCTGTTCTATTCTGGGGGCTCTGCCGATTTCGGAGCTTCAGCCGAAGACATGTCTGGGCGCGGGAAGCAGGGCGGGAAGGCGCGGGCCAAGGCCAAGTCGCGCTCGTCGCGGGCCGGGCTGCAGTTCCCCGTGGGCCGCGTGCACCGGCTGCTGCGCAAGGGCAACTACGCGGAGCGGGTGGGCGCCGGCGCCCCGGTGTACCTGGCGGCCGTGCTGGAGTACCTGACGGCCGAGATCCTGGAGCTGGCGGGCAACGCGGCCCGCGACAACAAGAAGACGCGCATCATCCCCCGCCACCTGCAGCTGGCCATCCGCAACGACGAGGAGCTCAACAAGCTGCTGGGCAAGGTCACCATCGCGCAGGGCGGGGTGCTGCCCAACATCCAGGCTGTGCTGCTGCCCAAGAAGACTGACAGCCACAAGGCCAAGGCCAAGTAAAACCGTGGCAACAAACAACCCAAAGGCTCTTTTCAGAGCCACCCACATTTTCCTAAAAAGAGCAGGAACATCTAAGTACAAGTACTGGGATCACTTGTTTCTTTAGAAACTGATCTTATGTAACTGGAAACTTGTATATATGGGGAGTTCTTCTAAGCAGCAATTTTGTATTTAGTGAACCAGCTCTGTTCTGCAAGTCCCTTCAATTTTATTCTCTAACAAGTTACTCAGTACTACTTCTCCTAAAAATTAATAAAAGGTGGGGGTGGGGGAGAGAGAAAACCATCCCCGAGCTCCGTCCCTGGGCGCGCTGTAAGGCGAAGCCGAGCCCAGCCCGGGCGGGCACCGCGTGGTTTCCGAGGGGAAAAGCCCCGCGCAGCCCCGGGGGCGGGAGGGGGCGTGGCCGGGTCCGGCCAATGAGGACGGAGCGCGCGACTTTCGAACCCGTGGCGGGAAGGGGCGCTCTGCCTGCTTGGTCGCGCCTGGTTCTTCCCCTTGGCTTTGGTGTGTGTTTTTTTCCTGCTTGGTTTTTTGGTTTGTTTGTTTTCTTTCAGAAATTTATGCATGCTATGTACTGCTACTAGGGCTTTCAGGCAACACTGGCAGATCTGTAAGTTTCTCACCGGGATGCTATCCCGCAGCTAACACGGGTTTAGCTTCTAAAGGACAGTGTGGGCTGTTCGAGTATGTGATATTAGAAATACAATAGAGGTAATGGAGGATCACGAGTTCATGCAAAATAGACTAAAGGGTACTTTCCCACACCGCATAAATTCCTATGCACGTTAGGGGATTGTTATGTACCTGTCTGGGCTGAAACTGATGTATCAGGTCTTGTTGGTTTGCTCTTTTCTGTTTTCTCTTTTCCCCTCCGACAGCGTGGCTGGCTACTAAAGGTGCTCTTGGGTTTATCTGCAAGTTTTCTCTTCTGATATCCTTACGTCTTCTTGGGCCATTTCTTGTCTTGGCTGCTTTGGGTCTCGCTGCCTTGGCTAGATTCTTTGCTGCTACTGCCTTCTGTTGGGGCTTGGCAGCTGCACTCACTTAAGGCTCTTGGCCGCTTTCCTGACGGCAGTGGGCGCGGTCTTGGACGCGCTCAGAGAGAGGATTAAAAATGGGGGAGGAAGATAAACAAGTGAAGTCAGCCAGAGGCTGGTATCCGCAGGGAGGAGCCTCTCCGCCATTCGTGCCTCGGGGATTCTGCCCCGCTGAGGCTCTGTGTTTGTCCGGAACAGATATGCATATATTTTTCTTCCACTGTAATGGACACTGTATGTCCCGCTTTGTCAGGCAGATACAGGCAAAGCAATATATATTTTTTTATTCAGTAGTGTTTTATGTGCAAGAAAATAAAGCTGTCCGAAGGAGAGCCTTGGAATGCAAGGTCCGGAAGCTGTGGGAGGCTCTGAGTGAGTCTCCGCTGGGCTGAGTGAGGGCTGGGGGAGGTTTTTCTGTGTTCTCTAAAAGCGCCTCTTGAGAAAGAAAAGGAGGAAAACAGCGTGCTATTCTTTTCAGCGTCCTCCCTCAGGAGGCGGAGGAGCGGGTCACTTGTGGCGATGTGTTAATCTGTGATGCTCTGAAGTGTTGCTTGGAAACATGATGACAACTGCGGGGTTGTTTTGAACCGGTTATTACTTAATCAATGCCCAGTTTTGTTTCGTGATTTTTTTTATTTTTTTTTTTTTTTACTATTTTTAAGTCCTGTATTTTTGGAGGAAAAAAAAAAAGTTAGGTGTGGTTCTCGAAAGTTGGACTTTGAAACCGTATTAATTGCAGGACTATAGTTATGCATAAATTCGAGGTTGGAACAAGGTCTAAAACTTTCAGATTTTTTAAATATAATCTCTGTTTCTCTTATATGGTGTATTAAAAAGAATTCCTGGTGGATGCTTAGTATGGGGGTGGGAAGCGATAAGATTGACTTGAAGGAGAGCATTCATTTGTAGAAAGTGCTGATTGGGCCTTTTGGGAAAAACAAACAAACAAAATTTTGAAACTGAGGCCTCTTAGATTTAGTTTTTACTTAGGAATCATGGTGTGAGGAGGGAGTATTTCTCTCTTTTCACAATCAATGCTCACGCTGAGGTGCATGACAAGAAAGCCTCTGTTTTGCTTGTCTTGGAAGTTTAGAAAGGAAGGATATTTTTCCCAAAAAATATTTAAAACATTCCTTGAAAACACACGTATTCTGACACTGTTTTCAAATGACATTTGACTTGGTTGAAATGTAGTCCAAAATAGAATTTTTCTGTTCTGTTCACTAAAAAATATTTCCACTTAGTTGTCATAATTCACCAACTAATATTTAGTTCTTTGCCTCACCAGCCATGCTTTTACCTTGCGGTGGTGTAAATAAACATCATGGCTTTGTTTCATAATACTTTATGACTAATATTCTATTTTATGTGCCACCAAAGCACGCCATGGCATTTTACAATTAATAATTATTTATTTAAGGCATACTCTGACCTATGTATCCCAAATGCCCCTATTCTACAGCTAAAACATAACTGGAATGTTTTTGTACAACTACCAGCTATACTTTCTCTTCCTTGTTTTTCTTGGCAATCCATATTTAAAATGGAAAGACAATATGTTCTTCTGCCTCATGTTAACATGCTTCATTTAGGTTAATATAATTTTTACCCTTGTACAATAGTTCCATAAAAGTCATGGATATTTTAAATTAGAAGAGAGAAGTGGATGAGAACAGCTATTTATGTATGGGATGACACTTCAAGAAAAATAAAGAAATAAAATATTTAGAAAAATCAATTCATATGCAGAATTTCTATTTTATTTGGATCCCTCCCAAAATGTCTTTCCTAGCTATTCAGCCAGCCTAAAGTATTGACCTATTTCTACATAAAAGAGGAAACCTGTTATTTAAGAATGATTCATCACAGGTGTTGGTAGTCATGGGAAAAAAAAAAAAGACATCCATAGACATATCTGATCTTTTGACTTTTAAGTCATATCTTTATGCTTTAGAGCATAAGCATGTATAGCATAGCATAGGTGATGCCATCTCTCAGATAGCCTGGCCTCAAAGCGTGTTATTCAATCTGTAGTTACTTTATAGATCCCTGTAGTCACTTCATAGATATTTTTTCCATAAAGATAGTAAGCAAAATGATATCAAAAAAGAAACCATACTCAGTTGCATTTACTACTTTGTAGACAAATAAGGAAAACAATGAAGGAATAAAAGAAAATTGACATTTTGGTTAACTTTACCAGAGTGACAATAGTGCACGGAAAAATTCCTCAAATATTCTTTCCTTCAGAAAGATTTATTCATGCTTTTCTTAAAAAAGACAGTGCTTGGTTGCTCTGTAACATGACTTCTTTGTGGATGGCAAAAAGATCTAATCCAAATTCCCTTGCTTCTAAACACTCTTCCATAGTTCTAGAGGAAGGCGTGATTTTTTAAAATTTATTTTTTCCTGCCTTTCAGGAGGAGATGTTGCTTTGGGCTATGCTATTTACTAAGTATGTTGGCAAGTTAGAGAATTCCCCCAATTCTAACAAAAAATAATGGAATGAATTGTCTGTTGTTGAGGGTAAGTCCATGGAATTGTGTAAACCTTATTTAATGCTATGACCAAGTGACAGTTTATACAAAGAATAAATACTCATACATAGATCTTAGAAGATAGATCATAGAATAAATACTCAGTACATATATCTTTTCATAGATTCCTCTCAAACCCCTTTGCTCAAATATTTAGCTCCTTTAGGACCTTTCTGCAGCCACACATAGCAAATTAAAATATAATCAGCTAGAAATATCTTACAAATCTGGTGTAATGAAGAAACTTTCTGAATAATATCGTCAGTATATTTCTGTTTGTGAGCCCTTGAAAACCAACCTGCTTCGACAGCAAAGGGGATGAAAACAAATTATTGATATTACTAATTTCTCTGAGATATATGGTATGGGCTTGATTGGCAAACAGGAAAGGAAATCATGTGACTTCATTCACTCAGTAATTTCAGTCAGTGCCTCTGAATTCAGGAAATCTGAATGGGAGGATTGGGGTCCGGAAGCCAATTTGTAGCTGCACAAGCACAGCAGGAAATCTGCCTTTGTAGGTAAAAAATATACGCTCCGAGTGTATCCAACAGTAACACAAAAGGCAGATCGAGGTAATAAAACGCAGCTAACGCATCGTGCGTCTTGCTGTACGCTTGGCATCACCGCAGGTTCTCCCTAGGATCGCTGTAGCACTGCCGGGCGAGGGGGGGTCGCGGTGCGGGGCCCCTGCCCCGGGAGCGAGGCCCCAGCCCCGGCCCGCCCCGCGCTGCAGCAATTTCTGGCCAATCCCGCCCGGGCAGGAGCTGCCCGCCCTCCTCCTCCTCTTCCTCCTCCTCCTTCCTCTCCATCCTTCCCCTCCTGTTCCTTGCCCCCCCGCCGCTCTCCTCCCCGGGTCGTTCTCATCTCAGTCACCTCCCGGCGGGGAAGGCGAGCGCCGAAGGGCGAGGGGGGGGGCAGCCTCCTTCCTCGCAGCAAAGGGAGCTGTTAAAAGCAGCCCGTGCTTTGAATGCTTCTCGTGTTTCTGGGATCGAGTGTTGGTCTTATTTAAACTGCATTTTCTTTGTATGGCGGCTGCTGCTCTGGGTAAACAGCCAAGGAGCACTCAGGGTTATCACCTTGCCCTGTTACAAAATATTGGTTTGATTCTGCAGCTGAGAACAAACAACGCACAAATCTGCTCGATAAACTGCTTCTGTGAGGAGTCTGTCGTCATTACAACGTTTTCCCCCATGGTCATTCTGTATTAGAAAACTTGAAGTCTGACTGTACTGTGCAGAAACAACCATACCATAATAGACAGGCCATAGTGGACAAATCTTTTCCTTTCCGGATGGCGTTTCTATTAAGAAATAGTAGGAAGAAAGGCACTTCTTTAAGAATTTGACTTTTCAAGTCTGCACTCTGCATATGAATGATACTGCTCTGATACATGGGGAAGAATTTCAGATAGAAACCAACTCCTTCCCTCCTGCTACAGATGCTGCAGCTTTCCTCTGTTTCTTTTGCTTGCCCATGTGGTTTGTGAGAGAAACACAGAAATGCCTGCAAGAACCAGCAGGAAGTGTTCACAGTTATGCAAACAGCTGCATTCCTCGGTATTTATTTCTGTATAGGGGAGAGATGGATCCATCCTCAACTTTTCAATCACCACATTCAGCTCTTCCTTCCTTGGAAAAAGACCAGGGAGACAGGGAGTCCATTTGTTCAAGGAAACCTGCAATGCTTAGACAGCTCTTTAGGCGTCTGTAACCTTTTGCTTGTTAACTAACTTTAGATGTTAAAGTAGACCTCACCGAAATTGACAGATTTAACTAATAACATTATAAACAGTAAAGGAGATAAGTAAAACCGTCTTCACCCAATAGTAGTCTATGTTCTGAAATTGTCCTAGTCTCAAGTAGGTCCTTGTATGGAAGCCATTTCAGACCCTTAAATCATCTTTATTACATTTCCCAGAACTTTCTTTTCCAATTCCACTACACTTTAAAAAATTATTTTAATTTGATTTTGAACAAAAATGTACACAATACCTAAGGTGCATCTATTTTACAAAATGTTACAATGGTACAAAGATAGAGTATGCTCTGGTTTGCTCTCTGTTGCTCTTCCAGTGATTCTTGACATTCAAGTTATTTTTGTTTTAGTGCTTCTGAGCATTGAACAAATGATTTATTTAGCTACTCGTTAATTGTCTGCAGATGTGACAGGATTTTTTTATTCATCAGTAATAAGCGCATGCATACATTTTTTTAAAATATCAAAACTTGTTTCATTCTGTAATAAGTTGTTGCATGCTGTCCCTCCCTATTGCACCTTTACCTTCTGGTTACACGTTACTTCCATGGCAATAAGCTATCACAAATAAATAAATAAATAAATAAATAAATAAGACAGGCCAGCACAGGTGTTTTTTTAGCAAGACTTATAAAGCTCTGTCAGAAACGGACCCCATTATTCCTGGGATAGGAGCTGTCATGATCCCCACTGCACAAGTGTTTCTAGTTTCTGCATGGAGGGAAATGACTTTGAACACAGAAGTGGTGGTCTTCAGCACGCAGATGCAGGTAGAGCCCAGAGGCAAATTCACACCTGAGAAAAAATGATACTCTGCACTTGGATAGGCAGACCCATAGGGAGCTGTCAGTCCAGGTGCCAGGTCCAACAGGTTAGTCCACCTGAAGGAAAACAGATTTGAGGGCTAAGCTGACCAAAACTTAGACAAACCAGCAATAATCTAGAAGCATATTGAGCTGCCAGGCTCAAACTGCAGGATTCTCCTTTAATTGATGGGTAACCACCAGCTTTGCCAATAGACCTGTCTTCAGTTTCATGGAAGATGACCTGTGCAGAGGTGTAGGAAGATGACCTGGGCAGAGACTGACATTTTCAATGCTCCACATTTGTGGGGTGAGCTCCTTTATAATAACAACTAAACATGTTTCCTCAACACCCCAAGGAGAGTAGATATTTGGAAAAAAAAATATGTTGAAATTCACATTATTTCAACAGTCTTCTTGAAGTGTTGGTTGTCTTTTGGGAAAGTCAGTAGTATTAGTGGGAACAGCAAGGTGTGTGATTGAGAACTGATGCAGAAGGGAAGAGGAGTGCTATGATCTGCTATGACATACAGGAGCAGAGTTGCTGTATCTCTCCTTTCCTGCCCTCTCCCAGCCTGTTCCAACTGTTTTCCCTGGCTGCCTTGCCACATCTGAGAGACAGCTAAAGCCTCTTCCAACTGATGCTGCCTGATCAGGAAGAGAACAGAACTGATTACCCTCCCCATTCTGTTCTGACTAACAGGGAAAGCTGACCTATAAAAATGACAAATAGGTAGTTCATAGCTTAATAACAACTTGTTGGGGTCTATGAGTACCAAACTCCATACAAAAGAACCACCAGGAGTGAAACACTGGGCATGGAATACAGGACCAATATGTCACATTAGGAAATATTTAATCCATCCAGGAAAGTTTAATACTGCATTTACTGACAACTTAATTTTGGAAGATACTAATAATATAAAATAACACTGCTAACTTCTCAAACTTTATGGAAGTCCTGAGAAGAAAGACCCCAGAAAGTCTAGGGGATGTGAGAAAAGTTATTCAGTCTCATGCTACATGGTTTAACAAAATGGATACAATTTCATTGCTTTTTATAGTACTCTTACACTAGAACAGGAAAATGTGAGAAAGACTGAGAAGCCTAGTAATGGCTAATATATGGTTACGTTCAAGAAAAAGGAATGAAAAAAGACAAAAAGGGAAATGCAAATACAGTACCTGAAAGGAAAAGAGTCTTGAAATTAACAAGAGAAACAAACAAACTATTTATGATCAAGATTATAGAAGTGGAGACCCTTTAGGGAAAAAAAACAGTAAATATATAGATACATACCCAAACATGGGATATATGGAGACCTTAATACTGTAACTAACCAGGCCTGACAAAGAATAGTATTGGAAAGAAATAAACGGTATGTTGTCAACGTCTGGAATACAAGTTAATCGATGATTTTTCAAGAACACAGGACAATACGCCTAAATGTATATTCCCGGTAAGTATAACTAGGAAGATAGAGGGCCAAAGTAAGGCAGCACGTGTGCGCATTCGGGGCTCGGCGGCTCCGTACCGCCGTGCCCTCAGCCGACGGCGCCGCAGCCGCTGCGTGCTGCCGGGGGACCCCCGAGAGAACCCGCGTCCTCTGCGGCGGGACAGCCCGAAACGCAGCGCTGCCGGAACCTCTCCGGACCCCTCAATGGAGCAGCAACGACGAATGGAAGGGCACCGCAAGCCGAAGGTACACCGAGCCAACAACGGGAATTTTTAACCCGAGCGCGCCTGCAGCTCCCCCCGGTCGGGGCCCTTTGTGTGAGCGCCGCGAAATGGCGGCCGTGGCGGAGCGCGAGGGGGGGAGCGGCGCCGCCGCCGCCATTGGCTGGAATTTGCTGCAGAGCCGCGGCCGCGGGGCCCGGCTCCCCGCCGGCTGCGGGTAACGCAGGGCGGGCACCGGGAGACTGGAACGGGCCGAGCGGCAGAAGGGTCCCCGCCGCGCCCGGGCCGGGCCGGGCCGAACTGAGCCGAGGCGGCGGCGGCGGCGGCGGGGCCGTCGCCTCCCGGAGCCGCCGCGCGGCGCCCGCCCCCTCTCGCAGGCGCCCCGGGGCGGAGGCGCGGAGGAGAGCCCGCCCCTGCCCTGCCCCGCCGCAGTCCTCAACCAGGTCGGACCGCCGGCAATATAGGCGAGCGCGGGCGCCCGTTCCCGCCACTCGTTGTTGAGGCAGAGCGCGGCAGCAGCATGTCCGGCAGGGGCAAGGGCGGGAAGGGGCTCGGCAAGGGGGGCGCCAAGCGGCACCGCAAGGTGCTGCGCGACAACATCCAGGGCATCACCAAGCCGGCCATCCGGCGCCTGGCGCGGCGCGGCGGCGTCAAGCGCATCTCGGGGCTCATCTACGAGGAGACGCGCGGCGTGCTCAAGGTCTTCCTGGAGAACGTGATCCGCGACGCCGTCACCTACACCGAGCACGCCAAGCGCAAGACGGTCACGGCCATGGACGTGGTCTACGCCCTCAAGCGCCAGGGACGCACCCTCTACGGCTTCGGCGGCTGAACTCGTCGTAGGTTAGGACTCGCTTTTACCAAACACAAAGGCTCTTTTCAGAGCCACCCAAGCTTTCAAGAGAAGGGCGTTAATCACTGCTCAAACATGTATTCTTCGTGGTGTCGTGATACGCTATGTTGGGGAGGAAGGGAGAGTAGCTGGGTTTTCCTGTCTTTATCCGGGACCATCCCCCCCGTCATCAACGCCCCGGTCTTTGTCCCCTCTCCGTTTTAAGCAGGAGGAAAGCTTGCAATCAGGGACGGGGAGCTGCCTCTCTCGAACTCTCCAGCAACGAATGCGCGGGGAACGGTTGGAAGGCTTCACTCGAGGGAAAAGTTCCTCGGCTCCAGCTCTGTTCTCTACTGGCAGCCGCTTCCCCTCTGCCAACGGTCCGACATGGGGTGGGGGCGGTGAGGGAAGGAAAACCAGGGTGTGGTGGGCAAGCTCTACTGTGAGAGCCGCGTCTCTGCTGCCGCCTTCAGAGCAGCAGCCTCAAGCGGGAGGCTCGTGAAATGGCGGGGCTCTGTTTCCTCCCGTTGGCTCAGTCCGTTCTCTAGGCGGGGGGACGAGAAGCAGCCACCATCGCTTGTGGGGCCCCAGGGACAGGGGAGGAAGGAAGCGGCACGCCCTGCGCAAAACCAGCTTCGCTTACTGCCCTCCTCCCGCTCGCTGCCTGAAGGGATGCCGGCTCTCCGGGCTCGTCTGCCACTCCCTCCCCTCCATCCCCCCCGGGCGGCTTGAAATAAAGAACCAAGGAGCGCCCCCCCACCACACGGGGGGGGGGGGGGGCTCGATCTAAACGCAGCTTGTGGTGCCGATCCCTCCCAGCTCCTTTATTTCCGACCGTCGGAAAAGAGCCCTTGCACAGATCATCGCGCGCCTGCCACGAAAACGGAGATTCAGCTCTCTCTGGTGGGCGTGTGGTGGCTCTTAAAAGAGCCTTTGGGTTTGGTGGTCACGGTGCAGGAGCCTCAGGCGCGCTCCCCGCGGATGCGGCGGGCGAGCTGGATGTCCTTGGGCATGATGGTGACGCGCTTGGCGTGGATGGCGCACAGGTTGGTGTCCTCGAAGAGCCCCACCAGGTAGGCCTCGCTCGCCTCCTGCAGCGCCATCACGGCCGAACTCTGGAAGCGCAGGTCGGTCTTGAAGTCCTGCGCGATCTCGCGCACCAGCCGCTGGAAGGGCAGCTTGCGGATCAGCAGCTCCGTCGACTTCTGGTAGCGGCGGATCTCGCGCAGCGCCACCGTGCCGGGCCGGTAGCGGTGCGGCTTCTTCACGCCGCCCGTGGCCGGCGCGCTCTTGCGGGCCGCCTTGGTGGCCAGCTGCTTGCGGGGCGCCTTCCCGCCCGTCGACTTACGCGCCGTCTGCTTCGTGCGCGCCATTTCCGATCTGAGAGCCTTTTCTTGGCAAAAACAAGGGCAAGTGGTGCCGGCTCCTATTTATAGCAGCTGTCCCCTCCTCCTCGCCTGGGATTGGCCGACAAGCGATGCATTTAATTGGTTAACTCGGAGCATTTCTCAAGCCTCACGGTGCGGTGAAGATGTGCTCGGTCCCATTCATTTCTAAAGAGAGCCATTCGTACTTTTTTCAACATCTATTTCCTTGCCTAGTAGGAAGGATTTTTTTCTTCCTTTTTCTAATATTTACTTTTGTGTGTGTGAATTGTCGTTATTGTATATTTGTGTACATGGCAAGAAAATATAGAATGCATTTAGTGCAAGAACCATGCACTAGGATAAAAATCTTTGTTGTTAAAATTCAAATAAAACTCGATTGGTTAGGAAAAAACTTTCTTAGCCATAACAATAAAATGGAAAACAGTAAGGTGTTTATTACTTCAATTTTTCAATATAGATATGAAAAAGCATTGATTTCCTGTCTTGTAAACCTGGAAAATGTTACGTGTTTATCTGCTTAAAGGCTTGTACAATATAAATATAGAAGAAAAAAAGTTTAAAATAAGTAAATAAATAAACATACGTCCTCTGCTTCACTCTGTAAGGATATTTTTACTGCTCTTCGGTAGCAGACTTCTTCCAAAAGTTAGATGAGGAACACTGGAACATTATTTAACTCTGAGCGTGACCAATAATAAAGAGAAATAGTTTCAAAGAAATGTTTCTGAAAGAACAAAAGCCGAAATGATGAAGCCTAGGATTTAACGATTAAAGAGCAATAGCCGGAACACAATAGGGTTAACGCGGGATTTTCAAAATGGCCCAATGAGATCGGTCCTGCCCGTCAGCCAATGGAGAGGAAGCGAGAGGTATAAAAGGGGGTCGGGCAGGGTTGGAGCTCAGTGCTCGCCTCGTGCGGCTTTGTTAAGGTCTGAGGAGGACGCTGCGGGATGGCGCGCACGAAGCAGACGGCGCGTAAGTCGACGGGCGGGAAGGCGCCCCGCAAGCAGCTGGCCACCAAGGCGGCCCGCAAGAGCGCGCCAGCCACGGGCGGCGTGAAGAAGCCGCACCGCTACCGGCCCGGCACGGTGGCGCTGCGCGAGATCCGCCGCTACCAGAAGTCGACGGAGCTGCTGATCCGTAAGCTGCCCTTCCAGCGGCTGGTGCGCGAGATCGCGCAGGACTTCAAGACCGACCTGCGCTTCCAGAGCTCGGCCGTGATGGCGCTGCAGGAGGCGAGCGAGGCCTACCTGGTGGGGCTCTTCGAGGACACCAACCTGTGCGCCATCCACGCCAAGCGCGTCACCATCATGCCCAAGGACATCCAGCTCGCCCGCCGCATCCGCGGGGAGCGCGCCTGAGGCTCCTGCACCGTGACCACCAAACCCAAAGGCTCTTTTAAGAGCCACCACACGCCCACCAGAGAGAGCTGAATCTCCGTTTTCGTGGCAGGCGCGCGATGATCTGTGCAAGGGCTCTTTTCCGACGGTCGGAAATAAAGGAGCTGGGAGGGATCGGCACCACAAGCTGCGTTTAGATCGAGCCCCCCCCCCCCCCCCCCGTGTGGTGGGGGGGCGCTCCTTGGTTCTTTATTTCAAGCCGCCCGGGGGGGATGGAGGGGAGGGAGTGGCAGACGAGCCCGGAGAGCCGGCATCCCTTCAGGCAGCGAGCGGGAGGAGGGCAGTAAGCGAAGCTGGTTTTGCGCAGGGCGTGCCGCTTCCTTCCTCCCCTGTCCCTGGGGCCCCACAAGCGATGGTGGCTGCTTCTCGTCCCCCCGCCTAGAGAACGGACTGAGCCAACGGGAGGAAACAGAGCCCCGCCATTTCACGAGCCTCCCGCTTGAGGCTGCTGCTCTGAAGGCGGCAGCAGAGACGCGGCTCTCACAGTAGAGCTTGCCCACCACACCCTGGTTTTCCTTCCCTCACCGCCCCCACCCCATGTCGGACCGTTGGCAGAGGGGAAGCGGCTGCCAGTAGAGAACAGAGCTGGAGCCGAGGAACTTTTCCCTCGAGTGAAGCCTTCCAACCGTTCCCCGCGCATTCGTTGCTGGAGAGTTCGAGAGAGGCAGCTCCCCGTCCCTGATTGCAAGCTTTCCTCCTGCTTAAAACGGAGAGGGGACAAAGACCGGGGCGTTGATGACAGGGGGGATGGTCCCGGATAAAGACAGGAAAACCCAGCTACTCTCCCTTCCTCCCCAACATAGCGTATCACGACACCACGAAGAATACATGTTTGAGCAGTGATTAACGCCCTTCTCTTGAAAGCTTGGGTGGCTCTGAAAAGAGCCTTTGTGTTTGGTAAAAGCGAGTCCTAACCTACGACGAGTTCAGCCGCCGAAGCCGTAGAGGGTGCGTCCCTGGCGCTTGAGGGCGTAGACCACGTCCATGGCCGTGACCGTCTTGCGCTTGGCGTGCTCGGTGTAGGTGACGGCGTCGCGGATCACGTTCTCCAGGAAGACCTTGAGCACGCCGCGCGTCTCCTCGTAGATGAGCCCCGAGATGCGCTTGACGCCGCCGCGCCGCGCCAGGCGCCGGATGGCCGGCTTGGTGATGCCCTGGATGTTGTCGCGCAGCACCTTGCGGTGCCGCTTGGCGCCCCCCTTGCCGAGCCCCTTCCCGCCCTTGCCCCTGCCGGACATGCTGCCGCCGCGCTCTGCCTCAACAACGAGTGGCGGGAACGGGCGCCCGCGCTCGCCTATATTGCCGGCGGTCCGACCTGGTTGAGGACTGCGGCGGGGCAGGGCAGGGGCGGGCTCTCCTCCGCGCCTCCGCCCCGGGGCGCCTGCGAGAGGGGGCGGGCGCCGCGCGGCGGCTCCGGGAGGCGACGGCCCCGCCGCCGCCGCCGCCGCCTCGGCTCAGTTCGGCCCGGCCCGGCCCGGGCGCGGCGGGGACCCTTCTGCCGCTCGGCCCGTTCCAGTCTCCCGGTGCCCGCCCTGCGTTACCCGCAGCCGGCGGGGAGCCGGGCCCCGCGGCCGCGGCTCTGCAGCAAATTCCAGCCAATGGCGGCGGCGGCGCCGCTCCCCCCCTCGCGCTCCGCCACGGCCGCCATTTCGCGGCGCTCACACAAAGGGCCCCGACCGGGGCTGGACGGCGGGGGGGGGGGGGGGGGGGAGGTGCGGCCGCTCTCGGGTTAAAACCTCATCGTTCTCTAAGGAGAGTTGCCTTTTCTTATTTCTATTTTCGGGGTGCGTGTACGTTCTTGTGTGACTGTGTGTCGGGGAGTTATCTGCTTTGTATCTGCCACATCTCTGTATGATGAAACATAGCTCTTGTTTGCTTTTACGGGACTGTGGTGCTGGTGATGGAACAGGTTTGTGTTTGAAGTTAATGTACCCATGGAAATATATACATTCCTTCGAAATCTTTTAAGAATGTGTCACTCTTCGCTCACTTTCATGTTCATAGTCTTGCCAAATAGCTACACACTGTTGATACATAGTATCGCCAAGTATTCCCTTTGCTTTTTTTCTTCATGTTTGTGCTTTCTGAGCAGAAAGCACAGTGTCTTTTTTAACTGCAGTTATACAGCTGCACTGACAGGGAAGCGCACATGATTTTAATGATTTGCATAATCTTAATCATTTTTAGAAAACTAAAGTGTTCAAACTTTATTTAACTCTGAAAATGGAGGACAAATTCCCCTCCCCTCTTCACCTTTTCTGTCATCTTATGTCTTTTTCAGTGCTCTAGAAATGCTCTAGAAATATGACTCATCTATTTACTCATTCTTTAAATAGCTATAAGGTCTTTAAATGATAGTGACAGTCAACAGCTAATAAAGATAGAAAACTTGCAGCTGTAGATGACAACGTATAAAAAATATAACAAATGATTTATTTTTCAATCTGAACATCTAAAACAACCATAGTAACTGTCAATATCCTTAAAAATAGAGTTCTTAAATGTGGTTCTAAGGTGTGTTGAGCCATTTTGAAATTATATGGAATGTTTATTCAGAAATGTTTATGAAATGTTGTTCTACTTTTTCTCTTTCAGAACATTGTAACAAAATGTTTTGTGGAGACAAAACCAGAGATTTTAGGGCTACACTGCCACCTGAGTGGCATGTCAGGTTCTGAACTTTCACAGATGTTCACAAGAGAAGGCAGATGTGTTCTCGGTACTTTTCAAACCATTTTTATGCCCACTTGTTCCTTATGAGGGGAATTTGGGGGTGGGAGGGGTGGGCGTTAAATGTGAGAGCCTGAGCATCACAGAAACAGGTTGAAGCTTCTCTCCTCGCTTAAAAGTTCAGTACAATAAAACCTCCAGACATCCTGGATCCCTGTCTTCAGACAGCACTACTTTGGACATAGGCCGGAAATCTTTGTGCATCCAGAGTTCTGCACAGCAGGGTAAAAGGCAAAAAGCAGAACCAGTAACACCCTGGTAAGGTAACAGAACGTTGTGTTGCTGCAGCAGAATGTTTCCCGCTATCCTGACAAACCTTGAGAGATTAGTTTTGTTATGATTTTAGCAGTCTAATCCTTTCTAATCTACACTTAGCTATGCCAGACAGGTTTCTTCTATAGGTCTATAAATCAATTTGTCTGACACCAAGAAAGTCTAGGCTTTGAATAGCCCTTAAAGGTTCCAAAAAGAAAAAATATATATCATTTTTATGTACCAAGCTATGTAGCCCTAGTTCCACCCAACCAAAAAATTAACTTAATTTCTTTAAAATTGGTTTATAACAGTAATTAACTCATGAATTAATTAAAATTGTTATTTATAATGTTGCTACATGATATTTTAATTTTAAAAATCATAAATAGTCCTTTTCTGAATATGTAGATTTACTGCTATAACACCGAACACTTTCTCTTTCATAATGCACATATATCATCAAATCAGGAATCTTAATATCATAAAATAATTCAGTCTGTTTAAACAACTTTATTTTCCTCTTTTGCAGTGATGTTAACTCAACAAGAAAGCAGCTTGAATTTCTGATTCATGATAAATTTAAAGCTTAATCCTAAATCCAGGTTTCAATTTTATTACTAGGAATATCTTTGGTTTTGAAACAAATTAGTCCAATATTTATTACAATTCAAAAAGTCCATGTTCTTT
Source organism: Cygnus olor (assembly GCF_009769625.2). NCBI lineage: Eukaryota > Metazoa > Chordata > Aves > Anseriformes > Anatidae > Cygnus > Cygnus olor. Next base: position 44,924,129 of record NC_049169.1, read on the forward strand.
CAATTTGCAAATTAAATCAGAGCTTTAATCTCATTTAACATTCTGAAAAATGAGCCATGATGTGAGGGCCACACGTTTCAAACACTACTAACAATGACTATTATTCCAGAGTCTGTATACCTTTTCAGGTTGTATTTAATTTATGGTTGTTAAAAATACAGGTTATTAATGAAATATTCAGGTATACTTCTTTTTGAAGATGAAAAAAAAAAAAAAGTAGTGAATAACTTGGAAGATTTTATTTTATTTTATTTTATTTTATTTTATTTTATTTTATTTTATTTTATTTTATTTATTTTTCTCTTCTTGGAGATAACCGATAACCATGCTCTTTGTATGCGCAGACCGACCCCTGGGGGCAGTTGGGGGCTGTTCCCGGACGCCCCCCCCGGCGGCGCGCTTCCAGGCAGCGGAGGACGAGCTCTGCCGTAGAACGATGTGATTGAAAGAGCTGACCGTGATTGGTTGACGGGATTTGAATTATTAACCAATAGCAGCATGGGATTTGCCATGGACCAATTACAAAGGCGTTCGTACGAGGCGAGACGTCACTGGCTCCGTTATCCAATGGAGGCGCTGATAGCTAGAGCCAGTGATTTGCATAGGGCCCCTATAAATAGGAGAGAAATCCCACCAACCGCCACTCCGGGCCGTGAAGAGACGGGGGAGTGTTCACCATGCCTGAGCCGGCCAAGTCCGCGCCCGCGCCCAAGAAGGGCTCCAAGAAAGCCGTCACCAAGACCCAGAAGAAGGGCGACAAGAAAAGGAAGAGAGCACGGAAGGAGAGCTACTCGATCTACGTGTACAAGGTGCTGAAGCAGGTGCACCCCGACACGGGCATCTCGTCCAAGGCCATGGGCATCATGAACTCCTTCGTCAACGACATCTTCGAGCGCATCGCCGGCGAGGCGTCGCGCCTGGCGCACTACAACAAGCGCTCGACCATCACCTCGCGGGAGATCCAGACGGCCGTGCGGCTCCTGCTGCCCGGCGAGCTGGCCAAGCACGCCGTCTCCGAGGGCACCAAGGCGGTCACCAAGTACACCAGCTCCAAGTAGAGCGCCGCGGATCCTGTTTTTAACCCAAAGGCTCTTTTCAGAGCCACCAACTTACTCGAGTAAAAGGGCTGCATTGCTGGTTTTTGTGAGAGGTGCACAATAGGCTGTTGAAGTACTTAAGCTCTTAGGGTAGGTGAAGTTAAGCACTTAATCTTAAAGAGGGAGTATAGGTAAGGACTAAGCTTCTACTAGACGTACTGAATAACATTTGATTAGCTAAAGTAACTGTACTCTATTGATTTGGGCACCTTCTGAAGCAGTTTTCTTGTTTTGCTAGCTCTTCGAACTCAGACTCTCAGGGAAGGTAGTAAGTACTTCTTCGTTTACATTGCTGTGAATTGCTCTACTTTCTAAGGATTTGTACTTCTAAGTGTTACTGCAATTAAGAAATCCTAGTTGATACTGCAGTTTGCTTTATGTACCCTACAAATGTTCACTCGTAAAATAAAAATCCTATTTTTATCTATTTCAGTCACGAATAAACGTGTGGAAATCACTTACTGAAACAGGTTTTCCAGCCGTTCCTTTTTACTCCATATGTTACAGCGCGCCCTCCTTACTTCTCCCTCCCCTCTTTACTACCGAAGGGGAGGAATTTTTGATCACCCCTGTTTCACATCCCCGTTTTACAGCGCCCGATCTCGCGCTGCACCTGACTCGCTCTAGAATAAAGTTCTCGGGGCGAGCTGGGGGCAGTCGGGGCTGCGCGGGACGAGGAGCGCCGGGGGAGGCGAGCCCCGCTCGCCCGCCCCCGGTGCGGTAAGGCCGAGGTTTCCCCCCCCACGGGGCGGAGCCGCGGCTCCTCCGCGGGGAGGTGGGAGGGGGCTCGGGGCGGGGCGGGGCCGGCGGGGGGCAGGACCAGGCGGGGCCAATCCCGCCCCAGCGCGGGACTTTTGAACTCTCCCGGGCTGCCCTGGAAGGGCCGCGCCGCGCCGCGCCCCGCCCGGGGGGACCCGCGGCTGCCGCGCTCCGGCTGCGCCCATCGGGGCGGGGCGGGGGCGGAGGGGGGGGAGGCGGGGCCGCGGCGCTGCTGTCGCGGGGCTCCCGAATTAGACGTCAGGAATCGCTTCCGCTTTAAGGGAGCCCTTATCGGCCGCGCAGGTTGGAGCCGATGCGCCTCAATCCGTGCCCTGTCAAGATTTGTTTCTGCTGCTGCGGCTACCGTAGCGCTCCAGCTCTTTCTGGGAGTAAGTGGGTGGCTCTTAAAAGAGCCTTTGGGTTTATTTAAATGAGTAGACTAATTTCTTCTCAGTCGTTTTACTTCTTTTTGGGCGCTGCCTTCTTAGCTTTGGCTGCCTTAGGCTTGGCTGCCTTGGGCTTGGCAGCTTTGGGCTTCACCGCCTTCGCCTTGGCCGGGCTCTTCGCCGCCTTCTTGGGGCGGCCAGCCTTGGCGGCCTTCTTGGGGCTCTTGGCAGCCTTCTTAGTGGCAGCAGCTGCCGGCTTCTTGGCTTTCTTAGGGCTCTTCTTGACTGCCGCCGCCTTCTTAGGCTTTTTGGCAGCGCTGGCGGGCTTCTTGGCCGCCGGCTTCTTGGGCTTGGCCGCTGGCTTCTTCTTAGTTGTCCTCTCTTTGGTTTCGCCCGGCTTCTTGTTCAGCTTGAAAGACCCGGAGGCGCCGGTGCCCTTGGTCTGCACCAGGGTGCCCTTGCCGACGAGGCTCTTGAGCCCCAGCTTGATGCGGCTGTTGTTCTTCTCCACGTCGTAGCCGCCGGCGGCCAGCGCCTTCTTGAGCGCGGCGAGGGAGAGCCCCTTGCGCTCCTTGGAGGCGGCCACGGCCTTGGTGATCAGCTCGGTGACGCTGGGGCCCGCGGGCCTGCGCGCCCTGGAGCCGCCCGCCGCCTTCTTCGGCTTCTTGCCGGTGGCTTTCGCCGCGGGAGCGGAGACAGCGGGAGCGGCAACAGGCGCGGTCTCCGACATGGTGGCAGCCGTCGTCCACGAATCAGGGGAAACCACTGGGCCTGGAGCAAGTCGGTGGCCTCGTATTTATAGAGAGGAGCCGCGCGGTGATTGGTGCGTTGCAGAGCCCGCCCCGCTGCACGGCAGAAAGGTCCCTTCTCCCCGCTCACTTTGTGTTTCTTAGGAGTCAAAAAAGCGTGTTTTTTCGAGAATTTCTGCCACCGAATCGCCCCAGCTCGCAGCGGCGTGGAAGAGAGAGACTGTTGTTCCCCTGGGCAAAGTTTCCCTTCGAAGAGGCAAAGGGTGAGTTAAAAAAGAGCCGATAAACCCTGAGTCCTGGACCTGGACAGACCTCGGGAGACAGAAACTTTTGTTTTTCCTTCCAAATAAAATCTGCGTCGTGGGCAACTAAATCTCTAAAGTAATTAATTATTATTCTTTAAAGGGTCTTCTCTTAATCTGAACTGAAAACTAGGGATTTGAATCGATATTTTCATCGCAAATTGATTTCAAAGAGGAGGAAGTAACACAGGCTCATCTTGAGCACTGAATATGGATTAGAAATTAGCTTCTTTGTCCAAAATCCTTTACCCCTTTAAAAATAATTAAACTAAATTAAATTAGTGCATTATGCAACAAGGCGAGAAGCAGATTAAAGTCTCTTGAAGGACTTTTTCTGCCCCAGAAGGAGATGACTTTTTATAGCACAGCAGCTTGTACTGTGTTGCTCTGCGTGCACAATGCAGACATGGTTCCCTATTGCTGCTTTACAGAAATATTTATTCTTAATAAAGTACGTGGCATCAGAACTTCAAACAGCCAGTTGTTATTAACAATTATAACCAATACCCTGACAATTTATAATTCAGTTTTGTTTTCATTTTGATCCAGTTTGATTGGTGAAAATCTGAGTCATCATTGTCTGGGGAGACACTGCTGCAGATGATTTTCCATTCTCCTGAACTGTAAAACTTTCTCAAGTCGTTCTTTACATCTCTCCTTCCAGAGTAGATGGTAAATATTACATTTTTACTGTACAGTGACTGATTCCTACACTGGAAGTAATATTAATAACATCTAATTGATGCATCTGTTGCTCTAAAGCGAGTGGCTGCTAGCAAGAGGGGGAATTCTCCACGTGCACTTTATCAAGACCATAAAATAAACACATTTTATTTCTTATTATCAGAAGATGCTTGTTTTAATTCCCTATGCTCTTTTCATTATTGTCCACAACCCTTTGTTTTTCCAAAGACCGCCCATAAGCTGTTCTTTACCTCTTGCTGTTGTTGTAACTGTCAGTGGTGCTAAAATTTAGCATCGCTTTGATTCGTTTAATTTCTTACGTTTTCAAATGGATAAATATTAAAACGTGTTTATTGACCTATGACCAGTGATTTTTGTTTGTTTCAGTATCTTTATTGTAACGTTCAGTGCTCTATATAAGGTAGAATCAAAGTTGGCAACAGTCTTTTAACCTGCCCGGTGATTTTAAATTGTTCTCATTCAGATTCCAGACAGAAAATGGACATGGTAGCTCAGACAAAGCAACGAGAAATATGCATTAAAAATTAATAATTCTGAATGCCTATTGTTAGGGAAAAATGACAGTCTCTAAGTCCGGAAGCGGGACTAAGTGGGACTAAGTCCGGAAGTTAGGGACAGGCTGACAGGCTTTTTTTGTTTTGTTTTGTTTTTTGATTGACATCAGTGAGTTAGCTCGACCTGACGCAGGACTGAACTGAAAAAGGAGAGACTTGCTGGATGAAGCTTTTGTTGTAGTAACATTGAACTTCTTACGTTTCTCACCTGTTCTAATAATGACTTGTTCTAATAAAATGACTCCTTTGATGCGGAATCAGTTTTTTTTTCCTACTATGTATATAGGAGCAATTGGTAAGTTATTTTATCAGATCGAGTTTTTTACTCTGGTGTGCAGAACACATCAACACTTTGCTGCCTTTCAACAGCAAAGACCACGCAAATGGTTTTTTTTGCTCAGGATCTACAGCTCCTTTTATGAGGAAGTGGGTGGCTCTAAAAAGAGCCTTTGGGTTGCTTTTGAGGTGGGAACAGTCCCCGAGTTTTTACTTGCTTTTAGCCTTGTGGCTGTCAGTCTTCTTGGGCAGCAGCACAGCCTGGATGTTGGGCAGCACCCCGCCCTGCGCGATGGTGACCTTGCCCAGCAGCTTGTTGAGCTCCTCGTCGTTGCGGATGGCCAGCTGCAGGTGGCGGGGGATGATGCGCGTCTTCTTGTTGTCGCGGGCCGCGTTGCCCGCCAGCTCCAGGATCTCGGCCGTCAGGTACTCCAGCACGGCCGCCAGGTACACCGGGGCGCCGGCGCCCACCCGCTCCGCGTAGTTGCCCTTGCGCAGCAGCCGGTGCACGCGGCCCACGGGGAACTGCAGCCCGGCCCGCGACGAGCGCGACTTGGCCTTGGCCCGCGCCTTCCCGCCCTGCTTCCCGCGCCCAGACATCGCTCCGTTACAGCCCCGCCGCCACCCAAGCTGACGTGCAACACCCGTCGCTACGTCCCCCGCCCGGCCCCTTTTATAGCCTCCCCGCGCGGCCCGGCTTGCTTTCTGATTGGCTGCGGCGCGCTCTCGCTCGCTCCGACCAATGGCGCTGCGGATCCAAATCCACCCAATGGGGAGCGGGCCCCGGCCCATCCCGCGCGCTGCCCCCGCCCGCCAGCGGCGCTTCCGCGGGGGCGCTCCCGGGGCGGGCCCCGATCGTGCCTCGCCCCCGCTGGCGGCGGGCCCCGGCCGTGCCTCCGGGCCCTGCCCCAGCCGGGCATCCCACCTGGAAAAGCGGCCCCGCCCGGCCGAGGAGATCGGAGGCGTGCAGCTGCCTCCCAGGAACAAGGGGAACCTGTGCTAGTGCCGCGGTCGTTTAGAAACGCCCCAATGTTTGCAAATGCCGCTACAGGATTACGTTTGTTGTTGTTTAGTTGTTCGTTAAGGTTTAATTTACAAACCACATTTGCAACCCCACACTACTGATATGTGTGGAAACCAGCCAGGAACATGAAACAAAGGAAACTTCTCTGAGCAGTCACCTATAAATCTAATCAAAGGAGCATAGTGTTTGTTAGGCTGTTCTGCAGAGCATTAGAGGTCAGTCTGTGATGCTTTACTCCGGGAACATCTCACTGCACAGATCAACAATCAACTTCGCCAAGATTCAAGATGTCTGTCTGGTATGGTCTGCTCTCGTTTTGTGGACAGATTCATATACGTTTTTCCTCTTTCATTGTTCTAATTACTTCTGTTTTCTATGTCCTGATATCTTTTTCTTTATCTTCCATATATTTCTAGCAAGGGCACACACTATCCTTGTCTAAACCAACGAAGAAGCCTGCACCCTGGAATTAGCCACATCCGTCTGCTATCCCATAGTGCTTGGCAGGCTCCTCCTCCATTTTCCCCACAGCCTGGAATTCTGCTCTCTCCTTTAAATAAATTCCAGTTCTGCCTGGTTGTTTTTCCCACCTTCGTTCCTTGATGCTGTTATGCTCTGACCCATCACTCTTCTTTGTAATTCATATCATAGGATCTGAGATGCATATCACAAAATTATAATGAAGTGAACGGTGCGGATACCAGACTACTCTGCTCACCCTGGATACTAGCAGCATGGTATGACAGGGAAAATCAAAGACCCTACACTCACCAGGCCATCCATGATACACCTTACCCCCCCCGCCCAAAAAAAAAAAAAAAAAGACATCTCACAGTCTCAGATAAATTCAGCAAGTCAGATTCTCAACCAAACTGCTAAGACTATGCCAGTCATGGCAAGAGGATTACAAACAAAAATAATAATTTCATCGCATATAATATAGAAATCGCTCTTCAAATACTAAAAATCGATTCAGCTCTCCTTCAATAAGTAAACTAACAGCATGATGTGTGTGTGTGTGTTTGCATCTATTTTATGCACTTCTTTATTCTATCCCTCTTTGACTGGTATCAGGGTAGTGAGCTGCAACACAGACACGAGGGACAATTTTCATATATATTTCCCTAAGAAAGGCACAAAACCCTGTGTAATTCAATGGATTTGAATGCTTTGCCAAAGCAAATTTCATTGATCTGTTCCTATTTAAGGACTCCAGTCACTCAGTGTTGTTACCAGAAGCCAAAGACAACGCACGTAGATAAAGGGAAAAATTAATCTAGATGCTGTGAGTATAGTCAGTTTAGAAACGAAATTGTTTCACAATCATTTCTGAGTGCTTTCACTGTAACTGGGGGAGAAAAGGTTGGCAGCAATCCTCAGTGCTGGATTTGACCTTCCTGCCATAGCCCATCACTTGTGTGACTGGTGAAGAATGAAGCGGTTACAGGAGCGAATGGATTGAAGCACGAGCACCCCCAGAGCCCACTGCTTTGATAAAAGCAACAAAGAATTTGTCTGTTTGTGCTCTTTCCACTTAGAACTGTGCTAAAGGCAAGGGAAAGAAAAAAAAAATCTCCCAGATTAATTTAGCTGAAGACGAACCAGAGATCAGGTCATTCAGATGAAGTACGAACCAGTTTCTACACGCACAGTCCCAGCCATGTGTGTTTGCAATTTATCCAAAACCACAGAACAATGCGAGAAGCCTCGTGAGCGAGCACCACACAAGAGGAGGTAGGCACCCTGTCCTTGGACTCTTCCCAGAAAACAAACAAAAAAAAATTGTTTCCTGGAGAATTTGTATAGTCAAATCCAGCTCTCCTGCATGGACTCAAAGCCCATTCAGGAGCACCCTCCTCCTATCTCACCCCACCTATATTTTTTTTCCCTCCCCATGGCATCTTAGAGATCTAGCAGTTTAGGAACCTACCTCTCTCCTTCCCCCTGCCTTCAACCTGGGCAGGGCGAGGAAGCTTTGTTTCTGACGTTATGCACATTCCTTGTGCATGAAATTTCCCTTTTTGAGACCGCTCATACATTTGGCAAATCCAAATCCTTTTCCATGTCTGAAGAGGATAGTTAGAGCAACAGGCAGACGTTCACTGTTTCAACAGAAGAAAAGAGTTGCCTCACCTATGTGAGAATACGGCAAATGGAACCCTAAACAAAAAGGTTAAAAATAAATAAATAAATCAGATTTAAGTGAAGG